>NC_089226.1:10330195-15637695 GCF_963924675.1 Phocoena phocoena
TTCTTCACGATTCCGCTCACATGCCTTTTTCTAGTCCCATCCCAGCTTATCCTCTGCCAACTGCCATCTAAGGCATTCCAGCTCTCCTATGGATTGTTGCCCTGACTCTGCCTTATGCAACACACTGCTACCAGATTTATCTTCCTAAATTAAAGGCAATTTGATGCTCTAGGTCAAAGACTTTCCATGGCTCTTAGTTGCCTGTGAAGCCCAAGTGCTCTTGGCTGTCAAAGTCCCCACAATTCAGCTGCAAACCCCATGCCAATGCTACCCTTTTCACTCCTCTCTGAGCCCGCAGCTCCAGTCAAACTGATACATAACCTCTGCCCCTAAACGCACTTCTAAGCTTCCCTCTCAAAATCCAATGGCACTGACTGTACCACTCATCTAGTATATGCATAGGCTGCCTTGAGATAACGTTAATTACTAAGAACAATGCTTCGGCGTGTCTGCCTCATGACTTGTCACAACTCCTAAGAGTAGGAATTGTGGACCATTTGTCTTCATATCCTCTGTACTCAGCGCAGGCTGGGTATGCAGTAGGCCCTCAATCAATCCACCCAACTTTGACTGGGGCTTTCATTAAAGATATCAAGCCTTGCTTACATGATCCACACTTAAGTGCATCCAAGATAAATCTGCCTGTACCAAGTCGTCTCAGAATCTCTTGGAGTGACATATAATCATGGTGAAGAGTTAAGACCCCTATAGACTTTTCAAGTGGATGCGTCAGTTCTCCGATAGGATGATGCCCTGCTCCTTCCAAGTCAATGTTAAGTGTCATACAACAATATTGCAGCTGGGTAAGCACCCTTTCTGTCTACTTGTATTTATTTCTTAGGTTAGGAAGGCATGACCTTCTATAAAGGGGACCAAGCTAGGAATCATAGGAGCTTCTTGGCAGTAGAATGATCTGAAACAGCTCTGACTAGCTGGGTGTGGAAAGCCTTCTGACAACTCTGCTAGACTCTTCAGACTAATAGGCAGTTTTTCAACTCAGACCTCAACTCAGATACACCTTCTGATTATAAGGCTTCTTTCTCCTCTTTTGCCACTTGGTCTGTCATGCTGCTTGGGCCAAAGGGCTACTTTTTAAAAAGTTGAACAAAGGTAAAGTTCATTAATTTCCTCTGATCTATAAACATAGTTTGGGGTTATTGTTTAAGATTGACAACAATAAATTAATATAGCAGAATGCATATACATTTTTAAATGCTTCCCTTATTCGCCTTCCTCACCACCTCTCCATTAACCAAACTGGCTTATTAGCCATTCAGTTCTGTTCAGGAAAATGATTACATTCCATTGTTACTTGAGAACAGCAGCTGCACAGCACTGGAAAAGCCTAGGGGCCGGTCTGACCAGTTCACGAGCAATAACTATGAAAATAAACAATATATAGAAAATATATTACTTGTTTAAGAGCTGATGAGCCAGAGAAAACTTCAGCTGTCAATTGGTACTTTTGCCTAGAATTGATTCCAACTTGGCAAAATTAGAGAATCACTATCATGCAGGGTTCTGGAATACAAAACAGTTGAACGGTTCCAAGAGGAACAGCTCAGAATTGCTGGCTCTGGAGAGTGGTGGAAGGGAACTGATGGGCTTTCAGTATTTTAAATTTAGTATTTCATATTTAGATCTTTTTGGATTTCAGGATTTTAGTATTTCAGGCTTTTCTTATTTTAGAAGTCTTGCTTTGACATAAGTATTTCTCAAATGGTTGGAGACAAAACGTCACTCACATGAGTATAATGAGTAGAGTCAGAGAGACTCAGCCCTCTCCTGCCGCCCACTACTTCCGGTGCTTCTGCATGTGTACTTTCCAAATTAACAACTTGCAAAATCTGCTTAAAAATCATCAGCACTGCCCTGTGCATCGCAGCCTATTCCTTAAAGCCCAAACCCTTATCCAGACATCTCAGCCCTCCAACAGGTGTCCTACAGGGAACCTAGCTCTCCCCCATCATGTCTCATCACTCCCTTGTGTTTCAATTAGACAGTCCTATCTCCTGCCCCACAGACTTGCTCTGACCACTTTTTTTTTTTTCTTTGCGGTACGCGGGCCTCTCACCGCCACGACCCCTCCCGTTGCGGAGCCCCTCCCGTTGCGGAGCCCAGCGGCCGTGGCCCACGGGCCCACCCGCTCCGAGGCACGTGGGATCCTCCCTGATCGGGGCACGAACCCGCATCCCCTACGGCGGCAGGCGGACTCTCAACCACTGCGCCACCAGGGAAGCCCGCTCTGACCACTTTTGACAGTTGCTATAAAGCTAACAAGCAAGTATCGCTCACCTGCTGTGCAGCGTCGCTACACAGACATCTTCGTATTCTGTCCGTTGAATCCCCATGACAGTGTCACGAGGTCTTTTTCAAGGAAGGAATGAGATTCAGAAACTTGTGGTTTGATAGTAAGTGTTGGCTTATCTGTGACTCTAAAACTTCAGGTCTTCTCACTAAAGAATTGTCCCCCTTCTCTTGGTGTATCTTCCCGGCTCAGTTTCACCTCTGCAAATTCTACGCGTGCTCACGGCCCAGAACTAATCTGCCTCCTCCTGAAACATTTTCCTTACTCTTTAGACTTTGCCCTCCTTGGAATTCACAGCACTTACTGATGTTTTAGCACTGTACATAGGGTCTTGAGTTTTACATGTATTTCATGCATGTCTGTAGTGTTTCTCCAGCTAGACTGAAAGCTCCTTAAAGAGTCGTGAATTGCCAGTCAGGTTTACTCAATGCAGCGCACAGAGTAGGTGCTGGATAATTATCTGTTAAGGAACATGACACTACTGGATGTGTCTAATACCATTCTTGCTGCAGTTTGTCTCCTGTACTTGAACTAATTCAGGAAAACATCTAGCTAGCTTAAGAAAAAGCAGACAGACGCTTAACAGAGTCTTTTGGAGAGGAGAAAGGGAAAGTGTCAAGGTTTGCATGTGTCTTAGAGGCTTAACCTATCTTTGACAATGATTATAAAGGACAAAAAGTAAAAAGAGATCCATGATTGTCATCAAACACTAAATGGAGATTTGCACGAGCAGTGTGGCCATAAGATTGGTCAAGTCTGCCCAGAAAAGTGCCCATAAAAAATAACTGTTTCAAAAAAAAAAAAAAGAACCAGTCCCTGAGAACATCCGTCTCACTTGCCTACAGATACATATTTAGCATCTGCTCTATACGGGACACCACGGGGCCTACAAAGTGCTATTAGAATCTGCTTGAAAAGGATCTAGAATGTAATTGGCAAGAGAGGACAAATACCTGCAGAGAAGAGCAAAAACACCAGGGTATATGTAGGAGCTACCGAATTAAGTATCAATACATTGACGGCAGGTGCTGGTGGAGCTCAGAGGTGGGAGAGACCCTTGTGGATGTCACATCAGGAAGACCTCACGGAAGAGGTGGAACTAGAGTTAAGAAGTAAGAGCAGGGCTTAGATGCGGGGTGGGGAATGGGGAATGGAGGGAAACTTTCGAGCACATGAGCTTCGAGCAGTGGTGGAGACTCAAATTCCTAGTGGAGGCACAGAAACATATGAAGCAGCTAGGTCAGATAACATCCATGCCAGGCTGCTTAAGTATGACACCCAGGTGACATCTATCTAATTATGTCGCCTTTTACAATGTTGCACTAAGGCAACACAAAACCCAAAAACAATCAAATGAATCAAATGTGTGGGTTACTTGTTTGTGAGAACTGATCAGTAGGAATCAGTGATATGGGTCCAACTTGATGCCGGGGAGTGTGGAAAAAAAAACAACAGAACAAATTTAAAACATGGCCCGTGACCTCAAAAAGTTAAATACCTACTTTGAAAGCAAGACCAACTCATATGGAAATGTTTAAATATACTTTTTTTTTTTATTTAGTTTTTTTTGGCCTCGCCACCTGGCTTGTGGGCTCTTAGTCTCCTGACCAGGGATTGAACCCCCTGCAGTGGAAGCTCGGAGTCCTAACCACTGGACTGCCAGAGAACTCCCTAAATATACTTTAAAAGCCAGGATAATCAGTGCTAAATTATAATTTTCTGACTGTATAACACAAAAGTATTTTAGAGACTAAAAATACTAGTACGGACATAGGTGATTAGTAGAGGTAATGTTTCAGTAAATTCCCTGAGACGGCCCATCAAGATGCAAACTTTATTTTCGGCTGGCTTTGCCCCAATTTCTCCTTTCACAATTAGGCTTCTTCCAGCCACTGAGAATCTCTTGCGAGTGTTTTAGGAGTGTTCAGTTCTAACCTGAAGGCTTTACAAAGGAGAACAATTTCAAGGCCAGGCAAGAGCCACCTGACTCGGCAGCTTGGGAGGGGGCAGAAGCTGGTGATGCGGTTCTCCTACCCGATTCCGCGTTTCTGCAGAGATCCACCAAGTGAGAGACACCAGGGCCAATTCGCCAGGTATTAAAAGCGATAGACATAGTCACCCAGCGAGGGGCGTGGCAACTCCCAGAACTGAGTCACTGAATTATTCATGAGGCTGCTTCTAATTTTTTACGGTTATAAAATCCACAGAGCCAGCCCATGGCAGAAGAAGCTGTTTTTAAGCTGTCATTTAAGTCTGTCTGAAATTGTACGTGTCTTATTTTAACAGTTCCCAAAGCGTTACAGCAACACCAAATTCAGCCCTTGAGCTTGTCCACGTGGCTCTCTTCATCATCCCTGTGATCTATAGGAATCCAGCAGCCGCCAACGTCCCCAGGATGAGTCAGGCGACGTAGGAACCGGACACGTAGGACTCCTTCCCCCTGGGAGCACAGCATATCCCTGGTGGCGAGTTGACTTTCTCAGCTCCAGTGACCTCGGAAGGAGGAAATAATAATCTCTTCCAGCGACTGAAGGGAATGCAGCACCAACCATAGAAACAATATGAATTCAACCACCGAGGAGTCACTTGGCCGGTGACATATGTCGTCCACTTCCTGTGCAAGGAGGGGCACAGGAGTGCGGTATCTGCATGTAAGTGGTGAATTAATGAATGCACTAGGGGCCGGGTTGAAATGGTGGAAGAGACATCCAAAATAACAAAAGCTACCGTTACTGAGGATTGCTCTGGGCCAGCCACTCTTCCAAGCACTTGTCCTGTATTCTCTCATTTTGTCCTCCCAAGCCCCTGGAGGATGTGCTGTTTCATACTGTACGGAGAAATAGATTAATTAGTTGCTTGGCTGGACGTAGTAAGAGGCAAAGATAGGACTGGAACAGAGGCATTCTCACTCCATAATTCAAGCTCTCATGCTCTACAGCCAGGTTTACCAAACATTTAGGCCACATACAGAGAAAGAAAACGACTCGCTCATTCATGGTCCTTTGAAGGCAGGGAGCACAAGATGCCTTTGGGTGGAGTGGGGGCCGGCCAGTGGCCATGCCGTGACGGTGTCACAGTATGAAGAGAGCTGTGAGAGCTGTCAGCCCAGATTCCATAAGAGGACAGAGGAGGGGTTAGATAAACCTTCCTGGGGAAGGCACTGCTCGACCAGATTTTGAAGGATATGTGTAAATTAGAATTGGAGAAGAAGCGTAAGGTAGATCGGTTGCAAAAATGTCCGCAATTTTTCACTCCTCCCTGCATCCCTGCCCTTTGCAACTGACTTTGCAGCTCTTCCCATGAGCAGGTAGAGTCTGTTTCCCGTGCCTTGAATCTTGGAACTCGCTTTGGCTAAGAGAGTCATCAGGAGTGATGCACTGGTTCCAAGCCTTGACCTCAAGAGGCCTCGCATATTTTCTCTCTCCCTCTTGAACTTTGCCACCGACACGTGAAAAGTCTGGGCTAGCTCCCTGGATGACGACATGCCACGTGGTCCAGTCACCCTTGTCACCGCAGCCGACAGTTCACCAACCATCAGGCATAAGAGTGAACCCATCCTAAACCAGCCAGCTCCCAGCCAAACCAGCAGCTGACTGCAGAGGCCTGAGTGGGCTCATTAAGGTCAGCCAGGCCAGGCCCAGATTAGCAGAGCTGCCCAGCTGACCTCTAGCCTCAGGAGCAAAAGTCAAAGTTTATTGTGTTATGTCACTGAGGTTCTCTGGTTGTTTTTTATACAGCGGAATTATCAAAATAGAGGTAGGCAGGTCTTCTTTTACAAGACTAAAACCAGTGTGGTACAGACTGCGTTGTAAGCCTACTACACTTTGCTTGTTTTAGAAAAGAATGTAAGATTCAGTTGGTCCAGGACAGGGTTGCTCAAACTTGACGCTATTGAGATTTGGGGCCCAATCATTCCTGTGGGGGACTGTTCTGTGCATCATAGTATGTTTAGCAGCATCCCTGGCCTCTACCCACTAGACGCCAGTAACAACTCCAGTTGGGACAACTAAAATGTCTCCAGACATTGCCAAATGTCCTCTAGGGGGGCAAAATCGCTCCCAGTCGAGAAACATTGGTACAGAAGCCAATGCAAAGAAGGTCAGTTACCAAACACCCAAAGTCCTCCCAACTGGGCAATCTTTCCTACAAGATGGTTCCACGGGTAGATCAAGCTCAGGCCCCGTGCGAACACAAGCGCCTTCCGTGGGAACGTGTGGTGCTGGAGTGGTCAGAGCCAGGGGGAGTTAACAGTCTGAGCTGCTCCAGCTCAGGTGAAAGCTTGTTCTGGGCAGAGGAGGTGCTTGCTCAGTGCAGTGTGTGGCCCATACAATGAAGTTCAAAAGAAATTAAAATTCAGGACAAAAGGCAGGACTTACAAGCCACCACGTAGATCAGACCACTTGTGTCCAAGGATTTCTTCCTGGTCCCCTCTTACTTAAACTCTTGTTCCTAGTGCATTGTTTCTCACTCTTAGACCATTGTGAAAAAGAGCAATTCATCATTGCATTGCCATTCATACTTGGATATTCTACCTGAGGGTTCCTATATCATCAGGGAGTTTCTTAATTTGGAGTTAAGAAAAATGGTTTGCATTTCTCTTATTCCAAAGCTAACGTTTAAACCAACATCTCTACTCATAATTGCACTTCCCAGGAGCTAAGTCACCCTCATGAGAGAATGCCTGATCCAGGCTTTTCTTAACATCACAGCTTAATCAGCCTATTCACTGGTTCCAGAAGATGGAAGGCAGTGGAAGAAGGTGGCCAAGCATTTGCCAACTTCTACCTCACTGTTGGCCCACATATTTCATTGATTAAACAGACGTGTTGGAGGGGGCCCTCAAGCAAATTGCTTACCTTCTCCGGGCTTCTCTTTTACTACAATAAAAAATAATAATAACCTTTTCTTGCTTTACAGGAAAAACTGGTAGATTCAACCGCAAATGATATGTATTTCACAAATCTATGGAAACTAAAGAGAACATCCATTAAGAAAAAGAAGGGCAAATCAAAGTTGGAGCTATCTTGAATTCTAAATTCTCAGCATCTCACAGGCAACTCTGTCTTCCTGATTTATTTAGTTTCCCAGTGGAACTGCGCCCAGTCATGCATTTTAGGCGTGCATCAGGAAAAAAAAGGTGAAGTCATAGATTCTTGGCATCTCAGTGTTGGATGCAGACAGACTTTATGAAAATGAACTATTAATCACTTTCTCTGTAACCTGACTGTTATACTTTTCCTGCAGGGGTTTGTGGTGATGGTTCAGCTTTGTGAACACATGAGCATATTGGCATGAAGACAGAAGAGGGTTTGAGAGTTCAGGTGAGGTTCCCCTAAGGTGGTTTTTGGGAATTTGCATGAATCTAGGTATTAGGTATGACCCATTCACCATAAGTTTCAACGACTATCACTCTTTTGGCAGAACAAGAAATGCAAAGGTTACCTCCAAGGCCAATGGCAAAGGATTCTCCAGCCTTCACCAGAGGCAGCTAAGCATTACCTGCAATGTAGGGTGACCACCCCAAAGTGTGCCCTCACCCCATGGGTCCATCGAGGTCCAGCAGGTGCTGCCCAACAGCACATGACACCCAGCCAGGCCCACGTCCATACAGAAGCTATGACGTGAAGTTGAAGAGATGAGGTGAAGCTCGGGCCCCTGCCCCCATGACACTTGCAGCCCGAAAGCCTGCTTTCTTGCTCTGCAAACCTAACAGATCCACTGAGAGGAGAAAGGGCAATTTCCCCAGAAATTGTGCCTTGCAGAATTTACAGCACTTTTCCTTGAATTATCTTGTTTGAAACTCAAAGCCCTGTAACATACATAGGAGAGAGATCATAACCCAGATGTTTTAAATGAGGAAACAGGACACTGAAGACCTGGCCCATGATCACAGAAGCATGAGGGTTGGAACCTGGTTTTCCTGACTCCAGACCTTGAGCTCTGCCACCACATCTGCTTCTTCAGGCAGATCTGAAACATTCGAAACCTTGACCTCTGAGTGATGTTTCACGGACCCCAGCCACTTGTCTACCCTCCCCCTGCCCCCAGCACACTCTTGTTCCCAAACCAGCCATAAGGAACTTCGCATCAGTGGCTACGATCTTCTCAAACACCGGATGCAAACAGGTGGGACAACACGTTCCTTTCGTTGGTAATGACTTTGTTACCTACCCTCCTGAGTTGGGCCCCAACAAGGGCTCTCCAACCCTGTGTCATCCAAGCCAATAGAGTGAGACCGAGTTCTGTTGAGAAACAAAGGAAAGCTTTATTCTTTGATCGGAGAATGGAGAGGTATCAGCTTGTGCTCTAGAGCACACGCATCCGGGACAGGTGATGGGCGGGGCTGATTTATAGCGTCCTGTGTGGGAGGGGAGGGGGCGGGGTTCTTGTAGGGTCGGGCAGCTCTGCTGCGCAGACTCCAGATGGGAGCGGGGGCGCCGCCACCATCTTGAATCGTGGTGTCTCACGCAGCCCTTTCGCACACGGCCCAGAGAACTGGCACGTGGGCGTCACCATTTCCCACGAGGGACTCTGAAGTGTTGGGGGCCGGCCTCTGCACGCGGACCCCTATGAGCAGGCGGAACTAGACTGAGCACAAAGGAAAGGAAAAGGTTAGAATTTATTACCCAGATTCTATTTTTGCTTCCCGGGAATTGTGAATGGGTTTGCTGGTGACAATATGAAGTTTAAAGTCCTTTCAGTCTCATCTGTTTCCCTGGGTAGCGATGAACATATGGTAAATAATACTGGGAACAGTAAGTACTGGCTGACGAAATGTGGTAAAAAAAGTTCTAAGAACAGCGCAGGAACCCTAACTGGATGGGACGTGCGCGGTCAAGGGGTCAGCGGTGCGGGTGGGGGCTGCGCTCTGCCAAGGGCGCCAATGGGAGTGGAGGTCGGCCTGCGTCCCCTCCCCCAGCCGCACCCCTCCCCACACAGGGTATGTTCCCGCGAGAAGGGGCACCGGTTTATGATCCTGCACATTCACCCCCCCCCCCGCCCCGCCCGCGGGCCCCTGAAAGGTAGCGTTGGCCGAGGGGCTTCTTCCTCCTTCACACCAGGCGCCCTTATGACCGGCGTCCACTGGTGCGACACCCGTGCTGTCACGGGTACCAGGACCACAGGGGTAGAGGACACCATCGTGGTCCTCTTACAGGTGAGGTCGGCAAAGCGTAAAGAAGTTAAGTGATATGACCGAAGCCTCATGGCTGGAACCCCTTGCCGAGTCCCATGAGGACGACCATGCGCTGGCGCCACCGCCCACAGGATGCCTGTCCGCCTCTCTTGCACCTGCGGCGTGTCAGGACCATGCTCACACGGGCAAGGTGCCACTGCCAGTGAGCTTCAGGAACTTAATTCAGGGAGACAACCTCAAGATACTCATAAGAAAAAAACTATTGAAATGCGTTATGCTTGCAGATCTGAGCCAAGATCCTCAGGCAAGTGTTTTTCATAGATGATTGGAGTTCACACTTTAGTATTCCTGTTTCCCACGAAAACTAGAGAAACCAAACTCGTACCATTTTTCAATGCAATAAGGAGGTTTGGCTTAAGGAGATTTTATTTAAAAAATCAAAAAAACCTGGAGAGACAGAACAAAGACTGCTTCTTGATCCTGAAGCCTAGATAAGGCCGGGAATGCCTGACTCTCCCTCCTGAGACCCTCTGGTCCCCTTCCTCCCCATCTCCATAATTAAATATTCTTCGTCCTCAGCTGTTGTGACAGTAACAGCTTGAGTCACGTGGTTGTCGATTTACAATCTGCTTATGGAGCCGAGCCACTTGTAATTCTCACTCCAAAGCATAGTGACAGCTCATTTAGAATCAATCAAACATTTATTAGTAGAAAACCAAGGGGTACAGTCTCTTGATTGAAATTCTCTAGTTTCTTGGCAAGAGCAGGGGGTGAATAACTCACAGGTCGGGGTTGGGGGAGGCCATGTTGTGTCTGGCAAAGAGTCCACTCTTGGAAGTCAGACAGAGGAAGGTTGAAAGCCCGACTCTGCTGCTTTTTAGCTGTGTGTTCTAGGCAAGTAATGAAACCCAGCTGAGTCTTCATTTCTTTCAAGAGGTTGTTGTGAGTCTTAAAGATAATGAAAACAAAAGGCCTGATGCCTAGGAAGGACTTAATAACAAGCAACCATTGTAAATGAGAGAGTTATAAAGATGGAAAGTGGAGTGAAACAAAAAGAAAATCATGATTTAAGGTTGACTATTAAAGAAGTGGGATTATTTAACCCAGCAGCTGCTTTCGAGCAGAAGTACTTTTTTAAAAAATATTTATTTATTTATTTTTGGCTGTGTTGGGTCTTCGTTTCTGTGCGTGAGCTTTCTCTAGTTGCGGCGAGCGGGGGCCACTCTTCATCGCGGTGCGCGGGCCTCTCACTATCGTGGCCTCTCTTGTTGCGGAGCACAGGCTCCAGACGCGCAGGCTCAGTAGTTGTGGCTCACGGGCCTAGTTGCTCTGCGGTATGTGGGATCTTCCCAGACCAGGGCTCGAACCCGTGTCCCCTGCACTGGCAGGCAGACTCTCAACCACTGCGCCACCAGGGAGGCCCCAGAAGTACTTTTAAGTACTTCTTAAGAGGATGGGTGGTACCAGGAGAAAACAGAAAGGCAGAATTGTCGAGCCCTGTGTGGAGGAACTGATGATGGTGAGCTTTGTGTTTAGTTTGCATTTTGTTTTGTTACCAGAAATGTAACTAAGGGAATGTCTTGCAGTATCTTTTCAGGTCTTTGGTCCAGTGCTTGATCTCATCTTTATGGCATAGGTGATCCTGCTGGAAGCCCAACAAACAGTAACCTGTATGGTGCCTAGTACATACCAAGTCCTTGTTGAATAGCCGTTGAATAAAAGAATGAATGAATGAGACATAAATTATTTAACAGACCTAATGATCCCATAAGAACACTTGGGCTTTGTAAAAAAGGAAGAAATTGATGCTAACACCCAATTTCTTCCTCTGTGTCCTACTTTCTTACATCGAAATGTGTTAAATATTCTTCCTGGCAAAGGCATTTGGGGAAAAAAAAAGAGGAAACAAACAAAAAAACCTCAGAAATGTCCAGATGGATCTGACATGGGTGACAGTCCCCAGAAGTGAAAAAGCTCCAAGACTGATGAATAAACCCCCTCCCTCCAAACTGAGCCAGTGGAGTCTCGTCCAACATTTTCCATTTGAATTGTTTACAGCCAGAAAGATGAAACTGACTATATAGTCTCTTAGCCTCCCGTCTCTCTCAGTCAGCTCAGGCGCCTTGGGCAGTGCTGGGCATGACCACTGCCAGCAGAGCTGTCTCTGTCCTGGATCTGCCCTACTTTTTTTCTTTCTTATCTCTTCTCTCCAGCACCTTCCTCTTTTTTCTCCCTTTCCCCCCTCTTTCCTTGTGCCTTCATTTTCCTTTTCTTTCTCATCTTTCTTTACCTGTGCTCAGGGATTGTAATTCAACATCAGTGTTACTCAGGGGTAAAGAACATGCCTTTTTTTTCACGGAAAGTTGTCTTGTCACCTGGGGTCCCAGAAGACTCTGAGTGTAGGTCCACATTCAGGATCTTAACATGACTAATCCATTTCAGCTCCACAGCAGTGACAGCCAGAAATCCTTCCATGAATTTCCCTCCTCCCGAAAAATGTATCTGAAGTCATCTTGTCCTACCCCACCTAACCCGAGATGACTCCAATTTCCATCTTCCAAGACTTTGATTAGAGGCTAGTGTTACTGAGTGTATCAGCCATAGCAGCTGCCTAGAATGATTTCAGTGACGCCTGCTTCAAAGTCCATCTTTGAAATTTGTACCCATCTTTTCTCTGAGTTGTAGCTACTGGTAACTTCTATTACTCATCCTATAGAAATGTAGCTTCTTAAACCCCTCACATCTCTGCTCAAAGGCTCCCCATTTTCCACAGGATGAAGTCCAAATGCTCTGTTCCTTGGAACCCTGAAAAACCTGTCCCACTTTCCCTTTTCAGTAGCATCTCTGTCCAGACAAACCATCCTCCCTTTTACTGCCTCAGCGTTCACTGCACCTTCCTGCCTCCTGCCTTTGCTGTCCTTCACTTGTATCCCTTTTCCCTTTCCCCATCTCGACCTAACTGGGGACCCTCTTTCTAGGCCCTACTTAAATACTCCTCCCTAGCAATCTGACCTGATTACCCCAACATGAAATAATTACATCTTCACTGCTATCCAAAGCTCTGATGTGCTTACCTTATGCAGCCCCGTGTTACAGACAGCAGCTACCATATGGCGGGCACCTGCCTCAGGCTCAGGGCTGCTGCAGACATCGCACACAAGTGATGTTCGCTCCTCACCGATCCCATTTGACAGGAGAGGTAGCAGAGATCGTGCCCAGGGTCACACAGCTGGGAGTTGAAACCAGGTGTACTGGACTCCAGGTCTTGTTCTATTACATCAGGCTATCCCACAAGAGATAAAGCCTGGGCACTCTTATTCATGCTCATTCATTCAAAAGCATTTATGTGTGTAGATCAGGCCCAGGCATGATGCTGAGAGCCTAGTGTGGGGCCAGCCAAGTGAACCAGGGCTTAGGTAAGAACCAAGGCAGCAGGTATGAATTAATGTTTTCAACACCTGTGTATCTCATCTGTGAGATTATAAACTTTTTGAATATACGTGTGTAACCCACAATTCATTTTTTACTATATGAGTAAATGTCTTTCTGTTTAAAGAAATGGACTTAAGTTTATATGCTTTCAGATGCTATGTTCTTTGAGACCATCTAATTCTTCTTAAAAATACAGAAGCCTAGTTCTGGAGAGGGTCAGCCATCTGCCTAGAGTTGCATAACAAAATAGCGGCAGGGCAGGATGAGAAGGCCGGTCTTGGGCGCCGGCTGGGCTATCTTCTACTTGCCCACAGTGGAGGTAAAGACCGTAGTCCCTTTGCTACTGCTCAGGCGGTTTATATACTTTCTCTCCCTGAGTTAGTTGTCAGCATTTAAGTCTGGATTGTTTCCAGGCTGGAGCCTTCAAGTCCAGGTCAGCAGAGGCCTGGGAGTTGCAGTGATAAATTTCAAATCTGACACTTGCCAGTTCCCATTGAGCTCCGGGTGAGAAATGTCCCTGGCCTCGTCCATATTTAATATCACAGTCAGCCAGTGGAAGATGTCAGCTCCAGGTAGAGACATTCAAAGCAAAGGTTTGTCATTTTAGTGCCGTTCAACTGAGGCAGACCACAGGGCCACTCTCGCTCACCTCACTGAGCTTCCCAGGGTGTGGGGCTTGGGACAAAGGCCAGTTTTCTCTGTACCTCTTCCCTTCCCACCCTGGGGTGGTCAGACAGATGCCCATGATGACAAAGCTGTTGACAGAGTTTCTGGGAGCTCAACCTCTAAGCACACTAGACTTGCAATTCTAGTCTAACTTTGAACCATTCAACCTCTCCTAGCCCCCCCTTTCCTCATCTTTTTCTTTTTTTCTTTTTGCTTATAAGCTGATCTTTTTATATCACATAAAAATTTTTTAACATCTTTATTGGAGTATAATTGCTTTACAATATTGTGTTAGTTTCTGCTGTATAACAAAGTGAATCAGGTATATGTATACATACATCCCCATATCCCCTCCCTCTTGCGCTTCCCTCCCACCCTCACATAAATTTTTTATGTATTCTCTTTTGTTAATAAGGAAGGAGGGAGAAGAGAATCAATACATTCTTCACTTTACCATTATTCATATAAATTGCCAGTTTCCACTTTTTAAAATTTTTTTGTTAAAAATTTTATTGGAGTCGAGTTGATTTACAATGTTGTGTTAGTTTCAGGTGTACAGCAAAGTGATTCAGTTATACATATACATATATTCATCCTTTTTCAGATTCTTTACCCATATAGGTTATTACAAAGTGTTGAGTAGAGTTCCCCGTGCTCTACAGTGGGTCCTTGCTGGTTATCTGCTTTATATATAGTAGTGTGTGTATGTTAATCCCAAGTTCGTAATTTATCCCTTCCTTCCGCCCGGCCACGTTTCCCCTCTGGTAACGGTAAGCTTGTTTTCAAAATCTGTGAGTCTCTTTCTATTCTGTAAATAAGGTCACTTGTATCATTTTTTTTAAAAATTAGATTCTGCATATCAGTGATACCATATGATATTTGTCTTTCTCTGACTTACCTCACTTAGTATGATGATCTCAGGGTCCATCCACGTTGCTGCAAATGGCATTCTTTCTTTCTTTTTTATGGCTGAGTAATATTCCATTGTGTATATATACCACATCTTCTTTATCCACTGCTCTGTTGGTGGACACTTAGGTTGCTTCCATGTCTTGGCTACTGTAAACAGTGGTGCTATGAACATTGGGGTGCATGTATCTTTTCGAATTATGGTTTTCTCTGGATATGTGCCCAGGAGTGGGATTGCTGCATCATATGGTAGTTCTATTTTTAGTTTTTTAAGGAACCTCCATACTGTTCTCCATAGTGATTGTACCAATTTACATTCCCACCAACAGTGCAGGAGGGTTAATAGCACTCCATCATAACCTGACTTTTGAGGACTAACTGAAATAACCATGAAGGCACTTTGTAAACTATAAGTCACTACATGAGCACAAAGTTCCAAATCTTCAGGTTGTGTTAGGCAAATGCCTGAATTCCTTCAGGATACAAAGTGCTGGGGAGGTGGGGTGTTTAGTATCCAGAAATGGAGAAAATAGCCTTCTTTGCAAATATCTGTTTAAATATGTCTCATTGCACCCAGGAAACATGTCATTCTTAGAGGATCTGCTTTTCTTCATCCTCACAAAGGGCAGAGTGAGAGGTAATTGTCAGTCAATAAACACCACGTGCTCATTTATTTATTCCTTCAAAGGACATTTACTAAGCACTGAGATGTAGCAGGCAGTACACTGAGTTAGGTGCTAGGGATACAGAGATTAATATCAATGTATGTGTATAAACACTTAGCAAAACGTCTGGAAGGATGTCCCCCAAAGGTTCCTTCCTTAAGTAAAATTAATTTCACAAAACTCTCAGACCAGAGTCAAAGTGAGTCAAGGCTAGTTCTGGCTGTGTGGTGTCTGTGCTGCCATCCTTAGGCACCTCCCCTTGCAAAGCCAAGACAGACACAAAAACGTGACACTGACCAGCAGAAGCAGCATAGCTCTGTCTTCCTGGGGGACCGTTTTTACCTTTGAGGAAACTTTTCCAAAGTGATTGAAGAGTTCCTTTCATTTCTCGTTTGTCTGAATCAGGTCACATGTCCATCCTAAACCACTGGTAAAGGGAACAGTATTACTGGTTTAGACCAGTGATTCTCAAAGTGTGCTCCGGGGACCCTTGTGGGACCCTGATCCTTATCAGAGGCCTCTGTAGGTCAAAACTATGTTCATTATAATACTAAGATTTTTTTTCCTTTTTCATTCTCATTCTCTCACAAGTGTACAGAAAATACAAAAGGTTTATAGATATGAAACTACCACTTTTTGAGGGTATTTTTTCTATTCCTGTTTTTTTTTCTTTTTTAATTGTGGTATAGCTGATGTACAGTATAATATGTTTCAGGTGTACAACATAGTGATTCACGGTTCTGAAATGTTATACTCCATTTATAGTCATTATAAAATGTTGGCTATATTCCCTCTGCTGTACAATATATCCTCGTAGCTTATTTTATACATAGTAGTTTGTACCTCTTAATTCCCTACCCTTATCCTTCTCCTTCCTCCTTCCCCCTCACCATTGGTAACCACTATTTTGTTCTCTACATCCCGCTTTTTGAGTTTTGATATAGTACCAAATCAGAATATCAACAATTACCTAAAAAAAGTATTAAAATACCCTTCCTTTTTCTAACCACCTATCTGTGAGACCACATTTTCTCATACATTTTTTAACCAAAACAACGTATCACAACAGATCGAATGCAGAAACAGATATGAAAGTTCAGGTGTCTATTAAACCAGACATTAAAAAGATTTGCGAAAATGTAAAATAATGCCACATTTCTCACCAAATATTTTTTTGTTTTGGAAAATATATTACTTTTCATAAAAAAATGTTATATGCAACAGATTTATTATTGTTATTTTTAAGAGAATTAGTAAATATTCAAAAATTTGTTTTAACATCTAATACAGTAAAATTAACAGACATAACCTACACAAACCAAAGCTCTTTGGGTTTTCAATAATCCTTAAGAGTGTAAAGTAGTCCTGAGACCAAAAAGTTTAAACAAGACCAGATATGTCACTGGTCTGGTGTGGGGTGAAGTAGACACCAAACTTTGCCAGGAAGGAAGATGTAGAGAAACAGCTGTTGGTGAAGAACCCAGCAGTGCATACAGCCACTGTTTCTGAATTCTGGAGTTATTGGTTATTGTTATTTTTGAGTTTCTTTATATATTGTATGAACTTTTAAATGAAAATATACTGCTTTTATGAGCAAAGAAAAATCAATAAGACAATTTTTACCTTGAAATAAATAAATGAAAACAAGGACAAATAAGATCCCTAGTTACAGAAGCAGAGAAGCAAACCACTGAGGATGGGCCGACTTCTTCCAGAACGCTTGGATGTGAAGAGAAGGGGAGGAAGTGGTGAGCTTTTGGGGGAGGGAGGGAGGAATTCTTTTAAAAAAGAGAAGCAAAAGCAGCACAAACCTATGCTGAGGGAAGAATCCGGTGGAGGAGGGACTGTAGAAGGTAGAAGAGGCGGAGACAACACATAAAACAAGGTCCCCGAGGAAAGGGGTGCCCAGGAGCAGAGGTAGAGGCAGAGAAAAGGAACCCTCCTCCCAAGATGGGGGAAAGAGAACTGGACACATGCAAGGTGAAGTGGAGGGAGTTCTGATCCTGTGTCTTTGTGACGATACTCATGCCAGAAACGGAGAGGTTAAGAAGCATGGAAGATACAACCTGTAAGGGGAGCAAGCAGCCTGATGAGAGAGCGCCAACTCAAAACTGAATAGGCACCAGACACCACGTACTCTTCGTCCTGCTGGTGATGCTTGACTGCTTGATGTAGACAGACTCATTTCAATATTTTACACCCTTGACTTTCAAGTTACATGGGATTTTGAGCTCTTTAAACAATATTAACTCAAAAAAGGAAAAACAGTAATAATCAATGATGAGTTCTTCCAGTAGCTCTGAAGCAATATAAAATGTAAGCCTTTCTTTGAAGGAAATGTAAATATGATTGATAACTTAATCCCGGGTTCAGCAAATTAAGGCTACAGGACAAATTCTGCTCATCACCTATTTTTGTTGAGCCTGAGGATTAAGGATGGTTTTTATATTTTTAAATAGTTGGGAAAAATCACATGAATATTTTGTGACATGTGAAAGTTATATGAGATTCAGATTTCAGTGTCCATAAATAAAATTTCATTGGAACACAGACAATTCAGTAAGAACATGCAGATATAATTAAAAATAAGCTAATTACAGTCTATAGAATTTTTACTAATATATATCGATGTCTGGGAGGGTTTCCAAGAGAAAGTGCTTTACACATTTGGAAGAAGATAAGGGCCACAGCTTGGCAGGAAATGGGAAGGTGAAGCCCGGCAAAAGTGTTTGCTGAATATTCCCTCGGGATGCTGGGCATCACGGGCAGAGAGCTTCCCTGGGAGTGGTGTGGCTGGTGTGGCTGCTGGGGTACGGAGGGCGGTGCCTTCACAGAGGCGATGCCTCCTCTGTTTACCCCATTGTCTGAGCGCATGTGGACAGAGCTGTGAAGCACTGCAGAGGGAATACAAGCGCAGTGTAGGGTCCTGGACCTTGCCTGCAGGATACCGCAATCTCCCTGAGAGCTGAGATTTACTCAATGCAAAAAGTTAGTGAAAACTCACAGACTAGTGTCTGGTACTGATTGTGTATGCAATGGGATAGACTGGGTTAAGTGTAAAGAATGCCTGAACTAAATAAAGATCTCCCAAATGCTCTTCCAGAATGGTCTCCCAAAATGACTGAGGGAAACTTTTGAATGGGCATCTTATGTTTCAGCCCTGCTTAACATCGTTCAGATATCATAGCTACTTTGAGGCCCAACCACTCTTTCTGAATGTTTTTTTTCCTCTCTCCACTCCTCTCTTCCAATCTACCCCTCCTGTCTTTTTCCCACTTCCTTCTTTTCTTGCTCTTTTCTTGTCACTTCTCTCTCCTCTTATCTTGATGAAAGAAGAAAAACTTAGCAACGAAATACAGAATGTTCATTTGCGACAAGAGTTTATTACTAGACGAAAAGACAATTCTCACCCCTTTAAGAAACAACTTTAATAATCTCTAATCTCTAGCTGCTTTCAATCCTACTGTTTACACAGGCATAATTTGACATAATTGCTATCATAAAGTCTATATCAAAGAAATTTTGCTGAAGGCAGAAATTAGAGACGTACGTGCATTCTTCCGAGTTCTAATGGTCCACTGCTCACTTAACCCAGAGTCAGGGCTGCAATAAACAGTCAGACACTTTCATTGCAGTAGGATGCCAGTGAGTTCTATAAAGAAAACAATACAAGGAGAAAAATCACCCACTCTCCGATAAACAATGCCATAGGGTAGGAGTGCTCTCAGGAGTCCCTTATCTTCCAAACACAGAACCAACCTGCCAAATTGACAGAGTCCCTATAGCTGGATAACGGCCCTCACTCTCTCTCCTCCCTCATCCAATAGCATGCTAGAAAATAAGCCTGTTCATTTCAAGGCATGGGCTGCTTTATACATCTATAAGCTTTCATTTCATGTAAGTGCCAATTTGGGAATCTGTGATTAGCAGGCTGTAAAATCACTTAACCCAATTTTGATATTCTTTAGAGAAAAGTTACGTGCTTAACCAGCCAACCTTTCCATCGGACGCTGACTTCTGGGGCTACAAGTTTAAGAAACAACTGAGCAAAAATCAACTCCTTAGTGAACCAGCGGGCATTTTCGCTTAAATCTTGAATAAAGAATCAGTCTGGGCCTGGGGATCTTTCTTATTTAATCTTCATCATAACTCTGGTGGTACAGGAAATATAATTATCCCATTTTACAGATGGGGAAACTGAGGCTTGGTCACATATCAAAATTACACAAGTGGTTCGTGGTGAGATCAGATTCCAGTTGGAGCAGTCTGATTCCTGCCTGGGCAGGCTAACTTGTGGGTTTGTATCCTGAACCCTCACATACTGCTTCCTCAGACCTTGTTGGAGGGCTGTCTCCTCTGTGAAGCCCCCCTGCCCACCTGCCTCCCCGTCCTTCCTGTCTCCTCCCAGAGCATCTCCAAACTTTTGTAGAACCCTCATCACAGCTCTTATTTGTACTGTGGCTCCCCAAGGTCAGGAGAAATGCCATTTTGATCTTTGGAATCCCAACATGTAGCTCAAGGTATTTTCTCAGTAGATGTTTGTAGGCTGCAGTGGATGGTCTATGAAATGCATCCTGTTACCAGGAAGGGTCTTAGAGAGCGTGTGTATGTTCTGTATGGTGCCAATTAGTATTCTCACAACTCAGCTTTCTTTTACTCATTCCTTCTTCCCTCCTTTTTGTTAGACCTTGGAACTTTTCCCCCTAATTGCAACTCTATCACAGTTACCCTTTCCTCCATCCAACACATAACATGCATTTATTTTTGACTTTGGTTTGATATGTTTCTCTTGGGAGACTATGAGCTCTTTTCTTTGTTATTCATATTTCTTTGTTAGAGACTACAAATTCTAAGACAGAATAAACTTTGTAATAAATCTTGGAAGAGGACCTTAAATCTAGTAGGTGCTTAATAAATTAATGAATATAATTCCCCTGGCACATCTTTCAATGTAGCACCACACGCAGTTCAACATTCTCTCAAGATTTGTTCATTCATTCATTCATTGAGTAAATGAATAAATGGCTATTACATACAAAGTCACATGTTATAGACTGAGAATACAAAGATGAGACTGATAGGAACTTAGCTTTCAGGAAGTATGTCTACAGGAAGAAAGAAGGAATGTTCCACCGAAAAGAAACAGAGAATGTGCTATGACCATTCCCAGCCAAAACAGAGTAGAGGAGACTTCATGGAGAAAAAGGACTTTGCACAAGGCCTTAAGGATCAGTAATATTTAGAAATTTGGTAAAGAAAGAGACAGATGGGCATTCCAGATGGAGCAAAGAATTTGAGCAAAAGTGAAAAAGTGGGAAAGCCCGGGGCATGTACTTGGAACAGAGTAAATTTCACTTGCTGGGGCATGGAGTGGGGAGAGAGGAAGGGTAAGAAGTGGAGATGGAAATGTTTGTGAATGCCAGGTGATGAAGCAATCCAAAAGAGGCTCAAGACATCAAGCCACTGGAAGACTTCCCCTAATTGGCATAGCTCATGGGTGCCATCTCTGTACCAACCAACGAAGGCCTCACAGGACCCTTGGCAACAGAGGATTGGCTGGTGCGTATTTTCTAACATCAGTCACCTCCTAACAGATACTTCTACCTTGTAGCAGATTTTCACTCCTGGAAATATAATCCACATCATAATTATAAGTGGCTTTTGCCCTTATTCAGCCTGGTGCCTGCAAGGATTCCATTAACACAGTATTAGGAGCGTCCATAACACCTTGGGAGGAGACTGCCCCCTGATTCTCCTTCCCACCAGCAATCCTTCCCGTCACTCACCCCCATTACAAGATAGGAATGAAGCCCAAAGCAGTTTGAGCAGCACACAGTAGATTCAAGATGTCCAGGGACTTGACCCCCTGTGTTGCAATTGGAGACAATATTCCAGATATAGGAAGGTGGTGCCACAGGAAGGACATACCCAGATAGGAAAGCATCATTACTGCTGTTGAAGTCATCATTAGATGATCCAGGGCCTGTTGGACATGGCACAGAGCTGGCTGCTATACACAGGAAACATTCTCTGTGACCTTGAGTAAATCTCTTTGCCTTCCTAGGAGAGGTTGCCGCCTTGCAAGAATACTGTGAAGATCTACGAGGTAATATATATAAAAGACTTAACAGTTGCTAATATATAAGGGGTGCTCAGTAAATAGTAACTAAGGATGTATTGCTTAAAATTTTAAAGGTGCTTATATTTTATTGTATGTGTGTGTTTTCATATACATACATCTACACATATACATAGAGATGCGCAGCGAGTTTTCACAGTATCCTGATGGGATAGGGAGGGAAATTTCCCAAAGAAATGAGGCCCATAGGACAGGTGAGGCATTTGTATGAGGTCACACAATGAGAGGATGGCTTGGGTCAGAACCCAAGGCTCCCTTTTCCTAGGACCAGGCTCTTTTCTGCATAGCATGGTGCCCAAATGCACTTCAAGACCACCTATGTATAATTGTAAATGAGAATCAGGAAATGAGCTGAGAGGATTCTATAACCAGAGAAGTCAGGGGAAGGAAACTGTCAATTCTCCTTCAGGTTGCTGTTTTTTGACAAAGTATATCTAGTTTTTCTGCATCTTCTACCTAGAGGCCACTTTATAAGCTGTCAGTCATCTTCCTCTCCTCTCTTCTGGGGTTTCTTTAAATTCTTGGTGAGGTTCCTTCAGAGACAGGAACCCCAAATTGAGTTTACTCTTTCAATAAAGACCAGACTGAGCTGAGGGCAGAGGCGCTCTGTGTTTTTCATGGCCAGGGTGCACATTTCATCTTTGTCTCCCCAGCACCCTGCACCTCGTGGCTGTGTATTCTCAGGGCACCTTGAAGAGCTGTCGTGAGTCTAGTTTTAAGTATCAAGGTCCACAGGTCCGGTTATACCGATTGGCTGGAGGTCAAAGCCGGGCAACAAGGTCAGAGGGTGGGGCAGCAGGCAGGCAAGGAGAAAGTGGATTAAACGAAGCTGACCCAGAGGAGTGGCCAGGAAAGCAAAGAGGCTCAGGCTCAGGCCTGAGAAGCAGTAAGAACAGGGGTGCCGATGCTCCAGGCCAGAGACACTGCAGAACTCCGGCTGCTCCAGCTGGCTTTCTTCCCTCTTACTTCATATTCTAACGTTTTGGTCCAGAAGAATATAAACGGAAAGGCGTGACTTGGATGTCTCAGAGCGCTGGGGCAAATAAACCCAGAAAAAAAGAGAGGGCCAGAAATCTTTTGTTAGGTAATTTGACCGGGATTATGCTGCGACAATAAGTGGGAGGGTGCCAGGTGGACTAGTTGGCATGGGTTTGTTTTTGCAGCAGTCAGTGGATGCAAACACATTCCCACCTGGGTGTGTCACAGCACCGTGGTTCAAGAAACCATAAAGAAGAACTAAAAACTCCATATCCAGGAGCTAACAAGATTCAAGCTGAAGAAAATCAGGTCACAGACTTAAGGGAGTTTTACTTGAACTTTTAAACTTAGGTTTTTTTTTCTCTTAGACTTGTAACAAAGAGTAGGACGTAAGAGAAAGTGATAGACAGAGGCCTTGAGACCTTGTATCCAACTTTGCTCCCCGATGCTGCAGTGTGAACCCCAGATTCTAAAAGCATCATTGAGAAAAGAATAGGGACTTGCCTGGTGGCGCAGTGGTTAAGAATCTGCCTGCCAATGCAGGGGACATGGGTTCGATCCCTGGTCCGGTAAGATGCCACATGCTGCGGAGCAACTAAGCCCATGCGCCACAACTGCTGAGCCTGCGCTCTAGAGCCCGTGAGCCACAACTACTGAAACCCACGAGCCACAACTACTGAGCCTACGAGCCACAACTACTGAAGCCCGTGCACCTAGAGCTGGTGCTCCACAACAAGAGAAGCCACCACAATGAGAAGCGCACGCACTGCAACAAAGAGTAGCCCCCCCCCCTTCACTGTAACTAGAGAAAGCCGCCTGCAGCAACAAAGACCCAACAGCAGCCAAAAATAAATAAATAAATAAATATTTTTAAAAAGAATAGGAAGTCAAAGCACTCTTGTGTTTTCTCATGCTAAAATCCACCAAAGAAGCAGGAAGAATGGAGGCCCTAGAGCCCCAGCAAGTAACCCCACCTCTGCCTCTAGGGCAAGAAAAAGGGGCTCAAATTAAAGTGTTATCTTGCTGGCAAAGGAAGTGTGAAAAACTGCTGTGCCCTTTTCTAGCAGCCCCAATAAGCTTATGTATTTTCATTTTGAGGTGTTAATGCCAGAGAGAGGGGTTCCAATGGGTATTTAGGTCAAATGCTAGGATTTTTTTTAACCCTTTAGAATTCCAGCCAAATTCCAGAGATTCTAAATTGAGATCCTAAAACTAGAACCTTAACAGAGTAATCACTAATATTGTGGGTTTTTTAAAAGCCACCTGATCTTAGGGCTGCAGTGTCTCTTTCTGCCCTCCTAAAATGATCCCTGTGGGAAACTTCTATCATGTTGTGCAGTGGCCCGTCCCTCCCCACTCCTTCCATTCCCATTTGTGGTTAAATCCAGGCTGGCTCCCTGATGGGGGAGGATTCCCTTCCTTGCTTGGTTACTCCCCAGAGAATTATTTCTGGTTTTAAGACAAAGGAAAAGTCATCTCTTCCAAGCTTTTTTACCCAGGCAGGTCTCCGCAGGCCATTGGGAAGCCCTAAACCTGGCACTAAAAGACAACTTTCAAAGAAACCAAACTCAGAAACAGAGTAGAATGGTGGTTGCCAGTAGCTGGACGGTGGGGGAATTGGGGAGAAGTTGGTCAAAGGATACAAATTCCCAGCTACAAGATAAGGTCTGGGGATCTAATGCACTGCATGGTGATTGTAATTAACATTATTGTATTATATATATAAAAGTTGTTAAAAGAGTAGATCTTAAATGTTATCCCCACACCTGCACACTCAGATCTTAATCACATGAGGGGATGGAGGTGTTAACTAACCTTATTGTGGTCGTCATTTTGCAATATATATGTGTACCTAATCATCACACTGTACGCCTTAAATGTGCATTGTTGTATGTCAATAATGTCTCAGTAAAGCTGGAAACAAACACAAACAAACAAAATGCAGACCAGAATTGAAACAAAGTTAAGTGGTTGATGATAATTCCTGGGGTTTCTTCCTAAGGATGGTCAGTGTAGAGAAATCACTTAAATTGTAATTAAAATATACAAAGCAAGATGGTTCAAGGGGAACCCCTGGCTTCTAGGAAAATACATTATTAATCACAGGGACATTTTACCTGGGAAGTGGCTGAGCCTGACGCACGATAGAAGGTGTGCACTGTGTGTGACAGCAGCCTGGTGGCGGTGGCAGAGCACAGGCAGAACGTTCAATCTTTTTTTTTTTTTTGCGGTATGCGGGCCTCTCACTGTTGTGGCCTCTCCCGTTGCGGAGCACAGGCTCCGGACGCACAGGCTCAGCGGCCATGGCTCACGGGCCCAGCCGCTCCGCGACATGTGGGATCTTCCCGGACTGGGGCACGAACCCGTGTCCCCTGCATCGGCAGGCAGACTCTCAACCACTGCGCCACCGGGGAAGCCCAAACGTTCAATCTTTTAACCATCATTTTTTCAAAAAAGTCCCTGAGAATGAAACAGTCTGTGAAGAAATTATTGGGATGGCCAAAAATTTCATTTGGGTTTTTCCATTAAGATCTTATGAAAAACCCGAACAAACTTTTTGGTCAACCCAATATTAACAATCCACTGTTCATCCTGGAAAGGTAAACAAAATCAACTCTCTTTCTCTCCTAGTACCAACTGTCACTAAACCCTAAGAAGCCCCAACTTCCAAGAAGGCACAGGAGGGTTGGCTCAGACACCAACTAGCTACCTTAGGAGCATGGTGTGAGGAGTTAGAGTTAAGGGAATTCAGTAGGCAGGCTCATACACAATTATACACAGAAGTCAGTAACTTTCATCTATACAAATAACAAACATAAGATATGATGAAAGAAGAGACCTATTTTATAATGATTCAAAAAAATAAAATACCTGAGAATAAACTTAATATGCAAAATGAATACAACATCAAAATTCTGAAACTTAACTGACTGGGAAACTTGTCTAAGTGAAAAGGCTTACTGTACTCTTTGGCAGTCAGACAGAGCATTATTAAGAAGTCAGTTCTCCCTTACGTATCTATAAATTTAATGTGCTTTCAAGAAATACCAAGTTTTTTTTCTAACCGGTCAAACTGAATCTAGACTTGATATGGAAAAATAAAAATACAAGGATATCCTTAAAATGTTTTCAACGAAATATGATGGGAGTGCAAGCTTTAACAGATACTAAGTGTATTCTAAAGTTACATTAATATAAATTGTACAGTTTATATTAATGCACAATTAATATAAATCTGTCTACTCGTTTATTGCACAATTAATTTGTCTACTCATGCAATGAATAGACAGATCATGAAATAGAACATTTTTTAAAAAACCACAAATACATATGGCAAATTGGTATATAATCAAGCTGGGATTCTAGTGTCCACTGATGTTTATATAGAGAAAGAGATTATTGAATAGCTGACTTAGGGATGATATGACAACCATTTTGGGGAAAAGATTAAGCTGAAACCATACTTCATACCTAACACCAGAGAAAAATCCAAATGAGTCAGAGATTTATATGTGAAACGTGGGACTGTAAACTTACCAAAAGAAACGTCGGAGAGTTCTTTTATAATCCCAACTGGGGAAGACCTTTCTGACTATGATACAACACTAGAAGCTATAGAATAAAATACTGACAAATTCAATAACATCAAATAAAAAGTACATGTATGAAAAATCACCATAAACAAAGTTTAAAAAAAGATAACATCGGGAAAATATTTATAACATATATTAAACTAACAAACCAATAAAAAAGTTGACAGAGGGTATGAACACACAGTTCCCCCAAAAGGTATATACATTATTGTCAAATATATGAAAAAAATGCTTCACCTCATTATTAATAAAAGAAATACAAGTAAAAACTGCAATGAGATACTATCTCTCCTATCAAAGTTCAAAATTTTCACAACCTGCTTTCATGTTGGCCAGCACTGTCACTGGCAGGAGTGTAAGTGTAAATTGATACAACTCCCCATAAGGAGAGCAATTCCTCAGGAACTTCAAAAACTATACATACATATGTCCTGTGACCAACCAATTTCACTTCTGGGAATTTATCCTTCATAGTCGTACAAAATTATATATGCACATAGTTATTCAACGTGTCATTGCCTGTTATAACAAATGATTGGAAGCAATCTAAATATCTGTTAATAAGAGAATGGTTAAATAATCATGGTAGATTTATCCAGTGGAATACTATATAGCCATAAACAACAGTGGGGAGCCCTTAAAGCAAGTTGCAAGACAGTGTAGAATATGCTACCATTTATTGAAAAAAAAAGGATATGTAAACATACTTGATAGTATATGGAGAGAATAACACTGGAAGTTACACAAGTTGACTTTGGGGAGGAAAACCTGGTGTCTGGGATAGTGGTGAGAGGTAAAATCTTCAGGATATATATACCCTTTTAACTTTTTGAATTTGAACCAAGTAGATGTATTGTCTATTTTTAAAAATCAGGAAATACAATTTTAAAAGAATTTACTGGATACAAAGAAAAACAAGACAAACAAAAACTAACAGATGTGCCTATAAGGCATAAATGTCAGTGCACAAACAGACCTAGTGGGCGTTCTCAGCTGGCAGACTGGGGAGCAGAGCGACCTTGGTGGCCTATGATGGAAAGAGCTTGGAATATGGAGCTGTCAAAGTATAACTTCTAAAAACACAATTCTCGTACAAAATAGGGTTGCGATGATGACTAAATAAGATGTGTGTATGTCAGTTTTATACACTAAGTCCTATACAAAACTATACAAATATTTAGTATCAGGATGGGGTTGTGGCATCCCAACCTTGGACTTCTTTCAGGTTCTGTTTTGGGAGTCAGTTCTCTTAACTTAGGGAAAGCTTTCTGGAAAAAATGACCTTGACCAGCATTATAAGGAGAGGAAGAGATGTGATGTGGCTGTCAGGAGGTGGGAGGTTGTCCCAGACATAAGTGACAGTTTGGACAAAGACTTAGAGGAAGGAAAGGGTGAGCCTATCCCGAGAGACCACAAAACTGCCAGCCTCACAGGCTGATGGGAGATGCGAGCTGACGTGTCTGTTGGGCAGACACCGCAGCATCATAATAAGTCACCTATCCCGAGAAACATCAGGGTGGCGCCTGTCAGAACTTCCCAAACACCTCTAAAAAGAGAAGAAAGAAAATAACTCTCCAAATAGGCCACTGCAGTTGGGACACTTCTTTAAAATTCCTGTGTTTTCTTCATAAATTCATGAAAATTTTACGTTCTAGTCCATCACATTCCCAAGATTATTTTACTTTATTTTTAAAAATAAATTTATTTATTTATTTATTATTGGCTGTGTTGGGTCTTCGTTGCTGCTTGCAGGCTTTCTCTAGTTGCGGCGAGCAGGGGCTACTCTTCGTTGGGGGTGTGTGGGCCACTCACTGCAGTGGCTTCTCCTTGCAGAGCACGGCCTCTAGGCACGTGGGCTTCAGTAATTGTGGCTCACGGGCTCTAGAGCGCAGGGTCAGTAGTTGTGGCGCACAGGCTTAGTTGCTCCACGGCATGTGGGATCTTCCCGGACCAGGGCTCGAACCCGTGTCCCCTGCACTGGCAGGTGGATTCTTAACCACTGTGCCACCAGGGAAGTCCCCCAAGATTATTTTAATATTAAGAATAATAGTCCCCCCACCGAGAAAAAAAAACCTTTGGTAAGACCGAATTCCACCAAGATGTTCCATGTTTATTCTGAGGTTCCCATAACCCAAGAGGCTCGAGTAGCCCACTCTGAAAAGCACTATACTGTTAGCACCTTACTATGATATAGTCCATGACATCTCAGTGTAAAGGCTGCCGCACAGAAGGGCCCACACTGGGCTGAGGACCTCTTAGCCCTCCAGGAGCCAGAACTTGGAAAGGGGCCAAAAAGAGGGCATGCCCTAGGCAGTAATTCCACTCCACAGCCATGCTTCCTTCCAGCCTTCTCTGTAGGCCCTCCTCTTTGCAAAGACTTCCACGACCCATGAGCCCTGCCTAAGTCCTTCTTGATTCTTGGAGGACTGACTCTTTAGGGAGATTTATGACTACTTGAATTGGTCCAAATTCCTCATTCTTTTGCCTCCTTTAGTTCCTTTAGTTCTTTTAACTCCTTTAGTTCCTCTGCTCCATTATTGGGTGTGGAAGTGGAGCCCTAGAAGGGGGCAAGGCAGGGAAGGGTAGTGCTGTAGACTTAGAACAGATTTATTTCCATGAGAGGGAAGAGCAGTCTGAAACCTGCGACTTGGAGACCACCCAGACTCAACAGCTCCTACCTACTGCATAGGGCCCCTTGAACCACGCACACATTTCTGCTCTCTGGAGCCTCACCCCCTGGGGCAGAATTATTATTTGTTGATGATTAGGACCAGACTGCTGAACCCAGAAAGGACTCTAGTAAATTCAGACCGCAGCCCTTCTTCTTCTTTTTTAATAAATTTATTTATTTAGGCTGCGTTGGGTCTTCGTTGCTGTGCACGGGCTTTCTCTAGTTGCGGCGAGCGGGCCCTACTCTAACTTGCAGTGTGCGGGCTTCTCATTGTGGTGGCTTCTCTTGTTTCAGAGTTCGGGCTCTAGGTGCGTGGGCTTCAGTAGTTGTGGCTTGTGGGTTCTAGAACGCAGGCTCAGTAGTGTGGCGCACGGGCTTAGTTGCCCTGCAGCATGTGGGATCTTCCCGGACCAGGGCTCGAACCCCTGTCCCCTGCATTAGCAGGCGGATTCTTAAACACTGCGCCACCAGAAAAGTCCCCAGACTGTAGCTTTTCCAACTGGCTACTGTGTTGTGTGTTTCCCTTTGCTAGAGGCCGCATATTTTGTTCAGCGACTTGGTGACAAAATTAATGAGTGCCTCTTTGTGTCTCAAAGAGGAATTAGGGGTTAGCTGATGAATTCTTCCCTGATCCCTTCTTCCCTCAGAGCTTGTTTTTATTACCAGCAAAGAGGCTGGTGGACTGCAAAATAGGAGATCAGAAGAGCACGTAAAATATCTTTCCTTATTCGTTTCAAAATGGTGGAGGCTGGGGAGGGAATGCTGGGTGTAGACGAAATAGGTGAAACGGATTAGCTGCTGTGGCTAATTGTTGGAGTGGGGTGTCAGGAACATGGGGGTTCTTTGCACTATCCTGTCTCCTTCTTTTTAGGTTGGAAATTTTCCTTAAGAAACCCCTGACCTCGTGGAGCTTATATTGGCTTGTTTTACACTCTGCTCCATCCTTTGGTGGCTGATTCCCTTCTCTGCAGGGGCTCCCTGGCAGGGGTCTGCCTGCACCTCTCTGCAGAACTCTTGCCAGTCTGAGGAGCAACCTCTCCAAGTAGCTCTCTTCTCCCTGACATGGGGAGCGGAGGAGGAGGAGAGGGGCAGGGAAAAGGGGAGGGGGAGGGGGAGGGGGGGAAGACTAGGACCCCTAGGTTCTCACCTACAGGATCAGCCCTCCCCCACCCCCGCCAGTGAGCAACTAAGACCAATTCTGAGATGAGAGCTACTCTTCCTCACTAGACTAATGCCTGAGAACCAGAATCCAAAGTGAAACTTAAAAATACAGACTTCCAGGCACCACCTCTGGTCACCTTGGGGTTGGGGAGGCAGGAATATGTCATTTTAAAAGCTCCCCTGTGACTCTGCATCGCCAGATGTGGGAACCCCTGCACCAGGCCAGCACTTAGCATCAGGTTGGTGGGGCTGCCAGTGTGACCCAGAAGATGATGGCTCTAAAAGTTTGATTCAACCTGCTGTTCCACTGTGGACTGCTCTGTTGCCCTAATGTTTGCCCTGATGGCACCTGGAGATCTCAGTACCCCCTTAACCACCCTGTTTGCTCATTCGTTTTCACTGTCTTTTAGCAGTCTTTTCCCAGTGGGCAGCTCTGGTTCTGCCTGGCGGCCCTTTCCTGATGTAAATAACTAACAATCCAAATTCAAGCTAGAGCACCAGTGACCATCTCACGAGGTGTCCTGTAGGTTCCTCAAACTCAACATAAATGGGAACTTCCCTGGTGGCACAGTGGTTAAGACTCTGCACTCCCAATGCAGGGGGCCCGGATTTGATCCCTGGTCAGGGAACTAGAACCCCCATGCATGCCACAACCAAGAGTTCGCATGCCACAACTAAGGAGCTGGCGAGCTGCAACTAAGGAGCCACTTGCCGCAACTAAGACCTGGCGCAACCAGATAAATAAATGAATATGTTTTTCAAAAACAACGTAAATGAATTCACTGGGTTATCTTTTCTCAACCAGCTCCCTCTCCTGGCTTCTGTGTTTCTCTCTAGGCTTAGAACCATAATTCTTCTTGACTCCCAGACTCAAAATCCACACTATGACTAATTTCTTTCCATCCCTCCCCATCCTCCATACTCTCTCTAATTAGTCACCAAGTCTCATTGCTCTATTCAAAAATTTACATTCATCATCTCTTCCTTGAAGGCACATGGCCTCTGTCCCAACTCAGCCCTCTTTACCTCTCACTTGGAACACTGAATGCCTTACAGGTTAACTTTCCACCTCTAGTTGGTCCCAATGCCCTCCCTCACCTCCACCACTTCCAGTCCCATGTCCTTCCGTTAAGGTGTTCACAAGAAAATCCGACCACTCTTCATAAAGACTGTGTTGCTCTCCAGATCAAAAACCTTCAGCAGTTTCTTTTGCTTACTGAATAGCCTAGAAATTTTTTCAGTGATTTGGCCCAACTCCACCCTTATCCACCCACATGTTTCTTATGCTCCCACAAAATGTTACCACTCATGGATTCTTCAAAATCACTCCCATTCCTAACCTCTGAGCCTCTGCCCTTTGCCATTTCCTCCATCTGGGCTTCCACTCACTTCTTACTCATGTATTGAAATGTTACCCATCCTTCAAGGCCTGAACTGAAAAGTCACCTTCTCCACGAAGACTTCCATGATCACCAGCCAGATGCGACATCATGCTCCTGACTCCCAAGACGAGTACACTTTCCTTAGGACAGTTTTCACGCACTGTTCTTACTGAGCTTACTTGATTGTTGCCATAGCTTTCTTAGGAGACCATGTGTTTCTTTGGGGTACGTTTCTTCACTCTTTTAAATCTCCTCCCCTGTGTCTAACCTAATACTTTGCACAAGAAAGCTGCTCAGAAACTCTAAGTATTGACAGACTGAATAAATGAAGAAATTAATAACATTACATCGGAGCAAAGAAGGCATATTCAGGTGGTACGCTCATTATCACACGTGCGGTATTAAAGGTTGCAGTATTTCCATTCTGGCTAGTGAGTTTAAGCTCTGGGCCCCTAGTTGCCCCCCAACTGCCCTGAATCCTCCTCCAAGAGTCTCTAAACCCGCTGTATGACTCAGCAACTAAAGAAGGGACACGACACAGCAGAAGATCTCCAGAGTTAGTTGATGCCTCCACGGTGATTTTGAATATCACCCAGGGAGGTGGAGCAACAGTGTAATCTAACGGGGTTAACGAAATTGACTTTCAGACAGGATACTGTTCTCATCTGGGCACAGAAAGAACTAGAAACACAGACACGGTTTCCGCACACCTTAGAGTAGTAATGTTCTGTAGTGGATAGAGGGCATGTTGATGTGTGTGATGACCAGTGAGGTGCAGGTGCCTATCACTATTAGTAATAACAACCACCAGATTTAGCCAAACACTCTTACTAACCTAATTTAATTTTCACCAGAACTCCTGGAAGCGACTGGTATTACCTCGTTTTACAAGTGGGCATAGTCCCAGAGGACCAGAGAGCTAGCAGCGTGCCTATGTTCCTGTAGTGAGGATACATGCCGTCTGAGTGCACGGAGTGCTGCTTCCGCATCAGGCACCAATGACCCTGCGCCCTTGAGAGAGAGAAATAGAAAGAGAGAGAGAGGAAGGAAGGAAGGAAAGAAAGGGAGAGAGAGGGAAGGAGAGCGGAGGGAAAAAAGGAAGGAAGACAGGAGGAAGGGGGGAGAGAGACGAAGGAGAGAGGGAGAGAAGAAGAAAGAAGGAAAGAGGAAAGAAAAAGAGTGAGAGAGACAGGCTGAGAAGCAGAAACATCTGGGGGCCTTCCCAGGCCTTTTGGCCCCACAGCGCACCATATTAAGCGTATTAAAATATACTCAAACTCTAACTTTTTAAACTATGAAAATATCGCAATTTTTAAAATAATTTTACTTTTAAAATTTGGCCTAGCAGTGATTTCTTGGCGATCACTGCACATAATCAGGAATTCTGCCAATGACGGAAAACTAGCCAGCAAGTTATTTTCAAATAGGTAAAAATCTTATGATAATAGATGTAACGAAGAAAATGGCATCGTAGCATCTTTATAGGTTTAGTGAGGTGCCTAAAAATTTCATTTTTGCAGTTTTCTTTGTGTTGTGAAGCCGACTACATTTGTTAGATCTTCAACATTTTTAGGTCTCCAGCGCTAGCACTGGGATAAACAGCCCTGACTGAAGGGGTCAGCAGAGGTCAACTGTGAACTTAACAGGGACACTTGAAGTACTAGGGAAGTGCCAACAGTCGTCCTCTCCCCAAGGCATCTACATACATCTTCGCAGGCTGCAGACTTTTGCTTCCATGGTGGAGTTCATTCCGTCTCCCAGGGGCCTCCCCTCTTCTGGAAACTCCCTCCCCACTTTGGACCTGGCAGCGCCAACGGGACACCAGCAGGAAGCTCTGCAGCCAAAGGGCTTGAGGTTGGCGAGCTCCCTGCCTCGCCCATCCCTGGACCCAGAGAGAGAGGCACAGAGTGGTTAGCAGTGAACACTGTTTACTTGGGCCAACCTGAGTGCATTCCCAGCCCGGCCTGCAGTCAAAGATGATGCTAAACAGTCCTCCTTTACTTTGGGGGTTGCTATGACAGCCAGGAATTTGCAAACCAGACCAGACCTAAAGAAGAATTCTGTCCTTGGCCCAAAGAGCTAGTGGTTCCACGTGGTTCTGCTTGTGGTTCCTTCTGTCCCCTTTGACACCTACCAGATGGAAGGATCTCTAAACCGGGGATTTGGAAATGTCCTAATGGAAAGGCTATTTCCAACCTGGCCGAAGCTGTGTTGGAAGGAATTTAGGTCTGATTGAAGAAACTTCTTGGCAAGAAAAGTTGGAAAATATTACAGTAGGTCCCAGAGAAAACCTCATTACTCTCTCAAAAAATCTCTTGTTATTTGTTTGGTGTTCTGTGGTTTGCTAAGCACGTTCACATAAATTATCTCATTGGATCTTCACATCTACCCAGCGAAGGAGTCAAAGCTGACGTTATTGCATTTGACCAAAGACAAGGAAATTGAGGCTCAGTAAGTATAAGGTCAAACAGCTAACAAGCAGCAGAATTGAGATTTGAATCTACGTTTTCTGATTCGAGATTTAACTCTTTGAATTAGACCACGATGATCTCCAAAAGATAGACTAGGTCACGTTTGATCTGGACAGCTTAGGAGCAGATTTTTTTTTTAAGTAAGTGATGATGTAGATGAATGATTTTTTAAATTGTGGTAAAATACACACAACATGAAATTTATCAACTTAACCATTTTGAAGTGTACAGTTCAGTGGCATTACGTACATTCACATTGTTGTACAACCATCACCACCATCCATCTCTAGAACTCTTTTCATCTCGCAAAACAAACCCTGTATCCATCAAACACCAACTCCTCATTCCCCCTTGCCCCCAGAAATCACCATTCTACTACTTTTAGTCTCTATGACTTTGACGTCTATATATACTTCATGCAAGTGTAATCAAACAGTATTTATCCCTTTGTGATGGGCTTATGTCACCCAGCATAATGTCTTCAAGGTTTATCCGTGTTGTAACACGTGTCAGAATTTCCTTCCATTTTAAGGCCAAATAATATTCCATGTATGTATATGTCATATTTTGTTTATTCATCTGTGGATGGACATTTGTGTTGTTTCCACCTTTTGGCTATTGTAAATGATGCTGCTATAAATATGGGTGTACAGATATCCCTTTGAGTCCCTGCCTTCAATTCCTTTGAGTATATACCTAGAAGTGGAATTGCTGGGTCATATGGCAATTCTATGTTTAATTTTTTGAGGAGTCGTCATATTGTTTTCCATAGTAGCTGTACCATTTTACATTCTCAGCAATAGTGCACAAGGGTTTTTATCTCTCCACATCTTTACCAACACTTGGTATTTTCTGTTTTTTTTTATATTAGTCATCTTAATGAGTGTGTAGATGGATAATTTTTAAACATGTGGCTGTCAGGGCAGTTTATTCGGAGGAGTTTAAGAATGGTCCTAGTGAAACCAGGCTAGCTTCCACTTGACATGCCAGCCCCGAGCCCAGCCAGGGGCATTCACAGAAGCATTGATTCCACTGGACACCAGGGAAAGCACTTGAATAACGAGCAAATCCATGATATGCTCTTAAGGGTAATGAACTGAAATACTGACCCTCCTCATAGAGATTTCCTATATCTTCACTATGAGTGAGAATTTTTTATATGATGCACTTTAGACAGAGGCACCTCCCTGCATAACTAGAGGATGTGTGTGTGCACCCATAGGCAAGGGTGTGCATCTACATGGATGAAAGTGAAGGTGCAGAGTTCCAAGAAGGATTGGATGGCCAAAGGGATTGGCAGGCTCTCTTCCCAAACAACTCTAGAATCTTAGGACGTCACTTCATGTCTGTGAGCTTCCTTCTTTCTTTATCCACCCCTGCCCATGTCAGAGGGATGAGTTAGATTGTATCTTTAAAGGACTTTAGAGGAAATGCTCTGTGTATACAAGATGCAATTATATCTGATCATGTCCAGAGTTATAATTACCTCACCTAGAAAGAACTGTTGGCTTCCCTGTAACATGGCTCAGGATAGTGGGGAAGCTCAGGGCTGGTGAGGTTGGGACTGGGATCTCTTTCTCAATATCCCATCCTCGTGTTGTTCAAGCCCTGCCCGCCTCAAATGCCACCTTCTCCATGAAGCAGTCCCTGATCGCTGTATTAGGAAGCGATATTTAAAATTCAATAGCACTTCACCTGTGCCTTTCTTAGGCCAATGGCTATGCTTTATCTTAGGTTTATGGTTACTTACCATAAATGTAAGATATGTAAGAGCAAATTACATATCCCTCTTTAAACTAGATGCCCCTTAGGGGGAAAATCCAATTCTGGGTGGCTTATCGTGTAAAGCAAGTGTTTACCAAAAGCTCCCCAGCAAAATTCTCTTATGCCTGACTCATTGGCTAGACCTGTGTCACCTGGCCTTCCCTGGGACAAGGGAGGCTGGGCAGGTGCTTTAATTTTTCAGCCTCCGCGGTAGAGGTGTGTAGGGAATGGGCTGGGCAGCCAGTGAACGGGGGCTGCCAGCCCTGTCTTTGAGTTTAACACATCTTCGGGGAAGTCAGAGGGGAGGGCCCCACCCTGAGTCCTGTGCCCGGTCTGTTTCTTCTGCATGCTGTGCTGTGTCTACCGTGGGTACCCACTAAACACTCCTAGATTCTCTACTCCAACTGAGAAACAGGGGAACAGAGAAGAATGACCAGCTCTAATCAGGTTGTGTCAATTCCTGCAATTTATACTCCTAATAATACTTCCCTCGCATTCATAAAGAGCTTAAAAATTTACAATGTTGTAGCATCCCTATTTTCTTCAGATGAAAAACTGAGACTCAGAGACATTAAATAATTTGTTCAAGATAACTCAGGAAATGACAGTGCCAGGAAGTGCTCAGTCCTGGTCTCCTGATGTCACATTTCGTGCTCTGTCCACCACCCTTCGCTGTCTCTCAGTCAGTGGTTTCAGGCCATAGCTGTCTTGTACCTCACCCCGCCTCCTGGGAACAGTGTCGTCAGGGGAGATGCGAGACAACACAAGGCAGTGGGCCGGGTTTGTGTCACGCAGTTGTGCGAGTATTGTGGTCGGGAAGATGGGGGATGGTTCTTGTCCCCTGCCAGCTCCTCAGCCTGCCCACTGCAGACACCAGTCTTGTCACTGAGCAGCTGCAAGCAGCTGTTGACAGCTCCCCGTATCTCAGCCTACAAAATTATGAGCTCCTCACAGGACACCAGTGGCATATTCAGCCTTTGGATATATTGTCCTCAGTTTTATTCAATGGCTTTGATGGCCTCAACCATTAGTAGAGGAAAAAAAAAAAATCCCAGCTCTTCCTGGGTCCCTGTCACACCTGTTTCTGCCAGCAGACACCATGTAGTTTTCTGTTCTCATTCTTGACTTTTTAGGAAGAGGGAGAGCCACTCTCTGTGATAATCGTCCACCCTGCTGGAAGGAGACTGGGCTGGCCTCTAGGCAACTGGTCGCAAGCTTGGCTCTGCCTCTAACTTGAGTGTGACCCTGAGATAGCTCTTCCCTGGCTGGGTCTCAGTCAACAAAGTGAGGAAGTTCGACCAAAAGGAACTCTTAAGACCCATCCAGCTTGATAGTGGAGACAGCAGCTGCACAGAGGTGGGACTAATGCGGGGCTCATGGCTGGAACACTTCCGCTGAGACTGAATGAATGGAAAGCACAGGAGAACTCATGCAGCTGGGGACAGCAAGTGGCCGATCCCAAGCTGGGAAGATAGGAATGATTTCTGTCTTCTGGTTTGGCCGTTTGTGTTCTCTGCCATGTGCTTATGTGTTACAGAGGAAAACATGCTGCTGGATTCTCAGGAAAATCACTTAGGTCTGTCCGGCTGCAGAATGAAGCCAGGCGTGGGTCTGCTCGCCTGCCTAGCTGGTGATCAGAGCAGGCCCGTAGGAGATGGTGGCAAGAGCACTGAACTAGGCATCAGACTAAGGCTCTGGTCAGTTCTGTGCCACCAGCTGGCTGTGTGGCTTTAGGCAAGTCGTTGCTCCTCTCTGAGCTTGAGTTCTTTTCAGTGAAATAAGGATGTTAGATGCCTCTGATAGTCTTTTCGATCAAATGGTCTGAAATTTAGTGCTTCATCTTATTCCTCTGTCACAGGCTTCCTTAGGACAGCTTGTCTTGTGGCATTCTGAGTATTATTAGCCAAGGAAAAGCCTTCTGATTTTCATCTTAACTCAGAGATGTGGAATGAGAAAGGGAGATGGCACAGGGATACTTTCACTACTCCTTTTGCTGTGTGTTTCTAAGGAAGTCACCAGACTTCAATTCACCCTTAGAGGAAGGAGATGCTATCTCTCCCCTTCTCTGAGAGGTGAAAGTAGCCTCTGCAGACCTGGTTACAAGGTATCCTGGAGGCATGCACTGTTGCATTAGTTAAGGGAGAGCAGAGGGAACTGCTGTGTGCTGAGTAGCAGGGTGCCTGTGCTAGGTGCTTTCTCTATATAGTTTCAGGTAATCGTCTCAAAAACCCATGAGAACTCTTAGAGATGACCCGAAGTAACGGAGGCTGAGCGAGCCCAAGTTAGACACGGTAAGGAGAGCCACGCGAATTCAAAATCAGCCTGTCTTTCTCCAAAGCTTGAACTACGTCTCTGAGGGCATCACTTTAGCAGGAATTGAAAGGAGGATGTGGGGAGGAGCTGGGAAACCCCAGATCTAGCTGACCCCGGGGAAGAAGGTGGTGTGTAGAGCAAAAACTCACTGTAATTTAGGCTCAGCAGCTACGTAAACCTTCTCTGTTTTTCATCTTTGCCTCTCGACTCTCCAGCTGGCACCTGAAAACCGGACTGGGGTTGAAGGACAGACCTGCATCCTGCGTCCTGGCAGGCAGAGGGAAGCATAGGTCCCTTCTTCACTGACAAATGTCCTACAGGAAACCCGAGCCCCACCAGATCCCTGCCTCCTCAGCTGACCACACAGATCAAAGCTGGGGACTGTCATCTCGCAGTTTGGGGTAGAGCAGGGCCAGCCGTTCTCACCTCTGCCCCACCCCACCCCCCAGGCTGTTGGTGGGGAGAACAGCTGCTTCCTCTTCCTCCGTGAGAACCCCTCATTCCTTGGCCTCCATCAACACACAGGGCTCCTCAGACACAGCCTCAGTAAGGGTTGTCCAGTCAAGACCCTGACAGCTGGCTGGAGCCTCTTACTATCCAGCCATACACAGAACCAGTGCACTGAACAGCCAAGGCAAGAAGTGATGTCCTTGTGGGACACGAAAGAATATGTAAAGATAACCTTGTTTTCATAGAAAAAGGAAATGAGACAGAAGTTGGCTCTTTTTTTACTGCAGGGAATGTGGTCCTGTTGACTTAAGTTTTAGTTGGAACAGGTATTTACTGAGTCTCCAATATGTTACACGCTGTGCTAGGCACCTTCACCAGAATCTCATTTCTGCCTCATAACAGCGTCAGGAAAAGAGGAAAAGGCCCCGTGACGTCAAGTGACCTATTCAAAGCCACTCAGAACCCAAACTGTCTGCCTCGCAGCCCACAGCTCCTTCCATTATCCCACAGCTTCTTGTCCTAAATGCCCTCAGGAATGTGTCTTCCTCTGAGAGAATGGGGCACAGGTGGATACCAGAATGCAAAGAGATGAAAAGACATGGGCCGTGGTTCCCAGGTGTCCTGTAAGATGAGACATCTCCTTCCCCTCCTGCTCAGGGCAGCTTCCTTGACGTCCCCTGCACTGAGTACAAGGTCCTGCCGTCAGCCACATAGCACTCTGCACTTTCCCTTACGGACTATTTCTCACTCTGCTTCGTGATTGCTTCTTTGCTGTCCATCTTCCTTAACCCACCATATGCTTCTAGAGAGCAAGGACAACTTTTGCTTTGTTCATCACTGACTTCCAGTGCTGGGCACCTCATAGGTACTTAACCAAGATTTACTGAATTCTTGATTCAAACTAAAAATAAAAAAGTGAATGGATGGATGGATGGAGAATGGATAGATGTGGTTTATCATCGTCTCCGGGTTACCGTGTCTCAAATGAAATTGATCTTTCCCTTCCTGACAAGTTAACTCACTGGACTTCCTAGGAAGCATTACCGTCAAAAGACAGTGAGAAAAAAAAAAAAAAAAAAAAAAGACAGTGAGGGCTTTCAATCTTCTAACTTTAAATCTTGGCTCAATCACTTACTAACCATGGAATGATAATGCCATTTATTTACTCTCTGAACCCTAGTGTCCTCATTGTAATGTCGTGCAGTGAGGCTTATTGATGACACTTATAATCCCTGGAATGTACTAGAAGGTCTATACATTGTAGCTTTAATCTTAGCATATATAACAATAGATTAGATCACTTATCCTTATCTTCGGTGCCGCTTGTCTTCCACTCCCTCTCCCGCCCACAATGACCACTGGATGTTTAACCTGGCTTAACTTTCTCCCAGATATCTTCTATGTTTGATTTACCACCCTCACCTCATCTCCGCATTTAACACAGTAGGTTCTAACCAGTTTCTCTGCTCCAGGTTTTTCTTCCCATGCTTCACGCATACCCCGTGGTGGCTCTGGAATTCCTATAGAGAAGAGATTTAGTGTGGCTCTCTGACTCCACACAGAGTGGGGAGGATCAGGGACTTGTCTCGAAGCTGCATATTCATATCACTTTACAAAAGGTTGAGGAAATGTAATTGTTTCTAGTAAAGCATGGGGCCGGGGAGCTTGATGGATAAGAAAGTGTACTAAAGCTCTCCACCCTTGGCCAGCCCTTGGAGTCACCTCTGGGCACTGCCAATTTATATCTCTTAAAGTATGGTTCTCATCAAGGTCCATTTTGCTAAAACTTTTTCAGTGAGTCTGGAGAAGGTGTAGAACAAGTTCCAGAATCCTTTGCCTCACATTCAGGACTCTTCACAATTTTGCTGCAGGCTAACCGTTCAAAGGCATTTTGCACCAACACCAATTTTTCATTTCATGGATTTCATTTCATTCAATACCCCCTGCATACACCACAACTACTCCTAACTCCATGTCTTTGTCCAGGAGGGCCCCCCCTCCAGTGGTCCTCCCCAGGTCCTCCCATCTAGTGAAGTTCTCTCCATTCCCCAAAGCCTGGCTCAAGAAGTGTTCTCCCAAAGAACCTTCACAGCCACGCCAGCCTACAGTTCTCCCTCCCTTCCTGGAATTCTCAGTGTTTCTTATTGTCAGGATAATTTATTCTGTCACTTAATTACGTAACTTTTCGTGTTTGTTGTGGAAAGATTTCGAATGTTGATGTTTTCTCTCTCACTGGACTGAGAGGTCCATTTAGGGTAAAGACTGCCGGTACCTTTTTGGATCCCAGCCCAATCAGTGTGGGACACAGCGTAGGTAGGCAATGTGTTTCTGAGTTGTGAGCCATCCCCAGGGGCTCTGGGGCACTCTTCTGGCTCACAGATGCCTAGTAACAGAAAGGGGGCTTCAGATTCAGGGACAGTCATCTCCAGAGACCCAAGGACTCTCCCCAAGGAGTGTCTATGCCCAGTATATACTGGCTATAAGACGTCTGACCTGGGGAAACTGAATGTTTATGACCCAATCTCAGCAAAAATCGTATGAAATTGGCATTTCCTATGCTGGTGACTGACTAACAACTTGGAGCTGAAGCTATCTTGTTATCTTCAGCCTGAGCAATGTGGGTTTAAACACATGTCTGTTTACACCTGCATACATCTGTCTTCATGTGCACACCAGCCCTCACTCAATACATGGTGTCACCAGGTTCATGAGAAAGGCCACCAGTGATGGAGGAGTAGAGATGGGGCTTTAAAACTTTTACAAAAATATCTCTTTTAGAAAGAAATAAAAAGTAGAAATCTGGGGTGAAGTGTATACAAGGATTTTTTGTACTATTTTTGCAACTTTTCTCTAAGTCTGAAAATGTATCAAAATATTAAATAAAATTTTAAGACAGAAATGACAAAAAGTCACCTTCTCTGTACAGTTTCCCTCCTACCTTCCTCAGTCTTTAAGAGAATTGACATTTTTCAGCACATTCATATGTGAATTATAGTTATGAATATTTCTATTTCTCCTATTACACAAGAAGTATAAAATGGAAAAAAGTAGTCAGAGACTTTTAAAATGTTTTATTTTTAATAATAATAATACATTAGAATATTAATATTGGAATAGAAGAGTTTTAATATATTGTGATCTGGGGCATGATATTTAACCTCTCTAGGTTATAGTTACCTCATCTTTAAAATGGAATCAAAACTGCCTATCCCTTAGCATTATCATAAGAATTAATAAAACAATAAATATTAAATAATTAATACACTTCCTGGTCCATAGGTGATGCCAAGATATACTAGTTCCAAATGTTTAAGAAATGTCAATAACCAAGTTCTACTCACTTTGTGTCCTCAACACCTAAAAAAGCATCTGGCACAGAATAGATGCGTAATAAACAGCTATTGAAAAAAGGGTGGGGGGCGAGGAGAGAGGGAAAAAATGCCAGAATTCTGCTCAAGGGACTCTCACAGCTGATCCCAAAGCCCCAAGAGCAGCCCTTGCTTTTGTTACCCCTCTGAAGGACCTGGTGAGGGTGCCGTCACCGCTCCAGGCCTGTGCTTTCCTCACTTATGAGACGGGGTTGGTTTCATTACACCGGAAAAGACTAGCTGATTAGAAAGGACCGTACAGCTCCGGCATCTAGGGCCCCTGGAGCGAGGACTGGGCAAACGGGCTTGAAAGTGTGGTGGAGCAGCCTGCCCCGCCGCTGAAGGCTGGCCCCAGCTCCCCTCGCGGGCACGGGTCAGGTCGTGCCTCCGTCTGGCTGAAGCAGCAGCCCCCGCTCCAGGGGCGTCCAGAGCCCGGGCACCAGAGAGTGCAGGTCCAGGCTTTCTCGGAGCCTCAGGACAGTTGAGACCTGAGCGTGGCCGTCGCTGCCCTTTCCTTCGCTAGTCCCCTCCCGCCACCGCCGAGCAGCAGGGTCCTGGTAGACACAACCCCAGGCGCCGACCCAGGAGCTCGCGGGCGGCCCTCCGCAGGCCTCCTTGGCGGGGTCCCTCGCACGGAGGAGGGAATCCGTGCCCTCTGCCTTCTTTTCTGAAAGGAGGTGATGCCTGTTTTGTCCAGGGCCACGTGCAGGGATGTCAGCTCCAGGGCTTCCTAACGGACTCCTTTCCACAGAGTTGTGAACCCCACTCCCCGGGGGGGATGGCTTGCTTAGCTCGGCCGGATCCGAGCGCGGGCTGCTGTGATTACCGCCGAGGGAGAAACAGCGAGGGCGAAAGGCCGACGGAAAGGCTGTGGAGCCCAAACAGGCCGTGGAGTCAGGAGCGCCCGACCAGACCCGTTGCTTGACAGTCCACTGCCACTTTCAGGCTGGGCTGTCTGCACGGTGGGTCTGGAGTTTCACCCCGACTAAACGTGGCAGAGAGGGCGGAGGAGAGGAGAAAAGAGGAATGAGGAAGGAAAGGAGAGGAGGGAGGAGGTGAGAGAGGAGAGGCAAGGAGAATGCAAACGCGAGAGAAATGGAGAGAGGAGATGCAAGAGGAGAAAGCGCAGATTTGTGCGGAAGCAGTGTGTGTGAGCGAGAAGAGGATGCGAGAGAGAAGTGGAGAGAAGGACGAAGTGAGGACGGAGACCGAGGAGGCTGACAAGGCCTCATCCTCGCTCGTGGCCAAGTGTCCCCGGCTCTCTCCTACAGGGTCGACCCCACACCGAGCGCCAGGCGCGACCACCGGCCTCCGAGCGGCCGCATCCCCTCTCCTCCCTCCCGCCGCCGGCGGAGCCCCGCGGGCCCGACCCCCGCGGCTGCCCGGCCGGCGCCCTGCGCGCCCCGAGCGCTGGGAGGGAGGGAGCAGCGAGCGAGCGAGCGAGCGAGCAAGGGAGGGAGGGAGGGGCTGCCGGTGGGAGGCAACCATGTGGTTCCAGCTCACTCTATTTTCCCCCCCTCTCTTTCTTCACTCCTTTTTCTTTCCAAACAGGGAAAAGTGTTCCACGAAGCGGTAGGGTCTTTCTGCCTCGCCTTTTCCTCGCTGACCCGGGTCCCCGCTCCCGTCCGAGTGCCAGCTGGCAGGGCGAGCGCTGGAAGCCCTTCTGCGCCCGTTGCGGGGATCCCGGAGCGGGGCGCGAGGCGTGGGGCCGCTCCCGCGCCGGCACATGGCTGCAGCCGCCCCGCGCACACCCCGAGGCGCCGCGCCCAGCTTGCCCGAGGTCCGTCGGCTGAGCCCGCCCGCCCCGGAGCCAAGCAGCGACTGAGCGGGGAGGAGCCCGCGCCCGGGCATCGGGATGATCCTCCTCGTCCTGCTCGGGCTAGGTGAGTGCCTGGGGAGGGCGGGTGGCCCCGGGCACACACTGTCCCGCACCCGGGCCGCGATACGGGCTCCGAACGGTTGTCCCCGCGGCCCCCGGAGTGAGCCGGACGCCAGTGTCCCTGCCTCCCGGCCAGGGAGGAACACATCTGGCAGCGGAGGGCCGCCCAGTCGGCCATCGAAAACGTCTCGCACATCTGGGCCCTGGAGCAGCCTTGGGCGTTGGGGTGTTTCCTGGTTGAGTTTGGCCGAGAACTGTCTGGTGTGGCGGGTGCTTTTGGGGGTGGTGTTTAGTTTCAGGAGTATCTGGGGAAACTGGAGAGTTGGGAGAGGGAAGGTATTATTCAGGAATTTTTGTGCCAGGTTCCTGAGGGTGGGGGGAGCTTTTTCGTTTCAAACAGGCGCCTGGAGGGCGCAGATTAGAAACAGATGTGTTGGAGGGTAAGCGAAAGGGAGTGGGAGAAGAGAGGGGGAGAGGAAAGCAGGAGAGGGGAAAGGGCAGAGCCCCAGGAGGACCAGGAAGGTGCAGACAGACTGGGAGGGACGAAGAGGGGAAGGGAAAGGGATGGGAGGGAGAGAGGAAAGACGAGAGATGTGAGGCAGAACAGCAAGCCTGAGAGAGACTGATCAAGACAGAGAAAAATGGAGCGGAGGAGAGAATAGAGGGAAACAGGCTCTGGGGCCAAGAGAAGTGCTGCCCCGCGTGTCCCTTCTGGGGACTCCTGAGGCCTCAGAGGCCCTAAGGCATAGGCTCACCCGGGCTAGAAGCAGGCAAGTTTACAGGACAGGGCAGGACAGTGCCCATCAAGGATGTGTGGGCAAGAGCTGACAGGAGGGAGATGCACCAGGGCAGGGAAGGCCGACTGGGGAGCTGAAGAAAAGTCATGATAGGCACCAGGGAAGCGTGGGCTACACCTAGAGCCAGGACCAAATGTGAGCCTGAGTTCAGAAAACCAAAGAGCCAGCAGGTGTGGTAAAGTGAGCGCTGCCCTGGAGACAAGGCCAGGTGAGAACTGGTTCCGGTTTCGAACTGACTCGCTGGGTGACCTTGGACCACTTACCCACTACCAGGCCTTCAGCTCCCTTCGCTCCCAAACAAGCAAATGAGATGGTTCCTAAGTCCCTTCTGGCTCTGACAGCCTTAAACACCAGGAGTTTGTCAGGGACCTAATGGATGGAAAAGCCCCCAAACAAAAGTGAAGAGGCACTAAAAACTCCCTCTGAATTAGATGTCTAGAGCTCTCTGTCTCTCTTTTTGAAACCTTACAAACCAACTAGGCTATATGCATGCCTGCCTAGGCCAGCTTCAGGCCAACAATAACTCTTCACCCAGGTTAGAGGAATAAAAGAGGTGGATTAACCTAAACTATTGCTGAAGTAGGGCAGGTGAGGTGCCACGATTTTCTAAGCTCTTGTAAATACCAACCAAGTATTGCAGTGCCGCTCCTGAGCACAGCTGGCATATCTGGATGGCACCTCTGCTGGCCTCTACCCCTAAGCCACCAACCACCCGATGTCAGTAGGCTCAAACGTCAGAGCAGCCTTATTAAAAGCAGCTGGAACTCATTGAGTACTTATTATGCTGAGCATGTTATATGGGTTATCTTGTTGACTCATTTATTCTTCACGCCAACCCTATTGGCCACCCGCTATTATTACCCCGATTTTACAGGTGAAGAAAACAAGATGTAAAGAGGTCAGGTAACTTGCTCAAAGCTATAGGCTCCTAGCTGGCAGAGATAGGATTTGAATGCAGGTTGTTTGCTTGCTAAACCGCCATGTTATAGTCTTCCGGTACCACAGAAGGAGGACTCTTAAAGATGTTCTCTGCATTGAGATCCAGTTCAGTCCTATTCATGGAGCAGGAGATGTCAGCGAGATCCTGCCCCGTGGGAGGAGCCTGGGAAAGGGAAACAAAGCTAAGAGTGTTTGAGCACCTGCTCTACACCAGCCCCATTTGGGCACAGTTTCTGGTGGAAAGTGACTTTGGCCCGCATGGTCAGTTGAAATCAGCTGGCTTTGATGATGGTCAACATCTTAGTTCATGAGAAAGAGGAACAGACCAAGACATGGATCAAAAGATGTCATTGGTTCCTTAGCCATTTTTTATTGAGTGCCTACTATGTGTATCATTCCTCTGGTGAGAATATCATCTGTTGGGTTGATGTCTTTCTCATAGAAGTTGTCTCTCATGATATCTTTTTGGGGAGGGTTCTGTCTTTATAAAATTGTTACAAACCAAATGCCATGTAGAAGAGAAAAAGTGGACCACTGACTTAGAAATTCTCCATAACTGGATGTTCATCTACTATTCACCTAATAATAGGATGTTCACCTACTATTAAGCTTTTGCCACATCAATGCCCTTGTCATGACATATGACATCCCGGCTCTGAATTGAATAAACTGTTCAAGTAAGGAGTCACAGAGGAGATGAGTTGAAGGGTCAGGACAAGGGACAGGGCAGAAAACCTGAGATGAGGTTGGAGAGCCAGAGACCAGCATTTGAGGGGAGCAACACTGAAGGAACTGAAATCCCTGCATGGGTCAGCAGCCCCTGGGGAACCACTCTTGTGGGCTGGATTAGCCTTATTTGCAAAGTGGTTTTGAGCCCTGGGATGCCTGGACGGGCACTCTTTAGGAAAGCCAGAAAGAAAACCCTCAGTGTTGCCTGAATCCTAAAATCATTTCCTGCTCCCTGAAAGGAACAGATCCCGCGTGGCTTCTGGCCACTGCTAGCGTGATTTCTGGCCTCTTTTTTCTAGAGAAAGCACAGTATTGAAGGGGAATCAGGAGGGCTAAGAGTTCATAGTCTGAACAAGGATGGGCCAGTTGACTCCTTGCTTTCTGGACCCGCCAGTGAGTGAAATCAAATGTCCTGCCTTTCTGATGTGAATGAAAAGGAATGCTCTGAGCCCCGTGGAGGAGAAACAAGGGGGACTTCATGGGTTCCCCCAGCCCCTCCTCTGACCACCACCTCTCCCCTTCCCCTGTTGCTCAGGTCTCATTATCCTACCTGAACTTCTTCCTGGACTTCTGTAATAGCTGCCACGTGGTCTCCTGCCCAAGCTCTCTCTTCCCTTCCTACATACTGCTACCCGAGTAACCTCGTGAAACAGTATAAGGCAAAGAATTTGGATTAGGAATCTGGCAAGCTCTCTGGGTTCCTTGACTGCAGAATGGGGGTGGAGGGATTTTGAATTCGCATTCTCTCTGATTCCATGATCTTACTCTGCTCTTCCATAAACTTTTAGTAGTCTCCATTGCCTATAATGTCAAGTATAAACACTTCATTCTCATATTAAAGATTTTACACAATATCATTCACAACTCACCCCCCAACAACTCTCCAAGAAACCTGGATTACTTCCTGTACTCAAACCATGCCCCATGCTTCTTTCTGGCTCTATGCTTTTGTTTATGATAATCCCTCCACCAAAAATGCCCTCTTACTCTCCACCCTTACGGATTGTTGACCCTCCAGATCAAAATCATGTTCACTCTCCAAGTCTCACCTCAAATACCACTTCCTCCATACACCTGTCCATGATTTCACCAACGGAATATACTTTTTTCCTTCCTTTGAATCCCAGTAGCCGTTCTATTATGCTACTTTGTATTACAGCGATCTGAATACTTACCCAACACTCCAGTTAGAGTGTAAGGTCCATGCCTCGTTCATCTGGGTACCACTTTTAGTACCTAGCAGAAACTAAAAGCTTGTGAAGTATCTGTTAAAATAATTGGATATTGGAAACATTTGGAACATTTAAGGTCAGGAGAGGTGAAAGATCTGGAGTATTATTACTCTTTGACTGTGGAACAACACAATTGCGAGGAGCCCAGTTTTAACTGTTTGCTTTTGTGCTGCCTTGTCCATTCATGCAAACAATGAGTACTGTTTTTAAAAAAATTATACATAGAACATTACATGGACAAAGACCAGATAATACCTTTGTTATACAAACTTAATGTATCAAGTACGTTAGTACCAGACATTAACAATAGAATTCATGGAAACTTTTGCCAGGATGGGGAAGGAGCTTTGTTTCCAAAAAAATGGGTTTGAGGAGTGCTTGAATGCTTGGTCCACTGGCCTGTAGTTTAATGACGGGTCTCAGCAGGACTCCACGTCCTTCCCTTGTCTTCCCACATTAATGGTGATGGTTATAATATAGATACATTCCCGGTAGGCTCATATCTTGTCTCATTCAATTTTTATCTTTTGCTCAGCTGGGCAAAGTATACATGAGTATATTTCATAAATGTACCTAATGATGATGAACTAGACAGACATTTTTAAAAGGTAGAATCAAAGATTAGCAGACATGGGGAAAAGCTAAGACACTATCTAAATCAGTGGTTCTTAAAATTTTGAATCCCAGACCCCTCTGAGAACCCAGTGAAAACCCTGAATCCACTTCTTAGAAAAAGACACATATACATCAGATTTTCCTATAGCTTCTAGGGGTTCATTGACCTCCTGATACCGTTCCTTGGAACCCAATTAAATCCTTGATCTAAACCTACCCCTTCTTTTATGATGAGGAAAGAACCAAATTTCAGGGAGATTTGGCTAAAGTTAAACAGGTAGCTTAGTAGAAGGGCCAAGACAAGACCCCCTAACTCCATAATCTGTCCTATCACACATTCTCGAAGTGGAAAATCTCTCTCCCTCCTTTTCAGCTCATGTAGTTCAGCTCTTCAGATGCTTCAGTTAAATGTAGTCAGTGCTGAATAATTGCCATTGGTTTTATGTTGAGAAATTGTCTGAAAAATAGGGCCAATGTCATAACATTTCAGTTTAGCCGTCGTAACTAGAAATCCTGGAAACTTCTGCAGTGCCTTGTATAATGTCTGGTATATTCAGGAAAAAGGGATTATACCCAAAGTCCTAAAGATGTAGGTGTGCCTACAAGGAATAGAATGGGAAATCAATAGCTCTAGCTCCTTCATAATTTTGCTGGGTTATTCTGGGCAAGTCATTATTCTGAGCCTCAATTTCTTTCTCTGTGAAATGAGATTACTAGACTCAGGTTATCTCTTTGTTTCCTTATACCATTAACATTCTCTGGGTTTTTTTTTTATAATTCTGAGAATTTTCCGGCTGGTCCTGATGTGGCTGTGATCAGAACACACGGGTGTTACCATGCTTATCTGATTTTTTTCAGGCACTGAGCCCTCATGGCAATAAGTAGCATATGATTATGAATCCAGAACGGCTGGCCGCCTAATGTGAAGAGAGCAGTAGTGACCCCATCCTGGGTCTGCACTGGGGCACTGTTAGCCAGGCAGCATCGTTCAAGGTCAGGGTAGATGGCCAGAGACCTCTGCCCTAGAAGTTTAGTACCTGAAATACTCACCAAAAGGACCTCATCCTGAGCAGAGTTACCTACAGAACAACCCCAAGCCTGGGCACCCAGGGTAGACTTCTGAGTAGAGGGTCTGTTGTATGAAACTGTTTGCAGGCGTTAGCATTTCCTTCAGTTTTTAAAATTAAGGCATAATTTACATACAATAAAGTGCACCCACTAAGTGTGTAGCTTAATGATTTCCCTGCGTGGATTTGAACTTGTGGTTGGGTTTTGAAATGTGAATTGTGTATTATTAGCTCACTCGTAGTGCCTGAGAGAGAACTATGTGGGTAGGATTATTACGGCAGTAGAATTTATTGCTAACGTTTGTACAAAGTTTCACAGTTTACAAAATATATTAACATACCTTATCTCATTCTCAAATCACTCTTTGAGAGTAAATGTCATTATTATGCCACTTTACAGGTAAATAAACTGAGGCCTAGAGAAATAAAGTGAGTTTCTCAAGATTACCCTCTCAGTAAATAGCTGAGCCAGGACACCGACCCAACATTTTGGATTCCGAAAACTATTTGCTTTCCAATTATCAGGAGGCACATAGTTATTCTGAAATCAAGGCTTCTGTTACCAAGAAGAGAGGGTCAGGCTGAAGCAAGGCTTCGTTTACAGGATTCCAAGCGATAAATCCCACAGTGAAAAGTCCGGTTAGAACATTTATCACCCCCTCCCCCCCCATTCAAATTGTTAAGAAATGGTTCGTTTGGGTTAATGTCTATTGTTTATAACCCAGAATTACTATGTATGTCGTACATGGGTTACTAGTTTCTTCTAACGAATCAGAAGACTGTCATAGTTGTGGAGACCTCGCCTTGCTTTGGGGTTGGTTGCGTGAACTCCTTACTAGTCCTGAGGCTATGGATGGTGAGTGTATTGGCTACAGCTCACCCTATATGTTGCCTTTTGTAGTTAAATTCCTCTTTTCAGCAGTTTTGACTTCTTCCCAAAGAAGAATGCATTCGGTACCAAAAAAAAAATCTGGTTATCTGAGCTTCCTAACTGTCTAGAGTCTGGGAAAATAAGTTTATTTCCTTTGGCACCACATAGACCAGAATGGGGAAGAATGCTGAAGTCAGACAACCTTTATTTTGTTAGTGACAGTGGTTGGATCACTGTGTGTGGAGCCTCGGCCAGAGTCTGCTGGTGATAAGACTGAAGGCTACTTTGTTTCCACGGGACACAGGGGAGAAAGCCGCTGCCTTTGTGACCACACTGAGAAGGGAACATGGACAGCTGTCTTCCGAGGTCGGTGTGGAATATGGGAGGTTTTTCTGAAGCGAGGCAGCAAGGGGATCTGGAGAGTTGAGGTCACGAAAGGCGACAGGGGAGAAGAAAGAGGAGCGGGAGGAAGAGAGGAAGACACAGAAACAGAGAGCGAGGACGCAAAAGCGAAAAGCTCGGCCCTGCTGGCATTTACAGAGCAGCTTCTCTGAGCTCTTTCTATTTCACGGAGAGCGGCAGCAGCTTTCAGGAGCTTCCAGGGACTCTCATGTGTGTCCCATAACATTTTCGACGTCATTCATGCACCCTCACTCACAAAACAACTAGAGAAGGGGGGCTCCTTCTGTAGTTCAGGCCCTGTGCTAGGCTCTCAGGTGCCACTGATATGGAACACAGTTTCCACCATCTAAGAACTCAGGCCAGTGGGGCGACATAGTCATAAACAGGGAATTGCAGATATATGAGAGCGCTGTCATCAAGGAACGTACCAGGGCTTTTAGGAGTCCTGGGGAGGTAGCAGCTCACTTCTGTGCCGTCTTACGGAGATGGGCTGTGTCTTCCCACGTGCATCTTCAGGACGGTGGCTGATGTTCCCCTGTCATCCACACCACTTGCACATTAGTGGGGCTGGTGCTAAATAAACAGCCGGTGGCTTGATGGATCACCCCCATCATCATCAGAAGGGACGGATTCAGTGCTGTGTGTCCTTGGCATTCAGCCAGGTGCTTTCTGGAAGGATCGGACCTCCCGACATCCTTGCCTATTGAAAGTTATGGTTCGTTCTCCCCCACAACCTGCCAGTTACATAGCTGCCTCTGGTTCCTCGTCCCTCATGGGATGTTTAAAAAAAGAAAAGAAAAGAAAAAGAGGAAGAAATACATCAGTGAATTTGGATCTCTTAATTAAGAACGGTGGTCTGGTCACCTGAGGTTTTAGTAATATTTGTCCATGTGGAAAGTGAATAGGATCAAGCCGAAAAGGAATTTTTTGCTCCAGAAGAAATCTGGTGTATTGAACAGACTCAGCCCCTGACATAACCTTACTTCTTTTCTTGTTGGGAGGGTTGGGGGTGAGGGGGTGTCAAATCCTGGAGAGGGAAAGTGCTTTGCGACTTCACTGTTTAAATTTAGGCTTGGGTTTGTGGGGATCATTTTGACTTGGAGCAATAAGCCTTCCAACCCAGCCTCTGTCACTTCTCATTACTTCCAGTGACAGTTCCACTTATTTCCAATCACTCTTCAAGGGAAGAGTGGGGGAAGGCACATAGGCGGCCATGTGGATGTGCCGCGTAGTCACTTCTGTAAGAGCTCAGCCCCGGGCTCCCGGCTGGGCCACTTTATAACCGTGTGACCTTGGGCACCTCACCTTCCTGACCTTAGTTTTCTCACCAGTACTCACATCTATTAACAATTCATAGGTTTGTTGTGAGAATTAAATGAGGCAATGCATACAAAGAATTTTAGCATCCTGCTTGGTACATAATAAGCTAATAAATGGCTGTCCCGATTCCCATGACTGTCCTTGCTGGGAGAGGCTCAGCCCAGAGGTATTTGGAGGGTCTGCTTGAAGCCAGCAGACACCAGGCCAGTAGGGCCAGCCTTCAGGGCTCCGGTCACCACTGCCCCTCCATCCTGCAGATGAGTTCCCAGATGTCCTTCGGGGAATGTCACCCTGCTCCAGGATCCCAAGAGGTGCATAAACCCTGTCTGTGCCCCAGTTGTCTGTAACTGCTCTAGGAGAGTAACTTTTTGTGTTATTCAGCTCCAGGCAAGAGGCGCCCTTCCTTATGCTGCCCTGCATACCGTCTGCAGGTTGCTGAAGCTGAATCACAGGGGGCCAGATTTATGTTCCCCACTCTGCCCTCTCCATCACACGCTCCCCAAGGCCTGTGCCCGCTTGGGCTGTCCAGCCTGGGCAAACACAGGCTGGTTAATTTCTGCTTTCGCTGTCAGGTAATGTTTTATTGAGCACCTATTATGTAGCAGGCATCATGCTAGGGACTTTCATACCAGAAATTTCTGGTATCCTCACAACAGTCTGTGAGGCCGGTATTATTTTTTTTTAATATTTATTTTATTTTATTTATTTATTTGGTTGCACTGGTCTTGGTTGCGGCTCTTTAGTTGTGGCTCGCCGGCTCCCCAGTTGTGGCATGCAAACTCTTAGTTGTGGCATGCATATGGGATCTAGTTACCTGACCAGGGATCGAACCCGGGCCCCCTGCATTGGGAACGCGGAGTCTTAACCACTGTGCCACCAGGGAAGTCCACTGCAAGGCCAGTATTATTGTCATCCCTATTTTGGGTCAGAAAAGTTAGACTGAAGAGGTCTGGTGTTCTGTCGTAGGCTGTACAGCTGTACAGACTGGAGCTGAGTTTGCCTTCTGCTTCAGTAATGATCTGGGGAAGACAGGAGTGGAGAGACAGATGGATGACATACCTATGGGGACACATGGATGGGAGGCCACCATGTGGTCTTTGAGGATTTGGCCTAAGATGGAGCTGCAAGGCTCTGCATCCTCTACTTTTGTCCTGACCAAAATTAGATCCAGTGAGCCCAATACCCACGTTCAAGACATGTTGAATTGTATTTCCTGTTTCAATATGGGAGGAAAGGCAAACCTCAAGGTGGGAAGAAAAATGTCTGATTTTTTCCACTGACCTGAACAACAAAGAGTGTGGGCTAAACTGGGTGTCCCAGATTTCCGCAGACCTAGAATTCCCACTTAGAATGGATTCCTGGCCCAGGCGGGTAGAGTCTGGGTTTCTAGCCGAGGCCTGGTCTCCATCTGCTTTCCTTGGCTGGAGGTCCATACCCCATCCCTCCAGCCAATAGCAAAGTTCAGGCTCCCGCCTTGCAGCCTCTCCATCCTCAGAGGAGGAGAGCCGGAAATGGGGCCACCTCTCCGTAGCCACCGTCTCTGCTCCACTGCCTCTCCCTCCCTGTTCCCGGAGTCCTGTAGCTTCCCAAGCCCTGAGGAATCCAGGTGACCGTCCTCATATGCCTGGCACCTGAGCCTGACCTTCCCCTTGCTCTTCCCCTCTCTCTCTCTGGACCCAGTGTGGCTGCTCTCAGATCTGGTACTTAATGAGAGAGAGACAGAGAAGCAGAGAGAGAGAGAGAGAGAGATAAGAGAGCAAGACAGAGAGAGACAGAAAAAACAGAGAAAGAGACAGAAAGAGACAAAGAAAGACAGAGAAACAGACATGCACACACAGAGACAAAGACACACAGAGATAGAGACAGAGAGAGAAACAGAGAGAGAGGGACAGAGTGAGACACAGACACAGACACACACACACACACACACGCAGCACAGGCAAGTGTGAACTCTGTACATCTCGTCTTTCCTGTGTTGCCCAGCATGTGGAGTCAAAGGTCCTCTTCCTCCCTCTTTCTCCTTTGTCTTGGTGGATTCACCCTGCACATCACTAACTCCACTAGGGTATCCGAGGTAGGGCAAACAGAGGAAACACAAGTCAATGATTACAGAAAGTGTTGGTGGGATTCAAAAAATATTATTTCCCAGCTCAGTGCTTATGTGTATGTTAGCGCATTTAATCTTCACGACAGCTTTGGGAGACAGGTATTGTCAGCCTCCATTTTATCAAAAAGGATCAGAGAGGTTAAGACATTTTCCTGGTGTTATACAGCTAATTAGTAGCAGAATCAAAAGGAGAAGTCAGGTCTTCTGGCTCCCAAACCATTGCTCATCCCCTTCCTCCACTGGACCATGAGCCTCCCTATGCATGGCAGCAACACCCCACAGCAGGACTCCTCACTGGCTCTCATCCTCCAGTGTCTCATTACCAGCATATGGAGGGGGCAATGCATAAGCTTTGTCGCCAGATATGGCTGCCTTCAACTCTGGGAAGGCTTGAGATTTGTCTCGAGTGATCAACCGTTCTGATCTGCCCAGGACTGGGAGGTTTCTCAGGACGTGGAACTCAGGATTTTCAATGATAAAACAAGGACAGTCCTGAGAAAACCATCTGGTTGGTCACCCAAGTAGTAGACCACTCAAAGTGTGATCCTCAGATGAGCGGCAGGGGTAGCACAGGGAGCTTGCTAGAAATGTAGCATCTCAGGTCCCACCCAGACCCACTGAACCAGGATCTGCAAGCTCCCTGCAGAACATAAGAAACATCTGAGAAGCTCCAGAGCAGGACCTCGGGCACCTTTGGCAGGAGTTGGGGAAATGGAAGATGTGCACCTGAGTTCCCTGACCTGGGACCATCACCTGCTGTAACCTCAGGTGATGTCCATTGACACTCAAGACTTAGGCTTATAGGCTGAGAGGAAAAGAGTTGAAGGTCCCAGACTTGAGCACATGGGGGTGAGAAGGCTGGAGGGTGTCTTGGTGCTGTGTGGGCATGAGTGATGCGTGGTTAAGCTTTTCTGTCTGTCCTTGGAATGATGACGTTATAAAGGTTCTGAAGTTTCCTGGATTCTCCTTTCATTTTACTGGGGCGAGGCTGGAGCGGGCAGTGGCCGACAGCAAATTACCCAGGGTCTGCCTGGGGCCAGCAGCGGCCTATGCCCCTGGGGCCTGGAGACACGGGAAATGAGAGCACAGAGGGCAAAGCACCTAATTGAGCCATGCTTGCCGAAGAGCAAACTCTCCAAGTTAGTTATGGAAGGAATAGTAGGCTATTCAAGCAGCGCTCCACACCTACAGGGTTTCCTGTGCAACGCCTGGCTCCTCGTCGCAGGATCCTAACCTAGCTTTGCAAGCAAGCCAGCAGCGGCTACCTGGCCCTTCCTTCCCCATGGCGAGCACTTCACTGGGACGTAAATAGAAGTTATCACTGAACCTGTGCTCCAGCGAGGAGGTGGTTGGCCAACTCCTCACACGCTTCACGGGCTCCTCTAGGCCTTGGCTTATCTTAGAGTAAACCTGGGTCAAAGCAGGTGTTCCGTCCTTTGAGTGATGGTGGTGGTGTGTCGTATTCTGTTAGTTTCTTTGCTCTCAAACCTGACTGTCACATGTGAAAACCACAGGTACCAGGCAAGGTAGGAAAAGACATTTGTAAGGCTGGGGTGGCGGAGCAGCCTCATACTAAATGAAGCATAACCCACATTGGTCCGCTTTCTCTCTGTTCTAAGTCACGTACTCAGTAGGGACTCTGAAAGAAGGGCAGCTCAAGGGCGGGGATGACAGGCAGGCCTGGAGATGGATGTGTCCATCTGCTCAGTTAGAGCCGTTTCAGACAAAGCCGATTTCTGCTGTGATTTTTTTTTTTTTGCGGTACACGGGCCTCTCACCGTTGTGGCCTCTCCCATTGCGGAGCACAGGCTCCGGACGCGCAGGCTCAGCGGCCATGGCTCACGGGCCCAGCCGCTCCGCGGCACGTGGGATCTTCCCGGACCGGGCCACGAACCCGTGTCCCCTGCATCGGCAGGCGGACTCTCAACCACTGCGCCACCAGGGAAGTCCTCTGCTGTGATTTTAATCCCACCCTGACACCGAGAAATCAAACCATCGCTTTTCTCATAATAGGGAGAGATGCCTCTGACCTAGGTTGGTTTTGTAACAGTTTCGACTGTGCATGTTGTTTTCCCTGGGAGCTCCAAGGGCTTGGCTGTGGGTGGATTTTATCAGAAGATACAGATTTCCATTGTGAAGCAACTCCTGTGTGGTGTGCTGGATACTTGCTCATCCAAGTCCTATCAGGGGACCAGACTGACAGAGGAAAAAGGAAATGGTGAACGATGTCAGACGGAATGTAGTTAAGGACCAGCATGTTTGGTACAGACAGGAAGTGAAATGCGGGGTTTGGAAAAGGAGAGTCATTAAGGTGTAAGAGCTTCAGCAAACAGTGGAGCAAGAGTACATGTCACGTGAGATGAAGATATTGTGTCAGGGGGTGGGTGAGGGGTCAGGAGCCTGGAGACGCGCAGCTGGGGGCATAGAGGGGGCAGGGAGGACACGGCAGGGGGTGGGGAGTAGTTGTGAAACAGTTATTCAGCCTCACTCTGGAAATAACACACAGTCATAGTTTACAGGCCAGTTTGGGGACCTACCTCAGGCAGTGTGGAGAAGGACCTTGGGCAACTCCCTCTCTGGGTCTCAGTTTTCACCGTGAACCAGGAGAGATCGGAGGGGAGAATTTCTAGGTCCTTCCCACTCTGCAGCAGGAGGACTCAGCTGTACTCCTTAGCGGGAGGCTTCAGACCCCAACGATCCGTCACCATCCTCCCCGTGCAGGCATTGTGAGCTGATGCTTCACCTGTGCCCCCACCAGGTCTCCCTGCTCCCCCAGCTCCCTGGCTCTGCCCCCAGTGCTTTCCCTGGCACTAGAATAGACCCACATACAGTCTGACCTGCCCAGGCCTCTGCCTCTGAAAATGCTCGCATCCCAGGGCTTTTGCACATCTGTCCCTCGCCTGGAGCGCTCTCTTCCTGGCCTTTGCAAGGCTGGCTCTTACCTTACAGGTTTCAGTGCAAATATTTCCTCCGTGAGACCCTCCCTGAGCTCCACTCAGCCTCCCCGCTAACCAGAGCCTTGGCCTGATCACCTCACATTACCCTGCTCTATTTTCCCCCTAACATTTATCACGGTCTGAAGTCTTCTTCTTACCTCTGCTCATGCACTTGTCTCTTGTCTGTTTCTACAAGAGTCTGGACTTTGTATCACTGACTTCTGTATCCCCACAGTGCTTGACACAGAGATAGGTACTCAGTAAAGAGACGATAAATAAACATCTGCTTTTTTTCTCTATGGTGTGCATAGCAACCGAGACATTTTATAAATGAAAAAAGTTATTTAATGAGCCCTTCTTTGTGCAGAGCTCTTTGTATATGTTATCTCATTTAATCCTCTTAACAACTCTACCATGTAGATACTATTAGGATCCCCTTTTACAGAGGAGGTGAAGTCCTTGCCAAAGTTACACAGCTAGTGAGCTGTGAAGTCTGGGTTTGAACCCAGGCAGTCTGACTGCAGAGCTGGTGCCGTAAGTTCATGTGCTATTCAGGTCACCTAAGCCAGCGCTTCTCAGACTTTAAGGTGCTTATGAATCAGCTGGGGACCTTCTTAAAATGCGAGATCTAATTTAGTAGGTCTGGGGTGGAGCCTGAGATTCCATGTTTCCAACAAGTTTCCAACTATGACTGCTGGTCCATGGAAAATACCTCTCAGGAGGGAAGGGAGAGACGGAGGGAGAGAAACTGGCCTCAGACAGGCCAGGTGGCTTTCCTTAGATCATGTAGCTAGTTCATGGCCAGCCTGGTGTCCTGGCTTCTAGCCTAAAGCTCTTTCAATGGCTCAGCAACCCCAAGGATTTTAAAGCATGTACACATCTTCAAAGACCATTTGCAGGAATACAGCCACCTGAATTAGAGATTGCAAAGGGGCCCAAGGTGCTGGCCCATGCCCCCTATTCATCATGACCAGGATACCTGGTTGCTGCTGGGCTTCTTTCCGTCCCCGAGGCAGAGGGCATGGGAGGGGGTACGCGGAGATCACACACCTTGGCGGCTGAGTGTGTGTGCTTGGAGGAGGTCTGGAAATTCTGGGGAACCATTCATGTCTCTCAAAACAAAAACTGTCATGCCCAGGACAGAACGTGCCATTATCTCCAGTTTACCAAGCTCCCGCTGGCTGCTCTAAGGTTTGCGCATATGTCAATAGTATTTATTACAGGAAGCATCAGCTCATTTGAGCCGCCTCCACCCTTCCCCAGCCTTCCCAGTTCCTGCCTTCCTGACACAGAAGATTCAATTTATGAACACTTTTACACATTGGTCTGTTCCCCCTCCCACCCAGCAGAAGTCCCTCTGGAAGATGACTGTCCATCCTCCAGTGGAACGCACCGCAGGGTACTCAGAAACTGCAGAGCCCCATCCGCTCCAGGACAGCTCTTACCCTGGGAGGGACTTTCCGCTCTCAGTTGGAGATGCTTGAAACTGCCACCTCCCAAGGCTACAAAGATTAGGACTGCCATAATCTTACAAGTAAAGGGCCCTCCAATTTGTAAAGTGATGTTTTAAGAGCATTTATCTGTGATGGGTACTGTGCTAGACATTTTCATATACACATCACCTCATGTAATACTACAAGCACACCCTGAAGTATGTAGTGATCAATCCCCCTTTGACATATGGACACTGAGGGAGGGATTCAGTGACTCGCCTCAAGACAGACGGCCGATGTCATTTCTACTGCATCATAGCTGCCCATCCTCCTTATAAATAGTTGAAGAACGTTCTTTCATGTTTGTCTCCTATCCTGCTCTCTCCTTTTACAAACTAAACACTCCTGTTTGCTTTAACCTTTCTCCCCAGTTATTACACCCATCATTAACTGAAGCCATGCTATGAACCAGGGACCCAGTATGTAGACTGAATCTATCTCCACAAGAACCTTAAGACATCTCCATTTTGTAGATGAGCAAAGTGCTGAAACTCAGAAAAGTAATTTGTCCAATGTCACTTAATTAATAAGTGACAGAAAGCGAGGATTTGATCCTGGGCCTCGTAGGCTGTGAAAATGAGAAGAATGCTGGGTGAAGGGATGGAATGAGGACAGTGGGATTCGGGTGAGAAATGATGCAAACTTGGACATTCTTCCATCATAACTGTCTTTATTGTGTTGGCAGGCATGGCCTCCCTTACAGAATAACCATGTACTAAATTGGGCCTTCAGGGGAGCCGAATATGTGCAGGGTGAGAGTTATTGAGGGCTTTGTTATTGAGAAGGTTATTTCACAGCAATTCTAAGTACTTCAAAAAAAAACCCAACAGCTTTATTGAGATGTACAATAAACTGCATATATTTAAGGTATATAATTCGTTAGGTTTTGGCATATATATATATACACCCATGAAACCATCACCACCATTAAGATATTTTAAATATACGTCATAAATCCAAAAGGATGGCATGCCTACTTATGAATTTGGGGGGTTCTGATCTTCATGGAGGGTCTAGTATAAGGACCCAGGAAGAACGCAAACCACCTCCAATCCCTGGAAAGCCTTGTGGAAGGTTTAGACCTGAGGTCAGCGGTAGTCCAGATCTGCAGGACCCTCCAGCTCCCTTTGCTTCTAGATGTTCATACTACTTTGCAGTTTTCTGACTTATTTTGACCTTGAGGCCAGAGCCCACATCTCCAGCCCTGTTTGGCTTCTCTGGATTCCCGTGAACCTTTCAGGAATAAGTTAACTATCAGGTTCTTGGGGTTGAAAAATTAAGTAAAATGGAACCCAATGGGGCTGGTCCTCCAGTTCAGGGGCCCGTCTTTTCAGGGTTCTGGATTCAGTAAGGATGAGATGGCCCATCCGAGTCTCCAGGAGATAGGAGGCACCGGGTCAATGTGCAATTCCTATCTCCCTGCTGCCCCTCTTACCTCACCCTTGCCTCCTGAAACCCTGTCCCCAAATGCACACTGCATTAAAGGGAGCAAAGACACCCTAAGTCCTTCCAGGGAAGGACTCTGAATGCAAAGACAGAGGCTTGCTCTGGGATAGCTCAATGGCCTAAACACCCTCTTCGCTCTAAGACCGTCCTCATTTCCCTCAGTTGACGTAATCTTTGTCTGCTCTAAACTCCCAAAGCTATCATTATGTCACCAATCACCTTCTACCCTTAGAGATATAATTATTCACTTTCTGGACTGCATGCTTTCTCAGGCATGATCCTGGTTTGATCCATCTTTGCATCCCCTGCAGTGTCTAACACATAGTACACATGGTACTCGTTGAACAAATGAATGAATGACCCACCTTGTCCTAAACCTCAGGGGAGAGCCGTGTCGCTTTGCCTAGGCAGGACTCAGAGCTGAGCCTAGCATTATCCCAGCGTCTCGCACATCAGATGTCACACGTGGAGTAGTGGTATATTACACCCAAAATGTGATTCTCACTCGGGTGATATAAATAGAGCCAGAAAGATGCATGCACCTTTGCACACAAAATGTGATTCTCACTTGGGTGACATAAATAGAGCCAGAAAGATGCATCCACCATCTTTGCACACACTGTTAATTCTCAGCAAAGGTGAGGCTTAGCTTGCTAGGCTTGGCTCACAGAAGGAAACGGGCTGCTGATAACTGGTCAGCCTGCCGCCGCTGGTGAGGCCATCGCCGAGGGAGACGTGGCTCCCGCCTCCAGTGCTTCCAGCTGGTACTGATGAGCCAGGGGAAGGCAGGTGGTTGAAGTGGGAGAGAGTAGTTCTGAGCAAGGCGGGATGGGGGATTCAGCAACTAGGGTCCCATTTGGAAAGAAGTCTACAGCGTCCTGGTACCTGTGGGCTGCCAGTCCAATTCCCCGTCCAGAGACAGCCATTCCTTGTGGACAGACGGGGCAAGGCCCAAGTGATTAGATGCCTTAGGTCACTGGGAAAGGAATCCATTCATGTTTTAGACAAAATTTGATCCGAAGTATAGGTGCGCCTAGATTACCGTTTCTCAGACTTAGATTTCAGAGACCAGTGAAAGTTCAAAAATAAATTTGGATACGAAATCAGGTGCCCACTTTTTAAATATTGCTGACTATGGATGTTAGACAAAAATGTAAACTACCATCCTGTTACAATTATTCCTAAAGAGAAATGGCATTTCAGCAACAAAAATAATAATAGAAACAATAAATAATAATAGAATGGCATAGAATAATAATAGAATGGCATTTCAGCAACAATAAATAATAATAGAAAAATAATAATAGAAACAAATAATAGAAACAAAATGGCAGTTGACGACCGTACACAGATAGCTGTCTGTCTCAGCTAACATTTACTGAGTGCTAACAGTATGCGAGGCGCCATTCTAAATATTTTACTTTTATCATCTTACTCCATACATATTATATCATCTACATTTTTCCTTCCCTGTGAAACCATGAAAATTTCATCATGGACCAATGGTACCAGTCTATACCCGAGAGTTAGGGAATCACTAGCTGAGAGAATTTTTAGAGGTAACTCACAGCCCTAGGAATCAAACTCCCATGAACCTTAAAGTTTCCGCCCGATGCAGAGGCTAGGACGTGACCCTTCAGGGTGAGTGCTTGATGCGGGATCCAGATGACAAAGATCTTCCTCTGAAGTTTTCTTTGAGATGTGGGGCCCAACAAGTTCTGTTCCCAGTTGCAACGGAGACTCTCAAGCTTGCAGCTTTTATCTACAAATGCAATGATCCAAGTAAATCACAATCCAGCCAAAGATAAAATGCTTCCAACTACATTTTTGGGTCATGAGAGATGAAGGAAAAGCTACCACTTTTGCAACACAGAGCCTTTTTCCCCTTTCCTTGCCTGTACTTTGAAAAACTTAATATCCCGCTATCATGTTTCACAATGAATACAAACCAGATGGCTTAAGCCAAGGGAAAAAATGCTAGGTTGAGTAACAGGGTATGAATTAAATAACCCTTAAACAACCATGTAAAAAAAAGTTCCTAAGTGTTTCCTAATTTCTGGATTAAGGAAATTCATGGAGGCCTGAAATAGAAAGAGAATACAAAGGCCCTTAAGATGCTGCCTGTAGACTTAAGGGCCTTCTTCAGAAGATGGGCAGGCCAGCAAGGTCATCCATTGCTAAGTCTCCCCGGAGACCAGACACATCTTCAAAAGGAGGAAGCGAGTGGGAGGCACCGTTATTTATTTTTCCAGTGCTTAACAAATCAGCTCAAGGAGACCCGGTGTCAGACCTAGATGTGAAATACTACATTTCCGGAGACAGTGCTTTAATATCCAGATGGAAAGGGAGCCAGATTCAGGATAGAAAGTGGTTTGAGTCCAGACGATCTTTGCTTGTTTCATCCCTTCCCCTTAACCATCTTGCTTCCCAATAAGAAAGAAAGACGCAGTTGGAACTTCCTATTATAGATAGAACGCAACAAAAAATTTTCAAGCTACTTCTTATTCCCGAAGAACTAGATTTGGAGGGAAACGTGAGGAAGCATAATGTAGTAGAAAGGACATTTAAGTAAGTGTAAGAAGAACTTAATCTGAAGGGCGAGCCCTAGCCTCCATGTCATGGAAGTTTAGACTCATAGGGCTGGAATTTTAAAAATCTGGTGGGAGCTGGGGATAGCCCTGGATAGTGATAGCTCCATTTTCTATCAGCTCTGTGACCTTAGGTAAGTCGCTTACCCCTGAGCCTCAGTTTCCTTATCTGCAGAATGAGGATACGCATTCCCATCTCACAAAGGAGGAAGGTAGGTAAGGATCTTAGAGATTCATAAACTTGGCCAAAGTCACAGCCCGGTAGGTATCTTATTGCGAAACCTGTGCTCTTTTCCCTAACCACACCAAGATGAGATCATAGGCACTGAAATGTTTGCAATGAGCCAGGTACTGTGCAATCATCCCTGGTGGCTATTAGGCACAGACTTCCACCTGACATGTGCAAACAGACGTGTCAGCCCACTTCTACGTGTGTCCACGAAGACATTCATGTCAGACTGTGCTTTACAAACGGAAGCAATTTTGTGCTCTGACCAGCATGAGTATGCTTTAAGAATAAATGGACAAACCCAGGGACTGTCCCCGAAATCCAGGCTTGGTGGTGGCTCCAGCCACAGGAAAAGCGATCCTGGGTCACAGACGATTGTTCATGCTCTAATGCCAGTTCTGATCTTCCCAGCATGAGTGACACTCCCCTCGCTCCGGGATGAGCCTAGTCGCACCTCAGAAATGAGCTCTTTCTAAGAGGTTAAAGCAAACACCATATCTGCTCTGACCACTCTTCTGGGGAAGTCTGGGAAAAAGAGTGTGGACTTTGAGGAAATGATAAGGAGGGAGTGAACTCCTGGTCTGCACCCAAGGGTGCAATGCTCATGCATAATTAGTGGGGTGCTAATAACCCAAACCATTTTAAAGAGCAGTTTAAAAGTCTGCTTCAGGAATTTTAAAGCCATTCATAGCCTTGGACCAATACTTCCATTGTTAGGAACCTATGCTAAAGAGAGAATTGAATAGAATGTGCAAAAATTTATGTATTAAAATGTTTACTGCAGTAAAAACACTGGCACAAACTAAATGTCCCAGAATAGGAAAATGACTAAGTAAATTACAATTCATGAGTCCATACAATTGAATATAATGCTGTTAGTGAAACAGGTAACAAAGAACTTTCATGACTTGTATGAATGTTCATGATATAAAAAGCAGTAAGAAGACCTCAGAACTCTGTGTATAGTAAAATCTGTACTCTGTGTGTGTGTGTGTGTGTGTGTGTGTGTGTGTGTGTGTGTGTGTGTATGTATGTATATATGCATAGAAAAAAGACTGGAAGGAAATTTTACAGGTGTTTGTTATTTTCTGTGTTATTTTTGTCCCTGTTTTCCAATTTTTGTATAATAAGTACACATAACTTCTATTTTTTTTAATGTTATTTTTAGAATTGCTGAAATCTCTAAGTGCTGTCCTTAAGTGGCTTTCTCTTTTGCTTGAATAAGTACGGCAGCCTCCCAACCGCCACCCCTTCCTCCCATCCTACCCGCTTCCCAGCCCAGCCTGTACTGTCTCCAGGGTCGTCTTCTGTGACTCCAAGCTGATCAGGTTTAATACCGTTGGTCTAATACAGACTCTGACTACCTGTTGCCTTTAGACTAGAAGGCAGGGTTCAAACTCCTTTGTGTGATTTGCTGTTCAACCACACAGACCAGACTCTCAGATCTTCTGGCCTCATGCATGCTCTTCCCTCTGCTTAGAACACCCTTTTCCTTCCTTCTCCACCCGGGAAAGTCTTCCTTGCCACGAAGGCCAAGCTCAGAGGTGAGCCCCTCTACGAAATCTTACCCATCAGTCCCAAGCAGAGCTGGTTGCTATTGGCTCTGTCCCCAAAGACTTTGCCTATAGCTCTGTGTTAGCAAATATAATTTATTCATAATAAATGTATTTTAATATATCCTGCTCCCCCTCAACTTCCTCCCTATGTAAGACCATATGATTGTGAGGGTCAGTTTTGAGACTCATTCATCTTGCTGTGCCCGGTGACTGGCACAGAGTCCAGGGATGGATAGGTAAGAAAACCGGTGACTGAGCTGGACCAGAGGAGGCAGCAGGGGGTTCTAAAGCCAAGGAGGTCATCTGTGTAATATGGCGGTGAACTGACCTTCATTCCACTGCAGCCAAACAGATTTAAGTTAGCTAAAAAAGTTGCACAGTTTGCCATCACTGGAATAGATGAATGTTTGGGGTAAGGAGATGCCTTCAGAAGAGGGTAGAAACCTCCCTGTGTAAGAGGGGTTGTGATTGCAAGGTGGACAAGGGGACTTCAGCCAGACCCAGGCTTCAGCGAATTGTCCGAAGAAGCTGGGTGGGAGGCTCCCCGCTTCTCCCCAGCCCGCTGTGATTCTGCTCTAAGCCCCGGGCAGGTTTCCATGTCAGCTGTACTTCCAAACCCAGATCTGCAATTTGAACCTAAAGGCCCGCAGACAAAGAAGACTGCTAAGAGTGAAGCCAGTTGTTCACAGAGCCCAGCAGGGCCCTTGGCTCCACACCACTCATTAGCATCTTAAGTTCACATAAATATATATGAGGCCTGTGGATTCACCCAGGAGTCCCAGAGGCCCTCACAGCCAAAGTAACATCTCTCCCCCTTTGCACCTCCTCCTGGGCTTTCTGAGCCCAGTTGCCTCCGGGGAGCCCAGTGTTGTGCGGCTATTCCCTGGCCCAGGGGCCCAACAGCTCATTTTTGGGGTGCAAAAGTAGACACTTGGCCCTTTGGGAGACCAGCTCTGTTCTGCCCCACCCCCCCTTGTGGTGGTCCAAGGTCTCTGAAGACCAGGGGTTTCCCTGCTGTCCGCCTCACAGCCCGGATCCTGGACACTAGAAGGCAAAGTGAACCCACAGCGTGGATGCAGCACAGCCCCGGGCAGAGCCCTGACTTGGTGCTGTAAAATGCAGAGCTGAGGGAGTACGGACACTCTGGGCTTTTTGTGCTTAAACAGCCCCCAGTCTAATGGAATATACAAAACAGAGAAGGAAAATCAAAAAGTAGAAACCTGAGACATAGTACCAGCAGCAGGGAGATGTAAATGAGAAGGTAATCAGCAGTGTGTGAAGCCTGTAAATTCCCAGGAGGGGGCAGGGCAGGAAGGAAGTCTGGCTCCATCCAACCTCAGAGCTTCTTGGAGGAGGTGAATTTTGACAGGAAAAGGATGGAGTTGGGAAGGGTACTGACTACTGGGTAGGGACAGCTGGTCAGCTGCCCTTCACCCACCCAGGGGTGCGGAAGGGCAATCGGAATGGCAGAGAGACAGCAGCTCCGGAGGTTCGCAGACTCCCCAAAACAGCCCCGTCTCATTCCAAAGTAACTAGCCCAACTACCTCAATTGTTTCCAAGTCTGGAAGGAAAGAAGGGCTTGCAGAGAAAAGCCATGAAATGAAGCCAGTGGAATCCCGATATGTATGGGAGAGCCCGGTGTGGGTGGCTGTGCCTCGGTGTTTTCTGGCCCCAGCTGTGGGATGTGGTGTCCCAGCTCTGCCCTGGCCAGATACATGACTCTCCCTCTACAGCTTGCTCTGCAAAGAAAACACATGTATCCCTTAGAGGACTAGAAGAGGGCAGTGGATGAAGTGGAAGGAGGAAATTATGGTGGCAGATTTCCAACCTCTGACAGCATTTTTAGCTCAGATTCTTTGGACAAGGTTTCTCCAGTCCCACTTCCTTTGCTGACCTGGTGTCCCTCAGTGAGGCTAAGAACAAGCATCCTGCTTTCTGAAGCATCCTTCACCCTAGTTTTCTCTCCATCTTTCTTCCTTGGGCCTAAAAGAGCCCAGGCTCTGCATCTGCTTCTCATGGACCGCAGTCACCCTTCCCATCACTGCAGCCTCTCTTGGATGGGGAAGGAGACAGACTTCTCAGCTAGGGAGGAGTTCCCCTGCCCCTGAGATCTTCAACTTGAAGTCACAGCAGGTAACACGGGAAGGATCCTTAGGGGTCATTAATTTCAACACATACGTCAAGCCCAGAGTGAGGAGGTGACTTCTTCAGAGCTGGAGTATAATACGTGGTCGTCGTGTCCCCACGGTGAGAAGTGACACAGAACAGAGGCTACAGTACCATGTCTGGCTTTACACCCTGACCTGAATGCGATGAAACCAGGAATAAGTTATTGAACGTCTCTGAGGGTCTGTTTCCTCAGCTGCCAAAAAACAAAAGAGAAAAAAGGGTAATAATGAATAACAATATGTCTTTGTAGGATGATCTATAAGATTATTGATTATTGATAGTAAGAGCTCTCACTTACTGACTACTTACTGTATACCATATGTGCCGTGCTGAGCACTGGACAGGCATCACCACAGCCCCGCCCCACCCCGCCCCGAGCCCGGCGCCGTAATTGTTACCACACGCAGACCCCAGCCATCGGCACTGGTCACGGACATGCCTCACCTTTGATTCTGAGATGATGGAGTTCCTATGGTCTCCAGTTTATACGAGTCAGAGGACCTAAAGGCAGGAGAGCAGTTCGCCTTAAAGTCTGAGCCCTGACTCGCTGACCTGCCCTCTGGTGCTGGGGGAAGGTCCCTGGTCTTCTGGTCCAGACACAGCCTGCTCTCATCTTGTTTAAATAAAGCCAGGGAGGCAGGCAGGAGGCCTGTGGCTGGGGAGGAAGAAACAAGGGCTGTTTGGGATTCCATGTAGACTCTGGGCTATTGAAGCTGTCAGGCTGATACACAAGTTCTGTCAGGCTTGTAGCTCTTGGCATACCGGCCTCTTCCCCCTGATGACCATTTATAGTCAATCCCTCTGAAGCGAATGTAGCCCTGGGCTTGGGCGAAATTGATGAAGCTGGAGGAGAGGCACCTGGCCGTGGGGAGGCTGGGGGTCACTACAAACACCTCCCTGCCTCCACATGCTACACGTTTCCCAGAACCCGTGCTCTGCTGTTCCTTCTTCAGGCCTAAGATGTAAGAGCAGGCCAGTGCCGAAGGGAGGTTGGATGGTGGAAGGGATCGAAGGAGCGTGGCCACATGAGTTTTAATGCAGGACAAGCCCGTATGGTTTTGTGGCAGAGAATCCAGTCCGTGTGCCCCTTGAAGTTTTCTTTGATTTTTCCCTTAAATGTAATTCAAGACCCTTTTACTGGAAGTAGCACACCTTTAACGAAGCTTGGGAAAGGGAAAGACGGCTTGACAGCATCCACAGTTCAGTCTGGACAGTGAGCTGTGGCTGCTATTACTGTGATTTCCGTGGCATCAGCTTCGGGGACGGCACTAGATTACATGGGTCCTAGGTAGACCCTGCGCTCTCTTGGTGCCTGTGATGATGAAAGATTAAGAGGTGTGTTTAGAAACAGTCCTGCGGAGTCAGGGTTGGGTAAAAAGGACACTGTCCTCAAAGCCAGCTGGGTGAATTGCTAGCAAGACGGGAAACTCCAAGTAATGGTGATAAAAGGGGAAGGCTAACTGGGGGCTGAGGCCACAGGAAAACAGTACTTTGAGGTGGTCACCACGGGCCTGCGTGCATGTGTAGGAATGCAAAATAGTAATAGTGTCCTTGTTCACCATGATAGGGATATGGGGGGAGCTGGGGTGAGGGATGGGCAGAGGCAGGGGATGGACAGGAGCATTGATATTATTGTCCTAGGTACCAGATACTGGGTAGGGCGCTTTACATACACTAACTGATTTTTTAATGTTCATTATCTTGAGAGGTCAGTTTCAATCTGTTTTACAGATGAAGAAACTAAGTCTCATAGAGGCCAGGTAAATTGCTCAAGGTTTCAGACTTAGCCTGTGATGGAGCTGGGATTCCAACTTCTTTCTACTCTGTCAGGCCTTTTCAGCAGCTGAAGGTTAGTTACTTGTTCAGGACACTCCCATAGGGGGAGTGGGAGTTACACGTGCTCAGGAGGCCAGAGGACAGACCAGAAGTTGCTGTAGTGGATACGAGGATCCTTCCATCAGGCTGAAGGAGCTGAGACACTGTCTCCAGTCTGAAGAGGTGTCTGTCTTTATCAGAACAGTCTGTCCCCTGCACAGTGTGGAAGGACACTGTCACAATCTCATTTTTCTGGTTCATTTTTCTAGAACTTTGTAAAGATCATGACCTTCCTCTGATGACATCCTTTCTTCCTTGGCTAAATGAAAACCTACTTGGTTATGCTACAGCATTCTTTGGTTAGTTTCAGATCCGAGGATTCTGAGGTCCTGTTTTTATTAACTTTAGGGGTTTGTTGTCACATGTTAAAAACCTTTTAGTGCCAACTACAAATTCATTCATTCGTCCAGATTTATCGAGTACTTGCTCTGTGCCTGACAGTGGTTCGATACTGGGTGCAGGAGAATGACTAAGTTTGTCTCTTCCTATATGAGGCAGATGCATTATCAAACACAATGTAATGTGTGACTAAACGTCAAGGTGTTTAGAGCATCGTACACATAGCTAGTCTCACTCGACTGGTTTTTCATTCATTAAAAAACCCCAGTGAGTTCACTGTAAGGCGCTATATTAAGTACTAGAAAAACTAAGAAGAGTTGAATGGGGGAGACAGACGAATAAATAGATAAATAGATAAATTATATGGTGCAAAGGAGGTAAAAATCTATAACAATCAAGGGCAACATTTGGTAGGCATATTACTGTTGATTTGCGTAGTAGTAAATGATTTAGTATTTTCCCTGGAACAGAGCAAGCACTTAATAAATGGTAGTATATGTTGCTGTTATTATCATCACTATTATTGTTGTCAGCAAACATTTGGCGAATTAATGTGGACCTTTTCCTACATAATTTATAGAAGCTGGACGATATTGTTATTTCTCCATTTTACAGAGAAAATTTTACAAAATATGATTCAAGTGGCTCCACCATACAATGATTTGGAGTAAACAAATTAAGCAAATACTCTGGCTCCCGACACATGCCTCCAGCTACAGGCCCTTGAACCCACAAGCTGGTCAGTAGTCTGGTCCTCTCAGGCTCAAGTCAAACTTACTCTGACTCGACCCCCAACCCCTTATGGTCCAGTCCTCAAAACATCTGATGGGGCTTCCCTGGTGGCGCAGTGGTTGAGAGTCCGCCTGCCGATGCAGGGGACACGGGTTCGTGACCCGGTCCGGGAGGATCCCGCGTGCCGCGGAGTGGCTGGGCCCGTGAGCCATGGCCGCTGCGCCTGCGCGTCCGGAGCCTGTGCTCCGCAACGGGAGAGGCCACAACAGTGAGAGGCCCGCGTACCGCAAAAAAAAAAAAAAAAAGGAAAAAAAATCTGACGATATCTTCGAATCTTCTCCTTCCCCTACCTACTCCCTGCATTAAGAAACTTGCCTGGTCCTGGTAACCCTTGCTTCTCTAATATTACTGTGCATACAGATCACCTGGGGCTCTTGTTAAAATGCAAATTCTGACTCAGTAGAGGTTGGGCGCGGGGGCCTAAGGTCGCATTTCTAACAAGCTCCCTGGTGATGCTGGTACTGCAAGTCCCAGGAGTAGCGAGCTGTCCATTATAACTCCAAAGCCTCTCTTTCAACGACCTGCCTTTCTCTTGCTGCTGCCACCCCCAGCTCAGGCCATCCTCCCTCCTCCAGGTTAGACCCAGCCTCCTCAGTGGTCTCCCCACCTATACATTCTACTTCCACTCCATCCTACATAAGTGCCCCCAGGTTGCTCCCCTCTAAAACGCCTTCCACGACTCCGCACTAACTAGGACACGGGACACAGATTTCTCTGGCTGCAGTTAAGACCTTCTCAAATTTAGCCTCAGCCTCTTTAGTGTGAGAAATCTCATGATTCCCATTGATCTACCCTATTCTTTCTCTCCGGCACTTCTTTGCCTCAGGGACTTTGTGGATTCTCTTCCTCCCACTGATGCCCCTTCCCGCTTCCAACTGTGGCCCTAATCTCAGCACCCAAATCCTCTCCCTTCTTCAAAGCACGGACACCCACTTCCCCAGCTCAGAATGATCTCGAAGGTGCCACAGCTCTTGGCTAAAATATGGTCATTTATGTGCACTTTCATCTTCCCTGGTGGGGTCCTTCATCTCTCTCAGCAAACCCCATAGCACCTCTCACAGGGCTTTGCTCCCAGCCAGCCCTCGATGAATACATCCTAGTGCCTGAAAGATCTGTTTCCCAGTTCCTTTTAATGGGACTCTGTTCCATTTGCATTTATTTATGATCCTGTGTTAGATGTGTTTTAACATTGTAAACCACCTCAAATCCTGTTTGGAAATTGGTGAGCTAGAGATCGTAAATAATCAGCCGTAAGAGTAGACATTCAGGAAATGTTTGTAAAATGAATAAATGGATGCTTGCTTCAGGGCCGAGTAAAGAGCAGGTTGCTGTCCGCCCTTCCCACTCCTTCCTGCCTCTGGACCTTTTGCTCATCTGTCCCTCTAAAGGGTCCCCCTGCAGCTCTTTGGAATCCTGTTCAACTTTAAGGTGCAGGGTGAGCTCCAGCTCCTCCAGGAATTCCCCCCGACCCAAGGTGGAGCTGTTCCGTGGCCTCTAGTAGCATCTAGTTTAATACCGTCCACAGAACTGTGAGCTCCTTCACATCAGGGGCCGTGCTCTCAGCATCCCTGTGTCTCTCATATCACCAGCCCAGTGGTTCCCAATCCTGGCCTCACATCAGTATCTCTGTGCAGCTTTGGAAATATTCAGGAGCCCAGAGGCCCCCATCCCACACCAAGCCTATTGAATCAGATGGTTCTCAGATGTGCGTGTGTGTATGTGTGTGTGTCATAAGCACCTGGAGGGCTTGTTAAAACGTCGATGGCTGGGCCCTACCCTGGAGACTGTGGGATGGGACCAAGAATTTGCATTTGTAACAAGTCCCCAGATGACTGATGCTGCTCTGAAAATGACTCTTGGACCACTGCTCTGGGGGTGAGGCCCAGCCATTCTGTATCTAAAGAAAAGAAACCGCGGGGACTTCCCTGGCGGTCCAGAGGTTAAGACGCGCTTCCACTGCAGGGGCTGCGGGTTCGATCCCTGGTCAGGGAGCTAAGATCCTGCAAAAGAAAAAAAAAAAAGAAAGAAAGAAAAGAAGCCACAGAGCTTTTCGTGGGCTGGCTGTGACGGGCTTACCACGTGGTAGGGACTTCATAACTATTTAATGGATCAAATTCTTTGCTCCATCTACCTTAGTCCTACCTCCCCAAATTGATTATATAAGTAACTTGCAGTTAGAGACCAAGTCTTCAACTACTTCTCTTGCAAATTCCGTCAGGCAGAGCCCAGGGCTAGGCCCCAAGTTTGCACTCAATACATACCTTTGAATGAATAGCAGCCTTTCCTGTTCCTTTTCAGTATTGCTGTCACAGGAAAGCCAAGGAAACCTCAAATTCCCCATTTCAATCAATGAATAGGAGGGCAAGTTCCTTGTCAACTTCTTTGAAGCGCCCTTGCCTAAGATGTTTACAGGGGAGGAGGTTTCTAAACAAGAGAACTACAGCAGGCCCACGCATTCTATGCGTCTGAGGAAATCAGCACATCAGAGGCATGTCTCTAACCCAAACCATCTCAGCTAATTCAGCACGATTCAGCCCCTCTTCCAATGGTTGCGGTGCTGCATATCTGCTTTCTGATTTTCCTTAAAATAAACAGTGTTCATGTGAGCCAGCATTTAGGAAATCATTAAAACACGTAGAGAAGCCACTCAGGAAAACATGCTTCTAAGGACTGTCCTTCCTAAAATGTCAGTATTTATTTACCTCCTCAGGAAAAAAATTAAGTTCATGAGGGTATACCTGGATTGTTGAGATAAATTCTTATCACCAGGGTCTGTTTTGTGGTTCTCAGAACATGTAATAACTTGTTATAAAATCACCATCATCACCATTGGGCAGGAGGTGTTAATAACAAACAAACGTAGCAAATTTAAGCAAAAAATGGATGAATTCCTCATTTTTTCCCTTTAGGGCTAGAAATTTAAAATAATTTTTTAGAACAGCAATTCTTAATCCAGAGGATTTGCGGAGAACTATGGATACACCTCCTCGGAGACTCGGGGCAGGCATCCCAGCCGTCCTCTGGGGTCCGCACGCTGTGGCCCCCTACCTTGTGCCCCCAGCACAGCCCAGCCTCTTGCCACCATGATAGCACTTACCTCACTGCCTCGTCATGTCAGCTGACCAGCCCCGATTCTGTTATGCTTGAGACAGTTATCTCAAGATTGAAGCAGTAGAGAAGCTAATGTAAATTAAAATTGATGCAGCCCACAGATTTTCAGCATCTGTTTCAGCACCCAGCATGCTCCACGTTCTCATGTTCTCATCCAGATGCAACACACACTCAGGTGATCCCCATATCATCTGTTGCCTGCGGAGTGGGGACCCAAAGGAGACACCAGGGACACCATTTACCCGTCTCACCACTGGGTCTTGGTGTCGCCCTGCACCTCCCTCTCCTGCCCAGGCTCGCCCCATGGGGGGCCACGCGGCTCTGTTTGCACAGTGGCCCATGGGGAATCTGATAGGAGCACTTTCTGGAAGGTTCATAGTCTGATACTTATCTTCTCATTCAGAGTAGAGGTTAAATGGTTCCCTGGAGAGACTGGGTTTTTGCTGGGCTTTCCAGACACTGTTGGAATCATTTTTTTAAACAACACACACCCATCCATGTTTAAGCACATTCATTTTCTTAATGCTTTGACAGATCTTTGAGCTTTCCACATTTTCCAAATGTCTTAGAACCAGGCATGCAAGGCAACTACTTCATGAACTTCTTGAGGGAACAACTATCTTTTTGATTTGAACCCCCAGTGATTAGTATAATTCCTGGCACGTAAAGGAGCTCAGAGAATTATACACAGAATAGCAAGAGTCATAGCTAATACTCACTGAGCATTTTCTCGGTGCTACACTGTGAAGACCTTTATGTGATGATCTTAGTGTGACCCTCACAACCACCTGGTGGGCTGTGGATTACTAGCCCCACACGTGGTAGAAGGAAACAGCATGGGGCTCAGAGAGGGAAAGTAACTTGCCCAAGTCCAACAGCCAGGAAGTGGTAAAGCCAATTTTGAATCCATGTCTGTCTATTTCCAAAGCCCGTGTGTTTGATACCGCACAACATGAGGACTAGAGTTGAACTGACTCTGATTTTAGGGACTGAAATGTTCAACTACGCTACTGGTTTTGTGATTTATTTCAAAGCTAGAATCATATACGCGACGGCATAACATGTATGAGAAAATAACGAGCAGCGCCTTTTCAAGGGGGAGACGACGAGGCCCAGCTAGGTGCCCGGGTCCGTCCAAAGCAGGCAGGCTGAGGCAGCGCTGTCCCTGGGTTCCCCGAGGCTGATTCCTAGCAGAGGAGACTGGCACTTGCAGCTTCCACAATGTCTGAATTCTCCACCTTTGTTCTCTCTCTTAGTCTTCTCCAGGAGAGAGGCATTTCATCGAGACTGCAGCATTCCATTATGTAGGCACGCTGAGAGCTAGCTAGCTCATTAAAAAGGATGGCTCTCTCTGATTGATGGAGCGGCGGGCTATAATTGGAAGGGCACTTCAAGGCTGAGAAGCAGTACGTGACTTGCCTAAGATTCCAGGGCCGATCTTTGGTGGCCGATCGATATTGGAGCCCCAGTCCCTCACTCTGCCGTCCGGGGCACGTTCCCTTCCCCCTACCTTCCTACCTGACAAAGGCTTGCTGGCTATCAGAGTGCTAGCAGAGCAGCAGAGGGCACTTTCAGGTAGGCTGAGTGATCTATGTGCGGAAACCTGCGAGAGCAGACCTGGGGGGGTTGTGTAGAAGGGATCACGCAGGAAGGAGCAGGAAAAAAAATCATCTAATGAGGAAATGGCTGCAGGGAGGGAAGTGGTCAAGATCCCCCTTAGAAGAAGCAGTGGTTTGGCGCTCTCCTCCCAACCCTGCGACAGAACAGCCTGCACTAAAATCCGAAGGCCAGAGCTCCAGGCTCTGCTCCATCATTTACACGCACATCACGTACGCTTGGGCAAGTGACTCAGCTGCTGGGCCTTCATTTCTCCTTTATCGTGAAATAGAGAGCTTATCTTGGGTGATTTTTAAGATATTTTAGCTCTGAAATTCTCAGATTCTCCTGAACTGGGATGATTTAAGGTTAGACCTGATGTCCTAAACCTTCTCAGAATATTCCGCCACCGTGACCTCCTCTCCCAGTTCCTCTGAATTTTATTTTGGAATACAGAGCCAGCTGCTAATTTGTTCCCAGGTATTTACCATCCATGATTCCAACGTTCTCCTGGAAGTACTGTAACTGTATCCCTCAGTGTGTCTGCTCCTAAGACTCTTAAACATTAATCTGGTCATAAGCTTCAGCATTCAATAGAAATATTAACCAAAATAATTTGTTAGCAAAATAAAAGGCAGTGTCCAGGAAAGAGAGTGTCCGAGTAGTAACATTTGGGGAGATTTTCCCTGGCGCTGTATGCACTGCTGCTGGGGATGCTTAGCAAATATTTCTGAGAGGAAGGAAGCATCATTTGGGAGATGTTATTTGTGGGGTGGTGCATAGCTGGCCATCTCTCTCCGACACCTCTCCACCGCTTTGCATAGCTACAGGAGGAAGCATCGTCTGAGACTTTGCCTGTGGGACAAAGCATAGCTGGGCTCTGTCCCACAGGTAAAGTCTCACAAATGATGCTTCCTTCCTTGGCTATACAAAATGCCCTACGGGTACTGCCTTGCCATCAACAGCCCTCTCCCTCACTTTTGCGTCAGTTGTCTATTGCTGCATACAAAATTATCCCGCCCTCCAGTTAAGTGGCTTAAGACAAGAAACATTTATTATTTCACAGTTTCTGTGGGTTAGGAATTCCGAAGAGGCTTGGCCAGGTGGTTCTGGCTTGGGATCCTGAGTTTGCAGTCACGTTGGGGCTACAGTCATCTGAAGGCTTGGCTGAGACCGAAGGATCTGTTTCTTTGGTATTAGTGTACCCGGGCTAATGTGATAGCAAAGTGTCACAGACTGGGTGGCTTAAGAAACAGACGTGTGTTTTTTCCGCAATTCTGGAGGCTGGAAATTCATGATCAAGGTGCCAGCAAATTGGTTGCTTCTGAGGGCTCTCCTCCTGGCTTGCAGGTGGCACCTCCTTACTATGACCTCATGGCCTTTCTTTGGTACATGGGTACAGGGAGAGGGAGGGAGGGAGAGGGAGAGAGAGGGAGAGAGAGGGAGAGAGAGGGAGAGAGAGGGAGAGAGATGGTGTGAGTGCTCTGGTGCCTTTTCTATAAGGACACTGCTTGTGTCAGATCAGGGCCCTACCTGTATGACCTCACTTAACCTTAATTACTTCCTGAGAGGTTTCATCTCCAGGTATGGCCAGCAGACCTGGAGCCAAAGTCAAATCCCAGCTCCACCACCTGAGGGCTATGCTAACACTAAAGCTCTCTGAGCCTGTTTCTCCACCATCCTTTCCTCATAGGATGGTTGTCTTAAAGGAGAGAACAGACGTGCTGAGTCACAAACTGTGGTTATCAAGTAAATACTCTTTCCCTCCCCAACCTTCTCTTGTCTCTCACCACCTTGCTCTTCCCACTTCCAGCGCTTGCCCAGGCTTCACATACTTTTCCTGTGCAATGGCAATACAGACAAGAATTCTAGATTGTCAGAGTTAGAAGGACTTCTGTATAGTCTAATAATCCCAACTTTTTTAACTGCCAAGGTTGTATTTTTTTTCTCCCAGTGAGACCCATAGTTTGAAATACTTTTGATCCCCAAATTACATTAACTACACATTTCATTTCCCATTAAATTCATCAAAGGCATGTATAACTGCCCATCAGAACTTCTGATCAGTGAGAGACCGTCAGTGTTTCCACACTGAGTTGTGATAATTTCAGTGAAAAGCAAAGTAATTATCATCTTAGAGGCCCAGAGAGATGAAAGGTCATTTGTATTAGTTAATGATATAACTAGGACTCAAACCTGGACCTCCTAATTCCAGACCAATGATCGTCCCCTAATTCTAAGTTGTCACCTTATTTATTTGATGTGCTGTGCTATATAGTTCATTATATCTGACATGATAAGAGATCTATGGTGTTTTTCAGTCTAACGTAAAAATCCAGGATAAAAAAACCTTCTTGGGGCTCAGGTTGAATGAAGAGCACAAATGAGCAAGACCTCCAAACCTACCATTGTGGGCCCGTAAATACCCCGGAACAGGCTCCTGCCTGTGTGGCCTCCATGGAAGGCTGCCTCACCAGCCAACATGCCTGTAAGTTCTCAGGCTCTTTAATCAGAGCTTTTGGATCGGGAGCTAGTTTTGTGTCTTCAAGTTTTCTGATACGCTCCAATCACAAAGAGAAGCTAGGTTCTCACTGACAAATAGAAGTCAAGTCAGGGGGACTCTCCTGGTGGTCCAATGGTAAAGAATCCTCCTTCCAGTGCAGAGGACGCGGGTTCGATTCCCTGGTCGGGGAACTAAGATCCCACATGCTGCGGGGCAACTAAGCCCGTGCCCCTCAACTAGAAAGCCTGCGTGCTGCAAGCTATAGAGCCCACATGCTCTGGAGCCCACGCACCACAACTAGAGAGAGAAAACCTGCACACCACAACTAGAGAGAAGCCCCCGCGCCGCAGCGAAGAGCCCACACGCCGCAACTAAGACCCCGCGCAGACAAATATAAATAAATAAAATATTTTTAAAAAAGAAGTCAAGTCAGGATGGGGCAATCACGTCATCCCTGACAATGCCCGCATGGAGGAGGCAGTGGGAGGGCGCGGTTCTGCATGCCCCCTGTCTTGCTGTGGTGAATGAGAGCTTAGAAGTGGAGCGTTCTGCATTCATCTGGGGTGGGCCTGCGACCCACTACAACACCGCGCGGCCTTCAGGATCTTAATTCCCCGACCAGGGATGGAACCCAGACCCTCGGCAGTGGAAGCGTGGAGTTGTAACCACTGGACCGCCAGGGAATTCCTGCGACCCACTCTTTGACCAGCAGGTCAGTATATGACAACTGTTTAATTCCAGTACCTTCTCTGAAAGGGAAAAGAAAAGAACCAAAGGAAGAAAAGCCAAAGAATTACAGAGGAATTTCCTCAGCCTAGAGGTGGAAAGAATAATGCCTATGAGCATGTTAAGTGGGCCAATTATTTAAAAACAAATACTTCATCAATGTTGTTATGCTCATATGTACACGTATGTTATTGCATGTATGTATTACATATAAACACATATGTTCACTCCCCTGTTAGTTCCCAGTAAAGTTCCTTTTGAATGTTCCTGCCTGCCTCCGCTTTATTAGTGGACATGAAGAGAGAAGATGTTCTATTTTCCACACTTGGGCCAAAATTTTAAGCGGGAGAGGTAAATCTCTGGGGACAGATGTGGTCATGGCAATAGGACTCAAAGGAGAAAAGCTGGCAGGAGAAAAAAGGAACTTCAGAGAAAAAGATCAGATAAAAGTTTTCAGTTGTGCCTTCCTCCATAAAGAGAAAATAGCTGAAGCTCTTATTTGCTCAAACCCTGGAGGCTGCTCTGTGCCTGGGGAGAGGAGAGGAGTTCAGTGTTCCAGACTGTGGGCAAGCTTGAATGTCAGTGCTTCCTGCAACACGAGCCCTGAAACCTTGGGAGGCCCATCAACAGCGGTCCAGGGAGATGCTTTAATGTCAATTACGGTTAATGTCATTGCTCTGGACTCTCTCAGCCAGATGCGTTTCAAGGCAAGAGATTTCGTTTCCTAGAGAAAACCTTTAGAAAAAAGAACAAATGTCCTCAATCAACTTCCTTTGAGGGCAGTCTGTATCAGCCCAGTGGTGAAATACTTTTAACATGCTTCCCCTTCAGGTATTTCTTACAAAACCTCTGTGCTCCAAGTCCCTTATTGGGCCTTACTGAGTATGTACAATAAAAGACATGGCCCCGAGCTTTCGGAATGTACAGTCTGGTTGGGACATACATGATATACAACATGCAAGGATACAGAGGGAAAGATGGAGTCAAAGGAAAATGACAAGGTACTTGGCAAATATTTCCCTAATTTGAGCTTTGGAGAAAAGCAAAAGTGGCTGCCCTTCAGGGGCTCCTTCATGGGAGTACTAGTGTGCTAGGGCTGTCGTAACAAAGTACCACAGACTGGGTGATGGAAACAACAGGAATTGATTTTCTCACAGTTCTGGATAACTAGAAGCCCAGGATTCAGGTGTCAGCAGGGTTGGTTTCTTCTGAAGCATCTCTCCTTAACTTATAGATGGCTGTCTTCTCCCTGTGTCCTCACATGGTCCTCCCTCTGTGCCTGTCTGGGTCCTAACCTCCTCTTCTTGTAAAGACTTCAGTCATATTGGATTAAGGCCCATCCTAATGACCTCGTTGTAACTCAGTTACCTCTGTAAAGACCCTCTCTCCAAATACCTTCACATTCTGAGGTACTGAGGGTTAGGGCCTCAACATATGAATTGGGTGGGACAGAATTCAGTCCATAACAAGGGATGTGTAGGTTAGAGGAGGAAACAACTCGTAACCATGTGAAAAGTTATGTTAATCTGTCAATTAGGCGGCTGTGCTACCTGCCAGGTGTGTGCTGCTACGAAGGAGGTCGGGAGATGGAGGAATTGCCATGAGCCTGAGTGGTTTGAGGAGGCCTTTATTTTTATTTTTTTTAACTTTTTATTTTATATTGGAGCATAGGTGATTAACAATGTTGCATCAGTTTCAGGTGTACAGTAAAGTGATTCAGTTATACATATACATGTAGCTATTCTTTTTCAAATTCTTTTCCCATTTAGGTTGTTAAATAACATTGAGCAGAGTTCCCTGTGCTATACAGTAGGTCCTTGTTGGTTATCCATTTTAAACATTTAAACATAGCAGTGTGTGCATGTCAGTCCCAACCTCCCTAACCATCCCTCCCCCGAACCCGTCCCCCACCCCCGCCCCGGTAACCATAAGTTTGTTCTCTACGTGAGTCTGCTTCTGTTTTGTGAATAAGTTCATTTGTATCATTTTTTTTAGATTCCTCATGTAAGCAATATCATATGGTATTTAACTTCACTCAGTATGAGAGTCTCCAGGTCCATCCATGTTGCTGCAAATGGCATTATTTCATTCTTTTTAATGGCTGAGTAATATTCCATTGTGTGTGCGTGTGTGTGTGTGTGTGTGTGTGTGTATGCCACATCTTTTTTATCCATTCGTGTGTCGATGGGACTGAACTAGCTAGAGAGGAAAGTAAGGCTTGGATGAGAGTGGAGGAAGGGAGTTGGATGGAGGAGAGCGCATTCCAGGTGGAATAGCATGGGAAGTGGTCTAGGTGGGGCTCTAAGAAGACGTGCTCAGAGGATGTTGACTACACTGGTCCTGTAAGATTGGAGCGTCCATTTTATAGGAAAGGAGAGGAGAAGAGCTTGAGGACATAAACTGAAACTCAAGCGTGGAGGGCTAGGCTGCAGAGAGACTGTTTCCCACTGAGGGCTTTTAAACTGGTAGTAAAATGAGAACAATAATAACACATGTGAACAGCCTCTTACAATTATTAAGATTTTTCATATACATTATCCCATTTCCTCACCACAGATATTTAACGAAATCAGCAGGGCACCATTACAACCATCCTATAAATGAGGAGATTGAGGTGGCGAGAGCTTAAGTTGCTTGACCAGCAGATGTAAGGGCTACGATCAGAACTGTGCTGTCGGCAGATTAATCTGACAGGCTGTGAAGAAGGCTTTGGGGTGTGAAGAGGCAGGGGCAGGGAGCTGTTAGAAATCAGAACAGGAGTGAAGTGATGAAAGCCTGAATTAGGGGAATTCTGGTACCAGAAGTGGGATAATTTAAACAGACATACTATGTTGGTTCTGATTAATAAACATGCTAAGAACGAAGCTGCTACGAGATTAGCAAAAATGCCCCTGGGAAGGGTAACGCATTTGGTTTTCATCAGGCTTCTGTTTCCCAGCATGAATTAGTTGATCAGATTCCTCCCTGACTGGTGAGCAGGGGCAGGGAGGAAGCCAGTGCAGCTGTGCTCCTGTGTGTCTCTTACAGGCACTTAGTGTATTGCAGTGTAATTATATCCATATGTCTGCTCCCTCACCGGCCCATGAGTTCCTCTAGGAAAGTGACAGTATTTTATTCATCTTTGCATACCCAGTACCTAGTAAAACATTTCCGTAGTTAGAAGCTCGATGAACACTGTTTGAATGAATGAATGAGAGTGAGCGGGTGGACACCGACACAGAGGAGGGAAAGAGCATAAAAAGCAGAGGCAGAGGACCTTGAGGGCAAGTGTCAGTAACTTCACAGGGGTCCCCAGGACAGCCTCCTCTGCAGGCAGGTAATGGGCCTAACAGACATCTCTCTTAAGACCGAGAAACTTCAACGAAGTGGTTTTGCCCACCAGCTCACTGCAGGCAGCACACTTTTTCACATATGGACTTTATTGTACAGAATTGCTAGGGAGATGGCACCAATGATGTGAAATAACTTATTTCAAAGAACAGATTTATGGGCAGAAGCCAGTGGTTTCCTCTCTGTGGCCTCCGCCCGTCAGTGCTCCAGGGTCCTTCCCCGCAAGCTCCCGGCTGACCTCCTGTCCTCCCTGCTGCTGCCACCCCTGCTGCGTATCAGCGGGAGCCCCCAAAACACCTGCTGAATGAACAAGTCCACCTGTAAAAGAAAGGCGGTGAGAGGTACAAACCTTCAGTTACATACTAAATAAGCCACAGGGACGTAATATGCAGTGTAAGGGATAGGGTCAGTAATATTGTAATAACTTCGTGTGGGGACAGATGGTTACTAGACTTGTGATCATTTCGTAAGGTATGCAAATGTCAAATCACTATGTAGCAACCTGACACTAATAATATCGTATGTCAACTACATTTCAGTAAAAAAAAAAAAAAAGAAGGATGAAAAACAAAAAGGTGGGGCGATAAGAAGGAAGGAACCAAATACATCAGCGTGACTTTTTCTCCTTTCAACGTCTATCGAGAGGTCCCAGGTGGGTTGGAATCACATGACCTTCCTTCTTATATTCCCCTGGGGTATAACTTTAATCTAAATCAGGAGTGGAATTGCTAGATCATGTGGTAGTACTATTTTTAGTTTTTTGAGGAGCCTCCATACTGTTTTCCACAGTGGCTGCACCAGTTTCCATTCCTACCAGGTACATCGTCTTCATTTATTTCTTCAGCAGCCACTTCCTGAGCGCCACCTCTGTCCAGCTCTGCACAAGGTGTTGAAGATGCAGTGAGGAAGGATACAGCCCTGACCCTCCAGGCGCTGACAGTCCAGAGGGGGAGATGTCGTAACTCAGCGGGCTGGGTCAGAGGTGTGCAGACAGCACTAGGGGAACACAGGGGAGGAGCAATCAAGAGAGGAAGATGTGACCCCTAAGTCTCAAGGGACCAGTGGAAGGTAGACCACGAGGCCACAGGCAGGACAGAAAGGTAGGGAAGGCCCCCTAGATGGAGGAAGCAGTGACAAAGGTGTAACAAAGACCCAGGTATAACAGTTCACATGCAGAATAGGAAGCAGTCTGCTGTGGCTGGAACGTCGCATGGGGGTGGACCGGTTACAAGGGAGGACGTTGGAGAGCAAAGTCAGATCTCCAAGGGTTTTTTACCGTACTGAATTTGAGGTTGAACCTGAGAGAAAAAATAGCATTTCAGAAAACAATAATGAATGAATTGGAAAGTATAAAACTGCAAGCAAGGGGTTCATTTTGGAGGTAACTCAAATGAAGATCCTGGGCAGCTGCACTACAGCAGGGCAGCGAGGATGGAGAGGGGTCAGAGTCAAAGGCGTCAGGAGGCAGAATCCACAGGACGGGCGTGGGGTGAACGTCAAGTAAAGGAGGAGCGAGGGGTCAGCGTGACTCCCGGTTCTGGCTCTGGAAGTAAGGGGCCATTCAATCAAATAAGGAAAATGGGAGGCACAGCGCTGAGGAGTTTGGGACCCTCCCTCTGAGTTCAAGGAGCCTGTGAGACATGCAAGGAGAGCTCTTTTCCCTGCATCTGCAGGCCCTGGGGAAGAGGTCTGGGTGGTAGGGCTGGATAGGAAGTTAAGTCATCAGCACTTAGGTGCGTGGAAGCCCCGGAAGACCAGGGGAGTGCACAGGGAGAGACGAAAGAGAGCTGAAGGAGGGGCCTTGGGGCAGCGCCTGCATCCATGGGACATCCCCAAGAGGAAGACCCAATGATGGGACAAGGAAGGAGGAAACCCAGAGACGGCGTGTCACACAAGCTAAAGGCAGAGTTCTAGAAATGAGGACACGTCACCCACGAGGGGTGGGCCGACTTCTTATTTACACATCACCTACGCACCAAGGCTGTGACCTGAGAACAGGGTTGGGCCTGATTCATCTCTGTTTCCCCAAAATAGCAAGCACTTAATACAAGAGGAGTAAGGAAGTGAGAAGAGCCAGCACTTTGTGTGTACACATGTGCCAAGCACTAAACACTTTGCGTGGATAATCTGATTTAATCCTCACATCCGTGCTGTTAGGTACATGCTCTTCTCTCCCTCTCTCTCTCCCTCTCTCTCTCTCTCTCTCTCTCTCTCTCTCTCTCTCTCTTACTATGGGATATTATTCAGCCTTAAAAAGGAAGGAAATTCTGCAATGTGAGACAACATGGGCAAACCTTGAGGACATTATACTAAGTGAAATAAGCCAGTCACAGAAGGACAAACACTGCATGATTCCACTTCCATGAGGGTCTCAAATGGTCGGATTCATAGAATCCAAGAGTGCGACGGTGGTTGCCAGGATCTGGGGGTGGGGGAGATGGGAGTTGCTAATCGACAGTCATCATTTCAGTCATGCAAGATGAATAAATCCTGGTGACCTGCTGTATGACGTTGCACCAGTTGTTGAGGACCTTATTGTACGTTTTATTGTATTTTCATTGAAGCCTAGTTGATTTACAGCATTGTGTTAGTTTCTGGTGTACAGCAAAGTGACTCATTTATATATATGTATACATATATATAACTGAATATATATATGTAACTGAATATATGTATATTCTTTTTCATTATGATCTGTTACAGGATAATGCATATCCTGTATACAGGTCCCTGAATTATACAGGGACCTGTATAGCACAGGTCCCTGTGCTATACAGTAGGACCTTGTTTTTTAACATTTTAAAATTTAAAAGGGTAGATCTCATGTTAAGTGTTCTTACCACAATAAAAAAAAAAAGGTACATTACCTTCTTATCTGCATTTATAGGTGAGAAAAGTGAAGCACAGAGAAGTTAAGAAACATGTTCAAAGTCACACAGCTATTAAGCAGTGGGGCTTGATTTCAAGCCCAGGCAGTCTAACTCCAGTGTCCCTGCTTTTAACCACTATGTGATGCTGCCCATCGACAAAAGCTGAACCCATTACCCCTTCCAGGGAAAAAGAAATCTTTAAACCTTTAAGAATGGCTAGCATTATAAGCCTCACTATTAGAACTGAGAGGAAATAATGCTGGGGGTTTGCCCGAGAGCCTCCCCTAGGCGTGGTAAGCGTGCGTTTAAAGAGTGGGAGAAACTAAGGCAGCTGGGAGCTCCCTGCGCTTGGCCCAGAACCGGGCTTGCTGGGGCCGTGAATCTTCTCCCCCTGGGAGGGCTATAGGTGTGAGCTGACGGGCGGGAGGGGATATGCCAAGTAACGAGGGCGATGCAGTAGCTGCTGCTTCTCAGTGCATTCATCAGGCTCACTAGGGCTCGGAGGCGGAAACGCCGTGTCGTCCCTGCATTACCCGGTCGGGAGCACAGCTCACTCAGCACATTCACACCATTAGCGGAGCCGAACCCACTCCCAGAGCAGCGCGAGGTGCACAAGGGAAAGGGTGTCCTCTAACTTGGGTTTCCCTGGCCCAGACCTAAGACAGCCCTTACCTTGGGCAGCAGCTCTCCACCAGCCAGTCTAGATCAAAGCACAAAGTTAACCTTTAATGTTACCCTACAGCAGCAGTACCCAACCTTTTTTGGCACCAGGGACCGGTTTCGCAGAAGACAGTTTTTCCACGGATGGGGCGGCAGTGGGGGGGGATGGTCTCGGGATGATTCAAGCGCATTACATTTACTGTACACTTTATTTCTATTATTATTACATTGTAATATATACTGAAATCATTGTACAACTCACCATAATGCTGACGGGAGGCGGAGCTCAGGCGGTAGCGGGAGGCTGTAAATACAGATGAAGCTTCCCACGCTGGCCCGCCTCTCACCTCCCGCTGTGCCGCCCAGTTCCTAACAGGCCATGGACCGCTTCTGGGCCGTGGCCCTGGGGTTGGGGACCCCTGCTCTAGAGCATCGCTGCCCAATAAAAAATTCAGAAATAAAACGCAAACCCACTTGTAATTTAACATTTTCTAGTAGTCAGGTCAAAAAGAAGCAATGAGAAATAGGTGAAATTAATTTTAATAATATATCCTATTTAGCCCTAAATATAGAGAATATGATTATTTCAGCTTGTAATCAATATAAAAAATTAGTAGCAAGATATTTCACACTCTTTTTATTTGCACTAAGCTTTCAAAATCTGTGTGTATTTTATACAAAGGTGCCTCTCAATTCCAGTTAGCCACATTTCAAGTGCCCAGTGTGGTTGGGTGGCTGGCACAGCTCTAGAGCCTTGTAAGTGTGAGGGGCTGGGACAGCAGAGACGGTCAGGGTCCCTCCAGGCTCCAGTCAGGCAGTGGAATGGGGACAGACCCCACACAGCCAGAGAGATGGGGTAGAGGGGGACCCACCAGCTGGTAACCTCAGGGCCATGTGCAGTCAGCCCGTAAATCTGCAAGGTGGAGGACTCCCTGCCCTGAAAAAAACTGTCTGTTGCTCTGTACCACTTCTTTTCTGTCGTGATGCTCACCTTGGTTTCCATTTTAATGTCATCATGCACAAATAGTTACTGCAAGTACAGTGTGCCTGAAACGTGCTAGATATTGGATCCAGTAAAGCCTTATGCACGTACAGTGCCCAGCAGATGACAAAGCTCCTCACACACAAACCCAAGGGAGAGGTATATTTATTATCTATCGCTATGTAACAAATTAGCATAAGCTTACAGGAACACACATTTATTACCTCATTATTTCTGCAGGTCAGGCGGCCAGACACAGCTTAGCTGGACCCTCTGCCTAGTCTCTCAAGGCTGCAGTCAAGGTGTCAACCAGGGCTAGGTTTTCATCTGAAGGCTCACCTGGGGAAGGATGTATGTACCTGTTCCCATGGTTGTTGGCAGCATGCAGTTTATTGGTGGTTGGAGGACTGAGAGTTTCCATTTTTTACTGGCTGTGGGTCAGAGACCACCCCCAGGTCCCTATCATGGGCCGTTCTCCATAGGCAGCTTACGACATGGCAGCTTGTTCTTCAAGGCCAGCAGGAGTGCTTCTAACTCCAGTCCACTAGGAGGGAGTTCTTTGTAATTTAACATAATCATGAGTGACAGCCCATCATCACCTTGGCCATGTTTATTGGTTAGAAGAAAGTCACAGGTCTCACTTACACTCAAGGGCTGGTGATTACACAAAAACATGAACACCAGGAGGTGGGGGCATGCGGGCCACCTTCAGGTCTGTCACTACAGTGGTGTTATCCCCATTTCACAGAGGTGGGCAGTGAGGGTTGGGGAGAATGACTAGGTTGTAGGGAACTAAGGTCCACGTGTTGTGATTCCATGGCCAGTATCCCTTCTTCCACATAGGTACAGTGAGACATGGGTCCTGCCCTTTTGTTACTGGAAGGGGGATCCCTTCCAGGACCCCAGAGTGGGCTCTTGTCTAACACTCAGAAATGAATTGTCCGAGGAGACACATACTGACAAAGCAAAAGACTTTATTGGGAAGGGGTGCCCGGGGGGAGAACAGCAGGGTAAGGGAACCCAGGAGAACTCCTCAGCTGTGTGGCTCTCAGTCTCAGGCTTTATGGTAATGGGGTTAGCTTTCTGGGTTGTCTCTGGCCAGTCATCTTGCCTGTGCCCATATTTGGTCCGATTCCTGGTGGCGTGCGCATCTCTCAGTCAAGATGGTTTCCACTGTAAGGGTTTCTGGGAGGTTGGCAGGGCATATTATGGGCTGGCATCTCCTGCCTCCTTTTGGCCCCTCCCGAATTCTTCCGGCTTGTCAGGGACCTCCTGTTGTGAGATAACTTATGCAAGTCGTTACTATATTATCCTGCCTGGCCGTGGCAGGCAGTTTCCGTCAATGGTTCCCTAACATTTAGGCAGCTTGCAAAAATATTGGGGAGTAGGAGCTAGAAATAAGACCACCTAGAACTCAGCCGTGCTCCCACACAGGAAATAGGTTGCCAGGAGCCTCTACTGGCTTCTCGACATGCCCCTTCCTGGATCTATGGAGACCCCAAAGGTGAAATGTGGGACTTCAACCTGGAAAGAAGAAATCTAGAATATTCATAAAATTAGTAATATATATATATTTTTTGCCCGTGCCGCATGGCATGCAGGATCTTAGTTCCCCAACCAGGCCTCGAACCTGCTGTGCCCCATGCAGTGGAAGCATGGAGCCTTAACCACTGGACCGCCAGGGAATTCCCAAAGTAATAGCTTTTATGAATTACCTGGGGGAGAGGAGGAGAATTAAAAAGAATGGGTTGGGGGAAGCCTTGAAGTGTTTCCTTTTTTTTTTTTTTTATAGTGAGACTACAGTTATGTATTAGTCTTAGAACTTCATAAAGTTTTAAACTTTAAAAATGTTATTGTGGGAGAGGCCACAACAGTGAGAGGCCCACACACCGCAAAAAAAAAAAAAAAAAAGGTTACTGTGTATCTTATGCTATTTTGATAAATATGCCTCACCACCCCCTCCCACACCATCAACAACAACAGAAACAAAAACCCACCCCTCCTTGCTGGTTTATGCGAGGGAATTGAGGTCTCCTGTAGGTAGGGAAATCTAGGAGAGTGCTTCGAGGCAGAGGCCCATGGGTCCCTGGGGGTTTCTAGTCATTTGGGGATGGGGAAGGGGGTGGAATTACATTACGTTCATTACATTTAAAAAAAAAAAAGAAAAAGAGGAAGCAACTTACTGCTCTTTCTGCTGCGATACTGGGGGTCTAGAGCCCTTAGAGCATCTGACTGTGGAAACAGAGAGAAGGAGGCCGCAGGCTCCCCGGCATTTGGGCCGGGGCGCGAAAACCTGCAGCCCACGTGGCTTCAATCACAGAGCAGAAGCCCGGCAGCTCCAGCTCCGTGCGCCCATCTGACTTCTTTGTTTGCTAGGAGCTGGACCCCGCGAGGGTGGCTGCCCTCAGAGCCGTCTTGGGGCTCGGCCTTCCCCCTTCTGTAAAATTCCGGAAATCGCAGGGCAGCCTCAAGCAACAGGCTGCAGGCTCAGGCAGCTGCTCAGGGAGCCGGGCTGCTAGGTTGGGGCCACTCGGGATCTCTGGGGACCACTAACCCTGAGACCTCTTGGCCGGCTCTGTCCAAAGCAAACAGCCAGCAGATGTCCCCAGCGCAGCCTCTGGTGAAACAGTTTATTCTTAGGAGATGGCCATCTCCCCTCTGGGACCCTGCAGGCTCGGCCAGCCTTCCTCCTCTCTCACTTCCTCCCCCTCCCTCCCTCTGAGATGCTTTCCTCTGAATTTGATACCACTCGGTGAACTTTAAAACAGAGGACTGCAAGGAAAATTCAACATTCCAACATGGGAAGTTAATTTGGTTCTCTAGTAAAGAAGAGTTGCTGGAAACTTCTCTGGGGCTCAGGCAACTGAGCACCGGAGGTCTGCTTACCTGGAATGAGGATAAACCCTGTCAGTCTGTGTTGGCAGCCTGTAACACCTAAAACCAGAGGCTGTTAGCCAGCCCATAAGTAAGATTCCACTTATGGCAAGTTATTAAAGTTACATTTCGGGCCTACATTTCAGATGTATTGTTTGAAAGTAATAAGCTAGGTTCCAGCCATGAACTGTTACACTGGAAATGAAAACCTAGGTGATCATCTTGCTTCAAACAATTCAATACCCATCCCACATTCCTGAAAAATATCTATGACAGACACCTCATTCAGGTTTTTTGTTTTTTTTTTTTCACTGTTCTTCCCTCTTGGGACATTAACTTTCAGTCCTTAGCCTTGACCTTACATGCATGTAGTTTACAGATATTATAAGTCAGGATTGCCATTTTCATAGAAATACTTTACTTTGGAGAATGTCAGTACAAACATTACAAGGATGTTTGACAAGTTTCTCAGGTATTCTGTTGTCCTCAAGGCGAATAAGGAGAAAGGAAAATTTTCACAAGGTCAAAAGCTGTTAATTTATTTATTGCTGCTCATGGATTTATGGCACCCAGCCTCCATGAACCAAGCCCTCCCCTTGCAGGGTCCATTTGTCACACAGGTAAACAGAGTTCTCATGCTACAGTATAAATTTAGCATGAAACACTCCTGCTTAAAAACTCTTATGGCTTCCTATTACCTATGCATCAAGGATAATACTCCAGTCTTCTTAGTATGTCAGGCAACGTTTTCCTGGCCTGGCCCTATCCTGCTTTTGCAGCTCATATCCAGTCATTAGGTCCCGTCAACTGTATGCTGAAGTTCCTGGAAATTTCTCATCTTACCCTGAACATATTTCCAGGTCATCCCAACAACTCTGGAATTCCTTAGTCCGCAATTATAACCTGAGAGCCCACAGAGAAATAGGAAATATTGGAGAAGCTGTTATTTAGGAAATAGCCTTCTCCACAGCAACGCTCCAAAAAGCTTTCCCTATCCCACAAATAAGTGGGATCGTGATGTATTTGTCTTCGACAATTCCCCAGAGTAATCATTCCTTTGCTGAGTTCCTTAATAAGAGCTGCTGCCCACTCACCAGCCATGTGCCCTGGCATCAGAACAAATCAGCCCACAGAAAGATATAAATCGTCTTTCTGCCATTTGCTCAAAAAAGGTGCTGTTTGTCCTAGCAGAGGCCCTGCCTCAGTACCTAGGGTCAATTTTGCTCCTTCCTCAGAAGTTTCTTACATATATGTCCTCCCTCTCCCTAGAATGACTACTTTCTTTCCACTTTTGTACTATTTATAATAGCAGCGAAGACATATTTCATATTTCATATTTTAAAACATTCATGTGCTTTAAAACAAGCGTTCCTTTGTTTAATCCTTACAAAAGCCCTGTGGAAAAGGGACTACTACTATATAAAAGCCCTGTGGAAAAGGGACTACTACTATATAATTTACAGATAATAAAATCAGGTCTAGACAAGTTTAAGGATCTTAAGGCCACATAGTGTTGGCCAGTGAAAGGCAGGATCAGGACTCAGCCTGACCCAAGCCCGCTTGGGTGACCACTCTCCAAAATTACTATTTTAAGACTTTGGAGGAAGTAAGTGGGGGCTTGTTTTATTGTTACTGTCCTTTGTTTGTTTTGTTTTGCTTCTAATCTTAAATACATAAAATTAAACTAAGAGGAGTTAAGAATTACCTCCAAGACTCAAAATATTCTTTTCCATATTTATTTTCTAACCTCTGTGGCTACCAGGAAATATTTCTTAATGCAACCGATGGGGCAATTGAAATTTCTATCCCTTTATGTTTTTTTAAAATGATATTTTATTTATTTATTTTATTTATTTATTTTATTTATTTATTTTTGGCTGTGTTGGGTCTTCATTTCTTTGCGCGGACTTTTTCTAGTTGCAGCGAGCGGGGGCTTCTCTTGTTGCAGAGCATGGGGCTCTAGGCATGGGGGCTCAGTAGTTGTGGCTCGTGGGCTCTAGAGCGCAGACTCAGTAGTTATGGCGCACAGACTCAGTTGCTCCACAGCGTGTGGGATCTTCCCAGACCAGGACTCGAACCCGTGTCCCCTGCATTAGCAGACGGATACTTAACCACTGCGCTACCAGGGAAGCCCTTATTCCTTTGCGTTTGAGGAAGGAGAACAAGGAACAAAAACTAAATGATCAAACTATTTTGGGGGAAGGAAGAACAATCTCGTACATCCATCCTACTTTGGAATGATGGACATTAGTTTTGAAATCCACCTGGGGAAGAATAACAAAGATTTTGCAGATCTTAGGCACACTTTTTCTGCTCCGAGTAAAGATCATATGCACATGTGTACCATGATGTGTTTAGAAACAACTTTCAACCAAGTTTTAGATTTGTGAATATTTTCTGACTCCTGAACTACTTTTTTTTTCTGCAACCATTTTCTTTTCTTTCTTTTTTTCAATATTAACAGCATTTAATATTAAAAAATCATACAATAAAGAAAATGTAATCAGAATTAATTGCATGGCTCAGTTGTGAGTAGTATTTGCACAGTCACAATAATATATATGCCGAATACACATATTGAAATGTGATATAACTCCACTGTGATCATTGCTGGAGGGGAAGTGTGTATTTGAGAGGCAAGGAGTGGGAAGGAAACAAGAGTATAAACTTTCATCTTCCGTAGGAGAAAGTCAGCAGATAATATCTAACTTTTTTTTTTTTAATAAAGGGATATGACAGAGAAATAGCTAGAATAATTCAGAGTGATTGCCCCTGGGGAACAAAAATTGGGAAGTAAAGTGTGGAGGGGGAGATCACTGTTTTTATGAGCATTATAGATACACTATTATTTTGTTAAAAAATAAAAAGTATTTTAACAAAAGTAAAAATAAAATTCTGGATGAATTCGGTGGTTGTCTCTGGATGATATAAGAAATGGGTGGTTTTTACTTCCTTCGTTCTAATTTCCTCTATTTTGAAAATATGCTATAATTTGGAAACAAATCTGCAACCGTTTTCAACAGCTCAGTGCTCATCCTTCAAAATGCTTGCTCCACATTCCTCCATGTAGTGCGGGACACAGGAATGATGCTGCTCACTATGGGTGGCGCCAGACAGGGAAGGTTGGCTCCTTTCTGTCCGGATGAGAGCACCATTTAGGGAACTTCAGCCCATCTAAAAGGAAGGATGCTGACAATTGTTATTCTCCCTCCTGACCTGCTTCAACACCATCCAGCCCATACCATTTCTCTTCTTAATTCACATTTCTTGAACTGCAAAGAAGTTTTCTTTCTTTTTATCTTTGCCAAACCTTTCCAGAGGGCAGAGCAAAGCTCCAGAGCCTTGATGCCCTTGGGACCACTTCCCAGCACCTCTCAGGTGGTTCTAAGGAGTCCTGGGGGCTGTGAGTAGGAAGATGGGAACTGATCTTTGTCACAGAAGGGCCAGTTTGAGGTCTCCTGGGGCACTTACACCGTCTGCATTCCTCTGTTCTTGGGGCGGGGGTGGGGGGCAGAGTTTCAAATCTCTGAGAGATGAAAACCATGAGCATTCTCTACCCTCACCCCTAACTTTCTTTACCTCCTTTTCCCTTTAATACATTTCCTTTCTCACCATCTGCATTCCTATGAAGGGAGGATTCCTCTCAATCCTGCTTTAAGTTGCTCTTTTCTGACCGTGGGCAGAGTCTTCTATGTGGCTTAGTGGTTTTGAATGCTAAACAAAGCAGGAGATGAAATGCAATTCTTGGCTCTCTAAATTATATTTATTTCTCTAGTATTTTGGGCCTGGAGCTTCCAAGGAGGAATAACGTGTGTTTTATTGAAAAGGAAGGAGTGGGAGGATTAGATGTGAAAGTAACACTTAGTGCCCCTGGAGTCAGAAGGCCTGGGTTCTAGTCCTAAATTTGCCAGTAACCTGCATCAGTGTGACCCAACACTCAGTTGCTTAGTTTATAAGGTAAAGTGGCTAAATGAGTACTGACCACGAATGCCAAATGATAGACCCATGGTTCAAATACTGGCTGTGCCATTTACTAGTTGCATTTCCTTAGGCACTTTATTTGATATCTCCAAGCCTCAGTTTCATCATCTGTAAAATGGGAATAAAAATTGAAACTATTTTATAGAGTGGTTTTAAGGATTAAATAAGATAATGTTCGTAGGGTTCTTAGGAAGTGATCAATAAAATGAGTTATTAGTGGGAACTCCCGGGGGGTCCAGTGGCTAGGACTCTGCGCTTTCACTACTGAGGGTTCAATCCCTGGTAGGGGAAATAGGATCCCACGTGGCGTAGTGCCATAAAAAAAAAAAAAAAGAGATATTAGCATAGAAGTTCCACAAGGTTCCTCTCACCTCTACATTTTATGACTTAATTTGCAAAAAAGGTCATTGAAGATTAAATTTTTAAGTAATGTTCACTTTTTTTACTTGTAGTTCTATTTTTTTTTTTTTTTTTTTTGCGGTACACAGGCCTCTCACTGTTGTGGCCTCTCCCACTTACGGAGCACAGGCTCCGGACGCGCAGGCTCAGCGGCCATGGCTCACGGGCCCAGCCGCTCCGCGGCACGTGGGATCCTCCCAGACCGGGGCACGAACCCGAGTCCCCTGCATCGGCAGGCGGACTCTCAACCACTGCGCCACCAGGGAAGCCCTGTAGTTCTATTTTTTAAAAAAACAACCGAAATTTATTTCTAACAATTCTGAAGGCTGAAAGTCTGATATCAGGGTGCCAGCATGGTCAGGTGAGGACCCTCTTTTGGGCTGCAGACTTCCCACTGTAGTTCTATTTTGTTTTTGTTTTTTTGTTTTTTAAGACGTTCCTTTTTTCCTGGTTTGCCAATAATTTTTTTCTTTTATCATAAGTGGGTGTTGAACTTGTTAAATTCTTTTTCTTCATCTACTGAAATGCCATTTCTTTTCTCCTCTTCTATAAATATGGGAGATTACTATGATTTTTTTTTTTTTTCTTGCGTTACGCGGGCCTCTCACTGTTGTAGCCTCTCCCATTGAGGAGCACAGGCTCCGGACGCGCAGGCTCAGCGGGCATGGCTCACGGGCCCTGCCGTTCCGCGGCATGTGGGATCTTCCCGGACAGGGGCATGAACCCGTGTCCCCTGCATCGGCAGGCAAACTCTCAACCACTGTGCCACCAGGGAAGCCCACTATGATTGATTTTTTAATGTTAAATCAATCTTACATTCTGAGGATAAAACCCACTTGATCTGATGCATTATTCTCTGTATATATTGCATGATCTGATTTTGTTAAGAGCTGACTGCATCAATGTTCATGAGGGATATTGGTCTGATTTTCTTTTGCATGTGTATAATATCTTTATCTGGTTTTCCAGACGAGAGTAATACTGATAACATGTTTTGGGAAGTGTTCCCTCCTTCTCTGTTTTCTAAAGGAGTTTGTGTAGAATTACTATTACTCCTCCTCTCCAGGAAGGTTTAGCTCTGATTTTAAAATGTTCCTCTCAACCCTCCCCTTCCCTACACAAGAGTCTTATTTACCAAAATGGAAGAGAAGTCATTATCTCAAGGGGTAGAACAGTCTATAAATACAGTTCAAAAAGTGCTTGAACAAATTAAGGAAAGGTTTTAAAAGGAAGAAGAATTCTACTATAATCCAAACAATATAATTGTGTGGAATATTAAGAACTCAAAGTATATTTCAAAATGGAATTATAGGGTTTCCCTGGTGGCGCAGTGGTTGAGAGTCCGCCTGCCGACGTAGGGGACACGGGTTGCTCCGCAACAGGAGAGGCCACAACGGTGAGAGGCCCGCATACTGCAAAAGAAAAAAAAAAGGAATTATATATGTTCATAGCTTCCTGTACTTTTCCTTTGAAACATTTTTTACTTTTACAGATTTTATTTAATTCTATTTAATTGATCACATTTAATATAACTTAATACTTATGATTAAGTATTTTTCTTTTATTCCTGTGAGTCTTTATCACACAAATATAAGCTTCATGAGGGAAGAGACTAATTCTGTTTTCCTTACTATTATCATCATAAACCTGGCTCAGTTGTAGAAAGCTGCAAGTACTTAATTAATGAACGGAGAGATGATGAATAAATTAATGCTTTCAGATAAGCTTCCCAGAGAACTTGCATGTCCCTCTGAAAAATTAGCTCCGTTTCACTGAAGGCCTATTTTGTGGCAAGCACTGTGTAACCACAAAGATGGGCACAAAGCTGCCCCTGCCTGGGAAGCCTAATGTCTAGTGGGAGAAGAGACGGACAAATACTCAGGCACAACGAAATACAAAGACTCTAATAGGTGTCTGTTGAGTACTATGGGAAAGGGGATAAGAGAAAGCCATGTTGTTTAGGCAAAGCCGCCTACCTGGGCTGTTTCCATGAGAGAGGGAGAGAGATTTTCCAGGCAGGGAAGGTGAGGCAATAGAGAGTGAGCAACTTCTTGTGGGTCATGGAAAGGGGTGGGTTTTGTCATGTTCAGACCCCCAGATATCCTAAAAACGATATGGGCAGATGCCTGCTAGATTATTTCAGAGGCACGATCCAGAAAAGTGGGGATTGGACACTTCAGGCCTCTGCTGCCAGATAGGCCTGTGGTGCTGAATGAAATATATCTAAATTCCTTTCTATCTCGATTTACTCACCTGTGACACTACAGCCCAGCAAAAGCCTGGAGATTTAAGAGGGGTTCGCGGGGTGGAGAGCGGGCAAAATTAAGTCTCCATCTGCTTCTGGATTAGAGAACAGTAAACCAGGTCAGGCGGGAAAACTGTTGCTAAAACCTGAGACTACTGTTAAACTAAAAACAATCAAAAGAAAAATTAGAGCTGTTCTCTGAGGCCCAGTTTAAGTAGTATTTCTCTAGAAGCTTCCATATCCTGAATCTCGCCGCACATGACTTGTGCCCTCCTCTTGTCTTTCCCTTGCAACCCAACCTTGAGTGATCATGTCACTCCCACCCAAACATCCAGCACTACTCTACTCCCAACTCTCTACCTGGCAAAGTTCCCCTGTACCTGTCACCCGTCCTACCTACTGAAATGCTGCGATCCTTCAGACCACAGGGGTTACTTCCTCTACTGATTGTCACCATCCCTGGGTTACTCTTTCCTCTGAGCTCCTGAGACTTTACAGGATTTGCCCATTTGGGGGGTTTTGTTTGTTTCGTTTTTTGGTTTTTCTTTTTGGCCTCGCCGCACGGCTTGTGGGATCCTAGTTCCCCAACCAGGGATTGAACCTGGGCCCTCAGCAATGAGAATGTGGAGTCCTAACCACTGGACTGCCAGGGAATTCCCAGGATTTGCCCATTTTGTACTGTCTCATGGTATTCTGATTCTTGCACACCACTTACAACTATATTGGATGCTCCTTGAGAGCAGGAATCAGGAATCCTGTGTTAATCCTACTCTCATGTCTCTCACAAAATCCCCGTGCACAGTGGGGACGTAATACATGCTCACGCTGTTGGTTCCCTGGTTGACACAGGAGCTAGTGGTCAAGGAAATCTGCTTGTATGTCCCAAGCAGCTCCTTGCAGGGCTCGCCACCAATTTCTCCTGAACAAAAATCTTCAGATCTCTGCTAGAGTTCTGTAGAGTTCATGCCCCTAGAAAGGTCACAGATGGAGACCAGTGTGATATGCCCAGAAAAGCTGATTCCGGGACTAAGAACCACAGTGGCTTTTAAAGACCACAGAGAAAATGAGAACTTTAAACAAATATTTTTCCTAGGAGGGCCTCGGCCTCTCATAGGGTTTCTAAGCTGCAAACGCAGCAAAAGAGGTGAGGGCGGAGGAAGGAGGTGCTGGGCAGAACAGGGCTGCTTTTATGTTGGGCAGGATGGCTTTATCCCCAGGGTTTCTGAACTGCTTCAATGCGTTCTGAAAATCTTGATTCATTTTTCCCCACTCTGAACCAAAATAGTTGAAATACAACATGCCTGGTGAACAGGAAGGAGGGAAGGAAGGTAGGAAGGGAGGAAAGGAGGGAGGGAGGGAGGAAAGAAAAAACAAGATAAGACTTGCTTTCACATTGTTCTGGTACCCTGCTCTTCCGGCAAGGTCCAATGGAGAAGACAGAAGCGTCCTTTCTCCTTTCCTATCAGGCTGAACAAAGGAGGTTGCAGCAGAAATACTTTCCAGCAGGGGTGTGACCATCCTGTCGCCAACACCAACGTGAGCGGCCTGAGGAAAAGGACGCGCAGCTCTGTTCCCAAAGGACTGTCCCATTGGGCACAGGGTTAGATAGCAGTGTCACAGTCAAGGGACACACCCTGCAAAGATGACTATCTGTTGAACAGGAGAAGTGGGAGGATAAAAAGCCACAGGTGTTATCAAGTTGTTAGTTGGTCTCAAACATGGAGCAGAGAAAATGTCTAGGGCAAGACAATGCTTGCTCCCCGCCCCCAATCCCCTATTGGGTTAAACACAGGTGTTTTTCTCTGTTTCCTCCCCAAATCCCATTAAGATGAAAGTAAAGGAATAAAACGGCTGTAAATCCACCAAGGTCAAGAGAATAGGGGAGGAAATTGAGGGGAAAGAGAAATGTCGACAAACATTTGGATGAAGGGAAGAACTGACTCACCAGGTCCCCGTGGCCGAAACCTGCTGCTTGTAGAGGGCAGCCGGCTCGTGGAGCAAAAAGATGAGCTAAGGCATGTTCTTAACGCTGGGGGATCAGGTGACAGTCTGTTTAAAAAGATCTAAGTTTCTCCTTCCGCACCCTCCACAGAGAAGCCCCAACTCCTCCCCCACCCTACAGGAGAAGGGAGTTTGGAGAAACAGAGACATCAGACACAGCAAAGAGCAAAGGGCCAAACTGTAAACATGGGGCTTCCCAAAGTCAAGGTCTGGAGGCCTTTTCTCTGAGGCTGTTGGATTTGCATTCTGAACAGGACTATCCCTCCGACCCCCTGGCCACCCAGCTCAGAGATCACTGGCAGCCATTACTCACCTCCCACTGACAGATGGGTGACTTGAGAATTCTCTGGAGAAAGAGAACAGCTTCAAAGAAAAAGCCTCTGGATGCTGACATTTGGGAATCCCGCAGTGAAAAAGCCTACAGAGCAATCCGTGGCACAAAAAGCCCTGTTGGCTCACAGCACTTCCAAAGAGCTTTTTGGTGTCTCTCTCCCTAACATGAGACATTTGAGAAAAGTAAGAGGAAAACGAATAGAAACAGAGACTGTGCAAGGAGCCCTATGATCAATATCCTAGGGGACATAAAGGAAGAAATTGTAGACTGTTATGCAAAAGGAACAGATTAATAATAATAATGACAATATTTATTGAACATTTACTATGTACCAGGCATGTATTTAAACTAACTTAATCCTCATTACATGCTTTAATCCTCATTTTTTAAATTTAAAATTTAAAAAAATTTTTATACAATTTTAAAGGTTACTTTCCATTTACAGTTATTACAAAATAATGGCTATACTCCCCATGTGGTACAGTACATCCTTGAGCCTATCTTCTACCCAACAGTTTGTACCTCCCACTCCCCCACCTCTATAATGCCCTTCCCCCGCCACTGGTAACCACTGTTTTGTTCTCCATATCTGTCAGTCTGCTTCTTTTATGTTATATTCACTAGTTTGTTGTATTTTTTAGATTCCATTTATGAGCAGTATCATATAGTATTTATCTTTCTCTGATTTATTTCACATAGCATAATGCTCTCCAAGTCCATCCATGTTGCTGCAGATGGCAAAATTTCATTCTTTTTTATGGTTTTTTTTTATAGTTAGGGAGTAGTATTCCATTGTGTATATATATATATACAACATCTTTTTTAAAAAAAATTTATTGGAGTATAGTTGATTTACAATGTTGTGTTACTTTCGGGTGTACAGCAAAGTGAATCAGTTATACATATACATATATCTATTCTTCTTAGATTCTTTTCCCATATAGGCCATTACAGAATATTGAGTGGAGTTCCCTGTGCTATACAGTAGGTTCTTATTAGTTATCTATCTTATATATAGTAGTGTGTATAAATCAACAATCCTCATTAAATGCCCATGAGTTGGGTACAATTATTTCCCCCATTTTTTTTTTTTTTTTTTTTTTTTTCTTGCGTTACGCGGGCCTCTCACTGTTGTAGCCTCTCCCATTGAGGAGCACAGGCTCCGGACGCGCAGGCCCAGCGGCCATGGCCCACGGGCCCAGCCGCTCCGCGGCATGTGGGATCCTCCCGGACCGGGGCACGAACCCGTGTCCCCCGCATCGGCAGGCGGACTCTCAACCACTGCGCCACCAGGGAAGCCCCTTTCCCCCATTTTATAGATGAGAAAACTGAGGCACAGAGAAGGTAAGGAACTTGTCAGAGGTTATATAACCAGGAAGGAGTATGTACTAAATGTATTTGAGTTGCTGATTTTAATGACCTCTAAGAGATCCTTTGAAAAGAACTCTCGGAACAACTCAAACAACATGAGAAAAAGGTAAGAAAATGAGGGGATCAACCCAGGAGGTCCAACATCTAACACATATGTATACAAAGAGGAAGAAGTGAAAATGGAAGGAATTATCTTTAAATAGTATAATAACATTGCCTTACATTTAAATGAGCTTTCAGATTACTAACAATAAATGAATGGGGAAAAAAAAAAAAGACGTACAATCCAAAACCCATCTTAGCAAAATTTGACAACTCCAAGGATGAAGATAAAACCCTAAAAACTTTCAGAGAGAAAAAAGAAGTCACTTATGAAAGATTGGAATTAAAACTGGCATCAGACTTCTTAACAGAGACTCTGGAAGCCAGAAGTGAATGGAGCAATGCCTTTCGGAATTGAGAAAACTGTATCCAACCTGGAGCAATGCCTTTCGGAATTGAGAAAACTGTATCCAACCTAATATTCCATAGCAACCAAGCCAGGAGTCAAGTGTGAGACACTGAATGCACAGGAACTGGTAACAAGTGTTACCTGTAGGAGGGAAACTGAGGGCTAGGTGTGGGCAACAGACTTACCTTTCACTGTGGACCATTTTGTTCTGTTTGAATGTTTACCATATGCTTATCACATTATTCCAAAAAGTTTAGAATCAAGAAATCACTTTTAAGTGATGCCAATAGTTAATTAAATTTGGAAGCCACCAAAAGCCCTTGGATGATTACCGGTTCTCCACTCCTCTCTTGTAAGCATGGAGTAGGCAGGGAGAAAGGGAGGTCAGCCAGAACCTGTTTGTTGCACTGGTGAAAATGCAAAGATCCTCTGGAAGTCAATCCTCTGGAGCCAAAGCCAAGACTCATCATTAGGTCATTTGAATAAATACAGGAGTGAATGAAAGGATAAGTGAGCATGAAGCAGCCATTTGAGTCATTTGGGTGTGGGTGAGTGAGAGGAAGGAAGTAAAGCTAGGGGAAATTGTTTGGCACTGTAAATCCTCCCTTGCTGAGACCTGACATTTTCCGCAGGGATGTATATTGGGTGTAGGGAGCCAGACTGCAACGCTAGGTCTCTTCTTGCCACCTCAACATGAGAAGTTGAAGTCTGGGTTAGCCGATTTAGCTGTATACCATCATTACGTAGCACACAGATCAAGGTCCAGATTTTTATTGCCATTCTCTGTCTCTGGGAGAAGAGAAGCTCTGAGATGTTTCTTGTGAAACATGAGCTAAGCCTGATTGTAGTTCTGCTCACATACTTGATGTAGGAAGCATATGAAAGCTTATTGCAGTCCTTAAGAACTTATCTAATTCAGTAGTGATTTATAAGCCCTTTTAAAAGAGTCTGTGTTACACATATAGGGAATGGACTTGAGGACACGGGGAGGGGGAAGGGTAAGCTGGGACAAAGTGAGAGAGTGGCATGGACTTATACATACTACCAAATGTAAAATAGATAGCTAGTGGGAAGCAGCCGCATAGCACAGGGAGATCAGCTCGGTGCTTTGTGACCACCTAGAGGGGTGGGATAGGGAGGGTGGGAGGCAAACACAAGAGGGAGGAGATATGGGGATATATGTATATGTATAGCTGATTCACTTTGTTATAAAGCAGAAACTAACACACCATTGTAAAGCAATTATATGCCAATAAAGATGTTAAAAAAAAAACCACTAAGCCATGTAAGAAAAAAAATAAATAAGAATCTGTGTTAAATGGTAATGAATGGTCACCTTTTCATGAGCATATTAGTAAGAATATATTCCAGCACTTTAGCCAAATGATAATAGGTCAGTAGCATCAGCCTCTTGGAGAAAGACCATATCCTTTTTTTTTAAATTAATTAATTTTATTTTTGGCTGCGTTGGGTCTTTGTTGCTGCGCTCGGGTTTTTCTCTAGTTGTGGCGAGCAGAGGCTACTCTTTGTTGCGGTGCATGGGCTTCTCATTGTGGTGGCTTCTCTTGTTGTGAAGCACGGGCCTTAGGCGCGTGGGCTCAGTAGTTGTGGTGCATGGGCTCAGTAGATGTGACACACGGGTTTAGTTGCTCTGCAGCATGCAGGCTTTTCCCGGATCAGGGATCAAGCCCATGTCCCCTGCATTGGCAGGAGGATTATATTCTTGAATTTTGGATACAAATGCCATTTGGGGGAATTACTGTCTTCCACATTCTACCTGCCATAATCTTTGAAGATGATTTCTTTTTGCCCCCATGATATTAGGATGGCACAGCTTCTGTAAACATTTCCCCGTGACACATTCCAGGAAAATGTGTTACCGGAATGATGTGAAGAGTATAGTTTATATCATTTTGTAGAGCATGGGAGGTCTGAAGTCAGACTGAGTTGAAATTATTAACTTTGAGATCTTAGCAAATTACTTAACCTCTCTGAGTCTTAGGTTTTGCTCTGTAAGATGAGGTAAACCATGCTTCATAGGGTTAAGTGATTAAATGAATTTATATATATATAATGTATATATATGTATGTATTCCTCAGCATACGGTAACTGGCATATAATAAGCACTCAATGAATGTTAGATATTGTTAATATTATAAAGCATTTTTATGATTGCAGAGTACTTTCAGATAAACTAACACTAAACTACAATTCCCACCTACTCTGCATAACAAAACTCAAAATATATATGGGAAAGAACTGTGAAATCTAAAAAGTGCTATGCAGACATAAAAGTGGTAATATCAAGCTTATCATTACATTTTTATAAAACAGAATGAAGAATTCATGTCATAACCTACTCCTAGGGCTGTTGTGGTTACCAGAAAACTTGTGAATAGTTAAAGCATTTTTAATTCTATGAGACGGTGATTATCATTGTCAATGGGGAGGTAGAGGAAGCTAATGCATAATTTTTTAAACATTTATGAAAGGATGTGGTAGGCAGCCTCTAAGATTGTCTCCAGAATTCCTCCCTCCTAGTATTCCTTCTGCCTGATTGTGGGCAGGAATAATGTAATCACTTATAACAAATATCAAAAGAATATGGCAACAGGTGTCTCCTCTGAGTTTCCATCTTCGACACTTTCTTGGCTTTCTTTTGGGTCACTTACCCTGGGAGAAGCCAGCTGCCATGGGATGAGGCAGCCCTTTGGAGAGGCCCATGTAGTGAGGGATTGAGACCTTCCAACAGCCACGTGTGTAAGCTTAGAAATGGAGTCTCCCTGCCTCAGTCAAACCTCCAGATGAGACCACAGCCCCAGCCAACAGTTTTACTGCACCTCCTGGGAGACCCTAAGCCAAAGCTACCCAGCTGAGCTGTGCCCAGATTCCTGACCCACAGAAACTATGAAATATGTTTGTTGTTTTAAGCTGCCAAATTTTGGAATGAGTTTGAAACTCTTAACTGCCAAGTTTTGGAATAAGTTTGATTTATTATGTAGAAAGAGGTAAAATTAGTAAAGAAGTATAAGATACATACCTAAAATGCACGAACGAACACTCCCAAGTTAACAAGCACCCAAATCTAGAAATAGAACTTAGTCAGCCCCTTGGATGGCTCCCCATGTTCCCATCAACCCATTCCTCCTTCTTCAAAGGGTAACCACCATCTGGACTTCTAACAGAATAGATGAATTTTCTGTTCCTGTACCTTGTATAAACAGAAGCACGTAGCATGTACTCTTTTGTGTCTACCTTCTTTGGGTCAGCAGTACATTCCTCTTGTCTAGTTTTTAAAGGCCTGCTCTAAAATGCCATTGTTTAATTACAGTATTTAATCTATTCCAAATAGTAGTAAAGAAGAGTGTGAGTTGATATATATGTAAAAATGGGAGCATACTAGAGAAAGATTGAGAAGCATCTCTGTATATGACCAAGAGTAGAAAAGAAGATGATGAGAAGGTCTGCAGGAATTCACAAGAATCCCAGCAGAACTCTAGAGCAATAAAATGTTTGTTAAATATATATATACTGACAGGCAGTATAATACACCGTCAAGAGTATGGGTGTTACAGATAACATGCCTGGATTAGAATCATGGCTCTACTCCTTACTAACTGTGTGATCTGGGCAAATTAATCTCTCTGTGCCTCAGTATCTTTGTCTATAGAATGAGAATAATACTAGTGCTTACCTCACAGGATTGTTGAGAAGTTTAAAAATGGAAATAAATATAAACTGAGGGCTTCCCTGGTGGCGCAGTGGTTAAGAATCGCCTGCCAATGTAGGGAACACGGGTTCAAGCCCTGGTCCAGGAAGATCCCACATGCCACGGAGCAACTAAGCCCATGCACCACAGCTACTGAGCCTGCACTCTAGAGCCCGTGAGCCACAACTACTGAGCCCACGTGCCACAACTACTGAAGCCCGTGCACCTAGAGCCTGTGCTCCACAACAAGGGAAGCCACCGTAATGAGAAGCCCGTGCCGTGCACTGCAATGAAGACTCAACGGAGCCAAAAATTTTTTTAAATTAAAAATAAATATAAATAGAGTAGTGCAATGCTTTGCACAAAATGAGCATTCAAAAATTGTTAGCTGTTATTGATAAATGTTCCATAGGGAGTTTTTTGGGTTTTTTGTTTGTTTGTTTTGCGGTACGCGGGCCTCTCACTGCTGTGGCCTCTCCCGTTGCGGAGCACAGGCTCCGGACGCGCAGGCTCAGCAGCCATGGCTCACGGGCCCAGCCGCTCCGCGGCACGTGGGATCCTCCCGGACCGTGGCACGAACCCGTGTCCCCTGCATCGGCAGGTGGACTTTCAACCACTGTGCCACCAGGGAAGCCCTCCATCGGGAGTTTTTAGAAAATATATTGGGTGACCAATTTGTACTGTCATTTTGTTTCTTGGCTCTTCTGTCTGTCCCTAGAGTGGGTGATGGAGAGGGAAACAGATGAAGTTCAGACTGGGCATCTTCTCTTTGTAATTGGCTTTGATGGGAAGGTGGAGGAGGAAGGATAAAGTTAAAGGCTGAAATGAGGCTTTAACTTATCAATAGATTTTAATTATAAGCATAATCTCAAGTCTCCATTGCTGTGAATCCCTAAAAATTGACTACTGCTTTCTCAGTAGCCAGTCTGTGTCTATTTTTAATTTCCTCCCTCTGGTCAAATCTCTGCTGAAGGTAATAAAAGATTTAGATTTAGAAAGCGACTTAGCATTTGGAATGAGATAGAGGCTATAAATAGGCATGTCAATGAAACAGGTTAGCTCTTGGAATCTCAGCATCAAAGGCATACATTCTTGTCTGATCTGCATACTGACACGGGCATGCTTGTAGGGGTCTCTGGACAGGTGTGTGTGTGTGTGTGTGTGTGTGTGTGTGTGTGTGTGTGTGTGTGGTGCTGCACATGTGGACGTGAATACATGCACGGGACATGTACAATTATACTCCTGAGAACAGAATTCTGAGGGGTAACTGGTATACTTTTTAGTAGCAGAGTGATCCCTGTAGACTAGATTGGTAGCCTTACCCTGACAATTAGTACTGGAGAAATCAGGGTACACCATTGCTCCCAGATGGCCAACCCCCAGGTGTAGGACAGTGGTAGGTAGAGCTTACATGCTGATTTTGTAATACTACAGACCAGTCTGTGAGACCTCACCAGGATCAGGGTCCACAGTGATGTTCTAATCTGCCAAACACCGAGGTCAGCTTGACAACTCGTTTCCTAAGCAATCAGGCCACCGTTCCCAGTCTTTGGGATGTCATCACCTATGAATTAGAGCTGCTACAAGTCCAACCTATTTTTCAGGCCCAGGTTAAATACTTCCTTTTGTATGAAGCCATCCCTGATCGCCTTGGTGATCTTCCTCTTGTAAATCCTAGAGCATGTTCTGACCCTCACATTCATATTTATCACACACGCTGCCTTGAACTGGATTTGTTGGGTGCCTCTTTTGTTTCTCTATTATTGGGACGTCTTCGTAGACAAAAGACAATGTCATTCACCTCTGTAGCCCGGCACCATCTAGGGTGGTAACAGGAGTGCTACTCACATTGCTTGAACAACTGTGCACTCCTGGTTACCCAGCTCTGGCTGCCAACTATTTTGTCAATGTTCCCGTTAGTTTGTGGCACCCAGAGTCTGAAGCATGGTGGATACGATGTTTAAGGAAATGCTATAGAAATCAGTATTCCTGAGTATCTTATGATATACAATAATAAACAATTTGATACTAACAGACCTGTCAAGAACTTATAAAAGTTTTCCCGTGATTTCAGATTCTCAGTGATAATGAGAGACTATGAACAACTTCATATGTTTTAGCAGATTAGTTTTAAATGCGAAATTGACCTGAAGGCAGGATAATGACCAAGATGACCTTCTGGGCCTTCCCAAGCTTGAGATTCTAGATTACAGAGAACCAGAGCATTCTAGGGTTTTGTAATTCAGTAAATTACCAACCTAAAACAAAGGCTAAACATCAAGATTTAAAGGACCCTGAGGGTTCTTCTGCTTATTTCTCCCCTCTAAGCCACCTGGGATGGGTTTTTGTTCCTTCCCTCACCGCCTCTCTGAAGATGATACGTCACAGTACCCGAGTAATTGATTTGTTTCATAAAAGTTCTGCAGTGAAAGTAAGTTTTTTTGGTCTTAGACAAATTAAACACCTATTTCAGTTGGAAAAAGTTAAACCAGTGACCTTAAGTTATTTTTTTAAAGTGTGTGTTTCTATTTCTTTAATGACGTTTTTCTCAGATGCCTGATCGTATTTTCTAAGATTTCCGTTTTTTCCATGGCCCTCGGAAACTAAATGCCTACAGTGTGAAATTTAGCATATAACCACAAATGGCAACAAAGTGCTTTTCAAGCTTAAATCCAAGGTCGTCTATAATTCTTTGTCAATTTTAATCCTTTTTACTATTATAAAAACATAAGGTGAGGCTCGGCTAATCTCGCTAAGCAAATTCTGCCCCCTTGTGGATTAAAATATCCACAGCTAGGAAAGAAATGCTACGGTTGCATGGGGCCAGTTCCTTTTAGTTCTATCAAAGAGCCCGTCAGTGATCTTGAAAAGTAATGTTACAATGGAACAAAACTAGACTCTTTGTGTAAATTGTGTAAGAGCTGATAGGTGATGACAAAATACATTGACAGCTAATAGTATACATCTGTATCTCACACTTTGTATGCGAGGACCATGCCTTGACTATATCAAGCGTTGGAAAAATATTTCATAGAATGTTAGGAAGGACATGAGATATTGAGTTTAACATCCACACATAAGGATCCCTTTCACAGCCCCTGACATACCCACACTTGAGTGACTCCTGGAATGGAAAATTCACTAAATGATTCAGTGCATTCTCTGATCAGGCAGGGACTAACTGTTAGGAAGTCTATCGACATATTAAGCCCAGATGTGGATAAACGACAAGGTCCTACTGTATAGCACAGGGCACTGCATTCAATATCCTTTGATAAACCATAATGGAAAAGAATTTGAAAAAGAATATATATATGTATAACTGAGTCACTTTGCTATACAGCAATAACACAACATTGTAATTCAACTATAATTCAGTTAAAAAAGATATTAAGCCCAAATGGAATAGATCCTTTGTAAGAGAATCATATCATTTCAGAACTGGAAAGAGGTGTTGGAGATCTCCCAGTTTATCCTTTTATGATTGAACCTATTACACCATCTGGACCTAATTCTACTCTCTGGAACAACACTCAATAAGCCTATTACTTGTTTTGTAGGCTTTTAAATGTTGGAAAGGAACTACCATGTTGCCCCTTAGTCTTCCGTCTTGCTACCTTTTCACCAATAATTGTGTCAACTATTCCTCATATGACATGTTTTTAGATCCCATCATCTCCCAGTTACAACCCTGGATACCAACTTTTTTGTCAATGTCCCTCTCATGTGCAGCTTCTAGAACTGAACACAGATGTTCTGGGTGTGCTCATTTGTCTAGGATAGAGGACAATGAAGCAGTTATTCCTCAAAGCGGTTTTGCAACCCAAACTCCACGGGCTTTTTCAGCAGTTATATCAGTGCAAATCTTGTAGCCCCCCAGGTCCTCCAGGTCTTTCCCACCCTGTACTTGTGCCTAGCTATAACTTCTAACAATTGTCTCTGTTAAATTTCATCTAGCCTTTGGCTCAGAATCCCAGCTAGCAAGATAATTATGTATCTTAAATGTGTTCACTCAGATTAGCTAAGCTACCTAGCTCTCTGCCACCCATATTTAATAAACATGACCTCCGTGTTTCCAACCAATTTCAAGGTAAAGGCAATGACCTCTGGTGTGGGAAAGAGATTAGCATAAACACTGGAGGTGGGCCCATGTCCCCGCAGTCCCAACCATCAGCCGTGTGGCCTCAGCTGTGTGGTCCTCTGTTTTCTCTTCTCTGAAACAGAGGTGATAACAGCTCATCGTGTGCTCATAGGGCCACGTGAGATGATGCATTTGAATAGGCTGAGTTAATTGTTAATTGCTAAATAAATGTATAGTATTATTAATCATTAGCTTTCAAATGGTCTGAGGAGGGAGGAGAAACTGTTATCTTATGTGTTCCCTTTATACCTGATAGGTGAAGAGCTCCGTACAATTTTTTAATGTGGATAAATACACACAAAGTACATATTGAGACAGTTTTTCACAGAGGGGAAGGAAGGTGAGTTGATAATTTTTTAAAATTAATTTATTTACTTGTGGCTGCATTAGGTCTTTGTTGCTGTACGCGGGCTTTCTCTAGCTGCGGTGAGCGGAGGCTACTCTTCCTTGCAGTGCGCCAGCTTCTCATTGCGGCGGCTTCTCTTGTTGCGGAGCACGGGCTTCAGTAGTTGTGGCACGCGGGCACAGTAGTTGTGGCTCGCAGGGTCTAGAGCGCAGGCTCAGTAGTTGTGGCACACGGGCTTAGTTGCTCCGCGGCATGTGGGATCCTCCCGGATCAGGGCTCGAGCCCGTGTCCCCTGCATTGGCAGGCGGATTCTTAACCACTGTGCCACCAGGGAAGCCCATGAGTTGATAATTTTTAATCAGCCTGTGTTTAGTCTGGAAACTTCTTCAACTATCTTCTATCAGCATAAGGCTCTCCCTTTTCCCCTCTCCTCTCCCCCCTACATCTAGCCCTGCTCCTTCCCTCCCTCCCTCCCTCCTCCTTTACTCCATCTTCCTCCCCACTTCCTTCTGCCTTCCTTCTCCTCCTCTGAAACCAACCCCCAGGCTGGGAAGCCAGAGGAAGCTCTATACACTCCCACCTCCCACCCCGCCACTGAAGCCCAAGGCTGCCATCTTGGTCCTTGCACCCACATTAATTTTAGGATTACAGGAACAAATGCTCACCTCCTGGGGGAAAAAAACAAGGCACCACACTGATTCCCAGATGCCTGAAATTCCACTGATAACCACAGCTGCGTTCCTTCAGCTCCAGGCTTTCTCTAAATATCAATTATACGTTTGTCTCTGAGAAGACATTGAGATGAATCTAGCAGCTCAGAGTGAATTGGTTTTCCTTTTCCGAACACCTCATAAAGGCAGCTGGCTGGAGAGATGCTGGGTTTGGACTGGGAAAGCAAAATAGAGAGAAGAGAAACTTGCCTGGTTCACAGCAAGGGCGCCTGAGAGGCTGACGAGAGGAGAGAGGCTGCCTCTGCTCAAACTGCTTCTCCACCAGGAATGTTCTCTGCCTTCCCTGGGGTCTGTGCAGGAAAAGCCTGTCGTCTCCAGAACCAGCTTAATCCCACTTACTCTTTGGCGTCTTCCTTAACCACTCTTGTCAGAAATGATTGATCTTCCATACAATATGATCACTTTTCCTAGGTGTAATCAAGATGTTGAAACATAGCAGCAAAAATATGCAGCAAAATATACATGTATACATACATATATGTATGTATATATACATATACACATGCATACATATATATACAGATACATATATATATATGGAGAGAGAGAGCAAATATGGCCAAATATTAAGAGTTATCTAGCAAAATGACTTTCAGACTCCTCACAATTCTTCACTTCCTCAGCATGTTTTTCTGGTTTTCCTTGTCTTTCAAAGCATGGCGTGTACAACTATTAATAATAACAATGAACACATGTTGAGTATGTACTGTATACCACGTGCCAGTGCCAGACACTTTACATACGTCAAATGTAACCCTTAAAATCACCTTTCATGGTTGATGTTTTTATGCTCATTTTACAGAGAAGGAAAAAAGAGCAGTCAGGGAATTAATTGGTCTTAGAGCCAATTACGTCCACATCTGTCTGACTCCAAACTCATGCTCTTTCTATTGCATCCTGCCGTACCTTGAATTGTACACACTGTTCCATACAGTCTGGAAGGTACACGCCTTCACACACACACACACACACACACACACACACACACACCTACAGAATTTATATGTATATATAATATATATATATTAGTCTTAGAAATCAGGAGGAATTCGGGTGAGTCACTTCTCTCTAAGCCTCGATTTCTTGATCTATAAATTAAGAGAAGTCTATTTTTAAATTTCCAAAATCCTTTTAATTTTGCTAAATGACGTTCGATGATTTTGATTTTCTTGAGGCTTTCTCAAATATTCCATGTAAAGCAAAACACAAGAAAATTCTCCTCCTCTTCAGGTAAGAGAACAGGTCCATTGAAAAGAGTGTAATCACCGAGTGGAAGCGGGTGCTTGCACCCCTCCATAGCCTGTTAGCAGGTGCCCTGCTGTACACTAAATAGTGCGCATGACCTGTGTTGATGAGGGCAGCATAGAGGATCCATTCTTTGGAGAGAGTAGCAAGCAGACCCTGGGCAACTTGTACCCCGTAGGCATTCAGTAAGTATTTGAGAAGTAGAAAATTTCTCTGTTAGGGAAAAAAAAGAGAAATAGATATTTTATATGCAGCATCCTGGTTTCTATTAAAATTTACCCCTGGCCATTTGTCTTTTTGCATCCGTGAAAGCAAGATGGGTCACTGGCAGCCCTAGGGGAGCCATCTGAGAAAATTCAGCCAGGGTTCTCACTCCTGCCACATCTCTCGAACCCATACAGTCTAATCCAGAAATAGGGCCTCAGTATATGAGGGAAACAGTGTTTTTGTCAGGGCTTGAAGACTATAGGCTTCACTTACTTGGCCTAAGTGAGCTTCCTTGAAAGGGTTGTCCAAGGCGTCTACCTGACCACTGAAACAATGCCAGCTCTTCATATATAACATTTTTAGAAAGGCGATTTGAGAGTGAATGTTTTATGTGAGTAGAATAGTCAACTATGAGTGTTTTAATATGAATAGTCAATTGGTTATAGAAATCGCCTTTTAAAAACTGACTCATCGGGCTTCCCTGGTGGCGCAGTGGTTGAGAGTCTGCCTGCTAATGCAGGGGACATGGGTTCGAGCCCTGGTCTGGGAGGATCCCACATGCCGCGGAGCAACTGGGCCCGTGAGCCACAAGTACTGAGCCTGCGCATCTGGAGCCTGTGCTCCCCAACAAGAGAGGCCGCGATAGTAAGAGGCCCGCGCACCGCGATGAAGACTAGCCCCCACTTGCCACTACTAGAGAAAGCCCTCGCACAGAAACGAAGACCCAACACAGCAAAAATAAATTAATTAATTAATAAAAACGGACTCATCTCCTCAGTGGATTCATCTTCAAAATATGTGGCTTATTTTCCCTCAGTTATATACAAGTATTCATGTTGAAAAAATAAAGTTACCCCTGCCCCTTCTCTTTTTTTTTTTTTTTTTTTTGTGCGCGGTATGTGGGCCTCTCACTGTTGTGGCCTCTCCCGTTGTGGAGCACAGGCTCTAGACGCGCAGGCTCAGCGGCCATGAGCTCACGGGCCCAGCCGCTCCGCGGCATGTGGGATATTCCCGGACCGGGGCACGAACCCGCGTCCCCTGCATCGGCAGGCAGACTCTCAACCACTGCGCCACCAGGGAAGCCCCTGCCCCTTCTCTTTGAAGGAGGTCTTGAAGGTTCAAACGAATCTTTAGTAAATGTAAATGCCCTTTAGAGAATAAAACCTTAAACTAATCTTAACGAATGTAGGCAGCAGTCATCTGAGGAGAAGCTCCTTTCTGTACTAGAGAAGAACATTTTAGGGGGAGACCCCTGTGTGCCATCACCAGATGCTTTACCTCAGCGTCTAGCTTAATTCCCATTTCTCATCTGCACTAAGGCTCAGAGAGGGTAATTCTCCCAAGCTCACAGGGGTCCTTTGTTAAGTGCTGGAGCTGTAGGCAAAGGCTTCAGCTTAGGGAGCGGCCGCAGCATCCATGACTGCGTTTGCACATGGAGGGGGTCCTTACCACTGCCGCCTTCCAGCACCTGTCCCCGCTGTCAAACGCCACAAGTCCCAGTCACACGATAGGGATAATTCCCTTACTTGCAGTTATGCCACCAACCAGCTTTGTGACTTGACGCTTCAGTTCTCCAAGCTGCAGTTAAATTTTGATGATCCCTAAGGTCTTTCTCAATGAAGACAAACCATTCAGTGTCCAGGGAACCCAAGGCTGGCCCCGGGGTGTTGGGATTGCTCCTTCCTGCTCACCGGCCAGGCGGCAGACGTGCTCGGCATCCCCCATGAGCACTGCCGAGCCTGGGGGTGGTAATCAGAGCCCAGGCCCCTGTCTGTGTAGACTGTAGAACATGAGTGTGGGTTAAAAAGCACAGAAGGACCTGAGAAATCTTCAGGGGGGTCCTGGGGAACTGAGGTTCAGGGAAAACTAAAGGTGCGTGCACCCTGATCTTGAGGCCCCCTGCCTTGGTAAAGCTGTTTGTATTCACTGAGTGGCCAGTCCCTGCACTGCTGTGTTTAATTCTGGGTGTGGTATAAATAGAACTTGGGGCTCTGGCAAAGCACACCGCCCACCACTACGTTCCTTTCCTTGTGGGACAGCAACCAAATCTGAGCCTTTGATTCCCTCTAGTGGCTAAAATCGGCAACTTACATAGCTGATTCTTTGCAACTTATTCAATGTAGAGTGCCTGCTGTATGCACCAAATTGGTACCGGGTTCTCTAGCTTTGCCAGGAGTGCTTCACTTGAACGTGGCCGTGTCCAGTGGAATGATCAGGGGTGGAAGCCAGAGCTCCTTCTTACAGGCTTAGCTTAGCACGGTGCAAACCGCCTCTGCTTTACGGGGACTGAGGGAGCATGGGTTTTATATGGGTTATTTCTGCCACTAAATGAGTTGTCGTGTTGCAGGAAGGGGAACCCCTTCCAGGGCCCGAGAGTGGGCTGTTGTCTAACACTAGGAAATGAATTGGCTGAGGAGACACACGTGCTGACAAAGCAAGAGACTTCATGGGGAAGGGGTCCCCGGGTGGGGGGGAGCAGCAGGGTAAGGGAACCCAGAGAACGGCTCTGCCACGTGGCTCACAGTCTCAGGTTTTAGTTTCCGGGTTGTCTCTGGCCAATCATTCTGACTCAGGGTCCTTCCTGGTGACACGTGCATCGCTCAGCCAAGATGGATTCCAGCGAGAAGGATTCTGGGAGGTTGGTAGGACATACGGACTGGCATCTCCTCTCTCCTTTTGACCTTTCCTGAATTCTTCCGACTGGTGGTAGCTTGTCAGTTCCGAGTTCCTTACCAGGACCTCCTGTTGTAAGATAACTCATGCAAGTGGTTACTGTCGTGCCTGACCAGGAAGGGCACTTTTGGTCAGTGGGTCCCCTAACAGTAGGACCTTGGGCCGACTCCTTTATTCCCAGACCTCAGGTTGCTCATTGGTAAAATCATTGTGTGGGTTAGATTCAAATCCATCCAACACGTATTTATTGAGCACCTGCCGTGTGTGAGACCCAGGCTGAGTGCTCTGGGCATGCAGTGGTGAACAGAACTTGATCTCAAGGAGCTTAGAGGCTAACGGGAGAACCAGACATCCAGGAAGCCACATAAAACAAAGGGCACGAGATCACACTGTTACTACAACATGGCAGAGGTAACTGAGAAACCACAGGAGCCTAACTCGGATTCAGAGATCAGCTCCAGGACTATGAAAGTGAGAAGGTACGGAAGATAGTCGTGAAGGTAAGATCAACCCTTTGGCAGAGTGTGGAAAAATGTAAGAAAGGGAAGAAGTCAATGATACTAGTCTTCTACCACCAGCAGAATAAAAAAAAAAAGAGTGAAAATCAGACAGAGGAGGATGAAGAAGCCCTGGAGAGTTCTTCCCCCAGTTCATCAAGTACTGCCCTGTGTCTGCCAGGTAACTGAGACCTTGCTGTCTCTGTCGTCTCTCCAGAAAAAGCACTGGAGAAATGGTCATTTGTGTAGAGATTAAACACAAATGGTCACCTGTGTAGAGACCCAATAAAGCACTCAGATGTTGATGATTAAAATACCAACAAGCTGTAAAAAAAAAAACAACAAAAAACAAAGGGCCCATGCAGCATAGCATGGTTGTCAGTGTGAGCTTCGCAGTGAGACATCTGGGTGGAGCCCAGCACTGCCACACTGCACTAGCTGTATGACACTGGGCGAGTTGCTAACCCCCTCTTCACATTTCCTCAGTGATTCTGGATAATAACCCTTTCTTTATAGAGTGGCTGCTCAGTGTAGAGCCACACCATTGGAAGTGCTCACTACGTGGCGGCCACGCCCACTGCAGTGTCAAGTTCTAAACATAACAGAAAGCCTCTTGAGAATGTCAGTTAGACCCCGCAAGGGGCTTGTCTTTTGGTTCTGAGGCCCTTCTCATGCTCAGCAGATTTCTCTAGTCTCCTTTCTTGGCCATGGAGCTTGGGAATCCACCTGCTGCTTCTCTTGGGGTCTACCTCCGAGGGCCCCTGCATTTCAGCCCGTCAGCCCCCCCGAGCGAGAACCACAGCCTCCTCTGCTCCCTTCTTCCTTGTTTCACTTCCCTGCAGGCAAGAAGACAGGCCCTTCTCCTTCCTACAGATTTGCTCCTAATCAATTGGGGGAAATGAACGGGGAATAAGAGAGGTAGTTTATATGCTTCCGTTGGTCACGACTCTTGGTCTTCAGTGCTCAACACCCTTCTAAAGTGACAGAGTGAGTTCTCTGCCAGCGAGAGGGCTTCACACAAGCCCTGGCACTTGGGGCTGTTCCATCTTAGAGGTTGTGTGATTCTGTTCCATTGTGAATGGCTTGAAAGGGATCATTTTTGACACTGAGCTTCTTTATCACTGTGTAAGGAGATAAAGGAGGATCAGAGCTAAAGCACACCTTGAATGCCAGACACATACCTAGAATCAGGTGAGGTTTCATCATATCAATTTATCGGTCATCAATACTGTATATTTAATAGTCATGTCCTAAGAGAGACTTCCCTGGAGGTCCAGCGGTTAAGACTCCGAGCTTCCACTGCAGGGGGGCACAGGTTCAATCCCTGGTTGGGGAACTAAGATCCCACATGCCATGTGGTGCAACCAAAAAGTAAAAAGAAAAAGAAAAAGAAAAACTCAGGTACTAAGAGATGAATAGGAAGGAGAGAAGGTGAACTTGGGATGTAAAGTTGCTGACACCATAGCATTCCTGGAAAAAGATGACAGTTAAAGAAAGCAAAAGTGGAACTGAATTCCTGTTGGCCAAAGGAATATTGGATGGATGAAGGGACAGGATCCAAATGTGGTAACTTGGATTTCTGCTTTGGATAGAAAGTGCTGCTTGATATTTTGAAGCCATATGATACGAAACTACAGAGAAAATAAAAGGGTAGGGGACTAAGAGGTATAAACCATCATGTATAAAATAAACTACAAGGATATACTGTACAACGTGGGGAATATAGCCAATATTTTATAATAACTATAAATGAAGTATAACATTTAAAAATTGTGAATCACTATATTGAACACCTGTAACTTATATAGAATATTATATCAATTATAACTCAATTTTAAAAAAAGAAAGAAACTACAGAGAATGAAAGAGAGAAGTTGGCGGGGGTGGCAAGGTAGGAGAATGTGTGTCCATGAAGGAAACAGGGACTGCCTGTAAGAGCCCACTTGTTCCCAGAGGCAATGCTGCGCTTACTCAGAGTTCTGTGAGGGCAGCCTGACTTTAAGAAGATTCTCAGGAGTGAACCAGTATCTGGAGCCTGTTCTGGGAGGAGGCCAACCCTGCCTTCCCTTTTAAGTTCCGTTCTTTTGGAGGCCTTTGCTAGTAGAGGAGAGAAAGGTCAAAAGACAAAGCTGTTGTTGACCTGAGTTATTTCATTGTTCCTAAAAACCCAGTAAGGTAGGAAAGGTGGGCATTAGTTGGACTGTAATTTGGGGGGTTAAGGAAGATATGATGAATTCAATTAATATGGAGGAGCCAGTGTGAGACCCGGGACTTCCATTACTTCTGGTCCAGGACTCGCCCCTTGCCCAAAGAAACATCCAATAACTATTAGTTGTAATATTTGCTTCCTGCACGTTGCCATCCAGTTTCTGCGTGATTCATCAGAGGTTTTCCTCTTCCAGTTTCCTACTATGTTGGAACCTTGGGGACTCACACTGAGATCAAGAGAGTGGCAGAGGAAAAGGTCACTTTGCCCTGTCACCATCAACTGGGGCTCCCAGAAAAAGACACCCTGGATATCGAATGGCTGCTCACCGATCATGAAGGAAACCAAAAAGTGGTGAGTGTGCGCCGGCTAGAGCCCCGCCTCCTCTCCCCCATCCTCCCTGGCCTTTCTCCTTGTGTCAGAAAGGGCTAGAACTGCTTTTCTAGCTAGAAAAAGGCTAGAGTCTTCCAGATGCAAAACTATGAACAAGAAAGCGTACTGGGTTGTGAGGATAAGAGATTCTATGTTTCCTGGGCAAGCAAGAACTACGAGAAAGCCATCTATCATTTGCCGAGGGAGGGAATCTGCCCTAGTTGGGTCTTTCCTAGGAAGGGGGCTAGGATGAAGTAGCTTGATTGCCTGGTCGATGGGCCAGAGCCACACCTGCACTGGGAATCTTGCTCCTCTTTCTCCGCTGAAACCGTCCCCACCTGCCGATGCTTAAGCTTTGCGCACTCATGCCTTCTGAACTCTAAGATTGTGTAATATGATAAACAATATAGGATACAGAGGACCAAGTACAGGACACAAATGGAAATGTTTAACACATGTATAAGTGGTTAGCAAAAGAACTGATACTGGTTCTAGAGTTGGAAAACAAAGGAGCTGGCCCCGGGTCTGCAGTGCTCAGGTTCTGTAGGCCCACCAGGGTGGTCCATTGGTTTCTACAAACTTCTGGCGGTGTGAACAGAACTTGTCACTCTCTGCTCCTGGTGACCCCCTGGTCTGGTCTTCATTAGAGAATGAGAACTAGGTATCCCGTTGTTACCATCCTTTCTGCCTTGGCAGCACTCAGCCACTGTACCTTGCCTCAACCTAGGTTTTCTAGCATAACTATTCTTACTCCCTTTACCCATTGACTTATTTTTAAAAATCTTTTTGTTGAAAGTCTTGTGATTTTAAAAAAACAAACAGACAAACAAAAAACTATAACCTAGGAAGCTGACTTTAGACTTTGCTTCGTTTTCAGAACTTTACTTCTGTCCCTACAAAAAGTGCAAAGTTGTCCTTTCCTCTCCTCTGTCTATACTACTAATTTCATTAGGTGGTTTATGCAGGGAGAAGCAAAGGTTTTCACTGAAAATAAAATCCAGGATCACGGTTGGAGTTTAACTTGCTTACAGAACTGCCTACATCACCTTGTTATTTTGATACTGCTTGTCATTTTGTTCTCACAGTACATCATCCCAAGACTCACTCTGTTCTCTCGAGAGCAAGGTCACCTTAACCTGTGCATGTTTATTCCAACAATTTCATAAGCAACCCTAGACATGATACTCTCAGTTCTGAAGGAAGTAAATAGGAGGCCATGTTCCTCTAATAAAAATCCAAGAGCTTCCCTGGTGGTGCAGTGGTTGAGAGTCCGCCTGCTGATGCAGGGGACATGGGTTCGTGCCCCGGTCTAGGAAGATCCCGCATGCCGCGGAGCGGCTGGGCCCATGAGCCATGGCCGCTGAGCCTGCGCGTCCGGAGACTGTGCTCCGCAGTGGAAGAGGCCACAACAGTGAGAGGCCCGTGTACCACAAACAAAACAAAACAAACAAACAAACAAACAAACAAAAATCCAAGAATGACGCCACTCATCTAACTTTCACCCAAGGGGTTTCATTTAAACTAAAGAAAAAAAGAGTTGCTTGGTTATGTAGCCAGGTGAACATAAGGGTTGATTAAAGCAGGCCACTGATACGGCTTCTGTTATCACTCTGATAAGCAGGCACAGTTCCCTACTTATCTTCAGTGAATGCTCTGAAGTAAGGATTGCCATTTATTCAGTCATTCACATGGCATGAATTTATCTTGCACTTACTGTATGCTACGGTAGGCACTGGGGTACAATAGTGAAGAAGATAGCAGCATCCCTGCCTTGGAGCTTAAAGCGAAATGTCATTCAATAATTTAAAAAAATTTTTTTGAATTTTATTTTATTTTTTTATAGAGCGGGTTCTTACTGGTTATCTATTTTATACATGTTAGTGTATATATGTCAAGCCCAATCTCCCCCAAGAAATTTTTTTTAAAGACAGAGCAACAAATATTAGCTACGTGCCAGGCACAGATCTGTTTAGCACATATTATCTCACTTAACTTAATCCTCATAACCAGGATTATTGGTGCCATTTCACAAATGAGGAACTAAGGCACGTGCACATACACATACAAAGTGAGAAAATTGCTTAAAGTCACCCATTTTTGAAATTGGGCATGCTGACATCGGTACCTGGGCTATTAACCACTAGCTATGTCACCTTCATAAATAATTTGAAATTAGCAAATGTGCTGCTATATAGGAAATAAGGAGAATATGGGGAGAAAATTATTCCAGACAGAATTAATTATGCAGAGACTCTGTTGCTGGAAAAAGCTGAGCACTATTGGAAGTTCTGAAATATCAAAAATCAGTTTGGTTAAATATAATAAATATTGGATTCCCACTAAACACACATACCCTCTCTCAGAAAGGAGCTACTTGAAGAGATACATATCATGATAGAGCTAAGCAGAGTGTTCTAGAGGAAAACAAAGGAGGAGCCGCTGGCTGAGAGCCTTTGAAGGTGGGGAGAGGTCAAGGTGTGCTTCTCAAGGAGTGCAAGTGTGAGCCTGTGGGGTTGCAGGACCAGAAACTGAAAGGTCTTGCCTCTCATACCAGGGAGCTGAGAATTTTCCCTACAAGGTCATGGCGTTCTTGAAGGCTTGTAAGAGTGAAAAGGGCATCTTTGCATTTTAGAGTATGCATTCTGGCTCTGTGAGGCTGATCTAAGCGGGACTCCAGTAGAAACAAGGTCAGTTGAACAGTTTCCAGCTATACGATAAGGGCTTAAACTACAGTCGTGGGGAGTTGGGATACCAAGCAGTGGGTGCCGTTGCCAGAGCTGGTTAATTGCCAGGGGGTTGGGAGTGAGAGTAAGGGGGACCGAGGAAGAAAATAAAATACAGGAAGGGTTGGAACAGACGCAGTGTTTCTTTTTCTTTTTCTTTTTTTTTTTTTTGACCGCGCTGCATGGCTTGCAGGATCTTAGTTCCCCAACCAGGGATTGAACTGGTGCCCCCTGCAGTGGAAGTTCAGAGACCTAACCACTGGACCACCAGGGAATTCCCGGATGTGAGGCTAACCAATGACCTATATCCCAAGCTTAGTTTTGCCTTTCAATCTGAGCAGAAACACTCTCATCCCTCTTGTCTAGGATGCTCAGATATGCAGGGAACATTTAGGAATATTTGAATTTCAACCTAGAGAGCATGGCCACTAGAAATCTGGAGCTTTCCTCCTGGTTCTAGGATGGAAACACGGTAGAATTTCCAAAGTAAGAGTGCTCACCTCCCCCAAGGTCAGTCAGGAACTCACAACATTTCCCCTCTATTTTTCAGTTGGAGAAATCAGGACAGAAGTGTTCCAATTCCCATGCCAACCCTCTTGGCCACTCTTTCACCCTTTCCCCTTTCTCTTTGGCTTTAAGCAAGAAAAATCCTGATCTAAAACATAGAGAGAGAGGCCTACGTCCATCTCCTCAAGGCAGTTTCACAACTGCTACGTAGGGCCTGGCACAGCAGAGCAGCCGCCAGAAAGTTGTGCTGTTCCACTGGAGTCCTAACAAATTGTCCTGCCTTCTTTCCCTGAAAATGCATCCGGAGCAGGTCCACCAGGAATGTCATAAGACAAACAGCCCTACAACAGCTGCGATTCATATATTTAATTTGTTTGTTTGCAAAAGGATTAAATTTATTCACTGTTCCCCCATCACACCCCTATTGATCCATGGCTTAGTCTCAGCACTACATCCCCTAGAATTAAAAAACAAAATAAAACAGAGAGGCACACAAGCATCTGAGATTTAGTGTGTGTCTGAACAAAAAAAAAGAGTCAAATTGCAAGGCTGTAACTGAGCCCCAACCCATGTCAGAAGTGCTGTGAAATTCTCATATTAAATAAGGGTTATTTAATTATATTAAGATTATTTTTTTAATAAATTTATTTATTTTTGGCTGCGTTGGGTCTTCCTTGCTGCACGTGGGCTTTCTCTGGCTGCGGCGAGTGGGCGCTACGCTTCGTTGCGGTGCGTGGGCTTCTCATTGCTGTGGCTTCTCTTATTGCGGAGCACGGGCTCTAGGCACGCGGGCTTCCGTAGTTGTGGCACACGGGCTTGGCACACGGGCTTAGTAGTTGTGACTCACGGGCTCTAGAACACAGGCTCAGTAGTTGTGGCTCATGGGTTTAGTTGCTCTGCGGCATGTGGGATCTTCCCGGACCAGGCAGGCATTGGCAGGCAGATTCTTAACCACTGAGCCACTGGGGAAGTCCCTATTAATATTATTTGGGGGGAATTCCCTGGCTGTGCAGTGGTTAGGACTCTGCGCTTTCACTGCTGAGGAAACGGTTCGATCCCTGATCTGGGAACTAAGATCCTGCAAGCTGGGTGGCGTGGCCAAAAAAAAAAATTATTTTGAAGTTGCATAATCTCTGCTTCCCAAAGATGTTAAATACTTACCTGTAGTTATCTCTTTTTTCTTCGTTTAATATTAGGACAGGATTTGGGGGAAAGGGAGGGAAAAGCAATATACCGGGAAAGGCTGTATACATAGAAGGTGACCCTCAAGCTTGATCCTGAGACCTGTGTAGGTGTTTAGGTAAAAATAAAAGGAGAGGCATTTCAGGAGAAGACTGTATGATTCAAGACAAAGACACAACAGAGGACGTTGTTCGGAATCAGGGGACTCAAGTTTGGGGACTAGGCTATTCAGAGATGTGAGGGCAGGGGTCAAAGCTGAGGTGTGGTCCAGGCTGCACTGGCCTTAGGGGCCACATTCTGAGGGTCAAACTGTAGACCACAGCATGCACAGGTGATGGGAAACAATGGAGGCTTTTAGCCAGGAGAGCTTCACTATAGAAATGAATGGAATGAATGGGCTGAACAGTTTGGAAACCTTAGGGGCTTCCTTGAACCCAGAATCTGCCTAATAAAAGTGATCATGAACGCTTACTATCTCATCCCACAAAAGTCCTATGAAGTAGCTTGTCCCTGTGTGACAGTTGAGGACCTTAAGGTTTAGAAAAGTTCATTAGTTGAGCCCAGGCACACAGCTGTAGGTGGAGGAACTCTCATTTGAATAGAGGACTACCGACTTCCCAGCCAGTAGCGTTTCTCAAAATCAGGACTCAGTAGTGGATCCCAAGCAACCAGACATTTTGTTTTAACATAGACTAGAAAGTATCAGGGCATATGGCACATACACTGTTTCATGAAACTTATGTTTCAGTTATATATGTGTATGCTCTGTGTGTGCTGGGTCAGGAAGAAAAATGTACTTCTTAGTGTGCGCCTGTTCAAAATGTTACAAAGCTCCTACGGTAGTGAACTTCTGACAGTCCAAAGCAGTCAGATTCAACTCTGGACCACACCTCCTAAGGCTCTCCGAAGTCAAAAGTACCTTTTGAGACAAATGTATCTCCTGATATTAGTCCAGGTACTAAAATGAACAAGGAAGAAATTCCCTAGACCACAAAGGGTCACCAACCTCCCACAGCCCACAAAACCCAAAAGTCCCTAAAAATCACCCAGCTCTGTACTGATTTCTAGGTTTAGAGTCTCTTTGTTCTTCTTAGGAAGCACATAGGTGATGTGCACCTACATAAATGTACACAAATATGAAAAAGTCAGAAAGAGAGAAAATAACATTGAGTGCCTAGTAAGTGTTCCACGCTTACTTGTTCTGTCTCCAAACAGCAGCCCCCCTTACTCCCTCTTAGAGAGGAGGTGAGCTCTAAAGCTTCCAGTTTTTTCCTGTTGCTAATGTATTTCATCCTCTCCCCATTGTCCCACTGGTTTGGCATTTCTATGGCAGCTCCTCTACCCTGTAAGAAACCTATTCTTCCCATAGAGTGCAACAGGAGGTGGGGCAAGAAAACCCTGCAAACATTTAAAACGAACAAGTACCATATCGGGAGGATGTGGTCCTAGCTCCTCCTGGTCTGAGTCTAAAGCACAGGGCTCTAAGTTGAACACCAGGAACCCTAAGGAATTATCTGCAAAATAAGATGTCATGTACATTTTTCTGGGTCAGAGTTCGTAGGTTTTATCTGATTGGGAGAAAAACAAAAAGCAGTGAGGTGGGATGAAGAAATTATTCAGAAATGTTGCTAGCCACCTCCTGGCACATGAGGCTGGTTGCCTTTTAAGGGATAAGAATAGGATAGAAACCTCTCCCTGGTCCTAAGAACTCCTCCCTGGGATGCCCAGCCTCAGTGGGAAATGCAGTTATTAATTAGCAACTACAGGAGGGCCCAAAAGAACTACCCCATTCTAGCAGGATTCAACTGCAGGGCCCCAGTTTCAGGTTAAAGATATATGTACCCACCCCATGGAAGGCACACTACAGATATTTATTAAACAAAAGAAAGGCCTTAAATCTTAGCAGTGTACTGGAGAGCCTACTTCCTTAATCTCCTTCATCTTGTCTTAAGCTTTTCATTGTATGATGCTGCCTTTTTTTTTTTTCTTGAATGCAAGGAGTTAATATTTGTTAAGTGTTTAGAACAGTGCCCAGCACAAAATAAATACCACATACGTGTTTGTTAAATAAAAACAAAAAACCCTGAGTGGGTGTATCGTATTGTGTTGGTGGATTTTCATGTCTACATCTAATTCACATGCTTGATCCCAGAGCCAAGCACTGTGCTGGCAGAGGAGTTGCTAAATGGTTATCGAGGGAAGGAATTGTGCCCATTCTCAAACGTCGTCTCTTAAATTTTTTTTTTTTTTTTTTTTGTCCACACCACATGGCTTGTGGGATCTCAGTTCCCCGACTAGAGATTGAACCTGGGCCATGGCAGTGAAAGCCCAGAATCCTAACCACTCGGCTACCAGGGAGCTCCCATCTTAAATTTAATTCTTCCTATAAGCCTGTGAAGTCGGTAGGGTAAGGATTGTTACAGTAGTTTTCTTTTAATACGTGAGGAACATGAGACCTTACTTCATCTCCAGAAAACTTGGACTCTAAACCTTTCAGACTTGCAAACATGAAGGACTTGCCCGATAGATTTCAGGGCTCGGATCTGAACCCAAGATTCCTAGAGTTAAAGCCCTCTGCCCCTCCCCATGCATTTCCTGTACTTTCTGGAATGTTCCTCAGCTTGAAGACGGTGTTCAGGAGGCACCTCCCTAGAGGGTAAGTTGTGCAGGTGGCAGTTTTCAGGCTGGAGTAGGGAGAGAGCCTCTACTGGTATGACAGTGAGGAGAATTAGCTCTCCAGTTGGCTATTTCCCCGCCCCCATGCCTCCAAGGCCTCCTCCTGGTCTGTGGTCTCACTGAGACTTCACCAGTTACTCAGAGAGCCTCTAGGAAGAGAGGGTGGGAGGAAGACGAGCTGTCATCCAGAGGTGAGGCGGGACTTGTATATTAAGCAATCCAAGATGACAGTCATTTGTTTTACTCTGAGGTTGTTGGTATTTTACTGGAGTTCTCGTTCTTGTGTTTCCATATCCACTATATGAATAGCTTCATTCTCCCTTCTGTGTTCCTGGTCTCTTATTCATGCTTTCAGCGATCCTACCCAGTCTCCTGGCTTTAAACACCAACCACATGCTTGTAATTCCTAAATGCCTATTTCCAGTCCAGGCCTCACCCCGGCACAGAAGACTCACAAGTATGCAGTTGGCTTACTCCACACCTCCTTTGGGTGTCCAGCAGGTACCTCAAATGGAGTAAGTCCAAAACTAAACTCCTGACCCCTCCCCACTCCTCATGCTCTGACCCCAAACCTGCTCTGTGCAGTCTTCCCCCTCTTGGTCGAGGGCAGTTCTCTCCCTGCATGGACTCATGCCAAAAACCTGGGAGTAGCCCTGGACTCCTCTTTCTCTTGTCTTGTCGACGAAAAATGAATCAGTCAATCTAAGAAAGAATTGGAACATTTTATTTGAGCGGTTTGAGGATTGTAACCCGGGAAGAGCATCTCAGAAAGCTCCGAGAACTGTTCTGCCCTTTAGAAGTCAAGACACATTTTATAATGTTTTTTATGTATTTATTTATTTTATTTTTATTTATTTTTTGTCTGCGTTGGGTCTTCGTTGCTGCACACGGGCTTCCTCTAGTCGCGGTGAGCGGAGGCTACTCTTCCTTGCGGTGCACGGGCTTCTCGTTGCGGTGGCTTCTCTTGTTGCGGAGCACGGGCTCTAGGCACGTGGGCTTCAGTAGTTGTGGCACACGGGCTCAGTAGTTGTGGCTCGCGGGCTCTAGAGCACAGGCTCAGTAGTTGTGGCGCACGGGCTTAGTTGCTCCGCAGCATGTGGGATCCTCCCGGACCAGGGCTCGAACAAGTGTCCCCTGCATTGGCAGGCGGATTCTTAACCACTGTGCCACCAGGGAAGCCCTATATATGTTTTTTGAGCCAGAGGGCTGTACATTAAATGACATATGATCGACAGGTTACATAATTCAGATTTAAGCACCATCGTGGTGGGTCATGTGACCCTTTATAAGATCAAGAAGGAATATTATCTCTAAGGAGCGGTCTTGCTGAGGCTAGGAGAATTGCTCTTTACAGCTGAGCAGGCATTCCTGCTGATGGGGCTGTGGTCAATGCAAAATGCAGACACACGATGTGGAGCGCAGCGGGGTGTGGGGTGGGGGTAAAGGGCAAAGAAGAATCTTTATGTTTAAATCGTTCTTGTCTTGCCATAAATACGAATTTTAGTTCACACTCTCATGCCACAAACATTTCAATAAGTTGCTCAGTCAGTCTATTGGGAAATCTAGTAGGTTCTATCTCAAAGTCCATTCAGAATCTGATGACTTATCACTTCCATTGCTTCCCTTCCAGGCAGCGTATCTCTTGCCTGGATCTTCACTACAATAGCCTCCTGACTGGTTTTCCTGTATCCACCCTTGGCCTCCTACAGCCTATTCTCAAAACATTAATCGGTCTTGATACTCCTCTGCTCAGAGCCCTCTAGTGGCCCCCCATTTCCCTCAGAGTAAAAGCCATCTTTACAGTGGCCCATGAGGCCCTACATGACGAGGCCCCAGTGCCTGACTTCATCTACTGTCCTCCAGCTACCTGGCCTCCCTGCTGTTCCTCAAACATGCCAGGCGCCCTCCCACCTGAGGGCCTTTGCACTGGCTCTTTCCTCTGCCTAGACCTCTCTGCCCCGAGATAACTCCAAGGCTAAGTCTGTGTCTCCTTCAAGTGTGTGCTCTAATTTCACCTTCCAGTGAGGTCTACCTTGATGACCTTATTTAAATTGCAGTCTGTCTCCCTGGCCCACAACCCCCCTCCCCCGCTCTGTATTTTCATAGTATTTCACGCTGTCAGGTCTCCCATGTAATGTTCTTCTATGTCTGTTTTCCATCACTAGAATATATGCTTCTCAAGGGCTGGATTTTTACATGTTGAGTTCCCTGATATTTCCCCAGTGCCTAAAAAGGTGCTGGCACATAGTGGAGGCTCAAAATGTGTTGAATGAATGACTGTCATCTTGGATCTCTTCAGCTTAAGACTCAAGTCCTGCCTTTGGTCACATGTCCAGCCTTACCTATGGATGACTCTCCCTCCTACCCTCTCTTCGCTCTCCTAAATATTCTCTAACTGGACATGCTTGCCAACTTGTTTTATTTTTTTGGCCGTGCCACGTGGCACGTGGGATCTTAGTTCCCTGTCCAGGGATCAAACCCGTGCCCCCTGCAGTGAAGCACAGAGTCCTAACCACTGGACCACGTGGTTAGGGGACTCCCCCAATTTGCTTTAAGATGTCTTTGAAGAGTTCACCTTAGTCCTAGGGAGCAGCCTGATGGTGCTGTCCTAGCGAAGCTGCCCCAATTCCCCCCTCCACCCTCATCCCAGTAAGAAGGAGACACCCCCATAGTGCTGTTCCCAGTAACCTTTCAGGTTCTCTAATGTAAAGACTCAGCGAGTTGAACCTGGAGACCACACCCTAAGGGAGGCGGGAACACACGGGAAACAGCCTTCAAGGGATCTAATTCCCCTCATTGTCATACCAAAGTGGCTTTCTCCATACCAGAGCCTGAAGACTTGGCCCTTCCCTGCAATACACCATAGGGAGGTGCCTCCTGAACATCAACTTTATGCTTAGAGTCCAAGTTTTCTGGAGATGAATTAGGGTCTAATTTTCCTCACGTATTAACTTCTGCAGAAATGGAAGTTAACTTGGGGAATGCTGATGGTGATGCCAAGCTTCCTATCCATAGGATGGAAATGGTTCCTGTCCATAGAGATGCAAATGAATTTTTGTCCAAAGGAGAATATAAACTCTTTAGTCCAATTCTCCTGTGAACCTGTTGTAACAGCTTTCTGGTTCCATCATTAATTAACGAGTTAAGTAAAATCTTTGATACGTGTTTATTTTCTACGTATATGAGAGTCGCGATTTCACCTTTTTTTAAAAAAAAAGTTGTTCTTTAAAACTGTAAGGGAGGAAAAAAATATATTTTTTCCTCTACCCTCCTAGGTGTTCAGGCTGGGGCACTGTCAGTTAGATTGACAAAAGACAGGTTAATAAGAAAAAAAGCAAACATTTTATTAACCCATGCGTTGTGTAAGTAACACCTGGGAGTACCCAGCAATGAGTAACTCAAAGAGGTGGTTAGAGTATACCTAATTTAGTGTGGGAAGGGAGGGGTGGAAAGGGCACCTATGGTAAAGCAGATGACCTTTTGGAAAGATAAACGGGCCCTTAGAAGGATAGATGGGAGATGTGGTAGTTTGTGACAATGTCTGGGTGTGATGCCCACCTCTGATCTCCCAGAAGGGAAGGTTAGAGTTGCCCTGGGAATGGGGATTTATGGACACAAATTCTTTGGGGAGGCTCTGCTTTTGGGCAGAGAAGGGATTTCAGGAGCTCAAGTGACTTCTGCTGAAACTTATCCTTATGCATATGCAAAGTGGCATGTTTGGGGGTGGCATGTCCTGGTCCCTGACAACACTTATAAAATTCGTTTCCCTGTATTGTTATCATCTCTAGAACAGTGCCAAGTGTAGAGTATGTTTTCAATTAGTGTTTATTAAATAAACGATTGCCAGGTTGCAAAATTGCCTAGCCAAAGACAGTCGATGGCAACAGACATACATAAAATCACAGTGGCCTGAAGGATCTCCCAGACAATGCCCAGAATTATAGAAAGAGGATCCAGCAACCTGTTTGCCCAATGTCTTGTCTTTCACACTTTCTCCTCACATAAAAATGCTGCCATGGGGGCTTCCCTGGTGGCGCAGTGGTTGAGAGTCCACCTGCCGATGCAGGGGACGCGGGTTCGTGCCCCGGTCCGGGAGGATCCCACATGCCGCGGAGCGGCTGGGCCCCTGAGCCATGGCCGCTGGGACTGCGCATCCGGAGCCTGTGCTCTGCAACGGGAGAGGGCACAACAGTGAGAGGCCCGCGTACCGCAAAAAAAAAAAAAAAAAATGTTGCCAAGACATGCTATGGATGACAGCATTCTTAGTCTGGGTGTCCTATCAGGGAAGCTTTCATAAGGAATTAACATTGATTTGGGGTTTAAAAGAATGAATAGGGATTCTTTATGTGGAGAGATGGAGAAAGGGGAGTTTCTAAGTGGAAAAATGCAGTGGGCAAAGGCATGTGAGCATAAAGAAAGCGCACCTCACATGAAAGCAAGGGAAATGTACCGTGACTACACTCAAGAATGTGAGGGGGACTAAATAGGAAACGAGGTTGGGAAGGTAATGCAGAGATCATTTTGATGTCCCTGGTCTGAATCTGGTCATCATTCAGAGGTGGCACAGAGCCATGAAAGGCTTTTGATCTGGGAAAGAGCTAGCATGAGTTTTACATTAATATTAACTTACATTATTATGTAAGGTAGACTGGAGAAGACAGACATCTATAGGGGCCAGGTAGCTGGAAATATAAAACTGGAGCTCAAAAATATGTTGGCGATAGTGACAAAGATGTCAGAATTATCACAACTGTGGTGTTGGTTGAAGTGAGGGGACAAAATTGAATACTGAAAACGTTTTAAGTGTATTATTGATTACAGTGTTTACCTTAATTTTCTTACTTGCTGCTCCCCCATTTTTTTCCCCCACAAAACTGTGAGGCCCCAGGGTAGAAACTGTGTCTTATTCCTGCTTGTTTTCCAGTGCCCAGCAAAGCACCCGGCAGATGTGTTCAATAAACATTTGCTGAAGAAAAAGAACATGCAGAAAAAAGAGAAAGCACTTTTTTTCAGAGAGGTGGTAAGGGCAAAATGGATGATACTGAAAAGTTTTGATATAATGGTGAGAGCATTTATGGCCATTTTACTGGATGGCTTCATATCTTTTCAGGAAAGCATTTCCTGTGCTGCGAGCATCACGTGATTGACAGTAGGGTTAAGGGCTTAACGTAGAGTGAAAACAATTTGGAACAGCTGCAGCCAGAAATGTGCTTGGGGGATTCCCATATGCTTGCTGCCTTTTTTTAGTGCTGTTCTGTGTCTCTGGCATGCCCCCTCCAGCAAGCTTCTCCCTGCCTCTCTAATATCTTATTTAGTGTACTCATCTTTCAAAGCCTAACTCAAATGCCACCAACTCTTCTGGGACATTGTCTCTTGATACTCTTTCAAGTTAATCATTCCTTTTTCTATGTTTACATTTCTCTCCTTGTTAATCCTGCTAGATTATAAATTACTTGATGATAAGAAGGGGGTTTTACTTCATCTGTATAGCCTCCTCCGGACCTGATGGGGAGCAGTCATTCCATAAATGTTTGCTGATGTTTAAATCAAGTGATTTTAGGAATATGATTGCTAAGTGGTGGGGAGGACAGAACTGAAGTTATATGGCTTGAGGTCTTGGTAGACAAGATCAGCATGGTTTTTGTGATTACCAGGAGGTGATGGACTAAGAGAACCAGGAAAAGGTTCAAGAACTAGAGGTGGTGTTGCAGGCAGATGAAAATCCAGTAAAAATCATGATTGTTTTTTCCTGTTGGGGAAATCTGAAGTTTGGTCTCCCTACCAGGGAAAACAAAGACATGAAGCTCACGTGTATTTTATGGAAGGAAAGGACACAATGTTTTCCCACCTAACTTACTACTTCACAGCGAAGCCAGACAAAGAAGGAAAGCCAACAATGAATCCCTCAGTATCAAACCTAGATTTTAACCATAAACTTCTACTCCTTAACTTCAGCTGGGCTCGAAACTTTTGTAAAAACACATTTTTTCATTTCACATTTTCTCCTTCATTTCCAAACTTTCTGGAACAGCAGTTTCTGAGCAGTGAAATGAGTGCAGGTGGGACAAGGAGAGGTAACTGTGGTAAGCAAAACAATGAACTGGATGGCTTTAGACTGCCGTGTTCAAATCCTTGTTCTGCTATGTGCCTGTGAAATGGGGATAGATAACGCCTACTTGGAAAAACTGTGAGAAATAAACTAGATGTAAAAGCACTTAACACAAGGAGTGTGTGTACTTTGACCAGATCATGTGCAAGTGGTAGGAAATGCAAAAGTGAGGAAGGTATGCAGGCGAAAGGTAAGTCTTCTCCCCTTCTTAGCCTCCATTCTCTCAATTCCCCTCAGAGTCAACTCTGGGGACCGTTCTGTGCATTTACTTCTTTCCTGGACTCAGCTGTGAGAACTTGAGTCTGTAACTCAAATTTAAAAGTCCTTATAACACAGGGAACTATACTCTATTTTGTAATAACCTATAAGGGAAGAGAATCTGAAAAAGATTATATATATATATGTATATATATATGTGTGTATATACGTGTATGTATGTATATATGTGTGTATATGTTCATATATGTATGTGTGTATATGTGTGCATGCATGTATATATCTATGTGTATATGTGTGTATATGTGTATGTGTATATATATGTATGTATATATCTATATGTGTGTATATGTGTATATATGCGTATATGTGCATATATGTGTATATGCATGTATTATGTATATGTGTGTGTATATGTGTGTATATGTATATACGTATATATATGCATATACGTATATATATGTATGTGTATATACACACACATCTATGTATATATGTGTATATATGTGTGTATATATATACACATACACACACATATCTATACGTATATATATCACTGAATTGCCGTGCTGTGTACCTGAAACTAACATGATATTCTAAATCAACTATACTTCAATAAAAAAATACACATATAAAAAATTTTTAAATAAAAATAAAATTCCTTACCTGTAAAATAGAAAAGTTCTGAGCATTTAATGTAACAATTACTACTTTATAGTTTAAATGCTACACAAATACGAGGTGTTCGTATTCTTAGAAAAAGGAAGGCCTAGACAAACATAGTGTATATAGGTTTGTTTAGAACAGAGATCTCTTGGACTCTTAGACTCACCCCCAGGCTCGACTGCTTTGTTCCATTTCCTTTCCTTTCCTCGTCTTTTTTTTTTTTTTGGCCGCACCGCATGGCTGCATGCAGGATCTTAGTTCCCCAATGAACCTGCGCCCCCTGCAGTGGAAGCACAGAGCCCCAACCACTGGACCACCAGGAATTCCCATCCTTTCTTCATCTTGACCTCAGCTAGAGGGCAAGGCTGAGAGCCACACAACTTGAGTCTGCCTCCGTCTGTCCCACAGGTGATCACTTACTCCAGTCGTCATGTTTACAATAACTTGACTGAGGAACAGAAGGGCCGAGTGGCCTTTGCTTCCAATTTCCTGGCAGGAGATGCTTCCCTGCAGATTGAGCCTCTGAAGCCCAGCGATGAGGGCCGGTACACCTGCAAGGTGAAGAATTCAGGGCGCTACGTGTGGAGCCACGTCATCTTAAAAGTCTTAGGTAAGACAGAGTGCCCTCGTAAATGCCTACATCTTATTAATAAGGTCTTGGTGAGGGATAGGCAAATGTGTCACACTGGTACAAAACTTCTTGTTCAATCCTTCGTATTATACAGACGTCACCTAGTCCAGTTCCCTGGGAAGAAGTGTGTATGTTTTGTATTTTAGTCGTAATGAAAGAAGAAAAAATAACCACAGTTTTCCACGGTAGCCCATTACAAAATTTAAATGTCCTCTAATGTTTAAGTAGTATCCTCATACTTAAATCTCTCAGATCTGCTTCAAGTCCATTTCTCTGTTTTGTGATAGCAAGAACTACTAAGTTCTTAATTGCTTACAAGTTAATGAACTTCTATCCCTGTTTCAGTATTAGTAAAATCACACTCAACTTTCCTAAAATTTCCAGTTATAAAAGTTTCTCTTCTTTGAGAAGTGATGAGAGAGTTTCTGAGGCAGCCTCTAAAAATTACAACAGCACCACTGGAAACAGCTGGAATTGGGTGTATATGTATGCAGGGGATGGAAATGGGTATATTTTGCAGAGTGGTGTAAAGCACGGCGAGGTAACAAAGTACTATTGAATCCACACTCAAAAGTTGACCATATGGGTGGAAAAACAAGTCAACAGGATGTAGTTCTTCCACTGAATCGGGTGTTTGGGGATCTTTTTTTTTTTTTTTGCCAGTGAGACCATCAAAACCCAAGTGTGAATTGGAAGGAGAGCTGACAGAAGGAAGTGACCTGACTTTACAGTGTGAGTCGTCCTCTGGCACAAAGCCCATTGTGTATTACTGGCAGCGAATCCGGGAGAAGGAGGGAGAGGATGAACGTTTGCCTCCCAAATCTAGGATTGGTAAGTCATCTTTCTACCGGTCTATTGAGATAGCAGGACAGTACTCTCTCCATGAATTCTAAATCTGGTTTTGTCAGCAACTCACAAGGTGACTTTGAACACACTGCTGGACCTCTTTGAACTTCCATTTTTCATCCCTAAACAGGGACAGAAAAATCTGTCTTTTCTTTACTCAAATGGCAAAAATAAAAGTGGTAAGGAGATTAGGAATAAATGTGCTCTATAAATTCATTCTAATTATTGTGTTTAGTATCCCTTAAATGTTCAGAATCTTTTGTAACTTTTGAGGATGCACTGCAGTTTAAAGGAATGTTCACCTTTCTTCCCACATTCCAAAAAGGGATCGATTCTCTCACCTCATCCTTACCAAACCGTATTATATTGATAGAATCTTAGGTCAGTGACACAATAAACGATAAATACAGACCTTGTCACTAGGGGATTACAGTCATCTTTCTGCTTGCGTAGACTACAGCCACCCTGGACGCGTCCTGCTGCAGAATCTCACCATGTCCTCCTCTGGGCTCTACCAGTGCACAGCGGGCAATGAGGCCGGGAAGGAGAGCTGTGTGGTGCGAGTGACTGTTCAGTGTAAGTACGCAAAGGGTTGGTTTGGTTTTGTCTCTGCAGTGGTTCAGCGTAAAATGTTTTTAATCACAAGTAAGAGTAAGGTCAACATCTTTATCTACAGAAGAACATGGCTATCACTGAAATAAATGCAGTAGTTACCAAGGACTGTTCAACAGTTGTAGCTAACTCTGTATTTATAGTATGTGTGAATTTTCCAGCCCCCTAAAGAAATTTATTATATCCAGGAGGGGACCAAAACCAAATGGAGGTTTCCTTTATACCCTTACAAAGGGTAACTTCTACTCTGTTTTCAGAGCTTCTCTTGTGTCTGCTGTTTCTCAAAAATAATCAGCTAAAAATAATCCTAATGTCAACGAGGCATATTTTGGGGTGTCGTATTCTGCTCCCCTTCAATATCAAGAGGGACAGTCATACACCAAGAAAGGGTATATGGGGAACTCAGGAAGATAGATACAAAGATCTGGAAATACTCATCTTGTCCAGAGCTTATGTTTTTTAAGTCTGTGTTGCTTATGTTTGGTTTTACTTTTGCTTTTGTTTCTGAGAAAACAGATGTACAAAGCATCGGCATGATTGCAGGAGCGGTGACAGGTATGGTGGCTGGAGCCCTGCTGATTTTCCTCCTGGTGTGGCTGCTAATCCGACGGAAAGACAAAGAGAGATACGAGGAGGAAGAGAGACCGAATGAAATCCGGTAAACCTCCCGCAAAATCCCCTTCCTCACCTAGGCTGCCTTTCTACCGCCAGCTCCCCAGCTCCCTAGTGACAACAAAAGTGTCCCATTTCCTCTTAACCTTAAATCTGTTAAAAGGATTATTCTGGTGGGTAAGGAGCTCCAGCCTAGGGGCAGGAGGACTGGTTTACCTTGACTTTCTTGTGAAACTATCCACAACAGGGACTTAATAGCTAAACTCTGCGTTCCTTCTCATTGCCTTCCACTTGTAAAGGCCATGCAATAGAGAATGGGCCTAGCCTACGGGCCATGAAAGGGCTTCTGCAGACAAACTCCCAGTCAAGGGGATTGCTGTCTAGACATCCAGTAGGGAGTGCCCATTCCCGCAGAGTAACAGGGTGGACCTCCCGGCCAAGGGGCCGCACACCCGCCCAAGCCCGCCGGAAGGGCTCAGGTCGCTGGGGGAGTCCCTGTTTCCCTACGTGGTAGCTCGAGGTTTCCACCTTGAGGAGTTGATCGGGCAACCTCAGAAAGCAGCAGCCGCAGCGGAAGCTTTCACAGTCCTGTGGCCCTAAAATCTATCTTTGCTGTTTTTCCTCTTCAGAGAAGATGCCGAAGCCCCGAAAGCCCGCCTTGTGAAACCCAGCTCCTCCTCCTCGGGCTCTCGGAGCTCACGCTCGGGCTCCTCCTCCACGCGCTCCACGGCTAACAGCGGCTCCCGCAGCCAGCGGACACCGTCCTCGGAAGCGGCGCCCCGGCCAGGGCTGGCTACCCACACCTACGGTCCCATGGGGCCGGAGGCAAGAGGGTCTGAACCAAAGAAAGTCCACCACGCTACCCTGACCAAAGCAGAGAGCACTCCTGGCACGATCCCCAGCCAGAGCAGAGCCTTCCAAACTGTCTGAGTTCGGGCGGACTTGACTCCCATCCTTTCCCAGGAGTCAGGACTCTTCTCGTCATTGACACCCAGTCACCAGCCACACAACCGCCTCGGACCAAACGAGAGGTCATTTAAGTTGCAGTGACCATTGCATGGGAGAGATTCAAATGAACACTTTCCTCATATGACACCAAACAAGGAAAAGGATGTAAGCTGATGGTCTCCAAAAAGGCATCTCACTGTGCCTTTAGACCAGAGCGGGGGCCAAATCTGTGCATTTGGGGACCAGGACCTGTGGTGAGAAAGGCTGGGGAGAGGGGAAGTGAACACACTTAGAATTCCTCACTTGGGCTGTTTTGTGTCAACACTTTGACTCACCACTGTTAAGAAATGAGGTGTTGTTCATAAATTTTCTATGCATTTCTGCAAACCTACTGGATTGCTATGATTATTCAGAGACAAGCAGAACCCACAGCCTTATATCACACCTATCTGCACCATGAAAAACTCCAAAAAAGGAAACAAGTCTCTTCCATCCTGACCTGACTTTATTTACCAGAAAGTTTGGATATTAATTTCAAGAGGAGTTGAGAAATAGTGGGAGACGGAGAATGACTGAGATTTTCCCACTCTGTTCACTACTAATCTTCCTACTTATATTGAACTAAAAAAAAAGGGAGTCCAAAATGTGTAACAAGGGACTGTGAAAAGCTTTCCATCTTGATGTTCAGAGGGCCACTGACAAACATCAGAAATATAATGCTGGAGTAATTGTGGATTTTCCCTCAAATTGGATGTCTCTAAGGACTTCCCTGCTGGATATCTCTGGAGCAAGAAAACAATCATTAGGTGTCATTTAACAATCTCCTTAGAAAGAAGTCTTCTAGAGAAAGAGATCTTTTCAGAATGCTGGAAGATCATCCAACCACAGTCTCTTCTTTCAGTGAACATATGAAATCAGGATTTCAAGACTGACTAGACTAAAAAGGGAGATTAGATCAGCTTTCTCTTAATATGTCAAGGAGTGGCATCAGGAATTCAGCATTGCACCAAACTTGGAGCTTCCTCCATTTCTTTCATTTTCAGAGAAAGATGTGAACCTGGGACTTTTGTTGATTCTAGGCCTTAAATTATCAAAAAGTTCAGGGACTGACAACCTTTCCTGATGGCACTGCATGGACATCAGACCATTCCCTCCTGAGAGGTTGAGACAGAGAGGAAGTCAGTATTTTCCCAGTTTAGCCTCTCAGGAAGCCTAGCTCTGGGCTGGAAGGATAGGACATTAACATTTAGGGAAGACATGGTGAGGATAACTAGTGGGTGGCAGGAGGGATCTAGGTTAGTGCCTGTTAAATACTGTTGGCATCTTAGAAAGAATTAGCAGAAATGATTTACCAGGATAGCTCTCAGAAGAGCTGACACATGGGAGAAGACAGGTGTCTGAGAAACAAAAAGCAAGCAGCCTCCAATACAACTTGCCTTTTTAACAGTTTTGATGACTCTGCTAGTCAAATTCATCCTATGGCAAGAATGCTAAACCTGAAATAGCCCTTCAAAGACTCTGAAGCAAGTGTCAACAGATCACCAGTGGTAGAGCAAAATATTTTTTATTATTAAAAGGACACGGAATTCCCTGGCAGGCCAGTGGTTAGGACTCTGCGCTTTCACTGCCGAGGGTGAGGGTTCAAGCCCTGGTCAGGGAACTAAGGCCCTGCAAAAGTAAAAATAAACAAATAAATAGATAAATAAAAATAAAATAAAGTCTTAAAAAAAAAAGGCAGCAGGCTATAGGGAAGCAAAAGTAGTGCTGAGTGTGGTGCTGAAAGCCCTGTTCCTAAAATGTGAATCAGGCGCTTAAAGGGAAAAAGTTGATCTGGCATTTTGTCCTATTTCTGATTTTCATTTTTACATCTAATTCTCACATAGTACGAATGCTTTTCCTTCCAAAGTCCTTTAAGAAATAGGGTTTTATCCTCGAGTGAAAGTTTCATCTTGAGTTTTGTCTTCCTCTAAAAAAAATTGGGGGTAATTCCCTGTTAGTCCAGTGGTTAGGACATCATGCTTTCACTGCTGAGGGCATGGGTTCAATCTCTGGTCAAGAAACTAAGATCCCGCAAGCCACGTGGCATGGCCCCCGGCCCCCCCCCACCAAAAAAAAAAAAAAAGTTGGGACATAAGAGACATTGAGGAAGTAATGTAAAAAATGCCTGCCATTAGTTTAAGAGGGCTAGCACATTTGGAATGCTTCTTATACTAACACTGCCTCATTGTAAGACATAAACTCCTTACTCCACTTCCTTATTCTTCTGGTAGTGTGGTGTCCAGGCAACATAACACATCTGCTCTGTAATTCTGAGAATTCTCATTCCTAGAGTACCTGAGCCAAATGAGTATGCTGTGGCAGCTGCAGCTCTACCATCACTAGACATTTGCTCTTATTATCTATTACCTTTAAACCTAAGGTTTCCTGTTTATGCCTCTGCAAGCAGGAATCAGTCCCCTTTGCGTGAAAAGGTTTTGATTATTTAAACAGGTTAGTTATTAGAAGACTAAAATACCAGTTGAATATCCATATTATTTTGGAAGTCCATTCATACTGGATATCTACCAAAAATGTCACAAAACAAATTATTACCTGAAATCTGAGAAATTCTAGGAATTGAAGATTCGGAGAGAGAAGGTGCTGAAGTCAGTGATAGTGTGCTGCTCTTTCAGTCAGGCTTTTGGGTTCAGATATGACAGGCTCTGGGTTCAAGATAAAGTGTGAGCCACTACTGGTTTCAAACCATATTCCATTAACCTTGCAAGTCAAACAAATTTGATTCTTTAATATAAAACAAAAAAGGATAAAATAGATGGTGGAAGAAAAAGTGTAGGAAGAAGATACAGATGGAATGATGTGGATGTTTAGAAAATAACCGTTTCAATAAAACGCACACACTAAACTTAGAACTGTAAAAGAATGAAGTGATGCCTTTGTTGTTACCCTGTATAAGAACAATTTCAAAACTGCCGTTGCGAAAAAGACATATATAATTCTGCTTCATTTCTCGTGTTAAGCTGTTTATGTTTCAATTTTAACTTCTAAGTTGCCTTGTAAATGGGACTGTGTTTGATCACAAAAACCAAGTATTTATTACAGGTGCATCTGTGTCGGCAATTTAAAAATAAATAAGTAAAGGTGATACTGGAGGAGAGGCTGAAGCTCATATAACCTGCCTTGGAAATTTATTTATTAGCTTGCAGCCAACTGAAGAACAGAAGAACTCAGACTGAATATGATCTATTATTTATTGATTCCAGTCACAAATATACCAAGCACTTTTTTCTCACAAGGCGAGATACTAAGTAGTCCTGGACAAACCAAGTGACGACAAAGTTCATGACAGTTTCCGACCTTAAGGACTTTATCAAAATAACAAATAATATTTACTAAGCCAGTACTTCATATCAAGGTGAAGTGCCAGTAAAAAAAGTACACACTAAGGGGTTCAAAGAAATCTGAAAAGTAAACACTATGAGATTTAAATAAATCTGAAAAAAATTTCACAGAATTAAATGAGGTAATATATGCAAAGCACTTAGAACAGTGCTTGGCCTGTGACAAGCACTCAAAAAATGTTAATCATGACCCTCTTCCCTAGTCAGAAACTCTAGGCCTCAGACTGGAGCCCCAGGCACCCAAACTTTAACTTTAGATCCTGAGTGGGTTTGAAACCCTGTGCATTTAAAGAGGTGGAGACAGGACATTTATCATTATCTGAACTTTATACATAACACATAAACTCTCATTCTAGTCGATAAGAAGATAGTTCAAATCCTAGAACGCGTTTTGAAAGTGACCAGAAGGGAAGGTTATCTGTTCAGCTTTCTGTAATCACTACTACTAGGTGGGATACCCCAAACCCGTGGATTTAGGCACCTGTTCTATTTTCCACCGGTTCAAATCTTGTAGGTAGTTCAGAGGTTAGTTTAAAAAGCTGCAAAATGTAGGGTGTGGTTCAGAGATTGTACTCGATAAATTGGGTGGGGAGAGAAGTCTGCAGATGCTAAAGAAAACTGCAAGTATGCATCTTTCTCGGCAGTTCGAGTTACACGTGTTTTCAGGAAGGAAATTACTAATAAAAAAAGACCCAAGATTCTGGAATCAAGAGCTAGGTTCTACTGTAGCTCAGCCAGATGTTTAACTTCCCACAAATAACATCTCTGAACCTCATTTCTCTCCTAACACAGGAATGAATGATCTCTCTCTCAGAGAATCGTTTTGATGATTAAATGAAATAACAAATGAAAGCACTTTGTACCCTGTGAAAGCATCATATAAAACGAACTCCTTGGGAAGTGGGGAGAAGTTAGGTACATACCTCCAAGGACTCAAGCTCACATTCTCCCCCAGAAGGCAAATACAGAAAGGACATCCTTTGATCCAATATTCGAATCTGTCTCTAGGCTTTACTGGCTTGGACAAGGACAAGGTATCTCTCGTCTGACGGCCCTTCTCGAAGTCTGGAGACCTTTCTAATTCCAGCCACGCCACTAAAAGTTCTGCTAGGTGGTCTTAAAAAAAATCTTTTAACCTATTTGTGCCCACTCATCTACTAAATAGGAATACTACCTGCCCAGCCTGTTTGAAAGCGCTCACTAGAAAGCATTCAACGTGCTGAGAAAGGCTTAGAATGACAAGGCCCCAAACACCGCATCATGCCCGCAACTGGAAATTCTAGGTACACTGTTCTGTGCACTCCACTCGTTCAGTAATATTCTCAAGGCGCTTCTGCCTGGTTTCTCGCTTAGTTTTTGCCGAAAGTCAAGGCAGTAAAGATATTACCTAGAATTACTGAAAGTAAGAGGCTCAGGAAGTCTCAATCAAGGACACAGGGCTACCGGAACCCAGGTTCCTTACGCCTGGTTCACTTACAAGGAAAGAGCCCCCTAGCTTTTCTTTTTTTTTAAGCAACTGAGAAGTGAGGGGGCCCGGGCGGGTGGAGAAGGGGCCGAGCCAAGAAGCCGAGTCTGTTCTCGGTGGGCGCTGGGGGGTGACGGAGGCATCCGGGCTCCAAGAAGCGAGTTTAGCCATCTATTTCGCTAAGGATCCAGACACAGCACCGGACCCTGGAGATTGAGAAGTTGGGCCTCTCCGCACTCTGCGTCGGGGTCAGCCGGCCTCCAGCTACCACAATGAACAGAGGGTCCCGGGGGCCTGCCCGGCTAACCTGTCGTATCCCGCGCAGAGGCGAGACACCGCGGCGGCCGGCCGGCTCCTTCCATCCCCAGATCTGGGTGCCACTGGGCAAGTTACCCTCGCAGCACCCTGGGGTCAGAAACTTCGGCCCCGTCGTTCGGGGTCAGTCCTAGGACAGAGCCACGCTGGCTATGTGGGTGTGTGGAATCCCGGAGGGCCTAGAAGACCACCTACAAGGCCGGGGTGGGAGTAGGGGAAAGAGGATGGTGGGGGAGGGGCGCAACCACCTTCGCGGCCATCTTGTCCTCGCTCCACTTCCGCCTTCTCTCCAGGGCTGCCGGCGCCGGACCCCTCCCTGCAGGCCCTGCGCTCTAGCTCCGGGGGTTCCGCAGGAGCCAGATCGCCGATCGCGCTGCTGTCATTGGTTGGTTCCAAGTTGGCCCGCCCCTCTTCCCCCCCTCCTTCGTCCCTCCCGCCTGCGATTTCTGGGGCGCATGCGCAGAGGCAGACGAGCCCTTCCCCCGCGCCTGAGGTGACTGAGGACTCCCGCGCGCGGGCTCCGTCGGCCCCACCCTCCCTTTCCCCTGGGCCTTTCGGACAGCGGGGGCGAGAATGAAAGTTCCAGAACGCTGCGGTGAGTGCGTCATCGCTAGGCGGGGCGGGCTGGGGCGGGAGAGGGGAGGCCCGAAAGGTAGAGCCGGGTTCGTCATTGGGGCTTGCGGAGGTGGCCGCGCGCCCATTGGCCGAGAGAGCCGTGATGGGCACTGACAGGGGCGGGCCCCTTCTGGAAGGTTCTGAGGCAGGGTATAAGAGACGGGGCGGAGGACGGAAACCGGTCTCGTTGAACGCGTCGGCAGCTCCGTAGGTTTCTGTTTTCTTTTCCAGTGGACCCGGGCCTGCGCTCCAGGTAAGTTAAGATCTTTGTCTTCCAAGGCTTTTGGCGGCCCTTCGGGAGCCTACCGCCCGGCTCAGGCTGCAGGGGTTTGCAGCGGCCGGGGGCCTTCTGAGTGTGTCAGGCAGGGTGCGTGCGGCGATTCCTTTGCCTGGCTGGGGATCTTTGTTTCCGAGGGGAGGCAGCCTCCTTGGGGTGCACTCGGGATGGAGGAGTGGGCTGCGGAGGTCGGGCCGCCCGGAGGGGGAAGAGGCCGCGCCCGTTTGCGGGGCGTGGAACTGGCGCCTTAGAGCTTGCTGTGCCCTGTTTCCTTGTTTCAGGACCCATTCTTCTTAAAGGAGGAAGTCACAATTGGCACGCGCCCAAAGTGGGGGAGGGGGCTTCGGACCCTTGCAGGCCTTGCTGTGTTGAGCACGGCGCGGGGAGGGGAGGGGAGGGCTAAGGTTCAGCCCGGGGCGTGGGACCACGTGTTCAGGTGTGGCGCAGACCCTCTTGGCAGGTGCGTGCTTCCGTCTGCGGCGGGCTCTGCGGTTCGGACGGCAACCTTACTGCAGCACGCCATGCCTGCTCTGACCTTCCCGCGTGGTTATTTCTGACGAGCGCTGTTTCTGGGGCGAGGTTCTGAGCATAATTTGCGGAGTGGTCGTATCTGGTAGCGTTGACTTGGTAAACGTTTTTTAAGTGCTTGAACCGCTTTTCAAACCATGGACTTTTTTTTCTCCTTCCAGCAACCATGTCTAAGGGACCTGCAGTTGGCATTGATCTTGGCACCACCTATTCTTGTGTGGGTGTCTTCCAGCACGGAAAGGTGGAAATAATTGCCAATGATCAGGGGAACCGAACTACCCCAAGCTATGTCGCCTTTACTGATACCGAACGATTGATCGGTGATGCTGCAAAGAACCAAGTTGCAATGAATCCCACCAACACGGTTTTTGGTAAGCCAGTAAATCTTCATGGTATGAATTTAAGTGATTTCGGCGGTGTGTAATCTGAGAAGCTGTTTCAGGAGGTTGTTAAATGTGAGGCGAAAGCCCTAAGGATAGGAAGAGTTTTCTGTAGGGAACTTCAGTGATTATCCTTTTAAGGCTTAAGGTTTGTGGCATCTTGGTCATTCAGAACTTGAATCCGTAGGCATCTGGTCTTGGAACGGATGTAGTGTAATGAAATTCAAGGTAACGTTTGTATTGATACTTTTTGCAGATGCCAAACGCCTCATTGGACGAAGATTTGATGATGCTGTTGTCCAGTCTGATATGAAGCATTGGCCCTTCATGGTCGTGAATGATGCAGGCAGGCCTAAGGTTCAAGTAGAATACAAGGGAGAGACAAAAAGTTTTTATCCAGAGGAGGTGTCCTCCATGGTTTTGACAAAGATGAAGGAAATAGCAGAAGCCTACCTTGGGAAGGTGAGTAGTGCACAGTGCTGCAGGGGAGGATATAGATGGGGATTACCAGGTGTCCTGATAATGGTGGCGTAAGAGTGAGCAGTAGATAAATCTATCAGAATGGGTGGTAAAACCAGAGCGTTATTTGAGGATGTATCCTTACGTGTCCAAGTAGATGATATAGTGGTTAAGTTTTAATCTCTTTTTTTCCTAGACCGTTACTAATGCTGTTGTCACAGTACCCGCTTACTTTAATGATTCTCAGCGTCAGGCTACCAAAGATGCTGGAACTATTGCTGGGCTCAATGTACTTAGAATTATCAATGAGCCAACTGCTGCTGCTATTGCCTATGGCTTAGACAAAAAGGTAAGTACCATGTTTTATGTGTGCGTCACTCAAGATTAGTCTGAGTCACCACAAATAGATATGAGAATAATTTGTGTTGTAATTGCAGGTTGGAGCAGAAAGAAACGTGCTGATCTTTGATTTAGGTGGTGGCACTTTTGATGTGTCAATCCTCACTATTGAGGATGGAATCTTTGAGGTCAAATCTACAGCTGGAGATACCCACTTAGGTGGAGAAGACTTTGACAACCGGATGGTCAACCATTTTATTGCAGAATTCAAGCGCAAGCACAAGAAGGACATCAGTGAGAACAAGAGGGCTGTCCGTCGCCTTCGCACTGCTTGTGAGCGTGCTAAGCGCACACTCTCTTCCAGCACCCAGGCCAGTATTGAGATTGATTCCCTCTATGAAGGAATCGACTTCTATACCTCAATTACCCGTGCCCGATTTGAAGAACTGAATGCTGACCTGTTCCGTGGCACACTAGACCCTGTGGAGAAAGCCCTTCGGGATGCCAAGCTAGACAAGTCTCAGATCCATGATATTGTCCTGGTGGGTGGTTCAACCCGCATCCCCAAGATTCAGAAACTTCTCCAGGACTTCTTCAACGGGAAAGAACTGAATAAGAGCATCAACCCTGATGAGGCTGTTGCTTATGGTGCAGGTAATCTTTCTATTCTAGTTAAACAGTTTAACAGGCAGCCTGTTAGGGGGCCTTAGCTAACTGATGAATGATTTTTAAACATTTGTGGTTTCCACCAAAAGCTGTAGGTAATGATGGCAAAACTTTGTTGGATGTCTGAGCGATTGAGAATGGTTAGTTACATAATGAGTTATTGTAGTAGTACTGTGCTTTATTTAAATTTTATTTTAATCATATAGCTGTCCAGGCAGCCATTTTATCTGGAGACAAATCTGAAAATGTTCAAGACTTGCTGCTGTTGGATGTCACTCCTCTTTCCCTTGGAATTGAAACTGCTGGTGGAGTCATGACTGTCCTCATCAAGCGCAACACCACCATTCCCACCAAGCAGACGCAGACCTTCACAACCTACTCGGACAACCAGCCCGGTGTACTCATTCAGGTATGTTTCTCTGTGGCCTAGATTACTTGAGGTCCTATAAAATGAGAAGACTTGTTCCGCTGTGATGATGGATTCCAAAACCATTCGTAGTTTCCACCAGAAATCCTGTGTTGGCCAATTCCTTCCTTGGATGTCTGAGCGATCAGTCTTTCCTAATCAAGCTAATACAAATCTGAAGTAGCACAGATATTTGTGATTTTTCTTGTTTCTGTGTTTTTATTGTAATTTTGAATTTGTTTCATGCCAAGGTTTATGAAGGTGAGCGTGCCATGACCAAGGATAACAACCTGCTTGGCAAGTTTGAACTCACAGGCATACCTCCTGCCCCCCGTGGTGTTCCTCAGATTGAAGTCACTTTTGATATTGATGCCAATGGCATCCTCAATGTCTCTGCTGTGGATAAGAGCACAGGAAAAGAGAACAAGATTACGATCACTAATGACAAGGGTAAGTTTGGGCAGTATTTTGTGAGTGTGCTAAGTGTGCACTTTTGAGCACCCAGGCCAGTATTGAGATTGACTCCTTCGTAGAGGGAATCAATTTCTGTATCTGTCATCCATACCTGATTTGAAGAATCAAATGCTGACTTGTTCCATGGCACCCTGGACCCTGTGGCACTCTTACCTGCTTTTTTTAGAGGCAGAATTTGGTTCATAATGGTTTTATTTTCCAAATGTTTCTACTCTTACTCCAAGGGCATTTAGCGGAGATCATACTTAGCTGCTAAATGGAGTTGCAGGGTGATGGTGCAGAACTGCAGGTGATTGTCTTGCCTAAAAGGTTGGTTAATTTTACAGGCCGTTTGAGCAAGGAAGACATTGAACGCATGGTTCAGGAAGCAGAGAAGTATAAAGCTGAAGATGAGAAGCAGCGGGATAAGGTGTCTTCGAAGAATTCTCTTGAATCCTATGCTTTCAACATGAAAGCTACTGTTGAGGATGAGAAACTTCAAGGCAAGATTAATGATGAGGACAAACAGAAGATTCTTGATAAGTGTAATGAAATAATCAACTGGCTTGATAAGAACCAGGTTTGTAATTTCTATCGCCAAAGATTTGAGGGTGTGGGGTTGGGTGTAAAGGGTTTTAGCAAAAGCTTAGATGGGTGGGTGGGTTTTTACAAATTTGTAGGGTCACGATGATGAATGGTTCAAAACATTCGCGGTTTCCACCAGAACTACAGATGTTGGCAACTTCCTTCCTTGGATGTCTGAGTGACCCAAGATCTTAAACGTAACTTCATGTGCTGTTGTGTGTCTAGTGTGTCAGATTGATTACATCAGGCTTAGGGTCTTCTATTCAAAGAACTTGTAATAAAATATTTTTATTTTCCTCAGACTGCAGAGAAGGAAGAATTTGAACATCAGCAGAAGGAGCTGGAAAAAGTCTGCAACCCCATCATTACCAAGCTGTACCAGAGCGCAGGAGGCATGCCAGGAGGAATGCCAGGAGGAATGCCCGGGGGCTTCCCTGGTGGTGGAGCTCCCCCATCTGGTGGTGCCTCCTCTGGGCCCACCATTGAAGAGGTTGATTAAGCCAGCCTAGCATAGGTTTAGCATTGTTCCACACAACATTGAAGGACCCAAATTTGTAGCAAATTCCATGGCAGTTTTAAAGTTGAGCTGCTGTAGTAAACTGGGCATTCTTGATACTTGAACATGGAACGTGTGCACAGGGAAAGGAAATAACATTGCACTTTACAAGCACTGTATTGTAAGTGGAAAATGCAATGTCTTAAATAAAACTGTATTTAAAATGGGCACCATACAATTGTTCTGACTTTGTTTACAAGGGCAGTAAGGGAGTGTTCGGTTTTGGGGGTTGAACAACTTTCTGGCCTAATAAGTATTACAACAATATCTGGGTTGTCAATGACAAATTAAGTCTAGGCAACTGCCTGAACCTTTTAAATTAAGGTGTAAAAAATGGGAAAATGTGTAGACCTTTTGCTAGCTAGGCTCATTTAGTACTAAGTCTACATAAGTGTTAGTGTAGTTTGAACTGCAGGTCATCGTGCTTTCCATTGTTTGTGTTAGGCTAGAAAGGGGCATCCCAGATATTTTTGAGTATTCCACGTGGTTCACTTGAAACCATCTGAGGGTTCAAAAGAGGATAAATTTGAGGCCAAAATTAGGACAAGGAAGTATCCTGTCAGAAGTAACAACATGTGGTATACACAGGTGACTTCTGGTAGAGTGTCAATCTGAAATCCTTTAATCTGTGGGCAGAGGCTTTTCTGTTTTCTCACCTGAGTATTAAGGGCTGGGAATTAATGGAGCTAGCTGTAAGGTTGGCATAGTTAGGTCCCTTGACCCCTTTGAAACAGACTTTAAGGAAATTGTCTAATTCTGATCTCATCTTAAATCATAGCCAACCGTAACTCAGCAACTTCAGGCAGAACAATTGTGTTTACCAAGCCTAATTACACTGGACTGTCTTTAGGTAAGCTTGCTTAGGAGCACAGGCCTTCTCGTTGGTCCTTTGTTCATTGGGCCATTGGTATGTTAGCTTGAGTTGACAGGCCAGAAGGTATTGCACCTGAGAGTGAATCCTGTAAAGTCATGTTTGTGTGAGATGGGCCTGCTTAGTGCCAACCAGCCACCTAGTGGTCACTTAGGAAGAATCTCAGTTTTGGTATGGTGGGATGTCTTGGGTCACGGTTCATTCTCAGCAGAATGACCCAATCTGTTTCTGCTTTAGCTCTCCTTCACCTTTCTGTAGCTGTTCATGGATGACCCGACTAGCATAAGCATAATACAGATGACAGTTGAGCTTCATAAGAGTTTCCCCAATAACTACCTAGCGTTGACCCTCCCTCGTTCAGGTTAGTGGGTATAGCTAAAGGCTATCATTTGTAAAACAGCTGATGTTTCTTCTAAAAATACATCAAATTGACTAAGTTTAGTGCCTTAGGTGTGTGTTAATGTTTGGCAACTCTCCAGGAATTTATAGCACTGCCCCCAATTTGGTTTCTCCAAGGGCTACAAATGAAAGCATAGTTGATGTACTTTTTTTTCCACCTGTTTTCAAGTGAGTGGGAATCTGGCTTGTGTTTTAGTATTTACTGCATTGTTTGTGAACCTGGAGCAAACCATGTGTGGTGGTTTTTTTGAGACCACTCTCAAGGAAGTAACATGTCTCGTGCATGAACCATGGGATCTTGGTAAGAAAATTGAAGATCAAGTGTGATGGTGAAAATTAGCACAAGGCCTAGTGGAAGGTTATCAGTAGTAGCCATTACTGGAAGTTGTTGAATTTCAACAGTTACATAAGTTGTAAGTTTCATCAGTGAAATAAAACTTTCCTTGACACAGGTGGGAGAAGCAATGCGTTGCTGGGCCTGTGTAGTAGAAAATAAGTGGGGTCAGGGAGGAGCTACGGATTAGATTAACAATTTGCTAGGTTTAATTATACAGTGGAGGGGGGAGCCAGCCAGGCATTCGAATTTGGGGTAGACTTATTCCAAGACCTGTATGCTTCCTCCTGCATCCCAGCGTAGTGAATTACGAAGTACTGGCTCATCTCAGTGCAGAGCCTGGGGTTCATGTGTACTGGAAAGGATTTCTTTAAACCAAGGGAATTTGTAATCTTGCTTCTGAAAACACTTGCAATTACGTGCTTAAGGGCTTGGTCCCAGTGTCCTTCAGATAATTCCGTTTGTCTTTTTCTCCCCCCGTCAGTCATTTGGGTGTTCAAACTTGGAGACTTACCTTTTGCAAGAAGTCTAAGCAGTCTGGGGATTTGAACCCAATGACTCAAGTCAATTTTTGTCTTTCACTTTGCCTTATTTTTTTAGTTTCCTGCTGTGGGCTAAGCCCTGACTGCAGGAGTAGATGCAGAAGCTGGAGAAGATGTGTTCCAGCCTTATAGGAGAGACTGACATTCACGAGATGAAGACAGTTAAGAAATGGCACCCTTTTTGCGGGGAAACACTGGCAGTAAGTGTAAGTTAGATTGTTTATTACAGCCTAGAAGAAGATGTGGAGAAGGTGGCCGTAAGAACAGCATTTACAGTTTTCCAGTCTAGATAGTTTAATGGTTTTCGCTTGTCTTACTCTATTTGATTATCCTAACAACCTTTAAGAGTGATGGTTGGATCGTCTGGCTGTGCATGTGTAAGTCTGTATAGGGTGATGACAAAAGCAATTTCACTTTTGTGTGGATTATTATAATGAATTGTTATAAATCTAAGGTCATGGCCCTCGGATGCCTGGCATTTACATTTTGCACAGGGCACCATTGGATTGGAAAGTGAGAGCAAAAAAGTTCAGTGGCCCTCAATCTCCATGTCCGATTTTAACAGTTACATGCTGGTTTCAGCTGGACTTAGCAATAACATGGTTATGTTTAAAAATGTATTTTTATGGAGTAACAGTAATTGGAATTTTTAAACTATTACGGGAATAATTTTCATCTTAGAAGCCACAGCAGTACATTTACTCCCAATAATATTACTGCAGTTATTTATGTACTTAAAAGGTACTGTAAAGAAAACGATGCCTGCAAACAATTCTTTGCTGAAACAATATTGAGTACCTACAATATACTTTCTTAGGAAAAATAGCCTTTTGGGTTCTGTTAAGGTGAAATGGGGTGATTGGTGGGACATAAATAGGAAAGGCTGAGGATTTTCTTTTCTTTGGTCTATATGGCTGTAAGGACATCTTTATCCACTAGATGGCAGTAAGCTATTGAGAAAACTACTTGGGTCGCTGAGAGAGGCTGCTGGAACATTTTCAGTAAGGTTTGTGCTTTTTGTTTCACAAGTTGCCTAACTAGAAGCACAGTAAATGCTGAGGAAAGAAAGCTCCGAATGTTCACGTTCCAGGCAAATCATTCCCGGCTGAATAAGTTGAGCAAGTGCCCTGACTGTGGGGTATGGGTTTGAGTAGAGATTTTTAGGGTACTTGGGACAGGCAGGTTAAATACAGACAGAGCTTTGAAATACGCAGGAAAAAAAGATGAGTCTCCCCGGGAAGAGAAGACAGTCTTTCCTGATCCGCTCTTTCTAGTTTAAAACTGTGTTATTTCCCTCATCACCCTTGACTCCGACTCCTGAGACTCATGACTTGTATGAAATGTTTGAATTCCTCACCAAACTGAAACTCATGAGTGCAAGAATATCCACACACACTTACAGTTCCAGCCAGTGTCTGGCCCATTGTACACATATAATGTCAAGTGAATGAATGAAAAGGGATGGAGCAGGCACCCCAGAAGTTAGTGATAGAATGTGTTCCCTTTGGGCTTTATGATGCTATGGTCATGGCTCTTGGAGTGGTGAGAGGCTGGCTGAGTTCAGGCTCCCTGCAGATCTCCGCTACAGTTCCTCCTTGCAGAGTGGGGGAGCCAACATTAGAGCTGCATGAGATGAGGAAACGATCAAGCCCAGAGCAGCTCTAGGCAAATGAAAGTTGGCAGTAACAGAACTGTCCAAGTCTTTGACCTAAAGGACCACCTGCAGTCTTCAGATTGCCCCTGAGATCTGGGCAGTATGTGGCGTGAGTGGGATGAGCAGAAGTAGTGTACATAGTCTCTGCAATATGAGAGGACAGTCAGGGCCTGCCAGGAGAACTGAAGCCTAAAGCTGGGCCACAGAACACTCAGGATGCAGCCAGCCCCAGGACCCTAAGAAAAAGGCTGCCAATCTTGACCTTGCATTAGACACCAAAAACACAAGCAGCAAAAGAAAACATTGGGCTTCATAAAAATTAAAAATGGGCTTCAAAGGATACCATCAAGAAAGTGAAGAAAGACAACCTACAGAATTGGGGAAGATATTTGCATGTCAGAGATCTAACAAAGTACTATCCAGCATGTATTACAAAAACTCTTAAAACTCAAAAAAGAGAAACCAATGTTTATAATGGACAAAAGAAGATACAGAAATAGCTAATAATCATATGGAAAGAAGCTCAACATCAATAGCCATCAGAGAAATGCAAATCAAATCCACAGTGAGGCAGAACTTGATATCCACTAGGATGCCTAGACAAGAACAAGTTGGCAAGGATGTGCAGGAATTGGAACCCTCATACACTGCTGGTGCGCATGTAAAATGGTGCAGCCGGTTTGGAAAACAGTCTGCAGTTCCTCAAAAGTTAGAATTAACGTGTGACCCAAGCATTCTACTCATAGTTATGTACCCAAGAGAAATTATAGAGAAACATAAATCCACACAAACATTTATACACAAATGTTCACAGCAGGATTATAATAACCGGAAAGTGGCAATAACCCAAATGTCCATCAGCAAATGGATGAATAAAACATGGCATGTCCCTACAATGGAATAGTATTCAGCAGTAAAGGGCAATGAAGTACTGATACATGCTACAACATGGATGATCCTTGAAAACGGCAGTGACAACAGCCCACATATTGTATGATTCTCTGGGATGTTCAGAGGAGGCACATCCTTTGAGATAGAGGTGGTTTCCTAGGGCTGGGGGAAAGGACAGTTGGGGGAAAGTGCAGTTATTGCAAACAGGTATGGGGTTTTGTTTTGGGTTGGTGAAATGATTCTAAATTGGTTGTGGCAATGGTTGCATAGTTCTGTGAATATACTAAAAATATTGAATTGCATACTTTAAATAGATGAATTATTGAATAGTGTGGTATATGAATAGTATTTCAACAAAGCACTTAAAAATCTTTTTTGAGTTAGAAAAGAAGGAGTCTGCAGAGCTGGCTTCCCCAAAGTGGGGGGAGAGAGAATGTATGTGAATATGAAACCATATTCTTACTCTCAAGGAACTAAGTAATAACATTGGCTGTGCGGTGGTTTTCCGTTTTATCCCCCAGCTTTATTGACGTAATTGTCATATAACATGGTATAAGTTTAAGGTGTACAAAGTGTTGATTTGATACCTGTTGTGAAGTGATTACAACAATAAGGTTAGTTTTTCTGAATTAACAAATATCGTATATTAACGCATATATATGGAATCTAGAAAAAATGGTGCAGATGAACCTATTTCCAGGGCAGGAATAAAGATGCAGACATAAAGAAACGGACATGTGGACACAGTGAGGCAAAGGGAGGGTGGGATGAATTGGGAGATTAGGATTGACATATATGCACTACCATATAAAAAATAGATAGCTAGTGGGAACCTGCTGTATAGCACAGGGAGCTCAGCTCGGTGCTCTGTGATGATCTAGATGGGTGGGATGGGGTGGGGGAGTGGGAGGGAGATCCAAAAGGGAGGGGATATATGTATACATATAGCTGATTCACTTCCTGTTGCACAGCAGAAAGTAACATAGCATTGTAAAGCAATTATACTCCAATTAAAAAAACAATGAGGTTAATTAGTATCTCCATCATCTCACATAATTACTGTTTCATTTTTGTGGTGAGAACATTTAAAATCTACTCTCTCAGCAACTTCCAAGTATATAATACAGTGTTGTTAAATATAGTCACCAGGCTGTACATTATTAGATGCCCCAAACTTACCTTGTGACTGGAAGTGTGTACCCTTTCACCAAATCCTCCCATTTCTCCACTGCCCTATGCTATTGCCTTCTAATGTCTACACATCCCTTTGAGACTGTGGACTCTCAAACCAAGCTGGTACAGCTTCCAAACCCAAGAGTTGAAAAAATTAGATTGGGCTGAAAAGAAAGCAGGCTGCAGGCAAGTAACCACTTGAAAATACATTGAACAGACTTCCCTGGTGGCACAGTGATTAAGAATCCGCCCGCCAACACAAGGGACACGGGTTCAAGCCCTGGTCTGGAAAGATCCCACATGCCGCAGAGCAACTAAGCCCGTGCGCCACAACTACTGAGCATGTGTACCACAACTACTGAAGCCTGTGCACCTAGAGCCCGTGCTCCGCAACAAGAGAAGCCACCGCAATGAGAAGCCCGCGCACCGAAACGAAGAGTAGGCCCCGCTCACCGCAACTAGAGAAAGCCCGCGCACAGCAATGAAGACCCAACGCAAACAAAAATAACTAAATTAAAAAAAAAATTAGATCAAGCCACATTAAAAAAACCAAAAAAGACATTGCAAATATTCATCAGAAACCTTATTTATTTGTTGATTTAGTGTTTCTCGTGTGTCTGGGACCTGCTGTGTCGTTTACTACCTGTGTGACCTTCAGTGAATTATTCTTTCTGAAGCTGATTATCTTTACCTATGAAATGGGGATTATAATAATCAGCCATTAGGTGTGTTATGAGGATTAAGTGAGCCAGGGTATGTGGAGAGTTTAGCTCTGTGCCTGACGCATAGAGTACGTGCTAGTAAGGGTTATTAACTATTAATTAAATGAATTAAGTGATAATATTAACATTTCCTAAGGCTGCCATAACAAGGTACCAAAAATTTAAACAACAGAAGTGTATCGTGTTCTGGTTCTGGAGGCCAGCAGCCGGAAATCACGGTGTTGGCAGAGCCATGCTCCCTGCATGCTCAGGGAGGGAGCTGTCCTGTGCCTCCCTTCTGGCTTCGGGTGGCCTCCTGTGTCCTTGGGCTTAAGGACGCAGCACTCCAGTCACATGACTGTCTTCTCCCTGTGTGTCTTCACATTGTCTTCTCTCTGTGCACGTCTGTGTCCAAATTTCCTTTTTCTATGAGGACACCAGTCGTACTAGGTTAGGGCCCACGCTAGTGACCTCATTTTAACTAGATTACCCTGTAAAGACTGTTTGCAAATAAGGTTACATTCTGAGGTTGTGGGGATGAAGACTTTAACTTTTATTTTTTAATGGGGGGGTACATAGTTCAACCCATAACAATCACATTCCCTGTTACCAAGAAGAGGAATCTCCCCAGCTTTTGCACAAGAATAGAAAGCAAAGGAGACGAAATTGAAATACCTGTTCTTTTGTGGGACCGATAAAAAGGCCTTTTCATTCAGTCTCTTTCCCTGAACCGCAGGTCACCAGCTGTGGGCAGTGTTCCTCTCTATCCCTTTACCAGCCCTTGGTCCCTCTGGATTTTCCAACAATGCCTCATTCTGTTATTTCCAGTGATTTCCCTGTGGGCAGCAGTTTATTTCTGTCATCAAGTCTCTGATGAAATCTTTAGCCATGAAATATTTAGTCCAATCCCAACAAATCGTGTATGGTGTTAATATGTCACAAGCTGCCCGCGGCCTGCATTATGTGGTAATTTGGAAGCAAGAGAAGTGATAATATGGGGCCGGGCTTCTTTTGTGAGCTCGCATTAATGCTGGAGCTGGTGTTGTCAATTGACAGCCCATCGATTTGGGCTAATAGTGTGTGGAGGGGGCAGAATTGGGACGAGGTAGGGAATAAAGGATATTGATGGCCAGTCGCCAGGATCCTGGCAGCTTTTAATCTATTATTGCCCTCTTTTAATGCAACTTCCGTGTCAACTGCATTTACTTCCACCAGCTCTGCCTGCTGTGCTGAACTGTGAAGCCAGTGGGATGCCACCCCCAGAGTGGCCCAAAGTTCCCCGGTATTGATTCTTTGATGCTCTGGGGTGTGAATTATAATTATTTAATTAAGCCCTTTAATGGGTATCAACTACGAACCTTCGCCAGCCCAGGCTGGGGTGGGTGGCCAGGACGAGGTCCTCGTCATTAATCTGTGTTCATCTCGTTGCCACCAATTGTCCTAACCTCGACCCTCTTTTTTTCCTCCTATTATCGCATCTATGGTTTTAGTGGGAAGCAGGTCGATCTACTCTCAGAGAGGAGCTGGGAAGGGGAGTTGCTGATTTGGGGAGACTGGAGGGGAGGCCATGGTTGAGCAGATTGCAGTGTCAGCTGTTCACACTGAGGGAGCTAGTCACTCTTGTCAGATCTGCTCTGCCCAGTTCTAGTTTGCCTATGCAGGGAGGTGATGCAAGAGATCTCACAGCCACTTCCTTGTGTAGCTTTGAGTCCTATTTTAGATCAGGAATATTCCACACCCTCACTTAAGTCATTCGTCAGCCTTCCCAGAGTACAAAGTACTGCCTTGTGCCCTCAGGGAACTTCAACTCTAGTAAGCGGTAGAGGGATCCATAAGTAAATAAGTAGCCACAAGCCACTAATGAGCCTTGAGAAGGGGCAAAGTATAGGAAGTTAAGGCACCCCATGGGAGGGGCCTTGACCCAGGCTTGGGGGTCAAGGAGGGCTTCCTGGAGGGACAAATTCCTAAACTGAACCTGAAGAATGAGTAGGAGGTAGTCATAGGAAAGAGGAAGGGCATGCTAGTCAGTGGAACAGCATGTTGGAAAGGCCTGGCAATGAAAGAGAAGGCCCAAGAAATTTGGAGACCTCATCTAGTTGAGGCCAATACTTGGTATGAGGTGGGGACAGGTCCCTCTCCCAACCTGGGTTCTTGTCTTCTACCTGCCTGTCATGCTGATAAAGCTCGTCAGGAGCTTCAGGAAGCTCAAAAAGTCCCGGATGGTATTTCCCATCATTTTGTCAGATGCTTTTGTGTTTCTACCATACTTTCTTCTAGGCCAAGAGTGATTTTTACTTCACTTGTTTAGTTCATGTGGTGGTTTTAAAACATGTCTGCAATTTTTTTGAGCACTCCTGTCATCAAGGAATGGAGTCTAATTCCTCTCCCCATGAACATGGGCTGGCCTCGGGGACTGACTTCTAATGGATAGAAGGTGGAACAGGCAACTCTGGGTAACTTCCAAGTCTAGATTATTAAATTCCTACTGCTTCCACCTGGTTCTCTGGACATTCACTGTAGAGTCTTCAGCTGCCCTGTAGGAAGTTTGGTCCCCTGAGTCCCCCATGTGGAAAGACCACATAGAAAGAGATGCTTGAGGAACCTCATTGTTGAGTGGTCCTAGTCTGGGTACTAGACACATGAGTGAAGCAACCTTGGAGTTGACTCCAGCCCCAGCCATCAACTGACTACATCTTCATTCAGAGAGCCCCTCAGTGAGAATTGGTCAGCTGAGCTCAGTCAACCTCCAGATTTATGGGCAAAATAAATGATTGTTATTGTTTTAAGCTACTGTTTTAGGGTGATCTGTTACACAGTGACAGGTAATTGGAACAGTTAAGTTTGGTAAAGTTTGTGTTTGATTAAGTTTGATTACCATAGCTTGATAGTAAGTCTTCAAATCAGGCAGTCATAGTCCCCCAATTTTGTTTTTCTTTTTCAAATTTGTTTTGACTCTTAGATCTTTTTCTTTCCCATGTAAATTTAAAAAATCAACTCATTTCTTTGGTTTTTTAAAAAATTTTTAAATTAATTTATTTATGGCTGTGTTGGGTCTTCGTTTCTGTGGGAGGGCTTTCTCTAGTTGTGGCAAGCGGGGGCCACTCTTCATTGCGGTGCGCGGGCCTCTCACTATCACGGCCTCTCTTGTTGCGGAGCACAGGCTCCAGACGCGCAGGCTCAGTACTTGTGGCTCACGGGCCCAGTTGCTCCGCGGCATGTGGGATCTTCCCAGACCAGGGCTCGAACCCATGTCCCCTGCATTGGCAGGCAGATTCTCAACCACTGCGCCACCAGGGAAGCCCAAAAAATCAACTCATTTCTTCTAAAAAAATTTCCTTCTTGAATTATAATTGGAATTTTAATGACTATAGATTAAATTGGGTAAAGCTGATACCTTAACAATATTGAATACCAATCCATGAACGTGGCATAGCTTGCCGTTTTTTTAGGTCTTCTTTAATTTCTGTCAGCAATGTTTTGTAGTTTAGAATGAAGAAAGCTTCTGCCTTTTGTTAAATCGGTTTTCATTTACATTTTTTAATGCTATTGTAAATAGAACTGTTTTCAAATTTTCATTTTCCAATTACTTGCTCTTACTTTGTAAGAATACAGTGGAACTTAAATGTTGACCATGTATTGTGTGATCTTGCTAAATTCACTTATTAATTCCAGTACTGGTTTTGAAGAGTTTCTTAAGATTTTTTCCATAAGCAATCATGTTATCTGCAAGGAAAGATGATTTATTTCTTCCTTTCCAATATGTACATATTTTACTTATTTTTTTTCCTTATTGCTTTGGCTGAGAACATCAGTAAAATGTTGAATAGAATGGTGAGAGTGTTTTTGATCTTAGGAGGAGAGCATTTAATATTTCACCATTAAGTATGATATTAACTTTGGGTTTTTCATAGATATTCTTTAACAAATTGGGTTTTGGTATCGTGCTTGTATTAAGGGTAAATTTGAGCATGGCAGCCTGTCCGTGATAAAACTGCCAGCAAAGACCAGGATGGAGGAAGGAGACTAACGCAAGAAATGTAGGTGCTCACAATTTAAAGACAATGACTGAAAACGGGAAGTGTTGCAAAATGTGGTTTTCAGAGACAGCCTGGGAAGAATGGACATAGGTGGGGCCAAGAGAGAATAAAATCCTCAAGATGGGACTTGTGGGCTTAGAATGGCTTCCTTCTTCCTCTCCACCTGCTGATCTATTCTTTTTTTTAAAAATAAATTTATTTTATTTTATTTATTTTTGTCTGTGTTGGGTCTTCGTTGCTGCATGCGGGCTTTCTCTAGTTGTGGCAAGTGGGGGCTACTCTTCGTTGCCATGGATGGGCTTCTCATTGCGGTGGCTTCTCCTGTTGCGGAGCACGGGCACTAGGTGCATGGGCTTCAGTAGTTGTGGCACACGGGCTCAGTAGTTGTGGCTCGCGGGCTCTAGAGCGCAGGCTCAGTAGTTGTGGCACGCGGGCTTAATTGCTCCGTGGCACGTGGGATCTTCCTGGACAAGGGCTCGAACCTGTGTCCCCTGCATTGGCAGGTGGATTCTTAACCACTGTGCCACCAGGGTAGTCCCAATCTATTCATTTTTCAAAAGCTGAAATAGTCCCTCTCGGGATTCTCCTGGGCAACGTGGGTGACGCCCCCATTCATTGTTCCCTATACATTTGATACCTTTAGTAGAGCACTTTTCACACATTTTGGCGCTGTCTGTGTGGCTGGCTCTCTCCCCCTGGACAGTGAGATCCTTTGAGGTAGGGACTGAGGCTTCTTCATTTTCATATTCCCCCTACCCCTCCCTGGGAATCACGGAGCAGAATCAGAGCTCTGGGGTCTGCGTAGCATGTTCCTCCAGCTGTGCAAACCTCAACAAGTTTTCCCTCTGAAAATGCTTTTCTTTAAAATATGATTTCCTTCTAAGAAGTTGTACCTAAGTTGTTTCTTACTTGTGGGAGATTCTGTTTTCTCATTTATAAAGAAAGGAATAATAATACCTATCTTAGAGGTAGTTGCTACCTGCTCTATTTTGGGTGTAGGCACTTAGTGCATAAGTGTTGAATCAAGGGACACAGTTTCTTTTACTGGAACAGAGGTGTGGCTTAGAGATGAACAAACGGACAATCTTGCATGGTCCCAGACACAGGGTGAGTGGAAACTTAATTAGTTAAATTAGTTAAATCCTACCAGGCTTTAGAAAGTGTATACTGTAATGCAGTGGAGTTCCCAATCCAATCAGAACTTGAATTTCTTTTTTATAACAAATATTTTATAATATCTCTTTACTATTCTGGAATGAAATTCATAGGTAATCAAAACATTGCATTTAATGTTCTAATTATAAATCTGAAAAAGAGTGAAAGAAAATGTTTGCAATAAAATGACGTGTGTTTCAATAGACGCTCAAGTTCAGTTAAACTGGAAGACATAACTAGTGGGATGCTCACCCCTTCTGCAGAATCCTTGTGAAAGCAGAATTCAGGCCATTGTTTTGGTGGCTTAGACATCAGTGGCACTGCTGTCAAGATACACTCTTCTGAAATGCTGACCAAATCTTTGTATTGTCCCAAATGAAGCAAGGACATTCATTTCTTATTTTACATGGTATTCACCTTCTGGAAAAATTCAGTGTATTTTTCAGTTGTGCAAAAAAGACTTCATGTTATTTTTATACAACATTATTTATAGAAAGCTTTTTTTTTTTTTTGCGGTACGCGGGCCTCTCACTGCTGTGGCCTCTCCCGTTGCGGAGCACAGGCTCCGGACGCGCAGGCTCAGCGGCCATGGCTCATGGGCCCAGCCGCTCCACGGCATGTGGGATCTTCCTGGACCGGGGCACGAACGAACCTGTATCCCCTGCATCGGCAGGCGGACTCTCAACCACTGCACCACCACGGAAGCCCTAGAAAGCTTTTTCATCTACATGAATATCTGGAAGACATTCAGAAATCTCTCTGGGTTCAAAAACCCTGGCACTGCCTCTTTTTGTCTATGTGGCCACTTCACATTCAGTGTCTTCATCTGTAAAAGGTGGGTGATATACCCAGTCACAAGGCGCGCAAAGGTTTAAATGACAGGGTAGCAAATGACACTCTGTACAGTATCAAGTATCCAGTGCTAATATATATTGAGCATTTATTATATGTCACGAATAGTAACAACGCTCTGAGTTCAGTGCCATCATTGACTCTAATTTTCAGTTGAGTAAGTGAGGCCCAAGTTATTTGCCCAAGTTCACGTAAGAAGGAACACAGCAGAAATGTGAACACAGGTGACTCCCAAGCCTGTTTGGTTCCCCTCCACGCTGTACTGAGCCTACCATGAGCAGTGCCAGGCAAGACTATCCCTGAAATTGGCCAAAATTGATCCCTCCTGAAAGCCCACCACTCTTACGAAGGATCTCCACTGGCTAATGCTCTAGAGTGCTTGCGTGATCTGAGGAGGAGAGGGCAGCTAGGCCAAGTGACAGAGGAAGGTGCAAAGGGCACGCAGAGAGTTCTCATCTGGGGAGTCCTGAACTGTAATCATGCCAGGGTCTTAAGTGGGTGAGGTGGTGTCCTGAATTGAATAGGCCACTTGCTTTAAGGACAGGCTGATTTGGGCTGAGTATAAAGACTAATTTCCCAACATTTAGAGCCATCTGACAATTCACATCAACGCTGAGAAAGCACCTGGTGTGTTCGTAGTGTTATGCTGACTCCAGAGGGGCACAGAAATGAGTCCCAGAGACTCTGTCTTAGGAGCCCACAGTGGAGAAATCAGCATAAGTCTCTGTTAGGCTGGAAAAGGAAAGCCTGGGGCAGCTGAGCTACCTACTCTTTTTTTTTTAATTAAATTTATTTTTAATTTTTATTTATTGATTATTTATTAGTTTTTGGTCATGCTATGCGGCATGCGGGATCTTAGTTCCCCAACCAGGGATCAAACCTGTGCCTCCTGCAGTGGAAGCGTGGAGTCCTAACCACTGGGCTGCCAGGGAAGTCCCAAATTTTTAATTTTTTTAAATTTTTTATTTTACATTGGACTATAGTTGATTTACAGTGCTGTGTTAGTTTCAGGTGTACAGCAGAGTGAATCAGTTATACATATACATATATCTATTCTTTTTCAGATTCTATTCCCATTTAGGGAAAAGAATAACAGAATATTATTACAGAATATTGAGCAGAGTTCCCTGTGCTCTACAATAGGTTCTTTTTGTTTATCTGTTTTAAATATAGTAGTGTGTATATGTCAATCCCAAACTCCCAATTTATCCCTCTCCACCCTTTCCCCTTTAGGTAACCATAAGTTTGTTTTCTAAGTCTCTGAGTCTATTTCTATTTTGTAAATAAGTTCATTTGTATCACTTTTTTTAGATTCCACATATAAGTGATGTCATATGATATTTGTCTTTCTCTTTCTGACTTCACTTAGTATGATAATCTCCAGGTCCATCCATGTTGCTGCAAATGGCATTATTTCATTCCTTTTAATGGCTGAGTAATAGTCCATTGTATATATGTACCACATCTTCTTTATCCATTCATCTGTCAATGGACATTTAGATTGCTTCCATATCTTGGCTTTTCTTGTTTTTGTATCCATTCAGCCAATCTGTGTCTTTTGGTGGGAGCAGTTAGTCCATTTACATTTAAGGTAATTATCGATATGTATGTTCCTATTCCCATTTTCTTAATTGTTTTGGGTTTGTTATTGTAGGTCTTTCCCTTCTCTTGTGTTTCTTGCCTAGAGAAGTTCCTTTAGCATTTGTTGTAAAGCTGGTTTGGTGGTGCTGAACTCTCTCAGCTTTTGCTTGTCTGTAAAGGTTTTAATTTCTCCATCAAATCTGAATGAGATCCTTGCTGGGTAGAGTAATCTTGGTTGCAGGTTTTTCTCCTTCATCACTTTAAATATGTCCTGCCAGTCCCTTCTGGCTTGCAGAGTTTCTGCTGAAAGATCAGCTGTTAACCTTATGGGGATTCCCTTGTGTGTTACTTGTTGTTTTTCCCTTGCTGCTTTTAATATGTTTTCTTTGTATTTAATTTTTGACAGTTTGATTAATATGTGTCTTGGCGTATTTCTCCTTGGATTTATCCTGTATGGGACTCTCTGTGCTTCCTGGACTTGATTAACTATTTCCTTTCCCATATTAGGGAAGTTTTCAACTATAATCTCTTCAAATATTTTCTCAGTCCCTTTCTTTTTCTCTTCTTCTTCTGGAACCCCTATAATTTGAATGTTGATGCATTTAATGTTGTCCCAGAGGTCTCTGAGACTGTCCTCAGTTCTTTTCATTCTTTTTTCTTTATTCTGCTCTGCAGTAGTTATTTCCACTATTTTATCTTCCAGGTCACTTATCCATTCTTCTGCCTCAGTTATTCTGCTATTGATCCCATCTACAGTATTTTTAATTTCCTTTATTTTGTTGTTCATCGTTGCTTGTTTCATCTTTAGTTCTTCTGGGTCCTTGTTAAATGTTTCTTGCATTCTCTCTATTCTATTTCCAAGATTTTGGATCATCTTTACTCTCATTATTCTGAATTCTGTTTCAGGTAGACTGCCTATTTCCTCTTCATTTGTTAGGTCTGGTGGGTTTTTATCTTGCTCCTTCATCTGCTGTGTGTTTTTCTGTCTTCTCATTTTGCTTATCTTACTGTGTTTGGGGTCTCCTTTTTGCAGCCTGCAGGTTTGTAGTTCCCGTTGTTTTTGGTATCTGTCCCCAGTGGCTAAGGTTGGTTCAGTGGGTTGTGTAGGCTTCCTGGTGGAGGGGACTGGTGCCTGTGTTCTCGTGGATGAGGATGGATCTTGTCTTTCTGGTGGGCAGGTCCACGTCTGGTGGTGTGTTTTGGGGTGTCTGTGAACTTATTATGATTTTAGGCAGCCTCTCTGCTAATGGGTGGAGTTGTGTTCCTGTCTTGCTAGTTGTTTGGCATGGGTGTCCAGCACTGTAGCTTGCTGGTCATTGAGTGAAGCTGGGTGCTGGTGTTGAGATGGAGATCTCTGGGAGATTTTCACCGTTTGATATTATGTGGAGCTGGGAGGTCTCTTGTGGACCAGTGTCCTGAAGTTGGCTCTCCCACCTCAGAGAAACAGCACTGACTCCTGGCTGCAGCAACAAGAGCCTTTCATCCACATGGATCAGAATAAAAGGGAGAAAAAGTAGAAAGAAAGAATTAGTAGAAGGAAGAAAGAAAGGAGGGAGGGAGGGAGGAAGGAAGGAAGGAGGGAAGGAAGAAAAAAAGGAAGAAAGAAAGAAGATAAAGTAAAATAAAGTAAGATAAAATATAGTTATTAAAATAAAAAATAATTATTAAGAGAAAAAAATTTTTTAAAAAAAACAGACGGCCAGAACCCTAGGACAAATGGTGGAAGCAAAGCTATACAGACAAAATCTCACACAGAAGCATACACATACACACAAAAAGAGGAAAAGGGGAAAAAATCATAAATCTTGCTCTCGAAGTCCACCTCCTTAATTTGGGATGATTCGTTGTCTATTCAGGTATTCCACAGAGGCAGGTACATCAAGTTGATTGTGGAGCTTTAATCCGCTGCTTCTGAGGCTGCTGGGAGAGATTTCCCTTTCTCTTCTTTGTTCTCACAGCTCCCAGGAGCTCAGCTTTGGATTTGGCCCCGCCTCTGCGTGTAGGTCGCCAGAGGGCGTCTGTTCTTCAGTCAGACAGGCCGGGGTTAAAGGAGCTGCTGATTCGGCGGCTCTGGTTCACTCAGGCCGTGGGGGAGGGAGGGGCACGGATTGCGGGGCGAGCCAGCGGAGGCAGAGGCCGGCGGGGACGTTGCACCAGCCTGAGGCACGCCATGCGTTCTCCCAGGAAAGTTGTCCCTGGATCCCGGGACCCTGGCAGTGGCGGCTGCACAGGCTCCCCGGAAGGGGGGTGTGTATAGTGACCTGTGCTTGCACACAGGCTTCTTAGTGGTGGCAGCAGCAGCCTTAGCATCTCATGCCCGTCTTTGAGGTCCGTGATTTTAGCCGCGGCTCGCGCCCGTCTCTGGAGCTCTTTTAAGCAGCGCTCTTAATCCCCTCTCTTCGTGCACCAGAAACAAAGAGGGAAGAAAAAGTCTCTTGCCTCTTAGGCAGGTCCAGACTTTTCCCTGGACTCCCTCCCGGCTAGCCGTGGTGCACTAACCCCCTGCAGGCTGTGTTCAGGCCACCAACCCCAGCCCTCTCCCTGCGCTCCGACCGAAGCCCGAGCCTCAGCTCCCAGCCCCGCCTGCCCCGGTGGGTGAGCAGACAAGCCTCTCGGGCTGGTGAGGGCCGGTCGGCACCGATCCTCTGTGCGGGAATCTCTCCACTTTGCCCTCCGCACCTCTGTTGCTGTGCTCTCCTCCGCGGCTCCAAAGCTTCCCCCGCCGCCACCCGCAGTCTCCGCCTGCGAAGGGGCTTCCTAGTGTGTGGAAACCTTTCCTCCTTAACAGCTCCCTCCCACTGGTGCAGGTCCCGTCCCTATCCTTTTGTCTCTGTTTATTCTTATTTCTTTTGCCCTACCCAGGTACGTGGGGAGTTTCTTGCCTTTTGGGAGGTCTGAGGTCTTCTGCCAGCATTCAGTAGGTGTTCTGTAGGAGTTGTTCCATGTGTAGATGTATTTCTGGTGTATCTGTGGGGAGGAAGGTGATCTCCGTGTCTTACTCTTCCACCATCTTCCCCTCGTCCCCCTAGTTTCATTCTTTTACATGTAGCTGTCCAGTTTTCCCAGCACCACTTACTGAAGAGACTGTCCTTTATCTATTGTATATTCTTGCCTCCTTTTTCATAGATTAATTGACCAAAGGTGCGTGGGTTTATTTCTGGGCATTCTGTCCTGTTCCATTGATCTATGTGTCTGTTTTTGTGCCAATACCATACCGTTTTGATGACTGTAGCTTTGTAGTATAGTCTGAAATCAGGGAGCCCGAGTCCTCCAGCTCCATTTTTCTTTCTCAAGATTGCTTTGTCTATTTGGGGTCTTTTTGTGTTTCCATACAAATTAAAAAATTTTTTTGTTCTAGTTCTATGGAAAATGCATTGGTAATTTGATAGGGATTGCATTGAATCTGTGGGCTACCTACTCTTGATAGTTGAAGAGTGTGAATATATCAGGGTTACTCTGGAGGTCAGAACCGGCATCTGTGGCTGAGTTGAAGTAACAGGAAGCAATCTGGGGGCTGTCAGTTATGAAGTTATTTTCTCTAGTGCCAAACCAATTCTTTTAGACTCTGCTTTTTTTTTTTTTTTTTTTTTTTTGCGGTACACGGACCTCTCACTGTTGTGGCCTCTCCCGTTGCGGAGCTCAGGCTCTGGACGCACAGGCCCAGCGGCCATGGCTCACGGGCCCAGCCGCTCTGTGGCATGTGGGATCTTCCCAGACTGGGGCACGAACCCGTGTCCCCTGCATCAGCAGGCGGACTCTCAACCACTGTGCCACCAGGGAAGCACCCAAGACTTTGCTTTTTGATGTAGGGCCTGGGACTCTGAAAATCATATTTCTCCTTTCCAGCTGGATCCCCGTTAAGTTCGCCAGTTAGGGGGCATCAAAGGGAGCCTGGAGAGCAGGAGGAAGGATAAGGGACATCCATGTTCTGGTTTGCTGCTACTGATAGCATTACTCAGCAGTGGCCCTCCACCATGACAGTGGCAATTTGTTCTAGTGTTCAGCTGTTTTTCAGCACACCTGGAGCAAATATCATTGTGGCCCTTCAGAGGTTATCAGCACTGGGTAAAACTGCCCCCTCAGAGGTCTCAGTCACAGCTCCACTGGGCTCCCCTCCAACCTCCTGAGGTCCCAGCAATAACGAGGCAGTGCCCTTCCTCAGAGGTCTGGGTCCAGCTTTATTGGGGACTCATCTAAGCTTCTAGGCTCCAGTAGCCTCTCCCCATCCCTTTGTGCCCCAGCCTTGGATGAGGTGACTTAAGTTATTATCTCTGTATTACCTCAGTGTCCCCTTTTAGCTTTGTCAGTTATCCAATACCTAGTTTCTTACAGGAAATTCTCTTCATTGAAATCACTAGTATGGTTTCTGGTTTCTTCACTGGACCCTGACTTAATTACTGTCAAGAAAGTTTCATTTAATATTTATATATAGCACTTACTATATAGAAGACACTGTTCTAAACACTTTGATAAATAGCTCATTTAAACCATAATCACATTCTCCTGTAGGTATTGTTATAAATCCCCCTTTCCTAGGGTGGGAAACCGAAATACTGGGTAAGTAACTTGCCCAAGATCACACAGATAATAAATTGCAAAGCCGAGGTTAGGACCAAAGATTTCTGGCTTGAGTTCCTACTTTTACCCATTTTCTCTCTGTTGCTGTTAACTAGCAGTAGCGCCCAGATTAGAGTCTAGGACAACTGACTTCATTCTAGCCTTCTCCTGCTGCCATGCTGATGGTAGGGCAGGTTGCCACTCTAGGCTGGAATTCTGTTTGGTGAGCCTTCCAACACTCGGATACTAATTTATATTACCTTTTTATAAACTTCCTGTCACGTATCTCGAGAAGTTCTATGTTATATTGGTTCACCGCCTATAGTTAAAAGTTCCCTAGGGCCTTGCATGGTGTCCGGCACTGTGCAGAGTAGATTCTCAAAGGTGTATTTAAAGAGAGGCTGGGGCTTCCCTGGTGGCGCGGTGGTTGGGAGTCTGCCTGCCGGTGCGGGGGACGCGGGTTCGTGCCCCGGTTCGGGAGGATCCCACATGCCGCGGAGCGGCTGGGCCCGTGAGTCATGGCCGCTGAGCCTGCGCGTCCGGAGCCTGTGCTCCACAATGGGAGAGGCCGCAACAGTGAGAGGCCCGCATACCGCAAAAAAAAAAAAAAAAAAAAAAAAATAAAGAGAGGCTGGGTATATAATTACTGTTAGTATTCATATTATCAGCAACGCCTAATATTTATATTAAATGTTAAAAAAGGTTATTTTAAGATTTAAAATATTTTTAATTGGGGTAAAATACATATAACAAATGTTACCATCTTAAAGTGTACGGTGCAGTCGTGTTGAGTGTATTCACAGTGTTGTACACCCAATCTCCAGAGCTTTTCCATCTTATAAAACTGAATCTCTGCACCCATGAAGCAACAACTCCCCGTTTCCCACTCCCCCCAGCCCCTGGGAAAGTAGAAGTACCATTCTATTTTCTAACGGTGACTATTCTAGAAACCTCATATAATATGTAAGACCTTTTTATAGCCAACTAATTTTTACCGTCTTAATCTTATTTGATTACAACAATCTCTTTTTAAAATAAATTTATTTATTTATTTTTGGCGGCATTGCGTCTTCGTTGCTGCACGCAGGCTTTCTCTAGTTTCGGCGAGCAGGGGCTACTCTTCCTTGCAGCGTGCGGGCTTCTCATTGTGGTGGCTTCTCTTGTTTCAGAGTTCGGGCTCTAGGTGCGTGGGCTCACTAGTTGTGGCTCGTGGGTTCTAGAATGCAGGCTCACTAGTGTGGTTTATGGGCTTAGTTGCTCCATGGCATGTGGGATCTTCCCGGACCAGGGATCGAACCCCTGTCCCCTGCCTTGGCAGGCAGATTCTTAACCACTGCGCCACTAGGGAAGTCCTACAACAATAATCTTATAAGCAGGTAGGACAGAGCCTTTTAGAGTCCTGGACCATTTCCATTTTTCTTTTTTAGACTCTGAAGATATTAAGAAACCTGAAACTGAGATTTAAAAAATTGTGATATATTAACATTTTTATTACATGGAATAAATGAATACTTTTAAAAATGCAATGCCATATGCTTGTCCCAGACAAAATTTGTTTTAAAAAATCCTTTAGAATGTGCCACAGAAGGTGTGGTGAAGCTGTGTGACACATCAGCTTGAAAGTGGAGGATGAACATCTTTCACTCTCGTCAGTATTTCTCTGCAGTTGAATGTATACTCATTTTGAGATAATGTCAAATTGTAAATTTAGGGAGCTTCATTAATGTGAGACTCAGGTGAAATGACTCTTTCTCTCCATCAACACTTCCCATTGGGAAAGTCCATGGGGTAGATGTCATCCCCATTTTTACAAACCGGAAGGGTCTCAGCAAGCGTTGTTCCTAGTTGAAGATAGGACAGCAGATTTGGTGGTGGTGTCAAGACCTGAACTCAGGTTTTTGGCTGGAAGTGTAAACACTCCAAGCACCAAGCCCTACTCACCGGGCTGTCCACCTTTGGGTTCACTGCCAACACAAGCAGAATGTTAATAAGGCTGCTGTAAAGGACACTGCTGGGTTCTGCCGAACGTACTGATTGAGGTGGGCTGCCTCGGAGGTAGTGAGAACCCAGGCTCTGGGAGCAGTCAAGAAGAGGTTTGCCGAACGTGATTTGGGTTTGCTGCAGAGGAGAATCAAGAGTAGGGGGTGGGAGTGAGGAGGAGGGCGTTGCGTGAGATTATTTCTACTTTCCCTTCAGAATCCCCAGCATGGAGCTAAGCCCAAACCATCAGCATGTCTGCTCTCTGGGGGGAGGCCGTCTGGACTGCATGCTCATTCCCCCACCTTTTCATTTGCAGCAACCTGCCGCTGGTTGTTGGGCAGCCGCAGCTTAATTTGCGCAGTTGGGCCCCGGTTTCCCTAGGAAAACAGTCCGGGTGCCTGGGCCATCCATCAGTATTCTCTTCAGTCCCCCGACAGCTGCTCACTGCGGGCTGGCTCAACCTGTGCTGACCTCATCTTCTCACACAGAGCACAGGAGGGTTTGGAAAAAATTAGTTATATTAGTGACTCCCCGAAACACTCCGTTTACTTGTGATATGACAAATATTTCAGCCATTAGGATCTCTCTGTCTCTTATCATCTTAAATGCACTCACTTACATTCCAAATCACTACTTAATTTAAAGCCTATTTGTCAAGATTGTCGCAGGCCCAGGGAAAAGGAGAGACAGACGCTCAGTTCTGGCTCGAATAGAATCAGACTTGGAACCTTGATTGAATCTTTCTCCCCAAGACTTATGCTCAGTCAGGTACGATCTAAACACGCCGGAAGCAAGAGACTTAAAGGGAAACCCACACTGGAGAGATTTATAAACTCTGCTCTGAAGTGGCAGAGTGGCAAATGTCTTTATTGCTGGGTGTCCTTGTGCTCCCCAACCCCTAGACATAGTGACTCATTCAGTGAACATTTATTGTACCCCTAGGATATGCTGAGGGTATCTGAGGGTACAAAGGTGAAGGGGCAAGTCCCTGTGCTCAAAGCTGTTTTCAGTGTATTATTAACAGTAAGCATTTATCGAGCACTGTTGGCCAGCTATGCTGTAAGAGTCAACCCTCCCTTGCCGGGGGTTCTGCATCCGCAGGTGTGGAGGGCCAGCTGTACTAGGCCATTTTATATAAGGGACTTGAGCATCTGTGAATTTTGGTATCCATGGGGGTCTTGGAACAAATCCCCTGCAGATGCCGAGGGATGCCTGTACATGCTTTTTTCTTTTAGTCTGCCCCATAATCTTGGGTTATACATTTTATTCCCATTTTACAAATGAGAAGACTAGTCTAATTCTTTAAAATCCATAATATTAAACACTGTGCAATACTGTCTCCCCCCAAAAAACTTCCCCTAGTGGAATTTGTAAATGAAAAGTTTCTGGAATAGACCCACGTTCTATTGCATGGTGTATTGCATGGTCAAGATGTTGATATGCTGTCCGATCTGCAACAGGGGCAGAACTGTTCTCAACATGTGAGATGTAAGGACTGATAGAATTCATCATGACAGCCATGTCTAGTCTGTACACATCAGACACCTTGTTATTTACATTATTAGATACTTCTCATTTTCCTTTATTTTGGTCTCTTTGGTTCCTCTTGAAGTTTGGGCAATTTTTTTTTTTTAAGTTTCAGCATTTTTCAGTTGTGCTAAAGGGAAGCAAGGAAGGACACTCATCCTACCTGGGCTTGGGTTTGAAGGTTAAAAGCAGAGATAGCAACCTCCTTGGGATACAGCATGGAGGTGATGGGATATTTTCAACTTGGGTGACTCCTGGGTACCCGTCTGTGCCAGGAGACTTGGCCTCTCACCTCCCAGCTGGTTGATTCAGAGGTAGACTCTTGACTCAAACTTGGAGCCAAGAGGCCTGGACACCAGGTTTTGGAGCAGTCACATAATGACAACTCAGACTTTGCACAACTCCTGCTGTGGAGAGCCCCTGTAGCAGTTACCTATTGCTGCATAACAAATACTCCAAAGTGTAGTGGCTTCAAATAGACATTTATGATTTCCCATAACTCTGTGAATTGGCTGGGAAGCTCTTCTTCTGGGCCCACTCATGCAGCTGCATTCAGGTGGCAGATTGACTGGGAACTGAGCCTGGGGTGGCTTTCTTTTCATGTGGTCTTGTATCCTCATGAAGTCTAAACCAGGCTTCTTCACATGCTGAGACAGCGTTCCAAGAGGGAAAAGGCAAGACACGGCAGCCCAAGTCTTCCCCGATGTTTTACCGTTCAAAACCTGCTGCAAGCTAGTCTGGAGTGAAGGGGTGGAGACATAGACTCCATTTCTTTTTTTAAAATATTTATTTATTTTGGCTGTGCCGGGTCTTACTCACGGCACACGGGATCTTAGTTGTGGCATGCATGTGGGATCTAGTTCCCTGACCAGGGATCAAACCCAGGCCCCTGCATTGGGAGTGCGGGGTCTTACCCACTGGGCCACGAGGGAAGTCCCTGAGCTCCATTTCTTTTTTTTTTTTGCGGATGCGCAGGCTCAGCGGCCGTGGCTCACGGGCCCAGCCGCTCTGCGACATGTGGGATCTTCCCGGACCGGGGCATGAACCCGTGTCCCCTGCATCAGCAGGCGGACTCTCAACCACAGTGCCACCAGGGAAGCCCTGAACTCCATTTCTTGATGGGAGGAGCTGCAAACAATTGTGGCCCAAGGATGGACTGTGGCAGATTAAAAATGGACACAAATTATTTTGTGGTCTTTCCCATTAAGGGGTGGAGTCTGTTTCCTCAACCCTGGAATCTGGGCTATTCTGGTGAGGTTCTTTGACCAACAGAACATAACAGAAGTTACAGGCCTTACAGCTCCACTCTCACCCCCTTGAAGCATTTCCCATCACCATGTGAAGAGGCTGGTTTAGCCTCCTTGAAGATAAAAGATCAGTGGAAAGAGAGGGCCAGTCTTCACAGCCTTCCCAGCTGAGCCCAGCCCCAGTCTGTCCACCAGCTAAATGTTGTCACATGAGTGCGTCCAGGAGAAACCAACCGAAGTTATTTCCAGCCAACACATAAGGGGAATGAGAAGTAATATGCTATTATTTTAAGTCACTAAGTTTTGTGCTGGTTTGCTCTGCTGCAGTAGGAAAATAAAACAGCTCCCAGCCTGCCCTGCTCTAAGGGCTCTCCCCAAAGTGTGACTGGTCAGCACTTCATCCTGTGACTATCGTGCTAATAGGTCTTTTTTCCCCTCAAGGCAGCCAGAGACTATTTCTGTTGCTTGTGATGAATACTCAGTATAAGAGAACCCCAGGCAAAGGGAAGAAACTCCCTGTATTCTGGACCCTTTGGTCCATACCCAATCCAGGTGGAAGGTCTCTTTCCAAAATTAAAAAAAAAAAAAAAAGAAGAAATTAGGATTTATTGCATAATCTCTATTTGCCAAGATCTTTACTAGCTTTTAAAAATTTACCCTTTACATCTTTTTTCTTACATTAAAAATCTTGGTTTCTGACAACATTAGTATAATTACTTATTAGCATTGTTCTACAATACATAAAATAGTTTTTAAATAATTGCATTAATATTATTACTAACAATTGAACTACCAAATGAAGTTTAAAGTTTCTCTCCAGCTTTATTTGCCTTTAGAATACATTTCTCTATTACTGTGGTCTAACGTCACTTGGACTAATTCTTCTTTCTGAGTGTTTATTCATCAAATTGATTTATAGTTAATTTTGCTCATTTTAACTTTTAGAAATTACTTTTTAACATACACACTGTCATTTTTTAATATATAAACCATTTATATGTTTCCAAAGTCAAATTGATATATTATATTTAAAGAAATCTTGCTTCCAACTATCATCCTGCCAATCCTCCCTCACTTTTATTAGCTTTTGATCTATTTTTCAGTGTTTCTTTTTGCAAATATAAGCAAATACACATGCATATTTGCACTTGGTTCCTCCTCCCCCGTTTTACACAAAAGGTGACATTCTATATACATATATGTTCCACATCTTGCTTTTTTCACTTAGTATATCCTAGAGATCACTCTACATCCGCATATACGGGTCTATCTCATTACTTTTTACAGCTTCACTGTATCCACTGCATGCATGTACCATACATTCAACTAGACATCCATGGACGTTTGAATTGTGAATTGTTTCCGATTATTTGCAATTACACATAATGCTGCAAAGATTAACTTTATATAAGTTGTTTTGAATGTTTGCTAGTGTATCTTTGGGGTAGATTCCTAGTAGTGAGATTTCTGGATCAAAGGGTTAATGCACATGTTTTTCTAGATATTTACAAATCCCCTTCTAATAGAATGATGCCTTTTTGAGTCCCCAACATCGAATGAGTGCCTATTTCCCCACCACTTCATCAATAGAATATACTCTTGAACTTTGGGATTTTTGCCAATCTGATAGATGTAAAGCAGTATCTCAATATAGTTTTATTTTGCATTGCCCTTATTATGAGTGAGGTAGTGAGTCTTCCCATGTATTGGATGACTATGTTCATTTTTCTGCCTGTTCAGATCTTCGCATGGACTTTTAAGTATTATATTGATATACAGTAATAATGTCAGAACAACCAATGAGGTAGGGGGCTGGTATCATTACTTCCCCTTATAAAGATGAGAAAATGGCCGGTTAGAGAGGTTAAGTCATTTACCCAAGGTTACACAGCTAATATGTGGCTGAAGTCACACTCCTGACACTTAGGCCCTGTGGATTCTCTATGGATCTATTTCCAGGAGTGAAACTTGGAGCTTCAGTGTTTTGCTTTCAATAAAGTATCAGCACGTGGATGTCACACCCCTGACACAGGACTGCTTTAGGAGATTCTGCCATGACTGGGCCTAGTGGAGGGCAGAGGAACCTGTGCTTATAAACAGGAGGATGGTACCCGAGGTGTCACCTAGCAGCACCCAGCACACTGGGGCCTTTTGAGTCTCATTGGTGGAGGACAGTGGTGAGAGACCTGCAACCTATTTAATTCTGTTAGAGAATCAGTGAGGTGCTTGATGAAGCCATTAACTGGGGTTCGTGTCTCCATTCTATTTATAAGACTCCAGGAGGGCAAATGCTGATGGAAATTTATTGATTTCTTTTTCTGCTTTTACCAAATGGGTCAAATCCATGGTATAACACTGCTGGTTCCAATTAAAATCACCTGTTAGCTTACAAAGGTTGGCCCTTTCCACCCTCCCCCTCCTCCCCCATTTAAAAAGGGTTTAAAAGATTTTCATTTAATTGATTTGCTGTAAAATGCCCTTTACAATTACCCAGATAAACTAGGCATCACCTGTGGAGTAAGAGCCAATTTGAGCTGTTTATCAAGACTTCACCTCTGGCCACTTCTCACCCTGGGGTCTTGATTCTCTGTATTGATAGTTTGCATCTGTCAACATTGGATATTTTTAGTGGGCTGCAGAAAGCTTTTAGGGAGATGGGGATGGTGGGGCTGCATCTTTGAGCAGGCAAGAAAGCATGATGGTTTTTTTTTTTTTTTTTTTGTATGAAGTGAGAATGCCCTATTCTGCTGAAAACAAGTTCAGAAAATCAGTCCTGGCCCCATATGCCTAAAAATAATCAGAGTGGGCCCCATTTAAAAACCAGGCAGCAGGGCTCAAGGAAATGGGAAGGCAGGCAGTGGATAAAACTGAGTAACAAAATTTGCCCAGTTTCTCTTGGTCTGGGTTTAATGTCAAGCTGTATTTTAATGTTAGGAGAAAGCTGGGGAGCTTTTATAAGAGCTGTCTGTGAAGTGACATTTGTGTTCTTTGAGCTGATGGGGGGCAGGTTAGAAGTTATGGAGGATGGGAAGCAAAGAAAGCAGGACATAAGGCTATTTATTCTAGGTCTTGTGTATTTCTGAAGCTATATTCTTGAATCCACTTAATCACAGAAACAATATCAGTCCTGGCTACAGAATTATGAAAAAAAATTGATATCGGAAAGCAAAAAAATAGGTAAATGTGGCAGAGGAAAGATATATTCTGCCAACTATAGACCAATAATGAAATTGATCATGGCAAAGTTATAGAATAAATCATGAAAAAGAAATGTTTTCTGCCATTTTTGAAGGAGACGTACCTTTGAAAGAAGAATGAGGTATAATTTCCATTCTGACAGGGCCATTCTCTAGACATAGGGAGTCTTGATGGAATAGGGTGGTTGAAGATAATAAATGACAGAAATTTATGGAAGTTTTTGGCACATAGTAGATGCATGATAAATACTAGTCGTTCTACTTCAGGCTTTCAATCCATCCTTGTCAAACGACTTCAGAGACTTGTCTCCTTCTGCCATCTCTCCTTCCTCCTCGCCTTCATTCTCGACTGCTGTGAACCCCACCTTCCACCAACACTGCTCTCTCCTTATTTCCAGTGACCAACTGGTCACTAAAGTCAATGGATATTCTCAGTTCTTATTTTGCTTGAACTCTTTGAGAATTTTGACATTGTTAATGTCTCTCTTCTCTACGAACTTTTTTCTGCCCTTGGGTTCTCTGACATCACGCTCTCCTGGGTTTTCTCTATTCTATCTATAGAATAACAGAAATGCCAGCATTTCTCTGCTGTTCCTTAACCAATAGTGTTACTCGAGGAACGCTCCTAGATTCCATTCCCCACTCTTCTTTTTTTTTTTTTTGGCCGCACTGCGCAGCTTGTGGGATCTTTGTTCCCCGACCAGGGATCGAACCTGAGCCCTCAGCAGTGAAAGCGCAGAGTCCTGACCACCGGACCGCTAGGGAATTCCCTCCCCACTCTTCTTGGAAGTGATTTCAAAACAATGCCTATCAAAATCTCATCAAGGTGGACAACCGAATAGCCATACAAAATAAAGAATTTAGACCCCTACTTCACACCATATACAAAAATTAACTCAAAATTGATCAAAGTTCTAAATGCAACTGCTAAAACTATAAAACTCTTAGAAGAAAACATAGGTGTAAATCTTTGTGAACTTGGATTTGGTCAATGGTTTCTTAGATATAACACCAAAAACAAAAGCAGCAAGAGAAATATAGACAAATAGGACATAATCAAAATTAAAAGCTTTTGCATGTTAAAATATATCATCAAGAAAGTGAAGGGGCTTCCCTGGTGGCGCAGTGGTTGAGAGTCTGCCTGCCGATGCAGGGGACATGGGTTCATGCCCCGGTCCGGGAAGATCCCACATGCCGTGGAGCGGCTGGGCGCATGAGCCATGGCCGCTGAGCCTGCGTGTACAGAGCCTGTGTTCCGCAACGGGAGAGACCACAACAGTGAGAGGCCCGCGTACCGCAAAAAAAAAAAAAAAAAAAAAAAGTGAAAGACAACCAAAACAATGGGAGAGAGATTTTATAAATCATACATATGATAAGAGATTTGTATCAAGAATTCATAAAGAGCTTTTACAGCTCAGTGATTAAAAGAAAAATAGCCCAATTTAAATATGGGGACTAGATCTGAATAGACATTTCTTCAGAGAAGATATACAGATGGCCAAGAAGCACATGGAAAGATGTTCAACACCATTAGCCATCAGAAAAATGCACCTCCAGTCGACAAGATACCATTTCATATTGACTAGGATGTTGAAAAGTTGGAACTCTTATGCACTACTGGTGTGAATGTAAAATGGTGCAGCCATTTTTGTGTGTTTGTTTGTCTGTTTGGGGCCACACCATGAAGCTTGCGAGATCTCAGTTCCCTGGCCAGGGATCAAACCCAGGCCACAGCAGTGAAAGAGCCAAATCCTAGCCACTAGACTGCCAGGGAACTCCCATAAAAGGGTGTGACCACTCTCGAAAACAGTTTAGCAGTTCCTCAAAAAGGTAAACACAGAGTTACTATATGACTCAGGAATTCCACTCCTACTTATATACTCAAGAGAAATGAAAACGTATGTCTACACAAAAATCTGTACACAAATGTTCATAGCAGGATTATCGATAATAGCCAGGAGGTGTCAACAACTCAAACATCTATCAACTGATGAATGGATAAATAAAATGTGATATATCCATAAATGGAATATTATTCAGCCATAAAAAGGAATGAAGTACTGATACATGCTAAAACATCGATGAACCTTGAACACATTGTGCTAGGTGAAAGAAGCCAGTCACAAAAGACCACATATTATATAATTCTTTTAATATGAAATATCCAAAATAGGCAAATCTATAGAGACAGAAAGAAGACTGGTGGTTGTCTAGGGTTGGGGGAGGGGTTTTGGGAAGAGGTTTGGGGAGAAACGTGGAATGATTGCTAAAGGGTAGGGGATGACAAAAATGTTCTAAAATTGATTGTGGTGGTGAATGCACATCTCTAAAAGTCATTGAACTGTACAGTTTAAATGGGTGAATTGTGTGTATGTGAATTATATCTCAATAAAGATGTTTAAAAAATTCTCCTCTCAGGACTTCCCTGGTGGTCCAGTGGTAAAGAATCTGTCTTCCAATGCAGGGGACGCAGGTTCGATCCCTGGTCGGGGAATTAACATCCCACATGCTGTGGGGCAACTTAGCCTGCATGCCGCAACTACTGAGCCAGCGTGCCTCAACTAGAGAGCCCGCATGCGGCAAACTACAGAGCCCACATGCTTTCCAGCCCACGTGCCACAACTAGAAACCATGGGCTCCCGTGCTACTAGAAAGAAAACCTGCACGCCACAACTAGAGCCCATGGGCTCCCGTGCTGCTAGAGAGAAAACCTGCACGCCACAACTAGAGAGAAGCCCATGTGCCGCAGCAAAGATCCTGCGTGCCACAACTAAGAACTGATGCAGCCAAAAATAAAGAAAGAAATAAATATTTTTTTAAAATTCTCCTCTCATAGTGTTCATATCTTAGTGAAAAGTAAATTAATTCAGCCTACTAAGTATCTTTCAAATCTGTCTATTTCTCTCTGTCCAGCCTGCCACCCTCTCCTATTTGGATCACCACAAAAACCTACTGACTATCCTGGCTCCAGTGTGATCCTCTGTAAATCTCCACTCTGCTGCCTTGGAAATCTTTCTAAAGGGCAAACTGGTCACATTGCCTCTTGCCTCAGTCTTGTCCTGGCTTCCTATAGTTTTATTTATTTATTTTCTTTTTTTTTTTCTTTCCCATAGTTTTAAAGGTATCAAGTCCAAACTCTTTAACCCAGCATAAAAGGCCCTGCATGATCTAGTCCCTGCTTATTTATCTCCCTGTCCTCATTTCTCACTACTCACCACTCACCACTCATAATTCCAGACATTTACATCTTCTTTCAGGTTTGTGAATTTCTTTGCCCTATCTCATTTCTCTACCTTTGCAAAGGCTGGTAGTCATTTTGATTTTGGGGTCTCAGCTTACATGTCACTTGCTCTGGAACATTTTTTTCTTAAATACTCCCCTTCTTTACATATTTGGGTTAAATACCCCCTACCCATTGTTCCCATTTATTTTATAAAGCTTACTATGTGCCAGGCACGGTTCTAAGTGCTTTATAAAATTAACTCATTTAATTTTCACAACAACTATAGGATACAGATATAGTACTGTCACCTTCATTGTACAGATGAGAAAATAGAGGCACAGAGAAGCTCAGTACCTTTCTCAAAGTCACACAGCTAGTGGTAGAACCAGGATTTCAATCCAGAAAATATAGCCCTAGAGTTTGTGTGTGATGTTACACTGCCACAATTGCTTAATACATCACAGCACCTATTATACAATTTGTAATTGACTGTTTATCTCCATGTGACGTTTAGTTCACTGAAAGTAAGGATTTATGTCAGGCTTACTCATGGTTGTATTCCCAGCGTGAGGCTTAGTTCCTAGTCCTTTAATTTTAAAACTCAATGAATGAACAAATCAATTAATTAATTTTGATACTTACATGTGAGATGTACAAGAAGAGAGTCATGGGGTTTCTAGCTGGTGGAACAGTGATGCTCTGATAATTCTTTGATATTTGATATGTTAAAAGATCTTTAATTTGCTGTTACATGTCTCAAGAACTTATGTTCTGGTGAAGTACTTTATACATATCAGATGATCAATAATCTTTGTTTAGTTAGAAGGTTTTTTTTTTATTTTTATTTTTTTTTAATTTTTGGCTGAGTTGGGTCTTTGTTGCTGCACGTGGGCTTTCTTTAGTTGCAGCGAGTAGGGGCTTCTCATTGCGGTGGCTTCTCTTGTTGCAGAGCACCGGTTCTAGGCATATGGGCTTCAGTGGTTGTGGCACACGGGCTTAGTTGCTCTGCGGCATGTGGGATCTTCCCGGACCAGGGCTCGAACCCGTGTCCCCTGCCTTGGCAGGTGGATTCTTAACCACTGCACCGCCAATGAAGCCCTAGAAGTTTTTTTTTCATGTCAAATTAATGTAAGACTTACAAAAATAGTAAAAAAATTCCTATAGACTCTTTACCTAACGTCTCCAAATGTTAACATATTACATAACCGCAGTACGATGATAAAACCAGGAAATTGACATTGCAGCTATACTATTAACTAATTATACACCTTATTTGATTTTCATTAACTGTTCCGCTACTGTCCTGTTTATGGTCTAGGATCCAATCTAGGATCATACATTTCATTTCTTTGTCACATCTCCTTAGTTTCTTGAAGGAAAGGTATCTCAGTTTTCTTCATCTTTCATGACCTTGACACTTTTGAAGAGCACTGGTCAGTTAAATTGTACACTGTTCCTCAATTTGTGTTTGTCTGAGTTCCCTCGTGATTAAATTCAGGTTGTGCATTTTGGTAAGGATTCCACCCAAGTGATGCTGTGTCCTTCTTAGCACGTCACATCAGGAGGAACAGAGTGTCTGCATGTTTCGTTACCTTGACCACTTGCTTAAGGAGATATCTGCTGGGTTTCTTCACTGTGAAGGTATTACGTTTCTCACTGTAATTAACAAGCATCTTGTGGAGAGATACTTTGAGACTATGTAAATATCCTGTTTCCAGCCATATTTTCACAAATTTTAGCATCTAGTGATGGTACTTCCTTGAAACAATTACTACTGTGGTGCTTGCAGCCGATGATTCTCCATTTCCATCATCCCTTCTACGTTTATTAATTAGAGTGCTACAGTAAGAAAGAACTTTCCCTTTTCCTCCATTTGTCTACTGATTTATTTATTCAATAATATTTATTTATTCAATAATCTATTTATATCAATATAGACTATTGAATATTGTTTTATTCTGTAGATTATAATGCCTTATTATCACTTCTTACTTTATTGCCCAAATTATCCCAGATTTTGAAGCCCCATCAAGTTAGCTTGTGTCATTTCAATACATCCCCATGATTTTTTGAGTCCTTCCTTACTTGCTGGTTCCATGTTCACTCTGTACTTTCCCTGCCCCAGTCATGTAATCAGCCATCTCTTGAAGTAGGCCTGATCCCTTTTTATTGGACAATAATATTTAGAAACAAAGATCTGGACACGAGGTACTTATTGCTCCTGGGGTGTCATTGTTTCTTCACTCAGTGGGCAGAGCTAGGAAATATATGTATGTGTGACATATACACACCTCTACTTATTTTCATATCTGTCTACCTATTAAAAACATGACTTTGGGCTTCCCTGGTGGCGCAGTGGTTGAGAGTCTGCCTGCCGATGCAAGGGACACGGGTTTGTGCCCCGGTCCGGGAAGATCCCACATGCCGTGGAGCGACTGGGCCCGTGAGCCATGGCCGCTGAGCCTGCGCTCTGCAATGGGAGAGGCCACAGCAGTGAGAGGCCCGCGTACCGCAAAAAATAAATAAATAAATAAATGACTTTATACTTATACCTCCCGTTTCATTCCAACACTCAGGGTTCATTCTACCCTTTCCCTTTATTTGCGATTACTTTCACTCACAGTACAAAAACCTGGTGCTTATTTTTAACAATATATTTACTTATTTGCTCAACCCTAGATTATACATAAAGCAGTTTCGGAATTGCTAACTTATAACCTATTTGAAAAACAAACTTACTAATTAGAGTACAATACTGTGTACTCTTTAGCCTTAGAGTATATATTGTAACTTACTGTCTAAAGTTACTTAGGTTCTTTTTTTCTTCACACCCTTTATTGTGGTTATGTTATTAACTTGTAATAAAGTCAATACATGTTTTTAAAAATGAATAGTATTTGTAAAAATATTTTGAAAAACATAGTGTATATGGACTGTTTCTCTCTCATAACCCGGAAGGCCTGGAGAAATATTCCGAGGCTAGGTGCTCCTAGGGAGATCCCTGCAGGTTATTCTGTAGGGAGAGTCAAACCCTGATCACTTCCTGCCCTACTCCTTTCACCAATGCCCTTCTCTGCTCCTGTAACGCCTTTTTTTAAAATTTATTTTTTGACCGTGCCACGCGGCTTGTGGGGTCTTAGTTCCCCGACCAGGAATCAAACCCAGGTCCTCGGCAGTGAGAGTGCAGAGCCCTAACCACTGGACCGCCAGGGAATTCCCTATTTCCTGTTTCTTTAATGCTCTGAGAAGTGCTTTAAAAGTCCTGAATTTCAATCCAGCCCACCTTCACTGAACTCCCCAGTGCTTTGGCCTCAGCCCACGTAAAACCTTTTGATACCTGTCACACCACCTTCATCCATGGAGAGTTCTCCACACCCAGTATCAGTCCTACCTGGATCAACCTCTTAATTCAACCCCCCTTTCCTTTCTCTTGAGTTGAAGGAGGCCACCAGGTGGCGCCTCAGAGTCCACTGCAGTCCCATTTTAAGAGTCAGCTTCTGGAGTGGTGAGTTTGGCAGTAGGAAGCGATTGCATTCCTGAGAAGGGGGAGGGACATTCTCACTGTATTTTTAATTTAGTTTAAAAATTTCTTTCCGTTTAGGTCTTCAGCTCAGCTCTTGGCAAAGCATCAAAAGAACCACAATTTAGTCTCTGTCCTGTCTCAGCCTAGAAACGGTGGGTTTCTTCCCTTTTCCTTTCATTAAAACTTCCTCCAAGGAAAAACAAACTTTTATCGCTAGTTAACAGCTGTAATGGGTTTACCTGCCGGGGGCCTTCCCAATAAGTGTGACTGAGGGCCTTGGTCTGTCAGCCTCTCTGCAAAAAAATCGTAGCCAGGACATCAAGAGGCTGGAATTCATGCAGGAACTCCACCACTATCAGTGCCTCCTCAAGGGGTCACTGGGCTGTCCTGGACTTCAGTTTTCTTATGTGTAAAACGGAGGGATTACTGAACTCCGTGGTCTTAAACACAAATCCCTCAGGAGCCAGAGGTGGGGGTAGGAATAACATAAATCTAAGTAAAGCTGAATTGGAAAGTGCATGCCCTATTAAAATGCATTCATATTTAAACTTTTAAAGAACATTCAGTAGACCAAACAAAATTACATTGGACATTGAATGTGTCCAGAAAGCCACCAGTTCGCAGTTTGTGAACTAGAGAATCTTTCATTAAGGTTTCTTTTAGGTCTGAGGTTCTGTGATTACTCTGTAATTTATTCATACTCTTCTATCTGCTTGGTAGCCACAGCCATCCTTTTCCATCGCCTCTGCATGTCTAAACCCTAACTCCTTCTTACAAAACCCAGTCAAATACCACCTACTCCCGGAAGTTTTCCCTGGTTTGTCCTCTGTAAATTGGAAAACATTTTCTCTCTCCTCTGAATTCTTCTAGCTTTCTGACATACCCTCTTCATGACTCTTATTGCTTTTTTACTGCGTTGTGTTTATTTATGTGCTGGTCACCAATCTTTCCCTACATATATATTTTTAAGCTCCTTGAGGGACTCCATAAATGTTTGCTGAGTGACTGGTATTAAGCAGGAACCAGAATAATGAAAATAAGAAAGACAGTCAGTATCAAATGTGGGGGAAGACAGAAAGCAGCTCCAGTGCTCCGCTGGCCCCATAACTTTGCCCTCTAGAGTTTCCCTTCATTATCTTAACGTTGCAGGGCAAGAGGGATTTTGCAGATGTAACTAAGATTACTAATCAGCTGACCTTATGACAAAGATTATCTGAGTGGGTTCAATTTAATCTTGAGTCCTTTAAAAGCAGAGAGTTTTCTTCAGCTGGTGGCAGAAGAGGGTATCAGGGAGATTCAGAGCATGAAAAGGACTTGATGCATTGTCGCCACTTTACTGGGCCTGGAATTGGCCTCTGGAAGCTGGGAGCAGCCGTCAGCTGAGAGCCAGCAAGAAAATGGGGAGCTCAGTCCTATATACCTGCAAGGAACAATTCTACCAACAACCTGAATGAGATCGGAAGCAGATTCTTCCCCAGAGCCTCCAGATAGGAGCCCAGACCAGCAGACACCTTGATTTTGGCTTTGTAAGGCCTTAAGCAGAGAACCCAGCCGAGCTTGCCTGGATTTTTGACTACAGAACTGTGAGATAATAAGTGCGTGCTGTTTTAATCCACTAAGTGTGTGGTAATTTGCTATGCAGCAATAATAACCTAATACAGACGCTCAGCCAGCACTGTGGAGAGACCCTCGTGGGGCGGAGCTAAGGCCTCCAGGTAACAATCAGCGTCAGCGTCAACTTGCCACCTGGGGACGAGCCTTCAGGTGCAGCCCCAGCCAACATCCTGACGGCGGCCTCACAGGAGGTCCCGAGCAGAAGCACCCAACCAGCGGCTCCCGAATTCCGGGCTTACAGAAGTCATGAACTAAGAAATTATTATCATTGCTGTAAGCTACTGAGTTTGGGGGTAGTTCGTTACACAGCAAATGGAGTAAGTGTGCAGTAAATGTCTAGGGACTGCCTGGCCGCCCAAAGCATGGCCACCACGCGGGCCACCTCCGCCCCTTTATTCTCTGGCGTCCCGGAGCTCAGACGAGCAGGCAGCCTCACTCTCCCTAAAGACAGATCCTCTGGGTCTTTTGCCCAATTCCCTGCCCTTCCGCAGCCCCTCCTTGGAATTCCTGCCTTGGATTCTGAAGATCTAGAGTTGCCCGAGCCGCTCTAATGAGCGAGCTTAAGAGTAAACTAAGACAACTTTTTGATTGGCTTGTTTGTTTTATTTAACAAAATTAATTAATTTATTTATTTTATTTTTGGCTGCGTTGGGTCTTTGTTGCTGCGCGAGGGCTTTCTCTAGTTGCGCTGAGCTGGGGCTACTCTTCGTTGTGGTGCGCGGGCTTCTCATTGTGGTGACTTGTTGCGGAGCACGGGCTCTAGGCACGCGGGCTTCAGTAGTTGTGGCACGTGGGCTCATTAGTTGTGGCTCACGGGCTCTAGAGCACAGGCTCGGTAGTTGTGGCGCATGGGTTTAGTTGCTTCGCGGCATGTGGGATCTTCCCAGACCAGGGCTCGAACCCATGTCTCCTGCGTTGGCAGGCAGATTCTTAACCACTATGCCACCAGGGAAGCCCGGGTTGTTTGTGTTTTTGATATTGAACTTCTCCAAAGAAGATATACAGATGGCCAACAAACACATGAAAAGATGCTCAACTCACTAATTATTAGAGAAATGCAAATCAATACTACAATGTGGTATCACCTCATAACAGTCAGAATGGCCATTATCAAAAAATCTACAAACAGTAAATGGTGGAGAGGGCGTGGAGAAAAGGGGACCCTCATGCACTGTTGGTGGGAATGTAAATTGACGCAGCCACTATGGAGAACAGTATGGAGGTTCCTTAAAAAACTAAAATTAGAATTACCATATGACCCAGCAATCCCACTTCTGGGCATATACCTGGAGAAAACCTTAATTCAAAAAGACACATGCTGGACTTCCCTGGTGGCACAGTGGCTAAGAATCTGCCTGCCAATGCAGGGCACATGGGTTCGAGCCCTGGTCCCGGGAGATCCCACATGCCGTGGTGCAACTAAGCCCTTGCACCACAACTACTGAGCCTGCGCTCTCAAGCCACAACTACTGAACCCGCGTGCCACCACTATTGAAGCCTGCGCGCTTAGAGCCCGTGCTCCACAACAAAGACAAGCCACTGCAATGAGAAGCCCACGCACCGCAACGAAGAGTAGCCCCCGCTTGCTTGCTGCAGCTAGAGAAAACCCTCACGCAACAACGAAGAACCAATGCAACCAAAAATAAATTTAAAAAAAACAAAAAGACACATGTTCCCCAATGTTCATTGCAGCACTATTTACAATCGCTGGGACATGGAAGCAACCTAAATGTCCATCAACAGAGGAATGGATAAAGAAGATGTACTACATATGTACAATGGAATATTACTCAGCCATAAAAAGGGATGAAACTGTGTTATTTGTAGAGACGTGGGATGAATCAGGAGATTGAGATTGGGAGGGGTGGGAGGATTAGGGAGATTGAGGTTGACACATATACACTATTGATACTTTATTAAAAAACAGATAACTAATGAGAACCTACTCTATAGCTGAGGGAACTCTACTCAGTGTTCTGTGGTGACCTGAATGGGAAGCAAATCCAAAAGAGAGGGGATATATGTAAACGTATAGCTGATTCACTTTGCTGTACGGTAGAAACTAACACAACATTGTAAAGCAACTATACTCCAATAGAAATTAATTTTCAAAAAGAGCAAACTAAGCTTCCGTAGGAGGAAGATGAGAGAAAAATCTTTTTTTTTTTTAAGTGGGAAGAAACAGATTTACTTCACAGGCATATTGGTTTTTTTGTTTGTTTGTTTGTTTTAGATATGGGCCATGCTTTTTGCCCAATTTAGGTTATTTTATTTTATTTTTATTGAAATGTAGTTGAGTTATTGTCTTGTGTTAGTTTCAGGTGAACAGTAAAGTGATTCAGTTATATATATATAAATATATATATTCTTTTTTTACATTCTCTTCCATTATTATTGGTATTACATAGGTTATTACAAGATATTGAGTATAGTTCCCTGTGCTATATAGTAGGTCCTTGTCAGTTATCTATTTTACATATAGTAGTGTGTATCTGTCAATCCCAAACTCCAAATTTATTCCTCTCCCCCCTTCCCCTTTGGTAACCATAAATTTGTTTTCTATGTCTGTGAGTCTTTTTCTGTTTTGTAAATAAGTTCATTTGTATACTTATACAGCATATTGTTAATTAAGTGATAATAGTATGAAAACAAAACACTATATATAGTCATCAAAAAGATAGGAAAAAATCTCTCTATATAGATGTGGAACACTGACCAATAGTAACAGGCAACAGACCTATTTTTAAAGGAAAAGAGCAAGGTTCAGAACAATGTGTCCACTTAGCTATCACTGTTGTAAATATGTACTGTGCAGGCATAGAATATCTCTGGTAACAAAGACTGACTTTGGGGAAGAGAACTGGATGGTTGGGGGCAGGGATGGGAGGGAGCTCTCCTTTTGCTATGTATCTTTTGTACTTTTTAAGTCCATGTCCATGTATTATCTACTAAAAAGAAATTCCTTTCTTGGAAAGAGATGGTAGGAGCTCACCAACAGTATACTATTCCCTACTCCCCTCCCTTAACACACTCACAACTGTGAATTCTCTGCACCCACACCCCTTCCTTCCACGCGTGCATTTGAACAGTTAACGTAGAGCAAATGCTTTCTCTTGTACCACAGGCCCAGCTAGGCACACGAAGGCAGCCATGCGTCTGTGGTGTGCAAGGAGTCCTCATGCATGTACCCAGCAAGAGTCCCGTGTGTGAATATGTGTGCTTTAATGTACATTTATGTATGTGCATATATGTATATGTGTATGTGTGTATATGCATATGTATATATATGCATGTGTGCCTCTGACCCAGCCCCCTTACTTGCTACCCTCACCTGTGCCTGCTCCCATGTGTGTACACCTGGATGGAGGCCTCCAATTACAAGGCAAAATAGGTTAAAGGTATCCTATTCAGAAGCACTGAAGGGCCCTAATTATAGGTGACTGTAAAAATCTAATTAGATGAGGACTCTTTAGCTGCCAAACAAGGGAGGAGAACGCAGACCTGAAAAGACCTGAATGACAAATGCAGCCTCCCTGACAGTTAGGAGAGAGGGGCTTAAATACCCTTTGAGAAAACCAGGATGGGGTAGACAAGAAGGTGGGCAAGGCCAATAATCAGAGGAGGGGGGAATCGTGCAGACAAGTCTTTCCCTGCTTGTTCCTCCAGCATCTGCTGGGAGGCCATTCCACTTGCCTTCCAGTGCTGGTGGATGAAGTAAGAGGAACTTGTGACTTGCATCCGCTCTCTCCTTCCTGCTGTCTGAGCTGCCTCTGGGCTCCCTCAGGAATCCTGGGTCCTTGGTCCCCTCCCAACCGTCTAAATCCATTCTGCGAGCTGCAAGCGTGCCTCGTGAAGATGGCTCACATTCTAATCCTAACTCAGCCACTCCCTAGCTGTGTGACCTTTGTAAGCCACTTACACTAAATGAACCTGTTTCTTCCATTGCAAAATGGACTGATAACATCTATCTTCCAGAGTTGTGAACAAGCACAGAATTGTAAACGAGAAAGTGCTACGTAAACTGCAAGTTGCTACGTAATTATTAGCTATTATGGACCATATCAACTGGACCACATTGGACGTTCCTGAAGGACAAGAATCATGTCTGAGTCATCTTTGCGTTCAGACTCCAGCTATGGGTATCTGATTGAATAGAATTGAAGAGTCATTATCACCGTGGGTTCATTAGCAGACCAGAACAAATACGTCCTCTCTGCCCTGGTGGTGAACAAATGGACAGAACCACTGGCAATGGGATGGAGCTGTGGTGACTGTACTTGAATTCCAGTATTTATTGAGCATTTATTGTGTAGGAGGCATCATCTTAAGTTTACATGTATTTATTTATTTGATCCTCGCAATGTCCTTAAGAGGAAGCACCTTATCAGCATCATCCCCATTTGAAAGATGAAGAAATGGAGTCTCAGATTTGGGAACTTACCCAAAGCTACGCAGCTGGTAATTAGGGGAGCAGGTCTTGAACCAAGGCAGTCTGGCTCCTCAGCCCACGCTCCTTAACAATGTAGAGTTTAGGTACCAGCTAGCATGGGAATTACATTTGGGGTTTGTGACATTTTTGATGCGCTTGGATTATAGGTAACATTTCCTGAGTAATTATAATACACCAGGTACCATGTTAAGACTTTTACATCTTATCTCCTTTAATCCTTCCAACAACACTATAAGTGCTACTGTTTATTTTCTCGATTTTACAGGTGAAGAAACTGAGACCCAGAGAGATGAAACGAATTACCCAAGATCACAGTAAGAGATCAAGGTACAGGTGTACCTCATGTTATTGCAATTGCAGCCGGTGTTTTTCTTCTTTTTTTTTTTCTTAACAAACTGAAGGTTTGTGGCAACCCTGTGTCAAGCAAGTTTAACGGTGCCATTTTTCCAACAGGGTTTGCTCACTTTGTGTCTCTGTGTCACATTTTGGTAATTCTTGCAATATTTCAGACTTTTCCATTATTTATTTATTTATTTGGCTGTACCACACAGCTTGTGGGATCTTAGTCCCCCAACCAGGGATCGAACCCATGGACTGTCAGGGAAGTCCTGAAACTTTTTCATTATTATTATATTTATTACGGTGATCTGTGATGAGTAATCTTTGATGTTACTATTGCAAAAAATTACAAATCACTGAAGACTCAGATGATGGTTAGCATTTAATAGCAAAAATGCATTTTTAAATTGAGGTACATACAGTGTTTTTAAATTGAGGTACATACAGTGTTTTTCTGGACATAATGCTATTGCACACTTAATAGACTACAGTATGGTGTAAACATAACTTTTTAAAAAATTGAAGTATAGTTGATTTGCAATATTGTATTAGTTCCAGGGGTACAGCATAGTGATTCAGTTATATTTTTTCTGATTATATTCCATTATATGGTATTACAAGACATTGAATATTATTCCCTGTGTTATACAGTAAATCTATGTTGCTTATCCATTTTATGTATCGTGGTTTGTATCTGTTAATCCCATACTCCTAATTTGTCCCTCCCCCATGCCCTTTGGTAACCTTTGTTTTCTATGTCTGTGAGTCTGTTTTTGTTTTGTACATAGATTCAGTTGTATTATTTTTTAGATTCCACATATAAGTGATATAATATAGTATTTGTCTGACTTACTTCACGAAATATAATATTCTGTAGGTCTATCCATACTGCTGCAAATGGCATTACTTCATTCTTCTTTATGGCTAATATTCCATTGTATAACTCTACTGCATCTTTTTTATCCATTCATCTGTTGATGGACATTTAGATTACTTCCATGTCATGGTTATTGTAAATAGTGCTACTATGAACATTGGGGTGCATGTATGTTTTTGAATTAGAATTTTTGTTTTTTCTGGATGTATACCAAGCAGTGGGGTTGCTGGGTCATATGGTAGCTCTATTTTTAGTTTTTTCAGGAACTGCCATACGGTTTTTCATAATGGCTGCACCAATTTACATTCCCACCAACAGTGTAGGAGGGTTCTCCGCATCCTCTTTTTCTCCGCATCCTCTTCAGCACTTATTATTTGTAGACTTTTTTGTGATGGCTTTTCTGACCAGGGTGAGATGATACCTCATTATAGTTTTGATTTGCATTTCTCTAATAATTAGCGGTGTTGAGCATCTTTTCATGTTCCTGTTGGCAATCTGTATGTCTTTGGAGAAATGTCTGTTTAAGTCCTCTGCCTGCCAATTGTTTTGATTGAGTTGTGTTTTTTCTGGATATTGTTTTATTAGCTTTTTGGATATTAACCCCTTGTTGGTCACATCATTTGCAAATATTTTCTCCCATTCTGTAGGTTGTCTTTTTGTTTTGTTGATAGTTTCCTTTCTTGTGCAAAAGCTTTTGATTAGGTCCCATTTGTTTATTTTTGCTTTTATTTCTTTTGCCTTGAGAGACTGATTAAGAAAATATTGTTATGATTTATGTCTGAGAATGTTTTGCCTATGTTCTCTTCTAGGAGTTTTATGGTGTCACGTCTTTATTTATTTAAAAAATAAATTTATTTATTTTATTTTATTATTTATTTTTGGCTGCGTTGGGTCTTCATTGCTGCACGCAGGTTTTCTCTAGTTGCGGTGAGTGGGGGCTACTCTATTGTGGTAAGCGGGCTTCTCATTGGGGTGGCTTCTCTTGCTGTGGAGCATGGGCTCTAGGCGCACGGGCTTCAGTAGTTGTGGCATGCGGGCTCTAGAGCGCAGGATCAGTAGTTGTGGCACATGGACTCACTTGCTCCACAGCATGTGGGGTCTTCCCAGACCAGGGCTCAAACCCATGTCCCCTGCATTGGCAGGTGGATTCTTAACCACTGCACCACCAGGGAAGCCCTCATGTCTTATATTTAGATCTTTGAAACATTTTGAGTTTATTTTTGTAGATGGTGTGAGGGAATGTTCTAATTTCATTGGTTTACATGTAGCTCTCCAGCTTTCCCAACACCACTTGGAGAGATTGGCTTTCCTCCATTGTATGTTCTTGCCTCCTTTATCATAAACTGATTGATGATAGGTGCATGGGTTTATTTCTGGGCTCTCTATTCTGTTCCATTGATCAATAAGTCTGTTTTTGTGCAGGTACCATGCTGTTTTGATTACTGTAGCTTTGTAGTATAGTTTGAAGTCTGGAAGGGTTATACCTCCAGCTTTGTTCTTTTTTCCTCAGGATCGCTTTGACAATTCTGGGTCTTTTGTGGGTTTTTTTTGTTTTGTGTTTTGTTTTTTTTTTGCAGTATGCGGGCCTCTCACTGTTGTGGCTTCTCCTGTTGCGGAGCACAGGCTCTGGACGCGCAGGCTCAGCGGCCATGGCTCACGAGGCCAGCCGCTCCGCGGCATGTAGGATCTTCCCGTACCGGGGCACGAACCCCTGTCCCCTGCATCGGCAGGCAGACTCTCAACCACTGCACCACCAGAGAAGCCCTCTTTTGTGGTTTTTTAAATCCCATATAAATTTTAGGATTCTTTCTTCTTGTTCTGTGAAAAGGGTCATGGGTATTTTGATAAGGATTGCATTAAATCTGTAGATTGCTTTGGGTAGTATGGCCATTTTAACAATATTAATTCTTCCAATCTAAGAGCATAGGAAATCTTTCCATTTCTTGGAATCATCTTCAATTTCCTTTATCAGTGTTTTACAGTTTTCATCATATAGGCCTTTCACCTCTTTGGTTAATAAACGTAAGTTTTATATGTACTGGGAAACAAAAAATTCATGTGACTCACTTTATTGCAATATTCTCTTTATTGCAGTGGTCTGGAACCAAACTCACAATATCTGAGGTGTGCCTGTAGAGTTAAAGTTGGAACTTTGTTAGTCACACTCAGAGCCTACATCCTGAACCCCACGATATTTTGCAGTTACTTTGCAAAAGCAGCCACCTCCTTTGTTGCAGCTGTAAGAGTGATTCTATGTGGTCTTGTTCTAAGAGGAGAGAAGTCTGGTTGGGGAGGACCATTATGGATGTAGAGAAGAGACTGAGCAGGTCATGGTGCATGAGGGCAGAAGGAGGGAGGGGAAAAAGAAAGCTGGTGACAGTGACAGTGTGTCTTCTAAAAGCAAGATATCTTGTTAGTCTCTTTGGGGTGAAAAGATGATATAGACCTCCAGAGTATTTGTGGCCTGGAGGTGGCACAAAACTAACTCTCCGATGATTAGGCTATAAAGCTTACATGTTGAAGAGAGGTGCTTTGGAGGTTCATCATGAAGAGATATGCATATGGTGGAAGGAATCAGAAAGGATAAGGAGGTATTTGACCTGGGTCTTTTTTTTGGGTTGCGTGGCATGTGGGATCTTAGTTCCCCAACCAGGGATCAAATCCATGCCCCCTGCAGTGAGCACAGAGTCTTAACCACTGGACTGCCAGGGAAGTCCCCTTGACCTGGGTCTTGAAGGGAGGGGAGGATATCAGTGAATGAAGAGAGCTGAGAGCACCTTTCCAGGAACTACAGCTGTGATGCCTAAACTTTCCTTTTTGCAATCGTCCCACATTTGAAAGATTGTACTATCAAAGTACAATAGATTTATTAAGTAATACATTTTCCTATTTATAATTAAAGCAATAAAGCTGTCGATTAAAGCTCCTGATCATCACTTATTAGCCAACATTTATTCAACAAAACAGGTATTTAGCACCTTCTATGTGTATAGTGCTGTGCCTGGTACTTGAAATACATTGATAGATAAGAGACTGCCCTCCTTCAAGGGACTTACTGAGATTTCTAGTTGAAACCAAAGAAACTAGACATCTCTGTCCCATACTATCTTGGGTACATCTGTTATTAGGCCTTTTGAAATATTTGAAGAGAAAAATGATTACCATTTACTGAAAGACAGCGATCTGCCAGACATGCATTGGGCACTTTATATGTGTTTTTATTCATCCGTGTCTCCCCTCCACCTACACTCGAATGCAAGCTTCATGTTTTGTTCACTGCTGTGTCTCCAGTCTCACCGTGATGCCTGCCACATACTAAGTGCTCAACAAACACTAGTCAAAGTGACCAAATTAACTCGAATCTCTCAACAATCCTGCAAGGTAGTGGTGATTTGTGTTCTTTCACTGCTGAGGAATCTAAGACTCAGAGAGACTGAATAAGTTGCTCAAGTTCACGCAACTCTCAGTGACAGGGCGGGAGTTTAAATCTTAGATCTGTCTGACTTTAAAGGTGCTCCTCTCATTCTATTCTTCTGCCAGAGAGGCCTAAAGAGAGGGACACTAGGTTGGAAAACCCTGAGATGAGAAACGAATATGCAAAAGAGGGTTGGAGCAGGGGGAGTGGCCTGGGCGCAGGGTCAGAAGAGGAGTGGGGATGAGGCTGCCTCTCGTGTTGGTGTGGAAGGCCAATACGCTGGGCAGAGGACTTTGACTGGATTGGGAAGGCACTGTCTAACCCAAATTTCCACTTGATTGGAATTGTGTTTTAGAAAGATTAGCAGCAATGCATGGGGTGGTTTGTCTTTTAGAGAGATGGGAGATGAACGGGGTCATTAATTCACCCATCGAGGGAGAGGTAATCAGTAATTGAATGGAGATGGTGACAATAGGAATGGGAAGGAAGGATGATGTCAGGGCAGACTCAAATGCCCCAACGAGGGGTCCAAGATAAAGCTCAGAGATGGATTTGCAGTGACAAGTGGGCGAGGCAGCTGGTATGAATGGTCTTCTCCCTCTTCCTAGAGTAACCTCCAGGTGGGTGGCAGCCTCTGTTTTAGGGCCACGGCTGTAAACAGTCATCTCGGCAGAGCCTATGGCTAGCCATTTCCTTTGCAAATATTTATGGAGCTCTTAGTGTGATCTGTTCACAGCCTCAGCATCAGCACTTTTTCGCACTTTGGGCTTAGGTCAATAACATGCATTAAGGCTGTGCTACGGTAGAGTTTGGAGATACAATGAGAGCAGACATGTGGGAATCTATCAGGCTTCCTAGTTCAATCTGTACATAACACCTCCTTTCACTTTCTTCAGCTGTAAAATAGGGATAATAATTGCACCCATCTTACAGGAGTGCTGTGAGGATTCAATGAGCTAATACAGGTTAAGCAAATAGAACGGTGCCTGACATGTACAGTAGTAAGTGATTAGTATTTGCTGATATGATGTGGAAGACAAAGTCCCTCCCCTCAAGGCCATCATTATGTGACTGTATTCATCCAGTCCAGCAAGACACTGCAATAACAGATACATATGCAAGGGACAGAAAGAGTTCTAGAGGGGAGTGGGTTTTTAAAAAAAATTTTATTTAAGTATAGTTGATTTACAATGTTGTGTGAGTTTCAGGTGTACAGCAAAGTGATTCAGTTATATCTACGTATCTATTTTTTTTCAGATTCTTTTCCCTTATAGGTTATTAAAAAATATTGAGTATAGTTCCCTGTGCTATACAGTAGGTCCTTGTTGATTATCTATTTTATATATAGTAGTGTATATATGTTAACCCCAAACTTCTAATTTATCTCTCCCCCGCTTTCCCCTTTGATTTTCTATGTCTGTGGGTCTATTTCTGTTTTGCACATAAGTTCATTTGTATCTTTTTTTTTTAAGATTCCACATGTAAGTGATATCATATGATAGTTGTCTTTCTCTATCTGGATTATTTCACTTAGTATGATACTCTCTAGTTTCATCCATTTTGCTGCAAATGGAATTATTTCATCCTTTTTTATGGTTGAGTAGTATTCCTGTGTGTGTGTGTGTGTGTGTGTGTGTGTGTGCGCGCACACGTGTGTATCACATCTTTTTCTTTTTTTATTTTAAAGAAGGGAAGGAAACTACAGCTTTATTAAGATATAATTCACATACCCTTTTTCTTTTTGGTTGTGCCGTGGGGCATGTGAGATCTTAATTCCCTGACCAGGGATTGGACCCGTGCCCCCTACAATGGAAGTGAGGAGTTTTAACCGCTGGACTGCTAGGGAAGTCCCCCACATCTTCTTTATCTAGTCATCTGTCGATGGACATTTAGGTTGCTTCCACGTCTTGGCTATTGTAAATAGTGCTGCAATGAATATTGGAGTGCGTGTATCTTTTCGAATTATGGTTTTCTCTGGATATATGCCCAGGAGTGGCATTGCAGGATCATATGGTACCTCTATTTTTAGTTTTTTAAGGAATCTCCATACTGTTCTCCATAGTGGCTGTATCAATTTACATTCCCACCAACAGTGTAGGAGGGTTCCCCTTTCTCCACACCCCCTCCAGCATTTATTATTTGTAGACTTTTTGATGATGGCCATTCTGACTGACGAGGTGATAACCTCATTCCAGTTTTGATTTGCATTTCTCTAATAATTAGCAATGTTGAGCATCTTTTCATGTGCCTTTTGGCCATCTGTATGTCTTCTTTGGAGAAATGTCTATTTAAATCTTCTGCCCATTTTTGAATTGCGTTGTTTGGGTTTTGTTTTGATATTGAACTGCATGAGCTGTTTGTATATTTTTTAAAATATTTATTTGTTTATTTTGGCTGTTAGTTGCAGCATGCAGGATCTTTTTTAAAAAATTAATTAGTGTACTTTTGGCTGCGTTGGGTCTTCGTTGCTGCGCGCAGTCTTTCTTCAGTTGCATCGAGCAGGGGCTACTCTTCGTTGTGGTGTGCGGGCTTCTCATTGCGGTGGCCTCTCTTGTTGCGGAGCATGGGCTCTAGGCACGCGGGCTTCAGTAGTCGTGGCATGCGGGCTTCAGTAGTTGTGGCACACGGGCTCAGTAGTTGTGGCTCACGGACTCTAGAGCGCAGGCTCAGTAGTTGTGGCGCACGGGCCTAGTTGCGTGTGGGATCTTCCCGGACCAGGGCTCTAAACCATGTCTCCTGCATTGGCAGGCAGATTCTTAACCACTGCGCCACCAGGGGAGCCCTGTTTGTATATTTTTGAGATTAATTAAAGGAGAGTGATTCTTATGGATGCCTGTCTATTGTTCAACCTCATCCCAACCACTGACAGCCAAGCTCTCTTTATATCTCCTCAAACTCCTCAGCAATAAAATGACTATAAGTCTTTTCAAGCCTCCATGACCCTAGGACTTCCCACAAATGTTCAGGAGTCAGAGGCCCCCATAGAGTTTTGGAGTTGATCTTCATCCCCCTCCAGCTCAGCAGATCTGCAGATATTAAGTCCCGGGACAAATGAGATTATGTTCCCTTCGGAGAGAAAAAAAAGACAATCATCTTCACCTCTCCCTGGACACAGATATTCATTTGCCTGATCACCTGCAAAGCAGATGAGCCTCTGAGATGCCCTTTTTCTGTTCACTTCGGGGTGAAAAATTACCAGCAAAAACCAATTAGTATCTTCTACGAGCAAGTCCCAAGCCTTCTGGAGCCAATTCTTTTACTCCATCCTCTGCACATGAGCAGAATCTACTTTGGGATCTGGTCCTAATTGAGTCCAACCTGTGCTGTTATCATGTGTTAATCGTAGCCCCGAGAGAGAAGAAGGAGGGAGGGAGGGTGGAAGGGAAGGGGCTCTCTCCTTCCTTTGTCTTCAGCCTAGAAGAAGGCAATCAAGAAAGAGGGTGGTTGGCCAGAGGGGCAGAGGTCAGAGATGGAGGAACTACCTAGATGCCTGAGTGACTGATTTACATGTGATGAAAAAGAATAAAAACGATTCTTTTTTGAGCACCTATTATGCACCAGGCATTATTATTATTATTATTATTATTATTATTATTATTATTAGGCTTGCGGGATCTTAGTTCCCTGACCAGGCATCGAACCTGGGTCCCGGCAGTGAAAGCGCTGAATCCTAACCACTGGACCACCAGGGAATTTCCACCAAGCCCTATTCTACATGCTGTATCTGGATTAACAGATTAACAGATTACCACAACAAGTCTCCAAGTTAGGTATTGTTATTAGTTCTCGTTTAAAAAAATGAGGAAAATGAGGGCACTAAAAAGTTAAGTATTTTCCCAAGGCCACGCCACTGAAATGAAGGGAAGCCAAGACTTGGGCCTTGACATTCCTGCTGCTGCCTCTGTGCGTGTACCCACCGTGCTGAACTGCTTCTCCCCTCCGCTGCCCCTTGGCTGTACTTGGAGAGCTGAGTCAGCGGCAACATGGGGGCAAAGACTCAAGTGTAGGTGCTGCCGCTGAGAATCACCAAGCCTGGGTCTCCGAGGTCTCCCAGTTATCTGCTGAGAGAGCCTGGATGAGCGCCAGGCAGCGGGTGGCCCCTGAATGTAGAGCTCTGACCTGGCTGCAGACGGGAGGTACAGAGGAAAGAGTCACAGTGTTTGGGGACACCCGGTCTATTGGGGAAACAGGATATGCAACGGATTGAGATAAGCAAAGGCAAGTGAATACCTGCCATTTGGGCCACGGCCTGAAACCTTAAGCCCAAACTCCCTAGCAAAGCATGAGCGGTCCCTTGCCCTGTGGCCTCTGCCGACCTCCCAGCCTCGGGTGTTTGCCTTGGATGAAGACTGAGAAGAGGAAACCCCTCTCTCCTGTCACAGCTTCTTCTCATTTCCACCCTGCTGGCAAAGCCCAGCATCCCCGACTGCAATAGAATTGCTTGGGTTCAAATCCAGATGCCAGGCTCCAATCTGATTTCTTAGAGCGCAGGGCTGCATGTTCACATGTCTTCGGGAAATAAGGGAGGTATAATCCAATAGTGAGTGAGTTACTATGCATGCCTTAACCTGAAGAGCGTGCATTTTGCCTGATGGTTTTCAGGATAAAAACATTTAAAAAACACTGCTGAGTAGTGCAAGGCTCTTAGCTCCCCAGGAGGAGGAGTGATGGGAGAAGACCTAGAATTTCTCCTTTCCTGTGAGTTCCTAACAGTAAGGAAGTAGCACAGTGTGGTTCATCCACACTGTAAAGGCGTGGATGGACTCCGAAGGCAGGTTACGTGATTTTGATCCCGGCTCTGCTATTTGTTGCCTCTGTGACCTTGGACAAGTTATATGCCTCCCTCTGCCTCAGTGTCTTCATCTGTAAGATGGGGAGAATGGTAGGACTCACCCACTTCATGAAAGCCGTTGTAGGAATTAAATGAGTTACATGTAAAGTGCTTAGAACAGTGTCCCGCACACATTTACAGCCATATAAGTGTTAACAATTATTATGTCTATAGTGCACATTTCACAAGTTCTGGATGCTGTGGACATGTAGTGACAACCTACAGTTCTGTATGCAGCCTGGCAGCAAGAAGGTAATCAAGAGTTACATTTGTCATGATATCTCTAACTTCCCAGGTTCCCTGGAGTTCACCATTATCTCACTACTTATTATTTTATAATTATTAATAATAAATAATAGTATTATTTATTATATAATACAATGTTTAATAATAATAAAAGTAATTAAAAGTAATAATAGTAACAGATTACATATAGAGAGAGCTTCCTGTAAGTTGGGCACCATCCTATATGTGTTCTATATGTCATCTCAGTCTTCACATTAATTTTCTGACAAGGACTATTATTATCTCCATTTTACAGATAAGGTCCCTGAAGTTTAGAGAAGTTAACTAATTTGTTCACTTCTAAAAAGCATAAAAAATGTGCTGCCTAGATTTAATATAATCCTATGTCATTATCTGTGAATATTATGGACAAGAAATTCTGGGTATAAGAACTATTCTTTCTTTATTTGGCCTCGCTGCGCGGCTTGCAGGATCTTAGCTCCCCAACCAGGGATTGAACCCAGGCCTAACCACTGGCCTGCCAGGGAATTCCCAGAACTATTCCTTACAAGGAAACCCTTCTAGTGCTTATTTCCAGGTAATGACCTGTTAGGCTGGGAGGAGACTTCTTGGAATAAAAGGAAGCAGAGAAACTCAAGACTGAAGATGTACATCTTAAACTGTGCAAATGTGAAAGCGGGAGAATGTGCACAGCACTTGGCATTTTATTAAGTGCTTTCTGGTTGCACCAGATCCTTTTTGAAACAAGGCATTGTGTAGCTAAATAAATAGTGATGTCACATTCTTTTTCTTGAAGAGTCCCCTACAACAACTGTGAGATCCTCATTTTATAAATGGGGAAACTGAGACTAAGAGGACTTAGGTGACTTGCCTAAGTTTGGTGCAGCGCCAGGATTCAAACCTACGTCTTACAGATTTCCATCTAGCAGCCTTTCCTTACACTGTACTGCCTAAGAGTTCACAACACTGCTGGCGCAGCCAGTCAAGCCACCATGTTCATGACACTGCACTAAGCGCCATGGAGAAATCAGAGAGCATCTGGACTAGCCATTCCTTATGCTTCAAACGGAGAGGCAAGACACACGGGGAACTGAGTTAATGGTAGGAGAAATGTCCCGAAGCAGTGTAACCGGAAATAAAGGGAAAGCAGTTCTCAAATGTCAAGGAGGAAGTCAGATTCTGTGCCTGTAAAAGAGATTTGTGCACAAAGTATATGGAACATGCTGACCGACGAGAGGAAGCCAAAAGGGAGAGAGCCTGCTGCCCTGGTCAGCCCTCAACCCTGTCATCCAGCACCCAGCTGGACCCTCACGCACAGAATCCTTTACGGCCGCAAAATGGCCCTTCCTTTTCCTTTAGAGTCGCCAGCGTGTTGCCAGCGTGTTTCATCGTGGTTTGGATTGAGGACTGGAGAATTTACGCCCTGCAGCCCTTCTCCCCAGCATTCTCGTCACTTTAATTGGTGGAGCTGCCTAATTACCTAAATACTTCTGGCCCAGAAGCAGGATGGGGATGTTGAGGCCGGTGCGCCTCTCCCCTCCTTCTCCCCCAGCTGGGCCATCCCCATCTCAATTCCAAAGGCCCAGCAGTTTCCGTTGAAGTGTAGCAGCTCCATTTCCCTCCAGTATTAATAATTATGACATTAGAAGGGTGATCCGCTGCAATCCAGCCTTTCTATTTGCAGGCTGGTGGCTGCATATCAATGGCATGATTAGGCAAATGAAATCAGATTGACACGGTCGTGAAATATTCGCATGGCCAGAATGCATATGCTTCAATCTCATTGTTCCCATTATTAAAGCCATTTTATAATCTCATAACATTTAGACTCACACTTTGCATTTCTAATTAACTTGAGGAGTGACTTCGCTGGGAATTAGTTGCAACTTGTGCATTCTTATACACACAAACTCGCCGAGCAGCAAACTCCGGTTGGCAATCACGCAGTTCAGCCGCAGGACGGACCCTAGGCTGACTTCTGTTCTAAACCATCCTCTCTGTCAGCTGGGAGAAGTGGCTGGGGACATTGGTTTTCATTAGAATTTGGCTACAAATTGCATGCAGGAACAGTCTGAGTGCCAGAGTCCCATTTCCCTTTGGGGGGACTTGTGTCCACCTGAATAGCCTTTCACAAAGAAGAAGTTTGATGTGAGGCAGCGGTTTTCAGCCTTTTGGATTTCATGGATCAGTAATATCTTTAAAGTAAATAATAATGAAGATTTGGGCTATCTAAATAGCTGTCATATCGAGCTATTATATTGCCTTTATTGAAAATTACTTCGGGATGAAGAATGTTGTGTATCTCTCACACTTTAGTTGGTTAGTTAGCATTTGAAAATCTCTAATCAAAAGTCCATACCCTTGAAGTGGCCGCTACAAGCGCTTTAATGATCTCTATCTCCTATTAACATCAGAGCTTTGTTAATGCCCACAGTTGGTGTCAGAAATGGTTTTTTTTTTTTTTACTGGTGAAATGAATGATGTTCAAGACATGTGGATTGGTTAGAAATATTGACGAACGAGGCACTTTTCATGAATGAACTGCGTAGCCCGGTAGCCCGCACCCTTCAGAACAGTGCCTAGGCCCAGAATTTTGCCTGGTCGTATTTTAAGAAACGTATACAGGGGCTTCCCTGGTGGCGCAACGGTTGAGAGTCCGCCTGCCAATGCAGGGGACGCGGGTTCGTTCCCCGTCCGGGAGGATCCCACATGCCGCGGAGCGGCTGGGCCTGTGAGCCATGGCCGCTGGGCCTGCGCGTCCGGACCCTGTGCTCTGCAACGGGAGAGGCCGCAACAGTGAGAGGCCTGCGTACCGCAAAAAAAAAAAAAAAAAAGAAAAGAAACGTATACAGGATCTGGCTACCTGGCATTGCTTAAAAAGTGATCTGAAAAAAAAAAAAAAGAAGGTTCTGAAGAACCTAGGGGCAGGACAGGAATAAAGACGTAGATATAGAGAATGGACTTGAGGACACGGGAAGGGGGAAGGGTAAGCTGGGACCAAGTGAGAGAGTAGCATGGACATATATACACTACCAAATGTAAAAGAGATAGCAAGTGGGAAGCAGCCGCATACATAGCACAGGGAGATCAGCTCCGTGCTTTGTGACCGCCTAGAGGGGTGGGATAGGGAGGGAGGGAGGGAGACGCAAGAGGGAGGGGACATGGGGATATGTGTATATGTATAGCTGATTCACTTTGTTATACAGCAGCAACTAACACAACACTGTAAAGCAATTATACTCCAATAAAGATGTTTTTTTAAAAAAAATGATTTGCGTCTACTGTGAGTGAAATTTGCTTGCAAGATGCTTGATGGAGTGACTGATTCTCAGCTGGGGACAATTTTGCACCTCCTGCCCCCGACCAGGGCATTTACAATGTCTGGAGATATTCTTGTTTGTCACAATTGTGTGTGTGTTTTGTGGGAAGCCATTGGCATCTTGTGGGTAGAGGCCAGAGATGCTGCTAAACATCCTACAGTGCATAGGACAGTCCCCTTCCCCAACAAAGAATGACCCACCCCCAAATGTCAATAGTGCCCAGAAACCCTGGAAAAGGATAGAGCTTCAACTTCATTGAACCCACAGAGCTGGCTGTAGGACTGTTTTTGTAACTAATTGCTAATGTTTGCATGTGTGGCAGAATTTAGTCTGTGCCTCTCTTTCACTGTAATTTAGGACCTGCTGGTGAAGTTGGAGGGAAGTTACCAATGTCTGTCAAAAAGAACCTAATAGGGACTTCCCTGGTGGTGCAGTGGCTGGGAATCCGCCTGCCAGTGCAGGGGACATGGGTTCAAGCCCTGGTCCAGGAAGATCCCATATGTCGTGGAGCAACTGAGCCTGTGCATCACAACTACTGAGCCTGAGCTCTAGAGCCCGCAAGCCACAGCTACCGAGCACGCATACCACAACTACTGAAGCCCAGGCACCTACATACCATGCTCCGCAACAAGAGAAGCCACCACAATGAGAAGTCCGCGCACTGCAACGAAGAGTAGCCCCTGCTCGCCGCAACTAGAGAAGCCTGAGCACAGCAATGAAGACCCAACACAGCCAAAAATAAATAAATAAATTTATGAAAAAAAAAAAAAAGAACCTAAAATTTGTGCAAGACCAAGCTGTCTTAGGTCAGTTTGACACAACAATGTAGAGTCTCAGGGGTGTTTTTACTTTGGAAACTTTAAATTTTGTTAATTCCTGCCTTTAAAAAGAAACAATTACCTTCCACTATCACCATCATATAGTAACTGAATAAAAATCTTTAATACCAAAGACATTTCTTCCCCCCCAACTTTTTTTTTTTTTGGCTGCATTGGGTCTTTGTTGCTGTGCACAAGCTTTCTCTAGTTGCGGTGAGCGGGGGCTACTCTTTGTTGCTGTGGGCGGGCTTCTCATTGCGGTGGCTTCTCTTGTTGCGGAGCATGGGCTCTAGGTGCGTGGGCTTCAGTAGTTGCAGCACGCGGGCTCAGTAGTTGCGGTGTGCATGCTCTAGGGCAGGTGGGCTTCAGTCGTTGTGGCATGCAGGCTCTAGAGCACAGGCTCAGTAGTTGTGGCGCATGGGCTTAGTTGCTCCACAGCATGTGGGATATTCCTGGACCAGGGATTGAACTTGTGTCTCCTGCATTGGCAGGTGTATTCTTAACCACTGCGCCACCAGGGAAGAAAGACCCTTTAATACCAAATACATTTAATAAGAATGATCCTTTAAGTAAAATATGTTCAGCTTTTTAAAAAACTCACTTTTTTCCCTCAACTCATTGTATTACGATTTGCTCCAGTTTCCCCTCATACTGGCAAGAATGTGCCCAATATAGAAGCAGATGTTGCTCTTTTTCTCTTTAAAGGGTATCTTGGATCCAAGGACCAGCCTAGAAAAGGGACCATCTTTCCCAGAGAAGATTGAGAAAATCTTCAGGCAGCCAGGCCACTGGGACATCCTTCCTTCACAGGGCTGAAAATCCACAAATGGTACACCCCTCCCCCAAAGAAAACAAAACAAAAACCAAGTAGCATGACTCCCATTCTACAGAGGAGAAAAGACGCTTCAGCCACTTGTCCAAAGTCATATGGCTCATATGTTTTCCAGTATCTGAGCCCAGATCTCTCTGCCTCTGAGATCTCAGAAAGGAAACATCTCTTCCGGGATGTGGCCTAAGGACTGTGAGCATGTTTCCATGCAGCGTCTGATGGATCATAGGATTGAATGTTCTTTGGTGGATCATCTGGTCCAGAGATTCCCAATCTTAAACATGATAGATCTGTGAACCTTTTAATTATATACTTTGATTTTTTCCAAGGAAAAAGATTTTTTTTAAAAATCCCAAAACCTGACACTACTAAAACCATTTCAGCAAAGAAAGGATATTTTAATGCTAGGAGAATAGAAAGGAAATAATTCATTCATTCAACAAATATTTATCAAGTGCCCATTACATACAGGTATTCTGGGTGTTGGTGAAAAAACAGAGAATGAGAATAGCAAAGTCCTTGTCCTCTTGGATCTGACGTTGCAATAACAATCTCCGTTCTTTAAGTGAAATAAATTTAACTCTATGAAAGATTCTTCCAGTGTTCTTATTGTTCTCTTTTCATCTTAATCAGTAAAATCCTTGTGTGGCAGCACTGGTCCACAGACGAGCATTTGGGAATTCTACATCTAATGCATTTGTCTGTTTCCAGGGACAGAGCCCTGAAGTTACCTCAGACAGAAGAAAATCAAATCAAAATTTAGATGCTGTCTGGATTCTCACAGGGCTCAAATGGGAAATGGGGCATGGCTTTGTACACCACTGAGTGGCATGAGCCAGGTTTCCATGAGTGCAACTTCTGACGCTTTGGTTTTATCGGTAAAGTGGCGATGTCCGCCTCACTTTGCCTGCTTTTTCTACACCTTCACGGATAACTCTGGAAACCCTGCAAAGCATTCCAAGCACCTTTCCATCTCCCAGTTCATTGAAGCTCATTAACAGTGCTGGGAGGCTAAGTTCATTTCCCAAACAGGGAAATTGAGCCCCAGGAAGAGGTCACCTGGCAAGGCAGAGATGGCTTTAGGACCAATCCCAGCTCTTCTGCTTTTCATCCGTGGATCTACTCATGGGACAAGTCAGAGTTATCTCTGTTCAGAATAGAAAAGGCCAGAAGCATCTCCAGGCCTCTGTACCAACAGCCTTGTTTGTTTCTTCCCCCCAATTGTTTGGGTTCTACCTCTTCCAAATCACCCTTCCCACTCTGCCTGAAGCAGTGACCTAGGAGTTCAGGGTAACGGGTTTGCGTGGCTAGTATCTCTTACTTGTTGAGCTATCCAGCAGGCTTAAATTACTTGAGCAAAAAAATTACTCAAATACTGGGACATCCCTGGTGGCGCAGTGGATAAGACTCCATGCTCCCAATGCAGGGGGCCTGGGTTCAATCCCTGGTCAGGGAACTAGATCCCACATGCATGCCACAACTAAGGAGCTGGTGAGCCACAACTAAGGAGCCCTCCTGCTGCAACTAAGACTCAGCACAACCAAATAAATTTTTTTGTTTGTTTTTTGTGGGGTCTTTTTTGTGTTTTGGTTTTTTTTTTCTGCGGTACATGGGCCTCTCACTGTTGTGGCCTCTCCCATTGCAGAGTACAGGCTCCGGACACGCAGGCCCAGCAGCCACGGCTCACGGGCCCAGCCGCTCCGCAGCATGTGGGATCATCCCGGACCGAGGCACGAACCCGTGTCCCCTGCATCGGCAGGCGGACTCTCAACCACTGCGCCACCAGGGAAGCCCTGTTTTTTAAAAAAAATATTTATTTATTTATTTGGCTGCATCGGGTCTTAGTTATGGCATGTGGGCTCTTTCATTGCAGCACGGGCTCTCTAGTTGTGGTGCACAGGCTCAGTAGTTGCAGCTCACAGGCTCCAGAACATGTGGGCTCTCTAGTTGTGGCGCGCAGGCTCTAGAGTGCACGGGCTTAGTTACCCCATGGCAAGTGGGATCTCAGTTCCCCAGCCAGGGATTGAACCTGTGTCCCCTGCATTGGAAGGCAGATTCTTAATCACTGGACCACCAGGGAAATCCCAATAAATAAATATTAAAAAAAAAACACTGAAAACGTGTCCCTGAGAGAGGGCACAGTGAAGAGGTAGGAGCAAAGGAGGAGAAGCAGGCCTGAAAGTCTGAGGTTGGAAGGCTGTTCAAGGAGCTCCCCAGGCCACCAAAATCCTCAAGGTGGAAATGAGAAGGCCGGGGTCCTTGCCAAGCTTGACAGTTGGAAAATAAACACTGAGCTTCCCCTACTCTGTGTGAGCTTGGTTAAGTTTGCTTTAGAGAAAGGAAAGTCTGGCTGGGATCTTCAAGCAGCGTCCTGTCTCTCCTCTGGCCTCCAGGCAGGCCTGCGTTGCACCAGTCCTGGTGAGTGCCATTGGACTGCACTCCCCTCCCTCCAGCCAGGGCTGTGCAAGCCCTCAGCCCCCTCCATGCAAACTCCTGCTCTTCCCGGTGACCTTCCACGGAAGCTTCCTTGGCCTATGAGAGCGTGGGCCTTAACAGGCCTAACCTTGTTAACGCTCATTCTACTTTCTTCTTTAAGTATGGAATTCATTCTCAGTCACTGGTGCTATTGCCACGGAGAAGGGTGACTGCGTGACCGTACAAAACAGTGCCTGATACCAAGGTCTTTCTGTTCGGTGCTGAGAAGTGTGAAGGAATTTTCTGAGGGAGATGCATCTCTTTTTATTTTGTTTTTTAGGCAAAGGCTAAAAATGAATTCGTGGTTCCTGAGCCCATAACAACTGCAAACGAAATGAAGAATACCAGGAAGCATGGCTGGGATGGGAGAAACATCCTTGGCCACGGATGATCTCCAACATGCACAACCAAGAGGTGATTTCTTTTGGTAGAATATTTTATTATTTTTAATTGAAATATAACTGACATGTAACGTTATATTAGTTCAGGTGTACAACATAATGATTCCATATTTGTATATATTGCAAAATGATCACCACAAGAGGTCTAGTTAACATCCATTACCACACATAGTAACAAATTGTTTTTCTTGTGATGAGAACTTTTAAGATCTACTCTCTTAGCAACTTTCAAATGTACAAAACAATGTTATTAACTATAGACACCATGCTGAAGAGGTCACCTTTTATATATAGCGTTTATTATGCTATTTAATATATATGTCCAAACATGCGATGCGCTTAGTTTCTGCTGTCAATAAGTGTTGGATCAATTAGTTAATCAATGAGTGAACACAATCTGTATTTCTATCCAGCATTATTCAGACCACATGTGGAATATTATGTTCAATTCAAGGCAGGCTCTGTTTTAAAGTTCAGAGATCCATAGTGGTGAGAGGGCTAAAAAATGATGTGTTACAAGGAGCAGTGCAGGTTCTGGGATATTTATTCTGGGAAAGAGAATTCTCAGAGAAAACAGTAGAGCTTTGGAATGTTTGTTTGTTTGTTTAATATTGGAAATGCTTCTCTGTAGCAGTGAGTTTTCTTCCATGTGATTCTGGTGGTCAGAACAGGGATCCGTAGTACAGGTGACGTGGAAGTAAACTGAGCCTTCGTAAGAGGGAGTCATCGAACTGCCTCGGATCTTTTAGGTGGTAGGCCTACTTTGGGTAGAAATGGGTAAATGTAGGTAAGACCATTTATTCTCTGAAAGTGCACTATTTAAAGGAGTGTGAATATGGTCATACATAGATATGCATGTAAAGATGCAGAAGCACATAACAGTGTTTCCTAACTTTTATTAAACACCACGTGCTGGACTCACTAACCACTTTCCATGCATTGTCTCATTTAGAGCTCCCAACCATCCTGTGACGAGGTGGGACCATTTATTTATGTCCCCATTTTACAGATGGGACGAAGACTCTGAGAGGTCCCAGATAATATACCCAAGGGCACACAGCCAGGTAGACTTGGGTTGAACATCCAGGAGTGTCTGATGATCAGCCTCATAAAAGAGGATCTGTGGGCTTCCCTGGTGGCGCAGTGGTTGAGAGTCCGCCTGCTGATGCAGGGGACACCGGCTCGTGCCCCGGTCCGGGAAGATCCCACATGCCGCGGAGCGGCTGGGCCCGTGAGCCATGGCCGCTGAGCCTGCGCGTCCGGAGCCTGTGCTCTGCAACGGGAGAGGCCACAGCAGAGAGGCCCGCGTACCGCAAAAAAAAAAAAAAAAAAAAAAAGAGAATCTGTGATTTGTATTTAAACGCAGACACACATTCTGAGACTGTGCATTTATTACAGAGACCACATACATACCTGCTGTTGTCCGATTTAGTCATTGGCTCATGGGACAGTGGGACTGCAGAGTGGGTGGTATAGCTTCTCTTCTGAGTGATGGGCTTTCCCCACCTCCTTCAGGATCTGCTTACCTCAACTTCGAGGAGCCCAAAGGCCCATGGCTGGGCTGGCAGGTTTCCCTGCCATGGCCCATCAGAATAGAAATAACCTCAGGTTTCTTTAGTTGAAGCAAATGAAGTTTTCTGTGCCTTATTTCATTTTGGTTTTTGTGTGTTTTGTGTGCATGTGTGCATATACACATGGGTTCTTGTTTTTATTTTCCTAATGGACGAAGTTGGCATGGGAGAAGCTGAGCTCTCTGCAGCAGGCAGAAGCCTCCCAATGAATGAGGATGGTTAAATGAAAGGAGATGCTTTTCATAATTTGTCTCAAACAATCACTTAATGGGCGCAGGAAATTTCTGCGAAATGGGTGAATAGCGTAGGTCCATTTTATCAGCCGCTTAATGAAGTAAAGCCCGCTGGCTTTTAAGACCCAGGCAGCAAACAAAAAGTGGTCTTTATCCTCACACACCAAATCTGTGCGTCAGTAAAGTGCAGGCCCTGACAGGAATTTCAATTATTTAATCAAAAAGAAAATGAAAGAGGTCTTAAGTGTTGTGATTCGAAGACAGCCTTTTCATAGACCAATCTAGTGTGTGCTCACATTGAATATGAAGCAAAATGGGAAGGAAATTAAGGCAACTTCGGTTTAAATCATGTGATTGCAAATAGTAAATTAGTTTCTCGATGTTTTCATTTAAGTGTTTAAGTGGAAGGTTTTATTCCTAATGTAGTGTAGTGACACAGAAGAGAACCCTCGCGGACTCCAGCTTCGCCGTCCTCGTTTGGTGATGCATTTACGCTGGGGCGGGAGAGGGGGGGAAGGGAGGCTAAGATGGAGAGAGAAGGGGAAGGGGGCCTCAGTCACGTTGTGATGCTTTTGTTTCAAATTGCTACCGAAGTAGCTTTCACAGCAAACTCATTAATCGAGCAGATGAGTAACGTCTGTTGAAAACATACTAAGCAAAATGCATTTAATTTGGAAAGGAAATCTGGAACTGCATTAGTCAGAGCATTTAAATGGCAACATTATCCATTCGCCTGTTGTTTTGTTTGATGCGGGCTCACTGAGTTTGTTCTTAAGGGATAAGGGTTGGTAAAACTGGTCGGCATTGAACTTCAGAGAAAACATGCCCCTCTGGCTTTCAAAGGCTTCTGGGTGGTTTTGCTGGGGCTCAAACGAGAGCCTGCTGTTGGCATGGGCCAACGTGTCACAGGAATCTCTCGGGTAAAGTACTAATTGGGTTGGACTGAGTTGACCTCTGGCTGATGCAACAAGTAGCTGGAGGTCATTTCTTTGCAAATGAGCATCCCTTTGTGTTTGTAATTAGCTTTGATTGTTGGGCTGGGGGCTTACAGCTGTGCAGGAGATCAGGCTCTGGGTTCACTCCATAGAACAACAGTGAGTGGACTTTTAATATCAAATTAAGCACTAGGGCTTGGCATCTCTGAGGGTTAGACTCGCCAGCGTCCCTCCTGCAGCCCACAGTGAGAGGAGTATTACGGTGAATGTGTCTTTAACTGGCACTGTCTTGGCTCTGCTAGGATTACTGACCCTTGTGTATGTTTCAGTTTCATTCACCCAAAGTCCCACCTCCTCCATAAAGTATTCCTTGCCTGCTTCAGGCCAAGAGATCTTTTTTTTTCTAGACTCCTAGAAAGCTTTTGGTCTATGTTTCTGTGATGCTTTCTGGACACTTGATACTGAGCATACACTAACTTACCGTTGCCCAACTTTCTTTTTATGGTTGAATGGTATTTTTGCTCTTTCTTTTTATTATGGAAATTTTCAACAAATAGAAAAACAAAGAAAATAGTATAAGTAACTTCCAAGTACTGATCACTAAATTTTAACAATTATTAACCTCTTGTCATATTTATTTCATACCCCCTGACGCAGCCCCTGCGATTTACTTACATTTCTCCATTATTCTAAAAGTATTTTTTATGATTGGTGCGTTCAAAGCAGGATCTAATCAAGGACCACACATAGTGTTTGATTTTGTGTCTTAAGTCTCCAGTCCTCACTTTATTTTTATTTTCCTTGTGGCATTGCCTTTTTGAATGAAATGGGGAATTGTCCCATGGAATCCTGGATCTCCTGAATTTCTCTCACTGCTTCTATGCAGCATAGTTTAGCTTGCTTTTGTATCCTTCGTATTTTCTGTAACTTAAAGTTGGATCTAAGCCTGATTGGATTCAGGTTAAACATTTGGCAGGGATACTTTACAGGCAATGATGTGTGCTTCATGTAGCATCACAACAAGGGCACGTGTGATGTCTGGTTGTCCCACCATTAGGGATGCTAAGATGGATCACTGGGTTGTAATGTTGACAGCCTGATGGCACTGTATAGAGTTACATTTCCTTGTTTGTAAACAGCAAGTAATCTGAAGGGTATTACTTTGGTGCCATTAACAAAACCCAGCTTCCCTATTTCACAGCAAGTGAGAGCCAAGGATGTGCATTAGAGTTTCCTGTTTTCTGCAGCACCTCGTAGGAAGAGATGTAGTAATATTAAAAAATACTGGTTGAAGGTATGAATGAACGAATGGATGGACACATGAGGTTCTGAGTGAATAAAGTGAAAAACTTAACATAATGAGAAATTCTGCAAACCCACCTGTGAAATACAAAACTAAGCTAATTATGTTTACTTTGCTGTATAACTTGGAGAGAATATATTAAAGCATGTAATACAATGCCAATCACAGAGTAAATGCTAGAAGCTATTACCCTTAATAATAATTAACATTTTCATCCTGCTTGACAGTTTTGAAAGATCTTTTGCATATTTTCCTCATAAAATAGTCCTATAATAGTGCTCCGAGGTAGGTGACATTATCCCCACTTTGCAGATAGAGTAACTAAGGCCTTCAAGGGTTAAGTGACCTAGTAAACACAAGAGTATTGTCCTTAGATCAGTTGCATGAGAATCACCTGGGGCTCTCTGATGTGCTACAGAAAGAAGTATACACTGATACTATCTTTATGGGGTACAGTTTGGCAAAGCCAGTGAGAATTACAAACTTGATCCAGCAATTTATCATCTAAGAATTCCTATAGACATACTTGCCTATGTGCAAAATAATATATGTGTATGGTTATTTATTGCAGCATTGTTTGTAATAGCAAAAGACTGGAAACATCCTAAATATCTTACTATCATCGAAGGGGACTAGTTAAATAAAATCCTGGTCGTCCATAAATGTTATAATGTGCAACCAAAAAAAAGTTATGTAGAAAAACCAAAATGCAAAAGAATTTGTATAAAAAGAGAAAGGGGGCTTCCCTGGTGGCGCAGTGGTTGAGAGTCCGCCTGCCGATGCAGGGGACATCTTCCCGGTCCGGGAAGATCCCACATGCCGCGGAGCGGCTGGGCCCGGGAGCCATGGCCGGTGAGCGTGCGCGTCCGGAGCCAGTGCTCCGCAACGGGAGAGGCCACAACAGTGAGAGGCCCACGTACCGCGAAAAAAAAAAAAAAAAAGAGAGAGAGAGAAAGGATGTGTGTATGTGAGAGGAAAAATTTATATATATTACATAATATTTATATTTCACTTATACATTTATTTATTAATTCAAAAAATAATGTATTGGGTGGCTGGAAGAATGGGATGGGAAAAATTTTCACTTTGTAACTTCTATGATTTTTCACTTTGCATTATTTGAATATATTTCCTATAGAAAAAAATGATACGTAATCTAGTTGGAAAAACAGAACCTGGCCGTAAAAAGAGATAAAACATATCAATGTAGTATTTAGCCTATTCCAAAAGCTCAATGAATAGAATATCTGCTAATTGCATGGTGATTAAATACTGTGGACCAGAGTGGTTTTCTGAGGGAAAAGGGTATGAACTGGATCTAGATTTGAATGGAAATTATCTACGTAGGTGGGAGGTGATAAGGATGATCCTTCCCAAAAGAAGACAGATGAAAGCAATTTTTAATAATCAAGTTTTGCGAGGCTAAGACCTCAGAGTACAAAGTGGAGGCTCTGTTTTAGTTTAGTTTTGAAGAGATTTCCCTACATTTGCCAGTCCATATTTCTTCCCCCCCAAAAATCACATGGTATTTTTTTAAAAAGCACATGGTATTACCACACCATCTTGAGGGGCTGCCCACCTTCCAGCCAATAAGGAGGGCTCTGGTAACCTGCACTAAATTATTCTCTTACCTGGTAACTGTCAAATAATACTGCAGTCAATTATAGAAATATTTTCGTGTCAATTTTGGGGGATTCCAATACTGGGAAAATATTAAAGACACAGTAGATAAAATTAAATCCATGGCTTAAAAGTGGAGGCAAGATATATACGTATGAGAAAAAGCCTCCAAATGCACACTCACATTTTTATAAGGTACATGTTCAATAAATGTTTACAGATGTAAACTGAATAAATCACGGAGCTCTTGGCTTCATTGTCTCCCAGTATAATTTTCTCTCCTAGTTACAATTGAGCCTGCATCATCTCAGTGACGAAAATATTTTGCTAATTAAGTAAAATGCACAGAGAATCTCTTGGTTGGTTGTTTGTTTTACATGTTTTTAGTTTCATGTGTTGAGGTGTGTGTGTATTTCAAGAGGAAATAAGGCTTACACTTTTCAGAAACGTCTTTGTTCCCTGCACTTCTCTACCCTATCTCTCCAAACCACCTCACAGGGAGCCTAGCAAAGTAAGGTACCTGGTAGACACTCAGTAAGTAGTCTTTGTATGATTGGTTCTCCCCACCCTCCACCAGAAGAAAATAGACCTGGTGTGGATATCATGTTCTAATTTAATGTTTTCGAACCCTGTCTGGGGGAAAGTAGGAACATGAAGAGTGCAGCCATCCAATAAGAAGGCATCATCTTTCTCAAAATCATCTTCAAGGTATCTTCTAGAGCTAAATAGCTATTCCCCATTTGTATCCAGGAGACCACTCCCTCATAGCTTGTACTCATCACCACCTTCCCAATACATTGTTTTTTTTTTTTCTTGACAAGAAACTCTTCCTAAGATTACATAAGCCTGCTTTTATGTAGCGACACGGTGTTGGATTCATTATTCACTCATGTCCGTGGTAGCCCTAGGGTTCCAGTATTGATCATTTGCGCTTGCTTTTATCACCACCAGCATCACCACTACCACCGTCTCCATCACCACCTCCATCAGCATGACTGTCATCATAACCACCACCACCTGCAGTATCACCATCATCAACACCAGTAGCACGGCCACTTATTAAGCATTAGCTGTGTGCCAGGCACTGAGCAAAATGCATTACATATATTACCTTTTAAAAATTGAGATGCAGGAATTCCCTGGCGGTCCTGGGATTAGGACTTGGCACTTTCACTGCTAGGGCCCCAGTTCCATCCCTGGTCGGTGAACTAAGATCCCACAAGCCACACGCAGCAGGGCAGCCTAAATAAATAAATAAATAAAATTGAGACATAAGTGACACATATCCATTACCTTAAATTCTCTCCAAAACTACCCTATGAGATACAAATATTGTCCCCATTTTACAATTGAGAGCAATAGAGCTTAGAAGGATTAAACAAAATTTCCAGTCATACAGCTAGTATTTAGCAGTGATGGAGCCAGATCTCTAATCTCAGTCTGTTTGACTCTAAACCCTGTTCTATTTTCAACTGGTTATGTATACTGCCCTCAACATCTTGAAGTGTATATGTGTGTGTGTGTGTGTGTGTGTGTGTATGTGTGTGTGTGTGTGTTCATATTCCAAAGTTAAAACTTTAAAACATCCTTTCTGGTTCTAGTTATTACAGGTCATGGTATGAATTTATAAATCCTCCAATGAGAAGATTTGGGGAGGTTGTGCTCTTAAATCAAGGGCGATAGTTTCAAGTTCCATTCCAGATGAGAAATAAGCAGCATCTATTATTGCTTTACTTGTCTATTTTTCAAAGATAATGTGGTTGGAATGAAGAGAGTATGGACACTGGGGTCAGATAAACCTGAGTTCAAATCCTAGCATACAAAGCTGAATGAGCTGTACGCTGAATGAGCTCATGACTCTACCTAAGTGATCTTCTGTTTCTTTGTATGTAATAAGGAAGAGTTGTGATACTCAAATGAGAAGGCAGAGCAAAATATATGACGTATAATATAAATGCAAGAAGTTCACCTCATTATCCATAGTGCCATCATTGAAATTGCTAAAAAACATTCTTCAAAGACTTTCTTTAAGTGATTAAATCGATATTATTCTTAATTTATGGATGAGAGTGAGGTGTGTGATCAACTTTGAAATCACGTATAGTTTACATGAAAATAAAGACTTGCAGAACTTTTACTAAGGAATAAAAGTTTCATGTCCCTTATAGGCAAATATCAATTAAAAACAACTATGTTCTAATTTGGGTCCAGTAACTTATGGAGAAAAGCTAAAATCATAATAATGTAGTGAATTTTGATTTGAACATTTTGGGGTTAAAGTAAAATAATTCTTTTTTCTTTTATATTTTAATTTTAAAATGACTTTTGAATAAATATTACATTCATATGATTCTTATTCAAAAGATACAAAAAGGGCAATTAGGGAAAAACCTGCTTCCCATCAAGTCCCCAGGACCTCAGTCCCTAATGGCAACTAATGCTATGAGTTTCTTTTGTATCTTTCCAGAGGTATATATAGAATATGTAATCAAATTTGTGTAGTTCCCCCCATCCTTCCCCCTTTAAAACAAATGTTAGCATACTTTGCTCTTTTCACTTAAAAATACATCCTAGAGTTCCTCTTGTTCTGGGTTTGTGTAATTTAGCCATGATGTGCAAATCGTATCTGTTGGATAAGTTACGATGTGCATTTGTAATTTTGATATATATCACCAAATTGTTCTCAATAGAGATTGTACAAATTTGCATTCTCTGCATCAATATATGAGAGTGATTCTTTCCCCCACAGCTTTGCCAACAGAGTGGGCAATTAGATTTTAAAATTTTTTATTCGACAGGTTAATGATGTCTCAGTGTAATCTATTATTAGTCTTACTTTTAGTATTATTGTTAGCATCTTTTAAAATGCTTAACAGCCATTTATTTATATTTTCTTTTTGGTGAACTCTTTCAATCCTTTGCCCATTTTTAAATTGTACTCTTGATTGTTTTTTATTGATTTGTAGGAACTTTTTATATATAAGGAATTATCCTTGTGTCTGGGATATGAGTTGCAAACACTTTCTCCCAGTTTATTGTTTGTCTTTTTCCTTTGCTTATGATAACTTTTGCCATGCAGAATTTTTAAAAATTAGTTAATTTTTTAATCAATGTTTTCTTCTCTGACTTCCAGGTTTTTATGTTATACACAGATTATCTACCATCTTGGTCACTGTAAGACAAATTCAATATTATTCTCTTATAGTGACAACATTTGTACCTCCCATTTTTTTGGTCCACTAACTTGATTGCATTACCAATGACAGTTTAAAGAATAAATATCGTAAATATCAATCTGTTTCATGAACAGTATTCTCAAACAAAATATAAACGGCCCAGCATTTTAACAAAACATACCAAATATTTAGTTCCATGTACATAGTCCTTTTGGAAATGTTTACAAATTTCTATACCCAATAATAGAGTTTGAAAGGGTCTTACAATCTCTAACATTAGAAATTCACATTGTATTATGGTAGCAATTCATGAACTTTTATTTTTAAAACTATGCATACTAATTTTGTATTGTTTAAAGTACATTGTGCTAGTAGGTGCTAAATTTAAAACCTGACATAGAATTTGAATAGTTTGGAATGGGAGAAAAGAATACTTAAAAGACATTTTGTTAAAAAAGACATTTTGTTAGCTTATTGGGTTTTTTCCTCTGGTAATACACTTGGCTACTCTTCTAGGGACTCAGTGAGGAAATGGTGGAATACTAATAAGAAACCTATTCAAACCTCATTCTTATTCTACTGTATGCCTCTTAGAGTATTAAGAAATGATAGGTAATCTCTCGTATTTCAAACCTTTAACTTCAGGTGTTTTTTTTCTGTCACTTTTTGAAGCATGTTTTGAATTGAGATGCCAAAGGCAGCATAGAAAACTTAAAGAAAGAAATAAAATGAAAGTTTTTTAACTCTTCAGACTGACCTTGTCCTGAACGAGCAAACTGGATAGAGTTAGTCCTCCTTATGTTAGGAATATTGTGATTTGAATACCTATCCTTGAATGTGTTCTCATAGAATTCACATCCTAATTTTCAGTGTAAAAGCAGTATTTGAAGATGCATTTGCAGGAAGCATTCAGTGACTCCTGTTCTTTTTCTAGGCATGTCATCCACTTTGGTAGTGCTTAAAATAAAGTACTCAGATAGAAAGTAAGTTGAAACAGACAGCAAGCAATATAATACAAAGTGTTATGAGTAAAGTGTGTTACTCAGATCCTTCTAAAATACATTTCTCCCTTTATTTTGAAGGCCGCAGTATAGGCACCTTGGCTAATGGAATCAGTCTCTTCCTTTGATCACCAATAGGGTTATCTTTTCGGAAAACTAAGTCCCAGTTCAGATGACAGTTTTAGATGAGGCTGACATGAAAGAGAGAAAGGCCTGTTTAATTATCAGCTCCCTGAAAAACATGTATTTTCTCTCTTTAAATTAATAATTCTTCAGATGAAACCATAAACAGGAGCTCGATCAGGTCTTGTGGGTTGGGTGGGAGAAAATTTATTTGATCCTTAACTTTTGCCCAGAGCAGTGAACGGGATCTGATTTTACACGTCTGCCTGGCATATGGTTATAGCCTGCTGGCTCTGGGTGATCAATTTCGGTCAAATGAGAATGAAAAATAAATGTAACGTGAGTGCATTTATTTAATCTCCTAAAGCTTGGGGAAAGCTTGCGAAGACAGGTAGTGAGTACCCTGGAAGATAGTAGATGCTCAATGAATGTTCACAATAATAGAATATAGTGGATAGATGAAGGGCAAGTATTGAGAATGTGCTAGGCTGGGTGGCTTCAGCAACTGCTTTCCATTTTTTAAAAATTTACTTATTTATTTTTGGCTGCGTTGGGTCTTCTTGCTGCGCGCTGGCTTTCTCTAGTTGCGGCGAGTGGGGGCTGCTCTTCATTGCAGCGTGCGATGGCTGCACGCTTCTCTTGTTGCGGAGCACGGGCTCTAGGTGCGCGGGCTCAGTAGTTGTGGCTCACGGGCTCTAGAGTGCAGGCTCAGTAGTTGTGGCACACGGACTTAGTGGCACCGCAGCATGTGGGATCTTCCCGGACCAGGGCTCAAACCCGTGTCCCCTGCATTGGCAGTCGGATTCTTAACCACTGTGCCACCAGGGAAGTCCCTGCTTTCCGTTTTCTATGTGTGTCTACCTACATTGGAAAAGGGTAAAAGGAATTATGGCAATTTACTAGACACCTGCTGTCCAATAGGTAACCATTTGCCATATGTGGTTATTGAGCGCTTGATATGTGGCTAGTCTGAACTCCTGAACTGAGATGTGCAGTAAGTGTAACATACACAGTGGATTTTGAAGATTTAGTATAAAAAAAGGAATGCAAAATAAAAAATCTCAATGATACTTATATTGATTATATGTTGAATAATAATATTTTTGATATATTGGGGTTAAGTGAAATACATTACTATTTCTCCTGTTTTCTCCTACTTTTTAAACGTGACTAGTAGAAAAATTTAAATGACTTATGTGGCTTGATTTATATTTTTCTTAGACATCGTTGGTCTAGACTTTAGAGATAATCTAGGCAATGAAATATTTCTGCTTTTAAGGGGCAAACTGTTTGCAAGCTATATAAAAATATGACATTTACTCCTTACCTGGGCTGGCGGGAGTGGAGGGAAAAGGGAGGCCTGTTGGCTCTGGAATGCCTCTTCCTTCTACCCTAAGACTTACCCGAATTGATTCTCAAGATGGGGCTGGGCACCTTGGGGGCCTCCTTCACCCCACCGGGGAAGAAGGATGGGCCAGGCCAGAGTGCCAGCATCATAGAGAAACGTGCCAGCTTTCTTCACCTCGCGATTTCTCCGAGGGTCTGGGTTGTAACTCTTAGAGGAACGTGAGGCCGACCCGAAAGGAACTTCTCCAGGACAAGCCCCGCGTGCACAGCCTGCCCCTTGCGCTGTGCTCAGGCCCCATAGCCCCCTTGGCGAGCCCAGCTGGGATTATCTGAGTGCGCTGGGATAAGGGGTTCTCCTTAATGGACAAGGGTGGCGACCGAGGAATCCCTGTCTCTGCCTCACTTCCGATCCCCCTGTTCCTGCCTCCGCGCCCCCAGGGGCCTGCATTGGTGCGGACGGCGGGTCGCGCTCTCTCAGCCACGGAGCTTGGTTTCCCAGCATCGCTGAAAGGGGAGAGGGAAGGAAAACTCCCGCAGTCCTGGAAGTCCTTCCACTTCCCAGAGCTGTCCAGTTTCCTCCCTCCGTCTCTTACTTCCTAGGTTCCCACTGGGGCGGAGGCGGAGGCTGGAGAGCCGGATTCCCAAGGGAAAGTCTCCCTCGGCAGTGCTGGGCTCTTGGGCAGGCGGGTTCTGGCATGAGCAGAAGTAGAGAAAGGGGAGCGTGGGCAGTCGGCCCCTCCTCCCGCGCGTCTTGGCCAGCGAGCAGGGCCTGGGGAGATAACCTTAGCTTTGGGGGACAGCAGGGAATGTGAAATAAAATTATATGAAATAAGGGGGAGGGTAAGGACTGAGCAGGCTGTCTACCCCGCCCCTTCCCTTCCCTCCTCGGATCCCTCGAACACTCCGGGGGACGTGTAAGAATGAATTCTGAGAAAGGGTTTGTAGCGCCTTGGCTCCAAGGTAACTGCTACCCAAAGGCGTTTTTTACTGCCTCTGGTCCCAAGGGACATTCAGTAATCTTGTCATTTCTGTTTCTGAGGCGGAAGTTAGTCCCTGCCCCCAGAGTGAAGCTAAAATCCCACCCCCAAGGCTGGGTGCAAATCTGTGCTCGGTCTGTGTAGGGATGGAGTGTAAGCGCGCGCCGGCTCGGGAAGGCTCTTTACAGAGGCTACTTCTGGTTGTAAACCCGCCACGTCCTCAATAGCCTCTAATCCTTTAGGGTCTTAGGAGACAGGATGCCTCGGTTTCCACTCACAGGAAAGAGTAAGTGCTCGCTGGCAGCAGGGTGGATGTGGGTAAAGTGTGGACAGTCCCGTCTTCACGAGTCTCCTGGGTCTTCCTTTGGTCCTGCGGGAGATGACTGGACCAGGGCTAAGGACCAAGCAACGCCTCCTGGAAATCTTCTATGTTCCCTCTCCGTGGCCACCTGCTTTCCGGTCTTCAGTTCTTACAATTATAAACTTTAAAAAGATCACATATCACACTCCAGGACAAAGAGTTCTGACTTCGTTTAGAGGCTTACTTGCCAAGAGCTTATTTTAAAGTTATTTCCCCCTTCGTCCTCCTTCTTCTGGCTCTCCTCATCTGTTTACCATTTACCAGTTCATCCTTATGGAATACGATGCTCCCACTTCTTGGAGCTCTGTAGTTTGGGGCCTAATTGATTCTGGTAATTAATTTGTTCTACCTGCTAGATCAGATGGAAATCCTACCCGTGCGCCCAAGGATTAGCACTTGGCTTCCTAACACCTCCTCTAATTATCTAATAGCATGGGTTGTGAGGACTCAGTCTCTATTAAAACACTTTTACTATTAGCAGTGGTGATTGGAATTGTGATGATGACTAGATTTCAACAAATTAGAGCTTAAAAATGGGGAGATGGAAGAGAAGTGGCTTCTTTTAATTTCCCTGAGTTTAACATCAATAATTAGAGCAATTTTCGGAGATGCGAGCTGAAATTACCCCTGCTGTGGTGTAGATGATCACCTTAACTTTAGCAAATTGACTCCAGGGAAATAAATGTGACGGATTTGAAAAAGACACACATTAGAAAACAAAGGATTGGGAGGGAGGAAAATGAAAAGAAAGGCTGCAAAAGGGAATGGGAAACAAAAACACAGTACAATTATTTGGGGGGGGGGCGCTAGGGCTGAAAAGGATAGTATAGCAGAAATAGCAGCCTATGTGAGCGGAATGAGGAGAAAGTAATGGAAATTTGAGAGGAGGTGGAGGCTGGCATTTAAGAGGTAGTTTTGGACATATTTACACAGATCAAATTAATAGACTAATGTAGGTATAACTTTCCTCACACCATCCTCTAAAACGGAGGTAAAGAATGTTATGATCATCATCACCGTTTTCTTTATTTACCTCGACAATCCAGTCATCCCTCAGTCATCAACTTAAGGTGGGTCTAGCGGATATGGACTCTCCCCTCACTTCTCCTCTTCCCCCTGTGCTATCATTTCTCTAAAGTTTTAAAGCCCTGGCCCCAGTGCTGAAATAAGTGCTTTATTCCTGTTGCTTCGGGGCCCTTTAAATGCCTTCTGCTCTCTAAAGAGGAGTTTGTCCGAGGGTAGAGACTTTATCTCTTTCGTTTTCTTTAAAAAACGGCCGAGAGCTAGGCAGCTCCTGCCGTGGCGGGCAGAAACTGAGGTCGAGAAACCTGATAGGAGCAAGGACCCGGTCCCTTCGGCTGCACTCTCCCCGGGCCTGGCCGGTCGTATTCAGCACCGCGGACAGCTCCCCGCCCCGCCCCGCGCCCACCGCACCCTCCCCTCTGTCTCTGGCAGCCTTGCCATTGGCTCTCCCGACTCCCCTCTCCAAGCTGCCAATTCTCCTACACTTAGACCCAACCTACCCAAGAGCTTATCTTCTTGCCTCTCCAGCGCCGGGGGTAGCCCAGGCCGAGGAGAGAGCATCAGGGATCCGAGCCTCGAGGGTGGTTGGCTCTCGACCAGGCGTGCTGAGACGCTGCCTGCTTCCTACTCGTCGTCCCCGGCCCCCGCCCTGTGGCAGGCGCTCGGTTCAAGATGAATCTCAACTTCACCTCCCCTCTACACCCGGCGTCATCTCAGAGGCCCACGTCCTTCTTCATCGAGGACATCCTGCTGCACAAGCCCAAGCCGCTAAGGGAGGTGGCCTCTGACCACTTCACCAGCTCTCTGGCCTCCCGGGTGCCTCTGCTAGACTATGGCTACCCCCTCATGCCCACACCCACCCTCCTGGCCCCTCACCCCCATCACCCTCTACATAAGGGAGACCACCACCACCCTTATTTCCTCACCACCGCGGGTAAGTAACAGGGGTCTCAAGGTATGGGGAGAGAGAGAGAGAGCACGTCTTCCAGTATAGACCCTAAGCCTGTGACGGATGAGAGGAAAGGCCAGAGCTGGCTGGGCCTGGCTTGGCTGGGCCTCCTTCCCTAAGTGACAGTGGAAGGTTGGGGATATGGCTGAGAACACAGGGAGCTCCCTTGAGGCATGCCAATCCAGGGTCACTCCTCACTTTCTACAACGGAGGAAACGTGCCAAGCCAAGAGGTAGCTGCAGATTTTGTCGATATTCTTGATGGGCGGTGTTCAGTTTCCTTTCTCTTGGTCTTCCTGGCCACTTTGGTCCATCTCTCGGTCCCCATCCCTACCTCTCCCACTCTGAGAGAGACCCCTGACTATCCCACCCCACAGAAAGGAACTCGACTTTCCAGCCCAGAAGCTCAAAAGGCTCCAGTGGGGCCAGCTCTCTCCTCCCAGGCGCTGAGCATTTGCAGGTAGACACTGCAGGGGTTTGGAAGTGAAGGAGGGTTTGGGGATATTCTGAGGACTGAAGGTTTGGGCTGGCCCGAATAAGGGAGAGAAGGTAAGGAAAAAAGAGGGAGAGACGTGGCTGCTCATTAACCCTCTTTACTCCCAACATCTAGCATTTAATTCACAATCTTGGGCTGGGCTGCCCTCCTTTGCCCCTGTTGCTGATATCTCTGGAGCCCAGAGCCAAAGTATTTTGATTTCCCAGGCATGGCAAAGAGCGGGGACCAGCCAAGTCTGGTTGGGACAGGGAGATGCGGGGAAATACCCAGGTTTCTTTTGTGCCTCTCTCTGAAAGGCCACATTCACGCTTTCTTTTCCGGCATCTTCATTCCAGACAGAATAGAATAATTCGTTGAGTCCAGATGCAGAGCGCAGCCGGAAAAACAACCCTAGTCGGGGTGGGGGCTAGACAGACGTGAGCCAGTTTGTGAAATGTGGGCGCTGGAATCCACGACAAAAGCTAAAGCGTTTGTGAAGCGGTAAAACCCAGACTTCGGGGCACTGGGTTGGAGGGGCAATTGTGAAGCCTGCGTCCAAGTCCGCCTCTCTGCTTTGGCTCCACCGCCGGCCAGAGACAGTCTCTTTCGCGCTGCACCCATGTTCCCGGCAAATAGTAGTGGCCAAAGCCAGAGATACCGGAACTACTAGTTTTCTGTTTTTGCTGTTCCCCCCCTGGGATCAGCCGATATTGATGTCTGCGGCGGTTGGTCCGCTTGGTGCGTCTCAGACATGGTAAAGCTTGCGAAGGTCAGGAAAGACACGAGAAGTCTCCTGCGGCCCGGGAAAAGCGTTTCAATCCTTCTGCGTGGGGTTGGAGGGAAAGAATGAGAACTAGATGGGTCCCCAGCGCGACCCCGAGACTGATAGGAAACGTGCGAGGCGGCAATTCCCCTTCCGTTCTCGCTCAGGAGCTGCCCCGCACGTGGGAGTGTTGGCCTGTTCCCTTTGGCCGCAGGCGGGAGAGTGGAGGCGGCTCAGGGAAGAGAACGGTGTTTTTTAGTGAGGTTGGGAAGCAGGATCACATTCACGCTTCTGTCAGCCCCAGGACATCACTGGTTGTCGTCAGGGGTCTGGAGGATTGGGGGGAGGGGGGATGGTGAGGAGGAGGGTAGCTGCCGGACCCTCCGACGTTTGCAAGAAAACTTCGGGAGGCGCAGCCGAGGACTCTCCGGAAGTTTCTCCACGAAGACAGTATTTAAGGCCTCCGGATCTATTTTATAATTTTCTTTTCCGTTTTACTTACTGTTTATTGTGTGTGTGTGTAGATGGCCTTTCTGATAAAGATCTCCAAGCGCTATTCTTGTGATTTATTCCCCCTGCCCTGCGATTCCTGGGAGAAGCCCTGGAGAAGCCGTGGGGCGAGGCGGGGACCGGCGGGGGCACGAGGTGGAGCGGGTGCCGGGGACGAGGGTGGGGAGTGGAGCGGGGGTCGCCCGGGGAGGTCGGGCTCTGCCCACTTGACCGCTCTTCTCTCCGCAGGGGTGCCTGTCCCGGCGCTGTTCCCGCACCCCCAGCACCCCGAGCTGCCGGGGAAGCACTGCCGCCGCCGCAAAGCTCGCACGGTTTTCTCGGACTCGCAGCTCTCCGGCCTGGAGAAGAGATTCGAGATCCAGCGCTACCTGTCCACGCCCGAGCGGGTGGAGCTGGCCACGGCCCTCAGCCTGTCCGAGACGCAGGTGGGCCGGAGGAGGGGGAGGCCCCATCTCCGCTCGCTCCTCTCCCCCCGACTCCTAACGCCTCTGGACCGGCCGCGGAGTTCTTGCGTGCAACGACCCCGCTCCCCTTTATTCTAGGCTTCTCCGAAGACCCGTAGTAAAAGTACCGACACCTCCAATCTCTTGTCGACTCACCGAAGCAAAATCTCTCGAGCGGGTTCTGGACACGGAGGAAAAACCCCTCGAGTGATTCTGATGCTCACTCCCCGCTTGAGAACTAGCATTTCTGTGCCTCCCCACCCATTTCTGATCAGGGCAGTAACCCGGGTCACACGTAAATCGGTAAGAGATAAGAGGGTTCTTGACCCGAGAGAAACCCACACAAGATTTTTTTTCTTCTTTAACCTATCTCACAGCCGCGAGTCTTCATAGCCACCCTCCCAGCACAGACAGACAGACGCACACGCACACACACACACACACACTAATATAAGCCTCCTTTCTATTGCCCTGTCCTGAGTGGAAGGACTGTTTTCATCTTCCACCAGATGCTGTTCACCTACAACCTCAAAATACCTCGCTCCACTCCCTTTCCTATTCTCTGTACCTGGAAACCCAACTTGCTGTGAAATCATAGCCCTGCCAGGCCCCAGTGATTTTTCTCTCTGATGAGAAGCAGCAAGTCCGCTTCTCACCTTGCTGTCCAGCAGTCTTGCTGGACCCGGTATTTAGATGTCACAGTCAGAGGAACGCATTCTGAACAGAAAGGAAACTTATCCACGCAGCACTTACTATTAGAAATTCTAATTAATAGCAGTATTAGTGTTTACTAAACACACCCTTTTGAGCCTCATCGTTATTTCAGGACAAGTACTTCTGAGAGCTAGGATGTTTGATTCTCATTCAAGCTAAGACAATAACTTGTGAGCCACTCAGGTGTGACTTAACCCAAGGTTGGGACTGTCACAACTTCTGGATAATTCATCAGTGGATTGCGGTCTATTTTCTTAAACTCCAGCAATCGCTTTTGTGTTAGCTCAGTAACCATGGGTCTGAAGGAATGACGTGATTTTCTTTGTTTCTCCCCGGAATCAGGTGAAAACGTGGTTCCAGAACCGGCGGATGAAGCATAAAAAGCAGCTGAGGAAAAGTCAAGACGAGCCCAAAGCACCTGATGGGCCCGAGAGCCCTGAGGGCAGCCCCCATGGCCCCAAGGCCGCACCCGCCGAGGCTCGGCTGGGCCTGCCCACGGGTCCTTTCGTGCTGACCGAGCCGGAGGACGAGGTGGACATTGGGGACGAGGGGGAGCTGGGCTCAGGGCCGCACGTGCTCTGAGCCGCCGGGCTGGGGAAGGCGGGGAGGACGCAGAGGGGCGGGCCATGGACTTCGGCTCCGGGAAGATAAACACGACACACCTGTTAACCCTCCAACACCTGCGGGGCCTGCGCGGCGCGGCCTCCCGAACCCCTCCCCCGCCCGACCGCCAGCTCGCAGCGCCGTGCGGGGGCGAGTGTGCGCCTGCTTGGCGAGCGTCTCCCCGCGTCTTCGGCAGCGCAAACGGGAGCACGGGCTCTTGGCTCCCTAATTCGGTGGGGGACCTCTTCCCCGCCGCGACTGCAGACCCCTCGGCCCTCGCCCCTCAGCCACCTGTCCCCGCTCCGTTGGCCAGGCTCTCCACCGGACCCCTTGCCCTTCCTTGGGCAGACCGATGGGCTGCAGGTAAGGGACCGGGTGTCTGGGCCCTCCGCTCTGCGGGGATCCGGATCCGGACCTGATCCTTAACACATTCACTCCCGGACAGACTCGCGCGCCACCCGCCACTAACCTCCCACTCGCCCCCCCCCCCATCTCTAACTAATACAAAGGCGACTCCCTCCTTCTCAGGGCGGCGCTTCCATCCTCTAGCGTCACAGTTCCCCTCGGGAGCTCGTGGTTCTGCACCCAGGAACCCTTTTTGAGCTTGTGGTCCCCCAGGCACCCACGCTCTTTACTCTGGTTCCCTCTCCCTCCGCCCCCGTTCTGAGCGGCGCTCACGCGAGTCGAGACACTTGGGCAGAGCAAACCCACCGAGCAATTTTGCTTCCCGGCCTTGTTGTGCGCCTGTCCAGCAACTCTTCCATGTCCCACCGGTTACTGATATTTTAAAAGCGAGTGTTCCTCGGGTTGTGTGTGGAAGTGCTCATTCGCATTGCATTTTAGGGGAGTCGGAGTTTTAGCAAAATGAAACCTAAAGGGGAATACGCATCCCCTTACAGGCGTGCACCCGTTTGGGGACCCTTGAGGGGCGGCAGGAGTCCTATTGGCCCTGCGCGTTGCCCCCTCCCTTTCCCCCTGGGAGGTCTCCTATTCTTTTCCCGGGTTTGCACTCTCTTTGGATAATAAAGGGCTCGCCGGGCAAAACTGGGAACAGACACGAGTTTCCGGGAATCGTTTGTTACCGCGACCTCCTACGCGCACGCTCCCTCCCCTCCGCCCTGGGCAGTTTCCTGTCCCCCTCAGGAATGAGCAGGGCTAATAACTTTTCCTTAACAGATTCCCGTCTCCCCGTCGCCGATTTTTCTGTTTTTAATCGTTTAATAGTCTAGAGTTCCACCTACGTGAAAAAGGTTTCTGCAAATAGTATTTTGTGACTCTGAAGTGCTGAAAGGACAGAGATCTCTTGATATTAGGAGTGTGAAATTATGGTAATGAATTGTGTGACGACACCACATACCCAGTACACTTAAGTATAGCAGCCGTGCCAGAGGCGACCTCAGTTTCCCATCTTCCTTTCGCCCTGGTTGTGTATTCAGGTAACAGAGACCAGGAAGGCCAGAAAAGAGTGTCTGTGGCTAGGTAAAGGACTGACTCTTGGGTTCTAATGACTAATAGTAATTATGAAAATAACAGAGGTGTGAGCTTGGGTTACATTTAATTACACTTTTCCGTTCCTTATTTCTCTAATAAGAGGATGAATCCTAAAAATCCTTCTGGGTCAAAGTTCTATGATTCTATGAATGTAGCAGCAGATTTTTTTTTTTCCAGTAGGCTTGTTTGAGGAAACATTAACTTAAGCAAAGATAATCGTCAGAGTGAGAACTTTATCCAATCTGCACCATTTAGGAGGCAAAGCTATTGCTTTAAAAACACAAGCATTATATATACTATTTGGGTTTGCCAAAGTGCTGTCAGTCAACAGTCTGTGAGTCATGGCAAGGATGATTTTTCTCTTCATAGACAAGGAAATAGAGGCTTGGCGAGATGGAAGGATTTACCCATGAAATCAGGACTAGCTAAGAGCCAAAGCAGGACAGAAAATATCTCTTCTGACTCCTTGATCACTTCTTTGCCCAAAACACTTTGCTTTCTTCTGGTAACATGGTTGGCATTTTGCTTCTAACACTTTGTAAGGACCCCTCTTGTATTTATTTAGATTGTGTAGATGTGCTACAAAAGCAAGTCTAGGTTCAGATTTCTCCTCTCTCTCCCTGTTCAGATGACAGTACTGTTTTAAAGCAGGGTTTTTTGGCAAATGCTTTGTGAAAGACTTAGTTATATAAAGAAAGCAATTTGTGAATAAGAACGTTCCTAGTAACCTGGGAGAGAAAGTGGATACTGTAACGCAAGGGGAACATCTCAAATACTTCTAATCCCAGGAAGAACAACTACTAAAAGGGATTTTGGGGGAGAATCTTTGAAGTGAGTAGAAACACTATGTTTTGGGAGAAATGAAAACAGTTAAATTAGACGGTTAACGCAAACCCCAAAGCACCAGGCATTTCTTTCTTTCTTCTCTTGTCTTCACAAGAAGATGGCAGGGCTTATTCTAGGTCTCAGAGTAGCAGACTAGCTACATTTTAAGACTCTCTGTCTTGAAAAGGCAGGTAAAGAGGAAACACTGTTAGCAGAGGCACAGCTCTGCTTGATCAGAGGCAGGATGAATCCCGGGGCTCAGGGAATGGCTGTGTCTTTCATTTATGAGCATCAAACACAAAAAGATGCTCATTCTGCCTCGCCTTGTCTCCCTCTGTGGCTCTTCCTGAATAGATTCGTTAGGAAGGGAAGAGCTCAGATACGCAGCACCAGCCATACTGACGGTGGTACCATTTTCCCATCAGACAGTATTCCCTGAAATTGGCGGCCAACAACTCAATAGCAAAGTTCTCCTAGTTTTTCTTTTCTTTTCCCTTTCTTTCTTCCTTCCTTCCTTCCTTCCTTTCTTTCTTTCTTTCTTTTTTAATACACAGGGAGTTAGTGATGATAGTAGAGGATAGACACAATTTAGTCTCAATTTAATGTAACATGATAGCACTTTTTGGTTTCGGCCTTCAATACTGATCAGAGCCTCCAGAGGCTGAAAAGATATTTTGTCTGAATTACCCAGGCTTTTGCCTCAACTCAGTTTCAATTGGTGGTGAAGATCTGACAAAACCATGTTCATTATGATGCATTAAAGTAAAGAAAGACATACATAGGTCTGATTCTGAAGGGGCAAAACCATCTTAAAATAGCCAAGGTGGACAAGTCATCCTACATGTAATCCCAAATGTAGTAAATAGTTTGTTCGGTATTTGTTCTCAATGCTGTATCTGATGGACTTCATTTCATAGCGTCTCAGAGAGGGACTCTATAATATTTCTACTGACTCTATAATATTTCTACGTGACATAAGAACACAAGAAATCGACAACACGTCATTCAGCCCAGTATTAGCTGATAGTGGCACTAAGAAATGATTAATTGGAATCCATGACACCACTTCAAAAGACAGAGAACGGGCTTTTGTCGATGGATTTGATAACTAGAGATAAAGGGGTGTGAAGGCACAGAGCAAGCAGAATGCTTTCTTCTGCTAAGAGAATCGTGCAATAAACATACTTAGTTGAAGCAGTGACTCCCTGGTGTGCTTGAATTGGGCTCAGTGTGTGCAAAAATAATGAAATATTTTATATTTATGTTATATTCTTGGCAGCACATTTTAAAGAGGATATTGACAAACTAAAATTCATCCAGGAATGAATACAGGAACTTAGATAGTAAAAGGTATAGGAAACAGAGGAGTATGAGCTTTTCAGCTTGGAGAAGCAAGGCTTTAGAGAGGGTTGGGAGAGGAGATTGGCTGTGTTAGTTGTATTTCAATGGCTACAGAGCAATTACGTATCGGGAGGGTATGTGTAGTCTGTCCTACTACAGAGGGCAGAACCAGAACCAATGGATGGTTCCAGGCAAGCAGATTTTGGAACAATATTTGAGCAAATTCTATAGGCCAGGTACTGTGTTGTCCATCAGTAGAACAGGCTAAGTCCACAAAACACTAAGCACTTTTCACTAGCAAAGTTTGATCAGAAGCTGGAAGGCAAAACATTTAAAATTATTTGTCATCTTACTAAGAATAAGATTTTACTTCATACACTCTAATTTAAATAAATAGACCAAGACTTCCCTGGTGGTGCAGTGGTTAAGGATCCACCTGCCAATGCAGGGAACACAGGTTCGATCCCTGGTCCGGGAAGATCCCACATGCCACCGAGCAACTAAGCCCGTGCACCACGACTACTGAGCCTGTGCTCTAGAGCCCGCGAGCCACAACTACTGCAGCCCACATGCCACAACTACTGAAGCCCGCGTGCCTAGAGCCTGTACTCCACAACAGGAGTAGCCACTGAAGTGAGAAGCCCGCGCACCACAACGAAGAGTAGCCCCCGCTCGCTGCAACTGGAGAAAGCCTGCATGCAGCAATGAAGACCCAACGCAGACAAAAATAAATAAATAAATAAGATCCCACATGCCACGTGGCCCGGCTGCTCCCCAAAAAAGATACCTAGAAAGCAACAAAAATAAATTTAAATAAATAAATAAATAGACCTATCACAATTAGAAGAGTTAACGGAAACAAGAGAAAGAAGAAAAGGATATTAACTTTAATTCATTAAAGAAGTCCCTTAAAAAAAAAAAAAAAGTCCCAAAACCTCATTCTAGAAAGTAAATGAAAACAAGGTGATATCCCACTGAGTTGAGGACAAAGGTATAGTCAGGAAGGAATTGTCAGTGTTAGAAGAGACATTTGACAAAAATCTAAGCCCTTCATTTTATAAACGAAGACATTAAGATCTAGATATAATGAATGTCTGGCCAATGTCAAATAGACAGTGGCAGGGGCTTCCCTGGTGGCACAGTGGTTGAGAGTCCGCCTGCCGATGCAGGGGACGCCCGGTTCGTGCCCCGGTCCAGGAGGATCCCACATGCCGCGGAGCAGCGAGCCATGGCCGCTGAGCCTGCGCGTCCGGAGCCCGTGCTCTGCAACGGGAGAGGCCACAGCGGTGAGAGGCCCGCGTACCGCAAAAAAAAAAAAAAAAAAAGATAGTGGCAGAATTAAGACTAGAAGCCAATTTTAATTATCGTAGCTTACCACTAATTCATATTGTGATAAAGTTGGCAGTGGGGCTATTGTCGTTGTATTATGTGGAGGAGAGGGTTTTGCATAGCAATTTTGGATGTAAAAATTTTTTAAATTACCTGGAAATTAGCAAATTCTTAGATCAATTTATGGAAAACCTTCTAATTAAGAGCAATCTGAAACTTAAATTGACATTCCTAGGATGTACTGAATCCCTTAGCCCTGTTTTCATCCAAGCCACAGTTGAATAACCACTTGCTGGTATGTTTTCTTTATTTTTCTTTTTTTAAATTGAAAATGATGTTTTATTTGAATAAGGCATAAAATAAATTTCTACTATTATAATTTATGCCAATCCCTATATTATGCTTATGTTTTATTTTTTTCTTAACTACAAACTTTTACTATGTTAATATATGTTGTAAATGATCATAGGATACATTTAACATATAGCGCCGGGATGTTTTAGAAGAGGTTCATATATCCTTGTAGGATGAGCTAGATGATGTCTCAGCTACTTCAAATCCCCCCACTTTTCTATTCTAAAATTTTTGGCTTAATCTCCTTTAATTACAGACAAAGCAACTTAGAGTCAGAGACTGACTTGCCCAATGTCAAACAGGCTATTAATTTGGTGAGTTACAGAATTAATACATGCAGAGGTCAGAGATAATTCCGATAAATATTCAGAAGTGAGATGAAAATTTGAAATGACCCTCATGTTTTCTCTTCAGTCAGATTCTCCCTGTTGTATTTTCTGATTTTAATCCCACCTCCTAAAGACACATTTCTCCTTCCCTCTCAGAATTCCTGGTGTGTACACTAGATAACCATCCCTCCATGATTTCATTTATAATAATTCTGTGAGCTCTCTCTTATTACTCTCTTTATAATATTGTGGAACCACATCTGATTTGGCATCATTGCCACTGGCTAGATGGCTTAGAGACTTCAATTCTAATCTTACATTAGCTAACGATTACATTATTTCTCTTACTTGGCATCCAAAACATGAGGAGAGTACCCTATAAATCAGTTAAGAGTGGGGAGGGGATGTGAGACAACAGTTATAAAAGTATATACTGTGATATCTTGGATGAAAAGTGCTAGGGAAAGATGACGAATTACAATATACATCTGAACATAGCAGTTTGTTCATTGATACCAAACTTCAGAGGACATCAACTGTAGCAATATGGTTACCTAAAAGATGAGTGTTAGGGACTTCCCTGGTGGTCCAGTGGCTAAGACTCCGTGCTCCCAATGCAGGCGGTCCAGGTTCCATCCCTGGTCAGGGAACTAGATCCCACATACTGCAACTAAAGATCCCGCATGCCGCAAAAAAGACCCAGCACAGCAAAATAAATAAATTAAAAAAAAAAAAAAGATGAGTATTAGTCTTGTGTGCCTTCAGTATCATTACAAAGGGGATATTATGTCTCTTTGCAAGGAATTTTATTTTTTTTATAACTTCATCTTAATTTCTCTTTGTCACTGACCTCCCGTGTGGACTGAGGGGACAAGACAGCCCTGGATGAAATAGGAGTCAGAAAGTGTCATTGAGGATGCTTTATCTGGAAAGCTCCTTTTTCTCCCCCTTACCTGTCCCAGCCGCATTCTGCCCCAGGTTTCTCTTATCCCATTTGGCGACAGACATGATGTTATATAAGGAGTCAATTTAGAAAGAATTGCCTGTGATTCCAATACAGAATGTACGATGGAAATCCAGGATTTAAGCTTCCTTCTGAAGCCTTTAAGAAATTTTTTTAAGCTTAAAAAAGGCACACCTTTTGCATATATCTCTGTAACAAGAATAACTAAAAGAGTTGTTTAGAAATATTAACTAATATAATCCCTGGGAATTATCTGAACATTTCTAACATCTGTGCTCTCCCTATCCTCCAGGGCTGCAGATAATGGAGTAATCATGTGTGCTTGCCAATATTCTAGCCACAAGTTAAAGAATGGCCAAATAGGGAATTCCCTGGCCATCCAGTAGTTGGGACTCCGCACTTTCACCCGCCAAGGACGTGCGTTCCATCTCTGGTTGGGGAAACTAAGATCCTGCAAGCTGCAGGGCGGCAATCAATACCCACGTACATACATACATATACCAAATAATCTTTATTCCTCTCAGTGCTTCACTTGGGAAGGGAAACAAACTATAGAAAGCAATGGGAATAAAGATAGGAGATGGCTCTTTATCCCGAGTTTAAGATGGGAATAATTTACAAGCTAAAAACAAAATAATGAATACTTTATGCTTGCTCTGCTCTTTTCTCATCTGTTTTTTTCTCCAGTTCCTAAGTTCTCTAATTTTAATTTTAAAGATTTGAGCTTTATCATTTACCTGTGCACAGTGTTTAAAAAGTCAAATAGTTCTACAAGGATTATTTAAAAAGGAAGCGGTCCCCTGTCCCCTTCCCTATTTTCTTCACTACAGAGGCAACCAGTTTCTGTTTTGGGCTGATTGTTTTGGTATCTTATCTACCTTCATGTTTCTAAATGACTTCACTGCATTGCTGCTTTTTGGTGTTTCTGTTTCAGGAATTATCTAGTACTTCATGCTATAAAAGATGAAGGTGTAGTTCTCTTTCTCCCCTGTTCCCACCACATATGTGCACCCTCTCTTATCTCTCCTCTCAAAACTGTAATTTTGCTTTGAGCATTATTATGATGTGCATGTGTAATTCTCAGCTAAGCCAGGTAGTCAGCTGCGATTACTTTACTTTTTCTGCAAGACTTTTTGTTTTTCTTGGAATTAAGGCTCATTGTATTATTCTTAATTTTTAGTGTACTTGTGACTAATTTAACTCCAGTTCTTCACCATTTGTCACTACCTCCCTCCCAAATGTTCATGTATTTTAAAAAAATTTTTACTGGAGTAGAGTTGCTTTACATTATTGTGTTAGTTTATACTGTACAGCAAAGTGAATCAGCTATACATATACACATATCCCCTCTTTTTTGGATTTCCTTCTCATTTAGGTCACCACAGAGCATTGAGTAGAGTTCCCTGTCCTATACAGTAGGTTCTCATTAGTTATCTATTTTATGCATAGCATCAATAGTGTATATATGTCAATCCCAATCTCCCAATTCATCCCACTGCCCCCTTCTCCCTTGGTATCCATACGTTTGTTCTCTACGTCTGTGTCTCTATTTCTGCTTTGTAAATAAGATCGTCTATACCATTTTTTTTCAGATTCCACATATATACGTTAATATATGATATTTCTTTTTCTCTTTCTGTCTTACTTCCTTCTGTATGACAGTCTCTAGGTCCATCCATGTCTCTACAAATGACCCAGTTTTGTTCCTTTTTATGGCTGAGTAATATTCCATTGTATATGTGTACCACATCTTTATCCATTCCTCTGTTGATGGACATTTAAGTTGCTTCCCTGTCCTGGCTACTGTAAGTAGTGCTGCAATGAACATTGGCATGCATGTGTCTTTTTGAATTATGGTTTTCTCTGGGTATACGCCCAGGAGTGGGATTGCTGGGTCATATGGTAGTTCCATGTTTAGTTTTTTAAGGAATCTCTGTTCTGTTCTCCGTAGTGGCTGTACCAATCTACATTCCCACCAACAGTGCAGGAGGGTTCCCTTTTCTTCAAACCCTCTCCAGCATTTATTGTTTCTAGATTTTTTGATGATGCCCATTCTGACCGGTGTGAGGTGATACCTCATTGTACTTTTGACTTGCATTTCTCTAATAATTAATGATGTTGAGCATTTTTTCATGTGTTTGTTGACCATCTGTATGTCTTCTTTGGTGAAATGTCTATTTAGGTCTTCTGCCCATTTTTGGATTGGATTGTTTGTTTTTTTGATATCGAGCTGCATGAGCTGCTTGTATATTTTGTTAATCCTTTGTCAATTGCTTCATTTGTAAATGTTTTCTCCCATTCTGAGGGTTGTCTTTTCATCTTGTTTATGGTTTCCTTTGCTGTGCATGTACTCTTAACACTTTGATTTCCTGAACAGATTTCTCCCAGAGCCCCCTGGTCTGCTCCCCTATGGATTCTGGGTCAATGCATCTTCCTTCCTCTTCATCTCAGGCATTCCTTTCATTTTACTCTTGTTTCCTCTATCTTCCTTTTTCTTGGTTTACTCTCTCATTTTGGTGGAGCACACGGTCCTGTAGTTTCCTTATTGGTGTATGAAAAGTCAATGTTTTGAGATCATTCTTGTATAAAAACATCTTTATTCTAGTTTCATGCTTTATTAGTATTTTGTCTAAGTATAGAATTCTCAATTGGAAATCATTTTGAATAATTTTGAAGGCATCATTCAATCGCTTTTTAGCTTCCAATTGCTGCTGTGAAGTCTAATGCCATTTTGATTCTTGATTCTTGATATATCCTGTTTTATTTATTCATTTGTTTTCCTTTTTGGAAGCTTGTAGGGTGCTCTCTTTGGAGCCAGTGTACTGAAATTTTGCAGTGATATGCCTGAGTTGGAGGTCTGTTTTCACCCACTCTTTTGGATACTCAATAGACCCTTTCAGTCTGAAAACTCATTTTTTTCAGTTATGGGAAAATTTCTTGAATTAATTCTTTGATGATTTCTGTTCCTTTTTTTCTATGTTATTTACGGAACTCCTATTATTTTGATTTTTTTCAGCCTCCTGGATTTGTCCTCTAAATTTATTCCTTTCTCTCCTATTGTCTATATTTTTGCCTTTTCGCTCTGCTTTCTGAAAAAATTCTGAATGTTATTTTTTAACCTTTGGATTTTTTATTTCAGCAATCATGTTTCTAATTCCAAGGATCTCTTTAATTTCCTCCTCCTCCTTTTTAATGGTATCGCATATAATATCCTCAGGTGTTTGGAAATCCTTGATTGTGTGCTCATATTTAAGTAGGAGAAATAAAAAGCTCATAGGAAGCTCTGAATACCCAGTGCGGCCTGCTGACTGTGAACTTTCCTATAGGATAACATGGTTGAGTTCTTCAGTTGGAGAACCTCTGAAATCAGAATTTTTAGCTCTTTTCTTTTAGGCTGGTCAGATTCCCCAGAGAAGAGTTTTCCAAATTCCTGCTTATAGGATGAAGGCCTAACATTCTGGGGACCACGTGTCAGAGGAGGACCAGAGGTCTCTGTATTTAGAACACCTGTGCTCACTGTTGTCTCTGTTCTCAGGATGGTGCCTCCTAACAGCCCGTTGTCTCTCACTCCTGAGACTCTGTAGAGGGTCAAGCAGCCTTTTACCAGGGTGGTGGAGGGAAGTCATCCTTCATTTAACCCCCTCACCCTCTTCCCCCCCTACTTCTAGCAGTAATTGACACCATCACTTCCAGAGCATTTTGGGCATTCTGTAGTGTATATCAGATTGATTCTTGGATTTCCCCATTGCCTGGTTACAATTTAGTATTTTTGGAGGCTTCCAATTATTATTATTATTATTTTGCAATTTATTCATCTGCTTTCCAGTTTTTAAAAAGTTGCTACTGGTATCCCTCTTCCTGTTCTCCCTGTTCTTATATGTTTATGCCTTTAAAAAACCCGTTACTGTGATTTTAGCGGGGGCTTGCCAAGGGAGGGAAACAGATGTGTGCGTGCGTGTGCATGTGTGTGGGGGTGCTCAATCTACCGTATCTATCCAGATGTCTCATAATTTGAATCTAAGATTATTTTATTCTGGCTTTTACAATGAGTGATGGAGGTATTGCTCTTTTACCTTGATGTTTCTTTTATGTAACTGAATTTGTTAAGCTTGAGAGAGTTGCGTTATCATTAGAACATATTAAAAGGCTGGCTTCATTACCAAAGCACAGGATAGCCCTTCTTACCTCATATTCAGTGATGTACTACCAACGGCTTGGGATCTACCCATTTGAAAGCATTGGAGGTTAGTTAGTCCTTAAGAATCTTTGTCTGTGAAAGGTCCTGAATAGGTTTGCAGGATATTCGTAGAAATTTCAAGGTGAGGGAGTTTATGTTATTTCATTTTCCTTGGTCTCAGATTAATTTAAAACCTGGGTCCGTAATTCTCTGAGTAGAGAATCAGAAAAGATAAACAGAGAAAGCAAAACAGAGCCACACAGAAATACACACACACATGCACGCGAGCGCTTATAAAGAGAATGATGCAAACAGGACAAGGAGAATTGGAAGGTGATCAGTTAAGACATTAAGTGTTTTGTGACGCACGGACGTGTCTGCATTTTGCCCTGATAACAGGCCATCAGCTCATTTTCAGAGGGCTGCTGCCTTCTTCAGCTCAATCCGCAGATCAAAGCAAAACTGTCTGCTTGCATTTTGCAGTCAGAATGGGGATGCTAATTTATACTCCTTAATGTGTGAGGGTAAGAGACTCCTTCAATTAACTGAATTCTATAGCTGGCAAAATAAAAGGTATACAAAGAGGCGCAGACTGGAAGAGCCGAAATTCTCATTAAATCAAAAGGTCCCGTATTCATTACCTCGTGCATCTGAGGCTAAACACTAAATATGGGGATCATCAAAGGAGGTTTAATGGGTTAAATTGAGAATATAATCTAATTAAAACATTAGACACGGCAAATAGTTCTTTGATATTCATCTAAAGGTTTCATTAAAAATGGGTACTTGAGGTTTGTATGATAGATTATCAATTTTAAGTAGAGACAGCATCCTTGGTACTGATTCAAAGTGTCACCATTGTGTGGAAGCAGGGGAAATGGGAAAAGACATCACTGCCAGGTGACAGGTTAGAGATACAGGGTAAGGCCAACCAGGATTCATGATAGTGATTTTGATCACTGTCTGCGTGACAAAAAAGAAAGCGTAAGGATTAATTTAGGAGACAAATTTGCCACAGAGGAAAGAGTCCATTTGGGGCCCAAATTTTTTGGTGTAGAGATCTACAGTGGTTTTTTTCACTGGACATTCATTCTGTTCTCTACCTCCTTCTCCTGTATAGACAGCTTCCCAAAGGATAACTGATTATACTTCGTGGGTTTTAAATTTCAGAAAGTTATTTCTCCCAGTGTCAAATTTGCACCATAAGCATATCTCCTATTTAAGCATCTCTTGCAAAAGCTTGGGACTCTAGCAATAAGAGGTACTCTCAAAAGCCAGTCTGGCAGCCCTGGTATCAGGTCTGGTCTCTACGAGCTGTCAACTCAGTAAAGAAAGTCTGTGAAATCTTATCAGATATTTCCAGGGTTGCACTAAATTTATTTGCCTGAAATGCTCATATCATTGTAATCCTCTCGACCTGTTAGAGCTGTTTAATAGCGGAAGACCATTTATTCAGCTTATTGAAAATTAATTACTTATATTGCCCAGGTTTGCAAGGGGACAGTGAAAAGGCAGTGGAAAGGCAGCAAGGGAGATAAACCTTGCCCACCAAATTCTTTTTTCTTCTCTTCATTTTACCCAAAGAGGCCCTATACTGAGTGGTAGAGAGAGCTGCAGAATCTGTTCATTTCGCATCTTATTGCGTCTCTCATTGTGATGTTTTCATAACCTTTCGGGAAAGCCCCAACTTTTCAGTTATTCCACTGAACTAAAATTAAGTAACCAAACATGAAGAATGGGAATCTTTAAGATGAGAGAATAAAATGAATGAATGAATGAATGAATGAGTGAATGAATGAAAGAAAAACCTGCCATCCAAAACCTTTTGCTTTCCATTGAATGGATGTTTGCTTAGGGAATTGAGACATTTTGTATTTTCTCTGTACCTCTGTGAGAAAGATGTGTGGCTTTGCTTAATGAAGTTGAGAGGGGGAGTAGAAACAAATACTGTACTTAGTCTGGAGGCAGTGAGTTGCAGGGACAATTCTGAATATCAGATTTTTAGCTATTCTGAGATCTTACTTCAGTATATTTTAAAAAGTGGAATAAATAGCTAAATAAAATTTTATTAGAATACATAATTCTCCTTTTTTGCCTTTATAATATAGAAATTTTGTCTGACAATATAGACCATTTCTTATAATGAGGGATACAGAGGGAGGAGATACTGGATAGACAAAATCCACAATAATGAAAAACTGACTTTGTGCTAGTTTAAATCCTGTCTCACTGGGAAAACAACTAAAGAGACAATGCAGCATTTATGTGTCCTTTCATCTTTCTGTTTTTACCCATTAGGAATAAAAGTTATGAAAACTCACTTAGCATTAGGGAGAAGTCCTATAGTCACATCCTGTAGAATACTTGAGTGTTAGAGAAAATGTGTATTATTCAAGATTTATCCTTACTCTGATAGGAAAAGATGATCTTTAAAAAGGCACATTTAGGGCCTTCCCTGATGGCGCAGTGGTTGGGAGTCCTCCTGCCAATGCAGCGGACACGGGTTCGTGCCCCGGTCCGGGAGGATCCCACATGCCGCGGAGCGGCTAGGCCCGTGAGCCATGGCCGCCGAGCCTGCGTGTCTGGAGCCTGTGCTCCGCAACAGGAGAGGCCACAACAGCGAGGGGCCTGGCGTACCGCAAAAAAAAAAAAAAAAAAGGCACATCTAGGAAAGCAACCTTAATTTTTCCTTAAGAACTTTATATTTTCAAGTGCAACTTCTAATATAATGGTAATACCTGTTTTGAAGCACACGTTAGAGTTAGTTAAACTTGTCCTGGTATGTGCAGGCTATCACCCAAATTCAATTCATTTTATGCAATTTTTCAATAAGTAATTAAAAAAGAATCCCTCCTGAGTTTATCCAGTCTGATATTGTAGACCATTTGCTATCAATTCAGAGTTCTCAATTAGCTCCAGTGTTGTTCTAATTACTGGATGTGTTTTCGAGCAACTCCCAGCTAATAACTGCTGGGATGAAGAGTCGTTTTCTCGCTCTAGACTGGATTGCGCACGCTCATGCTTACTGTGATGTTTTGACAATGATTCATTAACCAATAATAAGGCCCCGATTGGAACAATTAGACATCGATGCCTTTGCTAGGCTGACCTTCTATTTTGTTCCTCAATACTGTCTTTTCTTCAGTTGGTTTCTAGATAACTCCCAAGAGACTCCTTACTATACAAAGCAACATCATGAAGACAGCTGTCATTAAATTCAGCTACTTGTACGAAAGCTGCCTCTAGGAGGATGCTCTTGTTGGAAACTCAGGATGGAAAAACATCATAAAAGGCGTCTATAATAAGAGAGAATACATGATTTAAAGATCCTTTATACCAGTTCATAGAGATTAGGGAGTTAGGCACTATGCCTTTCAATGGCTTGTATGACATCTGGTCAGATCCAGGCCCTCCATCATTACGTCACTCAAGTCTATGGTTCCTTGTCTTCTAATAGGCAGATTATTTTTATTTCCTAAATATCTGAAACAAATATGATAAAAATTGATCACTGATCCACTCAGGTCTATAAAAGACCAATGTTATTGTTAATAGTACAATTGCCTTTAAAGGAGGAGCCAGACAAGCGTTTGTCATTTACTGCTTTTGCAGAACCTCTACCCTGTCTTAGTATCATGGTGCCTTAGTGACATTCTGCTGGATCTTACCATTGTGGGATGACTTGGGGCCAGATGAAGCCTATTTTGATCTATTCTTTGATTTCAACCCCAAGCTCTCAGCAAGTATGTTCTATTTCTTTAGTCAAACTCATTTTAGGTGCTACCTGTCACTTTCCGTGTTTGTGTACAAAGAATTTTGATTGCTCTAGGGTCATATATACTGGACGGTAAAGCTTTGTCTTGAGTGTAAAGTTCCTGTGAAATGTTGTTTGATATCAACTGGATCACTGAACCTGCTTCAGCTGGGTGTGGGTTCTTAATAGGAGGTGTGAAATTGCCTGAAGGATTTAATGCTTAGGCTGAGAGAAATGGTTAGGGAGAGGTTTTTAAATGTTCTGAAAAAAAAATTGAAATAGTGTCTCTTTTATTGGTCAGCATTTGAGTTGCACTGTAGATGTCTCTTACAACTTCATCAACGTAGTAATAAAGTTGCCAGACTGTACATGTTAAAAATGCAAGGCGGATAGTAATGCATATTTCTAAAAATGGAACTTAAATGTTGGAAGTTCATGTCCCAAATTGAAATATATAATTACGTCCTCCTTGCCCACACAGAAAAACAAGAACTCTCTTCCCACAAACAAATAATCAAACAGTGCTCTCCTTGCTGTTGAAAGATTGGAGTTTAGACCTGGCTAGTCTCCCATTGTAGGACTGAAGGACTTCAGAGTCACTTATCCTTTCTTGATCTCCATTTCCTCTTCTGAAAAATTGGCACTTGAACAAGATAAACCCCTTCCAAGCTCTAAATTCCTTTAAGATAATTTAGTAGAAATGGAATGTTTAAAAAATTTACCCTGTCCCTTTAAAAATGAAAATATGGCAACATCTCTTATGCATTATTTTTAGCTTCCAGAGCAAGTTTTAAAATATAGGGAAGTTTTAAAATATAGGGGAAAAAATCATTCTAGCTCATGTTTCTAGAAAAGTCTTTAAACATGTACCTTGAAGGGTCCTCTTCTTTTACAGATACATTTTAGGAGCAGCTTGGGCTGTGGTTTTCCTGAACTAACTCCTCATATATGCTATGATTTCCCAAATACTACTGAAACATGATTCTCCAGTTTACTGTTTATGTTCAGATACTTGTTATCTTTCCAGACTTTCAATGCTGTTTCCAGTATTAAGAAAAAGTTTTGTACAGGCAGCTTTTCTACCACATTGTGGTATATGTAAAATTTGTACAACATAGGAATAAACCTCCAAAGCCAGTCCTTATGCCACCTGTATAGAGACACAGATTTTCCCTAAATTATTGTTAAATGTGTCCATTTCTGGATGTAGCCATCTAAGAATGCAATGCCCATCTAGTACAAGCAAGTAAGTAAAATTTAAATCCTAATTTAATAGGATTTAAAATAGTCCCAGGGACTATTTTAAGACCTGGGAATTTTACAATGTTTATGCAGTTTCAAAAGATTCTTTAAAAGGGAAAAAATATTTATTAATATTGACATTCAGTAGGATGTTTCTGTGGGATGTTTTTGTCTTACCTAATGTTTTTGTGTGGAAGCACACATTTGATGATATTTTAAGATATTTTTGATGGCAAGATGTTCAGCAAATTTATGTACTTGGAGTCAGCAGCTTTGAGAAAGTGTCTCTCTCAGAGGTGCCCGAGTTGAGTGCTTTTGGACTTGGTGGATTTCTAATTAATATCTTGATGCTCTGTTAGAACAACATTGAGATTTGTTTTACTTGAGTAGCACATCTAGAAGCACTTTCATTTTTTAAATTTTACATATAAACCCTTGGCTAAATTTAGAGATTTTTGAAATATTTTTGAAATGATATTGCAAAATGTACCGGTGTTTAGTCCAAGTTGAGTTCTTTTCAATAGAAACTGAAGTGTTTATAGTTTTTTTTAATCAGGAAAATGAGAAAGAAACACAAGTAGATACATTTATTTCTGGGTAACTTGAAGAGTTTCATTATGCTAAGAAAGGGTAGCGATCACTTAAGAAATTCAAAGAGCCAATATAAAGCCAAGAAGAAATGAAAGGATCCAGTATAAAACCAAAAGGCTTTATTCCCTAGTTCTTATTCAGCCCCAATATTAACTGATTTGAAAATAAATAATTAAAATAGTTTTTCTTCCTGGAAAGTAAAATATGGCGCCATAATGTAATAGGGCCCCATATTTTAAACCCTGTACGAAGCAAACGTGGACTACAGTTAGGTGACGATGCTAGGTCATCACTCTCAATGCAGAGCAGTGGGTTGGAGTTTCTCTTCTCCAAGTCCATCCCCTGGGCATCTCTGGTCATATCTTGTCTATACAATATGAAGGGCTTTAAAAGCAGCCACAGCCTGTTTTTCCCTTTCATGTCTGTTCTGCAGTACTTCCAGCAGTGAGATTTCAGGTAAAATGTCTCCGTTTCCAGCATGGGTTGGATTTTTCTTTTCCTTTGAGGCTTGATCACTCAGATTTGAAGGTTTGGGTTTGGGGATGGTCTTAGCATATTCCAAAGCCTAAAAGCATAAAGATAAAATTTTATTTGAGATGGGAAATGAACCCTGGATTCCTTAAATTAAATCTAGTCTTAGGAAAGGTTTATTGATAATATAATTGGAGACTATTGCTACAATAATGTACTAAGGGATGGATGGAAATGGAGACCAAATGGAAAATACAAATAATGCAATATAACGCACAGTTTAAACAAAATCAATTAGCCACGTAACAAAATGCTGTGGAAAAAAAGAGAATTGAAGGATGATATGTACGATTGTGACGCTGGATGTTTTCTTTATAAAACTGAGTTTTATTCAAGTGCTTGAAAATAGATTTCTTATGTGTTTGATCTGTTTAGCTGCTGGCAGTCTTATTAAAACCAAACCTTTATTGAGGAGATATTAACTGACCTTTCCATCCAAAGAGGACTTGTTACAGCTTGAGACCAAAGACATCACTGTAGTTGAGATAAAGCTGAGTCTCCATTGTTACACCAACTATTCTTGTTTCTGGGTTCTTACAACTCTGGCAAGTATTTATTAGAGGTTGAAAATTATTGTTTCCTTTTCTTTAGCATATCTATAGATACCTGGATACTAAAAAAAGGCAGTCTTTTTTTCAGTGATGGCAGTTCTGACAGGCATTACAATAAAAATGAGATTACTGAATATGATTTCTAAATCTGCCTTTATATGTTTTACTTTTCTAAAATTAACCATTTTTAAAACTGAAGTATAGTTAATTTATAATGTTGTGTTAGTTTCAGGTGTTAGTTTCAGGTTAGTTTCAGTATATATATGTGTGTATATATATATATATATATATATATACTTTTTCAGATTCTTTTCCATTATAGGTTATTACAAGATATTGGATATAGTTTCCTGTGCTATACAGTAGGTCCTTGTTGTTTATCTATTTCATATATAGTAGTGTTAGATGTTAATCCCAAACTCCTAATTTCTCTCTCCCCACCCCCAGTTTTACAGTTTAATAAGAGTTTCTTGAGAGCTAAAATGGGAATGGATAGTATATGTAGGTCCTAGAAGGGGAAAAATCTCCAAAACAGAAAAACTCCAGACTTCTCAGTGTGTGTAGTTGACTTCTATTGGAATTTCTAATTATAGACTTATTGCCTTGAATCTCTTCATGAACAAATAATGGACTGGAGAAAAAAAGAAAAAGTGGCATCGTGGAAACTCAATCAAGTGGATTGAGGTCTTCAAGGTCTGAGGAAGAAAGGCAATAGATAGAAAATATGAGAGTCTGTGAAAGAGAACACGAAGTACAAATTCCTAAAAGCACCAAAGGGTCACTTGTCCCTCGTGCAAAGGGTCCCACGTCCTTACTGGGACAGAGGCAGAGACTTGTACTGCAAAGCTCGGTGTCTCCATAGAACGTATTTCATTCACATCACAACTTAAAAGTTGGATGACTTCTGAGAGGGAGAACATCCTGTATTTATCATTTTTATTGGGTAGAGGAACCTATATAGTACCATCCCTTAGGAGAAATATAGGGAATGAACTTGAGAGAAACAGTGAAGGACTTTCCTCTGACATAAGCACCCAGACATGGCAAGAAGATGCTAATTTCTTAAAACTTATTTAATGGTAGAGAAGGAAATTGATGGTTAATCAGGATTATTAGTTTTTTTCTATGAAATCACCTAACCATTGAATTTTTGTGTGAGAAACTCGAAATACTATACTTGGAGGAAAACATGTGGAAGACTAAAGATAACAGTGAACTTCAGGGAAAAAAAGAGGCTAACCTTCCAGCATCATATGTGTGTGTATCATTTTTACATCAATATCTGTGAATGATGGGGAGCTGCAGGAACAGGAGGAGCTAAAACATCCTCTGTGTTCAAATAACGTGGGGAACTCATTGTCGTGAGGTCACAGAGGTTTCCTTTTAATTCTAATTAAAAAGACAACTGCCTTGGTGAGAATTTCTTACCTTCTGCCGAGGGACAGCAGATTTATTTTCAGTCTTTGCTATTTGTGGCTTTGATGGGATGGATAGTGCCTTCATGTTGTATTCCTTTACTTGTTTTGCATATTCCTTTTGCTGTATTAATTTCTGCATCTGTTCAGAGAAACAAAGTGAGGGTGACTCACAGGTCCTGCTAGATCACTCTGTTCTCTATCTAAATTGACACTAATTTTAGTGAGCTGGGCACGGGGGAAATGGGATCACCGCGTGTAAGGTGACAGCAGTGAAATGGTTAAGTTAATGTCTCTCCTAGAAATAGTTTCTCTTGAGGGGCGGAATGTCACCGCAATAGCACACCCAGTGTTCACGTAACAGTGGCTAAATCACATTCAGCCTCTTCTTTGTTGCGTTTACCCAATTTATTTTCACTTTTGCTTCCAACTTTGAACTCTACTCTCTTTTTATGCCTTGAGTGCAGCTGCAGTTAAAACACATTAAATGAAGATCTCCTTTCACTAGAGGAAAGAGAATAAAGTGGATGTACTTTTCATGGCTTGGGAAACTCTTACCCTGAGTGTCTTCTCTGTAGCCACTCCTCAATATTATCAAGATAACTCTATTGGGAAAGACCAACGACCATATAACACACACATCTCTTTTCATGTGCATGTGTCCCACTTTTCTGTTTGGGCCTTCAAAACTAACTAAAAGGTGGATACATAAAACAACATTGGCTGAGTAATTTTATTTTATGGTAGAAGTAGTGCCCGGGGCTTATTACCAATGCTGCTTCAGAAGGGTCTCTATTCAGAGGGAGACATTTGAATTAGGACTTGGTTCTGGGGGTATCTTTTTTTTTTTTTTTTTCAGGTCCATACCTTTGTTTTTATTTATTTATTTATTTTTTACATCTTTATTGGAGTATAATTGCTCTACAGTGGTGTGTTAGTTTCTGCTTTATAACAAAGTGAATCAGTTATACTTATACATATGTTCCCATATCTCTTCCCTCTTGCGTCTCCCTCCCTCCCACCGTCCCTGTCTCACCCCTCCAGGCGGTCACAAAGCACAGAGCTGATCTCCCTGTGCTATGCGGCTGCTTCCCACTAGCTATCTACCTTACGTTTGGTAGTGTATATATGTCCATGCCTCTCTCTCGCTTTGTCACAGCTTACCCTACCCCTCGGTTCTGGGGGTATCTTTATACAGTTTTCCTGGAAGACAAATGGCAAATCCAATCCTGGAATTGCTGTATGTACATCACACTCACTTTGTCTCTGATGGACTCAAGGTCAGGTCCGAGGCCTCCAAGCTTCATGTCTCTGTTCTGATAACCTTTCAGCTTGGAACTCTAAAAATACAATCAAAGAGACAGTTTCTTTTAAAGACTTGTATGTCCCCCACCCTCGAGTTGTCATGGCCACATAAGAAAGGGAAGAAGCAAAATGAAGAATGGCAGCCTGTGTGGACCGTGGGAGAGTGGGTGTGTTTCCCAACAATTCTTCCATTTTAATGGTCGTCACTGATAACAGTTTCCTTGGTAATTTGTAGCTGGTGAGCTAACATGTTTGGACTTTTCCACTTTTGCAATAAAAAACATTGAAATTCTGAAAATTATAAATAAAAAATTTCAAGTGAGCGAAGTGCTGCTTTGTTATTAACATTTTTAACGTAACGGATACATTACTAATTTAACGTAACGGATACGTTACTAATTTAACGTAACGGATACGTTACAAACTTGCTGCTGCTGCTATGAGTAGTATGTCTAGTTTTGTACCGTTCACTGAACCAACTGATTTCCCTGGAAGAGGCGATCTAAACGAATCAGGTAAGCACACTGCCTCGAAGAGAGAGCACCCTGTCTAATGTCATAATGTTCAAAAGAAAGGAAACATTTAAGGGTTAAGAGTCTAAGCAGGACCTGCTGAGAAACTCATTTTATTCAGTGTGATTTTGGATATTTTGAAAGGTACAAAAAATTTCATACGATAATGCTTATTACTATTGCATATTTAAAGGGACAGAGTATGGGCTTCCCTGGTGGCGCAGTGGTTGAGGGTCCGCCTGCCGATGCAGGGAACGCGGGTTCGTTCCCCGGTCCGGGAGGATCCCGCATGCTGTGGAGCAGCTGGGCCCGTGAGCCATGGCCATGGCCGCTGAGCCTGCGCGTCCGGAGCCTGTGCTCCGCGACGGGAGAGGCCACGACCGTGAGAGGCCCGTGTACCACAAAAACAAACAAACAGACAAAATAAAATAAAATAAAGGGACAGAGTAACAGACCGAGGCTATTTAATTATTAAATTATGTCGGTCAAGCACAGTAACAGGCAGGAAAAATACTAACGCGCTCCTGACTGTAGGATAGGTTAAGATATTCCCCAAACTCCCACTTTTGACATGAAATCTGACTTGCTACTTGCAGCAGATACCCTTGTGGGGAAACAAAGGCCTCTTTTCTTTGCATTTGTGAGTTCATTGAGTTGTCTTCCTTGGGAAGGGCAGGAAGGACAATACCAAAGAGATGGTTTGGGTGACGGCAATGATCTTAGGGTACCTCAAAATTGGTGCTTAGGATAAATGGCCATACCGCAGAGGCAGCAGTTCTGAACTAATCGTGTATGGTGCCACCTGTCTATATGCTAATGGCGAGGCATGGTATTTTTCTAAATTTGGAAAGTTCCTGTTAATTATTCAATCCTAAAATATTCAATATATCTAACGTGCCCTTTCCTAAGAGAGAATTTGGCAGAGATAGTGCAGAGACTTTAAAAACAGAACATTTCATCATATAGAGAGTTACTGCATATAATTCTCAAATCTTAACAATGAACTTATGTAGACACTTATGTCAACTGTTACTGCTCACAGTGCCTATTGACCGACTACCTGGAGGTCAGACCACTTAGCTGCTCCATTGCCATTTCCCAGGCTCAGAGCCAAAAGCTCTTTCCTCCAGACCCCAGCACTGAACTCTGGCCCATGAGATATGAATGAAGGTTTGCTGGCATAGACAGAGGGTGCATCTTGGAAAACCTTTAACTGGATTGGCACAGCCCCTCCCCCTTTCCCTTTATCTTGCCTTGAATGTGGATGTGATTTCTGGAGATACAGCAGCAATCTTGTAGCCAGGAAAGAAAAAAAGAACAAGAGAATTGTACAAATACTGGTTCTGATGTTTTGAACTATAGAACCACTGGTGCTAGCAACTAGCTACTTGTGGATTAACTGTATGTAAGAAGAATGAACCCTTATTTTTGAAATTGCTGTAAAGAGTAGTTCTGTGACTTGTAGCTGAAGGCAGTATTTCTAAGGTCCTACAAAATTCTTATAGTACATAGCGCTTCACAGGGCCAAAATCATGTGTCATTTAGGCAACACTTCTACACTGCAAGGATTAAAAGTTCTGTAAACGGAATTTGCCTGATTAGTATGTTAAATATTTGTAGTCAAAACTCTTTCAGTGCATCTAATTCTAAAAGTTCAAAGAAGATCCCTTCTTAAGTCTTTGGACTAAAATAATTAAAATATAGTATACAGAAGAATATAATATATAGAAGAAGTATATAGAAGAAATATTGTTCATTGAAGGCATTTCAAAATCATAAATCTCCTTTAAGAGAATAGACTCATCACCCAGCAAAACCACTACAGCTGCTTCCTGCCCTTTAGATGTATCCGTTCATACTTTTATAAAATTGTCCCTATGCTACAAATTATTTTGTTATTTTTTTTGCTGAGAAGGTTACCATTACACTGTATTTCCCTGTCACTACATGTTTTCTGAAAATGTGATTTTTATGTATAACATTCTATTGTCTAGTTATAGTTGAATTATTTAGCGATTCTTCTAAATGTTGGACATTTAAGATGTCCTAGGGATGAGCGTTGTTTGTGGGCTACTCTGATTATTTCTTTGAGATAAATTAAGAGAAGTGAGATTATTGAGACAGAATCATGAACATATTCAGGGCCATTCATGAACACTTCTGTTAACAAGGTAGAAGAATGCTCTTTTTGTCCAAACCTCGATGACACTGGGTATTATCACATTTTAAAACCTCTGCTAATTTTTAATAGGTGAATGAACTCAGATATCCTATACTTTGCGATTGCAAATTTGTTCTTCATCTGGCATATGCCATCTCCGCCATTGTTTTGAAATCACTAAGTTACCATTTGCCAAAGTAAACCAGTAATGAAAGAGGAGAGAACCCCACTCACATCCAAGTCATAAATCCAGTATGTCCAAAACTGATGAGACAGAAATGATCAGTGCCCAGAAATCGCATCTTTAGTCTGAAGCAGCTTAGCTTTAATCATTCCACCAACTGACAAAAGATGTAATGTAGAGCATGAATAATTGCTTATTGCATCCCCGTTGAAGTTCTTACTATCACCTCGAATAAACATCGTGGCTGTCACAGAAAAACAGAGCCGAGGGTCTAGCACCGCAGACTGACACGAAGCAAAGAGTGTGGCCCGAAGGGGTCATCTCCAAACGCCACTGACTCCTTGACAGGCTGAGCTGCTTCCAGTGAAGACATGTTTCTCAAGGGAGAGCGATGGCTCCTAACGGAGTTTGTTCTGGGTGACTGGCAATGAAAAATCCTGGATTTACTTGTTAGCTTCAAGTTCTCAGGGCTGTAATTTTGTTTGATCTCTTCCCATCAAAATTCTTTTTCACAGCTTTATTGAGATAAAATTCACACACCACCAAATTCACCCATTTGAAGTTGTACAGTTCAGTGGTTTTTTTTTTTTTTTTTTTTTTTTTTTTTTTTTTTTTATTTTTTTATTTTTTGCAGTACGCGGGCCTCTCACCGTTGTGGCCTCTCCCGTAGCAGAGCGCAGGCTCCGGACGCACAGGCTCAGCGGCCACGGCTCACGGGACCAGCCGCTCCGCGGCATGCGGGATCCTCCCAGACCAGGGCACGAACCCGTGTCCCCTGCATCGGCAGGCGGACTCTCAACCACAGCGCCACCAGGGAAGCCCTTCAGTGGTTTTTAGTATAGTCATCAAGTTGTGCGAAAGTCACCACAATCCAATTTCAGAACATTTTCATTGACCTGAAAAGAAACCCCGTACCCATTAGCAGTCCCTTCCCTCCCCCCACCTCCAGCCCTAGGCAACCACTAAGCTACTTTCTGTCTCTTCAAAAGGCTTTCATAGTCAAATAATCCCTAGAATTTAGTTTGATTTACCTCTCTTTGGCTGTTACAAGACCAAAAGGTCACAATAGCACCATGCCACCCCCCATTTTTAAAAATTAAATCAACAATAATAGTCTCATTAGGTCTCCAAACACGGGGAAAATAAAAGCATGTTTTCAAAACATCCCCGGCGGGGTTTGCTGTTACTCTTTGCATGAGATGCACACAGGGTGACATCAGCCAACCCTGGCTCTAGCTGACGGCTGACCAGACCAGATCTACCCCTTGGAATTGGTGTCCACTGGTCGTGGCTTTGGCAGAGTCTGGCGTAGGATCTCCTGGTGGAAGGTTTCTGCCGGCCATCAATCACAGGTCTTCTCAAGCCGGAAGAGTGACTTTTATTGTAAACGGGAGGCAAAAGGTGCCTGACTTGGAAATGACATTGACTGTCCCGGGAGGACTTGTTTCAACTCTGAGAGGTCGTGCCCTGCTGTGGGGGACACTGCGGGGCTTTCCTCCAGAACATTCCTCAGATGTGTAAGGGTGAGAAAGTTACTCAGAGACAGGACGGAAAACAATGCCTCAAATACTGCGGAACAGCAAGTGAAGGAAATTTGCTCTGCGGTTGCTAAACTTAATCCAAATAAACCTCGTCTTAGAAGCAGTCAAGCAGCAACACCCGGATTGTCTGTGACAACAAACACACGGGTTAATTACCGCAGCTCAGCTCCACACAGCTGCCAGAGAACTCCTTAAGCAGTTACTTTGTGGCCGGTTGCGGTAGATATTTTTATTACTGTTTGTCATCACTTGTGCTGTGTTACTCTCTCACTGCCTGATGTCTGCATTCCGTGGCGTGGACAGTGCTGAATGTCGTAAACTGGTCACAACAGAACTGCTAGGAGAAGAGGAACGGTGCTTGGGCCTATTATCTTGACAAATCCTCAGATTTTTAATGTGATTCGAGTCGATTCCCTTGGCAACCATGAGATTTGCTTTGACTAGGAAATGGGCATGACCTGGGGAATGAGTCCCTCTGTCTGGGGCCCCGGCTACCTGCTGTCCTATACAAATAGCTCGGTTCTAAATCATTTTAGCTTCTGGAATGGCTTCCCGGACAAAGAGTGCTTCTGTGTCTTTGTCGGATGTAGGCTGAAAGTCTTGGATGGAGAAAATGGATACGTGTGGATTGCAACATCTCTGAGAGAAAGCAGGAAGGCAGGGATTTTCCAAGTTGGAAAGAGGGCTTGGGAAGTGGGAAGTGGAAGTTCTCTTTCTTCCTCTTCCCTTCCCTCCCCGATCTTAGATGTGTCATGATACACACCATCACTGGGTACTGTCCTCTGCCTTCCCTCGGTAAAACACAGATTCAAACCACCAAAAGGAGAAGGAAGGGAAAGGAAACTAACATTTAGTTGATGTCTATTCTTTGCTAGGCACTAAGCTAAGGTTTTTTTTTTTTAACTTATTTATTCATTTATTTATTTTTGGCTGCGTTGGGTCTTCATTGCTGCGCGCGGCGAGCAGGGGTTACTCTTCGTTGCGGTGTGCGGGCTTCTCATTGCGGTGGCTTCTCTTGCTGTGGAGCACAGGCTCTAGGTGTGCAGCCTTCAGTAGTTGTGGCAGTGGGCTCAGTAGTTGTGGCGCACGGGCTTAGTTGCTCCGCAGCATGTGGGATCTTCCCGGACCAGGGCTCGAACCCGTGTCCCCTGCATTGGCAGGTGGATTCTTAACCACTGTGCCACCAGGCAAGCCCTAAGCTAAGGTTTTAATACATTATTTCACTTAACTGTTAAACCAAATCTACAAAAAGAACAATTCTGATTGTGCGTATGAGGAAATAGGGGCTCAGGTGAATTAATAACTTGTCCGAGTCACAGAGAGATTAGGTGATGAGAATTTAGAAATGGCTGAGTGCGTGACTTCCACTAAACCCTGCTCATTAGGAATTGTTAAAAGCTTGCATTGTCAACAATAATCCACAGTTGGCAAGAACCCTAACCCAGAAGGTTCTCTTCCAAGGTAGTGAGTTTGAGCTCTTTTTTAGGCCCTGGTAACTCGTAAATTCCAGAGTGACAGCATGCCCTCACCTTGAGAATGTGGTGGTTCCTGAGCTCTGAATACATTTCCCTACAGAAATAATAATACACACAGTGTCTGGCTTCCTAGTCCAGTCTACAAACCCTATTCTATTTATGAAGTACTCGAAAACAGTACTAATCATACCTCAGATTAGGTACAATTAACTGTCAAGTAATAATGGTTTGGTGGAAAAATAAGTTACTTATGAAGCCAGGAACACATTTCTTCTTATTTACTGTGAAACTGGGGATCATCCCAGCTCTAAACAACCAGTAGTGGTTTCCACAGCCTGGGCAAGAACTAGGTACCCCGGCAGGACGGAGGATGTGAGGGAGGGTCACGTGAGGAGCTCAAGAAGCCCTCAGGTCAGCGTGTGGGAAGGGGCGGAGGGAAGGACCCCGGGGCTGTGAGTGAGCTGAAGGCCTAGGCTCGCAGGTGGCGGCAGTGGGCTGGGGCGTTTCATGTGCATCAGCCTCTGAGTTTCTATCTCAGGAGGACACACCAAGCTGGTCCTCCTTTTCTTCTCTGCAGTAGGACCCACTGTCATTCTAGTCCAGCTTTCCCTTCTTCTCTTCAAGGCCACCCTTTCCTTTTTTTCTGAGGCTCGCATGTGGGTGTCCACTGACTTCACGATCCCCTATTCCTGGAGTGCCCTGCACCTGCCCTGCACACCACAGCCAGAGCAGTCTCTCTAAAACATTAATCTAACTGTGGTTAAAATTCTTCCATGCCCCCCGCCAACCCCCCGCCCCTACACCAGCTGAGGGATTAGAGCCCTCCTTCTTCCAATGACGAGTAAGGTCCTCGAAGACCCGGTGCCCGACCTACTTCTCCACTGTCACCTCTCAACACTCAGCACCTCCCAGTTTGAGTGACAGCAGACCTAAAATGCATCAGTTCCCGGCATGCTTTGTGTTCTCTCAAGCTTCAGAACATTCACTTACACTGGTCCCCCTGCCTAAAATACTTTCAGTCTTCCTTCTTTCGCTAACTCTCAGTCATCCTCTAAGATGCCTCACGATCACCTCCTGAAACTCTGCTTGACTTGCAGGGGGGGATGTGTCCCCCTCTGTGCTCCTCTGTGTTCACTGTGCATCTCTCTCTCTTTTATTTCAACATGATACTGCTGGGGAAAGGGCGTGGCTCGTTTGCTATACGTCCCAGCACCTGACACAGTTCCTGGTAGGAATTCAGCACATATATGTTGAGTTGAAGTAAGGATGGCTCCCTAAATCTGCCTTATAGTGGACGCCCCACGGGTGTCCACTGGTTCCCCGGCTGCTGGGAGTGTTGTCTGCTACGGCTCACAGTCGAGTCCCTCCCTAAGAACTGACCTCAGCCAGATGGAGCGGCTGTGCCCAAAGTTACAACCCTCCCCCAGAGACAGTCAATAGCCAATGGCTGATCCATGTGGGGGAACATCTGGGTTCCTTGCCTCTGAAGGGCCATCCCAACTTCAGAACCCTCATAGGCTTGGCCGAGGCGTCCTTTGCACCAGCCTCAAAGCCACCCCTTCTCCCTCACCCGGCCCTGCCCTCTCCCTCCCCGACAGGGGTGGTTCCCCGGTAACTCTCTTGCTCACAAATCTCCACTTCAGAGTCTGTTCCCGGCGGGGCCAATCCACCACAGGACTATTGCTTCCAGCCAGTAAACTGGGCAACTACGTCCCTGTTGCCCAGTAAAGCAGAATGCATTTTCCAGCCTTTTCCTTACTATTTGACACTAGAAACAAGTGATCTTTCCTGAGGGGTTTTTATTGTTTGTAACAGTAGAGAAACACAAAGGACCTCCTTCAACGCTCCTTCATTTCTTCCTGGAAACCTTCCTCTTTGCCTCCCACCCCCATTTCCCTTATTTAACAAAGCAGACCTGATGGGAAAGACCTAAGTGCACAAAGGTGCTAGTCATGGTGAATCTTAGGTAAACACAGAACTCATTAAGCAAACATTTCAGAAGAAAGCCCAGTCATTGGCTGTCCTGGGTGTTTTACTGCAGGAGCTGAGGTGAGATGAAGGCTGAGAAGGGGTGGGGACTAAAGGAAGAAGGAGGGGCAGCAGCACCCCTATTCCAGGCCTGTGATAAGGAGAATGAAAATCAAGGTCCCTGTGTATTATCAAAATAAAAGGTTAAGTAAGTAAGATGCTTTTATTACCTTAATGCTGCTGCTTTTCCTATGCTTCTTCCCCTTTTCCAGTTGAAACAGATAGCCTTCAGAATTGCTACGGCTAATTTTCACTTGGTTTCTTTGGCTTCTCTCTGAACTGAGTTGGGATTCACTTTCCACCCTTGACGGTATGGGTGGAAGCGTGACGCCGGGTAAGGCCCCTTCGTGGGGATGCACCTCAGTCAGATGCATTAGCGCTTGCTGATGCTGCTCCATTGTCTGGGTGAGCCGTGAGTCTGGAGAGGCACTAGCAGGTTGGCTCTCAGAGGAAGAATGGAACTTCCTTAAAGGAAAGAAAAAAACCCAAATCTGTTAATGAAACCTAGATACATAAGACTTTTAGCATAGAAGTCTTTATGAACCATTCATTTGATGTATTTATCACTCCCCCAATCAAATTAATGTTCTTTAGCTTAATCTTTTCATAAATACATTAATTTCTTAATATCCTCTATTTTTTCTTTACGATATTCTAGCTCTTACTTAGAACTTTCATTTAGTGCATTCAGAATAGAAAAAACATCATTCTGAAAAATCAAAGGCATTCCCACCACAAAATACCTGGACAGGTGGGATTAAATTAAACAAATGCCCTTTTAATTAGATAGTTGGATTTGTAAGAGAGACAGGGAATCTTCAGAGACCACAAACTAAACAGAAACTAAAACTAAAGCAGATTTAGATAAGATGAAGCTGTGGCTTTCTTTGAGGGAGTTTGGACCTAAGTGCTTGAGTTTCACCATTCAACACTGGTATGGGATATGTGAGATCTTGGCTCTGTGTCGGGCAGAGAATCAGAACTGAGATGCCTGCGTGAAGGCTGTATGTAACCCTTGAAGCGCTACACCCTCAAAAAAAAGGCAAATTAGTGAAAAACTCATTCACCAGCCTTGGGAAACAACAAAGCAAGACTATCTGTCTTAATGTAGGCTCTGAGCTGGGAAAAAAATTCCCTGTGAATATCTACGGGACAATATTTGGGGTTCAAATTTACCTTCCCCACATAATCATGGAAATCCAACACCAAGAAATTAACATAAAGTGATCCTAGAGGAAGGATACCTCTGTAGTATCTGTCAGAAGCAAGTTCTCTGGAAGGATACATTCCCACCCAAGCCTGCCTAGGTGTCTACAGAGAAGATGGATAAACATAAGTTCACAATCCAAAATCCTAGAACATGTGAGTAAATAACCTACCAAGTATGAGAATGAGCAGATACACACAGCAGTAGTAGATTTCTAAGAACTTAAGGTAATTGAATATTAGACAGCATTCATAAGGAAGCATGTTTATAATGATTAAAGACATGAAAGAAGAAATCAAAACCCCGAGAAATATGTTCTGAAAAAATAACAGGAAGGTTTTAATCAGAACCATGTAGAACTCCTAGACATGAAAAACACCATTACTGAAATTTACAACTCAGTGGATACACCAAAGAGCATATAGGGGCTGAAGAGACTTAGAAACTTAGAGGAAATTTCTCAGAAAGAGGCATAGAGGGATAAGAGATGGAAATAAGAAACAGTTAAAAAGACACAGTCTAGGGCTTCCCTGGTGGCGCAGTGGTTGAGAGTCCGCCTGCCGATGCAGGGGACTCGGGTTCGTGCCCCGGTCTGGGAGGATCCCACGTGCCGCGGAGCGGCTGGGCCCGTGAGCCATGGCCGCTGAGCCTGCGCATCCGGAGCCTGTGCTCCGCAAGCGGGAGAGGCCACAACAGTGAGAGGGCTGTGTACCACAAAAAAAAAAAAAAAAAAAAGACACAGTCTAGAATAAGAGAATCAAATATACATCTACTTGGTGTTCCTGAAGGAAAATGAGAGCAAATTTGGGAGACATAATATTCAAAGGAAAAAGGGGTGATAATTTTCCAGAATTTATGAAAGAAATGAACACTCAGATTTAGGAATCCCAGAAAAATCACAAGCAGGATTACAAATTTCAAACCTAGATACATCACAGCAAAGCTTCAGAACACCAAAAACAGAGACCTCAAAACCAAGAAGAGAAAAAAAGACAAAGACAAAAAGAATGATAATTACATTGATAAAAGACTTTTCGAAGAAATAGAGAAGCCAGGAAATAGAAAAACAATGTTTTCAAAGAGGTTAATTCTTTATCAAGTTAAACATAATTTAAGATAGAGAGGAAAGTAAAGGAATTTCCGGTAAATTTACCAGTGAAATGTACTTGCTGAAAGAACTTCTAAAGGATCTACTTCAGGAAGAAAGAGTAAAATGGAAAAAAGCATGGGAGGCAAAGACAATAATAAACAACTGGTTAAATCTAAAACAGCACTGACTCTATACAACAATACTAAAACAATGATTAGTTTTAGAGCTATAAGATGCTGGATAAAAATAATATGTATGACACAAAGGGTGATTGGATTACAACAATCCAATGATTTGAATATGTCTGCAGGAGAATAGAAATTTTAACACTAGACTAGCTAATAATGTAAGTTTAAAAAAAAAAGAGAATAGAAAGAGAATATGCATTTCCAAATCAGTAGAGGGAAGAAGTAGCAGAAAGTTCTATCAGTTCAACAGACAGTATTAAAAAAATAAAGACAATATGTATTGGAAAAAGTAGGGTGGCTAGGACAAATTAACATAGTAGAAATTAATACAAATATATGAGTATCACAAAAAAAGTAAGTAGTTTAAAGTTTAATATCTGCCCACAAATAACAACAAAAGAAATGCCAAACAAGAAAACACATGAGAACTAGTTTTACTGGAAAATTCTATGAAATCTTCAAGAAGCAGTTCCAGTTGTACATGAAGTCTCCCAGAGGATATAAAATGGGGGAATTATTTTAAGGCTGGTATAATCTTGATAACACATCCAGGCGGGGGCCAATGGCAGATTGGAGAATTTTAAGCCAGTCTCACTTCCTGCATGTGAATGTTAAATCCTAAACAGTGTTAACAAATCAAATCAAGCAATATATTAAAGTAGTGTGACAAGTTGGGTTAGTCCTAGGAATAAAAGGATGATGGAATGTTAGAAAATCTGTTAACACATTTAGCCACATAAAGGATTCAAGGAGAAAATTTTTCAATTGATGCAGAGAATTTGATAACATTAAATATCTATTTATGCTAGAAGTTCTTTGCAGGAAAAAAATAGGAATAGGAGGTCATTTCCTATTTATCTCCCTAACTACTAAAAATTAAATATTTTTAGTGGCAAAAATGTTAGACTCACTCCCTCTAAAGTCAGGAAAAAAAGATGAGAATGCCTGCTATCTATCTATCACTATCTCTTCTAGGAAGCAAATTCTGAATCTTATTAATTGTACATTCCATACCTCCAAGTGGAGCACTTAAATGTCTTCTGATTAATTCATGTGTGTCAAACTGTCTCCCTACTTTGAAAATAAGCTCCTTGAAGGTTCCCATGCATCATACTACTTTTGTATCTTTTATAGCATTTTAGTCCTATATTCAGCCATATCAGGTATGTAATAAACACATTTGACTGAATGATATCAAGAAATACCCTGATTTTAAAAATAGCTTTTCTTTCTTCTAATTATAGAAGTAATGCATCTACACTGTAGGGAACTTGGACAACTCAGAAAATATAAAGAAGAAATTAAAAATAATCCCAATCTCTCTTGCCAGAAATAACCACTATTGACATTTTGGTGCATTTTTCGTCTTCTCTGCACATTTTGACAGAGTAGACAGAGCTCATACTCCTTAGGTGTAATTTTTGCACCGTACTGTTTTCTCTTTATAGAAGAATTTCCTCATAAACATGGTTTTTAATGGTTACATGACATTAAATATTATAATTAATCTAAAATTTCCGTATTCAATTGTTGTTGTCATTTCTGTAAATATGTATATATTTTTTTATTGAAGTGTAGCTGATGTACAGTGCTGTGACAATCTCTGCTGTACAGCAAAGTGACTCAGTTATCCGCATATAGACATTCTTTTTTTGTATTCTTTTCCATGTGGTTTATCACAGGATACTGAATACAGTTCCCTGTGCTGTACAGTAGGACCTGTTGTTTATCCATCCTAAATGTAACAGTTTGCATCTACCAACCCCGAATTCCCGGTCCATCCCTCTCCCTCCCCGTCCTCCCCCTTGGTAACCACAAGTCTGTTCTCTATGTCCGTGATTCTGTTTCTGTTTTGTAGATAGGGTCATTTGTGCCATATTTTAGATTTCTCATATAAGTAATATCATATGGTTGTAAATGATATTTTTATACCCAAGTGTTTTTTTTCCTGTATTTTAGATTATTTTCTTAGGATAGACCATTACAGAGTTGGAGAGAATTTGTTCCCTCTGAACATTACTTGCGACCCTCAAAATATACTGATCTTTTTTGACTGGGTCCCTCTGCCCTTCTCCCTCCAACCTCTGGTTTAACGACAGTGGAAAAAGTAGAGGAGACAGGGAAGAAGAAATACATCAAAGGTGGACTATTTTCTGCAGAAATCAGAGGCAAGAACGTTGTTAGGAGAATTTTTCCTCTTGCCTGACCATCGCCATGAACGGCCCCCGCCCCTCCACCCCGTCCTCCCCGTCCTGTCTTTCTCTAGCAGCCTCTCATTACTCTAGAAAACCACTTGAGAACAGGAAATTCTTACCATAATATTTCTAAGTTCTTATACTTTGTTTCTGTATAAGTCCGTTTGGGTTGCTTCTTATTTTCAGTTGATCCATTATCATTTATGTTAGAAACAGACTGAGAGCCTTTCTGGCTAAGGGATGCATGCTTCTTATTCAGTTCATGAAGATAGTTCAAGTCCATATTGGAAAGAGTGTCGATGTGTAGCTGCTGATTTGAAAATCTTTTCTCTTCTTGGTCTTTGCGTCCTCTTTCTGTATTAACATTCATCATTGAGTGACACCTGGTAGAATTTTTATATAATACCTTGTCAGAAGCCTGGTGTGGTGGAGCAAATTTATTAGAGGTTACTTTGGGTTCCTGGCTTCTCGGTATACCTGAGTATTGTAAATCATTGTTCGGGGCATTCATAATCACGACTGTTTCCTGTTTCACTGCAGTATGTATAGGCTTATTTGGGGCTTGCTGCTGTCTGGAAGCGTTATTCTGGTTTCCTTGACTGACAACCAGCTCTTCAGTCACCAAAGACTTTGGGCCATGCCGGTGTTTATGCTGTTTTTGAATCTTGTGCTTGGCTGGTCTTCTGGAAGGTTGCTGGCCATTGGTTGTTTCTGAAGATTGACCTCTAGGTCCATTGCTTGATTTTGCATTTTCAAATTGAGACCAGTGTTCCTGGTAATCCTAAAAAGATATTTTTAGTTAATATAAAGTTAAAAAATTGACACACTCTTCACCAATCTTAGTGTTTCTCAAACTGGGAGTTAAGACTTCTAGGAAGGTGACCACAGAATTGAAAAGCGCTAAAGAAGGAGAACAGAGGGTCCTTTCCTCATTTCGGGCAATGAGAGGTGATTAGCTGAGTGGTTCCTCCTGGCAGTTTCAGATTATGAATTTTCTAGAAAGAAATAGCTTAGAATGGGCATTATATTAAGGGCAAGTCTTTGACTTAAAATGTTGTAAAATGAAGTATTACCAAATGGGGGGAAAAAGCAGCTTTACCTCTAAAGAGCTGCATACAAAGGAAGTGCGAATCAACATCAAAATATGCAAGTTTATCTTAACTAAGATGAATATTTTAAAAAATATTATCCAGAAAGAACATCAACAATTTGCTTTGCCCACCAAGTACAAGTTTAATATGAAATACAGCTCAGATTATCAGATCTTCTTACTCACATAGGTCAGAAGCTAGAAACGATCTCTTCACCAGATGAAACAAATTAGATTTTATTCAGAGGATTATAAAAGAGTCTGTGCGGTGATAGGACATCTGTGAAACCACAAGGGTTGTTTTGCTTCTGTTCCTTAATATAGCCTGTACTTAGGCAATCAAACATCTGGGGGAAATATTTCAATTTCAGAGCAGTCTTTATGCTTTCCAAAGTCTTGTAACAACAAAATGTACTCCTGGTATAATAGATGCACTATGTAACTATATTGTGCTAAGCCATTTAGACATATTTCCCGAGGAATAAAGCGCTCATTACTTTGTGAAAAACTAGCGGAGTTAAGAGGCCTTTGGAAAGAATGATTAAATGCTTACCGAAAACAGTCCGAGGACCATATGCCTCAGTGTGTCACATAACTGCAACATAATTCTTCCTTGCTGAACACACGTATAAAAAGCCTCCCTGGCCTGTATCTATGCAACGTTAATCGAAAAATGCAAGTTACCTAGATCATTTGAGAAAAAAAACTTGAATAAATCATGTTTTTGCTCAAATTGTTTGAAGGATAAGTTCAACTTCTATTTCACTTTTCTGATATAATTGCTAAGGCTCATCCCGCTCCTGTATAATATTTCCTGGTGTTCTACTTCTCATGAAATCTCATTATAATGATAAGGTTGAGATTATTCAATTTAAAGCAGTAACACACAATATGACTTCTTATATCAGATTTTCAAGTAAGAATGACTTATAATTCAAAATGTCGAGTAAGTTCTCCTTAGAATTTGAACTTTTTGGAGGACTGGCCAGGTTCTTAGTAGCTCCTCTAAACTTTAAGTTTTTACCTGTGGTGCTCCAGAAAAGAAAATACTTCCTTTTCTGTCTGTATTTCAATGAAGAAGGGTCCTTCTTTTCATGCAATATATTGAGCTGCATGGGGGAAATGTGGGCAAGGAGGCTCTGCCAACAGACAGCCCAAGAGCATCCTTCCTTGTAGTGGATCCAGAAGAACATTGTTATTTACACTCTTGTAGGTGTGTTCATGAAACACAGCAGCTCTTTTCATGGCTGTCATCACTGTTCTTGAAGGTCAAAAAAGATCCCTCTTTGCTATGACCTAGAGATATTTATTAATGCTGATAATGTCATTCTTTTCAATATTTGTTCAGCCTTCTTTTAAATTGAAGGATAGTTGATTTACAATGTTGTGTTAATTTCTGTTGTACAGACAAGTGACCCAGTTTAACACATATATACATTCTTTTTGTATATCCTTTTCCGTTATGGTTTATCACAGGATATTGAATATAGCTCCCTGTGCTATACAGTAGGACCTTGTTATTTATCCATCCTATATATAATGGTTTGCATCTGCTAATCCCAAACTCCCAGTTCATCCCTCCCCCACTTCTCCTTCCCGTTGGCAACCACAAGTCTGTTCTCTATGTCTTTGAGTCTGTTTCTCTTTCGTGCATAAGTTCACTTGTGTTATATTTTAGATTCCACATATAAGTGATACCATGTGGTGTCTGTCTTTCTCTTTCTGACTTATTTCACTTAGTATGATAATCTCTAAGTCCAGCCATGCTTGTTCAGCCTTTTAATTGCTAGAAAAATAAGTGACCAGGAACTCTTTTTCTGCTGCCATATGACTGTACTTGTCCAGCTCTGTCTCTCTCATTTCCACCAAAAAACCCTATCAAGAATGTGTTTTCCTGGGGTACCAGACCCAAAATCTTGGGTTACCACTTGGTCTTAATCCTCTTATATCTTTGCAGCTGACAATTCGGATGACAGTAGTGCTCTTCACAGGGTGCTTTGTCAACAAGGCCAAGGACTCATCATTTCATGAGAAACTTCATTTGCCTCGAGTGTTAAATCCACTCTTCACATAAATGTAAGTGGCCAGAGACGGCATTTCAGTCTCCAGAAAAAAAGACGTTTATGGGCTTGATGTGATATCTCTCACCTTCCGAGCAGCCTACTTGAGATCTGAGGTTTACTAAAGATTTATTACCTACAGTTGAGGCATCAGGTGTCACTCTTTAGGTGGCAAGACCCTAGTTCCCTGAAGTTAATATACAAAGCCATTCTCAGGCTATTTAATCTCCGTCAGCACCGAAATCCTCTATTTCATCCCCCTCTCACTGGGGTTCTTTTGTTACCGACACTCACAGTCAGTCCGGACCAAGCACTCAGAATAACTGCTTAATGGCAGTTATGGTTTTCCCAGCACACACAAAGCATAGTCCTTTGGCTGCAGCGTTAGCACCGGGGGCTCCTGATGCCTAATGCTGGGATGGTAATTTCTCAGTAAGATCTGTGCTCAGTTATTAATGCTCCTTCATACTGTGCCGTCCAAGGGAAGTCTGCCCCCAACCCTGAGACAGGCAGCATCTGGCTATTTCTCTTTCACGACGTTTCCCGTTTACATGACCTGAGCAGAGGGGAGAATGCACGCTTTGATGTCAGCCAAAATGTTAATCTGCTTTAAAACAAAAGCCGTTCTTGTTCTTAGTCACCCTGATCGACCCCGGAGTCCTGAGGGTTGTGCCTGGGCTCCAAGATTAGCTCTGAAGTTTCTTTTGTGTTTACTAACAACAAAACACACATTCTTTGAGTCTGGGTTATACATTCCACTCGATAATATTAATAAAATTTAGAGAACACAGTAGCTCTAATTTTCAGTGCTAGTATAGAAGGACTCTATGCTCAGGTGAACAAAAGCGGCATAGCTCTGTTTATAGTGCTGAAGGAAAACCAAATGAATAGCTCTTTGGAAAGGTGGGCAGATCACTTAGGATGTGGTCACAAGGATGTTGACATAAATAAGTCAAAGACGCTGCATATCTTTCGCGCTATCATTTCTTTTCCTTGTCTAGAGAGGCAAGAGTTATTTTATTTAGAGGCAAGAAAGGAAACATCCTGTTTCATCCTTTTGAAGGCTCATGTATTTGGGGAACTTCCTTCTTTCCCACTGACAGCATGCTCCTTTCCTGGGAAGGATCTTCTGCTGGTGGGAGTGTACCCTCTTGCACTGGCCAGCAAGGGTCTGACCCTTAGCTCAGTACTGTGTCTGGTTCTGAGCACACAGGGGAAATGGGATTTGGAAAATCTGTGAAGATTCACAGGACAGCACAAAGCGATTCAGGGCAAGACCTATGTGGACAGGTAAAGTGACGACGGATTGCTTGGCTTGAAGTAAGGATCTTAGGCATGTGTACGGCACTTAAATAGAAAATGATGAGGATGACCATCAATTCTCAGTATTTTTTTAAAATAGATCTTTATTGGAGTATAATTACTTCACAATACTGTGTTCGTTTCTGTTGTACAACAAAGCAAATCAGCCACATGCATGCACATGTCCCCATATCCCCTCCCTCTTGAGCCTCCCTCCCACCCTCCCTATCCCACCCCTCTAGGTCATCGCAAAGCACCGAGCTCATCTCCCTGTGCTATGCTGCTGCTTCCCACCAGCCAACTATTTTACATTCGGTAGTGTATGTATGTCGATGCTACTCTCACTTCGCCCCAGCTTCACCCTCCCATCCCACATCATCAAGTCCATTTTCTATGTCTATCTCTTTATTCCTGCCCTGCAACTAGGTTCATCAGTACCATTTTTTTTTTTCAGATTCCATATATATGCGTTAGCATACGGTATTTGTTTTTCTCTTTCTGACTGACTTCACTCTGTATGACAGACTCTAGGTCCCTCTACCTCACTTACAAATAACTCAATTTCGTTTCTTTTTATGGCTGAGTAACATTCCATTGTATATATGTGCCACGTCTCCTTTATCCATTCATCTGTCGATGGACACTTAGGTTGCTTCCATGTCCTGGCTATTGAAAATAGTGCTGCAATGAACACTGTGATACATGACTCTTTTTGAATTATGGTTTTCTCAGGGTATATGCCCAGTAGTGGGATTGCTGGGTCATCTGGTAGTTCTATTTTTAGTTCTTTTAAGGAACCTCCATTCTGTTTTCCGTAGTGGTTGTATCAATTTACATTCCCACCAACAGTGCAGGAGGGTTCCTTTTTCACCACACCCTTTCCAGCATTTACTGTTTCTAGATTTTTTGATAATGGCTGTTCTGACTGGCATGCCATTCTGACCAGCGTGAGGTGACACGTCATGTAGTTTTGATTTGCATTTCTCTAATAATTAGTGATGTTGAGCATCTTTTCATGTGCCTCTTGGCCATCTGTATGTCTTCCTTGGTGAAATGTCTGTTTAGGTCTTCCGCCCATTTTTTTAAAATCTATTTATTTATTTATTTATTTATTTTTGGCTGTGTTGGGTCTTTGTTTCTTTGTGAGGGCTTTCTCTAGTTGTGGCAAGTGGGGGCCACTCTTCATCGCAGTGCATGGGGCGCTCACTGTCGCGGCCTCTCTTGTTGCAGAGCACAGGCTACAGACGCACAGGCTCTGTAGTTGTGGCTCACGGGCCCAGTTGCTCCGCGGCATGTGGGATCTTCCCAGACCAGGGCTCGAACCCATGTCCCCTGCCTTGGCAGGCAGATTCTTAACCACTGCACCACCACGGAAGCCCTTCTGCCCAATTTTTAACTGGATTGTTTGTTTTTTTAATATTGAGCTCCATGAGCTGTTTGTATTTTTTGGAGATTAATCCTTTGTCTGTTGTTTCATTTGCAAATATTTTCTCCCATTCTGAGGGTTGTCTTTTTGTCTCGTTTATGGTTTCCTTTGCTGTGCAAAAGTTTAAGTAAGTCCTATTTGTTTATTTTTGTTTTTATTTCTGTTACTCGAGGAGGTGGGTCAAAAAATGATCTTGCTGTGGTTTATGTAAGAGTGTTTTTCCTATGTTTTCCTCCATTTGTAGTTTATTTTTGTGTATGGTGTTAGGTAGTGTTCTAATTTCATTCTTTTACTTGTAGCTGTCCAGTTTTCCCAGCACTGCTTATTGAAGAGGCTTTCTTTTCTCCATTGTACGTTCTTGCCTCCTTTGCCGTAAATTAGGTGACCATATGTGTGTGGGTTTATCTCTGGGCTTTCTATCCTGTTCCATTGATCTGTATTTCTGTTTTTGTGCCAGTACCATACTGTCTTGATTACTGTAGCTTTGTGGTATAGTTTGAAGTCAGGGAGCCTGACTCCTCCAGCTCCATTTTTCTTTCTCAAGATTGCTTTGGCTATTTGGGGTCTTTTGTGTTTCCATACGAATTGTAAAATTTTTTGTTCTAATTCTGTGAAGAATGCCATTGGTAGTTTGTTAGGGATTGCATTAAATCTATAGATTGCTTTGGGTAGTATAGTCATCTTCACGATATTGATTCTTGCAATCCAAGAACATGGTATATTTCTCCACCTGTTTATGTCGTCTTTGATTTCTTCCATTAGTGTTTTATAGTTTTCTGAGTACAAGTCTTTCACCTCCTTAGGCAGGTTTATTCCTAGGTATTTTATTCTTTTTGTTACAATGGTAAATGGGAGTGTTTCCTTAATTTCTCTTTCTGATTTTTCGTTGTTGGTGTATAGGAATGCCAGAGACTTCTGTGCATTAATTTTGTATCCTGCAACCTTACCAAATTCATTGATTAGTTCTAGTAGTTTTCTGGTGGCATATTTAGGATTCTCTGTGTATAGTATCATGTCATCAGTAAACAGTGACAGTTTTACTTCTTCTTTTCCAATTTGTATTCCTTTTATTTATTTTTCTTCTCTGATTGCCGTGGCTAGGACTTCCAAAACTATGTTGAATAAGAGTGGTGAGAGTGGACATCCTTGTCTTGTTCCTGATCTTAGTGGAAATGCTTTCAGTTTTTCACCATTGAGAATGATGCTTGCTGTGGGTTTGTAATATATGGCCTTTATTATGTTAAGGTAGGTTCCCTCTATGCCCATTTTCTGGACCTTTTTTTAATATCATAAATGGGTATTGAATTTTGTTGAAAGCTTTTTCTGCATCTATTGAGATGATCATATGGTTTTTATTCCTTAATTTGTTAATGTGATGTATCACATTGATTGATTTGCATATATTGAAGAATCCTTGCATCCCTGGATAAATCCCACTTGATCATGGTGTATGATCCTTTTAATATGCTGTTGGATTCTGTTTGCTAGTATTTTGTTCAGGATTTTTGCATCTATGTTCATCAGTGATATTGGCCTATAATTTTCTTTTTTTGTGATATCTTTTTCTGGTTTTGGTATCAGGGTGATTGTGGCTGCGTAGAATGAATTTGGGAGTGTTTCTCCCTCTGCAATTTTTTGGAAGAGTTTGAGAAGGATCGGTCTTAACTCTTCTCTAAATGTTTGATAGAATTCACCTGTGAAGCCATCTGGTCCTGGACTTTTGTTTGCTGGAAGATTTTTTTTTTTTTTTTTTTTTTTTTGCGGTATGCGGGCCTCTCACTGCCGCAGCCTCTCCCGCCGCGGAGCACAGGCTCCGGACGCGCAGGTGCAGCGGCCACGGCTCACGAGCCCAGCCGCTCCGCGGCACGTGGGACCCTCCCGGACCGGGGCACGAACCCGCGTCCCCTGCATCGGCAGGCGGACCCCCAACCACTGCGCCACCAGGGAAGCCCTGCTGGAAGATTTTTAATAACAGTTTCAATTTCATTTTGTGATAGGTCTGTTTATATTTTTTAATTCTTCCTAGTTCAGTCTTGGAAAATTGTACCCTTCCAAGAATTTTTCCATTTCTTCCAGGTTGTCCATTTTATTGGCATATAGTTGTTTGTAGTAGTCTCTTATAATCCTTTGTACTTCTGCAGTGTCAGTTGTGATTTCTCCTTTTTCATTTCTAATTTTATTGATTTGTGTCCTCTCCCTTTTTTTCTTGATGAGTCTGGCTAAGGGTTTATCAATTTTGTTTATCTTCTCAAAGAACCAGTTTTTAGTTTTATTCATCTTTGCTATTGTTTTCTTTGTTTCTATTTCATTTACTTCTGCTCTGATCTTTATGATTTCTTTCCTTCTACTGACTGGGTTTTCTTTGTTCTTCTTTCTCTATTGTTTTAAGTGTAGGGTTAGATTGTTTATTTGAGAATTTTCTTGTTTCTTGAGGTGAGATTGTATTGCTATAAACTTCCCTCTTAGAACTGCTTTTGCTGCGTCCCATAGGTTTTGGGTCATCGTGTTTTCATTGTCATTTGTTTCTATGTATTTTTTAATTTCTTCTTTGATTTCTTCAGTGATCTCTTGGTTATTTAGTAGCACACTGTTTAGCTTCCATGTATTTGTGTTTTTTACAGTTTTTTTTTCCTGTAATTGATTTCCAATCTCATAGTGTTGTTGTGGTCAGAAAAGATGCTTGATACAATTTCAGTTTTCTTAAATTTTCTGAGGCTTGATTTGTGACCCAAGATGTGATCTATCCTGGAGAATGTTCCATGTGCACTTGAGAAGAAAGTGTATTCTGCCACTTTTGGGTGGAATGTTCTATAAATATCAATTAGATATATCTGGTCTATTGTGTCATTTAAAGTTGTGCTTCCTTATTTATTTTCTGTTTGGATGATCTGTCCATTGGTGTAAGTGGGGTGTTAAAGTCCCCTACTATTATTGTGTTATTGTCGATTTCTCCTTTCATGGTTGTTAGTATTTGCCTTATGTTTTGAGGTGCTCCTATGTTGGGTGCATAAACATTTATAATTGTTATATCTTCTTCTTGGATTGACCCTTTGATTACTATGTAGTGTCCCTCCTTATCTCTTGTAACAGTCTTTATGTTAAAGTCTATTTTATCTGATATGAGTAATGCTATTCCAGCTTTCTTTTGATTTCCATTTGCATGGAATATCTTTTTCCATCCCTTCACTTTCAGTCTGTATGTGTCCCTAGGTCTGAAGTGGGTCTCTTGAAGACAGCATAATATGGTCTTGTTTTTGTATCCATTCAGCCAGTCTGTGTCTTTTGGTTGGGGCATTTAATCCATTTACATTCAAGATTATTATTGATACGTATGTTCCTATTAACATTTTCTTAATTGTTTTGGGGTTTTTTTGGTGGGTCTTTTTCTTCTCTTGTGTTTCCTGCTTAGAGCAGTTTCTTTAGCATTTGTTGTAAAGGTGTTTTTGTGGTGCTGAATTCTCTTAGCTTTTGCTTCTCTGAAAAGCTTTTGACTTCTCCATTGAATCTGAATGAGATCCTTGCTTGGTAGAGTAATTTTGGTTGTAGGTTTTTTTCTTTCATCACTTTAAGTATGTCCTGCCACTCCCTTCTGGCCTGCAGAGTTTCCACTGAATCAGATGATAACCTTATGGGGATTCCTTTGTATGTTATTTTTTGGTTTTCCCTTGCTGCTTTTAATATTTTTTTCTTTGAATTTAATTTTTGTTCGTTTGATTAATATGTGTCTTGGTGTGTTTTTCCTAGGGTTTATCCTATATGGGACTCTCTATGCTTCCTAGACTTGGGTGACTATTTCCTTTCCCATGTTAGGGAAGTTTTCAACTATAATCTTTTCAAATATTTTCTCAGACCCTTTCTTTTTCTCTTCTTCTTCTGGGACCCCTATAATTTGAATGTTGGTGTATTTAGTGTTGTCCCAGAGGTCTCTGAGAATGTCTTCAGCTCTTTTCATTCTTTTTTCTTTATTCTGCTCCTTGGCAGTTATTTCCACCATTTTGTCTTCCAGCTCATTTATTGTTCTTCTGCCTCAGTTATTCTGTTATTGATTCCTTCTAGTGTATTTTTCATTTCAGTTATTATGTTGTTCATATCTGTTGTTTGTTCTTTAATTCTTCTAAGATCTTTGTTAAACATTTCTTGTATTTTCTCAGTCTGTGCCTCCATTCTGTTTCTGAGATTCTGGATCGTCTTTACTATCATTACTCTGAATTCTTTTTTAGGTAGATTGCCTATTTCCTCTTCATTTATTTGGTCTTGTAGGTTTTTACCTTGCTCCTTCATCTGTGACATATTTTTTTGCCGTCTCATTTTTTTTTTTTTTTAGTAAGTGTGATTGTGTTCCTATCTTACTGGTTGTTTAGCCTGAGGCTTCCAACACGGGGGTTTGTAGGCTATTGGGTAGAGCTGAGTCTTGGTGCTGAGATGAGGAACTCCGTCAGACCTCACTCCGATGATGAATATTCCCTGGGGTCTAAGGTTCTCCGTTAGTTCAGTGGTTCATATGAGGGAGGCCTGGGAGATCAGGAGGGGCAGGTGGGAAGGATCCTCCGGGAGGAGCTGAGCAGGAGAGAAGCAGAGGGCAATTGCCCGGCCCACTCGGGCCTGGGGAGCCTCCTGAACTCCCAGGCTGATCCCCTGCCCTCCAAAGCCCTCTCCAGGCTGCATAGCTCCTTGGGGGCATAGGAGGGAGGACAGGGAGATCAGGAGAGGCAGGCAGGGGGGGCCCTCCCAGACGGAGGAGCAGGAGAGGAGAGGAGGGCGTTTGCCCTGCCCATTCAAGCCCAGGAAGCCTGCTAGGCTCCCAGGTGAGGTCCCCTGCCCTCTGAGACCAGGGGTGGAGGGCACCCTGGGCCCCTTCTGTTCCTTGAGCCTAAGCCACACCCTCCACAGCCCCCAGGGCCTTTTTCAGCCCTGTGGGTCCTGAGCATTTTGCCCCACCCACTGCCCAAACCTCACCCTTTCTTAGGCCCCACGCTCCACAGCCAGGGCCTTCCCCCCCCACCCTTTTTTTTTTTTTTTTTTCCTCTTCTTCTTTTTTTACTATTGTGATATTGTTGTACCTTCCGGTCATTGATTCATCTTTATTTTTATATTCTTCCTAACATATCTGTTAGTTTCCTAATTTTATTTTTTACTTTTTTATTTTATTTTTTTTGGCTGCCCCAGGCGGCTCGTGGGATCTTGGTTCATGAACCCAGGGTTGGGCTGAAGCTCCTACGGTGGGAGCTCTGAACTCTCAGTATTTTTAAAGTGAAAACACACAGGCTTAAATGGTCCAGGGACCTTGTTTCCAGCATATCACCCTGTCTTTTCTTGTCCTCTATCTCCAGTTTCTGATCCTTTCAGCATATAAATGTATTTAAACCTCTTCTATTAAAAAAAAAAAAGAAACAATCCCTTACTTGATCTCATTCTCTGGTTAAACCTCATCTCTTAATCCACAGCCAAGCATCTTAAAATGTAGGCTGGTCTTCATTTCTCCAGCTCTCATTCTGACCTCTGTATCCTGCGGGAGAGCCCTTATTCTCACTGAAACTGCTTTGCTCAGGCCACCAATGACCTTTTAGTGCTAAATCCTATGGTACCATCTTCTTTAACTTTCTGTTTTTTCAAACTTACACAATTATTTCAAACTTACAGAAAAATGGCAAGAATAGCACAGAGAACCCCCAAATATCCTCACTGATCCACCACTTTTTAACATTTAGCCGCATTTCTTCATTCTCTCTCTTTCTGTAGATCTCCCACTCTCCATTTGTAGACAAACAAATCTACATTCTGTCATTTATAGTATTATTGTTTGTATCATCATTACTTAGTTTGTCTGAATCATTTGAAACTTGCATATATGAGTTGCATACATCACTCCCTTTTCGTGGCACCTTTTTACTTGTCTTCTCTGCAGAGTTGAACCCTGTTCACTGATTTCCCTTCCTTGAAGTTTTCATGTCTCAGGTTCCATGACACTGTTTTATCCTGGCCAGCTTTCTGCCTCTCTGGCAATCCCTTTGTAATCTTTTACCTTCTCTACCTCTGCTCTCCCTTAAAATATTCTTACCAATTTCTCCAGGGCCCAGTTCTTGACCTTCCTTTCTTCTCTCACTACCTACAATTCCTGGGGCAGCTCAGCAATTCCCATGGCTGCAACCCACCAGGGAATTCTTATGATGCAAATGTATACAGGTTAACTCAGATGTCTCTCCTGAGTTCTAGGTCCTCCTCCCTACAGTCAGTCACCTCCTAACTCAACTTCAGGCCCACTGCTGGCCTCACGCACCCCTCTTTCATTCCCAGAACCAAAGCCCTCCTTTTCTTGCTCAGTGGTGTTGGTGCCACTAATCAGACACTCAGAAACTGTTCTCTTTCTCTCTCCCACATTCACCTTGTATTTAAGCAATTGCTAAGTTTGTTCATTCCACTTCCTGACCACCTCAAGGCAGGGGCTGAGGGGGATCAGGTGCTGTCCTAACCTGCCAGGAGTTCAGTCCAGCCAGTGGAAAAAGATATACCCACTGTCCGGCAAAGCGAACTGATGGCATGTGGAGTGTGGGGCAAACAGAGCAAATGCTGCCACCTTTCCAGTTCTCTCATCATCTCTTGCAGAAATTACAGCAGAAGTCGCCTGACTGGTTTCGCTGTCTCTGCAATCTTATTATTCTCTTCCAGTCTATTCTTCAGACCTTGGCAGTTTGTTAACATGCAAGCCCAATGATGTCATTAACCTGCTTACAATTTGCCAATGGCTTCCTGCTCTCCGTAGGATAAAATTGAAAATCTTTTGATTGGCATAAAAAGCCTTTCATGGCTCCTCGCTGACCTGCCCAGCCCTGTGTCCCTCATGCTTTGCCCTTTAGCTACTGAACTCCAGGTAATACTCAGGACAGGCTAGATTGCCCTGCATTTTTACACCTCTGCTCCCATTCGTCTGCTTGGCATATTTTGACTCATCCTTCTAGGGGCAGCTCAGGTGCTCTCTCTTTTCAGGAAGCTTTTCCTGTCTTTTTAGAGCAGAATTAGGTGCTCTTTTAGTTACACTAAAAGAAAGAATTAAATTATACCTACTTTTATATCACTGCATTATAATGATTACATAACTGCTTTCCCACTACCAAAAGTTTTAAGCTCCTTGAGGGTAGGAATCATTTTTTTTTAAAAAAAAGGATCTTTTGTCAAGTTTTATTTACTTTTCTGAAGAGTTTTTTTAAAAAAAAAAACATGTCTTTTCGGCTAGTCACCTAAAAGCTAGTGGTTGGAATATAGTAGGTACTCAATAAATATTTGTCGTCTGAATTATTTTGATTTCACGTAAAGGTATTTCTTAGTAGTGAGTTACTCATTGTTAGAGTAAGTTTACTGAGGGATATGCAGATTCTTTGAAAATCATCTTTCAAGAAAAAGATTTCAAATGAGGCCCATTTTCACTTGAGATTCACTAAATGACCTTTAAATGGTTTTTTAATCAACCATTAAATATTGAGATCAGCTTTGGGTGAAGCAATGTGCTAGGAGGTGGAGAGGAATACAATGCTAAGGTTCAAGGAGCTTATCGTGTAGTTGGTACAAAAGAAACACAGGCAACAGCTAATGAGACAGTGGCCGGATAGGATTAAACCCTGGCGGAGTGGTCCCAGCCACAGGCACACCAGGACAGGGGTGGGAGAGGCAGGAGGGGGACCACAGAGAAGCCATCTGAGCTGGGTAGTTGAAGAGGAGAAAAAAAGTCAGCCTGGAGGTTTGTATACTGAGTGCCCCGCCAGCATGCAGGACGCGCAGCGAACACCTAACAAATCCTTTCCGAAAAAAGAAAGGGAAACATCCCTTGGGCTGCTCGGTCTTGCTGTCATTTAGATGCGACAATCTTAAGATGCTTTGCTCCTTATTGCCTTTCCTCAGGAGTGGGTTAGAAACAGATGAGTCTTGTACCCTCAGAGATGAAACAGTATCCTTTTTGCTTTCTTCTGATTTTCCTCTGTACGAAGTTTTTTACTGTCTCTGCCTAGGGCCATGCCATGCGTTAAGCACCGTGATTTTACCTTGATTATTTTATCATTGGCCGAGACTCCTAGTGACAAGTGTGAAAGCTAGAGTTTGCAAGAATCCTACATGCTTCAACTGTGTTTCCTATAGTAATTTAAGTAACTAGAGATAAAGGATCAGAGATTTATAGCATTTTGCAGCTGGGATGGACCTTGTAGTTCATTTCAGCCAATGCTTCGTTTAAGAAAAAAGAAACTTAAGGCTCGGGGGAAGCTGAGATTTGCCCAAGTCATGCATTCAGTAAATGGCAGGTCAGGGCCCAGAGCTCCCTGTCTTCTGACCCAGTCCTTTACCCACAACACGTAACAAGCCTTAAGGCATTTCCTTTGTCCCCTCGATCCTGTTGGCCGAGCTGCCTAGGCTCTCCATCAGGTCTGGTAGGAGACCCTGTCCTCTGGGTCCACTTCTAGGAGACATTTGTCCCCATCCTCCCAACTTCTGGGTGTGGCCTCCCTGACATCAGCTTTCAGGAAGCTTCAGGTGAATGGCTGTTTTCATTTCTTTCTTTCTTTCTTTCTTTTTTTTTTTTTGGCAACTCTAAGAGTAGCCTGGAGGCTACTGCAGAGGCAAAAAGATGATTTGAGCTGTCCCTCTTTTCTAACTTTTCTGAAACTGGAATGAATTTTATTCTTCTTATTATTACTTTTCCGCTGTACATAGTTTTAACTAATGACGTCAACAGGCCCTACAGGCTGGGTGATTTCAAAGGGCTTTATCCCTTATGAAGCAGGTATAAAACCCGGTACAAGAGCAACTGCCCCATGTAATACTATACACTGGATTAAGAAGACATCAGCTACTAGAACTTTTCTTGATTCTTCTAGAAAAACAATCAGTGGGGACGGTTTCATAAAAATCTTCCCTGAAACCATATTGTGATTTCAAAGTAGTAAATCCATGGCCAAAAAAAGGGATGTCATCACGCTAAATTACTAGGTAGTAGGCGTTTATGTTCTGCAAATGAGGGCTCAGTGAGGCTCTAGGGATTCCTACCCATTTTTAGGGACCATATCGCCCATCACCTAGGGATACTATATGACTGATAACTCCTAAAGGAGACAGACTTGGGAGCAGCACAGTATTGGACAGTATTTTGGAACTGTGATTTTTTTTTCCTGCCTGTATTTTCTCCATGCCATTCCTCTGAATGTTTGAAGAGTGATATGATGATTTTTCTCTAGGAAATAGAACGCTGGGAAAGTGGGTAGGGTTGGCTAGCTGAGCAAGTAATGACCCATCTGGGCAGAAGGCAGTCTTAGCCATCAGAAGGTGGGTAGCTATTCTCAGGCATAAGAATAAACCCTTAAGTGATAAGATCTCAGTCACAAACATCACTTAGATCCAGCAGTAACCCTTGAAACACACTTAAAATTCAATCTAGCAGGTGACCTTTAGCTGTTGGGCTTTCTGATGCCATTTGTCTTCAGGGTCGATAGTGACATTTCCAGTCTCTCTGGTGTTCTGAATAGACGTCTTGTCAGTTACTCTGACGGGGTAGGAGATCTAAGGGGGTAAAACATATACAGCACGTTAACTGGATTCATTTTAGTCTTATGGCCATGGGGCTCGAGTCTGTACTCTAGAAAGAGGTCCTGCAGGGTTACGTTTTATTTATAGTTCATTTCAAGGATTCATCTCAGTCCTTAGGTATCTGGATTATTCCCAAGGAAAATGGGAATAAACAATGTTTTCTCTTGCAGGGATGATGTGAGAATTTGTGTTTTGAGGTCAAACTACTAATTATTGGGTTGGCCAAAAAATTCGTTCCGTAAGATTATGGGAAAAACCCGAATGAATTTTTTGGCCAACCCAATACTTTAAATGCTCAATACATACTCAGGGGACCTGATTTTCGAACAGTTATCTGAGCCGGACGCTGCAACTAATGTTTAAGTATACCAAACAAATTATGAAATAACACTATACCCCGAGATGATGATAAGAACAACAAAAATAACTAATATACATCGAATGCTCATAATAGCTGTCCTAACCTAAGCACTTCGTATACATTAGTTAATTCTCACAACAGTCTTACCAGGTATGTACCTTTTATTATCCCCTTTTTGCAAATGACAAAACTGAGGAACAGAGAGGTTAAGTAACTTGCCCAGAATCAACAGCTAGTAAGCAGAGGAGCCAGGCAGTCTAACTCCAGAGACTGTACATTTAGCGATTTTGCTAAATTAACTCACTTATTGGAAATATCATCTTTGACTTGCAGACTTTGTAGTTTTGACACCCCATAAATTGGAAGGATGTAGGTTAGTGGTGCTCAACTTTAGAAAGATATTAGAATAACCTAGGAAGCTTTTAAAAGTTAATGTTCTGGTCCCATCCCAGATCAATTAAATCAGAAGCTCTGGGGGTGTCCCCAGATATAAGACTCGTACTTTAAAAGCTCCCCAGGTGGGTCTAACCTGAAGACAGGTTTGGGAGCCAGTGATGAAGGCAGCTGTGTGGGATTTCGGTCCCCAAATTATTGATGGATTTATGTCCCCAAATTATTGATGGATTTAAGTCCCCAAATTATTGATGGATTTAGGTCCCCAAATTATTGATGGATTTAGGTCCCCAAATTATGGAGGCTCTCATTAGCTACCTGTTTTAAGTCAAGGAATTAGATTGTCTTCTGTGCTATATGGAATTCTAGCCACCAGGTAGCATTTCAGAAAGCAAACTTAAAGTTCTGCCATAGTAATGTTGGCAAAGATTCTGGCGGTAATTATCCAGTACACGCTCTATCAACAACGTCTATCCAGTACACCTGGTAGACGTTCCTCCCCTCACTGCCTAATCACTTGCCCCTTCTCCAGGCAGGAGTTATCTGCTTGTCACTATTCGCATAGGTTTAAAGATCTTGACAGAGAAAGAAGGAACAAGGTGGCTTGTGAACAGTTCCTTTCTGTGGGAGACCTGGTCCTTTCAAACACTCCCTGGAGTAAAATGTTAGACCTTTGAATCTCTGTTGTATCAGTGATAAACATTATTTTCCATCCTCCAGAAACCTAAATGCTATAAGGCTCTTCCTTATAAGAGCAGTGATAGGTCTGTCTGTAATTTCTATCCCTCTGCCCTTTGAAATAACATAGAATAAGTCAATCCCTCTGTCGGAAAACAGCCCTAAACTGGTAGAACCTAAGATGCCTTCCCCAAGCCTTCTCTTATATAGAAGACTTCTCAAGATGTCTTTGTCATTCCTCCTGGGAAAGATTATTCATATGGGGTCCTGTGACCACCCTGCTTTGTCACCTGCAAATGCTGGTCTCCCCATTTCTAAACTGATGTCCTTAATTTTAAAATTTAGATTCAGGATTTGATACTTGTTTTGTTAAATTTCCCCTGGTGGGCTGTGTGGTGTGAGAAGTAGCAAGGTGGAACGCTGGAAAGAGCATGGGATTTAGAATCTGTTATGGCTGGGTTTAAATTCTCCCTCTGCTGCTGACTTTTTATGCAGACTCGTATTCAATGCAGAAAGAGGCAAAAATACTTGTTAAATATTAACTGGTAAGCAGGCAGTTGACAGTGAAGATAAGCTCATTCCTCACCACTCAAGGTGGCTTCTCTGACACAAGAAAGACAATTTGTTCCTTTTGTTTTGGGTGTAACCCCCTCTCTCCCTGAATGCCTCCCTATCACAATTGCCCTACTAATATATACAAATAAGGGAAATAGTGTGAAAGTTTCAGTACTTAAAGGATCTGAAAACGGGAAAAAATGAAAATATAACTTTTTCCATGTTTGAATTCTCACCGCTAATACAAGGTACAAAATGTACTGTTGGATCATGGCGATTTTTAAATGACAGGCGGAAGTAATGAACAGATTTTGAGTGATTACCTACTCTGCAAATGGAAAACTTCACAATACCATGCAACAGTTTAACTTGTGCTGAGATGGAAAGTTTGGAGTTGTAAATGCTATAAATGCCCAAGGTCAGGAACCGCTTCTCGTGTTTCCATCTCTCAGTCCCTCACTGGTTCCAGAAACATGGGATGACGGTAAAAGTATTAGATTTCACAGCTTCTGTCATCATTTGCTCAAAGGCTTCGGTCCCTTACTGCCATGACGTTAAACAGATACACAACTCATTTAAAAGAAAAATCACCTCCATCCTGGAGGAGAAATGAAGGTCGGGGCAGGAAAAGAAATCGAAATAGGCTGCCTAAGCAGGCGAGGACATCCCCCTTTTTTAAACGTCAAACACGCAATGTCTTGGACAAGCTGGAGCTTGTCCAAGCTTTATTCCTAGATCTGCCACTAGGGGGTTTGATTCCGGCTTTTGTAAAGGGGACTTAGTTAATTTGGTTTTTCACTGGTGATATTCATTGTTTGATTAACAACGATGGGATCCCTTATGGAGCTCTGATAAAAATTTTACAAATGAAAAATACATTGTCCTACGCTTCCTTCCCCAGAGAACATAGGATGTATAATATTTCCATCCACAGGCTGTTTTGGTAGAACTTGGTGTCTGAATCACTCCACCGAGTCTCTGAGTGAGTAAAACATACTTCTACATTATCTCTTTGAAAGTGGAATGGGACACAACCTCTGCTAGCTATTTCTTTTTTTTCCTTGGTGAACCATTCTATTAATACCAATCAAATCGAGAAAATGATCAAATGAAATTGATTTTGAGCAGCATAAGCTGTGTAATGTCTATTCTGTTAAATTGGGGCCATAATTGCTTCTCCACTGAAAAGATACAACAAAGACAGCAATCATGGCATGTCATTATCCCAGACTAGAAAACCGGCCTTTGCTGGGAGGACTTCAAAGGCTTGTGGTTCTCGAATTGCATTTGCTGCTATTGTCGGAGCGCAGGCAATCTTGATTAGGTGTTTACACTGAGGTAAGGCGCAGAGCGGAGCGCCTGAGTGCCTGGGTCTAGAGCCATTAAAAAATTGTACATTATGTCCCTGGCTTTGAAGTGAGGGTTTATATGTAGGAGAGCAACTCAGATTGAGTACAGCTGAGCTACATTGGGCAGCTACTTCTCTCTCAAACTCATCAGGTGCTTGGAGAATCAGCGCCACAGAAAAAGTTGATGCTTTTCCAAGAGCTGTATGTGAGTCACTGTGTGTCCGCAGAGACACACACTGAAACATGTTTAAATAGAATATCACTGTGTGGTCCTGCAGTCGCAGGAGGTTCGGGTCCTTTTTTCCTCTCTACTGTTTTCTGTTAATAACCTTGTGTTTAGATGTCCTGGGGAGTCTCGCATTAATTTATTAGGTTCCTTGTTGTTCTCATTCCTTGAAGGTGTTAACAACGAGCGTATATCCCAGTTAAAATAGGCCAGAGAGTCCTAATTTTCTAAATGTGGTATTTGCTTGCCATCATTCCAACACAGCTGTTACTGAATCCCTCTCTTTGGGGCGTAATCAGCGGACTCAGTTGATGTTTCTTTGTTAACTTGGCTAATGAGTGATCTGCAGTTTTAACTGTGCTATTTCTAATACACTTTGCTCTGTGTCAGTCTGCACCTGCTAAGATCAATGGTACTGCCCCCTGTATTGACAAACGGCCAGCAGAAGAGGTGGAGGCACGGCAACACAGAGAGCCTGCCACGGTCAGGCTCCAACACGGGGATTTAGTACAGCTGTTTGAATTATCTGGGGATTTGTATTATTCAGCTATTTAGAGACAAGACACCTGAAACCTGAAATGTTTTGTCTCTGCCTGGCCACCTTCTCCATCCTGTAGAACACTTCGTAATGTATCAGTGTTTAGCACTTACGGGCTCAGGAAGAAATTGACGACACTGACACCTCTGGATATAGTATTTTTACATTCATTTTCCAGATAAGATACTTGAGCTTTTAACAACCCCAAACTAATTATGCCAGTCCCCTACTTTAAAATCCTTTGATGCTTTTACATTGCCCTTCCCTTTTAAGGTTTATAAGGCCCTACATCCTCTACTCTTCAGCCTCCCCTCCCTGCTCTCTTTAGACTGTACTTTTTCAGGTCTGCCGTTGGGCCACATGCCTTGGGTCCACACACAGGGCCATTCTTTGACTGGAAGGTCCCCTTTACCTCACTTATTCTGACCAATCCCATTCGCTGTTCTAGCCTTGGCTGAAATATAGTTAGCCTTCCCTGATACCCTGGAGGAGGTTGTAACAGATGCACCTGAGCTCATGGCCTTAGTGCTCTGTCCTTTCCCTTGCGTGACAAGTTTCACCCTGGTCATTATGTTTGCCTCGCCTCTAGATGTTAAGTCCCATGAGGGCAGGAAAAGTAGGGACTCCGTGCAGCACTGTTCGGCTCCAGAGGCGCTACTCCCATGAGCTACGTGGTGGTTCTGGATGTGCCTGGCGCATATGTGCTCAATAAATGTTACTGAGTGAGAAGATCAATCTACATTGCTCACTGGACGCTCCGTTTACATCAGAACACATCTAATCTAGCGTTTATCTGGCTAGATCTGTGGTTTATATTAAAGCCTGGAGGCTGTCAGCAAAACAAGGTGGAAGCTAGGATCCCATCTCTGTTCTTTCCCTCGCTGGTTCGGCCCCAGGCCCAATGGCCCTTCAGCACTTCAGCCCTCGGAATTTGCTGTTCCCTTTTCCAAGGAAGCCCTTTCTTCAAACATTTGCCTGGCGGTTTCTCCCACCTCCTCTGTGATCTATTTACAGTTGTAACCCCGCTCCCAGCATCCCCTCTCCCTCTGCTGTGCTTCATTTCTCTCCTCACCATTACATCACCTACTAGTACGCTGATGATCTGTTTTGTCTATTGTCTGTCTCCTCCTAATAGAAAGTTAGCCCCACGAAGGCTGGGATTTTTGTCTGCTTTGTTCACGGATGTATTCCAAGTACTTAGGACAATGCCTGACACATAATAAGCTCTTAATAATTATATGCAAATGAACGAAGCAATCAGCCGTTTTCAAGAACGCGAAAGAGATTTTTAGGAATGTGTCTGAACTTCCCGTTAACACAACTCAGAATATTGTAGGTGTGACCTCTGGTTGGTCACAGGATTCAAACTGCTCCATTACTAAAATGCTTCAGTGATTCCATGTCATGTAGAGGAAAGGCCTAACTCTCCAGCACAGTAGGCTAAAACTTGAGCATGTATCAGAATCAGTTAGAGGGCTTGTTGAAACACAGAGGTGAAGGCCTCACCCCAGAGTTTCTGACTCAGGAGATCTGGGCTGGGGCCCGAGAATTTTCATTTCTAATGAGTTGCCAGGCGGTTCTGATGCTGCTGGTCCGGGGACCACATCCTGAGAGCCCCCGCTTTAAAATGACACACAGGGGCCTACATGAAAGGCCCATGCCCATTTCTCTAGCCTAAATACGCACACGCCCATCCTCATGATCTAGTCATGTACAACACGGAAGTTCTCCTTAACTAACTTGCTAGATTAAGTAACACTCTCCAGTCCTTTCTTAAGATAGTGGGCCAAATGCTCATGGCTGGTCAGCTACTCTGTGGTATGCCTTGGTATGTCTATTTCCACTAGTTGAGTTATATAGTTACCAAGAGTCTTTTATGAGTGTTCTCAAACCTGTCTATTCCTATTGTACGTGTTGTTAAAATTATGAACTTTCTTTTTAAAGGTTAGATCATCTGGAGATATCTGAGTGTGAATAGAGAGTTGTTGTTTCCATGAAAAAATAAGTTAAATAATTTAGAATGTTCCTAGGGGAACAGTCACAAAAATCTAGAAAGATCATGATCTTAGCTCGTTTCTAAACACTTTTTAAGTTTTTACGTTGCTTTCAAGAAATCGGGGGCTTCCCTGGTGGCGCAGTGGTTGAGGGTCTGCCTGCCGATGCAGGGGACATGGGTTCGTGCCCCGGTCCTGGAAGATCCCACATGCCACGGAGCGGCCGCGCCCGTGAGCCGTGGCCGCTGAGCCTGCACGTCCGGAGCCTGTGCTCCGCAACGGGAGAGGCCACAACAGTGAGAGGCCCGCGTACCGCAAAAAAAAAAAAAAAAAAAAGAAAAAAAAGAAATCGGAAGTGAACACCATAGATCTTTCAAACTGACGTGAGAAAGATAATACAAAACTGTAGTCCACAGAATATACACTGACAGGAAGGCCCGGCCCCTCAGTAAAAGGTTGGTGAATTAATGTGTATTTATATACTTTAAGTGAAAGTAAAGTACTTAAGGTCATCGTTTGTCACATCTGCTTTAACCACTTTACTTGATTAACTGACCAACTGCCAGGTCATGACCAGCACCGAAGTGCTTCCTCCTGTACCCACAGGTCTCTACTTAAACAGTGTCCTTTCTCACCCTCATGCCATCCCATATGCTCTCTCTGCCTGTGGTAACTTTGCTGTCCACCTCCACCTGTTACTTTCTACTTCTCCCTAAAGAGTCAGTTCAATGACCGCCTCTTCCGTGAAGCCCTCTCTGACTTCCCCCGACAGACTTGGGTACTTCTTCTTCCGGGTTCCTTTGGGGCCAGACATGTATCCAGGACAGCAGTTATCACTTGGTTCTGACTGTTTACATGTCTGCTTCCCACTTGGCCAGAAGCTCCTGAAGAGCATATACACTGACAGCAGTTTATAAAATGACCACAGGATCGGAGCATCTGGGGGAATTTGGTAAAGAGGCAAAGAATGGTTCCCATCACCATAGCTCTCGACTTTACTGCACAGCAGTGCACTATGGCCTGGGTTAGACAGCACAGAATTATCAGGTTCTCCAGGCACATCTTGGACACCTATCCTTAGACATGATTAATTCTGTTCAAGTTCTGGTTTTTGAAAGGGCGTGCTTCAGTTATGGGGAAACTTTTCTTTCCATGGATCCCTCCTCAGTAATGTCGAATTAGTGAAGTGTCACTCTACAGATCAGATAAACAAGTGCTGAATAGTGCATACAAGAAAGATGCCTTAAGAAACTTCTTGTACTGAAAAACCATAAAGTTCAATTTAAATTACGCTGTCATAAGTAAGTGTTCTTGTTGTGGTTGCACAGGGCAAAATAAAAAACAAAAGGTCAATCAGTGAACATACCCAGAGTACCTACTCTGTAGAAGCATATTTCTAATGAGTATAATATGAGATATGGGACTCAAAAACACCATCAGACTAGAGGAATTCTATAAAAAAGAATTCTGTGTTTCTAACCAAACATAATTAGAAAAAGATGATCATAATTTAAACAAAGGTAAAGTTTAATTTTATAGACAACCAAAAGTTTCACAAACCATGAAATTTAAAACCATGGAAAAGGAGAGTGTCACATCACTTCGATATTAATCTTATCCAATAGGAGGCTAATTTCAAATCAAATGTTCAATGATAAATATAACATATTTATACAGGGCTATATGACTGTGCAAAGTGTTCACATACAGCATCTTATTTGGGCATCTCAATAATCCTGGGTCTGTAGAAGAAGGCAAACATTTGTAACCTCACTCTGATGGGGAAAAACAAAGCTCAGCAAGGTTTTTTTGTATTTACCAAAGGTAATAATTGGCTCTAATAATAACGGGGCTCAAATCTGGTCTTTCAATGCCAAATTCCATTATTTAAGTCAAGAGCACAAGCTCGTTAGTCGTTTTTATTTTTTCATTTTGAAAGTGGTAAAATTCGGAACCCCCCCCAAAACTATTTAAAAATCACATTCCTTCATAAAAGATGTAGAAAGTGCTTACTGTATGCCAGGCTCTCGGAGTTCAGAGATGAGCCTTTAGGAGCTCAGAGTCATGTAAAGACATACAGACACGTACACTAAATAGTGCGGTGTGGTGTTATGGATTCTACGGTGGATGTTCAAGGATGAGGGAGGAACTCAGAGAGTCTTCATAAAGATAGGGGACTTTGAGTTGAATCTCAGAAGGAGGCTGAGATTTTCTCAAGCAAACAAGACAGGGAAAAGTAATCCATCAGCCTGGACAGAGGCCCAGGGGAAACACTGGGTTCTGGGAGCTGTGAGTTCCCGGAGTACGACTGGAGCATAGGATGCAACGGAGGAGTGACAAAGGATGAGGCTAAAATGGCAGGAAGGAGCCAGGTCACAAAGGGCCTCGAGTACCACTCTGAGAGTCAGAATTTTATCTTGAAATCAACAGGGACTCTCATTAAGCAGGAGATTGATATGATCAGATTTGTATCTAAGAAGAACATTTGTGAAGGAAGTGGAGAAGATAGATTTGAAAGAGTTATGATGTGAAATTGCACTTCAAAACCAAAGTGTCAAATATTCATATGTTCCTTATCACCAAGTGTAAATATTTGAAATACAACTGAGACCAAAGGCAACTATTAAAGAAATATTGCCAACAAGTTGGGTACAAGACTGTAGGGTCCTATAATCCATGGGGCAGTGTTTGATTGACTGGGGACCCTCAGGAGACAGCATGGTGAGTGTGAGGTGTGTCCACCCCCGTTGTGTACAGTCTTTTGGGAGTCACATCATAGAATGGGCTGCAAGAGCCTACAGATGTTATTCTTTTGACAACACTCTGTTCTTATTCTACCTGCAGTCACGTCCCTTTCATTATGAGACACTGTAGCCTGAAAAAAAAAAAAAGCTATTTAGGAGAACCTATTCCCGGGGTGGATTCCTTTCTCGTGGCTTAAGGAATGACCAGTGGTAATAACAGCTTCCCTTCACTGAGTGTCTGCCACGTGTCAGGAGCTTTGTATAAGCTCTTCCAATAGCCCTCCAAGGCAGAAATGGACCCCATACAATAGATGAAGAAGATAAGGTTTGAAGAGTCACTTGCTCAAATATCTAGTTGGTGGTACCACCTAGTACACGGAAAAGCCAGCATTTAACCCATGATAGTCTGACTCCCAAACCAGTGTTCTGTTTCAGTTTCATCTCTTCTCCCACTATACTGTGTTGCCCCCTAGGAGAGAATGCTGCTTCCAAGGCTGGGGTCCCAGGGCTTACACAGTCTTTTCTTTTTCATCCATTCATGTCTCAACTCGAATGATATCTCCTCAGAGAGCCCTTCCCCAAGTACCTCGCTAAACATCCCAGTTACACCCTGCTCATTACTTTATTAAAGAAAGTTGATTCAGTATCCTTTGAGATGTTTATCCCTTCCTGAAGTTATTTTGTTACATGTTTCCTGTCACCTGACTGGATGTAAGTCCCTTGAAGGCCGGGCTCTGCATGTCTTGTTTTCTGTTACATCCCTAGCACTAAGAAGAGTACCCAGCATGCACTGTTGCTCAATAAATGCTTGTTGGCTGAGTTACCTGCGACCCCAGCAACAGTCTCAAAGATGTGCTGGTGCTCAGAATGGGTAGTGGATTCTATATAGGACTTTATATTGTTTAGAAGGCCATAGCTAATTGAATAACCTTTCTATATGCACACTGCAAAGTATCTGTAATTTCTTTAAGAAATTTCAAGGAAAAAACCAGAATAACACGTATAAAGCACTCACTGCTCCTTTCTGAGTCTGTACTAAATCTCGCCTTCATCAGCCTTCAAAGTCACATTAGAATCAAGATAGAAAGGTAGCTCAGGACTTCCCTGGGGGCGCAGTGGATAAGAATCCGCCTGCCAATGCAGGGGACACGGGTTCGAGCCCTGGTCCAGGAAGATCCCACGTGCCGCGGAGCAACTAAGCCCGTGCGCCACAACTACTGAGCCTGTGCTCTAGAGCCACGAACCACAACTATTGAGACCACGTGCCACAACTACCGAAGCCCACATGCCTAGAGCCCGTACTCCGCAACAAGAGAAGCCACCGCAATGAGAAGCCCGCACACCGCAATGAAGAGTTGCCCCCCGCTCACCACAACTAGAGAAAGCCTGCACGCAGCAACGAAGGCCCAAACACAGCCAAAAACAACAACAAAAAAAGGTAGCTCATTGTTGAAGAGACAATTTCCTTTAATGGTAGATCATAAATTGACTCAAATTCTAGTGAGTTTCAGACAAATACTTATGGTTATGAAACAAATCATAAATAAAAGTAAGCACTGAGGGCTTTTCTGGTGGTGCAGTGGTTGAGAGTCCGTCTGCCGATGCAGGGGACACGGGTTCGTGCCCCGGTCCGGGAAGATCCCACATGCTGTGGAGCAGCCAGGCCCGTGAGCCATGGCCGCTGAGCCTGTGCGTCCATAGCCTGTGCTCCGCAACGGGAGAGGCCACAACAGTGAGAGGCCCGCGTACCGCAAAAAAAAAAAAAAAAAAAAAAGTAAGCACTGAATATTCACCAGCAAAGTTATTGGCCGACTGTGATACTTATGTGCCGTCTAGCGTGTGTTGGTTTTTACATCAGTTCCTTGCCTTACACATCATGTGACTAAGATTTTGCAATGTATTCAAACGTGATTTTTCTAGTGCATTTTAATGTGAGATTAACAGATCTATGAAAAATGGTGAAATGATTGTGGAGAAATTGAATTTAAAAATTAGTGGTTCTACTCTGAGCCATTATTTTCAAGCAAAAGTGCAATTCAGGTGACCCTGAGCAATCAGGGGGGTGTAAAGTTACCAGGGTTCCTACAAAACACTGTACATTCTAAACACATAGGCATGGTTCAAAAATAAGAGATATGGAAAGGTATAAGGTGAAAAGTTTTGCTCCCACCCTACTCCCCCTCCACCCTCTTACAATTAACCACCTATGTATCTTTTCTCACTTTTTTTTTTTTTTTTTTTTTGCGGTACACGGGCCTCTCACATTGCAGAGCACAGGCTCCGGACGCGCAGGCTCAGCGGCCATGGCTCACGGGCCTAGCCGCTCCGCGGCATGTGGAATCTTCCTGGACCGGGGCACGAACCTGTGTCCCCTGCATCAGCAGGCGGACTCTCAACCACTGCGCCACCAGGGAAGCCCTACTAGAGCCATCTAACAGAAAATACAGAACAAACCTTTTGGCCAATCCAATAGTTCCCTGTGCTATACAGTAGGACCTTGTTGTTTATTTTATATATAGTAGTTGGTATCTGGTAATCCTAAACTCCTAATTTATCCCTCTTCCACCCCCTTTCCCCTTTGGTAACCATAAGTTTGTTTGCTGTGTCTGTGAGTCTGTTTCCGTAAATAAGTTCATTTGTGTCACATTTTAGATTTCACATATAAGTGATATCATATGGTATTTGTCTTTCTCTTTCTGGCTTACTTCGCTTAGTATGATAATCTCTAGTTGTATCATGTTGCTGCAAATGTGGCATTATTTTGTTCTTTTTTATGGCTGAGCAGTATTTCATTGTATATATGTATTACCTCTTCCTTATCCATTCATCTGTCGATGAAGATTGTTTCCATGTCTCGGCTATTGTGAATAGTGCTGCTGTGAAAGTAGGGGTGCATGTATCTTTTTGAATTATAGTTTTGTCTGGATATATGCCCAGGAGTGGGATTGCTGGAACATACGGTAATTCTGTTTTAGTTTTCTGAGGACCCTACATACTGTTTTCCCCAGTGGCTGCACCAACTTACATTCCCACCAAAAGTGTAGGAGGGTTCCCTTTTCTCCACACTCTCTCTAGCATTTGCTATTTGTAGACTTTTTAGTGATGGCCATTCTGACCAGGGTGAGGTGGTACCTCACTGCAGTTTTTTTTGTTTGTTTTTGCGGTATGCGGGCCTCTCACTGTTGTGGCCTCTCACGTTGCGGAGCACAGGCTCCGGACGCACAGGCTCAGCGGCCATGGCTCACGGGCCCAGCCACTCCGCGGCATGTGGGATCTTCCCGGACCAGGGCACGAACCCGTGTCCCCTACATAGGCAGGTGGACTCTCAACCACTGTGCCACCAGGGAAGCCCCTGTATACACTTTTATACAACTTTAGCTTCTCTGTTAGTAATAATAAATCCTGATATGTTGTCCATCCATAATGGTTCATGAGGAACATCTCATTTTTTTAATAGCTACAGTGTACTCTGTTATATGAATATACTATAATTTATTACACATTCCCCATATATAGACATCTGGGTACTTTCTAATCTTTTGCTATTAGAAATGAGGACGAAATGAATGATTTTGTTCAAGGGTTATTTCAAAACTGCACACATATAACTAGGATACATTCCTGGGAGTGGAAGATGTTGGGTCAATTTAAAAAATAATGATTACTAACATGTATATAGTGCTCGCTATAAGCCAGGCATTGATTTAAGCACTCTCCATATATTAACTCATTTAATCTTCTTAATAATCCTTTGAGGAAGGTACTAGTATTATCTCCATTTTAAAGATGAGGTTACTGAGGCACAGAGAGGTTAAGCAACCTGCCCAAGGTCAGATGGCTAGCAGGTGTCAGTGTCAAGCAACCTGGCTTGAAAGCCTATACTCTTGGCCATTAAGCTTTGCTGTCTCAAGGAGTGTATGTAGTATTTGTATGTTAAGTAGATATTAACAAATTGTCCCCCATACTAGTTAATCCAATTTATTCTCTCATCAGCTTGACTATACTTTTTTGTCCAGAGGTAAACTGGGCAAAAACTGGGAATTTTGTTGGTTTGATTATAGATGAAAAATGGAATCCCAATGTAGTATTAATTTGGATTTCTCTTATAATGACCAAAGTTGAATATCTTTTCATATGTTTAATAGCCATATGTATTAACTTTTCTGTGAATTATCTATTCATATCTTTTGTGAATTTTTATATTGGGATATTGGTCTTTTTCTTATTTCTAGGAGCTCTTTATATATTAGAGCTATTAGTGTTTTGGCTGTGATATGAATTAGAAATATTTTTTCTAGTTCTTTATATTTTGGCTTTCTTATGCCTTTTTTCTTGCAGAAGCTTTTGATATTTATGTACAGTTGACCCAAACAAAGTGGGGGTTAGGGGCACTGACCCTCCCCGCAGTTGAAAATCTATGTATAACTTTACAGTCAGCCCTCCATATCTGTAGTTCTGTATTTGTGAATTCAACCAACTAAAGATCGTGTAGTACTGTAGTATGTATTTTTTAAATAATCCACAAATAAGTGGACCTGTACAGATCAAACCCATGTTGTCCAAGGGTCAACTGTAGTCAAATCTATCAGCATTTTGTAGATTTTGGACCTCAAATCGGGTCCTACCTTTATCAAATCACAATATCAGATCATGTATTCTCACAGTAATTTGGTTCTATTTCTAGACTTTCTATTCTTCTATTTTTCTGTCTGTATATACATTAAATATTACCCTACTATTTAATTAATGAGGCTTAAAATATACTCTGTTATCTAGTGGGGCTAGATTCTCTCATGACTCTTAATTTCCAGAGCTTGCTTTACCATTCTTTTTTTTTTTTAATTTATTTTATTTTATTTATTTTTGGCTGCATTGGGTCTTCATTGCTGCATGTGGGCTTTCTCTAGTTGCGGCGAGCGGGGGTTACTCTTCCTTGTGGTGTGCGGGTTTCTCATTGCAGTGGCTTCTCTTGTTGTGGAGCACGGGCTCTAGGCAAGCGGGCTTCAGTAGTTGTGGCATGCGGGCTCAGTAGTTGTGGCATGCAGGCTCAGTAGTTGTGACTCGTGGGCTCTAGAGCCCAGGCTTAGTAGTTGTGGCATATGGGCTTAGTTGCTCTGCAGCATGTGGGATCTTCCCGAAACAGGGCTCGAACCCATGTCTCCTGCATTGGCATGCAGATTCTTAACCACTGCGCCACCAGGGAAATCCCTGCTTTATTATTCTTGCCTGTTTTTTTTAATGTGAACTTTTCAAGTTTTATTTTTTTTTAAAAAAAAAAGGTTCACATTTTTTACTGGGATGTTGTGAACTTCTTAGACTTTCAAATCTTCCCAAATACAATACACTGCTTAAGACCCTGTCTGATTCAACTGGGCATGGAGGCTTGCAACAAAATGATATATTAAAAAGCTGGGTTTTCTTGGCCATGTAATGGTAATTGACATTTATTCATTCATTGAACAACAGAGGTCATGTATCCTTTCAGTATTTCTAGTTTTAAGATATTTGTCATCTCTTTCAAAGAAATGAGTAGGGGAAAACAGACTTTCAAATATGAAAACCTTCCAGATGGATGCTGCTTAATATAAAACAGCCTCCAAACCTGCCACCCCAACTTCTTACCTCCCACCCCGCAAATCAACACAATAATCTGATCAGCCATTGCAAACATCAAGGGTCAATGGGTACTGACTTACACAATTGTTACTGTAGGTTTCCGAAAAACCCTTTATGTTCTTTCTGTGTGGTCCAAGCACCCAACAGCCTTGGCATCACCTCGGAGCTTGACAGAAATGCAGACTCTTGAGTCTCACCCCAGATTTACTGGATCAAAATCTGTATTTTAACGAGATCCTCAGGGCGTTCATAAGTATCTTAAAGTTTGAGGGAAAAAAGGATCAGTGTTTCTTAAAGTGTTGGCCTGGTAGCAGAAGTGGCGTCCCCTGGAACCATGTAGAAAATTCAAATCCTTGGGCCCTACCCTACCCCTACATGATAACAGAAAGATAATAGAAATTATCTTTCTAAAGATAATAGAAATCCTTGGGTTAGGTCCAGGAACAAGACCTCCCAATGATTCTGATGTTTGAGACTCACTGCTCTAGATCAGTCTTAATGAAACACTAGGAATACCTGGGGAGCTTTGAAAGCTCCCCATGCTTACGGTGTACCCCAGATGACTTAAATTAGAGTTTCGGGGCTGCAGGCCAAGGAACCAGTATTCTTTTCATTTTCCAGGTGATTCCAATGTGAAGCCAAGGACAAAAGCCACTGCTCTAGTCTGGAGCAATGCTCCTCAAACCTGGCTTCATGTTAGAACCACTTGAGGATCTTTAAAAAAAAATACTGATGCTCGGGATCTCACCCAGATACGTAAACTGGTCTGGGTAGAGCTGAGAATCACTTTGGGTTTTTTTCTCAGATGAATCTAAAATCCAGCCAGAATTTCAAACCACTGCTCTAGAAATACCGTTTCTCCCGCATAAACTTCAAATCACAGTAAAGAGAAGGAGATGGTAAATAGTTTGGAGGTGATGGAAGACAGACACGTTTCATTTCCCATGTACTTACTGAGCCCTTACAATGTGTTAGGCTAATTACCATGAAGATTAAAAATAAATACAAAGCATAGTTCTTGCTCATCAGGCGACATATAACCTGCACTGGTATTAAAACCTGCACATACTGCATATATAAATAACGATTTGAAAGGAGCACATTCCATGCTACTGACTATAATTCAATAAACAAGTTATACCTATCATTCTATCATTGTAAGGTCAAACTAATTTGTATCCTTTTTTAAAAGAACAGGAGTAAAATGAAGGAAATATAGGTTGGAAAATGGTGAAGAAACAATTTTGAATATAATTAGCAATCAGCCCTTAAACATTTGAACCTGGAGAAAGTGGTGGACAAGGTCAATGGCCACTTCAAAGAATAATTCACAAGCTTAAAGACTGGGCAAGCCTAAAATGCTTTAAAGTTTCCTCCTTGGCATAATGAGAAGAAAATTATGCTACGGAATCACTGGCAACACACCATGATATTGTTTGTAAATTAAGTTATTATAACTATTAAGAAAAATTAGCAATTACAAAATCAAAGAGTTTATAAGAAATCTTTTTTCACTTTTATTATTAGAGATATAACTAATTTTTTTGGCCTCACTATTTTTTTGACCTCTCTCTTTTGAGAGAACACATTTAAAAATAAAGGAAAAATATTGTCCTAGTCTAGGAGAAATTATTGGCTATAAACATTTTTCATAGAATTTATATTTTAAAATGAGCAACCAAGCAAAATTCAAAATTTCACAGAAGTTTTATGGAAAAGTACATTAACAACTAAAATTGAGTCAAAAATGTTAAAAATTCTGTTTGAAGTCAGCTAAGTATTCATTTTGATAATCAACTAAATATACACACCCATTCCTTTGTTTTATTATTAGTTACAAAAGCAAGGATGTGACATAATCTTTTAAGACCATATAAGGAGTTTCTCAATTAAGAAGAAAAAATCACAAATGTTCACCCACCTCATCCCTCTTGTTCTATCAGGAAATACTTACAGGTTAGAACAGGTGAGAGTACTCTACATAATATCAGTTTGAATTTGGGAGAGGTCTAAGGGCATGCCTATTTAATGTAATAACCTCTCCTTCATATTTGAAAATGATCCCACATTAGTGGGTGATGAATTTCAAGTTGTCTCCTCAACAAGGGTGGTGGATGCACTGATCCAGCCAGTTTTCCCATGTTCACGAACATATCAACTAGGAAGTGGGCAGATGTGATCTTTATGTGCACCCATGAAATAGAACTAAGTTTACTGGCTCCAACAGGCTTTTTTTTGTTTGTTTTTTTCTGTTTTTTGGCCGTGCCGCACAGCATGCGGGATCTTAGTTCCCCGACCAGGGATCGAACCTGTGCCCCCTGCAGTGGAAGCGTGGTGTCTTAACCACTGGACCACCAGGGAAGTCCTCCAACAGGTTTTTTTTTTTGAATTTTTTTTGCGGTAGGCGGGCCTCTTACTGTTGTGGCCTCTCGCGTTGCGGAGCACAGGCTCCGGACGTGCAGGCTCAGCGGCCATGGCTCACGGGCCCAGCCGCTCCGCAGCATGTGGGATCTTCCCGGACCGGGGCACGAACCCGTGTCCCCTGCATCGGCAGACGGACTCTCAACCACTGCGCCACCAGGGAAGCCCCCTTCCAACAGGTTTTGAATCCATCATCTGGGATAGAATATACCCTCAAAACGATCAGATGAGAAAGGGACGGCACTTATTATTATTCCAATTTTATAGATGGGGAGACTAAAGTTTGTAATGGTATCACATCATTTGCACAGGATAAAAGACTGTACAGTGATTATCAGTGAAAGTTGGAAAGATAATAGAAAGATAATAGAATCGACTGGATAATAAAATACTCATGTTGTATCCTGCCCTCCTTGCACTACCACCCAATATGTACACAGAATCTAAGTTGAGAATCACTTCTGTAAGTGAGCTGCTGTTATTGATATGAGTGTGTCATTGCACCTCTAATGTACTGGAGGAATTTAATAGGGTTGAAAACCAGTGCCTTAGTGGGAACAAAGGCAACCAACATAGGGAATCAAACTCTCAGCCCTGTATTTTATCTAATGGAGCACACAGAATTTTTTAAAAAAAAAATTCTACGGTCCCTTGAATAGAAACATTTTGAATATAATAATTGAATTACAGCACTGTAAGCCATTGATGGCTTTTATTTTGCTCTTAAGACTTTGTGGAATAATTCCCTTGATTCTTCAAAGAGGGGCAAGGGACACGGAGTTCATTTTACTCAGCCAGGTGGTTACAATGACGTCACCATCCCAAAGGAAGTGATACCTAGCCATTTCAAACAAAGGCAAATTCCAGTCTAGTGCTCAGAAGGGATTTTTAAGTAGCTGCTACATACCTGTTCTGGGTGAGTTTCCCGCCTTTTTTTATTGTGAAGTTGAAGATAAGAGTCTGTTTTCGGAGTGGGTAATCCCAAAGTCAGTTTGTTTTTTTCCACAAAATACTGTTTGGACTTCCTTCGCCGAGGGCCGTGTGATCCTGGCAGGAATACCTCACTCTGTGAACTTGAACTCTTCAAGTACTGAGAGAGGTTGCTGGACTTCTCCTCCGGGTCACTGCTGCTCAGCCCTGAAAACGGCCTGCTGCGATGGGCACCATGCTCGTAGTTTGGGCTTAAAAATTCACTCCCAAGTAAGGAGGCTGTGCTCGGTGGGCTCTTCTTCTGTTCACCTTTCCCCTCTGAGAGTTCCATCGAAGTCTCCTTGGAAGGGTAAAGTGGATTCAAAGTCAGATTTTCTGCAGAGCTGTCCACAGACTCTGGCAATGCTTCCACAGCCAACAACTTCCCCTCCTCTTTTTTCCTCTTCCAATTTGGGTCATATCGCAGGTCTGAGTATTTGTCTTCTATGGGTTGTTGACTGCCCAAAGCAGAAAAGAAATGTCAAGTCCTTTATCCAAACAGATTTACTCATTCTCTTTAGCTGATCATCTTATTCGAAATCATCTCCATCTTTCTCCTACACTTTTCCTTTTACTATCTACATGGGAAAGACACATCCCAGGCTCAAATTAGACCTACACACTACACATGAGGGCAAAAAGTCATAATTACCTAAGTTCATTGAAATATGGAATAAAAATGGGGGATGGGGACTTCCTTGGTGGTGCAGTGGTTATGAATCCGCCTGCCAATGCAGGGGACACGGGTTCGAGTCCAGGTCCGGGAAGATCCCACATGCTGTGGAGCAACTAAGCCCGTGCGCCACAACTACTGAGCCTGTGCTCTAGAGCCTGCGAGCCATGACTACTGAGCCCGCATGCCTAAAGCCCGTGCCCCGCAACAAGAGAAGCCACCACAATTAGAAGCCCGTGCACCCCAATGAAGAATAACCCCCACTGGCTGCAACTAGACAAAGCCTGTGCACAGCAACGAAGATCCAACGCAGTCAAAAATGAATAAATAAATTTATTTTTAAAATTTTAAAAAATCAAGTGTACAATTCAGTGATTTTAAAAAAATGGGGGATGGTTAATTTATATATGCTGGAAAACAAATGTCTATAATGTTAAACCAGTAAATGGCCTTGATGCAAAGAATGCTGTTACTTAAGACACACCATAAGTTGAGTATGTACCAAGCTGCTGAAGATAAAATGGATTTCACACTTAGCTAGTGATCTACACATTTAGCTGTTTATCTGGGAAGGGAAATTCGACTGTTGCCTGAACAACGACTCAGTCTGAGCCTTTCCTGGGAGGAAAGCAAGACTTATCCCAACTGAATACCTACATAGGTTCATCCTCCTGTATCAGTGATTTTTACTTGTGACTTCATTTCGTCTTTGTAGATTTTATCAAATGTGCTACAGAAAGATCCCTAACTTTTGGAATCAGATGATGCCTCTGAAAGCTCTCAGTTTGTACTCTCTTGGTCAAGTCTATGTACACAAAACTCAGTAGACAGGTCAGTGTGAGCTTTAAGCTGTAGACAGCCCTATCTGAATAAAAGGTTAAGCACAGGGTCCAGCCTGAGGGGAGTGAACTGGTCTGTAATCAGTACATATGACCCCAAATAAAGTCCTCCCTTTCTCTCCATGACGATCTCAATTTGCAAAGTACCTCCTAGTCTTAACCAAAAAAGAAAAAAAAATGCTGGTAATATGGCATATTTAATGGCTGCTTTGATCTTCAAAAGCTAAATGGGAGAGATTTTCCTTCCTTGGTACAGTAGATGCAATCCTCTAATCAAAAAGAAAATGTAAATCATCTGGGCTTTTTATGCTATTTGATATTCCCATTTATAGAGGACATAATTTTATGCTGGGTAAACAAACTAATGGTGCCCCTAATGTTAATTTAATCTTCTTAATGTGGGCCTAGAGTTCTTTGATTTGATGTAAAGCAAAAACTAGAGCAGAAAGCCCCAACTCCTATGTCTTGCTTAATTGTCACTTTGAATTTTCAGTGTCTTTTTTTTTTTTTTTTTGGCTGCGCTGCGAGGCTTGCAGGATGGGATCTTAGTTCCCCGACTGGGGATTGAACCCGGGCCACGGCAGTGAAAGTGCTGAGTCCTAACCGCTGGACTGCCTGGGAATTCCCCTTGTCACTTTGAATTTTTAGTTCACATATTAAGACAGAAAACTTCTTGGGATAGGCTTCTCTTCCTTTTCCACCAAGGGAAGAAAAATGATATTCTCCTCCAGCAAAGTGCCTGAATGGAGATGGTCCACGTTTGTCAGGAAATTGACATCAAACCGTGCAACTCCCCGCTCCCGAAACTCCACAGGGCTGCCTGCCTCTGAGGCTTTGAGGAGGTTTCTCCATGTGATGTCCCCTCATGTGAACTTACAGGAGTTTTGGGCCCTGCCTTTCACTTGGCTCCAAGGGTCACTGGGCATGTAGTGTCCCAGGGGCAGGGAGGGGGCCAGCAGGGCATAATCTAGATTTGAGACTGGACAGACCTGGGCTTAAGTTCTGGGTTTGCCACTACCTATCTGTGCATCAGCTGGCAAATCATGTCACCTCCGAGCTGGTTTCTGTCATCTGGAAGTAGGGATCAATTATATTTGTTCTGTTTATTTCTCAAGGTTACATAAAATCAAAATGAGACAATATAGCTTACTTCATGTTCTGTATTTGTGGTTATTTCACTTGGGCAACCGTATCTTCTCACCTGGTTAAGGTCCTGGGCAGCAGGGACAGAGGGTTATCCTTCCTTCCCTAACCTCTACCCTGTGCTATGGGCAGAAGAGGCAACAAGTGATGCTTCAATCAATAACTGAGCGTTAGATATTTATTTTATTTTATTTATTTATTTTTTTAGATATTTAAAAAAAAAACCAACAGCAGTAAACGAGAATCTAAACATGCAGAAAAACTTCCTGCATTGGACCAAATCAGTGAATAATTTTAGGGCTTATCTTGTGCTGCATTAAGTATAAGGTTCAGCAGTGGTTGTTTAGATGGGGAAGAAAAGATGAAAGTACATCTTCAAGTAAATAAAGATATAAAGATTTTTTGAAATGAAGAAACATGCCATTTCCCATATCTATGATATATTGAAAGGAAAAAGTGAGTCTAACTCTCCTCGTTCATTCATTCACTTGATTCGACAGAATTTAACTTTCCTCGTGCATTTGCTCGCTCACTGATTCTATATTTATTGAGCACATACTAAGTTAGGGGGATACAGTGGTGAGCCCACAGCCTAGTGGGGGATACAGACCAGGAAATGAGCTATTTGTGATTAGAGTGATGAGTGGCCACCAGGGCTCGGGAGGGACATCCAATCCCATCTTGGGGGAAAGGGCAGCCTTCTGAAGGAAGTGATGGCTTAGCTGAGACCGAAGGCTAAGAAGGGCAGGAAGTGTAAGCCAGGCTGAGGAAACAACACGTAAAAAGGAATGGAGGGGAGAGAGAACATGGGGCTTTCAAAGAACAAATTCTACGTGGATAAAAGGGAAGGTGGGAGGATTAGAACTCAGGGTTAAGCAGAGGTGAAATCTTGAAGGGCTTTGTAAACTCTGTGAAGGATTTGGCTTAGCTGCATTAACTTGAGAGTTTGGATTTATTTAATTAAGTAAAAATCATTTAATTAGCGAGCAAAGATGTTATAGTAAGACAAATACTTTTGGATAGGCAAAGTGATGTTTTTGGAAAGGATTATGTACAGAGGCCATATGGTTTTTGGGGGCAAAGTTTTAGAACAGGTAGCCCTGTCCTCTGCACTATTTAGAGCAGGGGTTGGCAACCTTTAAAAGTCACACACGTTATTGGAGCCCACTGTCTTGCTGCTCTTCTGGGTGGGTTGTAGAGTGCTGGCTTCGGGAAGATGGCACAGAGTACACACTACTTACTACATGCTGATCTAGGGAAAGCTTACAGTGGATCTCTAGTTTTCTCCTTATGGCAACCCTATGGGGAGGTGCTATTATTAGGCCCATTTAATAGATGAAGAAACAGGCTTCTGTCACTTTTCCAAGGTCACAGAGCTAATACGTGGTGCAGCCAGGATATAGACCCTGGCAGTTGGCCCTGGGATCTGGCTCCTGTCCAGTAACTCACCCTGTATCACACAGCCAATCCCAGAGGTGGTGGTGAAGCAGGTGTTGTTGCAGGGCCTGCCTTAGGGGAGTTAGTGAATCGGTCGGTCAGTCAGTTGGCCGGTCAACAAATATGTACTGAGTGGCTCCCCAAGTACTAGGCGCTGGAGGTGAGTGGTGAGTGAAACAGAAACAGGCGGATGGAACTGGCTGCTGAGTGAGGAAGACAGGCGGACGGATCTTACGCACCAACAGTACAGAAGTACAGAATGTTATGGGCATTTAAACTAGGAGGACAGACCTTGTTTATCAATGAAAATATGTTGACCTCTTATTTCCAGATCCAATTGCTAGATGATATCTCAAAGTTCATTCCAACTCTCTTGTTCTGTGACCCTATGATGAACTCACAAGAGTCAATAAGCGAGGAATGCCCACTCTTTTTAACAACTAGGTAGTCTTTGATGATTGAAGGAAATGGAGTCTCTGACTTCCATCTCTGCAGTTATACTAAGAAAACTGGCACTCACACTGGTCACCAGACTTAACTAGCATTAGTTGATGATGGCATGATGTCCACAGTCAGGGCTATAGACACCCCTCAGTCTCATGGAATAAATGATATGGAATATTCTGGTTCTGAGAAATGGTACCGTAGAAAGTCAAAGGACGAGGGTCCTAGAATCAGACTGCCTGCGCTCAATTCCTGGTGCCACCAGTTACCGTGGAAGTGTGGGCAAGTTATTGTTCTTCTCTGTGCTTCAGCTCCTCATCAATGAAATGAGGATAATAATAGTACCTACCTAAAAAAAAAATAATAGTGCCTACCTCATAGTCATTGAGAAGTATTAAGCACATTTATATACGTATATATGTTTAGAACTATGTTCTTAGCATGGAGTAAGGAAGGTCCCAGGAAGGGCCGGTTATAAAAGCACGTGCCAACGAGCTCCATCACTGGTCTTTGCTTGCTGTGTGTCGTGTTCTGTCACCAGGACACAACACTGGTGTGTACTATGCTTCCTCCTGATGGATCTCAAGGGATTCTTCTCTCCCTAGGGCTTAAGTTATTTCCAGGACAAAGTTGTCTCATGATGCACTAAGTGGGACCTTAGTGGCCTGAAAGAACGAACACTTATCTTTAAAAATCCAATTTTTTTTTTACCACGACCTAGGCAGCATGGAGAATCTGTTTGAACTGTAATTTAGGAAATGGGATTAAGAAATGTCGGTGTTTCCACATGATGAGATATTTTAAGAACTGCTGGAGGATGATGAGGAAGATAAAACTGGGAGAATTCAATTACTTTAGACCTTCAGAAAGAGCCGTAATTTCCAGCCTCAACAAATTGCCATGCTTAGATGCCCACAGAAGCAATCTCACACGCCCTGGGAAAGACGGACATTTTAAGTGAAACCTGGAAAATACAGAAGGGTTTGAAACAAATCAGACATAATGAGTTGCTCTGGCTGCGAAGGATGTTTTTGAGCCGATCGTTTGAAGAGACACTCTAATAATGTGTATTTACAAGATGAGAATCGGAAAGTGTGGCTCTTCTAAGAGCTTTAATGACACTGTACCGTGTACACCTGCCATGATTGTCTTAAAACATCCCCCTTTCTTCCCTTTTTGATGGAAACCATGTGTTGAGGCAAATGGGAGTTTATGTTTTGCAAACTATCGAGCATGGAAAGCTGTAATACTTCACAGAAACAAATCTAATGGTTGAAATAGAACATGATACTAAAGAACCCCATTGTTCTGAGCTTGTGTGCGGAGAAGCTCAATTGTGTTGTGTGGTCCAGGTCAACACACTGGAACAAAATGAGTGTGAAGTGCTCCTTCATCAGTAATCTTGTGCACACAAAACACATACCTCATTTCCTCCGCATTTGATAGGAAGGTTATACGGACAATGAGTACACAATGCTTTTGTTGCTGTTCAGACAACAGATGCCAGGTCTGCCCTTCAGATGCCCAGGTTAGAAATGGATGCAGACAGGAAGGGGAGGGTGGTCTCACATGCGTATGCCATCCTGTCTGCTAGCTCTAATGGACCATATTTGAGCATGACTGTGACAACTTCAGTCCAAATAAAATCAAATCTCCATTTGACGAAGAGCCCCATATTCAGTTTAGTATTCAATCAAAAAATTACTAAAATTAGAGCATGTTTCTAGTACAATGAACATCCTTTGCACTCACAGTAAAATATTCAATAACTGGCCATTTTGCCTGTCGAGGAGGTGAATAAAAGCATTGCTATTAATCATTTAGCAGTTATTTATTTGCCACTTTAAGTAGGCAGTTAAATTGAAACTGCATACGTTATTATTGATTTAGGTTTAATTTAATCCTTTTAAACAGAACAATTATTCCCAATTTATATGCCATTAAATCTTTTATGCATATGAACAGCAAATTCAATTTCTGTTTAAGTGTAAAGTGTTTTTTGTGTTTTTTTTAAGCGTAAAGTTTTTAATGCTCCTTTAAGGAGCTATAAAACTGACAATTGTTTCCAAGGATTTCTGAGTTCTGTGTTCATCTTAATCTTTTTAGCAACAGCTTTTAAGTAAATAAATCCAAAGGATTAAAAAATCACTTTTGCAAGTATGAAATAAAATGGTTCCACAAGTATACTGAAATGCTTTGGGGAGGCTATTTACAACCCAGAAAATTTCATTTAATGCAGGCCTTTTTTTCTGCTAAAAATATTAAACATCTTAATAGAAGAAAGGTATTTTAATGAACCAAAGGCCAAAGACTGTCTTTAGAAACACACTCAATTGAAGGGACTGGATTGTTATCTGGTGAATTTTATTTACTGCAATTATAGAGTTTAGATAATTCCAACTAAAGTCCCTTTTTTTTTCTTTTTGACAACAGGTTTATGGCTGCAAAATAACCAGATATCTGCCCCAAGTTCTTATTAGTGCCAGTCTTGATTCAAGGACAATCTGAGTGTTAAATGAAAATAAATTATCTTAAGAGGGCGTGTTAGTAATTGCAATGTAAAATTCTAGTACCTCGTTTCTAATTAAGATTATCTTAGGTGAAACAAAGGCTGCATCTTCACGAGGGAAATGCTGTATGACACAGAACCTATTTAGAAACATAATTCCTCTCGTTCAGTGAGAGTTTACAGTGCTCAAGCCAGACATTTTCTGTGGAAGGCCTGGATATTCTTTTCATTCTCCAGAAACAATGGCTAAAAGCCAGGGACCCAGATTTACAACATGTCCAGGTGCATACACTTTCTTTAGATAGAGTCTCTTGTATTTTAAACGCCAGATATTTACAGCAACAGAATTTCCAGGTAGCTGTGACTTCATGGGAAAAAGTACTGGACAGGTCTTGACACCTGGGTCCTGGTCCAGATTTTGCCACTGAGCAGCTGTGTGAAATTGGGTGAATTTGTTATCCACTCCAGGCCTCAGGTTTCTCCTTTTACGATAAGGAATAGACTGACCTTTAAGAGTCCTAACAGCTCTCAGAATTCACTGATTTTTAAATTGAATTGGGCCTATCATGCGAAACTCAGCAATATATATAAGTGTTGGGGAAAAAACATTTATTTTAAATTCAATCCATTAAAAATTATAGTAAGCAAAGATTTCTACATTTCCACATTTGTCAGGGAGTAGAAACAGATGAATACAGCGGAGGTCATGAATTAAACTATCTCCTTAGTTACTTGGTTACAACCTTCCTAATCCTCTTGATAAACCTGCAGGATTGCAGGTGATGTAAATTTAAATTACACTTTGTGAGGTTTCAAACTCACTGTTTATTTACTTATTTTAACACAGTAATGCATCCCCATTTGGAAATAAGCTAGAAAGGAACCCGTGGTCATCTCCGAGGGCCATACAATCCCAGGAGTCACAGTGGCTTTAGCATTTCTGGTGGGGGCTGTGCCTCTGATAGACACAATTCATGCCCAGGCACACGCCTTACTCCCTCCTCTGCTGGTCTGTCATGATGGCACCGTGCCTGCTCTGAGGAGTGCATCAGGGTTTGACTGCTGCACAGTTTGTGAGCCAGTGAGCATAAAACAGCAATGACGGGACTTCCCTGGTGGCGCAGAATCTGGTTAAGAATCCGCCTGCCAATGCAGGGGACAAGGGTTCGAGCCCTGGTCTGGGAAGATCCCACATGCCGCGGAGCAACTAAGCCTGTGCGCCACAACTACTGAGCCTGCGCACCTAGAGCCCATGCCACAGCTACTGAGCCCATGTGCCACAACTACTGGGCCTGTGTGCCGCAACTACTGAAGCCACCACAGTGAGAAGCCTGAGCACGGCAACGAAGAGTAGCCCCCGCTCGCCGCAACTAGAGAAAGCCCACGTGCAGCAATGAAGACCCAATGCAGCCAAAAATAAATAAATAAATTTATATTAAAAAAACAGCAATGATAATGCCTACGACAAGTCACCTATCTGCTATGACTATACCCACGTGATCAGAAATAAATAACCAAAACGCTAGTAGCTATCCCCAAATACTCTGTGAAACCCCTAGAATTCGGTGTATAGTAGAATGTGTTTGAAAGAGGTTGGCCAGCCAATGGCCTGAAATTGAAAATCTACCTAATCAAGACAGTATAAATCAACGTGGATGAATGCTGCTAGAAACCAACAGGAATGAGAGTTGACTCCTGGAAGCTCTCAGAATGTTCTTGGTTATACTAGAATATTAGATCTAGCCTCAAGTGTCACGTTTACTCTCCCAACCAGAGCAAACAAAACAAAACAAAACAAAACTCTACAACACTTACGAGAGGAAGTAATCACCCCTCAGCTTAAATATATCCAATGTGTCCTACAAAACAGTCGGGGAAATTAAAATACTGAGTTTTAGTTTTTACTAAGTCTCCCTTTACCCACTTTCTGTTTTGCTTATCCCATACTGCTACTGAAGTCCTAGAAATCATCATTCAATATTTCACTTGATTCTTGTATTATTAATCGGAAACAACATACAGTGGTCCCTTGGTATCTGTGAGCGATTGGGTCCAGGACAGGCAGGGGATACCAAATTCCACAGGTGCTCAAGTCCCAGAGCCGGCCCTCTGTATCCACGGTTCCACATCCGCTAATTCAACCAATTATGGATTTTGTACTACTGCAGTACTATTTATTGAAAAAATCCTTCTATGAGTGAACCCGCTCAGTTCAAATCCATTTTGTTCAAGAGTCAACTATATATGAAAGTGTTTGAGAGGAAAAATTATATACCACCATAAAAATGAAGATTATTATTCCTGAGTCCTTTTCTTACCTTCAGACAATTCTGAAATTCAGTTCAACTAAGAATACCTTACTGGACTTCCCTGGTGGCGCAGTGGTTGAGAATCTGCCTGCCAATGCAGGGGACACGTGTTCGAGCCCTGGTCTGGGAAGATCCCACATGCCGCGGAGCAACTAAGCCCATGCGCCACAGCTACTGAGCCTGCGCGACTGGAGCCTGTGCTCTGCAACAAGAGAAGGCCGCGACAGTGAGAGGCCCGCGCACGGCGACGAAGAGTGGCCCCCGCTCTCCGCAACTAGAGAAAGCCCTCGCACAGAAACGAAGACCCAACACAGCCAGAAATAAATAAATAAATAGATAAATTTAAAAAAAAAGAATACCTTACTGTACCTGTCTCCCACCCAGTAATTTCTGGCACACGGTGGTTTATAAGACAGAACATGGGATCTCTCGTGAAGGCTACGCTTCCCAGGTGATGAGAGAGAGCTCAGTGAATGAAAACATTCCGTTTCCCAGGAGAGCTGCTGAGGACTATAGGCTCTATGACCTTACTGCCCAAAGTAAAATGCCATTAATATTTATAGTATTCTGAGGGCACAGGATCCTTTATAAATTTGTATTACTTTACTGAAATTTATAATTTTACACGCATATTTTCATCTGGCCTCAGTTTAGTCCATACTGAAGTCGTTACACCTTTAAGTTTTGCTAGAGAGCAAAACTGAATCCTTTATCAGATCAGCCCTTGATCACCTATCTAGATACTTATAATTAGAGGTTCAGACTTTGATGTTAAAAGAGAGTTCATTCAGTTAAATTTCTGGCTCTGCCACTTAGTAGCTACGTACACCTACACAACTTTCAGAGCCTTGGTTCCTTATCTGCAAAATGGGGATAATAATGCCGATATCTAAGAGCCTCTTGTAAGGATAAATGAGATAATATATATCAAGCAAATAGTCCTACAAATGGTAGCTAATTATATTGAAGTATTTTTGTACATAAGACCTTATCAAATACATATACTAGTTACTGTACTGCTGCTTTCTGGTTTGTTTTTTTTAACATATGAGGTTTCAGAAGGCCCCAGAGCTGAAGAGGTTATCTCTAATGCTCTAGGAATTACATTGATCTCTTTCTTCTGAGTGCCGAGTGTCATGGGGCTAGTTCTGGAGTGGGGTTTAAGGATTATCATATGAAGATCCTCTTTCCACTCTTGATTCATTCACTGCAGTCAATGCTGCTCCAATTTCCATTAAGTAAAAGGTTTTCTCTAATCCATATACATCGAACTGTGGCTTGACTTTGCTGGGGAACAAGGGAGTAATTGCTTTGAGGAGCTTCTAGTAACATCAAAACACAAGAGTAGGGCTCAAGTGATTTTGTCAGGCAGCTTTTAAAACGGTTGCCCATAAAAGCAAGAAGAAAGAGATCTTCTTCCGTTTTAAGGCAAGGCTTTGACTAATTATTTTGAACTACAATTCCCAGAATGCCATCTACCTGAGAGAAATGAAAGTCTTCTTGAATTTCATACTGAGAGCCTGAGATCAATTTGTCTATTTCATGGCTAGTAAACTACTCAGATCCAAGTAACAATACACCTAAGAAAGGATTCCAAGGCTCAAGTGAGGCAGAGAAAAGGGGCCAGTAACAGAACACTCGCCTGAAGGATATTTTTGAGGCATTACTTGGCTAAATGCTTCAGTTCAGCTTTCCTTTGTAGTACAGAACTGGTCCTGTAAATGTTCAATGTACAAAGCACTGTACAGCCAAGCAATTACTAGGGCTGTAACCCATCTAACCCTGGGGGTTACAGTCCATCACTAAGGATTTCCAAGGCAAATCCGTCCAAGGAAAATACCATTATCTAAGGATCTCTGAATCAGAAGGCCAAGGCCCTAATGATGCTTTTGACTTTGTATAAGTATGGTTTTTTAATCTTGAAATATACTGAGTGGTATTTACATTGTCCTTGGGTAAAAAGCAAGGTTAAAGTCAGGTCTCTGAGCCCCACTCAAAGAGGAAAAACTCAACATTGGAGAAATGAGGTCACGTAATGGATCCTTGCCTTGGTTTCTTCATCGTAAAAGTACAGACAAGAATACCTATCCACCACAAAAGATATTTCTTTTCCGATGCCCCTCCCACCCCCGTAGTAAATAAAAGTACCATTTATTACCTAGGAGACTATGACTCTCCTAGATTAGAGCTACAATACAAACATGGTTTAAAGGTCCCCAGCCTTTTTGGCACCAGGGACCGGTTTCGTGGAAGACAATTTTTCCATGGACGGGGGTGGGGGTTGGGGAGGGGGTGTGGTTCAGGCGGTAATGCGAGTCATGGGGAGCGATGGGGGGCGGCAGATGAAGCTTCATTCGCTGGCCCGCCGCTCACCTCCTGCTGTGCGGCCCGGGGTGGGGGTGGGGGGTTGGGGACCCCTGGTTTAAAGCATAGAGTCACACTGCAGGAGTTTTCTGTTCCACCACCCACCCGGTGGAATAAATGGGTATAACATAACTGGTTTCTTTAAGCCTCATTTGCAGTCTTCAAGATGGGAGCATTATAGTGTCCACCTGTTGAGGCTGCCATAAGGATTAAATGAGATGATACATGTAAAGCGTTTGGCACAGGGATGGGCTCGGGACAAGCATTCTATAAATGCTATTGTTGTTAGAACCTTAAAGTAATCTGTGCCTTTTCTTGTTCCTTCCAACCCCAGTTCTAAACTGTCACCAAGTCCTATCAGTTCTTTATAAACATAAAGAATTACCTATGAAGTAATTAATTCATAAATTACCTATGAAGTAAATGAATAAAAGATTGCTACGACGGATATACACTCATATAAGAGTATATGTGGGTTGGGACTTCCCTGGCAGTCCAGTGATTAAGACTCTGTGCTTCCACTGCAGGGGGCGAGGGTTTGATCCCTGGTCAGGGAACTAAGATCCCCCATAACGTGTGGCGCAGCCCAAAAAAAAAAAAAAAAAGAGTATGTATTGATGTATTGGTTGTCTCTGAGAGGAAGACAGGGACGGATTTGAGAAGGGGAACCAGGAAACTATCTAGCATTTTATGTTTTAAAAAATATATCTGAAACAAACGTGGCAATAAGGGTGAGATGGTATTTTTCTCTGTACTTTTCTGTAGGTTAGAATTTTTTCTTGATTAAAAAAACTCAGGGAGTTTCCTGGCGGTCCAGTGCTTAAGACTCGGCGCTTTCGTGCTTTCACTGCTGTGGCTCAGGTTCAATCCCTGGTCGGGGAACTAAGATCCTGCAAGCTGCACGGCACAGCCAAAATACATAAATAAAATAAAAAGTATTTTAAAAAACACCTCAATAACAAAGCACTCTGACGTTGGGTGACTTTATCTCTGCCAGCTTCATCTTCCTAATCTGTAAAATGGGAAGAGCAGCACCTTCTTGCAGGATTACAATGAAGAAGTGAGTGAAATTCTTCAAAAGAGATGTCATTACTGTTATTGTTGTCATTGTAATTATTACCATCTGGTAGTCTCTTTGTCCACTGTGTTTTTACCCTCTAATTCATAATGCACCAGCTTGCAGAATAATCTTCCTTGAACACTGCTTCATCTCACTGCCCTCCCCAAGAACCTGCATTTTCTCCTCCAGGTGTGCCCAACCCAGTCCAGTCAGGGGCGGCTGGCTGGTTAAAGCCTTCCTAAGCCCCTCTTTTGCCCCCCAGCTCTATGGCTACACCTCAGTTATAGCATTTATCACTTGTACAGTGGACATACGAAGAGCGTGTTCGTTAAGTCCAATTTGTTCTTAAGTCCAACAAAGTTAGCCTAGGTGCCCAACTAACACAGTCGGCTGTGGAGTACTGTACTGTAAAAGGGTTATGATACGTTCGCATCCTTGAAAGTTTGCAACTTGAAGGTTCGTATGTAGGGGGTTTACTGTACTGTGCTGTGAGATCCCCTAAGAAGCAAATGAGCTCGATTCAACTTGACATTTCCAGTGAAAGAGAGAAAGAGGGAAAGACGAAGAAAAAGACTCAGGGCTCGGCTCTCATTCTGGCTCCACACAAGTCTTCGCTGTGACTGCATTCTTGGGACACGTCATTTGAGTTCTGTGTTCCACGTCCTACCCGCGGCGTGGGCTGCGGGCACTCCACGACAGTCCCCGTCAGCAGGCCCCTCCTCTGTCTACTTTCCCTACACTCAGAACAAATCCTCTGCCATCAAGTGGGGCTCAATGTGCCACACACATTCATTCTAATTCTATTCTTTTTTTCCCAAATCTTACCTAGTCTCCAAAACCCTGCCTGCCCAAGTTCTAGGCCTTCCAATAAACTTTCCTCAATTTACTTTAACCCTAATTAAAAAAACATCTAACACATATAGAACTTATAGTCACTGTTCGAAGCGCTTTTTATATATGTATACATAGACTTATTTTCGCCTCACTGTAAGTCTGTGAGGTAACTATTATTACTATCCCATTTTTACTGAGGAGGAACTGAGGCACGAAGAGTTTAATTGGGCTTGGCCGAGGTCACACAGCTAGTCAGTGGCACAGTTTGAACCCATATGGTCTGCTTCAGATGCTCTGTACTTTACCACCATCCCAAGACCCCTGTCTAATCAATAGCTTTTAACTTCAGTACTCTAGCATGTCATTTATATTTTCATTAAAACTGAGTAATATTGTACTCATTTAAATCCTCTTAGATGTTTTGGTGGCCTCTAGCCTAAAGTTAATACCGCATAAGTACTGATTATTAGAAATTAAATCTTTATGTGATTATGTAAGCCTGGGAAGGTAGACCTCTCCTAGCTCAGGTAGGCTTCTACCCCCAGAACGTACTGTACTGACAGTGATGGCAATCCTGTGAGAGAAGCAGGCTGGCTCATTTGACAGATGAGAAAGACTGAAGGGACTTGTTTCAAATTATACACTAAACGGCAGTGCCTGGACCAACTCAAGACCACCTGGCTCCAAGTCATGGCATCTTGCTAGATCAGGCTTTCGGGGATTTCTCCAAGTGAGGTCACAGCAGTGGAGACACTTGGAATATGGACAGGAAATAAGGAGCATAAGAAAGGCAAATGCCCTTATTATTAATAACTATTCTCGTCTTATGCGTTGTTTTAAAAAATAGAAATGAATGTGACAAAAATCTTGGCTCCGAGCTGTCGTTAGCTGCTTGGAGACCTGTCTCACACACACTATGAAGGTGCTCATTACAACAGCCTGTCCAGAAACAGACTCACAGACTTAAAAAATAAACTTATGGTTATCAAAGGGGAAAGGCTGGGGAGAGGGATAAATTAGGAGATTGGGATTAACATGTACACACTACTATGTATAAAACATAATCAACAAGGACCTACTGTACAGGGAACACTACTCAATATTCTGTAATAACCTATACGAGGAAAGAATCTGAAAAAGAACAGATATATGTATAACTGAATCACTTTGTTGTACACCTGAAACTAACACAACATTGTAAATCAACTATACTCCAATATAAAATAAAAATTAAAAACCAAAAAATCGAAAACCAAGAGCCTGTCCTCACTTTCACTTGGGACAGTACCAGTAATTATGTAACAATGCATTTCGGAACCCACTGTTTTCTTACACAAGCCAATTCCTTACCTGTTATTTGCACCAGCATCTTGGGTATGGAGGTTTCTCTGAGCTGCTTTTCTGCTTGCTTCCTCTTCCGTCTCACTCAAGTTCTCCTCCTCTAAGCTGTCAGGCTCCACGTCGTTGTCCTGAATTTGGTCTTCCAGTTTAGACTGGGACTTGATCTCTTGAGTGAGGCTTTCTGAATCAGATTCCAAGGAGTCTTTTGAAATCAAATGTAAGTCTTCTTTCTTAAAAGGTGGCTCTGTGGACTGGACCTTTAAGTTGGTGTGATGAACAGGAGACTGGATAGAGAGCTTGGGAATTAATTTACGATGAATCATCTTGAGAAAATAACAAAAATGAACAGGGATACTCTTGTGGATGGCAGCAGCTGAATGTTTAAAGTCGTGGTTCGCAAAAGAATTTGCCTGAAAAAAATTATATTTATGTTACTCTGTGACTACTGAAATCTCTTTAATTCCAATGTTAATCAAAAAATTAAGTAAGAGAAACTTGTTATTACCTGCAGGCTTTTGTATGCCCCCTTTTGTGTGTATGAGAAAGGTCTATTGGAAAAGCTATTATGTTTTTCTCTCTACAGAAACACATCTGATGTAGAGCTCATAAACAGTCTGAGTAATCAAATGCAGCTTTATTGAGAAAATTAATGACTGGATTCCTTTTTTGAGCTTCCAAGGGCCTGTTACAGATAAGCCCGGACAAAGCGAAATGGCTAATTAGGGACAGTACTTCAATGCATTATTTCCAAGACCCAGGGCACTGATATAAATATGCCATGTTCAGTAGTATTTATGGACAGAGTAAAACAGGTTCAGGGTCTGCCTTTTGGAAAATAAAGGAGGGGGAGAGAAGTAGAGTATGGTTTCCACAGTTGGAACTGTAAAACTGATGGAAGCTGTTTTGCTCCTAAACCTATATTGGCTGACTCTATCATTTGGAAGATTTTTTGATATCCAGATTGCTGTTAGGTAGGAATGTGTAATTTAGGTGGACATTACATAGAGATCAACCTCAGCTCAGAGGAAAAAACAAAAAACAAAAAACCCACAATAATGATTAAAACTGTTCAACAAAAGATTTGGTGGCCTTGTGAATTCTGCCATTCAGTGATTCATAGCAGAGGCTGGGTGTCCACCTACCTGAACGGAATGCAGTTCTGGGGAGTGCTGGGTGGGTGAAAGATTGGCCTGAATAACAGCTCGGGTCCCTTGTAACTAGCTTAAGAGTATGATTCCAAGTGAGCCCTCCCTGTCTCAAAGGGCTGTCATAAAGACCCACGAGATGGTTTACGGAAAGGATGCTTTGAGTTCAGATAGGATTGAAAGGAAATGATGTTTTTGGATGTGCTTCCTTTCATCCCTACTTGGCATTTCTATTTGCTCTGTCTTCCATCTCACTGCCTTTATGCTGTTTTTGTTGTTGTTGTTTTTCTGTAGGTCAGGTAACAGAAACAACCTTTCTCATCAGAGATTACTGTAAAATTTGTTTCAATGGCTTGCTCTTGTTCTTTGGGCAAATCCTCTCTTTAATTAAATAACACGACCTTCTTCCTAGTCCTAGTTGACCTTGTTGCTAATATTTCCAAGGAACATCCTCAACTCCTTGGAGGAAAGCAACTTAACAAACAAAACAGACCAAAGGTAACATTCATACTTAAATACATCTGATATTTAAATATCTATGGTTTTCTTTTTAATTCAAAGTTCCCCCTGTTGGTAGACTAACATATTATTGTCAAACTGCACAGACCAGTTTGCTGTATTAATTCTCTTATTTTAAAAATACGAATTTCATTCTGCCGTATTATTTTAATTTCGATAAGCAGATCAACTGTTGCTTTTAGGACATTTTTAGAAAGTGTCAAATCCCTCAAATACTAACACATTTTAACTGAAACAGTTTGTGATAAACACCAGTCTTACTTTAAGAGTTCAAGTCACTGTACTTGGGATCTTAAAGAAAACTTAAAATAATCATTATATTTCAATTTGGAACTGCTCCTTCATGAAATAATTCAGTCCCTTCAATTTCTCTTTTAAACACATGGACTAGGATTTCTTGGAGTTAATCAATTTAAAATGTCCATAGAAGAAGATATAATTTTTGTCATTAATGAAGTTTGGGAGATTATGAAGAGAGCAAAGGCAGATACCATGCAAGTTGGGTCGTCTGTGGAAGGTGTGATTTTATGAAAGCATGGGATTAAAGTAGGAAAAGCTGATAGCTGAAATAAATTAAAAGCGGGCCTTTTAAATGTAGTGAATGTGGCTGCCTAGTGGCACAAAGTTTCTCACTGAAATTTCTGACCAAGAGGGGCTGACACATCTCCTAAATAAACAAGACAGACAGGGATAAACCGGTGGCACTAAGGAACGGCTAATTCCCTAGGGGTCCCTTCAAGACCTTGGGCCTAGCCCATTAGTACTGGGAGAAACACATTTCCTTCTGTAGGTGAAAAGGAGCCCTGCTTTAAGGACTCACCTACCAAGATGAGTGGTAGAGGAAAAGGTGCCCTGTTTTGGAACAAGCCCGAAGCTGCCCAAAGGGGAGTTGGGTTTATTTTCTCCACTCCCCTTTTCTCCGATGGACAAGACTGGGCAACCAGGAGCATTTTAAGGCCCAGGAAGTGATGGGTCCGGTGGGTCTGATGCCCTGGACCGGTCTAATCAACCCACCCTAGGGCTGTTCTGGGAGTCTGGGCGCCAAAGTCTTTCCAGATCCCGGCCACCTGGGCCCCGTCCCTGCCTCGGCCACCGTCTGCCCTTCCCACCTGGGTCCCAAGTGCTCCCCGGCGCGGGCTCCTTTGAGTTCGCCCCGTCCAGATCCAGTTTCCTCGAGAGGTTTCCTGCCGTCCCCACTCCCAGTCCCACCCCTCCCAGTCCCCTCCTCTGGCGCACCGCCCACCCCGCCTGTCACCTGCCCGGCGCTCCTGGCTGCCGCGACCCCGGCGGGCCCTCATCCTCAGCGCCTCCGCAGCCCGGCTGCCCGGTGCCTCCCAGTCCCGCCCCGCGTCGCCCGGCGCTGCCCTGGAGACCGGGGCCAACAAGGCCCACCCCGCGCGGCTCGGCCAGCAAGGCCGTGGGTGGGGCCGCACCGGGGGGCGGGGCCGGTGCGGTCCAGGCTCCAGCATCCCGATCACTCGGTGCCCTGGTGGAGAGGGTGGGAACGGTTGTGATGAGGATGGGAGCCTGATGGGAGCCAGGGGAGAGCTCCCAGGACCCCGGGAGCTCTCGAAGAAGCTGCTCGCAGGTCACACTGGCTTTTCCAAAGTTGTAATGCAAGGAAAGACGGGGCACCGAGTGGGAGGAGATATTTGCAACACATACTGCTAGGAAACGCGAAGAACAAGTTAAGAAGGCAAAGGATCCAGTTAAAGAATGGGCAAATATAACACACCATTGTAAAGCAATTATACCCCAATAAAGATGTTTAAAAAAAAAAAAAGAATGGGCAAATGACTTGAACAGGAATGTCCCAAAAGAAACCCAGTGGCCAATAACTGTCTGTTGTTGATTGAAAAGGTGCTTAATTCATTAATAATCAGAAGAGGATAAATTAAGACCACCGTGGATATAGCTCCATACTCACCAGTTGGGCATGCGTTAAAACATCTGACAGCGCCCAGGGTTGGAGAGGAGGGAGAGCAAAGACCCCCCCATATACTGCAGACGGGAGTGTGAGGCCTTGCAGGCACTTTGGAAAATGGCTTGACATTAGCTAGAATGTGTACACCCTATGGTTCAGCAATTTCACCTTTAGGTATTTACCCCACAGCTGTGTGTGCTTCTGGAGGACCAAACTGGAAGTAACTGAAAGTCCATCAACAATAGAATAGTTAATTAAACTGTAGTATTCCGTATACTGACCTACTATACAATAGCAAAAATGAATGAAACACAGCTGTGTGCAATGATACAGAGGCATCTTAAAAATATATTGATAATATTGAGTTTTAAAAAAACCCAAATAATTTTGTATATAAATATTTATAAAGGCAAAATTAAACTGTATTATGTTTATGGATGCATACTTAGTAAAGAAAACTATGAAAACAAAACCAAAGTAGTGATTCTCATAAAGTTAGGATTGTGGTCAGTTCTGATGGGCAGGGCAGGGTGGGGATTTTTAGGGAAGAGTGCCTTTGAGATTGTATTTCCTGACTTTTAATGCTGGTTACATAGATATTCATTTTATAACAATTGCTTAAGCTATACATTTATGTACGTATAGAATATTACACTATTTAAAAAATCTTCAGAGAAGTGTAAAGAAAGGAAGTGTTGGGAATTAGATTCATATTAACACAGCATTAAAACCACAAATAGATTTGAATAACTGACTTCAGAGAGGCAGGACTTCTTCAATGTCAGTTGCCTCATTAATGATCGGAAACACAGAGAATTGGAAAAATCTTGAGTACTCAATTTTACCATTTTTTATTCTGCTTTTTATTAGAGTTAGATTTTTTTTGACAAGGGAATTAAAACCTTTATTATGGTAAAATAATTGAACCCTACAACATTGCTTGCTTTATTTGATTTGATTACGACTCAGGGATACATGACTGATTAAAGCTACATCCTAGTTTTGTTTCATATGCTTGTGGTTGATGCTACTATCTTTAAAAATATCTATTTGCTGTCACCTTTGACTTTTAGTTCAACAGTGATTTATTAATTTACTGGTCAAATTTCATTATAAAAACTTAAAGTAATTTTCTTCCACCTTCCCTTATTTTATTGAAATAAATATAGTTGGAATTAACTAAGAGGCCTCTGACTGATTTGGAAATAACTTTTTCCATTAGTGGCATCTTTTCTTTAATTAATTAATTTTTTAATTGAAGTATAGTTGATTTACCATGTTATGTTAGTTTCAGGCATACAGCAAAGTGATTCAGTTGTGTATATATATGTACCTACATATATATGTATATATATATGTATTCTTTTCCAGATTTTTTTCCCATATAGGTTATTACCAAATATTGAGTATAGTTTCCTGTGCTACACAGTAGGTCCTTGTTGATCTATTTTATATATAGTAGTGTGTATATGTTACTCCCAAACTCCTAATTTATCCCTCTCCACCACCATTCCCCTTTGGTAACCATAAGTTTGTTTTCTTTTTTCTTTTTACTTTTTTTTTTTTTTGGCCACACCACATGGCTTGTGGGATCTTAGTTCCCCGATCAGGGATCAAACCCCGGCCCTGGCAGTGAAAACACCGAGTCCTAACCACTGGACCCCCAGGGAATTCCCCATAAGTTTGTTTTCTAAGTCTGTGAGTCTATTTCTGTTTTGTAAATAAGTTCATTAGTATCATTTTTTTAGATTCCATGGATAAGTGATATCATATGATATTTGTCTTTCTCTGTCTGACTTACTTCACTTAGTATGATAATCTCTAGGCCCATCCATGTTGCTGCAAATGGCATTCATTCATTCTTTTTTGTGGTTGAGTAATGTTCCATTGTATATATGTACCACATATTCTTTTTTTGTGTGTGTGTGTGTGTGTTACGCAGGCCTCTCACTGTTGTGGCCTCTCCCGTTGCGGAGCACAGGCTCCGGACGCGCAGGCCCAGCGGCCATGGTTCACGGGCCCAGCCGCTCCGCGGCCTGTGGGATCTTCCCAGACCGGGGCACGAACCCGTGTCCCCTGCATCGGCAGGCGGACTCTCAACCACTGCCGCCACCAAGGAAGCCCTACCACATCTTCTTTATCCATTCCTCTGTGATGGACATTTTGGTTGCTTCCATGTCTTGGCCATTGTAAATAGCCTTTGAGATCGTATTTCATGACTTTTAATGCTGGTTACATAGATATTCATTTTATTATAATTCATTAAGCTATACATTTATGTATGTGTAGAATATTACACTGTTAAAAAATCTTCAAAGAAGAGTAAAGGAAGGAATGCTTGGGAATTATGTTCATATTAACACAGCATTGAAACCACAAACAGATTTGAATTACTGTATTCAAAGAGGCAAGAATTCTTCAATACCAGTTGTCTCACTAATGACAGGAAACGTGGAGCACTGGAAAATATCTTTAGTACTCAGTTTTACCATTTTAAAAAAAATGAGTAACAGGTTTTTGTTTGTTGATTGGTTGGTTTGTTTTGGCTGCGTTGGATCTTCGTTGCTGCACGTGGGCTTTCTCTAGTTGTGGCGAGCAGGGGCTACTCTTCGTTGTGGTGTATGGGCTTCTGACTGCGGTGGCTTCTCTTGTTGCAGAGCCGGGCTCTAGGCATGCAGGCTTCAGTAGTTGTAGCGTACGGGCTTAGTTGCTCCACGGCATGTAGGATCTTCCCGGACCAGGGCTCAAACCCGTGTCCCCTGCATTGGCAGGCAGATTCTTAACCACTGCGCCACCAGGGAAGTCCAATTTTACCATTTTTTATTCTGCCTTTTATTAGAGTTAGCTTTTTTAAAAAATTTTTTGACAGCAGGGACCTTGTGAGTATACAACAGGACCTCAATGTTACTTGAAGAAATGAAAGCAAGGTAGCTGAAAGCATTGATGTTTTTCTGTCCAGCATATTATACAGTTAACATCAGAGCAACTGCAAACAAACTCCACGCAGAAGGATTTATTCCTCATAGCAGCTAACAGGATATGTTATATAATCAGAGCTAAGTCATTCACACTTTTTGACTGTCTCATTACTGGTCTGTGGAAATTGATGCTCTGGTTCTTCAGACTCTTCAAGCATTTTCTGCATTATCCAGAAAAGAGTTTATTCTGCTTGTCTGAAAATGAGTGGTTCGTATGAGTCAGGAATCCACCAATCCAGCAGCTACTTGCAGAGACTAGTCACGCACAGAGGATGGAATACCCTGAACTTGATTTTCCTCCTTCCTCTTCTGGAATGGCTGTTCTGATTATTCTTACTCAGAGTCACTAAAGGCTGGAATAATAAACACAGGTGGCAGTCAGGGTCCAGTCAGGATACAGAAGCCACAGCAGTTTTTGTTTGTTTGTTCGTTTGTTTTTGCGGTACACGGGCCTCTCACTGTTGTGGCCTCTCCTTTTGCGGAGCACAGGCTCCGGACGCGCAGGCTCAGCGGCCATGGCTCACGGGTCTAGCCGCTCTGCGGCATGTGGGATCTTCCCGGGCCGGGGCACGAACCCGTGTCCCCTGCATCGGCAGACGGACTCTCAACCACTGCGCCACCAGGGAAGCCCAGCAGTTATTTTAATGGAAATAATTTAATATGAAGATTTATTGACTGAAAAGTAGCAAAGGGAGCCCAGGTATCCTGGGAATAGTAGCTACAGGAAACAATTACCCGCCCCACTATTTCTGGGGGAACACAGGGAAGAATTTGTAACGATCAACATTTAGAAGCTGGAAGAAAGGGGCCAGTGCTGGGACGAGGAGGAAATTCCAAGCTGATGAGTGCTGGTGTCTTTAAGAGGTGTGATGAAGCTGGTTCTGGGAGCACTGGGAAAACTGGCGCCAACTGCTGCTACTGAAACAGGCTGAGCTGCGGGGGTGAAGAAATATGTCAGGACGACTCTGAGAGGAAAAAGCAGGGGAGGAACAGTCCCTTTTCCTTTTCAAGCTGTGTAGTGTCCCTCTACCGCCCCCTACTGGCAGAGCCTAACAAGGAGTGACTGGCCAAGGAGAAATGAGGTTTGCAGAAGTTGCCCCCGTATGACAGCAGAGTGCATGAGTGCGTTCGAAGCGGAGAGACAGTGGTTTAATAAGCAGCACGGAGATACACTGTTCTGCAGAATTCTGCATATGAACAAAATAAAGCTGTAAAGTGCATTATTATTATGGTAATAATGATGATAATTTACATACGATTAACAACTTCCCGGGGTTTGCAAAGTGCTTTTGCATATGTCATCTGTTCAGAATCAAACTGGCAATCTGATGCTGAACTAACTAAACCACAAAGAAGAATGAGAAAAACACGTCAAAAAATGATCAAAATAGTAATAGGGTAGTTCTCAGCCCAGGGTGGTTCTGTCCACCAGAGAACATTTGGCAATGTCTGGAGACATTTTCTATTGTCATGACTTAGGGGAGTGCTACTGGCATCTAGTGGGTAAAGGCCAGGAACGCTGTTAAACATCCCACAATACACAGGACTGCCTCCACAACAAAAAATTATCCAGTTAAAAATGTCAGTAGTGCTGAGGTTGACAAACCCTGCGCTAGACTAACGGCCCTTGGTCTGTGGCCACAAGGTACCCAAGTGCATGATTCTGTCTTTGTACCAACACATGCATGGCTCTGACTTATAATTAGCTGTTAATGGTTCTGTCATCTCCTCACTATACTATAAGCTCTGAGAGACCAAGGACTAGTTGTGCCCATGACACCTAATAGATGCTCAGTATACATTGAGGAAAAGCCACAATGCCTTACGCTTCAGCACTTGAATGGAGAGTAGATAAGTATAGCCCGTCAGACCTTTTTCTAGAGATATGCTCATATGTGGCACATAACTAGGATGGTTAAATAACTTATTATTAAAATCCAGAATACATTCAAGAATTTTTAAAAAGATGCTATTAATAAATAAAATAAGGCAATAGGTATGGCCTGAAATTGTCTTGGATAGCCGGAAAGTGGTTACTCTCTGTAACTCTAACAAGTTTAAATGTCTGGTTCCTTCACTTATATGTTAAATTAGGAGGAGTAAATTAGGAATGAGGAGAGAAGGGCACTCTGAGGACAGAAAGAAAGGACAGTACCAGCAAGTAAAGGAACAGAAATGACATAAAAGATGTTCAAAAAGACCCAGAGCCACCTGGGGTCCTTTGATGTAGGCAACAAGCAACCGCATAGCTGAAAACCCTGTGTGAGAATCATGGTATTAGAGCAAGCATGATTAATTTTCATAATGATTAATTTTTTAAAAACTCATAAAATAGATCAGTTTAATAAATACTAGAAAGGTAAAAATCAGGTAATATATTTTACAAAGATTTTTATCCAAAATATTAAAATGTTTAAAATTTCAAGGGATAAACTCTCAATCATCCAGAAAAATATACTTATTTAGCATAACCAGTCTTGAGAATTTTAGAGGACTGAAGCTGTGTAAATGCAGTTCAACAGGGAGATGTGCAGGGAACACTAACACTGTAACTAGTCGAGTGCTGGGCGAGCCTGGAGGGAGGGAGGGGAGTTCTGCCTGCTGGGATCAGAAGCTTTAGGAACAAGATGATCCCATATAATGGCTCTTATGAATACAAATTAACAAATAATCAACCATCGCCTTTCTTCTTGTTTTGATTCCTTGGTTTTCTTTTCTAAAAATAATTTTAAAACGTTTGTATTATGGCAATTTAAGAACATACAACAGTAGAGAGAAAGGTAGCCCTCGTCCAGCTTCAAAAATGATCAATCTGTGAGCAATCTTGTTTCTACACATACTGTTCTCTACTCCGACCAGATTATTTAAAAGTAAATCCCAGCTGTTATGAGGTTTCATCTGTAAGCATGTAAGGATGTCTCTTTTATTTTTTAAAAATATTTATTTATTTTGGCTGCGCCCGGTCTCAGTTGCAGCACGCGGGATCTTTGTTGCGGCACGCGGGCTTCTTAGTTGCAGCATGCGGACTCCTTAGTTGCGGCATGCATGTGGGATCTAGTTCCCTGACCAGGGATCTAACCCGGGGCCCCTGCATTGGGAGCGTGGAGTCTTACCCACTGCACCACCAGGGAAGTTCCCTAAGAGACAATTTTTAAATAATTGCAATAGCACTGTCACATCTGAAATAAAATTCACAACGACTCCTTAATATCATTTAATACTGAGTCAGTGTTCAGACTTCCCAGGCTGTCTTCTAGGTGTCTTTTTATAACTGGTGGGTTTGAATCAGGGTCCAAACAAATTCTACAGTGATTTTTTAAAATAACAGCTTTATTGAGATAGAATTCACATACCACACAATTCACCCCTTTAAAGCGCACAATGCAGTAGTTTTTAGTATATTTATAGAGCTGTGCAATCATCACAACTAATTCCAGAACATCTCTCCCAAAGCAGTCACTCCTCATTCCCTGCCATTTTCTCAGCCCTTGGCAACTTTCTGTCTCTATGGGTTTGCCTCTTCTGGACATTGCACGTAAATGGAACCATACGATATGTGTTTATGTGTGTGTGTCTGGCTTTTTCCACATAGCATAATGTTTTCAAGGTTCATCCATGTTGTAGCATGTGTCAGTACTTCATTCCCTCTTTTTTGCTAAATAATATTTCCTGTATGAATATACTATATTTTATTTACCCATTCAACCATTGATAGCCATTCGTGTTGTTTCCACCTTTTCACTATTATGAATAATGCTGCTATGAACATTCATGTACAGTTTTTATGTGGACAGTTCTTTCTTTTTTTCCTATTCACTTAGGCAGTTTTCTTTTCCTTCCAGCTTTATTGAGATTTAACTGACATATACAGCAGTGTAGGAGTTTAAGGTGTACAGCTTAATGATTTGACTTACATATATCATGAAATGATGACCACAGTAAGTTTAGTGAATACCCATCATCTCATATAAAGTTAAGGAAAGAGAAAATGTTTTCTTTTCCTTGTGATGAGAGCTCTTAGGACTTAATTTATTAACAACTTTCACATAGTAGTGTTAATTTTATTTAGCATATTGTATATTACATCCCTAGTACTTATTTATCTTATTACTGGAAGTTTGTACCTTTTGACCACCTTCATCTAATCCTGCCTCCCTCCACCCCCTGCCTCTGATAACCACGAATCTGATCTCTTTTTCCATAAGTTTGTGTATTTGTTTTTGAAGTATAATTGACCTACAACACTGTTAGTTCCTGTTACACAACATAGTGATTTAATATTTCCATACATTTCAAAGTGATCACCATGGTAAGTCTAGTTACCATTGTGGAAGTTTGTTTTCAGTTCTCCTGGGTATATACCTAGGAGTGAAATTGCTGGAGCATACGGAAACTCTCTGTTGAACTTTTGAGGAACTTCCAGACTGTTTTCCAAAGTGACTGAGACATTTTACATTCCTACCAGTAATCTATGGGGGTTCCAATTTCTCTATGTCCTTTCCAAAATTTATTATTGTCTGTCTTTTTTTGTGATAGCCATCCTTGTGGGTGTGAAGTTCTATCTCATTGCGGGTTTGATTTGCATTTTCCTGATGACTAATGATGTTGAGCATCTTTTCACGCACTTGTGGCTATTTTTGTTGCACAGTGATTTTTCAAAATATTGCAAATGTATTTTAAATTTCGGATTAAAGAGTTGGTGGCTGAGCAGTCTCCAAAACTGATTTGTCTTTGATAAATTCCTTGCTTTCTGGTATAAAATGTTTCAGGCTCATCTTATATGTTTCTTGCCCCAACCTGGATTTAGCCATTTCTTCAAGGAGCTTTGGGTAGTTTTAGTTAAATGTTATTTAGAGACGACAATCTGGGCACCGAGGATGCTTATTGCTACTGAAATGGTCATTGTCTCCAGGTCATTTCAGTGGGAAAAGCTAGAAAATACTTTTTTATTTATTTTTCCGTGAGAAAAATACATTATAAGTGCATGCTTTTGTTTTCAATTCAAATTTAAGAATACAGGGTTTTAACTTATTTGATTTTACATTTATATCGCTTTCTCTTGTGCTGAAAATCGTGGTTCCAATGATATTAACATAATTAATTATGCACTTTATCCTACACAATATATATTATGCTTTCAAAGTGGCTGTCCCGGTGTGGTAACTAACAATATGACTACTGAAACCAGTTTAAGATTTGTTTGCAGTTCTTTTTGTCATTAGGATATATCCTGTTGGTGTACACAGTCAAATGTATATTTTAAAGTAAGCTGAACTAATTCGTCTCTGTGTGGCATTTTTTAAAAAAGAAATTAAATTTTACTTTTGATTTAATTTTTAAGTGATTATGTAAATCACTTACATAGTTCCAAAGTCAAAACTATAAAGTCAGGTACATTTTGAGAAGTCTAACTTCTAACTGCATCCCCTCCACTCAGTTCCCTCTCAGCTCATATAAGCAATCATTTTTATTAGCTTTAGCTTAGCTTTCCTTTAAAAAAAAAAGATCATATTTATTTATTGTTTATTTATTTGTAACCCACCCCTTTTCTCAGATTAAAGGAATCTATGTATTCTCTTCTGCACTTTGCTTTTTTTTTTTTTTTCACTCAATAACATATCCTGGAGATCACCCTATAGACACATGTAATGAGCTTTCTCATCATTCCTTTTCATGGTTGTATAATACCCCACCGTGTGCCCAACCGGCCCCTTACTGATAGCTACTTGAATTGTTATAGATGTGCTGCAATGAATAGCTGTGACATCGTGATAAGAAATATGTATATTTATGGTCTTCATTATGGTTCCTGGTACAGAACTCCTAAAACCCTTGTAATTTCCTAAGGAATAAGAGTGATAGAAGCAGCATTTATTATAATAGTTGGGTTTTGTCCTGGGTTCCCGACACAAGAGCTTATAAAACTCTTTTATAGTTTCTTGAGTGACAGGAGTCAGGGGAGCCTCTTCTACTGTTCATTATAAGCCTCTTTCAATCATCCTTGAGTTTATGCTGATGAGGTGACCCTTGGTTGGGCCCTTAGATAGCTTCGGGATATGAGGGCTGGTTACCAGAGGCACCATCCCTGTGATCAGAGGGTTGACACTTTCAGCCCAACCCCCAGCCTCAGGAGAGGGTAGAGGAGCTGGGTATTGAGCTAATCACCAATGCTCAATGACTTAATCAATCATGCCTCCATAATGGAACTTCCGTAAAATCCCCTAAATGATGGCATTCACTGAGCTTCTGGGTTGGTGAACACAGCCATGTGCCAGGAGGGTGGCACAGCCCAACTCCATGGGGACTGAAGCTTCTGTGCTTGGGACTCTTCCAGACCTTGCCCTATGTGCCTCTCTATCTGGCTGTTCCTTTGCATCATTTATAACATCCTTTCTAATAAACCAGTAATAGTAAAGTGTTTCCCTGAGTTCTGTGAGCCACTCTAGCAAATTAATTGAACCTGAGGAGGGGGTCATGGGAACCTCCAATTTGCAGTTAAATCAGACACAAGTTGTGGGTAACCTAGGGACCTACTACCTGTGATTGACATCTGAAGTGGGGGCAGTCCTGAGGGACTGAGCCCTTAACCTGTGGAATCTATGCTAAGACCAGGTAGTTAGTGTCAGAAGTGAATTGCATTCCAGGACACCCAGTTGGTGTCTAGAGAGTTGGAGAATTGGTTGGTGTGGGGAAGAAACTCCACACATTTGTTGTCAGAAGTATTGTGGGTAAAAATCTGTTCATAATGTCAAATTATAATTTTTCCATTTACCTTTGGGTTAGATTTCTAAAAGTGGGATCGCTGGCTTAAAAGGTAAGTACGAATGTAATTTTGTTAGATGTTGACAAATTCCCCTTCATAGAGGCTCTATGATTTTACATTCCCACCAGCAACATAAGAGAGCGCTTGTTTCCCTACAGACAACAAAGTGTATTGTGAAGTGCTTGGATTTTTGCCAATATGATCGATAAGAAATAGAATTTTAGAGCAGTTTTAATTTTGCATTTCCTTGTTACATATTTCTTATGTGTTTAAGAAAAATTTGCCTTTTTTTTCCTTGCTGCTTTTTGGTGGCATAGTATTGATTTTTTTCTTCTTAGTTTTTAGAAGCTCTTTATATTTAGGGATTTTACCATTTGTGATCTTAGTTGCAAATATTTTTTCCCAGCTTGTCATTTGTTATTTATTTATTTTTTTGCCACAAGAGGCATTTATTTTTATGTAGTCAAATTTATCGATCTTCCTCCCTCTTATTTTTGAATTTTGAGTCACCATAAGGGAAGTTTATCCCACTCCCAAGTTATAGAACAATTAACCGATTTTTTTTCCTGGTATTTCTATGGTTTCATTTGTATATTTAAACCTTGCGTCTGTTTGAATTTCATTTTTGGTTTATGATGTGTTTATCAAGTTTTGCCTTTTTCGATACGGCTGCCCAATTAGTAAAATGTTGACCTTTTCCAACTGATTTGAGATACCATCTTTATCACATATAAAATTTTTATTTTATTACATCAGTATTAAAACATATGCTTCTAATTGCTACTGATTTTATTTTGAGATGAGGTGATAGAGTTCATTACAAGTCTTCAGTCTGACTGGGTCTTTCTGTGAGTCATTCTCCAGTAGCAGCCCCTTTCTGCCTTATTAGCTTTAAAGTTAAAAACCTGATTATCCAGTTATCAGGATGTTCTCAGTAAGTAGACCCAGACTCAGGGGTCCCTATGCCATTGTCTAAAACTAGTGCAAAGAGAAAACAATGAATCTAAGGTGGAGGAGAAAAACATAAACATTTGTTAGGTACTTATCACATGTCTAATGCTGGACTAGACACTTTGCCTGTATTCTCTTATCTCATTTAGTCCTTACACTAATTCTGTGTTGTGGGAATTGTTATCCCCATTATACAAATGAGGAACCTGAAGATACAGGAAGTTGTTCTATGACCAATACCAGCTAAACACAATTTAGGAATAAGGAATTAGGGAAAAGCAAAAGAAAGAGAGCATCCCCTGTTTTAAAGAGTAATATTTAGGGAATTCCCTGGGGGTCCAGCCTCAATGCTGAGGGCCTGGGTTCGATCCCTGGTCAGGGAATTAAGATCTCACAAGCCACGGCGTGGCCAAAATAATAATAATAATAATGAGTAATATTTAGTTATTGTCTCTAGCAAAGGGGGTAACAATTTGAAAATTTCATCTGGACATCTGAGACTTAGTCTCCCACAAACCACTTTGGAAGGCACAGATTTTAGTATTTTTCTAATGGGACACAATTTTTATTTCACAAATTAGGGCCTGGTTCAGAAGAGGCATCCTGTCTTAATTAAAAATTGTGACCCATTGTTTCAGGGGATTGCAAAAGACCTGGCAGAATTATTTTTTATGATAAATGTCACTTCAAGGTGCTCTCACAAAGTTTAGTCTCTCTACAATTAGGCAAGATAGCTTTTTAAAAAATAAACTGTGAGGGCTTCCCTGGTGGTGCAGTGGTTGAGAGTCCGCCTGCCGATGCAGGGGACACGGGTTCGTGCCCCGGTCTGGGAAGATCCCACATGCCGCGGAGCAGCTGGGCCCGTGAGCCATGGCCGCTGAGCCTGCGCGTCCGGAGCCTGTGCTCCGCAACGGGAGAGGCCACAAGAGTGAGAGGCCCGCGTATCGCAAAAAATAAAAATAAAAATAAAAAAATAAATAAACTGTGAGGCATTTGGGGAGAGTATAAGAAGTTGTTGTTGCCTTAGTTTTGGTTTGTTTCTGTCTGAAAATAAGATGTAGAGCAGAAAAGGTAGGGGAAAATTAGCATATTTGAACAGGTCTAGAGTAGTGATCTATGATGACAAACTTGCTCATGAATGCCTTACAGGAAGGAAAAGCGCTTCTCTCTTAGGTGTAACGCTGTAAAAATAGAACTGCATTTCATCTAGATCAAAGCCCCATTATACATGTAGCAAATTACCATGACTTCAGCCAGGGCAAGTAACAGGAGATTATGTTGTTGGGTTAAATTAGTGACCTCGTGAATGATCAGCAGTTCAAACCATCCTCTTCCTCTGTGGGGAGACTCTCTACTTGATGTGTGCTTAGTCTGTTGGCTAGTATGATTTTTCTCTCTGTTCTTTTTACCTAATGAGAGATGCTTGGAGCCAGAGAATTTTGGTTTGGTTTTTCTTGAGTCATTTGAGAGGAAGTAAAATAAGTATCTTTCTGACTTCATCTCCAAAAGGTAAAACTAAGAAGGATCATTAAATAGAGATTTCTTGGTTATTCTTTAACTCCATCTTCCAATGAGCAGAAAGAAGTAAGCACGGAACACTCTCTTAAGTTATATGTAAGGAATGAGACAAGATCCTACTTCGGTCTCTTTAGGAGGCAGGAGCCCAAGGTTCTAATCCTGTCTCACTAATCAGTTGTGTGGACTTTGATAGCTGACAAAACCTCTCTGGGCCTCCGTTCCCTTTCTAAAATACAAAAGAATTGCTCAAAATCAGTGTTTCCCAAATTGTGTTTGTTAGAACAATAATATTCCATAAAACAACTGTTTGGTAGTTTAAAAGGTGCTCCATTTAGAAGCTGGAAATAATTTAAAACCCAATTCGCCCAGCTTACGTAACAGCAGAGGGGTCTTTACCTCACTTAACAAGGAGCTCTGAAATACTCGGCAGCTTAACAAAGTCATCAAGGATTAGTTGTACTCTGTCTCTTTTCTATTGCATCCTCGCCGCATTAGCTACGATTCCTTGATGGGGAGAAAATAGCTGTGGCAGTTCTAAGCATCACTTCTTGTTATGGCAGCATTATAGGGGAGGCAAGGTGTTTTCATTCTGAGTGTCTCTTTTTATCATTAAGAGAAATCTCTCCCAGAAGCCCTGTAGGGACTTCCCCTCCTGTCTCAATGGCCAGCATTATTATTTTTTATTTATTTTTTTCAAGTATAGTTGATTTACAATGTTGTGTTAATTTCTGCTGTACAGCAAAGTGAATCAGTTATACATATATATGCATTCTTTTTCATGTTCTTTTCCATTATGGTTTATCACAGGATATTGAGTATAGTTCCCAGTGCTATACAGTAGGACCTTGTTGTTTATACATTTTGTATATAGTAGTTTGCATCTGCTAATCCCAAACTCCCAATCCATCCCTCCCCCGCTCCCCTCCCCCTTGGCAATCACAAGTCTGTTCTCTATGTCTGTGAGTCTGTGTCTGTTTTGTAGATAAGTTCATTTGTATCATATTTTATATTCCACATATAAGTGATATCATATGGTATTTGTCTTTCTCTTTCTGACTTGTTTCACTTAGTATGATAATCTCTAGATCCATCCATGTAGCTGGATGGATCTATTATTTCATTATAGATGAAATAATAGATCATCTATATGATCTATTATTATATTATATGATCTATTATTATAATATAGATGATCTATAGATCATCTATATTATAAGGGGGGAGAGTGAGGAGGGGCAATTGAAAGATAATGAGCACAGCTACCCAACATCTCATTTTTTCCTAAATGTCCCCCTGGAGTCACCCTAGTATAACAGTTGGAGGGGCATAGCATTGAAGCCAGACAGACCCAGATCAGCATCTGGGCTCTCTCCTTACCTGGTTAAATGCTCTCGGTAGTCTCTTAATATTATTTCATTTTTTATGGCTGAATAGTATTCCATTGTATATATATATACCACATCTTCTTTATCTCAATGGCCAGCATTGTTTTATGTGCCTGAGCTGAAACTGACCACTGGCAAGGGGAGTGGAACCATGGCTGATTCAAACCAATCATGATTCTTCTTTATGGCTGGGGGGGAGGCCTGCCTCCCCTGAAGCACAGGACTACACAGTGGGGGGTGGATACTAGAACAAAATCACAGATCTGCTAGAAAGGAGGAAGCCATTGGCCAATGGTCATTGGGTGGGCAACCATCCCAAATTGCTTTATGTGGTTAAGTGAGTTTGGTCTTCGCTGGGTTAAACAAAGCCAAACAGATTCCTTTATAAGAAGACTTTTCAGAGCCTTTACTGTGCTAATGTGTGTCATCTCTATGAGGGAGATATAATGTTCAACCTTTTCCAAACTTATTTGACCCCAGAAAACTTTTTTTTTTTTCACGGAGCATCCATTAACATTTCTAGGTCACCAGTGTTCCTCAAAATTTTAGGAAATGCTTGAGATGAACTCAAAGATCCCTCCTAATGATCATATTCTATGGTTATCTATAAAACCAGATTCAGATTTGTTGAGATGCAAGAAATCGATACATATAGCTACTGTATTGGTTAGGGTTTCTGCAGCAAACAGGTGATACATTCACACTGGGCAATTTGAGGAGATTTAATAAGTGGAGTCCTTCCAAAGCTTTGGGGGAACCACAGAAGACAGTGCAGGATCCCTCTAGATTTGATGAAGTGAGGGAAGCAAGTAGATTCCCAAACTAGAGACAGAGAGAATTGCCTGATGGGAGATGTGACCTCCAGTCGGGGGACCCAGTCAGTTCCTAGCAATCTTGCTCACACATCCTCTGCTCGCCTTCCGGGAATCCACATTCCCCAGCTGGAAGCCACAGAGAGGGCAAGGCAGCCTGCTGATGTTTCCGAAGTGGCAATGTTCCAGGGCACCCGGCAGGTAGGAAAGGGGGGAGAGTGAGGAGGGGCAATTGAAAGATAATGAGCACAGCTACCCAACATCTCATTTTTTCCTAAATGTCCCCCTGGAGTCACCCTAGTATAACAGTTGGAGGGGCATAGCATTGAAGCCAGACAGACCCAGATCAGCATCTGGGCTCTCTCCTTACCTGGTTAAATGCTCTCGGTAGTCTCCTAAGCCATTTTGTAGAGTTTAGAGCAGCTCTTTTGTGTCAAATGTGCATTATAATACCTACCTTGCAAGAATGTTATGATGATTAAATGAGATTACCTATATAAAGTGGCTCATAAAAAAAAAAAAGTGGCTCATAATAGGTCCTTTCAAATGTCGTTTTTCTTTTACCTGTCTTCCCTCTGCTATTGGCCAAATATACATTGAGAAACTACCATAGGCTGGGCACCATGAACGTTGACAATTTTTTGTCCACAGAATGTGTTTGGCCTGTGGATTGGGGTGTAGTTCCACATCAGGTAGGACTAGATGACTCATAAGGTCCTTCTACCTCCAGGGAAATATAATATTTCTAAATATTATTTCCAATTCAGCTTTAATGATAATATTTCAACTTCAGCTATGTTTTGAAAAATTTTGATTTGTGCTATGTCAGGGAGGGTTGGAATCACCTAGGGAGCTTTAAAAAAAAAATGCAGATTCCAAAGCTCTGCCTTTAGGTCTGCTGAGACCAATCCTTCAGGACAAACCTGGGAATCCCTGTTTTTGAAATCCTCTCAGGTAAATCTGACAATCAGCTAAGTTTGCTTACCTCTGCTTCACATGGTATCAATACTATAATGTTGGCATATTCATTTGCCTCTTGAGTAAAAGGCCCTGGAACAATGGAAACAGTTGCAGTGAACATCCTTGGGGAGGATTAACCTGCAAACATAGACTCAAAGTAGCACAATACAGCAGTGTGGTTTGATCAGCCACGGCAAGCACCATCGCTGAAGCGAATGTGTTTTTCCTCTGGGTTGTTTTCAGTTTAATAGCTTGGTGAATGATTTGTCTGAGCTGCTACAAAACTATAAATGACATGCCTCATCTTGATGTCTTTGTACATTAAAAATCTCTTAGAAATCAGGACATCTGGCTCATTTCCCTTCTTCTAACTCCACCACTTCCCTTCTCTTCCAGAACAATTCAGTCCTGAAGTCATTAGGCGGGGTCTAACAAAGTAGGCATCCACAGGGGGTGCTGGTGGAGGAGATGTGGAAGCCCAGAGAGGGGTGTCTGAGCCCCAGCCCTATGAGGTGGCAGTGCCCCTAGAAGGGCTGCGCAGCATGAAGGGTCCGAGCCTGAGTGGGTGAGGAGGGTTACCATTCAACACTAAGTGTGTGGCCAGGGCTTCCAGACAGTGGGGGTGGTCAGAGCCCATGCTTGGTGAGTAGAGCATTCACAAGGAGAGGTGGGGGGCACAGAGTGGGGAGTCAGAACTCGAGCATGAAGAGAAGGACATCCTCAAGGAGAACAGGATAGTAGCAGAGATGGGAGATGCTCACATACTGGGGATTTAGCAAATCAGTGACTATGTTAAGGATAATGAAAGCTGGATTTCTCAGAAAAGGTAGTTACAAGTACAGAAAGGGGGAAAACTAGAATAAACACATGGTTTTCAATGGATAAATTTAAATATATCCATACATGGACATATATATACACTTGTATGTATGCATTCTCATATATTCCCTGGCTCTGTCTACTGAGATAACTTGAAAACAAGGATGCCCCCAAAGCAATGAGTACACCTATTCCCTGGATTTTGGCTTCTAAATACCATTTTCCACTAAAAGGAACCAGGGATCCTTAGAGAAATGGCTGATTATAAGGCTGAGGCAGAAAAAGTTTTAGATGAGCCTGGAATATTTTGTACCAGAAAGCAAGCAAGTTCTCGAAGCTTGAGGACAAGAAGGACACAAAAGCCTGTTTCCACAGTTTGATCATCAAATTAGCAGCTGATTCATTTGACAGTAACAGAGTATAACCCAGTGACTAACATAGGATAGTAACAGATTGTAGCCTGTTTAATAACAGAGGAAACCATGAGTCCATACAGGTATCAATCAATAAGTAACTTGAAAGTTTGATGAGGAACAGGATATTTACATAGTTTTGAAGCATCTCCCCACAAAATATTGACTTAGAAGGCAGAAAAGAGTAAGTTTACAATGGAGAAGTTTTGGCAGACACCACCTTCATCAAGTGATCAAGGTGGATATCATCAATAATGGGATCGATAAAATGCAATGTGACAAAACATCCCTGACATGCTAGTCCTGTCAAAGTTGCATAACCTGAATCCAGCCACGAGGAACCATCAGACAAGGCCAAACTGAGGGACGGTCTACAAGATAACTAGCCTGTAATCTTCAAAAATGTCCAGCTCCTGAAAGGGAAGGCACGGTATGCCAAACTGAATAGGATGAAAATGAAACATGTGATTCTGAACTGGATCCCCTGGGAGGTGTGGGACAATCGGAGATAGATGGATGAAGTCTGAGGTCTGCAGTACAAAAAGTCAATGTTAATTTCCTGATTCTGTGGGTTGCGCTGTTGTTATAGGGGTGGGTGTCCTTGTTTGGAGGAAATACACACTAAAGCATTTGTGGGGTGACAGGACATCATGTCAACTTACAGTGGTTTAGAGGGAAAAGTGTTTCGTTCTATCCTCATGCCTTTCAGTAATTTTTTGATTGTTAAAAACAATGATATCATGGAAAAAAATCAGCCTGGCTGGATCTGGCCCCTGTAACAAATTACAAACTCATAATTTTTATGCATGTGGTAGAGCAATGGGGGGGGCAGGTGGTATTATTTTAGAATTAGTTTATTCAGGTCCAAAGAATGAGAAATGTCATAAATGTTGGGGGGGGGGAAGACATGTCACATGTCACTTTCACACGTGAAAGTGAAGGGAGGAAGTACGACTTGGAACAACCACTAGAAACACAAATACATATTCTGCTCTTTATTAAATAATTTTTAAAAAGCATCTATTGTGTCAGTAATCGGGAAATTCAACTCATTATTTTCTTTCGCACGTGTTTTTGTAATGAAGTGTCCTGCTAAAAACATTGTCTAGGGGGCTTCCCCGGTGGCGCAGTGGCTGAGAGTCCACCTGCCGATGCAGGGGACCCGGGTTCGTGCCCCAGTCCGGGAAGATCCCACATGCCGCGGAGCGGCTGGGCCCCTGAGCCATGGCCGCTGAGCTTGCGCGTCCGGAGAACATTGTCTACCAGGTCAACTCTTGTGATTTAGCAAGACAAGTAGAAGAAAATGGAAACTTTGGGTCTGCCTTGAACTAGCACTTGTGTCTTGGGGCATCCGTCTTGGGACCTTCATGCTTATCTGACTCACTCATTGTTTTGCATAACTTCTCCCAGACAGGGAATGGGCTGGTTACAGCTTCTTAAAGTGCATCTTGAAAGTAAGCTCCTAGGATTAGAGACCTTCTTTGGGTCCTTTTCATCCCGAAGTTCTTTATTTGGAAACCAGAAAGAAAGACAAAAAAATATTTTTTAAAATAGTTGCACTAGAGCACAGCATCTAATATCTCCTGTTACCTTAACAGTAAGATGTTAGCTGGTCACATTGACCCTGATCCCAAAGTTTAGTAGAATTCTCCTGCTCTGAAGTAGTATCAGGCATAATAGGTTCTTTCTCTTCTTTTTATTTATTTATTTATTTTTTTAACTACAAAGCTTTATGTCCATGGGTTAGTCCTCATTTGTTGCTCTGAGTCCAGGGCAGATTACACTTGGAGGACACCATCTTGCATTGCACTCAAAGTACTTTTTTTTTGTTTCTCCTGTGACGGTAATTATGCTCCTTCCCACAGGCTGCTCCACTGAGGTGATGATGAGGCTGCCCTGAAATCCTATTTCCTGTTGCAATGAGCGCTACACGATGCTCTCTTGTATATGAGTGAGCTCTCCTTTGAATTTTGAAGGTTGTGCCTTTTCTTTCGTCTTTGTTTTTGCCTCTGAGTACAACTGTGTGATGTAGTTCATGCAGCTCTTAGAGCGGGAAGCTGAAAGAAAAACGTAGCGAACACGAACATTTAGTTTGAACAACATTGCACCCATTTATTTGAAACACGTGGACTGCACGTGGTATTTGTAGGTCCGAATGTTAATGTGTTAAAAAAATCGAACCTGAAATTCACTGATGTGTATACATGGTCTTGAACGCCCTGTGATAGTCTAATTTTTAAATTGTCTTCTTATGTAAACTATATACTCCTAAACCTGAAATAAAATATATAGACATCTCTGCTATCAAATAACATATGTATCGCTAGACAAAACAATACATTGCCTTTAGCATAATTTCATACTGAAAGTAAGAGGGCTTATGGGAAAAAGAGGACTGGGGCGACCCACTGAAAGCCTAGGCAACTCTGTACATGGAGTCTGGAAACAGCTCCAGAAGGTAGCTTTTAAGTGAGCAAAAACAATGGAGTTGAAATGCTGGATTTGGGGGTCAGAACCCAGGATAAAGTGCAACTTCCCACAGCTGTGGCAAGCCCCCCCACCCCACCCCAGGGAGTCGGGGTGGGGGCAGACCTTTCTGGGGAGGGAGTCCTGAGTGCACATGCTCCTTTTGTTTTTTTAATTGTTTTTTAAATTTTATTGAAGCATAGTTGATTTACAATGTTGTGCTCATTTCTTCTGTATAGACACTCATTTTAAACTTTCTTAAAGGTGAATTACAAGGGCTTCTGCTTGTTCAGTAGCTGAGCTGAGGGCTTTTCTTTTCCTGCTAAAGGTTATAATTCTGCTCCCAGTCTTCTGTTGCCCTTGCCTGGGAGCATCGGCGTAGGAAACAACCCCAATTACACGTTATACTGACGTCATTCTCCCCCTGCCAGCTGTGGGAGGAGATGGATGTTATAGAAACACGCGTTGTGCTACAACAGCCTGTATGCAGCTGACACACATTTTCCCCTCCCACACCCAGGTCTCGCACAGACCTCTCACTTGTGCCCCTCTTCCTGCTACTACAGCTAGTCTTTCTTTCCGTTTCACACCCTGCTAGGTCAAAACCAGAAAAAAAGCCAGAGGTGTTGTAAAAGAAATGCTTCTTACAAAGCCTCAGTAAAACCAATAGGAACTAGTGGCAAAGCTTACTGCATTTTCTTGCAACTTTTGGCAGGTGGAATAAGTTGATTTGCATGGCGGAAACAGTGGTTGGAAGGTGTAAGATTCTTGTTTTGCTATATTCCTAGCTTCTTTCTACTGGATCTTTGTCAAGAGTACACACACACACACACACACACACACACACACACACACACACACACACGAGTCTCCTTTTAGACTCTTCTTTTCATATTTTGCTTGAAGAATTGCAATGAAGTCATCCAAAAGACCTGAAACATTTCTGTTTGAATTAGTTAAGCCTTATATTCATTTATTCAATACAGATTTATCCAGCACTCCATCTGTGCCAAGCCCCAGGCTAGGATCTGGGGGTACACATAGAGTAGATCCAGTTGCTCACCACCTGGAGGTGTCCTGTGATAGCTAAATTAATACACCAAACATGAGAGTCTGGCGTGGGAAGTGCTTCACTGTAAAGGTGTATATAGGATACTGTGGCACACAGGAGGGTTCTACCTGTGTGTGACAGCGAGAACTCAGGGATGGCTTCCCAAAGGGGCATACCTCCAGCTACCTGAGCTTAACTGCTACTTTTTGTTTTTTAAGAAGTATTTCCTCAAGTTCTACAAGATGATGTATGCGATTTGCTTTTTCTTGTGCTAAAAATCAAACTTTGATTTTTATTCTCCTCATTAAAGGCAACACGTTAACCTCATTTTTCAAATCTCAGGTCACATAGTTGACTTACTTTGGCTATTATTCTCTTGGGATGATGTTTCTTCATTATTTGACCTCGATCTGTAACTTTCTAGAGTGTGCTCTGAAATTTCATTTTCTGCAGGAAGAGAAAATTGTTATTGATTTCTGGTGCACAGAGCATCTTCTGTATTCAGAGCTGTACGTTTTGAGTAAGAGCACACCTGTTTTTATACCGTAGTGGGCTTATCGCTCCCTCCCCCGTACCTCATGTCCTCATTCGTTCAACAAATCATTTTTTATTCTCTACTATGATTCCTGCAGGCACTGTGCCAGGCAGTATAAGAGCTGCAGAAGTCAAATGACCGCAGATTAGAATCAAGTACTGTCTTTTGGGAAGAAACAATTCCAGTAGCCCTTAAAGAGGCATGGGGGCGAAGTATCAACGGGAGATTTCGAAACAATAGTATGGCATTTGCCTATTGTGCAGACACAGCTGGAAAGCCAGACCCTGTGTTTAGGTATATTTATGATGAAAATGTTAGTGCATCTGAATATCTCAAGACATTGGTATTAAACTAGGAGAAGTGGTTCTTTTAAGAGGGTCATAGCCCTTCAAAGATGTAGTATTTTGCCACGGGACATCATGATTTCTCTGTTACTAGAGGTTTTCAAGCCGTATGTGGCTAAATCAGCAGTGTCCAAGATCACCAGAATGCAAGTCACGTGTGTAATTTAAAAGTTTCTAGTGGTAAAAAAGTAAAAAGAGTAAAAAGAAGCAGGTGAAATGAATATGTTTTATTTAACTAGTAGATTTAATATAGTATTATTAGATGTATTCTTGTGTGTGTGTGTGTGTGTGTGTACTGAGTCTTCAAAGTTGGGTGTGTGTTTTATCCTTACAGCACCTCTCAAGAGCAACTAGCCACAGTTCATATGCTGACTAGCCATACTGTGGCTACTGTATTGAACAGCCCAGGTCTAAGTAACCACTCAGAATTAAAGAGGGGATTTAATCCTGGCACACATTTAGGGAATGAACACAGCAGATGGTTATTCTGGGTAACTTCTAAGGTCCCTTCTGTTTCTGATATGTGTTGAGTCTGTATTTTAGTAGATATCTTCCATGCTAGCTAAGTAATTTTGTTTTTGTTTCCAATGAAATAAACCTTTAAATCAGAACGCTTAGGGAAATTACTAACGTATGGTTGACGGAGGCTGAGTGCATTCTTACAGTGTAAGAATGGGACCCAAAACAGTCTATTATAGTCAACCTTTGATTGACCATTCCTAGAATAGGAGCTGCTTAAGAGCAGGGACTTGGTCTGTCTTGTTGGCAGATGTGTCCCCAGTGCCTGGTACACAGCAGGTGCTCAATGAATGCTTATTGAATGAATGAATGAATATGCTATTTGCTGTCTTTTTGTGAGTAGAAGCCTCCACAGTTTAATGCCAATTCCTGGAGCTGCTCTAGTTTCTCTTGGTCGTGCACTCTGTAACTATAGTTCCTGGAGAATCACATCCTGTGTTTACTGCAAAACAAACGGCTGCTTATTTGAATGACAATGCTCATCAAATAGGTAGTACAGCATTGAATGGAAAAGCTTTGGCAGAGTTTCCCTTTGGGCTGGCCAATTGTTTGAGCATCTTGTAGCCTCCGTCAGGTTCTCTGCCCACTCGCCTTTTTTCCATATGACATGTGCTTTCCGAATCTTCATGATGAAGAGCTGGACGATAATGAAGAGAATGAAAATGAGGAAGGAGACGAGGCTCAGCAGCAGGTAGCCACTATTCTTCCTCGTCAGCCCCACAAACTGACGATTCGCTTCTAGAAGGAAAATGAGAGCATTTTAGACAGTTCGGCGGCTTGTTTTTTTTTTCTTTTTTTTTGGTCACTGAGGAATATACACAGTATTTGCAAAATATAGTAGAGGCTAATACACAGCTGAGAGGAAGAGACGACAGAGAGCTTTACCCTGAAAGTAAAGAGATCCGTGTCATTTATTCTCTGAAAACAAGCAAGCGGGGATACAAACAGACAAAGCAATTGTGCGGGACGATTTGAAAAAGGTTTTTAAGTTCCATAGATATCGAGCTAGTTATTTTTCATTGCTAGTGGAAACGTGAGAATATTAAATTAGAGTCAGGGGATTCAAATTAGATGTAAGGAATGAGTTTTCAGCAAAGTGTAGTTAAGGAGCAAGAGAGATCGTTAAGGAGTTTGTGAAACTATGCAAACAAAATGAAATTTCATTAATCTTGGCTAGGTTAAATGCGGTCCTCTATGAAGGCATCTGGAGATAAACCAGATGAGCTCTTAAAGATCCTTCTAGAATTCTGATTCTACGGGCTCTGATTTTGCTAAATGTCATTCACGGTCCCTGTCATCTCAACCAACAAGCCATTGAGGAGTGTCAGCTACGCATAGGACACTGTGCTTTGAGCTGCATAAGGCACAATCCCTATGTTTTCGGGAGAGTTGTCTATATATGCAAACAAACAAGTTAATAGAAACAAACAGAATTAAGATATCTGTGCCAAATTCTAGACCCACGTGTGTTAATATAATGATGTGTTCAGGGATTCTGAGGCAGGAGTGGTGCCTGAGTTGGTCAGGAAAGTGTTCGGTGAGGATCTTGGCCTTGAAGGAGGGGTAAGGAGAGGAGTGATGCGGACTTTTCCTTTCATCAGGGCAGTTAGGGTGAACAAGGGCAGGGCAATCAAAACAGGATGAAGTTTTCAGAGAAAAATGTGTATTCTGGTCAGGACCTTATAGAGACAGGACTGCAGAGGTAGGTGGTAGAGAGCACCTATTGGAGGGTTGAGGGCTCACATTCCGTGCTGTGGACTGTGAACCATAGCAGTTTTCTGAACATAGGTGCGAAGAGTGCAAAGGGATGTTTTGATAGTAAGTGCTGAAAATGCACAGCAAGGGGAGAAACTAAAGTTACAATACTTCCAGCAGGACATGATGAGGCTCTGCCTCGGGGACGTGGCAGTGATAGTGGACAAAATACCTAAAAGAGAAGACTCCAAAGTACCTTGGAACCTATTGATTTTATGTGTGTGTGTGTGTGTGTGTGTGTGTGTCCACACACACACACACATGCACAAGAGTGAAGGATGTCACCAAGGTTTGGGGCCTATGTGATGCTTTGGACAAGCTGATTTTGTGGGGAAAAGTGCTGTTCAGTTTGTAGACATGTTGAGTTTGAGGAGATGACAGAAAATTCAGCCAGAGATGTGTGGGAAATGGAATGAAACAGGGACTAATGCTCTGGAGAATGTTCTGGAAATGCAGGTATGGAAATCTTCTGCTGGTGGCAACAGAAACAATCTTGGGAATGGAAAAACTCTTTAAGCATTAAGGCAATAACCAAGGATGGAGAAGTAAAATCAAATCTACATAGAAGAAGTCAGAAGAGGAAGGGACATGAGCTAACGGACATGAGAAGGAGTGGTTAGCAAAAGTAAGAGGACCAGGGGCTTCCCTGGTGGCGCAGTGGTTGAGAGTCCGCCTGCTGATGCAGGGGGCGTGGGTTCGCACCCCGGTCTGGGAAGATCCCACATGCCGCGGAGCGGCTGGGCCCGTGAGCCATGGCCGCTGAGCCTGCGCGTCCAGAGCCTGTGCTCTGCAGCGGGAGAGGCCACAGCAGTGAGAGGCCCGCGTACCGCAAAAAAAAAAAAAAAAAAGTAAGAGGACCAGGCAGAGTATGTCAAGGAAGCCAGGGAGACAACTAAGTAAAGGGACAGGGAGTGACTGACCAATAGAAATGTCAAAAATAATGAGGACTGGAAAAGGCTATTGGATGTATTGATTAAGAGGTTAAAACATCAAGTGTTTATGCTAAATAAATGAGTGGTGGGAACACTTATCAGTGGCCAAGTGAGAGACTTGAGTGGTTTGTTCTTCCTCTTCCTTGTCAATCTCTGAGGTACTAGAATCTTCCATTACTGCAACTAAGGTGAAAGTAAGACATGATATATACATATGACTATGTTTGTGCCGTGTCGTGTGTATATATGCACAGAGTCATCCCAAAGCAGCTTTGGAAACCAAATTCAGTGATCCTCATTAAAAAAACAACAATGAGGTCATTAGTTCATACTGACTTCTTCCAAAAATAGTTGCAAATGGTCAGGATCAGTTTGCCTTTTTTTTAAGGTAAATGTTTACTGAACACTACTCTGTGCCAGGCCTCAGGCTGACCATTTGGTATATATTCCTCTACAGCTCTGAGCAAACAGGGGTTTTGAAGAGTTAAGTAAATTGTCTAAAGTCCTACGGCAAATAAGTGGCAGAGCCAATACTGAGACTCAGAACCCCAAATTTCAGCCAGTGTTTTATGCTTCCTTCCTGAATCAGGCCTTCCAGTTGAGACAGTTTTAGGTGCTTCAGGATAGCAAGTGAACACTGAAGAATGGCATCCCAAGCCTGATGGGTAGAAAACCCATAGCCTGAAATGCACAGAGCAATGATTTTTATGTAGAAAATCAGCTCAGTTGTCATTCAAACCTATGCTTGCTTCCCCCTTAGAAGTGGGATGTACTATGATGATTTTTGCTAGGTAAGAGAAATTATAAAAATGAGATCGTTTTTTCCGATTTTGTTGTTTATCTTCCCTTTTCTTTTTTTATTTTCCTCTGCCGTCTCCTGGTTTTTAGCCCATTGTACAGCGCCACGATGTGGACCCCAAGGGGAATGAAACCACCCCTTCTATTGAAAATGGGTATTATTAACAGTAATAAAATTGTAGAAATTGAAAGCTGAAAGGAATTTTAGAATCCATATTGCTTAAATCTTATATATGAAAAAGGAGAGGAGAAAATTGAGTTATTCAGTAGTGGTGTAAACCAATTTAAAGACAACTAGATTCTAAACGTGTTTAAAAATATTGGATTATTAAGGCAGATGAGGTGGTAGTTCCACTTCATAATATTTTCCGTTTCCATCGCCCTGCAGAAAAAGTATGTATGTATGTGTGGTACATACGTACTTATCAGTGTTTAAAGAACCTAAACATTTCCTTTTCAGAGTTATTCACGATAAACATTTTAAAAGTGTAATCTCCTACTCAGAACTATGAACATGATGGTGATATGAAAGCACTTCTCCCACCACATGACATTTTTATAGAGACGCTATTTGAAACAGAAAGGGGACATATAGGAATGTATGCCTTTCTGGATGAGGCCTGTCTTGCTCAAAGCACCATGACGACGGCTTGCATGCATTCATTCATTCATCCATTCATTCATTCACACTGCGTTTTGTGAGTATCTGCTATTGCCAGATGCTATGCTAGGTAAAATACAAAGATAAGTTAAATATATGATCATTGCCCAGAGCTAACCATCTAGTGCTTTACTGTCTAAAAAAGCTGGTATTATAATCCAGGTGTTCTAAATTCTCCATTTATAGTTCAATCCTGTTATCAAAAACTATCTGAGTTCTTGACCACCAAGTAAGTGGTGGGCCTTCAAGGGTGATTTTGTTATTCAATGACAAACACCAAAACTCCAGATTCTGCTTTTTGCTCTTTGTTGTTACCATGTCTTTATTTTGTGTTTGGTCTGTTCTGGATGGAAAAACAAGTCTCCTATAAATGAATTCAGCATTGCCTTTTACCACAGAGGAATTCAAATGTCACAGTTGTGTGTGTGTGTGTGTCTGAGAGAGAGAGAGAGAGAGAGAGCTTACAAGGTGTTAAGTTACCCTGAAGCCCATCCCGCTAACTGATAGGGTGCTTCTCCAGGTCACCATGACGCTGGAGTCAGTTGCAAGGGGTCCTCTATGGTCTTATTACAAATTAAAACAAAAAAATGAGAACTTAGAATTGGAAAAGTGACCTTCCCAAAGAGGCATAATTTTGTTTTTTTAAGTTTTAATGTTTTTCGATACTTACCGGTACTAGTGGACTGCTGAGGGTCTTGAGAGGATGGAGAGCTTGTCTCCAGGGCAGCTGAAACTGTCTCTTGATCAGTAACTAGGAAAGGGGAAAAACAAAATTCTGCAACTACAGAGAGCAATTTCACCCACATTGTACTCAGTACCATAGGTTGGAGAATGTATCTGGCTGCTACCTGTGTGTGGAGGTTCTGCAGCAACCTCAGAATTGTGTGTTCTGCAGCTCTTGCTCTGGTGTTTGAATCTGTGTCCCGTTGATTGTCCATCTGCTAAGCTGCCTGGCTTAGAAGTGCAGCAGGCTGGACCTCCGTGGAGTGGTGCCTTCGGCAGTGGTGGGCAAAGACTATCCGCCACCTTTATCTGTATCCATCTACCTATCAGTCCCTCTGTCTGTCTATCTATCCAAGCACATATCTACCTGCTTATTTATTAGGTGGCTTTGGAGTCAGTCTCAGACTGGCTTGAATTCCAGTCCCGCTCCTTGCCTGCTGCTGAGTTTAGACAAGGTTCCTAATCTCTCAGATGCTCAGTGTTCTCTTACTGTAAAATGGAGATACTAACACATGTACCTCTTGGAGTTTTTTGGTGAGAATAAATGATTTCATTTGAATAACACGTTTAGCACAACACCTGGCTATTTATTAAGCACAGTGCTTACTACGTGCTATTGTATGATATAAAACAATGTTTAGGAATGTTTCCAGAGGTTCAGCTTAGCATAGATTTGACCAGTCAATGAACAGGCCTGTAACCACAGAGCTTATAAAAATGGTGCCTATTGATTTACGAATATTGATACTGATATGTAATATCTTTATGGAATCTACAAGTGTTTCTCAGCCTTTTATTTAATCAAAGAATTTTCTGTGGTTTTGAAAATTATTTTCTTAAACATTAAAATTTTTTGAAAACTATAAATATGCCTGAATCACGTGCCAAGGGCTCTGAGAAAAGAAGAACCACTTAGGAGACACTAGAGAAATAGTAATATAGATGATGAGTGAGCTCTGTGGCCACAGGAAGCCAGAGAAACCTGAAGAAAGAGTAGAGCTGCTGGCAATGAAAAGAAGGAAAAGCTTGAAGGCAAGTCAAACAGAAGTGCTGGAAGCAAATTATAAGACGAGCATAATATGGCAACTACAATAGTCTGTGTGTATATATATATATATATATATATATATACACACACACACATACACACACACTGGAGTTTGTATTTGATTTATCCTCTATTTAGCAAAACTGCTAAATAGATTCATTTAGACTGAATGTTGTCTTGATTAAGTGGATACTGGTACATGATGATTTATCTCCCTGGTTGGTTAGAATGTTATAGACCTCTGCTATCCAATATGGTATCCACCAGCTATACTGATTATTTAAATTTAAATTAATAACAAGTAATATTAAAAATTTACTTCCTCAGTTGCACTAGCCACATTCCAAGTTAGAGTTTTGGAAAACCTGTATCCGCCACTGGGAACTTGACACCTTCCAAATATTTAGGCTTCTGATGCGATTAGTGATGATATTAATGAATGTGATTTTGTTACTGAAATGTGCCAACATTTGAAAGATTTGTATCAATCAATGAATCAGTATTCTCCAAATGACCAAGGCATGATGTTAGGAATAGTGCCTGGATCATTTAAAGAGCAAATTTGTTCGATGGATTTTAATGTACCAAGAGTATGAAATGTTCATTGACATGGTTCTAGAGTCCACAGAGCAGCTAACCTTAAAGAAACTACCTCTTGTCAAGTTTTAGTGTAGCGTTGAAGAAGCGTATCCACAATTATCTGAAAAGGCTATTCAAATACTTTTCCCTTTTCCAACTTGGTGTGAGGCTTCATATTTTTATATAGTTTAAGCAAAACAACATATTACAAGAGCTTGAATGTAGAAGTTATGAGAACCTATTTCTATTAAACCAGATAGTAAAAAGATTTTTAGGGCTTCCCTGGTGGCGCAGCGGTTGAGAGTCTGCCTGACGATGCAGGGGACACAGGTTCGAGCCCTGGTCTGGGAGGATCCCACATGCCACGGAGCAACTAGGCCCGTGAGCCATGGCCACTGAGCCTGCGCGTCTGGAGCCTGTGCTCCGCAACGGGAGAGGCCGCGATAGTGAGAGGTCTGTGCACTGCGATGAAGAGTGGTCCCCGCTCGCCACAACTAGAGAAAGCCCTCGCACAGAAACGAAGACCCAACACAGCAAAAATAAATAAACTAATAAACTCCTACCCGCGACATCTTCTTTAAAAAAAAAAAAAAAAAAGATTTAAAAAATGTAAAGCAGTGCCATTTTTCTGTTTTTTGGCATTGCAAAATATATTTTTTTCCATAAAAATATGCCATTTCTCTTTATATGAAGTAGGTTAATTCTTTTAAAAATAAATAAGTAAACATTGTTCCTACCATGCAGAGTGTGGAGATGAGAGGGTCAGAATCCTTACTGTAAATATGTTCCTGAGCGTCCTCAGCTAGCAAACTTTTACTTGTCGGATTTCTAGCACCTGTGGGTCAATGCAGGAGCTCGTCACAGAGAAACATTCATAGGCAGTTGGATGCACCAACAGGTGATCCTGGTGTGGTTCTGTGAACACTTACTGGGGATCTGGCAGTGGTGCTAAATAATTGACAATCAGATCATAAATAAAAGTCAAGTTTTAGCCTGTTATTATTATTAGAAACATTTTATGGCTATGATTTTTAGTCCTATAGAAAACTATGGCCATCAAGGAGGGGAAACTGTGATTTCCCCTTCAGCAGTAATTTTTGTAGATGGCTTGAACAATTGCTGACAAGTAAAAATATGCTTTTTTGATATTGTTGATTCTTTTATTTAAAATCCGAAAGCCTTTCAGAAGCATTTAGATAAATGAAGCCTCATTTTCTCTTTGGCGACCCTCTCACATTCCCCACATGCTCCCTTGCACTGATGGGGGTGGAGCTTGGGGACCGGAATGAATGACAAAGAGGAAGGAGGGACTTCCCTGGCGGTCCGGTGGTTAAGACTCCGCCTTCCAATGCAGGGGGTGCAGGTTCAATCCCTGGTCTGGGAGCTAAGATCCCACATGCCTCACAGCCAAAAAACCAAAACGTAAAACAGAAGCAATATTGTAACAAATTCAATAAAGACTAAAAATGGTCCACAGTAAAAAAAAAAAAAAACCTTAAAAAAAACCCCAAAAACAAAGAGGTAGGAATATTTGCGTCAGGTTACGGTACAGTCTGGTCTGTGGGTACTTGAGTCTTCTAAACCCAGCTTCCTCAAGACCTGCTTTTGGTTTGATGAGAAAGTGAACGGTGGCGAGCACAGGGGTAGTGAGCGAGGAGCTGTTCGCCACAGCGCCAGCGCCCACAGAGCAGCGTGACAGTTTTCCCACAGAGAGGTTCTCGTTAACAAGTGCCTTTCTTCATTGGTTAGTTCATTTGATAAAGAGCTTTTTCAACAAATGCACTGTCACCCAACAGCTTCCTCCTTCACTAGTGTGAGTGAATTCTTATCCTCCAGGAATCTCTTTTCTCCCTAAGAAGAACTTTTATAAAGTAATGAAGGTCAGACTCTTATTAATGATAGATGTGTGATTCATGCTTCTTTTCTTTTTTTTTAAAGATTTTTTTGATGTGGACCATTTTTAAAGTCTTTACTGAATTTGCTTCTGTTTTATGTTTTGGTTTTTTGGCTGTGAGGCATGTGGGATTTCAGGTCCCCGACCAGGAATCGAGCCCGCGCCCCCTGCATTGGAAGGCGAAGTCTTAACCATGGGACCGCCAGGGAAGTTCCCATGCTGCTTCTTATAGGATACTTCTTGGCTCAAAAAGTTTTATATAGTTTTTAAATTACTTCTTAAACTTTTGGTGAAGGAATCAGAGAAGAGGGATTCTGAAAATGGAGGCAACTCCTCTTCACATTTAATGTTTGATGTTTTTTTCTTTTTCTTATTTTTTGGTGCTCTGCTCAGAATATTAACATGGGTAAACTGAAATCTCCAAAACGGTTGTAACGAAATAGCTAAAGCATAATCATGACTTAATGTGACTACGTGAGTGTTATATTAACATAAAATGATATCGACAAGTTTAGATTTATTTCAGTTAGTATTGTCTCCTTTTGGGTTAAGTACAGAGAGGTAGTATGCTTCACATGATATCTCCAAACACATGACTGCAATAAAACTGTTTAAGGTCAAGTTATGCCAGCTGTCATGATCAAAAAGCGACCATGACACTGTTTGCATGTGGCACTCTGCTAGGCTTTCTGCACAACGGGGGTTCCTCTCAGTGTTGGAACAGTTGCAACCCTGTTGGCTAGCGGGAGACATTTCAGTTATTAAAGGAATTTGCTATTAAAGAAAGCTTTGTTGACCTGAGCTCACTCTGAAGGACTTTTCCTAACCCATTTAATTTTGTTTGATAGTGTAATATAAAGGTAAATTTAAAATAATTAAAGACAGTCATTGGTGGTTCTTACCCAAATCTTCAAACCGGAAAGGGGCTACCAGTTTTCTTCCTTGCAGGCCTTTGTGTCGGACGATGCAGCTCGCTGTTGAGTTTTTGCCATATGTGTGGACTCTGAGTGTGCTGGTGCTATTACACTTCTTCCCATCAGTTTCATATTCATGGTGGGTTTCACCTATGGAGCAATTTAAAGAGGCGTGTGAGGTTGTGGCTGTTTAATGCTGTTGGACGTGTTTGCGTCTCTGAGAGACCAATGGCCTTGACATCTTGGCAAACCTGTTAGACTTCTAACCTCACTCTAACTTCCCCCAGCTGCCTGGGACATGCTTGACCCTAGTCCCAAAGAGAAGCAGATGAATAAGAGTGGATAAGTTTCTATAAACCCTGCACTACTGGAAAAAAAAAAAAAATCCAAAGCTTATCATGTTTACACGGGAAAAGCCTAATGTTGTGAAACACAAAGACCCAAGACCTTACTCAAGTTGAATGAATAAGGCAAATTAAAGGAGAGGTCCAGAATTGGCACTGGACTGAATCTATGGTTACATAAAATCGAATGGAATGTCTGTTGAAATGTAAACAAACTAGAAATAGTTCCCAAGCACCACAGTTGGTTCTCCTGCTTCAGTTAAAAGGCTCAAAGCTTAGATTCGCTGTTACCAAAATATTTTTGTCTGTCGTGGGCAGTATGACATAGTACTCCACGGTATAAGCAAGTTCATATATGTTCCAATTGCATGTATCATGTTAAATGTATTTTTATTTATTTATTTATTTTTGGCTGCGTTGGGTCTTTGTTGATGCACGCAGGCTTTCTCTAGATGCGGCAAGCGGGGGCTACTCTTGGTTACAGTGCGCTTCTCTTGCTGCAGAGCACGGGCTCTAGGGCGTGCAGGCTTCAGTAGTTGTGGCTCGCGGGCTCTAGAGCACAGGCTCAGTAGTTGTGGCGCACGGGCTTAGTTGCTCCGCGGCACGTGGGATCTTCCCAGACCAGGGCTCGAACCCATGTCCCCAGCACTGGCAGGTGGATTCTTAACCACTGCGCCACCACGGAAGTCCCTGTTAAATCGTATTTTTAATTTTATGCCTGCTACAAAGTTTATGCTCAGAGGTAACAGCTATATTGTACCTTTTATTTTATGAAATGTTATGAAGCCATAATAAATATTCCATTTTAGGTTTCTACCTTGTTTTAAACAAAAACATGTAACCATGTTATTTGTGTAGAGGCTTTCAAGAGTAAGGCGTGGTATCGATTGGTTAGTAAGGATAATTTGTCTTGAAACAACTGATGAAATATTGAAGGGTGGCCCCTTCTGCCACCAGAGGGTGCCAGAACCTTGAAAAATTCCTTAGACACATAAACGGGGAGGAAAACAAAGGAGGAAAGAGAGCCATTTCTTCACTTACCTTGGAGCTCCATGTCATCCCCTAAGAGCCAGGTTATCCGTGGAGGGGGCTTACTTCTCACAGTGGAGCATTTCAGTAGGACATGTTCTCCATTTTGCATTCTAGCGGAAACTTCCAAGGTTGGCTTGACAGGAGTTGCTAGAAGAAAATTGATTTTTCTTTGCTTAATTAGCTGGTCTATAGATATCAGCAAAGCACAGAGCCTAATAATCTGCAGGGATCATTGCAGGGGATGGGGTCTAAATAATGGGCGTACTTTTTTACTTGACCTTTCTCAGAATATAGTTAAAGGGCTTTTAGGTACTTGGAAAGCTACTCTGGCTGTAATCAGAATGTTTGTCGTCCAGTGTGTGATTAGTCTCCAGAAATTCCCAGGCAGACTTAGTTACAACAGTAATTAGTAAACGTCATATATGAATGTATTTGGCTGGTAGAACACTAAGTGAGGAATAGAGGCTTGAATTCTAGTCCTGTCTCTGTCACCAGCTATTGTAAGCGCTTGGGTAAATCCCACAACTTCTTGGTCTGTCAGTTTCCTTGTCTGTGACATGACTGGTTTATGGTCTCGTTGTTTCAGGTCTAAACTTTCATGAGTCTAGGACTCACCTCAACGTACTGTTACCTCTGTCCCCTCCTAGCATCAAAGATGCATTTCTCTTTTAAAGGGCCCACCGGCCCTTTTTCTTTCTACTCCTGTCTTGGAAATCCTTTTCAGTTAGGCTTACTTCTTCCTCTTCCCTGGTCCAGAACTGCACTCTTTCATGTTGATTTACTCATCCATCCGCCATTGAGACATTATGAGGTCAGTTCCAAGTATGCACTAGATGCCTTAGATGCTAGCAATGCAAATAAGGAAAAGGTAAGGCCCGCCAAGGAGCTATAGTCTGGCGATGGGCTCAGCCCCTAACCTGTTAATTGAAAGGCCAAGTGCTAAGTGCGATGACGGTGGTAGGCATGGGGTGTTATGAGAGCTCAGTAGGGCACACAGTCAGTCTGAGCCCGAGTGGTATTTGGGGTGGCCAGTAAGGTGGGGAGAAGGTGATCCCTAAGCTGAGTCATATTGGTTCTCAAAACCCCTAGGGAGCCACTCCTTCCTAGAGACTTAGTCAACATGCCTTTACTTTCCGGCAGGTACCACACTCTAATAATTCAAGAAGAGAAGTCTAAGAAATTCTTTGTGTGATATGTGGATTTATGTTATTTAGAGAGCAATAAAAAGCAATGTTTTTAATTGATCTGTTCTGCCACGAAAAGCAAAAAGGTAAAGATGGTGAGACTTAGGCTGAACACAGCTGACCATCTGCAGAACTGAGCAAGTTCCAACCCATCGGGAGCTGTCCCTTCCTATCCGTGCCTCCCAATCCCACACCCACCCACCCGCAGCAGAAGAGAGGCACTTGTTTTGTAGAGGATGTGAGCTGATTGTCCAGTGCAGTTACATCTGAACTCATGCCATCTTAAGATATGCTGTCAGAAGTTTCTGCTTGATGTCCGTATGTGCTTTGCGCCTTCCTAAACTAGTGTGCAAACTCCTTGTGGGCAGACATTGTGCCTAATTCATCTTTGATTCTCTGCAGACTAGCACAGCGCCTGACACAGAGTCGCGGCTCATCCAGTACTAGTTTTCTTTCCTTTTAGTTCCCTGCAGAGAAAATCTAGTTGATGCCAAAGACAGATTTCACAAATTCACATTTTCGTCTGGGGCTTGCCACTCAAAATGCTGTTTTCCTTTCAACAAAAGGTGGCAAAGGCGCCCAGGAAATGCCTTGCTCTAGGCAACATTTTTTAACTAAAATATTAAGTTTTAAAATGATGTATCACGTTCCTAAGTATATTGTTCCCAGGCTGGGTTTACTGGCATTCGGACACCTACCTAACACGATCACTTTCACTTCCTTTGTTCTCACGGAGTTGCCGTAATGCAGACACTTGTACACGCCTTCATCTTGCTGTGTTACATTCAGCACCCTGATGGAGAGCTGATTGGAGGCGTAATGAAGAAGCTGGTATTTGGAATTTTTTAAACCTGTACAAGAGGGGAAAAGAGCTATTATGAGGAGAGAGATCAGATGAATGCAGACTCTCAGTGGATTGATTATTCAGAGAAATAGCTTTTGATTGTCACACTTTAAAGGAACAAATGTCCCATCTTCAACTGAGCTGCTTTCCAAATTCTGGTGTTGCCAGCTGGAGGCCTTGAATAGTTCAAAGTTAGTTTAGGAAATGAAATATTTTGATTCTAGGATCTGTGAAATAAGCAATTTGCTTTATTTGTGCTCGTAGGAAATTAAGAGCCCTGTGCTGGCAAAGGGTTCAGGTTGCAGGAGGATATTAAATAATTTTTTTTTTTACATTGTGGAAAACGCCCCACTAGGATTTATGTCTTTGAAATCTGATTCTTTTGTGATTGTCTTGTCACAGTGTATGTGAAGAATGGAAAATAAATGCAGTGATATTCATTGCTCCAGCTAGGTGCTTGTTATTTTTAATTTTTAAAAGTTCATTATTATTTGAAGTTTCCCAAAGATGACGACTTAGTCCTTCCAAATGTTTAAGGAATTGCCAAAACAAACAAACAAACAAACAAACCCCAACATAAAATCCCCCACAGCTCCAGAAAGTTCTAGCCAATAGCAAGTGTTCCTTTTGATTCTACCTTGACCTGGGATTTCCATCTCAGGTCAAAGGTCGCTTGGCAAATCAGAGGCTCCTTAAATGAATGGCTTTATTTGCTTCTTTTTTCTAATGTTAAGATTTATAATGTGAACAAGCCTAAAATAGTTAAATTGTGAATGGCTGACCAAGGAAGGTTGTTTCTCATCTTGAATAATTGTTGTGTGTCCTGGGACACTGATGTTACCTGAGCTGGAATTCAGGTGTTCTCAGTCTCAGCACTATGGACATTTGAGTCCATAATTCTTTGTTGGGAGGGGAGACTACACTGTGCATTATGAGATGTTTAGCAGCATCCCTACTCACTAGAGTCCAGAACCCCTTGCCTCTCCCTAGTTATAACAACCAAAGCTATCTCCAAACATTGCCAAATGTCCCCCAGAGGGCAAAAAGTACCCTTGGTTGAGAACCACCAAGCTAGATCAAGGCATGCTGTTGCAGAAATTTGAGAACGTCCGTCTTCTCCCAGTTTACCCAAAACAAAGCAATGGAAAGCATTATTTAACAGAATTCTCTCTACTTAAATTTTCCTCTCAGAACTTTTAACAATTAATATCTACTTATTCTTTCGGAATCTAGTTGATTCAGCTTAAAATAATATAGTTATTTTACATTGAACCTGTCAATATTTAATAACATTTTCGAAGCACATCAAATTTTTTTAGAGGCTCTGCTTTTATAAAGCAGAATGAAATTTGCTGTGTTGGGGACTTTTCCAAACATTTGACAGTTAGGAGTATTAAATGGAGACATAAAATGGTCTCATAAAGGGGAGGGTTTCATAAAATCCTGCCCGAAGAGATGAACTAAATAGACTATAATAGACTATTAAAAAAAAGTAACGACATGAGGTGACAGATCCTAGCTAAACTTATTGTGGTATCATTTTCCAATGTATACATATATCAAATCATTATGTTGTACACATTAAACTAATACAATGTTGTATGTCAATTATATCTTAATAAAATTGGGGGAAAAAAGAGTCCTCTTCCATCTCAGGCATCTAAGACTCAGTGTGTATTTCTGAGAGAGGAAGATTGCCCTCCTTTTCAAAGTAATACGTCCTGTCAATTCCTATCGCCTAGTGATCTAAAGGTTTTGTTAAGACCAACAAGAGAAGGGGAGCCATCTGGAAGGGGCTTTGAGATGTGGCTTTGGATCGCTCAGATGGAAAACAAAGCAGCTGGCTCCAGATGCGGGGTGATGTGTTGGCTGCCTGAGGACCAAGGGCCCCCAGTCTGTCAGTCTGCTACCCATCTGTCATCATGCTGGTGATGGTTCTCATGGTCGCTGAGAGTCAGAAAGTGACATGGGGGTGAGGTGGGTTGATGGAAACGTACTCTGTCATTTGAGCCCCCTTTAACCAACCATTTTGGTGGGGTTTCCATTTCAGACTTCCTGTCAGTAAAAGCAGCCACGTGTGAAATAATAAGCTTCTGGGTGCTATTTACATGTCACAGTGGGTAGAGCCAAGCCCACCGTTTGGGTGACTCATGGCCGCTTTCTGTCCCACCAACCTGTCTGTCTGGAAAATCCCTCAGGTTGAGGGCCTGATGGTGATTTACTTTTCCTTCACTTACCGGAATGCTCACTGAAGAAAATGGTGAAGCCCGATGGGGCCAGCCACTGCAGGGAGGTGGTCTCCGCCTGAGAAATGACACACTTTAGAGTGAGTGTCTGGCCTTCCTCCACGGTGACGGTTTCCATGTGGTCGGTCTGAAAGGCCTCTGCAGAGGAAGAGAATCGGGGACAGTCAGAGCTGGCACGGGCCACGCCCCTCCTGAGCTGAGGCAGGGGTTTAGACTCAACGCAACCTCTTTCATTATTTGGTTATTTACTACACATTTCTTAGAGAAACAAAACGTAAGTCAACATCAAACAATGCGAGTGTTACTTCCCATTGGGCTCTTGCGAATTATGGAGCTGCCCATCACGGTGAGTAGGTACGCCCCACCCGCAGAAGGGCTTCTCCACCAGAGGGAAGATGTTCTCAGATCTCTTGCGATTTAATATTCCACAGCAGCGCTTTCCCCAGGCAAACGTGAGAGTCTAATTTCCCCAAATCACAAACCCCAGAGAATGAGAAACAATTGGTTCTAAGCAGCTACACAGTTATCCTCCCAAAAAAGAAACTGATAGAAAAATAAATGGGCTTTACTGCCAATTTGGCACATTTATTGCCATTTGTTATTTCTTCAAGTTTTAAATTTAAAAGAATTTTTTTTCCTGAGGACGAGACAATTCTTATCAGTGAAAGTACCAAACACTTCCATAAACAGAAGAATACTGTGGGGTTATAAAATATGAACAGCAAAGGCAATGAGTTTTACTGCATCATCTTAAAAAAAAAAAAAAGAAATAAAAAAGGAGAAGCAAGAAGGGAGTTTATTTCCTTGTGATAAATTTCAAATATTAGGAAGAGCGCTTTGGAGAGCTCTGGGAATTAACTGGTGCAGACTTTTTAGTTTGTTCCATTCCTCGGTCATTAATTTCAACCTAGCCTCTGGCAATAAGAGCCCAGAATTACTGTATTGTATTCATATTGACTTTCATGGGAAAACAGTTTGTCTGAGTCCGAAGGGAAAACCACTCATATCATCAGCCAATACTGTGATGAACAACGAGGAATCAATAAAAAGAGATTATTTTCAAAAAAGCATTGAGTCACAGGCCAGAATCCTGCTTACGCAGGTCATTTGGAGATATTCTCATGTACAAAATCAACCTATAATCGAGTAACAAGGCTAATATTAGTAGAGATGCTTTGAAATGACAATGGAGTTTCTTCCAAGGTTAAGGGGCTTCTGAACCAAGAATCTGAATCTAGACCTAACTCGCATTGCTTTGTTCCATTATGATTCTTGCTTTACTCTAGTTCTCATGCATTATCTTGCTCCCCACAAACAGATTGAAGTTTCAAGAGGGCAATAACTATGTCTTCTATTTCTCTAAAATTCATTCCTTATAGAAACTATCACAGTGTGAGCTTGGAAGGTCATGGTTTAATGCCAGCTTTCATGATGACACTATAATCTAGCAGGCAATGGATAGATATCTATGCCCTCCTATTGTTAGTAAGAATACTGAGAGGCAGGAGGGAAGTTACTACATCAGTAAATGATAGAATAAAAACTAGTGTTAAGCAACATCCCCTGATTTCATCCTTCAGGCCAGAAATTGACACTGAGAAGTTTTGCCCGTGTTCTTACCTTTGGTAGAATGATTGTCTAGACAGGAAGCCCACATCTGGGGAGAAGGGAGCGGAGAGAGTTGTCTGCTGCCTGTTTATGAATAAACGTTTCCCATTTTAAAGGTGTACATCATCCTTGTCTTTCTTGGGATGCGTGCTTATGAATTAATAATGTCATTTGATTCTCACAGTGTCTTAAAAATTGTCCTAAAAGGTAGTATGGCTTTTTAGCATATGCTAAAGAAGGTTATCTCCCGAGATGAGTGTTTGCTCTTGCCTTTGAGAGTTCAGGATCAGGTTGCTGACCACAAGAATAGGTGCCTGAGTTCCAGATGGAAAGGGCTGTGTTTGAGGCATAGAACACTGTCGTTTCCTCTACTCTTGGCTCCTAGCCTTGCTTTTGGCTTTATAAGCCTAATTATCTTGCAGTGCTGTCATGTAGACCCCGTATTTGATTCAGAGACAGGAAATCCTTGTAGAAGGGAAGACTAGCCCAGTGAGAAGCCACTGAGCCATATTGCTTCAGTGGTAGTGCTTAAAAATATTGTCTAATGTGTCTAAGTCACGTCAAAGGGTAGAAGAGGGGCACAGTGGGTACCTAAGTTTTGATGGCACGTCTTCTAAGAAAGAAGTTCCCCGTGACCCTTTTGTTGCCATTGAAAACTACAGTGGAACTCGTCTTTAAAATCTTTCTTCACCTAAGTTTAGAGTCAAACTTTCACCTTCTTTGTCAGAGGGATGGGGTGAGGGGTATCTTCTTTGCTCACCACTTCCTCCCCTACAGGTTCTAAAGACATGTATATCCTTATTCACCCTTAGGCTTTCTAGTGTAGACCCTGAGTGCCCTGTGCCTACCTGCTAGTCCTCCCTGTCTGGGCTTCAGACTTCTCACCCACAAACGAGCCCGACGTGACTGCCAAATGCTGGACATACAGAGCTTGACAATGAATCTCTGTGATGTCTCTCCCGGAAGGTCACCACTCACTGCTGGTACGTCATGTTTACTGAGTGGATTATTGACTGCTGGGCTTGGTCATTATCTCCACGACTGGGTTTATCCATCCATGCACAGCCGTGTGTTACGAGGCCGCTAGTTAAGTCTGGAGCTATAGACTGTGACTGTGTGACTGATTTATACATGGAAAGGGAACCCGTGACCTTCACCATCATCTCCAACCCCCAGCGCGTGAACCAGTTGTCCTATGAGTGGAATCGCTTCATGCCAAAGTACGCGTGACCGACCCTTAGATAGCCACAGCTACCTACCAAAGCACCCGTAGATAAAACCTGTGCAGTTCCTAAGAGTCCTTGGCTTTTCCGAAGGTTTGGGAAGTGGCGGTGTGTCCACCCTACCCTAGGTCATCATGGCAGACTGAAGAAAGAGTAAGATATGCTTTCTTTTTCTTAGTAGCCCAATTGTTGCACGCAACAACTTTTAAAACTCCAGAAGAGAGCCAGTCTGTCCTGCAGGGACCCCGAATTCAGCACGTCCACTTGGAATTCATCATTTGTACTGTCCCTTGTGCTGCATACACACCAGACACAGACACACCACCTGCTCGGTTCTGGTAGTTCCCTGTACCCCTCGGTGTCCTCCCAAGCCATTGCATGCCAGGTATCTGAGAGGCACCCCAGCGTCTTCCCTCTCCAAAGCATCTCTTTAATCAATTCATTCCTCTTTTTTTCACTACTCTCACTGCCTCCATTGTTTCTTTCTTGGACCATTGCAATAACCTCCTTCTAGCCTCTACTCCCTCTAATTTATCATCCTCATCTGCTTCAGAATTACGGTTAAAATGTATAAATTTGATCGTTTGATTCCTTCATTAGAATATTTGCTACGGCTCCCACTGCCTGTAGGAATCAGGTCAAAATTCCAGATAACTTGACTCGCATCTTTTCCTCCAGTCTCATTGGCCGATATTCCCTTCCAGACGCTCCATGCAAATGGCTACTTGCTGTTTCCAGAAAGTTCCAGGCTCAAGAAGATACTTTGCCTTTGTCCATGCTGTTCTCAGCCTGGGATGCCTTTCTTAGCTCCTTCGAGGCTCAAGTCAAATTACACCACTTTTGTCAAAGCTGCCCAAGCAGCCTTTAGCCTCTCCCTCCCCTCGGTAACCTCCTCTCTCCTCCAGATCCCCAAAGGCTTCCGTTAAACTCCTCTTACAGCACTTCACACATTACCTTTTTGGTTACAAGTATGTCTCTGTGGATAGATGACAGACTCCTCATACAAAAGTTGTTTGCTAGTCATTCATTTTATATTCCCAGGGCCTAACACAAAGTAACATTTTAAGTATTTGTTCGATCAATGGCTAATCATGAGTGAATGTATATACTCAGGGATAAATATTTTAATAGGATGCTCATTTGGTTATGTTAAATAATAAAGATGAGCTAGGTTAAAACCAGAGACACACAGTGAGTTAATTCTCAAACCAGAGCTGTATTTGCTCGGCTCTTATGAGGTTAGCAGGCAAAATAGGCTTCGATTCAAATCATTACAAAAAGGCATTATTATTATTCTTTAGATAGATTTGATAGAGAAAATTACGAGTGTGCCAATGAATCAGACTTTCTCAAAATCAAATGATTCCCAGTATAGCTTTAAAGAATCCGTCTCAACAGCACGTCAGTAAATGGATGACTCTTTCCGGGTCAAAGGAAGTATCAGGAGGACGCTACTCAACTTGCAGCTGTTCTTTGTTTCCTGCATCCTACTCTCCACTAAACAACCGGAACAGAGGGTGCAAATTGGTGGCTTTTCATCATCTGCTATATAGGTAAATGGGAAGAATTTGAAAGCTTCTCCATTCTTACTGTGTTTCACCCACCCTAGGGGCTGCCAGTAGGTGCCTTGAAAAGAGGGCAGGCTCCAAGATTATGGGACTTTTTTTGGGGGGGGGGCTATAAGTTTTTGGCACCCATAGAAGTTGTGCAGTGGAAGAAGGTGTAGTGATCTTCCCATAATTCAGTTAGCTAAAAGCAGCTGGTAATCTATGTTGCCCAAACTGCTGATCTGCTGCCTTTTTGCTGATAAGAAAGCAACATGGTCAGCTCCTTTCCCGTTTGGGACTCTGATGGGCATGAGGAAGCTTAGGATAGAGTGGGCAGTTGGTTCCCAAATACCATTGAGCCTAGACGCCCTCTGGCTGGCCCTTTGGATGAGGGTTCAGTTTGGGATTTTTCAAGAATGAATCTTCCAAACTGTATATATTATAGCTTTCAAATTTTTGATCCACATTGAGAAACACATTTTCTATCACAACCCAATACACACGCACTCACTGAAAACTTTCATGAGATAATACTTTGACTGTGTGCTTTCCTGATATTTACACTGTCATTTACTAGCTGTGAAAACTTGGGCAGGTTGTCTAATTTCTTGTAACCTCGATTTTATCATATGTAAATTAGGGATATGAGTACCTCCCTCAGTATTTTTGCTGGGATAAATGAAATAACAAAGTTTTCAGCACTGTGCACGATACAATAAATACACTTCTCCCCTTTCTTTATAAATAGTATTTGAATAATTTATATCCTAAAAGACTTATCTTAGGTTTACCTTAGGACATGATTATTGCAGTTTTTTATTTAAAACATGATTTCTGTGAGCTATTTTTATAAGGGAATAACTCGAGTCCTGAAAAAGTGAAGGTCAGTTAAAGGCTTTAAACTTTGGAATAATTGAAAGCATTCTAATTTTAGCCACCTAAATGTACTTTTTCTGAAGGTATTAGCTCTTCCTCAAGACACTTACTGAAGACACTATTATTTATTACAAAAATTGAATCTTTATTAAGTGCCTCAAGATGCAGGGACCAAAACAGAGGGCACTAATTGAAGTGTATAAGGTAGGAAATTGAAGTACTATGTAAAAGAGGACATCTAGTGTTTAAAAATACTGTTCTTCAGATGCAGTTCTGTGGTGAATGAAGATTTAGAAGGACAGCTGCTTTACTTAGAACATAACAATACATTCAGTTTTGGAAACCAACATTCAACAAGCAAGCAACACTGTATACGTGTAATTTTCTTTGCTAGAAAATGATACAAGTTGCAATCAGAGATTCAGAAACAATACAGCCTGCCCCCACTTTTGGGTAGGAATAATCTGACCTGTGCTAAAAAGGTAACTGTCTTTCTTTAACGTTCAAAACACTACATTAGAATTGAGCATCAAAAAATCGCATTTGAAAATTATAATGAAATGTAAAGTATAACTGACTCAAAAAATAAGCACAAAGTTTTCACGGGGATCATTACAATCTGAACGAATTAAGAGTCATATAGCACTTTGCCACTTTCAAAGTACTTGCACATTTGAAATTTGATCCTTCTAACAATCTAGAGTTTGGTAGATCAAACACTGTTATCATCTTCATTTCAAGATGTGGAAACTGTTTCAGAGAAATTAACTTATTTGGCTAAGGCTTATACAACAAGGAAGTTTTTAAAAATCCCAAAGAGATGCCCTTTCAACTGGTATACCCTTAAGAGAGCCAATAAGCTTGTTACACTTTGCCATAACACAGATTCCACAGAGACACACGCTACAATGACGTTTCTAGACCCTATAGCCACTGAACAAGAGATTCAATAAATCCAGTAACATCCCTCAGATATGTGATTTCGGTGTGGCATGGAAAGTGGCAGATTTACCTGAGCTGCTTCTGCAGTTGGTCCTCCGTGAGAGCAGTTGACTGACTGGTAGACAGATGTGCCCAAACACTAGGTCCACTGAACATCAAAAAACATGAGCTCTAAGTCCTTACCTTGTAAGGGGAACCAAGCCAGCAAGCTGCAAAGCCTCCACCACATACTGTGCTGTGCTGCTGTTGCACTCTGTCAACTTCCTCTGGATTCTGAAATAAATAGAGCAGACTGGGTTCTTTTGAAAGGGGGAGGCAGTGGCTCTGTGACCTCATGTGTCTCACCTCCTCCATCCGCTCTGGAAGCCCCCCTCTTAGTTAGCTGCCCCCAAAATACCTCCCGGTGGAACATTTAGGGGACCACATGTGTCACCTTGATTGTGGAGAGGGGTGAGTGTATGTGTTGGTGGCACAAATCTTTCTATTGCACGTGGGTAGTCCTGGTAAGTCAACTAGTTGCAGGGCTTTTGGGGAGAGGAGGGAGTGCAAGAGATATTAAAATGTTCCTGTGTAGTGACGTCACCTTGTTTTCACTGGTCTAGTTTATTAAACAATTAAAATTAGGCAATTTTTGCTGAACCCTTGTGAATATATTTCTAACTCTGGAAACAATTTCTAATGGTTATCAGGGGGCAAAGTTCACTAAATCACAGATTGACTCATTTAAAAAATCTGTGTATCCATCCACCCACCCATCCACCCATCTGTCATTCATCCAGCATCCATCTCTTTATTTATCTAGCCATCTAGTATGCACCGCTCTAAGATATGATCAGATGTGAAAGATAAAGCCTTGTGTTTAAAGAGAATATGATCTTAGTGGGGGTGAGAGTATGCACATGAACAATTTTTGGTATTTAATTCTCATTTACTGGACAAATTGAGATAGACTTTATTTCATTTTTCTGGGGACACACAGCAAAATACAGGTAGACTTATGCTTAGAAAACAGAGGTTAGTCTGCAATGTTTAGAAAATTGTAAAGGAACTCATATTTACTGGTTCTAATTGAAACTAGCGTTAGTACTCTTAAATGTGATAGTTTGGGTAGGGAACATTATATCCATCAAAAATGTCTTTCAAATATTTTAGCTATTTTAACAGGTAGAAAGAGAGTAAAGAACTGAGAGAAATATTGTTTCCTTGTAGAGTTTAGCAGGATATAATGTCCTCTTTCTCAAATTGAGGTTATAAATGCCTTGGGCCCCCAGCTAAAAAGCAGCAGATGGGTAGGATCCGCTCCAGATTGATTAAATAAGAATTTCACTGGAATGAGGAGCTACTGGTATGTCTAACGAGGTCTCCAGGTATCAGAAGGCGAACGTGAGCAGCACTGATGGGGAGGGTTTTCTGGCATTGAAACCGTGAGATGTGAGAGGTAACCCTGTCTCTGCTACCGGCTGGTGGCTATAGGGCCATAGAAGGTTCTCCATAAATGCTTCTTGAATATATCGACATGTATGGGAGCAGGGCATCAGTAGGTTGCATCGTACCATTTTTCAAAATAGAGAATTGAGGAGTTTGGTTGAGATGACACAGTGAGTTAGTGGCAGAACTGAGAATACAAACCAAGACTTCTGAGTATTTGGTCTGATTTCTCTTTTCTTCCCCATAAGATTCCCTCTAGGGACTTCATGTTTTTATATTTAAGGCTCCAAGGCTGTCTTAAGCATTTGATTTTCCTGCTAACGTCTTGTCCTTGCTTTAGAGTGACACTTGATCTGTCTGTACCCCCTTAAGAAAACCCAAGGAAAGTGCATATAAGGTGTCTCTGGGCCTCCCTTGGAAGGTGTGAACTAGCCTGTGGCTAGTTAATAGTTTCCCACGTTTGTTTTCACCTAGAAGAATACTGTTCCTTATAGAATTTTCTAATACTTCCTGTCAAAGCACATGAGGAAAAGGCTTTACTTTTCCTCTTGACACAATGGTGTCAGATGTGCCCTCATAAAGCCAGAAACATGTCTGGACTTAATTACTGGTTGATTTTTCAGATCTTGAGCCTATCATCTAGGTTGAATGTATGAGGAGGTAAAAAAAAATCACTTTGACAAGAAACAAAGGTAGAAGTGTCATCTCGGGAGTTCTCATTTTAAGCCAGTGGGAAAAAAATCTTGGACCCGGTCTGAACTAAACTCAGGTAGGGCCTGGAGAAGGGTCACTTTGCTTCTCTCTTTTCCAATAGTGGTTTTCTGTAATTTTCTATTTGGTAAAAATGTGGAGAAACAGGTGGAAGTAACAGAATGAATACAAGACTCAGGTGACCAGAGAATAAAACGTTCTGAGACTGACCTAAATTAACAGTGTAGTTTGTCCCAGATCTACTGATTTAATGTGGTTTTAGTGCAATATCTGTGAATCAAATGGTCTTTTGAGAATGCATTCGCATGAAATTTGCCGAGTGTTCGTTTCACTGTAGGCAGGTAGTCTTTCTCATTCTCTTTCAAAAACACAAATCTGATATGTTATTCTTCTGTTCCAAAACCTTCAGTGGTTCCCTTTTGCCTGAAGGTTACAGTGCAAACTCTTTAGCAGATCATTCAAGGCCAGTCACACCCTGGCCCCCATTTCAGCCTCCTTTCCCTCCATTCCCCATACTCATAGAAAATTCTTGTCCTATTTCAAGCATGCAGTACGTCTATATCGTCATGGTTCACACTGGGTTGTGGTTGGTACTGCCCTCTCTACCTAAAATGGCTTTCTCTTTCTGGGGTGATTCTATTTGTCTTCTGAGGCCCAGATTGATTCGGCACTTCTCAGAGAGGAATAGTAACTAGTGATTAAGAATGTGGACTCTGGAACCAGTCTCTCTGGAATCAAAGCCTCGGTTTTCTCACCTGTGGAATGGGTAGAATGACAGCACCCACTCACATGGTTGATGTGGGAATTAAAGGACAAAGGATGCATAGTAAATACTATATGAGTTAGCTGTTGCTATCCTCTAGTCTCCCAGAAAAAAATTCAGTTCTCCATTTTTCTTTGCCCCCATGATAATTTCTTTGTTTTTTATCATACTAGCTGTTATTCTGATTTCTATTATATTTAGTTGAGTATCCATGTATCTCCCTTGCTAGCCTCTGAGCCCCCGAAAGAAGAGTTTGTTTCTTAGTTTAGTGTTCCTGAAGCCTGGCACAGACCATTTCATAGTATAGTTTATTTTTTATTCTTCTTTTAAAAATTGAAATATGGTTGATTTACAATGTTGTGTTAGTTTCTGGTATACAGCAAAGATATATATATATATATATATATATATATATGGTACACATATGTATATATGTATACCTTTTCCAGATTCTTTTCCATTATAGGTTGTTACAAGATATTGAGCAGAGTTCCCTGTGCTATACAGTAGGTCCTTGTTGATTATTATTATTATTATTTTTTTTTGTGGTACATGGGCCTCTCACTGTTGTGGCCTCTCCTGTGGCTCACGGACCCTGCTGCTCCGCGGCATGTGGGATCTTCCCGGACCGGGGCACGAACCCGTGTCCCCTACGTCGGCAGGTGGACTCTCAACCACTGTGCCACCAGGGAAGCCCTCTATTTTATATATAGTAGTCTGTATTTGTTAGTCCCAAACTCCTAATTTATCCCTCCCCTCCCTTTCCCCTTTGGTAGCCATAAGCTGATTTTCTACGTCTGTGAATCTGTTTCTGTTTTGTAAATAAGTTCATTTGTATCATTCGTTTAGATTCCATATATAAGTGACATCATGTGATATTTGTCTTTCTCTGTCTGACTTACTTCACTTCGTATGATAATCTCTAGGTTATCTGCTGCAAATGGCATTATTTCATTCTTTTTTTATCACTGAGTAATATTCCATTGTATGGATATATCGTATCTTCTTTATCCATTCATCTGTTGATGAACATTTAGGTCAATTCCAAGTCCTGGCGATTGTAAATAGTGCTGCAATGAACATTGGGTGCATGTATCTTTTTAATTATGGTTTTCTCCGGATATATGCTCAGAAGTAGGATGGCAGGATAATGTGGTAGTTCTATTTTTAGTTTTTTAAGGAACCTCCATACTGTTCTCCATAGTGGCTGTATCAATTTACATTCCCAACAACAGTGCAAGAGGTTCCCTTTTCTCCACACCCTCTCCAGCATTTATTGTTTGTAGAATTTTTGATGATGGCCATTCTGACTGGTGTGAGGTTATACCTCATCGTAGTTTTGATGTGAGTTTCCCTAATAATTAGCAATCTTTTTTAAATTTACTGTTTAATTAATTAATTAATTTTATTTATTTATTTTTTGGCTGCATTTGGGTCTTCATTGCTGTGCGTGGGCTTTCTCTAGTTGTGGCGAGTGGGGGCTACTCTTCGTTGTGGTGTGCGGGCTTTTCATTGTGGTGGCTTCTTGTTGCGGAGCACGGGCTCTAGGCGTGTGGGCTTCAGTGGTTGTGGTACGTGGGCTTAGTTGCTCTGCAGCATGTGGGATCTTCCTGGACCAGGGCTTAAACCTGTGTCTCCTGCATTGGCAGGTGGCTTCGTAATCACTGTGCCACCAGGGAAGCCCCATAATTAGTGATCTTGAGCATCTTTTCATGTGCCTCTTGTCCATCTGTATGTCTTCTTTAAAGAAATGTCTATTTAGGTCTTCTGCCCACGTTTTGACTGGGTTGTTTGTTTTTTTGATATTGAACTGTATGAGCTATTTGTATATTTTGGAAAATAATCCCTTGTCAGTTGCACTGTTTGCAAATATTTTCTCCCATTCCATAGGTTGTCTTTCTTTTGGTTTCCTTTGCTATGCAAAGGAAAAAATTAAGTTTAATTAGGTCCCACTTTTTTTTTTAAATTGGGGTATAGTTGTCTTACAATGTTGTGTACATTTCTACTGTACAGCGAAGTGGAGTCCCTGTGCTATACAGCAGGTTCTCATTAGTTATCTATCTTATACATATTAGTGTATATATGTGTATATGTCTATCCCAGTCTCCCAATTCATCCCCCTTGTTTATTTTTGCCTTTATTGCCATTACTCTAGGAGATGGATCCAAAAAATATAGCTGTGATTATGTCAAAGAGTGTTTTGCCTATGTTTTCCTCTAAGATTTTTATAGTATCTGGTCTTACATTTAGGTATTTAACCCATTTTGAGTTGATTTTTGTATATGGTATTAGAGAATGTTCTACTTTCATTCTTTTACATGTGGCTGTCCAGTTTTCCCAGCACCACTTACTGAAGAGACTGCCTTTTCTCCATTGTATATTCTTGCCTTCTTTGTCCTAGATTAATCGACCGTAAGTGTGTAGGTTTATTTCTGGGCTTTCTATCCTGTTTCATTGATCCATGCCTCTGCTTTTGTGCCAGTACCATACTGTTTTGATTACTATAGCTTTGTTGTTTAGTCTGAAGATCATAGTTATTTTTTAAAAAAGCTTTATTTAGATATAATTGACATAATGAATTGTCCATATTTAACATGTACAATTTGATAAATGTTGATATATGTATACACCCATGAAATCATCATTACAATCAAAATGGTGAACTATCCATTGCCCCCTAAAGTTTCCTCCTGCCTACTGTAATCCTCTCCTTCCCTCTTTACCTTCCCTCTTCAGGCAACCACTGATCTACTTTCTGTCACTGTTCTTCCATTTGGCATGATTATTTTGAGGTTCATCTCAAAATACTTTGTCGAGGGTTTATTCCTTTCTATGGCTGGGTAGAAGCATATGATATGAATTTACCACAGTTTGTCTGCCCATTCACCTGTAGATGGACTTCTGGTTGTTTACCATAGGATAGGGTTAAATAATTGTTTATTAAATTGAATAAGCTGTAGCAAAACTTTAAATAAGGGGAACCTGGTGTGTTTCCACATCTGCTTTTTGTGATAATCTCCTAATTCAGAGAAAAATCTCAAGGTTAGCAAGAGATGTTAAAGTAAATGCTGGTCCTTAGTTGGCACCTGGAGTGTACACTCAGGTGTGACACTCAGATTCTCTGTCCATCCCCCAGAGGCTGGGAGGCTGGGATGTGTCAGCTGGCTCCTTCTCTGAGAATTGCCTTCAGTGGGGAGAGTCATTTTGCCCAAGTCACACCTCCTCCATGGGGCCCCTCCATGGGCCCCTTCGACAGGGGCTGAAAGGTCCTGTGCCCTTGCCTCTAGGTGGAGCAGCTCTAAAGGGAAATGGTCCAGCTTCAGAGCTCCCCTTGGGATCAGGATTAGCTGAGACCTTTGTTGCCACAGCACCCCATTTCAGCAACTCTCTCCGCCCCATCTTGCTTCCTTCACAAGTGTTGTCCTGAGAGCGTGGCTATAAACTCCCACACACAAGTCTCCATCTCAGCATCTGTTTTCCAGGGAAACTGACCCACAACAGCACCTGAAATAGGTTGTCAAATGAGTGAGTGAATGAAAGAATGAATGAATTCTCCATCTGAGGTAGAAACACTGCTCTTTTTCTCTGAGCCTAGAAGGATGCTTGTCTTACAATTTTTTTCAGAGCATTAAAGATCTTACTTTATTATTATTATTTTTAAAATTTTTATTTATTTATTTTTGGCTGTGTTGGGTCTTCGTTTCTGTGTGAGGGCTTTCTCCAGTTGTGGCGAGCGGGGGCCACTCTTCATCGCGGTGCACGGGCCTCTCACTGTCACGGCCTCTCCTGTTGCGGAGCACAGGCTCCAGACGCGCAGGCTCAGTAGCTGTGGCTCACGGGCCCAGTTGCTCCGCGGCACGTGGGATCTTCCCAGACCAGGGCTCGAACCCGTGTCTCCTGCATTGGCAGGCAGACTCCCAACCACTGCGCCACCAGGGAAGCCCAGATCTTACTTTAAATTGCCCTCTGGGAGATGATGAGTATATCTTATTCACCCATGGATGTGCTATCAACTGGTTGCCAACCTTGAGAAATGTCACAGTAGTCCACTGGGCTCAGAAAGGACAAATGGTCCGTGGGGGAAATGCTGCAATGCAGGCTCTGAGTGACATGTCTTTGTGGTTTTCATGGTCCTTCCCCCTCTCAACACCCCCACTTCAGCCTGCAGCCCACAGCGGGCTCAACAGAGGAAGGGAGCAGCTTGTGCTTGCTTAGCAAGTGGAGGGAAAAGGTGAGGTCAGAGCATAGTGGCCAAGGAGTGACCTTCTACCTATTTTCTCATGGAAGAGTGTCTACTGACCACGTTGTATGTGGGAGGTCTCATAGCTGATAGCCCATTTGTCACTTTGGTCTGGGTTTCATGAAATCCCCATGGTATGTTTTCGTACTCATAGGAGGTAGCATTTGATGGGGTCGTGGTGTTGGGACAGATTTGAGAGAAATAAACATCATCACCCTGATCAACCTAGGTTGTCAGGAAGAAAAAAAATTCTGAAAAGGAGATTTATCAAGTAGGTGAAAGATGGACTCTTTTAAGGGTCAGAAAGGATAGGGGATTTCCCCATGCAGAAAGAAGCCCCTGGGGTTTTTGTTGCAGTTACACGAGGGGCCTAAACTTTCTTCTTGACCTTTCATGGCTCCTGTGAAGAATCTGTGACCTTTCCCAAAGCCAGGGCCAGAGGTGGCCTGGCCTGCATTTCCCAGCAGATGCAGGATGCCCAGTTCACACCTTGTCGGGATTCTCTGAGCACTGTTGTCGACTTACACAGAGTGGTTGGGGAGTTTGCAAACCAGAGCAGCAGCCTCTGTAACTAGTTATTGATTGAGAAAAGGGCTTCCTAGGAGCAGCAGAGCTCAGCGGGATGAATAAGGGGTGGTGGGGCAGACATACCCGGACTTGTCCACTGGGCCCTGTCACTAGCAGCCCTGTCGTCTGGAGAAGAATAATTGTCTCTAGGTATCAGTGTCCTCATCTGTAAAATGGGAAGAATAATGACAGCATAAGGTGACTGGGAGGTATGAATCAAACACATCGTGCCCAGCACGGCGGCACATCCAAGATCCTCCATAAATCTGCAGACCTCAGGGAGCTGGGGCTGCATCTTGTCCCCACAGGAACCACAGCTGGTGAGATGTTCCTGGAAAACGAAAGGGCCAGCTCAGCTTTTGTTCTTAAGGCTTCTGCCTACAACCTAACCAAATGGATCATTCTGAAAACAGAACTCAAGTAAGAGCTGATTTCAGAAGGAAATTGTGGTTTGGGGGAAGGTACAGCAGAAAAGCGATCTCCAGCTTCAGATCTTAGCTCATAGATCTCCCAGGACAAGTGACTTCCCTTGGTGTCTTCATGTGCAAATGAGGGGGTTGGATGAGAGCAATTGTTTTCCAGCTGTGTTCTGAAGAACCCATGTATCCCCCAGGTGCCTCAGGGTTCTTCAATATTTTCCTTAAAATTTCTTTCAAAAATATTTCAAACTGTTTGTCCAGGCTCTGGAACCAGGCTGACATGGCCGGGATCTTAGCTCCAACAAATCCAGCCATGTGACTTTGGGCAGGTTGTAGAATCTAAGACTCAGCTTCCTCTTTTGTAAATTGGGAATAACAATAGTATCTTTAAAATAGCATTGTTGAGAAGATTAAAGAGGTTTACGAGATAAGCCCTCACTAAATGCTGGCTGTCATTTTGCCACCTACTGGACATTACCAGTCTCTTCATTTGTTATACAGTAGGAATGGTTTCTGTGCTGGACTCTGGGCTTAGAACAAAATCCAAGTGCTTCACCGTGGTCCACAACAGAGGCCGGCAAACTTTTTTGGTAAAGCGCCAAGAAGTAAATACTTCAGGCTTTGAGGGTCTTGTGTCCTCTTGTATGTGATCACCTCTGCCCTTGTATGCAGGAAGCAGCCGTAAGCAATATGTCAGTGAATGAGCGTGGCCATGTGCCAGTAAACTTTATTGTAATTATAAAACTAAACTTAAAAAAACAAAAGAAACTTTATTATAGAGACTGGAATTTGGATTTCCTATAATTATTGAGTTGTGCCCTGACATAATCTTTTTTTTAAATTGAAGTATAGCTGATTTACAGTGCTGTGACAAGCTCTGCCGTACAGCAGAGTGACTCAGTTTTACACATATAGACACATTCTTTTTTTAATACTCTTTTCCATTATGGTTTATCCCAGGAGACTGGATCGAGTTCCCTGGGCTATACAGTAGGACCTTATTGTGTATCCATTCTAAATGTAATAGTTTGCATCTACCAACCCCAAATTCCCAGTCCATCCCTCTCCCTCCCCTCCTCTCCCTTGGCAACCACAAGTCTGACCTCTATGTCTGTGAGTCTGTTTCTGTTTTGTAGATAGGTTCATTTGTGCCGTATTTTAGATTCCGTATATGTGATACCATATGGTGTTTGTCTTTCTCTTTGAGTGACGTCACTTAGTATGATAATCTCTAGTTGCGTCCGTGTTGCTGCAAGTGGCAATATTTTGTTTATTTATGGCTGAGTAGTATTCCATTGTATATAGATATGTACACCACATCCTCTTTATCCACTCATCTGTCGATGGACATTTAGGTTGTTTCCATGTTTTGGCTATTGTGAATAGTGCTAGTATGAACATAGGGGTGCTTGTATCTTTTTGCACAATATTCTTTTGATGTTTTTCGACCATTTAAAATTGTAAAAACGTCCTTAGCTTGTGGGCTGGACAAACACAGGGCTGTAGGCCAGATTCTGCAGAGCCCTGGTGTACGGGGCCCCGTGTTTCTGGGTCTGCCTTCCTCTCCTGCCTCATTTCCCCCCACTTCCTGCCATGCTCATGAAGGTTTAGCCCGCTGACCCCCTTTGTTCTAACCCTTAGCTCCTTCCCACGTGGGGGCTTTTGCACTCATTCTGTCTCCCCAGGAGCCTCCTCATTTAGTTCTTCACCACAACCAGTTTCTACTCAAGCCTCCACTGCTGGTTTCATTGCCACTGCTCAGGTACACCAAAGCTGGCCATCCCATCTCAAGTAGCATCCCCTGCCCCGCATCCCTTCCAAATGTACTATCATATAACCCATTTTCCTCCTAAACAACATGGATCAACACCTGTAATTATTTTGTTTACTTGTGGATTCATTGTCTGTCTCCCAAATTCATGAAAGCAGGGACCTTGTTTTTGTTTTTTTTTTTTTTTGCGGTATGCGGGCCTCTCACCGTTTTGGCCTCTCCCGTTGCGGAGCACAGGCTCCGGACGCGCAGGCTCAGCGGCCATGGCTCACGGACCCAGCCGCTCCGCGGCATGTGGGATCTTCCCGGACCGGGGCACGAACCCGTGTCCCCTGCCCCCTGCATTGGCAGGCGGACTCCCAACCACTGCGCCACCAGGGAAGCCCCGGGACCTTGCTTTTTGATTTGCCGCTGTACCTCCACCTGCCACCAGCTAGGAACGTAGCATTCAATCAGTGTTGTAGAATGAAGGATAAGTCCACAAACTTAGAATCTTAGTATCTTAATTTCTCTCATACGAGTTAATAATACCTGATCTCCTTACCTTGAAAACTTGTTTTGAGGATCAAATGAGAATGTGCTTTTAAAACTATAAACAATTATACTTGGGGAAGGTGGTAAAATCATTAGGGCAGCCTCTTAGACAAATCACAGAATTCAACAAACACCCCAACTTTTACCATTCTCTTACCACAGAAGCTAAATTATGGGGCAAATAGTAAAGTGACACCAGTATGAATGAGGCTGTTTTATTCCTTGTCCCTGATATTCCCCATAGACAAGAGGAATGGCTAGATGAGTGCTTTTATCTTGGCCTTGGCAAAAGCGATTAAGTTATCAGCATGTAGTATCTTTTTATTATTAGCATGTAGTATTAGGTATTTTGTATTATCCTATTTGATGCTCATAAGCATGCTATAAAGAATCATTATGTGCCCATTTTTCCAGGTGAGATGAGTTTAAGGGATCTAGGAAGTAGCTGAGCCAGGATCAGAACATGGCTCTATCTGACTCTGGAATTAGGGGTTCCTCTCTGGTACAATATCAAGTTCCTCTTCAATGATACAAAGACTTTCTGAATTGTCCCATCAGTACAGTGACAACCAGCAAGCTACATAAACTTTGGCATCCTTTCATGGTCAGGAGCAAGCCATCTGGGTTTTACATGTTTATTTTGGGCAAAATGACACATTCTCTTTCTTCCGAAAGAAAACTGCTTTTTGGTCCTCAAACAACTTTCCAAAAAAAAAAAAAAAAAAAAAAAACCAAACATTTTTGCTTATTTAAGCTTAAACAGATCCAAAGCACAATGATTCGTTTTCTTTGGATGTGCAGGCAGCCTGTACATATATCACAAAAGGGCAAAATGAGCTTGGGAAACTGTCAAGCACAGAACAGCTGAGAACCAGCCACAAGGCTAACCACAGCTTGGTCTTTTGTCAGATCTGAGCATTAGCTGTTAAGTTTCCTCAGTAAGTAAACACTGCAAGGGTAGTAGCCAGTTGTGCCACTGAAAATCTGTGTTCATGTTCTCGGTATACATTTGCATACATGGCTTATTTTAAAACCTATTAGCTTAACATATTATTACTTCAGAAATGGGGTCTATGGCTTTTAGTAGTGTGGAACCCAGTCTGAACTGGAATTGTCCTCTCTCTGACCCAAATTCTTTCTCTATGCATCATTCCTGGTACACCTCCTCCGGGTGGGTAGTGGTAAGGGATGAAGCCTCGCACGTGGGGCAGAGGAAGCGTTTTGGAGCTCGCTCTTTCATTCCTGGGTGGGTTTTCACCTCTCCAGCCAGGATGGCTCAGAGAGATGCCCAACCAGAAGGGAGCGGAGGCCCACGGTGCTGCCAGAGCCTCCTCTCATTTCCTTGAGCAGCAAGTGCCCCTCTGAGGGAAGGATCCCACTCTTAATGGACATTTATGAAATAATAATGACCACAGCAACGTGTGAGGACATGATAGGAGTCGAGACCACTCAGTGTAATATGAGATCGCTCTGGATCGACTGAGGACACAGTTTCTCTTTATTAAATCATCTAGGAACCACTTAAATGGAGCTGCTCATGGAATGGAATGAACTAATTACAATGGTGCCAGAGCTGTATGGAGAAGAGCACGCAGCCAGGAAAAGCACAGATGCCACAGGTACTTTACAAGGAATTTGGCGACACAATTAGGTGTGGTTTCCTCTTTTATAATTACAAACCCTTTTCACCAAATAAATATGCCTGAATCACATAGAAAAATAATGATACAATAGCCTTATAAATGAGAAAGAAACCAATACACCTCCCCAAACAGCAGGTTTAAAATGGTCTATGTGTAACCAAAATGCTTCAGGATGGTGTTCCCAATCTTGCGTGGCAATCAACAAAAGAACCAGTACCTATTTCCCATTATACATACATACGTATCCTGTACAGAGTCCAAGAGTAGTTGAGCAGCTGCAAAAATTCCGATTTCTGTGTGAGTAGTGGCAGCTAAATGTTGCAGTCTGAACCATTTGTAAGAACTGACGGTGTATTAAGTTTTGACTATTCATCATCGTCATTTTAAGCTTATACACTGAACAGAATAGTATATGTATTTAAAAATCAAGTGATTTCCTCTGCATTTAGAGGCGATTCTTCCCCCTTCCCTTGAATTTCTGTTACAGCTAGTCACTTCCCTAGGAAAATTCAGTATGTTGCGGTACGAAAGAGAAGCAAATCCAAAGTGAATCCTATGTTTAAACATGAAAAGCATCTGCCATCACCTAACAAAATATCCCCCCATCACCTTAGTAAAGTGAATATTAACCTAAAAGAGATCTTAAATCGCTCTCTTCCCTACCCTCCTCCGCCCGATATCATCCCTCATGGCGAGGCAGCAAGACTGGCGTCTCTGAGTTCTCACACGTGTGCAGGACTACAATTTAAATGCAAATAACCCTGCGCCTCATTATCTGAGAAGCTGGTGCAGACGGGCCAGTTGTGACGAAAGTTAAAGGAGGCTCATCTGTATTCCAACACACGCGTGACTTAGAGTAAATTCAAAAGAGCAATTCATCACTGCTTTCGAATTAGACACCCGAGCGGCAGAGTGCCTAGGTTACGAGGAATACCTCCCTTACCACCCAGGCACGCCTTTCTACAAAGGCAACGAGATAGGAACCTCTCTGCAGTTCTTCAGTCAGTCCCCAGTGACACTAGGTAATTGAAATAAGAGACTTGATTTAATACGAACACAGCTAGTTGAGTGGAAAAGATACATTTATGGTAATGCTAAGCACAACTGAATGACAATCCATAGGCATTCCAAATTCCACTGACGGGAAAATGACCACAGCAGCCTAAAATGCAAGAAAAGTATCAACAATGATTTACCAAACTGACATCACTCCAGGAGATATTTTTTATTATTTTCATTTTTTGCAAAACTGTCTTTCAAATATAAGGTTACTTTAAAAGAATTCTTTGGTTAAAGTATAATTAAAATAAAAACTAGAGACTCCCCCAAGCCTTTCAATACGGGGTGAAAAATACCCCCCTTCTTTCAGCCATCAGATGGCCATTTAATCAGCCATTCAGATTCTATGAATCTAAATGTAATGGAAAACACTGTATTCTGAACTCCTTGCTGGGGTGAGGCAATAAGCTCCCAGCTACCATTGCAGTGATGGAGTGGGAGCCTGGGAAAATGAAACCCCCAGCTTGTGCATTAAAATGTGCCAATTATTCTAGTCCACAAAGGAATAGACGTGGCATTTTAAAATCACTGAAACCAAAGTCTATCTGTGAATAATACTGAGCCATTAGCGGGTTGATGTGGTACACTTGTGCAGGCAGCAGACTGTTTTGGACTTTCAATCCCAGATTAAATCCTTTAGTTAATTTTATCTCAGTTTATTTCAGATAACTTTCAACATTAAAAAAAAAAAATTTCCTCTCTACAGGAAACCATTTGCTCCTTCCAATCTGGCATTTCCTTCCTTTCTCCCTTGCTTCCTTGCCCCCCTCCCTCCCTTCTGCCTTCCTGCTTTCTCCTAGCCCCCCAAAACATTTAACAAGCATCAGCCTCAGTTCAAAAGAAACCAGCCTGAACTTCGAGTCGTAATAGCAATGATGGATATGAAATCACGGAATACAGCTGTCTCTTCCTTTTATTACACATAGATTCAACACAATTTCCAAAGAATTTCTCAACTGGAGTCCAAGTTTCGTTTTTTAATTAGGTAAATGTGAAAAGAGAATTTCATGAGAATTCAGGCCATCTTGCTCAACAATCTGGATAAAGCAGAGGAATGAACTCTTTGACTCAAGGTTTTCCACCCTAAATTATCCAGAAGATTATTTCAGATCTTTGCCTCCCTTTGCTCACACAGATGATGGCCTAAGGCTTTGTCCATATTGGACTAAGGACACTGGACCGTAGCCCAGCTAAACCAATCTATCAGGTCATCAAAGGCTTAAGATCATGGAGAAGGAGAGAGGGATAACCTGTTCTGAACTTTGTTCTATACGAGTACAGACCCTGTCCAGGACACACTGCTACAATTTTCAAGGAAATCGAATATGAGATGTTCGAGCCTTATTCTGAGCATTGAAAGTCCATGAAAATTTGTGGAGAATCTAATAAACATTATAGAACTGATTACAGTGGATTCACCTAATTACAGATAAAAGAATGACTGGCAGCGACACTGCATTGGCCATGCTGGGACTTTTCTCTTAAAACCTTTAATATGAGTATTTCCCCCAGTTTAAGATGAAAACTTTTATATTAATCAATCGTGTCAGCACAGAGTCATTTCTAGACCCAGAAGCTGGATCGGTGTTTGTGCAATGCTGGAAGAAATCAAGATTTCTTAAAATATAAAATTCATGACGTATTTCTCTAAGTGACTTAAAAAAACTCAACAATAATCCTCTTGCAGATCAACATACATAGCCAGCATCCTTTCACTTCCTCTTCTTTTCAAGGACTATCAAATTCTAGTTTCAAATAGGAGCACAGATCTATTTTTATATCCCATATGTTTTCTCCTTTGGGTTTTGAAGCTTGTTTAATGCTACAATATATACTGATTTGTTTTACATGAATGTTCTCTTTAAATGGCTGAGATTTCATTTTGCACATACATTCTACAGAGTGAACTATACCATGCCAGACCATCGCCTGCTGCCGTCAACAGTCAGCTAGTCACACAATTAACTAGACATGGATAACTGTTTTCGCTTGACTGTCATTTGTTTTTCTTTTAAATAAACTCCCTCCTAATTCAGGAGGCAAGTGTGACGAGATACCACAGGATGTGGCTCTCCCAACTTTCCTTAAGTAGCCCTACCTACCTCTTTTAAATTACCATAGCAAAACAAACAAACAAAAACGACAGCACCAGCAGCAGTGCAGTCGTGACTGTCATCATTTAAGTTAGTTCCCTGACTTCATAATACATCTCTGGATGTAACTGATGCATTTGTGGGTGTTCTGTTGTGGTTGACATGTACTGTAAGCGTACAATGACCTGACCCTTGGTATGGTTTGTAACGACGTCCATATTGCACAAGAATGAGCTTCTTGCTGACTCAAAGGATGTATTTCACGTACATCTGAAAATGTCAACATCCTTAACCAGCTAACATGGTCTAGACTCTCGGGGCGAAGACGAGAGAATCACGGTGATTCAGAAGTCCTGTGGCTCGTTAAGCTGTGACGCGAGTAACTCCTTTGATATATCTGGCAAGTTCGTTGCTTCCCTGCTCCTACAGTCGAGTACTTCACACGTTTATCGTATCTTCCTCCTGAGTATCCAAAAGTGCTTTTGGAGAATAAAAATGCTGTCTCCCCATTTCACAGATAGATAGAAGCAAGGGGGTAGGACAGTAGCACAAAGCTGTAGTCAGCTTTTCTCTAGAGAAAATGTGATGTGGTGGTACCAGGGTGAAGGTTAGAGTCCTCCGGCAGATGGCCTGAGCCAGCAGCACTAGTGTGTGTGTGGGTCATACTGAGGGTAGAAACTGATGGGAAACCGCATGTTTTCTAATCACCTTAAAAGAATTCTGCAGCTTGGTTTTAACTGGAACATGGAGTTAAAAAGAAAAGAAAAGCCCATCACTGGACTGGCAGCTTGGTGTCCCTCCAGCTGGATTCTCCTGCATCCTTCCTCAGAGTGGGCTGGCAGCTCTCTTTGGGAGGACCCAGGCTCCTTAGCACAGGTGGAAGGGAGGAAACATCCTCTGCTGTAGCAGGTGCCCCTGTATAGGAAGACAATTCTTGAAAGCCTTGTTAGCGAGGCAAGAGTCCAGGGAGAATGAATTTTTTTCCCCTGAATCAAGTCTTTCTCTCCTTGACATGGTCTCATCCTAAGAACATTAAAGCCTGAAAGGAAATATGCTAAATTATTCTGAGCTGTCCACTTAGGATGTGGTGTAGACTTTCCTTCCCACTGTAACTAAGTACACAAAAAGACACTTCTCCCAAAGCCTTCCTCAAGTCAAGTCTTTTCTTCTTGTTCGCTCGTGCGGTTATTCTTGCAGCAGGGTCTCTCTCCAGTTGAAGCCCCCAGTTGGTCCATGGGTAAGAGGGAGGATTGGTGGGTCTGTCAGCTGCCAGATTCCAGTTTCTCCTAATTCTTCACAGGAACAAAACCCCAAGTAGGGGATCTGAGGTAAGATAGTAAAGAAAGGGAAAATAGAAAACAGGTTGAGTGCTTTAACTTTTACCTAGACGAGGGAAAACTCAAAGGAATGAATCAGGGCTTTGTAGGCAAGCATCCCCTCCAAAATATTGAAAATGAAATGGATAGAACTGATAAATTAGAAGGAAGAGTATTTACAACGCAAGAGGATTCTTCGGAAGGATTCATTAAATGGTGAGCGCTTCTAGTGCAATTATTTATACATGGTTTCTATATAGCACGGGAGGAAAAAAAAGGAACTCATGTATAAAGCTAAGGTGGTAGGAGTTCATTCCTAATTGCAAGTCAAGCTGAAAACGCAGCTCAAACATTTCTGAAATTATACTTGGACAATGGGAAAGATGAACCAAGTTTTAAGAATTTGTTTTATCCTGCTTTTTCTTTCATTTTTTGGCATGTGTATCTAACACATTCAGAGCTGAAGCTGTGTGCCCTTCCTAACTTCAGTAGGCATGGCATTTCAAAACGTATTTGTGTGTGTGTCCAGAGTTGCATTTGTGAACAAGACAAAAATCTCTGCCCTCAAGCAGCTTACAGACTAATGGGAAGGACAGACACGTAAGTTTTTAAAAAAGTGAGAAAAGAATTGCCGTCGAGTTTGAACCAGGTTCTCTGGGGATAGTTACGGGAAGCATATAACTCAGCCTGGAGGGAAGTGTATGTGGGAGGGTGGCTGAAGGGAAAACCTCTTCCACAGGCATGAGAAGGAAGAATCCAGATGTGTTGGTCAGCCTGGTGGGTTTTCTGTCTCGCTGCCTTGTTCCTGGGTTTGCCTTTCAGCCCCATCATTTTGAATCACTGGTTCCTTTGGCCTACCCGCCAGGACCTCTCTTCCAGCTGAGCTGTCAGATGCTGTGTTTTGGCCCACAAACCTCCTCCGTATCCGTTCCATGGTCCCACAGGGAAACCCAGACAATGTGCTCATGGTTCTTAGCTACTTCTTAAGTTTTAGCTCTTAGAAGCTAGAAGTAGCTCAAACACATCTTTTTCTCTTACCCAAGGCCTGGTAAAGCGCCTTAAACAGAGCCCCATTCAATACATCTTGGTTGAATAAACCAATAAATGTACCTTCCCAGCTCCAAAGAACTTCGCTATCAGCCAGCACTGAACCATTCTGAAGCTCCGAGGCCCCACAGGCCCCTGAAGTGCAAGCAGGAATTACCTTTCGGACCATTTGTACAAAGTCCTTGGAGTTCTGAGGTGACAGGCCCTGAAGTTGGCAGGTACACGCTTCAAGGGAAGATGCGTGGGCCACAATCAGGATGTTATTTCCTGGGGGCAAAAAAGCAAGGACTGAAAAGACTGTTTCTATAAAGACATATGTAAGCCTTGTAATAAGTACTGAAGCCAAGTGTTCCAGGGAGAGGCAAACATTTTCGAGAAGGAGACAATTCGGCCAAAAGCAAGATTTTGAAAATGCTTTGTACTGTTAAGGCAGCCTAATGTCATTAAAAACAAAAAACAAACAAACAAAAACAACAGAAAAACCCAACAACAAACCTACTTTCAATCTTAAAGTAATTAGATTCACAGGAGGTAACAAATACATATTTTACATATTAGATATACGTGTGTATATTTTATACTATATACACATATTATATAATATGTATATACATATACACATATACATACATATATATACAACACGTTATCTTGCAATATATACTATACACACACACACTAGGTAGGTCCCATGCACCCTTCACACAGCCTCTCTGATGGTAACGTCTTGCCTAAGGTATACTATCAAAACTAGGAAGTGAACACTGGTATCCTCCACATAGCCTATTCAGATTTCACCAGCTTTAGCCAAGTCTATCACATGTGGAGCTTTTGGGAACCATCACCTCAATCAAGGTACAAAACTGTTCTATGTCTACAGGGCTCTCTGCTATCACTTCTAATATATTATAGTTTTTGATGTTGCCATTGTAGAGCTGTGAGCACTTGAGACTTTCTGGTTGATAGAACATGCTGAGTTTCTTTGCAGTGGGGATGGGTGGTACCACAGGGGTGGTCATGAAGTGAGTGGCTTACAAGTGATAACTGAAAGGCGGGAACCATCCACAATACTGTTGACCAGGGCTACCCACTGTTAACTTTCTGGTGTGTATGTAAATCCAGCCTTTGCTCTATGAAGATAAATATTTTAACTTTTAGTGGGGGATGGGAATGTGCAGACGCTCTTGTAACCTGCCCTTTTTACTACAAATATTACAGTCCTACAACATCATTAAATATTTGAGTTCAATGATTATAAAATTCAGTGGCAGACTTGAGTCGTATAGCACACTGCTCTCGGTTGGTGGTAGTAGTGACGGTAGGTGTATTTGTGTCGGTGTGTTTGTGTGTAGGTGTCCATGCTCCTGGATCCAATTATAGGCAAAACAGTGTTATGGTAAAGAATTTCTGGAAACTGTAATAGGGAACCTCCTTCAGAGAGTGGAAGATAAATAGCTGAAATGCAGAATTCTGTAATTTCATAGAGTAACTAAGTCTGATGTATTTCCACGGAATATCTACCATTTGAGGTACTCAAGAGAATAGTACAAATTTAACATGAAAGTATCTATTAAGAGAGTCTGGAAATATTTTTCTTTCCTACTAATTAAGCAAGTTTGTCAAAGCACGTTGAACCATCTTGAATAGCCAATTAACCATGGTGGAAAAATGATCACAGATTTAACTATGGAGTCCAAAATAATACCTACCTTTACTTTTACATTCACTTATTATTTCCTTTGTTACTTGGAAACTTCTACTGATATAGGTGTCATAGGATTCTGAAACCACTAATTTGCCGACTGGAATGTGAGGTCTGCAATAGAAAAATGAACAAAGGCATCGAAAACATTTTGATCCCAAGACAAAGCAATTGACATTACTCTAAGTTTTAGTTCAAGACCTTTCTAAAGTTCCCATATTTCTGTTTATCCATTTCCCTAGAAAGGATGGAGGCACAGGGAAGGGTATTTCAACTATGTAGAAGTGGGGTCCTAATATGCAGAATGTACAGAAATAAAGGCCATGTGTGCATGGTGTCAAAGTGACCGGCTGAAAAGAAACATTCAGTTCAGGCTTCCCTTGCAGGATATCTCATAGCAGTTTGACTAATTTTACTGACAGTCAGTCCCAGGTCACATAAATAAGAGGAAGCCAAGCAGAGGTTAGATCTCTTCATCTATTTAAATCACCAGAGATTTCCCAAGCCTCTAGTAGGCTTGCACATGATAAGCAGTAAGGGTAAGTTTTACTTAATCTTTTCCCAGTTTTATTGGGATTTCACTGATGTATAACATGGTGTAAGTTTAAGGGTATATACAATGTATTGATACATTTATACATTGCAAAATGATGACCACCATAGTCTTAGCTAACACCTCCATTATGTCACATTTTCTTTTTGGTGGTGAGAACATTGAAGCTTTACTCTCTCAGCAACTTTCAAGAATATAACACAGTATTGTTAACTATAATCACGATGCTGTACATTAGATCCCCAGAATGTATTCAGCTTTTAACTGTAGGTTTGTAGCCCTTTGACTAGTCTCTCCCTATTTCCCCCTCCCCACGGTCCCATGGGTGTCCATGCTACTCTACTGTCTGTTTCTCTGAGCTTGGCTTTTTTAGATTCCACATATAAGTGATATTATGTGGAGATATCTCTCTGAGATCTTGTTTTCATTTCCTTGGGATATACCCCAGAAGTGGGATTGCTGGATCATACGGTAGTTCTATTTTTAATTTTTTGTGGACCCTCCATAGTGTTTCCGTAGTGGTTGTACCAGTTTACATTCCCACCAACAGTGCACAAGGATCCCTTTTCTCAATAGAACTACCACATGACCCAGCAATCCCACTACTGGGCCTATACCCTGAGAAAACCATAATTCAGAAGGAGACATGTGGGCTTCCCTGGTGGTGCAGTGGTTAAGAATCCACCTGCCAATGCAGGGGACACGGGTTCGAGCCCTGGTCCAGGAAGATCCCACATGCCACGGAGCAACTAAGCCCATGCGCCACAACTACTGAGCCTGCATGCTGCAACTACTGAGCCCGCATCTTGCAACTACTGAAGCCTGTATGCCTAGAGCCCGTGCTCTGCAACAAGCCACCGCAATGAGAAGCACGTGCACCGTAACCAAGAGTAGCCCCGTTCGCCGCAACTAGAAAAAGCCTGCGCGCAGCAACGAAGACCCAACACAGCCAAGAATAAGAAAATAAATTTTAAAAAAGATCCTGCTGTGACTTACGTCAAAGAGTGTTCTGCCTATGTTCTTCTCTAAGAGTTTTATAGTGTCCGGCCTTACATTTAGGTCTTTGATCCGTTTTGAGTTTATTTTTGTGCACAACTGACTTCTGTATGTTGATTTTATATCCTGCAACTTTGCTGAATTTGTTGATTAGTCTGACAGTTCTAGGATTTTCTGAGTCTTTAGGACTTCCTATATATAAGATCACGTCATCTGCAAACACAGAGAGTTTCACTTCTTCTCTTCCAATTTGGATGCCTTTTATTTATTTATCTTGCCTAATTGCTCTGGCTAGAACTTCCAGAACTATGTTGAATAGCAGTGGTGAGAGTGGCCATGCTTGTCTTGTTCCTGATCTTAGAGGAAAAGCTTTCAGCCTTTCACCATTGAGTATGATGTTAGCTGTGGGCTTGCCACAAATTGCCTTTATTATGTTTAGATATGTTCCTTCTATACCCAATCTGTTGAACAATTTTTATCATGAAGAGGATGGTGTATATTGTCAAATGCTTTTTCTGCATCTACTGAGATGATCATATAATTTTTATCATCTTTTTTTCTACTAATGTGGTGTATCACATTTATTGAGTTCTGTATGTTGCACCATCCTTGCAACCCAGGGATGAATCCCACTTGATCATGGTGTATCATCCTCTTGATGTGCTGTTGAATTTGGTTTGCTAATATCTGTTGAGAATATTGGCCTGTAGTTCCCTTTTCTTGTAGTATTCTTATCCGGCTTTGGTATCAGGGTAATGCTGGTCTCATAAAATGAAATGGGGAGTTGTAAGGATAGGTTTTTAAAGGAGATATTAGGTCCATTGGACTTGTGAGCTAACAACGCTTCACCAGCCTTTCCTTTTCTTTCTTAGTTTGAACACAGACCACATACCTGGCAGTTGGAGAAGTCCAGGGAACATAAAGATGAAGAAAACCCAGTTTCTATGTTTGAGGAGCTCTCTGTGTGTGGTTGGGGTGAGTAAGCTAATGATGTAAATGATAATTATGACACGATGTACAAACGCATATAAGACGATGGTCAGAGCAGGGCCCTCCGATCCTGGTGACCCTGAATGTCTTCAATCCCAGTCACTCCTGTCTCCCACCTTCCTTTGCTATTTAGTTTTCTGGTCTATGAGGTGTTTACCTTGTTTTCGAGTACAACTGTGTCATATTTTCTTATTTTGTCTTTCACTGTTGGTATTTAGTGCATGGAGGCGCTAGCGAGTTCTCAAAGTGAATTCTCACGGCATTTGCATCAGAATACATCGCTGCTGCTGCTAAGATCTACTGAGAGGTTCCCGTGTGTCAGGCTCTGCGCAAAGCGCCTTACTTGCGTTCTTTGAACATAGCCCACCTGGCAACCCTTTTGCAAATTCTGAGTTTATGGATGACAAAACTAGGGCTTAGAAAGGCTACGGCTGACTTGCCTTTGCTTATATCATTAGCAACTCTTAGAGCCCGGATTTGAACCTGTGTCTGAGATTAATACCTATCAAGTTATCCTTCACCCTGGATGGCTTCTGATAGTGCCCTCCTCAAAGCTGCCCTCCTGTGCACTTGGGTTTACTGTCTGGAGAGGAAGGATGCTCTTCCATCTGAAGGTAACTTGCCTTCATCTAAATAACATTCTCTCTGCAAGCATACTATTTCTCCTAGAAAACAACCTTCTGAATCTTACAACACCCTGGGTGACAGGGAGAAACATGAATTCCCCAACTCGTTAGGGATGTGCCTCCTTGTTCTGGAGCAAACCCTTTCTTCCCATCCCTACTTCTCATCCAGTTCCATTACCATTTACATCACCTGGTTTCCCAGGACCCCTCCCCCAACACACACACATACACACTGTGACAAAAGGCCTCTTTGGTTCAGGGAGTCACGGCAGGGGTGAAACCACGCTGTAATGTACAAGATTTGCGGAAGTGGAGAGTTGGTAGATGCCAGAATCCAGTTCCTCCTCATCAGTTCTTGCCTTGAAGTGGAACCTATGAATGGCTTCCATGTTTGAACGAGCCCTGAAGGGGATGGGACAGTCAAAGCTTTCTCACTCTTGTCGGCAGCATCCCGCTTCTGACAGGACCCCTGTACTATTCTGGGACTCAGGTGGGCCTCCAACCACCAACTAGACCTGGCACCCAGAGCTCTGGGTACACAGGTAGTACCCTTGGGATAGTATTCTCCCGTGTATACGCTCCTCTCCCCAGCCTACTTTGGTCCAGACTATAGAGCAGGCTTCTGCCCTGAGTCCCACACCAAAGTTTGATTTGTTGTCTCTCTAATACTCCAGATCCATGGCTCCCCATCCCCTTTTCCCTGCCTGCCCCAGTCAGGGTCCTGTTCCGAAGTCTCACGCAGCTGGTGTGTATTTTGTTTTTTCTGTCTGTCTTGCTCCTTCCCGCCTAGCTCCCCTGGGGCTGCTTTCTACACCCAGCCCCCAGGATGGGTCTTGCTGCCGGTGGCTGACGCTTGGATATTGGTCACCAGCCTAAATCCACCTTCCAGCCGCTCCTCCCTCCTGTTCAAGGCGACAGGGAGGGATCTGTGAGCAGTGCTTGCTTGGCTTATAATACCCTGCCTGTCGGTTCTTGCCCCTCCGCACATCACCACGTTTCTTCAATCAAACATTTGGGCACCACTACCTGCTTCAGAAGCCCTGCTCACTTGACAGAATGAATTTCAGAGTGAGTCTGACTCTAGGGGCTGTGCCTCTCACATGCTTGACGGGTGAATTTCACGACTGATTTATAGAATTAGAGGCTTAATCTCACCACCACCCCAAGCCCCAACACAAAGCGGTTGAACACAACTTTGATTTTTTGTAGAGGAAAAGGAAATCTGGAATATGAACCGTGTCCTGACCCCCAGGTTCCTGGCGTCCATCCTTCTGTTCGTACTACTGGTGGGGTATGTATCTGTGTGCGCATTGAAGGGCTCAGGTAGAACGATTCTGGGGACCTTTGTAAATAGCTTGGGAAGAATTGCAGGATGCACTTAAAGGGGGATCCGAAGGCTAGCTGGCCTGGGTGGGGCTGGGTGGTAGGTGAGGAAAGTCATTTTACCAACGTTGGCAGTAACTTGTTCTCTCTCCAGGGCAGAGAGATGATGGCTGTTGGCATGGGGACAATCATTTATTGCTGCTTCCCAAGCAACAGAAAAACAGTGGCCATCGAGTAGATAGATAGGACAAAATGTGAATTATTTCAGTAGAGGATCTGACTGATTTAATCTTATTTTTGAGGAATGCTCATCCCTTTAAGGCAAGAAGTAGCACACGTTAATTAATTAATGGGGTTATCTGAGGTCTTATTTGCAGAGCCAAAACTTAGTATGGAAGGAAAGATATTCTCTCCTACCTTAGCCAGAAACTCACATTGGTTCATTTGAGGTTTGGGTAGGTATTTGAAATGAAAGGTCAAGGGATAGCACAAGGAAGAAAGTTTTGCTTATACTGGTCACTCGTTCCAAACTCTGTTTTAAGACATGCATTAGTTCCCCACCGTGATGGTTGTGAATATCTGTCCTTCAAAGACATTTTACGAATGTCTGGGTGGATTTTTTTTTTTTTTTTTTTTAACGCTCAACCTAAAACTTTATCGCACACTGACAAGATAACCAGATGTATTTTAAACACTTAACAGGAACAACTAACAAAAATATTTAAACCAAATACAGGGGTTAGAGAGGAAAATATCATTGCTTACTAAAAATATTTAAAATAAATATTGCTGTAAAGAACACAAAAAGCATTCTTTTTATCACGTCAGTAAGAAGCCCGAGTGGATTTTTGATGGTTAATGTAAGTATGTTACAATCTACAAACACTTCTTTCTAATAACAGTCTAATGGAAAAAGCAAAGGACTACTGTAAAGCAGATTACACAGTGTTTGGCACACAGAAAATGATCAATCGAGGTTAGTTATTATTATTGTCAGATATGTCCACTACGTGTATAACTTTTGGCAGCCCACAGAACTCTCTCACAGATGAAAGTGGCTTTGCCTCCATCCTGGGGTTATAGCAATAATGAATGAAGATAATTAAAAATGCTTTGAAAAATCGAAAGCGACAATCCAAGGCAAGACACCGTCACTTCCCTTATTTCCCAACAGGCTTCTGAACTGCTTTATCATTAGCTGGTGTGTGCTCCTGGCATGCGAAGTGGTTTTATTATTCACTGAAATCAATGTAGTAAAGTCAGAAAGCCCTAGTGCATGTGACGGGAGACATACTCCACACCGATGCCCAATACAAGGGAATGCTGGCTTTCTCCAGTTTTTTTTTTTTTTTTTTTAAATCATAGCGTGACTTCCAGCAATATGGACAACTGGCTGTGGGCTACATCTGGTCCTTCATCTCCTTAATTAGCCTGGCCTGGTGGAGAAGAGTACTTCCACATTGGCCTCAGGAAACAGCGCTTTCAGAGGGTTACCTGTAGGTTGTATCAACACTCAGGTTGGCTGCAGCTAACTCTGATGGAGGTATCCACGCAGGTAGTGTGTTCCCAGCAACCCATTTTGTCCACTCAAATAAACCAGGCTCTACGCGGATCTTCAAGTGATTTTCTTGTTGTAAACCTTAGAGGGAAAATAAAATGAAGATGAAGGGAGTATTACTATGTTCTCAGTGGAAAAGTAAATTAGAGGCCAAATTGTTACAAAAATGCTCATAAACCTTCTATCCTCTTTCCTAGCAGATGCTATATGTAGCTTAAGGAAGTAAAATATGCAGGTTTGGACAAGAGTTTTTAATTTTTGTGTTATAAGCACGTGAGTTTATTCTGGCCCCATCACCAGGATGTATGCTGGCTTTAAATGCTATCTGATTAAAGAAAAAGTCATTATCCATATAATTTATTACAGTTCTGTGGCTACTATAATTCCTCTTTCTAAAGTAAGTTCCAAAATGTTCTTACCAAGAAACTTCAGAAATTCTTAGCGTCCACTATTTTACAAGAGCTTACGTTATATTTGCGTATCATAGAGATTGTTCATTTTCTCTACTAGAAAATCCAGTGTTGAATATTTACCAATGCCAGTGCACAAGTCCTGTGTTTTGTGATTGTGTAATTGTCCTCAGAGTGGGAACTGTCCCTGTTTAACTCTTTGTATTGCATTTAGCCCAGTTTTTCCTTGCAAATGTGATAGATAATGCGTTTGAATAATAGACGCATTCTGGCTTACTTAAGGTTAATGAACAGAAGTCTCAAACGCAGTGTAATTTCCTTGTTGACTCAGCTTTTTCTGGCTTGTTTGTTTGGCATAAGTAAACAGTCAACCCTGTTCCTTCTAGTTTTCCTTCCAGTGAAATGAGAATGGAGATTCCTGTAACACAAGCTTCCACGGATTTTAGGGTAAAAGCTGAATATCTTTATAACAATGGTACGTTTGAACTCATTCCAAGTAACTAAAGAAACAAGGGTGATTAAGATTTACAGACACCTAGGAGCACCGTTCCCTGCTGTAAAGAGGCAAACAGAGCAGAGTGGGAGGAAACAAAGAAAAAAACAAGACAAAAAAGGATCACGCTCTGTAGGCTCTAAATTACTGCCAGAGAACAATATTTTACAAGCCTCTAATTCATCGAAGAGAGCTTTACATTTTCAAGAAAAACATGATGTGTATATTCTCTTGATCTCACTTCTGCTGCCAGAGTATGATTTGGGGACTTTTGCAAAGTCATCTTCCAAAAGAAAGAATCATTGCTAAACATTTCAAATTCAAAGCTTTCAACTGGCTAATGTCCCCTGAGTAGGATAATTTGTGTCAGGTTGCCTGGAGACGGAGGGATGGGCTAGCTGACCTTTATCCAGTCTCACCTTTCAAGATGTTGTACGCAGTCTGGACACAGCGCAGGGACGGGGAGCAGTAGACATGGTCAATGATGGTGTTACTCTCTAATAAGGCTTCACCTGCGAAGGAAACCAGAGAAGAATCCATCCGATGATTTACGAAGCCTCAACTTGACTCTCAGTGTTGGAGAGGGTGCCAGACAGACCCTGCAAACCTCTCTTTCCAGGTGGGCGCTCACATAGCGCCAGCAGTTTCAATCTCATTTTCAACAACTCTCCTGACCAGTGTTTCTGTGAAAGACCAAGGGATACACCCTTCTTGTCTATTTTCTTTCTGTCTCTCTGGTCCTAACAAGCAGTAAAATGCCCGTTTTTCTCTCATGGATAAAGTCTAAATGCCTTAACGGGGCGGTCAAAGTCTTCCATGAACTTGTCTGTCTCCATCCCGCCAGCCTTGTCTCCCGCCCTGGTCACAGCTGATGCTCTAGAAACAAGACGGCTTGTTTTTTCTGCACTGTGGACGCTGCTTCTCATGTCTATGACTTGATGTTGATCCTCCCACTGAGATGCTGTCCCACCTTCCTACTAACTTCTACCCTATTCTCCTCTTATGTCTTCTTTTGTGCTCCCATGATACTTTGTACCTAGTTCTATTCTTGAGTAACGAGAATACTCTATATTATTTATCCACTTACAAGCTTCGCCGAGGGTGGGGACTTACGCTTAGGTCCCCAGTACCTAGCATGGTGCCTTGCACAAGGTAAGTGATCAACTGACGTGTGTTAAATGATTGAACAGCACAGGCTGCTGCTGGCTCTGTGTGGCAGGTATGGACCTAGACCTGCAAAGAACTGAGCATCTTGGAGACTGGTTGGCCTCTATATTTTCAGCCACTCCTGGGTTGCCTTCTCATCCTTGCGCTAGAAGCTGACCTGTCGGCCGCACCAAGCCTGACCTTGCCCCATCACTGGACCATCTGCCCCTTGATAGCGATCACACCTTGTTCACTTTGGCAAACCAACCCAGTGCCCTGGACCTAATGGTTACATAATAAATCCCTTTTGAATTGACGAAATATAGTACTTGTAGGAAAACCCTAGGCAGCATTCTGGCATACCCACTGGAGCCAGTCTTTGGAAGAAGTAGCCAGGAAAGGCTGTGTGATCACTCCAGGACACTTACCCACGAGTCTTGCCTGCATACATCCGAAAACAGTGATTGGAGCATCTTTCTCGTAATCTCGGAAACCGCCACTCCGCTGAGGTAAGCTATGAGGCATGTTCAGGTTAGTGCGTACGTAGCGACCTGGAAAGAGAAGTCAGGCCAAGGCGACATGAGCTTCCTATCTCCTTAGGGCTTCCACTGCTGGTCCTGCCAGCCCCTCCACTTCCATTCCTTTTTGGCCACAGAGACTGAACTGAGCTCTCTAGAAAATATTGAAGCTGACCTCCTCCTTTAGTACTGTGTCCTGGGATCCACGCTTCCATTCCGCTGACGAAAGTGACAAGAGATAGTTTTTAAGGGAAAGTAACAACCAGACACTCTAAAGCAGGTAGGATTCTCTGAGGTGCAAGCCTCCCTATCTTAAACATGCCACCCAAATGAAAATGGAACCAAAATGAGCCAGGGTGACTTACTAGAGGGAGGTCTGGTCATGGAATCAAGACACCTGTCTCTGCCTCTAACTTTGCCATGTGGCTGTGGGGCAAGACATCTGCCTTTTTTGGTCCATGGTGTCCCAGTTTATAGAATGGGGGTAAGAACACTTCTCTCTCCCCTAACACTCCAGACAATCCGGAAGGACTTACAACGTAACAGATGACAGGCATTTCATAAATGACTCCATCTAGATAAAAGTAGCTTGACTCTGCCCCCTAGAGGCCGTGATAGGTATGCCAATGCTGAACAGGCCCACCAATTACTGACCTTTGGCGTCGAAGCACTGGGATAGCCAGTACTTCCCAAAAACAACATCCATCCTCTCACCGTGCCGACACACAAAGAGGCATCTCTTCTGAGGGCCAGGCTGGCCGCTGATCCTCAGAGGCTGCAGAGAAAGAAAGGCTGTAAGTGGGGACACACACATAGACACGTCTCAGAGCTAGCTGGGTGTCAGGTGAGCTGTGCTCTAGAACAAGTTTCACTGATGTTCGAGTGGGATAAGCCCCTTAACTGCCTCGGATTTAGGTTGGCCTGTCTATAAGATGGGGGTGGTAAGCCTCATGTACTGACCTCGCAAGTTATTTCGAGGCTCAGATGAGATGCACTGCAGGTGCTTTGCAAAATAAGAAGGGCTATGAAAATGGCTTTATTGTTACTGCTGCTGCTGTTGGTAGGATTCGTATCTGGCCAATACTGAGACACGAAGACCACCTGAGTTACAGCTCACAGGCAAAACTAGCCAGGATGGAGAGACGGCCATGTAGCGGGACAGCTTCTTCCCCTAACGAGACGCTCCACCAACTTCTTCAGGGAGCGAGGACTTTTATTACCACAAATACATCTGCCGCATCTCCACCGTGTGGTGGTCCGAAGGCTACTCCGGCCAGGAGGTCCCGCTCTGCCCATTCTAATCGCAGGTTAGGCTCTGTGGTCTCGCTGCACGCAAGACGGTGTTCCCAGAAGTGGTTCGGGGAGGGTAGTTGCTACCTCTGGGTGATGAAATCGGCAAGTCTAGTCAAAGGCTTGTCCAAACGGCTCTGGTTTGTGTAACTACTGCGTGGATCCTTACAGATGTTTCTACGTTCCTTCTTTCTGATGGAGTCAGCTGTTCCCAGCTTCCTCAGGGCTGCCAGCTCCTACTGGCTTCACATTTGCCAATACAGTACATACACTTTACAAACTCCTCCATTCTGTACCCTTTCTGGCATATATCGGACATACACTGAGCGTTCACTATGTGCCAGGAACTGTGCTAAGAACCGTATCCTTATCTCCTTTAATCTTCACAATGACCTGTAACATAGATTAGATACAGCTGACCCTTGAACAACTTGGGTTTGAACCATGCAGGTCCAACTCATACACAGATTTTTCCCCAAAAGTAAACACTACAAGAAAATCTGCCGTGTGTTGGACCTGAGGATGCAGACCCGTGGATATGTAGGAAGCAAACCGGGTAGACGGAAGGCCAGTTGTAAGTTGCAAGTGGATGTTCCACTGTACGGAGCATGGAGGGTCGGCATTCCTAACCCCCGCGTTGTTCAAGGCTCAACCGCGTTACTACTTTACAGATAACATACCGTCCTCTCTGCAGAGCAGCCTTCCTTACCAGCCTAGACCCAGAGGCTGGCAGTCATTGTCAGCACCACCCATCTGACTCTTCCAAAGCCTTAAATTTTTATATATCTTTTAGGCTCTTGTGCCCTGAGAGATAGGTAACCCTTTGGGGGCAGCAAGGGCAAGGTCTCATCCTTAGTAAAAAGGTGCTCATGAATCCTTGAGCAGAGATGAGGAGGCGGCCCTGACAGTCAACCTTACCTGGGTGGGCTGGCAGATGACGGTCAGGGGCGTCGCATCCCCCAGGCCCTGGTCCTCATACTGCCGCCTCTCCAGGATGCCATCCCCAAATGAGAGCGCATTGGAAGGTGACGTATTTAAGATCGAGTAAGAACTGCAGAGGGAAGACAAGGAAGACGTTAACTGCTTTGGCCAGAAGTCATCAGCACTTCACCCCCGGGCTCAACGGGACTGTGGGAATGAGTAGGAAACACTCCCTGGGGCGGTGCAATGGCTGGGAAAGCCGAGCAGGGGGCATCCCATGCCTGCAGAGGAACATCTTTTTAAAAAATTGCTTATTGAAGTATAATTAACTAACAATATCGTATTAGTTTCAAGTGTACGACAGAGCGATTTGATCTTTTTATGAGGAACATCCTGTTTTACACTGAAGTCTTGCAGTTAATAAATTAGTGGTAGATGGATTTCTGGACTTGGAACAGATGCGCTCGTCCCTGTGGGCGGGGATGGGGCCTGTGATTCTGTGCTTATTAGGATGCCACAGGCGTGGCTGGCACCCAAAGCATGCTGCAGAATAATGAGCTATCAATTTCGTACCATTGTCTCCAGCTCTTTTTCTGGCTCCAAGAAATAAACAATTCCTGTCGCCTTTAATCTTTTCCATGGTGATTTCCATCCGAACTGACAAATAAGAGGGAGGATTTTGACCGTCTCTACCACTTGGCCTGTGGCTCCTAATGGTCAAGGAAACCTCTGCCCATTACCCCCGACTCTACCTCCTTCAGTGTCCAAACCCCTCCCCCATCTCAATCATACCTCCAACAAGATGATTAAATACAGCATTTTTCCAGAGGAGACCATTCTCACCAGATGTGTAGAGCTTTGAGCCAAGAGCTCTCATTTCTGGATGTAACACTGTAACTACAGAAGCCCCAAAAGAGGTCTTGCTGAAAGACAGGCAGCAAATCACGCTGTGTTTAAATTATTTTGATTAGTAAGGCCTCCAAAAAGCTTTATCTAATAAACACTGCAATTCAAATATGGTTGTTAGGTAAATCCAACAGACATCACTGGGCAGCGTCAAGGGAGAGCATTTAAATTTTAGATTTCTTGCTTCTTTACAAATAGGGTAAAGTTCCATATGTATAAAAGAGCACTGAATCTAAAATAGCCATTAGCTTTATGGTTATGTTTTTAGTTTTTAATATTTTGGGGTTATTTCTAAGGAAATCTTGTGCCATTCACACAGTCTGCCAGGCTGGTTGTTTTCCTTTATTTTAAACTGAGACCCTCCCAAACATCACACAGTTAAAGAAAATTCAGTTTCACTGTGATTCATCAAAGCTTCAGCGCCTGAGATGTCTGGATATATGGAATCATCCTGACATCTTACTTGTACATGTTCCCTAATTTCTTTACTTTATTACAGCTGTGAAGACACTGCTAGAATCCCTTCTCTCTCTCCTTCAGCTCAGCCGGCAGCGAGACTGCCAGCCTCCTTCTCTTCTCAACTGTCACTGTCATCAAAGCCCCCGACTCACTGAGGCAGTTTGGGGCTGTCAGTTCCAGTAAGACAATAGTCACGTTGAGTGCAGAGTAGGGAGAGAGCTGCCCCTGACGCCCGGAACATCTTCTCAAGCATCGGAGAGACACTGGCACCTCCCTAGGACACATCAGGGCTGTGTGTCGGCCGAGAAGGACCGGCCAGCCTACCCCAATTTAGAAGACATGGTGGGTCTTTCACCAACTGATACATATCTGGAGGTACTCAGAACCCGGCAGGGTGCTCTAATAAGGGTGGTAGGAAAATATTTCCTTAGGAGGGACTCGGAAAACTGAGGACAGGGGAGGAAGAGTTGTGAAGGGCTGCTGACCCCAAGTCCCTACTTGTTGGTTGCTTGAATCCCCTCTGCAACTTCCCATCAAGTCGGCCGCGTCATGCTTGAGGACCCCGTGGCTCTCCCTCCCCCAGGCTACCTGTCGTTAGGGGCGAAACAAGGCTGTCTTACAGCAGCTGGGCTCTGCCTCGCTGAGTCATTTCCACTTCTGGGGTTAATTAGGAAAGTGCAGTTCTTCTATAGGATCGCTTTTGTGGAAGAGACATTTGATTTGACAAGCATGTAAGAGAGGACTAGAAAAGACAAGTTAGAAAAATAAAATAACCATAAAGCTAATGGCGCTTGTAGATTCAGTGCTGTTTTATACACGGCCCTGATCCACATAAAGCTAAGTTCTTTACAGCAGTGTTCACACACGCCTCTACGGGAAAGGCAATTATTATCTCCATTTCATAGATTAGCAAACTGAGGCTCAGAGACGTCATGTTAGTTGGCCAAGGTCACACAGCTGGTGAGTGGGAGAGTCAGGATTTGAATCTAAGACTACTGGAGTAAAAACTCAAATTCTTAATTACAGTGTCCTAACAAACACCTAGTATACTAGTATTTCCCCCACTCTCAGCCGGGTTGGCTGTGGCAGCTGACACTGAAATTTCAGACATGGTTCCCAGGGAAGTAACATCACTAGTAATCTCTCAAAATAAAGGGAGATGACACACAGACCTCCCTGGGATCCATGGACTGAGGTCACTGAGGATCCCCCCCCCCCCCCACCATTTCAGCTGAGCTCTAACTTGGGCAAGAGTGGGTTTAGATGCAGAGATCTGAACCGGGTCAGCAGAACTTCTCCCACATACTCTTCCCACAGGGAGCCCTACTTTTAAGAATGTGATCTGGGAGCTGTATATCATCAAATAATCTTTTGATTCTCCGTTTCTTCACATATATTATGGTTTTGGTTTTTGTTTTTGTTTTTTACAGGGATAAAGCGGTGACTTTGGAAACCCAACTTAGAAACATTTCTGAAAAAGCAAAGGTCTGGGGGGACTTTCCTGGTGGTCCAGTGGCTAAGACACCGTGCTCCCAATGCAGGGGGGCCCGGGTTCAATCCCCAGTCAGGGAGCTAGATCCCACGTGTCATAACTAAGACCTGGCACAGCCAAATAAATACATAAATACTAAAAAAAAAAAAAAAAAAGTAAAGGTCTCGGGAGCACGAGGCAGCTTTGACCTTCCAATTTGTGCCCCCAAATGCTGGATGTTCCTTGGGTGGGGATGGGGAAGGAGGAGGAAGGGTTGCTGGGGAGGCGGTTATTAAGGAAGAAGATACTCCTTCCCAGCCCTGGGTTTGTGGTTTATCGGCTTGCCGCTAACCAGGGTAGGGGACCGTCTTTTCTTTTCCTCCAGGCAAAACACTCACTGAAATTGCCTGTCTCTGTTATTACTGTCATAAAAGAGAAGCAGTGTTACACACCATGCAGCTGGTGCTCAGAGCTTCCGGCTCTCAGCCACGTTGGCACATGGCAAGAACAAGAGGGAGGAAAAACAAACCAGCACGCACACCCTGGCCAGATGCCCAAGTGCACCAGGGAAGGGCTGGCTTTGAACTCCTCCGATTAATAAGAAACATAAAAGAGGAACAAAAGGCACCTCTCTCTCGGGACAAAGCTGGTCCTGCAGCACAGGTCACTCTCAACGTGGGACCAGGTTGGTTTGGGGGCAAAGCAGGAGTGAGGGATGGGTGGAACGCTATCACTCTCCAGAAAACCTGGGTGGGGGAGGGACCGCTTGCCTTTCTAAGGCTCTGGCGGTTGCCCATTGCCACAGTAATGGTCTCTGTCATCTAGGCATTCACATGCCAAGTCTCAGGACTTGCTCGGGGTCACCTCACGGTGAGGGGCGGTTCGGTTTCCTGACCCTTGCAAATCCTTTCACTACTGGTCTGGCTGGCATAGTGGGAATCTGTCCTGCTTCTCTGGGGAGTCAGACCCCTCTGTGCAACAACCCAAGAAAGAGTGGACAGAAGCCCCAAAGCCATAAAGACTCAGTGCTGGGATGACCCACACTGAGGCCAGAAGAGATGGTCCCCCAAGCAGCCTCTGTTTAGTCTCCAGTCAGGAACTCAGACAGATGTTACATCCAATGGGGGCAGGCAGAGCAAAGCAGGGCAAGCCATCTCCCATTTTTCTCATGCCCCAGATCAGCCCTTCCCTGAAAGTCTGGAACCAATAGGGCTTTCTTCCCCCTCGGACTTCATTTACTGGCACTGCTGCCCTGCCCGTCCAGGATCGAGTCCGTTTCCCTGCCACCTCCTCAAACTCCGCAATGTTCTTTGAAAAGCAGCAGACAGAGAACTTAGCATCTGCTCACCCATGAAATATCCAGGTGCTGCACTCGTCAGCCTTGGTGATGTAGTTCTCAGGCAGGAGTCCGGAGCAGCCTGTGGTTAGGGACGTGCCGTAGATCCAGCCCTCACTGGTGCTGGTCTGCTCCATGGGCGACATGAAGATGAAGTCCCCAGGGACCAGCTCCAGCTCATCGTCGTTCTGCGGGGTGTAGGGGTAGATCACCTGTAACGTCTGAAAAAGGAGGAGAGGGATGCATGAGGCCCACATCTGACCCATTCTTCTGAGCGCCTCCAGGGCCGGTCTGTGTGCTCTGCTCTAACAGGGCACACGTCCAGAAGCTGACATTGACAGGTGCCCCTGGGGTCTGCAGGCTCTGAGGAGATCTGGATTCAGATCAGAAGGCGTTTCTTCTCTTTTCAGGGTACTGTGAGTATGTGCTGGTGCTCCCGGCTGTCTCCAGACTTTCCTTCAGGCATGTCTTTGCTTCAAAAGATACGGTTTTTAGAAATTCATCTGAAAACCTGTAGGCTCTCCAGTAAACTTCTATACAAACAGGGTTGGACCTAGTTTTCTCTGCTCCGTCTGCCGGGGTAGGTGCCATAATAGACCCTGGAAATGCAACTCATGGGAAAGGGAGTCTCCCATGCAGATGTCACTGATGCCCAGATGGAGACTCCCCTAGGAAGGCTTTGGAAATGAAGTGTTCTCCCTTCCATGTAACTCAGTGGCTTAAACAAGACATGGTCCCTGCCTTCAAGAAGCTTTCTTTAGGGGCTTCCCTGGTGGCGCAGTGGTTGGGAGTCCGCCTGCTGATGCAGGGGACACGGGTTCGTGCCCCGGTCCTGGAAGATCCCACATGCCGCGGAGCGGCTGGGCCTGTGAGCCATGGCCGCTGAGCCTGCGCATCCAGAGCCTGTGCTCCGCAACGGGAGAGAGGCCACAACAATGAGAGGCCCGTGTACCGCAAAAAAAAAAAAAAAAAAAAAAAAAAAGAAGCTTTCTTTAGGGCTTCCCTGGTGGTGCAGTGGTTAAGAATCCTCCTGCCAATGCAGGGGGCACGGGTTCGAGCCCTGGTCCAGGAAGATCCCACATGCCCCGGAGCAACTAAGCCCGTGCACCACAACTACTGAGCCCACGTGCCACAACTACTGAAGCCTGTGCGCCTAGAGCCCATGTTCTGCAAGAGAAGCCACTGCAATGAGAAGCCCGCACACTGCAATGAAGACCCAACGCAGCCAAAAGTAAAATAAATAAAATAATTTTTTAAAAAAAGCTTTCTTTAAACCTCCATTTTTAACAAAGGCCTGGAAAGAAAAATATCTTTCGCAGCCATCAGTGTGTCGTGTCTGTAACCAGCTTTTGTCAGTGAACAGATGGAGACCACGTGTTCCTTCTTTGGGCTCAGAAAAAGCCCCCTGGGCCAACCTCAGGCTATGCCACTTGGCTGATTTATTCCACTTTTTGCCTCCTTTTCTGGTATATAGAAACATCACAGGCATAGGCATGAAGATACTTTGGAAAACATTTCTTTTACTCCGTTTTTGTTAACAGCAGGAGACCTCAAGAGTAAGGAAAATATTTTCTGTGTTTCACAAGGGCTAAGAGGGGCTGTTCTATCAGCTTTTCCTTTGATCTTGAAGCTACCAGTGGCAGGCAAAATATTCTGGTGCCCACGTACCGGTTTTTAATTTTGGCCTCTGTTTTCTCATCTGTCAAATGATCCCCGGACTATAAAAGTTAAATGAGACAACCTAAGAAAACTCCTGAGGCCTCTGGTACACAGAAGGAGCATAATTATTTCTACTGACCCATGATGGCTGGCTTTCAAAGGGTTACCTTTCCGTCTAGCTGATGCTGACCCCTGAATCCTGTGTTGGGTAGGCTTGTGAGCTCGTCAGCTCACTGGGGTCAAGGTGGTACATCAGAGCATGTCAAGAAAGAATTTCTTTCTGGAAGTTGCTAATGAGAAGAGCCAGTAAAAATATGGTTTTCCCCCCAGAGAACGAACACGATAACGCACAGAACTCGACTACCTGCTCCACTGGATTTCTGATGTCCCCTTCGGCTCTAGATCTTCTTGCATCCCATCGCCTTCCCACTCCCCTGCTACATACTCACTCAAACCATGTTTCCACACTAACCAGGAAGGGTTTGTTTTGCTGGGTTGTTAAAAGAGGTTAAAGAAAAAAAAATCTTAAATCTATAGGCTAGGTATGTGTAGAGACACCAAAAGGAACATTCCTTTTCCTGGAACAGGGTGGAGAGAGGCACCAAGTCATGGGGAACAAGTCTAAACTCAACTCAGGTTCCTTAGACACCCAAGTGCAGCATGGTCCTGGCTAATGATGCCTTTGACTCGGCAGAAGTGTCTTTTCTTTGAGAACCTCAAAAATGACCTGGGAGAAGAACTCATTGCTCCTTTCACTTGGGGGTGCTGGGGTAAGTGTTCTAGCTCTAGGCGATCTCCAGGGAGATCGAGGCACAGAGAGGAGCAGAGGGGACATCGTGTCCCGGGCAGAGGGTAATCGGACAATAAGGAACTTTGATTTATCGAATAATCAATAAAAAAACCATCAAGGTATTGCGGCAAATCTCAAATTACAACCGGTGCCCAGGTCCCCGTAGCCCTTCCCCACTTACCAAAAGCGTGTGCAAAAGTCAGCCCAAGTTTGGGGGATCTCAGCTCACGTGCCTAGTTTTGTCCTATGTGATACTCTTTTATGCTTAGCAGCTACTTGTAAGCACTCTTGAGTCCGTCTCAAGTATGTTTTCCCTCCCTTCCTACTTGGGGATTAAGCTCAGAGTTTGCTGACTGACATCTTGGGAAGGGCAGGTACAGCCCCAGGTGATGACAGGAACTGACCCAAGGGCAGGTACAGCCCCAGGTGATGACAGGAACTGACCCAAGGGCAGGTACAGCCCCAGGTGATGACAGGAACTGACCCAAGGGCAGGTACAGCCCCAGGTGATGACAGGAACTGACCCAAGGGCAGGTACAGCCCCAGGTGATGACAGGAACTGACCCAAGGGCAGGTACAGCCCCAGGTGATGACAGGAACTGACCCAAGGGCAGGTACAGCCCCAGCTGATGACAGGAACTGACCCAAGGGCAGGTACAGCCCCAGGTGATGACAGGAACTGACCCAAGGGCAGGTACAGCCCCAGCTGATGACAGGAACTGACCCAAGGGCAGGTACAGCCCCAGGTGATGACAGGAACTGACCCAAGGGCAGGTACAGCCCCAGCTGATGACAGGAACTGACCCAAGGGCAGGTACAGCCCCAGGTGATGACAGGAACTGACCCAAGGGCAGGTACAGCCCCAGGTGATGACAGGAACTGACCCAAGGGCAGGTACAGCCCCAGCTGATGACAGGAACTGACCCAAGGGCAGGTACAGCCCCAGGTGATGACAGGAACTGACCCAAGGGCAGGTACAGCCCCAGGTGATGACAGGAACTGACCCAAGGGCAGGTACAGCCCCAGGTGATGACAGGAACTGACCCAAGGGCAGGTACAGCCCCAGGTGATGACAGGAACTGACCCAAGGGCAGGTACAGCCCCAGGTGATGACAGCAACTGACCCTCTTTGCCTCTGAAGCCCTTTTTACTCTCAGTAACAATAACAGCTGTGGCGATTTTGTCGCTGTCGCTGTGCCCACTGTGCTGGCTCTTACGGTAGGACCTTTCCGTATGTCCTCTAGTTCAGGCGACAGTCCAGCAAAATATCGCCGGCATTCTGCACACGAGAGAACTAAGGACTGGATTATTTTCTAGAAGTTGCAAAAGCGAATCTAACCACCGCTAAAGGGAGGGAGCCAGGATTTGAAGCCGTGTCTGCCCAACTCCAGAATTCATGCTTTTTCTGTAACTCTGTCCTTCCTCTAGATTTCTAGTGCTTGACACATAAAACTGGCATGGCACACTGGGATCGCTAACGTGGAAGAGATGGTGTGAAGTACAAACAAGCATTTGCAAGCCCACATCAAGTGAGCATCTGAACAGAGGAGGGGTGAGACCCCAGAGGGTTCCAAAGCATCACTTGCTGAGTGTCCTTGCCTAAACCACTGGCCTCCTCCGGACATCTGTCACCTCACTGGACCAGTTAATCAATCCTGCCTCCTGGGCACAGGAGGAGGAGGAAGGTAAGTAGAGGTTTACATATGCAGGAGAGCACAGCTAAAGCCAAATGACCTCGGACGGAGAACTTTATCAGGAGGAACAGTAATAAATGAGCTTTTACAAATAAGAGATAAAAAGAGGCCATGTTATTTTTAGAAAATAATTCATGTGGGCGCTAGCTGCCTCTTTCCCTCCGTGCCAGTCGAGCAGAATGTGGGTCAGGCAGAAAAGCAATTACCCTCTGAGTTAACTGGAGGGCAGTGTTGATTAGAAGATACTCCTCGGAAAATTCCATCGCCACCTTCCTTCTCTTAGAAAGGTGACTTCTCACCGTCCACTGGCATGCCACCCTTGACTTTTTTTTCCTCTGCCCTCGGAAGGAATCCAACCAGCCACACCTCTCTTGTTCTATTTAGGGCTCACGCTAAGCAAGTCCAGGAGATTTCAGAATTCTGAAGTAAGATTAAGCCCAGTCTCCTTGCCGTGTCTTTACAGAAACTTGCATCAAATGACTTGGAAGGAGGACATGACATTCCCATCAGCAGAGCCAGACAAATCTGCACGTCCCTGACACTCTCGGGCCCCGCACACAGTCCTGGACCTTTGTCGTGGGTTGGCTCTTCCAAACACTTCCAAAACAACGATGAGGTCCGCCTGGCCTAGACCCTGAATTTCTAACTCTTTTTCATATTTAAAAAAACCCATCTAAAACAGATGTTAAAAGGCTACGTAAACTAACAAAATATCAGTTCTTTTGCTGCTGAAAAACTAGGAAACAATTTATACGTATGTTCCAAAAATGCAGTTAAACTGGATGACAATTGTTGCAAACTCTGTGGTCTTTTTTTAGATGGGCTGCCCGTCTTCATTGGTCAGAACCCCTGGCTTCTGGCTTCAGTTCTGGTCCTAAATTGCTCTTTAGCTTTGGACCAGCCACTGAATCCCTATGTCTCAGCTTCTCCTTCAGGCAAAAAAGGACAATAAGACTCTTCAGAGATGGCATGTGCTTGTCCTGGAAAGCAATGTCAATTCCTTCAGAAGAAGGATGGCAGGACCACGCCAATCTTTCTGCCTGTCCTGGAATTCAGTTGTCCCTCTCAGGTCTCCCATGTGATACACACAAACTCTCACAATATTTGGTCTGTGCTTTCATTTCATATGGACCACATTTTAAAATTCCCTGGTGGTGCAGTGATTAAGAATCCGCCTGCCAATGCAGGGGACATGGGTTCGAGCCCTGCTCCAGGAAGATCCCACATGCTGCAGAGCAACTAAGCCTGTGCACCACAACTACTGAGCCTGTGCTCTACAGCCCGAAAGCCACAACTACTGAGCCCACACACCACAACTACTGAAGCCCGCGCGCTCTAGGGCCCACGTGCCGCAACTATTGAGCCCGTACTGCAACTACTGAAGCCTGCGTGCTGCAACGAGAAGCCACCGCAATGAGAAGCCCGCGCACCGCAACTAAGAGTAGACCCTGCTCGCCGCAACTAGAGAAAGTCCACGTGCAGCAACGAAGACCTAACAAAGCCAAAAATAAAAATAAATAAATAAAATAAAATTTTAGTGTGTTCCATGGTAATTTGCATGCCACAGATACTCAGCAAATATCCGTTAGCTATGTGTTCAGGGTTTGTTTGGGGTCTTTTTTGTATTTAGGTGTTCTCCTCACCTAAGATCAGGATGGTGTCTTCTACCTGTTAATACTGTGAACTGATAGAATATTTAAAAATTTATCAACAATGCTTTTCTATCTATTCTCCCATTTCATTTCTATATCATCCCAGTAAGGTTGGCAGGGCAGATAGAACAATGGGGATATTACACAGCTCAGCCACTTGGGACCCAGAGACAAGAGATGCAAGCTCAAAGCTCCCCAGTGAGCCGGCCAGTGCTTGGATGAAATTCTGGGCCAGATGACTCCTGGGCATTACTTCCCTTTGGTGTCCATCTCCCCATAGCAGCAAGTGCTACTGGTGCTGATGGCACCCCAGCACCCCTGGCAGAGTCAGGAGCCCCAGGGAGACATTACCTCGTGGTTAGCAAATCGGATATCCCGGGAGAATATGGTCGCCACCCAGTCGCACCCGAGTTTGACATCAATGTTCTGGGCGAGTTTCTCTAGGGTGGGCAGGTGGCTGGCTTGGAAGTGGTAAGCCAGGGTCACGTGCAGCTGCTTCTTATGAGGCTCCACGTGCACTTCTGGAAGAAGGAAGGAAAGAGGCAGCTGTTGCATCTCGATGGTGAAGACAAGGAAAAACACAGAACGGTGCCCTGATAAATCTGTTTCCCAAATAGCAGAGGACAGAGTCCCTCGGTCAGACAAAACCTGTTTCTCTCCTTCACAGCAGCGGAATAAGAGTGGGACGGGGGATAAAAACCCACAGTCCGAGAGAGAAAGAGCCACATGTCTGGCTTTTCTGGACCAGCTGAGAGACAATCATTTTGATCAGCGGCTGCTCACAACAAATCCAGATGCGTGTCATTGGCCCCACCATTCAGATGAGGAAACCGAGACCTAAAGGGATGAGCTAATTTATGTGGAAATAAGGAGCAAATTTTGTCATCATGGGACTCCCCAGGTTATCTTGCCTTTGTTTTGAAATCAAGCCTCTTAGCTTCTGGGTGGCTCTGATGGAGAAATGAGGGGAAAAGATGGACTATTTTCAAAGTTTAAAACAGGGTCTCTCAACATCATTTTGGACCAGATAATTCTTTGTTATGGGGGCTGTCCTGTGCATTACTGGGTGTTTAGCTGCAACCCTGGCCCCTACCCACTAGATGCCAGCAGCACCCCCCAAGCTGTAACAACCAAAACCGACTCCAGACCTTGCCAAATGACCTCTGGGGAGAGATGGAGCAAAAATCACTCCGATTGAAAACCACAGGTTTAAAGTAGGCAGACTGTTATTCTAAGACACCCTAAAAAGCAAACCAAAAGAAACCAGCCTACCTACACAAGGCAAGAGATTTTGTCTTTTGTCTATCTTTCAGTGAGGGATCCATCTACTGTCCAAGCTCAAACACCACAGAAGATGCAACTAGAGGGGACTTAGGGAATTCCAGAAATTAAGGGGCTTTTGCTCAAGCCGCACAGAGGTAGAAGAATTGTAGAAGCTGGGGCTGTGGTTTTGAGTACTTTTCTGTTATACCACATGCGTTTCTTTGGTGTAAGCCTCCCAAGGCGAGGGTTCTGTGTCCTGTTCATGGATTATAACCCCCCTACCCCCCAACCCGTGCTCAGCACCCCACGGGCTTTCAGTATTTGTTAAATGAATGAAGACACACGAATGCATCTCCTTAAACCATCAAGGATGGAGGATGACACTTCATCTACTCACTGACGGAATCTGGGTCTGCCACACGTCTGAATACCGTGACACAAGTTCTAGGGCAAAGACCTCATGGCCCGTTTCCCACACCGGGCCACCCAGTTCTCCGAGTCGCCAGCAGGGGGCCACACCAGGGCCGAGAAGCCAGCCAAGCCCACCGGTTCTTGCAGAGAGGACTCAGATGGCTGGGGAGGCGCTGGCTCGCTCCCTTCCTGGCAGGAAAGCCAGCAAGGGCCCGCCTGCCTTTCGCTCAAAATGCGCCTTATGAACTGGCCGCGTCCTGGCTGAGACCTGCTTTACTCACTTGCGAATGATTTGGGTTTTGTGGCTACAACATTAGATTTGGTTCTTGTGGGAGTTTTAGTGGTTTTGACAATAGCTGCTGTGGGATGAAAAGAGCCATTTCCCTGAGGTGGAGGGATGGGAACAGGAAATAATCTGCCTATGAGGCCATTTCTCTGAAATTTTATGCTCCTGTGAAGGGGGCAGGTTCCACCGAAGTCAGAGAGCAGAGATGAGTCCCTGGGGACGAAGGGGTGGAGGTGGGGCATCTAAGGAGACCAGGTTCCCAATGCACAGAGGTGACCTAAGGGCCCGCATTCCTCTGAGAGTAGAGACCTCACTGTGATCCTGTTCAGTGACGCTGGGCCCTCACCACACTCTTCCTAGAGTCCTGAGCCCTATTTGGGGATTTTCTGGTAGAAAAGGCCACTGAGAAATAGGCCCCGAGCTGGGGATGAAAAGAGCAGAGTGGGACACAGGCAGGTGAGGTGGAGGCCAAAGGTCAGGAGCCCAGGGAGCAAAGGGCGGGGCTGGCCAGCTGGGGCCTCCGCCAGCACTGCGTTCAACACTCAGGACCCGGGTGGGCAGCTCACGCCCTCCACTCTGATCAGGGCGATGGCCCACCGGCCCCAGCACCGTGCTCCCTCCTGCCTGCGCTCATGCCACCTGCCCTCCTGCAGGGCCCTATTCCCATCCGATGGATCAGCGTCTTCCCGGAGTGACTGTCCTTTCTTCTGTGAAGGGGGCCCCACTCCATCATCCCATGGCGGGATGATGGCCTCTCTTCTCACAGCTCTTATGACACGGTGCCTGGAGAAACCACCTCTTCTTCCCTGTTGTGTTCCTCGTGGATAAACACACAGTAGGTGCCCAATAAATACCTGCTGATCGTGATTTCATTCTAAAGGGACCAAAAAGACTCCCCGCCCCCCACTGTCTGTCTGTCTCACGGCAGACGAGGCCCTTGCGGAGCTGTCTGCACCTGCAGTCACACAGGAAGGCTTTGCAAACCTCTGCCTCCTGTCCCGTCTCGCCGCCGCCCGCCTTTAAGTCAGCACACATCCTGAGCATCCCTCCAAACTGATTCCTTTAACGGTAAACCTCAGTTGTTGGCTTGAACTGAGACCTCCCATGTAAAGGGCAGGTGACATTGTAAAGGGGTGGATAAGGGCCCTTTTGAGGCTTAGGGGCCTGACTACTGGGCTTCAGCAAGTCGAAAGGTGTTGGCTCAGTGGATTTGATTATTACTGGATGCTAAGTGGTTCCACTCTACTCTCTGCGCTGTATGACCCCCTGAGCAAAGACCTCAGTCCACACGGAGGGGACGGGGAGACCCAGATGAACACCTGCCTGGGATGGGGGTTTGGAGGAGGAAAAGAAGGTTCCTTGGGAATTCCCCGGCGGTTCTGTGGTTAGGACTCCACGCTTTCACTGCTGAGGGCCCGGGATTCGATCCCTGGTCGGGGAACTAAGATACTGCAAGCCAGGCAGCATGGCCAAAAAAAAAAAAAAAACCACACACAGAAAAGTTCCTTATTTCTGAACAGGGAAGAGATGGTGGGGCTGCAAAGGAACACATTTATAGTTCAATGGGAACAGTCATTTATGTACCTTCAACGTGGGTGTCAGGGAGTAGACACTGGACCTGCTCTCAAGGAGGTTAGCAGAACTGTAACTGAATTTTTTTTTTTTTTGCGGTACGCGGGCCTCTCACTGTTGTGGCCCCTCCCATTGCGGAGCACAGGCTCCGGACGCGCAGGCTCAGCGGCCATGGCTCACGGGCCCAGCCGCTCCGCGGCATGTGGGATCTTCCCAGACCGGGGCACAAACCCGTGTCCCCTGCATCGGCAGGCGGACTCTCAACCACTGCGCCACCAGGGAAGCCCTGAATATTTTTTAAAGGGGCAAGAGGTGTGGGGTGCTGCGGGAAACGGCTGTGTTCTTGGGCACGTTCTGCCCATTCCTGCAGGACCCTCTATCTCCCGACTCCACCCTCCTCCTCCACAATCATGTCCTGTCCCTTTCCTTCCCGACTTTCCAATTCCCAGGGCCCAGGGCAGGCCTGGCAGCTGGCAGCTCACCGGTTTTGGAGGCAGCCTCCGCAGCAAAGTCGGCGGCAAACTTCTTGAGGACCTCTGCGCTCTCTTCCTTCACGAAGAGGCCGATGAAGTTGGAGGAGGTATAGAGCTCCAGGGGCAGCGGGGCTGAGAACTTACATTTCCAGCGACTGACGGTGGTCTGCAGGGCTTCCCCCAGGGCGTCCACCTTGCTGTCCTCACACTGGCAGGGAAACAAGAGGCTTCGCTCAGGGACAAGGGGAGATGTCTGCCGCTACTTACCTTTGGCATCCTTTGCCCAGAGCTGGAGGCTGCTAACTGAACCATCATTCCTGTCTGTGAGCAGGGAGAAGACCTGCAGCCTCCCAATTATCTGGAAATGGACTATCCAACCAGTCAATTAAACTGGGGCGACGGACAACCTCTCCCCTCCCTCTCTCCCTGCTCCGATGTGCTCCTCTGAGCCCCGCCAGAATGCAGTAGGGCCGGTCCAGCAGAAAGCAAGCATGAGGGACGTGCCAAGAGAGTGTACAGCACCCCCACGATAAGTCGTTGTGTGTTTTCTACAGTTTTGCATCGTTTGTGCCTTTTCTATTCCGCTTACATGATCCAAAGTTGACTCTACCTCCACCCCCATGATACTTGGGAAGATGAGGCCCCAAGAGCTGCAGTATCCTCCCCCTCCCCCCGCCTCCCCCGGCACTAGAAGAAACAATGAGAGTGTCTAAAACTCTGAATGCTTTTGAGAAAGAGCCTGGATGACTAAGAGGAAATGATCATCATTTTAATTTTCAGCATGAATGGTAAAAGAGAAGGTGTTAGGAACATATTTTCACCTATAAAAGGTGGAGATGGGGGAGAATATGAATGAGATTCTGGAAAAACAACCCTCAATATTAGAAAAACATATTGTCTTAAAATGCTACCATTCTGCTTCATTGTGACAATAGCTGGACACATCAATTCTTCTCCATCTCTGCAGAGAACCAAAGTAGATGCAATATGTTTACATTTATTGGAACGAGAGGGATTTGATTCAGTCTCTGCATAAGCTTCATGACAGCTAGAATTATGGGCTAGGTAACTATGGCAGGGGAAATGTATCCTAGCCATCTCTAGAAAGATCTAGCATGGCAAAACCTGTGGATGGTGTGCAGGAGGCTAAAGTCTCTCCCCCCATCTGTAGATTACGTTTTTCATCCCCAGCTCTCTAATGTCTGCTCTTTCCTCGTGAGAGGGGAGGGAGATGAGAGACAGGAGAAGCTAGGTTAAGAGAATCCATTCCCCTTGTGGCTACCAGACAAGTGTGTCACCCAGTGGGTCAGGCTTGTCCCCTGGGTCCTGAGGAGCACACGGTCATCACGATGCCACACCAGACCCAGGGTGCACCTAGGTCTCGGCAGGTGTTAGAAAGAGGACCAGGGTGAGCAGCCGTGGACCTCACTGATTCCTCAAAGGCTCACCCAACTCTGGAGCCCGTGACTGTTTCTACCAACATCCTGAGACGCTCCCAGCTTTTTTTTTTTTTTTGCGGTTCGCGCGGGCCTCTCACTGTTGTGCTCTCTCCCGTTGCGGAGCACAGGCTCCGGACGCGCAGGCTCAGCGGCCGTGGCTCACGGGCCCAGCCGCTCCGCGGCATGTGGGATCTTCCCGGACCGGGGCACGAACCCGTGTCCCCTGCATCGGCAGGCGGACTCTCAACCACTGCGCCACCCGGGAAGCCCAGCTCCCAGCTTTGACTCCAGTCCCCCGGGGCTGGAGGGATGCAGGCGCCCCGGGGTGGGGGGCTGCGGCTCACCATGAAGAACTGGCAGAGGGTGATGTGAGGGAAGATGTTGTGCGCCTTGTTCTTGCCGCAGATCTGCTTCGACTGCTGCCAGAAGTCGGAAAGCTTCTGCGCTAAGGGGCCGGTGGGGCGGAGGTAGAGGACGTACTCCCGGGGCAGGGGGTCATCCAGGAAGGGGTCGCCGACGTGGGAGAACAACCTGCCAGAGAGAGGGGGGCCGAGCATGCCTCACTTAAGAACAATGGAAGCAAAGGGAGAACTGACATCAAGGTCCATCCTGGGCAGCCTCCACCCCACCAAGCACCGCGAGCCGGGAGGGTTTTCAGTTTTGTACTTTAAAAATCTACCCCTCGAAGCTCACACTTTGTAACCAACTCTCAGATGCACCAACTTCTCTACTCCTGCCTGTCCTATCGCATGGGCATCCCACGACTCCCTCCTAAGGCCGCTCTCCAGCAAGTGTTTTGGGTCAACCCCAAATCCTTTCCCAGGCCATCAGTACTGTTCCAGCCCGGCCTGTCCCTCCAGCTCCGTCTAGGATTAAACGCGTGTGTCTCCAAAGATGAGGGAAGCTTGGAGGGTCGCCTTGTGGGGTCAGCCCTGGGTAGTGATATCCTGGAAGGTAAGTAAGTAGGATATTTCTAAATCCATTTGCCCCATATCTAGGATGGATCTTTAAGTGAGTGGAGGAGGGGGCGGAAAGCATGACAGAGGCTCTGTCTTGGAAATGCTCTGAATTTCTTTGACAGCTCTGAGGAGAGCACACTCTGGGGCCACGACGGGGGAGGCGAATGGCTTGATGCACCGGCTGGTCACACGGTCTTTGGGATCCTTCCCCTCCCCCCACCCCGCCCCCAAAGGGCCCGTTAGACACAGGCTGCACATCCCTGCTCATCCACATACACTTAGAGTTAATTACATGCTATTTCCTCTATTTATTTATTTCATACCAACCAGTCGCATGCTGCCTGAACGCTTCTTCCTCCTGTGGACGCCAAGGCTTTTTGTCTGGAATAAGAAATCGGATTTCTATTGTTAGTATTTTTAGCCTCCTATCAGCTTTTCCCACTGCAGTGGCAAGAGTTGGGTGTGAAGCAGGCACCTCAAGGGTGTAGGGGAGACACCTGCAGCTGGGCATCCCCCCAGGGGTCACAGCAAGGCACAGGGAGGTTAGGACTTGTGATTAATTTCCATGTAATTAGCATTGGATTTGCACTCAGCCTAACAGCCCATGCCGTCTATTTTTAGCCATTTCCACATTAGACTTTTATTTTTGCTTCCCTAAAGGTTGTCATGTCTTGCTTTTCCCTCCTTCCCTTTCACCCACTCACTCTTCCTGACCCAGATCCCCTACAGAACATTTTCTCATTCGCAGCCTTCTGGCAAAGTGTGCTAGAAAATGATGCTTTTAAAAAAAATTTTTAATTTACTTAATTTATTTTTTATACAGCAGGCTCTTATTAGTTATCTATTTTATACATATTAATGTATATATATCAATCCCAATCTCCCAGTTCATCCCACCACCACCCCCACCCCCCGCCACTTTCTATTAAGGCCATTGAGACTTGAGGTTAAATGCCCAGAAGGACAATTGGTCTGGTTTAAATCCAGTGCCTCCTCCCACTGTCCTCCAACTACCACCAGCAGCCTCAGACTGGATCCATCATCTCCAACAATTTTACAGACATCTTTGGGGACGAGTAGCACTTGGTAAAAGGGGCTGGCTGGAGAAGGGCGGCCATCGCTCCCACTGTGGGAGAAACACTCAAAAGTTCTGTGCATGGTGGGGCAGGATCACAGGGTGGCGCTGGCAGCGAGTCACAGCCCTGCACACGAGCTTACGACGAGAGCACTTCTGAAACATCAGGCAGGTCTCCAAAAGCCAGATAGTTCTGGGTTTGTATCCAGCTTCGCTACTTGTCCGTCCGTTCAGGCATTCAAGTTTATGTTTGCTCAGTACATACCTACTGAATTGCTATGACTTTGTCAGCACTGTGCTAGGCTCCAGGAATACACTGAAACACAAGACTTATATGATCCCTGCCCTCAGGGAGTTTTCAGTTGAGCAGGCGTGAAAATGTCAACTGCACAAATAATTATTTAATTACATGGGTGGTCAGTGCAATGAGGGGAGAGCACAGAGAACCTTAAGCACATAGGATTGGGACACCTGATCTGGGCTGAGCCGAGGGGGAGGGCGGGGTGGGCTGGGTGTGAGGGGCTGTGGTGATGGAATTCACCGAGTACCTCTCCTCTACAGTGAGGAGCCTTGAACTGTGCCTGACTCACTGGAGGCGATCAATAATTGGTTATTCCTATCCCTTTATACTACCCCAATTCAGGGTCCTTGGGAGAGAGAAGAGAGGGCAGGAATTTCTAGTTTAAACTGATGCTCTTCCCAGGCATCCTTTTCCTGACTGTCTGCTGAACCCAACTCCTCCTGCCTTTTCCTGGTACCTCTCTGGAGCAATGAGAACCCATGATGCTGTGACAGTCACAGAGGGTCAGATTGGAAGGGGCCTAAGACATCAACTGGGGCCCCAATTTCTTCACTTGACACAGGGGGAGATTCAGGTAAAGGAAGACAAGTCACGTGCTCAGGGCAGCCTGGCTGCGATGAGTGCTGAGTGAAGGGCAGATTCCAGCCTGATTCGAGGCCAGCCTCAGTTGCTCTTTTCCACAGTCCAAAGAGAATCCCTTCGTTTCCCCCACGAAACTCTGAGCACAAATACCAAATGATCAGAATAGAAAAATCTGCACAGCTAAGTAGAACGGCATTCTAGAAGACAAGCCTACTTACAGTAAGATGAGGTTATGAAGAAGGAAGACCTCAGAGCCCCTTGGAAGAGAAGCCAGTGCTGAAAAAGCTGGAAACACAGGAAACTCCTTCCCACACCTGCATAAGGTGCTTAATTGTTGCCAAGATGCAAGCCCTGTTTCCTTTACCACTTACTAGACAATCAGAGGTCACCTGTTGCGCTTTTTTCAAATCCTCAAGCCGTGTACCCACAAAAGAACACAAAACATGGTCTTTTAGAGGTTAGAATCTTTGAGGGATTAAGTTCACCAAAGAAAAAGACCCATTGTTTCAAAAACAATTGGGAAAAGGAAAGTTCACTTGCAGTAAGATGTGCTATTTATATAAAGGATCCAATTTTTTTTTTCCTAGGCTCTTGCCCCAAAGAAATATATTTTATCTGAAGTTTAATTTATTTTTCCTTCAGCACTAGGAATGTCCTCTGGAAATGAAAGATCTCATTAAGTTATGGTCCCTGTAACTCAAAAGCCAAGTTTTGGAGAGGATTCAAAGATACAATTGAGAAAGATAATGAAAGGTTTGGGTGACAAGGCTGCGGTGAAAGACTAAGGAAACACCAATTCTTCTTTCTAAGAAGGCAAGTCTGAGAGGTCCTCAGGGTTATGGAAGGTTATCATATCTGTGTAGCTTTCCTAGCGAGGGTCAGCCAAAGTAAAAGAAGCTTTGGCAATAGTACAAGGGGCTCAAGTCAGATTCCGGAAAGAACGTCCTGGCAGTAATGTGCTTTAAAGTGGCTTTTTGGTTTTGTTTTGTTTTAGAGAAGTTTCTAGAAAGTACTTACCGATCTGAAACAGGTGTGTGATTCTCTAGGCAGGAGGCTGTAGGAGGAGTGATAGCACTGCTTCCCTCGGGTCCTGAGCCAGAGGCTGAGCTCTGCTACTCCTTTACCCACTGCCAGGCTGATGGTGGTTTCTGCTGAGTCTGTTCCCAGAGCTCTGCCCACAAAACAGACTGAACACAGGCAGTGGCAGAACATCTCTCTGCTCCATCCCACTGAGGAAAGCCTGTTGCCATAGAGTTGCCACCTCCATGGTCCACCGATGGGGTAAATGCCAAGAACAGTGGGGAGTGTGGGGTAGACCCCAAACACCAGGCTGAGCTTGAACAGCTGCTACCCTCAGAGTGACTCAGAAGTCGGCAGAGCCCGCTGGGCAGATAAAGGGGAAATATCCCTTTAAACTCCAAGGAGAGATTCCTGGATCATAGCAGCCATTGAGTTGGGACTTTCATGGTAAGAATCAGAGGGACATGTGAACTACTGAGGTTCTGCTATTACATGAGAGCACAAATTTGACTTCGGACCCTGGTCCTAACCTTCCCAATTATGTCTAGGGTTCATTCTTAGCAGAGTGTGGAAAAAAAAAAAGTGATGCAAACTCTAATGCCTAATGATGGGGAGGAAGAGCACAAAGCAGATAAAAGCAATGGCTCATCAAAAAACTCAGGCACGCAGCCGTGAGGAAATTAGCCAGATGGGGAGGAACGAGTAGCGCACACTGATAGCCTTGCTTTACTGCGGCTGCGGGGGCTGGGATTCCTGCCACTGTCTGCCCGCAGCTTGGTTGAATTTTGGGTCCGTGGTGGCTCTGGCCCCAGAACCATGGCTCTACCCAACCACCAGGGTCACAGTTTGTGGGAGGCAAAGCAGCATCCTTCCTTCCTCCCTTCCACCCTCCTTCCCTCCTACTTTCTTCCTACCTTTCTCTTTATTTCCTTCTCCTCCCAAGGAACTCTTACCAGGAAACCAAATGGACCAATAAACCAAAAATAAAACCAAGAGTTTATTGGGTGTCGCTGTCTCAGCTGAAGTTTGACTGGTTGGAGCCCTTTCAGAGACCATGGTCTCTGGTACCCTCGGCTGGATTCGGGCCTGATGAGTGGATTTGGGCTGGTCCCATGTCCGGGTCCAGCAGGATCCTCACTCCCTCTTCAAAACACACGTTCTGAGCCAGACTGGAATTTCCTGCTTAATTGTCACCCAGGCTGACTTCCTCTGCAGCCACCCTGGTGCTCTGGATTCCATGGAGGTCTCTGACACTCTCGGTAGTTCAGGTCTTTTCAGCCGAGAACCAGCTGTGTGCTAGGCACTGTGTTATCACCAGCAAGCAAAGAAGAGGGAAGGACGATCCTGGACCTCAAAGAGTTCAGAACGTAGATACACAAGCAGCTTCTTACAAGGCGATACGTTAATGGCCATAAGAGATGGGCCGAGTGTGCTCAGAATAGGGATGCTAACTCAGTAGTGGGGCATTTTGAGGGGCTGAGGGTCTCAAGTTGTCCACAAAGCTACCCTAGGTCAGGATACCACAGCAAACTCAGAGGTGCCATGGGAAATTGCTAATTTTGGAAGGAAACAAAGCCACCTTCATCATCTGTTGGGCATCCCATAAGCTACTAGCTCGAGGTAGTTACAATTTCTTTTTTTTAAAACTTTTTATTTTATGTTGGAGTATAGTTGATCAACAATGTTGTGATAGTTTCAGGTGTCCAGCAAGGTGATTCAGTTATACATACACCCGTGTCATTAGTAAGTAGTCGCAATTCTTTAAGAATGAAATAAAAATAATATTTTTCTTTCAATTTTGTGTATTATTTTTTCACACGGTCCTTAAATTGTTAGGAGTGATTTATTGAGTTGTTTGGATCTAGCTACTAAATACACAGAACCATTAGGTATTTATGTTGGTCTACAAGCTCTATGTAAAAATTACTCAGACTCTAAGGGTGCTATGAACTGAGAAGGTTGGGAATCCGTCCGGGAAGAAACAATGATTGATCTGGATCTTCAAAGCAGAGTCAGAGCTGGCTAGAGAAATCCACAAGGAGAGAAGGGCATCCGAAGCGAAGACCACATCAAGAGCTAACATAGGAAGGTGAGAGACAGCACTGTATGGGCGGGGAAGTTAGAATTTGGTGATACTAGAGCAAAAAAGGCAAAGCTGGAAAGGGGACAGCTCACAAAGGTCCTTGTGCTATTTTAGGGCTTGGACCTGACTGTTTTATGCAGCGGGGAACAATGAAGGCATGATCAGATTTGCATGTGAGGGTCAGATTCAAGGGAGATAAACTGTAGGCTGGAGACTATTTAAAAGACCTTGACAATCGATCAGAAGAGGGACACTGAGTCTTGAACTATAATGAGGGTGGGGACGTTGCCTAAGATGTTTGGGTTGTTGACTGAATGAAGCTTGGAGACGGGTTAGCAATTGTAGCTTGAAGGCCTATGTGGATGGCGCAGACACCCCTGAGTGAGAATGCAGGGTAGAAACAAGTTTGGGCTGGGGTGGTAATGGGTGATGAGTTCAGTTACTGTCCCCTGGAGAATCTGGGGGTCTGGCCTAACTACATCTACACCAAGTATCATTAACAGACTCTGGGTCTGGTTTAGGGTACCATATCCCAAAAGCTTTCTCCGTTAGCTTGCCTACGATTCCTTGTCTCTGTTTGGAAGCCAGACACTTCTTTTAGGCTACCCACTGAATTCCTATTTCCTGTCTAAGGCATACCTTCAGCTCCAAACTTGTTCAATACTGAGGTCATTAAATACTCAAGCCATCCTTGGCTTAAGCAGACAGGTTACCCAGACCCCCAGGTTCTCCAGGCTGACTCATCTCTCACTCAGAGAGGGGAGTTAATCCCTTACTTTATTGCCCTTGACAAAACTCAAATATCTGACACCTGTAGTGAAAAACAACAGGCATTTACATTATATGCTAATGTAAATAGTAATATATTTCCTCAAAATAGTAAGACCTTGATTCAATTAAGTAGAAAACGAATTTGTTGAACTTTCCAGTTATTTGAAGTTGTTCGGTCCTTGGCTTTGGTTTGCTGGTAGATGCATGCTCGTGGCCTTGGCGTCCCATCTGCTCTGTGCATTGGTTCTCTGTGACTAAGGACTTATTTGTGCAGGAAAAGAGACAAGGGGTCAAATAGGTAATCCTCCAAGTGGGTAAAGCTCCCTGTGCAACCAAAGTTAAACTGTATCATTCTTTTGTGTAGCTAAGACAATCTCAACTTTTAGAAACATTTGAAGCTAATATAGGATTTTTTAAAAAACGTTCTCAATATCCAGGATACCAAATTGATAAATTTGCGACATCTAGTACTGTGAATTCAATTAAAAGATGACCCAATTAATCAGATATCTCATTCCTTTTCCAGGATCTGCACTAGACCGGGGCAAACAGATAGAATCCAACTTCTATTTCTCTTGGTTGGAGAGTCTAGTCATATAAAGAGGCCACTGGCGCCACTAAGCCAAATTGAGGAATTCTTTTAGAGTGTATCTGCAAAGCAGACGGTGCTTTGTAATGTGGTTTTAGGTGGAAATACAGAGGCTTTTATTGTGCTCCATGAAGAGTTACCTGCTCAGTGCCAGCTGTTTTTTTTTTTAATTAATTAATTAATTTATTTTTGCTGCTGTGCGCGGGCTTTCTCTAGTTGCGGTGAGCGGGGGCTACTCATTGCAGTGCGCAGGCTTCGCATTGCGGTGGCGTCTCTTTTGGGGAGCAGGGGCTCTAGGCACGCAGGCTTCAGTAGTTGTGGCACACGGGCTCAGCAGTTGTGGCTCACGGGCTCTAGAGCGCAGGCTCAGTAGTTGTGGCGCCCGGGCTTAGTTGCTCCACAGCATGTGGGATCTTCCTGGACCAGGGCTCAAACCTGTGTCCCCTGCATTGGCAGGTGGATTCTTAACCACTGCACCACCAGGGAAGTCCCAGTGCCAGCTTCTTTATGGATGATTTGAGGCAGCTTGAGCCTGCCTGCAGCTGACAGCTATCCTGAGAACAAAGTGCAAACAGGTAACTCTGCATCTTTGTTCTCTAGTAGGAGAAAAATAAGGATAAGGAAGTCCACAGTTGAAGGCCTTCTATGTATCAGGCACTTAGACGTTAAGCCTCATGACAAATGGTGAAGCCGGTATTGTTAGAAGCCTCCCTGGATCTGGGTGGCTCTACCCTGACAGGTCAGCTGTCCAGTCACCTCTGTGGTGGTCCCAATCCAGGGGCTGGTTCTGGAGGCAGTGACCAAAGTCTGCATCAGTCAAAGGAGTATATTGAGTAGTCAAAACATGAGCCTAGGGCTTCCCTGGTGGCGCAGTGGTTGAGAGTCTGCATGCCGATGCAGGGGACACGGGTTCGTGCCCCGGTCCGGGAAGATCCCACATGCCGCAGAGCGGTTGGGCCCGTAAGCCATGGCCGCTGAGCCTGCGCGTCCGGAGCCTGTGCTCCGCAACGGAAGAGGCCACAACAGTGAGAGGCCCGTGTACCGCAAAAAAAACAAAAACAAAGCATGAGCCTAGAACCCTGGGCAGCATCTCAGCCAGTGGCCTCCAAACTCCATCCTCTCTGGAAACCCAGGGAGAAGTGGCCCCTAAACCTCTCACTGGGTGTGATCCTGGAGATCTGGGGTGCCTTCCAGGTTGTAATGGGACTTCATGGCAAGAGAGAGTATCCCCCCATGAGCAGAGCCCCCCATCAGGAGCAGGAGGGTATGAGGATGGGGTGGATGAACACAAAATACAGAGCAGACAGGAGTCCTGGTTCCCCAGTGGCCAGCGATGGGAGATGCTTCTAGAGTAACCAGCGTAACCCCCGGAATTCACATCCTGCAGCCCCCTCACCCATTACTGCCTATTAATCGAGACTTCAGTTTCTGACATGGTTACCCTCTTGGCTACCAGTGGCCAATAAGATCCTTACAGATTTAATCCCACTTTTAATTGATGATCAGAGGCCAAATGAATGTGGGGGAGCGTTTGCGGAGCAGCTAAGAGCTACGCAAGCCAAGGAGGCGGCAGTGGTGCTATCTTAGTAAAAGTTAAATAAAACTAAAGGACAGGCCGAATACTGTTGCCCCAGTGGATCCTTGCAGCTAGAACACGGGTGCTGGCTTGCAGCTGCCATTTCCCCGAAGGAAGTCATTTCCCAATTTGGAGGTTTCGTTTTTTCATCTCCAAAGAGGAGGTGATGAAACTGCACACAAGCAGGTTGAGAAAGAGAGATGGGACATTTATAAAGTGTTTTGAGGTCCTCAGAAGCAACTAGAAGTGATAAACTGTGTCTGTGTTGACAAAGGATCTTGAGACCATCCTGTCCGTTCCTCCTTAGGACCAGACAAGGTTGTACTTTCTTCAAGGTTGTATCTTTGAAAGCATCTTTCCTGTTCTTAACAGACCTTAAGAAAAGGGGATTCAACAATGTTTCTTTTTGGCTTAATAGCCCTTGCGCTTGGAAAGTCCTTCCAGCTGTGCCCAAACTTATGCCGTGTTTTCTGTACCTGGTGGAGTTGGTCACTCTTTCCTATATAACAAAATCATTTATTCTGTCACTTTCACACATGGGATTCTGGCTACTTTTGGTCACCAAGGCCAGTAAGACAGGCTTGCAAAGAGCCTGGGCAGTTCAGTCTAGCAAGTACGTCTCCAAAGTCTTTGCTGGCTCTGGTCTCCTCCCTGTGAAGCTGAAGTGGGGGCAGTGAGAGGCCCATCAATACACAGAAACCCTAATGGCCCGACCCATTTCCTTCGGAGGAAATGAACCTAATGGAGGACGACATATTGATCATAAAGACCCAGTTTCACAATCAGTCTCCTGGCCGTGAACCCTTTCAGCTGGCCGGGGCTAATGGCCTGAGAGCCATGCATCTAACAATCAATGGGATAGAGCAGGCCTGCCAGGGGGCCGGGGATGCTACCACCAAAAGGCCGATCAACGGGAAGAAAAAGCTGTGGGCTTTTATATGAAGCTAATGAGAGATGGGAAAAAAAAAAATGTTGAGCTATTTGGAGGGTTAGGAAGGCTTTCCAGTGGAAGAACTTCAACCTGCGGTGAAGCCCTTCTTTCTCTCCTATCACCAAGGCTCTACTTCCCAACCCATAAAGAGCCTATTAGGCCGCTCTCCACAGGGAGTGCTTAGCAGGGAAAATGCTGCTTAGGTCCCCTGGTGTTTTTATATGGTGGGCCCAGCGGCCGTGCGGAGAGGCCTTGTTTTGTTCCTGCTAAGAAGGGGCTGGGGCTCTGGCCTCTGCTGTTAAGGAGGAAGCCATTTGTAATGGGGAAACCAGCCATTAGACCATGGGTGGTGACATAAGAAAATACATTTCTCTTTGCCTCTAAGTCTCCCTGGGATCTAGACAAGTCCTTTCCTCCCCCTAAGACCAATGAGTTTTTGCATGGAGGCACAAGGGAGTGTTTGCCGTGTAAAAGGAGCACACCTCTTACTAATTGTGGGACTGCGGACAAGTTAATTAATCTGAGGATTCACTTTCCCAGTCTCTTCCATGGGGCCAACAATACCTACCCTGTAGGATACAATGATGACTAATATCAATAACAGATCATGAATTTGAAGAGCTCGGCACAGCATCTGGCATATACTAGGTACTTAAAAATAACATCTGGGGCTTCCCTGGTGGCGCAGTGGTAGAGAGTCCGCCTGCCGATGCAGGGGACGCGGGTTCATGCCCCAGTCCGGGAAGATCCCACATGCCACGGAGCGGCTGGGCCCGTGAACCATGGCCGCCGAGCCTGCGTGTCCGGAGCCTGTGCTCCGCAACGGGAGAGGCTGCAACAGTGAGAGGCCCGCGTACCGCAAAAAAATAAAAAATAAAAATAAAAAAACATCTGTACAGATGCCTATGCATATTACCTAACAACCTTTGCAATTTTCCCAGAATAAATGTCTGCAAGTTCCATGCTAATAGGAATATTTCAAGACTGGGCACCAGCTCCCCTCTCTGCTAAAACAATCTCCAACCATCTGGGAAGGTCTTGAGGAGTACATGAGATTTGGAGGAAGAAAGAAAAGCTTTCCAAATAAGGCAGTAAACACAAGAAAAGGCACAAAGGGAAAACCAGCCAGTGATGTGTGGCTGTCTGGAGAGCTTCCACTGAGGGGGGACACAGCCCAGATTGTCGGGAGGCAGGCAGGGGAGTTCAGATTCCATCAGGAAGGAAGCTGGGAGTCACTGAGAGGCCCTAAGCAAGGGAGGGACAGAGTTTCCGCTCACTGCAGGAATCCAAGGGGAGGAGGGAGAGCCAGCCCCGATCTGGGTGTCTATGGCTATCAGGCACTGGCGAGACTGGCCAGGGTTCCCTTCCTCCTCTGAGATCCTGTTACTAGTGCTCCCTATGGGGTTCTTTATTCCCCACGCCGCTGTGGAGAAATAATAGCTGAACCACCTCCCAAGGGAATAGGATACAAGTGTTAAAAGTTCAATCCATGGGCTTCCCTGGTGGCGCAGTGGTTGCGAGTCCGTCTGCCGATGCAAGGGACGCGGGTTCGTGCCCCGGTCCGGGAAGATCCCACATGCCCCGGAGCGGCTGGGCCCGTGAGCCATGGCCGCTGAGCCTGCACGTGAGCCTGTGCTCCGCAACGGGAGAGGCCACAACAGTGAGAGGCCCGCGTACCGAAAAAAAAAAAAAAAGTTCAATCCACTGTACATGCTGAACTATTATTATTCCCTGAGAAACAGAGGATCAGAAGCTGCCTCTGTTTTGCCCGAGGACACACAGCAAACGGGAGACTCAAGGATCCCAGAATCAGACGAAAGGAAATCACGGATGTGGTAGTGACACTTAGTCCAGTCCCCTGCCTATAAATCTTGCTCAGTAAAAATGGCCAAGATTTATATTTTGATGATTATCTCCTCTCTCCTCTCTGGGACTTTACCATTTCTGCGTACTTTCATACACTTTTCCTCCTCCACGAGAGACCTGAGGATGGAACGCAGGTCTGGGCTCTAACTAGCCGCTCGGTTCAGTTTCACATTAAGGCTTCGGTCTCTGACTCTCTGTCAGTCCAGAAGATTCTGTTTCTAGGTTATGGGTTCTATAGAAAACCATGGAAATCAGGCACCCCTGGAAGGGCACTGTCTGTTGTGCAGAGTCTCTGCATCCTTGCAGAGGAAAGTGCAGCCGGTTTGGGGGCAAAGGTGTCCACTGCATAAAAGAGCGGCACTGTGGAGGGCGGGAAGGCTAATACAGAGCCACAGGGAGCCCCCAGACGCCTTTCAGGCCGGTGGCCCAATGCGGAAGTGCTCCGAGGTGTGTGGAAGGCAGGAAAGCTCCTGCAGGAAGACACAGGAAGCTGAGAAGTGACTGTTCTCAAGGAGGTAGGACGTGCCGGGGAGGAGGAGGATGGGGCTCAACCGATAAACACGACAGTAGGGCTGAAACTTTGCTCAAGACTTTTATATGATCACTCCTGGGTCCTCCTAACAGCCCTGAGAGGTAGGCAGAGCATCCTTGTTACTGTCATGTCACAGATGAGAAGGAGGGAACAGAGAGGTTCAAATTCTAGTTCAGCTCACACAGCAGCGTACGGCAGAGGGGTGACTCGAACTCTGACCCGCTTTTTCTTGCCCAGAGCTCTGAGGTACCACTGGGCCCATGAGGTTAATTTTGACCGCAATGATTGGCAGGTGGGATTTAACGTGTATGGAGGGAACAGCCCCACCCACACCCCACCAAAAAGGATCTGGGAGAAACAGATGAAAAGGAGGAATCATTCCAGGTTGCAGAGATTAATTTTTTTCCTTCTCCCATTTCCACCTCCTCCCTCCTCCAAGCCACTAGAATCAGCTCAAAATACTTAAACACGGATGATTTTTAGTCCTTCAGAAATGGTTTCAGCCCAAATCTTCATAAGAGGCTCTGACTCCCAGCATTCGTGGGTCAGAGAAAAGTACAGACCAAACAGAGCCATCGTCGCCATATACCGTCACCACATACCTCATCAAACAAGTGATTTCTTAGCTAAGATGTAGTGAGTGTTTACTAGAAGCCGGGCAATGTACTAACATTTTAAATAGAAATGATCTCATTCAATCCCTAGCTCTTTTGAGGTAGGTGCCATTGTTTCCCTCACCGAACAGGTGGGAAAAGTGAGGCTTAGAGAGGCTGCAGAATGTGGCCGGGAAGAGGAAGGTGTGGCATTCAAGTGTGTGCTCAGCCGCCAGGCCACACGTCCTCAGAGCAGATGGACGCCAGGACCAGCGCGGCCACTGTTTCTGGACCACGATGAGGCGAAGTGCAGTGACAATCTTCCGTGGGAACTTGCTACAAAACACGACGGCACTGCTTTCTCAGTCCGACTCGTGACAGTTCATTTGTTTGTTCATTCACTCAAATACTCCTTCACCAGCATGTGTCGTGTCCGGATCTGTTGCCGGACACTATGCTGAGGGCTGTGAATATAAAGATGGTTGGAAACCATGGCTCCTGCCCTTAAGGGAAGTCACCCCATGACCACTTCAACAAGCACATATCAGAAAGAGGAGGAAGCCAACCTTGTACTGTGCATTTCCAGGTATCAGCTTATGTGATCCTTAAGCCAATTTGGTGGAGTGGGTATTACTGCCTGCATCTTAATACACGATGGAACTGTGGTGCAGAAAGATTAAGAACACTGTTCAAGACAGTCCTGGGATCAAAACGGGTCTTATTTTCAAACTCATGTTCTTGGCCGGCATCCCTCTTTCCCACCCCACCCCCATGCCTCTCCCTCCACTGAAGGATGGAAGTCAGTTTCCAAAGGAATACATGGATAAACAAAAATAAGCCCTGGATTTGAAGAATTAAGCTGAGGGTCTTCTACCAGGAGGATGGGTTATTATCATGGGATTCTTGGGTGGACCTTTGAAGGAGGATGAGAGGCAGAGGGACACCACTGAGTCTTATGTGTGGCCCAGACTCTACCAGAGCCAATCCCATTCCGCTGCCACTTATTTCAAGAGGTATTTGTGTGGCTGGAGAGGGTGTGGAATAAAGGGAACCCTCCTACACTGTTGGTGGGAATGTAAGTTGGTGCAGCCACTGTGGAAAACAGTATGGAGGCTCCTCAGAAAACTAAAAGTATGATCTAGCAATCCCACTCCTGGGCATATATCCAGACAAAACTGTAATCCAAAAAGATACATGCACCCCTATGTTCATAGCAGTCCTATTCACAATAGCCAAGACATGGAAACAACTTAAATGTCCATCGACAGATGAATGGATAAAGAAGATGTGGTACATATACACAATGGAATACTACTCAGCCATAAAAAAAGAATGAAATAATGCCATTTGCAGCAACATGGATGCAGCTAGAGATTATCATACTAACTGAAGTAAGTCAGAAAGAGAAAGACAAATACCATATGATATCACTTATATATGGAATCTAAAATATGACACAAATGAACCTATCTATGAAACAGAAACAGAATCACAGACATAGAGAACAGACTGGTGGTTGCCAAGGGGGAGGGGGCAGGGGGAGGGATGGAGTGGGAAGGTGGGATTAGCAGATGTAAGCTTTTATATCCAGAATGGATAAACAAGGTCCTACTGTATAGCACAGAGAACTGTATCCAATATCCTATGATAAACCATAATGGAAAAGAATGTAAAAACAAAACAATGTGTATATATATATATATATATATATATATATATATGTATAACTGAACCACTGCTGTACACCAGTAATTAACACAACATTGTAAATCAACTGTACTTTAATAAGAAAAATAAGAATAGGAGATTTAAAAAAAGATGCTGAAGTTGTATTAGGGTGATGGATTACAAGTAATCTTTTCTAGCAGTTTTTCTTTATTGTTACATTGTTGGTTTAATTTAAAAAGTTAAAGCACAGAATATGAGAAATGCATATAAAATCAATCTTATTTTCTCAAAAAAAAAAAAAAGAGGAGTAATCTACACTAGGAAAAAAAAAAGGTATTTGTGGAGACCAAAATCCAAGCTGGCAAAAGAACTGGACAGTCTTGGAGTCCACTGTGTGAGTGACAACCAGTGTAGTTGAACCTGTGATAGGAAGGGGCAAAAAGAGGCATCAGTAAGGGGCGCAGGGATTCAGAGCAAAGCGGGGTAGCTAGTTTAGACACCTGCTGCCACTCAGGGCTCAATATAAAGCTTGCCCATCCTATCATTACAGACTGTCACCTCCAAGAACACGTACAACCTCCTTACCATGTACCCTGCACCTTCCGTGGCTTCAGTCCTGTCTGCTCTTCAGCTTCAGCCTCAAGCATGCTGTTCCCTGGATCCTGTCTCACACTCCAAACCTTCCTCCTGTGTGTTCCTGTTTCTGCAAGGTCAACCCTACCCTTGGTTACCTGGATGCTTCCTACCTGTGCTTTAACACTCCACATGGAAGTGGAGTGTTCGTCTCCTCTGGAAGCTATCCCTGACTGGTCTGGGCACCCGGAACATCCGGTACGTGGCTGCACCCCAGCGCCTCCTGCATTATATTTAAATGATCTGTCTTGTGCAATAGACTGTGACCTATATGAAGCTGAGACCATTTCTGACATTCTTTGCAGCCCTAATAGATGGTATCGTATTTGGCACAGAGTAGGTGTTAAATAATTTTTTTAAAAAGTGAACTTTATGAAGATGTTAAAGGTCTAGATATGTGGCAGACAGAGTCTCCGGTGACACCCTAGTAATCTCTGCCTGCTGGCATTCACTCTGCTGTATAATCCTCTCCCATAGAGTATAGGTGAGACCCAACAGAATGAGTCTGGCCAGCCCTATTGCTTCTGTCCAACAGAATATGGCGAAGGTGATGGATGTCACTTCTGTGCTTCCACTGTGATACACATATAAGACTCTAAGGGACTCACTGCCCTGCTGGCCTTCAAGAAGCAGCGTGTTGTGAACTGCCTATGGGGAGAGCCACATGTCAGGGAAATGTCAGTGGCCTCTAAGACCAGACAGTGGCCCCGAGCCAACATCCAGCAGAAAACTGGGGCCCTCAGTCCTACACCAAAAGGAAATGAATTCTGCCAGCAACCTGAATGAGGTTGGAGGTGGATCCTAGTTGAGCCGCCAGATAACAACACAGCCCGGTCAACAGCTTAATTGCAACCAGACTCTGAACAAAGAACCCAGCTAAGCCCGGACTCCTGGCCTACAGAGACTGGGAGATAATAAATGCGTGTGTTTTAAGTCACTAAGTTTCTAGTGTGGTGTAATAGAAAACGAATGGATGTCCAGCTTTTCAGGAAAGGGAAAAGAGGCAGGAAAGTAACACCAGTGGAGCATCGGCTGCTCTAAGCTCGTGAGCCCAACCTCAGCATTAGGCAGGCACCTCAGTATTTGATGGAGGAGAAGGGAGGCCTCCGTCCCAGAACCAACTGAACCTGGCTAGTCTGAGTCCTTCGTCGTGAATACATCCCATCTCATTCCTGCCGCCATTTAAATCTGATTTAGGCTGTTACTTGGCCAAGAGTCATAGGTTGGTACTTAAAGGAGGAGGTAAATGGAGCGGCCAGAACACAGAATCAGAGTCGGACAGAGTGGGGCTGGAATCTGCAGCTGCTTCTGTCAAGATGCGAGACCCCGGGTAGATGGCCTAACCTCCCTGAGCTCAGTCCCCTGGGTAACCGAGGCTGATTTCAGGGCTCTGTTACAGTTATGTGAAATGGCAAGAAGTGGCAAGTTCAAGGTCTATGTTCCCTTCCCAGCCCCACCACCCGCTGCCCTTCCCCACCTTCCCTGGCTCTAAGGTTAAGCCCGCTATGGGGTTCTCCTGGACTGAACAGGTCTTGGCCGATGCCTGGGAGGTTTACACTGCAGCTGAAATCCCAGGAAATTCCACCCTGCCTGTTCCAACGCGGTGAGGCTGCTGAGAGATCAGGCCAATTTCCTGAAATGACTTACTGCTTCCCCTTTCACGGGCACTTTCTATATCATAAATGGGACTTGACCAAACACGTTGGGAAGCGAGAGCTGTCCTAACTCCCATCCCTCAGACAATCACCCCTTTGCCACATCACCCAGTCCCCTGGGCCTTTGCCCCCAGAGCTCAGGGAATCAGGCGATGTCCCCTCAGATGAGTAGAAAGCACACTGCCACCCTGGGTGGCCTGGGGGCCCTGAGGAAGCATCAAAGAAGAGCCTGTTTTTTTGTTTTTGTTTTTTTTTAATAAATAAGTTCTTGTTTTCCCATTAGACTTCTGAGAGCTTTGAGCCCTTCTACCTCACAAGCCCTCCTCCCTCAATGCCTTAGGAGGGAAGGAAACAGGAAACAGAATGCAATCACTAACTTTATTTTATGGATAGAGAAATACAGCCCATTTGTCCAGTATCCCACAGCCTGGAATATCTAGATTCATCAGATGTCTACTAATACCCAGGACCACGTCGGGCACCCCTGAGCGTGACTCTGTGTGTGTGTGTGTGTGTGTGTGTCGGTGATTTCAGATTCTGCTAACAGTGTACGTAGTAAGGTATGATGTTGAGGATGCTCATGGAATATCACGCCTCTGAGATCAATCCTCTCGTGTTACAGATGAAGAACTAAGACCCGCCCAGGCAAATGACAAGCACAGGAAGCCAGGTTTCCTAAGTCTCCAAACTGTGCTCTTGGCATATCGCTAGGCTGTGGCTCTGCCTTTTTTGCTTAGACCGTGCTGCTCGATCTCCTTTTGATCTAGCACCACTTCTTTAGCCCCTGGGCAGGTGCTACTTTGCTCAGAGGCCTTGGGACCCCCTTCTTAGGGAGCAGCGCTAGAGGGGACCCCTTGGTTTGCCTCAGGCCTTTCAGCTGCGACCTTGGCAGGGCAGCCCTCCCGCCCACGGTCCTGCTTCCTTCTTTGACCTCCTCCCCCCCACCCCCCGCTGCCCCCGGTCCTACTCCAGCCCTCCACACTGGGGCACTACAGCCTTCGAGAAGAGCTAGAACCGCCCTTGGTGTGAAGGGAGCAGAGTCTGGAGAGCCAGCCGTGCGCCCTTCCCTGAGATGTGGGAATGGATGCTGGAAATGAGCGGGGTGCCGCGGGGAGAGGGCAGGGAAAGGAGGAAGCGTCACGGAACAAGCTTATTTAATCTTCAGGTCACGTCTCTGAGGTGTTTTACAAGATGAGGAAGCTGAGGCTTAGAGAGGGAGGCAGCGGTAGTTACTAGGCTTAGGCTTAAAAACGTGCGACCTTAAGAATCCAATCCAGTCGCTGGCTCCAGCGAGAGACGTGGTCCTACATTTCAGAGGCACCAAGAGGACCTGACTCAGCTCTAGGTGGCTCTGCGTGACTTTCAAGGCCAAAAGCGCTTAAGAATTTTCCAAGCAGTTTATTTTTACTGCCTCATTCAAATGTCACCCCCAACTGCAGTGGGCATCGCTCGATGCCTCTCAGGCCACCGCAAGGTAATTGTAGGCGGAAATACAGGGCTTCATTCCTTCCGTCCTAATTAACTGACCCTCTTCCTTAACCAGCCCCCCGAGTTGCCCAGCAACACCTGTGCTGTGTGTAACCGGGACAGGGGCGCTGCAGTGTTTTTGGATACAAACGATTTCTCAAATTAGCTCCGAACCCCAGGAAACAAGACAAATTAATCAGTAAGAAAACCAAAGCAGATTATAATTAATTACCTACGTTTGGACCAGGTTTCTCTTTAGCCACAAGGTTTACATAAGTGCATTCTGCTCTGTTCTCTTTTTTCTAAATATAAATCCAGTTTTAGAATCCTAGGGCCTTGAGCCTCAGTTGACAAAGGCTAACTTGACTCTGTCCCCAGCTCAAAAGAGGATCCTGAGTGAGTCACTTCCCCCTGCCTGCTTCCCCCTGGGTTGATAAGCCTCCCTTCTCGGGGTGGGAGGGAAAGATAAGAGCTGAGGGCATTATTCTGGAGCAGAGAGCGTGCCCTGCTCTGCAGAACCATTTTCATTGACACGGGAGGCTCTTCTGAAGCTGGCTGGGCAAAGCCCCTTCGATGGTGGCAGACCATCACTCTGAGTGGTCACATTCTCTAACCCGAGCTACCTCCCCGACCCACAACCTGATCCTCACTTTCCCTTTAAAAAAAAAAAAAAAAAAAAGGTATAAAATGTTCAGGCCCTTTCCACAGAAGGCTACAGGTCAAAAAGTCAACTGCTACCTGAGTCTCTTTTATGGACGAGGTGGGAAATTGCAAAGCTGAGTGGGGCAAGGGGCTGCATGCTCCTTGGGCTCGTGTGTTAAACTGCATTCGCGGCACTCTGAAGCATGAGGTGATGGGGTATTAACTTCATTAAATGTGCTTCAGAGCTCTGGGGCTTCACTGAAACTCCTATTCACCATTGGACTGTGAAGGTGGGGGCTAACTTCTCCATTTCATAGAGCAGGGAACTGCGGCTTCGAGAAGAAAAACAACTTCCCTGAGGTCACAGTGAGTTAGTGCAGAGCCAACTTGGAACCCAGGACTCACAAATCCTTGTCACGTACCCAATCCAGCGCTCCAACCCATGTCTTCTTTCCGCCCCTTTGACTGTCCGTTGTGCATCCCTGGGAAAAGGACTGAGCTGGTGGGACAGCCAGTTCTGGTCCTGGCTCTGTCACTGTGTGACCCTGGGCAAGTCCCTAACCTTCCTGGGATCGTAGAAAATGGAAAGGGCTTAGATGGATCTCAAAGGCCCCTTCCAGTTCTGATAGCCTGTGAGTTATATGTCCTGTGGATTCTCTTCCCTTTCATACACCGGGGGAGTGGGGGGGGGGGGAGGAAGTTGGGCTGTTTCTTTCCCCTTAGATGACAATGATGGGTCAGAAGAGCCAGGTGTGGGCTGATCATGAAGACTGGCCTGCAGGAGAGGGAGGGAGGGAGGGAAGGGTCATGGAGAATCCTCAGTGGGAACTGACAACAGATACCAAAGCAGGAGTCATGCTTACAAAGACCAAAAGAAACGGAAAGTGGCCACTTCAAACTGCAGCCCTCTCTACAGGTGACAGCCTCAAGCCCCACTGTGCTTCATCCCAGCCGGAAAGGACCGTATTCTCTCTCTCTAAGTCATTCATGCCCTGTCTACCCCCTTCAGCTGCTCTCCCAGATGCAATACAAGTTGGGTTCCTCCAACTATTGCTCTGTGTTCAGTAGATAAGACACAAAGAGAATGATGCTTCAGGAAAATGAGATGCCATTTTTAGCTTGTCAGGAAGACAATTTCCTTGAGGGGAAGAGAGAAGGCTAAAAGGCCCATCTCCATTTCTGGAGCAGCAGCCACATGCTAGGAGAGCAGCCTCCATTATCCCGAGGAAAAGACTTATTTCGTCCTGTAGTTTGCCTTTCTTAGCAATTGGGTGTAAATTTGGAATTCCCCTTCACTATTGTCCATAAAAATATTCCATCCGAACTGTGCTGCCCAATACGCTGGTCACCAGCCACGTGTAAAAGAAAACTAAAGATTCAGTTCCTCCTCACACTGGCCGCATTTAAGGTGCTGGTGGCTACCATGTCGGCCGCACAGACCTGAATATTCTCATCGCCACAGGGTATTCGAGTGGACAGTGAGATGCACTAGAACATAAACTCCCCAAGAGCAGGGACTCGGCCTTGTTCATTCCCAGATCTCAAGTATCCAGTGAGGTGCCTGACACATACTTGGCACTGCATTTATTGAATTCACGGCTAGGCAAGTTAGACAGGGCAGAGAACATGGTAGTGCCAGTATAATGATGCTAGTAATTCAAAATTACACCAAGAAACTCTGATTTCCTCTACTGTTCATTCTCTAAGAAGCGTCTGAGCCCCCATTGGTGCTTCCCTAGCCTGGGTACTAAGAGGGATATAAAAAACAACAAGGGAATTCTCTGGTGGTCCAGTGGTTAGGATTTCGGGTTTTCACTGCCAGGGGCCCAGGTTTGATCCCTGGTCAGGGAACTAAGATCCTGCAAGCCATACGGTGTTGGCCGGAAAAAAACAAAAACAAACAAAAAAACAAAAAAACACCACCACCACCACCAAGAGTAGGTCGGTAAATGTATTGGAAGGAGCAGAGCAGAGGACCGGGAAAGAGAAGACCCAGGCTCCAGTCCATATTTCAATCACAGGGGCAAGTGGAGCCCCTTTGAATCTCTCTTGTAACCTGTAAAACGAGAGTAATAATACTCTCCCCAAGGAGGTGTTTATATGAACCAAGTGGGAGAACATAACAGAATACTTTGGAAGCTCTAAGGAGTTTGCATCATTGACCTTGCCCTCAAGTTGCTTTTGAGTCCCGCTGCCACGATCCTTAAGAATATTTTGCCTTATCCAAAGGCTCTCCCTGCCTTGAGATCATAATACTTCAATCCGTCGTGTACACGTCCAAGGAAAGATTTCTGCTGAGATACCACTATTATCATGTCCTGGTGCTCCAAAGACTAAAATGGCTCCCGACTGCCTGTGAGATCAAGACCAGTCTCCACCTTCTAACACTTGGAAGGATTACGTGCCCCATTTGCTTAGGAAGCTCCTATTTCATGATTGGCAGATAGGCCGTTCCTGAGGTGAGAACCCTTATTCCTGTTACACATGTGCCCCTGCCCCACCTGTGCCTTTGCTTCTCCCACCTCTTCACACTGCATCTGCTCCCTTAGTTCACCCTGTCTGTAACTCCAGCCCCCAAACCCAGGCGCTCTTAGTGCCTCTCCCGTCTTGTACATGATAAGTTCTCCCGCGCGGGCTTGTCCTGATGGTTCCCTGTGTCTCTGCTCCTTCACCACACGGGTCCACACTCAAAGAAGGGAGGTGTTCTTAGGCAGCGCTTGGTTCCTTAGGGGAACCTAGGGACGGGGATGGCGTGGTTGGCCCTGTAGGCCTGGGTTCCAATAGGGTCAGATAGATAGGGAACAGGGTAAGCCAAGAAGCTTAGCCTTGAAAAGACAGTCCGACCAGCTTTGTACAGGCGGACCGTGCTCTTCCTTCAATGGACTCCGTGCTTCAGCGAACACATTGCAAATACCTTATGTTTAGTATGTAATGATAATAAAAATTTCATTTCCCCATGTTGTTATACTTTAGGTTGGTATCATTTCAGCCCAAAGGAACCGAATTTTAGTTAAATGAGGCTTTCCTCCAGAGAGCTGACTCCTTTGGGTTTCAGTAAATGATCTCACCCTGGATCAAAATGTCTATGACTCCCACTACTCATCTAGAGGCTTCTCACACTGATCTCGGAGGAGGTACAGCAATGACGGATGTGACGTGCAGCCTGGTGACTTTAAGTGGCATTCTAGGGGAAAGCGGAGCCCTGTGATTAGCCAAGATCATCCCGGAAGGTGAGCCCAGGCTTCCAACCCACGGCAGAAGGCCAGGATGTGTGCGGCCCCAGACTGCATCCCCTTTATAGTAAACACCATCTTCCCTGGGGAGAACAGGGTTACAGCCAAGCAGATATTGCTTGTGTGAGGCCTAAGCCAGTGCCAACAGTTGTGGCTGAGTATAAACAGAATGCCCAATTAAAACACCTAATTATAGGGCAGACTAGAACCAGGAGGGGGGCTCTGTTGGTGGCCCCGAAGCCAGCCGCCTGCCAGGCTGCCGGCTTCTCCCAAATCAGCCATGACTGGTCTCAGACTGGAGTGAACCTCCAGGTGGACACATGCACTGGAGGGCTGGGAGGGCAGAGGGGAGCCCTCCAAGAGGGCTGTGGCACGCCCTCGTTGCTTCTAAGCTCCTAGGGCTGTGGGAGCGTTCTCCCGAGGAGCATCCAGGCAGCTTTCTGGAAGACTATAGGGGGAGATGCCCCTTAGCAGAGGAGAGTCGGGATTTCACTTTTTGGGGACCCAGTTACCTCATCTAAGGAAAGGGATACCTCATTCACAGGATAACTATGAAATAAATGTAGCCAAGTGTAACTTAAAAGCCCTTTGCTCTTGGCGGAGCACTGCAATAGACCATGCGCTTTCCCAAAAAGCCGGAGGCAGGGACGTGCTCTGAACAGCAGCGGCCCAAAACCTGGGTGCAAAACAGAGTTCTTCCTGCTGACCTGCAGGCGTTCATCCCTCCTGCCAGGCACCGAAATACTGACGGTCACCCAACTCCACCTCAGTCATCACACTGTCGGTGCTTAATATACCGTTTCCAGCGATACTGATGATAAAATAAGTTTCTACAATGTCTTTCCTCCTAGGATTTCAAAGCATGGTTCACAGGTGTCTATGACTCCAACCTTCCTAAGAGGTTGATAACAGGGGTGAACATTTGATTCTTACTGGTGGAGAATGAGGGCTCTGTGTTCCAGTAACTTGCCCCCAGTTCCCCTAGGATGACAGAGGAAGAGCTTGGACTAGGACCTCGAAATGCAAGCATCAAGGTCATCATCTTGAAGCCCGCTAGGTTAAGCCTTCAAAGCACTGCTAGAAGTGGACACTACCAAGTGGAACTGAGGCAGAGTCTAGGTTTCAGTTTTTCTGGGTTCATTTCCCTAGCCTCCTTTGGGGAGAAGCCTTCTTCTGTTTCTTTTACATAATAAAAGGATAGGATGTGGCCCCTCACCTCAGGGAGGGTGATACTGTTAGTCAAGTGTTCTTAGCTCACACAGCACTGGCTGAGAGGAGGTCTCTGTAGCTTCGGGGGTTTAGGTCAAAAGCACACCACCACATTATGTGGGTGTAACTAAGGGTATATTGTGTCCTCAAGGGGAGAAAACACCCCCCTCCTCCCAACCAGCCTGAGCAATATGCCAGAACAGGGGTCCTGCTACTGAACCCCATCAGCAATGGGCATCGGTGTTGGCAAGCCTGTTCCCTTAGTAGCCCAGACGTTCTTTGACGGAGGGATGGGAGTTGCGCTAATAAACACACTGAATACGGGGTCAGAGGATCCGGCTTCGAGCTGGGCTTTGCTATCTATTAACTGCGATTTAGGGAAGACTTCTCTGGGCATTGGCATCTCATCTGTAAAACTGGAACGATAACGATTAACTTCACAAAGCTATTGTTAGAGGCAAAGGACAGTGTAGCCTAGTGGTCAAACCCATGGCCTCCAGAGACAGAGCTGGATGTGGATCCTGTTGCACCACCCACTAGTTATAGGACTCTCGGGTAATATACCGAATATAGCGAACCCCTAGTTTTCTCATCTGACACTAGAGAAGGGCAATCATACTTAGAGTGTTGTTTGGAGGTTTTCATTGACATGGTGCCTGGTGCACAGTGAGCTCTCAATAAACTCTGCGAGTTAGTATTACAGATAAAAGATGTAACGCACAACGCAAGTGCAATCGATTATTTTCTAGGCTTTGGGCAAGTGTTGTCAGTATATGCAGTGCTTTGCATATAATAAACGCATAATAAGGTATCTGCTCCATGTAATTATGGCATCCGTAGAGCAGCAGCTTCACTCTGGAATTCAGCTCAGAGATTAGTATCATTTGCAATAACGACCTTCCAGGCTGCCAACCCTACAAAGTGGACCAACTAAAGATAGGCAGTGTGATTCAGCTGCCTCTCAGGGGAGGGTTTCTGGTGACAGCGAAAGCCACAAGAGATTCGACCTGAGTAATTTCTATGTGTCAGCAGAAGGCTCTTCCTCTCCCAGGGAAGAGAAACCTAGTGCCATGTGTAGTTTGGGGCACGCACTGTGCAGGGATCACTCTGGGACCTGGAGACCGCACAGCTGTCCCGGGTTGTCTCGGCAGCAAAGACTTTCTCCGTGTAAGAGCAGCCAAAGCTGAGGGCTCTCCCCACCCGCTTCCTCCCACGTGCTCCGTCCCTCACTGACAGCCAAGAGACTTGTGAGGTGGCAAATCAGTATTAAGCGCTGGTGTGCACAAGTGACCCAGGGAATACGACAGGGTGCGGGGCTGCTGTTCCCCGCCTAACTGCCCTCAACCGCCAACTTGCAGGGTGGGAGCCCAGAGTTGCCCACGCAGTTTTTTCAGTCTGATGAATTTCATCACTTTCCGTCCACTGTGGGAGAGCCCTCTACCTTCCCTTAGCTGCGACAACTTGTTTCTTCAAGCACAAGGGAGGTATTCTTCTGCCCTGCGGGATCCGGGGAATAACTGCACAGACACCCGTTTCCCAGTTCCTGTTAATGGCTAACAGTCAGTGCTTATCACGCGCCACTCCCTGTACTAAGCTCTTTACCTGCATCGGGTCATTCAATCCTCCCAACAGCTAGGTCATCATTATGCCATCTAATCACAGCCATCAGCTCAGGATCACCATCCCCCAGTTAGATAATCGAGGAAACTAAGGCTTAAAGATGCTAAGGAGGTTGCCCAAGGCCCTAGGAGGATCTCCAATTGTAGAGTCAGGAATTGTTTTTCCCTGGCCACGCTGCAAGGCATGCGGGATCCTGGTTCCCCAACCAGGGATCCAACGCTTGCCCCCTGCAGTGAAAGCAAGGGGTCTCAACCACTGGACCGCCAGGGAAGTCCCTAGAGTCAGGATTTGCACACAGGCAGTCTGCCTGCCTCGCTCTCCACTCCTGGGCTATAAAGCCCAAGCTTTGGCAGACTCCCTTCATTCTTTCCAGATTGAGTAGCTCTAATATTTTCATTGCGTCTCTATAAAGAAAACTTTCCAACCCCTTAATCACCCCAGTGCCCATCTCTGGAGCTTCTCCAGCCATTAAGAGGTTTTTACCTCTTAATGTGCAAGAGCCAGAACTACCCAACATCACTCCAGGTACTGACCCTGTAGTTTACAAATAACTTAACAATGTTATCTCATTTCATTCTCGCAGCAGTCCCAGTGGGGACATGGGCAGGTCAGACAATTGTCCAAGGTCACGGAGCCATGGCTCAGCCCAGGACCCACGCCTCCCGTGCTCTTTCCCCCCTCCTGTCTAGCGTTGCTTCTGGGTGTTGGTCTCAGCCTTGTTCCCACAGGACACCCTGTATGTTTGGCGAGAGTATGACATTTCCCAAGTCTTACTGGCTGATGTCACCAGGCCAACCCCACTTCCTAGGTCACTGTGGGTCCATTCATTCATTCTATTCTCCACGCAAAAGCTCCTGTTGGGTGATTTCAGAGGTTCTCGTGGCTCCTGGTGTCGCCTTCCCTTCTCCTCCCCAGTTCCCAGTCCATCCTCCACTGAGGCCAGAATAATCTTCCTAAAATACTAACCTGGATCATGCCACTGTCTTACTTAAGACCCTTCAGAGCCACATCCCTGGCCACAGCCCGTGGTGGCTCCCGTCATCCTGGCTGCCTCTCCTGCAGTTACCCTCCCCCCACCATGTTGTCCCTCCCTGTACCCCGCCCCCCGCCCTACCCCAAGAAGCCTTGGCTTCAGCCACAGGAGCCCTGCAGTTGCCCCCAATACCCTGAAGCTCTCTCTGCTGAAGTCTTGCCCACTCTGCTTTTTCCAGCGGGATTACCTACACCTCCTCTCTTTTCTGTCTAACGAACTCAGAGGATGACTGTAAATCTAAGCCAAGATTTCATATCCCTCGAGTGGAATCCTACTAGAACTTCCTTTCTGAATCACACATCTCCCCTCACGGCCCCTCCCACACTTCACTTCTCCATATCCGCCACTGGACTGGAAACTCCTTGAAACAAGGCTCCCTATCTGTTTAACTTTGTGCCTTCCGGGTATGGCGCACGGTGAATCCTTGGAATGTGCATTAAATAAGGGAGGAATGAATGAATGAACCCTCCCTTGCCCACCCCGACCCCAGCAGAGCGGCTGTCTTCTGAGGTCTCTCAGCACTTCAGAATATCTTTCTATGAGCACTGCTAGCCTCTATTTCTGTTTCCTTGTATGTCTGTCTCTACTTCCTTCCATGTCTGTTTTCACCACTACATTGGACATATATTCTTCCTCCTCAGACTCTGAGATATTTCAAGGGTAGGAGGTGCATTTCTGAGCACAAAGCCCAGCACATAGTAGGAGCTTAATTAACTGAGTGAATGGAGCGACTCCCAGGTCCTCACTCTTTCCTGCCAATGCTAATCACGGAGGAGCACCATCTCATACCTCAGGTAACTTCTACCTAAACGCAGTGGCTTGCTTTGCTCACACCCAAGCCAGGTCTACTTGTCTGCCAGCTCACATCTTGGGGCACGGCTCCTCGCTACCCAAACAGCTCTGTGTCCTCCACAGATGTGTGAGTTTTACTCTGAACTTCCTTTTCTGGATCATTTATAAAAATGTGAAAGAAGCCCAGACTCAGCAAGAACCATGGTTAAAACTCCATCTCTTTTTTTTTTTTTTTTTTTTTGCGATACGCGGGCCTCTCACTGTTGTGACCTCTCCCGTTGCGGAGCACAGGCTCTGGACGTGCAGGCCCAGCGGCCATGGCTCACGGGCCCAGCCGCTCCGCAGCATGTGGGATCTTCCCAGACCGGGGCACGAACCCGTGTCCCCTGCATCGGCAGGCGGACTCTCAACCATTGCGCCACCAGGGAAGCCCCAAAACTCCATCTCTTGCATGAGCCTTGGGTCTTGGTTTGCACTCCTCATCCTGGGCTGACATCTCTTTAGTGTCTATTTTTCATTACATAAAGGTTGGTGAGAAAATATTTATCTAACCACCTGTCTGCCCACCCATCCATCCATGCATCCATCCCACTTGTGTTGAACATCTGAGAAGGACCAGGCTTTGTGCCAGACTCTGGGAAATTCACTGATAGACAAAACAGAGTTCCTGGCCTCAAGGGGGTCAGTTGAGGCAGAAGACAAACAGAGAACAAATAATCATAATGCCCTGTGATACACATGCTCCTGAGATCATTTAAAGCATGCAGGTGGGGAGACTTCCCTGGTGGCGCAGTGGCTAAGAATCCACCTGCCAATGCAGGGGACACAGGTTCAATCCCTGGTCCGGGAAGATCCCACATGCCACAGAGCATCTAAGCCCGTGCGCCACAACTACTGAGTCTGTGCTCTAGAGCCCGTGAGCCACAACTACTGAGCCCACATGCCACAACTACTGAAGCCCGTGCGCCTAGAGCCCATGCTCTGCAACAAGAGAAGCCACCGCAATAAGAAACCCACACACCGCAACGAAGAGTAACCCCTGCTTGCTGCAACTAGAGAAAGCCCGCGTGCAGCAACGAAGACCCGACGTAGCCAAAAATAAATAAAATTAAAGAATCTCACCAAGACGGTGAGATTAACTCTGCTGACAGAGTGGGCAGGATTTGAGTGGAGTCTTGATGGATGAGAGGACTTCTGCCATCCAGACAAGAGAGAAGGAACAGCAGGTGTGGTGTGGGAAGGAGGGAAGGTACTAGAAGCTCTAAGGAGGCCAAAATTGGGGTGGAGGAGGGGCATGGCAGGAAAGAGAAACCTTGTCTGTTTATCTTTTCTCACTAGAGGAGAAGTTTTGTTTCCAAAAGACCGTGGGTCAATTATATTATCTTAGTAAATGAAGAAAAGCATGCTGATTCTGGCTTTTGCTCTGCAGAACTCGGCAAGCCACAGCCTCCTCTAAAAAGCCAAGGAAAGAGCTTTAAAATGAATCCATTCTTTCATCCAACACTACCAGCACCTACCATATTTAATATTTGTATTCGTGGGATGGCAATCATCTCCCCCCAATGTCTATAAGCTACCTGAGAGCAGAGATTTTGTTATGATCTGCGTTGAATCCCAAGAGCCTCCAGCAATCCCTGGTACATAGTAAACACCCCATAAATATTCGCTTAATGAATTCACTGGACTCCTGCTACCTGCCAGGAACTGAATTAGGTCCTGGAGATAAAGGCATGGACTAGACACATTGCCTGCCCTTTAAGCAAGGTCAATTACATGAGCTAGCTCCTTAGAAAGCCATTTTTGGGTTGGTAAGAAATCATTTCTGTTTTAAAGCTTGAAAAATAAAAAAGACCTTTCTACAAGCTGTGAGGTGACCTTTGGGAGTTAACGGGAAGGGTCTCGGCCACCTGCCCCTGCATGCTTGCAGACACTAATTTTACAGCGCCCCTCCCTTCTGTCGCTGGGGCAGACAGGTGTGCTGGGAGCGCGACAGCGCCTAGCAGACCCCTCCCCACAGGTGTCCGGGCACTGGCAAGCCCTGGGCCTCAGCTGCCTTTTCGAGGCCGTGCGGTACACTCGTGCTCACACACACACGTGCTCACACTCACAACGCATGCTCATACAGCCACACAATCACACGGTCACATACGATCACACTCTCACACAACACATGCTCGAACAGACACAGGATCACATACAACACACACTCCCTCACACACATACACCCACTCACACAACACAGCTCCCATATCCACACAGCACACATACCCAGTTCTCTTACACGTGTACACACACACACAGCCTGAGCCGTTCAAGTGACAGCACTCACATTTGCCATCTCTTAGTGGTTTCAAAACAGGAAGCCTGAGCGCGGAGGGGAGGTGTGGGTGAGGTGCGCGGGCTGCATTCAAAAGGGACGCCTTGCGGGTGCCCGTCCCCTTCACAGGCGCGAGGCCGGGGCTTAGCCAAGACCCTAAGCAGCACCAGCCCTGGCGCCCGGCTGCGGACCGTTCGGCCGGCCAGGGCGGCGACGATGCAGTCACCCAGATCATCTGGCATCTCCCCCTCGGCCAGGGGTTTTCTGTGAGGAAGGGAACACCCTCTGCCTTCCTGCCTGCAGACGTGGAGCACCCTCTCTTTTGGAAGCCACCTCTTCCCGGAGTCCTCGGGGACTAATTCCTGTAAGCCGTTCTACCTCACCCCTTAGGTCCTCTGCTACCTACTCGGCCAGGCTCCTTTCCAAGGGAAATATTCAGTTTTGTGACCTGTCCCCGCCCCTCCCCTCTCCCCCACTCCAAGATGAAATAGACCAGGGACCTGTTTTCTAAGATGAACTCCTTGCAGCACCTTGTATTTCACAGTTTTTCGTTCTCTTTTTTTTTTTTTTTTTTTTTGGCCGTTTTATGAGCACACGCAGGATCTTAGTTCCCTGACCAGGGATCGACCCTGTGCCCCCTGCAGTGGAAGCAGGGAGTCTTAACCACTGGACCGCCAGGGAAGTCCCTACAGTTTTTCATAACCAGCATCTCCTTCAGTCTTCAAGATGGCTTCATGAAGTGGTGAATACTATACCCATTTTACAGATGAGGAAGCTGAGAGCAAAGAGATAAGTCACTTGTCCTGGGGGCCCAGCAGCAGCCTTTCTGATCTCAATGCTCCATTTTCAGGAATGTCACTACTCCACCTGTCACCCTGGCTCTGAACACAGGTGTGTCTGAGATGGACAGTGTGTTAGAACAGCCAGAGCAACGCCTGATGGTGAGCAGGGAGAGAAGACGAAGGAGAGGAGTGAAGCTCTGTCACAGGTTGGCAAACATCATGCCCCACCTTTGGCCCTGAAGGCCCTCCCCCCCCCCCTTTTCCATACACATAACAAACCACACGCATAGAAATAGATTCTAGCTGGCCTGGTGCCAGGAGCTTGGATAGGTCCATGTATAGACTTCAATTGCCTGAGGCAGTTGGGACTGATTTCCACAATTTACAGAGCAAGATGGAGGGGAAGCCTTAGCAAGATGACATTTCTGGGGATGAATGACATTTCTGGAACTTCGCTTTCTTTCTCTCTCTGAGAGGAGTGATTAAAAACCGTTTTTCCTTCAGCAATGACCCTGCAAAGGAAATTGGCTTCAGTGCTTTGAAGCTTAGAGGGAGGCCGCACACACAGCCCTTTGAGCTGTATTCCTGCCAAAGGATGCTCCGGAGGGTAGAGCAGGGTGCCAGCAGCAGGCTGTCCTCCCAAACCAGCCTAAGAGACTCAGATCGAGTGATGATAGCGTGTGTGTGGCTAGAAGGAGACAAGAGGGGACGAAAACCGTGACCCGGCTGGATTTTTCCACGAGGCTAGCAGTTCTGTCAGACTGTGCCCTCTGTTTCACAGTCCCCTGCATTGTAGGTTTCATATATTTAACAGCCGGGGCCTATAAAATGGGACATCAGATGTCACAGGAAAAGGATGGGTCAGGCTCAGGGGAAGCCCTGGAATTTCCTTCCTGGAGATCTCCAGGACTGAAATGAGAGACGCCCATGCTGGGAGAATGTATTGCTCTTCCCTCCTGTCTGGACCACTGTCCAAACCTCTCTTTCTCCAAGTCCCACCCTTTTCTTAAAAGCCTCTCCTGACCCTTCCAGGCATTCACGCTCCCTGAGGTCAGAGACTCTGACCAACGGAGTCTCACCGACAAGTGAGAAAGCGGATGATGCCTGAGATGACCTTGGATGGTACCCAACTCCGGCGTCTGCTGTCCCTGGGCTGTTTTGTGGGGAGTGGGGAGGGGTTTCTCAGGGCTGTACTCCACTGTCAGACCGCAGAGGTTAAATTCCAGCTTGTGTGGGTGGTGGATGCAGCCCGGGTTCCAGGAGAGACCTGGTAGGAGGAGGAGAGGAGGGCCATCCGGGGAGCTGGACTTTGCTCAAGGCTGGTTTCGTTGGTCAGCAGAAGGATCTGGGACGCAGAACCCACGGGAGGGAAACGGGGCTGCTCGCTCCCAGAGAGGCTCTGAAGCAGCCTGGCCACCCAAGTCCAGCAAGTTCACGTTCGTGGGGCCCGGAAGTCATGAGGGCCTCGTGGGAAGGAAGGGGAGTGGCTGGGCTCCTTCTAGGGGTTTGTGTTCCCCAAGCAGAGACCCTCGGGCCTCAGGATCCAAAGAGGTCAGCACTCTTCCCCGGAGACCGGCAAAGACTGTAAATCTGGAATACTAGATTCCTAATGCAGCTCCTGCCAAGCGGGAAGCTGAGTAACCACTACATGGACTGACTTAGACCTTAAAGTGAGGGACCTGAAATGAAGCAACTAGGATCTGGAGTTGTGCTCCTTCAGCTGAATTCTGTCACGAGCCCAGATGTTCATTTATTTACTCATTTATTTACAACCAACACAAGTGCGCTATTTCTGTGGTTGATTCATATTTTTACTTGTTTGGGTTTAGTTTTGCTTTTTGAAACACTTCGTGAATATACTGGTAGTAGATTCAAATCGGTAATTCTTAATATTCACTGTTGGGGGTGGGAGGAAACCCAGAACATGGAAGTGTTCTATGAACTGAAAGTAAATTGAACAGATATTTTTTTCTGGGCAAGTTCCTATAGAAATCTGAATTGCATTACAATGTTAGTGCTTACGAGAGCTGGAGGTTAAAGCCAATCTACATTCCTTAATTTTTCACGGAAAATAAATTTTTCAAGTGAAAAGAGTGAATAACTTAGAAGTACTTTTACATTATTGGGGTTTACTTTGATGACTGAAAGTGAATTTATGTATCAGTAAGCATTTTTCAAGTAAGTAATAATCAAAATCCCTAAGAATAGTTGGTTTTTAAGTAGATTTCCTACACTAATCCTCTTGTCTCATTTATACAATTATTATCTCCCACTAAAGCAGGACTTCTGCTAAAAAAAAAAAAGTGTCAGGCTTCCCTGGTGGCGGAGTGGTTAAGAATCCGCCTGCCAATGCAGGGGACATGGGTTCGAGCCCTGGTCCGGGAAGACCCCACATGCTGCGGAGCAACTAAGCCCGTGCGCCACAACTACTGACCCTGCACTCTAGAGCCTGAGAGCCACAACTACTGAGCCCACGTGCTGCAACTACTGAAGCCCGTGCGCCTAGAGCCCGTGCTCTACAACAAGAGAAGCCCCCGCAATGAGAAGCCCGCGCACCACAACAAAGAGTAGCCCCTTCTCGCCGTAACTAGAGAAAGCCCACGTGCAGCAACGAAGACCCAACACAGCCAAAAATAAATAAATAAAATAAAATAAATTTTAAAAATGAGATGCCTTAAAAAATAAATTAAAAAGTGTCTAAATAATGAGTCCTATTTCACTTTAAAAGTAATATAATTACACTTTTATAAGAAATAAACATGCAAAGATATATCTACCAGCCCCATCTTAGTGTTCAGTCCCTCAAAGCTGGTCTCCATCCACCCTTCTTCCCTCCGCCCATCCCCTCGGCCCTCGTCCTCTGTACCATGGCCCGCACCCAGCTCGTGCAGTGGTGGTTCACAGCATCCACAGACTCTGGAGTGGAACAGCTTATGTTCAATCACAGCTGTGTCACTGTGTGACCATGGGCAATTTACTCAACCTCTCTGAGATCAGTTGCCTCCTGTGTAAAATGGAAATACTCATAGGACCTGCCTCATACGGTTCTGTGAATCAGGTGAAATAAAACACAAGGCACTTAGCACCTTACGTGGCATATACTGAGCTCTCAGTGAACATTGGCTGGCAATGTTCTGGGACATTGAATACGTCAGTTCTGGGACACTGAATACGTCCTGGGACAATGAATACGTCAGCCTTTTCAGGGTCAGCCATCCTCTTTCAAATCACATGCCATTTCATCAGGAAACATGTCAGGAAAGCCCATCCCTTTTACTTCACCTGGGAAAATCGAGCTCACGCTTCAAGACTCAGTTCAAATGCCAGCTTTCTAAAGCTTTTTATTGCAACCCCTTAGTCCCCCCTCCCCCGACTTGAAAGCTGGATGGCACCTCTTACTTAACCTAGCCACGGTCTACTGAAATTACATCAAGAATGTGACATTCATGAGTTTGAGTATTTGAATTTTTATTTTGTGATGCCAAGACACCAAGCAGACACTCAATAAATATTTATTGAGGGACTTCCCTGGTGGCACAGTGGTTAAGAATCCTCCTGTCAATGCAGGGGACACGGACTTGAGCCCTGGTCCGGGAAGATCCCACATGCCGCGGAGCAACTAAGCCCGTGAGCCACAACTACTGAGCCCACATGCCACAACTACTGAAGCCCGCGTGCCTAGAGCCCATGCTCCACAACAAGAGAAGCCACCACAATGAGAAGCCCGTACACTGCAATGAAGAGTAGCCCCCGCTCACCACAACTAGAGAGAAAGCCCGCATGCAGCAACGAAGACCCAATGCAGCCACAAATAAATATTTAAAATTTAAAAATATGTATTTATTGAATGAATAAAACCAAATGGAATCAAATGGCATCTGTGCGGATGCCAGGATTTATGGGGCATATGGCTTTAGAGAAATATAATCCATATTCTATCTTTTCAAGAAACCAGTTATTTCTGTGTGGAAATGAATTTTACCAAATCGGATGTCACAGAGGGTGGGATAAAAGGAGAAATGAGAGGAGAACTTAAGGGAACAACTTCAGGGTTTTGCCATCTGTCAAGGAAGGATGTATTATCCATCTTGTAGGTAAGTACCTTAAAAGCTTAATGAAAAAGCAATACTCTTGAGCCACTGCCCAGCCCCAAACACAGAAACTCTTGTGTCAAGACAGTCTGGTGCGATGCAAATAACGTACGTGGATTTGCCAAATCAGGGGGTGAGCAGTAGCCGTAGTGACAAAGTAGTCCCACTCTTGAAAGGAACCTTTTTGGAAGATAAGATTGTTGTTTTATTTTAGTATGGCCCAGAAAGGTGGGAAGCAAAGATACTTCTCCTGAGAATCAGGTGCCAGTAAGACATTCAGGTACCTGCCAAAAGTGGGGGGGAGGGGCGCGGAGCATGGGGAGTACAAGGATATTCACTGTTCACTGGATGCCAGGCGCCATCCTAGGTACTTGACATGAAACATGATGCTCAAAAGAACCTCAGAGAGAAACACTATCATCCCCACTTTATTGATGGGGAAGTGGAGTCTAGATGAGGTTAAGTGAGCAAGTCAAGATCAAACGCTCACAGGCGGCCTTTTGCTCTGTATTAAAATTCCACCACCAGCAACCGCAGCGTGGAACAATCTTTCTCCACTATAATCTATCCTTCTCACTACTGTTAAGAGTAATTTTCCTAAAGCCAGTAGAGTTAAACTTTCCACTCCTTTAAAACTGTCAATGGTTCTCTTACATTCACAAAATAAAAATTCAAATGCTCAAACTCATGAATGTCACGTTCTTGACAGGTTCGGTTCCCACCCATCGGTCTTCCATTTCCCATCCTCCATCCTCCGGACCATCATACCGGACTGCGCTCCTTTATCATACCGTGTATCGATAATAGCACACCTCAGGCCCCTGGCTCATGCCTCTCCTTCTCGGTTGTTTTGCTGTATACTCACTGAAAGCCAATTCATCCTTTTTCTGGATCTTCTGCTTCTCCTTCCCTGTGGTCTCCTCCTCTACATTTCAACAACCCCTTCCAAATCTTCAACCTCACTTTTCCCTCTGGTTCAAAGCTACTCTGCTCGGGCAAGTCACCACTAAAATTGCTCCTCCACAAGCCCCAGGGAGTTCTCCTCGTCAAAACTCATGTGAGAAATAATGGCTAATACTGACTGAACATTCAGACGTTAAATATTGTACCGTCACTCCAGTTTATAGACGGGGGCTCAGTGTGAAACTAAGTAGCTTGTCTCAGCTCACTCGGGAAGCGGCGGTAAGAATCTGGACCATCACAGTCCGTTCAGTGGGCTTTTTGAATTTCAGTCTCTCGTGGCCTCTCAACAGCATTTCACGTTACTGATGCTCCCTTTGCTCTCTACTTCCTACCTCGCTGACACTATACCCTTTGGGTTTTCTGCTGTTTTCTCTAGCTGTTCCTTCTCAGCTTTCTTTGTTATCTCTGACTCTTCTGCAGGCCTTCTAATTGCTGGTATTCCTCAGGCATGTGTCCAGTCTTTTTTTCCCTATTCTGTTCACTCTCTCTAGGAGATCCCAGCCACTCCCATGGCCGCGACTCCCACCTGTACACACTGATGCTCTGTGTACCATCCATTTCTCCCTCTTTTTTAAAAAAATTTTTTTTTTTTCTTCGCGGTACGCGGGCCTCTCACTGCTGTGGCCTCTCCCGCTGCGGAGCACAGGCTCCGGATGCGCAGGCTCAGCGGCCATGGCTCACGGGCCCAGCCACTCCGCTGCATGGGGGATCTTCCCGGACCGGGGCACGAACCTGTGTCCCCTGCATCAGCAGGCGGACTCTCAACTCTCAACTGCGCCACCAGGGAAGCTCCATTTCTCCCTCTTCACCTTTGTGCTTCCATAACACGTTCCTTCCTGTTAATCTCTGCTTGAATATCTTGCTTGTACTAAACCTCACGTGTTCAAACACCAAACTCACCTTTTCCCCCTGCAAACCTGTTTCTCTCCAGATACTCTCAGTTAATAACACACCATCTGTCCCACTTCCCAAATGAGAAGCTTAAGATCAACTCCTAACTTCTTCCTCTCTTTCCTTTCTTGCCCAGGTCTGCTCCTGAACTTATTCCACCCCTGGTCTCTTCCATCTGTCATCTCCTCTCTCTAAGCCACCACTGCCGCTCACTCTGACTACCGCAGCAGCTTCCGGTTTTGCCGTTTCCAATTTATTCTCCAAATATGCAGCCATCACACCACTCTTCTACTTAAAACATCCATAGCTCCCTATTTCCTTTAGGATAAAGTTCCAGGACCTCACCATGGCTAACAAGCCTGTCTGACAGATTTTCTGGCCCCTCCTAGCCTTTCTTAAGGCCACTCCCCCTTCTCTATATGCTCTTGTCACATTAGATTTCTTTACGTTCTTTGAACACATCTTCTCACAACGGAGCAAGGGAACACGTACTTCTCTCTCCCTCTCCTATATCTCGGCTCATTTTTCACATCCCAGGTTACATCTTCTGGGTTGCTTTCGCTGATTCCTTAGACTAAGCTCTCACTTACTTACCCTCATGACATCCTGCATTTCTCTCGCCCAGTATTCACTGTGCTTGTAACAACTTACGTAGTGTTTTTCTTCCTCCTTAGTGTGTGTATATATACATATATATATATATATATATATATATTTGACTGTTATTCTCAGTGCTGAGGGAAGTACGGGGCATGTGGTAGATACTCCGCAAACACCAACAGCCTGGCCCCAACACCACCTGGTGTAGGAAACCCTCCTGCATCCTCCTAGGCTTCTCTCTGTGCTCCCACAGCCCTTAGGTTTTCATTCTGCCTTGGTTAATATTTAATGTTGTACCTGTCTTTCTCCTCCGTAAGCTTACGAGCTTATGGAGGAAAAGGACCAGGTCTTCACTCGACATGCCTTACATTCTAGCATGATGCCAAAGGTGTTTATTAAATTAAAGAGGAAAAAGCTAAAAGCCTGAGCCTTGTATGTTACCAGTCCTCTGCATTCCTCAGTCAGGCATGCAGAACGAGGCTGTGTCCCCCTCAATATTCCAGGGATGAGTTACCCCATTTCTGAAAGGAGCTGGAGAGACGCCGTTCTGAAAGGAGCTGGAGAGACGCCGAGAGGCAGCAGGGGCTGTACTTTAGCAGTAGACGTTTTTAACCTGCGCATTCCGAAAATGGGTCATGGCATTGAAATAAGGAGAAATTATGAACCGTTCTCAACTTGTCCATCTTCCTCATTTCCCTTTCTCTATCGGCTACCAAAGCATGCTAACTGTGGTGGCTGTACCGCCCGTGCTCCACCTACAGCTCTTCTGTCCTAGGCCGGGACAGCTCCATCTCTCACCTGGCAAGTCTGCTCTGGTGTCCCCTAGTCCTTTCTCCTCTTTTATACACTGTCTGCATTGCTGTCAGCGTTATTATTCTAGAATTGAGCCTGGACCACATTACTTCTGCTTAAGTCTTTAGAGAGTTGCTGTTACCTACAGAATAAAATCTTTTCCATTTGGCATGCAAGGTGCTTCATGATGGCGCCCAAATCTCCTTTTCTATGCTCAACCCTGCCATTTCCCTCCCACACCTCAACAACCCTGAACTCTCTCTCCTTTAATACATTGTTTCCTTCCTTGTCTTTGTACATGCTCGGGCCCTCTGCCCAGAACACTGTTCCCGTTTCGACACATACCTGCCTCCGACGTACTTTTCTATATTTGTAACAGGGAAGCGCCAAATCGACTACATGTTGGATCTGTTTCTTTTACTTTAACCTTTGCTCTCCGCTGCTTCTGTTCACTAAAAGGATACTGTCTACACATAATGGCCTGCCTCGGGGAACCCTGCCCCCCTGCCTGAATGTTAAACCAAAGTGCCTTTGTTCAGGCAAACATCCGGACCCTGTCCACCTGCAGATGGCTGGAAGAAAGAAGAAATTAACACATCCCCTCCCGGAGGCCGGTCATTCCAGGGGATATTTGCAAAACTTATGGCCTTTTTACCTTTCTTCCTCATCTCCTCCCCCTCTCTGTGCTATAAAAGAAACTGGCATCCAAGCCTCGATAAGATGATTATTTTGAGACTTTAGTCTACCATCTTCTCTGTCTACCAGCTTTCTGAATTAAGTCATCTTCCTTGCCTCAACACCTCGGCTCTAATTCATTGGCCTGTCCTGTGGCTTGGAGTCACATTCTGGACAGTACAGTGGAGTTAACTGTTCCTACCAGGGACTCATCTGTTTGGCTTCTGTCAAGCTGTGTTTGCCTTTACTGACCCAAAGAAGATAGAGAAATGTCTTTCGCTTCTTTAAATCTCTGGCATCTGGGACTTCCCTGGTGGTCCAGTGGGTAAGACTGCACGCTCCCAATGCAGGGGGTCTGCGTTTGATCCCAGGGACCTAGATCCCACATGCGTGCCACAACTAAGAAGTCCGCGTGCCACAACTAAGAAGTCCGCATGCCGCAACGAAGACCCGGTGCATCCAAATTAAAAGTTTTTTTTAAATGCTTTAAAAATCAATCAATCAATCAGTCTCTGGCATCTATCATATACTAGGTGCTCAGTAAATGCTGAATAAATAAAGGAATGAAGCCTTGGTCTCTGTGAGTCAGGCTGGTGTCTGTCTAGGCTTTTGTTTCTTTCCTAATAAACTAGAAGATTATCTGGCCTCTCCTTATGATTCCTGGTAGAGAAAAGTTACATTACTCCAGCTTTCTGTTACCCACATGCCAGTGGGTTGGTTCTCCACTGTAAATTTTGTTGCCCATCTACTCTATGCATAAGAATTGCAGATGAAGCAGTTTACTGTGTTAAACACAAGATCTTAAGTACATTCCAAGGGCGAATAAACACATGGGGAGAACTTGTCACTGGGTATCATCTATGTCATGCTCTAATGTCATTCTGCTGGTAATTTAATGCAGCTCCCCTTTTCTACTCAAATCCTTAAGTGCAAAGAATTGAAGATTGTCAAAACATTTGAAACAAGCATGACCTTCGAGTGTACAGTGAATAAGAAGTTGCTGAAAAAGTACTGGCCTGCAAAAAAAGGGGAAAGGTTCACTCCTGAATGGCTTAAGACAAAATGAGTTTATACAAAGCTCGATAGGAAACAGGAAGTTAAAAAAAAAAAAAAAGAAAAAAAGAACTGTGATAAGGAAAGCCTTAAAGAGAAATGCTGACCCAGAAAAGACGGATCTGAAAACACAGAGGGAAACTTTTTAACACAGATGCAGGATCATTTCTCTGAGGGCTTTTTTTTTTTTTTTTAAAGATGGGACTAAAAAAAAGTGAGAATTGAACTCATCATAATTCTGTAAGACAAGCATGTCTGATGAAGGGGGGGAAATGATTATTCACTCTACTGGAATTGCTTTAATGGAAGCTTCTTGATGAAAGCTGCATCTTAAAATACTCATCCCGTGATGAGTTATTTCAAGATAGGAATCAAGGCAGTGGCTGCAGTGAGGTTTGTATGTGAAGCACATGCCAAGTCTTCAGATGAGCAGAGCTGACAACTATCCCCACTGGCCTTTCGGGGCTGCTGGTTCCCACCCAGTGGCATACTGGAGGCATCAACAACTAGTAAGTCTATGACTGACGCCCAAGCAAAGGGGTGGGGCCAGCCCCTGAGCCCCTTCCTTTCTCCTTTGTAAATCCCCTGTGCCCAGGCAGAGTCCTTCCCTCTGGCTCAGCATCCGAAGCTCTTTTCCATTCTCTCTCTCCTCAGGGCAGCTGTAGATAAGGCCCCCCAGTTGATCATCAGGCCTCCAGCCCTCTCTGTGCTCATGAAAACCAAAAGCTTTTGAAGTGTTAAGTCTCAAGAGAGGAGAATGTAAATTTCAATGGCCCTATTCAGCCATCCCTGTTCTTGTGCATCATTCAAGGTCCACATCAGGTGTCCCCTCCTGATACCTCATCCAGTTCTTCCAGACAAGACACCGCTTCTCCTGCATTCATACATTTCTGTACACACCTCTATTATCACACGCTCTTCTCATCACTATGATAATTTGCTCATACAGCTTGGCTGCCTTTAAGGCAAGGCCTGCACTGTGATCAGCCTCCCTTCCCTCCCAAGCCTCATGCAGGGCTCCTCAATACTCGTTTGGGGAATAAAGGTTATGAATGAATGCACTTCTGAATGAAGGAGTGTAGATTTTGTCTGTCGACACCCATTTAGAGACAAGAGCCAAACACGTCGGATGGCAGGGATTGCCAATGTGAAACTTGGATTTGGGCCGAGCTTGGGTGCAAGGCGCCCGAGCCACATAAACAAGCAAACTGGATGGCTGGGATTTGTTTCCAGGGACTGATCAGTGACATACTCGAGCATGTTCAGACATACTTAAGGATGTTAAGACTCCTCTTTCCAAAGTCAATACCTGCATCCAGTCCCTGCCAGACATCTTTCCCTGAAGCATGTATTAAATTGGGCACCTGGGAGCTCCATGAAGTAATGGAGCTTGAAGAAAACACTTTGCATTTGTGATGATTTGGATTAAACTTTAATTGGGGTTTGAGATGCAGTGAGGGGGCGGAAGCCAAGGTTTGCAGGGGTGTAGGGGGAGCACTTCTTTTGTTGATGTGAAGCCTCCTACTTGCTTCCTTGACCTCAATACTCCCTCCCCAAATCCACAGTCCTTTCTTATTTATTTTTTTTAATTTAATTTTTTAATTGAAGTTTAGTTGATTTACAATGTTGTGACAATCGTTACTGCACGGCAAAGTGACTCAGTTTTACACATATAGACATTGTGGTTTTTTCGAATTCTTATTTGCTATTTAACATGAGGGCTTAATGTCTCTAAAGAGAGAGACAGGCCAACTACACAGCCAATATGGGTGGGAGACGTTTGCTCTGACATTCCCAAAGGCCTTCAGAACCTTTCTGTTTGATATTACGTAGGTATAGTCGAGACAAACTGGAACCTGGGAGCTGGGGCCCTTGGCTGCAATGCTTGTACCTGGATAAACGTCTCCTTGAGTAACAAAATACAAAGAAATTGTAAGGGACTAAAAATAACTGCATGCATGCGCAGTTGGGGCAAATGATGGACAAGATACAAAAAGAACCCAAGCCCGACTTCTGAAGATCCAGGAGCAAAAGCCGGGTACTGCGCATACCCCTGCACACAGCACCACGAAAGGGGTGGGCAGACCACCTAAGCCACCCCTCTGGCCCGACCCCTGGACACACCCCTACCTTCACTCCATATAAGGAACCAGCCCACACTCCCTCAGGTAGCAAGCAAGGGAACCAGTTACTTGTTTTTGCTCCCTCCTGCTACAGCAGGAGACCCAATAAAGCCTTGCCTAAAATTCTTTTCTGGCCTCTTATCAATTTCTATTGATTAAGGAGGCCATGAACCCTGATCGGTAACATAGTGATGAGTGTACCATAAGAGGTCAGGCATTTCAACAGAACTCACTGATTGCTATACACCTGAAACTAACACAACACTGTAAATCAACTATACTCCAATAAAAGTTAAAAAAAAAAACTCATTGAGAGAGATGAAAATGTTTCATTGGAGGGAGAAAGGGAGGGCAGGTGGAATTCCAGCACTTATTTGAAGAGAAGGAGCCACTTTGGGAAACTATAATTTAAAAAATAGCTCAACTTTTTAGGTCTTACGGCTAATACCCATTGAATGGAGGCCAGAACCCTGCCAGTCCCTTTGAACGAGCATCGGAAATTACAGGGGAAGACTTTTACGATAAAGTTGTTGGCACACATAAGTGACCCTCACTTTAAAGGTTATTTTAGATTAGCTTGTTAGCTTATGTAACTCAGGCTTGCTTGTTTGGGAATGGGAAGCAGGGTGGTGGAAAGGCAAACCATGATTTCACCTCCATTATAAACACAGGAAGTAACTGGTGCTACAACAGGACTTCACAAGTTGTATTTTACAAGCTGCAGGAAATACTGTGGGAGAACATAAGCTTATCTTAAGATGAGATGAAGTCCAGCCACCAGCAAAATTCCCGTGTCTCAATTAGGACACAGGTACCTAAAATGTGCAGAGCCTGGGCAAGAATGTAAAGGGAGACCCACCTATCCAATGTCTAATGCTTAGAAGTTATAAATCAAGCAAACGAACTGGCAAATAAAATACGTCCTATCCTCCTACTTGACACATCGGCCTTCATAAAGGCCTGGTTAGATTTCCCAGACTCCTTGGCATTTTGTGCCAAAACACTGCTGCCCCTGATCCCTTTATGTGTGCTCTGCCCCCACTCGCTTTTATGCCCTCTCCCCGGCTCCTTCGGGTACCAGGAGAGGCCTCACATGCATGTGTATGGACACCTCAGGAGCATGTCAAAACTCTGTTCGCACCACAAACAGCTGCTCCTTGGTCATGCTCAGGGCTAGGGGTGTCTGTCCTCAAGAGGCTGGACACAGGGAAGAAACTCAGGAAGCTGCCTGCTAGTCCTTTGGGTCCTTAACACCCAGAGTGTGTGATGTGTGTTTGCTGGGGGCAGGGGGAGGGGGAGGGATACAGGCTCCAGGTAAGCGCGTCCCTGTGGACCTAGGGAATCTGCACTCAGTCCTAAAGGGCACGGCCGTAGAAGACCAGAAGGGAACCCTCTGGTCTAAGATCGAGATTGGGTACAAAAAGTTCATGTATGAGTAAGACAAGAGAGAAAAAAGTGAAACTAACTAATAATAGTGAAATCTCTACATTGTAAAGGCTGTGGGTGACTGCCATCCTTCTGCAGACCACCAGCAGGGAGATATAATGACGGTCCCTCTATCAGGGAGGGAGCGGAAATGGACAGACGCGGACTGAGGATGAATAAGGATTCAGATAGCTGCATCGCAGGGTGTTGAGAGAGAAACCCTGTCACGCCCCGATCTGCAGCGCTGGCAATGCGTTGTGTCACCTGCTCAGCAGTCTGCCTTAGGTGGGCCTCTCTGGGTGAGTCTGACGAGGCTGGCCTGATGGGCAGATGCACTTGGCAGGGAATGGTAAACACCAAGGATGGCACTGAGCTCCCCGGGCTGAGGAGGAGGTGGCTTCCAAAGACACAACAGGGATGAGATGGGGCTGTTGGCTGACATGGTACAAGGGGCTTCAAAGGAGGGTCCAGCCCTTCAGGGCAACTCTAAATTAGCCAGGGGCTCGGCCAGCTACTACAGGGCCCCTGCAGTAGCCTCCTCGTGTGGTCTGTCATCGCAGTGCCAGCCTCCACCCTGACTGGAAGGGCTTCAGCGGTGGACATGGAGGGCGAGGAGAGAGATCTAGGCCCTATTTCTCTAACTTTTTATTCTGGACTTTTCCAAACACATACAGAAGTAGAGAGAATAGTATGACAAACTGCCTTGCATTTATCACCCAGCTTCAGTAATTACAATGACCAATGTTTGGCCAAATTTTTCATCTATTCCCCAACTTTTTTTTCCCCTGGAATTTTTTTGTTTTGCAGTACGCAGGCCTCTCACTGCTGTGGCCTCTCCCGTTGCGGAGCACAAGCTCCGGACGCGCAGGCTCAGCGGCCATGGCTCACGGGCCCAGCCGCTCCGTGGCCTGTGGGATCTTCCCGGACTGGGGCACGAACCCGTGTCCGCTGCATCGGCAGGCGGACTCTCAACCACTGCGCCACCAGGGAAGCCCCTCCCCTGGAATATTTTAAAGCAAATCTCATACGTATCACCTTACCCCAAAACTCTTATGAAGACTTACTTTTTTCCCTAGAGTATTCCAAAACAACCTACTATGCGCCTCTCTAAGTGATGACTGTTTTTCCTGTAACACAGTCACTGTGCCATGATCACCTCTACCATTTGTGAGCATTTCTTAGTATCATCAAATATCAAATCCACATTCTTTTCTCCCTGATTATCTCAACATCTTTTTACAGTTACTTTGTTTGAATCAGGGTCAAACAAGGTCCCGGCCTTATTTTAGCAGGATGGAAAGCCCTTCTATGTGGTTTAAGAACCAGAACCTCTCACACACCTTATCCTGAACACCATTCGGCACCCCAGCTCAAAGAGCCACAAGGTCAAACTGATGACTCTCCAGCTTGGGAGCTCTGGCCTCCCAAGAATGACATCTCAGTGGGAACTGCAGGCAGCTGGGCCCCTGCTGCCTCTGAGTAACTCACTCTGCAGCCCACGTCTGAGAACCAATGTCCGGAGTTTCCAAGTACTTACAGGATTCAGGTCACCGAGAAGCGGCAGGCGTGCAGTGCAAGCGGGTTCCTACGCTTTTTGGTACTGCCTTTACTTTTCAGAATTTGACCTTTCTAGTTAAGCGCCAAAAGCAAGCTGAGTGGGGTGCTACAAAAAGCCGAAAGCGAGGACCACGGACCGAGTTCTCTCTCTGCCCCTGTCTGGGCGGCCTTGAATGCAAGTCCCTCACCAATCAGTGTCTTCATTTCTGAAGTGAGAGGGAGGGACGCTGCGATCCCAAAGACCCTCCAGTTCCATCATTCTATAACTTCAAGCTCAAAAGCCATCAAGTGACCCCCACGTGTCTGGCAATGTGCCAGATGTTGGGAGTGCCCTAGTGCCTCTCCTTCTAGACTACAAACTTTTTATGGGCTGGGCCTCTATCTTATTTTGGCACTGCCAGATTCTAGCACAACACCAAGCACATGGTAGGTGCTCAAGCAATGTTGTTGAATGAAGTACCCAACCCAACAACCAATGACTGAGTGTTCACAGTAAGCCAGACACTGTGCTGGGCCAGGGGTCACCAGTGTCTCCCTGGAGAGGCTAATGTTTAAACAGGGAGCTGTTCAATGGAGCAGGAAAGTTCTCTAATTATAACAGAAGTGCTTGTGGGTCTTATCAGCTCAGACCTATGACCTAGACACTGGGCTGGTGGCCCCAATCCATGGGGTTTCCTGCTCAAGTTGAACCCCACCTGCTCCAACAGAAATACCATAGAGAGTGGTCCTGGCGAGAAGAAAGTGCAGAAAGCTGTCTGTGCCAATTTACAGTGGGGAACATCTCCCCAGCAGCACCCAGAGCCCTTTCAAACATCCGTCTTCCTGAAGGGAGGCCCATGGGAACAATGCAGACAGCTAAACCTTCCATAAGGGAGCTCAGTGATTCTCGAATCCTCCTAAGATTGTACAAATCCACCCGGGACAACGGCATAGCTCATCTTCAACGTGGGCTAAGACTACAGAGTGGAAGACGGTCCCTAACCTGTGAAGTTCCTATAGGTGAGGACCGAGCGGAAGATGGTCCCTAATGTGTGAATTTCCTATAGGTGAGGGCCATTAGCCCTCAGGATAGAGAATATGCCCCTGTCTGCTGCCCTGCCTGGCTGGGCAGGGAGGGTGAAGGGACTGTTCAAAATCCCTCTGGTTCCTTGGGTGGGACCTGAATTTCTCAAATTCTCAAAGCTGGCACCAGCAAGGCTTTGAACCACGGCCCAGAATTAAGCTCCCCATGACCAAGTCCACATCTGAGAGACAACGGCCTTATGCTCTACCTAAGACCTAACATAAGCTCTCTGCCTCAAGAAAAGACTTCCAGAAGCTTTCCAGTAAAACAAAACCAAATCCCTTTCAAAACATTCACCAGGTTCGGTGGTTTCCGGACAATAGCATCACTGTCCGTGTTCTCCTGGTGCGTATCTCGGAGGTCTCCACTCCCGGCATCCGCTAAACCTACAGTGCCATGGTTACCTCCTGATGTTGGGACAGGCAGCCCCGGAAGGTGTCATTAAAGTGTACCCTGAGAACTGCAGAGACCTTAGAGAGTGAGGCCCTCCCCCCTTTCACAGACAACTTCCTTCCTCTGAGGCCTCTCCAGCGAACCTAGAGAACGCAGGAAATTCTCCACAGTGAACGAAAAGGCGAAGATATGATGTCTTTCTGACCAGGAGGAATGTGCAATTCTAGCTAATTACAGCCAGCACTGGCTTACTGCTGTGCTGTGCTATGAAGTCTTGAAGCTTCTGTGCGGCTCAGCACATGTGGTAGAAAAAAAGAAAGGACTTTGCACCAGACGCCGGGAGAAGCAGTGGGAGTCACATGCGTGCAGGCAGGAGTCTCTGGCAGGATGCAGCTTAAAATCAGACCCACATGGCCCTGGCGGAGACACGGGCTGCCCATTAAGACTCAGTGGTTTTAAGAGGAAAAGCTGGAGGGGAGGAAAAAACCTCAACAATTAGCAGTCTAAATTAAAAAACAAAAAAAAAATCCTGGAACCAGTAAACAAAGCAGGAATATTTCACTGAGGAATCATCAGACATTCCCGCTGTGAGACTCCCTTCCACCAGAAGTCTCGAAGTAATTTACGAGTGTGAAATGACTTATAACTTTCCCCCATGGGAGTCAGGGTAGACAGAAGGTTGTCCCTATTTTACGGCGCAGGGAGATAATGTCACAGCAGAGCTCTCCTTTATTCCATTTTGTAAGAAATAACTGGACTACTCAGAAAGCCCTTGACAAGCACAACTTTTATTTTTCAAAGAGCTTGTTGATATACGGCCTGAAGAAGGAACTGATGCATATTCTAGAAGTGTCTGGACTTATATAAGACACGGGGTACAGTAAGCATCGCAATTTGTATTCACTATAATTTGCATAAGTAAATGCTAGAAGGACACCCAAGGAACTAGTAAGGGTGGCTTCTTGTGGAGGGATGGGGGCAAGAGGGTGGGTGGGTAGGAGCAAGGCTTGCGATGGGTAACTTTTTCTATCACGTTGCTTTTTGCATCATGACAATGCTCCCTATTAAATAATAAAATTAAGTGCAAATACACTCTATAGAAAGACAGAGCAAGCGCTGGACCCCCAGTTTCCCTTCTGAGGGGGCTACATTTTGCGGGAATAGAGTACAGCACCCTGCTCCTATGAGGTAGGGAGACCGAGTATGCAATCCCCATTGAACTACAGAGCAACTGGGAGCCCAGACACTTGAAGGGCCCTTCTCAAGGTCACCTTGAAAGTCACAGGCAGAATAGGCACCAAGTTCTCCATGACCTGTCTGTTGGCCACAGTTGGAGTCAGGTGTTCTCTGAATGGGGGGAGATGACCTACACTCACCTTTAAGGAGGGTGAGAGACTCAAGTCAGCCGGTTAGTTTGTTTCCTTTTTTATTGTTCTCCACTTCTCCCAACAATCCGACTGATTTCATGAAAATACAAACGAGCACATTTCTCCAACGGCCCCAGTGACCCTCAAGTGCACTTCCTTCGGGTGAAGTCCAAATCCCTGGGCATTTACGGTCCCTGCGCTCACTGACCCTCTGCCTCACCTCCCACCTCCTTTGGATGCATCACATTCTCCACCTGACATAATTTCCTGCACATGTTAGAGTTTACGTGCCTCTGTGGCCCTTCTCACGCTGCCGCCTCTGTCTGGAATGCCGGTCCCTCTTTCTCCATCAGGCGGACTTCTACTGACCGTTTAAGATCAAATGTGCCATCTCCGCTAGGAAGCCGCCTCCAGTTCAGGCCCAGCCCCAGCCCCTCACGGCCGGCCCCTTGTCTGTGCCCCCGTGACACTGAACGTTCCTCTATTACAGAACTTCCCATCTGATGTCGCGGTGATCTGCTGCTCTGTCTCCCGGTAAACTGTGAACTCCTGCAAGGCGGGGTCCATGGCTGTTCTCCTATATGCCACGGGGGTGGGGGGGTGGGGCACGGAGCTGGATGTTTGGCAAGCAGGTGGCACCTCCTGTGTACCTGCCACACGTTGTCTAATCCTCACCACAACCCTAGGAAGTGGGTACTAGTGTCACAGTCTTACGGATGAGGAAACAGGCACCGCAACATAATTACAGGGCTAGTATGTGGCGCAGCCAGATTGGGCCCATGCTTTTAACCACGATATAAAGATGCCTATCCTACGTGAATAAATGCAAGAACTAACAATCAAGTGCCCATTCCTAAAGCAAAGTTCCTCCAGGTCCTAACTTCTGAAATCCCAAGGACAGCAGGCATACTGGGAGTCGGGGCCCGGTGTGCCCGATGGTATGGGGCGGCTGGAACAAAGGAGCCCTGCCCTCCCGTGACCCTAACACATTGGCATCTCCCCATCCACAGACACCAGAAGAGCTATTCAAAGTTTCCCATACTCACCCCCAGCGCCACCCTGCATTCTTCCCATTACAATGAAACCTGAGATTTTGAGGTTTCTCCACAATGAGCTAGCTCCAAACAGAACGCACATGGAAAGAGGAAAGATTTACTTTACCACCAACTCTCCATGCCAGCGGTCAGTGGTTTCGGCCTGTGCTCTCCAGAATTCTTTGTTGGAACTGGGCTGAAAGTTCTATTTGGTCATGAAAGCTGGTCTGGGGCCCCTGCAACACTCAACTCGTGGTGGCTGCACATCCTCCAGGATGGGGCTGGGCCTGGCCGCCACCGTTGCCTGATATTCCCGGATACCTGACATGGAAGGATGGCCGGAAAAGCTTCCCCCAGGGCCTGGATTCCTACTGTCTTCCCCAAACCTGCTCAGAGCTGCTCTCAGGAGAGAACAGTTGGACCTGGTGAGTGAGACTGTTGGCTCGCAATCAGGGTATGAGGGAAAACCAATACCCCAGGGCAACCGAGAGAAGGAAGGAGTCTCTTAAGGGAGAACGGAGTGGAAAGAGAACCAGGTTTGGAGACAGAGACCTGAGGCTGGAGGCTTGGCTCTGCCATTCCCCAACTTAGGAATTTGGAGTAAGTCATTTACCATATTTGAGCCCCATCTGCAAAAGAGGTTAACAGCTTCCTCGTGTGCTGTAAGGAACAAATGAAGTATTATAAACAAAAGGGCTTTGTAATCTAAACAGTGATTTCAGAACCAGGTTAATTGCCAAGGAATTCCTTTTTTTTCTAAATTACAGATTTCTGGATCCTTCTTAAATCTACTGAATTAGAATGTCCAGGGGAGGAGTCCAGGAACCTGTATTTTAGAAGACTCTCTGGGTGCTTCTGAAGCATGGTCGTAACGCTTAAAGCACTATACAAAGGTAGCCATTGCTATAATTCTGTGGTCAAAGAAATACCAGTCTGAGTATTATGCTTCAAGGTTACCCCCTAGGGCTGCCTGACTTAACAAGTGGAAGATTTCTAAAGGATGTGACTTCCCAATGGATGTCCAGAAAGGAAGCCCAACTCTAGACCAGGTTGGAGCTTGGGTACCCATGAACACGGGAAGGGCAGCCAGCCATGGATCCTATGGTCCATTCATGACGGTTCCTTCTTCCACTGAGCATCCTTCTAGGGAAAAAACAGTCCCCAGACACAGACATTCCCCACCCCGCCCCCTCAGAACCTGGCAGAACCAACAGCAGGATGCTGTAAGCTAGAAATGGACTCCCATGGGAAAAGGCAATCATCAAGTGTTTGAGACAGGGACTTGAGCTCCAGGAGTGCAGGGGAGAACCAGAGGGACACCTATCAATATTGAGGGGAGGCCAAGCGCTGAAGGCCAGGAAGTGGGAGCACCAAAGACCTGAGATGGACTGGGCCGTCCGTGGTCCGTCAATCAAGGGCGGTCCTAAGTGAGTCACTAGGACCCAACAATGCTCCTGTTGTCATCTGTAAAATTGGATACAACTTGTCTATTACAGGAAGCTTCATGACAGTCAAATGAAATAACAGATGTGAAGGGCTGCAGAGCATGATGGAAAACCACCCAAATACAACGCAATGTTTTTATTCTTTAAAAGTATTAGGACTAATGCGCTGTACCATGAATATGGTTACATTCTCCGAGGAATTAAAAGTCTGTGCAATTGGTTCATTCAATAAAAAGTATCTTCTATGAATATCATTCCCTGCCTCTCCAAGGAAAAGTAGTCTCACTCTCCTAAGAGACACCCCGAAAGAAGGGAGAGGCACGTTTCTCAATTTCACCCACTAAGAGTTGGAGGTGCAGATGAAATGCACGAACAGATTTGCTGATGAGCTATGAAGTCTAAGAGGTTATGTTAGGTGACAGTAGAGAAGGGTTAAGAGTGAGCAAATTCTTTGGGGTAATAAGGAAAGAGATCCTGGAAGGCTTTTGAAACCACTAAGTAACAAAAGTAGCTCACACCTCCTGCCCCCCCCCACCCCCACACACCACTGGAAATACTTTAAACAATGCATCTGAGAATGTAACAGGCAGTCTGGATTCAGGACTTTTAAACGGGTGGTGTTCCACAAGGACCTTTGCAGGGAAACCATCTTGAGAATCACTGAATTCTTAGTCCAGTTCTTCCCGACAAATGTCCTCAGGCAAGTCTGGAGCCAGAGCTGAAATCTTGGGATGGTAAATACCATCAGATGGAGAAAGAATTTATAGCAGAAAAGGTCTAGTGGCCCTCCTAACCACCACGCCCCGACTCCTACCCTCAATAGTGTGGAAGATTTACTCACTCTGAGTGAACAGAATTCCACAGAGAGCTGGGCTGGTCATTCGGAATCTGTTGTAGAAACTGACCTAGAGTCATTTATTCTCCTAGTAAATATTAATGGGACATCTACCACGTGCCCGCCATTGTTCTGGCCCTGGGGATACAGCAGTGAGTGAAACATACAAAAATCTTCACCCTCATGCAGTTTATATTCTCAGGGAGAGGACAGATTATAAGGAATAAATAAATACATGCATCTTATGATAAGTGTTTTGGAAAAGAATAAAGCAAGGAAGGATGGGAAGGGATTTCTGTTTTATACAGGGTGGTCCAATAAGATCATAAATGAACCAGTGAGGGAGGCAACAATGTGGACGTCTATGTGAAGAGCATTCCTGGCAGAGGGACCAGCAAGTACAAAAGGCCTGAGGCAGGAGCACAGTCCGTGTATTCAAGGAACAGTAAATAGATCAGTGGCTTCCGTTCAAAGAGCAAGGAGGGTGAAAGGAGATAAAACTCAGAGAGGTGACAAGGAAACACACCAGATAGGGACTTGAAGGCTTTAGATTTTACTTTGACTGTGATGGGGAAAACACTAGGGTGTTTTGAGTGATATAATCCATCCTACATTGTAAAAGGATCTCTGGATATGCTGATGAGCAGGAACTGTAGGAGAGCAAATGTGAAAACAGAGATCCGTTTGGAGGCAATTGCAATAATACAGATGAGAGATGAAAGCGATCTGGTGAGTATGAAGCAGTGACGCCGACAGATTTGCTGATCAGTTGAACGTGAGAAAAAGTGAGGCATCGAGGATGACTCCAAGGTGCTGGGCTTGAACGTCTGGAAGAATGAAGTTACCATACCTGAAGAGGGGAAAACTCTGTAGGAGGAGGCATGGTTGAGATGCCCATCTGACATCCTAAGGAGATGGTGAATATGGAGTTGGAAAACAGGAGGGGAGGCTGGGCTGGGAATATAAGTATACAGGTTGTCAGCATATGGATGGAATTTAAAGCCAGGAGTCTGATGAGACAGAGAAGTAAAGTGGTCGGTGTTTCAGTCTGGGGGGCTTCAACATTTAGAGGTGAGGGGATTAGGAGTCAGAGCAGAAGCAGCTATTGAGGTAGGAGGACCAAGAGAAGAGACTCCTAGCAGCCAGGTGTCATCAAGGAAGGAAGAAGGGGTCACCTGGATCAAATGCCACTGATGGATGGACACAAGGAGGATGGAGAATTGACCGAATGTGGTGATGCTGAGGCCATTGCTGACCTCGACAAGAGCAGTTTGGGCAGGAGGCGGGACCAAAAGCCTGGGTGAAATCAGTTTATGAGAGAAGAGGAGGAAAGGAAGTAGAAACAGCCAGTGCAGATGACTCTTCAAGAAGTTTTATTCTTAAAGAATCTGTTTTTGAATGCTTTAGGCTTTGCAAGAAGAGAAACAGCTGCAATGATCTCTCAAGATGCCAAGCTGGACTGTTACAACCTCTGATCAGAGGCTCTTTTTTTTCTTTCAGTTGTATTGAGATATAAAATAAGCAGTACTATATAAGTTTAAGGTAGGCAGCATCATGATTAGACTTACGTACATCATGAAATGATGACAATAGGTTTAGTGAACATCCATCACCTCATATAGACACAATATTAAAGAAATAGGAAAATATATATATAATTTATATACTTATATACCTTGTGATGAGAACTCATAGTATTGGCTTTCTTAACAATCTCTAATATACTCCTTGACTTATATGATAGGATAGGAGCTTGGTTCTCATGAGCTAATGAAGTATATATACCACAGAGACTCGTTTTAAGGAAGAGGAAGAGCAAAGACAAGAAAAGAGAAGCGAAACAGGAGGCAAGTGAATATGTAATACTTTTAAAGAGTTTCAGGTCATTGAAAGCTTCCTAAATGGTTTCTTTTTCCATCACTAAACATCACTAAAGTAACTCTCAAATTTCCACATACTCCAGAAAGTTCCCCAGGTAAATTTAGGATAGACAGAGAATTTTGGATGTTATGAATCTCTAAACTGCCCCCTCCCCAGGAGAAAAAAGAAGCTCAGAGAGGGAATTGACTCTCTGGCTCTTCCAAGTCTTAGTTGTATGGTCTTGGGCAGTTACTTTTAACCTCAGTGCATCAGCTAATCCATCTGTAAAATGGACAATTATAATACCCACCACCGCCGGTTGTAATGAGGATTAAGACAATCATTACATGTGAGATTCTTAGAACAATGGTACATGGTAAATGCTCAAAAAGTATTATTTTTAACTGCAATCGTGCAAGTCCACCAGAGGATTTTGTATCATATTGGAGGAGCAAGATACGGTTGAACTATCCTTTTTCTACTCCAAATTGACTCAAATTCTAACATAGAACATTATCCTTCTCTCCACAAAAGACACACACTCCATGAGTTAGCTTTTAATCTCTGCCCCTCTTTATCTCTTTATCAGCTCCAATCACAAAGATTCTTTAATCTGTGCTATTTATACAAAAACTACCATTATTCAGTGTCTGAGGAATGCTCTGTTATTTGCTTTTATATATATCATACTTAATCCTCACACAATCCTATGAGGCAAGTAACTACCCCATTTTACAGGCCAGGAAGCTGGTACTCAAAGGTTAAATAATTTGCCCAAGGTCATATGGCTGAAGGCAGCAGAGCTGAGGTTCAAACCCAAGGCCATCAGTCTTCATACGCTCGTTCCTTCCACAAGCCCGCCCAGCTCTAAACGTTGATGCCATGTACTAATGTCTCAGGGATCTGCCAGGAACCCAAGGCTCTAGGGCTTTCGGATAGGTCATTTTAGAACAGGAAAAGCAGTTCTACCTGACTGCTACCTGACTTGTATTTTACACATCTGACTAGATATGTATGCGTCTGCTTTCCTGGAGTTGTTTAAAACTTGGGTGAGAAATCCACTTAGAGTTGAATTCATTCTCACCACACGAGTGCTGGCCCGGTGTCATGGGGGCTGGGCCATCGTGGGGTAGCAGGGGAGGGGAACAGGAAATCATTTGCTGGTGGTTGACCAGACCCCCTGGGACTTTTCAGAGTTACAAAACTGCCACCAACAGGCACGGCAGTTCCTGGAGAATGAGAAGCTTGGGGCCAGCCAGAAGGCACCTGTGGTGACATCACGGGGTACAGCGATGGAAAATATACAATCTCCAAGGGCTTGTTTCCCCCTCTGTGCACACAGAGTGCTAGAGAAGCTAATTATAGCCACCATGCCCCCCGCCCCCAAAGAGGGCAATAGACATTCACAAGTGCCTTTGCTGTTTGTCATGCTTCTCCCTCTACTGATCTGCAGCCATAGCCACACCTAATGCATGTGGTGGAGCCCACAGGATCCAGGTGGCCTGGGGCGGGTGGGGCGAGGATACCCCAAGCTCACCCCATCTCAGCTCCTGCCAGAACACGACTCCCTCTGTGATCCACAAGTTAGGAGGCTGAGGCTTCCACTGGGAGGAAAGGGGAAGATTTTCCTTTGATTCTCCCCTTCCCCAACCATTCTAGGACACCCCTCTTCAGCCTGGTCTGACAGCCAAGATTTGGAAATCTGGACTTCACAGACAAGAATTTTATCTCATCGGCCCATATGCCGGTTGCGTTACCTGCCCAGTGGAGAGATTATGTGTCTATAACCCAGACCTCTCTACGGAACAGCCACGACTGTAAAGTAAGAGCTCCTAGGCAAAGGCCGCAGAAGATGGAAGGGGCTCTTACTGGCCCAAGCCTCAGCTGGCCCAAGCCTCAGAGCAGAGATTCCTTGTGTGGTTCAGCACGGCTCCTACTCATGCCTCAAGAGTCCCCTTCCTCTTGGGGTTCTCGTCAGCCCCAGCTTGCTGCTGCCACCACACAGCTTTTCTGCCCCTACAGAGGGGCAGTGGGACGTGACCAGAAAATTCCATATCGGAATCCTCTCCGTGGTCCCCAATGCCTCTAAACCCAATGCAGAAGGTGAGTAATAGAGCGGCAAGAAGAGGGAAGAAGGGCTTCCCTGGTGGCGCAGTGGTTGAGAGTCCGCCTGCCGATGCGGGGGACACGGGTTCGTGCCCCGGTCCGGGAGGATCCCACATGCCGCGGAGCGGCTGGGCCCGTGAGCCATGGCCGCTGAGCCTGCGCGTCCGGAGGCTGTGCTCCACAACGGGAGAGGCCACAGCAGTGAGAGGCCCGCGTACCAAAGGGAAAAAAAAAAAAAAAAGAGGGAAGAAAAGCATTTGAATGCCCGCCATTCTTGGAACGTTTTCAAACGAGAGGAAGATGGAATTATGACTAAAAGTCAAGGGGTTGAACTCCAGGACCCCTCGTCTTCGAGGGAGGGGTGCCGACCCTGCGGCAAATGGTCCCAAAGCTGGCGGGGCTGTGGTGGAGGCCGAAGACTTCTCTCTCTCTGTGGTTTGCAGAATCTGGCAATGACTGGGAAGCCATATGTTGTGTTCTAAGACTCAAGCATAAACTTCTGCTGGATGTTTGGATTTGGGTTTTTTAATTATTCCCTGTTTTGAAAGAGAGAGAGGAAAAAAGGGTGTGTGTCTCTGTGTGTGCTTTGAAGGGAGCGGGGGACAGAAGCAGATGGGGTGGGAGGAGTAGGAAGAGGAGAGGAGCAGTTTTCATGCTGGACTCTGATCAGTGTTTCTCCAGCAAGATCTGCTGTGTCTCCTCTGGCGACAGATGGGGTCAATGGCCCTCAGTGACAGGAGCTCAGCTGAAGCCCCACCAGTCACAGGCATCTACTGATTCAGAAGCTTCCAGGATGATCTCTGCCAAAACTTAATAAACCAGCACGTGCCCTGTCTCCTTCCTCATGGACACTGACAGCAGGGCTACGACTCTCCTGAAAGAGGCAACCACCTCCCCCAATGGCAGTGATGAAAAGTCCTTCTGGATGGAGGAGTCACACCCCCAACCGCCAACCAATAAGAACAAGAAATAACACTTCTTGAATGTTATTTATGTACCAAGCACCATGTAAGCCTTTTGACATTTACCTCACTTAATCTCTACGATAACTCTGTGGTGTGGCTACTATTATTATGCCCATTTTACAGATGAGCAAAGGAGAAGGTAAATCATTTGTACAAGGTTACGCAGATAGTGAGTGGGACCTGGGCGCAGACTCAGGTGTTCCTGGCACCTCTGCTCTTAACCACCATCCTACCCTGCCTTCCTGTCGTCAGCTGGCATTGCTTCACTGAGAGCAAAGCTAGAAGGAACAAGCACATTGGTAAAGTGTGTGAGCTTAATCCCTGCCATCATCAGTTATCTCCAGTCTTACTGCTGAAGAAACTAATTTGTCCAAAGTCTCACTGCTAAGAAGCAGCACAGCTCGGATTCAGAGCCAGGACCGAGATCGGTCCTGTGCTTTCTCCTTTTTATCATGCTGTCTCTGGACCAAATTCCTGGAGGAAGGGGCCTGCCTCTCAATTGCTCCAGATTTTAAAGTAAAAGTAGAAGAGGAAGCTCAGAAGTTTTTCTTCAATATCCCAGAGGTTTAGCTGGGATTTGGGAAAAGACTTGAACCTGAGGGCCAATGCGTAGCCATTTCAGGGAGGTGGATTTGTGAAGAACTTCCTAATCATGGAATATGTCCAGAGATAGAATGGATAGCCTTGTAAGGTGGAGAGCTCCACGACCACGGGGGGCCCAGCATAGTCTTGATGAACTCTTGGTGGCATTCCTTTGACAGAGGGAATTTGTAGGGAGCACTGTTGCCTTGGCCATCCAGTATCCAAACACCCTTCTTATTTAGGGGGCATCCCAATGCGGGGAACGGGAGCCCCCTAAGGAAGCCTATGGGGCAGATGTTCTCTCTTTCAACTTTCTGCCGGATGATATCCAGACATATGACCTGGACTTAGCCAATCAACTGGAGTTGGACCCTTAAAGGAGTGACTCAAAGTGTAGAGGTGATGGCAGCAGTGTCCTTGGTTCCTATGTCAGAACCTGGTCATCCAGGTTCCAGCCAGTTCTGTGAGCTACATAAAATCTGTTTCGTTAGCCATAGATGGTTTCTGACATGGAAGGCAGCATTAGAGCAGGTCACTGTGCTGGCCACACATCTGGGTTACTGGTACAGCTCAGTTAAAATATACCTTCCAGGTCCCCAGGTCCACCAAGACCTAGTGCATCAGAATCGTCAGAGAAGAACTCCGAACATCACTATTTTTAAAAACTCCCCAGATGATCGTGACATGTAGCCAGATTTGACTAGAATAAGTAAACTCTAAGTCCCCAAAATAAAATACTCTGATTCTCTGAAACCCTCTTACCAAGAATTTGGGCATGGCTATCAGAAAAATGCAAGCTGTCTATAGTTCAGTTACATTTGCTAACAAGAAGCTTATCTCCTTGAACAAGTAACATACGCTCCCCAGAGGCTAACGCTATGATTTTCCTTCTATTCTATTTCCATAGGATATTCCTCCCCAAAGGCTTTCCCATCTACAGATCTTTTTTTTTTTTTTTTTTTTGGCCGAGCCGCGCAGCTTCTGGGATCTTAGTTCCCCGACCAGGGATTGAACCCGGGCCTCAACAGTGAAACGGCCGAGTCCTAACCACTGCACCGCCAGGGAGTTCCCTTCCCATCTGCAGATCTTGACCTTCACCCTTACAACTCCATGCCTTCCTCAGGTGGCTAAGGTCTATGTTTCTATACACATTCCTCTGATTCTACAATGTCGGCTGAGCACAACGCTTTTTACTTCGCAAACCAAGGCCTCCCTTCCTCACATGGTGTTGCACTGAGGATTTACTGCATGCCTTCTGTGCACCCTGAGGGAAAGCCTCCTCCCCGTTCTGAGCCCCAACTTCCCAGCCTGAAATGGGGAACGCTGATACCAAGCTCCTCTGTCAAGTCTCACGTCACAAGAAGGCTGAGACACTGGGGCATCACAATCTCCCAATTCTCGTTATTCAGGCTCAGAAAGTACGCATTTAGATAAGAAAGATGACTATGTAGTTAACTTTCTGGAGCTCAGCTCAGAAGCGTACATCCCTGTACCATCATCACTCACCCGTCCTGCCTGGAGCAAAATCCCCAATTCTCCCGCCAACAACTGTTTTTTTAAATTATTTTTTTATTTTTGGCTGCGTTGGGTCTCCCTTGCTGCACGCATTTCTCTAGTTGCAGTGTGCAGGCTTCTCATTGCGGTGGCTTCTCTTGTTGCGGAGCACGGGCTCCAGGCGCGTGGGCTCAGTAGTTGTGGCTCACGGGCTCTAGAGCGCAGGCTCAGTAGTTGTGGCGCACGGGCTTAGTTGCTCCACGGCACGTGGGATCTTCCCGGACCAGGGTTCGAACCCGTGTCCCCTGCACTGGCAGGTGGATTCTTAACCACTGCGCCACCAAGGAAGCCCCCCCACAACTGTCTTTAAGAAGCTGGGCTATTGGAGCTTTACATGGTTCCAGGTTTTGTGTGTGCACATGTGAGTGTATGTGTGTGCGTGTCTCTAACCTCGCGGGTTAGAAGGGACCCGCCAAGCCCGTTGACTCCTCCCCTCGCCTCAAGCACTTAAACTCTTCCAGTCGGGCACTTTGTGGGGCAAGGTATTCCAGAGCCTCCCTTGGTAGCCCTCCTGGTTCGCCACAAGCCTGGAGAGTGCAAGATACTAGAACCTACTGGATCCTGGCTATGCCAAACCATCACTCAGCAGGGAGCGGGATGGAAGGAGGCGTGAGCACCTCTGGGTCCCTTTCGGCTGCTGAGAAAGCCTGGCTCGTGTGACACCCTCCAACCCCCTCGAGGAAACTTCCAAGTCCACCCTGGGCACGTGTTCACCAAGGCAGCTCCTTAGGAGAGTTAAGTGACCTCCTCACCCTAGAGCTTCAGATCGGCCACTGCTCACGAGAGGACCTCGGGGACAGATGGCCATCTGGTTTCTGTACAGTCTGCATCCGTACAGCGCACAGAAATTTATCTTCCAGCGCCTTCAAAATGTGCACAGCTGAATCCTACCGCTGACTTTAGCACTTGCTCCTAGTATCTGAGAAGAACAGACTCAATTGGAAAGGAAGTAACAGATGCGGCAAATCACTCCCTCATTTTGAGAGAAGTCTCTTTTTTTCCGAGTGGCCTGAATTACTTGATGAGGCACAGCCATGCAGCAAAAAAAAAAAAAAGCTGGCATGACAATTTCTAACTTGGCTCCCACCCAAGAGGAAGCTGTGGGTTCTTCTTCAGAGGTGGTCTCGATGCCCTGGCACATTCCTTTGTCTGCTGTGGGTATTGTTATGGAGAGGACTTGGCTGCAGGTGGAGGAAGGGCAAAATGAATCCCGGGGTGAGTTTTAGCTTTGAGATTCTTTGCTTTGACTCACTTGTCCTCAAAGCATCCCTGGGAGAAGGGTGTGCGGACCTCAGGGATGAGATAGATCAGTATCCCCATTTTAGAGGTGGAGGAAGAAAGGTTCAGGGCAAGCAGGGGATTTGCCTAAACACAGGACATCAGTTCTGTCGGGAAACCTAGGCTCTTTACCCACATGTGTCTGTACCCAGCGCGGAGTGAGGTAGTAAAGAGGCCAAGGCCAGGCTGACATTCCCAGGCAACGCGCTCCAGAGAGTCCCAGGTGGATGTATTCCTAAGACGTGGCCTCGAAGGCACTAGAGGGTGGCCAGCGCCCAGCCTTCCTTGCCCACCACTCGGACCTGCTCCCCACTTCCTGGTCCTGGCCTTGGCTTCTCCCTGCCTGTGTCCTGTGAGCCTGCCTAGGACTCACAGGCAACTATGTTGTCACTGACGACTTGGGAGGGGACCCACCTCCCTGGAGAGTGAGGCAAGGAAAAAGGAAGGAAGGAGATGGATTTTTGAATGCGATCCGGTTGCTCTCCTCTCTCTTCCCTAGGCACTAAAGCACTAAAAATATGAAGAATTCCAGGGCTTGGACTGAAGATGGGGTCCCCCCACAAAAAAATATATCTGCTGCAGAGATTTTTGGAGCCTGGAATTGCAAAGCTAAGAAGATTCCTTGCCAGATATTTTAAAGAGGAAGGCCGGGGGCTTCCTTTGGGAAAACTGGCTGAGGGGATCCTGCCTGGACACAGAGGCCCCGAGTCAGGAGTGCTCAGAATTCTCTTTCCGTGAATCTGGCTTCCAACAGTCCTCAAACTACTGCCACCCCTCCCCCTGCCACTTCCTAACCCTGTGACTTCAGTGGGGGCCTTATTTTCTGAAACAATTGTCAATATCAATGTTTTGTCTATGGCCTGCCAATGAAAGGCATGATTTACAAGTGAAGATTGTCCCAGAAAACCCAAGAGGTACGCTTAGCTGTTCCCACGTCCTCTCCACCACCTCCCCCGACTAACCCCTCCCCAAAGCCTCCACCTGGGCTTCCCGTCCCCACGGAATGAGAGCACAAGAGCTCTAGGGAAGTGGTGTACAGCACGAGCTCTCTGTGTTCCCAGAGCCCACCAGTTCTACCTCCCAGCTCTCCCCAGGATGCCCTTCTGGGGCCACCTCCACCCCCCACTACCGCTTCTGCTTTGGTACCTTTATCGTCCCACTTTTGGCTGTGCCAGGGTCAGCTACCATTTAACTGCAGCTCGAGTCACATGCTTCTGGAAGCAGAGGTTGGGGACACTACAACCAGCGGGATGAAGATTTCATTTCTAGCTCTACCACTTTTCAGGTGGGGAACGTCAGCTATGGGGCTAAACATCTGAGCCGGTTCTTCACAAAACAGGAGGAGGCTGGACCTGCCCAGCAGAGTGGTGGGGATGCAGAGGGAGAAAATATATGCAAAGGACAGCACTGTACCTGGCATGTAATCAGCTTGCAAACAATGGTGGGCCCACCCTCTCCCCAGCTCCCAGCACACTCCCCGACTTGTTTTTCCTCCTGTGCCTGGATGCCTTTCCCAAACTGCATTTACCTATACATTCCAACTTTACTTCTGTCGGTCTCATCTTCCCCTTGTTGTGGAGACCTAGAAGGCCAGGCAATGTCATTTATTATCCATCATCTTAAAGCCGTGAGTGAGAATGTTCTTTCAATCCCAGGCAACTGAACGAACGAATGAACGCAAATAAAAAATGGCCTAGAGCTCTAGCTTCTGAGACCTTGTGATAACCTCTTCCAGGTCTCTAGGAGAAAGAGCTGGGTGGGGACTTAACTTCCCCATTGACAAAAGCCACGGACTAGAGAATTCCACTGACGATGCCAGCAGTGCTTGATGACTGCTCGTCACAGGCCCACACCTGGAGAGAGTTAACCATCAGCTGCTGAAGTTATTTTCACCATATTTAACCAGGGATTGAAACAGCAGGACACACACGCACTGAATCTCTAATCCCTCCCACACCCACACCTGTGCCCCTTCTCATTCCGATTTACTGAAGTTAAAGCTCATGTATCAGGCGGCACACTTGGCCGGCTTCTACTGGGGCTGACCTGTAAGTGATGAAATTCCTACTCCTCCCTGAAACCTTCACTCCTGAAATTCTATCATTCCCCAAAATCTTCTTCTGGGATAGATGTTGGTATTGCCCTGTGTCTGAAGCCTCTCTTACAAACAGCCTATTTTTTACAAAGTAGGCATAAAGGTAGAGATGGGGAAAGAAGGTGAAGAGTTTCAAGTATGAGTGAGTTTCTCCTGTTTAAGTTGGCTGGGTCTTGGGTTGCCATGAGAAGGCTCCCTGCATTCAGGAGGGGAAATGACCAAGTGCTGAACATGTGTACTCCAGGCACCACGCTGGATGCTTACATACATTTTCCCATTTCGTTTTCTCGACAGCTACGACAGAGGGACTATTATACACACTCTGCTCGTGAGAAAACCTGAAGCCCAGATGGGGACTTGTCCCATGCTACACGTCTCCTAGAACATGGAGCCAGAACTCAGAGCAATATCCAACTTAGAAATGCTCTGATTCCAAAACCTATTGGGCCTTTTGAGACATGTAAGTGAATGGTACTATTTGGCCGTAGATTTCGTTGCGTGAATGAATGAACAAATCGGTTACCCCAAATCAAACTAAAGTTTAAATGACTGAGTGAAACTTTCTGGAGAAGAGTCACGCGTCTCACATCTGAAGGCCCCTCCCTCCCATCCGCTCTCCTGTAGGATGCTGAGGATAACGAGAACCCTCGAGACAATGGCTTTCAGCCCCCTTCCTTTACAGATAGAACACAGGGCTTCCCTGGTGGCGCGGTGGTTGAGAGTCCGCCTGCCGATGCAGGGGACGCGGGTTCGTGCCCCGGTCCGGGAAGATCCCACATGCCACGGAACGGCGGGGCCCGTGAGCCATGGCCGCTGAGCCTGCGCGTCCGGAGCCTGTGCTCCGCAACGGGAGACGCCACGACAGTGAGAGGCTCACATACCGCAGAAACAAAAACAAAATACAGATAGAACACAGAGTCTCCAAAGAGTGACTTGTCACAGTCAGAGCTAGAACCCGGGTGTGCAGATTCCTGGCCCAGCGCCTCTCTACTGATATGATGATGATGTCAGAAGAGATGGCCAAAGCGGGGATCCATCACAGGACGCATGAATCATAAGGATCATTGTATACGAGGTTAGCTGTTCATCTCTACTGAGGGAGACAAAGGAGACGATGGACTTGAACGTAACATTTAGGATGCTTATTCCTGTTCCACGAATACATATTTATCAGGCATTGTGTTTAGTAATGACAAAAAAAAAAACAAAAGACGATAAGATAAGCTGCCAGGGACCTCACAGCCTAGTGAGAAAGAGGCTCATTCGAATAATTACCTTTTATCATGGTAAATAAGGGCTAGAACAAAGTATGAATGAGATGCTTGGTCAGCCCAGAGGAGGAAGAGGCCGATTAGCTCTCTTGCCAGGGGCTCCACTGAGAAGATAAGGAGGGAGGGCATCAAGCAGAGAGGGCACAGGCTAGAAAAGCCTCCAACTTTCTGTCCAGGAGGAAAGTACAGCTGACCCTTGAACAACATTTCTGAACTGACCAGTCCACTCACATGCGTTTTGCCATAGTAAATACTAGTTATTTGTTGAATCAGAGGACGTGAAGGGCCAACTACAAGTTATATCAATACATGGAGGGTCAGCTCCCCCTAACCCCCATGTTGGTCAAGGGCCAACTGTATGGGAAAAGCCTGCAGAATAGGTTTGTAGAGTCTTCTTTTAAGACAGGGAGCAGGAAAGTCTCATCTGGCTGGTGGCTTATAAGAAGATGGGTAGATCAGATGATCCCAGATATTTGCACTTTATGGACCAATGCATCTTGAAAACAGGGGCCAGTGGGGTGGGGGTGGATCTCACGGAGTTGTTAACTTTTGATTTGCTCAATTAAGAATCTTATTCTGAAGTCCCCACTACCAATTATTACCATTCATTCATAATAATAAGGATGTTTTAATTCCAAAAAAGTAGGAAGGGCACAATCTCAGAATGACTGGCACTTCGTCCTCAGGAAGACGATCTGGAAACTTTCCACCGGTATTTATTTATGTTGCTTTGGTCTAATGACAATACTGACAGGATTTGGGACCAAAGGCATGGTGGAAGAATATAGCCCATCAGCCCTCCTAGATTTAGACAGAGTTAGTTAAAGGCAAACCATTTTCTTCTACCTGGAATGGTAAAATCTTCCGCTTGGCACACATAAAATAATCTCTGTAGATTAATTTCTGTACAGCTGAAATTCCCCATCTTACAGTGGCTTTTCAGAATATGAACCAAGCTGTAAGTTATTATTTTTCTGTACCTATATGACTTCTTGATATTCCTTCTAGCCAAGAATTTCAGACCCATCCATCTACCCAGGGCTTCTGGAATACTTCCACTCCTTTTTAGATTCCAACATCAGAACAGCAAACCTAAAACGCATTTTTCTGAAGGCTGTCCCCAAACCAGCCCCTTTCCTACAGCAGATTCCCCAAGGGAATCTTGTATCCAGGGTTCCGGAGTAAAATGCAAAATGTACACTGCCGCTTAACACCCCAAGTTGTTGGGCAACAAAGCCCCAGACCTTTATGGGAGGAACTTCCCCACAGTCGGCCAGATGTGCAAACAATACCTCCGAATGCCTTTGAGTGCTCAGATTATAGAAGCCACCAAAAGGGTACAGCCGAGAAGAGGGGTCTCAAATCTACTTTTAAAATTTTGTTCAGAAGGGGATAGATGGATTCTTCTAAATAACCCACACGTTCTCAAGTCCCATGCCTTAGATCTGAATCAGGGGGGCTCATTAAAAACTAAAGCTTTGGCAAATAAGAGAATGTCTTTATCTTCTTTCTTCATCATGAACATTTTTTTTGACTCCCGAGGAATAGCTGTTAGGGCATCTGGTGGCCTGAGGTCCAGACCCAGTCAGCCAGTGTGTGTACCGGGGCCTCAGGGTGACTTGTGGAGATTGACGCCATACCTAGGATCACAGAATTCCAGCTGGTCAGCTGCTTCCCTCACAGCCTCTGAGGTGTGAATTAGGCAGAGCAAGGGTAGCCCAGAGTCCTGTGATAAAACGTGGCTGGTGAGGATGGGAACATTAGAAAGAATCCATGGGCAGGTTTTTTTCTTTCTTTCTTTTTCCACTCACCTACTCACAAGGCTTCCCAGCCTCCCTATTAACTGACCACATGTGGTAGCTGGTGGTGGGGATGCCCCACTGGGTTGGTGAGATTCAAGGTCATTGGCAAAGAAGCCTCTGGGCCGCACAAGGGCGTCTGGCGTGCTAGCTCCTTGGGAAATAGTCTCTCTTCATTAGGACTCGGAAAGCAGGCCTTGCTTCTACAGCTTCTATAAGAAATTGCCATGGTGTATAAAGGAGGGGGGTCACTGGCCTTCAGACAGTGGACTGTGGGCTCTTGGCTTGCTTGTCAGTAGTGGAAAGGATTTTAGGCTGAGCCAGCTTCAACCTCAAAGCCACTTCCCTTTGGGACTCGTGAATTTGGCTGGCAGCTGGGAGGGCAGCCTGGGTCCAGGGAGGTTTCTCTCTGTGCAGGGCTGGTGGGGGGCTGGGATCGGGCCAAACATGTCCTCTTGGCCAGGTTAGCACCTGCTTCTTCCCTCCGCTGAAGTAACTAGATTTGGGGCTCTAACGTAAATCCTTCTTTAACCATAGGTCATTTCATCTGGGTGACTTTATTTTCCTTTCTTCTATCCCCCAAGATAAAGAAAACATAAGAGGGTGTGGCCTGTTTCACCCACTGCCACTCCTAGAAAGTGTAGCACTTAAAGAAACCCTGGGATAAAGTTCTCTATTAAAAAAAAAATTAAACAATTGTTTCCAGAGACATCTGTCCACAATCCCTCTGTAGAAAGTGCCTTCTCTAATACTCCACCAGCCTTAGAATAGGGCAATGCTCTCACACCTGCCACAACTGAAGTCTCTTAAGACCCCTGTGCTCAGGTCCCCATGGAAACTGTTCTCATCCCCGCTGGCCTGACCTTTCACAAGACAATTGTCAATCAAAGTAAAGAGCAGCAGGTGTTTTCAAAGCCAAACCTTCTTACCACCACCTTCTCAGAGGAAGACCCTGGGAAGTGGTGATTCAGACGCTCCACACTTGGCCAACGTAGACCGTTCCACTGGCAGGTTTCAGGTTCCCCAAGCCACAGACTTAGCCCCTACGTAACACATCAACCAGCTCTGCTTCCTCTGAGCTCACACACAGCCTACAGAGCACTTGCTGCTGTCGGCAAAACTTTGCTTCGGTCTCTACGGGACGTGTAAGCCACAGACTGCTTGAGCAAGTCAGGCTAGCTTCCAAGTCTAAGTGAGTCATTCTTGAGGCCATGACTGTTAGCCTGTAGGGGACACGGGCCCCCGAGCCAAAAGATCCTCTTGTCCACCAAGACAGGAAAGAACAACCACTGTGACGCCAGTAGGACACTTCCCAAGGATGCCAGGTCCCTAGAGTACACCCCCAGGGCCCATGCCATTGCTTCTCTCTCATCTACCCTAGAAACACGTGCTTTTCCATCAACCCAAAACCAGTTAACAGGCTTCCAAGTTGTCTTTCTCTCAACTCCTCAGTCCTTTCCTGTACTCTGGGAGGCAGGATGCTTGCCCTCACAAAATGAGGGGCTCAAATGAACAATAAACAATACTTTATACTCGTGCCAAGAGTCCTGGAGTCTCAGATGGCCCCACTTATGCTCAAGGTCTAAAAGTTTCTATTCAATAACACGCAAAGAAGCAGACTCACAGATATAGAGAACAAACTAGTGGTTACCAGTGGGAGCTACAAACTATTGGGTATAAGATAGGCTCAAGGATGTACTGTATAACACGGGGAATATAGCCAATGTTTTGTAATAACTATAAATGGAGTGTAACCTTTAAAAAATGTATTTTAAAAGTTTCTACTTAGATACGATTTAAACTTCTTTTTGAAATCAATAAACTGTCCAAGTTTCAAAACTTAGTCCATGACTCTCAATCAGGCAGACTTTCCCATGAAAGAGGATAAGACTTATTTACTTGATATTTGTTATTGTTTTAATAAATGTATTTATTTATTTGGCTGCCTTGGGTCTTTGTTGCTGCGCGCTGGCTTTCTCTAGTTGCGGCAAGCAGGGGTTACTCTTCACTGCGGTGCGTGGGCTTCTCATTGCGGTGGCTTCTCTTGTTGCGGAGCACGGGCTCTAGGTGTGTGGGCTTCAGTAGTTGCAGCACGTGGGCTCAGTAGTTGTGGCGCACGGGCTTAGTTGCTCCGCGGCATGTGGGATCTTCCCAGACCAGGGCTTGAACCCGTGTCCCCTGCATTGGCAGGCGGACTCTTAATCACTGCACCACCAGGGAAGTCCCTTGGTATTTGTTTTGAAAAGTAAAAAGAAAACGATATTTCAAAGAAGTATGTGGCATGTCTACAACCAAACCAATTTAACAGCCATGTTCTAAGAACTTGCTGTGGGCCAAGCTTGTGAGAATGGGGGGGAAGAGGACATTCCAAAAACGAACCAGACATGGCAGCTCTCCTCTGGGAGCGTGTGAGGTGTCCAAAGAATGGGTGAATAAGTGAACACGTGAGTGATATGCAAAATGAATGCAAATGAATGCAAAATCAGGATTAGTAGTAAGTTTGAGAGCACTTCCACTCCTTCATTTAATTGCATTAATATGGTCCACAGAGTTAGGAGAATATACACTTTTCCTGAGTTAATATCTTATGGTTCTTCTTGCTGCTTAATGTTTTTTCACCTGTTCCCCCAAACACATTTTTGGTTTCTAGAATCTTTTGCAATTTGCAAATTTTGCAACTTCTATGAAGTCTCCAATCTGATCTCGAATAATGAAGGAAAGGAGTCTTCAGACCTGGGGATGGAATCTTATATTTTATTTTATGGCGTGATATTCTCTGCCCTCCTTTCACACTTTCGCCAGATCTTTAGTTTAGACTCTTACATCTCTCTCCATGCAGATGTCATTAGTGTTTTGGATGAAATGTTTCTATGGACTTGGATTCATTTTCTAAAGCAAATCATTTTGTGTTTTTTTTTTAATTCTTATTGGAGTATAGCTGCTTTACAATGTTGTGTTAGTTCCTGCTGTAAAGCAAAGTGAATCAGCTATACGTATACAAATATCCCCTCTTTTTTGGATTTCCTTCCCATTTAGGTCACCACAGAGCACTGAGTAGAGTTCCCTGTGCTATACAGTAGGTTCTCGTTAGTTATCTATTTTATACGTAGTAGTGTATATATGTCAACCCCAATCTCTCAATTCATCTCACCCCCCTTTCCCCCCTTGGTATCCATAAGTTTGTTCTCTACGTCTGTGTCTCTATTTCTGCTTTGCAAATAAGTTCATCTGTAGCATTTCGTGTTTTTAAGGAACGAACGCCACTTCTCCTCAAGGGGTGCTGGCTAATCTCTTTGTGGAACATACACGATAGTATTCGCAAGCCACACGTGAGGACTACGGGCAAGGCCGCTGCTGCCCTTGTGGATACTGCAGTCTCCACGGGGCAAAAGGCAGTACGGTTGTCTTGAGAGAGGAGGCCAACACATGCCCTAGGAATTCACGGGAGGGACATGGCTCCATGTGGGCAACAGCTGTCAGGGCAGGTTTTGAGATGGAAGAGGGACATCTCCCGTGGAAAGTCAAAAGGAAAGAACTGGTCCAATTTTCAGCCCTCCATCCCTCCCACCCTGAACACCCTTCGTTCCTCATGAGAAGCAGTGGGCTGGTGAGTAGGTGCTTCGGTGGTGAGTGTAGACACAACCCCGTGACTTTGGGGAAACTTCTGCGCCTTTGGGCGGCTCAGGGCCTTGAGGTGCGTGTCAGAAGGAAGGACACCTCCTTGGGAAACTGTACTATCCAAAAAGCAGCTTGAAAAGGCTCCCAGCCCACCGGGTGACCAGCAGAACTTGCCACTGCAAGGGCCTCGCTCTTGTTAATAAGACTTCATTTTCTTATTTCCGGCTCTGTAATTTCTCCCACCCCCTTTTAGACTGGAACAGTTAAGTTTCTGCACTTGTGTTAATTACCCTGGGGGCCTCCAGGCTACAGCGCTTAACAAAAAGAGTAACTAGTTTCCCACTGTCTTTTTGTTTCTTTATACTCCAAAACCAATCAATCAGGTCCTTAGCCCCTCCCAAGAAACAAGTAGGTTTGTTAATGCCCTCGGACAAAGAGGCGAAGAAATTCAATGCAGATGGAGCCGAATCACACAACCATGCATATTAGTGCGGGCCTGCGGGCCTGCACGGGATTAGTACGCTGGGAGCTGGGAATTTTTAATATAAAACAGAAAATGTCACCCATGGCACTAATGTTCCTTTTGTGATGAGACAGAGATGATTCTGGTTAAAAGTAGAGCAGACTGTTTCTTTCTGGAACTCTGAGCTAACACGGACTGAGTCCTGAATCTCCCAGGGCTTGCCCCCATGGCACAAAGTTCCATGTCTGGGGCAGTTTACTGTTTACTCCAAGGTGAAGCTTTCCCTCACCTGTCAGCAAGACGCTTCCAGACCACTTCCCAAACTGCTAACCTCAAAAACAGAAGTAAATTACGAGAGCAAATAAGATAAACACATGAAAATTTAAATAGAAAAAATGAAACGCAATGAAACGCTAAAGTTATCCACTAAATTACCAAGTTTAACAAATAATCCCAAACTTACAGAATGATTTAAAAGCAAACAAAAAAAGCACTCACCACCAGTAACTCTGGTCAGGGTCCAAACCAAGGAGGCAAAGCTCTGCAAGTTAAACCGTCCACTTAGCACCGGGGCTTCTGCACTTACTTCCAGGACTTGAGGAATCAGATCTCAAACCAAATCTGCAGAGAATCAGTTCTGGGTCTCCAGCTAATCACCAGGGTCTGACTTCTCACTCACACGGCAGGGCTGCTCCAAGAGGCATCATGGCTGCTACCGCTTCTCCCAACCTCCCAGGCCCACGGGGGCTGGGCATCCCTTAATAGCCACGCCTGATTCCTCACACCACACACCTGCCCACCAGGCCAGTCCAGGTGAGTAGAGTTCCTGATTAGGGAACCACTGACAGCCATTCTCCCTCGGGCTCCACCGCTAGGCCTGTGGGTACCACTGTCAGTTCCTTGATTGATTTTCAAAATTAAATAATATCATTTACATAGAGCTTAACAGACATCAGAAAAATCTGTCATCTGATGTGTTTCTCAGAGTAATTCTAGAAGGTAGATAACTATCGTTTAGAGATTTCAGAGAAGAGGCGACAGACAGCACAGAGGGAACACACAGCTAGGATGTTGCTAGGCCAGGATTCAAACCCAATTCTGTGACTCCACTGCCACGCATGTGCGTCCTTTGAGATCAGAGGTCATACTGTCCCCTCCCTGCAAGATGTTGAAGGTAGGTTCTGTGATACAGCTGATACACGGTAAAGAGGAAAGAGTGTGGGTTCTGGAGAAAAGGCTGGATTCTGATCCTGGGTCGGTCGCTCACTACCTGGGAAACTGTGAGTAAATTCCCTTCCTGCTGTGAGTCTCCCAATCTTCTCTGGAGAATGGGACGAACACCCACCTCCTTCGTGTTGTGAGGGTTAAATGCAATAACTATGTAGAGCAGGCACCTAGTAATTAGTCCTCCCTTCCATGCCCCTGAGGCCCTACCCTCCCTCTAAAGAGATTTAGAACTAATCTCTGTAGGGTGTGCGTCCATGATAGGCTTATACGCTTGTACGCACAGCTGCAGGTTAAAATGAACATCAGTGGCAGCACTGAAGCAAATGGATTTCCAAAGAGGCTGGAGGGCAGGGTGTAAGGAGCAGAGGGTGGAAGTTGTGGGGACACTGGGGTTGGGGACAACTGTAGGGTCTGGCCTTTGTAGTGACACAGGGAGCCTCCACAAGTGGCACCTAGGATGACCCAGGGCCCCGTTTCTAGTATCCTCGAAGCTGGTGCCTACTTACCACTTACTCTGGGCTCTTACACATGGTGGGTGCTGTTTCCACAGGGTGATACATCCAGCGTCTCTACTTTAGCATTATGCCACCCTATTTTTCTATAGTCTTATAAGCCATTTCCTCCTGTCATGTTGCAAGGCAGGGAGAAAATGTACAAATCAAGTAGCCTGGATGAGCAGCATGGTGGATTCTGGAAGAGAACCAGGAGGTAGAAGGCAGTGGCTGGTGTGAATTGCGACCAAAAGTTCTCATGACTACAGAGGCATGGGTGGGGCGAGGGGAGGTAATCCGCAATGCTGACAACTTTTCATCTGATGGGACAGAGGAGAATTCCAGCCCCAAGAGATGAGGTCTGCCAGGAGTGCTGGGAAGAGGCCTGCGATTAGGCTGAGACCCAGCTCTGCCACATCCTCCATGAGATCATAACAGACATTCCATCACTCTGGCTTCCTCATCCATGGAATGTGGGAGTGGGACCGGGCTGGCTCTGGAATCGGACAAACCTAGGTTCAGGCTCTACCACTTACTTGTTACACAACTTTGGGCAAGTTTCTTTGTATCTCCACAAGCTCCAGTACTCTCAACCGTCAGGTGGGGATGAGAGACCTCATCTCAAGAAGCTGTTGGAGAATTAAGGGAGGAGGTATGTAAATATCTACCCTCTCGCACAGTGACAGGTCCATAAGGCTCCCAGCACAGCAGCTGCCTTCTCAGTTAATACTGGTCTCTATTCTTAATTCTAGCTCTGAATTGCTGTGAACGTATGAATCCATGGTGCAATGCAATGAGTCGATCCTCAGTGATCTTACATGGCCACACCACCCTCCCTAAACCTCAACTATCAAGCACTGAGGTGCTGTTCACTGAAGCAGCAAATGGACAAGAAGGTGGAAATAAACAAGAGGCAGGATGGTGAAGGCAAAAGGACCCAGAACTGGGGAGCAGTGGATCTGGGGTTGATCTCTAACTCCCTCAGTCACTAGCCATAAAACACATGACTTTGGTCCAAATTTTCTTAATATTTCTGAGTTTCAGTTTTCTCATCTGTAATATGGGAATAATCATATATGTGGAAAAGTGCTCTGTGGATTAGAAAGTGCAATTGGAATGTTAGTGGTCAGTTGCCTGCCACAATTCCTGGCAATTGATTTGAAAATTTGTCCAAATATACAAGTTTGAAAATGTAGTTTAAATGTTTTGAGAGCTAAACAATGACCTTAGCAGTCAAACAAAACTTCAAACTTTCCCCAAATCCTCACTTTCGAATTCGAGTGACTGTCATGTGGATTGTTGAGGTATCCCCCCCCCCAAGGCCAAACAGCTGGGCTGGTTTTCCTTCGCAATCATCTAATCCCTCCAGTGACCCACTGGCGTCCCCAACTACTGGTGGCCTGATATCAACTTGAAAAACAATGTGATAAACCACCCTCTTATTTTAACAGCTAGCTAGGGCAGGGCAGGAGGAATCCCCACCCACACTTGCTCTGAACAGACATGGTGTTGCAACCGATGTGAAAACAAGATAAGGAGAAACATCTGTCAACAGACTCAGGCCTCCCCCAGAGCCGGGCTGCTTTCTGTGTATTCTGCACAGACGGGAAGCCAGAGGCCACGCAGTCACCTGCAATGCTGCTCTGCTGTGGCTGCAGTGCTGAACACGGTCTAAAGAATGCTGGGCAGCAGCGCAGAGACACATGCACCTCACTCACTTGAGCCTTTAGCTGTCTTTTAAAATATATATTTAGTGACATAATTGCCTTGTAGGAATCACCATTAAGGTTCAAATCCTACCTGCTTAAAACTATTATATTTAGGATGGATAAACAAGGTCCTACTGTATAGCACAGGGAACAATATCCTGTGATAAACCATAATGGAAAAGAATATGAAAAAGAATATATAACTTTGCTGTACAGTAGAAATTAACACAACATTGTAAATCAACTATATTTCAATAAAATAAACTTTTTTAAAAAAATCCTATCTGCTTAGAACTGAGGAATTAAAAATCATTTGGTCGTCAGACCAGGGGCCCTAAGCTCAATGCGTCTGTTCAGTAACTTCCCAACAGCTCTAGAATAAGGGTAGCTCTAAATGATGTAGTTGAAAACTTCATTTTAAACCCCCTTTGTTATGGTTGGGTTGCAGGAACGGATGAAGTGATGCAAGGCAGTTCTTTCCTCTGTCTTATCTGAACATCATCAGACCTCCAGAAAGAGAGGCACAGTGTAAATGAGGGTCCAAACAACATATCCAAGGTGCTAAGAGGATCATAATACATAAAACATGACATGCATAAATGCTTACCAGTAGTGAAAAGAGACCTTTTTTTAAAGGAGTAAGAAAGAAACCACAATGTCTCTTAGAACTACCGAACCAGTGCTGGTATTAGATGCTTATCAGTAACTCTGGGTGTCGTCTCTCTGTGAATAATGGAGGGACTACCATAGGATCCCAGGAGACAGTCCCAGGAGGGGTAGCGTTATCATCATAACACAAACACATAACATCAAAACACACACGTTTGCAGGGGGAGACCCAGGTGCATACGCTCTCCAGCCCGCTGGCCCGAGTACGGGAACTCCTATCCATCCACAGGCTCCTGTCATTTAATGCCAGAGTTTCCAGCGCCTTCCAAGCATCTATGCAACTGAGTGATGACAGGTGTGGATGGAATAGAAGGAATAAATGCAAGTTTTAGATTTTAAAGCAGATTAGTTGGGAATGGCATGCCCCAAATTAAGCACAAGCTAAGTGCCAAACTTTATGCTAGGAGCTGGAACCTCAAAACCAATATGGCACACTTGGGAATTCTATGGTGGTCCAGTGATTAGGACTCTAGGCTTTCACTCCTGAGGGCATGGGTCCGATCCCTGGTCGGGGAACTAAGATCCTGAAAGCCGCACGTCTGTGACCAGGAAAAAACAAAAAAACGATATGGCACCCGGGAAAAAAACTTTGGCACCCAGGAAACTTTGGCACCCAGGAAACCCCCAGTCCAAACGCATCTCTTAGCTGCTCTCCCTTCCCAGAACTTACAATGCCTTCCCATCAGCAACGGCAGTGCTTCCTAGGCCTTAACCCTTTCTAGATCAACTCGTTAGTTTTGCTATATCTGCACCTGTACTCTACTGGATTTAAGGATTGCTCTTTAAAATAACTCATTTACTTTAACTCAAACACATTTTAGAGAAAATTTGATATGACATCTATAAATGGAAAACTAGTCCTACTTGCCATAAACAGAAAATATCTAATAATTAAAAAAAAAATACAAGGGACTTCCCTGGTAGCACAGTGGTTAAGAATCCACCTGCCAATGTAGGGGACGTGGGTTTGAGCCCTGCCTGGAAGATCCCACATGCCGCAGAGCAGCTAAGCCATGCGCCACAACTACTAAGCCTGCACTCTACAGCCCGAGAGCCACAACTACTGCGCCCATGCACCACAACTAAGGAAGCCCGCATGCCTGGAACCCGAGCTCTGCAACAAGAGAAGCCACCACAATAAGAAGCCCGCACACAACAACAAAGAGTAGCCCCCGCTCGCCACAACTAGAGAAAGCCTGCACGCAGCAACGAAGACAGAACGCACCCAAAATAAATTAATTTTAAAAAATACAAAACAGTCTTACTAAGTTCTAGTTACATACTCTTCCCTGTAAGTGTTCTGAGCCTAAGGCCTATAGCTCTCTGTTAAAAAGAGAGAGATTAATAAGTACTAGAGAGGTGTTAAAGATCAACTAACTCTGAGCTGAGACCCTCCCCTATAATCAGAATTGGAAAAGGATTCATTGATCACCACGTGACTCTGCCTCTTCGGGTCACATCTGCATATCACCCAAATCAGACACTGTGGTCCACTAAACACCATCTGTGCTCCCTAGCCCACTTCATGATTGGTCCTCTACCCAGAGCCTAGAACATTCCACAGGAATACAGGGGGAACTCAACACATATATGTTGAATGAGCTCATGGGTGCATATCTTAGCCTCATCCTTCTTTATTCCAGCCATGCCTATAGGCTTACTTACTTCTCCTCCATGGACCCATGACTACTCATAAGCCTCCACGCCCTACGCCACCTGTATCCTTTATGGAATATTTTTCCTCCTCCCTCTAGTTTCCTCCAACTTGTCTACTCTCAGATCTTCAAGTCTTAGGTTGTGTCATCTTCCCTTCATGGTTTTCCCTCGCCACTCCAGGCTGAGACTAGCCGTCCTTTTCAGTATGCCCGCTACATGGGTACCCTGATCGTTGCGATTATCACATGATAATCACTAATCTGCTTGTCTTTCTCTGCCCACCAGTCTCTAAACACCTTCAGGGTTGAAGGTGTGCCTCCTATCTCCGGTGTCCATACAGACCCTGCCTTTCCCTCCCCTGAGTCTGTGTAGACTGTGTCTCTGCCTGGAATGCCTTTGACAATCTGCAAACTCCCTTCCACGTTCCTGCTCTGAGAAGCCTTTCAGGGCCCATTCCCCAAGCCAGCTGTGACAGTCCTTCCTCCCTGTTTCCACGATACCCCCAGTGTACCACTTTACTGTAGGGTTTATCCCACCTCGGTGCAATTCTTTGTTTCTACTATGCCACGATTCCGTAGACTATGAGCGTCTCGTTTTCGCACCCCCAAGGTCTAGAGAGTGTCTGGTGCATATCATTAAATATTTTCTGAAGAAAGGAATTAATGACTAGCAAGAAAAGAGTTTTCTATTCACCTCGCCTCTTATCGATTCCAAAGGACCTAGAGTCACCGTCAGTAAAAGCAAGGGAGTATTAAATTGACTGCTAACATATATAGAGTGCTTACTATCTGCCAAGTACTTTATAAGCATTCTCTCTCTTAATTATCCTACGACCTTGTGATGGTAGGGACTTGTGCTGATGCCAGTTTGCAGGCAAGGAAATATGGGCTTAGGGATATTAAGTCACTTGTCCAAGTAACCTTGGCAGACCCAAGAAATGGACCCAGGCCTGATAAACTCCGATGTTCTTAACTGTCACTCTAGCCTGATGGGACCTTCCTCTCGCTGACCGACTGCCCTCCTTCGTGATCAGAAGCCCAGTCCTGAGCAGATGGACCTGGGCCTGCTGTGGGCAGCTTTGACTGTGGCCTTTGAGAGCACAATTAGGCCACCAGGCAGCCCCTGCCCAAAGCACAGGGCCCCCATAGAACGGCCACCTGGCCTCTTGCTTGAGCTGTGGGACTGGCCGAAATCACCAGTTCCTCACTTACCCAAGGCAGCCCTTCGCTGATTCCAGAAGTGTCTCTTTCATTTGCAAAATAATCAACAGTTTGACATCTAGGGATTTTCTTGCCAGTGGTGGGTGGCTACTACAATAACAGAGGATGAACTGGTGTCTTTGAAATCTCAATAAAAGCACTTCTTAAATAAAGATTTTAAATTCTAAATTGACTGAGCAGCGAGGTGAGAATCCAGCTACACCCCAGGGAGGGAAAGCATCTTGGTGCAGTTTTCCTAACTTCATCCTCTGCACCAGAGATGGCACGGCGGCTGCTCTTTCTTCACGCAAAGTTCTGTGCTGAAAGCATCTGAGGTAACAAAGGCCAGTTTCCTCGAATTTGCACCCAAGGAAGTGAGATGTAATGCTGCTTGGCTGCAGTAGTTTTGGTCCAGAAAACAGCAACTTTCTCCTACAGAAACCAGCTTCAAATATTTGTATTAAAGTTAAGAGGGGAGAGAAGAAATAAGAGCCACCTTATAAAAGTTCCTTCCTGCTTCTTGATGATGTTAACAGAATTCTCTGCAGGAAAGGTTCAGCACAGGCCTAGGGCAGAACACACAGCCATGCGGTTTCGTTTTTCCACTGATGAACCCCTCAGGAGAAACACTCCATTTTGGAAAGAAAGGATAACAAGTTAACTGTGGCCTCGAATCCTGGGTTTCTTTTCATTTGTTGGAAATAAGCTTGGTCCAGGGAGGAAAATTCTGGAAGGGGGAGGGATCCGGAAGACCTGGGATCTGGTTCTGGCTTTGCCACTTACTTGTTTAATGACCTTGAAAGAATCATTTAAATGCTCTAGGCCTCAACTTTTCATAAAAGTCTGGGGATCAGCCCCAGCCGTGACTAAGTTTCCTTTCAGCTCTGAAAGTCTATGATATTTGGTAACGTATTACACAGAGCAAGATGACACATCTGACACATCTTAGGGCGTCACGTCCTGCGGCAAATGCTCTTCCCGTAGCAGCGATGATTACATGGTGCCTACCCTCGGCCACTGTGTCTTACAAATTAAGGCACAAAAATGCGAAATTAGTGGGCAAGGATGAGTTTCAGAGGGAGGAACAAATTTACTTGGCTCTCATTGGCTCTTGTGAGCATGTATTTAAATCTGAGTGGCTTTTGGGTCACTCCATATGTCTGCACACTAGAAGACCAGGTCTTGGCCAGGGATGCTCAGGACAGAGGCAGTCTGGGGACAGCAGGACCCCAATCTGTGGGTCGGTGGCTGCCTTACCTGATCAGCTTATGCGCTGGCTGAGCTGACACGCCACAGTGGCTTCTTGTATCACCTTCTTTCCACTGACCTTCAGATAGGCTAACACAGTTAAACCACACAGGCCTCAAAAACCCTGAGAATGTAATTCTAGTTGTAGGCAGTTAACTTAAGGAAATAATCAGACGTGAAGTAAGCCAATAATAAGGTGCTGTTTCTGGAGAGCTCGTTGTGTGCCGGGCACTGTGCTAGGTACTTTATATATACTATTCTATATAATCCTCACGGCAGGGCTCTGAAATGGGTACTATTACCCCCATTTTACAAAACATCAAACCAAGGCTTTTAATCTCACTCTGCTATTCAGGACACAGACATTTTTGTGTACGGATGTTCATCACAACAAAATGACCCAGATTCCCAAAAATAGGGAATCGATTAAATGGTATATTCGTCTAATGGCATTCTAGAAATGCAGGAGATACTACGTGAGAATAATTAATGACATAAAAAAATGTTTGCAGCAGATGACTAAGTAATAATCCCAACTTTGTTTAATTTACATATAACTATATATACTATGGTATTTGTTCCTATTTGTTTCTTCCGTATTTTCCAAAATTGACATAGTAAGCATATATCACTTTTTAAACTGTGGGGCTATTTAAAGGCCCATCGCAAATAATCAAAAGCCCCTCCCCATCCATGTTGGTGTCTGGATTCTAGAGAAGCACCCTAACAGATTCAGTTTCTACACAGTAGGCATCTCCCCAGTCAGAAGCAAGCGGTCCCCTCAGGGGCTCCCCTTATGCCTCAGGCACGCCGTGCATGAATGTGGGATTGAGTAGAATCTTAAGACAGATGAACAGTTCTTTCTTTAAGGTTGTGGCTCCTGTGATGCCATTTGGCCCAGATCACTATGCCCTAAAGAAGTCAGGCGGTGAACCCAAAATGAAATGACCAACTAAAACAAAACAGAATGCATGAACACTCTCCACTCAATTATTATTATTGTTGTTATCATTATTTCTAGCAGTAGTCGTTATTTAAATGAGGCATTTGTGTCAGGATAGGGAGAAGAGCTAATACAGAGTTGGCTTCATGACTTGGAAAATTCTCTCAGCTTGGAGACCTGGGAGTGCCCGGAAGATGGCCGTGGAAAAGTGGCAAGACTCTGAGGGGTGGGAGAAAGAACGTGGGCTCTGGCTTCAGGGAGACTCGGGTTAGAATCCTGATCCCAGGGTATTCCCTGGCAGTCCAGTAGTCAGGACTCTGTGCTTTCGCTGCAGGGCGCTCAGGTTTGATCCCTGGTCAGGGAATTAAAAGCCCACAAGCCACGCAGCATGGCCAAAAAAAAAAAAAAAAAAAAAAAAAAGGAATCCTGATCTCATTTACTGAGTGACGACACTGGGCAAATCCTTAACTTTCTCATCTGTAAAATGGGTGCGAAGGGGCTCTTGAAAGCATAGTAGGAAACATGCAGTTGGTGTTTAATATCTTTCTCCCAGCCCCTCCTCGCCCATCCTCTCTCCAGCACAACACACCTGTTCTCCATCATCCTCAAGTTCCAAAATCTAGCCCCTGCAGGAGTGAAGCAAAAACCTCCCTTGGAAAACCAGTGTTGGGAAGGACCATCTCAAATGGAAAGTTTGAATCAAAGCGCCAAGCCATTTGATCAGTCCTCATGGCCACCTGAAATTCAGGCAGGATCCCAAACAGATGGTAAACTGCCATGCTACGCACACCTGGAGATGCCACGACCTTATCGTATTTATTAGACGCTCCTCAGGCATCAAAGGTGATGGTATCAAAACCACCTACCATTTGTGTGGCTTGGGATAAACTCGCAATTGCACCTCACCTCAGTGGAGGTATAAAAAATTGGAAAGAGCTTCATTTTACTTAAGGAAAAATAGCTCACTCATAGAGCTTGGTCAGCACACGGGAAGAGGAGGTAGGGGAAGAAGGGTCTTAAGGGAAAGGAGGAAGCCAGTGCCTGGACTAGTTATTCCAATGAGGCATTTGTGGCAGGCAAGGGAGAGGACACAGAATATTCTAGTCTCTACTCTCCCCTCAATATCCACTAACCCCAGCTCTATTCGTGTGCCCGGATGGCCTTTCCTCCAAGGCCATGTGCTCTTTCCCCATACATCAGGGCCAAGCCTTGCTCACCCTGCGTACATCCAGCCTCGAGATGTTTGTCCTTGTTTTCTGAACATTTAAGACCACCTTAGCACCATTTCAACCTCTGTTACACATCGCCCACTGCAGTCACGGTGCCCCTGGGTTCCCGTGAGGGAAGCAGTGTTCCTGGCTCCAAGCCCTGAAGTCAGGCAGGGCACCGAGCATCCTCAGAGTGGACACGTGTCTTGCTGCTTCTACCCTAGGTCATGTGTCGGCCGGTTTTCTTACCGACTCTTCCTTCATGGGCATTTATCGTCGCTAATTTGACTTGACTCAGCTCGTTAGAGAGAAAGTCTGCTTCTCTGGGATTCCCCTTAGGGTTTGTCTTGCTGGCTTTCCACTGGGCATGTAAACAGCCCCCAATATTGTGGGTCTCCTAAGGACCCCAGCCACAACAGGTTGAAGCTGGGGTGAGACTTCCCCAGAGGTCTTGCCAAATGGCCTGGGATGAACCCTGTTCCTTGTTGGTTTTGTTTTCCATGAGCAGAGACAAGAGAGGGGCCTGGTGGCCTGCAGCGGGTTGCACCAGGGGGCGCTGGGTTAAGGCCCAGGGAGGCCCGGGGTCAGTGCCTCCTTGCTCCACCCTGGGACCCTGTACAACTCACTCAGCTCTCGGAGCCCCAGTTTCCTCATCGAGAAATGGTGGTAACAGTATCTGTTCTGCCTTCACCTTAACAGGGTTGCAGTGAAGCTCAAGGAAGAGAATACAAACAGAAATGCTTTGCAAACTGTAGTGCGCTGTAAGGATGAGAGGGTTCCATCGTTATCACAAGGATGCATCTGGTCATAAGACATTACAGGTTAATAAGCCCGTTCCTGCATATAATCTGGACCACCCACGGGAGGAAACGTTCAGAGGGAAACACTACCCCAAATAAGAAGAACAGGGGGGCTTCCCTGGTGGCGCAGTGGTTGAGAGTCCGCCTGCCGATGCAAGGGACGTGGGTTCGTGCCCCGGTCCGGAAAGAACCCACATGTCGCGGAGCGGCTTGGCCCGTGAGCCATGGCCGCTGAGCCTGCGCGTCCGGAGCCTGTGCTTCGCAACGCGAGAGGCCACGACAGTGAGAGGCCCGCGTACCGCAAAAAAAAAAAAAGAAGAATAGGGAGTGGACAAAGATGAATACACTAAGTAATTCTCGAATATTTCTGGAGCACATGCCCTGGCCAACTCTTGTAGACAGTAGGATCAGGGTGATGATGGAGACAGTCAAGGTCCTTGCTCTCAGTCCCAGTCAGCAGAGAATAAGCAGGCAAGCAAGGAAACAAACAAACAAAAAACAAGGTCAGTCGTCCTGCCACTGTGGGCACAAATGGGCTCTCACCTTCCCCATTTTCCTGTTCTGAGGCTGCAGGAAGGTTGGCTGCAAACTCAGTGTTAATCCAAGGAGAACACCCAGAATTGGTGAAAGAAAAAAGTTACCTTCCCCAACAGGATAAGATACACAATTTCAGACACATGAAGATGTGTCGGTTCTTTATATTGTTGGTAAAGTGACAGCACAATGAAATGCTGATGAGCCAGAGATGTTAAAACATGAGAGATCTGGACAAGCGATTTTCCAGGTATAGGAGGGTTTCTAGCATCAGCTGGGAATCCTTGTTGAAATCTTAAAAAAGGAAAATCAGCCTGTATCACTTTGAGTTCCTCTCCATTTTTCCAAATGCAGAATATTGAACCAAATAATTTTCAGTTTTAAAACTGTTCATACCTCATCGTTCATAATATACCACTTCCTCCAAGAAGCCTCCCATCACCCAGCAAAATTAATACCCCCTTCTCTGCAGCTCTATCATCTGTGAGTAACTCCACAAAGCACTTTCACAATATACCATCACCCTGAATTATCGGTTTGTCCCTCACTAGAGGAAAAGCATCCCCAGCCGGGGCTGCACTTTATTTGATTGTGAATCTCTGACACCTCATTATCATGGAGGACACATGGCAGGTACTTGATACATGTTTACTCACGAGGTCACTTCTCACTGGCCCACTGTGTATCTACAGCCAATGTACGTGAACGTGAACACAGTCGCTAGGACACACTCTGCAAGTTGGTTTAACAAGACAAATGTCCCATCTTCACTTGCAAGGTCTTCAGTGATTCTCCCACAAGGACTTGTGCTTTATCTGGTGTCTCACCAAGAGTTCCTGGTCAGGTGAGGTTTTGATCCAAATAAAATCTACATTAAAGGGACTTCCCTGGTGGCGCAGTGTTTAAGAATCTGCCTGCCAATGCAGAGGACACGGGTTCAAGCCCTGGTCCGGGAAGATCCCACACGCTGTGGAGCAACTAAGCCCGTGTGCCACAACTACTGAAGCCAGCTCGCCTAGAGCCCGTGCTCTGCAACAAGAGAAGCCACCGCAATGAGAAGCCCGCGCACCGCAACGAAGAATAGCCCATGCTTGCCGCAACTAGAGAAAGCCCATGTGCAGCAACAAAGACCCAATGCAACCAAAAATAAATTAATTAATTAATTTTTTAAAAAAATCTACTTTAAAAATGGATAGTTTCCTCTTGATCTAACTATCAATTTATAAGAACTATCAGAAAAAGATGTCCCATGACATCCTGGGGCTACCTACAGCATGATCCAGACTACGGGAAACTACAGACACACAACCTACTTTCATTGACCAAAAAACTACAAATAAAAAAAAATAAGAGAAGGGCGGAAAGGGAGGGTAGCCACACGAAGAGGCATATCTGTCAATTCATGTAGGAACCTTATCTGAATCCTGGTTCACACAAAAAAATACTTTTAAAAAACATTATAAGGAAATAGAGGATATGTGATCACTGACTGGATATTTGATATTACATAATTATTTGTTTTTTAGGTGTGACCATGATCCTGCAGTTACATTTTAAGGAGAGTTGTAATCTCTTAGTGGCACATATGGAAATATTAACAGATGAAATGATACGTCTAGGATTTAATTCAAAACAATCTGGAGGAGGGTGGAGAAATGTGTGGTATAGATGAAAAAAAATCAGGCAGGAATGGCTAGATACATTGTTTCATTAATAACACTCTTGCTACCTTTACGTAAGTTTGAAAATTACTCTTAAATTTTTTAAAAATCAGTACTTTATTAAATTTTCCATCTGGTGAATTCTATAGAGCAGGATTCTCCGTGACGGTGCTGTGCTGGGTACTGGCCCCTCTTAGCGGGGCAGGGCAGGCTGCAGACAGCCCAGGACTGGGTTACTCCTCTTGCCCTGCAGAGAGAGCAGATCCCCGGGTCCTGATTCATGTCTTCCTCAGAGAAGCTACTGGTTAGAGAGAAATGTGTATCTCAGGCTCTGGGAACCCAAAGAAAGGAAAAGAAGTATTTCTCCACTTCTCCTATGAAAAAATAACAGCCCAGGAAAGGCAGACTGGAAAGAATTTGGGATTTGGAGTCAGAAGTTTTGGATTCCCTCCTTGCCACCCATCTAGGACCAGTGAACTTCTCAGTGCCTCAATGTCCTCATCTCTAAAATGGGAATATGACTACCCTCCATGTCAAAGAACTGTGCTGAGGATTAGAGGAGATCTCGCCTGGGAAGATGAGAGGTAGTGTGGCACGGTGGGTCAGAGACTTGGGTCTGAACGGTGGCTCCATCGTACCAGCCACACAGTCAAGTTCTAAATAAGTGAAAACGATTATAATTAATTATTTAAGAAAAAGCAATTTGTTCAAGGCCTCAAAGTGAGTCAGCAGGGCACTACTCAGCAGGAGAATTTGCACTCAGCCGTCCTCCCCACTCACCCTCTGAGCTTCCCTTGTGGCTGTATCTGGGCAGCTGATTCACCACCTGTCACTTTTTGGACAGAGCAGGGAGGATGGAGAGGAGGAGCTGAGGAATCGTGTTCTGACAGCTGGGCCACCCCAGCGGGGGCAGTGATGAATCAGTCTTGCCGCTGCCATGCTCAGTACACGAGGCTTCCTGAGCCGAGGCCAGGCATCCAGGATGCTCTGTTGTGTGATGGCCATAGATGGCCATCCTTTGTGCCTTCTCCCCTGTAACTTCACAGGCTTCTCCCAGCCTCCGAGTAGAAACACATTTTTGCCAGCCCTGCCAGGATCAAGCTAACAAGAGGGACGTGCACGCGTGTGCACGTGCGTATACACATGTATAAGAGTATGCATATGAACCTACGCCCGTTACCTCCGTGGGGCAGTGCGCCGTCTCAGTGCCATAGTGCAAGAACAGGGAACAGGACACCCAAACAGTGATGGCCAGACCCCACTTGCCCAGGCCCTGCTTTATTTAGAGGTGAGCTCAGCTATGATCTCAGAGGACCTCCCTGCAGTGTGATTTCCAGGTGGAGTATTCAGTTTGGCTGATCGCAGACCTATATTCTGAATCTCATCATCGTCTTTCTGTGTCCAAAGACAAAGCACTAGAGGTACAGGGAGGCAAAAATGCCATTTCCTTTGTGAGTGACTGTTTCTGTTTGACTAAGGAAATAAGAAAAAGGACCACAGATAGGGATATGTATTTATGGAGAATGTGGAATTTATTGGTAGATTTTTTTCTTTTTCTTCTCATTTACAGTGTCTTGGATTTTGCTCTAAGAATCCCTTAGGCTTCCTCCAGTTTAGGATAAGAAAACAAGTGGAGCACTGGATTCGTTCTATTATGCGTTTAAACAACTATTATAATGAATGACATTAATTACGAGGAACAGGCAAGATTTAAATAAAAACAAATAAGGGGACTTCCCCGGTGGTCCAGTGGTAAAGAATCTGCCTTCCAATGCAGGGGACATAGGTTCAATCCCCGGTGGAGGAACTAAGATCCCACATGCCTTGCCTGAACGCCACAACTACTGAGCTTGCACGCCTCAACAAGAGAGCCCGCGTGCCACTAACTACAGAGCCCACGCACCCTGGAGCCCATGCGCCACAACTAGAGAGAGAAAACCCGTATGCTGCAACTAGAGAAAAGCCCGAGCGGAGCGCCGCAATGAAGAGCCCACACACCGCAACGAAAAAGACCTCACATGCCTCAACGAAGATCCCATGTGCTGCAACTAAGACCCAATGCAGGCAAAAATAAAAAAGAAAGAAAGAAAAATTTTTTTTTTTTTTTTTTTTGCGGTACGCGGGCCTCTCACTGTTGTGGCCCCTCCCGTTGTGGAGCATAGGCTCCGGACGCGCAGGCTCAGCGGCCATGGCTCACGGGCCCAGCCGCTCCGCGGCATGTGGGATCCTCCCGGACCGGGGCACGAACCCGTGTCCCCTGCATCGGCAGGCGGACTCTCAACCACTGCGCCACCAGGGAAGCCCAAGAAAAATTTTTAAAAAAATTTTTTAAATTTATAAAATAAATTCATACTTACATAAATAAATAAAAACAAATACATACACATGAAATGATGTCTAGGCAAACTTCATTTGCTATCAAGCAGCACCTAATCTAACTTTAACTTTTCTAAATAAAAAAAGAGCTTTGATATCTTATTTCGGGTGTTGAAAAGTCTAGGGTTTTGCTCTGCATAATACATTTTCCCAGCACAAGCCGCTCAAGAGTATTTGGCTTTGTGGAAGTAGCTTTGACATTAAAAAGCCTTAACTAATTGTAACTTAACAGAAAGAAAGAGTCAATTTGCCTTTTAAGCATTCCTTATTCTGCTGCAGTTGTGGAGAAAAAACAGGGCTCTAGTTCTTCCAGATTGCTTATACACGGAACAGGGGATGAGTGTTTTCGTGGAAGTAAGCAAGCCTGTGTTTGAGTCCTAACCAGTCCTAACCAGCTGTGTTTCTTTGAGCAGGTCAGTGTCTCTCTCTGGGCCTCCATTTCTTCATCTGAAAAATAAAGGCTTGGCTTGGATGTCATTCCCAGCTTATTGGATTTTCACAATAAAGCATAAAGATCAGGAGGTATTACTTGAAGGCGGAGGATCAGAATCCTATAGATCAAGGGTCAGCAAACTACAGCCCATGGTCAAATCCAGCCTGCTTGCCTGCTTTTATACAACCTGCCAGCTAAAAATGGTACTTACATTTTTAAATGGATGAAAAAAAATCAAAAGAAGAAGAATATTTTGTGACAGGTGAAAATGACATGAAATTCAAATTTCAGTGCCCATAAATAAACTTTTGTCAGAACACAGCCACCTCATTTGTTTACATATTGTCTGTCTGCTTTTGCACTACAAAGGCAAGGCTAAATAGTTGTCACAGAGACGGTGTGGCTGGCAAAACCTAAAATATTTACTCTCTTTACAAAGTTTGCTGACCCTTACTATAGATCAGTACGGCTCCAACTTTAAGGTACATCCCGATCACCTAGGGGTTTTATTAACAGTAGATTCTGATTTAGTGGGTTTGGGGTGGAGCTCAGATTCTGCATTTCTAACTAGCTCCTGGGTGGTGCAGAAGCCACTGGTCTGGGGACCACATTTTGTATGACGAGGCTGGGCTCTATTAGACAAACCTGGTTATGCCGTGTACTTGCTCAACATCCTTTAGTGCCGTTCCAGAGCCTTCATGTTAACTCAGACCCTTACTACAGTGTGATTCTTGCCCATGTGTCCAGCTTCACTGGCCACAGTGCATCTCGCACACATACCCGGAAATGCACACCACGTGTGCACACCCATGCCCTCCGCTCCCTGATGCTCACCTTTCTCATCCATACACCTATGCACACACTGATCTCTTTGCCTCTAACATCCTCTCCTCTCCCCATCCCCCCACCCTCAACATGTCCAATTGTCCTTCTTGCCCTTTGGCTGAGTGGCACCTCCTTGAAAGGCACCTTCCCAGATTCGCTGAGGCTAAGTGGTCCTTTGGTGCGGTCCCTATTTATACGTCACACTCCTCTTTGCAGCCTGAATCACACAGCGTATGTCACTGACGTCCTTAAAGCAGAAGTCGTCTTGTCTATTCCTAGATGCCCACTGACCAAGCACAGTTCTCAGTATAGGGCAGGGATATCATGCACATTATTTGAAATCGGACAAATGAATTGCCCAGGATCACCCAGGAAATCAAGTGAAAAGCTGGGACGGGAGCCCAGACCTTCAGAATCCTGGTGTGTGTCTTCTTTTCCCTGACCTGCACCTCAGAAACGAATGGGGGAATTAGTTCCATGGCATTTCAAACAGAGGGAAATTCAGCCTGTCCTCTGAGACCCTTGGAGGGTTTGGGAATAGCAGCCCCTTCCCATGGCTGCCACTTTGTGGAGAACAGAGAACTTCTGAGCCCAGGGAGCAGCTCCCGAAGACACAGCTTTTGGCCCCTGTACGGCGGGTCCCTGCAGCAGTGCTGGCAGACTCAGCACCCACAGCAGTGAGTCGGTCATCCTGGGACGGCCTCATACAAAGCACTGGTAAGTGGTGAGTGAGAAGGCCTGGGAAAGAGATACAGCCGTCACCACCTTCGCTCTCTCAGGCTGCGGGCATTTCCCTTTCTCATTTCTTACGGCTTCTATTTCCTTATTAAGGCCACCTGGACCCAGAGGATGATAGGTCAGACAGTCAGATGTAGGCTGAGTGCAGCCACAAGGGAAAGAGGGGTAGCAAGCACGATCCCCTGTCAGCCCAGGTTGGGGCAGGATGGAGGGGATAGTGTGTGGAGGGAGCCATAAACTACCCTGAAATGTGCCCCTACCTGCTCTATACGGCATCTTCCCCACCCCTCCTCCTAAAATCCCTATCATTAAATTCACAGAGGTATTCTCTCCAGAAGGTCACTGACAGTTGCAATGGACTGGATTGAATCACGGTCCCCACCCCGACCCTGCAAATTCATATGTTGAATCCCTAGCCTCCAGAGTGATGGTATTTGGAGATGCGGCTTTTGGGAGGGAATTAGGGTCAGATAAGGTCATGAGGTGGTGCACAGATCTGATAGGATTAGTGTCCTTATAAGAAGAGATAACCAGACCCACTAGAGAACGGACTTGAGGATATGGGGAGGGGGAAGGGTAAGCTGTGACAAAGCGAGAGAGAGGCGTGGGAAGCAGCCGCATAGCACAGGGAGATCAGCTCGGTGCTTTGTGACCGCCTGGAGGGGTGGGATAGGGAGGGTGGGAGGGAGGGAGATGCAAGAGGGAGGAGATATGGGAAAATATGTATGTGTATAACTGATGTAAAAAATAAAGAAGAGATAACCAGAAAGCTCTCTCTCTCTCTCTCCCCACAAGCACCCACCCAGCAAAGGCCACGTGAAGACACAGGGAGAAGGTGGCTCTCTGCAAGCCAGGAAGAAGGACCTCATCAGAGCCTAAACCTGTTAGACCTTGATCTTGGAATTCTAGCCTCCAAACTGTTAGAAAATAACTCTGTGTAGTTTAAGGCCCCCAGTCTGTGGTACTTTTTTAAAAAAAAAAAAAAATTAATTTTTATTAGAGTATAGTTGATTTACAATGTTGTGTTAGTTTCTGTACAGCAAAGTGAATCAGTTATACATATATCCACTCTTTTTAGATTCTTTTCCCATATAGGTCATTACAAGAGTATTGAGTAGAGTTCCCCGTGCTACACAGTAGGTTCTTATGAGTTATCTATTTTATACATAGTAGTGTGTTTATGTCAATCCAAGTCTCTCAATATATCCCTCCCACTGTGGTACTTTCTCTTTTTTTTTTTTTTTTTGGCTGCGTCGGGTCTTTGTTGGTGCGCGAGGAATTTCTCTTGCGGTGAGCGGGAGCTACTCTTCGTTGAGGTGCGCGGGCTTCTCATTGCAATGGCTTCTCTTGTTGCAGAGCATGGGCTCTAGATGCGCAGGTTTCATTAGTTGTGGCACGTGGGCTCAGTAGTTGTGACTCGTGGGCTCTAAAGTGCAGGCTCAGCAGTTGCGGCACACGGGCTTAGTTGCTCCGCAGCATGCGGTATCTTCCCGGACCAGGGCTCAAACCCATGTTCCCTGCACTGGCAGGTGGATTCTTAACCACTGTGCCACCAGGGAAGCCCCTGTGGTACTTTCTTAAGGCAGCCTGAGCAGACTAAGACAGCAGTCTTCCTTCACGGGTAAATTGATCAATTTCAGTTTCCTCCAAGGAACCTTTATTAAGCTCAGGAAGGCAGGGACAAGTCCAGTTTTGTTTGCCATTGTTTCCCTAGCACCCAGCACAGGGCACATGAATAATGAATGTTAATAAAGAAATGCACGAATGAACTGAGTGCCTGCTATGTACTAGGCACCATGCAAAGTGCTAGGGAAATAGAAAGCCAGGCCACTATCACCCCCAGGAGACACGGTCTAGTCTGGGAGGCTGATGTAAACTAACCATGATGACGCGATAGGAAAAGTGCTCCAACAGAGGTGTGGGTGGGGGCACATCTAATGTGCCGGGGCAGCATACACACGCACACACACACACACACACATATCCTGCTTTGAGATGGGAGTAGAGAGGAAGGAGGAGGAATGAGAAACAGGTAATACAATCTAAGTTTTTCAAAGGAGAGTATATTTGTAAAAAATGTATATACCATTGCACCTAAGAGAAAAATGTACGCAGGAAGAAGACGTTTGTTGATCTGTCGATTCATTAACGAATCTGAGCAAGACCCCCGCAGTGTTGAAAATGCAGGAACTTGAGTGGTCAAGGGGGGGGGGGCGGGAGAGAAGAGACTAGAAAGACAGGCAGCAACAAATAGGCCATTATCACCTCCTGATTGACAGTGATATCCCGAAACACACTAATGCGAAAGAAACAGAAGTCATTTCAATAGCGGAGGAATGCTGGACTGTTGGTATCTCGAAACTTCGAAATGAAATCTTCAAAGGGCTGTTAGGTGAGGTAGAAAAGCGTAAGGCTCGGATGCTGCTGCAGTCACTTACAAGTTGGATAAATTTTTTAATTGATCTGTCTCACTTTTCTCATTTGTAAAATGGAAATACTACCTACAAATCCCCTCAGGATTAAGAAAAGAGTAAAAACAATACAGTAGATTCACAACAAATGTGAGATCTCACCAGCTGTCTGTCTCTATCTAATTAAGAAGCTCCAAACACCCTGCAGTACAACATGATCCTTTGAAAGCTTGGAGGAAGCATGACTGCAGCACATGTACCTCTTTGTTTGGTGATTATCTGCTGCTTCCGTGTCTCCCCCCTTCCTAAACTCAGGGATTGAGAAGGTCAGGAATGCATCCTGTGTCTCTGGGGCTCATGGAGCTACACGGTGCTTGGTTTATCAGAGGGCCTTGAAACGTCAGAGAACTACACTGCACAAAGCGGACGCAGACCATCTTAACCAAAGTCACAAGACAGATGGACAGTGGAGTTAGTTCTAGAACTCTGACCTCGCAGTCCATTGATTTCTTGAGACCACATGGTGTCAGACCAAACAGAACAAAGGCTCTGATCTCATCCAGTGGCATATGCATTCCTTTCCAAATCCCCACCACATGGGAACTGCCACCCAGCACGGTGCATCCCATGTCACCATCCTCCCTCTCGGGAGCGGCATCCACACGTTCGCATGGAGAAGCAGACACAACACTCGAAACAGCTCTTAAAACACGTTCCTGCTATGTGGTCTATAAACACAGGAAACGGCAGCTGGCTGGATTGCCGGGAACATTTATTTGCCAGTCAGGGTGCTAGAGCTCTGTGTGTGAGTTTAAAGCTGTGATCCAGGAATGAAAATAAACCAGTAAAGCAGAAACTGAGGTGACCTGACTGTAGCTCTAATGAAAAGGCCCTTGGAGTAGGAAAAACTAGGGTTGGCAACCCAGCTCTGCCACTTAAATGCATGTTAAATAACTTTCTGAGCTCCCATTTGTCAGTGGGTCTGTTAATAATACTGCATAGGTTTTCAGTGAAGAGTGATTTAGTGTTTGTAAGGAGCTGAGGCTAGTGAATGGCACATAAAATAGGATTAAAGACGGTATCTACCACCATGCTCCGTGGTATTTATCCAAAGCAGTTGAAAACTTACGCCCTCACAGAAACCTGCACACAGATTTTTACAGCAGCGTTAGTCATAATTGCCCAGCTCTGGAAGCAACCAAGATGTCCTTCGTTAGGTGAATGGATAAATAAACTGTGGTACATCCAGACAATGGAATATTATTCAGTGCTAAAGAGAATTGAGCTATCAAGCCATGAAGACGTGGAGGAACATTAAATACATATTACTAAGTAAAAGAAGCCATCTGAAAAGGCTATGATTCATAGCCTTATCATACACTCATACTGAATGATTCCAACCAGATGACATTTGGGAAAAGGCAAAACTGTGGAGACAGTAAAAATGAGTGGTTTCCAGGGGTTGCTGAGGAGGGAGGGGTGCACAGGCAGCAGGTGGGGCACAGAGGATTTTTAGGGCAGTGAAAATACTCCGTAGGATACTACAACGATGGATGCCCGTCATTACACATTTCTCCAAACCCATAAAATGTTCAACACCAAGAGTGAACCCTAAGGTAAACTACAGGCTTTGGGCAATTATGATACGTCAGTGTAGGTGCATCAGTTTTAACAAAGGTCCCACTCCAGTGAGTGATGTTGATCACGGCAGACGCTATGCATTGTGGGGGGCAGGGCATATATGGGAACATTCCTCTCCATTTTACTATGAACCTAAAACTGCTCTAAACAAATGAAGTCTTTTAAGAAAACGGTATTTACCTCTAATACCTTTGAGGACCTAATATAAATTCACTTGACAATATCCAGATCTTTGGAAGAACTAAGGACCCCCAAGGAGAGCTATCCCCTGGCTCCTGTGTGATCCAAAGTACCATTTACATCTCTATTTCTGGGCCCTTGGATTCCATATCCTTCCCTGCAGAGCTCAGATCCTAGGTGGGTCCAGCCTCACCCCACCCCAGGGACTTGAGATAAGTTCCTGACTCCAACCTAGAATGCTTCAGTCCTTCTGAGGAGACTGATAAGGAAGCTTGTTTACAATCAACCACAACCAGAGAGAGAAGACACTGCCTCGGAAGGCGGGGCATCCTGGGCTCAGGTCCCTGGTTTCCCTGTTTTCCTGGTGAACTTAAATCAGCTCCCCCAGCAACACAAAGCACCCACTGAAGTCCTCTTTTCACATGACAGCCCTCCGGATATCAGAGGAGAGATACCTTCCCTCCTTTGCTATCTTATCACGTTATATCAAAGTCATCTGCTTGAGTCAGACTTCCCCAAGAGCTTGGGAGCTCCTTGTGGCCAGGGCTGGGTCTTACTCAACTTTGTAGCCCCAGCACTCAGCACAAGTCCTGGGTGCCCAGCACAAAGGCATTGCTCAGTAAATTTTCGTTGAATTAATAGAACCTACTTTCTGCCCTGCCTCAGCATCTTCTTTATCCCTTCAAGTCTTCTTCAGACTAAGCATATTTAGCCCCACACTACCTGTTTCCCAGGCCAACTCAGAAAAGCAGTGGCAACAATTACATATAGAACGGAAAAACAACAAGGTCCTACTGTATAGATACAGCACAGGGAACTATACTCAATATCCTGGGATAAACTGTAATGGAAGAGAATATAGAAAAGAATGTATATATGTGTATACCTGAGTCACTTTGCTATACAGCAGAAATTAACACAACCTGGTAAATCAACTATACTTCAAAAAAAATAAATTAAAAAAAAAAAACAAGAAAAAAGAAAAGTCATGGCTAGTTCCTTAGCCTGCAGTGGAGGGAAAGAAGAAATAAATAAGAAATTAACTGAGATTTCTCCCCTTATCCTCCACATCGTTCTGAGCCTGCTGCCTAGCAAATAGCAACATTCTTTCTTTACTCAACATCTCCCAAGAGTCATTCTGTTCAAAAGCCTTCATGGATTACACACGATACAGGCCATCTTGCTGATGTGGCTTTACTGGTGCCCAGCCGCTCTTCCTCTGTCCCATATCCCCAACTCGAGCGGCCAGCAGGGCGCATAGCCGCAGCCCTAATGAGACAACCACACCTGCCGCCTTTCTGCCAAGGCTTGATGGATGAAGTGACATCCAGAGATCTACGGCACCCGAAGCAGCCAGACAGCAAAGGGGTACAGCTGTCTGTTCAGCCATCGGGTTGTGAGCCTGGGATCTCACATTTAGAGGGAGATAAGAACTTCAAACTCTCCCCTCAATCCTGACGCACAGGGTTGCCACAGGTCTGCGTGAGGTCTGAGGTTCCCCCGAGGCTCCTCGTGGTGTATCAGTTGATTTTCCAGGCCTACCTACAAGCTGACTCCCACGGGGCCCCCTGCCATCCTCCCCACGCTGCTGGTGTGTCAGGGATTCTTCTCGATAAGGAGGGCAGCCCCTCCCCAGAGCCTTACCCAATGGAATGAACCTAGACACAGGTCGTAAAGATGTTCGGAGTGAACTTCCCCTTGGGACTTCCCTGGTGGTGCAGTGGTTAGGAATCCGCCTGCCATTGCAGGGGACACAAGTTCAAGCCCTGGTCCGGGAAGATCCCACATGCCACGTAGCAACTAAGCCCGTGTGCCACAACTACAGAGCCTGCGCGCTAGAGCCCGTGAGCCACAACTACTGAGCCTACGTGCCACAACTACTGAAGCCCGCCTGCCTAGAGCTCGTACTCCGCAACAAGAGAAGCCACCGCAATGAGAAGCCCGTGCACCACAACAAAGAGTAGCCCCCGCTCACCGCAACTAGAGAAAGCCCGCGCGCAGCAACAAAGACCCAATGCAGCCTAAAATAAATAAATTAAAATTAATTAATTAATTGATTTTAAGAAAAGATTTAGACCACCTTATTGACTTATAACTGGAATCTCCTCGTGTGCCCCACACAACAGTGTGACTCCAGAGCTGCTGATCTTAACCACTGTAGCTAGCATTTACTGTGCACTCTTTTCTATGTATTATCTCATTTAATCACTGTAACAACCCCTTGAGGCAGATCTCATTATCCTCATTTTACAGATGAGAAAACTGAGGCTTAGAAGGGTTCAGTAACTTGCTCCAAGTGCAGTAGGAATTTGAACACATGTTGCTTTGACCACTGTGCACTCTATCCGAGGAGCCCTCATCGGGGCCACAGGAATAGGAGCTTCCTGTTTCTACTGTGGAGGCTCAATCTGCAGCAGCCGGTGGAGGCTGGGAGAGGCGGTCAGCAGGGAGTCTACTAACTCCTGAGAACAATCCTGTCTTCTCATAGTTTGGAGCCGAGATGAGTACTATGTACACACACACACACACACACACACACGCTTTCAGAAAGGACAATAACATCATTGCAACTCCAGATCACACTTCTACACAGCCAACCACATTGCTGTTACTTGTGGCCCAATAACGGACCAAACCAACGGGCAAGGCGGGCGGCCCTTGTGACCCCAGTTCTGTGTAATCTAGGGACATCACATTGTTTCCTTGGACCTCAAGTTTCCTTCTGCAATTCATCAAACTTTACTAAACACCAGCTATGTGCCAATACCGTGGGTGCTGGGCTTCCCTGGTGGCGCAGTGGTTGGGAGTCCGCCTGCCGATGCGGACTCCCTGCCGGGTTCGTGCTCCGGTCTGGGAAGACCCCACATGCCGCGGAGCGGCTGGGCCCGTGAGCCATAGCCGCTGAGCCTGCGCGCCTGGAGCCTGTGCTCCGCAACGGGAGAGGCCACAGCAGTGAGAGGCCCACGTACCGCAAAAAAAAAAAAAAAAAAAAAAAAAGAACTCACACCGAGTCAGACTGCCCGGAGTCTTCATCTTTGGTTCTACTACTTACTAGTTGCGTGATCCTGGGCAACTTAAAAAAAAAACCTCTGTGCCTCAGTTTTCTCATCTGTAAAATTGGGATCATAATAGTTCCCATCTCATAGCGCTTTTATGAGGAATAAACAAAATAATCCACAGGTAATGTGTTTAAAATGTTGTCTGTACACAGTAGGCACTCAGCAAAAGTTAGCTACGGATATTTGGTGCTTGGGCTGGGAATGGTGAAGGCGATGAGACAACAAACGAGTGAACAATCAGAAATGCAGTTGAGAAGAGCCTAGCAGACCTCTCTTCCGTGAGAAATATCGTGAACTAAGGAGACAGGCCAAGTGCTTACACATGCACGTGCCACGGTAGACAGAAGAATGGCCCCCAAAGATGCCCATGTCCTAATCCCCAGAACCTATGAATGGCAAAAAGGACTTCAGAGATGTAATTAAGCCAAGGATCTTGAGTGGGAGAGATGTAGTCATAAGGGTCTTGGTAAGGGAAAGAGGGAGGGAGGAGAAGCAGACGGATGGGAGATGTGATGACTGAAGCAGGAGTTGGAGTGATGCATTTGGAAGATGGAGGAAGGGGCCACCAGCCAAGGAATGTGGGAGGATTCGGGAAGCTGGAGACGTCAGGGAACAGGTTCTCTCCTAGAGCCTCCAGAAAGAACCCATCTCTATGGACATCTTGATTTTAGTCTATACTGCCCATTTTGGACTTCTGATCTCCAAACTTTCAGAGAATCAATTTGTGTTGTTTTAAGCCACTGAACTTGTTAAAGCAGCAATGGGAAACTACTATGCATGCCTCTGGTCACACGTGCTGTATTTCACAAAAGCCACTTTCTAAGTCCTTATGACTCACGTCCTTACTTCCCAAAAAAGGTGAAGTGAAAACTTAAGCTTCCAGAAGGAAGCATTCACTTTGATGGAACGGGCCTCTCCAAGGGCTCCTTGTGTTCCCCACGGTGACAGAATTAGCTTCTCTGGAAGAACGGAGCTTGGTTAGGGAAGGTTAGAACAACCTGCCGAAAGTCACACAAAACCAACAGGTCACAGACTTTCTGGAAAAGCCTCAAAGTACCAGAACCCAATCACTGATGACAAATAGTAGTGTCACTTTACATGAGCCTGACTTTTTGTGGGTTTTATTACATTTATATACATTGTCTTATTTTGATTCATCCAACCTATAAAAATAAACTGTTCAAAAACTACACCCGCAGAAAGTGACAGATCCAGAATTTGAACCAGGTCTTTTGTCTCTAAAACCAAGTTTCTTTTCCCCCTAAGAAGAATACCCCTCATGGGTGGGTCACTGAGACAACTATGGATCCCCTCCAACAACTACTCTACTCCTGGTGTGATACTTCCTCACCGCCCCCCCAACCACTTCTCAGAAGTAACCGTTCCAACGGGCCTATCCACAAATTACCTTCATCTTCTATGGGTTGCGATGCAAACAATGGCAGGCAGAAGGAGGGAAGCAAAAAGGAAAGGAAAAAACCAAGACAATGTAAGAAAGGGCTAATCCAGACAACAGACCAGTCCATTCTTCCAGAAAACAGAGCTGAAACTTTGTTAGAAATCTATTTCTTGGAGGCGGAGTCTGGACTCAGGGAAGGAGTCTGATACAGAAAAAGGGAATGTGTTTGGGCCTGAGAGCAAGGGGGCCTCAAACTCTGCTTCTATCGCAGGCTAGTCGTTGGTCTTGAAAAAGTCCCTTCACTTGCTCATCTCACTTGACATTCTGTAAAAAGTGGGAGTTGGACTAGATAAGCTCTACTAGCAATTTCAACTAAGACACTTCTGAGATTCTACCTCTGCAGGTTTTTTCCAAGTAGGAATACTCTGTTTCAGAAGAGGTACTTGAGTCATTTTCACCCTAGGGCAGGAACTTTTTTTGAGCTTCTTTACTCTGAAGCAAAACGTACCTGCTGTCACACATGGCTCTCAAGGCAGGAACAAGGGATTGCTATTATGTAACTAAATACTAGGAACTGCCTAGGTTATGAATAATGACTGACATTTCTTGAGCACCTGTGTCTATCTACATCTTTCACAAAGGACATTGTTCTTCTCCACATCCTCATGTGAGGATGTGAAGAATTGTCACTGACCGAATCACCTAAATTTAAAACTATATATTCTGTGTTTGCATTTCAAGGTCTACCGACTCTTAGAAATTCAATTCCCACAAACATACAACCTACCATGTAAAATACAACTTCCCTTTTGGGGGGGGGTAAATGTACTTTCTCCACCCTTGATTCAGGTACCCACCCCATGCCCCATTCAAGGTCTTCTGCTTGTTTCCTCCTCCATCTTCTTTCCTCTATCATTTCCTTCCAAATCACCCATCATCCACTCAGATTCCACACCTCCCCACTCGTCTCCAGGTTGTTAGCGAGTACAGACAGACCCAAGTGTGCAGAACAACTTGCAAGGACTTGGAAGACTGGAGAAAACCTTCCCTCAGGGCCACAGAGGATGGTCCAGCCCCTGACCACCAGTCACCTCTTGAATCTCGATGTCTTATAGACAGAGCATAGATCCCCGACATTCCTTGAGATGCGCTGTTCCTGATGGAGGTGGTGGTAGTGGCAGGGGCTCACCAGAGAGAGGAAATGAGAGGAAATGAGCTTAGCCCATGGCACGCTGCAATTTCAGCTTCCTGAGATATAAAAGAGGAGGAACTGAGATGGTTTCTCAATGCTTTTTTGTTTTTGTTTTCTTGCTGTACGCGGGCCTCTCACTGTTGTGGCCTCTCCCGTCGCGGAGCACAGGCTCCGGACACGCAGGCTCAGCGGCCATGGCTCACGGGCCCAGCCGCTCTGCGGCATGTGGGGTCTTCCCAGACCGGGGCACGAACCTGTGTCCCCTGCATCGGCAGGCGGACTCTCAACCACTGCGCCACCAGGGAAGGCCCCTCAATGCTTTTTATCCACAGCACTTAATGCATTGACTGGCACACAGCAAGGATGGGGAAAGATTTGCTGAATAAAAAAATGAATGAAGGATCACACCAGCAAGGATAATCAGGTGACCTCAGCCTAGTTTCCAATGAGAACAAGTTCAGGTGTGATATGGATGGGGCTGGGGGTTGGTAGTGAGGTAGGGATGGAAGGGGGAAGGTAAAATCTCCAAGTGGAACTTAAGCACTGGGGAAATTCTAAAGAGCAGATGTTTCTTACATCAGATTCCTGATCATCTGTCTATTCAGTCAGATCTGTCAGCAGTCTCAGTTTCAGAGAGCAGATTCCAGCTCTGTGTGGAAAGAGCTGGCGAGGAGCTAGGCAGGATCTCAGGGTCCTGGTCCTCTGGAGTCTGGGGAAGCTGAAGGGAACTACCAGAAACCCTAAAGAGAAGCTTTGGAATCATCCTCTGAGAACATCTCATTCACAGCCAACTACAGTCACCTCCAACGATTTCACTCACTTTGGAAACGCAAAGGGAAAGAAACATTTTGTTGACCTGCATCTTTGACGTGAAATTCTCTTCTTCCCTGTCTTCTTCTAGGATATCTCTCATTTTGTTTTTTCCTGTCTCTCAAACCATTTATATTAGCCTCCTTCACCTGTTCTTTTTCCTCTACCCACCAGCTGGTCCCCCAGAATTCTACCCTTGGGAGTTGGCTTCTTTCCTTTTCTTTACACTCTGCCTGGTTTGTTACACCTACTCCCAAGCCTTCTACTACCATGAATACCCAAATGGATATTTCTAGCCCTCACCACTCTGATCTCCAGATCCCCATTTGCAACTGCATCTGTACCTTTGTGTCTATAGCACCTAAAACGTGTCTCAAACCAGATTTGTTGCCTCACCCTCTAAATCACCCTATCTTCTGTATGTCCTATCTCAGTTCATAATGTCTCCACCATTCTAGTTTCCCAAGCTGGAAATCCTGGGCTACCTTTATGGTCCCCTACCCTTCACACCCCACAGATTATAAATCCTGTCAATTCAATTTCAAGAACCTCTCTAGCATCTGGCTCTCGGGTATTTTAACCCAAGCCCGATTTATCTTTCATCTGGACTATTACAACCACCTTCTAACTGGCTTCCAGGCCTAGTTTTTCTCTGCTCCATTCCCCTTTATACTGACTTCTCTGCCTTATAATGTTATTTCCCATAACCTCTAGGAAACAGTCTGGCCCGAATTTCTACACTCTCATCTCTCACTACGCCTTTTCTGTCTCCTTCCCACCAGTCTCCAGCCCCACGTGCCTTGTGATCTGAACTTCGTGCTGTTCTCTCTGACTTAGAATGCTCTTCCCTCTTCTATACCTGGAGAATCTTTATTCATTCTTTAAGTTCTGCCTTAATTGTCACCTCCTCTGCTTTCCTCAACCTTCCCAAGTTACAGTAATTGTTTTCTTGGTGGTCCCACAGAGCTTTTTTTTCAAACCTCTACTATGGCACTAATTGCATTATTAAATCACGCTTATGGTTTTTATGCCTTTCTCTCTTGAGGAAGGCTGAGCTCCTGGAGAAGAAAGACAATTTTCTTTGCATCCCGAACACGTTCCTGGCCTATAGCAGGCAACTCAGTAAATGCCTACTGGAAGAATGAATAACATAATGTCAGATCTGAAGATAGGCCCAACTATGGGCCAACTGTTTCCTTTGGTAGACAAAATATTTCCTTTTCTTTCTAAGCTAGATAGCATCAAGTTACTCATTTAGTTGGGGGGAGGGGTGGTGGTGAGATGATTCAAGAAGCCCAAATTGAAATTAAAATCTGCCTCCATCTTCATTTGCAGTGTGATATTAAATCATTTGAACCGTCTACTGATCTCCCTACCTCTCAAACTGTAGAAGAGTATCGCCCCCTTCTTATTTGCCCTTTAAATTTAATTCAGGGCCCCTCTGTCTGGTTATATCACCTCCTCCTCTTCACACTTAGACATTGCATCTATCTCTTGCATCACACTTAATCATAACATGACATTTAGTCATAACTTTCTATCTTCCACACTAGATTGTCAGTCCCCTGAGGGCAAGGATTACATCTAATTACCTTTGTACTCCCAACTCCTCTTATAATAGGTCATAATAGTTGCCCATAAGTACGCCGGGAAATGTCTGTATGTTTTTCTGAAAAAACGGCATTACCCAGGGAACTTTTCATGGAGATAAAACATATACAATTTTTTTTTTCTGGTCTTGTTTCTCAAAGATTTCAATTGTCAAGATGCGTTATAAGAGGCCCCAAAGAGATAGGTAACTGTGCAGAACTGGCTGAAGACCTTGGACAAAGCACTTCATAGGTGATGGAGGGAAGAGCCTCTCCACCTTGCTTACTTCACAAAGTGAAGCTTGAGGGAGAAGAGATGGAAGAGAGAGGATAATAGAGAGAAAGGAAGCGGGGAGGGGAAGGAGAAGAAAGCAAAGAGAAGGGAGGCCAGCTGTACTGTGGTCGAACTAGTTCTCCAGGGCGGGTAAAATCTGATGAGGCAAAAGGAGGAGAAAGGAAAGGCATGTAGGCAATTCAAGGACAGGTTGATTAAGAAAGGAGACAGCAGATGCTGCGGTTTCGGAAATCCAGCAACCCTGTGTGGTTCTACATGTGGTCGCCTGTGTTTAAAGAGACTGTACACAAAAGCAGCCATTCAAGGCAGGTTTCTTTCCTTCTCTCTCCCTGCTTCCTGCCCAAGATAAGAGAATAAACAGAGAGCCAATTCGCACAGTAAATATTTCTGAATGGGGCACCGTCAACACGGAAGTAGAATTCTAAACAATCGTGCTACCCGATTCATACAGAAGGTTTATCCCGCAAAACCTGAAAAGAAATCTGAAACCTTTGGCCGCCTCTGGCCATCTGTGCTGTCAGCTTCCTCTCGGCGAGCTCCGGACTGCTGTGAGCTGCGACGGTGGTGCTTCTCTCAGCTTCCCACTGTGTGTGGCAATAGCTGGTCCTGGTGGAGTTCACTGCCACCGTTGCTTTATGTACAGGAATGTTTATTCTTCCACTGGGGCAACTGAACACAATGGGAGTTGTTACACAAACAGCTGGTGATTCTGTAGAAGGGGAGACGTCCCTTTAATTAAAAAGGTGCCAAGGAGCGATTTCTTTCCCCCAGGGGCTGGGCTCAGGGCACTAACTTCCTCTCATTTAACCAGCATTGTGGTTGTATTTTGCAGCAAAGCACATCATACCAATTTGAAAATTATACTAATGCATACTAGTTAGACGACTCCCCACCGTTGTAATTGCCCAGTATTGTTCTTCCTTTCCATTCTTTAGAATCTCAATGGTCCTGAAGAGTTTTTTTAAAGGGAGAAGAATTTGACTATCTAGCACTGGGGAAAACAAAACAAAACAAAACAAAAAACCAGAGAAGCCAAACATTCCGGAACAGAAAAGCACACGAGACAGTGAAAACACCCTTGCGTTGAACAAAAACGCTGTCCATGTCACCCCCAAGTCACCAGAACTGGGATCGGAGAGGTGGTTGACGTCAACCCCTTTTACAGGTGGGAACACTGAGGCCCAGGGAAGGAAAAGGATGTATATGAGTCCAGACAGCCAACAAGTGAGAGCAGAGTGAAAGCCCAAGGCGGGGTTCTGAAAGAAAGGTACACGGAGTTTGCTTTCATCGTGCATTACCCCTGGGCCACCTGTGGGGTGAGGGCCAAACCTAGAGCCTGTCAACTATCTGTAGAGAATTATTCACCCAGGCCGAGAAAAGGCACACCGGCTCCTCAGAGAGTCACTGTGGAGGATTTGCAGCCAGCTAGAGCCAGTGGCTGACTTCAGAGTGCCAGGTGGCAGAACTTGACATTCATCTATTCCTGCGCAGAATTTAATAGGGTGCTGTGCACACAGTAGGAGCTCAGACAATTTCTGGATGTTCATCTGAGGCACTTCACCATAAGCCTCATCCTCTTAAGCAGCAGGTGGCAGAAAGAACATGACAGCAAAGTCACCAGCAAAACGGGATGTTAGCCAGAGGACCAACAAGGACGGACATCACGTACATAGCCTGAGCTCTCGACAGAAGGTCCAGAGGACACAGGCTGCTGCTACATCTATCCCTCCATCTTCCAGGGAAGAGAAAACTCAGAGATTCTCCCATAAGTCTCTGGGAAAACCCCCAGTGGAACCTGGAGAACTTCCCAATGAAGAAGACAAAGGCTTTCAGCCCTGAGGGGGCCACAGCCATCTCACTCTCCCAACAGCAACTCTGTCCTGCCTGGGACCCTGCCCGTCACATGCAGGAGCCGTTCTTCAGTGCACTTTATTTTTTTCTCTCTAGGGCTGGAGTCTGATTCCATTTGAGATGAATCAGAAGACAACCATATGGTACCCCTTCAAATCTCCAGCCTGGCCATTAATTACAGTCAGTCAGCAGTTTGGATGGCCCTGCTCTGCTCCGGGGGCCCGCTTCCACTCGGCCGGCAACTCCAGGGCAGTTTGCGGGGACAAGATGCTGAGGAAGGAGGCTATCAGCCTCTACTCCACGGCCACAGCTCAGTGAGGAGCAGAGATATAAAAGTGGGGGACAACCGGGAACCCCGAGACAAAGGGAGACACGTGGAATGAAATCACCGTTGGAGTAGCAGTCACACCTCCCTCCTCACTGAGGGATTACAGGCGTTCCCCAACTGTTTTCTGCACCCTTAACCCTCACAAGGACCTACAGAGCTACATTCTATTATTGCTGTGGACGAAGAATGTCACCTGCCATTTCAGTAAACAAAGGATGTTGCAGCCATCAAGCCAGCAGCCACTGCAGCCGTCCGCGTCCCCAACTGTGCACCCTGAGGGGACTCAGGATGGAGAAAAGCAGGATCCTGGCCCCAGACAGCTGAGGTGCATTTCCAAGGAATGATTTCAGTGAACCCAGACTCTTGGCATTTTCCCATACATAGAAAAGTGCTAAACCCATTAACTTGAGATGTCTGGTTTTCTTTAATTAATAGTAATCTTTTGATGTTCTGACCACCTGGTTTTTACTGCAAAACTCCTATATACCCTGGGTCCTCCCTCACCTCTTGAGAGCCATCCCCCAGAGCTATCTGAGAGGCTGCCTCTCGGGCTTGAGTCCTCAGCAAGTCCCCCGAACCAAACAAAATCCTCAACTTCTAGGTTGGGCATTTTTTTCAGTCAACATTATCAACAGTGTACAGACAGGTGAACTGAGGCTCAGGGTGTTCAGCAACGCGCCCAAGGTCACCAGCTGGGAAGAGGCAGAGCTGGGATTCAAACCCAGGCTGTGCCAACAGCTGCCACGGTGAGACGTCTGTGTATCAGGCAGAGGGTGACTGGGTCTCTTCAGTTCCTGCCTGCCCTAGAAGAGGGACACACCCTCACATACATGCACATCAGATGCCCGCCGGGACGAGGGGGGCCCCCGCTGAGCTCCGCCTCCACTGTCAGCAGGAGCAGAGCTGGTGGGAGACACAGGGTTCCCTCGGTTTGTTGCCTCTCTGAAAAGCAAAGCCCTTAGCGCTGAGCATTCTTGTCCACTCAGTGAAAAGCAGTTAGAGTTTGAGGCGGCCAAGGGCGGGGTAGTGACAAAAACCACAGGATAGAGTCATGAGGCAGGATGCTCTTCACTCGCTGGGGCACTTAATTTGAACCTGTTTTCTCATGAAATTATCGATGTCTGAAACTTAACAGTGATTAGGTACATGAATCCGCTTTGTCATCTCTAAAGTGATCTAAAAATCTAAGGTAGTATTAGGTAGGGCATAACAGGAAATGTTCACAGACGCTGTGTGCAAGGGGTTATAATTACCTTATTAGCCCATCCAAATACATCAAGGTCTACTCAGCAACAAAAGGAGACAAACTACTGCTACATGCAACATGGATGAGTCTCATAAATATCAGGAAAGAAGCCAGGCAGGCACAGGAGTAGGCATTGTATGATTCCGCTCGTATGCAAATCGAGAAAATGTGAACTCATCTCCCGTGACACAAAGTGGGTCGCTGCTTGCCCAGGGATAGGGGTGGAGAAGGAATTGACTGCAAGGGGGCAAAAGGAAACTTACAGGAGCGAAGGACACGTGCTGTCTTGCAGAGGTGATGCCACAGGTATATTTATTTGTCAAAACTCATCAATCTTGAAATAGGTTTAGCTTATTGTACATAAATTATACCTCAGTAAAGTGAAAAATGAATGTATGCCAAGGTCTTTCCTTTGGAGCCAGGTCCTCTGGGTAGCCTGGGAAGTTCACTGGACTTGCAGTTCTAGACCAACGCTGTCATGGCAACATGGCCTCACACAGGGCATGCCCCTGAAGTCCTCTGAGACTTAAGTCACCTAATCTTTAAAACGAGGCTTTTCTCAGGGCTTCCCAGGACTTTTTCAGGTCCAGTGGTTAAGAATCCACCTCCAATGCAGGGGACATGGGTTGGATCCCTGGTAGGGGAACCAAGATCCCACATGCCGCAGAGCAACTAAGCCCACATGTCACAACTACCGAGCTTGTGCACCCCCACTACAGAGCCCGCGTGCAGCAACTAAGACCCGACACAGCCAAAAATAAATTAAATAAATAAATATTTTAAAAATAAATAAATAAAGTGAGGCTTTTCTCAAGATCAAGAGGGATATTTAGGGCATGTGAGAGCAACTTTTCACCCACAAATCACACACACGTGTAAGGGGGGAGTGCTGTGTGGGTGAATGGCCACAACGGATGGAGTAGAGACTTGCTTGCCCCATCCACCTCTAAGATCCCTTCACTCCACGTGGGCTTTGGTTGGTCTCCTCTTTCTGCCCAAGGCCCCGGGGAACGCAGCTGCAGCACCCACCCAGAATCAGCCACGATTCAGAGATGCTGAGCTGACCGGGTACTTTCAGGGGATCCAATGTCCACCAGCAGGTAAGCTGGAGAAACCGGATGCTTGAATTCACGGGCTCTGCAAGATGCCTCTCAGTTCCTTGTGTTGCCAGCTCCCAGGTGCTTTTATCTTTGGGCAGTGATGCATAGCTAATGCTGACTGTCCAAAGCAAAGTCAAAGGCACTTAGTCCAGCTCCTTCCTTCCGCCACTGTCCTGCTCTTTCGCTGGGCATTGTTCAGATATCAACAACCTGACAGCACACGTAAATCCTTGCTGGAGATTTACCACCACGATCTCACCTCCTTCCTTTTCTTTTCATCCAACACCATAATACGGTAATCCTATCTACCTTGGGTCCAGATTATATTTTTAACTTAGTTCTAAGTCCCTTCCTGCCCCTCAGCTCATTCGGTCTTCACAAAGCCTCGTGAGTTACACAGCACAGAAGCTTAACAGGATATTGAGGAAAGGGGTTCAACAGAAGACCTAAATGCTTTAAGTGTCAGTCAGAAGCTGGGCTAGGCCTCAGGGCATCAGACCCCGGCCAGAGGGTCCTTTTGTAAAATTCTACTTCTCAATCATTAGAGAACATTCGAGAGCCATGCGCTGTAGACAAAGTATTAGCCATAGGCAGTCTCGAACGAATGGAACCAAAACAAAAGGCCAGAGTCGTGTCAGTGGGGCCTCATCAAATTCAGTTGCTGGGTGGCTGCTCCCAGAGTTCCAGTGGCAGAGAAGCCTCCGCTGCCCCCCAAAACCAGAGGCAAGTAAGAAAAGCAAGTAGGGAACACAAAGCAACACACCAAGGGGGTAAGGTTGGGGGGGATAAATTGGGAGACTGGGATTGACATATACACACTACTATATATAAACCGGATAGCTAACAGAGGCCTGCTGTGTGGCACAGGGAACTCTACTCAGTGCTCTGTGCTGGCCGCTGTGGGAGGGGAACCTGCGAGGGGGGGGGTGGACATATCAATATGTGTATTATGGCTGATTCACTTTGCTGTACACCTCAGGCTGGCACAACGCTCTAAATCAACTGTACTCCAATAAAAATTTTAAAAAAAGAAAAAAGATACAAAAGACAACAACAACAAAAAAGGCAACACTCGGTCAGAATTCACCCTGCCTTCCTGGGTGATCCATTCGGGCCCTTCCTGGCCCCAGGCCTTTCCCAGCACACACACTCCTCCTTTTCCTTCCAACCTACCTCACTCCAGTCTTGACAAAGCTGGGCCTTTATTTTTCGAACTTTGGGGAAAAGGAAGAGCTAAGGGCATAGAAAGAAAAAGGAAGGGACAGGCCATTTTGGCCCCTTGAAAGCTTCCTTCCTGAGGCCTCCCTAACACCTCCCTGCCTTGTGCTTGCGTGTGTGCGTGCATGCACACACACACGCACACGCGCACACACACACGCACACGCGATATAAACGGCCAGTTCTCGAACCTTCTCCACATGGCTGCTGTTCTTCTACAGCAGCGTCTAAGTTGGACCAAAGGTCATACGGTTGGGTGGAAAAAACCTAGCACGGCTCCAGGGGCATAACGAGCTAGAGGAACATACCCGACTCCTCTCAGTAGCTGTCAAGCACTTAATAAGCATGCGCTAATCAATCCTGTTCCCCTGAGAGGGAGCCAGCCAGGCCCTGAGGGCTTGAGTGACTTGTCCAAGGCCAGAGCACAGCACAGGCTGCATGGGACCTGGGCCTTGCTGGCATCGGTGCTCTCTACGGTCCACCCAGAACCCAGTGGAAGGGCCCTTCTTGCTGCTGCACAAGATCAGACGCAGTTACACCCAGAAGGGAAACCAGAGCTGCCAGCCCTGGTTACCACCATTCCCTCCAAAGGGCTGTGTTCCAGACCTCGGTCTCATTCCTTCTTGAAACATCACAGCCCGGTCTTCCTGAATCCGGGAAACCATCGCTGCTCTCTCCCACTTTCCATTTCATCACGCTCCTTCCACCAGGCTTAAAGCCTAAGAAAGAGGCTTCTCACAAGTGGAGCCCGGTGCCTTTGCTCTCTTTCTTCACAACTCTCCAAAATGAAGTTAAAAGTCTGCTCTCTGCACAGATGTAGAGCACAAACGTACCGACACCAAGGAGGGAAAGCAGCGGGGTGTGTGTGTGTGTGTGTGTGTGTGTGTGTGTGTGTGTGTGTGGTGAATTGGGAGATCGGGATTGACATGTATACACTGATGTGTATAAAATGGATGACTAGTAAGAACCTGCTGTATAAAAAATAAATAAAATAAATTCAAAAAAAAAAGTCTGCTCTCTGGAATCTCAGATGGCCCTGGGGAGAAGTCCCCCTTCTCACTGACCTGATTAAGTTATTAAGAGGAAGGCTGACCACATCAGCCTCTCTTGGCTGAAGTAGAAGAGATGCCAGCCCAGGTAGGGAGTAGACTAGATCAGATGACCGCCAAGGGCTCTGACGCTCCGAGACAGAGAATTTGAGAAGACAGAACAGCAAGCCTACCCGCCTCCCCAGGATGTTTCATCATGACCCACTCTGTCACCTTTCCATTAAAGAGAGGCAGTGCTAGTAATAATAGTAGCTGTGATAGGCTGAAAGGGGCTCCTCCCAAAATATTCATGCCCTAATTCCTGGAACCTGTGAACATTATTACCTTATGGCTAAAAAGAGGGTTTTGTGAATGAGATTAAGTTAAAGACCTTGAGATGGGGAGATTATCCTGAATTATCTGGGGAGGCCCTAAATGCAATCACAGTGTCTTCGTAGGAAAGAGGCAGAGGGAGATTTGACACAGAAAGAAAAGAGGGCAAGGCAACCACAGAAGCAGAGATTGGAGGGATGCTGCCAGAAGCCAAAGAATGCCAGCAGACGCCAGGAGCTGGAAGAGGCAAGGAATAGATTCTCCCTTAGAACCTCCGGAGGGGGCAGAGCCCTGCCAACACCTTGATTTCAGCCCAGGTATGCTGATTTAGGGCTTCTGGCCTTCAGAACTGTAAGAGAATAAATTTCTGTGTTTTTAAACAACCGGGAATGGGGTAATTTGTTAAAACAGAAACTAATACAGTAGCTAACACTTAAAGATCACCCACTGTGTGCCAGGCACTGCTCTAAGTGTTTTACCCACATTAACTCATTACATCCTGGTCCTGGATGTGAGGCCTGAGCTGAACCGACACATGCCTGAGTTTGAATCCCAGGTTCACTGCTCACTGTTGTGACCCTGAACAAGTTATGCAACCTCTCTAAACCTCTGTTCCCCGGTTCATAAAATGGGCATATAATTACCTTTCTCACTGGGCTGCTGGGAGGATAAAATGGATAATAAACGTGAAGTGCTTAGAACAGTACATAGTAAGTACTCACTAAATGCTAGTTATTATGAGATCTCAGGGACTGAATAAGCCAAAATGAAACCATCATCTTAATGCTTCAGCACATAGCCAAGGCCTCTTGGACCCAGTGCAGGAAAGAAGATGTCCTGTTAAAGCCACCTCAAAGAGCAAACACCACAGTCTGAAGAATGCAGTTAAGTATTTCTTCCCTTAATTAAGCAATTTAGGTCCTTAAGGCTGGCCTCATTTCAGAAAAGGCGAATGCCAGGGGCTGTGCTAATTCTGCAGCCTTGCCCCACAGACTGCTGGCCCCTACCTGCCCCTTCTCAAGGACAGCTATGCACATCCATCACACGAAGGACCTGACTTGCAGCTTCCACACCTGGCACACCCCTGCAGAGCCCACCACATCTTCTCCCTGTAACTCTGGCGTCAGCAACTGGAAGTTAGTAGGAGGCAGAAATGTCAGTCCATTTTATGGCCTTCCAAGGCCACTCTGACCTGTCCCAGCAGGCTGGGTGGAACGATAAAATCAGGGATCAGCTTTGATCAAGATTACAGCCAAGTTAATAGTAAAGAATAAAGGTTTGCCCAGAGGCCAAGTAAGGGAGACCTAGCATTATCACCTGAAAAAAAGGGAGAAGAAAACAAACTTTCGTCAAGTTGGCCCTTTCTGATAAAGTTTGCCCAACTCCCTGCTCAGGTGATGTCATTCAAAGAAGCAGCACCCTACAAGGATCCCAGGCCTTGTGTCCCAGCCTAAGAAAGCTGCATGTGAGGAATTAACCGAGGGAGAAGGGCCGGGCCACCCGGCCTTGTCTTCTTCCCAGGCAGCGTTCCAGCCCCACGGCCTTGGGCAGCCAGCCTCCGAAGATTCCTGCTGCCGCTGCTGCCTGGTGCCGGCGACCAGGCCTCTTCCCAGCAAGCTGCTGGGGCAGCCACCTGCGCGCTCTCTGCCCTTCCCTACCCCGCCCTCCCGGAGGAAGAAGGATGAGGGAGGACTGCTCCCCTCCTCACTCTCAGGCACCCACAGATTCCTGCGCTGCCGTCACCGCTGACGAGAACCCAGGGCCCCTGGGGGAAGTGCTTCCCCTTCTTATTCCATCCTCCCCATCAATGAACACGAGGCAATCCCCACGCTCCCGCCCCTCCTACTCCGAGGGAGGCAGAACCCGAGAGCGACATCCGGAGCTGGAAGCCGCAGAGTGGGAGCGCCGGCCTCCCTGCCCCGCCGTGCCTTGCCCTTTCCCAGCCATCAGAGGATCCCAAGCCAGCCCGGCGTTCCGGATCGAGAGGGTGCCCGAATCCTCGGTGGGGCCCCGCCTCCCCGGGGGCTCAGCGCTGGAGACCTCGGGGAGCCCGGGAGAGACTCCCTTAGCCCCACCCTCTGAGGCCGGGCGCGGGCCACCGTACCCGGGACTCGAACCCTGTGCCCTCGCCCTTAGGCATCCCACACCCTTAGGCACGCCTCACCGTAGTCATCGCCAGCAAGCCCCCAGCCCAGCGCTCGGGCGCGGAGCCCTCCCCTGCACCCCCGCCAGGAGGAACCGAGTCCCGGGCCGCCCGCGCGCCCAGCCTACCCCCAACAGGTCGTGGGCAGCGGGGAACGCGCCGCCCGCCGGGCAGGCGCCAGGAGGCGAGCCGGAGCGAAGCCGAGGGCCGGTCGCTTGGGGCGGGAGGGGTCGCCCGGGCGGCGAGCCCGGCCACTTACGCGCGGGCTCTGGGGAACCCCATGGACAGGAGCACGTCCAGCGCCGATCCATGCTTGATGGTGCCGGGGCGCTGCTGGCGGTTCCTCCGCGGGGTGACTTTGCTGTACAGCTCCTCTCTCGCAGCCATGCCGAGCGGGCTGGGGTGGCCGTACTGAGCCATGCTCAGCGGCCAGCCATCGCCCGGGAAAGCCGGAGGGTCCCGGAGGGCGGAGGACTGGCCCGGAGCCGGGGCGGGGGCTCGGGGACCCGGTGCCGGGAGGGAGGCGGCGGCGGCGGCGCTCGGAGCTTCCCCGGTGTCGAGACTGACGCTTCCTGGTGAGGCCACCGGAGCCAGAACGGCCCGCCGCGAGCGGCTTCTCCCCGACCGGCCGTCAGCCCCTCGGGGCCCAGGTGCCCCGTGCACGGCGCCCGCAGCAGCCCTCTCTCCTCCGCCCCTCTCTTTCTCCGCTCCCAGCAGTCCGGGAATTTGCACTGAGTAATTTTTGAATGGATCAAAAAGGAAAAGGAGCCTTGTGGGCCGGCCCTGCCTGGCCTGTACCCGGGCCCCGCCCCTCTCTTAAAGCGGCAGCGCAGCCCGCGGCTGCTCCCGCAAACTGTGGAGTCCAGGTGCTCTGAGCGGAGGATTCGAACCAGCGAGGGCTGCCTGTGTACATTGGTTCCAGTTGGTTCCGGAGAGTCACTCCCAGCGCTCCAGCTTCTCCATAGCTGCCATCAAGGGACAGCTGGGCCTCAAGACACCAGATCAACCCATTTCAAGTTTCCTGTGGTTCTAGACGGGGCTTTAATAATGGAAATTGGGCGAACTGATGGATGACATTAATGCACCAGAAGGCCAAGCCATGAGGCCCAGATAAAACGTTTTGCTTCCCAAAGGCCCTGCAAAACCCAGAGGATTGGGTTACGGCTCCTGGAGACCAAGTTCCCATCAGCTGGCTAAGGGGCTACACTGAAGACCTTCTGTGTTCTCTGTGACCTCCGTGGCCTAGACGGTGACTTCAGGGCAAAGGGTGGAACCTGGGGCTCTCGACCTAGGAGGGGAGAGGAAGGGAGGGAAAGGACAGGGCAGAAAGAAGAGGGAAGGGAAGATGCCAGGAAGAAGGAGGCGGAGAGGAAGGAAGTGGGAAGTGGAGGAGGGTGGAGGGAGCCGAAACAGAGAAAGAACACTTGTTAATTGTAAGAGGTGTGCAACGTGGAATGGGTTGATTTTCAACAGCAAATGAGTACCCCGTCAATAAAAGTATTCAAAGTAACGACTGGAGCATCGCTGCTCAGCAGTGACGAATAAGTAAATTGCATCATAATTTGGCTCAAATGACTCCCACCTCAAAGAAGGTGGAAGTCCTAGACATCCCTGCTCCCCAGTGCCCCACACCATGAACTTGGCTCGGGGATGTTAAAGCTCTTCCATTCAGAGACAAACTTAGGGTCCTCAGTCAGGGACAAGGACCCTGCCTGGTGTAATGCAAAAGGCAGAGAGTAAACCCCGGCTGCTCTTTTTCAGGTAATAATAATAATTATAACACCACCTAACATTTATTGGGCTCTTATATGTGTCAGTCATTGTGTTCAGGATAATAAATGAATTAACTCATTGAATTTTTATGACCCTATGGGGTGTGTATGATTATTATCCCAGTTTGCAGAAGAGAAAACTCAGCTCAGAGAGGTTGAGAAAGATTGTAGGGCTGGTAAGTCAGAGCCAGAGCTTTTGGTGCCTTGGATGAGTTGTTTCTGCTCTCTACAGCCCCGTGTCCTTATCTGTATGCATCATAGTAACTAACCTTACACACTCTGGGTTCTCCAAAAATGTCAGCTCCTCCCCTTGCCTGGAGCATGGGGGAGGGATGATGACCGGCTCCCAAGGAGCAACTTTTTTTTTTTTTTTTTTTTTTATATATATATTTTGGAATAATCTCTACCAGATTTTTTTTTTTTTTTTTTTTTGCGGTACACGGGCCTCTCACTGTCGTGGCCTCTCCCGTTGCGGAGCACAGGCTCTGGACGCGCAGGCCCAGCAGGCCATGGCCCACGGACCCAGCCGCTCCGCGGCATGTGGGATCCTCCCGGACCGGGGCACGAACCCGCGTCCCCTGCATCGGCAGGCGGACTCCCAACCACTGTGCCACCAGGGAAGCCCAGGAGCAACTTTTTGATGTTCCTTTATAAAGCGTCCAAGGGTTTTACCAGGGGAAATGACACAGCTTAATTCTCTTAGCCCAGAATTTGTTTTCTAAAAAATATCCAGTGGTGTCTGGAAGTGGGGAGATAAGGACTACTGGGGCGTAAGCAACAATGTGCATAATTCTGTCTCCTGCTGTGTAGGGGATGAGGAAAAGTTCCCGGGTGGGGGCTTCTGCCGGAGCACAGCAAGTGTCCTGAAGCCATTTAGAGGGCTTCTCCTGGGCATGGAGCAAAGAGACAAATCATACCTAGTAGACTAGCCTCCCTGGGACGTGTTCGGTAAACGACGCTGGACCTTACCTGATATTCTGAATTTCTTCCAAATGCCTGGGCTGGGAGTCAAACGATCTGGAACCTAGTCAAGCGTTAATGTCTGTAGAAGCACTTTGTAAACCATAAGTACCACACAAATAACAACTGAAATTTACTGAGAACTGATGCTGTTCTTAGCGTCTTACACATATAACTCATTAGTCCCTTAACAAGACAATGACGTAGGTACCACCATATTACCATTGGCCATTTTACAAATGAAGATCTTGAAGGAGACAGAGATAAGCATCTTCTCCAAGATCACATGGCCAGTAAGTGGTTTGAACCCTTAAAATTTTTCCAAACAACCACTTACTGCCATTACTATGATGATGAAGAGATGCCATGTTATTAAAATAACATGGTCAAATAATAACCTTTTTACTCCTCCTGTTACCGCACTGAATTGGGGTCCACTCACTCAAAGTGTAACAAAGCCAGTTTACTGACGCCAGATTGTGGTGAAGGAAAGTAGAGTGTTTATTTCAGGGCACCAAGCAAGGAAGTGGGAGACAAGCCTCAGATCCATCCCAATTTGATCTCAGAGTTAGGGTTTTTTTTGGTTTCTCTCTCTTTCTCTTTTTTCCACACGGCTTGTGGGATCTTAGTTCCTTGACCAGGGATTGAACCCGGGCCACAGCAGTGAAAGTGCTGAGTCCTAATCACTGGACGCCAGTGAATTCCCTGGTTTTTTTCTGTTTTTGTTTTTTTCTAAAGAAGAACAAAGAGGCTGGGATTAATCCTCATCCTGTGACATTTCTCCGAGTCAGGATGTTTCTGGTTTACAATCCTCTGGCCACGTGGTCCATGGCTCAGGGGCCTGTTAGCTCCTCTTGCCCTGGAGAACCCTGGGTTTGTTCGTTAATGATGATATCTAACGATACAACAGCAATTTTATCAACAACAGCAATTTTAGTAGTTAACGATGTTATCGACCACAGCAATTTCAGTCATCTGACTCTGGTTGATCAGCGTTCAGTTCGCACAGGATTGAAGTCAGGGGACAAGAAAGGAAAGTTTTGGATGGAGAGATCAGTCATAAACTTGGTAACGGAACTCATTTTTACAGGGACTCAGTCTCACTCCTATCCCCCTTGACACAGAATTGCTGGATCTCTGTTTCTCTAGAAAAATTGAATTGTCTTTCTCCCTCCTCTAGGCAAACTGTGAGAGGAGATGATGGGTATAAAAATAGTTTTAGGTAGCCTGGAAAAAAGCACTATGGAAAAACCAGACACCTTAGACTCAAACTGTTTTGTCTGAGGCACTTCTACAGAAATCCCATCCCGGCTTCCTCATCAGGCTTCAGCCCAGCGGCAGCACTCATTTTATTTAAGACTGCAGCTGTTTTGTTCTGCATGTGTAAGGTGCTAGCAATTAAGATGCATTGTGCTTTAATTGTACTGACTTTGAAAAGCTAGGGGAAGCTTTATAAAAGTCTATATTGTTATATGACAAAGAGAAGGGGAATGACTATTCATTGGACAGGATATCTGACAGCAGTGGGGAGGAGAGAGGGGGCCTCACACAGTGAGGAAGCTGACATCAGCGTCAAGCTGCTCCCTCAGAAGGGAAACAAGTTGTCATGTCCCCCTGCACCCACAGGTCATGTCCGAATCCACCCTGGACCACAGCCTCTTTTTTTTGCCTTTGGCAGCACCACTCGGCTTGTGGGATCTTAGTTCCCCGACCAGGGATTTACCCTGGGCCCTCAGCAGCGAAAGCATGGAGTCCTAATAAGTGGACCAGGAAATTCCCCACAAACCTCCTTCTGTTCATGTGGGCACTGTTTAACTGCATGCCCGCTGCCCCAGCCGATTTCTTGGTGTGGCAGCCCTTCTGACAAGGCCATAGGGATACCCAGGCGGGCCCAGTTAATTGCACTCATAATTTCTGAAAGTGTGTCCTGTATCTTTCCCTTCTGCTTCTCTCTGTCCTCGAGAAAAGGTCAAGAGATCCCATTAAGCACAGGCACTAAAGTCTGCAGAATGTCTCCAGTCCCAAGGGTTGGGATATTGCTTTGTCAAAGGCACTTTTCAAACCACTGGGATGCCATTAGCCCCTAGACTTCCTGGGAATTCCTCATGGCCAGAAGGTTTTGAAACTATGCGATAAGGAAAGAAAGAAAGCAGCATGGGAAGGTTCCAGAGCTGGGAATTGGGACCCCTAGGTGTTGGCTGTGACTTAGATAAGTTCTCTATCCTTCTCTAGGCCAAATGAGACGGATAGAGAACTTATCTGCTTCCTCATCTGCCAAATGAGGGGCTTAAGCTGGGGATTCCTAGAACTTTGCCTGGGGACCCTCGGGGACTCTTGTGGGCAGGGGTTGGTGCTGTCAACTGAAAGTTGGAGTGGGCAAAACATGGCATCCTCTCTTACTCTTGGGGATTTTATATAAGGTTTTCTATGGGAAGATGGTTTAGAGGATTAAAAAACATTTTGAAAAACACTGAACTAGATGATCTTTAACGCCTAGTTTTGTTCTGAGAGACCATAATTTAACAAGAGGGAAAGTAAAAGGGGAATGAAGTCGGATTGGTGAGTAGGGGCCAAGGTTGCTGGGAATGGAGGGACAGGTGAGGAGTGGGGTGGGGGGAGGGGAGAAGGGTCCACACAGGTCGAATGTTAGGGTAAAACAAACTTTAAAAAGTCCTGTTGTTATATCATATGATATCGCTTATGTGTGGAATCTAAAAAAATGATACACATGAACTTATTTACAAAACAGAAAGAGACATAGAAAACAGACTTCTGGTTACCAAAGAGGAAATGGGGTGGGGGGAGGGATGAATTGGGAGGTTGGGATTAACAGATACACACTACTATATATAAAACAGATAACCAACAAGGACCTACTCTAGAACACAGGGAACTATAGTCAACATTTTGTAATAACCTATAAGGGAAAAGATTCTGAAAAAGAAGATGTGTGTGTGTGTGTGTGTGTGTGTGTGTGTGTATATATATATATATATATATATATATATATATATATAACTGAATCACTGTTCTGTACACCTGAAACTAACATGATATTGTAAATCAACAATACTTCTATAAAAAAGAAAAAAGAGTCACATTGTTTCCACCACTAGAGGAAATGATAGTTATATGACTTGACAAAATGCTACAGTGGAAATCATACTACAATATAAATGCATCAACTCAATATGTTGTACACCTTAAATTTACACAATATTATATGTTAATTATACCTCAATTAAAAACATTAAATTTAAAAAGAGTCATATCATTTCTACCCTGTCCTGAGGCACAGCTATAACATGTCTAAGGATCTGGAGATTGGTGACTATTTCACAGTCTTGAATTTGTCTGTAGGACTTAGCACAGTGCTGGGCACGCAGGAAGCCTATACTTGTACAATTACTACTGGGTTGTTGAATCTGTGAAGCCTTGTATACGGTAGGAAAAGGTAAGGCTGAAACAAAGTTAGGAGCATCAATCCAAACCACTAAAAAAACTTATGTTTTCCTCATACATTGAAAAAATTAAGATCTCTCCCTCAACTGCAAAAGGAAGAAAGAGAGAGTGGGGGAGTCTATTTTCACTTCTCTTTTGTCCGTCTCTGAACAAAACTCCCAGCGTGTCTATTTTGGAATCCTCGTAGGAGATACTCCATTGTGTATGCTTCCTCCTTGGAAAAGCCTCATCCTAAATGTCACTGCCGAAGGGTCTGTGTCCCTGACTTGCCACAAGACAATAGAAGTGTTGGGAAATAAACAGTACAAGCTTAATCAAAGGTTAATGCCGGGCTTCCCTGGTGGTGCAGCGGTTAAGAATCTGCCTGCCAATACAGGGAACATGGGTTCGAGCCCTGGTCCAGGAAGATCCCACATGCCATGGAGCAAGTAAGCCCGTGCGCCACAACTACTGAGCCTGCGCTCTAGAGCCCGTGAGCCACAACTACTGAAGCCTGCGCACCTGGAGCCCGTGCTCTGCAACGAGAAGCCACCACAATGAGAAGCCTGTGCACCGCAACGAAGAGTGGCCCCCGCTCACCGCAACTAGAGAGAGCCCACACTCAGCAACGAGGACCCAACGCAGCCAAAAATAAATAAATTTAAAAAAAAAAAAAAAAAAAAGGTTAATGCCACTTCTCACATAACTTCCTTCTTGTATACAAAAGGAAATGTACAGGAAACTTAAGGGGAGATTTTATTTCCAAGAAACAATATAAAATTAAGTAGCTGTAAAAACCCGAGGGATCCAGACAAAACTGTAATTCGAAAAGATACATACACCCCAATGTTCCTAGCAGCACTATTTACAATAGCCAAGACATGGAAACAACCTAAATGGCCGTGGACAGAAGAATGGATAAAGAAGATGTGGTATATATATATATATACACACACACACACACACACACACACACACACACACAGTGGAATATTATTCAGTCATAAAAAAGAGTGAAATGATGCCATTTGCAGCAACATGGATGGACCTAGAGATTATCATACTAAGCCAAGTAAATCAGAAAGAGAAGGACAAATACCATATGATATCACTTTTATATGTGGAGTCTAAAATAAGACACAACTGAACTTATCTACGAAACAGAAAAACACTCACAGACATAAAGAACAGACTTCTGGTTGCCAAGGGGGAGGGGGTTAGGGGAGGGATAGATTGGGGGTTTGGGATTAGCAGATGCAAACTATTATACATAGAATGGATAAACAAGGTCTTACTGTATAGCACAGGATTCAATACACTGTGATAAACCACAATGGAAAAGAATATGAAAAAGAATGTATATATATGTATAACTGTACTATAATTTTTGCTGTACTGCTAAAATCAACAACATTGTAAATCAACTATACTTTAATAAAAATAAAATTTAAAAATAACCTGAGGGAAAAGAAAAACAAAAAACAAAGCCTCCCCCCAAAACTCCAAAAACCTTGATTTAAAAGAGTGGAGGGGGCTTCCGTGGTGGTGCAGTGGTTGGGAGTCCGCCTGCTGATGCAGGGGACACGGGTTCGTGTCCCGGTCCGGGAAGATCCCACATGCTGCGGAGCGGCTGGGCCTGTGAGCCATGGCCGCTGAGCCTGTGCGTCTGGAGCCAGTGCTCCGCAGCGGGAGAGGCCATAACAGTGAGAGGCCCGTGTACCGCAAAAAAAAAAAAAAAAAAAAAAAAAAAAGTGGAGGGCTTCCCTGGTGGCGCAGTGGTTAAGAATCCGCCTGCCAATGCAGGGACATGGGTTCGAGCCCTGGTCCGGGAAGATCCCACATGCCGTGGAGCAACTACGTCCGTGAGCCACAACTTCTGAGCCCCTGTGCCACAACTACTGAAGCCTGCACGCCTAGAGCCCAGTGCTCTGCAACAAGAGAAGCCACCACGATGAGACGCCCACGTGCTGCAACGAGTAGCCCCCGCTCGCCGCAACTAGAGAAAGCCCGTGCACAGCAACGAAGACCCAATGAAGCCAAAACTAAATAAATAAAATAAATAAATTTTTTTAAAAAAGAGTGGAAACAACAGCCATGAACCAAAATACTTGGAAAAATATTTTTACCATTTAAAAATTCAGAGTGGTTTCAGGGATTGCAAGATAAAATATTTTAATAATTTTTTTAAAATGTAAGTTTACTTTAAAATTCCATAACATGCATTTTAGTGAATCTTTGTGGGTCTGTGTACTTTGTTGTTACATTTCCAAATCATGCATAATACATAATGCAAACATAAATAACTTACGACCTATACAAATAGGGAATTTTTTGTAATGCCGAGCCATTGGTAGAATAATGCTCTGGCCAGGTCACTATTTCTTCCATCTTCATTCTGGAAATGGAAATACTAAAAGTGCCAGATGCTGCCTCCCCTACCCAGTTGCCTGCCCCATCATCTCCCCAAGCCACCCTAGAAAGTGTTTAGCTACATTTTATGATAAGTCCCCTTCTACGATTGGGTTATAGGTTTGGGAAAGTAAGCAAGATAATTTACCTCAGTTTTCTCATGTTTAAAATGGGAACAACAATACGTACTTCATAGGGTTTTTGTGGTATTAAGTGAATCACTAATATGGAAGTACCAAGCAAGGTGGCACATGCTTGCTGAGGGCTTAATGAAACAGTTTTTCCCTGTGCAGTACTCACCTTCCCATTCCTATGACATTTGTACAGTTTCTTTGTTTAATTAGACCTTAGGACTATAGAATTAATCGTAATCAATGGTCCATATATGGCTCAATTTTAGCCATCTAGCTACTTGTTTACTCAACTCATTTTGAATAATACAATAAGCACCCATAAACCCTTCACCTGAAACAAAAGTTAGGACCTTGACAGTAACCAGTACCTTACCAAATGACCACTCCCTGCTCCAACAAGCCCATCCCCTGTCTCCCCATATACCCCAGGTAGCTTCCTCCTGTACCCCAGGTGGCTTCCTCCTGTACCCCATGTTCATCATTCTCCTGATTTCCTTTTCATATAATTTTTTTTTTTTTTTTTTTTTTTTTGCGGTACGCGGGCCTCTCACCGTTGTGGCCTCTCCCGCCGCGGAGCACAGGCTCCGGACGCGCAGGCTCGGCGGCCATGGCTCATGGGCCCAGCCGCTCCGCGGCATGTGAGATCTTCCCAGACCGGGGCACGAACCCGTGTGCCCTGCATCGGCAGGCAGACTCTCAACCACTGCGCCACCAGGGAAGCCCCCTTTTCATATAATTTTATTGAACCTGTGAGTAGTCTTAAAAAGTATTCTTAGAGATTTTTAAGCTATTTTAATATAGTAGGGTATAATGTTGTTTGTAATCTTTTGAGATTTACTTTTTTGCTCAATAGTATATAGCTAAGGCATATCCACACTGTTGAATATTGTGTAGTTCATTGGTTTGGTTGCGGTATAATAGTCCATCTCTGGGAATTCCCTGGCAGTTCAGTGGTTAGGACTCCGTGCTTTCCCTTCCATGGCCCAGGTTCAATCCCTGGTTAGGGAACTAAGATCCCGCAAGCCGCACAGCGGGGCCAAAAAAGACAAACAAAAAAAAGGAAAAATAGCCTATCTCCTGTTAATTCATATTTGGATTATTTCCAAGTTTTTGCTTTTATGATTCTGCTGCTATGACCACTCTTTATATGTTTCCAACTCTATGTGTGCAAGAATTACCCTTGGGTAATTCTAGGAGTAGAATTGCTGGGTCATCTTCAACTTAGAAGGATTTCCCCAGTGGCGCAGTGATTAAGAATCCGCCTGCGGGGGTCCCCTGGTGGCGCAGTGGTTGAGAGTCCGCCTGCCGATGCAGGGCACGTGGGTTCGTGCCCCGGTCCGGGAGGATCCCACATGCCACGGAGCGGCTGGGCCCGTGGGCCATGGCCGCTGAGCCTGCGCGTCTGGAGCCTGTGCTCTGCAACGGGAGAGGCCACAACAGTGAGAGGCCTGCATACCACAAACAAACAAACAAACAAACAAACAAACAACAACAACAAAAAAGAATCTGCCTGCGCATGCAGGGCACATGTGTTCGAGCCCTGGTCCGGGAAGATCACATATGCTGCGGAGCAACTAGGCCCGTGTGCCACAACTACTGAGCCTGCGTGCCACAACTACTAAAGCCTGTGCGCCTAGAGCCCGTGCTCTGCAACAAGAGCAGCCACCACAATGAGAAGCCTGCGCACCACGATGAAGAGTAACCCCCACTCGCGGCAACTAGAGAAAGCCCACGCGCAGCAACAAAGACCCAATGTAGCCTAGAAAAGGTAATAGAAAACTGTTTTCCAAAGTAGTTACACCAATTTATATTCCCACCACCAGCACGTTAGAGATTTCTTCGCTTGTGGTTGCCTGTGGCTACATAATTATTCTGTAGTCCAGATTACTCTACAAGCTACCTGAGGTTAACTTGAGGTAATGTAGTCAGAGAGTTCAAGAGTATAGGCCCCGTGTTTGAGTTCCACTTTATTCCTTATAAGCCATGTGATCTTTTTTTTTTTTTTGAGCCATGTGATCTTGAACAAATTCATTCATTCGACAGTTATTCACTGAGCACCTACTATGTGCTGAGGATAAAGTCCCTCTTCCCAAGGATCCTACATTCTAGTAGGAAGAGACAGATAATAAATGAGTAAATGTAAATTCCATACAATGATAAGTGCTATAAAGAAGGAAAACAGAATGATGTGCTTAAAAGTAACTGAGAGTAGAAAGCTCCTTTAGCGAAATGGGTTGGGAAGATCACATGTGTGGAGGTGACCTCAGAGCTAAGATCTGAATAATCAGAAGGAAACAGCCAAATGAAGAGGTTGAGGGGGAGCGTTTTAGGCAGAGGGCACAGCACATGCAAACCCTCAAAGGTGAAAATACTCAAAGGCACATAAAGGAGGCCAGCGAAATTGAAGCATAGTGAGGGAGGGGAGAATGAAGACCGGCAGTGGGTGCGCAGAGCCAACTCAAGCTCCGTGTTCACAACCCATTGTTAAATTTTCAGGAGTACCTGGAGCCACCGTTAAAACATTAGTAGCTGGAAATCAGCCACAGTGGGAATATTTACACCGTGGAAATTGGCAAATGCTTCCCCAGGGCTTCTTCCTCCTGGCCCTGAGAGTGGGTAGGGGGAATGCGGGAAGGGGGAAATACTACTGAACAGATGCAGTTAAAAAGTGAGATGGGCTGGGCTTTCCTGGTGGCGAAGTGGTTAAGAATCCGCCTGCCAATGCAGGGAACACAGGTTTGAGCCCTGGCCCGGGAAGATCCTACATGCTGCAGAGCAGCTAAGCCCACGAGCCACAACTACTGAGCCCGCATGCCACAACTACTGAAGCCTGTGCGCCTAGAGCCTGTGCTCTGTAGTAAGAGAAGCCACCACAATGAGAAGCCTGTGCACCGTAGCGAAGAGTAGCCCCCGCTCGCCGCAACTAGAGAAAGCCTACGCGCAGCAATGATGACCCAACACAGCCAAAAATAAAAATAAATAAAATAAATAAATTTTAAAAAAAGAAAAAAAAGTGAGATGAGTTGCTTCACCTCTCAGAACCCAATCTCAAAAGGCTGCCATGAGAATGAAATGAGTTGGTTCACAGGAAAGCACAGGGCAGAGGAAGAGAGCTCAGTGACTACAGTGTTTGCCAGCTCCTGCCAATTTTCCTGCTCCTTCTCCAGGTTCCCTACCTTCCAACAATCTGTTCACCATGCTCCTTGAAGGAAAAAGAACAAACATACGTTGAGTGGTCACTCTAGGCTAGGACTCTCACATGTCGTTATTTCATACCATCAGCAACACTGTCAGGCAGATATCTGTATGGGAAATTTACTGATAAACCTACTGAGGTTCAGGGATGTTGTGTAACTTGCCCAGGGTCACACAGCTGCTAAGTGGTGAGCTGGCATTGAAAACTAAGACATCAGAATCTAGCTTCAGGGCACATCACAGTGTACCTTAATTCATTAATATCAATTAAAACATATGAATAGGCAACTCATTCAGGGATAATTATTTTGGATGTGTTATTAAATGAACAACAGGCTTGCTCGAGACTATTTGAAGATACATGAGTAGAAGGGGTCGAAGCAAATCTGGCATTGAAATAATCTTTACTAAACTCATCATCAGGTGACTAACAAGTAAAAGACAAAATTCTTCCCTCCTGTAGTTCTTCTCTTCTACAGTAATCGGATACCTACTATATCTGGGCAATGGGCTCGAGGACAGGGGTGGATTCAAGGTTTGCAAAGTCTAGTGGGAGACAGGCATGATCAGACCATGACAACACAGGATGACTGAGAGACAGAGGTTTGCCTAAGTTGCTATAAGGGGCCAAATGGTGGGAGGGTGGTTGGTATAGCTTCCCAGAGAACATGATGTCTGAGCTGGACATTGGAAGGTGAATGGAGGTTAAGTAGACACGGAGACTAGGGGTGGGATGAGGCTGGGTAGAAAGAGAAAGAAAGAAAGGATGTTCCAGCCTGAGAAGATGCCAAGTGCAAAGGCCAGAGATGGGAGAGGTCAGGTCATCTTAGATAACTTGCATGGCAGAAGCACAGGATTTGGGGGAAATGGAGGAGATTCAGATATTAGAGCAGGGTTGGAGAATTGGGGTTACTGCAGAACCAGACTTCTTTATAGGTAATATTTCCCTAGCTGATGTCTGCCCAGCTTTGATACCCTATTAGGAAATCCATCACCACCCAATGATTGGGTTCATAATCCAAAACCACTTAGAATCCATGGTGCTATAGTCTGAATTTTTGTGTTCCCCCAAAATTAATATGTTGAAATCCTAACCCCGAAGGTGATGGGATTAGGAGATGGGGCTTTGGGAAGGTGATTAGGTCATGAGAGTGGATTCCTTATGAATTATTAGTGTCCTTATAACAAAGACCCCAGAGAGCTCCCTTGAACTTCCATCCCCCAGAACTGTAAGAAATCAATCTCTGTTGTTTATAAGCCACCCAGGCTATGGTATTTCGTTACAGCAGCCCAAACGGACTAAGACACAAGGGAAAATTAGAGTGACATCTCAAAATACTGCTCATTCTTCAAGCTCAACTAAAGTCTTGACATTTCCAAGGAGTCTTCCCAGGCCCCCAGCTACTGAAACTCAGAGCACTTTTCAAATCCTAAAACCTCATGGATAATTAACAATATGCTGCTTTTAATTTTTCCTTCACTTTTTCACTCTCTCTCGTTTAAATGTAAATGCTTTATAAAATATAGAAGCAATACAGCAAGGTATTTTTTATCACAAAATTAATGTCAAAAAGATAAAGAAGGAAGAACAAATCATTTCAGGCAGAAGTGATCAACTAACATTTTAGTCCATTTTCGTCCACTGTTCAGTAAGATTGATGATCAACCCTTGGTCCTAGTCAAATTAATTCTAAATTACCTGAGCATGGGGGTTGTGCGCTACCATCACTGTATGCTTTTTACCTCCCATATGGACCTCTTCAATACTTGGCACTGATGGAGACAACACTCAATGGATTATGAGCTCCCAGCTAGTTGGGACCATGGCATAAGCCTGTGTTAACGTAGATTCGCTTGAAAATTTGTGCCTTGAGTGAGGAGCATTGTAAAAAAGCCCAGAAGAGAAGATGACATAATCAGCCTTGTCATGTTCAAAAATCCAGGAAAGGTCTTTCCACAAATGTGGCTCTTTAGAGTGGAGGCCACCAGTGCTGGCTAGTTTCCTGTGGGCATGCTGGATCCACCTCTGGGGGTGAGTGACCAGACTATCATCTGAAAAATAAAAGCAAAATGAATACAGCAAAGAACAGACCACCCTCTTTCTCTCTCCTTCTTCCTTAACGAAGTCCCCTGGGCAAAATAGATGCTTGATCTTTGGAGGAATCTGAATGTTGTTAATTTCTGTAGCTGCTGTAACAAATTATCACAACCTGGGTGGCTTAAAACAACAGAAATGTATTCTCCCACAGTTCTGGAGACCCAGAAGCCCTCAATCAGAGTCCCTGGGTTGAAATCAAGGTGTCAGCAGGGCTGTACACCCTCCCAGAGGTTCTAGGGGAAAATGCATTCCTTGCCTCTTCCAGCTTCTGGTGGCTATTAGCAGTTTTTGGCTTGTGGCTGCATCACTAGAGTCTTTAAGGCAGCATCTTCAAATCTCTCTCTGCTTTGTCTTGCACGTTACCTTCTCCTCCGTGTGTGTCTGTCTGAAATCTCCCTTTGCCTCTGCCTTATAAGGACCCTTGTGATTCAGTGCCCACCCAGATAATCTAGGATGTTCTCTCCATCTCAAAATCCTTAATTTCATTACCTCTGCAAACCCCCTATTTTCCTTACAATGAAACATTTACAGGTTCTAGAGATTAGGACCTGATAACTTTGGGGGGCCGTTATTTAACCTCCTTCACTACCAGTCCTAGAGCAATTAATGTTGAGGCTGGAGGAGCCTGGTGATCTGGGTTAATGGGAGGAGACAGATTATGGGGAGGGGCAGGAAATGAGTAAGTAAATCATACTTTCCCAGTCCTATTGGAAAAGGCCACTGTCCTCAATTTATGCTGTTCCCTCTGCCTGGAGCTCTTTCTTCCCCCGACCTCTTCTAAGGGGACTTACCTGAGATCACCTGCCTTTCTTGCGCATACTGCATAGATGAAAACTGCCACCCACCTTGTCCTCTGTGCCCCCTTTATCATAGCACTAAGCACAGTGAAGGCTATGTCATATACTTAATGCTTACCTCCAGGGGAGAATGTGAGCTCCATAAGGCTCCACGTGCCTTTCCCAGAGCTGTGGCCTCAGTGGGCACTTAATAAATGCTCTTGAATTGGCTTGAATTGCATTCCAGCTGAGATGAGAGACTCCTTGACAGCACATATGCAATTGCATTTCCTCGCTTCCCTGATTTTGAGACAGGCTAAGAAACTCTCTCTCCCGCCCCACTGGGTGGATGGGCTCAGAGCCCCGGTCAGAATCTCCCCTCTCCCTCCTTCAGTTTCCTTGGTGATGAGACAGATCTTCATGCCTAGTTCACGCCTCCGGTTCACGATGCTGTGAGTAACCCCAAAGCAAGTCTCCTTAAAGACATCCTTTTGGAAAGATCTAAGGGCCACACACCAGAAGTGGAGCACCTGTGACTGGAGGCTTGTAGGGGTTTTAGAGGGAAAATGACCTCACTGCTACAGTCATTCATTAAGAGTGTGGGACATTCACATGGGTGGCCTGAACCAGCAAGAGAGGTGATATTTACACAAACCTCCAACATTCAGTGGAAGGGCTGTTTGGGAAACACGTGTCTCTATTTTATTTTATTTATTTGGTTGCATTGGGTCTCGCTGCGCGCAGGCTTTCTCTAGTTGCATCGAGCGGGGGCTACTCTTCGTTGCCATGCACAGGCTTCTCATTGCAGTGGTTTCTCTTGTGGAGCTCGGGCTTTAGGCGCGCGGGCTTCGGTAGTCGCAGCACATGGGCTGAGTAGTTGTGGCTTGCGGGCTCTAGTGCGAAGGCTCCGTAGTTGTGGCGCATGGGCTTAGTTGCTCCACGGCATGTGGGATCTTCCTGGACCAGGGATCGAACCCGTGTCCCCTGCATTGGCAGGCGGATTCTTAACCACTGCGCCACCAGGGAAGGCCTGAAACACGTGTCTTTAAATGGCAAGTGACTCTATTCTTTCAGGCCCTGACTTTGCCTTCAGTTATTGCCCCCCCATCTGGCTACTTGTGGGTGCTCCTGGGGCTAAGTGTCCAGCATGAGTGTGGATGGAGCCTCCAGACCACTCCTAGAAGCTTCCTCGTGGCCTGTTCTCCGCTCATTAGTTAGAAGCTCCTGTAAAGAGAAGCCAAGAGGAGAAATGCAAGTGCAAACTGCTCCTTAGTTAGAGACTTTAATTAAAGAAGTAGAGACTGAGATTGCTCTTGAATTTGAATTACCTATGCTGCTTCCACCCACCTAAAATGTTACCCTCTTATTCCCATTTAGTAATAGTGTTCACATAGCTCTTTACAATTTTTAAACACTTTCAGGCATAATACCTTGTTTAATTATCACCCCCCAAGAAAACAAAACAATATAAAGAAGCTACATTAAATACATTTTTCTTAAAGGCAGAAAAAAAAGACTGAGGCTCAGAAAAACTATGCAATGTAACCGTGATAACACAGTGATGCAGGAGAGTAAATCAGTGCTTAAACCCAGGTTTTTCAGAAATGAGAGCCATTCTAGTAATTTCTTCTTTCTTTCTTGGGCTGGGGCTAAAAATGTCTTAAGACTTGCTACTCTTAAGTGTAGGGCAAGTTCCTTAGAGCAGTGGTAGATAAATCTCTCAGGTGAGACCAAGTGAAGGTTCGGATCACCCCTCAGCCTCAGAAGGGCATCCAAGACAGAGATTCTTTTTAGGAGGAAGGTCCTCTGGAGTCATGCCGTATTACTATTGGCTGTCATAATGTCTCGGTAATCCCAGGCCTGGGTAGCAGAGATCTAGAAATTTATTGCTTCAAAATTGCATTTTAAAATTGCAGTTGGACGCACACCTAGCACATAGATTTTTATTTCTAAGCACCATTTCCTCAACTAAAAAGAGTCAGGGCTCCATGGAGAGATGCTGATTCCAGGTCAGAGGCAGGGAAAGCACAAGGTTGGCCTGGAACATCTTACGTCACAAAGTGTTGAATTGCCCCAGGATTAATGGGATTATATGAAAAGGATATAGGAGCCAGCCTGAAGGAGCTCCCACAGCCAAATCCAATTTGAACACCCCCCTTCTCTACCCTCAAATGATGATATTGGATTATAGCAGGCTAAACAAGCAAATAAACCCCCATAAATCCATAGTGATACTTTAAAAATAAAGAAAGGGGAAAAGAGGGAGAGAAAAGGGAAAACTGTTTTTCACAAAACAATGCTGACAAATGAGTGTGGAAACAATGATGGAATTAGAGAAATCACCATTTTTCAACCCTCAGTGTAATTCATGGCAGATTCTATTAAGAATCACTAATAGATGTTCAAGCCATTGGGTAAAAGGGCTGTTGGGGAGTAGGATATTCATAGTGTTTCAGAGTGTCACCCCATAGCTTATTTATTAAATACAAAGGGAGAATGGAGAGACCTGGTGGTCTCTACCTTAACCAAGAGCTTGACCTTGGCATTGCCAATCATGGGGTGCCTCTGACTTGTGACTCCTGAGATGAGATGCAGTGGGTGGTACACATCACAGCTTATGCGATGCTCTTGTCAGAAATGTCACCTGAATCTAATCCCGAGGGGGAAACAGTCATTCATTAAGAGTGTGGGACATTCTTCAGGACAAGTAGCCTAGGCTCATTAAAGGGCCCAGCACCATGCAGATCAGAATGAGACAGTGGAGTGCTCTACCTGGGAGAAAAGTAGAGAGACAGAACAGCCATGTGCAATGCTCAGACCCTGATTGGATCCTGGATCCAAAAAACCTGCTCTAAAAGGACATTTTTGAGACAATTCGGGAAATATGAATATGGACTTACTGTTGGCTGCGGTTATTGTATTACTGTTGATTTTCATAAGCACGATAACGGTCTTATGATTACATAGGAGAATGTTCTTGTCCTTGGGAGATTTTAAGGGTGAGATGTCATGATATGGGAAGCATGCTTTCGGGTGATAGGGCTAAAGGGAAGGGTGTGTATAAATATACAGAGCCGTACTTAAGGAATTGCAGTTAAGCCTTTCACATCACAAAGGACTTTGGGTTTCTGTCCAGTAGTAGTGATGCATTTGCAAGAAAGTTGGCAAATTTGAGCAGGGGATGGTCTCTGGCCTTGGAGCAGAGCTAGCACAGCTAGAGATGAAATGGGAGATGTAAGTCTTCTTCCGACAAAGAATCTCTAGCACGGGCAGCAAGAGACCCAAGGCTCATACATTCACACATCTAGCTAGTAATTACTCTTGAAGAGCATCAACGTCGTTGGCCTTTGAAATCTAAGTAAAGTATCCATAGTTCAGGGTGCTCGCAGTCAAAGCAAAGTGTTTTGTAAGTGAGGGCTCTTGAGACCTTCTCCGGTGGACTGCTGTTCCCTGAAATGGGGTTGCCTCACTCCCACATCAGTCTTGTTACACACCAGCCTCATTAAAACGAGTGTTTTTGAACCTTTCTCTCAAGAAAGAAATGCTCTAGATATTTGTAATACTATTTCTGGTCCCCTCTGTTTTCAAGAATGTCACCGTCCCTCGCCTTCTGTGACTAATACACACTGTCCCTCAGAGCCAATCCACTTCCCCATTTAGAAACTGGCTACTGGTAAAATTGCTAACAAGTGCTTCTCTGAGCATATCTGGAAAAAGTTCAGGGAAGCTGAGTGATACTTGACCAGAGAGCTGAATGGCCACTCCAGAAAATGTTGTAGGGTTGTGGCTTGTTCCTTATCTGTTGGTCCGAAAATAATCATTCATTCACTTGTTCAGGATGAGTAAGAGTCTGAGATGGATGAATAACAAGTTGTTGATGTCATTTCCTGTGAATGTCTTCTGCACGGAGGGCTGACTGGTAGAGAGAAGCATTCCAAAAATGTTTGAGCCAACACAGCATGGTTAGGCCAAGTGGGTAGCTTCCCAAGACATACTGCGATGTTTGCATTCCAGTCTCTTTACTTGCGATATCGACCTTATTCTTTATTTTATAATCATGACTCATACACAGACTAGTAAATCATTATGAACCAGGGATAGTGGAAGGAGACGAAAGTTTACTTATCACTAGCAGCACACCAGGCAGTTTATATGAATTGTTTCACTTAATCCTTATAACATTCCTGAAAATAAGGTTTTATTTTCCTCATTTTACAGATGAGAAAAGCAAGACTCAGACAGCTAAGAGACTTACCCCAAACGCGCTGTTATAAGTTCCAGAAGCTGAAATCCATGCTCTGTTTACTATTTCCAATCATTTAGAGTCAACTGTAGTATTTGCTTGGTAAGTGATAGCCAGCAGGTTTTAAACTGTTAATTTCCTTTTGCCCCCAAATACACATCTGGGCCATCTCTCCCTCATAACCAGCCAACATATGCTCTTGGTGAAATGATCTTTGGTAAGATCTGTAGAGAAGAATAAGAACATGCATTTTCAGGCCAGATATTAACGAGACCCACACTGCTGCTTGTCTCCAAGAGGGAAAAAAACACTGGAATAATTCCATTATTGTACATGTCTATTATGTCATTTATTTCGGTAACTCTCAATCCTCCTGAAGTCAGTAGATACTAGGATGTCACCAATTTTCTTAAGAGATGGTGTAGAAGTTATACGTTAATTCTGAAAACAACAATAACAATGACAAAAACACCCTTATCCTGGGCTTCCCTGGTGGCGCAGTGGTTGAGGGTCCACCTGCCGATGCAGGGGACACGGGTTCATGCCCCAGTCCGGGAAGATCCCACATGCCGCGGAGCGGCTGGGCCCGTGAGCCATGGCCGCTGAGCCTGCGCGTCCGGAGCCTGTGCTCCGCAACGGGAGAGGCCACAACAGTGAGAGGCCCGCGTACGGCAAAAACAAAAACAAAAAACAAAAAACAAAAAAACACCCTTATACTAAAAAATAGTCATCTAGCACCTTTAGGAGACATTAGCTCAGAATTGAAAAGCGTGACCATTGCAGTCAGATACCAAATATCTGAACTCTTCTACTTAGAGTAACTTTACCACTATTGTTTAAACTTCGAAAGTAACCTAAACTCTCTGAATTTCAGTTTTTGCATACATAAAATAGAGATAAAACTGATACTAAATTCATAAGGCTGTTGTGATAGTTTTATTAAAGAACAAAGGTCTAATTTAGCACATAGAACAGCTTGCAGACTTAAAAGCAACAAATAAGATGATGTCCAATAGCAGAAGTGATATATGAGGTAAAGGAAATAAAACAGGTGAATTGGAAAGAGAGTGAGGGGGAGGCGGCCACCTTGGCTGGATAGAATAGAGAGGTGGGGTTGAAGCTGAGACCTGTATTCCAGAGGGAAATGGCACTGGTGCCGGGCTTAGAGGGAGAAGACCTGAGTTCAAGTTCCCATTCTGCTACTTCTCACCTAGTTCACTGTAGGTGAAATGGGTCTCACATTCCTGGTGTGCAAAAAGAAAAAGAGATAAACTAAAAAGCTACTTAAAGGCATGTGAAGATTTTAAAAAGTTAGTGCATACATGTGCGTTGCAGCATATCACATCCCACAAAAGGTGAGCTGACACATCACTCCTCTTATACTGACAATAAACCATTATTTATTCATTTACTCTTTCTTACATTATTTCCTCATTCATTGTGCAGGGTTGATGAAGTCCTGCTAAGAGCCTGCAACTGGGTGGGTGTCAGAATAGCCCTCCTCTATGCGGGTGAGTTACAGTTACCACATGAATTGTCTCACAGTAGGCTGGGAACTTTGCAGTATTGTTGCCATTTGACAGATGATGAAGTTGGGCATCACCTTTAATGACATCCCACAGTGACAGTGCTCACATCTGAGGCAGTTGCCTGTCACCACTGTGAAGAGGACCCCCTGAGGGCAAGGATCTTATGCATAAGGGCTTAGACTGTGGATGTCCGTTTAGGCGTCTGTCATCTTCTTAGCCTCTCCTCATGCTCTAGTCCCTCCAAACTCTCAGGCGGTGGTCAGCACACACTACCAAAAATGAAGACAAGATGGACACAGCCAGGCGGCTTTCTTCCCCAAGAAACATAGGGTGGGAAACAAGCCTTGCCAGGCCCCCAGGGGAAGGTATAAACCAGGTAACCATGTTTTCTGAACCCAACATCAGCTCACAGGACCTGCCAAGAAGACAATATTTAAAGTCAGGGGACTTCCCTGGTGGCTCAGTGGTTAAGCATCCGCCTGCCAATGCAGGGGACACGGGTTCAAGCCCCGGTCCGGGAAGATCCCACATGCCGTGGAGCAACTAAGCCCGTGTGCCACAGCTACTGAGCCTGCGCTCTAGAGCCCACGAGCCACAACTACTGAGCCCATGTGCTGCAACTATTGAAGCCCACGCGCCTAGAGCCCGTGCTCCACAACAAGAGAAGCCACCGCAATAAGTCCGTGCGCCGCAAGGAAGAGTAGCCCCTGCTCACCGCAACCACAGAAAGACCGCACGCAGCAACAAAGACCCAATGCAGCCAAAAAAAAAAAAAAAAAGTCAGACTGTCCCTAACAGGCATATCATCAGCCTATGACCGCTGTAGAGAGGAGTCGTTCTTCACAGTGGGCTTCGGCCTAGCCAACTTGCCGACTACGTGTAATACAACAAAACGGGGACAGGTAGAAACAGAGTCCAACCCATCACCTCCAATTTCTGAGTGTGTTCCAGCTCTTATTCACATAAGCCTGGAGAGGAAGGCTCTTTGTGTGTTATTAATCTCCCCAGGGGAACAACCACAAAATGAGAGCTGGTGCTGGTTTTGCAGGAATGATTTGTAAGGAATGAAAATAAGTAAATTTCTTAAAATGCTTGGCAATGTCAAATCTCCTGGGCCCATCAGAGGGACAGAAGCCAGTTCCAGACGGCCCCCCTGATGATCGGCCCTTGCTGTTAGTCGGAAGGGGTTTAAAAGCCTTGTTGTGTTTGGAAGGCAGGGGCGGAGGAGGAGCCTGGGGAGAGAAGGTGAGAGAGGGGAGGGAGGGAGGGAGGGAGAGAGGAATGAGCCCTTTAACTTCTTCCTTTTGTTGTGGTGCCTTTTGTACTAGGTCTGGGGCAGGATGTGAAGTGGGAAGTGTTTTGCAGTCAGAAGAACTGCAGCTGGTTGGGGATGGCGTGGGCGATGGACGCTCTGGGGAGAGATAGCAGAGGACAGGAGGAGGGAGGGAAAGACATATGGGGGTGGTGGATGAATAAGACCATTTTCCCCTCCCATCAGGCCTTCTTCCCCACTTGCAAGTCCAAGCGTTTCAGCTCAGTGTGTAGAGTGGTGTCCTGCTATGATCACTGGGTTTAGTTGTTGGATTTCACGGTTGGTTTGGGTTCTATGGCTTTCATGCAGTGTGCCCTTGGGCAAGTCACTTGACCACTGGGCCTCAGATTCTTCACCTGTCAAGTGGATACTACTACCTAGAACATAAAGTTGTTGAAAATAAATGAAATGCCTTCCAAACTGAAACACACACATCGAAGCTTATTCTTAGGGTTTTGTAGAAATGGCTGGAAGGCAGGATGGCAGGAGAGGACTCCAGAAGGGCAGCATTCCTGTGCGACAAACCCAGTAAGTCCACATCACCAAGCCCTCTGCAGCTCACCTGCCTTTCCGGCCCTTTGCCACTTTACGGACATCGGGTCTCCATTGGGGTGTCCACAATGCCAGTCATGCCCCTGCTGGTCCCCAAGAGCCTATTCTTCCCAGCCTCTGCTCACCTGACTGCAAAGGCCCTGGGAAGAAGACTTGAGGTGTCTACTCTTTGATCATTTTCTTCAAGTGTGGCCAAATGGGACAGAAGGAGGGAGGTGGGGGTGGGGGGGAGGAAGGAAGGAACACAGGAAGGAGGGCTGGTTTTCTTCTGACTTACCCTGGCTGCAGCCTCTGCTCTGCTCGTCCCAGTATCTTTCCCTGACACATTCTCTGATCATGAACTGCCCCGGGTCTCCCGGTGCTCCATTTTCCACTCCTCTCCTGCCACCTCAGTCGCATTTGAGCTGTTCAAACGGAGAGAAGAAAAAATAAATAAATAATGGTAACTTCAGGAGCATCAGAACATCAAGTTGCCATTTACAATCGTTCCGTATCTGTGATACCGTGTGACACCCCAGAAGGGCTACTACTGTTGTTACCCCCATTATACAGATTTTACAGGTGGGAGACTGCAGTTCATTGAGGGACTGGATTGTCCTCCAGTCACAGGGCTTGTAAGCGCAAGATCTGGGGCTCCACCCTTGGGATTCAGATTCCAGACCTCCCTCTCTTCTGTGTCTGTCTCAGCATAAAAGTGCTGAGTGTATGTGTGCGGGGGGCAGGAGGGGCGGGGAGTGGGGGGGGGGGTTGTACGACACAATCTGCACCTTAATAGAACTGGAATAAGAATGATAAAAAATTTGGGGAGAATTCCTATCCGCTAATCCTGCCCAACCTAAACATTGCCTGTAGTTTCCAGAGGGTTCAGAAGCACACTTATGGAAAAATCCTAAGCGTTCTTCAGTGCTTTGGGCACCTAAGGAGGTGCTTAAAAATGATTTGGGAAGTGAGTGGAGCTATCTGGCTTTCTGACTTGACTCCATCCAGAGCGTGAGGTGTGCAGAGGCCCACGGGCCCCGACTGTGGTATTGTCTTCTCTTCTCTCAGACAGAAGAACAGAATTGGAAAATGTCACCATGTAACTTAGAATCTGATTGGACAAACATGAGCTCTACTATCCACAAATGAATCCACCTAAAATAGGTTTTTTACACCTGTTCTGAGACAATCAGAATATGACCCCAAACCAAGCAATAGCCTAGAGCACTGTTAATGTTCAAAGGGCTGCTATGTTATCATTTGAACAAAGAATAGATTTGCAGATAATAGTGTGTTAATACAAGGTGGTCTTCTGAGAGTATAAAAAAAAAGGGAGCCCAAACAGTAAAAATTAGCATCACCTGAGCTCTGTCTGGAAGACAGGACACCCAGATCTTTAGGACAAATACTCTGAGATCGAATCTTACCTTCCTAGATTGCTGTCTTAGTCTGTTTGGGCTGCTAGAACAGAATACCATAGACTGGGTGGCTTATAATCAACAAACATTTATTTCTTGCAGATCTGGAGGCTGGAAAGTTCAAGATCAAGGCCCTGGCAGATGTAATGTCTGATGAGAGCTCACTTCTTTGTTCATAGATGGCCGTTTTCTCTCTGTGTCCTCACATGGCAGAAGGGGTGAGGGAGCTCACTGGGGTCCCTTTTATAAGGGTGCTAATCTCACTCATGAGGGCTCCACTCTCATGACCTAATCACCCCAAAGACCCCACTCCCAAATACCATCCCATTGGGGATTAGGTTCTAACGTGTGAATTTGAGGAGGACACAAACATTCAATCTTTAGCAACCTCCAAGCCTATCCTTGAGATAACATTTAAATTATTTCTGGGGACTTCCCTGGTGGTCCAGCAGCGAAGACTCCATGTAGGCAGTACCGTTCAGCCCCTGGTCAGGGAACTAAGATCCCGCGCGACGGGCAGTGCAGCCAGAAAAATAAATTTTTGTTCCCTGAGAAATGCCCCATTTTTTCCTCCCTAGGCCTCTGCCTAGCTCTAATGTTACTTATGCCATGAAACCTTCCCAATTCCCCTTCTCCCTTGCTAGAAAAAAAAAAAATCTCTTCTCTGAAACCGAAGATACCTTGATTTTCCCTCTTTCACACAGCACACTTGCGTGAAGGTTAGAGCCAGAAGTGTCTCACCCCAGGTCTCATGCTGGCTGTGGCTGAAATGAACATTAACTTCAGTATCCTGACTCCAGGCGATGCCCTTTGCATCGCACGTCCTTATCTGGAAGGACTGATCTATGGCCCCTGTGAGCACATTAGCAGATTGGTTCTGCAACTGCTGTCACAAAACAGGACCCTAGGACCCAGGACCGGTCAGCTCTGGCAAGGGGTAGGGAGTCAGGAGAGACCTGCAATGTAGATGCCCCGAGAGCAGGGCAAGCCGGCAAGAGTGCTTAAAGCTGGGATCAGGGAGGAACTAGTCTTGGCTGGCATTTGTCCTTTACACTGTAGGTAAAATACTCTTTCTAAAATCTGATCAGGAAATGTACTCATGCCTTTCCCAAGCTAAAGACCCTTTTAAAGGGTCTTCCATTGCTCCATTGCCCTCAGGATAAAGCCGAATTCCCCGATGTGGTCTGCAAGGCCCTCTTCACTGTGGCCTCTGTTTTCCTCTACGACTTCACATCATGTAACCACTGCCCCCCATCACCACCAGGAGCATGTGTAATCTACACTCCAATTCAGTGCAGTGGTGAGTGACACTATGACCCCACCTTCCAGACGTTCGCTGGTGCTCTTGACGGCAGACCGGGACACTGGCCGTAATGGTGCAGACAGATCAGTACTGTGATTGTGATGTGCTGGGTTTCATGGGAATTCACAGGAAGGACACCTGGGCCAGATTTAGGAGATCAGGGAGGGATACCTAAGCTAAAAGCTAGATGATGGTAATAGATGAAGAGGGTTAGGAGTGTTTCAGGCAAACAGTATGGAGTAAGTGCAGGAGGCAGACAAGGACACAGGGTTCAGGAACCAAAGGAGTAAGAGGTGGTTGGCAGGATGGGAGGAAGCGAGGCTGGGGTAGGTAGGGCCGGTCGTGCTGAGGCCTCTAAGCCCCACCAAGGCATCTAGACCGTGCCTCCAAGGCTATGGGCAACCAGTGAAGGGCTTTAAGCTTAAATTGAGGTGCATAAGGAACTGAGGAGTGAGAAGGGGACGGTTTGAGCGAAAAGAGGTCACTAGCTTCTGCTAGCTTTGCTCAATCCATAACCATTTGTTGCAAACAACCACACAAAGCTCTAAGCCAAACCTGGTAGAGAATATGCAGAAAAAAATACCCAGAGCTTTCCCTTAAAAAATCTCATGGAGGCTTCCCTGGTGGCGCAGTGGTTGGGAGTCCGTCTGCCGATGCAGGGGACATGGGTTCGTGCCCCGGTCCGGGAGGATCCCACATGCCACGGAGCGGCCGGGCTCGTGAGCCATGGCCGCTGAGCCTGCGTGTCCGGAGCCTGTGCTCTGCAACGGGAGAGGCCACAGCAGTGAGAGGCCCACGTACTGCAAAAAAAAAAAAAAAAAAAAAAAAAAATCTCATGGTCTAGGAAGAGGGTTAAGACAGACAAAACAAAAACATATGTACAGTGGACTGATCACTCAGCCATGAAAAGGGAAATGATGCCATTTGCAGCAACATGAATGAGATGATCATACTAGGCGAAGTAAGTCAGACAGAGAAAGACAAATATCATATGATATCACTTATATGTGAAAACTAAAATACGACACAAATAAACATATTTACAAAACAGAAACAGACTCACAGATATAGAGAACAAACTTAAGGTCATCAAAGAGGAAAGGCTGGGGTGGGGGATGAATTAGGAGTTTGAGTTTAGAAGGTACAGACTATTGTGTATAAAATTGATAAACAACAAGGTTCTACTGTATAGCACAGGGAACTATATTCAGTATCTTGTAATAAACTATAATGGAAAAGAATCTGAAAAAAATATATATATATAACTGAATCACTTTGCTGTACACCTGAAACTAACACAACATCGTAAATCAACTATACTTCAATAAAACAAACAAACACAACCAAAAACCCGAAACCAGGCAGAATATTAAAACTGTGATAATAGAGGTACAATCAAATGTTAGCTGAATTCAAGAAAGAGAGCAATTCAGTTCAGTTGGAGCAACACCAAAGGTCTCATGAGGAAGATGCTCTCTGAGACTGTCTGAAGAACAGGAAGGCTTTCAATCAGCAGTGATGGCGAAGCAAGGAGGGGAGGGGCCAGGAAGGTCAGGACCGGGGAGGAGAAAGCAGGAGAGCAGGGAAGAGCCTCCTTAGACTCGCGGAACAGGATGGGGGAGGAGGATAGTGAGAGATAAGCTGGGCAGGTTGAAGTCAGAGTCCCAAGGGCCCCAAATGCCCAGCCAAGAAGTCTGGATTTAACTCTGCAAGTAACAGGAAGCACCAGAGGTTTTTAAGATCAGAAGAGCCAAGATAAGAACTTGGAAGATTAATTGGCAGGGGTATCTATACACCGGTGTTACTCAGCTGGGATTTGTGGATGTATTTTCAGTGCTCTGAGAATTCTACAGTAATTTTAAAATTATGTGTTTTTATTCTAATGAAAATCTTAAAATATTATAATATTCTGGAGTATTTGAATGACCGCATTATATAACAGAATTCTGCCACTCAAGTTCAATGTCCATTCCTTCACTCAAAATATTAATTGAACACTTACTATGTGCCAGGCGTTGTTCTAAGCACTGGGCATACAGCAGTAGACACAACGGATAAAAGTCTCCCTCTGTAAATTTGAACATTAACTGGATATTTATCAATATTAAGAACATTTTTTTAGGCATAATCACAGTGTATGTTTATGTTTTAAAAGGAGTTCTTATCTTTCAGGGATATATATACCGAAATGTTTATGCATGGACTTACATGGTATCTAAGATCTGCTTCACAGTTGTCCAGTGGGGTGGAAAAAAGTGGGTGAGAATATAGATGAAATGAGATTGTCCAGGAGTTGATCGTTGTACTTGGACAAAGGGTATGAAAAGATTCATTGTAATATTCTCTTTACTTCTGTGTATGCTTAATGTTTTTCACAAAAAAGAAAAAAAAAAGACAGAAAGAAAGAAAAAAAGAAAGAAAAAAAGAAAGGAAAGAAAGAAAGGAAGGAATCCCTGCCCTTATGGAGCTTACTTTCTAGTGTTTGAATTTGTGCTCATGAGGCATCAACACCAAGTGAAGGCAATATGATGTCACGGTGCCAGAAAAGAACAGAAGTTGCAAAGCAGGGTTATACAAAGATGAGCGAGGAAATTGAGGCCTTACCTGGCACATGGAAGTGCAGGCATCCTGGATTCCAAAGAACCAGTTTGATACATGAAGCCTCTTGGATGTGCATGTTTCCTGAGTATCCTGTCTCTGTACATTTTTACTTGGAACTGTTCGTTAGCGAGTAAATAAGAAAGCATTAAAAATTGTGTTAGAATTATGGGGTACACTATCAAAAACTCATTCAGTGACAGTTTCAAGGGTGTTTGTTAAATAAACAATGTGACAGGACTCAAGAAGTGGCCCACCACACTCAAAATTAAAAGAATTCAGCTAACAGCAAGTGAAACACAAAATGAACAAATTCACCTTTCTAACACTAGCTTCAGCAGAACAATATACTGTCACTTTAAATCAATGTATTTTAGTTTCATTAGTTTTACATGTCTATTTGTTAATGTAAAACGTTTTAGTTACAGTTGTCCCTGGGTATCTGCAGGGGATTGGGTCCAGGACCCCCACAGATACCAACATCTGTGGGTGCTCAAGTCCCTTATATAAAATGGTATAGTATTTCCATATAACCTACATGCGTCCTCCTGTATACCCTAAACTATCTCTAGATTACTAATTATACCTAATACAATGCAACTACCATGTAAATAGTTGTAAATACAACGTAAAGGCTTTGTGGACAGTTGCCCGTGTGTGACAAATTCAAGTTTTGCTTTTTGGAATTTTCTGGAACTTTTGGGAATATTTTTGATCCGCGTTCAGTTGAATCTGTGGATGTGCAATTTGCCGATGCGAAACTCATGGATATGGAACCTGCAGATATGGAAGATTGAATGTCTGTAGTATAAGAACTACAGGTAAAAAGTTACTAGTTTTATGCCTGCATATATTTAAATTAAATGTATTACATCAACACTGAAGGACCATAGGATTATTCTCTCCCTGGTATAAAGTCAGTACGTTTTTCAGGAATACAGAGAGACTGATTATGATCTTACAAAAACCAAGGTGAGAAAACTGCTTAAATAGAACGTCCTCAGTGCGGCTGAAAATAAAAATTAGATTCAAGAGATAGTTTGGAAGTAAATCTACCCCTTCTAGAGGATTGAAAATGATTTGGATATGGGAGGTGAATGAAAAATATTTGAATCTAGAGGACTAAAGAAATTCCATTCTCAAACATTTGCAAAATTAATTTTGGACACATTGCATTTGAAAAGCCAGCATGGTAGCAAAATGGAAAGATGAAACTGGAACTTGGAAGAACCAGAAGACACATTACCCATCCCACTACATTTGGGACCCATGGCCCCTTCACTCATTACAATGTGGATCAAGCCGACTATGGAAACCACACACAGAGCCCAAAGCAAGGCCAGTTGCCCAGGACCAGAGATTCCCAAGCCCTAAACTGGAAGATGCCATGGCCAGGAGAACACTGTGGCCAGGACCACGTGTGGGGTGGGGCAAAGGGCTCCAGGGCTCCCCATTCCCCTGCTCCAAGCCAGAGGGAGTTGCTGGCTTGACTTCCAGCCACTAGTTTTGTGAGTTGTCACTTGAAGGCACTTCTATCTGCCTCCTGTTTTTAGTTCAGATTACAAATGGTAAACAACCAAAAAAAGTTTCCGGTTTGGAAATTAGAGACCATCTGTTTCTCATTCTATTTCCCCTCTCTTCTCTGATTTCTTTTATTCTCTTCCCGCCCTCTCCCCCACCCTAAGAGCACACAGCTCAGCTGGGAGCATAGTGACCTCATTTGACTACCTTCACTTTAATGAAAATGTCGGGTTTGTTACTGGGATTATACTAGGGAATTCCTTGTTCCCACTCAAACTAAGGTGTCTTGGATTGTTTCATCAAAAAAAAAAATTATTTTTCACGAAGATGGAGTTTCTCCATTCGAACTTACAAAGAAATCTAAATAAAATAATAAATAAAATCATGTCTGATTAAGCCATATGCAGTTTTGTTGAAGGCAGTGCACAAACTCTATTTTAATGTCTTGTTAACAGACTCCTTAAACTTTAACCAAAGGATAATGGTTAACTTTTAAATCAAAGATAAAAATGAAACATTGAACTGGCTATATTGGAGGCAGCTGTGCTTCCAGGACTGCTTCTCTCCTGGAATTCAGAAGTGGGCAGGCTTGCTTTAGAATGTGGCTCTACTTCCCCGTAGTCTGGTGTTACAGGTCCCTCTTGTGTTGACTGTTAACACTGTCTCGCTACTGGCCCTAGAACCTGATGATTCTACATTTGAGTTCATTAGCTTATTGCAACCAATATCCTCGTCATCATCACCATCATTATCTCCACCAACACCATCGTCCTCATCATCACCATCGGCATAATGGAAAAACAGTGCAGGGTAGTTCAAAACCACATGCTTTGGAACCAGACAGATATGAATTTGAACTCTTTCCTCTTCACTGTGTTACCTTGGGTGAGTTACTCACACCTTTGTATGTCAGTTTCTGCACTGATTAAGTGAAAGTGATTATACTCACATAACAGTTTTCAGGAGAAACTAGAATGAAATATTGTTGGGCTGTGCCCCGCAGGCCTGCAAGCCTTGTAGCTGTCCAACCTGAAGCCAAAGAAAGAGCCCGGGGACAGTGACGGAGACATCACTGGTTTCTTGGACAGGGGGATCTTACACATCTGAAGCAGGTTCCTGGAGCAACACCCCCGTCGTGTGCGGCAGACCTCAAGCAGGACGTGACAGCGACCTTCGGCAGGAAGGAGGCTGCGATTTATAGGGGCAATTGATGTCAGGTTGGCTCATCAATTACTATGGAAACCAGCAGCTGGGGGAGGGAGCAAGCACATAGGCAGTTACTAATTAAGCCCCATAATTAAGAGGATTGAAGCAGGGATTGGTCAAGCAGGGGATGTACAGAGAACAGGAGAATAGCCATCTTGAATGGCCCGACCATACAAGTATGTAAAGTATCTGATGTCAAGGCTCAGAAAATATTACCCCCTTTCCCATTCATTTCTTCTTTCTCTAAGGAAGACAGAAATTCTGGGAAAGAAACAGTTACGATGTAATGGAAGCAAATGGATATGTCGGGAACTTATCAAAGGTTTGAGTAATCTTTAAGCTACCTACATAGTAACAAAGCAACCAAATTAAAAAAAAATTAAAAATTAGTCAGTGGTCCTGTTTTGGCTCATCATTATGCCCAGCAGGGTACCCTTTGCTCACTTCCTGTTTTCCCAACTCCCTGCCTTTATTGTCACTACTCCGGAAGGCGAAGGACCTATCTTTTCTTCTGGTTGTTGACATCTGGCAAGTGTCTATTTCTTCCATCCTATAACCCTGTTCATAGCAAGTCCTCAAATCAAAATACAGACACATTTTCTTGAGATTAGTCAGGAGAGTTGTGTCTACAAAGTGTTCAACAAGGTCTTATACATAATTATGGTCCTGTTCACAATAAAGGATTTGTCCTTCCTCTGAATTCATGTAGAACTTATGCAAAAAACTCAGCCCTTAGCGTATAGCATCTTGCTCTAATGTAGGCTTCTCCAGGATCCTTGGGGCTGTCTCAATTCCTCTTTGACTTTCTACCAACAAGCACAGGCTTCACCACAAAGTCAGCTTTAATAAATATTTATTGAATTAAATTGAACTGTGTATCTTGTTTGCCTAAGGAGACTCGAAATGTTTCAAAAACAGAAACTTTATTCTCTACTTCTTCGTACCTTCTTTTCTCTCCTCTTACCCCAAGTTGGTGCTCAAGAAATGATCAGTAAATACCTGATAATATTTACAGTAAGCAATAGAACGGAGCAGACCCAGAATTCCAGTGCTGCAAGGAATCTTCACCGGCATCCACTCCAGGCCTGAATTCTGTGACAACGGTCCAGCCAAAGACCCTTCTCGCTTTGCCGGTGCAAGTCTCATCCCCGGGGTTGTACTGTTATCAAGGTAGAGATTTCAGAAAGAAAGCTCTTCTTTATATTGAGCTACAATTTGTTTCCCTTTCCCTTTCACCTTCCATCTAAAAACCTATCCATTGGAGGAATACAAAACAGTTTTAAAAAAAATCTATTTTATTGAAGTATAGTTGATTTACAATGTTGTGTTAATTTCTGCTGTACAGCAAAGTGATTCAATTATACATACATACATATATACATACATTCCTTTTCATATTCTTTTCCATTATGGTTTCTCACACATTATTAAATATAGTTATATATATATATATACTATTATATAGTTATATATAGTAGGACCTTGTTTATCTGTTCTATATATAATAGTTTGCATCTGCTAATTCCAAACTCCCACTCCATCCCTCCCCCAGCCCCCTTCCCCCTTGGCAGCCACAAGTCTGTTCTCCATGTCTGTGAGTCTGTTTCTGTTTCGTAGATAAGTTCATTAGGAATATAAAACATTTTTTAAACTGTCCACATGACAGCCCATCCTATACTCAAAGATAGCTCTTGAATCTATTTTTTTCCATGATAAAAACTTCAGTTCATTACATGACACAGTGTTAATTTCTTTGTCATCCAGGTCTCTCTGATTCTTCACTTAGTTCTTCACTTGAAAGTGGCTATAATTATCATTATTTTTAATTGAGAATTTACTCTGTACCAGGCGTTGTAGTGAATTGCTTACAAATGTTGTCTCTTTAGTTCTCCTAAACTCTTGAGGCAGGTATTTCTATCACAGCTGAGGGCACTGAGGCTTCGTGGGGATAAGTATCTTGCCTAAACGGTGAAGAGCTGAGCTGGGACTGGGATCCAGAAATGTCGGATCCCCAGCCCCAACCCATACCTGCTATACTTCACTGCCCCCCCGAATGAAACTGGATCAGTCTGCTCAGAACTCAGTTCATTCTTCATCTGGACTGGATTCTTTTTGCCTGTTTTCCCCCAAATTCTGTTTCACTTCTCGTGTTTGTAGTTAAAGAAATCTACTTGCCTCCTAATGCTGATTAGTTTTTTTCCCTCTAGATCTTCCAGTTACCCTGGCAACATGGCCAAAGAAATAAAGGAAGTGAGAAGGTGCCTGCGAGTTAAGGGGAATCCACTGGGACACAACTCATGAGCTCCTTGGCAGGTTCCAGGTCATGGTGGCCAAATGCCAGGGGGTGGGGGGACTACATTGTGGTTAAAGAGACAAAAACCAAACCAAACCAGACCGAACCAAAGCAATATGTGATGCCAAGTGTTATTATCCAAAGGTGAGGTGAGAAAATGAAACTTCAGGTCTGAAAGTTGGGAATGGAGTATACAGTGGGTCAGGGCACACTGAGAAAGAGAGACTATAAGCAAAGAAAGGGCAACATTATCTCTGATTTCTAGGGCAGAGGTGAGGGCTCAGAGTCATACCTGATAATCTAAGGACCCTGGGCAAATCTGAATAGAAATAGGGGAAGCAGTGCATTTTTTTCTTTTTTTTTTTTGACCTGGTTTTAGTCACAGATTTTTTTTTCTCCCTGCAGAGCTTTCCTGAAATGCCTACTCAAATTATTAACATTTTCAACCAACTGATTCTTTTGGCCGAAACAGAACATCCATGTGCCAATGTGTAGACTGAACTCTGTGACCTCTCTAGTGGGAAGTGTAGCTGTTGAAAAGTTTATCACTGAGTTGCAAACACTGGGAGGTAGTGAGCTTTACTTTTTCTTGCTTTTTAAAATAGTGACATCTTTGACCTACATCTAGCATTTGAGGTGACATATATGTGCCAAACACTTAGATTTAATGGAGAGTTTGAGATGAGGTATATGGGAAAACAGCAGAGAGAGAGGGAGAAGGGAGGGAGACAGAGAAATTCATAAAATTATCAAACACGTACTGTATTTTTTATTGTGGTAGAATATAACCTGAAATACACATAGAAAAAAACTCATGACATTTTGGACCTTTTTTTTTTTTTTTTGGCCACGACACACAGCATGCAGGATCTTAATTACCTGATCAGGAATGGAACCTGCACCCCCTGCAGTGGAAGTACAGAGTCTTAACCACTGGACCTCGGTCCCTGGAACATTTTAAAGTGTACAGTTCAATGATACTAAAATAGTAACTTTGTTCTGCAAACATCAGCACCACCTTCACCTCCAGAGTGTTTTCATCTTCTCAGACTGAACCTCTGTACCCACTAACCTTAAACAATAACTCCCCACTCCCCCCACCCCAGCCCCTGGCAACCACCATTCTCCTTTCTGTCTGTGAATTTGACATTCTCAGTACCTCATATAAGTGAAGTCACACAGGATTTGTCTGACTTATTCCACTTGGCATAATGTCTTCAAGACTCATCCATGTTGTAGCCTGTGTTAGAATTTCCTTCCTTTTAAAGGTTGACTAGTATTCCACTGTATGTAGGTACCAGTTTTTCTTTGCACCTTCATCCACAGAACCACATTTTTTGAGGCAGGAAAATACTGACCTAAGTGTTAACAGCTGGCGTTCCCTTAAGCAAGCAGAATCACTATGAGTGATGTGGAATAAGTGATCTATTGTAGGTGTTGGGACTTACACAGTAGATGAGGATGTCTGTGGAAAGTTCTGCCTCTGGTGGGTGGGCTCCAAGCTGCTGAAGGTCAAGAGGACCAGCAGTTGAGAAGCAAAGCTGGGTGGGAAATGGGGTAAAGTGAGGACTAACAGGAACCCATAGGAATAAACTGGAACCTATGAGGACTAAGTGTAGCCTACTCACAAGGACAAAGGAGAACCCATATTCATCCTCCCCGCATCTAACTCCAGTAGCGTAGGAAGAAGATGGTACCTTTTCCCTCGAACTGCAGACATGCCTGGCAGGGGATGCAAAAGAGCTGGAGGGGGCGAGCCAGTGAGACTCAGAGGCTCTGTGGCCCCATCACTGCCCCACGGCGATGACAAGCCAGCAGATTAACAACACGTGCAAATGGTGCATCGCCTGAGGTCTGACACCCAACCTTCCTAGTATAATCACTGCTGCTTCCCTTCCACCTTCCGCATTTCATGCAAATTTCCCTGAGGCCAACCTAACCCAGAAGCATACAGGGAAGGGGATTCTGGGAAATGTGGTTCCACTTTACTGAGTTTGACACAGTGCAAAACCACCACAATATCTTTAGAACTACTTAGAGATGACTATTTCCATATGTCAAATTCCCAGTGCTTCTGAGGCTCTCAATAATTCACTGTTTGAAAAAGTCTGGAGTAGATCCAATGTCCTTCTGTTTTTATTTCAGGACAGTTGGGTATCAGGACATCTAAGTGACGGCATCAGATTCTCAATTATTATGACTAAGTCGTGATAAAACAAACCCTCGATCAGTGTTTATATCACACAAAAGGATGAAAGGGGAAAGATTCAGCATCATCTGGCAAGTTCCAAAGCCCTGGATGCCTGGGGTTGCAATTGAACCTTTGTCTCTGCTTCCACGTCCAATGAGTGGGAACCATCACCATTGAGATCACTGCTCTTCACTGGTCTGTTTCAAAGAGTGAGGCTGTCAGTGCAGGTGAAGGTGTCCAGACTAAGAGATAGGGGTTTTGGGGTGTGTATGTGTGTGTTGGGGGATGTGAGGAAAGGATTCAGAGAAAGTGTCATTCCTCTGGGGACTGGCTCACACCAGGAAGTGAGTCGAAGACATTTCCACTTGCCCATCCCCCTGGGGAGGTATGTTCTAATGACACAAACTGGGCCACCGTCAGTGATGATTCCTACAGTTCTTGGCTGTGATCCAGTTATTACCTTTGCCTGCCCACAGCCAGCCTGGCCTACCAGCTCCAGGGGCCGACTGCCCAATGTCTGTGTGGCTCCCCACACCTTGACAGCTGCATCTTGACGGTTTCCCAGCTTGTTAGCAGCGTCCCTGGAGGGAGGATGAGAGAGGAGACAGAAACTCAAGTCTTTCTCGATTAGGAGCTCCAGGCAGATTCCTGAGGCGTGGAGAATGACACTGTCGACTTGGATTGGCCATGGATTTTGACTGTTTTGCATTGTGTCGTTGATTTACAAAGTTAGAGTTTTGTAAGACTGTTCTATCAAGGGGGTGTCTGTACTCTGAACTACTCACTTTCCATTTCTTTTTTTTTTTTAATACATTTATTTATTTATTCATTTATTTTTGGCTGCTTTGGGTCTTCATTGCTGTGTGCGGGCCCTCTCCAGTTGCTGCGAGTGGGGGCTACTCTTCATTGCGGTGCGCGGGCTTCTCATTGCGGTGGCTTCTTGTTGCGGAGCACAGGCTCTAGGCGCACGGGCTTCATTAGTTGTGGCACGTGGGCACAGTAGTTGTGGCTTGCGGGCTGTAGAGCACAGGCTCAGTATTTGTGGCTCATGGGCCCAGTTGCTCTGTGGCATGTGGGATCTTCCCGGACCAGGGCTCGAACCCGCATCCACTGCTTTGGCAGGCTGATTCTTAACCACTACCCCACCAGGGAAGCCCACTTTCCATTTCTTTATACATTGAGTTACTACTTCAATAAACATTTAAGGCATGGGGAGGGACAAATATGAATGTAACATGCTTCTTGTCCTTGAGTCAAGTGTTGGGGGGTAGACATGCACACAGTACCTGAATCTCAGTCATTCTAATTACAGAGTATTCAGAGTTGTGACAGCGATGCACCTGATATTAGAATATTATAAAGACGGAGGACTGGTGTCTGGAAAGATGGAAGGAGGTTTCTTGGACGGGGTGATATCTGAGTTCAGCCGACCTTCGTGCTATTACTCTGTCAACTGAAAAAAATTCACAACCTAGAAGTTGAGGATTATGTTTTATTTGGGGGACTTGCTGAGAACTCAAGCCCGAGTCGCAGCCTCTCAGATAGCTCTGGGGGACGGCTCTCAAGAGGTGAGGGAGGACCCAGGATATATAGGAGTTTTGCAGTAAAAACCAGGTGGTCAGAACATCAAAAGATTACTATTAATTAAAGAAAACCAGACATCTCCAGTTAATGAATTCAGCACTTTCCTATGTATGGGGAGATGCAAGAGCCTGGGCTTAATGAAGTCATTTCTTTGAAATGCACCTCAATTACCTAGTGCCAGTATCCAGTTCTTTTCCATCCTGAATCCCCTCAGGATGCCCCGTTGGGGGCGGCTGCAGTGACTGACCCGGCTTGATGGTAGGCGGCTTGTTTGTCTCCATCCTGAGTTGCCTCAGGGCTCACAGACATGGTGTCTGTAGTGGCTGATGGCTGAAACATCCTTTGTCTGCTGATATGGCAGGCAGCATTCTTGGTCCACAGCTGTGAATGTGACTGCCATTGTGTTTGGGCAGGTGGAAAGGGGGATGTCCTGTTATCTACTGCTATGTAATAAATCGCTCCAAAAACTCAGTGGGTAGAAACAAGGACTATTTATCTGCTCCTGATTCTGCAATTTGGGCAGCACTTGGCAGGGATGGCTTGTCTCTGCTCCTGTGGTACTTGCTGGAAGGTCCAGGGTGGCCTCACTCACGTGTCTGGTGCCTTAGCTGGCAAGGCTGAAATGGCTGAGGGCTGGCTGGGTCTCTTTCGCTTTCATCCCCCAGGTCTCCACTCTCTCCATATGGTCTCTTTCTCCAGCAAGGTAATCAGACTTCTTTACATGGTGGCTGGCTTCCAAGAGGGTGAAAGTAGAAGCCACCAGTCTTCAGAAGGTCTAGGACTAGGACTGGCACGGTGTCACTTCCACCACCTTCTACCGGCCACAGCTATCGAGGCCAGCCCAGATTCAACGGAATGGGAATTAGGCTCTACCTCTGGATGGGCGGGTAGGAAATGTTGGTGGCCACTCTACAACAAGGGAAGAAAATGTGAATAAGACCTAGTTTCTTTCCTAAAGGAGTTCATGGTCTCACCTACCTGAGGAATAAGATGGACACACACTTTGAACAGAGTGTGAAAAATCCCTGAGTTCTGTGTCAGCTCCCTTGGGAAACAACATGCAAGACTTGATCCCTATGAGGTCCTGTGTCCAGCTATTGGTTTAGGAAGATTTCTGGTTTCCTGATATTGCCTCTTAGGGTAACAGAATCCTTCCCTTGGAATGTTGTGCCTGACTTGCGGAACGTTTGGAGCACTCAAAGAGCACAGAGCTGGGATTTATTGTGTTTACCAAACAAGTTATATGAACAGTGCTCTTTCAGTTTGCTCCTGTTTGTTTAATAATTTCTCGCATATATTTGGTTTGAGGTTTATTTTCAATTTAATCGGGTATCGAGGGTGTAGGAGAGCAGCTAGTTTTTGCCACCTTTAAAATTCCTGGGTGGCTATGATTTATTCCAAAAGGACCTCGGAGTTGCGTGTGGCTGAATTGGCTCAGCCAGTTCACAACAAGTAGTCTCTCCTTTCCATACCTCGGGCCACAATCTCCAGCTACCTTCTCCTCCGCTACTGGTGGTGTTTTAAAGTGGGGTGCACCTGTGTGCAAAAGTGACCCCTTGTGGTTTGCCCTGGGCGCTGCATCCCTAGGGCCTTGCGTCCCTGGAGGAACCTGCACAGGATGGCACCAGGCTGTTGGAGCCATACATCGAAAAGAACAGTCTGTTTCCCAAGGAAATGTGTGCAGAAGCATATAGCTCAGCGCGACTGCTGCACCGAGAGGGAAACACAGCATCTGCCAGCCCACGAAGCCTGCTCACAGCTCTTCCCCGTACCCCCCGTCCCTCCCGAGAACAGTCTGTTTGCCAAGGAAATGTGTCTGTGCAGAAGCATATAGCTCAGCGCAACTGCTGCACCGAGAGGGAAACACAGCATCTGCCAGCCCACGAAGCCTGCTCACAGCTCTTCCCCGTACCCCTGCCCCTCCCGAGGGGAGCTGCTACGGTTATTCCAATCACAGTTGAACAGATTATTTTGGAAAAGAAGAGCACAGGTCTGCAACAGCCATCTGATCTAAGAGCCAATTTATACTTGAGCAAAAGATGAAAATTACTGGCATGATTGGCCTCAGGGAGTTGAAAGCTGAGGGGTGACATTTTAACGATGTTTACATTTTCAAAGAGTTTTTATCCAGGACTTTTAACTGAGGAAATCTGCTATATGTACAAATGCAGATAAATGAATGCTCAATGGTCGTGAAAACCATTTAATGAAATTCACAGCAGATACTGATTGCATACCTGTTAAATTCAAAACACTGTGCAGGATGACGTAGGAAAGTGAGAGATACTTTTACCGGGGCCTGATTTTTCTTTTTGGCCCCTACTGAGTTTAGAAATCAAAATATTGGTGTTTCATTGGCGTTTCTTATGGATCCTGGTGCTGTGATCTGTTAGTCGGCTTAGGAATAGAACCGGTTGATGTGTATGGGAATTTATTTATTTATTAAAAATGTATTTATTTGCTTGTTTGTTTTCATTCATCAAACATGTTTTTCATTGTGGTAAGAATTTTAAAAAAATATTTATTTATTTATTTGGTTGTGCTGGGTCTTAGCTGCGGCAGGTGGGCTCCTTAATTGAGGCATGCAAACTCTTAGTTGCAGCATGCATGTGGGATCTAGTTCCCCGAGCAGGGATCAAACCCAGGCCCCCTGTGTTGGGAGCATGGAGTCTTAACCACTGGACCACCAGGGAAGTCCCTGTGGTAAGAATATTTAACGTGCGATCTACCCTCTTAACAAATGTGTAAGTATGCAAGAGTATGGTTAACTGTAGGTACAGTGTTGCACAGTAGATCTCTAGAACTTCCTCATCTCGCATAATTGAAGCTTTATACCAACTTGCCAACTAAAGAATGTCACTTGCCACCCGATTCTACAAGAATTAAGTTATTGGCTACCGCAGTTACTGACCTTCAACACACTCTGAAAGGAACTCCAGGTGGAATGAGGCACTCTGTGCTCTGGGAAAACTGGTGGAACAGGACTGCAGATAGATATTTTCAGGAGAGATTCTTTAGGAACCTGGATTCCTGCACCTTCCCACACTTAGAAAAGCACTGAAACTGAAACCATGCAACCCAGAGTGGGACTTGAACCCACTGTCTTTTATTTAGAATCACTCACCTGGTGTCAGGACTTGATGAAGCTCAGGTTCTTTGCGTCTCAGCACAGAAAGAATTCAGTGAGAGACAAGGTGACAAGACAAACGTAAGAAGTCAGTTTATTTAGAGAGATACACATCCTGTAGATAGAATGCGGTTCGTCTCAAAAGGCGAGAGCTGTGCTGAAATATGGGGTGGTTAGTGTTTATGGGCTGGGTAATTTCTTAGGCTAATAAGTGGGAGAATTCTTCCAACTATTTTGGAGAAGGGATGGGGATTTCCAGGATTTAGGCCACCACCCACTTTTTGACCTTTTATGGTCAGCCCCTGAACTGTCATGGCACCTGTGGGTGTGTTGTTTAGCATATGCTAATGTATTACAATGAGCATATAATGAGGCTCAAGGTCTACTTGAAGTCAAATCTTCTGCCATCTTGGGCCTAATCTGTTCTCACCAGTTTTTGCTGTATCCACAACAGCTCTGTCATTCTTTTAAAGGTTGTGCTCTGCCCCTTTCCCTCCTGTTTCAAAACCATTAACTAAGATATCTGTTCCTCTTGATGAGCAGCAACCTTCCACAGACAAGTGTGCTTGATTGCATTCTCTCTCTCTCCCTCCCTCCCTCCTTTTCTGAAGCAATAAAAGCACATAATGAAAGACCTAGGTGAGTCTTCTCTCACTGACTCCTGACCCACGAATTCCTAGAGTCAACCACTAACATTTTTTCTTCTTCCAGATGTATCCCCACTTTTTTTTTTTTTTTACATAAATGGTAGCACAGTCTTTTTCTGTGTTTGGTTTCTTAATATTATATTTTCAAAATCTTTCCATGGACATACTATAGCACCATCTTACTACGTTAAAGAGCTATATAGTATTATTTATTTATTTATTTGTGGCTGCATTTGGTCTTTGTTGCTGTGCAGGGGCTTTCTCTAGTTGCAGCGAGCATGGGCTACTCTTTGTTGCGTTGCGTGGGCTTCTCATTGTCGTGGCTTCTCTTGTTGCGGAGCATGGGCTCTAGGTGCATGGTCTTCAGTAGTTGTGGCATGTGGGCTCAGTACCTGTGGCTCGCGGGCTGTAGAGCACAGGCTCAGTAGTTGTGGGGCACGGGCTTAGTTGTTCCACAGCATGTGGGATCTTCCCGGACCAGGGCTCGAACCCACGTGCCCTGCATTGGCAGGCGGATTCATAACCACTGAGTCACCAGGGAAGCCCTATAGTATTTTATTATATTGCTGTATCATGGTGTATATAACTATTTCCAGTCGCTTATACTACTAAAGATGCTACAATAAATACTCTTGTACACACATATTTGGGAACATATATAGCTAAGGGATCAACCCTAGAATTGAAATTGCTGCATAAAAGGAATATATACCTTTTCACTCTTGATAGATCTTGTTAAATTTCTTTCCAAAAGAAGTTGTATCAAATTACCCTCCCAACAACAAAGTATAGAAATGCTCATGCATTGCGTTATCCATTTTTTTAAATCTTTGCCAATCTAAATTTAAAATGATGTCTAATATTTTTAATTTGCATTTATTTTATTTGGAAAGGTAATAATAAAAATAAAGGTAAAAATTAGTAGTTAAGTAAACATTTTCTAAATACTTGTATATATTTAAACATCTTTTTAAATACTTATAAGTCATTTGTAATTATTCTGTAATTTCATTCTTGTCCTTTGTCCATTTTCTATTAAAGAGATTAGTGTTGGAAACGCCCCATAGAGTAACTGTGTGGTTTCCTTTACTCATAGAATTAGCTGTTAGATCTGTGGGAAAGAACTATAAGACAGAGCTGCCAAGTAGTCTATGAAAAACCTAACAGTCAAACTTTTTTTATCTTAGGTATTGGCATATCCCAACGATCTGTACTGTTCTAGGGTGTGATGGCTTAGGAGTGAATATGATATGAACCTAATACATTTTTAGAGGGTGTCAAATTCAGAACCAGGCAGATCCAACCCCTGACCCTAAACATGGTCCTAAAGTAAATTGCTTGAGGAAGTTGGATCCCAAAGATTACAGGTGGGGAATTTTGAAGTGTGTCCGTATTCCACTGGAGATCAAAGAAGCCTAACTAAAAGGACTGTGGGCTGACTCACATGACAACTTCTTTTTGAAAGGGCTATCTTATCTTGAAGATTATGAGTTTGGAGGAACTAAGGTGATTGGCAGGGGAAAGAATCAGAACATGTGAAATTCCTTAAAAATTTATTGGCTTAGGGACTCCCCTGGTGGCGCAGTGGTTAAGAACCTGCCTGCCAATGCAGGGGACACAGGTTCGATCCCTGGTTCGGGAAGATCCCACGCGCCGCGGAGCAGCTGAGCCTGTGCGCCACAACTACAGAGCCTGCGCTATAGAGCCCACGTGCCACAACTACTGAAGCCCGCGCGCCTAGAGCCCGTGTTCTGCAACAAGAGAAGCCACCGCAATGAGAAGCCTGCGCACCGCAACAAAGAGTAACCCCCGCTCGCCGCAACTAGAGAAAGCCTGCGCGCGGCAATGAAGACCCAACGCAGCCAAAAATAAATAAATTTATTTAAACAATTTTTATCGACTTAAATAATTTTGCCTATGTTACACATAATAGAAAAAAATTCTTTACACATTGTGTAGAAAGTCAGCATAAAAAACAGATTAAACTTTGTGTATAATGTGAATTGAAAATATTTTTCTGTAAGCTGTAATCTGGTTTTCAACTTTATGTCCCTTTTAAAATGCAAATTTAAAAAAATGTGGTACGATTTAGTACTTAAAAAAAAGTTAAGGACTTCTGCTTTCAGGTTCCACATGTAGGGAGCTTGGAAGTTGCCACTTCATCCTAGCAACAAGTAAAAAGCTGAACAGACTGAAAAATCAACAACTTTTCTAGGATCTGAAAATGAGATGAGGACACATGGCAAACTGCACTCCCCAAGCTTGGAGAGACAGTCAAATGAATACAGGAAGTCCTGGCTTCCAAGAACGGAGACTCAGGAGTGGAAACCTCCCGAAGGCCAGCACTGGGATAGGAAAACCAGCACTGTTAACTGATGAATTGCTGGATGCTCGGTGTGTACCAGTCTGAGAATTAAAAACTCTAGGGAAACCCAGTAATAGGGAGACCTCCACAATATTGTGAGATTTACCCCCAGGAGCTTGACCATGTTCCCACAGTAAATTTTGGACAACAATCCCCTAGTGCTTCCGGTAGGGGGAGGGGAAAGGGAACCATTTTTAAATAAGCCAGAGCATTCTACTCTAAGGCGTGCCCTCAGAGGAAACTAGTTAACAAGAGCTTAACCTGCTAGGGTATTCTCAGAGCCTAAGTGACCTGAGGGAGGGAAATACCCAAGACTAGCTCACCCCAGCCATCCTCTCCCACTCAAGGGGGGAAAAGAAAAATCTGAGAAAGTCTTGTGAAGTTCACAGTCCAGAGGCACGGGCTCACTAAAAGCCTGAGACTTTATCCCAGGACTGTAGAACGTATCCCCTCAACCCATTCCTCACCACCACCTTACTGAAGGCCTTTTACCCAGTACATTATGTCCAGCTTTCAAGAAGAACTGACAAGATGTCGACTGAAAAACAAAAGGCACAACCTAAAAGTTGAGAATTATGTTTTATTTGGCAGACAAAACTGAGGGCTCTGTAGTTTCCTTTTCCAGAATGTCATGTAGTTGGAATCATATGGTATGTAGTCTTTCAGACTGGCTCTTTCACTTAGCTATTTGCATTTAAGTTTTCTCCCTGTCTTTTCATGGACTTGATAGCTCATTTCTAGCACTGAATAATATTTCATTTCATTATCCATTCACCTATTGAAGGACATCTTGGTTGCTTCCAATTTTTGGCAATTATAAATAAGGTTGCTATGAACATTTGTGTGCAGGTTTTTGTGTGAATGTAGGTTTTCAACTCACTGGGGTAAATATTTAGGAGTGAGATTGTTGGGTCACATGGTAAGACTATGTTTAGCTTTCTGAGAAGACACTAACTGTCTTCCAAGTGGCTGTACCACTTTGCATTGCCACTAGCAATTAATGAGAGTCCTGTTGCTCCACCTGTTTGTACTTTAATTGGAATAGCATTAAATTTATAGATTAATTTAGGTGTGCTTGACCTTTTCATTATATTTAGAGATTATTCAAGAATAAAATAGATCTTTCAATTTGTAATCTTCATTTATATCCTCAAATAGCATTTTAAAGTTTTCTTTGCATATGTTGGGAGACACTTCTCCACAGGTTGCTCATGTTTCTCTACGAGTTGCGTTTCTCCCTTTGTTCCAAACTAACTTTTCAAGGATGTTTGTATAGCAAACAGCCTTAAAAGGTAGAGATTATGTCTTCCCCTTGAGCAAAGGGCAGGCATGATTAATGTCTTATATAAAAGATTCAGGTCCCCCAGGTCCAGGATTCTTCTGGTAATATAACCCACTGAATATGCAGGTGTCACCTGGCCCTCTCTTGTGTTGCCCTGTTGGAACTAGAGCTCAGGGAACTGGCCCAAGAAAATGCTAACAATCTGACTACTGTAATTACTGTGAGTAATAAAATTCTTTGTCTCTGACCCAGGAGTCTCCCTTCTCCTGCTAGCATCCATGAAACTGTGGCAGACTAAATTGTTAGTTTGCCAGTAAGATAAAATATGATTGTTATTTAACAGGGGAAAATACGTTGTTTTGTGTAAGAAAGCTATCATTACTAATAAAAGTCTATTTTTCGGACTTTTATTATCAAAAGTCTTATTTTTGTTGCATCGTCACCTTATTGAATTCTCTTATTGCTTGTAATAGTTTTATAGTTAATTGTCTGTGTATAATTATGCCACCTGCAAAAAAATAAGTTTGCTTCTTTCCTTCTAATATATAAACAATATATATTATATGTATACCTGCATACATATAATAATAAATAGTAAACGAGCAATAATAATAAATGACCTTGTCTAGTTTCTGACTTTACAGAATTGCTTACATCATTTCTCTATTAAGCTTGACACTAGCCTTAAAGTTCCTTGTCTTAAGAGTTCATATAGCTATATAAAGGTAGATATAGATACAGATAGGCATGGAAATTTGCAATTTTCTTAATGCAATTGTATTAAGGAAGAATTATGTAAAAATCAAGAACAGACGTTAAATTTTATCAGATGATTTTATAGCATCTCTGGATAAACATTTCTTTTACTCTGATATAATAATAGGCTAAGTTAGTGAATTATGTAAATAGAATTCTTAATATTCACCCATTCTTTCCATGTTTAAACTCTATTTAGTCCTGGTATTTTAGTTTTTAACAAGTTGCTGAATTATATTTCTTCTACTTTTTATTTTATTTATTTATTTCTTTTTTTTTAATTTTTATTTTTGGCTGCGCTGGGTCTTTGTGGCTGCGTGCGGGCTTTCTCTAGTTGCGGTGAGTGGGGGCTACTCTTCGTTGTGGTGCGTGGGCTTCTCATTGCGGTGGCTTCTCTTGTTGTGGAGCACAGGCTCTAGGCACACGGACTTCAGTAGTTGTGGCATGTGGGCTCAGTAGCTGTGGCTCGTGGGCTCTAGAGCACAGGCTCAGTAGTTGTGGTGCACGGGCTTAGTTGCTCCACAGCATGTGGGATCTTCCCAGACCAGGGCTCGAACCCATGTCCCCTGCATTGGCAGGCAGACTCTTAAGCACTGCACCACAAGGGAAGTCCCTATTTCTTGATTTATTTTTATTTTTATTTTTTTGCCACACACGCTTGTGGGATCCTAGTTCCCCAATCCGGGGTCGAACCCGGGCCCTCAGCAGGGAGAGCATGGAGTCCTTACCACTGGACCGCCAGGGCATTCCCTCTTCTACTTTTTATTTAGGTCTTTTCGAATTCATATTCATAAGCTAGTCTTTAAGTTTTGATATTCTTGTGATTTATTAAAGGAGGCATCAGTATATGATTACACCATCAAAAGAATTGGGAAATATTTTTAATTTTCTGGATTAGTATGAGGAATATAAAATTTCTTAAACCTTTGTAGAATTAAGTTGTTTGGATCTAGTGCCTTTTGTTTTTTTTTGGTTTTTTAAAATTTTTGGCCACACTGCATGGCATGTGGGATCTTAGTTCCCTGACCAGGGATCAAACCCACGTCCCCTGCATTTGGACACACAGAGTCTTAACCACTGGACCACCAGGGAGGTTCCAGTTCTAGTGCTTTATAAATGGGAAGCTCTTTGATAAAATTTTCGATTTTCTGTATTATCTTTTAAGGCACTTATACCCTGTGCCGTTTTCATTGGTGCTTGGTTATATTATCCTGTATTAGTCTAAATGTTTTATACATGGCACTGTAGTTCTCTAGTTAGACTATAATGACCCCACTGCCTCCCGGTATTGGACACATTCTACTTTGCTTAGTACTGTCTTATAAGTTGATTGAACTCGCTCCTTGAATATACCTAAAAAACCAGTACTTTCAATATATCAACGTGATGAGCCTGAGATCCATAAAGTTTAATGGGTGTTTTGTGAGGACTGGGTTTGATGATCAACTATATTTTATAAACTAGGGCTTAAAAAGGGACCAGGTTTCTTCACTGCAGGATATCTGAGAAGCTAGGCCACACAGAGAGTCTCTGAGACAAGGATGCCCTCTGCACACAGTGTTTTTCACATTTATTTGGCCATGCAATTTCCCTCTGGTTTCTGCCAAGAGTGACTCATATGTTCTGTAGCAGTAATACTCAGAGCATATTTTCTAAGTTTATTTTAGAAATTTCATTTTTCCAGTAATTCACCTTTATTGTATGTTACAAAACCATCGGTATATCGTAAGTTGGAGATTGAAAAGAAATTGTCATTTACCACTGTTTGAGGAACACTGCTCTATAGCACACTTCCTGATATGCTACTCGTGTACTTGCAACCAATGGGAAACCAGAGGTTGGCAGGAGAGGGTCAGGTTGTCTCTCCCTCCCCCATCTTCTCTACGTAGCCTTTCCGGAGACATCCCACGTGCCAAATGGACACATCTGCAAAGATCTGCTATGTCTCTTCGTAGCTTGTCATGAACGGTAGCCAGAATGCTAACATTGCCTTGAATCTCTCCTTGTCTCAGTTTTCCTGCCCTAGATTTATATCTCACAAAGTATCAAGCTTTGTTTTCTACATAACTCTAACTAAACACTGCTAAAGTGATAATACAGTGTCTAAACAGATTTTAAAAAATTAATTAATTTATTTTTTGGCTTCGTTGGGTCTTTGTTGCCGCACGCGGCTTTCTCTAGTTGCGGTAAGCGAGGGCTACTCTTCGTTGTGGTGCGCAGGCTTCTCATTGCAGTGGCTTCTCTTGTGGAGCACGGGCTCTAGGCGTGTGGGCTTCAGTAGTTGTGGTGCACAGGCTCAGTAGTTGTGGCACACAGGCTTAGTTGCTCCGTGGCGCATGGGATCTTCCCGGACCAGGGATTGAACCTGTGTCCCCTGCATTGGCAGGTGAAATCTTAACCACTGTACTACAGGGAAGTCCCTCTAAGCAGCTTTCACACACTCATTTTTCCATATGTAAGGATAACCATACAGATATAAGACTATATATCGGGCTTCCCTGGTGGCGCAGTGGTTGAGAGTCCACCTGCCGATGCAGGGGACACGGGTTCGTGCCCCGGTCCGGGAAGATCCCACATGCCGCTGAGCGGCTGGGCCCGTGAGCCATGGCCGCTGAGCCTGCGCGTCCGGAGCCTGTGCTCTGCAACAGGAGAGGCCACAACACTGAGACGCCCGCGTACCGCAAAAAAAAAAAAGAATATATATCTATATCTACTTATATCTATCATTTATCATCTACTTATCTATTATCTATCTATCTTTAGAATATATAAATCTAAATTCCAGGCACCATAGCAGAATTTTTGAAGACCCTTGGCCCTCATTCATTCACTGATCATGTTTTGAGGGCCTACAATATGCTGGGTTTTTGTTTTTTTTTTTTCAAGTTTGACATGTCATTTATTTACCAACATAATGAGTCTTTTTTTTTGGAGTATAATTGCTTTACAATGGTGTGTTAGTTTCTGCTTTATAACAAAGTGAATCAGTTATACATATACATATGTTCCCATATCTCTTCCCTCTTGCATCTCCCTCCCTCCCACCCTCCCTATCCCACCCCTCCAGGCGGTCACAAAGCACCGAGCTGATCTCCTCGTGCTATGCAGCTGCTTCCCACTAGCTATCTACCTTACGTTTGGTAGTGTATATATGTCCATGCCACTCTCTCGCTTTGTCACAATTATGCTGGGTTTGATAGGAGCTGGGAGATGATGACCAAAATCTGATGCATGAGCCCGAGGAGACCACCGTGGAGAGGAGGACACAGGCAGGCACAAGGCAGAAAGACTGCAGTGAAGTGAGGGGCTAGAAGTGCACACAGATATGATGGGCCACCTGAGGCTGGCGCCAAACCCACAGGATGGGACAGTGATCAGAGGAAGCCTCTGCAGAGCTGCATCGTGAATGATTTCAAGTAGCTGCATGGGGTTAGGGCTGCAATGGGGGATGGGAGCATGTCAGGCAGAGGGGGCACCCAGAAAACATGAAAGTGGGCCAGGTCCTGACACATTCACTCAGGGACCCCAGAGTTGTTTGGTGTGACTGGAGCTTAGGTATGAGGAGGTAAGGAGAAGGTGCATGAATTGGTGAGGCTGAAATCCAGACAGCCTGACAGCGCCCAGATCAAGAAGGGCCCCAGGAGCCTGCTAAGGGGGCCGACATTTCATCCTGAAGGCAATGGGGGACAAAGGATGGATGTTAAGAGGAGGGATGGTGTCATAGTCTTAAAATATGTCTGCAAAGTCTGTGGCGCTGTTGTGACTTCAGAAAATTAACACTTTGTTCAGTAGAGCCCTGGGATGTCGGTCAGTGAGCTGAGGTTCCAAAAAAGACCACAAAGGAAATGAAGCAGAGAAGCTTATTGCTCACGGGTCCTGGAGCCCTCTTGGAGGGGCTACGCAGGGAGGTCAAAGCGGGGTGCATGCAGAGAGAGCGGCAGGGCCTCGGGTGTGCAGAGGGAGGGCTTTGGGGTTCCTGAGCTAAGGCTGGATTGGACAAGTCAAACCAAAACGTGTGAGATTTTGGTAAGCTCCAGGGGGGCACACGAGGGGAAGGCCCTGGGAGGTGGAGGAGACTGTGGGTCACAAGGCCTGCTTGGGAAGTCATATTAGGAACTTACTTTGCATATAACCCTGTGGGCTGTTCTCTCGGGCAGTTCTCTAGGGCATGAGCTTGCACGAGGGGCTAATGTCCGTTTAACGTCCCACAGGACGCTTGGCCAAATAAAATCGATGCCAAGGCAGCAATGGCAGAGGATAGTTCTCTAAACTCTAGACAGATGCTCTTCCTTTCAAAAGAGAAAGTCTAATTCAACTCCTCCTGTAAGTGAGTCAGACTTAGTGACTCACATCTATTGAATAAGAAGTGGTGGAAATGACACTGAATGATTTCCAAGGCCATAAAGCTTCCAACTGGCTCTCCCTCAGGACTCTTTTTTCTCCCCGCTCAGTGCTCTTGACCTTGGAGCACTGGGCCACCACGTACAGCTACCTTGCAGCTGCCACACTGGAGGGACCACAAGTAGAGACCATATAAAAATAGAGAGGGCTGCTCAGGGAGTCCCCAGCCTTTTGAGTCCTCCCAGGCCAGGTTCTGGTCATGGGAGTGTGCAAGCCTTCAGGCTACCCCAGTCCCAGCTACTGTCTGACAGCCACCATGGAGAAGCTCTGAGTGAGAACTATTGCAGCTGGGCCCAGTCAGACTCCAGGACCAGAGAAATAATAATCATAGATCATTGCTATTGTTTTCAGCCACTCTTTTAGGTTGTTTATCCCGTGGGAATACATAACTAATGCAGTTGGCATGCTGGGACTTGCAGTTTAGAAATGCACTCTGGTTGCAGGGTGAAGATTGCAGACAGAGAGAAAAGAGCCATGCGGGGAAGAAATACTGAGCTCTGAAGCCAAAAGACTCCAGAAACTACCTGGACAACCGGTCGGCCCTTCCTGATTTGGGAGTTCCCCAGGTATTTCAGGAGCTGTCTCATCAGCACTCTATCTATGGGGTTACTGAAAACCTATTTTAACCCAAGAGAAACCAACCAGTGGAGGCCTCTGGGTCCAAATCAGCTTGGCAAGTTGGGAGGTTTGGTCCATACCGGGGTCTATCTGGCTCAGGCTGGTCACTTGCTGGAACAATGTAGCCTGTAGCTAAGGACGGAGGCTCTCACACACAGTCACACAGGGAGAACAGGGGACCCAGAGTATGGCCAGACCACAACAATCCATTGTGTAGCATTGGCTTTGTACCACGCATGGTTCTGAATGCTGTACATACATGGAGATGACCAGTAGAGGTCAGTAGAGTCGGTCAGCATCTTAGTCTTTCTGAGCTGCTGTAACAAAAATACTACAGACTGGGTGGCTTCAACAAAAAGCACTTATTTCTCACAGTTCTGGAGGCTAGGAAATCCAAGATCAAGGCACCAGCAGATTAAGTGTCTTGTGAGGGCCTGCTTCCTGGTTCATAGCCAGGCTGTCTTCTTACTGTGTCCTCACATGGCAGAAGGGGCAAGAGAAATCTCTGGGGTCTCCTATATAAGGGCACTAATCTCATTCATGAGGGCTCCACCCTCATGACCTAATCACCTCCCAAAGGCCTTACCTCCTAACACCATCACACTAAGGATTAGGTTTCAACATAGGAACATTGGAGGGAACACAAGCATTCAGAGAAGTCAGAATGGAGTGAGAGAAACTCCCTTCCAGGCAGTGAGGGGCCTGGAATTAATGCAACAAGGTCTAACATGGGTGAGCAGGCCTGAGTCAGTCTTTGCCGAGATCTTGGCTTCACATCCTGTACCAGCTTATCCCTTCATATTAAGGCAGATAATTCTTTCAAGAGCTTTCGTCTAACAGAAGAGACTAAGGGAAATTTTCAGCATTTTATAGCATTTGCTCTTGTGAGGGCTCCTGAAATGGGCTCTTCATGGGTCTGCACTCTAGCTCCTCCTCCATATATGGTCCACACAGGGGGACTATCAAAACAGATGGCATATCTCCCCTCCATTAAGGTCTGCCAAAGCATTCCATGTCTGGAGAATAACTTTAAACTTTTTAAGACCAAATTCAGGATCTCCTGCGAGTTTCTCATTCTCCACTTTCTTTAGCCCCCTCTGTCTCTACCTCCTTCCATTCATCCGACGTTGCAGTCTCATAGGATTAGTGTTGTGGACACATCCTAGGGTCCCACTCATGCTTATTCCACCATGCCTTTTCCCTCCATTTGCTGTAAATCAAAAACTTTCTCATCCTTCAGGATCAAGCTTCATTGCTACCTCCTCTGTGAGACTTTTCTGATCCCTTATTAAAAATTAAATGTTCCTCAATCGCACTTCTGGGCATATATCCAGAAGACATCAGGATTTTGAAGGGATATCTGCACGCCCACATTTATTGCGGCATTATTAATTTTTTCTTTTTTTTGGCTGTGCCATGCAGCTTGTGGGATCTTAGTTCCCTGACCAGGGACTGAACCCGGGCCCTCGGCAGTGAAAGCATGGAGTCCTAACCACTGGACCGCCAGGGAATTCCCAATTGGAGCATTATTCAAATAGCCAAAATGTGGAAACAACAAAAGTGACAAAAGATAAACGGATAAAGAAAATGTGGTATATTTACAAAATGGAATATTATACAGCCTTAAAAACATAAATCCTGCCATTTGTGACAAGGTGGATGAACCTGAAGGACATTATCGCTAAATGAAATAAGCCAGACAAAGAAGGACAAACACTGAATGATTGCACTTATATGAGGTATAAGACATAGCCAAACTCATGGAAGCAGAGAATACAACAGTGGTTGCCAGGGACTGGGTGGTGGTCGTGGTGGGGGAATGGGGAGTCATTGTTTAATGGGTATAAAGCTTTAGTTATGATAGATGAGTGAGTTCTAGAGATCTGCTGTACAGTATAGCGTCCACAGTGAACAAATATGGTGTTGTGACTTCAAAATTTATTAGGAAGGTAGATTGCATGTTAAGTGTTCCTACCACAGAAAACAAAGGGACACAAGGAAACTCTGGGACGTGTTGGGTATGTCTATTACCTTGATGGTGGTGATGGTATCATGAGTGTTTGCATATGTCCAAACTCATCAAATGGCACACATTAAAGACGTGCTGTTCTTTATCAATTATATCTCAGTAAAGCTGTTAAAAAATTAGTTGTTCCCTTCGTGCTTCCAAAGCAGGTTGCTTCATCTCTCTCATTTGCTTTTACTCTGCCTCATTCTGTAGTTATCTGTTTACTTCTCTGTATTCCCTTACTCAGCTGGGAGCTCCTTGAAAGAAGGTTTTTTTCCCCCTTATTCATCATTGTATTCCTCCAGTGCCTAGTAAAGTTACTGGCACAAAGTAAGTTGTCAGTAAATTGAATTTGCAGGGGGAAGGACCAGATATGAGAGAAGGGGGGATGGGGTGGGTTTAAGTTTTCAGTTCTCCTTGACTCCATGGATGGATGAAACGACTCTGCCTGGCTACTTAGCACCTGCTTGGTACCACCTGTATACACCTAGGGATCCTCTGGGGTCAGCATAATGGCCCCTACCTCTCTTCTAGATACCAATCTGCCCACCTGTGCTGGGTAGTCCACAGTGGAGCTTTGGCTGTGATTTGAAGTGGATTTGAGGGAGTTTGTTCAAGAGATCATCTTCTACAGTGTTGACTGTATCTCCTTTGCTAACCCTAGGAGAGGATGAAGCATTTTCAGTTTTGGCCAGAGATTCACACTAGATCCTCACATTGCACTAATATTTCACTCATCCAGTTTTGACTTCTAGAGTTCTCAATTGTTTGTAGGGTAGCTGTGAACCTAGAAGGAAGCAATGTAAAATGGCTAGAAAATAGATTTCACACAGCTTGTATCCTTTACTTTCTGTTTCAGCAGAGAATGGAACCACCTTCAGGTCTGTTGACTCCAACATTTTTTTGTAGCCTAAGTGAGTTGATTTGATTGTCTGATGTCTTGTGATGGAGTACCAACAGCAGAGATGGAAGTGAGGAATTGCCGACGGTGACATCCTCAGAAATGGCCAGAGGGAATTCTCTAGAGGTCCAGTGGTTAAGACTCGGTGCTTCCATTGCAGGGGTTTCGGGTTCGATCCCTGGTCGGGGAACTAAGATCCCACACAAGCCTTGTGGCTTGGCCAGAAAAAAAAAAGTCAGAGACAGAAAGAACAGGGTGACATCCCCAAGAGCAAGAGGCGTTATCTTGTTTAGGGGGAAACCCATCTAATTTAACCCCAAGTCATGAAGAGAAGTTAAGTTATTGCTTGTTCTGCTCAAGAAAGTAGGAACATATGTGATATATTTTAGAAATATTTCCAAATTAATTTGAAAATAAATAAATTAAGGTTATATGCATATAATGTCATAACTGTTGTTGTCCAAACTCAGGGAAGCTCTGTGATTAAAAAGATACACCACAGCAACTAAAATAGTTCTAAAATCATAGCATTTCACTCGCATGTCTCATGTACAAGAGGGTGAATGTGTAGATTGCAGCAAAACTTCTAACCCCTTATAACTTGCCTCAAAATAAGGGTTTTCACCCCTTTCTTACTCTATCCCTCCCCTCCTCCCCTGCCCCCCAGTTCTGGCTCCTACTGGATTCTCATTCTTTTCTTCTTGGCTACTGTATTTTTCCATAAGATGTTACGGAAAAACCCAAACGATCTTTTTTGGCCAACCTAATACTTCATCCTGATTTGGCATCACAATGTCCCAGGCGTAATTCTCCAAGAAAGATGGGACTACAGCTGAGCTGAGCCCAAATCCTTAGCAAGTAAGGAGGGGCAAGTCCCAGGAAACACAGGAGTCCATCTTTTTTCCTCTACCGCAAAGGGATGGGCATCATGTATGCTTTTGTTTCGTAATTTCTTTTTATTGTAAAGAAATGTTACTCTATTATCTTTCTGAGGCTTTATGTGCACTTATTTAAAAATCATGTTGAGATTGTCCTATTATTTACATTTTATTAGGAATGATTTTCTTGGTTCCTTTTCCTCGTGTGCTTTGAAAAACAGCCAACAAAATCCACATTTGGAAGCTGAATTCACTTTCAGTAAAGTGTAAATAATGGAACAATCTTGGAATGACTTGAAGAGGCAGGTTTCTAAAGGAGAGTTTCCCCTCCTTTCTGCAGCCAGTCTTTCCTCAATTGTAGTTTTGTGATTGGCTGCACTTGTTTTCCTGGAACCTCCAGTTTAGATATTAGGTCTTATCCTGATAGCTCGGGGCTCCTCCCCATTGGTGATAATGGAGCATTATCCCAGATCCAGCAGATGCTTTGGCCCGGGTTCTGTGTGTGTGTCTCTCCCAGCCTGTCTCTTTTTCCTCTGACCACAGGTACTTTTCTACAAGCCATTGCCCCAGGTAGTGGTCACAGCTTTCCCAGCACCTATTTCCTGCCAGTAAGCCTGGCTCCGGCCCCTCCCCTCCTTGTTACCCTGCAGGGCTTGGATTTCTTCTGCCTGTTTCCAGATCAGGGGTCAGATGCCCGTCGCTTCAGCCCTACTTACCATCCTACTTCTGTCTGTGTACATAGTAGCTCTCAATAAGTATTTATTAAATGAATGAATGAATGAATCTTGTTTTTGATAGCAGCTATGTCCTTTTTGGCTTTAATAATTATGTTTCATTGTTGATTTTAAAAAACAAAAGGACAGGGACTTCCCTGGCGGCGCAGTGGTTAAGAATCTGCTTGTCAATGCAGGGGACACGGGTTCGAGCCCTGGTCCGGGAAGATCCCACACACTGCGGAGCAACTAAGCCCGTGCGCCACAACTACTGAAGCCAGCGCGCCTAGAGCCCGTGCTCTGCAACAAGAGAAGCCACCGCAATGAGAAGCCCGCGCACCGCAAAGAAGAGTACCCCTGCTCACCACAACTAGAGAAAGCCTGCACACAGCAATGAAGACCCAACACAGCCAAAAATAAATAAATAAATAAATAAATAACCAAAAGGACAAAAAAACCCCCCAAAAAGATGGAAGTTACTCTTAAAGTGTTAATAAGTGTGAAAACAAAGCAAAACAAAACAAAAAGATGGAAGTTACTCTAAAAGAGTGTTGTTAATAAATGTGAAAAAAGTGAAAAAAAAAACCCCAAACGAAAAAACAAAAGGACGTTTAAAGGTGAGTACATCTTGACCACACGTTGTATTCCAGTTATCTGAAACACCATTTAAGTACAATAGCTTATTCTTTGCTGACACTTGATAAGTTAACTGTTACTATATTCGTGGGTAGCGGGAGGGGATGATGAGTTTAACATAGTAGACGAGGGCACGGCGACTCAGGAAAGGATAAGTCCCCTTGACTCACTGGTCATACCGAAATTCACAAAGTCCTATGATCACGGGGGCTGTAAAGGAACATAGAGCTCATCTGGGACAAAGTCCATGATATTTCTGATGGATGCTCATTTGACTATTTGAATACTAATAGTGATGGAGACCTTATTACCCTACAAGTTAACTCAGACATTAGGAACAGAAAATTCTTTAGGTTGGGCCAAAAAAACATGTCCTGGAAATTTCTGCCCCTTGGCTTGCAAGGAAATCCATTTCTACATGATGTCAGGTATGTGCCCTTGAGTTTTCTCTGTTTTGGATAAAGTATTCACAGTGTCTTTGATAGCACTGAGTAGTGATTCAAAGCAGGGTCTCTGCGATTAGACTTATGGGCAATAATTTATTTAGCCCAGGGGTTGGCAATCTTTTCCTGTAAAGGGCCAGACCGTAGATCCTTAGACTTTGTGGGCCATACAATCTCTGTCTCAATGACTCAGGCCTGCAATATTTGCATGAAAGGAGCCACAGACAACATGGCTGTGTTCCAATAAAACATTATTTACAAAAGCAAGGGCAGGTTGGGATTTGGGTGGTAATTTGCTGAGCCCTGATTTAGCTCATTCTCCAGTGGTTTCTCAACCCTCATGTGTTTAGTTGACTCCTTGTCCCTCCATCCGTGTTAAAACGTGGCCTCCAGATTTAAGGACAACCTTCAGATGAGGGTGACCAACACACAGTCTAACAGGCTTCTTGCCTCTCCTAAAAACACTGATACGGGAAGACAGTACCATGCAGTGGGTTCCTGCAGAGAATACTAGCTCTGCCACCATACTAGTACTAGCTGTGTGCCCTTGAGCAATTAATCACCTTGTTCTGAGCCTTGGCTCCTGCATTCTCAAAATAAGCTCTTCGTACCTGTCCTGAAGAACTGCTTTGATGATCTGGGATAAAGTGTGTAATGTACACAGTGTGCAGTGCTGGCACTTAGAAAGCAGCTCTAAATATTAGTCGTTATAAATGATGTTGTGCTGTAACGTTCTATTGTGACTGAGCTTTCTGAGCCCAAACTGAAGTAAGAGGAAGGAAAATTCCACCGCGGTTAAAATTAGGTTACGCAGTCAGCTTCTGCCCTATTCACTTCACCGCTCATCCACCCTCTGTGCCTCCACCTGTTACCCAATTAACGCCCTATTATGCCGAACACCTGCACGGAAGCCATTTGAGGGCTCCTTTCCAGCACGAGGGCTCCTTTCCAGTGCTCTCGTTAGCACCTCACTCACCCAGAGCCCCCAGAATCCACTGCCAGGTCTTGCAGGTGTTTGCCTGCAGGAAGGCTTTAGGGTTTGTTGAGCTTTCCGAGGGACAAGAAATTAATGTGGTAATTAATGCAAATGGCTCTGCAGAAGCTCCTCTCCTGGGTCCTAATCAGAAGAGATGATCTTCACATCTCTTTAACTTTGAAAATCTGTGTGTGTGTGTGTGTGTGTGCTGGGGTGGATGGGATGGGAAAGAGACAGGAAGAAGGGACAATGAGAAACAGAGCAATGACAATGGGAGGACAGAGGGAGAAAAACCAGCTTCCTCATCTGTGCCAGGCAGTGAGAGGGAAGCTCAATGATATTGGCTTTTGAAATCTCACCTCTCACCGTCTCAAATGTAAGTTAAGGACAGTGAAAAGGTCTGGTAATCTCACTCCTCTCACAGGACAGACTAACAGGCTGCTGCTTAAGGGCTCCCATGTAGACGCTCTACAGCTGTTATCACTGTTTTGCTGAGCCCCATGTGTGTCATCTCGGTGTCCAAGATGCCGGCAGTGGACTTGCCCTCACTCCCCCACTTGCTAGCGTGCTGAACAGAGGGTGCTGGACAACAAGTTTCATTTGTAAAATCATTGCTGGTAGAACCTCGACGGAGGGGAGCCCAGAGCAGTGCTCCTCAAGTAGAGTGGGCATATGATCCACGTGGGTCCTTGTTAAAATATCCATTCTGATTCAGCGCATCTGGGGTATAGGGCCGATCCTGCATTTTAACAAGCCCCAGGTGATGCCCCAGTCTGCTTGGGTAGCAAGACTATAGACCAATTCCATTCTGAGTCAGTCTGAAGGACCACTGCTTCCAACACCCAGCCTGGCTTCTATTACAAATAGCCATGCTTAGTTGTACAACACAGCTTTAGGTGATCATAAAGACCAGTATTGTGGGCCCAGGGCATATGAGTGCCTCGAGCCTGCTCACTGAGTCCTGAGTCTGACTCTGAACCTTCAGATTAGTTTATAGTCATCGACTCTGACCCTGAACCAGTATCTGATCCCTGTCTCATCCTAGTAAACCTGTTTTATAGCTGCCAAATTCAAGCTAAGTTTCCTAAGGCTAGAAATTGCTATTTTTCTGAATTAAAAATGAACAGGAGGGCTTCCCTGGTGGTGCAGTGGTAGAGAGTCCGCCTGCCGATGCAGGGGACGCGGGTTCGTGCCCCGGTCCTGGAAGATCGCACATGCCGCGGAGCGGCTGGGCCCGAGAGCCACGGCCGCTGAGCCTGCGCGTCCGGAGCCTGTGCTCCGCAACAGGAGAGGCCACAACAGTGAGAGGCCCGCGTACCGCAAAAAAAAAAAAAAAAGAACAGGAAATAAAGTTGGAAGACAAGAGTTGAGTCAGCAGAGACTCTGATATTAATTAACAAAATATTTAACCTTCCTGGGCCTCAATTTTGTCATCTGTAAAGTAAGATAACATACTGTAGTACCACCTATCTTGAAAGGCTGATAGACAAAGAAAACGATTCCTAAAACTTTAAATGGAGGTAATATATGTGAGGGTGCTCTACTAAGTAGCATTATTTTGAGACAAAATACATAAATGTGTCTTTTCTGCGGAATAAATCCAAAGAACAAGGCCGTGCAACTGTATACACTTGCCCTGTGTAAGTCAAGGATGTGTAGCAGGTCTGAAAGGTTTATGCCCGTAGAAACTGTGCTTTCTGTTTTTTTTTTTGGCTGCGCCCTTGGCAGTGAAAGTGTGGAGTCCTAACCACTGGACTGCCAGGGAATTCCCGAAAACTCTGCCTTTCTTATCCAACTATCTGCACTATCGTCTGACAAGACTATATTTATGGGGCAGAACAATTAAAATATGAAATATCTTGGAGAATCTGTTCACACATAGGTTTCCTGTCATCAAATGAGGCGTTCAATTCCCCCAACTTCCAAGTCTACTCCAAGAAGCTTATTCAGTTATGGTTATGGAACTCCAGGGAGCTGCAAATTTCTGAGTCTGCCTGGCTCTGCACGGTTTTCTGTGTGTCAGATCGTGGAATCTGAATCTGAGAGCTGGAGGTCCCCTTCAAGATGGTCCTGTGCAAGCCCCTCATTTTCCAGATGTGGAGCTGGCACAGCCGGCTAAGACCACACTGCTCGTTAGTGGAGAGCCAGGGCTGGGATGCGGGGCTCGGGTCCCCACCAGGGCGCCTCCCTCTCCAGCAGGTTGTCAGTCACCTTCTGGGGACTTAGGTAAATTCAGCAGAAGGCTTCTTGCTTCCGGGGAGCAGACTGCACTTAAAAACCAAGGCGCTCGGCTACTTGTTGTCAGGACCACCCAGTCACTCAGGCTAACGTGTCACTTTCCAGTGAAAACCTTGTGATCTCATCACCAGGAAATCCAATCAGAGGCTCTGGGGAGTGAGGTAGAGATGGAGAGGACTAATACAAGGATTCCTCCGTGGGGAGGGGTCGTCCCGAAGTCATCATCCTGTTCTTGTCTACGGCAGAGCTGCAGACAAATGTACTTCTTACTGTAAATCTTAGTGGTAGTAATGAGTTATAATAAGACAATAATAACAGCGTTAGCAGAATTCTGATGGCAGTCTTAACTTGCCTGAGCATTCTCAAAAGACACCTGGAGTTTGGGACTTCCCTGGTGGTCCAGTGGTTAAGACTCCACGCTCCCCATGCAGGGGGGCTGGGTTAGATCCCTGGTCAGGGAACTAGATCCCTCATGCATGCCGCAATTAAGATCCCACATGCCGCAACTAAAGATCCCACATGCCACAACTAAAGATCCCGCATGCCGCAACTAAGAGCTGGTGCAGCCAAATAAATAAATCAATATTAAAAGAAAAAAGCCACCTGCGTTTTTCCAGCCCTGGGTCTACCATGAACGGACTGTCTGATACTAGGACAATGATTTCATTTTCCTGATCTTCAGGCTTATCCTGTTTAAAGTGTAGATTCCGCCGCGGCCTTCCAGAAGAGGAGCTGTTAACGGAGCTGATAGCATTTTGACCAGAGTCGACATTTCCCGTACGGAAAATAAATTGGCTTCCACCTTGTACTTGACAGACTAATATAATTATGCGCTCTCTCCCTGTCCCCTTGTTTTTCTTTAGCAGAGCAGCTCATGGTACTTTTTAGCTTTGACTCAGTGCTGCCTTATAATCCTGTTTTTATATTCACTCCAGAACGAGGGTCTGAATTTGAGACTGGCAAAAGGGGCCAGTTCTGAAGGGGTTAGGCTGGCTGTGAATCTTCAAAATGGGCCCCCATTGACTCCAAATCCCTCAGGTTCTGCCGTTTGGACAGAAGGCCATGTTTCGTGTGGATACCCATGTCTCATGCCTGAGAAGAACAGCTACACAGGTCAGTAACCCCTAACGTCTGCTGCCCATTAGACTCAGCCTGGGAGTTTTTTAGAAATCCTGGTGCCTGGGCCGCGCTCCATCCCAATTAGATCACGATGTTTGGGTGGGAACCAGGCATCAGTTCTTCCTAGAAAAGAACCCATGTGATTTCAAATTGGTGGAGCAAGTTTATGACTCACTGAGATGGGAGACATGTCCCACGTCCAAGAAGCAAAGCCGAACAGTCTCTTCCGACTTCCTTCTTGCTTCCCTTTACGTTGAATTTTACAGAGGATGGTGAAGAGAAAGATGCTGCGAAAGGTACAAGTTGGAGAAATCAGAGTGAGGAAATGCCAGGGTTAGAGTGGGTATAAAGGAGGATGGAGGCTGGGGAGGAAACAGAGGGAGGGCAAAAGAATAGAAGAAACCCTGCAGCTGCTGTTGCAAGAAGGTGTTTTTATTCAATACCTTCAGAGCTAAAGGACTTGGGATGCTACAGAAGGTGGTGGGAGGGCTTGGAAAGAGAAGAGCGTCACTGAGAAATATGGTGGGACGTGGGTGTGTAGAGGTAAATACATCAGCTGCTGCCCTGTAGGGAACTCCTGGGGATATGTCTGTGTTGGGGTCTCATTCTTCATAACTAATTAAGAGAAGGGAATCCTTTCTGAAACGTCACTCAGGTTCCACAGGTGGAATTTACACACGAGGTGCAATTTATCCATTTATTACTAGACAAGGAAAATTTTAAGCTTTCAGTCTGCTGGACGATGCCCTCCCCTAGGTACTCGTGTTTTCCAAGCCTGGAGAGAAAATGACTCCTTTCTACTTGGAGGCTCGGACAACAGAAGCCCTTCTGCTGGGAAGCTTAGCGAGAAGGTTGCTAAGTGCTCTGGGGAGAGTCTCTGAGGTTGCACAGGCTTTTTTAACGAATGGTTCCCCATCACTGAGAACGGGAGGCTCTGAAGCCAGGCAGACACCCCGTGTCTTTTAGCTGGTTACCCGATGGCTCCCAGGGCTCCATGGTAACTGTTCACTCACCTGCACCTTCCATGGACCACACGTGCTCCTGGAGGTGGAGATTGTTTCTCTTGTTGGCCACGGACTCTTCAGCACCTACACGTGCCTGACATGCCGTGGATCTGTTGAATGAATGAATAATGATTTTCTAGATTACAGCTGTGTAAACGTGGCTGGTTACTCACCTTCTCTGAGACCCAGTTCTCTTTCTCTGAAAAATGAGGACAATGGGAGTGTAAGGACAATTAGGAACACTCATGTAAAGTGCCTCTCAAGGGTCTGTCCCACAGCAATGCTCTATGTGTCATCACTGCAGCAGTTCTTGCCCCACAGGTAGGTGTGGAATTCACCTCCATCCCCATTCCCTGCAAAACTGCGGTGGTTCCCCTCCTCAAGTTTCCATGAGCCCTACTTCAGCTGGGCTTCCACACATTTTCCTTTTTTTTTTTTAACATCTTTATTGGGGTATAATTGCTTTACAGTGGTGTGTTAGTCTCTGCTTCATAACAAAGCGAATCAGTTATACATATACATATGTTCCCGTATCTCTTCCCTCTTGCGTCTCCCTCCCTCCCACCCTCCCTATCCCACCCCTCCAGGTGGTCACAAAGCACCGAGCTGATATCCCTGTGCTATGCAGCTGCTTCCAACTAGCTATCTACCTTACGTTTGTTAGTGTATATATGTCCATGCCTCTCTCTCGCTTTGTCACAGCTCACCCTTCCCCCTCCCCATATCCTGAAGTCCGTTCTCCAGTAGGTCTGTGTCTTTATTCCTGTCTTACCCCTAGGTTCTTCATGTCATTTTCCCCCTTAAATTCCATATATATGTGTTAGCATACGATATTTGTCTTTCTCTTTCTGACTTACTTCACTCTGTATGACAGACAGACTCTAGGTCTATCCACCTCATTACAAATAGCTCAATTTCGTTTCTTTTTATGGCTGAGTAATATTCCATTGTATATATGTGCCACATCTTCTTTATCCATTCATCTGATGATGGGCACTTAGGTTGTTTCCATCTCTGGGCTATTGTAAATAGAGCTGCAATGAACATTTTGGTACATGACTCTTTTTGAATTTTGGTTTTCTCAGGGTATATGCCCAGTAGTGGGATTGCTGGGTCATATGGTAGTTCTATTTATAGTTTTCTAAGGAACCTCCATACTGTTCTCCATAGTGGCTGAACCAATTCACATTGCCACCAGCAGTGCAAGAGTGTTCCCTTTTCTCCACACCCTCTCCAGCATTTATTGTTTCTAGATTTTTTGATGATGGCCATTCTGACTGGTGTGAGATGATATCTCATTGTAGTTTTGATTTGCATTTCTCTAATGATTAATGATGTTGAGCATTCTTTCATGTGTTTGTTGGCAGTCTGTATATCTTCTTTGGAGAAATGTCTATTTAGGTCTTCTGCCCATTTTTGGATTGGGTTGTTTGTTTTTTTGTTATTGAGCTGCATGAGCTGCTTATAAATTTTGGAGATTAATCCTTTGTCAGTTGCTTCATTTGCAAATATTTTCTCCCATTCTGAGGGTTGTCTTTTGGTCTTGTTTAGGGTTTCCTTTGCTGTGCAAAAGCTTTGAAGTTTCATTAGGTCCCATTTGTTTATTTTTGTTTTTATTTCCATTTCTCTAGAAGGTGGGTCAAAAAGGATCTTGCTGTGATATATGTCATAGAGTGTTCTGCCTATGTTTTCCTCTAAGAGTTTGATAGTTTCTGGCTTTACATTTAGGTCTTTAATCCATTTTGAGCTTATTTTTGTGTATAGTGTTAGGGAGTGATCTAATCTCATATTTTTACATGTAGCTGTCCAGTTTTCCCAGCACCACTTATTGAAGAGGCTGTCCTTTCCCCACTGTACATTCCTGCCTCCTTTATCAAAGATAAGGTGACCATAGGTGCGTGGGTTTATCTCTGGGCTTTCTATCCTGTTCCATTGATCTATGTTTCTGTTTTTGTGCCAGTACCGTACTGTCTTGATTACTGTAGCTTTGTAGTATAGTCTGAAGTCAGGGAGCCTGATTCCTCCAGCTCCATTTTTCATTCTCAAGCTTGCTTTGGCTATTCGGGGTCTTTTGTGTTTCCATACAAACTGTGAAATTTTTTGTTCTAGTTCTGTGAAAAATGCCATTGGTAGTTTGATAGGGATTGCATTGAATCTGTAGATTGCTTTGGGTAGTAGAGTCATTTTCACAGTGTTGATTCTTACAATCCAAGAACATGGTATATCTCTCCATCTCTTTGTATCATCTTTAATTTCTTTCATCAGTGTCTTATAATTTTCTGTATACAGGCCTTTTGTCTACTTAGGTAGGTTTATTCCTAGATATTTTATTCTTTTTGTTGCAATGGTAAATGGGAGTGTTTTCTTGATTTCACTTTCAGATTTTTCATCATTAGTGTATAGGAATACCAGAGATTTCTGTGCATTAATTTTGAATCCTGCTACTTTATCAGATTCATTGATTAGCTCTAGTAGTTTTCTGGTAGCATCTTTAGGATTCTCTATGTATAGTATCATGTCATCTGCAAACAGTGACAGCTTTACTTCTTCTTTTCCGATTTGGATTCCTTTTATTTCCTTTTCTTCTTTGATTGCTGTGGCTAAAACTTCCAAAACTATGTTGAATAAGAGTGGTGAGAGTGGGCAACCTTGTCTTGTTCCTGATCTTAGTGGGAATGGTTTCAGTTTTTCACCATTGAGAATGATGTTGGCTGTGGGTTTGTCATATATGGCCTTTATCATGTTGAGGAAAGTTCCCTCTATGCCTACTTTCTGCAGGGTTTTTATCATAAGTGAGTGTTGAATTTTGTCGAAAGCTTTCTCTGCATCTATTGAGATGATCATATGGTTTTTCTCCTTCAATTTGTTAATATGGTTTATCACATTGATTGATTTGCATATATTGAAGAATCCTTGCATTCCTGGGATAAACCCCACTTGATCATGGTGTACGATCCTTTATTGTGCTATTGGATTCTGTTTGCTAGTATTTTGTAGAGGATTTTTGCATCTATGTTCATCAGTGATATTGGCCTGTAGTTTTCTTTCTTTGTGACATCCTTGTCTGGTTTTGGTATCAGGGTGATGGTGGCCTCGTAGGATGAGTTTGGGAGTGTTCCTCTCTCTGCTATATTTTGGAAGAGTTTGAGAAGGATAGGTGTTAGCTCTTCTCTAAATGTTTGATAGAATTCGCCTGTGAAGCCATCTGGTCCTGGGCTTTTGTTTGTTGGAAGATTTTTAATCACAGTTTCGATTTCAGTGCTTGTGACAGGTCTGTTCATATTTTCTATTTCTTCCTGATTCAGTCTTGGCAGGCTGTGCATTTCTAAGATTTTGTCCATTTCTTCCAGGTTGTCCATTTTATTGGCACAGAGTTGCTTGTAGTAATCTCTCATGATCTTTTGTATTTCTGCAGTGTCAGTTGTTACTTCTCCTTTTTCATTTCTAATTCTATTGATTTGAGTCTTCTCTCTTTTTTTCTTGATGAGTCTGGCTAATGGTTTATCAATTTTGTTTATCTTCTCAAAGAACCAGCTTTTAGTTTTATTGATCTTTGCTATCATTTCCTTCATTTCTTTTTCATTTATTTCTGATCTGATTTTTATGATTTCTTTCCTTCTGCTAACTTTGGGGTTTTTTGGTTCTTCTTTCTCTAATTGCTTTAGGTGCAAGGTTAGGTTGTTTATTCGAGATGTTTCCTGTTTCTTAAGGTAGGATTGTATTGCTATAAACATCCCTCTTAGAACTGCTTTTGCTGCATCCCATAGATTTTGGGTCGTCGTGTCTCCATTGTCATTTGTTTCTAGGTATTTTTTTTATGTTCCCTTTGATTTCTTCAGTGATCACTTCGTTATTAAGTAGTATATTGTTTAGCCTCCATGTGTTTGCATTTTTTACAGATCTTTTCCTGTAATTGATATCTAGTCTCATAATGCTGTGGTCAGAAAAGATACTTGATACAATTTCAATTTTCTTAAATTTACCAAGGCTTGATTTGTGACCCAAGATATGATCTATCCTGGAGAATGTTCCATGAGCACTTGAGAAAAATGTGTATTCTGTTGTTTTTGGATGGAATGTCCTATAATATCAATTAAGTCCATCTTGTTTAATGTATCATTTAAAACTTGTGTTTCCTTATTTATTTTCATTTTGGATGATCTGTCCATTGGTGAAAGTGGGGTGTTAAAGTCCCCTACTATGAATGTGTTACTGTTCATTTCCCCTTTTATGGCTGTTAGTATTTGCCTTATGTATTGAGGTGCTCCTATGTTGGGTGCATAGATATTTACAATTGTTATATCTTCTTCTTGGATCGATCCCTTGATCATTATGTAGTGTCCTTCTTTGTCTCTTCTAATAGTCTTTATTTTAAAGTCCATTTTGTCTGATATGAGAATTGCTACTCCAGCTTTCTTTTGGTTTCCATTTGCATGAAATATCTTTTTCCATCCACTTACTTTCAGTCTGTATGTGTCTCTAGGTCTGAAGCAGGTCTCTTGTAGACAGCAAATATGTGGGTCTTGTTTTTGTATCCATTCAGCCAATCTGTGTCTTTTGGTGGGAGCATTTAGTCCATTTACATTTAAGGTAATTATCAACATGTATGTTCCTATTCCCATTTTCTTAATTGTTTTGGGTTTGTTATTGTAGGTCTTTTCCTTCTCTTGTGTTTCTTGCCTAGAGAAGTTCCTTTAGCAGTTGTTGTAAAGCTGGTTTGGTGGTGCTGAACTCTCTCAGCTTTTGCTTATCTGTAAAGGTTTTAATTTCTCCATCAAATCTGAATGAGATCCTTGCTGGGTAGAGTAATCTTGGTTGCAGGTTTTTCTCCTTCATCACTTTAAATATGTCCTGACAGTCCCTTCTGGCTTGCAGAGTTTCTGCTGAAAGATCAGCTGTTAACCTTATGGGGATTCCCTTGTGTGTTATTTGTTGTTTTTCCCTTGCTGCTTTTAATATGTTTTCTTTGTATTTAATTTTTGACAGTTTGATTAATATGTGTCTTGGCGTATTTCTCCTTGGATTTATCCTGTATGGGACTCTCTGTGCTTCCTGGACTTGATTAACTATTTCCTTTCCCATATTAGGGAAGTTTTCAACTATAATCTCTTCAAATATTTTCTCAGTCCCTTTCTTTTTCTCTTCTTCTTCTGGAACCCCTGTAATTCGAATGTTGGTGTGTTTAATGTTGTCCCAGAGGTCTCTGAGACTGTCCTCAGTTCGTTTCATTCTTTTTTCTTTATTCTGCTCTGCAGTAGTTATTTCCACTATTTTATCTTCCAGGTCATTTATCCGTTTTTCTGCCTCAATTATTCTGCTATTAATTCCATCTAGAGTATTTTTAATTTCATTTATTGTGTTGTTCATAATTGTTTGTTTCATCTTTAGTTCTTCTAGGTCCTTGTTAAATGTTTCTTGCATTTTGTCTATTCTATTTCCAAGATTTTGGATCATCTTTACTATCATTATTCTGAATTCTTTTTCAGGTAGACTGCCTATTTCCTCTTCATTTGTTAGGTCTGGTGGGTTTTTATCTTGCTCCTTCATCTCCTGTGTGTTTTTCTGTCTTCTCATTTTGCTTATCTTACTGTGTTTGGGGTCTCTTTTTTGCAGGCTGCAGGTTCGTAGTTCCCATTGTTTTTGGTGTCTGTCCCCAGTGGCTAAGGTTGGTTCAGTGGGTTGTGTAGGCTTCGTGGTGGAGGGGACTAGTGCCTGTGTTCTGGTGGATGAGGCTGGATCTTGTCTTTCTGGTGGGCAGGTCCATGTCTGGTGGTGTGTTTTGGGGTATCTGTGGACTTATTATGGTTTTAGGCAGCCTCTCTGCTAATGGGTGGGGTTGTGTTCCTGTCTTGCTAGTTGTTTGCCATAGGATGTCCAGCACTGTAGCTTGCTGCTCGTTGAGTGAAGCTGGGTGCTGGTGTTGAGATGGAGATCTCTGGGAGATTTTAGCCATTTGATATTATGTGGAGCTGGGAGGTCTCTTGTGGACCAGTGTCCTGAAGTTGGCTCTCCCACCTCAGAGGCACAGCACTCACTCCTGGCTGCAGCATCAAGAGCCTTTGGTCCACACGGCTCAGAATAAAAGGGAGAAAAAGTAGAAAGAAAGAATTAGTAGAAAGCAAGGAAGAAAGAAAGAAAGAAAGAAAGGAAGGAGGGAGGGAGGGAGGGAGGAAGGAAGGAAGGAGGGAAGGAAGGAAAAAAGAAAGGAAGAAGATAAAGTATAATAAAATAATATAAAATATAATAAAGTTATTAAAATTAAAAAAATAATTATTAAGAGAAAAAAAAGAAAAAAAAAAACAAAACGGACGGTTAGAACCCTAGGACAAATGGTGGAAGCAAAGCTATACAGACAAAATCCCACACAGAAGCATACACATACACATTCACAAAAAGAGGAAAAGGGGAAAAAAATCATAAATCTTGCTCTCAAAGTCCACCACCTTAATTTGGGATCATTCCTTGTCTATTCAGGTTTTCCACAGATGCAGGGTACATCAAGTTGATTGTGTAGCTTTAATCCGCTGCTTCTGAGGCTGCTGGGAGAGATTTCCCTTTCTCTTCTTTGTTCGCACAGCTCCTAGGGGCTCAGCTTTGGATTTGGCCCCGCCTCTGCGTGTAGGTCGCCAGAGGGCGACTGTTCTTCGCTCAGACAGGCCGGGGTTAAAGGAGCCGCTGATTCGGGGTCTCTGGCTCACTCAGGCCGGGGGCGGGGGGGAGGGAGGGGCGCGGAGGGCGGGGCGAGTCTGCGGCGGCAGAGGCCAGCGTGACGTTGCACCAGCCTGAGGCCCGCCGTGCGTTCTCCTAGGGGAGTTGTCCCTGGATCCCGGGACCCTGGTAGTGGCGGGGTGCACAAGCTCCCTGGAAGGGGGGTGTGGATCGTGACCTGTGCTCGCACACAGTCTTCTTGGTGGCGGCAGCAGCAGCCTTAGCGTCTCATGCAGGTCTCTGAGGTCCGCGCTTTTAGCCGCGGCTCGCGCCCGTCTCTGGAGCTCCTTTAAGCAGCGCTCTTAATACCCTCTCCTCGTGCACCAGGAAACAAAGAGGTAAGAAAAAGTCTCTTGCCTCTTCGGCAGGTCCAGACTTTTTCCCGGACTCCCTCCCGACTAGCCGTGGCGCACTAACCCCTTCAGGCTGTGTTCACGCCGCCAACCCCAGCCCTCTCCCTGCGCTCCGACCGAAGCCCGATCCTCAGCTCCCAGCCCCGCCCGCCCCGGCGGGTGAGCCGACAAGCCTCTCGGCGTGTTGAGTGCCGGTCGGCCCAGATCCTCTGTGCGGGAATCTCTCCGCTTTGCGCCCCCCCGCACCCCTGTTGCTTTGCTCTCCTTCGAGGCTCTGAAGCTCCCCGCCTCCGCCACCCGCAGTCTCCGCCTGTGAAGGGGCTTCCTAGTGTGTGGAAACATTTCCTCCTTCACAGCTCCCTCCCACTGGTGCAGGTCCAGTCCCTATCCTTTTGTCTCTGTTTTTCCTTTTTTCTTTTGCCCTACCCAGGTACATGGGGGGTTTCTTGCCTTTTGGGAGCTCTGAGGTCTTCTGCCAGCATTCAGTAGGTGTTGTATAGGAGTTGGTCCACGTGTAGATGTATTTCTGGTGTATCTGTGGGGAGGAAGGTGATCTCCGCGTCTTACTCTTCCGCCATCTTCCCGGAAGCCCCCCTGCGTGATGTTCTTATGTGCTGATGCCGCGTAAGTGCTTTTTGTCCTTTAGGTACTAATTCACGCTTACATTTTTTTTTTTTCTATACGCGGGCCTCTCACTGTTGTGGCCTCTCCCGTTGTGGAGCACAGGCTCCGGACGCGCAGGCTCAGCGGCCATGGCTCACGGGCCCAGCCGCTCCGCGGCATGTGGGATCTTCCCGGGCCAGAGTACGAACCCGTGTCCCTTGCGTCGGCAAGCGGACTCTTAACCACTGCGCCACCAGCGAAGTCCCACGCTTACATTTTTATGTGCTAATCCTGTTCCTACGAAAGAACAAACTTAAAAGTTTTCTGTGTCAGTGCAGGGCTCTGTCAGGCTGGTTTGCAGACATCACACCACATATAGATACTCGAGGCTGGCCGTTGGGCACACTGCCACCGTGGTTCTGGAGCTCTGGTGGTCGCAGGACATGGGTCACCAGCAAAACCTTCTAACCACACCTTCTCATGCTTGTTTCTTGCTATGAAGATCAATTTCCTGATTGTTGCTAGGGTTTGGTTTAATCTCACGTTTTCTATCAGGAAGTACACTGTTCGGAGCAGACATCTTTAGGGTTCATCTTTCCATCAGCAGCTGTTGGAGGGAGGAAAATTTCTTTCTCCAAGCCTTGGATTTGGGGCCAGGAGATCTGGATTCTAGGTCTGGTTTTGCACTTGGACCTCTGTTTTTGCCTCTATTAAATGAAAAGACTGGACTAGAATGATTGGTTTACCAACTGTGCTTCAGAAGACCGAGATGTTCTGTAGAACTTTCTGGGGCTCTTATAAAGAATGTGGGAGTTTAGTGAGTCCCCTCCCCCTCATTTCTTCAGGCACAACAACCCCCCTTCCCTCCACTTTATGTATTAAGTAGTCGTTATTTTTGCCTTGCTTCTCTCTCTCTTGCCCTTCATTCATTCGTTTGTTCTTCTGTTCATTCCTTCCTTTTTTTAAAAACGTTATGAATTGTATAGCTAAATAAAGTTTGAAAAATCTGGGCTAGGGGAATCTTTGTGGTTCTAACATTCTGTAGTTCTCATTCCCCCTTATATTAGTGTTGAGCAGTAATAAAAGCGTAAGAGATTTGACAGTTCATAGAGTTCTGATAATTCACCAAAGCAGAAAACTTTCATGCCTCTCTTAGACCCTGTTTGCTAGCTGAGCTCATCCAGGAAGAAGGATACAGATGGCTAGACATTTGCATTATAAACTTTCTGCGTGTCCTTTTTGTACCTTTCCTTGTCCTTCTGTATTACTTTTTTTCTCCAGTGTCACCTTCTTGAAAATAAACAACTTCATCTCTAATAACACAATGAGACTTGCTTTTTCTTGAAAAGACTGAACTTATTAGTGGCCCCATGTATCTTAGAAGAGCAAAGGGCAAGACAAGACTCGTAGGCCAAAAGGTAATGAGAATCTCTGTTTCCACATTTTCCTTATGTGGGCTTGTGTTAGGTCTGCCAAAATCTGGGACTCCTCCTCTGTGAGTGCAACTCACAATTTGATTCTTTTCATCACAATGAGAGGATAATGTCAGGACATCAAATTGTAGTGTCAAGAAACGCCTCTATATTCTAAGCACAGGTCCTGCTTTCTTTCTGAAGGTGGATGTCGTTGAGCATACAAATGGTTCAGAGCCTCACAATAGGTTCAATTTACTTGGTCTTTGAAGGCAGATGACAGAGGAGATGGCTGCCATGTCTGTAGCCATGTCCCTGCCATTATACCCAGGGGTCTACCTTGAAGGAGGGAAGTGTCTTGACCCTTTTTATTGTTCTCAGTGCAGAAATTGTAGACTACTTGTGTAATTCAAACATAAGTGTCTTACATGATTTGAAGCAAGTTTTATAGGGGCCTCTCATCCCACCTTGCTTTTTAAAATTCTTATTTTGACACAGAGACTTTCCTTCCCTATTCTTTTTTTCTTTTTTTCACATCATTTTTGGAATATAATTGCTTTACAATGGTGTGTTAGTTTCTGCTTTATAACAAAGTGAATCAGCTATACATTTACATATATCCCCATATCCCCTCCCTCTTGCATCTCCCTCCCACCCCTCTAGGGGGTCACAAAGCACCGAGCTGATCTCCTTGTGCTATGCAGCTGCTTCCCACTAGCTGTCTACATTTGGTAGTGTATATATGTCCCTGCACTCTCTCACTTCATCCCAGCTTACCCTTCCCCCTCCCCGTGTCCTCAAGTCCATTCTCTACATCTGCGTCTTTATTCCTGTCCTGCCCCTAGGTTCTTCAGAACCATTTTTTTTGTTTTAGATTCCATGCATATGTGTTAGCATAGGGTATTTGTTTTTCTCTTTCTGACTTACTTCAGAGTTTATGACAGAGTCTAGGTCTATCTACCTCACTACAAATGACTCACTTTCGTTTCTTTTTATGGCTAATATTCCATTGTATATATGTGCCACATCTTCTTTATCCATTCATCTGTTGATGGACACTTAGGTTGCTTCCATGTCCTGGCTATTGTAAATAGAGCTGCGATGAACATTGTGGTACATGACTCTTTTTGAATTATGGTTTTCTCAGGGTATATGCCCAGTAGTGGGATTGCTGGGTCATATGGTAGTTCTATTTTTAGATTTTTAAGGAACCTCTATACTGTTCTCCATAGTGGCTGTATCAATTTACATTCCCACCAACAGTGCAAGGGGGTTCCCTTTTCTCCACACCATCTCCATCATTTATTGTTTCTAGATTTTTTGATGATGGCCATTCTGACTGGTGTGAGATAATATCTCATTGTAGTTTTGATTTGCATTTCTCTAATGACTAATGATGTTGAGCATTCTTTCATGTGTTTGTTGGCAGTCTGTATATCTTCTTTGGAGAAATGTCTATTTAGGTCTTCTGCCCATTTTTGGAATGGGTTGTTTGTTTTTTTGTTATTGAGCTGCATGAGCTGCTTATAAATTTTGGAGATTAATCCTTTGTCAGTTGCTTCACTTGCAAACACTTTCTCCCATTCTGAGGGTTGTCTTTTCGTCTTGTTTATGTTTTCCTTTGCTGTGCTAAAGCTTTGAAGTTTCATTAGGTCCAATTTGTTTATTTTTATTTTTATTTCCATTTCTCTAGGAGGTGAGTCAAAAAGGATCTGGCTGTGATTTATGTGAAAGAGTGTTCTGTCTATGTTTTCCTCTAAGAGTTTGATAGTTCCTGGCCTTACATTTAGGTCTTTAATCCATTTTGAGTTTATTTTTGTGTATGGTGTTAGGGAGTGTTCAAATTTCATTCTTTTCCATGTAGCTGTCCAGTTTTCCCAGCACCAGTTATTGAAGAGGCTGTCTTTTGTCCATTGTATATTCTTGCCTCTTTAATCAAAAATAAGGTGACCATAGGTGCTTGGGTTTATCTCTGGGATTTCTATCCTGTTCCATTGATCTATGTTTCTGTTTTTGTGCCAGTACCATACTGTCTTGATTACTGTAGCTTTGTAGTATAGTATGAAGTCTGGGATCCTGATTCCTCAAGCTCCATCTTTCTTTCTCAAGATTGCTTTGGCTATTCGGGGTCTTTGGTTTTTCCATACAAATTGTGAAATTTTTGTTCTAGTTCTGTGAAAAATGCCATTGGTAGTTTGATAGGGATTACATTGAATTTGTAGATCGCTTTGGGTAGTATAGTCATTTTCATAATGTTGATTCTTCCAATCCAAGAACATGGTATATCTCTCCATCTCTTTGTATCATCTTTAATTTCTTTCATCAGTGTGTCATAGATTTTTGCATACAGGTCTTTTGTCTCCTTAGGTAGGTTTATTCCTAGGTATTTTATTCTTTTTGTTGCAATGGTAAATGGGAGTGTTCCTTAATTTCTTTCAGATTTTTCATCATTAGTGTATAAGAATGCAAGAGATTTCTGTGCATTAATTTTGTATCCTGATACTTTACCAGATTCATTGATTAGCTCTAGTAGTTTTCTGGTAGCATCTTTAGGATTCTCTATGTATAGTATCATGTCATCTGCAGACAGTGACAGCTTTACTTCTTCTTTTCTGATTTGGATTCCTTTTATTTCTGTTTTCTTCTCTGATTGATGTTTTGGAAGCCACAACTTCCAAACCTATGTTGAATAAGAGTGGTGAGATGGACTTCCCTGGTGGCGCAGTGGTTGAGAACCTGCCTGCCAATGCAGGGGACACAGGTTCGATCCCTGGTCTGGGAAGATTCCACATGCCTTGGAGCCCCTAAGCCTGTGCGCCACAGCTACTGAGCCTGTGCGCCACAACTACTGAAGCCCGCGTGCCTATAGCCCATGCTCTGCAACAAGAGAAGCCACTGCAATGAGAAGCCTGTGCACCGCAATGAAGAGTAGTCCCTGCTCGACGCAGCTAGGGAAAACCTGCGCGCAGCAACGAAGACCCCACGCAGCCAAAAATAAATAAATAAATTTAAAAAAATAAAAAAAATAAAAAAAATAAAAAAGAGTGGTGAGAGTGGACAACCTTGTCTTGTTCCTGATCTTAGAGGAAATGTTTTCAGTTTTTCACCATTGAGAATGATGTTGGCTGTGGGTTTGTCATATATGGCCTTTATTATGTTGAGGAAAGTTCCCTCTGTGCCTACTTTCTGGAGGGTTTTTATCATAAATAGGTATTGAATTTTGTCAAAAGCTTTTTCTGCATCTATTGAGATGATCATACGGTTTTTTTTCCTTCAGTTTGTTAATATGGTTTATCACATTGATTGATTTGCATATATTGAAGAATCCTTGCATTCCTGGGATAAACCCCACTTGATCATGGTGTACGATCCTTTATTGTGCTATTGGATTCTGTTTGCTAGTATTTTGTAGAGGATTTTTGCATCTATGTTCATCAGTGATATTGGCCTGTAGTTTTCTTTCTTTGTGACATCCTTGTCTGGTTTTGGTATCAGGGTGATGGTGGCCTCATGAATGAGTTTGGGAGTGTTCCTCTCTCTGCTATATTTTGGAAGAGTCTGAGAAGGATAGGTGTTAGCTCTTCTCAAAATTTTCAGTAGAATTTGCCTGTGAAGCCATCTGGTCCTGGGCTTTTGTTTGCTGGAAGATTTTTAATCAGTTTCAATTACAATGATTGTGATTGGTCTGTTTATATTTCTTCCTGGTTCTGTCTCAGAAGGTTGAGCTTTTCTAAGGATTTGTCCGTGTCTTCCAGATTGTCCATATTATTGGCATATAGTTGCTTATAGTAATCTCTCATGATTCTTTGTATTTCTGCAGTGTCAGTTTTTATTTCTTTTTCATTTCAAATTCTATTGATTTGAGTCTTCTCTCTTTTTTTCTTGATGAGTCTGGCTAATGGTTTATCAATTTTGTTTAACTTCTCAAAGAACCGGCTTTGAGTTTTATTGATGTTTGCTATTGTTTTCTTTGTTTCTTTCTTTTTCTTTTTTTTTGTTTACTTTTGCGGTACGCAGGTCTCTCAGTGTTGTGGCCTCTCCCATTGCAGAGCACAGGCTCCGGACGCGCAGGCTCAGTGGCCATGGCTTATGGTCCTAGCCGCTCCGCGGCATGTGGGATCTTCCTGGACCGGGGCACAAACCCGTGTCCCCTACATTGGCATGTGGACTCTCTATCACTGTGCCACCAGGGAAGCCCTTTTGGGTTTTTTTGTTTGGTTGTTTGTTTGTTCCTTCATTTGTTTTTCATTTATTTCTGATCTGATCTTTATGATTTCTTTCCCTCTGCTAACTTTGGGGTTTTTTTGTTCTTCTTCTCTAATTGTTTTAGGTGTAAGGTTAGGTTGTTTATTTGAGATTTTTCTTGTTTCTTGAAGTAGGTTGTATTGCTATAAACTTCCCTCTTAGAACTGCTTTTACTGCATCCCATACGTTTTGGGTTGTTGTGTTTTCATTGTCATTTGTTTCTAGGTATTTTTTGATTTCCTCGTTGATTTCTTCAGTGATCTCTCGGTTATTTAGTAGTGTATTGTTTAGCCTCCATGTGATTGTATTTTTTACAGATTTTTTCCTGTAATTGATATCTAGTCTCATAGCGTTGTGGTCAGAAAAGATACTTGATACTATTTCAATTTTCTTAGATTTCCCAAGGCTTGATTTGTGACACAAGTGATGATCTATCCTGGAGAATGTTCCATGAGCACTTGAGAAAAATGTGTATTCTGTTGTTTTTGGATGGAATGTCCTATAATATCAATTAAGTCCATCTTGTTTAATGTATCATTTAAAACTTTATTTTCATTTTGGATGATCTGTCCATTGGTGAAAGTGGGGTGTTAAAGTCCCCTACTATGAATATGTTACTGTTCATTTCCCCTTTTATGGCTGTTAGTATTTGCCTTATGTATTGAGGTGCTCCTGTGTTGGGTGCATAAATATTTACAATTGTTATATCTTCTTCTTGGATTGATCCCTTGATTGTTATGTAGTGTCCTTCTTTGTCTCTTGTAATAGTCTTTACTTTAAAGTCTATTTTGTCTGATGTGAGAATTGCTACTCCAGCTTTCTTTTGATTTCCATTTGCATGGGATATCTTTTTCCATCCCCTCACTTTCAGTCTGTATGTGTCCCTAGGTCTGAATTGGGTCTCTTGTAGACAGCATATATACAAGTCTTGTTTTTTTATCCATTCAGCCAGTCTATGTATTTTGGTTGGAGTATTTGATCCATTTACATTTAAGGTAGTTATCGATATATATGTTCCTCTTACCATTTTCTTAAATTTTTGGGGTTTGTTATTGTAGGTCTTTTCCTTCTCTTGTGTTTCCTGCCTAGAGAAGTTCCTTTAGCATTTGTTGTAAAGCTGGTTTGGTGGCGCTGAATTCTCTTAGCTTTTGCTTGTCTGTAAAGGTTTTAATTTCTCTGTTGAATCTCACTGAGATCCTTGCTGGGTAGAGTAATCTTGGTTGTAGGTTTTTCCCTTTCATCACTGTAAATATGTCCTGCCACTCCCTTCTGGCTTTCAGAGTTTCTGCTGAAATATCAGCTGTTAACATTATGGGGATTCCCTTGTATGTTATTTGTTGTTTTTCCCTTGCTGCTTTTAATATTTTTTCTTTGTATTTAATTTTTGATAATTTGATTAACATGTGTCTTGGCATGTTTCTCCTTGGATTTATCCTGTATGGGGCTCTCTGTGCTTCCTGGACTTGATTGACAATTTCCTTTCCCACTTTAGGGAAGTTTTCAACTGTAATCTCTTCAAATATTTTCTCAGTCCCTTTGTTTTTCTCTTCCTCTTCTGAGACCCCTATAATTCAAATGTTGGTGTGTTTAATGTTGTCCCAGAGGTCTCTGAGACTATCCTTAGTTCTTTTCATTCTTTTTTCTTATTCTGCTCTGCAGTAGTTGTTTCCACTATTTTATCTTCCAGGTCACTTATCTGTTCTTCTGCCTCAGTTATTCTGCTATTGATTCCTTCCAGAGAATTTTTAATTTCATTTATGGTGTTGTTCATCATTGTTTGCTCTTCAGTTCTCTAGGTTCTTGTTAAACGTTTCTTATATTTTCTCCATTCTATTTCCAAGATTTTGGATCATCTTTACTATCATTACTCTGAATTCTTTTTCACGTAGACTGCCTATTTCCTCTTCTTTTGTTTGGTCTGGTGGGTTTTTACCTTGCTCTTTCATCTGCTGGTGTTTCTCTGTCTTCTCATTTTGCTTAACTTACTGTGTTTGGGGTCTCCTTTTTGCAGGCTGTAGGTTCATAGTTCCCGTTGTTTTTGGTGTCTGCCCCCAGTGGGTAAGGTTGGTTCAGCGGGTTGTGTTGGCTTCCTGGTGGAGGGGACTGATGCCTATGTTCTGGTGGATGAGGCTGGATCTTGTCTTCCTGGTGGGCAGGACCATGTCCAGTGGTGTGTTTTGAGGTGTCTGTGACAGTATTATGATTTTAGGCAGCCTCTCTGCTAATGGGCGGGGTTGTGTTCCTGTCTTGCTAGTTGTTTGGCATAGGTTGTCCAGCACTGTAGCTTGCTCGTCGTTGAGTGGAGCTGGGTCTTAGCGTTGAGATGGAGATCTCTGGGAGAGCTTTCACCATTTGATACTATGTAGAGCCAGAAGGTCTTTAGTTGGCCAATGTCCTGAACTCGGCTCTCCCACCTCAGAGGCACAGGCCTGACACCCGGCCGGAGCACCAAGAGCCTGTCAGCCACATGGCTGGAAAGGGCCTGGAACAAATGAAGATGCAGCAGGTTCTCTACAGAACTGTGAACTCAGCAGGCCTTGTTTCTCAGTCCTCTCTTCCCTCAAAAGCTGATGTTAAGAATGACTGTGACAGTCACGTCAACCTTAGAAGTAACTACCACTGGGTCATGTCTTTACGTTTGGTGTTTGAAATGTCTGTAGCCGGCACAGGCAGCATTTAAATGTTCTCAGAAGCGCAGATAATATTTACAATCGGATTTTCCTTTCCCAGGCAGCAGGCACGCAGCTCCCTGGGCCTGTTTGAAGCTGCTAGTGTTGGAGGGTCTCCTGCAGAGGCAGGGGTGGCTGTGGCTCACCATGGGGACAAGGACCTCCTTCCCTATTCTTTAACAAAAACTTCAGAAAACCAATATGTGTAATTTCTGGGCAAAGATCGACTTTTCACAGGAAATTCTCAAACAAAATATGATCTTTTCTTGGTTGCAAATCTACAGTTTCTCTTTTGGGAAGGCAAACACAGATACTCTCAGTACTTAGGAGAAGAGACAATCATCAGAGTCTGTAAATCTTCACTGATTCCCAACAGAATGAAGAACAGTTGTGATGATGTTATCAGTGGGTCTTCAAGGCTTCCCCCAACTGGCCTTCCATGGTGACTGGGGGCATGATTAGGGAGAGCCCTGGGGAATTAATGTAAAACCTTTTGAAAACCTTTCTATGTGATTCAGACTGAAACTGAAACATTACCTAATTTTCATGATGCATTGTATCAGCACGATCGCATAAATCTTCTGACCAAATGGTCTTGGTCTTTTAATTCATCCCAGGATCCCTTAAGAGTCATAGTGACAGAAGCTTTGGGGGTGGGTCCCTGGTAGCCAAGATGATGGGTATATTTGTCAATCATTCAATCAAAACACTGTCCATAGGGGTTTTTAGGATCTGACTTAGAGTCTCTGTTATGGGCAAACTGTGTCCCCACCAAATTCATAGGCTGAAGCCCTATGAATGTGTTTGGAGACAAGTTCTTTAAAATGATAATTATGTTAAAAGGAGGCCATTAGGGTGAGCCTTAATCTAACATGCCTGATATCCTTAAGGAAGAGAAAATTTGGACACAGGCATGTGTGTGCCCAGAGGAAAGACCACGTGAGGACACAGGAAGAGGGTGGCCAGCTGCAAGCCAAGGAGAGAGGCTTCAAAGGAAATCAACCCTGCTGACACCTTGATCTTGGACTTCTGGCCTCCAGAAGAGAACTCCAAGAAAATACATTTCTGTAATTTAAGCCCCCCAGTCTGTGGTATCTTGTTATGGCAGCCAGAGCAAATGAATCGTCTCTAATACGTTCTTATGCCATTAGATTTTTAATTAATTAATTTTTGGCTGGGTTGGGTCTTTGTTGCTAAGTGCAGGCTTTCTCTAATGGGGGCGAAGGGGGCTACTCTTCTTTGTGGTGCGCGGGCTTCTCATTGCGGTGGCTTCTCTTGTTGTGGAGCATGGGCTCTAGGTGCGTGGGCTTCAGTAGTTGTGGCTCACGGGCTCTAGACCACAGGCTCAGTAGTTGTGGCACAAGGGCTTAGTTGCTCTGTGGCAAGTGGGATCTTCCCGGACCAGGGATTGAACCCATGTCCCCTGCATTGGCAGGTGGATTCTTTTTTTTTTTTTTTTTTTTGCTGTATGCGGGCCTCTCACTGTTGTGGCCTCTCCCGTTGCGGAGCACAGGCGCCGGAGGCGCAGGCTCAGCAGCCATGGCTCACGGGCCCAGCCGCTCCGTGGCATGTGGGATCCTCCCAGACTGGGGCACGAACCCGTGTCCCCTGCATCGGCAGGTGGACTTTCAACCACTGCGCCACCAGGGAAGCCCAGCAGGTGGATTCTTAACCACTGCGCCACCAGGGAAGTCCTGCCATTAGATTTTTTAAATTATAAAAGTAATGGGGGGCTTCCCTGGTGGTGCAGTGGTTGACAGTCTGCCTGCCGATGCTAAGGGACACGGGTTCGTGCCCCGGTCCGGGAGGATCCCACATGCCGCGGAGCGGCTGGGCCCCTGAGCCATGGCCGCTGAGCCTGCGCATCCGGAGCCTGTGCGCTGCAACAGGAGAGGCCACAACAGTGAGAGGCCCGCGTACCGAAAAAAAAAAAAAAAAAAAAAAAAAAAAAAAAAAAGTAATGGGGACTTCCCTGGCAGTCTAGTGGTTAAGACTTTGTGCTTCCACTGCAGGGGATACGGGTTCAATCCCTGGTAGGGGAACTAAGATCCCACATGCTGCACGGTGTGGCCAAATAAATAAATTAAAAATAAATAAAAATAAAAAATAAAATAGCACCTCTTAAAAAAGAAATAAAATGATCACATAGTAAAGTGTTAAAGACTAGATTGAACCAAATTTACTGAGCAGTTAAAACCTATTCAACAAAATACAGAAAAGAAAATGTTATTGATAGAGGTTTCCTGTGTTGTATTGACCAGAAGTGGCCCTGGGATAGAGTGAAAAATACTTGGGCTTTGGAGACATGGAGATTTTCGTCAGAATCCTGCATCTGCCACTTAATGCCAATGTCGTTTGGGGGCAAGTTTTTAAAACCTTCTGAATGTTATTCTTTTCATTTGTGTATTGGGGGAAAATAGGATTTATGTGCAAAGGCACAGTGAGGATAAAGATAACACAGTGTGGACTGAAAAAGTGTACAACCTAAAAGTTGAGAATTATGTTTTATTTGGCGGACATACTGAGGACTCAAGCCCAGGAGACAGCCTCTGAGATAGCTCTGAGGGACTGTTCCAAAGAGGTAAGGGAAGAGCCAGGATATATAGGAGTTTTTGGAAAAAAATCCGGGTAGTTGGAACATCAAAATATTACTGTTAATTAAAGGAAAACTAGACATCTCCAGTTAATGAATTTAGCACTTTTCCATGTATGGGAAGATGCCAGAGTCTGGGCTTAATGAAATCATTTCTTCGATATGCACCTTAGCTATCTAGGGCCAGTATCCTGTTTTTCTCCATCCTGAGTCCCCTCAGGATGCACCGCTGGGGTGGCTACAGTGGCTGCTGGCTTGATGGCTGCAGCATCCTTTGTTTACTTATGTGGCAGGCGACATTCTTCATCTACAATAGACATAACATGTAATTCTCTTTCTGGCCATGGAACATGCTCAACACTGGACATAGCAATTACAATGATAGCGATTCTGAACTGATTCTGGCCAATACTTCCTTGCCAGGATATTCATGAAACTCTTGGTCAGGAACGCCTGGTAAATGTCTGTTTTGATTTTGGTTAAGGTTCTCCCACCCCTCTTTGTGGTCATTTTCTGATTATTTTCTGTGAGTCCCAACAGTACCCATCTCACTTTTGTTTTAAACTTTTTACTTTATATTGGAGTATAGTTGATGATCAATGTTGTATTAGTTTCAGGTGTACAGCAAAGTGATTCAGCTATACATATACATGTAGCTATTTTCTTTCAAATTCTTTCTTCATCTCACTTTTATCATCACCTCTGGGCACACCAATTGCAAAGGGTCCTTGGCCATTCATCCTGGAACTGCTTCAAGTCTGCCACCTGGATTTGCACTTGTCTGGCAGTTTCTGTTCTGATCGCCTCTGAACTCTATTTAGATGTTCACAGACTTGCTCCAGCTTTATGATAACACCCTCTGAGGTTGTTAAGTGAGGGGAAGTTTAGAATGAATTTTGGCAGGGAAAGAACAACTTCCCAGATGAGTTATTCCTGAGAGATTTTCATCCTACGACTATAAACTCCTTACCCCACAATTGTTTCCTCTGTCCCCCCTCAAATACCTGTCCCTCTGAGGCAGCTGGGCTTAAAAAAATGTAACTTCTGCCTCATTACTGTTCTGTAGTTTAACTATTTCATGAATACATACGGCTAGGGTTCACGTGAACCTTGAACTGTCTTTCCAGGAGTGAGGGTAGATTCCAGATGCTCCTTTTTAACCTTGTGCTGCAGACCCTATAATTTGCCTACTCAGCATCCATTTCCCCCTTGTTCTCTGCTAATAAATCCCAGTTCTGCTCAGGGCAGAAATGTGTGAAGCACAGATGAGATACTCACTTTTCCAACCTCTCCTTCAGATATTAGTGACCAGGAAACACAGTTCTGGGCAAGAAAATACAAGTAGAAATCGTTCTGAGAAAGAATTTGCTTCTTTGGATAAAAAAGGGCAGACAGGGCTGGCCTCACTGTTATTCGTCGTCTTGAAAATTGCTACCAGGCTTGAAGCTGGTGTGTCCATCTTGCCACCCAGAGGCATCATCATGAGAGAAGGAGACGTATCACCAATACTTTGACATCACCGAGCTCCTGAGCCAGTGCTACCAGCTACTTACCTCCAGATTTCTTAAGTCAGAAAGACAAATCTATATTTATTTAGCCATTAAAATTTGAATTTTCTGTTACTGGGAGGTGAATCCTTCTGATCCTAGAAATGATTTAATAGTTATAAAGAACTTACAAGTTGTATGCAAGTTTGAAAAATATATATATTTACCCAGTTATGTTTCTTAGAATAGCATTATATCATGAAATGTTAATAGGTGTTCCATAATGAAAGCGTTTGATAGTCAAGTAAATTTGTGTATCACTGAGATAAAGTTTAATGGATTTTCTTTTCTTTACAGCACTTCCATCCTTCCCTCCTCCCTCCCTCCCTCCCTTCCTTTCCACATATTAATGTTCTTTGTGAACCTACAAAAAAGGTATACAGTTTGGAATATTCCCCAGACGTATTTGACCATGGGACCTGCATTGGTTACCTACTGCTGAGTGACAAAGCACCCTAAAACTTAGCTGAAAACCACAAATATTCATTCTCTCACACTATCCGAGGGCCAGGAACCTGAGAGTGACTCCGTCAGGTTGTGCCCAGGGTCTCTCACAGGCTGCAGTCATCTCCAGGCTCTGTGTGGGAGGGTCCACGTTAGGCCCACTGTCCACAGGCCTTCCAAGATCCACCTGTCACTCACTCCTCACCTGCGTGGCTGTCCGCAGGCCTTGGTTTCTGCCATGAAGTCCTCTCCCCAGGACTGTCTCTCCACAGGGCAGCTGGCTTCCCTCCATGTGAGTGATGAGAAAAAGAGAGAGAGAGAGAAAACCAAGATGGAAGATGTGTTTTTTTCAGTTACTTTTTTATTATGGTAAAATATACAGAACATTTAACAGTTTTAACAGTTTTAAGTGTACAGTTTAGTGGCTTTAAGTACATTCACATGGTTGTGCAACCATCACTACCATCCAGCTCCAGAATATTTTTTCATCCTTCAAAACGGAAACTCTGGGCTTCCCTGGTGGCGCAGTGGTTGAGAGTCCGCCTGCCGATGCAGGGGACACGGATTCGTGCCCCGGTCCGGGAAGATCCCACGTGCCGCGGAGCGGCTGGACCCGTGAGCCATGGCCGCTGAGCCTGCGCGTCCGGAGCCTGTGCTCCAAAGCAGGAGAGGCCACAACAGTGAGAGGCCCGCATACCGCAAAAAAAAACAACCCTGAAACTCTGTACCCATTAAACAGTCATCCCCCATTCCACCCCACACCGTCCCCAGGCTCTGGCAACTGCTATTCTACTTCCTGTCTCTAGGAACGTGACTGCTCTAGGTACCTCATATAGATGGAATCATATGGTATTTGTCTTTTTGTGCCTGGCTTATTTCACTTAGCATGTCTTTAAGTTTCATCTGTTTTCTAGCACATGTCGGGATTTCCTTCCTTTTTAAGGCTGAATAATATTCTGTTGTATATATATATATACATATTTTATTTATCCTTTCATATCCATGTGTCAATGGACACGTGGCTTGCTTCCACGTTTTAGCTGTTGTGAATAATTCTGCTATGTACGAACATGGGTCTACAAATATCTGTTCGAGTCCCTGCTCTCAGATCTCAGAAGTGGAACTGCTGGATTGTATGACAAATCTATTTTTAATTTTTTGAGGACCATCACACTGTTTGCTATAGGGGCTGAACCATTTTACATTCCCACCAACGGTGCGCAAAGGCTCCAGTGTCTCACCCTCACCAAAATGTTATTTTCTGGGGTTTTTGTTTGTTTCTTTGTTTCATGATAGCCATCCTAATGGGTGTGGAGTGATAGCTCATTGTGGCTTTGATTTGCATTTCCCTAATGATTAGCGATATTGAGCATCTTTTCACATGCTTATTTGGACATTTGTTTATCTTCTTTGGAGAAATGTCTATTTAAGGCCCTTTGCCTATTTTTGATTGCTTTTTGTTGTGGAGTTATAAAAGTTCTTTGTATATTCTAGATATTAATCTCTTAACAGATGTATGATTTGTAAATATAGTTCCCCATTCTGTGGATTGCCTTTTCATTCTCTCGATAGTGTCCTTTGATGCACAAATTTTTAATTTTGATAAAGTCTAATTTATCTTTTTTTCTTTTGTTCCCTCTACTTTTAGTGTCATATCCAAGAAATCATTGTCAAATCCAATGTCATGAAGTTTTTTTTCCTGTTTTCTTCGAAGAGTCTTATAATTTTATCTTTTACATTTAGGTCTTTGATCCATTTTGAGTTAATTTTTTATGTGGTGTAAGGTAAGGGTCCAACTTCATTTTTTTGCATATGGATATCCAGCTTTTCCAGCACCACTTGTTGAAGAGACTATTCTTTCCTCATTGAACTGTCTTGGCACCTTTGTGAAACATCATTTGTTGGTATAGGTATACGATATGGGTGTAGGTTTATTAGCTCTCTATTCTAGTCCATTGGTATGTCTGTCTGTCTTTATGGCAGTACAATATTATTTTGATCGCTGTAGCTTTATAGCAACTTTTGAAATCAAGACGCGTGAGTCCCTGATTTTGTTCTTTTTTAAAGACACAGTGTTTTTATAACCTAATCTTGGAAATGGCAGCCCATGTGCCATATTTCATTCATTAGATGTCAGTCAATATGTCAAGCCCACACTCAATGGGAGGGGATTACATAGGACTGTGAATACCAGAGGTAGTGATCAATGGGATCACTTTAGAGGCTGCTCATCCTTTCTACAGAATAGCTACTAACATTTCAGGAGACAACACTGTTCCGTAACTCATTGTGAGAAACCACGAAGCCGGGACTCACCAGGCACCCCCAGAAAGGCCATGGCATTAACTTTTTGGTTTATTCACCTCCCTCTCAAATAGTCTAGCCAGGGTGACTCTAGAAATAGTGGACAACCAGAGAAAAGGGTGACCATTCTGGAGCTGCTCTGACAGTGTAGTTGGAGGAACAAAATGTGGAAGATACATGAGGAGAATATTTATTGAAGCAAAATTCAACAAATGTTCACAAAGTTCCAAAAGTGCCAGCTGGCTGCCTAGCATTTTGCCAGAGGCCAGACTCATCTAGGACATATCAGTGCGTCTGCAAGTCTCAATATGCTGAGACATTCAGGCAGGTGAGACAGTGCCGTCCCCTCGGGAAAGGAACACCTGGGAACGCCGTTATCACAGGAGGCTACGGGAGAATCTTATGGGCATGGAAGGTATTTCAAAAAGAGGTATTATTCATACACCCTGGGGTAGGAGGTGATTTGTGTGCAGAGAAAGTCTATTAACCTGGATGAAGCAGGGAGTGTGTAGGAGAAAAGAATGAAGAAGAATGGAGGCCTATCAGAGGGGATTGAAATCTGTCTTCCAAGCAAAGGGGAGGGAGTCTTTGTGGGAACTTGGGTAATTTGCTCCAGGTAAGCAGTCCACTGAACTATTTTCAGCTGCTTCTTATGTGATTGCCATCCATATTTCTAAGCAACATGCTTATTTAGCTATTTTGTGATATATCACTTGTACACAGCATCCATTCACTTCCCTTAATGTTTGATAGTATTCCTGTCAAGCCCCAAACTCTGGAGAGTCTACATTTTTCTTTAACTCTCATCCTTTGATGGTAATTGATCTAAGTTTTCCACTTCTTAGTTTAAGTAATTAATTTTTTCCCAGGAAGTCAACCACCTCATATGGTTTTCTAAAATCATATGCATAGTTTTGAGCAAAGAAGTCTCCTCTCTAGTTCTTTAAAGCATATTCAAAGTTTAAAAGCAAAAATTATAGCATTGCCTGATGGGGTTTTAATGTATGTAAATGTAATGTATAAGACAACTGTAACATAAAAGAGTGTGTATAAAGAGCCCTATATGGTGGTAAAATTTCTACATTCTACTTAAAGTGGGAAGGACCCTGTTAAGAGAATAACAAGTTCTAGAATGAAAGAAATATTTGTAAATCATGTATCTGACAAAAACCACTTCTATCTAGAGTATAGAAAGAACTCTCAAAACTCATCAGTAAGACAACAAACAACCAAATTTTATATGAGCAAAACTTGAATAGACACTTCACCATTGAGAATATATGGGCAACAAATAAGATAATGAAAAGATATTCAACATCATTATGCATGAAGGAAATGCAAATTAAAACCATAATGAGATACCTCAGTACACATGTTGGAATTGTTAAAATTAAAACACCGACCAGGGACTTCCCTGGTAGTCCAATGGCTAAGACTGTGCTCCCAGTGTAGGGGGCCTGTGTTCGACCCCTGGTCAGGGAACTAGATCACACATGCCACAACTAAGAGTTTGCATGCTGATCCTGCATGCCGCAACAAAGATCCCACACATGAAACAAAGATCCTGCATGCCACAACTAAGACCTAGCGCGGCCAAATAATAAATATTTAAAACAAAACAAAAAAAACTACCGACCATATCTAGTGCTGAGAAGGAGGCAGAACAACTGGAACACCCATACATAGCGGGTAGGAATGAAAAATGGAACCATTCTGGAAGAAAGGTTGGACATTTCTTGTAAAGTTAAACTCACACTTACTATGACCCAGCATTCTTGCTCCTGGATATTTACCCTAGAGAAATGAAAAATTAAGTATACACAAAAACCTTTACACATATTTAGAGCAACTTTATTTGTAATAGCCAGACACTGGAAACAACCTGAATATCTTCAACAGGTTAAGAGATAAATTGTATTACATGCGTAAAATAGAAGGCTGCTCAACAATAAAAAAGAGTAAACTGTTGATGTTTGTAACAGCTTGGATGAGTCCCAAAGGCATGATGCTGAGTGAAAGAACCATCACAAAGGTTACATAACATGTTTCCATTTACATGACATTCTCAAAAAGACAAAACTGTTGTTATGGAGAACAGACCAGAAGTTGCCCAGGGTTAGCAGGGCAGAGAGGGTGTGACTATAAAAGGAGAGCATGAGGGAGTTTCGGGTGATGGAATTGTTCTGCATCCTAGGTGGTGGTTACATGAATATATACATATGTTCAAATTCAAAGAACGATATACCAAAATAAGTTAATATTACTCCATGATTTAAAAAATAAAATTAACAGTATTAATGGTGGAATCTAGATGGTAGATCTACTCATATTCACTATAAAATTCTTCCAACTACACTGCAGCTTTGACCTTTTTCATAATACATCAGGGAAAAAATTAGCAATGCCTAGACCTCCGTCCATTCAGACTGCTATAACAGAATACCATAGACTGGGTGGCTTACACAACAGGAATTAATTTATCACAGTTCTGGAGGCTGGTAAGTCCAAGATCAAGATGCTGGCAGATTTGGGATTTGGTGAGAACCCACTTCCTGGTTCATAGGTGGCCATCTTCCCTCTGTGTCCTCACATGGTGGAAAGGGTGAGGGAGCTCTTGGGGGGGCCTCTTTTATAAGGGCACTAATCATATTCATAAGGGCTCCACCCCCATGACCTAATCACCTTCCAAAGACCCCACCTCCTAATATCACATTCAGGATGAGGATTTCAGCATATGACTTTCGGACAAGGGGGGAGGAACGCAAACATTATAGCAGCCTCACTCCCAGAAATCCTGATTTAATTTGCCAAGAAGGTCTGAGCATTCATGTTTTATAAAGCTCCCTGGGGCAGTGGGGATGGGAAAGGTAGGACCAGCGGTGAGGACAAAGCCTTGTAAAGCTGTGTTGTCCGACCATTCTTATTCCTCTACGTGGATTCTTTCTTCCCCCCTGCAACCCACCTTTCTGATTTTCTCCCATAATAGACTTAACTAGATGTGGCAGCTGAATCCTTAACCACATTATTTTCTCCTGGTCCTCTCCTTCTCTTATCAGCTGTTTTCATTCTCACACTTGAAACTGAGGTCTGATCTGTTTCCTTTCAGTTTGTATTTACGTTATTTGCAGTCTTATAATCACTGGTGTAAACACTCCACACCTGCATGCCTTTGCTCATGTAGTTTTCTCTCTTCCAGAAATTTCTTCTACTTGTTCCTACAAAATTATCTTCCAAATTATCTTAAACGCAGAGCCGAGGGCCATTCCCTGAGGAATTCCAAGCATTGCAGTCTGGATAATGTGCGTGAGGTCTTTGCATCACCTGCGTGAGATGGTGATAATTAGGAAGAGAGGGGCGGGGAGGAGAATTGTACCAACGGGTTCAGAAGCAGGCAATGGGAAGAAGCCAAGGAAGCCAGGCAGGACTAGAATCCCAGAGGCAGTGTGGAATACTGGAAGGAATCTGGGCAGAGGTCAGTACGCTGCATCTTCTGTGTCCCAGTCTGGGCTCTTCTAGGAAATACTCTGGGACTCAGACCATCCACTTAATGTCTTCAGGATTCAGTTGCATCACTTGGAGAATATGGGATTTGAACAAGATGACCTCTGAGTTCTCTCTCATTTCTAGCATTTGGCAGTTCTACAATTCTGACAGAGGATTTTGTAAGTCTAGGATCCAAGAGGGAGAGGCTATTATTAGTCATTTTCACATGATCGTACATTAATTCAATGAACTTGCTTTCTCAGAAACTGACATAGCCTGACACTGAAGAAAAATGAGTTTTGATGAGAATGCAGAAACAGAGCATGTAATTTGGAAGCACGGGGATGTTTTAAAGGAAAGGTTAGACTGAGAGGGTGAAGCCCTACAAGAGGGCACTGGTGAGGTTCCTGTATCCTCATTTTACAGATGAGAAACAAGGTCGAGAAACATTACAATGTCACCCACCTAGCAAGGGAGGTCATCTGAATTTGAACCCAGGTATGTCACATTCCAAAGTGTAGAAGAGGGGTGGTCTGGGAAGTGGAAGAAAAACGTAGAAGGAAGGAAGGGAGGGAGTGAGGAAGGAAGGAAGGAAGGGGGATTTGGGACTAAGCTCAGGTACTCTGAACATCTCTCAACATCTCAGGCCAAATTGATGTAGGATTGCTTTTTCCTTCCTCTGTACCCAGAGATGCCCCTGGGTCCTTTCCTAGGCTCTGTGCTCCTGGCCTAGGACGAGGAAGTGATGGCTTCAGCAAGATGCTCTCAGGAAGACCTGGGACGTTTTCTGCAGCCAGTCAGTTCCTGCTAAGACAAAGCATTTGGGGGAGAAACGAAGATTTACTCAGGTTTTCTGAAATGGGGGATTTTAGAGAAAGTTGACCACATGAGATGATTATGAGTCTCTTGCTCAGGTAACAGTGGGGCGCTAGGGTAGCACTTTGGTTCTTAGGGTGCACGAGTGGTCCTTTGTGATGTTCACTAGAATTGCAAGGTGGCAGAGAGCAAGTCCTCACAGGCCTGGCATTCGGACAAGCCAGTGACTCAGAGGTCTGTAAATATACTCGTTTGGACCTGACACCATCAGGTGCTGGTGGAGACAGAAGAGTGGTGTAATAGGTGTCATATAAAGTCCTCCCAGACCATGGCCTGAGCCACCACGTGAAGCATCTACAGAAAGGTCTTGTTAGCACGAGTCTAAAAAGAAACAGCTCACACACACCACTGGGTGGCAGTATGGCGCACCCCTTTGTTTCTAGTAAGTGGCTCTGTTTTCCGGATCTAAAGAATCATATTCCTTTGGGTTAAACCAGCTACCCTTTCCTCCGTCCCTCCCCGAGTGTCCCTGTTCCTACATATCCTGAGCTTCCGTGTGTGTGTGTGTGTGCGCGCGCGTGCGATGCCGGGGGGGGGCGGGTGGTGGTGGTGGTGTTGGGGTTAGACGGGAGAAGGATAAATGTTTAGGATCGATTCCTTCCCCTCCTTTCCTCTCCCCTCCTTTCGTCACATCATCTTTCTGTACCTCTGAAACAGCTCGGTTAGGTCTTTGTTTTATTAATAGAGACATAATGAATTAAAAAAAAATAGATGGCAAGTCTAAACACAACACCGTGGGGGAAATTCATTTCTAGGCTGAGATGTAAAATACTTCTGTTCAAAATATTCCTTAGGGGAAAATCCTAAAAAGAGGAAATAAGATATTTTTCGAAAAATGAACGGGTGCTGTTTGCCAAGGGCAAACGGGCAGAGGTAGCAGAAGGTGGAGCCTCAAGACGTCAAATGTATCAATAGAGCTGCTCTGCCATCTGGTGGCCAAAGTGGCACCTGCACTTTGTAAACTGCATGGTTCCCAGACTTAGATGTTTATGAATTATAAAAAAGGAAAAACAAGCAAGCAAACAAAAAGTCCCACAAAAAGCCCGGGTAAATAAATAAATCCAGCTCAGGGTTGCACCTTTTTAGTTTTCCAAGTAATATTTTTTTTTAAATCCAGCATCTATGGTTACCATCATCTTACTCTTCAAGGGCAATAATTCACAAAGAAAGTGTTTTTGTAGAAAAAAAGGGCAGCCCTTTTAATTGCATACCTAGGTTAATGAACGTATAATCATATTTTTCTTATTTATTTATTTTTTTCTTTTTTGCGGTACGCGGGCCTCTCACCGTTGTGGCCTCTCCCGTTGTGGAGCACAGGCTCCGGAGGCGCAGGCTCAGTGGCCATGGCTCACGGGCCCAGCCGCTCCGTGGCATGTGGGATCCTCCCGGACCGGGGTACGAACGTGCATCCCCTGAATTGGCAGGCGGACGCCCAACCACTGCGCCACCAGGGAAGCCCTTTTTCTTATTTTTATAGTTTTGTTACAAAGGGGTGAAAAACTTAACAAGATTTGGCACTGGTCTAAGGACTGGCGTTTGAGAACCACTGGTATAAAACACTTCATACAATTATTTAAAATCATTTATAAATATCTGGGGCCTCTGGAATATTTTGACATAGGGACTTGGAGTTAAAGCACCATACTCAAAATTGTCTTTAGTGGTTATTTTTAACGAAACACTTCTTAAAATTGTCACTATTTCACAGTTTCTGAGTTGTAAAGATTCCTGTGGGGTTTTCACATTTGTTCCATCTTTTCCTGGCTTAAGAATAAATTGCCTTGGAATTCCCTGATGGTCCGGGTTCAATCCCTGGTCGGGGAACTAACATCCCACAAGTTGTGGTGTGGCCAAAAAAAAAAAAAAAAAAAGAATAAATCATCCTAGTTCATCCTAGTATTTTCACAGTAATTTTATTGGTGGTGGTAGCGCGTTGTGTTTCTCTGGTTCAGTTGTCTCTAAATTTTTATTGTAAAAATCATGTTTGTGCATTTGCTCCTTGTTTTACGTGTGCTTATTTTATGAAGTTCATAATGTATTATCACGTATTGTATATGTTATAAAGCATACTTGTGGCTTGCATGTAAAGTGAGAGCAGTCTTGTTGGGGACTGTGACCCTTACCCTGTGGGGTCTGTGATAAGTCAGTGTAGTTAGTATTAGAATCCAATTGTCGGGGTGCAGTACTTTCATGTCCTCATTTGTAAAATGGGATGTAATGATAGTATTTAGCTAATACACTTCTCAGTACAGGATAATACATGTATTAGTATATGTTTCACATTAGGCAAACTAAATACTGTTTGGATGGCAAGTCTTCAAAAATCAACATAGGGCTTCCCTGGTGGCACAGTTGTTGAGAGTCCGCCTGCCGATGCAGGGGACACGGGTTCGTGCCCCAGTCCGGGAAGATCTCACGTGCCGCGGAGCGGCTGGGACTGAGCCATGGCCGCTGACCCTGTGCGTCCAGAGCCTGTGCTCCGCAACGGGAGAGGCCGCAGCAGTGAGAGGCCCGCGTAGCGCAAAGAAAAAAAGAAAAATCAACATAAAGTCAAAATCACACAGCAATCACTTTGCACTTCTGAATTTTACCTAGGAGAAGAAGCAGGAGAAAATATTAAGGACAATTTGAAAAGTGGAGCAATAAAGAAAATTTCCTATCAGGTAGTAAAACATCTAACGCTACTTTACTGAAAACAGTGAGCTGCTACTATCAAAATAGAATAGTAACACAGTAAAGAGATTTCAGAGACAGGAAAGACCCAAGAAAACTTGGGTTGTCTTAGTGAGATGAGCACAGCAAAGTTCATTGTGCATCCCCAAAGTTGTATGGTTTTATAACCAAGTTGACAAAATATTGAAGAAAGCTGTAAACCTAATTAAGAGTTTTACATTCTCAGTTTTAACATCAGATTTACACATTTAAAAACATATTCCTCATCTGCAAAATATTCAATACATTCATAAAAAAGACTCTGAGCATTGCTTCAACTTTAAAGTTAGAATGGAATGCTTGTCATGTTAATGAATGAAACAGTATTTCAACAGCATTTTTCAAATTAATGGGGAATAAATATATATTCAACCAGTGGTCTAGGAGAAATGAATAATGGTTTGGGCAATAGTTAATTTTCTTTAACTTGCAACCCTCATGGACATAAATTCCACATTCGTTAAAAAGTTAAAAGATCGAAAATCAATCATTAAAAAGTTAGAAGAAAATGTAAGTGAATATTTTTCTGATACTAACAGAAGGTAAGACCTTTTCAAGCATAAAAGCAAAGGAACCATAAAGGAAAACACTGATAGAGTTAATCTCACAAAATTAAAAACGTACACATGATAAGCAGTTAATATCAGAAGTGACAGACTACAAAACATTTACAATGTGTGTCAGAAAAAAATTTTAAAACTGTTACAATAATCAAGATTGGCCAGGTTATAGTGAAGACATGGATTGGCAGCCTTTTTCTATAAAGGGCCAGATAGTCAATATGAGTCATCGTGGGCCTCACATTCTCTGTGATGACAACTCAACTCTGTCATATGACACAGAAGAAACCCTGGACAACAGGTATACAGACGGGCATGGTTACACTCCAATGAAACTTAGGCACACTGGAATTTGAATTTCATAGAATTTTCATGGGTCACAAAATATTTTTCTTTCTTTGACTTTCTTCAACTTTTAAAAAATGTGGAGACTCTTCTTAGCCCTGGTGGCTAAGGCCAGATTTGACCCACAGGTCATAGCTTGCTGACCTCTGGTGAAGACACGTGTGGTGAAAGGAGCTTCAGGGAACTTTCCTGTTTTTGAGGATGATGAGTATCATCAGGCCCACTGCTAGGGCTTGTCAGAAAATAAATCTGTGGGGACGTGGGACAAAGAGTGGAGTGATATTCAGTGGAGAATGTGGAGCCCTCAATGTTTTGTGGGTCTGGTACCACCAGACAGGATGGAAGGAGTGGGGTCTGTTAGGATCATGCTGTAATGCTCCAGGGCAGGTGAGGGGGGATGGATGCCAGAGACGGTGTGAAGATGGAATTGGCCATTAAGGAAGGTTCAGAATGAGAGTGACAGAGAGATTCTGACTTGTGTACCTGGAAGGGTGCCTGCCCCATGAACAGATGAAGAACTCATCTTAGCTGTGATCTGAGGTACGAGAAAAATACTCAGGTGGATAGAATCCAAAAGAGAGCCAGAGCAGGACTGGAGGATGGATTTGAGAGACTTCTCTGGGATGTCCAGAGGAGTGGAGAACTTTGGACCATGCCCAATACTGAAAGCAAGAAAAGGAACAGGAATGGCTAATGATGGAGGTCGCAGTGTCAGTCCTGACTCCATCATAAACTTCAGGAATTTTACCGGGATTAAGTCTCATAGGAAAATTATAAGAATCACAAGCGATCACTGGATAAAGTAATTTTCACACTGCCCTGTCCTTAGAGGTGCTGGCTACTATTATTGTTACCAAAGAGTTGAATAAAAGGAGACTCTGGAGCAGGCTATGTTGGGACAAGGGACTTTCCAGTTCCAGTGGCCTGTGGTTCCCAGCTGTGCTGTTGGCATTTCTGATGGGGAGCGGTGGGTGGGTGATGTTTCGTAACTGTTAGGTTACCTCAGTAGAAACTAATCGTGTTGGTGGATTTTCAATTCGTTAATGAAAAGCGTTTCTTTTTCTTGCTCTGAGGTATTAATTTTGGGGTCAAGTAGATCGTCATGATGTTTGGTTTCCTTGGAGACGCTAGATGCAGAAAAAGCCTTGATTGACACAATGACTCAGCAGAGCTAGGGCTGCTGCGGGGCTCCCCTCTGGCCTGGCCAGACTCTACCCACTTGTCTCCCATCCTGAAGCCCTAGGGCTGATGCCAAAGACCACTTGGGTTGTTAAGCAGGTTGCCGGGAGCCCTAGGACCCTAGAATCATTCTCACAGCAGCCTTTTCACGATAGCCCACACTATTTAGTGTTCTGACACCCAGAGTCAAAGGCTCCAAATTCACACTCTTTTATCCTTCTGATGTGGGGACCGGGTTTTGCTGAATATCCTTACAGGTTGTCTTTGTACTTGTTCTATGAATGACTGTGAGAAGAGCATTACAATTTCCAACTATAATTGCTTATTATTTTCTTTTTCTCATTTCAACTCTTACAAGTTTTGCTTCATGCATTTCAGATTCTCTTACTAGGCAGTTATACATTTAAAAATTATATATCATCTTGCTCTATCAATCATTATGAAATGACCCTCTTTGTTCCTAGTAATATTCCTTATCTTGAGGTCTATTTTGTCTTATATTAATATAGGCACTCCATCTCTTTTAAACTTACTGTTTACACGATATATCTTTCTCTGTATTTTTTACTCTCAAACTATTTGTGTTTTGGAATTTAAAGTGCACCTCTTGTAAACAGAAAATAATTGGATATTGTATTTTTTTTACATCTTTTTTGGAATATAACAGCTTTACAATGCTGTGTTAGTTTCTGCTTTATAACAAAGTGAATCAACTATACATATACATATGTTCCCATATCTCCTCCCCACCCCACCCCTCTAGGTGGTCACAAAGCACAGAGCTGATCTCCCTGTGCTATGTGGCTGCTTCCCACTAGCTATCTCTTTTACATTTGGTAGTGTATGTATGTCCATACGACTCTCTCACTTCGTCCCAGCTTACCCTTCTGCCTCCCCATATCCTCAAGTCCTTCTCTACGTCTGCGTCTTTATTCCTGTCCTACCCCTAGGTTCTTCAGAACCATTTTTTTTTTTTTTAGATTCCATATATATGTGTTAGCATACGGTATTTGTTTTTCTCTTTCTGACTTACTTCACTCTGTATGACAGACTCTAGGTCCATCCACCTCACCACAAATAACTCAGTTTCGTTTCTTTTCATGGCTAATATTCCGTTGTATATATGTGCCACATCTTCTTTATCCATTCATCTGTTGATGGACACTTAAGTTGCTTCCATGTCCTGGCTATTGTAAATAGAGCTGCAATGAACATTGTGGTACATGACTCTTTGAATTATGGTTTTCTCATGGTATATGCCCAGTAGTGGGATTGCTGGGTCATATGGTAGTTCTATTTTTAGATTTTTAAGGAACCTCCATACTGTTCTCCATAGTGGCTGTATCAACTTACATTCCCACCAACAGTGCAAGAGGGTTCCCTTTTCTCCACACCGTCTCCAGCATTTATTGTTTGTATATTTTTTGATGATGGCCATTCTGACTGGTGTGAGGTGATACCACATTGTACTTTTGATTTGCATTTCTCTAATGATTAGTGACGTTGAGCATCCTTTCATGTGTTTGTTGGCAATCTGTATATCTTCTTTGGAGAAATGTCTTCTTTAGGTCTTCTGCCCATTTTTGGATTGGGTTGTTTGTTTTTTTGGATATTGCGTTTTTATCCTGAGGGATAATCTCTGCATTATGAGTAAAGGGTTTAGTCTATTCCTATTTAATGTAATTATTGTTACAATTAGATGTAGGTCTGCTCTTTTGATTTGTATTTGTCTCGTTCTTTTTCTGTTTGTTTTTTACTAAATCTTTTCTTATTAAACTGAATTTTTTTGTTAACTATTTTTAGTTACGCAATTGTAATTCTATCGACTTTTTAGCTATGCTTCTTTGCATTTTGTGGAGGAGTTGTTTTAGGGATTGCAGTATGTATCTTTAAGGTTCACGATATACATATATTAATACCAAATTCCTATAAAATCTAGAAAATGTGCACCATTATAGCTTCAATTATTCTCCTCTTCAGAGCTATCGTTATCTTATATCCATATCTATGCATAATAAACCCTACAATAGAGTTTTATAATTTTTACTTTAAACACTGATATATCTTTAAAATAAGTTGAGAGGAAAAGAAAAAAAATTACACAAAATTTTATGTTTCCTGACATATATACTATTCCCAGTGTTCTTTATTCTTTTTCTAGAATCTGAGTTAGCCTCCAGTAACATTACCCTTCAGCTCCAAGGATTTCCTTTAGAATTTCTTGTAGTGTAGGTCTGTTAGCAGCAAATTCTCTCCGTTATTGTTTGTCTAGAGATGTCTCTATTTTACCTTTATTTTTATTTATTTATTTTTTTTGCGGCATGCAGGCCTCTCACCGCTGCGGCCCCTCCCGCTGCGGAGCACAGGCTCCGGACGTGCAGGCCCAGCGGGCACGGCTCACGGGCCCAGCAGCTCCGCGGCATGCGGGATCCTCCCGGACCGGAGCACGAACCCGCGTCCCCTGCATCGGCAGGTGGACCCCCAACCACTGCACCGCCAGGGAAGCCCTACCTTTATTTTTAAAGGACATTTTCACTGGATGTTGATTCTTGTTTGGTAGTTTGCTTGTTTTTTTCTTCAGCATTTTGAATGTGTTCATCCAGTGTCTTCAAACCTCCCTTTTTATCTAATGAGCAATCAGCTATTAATCACACTGTTGTTTCCTTATATGAGTTTTATCTTTTCTCTCTGCTTTCAAGGTTTTGTTTTGTGTTTAGCTTTTAGAAGCTGTAATATGCTTTGTTCAGCTATGGTTCTTTTTGAATTTATCCTATTTGGGTTTTGTCGAGTGTCTTGGAATTGTTAGTTATGGTTTTTCATCAAATTTGGGAATTTTTAGGCTATTCTTTCTTTTTTTTTTTTTTTTTTATGGTATGCAGGCCTCTCACTGTTGTGGCCTCTCCTGCTTTGGAACACAGGCTCCGGACGCGCAGGTTCAGCGGCCACGGCCCACGGGCCCAGCCGCTCCGCGGCATGTGGGATCCTCCCGGACCGGGACACAAACCCGCGTCCCCCACATTGCCAGGCGGACTCTTAACCACAACCACTGCACCACCAGGGAAGCCCAGGCTATTATTTCTTTAAGTAGTCTTTCTGCTTTAAATAGATTTCCCTTTCGTGCTCTCTGTTCCTTCAATTATACATGTATAGGAATTCTTTATATTCTTTCACAGATCTCAAGACTATTCATTTTTCTTCAGTCATTTTCTTTCTATTCTTTGGATTGGATACTTTCTATATTCAAGTTACTGATTCTTTCTTCTACCATCTTAGATCTGCTCTTGAGCCCATTAGTGAATTTTTCATTCTTTTTACTTTTCAGCTCTGGAAATTGCATTTTTTTTTTTTTTTTTTTACAAAATAGTGTTAATTTTCCTGTGGATAATCCTATTTGATCATTCATTCTTGGTATAATTTTCTTTAATTTTTTGCACATTTTTCTGCATTCGTTTAACATATTTACAATGGCTATTTGAAATTTGTCTCCTAAATCTAGCACATGGGCCTCCAGGCAGTCATTTTCTATTGATCATATATTATTTGCTGAATAAGGGTCATGCTTTCCTATTCTTTGCATGTTGATGCTGTTGTAAACTGGACATTGTAATTAATAGGTTGCAGTGACTTTGGATTCTGTTCTGTTCTTCCGTGGGTTGCTTTTAAATTTTTGTTAAATAATTAGCAATCATCTAATTTGTTTAGACTCAAACTACCAAATCTTTCTCCTCCGTGGTGTGCAGCTGCTTATGTCTCTGCCCATTTTTTTCAGTGTGACTTTGGTGCTTCTCCTGTACTTGTACATAGTTTAGGGGTCAGTCAGTGATATATGGGTAGACAGGAAGGCTTCTGTTCTTTGCTGTCCAAGCTGTTTGTGGTTTGAGGAGCATATCCAAAGGCACAGCCTATTTATAAGTCTTGCTTACCTTTTTTTTGAACTCCCTGATATTTTCAGCACACATGTAGCTTAGCAGTCAGCCAGGGCTGTGTGAAGAGTTCGTTATTTCAGCCCTTCTATGGTTTTCTGGCTTCCAAAGTCTCCCTGCTGTATATTTATCAGCTCTGATACACATCAGTAACTAAGTCTTCCTCTTCTGGGTAGTAAAGCTGTGGGTTTATACTACCTACTCTGGGGACAATAGCAATGTTCCTTGGCAGTAAGGCCATCAATGTGCCATTCGCACTAAATGCATTAGCAATCTTTCATGAGCGAATGCTTCTCAAGTTGTTGCCTTGAAACAACAACTTCTCAAGATGTTTTTCAGTGTGCTGAAATGGCTTCTTTTATAATTTTGTCTGGTTTTATACTTGTTTTCTCCCGAAGGGAATCCCCCAACTTCCTCATACCATCATTATTGGAAATAGAGTGTTTGTACATATACATTTTAAAGTTCTTTCTTTTTTTTAAGAAACATTTTATGACCAATGCTATTGATGGTACATGAGGCAAAAGTGTGTGGAAAAATAACGATAACAACATCTCTAAGGCATTCTGAAGAGTTGCAGTCTGAATAAGTTTAAGAAATATCTTGATTTATTTTGCAGTTATTTTCTTGTTTTTTCCTATGTTCAAGAGTGATCTATGAAATTAATCTGTGCTATGTGTAAATGCATGTGATTTTTTCTTCTTTAGGACTAAACCAAGGATTGGCATTTCCGGATGGAAAATATGAACTTAAAAATGGTTTTGGCTATATATTAAGATAGGTTTGATTTTGAACATCTTGCCCACATTCATTGGATTCCCGTCTGGTCGTGTAATCACTTTTGCTTCCTGACTACATAACTGCTTTATTCAGCCATTCACCTATACATCTTACTATGTGGTTCACACTGTAATACGCTGGCAGTACAAAGGAACACAGTCCTTCCTTGTTTGGGAGCTGATGTGTTAGTGACTGGGGCAGGTAAACCAATTGCTATACAATACGTGTGCTCTAGACCAGTGTTCACTAAGTGCTCTGAACCCACAGAGTAGGGAGCTCTAATATGTCCTGAGTCAGGGGAGGTGGTGACACCTGAGGTGAATCTTGATGTTTTATTTTTTATTTATCTATTTATTTTTTTGCGGTACACGGGCCTCTCACTGCTGTGGCCTCTCCCGTTGTGGAGCACAGGCTCTGGACGCATAGGCTCAGCGGCCATGGCTCACAGGCCCAGCCGCTCCGCAGCATGTGGGATCCTCCCGGACCGGGGCACGAACCTGGGTCCCCTGCATCGGCAGGCGGACTCTCAACCACCACACCACCAGGGAAGCTCTTGATGTTTTATTTTTATTATTTTTTTATAGTATTAAAAGAAATACATATATATTTATTTATTTTGGGCTGCATTGGGTCTTTGTTGCTGCACATGGGCTTGCTCTAGTTGCACCAAGCGGGGGCTACTCTTTGTTGCGGTGTGCAGGCTTCTCATTGCAGTGGCTTCTCTTGTTGAGGAGCACAGGCTCTAAGCGCGCAGGCTTCAGTAGTTGTGGCACGCGGGCTCAGTAGTTGTGGCACACGGGCTGAGTTGCTCTGTGGCATATGGGATCTTCCCGGACCAGGGATCGAACCCATGTCCCCTGCATTGGCAGGTGGATTCTTAACCACTGTGCCACCAGGGACGTCCAATTCTTATTATTTTTTTAATTGAAGTATAGTTGGTTTACAATGTTAATTTCTTCTGTACAGCAAAGTTATTAAGTTACACGTATACATACATTATTTTTCTAAATATTCTTTTCCATTATGGTTTATCATGGGATATTGACTATAGTTCCCCGTGCTATACAGTAGGACTTTGTTGTTTATCCATCCTACATATAATAGCTTACATCTGCTAACCCCAACCTCCCATTCCATCCCTCCCCCAACCCCCTCCGCTGGATTTTGATATTTTAGTTGGTGTTATTAAGTGAAACGGGAGGTCAACAGGAAGCAGAGGGAATCATGTGTAGAAGTACACAGGTATAAATAATATGGCACCCTCAGGAAAGGAAGCAACTGGGTATGGCTGAATGACTGTGTGTGTGTGTGTGTATGCACGTGGTAGGAGATAAAACTGGAAAGGCAGTTTGCAGTAAGAATGTGAAGGGCTTTAGAATGCCAAAGGTCTTAGGAACTTCTGGGGGTTTCGATTTTTGAACACATTTGTTTAGTATAATTTATATGTGTGTGGAACCTGCTGACTGGGCTGATGGAGAAGAGAGAGAAATCACTTGGTGAAGATGCTTAAGACTCAAAGTTAAGGTCAACTAATTCTCCAGTGCTGTTGGAAACAGGCAAGATATTGTCTTGTATGGTACTATGATTCCTATGGGGTGCCTAGTGTGGGTTGTAAGCCTTAAAAGGGAAGGGTGAAAGAAAGTCTTCTGTTGTTTACCACTCTGCTGTGTTCATGTTCTCTATAATAAGGTAATCAGATAAGGAGAGTGGCCTGGGTACATGCCCAAGCTGGCTGGCCACTGGGAAGAGAGTAAGGACTTATATTAAATTCTGCAAACTCACATACACCTCCAGGTTCACATTCCTTCAGGCTAAGCTAAACTATTATAGTGGGAATGAATCTCAGTCTACAAACCCAGTTGTGCAAAGCAAAGCATATCAAATTTCTTAATTTCCTTTAAATCAAATTGCTTCTGACTTAAAATCTCGAATCAACTTGCTGGCAGGAAATTAAGCCTCAGTTATTATTGGAGTTACCCGCCCCAAGAACATACAAAGGTCCAAAGGTCACCCAGTGCTAAAGCATTGGGGATGCCCTTCCGGTCAATGGTTGCCAGTCACCGTTTGCTGAGTAGCCCAAGTCTCTATGAGTTTGTCCCTTTAGGACCATTGCCCAGCTGTCTCCATGCTACAGGCAGAACATAGGAAAAATTTCCAAAACTTTAGATCTCACTGCTTGCTGAAGTATACCACAGTAGAAGAAAGTTACAAGAAGCATCTGATACAGTGTTGGAGACTCAAAGTCTTCTTGGAAGGAGTGTTTTTTCTGCTAAAGCATTCTGCTTCGCTTGTTATTCTTCCTTCTTCTTCTCTTGAACCTTCTAGTTAAATAATTTTTAACTCTTCTCCTCCCCATCCCGTCACCCCAGCTCTGGTGCCTCTAGAGTGGTCTGTTCCACTGCCTTTTTCTTAATCTGCATCTTGCTGATGTCTTTCCTACAGAGATACAATAAACACCTACACCATGCAAGCAACACATTTTCCAATAGTAAAAAGTGTTATAAAAGAGTTAGGAAGGAGGGTAAGTATATGTTCTCTTTTTTTTAAGGCTCCCTGAGTATATGATCTTCTTCTTATGGGTCTTATGGATCCATCTACCAATGGGTAGGTTAGGATTCTTAAAGAAGGAGTGTAAAGGAGAAAGGGAGTGGGAGAAGAAGAGGAGAATGGCAGACTCTACCTTTTCATTTTCTCCCCCGTCTTGAGGCTGAGATACTCAATAATCCCAGAGCCTTTGCTTCCGCCATGTGGTTCAGCAAGTCACTCCCTACCTCCCTGCCACATACAGATGCCACTGCAGAAACGAGTTCGGGAGACGAAGCAATCTGAGGACATGGGTATTCAGTTTTCCATATAGAGACTAAGTATTCCCTAAAGGGACAATCTGGATTACTGGACTGGATTCAACCCAGTCCAGGCAGTCTCCTTCCCACTTAACCACTGGGTGGGGACTTAATGAGGAACACTGGATCAGTAAGACACAAAATAGATAACCTGACTTTCTCTCACATCTGAACGTACTGTGAGTAGGTTTCCACCCACATGTGCCATATGGAGGAGGGATATGGGATAGAGGGAGGGAATTTTAAAGGCTGCAGCACAAATAAAGGCAGAGACAAGAAAGTTTGGGGTATGTCTGGAGAGTATTGTGGAATCCAATTTGGCTGAAATGTTGAGCATATATGGGGCAATAATGGAACATGGGGCCGGAAAATTGGGCTAAATTTTAGAGGGCTTTGTTTATTGGAGTGAGAAATATGTAGATATATCAGTGAGGATTGAGCATCGTCAACAGATTTAGAAGAGAGGGATGCCATTAGAGGATAACTCTTCATCTATTGGGTTAAATATCTGAACACTTTGACCTACAAAAAAATGTCCTTATGAGGTTCCACCTAACATTTAAGGGCAACTCTGTTGAGTTCCTGTGACATCAAGGCTAGTTTTCACTTGTTGGCTCAGGGTCCACCAGCAGGAACCTCTTAATGGACATGTTAAACTAATTCTTTGATTATTTGTCCCACTATTTGCTAATCCTCTTAGTTATGTTTTCATAGATCCATAATTCCTTGTTTTTTATTCTCTCTATAGGATATCATTGAAAGTCACTGTCAAATACTTTGATAAAATCTGTTTTAGTGCAGTGACACTGTCAGTGAAAGGAACAAGGTTAATCTGATGTGATGTGCTCTTGGTGAACCAGTTCTGTTTCTTCATGGTCATCATTTCCCCCATCAGTATTTCCAAACAGCCCTGTAAACGTCCACTCTTCAATCTTGCTCGAGTGTAACGTCAAGACAGCCTATTTTCAGAATCCCCTGTCTCTGAGTGTCCGGTAATTCTCCCACTTTCTACAACAGATGTATTTTACTATATATATATATATATATAGTACACACACACACACACACACACACACACACACACACAGTGTGGAGGGGAGGAGGAAAGCACTGTGTAACATAGCAGCCTTTTCTATAAATGTATACAGTTTCTCACATGTTTTTGTTTTCTTCTAGAGCAGTGGCTCTTAAAGTGAGGACCCAGACTAACCATTTTAAAGAATTTGGGAGTTTCTATGTTTCAACAAGCCCTCTCGGTAATTCTACTGCATACTGAAGTTTGAGAATAATTGTTCTAGAGAAATCTTATATTATGTGATAAAATGGACCCAAACAAATATAATCTTCAGTGATTTCAATTAAAAATTAATGTATTAACTACTAAATGTCGAGCACTTTCTATTAGACACTCTCAGTTTAGTTTTTCGACGTGTGAATTACTATCTTCGTTTTATAGATGAAGAAATTGAAGTTCAGAAAAGTGAGCAATTCCGAACCCAGAGCTCTGGCCACTGTCCTAAGATTTGTAAAATACAAAAAAATGTTCAGTTAACAAATGTCATGGTAATGTCATTTAAAAATAGCATATTTGTTGTTGTTGCTGTTTTCATTTTAGGCAAAATGTATGCATTGTTATACATTTTGAAGTCTGTCACTATTATTGGGACTGGTTGAGGGTTTTTTCCCCATAATAAACTGACTGGCACATTTAATTAACAAAACCTGTCCTGTGAAAGGTGAAATACAGTTAAACACAAATTGACAAGTCAATGCCCTTGAATAATGGAGAGATGAATGGAAGCTTGTACATGAATACATCTACAGATGTACTATACACACCAGCATTTCCCAAGCTGCTTCTATGAAGCTTTGCTACTCACAGTGGGTCTGTGGACCAGCTGCATTGGAATCAACTGGGAAAAAGTTAGAAATGAACAATCTCGGGCCCCACCCCAGACCTACTGAATCAGAATCTACATTTTAAGAATAAATCCATGTGGACTTTCCCGGTGGTGCAGTGGTTATGAATCCGCCTGCCAATGCAGGGGGCACGGGTTCGAGCCCTGGTCCGGGAAGATCCCACATGCCGTGCAACTAAGCCTGTGTGCCACAACTACTGAGCCTGCGCTCTAGAGCCCATGAGCCACAACTACTGAGCCTGAGTGCTGCAACTACTGAAGCCCACGCGCCTAGAGCCTGTGCTCTGCAACGAGAAGCCACCGCAATGAGAAGCCCGCACACCGCAATGAAGAGTAGCCCTCGCTTGCCGCAACTAGAGAAAGCCCACGTGCAGCAATGAAGACCCATCGCAGCCAAAAAAAAAACTAAACAATAAATCCATGTGAGTCATAGGCATATTAAAGTTTAACAAGCTCTGCTCTAAAGAGTAGTTTCTTGAAAGATAATGATAGGTTTTCTGTCAGTCGAGGGTACCATTGTCAAACAAACTTGAGAACACCTGCATTTAACAGGTGGATTTAAACAAGGTCAAACAGGTATCCTACCCTGAATTGTAAAGGTCTGATTGGAGGTAGTAGGAGGAGGAGCGTTGCTCAAATTTTAGGTCACTTTCAGGTCTAAGACTGTGGTTCTCTGACCTACAAGATAAATATCCTCAGAAACATGCCCACCTTTCTGATCCCTCCTTCATCTTTTGTTTGTCCTGATAGACACTACAGCATAATTTATTACATCGTCACTCCATCAAGACACTGGATAAAACGCTGAGCAGAGATGATCCCATTTACCTTGTGGAGGAGTTATCAATACTTGTTTTACAGATATGTAAACTGAGGCACAGAGATGTTAATTAACTGACTCAAGATCCCACAGATCATAACTGGCAGGGCTGGGATTCAAATCCAGGCAGTCTGGAGCTGTAGAATCTATGGTATTAATTACTACTCTATATGCTTGTTCAGATCTGTGTGACTTCAAAACTTTGGGCATGTGACAACTTGTGAAGAAAAGTAAATAATGACAAAAAATTTAAAGATTTAAAGGCATTTGATTTTTATTTAGTGTATAAACAATATTTTTAAAACGGCATTTAATTTTTGACTACTTAATGCACTGACACGGTTCAAGGACCAAAACACAGAAAGGGGCAACTTGATGCAAACTTTCTCTGCCTCTCCCAGCCATCCAGTTCCCCTTTCTGGAAGCAAACAATGTTGTGAGTCTCTCATGTATCACTCCGCAAACATTTTAGCAAATGCCTGCATGCGTGTGCTTATGTATATTTCCTCTTCCTACCTTTTTTGGACAAATGATAGAGACCATAAATATGTTTTGCACAGTGAGTGTGTTAACAATACATCCTTTTTAAAAACTGGAATATAATTGTCTTACAATGTTGTGTTAGTTTCTGCTGTACAATGAAGTGAATCATCTACAGGTATACACATATCCTCTCCCTCTCGAACCTCCATCCAACCCCATCTAGGTCATCACAGAGCACCGAGCTTAGCTCCCTGTGTTATACCGCAGGTTGCCACTAGCTATTTTACATGTGGTAATGTATTTATGTCAAACCTAATCTCCCACGTTCCACATCAATACACAAAGGACTTTCTCATTTTATTTTTAAAATTAATTAATTTTATTTTTGGGCTGTGTTGGGTCTTCGTTGCTGGGCATGGGTATTCTCTAGTTGCAGTGAGCGGGGGCTACTCTTCGTTGCGGTGCGCGGGCTTCTCTTTGCTGCGGCTTCTCTTTGTTGCAGAGCACGGGCTCTAGGCGCGTGGGCTTATTGCTCTGTGGCATGTGGGATCTTCCTGGACCAGGGCTTGAACCTGTGTTCCCTGCACTGGCAGGCAGATTCTTAACCACTGCGCCACCAAGGAAGTCAACTTTCTCATTCTTATCTGATGGATACTTTGTATTCTTTGTATGTGAACGCAATACTTTAACCAGTTCTCTATTGTTGGACTGGTTATTTGAAATATTTTGCTATTTAAGACCCTATGGTAACATATAACCTTGCATTTTCATCATTTTGCATGTTCAGAAGTAAATATTTAATAGAATAAATTGTGTTCTGCAGGAGTGTTTTTAAGTTTCCATCATCAATTACACAGAATCCCTTGCTCCTTGGGTGTTAGAGTATGCCCCTAAGCACTTCAGTTTTCTCTTCCCTCTCACTATAACTTCTAATGTTTGTATTTTTAAGTGCTATTCTGACCTATTGCTACTCACAACACTTCTGAAACCAAATATGTATTCTTCTTCCCCCACACCAACAACCAATTCTCTAACTCTCCAGACACAGCTGAATGTCCAGTGACTCACATCAATTCTGATACTAACTACCCAGAGTTAATGCAGACCCCACAGGTTAAGGGCTCAGTCCCACATGACTGCTCCCACTTCAGAGGCCCGTAGCAAGTCCCAGGTCTTTCGGTGTTCTGATCCACCGGCTATAAATTGGGGGTTCCCCATGACTCCCTCCTCAGGTTCAATAATTTGCTGGAATGGCTCACAGAACTCAGGGAAAAGAGTATACTATTACCACTGTATTATAAAGGGAATTATAAAGGACAGAAACACAGGGCAAGACAAAGGTGAAGAGGTTACACAGGGCAAGGTACAGGGTGGGGTGCAGAGCTTCCATGGGAGGGCCACCTTCCTAGCATTTTATGCACTCACCAATCTGGAGGATCTCCGAACCCCGCCATTTAGGGATTTGTATGGAAGTTCCATTACACAGGCTTAAGTAATTAAGTCATTGGCCATTGGTGATGAACTCAGTCTTCATTCCCTGTCCCACTGCCTGAGGTTCAGGGCGTGGGGCTGAAAGGTCCAACCCTCTAATCCCGTGGTTGGTTCCTCCAGCAACAGGTCTAGGGGGCCAACAAGTCACCTCATTAGCATACACCCAGGTATGATTAAAAGGGGCTTATTATGAATAATAAAAGATTCTCGCCCACCCCTATCACTCAGGAGACTCCAAGGGCAGCACCTGTGTCAGGAACCCAGGTGAAGACCAAATAAGTATTTCGTATCGTATCACAATATTACAGCTATTGACTGCTGTATTCCGGTTATGTGTTCATCCATCTTTCTGAATTTTCTTATTGTTTGTTATAGTTTTTCAGCTGATTCTTTTGGGCTTTGCAGTTATATATCATACTATCTGCAAAAAAAAAAAAAAAAATTATTTCTTCCTTTATTTATACATCTTACTTTCTTTTTCTAAATGAGTGTTGCCAGAAATGGGTCAGCAAATGACAGCCTATTGGCTGAATCCAGCCTGCGACCTGTTTTTTTGTTTTTTTTTTGGTATGCGGGCCTCTCACTGTTGTGGCCTCTCCCCCTGCAGAGCACAGGCTCCGGACGTGCAGGCTCAGCGGCCATGGCTCACGGGCCCAGCCGCTCCACGGCATGCGGGATCCTTCCGGACCGGGGCACGAACCCGCGTCCCCTGCATCAGCAGGCGGACCCCCAAACACTGCGCCACCAGGGAAGCCCCTGTGACCTGTTTTTGCAAGTAAAGTTCTGTAGGATCACAACCACATACGTTCATTTACATGTTATCTATGGCTTTTTCACTACAGCTGAGTAGTTTTGCCAGAGACAAGATGGCCTGAGAAGCCTAAATACCTACTATCCAGCCCTTTACAGAAAAAATTTACCCATCTTTATGCTAGAACAATGTCAAATACTAAGTTTAGTTAATAGTGGGCATCCTTGTTTTGTTTCTGACTTTAATGGGAATGCTTCTGTTGTCTCATTTAAGTAAGATGCCATGGTGGTTTTCAAAATGTACTTGTACGTTTTTGAAGGTCTCCCATACAGGTGCAGTCTTGTCTCTTCTTCTTGAACTTGGATAGGTTATGGCTGCCTCAGGGAACATAATTCAGGAAAATAGACTCTGTTGGTTTTCCCAGCAAGGTTAGAAATGGTCATGCCTGTTTCTCTCTCCTGGGACACTTGCTTTGGGCACCTTCGGTTGCCATTTAAAAAACCTAGCTCCCCTGAGGTCTCTACCTGGAGGCTTCACACAGAGAAAGATGCCTGAGGGGTCCTAGCTGTTTGATTCTTTGCAGGCTGAGCACCAGACATTGGAGTGGAGATGCTTTGCAGAAGGCCCAGGTCCAGACACGTCTGAGGGCAGCCCTGACAGACCCAGGCAGGAACTGCCTTGCTGAGCCCGGGAGACCCCCAGATTTGTAAGCAAAATAAATAATTGTTATTGTTTTAAAGCCACTGATTCTGAATGGTTTGTTGCACAGCAATAGATAACTGGACACTGGCTTTTCAGTGAAGTTACATGTACCTTTATTATATTAAGGAAGAACGCATCTGTTCTTAATGAGTTTTTTAAATCAAAAATAAGTATTCTATGTTAACTAATGGCTTTTGGCAACTATGAAAATGCATGCTTTTTCTCCTTAGAGATATTATAATGATAAACTGTATTAGTAGATTCCTAATACTAACCTGTCCTTGCATTCCTGAAACACAGCCCAGTTGGTCATAATTTTATATGCAGCTGGGTTCTGTTTGATAAAATTTTATTTAGTATTATTTACACTGGTACTCATAAGTGATATCGTACTGTAGTCTTATATTTGTGCTATTTTTATTGGATTTTGGTTTCAGTAGGAGTGGACCTAAGTTTCAAAAGACCTGAAGCTTATACAGTTTTGGAGGCACTGTAAGAATAGAAAATGATGAATATAAATTTTGGGCCAGGGCTTTGGGAGGAGCCATTGATAGTCAGGGAATCTGAAATTTAAGCCTCTTGAGCTTTGTTTTATGTCTGTTGCCAGGTGTCAGTGTTATTCCTACTTCATAAAAATTTTTGGAAGCATGTCTTATTTTTCTTCGGGCTGTACAGTATAAATAATTTTTTAAGAATAATAGAACATATATCACTTAATATCACTGCAGAAAACAATTTTCATTTTTACATCCTATTATAGCCCTTGTCTTTACAGAGGTTTCTTTTGTTTGTTTGTTTTTTTAACATAGCTCATTCATTCATTCATCAACCATTTACTGAATGTTTACCATGTCAAAGACATTATCCTAGGGGCTATGGACTTAGGGGTCCAGATAGAATATCTACCTCACAAGGCAAAGGCAATGACACAAAAAGCAGACATTTACGATACAGTGGAAAAACCTCAAGGATTAGCTAAATCCATCTCACCTGTCTTCGCTAATCAAGGTTGTTTTAAGACTTGCAAGTCCACCAAGCAGCACGCAGCCTCAACAATAAGATGTTTGCTTGAGTTGTGTTCTAGGAGCTTGAAGTCAGCTGCATCCAGTTCGAGTTGAGCCTGTTCAGACAGGATAGAACCACGGACCCTCCAGCTGGACATGCGCAGCATCCTTTTGCTGTCGGCGGGCCGAAAACTCCACCCCCAGAACGTGCAGAGGCCGCTAGCTTAGTCACGCCTGCGCAGAACGACACACCACGCCCTTCTCCAGGCGCCTAGCAGGCGCCTAGCGCGCCCCAAGCTCCCGACGCCTCAGGCCGCCGTGCTGCTTTATTCCTTAGCTCATAAATACCCCGAGCCCCTTGCCTTCAGGAGGTGAATTTGAGATTTGTCCACCCGTTTCGTCGCTTGGCTGTCTTGAAAATAAACCCTCTTTGCTGCAGACCTCGGGGTCTCGGCCTTTTGGCTTGCTGTGCGTCGGGCAAGACGAACCTGGTTCGGTAACAGTGGACCAAGTGCTCTTACAGGAGAGTGGAGGGCGCCTTGGAGGTACGTGGGTGTGCACCTAACTCAGCCTGGGGGAGGAGTTGGAGGGGAGAAAGAGCCTTTAAAGAAGGCGCCCCAGAGGGGCCAGCGTCTAAGTTAGATCAAGGTGAAGAAGTACTTCCTTATTTTGCTTTTTCTTCTGAGCTAAAGGACTCTGACACTTTAGTGATACTAAAAGTACTTCTGGAAGACTTGGTTGGCTACTCGCTGGGGCGTGAGCTGGGCTCAGAGGCAGGTGGTTAGACAACAGGTCCTCTCAGTGGCCTGGTCGAGCCGGGAACCCAGGGGACCAAAACCCAAGGCAGAGCCAGAAACGTGGAGAGGTCTGGGGGAGGATGGCAGGTATTGCAGCCAGGTCTGGAGACCCGATATTTCCACTGCAGGTCTGCTGCTTCCTCCGCAATTTTTAAAAAAAATTAATTAATTAATTTCTGGCTGCGTTGGGTCTTCGTTTCCGTGCGAGGGCTTTCTCTAGTTGTGGCGAGCGGGGTCCACTCTTCATCGCGGTGCACGGGCCTCTCACTATCGCGGCCTCACTTGTCGCTGCGCACGGGCTCCAGACGCGCAGGCTCAGTAGTTGTGGCTCACGGGCCCAGTTGCTCCGCGGCATGTGGGATCTTCCCGGACCGGGGCACGAACCCACGTCCCCTGCATCGGCAGGCGGACTCTCAACCACTGCGCCACCAGGGGAGCCCCCTCCGCAATTTTAAGGGCTGATATTTTGTTTCAGTCACAAGGTTTGGTATGAGTTGGAATGGGGAATAATTTTACCTGGCCCAAATCCTGTGTGATGGAGGGTCTTCACTGAGTACTTTGTTTTCTAGGGCTCCTCTTGGTTTCTTTCCTGTCCCGGGATTACCTACGCCCACCTCTCACACACAGAGGCAGTTCCGGCCGACTCGGTGGGAAGCTGTGACATGAAGCTGAGGATTCTGAGCCAGGAGCCCTGCGACGCCACCTGGGTAAGACTGTTTCCTCATCTGCAATATTACACACACATTACAGGGTGATTGTGAGGATAAAACGAGAGCACGTTAGTGAAAGTGTCATATACGTTGTAAAATACTGTGTAAATAGCCCCTGTTCTTAGGGTTTAGAGATTTTGAGTCTTAGAGATTAGAGAAGTGAGGCTTGAAGCTTGATGGCTTAGAAATGTTCTGGAAGTGATGCCGAGCTTATGTGGACACATCGGACTTCAATAGGCCAACGTAAAGGAGGCTCAGGTGTTCTTTAGCTAGGCTTGAAAACACTCAGGGAATGGACACACAGGTGTAGGGGAAGAAGCAGTTCTCACTGTGTCTTGCACAAGCACACAATGTATATCTTAACAGATATTTCTAGTGACTCTCCAACAGGACGGCTGCTTCTCATTCAGGACAGCAGAAGCCACAGGGATTACATGGAAGTAGTTTCTAGGAAGGGATGGAGAACCAGATAATGACCTGGTGTGGATGGTCTAATGCTGAGGCAGTGTTAGTCATCAGCGTGGCCACATGGTGTCCAGGGATGGTCTAGGAACTTGGCATCCCCAGTATCCCCTGTATTGGTCTTAGGAATTAAAGCATTTGGCTTTGATATGTTATTACACATTACTTGCATCATAATGGCCCCCACTATAATCCCTCATGTCTGCAAAGCACTTTAAAGTTACCGAACACTCAGATGTACGTTATCCACGTGGTTACGGCAGCAGCAGGGGAGGTGGATGAGACGGGCGTGTTTATACCCAGTGAGTAAACCATGGCTAAACGTTCACCTGAGGAAAGTCATGACCCTGTGCCAGGCACTGCAGCAGGCCCTCAGGATGCATTGCATTATTTACTCCTTGGTAACTCCATGAGAGAGGCATTCAATCACGGTCTGACAGTTGAGAAACTCACATTGCAGAGAGATTAAGGAAGCTAAATAAAGTTGCACAGCTGTCTCGAGCAAGTGGCAGATCAGTGGTTGGAATGGAGGTCTGTCTTCTGACTTAAAGTCCTGTGTTATTTCCACCTTCCTCCTTTAAAAAAAAAAAAAAAAGGAACTCTGTTTTACCTCCAGTTGTTTCCAAATGGAAGCATATGTTTGGGCTGGTTGTTGAGTCTGAAATAAATAGCTCCTTTTAGACTGTTGAGACAGCCAGATGCTTTCAATATGCTCCCAAGGTCGGTGATTGGGTCTGAATAGAAGCCAGATGTCCTGGATTCCAGAGCGATTTCCTCGTGGTCCACTTCCCATCACTCCCAACACTCCATGAAACGGAGAAAGGGAAGGGGAGCCCAGACTGAGTCTGCTTTTCACATATTTCTCCTTGGAAGAAGGAGGCGAGGGAGCAGTTGAGGTTACAGTTGGGCTGGAGCCGGCTGTGGGCTTGGGCTGGGATGTGGACTGGAAGACAAATAGCCAGGAAGAATGCGCCATCGCTTATCCCAGGCCCGTGGCACCCCTCTGCCGCCTGACCTTTCTGTCCTCCTTCATCGCTGACAGCTCAGGCTCGGCTCCCCGGCGAGGAGGAAGTGCCCCGCAGTTAGTCTGCTGATTACAAAAACAGAACCATCATAACACTTGTCAGCTCTGCTTCCTCCATGCGCTTTGGCAGATTTTTTCCCCCCAATTTCTTGTTTTATTACTGTTTGTCAGGCTGGGGAGGCTTTGAAGTTCTTTTCAAATCTGACTTTTATCAGAGCGTGTAGGAGTTGGGGGGTGGGAAATAGGGTGGATGCAACCCATCAAAATATTCTGTTCCACACCCAACTCACTTGCCTCCCTCTGTCTTTGTCTGAAAAGGTTTTTGACACGGTGTTTCTATATGTGGCCTGCCTTCCAGACGAGAGAGTGACATCTATTGTCGTAATATAGGAAGGAAATTATGATTACTTAATGATAGCATGTCGCAGCTTGTCGCTTCTTTGTTTTCCTCTTAAATACTTGCTGTCACCGCAACACACAATTGGCCTTCAATCCTGAGGCTGGTGGGACCTCGTGTGGTACGGGGTGGTGGAAGCATGACTTACTGGTGGAGCTGGGGGGGATACGAGTGAACACACAGATGTTTCTGCTGCCCGGCTTGACCTGGGGTGGAGGCCTGCTCCTTGGACGCTGGCCGTGAATGCACCAGGACCAGCTTAAACATGTCAAGTGCAGCCTTCATCCCCCAGATGCTGATGATCTTTTCCTTGTCTGGTTTGCTCTCAGAATCTGGAGGGATTTGTTTGTGGAGACAGTCAGCAAAGGGGGATGGGCCAGATCTCAGCTGGTTGGGGTCACCCCCAACTTAGCTGTCTGGTGACAACAAAAATCATTTCAGTCCCGTTTAATAATTGATATGATTCCCTTTTGTTCAAACAATGAAATACAAAACATTGGGACTTCCCTGGTGGTCCAGTGGTTGAGACTTAGCTTTCCAGTGCAGGGGGTGTGGGTTCAAACCCTGCTCGGGAAGCTAAGATCCCACATGCCCGGTGGCTAAAAAACCAAAACAAAGCAGAAGCAATATGGTGAAAAATTCAATAAAGACTTGAAAAATGGTCCATGTCAAAAAAAAAAAATTAAAAAAACCCAAAACTTTAAGAAACAAAACGTTCCAACACGCTACGTCTTTCCCAATCAGGCCCAGATCTACCAGAGCCCACCTCTCAATCGCCTCATACTCTTTGCCCCAGCTGTGTACCTTTCTTTGTTTCCTGAAAAATCAGTTTTAATCATAGAACATTCCAAACCTAGGAAAAAGCCAGAAAACACACTCTTTGTATCCATTATATAAATACATGGGCAGATGTAAAAAAAACAAAAAACATAATGTTGAGTGTCAAAAGAAAGTTGAAAAAATATTCTAGTGAAATATTCTTTATAAAAACTTGAAGCCCCCAAAGCGTGTTCTGTCTCCACCTCGCGAGCTGCTTCTGTTCCTTATGACCCAGTTCACATACCACGCCCTCTCAATTCCTTGCTCAGTAGAGTTGTTGCCCCTCTCCAGTGACTTACAGCCGTTCATTTGTAGGGTTTCCATCGCAGGTTCGTACTCCTTGAATTATAGTTTCTGTTTTCGTGTTGGGATCCCTCACTAAACGGTGAGCTCTTTAAGGACTGGGCTGCATTCTTATTTGTACACTCGGGACATAAACTCATGGTAAGAGTCTTACCAGAAGTTCAGTGAAACTAAAGCCTCATTATATGACACAAGAACAGTAACTCTAGGTAGAGAACGATTTCAGGTAGAGTTCCCAGGCTTAGTAGCGGCTCTTTTACTGTTTACAAAACGCTTTCGAACTCATCAATTCAGCTTCCTTATCACTTGTTCAAGTATGTAGTGCAGGCATTATTTCCATTAAATGAATGAAGAAACTATGATTCAGAGGTTAAAGGACCTGTTTGTGGTCACACAGCTTGTGGGTGATGGGGGCTGGCTCACCAGCTTTGGAGGTCATGCTCTTTTATTATGACTTTTTGCATTGGAGTAACTCCCATCAGGCAGTCCTTCCATCCTTCCCTCTTTTCCCTCTCCCTCCCTCTTTCTCTTTTTTTCAGTCATTTGTTTGTGTAATTAATATTAATTGTACGCCATCTGTACGCACTGTGTTACTCTGGGGATAAAATAACAAGCCAGACTGTTCCTAGTTGTGGCACCTACGGAGGTAGCAGTCATTTGGAGAACTTGAAATCCTTCTAAACAATACACAGTATGCAGGCTGGTAAATGTTTCGTAACTCCTTGCAAGGCTGTTATGCTAGAACGGCGATAGTAGGAGGAAATGCTTCCCGGTGCTTTGACAGAGTTCTGAGTACTCTGAGATTTTTTTGAAGCTAATTGCGGGGAGGGGAGAGTATTTGATTCACTTTGTTTAGCTCTTAAGCGCTCTTTCCTCTGGTAGTGAATTTCTTAACGGTGGGTGCTTTGATGCTGGCAGGTACTTTAAGTGGAATATGACTGCTGTTGCTCTCTCTTACAACCTGTACTGTTGTGTGGGCTGAAACCAATTAGACCTAAATTAATTAGCAAGAAAATGATGGGGCCACTTGCTGAGCCATTCACAATACCACGTGAAGAAAGAGGAACAGTGTTTGAAGGATGCTGTGTGTTTCTGCTCAACCCTAATGATTGAAGTAGTTCCAAATATGGAAGTAAATTTAAACCATTTCTGGATTAAGTGGTCCACTTCTTTTAACCCATGGAAGTCCTTTATTTAAAGGCAAGTTAGGAAACTATAAAGAACTCCTTATGAGTCCTGGGGCTTTTGATACGCTTTGGGATGAATTTAGAAGATATGTGGGATCATTATATTTAGATTTTTTTTTTTTTGTGGTACGCAGGCTTCTCACTGCCGTGGCCTCTCCCGTCGTGGAGCACAGGCTCCGGACGTGCAGGCTCAGCGGCCATGGCTCACGGGCCCAGCCGCTCTGCAGCATGTGGGATCCTCCCGGACCGGGGCACGAACCTGGGTCCCCTGCATCGGCAGGCGGACTCTCAACCACTGCGCCACCAGGGAAGCCCTGTGGGATCATTATGTAATTAGACTTTCTAAGACCCAAAGCAGATGAGGAAATTGATGGCAGAAAAATGTATAAGGACCAATATTCTAAGCACTATGTGAGCTACAGATAAGAAAGCTTTCTTCTGAAGGACAAACTCAGTTCTCCCTGTTCTCGGTTTGTTTATAGTCTTCTTTGCCGGTACCTCTTTCACTGCCTGCTCTTTAAATTTAGAGCATTCCTGGGGCTCCAGTCTCAGCTGATGGCTCCTCCAGGACCATCTCATCTTCTCCCTGATGGTAAATACCACCTCTGCATGGACTACTTCCAAGGCTAGGCTGCTATCCAGATGCTCCCCTGAATTCCAACTGCCCACAGCTCTTCTACTGGCTGTCCCACTAGCACCTCAAGCAATTATTTCTAGAACCTAACCTCTTCTTCCTTCTCCTTACCAGCCAACTCTTCACTCAAGCTAGAAACCTGGGATTCGTTCTCTACCCCTTCCTCTCCCTCATTCCCCTCATCCAGGGTATTGAGGAGCTCTGTTCATTTTACATCTAAAATATAATTCTCAAGCCATCTTTGTATACTTCTTTCTGACCCTTGTTTAGACCGCTTTCTTGCTTCTCTGCCTCTGGGCTTATTCTTCTGGTCTCCCTTGATGGTTCCCAGCCCTCGGTCATCCCTTAAATGGCAGTTTTTCCTAGGCTTTTGCTGCTGGGATCCTTCTCTTTGAACACTGAATTGTACCAGAGTGACTTTGCTCACTTTGAGGTTTCAGCTACCATTTTTATGCTGATAGCTCCCAAATGTATGTTTCCAACTGCAAACTCTCTCCTGAGCCCCAGGTCTACATAACCAGTGACAAGCCAGGCATCTCCACGTGGGTATTCCACAGGCATTTCAAACTTGGTGTGTCCATAAGCAAGTTCATTATCTTCCTCCCCAAAACTTCTCTCTTACTGTGAATAGCATCCCTATCCATTCAGTCATGCAAGTTCCCATTGCCATGCGAATTCCTGGCGGCCCAGTAGTTAGGACTGCATGCTTCCATGGCTGGGGGCCTGGGTTTGATCCCTGGTCAGGGAACTAAGATCCTGCAAGCCACGTAGCACAGCCAAAAAAAAAAAAAACAAAAAACAACAACCAAACCAAAAAACCTAATTGCTGTTATTGACTCCTTATTCTCCTTTACTTCCTTTATACACTTATCCTTGTTTCCAGGTACAGTTGAGTCCAGATTTAAAAACTCTCCAATCTCTCCCCTTCTCTTCCCATTGCTACTGTTTTAGTAGAGGGCACCACCATCTCTTCCCTGAATTACTACAGAAGTCTCTTCCGTGATGATCTTGTGTATTTTTTTGTAATTTTGCAATCCATATGCCACATGGCCAGATTGTTTTTTTTTTTTTTTTTGAGTACTGACTGGATAATACCACTCTCAGACTTTACAGTGTTTGTGGTTCTGCAGGACTCCTAGGATAAAGCCTAACGCCTTACTTGGGCTTTGCAAAGCCCTTCCAGATCTGCCCTCTTAATAATCTGGTCTCATCTTTCTCTGCTTCGCTGTTGAACTGCATGCTCTGGCTATGTTGAACTTACTGCTTTTGCAAGTGTGCAGTGTTTCCACTTGTCTCTGGTTGTAGACACTGTTACGGCCTATGTATCTTTCTCACTTAGGTGGCATTTCCTGGTACATCAGGAAGCCTTCCTGTTGTTACATGTAATATAAATGCCTGTTTACTCGTCTGTCTTCCTCATTAGACTGGAAGCTCCTTGAGTGCAGGGACTATGTCTTGTTCATTGCTGTGCCTTCAGATGGAGGTTTCTTCTCTCTCTGTGGACAGAGAAGAAATGATCCATTGATAGTTGATGATTTTGAATTTGAATGATGTCCTCCTATATGTTCTGCTCTTAGCCTCAACCTTTTCTAGCGTGCCCTCTACACTGCTAGAGGATGATCTTTCTGAAATGCAGGTATGACCGTGCCTCTTTCCTTAAATCTTTTCTCTGCTGCTACTGGAGAAAAGATGGGCCCCGGCTGTTTTTGCTACACAGTCTGTGTTAACTTGACTCTTAGTAGAATTGATTTCTGCTCGATCTCAGGCTCTGGGACTGGAGTGAGGTTGACTGCCTCCTAGCCTTCAGGGTAGAACATGTGATCCAGGCCTAAGAAAATCATAATTGTCCTCTTGTACCCTGTGACTGGTTTGGGAATGGGCATGTTAGTCAATTAGGGACAATGAGAGTTTTGCTGGAATTTTTTGGAAAGTGACTCTTCTTAGATCTTGCTATCACATGAAGCCCAGGACTGAGACCACAAAAATGGAAGGTAAAGTCCATACATGGAGGAAACTTGAGTGCTGATTATTTAATCCTTGAGCCTAGAAATACCTGAAGACAGCCTTACCCAGGGACTTCAGCTTGTGTAAGCCAATACATTTCCTTACTTGTTTAAGCCAGATGGGTCACATTTGTTATTTTATTTATCTGTTCGTTAAACAGATATTCATTGAGTTCTTGCATTGTTCTAAACACTGTTTTAGGTGCTAGGGATAGAGCAGTGAACAGTAGACAGGTAGACAAAGTCTGTTTTCAAGGGGTTATCACAAGAGACCTCACTGATAACTTACAAACGAATGCCATAACTTTCATAATTTATCTTACGCCCATCTCTCCAGCTGAAGATGAATTCGGTCCTGACCATGCTGCATCTGAAGTCCCATGTTCCTTATCACAGTATCCCTATACCTCTGAAATCATAAACTTTTAACATCCTACCGTCCAACCACACTCTTTTTCCTTTCACCTCTTGACACCTCCATTCCCCACCCCAATCAAGACCTCCAATCTTTTATCTCCATTTTAGCCACTTCACCACACACCCATTACCATCCTGGCTCTACGTTTTCCCCGGAGACCAGCCTAGATGTTTAGGACATCACTTCAGTCCCTCTTCCAATTACCTTTGGAGTTCCTTTGCCATGTTAGTTTTTCTCTTCCCTGCCCTCAGAAAGCCCCAGTTCTGCATCAACATGCCCAGCCGCCATCTACAGACCCACTCTCTGCTTTTCAGAGCATGACTGGGGGAAACACAGAATCATGAAGATCAGTGCTACTGTATATTAATGATCTCCAAACTCTACTGGCTCTTCATGGTTGTCTAGAGTCTTTCTGTGTCTCTAGTCAGCAATTTTCTGCATTCCTTTTAGCTGCAGTTGCAATTCTTCACTTTTGTGCGTGAGCCCTCCACGTGATCGTCTAACTCTAATCTCACCTTATTAATTAATAAAGACATGTTGAGCACTTGCTGTGTGATAGGCTCTATGCTGGGTATTAGAGTCACACTGAAGAAGGTAGACAGTGATTTCAGATATGGTGAGTATTATAATAGGGAAGGGGGTGACAGAGTGCTGTAGTGATACGTAACCTGAAGACATAAACCATTGGGAGGGAGGTTAGAGAAGACTTTGCTAAGGAGGTGACACTTGATGGCAAAGGAAACATTCATTCAGTGGGAGCATCTCATGGGAAGTCCCAGAGGTGAGGAATTGGGTGCAGTATTCATTCAGATATCTGCTGAGGGCTCACAGTGTGCCTGGAACCCTTTTCTGTGCCAGGATTTGGGAGTTACAGCAGATGCTGTCAAGGGCCTGCTCCTGTCCCCTTGGACCTACTAGTCCTAGACCCTCTGTCCTAACTTCCGCTTCCCTTTGCTGGCACGTGCCGTTTCTGTGCGAGGGCTTTCTCTGGCTGCTGGGCCAGTTCTTCCTACACGTAAGTAGCCCAGAAGTGCTGGGATACTAAAGCCCACCTTCCCCGGCCCCCAGCATTCCTCCCGAAGTGACCTATAGGAGTAGGCAGATAATAGAAATACCAGATACCAACTCCTTTGCCCCATGAGTGGGAAATCTATGACTGTGTCTTCCACACTGACTGACACACGTTCCAGGTGGATTACGCACTAGCTACCCACAGTGGTAACTGGTTTGGACACTCACTATTGTCTTCCTGCCCAGCGTTTGCTTGAATCATCTCCCAGATAAACTCCTTGCGTTCAAACCCTAGTCTCAGGGTCTGCCCTTGAGAAATCCAAATGAAGACGGTGGTGAACAAAATGTATGAGATTCCTGCCTTCGTGGCACTTATACCCTGTAGACGGATACAGACAATGGAGACAAAAACAAACGATATTTTTAGCCGGAACTCGTGTGTGAATAAAGTAAAACAGGGTAATAGAAGAGAAAGTGACTAGCATGGCAGGAAGACAGGAGGGATGGATGGGCCACGTAGGTTGGGTGTTCAGGGCAGACAAGGCAGGTGAGGCTCTGTGTTCTTTTTTTTTTTTTTGCGGTACACGGGCCTCTCCCGTTGCGGAGCACAGGCTCTGGACCTGCAGGCTCAGCGGCCATGGCTCACAGGCCCAGCCGCTCCATGGCATGTGGGATCTTCCCAGACCGGGGCACGAACCCGTGTCCCCTGCATCGGCAGGCGGACTCTCAACCACTGCGCCATCAGGGAAGCCCCAAGGCTCTGTATTCTTCTTGTCGCCTCTTTCCTGCGTGGCAGTGCTGTGCCAGGTCTTCGGTCTTGAAGCTGCCCTCTTCCCGTGGCTCTAATGATACTCATCTCCCTTGTTTTTCTTCCAACCTTTCTGGTGATGACAACCAAATCCCCTCCATGAACTTTCTCTTCATCCTACTAAAATCCTAGGTGTCAGATTTCCCCAGGGGCTTTCCTATTCTTCCTTTATTCTCTCTGATGGTGTCAGCCAGCACCTTGTGGTGATGACTCTCAAATTTATATCTGTTGTAGACCTCTTTCCTGAATTCCAAGTTCAGGTGTCCAACTGTTTGTTGCATAACTCTTCCTGGATGTTTCACAGACACCCTAAACTGAAAATATCCAAATCCAGCTTAACCTTTTCTCTCCCCAAACTGGTTTTCACTTTAAATTCCTTATGTCAGGGAATGACATCACCCACATCCAATTAGTGGGTACTCTTTTTTAAAAAATTTCCTTTTAATTTTTGTCCCTTCATGTCCGTTTTCGTCTCTGATCCGTGTCCAGGACATCATTAAAAGCCCTTTCCTGGATTACTACAACATCTTGGAAACAAACCTCCCCCTCCCCCTCCAATCCAGCCTCTAGGTGACAGCCCAAATAATAGTTTGAAAGTTCAGATTTGCCCATGTCACTGTTATGCTTAAAAGTGTTCATGGGGGCTTCCCTGGTGGCGCAGTGGTTGAGGGTCCGCCTGCCGATGCAGGGGACGCGGGGTCGTGCCCCGGTCTGGGAGGATCCCACATGCTGCGGAGCGGCTGGGCCCGTGAGCCATGGCCGCTGAGCCTGCGCGTCCGAAGCCTGTGCTCCGCAACGGGAGAGGCCACAGCAGTGAGAGGTCCGCGTAGCGCAAAAAAAAAAAAAAAAAAAAAGTGTTCATGGGCTCCCATTAACTTGGGATAAAGTTCGGAGTCCTTAACATCACAGTCAAGATGCTGCAAAATCTTGTTCTTGACTCCCTTCCCAGTCTCCTCCTCAGCTGCTTTCCCCTCACACTCCTTTGTGCCTCTGTGTCATTCCATACGCTACTCGCTCCCGCACATTGAGGCCTGGTTTATTCTCGACGCCTGGCTCATTCTGCAGGACTCAGCTAAAGCATCACCACGTCTAGTAAAGATGTCTTGACCATCCAAAACAGGAGATTCGTCGCCTCAGAACTCCCTCAGCTCCTTCCCCACGGGATTATCTACAGGTCTATGGTGCATTGCCATAGTTTGTGCTTTGCTTATTTCTGTCACCAACCTCTGAGCTCCTTAAAAGCAGGTAATTGGTTATTTATGTCTCTCAGTGCCCAGTACATGTAGATGTGCAGTCAGCCTTTGTCAAATGAATTAATAGTGTAGCTTACTCCATGTGTAGGTCTGGGATAACATCTGACCTAGCCTTGACTGTTTTCCCTAAATCATACTATGAAAAATTCTATTTGACACAGAAATGCAAATTGTTTATAAAGATCACTCACCCTGTTCCTTAAACCACGTAGACCTTTGTCTGCGCTCTGTAACAGAATGCTTCAAGAACAAAGATACCTTCACATTAACTAGCCCATTTCCTGCACTTGCTGTAGTTATAACGGAGCTGTGGTTTAATCTCTGAATTCCTGTTACTTTTGTTCCATTTATGTGCTTAGTCTTAGACAACAGAATGGAGAGGATGAGTTATTCAGTAATTTTTAGCTATGTTGTTTTGGAAATATGCTTTTGTTCTCCCTATCTCAAACTAATCTTTGGAGGTGACCCATGAAAAACAAATTGAAAAAATAAAAAAAGCAGATTTGATAATTTCCATTAAGCTTCCTGTTTATTTTAGATCTGTGCTGGCAAGGTCTGTCACGTTTTCTTCACTGTCATACAAAGTATTGCCTTTCTGTGCAGTCAGTCCTTTAAGTACTTACTATGTTCACAATACAGTTATAAGCACTCTGTATCAATTATTTAATCTGTCCAACAGCCCTATGAAGGATTCGCATGTGGACACGTGGTAATCATACCCAAGAGAGGGTATGATAAGTTTGGGAAACTGATAGTAGTACTATGTTGCTTTCAACACAGGTTGTGGGAGGAGGGGGACTGGAGAGAGATGGGTAAAGCTACAGTTAAGTAGAGGCTGCATCTTATGGTCCTTTTACACCATGTCCAAGAGTCTGGGCTTTATCCAAAAACAATGGAGTGTCGTTGGTGACGACCTTATTAGATTTATGCTTTAGAAAGAGCTCTGGCTGCAGAGTGGAGAATGGGTGGAAGGATCCTAAAAATGGAAGAAGAGAGACCAGTTAGGATAATCCAGTAATCTACGTAAATCATAGTGGTGGCCTGAACAAGGATGGTAGACCATATAGTCCAGAGATATTTAGGAAGCAGGAATGCAGGATAGTATATAGCAAGCCAAACAGAGCTCAGGACAGATCTCTCTGCCGTGTATTAAAGTGACCTGAGGCACTTTGTTAAATGTGTAAAATGGAGATAACAATAGTAGCTATCTCACAGAGTTCTTGGGAAGATTGAAATAATGCATGTTGTGGTAGCCAGAATACTGGTCCCCAAGAGAGATCCACGTCATAATCCCCAGAACTTGTGAATATGTTACCCTCTATGGCAAAAGAGACTTTGCAGTTGTGACGAAAATTAAGGACTCTGAGATGGGGAGATTTTCCTGGGTTAGGGTCCCAGTGACCTCAGTCTAATCACATAAGTCCTTAAAAGTGGAGAACATTTCCTGGCTGTGGTCAGAAAGCAATGTAACAATGGATATGGGTCAGAGAGATGTTACGTTGGTAGTTTTTTTTTTTTGAGAGATATAAAGAAGAATTTTATTTTATGTAAATCAAGCATTCATTTATGGAAATGAAAGATGGGAAATATCAGGCTAGGGAAGTAGGTTGGAGCCAGATAATAGAGGGCCTTAAGATCTGTACTAAGCAGTTGGGACTTTGTTCTATAGCGAATGGGAATCATCCAGAGCTTTAGAGCAAGGAGTGACAGGTTCATGTGTGAGTCACATACGTTGGTAGTTTTGAAGAAGGAGGAAGGGGCTGTGAGGCAAGGAATGTGAGTGGCTTCTGGAAGCTGGAAAAGGCAAAGAAATAGATTCTCCCCTACAGCTTCCAGAAAGGAGCACAGCCCTGCCAGCACATTGATTTTACTCTAGTGAGACTTGTGTTGGACTTCTAACTTACAGAGCTATAAGATAATAAATTTGTGTTCTATTAAACCTTCAATGTGGTAGTGATTTGTTACAGCAGCAGTAGAAAACTAATGCATATGTAGAGGGCTCAGTCCCATGCTGCATACAGCAGGCATTGAGTATAGGGCCTCATTCGGACACAGTAACTGACTAGATATGGGAGAGGAGAAGAGTAAAGGGCTTGGGAATTCATGCTCTTGCCATGGTTTAATTTGGGAAAAGCTGAATTTTGGGAATCTGAGAGAGAGTCAAGTGGACATGTTTATAGGCTGGATATAGGCTCTGGACCTTAGAGAGGTCTGGGCTGCAGACTCGTATTTTAGCGTTATCATCACAGAGAATGAACTTGTTTCGCTCCATCACGCTCGATAGGTAGCTGGGGAAAAGGGATCCCTTCTCTGGTGCCCAGCTCCTCAAACTGGCTTCCAGGACCTTACACTCTGGGTTGCCTGGGTCCACAGAGGGCATACTGGTGTCTTGATCAACCATTTTCAGTTGAAATCAGTGTCTTATATGTGGCCATTGACCCAGGGGGATTCTGAAGTTGAATGTTACTCCCCTTTCTCGAAGCAACAAAATCCAACTCTAAGGAATTATTTCACATGTGAAAAGCAGTATCAAGCCATGGATTTTGGTGCTCCTAAGTGAAGGTGACTGATGCGAGGTGGTCACTTTGCCTGATTTTTAAGGAATTGAATGTGCCTCTCATCTACCAGCAGCTTCAGCTACAAGGTATGGTCATTTTTTTCCCTGCTTCTTTCTGTTATCACCTGGAAGCCTGCAAGCTGGATCTGTTGTACTGTTGCTGTGTCTTGGATGTCAAAATACTCGTGCGACTCCCATAAATGACTCTGTCATGAGGATTTCAGAGCTTATCATGTCCAGCTCCAGCAACGACAGAATGATATAGGAACACAGTCAGACCTCCACACTGACCTTATTTCAAGCTCAGAAAAGCCCCTGTTACTGCCAGGCCAGTGTACAAGCACAAATCTGTGTGTTCCAACCACAGAATCATGGACACAGCACTCGAGTTGGCCTTCTCCAGGTCTTGAGTCCTACAACAGAACTACTTGGTGGATAGGAATACCCACTAAGACTTCAGGGGTTTTCGGCGGTTCAGAGTCCATCACAAGAAGACACACCGTGTTATAGTCACCACCTCTGCCATTTACTGGAGGCCCGCTATTTATTTGCCTTATCCTGTGCTACGGTGTTTTACAGGTATGATTTCTTACTCTCACCATACTTTAGTGAGAAGGGTATTGTTATTTTTATCTTCATATATTAGGTGAAGAAATGGAATCTTAGACAATTTGAGTAATTTGCCCGAGCGAATAAAATGGTACAGCTCGAATTTGACATCACTTTCATCTGTTTTCAAAATTAACAGTCTTGGGCTTCCCTGGTGGTGCAGTGGTTGGGAGTCCGCCTGCTGATGCAGGGGACACGGGTTTGTGCCCCGGTCTGGGAAGATCCCACATGCCGCAGGGCAGCTGGGCCCGTGAACCATGGACGGTGAGCCTGCGCTTCCGGAGCCTGTGCTCCGCAACGGGAGAGGCCACACCAGTGAGAGGCCTGCGTACCGCAAAAAAAAAAAAACCCCAAAAAAACCAGTCTTTCTAAAGTACACTTTAGCAATGTTTGTAAGAGGATGAAGGACAGAGCTGAGAAGGTATAGTACTTTCTGGTGCTTCACCCTAAGCCATAGTGTCTGTGAGAACTTCACAATCAATCTCCCCCATCCCAGGGTTGCTTATTTATTCTTTACTTCAAACCAGTATTTATTATTGAGTGCTGACCATGCCAGGCACTGTGCTACTTGAGGAAGATGAGTCTGTCACCTGCAGGGAGCTTATTTTCTCATGGGACAAAGGGATTAGTAAACAGGCAGGTGTGTTATGTTGTCTAATGACAGAAGGGGGCAGCTTGCTGTGGGGACTTGGATGGAGAACCATAACATCCTCTTCATCGTGTTGTCTGCCTTTCCCTGGAGAGGCCCTGTTCTAGATTGATTGTGGTCCTTCATCTGTGTGCAAGAGATCTCTGGGACACACAAATGGAGAACTGCCTAGAAGCGGTCTCCTGGTCTATATGATTTCCCATCTCAGCCACCATTATTTCCCTGCCCTGTCTGTCAAGGGATGGCTGTTTTCCCCCATTCATGATAAAATGAACAGGCTCTCTAGAGTGTCAGAACTGGACCTTTTAGGGCAGCTTGAGCAGACCCTCTACCTTGCCATCAAGGCCCATAAAAGCAACCACAGTCCAGCAAGAGGCTGTAGACCAGAATGAAGCTGGACTTCCCTGTGTTTGCACCTGCACTTCCCGTTCCCTGAGACCTTGACTTTTGCTGCTACCCACGACTTCATTGATGGCCCTTGTGCTGTAAAATCTTCTCCTTCAGTGTCCTGTGCCCCCTGTCTGTTTACCCACAGACTTCGCCTTTGCCTCTCAGACTGGACTTGACACCCACAGTGTCTGAGTGTCAGACACAAACCTGATTTTGAGCTCCTTTTGCTTGTCCTGTATGCTGTGGCTAGCTCTCGTGTCAGTTCATTCTTCCTAAATGTTGCTTCCATTCTTCTCATTGCCACAGCAAATATTTTAAACACTTGGGCCTGACTTGTGATCCCAGCCTGCATCTTAGCCCTGTACCCCTCTATCGTACAACACAGAACTCACGCTTCAGCGGATTTGGACTGTTGCCTGCCCGCAACACATTTCTATTTCCGTGCAAGTTACTTTCATGCCCCAAATATGCTGCATTCATTTTTCTCTTTTAAATTATTTCACCTGCCTGGCGAACTCCTACTCATGCTTCAAGACCCAGTCAAAGCCTCTCAGTCTTGGGCTGGGTCTCTGCCCAGGCTGAAGTAATAACCCTTGTTCTTACACCACGTGTGGAACTCGCACATAGCACCTTACTAGCACTGCATGACAGTTATTTCTCGACGTATTTACCACTGGTTTACAAACCAGTTCTGAGGTCAGAAACCTTGCCGCTTTCATCTGTTTATTCCAAACAGCCAAGCACAATGACTGACCTTATAACCCCTGTCCTGTTATTGGTTCTTGAATAGATAAATAGGTTAGTATTAGCTCTACTTGCTGTATGTTTTGAAAACATCCCACAGTGGCTAGAAGACAATACTGAAGCTGTCACCAAGACAGCCATTTCTGATATGCAACCCTTAAAAGGGTCTTACCAGGCAGAGAAGTGAAGGAGGTCATTTAAAGTAGAGGAAACAGCACAGGCCATTCAGGGATTAGGAAGTTTGGTGTGTATTAAAGGATGGGGAGGTGGTAAGACATGACAGGTAGTCATGTCCGGATCCTAAAGAGCCCTGTCTGCTGTGCTCAGGAGTTCAGACCTTACCCTGAAGTCAGTGGGAAGGACCAATGGCCATTTAAAATGTGTAAGTGATGGAGTGACATGGTTAGATTTAATGGGTCCATAACTCGGGTGGTTTCTTTGGTATTTTTAAAAAGATGCTGTGCATAGGTTTTTGGAAAAGTGGTCCTAAGAAGTTCTCATCCTGCATGCTAGCCTCCTGGCAGGGACAGGGTTGCCCTGAGAGAGCCGGGTGCAGGCATTTTGTCCTCCTTGTTCAGCCAGAGGCAAGCCTGCCACTGGAGGTCACTGTTGCACCATAGATGTGTGCGCACAACGCCGAGCTGCCCTTTGCAAGTTGGCTTCTGCAAAGGGTGAATCCGACAACGCCTGGGCAGGTTGGAAATTCCCTAGGGCAGACATCTTTCTGTCCCCATTGAGGACTGGCCTGGTGACCTGAAAAATGTGGCTGAGGAAGAGCTGTGTTTGAGGCAAGCGGGAGAGAGGCTGGATGACCTTGTGTGGGGAGGGCTTATGCAGTCATCAAAGGCGAGGAATTTGGTCGGTCTGGACTTCATTATTCTGCGTCTGGTGTGGGAGAGGCTGGATGCCCCTTTGGGTCAAGGCGACTTTTCTCCTGCTGCTTTCTGGTTTGAATCTGGCTGAGGTTAAGGAAGGTTATTATTGTCCTATGGATCCGTAGAGGTCAGGGGACACAAAATGAGTTGGCATCTCAGACTCCATCCTGGGGGAGGTCTGGGGGTTGGAGGGGGCCTTCCTTGTCCTGCTGGGCTGTGACAACAGAGCTGCCTGGTACAGGGGGAAATGGACACTGAGACCCACTCCTTAAACACACCCACCGACCGATGGACTGTACCCAGGGCCGGGCGTCAACCGAGGCATCCAACAGAACCACAGAGAAAGGAAGGAACTGATAGTTCTCTTGAGAAACTGTGCCAGGTCTTTGTATATATTTCCTCAGTTCTCAAAATAAATGTGTGCAGTGGGTATTATTTTCCCCATTTATTATTTGAAGAGAGAGGTTTAGAGCCAACATTCAAACCTGTGTCTCTTGAAATAAAAAGAGCACAGTTGGTAAAACGACTGCTTGTGGGCACCTTCTGAGAATTAATCCAAGCTTGAAAACTTAGAGTCCTATAGGGGAACAGAGTCTTTGGCTGTGTGGTCTCATGATAACTCACTTCCACATTGGCTGAGAGTAACTTCTGGTAGAAGTTGAGTAACTTTCTAATAAGTCATCCTTTGTTTATAACTTGACAAAGAAGCACTTCTCTGCACGTTAACTAATCTGATTCTTAGAATAAATACACGATCTCCAGTTTTGTAGTTGAAGAATCTGAGCCTCTAAGGATTTGCCAAAGAAACTATAGGTTGTTAGTGAGATGGGGTTCAAACGCTGGTCTTTCTCTTCCCGTTGCAGTTCTCTTTATATGACACTGGAATCACACACCTAGGTAAGTCTTGGATGACGGAAAGATGTTGTGCCATAGCCTGGTTAGCAATAGAAGTCATGTAGAGGTCATGCAGCGCTATGTTTTATGTTTAGAGATGAGGAAATTTCAACCCGGAAAGGTTAAGCTCTGGGGTGAAAAATGTTGTCTTCCTAAGTTGGGGTTCCCAGAGTTAGCCAATGAAAATAGAGGACTCCTAGTATTGATGGGATATACTTGTTCTAAAAAATTATTCACTGTTTATCGGAAATTCAGATTTTAACTGGACATCCTGTGTTTTATCTGGCAACCCCATCCAAAGTCCAAAGAGGGAAAGCTAGGCTTGCTGTTCCTTTGGACATCTTTTAATTTTGGAAATAAAAACATTTTGAAAAGAGCACCCTAAGTACCCTAAAAAAGAAAGACTTTCTATGCCTTTATCCTGGCTTTGCCAACCACAGCTTCCCTGAGCTGAGCTTGCCTCAGGACATCGCCTAATGGGTTCATTTCAAAGGACATTCTACGAAAAAACAATTGCAAAGCAGTTTGAAAATACAAAGGGCTTCAGGACAATTATGAAAGCAACCAGCCCAGTTAATCATACCAACTACTCAAGGGAAACCAAAATCATGGGAAGAAATCTCTAAGGAGCATTTAGTAGAATACCCGTCCTATGTACACCTTTAATCAAGATTCAAAAGGAAGACAGCTAGTTCCCTTTGGAAACTATTATGTAATGAAATCAACCCTGCTTTGTACTCCCAGATTAATTACTGGATTTATTCTTCTCACTCAATTTATTTCTAGGTATTTGGACATTTTTCATTGATATTCTTTATTTTACTAAAACAACAACAATAACTAGTAATACTGATTTCACCTGACCAGGTGTGAGGATGATTCTAGAGCTAATGTTAAAGATTAAAATATTAAGGGAGTTTAGTGCTTCTTAAATATGTTTATATTTAACTATAGAGAGACTTTCCAGATCTATCGTGTGTATCGATGTAGGTCCAGACTTGTAATAATAAAGCTGTGTCTCTATATGGTGACTGTCATTCTGGAAAGAAAAAATTGTTCTTAAAGCTGCATGGTGATAGGGTGGACAGTAATGCATGTATGTTTCACTTAACACCACATAAACGTTGGCAAATTGAATTTGTTTCCACGTCAGAGTGCTGTCTTCTGCCTTTTACCACCTTTTCCTTCACTCACCCTTTGTGCTTTCCTCTCTTCACTCATTATTTCCACAAATATTTACTGAGTACCAGCTATGAAGCACACACTGTGCTAGGTAGGAACTGGGGAAACAGATGAAAGCCACAGCCCTGTCCTCAACATGCTCCCAGGCTAGAGGAGGGGGAAGGACCTGTAAACAATGAAGTTGAGCAGAGAAATGGGAAAGCGTAGAGGAGCAGGCACTTAACTCTGCCTGGGGGAGAACGGGAAAGGAGTGGAAACCTCAGTGCAAGCCAGAGAACAATATTTACAAGACAGAGGCTTGTGGAAGGACCTCATATTTCGTGAATGACAAATAGTTTATGATAGAGGGAAGAAAAATGAGACTGGGGAGATGGTTGGGATCCATGTCATAAAGGTCTGTGTACATGAAACGAAGGGATTTGGATTTAATGGGAAGTCTTTGGAAATCTTTAGCAGGAGAGTGACATAAGCAGATTGGTTTTAGAGGAAAAGAACTGAGAGAGAGGAGTCTATAGGATAAGTAGCCGGGGTTGGGGGTAGATCAGCAGAGGGGCCAGTTAGGATGCCACTGCATCCAAAGGGGTGATGTGGGACTGGTGAAAAGCTTGTGCTGGGGGCGGGGGGTAGAGGGAAAGGAGACCAGACTCCCTGTGGTTTTATTCCATTTTTATTCTTTTGATCTTTCATCTTCAAGTCCTGCAAAACTCAAAGTAGTAATTGCGTAGGATGATACAAGTGTGCTCCAATTAGAGGAGGTTCCAATTAGAGGCCAGAGTTCGGAAAGGTCTGTAGAGAGCTCACAAGGAATGCAGTTACGAGAATATTTCTGGAAATGTTAGTCCAAGCCCAACTTTTCAATTATTTTTATTAATGCTTCAGAGATAGAAACCTTGATTAAATTTGCAGATGCCAGGGAATTGAAGGAAATAGTTAATGCACTGGTTGGAAAAATCAAATTCCAAATGGATATTTAAAATAGAGATCAGCTAAGTCTAATAAGATGAAATTTAACAGGGATGCATGTAAAGTTATGCAGTTGGATCCAAAAAAGCAATGTAGAATTCCAGAAGGGGGAAAATCTTAGTTTGCCAATGTGAGGAGTTTTCAGTGATAACACATTGGTACAATGTCCCTTCTTTCAAAATAAATGGTTTCTTATGCTCTTTCAATCAATGTGTGGTAGTAGGGTAGTAGCTGCTGTAAAAAAGACTCCTAAATCTCAGTGGCTTAACATAATTGAAATTGAATTCTTGCTCACTTAACTATCTAAGTCAGATATCGCACGTCTTGTGTGTTTTCTTCCACATGGAAGCCCAGGTCCTGGGTTCCTTCCATGTGGGGGCCAGGCAGTTCTCTAAGCTTTGGCCTCACTGTCATTTGCATCCAGGTGAAGAAGAGGAAAGAAAGAGTGGAGAGAGGACCACTGTTTCATAAAAACCTCGGCCCAGAGATATCACATGTTGTTTCCTCTCACATTTCATTATTGAGGGAGACTAGGAAGTATAGTTCTTGGATGGGAGACTGCCTTGTTTTTTTTTTTTTTTTTTTGAATTTTTGAATTTTATTTACTCTTTTATACAGCAGGTTCTTATTAGTTATCCATTTTGTACATATTAGTGTATGTCAATCCCACTCTCCCAATTCATCCCACCACCACTGCCCCACCCCGCCACAGGAAACTGCCTTCTAATGACAAAACTATATTATGAAAGTAGGAAGACCCATATTGCTGACTTGTTCACCATCCACCCCCCCTTAGGCCATCCAGAATGCAGATGATAGTCCCAGCCTGGGCCAGTCCCCAGTTTGTGGATTAGTATCATTTGAGAGCATTCCATTTAGGAGGAAAAATTGGCAAAGTAAAATATACTTGGAAGCAGTGGAACAGAAGAGACAATGGCAAGATCTGTGAATGTTTAGTCTAGAAAAGAGAAGGCCCTCAATGGCTATCTCCAGCTGTTGGGAATCATCTTAAATGTTACAGTTCCTCAGTGTTCTATTTTATGCTTCTCGTTTCTCAGACTGTGTTCTGTACCTGGATGATCTTACCTACTCTTAAGCTCATTATTCACTTATATGCTGGGTTTATTTCTCCAAGCTCGTTTTTTTTTCCCTTTGAGCTGCTTACTTGTCCAGTTACTAACCATTCAGCTTAACTGGTATTTTACAGTTACATCAAACAAAGCCAGCATCAACTCATTGGTTCTTGGTATACCAACAGTTGGCAGTACCAAGAGTCACCTCATGACTCAAGTTAGAAGCCAGAATCGTCTATGAACTGCCACCTCTCCTTTATCATTTGCATCAAATGAGTTATCCAGGCCTGTCAATTTTATTTCATAAATATTCCTTAAATATATACATATTAGTACATACTGAACTCAGGTTTTCATCATTTTTTCACCTGGATAAAAAAACTTAAATGGTCTCCCCTCTTCTACCCTTGTTTCTCTACACTGCCACTAGAGTAACCTAACAAAAAGGTACATTTGATTTTATTATTCTCTTTTTCAAGTCACTTCAAAGCCTTTAGGTCTGATATACAAGTCTCTTTATCAGATTCTTGCCTATGTCTCTAATCTCATTGCCTACCACTCCCCCCTCATATCATTCTACTTGTAGTTCCTTGAATATACCATAGTATTTCTCATTTCTTTGTGTCGTTAATTTTTTTTCCTTTAGGCTAATTTCCTTTAGGCTAATTTTTTCTTTGGCTAATTCCTATTTGTCTTTAAAAGTCCACTTGACTTCCTCTAACCCTTCAACTCTGAATTAAGTACCCTGTTCTATACATCAGAACACTCTGAGTATACTAGTACACATCTGTCTCCCCACTACAATGTAAATATCCCTAAAGCAAGGTCCATGCCTCATTCATTCATTTATTTACTGTCTAGTACCCAGCACAGTGCCTGGTGCACATTCAGGTAGCGTGTGACTTGAATTGTCCCATGGAAGAGGGAATAGATTTGGTCTCTGTATTTCAAAAGGCAAAACTACAAGATAGTAGCTTTGGGCTTTCATTGGGTGGTAATGCATGAAATTGATAGGTGACTTTGGAAAGTAGTAGGTTTCCTCTCATTCACTGTATTCAAGTGGAGGCTGGAAGAGCCACTTGATAAGGTATAATAGTGGGGATTTAAGCGGCCAATGGAGGGCTTGGGCTTGACATCCTGTAACATCCCAATAAACCATAAGATGCCATAACTTTGATTCACATTTGTTGGTTTTATTAAAAAATGTATTTTAATCATCTGAAGTGTGTTATGGGACATAATCAACGGTTTTGGAAAATGTTTTAAAGAGGAAACACACAAAAATCTGTAGGTAGAAAACCTAGTCTAAATAAAATATATTGGAAAAAGAGAAATCTTTTTGAATCATTCCTAACGACTCTTTTCTGATGTTCATGCATATTATAATAGCTGGGCCAAAAAAGGGGTGTTAAGACCATGGTTGAGATGCTTTAATGAGTAATTACCTTTCTGTTATGTTACCAAACACTGTGTGTTTAGTTTCTCATAAAGGATTTAACAGAGAAAATGACTAATTGTTCGAGATCTCATGAACATTCCTTTGAGGGCTCTGACCTATTGCATCGAGTCTTGCACCTATTTAAAATACTTGGACCCTTAATATTGTGACTCCAAATTGCAAATCCTTTGGTTTAGCTTTTCTGGGGGCACTGTTCAGAAAGGAGACAGCATTAGGCAAATGAAGTAAAAGCTTTCTTTTTGCAGAAAGAAATCTCTCCTCCTTTAATCTTTTGGGGGAGACTTTGCCTGCAGAAGCTGAAACGCAAGGAGAAATACGGCTTTGGACTCTCTGGCCTTGAAGCCCGCCAGAAAATTTTATTCTCGTAATGTACAAACTTGTTTTTCTATCAGTCTTTAAGAAAGATTATCCCATTTGTCTCACAATAGGATGAGCATGCACTTTTATACTTCCTTGCATGAAAGACAGTGTTTGGGATTTCTTTAATGTGTGTAAGTTCTTTGAGGGGAGGCATATTTAAGAAAGAGTTGGGTGTAGTGGAAAGAGCATTGGATTTGGAATTAGGTACCTGCATTTTTTTTCTTTTTTATATCTTTAATGGAGTGTAATTGCTTTACAATGTTGAGTTAGTTTCTGCTGTATAACTGACTGGTGTGAGGTGATACCTCATTGTAGTTTTGATTTGCATTTCACTAATGATTAGTGATGTTGAGCATCCTTTCATGTGTTTGTTGGCAGTCTGTATATCTTCTTTGGAGAAGATATTTAGGTCTTCTGCCCATTTTTGGATTGGGTTGTTTGTTTTCTGGATATTGAGCTGCATGAGCTGCTTGTATATTTTGGAGATTAATCCTTTGTCAGTTGCTTTGTTTGCAAATATTTTCTCCCATTCTGAGAGTTGTCATTTCACCTTTTTTATGGTTTTCTTTGCTGTGCAAAAGCTTTTAAGTTTCATTAGGTCACATTTGTTTACGTTTGATTTTTTTTTTCTTTTTTCTTTTGCATCTTTATTGGAATATAATTGCTTTACAATGGTGTGTTAATTTCTGCTTTATAACAAAGTAAATCAGCTATACGTATACATATATCCCCATATCTCCTCATTTTTGCGTCTCCCTCCCACCCTCCCTATCCCACCCCTCTAGGTGGTCACAAAGCACCGAGCTGATCTCCCTGTGCTATGTGGCTGCTTCCCACTAGCCATCTCTTTTATATTTGGTAGTGTATATATGTCCCTGCCACTCTCTCACTTCATCCCAGCTTACCTTCCCCCTCCCCATGTCCTCAAGTCCATTTTCTATGTCGTCTGTGTCTTTATTCCTGTCCTGTCCCTAGGTTCTTCAGAATCATTTTTTTTTTTTTTTAGATTCCATATATATGGGTGAGCATACAGTATTTGTTTTTCTCTTTCTGACTTACTTCACTCTGTATGACAGACTCTAGGTCTATCCACCTCACTACAAATAACTCAATTTCATTTCTTTTTATGGCTGAGTAATATTCCATTGTATATATGTGCCACATCTTCTTCATCCATTCATCTGTCGATGGACACTTAGGTTGCTTCCATGTCCTGGCTATTGTAAATAGAGCTGCAATGAACATTGTGGTACATGACTCTTTTTTTTTTTTGCGGTATGCGGGCCTCTCACTGTTGTGGCCTCTCCTGTTGCAGAGCACAGGCTCCAGATGCACAGGCTCAGCAGCCATGGCTCACGGGCCCAGCCGCTCTGCGGCATGTGGGATCTTCCCAGACCGGGACACGAACCCGTGTCCCCTGCATTGGCAGGCGGACTCTCAACCACTGCGCCACCAGGGAAGCCCTACATGACTCTTTTTGAATTATGGTTTTCTCAGGGTATACGCCCACTAGTGGGATTGCTGGGTCGTATGGTAGTTCTATTTTTAGTTTTTTGAGGAACCTCCATACTGTTCTCCATAGTGGCTATATCAATTTACATTCCCACCAACAGTGCAAGAGGGTTCCCTTTTCTCCACACCCTCTCCAGTATTTATTGTTTGTAGATTTTTTTTTTTTTTTTTGCGGTACACGGGCCTCTCACTGTTGTGGCCTCTCCCGTTGCGGAGCACAGGCTCCGGACGTGCAGGCTCAGTGGCCATGGCTCACGGGCCCAGCCGCTCCGCGGCATGTGGGATCTTCCCGGACCGGGGCACGAACCCGTGTCCCCTGCATCGGCAGGCGGACTCTCAACCACTGCGCCACCAGGGAAGCCCTGTTTGTAGATTTTTTGATGGTGGCCATTCTGACTGGTGTGAGGTGATACCTCATTGTGGTTTGGATTTGCATTTCCCTAATGATCAGTAATGTTGAGCATCCTTTCATGTGTTTGTTGGCAATCTGTATATCTTCTTTGGAGAAATGTCTGTTTAGGTCTTCTGCCCAGTTTTGGATTGGGTTGTTTGTTTTTTTGATATTGAGCTGCATGAGCTGCTTGTAAATTTTGGAGATTAATCCTTTGTCAGTTGCTTCATTTGCAAATATTTTCTCCCATTCTGAGAATTGTCTTTTCATCTTGTATATGTTTTCCTTTGCTGTGCAAAAGCTTTTAAGTTTTATTAGGTCCCATTTGTTTATGTTTGATTTTATTTCCATTACTCTAGGAGGCGGGTCAAAAAGACTCTTGCTGTGATTTAAGTCATAGAGTGTTCTGCCTATTTTTTCCTCTAACTGTTTTATAACACAAAAGACCCCGAATAGCCAAAGCAATCTTGAGAAGGAAAAATGGAGCTGGAGGAATCAGGCTCCCTGACTTCAGATTATACTACAAAGCTACAGTAATCAAGACAGTATGGTACTGGCACAAAAACAGAAACATAGATCAATGGAACAGGATAGAAAGCCCAGAGATAAACCCAAGCACCTATGGTCACCTTATTTTTGATTAAAGAGGCAAGAATATACAATGGACAAAAGACAGCCTCTTCAATAACTGGTGCTGGGAAAACTGGACAGCTACATGGAAAAGAATGAAATTTGAACACTCCCTAACACCGTACACAAAAATAAACTCAAAATGGATTAAAGACCTAAATGTAAGGCCAGGCACTATAAAACTCTTAGAGGTTCCTGCATTTTAAGTACTGTTAATTTTGCCTATTGTTGTCTGGGGGCTCTGTCCATATCCACAAAATGAAGTCATTGGGCAAAATAGCCTCTAAGCTTCCTACTGTTATACTGTGTTCTGAGATTCCAGATGGTACCTTCGTAATGCCCACAAGAGTGCCTGCTAGTTGGATTTGACCAACTTAAATGAAGAAAATGACTTAAAGCTGGTGTCTTAAGTTCAAATCCAGGATCCTCAACTACATTACGTACAAGGAACACTCCTCAGAAATAATGATGCTGTTTACCCTGGATTCCCTTTTATGAACACCCCCTCCCCATACAAGGACTGCTATTAATGATTGTTAAATGTAAGCATGGGACTTTGTTTATAGCAATTACTTCTAAAATTTCCCCTCTGTCATCAGTACCTCCTTACTCCAGTTTATCCTACAAACTACCAGAAATTTAATTTTTCCGTGGATTTCCTTTCAGCTGCTCAAAAATGCATCTGAGCTCTTCGTTGGTTATGGAATAAAATACACACTCCTATATATGCAATTCAGGGCTCCTGCTCTTTCTTTCCAAATTTGTCACCGAACATATTCTACGCATAAAACCTCTGTTCCAAGCAGGGTGAAAGCTTTGTTGTTGCTCCAGGATGGAGGAAGATGAGGTGCTTTCCTACCTGCATGCCTTTTCTCACACTAGTTTCCCTGCTCACTCATCCCCATTCTTATTTTTTGCGATGGAAATTCTTCCCATTTTTTTTTTTACAGTCAGCTTTAATCCACTCCTCCATCCTGCCTGATTCTCCATGGCCCACCATGATAGCTCTCAATTACTAGGTAGATACTGTAACTAGTTCACCAACAACATTTAGCCGTAGATGTGTTTCAGATAATTATACATTGGGCACTTAGCAGGAACTGCCTACCAGTGCTACGGTGTGTTTTTCTTATTTTCTTATGAATTGAACTGCTTTATGATCAGTCTAAAACATAGAAGGTGATTGCTTCTGAAAAGTGGGATGCATCTTTTCTTTGTTTCTTGGCATTTTTCCTATTAGGAATGGAAATTGAGCAGATTAAATAGGACTCAATCTTGAATCTACAAATGACACCAAACCTGAAATGATGCTGAGGTTGGAAGCGATTTAGTTCACTTGAATTTTATTTGGGAGATAATGTTTTCCTTCTGGGAAGAGAAATGCTAATGAAAAAAATCACCTCCTGACTACAACTCAGAAGTCATAGGAATCTGGCTAGAAATATGATCTTATGAAAACTCTCCAAGCAAAGCATCTTATACTCATGTCTGTGCCTTTGGATTGACATTCTGATGTTTGCCTTTCTCTGGTTTCCAGAGATCAGGGTGGAGAGAGGCGCCAGGGTAACAAGCCAAATAGGTCTATTATGGGATGTCATGCTCACTGGGCATGAGTGCTGTCTCCTAGGACATTTATAGCGTTTATTACTCAGCCCAACTTTAATAACACATGGACAAGCCTGGGGCAATTTGTAAAGGATCTGAGAGTTTTTTGTTATGAATGTCTGTATTATAGAATTAGTGAGTCTCAGGATTGGACTGGATTGGAAAGATGATCTCATCAAAGGGGCCCCAACTCTCTACTAGAGAAGAACTGCTTTTAATATCCCTGACATTCTAAATGGTCATGGGTATGGGGGGACCATTTATAAGAATAAGTTGGCAGATGGTGACTGTTAAGTTGTAAGTTGGGATATGGGCAAAAATGGCAAATACTAACTCTACCTTTCCCTTTGGAGCCATGGAAAGATGAGACAGGCCAGGAGTGACCAGCCATCCTAAATTTTCTGCTACAAACCATAGAGAGGAGAATGGGGTTCAGTGATGTTAGTCAATGAAGAAAGATTCCAATATCTTCTAAATCAGTGGTTCTTTTTTTTTTTAATTGGAGTACAGTTAATTAAATTTATTGGAGTATAGTTGATTTACAATGTTGTGTTAGTTTCTGCTGTACAGCAGAGTGAATCAGTTATACATATATCCACTCTGTCTTAGATTCTTTTCCCATATAGGTCATTATAGAGTATCGAGTAGAGCTTCCTGTGCTATATAGTAGCTCCTTGTTAGTTATCTATTTCATATATAGTAGTGTGTATATGTCAATCCCAATCTCCCAATTCATTCCTCCCTCGCCCTTTCCCCCTTGGTAACCATAGTTTGTTTTCTACATCTGTACATCTGTGACTCTATTTTTGTTTTGTAAATAAGTGCATTTGTACCTTTTTTTTTTTTTTGGATTCCACATACAAGCGATATCACATGATATTTGTCTTTCTTTTTCTGAGTTACTTTGCTCGGTGTGACAATCTCTGGTTCCATCCATGTTGCTGCAAATGGCATTGTTTCATTCTAGATCAGTGGTTCTTAAACTTTAATGTTCATCAGGTCACCTGGAGATCTCGGTAAAATTCAAAATCTGATTCAGGAGTTCTGGAATCTGAGATTTGTTAGAAGCTTCCAGGTAATGCCAGTGCTGCTGACATATGAACCACATTTTAGGTAATATGACTCTAGAATCTACCATACTGATCCATCCGTTGGGAATGGTGCCCCATGATAACCATCTCTTACCTCATAATGATGAAAAGATTGCTGAGTTATAGATGGTCAGAATTGAAAAAGAACTTTTAGAGCTAATCCAGTTAATTGGTTTCCAAATTTATTTTTTAAAAATTCTTTTTCTTTTAAAAGCAAAATTACACATAGTACTTCAGTATATTTAAAACAGTTCAAAGCTTTGAGCCTGGAGCCAACTCGCCCTCCCTCGACTCCCCTCAAAGACTCGTAGGTCATTTCCTTAGAACCCCAGGACTTTGAGTAGCACTTTAAAAACTGCTAACCTTATTCAATGCATTAGGAAATAGTAAGGTAGAACCTAAATCCAAATCACAATTGCTAGTCTGATATTCTTTCTGGTATGCAAGGCATCATAACTTATTTATGACCTTGGTTTGGAGGCTAATTATCATTGATATGCTCTATCTCTGGTTATCTGCGCTTTGGTCAGCCTCTGACATAATACCTGATATTTGTTACATCCCTTGCACCCACAGCTAACGTTGGACTGGAGACAAGTCACTTAACCTTTCTGTGTCCCAGGTTTCTGTTCTATAAAATGAAGAAAATTATAACCTTCTCTAAATATATTACCAGCACAGAGTGTCCAGAACCTTATGGGAACTAAATAAACGTTCAGTGAATGTAAATTAAATGAGGGCAGAGACTATATTTCGCCCGTCTACCATTGTAACCCCCTATGAATGTCTTGCGTGCCACCCATTATGAGCAGATATTGATGAATATTTGTTAAATGAAGAATGATGATACGGTATCATAGGCAGGAAACTATTTTTGAAACTTGTGTTACAAAAATTTAAGGGATCACTAGGATGACATGATAAGTAAGCTCTAAAGCATCTTTTTGCTCTGCTGGCTGTTGACAAAAGGGAACCATGTTATCTGTGTCTCTGGCATCTGGTTACTCACAACCTCTGACAAACAGCAATGATTGGAATATACAGGGTTTAGTAAAAGTTAGGTGTAAATCTGATCCTTTAAAAAGGAATTAGAAAGGAAAATTTTTTACATAATGTATAGATATGGGAAATGCATTTTAGATTGAGGAACAAGGGCAAATATATTTTGGGTGGGAAGTAGTCACAGATCATTTTACTTTCAAACTAGGCATGCGAGGGATTTTGTTAGCCTTCCTCTGAGAAACTGGAGAAGGCATCATGAAAGAAATGGAATTCTCAGAATTGTGCAGTTCCCAACTCTTTGGCAACAGGTTAAAACATTTGTCAGAGTGGAAGTCGAACTATCATCTGGCTTGTTTCTGGGCAAAGGCCAGTGTAGAAAACAATTGCACCTTCTGTAGAGAAATGCACAGGAGACAAGTATTGATACAAACTCTACTCATCCTGGTCTTATTCATCTCGTTGGGGACTAAGACATTTGGGACTCAGTGCGTGGATGAATTGGCTGGGGCTGGACTGTGGGAAGAGAACTCTGCAGCCAGCGTGTGTACTTTAAACAACTGCACCAGGATTAATTTATCTCCTTTTCTTATTTGCAAAGCCTTGATGGAGAATATCCGCTGGTTCTGTTGGAGAAAAGAGACTTCCTGAGACATGATGTAATTTTTGCAAAGGGGAAACACATGTTGAGTTCTGCAGTGCAAAACAATACTGAGGTGCTGATAGCCGAACTGTCAGGTCACATGACAGGATACAGTGGGGGTCAGGCAGCACTACCCAGGAGCCTTTGGAGCATGGGGTGTGGGGGAGGAGAAGGGAAGAAAAGGTCTCTGAAGCTATTTAAATATAGAGGCTCCATTAAGTTTATGAGAGTCTGGAAGGAATGCTTTTCTGTTTTTAGTTAGAATGATCTTCCTCCTTGGAACACGACATAGCACACATGGGCTTCTTTTTTACCCCAGAGACAGTAGGTACTTAGAGTGTTTGTGGAAAGAAAGTTTCAGTAAATCTGCATTTTAAAATCCAGTAAAATAAATGATGATTTTTATCAGCAGTGTCCTTCTTAATGAATTTCTCATAATCATACATGACTAATGCAGCTGTCATGGAGTAGTGGGCTAAACCTTGGTACTAGGGCTTTAAGGTTACTCTAGATCTTATTTTGCCTGAACAGTTAAAAATTAGATACATATCCATAGGTGTCGGCAAGTGAGAAGTCAGGGTTTCGCTAGGCAGCAGAAGACTAAGGTGATAACCTATTTATGTCTCTGAATCTCTCATCTCTTTATCTAGCTAGTATTGACAAGCTGCATGGCCCTGTATTTGGTGCTATGGTATTATACAATAATTACAAAGGTGAGAGTAACTCACTTTCTTCTTTAAATAGTTATTTTTTTAGTTGATGAGATAATAAAAATATAAGAGCTTGCTACTCAACAGTGGCGTCCTCTCAGACTAGAAGCATGGACGGCACTTGGGAGCTTGTAAAACTACAGAGCTCAGATTCCACTCCAGGTGGTCCATAGGCACGTTAAAGTTTGAGAAACCCCGGAGTAATGTATTATGGGAACATAAAAGAAGAAGAAATCACTTGTGGAAGGATGCTAATGGAAGACTTCAAGAGAAGTTGGCACTGAGGTGGGCTTTGAAAAATGGGTAGCTAGAAGTACACACAAAGACTCGGATGTGAGAAAACAGTGGATTAGAGAAAGGGAAATAATCCAATAGGCAAATGTATTGTGGGGAAAGTTGGAGATGAAATTGAAAGATCCTTTGAGGCAGATTACCATACTAGAAGTTTGGGCTTTTGTATCAATAGTATAGATTTAAAAACATGATTTTTTAAATTTTTTTTTTTTTTTTTTTTTTTGGCTACACTGAGTCTTTGTTGCTGCGTGTGAACTTTCTCTAGTTGCGGCAAGCAGGGGCTAATCTTCGTTGTGGTGCGTGGGCTTCTCATAGCAGTGGCTTCTCGTTTCAGAGCATAGGCTCTAGGTGTGTGGGCTTCAGTAGTTGCAGCACGTGGGCTCAGTAGTTGTGGCATGTGGGCCCTAGAGCTCATGGGCTTCAGTAGTAGCGGCACGCAGGCTCAGTAGTTGTGGCTTGCAGGCTGTAGAGCACAGGCTCAGTAGTTGTGGCACACGGGCTTAGTTGCTCCGTGGCATGTGGGATCTTCCCAGACCAGGGATCAAACCTATGTCCCCTGCATTGACAGGTGGCTTCTTAACCACTGTGCTGCCAGGGAAGCCCTCTCTGTATACTTTTAAACTTTTCTCTTAATTGATGGTTTTTGGCAGTTTGATTATGATGTGAATTCACGTTTCTTAAAAATCATATTTGGAACAACTTCAGTCACTACTACTTTAAATACATTTTCTGTCCTTCTCTCCATTTGGGGTTCTTAAGTATACATGTAGCAGTCGTTTGACATTGTTTCATAGGTCATCAAGATTCTGTTCGTTTAATTTCTTTTTCTCTTAAACTTTAGTCTGGAGAGTTTTTAGTGCTGTGTTTTCAAGTTTACTGATATTTCTTCTAATACGCTGTAATCCAGTAAATTTTTTCTATCAGATATTGTAGTCTTCTTTTCTGGAAGACCCATATGTATGTTTTGTTTTGTTTCATATTTTCCCATATTTTATGTTTCTTTTAATTCAAGGTTTAGTAAACTATGGCCTATGGGCCAAATTGAACTGATGATCTGTTTTTGTATGGCCTGCGAGCTGGGAATGGGTTTTATGTTGTAAAAGATTATTTTAAAAAATTGAAAATATGCAACAGAACATATATGGTCCATAAAACTGAAAATATTTGATATCTGGTCCTTTACAGAAGGATTTTGCTGATCTCTGCTTTAAATCCCTGACTTAAATCATATAATAGCTGTTTTAAGGTCCTTGTTTTCTAATTCTGTGACCTCTGTAATCTCTAGGTCTGCTTCTGTTGACTAATACTTTCCTTCTTTGCTGCTGCTTTGAAGGCTAGGAATTTTTTATTGGATGTTAGGCATTATGAATGTTATGCTGTTGAATATTTGCATCTTGTTGCCTGTCTTTAAAAATTCTGAGGCTTGCTTTGGCAGCCTGTTAAATGACTTACGGATCAGCTTAATACCTCTCGAGGCTTTGTTTTGGGGCGAGTTTAGCCCTACCAGCAGGGTGTGACTTTCCTCAGTGCCCTCCGTGTTCAACAAGGTCTCTCCATTCTGGTTGATCGTCCCTGGAATATCTTCTAGGTGTGTGTGGGCTCAGGGAATTGCTCAGCGTATAGCTCCCTGGAAGTGAGTCAAGTTTATCCTGCCATGTAGAGTTTTATTCTAAACTTGCACAGATCAGTATTGAGCCAAAGGCTGCCCAGAGGGGCAGGTGTGTAGATTTTTGGCGCTCTCTCTTTGCCTGCTTCCTTCCTTTTCCGTGCTCTTTCCCACAGGCCCCATATTCTTTGTCGCAGAGTACTTCTGACTCTCACCTCGGTAGAACCCTGGGTCTGTGCTTGGGTTGCCCCACCTCACCTCTGCAGCAGCCTGAACATTGCCTCCAGAGAGAGAGAGAGAGACGGTGCATCGTAGGGCTTTAACCTTGCTCCTTCCCTTCTCTCATGAATTGCAGTTCTGTGCTGCCTGGGCATTCCAATCTCAAAATATTTGTTTCATGTATTTTGTTTACTTTCTAGCTGTTTACAGTGGGAGGGCGAGTCTTGTGCCGGTTACTCTTTCATGGGCCAAGAGCATGGGCATTTGAGTCAGACTTGTTTTCTGGTTCTGACTCTGTACTCACTAGATGTGTACCTTAGGCTAGTCATTAACCTCCATAAGCATCATTTTATCATCTGTAGAACAGAGATAGTAAGAGGACGTTTTGTTGGGGATTAGAATGAGACAATGCATGTCAAATATTAGCTAAGTGCCTAGAAAATAGCAATAGAAAATAATAGAAAGTGAACACGTGATGGTTTTTATTAACATCTCATTTTTGGGGCGCCCAGAGAGAGGAAGTCACTTGTTCAGTGTCATACAGTAAGCACTAGAGTTGGTCTCCCTCCCAGGAGCTCCGTCTCCAAAGCGCCTGTTTTATGTCAGCACTGACCTTGGTTAGCTCGCATAGAAATGGTTGAGCCACAGAGACCAGAAAGTCAAAGGGCCCCAGAAAGGGCCACATTTGTGCAGAATGCGTTATAGGAAATGAAAGGTTCTAAAGTCATGATTAGATCTGAATGGATGCTTAGACTGAAACAGAAGTTTGTTGCTTGCTGGGGGCAGACACTGTTGTGTAATGGTGAGGCATATGCCAATGGTGAGAACGACAAGGTTTCACCGAGCACTCGGTTATGCTGTAATTGCTTCAACCAATACGGTTCTGATTGTTCCCATTTTCCACTCTCTCCCCTCACCCACACCACTGGGGTGCTTCAGTCAGACCCACTCTACCCTTTCTAGCTGTCTACCATTCCCAGCTCTCTGCATGAAATATCACTTCAGTGCATGGGGCTCCTGCACGTCCCAAGTGGGTATTTAGTCCTTGAAAAGAGCATTTGAGTAAACATACATTCAGCACTCTGAGGGGGCAGCAGTCCAAGACACGTCTGTCAAAGGGGGCATCAGGCTGGACTTCAGTTGTCCTGTGACTGAAGCCACGGCAGTGGGTCTGACAGGTGCCAGATGCATGAGTTTTGATAGAAGATCAATTTGGATTCTGATCCCATCTCTGCCGCTTCCTAGCTGGATTACACTGGGCAAATTACCTAACTTCTTTCAGTCTCCATCTCTTAATCTGTGAAATGATGAAAATAGGTGCTTTGTAAGATTAAATAAGATAGTGTATGCAACACACTTTGAACATAGTGGAATTGAGAAAAATAACATCCCTCTCGCCAAATAGTAACAAGAGAGAGTCTAGCCACAAAAACTAACTCTCAAATGTCCATTCCACTTCATTTCCTCCCAGATTCTTGGACAACTAGGAGCCCAGAGCCTGTGCTAATGTTGCTCTTATAACCAGCTTCATTTACAGACCTGATCCTAAATGGGGTTCGATCTGGCAAACAGAAACCAAATGCATTATTGATTGATTGCCATGCCGCCTGGCATGTGGGATCTTAGTTCCCTGACCAGTGATCAAACCCGTGCCCCCTGCCTTGGGAGCTCAGGGTCTTAACCACTGGACCGCCAGGGAAGTCCCCCAAATGCATTTTTTTTTTTTTGTGGTACGCGGGCCTCTCACCGTTGTGGCCTCTCCCGTTGCGGAGCACAGGCTCCGGATGCGCAGGCTAAGCGGCCATGGCTCACGGGCCCAGCCGCTCCGCGGCATGTGGGATTTTCCCAGGCCGGGGCATGATGAACCTGTGTCCCCTGCATCGGCAGGCAGACTGTCAACCACTGCGCCACCAGGGAAGCCCTCAAATGCATTTTTAAACAGAAAATTTAATGTTAGGAGTTTATTAAATAGATATTGGAAGAATGAAAAGGCAAAAAAGGGGCACATAGGCAACATGGAGTTGGTACCTGCAGGAAGCAGCTGCCATTCCTAGGCTGTTCCCTGGGGGAGGACAAGAGACAAGTTAGGAGGGTTAGAACCCAAAGCTTAAAGAAACAACCCCAGGAAGCTGGGACTGAGAGGAGGGGGTCTAACCTTGCTGATGCCACAGTAGCTTGTTTTGGGGACCTATTGGAAATGGGACTCAGGCATCTGAAGAAGGGGTACTGCTCAGCTGGTGATGGTGCCCCTGAGGGGCCCTGTAATAAGTGAGAAAGACCTGGATACTGGGCCAGTTGTTCTGCATCTCACTGCCACCGCTGAGATGGAGAACTCGGTGGGCGACACTTACAGAAACGGCAAGTAAGCAGGAAGAAAAAGCCCCTTCTCTAGGCTAACAGTCTATCGACAGAGCCCAACAGGTATCTGGCTGGCAGAGGAGAAGTGAGGTGTTCCGTGTCCCTGCCCGAGTGTCATGAAGCAGAGTCCAGGAGGGTGGATTTGGAGCTGAGAGGCAAGAGCTGAAAAAACCAGCCCTATGTGCTTTGTACTCTGATCCGTGACCTTTTCCTGATCTCCTTGACTCCCAACTCCCAGATGTGTTTCCTGTTTACAGACTTGCCTCCATGCTAGAACTTGATATTTCGTCCCATTTACACAGCTCTGATCTTTGGGATTCTCCCCTTGATTTGGATTTGCATTAGTTAAGACTCTTTTGGGTACAAGTCACAGAAGGCCAACTTGACCTAGCTTAAACTTTTGTTTGGAGCCTATATTGGATGATAAAACAAGGAAGAGCAAGGTGTACCTGGGGGCAGGTAAAATAAGGATGCCACACTGCTGGTATTCCTCCTCCATCCCTGGTCTGGTCTGATTTTTCTCTACAAGTTGGCTGAGTCTTTCCCCTTGTAGGCAGATTTCCTCACATGAATAGTGCATGGCAGCCTGTAGTTCTGGGCTCACAGCCTCACCACTGGGTAGAAAGAAAAGAGTTTTCTCTCTCTTAGCTCCAGAGTCAACAATTCCAGGGAATTCTGATGGGCTGGCTTTGGTCCTGGGCCCTCTCCTTGGACAAGGAAAGGATGTATTATCTTTTTGGCTTAGCTGAAGTCTTATGTCCACCCCTGTGAATCTCAGAAGAAATGAGTGAGATCTTGGGAAAATAAGACCAATAGTTGTCCACTATAATTTTTAATCGTTTTTTAAATTACAGACAGGAATGCCCTCATTATTCCTGTAAAACAATGACAGATGGAAATTGTATGCTGATAGGTGTGTTCTAGGCAATACCTTGATTGCATTGTCATTTCTGCACACACCAGGTAGTCAGGAGTCTAGATGGCATTTTTACAGGGTCCCTGTGAATCTTACTGTTGGACAGTTGGGGAAAGCAATAAATAATAGCCTCTCGCCATTTTTTTAAGCCAGTGTTCTGAAACAGTTGGAGAAAATCATAGGCTCACCGTGATCTGTGACAATAAAGACAGGTAACCAGTTACCTGTCTCATTAAATCATTCATCTACTACCTTACTTAAAAATAAGTCAGAAGAGCAGAAGTAAGAAAATACCGCCATAGGTTTATAAAGGGAGAATCAGTAAAGCAACAAATATATACCAATGCAGGGCTTAACCCCTAATGACATACTCATGTATTTAGGGAGACAAGATTAACACACAGCTTATTTGTTTATTTATTGAGGCCTCTCCCAGTGACTGTTCGAAATTACTCCATTCTTCTTAGGTCCTCAGTCCCTCTTTCTCTTACTTTCTCCTGCCTCTCCTTTATCCCTTTCCATTCTTGCCTCTTATTTTTCTGTATAAATGGAGGCCACCATGTCAGTCAGGGTTCAACCAGGAAAACAGACCCTGTATGAGGTATATAGTAAGAGATGGATTGCAAGGAATTGGTTTACATAATTGGGGGGGGCTAGCTAGGCAAGTCTGGAGTCCATAGGGCAGGCTAAAAGGATCATATAAATCTCAGTCATTCTTTCCTCATTTAGTTTGCTGTCATGATCACTTTTCGTCTGAATTATTCTTTAAGGTTTACCAGCTTAAACCCTAGAGCTGCTCTTGATTCTTCCCACTTTCTGTCTTCTATACCAGTCAGTTAATAAGGTCAGTGTTTTTTTTATTCCTGATAATTGTTACATTGGTCCATCCCTTTCCATTCCTACTGCCACCTCTCTAGTTGGAAACCCTGGTGCCTATTCCTGGACTGTTTTGTTAGACTTTTATTAACAGATACCTGGCTGTTTTTGCTCTCCAATTCTTCCTATATAATACCACCAGAGTATTTGTCTCAAAATGCTATTTTTAGTATGCTGCTCCACTAACCATATTTTTCTTTGAGTTAGAACTGTATGTATTGACCTGGAGGGATGTCCATGGTAAATTGTCAGATTAAAACAGCATGTTGCAGAGTACTGCGCATGGTTATATGCTATTTTTAATTAAAACTCGATCTGTTGGAATATATTTGTGTGTGATTGGATGAGCACAGAAAAAAGGGTGCAAGAGGTCCTGCACTGAACTATTAACACTAATTCATTGATTATCTAGAGAAGTCGTTCTGACGGTGACTTCACATTGGAATCATCTGGATAACTTTAAAAAGTACAGAGATTTCATTAGATGGGGGTGTGGCATGGGCATCAGAATTTTAAAAAGTTCCATATGTGAGTCTAATGTGTTGAGAACCATTGGTCTTAGAGGTTCAATCTGGATGAAGTGACTTAAGTGTTTCTACGAATTCAAATACATGTACGGACAACTCAGTGAAGCCTTCTGTAGCCCAAAATGTGTGTGACCTTGCTTAGTCACGTGAGCAGAGAAAAAGCAGCTTGGCTTAAAGATACACTACAGGTCTATAAAAGTGGATGAACAAAAGTTATATGTGTATGCCAAGCATCTATGTATGTTACATAGCTGCACCCACATACATATATATGTATGTATATTTGATATTTGATGATGGATTCCTATGAGGAGATTACGTGATTATTCTGGAAACCAGTATGTTTAAATTACAAGTGTTTTTGTTTGTATTTTTGTTTTGTTTTCTTCGGTATGACATCAGTGGCAGAGGTCTTTCCTGGTGCAGTCCCTGTACTTGACACTAGAGGGAGGAGGCCTGAGTATTGATATCTGATTGAAAGGCAGCTTTGCTGAGGAGGATGTGTGTGAATGTTACCTAATCATCACTAAATAGGAGTCTGGGTTTGCTGTGATTTCCTTTTCTCAAAGCCAAATAACCCAAAATAGACATGGGAGTCTATAGAGACACACTTGAATCATGTTTCACAAGGGACAGGTTAACTGATGAATTCGTGTAAGTGAGCCAGGAAGCCATTGGTCTTGTCTTAGGTCCTGACCCATGGTTTCCAGGGTTTCTAAGTTTGCTCAAACCTAGAGAACAGCTTAGGCTGTGAAACCAATGGCAAACTCCTTCCCCCATTCCAAGTTTGGAAACTTTGCCCATTATTTCTGCTTTGATCTGGGACTCTGTTCAGTTTCTGATTGAGTCATTTAACCATGTATAAGACCCTGAGACCAGAAGCTCATATCTACGTAAGATTCACTCCACAAAAATTTGAGTGTTAGGTGGTATTTGGAGAAGGCACATGGTCTCTGTGAAAGGGGCAGGCTGGCCCCTGGAGTTTCTGGGACATCTCGTTATCTCGTGTTCAAAGTCCTTAATGATCTCCAGTGTAATTAAGAAGTGGATGAGCACTGTGGCCACAAGGCTGAGATGTACTCAGTGATGTGCTGGGCTGGCTCACACTGGCTCATAAGAGATGATTTACATTTTCAGGAATTTTGCTAGTTCGTAGTTAAACCTGGATATTCTTTTTTTCTTCTTTTTTTGTAGTATGTTATACTTTTAAACCTAAATTTTCTTTAAAAAAATTTTTTTTTGGCGTATAGTTGATTTACAGTGTTACGTTAGTTTCAGGTGTACAGCAGTGATTTGGTTATACATATATCCATTCATTTTTCAGATTCTTTTTCCATATAGGCCATTACAGAGTATTGAGTAGAGTTCCCTGTGCTATACAGTAGGTCCTTAATAGTTATCTATTTTATATATAGTAGGGTGTATATGTCAATCCCAATCTCCCAATTTATCTCTCCCCCAAACAGGGATATTCTTAAAATATATAAACTTACAATAAATCACATAAAATTATACTGAATTACATTAGGAACAAAAAATATTATCATTTACCACTTCCTAATTATTTTTAGTACATTTTGCTATTACCTATGCCCCTGAGGTTATTTATATCTGTTATATGTGCATGATGGAAATGCTATATGCTGGTATGATGTTCATCTCTTCCTAACTCTGCGTCCAGTGACATCACATTGGTAGCTTGAAATTGGCCATCCTGGGCCATAAGACAGCATGACAGGCCACCGTGGAGGTTACACAACCCAGTTCTCCCATAGTCACACTATGGTGATTTTCACCTACTTAATTGCCTACATGACTAGCTACAAAAATGGCTCAGGGTCGGAAGATGGTTAGGTCATGCAGTTTGGCACACTCAGCAAGGACATGCCAGGATGTCTGAGCCGAGGATGGGACTGCCTCTCCGAACAGCTATGGATACAGGAGTTTAGGAAGAGTCAGTGAATGAAAGCATACTGAGAAGCAATTGGTTACACAGGATTTAGAGTATACATAGATATAGAGTATTACATATAGATATTTATATAGAGTATTATATAGTTATTATTTGTCAATTATATACTATACATCCTTTGTATCAATAAAATTTTAATAAACACATGCATCTATACTTTTTTTTTTTTTAAAGGGCTGTTAAACAGTTATCAACGTACCACTAGATGCCTTCCATTATAGAGTCTTGTTAACAAGATAACCTGGATCCAAAGGAAAGGGTGCAGGAAAAGAAGGGGAAAGGGTAATTTGTCAGTGGCTTCCGGGTTACAAACCTTGAGAAAAATCCCAGGAAAAGGACCTTCATATGTAGGCAGGGACCCAGTGCCAGATGGCATAAGACCCCATAAGCCTGTAGAGAGGAAGTCTGAGATGTGCAGGTTTCCCACCTTTGATAGGGGATCTAAACAGCAGATCTCTTTAAAGACATCAACATAGATATCACTCTGAAAGCGTACAGGAGAGAAGCAGGGGGCTGGAAGAAAATGGATTCTTCCTTAATTTTTTTCCCTCTTTCCTTCCCTGCAGAATCTCTAATTTACTTGTTAAAGCCATCCTCACATTGTTTATCCAAAGTGTCTATTTTCTGGTCCTAATTGATACTAATTAAAATCAAAATAAAATTACGACTGTAAAACTTGGCTGGGGTTTTGAGCCACTGCCAGCATGCCCACAACCAGTGAGAGTTACTCTACCAACACTCCTGTTTGGAAACTCCAGGTATTTGAATAGTGAATAGATGTGGGAAAAAAAGAGAAAAAACAGTACTTTCATTCTAAAATTTCTTTCCAGCTGCTATTATGGGACATAACAAAAATAGAACCTGATTCTTTATTGAGACTGAGGATCTTTGTTCAAAAATCGAAAAGTAAACGTGGTATATGTGAATAAATACTGATATGAATCTGGAATCGTTAAATCAGTTGTTTAGCATTCGGTGCTAATGAGGCTAGACTCCTGGGTTCTGTTCCCCTACAGAAGGGTTATCTTTACCTGGAGGAAAAACTCTGATCCTCAATTAGGAAGACATTCCTATTGGCAGAGTCATCTTGCAGGTGCAATAATGGGTCATTTGGGTACTGGGCAAGAGTCTATGAATGGTTCAAGGCAAATCAACTACCACCAGTCCTGGAAAATAACTCGAAAGTCCACCTTTTATTGAGGGTAGGTCATTAATGGTTTGCTGATATACCCTACTATAGCACTGAGTTGAGTATAAAGCTTTGTCTTAAATCATACCCAGAGGAGATTGTTGGAAGTGTCAAAAGTTCAAGAGGTGTAGTAGAAAGAACATACAGCTTTGATTTAGATGTCAGGGTTCTGCCACTGGTAAGTTAATTTTTATTACTATATGCTAGACATAATATTAAGTGACTTATATTTTCTTATTTACTTGTCTCAAAAATCTTGTGGGGTAGGTACTTCTGCAGCTTCCTTTCCTAGATAAGAAGAGGTTAAGTAACTCAGTTGATGTTACATAGTTAAGCAAGTGAGCTGGCATTTGAGCTTAGGTCTGTAGAATTCAAAGCCCAGCGGCTTAACCTCTGTACTCTCTTGTCTCTAGCCCAGATACCTTGTATTTAAGGTAGAGTTGCTTAATTGCTCTGAGCCTTGGTTTCCTCTCTTATATAATGGTGATAATAATGCCTGATTTTCGTACTTGAACAGTACAAAAGTCATGCAGTAGTGTAGGTGTATCATAAAAGGTTGTACAAATATAAAGCACTATAATTCTAATATTGGCATGAATCCTAAAAAGAACATTATATAGCAAGATTAGTATTTAAATGCAATACAAATAGGTCAGCATTTATCCTTGGCCAATGTTTCTCATCTACTCATTTATCAGTTTATTTATTTTTTTAACAGATCTTAGTTGAGCCACTTGAGTGGTAGAAAAAATACTTGACTTTGGAGTTAATCAATTAGGAAATGCTGAGGATATACTCTTGCTTTAACAAATTTATTTATTTATTTTTGGCTGCGTCGGGTCTTTGTTGCTGCACACGGGCTTTTTCTAGTTGCCGCGAGTGCGGGCTACTCATCGTTGTGGTGCGCGGGCTTCTCATTGCGGTGGCTTCTCTTGTTGTGGAGCACGGGCTCTAGGCTCGCAGGCTTCAGTGGTTGTGGCACTCAGCCTCAGTAGTTGTGGCGCACGGGCTTAGTTGCTCCGCTGCATGTGGGATCTTCCCGGACCAGGGCTCGAACCCGTGTCCCCTGAATTGGCAGGCAGATTCTTAACCACTGCACCACCAGGGAAGTCCCCACACAATAATTTTAGAAATGTAATTTGGAGCTGCAATTGTGAATCAAGCTTTTCTGAGTCTGCCCTGATGCCTACACAGCCATTTTCCATTTCACAGTTGAAGTGCCACGTGGGAACTATTTCCCTTGCAAAATGTCATCATATTTATTTCATAAGTACTCAAATTCTGAACGTGGCTCTTGTCCTCAAAGAGCTTCCTCTAGGGGCTTCCCCAAGATCCCACATGCCGCGGAGAGGTTAGGCCCGTGAGCCATGACCGCTGAGCCTGCGCATCCGGAGCCTGTGCTCCGCAACAGGAGAGGCCAAAAAGAGCTTCCTCTAGATCTGTGGACCAAAAAATGTGTACACTTAAAAAGTTGAAGAACATAGCCTAGAATTACTGCCAGGTAAATGATACATAGAACCACAAATGCATTTCAAAGAGAAAGTTCTTTTTTCCAAAAATACCTCAGGGAGATGGTGAATGTCCATCTTTGTCTTTAAGGATGTGTAATATTTGGATGTGATAAAAAAGAGGGACGTTCTAGGCAGGGATCAAAATGCAAATAAAGGTCTAAGAGGAATTTGCAGAGTACATTTAATTAGTAATGAGTATTAGCAGAGTGTTAGGGGTATGTTGGGGACCACAGGGAGATGAGTCTGGAAAGGGATATTGGGACAGCACAGAAGGCCTTTAATGTTGTACAAAGGACTTTGAATTTTGTCCTACAGAGGATGGTGACCAACTGAAACATTGGCAGCTGGCGAGTGCCGTGAACACAGAGGGAAGATTTATCTGGTGGTGCTGAGATAGTAAGGACAGATACTGGAGCCAGAACAGTAGTTAGAAGTTTATTCCAATAAATTGTTAGGATCATGGCCAAAAGGACACATGTCAAAAAATGTTAAAGAGGGAGGATAAGAAACCTTTGTGAGTTAGAGACAGGGAAAATGCAAAGATGCTTTTCCAAGTGGATAATGGTAAGATTAGTGGTCATATGACAAAAATAGAACAATAAGGAGATGGAATTTGGGGAGGAAAGGAGGAGGGTACTTTGATGTAAGGAATTTGCTTTTAGTCTTAAGACTTTTGATGTGATGTTGAAGTATACAAGTAGAGATGGCCAGGAGTGAAATAAATATAAAGGTGCCAAGTACAGAAATCTGAATTCTGGTGGTGCTGAAACCCTTTTGTCTGACAGCTTGAAACTGTGAAACTAAGAGATTCTGAATAATTTAGATGACAAACACTTTAAAATATAAAATCCAACTTGTCACTAGTTATTCAGATTTTATTTTAGTCTCACAATGAACTGGAGAAAGAATCTACTGTCCCATGTATTTTTTTTTTTTTTTTTTTTTAGTTTATTTTTGGCTCCGTTGGGTCTTCGTTGCTGCACGTGAGCTTTCTCTAGTTGTGGCGAGCGGGGGCTATTCTTTGTTGCGGTGCACGGGCTTATCGCAGTGGCTTCTCTTGTTGCAGAGCACGGGCTCTAGATATGCGGGCTTCAGTAATTGCAGCACGCAGGCTCAGTAGTTGCTGCATGTGGGCCCTAGGGTGCATGGGCTTCAGTAGTTGCGGCACGTGGACTTGGTAGTTGTGGCTTGTGGGCTCTAGAGCACAGGCTCAGTAGTTATGGCGCACAGGATTAGTTGCTCCGTGGCATGTGGGATCTTCCCGGACCAGGGATCGAACCCGTGTCCCCTGTATTGGCAGGTGGATTCTTAACCACTGCGCCACCAGGAAAGTCCCCATGTATTTTTACATGTAAGGAAAAATGATGGTTTTTAAAAGTCATTAATCCCCTCTGAACCTAGCCGGTAGGATTTTTTAAAGTGAGGGATAATTCATATACTGTAAAGTGTAAAAATCTAACGATGAATTTTACACACACACATTAACTACCACCAAGATCAAGATAGTAGAACGTTTCCAGCACCCCAAAAAGCACCCTGGAAAGTCCTCTCCCAGACCACACCCCCAAGGATAACCACTATTCTGACCATCCACATAGATTATTTTTGCCTGGTTTAAAAAAATATATATTTTTTTCCTTTGGGCTTAAATGCATTGTTCCAACATTTTATTATGGAAAAATTTAAACATACATCAAAGTGGAAATAATTTTATAGCGTACATCCATATATTTACACCCCAATTCTACCGTTAACATTTTATTGCAGTTACTCTTTGAGATTTAAATTTCTCATCTTGATTTTGTTCTCTGTTCATCTCATCTGTTTTTTGATACTTTTATCCTTTTATACTGTCTTCTTTTCTGATTAATTATTCTTTACAATCTCACTTTACATTTTATCCCTATTATTGGCTTATTACCTATACTCCCTATTCTAGTAGTTTCTCTAGGGTTTATTTTAATTTAATATTTAAGTCCACTTTTAAATAACATTAAGCTACTTCATGTATACTTCATGTATAATAAAAGACCCTTAGGACAGTTTACTTCCATTTCTCCGGTTCCTTGTGCTCTTGGTGTTGTACATTTTGCTTCTGCAAATGTTATAAACCTCATAATACATTATTATTTTTACTTGAAAGAGTTATCTTTTAAAGAAATTTAGAAAATCATTTTAAAAAGTATCTTTTATATTTACACACATATTTAGCCATTTTCAGTGTTCTCCATTCCTTTGTATGCAGCCCAATTCCCAATTTCTATCTGGTATTGTTTTCCTTCTGCCCAGAGAATTTCCTTCAGTATTTCATGTAATGCAGATCTGCTGGTGATGAATTAACTAAGTTTTGTTTGTTCAAAAAGTTTTTATTTTGTCTTTATTTATGAAAGATATTTTTGCTGGGTATAGGATTTTAGATTGACAGTTCTTTTCAGTATTTTAAAGATGTTTCTCTCTTATCTTCTCACCTGCATGTCAATTTTATCTTTGCTCCTCTGTAATGTATCTTTTTACTTTGGCTGACTTTAAGATTTTCTCTTTATCACATTGGTTTTCAGCTATTTGATTATGATACGTCTTGGTGTGGTTTTCTTCTACTTAAAAAAATTAAGCTTCTTGATGAGTTTTTAGTTTTCATCAAATCTGGAAAAATATCCACTATTAGTTCTTCATATAATTTTTATGTCCATTATCTTCCCCCATTCCCCTTTTTCCATGGGACTCCAATTACACATATGTTAGACTGCCTGATATTTTTCCATGTGCACTGATGAACTGTTCATTTCCTTCAGTATTTTCTTCTGTGTTTCATAGCACTTAATAATGCTGTATCTTTATATTTAGTCATCTTTTTTTCCCTGCAAATTGGCTAATCTGCTGCTAATCTCGTTCAGTGTATGTTTCAGTTCAGATGTTTTTTTCAACCCTAAAAGTCTCATTTAAGGTTTTTTAAAAAGTATTTTCTGTTTCTCTACTCATCAGGATCATGTTTGCCTCCACCCTCCTGAAAATATGAAGTACATTTTTATACTTATACTAGCTTTTTTAATGTAACTGTTTGCTAATGCCACCATAACAGTTTGCTAATTCTGTCATCTGTATCATTTGAGTCTGTTTTTACTGATTTTTCCTCCAGGTTATAGATATTTCTTGATTCTTTACATGCTGGTCATTTTTATACAAAAATTATTTTTATTTGTGGTAAGATGTAAAGTACATAAAATTTATCATTTTAACTATTTTAAGCATACATTTCTGTAGTGCTAAGTATATTCACATTCTTGTAAAAAAAAACAATCTCCAGAACTCTTCATCTTTTTTTTTTTTTTTTTTTTGCGGTACGTGGGCCTCTTACTGTTGTGGCCTCTCCCGTTGCGGAGCACAGGCTCCGGACACGCAGGCTCAGTGGCCATGGCTCATGGACCCAGCCACTCTGCAGCACGCGGGATCCTCCCGGACCGGGGCACGAACCCGCGTCCCCCGCATCGGCAGGCGGACCCTCAACCACTTTGCCACCAGGGAAGCCCCAGAACTCTTCATCTTTTAAAACTGAAACTCTACACCCATTAAAAAATAATTCCCCACTTGCCCCTGGTAGCCCCTGGCAATCTGCATTCTACTTTCTGTTCTTATGAATTTGACTAAGTACCTCATATAGTAGAATTTGACTTTTTATGATGGACTTACTTCACTTAGTAGAATGTTCTCAAAGTTTATTCATGTTGTAGAATTTTCTTCCTTTTTAAAGCTGAGTAATACTCCATTGTATGTATATACAACATTTATCCATTGGTGAACACCTGTGTTGCCCCAGTCTTTTAGCTATTATGAATAATGCTGCTATAAGCACAAGAAGACAATGCATGCCTGGTAATTTTCAAAAATTGGAGTATAGTTGATTTACAGTATTGTGTTAGTTTCAGGTGTACAGCAAAGTAATTCAGTTTTATATATATATTATATATGTGTGATATATATGTATTACATATATATACAGATTACTTTTCATTATAGGTTATTACCAGATACTGAATGTAGTTCCCTGTGCTGTACAGTAAATCCTTGTGGCTTATCTGTTTTATGTATAGTAGTTTGTATACCATATTTCTAACTTATTCACCCTCCCTGCTTTCCCCTTTGGTAACCATAAGTTTGTCTTCTATGTCTATGAGTCTGTTTTGTATATAGGTTCATTTGTATCATTTTTTAGATTCCACGTATAAGTGATATCACATAGCATTTGACTTTCTCTGTCCGGCCTAGTATGATATTCTCTAGGTCCATCCATGTAGCTGTAAATGGCAATATTTTGTTCTTTTTTTAATGGATGAGTTACATTCCATTGTGTATATATACCACACCTTCTTAAACCATTAGTCAGTTAATGGGCACTTGGGTTGTTTCCGTGTCTTGGCTCCTGTAAACAGTGCTGCTATGAACATTGCGGTGCATGTATCTTTACAAATTAGAGTTTTCATCTTTTCTGGATATATGCTGGATTATATGGCAGCTCTATTTTTAGTTTTTTTAAGGAACCTCCAGTACTGTTTTACATAGTGGCTGCCCCAGTTTACATGCCTGCTGACAGTGTGGGAGGGTTCCCTTTTCTCCACACCCTTTCCAGCGTTTATTATTCCTAGACTTTTTGATGATGGCCATTCTGACAGGTGTGAGGTGATAGGTTTGAGGTTTTTGATGATGGCCATTCTGACAGGTGTGAGGTTTGGGTTTGCATTTCTCTGATTAGTGATATTGAGCATCTTTTCGTGTGCCTGTTGGCCATCTGTATGTCTTCTTTGGAAACATGTCTATTTAGGTCTTCTGCCCATTTATTGATTGGGTTGTTTGTTTTTGCTATTGAGTTGTATGAGCTGTTTTTATATTTTGGATAATTAACTCCTTGTCGTTCGCATATTTTCTCCTGTTCCATAGGTTGTCTTTTCATTTTGTTGATGGTTGCTTTGTGGTAGAAAAGCCTTTCAGTTTGATTAGATCCCATTTGTTTATTTTTGCTTTTCTTTTGCCTTGAGACTGATATAAAAAATATTGCTATGATTGACGTCTAAGAATGTTTTGCCTCTGTTCTCTTCTATGAGTTTTACGGTGTCGTGTCTTACATATAGGCCTTTAAACCATTTTGAGTTTACTTTTGTACATAGTGTTAGAGAATGTTCTAATTTCATTGACTTACATGAGCTGTCCAGCTTTCCCAGCACCACTTGTTGAAGACTGTCTTTTTTCCATTCTTGCCTCCTTTGTCATAGATTAATTGATTGTAGGTGTGTGTGTTTATTTCTGGGCTCTCTATTATGTTCCATGGATCTATATGTCTTTTTGTGACAGCACCATGCTGTGTTGGTTACTGTAGTTTTGTATTATTGTATGAAATCTGAAAGGATTATGCCTCTAGCTTTGTCCTTTTTTCTCAGGATTGCTTTGGCAATTCTGGGTCTTTTGTGGTTCTGTATAAATTTTAGGATTATTTGTTCTAGTTCTGTGAAAAATGTCATGGGTTATTTGATAGGAATCACATTAAATCTGTAGATTGCTATGTGTAGTATGGCCATTTTAATGATATTAATTCTTTCAATCCAGTCCTAACCCTTTCCGCTTCTTTTAACCATTTTCAATTACCTTTATCAGTGTTTTATAGTTTTCAGTGTATGTGTCATTCACCTCCTTGGTTAAGTTTATTGCGAGGTATTTTATTCTTTTTTCTTTTTTAAAAGTTTTATTGGAGTGTAGTTGATTTACAATGTTGTGTTGGTTTTAGGTGTACAGCAAAGTGAATCAGTTATACATATACATATATCCACTCTTTTTTAGATTCTTTTCCCACATAGGCCATTACAGAGTATTGAGTAGAGTTTCCTGTGCTATACAGTAGGTCCTTATTAGTTATCTATTTTATTGATGTGATTTTAAATGGGATTTTTTACTTTCTCTTTCTGATATTTCATTGTTTGTATAAAGAAATGCAACAAATTTCTGTATATTAATCCTGTATCTTGCTACCTTGCTGAATTCATTTATTCTAATAGATTTTGTGTAGAGTCTTTAGGGTTCTGTATATAGAGTATTGTGTTATCTGCAAATAGTGACAATTATTACCACTTCCATTCCAATTTGGATACCATTTATTTCTTTTTCTTGTCTGATTTCTGTGGCTAGGACTTCCAAGACTGTGTTGTAGAGAAACAGTGAGAGTGGGCATCCTTGTCTTGTACCTGAATTTAGCAGGAATGCTTTCAGCTTTTCACCATTGAGTATTATGTTGGCTGTGGGTTTGTTGTAAGCGGCTTTTATAACGTTGAGATATGTTCCCTCTACACCTACTTTGCTGAGAGTTTTTATCGTGAATGGATACTGAATTTTATCAGATTCTTTTTCTGCATCTATTGAGATGATCATGTGGTTTTTGTCTTTTGTTAATGTGACGTATCACATTGATTTTGTGTATGTTGAACCGTCCTTGCAACCCTGGAATGAATCCAACTTGATCATGGCATATGATCTTTTTTATCTATTACTGGATTTGGTTTGCTAATATTTTGTTGAGGATTTTTGCATATTTTATTGGCCTGTAATTTTCTTTTTTTGCAGTGTCTTTGGTTTTGGTATAAGGGTAATGGTGGCTTCATAGAATGAATTTGGGAGTGTTTTCCTCCTCTTCAGTCTTCTGGAATAGTTTGAGAAGGATCAGTATAAGTTCTTCTTTGTATGTTTGATAGAATTCCCCAGTGAAGCTTCCATTCCTGGACTTTTTGTTTGCAGGGAGTTTGTGTGTGTATGTGTGTGTGTGTGTGTGTGTGAGTGTGAGTGTGAGTGTAATTATAGCTTCTATCTCACTTCTAGTGATCAGTCTGTTCAAATTATCTTTCTTCTTGACTCAATTTTGGGCTGTATGTTTCTAGAAACTTGTCCATTTCTTCTGGGTTGTCCAATATGTTGGTGTATAACTGTTCATAGTATTCTCTTATGATTTTTTTGTATTTCTGTGATATCAGTTGTTAATTCTCTTCTTTTATTTCTTATTTTGTTTGTTTACATCCTCTTTCTTGGTGAGCCTGGCTAGAGGTTTGTCAGCTTTGTTTATCTGTTTAAAAAACCAGCTCTTTTATTGATCCTTCTATTGTTTTTTAATTGCTATGTTACTTATTTCCTCTCTGAGCTTTATTATTTCCTTCTTTCTGATGACTTTGGGTTTTGTTTGTTCTTTTTTTAATTCGTTTAGGTGTAGGTGTTAAGTTGTTTGGGATTTTCCTCCCATCCTTCCTTCCTCCCTTCCTTTTTTTTTTTTTTGCGGTACGTGGGCCTCTCACTGCTGTGGCCTCTCCCGTTGTGGAGCACAGGCTCCGGATGCGCAGGCTCAGCGGCCATGGCTCACGGGCCCAGCCGCTCCGCGGCATGCGGGGTCTTCCCAGACTGGGGCACGAACCTGTGTCCCCTGCATCGGCAGGCGGACTCTCAACCACTGTGCCACCAGCTTCCCTCCCTTCCTGTATTGCTGTGAACTTCCCTCTAAGAACTGCTTTTGTTGCATCCCATAGATTTTGTAAGGTTGTATTTTCACTGTCTTTTGTCTTCAGGTATTGTCTGATTTCTTCTTTGATTTCATCATTGACCCATTTGTTTCTTTAGGAGTGTGTTTCCATGTGTTTTTCTTTTCCTGTTTTTCCTTCTGTGGTTGATTTCTAGTTCATACTGTTGTGGTCAGAAAAGATGCTTGAAATAATTTTTGTCCTCTTAAATATGTTGAGGATTTTTTTTTGTGACCTAGTATTTGATCTGTCCTAGAGAATGTGCCATGCATGCTTGAAAAGAATGTGTTATTATTATTATTTTGCATGTAGTGTCCTGTAGGTACCAGTTAAGTTCAACTCATCCATTGTGTCATTTAGGACCTCTGTTGCCTTACTGATTTTCTGTTTGAAAGATCTGTCCATTGATGTCAGTGGGGTGTTAGTCTCCTACTACTATTGTATTGCTGTGAATTCCTCCTTTTATGTCTATTAGTGTTTGTTTTATATATTTAGGTGTTCCTGTATTGGGTACATATAGGTTAATGAGTATAATATCCTCCTCTTGTATTGATCCTTTAATTATTATATAGTGTTCTTCTTTGTCTTTCTTCATGGCCTTTGTTTTAAAGTCAATTTTGTCTGATGTGAGTATTGCTACCTCCCCCTTTCTTGTTGTTTCTATTTGCATGAAATACTTTTTTCCATCTCCTCACTTTGAATCTCACTTTCATCCTGAAGTGAGTCTCTTGTAGGCAGCATATTGTAGGTTCTTTTTTAAAAATCCAATCTGCCACTCTGTCTTTTGATCAGAGCATTTATCCATTAACTTTTAAAGTAATTATTGGTATGTGTTGCCATTTTAAATCTTGTTTTCCAGTTGATTTTGTAGTTCTTCTTTATTCATTTCTTCTTCTTTTTGTTTTTCCTTTTGTGGTTTGATGTTTTTCTTTTGTATTGTATTTGAATTCCTTTCTTTCTGGTTTTTGTGAATCTATTGTATGTTTTTGATTTGTGGTTACCCTGTTTTTCAAGTACATTGACCCATAACTGTATCTACTCATTTTAAACTGATAGTCATATAAGTTCAAACACATTCTAAAAGGTGTACATTTTTTTTACTCCCCTCTGTCATACTTTGTGATTCTGATGTCCTATTTTACATCTTCATGTTTATCCTTTTGCTGTTACTTGTAGTTATCATCGCTGTTACAAAAATTTTTTGATTGTTTTTTAATCTATGTACTGGCTTATTAAGTGATCTTCAAACCTTTTATATATTTGCTCTTTCTATTGTGATTTTCCCTTTCCTATAGATTCTTGCTGCTTTTATATTTAGAGAAGATCTTTCAATATTTCTTTTAGGGTAGGTTTAGTATTGCTACATTCTTTTAGTTTTTGCTTGTCTGAGAAATTTTTTATCCCTCCTTCTAAATGATAATCCTGCTAGGTAGAGTATTCTCGGTTGCAGGTTTTTTCCTTTTAGGATTTTGCAGGCCAGAAGGGAGTGGCATGATATATTCAAAATCTCTGCAGGGAAATCAGCTGATAGCCTTATGGGGGTTCTCTTGTATCTGACTCTTTGTTTTTCTCTTGTTGTCTTTATTTATTTAAAATATTTATTTATTTATTTTCCTTATTTTTTTTGGCTGTTGGGTCTTTGAGTTATGGCTGGTGCGCGGTCTGCTCGGGCTTCTCTCTAGTTGCAGCATGCGGGTTTTCTCTCTCAAGTTGTGTGCGTGGGCTCCAGGGTGCATGGGCTTTCTAGTTGTGGCACGTGGGCTCCAGAGTGCATGGGCTCTGTAGTTTGTGGCATGTGGGCTCTCCTTTTGAGGCACGTGAGCTTGATAGTTGTGGCACGTGGGCTTAGTTGCCCTGTGGCATGTGGAATCTTAGTTCCCTGACCAGGGATCGAACCCATGTCCCCTGCATTGGAAGGTGGATTCTTTACCAGTGGACCACCAGGGAAGTCCCTCTCTTGTTGTCTTTAGAATCCTCTCTCTCTTTTTTTTTTAAAGCATTGACTAATTTAATCCTCACATCCACGGTGGCGTTGGTACTTATGTTTTTTAATTAATTTATTTATTTTTGCTGTGTTGGGTCTTTGTTTCTGTGCGAGGGCTTTCTCTAGTTGTGGCAGGCGGGGGCCACTCTTCATTGCGGTGCACGGGCCTCTCACTATCGCGGCCTCTCTTGTTGCGGAGCACAGGCTCCAGACGCGCAGGCTCAGTAGTTGTGGCTCACGGGCCTAGTTGCTCCACGGCGTGTGGGATCCTCCCAGACCAGGGCTTGAACCCGTGTCCCCTGCATTAGCAGGCAGATTCTCAACCACTGTGCCACCAGGGAAGCCCCCCTCTCTTTATCTTTAAACTTGCCATTTTAATTATGATTTGTCTCTGTATGGCTCTGTTTGGGTTCATCTTGTTTGGGATCCTCTGTGATTCCTGTACTTGGATATCTGTTTCCTTCTTTAGATTTGGGAAGTTTTCAGCCATAATTTCTTCAAATACATTTTTGATTCCCTTCTCTCTCTCTTCTCCTCTGGAACCCCTATTATGCTTAAGCTTTCGTGCTTTCTGTTGTCTCATTGATCTCCTGTGTTGCTTTCATTGTTTTTTCATTTGTCTTTCTGTCTGCTGTTCAGATTGGGTGATTTCCATTATTCTACTTTCCAGATCACTTATTCATTCTTTTGCATTATTTAGTCTGGTATTCATTGCTTCTAGATTGTTTATTTTGGCAGTTGAGTTGTCTAGTTTTGATTGGTTCATCTTTATAGTCTTTGGTTACATTATCTACATATCTATCAATCTTAATTCCTTAGTATTTTTATTATCCCCTTTTTGAGCTGGGGCTCTAGTAGACTGGTGAGGTCTGTTTCATTATTTGTTCTTTCAGGGGGATTTCAGTTGCGGGTAGTTCCTCTGCTTTTTCATTTTACTTAACTTTCTCTGTCCCTGTGAATTTAGGAGAAATAGTTATCTACTCTGGTCTTGAAGGGGTGTTTTTATGTGGGAGTGTCCCTGTGTAAACTCTGTGAGTCCAGTATTTTTGGTGGAAGGGCTGTTTTTGGTATGGATGCCAGGCATGTCTTCCCTCATGGTGTGCTGGCTGTTATCCCCTTGATAAGGGGGTGGTTAGTGTTGTGGTCTCCAGGGCCTGTGCTGGATGTTGGGTGGGGCCTCTTCGTTTCTCTGTGGCTATCATAGCCCTGTTGGGGGTGGGGTCTTCTCCCCATTTACTGGAGTGGAATCCTTGAGGGTCTGTTGTCATTGAATGCATGCTTTGTCCCAAAGGAGGTGACTGCTGAAGCAAGTGAGGCCTGTGTGGTCACAGCGAACCTGTGTGCCGTCTGGTGCCTGTGTCCATGGTTCTGCCCAGAATCAGCCCAAGGTTTTAATCCCTTTCTCTGCTGTGTTTGTCCCAGACCTGGTGCCAGACTCTGGTGTGGAGCGGGCTGGTTCTGGGGGCCGGGGTGCTATGGCTGCAGCAATCAAGGTGGTTGTGCTGCCACCTGGGAGCTGGGCTGCCTCTGTACCAGGGCTCTCCCAGGACCTGTCTGCCCCAGATCCAGCTCCAAGCTGTGGTGTGGGGTGGGTGGAGCTGGAATGCTCCCACTGGGAAATGAATCACTGTGTGTTCCTCCCCAGAGGTTGCGGACTTCTCCCCAGGAGACATGCATTTCTGTGGTGCCACCCAGCGTGTGCACCAACAAAGTCCACTGTGGCTGGACCCATCCCTGCCATGGGAGTGCTGACAGTGGGCTCTGAGGTTCGGCCTGGACCACACCCAAGGCCCTCTAGGCTGTCTTCCTGCAGTTAGACTGAGTCCTCTTCCAGGGTGCATCCACCCGAGAGTCAATGCCTAGCCACTGTGTGTACCTGCAGCCCCACCTGGTATGTGTTTCAGACTAGGAAGTGAGATGAGACAGCAGCTGTCAGTCCTGGTCTCTCTCAGCCCTGATTGCTAGCAAGCCAGCGTGCGCTCAATCCTTGCGAGCAGAGTCCAGGCGCCTCCAGCCCTCTCCCCGTCTTGGTGGACCTCCCAGCAGGCAAGGTGGCTCCCCAAGGTGAGTGCCTGCCCCATGTGGACCTTCTCTCCTTCACAGATCCCTCCCAGGGGTGCTGGTCTCATGCTGATGCCTTTTTCCCCCCTATCCTATCCGGTTATGTGGAGATCTTTCTTGCAGCTTTGATTGTATAAGAGATCTTCTGCCAATTTCCAGTTGGTTTTCTGTGAGAATTGTTCTGCATGTAGATGTATTTTTGATGTGTTTGTGGGGGGAGGTGAGCTTCATGTCCTCCTGCTCTGCCATCTTGATTCTGTCTGCCTGGTCATTTTTAATTGAATGCCAGACATTACAGATTTTACCTTGTGTGCTGGATTTTGTTGTATTCCTTTACAGATGGAGGCTTTGCTTTACGATGCATACAAATTACTTGGAATCATTTTGATCATATTTTAAAACTGATTTTAATTTTTTTAGGGCAGCTTCTAAGCAGTCTTATGCTTAAGGGCTAATTTGACCCCAGTACTGAGGCAACATCCTTTTGAGGACACTATCTAATGCTCCATGTATTAGGCAGTCTATCACTCAGGCTAATTGGAAAATAAACTGTTCCAGTCCTGTGTGAGCTTCAAGACTTGTTCTGAGTCATGATTTCAGGTGGCTCTTTAATTGGCCTCTCACAATTTCCTCCCTCACATTTGCAGACCAGTCCTGAAAGACGTGCGTGTACTCCCCGCCCCCCCGCCCAAAATCTCTGAAGCGCTCGCTCTCAGATGCTTCCTCCTCTCTACTATTTTGTCTCTCAAATTCTAGCTGCCTTGTTGAATTCTGAACTCTGTCTCCTCCATTCAGTGAGCTACAACCTGGAAACTGTCTCCCCAGGTCACTAGCAGGGGAAATGATAGGACTCATCCCTTCTCTCAACCATCACTCGTCCTCTCTCTCATTATTTAAGGTAAGAGGGTAGATTTAGTCTCTGTCACTCCACCATAGCCTTTACCTGTCGTATATCCTCTTCAGTCTGATTGCTTTCACTCAGTATTATGTCTGAGATTCATTTTTATTATTGTACATATCAGTATTTTTTTTTATTACTGTGTGGTATTCCATTGTATAAATATCCCATAATTAAAAATTTTTATTTCTTCCATTGTTGATGGATATTTGGGTTGTTTCCAGTTTTTGACTATTACAAACAAATTTCTTATGAACATTCTTATACATGTCTTTGGTATACATAAACACAGGATCTGTTTTTGAAAAGTAACTTCTGAAATTGTTTGGAAGACCAGATTGTATCAGGGCTTAATCCACATATGTTTTTACCAATGATGAATCTTCAGAAAAAACTCATGACTTTGTAAATTGTTGGTAGGAGTGAAGGGAAGCTGTTCATCAAATACATTCCTGTATAATGTACCAAGAGAATTGTGTACTTCTGTAATGCCATCCTTAAAGCTCAAAGGTAATGTAAAGGTCAGTTTACTGCCCACCTTATTTAAAAAATTACACAATCACCCACATATCACCAGAAAGTAATGCACATATGCTGAGATCCCATGCAGAGACACAGAATACTATATAGACTAGTGTAACTTTAATTAAGATTTGCTATTGAATCCTTACTCTGTATCTCTCTGCTTATCCTTAAGCAAGTGATTCAACTACTTGCCTTAGTTTCTTAACTAGTGAATAGTGATATTCTTACACATCTTAGAGGTGTGAAGATTGGATAACATAGCAGATGTCAAGCACCCAGAGTAGTGACTTTTCTGGGGGACACGCTAAGTTCTCAAAGAAAGATCAGGACAGAAAAACTATAGTTGAGAAAGGAAACATTCTTCCTGAGGAGTGTGTATATAAGCAAAAACATGGCAATTTATTTGGCACCGTCCTGAAATGATGGGCTGTGAAGTTTGGCTAGAAGAGTGGGTTAAAAGTAGTAGTTATTGAAAGATTTCGGTGGAGAGACAGGTTGGGAGCAGATTTAAATATTATTACATGTCAAGATGAGTGGTTCAACTCTGTCTTGCGGGGGAGTGCTTTTTTTTGTAGGGAAGGAAAATGCACAAGTGTTTGGGGAGAGAAGCAGCTTGGCCAAGTTGAAAAGTTTGAAAAGAGAGGAGGCAGGAGGCACAGAAAATCTGTGCTTTCCATGGATGAGCGGACTCTGTGGGACACTTGTATTTTCTAAGAGAAGATCCTGTTGAACTAGTCAGGCAGACCTGTTCTCCGTTCTCTTCTTGGTCCCTTGCTTTGGGTGATTTCTTTCCCTTTTCTCTCTCATGTTCCAATCTTCCTTCTGAACCTGGCTCAGAATTCATCTCCACCAAAAGATCTGTTTGGTGTCTGGTCTATAACTGATTTTTAATTGGGGTCAGTGATCCATTAAAGAAAAATGGTGTCCTATTCTGAACTACAGGACTGACTGCCAAGAGATAAGCCATAGTTTTGTAGATGGTGTTGAGAAACTGCATCAGTAAGTGTCAGATCAGCCACTCTCCAGAGGAAATCGGAGAGTGGATCTGATGGAAATGAAATCAACCCTTCTTCATTACATTTTCCTCTTTGTGTACTATTCTTGGGCTGGTGCCCAGGTCTGGGAAGAGGAGAATGAATACAGCTCTGAATGGGTGAGCTGTGAGTAAGCATCTGTGTTCTTGGATACCATAGCCTAGGGAGCAGGAGGAGGTCAGAGCCCTTAGGAGAGGAAATGGAAGGATTTTAATTAATGCAAGGTATGCCCAGCATGCAGGTCTAGGACAAATGGAAAAATCTGCAACAAATCTATTTATGAAAAACCTATGAGGCTGCTCCTGTTTTATAACAGTAGAGTAAAAATAGGTCTTCAACAGTATTTAAGTTTGTATTTGGCTCAAATACATATTCAGTTCATTGCTTGGTCACTTCAATCAGTTTTCTTCATTTTCAAGTCAGTTTTATTGAAGTATAATTTACATAAATAAAATTCACTCTTTAAGTACACCGTTCAGTGAGTTTTGATAAATGTTTACAGTCGTGTAACCACTGTCACAGCCAAGATCTAGAACATTTCTCACAACCCCTAAAAATTCCCAGTTCTTCTTTGCAGTAAATCTCATGCTTCTATTTCTATCCTCAGTTAATGATCTGACTTCTAGCGCTTTAGTTTTGTCTTTTCCAGAATGTTACATAAATCAAGTCTGGCTTCTTTCACTTAACCTAATGCATTTGAGATTTATCCATATTGTTTTATATATCAGTATTATTTTCCTTTTTATTGCAGGGTGGTATTCCATTGTTTGAAAGTATGAAAATTTGTTCATCAGATCACTACTTGGTGGACCAGTGGGTTGTTTCCAATTTTTGCTAATTAAGAATAAACTTGCTGTAAACATTTGCATGCAGGTATTTGCATGGATACAGGCATACCTCTTTTTATTGAGCTTCACTCTATTGCCCTTCCCAGATATTGTGGGTTTTTTTTGTTTTTTACGAATTGAAGGTTTGTGGCGACCCTGCGTCAAGCTAAGTCTGTCAGTGCTCTTATCCGTATTTGCTCACTTGATGTTTCTTTGTCATATCTTGGTAATTCTATCAATATTTTAAACTTTTTCATTATTATATTTGTTATGGTGATCTGTACTCAGTGATCTTTGTTCCTACTGTAATTATTTTGGGACACTGTGAACCACACCTATATGACAGTGAACTTAATAAATGTTGTGTGTGTTCTGACTGCTCCACTGACTGGCTGTTCCCCCATCTCTCTCCCTCTCCTTTGGCCTCCCTATTCCCTGAGACACAATAATATTGAAATTACACAAATTTAATAACCCTACAATGGCCTCTGAGAGTTCAAGTAAAAGAAAGAGTTGCATGACTCTCACTTTAAATCAAAAGCTGGAAATGATTAAGCTCAGTGAGGAAGGCATGTTGAAAGTTGAGCTAAGCTGAAAGCTAGGCCTCTTGCACAGACAGCCAAGTTGTGAATGCAAAGGAAATGTTCTTGAAGGAAACTAAAAGTGCTACTGCAGCATACACACAAATAATGAGAAAGTGAAACAGCCTTATTGCTGATAAGGCAAAAGTTTTAGTGATCTGGATAGAAGATCAAACCAGCCACAATATTCCCTTAAGCCAAAGCCTAATGCAGAGCAAAGCCCTAACTCACTTCAATTCCATGAAGGCGGAGAGAGGTGAGGAAGCTGCAGAATAAAAGTTGGGACCTAGCAGAGGTTCGTTCATGAGGTTTAAGGAAAGGAGCTGTCTTCATAACATGAAGCAGAAACAAATGATGATGTAGAATCTGGAGCAAGTTATCCAGAAGATGTAGCTAAAATAATTAATGAACGAAGTTACATTAAAGAACAGATTTTTCATCTGTAAAAAATACAAACACAAGGAGGCTGAACAACACACTACTTAATAACCAAGAGATCACTGAAGAAATCAAAGAGGAAATGAAAAAATACCTAGAAACAAATGACAATGAAAACACAATGACCCAAAACCTAAGGGATGCAGCAAAAGCAGTTCTAAGAGGGAAGTTTATAGCAATAAAATCCTACCTTAAGAAACAAGAAACATCTCAAAATAAACACCCTAACCTTACACCTATAGCAATTAGAGAAAGAAGAACAAAAAAACGCCAAAGTTAGCAGAAGGAAAGAAATAATAAAGATCAGATCAGAAATAAATGAAAAAGAAATGAAGCAAACAATAGCAAAGATCAATAAAACTAAAAGCTGGTTCTGTGAGAAGATAAACAAAATTGATAACCCATTAGCCAGACTCATCAAGAAAAAAAGGGAGAAGACTCAATAGAATTAGAAATGAAAAAGAAGTAACAACTGACACTGCAGAAATACAAAGGATTATGAGCGATTACTACAAGCAACTATATGCCAGTAAAATGGGCAACCTGGAAGAAATGGACAGATCTTAGAAATGCACCACCTTCCGAGACTGAACCAGGAGGAAACAGAAAATATGAACAGACCAATCACAAGCATGGAACTTGAAACTGTGATTAAAAGTCTTCCAACAAACAAAAGCCCAGGACCAGATGGCTTCACAGGCGAATTCTATCAAACATTTAGAGAAGAGCTAAGACCCATTCTTCTCAAACTCTTCCAAAGTATAGCAGAGGGAGGAACACTCCCAAACTCATTCTACGATACCAAAACCCTGATACCAAAACCAGACAAAGATGTCACAAAGAAAGAAAACTACAGGCCAATATCACTGATGAACATAGATGCAAAAATCCTCAACAAAATACTAGCAAACAGAATCCAGCAGCACGTTAAAAGGATCGTACACCATGATCAAGTGGGGTTTATCCCAGGAATGCAAGGATTCTTCAATATATGCAAATCAATCAATGTGATAAACCATATTAACAAATTGAAGGAGAAAAACCATATGGTCGTCTCAGTAGATGCAGACGAAGCTTTCAACAGAATTCAACACCCATTTATGATAAAAACCCTCCAGAAAGTAGGCATAGAGGGAACTTTCCTCAACATAATAAAGGCCATATATGACAAACCCACAGCCAACATCATCCTCCATGGTGAAAAACTGAAACCATTTCCACTAAGATCAGGAACAAGACAAGGTTGCCCACTCTCACCACTCTTATTCAACATAGTTTTGGAAGTTTTAGCCCCAGCAATCAGAGAAGAAAAAGAAATAAAAGGAATCCAAATTGGAAAAGAAGAAGTAAAGCTGTCACTGTTTGCAGATGACATGATACTATACATAGAGACTCCTAAAGATGCTACCAGAAAACTACTAGAGCTAATCAATGAATTTGGTAAAGTAGCAGGATACAAAATTAATGCACAGAAATCTCTGGCATTCCTATACACTAATGATGAAAAATCTGAAAGTGAAATTAAGAAAATACTCCCACTTACCATTGCAACAAAAAGAATAAAATATCTAGGAATAAACCTACCTAAGGAGACAAAAGACCTGTATGCAGAAAATTATAAGACACTGATGAAAGAAATTAAAGATGATACAAATAGGGACTTCTCTGTGGTTCAGTGGTTAAGAATCTGCCTGCCAATGCAGGGGACAGGGGTTCAAGCCCTGGTCCGGGAACATCCCACATGCCGCCGAGCAGCTAAGCCCGTGAGCCACATGGCCCACGTGCCCATGTTCAGAAACAAAGACAAGCCACCATGATGAGAAGCCTGTGCACTGCAACGAAGAGTAGCCCCTGCTTGTCGCAACCAGAGAAATCCTATGCACAGCAGTGCAGACCCAACGTAGCCAAAAAAAAAAAAAAAAAGGTGATACAAATAGATGGAGAGATATACCATGTTCTTGGATTGGAAGAATCAACATTGTGATATGACTCTACTACCCAAAGCAATCTACAGATTCAGTGCAATCCCCATCAAACTACCACTGGCATTTTTCACAGAAGTAGAACAAAAAATTTCACAATTTGTATGGAAACACAAAAGACCCTGAATAGCCAAAGCAATCTTGAGAAAGAAAAATGGAGCTGGAGGAATCAGGCTCCCTGACTTCAGACTATACTACAAAGCTAGAGTAATCAAGACAGTATGGTACTGGCACAAAAACAGAAAGATCAATGGAACAGGTTAGAAAGCCCAGAGATAAACCTATGCACATGTGGCCACCTTATCTTTGATAAAGGAGGCAAGAATATACAGTGGAAAAAAGACAGCCTCTTCAATAAGTGGTGCTGGGAAAACTGGACAGCTACATGTAAAAGAATGAAATTAGAGCACTCCCTAACATCATACCCAAAAATAAGCTCAAATTGGATTAAAGACCTAAATGTAAGGCCAGACACTATAAAACTCTTACAGGAAAACATAGGTAGAACACTCAATGACATAAATCAGCAAGATCCTTTTTGACCCACCTCCTAGAGAAATGGAAATAAAAACAAAAATAAACAAATGGGACCTAATAAACTTAAAAGCTTTTGCACAGCAAAGGAAACCATAAACAAGATGAAAAGACAGCCCTCAGAATGGGAGAAAATATTTGCAAATGAAGCAACTGACAAAGGATTAATCTCCAAAATTTACAAGAAGCTCATGCAGCTCAATATCAAAAAAACAAACAACCCAATCCAGAAATGGGCAGAAGACCTAAATAGACATTTCTCCAAAGAAGATATACAGATTGCCAACAAACACGTGAAAGAATGCTCAACATCATTAATCATTAGAGAAATGCAAATCAAAACTACAATGAGATGTCATCTTACACTGGTCAGAATGGCCATCATCAAAAAATCTACAAGCAGTAAATGCTGGAGGGCTTCCCTGGTGGCGCAGTGGTTGAGAGTCCGCCTGCCGATGCAGGGGACATGGGTTTGTGCCCTGGTCTGGGAAGGTCCCACATGCTGCGGAGCGGCTGGGCCCATGAGCCATGGCCGCTGAGCCTGCGCGTCCGGAGCCTGTGCTCTGCAACGGGAGAGGCCACAACAGTGAGAGGCCCGCGTACCGCAAAAAAAAAAAAAAACTGCTGGAGAGGGTGTGGAGAAAAGGGAACCCTCTTGCACTGTTGTTGGGAATGTAAATTGATACAGCCAGTATGGAGAACAGTACGGAGGTTCCTCAAAAAAGTAAAAACAGAACTACCCTACAACCCAGCAATCCCACTACTGGGTATATACCCTGAGAAGACCATAATTCAAAAAGAGTCATGTGGGGTTCCCTGGTGGCACAGTGGTTGAGAGTCCACCTGCCAATGCAGGGGACGCAGGTTCATGACCCAGTCCATGAAGATCCCACATGCTGCGGAGCGGCTGGGTCTGTGAGCCATGGCCGCTGAGCCTGCGTGTTTGGAGCCTGTGCTCCATAAGGGGAGAGGCCACAACAGTGAGAGGCACGCGTACCGCAAAAAAGCAAAAAGAAGAAAAGAGTCATGTATCACAATGTTCACTGCCGCTCTGTTTACAGTAGCTAGGACATGGAAGCAACCTAAGTGTCTATCAACAGATGAATGGATAAAGAAGATATGGCACATATATACAATGGAATACTATTCAGCCATAAAAAGAAATGAAATTGAGTTATTTGTAGTGAGGTGGATGGACCTAGAGTCTGTCATACAGAGTGAAGTAGGTCAGAAAGAGAAAGACAAATACCGTATGCTAACACATATATATGGAATCTAGAAAAAAAAAGTTCACGAAGAACCTAGGTGCAAGACGGGAATAAAGATGGAGACCTACTAGAGAATGGACTTGAGGATATGGGGAGGGGGAAGGGTAAGCTGGGACAAAGTGAGAGAGTGGCATGGACATATATACACTACCAAATGTAAAATAGGTAGCTAGTGGGAAGCAGCCACATAGCACAGGGTGATCAGCTCCATGCTTGAGCACCTAGAGGGGTGGGATAGGGAGGGTGGGAGGAAGACGCAAGAGGGAAGAGATATGGGGACATATGTGTATGTGTAACTGATTCACTTTGTTATAAAGCAGAAACTGACACACCATTGTAAAGCAATTATACTCCAATAAAGATTTTAAAAATTAAAAAAAGAAAAACAAACAAAAAGATTTTTCAGTGTAGACAAAAGAGCCTTCTATTGGAAGAAGATGCCGTCTAGGACTTCCATAGCTAGAAAGGTGAAGTCAATGCCAGGCTTCAAAGGATTGGCTGACTCTCTTGTTAGGGGCTAAAAGCAGCTGGTGACCTCAAGTTGAAGCCAATTCTCCTTTATCATTCTGAAAATCCTAGGGCTCTTAAGAATTATGCCAATTTTACTCTTTACCCTTTGTGCTCTGCAAAAGTGAACAACAAAGCCTGGATGACAGCATATCTGTTTACAACATTGTTTACTGAATATTTTAAGCCCACTATCAACACCTACTGCTCAGTAATAAAATATTTCTTTTAAAATATTTTTGCTCATTGACAATGCATATGGTCACCCAAGAACTCTGATGGAAATATACAGCAAGAGTTATGTCATTTTCATGCCTGGTAACACAACACCCGTTCTCCTATTCATGGATAAGGGGTCATTTTGGCTTTTAAGTCTTATTGTTTAATAAATACATCTTATAAGGCTATAGCTTCCAAAGATAGTGATTTCTCTGATGGATCTGGGCAAAGTAAATTGGAAACCTTTTGGAAAAGATTCACCATTCTAGATGCCATGAAGAACATTTATGATTCATGGGAAGAGGTCTAAATATCAACATTAACAGGAGTTAAGAAGTGGGTTCCCACCCTCATAAATGAGTTTGAGAGGTTCGAGACTTCAGTGGAGGAAGTAGTTACAGATGTGGAAATAGCAGGAGAACTAGAATTAGAAGTGGAGCCAGAAGTGATGGAATCGCTGCAATCTTACGGTAAACTTCCAGGATGAGGAGTTGCTTCTTATAGATGATGGGGGTAGTTTCTTGAGGTGGAATCTACTTCTGGCAAAGATGCTATGAAGACTGTTGAAATGACAACAAAGGATTTAGAATATTACATAAACTTAGTTGATAAAGCAGTTGGCAGGGTTTGAGAGGATTAACTCCAATTTTGAAAGAAATTCTACTGTGGGTAAAGAGCTACAGAGAAATCCTTCATGAAAGGAAGAATGGACTGATGCTGCAGACTTCATTGTTGTTTTATTTTAAGAGATTGCCACGGCCATCTCAACCTTCAGCACCACCACCCTGATCCGTCGGCAGCCATCAACATGGAGGCAAGACCCTCCACCAGCTAAAAGGTTACAACTTGCTGAAGGCTCACATGATGGTTAACATTTTTCAGCAATAAAATAGTTTTAAATTAAGGTATAGACAGTGTTTTTTAGACATAATGCTATCTCAGTTGATAGACTATACTGTAGTGTAAACATAACTTTTATTTGTATTGGGAAACCAAAAAATTCACGTGATTTGCTTTTTTGCAATATTTGCTTTGTTGGGGTGGATTATAACTGAATCTACAGTATCTCCTAGGTGTATGTGTATGTATTTTCATTCTTTAGGGTAAATGCCCAGGAGTAGGATTGTTTGATCATATGGTAGGTATATGTTTAACTTATAAGAAATTGTCAAAGTGTTTTCCAAAGTGGCTGTACCATTTTGCATTCCTATCAGCAAAGTATAAGAATTCCAGTTGCTCTCCATCCTTGCCATTGTCAATCCTTTAAATGTTAGGCTTTCAGTGGGTATGTAATGGTATCTCATTATGGCTTTAATTTGCATTTCGCTAGTGATAAAAAATATCGAGCCTCTTTTCACGTGTTTATTTGATATGTATCTTTTGTTTGAAATGTACATTCAGATAATTTTTGTCCTTTTTATTAGTGGATTGGTTGTCTTATGATTGAATTTTGAGACTTCTTAAAACGTTCTGAGTACAAGTTCTTTGTTAGATATGTTTTGTAAATATTTCCTCCCAGTATGTAGAAAATCTTTTGATTTTCTTAGTTTACTTTGAAAAGCAGAAGTTTAAATTTTGATGTATTTCAAAATACATCAAGTACAAATATTTCAAACATGTTTTTTTGTGGTTGATATGTCTTTTTTTTTTTTACATCTTTATTGGAGTATAATTGCTTTACAATGGTGTGTTAGTTTCTGCTTCATAAAAAAGTGAATCAGTTATACATATACATATGTTCCCATATCTCTTCCCTCTTGCGTCTCCCTCCCTCCCACCCTCCCTATCCCACCGCTCTAGGTGGTCACAAAGCACGGAGCTGATCTCCCTGTGCTATGCGGCTGCTTCCCACTAGCTATCTGTTTTACATTTGGTGGTGTATATATGTCCATGCCACTCTCTCACTTTGTCCCAGCTTACCCTTCCCCCTCCCCATATCCTCAAGTCCATTCTCTAATAGGTCTGTGTCTTTATTCCTGTCTTACCCCTAGGTTCTTCTTGACATTTTTTTCTTAAATTCCATATATATGTGTTAGCATACGGTATTTGTCTTTCTCTTTCTGACCTACTTCACTCTGTATGACAGACTCTAGGTCCATCCACCTCATTACAAATAGCTCAATTTCATTTCTTTTTATGGCTGAGTAATATTCCATTGTATATATGTGCCATATCTTCTTTATCCATTCATCCAATGATGGACACTTAGGTTGTTTCCATCTCCTGGCTATTTTAGATAGAGCTGCAATGAACATTTTGGTACATGACTCTGTTTGAATTATGGTTTTCTCAGGGTATATGCCCAGTAGTGGGATTGCTGGGTCGTATGGTAGTTCTATTTGTAGGTTTTTAAGGCACCTCCATACTGTTCTCCACAGTGGCTGTACCAATTCACATTCCCACCAGCAGTGCAAGAGTGCTCCCTTTTCTCCACACCATCTCCATCATTTATTGTTTGTAGAGTTTTGATGATGGCCATTCTGACTGGTGTGAGATGATACCTCATTGTAGTTTTGATTTGCATTTCTCTAATGATTAATGATGTTGAGCATTCTTTCATGTGTTTGTTGGCAGTCTGTATATCTTCTTTGGAGAAATGTCTATTTAGGTCTTCTGCCCATTTTTGGATTGGGTTGTTTGTTTTTTTGCTATTGAGCTGCATGAGCTTCTTGTAAATTTTGGAGATTAATCCTTTGTCAGTTGCTTCATTTGCAAATATTTTCTCCCATTCTGAGGGTTGTCTTTTGGTCTTGTTTAGGGTTTCCTTTGCTGTGCAAAAGCTTTGAAGTTTCATTAGGTCCCATTTGTTTATTTTTGTTTTTATTTCCATTTCTCGAGGAGGTGGGTCAAAAAGGATCTTGCTGTGATTTATGTCATAGAGTGTTCTGCCTATGTTTTCCTCTAAGAGTTTGATAGTTTCTGGCCTTACATTTAGGTCTTTACATTTTGAGCTTATTTTTGTGTATGGTGTTAGGGAGTGATCTAATCTCATACTTTTACATGTAGCTGTCCAGTTTTCCCAGCACCACTTATTGAAGAGGCTGTCCTTTTTCCACTGTACATTCCTGCCTCCATCAAAGATAAGGTGACCATAGGTGCGTGGGTTTATCTCTGGGCTTTCTATCCTGTTCCATTGATCTTTCTGTTTTTGTGCCAGTACCATACTGTCTTGATTACTGTAGCTTTGTAGTATAGTCTGAAGTCAGGGAGCCTGATTCCTCCAGCTCCACTTTTCATTCTCAAGTTTGCTTTGGCTATTCGGGGTCTTTTGTGTTTCCATACAAACTGTGAAATTTTTTGTTCTAGTTCTGTGAAAAATGCCAGTGGTAGTTTGATAGGGATTGCATTGAATCTGTAGATTGCTTTGGGTAGTAGAGTCATTTTCACAGTGTTGATTCTTCCAATCCAAGAACGTGGTATATCTCTCCATCTATTTGTATCATCTTTAATTTCTTTCATCAGTGTCTTATAATTTTCTGCATACAGGTCTTATGTCTCCTTAGGTAGGTTTATTCCTAGATACTTTATTCTTTTTGTTGCAATGGTAAATGGGAGTGTTTTCTTGATTTCACTTTCAGATTTTTCATCATTAGTGTATAGGAATGCCAGAGATTTCTGTGCATTAATTTTGTATCCTACTACTTTACAAAATTCATTGATTAGCTCTGGTAGTTTTCTGGTAGCATGTTTAGGATTCTCTATATATAGTATCATGTCATCTGCAAAGAGTGACAGCTTTACTTCTTCTTTTCCAATTTGGATTCCTTTTATTTCCTTTTCTTCTCTGATTGCTGTGGCTAAAACTTCCAAAACTATGTTGAATAAGAGTGGTGAGGGTGGGCAACCTTGTCTTGTTCCTCATCTTACTGGAAATGGTTTCAGTTTTTCACCATGGAGGATGATGTTGGCTGTGGGTTTGTCATATATGGCCTTCATTATGTTGAGGAAAGTTCCCTCTGTGCCTATTTTCTGGAGCGTTTTTATCATAAATGGGTGTTGAATTTTGTTGAAAGTTTTCTCTGCATCTATTAAGATGACCATATGGTTTTTTTCCTTCAATTTGTTAATATGGTGTATCACATTGATTGATTTGCGTATATTGAAGAATCCTTTCATTTCTGGAATAAACCCCACTTGATCATGGTGTACGATCCTTTTAATGTGCTGTTGGATTCTGTTTGCTAGTATTTTGTTGAGGATTTTTGCATCTATGTTCATCAGTGATATTGGCCTGTAGTTTTCTTTCTTTGTGACATCCTTGTCTGGTTTTGGTATCAGGGTGATGGTGGCCTCGTAGAATGAATTTGGGAGTGTTCCTCTGTCTGCTATATTTTGGAAGAGTTTGAGAAGGATAGGTGTTAGCTCTTCTCTAAATGTTTGATAGAATTCGCCTGTGAAGCCATCTGGTCCTGGGCTTTTGTTTGTTGGAAGATTTTTTTTTTTTATATTTGTTGTTCTTTTCATCATTTTTTTTAACATTGTTGGAAGATTTTTAATCACAGTTTCAGTTTCAGTGCTTGTGATTGGTCTGTTCATATTTTCTATTTCTTCCTGATTCAGTCTTGGCAGGTTGTGCATTTCTAAGAATTTGTCCATTTCTTTCAGGTTGTCCATTTTATTGGCATAGAGTTGCTTGTAGTAATCTCTCATGATCTTTTATATTTCTGCAGTGTCAGTTGTTACTTGTCCTTTTTCATTTCTAATTCTATTGATTTGGGTCTTCTCCTTTTTTTCTTGATTAGTCTGGTTAATGGTTTATCAATTTTGTTTATCTTCTCAAAGAACCAGCTTTTAGTTTTATTGATCTTTGCTATCGTTTCCTTCATTTCTTTTTCATTTAATTCTGATCTGATCTTTATGATTTCTTTCCTTCTGCTAACTTTGGGGCTTTTTGTTCTTCTTTCTCTAATTGCTTTAGGTCCAAGGTTAGGTTGTTTATTCGAGATGTTTCCTGTTTCTCAAGGTAGGTTTGTATTGCTATAAACTTCTCTCTTAGAACTGCTTTTGCTGCATCCCATAGGTTTTGGGTCGTCGTGTCTGCATTGTCATTTGTTTCTAGGTATTTTTTTTATTTCCTCTTTGATTTCTGCAGTGATCACTTCATTATCAATATTGTATTGTTTAGCCTCCAAGTGTTTGTATTTTTTACAGATATTTTCCCATAATGGATATCTAGTCTCATAGCGTTGCGGTTGGAAAAGATACTTGATACAATTTCAATTTTCTTAAATTTACCAAGGCTTGATTTGTGACCCAAGATATGATCTATCCTGGAGAATGTTCCATGAGCACTTGAGAAAAACGTGTATTCTGTTTTTTTTGGTTGGAATGTCCTATAATATCAATTATGTCCATCTTGTTTAATGTATCATTTAAAGCTTGTGTTTCCTTATTTATTTTCATTTTGGATGATCTGTCCATTGGTGAAAGTGGGGTGTTAAAGTCCCCTACTATGAATGTGTTACTGTCGATTTCCCCTTTTATGGCTGTATTTGCGTTATGTATTGAGGTGCTCCTATGTTGGGTGCATAAATATTTACAATTGTTATATCTTCTTGGATCAATCCCTTGATCATTATGCAGTGTCCTTCTTTGTCTCTTCTAATAGTCTTTTTTTTTTTTTTTTTTTGCGGTATGCGGGGCCTCTCACTGTTGTGGCCTCTCCCGTTGCGGAGCACGGGCTCCGGACGCGCACGCTCAGCAGCCATGGCTCACGGGCCCAGCCGCTCCACGGCATAGTGGGATCCTTCCAGACCGGGGCACAAACCCGCGTCCCCTGCATCGGCAGGCGGACTCGCAACCACCGCGCCACCAGGGAAGCCCTAATAGTCTTTATTTTAAAGTGTATTTTGTCTGATATGAGAATTGCTACTCCAGCTTTCTTTTGGTTTCCATTTGCATGGAATATCTTTTTCCATCCCCTCACTTTCAGTCTGTATGTGTCTCTAGGTCTGAAGCGGGTCTCTTGTAGACAGCATACATATGGGTGTTGTTTTTGTATCCATTCAGCCAGTCAGTGTCTTTTGGTGGGAGCATTTAATCCATTTACATTTAAGGTAATTATCGATATGTATGTTTCCTATTCCCGTTTTCTTAATTGTTTTGGGTTTGTTATTATAGGTCTTTTCCTTCTGTTGTGTTTCTTGCCTAGAGAAGATCCTTTAGCATTTGTTGTAAAGCTGGTTTGGTGGTGCTGAACTCTCTCAGCTTTTGCTTATCTGTAAAGGTTTTAATTTCTCCATCAAATCTGAATGAGATCCTTGCTGGGTAGAGTAATCTTGGTTGTAGGTTTTTCTCCTTCATCACTTTAAATATGTCCTGACAGTCCCTTCTGGCTTACAGAGTTTCTGCTGAAAGATCAGCTGTTAACCTTACGGGGATTCCCTTGTGTGTTATTTGTTGTTTTTCCCTTGCTGCTTTTAATATGTTTTCTTTGTATTTAATTTTTGATAGCTTGATTTATATGTGTCTTGCCATGTTTCTCCTTGGATTTATCCTGTATGGGACTCTCTGTGCTTCCTGGACTTGATTAACTATTTCCTTTCCCATATTAGGGAAGTTTTCAACTATAATCTCTTCAAATATTTTCTCAGTCCCTTTCTTTTTCTCTTCTTCTTCTGGAACCCCTATAATTCGAATGTTGGTGTGTTTAATGTTGTCCCAGAGGTCTGTGAGACTGTCCTCAGTTCTTTTCATTCTTTTTTCTTTATTCTGCTCTGCAGTAGTTATTTCCACTACTTTATCTTCCAGGTCACTTATCCGTTCTTCTGCCTCAGTTTTTCTGCTATTGATCCCATCTAGAGTATTTTTAATTTCATTTATTGTGTTGTTCATCGTTCCTTGTTTCATCTTTAGTTCTTCTAGGTCTTTGTTAAATGTTTCTTGTATTTTTTCTATTCTATTTCCAAGATTTTGGATCATCTTTACTGTCATTACTCTGAATTCTTTTTCAGGTAGACTGCCTATTTCCTCTTCATTTGTTAGGTCTGGTGGGTTTTTATCTTGCTCCTTCATCTGCTGTGTGTTTTTCTGTCTTCTCATTTTGCTTATCTTACTGTGTTTGGGGTCTCTTTTTTGCAGGCTGCAGGTTCGTAGTTCCCATTGTGTTTGGTGTCTGTCCCCAGTGGCTAAGGTTGGTTCAGTGGCTTGTGTAGACTTCCTTGTGGAGGGGACTAGTGCCTGTGTTCTGGTGGATAAGGCTGGATCTTGTCTTTCTGGTGGGCAGGTCCACGTCTGGTGGTGTGTTTTGGGGATGTCTGTGGACTTATTATGATTTTAGGCAGCCTCTCTACTAATGGGTGGGGTTGTGTTCCTGTCTTGCTAGTTGTTTGGCATAGGATGTCCAGCACTGTAGCTTGCTGGTCGTTGAGTGAAGCTGGGTGCTGGTGTTGAGATGGAGATCTCTGGGAGATTTTCGCCATTTGATATTACGTGGAGCTGGGAGGTCCCTTGTGGACCAGTGTCCTGAAGTTGGCTCTTCCACCTCAGAGGCACAGCACTGACTCCTGGCTGCAGCACCAAGAGCCTTTCATCCACATGGCTCAGAATAAAAGGGAGAAAAAGTAGAAAGAAAGAAAGCAAGAGGATAAAAGAAAATAAAATAAAGTAAGGTAAAATAAAATTATTAAAATTAAAAAATAATTATTAAAAAAATCTTTTTAAAAAAGTAAAAACAACAACAACAAAGAAACAGATGGATAGAATCCTATGACAAATGGTGAAAGCAAAGCTATACAGACAAAAGCTCACACAGAAGCATACACATACACACAAAAAGAGGAAAAGGGGAAAAAATAATAAATCTTGCTCTCAAAGTCCACCTCCTCAATTTGGGATGATTCGTTGCCTATTCATGTGTTCCACAGATGCAGGGTACATCAAGTTGATTGTGGAGATTTAATCTGCTGCTCCTGAGGCTGCTGGGAGAGATTTCCCTTTCTCTTCTTTGTTTGCCCGGCTCCCAGGGTTCAGCTTTGGATTTGGCCCCGCCTCTGCCTGTAGGTCACTGGAGGGCGTCTGTTCTTCGCTCAGACAGGACGGGGTTAAAGGAGCCGCTGATTTGGGGGCTCTGGCTCACTCAGGCCACGGGGAGGTAGGGGCATGGTGTGCGGGGCAAGCCTGCGGAGGCAGAGGCTGGCGTGACGTTGCACCAGCCTGAGGCGCGCCGTGCGTTCTTCCGGGGGAGTTGTCCCTGGATCCCGGGACCCTGGCAGTGGCGGGCTGCACAGGCTCCTTGGAAGGGGGGTGTGGATCGTGACCTGTGCTCGCACACAGGCTTCTTGGTGGCGGCAGCAGCAGCCTTAGAATCTCATGCCCGTCTCTGGGGTCCGTGCTTTTAGCCGCGGCTCGCGCCCGTCTCTGGAGCTCCTTTAAGCAGCGCTCTTAATCCCCTCTCCTCGCGCACCAGGAAACAAAGGGAAGAAAAAGTCTCTTGCCTCTTAGGCAGGTCCAGACTTTTTCCCGGACTCCCTCCCGACTAGCCGTGGCGCACTAACCCCTTCAGGCTGTGTTCACGCCGCCAACCCCAGCCCTCTCCCTGCGCTCCGACCGAAGCCCGAGCCTCAGCTCCCAGCCCCGCCCGCCCCGGCGGGTGAGCAGACAAGCCTCTCGGCGTGTTGAGTGCCGGTCGGCCCAGATCCTCTGTGCGGGAATCTCTCCGCTTTGCTCTCCGCACCCCTGTTGCTGTGCTCTCCTCCGAGGCTCTGAAGCTCTTCGCCTCCGCCACCCGCAGTCTCTGCCCGCGAAAGGGCTTCCTAGTGTGTGGAAACCTTTCCTCCTTAACAGCTCCCTCCCACTGGTGCAGGTCCCGTCCCTATTCTTTTGTCTCTGTTTATTCTTTTTTCTTTTGCCCTACCCAGGTTCGTGGGGAGTTTTTTTCCTTTTGGGAGCTCTGAGGTCTTCTGCCAGCGTTCAGTAGGTGTTCTGTAGGAGTTGTTCCACGTGTAGATGTATTTCTGATATATCTGTGTGGAGGAAGGTGATCTCTGCGTCTTACTCTTCCGCCATCTTCCCCCTCTCGGTCTATTTCAAATTTTTGATGCATCAATTTTTCTCTTCCGTGGTTCATGCTTTTTTTGTCCTGCATACAAATCTTTGCCTAACTTGTGATCACAGAGATTTTATCCTTTGCTTTATTTTGAACATTATGTAGTTTGAACACTTACATTTGTGTTTCCTAATACATTTCAAGAGAATTCTTGTGTATAGTGTAGTTTTCCTTTTTTTTCCCCATATAGATGTCCAATTGTTCTAGCACTCTTCGACTTTAGAAGACTATCTCCACTTAAAAGACTTATCCCCATTGAAATATCTTGATTCCTTCAGTGAAAATCAATTGATCATATATGTGTAGGTCTGTTTTTGTTCTGTTGATCTATATGGCTATCCTTATGCCAACACCATTACTGAATACTGTAACTTTGTAGTAAATTTTGAAATCAGGTAGTGTAATTTCTCCAAATTATTTTTTTTCCAAAATTAGTCTATCCTAGGTCCTTTCCATATAAATTTTAGAGTCAGGTTGTAAACTTCTAAATGCTTGCTGGGATTTTGCTTGGGGCAGCGTTAAATCTGTACATCAGTTTGGAGAAAGTTGCCGTCTTAACAGTACTGGGCCTCCTGGTCCATGCATACAGCATGTCTCTTCATTGACTTCAATCCTCTTTAAGACTGTTTAGCGATGTTTTGTAGTTTTCAGTATATAAATTTTGCATATACTTTGTTAGATGTATCCCTAAATATTTCATGTTTTGAGGCTATTTTAAATAGTATTGAAAAGATTTCAAGTCAGTTGATCATTGCTACTAGTATTTAGAAACAAATAATTTTTGTGTATTGACTCTTGTGTACTACTTTCCTAGGGTTGTAACAAACCACCACAAACTGGGTGGCTTAAAATAACAGAAATTTATTCTCTCACATTTCTGAAGGCTAGAAGTTCCAAATCAGAGGGCCATTAAAGTTGGTTCCTTCTAGCGGCTCTGGGGAAGCATGTGTTCCATACTTCTCTCCTCGCTTTATTCCAGTTTTTGCCCGTGTGGTTATATTGATTTTTCCCTCCATAAGAGTCTGTGTCCAAATTTCCCTCTTCTTGTAAGGACACCAGTTATTGGATTTACAGCTCACCCTAACCTCATATGGCTTTGTCTGAACTTGACTACGTCTGCAAATACCCTATTTTCTAAATAAGGTCATATTCATAGGTACAGAACATCTATTTTGGGAGGACACAATCCAAGCCACACCACCTTGTGTCCTGCAACCTTGCTAAATTACTAGTTTTACTAGTATCTTACTTTACTAGTATCTTTTTGTAGATTCTTTAGATTTTTTATATAAATACCAAGTCAGTTTACTTCTGACAAAACATTAGAGCTACATCCAAACAAAAATCCTTTATGTTAACCACAGCTCTGGGGCAACCACCATAGGATGAAAGGTTCTTTTTTTTTCCCCTTTAAATTGTTTGTGTTAGTTACAATCTTGACTAATGACCCTTACGCTGGTCTCTCTCAATTCTTTTAAGATCCTCTTCATACAAGGTGTTACTTACATCATCCCATGCTTTTCCATCTGTTTAGCAGAATGCGGGACTAGGATGAGGTCAGTGTGGTGCTTGCCTCAGGTGCAGAATTTAGGGAGGCACGTGCCCCAGTAGTCAACATAAATATGTAATATTTTAAAAATAAAACCAAACACAAAAATGAACGATGAACAGAATATCAACATCTTAAATAAAGATAGGATCCCACCTGTACTTGAGTGACCTTGCCACACTCACTGCACCCCAGTCCTGGCCCTGCTGTTGAGATGGCAGTAAACTCGTCTTCCCCCATGTGAACAGTTGTGGGAGACCTGTTACAGGCGCCTGTGATGGCATCAGGGGCCAGCTTTGCAGAGCTTAATGCATGTTTGTTTTCTCTTCCTACTTTCACCTGATTTAATCCTGTAGTTCACTTGTTTCTTAGTCTTCTTTAAGGAAATGATGTGACAGGTTCCACGCACAAACCTGGTTTCATGTCAGAGTTCCAACGTCAGGGTCTTCTGGACGTCTTGAGGGTATATGTCCAATAACAAGCTATTCCCTTGTCACCTCTCTGTCTTCCATGTGCCCTGTCTCCCAGCTGTGTGATTGTGCCATAGGTGGACAGCTGACTCCCAGTGAGCCTGCTGCATTTTTTTGCTTTCTCATGTGGCCTTGGTTTCAAAAACAGTGTGTTAAGTGCTGTGTGGGGCAGGATCCGTAGCGTGTAAACTGTTCTGCACCCGTATTCTAGCATGCGGCCTGAGAAGCAGTTGGTTAGCAAAGGAAGAAGTTTGAAGAAAACCAGGCGGAGATGAGAGAGAGAGAGAGGCAGAATCAGACCCACGTTCTTACAGCTTTCTAGTTCATGCTTCCAATTTCTTCCTTAGACCCAGCTCTATCCCTTTTTTTGAATTCTATTAATACCATACCATTCGTATAACAAATACCTCTGATCCTTCTTTTTTCTTAAGGTTCCTCCAATTTGTTTCCATTAGTTGTGACTGGAGAACCTTGGCTAACATGCTCTCTCTAGTTTCCCAAATTAGATGCTTTATCTCACCCACCTCCCCATGAAGGAAACGTCTCCAGACTGCTCTTTCCAGGTCTGTCACTGGTTAATGAAATCATTTTCTCTAGTAATGCAGAGCTTCTTTTCTCCTTTTTAGCTTTATTCCTCTTTCTTTTTCTTTCACACATTTCCTTGGTGTGTAATCACCTTGATGTTCCTCACACTACTGCATTTACACTGTTCCCAAGTTGATTCTTCCATTATATTCTGTGTCTTCTCAGCACACTTTGGGTCTCTCCCAATATTAGCATTTATTAAGTATCTATATTGCATAAAAGGTACAGAAGTCACATTTTTGATATTTTCCACCCTATTCATTATGCAAGGTCCAGTTTAAATCTCATTTCCACTATGAACCCCTGTCTCATCAATTTCTTTCCTTCTCTTCCAGAATGTTGGTAACTCTGTGTATAATTATAATATTCATCTGTTATATCTTCCTAAGGCAAGGGATCATATCTTATTTGTATTATAAGTACTTTGTATAATGAGCACTTAACCCACAGTAGGTACAGTAAGTGCCTGGCGAATGAATGAGGTGAATGAACGTAAGTGTGCTTATTTTGCTGCATGTGAAATTGGGAAAAGTCCCTGGTGATCACAGACATCCCTTAAATATCTTGTTTTCAGGGCTCTGTTCATCTAAGTCCCTTTCTCTTTCCACTTTACCCTGTTTCTCTAGATGATCTCAGTTACCACTAGGATGTCAGTTACTATGTGCGATATGTCAGGCCCTCCCAAGTCTATATTCTTATAGACTGGCTCTGTCTTCTGAGAGCCAAACCCCTAAATCCAGATGTTTACGAGGCTTCCTCAGTGGGTGTTTCTGCAGGTACTTCAGACTTAGTCTGCCAAATCTTAATTTATTTACTTCTCTACCCACTCTCTGCTGACCTCCTGCTCGCTCTCTCTTTCTCTTCTTCCTCCTCTGATGATCCATAGATAGTAAATGGCAGCATTATCTAGTCAGTTGAACAAGTTTGATGTATCCCCAACACATAGCACATTGCCTGGTACCTAGTAGGCACTCAGTATTTGTTGAATAAACAAATCCCATTCACTCAGATGCCCGAATCAGTTGAAAATGAAAATGTGATGGTTACATTTAGAAATGGTCTTAAATTCAGTAGTAAGAAGCTAGAATGAGCATAGGCTCTGGGAATTTCCCATCTTTCACTTTTGGTATCTTTGGAATATCAAACAATGTCACTCATGAGGTGACATTCAAGACCACTCATGAGGTCTTAGTTTAAAGTCAGACCTAGAGTCTAATTTATGTGTCATCCTCTCTGCAACTGTCTAAAATGTTTTCCTTTAGGCCTGTGGGCCTTTGTAGTGGTGCCCTCTCATGGATAAGTGCCAGGGGAAGTTTTTCTGCCTTCTAGAGATTGGGGGTATTTTGTGCGATATCATATTACGAACGAGACGGAGAATGCATTTTTCATTCTTTTCAGGCTAATATTGGAAGCATCAGTTGTAATGAAAGAGCAGGGGCTTTGGGAGTCAGACTGATGTGAGTGTGAATTCTGGCTCTTTATTTACTTCTAGCTTTGTGACTCTGGACAAGCTACTTAAGTTCCTCGAATCTCAATTTCTTCATCTATAAAATGGAGACAATATCAGGCATAACATAGGGTTATCAACAAGTTACGTGTAAGAAGCTAAGCATGGTCTCTGAAATGGGAGTCTCAGTCTGCTTCCTTCCCTTCTCTTGTTAGGTAAGTGGTGTTCTCTGCTACTTTACCTTGATTGCCAGTTTCTTCATTAGTGAATGAGATAATACTTATCCACAGGGTTGTTGTGAGGACTAAATTAGTTTCAGTCACGTGAAGTACGTGATTAATTAAGAAATATTAAGAATTCTTCCTTCCTTCCTTCCTTCCCAGTAAGGCACTGAGACGTATTTTGAGTCTGTTAGAGCTTCTAGTCAACCTTAAGGCTCTTGTTAGGAGACCTAGGAAGATATGAACATGGAGGAGTGTTATTGCTTTGCTAATTTCTATGACTCATGGCTGCTCAGCAGCAATGGTTATGAGAGGATAATTGCCATCTTCTCTCCATGACAGCTGCATGCCCCAGTCTACCTTTATCAGATTTACCTCCAGGGTCTTTCACTGTGGTGCATTTAACCAATGGGAAATAAATAATGCCCTGAGAGCTCTCATTGGTTACTTGTGGGTGTCCGTATTTTCTGATTGGTGTAAGCACCAGCCAGTCCTCATCTACTTATTAGCAGTTCAGTTATTTATTAGGCCCGTTACTGACTTCCGCTAAATCAAGGTATTTTTCCCAACCGTAATGGACTACTCTGTATTCTTTCTTCCTTCCACTGTGTACAGTACCCACCCCAAATAAACTGATTGCAGTCCAAGCAAACAATTTATTACCCAAACTTCCCACTCCCTTGATAGATTGCTGTTGGCATTTGTGTTACTGCAAGAAAAAAAGTCGTTGTTTCTTTAAAAAAAAAAAGAAAATACAGGACCTTAAAATGTGGCAGTGGGAAGGAGAGGAAGGGAAAAAATGCCCTTGGCAAGAATTCAGAGACAGCCAATTGTCTTTATTGAAATGGCATTGAATTAAAAACTCAAAGGAGGTAGTGGCCTCTTCTTTAGTAGAGATATTTAAAAAAACAAACAAAAAAAAAAAACAAAAAAAAACCCCAGCCAGGCCATCACTACCCAGTAAACATGGCAGGAAAAACAACAACAACCGTATGCAAGGTTTCTTGGCTTTATTTTTTCTTTTCTTCAAACAAAGAGATCTGTGCTTGCTCCTCAAAGAAAGCAAATAAATATACTGCCCACATACCCTGGTGGTTCTAAACCTCTCTCAGGAAGTCACAGCCCCCGCCTCCACCCCCAGCCGCCCCATCTATTCACGCACTAAGTCCTGCCCCTATGCCTGGCTGAACACGTCCTCCAAGTCCAGGTTTACAAGGTGCTTGTTTCCAGACCATGGACTGCCGCAACGGGCAGCATTTCTGTCTCTGATGAATGGTCAAAATTGAGGTTCCGGGTGAGAACGATTAGAAACTTTAATTACTCTCCAGGCATCTCACAATATAAGCCATATTCCTATTTTTATAAGGAATTAGCTACAGATTGGGTAGCGCTTGTCGTGCTTTGAAACATTTCCTGCATCTTTCTGGCACAACTGTGTTCTCTTTGGAACACTGGGGCTTCTCATAGCCCCTCCCCATCTCTCTCTCTCTCTCTCTCTCTCTCTCTCTCTCTCTCTCTCTCGGCTTGCCAATTCCAGCACCTTCACATGCGTTACTCCATCCTTTTCCTCTCCAAGATGACCTGAAATGACCTTTTGCTTGGCAAGAGACGTGATTCAACTGATAATAAAAGAGCTGGGGGCGGGGTGGGGACAGCGCTGGCTGCTCAGAGCTGGGGAGGAGAGCAGGGGAGGGGGGACCGCATCCATTTAAAGACAAACGCTGCTGCTTTTTTTTTTTTGGCCATGCATTTCCTGTAATTAATTTTCCACATACTGCCTATTACAAGAAGGGAAAAGATTTTTTTAAGGCATACCGCTCTCTTTGTCTAACCCGAGCTCCTGGGTTGTTTAGATGAGGCTGGGGAGGAAGCGGAGGAGGGAGGTGGGAGAGGCTGGCACCCCGGCAGGGAGGCCCGAGCCCTCCGCTGGAATGTGGGGTCGGCTGCCCCGCAGCTTTCTTTCTTTCTGGCTGCCTGGGTGTTTGGGGCTGGGAGCGTTTCTCCAAAGCAACGGCGCCGGCTAAGGTTCCTGTGCGCAGCTCCTTCTATTTCACATCCGCTGCCTCTGAGGGGCGTGGGCTTGATCCGGAGGCTGTGTTTTCTTTGTTGTTTTGGGAATAATTTTTCACTAACTCCAGAACTCCAAAAAATGCCCATGGCAAGGCTCATCAATCCTCTCTCTCTCTCTCTCACTTAGGGAGGAAAAAAGAACAAACTATTTATTTGGATAGCACTCAGCTGAGGTTGCAGGAGTTGCCACAGCAACGGCTCTGAACCTTGCACAGCAAAAGGTCCTTATTGTAGAGTGGCCTGCTTTCCCAAAAACCTCCTCTTTAAAGAGACCCCGCTAGCGGTACTCTACCGGTTTGGGGTTTAGTGTGCATTGACATATCATCGACACCATTTGAAAAGACAAAGACAAGGTTTCCTTGGGTGGTTGGTGGGATATTTTTAGCCGATCTTGACTGTGAGAAGAGAAACATGGACTTAAGAAGTCACGTGGGGAGCTAAGGTTAGAGAACTTCTTGTCCAAAGGCTTGTGAAATGCTAGAACATAATTGAAAGGTGTCCTGTCTCCCTGCAGGTTGCAGGCAGCTTGCATGTAAGCTGACGGGGATGGTTATGCGGCCATCCTGTCGCCCTCTTTTCTCTGAACAAAGGAAGCTTACACATGAGATGCTCAGAGAGGTGAGGAGCTCATCTTCCTTGGTCTGGGAAGAATTTCTCTTCCCAAGGTGCCTTATAGGCTGAAAGTTCTCTGAAAGGCAAGGGGTTTACTGCACATTCCAGTTTCACCCCTTCTGGCTTTTGTTGGAAACCGTTAATTCATCACAGACATCGTGAATATTGGCTCTGTGCTAGGCACTGTAGCTATAAGGTTACCAAAAAACCCAGCTGGTCTTAGCCCTTGCCCTCCAGAAGCTTTCGATCAAGAAGTGGAAAGAAACCAAGTAAACAGATGATTAAATTCAGGGGAGAAGAAGTAACTGTAGATGCTGCTGTTTCAGGGGAGGAGTAACTCTGGTCCTGCCAGTTCCATTAGAGCCACCAGTGTGATCCCTACTAGTTCCTTCATGAAAGGAGATGACCCCTGTGAAATGCGTGATGGAATCTATCCCCCACTCAGCTCAGCCAATCAGTATCCTTCTCTTATCCTTCTTCAGAAGTGCCTTCTTACAGGAAAAGAACTGCCCTTCTGGAACACATGAGTGCCAGGAAGCTGACCTTGAGAATCCCAGTGTAGAAGGGCACTGGTGTTCCCAGTGAATTTGAGGTTCTTTCTGCATCACGAAAGAATTTGGAGACGAGGTGATAGGTAAAAAGTGGATTTACTTAGAGAGTGACACGCTCCACAGACAGAGCGTGGGCCATCTCAGAAGGTGAGAGGCCTTGGGAGAAACACCCTCCACAGACAGGGTGTGGGCCATCTTGGGAGGCGAGAGAGAGCCTCGAAATACGGTGTGGTTAGTTTTCATGGGCTGGTAATTTCATAGGCTAATGAGTGGGAGGATTATTCCAATTATTTTGGGGAACGGGCGGGGATATCCCAGAATTGGGCTACCGCCCACTTTTTGGCCCTTTATGGTTAGCCTAAGAACTGTCATGGTGCTGGTGGGTGTGTCATTTAGCATATGCTAATGTATTACAATGAGCATATAATGAGGCTCAAGGTCCACTGGAAGTTGAATCTTCCGCCCGTCTTGCACCTAGTTGGTTCTCACTAGTTTTTGTCATGTACTACGACTGTGTCATTCTTTTAAAGGTTGTGCCCTGCCCTCTTCCCTCCTGTTTCACTGGTGTCATCTTGGATGAGAATCTCAGCCCAGTTTCTTTCTAACCTGCTGTAGAGAAGGAAAGGGGCTAGTAGTCCTGAGCACCTACCATGTGCCATACATTATGCTGATTATTTATTACATCTATAGTCTACTGGGTCCTCATGCAGTCTTCCTCACGTGGTATCTGGCTTCATCTGAACCATAGAAGATGGAAACTGATTTGAGTTGATAATTTTCTCAATTATCCTAAGGGTGGTAAATAACTAGTACCATTCTAGATGCACGGACAGAAATTGATTCATTATGTTACAGATGGGGGGCTTGTTGCCTGATGAACCTAAGAGCCAATACTATGGCACCAGCTTTATTGTGAGGTTGACCAGCAAGGAGGCAGGGCTCAAATCTGTCTCCCCCGTCCAGGGTTCGGGGCCAAATTTAAGGGATGGGGGGAATTTCAAACTTGGAAGCTGATTGGCTCGTCTTGAATCAGTCCGTGTAAGCTACTCCTGCTGCTGGAAGCCAGATTTTCCTTATTGAAGGTCTTCTTGTAAGGGCTCCAGTGGCGACGTTTCTATTCTTTAAGTTCATTGACTGAAGGGTTCCTGTGGGTTCCTATCTTGCCCGTGCGCAGTGCTGTCTCTATAAAATAACTCTAGGTTTGCTTAATCAAAAACCTATTTTAAGGAAGCAAAACCAGTTTAAGCTGGTCAGTGTTTTACATGCTGTTTCATTTACATACAGTGGATGCTTTAATTAGACTTCTTTCCCAGAGTCCCTTTTGAGAAAGTTGCAAGGTATCCATATTAACAGATGAGAAAACTGAGACTCAGGGAAGTTGTTCAAGATCACACAGCCAACAGTGATGGAACTAAGGGGTAAGAGCCTTTCCTCTCTGACTCTGGAATTCAGTCTTTCAAGATAGCTTGAATTGCTTGTAGTATTAAAGAGAATTGGCTACAATTCTACACTGGGCTATTAAGAATGTAATGTTAGGGTTAAAATTTTCAGTGACTTATAAAGTCATGACTAATAGTTTGATTGGAAACTCTACAAAGACAAGAATTGAGTCTTTTTTTTTTTCTCTCAAATAGTTCTCTCTCTCAGCATTATCTTTGGAATTAGGCAAAGAGTCTCGCCAAGAAAGTCACTGCTCAAAGTGACAGGAACACCTTGTTTTTAACTCAAGTCATTCCCATCCAGCCTCATCACTCACCAGCCTTGACCTCACGTGACTTGTAAAATCAAGTCTCCCCTCAAAGGCTGGAAATTTTTGCCATCAAGATCAAATACTGAGTCTCAAGCTCTAGGACCATTCTGAAAGAAGAGTAGGTAGCTCTTGCTATCAACACTAGCGTGTTTGGCAAAAATGAGTGCTTTTAAAGGGATAATAGTAAGTTGTAAGTTTTTCTTTGAACTTCCTCCTTCGTGCCATAGATTGTCAGTTCAGGTCTTGCAACCTTGGGCAAATTACTCAACCTTTCTGTTCCTTAATTTCACCTGAAAAGTGGAGTAACAGTAGTATTATCACATAGGATCACGGTAAGGGTTACTCTGTGATGAAGCACGCACAGCCCTTTGCACAGTGCCGAGCCCGTATGGAGTGCTGTTTATTATACCAGATCTTATTGTGTTCATTATTACCATTGCTTTTATTTGTATTAGAACTGATTGATTAAAGTGGAGAGTTGGCATTTTATTTCCCAGGCCTACAGTGGACTTAAGCCACATTACGAGGCTGATAAATCTTTTTCTTTCTGAACTTTGTTTTCCCCTCACCGTGACACCCCTTCTCTTGGTTTTAAACATCCACTAATCCTTGTACTCCTTCCTTAGTCCTCTCAAACAAAACAAAAGCTCTTGCTCCTAAAATGGCTCTATGACAAATCATTTACACCAGGAATCAGCCAACTTTTTTTTTTCCTGTAAAGAGCCAGATAGTGTTTTAGACTCTGCAGGCTGTAGGACCTCTGATGCACCTGCTCAACTCTGCTCCTTGTAGTGCAAAAGCCTATGCTCTAGACAGCACCGCAATGAATGAGTGCAGATGTTCTGATAAAACCTTATTTATGAACCTGGCCATTTGGATTTCACATAATGTTCAACTGTCACAAAACACAGCCATATAGAAATGTAAAAACCCCCTTAGCTCCTGGGCCATGTAAAAACAGGCAGTGGGCCCCTAGTTTGCTGACTCCTGATTTAACATGTTTCAGTCACTGTGGCACTGTCAGGAATATTTGCATTTTTTCAAGTTCTAGAAGAACTTAAAGAAAACATATCTTTGAGGAGCAGTGCCACGTGTGGGACACACACATAGTGGCAGCTTAACCCCTTGGTTCTCTGGGGGAAGGATGACTGGCACAGCGGGATGCAGGTTGGCAAGCTCAAGGTTTTTATTTTCAGGAAAACATCAAAGCATCTGGGAAGAGGCATCTGCCGTCATGACAGACAGGGCTTCAACCAGATTTGGACTCTAAACGCTTAGTGGCGTTCTGATTTACTTTCTGAGCTTCATTTTTCCTAACTATAAAAATGGAAATAACAATGCTTACTCTGAAGTTATTATGCAGCTAAATTATGTAGATGCTCCGTGTGACAATATCTATTAAGAGGATAATGAGTGTGTGGTAGTTATTTCGTAAATGTTTGACGAGTATTAGTAGGCACTCAGCTCATGTTTCCTTCAACTGTTCATCAGTGGGGCAGCTAGGGGCCGATCTTGGCTGTTGTGAAATGTAAAGAGTAGGAAGGTTAGATTTCTGGTATCTAAAAAAGAAGTCTTCTGATCTTTTCAGGGGTAGATGTGAGGGCTGGTGAGAAGACAAGAGTTAGGACATTTTTGGCAAAGGAAAAAATAGATCATTTGACATAAGTGAAACTGAAGCTTGTAGAAGCAGTGGCTCTGTCATCAGGTTAGGACTCAGCTCAAGATGACATTGGTTTCTGAGGGGACAGTCAAGGTGTCAGGGCCGTTTCTGGAATGGCATCTTCAGGCAGAGTGAGCCATCGTTGCCTGATTCCTCCACAGTGTGGGGCTCCTTGAAAGAAGAATCAGGGCTGTTTGAGAGGGTCTGTTTGCACAGTCAGAATCTAAATCACTGACGAGGGACGTAAGTGTATGTGCATGCGTGTGTGCGTTGGAGAGATTGAGAGAGAGGTGTACTTTTAAGCTCATTTATGGTAAGTCTTGCTGGTGGAGAAGAACAGGAGAGAAACACTGTGCACACAGTTCTGTGAACTGTACACACACTCAGTACAGGGTTATGAGCCGAGGGAAACAGGCCTTTTCTCTCCTGAGGCAGCTTACATTTATATTTTTTTAAATTTCAAATTTATTTATTTTTGGCTGCGCTGGGTCTTCGTCACAGTGTGTGGGCTTCTCATTGCGGTGGCTTCTCTTGTTGTGGAGCGTGGGCTCTAGGTGCGCGGGCTTCATTAGTTGTGGCGCAAGGACTTAGTTGCTCCGCGGCATGTGGGATCTTCCCGGACCTGGGCTCGAACCTGTGTCCCCTTCCTTGGCAGGCGGATTCTTAGCCACTGTGCCACCGGGGAAGTCCCACAGTTACATTTTTTTGATAACATGAATACAGAGATCACTTGATATTAAAAATAACTTATGTGATATTCCTGATAAACGGATGCCTCGTAGTCAAACTAGAGAGATTTAACTTTAGCTTAAAAACAACTCTATTTCTTCTCCCTGATTTTAGCAACATGTAAATGTAACGTTAGCACAATATTTTAAGACAAGATTTGGATTTAGTTTATCATAATTTAGGATTTTCTAAGACTTTAAAAGTTCCTACATAAATTCTCTGAACTCAGAAAGTTATCATTGTTGCTACAAATTATTTAAAATTGCAAAATATATAATCATGTTTAATTGTATGAACTTGTCATAACACATGTCTTTAAAAATGTTGATCCTGTGAACTCTTGTAATGCTGCAAATCATGTATGGTCATAATGTATTAGCTTAAATTGTAATTTCCATATCTTTAGTCAACTTTAGGCTAACATTAAGTTAATTAATATGAAGCTAATTAATCCATAAGCTTTGGATTTGTGGGCAATTCTTAAGAAAGAAAAAGATGTAAATATTAAATATAGTTTTAATTGACCTTTATTTTATATGTAAATGACTGTACCGTAACAAGATAGGAAAATATCTTTAAGTGGTATAATGTATATGCTTATATTTCTACCTTAAAAATTGTCAAAGTGATCTAAAATGTGTGTGGAAAAAATGAGCTGGACTGTTTTTGGTTCCTGTATTCTAGTTTTCTCTTACATTTGGAAAAACAAAGGCTGCTTAGTTTAGTAAGGGAATAATTAATATAAATTGTTGAGATAATACTAGGTATAATAATTTTGGAGAAATATAAGTATGTAAAATTAGGATGAATTTGGGCTTTCTTTTTAAAAAATGACCAAGTATTGTGTCCAGATAACAGAGGTTCCTTTTCATTTCCCCAGTACTCTGCTAAACGTCTAAATTTCTGACATATTTTGAATCATTTTGATCCAGATTTCCCCTTGGTGTTGACAGAGTTAAATTTCTAATAATCATTGTTAGTTTTTCTTGTGAGTTGAAAAATAAACTCACAAGACAGCCTATAACTAATTTTTGCCTTTGGATATGATGATTTATATTCCTATTATGTTTCCTTTGACATCCCTTCTTGATTTTAGCTTTCCAAGGTAAAATCTCCAAATGAGAAGAATTAAACTGGTAAGATACCTGTTAAACAAAATCTATCTTTGGGCTTCCTGGAATGGCCATTGGGTAGCACAAAGATTACCTCTTTCATTTTGTAAAAGGAAGAGTAATAGAAAAAATTAGGGTCTTTCGTACTGGCACCCTAGAGGCAAAATGGGTCCTATAAGAAGATTTTTTACTTATATCTCTGTAGAACTCTCTAGTATTTGTCAATAGCTCATACGAGCTTGCTTTTGTAATCAAACTTTTTTGAAAAAATAGAGCTTGGGAATGCTTTAGGGAACAATGCTTTATTTTTGAACACTTCCATTGTTTTTCAGACTTTATAAGAAAAGCTCATTACTTAAGATAAACCCCAGGTTATTTTGATTTAGCCATACCTGATGACCGCTACATCGCAAATTACATCTCCTGGTGCAGTATCGCTCTTGTTGAGTGGTCCAGCACTTTCTCGTATTATTTGATAACCCCACTGGAGTATGTTTTTTCCCTGAAAACAGATCATTGGGTGGCCCCTAATATCTGCTATTGAATTTTCAGTGTAAAAGTCTGTTGACGACTACCCACAAATTGGGCTCAGATCTGTTACCTTGCTAACATGGTGCTTGCATTTAGGATAGTCTGAGATATCATCCAGGATTTATCTTGGGCCATGAATTTTTCTTCTCAGAAAAAGAGATCTTTAGATTATTTAATTCAAGAAGGAGAAAAAATAGGTCTCATTTAGAGTTCAAAGCCTTTAGCAACCGAAGGGGGGACTCTGGACTGCCTTTTTATTGTCTTTAAGCCCTTTCATTTCATGTGTTTACAAGAATTCCCCAAAGTGGGAGGGTCTTGCACGTTGTGGTTTGGCAAAGAACAGGAGAGTCAGACAAAATCACTGTGACCACGGAGCTTGTATACCACTAGCCCCCTAGAGGTAAAATGTGTCCTATAAGATGTTTTACTTATGTCTCTATAGACCTCTCTAGTATCTTTAATATTACTAACAAGATCTAGGGATCAAAGACATCATGTCATTAGGTAAATTAGTTCATACTCGTATATCTGGTTCTTTAGTCTCTTTGGATTGGGGGTGGAAACTTTTTTCTTGATTTAATTTGAGCCATCTTGGAAAGTGGACTAAAAACTCTCATATTCCTTCTCACAGTATTTGTCCTGGTTTCACTGGTCAAATGTATCATCTCCAGAGTCTTAAATGGTACTGTGCACCAGTCAGCGGATCCAAGAATGATATTCTAGAACAAAAAGGAAAAGAAAACCTGATGGGTTGGAATAACTACCATCAGAAACTCCATCAGACACTCATGCAGATCTGGATTGATCATGTCCATAACCATGAACAGTGACCAAAATGGGGAATTTAGATGTAAAACCAACATACTTTCCTGTCCCTGTGCTAAGTTCTGTGATCAGGCATACTTTCACATTTATGTGCCAAGCGATAGTGGACCAGGAAGAAAATTAGTCCAAGTAATACTTGCCCTTAGAGGATAGCTGTAGACCAACTGAAATAGTTTATCAAAACTAACAGATTGTACCAGTCACCAGAGGTCATCTATTGTTTGATTCCATTTAGATGAAATACCCGGAAGAGGTAAATCCATGAAGTCTGAAACCCCTGTTAGGGGGAGGGGAAGGGAATGGGGCACAAGTGCTGTGGGTTTGGGTTTTTCTGTTTTGGTTTGGAATTAGAGGTGGTGATTGCACAACAGTATCCCTGTGCTAGTTGCCACAGAATTGTTCACTTTAAAATGCTTAATTTTATGTTATGTGAATTTCACCTAAAAAAAAAACAACCCCAAACAAAACTGAGGTTGCTTATCAAGGCTCACTTTAAGACCCTTGACTTGCTGTGGCCGCCACTCCAAGGCTCCAGCGTCCTAAACTTTGCTCAAGTTTCATGCATTCTAAGACCTGCCCTAAAAATCATGCAACCCAGGCCCTTAAACTTTATAAATACATCCCCCTGATTATTCCAGTTGAGATGCTTTTGGTCTCTCTTACTGCAGTAGTTCCAGTAAACTTAGCTTTGTTTGGTGGTCTTTTGGAAGGTCAGCATGATCGTAGAATCCCCTCCGTGGATTAAAAGGAAAACACATTTTTTTTTGGATTCTCTTTTTCTATCCTCTATATTAGATAGGTGCCAACTTTCTGATCACAGGTAGATACAGGATTGGAGCAAGTCTTCACATAGTGGCAAGATGTAGAGAGGCCAGTTCCAGCTCCTTGGCAGAAAGGACAGGTAAGATTAATCAACAGTCATGTGGTCAGTGTTTAATAGAAGTCTTCAGCTATTTTGGTGGCCAAATAAGGAGTAAAGAATTCTTGTTGGGCTTCCCTGGTGGCGCAGCTGATTGGGAGTCCACCTGCCGATGCAGGGGACACGGGTTCGTGCCCCGGTCTGGGAAGATCCCACATGCCGCGGAGCGGCTGGGCCCGTGAGCCATGGCCGCTGAGCTTGTGCGTCCGGAGCCTGTTGCTCCGCAGCGGGAGAGGCCACAACAGTGAGAGGCGCGCGTACTGCAAAAAAAAAAAAAAAAAGAAAGAATTCTTGTCTTAGGAGTTACACAAAATAGGTCAGGGGGTAAGGGAAGAGCCCAGAAGCTAAAGTCTGAGGCTTACTCTGGGAGGCCAGGCTTATAGAGAAATCAGTTTTAGACAAATCTATTGGGAAAGAAAGATATAAAACTATCAGTATACTTATTGCTTTGGTCTGGTTTGGCGTAAGAAATTGTCAGTGTCCAGCCTGTATATGAAGAGTCTCGGTACTTGTAGATGACTAGGATTGATTTTTTTTTTTTTTTTGAGGTGTGTGTGTGTGTGTGTGTGTGTGTGTGTGTGTGTGTGTCTGGAATAATGTATTAGATATCTATTGCTTTATAAAAGAATTATCCCCAAACTAGTGGCTTAAAACAGCACACATTGAGTATCTTACAGTGTTTCTGGGTTAAGAATCCAGACACTTCTCAGTTGGTCCTCTACTCCAGGATCTCTCACAGGCTGCAAATCAAGGCATTGGCTGGGCTGCAGTCATCTCAAGTCTCAATTGGAAGTTCCGAGCTTATGTGGCTCTTAACAGAGTTCCTCCTGGGCTGCTGCACTGAGGGCCTCAGTTCCTCACTGGATCTTGTCTAGAGGCAACTCTTTTTCTTGCCACGTGGGTCTCTCCAACCTGGCGGCTTGCTTCCTCAAAGGATGAGGACTGAGAAGTTGATAGAATCTAACAAGTCAGAAACCAGTGTTTGTAACCTGATCATGAAAGCGACATTCTATCACTTTCGCTGTATTAATTATAAGCAAGTCACTAGGTCTGGCCCACATTTCAGAGGGATGGGGCTGTACGCGGATATGAATACCAGTGGGGATCTTTAGGATGCTACCTTTGAAAACTGGCTACTGCAGATGATACTCATACCTAAATTAAACAATGCATCTCATTAGCCACAGGAGCTTGAAAATGACCGTGAAGTTGTTTTTCTTCGGCTTAAAGTTAAATCCAAAATATCACAAGTGAAAGAGAACTCTTAAAATTTTATCATGAGTTTCTATGAGAGGCTAAATATTTAATACATACATTGGTTTGTAAGATTCCAGACCTGTCTGAAAGTGTTAATGCCTTCTTCTCAGATGAAATCCCAGGTAGTCTCGAAACAGGAGTGTCTGAAAAGTTAGGGTGTTTTGTATTTCCTGTTTCCCTTGAAAACTACAAGGCTTGTATTGTCATCAGCCTCATTCCAATTAATTAACTGGATTTGCAGACCTCTCCATGGAACAGCTTTACTAAATGAACCAAGTGTTTTACAATTAGGGAAACATCTCACAACATAGGAAATAGTAGCGTTTGTTTCAGAAACAGGAGGGATTATTATATTTTCTTACCATCTGAACTTGTCTAACTGTAGAAACAGAAACTTGGTTTGACTGTATCCAGTAGATTATCAGTAGGTGTTAATTCATTCTCTCTTGGAGATGGAGATCTTTGGTATGCTCTAATGGATCAAGAATTAGACAAGCAGTTAAGAGACCAAGGCATTGAAGGAACAATTATATAATGTATCTGGGATGACTCTTAAAAAAACCCTCTCATTTTACCTTTGGAGAAATCAAGGCACAAAGAGCTGAAGCTGTTTATCCAAGAAGATAAAGCTAGTTCAAGGAATTTTTAGATTGTCTGGTCTATCATTGATCTAGTTTAACGCCATACTGTAAGCGTTATAGTGGAAAATGCACTAGACTAAGACCAAGATTCAAATCCCACAACTTTGTCCATTTTTTCCCCCACTGTATCCTGTACCTGAAACTGGAAACCTATATCTGACATTATATCTGAAAGTTTATATCAATAATATTTGTTGAACATATAATGAATGAAGAAGTCCTAGTTCTATGATGAACTGGTTGAGTGTCTATGGGCAATTTGTTTCCCTTCTCTGAACTTTAGTTTCCTCATATATAAAATGAGAGTTTTGGTCTGGCTCATCTTGAAAATTCCTTTCAGTTCTAAATTTCTATGCTTTAATAATAATAACATTTGTTGAATACTCTTTGTGTCATGTATTATGATTAACACGATACTGCCATTTAATTCTTATGACCGCCCTATGATACAACAAACCTAGAAGGAAAATAGCTAATAGCTAACAGTTATTTTGACCTCACTCTGAGCCAGACACTCATTAACTCATTTTAATCCTCATCTCCACCCTGTGAGGTACAGAGAAGTTTAATTTGTCCAGGGCCACATAAGTAGTCAGGGGTGGAGCCAGAACTTGAGCTCAAATGGTCCAACATCAGAGCCTACCTGCTTAATCACGTTGTTTTACTGAATAGTGACATTGTAAGGTCAAGACCGTGGCTCATTCTATGAAGTTAAACCTGAGTTCCAGCTTCTTTGTGGCCACCAACTTAAAAAAATTTTGTTTATAAAAATTATTTGCACCCAAATATATTAGCCTTTACACTTCTTTCCATGGTATGGTCCCCGAGCAAACCTTAAATTGCTAAATATGTTGCTTATTTGGTATATCTTCTATAACCACCCAGTCATTTAAATGGTGGGTGGAAGTTAGTATAATTGGTATTAGTACTGTTTCACAAATTGGAAATGGAGAAATATTTTCTGAAGTCATGTCTGGGGTATGGTGGGTGGATGTTTGGCTTGCATGGAGAAATTTAGCTGAAAACTCCAGAATTACACAAATGTTTGTACTGGCGAGGCTTAATGGTCTGGCCAACTGGCAGCAGAAAGACATGAACCAAACCCGTGGAGAATGAGGAAGATGGGGTTCAGATGCTGTGGATCCATATGTTTTATTTTTGTTTTTATCTCTTTAGACTCTAACTCAAGAACTCTCTTGAGTCTTCATTTCTGAATACTTATTATGACTAAGACTATATTAGTCGTAAATCTGTATGCAAAAGTTGAAGTGAATTAGAGGCAATTTTCTAAATAAGTTATCTTTTTATATGGAACTATAAAAGACCCTGAAGAGTCACAGCAGTCTTGAGAAAAAAGAACAAAGCTGGAGGTATCACCTTCCCTGACTTCAGACTATACTACAAAGCTACAGTAATCAAGACAGTATGATACTGGTACAAAAACAGACACAGTTTAGATCAATGGAACAGAATAGAAAGCCCAGAAATAAACCTAATATAGTCAGTTAATCTATGACAGAGGAGGCAAGAATATACAGAGGGAAAGACAGTCTCTTCAGTAAATGGTGCTGGTAAAACTGGACAGCCACATGTAAAATAATGAAATTAAAACATTTTCTCACACCATATACAAAAATAAACTAAAAAATTAAAGACCTAAATGTAAGACCAGAAACCATAAAAATCCTAGGAGAAAAGATAGGCAAAACACTCTCTGGAATAAATTGTAGTTCTCTCTCTCCCTCTCCCTCTTTCTTTCTTTCTCTCTCTCTCTCTCTCTCTCTCTCTCTCTCTCTCTATATATATATATATATATATATATATATTCTACAGCATAGCTATCTTCATAAAGTTTATGTCTCCTCAGGCAAAGGAAAAATAAACAAATGGGACCTAATTAAATTTAAAAGCTTTTGCACCACAAAGGAAACCATTGATAAAATGAAAACACAATCTACTGAATGGGAGAAAATATTTGCAATTGATATGGACAATAAGGGGTTAATACCCAAAATATATAAACATCTCATACAACTCAATATCAAAAAACCCCCAAACAACCTGATTAAAAAATGGGCAGAAGACCTGAATAGACATTTTTCCAAAGAAGACATTCAGATGACCAACAGGTACATGAAACAATGCTCAACATTGCTAATCATCAGAGAAATTCAGATGAAAACCACAATGGAATGTCACCTTACACCTGTCAGAATGGCTGTTGTCAAAAAGACCCCAAATAACAAATGTTGGCAAGGATATGGACAAAAGGGAACACTGGTACACTGTTGGTGGGAATGTAAATTAGTGCAGCCACTATGGAAAACAGTATGGAGGTTCCTCAAAACTAAAAATAGAACTACCATATGATCAGCAATTCCACTCCTGGGTATACAGCTAAAGAAAATGAAAACACTAATTCGAAGAGATACATGTACCCCAGTGTTCATAGCAGCATTATTCACAATAGACAAGATATGAAAGCAACCTAAGTGTCCATCAACAAATGAATGGATAAAGAAGATATGATACACACACTCTATGGAATATTACTCAGCCATAAAAAATGAAATTTTGCCATTTGCAACAACATGGATGGAACTGAGGGTATTATGCTTAGTGAAATAAGTCAGACAGAGAAAGAAAAATAGTGTATCTTATGACTTATATGTGGGATCTAAAAAATGAAACAAACAGTATAACAAACAGACTCGCAGGTATAGAGAACAGACTAGTGGTTACTAGTGGGGAGAGGGAAGGAGGGGAGGGGCAAGATAGGGGTAGGGGATTAAGAGGTACAAACTACTGTATATAAAATAAGGTACAGGGATATATTGTATAGCACATGGAATATAGCCAATATTTTATAACTTTAAATGGAGTATAATCTATACAAATATTGAATCACTGTGTTATACACCTGAAACTAATATAATACTGTAAATCAGCTATACCTCGATGAAAAAAATTTGAGATGGTGGTGAGGATATGTAAAGGTATGTATTTTGAGCACAGTCATCTATTCTGATGGAATCCACTGAGTATCTTTTTAGTGCTTGCTTCAGTTCAACCAGCCTGTAGTTTCATATACATATGAATGTGGGTGGTATTATACAGGGTAGTATTAAAGAGAAGTGAAATACTAAAAGGCCAAAGATGGAATATTTAGTAGGAAAAGTGGTATTATCAAGCAAGGGACCCTGTCTAATACAGAGTCTAGATTTTGGAAAAAAGATTGAAGTGGGTCTTTTAAAGCTAAAAGGTGTCAGTTTCTGCCTTATATTAGGAGAGCACTGTTTTTGAGTGATGCTGATTTCTTGGGGGATGCCTGGGCTACTGCATATGTGAGTACCTGCTTCAAGACCACGGCGGCCAGTTGCCTTGGCTCTGTACATGATATACTGCCATCACGTTATTCACTTGTTCAGGGTCAGTCAACAGGTTAAGTGGCCAGTTTAAAACTTAACAGAGGGAGCCTGTGGCACCTAACGTAGGATTGAGAAGTCCTGAGTTCTAGTTTTGGTAATGCCATGCCCTTAGCTCTGTGAACCTTGGGCTCACATGATACTTCTCTAGGACTTAGTTTCCTAATTTGTAAAAAGGCAAGGTGGGCCTAGATCTGTGAAAACCACCTCATATTCCACTATAGGTTCTGCTGAGGCATTTTAAGAGTAAACACAGTGCCATAGCGCACCCTGCCTGAACTCCCATCCAACAAGACTATCTCCGCATGTCTCTTATTTTACATAGGTGTGGGGGGGTTCTTCCCCAGTGTTTCTTTAAAGAAAGGTTCTCACTCTTAAAAAAGTGACCTTTGAGATTCCTTCCAGCTCAAACATTCTAGAAAAGCTAGTTTGAAACTACTTAACCTAATTATTATTTTAAAAATCAATTATAGTCTGACTGAAAACATCATATTCTGAATGGAAGGAGAGAAGAGTGTGAGTTTCATTTTTTTTCTTCTAGCTTTTTAAGACTGGTTTGTTGACTTGCCAGTGTGAAAATCTGGGAGCCTGAGGTTACGTGTGAATTCATGTTTTCAAATCCTGAGCTTAGCCTGAGAAACAAAAGTGGATGGAAGATATCCTTTTCACCAGAGAAAATAACCTCTCACTATGATTTCCTTTGGTAAATATCATTTTGAAGAAAGATGGCATCATTTCTTTCAAAAGTTCTCCCTTCATCATTCCTCAGAGTGTATTTCCATTGAGCTCCTTGGAAAAAATAAAAGGAAGTGAAAGAAAATCACCAAGAGTATATCCATGTAGAGTACCTAGTGTCCCATCTGAGCTTCTGGGAGGTGTAAATACTCCTAGCCAGGCCACATGACTGTGCTGTACTCCTCCGCCTACAGCTCCAAGATCAATGATGCTGTCAGCATATCTGTGTTTTATGAAGTCAGCTAAATGGAATTTGTGTGTATCAGGCTACTAGTGATTTGGCAGCAAATAATATGTATGTTGCAGAAGTCATTGACTCTCTTTCATGGAAATTTGAGGTCCACTTTTCTGCCCAAATGCTTCATCCCATCTTCAGGCAAATCCCATGAAGGTGAGTGTTCTCCTTAGGCATCTCCTAATATCTTAACCTTGCCAGATTCTCCTTGAGGTTTTCTCTAGTGGGTTTGTTTATATCTCCATAGCTCTAGAGGGGACTTTCACAGTTCTATCTAAAGACCCTAGGGGTACTATTCCAAATGGGATGCAGATGAGAACATCAGGAAGGTTTCATATGGCTTAGCACTGCCTTGGGTAAGTGCTGGCTTCTCTTTTTTTATGTTTAAAAAATTTTTTATTTTTAAATTTAAACAATCTCAATTTTTTATTTTTAAATTTAACTAATTTTCTTTTTATTTTTTTACGCATGTGTGTGCTCTTATGTTCTCTTGCTGTATTACAAACCACCCCAAAACTTGGTGACTGAAAACAGTGACAATCATTATTTTGCTTATGGCTCTGCAACTTGGGCAGCTGGGTGGTTACCTGGGCCTCTTCTCTGCTCCACACAGACATCTGGAGGCCTCCGCTGGGCTGACATGAATAGCAAGGCGCTGGAGCAGCTCAGGCTGAGCAGGAAGCCCTTTCTCTTTACGTTCTCTAAGGGTCGTTCCACAGGGCTTCTCTTGCATGGTGGTCTCAAGGTAGTTCAGCCTCTTAAATGGTAGCTCAGGGCTCCCAAAGCTACTGTTCCATGAGGCCTGGGTTGAAGCTAAGAAACTTCTTATGACCTGGCTGCAGAGCTCTGTCTTTCAGGCAAGTCTCTATGACTAGACTGTGTTCAAGGGGAGGGGAATTAGTCTCCAGCTCTCAGTGGTAGTAACAAAGAATTGGCACAGCACCTAGTGTGTTATGTAAGTCTCCCTCAGTGTTCGCAACCACCTTGGATGAGAATGTTACAGATGAGTTAACTGACCTCTGATGGCTCAGGTAACTTGCCTGGGCCACTCAGGTGGCAAATGGCAGAGTCAGGATTCAAACCTTGGATTCTGGTCTTGTTAGAAGAGACAAGGTCTTTTGTTCAATGTCTGTAATTTACAAATAGGAAAATCAAACAAACAAACTGAGACCCAAAGAAAGGAAAGGAAAGCCTGCTTGGTATCACACATTTTATCAGCAGTTAGGATAACCTATGCCCAGTCAGTTAAGCAAACCCAATGACTGCAGGCCACTTTGGCAGTGCTCCAAGGGAGGGGCTTTGAAAGGGTTAATTGAGGCAGACCTTTCAAGGCTGGATGTTTTTAGATGAGGTAATGCTATCGATGGTCAACAGATACCAGTGTTGCTACACTGACCAACATGTCAATTCCAGGAAACTATAGGAATGCTTCAGACAGATGCCCAGATGACTTTGACCTCAAGCTGAGGTACTTGGGGTGAAATTGTTTCACGTTGAGGTCTAAAATTCTGTCATGTTCTGTTTAAATGTATTTTAAGTGGTTGCATGAACTAGGATTTGAAACTCCAAATGGATAATATATCTTTAAAAGAAGGAAGATTTTTTTTTTTCTGTCTTGCGTTAAAGAGGCTTGCCATTGCCTTTAGATCCGTCATCAGTTACCTGTTAGGTGGAAGGAGAGCAGTCCCTATTTGTTGTAAAGGGAAATTAAGCTTTTTTGATCACAGAAGATAGACTTGTGTCATCCTGTTGATACAGATGCACACGATGGGTCTATGGTCTCTTTTTTATGCAATTAAATGGTGATGAAAAGCAACTTATTCTTTCAAAGAAACAAGGTAGAAGCCTAGATAGTATGTATGGACACAGCAGGCAGAGAGAGAGAGAGAGAAGAGAGCCGGAGAGCCAGACAGCCTCTGGCTATCCGATGACTTCTTTTAGGGAAAAAAAATCTATAAGAGAAGAAATATTGCTATGGTTTCTACACCTGCTGAAATTGTCAAAAACTCCAGAAACAGACCATTGAGGAGGTCCAAATTCAAATTAAGAAATCCATTTGTAATTACTTTAATTTTTAATTAAAAAAATTTTAAATTATTGTTTGGCTGCATTGGGTCTTCGTTGCTGCGCATGGGCTTTCTCTAGTTGTGGCGAGGGGGGGCTACTCTGTTGCGGTGTGTGGACCTCTCATTGCGGTGGCTTCTCTTGTTGCGGAGCACAGGCTCTAGGCGTGTGGACTTCAGTAGTTGTGGCACGCGGGCTCAGTAGTTGTGGCTCGTGGGCTCTAGGGCGCAGGCTAAGTAGTTGTGGCGCACGGGCTTAGTTGCTACGCGGCATGTGGGATCTTCCTGGAGCAGGGCTCAAACCCGTGTCCCCTGCATTGGCAGGCGGATTCTTAACACTGCGCCACCAGGGAAGTCCCCCATTTGTAGTTACTATGTAAACTTGGGAAGAAGTTGAAATAAATCAATGTTTGGAGTAGTTAACAATTAGTGTGTAAGGTATCTAAATGTATGAAGGGGTTTGTGGTAAGTGCATGTGTATTTCAGTGTGTAAATTTCTTCCTATCTACCTAAAAGTGTTGTTAATCTAGTTTTCTGTAAATAATTAATGGTGCAAATTAGTTTTTGCTCCATTTTTTCAACAGACTACTCATTTTTTCTAAAAAGGATGGATGAGGAGGAAAATAACCTGCTTGCCTTTAATCACAATGGGAAACCATGAAATTTGAATGATAAAAACCAAAGCTTACACATTGCAGGAGACTTGTAGTTGTTTACTTTAATTGCAGGCCAGATACACAAGGAAAAAAAGGCCATCCCACAAAGCAAGCCCATAAAGAGATGGTTGTCATCATGCTTTTCGTTAAGTCAATCCTCATCTTTTTGCAAGCCCCAGAGCATCGTCTGAGGAGATCAGTTACCTTCTTTAGGTGGGACCTGTGTGGAGGGCGGGGATGGAGAGAGTAAAGGAGGAGGGAGTAAAATTACTGTACAGAGAGAATTCACCTTGGCACCTAGAGCTTCTGGTAGCCAAAATTCCTTACCCTTTAAAAAAAATCTATAAAACTATTAAAACTAGTAAGATTTCAGACTCTAGAGAATTAGTTTTTGGAAGTTTTTCCTTTTGAAAACTGAGTTAATGCTTTTCTTTAGCTCCAGTCTAATGCACTCTCCAGCTACAAAGTTAGGACACAAAGTCTTTGGGGGATTGTGGACTTTGTGGGAGTCTGCTGTTCTAGCCATGGGGCCATCTCGGGTAGCAGGTTACTGCGTGGCTCAAGGCGCAAGGCACCATTCTCAGCCAACACTGACCCCACTGGTTGGATGTCAGAGGTTCTTCAGCTCTTTTTCTGAGGGTGAGGTGACATTTTTCCCCAATAGCCTACCTACCCGCTCCATACACACAGACATACACTCTGCCAACACTCCCACTGGGAAAACTGTCAAACGAGCATACTGTACAATCACATAACTCTTCTCACTGAAAATTAGACTTATATGAAGAATACATTTTTATCATTTTTACCCTGACATTTCTAAGAAGGATATATTCTGATGAGCCTGAGGGAGAGAAAATGGGCACAATTTGGATACATACAGTATCACTCACAGCTTTCACACACGTCCTATGTCCAGCACTTCTGGGTTTGGCTGGGCAGTGGGTGTTGCCCTTCATTTCTTTGTGGAAATCATTGGCTCTTCTTCCTGTTCCTCCTTTAACTTTCAAATCCTCCTGACAAGGCTGACACTTTAATTCCCAAGCCCTTAGTGTGAGTGAGTTAGGGAGGAAGGGTCAGAGCCGGAAGTGGCCTCTGGACTGTTGAGTTTTGCGGATGGTTTCACCTGCCTTCACCCACTGAAGCCGTATTATTTTCACCTACCTTTATCTTTGCAAAGGCTGGAGAACTTTCACTCTGCACTTTGAGAGTTATCATCCCTGCTTTTCAAAAAAAAAAAAACCCAGAATATCCAACAAGAAGCTCCCATCCAGATGATTATGGGTGTATTTATTTATTTTGGCTCTGAGGACCACACATCTTTGCCCTGTGTCATATTCATTTGTAACTTGAATGTTCTAGAGTTTGGTTCTCCCCTCCTCTGACACCCAGAGCAGTGCCTTGAACAGAAATATTGTTCCTAGAGGGAAGAGATAGTAGGGTTTTTGTACATTTTCAAATAGTTGCTGAGCTGTTGACCCTACTTGTCCCCAGAAGGCCATTGAGGGCAGTGTTTATGCTCTGGGAGCTATAGGAAGGAGGCCTTATTATGCTCTCCCATTAGCACACCTGCCAGGTGGTTTGTTGTCAGTTGTGTTCATATTGTGTTCTAAGAAGCCAGGTGCCCCTGTACGGTGTCCCAAAAAGCTGCTGGGAGGAGGAGCGCAAGGAAAGTGCAACTCGTGGGAACTTTGTGCCTCTCTCCTGCTTCAACCAGAGGAGACCTCCTTTATCTGTTTATGTATGTATTTGGAAAAAAGGGTTTAGCTGTGTGTTTTTTAAAGTTTAGAAACTATCATAATGTGAAATAAGTTTGGAATTCACAGCCCTTAGCCCCAAGGTCATGAGACAGAACAGGAATGTTTCGTGAGTGGAGATGAAGCCTTTACCAAAGGATGTCATGAGAGTCCTCAGCAGATGGGTCGGTCCTGGCAGTGAGGCAGCTGCGATACTGCTCACCTGGGTCTGTGTGTTGGGGCTTGGGGTGGAGGTGGTGGAATTTTGTGAATTCTGATAGAAACAGTTTTGAGGAAAGAGACCTGCTCCCTGTCACATTACTTTTGCCGCTTCCATCCTCTTTGGACCACACACCTGCCTCTGCTGCTTCCACACTCCCTCCATCCGTGATGGGCAAGTATGTTGACCGGGTTCTGAGACTTTCCGGAACAGCTAAAAGTGATTATAAAGGACTTTACCACAGTAAAATAATTGTATATAAAGAATTCTCCTTCCAACCAGGGTTAAGTGTTGTGCCTCTGTCCTAGGGCTTATGAAACCATTCAGTCAGTGTTGCTTTAGGAAAATAGTAAGAGGAATCAGTTAATTGAATTCCATTCTTTGTAAGACTTTTAATCCCATAACATTATTGAAAGGCAGTTAGGATGGAAGATCTAACTTTCCTCTTTGAGGCATTTTGGGTCAGTTTGTTCCTAATGGGCTTGACTAGGACACAAGGAGTATTGCCACGTTCAAAAACAAACAAACAAACAAAAAACGGGGCAACTCTCTCCTCTGCTGGATAATTGGACAGTTAGATGGTAAAAAATTACATCTCTGAGATTTCTTTTTCCCTCTAAATGTATAATGTGGAGAGGCAATTTAATGGAAAGGGCTTCTCTAAATTTCACGTGTAGCTCTTGCCAAGGATTTTAGCATCAAGCTGGATGGATCTTCCCAAGACAGTGTGAATTAAGAATGTCCTTTCTTGCAGTACATTCCCTTTACCTCCTCAGAAACCTGTGTCATCTTTGGCTTCAGTCTACTTTATTGCTCTTGTAATCTCGTTAGGTTTCCTTCCTTTCCCCCTACACCTCCGTCAGGGGTCTGGCTGGTGAACCAATGGCAGATTTCTGTGCTTGTGCCAACATTGAACTCCTGGAGGGTGGCGGGCAAGAGGAGGACTCTGGTTACCACCAGGATGAGCCATGTCCTAGTGATGGGCTCTCCTTGCTGGTTTTGGACCAAGAATCTGGCTGTGTAAGGAACAATAATGCCTCTGAAGATGAATGCTGACTTAGGTTCCACAAGAGAACTAGTTTAACCTGAAGCCTTTTCCATCTCTTGATTAAATCCATGCTCAGTGTGAAGGAGGCCAAGAGTCTCACTGGAAGCCAAACTGGCAGAAATTGCCTTTTCTCCCCATTGTTGATAGTATCTTTAATTTTCTACCTGACATGTTTGGTAGCTTTCTCTCTCTCACTCTCCTCCTCCCTCTTCAACCCCATATACATGTACATATGTATGTATATACATATATATATATATATATATATAAATATATAAATATTCTCTTTTCCAGCCTCCAATTAACTAACTAAACTGACTAAGGCTCCCCTTCTCTGTAATACATACTGTGTTAAATCGATGCAAATCTAACATAGTGCAGTCAGCTCACTTTTCCATCAGCTGAGTACCCAAGAACCAGTGGTGTTTGTTACCGGGTCTGTTTCTGCCAATTTTACTTGGTATTCTATAGATATAATTTAATTATATGTTATATGAAATGTTTCTTTGAAAACTAAGTTGAATGCTTTGGAAAGACTTGGGAAAATAGTCACTAGAACTTTGTTCTTGAATTAAGTATGGTAAAGACAACTGTAAAAAAATAGAAATATCCTAAATATCTAGAAGAATCCTAGATTAAAAAAAAAATAAATTTATTTATTTATTTTTGGCTGCGTTGGGTCTTCGTTGCTGCGCGCGGCTTTCTCTAGTTGCGGCGAGTGGGGGCTACTCTTCGTTGCAGCGCGCGGGCTTCTCATTGCGGTGGGTTCTCTTGTTGTGGAGCCCGGGCTCTAGGCGCGCGGGCTTCAGTAGTTGCAGCACACGGGCCCTAGAGCGCGCAGGCTTAGCTGTTCCACGGCACGTGGGATCTTCCCAGACCAGAGCTCAAACCCGTGTCCCCTGCATTGGCAGGCGGATTCTTAACCACTGCGCCACCCGGGAAGCCCAGAAGGTATGTTAATTAGAGTGACTTTAGCAATCATTTCATTATGTATATGTGTATCAAAGCATGTTGTACACCTTAAATATATATAATTCGAATAAACAAATATCCCCGAGTGATAACAACCTGGAACCAAAGTTGAGAATCATTGCATCAACGGGTCACAATGTGAAGTTTGAAAAGCACTCCTCTTAACTGCTGAAATTCTAATGATATCTGTAGGTTACTTCATAGTATTGTGCCCATGTTAATCTTTTTGTTTCATTTATCGTATTATGGTTATGTGATATTAATATTACAGGAAGCTAGGTGAACATTGCAACCCTTCCGTAAGTTCAAAATTATTTCAAAATAAAAATGTTTAAAAAAAAGAATTCCTCAAAGAAATAATTTAGATGTTCAACAGGAAATGGACAAAAATTTAAATAAGCATTTCTTAAAAGAGGACATCCAGACGGCCAGTAGATCTATGAAAACATACTTAACTTCATTCGTCACCAGGAAAATAAACATTAAAGCCACAATGAATTGCTGTTGCACACCCCCCAAGAAAGGTTAAATAAAGAAGACAGAAAACGCCAAGTGATGGTGCGGAAGTGAAGCGACTGGAACTCTAAAACCTACTTACTGATGGGGATGTAAGTTAGTGCAACTATCTGGGAAAACTGTTTGCCACATCAGTTAGAGCTGCACATACACATACTCTATGACCTGGAAATTCTACCCCTAGGTATACACTAACAGAAATGGGCATATATTCAGGAAAAGACATACTCAAGAACATTCATTCATTTGGCATCTTTTGTAATAGCCAAAGCCTAGAAATAACCCAAGTATCCACCCAGGATACAATGGATAAATACACTGCTGTGTAATCATACTATGAAATACTCAGCAGCAAGTATGAATGAAATATAACCACATGAGACAACATGGATGAGTCTCTGAAAAATGACGTTGAATGAAAGAAGCCAGGCACAAAAAGATGCATTCTGCAAAATTCAATTTACATGGAATACAAAAACAGAACTAAACTATAATGCCTGGTTTCCCTTATGGGGATATTGACTGGTCAGGGCCAGAAGGGGGTCCTGGTGATGTTCTGTTTCTTATTCCGGGCATTAGTTGGATGATGCAAAGTCATTAGACTCTATACTTTGAATTTCTGTCTTTTTATATATAGATCATACTTCAGGAAAAAGTTTAAACAAAACAAAGTACATGGTTTTCTCCTATTATTCAATAATTTGCATTGACTTTCTCTGTGACCTACCAAACCAAGGCTCAGTTTCCTACCCACACACGGCACACGCCCTCTTTAGCATCTTTACTCGTGCAGTTTCCTCTTACTGAAATATCCTTCATCCTCCACATGGCTTGTCTGGTAAAGCATATCTCTTTTACACAGAGTGACTATATGCACCAGTTTACACAGTGCGGTCCTGGATGAAATTTTTGCCCTGGAGTAATTATTTAAAAATATCGGGACTTCCCTGGTGGCGTAGTGGTTAAGAATCTGCCTGCCAGTGCAGGGGACACGGGTTCGAGCCCTGGTCCGGGAAGATCCCACATGCCGTGGAACAGCTAAGCCTGCGCGCTCTAGGGCCCGTGTGCTGCAACTACTGAAGCCCGCGCACCTAGAGCCCGGGCTCCACAACAAGAGAAGCCACGGCAGTGAGAAGCCCGCGCACTGCAACGAAGAGTAGCTCCCTGCTCACTGCAACTAGAGAAAACCTGCGCAGCAACAGAGACCCAACGCGGCCAAAAATAAAATAAATAAATCTACAAAAAAATTCCTTCTCATATAATTGTTTGTGTGTGAGTGTATGTTTAGGGCCCCTGAAATCTACTCTCTCAGCGAATTTCCGGTGTTCAGTACAGTATTAGTAACTGCAGTCATCATGTTATATATTAGATTTATTCATCCTGTGTAACTGCAACTTTGTACCCCCTGACCAGAATCTCCCCATTTCCCCACCTCCTTGTGCCAGTAACCACTATGCTACTCTTTGCTTCCATGTATTGGACTTTTTAAGATTCCACGTATAAGTGAGATCCTGCAGTTTTTCCCTCCTGTGTCTGGCTTATTTCATTGAGCATAATGCTGAGGAATTCTTTATATATTCTGATTATGGGTCTTCTGCCAGACATGCATGTTGTGTAGATAAGCCACTCTGTGACTTGCCTCTTCAACTCTCTCAATGCTGCCTTTTTTTTTTTTTAGTGTTATTTGGCCGCTCCAGGTCTTAGTTGCAGTATACAGCATTTTCGTTGCCCGTGTGCAGGCTCCTTTAGTTGCAGAATGTGGGATCTAGTTTTTTGACCAGGGATGGAACCCGGGCCTCCTGCATTGGGAGTGTGGAGTCTTAACCACTGGACCACCAGTCCCTCTTAATGCTGCTTTTGATGCAATGTACATTCTCAATTGTAAGGTATTTCCATTTATAATTTTTTCCTTTTTGGTTCCTGTTTTTAAAATCTTTGATTATCCCAAGTTCATGGAGAAATCCTCTTACGTCTTCGTATGTTTCTTATCTTCCTTTCTAAAAGCATCGAGGGAAGGAAAACCAGGATTTTGAGAAGATCAAGGTGGCATATACATGCAGGAGGGCTTGTGGGGAGAGGTTGGAGACAGACTAGACAGGAGCCTATATTATCCACCCGAGTATCAGCCCAGACTGGGTGGACCAGGATGTAAAGAGAAGGAGAACAGGAGCAAGAGCTCTGATAAAGATGTGGGGCCTGTCTTCCTGCCTGAGTACAGGAGAGAGGAATGGATACGGAAGTCTGCTATAACTCTGAGACTCACTTAGAAACAGAGAGAACGGAAACCCTTTCACATTGCAGGATCCGGCCTTCTCAGTAATGTACTCTTTGAGATTCTGCGGCCTCTATTACCATGAAGAGAGACTGAGTACGTATTTGCTATGTGCAGAGAACAGAATAAGCAGGAAGTTTTAGCAAGTATAATTCTGGAACAGGAAAGGACTGGAGGAGTCGGCTGCGGGAGGTCGTAGGTCTTGATCTGAGAGACAAGCAAAGGGGAATGGGCCAGCTGTGTGTCGCGGTGAGTTAGTAGAGCACTGAGGGAATGCTCCAGTAGCCTTAGCGCATCCTCATCTACCTTGCAGCTCGAGGCTGAGTCATGGGGACCATTTACCATGGGGAAGCCGACATCTGTTTAATGCCAAGAAGGTCTGGGTTTGCCAGGTTTACTTTTCTGAAGTTGTAATTGGTAAATTTTCCTAAAAGTCCTTCTCCCCTAAAATACAGGCGTCACATCTGAATGGCTTGTGCCCTGGGACTCTCTAATGACGCAGACTTCAACACACTTACATCATGAGGGAAAGATCTGTGTAAACTTTTCAGAGAACGGAGCCTGCAGTTTAGATTTTTTTGGTTACTATTTCATTCTCACTGCATTCTAGCAGAGGACGTGTGTCTATGATTTAAGTAAACAGTTGCTCCATCAGATTGGAGATTGAGGTAGAAGTACCTCTATCCTTTGCTAGGTCAAGATGTTGTGGCAGATTAAAAATTCCACAGATTTTGACTAACAGTTGTGTTTTATTCAGAGGCAGTGAAAGGATGCATAGAGCATGAGATATGCAGACTCTGATTTTTAAAAAATTTTTTTTATTGAAATATAGTTGATTTACAGTGTTGTATTAGTTTCAGGTGTACAGCAAAGGGATTCAGTTATATTTATATACATATATATATATATTCTTTTTTTATGTTCTCTTCTGTTATAGGTTATTACAAGATGCTGAGTGTAGCTCCCTGTGCTATACAGTAGGTCCTTGTTGGTTATCTATTTTGTATATAGTAGTGTGTATATTTTAATCCCAAACTCCTAATTTATTCCTCTCCTCCCTCTCCTTTGGTAACCATAAGGTTGTTTTCTATAGTTGCCCGACCAGAAATCGAACCCGCGCCCACTGCAGTGGCAGCATGGAGTCTTAACTGCTGGACTGCCAGGGAAGTTCCCAGGCTCTGATTTTTTAATATCCTAATATTGCTTCCAATTCTCTCACTCTTGGAAGTGTTTACCTGCCTTTGTTCCTGGTTTGTCCTCAGGGGACTAATGAGGAATTGGGTTCCTTTTGCAGAAGTCTCTAGTCCCACAGTAGAGCTTTATCTACGGGTTTATTTATTTGCTCTATGTCATATCCTACACTGTCGCATCTGGGTTATAACCTTCTGGAGAGCCAGATCCTTGCCTTATTCTTTGCATTCTCTAAATATCCTAGTATATTGCTTTACATGTAGAAGAATACTTAATAAACAGCATTAAAAAAAAAAAACAACAACCGTGGACTAGAACAGGGAAATGGGAGTGAGATCTAGGCAGAGAGTCTTCTGTAACACGGCCCAAACTTCTACAGCCACCCTTATCTCTAGCCACAGACTGTCACATAGCCTGTCCTTTAGCTGCAGTGGCCAATTTTCCACTTCTTGAACTTTTCTCCTTTATATATGTACCTGTAACCGTACCTGACTGTAGAGAGAATTTGGGGCAGAAAAAAATATTTGAAGTAATAATTGCCCCGAAAAGTCCAAATTTGATTTAAAAAATGTCAAGTGTCAAGAAGGTCAATGAACCCCAAGTAAAATAAAGAGAAAACCGTGTATCTCACCTCGGTGGTTTGACACATCCCTGTTCCTTCAGCACGGATGACCTTTGCGTTCCAGGCAAAAGCCTTCAGCAGGCCCTTCACCAGAAAAGATATTCAAATGGATTATAAGCATATGAAAAGGTACTCTGCATTTTTACCAAGAAACACAAATTAAGATCACAAGGAGGTACTGCTGCACCTCCAAAAAACGGCTGAAATTAATAAAACTAATGATACTAGGTGTTGGTGAAAAAGTGAAGTAAATGGAACTCTGATCCATTGCTGGTGAGTAAATTGCTACAAGCACATTGGGAAAACTGTTTGGCAGAATCTGATCAAGCCAAACACACATATTCTGTGATTCACTAGTGAATATATACCCCAAAGAAATGAGTGCTTCTGTTTATCCATAGACATTTCCAAGAACGTTCACAATAGTCAAAAACTTCTAATAACTTGAATATCTATCAGTGGCTGAATGGATAAATAAATTGTAGTATACTCATGCAATAGAATATTGCCTGGCAGTTAAAGTGACTAAGACTGTGCATGATATGAATGAATCTTTTAGATATTAAGTGAAAGAATCCAGAGAAAAAAGAATATATATTATATGGTTACATTTATGTAAATTAAAAAAAAATAATAGACCAACTAATCTCTCACGACAAAAGGTCAGAATAGTAGTTGCCATGCAGGGCTGGGGGTACAACCTGGGAGGAAGCATGGGGGAGGAGGCCCAGTGGGTTGCTGAAAATATTCTGAATTTTGATCTAGGTGATGGTGACACATATGTTTACACGAGTACCATTTTAAGGGGCTGGACACAGTATTTGTGTACTTTATGTAAGTTATATCTCAATAAAAAAATTAAAGAATTAAAATCTGTGCAGTAAGCACCCAAACCAATAAATGCAGATTTACTAAATAATTGTTATAAGTATCATTATAAAACAGAATCAAATGTAAAAATTAGAAATGAAATATACTGTAAGAACAGTTTTATTGCAAGAATATGGCTTTTTAGCCTAGATTATAATGACATTATTTGGAAGTAGGTGAGAGGTAGATAACTAAAAGCAAAATAAATCAGTCGTCTTACATAAAAAGAGTAAAACTATTGCAGAGCACAGGCTCCAGACGCACAGGCTCAGTGGCCATGGCTCACGGGCCCAGCCACTACGCGGCACGTGGGATCCTCACAGACCAGGGCACGAACCCGTGTCCCCTGCATCGGCAGGCGGACTCTCAACCACTGCGCCACCAGGGAAGCCCGAGTAAAACTATTTTTTTAAACTGATTTTACATGTAGGAAATATGGGAAGTAGAAAAAAAAGCAAACTTTTGGTTGTCTGATTTGGATCTTCTCTGTTAAAACACATAAAACTTAACAGCTTTTTTGTTTCTAAATTTTATGTTAGCTAGTAACAAACACTAAAATTTTTTTTTCAAATCGTGGTCTTCGAATTTGGACCCCTCCTCTGTGGTTTCTCTTCCTTAGTGATAGACCTCTGCAGCATGAAGTAATAAACTGGCCTGGTGGACAGAGCAAATCTGACCTCTGCTCTCTCACTGATCCCCAGTTGGTTGCATTTTACAAAGTGGGTGGGTTGCGGATTGTTGCCTTATTTACAGAGCCTAAGGCAGGAAGTTTTTGAAAGATGTCTGAGAAATCACGTTTCCCCCATTGCTTTGCCTTCAGCCTACCTCTCAGGGGCTTCATATATTCTCTTCTTCGCACTAAAGAGTGGAGCCGGCAACTTTTTCAGTTCTTCAGGGTGCGTGATGCTCTGGCGTGCTGTGATCTTGGGTCAGTGGCCACAGGCAGAAAGAGGGTCTCTTAATAAAGCCGTATCTCTGCTTTACTGTTCCTTTCTGATTTCCAGTCCAGCTACCTTGCTCATCTCTCTAGCTGCACAGTCATCAGTGACAAAGGTCCTGAAACAGCAGCTTTGGTGGGAGCATTGTTTAATTCTCAAGACACCAAAGGGACACATGAAATCTGCAACTTTGCTGGGTAACAAAGACTGCTATTATAAGACTAAATGCAAATATAAAAGAAAGTTAGCAGTGGAACAAATAATAAGAAAAATTTTATAGCAAGATATGATTTTCAACCAAGATTATCTTGATATTATTTGGAAGTAGAGTTGAGAAGTGGGAAAATAGGATAAAATAAGTCAGTCATCTTATATAAAAAGATGCCCATCACCTGATTTTGGTGTAGGCAATTCCAATTTTAGGGTCTGCCATTTGTAATACCCTAAATCTGGTAGCAAATCTCTATGAGGAAGTTTGCCATTGAAAGAGTTCGATTTAACTTAGGAAAAAACAAACAGAAGGAAAAATTAAAGAGGTTTGTTGAAAAAAATATTGTTAAAACTCTAGAATAGAAGGAAGAGATTTCAGGGCAGGCACATCCTAGTAAAGTAGGAATTGGAACCAGAGATCCAGCCATTGTCAAGATGCTGTCTTTTTTTTTTTTTTTATCATCTGTGTTTCTCTCTACTTGGTTTTATTGTCTCTCTCTGTGTCTGTAACATATACATAACACACACATATGTAACATATATACATAGCTATCTATATCTAGGGAGAATGCTTTTTTCCATTTGGTGGGAGCATTGGTACCTGCAGCGCTAAGTTTGTATCATTTTAGTTTCATGGCTGAAGAGGCAAGAGTTTCTTTTTTTTCTTTCAACTTTGGTCAATAAAATTACAAGGGCAGATTTTGATTGAAAGAATTCAGATCACATATCTCCGGATATATGTCCTGTTACTATAAGATGGAGTACTGTGTTTTGCTTAGGACTTGGCCTTTACTCAGGGTGAGAGGACATGAATTTCACTAAGATCTGAGCTGCTGCCTTCCATGCTTTACACATGAAAGGTGTTTTGGATGGAAAAACATTTTTATGTCAAAATCGTTTTCTCTTCAATTCTTATAAGATGTTGTGTCGGTGTTCAGAATTGCTGAGATGTCAGAGACTTCCCTGATGTTTTTAATCTTTTTTTATTTTTCCCACACAGAGACTATAGGAATGTATTTCTTCGTAATTTAAAGAATTGCTAGGACATGGTTATGTAAGTTAAAAAATGTTTTTAAAGTAACTTATTCACCTGGCATGTAGTCAGTCCTTTTATTTAATACACAATACACTTTAAAAAAAATTTCTTGTTTTTCTTGGATTATTTCTTTGATTTTTTATTTATTTCCGCTTGTTCTCTTGAAAAATAGTAAGAGAATATACTTTCACAATCTAATAAAGAATGCTTATTCTACGTTTATTAGTAATTTTGTCCTTGTGACACAACAACAGCATTCTCATTGAGGTCAGGAATAAAATAAAGATGCCTGTTAATGCTGTTGAAAATTCACACGTGAGAAAAGAGATTAGGTATTCCTAATTGTTAGGATAACTCCAAATGGTTTTCTCCATTTTAAGAATTTTCCTAATCTTCCTAAAACTTTCCTCTGATCATATATCACTTTCTTGCTCGAAAAAAACTTCAGTTGTTTCCAATTGTCTAGAGCATCAGTTTCCAAACTTTTGTGACTGTGCATGCCAGTAGTAAACTAAAATTTAGATCTCTCCCTACATTCGTACACTTTATAACATGCACTCTAGGAAAATAGCATTTTTACCCATTACCATAGAAGATTTAAATGAGGTTTCTTTGTACATCTTGACGAGGACTCTAACTGATCTATTCTAGCTAAGGGTGATGACAGACTTTCTCAGCATTGCTAATGCTCCTAAAGTCTCTTTACTTTTTTTTATGGAAGATGGAATGTTGCATTTTTGACAGTGTTTCTCTTCAGAAGATCTCAATTTGGTGTCATTGGGAAGACCTTCATATTCTTTGTATTCTTCTGATGATGGAGAACGTTTTCCTTTTCCTTTTTCCTATGCCAACCTCTTGATCTTTGTGACTGCTTTCTGCCTCCTTAAACTCTTTTTACCTGACTTTCATATTTCAGCCTGTCTAGAAACTCTTTTTAACTGTTGGATAAGCTAAAGAAAGGTGTTCCACTTTAGCAGGGGGAATATACTTTATTATTTATAGTGTAAATAATCGGTGACCCACGCTAGGCAGAAGGGTAGGGACAGCACAAACTGCAAGGCACTGGCAGAGGACCTTTGGCTAATATCTTAGCCTGGGTCTTCCCAGAAAACAGAGGCTGAGACAAGAGCTTATGAGCTACCACTTTATTAAGGTATATAATACCAGGAAGGAGGAGTGAAGAAAAAGAGGAGTGAGGCAGAGGGTGTGCCAATATGAGGATATGTTACCATGGTGTCCACTGCTTGGAATCAAGTAAACTCATGTCCACAGAGAGTTTGTTGTTGCAGTGGCGACTGGGGTGGAACAAGTGGTCAAGCATCCCCAAAATTGATGAAGCTGAGAGGATGGTGCAAAATAAGTGACTGACAGTGTAACACTTGCACCATTAACTCTCTTTGGGCCCTTCTGTTGCATCTGCTTCTCAGTTATAATATGGTGCCTCCATTTTTGTGAGAACAAAGTGCTGTCACTTATCTCCTGACAGGACTGGTAAAAGTCTACCTAATCACAAAGAGCCCTTCAGGATAGTGCCAGCAGCAGCAATCTGGCATAAGACTTACATCAAGAAGGTCACGGAGGGGCTTCCCTGGTGGCGCAGTGGTTGGGAGTCCGCCTGCCGATGCAGGGGACGTGGGTTCGTGCCCCGGTCCGGGAGGATCCCACGTGCCGCGGGGCGGCTGGGCCCGTGAGCCACGGCCGCTGAGCCTGCGCGTCCGGAGCCTGTGCTCTGCAACGGGAGAGGCCACAGCAGTGAGAGGCCCGCGTACCGCAAAAATAAAACAAAAAAAAGATCATGGAAATAAGCAGCAGCTGGCCCCAATGCCGTTTTGGATAATCATCTCTCCTCTCCCCACTTCTTTTAGAATTTCCTTTCCATCAGCCAACCCTTTAGCAGCCTGGTGGAATAATCTAGATTTCCACCCCTGAGGGGTTTGTGCACTAAGTTACCTCGACCATCTAAGTTACGGTTGCTGCAGTTGCTGATTTGCTGTTACTGGACATGAAAACACAGAGAGAAGCCTCAGTGGATCCCTGGCTTTCAGGGGATCCCTCAGACTCCCTGCTCTCACTGTAGAGCAGCAATCCTAATTTTTCATAGTAATCAGGTTTAATTAGCACCAGGAGTCCAGTAATTCTTTTCTTTGACCTCTGGTCCATTGAGGTGGGGAGTGAAGAGTGGCTCTCTGACTGCTCTTGCTTTCAATTCAGTAGAACTGGCGGAAGCCTTCTCTCCAAAGGGCCAGGACCTTTAACCTGGCAGAGTCTGACAACGCAGAAAGGGGGAAGCATACATGTTGCAAGTTAAGTCACTGGGAGTGATTCTGAGAGGGTCAACCACACTACTCTCCTTTGGTTCCTAGATTCATGTAGTCCAGCCTTTGGAGACAGGGGCTATTCCATCGTGCTGGTTGGCTGGCTGGCTGTGTGTCATGGGGCACATGGTAGGTAACACAGTGAATCCTGTGGTCATATGTCCAATGTTGCACCTCCTTGGCTGTAAAATATTTCTGTCTGTCTGAGGCAATGCTGAGTGTCATACCACATCAATTGATTAGGCGTTTGGATTGTGGTACTGGTGAAAGCAACATGCACGGAATGAAAACCCATTTTCTGAGCAGGTATAACCTTGTGTAGAGAAGAACTACTGCTCCTTTCAGGATGGAAAGGAGCTGGTGGAATTGATCCAGCGATAGGTGCTGGCCTATTTATAGGGCAATGCTACTCAAAATGAGGTCCATGCGACGTGATGGGCCTTTTACCAATCTGTGATACGTATAGAAATTGAAAGGAAGGGTCTAGAAAATTAACATAATTTGACATTGTTGCCACATTCAAGCATCTAGTAATTTTCTAGTAATTCATTTCACTGTATTATATAAAAGTAATTTCCATAATATTTAAAAGTTTAAAAACAAACAAACCTGGTTGCTCACCACAGATTCAGAAGCACTGTCCCAGAGGAATGGTGCCCTATCGAGCGGTTAGAACCGGTCTCTGTAGCTGGCAGGTTGTGGAATATCAAGAACCCTGGTGGGATGGACCCCTTGCTGTTGTGACCATGCAGTACTCCACCTTTGCTGCCATAGCCGCTCAGGGATGGCTTAGAGGCCCTGAGTCGGTACTAAGCCAAACTGAGAGTCTGGCTGACATCCACAGGAGGGCACGCTGTTTCCCTGGGGACTGGGAACGTTTTCTGGGGTGAATACATTTCGCGGATAGTAACATGAGACAGAAAAATTCTCACAGTTTTTGTGCCCCCTCCCATAGGCCCACTGACAATTGTCTTTCCAAGACCTCCTAGTCCCAAATTGTGGTAGATGGATGGTAGCCTCCGAAGGTATCTGGTCTTAATTTCTGGAATCTGTAAATATTATCTTATTTGGAAAAATGGTCTTTGCAGATGTGATTAGATTAAGGCCCCTGAGATTGTTAGATTATCTAGGGTTCTCTGGGTGGGTCTTAAAATCACATGTGTCTTTATAAGAAAGAGGCAGAGGAAGTTGATAGAAACTGAGGAGAAGGCAATGTGAAGGTGGAGACCAGATTGGAGCAATGCGGCCACAAGCCCAGGAGTGCCAGTAGCCATCAGAAGCTGGAAGAGGCGAGGAATGGGTTTTCCTTCAAGCCTCCAACACCTTTCTTTCAATCTGGTGATAGTATTTTTGGACTTCAGGCCTCCAGAACTGTGAGGGAATAAATGTCTGTGGCTTTATGCCACGAAGTTTGTGGTACTTTGTAACAGCAGCCATAGGAAATAAATACACAAAAATTCTAGTGGTGTCCCTTTCAGCCAAGTAACTGGCCACTTCTCAGGAGTTCATGTACGTATTGGGACCTCAGGGCTTCCTCTATATGAAGTGAACGGCCTAGATTACTGTTTTGAAGTTCTGACCTCTGGGAGAATTTTCCTTCACCATTGTCCTTAGTGTCACTCCTGGATGAGGCTGAAAAGTGTCAGCAGTCCATTTTTGCTAGCACCAAGTATGGTATAGCCCCATTTTTAAACTAGGTTTGAACTATGTGTCCTCTCCTTCATAGGTGTGAGTTGAAGGAGAAATGGGAGAAGGGGCATGGAATTCTGACCGCTCACTCATGTCATTTACTGATGCCTTCTGAATATCCATAGGCCTGACGTACACTTTCCATCGCCATGGGAATTTCTCCTTACCTACCTGACCTCATGATCAGTTGATTAGATAACACCCACCTTCTGATGGGCAGCCCTCATCATACAACCGCTTGGTATCCCATTGTCGTTCATTTACCCATAAGCTTCTTTTCAAAAGGCAGTCATTTTCTGCTGCAGAAGACATGGTTTCCCGCCACTTTCCCAGGTCTGTGCTCTAAGTGTCCTAGTGGAGCTGGAAATTCTGTACATCTTTATCTGTGTCTGGGTACCTCTGGTACCCCTAGTACCATTGAATTTAGTCCTAAATGGCAATTGTATCTAGTCCTGAGTTTGAACTAGAGGCTGGGCCTGTAGCAAAGCCTTATCTTACTCTGAACCACATTTGAAACTCCACTTAATATCAAGAAGTGCAATCTCATGGCTACATCTCCTATCAGTTCTGTTCTACAGAGGACAGCCACTCTGAGCTTCTCAAAGATGGCAGTGATCCCATCCCAGTGCGTTTCTTACTGCTCTTATGAGGAGAGTGTGCTCTGGGTTCTCCCAGACTGATGGGTTCTAAAATATTATATTCTAGCGTGTTCAGTTAGAATATAAGAAACCCAGAGCCCACTGGGTTTTGCTGAGCCAGGAAAGAGAGCTGGAAAGCCTTTGACCCTCTCTGCCTGTGATTACTTGAATGAGATAAGGAATAGTAAGTCACACTGGAAGGAAAGTGATAAGGGTCACAGCTGGAGCAGGGATCTAGACAGATGTTTAAGGCAGTGTTATCTGAGTTCACTTGGGTGTAGTTTTGGTAATCGATTATCTCGTGTAGTTGGCTGCTATGGCAGAAAACCCAGAAGAGAGCCAGTGGCATGAATCTCTGAAGACCATTCATCCTCCTCATTCCTATGAGACAGCAGCCTCTTTGGCTCACGCATCATCTTTGATGACTGAAAAGCACTTCGGGATGGTAGTGAGCTCGCCAAGTGGAGGAAGTGGCGCAGTCCTGAGCCTGCTTGCTGCACAGAGTGGGGACTCCCCCTTGCCCCCAGCTCTGTCCTGTTTCTTCTGCCTGGGCTCTCCTTACAGCCCGGACCTGGCAAGACTGCTTTTCCACAGCCTGCACCATTCCATGCGGTGAGGCCTGAATTCTACTCTAGGGTTTCTGGAACAGTGAGAAAGAAGCCAGGAAGGTTACCTTATACATCCTGAGGATTTACTGAGTCATTCTGCCCTCTGCCTGTCTGGGTCAGTTCTGAGAGAGAATGATATCCTACTGCCTAGCAAGCCATGGGAAATGGTTGCTCCTAACACCGGTCAGCATTCAGCTTGCGGCTTAACCTTCGGTGGAACAATTTTCCTGACTTGGAATAATTAGCTTCTGTGACAAGGAAAGATAGCCAAATGCAAAATAATTAAGAAGACAAGGTCTGTGCATTTCAATCACTCACTCTTCTTGTCCCTCTGCCCCTCTCTGACGTAGCAGGCAAGGGCCAGGGCTGGAATCCTTTCCAACTGGAACAAGGACCTGTCTCCATTCTGAGCCAAGGCAGAGTTAAATAAGCCATTGTGCCATGTGTTCATGGGTAATTAGGCATGAAAAGAATCTGCCGTCGGCTCCCTCCATTGTTCCTCGCAAGCTGTCCTTTTGCCATGTGCCCGAGCCCCTGGGTCTCGGTGCTGGCATTGCTACAGAGATAGGGGTGTTGTCGTCATGGCAACTCCTCTCTGCTAAGCAACTTTATGGTCTAATATTATTAAGGGGGCAGGGGTCAAAAGCCAGCGAAGGACTTTGTCTCTGAAGCCCAGGATAACTGTGGCGGGGATGGGGCAGGATTGCAAACTCATGGGAGGAGAGGGGATCTCAGTAAGCACCAGTTGCCTCCGCAAAGAACCTTTTGAGGCAGAGAGATGGCCACACTGTGAAGTCGATAAACTATGACTGTGAAACTCCCAGTTTCTCGTCTCCATGTCCCGTTCTCCCCCTCCAGGTGCCGGGTACCCTGCTGCTCCCTCCTGCGAAAGGATCTGCTTTCAGTAGTTCCCATCTGAATGTGAATTCTAGTCACTGTTCGTCCCTATTTGTGTTTGTATTTCCAATCTTATTTCCAACTGTGAAATGAGAAGCATTGACTAGGAGGTGGTGGAAAATGTTTGGGGGAGAAGGATCTCTTTCCCCAAACCCTAAAGTTAAATAGTATAGAAAACTGCCTTTTCTTTCTGGTTTAACTCTTTATTCTGGAAGATTTCAAACATTGACAAAAGTGGGGAGAATAGTATCAGGGGATTTCGTGTACCCATCATCCCAGGTGCATTCTTTACAAACGTTCTCCTCAATTGACAAGTAAGTACAGAGCAGAAAGGAGACCTTATATCTCTTTTACCTCATCCTTAGCCAGGCTCAACAAGCCAGGGTAAAAGACTTCTTGAAGTCTGACACAGAAGAGGAAGTGCTGGGCGCTGCCCAGGTACCTTTAGAGCACTGGATTAGGTGTTAAATGTTAGTGCTTTCCTTTCCCCACCTTCAGCCAATCAGAAGACCTGGGCATGCCCAGAGCACCCACATATCCAGCCAGTCCGGGGCCAAAGATGGCTGTTACCCATGTTACTTTTCCCTAGTTTGCACGGGCCCTGTTTACAGACTGTGTCATCAAGTAATCTGAACTAGCAGATTGACTCTCAGTGTTGACCAAGAGAAGGGTTCAAAAAACTGTTCTCGCATTAGGTGACAAAATGGATCCGCTGTTCTCCTAGAATCCCAAAGTGCTGCTACTGCTGCAGAGGCTTTTAAAGTACCCAGATCTTCCTCCTGGACCAGCTTTTGGCCTTCGTGGGCAGGGAGCAGAGGGCTGTGCAGTACATGAGACTGTGTTGTAACAAGGTTATTCTCCGCTGTCTGCTAATGAATTAGGTTTACGATACTCCCCAATTAAATTAAAATTGGTATCATGGCATGAAAAAATTGGTTTAAAAAAATAAAAGGGTCAACATAGAGTTCTGTGTGAGGTATAAAGATGTAAGAGTTAAGTTCAATTTCAGATTACCCAATGTAGTTTTCTATAGTATAGCTATGACAACAACAGCTACCATCACCAGTGCTTACTACTGTCACTGTCGTGGCCATTACCACCTAATGTTTACCATTTCTGAAGGGCTGTCTTGCCCATCATAGCTGGAATAACTATTTTCAGGTGAACGAACGTGTTAGAATGTTTCCAGGTGAGATGTGTTGATTATCCAGTTATTGGATATTAGCAGAACTCAGTCAGAAGTAAAAGACAGCAACGGCAGGGTAAGGATAGAACTTCAAGCGCTGTGAGAGGGAGAAAGAAGTGGCGGGTAGGTGGGGCGGGGTGGGTGTAGCATTGTTCAGTAAACCTTCCGCTGATTTTACTAAAGAGGGAATGTAAACAATTGCTTCTATAATTGATATGACTGATATTGATGATTAACACCTCACATTTTCACTTTTTAATATGGTAGCCAGTGTTTCAATATATTGAATAATAATTATCCACCCTATGAGGAAAGTAGGTAGATGTTCACATCACTACCTCATAGGTAAGGAGACAGAGATGAGTCTGAATGAGTTGGGCAAGCATTAGCCCCCTTCCCGATCCAGAATACTTTAGGAACAAATCAATAGGACCAACAGCTGATCCAGTTACTCAAAGTAGCTTACGAACATCTTTTCATTCCATTTTATAGAACGCAAATGATCTTTCTTTTATATAACCCTTGTTCTCCTATTGCCTTACATTTTTCCTTCACAGACAAGGTTCCTTTAAAAATAACTTGAATCAGGCTCTACTGGTTGCAAAGAAGGGAGACGCTTAGCTCTAACTTGAGGAATAAAGGAACTTAATGTACACGTGTCTGCACAGGAGACGGAAAAGCTCTCTGCAGCTGAGAGGGTTGTAGAGACCAGTGGTATCTTCGTCCTCTTGCAGCGGCCCCACTTCTCTCCACTACCGGATTCTGTTTTTCCTCTGTACCATAGAATTCCTTAGTTTACTTAGAACTCAGTCTTCCTGTAGCTTTGGTCTGTATGTGACCCACTGTGGCTGTTCTGGCCTTTAAATGGTACACTTTCTTCAACTTTTCTTCTATTGCCAACTAATAAATTCTCATGATATTTTCTTGATCGGAGTCTTAGGAGAGGAAATGCGCTTTGCCCAGTATGCTGAGAATTTAGGATTAGCTGCCCTTGGATCAGGTGTTCATGCCTGGGCCAGTCACATGTGGCCTGTGTCGGGGTTCATGTAAGACAAAACGTGGTAGCTTAAGCCTACCGTGATTTGTAAAAGAAAGAGATGGAGAACTTGAGTCAGGGTAGTAAAATTAAGCTTGCTGACTCTACTTGCTTCCCTCTCATTTACTCTTCAGAATGGGCAGGACTGGGGTGAGGAAGACGAGGCACCTGAGATGAGAGATTTAAGGCAGAACTCACTCTCAGGTGCTGATCCTGCTTGTGTACATCTTTGAGAGCAAGCACCACCTTAAATTCTGTTCCCTGGGTGCCTCGCTTGTCTCCCCTGGTCCGCATCCCTTCTCCAAATGTGCGCCCACCAAGCTCACCAATGGCCTCTGTATTGTTAAATTCAATGAACATTTGCAGACCTTTAAGATCTCTTTTTTGGCCTTGGTGTGTGTTTAACACTTTCATTGAGACGCTTCTCTGTATTTTCCTCTTCTATCTCCAGATAACCTTTATTTTTTTGAAGTATAGTTGATTTACAATGTTGTGTTAATCGCTCTGTTGTACAGCAGATATTCAGTTATACATATATATCTATCCTTTTTCATGCTCTTTTCTGTTACGGTTTATCACAAGGTATTGAATAGTTCCCTGCACTCTACGGTGGGACCTTGTTGTTTATCCATTTTATATATAGCAGTTTGCCTATCTCCAGATAATCTCTTGTATGGCTCCCCTTTTCAGCCTGTCTTCATACTTGGGCATACTGTGCTTGTCTCTTGACATACTTCCTTAGGACAGTTGAGCTATACCTGTGGGTTTCCACCAGAACCATGTATTGATATGGTTTTGAAGTTTACATCTTCAAGTAGATCTGTCTCCCGATTGACTGTTCACATCCCATTTGCCTCTCAGACCTCCACCTTGATGTCTCCCAGGAACATCAGACTCAATATGCCCCAGCACATGTATGTAACTGTCCCGCAGAAAAGCTTCCTGTGCATTCAGTATAACCCGCGTCAGCAAATCCACTAGATCAGTCAAAACAATCGACCAGGGCTTCCCTGGTGGTGCAGTGGTTGGGAGTCCGCCTGCCGATGCAGGGGACACGGGTTCGTGTCCCGGTCCGGGAAGATCCCACATGCCACAGAGCGGCTGGGCCCGTGAGCCATGGCCGTTGGGCCTGCGCGTCCGGAGCCTGTGCTCTGCAACGGGAGAGGCCGCAACAGTGAGAGGCCCGGGTACTGCAAAAAAAAAAAAAAAAAAAAAAAAAAAAAAAAAAAAAATCAAAAAAGAATCGACCATATTATTCGTGACTCCTCCCCATCACAGCCAATTAGTCATGAGGCTTTTTGACTGTCTCCTCATATATCTTGTATCTGCCCATTCTTGTCCATCTCTACTGTTGTTGCCTAACTCAGACTCTTGTCTACCTCCACTCCAGTTGTCCACAAATTGGTCTTTTTAAGTCCAGTCTTCCTCACTTTCCAATCCATACCGCATGCTACAGCTAGAGTGATCTTCCAGAAATGAAATTCTGAACATGTTAGTCACTTGCTTTAGATTCTTAAACAGCTTAGCATCATCTAAACAGATAAAGTCTAAGCTTTTTAGTGTGGCCTTCAAGATCCTCATAACCTGATCCGTTACTGTCTCTGAATCTCATTTACCACCACATCCTCAAAGCCTCTGATCCAGTCATATCGTATGACTAGTGTTTTTCCCCAAGACAGGTGACTTCCTGATGCTGTGCCTTTTATATGCTGTTCCTTCTACCATTTTCCCTGTTTGCCCAGAAAACTCCTGCTCGTCCTTGAAGACCTGCCTCGAGTGTTACATGGTATGTGACAGTTTCTCATGTAACCAGAGCTGAATGCTGCCTGTATATTATAGTGTGTTGACACATCTGTTCTCCAGTACTCATCCTACTAGTTTGCAGTGATTTTTCACTTATTAGACTTTTTCTTTCAAACCAGGGATTTCCTTTACTCATCTTTGTGGCCCTGGTGCCCAGTTGTTTCACAGGGCTAGCACTCAGCACTCAATATATATTTGGAGATGCTTCTACCTTTCTGGGCTCAGCGAATGTTTGTTGCTGAATTAATAGTGCTTTCTGGGCTTCCCTGGTGGTGCAGTGGTTGAGAGTCCGCCTGCCGATGCAGGCGACACGGGTTCGTGCCCTGGTCCGGGAGGATCCCACATGCCGTGGAGCAGCTGGGCCAGTGAGTCATGGCCGCTGAGCCTGTGCGTCCGGAGCCTGTGCTCTGCAACGGGAGAGGCCACAACACTGAGAGGCCCGCGTACCGCAAAAAAAAAACAACAAAAAAACACTGTGGATAAAGGAGGGGTTGGTTTTTAAAAAAAAAAAAAAAAATAGTGCTTTCTGGTTTCCAAAATATTTTCTTAGGATTCATATTGTGTGGCCTCTTCTTTTGATGGGTCATTTCTGCATTGGATTATTTGGACCATGGCTTCCCCGTGGAATTGGTCCCATTGAAGGCAAAGTGGCGCGGCTGGGAGGGGATCAGAACTCTCCTGGGTCTGTCTGTGGTGGTGGCATCACCCAGCTCTCCCATGTCATTGCTTTGGTGGAGCTGCCCTCTCTCCCTCCGGATGTCCAGTGTGTCCCAGCTCTTCTCCTCTGTCCTCAAGAAATAATCTCTCTGTTCCTAGGGAATAATCTGATAAGTTAATTCACCCAGTGAATTCACCTGCCCTCAAAACCTTCCAAATCACAGCGGTCAGGCCGGCACCAAGCAGCACCTTCAAAAGGAACGTGTGTGTCCCCCACCCCCAAATTTCCTTCCTCAGCACTCGTTGCTTCATTTCCTGAATTTAAAAAAATGTGTGGTAACTTTAAAATATAGTATTCAGTAGTCAATGCATTAAATCTACTAGGGGGGCTTCCCTGGTGGCGCAGTGGTTGAGAGTCCGCCTGCCGATGCAGGGGACACGGGTTCGTGGCCCGGTCTGGGAAGATCCCACATGCCGCAGAGCGGCTGGGCCGCTGAGCCTGCGCGTCCGGAGCCTGTGCTCCACAGTGGGAGAGGCCCCAGCAGTGAGAGGCCCGCGTACCACACACACACAAAAAATCTACTAGGATCTTGGTGCTTATGAGTTTGTCATAGTGTCTGACTTAGCAGAGCTCTGAGAGAATAACCGTCTGACCAGGGGTAGGAGAGCAGAGGGGAGAACCTGGGAACAGGGAACAGACCTTGTCTGTAAGATCTGGTTGGAGTGGGGGGTCATGGGTAACTTGGGAGCAGAGGACCTGGCCGGCATTTGGATAGTGGTGAGGGGTGGTGAAAAGGGGAGTGACGGACTGAAAAGCAGAGACACTATGTTTGCTGATTCATTCAACACTTTTACTGCATTTTACTATGGGCCAGGCACCAGAGTTAATGGAAAAAAATAAAAAGGTGATGCTTCTGCATTGAAGAAACTCGTTATCTCGTGGGAAATTTAGATACTGAAAGTCGCAAAGTGTTTCGAGTATCACAGCAGAGGTTAAATATAATGTGCTTGTGGAGCACACAGGAGGGAGCAACGAACTCTGACGGGGGGAAGAGAGGTCAGCAGAGCTGGGGAAGCTGCAGAGAGAAAGTAATCGTTGATTTCTGTCTGGATGGGTAAATATGTCTGAACGGAGAAGAGGAGGAAGAACATTCTAGGGAGAGCAGATGTGGCAAAGGTACTCATGTGACAAATATTTATTTGATGCCTGCTACGTGGCAAGTGCTTTTCCAGTTGCTTGGGGTATATCAGTGAACAAACGGACAAGGCTCCGTGCTTACAGAGTTTACAGTCTAGTTGAGGAGACAGAAAATAAGATGAATAGTTAAAGTATAGAGTAAGTTACATACGATAAGTGGTAAAGGGCAAGAATGAAGCAGGCATGAGACATACGAAATGTTTGCAGGGGGACTGACATTTTAGATGGGGGACCAGGAGAGTCTCCCTGAGAAGGTGGCCTCTGGGTAAAGGTCTGAAGGAAGTAAGGGAACAAATCCTATGAGTATCAGAGGTGAGGATGCTTTGAGTAGAGGAAACAGAAAGGGCCAAGTCCTGAGCTAGGGGCAGACGTGGAGTCTTCGAGGGATACAAAGGAGGTCAGGATGACAAGAATGGAAGGATGGAGTGGAGGCTAGGAGGCAGTGAGATGAGAGAAGTCAGGAGGAGGCGGATGATTTGGACTCTGTGGGTCACAGTAAGGAGAGTGGCTTGTAGTACGAGCAGATGGAGAACGATTGGAGGAATCTGAGCAGAGCGGAAAGACGTCCGACTTAGGCTTTAACAGCACCGCTCCGGCTGTTATGTTGGGAAATGGCTGCAGGGAGTCAAGGGCAGAATCGGGGGGACTATTTAGGAGGCTATCTTGACAGTCCAGGTGAGAGATGGAATTGACTTGAACTGCAGTAGGGTAGTGGGGGTGGTGAGAAGTGGTCACTTTGTAGATTTAGTATGACGGGGAGCCACAGAAATTCACGACACTTTGGACATGAGGTACGAGAGACGGAAGAATCAAGAACGGCTCCAAGGTTTTAAGCCTAAGTTGCCATAAATTGAGAAAGGAGAGGAACTGGTTTTGGGAAAAACGACAGGAGCTCAGTTTGGGGGCGTGTTAAATTGTGATATCCAAGTGGTGATATTAAATAGGCAGTTTTGGCTATATGGGGAGAGATCCAGGATCCAGGTTGAAGAAATAACATTGAGAGGCGTCATTACTAGGTAGAGAGTCACCCTAACTATATAGATGGCATTTAAGGTCATGAATCTAGAAGAGGTCATGTAATCATAGATGACATTACGTAGGCAATAAGTGTAAATAGTAAGAAAGAAGACATTCTAGAACTGAGCTTTGGGGGAATCTAACATTAAGAAGTCAGCGAGATGAGGACAAACTGGGGAAAGCAGGTAAGGAGGGGTAGCCAGAAATGAAGAAGGAAAACAAAGATGATGTGTTGTCCTGGAAGCCAAGAATATGAAGTGTTTCAAGGAGCGCTTTCACTTACGTCAAAAGCGGCTGATAGGTAAACAAAGATGGGGACTGAGAAATGACCTTTGGATATAGCAGTGTGGAGGTCATTGGTAGCCTTGTGAAGGGCCATTTCAGTGCAGTGATGGGGACAAAAACTTGCGTGTGTTTAAGAAAGAATGGGAACACATAAAAGGATAGATGCTCAACATCATTAGCCATCAGGGAAATGCATCAAAACCACAACGAGCTACCACTTTTCACCCGCTAGGATGGCTATAATAAAAATGACAGATAATAACATGAATTGGCAAGGAAAGGGTTTGGAGACATTGGAACCTTCATGTGCTGCTGGTGAGAATGTAAAATGGTGCTGCTGCTTTGGAAAACAGTCTGGCAGTTCCTCAAAAAGTTAAACATAGAGTTACCGTGTGGCCCAATAAATAGTTCCATTCCTAGTATATACTCAAGTAAAAACATACATCTACACAAAAACATGTGCATGAATGTTCATAGCAGCTTTATTCATAATAGCCAAAAAGTAGAAGTGACCCAAATGCCCATTAACTGATGAATAAAATATGGTATATCCTCACAGTGGAATACTATTTGGCAATTAAAAGGAATGACTCACTGATACATGAGGCAACAGGGATGAACCTTGAAACCATTAGGCTAAGTGAAAGAAGCTAGTCACAAAAGACCACATATTAATTTCCATGTAAATGAAAAGTCCAGCACGGTCAAATCTATAGAGACAAAAAGTAGACTAGTGGTTGCCTGGGTCTGGGGGTAGGAGACAGGGATGGGTAGGGAATGACCTGCTAATTGGTAGGAGGTTTCTTTGGGGGTGATAAAAATATTCTAAAGTTATATTGTGCTAAAGACTGTGCAACTCTGAATACTAAAACCATTGAATTGTATACTTTAAATGAGTGAATTTTATGGTATGTGAATTATATCTCAATAAAATTCTCTCAAAAAGTCGTACTATGAGGGAAGGAGAAAAATAAGTAGAAGGAGAAAACTGGATTAAGGAAGGAATTTTTTTAAGATCAGAGAAATCTCAGCATATTTTATGATGTTGCTGTTGATCTAATGGAAGGGAAAAGTTTGATGATACGGGAAAGAGAGAAGAGTTGGTGGAGCAAGAGAAAATAAAGATTTAGTGTATAGGTGGAGAGAGTATGGCAAACTCATTCAAAATAATAACAGAAAGTGGAGTATATTCACTCTGATTCTGGTAGGTAGGTAGATACGGAGTTGTAGGTATTTAAAATTCTGTTCTAATTGCTTCATATAAAAAAATTGTAGTAGAAAGCAAGATTGACGAGCTGAGAGTGAAGCGGGGGAGGGAGGTGTTGGAAATCAGAGAAGAAAATCCGAAATAGTTGTCCTAGAGAGAGTTAAGAAAGAATGGATCAGGGAAGAAAAGAATGATTTCTGGGGAGTGTTAAGGACCCATATAAGGTTGGGTGAGCACAAATGTAAGATGAGACTAGTTGGCATGCTTGTGTATTTTTCTCCAGCTATTTTCAGTTGCATGGGTTCAGGCATAGAGTAAGTGAAGAGTTGGATTTAGCCAGCGTTCTGATTTTGCCAGATTAGATTGGGTTTCCAGAAAACAGACTCTGAGATGGAGATTTGTGTGCAGGAAGTTTATGGAGGAGTGCTCTCAGAAGCAACATCTGTGAAGAAGGGAGGGAAGGAGGGCCGGGCAGAGGAGAGGTTGAACGGTGATGCAGGTGTAACAGAGTCTCAGGGAGCTGTGAGGCTGGGATACCTTCAGAGTTGTCCCAAATTGAGGCAAGGAGCTGGGGGTGGTTTGTGCCCCTTTGTAGATATTTAGATATGGGATTCCCCTGGAGAAGAGGCACTGCCTTGGGCAAGGAGCCTTCCTTTGGGTGAAGGGAATTCTTCAAGAAGGACTTAGCTGTGAGATGGAAGCCATCAGTACTGCTAGGAGCTGAGGTAATAAGTGCCTCAGTCCTAAGGGGAGGTAACATATGCAAGACCACACAACCCACTACAGTTCACCCTGTGCGCTTATGTACTAAGTTTACCCCTGCTAGGAAGAACTCCTCTAATCTTCTGACTGATCTCTTTTCCCAGGCAAACTTGCAAGAAGAAGGTTAGTGGGACTAATTGTACCTTTGTAACTGGTTTGGACGCTGTCACTGATACTCATTAGCTCTGTATTCCTTACCCATTCTAGATTCTCTCCTCCCTTGGCCGGCACATCTGCTTATCTGGATGGCTTCCCTGGTTTTCATATATGAGGTGTCTGAGCCCCTGGTGACCAAGCCATTCCCAGGTTTTGGCTGTTGCATTTGTCCATTTACCATCCAAATTGGGCAGGGATGTACCAAGAGATGCCACATTGGATTACCTGGTTGCCAGACACAGTTTTCACTTCCCCCTTATGGAAGAATCATCCTATCTTCTTCTGATGATCAGGGTCCATTTCTTCTACCAGTATGGTGACACCTTTCTTCAACTGCTGGTATTTTGGTACAAGGAGCTCAAAGTGACCAGGTGACAGGCGTAGTTAAGTTTAATGGGAACATAATGTGTTTCTTGTCTGATTTCCATTTTGGGAATGAGGAGCTATAAATCTGTGGGGACAGGAAGCACATATTCCCAAGTGGGTCGCTGGGAGTGCTAGTAAGAAGGGCCACCTGGTTCCCAGACCCATGCATTATACATACTGGGGACATGGGATCATAAAGTAGTCACGGGATTAAGGTGTACACTGTGTCCTGGAGGATAGCACCTCATCCTTTCAGAGTCTCATCTCCAAGCTGGTGGCTCAGCTACACCTTTGAAAGGTCATTCTACTGCTTAGTCAGTTTCATAGATTGGGATGGTACACAGGATATGATGGGACTAGGGGATCTTACGTTCAGGTGCCCTCTGCCACACCTACTTTTACGTAAAGGTTCGTGACGCAGTCAACGTAATATGGCATTCCGTGCCGGCCGATCAAACATTCTGAATGCTCTTGGATAGTAGTGCTGGTCAAGACCTTTCGGGCAGCAAAGGCAAACCCACACTGGGTTCGGGTTTCCTGTGAAAATGAATTGCTGTTCCTTCCAGCATGAAAGAGATTCAGTGTAATAAACTTAACCGCCAATGTCTTGTTAGTCTGCTCTAGTGACAGGGCCACATCAGGGGTTGGCTGTTTGTTTCTGTTGCTAGAAGGCTGAGCATTTGGCAGCATCAGGAGGCAGCATCAGTACCTAGATGCTGAGTGGTACCAGCATCGTTGGATACCACCCACTGTTGAGTGGTATTCCATGCTTTTGGGTCCATGAATAGCCTCTAACCCTATTACCATGGCTACTCTGTTCCAAAGCCTGTTATGCTGGCCCTGGGGTGACAAATAACAGTGGCTGGATAAATTACTCTGTCCATTTGGTTGTTTAGTGTTTATTCCATGGCATAGCCACCAAGGAAGATTCTTGTACTTTGTGATTCCTCCCACACTTCCATTCACATATCCTTTCCCCTGACCTCTTGTCCACAATCTTCCAAACTTCCTAGGTTCTGACCAAGCCACGTCCATTATCACTGCCCACGAGTCCATGTATATTTAAGTCTCAGGCCATTTCTTTCTCCACACAAGTAGATGAACGGGTTTTTCACCTGAAGTCTGCCCTTTGGGAGAATGTCCTCTCGCCACTGTCTTTTGGTGTCACCTTTGAGCGAGGCTGTAATACAGCAGCAACCCTCATTTGTCTTGTAACTACATACTGAACCAACACAGCCATGATCTGAACGTAAACGTTTTCATCCCCTGCCAGAGTCATCTCCACCCCATGCAGTCATAGGTATGAGCTTAGAGACAGGCATTGGTGCAACTGTGGTGGATAACACAGGGGGCGGGGCTATCGGCCCCTGCAGCTCGTACGTGCCTCAGTCCTGCTTATGCCTGATGCTGGTGTACCACGTCCATCTTATAGTAAGCTGCCGCTGGGCCCTCCTGACCTTACAGAACCTAGATCTTTCCATTCCTTACAGATGGCTAATAGAATCTTGCCCATAATGGGGGGTTCTTGCCATATGGCCGCTTAATGTTCAGTGGTCAAAGACTTTATCTCTACCAGGGTCCAGTAGCAATGCAAGGAACATCACGCCAAATAAATGATAGTTATCTGTTAGCAAAAGCATAGCCTTGCTTCAGATGTCTAAGAGTTTGTGTTGTGATTCTTCTATCAAAGCTTGGTATAAAGTCCATATGATGGAAAGTCCATGATTCTGCTGGGTCATATGGCCCAAGTGGTTGATTTTTCCTGTATTGTGGTCTTGATTCCTGTTCGAGACCTGACTTGAAGCTGGAAGACTTTTATGTGTCTCAGTAAGCGGGCAAGGGCAGCATCTCAGGAGTGGAATAAGCTGCCTCTAGAATGTGAGGAGGTTTACCAGGCACTTCTTCCTTCTTAGTGGTGGAAGGTACAATATACAGTAACGTGTGCTTTAATTTAGACGGGTGTCTTAGCATGACCCAAAACCGAACCCCTAAAAACTTCACTGATATGGTGGTGGTCCCCTAATTCTTTGTAAGATTTATTTCCAACTGTCCCGCACGTGTGTCTTATTAATGTACTCGCCACTTCTTGTTCATCCAGTCAGACTAATGAGATATCATCCATATGGTGGAATGATGTGATGTTCTGTGAAGTGTCCAAACTGTACAGGTCCTTTTAGACAGTACTGTTAAAGAGGAAGGGTCACCTTGGGGCAAATGTATATATGTGTACTTTTGTCCATTGCATATGGATGCAAACTGCTTCTGGTCCTGCTTTTCGATAGGGATGGAAAAGAGCACATTTGTCAGATAAGTGGGTCCCTGAATACCATGTGCTTAAGGCTGTGTGACCAGCAAAGATCCCACATCTGGAAAAGTGGCTGCAGCTGGGGTTACTACTTGTTCAAATTTGCTGCATATCACTGTCATCCATCACAGTCCATCTGGTTTTTGTAGGGGTCAGAATGGTGCATTAAATGGGATGTGATGGGGACCATCACCCCTGCATTCTTTTGGTCTTGAGGGTGAGCTATCTCTGCCATTGCCCCCTGGGATAAAGTATTGTTTTGATTTACTGTCTTAGCCAGAGGATAAGATTTAGAGGATTCCTCTTGGATTTATTTCTCAGTTGATAAATCTTATTCCACAGTCCAAGGAACCATGTGTGGCTCCTGCCAATTTTTAAGCATGTTCGTTTCAACTGTACATTTTGGGTATCAGAGAAATGACCACTGAGTGGGTCTGTGAATAAGTGGAGCCACTGTAATTTGGACCTGGGACAAGACTCCATGTGTTACCCGGTTCCCGAAGCCCCCACTCCAGCAGGGTGACCATGAAGATCTCAGATTTCAGTGTGTCTTCACAATACCTAGCCATTCCCCTTTTCTTAATAAATGACTGTCTTTCACTTTGCCTTTTCTGGAAGGATTGGGAAAATTATTTTCACATATGCTTTCTGTGTTCCATAAATTTTCTTCATGGGAACTCAGCCTCTCTTTCAAGTAGTGGGCTCTGGATTTGTTCCAGAAACTGCTCAGAGGATTTTGACTCTTGATTGGAGTGACTACCTTCAGTTTCCTATCATCCACGCTTGATTTCTTTCGGTTCTATGAATTAAGCAACTTCCTTGTTAGCTGCCCATCATCTTTCCCTAAGGATTAATAAGAGCCATCTTTTATGAATCATCTCCATGGCAGTCCTGCAGGAAGTGGCACATATTCTTTTGCAAAGCCAAGGCCTAAAAAAAGGAATAAATGTCCTTAAAAAAAGGCATAAATGCCAGCTTAACGAGGAGGAGTGGGCCTGGACCTGCTCAAGTTCATCAACACAGATGTCCCAGTTCCAGTTCTCAGGGTTTCATTTCTTCCTAATCAGGGTCCTAGTCTTGGCGTAACAGCTACCCAGGGTCTGAGAATTCGGCCTCCACTGAGAATTCAGCCTCCACTGGGATTCTGCTACACCTATCATTGAGTGGCCCTGGTCCTCGGCTTTCTGATTCTTTAGCTGCAGAAGCGGAGGTCTCTTTAAATACTGGCTTTCACACTTAACCTTTAATTGATGATTAATCACCCACGGCCTTTCATTGTCCTTCCTCAAGGCATCAGTAGCCCCCAGCAACAGTTATTCAACTTCACAGTCTGTGTCTTTCCTGAGATATCCTTCCGAGTGCATTTCATTACACGCGTATCCTATCCAGTTTACCACTGGTGGAAGTTATAACAATTGTACCATGACAGCATGCCAGGAGCTACTCATTACCTCTTACCAGCCGGTGATGCAGTCCTGATGGCCAGCTAGCTGGTGTGTGATGTGGTTCCAAAACTCAGAGTCTGCTTCCAAGAACGCATGGTACCAGTTGTCTCAGGTCAGAATTTAAATTTAAATTTTATTTTAGAGTACAGTTGATTAACAATGTTGTATTAGTTTCAGGTGTACCGCAAAACGATAGTTATGCATGTATCTATCCTTTTTCAAATGCTTTTCCCAATTCTTTTCCCATTTAGGTTATTACAGAATATTGAGCAGAATTCCCTGTGCTGTACAGTAGGTCCTTGTTGGTTATCTGTTTTAAATATAGCAGTGTGTACATGTCAATCCCAAACTCCCAATCTATCCCTCCACTCAACCCTTCCCCCTGGTAACCATAAGTTTGGTCTCTAAGTCTGTGAGTCTGTTTCTGTTTTGTAAATAAGAACATTTGTATAATTTTTTCTAGATTCTTCATACAATCAGTGTCATATGATATTTGTTTTTCTCTGTCTGACTTACTTCACTTAGTGTGATAATCTCCAAGTCCATCCACGTTGCTGCAAATGGCATTATTTCATTCTTTTTGATGGCTGAGTAATATTCCATCATACATATGTACCACATCTTTATCCATTCATCTGTCGATGGACATTTAAGTTGCTTCCATGTCTTGGCAATTGTAAACAGCGCTGCAATGAACATTGGGGTACATGTATCCTTTCGGACCATGTTTTTCTCCAATATATGCCCAGGAATGGGATTGCAGGATCATATGGTAGCTCCATTTTTAGTTTCTTGAAACACACTCTTTGGTGGAGATTTGCATGTAGGAAGCCTTGGGGGTTGTTGTTGTGAGAAGTACCTGTAAAGCAGTGAGGGTGGCAGATCGGGCAGAGGGGAGGTAGGAGTCTGCTGCTATTACAGTAGAACTGGCAGCACTGTTCCAAATGAAGCCAAGGGGGCTTAGCTCTTATATCCCCCTCAGGGACCAGTCAGTGGATGTGGGATGTCTCCAGGGGTGGGGCATAACCTTGGTGAAGTGGCTCCCATTGGCTAAGGACAGGTCTCAGGGAGAGACTCAGCTGGGAGCCCTCAGCAGCAAATGCCCCTGGCTTGGGTATTGTACTGGGGGCCTTCGGGACTGAAGGACTCTTCCCGGCCACCACAGCATCCCCTCTGCTTGATGAGGTGAAAGGGGATCAGGAGAACCGAGGGTGTGCACAAAAGATAACTGATGGTTGCCCATGCCTTTAAGTTTCGTCAGGAGAAACGTTGGGGTGAGGATAGTGAAAGAGTGGCAGGATCAACAAATTATAGGTTCCTGAGGGGTTGAAGGATTATTGGAGTTAGAGCAAGTGGTAGAAATTAGTCTGAAAAGATAATTAAGGGCTAGCTTGTGAAAGGCCCTAAGCATCCAGCTGAGGAATTTGGCTTGTGTCCCATAGAAAATAGGTAAGTGATAGAGATTTAAAAACACCAATTTGTCTTAATCATATGTGATTTAGAAAGCTTAAACTTGCAGTGGCTTAGACACACATATAGTCTAGAACAAGGGCAGCCAATTAAGATGCTTTTGCAATAATCCAGGGTTAGTCCTGGCTTCACGTGCTAGATATTTGTGTCAGAGACTGCCAGTTGCCTATCCAATTCTATTCTCCCTTATTCCATAGGAAAGGCCTCTGTATTGTCAAATGTAGTGTTGTGTGTAGCCTTCCTTACATATAGAAGGGGCCATTGAATGTAAGAGAAAGGCACTGGATACAGCTTTTGAGAAGTCCATGTTGAGGTAGTTAAATCAGCTGCAGGCAAGTGTGGAAAGCTGACTGATGCCTCCCAAAGATGACCATGTCCTAATCCCTGGTACCTGTGAATATGTTAACTTACATGGAGAAGAAGGATTAAAGTTGCAGGTAGAATTAAGGTGGTTAATCAGATGGATCCTAGATTATCCAGGTCGGCCCAACGTCATTACATGGATAAGTATAAGTGAAAGAGGGTGAAGAGTTCAAAGTAACGCAACATAAGAAGGACTCAGCCCGCTAGAGGAAGGGGCCCGAAGCCAAGGAATGCTGTGGCCTCTAGAAGATGGAAAAGACAAGGAAATAGATTCTCTCCTGTAGGCTCCAGAAGGAAATGCTGCCCTGCTGACACCTTGATCGCACCCCAGTGAGACCCAGGTCAGATTTTTAACCTGTAAAACTGTAAGGTTATATATATATATATATATATATATATTTTAAGCTACTAAGTTTGAGGTAATTTGTTACAGCAGCAATAGAAGACTAATACAGCAGCCATTTTTACTTTTTACTTCACCCTTGCTTCTTTCTAACTTCTGGAAAGCAGATGTGAGGGTTGGAGTTCAGCCGCCATATTGGGCTATAAAGCAGACCTGAGGATGGACAGTGTGCATTAAAGATGTTAGACCAAAAAGACGGAAAGACTTGGGTGGCCAAGTTTTGGACTGTCAACCTCTGAATTTCTTTTAAATGAGAGAAAAGTACTTAAGAGACTGTAATCAGGTTCCTATTAACAGTTACCTATAATTCCTGACTAAAATAATAGTGGAGGTTGGATATCCTTATCACCCTTACACTCAACATACTCGGTCCAGTAAATGTTTGAGCTTACCATATGTTAGACATGATTTTCTTTCCCGATTTCTGCTAAAGGTACCACCATTCTCTTTAAACACGTATTGGATTGGCTAATAAATAGTTTCCCAAATATGCCTCCCATTTTCCTGATTCTGTGGCTCCGAGCCCCGGACACACCCACCCATACACACCCACACACACCAGGGTTTCCGTAACTTATTCTCTCTCATCATTTCCCTTCTGTTTCCTCCCTTTCACTTACATTCACTGTTTATTCATTTTTACATAGTTATTTATTTATTTACATTGTCACCAGAATGTAAGCTCCCTGAGGATAGGAACCATGTCCATCTCAGTCACTACCCAATTTCTAGGGCCCAGATGAGTGTCAGAGTAGAGGCTCAGTAAATATTTGTTAATTGAATGGATGAGTGTACTGTCACTGTAAAGACCCTCTTAGCTTCGCATAGAGGCGTCTTAAAATTCAGGCTGGAAAAGACAATGACTGTTTCCGTCAACACACCCTTAGATTCAGGATGAGTGCTCAACCTCGTGGGAGAAGACAAACAAACAAATCCACTGTTTCGTGATGGCAGGGAGGCCAGGCTGTCTACAGGTCAAAGCACCAGCCTTGATAGAGGGTCCCTCCCCTCTGTGTCCTGGGGCTTCTCTGATCTCTAGGCCATCTCTTCAGATCAAATGAATAAACGTCCTTCCTATTTTACTTTACGGCAGGCTGTGAGATTATTTCGCTGTTCGAAATTCTATTTGTCCTGAGGTTCATCTAACTGCTGGAAACTTAGTTTGCTCTGTTAACAGGACAAATAAACATTTGGAATAGGGAAGTAAATCTTATTCTTCCCTTAGGCAAAGCCTGAAGTAAACAAAACACGCCCCCCCCATGTCTAAACTTACCCCAGACCTCATAATTACAGGAAGGAAAATATGTCTGAGGAAATTTTATTTATTCAACAGCAGGCAAGGAAATATTTTATGCTGCAAGGATCTTCGGTAAGGGAAATGTGTCCTAGCAGCTCAGCAGTGGCCGCTGAAAGTGTTACAGGTATGGAGAAGCAATGGATTTACTCATAAGGTACACAGAAACCCCTTTTATTAATCCAAGGAATCAATGCTGGCTAGGCAGGCTTTGTATTAGAGGCTGGACGCACCATATTCCTCTGTACACTTAGAGAATTTCTATTTTTTTCATCCTCTGAGATGTCATTTCTTTTCAAACACAGATTGGTGCGTGTGTGTCTAGGCAAATAAGTACTTTAACTCCAAATGAGTATTTAATAATATTTATAATTTGTAATTTGATAAAGAACAGAAACTTATAAATGGTATCCTGAAAATATCAGAAGGAAAACAAAAGACATTTTGTTATTATTAATTTTAATTATAAAATGTCCTTTCATTACTACGCTGTCTGTGTTAGGCCCTCTCTGTCTACCTTTCCTCCATCTCTTTTTACCCCAACCCTTTTCATTTGCAGGATAAGAATCCTGCCTTCTCAGACTGTCAGAGAAATAGTCTATTTTTAAATTTCCAGAATGTCAGTCCTCCCGTCATGAAACATGACAGAGGGATTTAAAGAAAGGGAAAGCATTGTTTGAAAAATCATTTTTTTTTGGTGTGACCTCGACAGCACAGCAGATTAAATCTGAATTTTGAACATATTTTCAGACTGTCTACTGGCATGTAGCATTTCAGAGAGAGATAACATGTAAGTTATCAGAAAGGATACATTTGGGGTAGAAATTAGAAAAAAAATTTTTTAGCCAGAAACTAAGGATCCTCATGGTGTGTTCTAATATGTAGATGACCCTTATTCTGATCTGGGTTTGGAAGCTTGATCCGGAAAGGCCTTTAAACTGGCATTTAGGACATGGTGTTCTTTAGGGAAAAAGCGAGTTTTCTTTGCTCCAGGGGGACTGCAGTTTAGGACAGGCACAAAGCTGGGAACACAACTAAGGGCAGAAAAAAATTCACCCCCGTGTTCTATTTGTCAAACTGACCTGCAGGTCACAACCTGAAAGTTTATGGATCGGTGAGGCCTTGTCTCTGCATAAGCATGTTTTCTGGACTTTGGCTGGAGCTAAATTCCTGACTTCTGAAAGCGGAGTGGGTGTGGACTTCCAGCAGGAATAGCCAGTGGGAAGGAAGTAATATTCATTAAGAGTGTCTCATGCAAGCCGTGCAGGGCTAAGCATGCTCAGTGTAAATTCTCCTGTAGCCTGTCAAGCTATGTTTGAACCCGTTCCAGAATACTGGATTTACTTTTTTTTTTTTTCCACGAGGAAGAATGCTCGATTAGACTGCATTTTGCCCTGCTTTTCTCTCTCTTTCTTCCCTTTCTTTCTTTCTCTCTTTCTTTCTCTTTCTTTTCCCTCTCATTTCTTCCTGCCAGAAGATTGGAAACAATATCCTTTTCCGATCAGTTCAGTAATACAATGTCCTTCAATGTTCACACGAGCATTTCAGTGGAGAAGAAAAGAAACTTTGCTACCTGGGAACAGAAGACTACTTAGGTCTGTGAATGCTAATAAAGTCCTTAAGGACTTCTGGAGCCAGGAGTTAACTTTTCTCAACTGTTAAGGTAAAATCTACAGCAAATTTAATTGCCTTTTCAACTAAGTGGGTGGACATCAAAAAATTTTTTTTCCACACAAAAAGTATGTTTTTCATATGTTGGAGTGATTTTCCAAACACAGGGAAAATATGTCTTTTGGTTAATTTGCATTTGAAAGAACCTCTTTTTGTATTAGAGGTTCTCTCTCTCTACCACAAATTATGTGTTTTTCAAACAAATATTGTGGTGAGCTGATGTAGCCATAATGGTCTGAATGTGGATGTGTTCTGTGTTATATTAATTCTTGGCGTGGGTCGGTTTGGTGAAAGTTATTGCTTTTGTTGCTGCCAAAGATGAAAGAGAGTTTGTTTTTTCATTGCTGTTGTTTTTGGAACTTTTGGTGGGCTTTGAGGCTGCACTGGGAGCTCCTTATAGAGAGGAGAGCCATCGCTTTCTATGTTTAATGTGCATTTTTCTCAATGTTCAACTCTGACTCTGAGAAAAGGGGAAAGGGATACAGATTTTATTTTAGAATCTGTGTAGGAGTGGAGTTTTTTGTGTGTGTGTGTGTTTTTTTTAAATGTAGTTTTGGAGGGAAACAGTATTTAGAAAGGCAGAAACAAGGTTTGTAATGAAGGAATTAAATCAAGACCTTCTGGGTGAAAATAAGCAGTGAATGCAAAAATATTGCCTGCTATATACTCACTGATTTAGTTTAGGTGAATAAGTTTAGCTTTTAATTCAAAAAGTAGATCAGACTTAAAGTGCTGTCTTTATACTGTCAATGGATAACGCAGAAAACTCAGGTTAGAGAGATGTTAGGATCTCAGAAATAGCAAGTTAGCAAAGGCGGCCCCTTTAAAACATCTGAGGACTGAGGTTATGAAACCACATGGCTTCACGTAGGAACAGTGCATCCTGGGCTAAAGCAGTTTAATTTTATTCAAGAATTTTAAGAGGAAAAAGGGGATTTATTTCTTTTCAAAAAAGAACAGCCAGGCGAGGATTATTGATCAGTCAGGGATTAAATATTTGCTGGAATACAAAGCATCACATATTATCAATGTGTAAATCAGACTGGCCAGCTATTCAGGGGATGTAAATGAAAATACCATAGCTTCATACGAAATCAAATGTATTAGCACCTCTGCCCTTCATTCTCCATCTTTATGTCCCAGAAAGGAATGATAGAGGTGGGGCAGCATGTGAAATAAGACTTAGCTGATGGGCTGACCTTGCTCTTTTAACTTCTGTCCATCTGTTCTTACTGGGCAGCTGAAGCAGTGAGCAAAGTGGGAGGGAAGGGACCTCAGGGGAGACGAGGACGAAGAGGCCAGACCCCGCCAGGGCTGTGATCTGCTCCCCATACTGTGACTTAGACATGAGTAGAGGAGCTAAGTGGATGCATCTAAATCCACTTCCTTCTGCTCCCCGGGCTTTGATTTAGTACCATTGCTGCAGTTCTGCACCTGCCTCTGTTTTTCATAAGTAAAAGCTTCTCCAATGCATAGATGGTGGATTATTTGATATAGGTTGATCCCCGAGGAAATAGCCAAAGTAATTCAGTCTTGTTTTGGTTATTCCTTTCTTCCCTAACATGTGGTGTAGATCTTGATGGGTTTAATTGAAACAACAAATCCTTTCTGGGATGGGAGAGCACAGTTCTCCATGAAAGTGTGTGTGTGTGTGTGTGTGTGTGTGTGTGCGTGCATGCCCTCTGGGCTCTGGGACAGCGCTGCCTTGGGAGGCTTTGTATGGCAGAGGGCATTTTTCTGGAGTCAGGGGCCCTTTCACTGTCTTGACTCTGTGTTTAGAGAGAGAAGACACGCATTCTGGAGCATTCTGTAACTCTTTTCTCTGACTCCCCTTTTCTATCGCTGCACCCCTCTCCAACCCTGTCCCCCCCTTCATGACCTGCGTCTTAAAGAATAGCACTGAAACCTTTTGAGGCACAAAGGAAAACCAAAGGGTATGCACAGAGGCAGAGAACAAAGACAGGCCTCTTCATGTTCACATCTGGATAAAATTTAGATTGTGACAAGGGAAAGTGAGTGGGAGGAAAAAAAAAAAGGCTGACATCACATTTAAAAAAATGCATATAATTGACTACCTAGAGGTTTTCTTGTCTCAAGTGTTCGAAGTGTTTTTGTATCCTGCCCACACCCTAACAACTGGGCGTGGGGAAGGCAAGCATCATATCCTTATTTCACAGTGGAGTCCAGTGGCTTGTCCAGAGCAGTGGCCGAGTTAGAACCAGCACACAGAGCCCTCAAGCTCCAGTCCAAGACTCTACCCACATAAAAATAGGAGTAATCTGGGGTCAGTTTCTGTATCTTGGACTCAGTTTCCCCATTCACTTTGAGGTTTTGGACGATAGTAGTTATTTTGTGCAACAGTTTCTCAGACTGAATCCATTGCTGTGATGGTTTCTTAACTTGGAGAAGTGCTTGAAACCTTTCAGGGAACTTTTACACCTTTCCTTTCATCTTACCTTGAACACTACCCACTAAAATAGATTGGGCCAGTGTTGACGTTTTCCTTTGACAAATGGTGAAATCGAAAGATCGAATGACTTGCGGCCTGAGGTCAGAGAGAGGATGGGAATTCAGGTTGCCCAACTCAGGACCTGAAGTTCTAGACCATCCTCAATCTAGGTGGGAACCTCTGGGCTCCTGAGGTAGGGAGGATGTAATAAGAGGAGTTCCATGATTCGTGAAGGTGAGAAGAGTGGCAGTGCCAGGGACCTTAAATATTGAAGGAGAAAACTCAGGCTGGGGGCTTCCCTGGTGGCGCAGTGGTTGGGGGTCCGCCTGCCGATGCAGGGGACGTGGGTTCGTGCCCCGGTCCGGGAGGATCCCACGTGCTGCGGAGTGGCTGGGCCCGTGAGCCATGGCCGCTGGGCCTGCGCGTCCGGAGTCTGTGCTCCGCGACGGGAGAGGCCACAGCAGTGAGGGGCCCGCGTACCGCAAAAAAAAAAAAAAAAGAAAACTCAGGCTGGAAAAGTTATGTGCGTCAGCCACAGTCACGCTTGGGGTGCTGGGGAGCTGGCTTTGAGTCCTGTCTGTGGGACTCCAGGGTGTTTGCCATCCGGTGTAGTGACAAAGCACACGGACTTTTCTGGGTCTCTTTGTGTCTCTGTTTCCTTGCACGTAGAATGGGGATGCGTAGCACAGGGTTGCTGTGAGGGTTATATGAGATGGTGCTCCGCGTAGAGTAAACCCTCCGATGTTTTGAACAGTGCGTGCTCTTATTGTTGTTTGTGTTCTGTGTCTCCCAAGCTGAAGTGCCAGCTCTTCTTACTGGGATTCCCAATCAGCTCTTAGCTCAACTCTCAGATCCTCAGGACGCTTGTGATGGTGAGTTAATAACCTCGTCAGCTGAGCAGCACCTCGGGCATATTGATTGAAGACTTGGAAGCTGTGCTGGATGGTCTAAGGAGATAAGTGAGACAAGAGCAGGGGTCACCTTGGTCTCTGTCCAGGGAGAGGCTGGAGGGAGGTCATAGTCTGAGAGAAGTGGTACTGTTGGGTCAGCTCTGGTTACCTCTGGGGGCCTTCAAGTGCTGCAAGCAGGCTCCTTGCATGGAAGGAATCTGCATGAAGGGAAGAATGGCTAGTCCGAGTTATCCCCTGACCATGGGTCTCATAGAAAAAAGAGTGAAGGCACATATACAGGCAAACCATGGAATTGTCAAGACTTTGTATTTCTTGGCCCTTCTGAACAGCACCAACTGGGCTGTTGACATTGATGGAGTATGTGGGCTCTGAGACTCCTGGGCTTAATGTGGCATTGTGTTATCAAGATCCCCTTAGAGAACTCGAGGGCCCAATTCTGACCAAGTCAGTGCTTACCCATTGAGTATTCCCTGGATAGAGAGGTGTAAGCCCACTGTCACAGGGCTGCAAAACGAGACGGAGGGCAGGGCCATTTCCCTCAGAGCACGTTCAGTCTCGCTGAATAAATGGTGCATATAAAGGCACAGAGCATTGAAGTGTAGACCAACAAAACAGGTGTGGAGAGGCAGAAGCACGAAGCACACTTCAGGAACAGTGGAGGATGAGTAAAGATTTTAAATGTTGATTTAATACTCTTAAATTCTTTAGAGTTCAGTGTTCTCTTTCATATGCCTCCCAGTGATCTTCAGCCACTTGTCCTTGCTGGGAAGGGAAGGTCACTCTGAGGCGATGGGGGTAGATGGGTGTGGGTTTCTTGAGTCTATATTATGTACCCAACCCCAGATTTTATGCTTTACCAACATTCTTTAAAGTTCACAATATCCCTGGGAAGTTTCAAGAGGAGGAAATCTGGTCTGACGGGAGAAGTATACAGTCGGCACTCTGTATCCATGGGTTTGGCATCCACTGTCAGCCAACCATGGATGGCCTGTGGAGGCCAACTGGACTGACCCATTGTGCATAAAACTTGAGCATGCGTGGATTTTGGTATCTGTGGGAAGGTGGGGGTTCCTGGAACCAATACCTTGTGGATACTGAGTGCCAATTGCATATGGCAAAGAGGATTCATGTGACCCACCAACTGGGCATGCCATGCCATGTGTAATAGGGAAGTCTCCACAAAGCATTTGAGGTGGAAAAAGATGGCTGTGATCCAATAGACTTGGCTACTGAGTAGTATTTCTGCAAGTTTCTTAGATGGGGGTTACCCATGTCTTGTGTAATTCTGGATCCATCTACATGTATGGTCCAGAGTTGGGCAAGTCTGGCCCCGGGGAGAGGTGGTGCTTAATGCTCTATGCACTGCCTGCCTTTGGAGAGGTGTTCCATTTGAACAACAGATTCAAATTATCTCCCTCCTCAACAGTTAGATCCTTAAAAGTTTTGCAGCTTCAGAAGTGAAGACCTCATTACTCATTAGTATCATGTAGTATCATGATAGGTAGTATCATGTAGTTTAAAAACAGTTTGGAGGGAAATGACTGGGATTTGGGTCCTGACCCTGAAATTTTCTAGCTGTGTGACTTTGAGTCAATTATTTCACTTCAGCGTGCCTGAAATTTTCATCTGAAAATTGGAATGTAAGCGAGAATTTCCTCAAGTGGGAAGAGCAAATGTTAAAGTGATTTTTAAAAATGTAGCCTGCTATGCAAATACCTGTTATTACTCTCGTCCCCTGGCTGTTATCTCAGAGTTCTAGTGTTTTCATCTTTTCTGTTCTCTCTCACTTACTTAGATGGAAGTTGGCATGATTAATGGAGCTGTGCAAACTGCTTTGGATCAGTGTACTAAAAACTTTTTATTTTTTCCAATGAAGTATAGTTGACATACAATGTTACTTTAATTTCAGGTGTATAACATAGTGGTTTGACATTTATATACATTACGATATGATCACCCTGCTAAGTCTAGTTACCATCTGTCACCATTTAAACTTATTATAATATTATTGACTATATGTGCTATTCTGTATATTACATCCCCATGAATTATTTGTTTTATAACTGGAACTTTGTGCCTCTTATTCCCTTTCACCTATTTCACCCATACCCCAACCCCTCTCTCCTCTGGAAACCAGCAGTTTGTTCTCTGTATCTATGAGTCTGTTTCTGTTTTGTTTGTTCATTTTTTGTTTTTTAGATTCTACGTATAAGTGAAATCATCTGGTATTTGTCTGACTTATTTCACTTAGTATAATACCCTCTAGATCCATCCATGTTGTCACAGATGGTGAGATTTCATTCTTTTTTTATGGCTGAATAGCATTCTGTGTTTTGTTTTGTGTGTGTGTGTGTGTCTCACATTTTCTTTATCCATTCATCTATTGATGGACATTTCAGTTCTTTCTACTGAAATCTCTTTAATTGCCCAAAGTAACTTTACATTTCCTAAATTAGTGAAAGATGGAAGACTTTGAAAGGACAGGAAAACTAGATGGAAAATGTAGCCAGAGCAGAATTTGGTTGAGCATGCGAAGTTCCAAGAAGTTGCAATGAGAAACGAACAACAGATTAGGGTACCAAACAAATTGTTGACACACATATATTTCCCCCATACTCTCTGAGAAGATGGGAGAGATGCCATACCCATTAGGACGGCTACTTAAAAAAATTTACAAATGTTAGCAAGGGTGTGGAGAAATTGGAACCCTGTGCACTGTCGGTAGAAATATAAAATGGTGCAGTTGCTATGGAAAACAGTATGGCAGTTTCTCAAAAAGTTAAACGTTAGAATTAACCATAGGATATAGCAATTCTGCTTCTGAGTATGTAATCAAAATAAGTGAAAGTGGGGTCTCAAAGAGATATTCCCCCCCCCGTTCATAGCAGTATTATTCACAGTAGCCAAATGGTGGAAGCAACCCAAGTAACTATCGACAGATGAATGGATAAACAAAATATACTATATACATACAATGGAATATTATTCAGTCTAAAAAAAGATGGAACTTCTGTCACGTGCTACAACGTGGATGAACCTTGAGGACGATATGCTAAGTGAAACAAACCAGGCACAGAAAAACAAATATAGGTATACCTCGGCGATATTGTGGATTCGCTTCCAGACCACTGCAATAAAGTGATTATAGCAATAAAGCAAGTCACAAATTTCTGGTTTCCTAGTGCATATGAAAGTTATATTTACACTATACTATAGTATATTCACTGTGAGATAGCATTATGTCTACAATAACAATGTGCATACCTTAATTAAAAAATACTTTATTGCTAAAAAATGCTAACCGTCATCTGAGTCTCCAGTGAGCTGTAATCTTTTTTGCTGGTGGAGGGTCTTGCCTCGCTGTCGATGGCTGCTGACTGATCAGGGTGGTGGTTCTGAAGACGGGGGTGGCTGTGGTAATTTCTTTTTCTTTTTAATTTTAAAATTTTTAAAATGACTTTTTATGGAGTATAGTTGCTTTACAATGTTGTGTTACACGTTTCTGCTGTACAGCAAAGTGAAGTAGTTATACATATACGTATCCCATTTTTTGTATTTCCTTCCCATTTAGGTCACCACAGAGCGTTGATGAGTTCCCTGTGCTATACAGTAGGTTCTCATTAGTTGTCTGCTTTATACATAGTAGTGTATATATGTCAATCCCAATCTCCCAGTTCATCCCACCCCCTTGGTATCCATAAGTTTGTTCTCTACATCTGTGTCTCAGTTTCTGCTTTGCAAATAAGTTCATCTGTAGCATTTTTCTAGATTCCACATATGAGCGATATTATATGATATTTGTTTTTCTGACTTAACTTCACTCTGTATGACAGTCTCTAGGTCTATCCATGTCTCTGCAAGTGGCACAATTTCATTCCTTCTTATGGCTGAGTAATATTCCGTTGTATATATGTACCACATCTTCTTTATCCATTCCTCTGTAGGTGGACATTTAGGTTGCTTCCATGTCTTGGCTACTGTAAACAGTGCTGCAATGAACACTGGCGTGCATATATCTTTTTGAATTATGGTTTTCTCTGGGTATATGCCCAGGAGTGGGATTGCTGGGTCATATGGTAGTTCTATTTTTAGTTTTTTAAGGAATCTCCATACTGTTTTCCATACTGGATGTACCAATTTATATTCCCACCAACAGTGTAGGAGGGTTCCCTTTTCTCCGCACCATCTGCAGCATTTATCGTTTGTAGATTTTTCGATGATGACCAATCTGACCGGTGTGAGGTGTGAGGTGATACCTCATTGTGGTTTTGATTTGCACTTCTCTGATATTAGTGATGTTGAGCATCTTTTCATGTGTTTGTTTGCCACCTGTATGTCTTTGGAGAAATGTCTATTTAGGTCTTCTGCCCATTTTTTGATTGGGTTGTTTGTTCCTTTTTGATACTGAGCTGCATGAGCTGTTTGTATCTTCTGGAGTTTAATCCTTTGTCAGTTGCTTCATCTGCAACTATTTTCTCCTATTCTAAGGTGGTCTTTTCATCTTGTTTATGGTTTGGCCGTGGCAATTCCTTAAAATTAAGACAAAATGAAGTTTGCCGCACTGACTGACTCTTCCTTTCATGAGCACTGCATGTAGTGTGCAATGCTGTTTGATAGCATTTTACCCACAGTAGAACTACTTTCAGAGTTGGAGTCAATCCTCTCAAACGCTGCTGCTGCTTTATCAACTAAGTTTATGTAATATTCTAAATACTTTGTTGTCATTTCAGCAGTCTTAACCACATCTTTACCAGGAGTAGGTTCCATCTTAAGAAACCACTTTTTTTTTCTTTTGCTTGCTCATCCATAGGAAGCAGCTCCTCATTCCTGAAAATCATATTATGATATTGTAGCGATTGTCACGTCTTCAGGCACCACTTCTAATTCTAGTTCTCCTGCTATTTCTAACACATCTGCAGTTACTTCCTTCACTGAAGTTTTGAGCCCCTCAAAGTCATCCAGGAGGGTTGGAATCAACTTCTTCTAAACTCCTGTTAGTGTTGATATTTTGATCTCTTCCCATGAATCACAGACGATCTTCATGGCATTTTTTCATTTCCAGAAGGTTTTCCATTTACTTTGCCTAGATCCATCCAAGGAGTCACTGTCTATGGCAGCTATAGCCTTATGAAATGTGTTTCTTAATATAATAAGACTCAAAAGTCAAAGTGACTCCTTGTTCCATGGTCTGCAGAATGGACATCATATGAACAGGCATGAAAACAATATCAATCTCACTGTCCAACTCCATCAGAGCTCTTGGGTGAACAGGTGCATTGTCAACGGGCAGTAATATTTTGTAAGGAATCTTTCTTTCTGAGCAGTAGGTCTCAACACTGGGCTTAAAATGTTCAGTAAATGACAATGTACACAGATGTGGTGTCATCCAGGCTTTGTTATTCTATTTAGAGAGCACAGGCAGAGTAGAATTGGCATAATTCTTTAGGGCCCTAGGATTTTCAGAATAGTAAATGAGCATTGGCTTCAACTTAAGGTCGCCAACTACATTAGCCCCTAACGAGAGAGTCAGACTGTCCTTTGAAGCTTTGAAGCCAGGCATTGACTTCTCCTCTGTAGCTATGAAAGTCCTAAATGGCATCTTCTTCCAATAAAAAGCTCTTTTGTCTACATTGAAACTGTGTTGTTTAGTGTAGCCACCTTCATTAATTATCTTAGCTAGATCTTCTGGCTAACTTGCTCCACCTTCTGCGTCAGCCCTTGGTGCTTCCTCTTGTGCTTTTATATTATGAAGATGGCTTCTTTCCTTAAACCTCATGAACCAACCTTTGCTAGCTTCCAACTTTTCTTCTTCAGCTTCCTCACCTCTCTTAGCCTTCATAGAGTTGAAGAGAGTTAGGGCCTTGCTCTGGATGAGGCTTTGTCTTAAAGGAATGTTGTGGCTGCTTTGGTCTTCTATCCAGACCACTAAAATTTTCCCCAAATCAGCCATAAGGCTGTTTCACTTTCTTATCATTTGTGTGTATGCTGGAGTAGCACTTTTAATTTCCTTCAAGGATGTTTACTTTGCATTTGCAACATGGTTAACTGGGTGTAAGCAGCTTTTTTTTTTTTGTTTTTGCGGTACGCGGGCCTCTCACCGCTGTGGCCTCTCCCGTTGCGGAGCACAAGCTCCGGACGCGCAGGCTCAGCGGCCATGGCTCACGGGCCCAGGCCCTCCGCGACATGTGGGATCCTCCCGGACCGGGGCACGAACCCGCGTCCCCTGCCTCGGCAGGCGGACTCCCAACCATCTGCGCCACCAGGGAAGCCCGCAGCTTAGCTTTTGACATGCCTTCATCAGTAAACTTAAATCAGTTCTGGCTTTTGATTTAAAGTGAGAGAAATAGAGGAATGGATAAAGAAGATGTGGTACATATATACAGTGGAATATTAGCCATAAAAAGGAAGGAAATTGGGTCATTTGTAGAGACATGGATGGACCTAGAGAGTGTCATACAGAATGAAGTAAGTCAGAAAGAGTAAATCAAATATCGTATATTAACGCATATGTGTGGAGTCTAGAAAAATGGTATACATGATCTTATTTGCAAAGCAGAAATAGAGACACAGGCGTAGAGAACAAATGTATGGATACCAAGGGGGAAAGGAGGGGTGGTGAGATGAATTGGAGATTGGGATTGACATGTATACACTATTGATACTACGTGTAAAATAGACAACTAATGGGAACGTACTGTATAGCACAGGGAACTCTACCTAATGCACTGTGGTAACCTAAGTGGGAGGGAAGTCCAAAAGGGAGGGGCTATCTGTATGTGTATGGCTGATTCGTTTTGTTGTACAGTGGAGGCTAAAGCAACAACACTGTAAAGCGACTATACGCCAATAAAAATTAATTAAAACAAAAAATAGAGACCTGCAACTCTTTTGCTTGAACACTCAGAGGCCATTGTAGGGTTATTAATTGGCCTAATTTCAATACTGCTGTGTCTCAGGGAATAGGGAGGCTCAAGGAGAGGGAGTGAGATTGGGAAACGGCTGGCCGGTGAAGCAGAACGCATAGGAGGTTTATCGATTAGGTTTGCCATCTTATTTGGGTGCAGTTTGTGGCACCCCAAAACAGTTATAATAGTAACCTCAAAGATCCCTGATCTCAAATCCCTGTAACCAATGTAATAATAATGAAAAAGTGAAATACTGTGAGAGTTATCAAAACGTGACACAGAGGCCCTAAGTGAACAAATGCTGTTGGAAGAATGGTGCCAACAGACGTGCTTGAAGCAGGGTTGGTGTAAACCCTCAGTGTGTAAATAACACCATATATCTGTGAGGCGCAGTTAAGTTGAAGTACAATAAAACCAAGAAAATGCAGTATGTCTCTGTTGTGTGACTCCACTTTCCACTTACATGAGGTACCCACAGAAGTCAGATTCATAGAGACAAAATAAAATGGGGGTTGCTGGGAGAGGGGAGAATGGGCAGTTACTCTTTAATGGGTACAGAGTTTCAGTTGGGGAAGATGGAATATTCTGGAGATGAATGGTGGTGATGGTTACACAGCAATGTGAATGTACTTAATGCGACTAAACTGTATATTAAAACACAGTAAAGATCGTAACATTTTTTTTTTTTTTTTGCGGTATGCGGGCCTCTCACTGTTGTGGCCCCCCCGCTGCGGAGCAACAGGCTCCGGACGCACAGGCTCAGCGGCCATGGCTCACGGGGGCAGCCGCTCCGCGGCACGTGGGATCCTCCCAGACCGGGGCACGAACCCATGCCCCCTGCATCGGCAGGCGGACTCCCAACCACCGCGCCACCAGGGAAGCCCATCGTAACATTTTTATTATGTATATTTTAGCACAGTTACAAATGAAAAAGAATTGAGAATATAAAAAAGTCAGTATATCTGATAGTTATGAGGGCTTAGACACTGGAAGTATTTGTTTCGTTACTGAAATTGAGCTGTGTATGAGGAAGAAGATTAGGTTCAAACTGAGCGGCAAAAGAGAATAATGTCGTTCAATAAATGCAGTTTGTGGGAGTGAAAAAATAAGGGAGAGAATACAGGAGAAAAATAGGCTCTTGGGACAGAGCAGAGGAAATTCCAGAATTTCTCTCCGTGATGTGCTTAGGGGTGGGGTTTTGTTTTGACACTGTGTTCACATAACAGGCATGTCACTTTAATTTAAACTGTTTATTTGGGGTGGCATTTAGTAGCTGACATGGGGAGGTGCCAAAAGCCTTCCTGAGCCTCCTATTTTTGGTAGACCCTGAATTTGCTCTCGGATTAAATTTTTATCAGGCCTCACCTTTGTGAGCCATCCGTGGTGAGAAAATTTACAGAACTCAAGAGAAATGAAAAAGCTACTCAATAATCAGGCTCAGGGAGGGAGGAAAAGTAACTAGCATCTGTTACACGCCTGTTTTGTACCAGCTCTTTATGTGTATTATCCGTTTAATCCTGTCAGTTGCCTCTAAGGTAAATTTCATGTTGGCATTTGGTAAAGGTGACTTTCCTAAGATCCTTTTGCTACAGAGTGGTGAAGCCAGGACTGGAACCCAGGTCTGTGGGAGCCTAAAGCTTATTGTGTTTCATCACACTTACGGCTTTAGGAATTACATTTCCTTAGTTAATGATCTAGGTGATCCCTCCCTGGCTTTGCTGTTAGCAGCCGGAGAGGAGAAGTTTTCCTGGAACAGATATACGTCTCACACACTCAGCTTAGAGCCGTCCAGGGGGCGCCCAGCATTAGCTAGCATTCACAATCTGAACGTCATTTTTTTTTTTTTTTGCGGTACGCGGGCCTCTCACTGTCGTGGCCTCTCCCGTCGCGGAGCACAGGCTCCGGACGCGCAGGCTCAGCGGCCATGGCTCACGGGCCCAGCCGCTCCGCGGCACGCGGGATCCTCCCGGACCGGGGTATGAACCCGTGTCCCCTGCATCGGCAGGCGGACTCTCAACCACCGCGCCACCAGGGAAGCCCTGAGCATCATTTTTAATTTTCACAAATACCCGCGGAGCAACATTTAGCCTTCCTGAGGCAAAAAGCTCCAGACGCACAGGTGTCAGGGAAGTCTCTTTTCTGCAGTGCCATCTCGGGTTCAGGTGTTGGGATGAATGAACCTGAGCGCACTGGCCCCTCCCTGGAAGGCTGTTCTCAGGCTCCTTTGTTTGGTTTATGTATAGCCATCAATGCACCATTCCTTCTGCTTCAGCTGTTTGAGAATCCCATCTTCTCTATTGATTTCCCACAGAACGTTTACTGCTCTCCAAGGTGTGACCTGTACCTCTAGCTAATTTATTTCTGTCATGGCTGTAGGATTTAGGAATGAAGGGGGAGGGGAGGGAGGGAGGGTGGTGAGAGAGTGATGTGTCCAAGATGTGGGAAATAAATTCAGCCCTGGAACCCCCGACAGGCAGGCCCGCAGCTTGGGAGGGCAGTTCTTTGCCCGCGGCAGCAAGGAGACTTTGCTTGAAAATCTACTCAGTAAGATGGAGGCTGCAGCCACCGAGTTTCAGGAGGCCAGGAATGATAGCAGGGCCCCATGGGGATGGAAAAGCAAGGGAAGAATGTGTTTGGAAATAACACCTTGACTGTTCAGGAGCCAGTCACCATATTGAGCGGGATGTGGTAGGTTTTTTTTTTTCTCTTTTAATGAAATGATGGAAAACTCTTTTAGGGGCAGGGGGGCACCTCGTGAAGTCCTGTTCTCTTCTTCATTATGGGATTTTCAACATCAGGACATTCCTGTATCAGTCCTGGAACTGTGATTACAATGACTGATGTGTGAGATATCAAATCGAACCACGTTAACATAAACCTTCCTTTCCCTCCGTGCCTAGAACATACCGAGTTACCCTTTCCATGGTATGATTATACTAGATAACTATTTGAATGCCCACTTCATTTTTTTTTCCTGTGGAAACAGCTTATATCTTCTTAGAAAATCTGGTTATCAACTTACACAAGGAAGGATGTCGGTTATTTGTTATTTTCACCTGGACGGTGACTCACATTTGTTAAGCAAGTAGGTACATTATATGTGAAGGGCATTTTTAAAGTTTTCAAATTTTTTTCATATACTTTATTTCATTTCCATAGCAATGCTAAAAAGTAGGGGTTATTTATTTATTTATTTTTTTTGCGGTACGCGGGCCTCTCACTGTTGTGGCCTCTCCCGTTGCGGAGCACAGGCTCCGGACGTGCAGGCTCAGCGGCCATGGCTCACGGGCCCAGCCGCTCCGCGGCATGTGGGATCTTCCCGGACCGGGGCACGAACCTGTGTCCCCTGCATCGGCAGGCGGACTCTCAACCACTGCGCCACCAGGGAAGCCCAAAAAGTAGGGGTTATTATTTTCAGTGCATACTTAAAGAAATGCTGGCTTCTTAGCTAAGGTGATATGGCTAATAAATAGCAAATACAGGATTCAAGTCTAGGGGTTCTGGTTCCAGATTCAGATTGCGGTATACGACACCCCAGGAGTGCAGGGTTTACTATATTCTACCAACATCACCCCCTGAGTAGCAGAAGCTGGAGAGTAAGAGGCCACCTGTTAGACACTGATGGAATGAATTTGAATTGAACCAAACATGCAGCCTTCTAAGCTTCTACTTGTATGATTTATGCCTCAGGTCAGTCCGTCTGAGGTGTGAAATAGTCTTAGGAAGAAGGGTAAGACATTTACTAGTGACTGTTTTCTCCCTCCTTCCCATATACCAGCCTCCAACTCCACCCCAACTCACATACAGATTCTTTGTCACTCTTTATAGGGAATAAAATAAGTCATCACCCCTCCACGTATTACCATCCATTGTAATGTACCCTGGGCTGTGCGTTAGAATAGCAGTTACTTGTGAAGCTGGCTCATGGAGTTCATGCTGGTAAATCCCAGGCACTCTGAGACCCTCTCTCTTTTTCCCAGCATGATGTACAAAGGGGCTTCTGGGAGTTAGTAGGAGAGCAAGATGGTGGGATGGTGGGTCTTTCACACTTTGGACCGAGTGTATCTGGAACTGTCTACCTGTGGGGCAGAGGAACCCACTTCATCTTGGAGACGGTGGCCAAATAAACCAACTCCGTGCTACCTCAGAGGCTGACAGAGCCTCAAGAGCCTCCATAAAGAAGCCCCCGACTTGAGCTATTCCATTTTTATAAACATAGCACGATAGTGTTATGGAAAAGATTTCTATCCTCAGTAAGTGCCTGTCATAAAAGGAGAAGGGCTCTTCTTGTAGATAAATAAAAATGTCCAGTGTGTAGAAATGAAACATAACTGTGAATATCCCTGGAATAACTGAAATTATTTTGGTTTGAAAAGATCTGGACTTTGAAAAGAAACTTGTATGCTTTCTTTGTAGTCAGCAAACTACATTCCCATCATCTCTGAGGTAACCTTCACCTCAGGACTTAGGATTTGGGGAAGGGATGAGTAAGGTACAAAATAAGAAATGCTCAGAAAAAAAGTCATATTTGCTTCCACGTCAGCCGTGTGTGATGTGTTTTGCTGCTTCTCCTGCCTGGAGCAATTTTTATTTCTCCACTCCTTTGCTTTTTGCAGACTGATGTAGGATACTGGTACCTTCCTTGAGGTCAACCTGAAGTGGCATGGTGTTGCAGACAGAACTCAGGACTTGTAGATTTAAAAAGCCTGATTTTTTTGAGTCCTGTTTCCACAGATTAAATTGTGTGCTGTGTGGCTACAGGGTTTAACTGTCATGATCCATTTCTGCATCAGTAAAATGGGTATATTAATATCTATCCTAACTCACAGGGTCATTATGAGGGCCTCAAGCAGCAGTGGGTGGTAGAGTGTTTCATGAACTCGAAAGCATGGCACAGGAAAGAATTTATCCTCTATTATTTTGAGTTCTTAAAGTGTATGTGCAATCAGTATTATCTCCACTATCCATGTGATCATAATGGCATCATGGCATCCAGAATGTCATTATTTAACATTAGAACTTATTTGGGGCTATGATTTGGAATCAGCCTGCAGCTCACCACCAAATATCAAATGCACACCTTCTCCATTCTCTGCTCCACCTCTCCCCACACTTTCTAACTATCCTGCCACTTTGCTTTGGGAGTTTATTCAATCCTCATATCTGCCCCTGTTCCTCTCTGGAGGTTCACCTGGGAACCTCTTTAAGCCTCGTCATCACTAGGAGTCCATCTCACTGCTGCTGGAATTTGTACACTTACTAGAGCACGGTGGGCTGGGCTGGGCTGGACAGGGTGCAGAGAGAAGAACCAGTGCGGGGAGGGTGTGCTGAGTTTCAGACATCTCCCTTCTCAATTTGGAATGGGTTTTCTAATAAAAATAATAGGACACATGAATTTTAAATCTGATAATGCAATAATAATGGAGTTCTACCACGTGATGGATTAGCTTGTTGGTGGGCTGATATGAGAATCTAAAAACCATTTATACAATTTTTTATTTGGGAAAATGTGAATTATAAGGACTGACTTACAAACATATATTTAGAGCTAAACCTAGTTGTGACTTGAGGCTTTTCTTGTCCTGAATGTGAGATCCTTTCTTCCAAATTTAATTTGTATAAATACTTTATACTCAATGTAGTGAGTAGTGACTGGGTTAGTGGGTGCAGCTGGATGAACACTGATGCTGGGAGGGATGGAAAGGGAAGGGGTCCTACCCTGGCTTTGCCGTTTGCCAGCTGTGACACTGGACAGCTACTTAAACTCTTTACATCTCAGTTTCCTCACCTACAAAATAAAGAAAAATGGTACAGATGAACCTGTTTGCAAGGCAGAAATAGAGACACAGATGTAGAGAACAAATGTATGGACACCAAGTGGGGAAGGGAAGGGTGGTGGGATGAATTGGGAGATTGGAATTGACATATATACAGTAATATATATAAAATAGGTAACTAATGAGAACCTGCTGTATACCACAGGGAACTCTACTCAATGCTCTGTGCTGACCTAAGTGGGAAGGAAATCCAAAAGAGGGGATATATGTATACGTATAGCTGATTCACTTTGCTGTACAGCAGAAACTAACACAACATGGTAAAGCAACTATACCGCAATTAAAAAATAAAACCAAAGATGTTGATAATAGTACTCAATTCTCAGGGTTGTTGTTGTTAGAAATGCATCATAGACAATAACAGCTTATATGAAGAGAGTTGTTATACTGACTTAGCGCATTATTCAGACAATTCTCCATTTTGTTGAACAGGTGATGACTGGCCTCTGAGTGAGGACTTTTTTTTTAAAATATAAATTTATTTATTTATTTATGGCCATGCTGGGTCTTTGTTGCTGTGCCTGGGCTTTCTCTAGTTGTGGTGAGCGAGAGCTACTCTTCATTGAGGTGCACAGGCTTCTCATTGCGGTGGCTTCTCTTGTTGCAGAGCATGGACTCTAGGCACGAGGGCTTCAGTAGTTGTGGCACTTGGGCTCAGTAGTTGTGGCTCTTGGGCTGTAGAGCACAGGCTCAGTGGTTGTGGTGCATGGGCTTAGTTGCTCCATGGCATGTGGGATCTACCCGGACCAGGGCTCGAACCCGTGTCCCCTGCATTGGCAGGCGGATTCTTAACCACTGCGCCACCAGGGAGGTCCTTGAGTGAGGACTCTTAAGATTGTGTTCATTGATGTTAGGGAGATCAAAAATTACCATGAATTTTTTTAGGTACACATAAGGAATTGACTAAATTGTGGTATGTATGTACAATGGAATATTATTCAACCATAAAAAGAAACGTGATAGTGATACATGCTACAGTGTGGATAAACCTTGAAAATATTGTGCTAAGTGGAAGAAGTCAGTCTCAGAAGCTTACTTACTGTATGGTCCCATATATATGAAATATCCAAAATAGGTAAATCTACAGAAACAGAACAGATTTGTGGTTGCTGTGAGCTTAGGGGAGGGAGAAAATGGAGGGGGGTAACGTAATGGATATGGGGTTTTCTTTCAGGATAACAATGTTTTAGAACTAGATAGAGGTGATAGTTGCACATCATTGTGAATGTACTAAATATCACTGAATTGTTCACTTTAAAATGGTTAATTTTGTGTTACGTGCAGTTTTTTAAAATGCTATGGAAGAATAAAACCACCTAAATAAGTTGACTGTGTAGAAAGCCTTCCTGACTCTTTATATAGTCTTGGTCTATATAAAGAGTTTGTGAGTTTGTCACATGGAGGCTAAACAATACACTACTTAATACCGAAGTAATCACTGAAGAAATCAAAGGGGAAATCAAAAAATACCTAGAAACAAATGACAATGCAGACACGACGACCCAAAACCTATGGGATGCAGCAAAAGCAGTTCTAAGAGGGAAGTTTATAGCAATACAATCCTACCTTAAGAAACAGGAAACATCTTGAATAAACAACCTAACCTTGTACCTAAAGCAATTAGAGAAAGAAGAACAAAAAACCCCCAAAGTTAGCAGAAGGAAAGAAATCATAAAGATCAGATCAGAAATAAATGAATAAGAAATGAAGGAAATGATAGCAAAGATCAATAAAACTAAAAGCTGGTTCTTTGAGAAGATAAACAAAATTAATAAACCATTAGCCAGACTCATCAAGAAAAAAAGGGAGAAGACTCAAATCAATAGAATTAAAAATGAAAAAGGAGAAGTAACAGCTGACACTGCAGAAATACAAAAGATCATGAGAGATTACTTGCCAATAAGATGGACAACCTGGAAGAAATGGACAAATTCTTAGAAATGCGCAACCTGCCAAGACTGAATCAGGAAGAAATAGAAAATATGAACAGACCAATCACAAGCACTGAAATTGAAACTGTGATTAAAAATCTTCCAACAAACAAAAGCCCAGGACCAGATGGCTTCACAGGCGAATTCTATCAAACATTTAGAGAAGAGCTAAGACCCATCCTTCTCAAACTCTTCCAAAGTATAGCAGAGGGAGGAACACTCCCAAATTCATTCTACGAGGCCACCATCACCCTGATACCAAAACCAGACAAGGATGTCACAAAGAAAGAAAACTACAGGCCAATATCACTGATGAACATAGATGCAAAAATCCTCAACAAAATACTAGCAAACAGGCTCCAACAGCACATTGAAAGGATCATACACCATGATCAAGTGGGGTTTTTCCCAGGAATGCAAGGATTCTTCAATATACGCAAATCAATCAACGTGATACACCATATTAACAAATTGAAGGAGAAAAACCATATGGTCATCTCAATAGATGCAGAGAAAGCTTTCGACAAAATTCAACACCCACTTATGATAAAAACCCTCCAGAAAGTAGGCATAGAGGGAACTTACCTCAACATAATGAAGGCCATATATGACAAACCCACAGCCAACATCGTCCTCCATGATGAAAAACTGAAAGCATTTCCACTAAGATCAGGAACAAGACAAGGTTGCCCACACTCACCACTCTTATTTAACATAGTTTTGGAAGTTTTAGCCACAGCAATCAAAGAAGAAAAGGAAATAAAAGGAATCCAAATCGGAAAAGAAGAAGTAAAGCTGTCACTGTTTGCAGATGACATGATACTATACATAGAGAATCCTAAAGATGCTACCAGAAAACTACTAGAGCTAATCAATGAATTTGGTAAAGTAGCAGGATACAAAATTAATGCACAGAAATCTCTGGCATTCCTATACACTAATGATGAAAAATCTGAAAGTGAAATCAAGAAAACACTCCCATTTACCATTGCAACAAAAAGAATAAAATATCTAGGAATAAACCTACCTAAGGATACGAAAGACCTGTATGCAGAAAATTATAAGACACTGATGAAAGAAATTAAAGATGATACAAATAGATGGAGAGATATACCATGTTCTTGGATTGGAAGAATCAACATTGTGAAAATGATTCTACTACCCAAAGCAATCTACAGCTTCAATGCAATCCCTATCAAACTACCACTGGCATTTTTCACAGAACTAGAACAAAAAATTTCACAATTTGTATGGAAACACAAAAGACCCCCTAATAGCCAAAGCAATCTTGAGAACGAAAAACGGAGCTGGAGGAATCATGCTACCTGACATCAGACTATACTACAAAGCTACAGTAATCAAGACAGCATGGTGCTGGCACAAAAACAGAAATATAGATCAATGGAACAGGATAGAAAGCCCAGAGATAAACCCACGCACATATGGTCACCTTATCTTTGATAAAGGAGGCAGGAATGTACAGTGGAGAAAGGACAGCCTCTTCAATAAGTGGTGCTGGGACAACTGGACAGGTACATGTAAAAGTATGAGATTAGATCACTCCCTAACACCATACACAAAAATAAGCTCAAAATGGATTAAAGACCTAAATGTAAGGCCAGAAACTATCAAACTCTTAGAGGAAAACATAGGCAGAACACTCTATGACATAAATCACAGCAAGATCCTTTTTGACCCACCTCCTAGAGAAATGGAAATAAAAATAAACAAATGGGACCTAATGAAACTTCAAAGCTTTTGCACAGCAAAGGAAACCCTAAACAAGACCAAAAGACAACCCTTAGAATGGGAGAAAATACTTGCAAATGAAGCAACTGACAAAGGATTAATCTCCAAAATTTACAAGCAGCTCATGCAGCTCAATAACAAAAAAACAAACAACCCAATCCAAAAATGGGCAGAAGACCTAAATAGACATTTCTCCAAAGAAGATATACAGACTGCCAACAAACACATGAAAGAATGCTCAACATCATTAATCATTAGAGAAATGCAAATCAAAACTACAATGAGGTATCATCTCACACCAGTCAGAATGGCCATCATCAAAAAATCTAGAAACAATAAATGCTGGAGAGGGTGTGGAGAAAAGGGAACACTCTTGCACTACTGGTGGGAATGTGAATTGGTACAGCCACAATGGAGAACAGTATGGAGGTTCCTTAAAAAACTACAAATAGAACTACCATATGACCTAGCAATCCCGCTACTGGGCGTATACCCTGAGAAAACCATAATTCAAAAAGAGTCATATACCAAAATGTTCATTGCAGCTCTAGTTACAGTAGCCTGGAGATGGAAACAACCTAAGTGTCCATCATCGGATGAATGGGTAAAGAAGATGTGGCACATATATACAATGGAATATTACTCAGCCATTAAAAGAAACGAAATTGAGCTATTTGTAATGAGGTGGATGGACCTAGAGTCTGTCATACAGAGTGAAGTAAGTCAGAAAGAGAAAGGCAAATACCATATGCTAACACATATATATATGGAATTTAAGAAAAAAAATGTCAAGAAGAAACTAGAGGTATGACAGGAATAAAGACACAGACCTACTAGAGAATGGACTTGAGGATATGGGGAGCAGGAAGGGTAAGCTGTGACAAAGTGAGAAAGTGGTGTGGACATACATACACTACCAAACGTAAAATAGCTAGCTAGTTGGAAGCAGCTGCATAGCACAGGGATATCAGCTCGGTGCTTTGTGACTACCTAGAGGGGTGGGATAGGGAGGGTGGGAGGGAGATGCAAGAGGGAGGAGATATGGGGATGTGTGTATATGTATAACTGATTCACTTTGTTATAAAGCAGAAACTAACACACCATTGTAAAGCAATTATACTCCATTAAAGATGTAAAAGAAAAATAAGATAGTTTGTGAGTTTGTGAAGACAGTGTCTCTTACTTCTTCCCTACATTTTTTTTTCTGCCTTTTGTAGTCCTATCTGAACTCCTTGGTTTTCTGTCCCTCCACGAGGACTCAAGTTCTGTTTGAGTCACTTCTTTCATTCATTCCCTGACTCATTTCTTCACCTGGTGTCAAGGAGAGCGATAATTAATATGTGCTCTGGGACAGAGGCTAGGCAGCCCTGCTGGGTTACTTTGCAGGCATCTTAACTTCTCTGGTCTTAGGGAGACATCAACAAGATCATTTCTTGGGATTCTTTCAGCTTTAAATTTCTAGATTTAAGAAATAAGAAATGCATTATTAGGTTTCCTTTAAATATTCTGCCAGCTAATTTCTCCACTTCTTTTACTTTGAATTCATTTATCAAACCTAGCTAGACAGATAGAAAAAAAATAAATTACACTTTGAATTAGCCTCTTCTTTTTCATTAGACCTCAGTAATGAGGAGAAAATTCATCTCCACGTCTGTGGTAAAACTTCTTTGACCACAGGAAACCTTGCTTCATGTTTTTTTTAAGATAAAAATGCCCAAAGCATGAAACTGATATACTTTTAAGGTTTGAAAAGCGTAAAAAATGATTTTTCTCTTTAATTATAATATGTAACAGAAAACAAGACTCTGCAATAACTTAATAGCCCATCAAAGCACTATCTTCAAGGGTAATTTAGCATTTCCATGATAAATTGCTATTTTTAGAAGCTTATGTAACCAAACAAAGAATGTGTTCTTGGCTATGGCCATGAAGACAAGTTATTATTGTGGGAGGGACAAAGGAATCTGAGAGGCTCATGAGAGAGCCAATTGCAGAGAACATTTTATAGAGCACCCTTTCTCTTGAGTCTCCATTTTCTGCAGTCAGGATAATGCAGTGCCTTTCAGAGCCATTTTCATTTTTGAAGTGCTCTTTCATCATTAGCTAATAAATACTCATCAATGAATTTTCCTCAGCGTCTTGCAAGTTGGAGGAAAAAGAAAATCGCTTTCTATTTCGTAAGTATTATTCCCCTTGGGGCCTCCCTTCTCATGCTTCTAATGGAAACAAGAAATAAATTATACCTACTTATTTGAAAGGACCAAAGACCACCATTCCTTCCACAGAGAGCACCTGGAAATTTGCATCAGATATTAATGACCTTCTATAACTACCTCACTGTAGTAGCAGGAGTACCTGTCTCCCATTACCAAGTTCTGTTCTGTCTAGTGTCTCATGAGGACAGTTAACTGGCAGGATGCCTTAGGGGTCTTCTCAGGGAGCTGAGCGTGGTGAGTCAAGCTGAGAGAAGGTGGTGTCTGTGTGAGCATGCGTGTCCAATGGACTTCATATCTCTAATTTCTAGGGTCAAAAAGTTACGGTTTTGGAATTTTCTGTTCTTTTGTATTATCCATGTTTCTTCTCCCCTATATCATCTTCTTTGCATTTGGACTTCGCTCTGACTTTCACGGTTTCTGCTGTGGTGAACTGTACTGCACAAACTTAAAGCCACTCCAAGACTTTTCTAGTTGCACGTGTGTTTTGAGGAAGACAGTTTGGTTCAGAGCATGAGCTATGTCTTACTGGGTTTCTGCTGCCTGTTGTCTAAAGTAATGTTATCCAACAGACGTAGAATACAAACCACACCATGAGCCATTTATAATTTGAAATTTTATGGTAACCCCTTAAAAAAGTGAAAATAGGTGAAGTTAATTTTAATAATATATTTTATTTAACCCAATATATCCAAAATTTTATTACCTTAATATGTAATCAATATAAAATTGTTAATGAGATATTTAACATTCTTTCAAGCCAAACTGGTGAATTCTAATGTGTATTTTACACTTACAACACATCTCAGTTTGGACTAGCCACATTTCGTATGCCTCATGGCTGCTGTATTGGACAACATGGCTCTGTAGGCATAACTAGACAATATTTGAACAGACATTTTAAAATTAAAAAGCATTTCTGAATTATTTATTACACAGTCAAGTTCTGATATAAATTGCTGTAAGTTTTCTCTTCAAGGCTCTCATAAAGAATGAGGGGACGTTAGAGGGTTCTAGGGTTTATCAGCAGGGAAAGGGTTAATGTGTGTTTTCTCAAACCTACCCTTCACTCTGGAATTAACATAGCATCAATGAATTATGATCTCTCCCTCCCCTTTTACTTTATGTTTTGCTGTACCTTGAGCTCAGATCTACCTAAGAACCAAGAAATGACAAGACTGTTGATTTTAGATAGTGATTAGGATTTGACCATATTTTTTTTTTAATAAATAATTTTTTATTTATCTTAATTTTAATTTTGGCTGCGTTGGGTCTTTGTTGCTGTGAGCGGGTTTTCTCTGGTTGCAGCGAGCGGGAGCTAATCTTTGTTGCCATGCGCGGGCTTCTCATTGCGGTGGCTTCTCTTGTTGTGGAGCACGGGTTCTAGGCACGTGGGCTTCAGTAGTTGTGGCACTTGGGCTCAGTAGTTGTGGCTCACGGGCTCTAGAGTGCAGGCTCAGTAGTTGTGGCACGCGGGCTTAGTTGCTCTGCGGCATGTGGGATCTTCCCGGACCAGGGCTTGAACCTGTGTCCCCTGCATTGACAGGCGGATTCTTAACCACTGTGCAACCAGGGAAGCCCAGGATTTGACCATGTTTGATGTAAGCCCAGTCTTACAGTAGCTGCACTTTAAGTGGTTTCCACACAGTGTTAGTTTTCGGTGCTGTCATCCTCGAAAGTAATGTTCTGTGCTTATTTTCATGTGGTTGTGTTCTCATGAAGAAAAAGGATACTTTTTATACTTGTAGCTTCTTACCTGAACTCAACTGAAGGAATTCTGAGGGGCGATAGCCATGACCAAAGGAGCCAGAGGCACCAAAAACCACCTCTCAAAGGCTTGGCACCCCCATTCTTGGGCTAAATATCTCATTCTGGGGGAGAGCAGTATCACAGATATTTGGTGCGTCTGTCATTCCGTTGACGGGAACTTTAGTCATTGGCACTTCCACATGTTTATGAAAGAATGATGTTGATAATTATTTATCATTGAACATCAACTATGAACGAAACACTCTGGTACGTGTGGTGAGATACAAAAAGGAGATGCCATCCTCCCTGCCCCCGAAGAGCTTAGCCTGACGGTGAAGAAGATACATGTCCTAGTTGAGGTTCTAAAGTGTTAGAGCAGAGCTATCAGCAGGGTACCCGATGACCCTGAGGTCCTGTAAGATCCAGTGAATGAACCTTTGCCAAGGACTCTTTCATGCCAGGAGATAGACTAGGTGTCAGTGACAACTAAGGTGAAGACAGTTTCTCTTCCTACTGATATCCTAATCTACTGTGAGACATGGGTAAAACACCACCTGCAGTGCCATGTGAGATGTGATATAATGGAGAAACAGAACTCCAGAAAGGCAGAGGAAGGAGAGACTAAGACCTCCAGTCCAAGTTGGGGTCATATCTTCAGAGGCAATGATGATGCGGCTGGCTTTCAAAATAGGAGTTCACGGGCAGGAAAGGGAGATGGAAGCAGCCTGGAAAGAAAGGGGCAGGAGTGAAGGCGAAGGTGGTCCTGGGGCTGGTGAGCCCTGGAGAAGGGTCACACCTGAGCAAGTTCTCCCCAGATCATCTGATCCTGTCTTAGGGCACTTGACTCAAATTCTGCTTGTGTTATGTTCTCTACAGTTCATGGATGTTTAAAAAATTATTAACAGTTACTAAGAATGGATAATTTATTGTTTTCACTATTATTTAAAAAGTACCACATCAGTGACTGTTTTGGTTTAGTTGCTGTGATAGAGAGGATCCACGTCGTGGTGGTTAGGAGCTGACTCTGGAAGACAAAGTGCCTAGGTTCAAATCCCAGCGCTGCCACTTAAAACTGTGCTGTTTAGCCCTTCTGTACTTCAGCTTCTCCATCTGTAATGTGGAAAATAATAATAGCATCTCCCTCAAAGGTTTTTCTTAGTAATAAAATGAGTTAAGATTTGGGAAGGGCACAGAATAATGTCTGCTTCATGGTAAGTATCCTAAATGTTTGTTAAATTAAATGAAGGCGGTACACAAAATTCTAGTGCCCGGTGATGGCCAACAGCTTTCTGTGTCACTGGCATGTGATAAGGACATTGATGTTTTTTTTTTTTTTTTGAAAGGGTCAATTTGCTTGTTGTCCAGCTGGTCTGAAGTCATCAGTGACGCTCACTGACATGAATGAAGATTGCGTAGGCATCCCTGCAGTGGGATTGTACAAGCCTTATATTTTATTTTAGTACATGCTAGAAATACTTTTAGTTGTTCAGAATGTCTAAATGATCCACGTCAAAAAACTTGCATATGAAATATCCAGAAACGCAGGTCTCAGACAATATGTGAGAATGTGTGTACATCATTGTTGGATCATATATGAAAATAGTACTTTTGTAAGTAAAAGCAGAACCTTGTCATATTGCAATGATTGATTGATTTGTGTTCATGTAAAATTGTTAAGAAACATTACAAATAGGCATAAAAGTAAAGAGAATAGTATAGTGACCCCTCATATACCCATCATTTAGATTTTAACAATTTTTTTGGTTGAGGTATTTTAAAGCAAGTCCCATAAATCATGGCATTTGAACCCCTAAATATTTGATTAGAAATTTAGGAAGTTTATTTTCTTGTATAACTACATTATCCCACCAGCAGTAATCTCTTTTTGATACATCCCATCTATATTCAGAATGCCCCAGTTGACCCCAAATGGCTTTTACAGAGTTTGCTTGAATCTAGACACAAACAAGGCCTACCAGTGCCCAGTGTATTTGGTTATCAAGACCCTTATGTTTCTCTTAATCTAGGATGGTCTGAATTTCAGTGTTAGTTTGAGACGGTTTTATTGTGTGATGGGCTCCAGGTCTGAGACCTAGTTGAAACCAGGTGTTGGGTGTGGCCTCATTCACCTTAGGTAGAAACACTTTTATCAACAAAGTTAAATTATAATTATCTCCCAACCGGTTTTAATGTCAATTTTAAGTATTCTAGGCACGGAGGGCGGCACCGAAGGCCCAGAAATGAATGCGATATGATCCCTGGGCTCAGAAATCAGGCAGAGAGTTTCTGCACTTTGACCATGAAAGTTTCTGCTGTATGACCCGCCAGAGGATGAGATCTTGAGGCTGAGGGAGGAGGGTGGCTGCCTCTGGGGAGCAGAGTGCAGTGCTGCAGATTCTGGGTCATGGCTTTTCTCTACATCAGACAACTGAGAATGCTGGTAATTTTATAGCCCAGTTGGAAAGGGGCCTGCCTAGTGGTTGGAGACGGGAGACTCTGAGGTCTGTCCTCCATCCTAACAGCCTCTCTTTTAGGGCCAGACTGTCTGATGTTTCCTTCCTCCGTGGGTATAAATCGTGTCGAGTCTCCACAAATAGCCAAGCCCTGGAGAGCGTTTGAGAAACGGTTAATATCTCCTAGGAAGCGTCATTCTAGAGAAAGCACACACAAAATATTTTCCGTCTTAGGTCTTTGCTTTATATATGTGTTCTTCCTTCTAATTTGGAAGGAAATCCTGAAGGTGGTAAGTTTACTGAGAAGAAAGGAGAACGTTTTTTGTTTTTTCCTTCAGGAACATGTATGTTAGGGAGAAAGCATGTTCCAAACACCTCAGGTGGACCAGGAAGACGTGGAGAGAAGTCTGTGGGAGTGCGGAAGGCCTGGGCTGAGAACGGGAAGACCTGGGCTTGAATTCCTCTCTCTTCACTCAGCAGCTATTTTAGCTTGAACAGGTCTCAGAACTTGCTTGAAATCCAATTTGTTTAATCTACAACATAGGTGTAAGCCAGTTAGAATGGGCATCGTCAGAAAATCTCCAAACAACAAAGGCTGGAGAGGGTGTGGAGAAAAGGGAACCGTCTTGCATTGTTGGTGGGAATGTAAATTGATACAGCCACTATGGAGAACAGTATGGAGCTTCCTTAAAAAACTAAAAATAGAACTACCATATGACCCAGCAATCCCACTACTGGGCTTATACCCAGAGAAAACCATAATTCAAAAAGACACATGCACCCCAATGTTCACTGCAGCACTATTTACAATAGCCAGGTCATGGAAGCAACCTAAATGCCCATCGACAGACGAGTGGATAAAGAATATGGAATATTACTCAGCCATAAAAAGGAATGAAATTGGGTCATTTGTTGAGACGTGGATGGATCTAGAGACTGTCATACGGAGTGAAGTAAGTCAGAAAGAGAAAAACAAATATCGTATATTAACGCATATATGTGGAACCTAGAAAAATGGTCCAGATGAACCGGTTTGCAGGGCAGAAATTGAGACACAGATGTAGAGAACAAACGTATGGACACCAAGGGGGGAAAGTGGTGGTGGGGGGTGGTGGTGGGATGAATTGGGAGATTGGGATTGACATGTATACACTGATGTGTATAAAATTGATGACTAATAAGAACCTGCTGTATATTAAAAAAAATGGGTGTAAGAATGCCTTTTTCATATAGTCTGTAATGAAGATGAAATAAAAGATTATAGTTTTGAAATTTTCTAGGTTTTGCAGCCCCCCTTTACAGATAGGAAAGGACTACTATCACTGCCATTAGAAGGAGGAAACCTGCCTCAGTTCTTTGGAAGAACAAATAGTTATGAGAGTGCTGTGTAGACTAGAGGACGGTCAGCCAAGGTCTTCAAAACTCAGAATGAAGAAAGGTTCAAGATCATGTATTTATTTATTTCCAGAATAAAGAATGATGGGAGGACTGAAGAATTTTTAAGAAATGATGTAACTTTGTCTCTATTAGTTTAGGAGCAAGAATAAATTTAAATTGACCTTGCAGACATTGAGGTAGGCTGGGTGCCTTCACTGGCAGTGTTAATTAGGAGAGACTCTGCTCTCCTAATTAATCTTGATTAATGCAAGAAATATCAAATAAGTGGAGTGGTGAAATTCAGAGTAACAAAGGATTGCTGTGTAACAGCACATCACACACATCTATTTTAATAGTGTTAGTGTACTGTCCAAAATAAAGGACAATTAAAAAAACTGAGCACATCACAACTACGTCACATCACCACCATAAGGAATGACCGTTTCTATTTCTTTAGTATCATCTATTTCTGTATCACACATTATATTTGTTGAACATCTGCTGTGTGGGAGCTCACCACAGTGCTGAGTGTATGTGAAGAAATAGTCTTCGTCAGCCAACGAGAGAGTGAGATCAAGCAAGATGAAAACGGAACAGTAACCAGGGCTCAGTAAATACTAAGGTGTCAGTGGCAAGATCCATTTCTGATGAATGGGAAGAGGATTAATGCAAATAGTTTTTGTTGTGTTTCTTTTCTGGCGGTTTGGGTGTCAGATATACTCAGACCTTGCACGGATTCCAAGTTGCAAGCATTGAGGTTGTCTAGAGAACTAGAGATGTTGAATGGGTTAGCTACCCCATCCTCTGTCTCTAGAACTTGCAGACTTTCTATCTCACTGACAGATTTGTAACAAACTGCCCTTAAGACACAATCTTAAGACTTTCTCAATAGAATATTATCCCCATGAGTGCCGGACTGGCTCTGTCTTGGTCAGCTGTAACTCTAGGCCCTCCTATTGTGTTTGAAACAGAGTGGGAATTCAGTAAATAAAAAGCTTCATCATTTTTGGAGAAGGGTCTTCCCTAAAGCTAAAATGTATATCATAAAACTCTGAGGCCATTAGTTTTTAGTCTGAAAAAGCGTTGGAAATAAACACTTTTAGAACCATTTACATTTCTCCCAATGGACAGGACCCTCACCATCACAGGAGCACCCATATGCTTTCTGTCTACACGCATGCATACCCACGTAGACTCACTTCTGTCCACTTCTTAGTCCTCTGATCTTTGTTCTCTAGTTTAGAAGAAGAAATTAGGGGAAGTGACATGAGTTGAAAGTTGTCCATTATAGGTTTTAAGCCTTAAAAGACAGTATATCATCAAAGAAATACATCCTTTCTTCTGAGATGCCTGTATGACTATTATTTTGAGGGGGGCAAGTCTTCCCTCTCCTTTGGCAACTCTACCTCTTCCTTTCAGTTTCATCCATCATCTCATTTCTTGAAATGAACTTCCTTTGGGAATGAAAATTTTGGCATAGCTGGGAGCTTTTAACGGAAATAAGAGAGAAGACGTCTCTGACATATATAATATGTTCAATATGTTTCCATATATTGCACAATCTCTGATGTGTTACCCAAGATTCATAATGACAGATGGGCCGAGGAGAAGAAGGAGCGCTCCCCAAGTGGGGATGTCTTTAGAAACCAGCACTCCTTCCAGGGTGCTTTGAGCTATTCTGAGCAATTGGGGTTCAACACATTCACCCCCAGCAGAAACAGGTTTCTGCCAGCACGCTGCCTGTGCGAGGTTTGTTGCCTAGCATTTTGCTTCAATCAAGAGTCAAGCCAGACAGCACAGTCCTAGACTTAGAGCAATCTAGAGCCGGAGGACTGAGTTCCTGTTTTCAGCTGTGTGACGAGTTACTTGACTTCCTTCAACCTGTGATTCTTCAGCCATGTAATAGGGGTGAGAAGTAGTTTCTGTTCACTTCCCAACTCTGAAATAAGCGATGAGAACTTTTTGAGGTAACAGTGCAGATTTTGAAAGTCTCGATGTTCTTTGCAGCTATCCTTTTTACACGTCTAGCGTGGAAATAACTAGGAGGGATGTGTCTTTTCCTTTAGTTTACTCAAATCTAATGTAATCATTTGATGACTCAAAATTTCCTGAAATGCAAACCATACGTCGCAGAATAATGCAAAATTTTATTTTAGGGTAAGAGGGATGAGAAGTAATGTGATTTGACCATGTATTACGGGGTTAAGAAAAATTTAAAAACATCTTTTGTTTTTACATTTTAAAAAATGTTTTTAAATTTTACATCTTTTGTGAAAACGTAGGGTCAGAACAATAACTGTGCAGTCATTAGCAGCGTTTTCCAGTATAGTCACTCTAAGAACATCTTTTACCTTCTCTTATTTTATTTTTCTACCCAGTTTGACTCATGCTATAACAGATCTAAATTTATGGACTATTTTATATGCTGTCTTTCTTGACTGTGTTCTGTGAGCTTGAGTTGTTTATCAGAATCTGCTTTTTTTTTTTCTGATCACTTTTTTTATTTGCCTTGCACACAGTCTAATTGGTTTTTTCCGCCACACCCATACATTGTGCTGACAGAGCCTTTTTTTTTTTTTTTTTCCAGCACGGTTTTCCCATCTAGGACGTGTGCTTGTTATTGTAGTAAGATAGATAAAATACCTACGTAAAGACAGACTTGGGCTGAACCCGAGTATATTCCCAGATTTATAGTTTGCTAGAGTAGAAGAGAACTGAGCTGTCTTTGGAATCAATGCCTTAGCTTTGCAGATGAGGCAAGGAGGACTTAAAGAAAGTACCTGGGTATTACGGAATTCGTGATTCATCAGGGGAACTGCCTTTGGAAGGGAATAACTGCCAATGACAGAAACCCTAGGATGTCTCCCTGGGTTAATTTAGGATTTTTTTTTACTGGAAGTAACTGGGGCCATTGGAAGTACAGAAAATTAAGCATATTGTTTCTCTGAACTAAAAAGAATATTCTTCAAATTGGGAAAACATTATCCTATTGCAGATTGCAAATCAGAAGGTAACTATTAACAGGCAGCTCTACTGGCTGTTCACATATCTCTGGAAAGTGTTTAGTAAAATGACGATAAATCATTTTTTTCTTTTTTGCATTCTTCACATGCCTACCATGCTGATCACTCCCTGCTTCCCACTGCATACCTTCCCTGCCTCTGCCCCTCCATCCAGCCTAAACACCCACTGTAGATGTGTCCTCATGAGTTGTTCTCGGCTGGCTTTTGTTCTGGTCTGATCTCAGCCCATCTCCAAAGGCTTGGCTTGGCAGTCTTACACTCCATTTCTACCTCTGGTGTTTAGACTTGGTGTTTGGCCTTGGCCTTCATGGAGTCTGGACGTTGATCTGTTCAGTAGATGAGGAAACAGGGCTAAGTGAGAACAGCAAGCCTGAGCTCCCAGCTGGAGGCAAGAGCTCTTCCAGTTGGGGCTTGTTGATGCAGGGACGATGCCATTCATCACAGAATCACAGTGACAAGATGTGACCACAAAGGGGGCCTCCTCTCTGTCAGGGCCAGTATGTTCTCACCAGCTTGCCTGCATTAGGGAATCCTGCAGTAACAGTGAGATGCGTAGGACTTCCCTCAAAGGAACACCCCACCATGTGTCCAGAACTTGTTATTTTAGGTCCTCAGCCACTCACCATGCCCCAGCCATTGTCTAAATCCTCTTCTCCACCGACCTTACTGTCCACACCTGTGGTCCACGTGCCTCACTCTTGAACGAGCACACTATTCGCTGTCTGTATGACTTGGGTTTTCCTCTGGCTTTACCTTTGTTTCTCCTGTTCAATGTGAGCACCGAGCTTTCGGGTAATAATCCATTCTTTTGCTTCTAGAAACTTCTTCTACAACACCTCCCATTCAGGTGACATTTAACTCCACTCCTTTTGGGTGGATTCAAGAAAGTGTATAAGTTGTTCCTTAATCAAAATGTAGATACGCTTTAGAGGGGTGTGTGTGTGTGTGTGTGTGTGTGTGTGTGTGTGTGTGTGTGTGTATGTGTAAATACAACTTCAGAATAGTCATTTAGCTCCTGATTCATACAAAATAGGCATAGAAGTCTCAGCATGAGGTAGTGGACAGAGTCCTTGACAGGGATCAGCAGACCTGAATTCTATTCCTAGGTCTGCTACTAGCCATTGCTGTGTGACAGTGGACAGTCACAACCTTTATGAAATCTTAGCTGAAAACTACAGAGTTGAATCATTTGACACTGGCTTCTTTTACAGATTATGGCCATGTGAGACAGACCAACTTAGCATAGATTTGGGGTAACACACGTATGGGAGTTTATTATAGAAGTAGGCGAGATCTCTTAACCATCAACTGCAGTGGTTTTGGGATACCTGCAAGACTAATTCAGTGGAAGGGGTTGTACATGTTCATAGCTGCTAAGTAGAGGGTGATAGAGAGAATACCCAGAGGAGATACATCATTAGCTATTATTCCAGATTCTCTGCTTGCATCTGTCACACTGTTCACATGACTTGCTGAGAAAATACTCTTCCTGCAGCACTTGACTGGCATGGGCTATATTTTTGTTTAAGATATTTTGCTCTTCTCACATAAACCAATTAACTGTCATATTTTATCCTTCCAGGAGTATCCAGATACAAGGTTGGCTGACAGCCAGTTTGCTAAGTCCTAGAGGATAATAGCTTATTGTCTATAAACTGCCTTCTTTTAAAGTCTCTCTATTCAATTCTGGCAGTACTTGTGATACAGAAAATATTTATAAGGCTGTGAAGAAAGGTCATATGTTGGGTGTGAGCTGCCCTGAGTAGCCCAAGTGATTTTACTTTTCCGTTCAACAGCTCTTGTTGCGGTAGATGACCAAAACATCGACTCGCTTTTCACTGCTGAAAATTTCACCACTGTCTGAAAGCTTTGATATCGACTTGCTGAGTGGTTTGGAATGGCTCACTGCAATCTTAGGTATATCCTGAAAATACAGATAAATAATAGGAAGATGTGTTTAGTCCAATTTGATAGCTCAGATTCACAGGCAACAATATCTTGGTGTATTTAGGTTTCTCTTCTGTAAAAAATGACCTTCACATTTAAGAGGAAAATCTGCTTTCAACAACTTCAATGAGAGGGTGATTTTTCTCATCTTAAAAAGCTCATTCAAACCAGCATATTAATGATTTATGAACAAATAAAGGGAGAATATAAGGGATTACATTTCTTTTGAACTGTACAAAGTTGTAAAAAGCTTAGAGAAAAAGGACTCGGTTCAAGATAAATGTTTGTTGAACTGATTTATTGAGCCTTCTAAATGCTCTTGGATGAAAAATTCAAATTGAACTCATTTTTTTTTTATGTTGCTAAGCTTTCTAGAAGAAGGCTTTGAAATTTGAATGAGCATAGGTTTAACCATAATAGTCCTTGATAATTCCAGTTGAGGATGTGGATACTATAACTTCAGTGCAAGAAAGAATGGCAATCAGTTAAGCATCACAACACCCTAAGAAAAAAGGAAGACCCATGTGACCAGTCTTCTGTTTTGAATCCACTTTCATTATCTCACAATTCAATGAATATTTACCGAGTACCTTCTACGTGCTAGCACATGGCTGCATGTTGTAGCTACAGTAATAAAGAAGAAATGAATTCCCTGCCTTCAAGGAGTTTACAGTCCAATGGAAAGGTCTGGACAAGAAAACTGAAAATTATAAGACAGTGTCGTCACCAGAGACAAACAGGGTGCTTTTGGAATTCATGGAGCCCAGTCAGGAAGGGCAGGGTGACTTCCTGGGAGAAGGGTGGTCTGGGCTGAGCCCTGAATGGTAAGTTCTTGCAGGTGAAGGGTGGCAGTGGAAGAAGATAGTTGAAAGCAGAGGGAACAGTATGCATGAAGGGCTTCGATGACAGAGGACAAATGGAACTAGAGCAGAGAGGGCAAGGGGTGAGTGATCTTTCCTCAGCTGCTTTTCATCATCCCGGAAAGAGCACATTCACCGTGGGTCAGTTGTGTGGCTCTGTGAGCTGTCATAGAGTGAGCGCTTATGAATGGTTCCCTGCTTGCAAAAAGTACCTTCATTAAAAAAAATTTGCTCACATATTATCTCATTTAATTCTCACAGTAAACCTGTGAAATGGATCACAGTATCCTGATTTTGTAGATGAGGCTTAGAGATGTTGTAACTTCACCAGGATTACTTGAATAGTGAGCTAGAATGGAGTCTCAAAGTATTCTCCATTCTCCCTGCCCCCCCATCATTATCTTCTCCATCTTCATCTTCGTAATAATGGCCACCATTGTTGAGCTTCTACCATTGGTCATATACTACCAAGCACTCTACAGATAATTCGGTCACTTAATCCTCATAACAACCAGGATCATCTGGAGAGGAGGAACCCATGTTCTTTTCACTCACCGTATCTCCTATTTTGTGAAGAACTGGGCTCACGCCTCTTCCGCCTTCTGTCACAGTTGGAAAACATTGATTTGTGGGGTGAGGGGAGATTATTTAATAACAATTCCTTTTATATGAAGACTACTCAGGTATTTTATCTTCTGGATACTGTGAAGTGTATAAGTGATCAGGTTTTCCTCTTTGCAGCCAGTTTTTTTTTTTTTAATACATTTATTTATTTTTGGCTGCATTGGGTCTTTGCTGTGCATGGGCTTTCTCTGGTTGCAGCGAGTGGGGGCTACTCTTTGTTGCAGTACATGGGCTTCTGTTGTTGCGGAGTATGGGCTCTAGGTGCCTGGGCTTCCGTAGTTGTGGCATGCGGGCTCGGTAGTTGTGGCTCTCAGGCTGTAGCGCACAGGCTCAGTGGTTGTGGCGCATGGGCTTAGTTGCTCCACAGCGTATGAGATCTTCCTGGACCAGGGCTCAAACCCGTGTCCCCTGCGTTGGCAGGTGGATTCTTAAGCACTGCACCACCAGGGAAGTCCCTGCCAGCCAGTTTTGAGCTAAATTTTTACCCGCCTCTCCACATGTCCCCTGCAAATCCATAGGTCTTTTTGGTATGTATTTTTATATTAGCTCCACTGCTGTTTCCATTTTATGGTATTATCCTTATGTTCCTCTCCCACATCTAACTTATCTTACTGTTTCTGGAATAAAGCAGGACATAAATAATTAAAATTTCATTGTTACCTGAGCATAGCATGAAACTTCAGTGTGTTGCTTTGTTGTTTTCTGCTGCTGGAAGGTAAATTTGTCCACATAATTTCGCTCATTCTTACCTAGGACCACAGCTTTTGCTTGTGAGTTGGCAGACCCGGATTTAGGGTGCTCAGGGGGCAGAGGACAGAGACTTGGCTTGTAGTCCTCCCCACATCTCTGCCAGTCACCTTAGCCTAATTAGCCTCGTGTTTCTTTCCTCTGAAGCTCACTATTCACTTACTCTTCAGGTTTGCCTTGTCTTCATAAATCACAGCAGCTTTTTTTTTTTTTCTTTTTAAAGAGACGCCTAAGGAAGAAGTCAAAGCTGTGGCGTCCTGTGTGCTTTCACCCCAGAAAGGCGTAATTTACTGTAATTTAGAGTGAAGTGATAGAATTCAGTTTAGTAGACTTCTCCAGAAGTGGAGCATCAAAAATATACTGTATCGGATGGAAAATAAGAAACATATTTTTCGGAGATGTTTATCTAAATCAGTCAAATAATACTGTGCTTGGGGCAAAGGGTAGTTTAGTATCAAGAGCCTGGGTCTTGGAGCCACGTCTGACTCTGCCACCAACTCCGTGACTTTGGGCTGAGGACTTCATTGTGCGTTTTCTAAAAAAATCCTTATTGGTTAAAAGAGAGTAGGAGTTGCTTAGTCTCGTGAAGATCAATGTGATGCCGTGGAATCACATGGTAGATGCCTGATGCTCAGTAAGTGTTAGTCATTATTATCCACACTTCTGCTTATCCCTTGTATCTAGGCTTAGTTCCATCTCCTGGAAAGATTTTTTTTTTATAGAAATGATAGTTATTATTATAATAACCACCATGGGGTTATTTTATTATATATATATATATATATATATATATACAGTTAGAGTATCCTATATATATTCATATATATACATGTATATATCATAAATTATATAAATAGAATACTCAATACACATTGGATATAATATGTATTGTATGTATGTATATATGTATATATATATATATATATATATATATGTATGTATGTATAGAGGTCCAGTGTTTTTGTTATTTCTTGGTGTATTTTGCCATTTACAAGAGCTCACTTGCCCTCTGCTCTCCTGGTCCCTCTTCTGTTCTTTTTGTTTCTCTGAGCATTTCTCACTATCAAATTTACTACATATTTAACTTCTTTGTTTACTGTTTGTCCATGCCCTGCTAGAAGGTACACTGCAAAAGCTCATGGTGTGGGTGTGGGTGTGTGTGTGTGTGTGTGTGTGTGTGTATGTGGGTTTGTTCATACTACAATAATCCTCAACATCTAGAACATTGCCTGGCATGCAGTAGTCCCTTGAATCTTGAATCAGTGAATGATCTTCAAACATCATCAAATTTTCATTAATATGAGTTTTGATGATACTTGAAAAAGAAAAGGTACTTGTTTGGCTGAGGGCAGAAGCTCTTCCCCATGGAAGTGGGTGCTTGAAAGGCCAAGGGAAGATATGGGTTGCCTGACTCTTTAAAGTGGTTGGTAGCTCAGAATTCTGTAACAAATTAGTTCCAGTCTTTTGGTCATCAGCGAATTGAGTGCTGACTGTGAGCTAGGGAGAGACCAAATAGGAAACCTCCAACATGCCTTCAAAACACTAGCCTTTTTTCTATTTATACACAAGTGTATTTTGACAGGACCAAGACATATAAATATCTTAGCTGGAATTCACAGATGACAAATATTTTTCTTGTGCAGTGTCTGGTCTACTGACCCATCTGGGGTTGTGGAAGTTGACCATTTTGTATCCAAATACCCTATTATTAAAAACAATCTAAGTCTTGATGAACACAAGAATTCTAAGATAAATTCAGCTCAACAAATATTCACATAGCACGTATTATGGGCAAGGATTTTTCAAGGCACAGTAGGGGACGTGGAGATATGGTACTGTGTCCACCCTTTAGGAACTGACAGTCAAGTAGAGGGAATGAAAAGAAATGCCAACACCCTGGGCCAAAAACAGTCAGAAAAGTTGTTTTCTTGTCTCTGTGCTTTGTGGAGATTTTAAATTCTTCTGATTATATTAATGAAAAACTTTCTGAAAATGCCTCTCTCTTTATGAAAAGGCTTGAGTATTGTTTGCTGCCTATCACAGGTAAAGATGAATATTTTTACATTCTGTAAAATTTTCTGTATGAAAATTTTCTGTATGTTTCTGTATGAAAGGAGAGTATTATTTACCAGTACTTCCTCAGTGGCCGATAATGTGCTAGGCACTGCCCTAGCTATTATCTCATTTATTCCCTAAATTTCATTGTGAGTCAGGTCTAATTATGCCCACATCGCCGATAAGGAAGCTGAAGCAGAGAGAGATTAAGTGATTATCCCCAAACCGTGGAGTTAATAAATTCAGTTAGTAAATGGCAACTAGACTCCAAAAACACTTCTGTGACTCAAATCCCATGCCCCATTTTTTTTGTTTGTTTGTTTACACTATAAATCATGGGATATAGAGGCTCTCCTCTTCGAGAAATAAGTAATATTATGTCATTAATTTTCCTGGTTAGGAAAGTGAGAATATTACCATATACTATTACATACACAGGAAACCTGCGTTTTAGCCTATAGTAAATGTTACTGTGGTATATGAGATTTTTTAGGGTAAAGTTTCACTTGAATTATTCATATAAGAGCTGAGTTACTTAGAAGTTTTTCAAATATGAACTATAAATTGGTTATGAAGTAGCAAAGAGGCAAGTAGTAGCCAGCAAGGAATGTCATTCCATGACTGTTAGGACCCCCTAGATGCCAGCTACAGAGATTGTGCCACAGAAATGAACAAGATGAGAAGAAGGAGGGTCACCATCATCAAACGGTGTTCGGTTTGCTGGGCTGTTTGTGCTCAGAGCAGCACTGAAGATAAAGCTATTCTTTTGGTCAACCTGTGTTTCAAACTGCATCCTGAAAGATGTGTATGTAGTATAACAGAATCTTGTTAATTTGAATTAATTGGTGGGAACGACAGTCTAAATAAGAAAATTTGAACCCAATCAGAGGTCTAAAAGAAATACATTTTTGTTATTTACAAGAAACTTGCACCAGAGAAAACTGGAGGGCTCAAGAAAGGTCTCTGGTCCTTGGGTAGCATAAGACTGAAGTGTCCTTTTACAGAGAAACCACGGAGACCAGAGAGATCAAGTGATTTTCCCCAAACTCCCACAGCTGGAAGATGGTCAGAGAAATGCCAGAATCCAGTCTTTCCAGAACAGGGCTGTCTGCTCCCATCCGTGCTGTATTTAGACTTAACAAAGTGTTGCCCTTTTCATGTAACTTTTCATGAATGGATTAAAAAGTTATGATATTTATTTATATGTAAGTGGCTGCTGTTAAGGTGCTTCAAACCAATTCTGGTTTTATTTTCTTCTTGTTGGTACTAATTGACTTTTTTAAAAAAAATTGAGAGATAGTTGACAAAACTGTAATATATTTAAAATATACAACCTGATGATTTGATATACATAGACATTTGAAGATTCCTGTTGTCAAGGTAATTAACACATCATATATTTACCTTTTTTTCTGTGTGTGAGTACACGTTTTAATTTCTTAGCAAATTCCGATTATAACATACAGTATTATCAACTATAGTCATGTTATACCTTAGAGCCTCAGACCTTATTCCTCTTATAGCTGAAAGTTTGTACCTGTTTACCAGCCTCTCCCTTTTTCCCTCGCCTTCCTAGCAGCCACCGTTCTATTCTGTTTCTGTGAGTTCGACTTCTTTTTTCCGTGTCTAAGTGATACTATGCAGTATTGTCCTTCTCTGTCTGGCTTACTTCTCTTAGCATAATGCCCTCCATGTTCGTTCATGTGGTTGCAAATGACAGAGTTTTCTTCTTTTTTAAGGCTGAATAATATTTCATTGTGTATGCGTATATCACATTTTCTTTAACTGTTCATCCATCAGCAGACACTTGGATTGTTTCCATACCTTGACTATTGTGAATAATACTGTAACGAGCACGGGAGTACAGATAATCTCTTTGAGATAATGATTTTGTTTCCTATGAATCTGTATTCAGAACTGAGATGGCTGGATCATGTGGAAGTTTTGTTTTTAATTTTTTGAGTCATCTCCTTACTGTTTTACATAATGGCTCATTCCAATGAACTGTGTCTAAGGGTTCCCTTTTCTCTACTTGCGCTAGCATTTGCTGTCTTTTGTCTTTCTGATGAGAGCCATTCTAATGGATATGAGGTGATATTTCACTGTGGTTTTGATTTGCATTTCCCTCATGATTAATGATGTCAAGCACCTTTTCATGTACCTGTTGGCCATTTGTGTATCTTCTTTGGAAAAACATCTATTCGGGTCATTTGCCCATTCTAAAATTGGGTTATTTGTTTTTTTGCTATTGAGTTCCTTGTATATATATATTTTAAATTTATTTTGTATTTTTTTTTTACATCTGTATTGGACTATAATTGCTTTACAATGGTGTGTTAGTTTCTGCTTTATAACAAAGTGAATCAGTTATGCATATACATATGTTCCCATATCTCTTCCCTCTTGCGTCTCCCTCCCTCCCACCCTCCCTAACCCACCCCTCTAGGTGGTCACAAAGCACCGAGTTGCCTTGTATATTTTGGATATTAATTCCTTATTGGGTATATAGTTTGCAAGTATTTTTCCCAGTTCATAACTTGCTTTTTTTCTTTTGTTGATGGCTTCATTTGCTGTGCAGAAGCTTCATTTTGGTTTTTTTTTTTTTTTTTTTAAGAGAATTGGCAGTATAGAAGTAACTTGAGCTGTCTGGTTTGAATTATCCTTAATTTGAATTGGTGTGACACAAATTAATGGGATTTTATTTTGACTCTTTTTAAAGAGGTTAGTATCACCATGAAGAAGATGTTCTGTTTGATATTATGCTGAATTCAAGGGAGGTTTCAAATAATGCTTTGATAATCAATTTTCCATGTCCCTTCTAAAATTGTTCTCTTCTTTTTTATTACTTACATATCCTGTGACCTTCTGAAGAACATTCATTTAGTATTTTCTTATGGAATTGAGAATTCATTTACAGTGAATGTCTTTTTATTTATTATTTTTAAAGCTTTTCTACTGGGTCTTATTCTGTTTGCAATGTTCTGTATAAAATCAAGAAAAAATAATTGATAGCTATAAATGTGACCTTGTAACAGGACCTGTTCAGTTGGGTTGAACAATCCCAAATGTGTGAACTTTCTTGGTTTACAGTATTATATAAGCTTCAAGTGTGTAACGTAGTGATTCACAATTTTTAAAAATTATACTCCATTTTTAGTTATTATAAAATACTGACTATATCCCCCATGCTGTACAATATATCCTTGTAGCTTATTTATTTTATATGTAGTAGTTTGTACCTCTTAATCCTCTATCCCTGTCTTGCCCCTCCCCACTGGTAAACACTGGTTTGTTTGCTGTATCTGTGAGTCTGTTTCTTTTTTGTTACATTCGCTAGTTTTCTTTTTTTTGATTCCACATATAAGTGATAACACACAGTATTTGTTTTTGTCTGTCTGATTCACTTCACTAAGCATAATACCTTCTCAGTCCACCCATACTGTTGCAAATGGAAAAATTTCATTCTTTTTTATGGCCCAGCAGTATTGTGTGTGTGTGGGTGTGGGTGGGTGGGTGGGTGTTTAATTGAGTTATTTATTTTTGGCTGTGTTGGGTCTTTGTTGCTGCACACAGCCTCTCCAGTTGCGGTGAGTGGGGGCCACTCCTCTCCACAGTGCGTGTGCCTCTCACTGCAGTGGCCTCTCCCGTTGTGGAGCACGGGCTCCAGGCGCGTGGGCTTCAGTAGCTGCGGCACATGGGCTCAGTAGTTGTGGCTCACAGGCTCCAGAGCACAGGCTCAGCAGTTGTGGCACGCGGGTTTAGTTGCTCTGCGGCAGTGTGGGAACTTCCTGGACCAGGGCTCGAACCCGTGTCCCCTGCACTGGCAGGTGGACTCTCAACCACTGTGCCACCAGGGAAACCCCGAAAGTGACTTTCTTTTAATTTCACTTTGTAAAGGGCTATTAAAATGAGATTAATACTCAGCTCTTGGGCATTGCTTAAATACTATAGCAAAGTGTTGGGTGCTGACCTGGATTATTATTATTTTTTCCAGTTTTATTGAGAAATAATTAACATACATCACTGTGTAAGTTCAAGGCATACAGCATGATGGTTTGATTTACAAATACTGTGAAATGATTACTACAGTATGTTCGTCTAACACCTATCTTCTCATAAAGACACAATAAAAAGAAAAGAAAAAAGAATAAAGAAAATAATTCTCCCTTTGTGATGAAAACTTAGTATTTACTCTCTTAACACATTTTTGACTGGAGACGTATTGCGGCCACAGGCATTAGTTTCTGCAAAAGTCCCCTGGTCAGTAATGTGTTACTAACTTTCCTATACATCTTACAGCAGTGTTAGCTATAGTCATCATGTTGCCCATTACACCCCTCGTAATTATTTACCTTACAGCTGGAAGTGTGCACCTTTTGACCATTTTCAGTTCCCTCTCCCACCACCCCCACCTCTGGTAACCACAAGTCTTATCTCTTTATTATTATTATTATTATTTTTTATTTTTTTGCGGTACGCGGGCCTCTCACTGTTGTGGCCTCTCCCGTCGCGGAGCACAGGCTCCGGACGCGCAGCCTCAGGGGCCATGGCTCACGGGCCCAGCCGCTCTGCGGCATGTGGGATCTTCCCAGACCGGGTCACGAACCCGTGTCCCCTGAATCGGCAGGCGGACTCTCAACCACTGCGCCACGAGGGAAGCCTACAAGTCTTATCTCTTTTTCTATGAGTTTGAGTTTGGTTTCACTTAGCATAATGCCTTCAAGGCCCATTGATGTCACAGATGGTAGGACTTGCTCATTTTTTCATGACTGAATAATATTTCATTGTATATATATGTATCTCACAACATCCTGATCCTTTTATCCACTGATGGACACAGGTTGTTTCCATGTCTTGGCTATTATAAATAATGCTGCTATGAACATGGGGGGTGGTGCAGATACCTTTTCGAGTTAGTGTTTTCACTACCTTTGGATATGTTCCCAGAAGTGGACTTGCTGGATCATATGGTAGTTCTATTTTTAATTTTTTGAGGAGCCTCCATATTTTCCATAGAGGCTCTCTCACTCTTGTCTCACCAAGAGGGCACAAGAGTTCCCTTTTCTCCACATCCTCACCAGCTTTTGTTATCTCTTGTCTTTTTGATGATATCCATTCTAAGAGGCATGGGGTGATAGCTGATTGTGGTTTTACTTTGCATGTCCCTAATGATTAGTGATGCTGAGCATCTTTTCATGTGCATATTGGCCTTTCGTATATCTTCTTTGGAGAAATGTCTATGCAGGTCCTTTGCTCCCTTTTCACTGGGCTATTTGTTGTTGTTTTTGCTATTGAGATATATGAGTTCTTTATATGTTTTGGATATTAGCCCATTATCAGATATATGGTTTACAAGTATTTTTCCCATTCCTTAAGTTGTTTTTTCACTTTGTTGACGGTTTCTTTTGCTGTGCAGAAGTTTTTTAGTTTGATATAGTCGCATTTGTTTATTTTTGATTTTACTTGTGCTTTAAGTGTCACTGGATCATTTCCTAAAGCCTTTTCCAGCTCTAGAGTTCCATTTCTATGATCTACTGTTCCTCAGTTTCAAGGATTCTAGCATTTCAGCTGACAGCGTTGTTTGCACTTGAAATAGTCTGTCATTTGAGGGCTCAGGCCGATGGGGACTCTGTGCCAATGAGAGTACACAAAACCACAATCCTTGTGAATGTAGGGAGTGCCTAAAACCTTCATGTATTCCTGCCTGGATTTGAAGCCAATTGTGGCTCAACAAAACCTGATTAACTCTCCCTGGACTCTTCCAGGGAAGATGTCGGTATACAGTCGGGTCCCTGGGATTTGGTGCATGCACGTTTCCCCTGATATGAGGTTGCAGATGATGGAAAGCAGCCCCTTTGAGGTGACCATTTTTCTCAGTCTGTGTTTTTCTTGGCTTGGGTATGGAACACGGAGGTCTCCAAGCCCTTGGAAGATGGGCCCCATGCACGTACTGCTCAGCTCCCAGGCCCCTGTTTATGGAAAAAGTTCTTAAAGAAACAGATTGGAGTTGAGTAAGCTCAAGTATTCACTTGTGGGTTTCCATGAAAGTTGTTTAAAAATTTTTTTCCCCTTCACTAACTTGTGGAAATGTCTCAGGGCTGCCTCATCTGAAGAGATTTGCACATTAAGCAAAAAAATTTTATAATTTATATCCCTTCCTGTTCTCCCAGGGCTTCAGCACACAGTCAGTCTTATTTGCCTTCTTCAGCATTCATCTCCCTGCTTCCTGTTTGTTTCAGGACTGTCTTAGGGAGTTATAACATCCCTTCTCTCCAGCCCTGCAGCCTGGGTCTGTTGTAAGTCAGATATCTGATTGTGCTCAGAGTGGAAGGAAACTGCACTTACTCACATGGAAAGTGTCTTTCTGTACATCCACTATCCTTTTTCTGTGCATTTCGAATTCTTGAATCGAGAGCCAGAAGAAATGATAGGAGGCTGAAGAATTCAGTAGCAAAGCCTTAGAACCAAGTACCATTCTCTCTGCTCCAGAATTTATTATTATTATTATTATTTTTTTTTTTTTTGCGGTACGCGTGCCTCTCACTGCTGTGGCCTCTCCCGTTGCGGAGCACAGGCTCCAGACGCGCAGGCTCAGCGGCCATGGCTCACAGGCCCAGCCGCTCCGCGGCATGTGGGATCTTCCCGGACCGGGGCACGAACCCGTGTCCCCTGCATCGGCAGGCGGACTCTCAACCACTGCGCCACCAGAGAAGCCCCAGAAGTTATTCTTAGCATGATGGTTCTTCATAAACACTGGCCTGAGTGTACAGACAGATTCCCCCACTGTAAAAGATGTTCTTCTAAAGGAAGTTAATTTCCTTTAGAAGCAATGCTAATTCTTTCAGATCAAAGAATGTTCTTAAACATTCTCAAACATCCTAACTAGTAAGTGGAAACCTGTTACTCTGAACATTTTTGAAGCATTGAGAGGTATTTGAGGGAATAATTTATGTCCTGGGTAAGTCTAGATAATCAAATGCTCTGCTAAGAATGATTCCTCTGTCTCCACATCAGTGAAGAGCCAAACATCAAGCCCTCCTCTGGTATTGTCCCAGTGAGTTCTTTACTAAGTCTGATGGTGAACATCAGTCCACATCTCGTTCAGTCTAGACATCAGGGCCAGAAGGAGAGATGATACTGCAGTCAGCTCACTAACTGTCCTTCTGTTTCTGGGTTGCTGCTATATCTCGGAAGAAGTATGGTATAGTACAGTAGTGTGTTAATTAGTCTGTCCATTCATTCAATACACACTGTATAGGTGCTTATAGTATGTGGGATGCTAGGCTAAATCAATATTTAAGAGCTAAGAGTTCACTGTTCTAGATAGACATGTATACAAGTAAATGGACTGAAGCATTATACATGCTATAATAGAATATATGTAGGAACAATGGGTAGAAATAGAGGGCCTCTGGCTTGATGAGCGATGCTTGAGATAAGAGCACACTTAGCATTTCCCTTGGCTGGCTTCACCAAGGAATTACCATAAAAATGGAAAGTCTGGTGTTCTCTGAGAAGCAACTTGCACTTTTTCAAACATTCTTGTAGTGCTTCCTAGAAACTTACGAAAAGCCTACATCCAACCCAGCCCGACCTCCCAGTGCTGGTGGTTTAGGAGCACCTGATGCTGGTGAGGACTACTGGTATAAAAATATGACCTAGACAAAGTCTGGCTGTGTGTAAGAGTTCATAATGAATTTTACAGCACAGATCTCAATATGAATAAATTAATCAGTGACATGGGTCCTTTTCTAGCTTTGTTGCTAACTCATTGTGTGACCTTGGGTTTTCTGTTTAACAGTTGTAAAAATCATTGCTTTGCTTTATTTCATGGGGGCTGATGTAAAAGATCAATTGAGAAAACCAAGGAAATATTTTGAAATGTGTAAAGTGCTTGAAAAAACTATGTACATGTAAGGAAATGCTATTTATCATTGTCTTTTGGGAAAAAAAAACATGACATAGGGAAGGTGGGCAGGAGAGAAGGAAGGAAGGAAGGAACAGAGGGAGGGAGGGAAGGAAAGAAGGATGGAAGGAAGCAAAGAAGGGAGAAAATAGAGGGGAAGGGAAGGAAAGGGAACAGAAGAGAAGAATAAAATGAAACACATTCTTAGACACCCGAATCCAGGCTGTGGTCTCTGCATAATGCCAAGGTGTATGTAGGAGGTATTGAGAGAAATGGAGAATATGGTCAGGAAGGATCTCATTAACCTCAAAGGCTGTAACCTGCTAGGTTCGTTTGGACTCCTATTCAATGACTGGAGTTGATCTTTGCTGCTTCTACTTCTACTGTAACAGTTGAGGAAAACATTTTTGGATAAATAAATGACATGAAACCAACCCTCAGAAGATACAAAGATGTAAGATGTGACATCAAAAACATAAAACATGGAGGGGGAGATTAAAAATGTTGAGCTTGAGAATGGGATCAGACTTAAGTTGTTATTAAAATAGACTGTTATAGATTTAAGTTGTTACATGTAAGCCTCATGGTAACCACAGAGCAAAAACCTATAGTAAATACATCAAAGATAAAGAGAAAGGAATATAAGCATACCACTACAGAAAGTCATCAAACCACAAAGGAAGAGAGCAAGAGAAGAAGAAAGGAATAGAGAGGAACTACAAAACCAGTTAGGAAATAATTAACAAAAGAGCAATAAGCACATATCTGTCAATAATTACTTTAAATGGACTAAATTCTTCAATCAAAAGACAGAGTTGCTGAATGTATTAAAAAACAAGACCTATCTATATGCTGCCTAAAAGAGACACACTTTAGATCTAAGGAGACCCACAGACTGAATGTGAAGGGATGGAAAAAGTTCCATGCAAATGGAAACCAAGGAAAGCTGGAGTAGCTATACTGATATCAGACAAAGCAACTTTAAAACAAAGACTGTAATAAGAGACAAAGAAAGGCGTTATATAAAGATAAAGGGGTTAATCCAACAAGAAGTTATTACATTTGTACATATTAATACCCTCAACATGGGAGTGCCTACATATATAAAGCAAATATTAACTGAATTAAAGGGAGAAATAGACAGGAATACAATAATAGTAGAGGATTTTAGGACCCCACTTACATCAACAGGTCAGTCATCCAAACAGAAGATCAAAACAGTAAGGAAACATTGGCCTTAAACAACATGTTAGACCAAAAGGGCTTAACATATTTATAGAATATTCCATCCAAAAGAAGCAGAATATACATTCTTTTCAAGTGCACGTGGAATATTTTTCATGATAGATCATATGTTAGACCACAAAACAAGTCCTAATAAATTTAAGAGGATTGAAATCACATCAAGCATCTTTTCCAACCACAAAGGAATAAAACTAGAAATTAATTACATGAAGAAAACTGGAATATTCACAAGTATGTGGAGATTAAAAAACATGCTATTGAATAACCAATGGGTCAAAGAAGACATCAAAAGAAAGATCAAAATACCTTGAGACAAATGAAAATGGAAATGTAGTATACCACAATTTATGGGATGCAGTAAAAGCAGCTCCAAGAGGGAAGTTCATAGTGATAAATACCTACCTCAAGAAACAAGAAAAGTTTCAAAAAAAACAACCTAACTTTACACCTTGAGGAACTAGAAAAAGAATAACAAAGCCCAAAGTTAATAGAAAGAAGGAAATAACAAAGATTTGAGTAGAAATAAATGAAATAGAGACCAAAAAGACAATAGGAAGTATCAGTAAAACTAAGAGCTGGTTCTTTGAAAAAAATAAACGAAACTGACAAACTTTTAGCTAGTCTCACCAAGAAAAAAAGAGAACTCAAGTAAAATCAGAAATGACAGAAGAAATGTTGCAGCTGATACTGGAGAAATACAAAGGATTATAAGAGACTGCTATGAACAAGTATATGCCAACAAATTGGACAACCTAGGAGAAATTGATAAATTCCTAGAAGCATAAACCTGCCAAGATTGAATCATAATGAAATAGAAAATATGAACAGATCAATTACTAGCAAGGAGATTGAATCAGTAATCAAAAACTTCCCAACAAACAAAAGTCTAGGACCAGACAGCTTCACTGGTGAATTCTACCAAACATTCAAAGAAGAATTAATACCAGTCCTTCTGAAGCTCTTCCAAAAAATAGAAGAGTGGGAGAACTCTTCCAAACTCATTTTATGAGTCCAGCATCACCCTGATACCAGACAAAGAGGCCACAAAAAAAATTCATAGGCCAACATCCCTGATGTAGATGCAAGAAATCCTCAACAAAATATTGGTAAACTGAATTTTACCATACATTAAAGGGATCATACATCATGATCAAGTGGGATTCATTCCAGGGATGCAAGAATGGTCCACAAATAAGTCAAGCGTGATATACCACATTAACAAAATGAAGGGTAAAAATCATAAGACCATCTCAATAGATGCAGAAAAAGCATTTGACAAAATTCAACATTCATTTATGGTAAAAACTCTCAACAGAGTGGGTATAGAGGGAACCTATTTCAACATAATAAATGCCATTATAACAAGCCCACATCATACTCCATGGTAAAAAGCTGAAAGCTTCTCCTCTAAGAGCAAGACAAGGGTGTCCACTTTTGCTGCTTTTATTCAACATAGTATTGGTAGTCCTAGCCAGAGCAATTAAGCAAGAAAAAAAAAAAAAGCACCCAAATTGGAAGGAAAGAAGTAAAACTGTCACTATTTGAAGATGACATGATAATATATATAGAAAACCCTAAAGACTCCATCAAAAAACTGTTAGAACTAATAAATTCAGTAAAATTTCAAGATAAAAAAAATAATACACAATCAGTAAACAAAATCTGCTGTACTTCTTTATGCTAATGAACTATCAGAATAAGAACTCAAGAAAACAGTTTCATTTATAATTGCATCAAAAAGAATAAAATACCTAGGAGTAATTTAACCAAGGAAGTGAAAGCTCTAAGACACTGATGAAAGAAATTGAAGAAGACACAAATAAATGGAAAGATATTCCATGCTCATGGATTAGAAGAATTAATATTGTTAAAATGTTCATACAAAAAGCAATCTATCAGTAAATTCAATGCAGTCCCTATCAAAATTCCAGTGGTATCTTTTACAGAAATATAACAATCCTAAAATTTGTATGGAACCACAAAGGACCACCAAATACCTAAAGCAGTCTTGAGAATGAAGAACAAAGCTGGAGGCATTTCATTCCCTGATTTCAAACGGTTTTACAAAACTGTAGTACTTAAAGCAGTATGGTATTGGCATAAAAACAGACATGTAGGTCCATGGAACAGAGTAGAGAGCCCAGAATTGAACCCACACTTATATAGCCAATTAATTACAAAGATGAGAATATACAATGGAGAAAGGACAGTCTCTTCAATAAGTGGTGTTGGGAAAATTGGACAGCCACATGCAAAAGAATGAAACTAGACTACTATCTTACACCATCCACAAAAATTAACCCAAAGTGTTTAATAGACTTGAACATAAGAGCTGAAATCATAAAACTACTAAAGGAAAACATAAATGGTAAGCTTCTTGATATAGATCTTGGTGATGATTTTTTGAGTTTGAAACCAAAAGCAAAAGAAACAAAAGTGAAAGTTAACAAGGGAGACTACATCAAACTAAAAGGCTTCTGCACAGCAGAGGAAGCCATCAGCAAAATGAAAAGGTAATCTACTCAATGGAAGAAAATAATTGTAACTCATATATCTGATAAGGGGCTCGTATCCAGAGTATACAAACGACACACAACTCAACATCAAAAAGCAATCTGATTAAGAAATGGGCAGAAGATCTGAATGGACATTCTTCCAACGAATACATACATATGATCAACAGGTACTTGAAAAGATGCTCAACATTATTAATCATCTGGGAAATGCAAATCAAAACCATAATGAGATTTCACTTCATGACTGCAGAGTGGCTGTTATCAAAAAGATAAGAAATAAAAGCTGTTGAGAGGATGTAGCGAAAAGGGAACGCTTGTGCTCTGTTGATGGGAATATAAATTGGTGTAACCACTATGGAAACAGTATAGAGGTTCCTCAAAAAATTAAAAATAGAACTACATTATGATATAGCAGTTGCACTTCTGGGCATTTATCTGAAGAAAATGAAAACTAATTCAAAAAGATATCCGTACCCTCAAGTTCATTGCAGCATTTTTACAATAGCCAAGATATGAAAACAACCTGAGTGTCCATTGATGGATGAATAGATTAAAAAATCGTGGTATATATATACACAATGGAATATTATTTAGCCATAAAAAGAATGAAATCTTGCTGTTAGCAACACCATGGAATGACCTTGAGGGTATTATGCTAAATGAAATAAGTTGGACAGAGAAAGACAGATACCGTATGATCGCTCCTGTATGTGGAACCTAAAACCAAAAAAACAACAGCAACAAAAACCCCCCACAAAACAAAACAAAAACCTAACAAGCCAAGCTCATAGATAAAAAGAATAGATTGGTGGATGCAAGAGGTGGGGTGAGGAGCAGGGTCGATGGGTAAACTGATTTTTTTGTTTCTTTAAATAAATTGAATAAAAAATTTTAAAATGTTTGACGGGTGATTGTGTTACTTGAGCACATGCTGTGCCCTGAGAACTGTATTAGGTTATTGGGGGCTGGTGAGAGGGTTTGGGATATGGACCAGGGACAGGAGAAACACTTTAAAGGTACAGAGAAGTCATTCTCATTCTTGGTGCAGTGCACTGTTTAGAAGGGATTATACAGTATGCAGAGGAGGAAAAAAACAAACAGTAAATGCCATGTGATATAGTGGAAAGAAGATCCACTGTGTGGATGTGTGTTTTTTAAATGAAGAAACAGATTCAGAAATTTACAACACTTAACCACTGCACTATAACAGTAAAGATACCAGCTGACATCTGTATAGAGCTTGTGATGTGCCCAGCACTATGCCAAGTATTTTGTATATATTAACTCATTCAGATTTCACAACAAGCCAGTGAGGTAGCTACTGTGCTATTACGATCTCTGTTAAACAGCTGGGGACAGTGAGTCACAGCAATTATAAGTCACTGGCCCAGTAAATGACAGATCTGGGGTTATATCCAGGCAGACTGGCTCCAGATATCAAGCTCCTAACCATGAAGCTATCCCATCCTTTATTCTGTACATAACTGCAGAGCAAGTGTGGCATTAATGTAATGACATTACATTCCACACTCAAAGGGGTGTGTGTGTGTGTGTGTGTGTGTGTGTGTGTGTGTGTAGTGGGATATCATAACAAAGTCTTCCCCAGAAAAATGAGTCTTGAGCATGGCTTGGAAATCAAGGAAGAATGTGATTTTACAGACAGGAAGCAGGAGGGACAGTTCTGGACAGGGTTTGGCCATCACCACAGCAGGACATGATAATGTGTGCGGAACACGAGGTAAGAGGCTGCCGGCCATGTGCACAGACAGCAAGGTGGCAGTGGGCTTCGATAATCAAGCTCCTTGTCAATACTGAGTAGGACAGATAGTGAAAGAGCGTAAATCTTGGTCACGGTTATTCTGATAGATTTAGGAAGAAAGGAAAGATTCAGGGTGTATGAGTAGGAGGCATCAGACTGGTTAGTTGGAGATGCCATTATCCAGCGCTGATGTCCGGAGGGAGAATAAGACCCTAAAGGAAAGGCTGAATGACTGAGAATTATTCCTCTTGGGAAAGAAGGCTGAGGAAGAAAATAAGAGATTGGTTTCTTTTTACTAATCAAACTTGTGAGATCCTAGAATGGCTTTTTATGAGACATGTTTTTCTTGTCTGGGGGTCCTTAAAGGAAGCTCAGATTGTGTTATCTATCTTAGTTTAGTTTAACCTTGTTCCAAGGGAGGGTGGGCTGGCAGTCAGAAATTACAAATACACAGCCTGCCTGTCAGCAGCCCCCCACGTCACACCCGCAGCAGACAGTACAAAGCTGATCACTGTGGCACTTTTTCCCCTGAAGCCAGGTCTGGCCCCAGGTATTCAGGAGAGAATTTTAGGAAAGTCTGGGAATTTTCAGATGCTTGAAGGTGACACAGAACTTAGAAGGTGTTTGTCCTCTATGGTTCGTGGATTTTGCGACTTCCCTTAAGAATAGATGATTCTTCCTCCTAAGTATCACCCAACACTGCTTCTTCTACGGCCGTGCCTTCTCATTCGCTTTTGCCTAGATGACTGATAAATGTCTCCTAACAAACTCCCTATCTCCAGCCTTGATTTCCTTCTCATCCATTCTCTACACTCTTATCAGATTTGCCTTTTTAAGACAGAGTTCTGATGGTGCCATTGCCTTGCTTAGGTGCTGTGATGGTCCCACTTCCTTTTCAGAAGCAACCCCCACACTTAATGTGGGCAGGAAGGCCCCTTCTCATTGTCCTTTTCCTGCTTCTCATTTACCCAAATTTACCGTTAACACTGGATGATCTCACTTATATGTGGAAACTAAAAAAAGCCAAACTCATACAGAGTAGAAACCCTGTTGGTTGCCAGGGACTGGGTGGGGTTGTAGCAGGGGAAACATGGGGATGCTGGTAAAAGGGTACAGACTTCCAGTTATAAGATGAGTAAGTTCTGGGGACCTAATGTACAGCTTGGTGACTCTACTTTAACAATACTCTATTGTATACTTGAAAGTTGCCATGAGAATAGAGCTTAAATGTTCTCACCATTAAAAAAAAAATGTAACTGTGAGTCAGTGGATGTGCTAACTAACCTTACGGTGATAATCATTTCATAATATGTACATATATCAAATCATCACAATGTACACCTTAAATTTACACAATATTATGTGTGAATTATATCTCAGTAAAGCTGGAAAAAAGCCCACAAATTCACCATTATTCTAGGCTTACCAGATTCCTTGGAATTCTTAAAATTCACTGTGCCGTTCCTGCTTTAATATCCATATACTCTCTCCCTCTTTCCTTCTCGACAAAATATACTCACTCCTTTTTTCCCGCCTAACACACATTCTGCTCACGCTTCAAGACTCAGCCCAAGTTCTCAATCCTTCTATAAAACGTTCCCTGACTTTTCCCCAGGACAGCTGGTAGCTCTTTCTTCAGCTCCTCGTGGCCCTTTCAGAGGCAAGGACTTGTCTTTTTCACCTCAGTATCTCGATGCTTAATCTAGTGTCTGGCACACAGTTCATTCTAAAATTTGATTAATAAAAATATACATTAAATGACATGTCAGTATTAGTTTTCCCCAGCCCATTTGGGAATGAATACAGTAAAAGAGAATTGAAACCAGGTTTTCTGACATGCACTCCCTTTGATTTTTCTCCATTTCCATCATTAGGTCAGGCTCTTATTACTTAGACCCCTGAAATGGCCTTGGAACAGGTTTCCTAGGCCCAGAGTTTCCACCAAACGATTCTGCATCCAATCTGTAAGCAGATTAATCTTTCTAAAATTTTTATTTATACCACTTTTCTGTCTAAAATTTTAACCTTTTTCTACCCAATAAAGTTCAAACTCCTTAGTCATGTATTTAAGGTTTCAAAATCTGTCCCTGAACTACTTCTTTTTTAAAAAAAATATATATATATTAAATTTATTTACTTATTTATTTATTTTTGGCTGTGTTGGGTCTTCGTTTCTGTGCGAGGGCTTTCTCCAGTTGTGGCGAGCGGGGGCCACTCTTCATCACGGTGCGCGGGCCTCTCAGTATTGTGGCCTCTCTTGTTGTGGAGCAAGGCTCCAGACGCGCAGGCTCAGTAGTTGTGGCTCACGGGCCCAGTTGCTCTGTGGCATGTGGGATCCTCCCAGACCAGGGCTCGAACCCATGTCCCCTGCATTGGCAGGCAGACTCTCAACCACTGCGCCACCAGGGAAGCCCCCCGAACTTCTTTTACTGCTTTATCTAACACGACTTCCCAAGCAGAAGCTTCTTGTTGTAGCCACCTGCACCACTTCCTGTGGCCAATACGTACCTGGCCAGTCTCTTGTTTGAAATACCTGCCTCTTCGTGTCAGTCATCACCACTACAGCTCTCTCCCCCTCCTTGTGCCCGTCCTTCCTCTTCTTTTTTCACATCTACTTTGTGATTCCTTTTTGTACCACACCATTCAGAAGTAATCCCACAATTTCTAATCTTCCCCTGCAACACGTAGGTCATTTATACCACCCACTTGGAACTTGTCACATACTGCATTATCTTAAAGACCTAGAACATTTGGGTTCTAATTCTAGCTTCACTATTGGTTAACAAAAATGACTTATTCATCTTTGAAATGGGAGTGGTGATGGGTACCTATCTCACCTTTGTTAGAGTATGGCAGAGATCAAGTATGAAAATGGTATTTGTGTGAAAGTACTATAAACTGTAGGGGGCTCTTGTTATATTTTATCTTTGATATTAGGTTGCAATTCTTTTTTTTTTTTTTTTTTCTTTTTGGCTGTGCCACATGGCATGTGGGATCTTAGTTCCCCGACCAGGAATCGAACCCACGCTCCCTGCAGTGGAAGCGTGGAGTCTTAACCACTGGACCACCAGGAAATTCCCTAGGTTGCAATTCTTATGAAAGCCAGACCTGCATCTTATACACAGGCACTTTCCCTTTGCATCCTGAGCACTTTGAAGCCTGTGTCTTGCACATAGCAGGTGCTCAGGAAATAGCCCTCGAATGAATGATGAATCATCTCCACAGGAAAGAGAGGGAGCCAGCTCCTTGCCTCGTAGGGTTTGTTTGTTGACAAATGAGACTAGGGATATCTAGAAGTGTGAGATCATGGAGATTCTTCTTCCGAGCTTCTCTTCCCTCAAACCCCACCCCCACGTATACTCACACTCACAACTACTTATTCTCCTCTTCTCCCTGCTGTCAGTGTGCTTTAGAAAGTAAATAGCAGAACCACGAACAGCTAACATCTGCCATTCATTTTACTTTGATGCTTGTGCTTAGGTGAGCCCCTGGACGCTTTGCCCAAGTAGAAGACCTAGGATGTGTTATTGGGCTGAGTGTCTTTTCTTGGTTATGATAAAAATGACAAAGGCCAATGAACTATTTCACCATGTTCTGGAGAGAGAATAATACAGTCAGAGTTGGAAACTGGATACAGATAGCTTTGTGCTTCTTGATTTTTAGTGTTTTATTGAAGTCGTGATCTAAAACATGTCCTCGAATGGACACCGCTGCAAAGATTAAAGAACCGTTCTGAACATTATTTTGAAAATGACTCATCCTCAGAATGAAGGGCCAGTGATGCATCTTGTACCACTGATGCAGCTGAGGCCCCTGAATAAGAGCTTAAATTTTACCTTTGGAATAAAGGTGGAATTTTACCTTTGGAATAAATTTGGAATATCTGAGGCAGGTGTCTGGGTGTCACCTGAGTGCCATGCCAAGCCACACTGGAACCTAAGTCAAAAAGGAAAGTCAGTAACACTGATCCTGTCTTTAAAAAAATGTATTGTGTTCATCATGGATTTTTTGGCATTGATTTTATTTGTATAATGTTGCATTAAATATTATTTATCTTGATTACTGAGATTTTTGGCTCTACCGTTTAGGTCTGTGTCCAAGGCAAGTGCCTCACTCATCTGACCCTAGTTCCAGCTCTAATTCATTTGATTTTAATGTGTTTTGTTTGTGTGTGCACCGGTAACGAATGAAATAGTTTAAAAATTGTTTCAGTTACAAAAAATGTGCGTGCTTCCTTAAGGAAGCATAGATTAAGAAGGTAATGAACACAGATAGTTCATATATAGCCTGAAAAATCATGGAATAATCATTATCCTTATAATGATTGTTTTTAGATTTCTGCCAGGTGTTTTCCAGAAGGCTTTGGTCACATGTGATAGCTCTCTTCTTGGAATTTATAATCTAGCAACATAGATATACATGCAGGGAACATTTAGATGTGGTTGACATTTAGTGAGCACACACAATGTTCTAGATGCTCTGTGAAGCAGGTTTACATGCTTTATCTTCTTTTATCTTTTTCATAGCAGTCCTGTGTGATAACATTATACCCATTAAGAAAGAGGCTATTTTTTAGAGTACTTTTTGGTTCACAACAAAATTGAGCAGAAAATAACAGAAAGTTCCCATATCCCGCCCCCTGCCAACATCTCCCACTGTCATCGTCCCCCACCAGAGTGGGGCATTTGTTACAGCTGATGAACCTACACTGACATATCAGAGTCCACAGTTTACATTAAGGTTTACTCTTGGTGTCGTTTGTTCTGTGGGTTTGGACAAATGTTTAATGACACATATCCTCCACTGTAGTATCATACAGGATATTTTCACTGCCCTAAAGATCCTCTGTGCTCTACCTCTCCAACCCTCCCCAACCCCTCACCACAACCCCTGGCAACCACTCATCTTTTTACTTTCTCCATAGTTTTGCCTTTTCCAGGATGTCACGTAAGTGGAATCATGCAGTATATAGCTTTTTTCAGATTGGCTTCTTTCACCTAGAAATATGCATTTAAGGTTCTTCCATGTCTTCTCATGGCTTAATAGCTCCTTTCTTTTTTAGCACTGAATAATATTCCATTGTCTGGATGATGATATATCCATTTTCATATGAGGAAAGCGAGGCTCTACACCAAAGTCAGAGTGAGCAGAGGGCTGAGATTTGAGCTCCAAATCTCCTGATGCCAACTTGAGTGCTGTATTCACAAATCTACAGTTGCTTCAGATAAGAACACAGAGGACATTGTCTAAATATGTATGGATGCAAAAGGAGAGTGCATTGATAGCACCTCGGATAAATGGTGAAGTCTTTGGAGCTTCCTTTTTCCATAAGGCATGTTTGGGACAAGCTGCCATTCTTCCTTTGGTGGTTCCAGGAATGTTTCATGGAGTGAAGGGTCCTTAGGAGGCTTTTAAAAGGCTTCTTAATGAAAGAAAGAGACTGAGATTTGGAAATTTCCCAGGCATATGATGTAAATTGAGAAACGTAGAAGGACATGTGAGTAAGTCAACTTCTTGAGAAACTCCCATGCAAAGCACATATAGTCTTATATACCAGTTATCAAAGTAGTACAACTAAAGGATGACAAAAACAGAACTCTTTCAACAGAATCAAATTTACATTTCTCTTATTTTTATATTTTTCTTCTCTACTGAACAATGGATCTAAAGTGGGTATTAAGTTTGCATTTATTAAGTACTTACTGTGTGTCAGGCTTAGTGCTAATTGCTTTATATGTATCGATTTATTTAATTTTCATATGTTTATAAAGCAGGTTTCATTGTTCTGCCTGTTCTACAGATAAGGAAATTCTGCGTCTAAAGAGAAGAGACTTGCCCGAGATCAGACAGAAAATATTTAACGGAGTGAAGTTTGAACCCATGTTGATCTGATTTCAGAGCCAGACTCTTATTTACTATGATTTGTAGAATCTGGCATCCAAAGTGTATTAAACTGATGTTAATTATCCTTCATCACATTTGATCATCCTCTCTAGACTTCTGAAAAGAGTCATGCAGGAGAACTTAGCATCAGTAAACAAGCACTAAATCTGTCATTCAATAAGGATGTGCTAAGTACTTCAAGTTGCCCAAATGTAGCCTCGATACTCGTGATAAGAGAAAGGAGAAACATGTTTTATGTCTTTGATATATCTGCAGTTATGCGTAGTTACACCAAACATTTCCACTTCTTAAAAGTAGAGAACTAAAGTTATATTGTGAGTTGGCAAATTGGCCAAGTCTCATATATTACCTCAACAGCCCTTAATGAATAGAAGAGAAGCCAACATTTATTGAACACCATGGCAACAATTTTATTCCCTCAATGATGAGGCATCATTTTGTTCATTTTAGAAGTAAGAAAACCAAAGTTCAGAAAAGTGATTCATTCAATTACCAAAGAGTCAGTAAGTGGTAGAGTTAGGATTTCCACCCACATCTGTTTGGCTCAAAAGCCTTTGCTCTCTCTAGTACATCCTAATGCTTCTTATTAAGCTCACTTTTCTGGATAAATGTTGCTTCTGTTTTTTACACGTTGGCCCTGTTGAATGTGGTACTGTTGGGTGCCTTGTAAAGACAGACACGGTTATTAAAAATGCCTATGAGGAGAAAACATGTCAGGACCAAGATGTGAGTTTAATGGTGGCTCTGAAATACTCAGGTGCTCAGTTAAGGGAACACTCAGATTTATCGGTCCTATTCTCTAAACTTCATATTCTCTTTCTACGAGGTGAGTGGAAAAATAGTGTCATAATGACTCAGAAGTCTTGCGTTATCTATAAGTTAGCTGTATGGCTTTTTGCAACTTCGGACATTGGTTTTCCTCAGTTGCAAAACGAGAAGGGATTGGACACATCGCCTTCCTCAGCCTGTGATTTTATAACACACCTCTGATTTGAAAGTATGCTTCAGTTGAATCTTCTTAATTCAGGTGTGTAAGCTGGATCTTCATCTTGTAAGATCTTATTTTCTTATTTTTCACTCTAATCGCAAAGCATCAGTTACACTTAGACAGCCTTCAGTGCTTTCCGTACTTGCGGTGACTTACGTTTGTGTAGCTCTCGGTGGTTTCTAAGGTTCCGTTACATACTGTGTCTCGTTTTCTCTCTCAATAACTTAGGTGAACAGAGGCAGCATCAAACATAGGTTTGAGTTTCTTCACTTCTTCATCTGCAAAACGTGCATGGTATTAGCGTCTGTCTCCTCACCTGGCTGTAAGGCGAAAATAAGACCGCACACATAGCGTGCTTAGCGGGGGTCTGCCAGCATAATCAGTGTTGAGCAGGTGTTGGCTATTTTTTGGTGTTTTCCTCCAGATCCACGTGTTCCTGATGACAGGGTTGGTCTAGAACCTCAGTGCTCAACTCAAAGAGAAGTGCCGTTACTCATACACTCCCCTGTTTTTCAAGGTCTGGGAGAGAAACTAGAAGGAAGATGTCTTCTGGGCAAAGAGTGAACCATTGGCTTTAATCTTGGGGCTGTAAGTGCTGATATATCCCGTCAATATGTCTTACAGTCTCCCCCTCTGGGTTGGGCACTGTGCTAGGCGCTGAGGATGCTAAAATATAAGGATGGCCCAGTCTTTGTATGCAGAGAGCTCACACGTAGTGTGAGAGACAGATATGTAAAAAACAAACTGTGCCAGGCTTTCAACAAATGTCATTTTAAATGAATAATGAAAGCAAGTGCAGGGTGCCTTGGAGTGGATAAAGAAGGAAGCACCGGGGCTTCCTTGGTGGCGCAGTGGCTGAGAGTCCGCCTGCCGATGCAGGGGGGACGGGTTCGTGCCCCGGTCCGGGAAGATCCCACATGCCGCGGAGCGGCTAGGCCCGTGAGCCATGGCCGCTGAGCCTGCGCGTCCGGAGCCTGTGCTCCGCAAAGGGAGAGGCCACAGCACTGAGAAGCCCGCGTACCGCAAAAACAAACAAACAAACAAACAAACACACACAAAAAGAAGGAAGCGCCTAGGTGCCCGGGGAATTTGGCAAAGTTCTGCTTGAGCTGAGAGTCCTGACTGATGAGTTGGTGTTAGCAAGACAAAAGGCTGGAAGAAGGAAGGACATTACGGATAGTGGGAATGGCGTGTATAGAGGAAAGAATGTGAGAGAACAGGACACACTCGGGGAATGCAAGTACCTCCCTATGCCTGGAGCCCAGCAAGTATAATTTACAGCGAGAGTCTGAGGGGTCGACAGAAACTGAATCTGAGGAAGAGGGTAGGAGTCATACTGCAAAGGGGCTGTATACCATGTAAGGGGCTGGACATTTATCTTGAAAGCAATAGAGTAACATTTCATGATTTCGAACAACCGAAAAATGGCATGTTTGTTTATTTTAAGAGAGTATTCTGTATTCTGGTGTTTATGTGGAGAAGGATTGGAGATTACAATGACTGGAAGCAGGGTTTCGATTACTGCTACCGTCTAGGCAAGAGAGACTTTGGATACAGATTAAGACTTCAGCAGAGGCCTTGGAGAATTGCCTAGGTCGATGAGCTATTTTGGAGTGATTTGGGAGGATTGGTTATTGGGAGTGGAGAGTAATTTCGAGGGAGGAAGTGGAGTTGACTCCCAGGTTTCTAGTTTGGGTGACAGAGTGAATGGTTGGCCATTATTGGCAAAAGGCAAAGAATGTCGTGCATTAGGGGGAGAAAAGGGTGCTGATGATAACTCTTTTTTTTTTTTTTTTTTTTTTTTTTTGCGGTACGCGGGCCTCTCACTGCTGCGGCCTCTCCCGCTGCGGAGCACAGGCTTCGGACGCGCAGGCCCAGCGGCCACGGCTCACGGGCCCAGCCGCTCCGCGGCACGCGGGATCCTCCCGGACCGGGGCACGAACCCGCGTCCCCTGCATCGGCAGGCGGACTCCCAACCACTGCGCCACCAGGGAAGCCCGATAACTCTTTTTTAGCCATGCTGAGTGCGGGTCATTGAAACAAGTCTTGGGGGACTTTGAAAATATCTCTCTGGTGTTCTGGAGAGAAACCTAGGCTAACGAAAGGAATATGAGTGAGCAGTGTCAGGAAAGTGGGTAGCGGTTGAAGCTTCAGCTATGGAATGGCCCAGGGAGAATGGGAGTGAGAAGTCGTTTTGCTTTGCCTGTGTTTGCAGAGACCAGGGAGTTTCGCTACACGAATGAGATTGTTGGAGAAAACTCCTCTAAGAACCACAGGTCCAGGCATATCACTGGGTCGGCAGAGTAATCAGGAAGCGATGAGGCAGCCAGGAGGTGATTTAGGCTTCCTCCTCCCACCCCTGCTCACCTCTGCTGTGTCACTGCTCTTCTGAGGCTGAATCAAATAAAGGTAAGGAGAAGGGAAACAAGAGAGTGCACTGGGCTACATGTGAAAGACCCATAGTTTATTAGGACCGGAGATGAACCCATTAAACTGGTGGTTGTCATGATGCTGTTGTGTTATTTTTGAGTGTGTGTTCCCATTCCCAGATGCTGTTAGGGATGGTGGCAAATTGACCATCTTAATTATGGTCAGTATTCTTTTATGTGTGAGGCATGTTTTATACAATTTAGTTGTTTTATTAAAAAAAAAATTAAAGACTGTTCCCCCCCTCCCCCCACCAAGTTCCTTTCTCCAGAAAAGCTGCTCCAGAGTCAGTAGTTCTCTGCATATTTTCCTCAGAAGAACTTCTCTTTTCAGTCCAGAATTTTATCAGCAATTCTTATGCTAAGAGGGGTCAGAAGATGAGGCATTTCTCACGTTACCCTTGAAGCTACTCATGAATAATGGCCTATATCACCTCCATTGTCTGCCCCCCAAACATAAGCGAACAGACAGAAAGGCAGAGGAGAAATTAAAGATCGCTGAATGAGCCGGAGGGGCAGTCTAAGGCTGAGATCGTAGGAATAGGTGAAAAATGCAAGATGGGGCAGAGGGTGACGCAGGGGTAAATGTTTGAGTAGATTAATCAACAGATAGAGAATAAGCCAGATTCCCTGGTTTAAAAGCAAGCAAGAAGAACAACAGAAAAGTATTGTGAAATACTTCACAGTGAGATTAAGGGCATCCCTACCAAAGAGTGATGTAGCTAAAATAAATGAGGCATCATTATTCCGGGCTGAATGCATAATGGGTTAAGAAGTTCGCAGGGCTTTTCACCGCCCCTTCATACCAGTACTGGTGATTTATGCAGCAGTTTCTGCTGGGGGTCGGGTGGTGGAATCTGTCTCTCAAAATACTTTCCTCCTTCATCAGTGAGTTGATTTTCTTGGGCTCCACTGGGATTTTAGGTTTGTAGGGGTTGAGGAGACAGGAGAAGGTACTAAGAGGGACGACAGAAATCCAGATAGTTCCTCACCGGGCTGCGGGGCCAGTAGGACCCATCCTGGGACATGCAGTTCCGTTTCTTTGTGGGAAAGCTGCGTGTATTTTTTCTGCTGCCTACAGGTGATGCTATGTATGAAAACGGTGCCTTTTCCTAACTTGAAAGCATCGCACCTGCCTACCAGAAAACTCATCCAGGACTCTCGAGAGAGAGGCAACATTTAAAATGAAAACTTGGCGGGGCTTCAGTGCTGTGCCGGCTGAGTCATTTTGTGGTGAGGGGAGGCAACAAAGAACACACCAACCGAGGAGGTCACGGAGTGTGACGAGGATCCGTGAGAAGGCCCGCCGTGCTGCCGCGCGAGAGAAAACCAAGCCCTTTGTGCTGGGGCTCGAGTCCAGGGGGTGATGGATGCTTTAAGTGCAGAGGAGGCTCAGACCATCCTGTCCTGTGGCCTGGCTCTTGCTGGGCCCTGTGAGATGACTGGCCAGGGGGCGGGCGTCTGGCCTTTTGTTTCAGTGTCTTCCAAGCAGTGACATCAGATTTGATGGGGTCTTGGCATCTTCCGAGAGGCAAATTTTATGCTCCTGTGTTTCTTATTTAAGCTTGTTAGAAGTAAGTAGAAAGGAGCCCTTTCATCCTAACGGGGAGTGAGAGCTGAGACTTTTGCGTGAGAATAAGGATAAAACCACAGTCAAATCACTGCAACCCTCCAAGCCTTTCTTAAAAGGTTACCTCATGCAATAGCACCATGAAAACAGGAAGAGAGTAAAATAGCGTTGCACTCTGGCCTGAATCTTCCTCGTTTTGTTTTTAAACAAGTATTTTAAGGCAACAGGTTCTTCTCCCTACCCCCCCTTGTCAGCCCAGCACTAGCGAATGTCAACCAGTGGCTGCACTCCGGGGTCCTTTGAGAATATGCTTTGATTTAGTGGCAGTGGTGGCAGTTATGATGGTGGTGGAGGGGATGGTCTTCCGTTCCAGAGCTGAGAGGGGTCTGATATGTGCAGAGTATCTCTCGAGTGACGTGGTTCAGGACTGTCCTAAGGACTGGCTCATACTCACATCATGGACTCTTTGGATTAATGTGGTAACCAATCAGAATCTACCGAATCAGAATTAGACATGGAAAGGGCTTTGTAAGGTCTTTCTTGTCCATCGCAGATTGCTGGGCGGAGAAGCCCTTCAATTACCGTAGACGGATGAAAATCTCCACCATTGGACCCTATGTCCTTCCTTTAAGTAAGAACCAGTATACAGTATTAAACAGTCTCCTGAAATGACTACCTAGCCCTACCTAGCCAAGAATGGCTCAGTCTTGTTATACTCAGAGCACTTTCTCTCTTTTTCTTAACCTACTGAAATCTTACAGATATATGGATGAATTGAATCATTCATTTAGCCAACAGGTATTGATATGTTAAGTGCCTAGAGTGGGTACAATGCTAAACGGGAGCACTGTGGTGAATACAAAAGAAATAAAGGAATAATCCTAGTCCTTGAGGAGTGTATCATATTGAACAGGCAAGAAAGTAATTCCTTAAGTGCCTAGAGAACAATGCAGCCCAGTGCAGTGGAAGTATGATCCTGGGGGAGGGGGAGGCGGTGAGCAGGGCCACGACACAAGCTCTGGGAAGGAAGGCGGCCTCATGGAACAAGGTCCGTCTTGGATTGGCTCTTGAGGAATGGATTTAAATTGGTAGAAGGATGAAGGTTTGGGAGAAACATCTTAACTTTTGTGTAGACTGTATAGGAATTTAAGATTCCTTTTATCCTTGGCGGCTGCTCCTATCCAAGCTGTAGGGACCATCTCATCTACTTTATAACCCATACTCTCCATCCTTCCCCAGCCAAGGCTTCTATCATTCACACTGGTAGTGCTTTGTGCTGGTTGCTCTCCAAACAGGACCCTGTCTGTGAGATGCAGATTAGGTGCTGTAGAGGAATTGGTTCCATGGAAAAGGCTCTATGAATGCCCACCTTGCCATTCTTTCCTAGTGGTGGGTGGTACTAGACTGGTGTTTCTTTCCACCTTTATCCCTTTCAACGAAGGGCTGGTAAACTTAAGTAGTCAGTTGTTCTCGCATTATAGAGCATGGGGCCCACAATATCAGTAATTTCTTCAACCTCATGGATTGCTTCCTTCAAGTCAACGTTCATGAAAATTTTATACTCGAAGCTGGCATTGCATCTTTTGTATCATGATCATGTCAGCTTAAATACCACTTCCTCAGGGAGATCTTCCCTGCAAATCCACATAATCTTTTTCTCTTCTCAACCATGGTACTTAATCACAATCGGTGATGATGTATTTCCCTGTGCGGTTACCAGAGTAGCGTTTGAGTCTCCCACTAGAAGGTAAGATCCGTGAGTCAGGAACATAATATGCCTTGTTCGCTACTACACACTTAGCCCCTACCCTAGGTACAGAAGTAAATGTTTGAGAGCTGGAGAAATGAATTTAAAAATAAAAGCGTGAGTGGGTAGAGATTCATGGTCTTGGGAATTAGGATACCTTGGGATGATTATCAGAGGCAGGGAGGTTTCTGGCTGCTGGCTCTGAAATCACCCATGGGATCTCGAAGAAAGCAGTTGAGAAAGAAGCCTGCTGTGACAGTCTAGAGAGATGTCATCCCTGTGCCCTCTGCCTGAAGTCAGCAGATCCTTGGAACTGGCATCCCAACTGTTGTAGAGGTGTTACCTTTTCTGTGATTACAGGCTGGACGCCTCTGACATTGCCACAGGAGTCCATTTTATTGTAGTGTGGATTTTCCATCAGGGATGCGGAAATCAGCTCGGAAAATCAGGTTTAGTTATAGCATATTTCCAGAGGAAAAGAAATTTCCTGTTATCTTATGTTTTCAGTTTCTTACGGGCTTTTGACCTGGGGAGCTCAGCCGTGCATTCTGAGTATGAAAACAATAACAATAACGGCTAATTTTTATAGACAGGCACTGTTCAAGTGCCTATGTATATAATCTCATTGAATCTTCAAAACAGCCGTATGGAGTAGATATCGCTGTAATCAGATGCCCATTTGGTAGAGGAGGTACAGAGGGAGGCATCAGAACAAACAAGTAACAGGGCTGGCGTTTGAGCCCAGATTTAATTCTCCACGTCACGTTCCCTGTCTGCCTCCTAACACAGGCTAATATTCAAATGCTACCCATGTATCAGACCCAAATATATGGACCAAATATGTTTTCTTATTTAGTTTTATAACAACCCTACGAGGTGAATACAACTACTGTGCCCATGTTACAGGTGAAGGCACTGAGGCTCAGAGAGGCTAGGGAACTTACTCAGGATCACACAGCTAGTTTTTGGCACAGTTAGACTCAAGCTTCGATTGGCTTCCCTCTAAAGGCCATATTTCCAGCCATTGTACCTTGCTCCCTACGCTGTCCCAGAAATGCCCCGTGTGGACCATTCAGTGTCGTGACATTGAGGGACTAGTTAATTGTGTGCCAGGCAAAAACAGTAGAAAGCTGACAAGTTTTGCTACCATTATGCCACAGCCTTCGTTTCCCTGTACCTTAAAAAGGGGGAAGCGTTCTTTCTTTGGACTACCCTGCACCATCAATTGACCTGTTCTCCCTAATTGGAAACCCTCACATTTCCAGTACTAGCACACTTCTGGTAAATGAGCTATTTCAGTTTTCATCCTTTCCACTTGAACTGATGCTGGCGTTGCAAAGGGAGAAGGTGACCCGAGGCAGGTGTTCCTCTCCTTTTGTTTCAGACCAAACTCTATCTTTGTACCTATGAAAAATAAGGAAATTTAAATGATGCAAGACAGCTCTCTATAATAAATTCATCATGTATTTCTTTGGGGAAATCTAAAGCGTAGTTAAGTTCCTGCAAACTAGATGCCCAAATGAATTTGTGCTCCTTGGCCTTGACTCAGTCTGTCATCCATGCATCGTCCACGTGCTAGCTCAGGCAGGGATTCCCGATTCCCCCACCCTCTACACCCCCATGTTCCGTCTTCTTCCCTTCAAGATGCTTTGGCTTCTGTCATCATCTGGTTCTATAAGGATGAGCTCAAGCTTGGTCTGATCTCTTCAAACTTTAATTTGTAAATGCTCTTGTCAGTACCTGGGTCTTGACTCTCTCCTGCAGAGTTTTACTTGATTAACCCCTGTGATTCCTGCCTTCCCCTGTTGCCTTAAGGTAGAATCTTTTGCCTTAATCTCAACCCCTCTGAATTCAATTTCAGCCCTTTGGCCATCAAGGCCCATCCAGAGACCCAGCTAGTTTTAGCAGCTGCCTTTATCACCCCCAACATCAGCAGTACAACTTGGCCCAATCCTTAATAATAGGAGATTTTTGTCTCACTGTGATAGTAGAAGTCTTTCAGTCCCAGGGATGATGAAATAGAAAAATGCTTTGACAGTTTCATGTATTAGAAAGAATTTAAATACAAACATCTGAATGGAATAGGTGGTCCTGAAACAAGTTTGAATATGTATACTTTATTATACTTAAAATATTAGTGGAGATCAGGATGAAAGGTAGGGAAATTGCCGGTTGAAGGGGAAAAAAGCCCCCTCAGGTTATATCCTTATCTCACAAAATGCACCAAAATAAAGGTTAGTTATATTACATGCAAAAATTCTTCACATAAAATAACTTGAAGACAATACAGGTGAATATTTGTGAGTGAAAAGTACTTCAAAGTATAAAACCACCTGACGATATCACAAAGGAAAATACCGATAAATTTGCATATATAGAATATAAAGGTTCTACAAACTAAAAATAAAAATCATAAACAACTTAAAAAACATAGTTCCAGTAGTTGATAAAGGGTATATAAGTAGATATGTGTGTGTATAAGATATATGCATGTATGAACCTTATGACTCAGTAAGAAAAACAGTAGCAACACGGTAAGGAAATGAAAAAAGGCCAACAGGTAACTAATAAAATAAAAAAGAATAAGTGGTCAGTGAATTCTTAAAAGATCAGTCTGATCTCACTAGAATTCAAAGAAATACAAATTAAAGAGCACTACTAAATATGTAGTAGGTATTAAAATAAGTAAAGCAACTAGTGAGACTAGACTGCAGAGAAATAAAAATTGCCTCCAATAGTTAAGTATGTAAATTGGCAGAAACTTTCTGAAAAGCAATTTAGCAAGATGTAAAAAAAAAAACAAACACTTTGATCCAATAATCCCACTTTCTATACTAAGAAAAGTAGTCAAATAGTTATATAAAAAGATGTCTTTTACAACCTTCTGTATAATACAAATCCTAAATACATCCTAAATGCCCAATATTGGGAAAATAGTTAAATAACATATCTATCGAATAGAATATTACATAATGTTTTAATATGTTTTGAAGGATATTTAAACACCACAAGTGCTTCGGTTATGGTGTTAAACTGAGAGTAGGAAGCAAAATTATTTACATTTTGATCCAAATGCTGTAAAAAAAAAATACCCACATATTAATACATAAACACCCACATTTGTAAAAGATTAGAGGGAACTCTATTAAAATACCCAAAGTGGTTATCTTTAATTGCCATTATCATGGGTAATTTTAATTGTCATCTTAAAATTTTTTTTTCCTGAAATTTTGGTAGCGACTGTGTTACTATTATAATCAGGAAAAGTAATAAACATTATTAAAATGTGTGTACCTTCTTTACTTGAAATTTTGTTTTGAGTGTCTGTTCAATATGAGGAGAGAGAGGCAGACAGGAGGGTGTCTTCCTTCCTTCCCTTGTAGGATCTGGGCCAGAGAAGGTTGTTTGTGAAGCAGGGAGCGTGCATCTCCAGGGCAGCAGACAGGAGTCCTGGTGAGTTGCATATGTCAGCATATGTCACACAGGGCCAGAGAAAATAAAGACCGATATCAAAAAGTGTTGCTAGGGCTTCCCTGGTGGCGCAGTGGTTGAGAGTCCGCCTACCGACGCAGGGGACACGGGTTCGTGCGCCGGTCTGGGAAGATCCCACATGCCGCGGAGTGGCTGGGCCCGTGAGCCGTGGCCGCTGGGCCTGCACGTAAATGAGTGTTGCTAGCATTAAACCAGATGAAAAGACTACTGAAATCTGTTCCTCTCTGAGAAATTTCTGGATCCAGACATACCTAATCTCATGAACCTGCTCTCCTGAAAGCTGTCCTAGATACAAAACGAATATCTGGTTTTTCAATTCTAGATTTTCTAGCAAAGCACTCACCTCCCTGTATTGTAACTGTTGTGATGGCAGACTCTTACACTAGTCTGTAAACTTTTTATACCCGCTGCGAAGCGTAGGCTCCGGACGCGCAGGCCCAGCGGCCATGGCCTATGGGCCCAGCCGCTCCGCGGCATGTGGAATCCTCCTGGACCGGGGCACGAACCCACGTCCCCTGCATCGGCAGGCGGACTCTCAACCAATGTGCCACCAGGGAAGCCCTAGTCTGTAAGCTTTGATGGGGGTAGGGACCCACTGTCTGGTAGAGTCGTGCTCAGTAATATTTGCTTAACTGAATGCGTGAATGAATGGACTTGGAAACTAAACTATAGAATAAATAGAAGGGCAGCTTTGTAGCAGCTTCACACTGTTAATATTTTCTTTCTGGCTACAAGTTTTACTTGACTATGTAGATTATGTCTCTTTTTGGCTCAGAGTTTACCCATTGCTGATTTAACCTGTTGGCCATTTGGTCCCACTTTGAACTGAATATCAGAGTTGATAAAGATCTAAGGGGAAAAAAAAAGGATGAGAGGCGATTGGATGTAGTGGTCAGGAGTATGGGCTCAGGCATTAAATTGCCTGGGTGTGGAATTTGACTGTGCCATGTGCTAGCTCAGTGATCTTGGGCAGGTCGCTTGACCTCTCTGTGCTCTAGTTTCTTCATCTGTAAGGAGTGATGATGACACTAGAATGTACCTCATAGGGTTGCTGTGAGGCTTAAGTGGGTTATTATGCATAAAGCATTTAGCACATTGCTTGGCCCAGTATAAATGCTGTATAAGTGGTAGCTGTTGTTTTTTTTTTTTTTCTGAAAAGCGACAGACATTCTCTTCAGTTAACTACAACTATCGAATTAGTATATTTTGGTGTCTGTAAGCCTCCCAATGTTTCCTATGCAAACCATGCAAAGATAATGAACTTGATGTCTTCACAGAGCTTGCTATTTTGTAGCAATTATTTTAATCTCTCTCATCTATCGTCTCCTTTCATTAGGTAATAATTATCATGACAAAGTAATAAAAAGGGTCCTTTAAAAATAGTTCTAATATTTCAGATGTCAAACAGCAATTACCACAAAAAGTTACTCCAAGACCTGCAGTATTTCTTACTTAAATGCTTTGTAATTATTTTCATTTTATTGATATGATTTAAACATTTTCTTTTCTAGACTCTAAGCTCTTTGAGGACAAACATTGTCTTACTATCCCTCCTATCTGTATTACTCTTCATGAATATTTTACTGACCTACAAATATTTCTTAAATGAATAATTAGGTTTTTTCTCCTTTTATTACAAACACGGGACTCTCAGTAGTGATATTCTTACCTCTTAGCAAAGGTGTCTCTGACACTTTAGTAGATGATTCCTTGTAATTTCATCTGGGAATTTAAAAATCCTGTTTTCTACCCTCAAACAGTGATATCTGCAACGAAGAGAGGATCCACCGGAAGACTGGTTGGTGGTGACCATTCACTTGACACACCTCCTCCAGTAGAAATGACTGCTCTGATCTCCCCTGTAGGTCTGAAATATGTAACTGTGCACACAAGGAGGTGCTGGAGCATATTACTCATCCTCTATTTCTTTCTGTCTTTTTAAAATAAATTTATTTATTTATTTATTTAATCTTGGCTACATTGGGTCTTCGTTGCTGCATGCGGGCTTTCTCTAGTTGCGGTGTGTGTGCTTCTCATTGCAGTGGCTTCTCTTGTTGTGGAGCACGGGCTCTAGGCATGCAGGCTTCAGTAGTTGTGGCTTGTGGGCTCTAGAGTGCAGGGTCAGCAGTTGTGGTGCACGGGCTTAGTTGCTCCACGGCATGTGGGATCTTCCCAGACCAGGGCTCAAACCCATGTCCCGTGCGTTGGCAGGTGGATTCTTAACCACTGCGCCACCAGGGAAGCCCTCATCCTCTATGTCTTACACTAAATAACGTATTCATTTTTAAAAGCATTATTGTTATGACAGCAATAATACTCTTCTGTTATATAGTGCTGAAAAGTTTATAGAATGTCCTGTATACATTATCTGATTTAATCTGTACAGTAAACTTGTATTTTTATTGCTAGTTTATATGTGGCAATCTGAGAATTGAGAGGAGGAGGGGTTAACTGGTATGTGCCATGTGCTTTACATACATTATCTCATTTAACCGCGTAGCAGCCCTTGAGGTAAGCAGTAAGATCTCTGTTTTATTAATAGAAATCTAAGTTTCAGAGATGCTTAGTAGTATATAATACAACTGAGATCAAACTCTTGTTTGGCAACAAAACCTATGCTCTTCCCACTATACCAGTGGTTGATATTGTAACCTTCATTCCATAGAATCTACTTCTTAAGACTGAAGTCACTGATTTCCTCCCCCGCCGACCCAGGTTTATTGAAGTGTAACTGACAATAAAAATTGTATGTATTTAAGGTGTTCAATGTGATGATTTGTTATATGCATACACTGTAAAATGGTTACCCCAGTCAAGCTAATTAACACATCCGTCACCTCACATAGTTATGATTTTTTGTGTGTAAGAGCACTTAGATCTACTCTCTTAGCAAATTTCCAGTATGCAGTACGGTATTGTTAACTATAGTCACCATGCTGTACATTAGATCCTTAGAACTTATAACTGAATACCCTTTGACCAATGTCTTCCCATTTCCCTAACCCCCCAGGCCCTGGCAACCAGCATTCTACTTTCTGTTCCTGAGTTCAAGACACTGTCCACCTGCAGTAACACTAAGATCTGGCCATGCACATGATTCCAGAGAACATCCTGGGACAGCCTTTCTCTGCTTCCTTCTCCCCACAGAGAACTTGTACTTGGCTTTCACAGTCTTCCGTCTCTGGTGATAAACATGGATGATTCAGACACCATGTTGCATTGTTGTCTGTCGCTGTTTGCATTGTCTTGAACCAAGGCAGTGATTTGGGAATGGGCCAACCTTCTTAGCATTCTCATCATTCTTTCCCTGTCCCCCTCTATCTAAACCTAATTCCTTTCTACAGAATGCCCTAGAAAACTAGGATCACAAATTTGGCGATTTGGCTGGAATAGGAAGCAGAGAGCAATGGCTGCCCTGGCTGATCCTCTGACTTTCGTTTCAAGGACGTTCGTTCCAATATTCCCCAAAATGACCGATTTAACTAGATCTGTGGTAATGTGAGAATACTATAGAGAATCTTGCAAAAAAAAGATTAAGCTTGCCCCTGACGAAGCAGTCTGATCTTTGGATCCTAGTAACTCTGGTTGGAAGGTGGAAACACCAGTGTTCATTTTTGGGTCAGGGAGTCCTTGCTCAGTATGCTAAGAGAATTCATTTTCCTTGAGTGTTTTTCCTTTCAAGTCACGTTTTACTGCTGGAGTTACTCAGCGAATTAATAGGTATAGAAATGCAAAGCTCTTTTCTTATTACATTCTATCGATCTGATTGCGGTGTCATTAATTGAAAGACTAGGAAAATGTGATGGATAGTTCGGCTCAGGAGTCCACGTTCGTTTTGGCCCAGATCTGTTGGAAGAAAGCTGCAGGAAACTGACTGAAAGAAGCCGTTTGGTCTGACGTGAATTCTTCTTTCTTTGTCAGTCCTTGTGAGAGCATTCAGTCCTAGTGAGATTTACCATGTGTAATTATGAACTGTTTTTACTCTTAAAGGAGAATCAAAACTTAGGATGCTTATTTGTAGAGTTGGAAAGGATCCATTTCGTACCTGTCTTTTATAGGTGACATATATATGACATTAAAAAAAAACCCCAGTTCTGACAGAAACAAATTCTGACTCAAAAATAAGGAAGTAGGCATTTTGCTCCTTAGGTAATTTCATTTGGAATATTGTGGTTGTGAAACATTATTTTCATTCATTGCCATTTCAACCATCTCATTTTAGTGGTGTGTGAAACTTCAGAGACTGGTATGTGGTTAAGGATTGTTTTTTAGAGTTTTTTTCTCTTTGGATTGTTTGACCTATAATCCCTTGGATTTCCCCCATAAATTTAAATTAACTTGAGAATTTTGTATATGTATGGATATGCCCATATATATATTTAATAAGTGTACTCTAATATGAAAAGTTTAAAGGAATCTTTTAAAATATTTTAATCCTCTATGTGAATGAAAAATTCCCAGGCTCGAACAAAACCATGTCAGATTATGTCTAATTTGTTTGCAAAGGCCAAGCTGGACTCCTTACTTTCTGCTTATGCTTTAATGAGCTGGGCTATTTTTCTCTTGTGTTTATTATTTTAAATGTTTGAAGCTTGACGTGAATGGGAGGAATACTAAAATTCAAAGCACATCCATATGACAGGAGACATCATTTGTCTCTTGCTTTTAATAAACGTTTGGAGACGTTTCGAAGTTTAAGACATGTTACTAATAATACATGTCCTGCCAAATATTTTTTTATCTTTAGTCTGTGGTATTGGAATGGTCTTTCTCAAGGTGTGATTACGTCTCCCGGTTGTGCTTTTGGATGGTAGAATAAGGCATCTGTGGAAAAATAGGAAGTGAGCAAATTGCCACGCGGTGTGACCTCATTTTGGAACACATCTTGAAAACGTATTTCATGCTTTCTGAGCGCAGAGACAATGGGTTGTGGTTTGGGGTCCTCTTAACTGACCTTTGGCTTGGAGAGGAACGTGGGCTGCTTCCTCTGATCATCAGCTCCTCTGAGAGTGCGAAAGAGGCTGCTCCCACGTTAGGATGTGAGCGCTGCAGCTGAGCGGACAGGCTGCCTCATCCTTGATATTATGTCTAAAAATACATCCTCGGAGAGGCAGGCATATGCTTGCGCCTCGGTATGGAGGAGCTCTCGCCTGTGTTCCTTGCTATACCCATCTAGATGCTGGAGTGAGAGATTAAATTATCCCAGAAGCCCTGCCAGTTTTCGATTTGCCATTGTCTCTGCTTCTTCGCCGCCTGTGAATGGGGACCCTCGATGCAGGGCTTTCAGAGACCAGCCGGTGCTGATGGGGTCTGTGACTCGCCGCCTGTGCTGATGGGGTCTGTGACTCGCCGCCAGCACCTTCTCCTTCCGTTTTGCTCGGTCCCAGTCATGCTTTTCTTGCCTTTTTTGGGAGGCAGAGAGCACGGGGCAGAGGTTGCACTTGCACATTTCAACTCCGTTGTCACTGCCGTGGCTGTTACTCCCCTCAGCAAGAGCCAAGGAGCAAACAGGACGGTGGGTCACCTCGCCAGCTATTTAGCACCGTTCCCCTTCCCCTCTCGACATGGTTAGGATTTTTTTCTGTCTTAAGTGACAGGGTTTGAAGGGTGGCGGTGGCGTGTGTGTGTGGGGTGGTTCCTGAGCCTCCCTCTCTACCCGGCTGTATCTTGTTAGGGACCTGTTTTCTCCTGATTTCTACCACCTCTCCTCATTTTGAAAGCTTGCTAGATTCTCCATCCCTGTCCCTGCAGCTCAGTTTTTAGGGTCTGTTGTTGAAGTTTTCTCTTTGAGTGTTATCTCCAAATTTCTCAGCTTCTGTAGTTGCCTCAGAGGTTAAAAGGGGTAAAATGATTGTTGGAATCATTTTTTCCAGGAAGAAGGAAAGCAGAATTGCTCTTTAGAGTGACAGTGCTTAAGAAGAGGGATCCATGGTAGAGGGGAATAAGGTGGATCTTTTGCAGCCCTTGCCACAGCTTGGCTGTGAATGCATGGCTTCAGGGAGACTTTCTGTCTTATTTACAGAGTTAGGAAAATATATTAACCTTCAAGATATCTCCCATACCTTATTAGAAAATAACTTCAATTCTAACAACAAGTGCTGAGGAAAGAAATGCAGCTTTTTATGCAACAGAAAAGAAGGGCAAAATCACAGATCACGTCAGAAACTAAGTACACCATTCCCTTTGCAATGATCCGTATTCAAAAGTGAGTAAGATCCGCTGTTACTTATTCCTCCCTCTTTCTTTTGTATATTCAAGTTAACAGTATTTTGATGGCCTTGAAAACTGAAGGGCAAAGCCTTGTTTTTCAAAAGGGTTGATTTTTTGAGGTTTCTGCAAAGTGAGATAAAAGAATTCTTTATATTGTTTCAGATGGTTTTCAGGATATATCTAGTGCAAGTTACAACAGATACATACAGTGTAAGCTGGTATTCACAACACGTGCAATTAACACACACACACACACACACACACACATGCACGCTTAGACACACTCCAGAAGAAACCCACCTAATGTTAAATAAAATCCAGACTTGAATTTAAACCAAAATAGTTTCATCTATTGTGGAGAAGAATTAGCCTGCTTATGTGCTTTTCTACGGCTGAATACTTCCTTCTCCTTTCATCATTATTTTATTAGTTTCTTTCATAAGAGCCGCTGAAATGGACGAAGAACTCTGTAGTTAATTTAAGTTCTGGTGGCAGTTCATTAACATGGAGCATGGATCAAATATGTCATAAACTCTTATCTGTCACCTGGTATTTCCTTTCAGTTCAGCTTAATACATTTTATTTCCACTGATGCCAAAGAAACATATATGCCTTTAGACATTCCGTTCCTAATTATGCAGCTGGATACATTAACAGCCTGTAATATTACGTAGGTTTGAGCGTTAAACAGGAAAAGGCACTGTTATTCATAGCCAGCAAGTTCCCAGGATCCAGCAAGATCCCGGTGCTGGAGTATTTGCTTGTCTTTTTACCTTTGTTCCTTCAGAGGCGGTGAAGGTCTCAGCTATTGCTGACTAATTGATAGTTGTAGTAACCGCTATAGGCTCCTTAGATCAGAATTGCATGCAGAGATGGGTCTTGATTCAAACACTAAGGAATGCACACTCTCACTTACTTACATGGGCAGAAAGTCTTCATACTAACAGAGGTGTGATGGAGACTGCAGGACATAGGAGAGAGAGAGAGAGAAAGAGGGGGTGGGGGGAGACGGCTGGCAGCAAGTAGACCCCCGCAAATAGTTGTAAAATGCACGTGCAGATGCAGAAGCCTTTAGAACCATCCAACAATTCAGACACCCTTTTTTACTTCTTCTCTGCGGGACACCTCCATACAGACTATTCACACACACACACACACCCAAAAAAAACCAAAACAAAACAGGAAAAGGTGAGAGCCCTGCCATCTTAGCTCAGAATTCATCTGATTTCCTTTTTTCCCCCCTGCCTTGTATTCCTCCATCCATTGTGCATGTATCCGATGGCAGCCGCCCTTGCTATTGAATGCAAGTGTCACAGCAGGGGCAGAAAGAGGGTTGAGGGAAGGCTTTGTCAAAGCCACCGTTGTCTACTGTTTCTTTGCTTTCACTGCTCTGCTTTTTTTTTTTTTTTTTTTCCTGAGGCTGTCCCTTACTAGTGGCCTCTGTCCAGGAGGAGGGAGAAATTGCAAGAATTGGAAGAGTAGTAGATGGTAGCCGTTTTTCTTGCACACTGTTTTGATAAACAGCTCAGCGATACGTTCCTGGAAATTAGGAAATACAGCAGGAGTGGGAGGTTCTGGTGGGAGAGTGAGGGGGTGGGGGTCTTTGGATATTGCTCCAGCCTAGATGCCAAGGGCAGTTTCTTTGCAAGGACTTTCGTGGTTGTACTTGTTTCCTGCTGCATTTTCAGTTTTAAAAAATCATGAGAAAAGTCTCATTCCTCTCTCAGGTTTTCCATTTGTTTATTTTTTGTTCGGCTCAACAACTGGATGGAAATTTTAAGCCAGGCCAGATCTGCTGTTTGTGATTTGCTCAAATGTTGAAATCAGTTCAGCCTGAATTGGTAGTTGTGTTTTTCAGATCATTTAAGCTTGCACGTGAAATGTGTGTGGTAACTTTCCAATGTACGTTACAAAAAATGGTTTTGACTGTCATTTGTATGGCTGTAAATCTTAGGGTTATGCTGTTTTTCACCTAAACTAACCATAGCTGTTCTTTGGGGTGACATTTATGCACAAGTGATTCTCTTCTATGATCAGGCCAACTCCTCTGATAAATCTCAAAGCTGTCAAAGGTTACAGAGGCACACTCTCAAAATAGATTTTTAGGAGAGTATTTCAGATGGGCATTTGACATAAGCGTGAAAATACTGGGACTTTTTCTCAGTGACTTTAACGTCGTATAATTTGTATTTCTTCAAATAAGTAAAAGTGATTAAAACTGATTCTATATAGAAGGAATCAGAAGGCAGATTAAATTTGAATTCCGTTCTCCAAAAATTTTGCTAAAAAACAAGCACCTTTGCAAATTTTCTAAGCTTTTAGCTTAGAAAAATCACATACCTATGTTAGTTCTCCATAGATTTTTTGTTTTTCCTTCTGAATACTGTACTATCTAGAAAAAAGTTATTCTAAGTTGATAATTTTTTTCTCAAGCCATCTAACTTCCGGCACGAGCCCAGCGCTCCTGGTTATTGTCAGAATTTGCTAAGATCCAGCATTTCAATTCCAAAATGTATTTTAAGTCAAAAGGAGGATATATCTGCATGCAGAGGAAGAAGTTTTTCCTTTTGAGGAGCCATTCCATTTTATGACACATGCTGTTGGGTTGATGTTCAGTATGAGCTCATAATTTCTTTCTTTTCCAAATAATGATTGTAGTCTGCATGTGAATTATAGGGGTAGAATACCTTCTCGGGTCCATAAGAAAACACCCTAAATTGGAAGTATAAGATCTTCACTATTATGAGCAGCCACTTTGGCACCCTGCAAATACATTCTCTTCCTTTCCATTTTCATCGCCTTGATTTAGGGGACTTGGGCCCAGCCACCCTGCCTCCTTCTTTTGTGAAGAGACATTCTGAAATGTCTATAGAAAGCAAACTTCTCCAAGAAATGCAGAGCGGGCCATGGTTTGAATGCAAGTCTGAATTTAATTGTGGCCACCCTGGTAGCACACTGTTTAATTTCCAGCACACATCTACATGAACCTACAGTAACTCTCGGCCAGGAATTGTGAACAAGGAAAATTTATCTGTGATAAAGCATATCTTTTCCAAGGAGTAGTCACTCGGGGTTGATTCAAAAGTCAAATTTAAACAGATGTTTCCATGCCTTTGTGTACTGGGAAATTGGCACTGCTAATTTGTTCAGAGCATTTTGGACAGAAAGAAATGGAGAGCTCCAACTTTTGACCAATTCTTCTTTGGTAAAGGGTGAAATGAGGGGAAAATGAGAGATATCGCAAGGCTGGCTAGCATTTCCACTTGAAAATACTAAAGACAAAGAGGTTAATGAAAGGCTCAGCGTCTCTACGACTGAAGTAGTGAATAACCCAGTCCCTTCTGCATGGCAGAACACTGCAGTTCTCCATGGAGCTGGGAAGGATGTTCATCCCCATGGGAGGACAGACTGGGAGGGAACCCCATCCCTCAGCCCGTGCCCCCTGCAGATAGCTAATTTCTGCTGGATCAAATTAAAAGGAACAGCTAAGCTTGTGGCCAAGGTCAGTCCCCAGACATTTTAAAGGAACAGGTTCATGTTCAACCATTAATCCAAGTATTTCACAATATGGTTGTTCCAGTGGATATAAAACTTCCAGTGGATATAAAAATCATGCAGAAGCCCCAACCTGGGCTTTTCTTGAAAATGGAAACCCTACCTCTAATATTATACGTATTGAGCACAGTGTGATCAAAATATTATTTGTGCCTTAAATCTCCTGGGCCCTAAAAATACAAACATCTTCAAAAACGAAAGGGAAAAATAGCATCTTTGGCATGTTAGAAGAACAACTTAACCAAGTATGAAGCAAAAGGTCACAGGTGTGTGTATATGGAAGATAGGATATAGCTGTTCTACTTCTCTTCACCCATATGCCCTCAGGCTGATTTAAAATAACCACTAAAATGGCAGGGTATGGCCCAAAATGCAAAACTCATTTTCAGTCCTCTCATTCATTGAAAACACTTTCTTTTTCAAAAGCATATACTCCATTGAGATGCTACAGTTTAGTAGCAGACATACCTTTCAAGGGTTTATTGCTTTGTAAACTCTTAGATTTGTATTTTCCCCTCCAAATTGGGAGAACAAAGTGGAGCTGCCCCTTTTTAAGTAAATAGCACACCTTCCCCTACCTAACTGTATGAGGCCTCCAGAGAGAAAATGCTATTTATTTATTTTAAAAAAAAATTATTTTTTTTCCGGTACGCGGGCCTCTCACTGCTGTGGCCTCTCCTGTTGCGGAGCACAGGCTCCAGACGCGCAGCCTCAGCGGCCGTGGCTCACGGGCCCAGCCGCTCCGCGGCATTTGGGATCCTCCCGGACTGGGGCACGAACCCGTGTCCCCAGCATCGTCAGGCGGACTCTCAACCACCGCGCCACCAGGGAAGACCCTGACCTCAATGTGTTCTTTTATTTTTTTATTCTTTTGCGGTATGCGGGCCTCTCACTGTTGTGGCCTCTCCCGTTGCGGAGCACAGGCTCCGGACGCGCAGGCTCGGCGGCCGTGGCTCATGGGCCCAGCCGCTCCGCGGCATGTGGGATCCTCCTGGACTGGGGCACAAACCCGTGTCCCCTGCATCGGCGGGCGGACTCTCAACCACCGCGCCACCAGGAAAGCCCGAGAAAATGCTACTTAACTTCCTTTGCAGTGTAGGGTTCCTAGTTCTCAAAAGAAATACGACACACATTAGCACTGGAGAAAGTCTTCATTTTCCTAATCAACCAGCACAACGAACTGTCCTTTTGATATTTTGGGAGGCAAACAGAAAGCTCCTAATAGTTTGGCAAATTAGCAAAGAGGTGGCATTTGGATATGGTGTTACATGTTCAAGGAGTTGTGTTTTAAAAGAAGCAGATCTGAAAAATGAGGATTCCATCAATAGAGGGATGCTTTGATGAAGCTCTGTTTTCTCCCCAGATTTATTTTTCTAAGGCAGGGGGCATGTAGACACTAGTCCATTTATATAAACTTGCTAGGCTAACTGTACATGTTTAGGATTTCCTTGAAAAATAATTATCTTATTTTGACAGTTGGTGTTTTAAGGATAGCATAAAACTCCCAAGAATATTCTAAGAGAAGTGATGTGATAATCCAGGGCTGGATATTTTTCCATATTCATTTAATGTAAAATTCTATGGAAGAGAAACAGTGATGATTTGGCAACAGTTCCTCCTCTACTCATTTCTCTGAGTGTAGATCTGGAAGGGTGGAAGAGGAAGTGTAAAATGCCTACCCCAGAACTGCTAACAAGAAAGTTTGTGGGAGGGTATTAAAAGGGAATCTAACAAGGAACTATATTCAATATCCTGTAATAAACCATAATGGAAAAGAAGATGAGAAAGAATATGTGTATTACTGAATCACTTTGCTGTACAGCAGAAATGAACACATTTTAAATCAACTATATACTTCAATAAAATAAATTAAAAAAATAAAAAAGAATCTAAGATTAGGTTTCCTTCAAAAAGTGAGCGATTTTGTAATGCCTCTCAAACCTTCAGTCCCTTTACCTAGAGTCCCCATCCCTTCGGGTGTTCTTATCCCCACACTTGCCCCGGCCACTGGCAAGGTAGAACTAAAATAAAGCCCAACAGGAGTCACAAGTGCCTTGACCCTGGTGAAAAGCAGCTCACCGACGCATAAATCAAGGACTCATAGAATAATTGTTCAACCGTTTGGAGGAAACAGCTTACTGTTACTGCTGCAAAATCTTCTCCCAAAAAGCTAAAGTCACTTGACCGTCACAATCTAATTCATCTTCATACCTTTGAAAAAGTTTTGTTATTTTTTCTCCCCTGACATAAGGGGACACTGAGGGCCAAAGGGAGTTTTGGCTTATCCAGCGTTAAAAAACGCATGGTACTGAATCCTGAGACAAAGACCTGATCTTCCTAGCTCAGCTCCTTGTGCCAGCATGCATCACTTTTCAAGGGTACACTTGAGATCTCAGAGGAATTCAGTGGCTGCTCTGGGTTGGTTGGTGGGACCCTACTACCTTTTAAGAAGTTAACAATCAGAAGGAAAAGTTGTTTCAATATGATGCACCTGGCTGGAACCGATTTCCTTGTAGAGAGAATCAACCCTTTTGCCCACTTGAGACATTTTGAATAATTTAGAGCTTTCTTTACACATAAAGCATTATAACCAGGTAGGACCTACGGACATTAAGATGGTTAATGCTAGAAGTGTTGGAACTTCTCAAAATGTTTCTTTTCATTCCTTGCAAATCTGAGAAATGATCTGAAACGGCAACTCAAGTCTGTAGCGTGGGGATCTTAACTAAGACCTGTCCTTTCTATATTAGGACTAGTTATTTTGGATATTCCAGACCACTCCATTTTATACAAGTGAACTTCAGTTGTAGGGATAATCAGTCAGAATCATTCAAGCCCAGACCAATCTTTTTTTCTAGTGTCAGATTTCATAAAACTAGTCTGTACTGTTGCCTCAGTTCTTGATTTCATTTTGTTCTTCTTGAAGCCTTAAAATACTGCATTGCAGCTAATCATACAGATGACCTCACTGCAAAAAGAAAATGATCTATCCTAGATCATAGAATTTTAGAGTAATCATGATTCTGGGGACGTTTAAATACAGTGATAAAATGTGAATTAAAGTTCACTTATATCCTGTGTCAGGGTCATTATTTTCTGCCTCCAAGTAATTTCATACCTAAACCTACCTGGAAGAAACTCTTAAAATTTTTTGACATCTCTGCTATTGTGATATATGATGATGGTGGCCATGCTTTGAATCCCTCCTCTCAGTTGATGTGCTGTGATCAATGTTGAGCTTGTTCTTTTTATTTAACTCAAGTTAGTGTAATTTCCCAACTTCTATTTCCTCATTGGTTGCTCATTACCTGACTTAATGTTTTGGATGATGGTGTCAGCTAAGTTGTGCCCAGGCATTCAAGAATCGTTGGGTAATTTATAAACTTGTAGAAGTATATTTGTGTTGTTTTACTTAAACAGTGGAGAAAAAGAGAGCTTTTGTCATGTTTGTGCTTTCTAAAAGCATGGTAATTATTATTACTGCCTAAAATAAAACCTACGACACAGTGTCTTCCTAACTTTTATTTTAATAATAATGTGAGATTGGATTTATTTTCATAAATATCATGATATTTTAGTTTAGTTTTTAAAAACAAAATTCCAAAACCCTTCAGTTGTGGATAAAGCAGTGTTTTTCATTATCCAGTAGGCCTGTGTATTATGAATGCATTGAACAGTGATCTGACCCTCAGCTTTGTTGGACTAGAACTTATCCCATAAGTAGACATTATTTTTACTCCTGGTTGAGGTTAGTATAGCACATGCCATTCTGGTGAACACATCGGGACAACTGGAGAGGAGGGAGATGGCTGGTCCAGAGAAATAAGCTGGGAATTGCAAAGTGACAGATGCAGCCTTTCTAGTGACGTGACAAACCATGCTGAAAAGCAGGATATATACAGGATGACAGTTGGAGTTGGGGGATGGCCACTGATAGACTAAATCCCTCCTTTCCTGGAAACACAGCCGAGAGGGACACTGCATCCTCTCAAGGCAGGCCTAAACTTATTCAGGAATATTCAATAAGCATGTGTTGATGGACAAATATTTTGTTGAATGTTTGCCGTCAGTCCAGGACTGGAGGAGATGTTGTTGAAATTGTGAGAGGGGTAAAAGATGCGGTGAGGGTCCCTGAAGAGCTTCATCTGGAAAGAAATCACCAGTAAATTCAGTTCAGTTATTCCAGAACCTTGGTGGGTGGAACTATTTGTCACGTACTGTGCAGCATGCTACAGGGCAGAAAAAGATAAAGACATAGTTCCCCGCCTTAGTGTACTCACAGTCTTAGGTAAGATATGAACTCAGAAACAGGCTTTTGCAGTAGAAGGTGGTATTGGCAGTGCGCTGTGGTGGCAGAAGAAGTCACTGCTGCTGCTTCGAGCTCGTAAATGCTTCCCGAGGGGACGATATCTAATCTGGGTCTTTTTTTTTTTTAATTTTTGTCGGAGGATAGTTGATTTACAATGTTGTGTTAATTTCAGGTGTACAGCACAGTGAACCAGTTATACGTATATCCACTTGTTTTTTTAGATTCTTTTCCCATACACGTCATTACAGAGTATTGAATAGAGCTCCCTGTCCTATACAGCGGTTCTTATTAGTTACTTGGTATTTGATATTTGGTAGTGTGTTATTTGGTTATTGATATTTGGTAGCGTGTTTATGTCAATCCCAGTCTCCCAATTTATCCCTCCCCCCCTTATCCCCTGGTAGCCATAAGTTTGTTCTTTACATCCGTGATAATCTGGATCTTGACTGAAGTGTTATTAAGTGCCCAGTAAGATTCCAGACTCTTGCTTGAGGCTGTGGATTCAAAGAAGGATAAGACGGTGTCTGTCTTTGAGGAGTTCACGGTCTAAATTAGAAGACAAACGGGTTATGAACCTCCCCCCGCCCCACGACACACACACACAGTAGAATAGGGTGTAACTGTAACAGAGGTATAAAGAGTTACTTAGGGGACCACAGGAGGGACCCATATCCTTTCGGAGGGAGTCAAGAAAGATGGCCTACCCGAGCTGTTACTCAATAGATGATCACTGTGAACAGAATGAGATGGAGGTGTAGAGAAGGGAATAACTAACTCTGCCTGGAAGAGGGTGAAAATTGCTGAAGACTTTGTGGGGGAGATGGCATTAGTCTGGACATTGAAAGTCAAGTGAGATTTTCCCAGGTAGGGATAGACAAGAGCAGAAGGGAATCCCAAGAAGATGAGGTGGCGTGAATCAAGACCCTGGGTTGTGGAAGGGTGTGGTATGTCTAGAGGTACAAGGTCAAGTTTGGTTTGGCTGGAACCCACGGGGCATGGAAGGAATGGGGGGAAACCCAGTCAGCAAAGTGGCCTGTAGCCAGAACGTGAAAGCCAGACTAAAGAATCTCTTGTCTGTTTGCTTGTTTCTGAGAGGGAGTGAGGAGCCATTATAATTGGAGGTTTTGGAAAGTAATTTGGGCAGTAGAGGGGGAAGGGATTGGAGAGGAGAAAGGTTAAAACAGTGGTTCTCAGCAGTGATGGGCAGTGTATCAGAATAACCTGGGAAGCTTTTGCAGGATACACAAGCCCAGTTTTTTCCTTAATCTTCTGTCTTTTCCCTCAACCGAGTTTCTGATGGCGTATGAGGTGATGGGAAGGTAAATAGGGGTATTTTGAAAAAGCTTGGGGGGTGATACTGATACATTCCGCCCTCTGCTATTGCATTACTCTTAATCTTAAGTCAAGAGATGCTCCAGGAAGGCTGAGACAATGGAGATGAGGAAGGCTGATTGGAGGGATGCGTGAGAGTTGGAATTAATAGGATGGATTGGAGGAGGCTGTGGTGGAGAAGAAACATGAAAAATACTTAGGTATCTAGTGTGAGCAACTGAGAAACTATAGACTGAAGTGAGCTCACAAAGAGGAGAAGGCTTGACAAGATTGTGGACTCTACTTGAAGTATGTAGAATTTGAGGTCTCTGGAGGCATTTGGTAACATATAAGCTGGAGTTCAGGAGAGTTTAAACCACACACACCCAAGTCAATTAGGCGGCAGGAGAAAACACCACATCATTGTTTTTTAAAAGGCAACAGAAAACCAGAGACAAGGGAGATTGTGTTGGCTGGAGCAGACAGGTATGTCTTTGTGGAAAAGTGGAATATGAATTGCATCTCAAGGCATTAATAGAAAATTCAACTTCAAGCGATGAAGAGATTAAAAATGGAGATTATGTGCCAAAAGGTATGGGGTAAGAAGAAGAATGCTGTTTCGAAAGGGCAGGACAGTAATATAAATGACTTAATAATAGAACCTAATATACCCTTATTTATTTTTCACTCCTAGAAGGAGCCATTATTATTCACAATCTATAGATGAAGAAATGGGTTCAGAGAGGTTAAACAAATGACCCACATGAGGCCAAGTGGAACAGTGGATGCTTTAACCTAGACTCTTGTTCTGATCCGTGAGGTTACGTGTCCTTAAAGGCAGTGTTCATTTCTTATATGTTGTTAAATACCTCCTGGCTAATGTGTAGCCTGAAAATAGAGTAGACCTGCAAAAGATATCTGTTGAATTACAGAAACGAATCAGTTCTTTTGTGCGTCAGTTTATAGTTATTTGCCATCTACACTTAAGACTTAAATGTGGAATGTAACATTATAGGACTGAACAGTACCTTAGTAATTTTCCAATCCAACCAGCTCACTTTATAGAGGTGGAAATTCATTCTCAAGAAAGGAAGTGACGTACCTGAAATCTCACACCCAGTTATTAGCAGAGCTGAGCCAGTACCTTGACCTCGATTTCTGTACCCAAGGCTTTTCTCTTGTAACATTCCATCCCAGGGAACCATAACACTTCTCCCTCTTCTGAGCTCTCCAAAGCTCGATGGAAATGAAAAACATGGATAGGACATAAGAGGTGATTTGATAGGTGAGAACTTTGACTGTCTTTCTAACCATCCCATCCAATCTTGCATTTAATGGCATGAATAAGAGAAAGCTGACACAGAAATCAGACGCAGGAAGTAATGAGCAATTCTGATGAGAAAAGAACAAGCGTAACAGTGACGAACAAAGGTTAAGTGAAGTAGAGACTTCTTCCATGTGTTGTCATGGAGTGCTGTGGAGTCACCTGTGTTTTGTTATCTTTTAAGTGCAAAACGTGGTCTCACCTACCCAGGACAGATGAGAAGAGATAACCATCCCAGGCTAGAGAACTGATGAGGGAGCGGTCCAAGGCATGGTGGAAAGGGTCCAGTGCTGGGAGTCAGGACCCCTGGGGATGCTCATGAGCTGTGTGATTTGAGAGACTTTGCTCTTTCAGGTTTCTTTTCTGTGAACGGGAGGGTTAGATTAGGTGTGTCCAGCTTTTGTCTGTCACTGGAGCTCTCAGCTAAACCTCTGCCCACAGCTGACGAGCCCCTCCTTGCCAGCGAGTGGGTTGGGGCAGTGACTTGGGGCGGCTCTGCAGTGTTGTGGATGCGGGCTCCTAGGGGTGAGCAGAACCCCCGGGGCTGCAGGAGCATTGAGCGTCAGCCTCTGCGCTCAGTCAACACCGTGTGGGTCCCCTTGGCTCCTCTGTTACCTTCAACTTGAGCTGCTGGTGTTCAGCGGAAACCCCACCTCAACCAGTCAGCAGCGGGGAGCCCCGTCTTCTCACCTGATCCCCGGCAGCCTGTCCCCGGGGGCTCAACTCTGCTCTGGGCCTCTGCCCTTTACCTACATTCTGGATAAGGACCATTGCTAGATCTCACTCTTTATCTACGTATCCCATCCTGCCTCTCGAGTTCTACCCCTTTGATTTTTTTTATGGCTCATTTTTTTTCTTTTAAAAAATTTACTTTTTTAATTAACCTACAGTGAAACTGACTTGCTTGCACAGTTCTATGAATTTTAACACACGTATACATTCATGTAATCATCACCAAAAGCAGGGCACAGAGCAGTTCCATCAACTGCAGAAAATTCTTTCATGCTCCTCCTTTGTAGTCATCGCCTCCCCTCACCCCCAGTCCCTGGCAGTGCTGAGACGTTGAACGTGTTGTACAAATGGAATCATGCAATGGAACTTTTCCTTGAGAATGGCTTCTTGCACTCAACCTTCGAGGTTCATCAGTGTTGTTGTATGTATCCATGATTTGTCCTTTTCAAATTGCTGAGTGATTTTCCAGTGTATGGATGTAACACATTTGGTTTATCCGTTCACTGGCAGAAGGACATTGGGATGGTTCCCAGTTTGGGGTAGTTATAAATAGAGCTGCTATAAATATCCATGTACAGGTGTTTGTGTAAACATAAGCTTTCCCTTCTCTGGGGTAAACGCTGAGAAGTCACAGTGCTGGGTTGACCCCCTGAATTTTGATCACTTCCCACCTTTGAACTAGGTTTGCCCCTCCCGTTGGATTTCTGATACTGGACTCACTCTGCGGCCTTCCCTCTTCCTCAGACGAGCGGGCCCATCTACCAGAGCATTTCTGGTTCCCTCTCTTCCCTCCCGTGGTCCTCCTCTCTCTGGCTAGGAGCTGCCAGCACATAATAAAACTGGAGCCCATTTTGATTAGTCTAAATCTTTTTCGGCTCTGAATTTGTGGTGATTTCGATTATTGCACCAGTTTTGTAGTGCCCTCTGCTGGCCGATTCACAAAGCTGGCTTTAGGCCTATGCTAGGGGAGAGCTTGTAGGTGCCACGGGAAAAAGAAAAATAATTGGGAAGGGACGTGGTTGTGGCGACTAACATTGTCGTGACAGCCTGACGGGGACTCTTCCTGTATTTGATGCTACACATATAGAGAAATGCTGTAATATTTTTGTGGAACCCTCCAATATTGTGCCTGTCTTCTCAATTGTGGGCAAAGATGGGCTGTCTGGAAAGCTGGACTCAGCCTGGAGCCTGTTACCCACATTGCTATTTTGTGAAGATATCCGCATACAAATGACTCAGATCTAAACATTCAGAAATGCTCTTGGAGGGCCATCTGGTTCTTGTTGGTTCTAAAAGCCTCGTTCAGCCTGGTAGATGGATCCAGTACAAAAGATAGTGAGGGCTCTTCATTCAGGTTTAAATAGGTTCCACTGACCAAGAAGAGAAGCAGCCTTTATAAAATAGCTGGTACTGATGCTCCCAGAGCCGGGGGACGATGATTCTGCCTCGTAGGTCAGCGGGAGTCTGATAAATATTTAATTGATGATCATGGACTCACACGGAGGCTTTGGAACACACACACACACACACACACACACACACACACACACACAGAAACACAATTTGGTATCATCATGGAACACGTAATAATTTGGTATCTGAGACAGGCTGGGAATTAGGCTGACCCAGCATGTCAGGCAGTGAGGTCTGTCCGAACCTTGGGATCCTTGTGATGTGTCACATTTAATTCGTGAAGACAGCGCTGCCAGCCTTGCGGTTTGAATGGTGGTGCTGATGGACTTGCCATTTACACTCGCTAGCTACTGGCCTTTCTGATCAAAGGTATGGCCGTACATTCTGTGACCAAGGGACAGGGAGTGTCTCCTCTCTGGGAGGCTGACAGGCTTGGAAAGGGAGGGAATCCTGTGCTCTCAGCCTCAGCTTTGCGCTCCGACCACCTGCAGACAGAGACTGGGCATCTAGGGAGGAGGATGCTGGGTACCGGGGAACATGAATGGGAGGCAGCCGCATCAGGAAGCAAAACGCATGACATGGCGCTCGCTCCTTGATTAACCTTTTGTTTCTCTGAGCTTTACCTCTCTCATCTGAAAGTGGCACCAGGGGAGGTGTGCTGGGCGCTTGTGCTTTCTTTAGTTTATGCAGACAAAACCACAGTATATCCTGTACTATGACGGTGTAATTCATACTTTAATGCTCTCTCACTCCTGAGGATGTCGAGTTATCGGAAGCAGGGATTGCATCTTACTTCTCTCTACCCCCCAGCTCAGCACAGCACTTGGCCCAAAGAAGAGGCAAAAAGGGAGCTTGGTGAATGCTGTGGGTAGAGGTGTGGCTTTTTAAGGGCATCCGTGAGTTTCATGAAGTTTATAAATGTTGGGACTTTGGGAAAATCATTTCACCTTTGCCTCGGGTAATTTGTCTTTCTCGTGTGCCCTCTCAGTAGAGACGCCGGTGTTCCACATCCTGTTGGACTCATCTCTCCAGGACGGTAGCGCTCCGGGAAAAATTCCCTACCGAAGGGGAACCAAGAGCCTGGAGGATCTCTTAGAAAGAAACCGGTAAGTCTTTACCGGCCATTTTCTAAACAAATAGCTACAAAGTTCACCTCAGTATCCGCTGTCCTCATCTGAGAACACCAAGTGAAACCTCTTAACAGTCAAGAGTAAAAGTTAATGATGTGGAACTTTTTAGTTTGTCCCACTATGTCTCTCCTATGACAGTGGCACTTAAAATGATTTCTAACTGTTAATGGAGAAATTTTGCGTGATCGGTTTTTATAAACCATCTGGTGAGGCTTATGGTCTGCAAGGAAGACTTGGCAGGACTCTGCAGGTGACCAGCTTTCTTCCACACGGGCTCCCCTCTCCTCTCAGTGTTCCACACTGTCACAGAGTCTTCACATTTTTGTGAGTGGTTTCTATCGGACCCTAAACCTAGCCTGGTCTCTTGCAGTGTAGCCGGGGCACCGGAGACTTAAGTTACCTCCTGATGAGTTTACTGATGATGGTGACCGCAGTGCCTGTATTTTTAAAAATTTTGGTAAAATATATATAGTATAAAAATTACCATCTTAACCATTTTTAGGTGTTCAGTTCAGGGGTATTGATTGCAGTCACATTGTCACGTTACCATCACCACGGTCCGTTCACAGAACTGTTTTCATCTCACAGAAGTGAAACGCTGCACTCGTGGATCCGTAACTGCCCATTCCTCCCTCTCCTGCCCTGGCAACTACCATTCTACTTTCTGCCTCTGTAAATGACAGGTGCTCTAAGTACTTCATAGAACTGGAATCATATAGTATTTGGTTTTTTGGTGACTGGATTATTTCCCTTAGCATACTGTCCTCAAGGTTCATCCATATCGCAGCGTGTATCAGAACTTCCTTCTTTCTTGAGGTTCAGTAATATTCCATTGTATGTATATATCACATTTTTTTTCATCCATTCGTCTGTTGATGGACACTTGGATCACTTCCACCTTTCGGTTATCGTGAAAAATTCTGCCATAAGCACAGATGTACAAGTATCTCTTCAAGACCCTATTTTCAATTCTTTTGGGCATGTACCCAGAAGTGAGATTGTGAAATCAAATGGTAGTTCTATTTTTAAGTTTCGGAGGCACCACCACACTGTTTCCCACACTGGCTGCATCGTTTTACATTCCGCCAACAGTGTGCAAGAGTTTTGATTTCTCCGCATCTTTTCTAACACTTAAACTTTCGGTTTTTTCGATAGTGTCCATTCTAATGGGTGCGATGTGATATTTCATTGTGGTTTTGATTTGCATTTCCCTGATGATTAGTGATGTGGAGCATCCTTTCATGTGCTTACCCGCCATTTGTATGTCATCTTTAGAGAAATGCCTATTCAAGTCCTTTGCCCATTTTTGAACCGAGTTCTTTGTTTTGTGGTTGAATTGGAGGAGTTCTTTATATATTCTGGATCCCTTATCAGATACACAATTTGTAAATATTTTTCTCCATTCAGTGGGTTGCCTTTTCACTCTGTTAATCGTGTCATTTAATGCGTAGAAGTTTTAAATTTTGATGTAGTCCAATTTATCTCTTTTTTTCTTTTTCTGTTTGGCTTTTGATGTTACATCCAAGAAATCATTGCCAAATCCTGTTTCAAAACTTTTCCCCTACATTTTCTTCTAAGGGTTTTACAGTTTTCGGTCTTACATTTGGGTCTTTGATGTATTTTCTGCAGTGCTTGTTTTTACCCCTTCCTAGACACTGAATTTCTTGAGCACAGAGACTGTGGCTGTTCATCTTTTTATTCTTAGCACTTAGAATATACCTGGCACATAGTAGGTGCTCAGTAAATTATAGTTGAATGAAACAGCTTTATCAGACATGATGAGACTAAATCAAAGACTATATTTATAGTGATTTGCCATTTCCATAATAATAATTATAGCAGACTGTCTTGGGGACCCAAAAAGAAATCTCTGAAATAAAAAAATGTCATACTGGTTTCAAGGGCTTTTTGGCATTTTATTTGTTTACGTTTTCCTGAGGACGTTTAGTGGCATATTTGAATATTTGTCACACTAATCGTGTTCTCATCACACCTGACCCCTAGTGCCTTTCTCATGAGCTCTGTGCAGAGTGAGCCGCCATCATGATGAAAACGATTGGTCAGGGTGGTTCTACCGTGCATGTGGGTCCCTGAAACCCTGCATCAGCCGGTGGAGGAGGTGGGCACTGGATTGCTAGCTGGCCTTGGGAAACTTATTCCACACCTCTGTGTCTCCCTTAGTTTCCTCATTTATAAAATAAGAGTGTCTACAAGTTTCCTTCTAGTTCTAAAATGATGAAAGTTTAGGTATTGGTGATTGATAGGACATTTCAAATAGGAATAGAAATTCAGCCACTTCTGGGAAGAAATAAAGACAAGATTCACCCCCCATCCGGCCTCTCCCCGAGAACCTTCCTGCCTCAGAAACGACCTGAGAGTTGGGTAGAGAGACCGCTGTGCCACCTTTGCAGTTATGTCTCCGCTTATGCCACATGTGAAGGCAGGGAGGGCAGGGGCTGAGTCGAAAACAAAATTCCTATTATAGTTGTTGTTGTTGTTGAATCAAGGACGCCTTCTCCGCATCTCAGCCATTCCAGAGCCAGTTGTCCTGTGCCTGTATATGTGTGAGGCACAACCAGCTGGAAAGATAAGAGAGCTCTCGTTTACACTATTAGCTGAAACCAAGAGTACCATGCTATGCCCCAAACCCCATACATCCCACACGTTTCCTGGGTGGGTTTCTGTCATGGGAGAGGCAGTTACAAGTACAGCCTCCCTGGTGGACACCCTTGCAGGAGGTCGCCTGAGGTGTACCAGTGTCTGGCTCTGAGGCCTGCCTCTGCTGTGGCCATCATTTGACCTTTCTGAGTCTGGGTATCGGGTCATCTTTACGGTGCCAATCAAACAGCAAGGCCCGGCGAGGGCATCAGGGAAATCTGGGCTCGCACCTCTGCTATTTCCGTCTGAATGAGGTTTGGGAATGTGACTTACCCTCACTGGGAATGGGTCTCCACAAGTGTAGGGGTTTTATCTGCTGTTTTGCATAGAGAATTGGGTTGTCAAAAGAAGGGGCAAAACTAACTTCTACGGAGCACCTTCTGTGTGCTGGGTCCTGTGTTACATGTTTACATAAATTATCTTGTTTAATGCTCAAATGGCTCGATGAAGGAGCCATTGTTAGACTCCTCTTAGGATGGGAAAATTGGTGCTTGGAGCGTTGAAGGGCCTTGTTCAGAGCCACACAGCTCATACACAGCAGGAACAGGACTCCAGCGCACATCTAAGTGACGTGGGTCTAAAGCCAGTGCCTTCCCCACATCATTAGACCTGGACGTAGAGTAAAGTGAGTGTGTTCTGCACTCATGGGGGCCCCGTCTCCCCCTCCTTCCTCTGCTCACGGTGCTAATTTGCTTCCCTTTCGGGCTCCTGAGAAGGGGAGCTCTCTCAGCCTTTGAGTCTTCTGGCCTTTTCCTTTGCTGAAGAGCAGATACCCCCTCTTTCCCCAGAAGCCATGTTTTCAAGCAAATGAAGTAACTTTTGGTTAAATTTGGGGGGTGGGGCCAAAATGATCCCCAATACAGAGATCCAAACACAAGTGAGGTGCATCTACCCGTGCTCCTGCCTTGAAGTCATTTCCTTTCCTCCCTCTTCCTTTTCCTAAACATATTCTTCAAAACCTCGTTTTCCTTGGGGGCCCTGGTAAGTGTGATCATGTCCAGATTTCCACGCTGGGGCCTGGGGTTCACAAAAGGCCAAGTTGACATCCATTCTGCGTCTGGCTTATTTGATGCCAGAGGAGTGCTGGGGTCTCCTGAGAAGCCAGGAGAGATTTGCTTCCTGCAGAGGTTTGGATAAGCCCCAGCTAATCTCCATGGCTTCTTAAGGGCACACCTGCTTGTCTGCCAGCCAGCAGCCTCCTCGCTCATTTCCCGTGGGACAGCTGGGGTCAGAGGGCCTCCAGAGAGCCTTTTATCCCCCGCCGACCCACCAGGCCCCCCTTAGCAGCACCTGGGTCCACACAGAAGACTTCCTTTGAGGGGAGGTTGAGACGTCCCTCCCCGAATGGGATCTGGTGGCCTTTTCCTTCCTTCTAAAAAAGCATTTAATTCAGGCTTTATCATGCACGGCTCAGACTTTATCTCACTGGGGTGAAGCTGATCTGAATTAGTTTCTGGGCTGCTGATCTGTGAGCACGTAATAGGTGCTCAGTAAATAAAGATGGTGTCTGATTATGATCTGCTTGGCATCCAGGAAAGATACACTGTCAGCTTTCCCTGTGTTTCATCCCCGGAACGTAATGGTAACACTGATAATATTAAAACGGCAGAGACTTCAAAAGTCACTTCTGTTTAGCTGTGCGAGTTAGAGGATCTCTCCTCCCTCTTTTCCCAATGAAAATTGCAGAAAGTGAGAATCAAAACAATGGATACTTCCTTTCCTCCCAAGATGGACTCTCCCCTGGACCAGCAGTGGGCACTGTGCATGCCCTCACCCCATCTTATTCAAGCACAGTAGACAGCGGTGTCAATAAACAGCTCTATCAGAAGGGATTGAGAAAGAAACTGAGCTTTTCGTTTCTAAAAGTTTGAAATTTTAGTTTCTAGTTTAGTTTCTAGTGGGTATGTGTGTATGTGCCAAGCTTTTTGTGTAGGTCGTCTCGGTCCTCACAGCACCACTTTGAGGTTGGTAGCATCATCCTGATTTTAAAGATGAAGAGACTGAGGTACAGAGAAGAGAAAAGACTTGCTCAACCTCACCCAATGGTGAAGTCATGGTTCTTGTTCAGATCTGGATGGCTCCCAGGTCCCTGCTCTTTCCCTTTCACTCTGTGTTTCCCAGGGGTGGAACAATCGTGAACGCATTACATCTGCTCATCTGAGATCCTTTCCCAAATAGCCATTATCCACAGAAAGTTCTTTGGACATGAAAAGCTTCTCGCTAAGTCTGGAAATGTGGAATCAGCTAACCCAAACCTTCAAGTAATTGGAATGATTCTTGTATATTTCAATTTTAGTTGAAAGAGAGAAAGGAGTGGCAACCTACTTAGTTTAGGAGTTTACCCAAGGCGTTTACTTCTTGGATGCACATTTATTTCAGTATGATTTTTTTCAGCTCAATAATGATATACCTTCTGCTCTACTGAACTATGACTTCTAAAGTTTAGAAGGATGACCCCGAGGTGTGGCAAGGGCATACATCATTAAAGAGGACCGAGGACATCATTAAAGAAGGAAAGAGTACTGATTTTGAAAGTCTTAAGAACATTGGCTTGAACCCCCATGCAACCCATAGGTCCTGGCTCTAGGCAAATCCATCACGGGAGCCTTCAGTTCCATCAGCTGCTAGGTGGGCATGTAGTGCCTTAAAAGGTTGTGAAAAGTCAACGAGATAGCATGTGTATCAGTCACCTAGTGCAGGGAATGTGCATTGTCCCTGCTCAGGAAATGCTAGTTTTCTTCATAAAGCAGAAAGTTAGTATTTAACCGCAAGTAAAACAAAATGGCTATCGGTCACTTAGAATTTTTCCATTTTACTCTTTGGGTAGCATCTGTGAAATGGGTCAGGAGGGCTGGGGAGACTCAAGACCATTTCCCTTGGCAAAAGCGCCCTGGCAAGTGTGCTCCTGGTGTGGAGTTTCTATCCTGGCAGTCAACCCTCTGGCTCCTACATTATTCCTGCTTCCGTCAGTGTAGGTCCTCACGATGATAGGCCCTATATTGAACAACAGCAAATGACAACAAAGATGTCGAGGTCTGGTAACCCACAGTAGAATTTACCAGTTTATTGCTTTAGCTCAACAACCCAGTTTTCTCTAAGCAGACTCAGTCAGGGGAAGCAAATGGTGTAGTACTAGGCTGAGATCTCCTTGCTTTCTACATTTCTCTATAATCCATTGTTTTATGCCTCCACTCTCTGCCTAAGTATCTCACTCGCCTTCAGAGGTATTTGTTCTTGTTCCTATGAATCCAGACAGGCCAAGTGTGCGCCAGGAACCCTGACACCATGAAGAACGTGAGGAAGAGAATGGCCTCGAAACATGTTGTATTTGCAGATGAGTCCTTAACACTGGGGTTTAGATTACTGTCTGACTTTATAGCGAGGCCGACCTTGGTGTGAATCCTTGACTTACTGCTTACAGTCTTTGAGCTTTAGTTTCCTTATTAGTCAGATGTATCTGGCTCATGTAATAAGTTCTCAGTACATTTAAGTCATTAAATGAAATTTGCTTTCTGTTTATCCTACTGTTAATAACCTCGTTTAGCTACCTCCCAGTCTCTTCTGAGACTGACGTGTAGTTTATCCCCGTCATTCTAAAAATAGTTCACATTATCAGTGTTTTCTCCTTGGATTGGCCAGATGGGCACTGCACTCTTTGGGGCTTCTCGGTTGAAGACAACACAATACTGTAACCATCCCTGGCTCTTGCTTTTTCTTTCCTTGCCTCTCCCTCATTCTCTCCCCGCAAGGAGGCGGGGGAGTCCCAGTGACAAGGTCGACATGGCAGATGTAGGGCTTCCATCAGGAGTCCTGCCCGTGGAGGACATTTTATTTAAATTTGCAATGATTTGCTTCCTACTGCAGATGCTTCTCTTTAGCGTTATTGATCTCCTCTTTCTACTGAGCCACGTCAGATGTCTTTGACCCTGGTTTGCACCAGGAGCAGTGGAGGGGCCGCCCGAGACCGTCTGGCGTTGTGATTGAATTCAGTTCCTCTTTATGTTTGCATAGGCCTTTTTCATTCTGCCTTGAAATGGGTTGTGCCATTGCAGGTGGGGTCCAGAGTCTGCATCCTTTGTGTCACGCCTCTCAATATAGTAACGGCTTCTCTCAGGATCAGAGTCTCTTTCCTGGATGGATCAGCCTGTCCCAGGGTGGGAAGGACTCTCAAAGCTTGGGTTTCTTCTCTAGGAAATTGACCAATATAGTTTCTGAATAAAAGTAGGAGGGGCCTGGAGAAGACATTATTTAATGAGCACATATAAACGGAAATGATAGCATGAGATGGGAAGGAAAGGGGAATAAAGACTAAAAGTAGGGACGCCATCTTCTTTCTTTTTTCTTAGAGCTGAAAGTTTTCCTGAATTATCTCTAGGGCTTTAGCGAGAAAAGAAGTCAGGGGAATTGTGTCTTTACTGTTTTATGTGACCCATCCAAAGAACAGCTAAAAATATTAGTCTCCCCAAATCTCTCTGGCCCATCACACTGCCCTGCTCCAGCATGCCACAGCCCGTGAACTCAAGCCCATTTCTTTTCTCTTTTATTCTGGATCCTGCATGATAACCCAGGACACCTGCCGTTTGTGCTGTCTCACGATTACTGCTTCTGGACACGTTGAAGCCTTGAGATCCCTCAGAGAGAAGAGTAATAACCCTGGGGGAGATAGAATAGCCCTGCTTGAAGCGTTTAATTTTCATAAGAGAATGATGATAACTTAAATCAGTAGCAAATATATTGCAGAGAAATAGGCCCCTGGTCCACAGAGAGGGGATCAATAAAGGCTCTGCCAACATGGTGAAGTAAATCAGGGAGTTGGGGTAATTACTTAAATTTTCTCAAGAACCTCTGCTCAGAAGGGGTTTAATTTGATTGCTTGCTTTAAATTTATTGTCCCCTCAGTTCATCAACTTTATCAGATTTGACTTGTGTAGGCCCAATCTCCTCTCTGTCCATTTCTCTCTCTCTCTTTCTCCCCGCCCCCTTTCTGTCTCTCTCCCTCTCTCCCTCTCTCTTTTCCTGTGTATGTGTGTGTGTGTGTGTGTGTGTGTGTGTGTGTATTTTTCTAGGCAGCCGGAAATTGAGTGATGATCCTCTACCAATAATCTCATCCTTAGTCTAAACTTCATTTCCTTCCAGGACTGACAATATTATCAAAATTGTTAACAAATCAGTGTGTTAAATTACGGTTCCTAGGAGGTGAAAGACACATAATTGACTATCACACCATTACCTTTAGTACAGTTCTTTCTGTATAATATAATTATTTTATGTTTTTGCTGGCATGGCTAGCACCAAGCATCCCAGTACATCACATACACTCTGTTGCTTTAATCTGTTGCCATGACAACCTCAACATTCTCCCACAGCAACAAAATTTAAATACGTATCTATGAATCTGAAGAAACAACTATAAGATTAAATAAAGTTCTACTAACATCAGTCTGTTTCATATAGCATTCAAGATGATTTCCATAACAATTATTGGATATAATTGCATGAGATGTAATCCATAATTAATCTTTCCTGGAAAAGTACAAAGTAATCAGGTTCTTTCATAGGCAAATGGGTGAATGCCCTATTCAGTTATTCACCATCTTTTGAATGTCTATGTATGCCACTGTGTTAGGCTTATGAAATTAGTTAGGGTACACTCCAGTGACAGCCCAAAAATATATAAAGATTTTTTTTTAAATGGAAGTATAGTTCTTTCTCTTGTAATAATCCAATACATTGTTTCTAGTCGGTAGTAGCTTTCTTCAGTGCAGTGATCCAGAGACCCAGGTCTTTCCATCACATAGCTCTGCCAGCTGCTGAGCCCTGTTAACGTCTGCATCTAGCTAGTGGCAGGCAGAAGAGAGCATGGAGATGTGGTGTGCTGCAAGCACCTCGAAGGGACATACATCACTTCTGCTCATTTTCCATTGGCTAAAACTAGTCACATGGCCGCCCCTAGGTGTAAATGGACCTGAAAAACCTAGTCCATGGCTTGGTAGAAGCTTCTCAGCAGCAACTCTATGAGAGCAGGAGAATCATGAATTTTAGTAGATAGCTGGCTTGCTCTGTCACCATGCAGGTAGATAGAAAGAAGAGGAAGGTGTGCTTCAAACACATGAAGGGCTCACAGCTTGCCAGGAGAAAGTCATATGGTAGTAAAGGAGTGAACTGAGTGCCACGGGGAGAGCCTGCTTCTGCTTGGCAGGACTGGGGAGGTTGGTGGTGGTGCCTTCACCGCAGTGGTACCTTGGATTGCCAAGGAGACGTACCCGATAGTAATTGTAAGATACTGGACTTGCTTAATAGCATGTGTGTAGGAGTGGGAGGCTAGAGGAGATGGGAGTGAAGAGGAACAATTAGATAATGTAGTTGTCTCTGTTGATTCTCAAGTGATAAGCCTGTATTGCTCCCTCACTCTCCACTTGCCTTATCATGAGTGGGTGACCTTGATGAGACATTTTCAATGTGGTATCTTTGGTTTCTTTTAATCTCCTGTCAGTTGCTGTCACTGTCAGCATGACCTAGCTCCAGTGAAACATTCAGCTTTCGTTTCTGCCTTAGAAGGAATGTTAAATTATGAGGAAATGTCAGGATGGGAGGAAGCCAAACACGTGGTGGACACATTACTTGAGGGGGTCACTGAAGGACACTGACCTCTTCTCTCAACGTTACAAGGTTTAAGGAGGCCTGTATTTTGACCTTCTGGATTCTTCTACAGTTGGAGTTGATATAACTTGTCACTTAAGCACTGTCTGTCTCGAGTGCTGACTGCCATTGTGTTCTAGCCAGGTGAATTGTAACGGACACCTACTTGCCTGGAGTGAGAATGACCAGTTATCAGTTTACCAAAAGGCTCCAAGACCCTGGACATAACTCTCATTGGTGGGTGAGGTGATTGTCATTGGATTTGTGGTTGTAATGTTCTTTGAGGTATGCTCAGGAAAGAAATACCAAACTGCAATGGCCACTGTAAAAATGCTTTGAAAAGTTATAATGACGTCAATACAAGTGAAAGAAGGTACAGAGTAATGATTTCAAATGGAGAATTTCCCTAGTGACACTTGCGTGAAGCGCTGTTCAGCTAGTCTGTCGCACCTAAGGGAAAGCAGAGGTCGGGTTTGCGTGAAGCATTTTAGTGACTCTTTGGGATGCTCGCCAACCATAGCAAGAGATTAAGATGGATAAAAGAAAAGCCTTCAAGTATTTGGAGATTGGTTTGGGAGACACAACCAACAAGCATGAAATAATTGACAAAACGTGAATTTATATGCACAGACAGGCAGGAGAAACAGAGGCAGTTATTTGGATAATTGGATCAAAACCCCTTATCTATGAATACTGTGCATTTTTATACATTTTGCCATATAAGAGATTAGTTTTCTCTCTTTGAAAGCCTTTTTTTTTTGTGTGTGTGTGTGTGTGTGTGTACGCGGGCCTCTCACTGTTGCGGCCCCTCCCGTTGCGGAGCACAGGCTCCGGACGCGCAGGCTCAGCGGCCATGGCTCACGGGCCCAGCCGCTCCGTGGCATGTGGGATCTTCCCGGACCGGGGAACGAACCCGTGGCCCCTGCATCGGCAGGCGGACTCTCAACCACTGCGCCACCAGGGAAGCCCCTGAAAGCTTTTTAAGGAAAAAAAAGAGGAGAATTTCATAGTTTAACTTGGTTTTCAGAAATTGGCCCTTAAGTTTTGGTTGTAGCTTTGCTTCTCCTTCACTCTAAAATAGTCAGTATTTTAATAAAATAAAAAACTGGAAGTCATAGACAAAAAATAATAAATACAGGCTTCCCTAAAATGATCACTTTATTTTCTGCTTTTCTAAAAAATAAAATAAAAGCCAGCCACTTAGCAGCCTGAGCCTGCGTATCTATACATCTATAAATGTATAAACATCTCATATTTTTCTAGAGGTCTTGGATTCTAAGAAACACATTGAGTGTTTCTACTTTTCATTATGGTTGCTTTTGATATACTCCACATTTGATTCGTTGAATAATGGAAGTTTTAATCATGATGTAGCCTGTCTGCTCCCCTCCACTTTTTCTCTAAGCACTGGTCTTCCTTTCACCCTATTTATTTTCTCTGGACTTGAATCTCTTCAGGTTTAGTGCTTGGACTTCAATGAAGTTTTAGACCTCAAAAAGGCCAGGTGCCTCCCAACTCTTCTAATTTATATCTGCAACACTGATGATGTGTTGGTTAAACAGTTTACTCTTTTTCGTGAAGCTTTATGTTCTCTGTTTGGTTGTTGATGGGAGAGGTGACCCCAAATGTCGAAGATGTGCTGAGCTCTAAAATGTCTACATTGACTTTGGCCAGAAAAGGACACAAGCTAAGACCCACTACAGACAGGTGTGTCTGAGTGATGAGCTGGGGCCAGGGGAGTTTATCCTCAAGGCACATAGTTAGGCCCTTGGGGCCCAGGCAGCATAAAGGAACACTGCAAAGTGTTTGAGTGAGAGTAGAATTGACCATTTTCAGCAGTTTCTCCCATGTAATGCACAAGAGGGCCTTCCAGCAGGGATGGGAGGTCCCAGTGATGTCCATATTATAGAATAACCTTGGTGATCTTCTTATGAGGTCATTGAATCATACAACTTTCCAGTTAGAGGTCGTATTTGAAGTCTTTGGCTCTAACTTTCCAACAACTGAAAGGCTTCCACATACAGTACCCTTGACTAAAGGCCATTCAGCCTGTGTGTGGACCCCAAAGTTATATCAGTAATAAGAAAATGCCATCATTTTATCTCTCTCCCAAATAATTATAAGTTTCAAAAGAGCTCTGAGTGGCTAACACGAAGATCAACTAGCTAATGTAGATCCCAACCAGAGTTTTAATCGTGGTGGTAGCAAATATTCTGCATTTAATATTGGGCAGTAACTGCTGACTGTTAACTGCTTTGTTAATAAGAAAGCAGCCTGCAGTTTTAGAAAATCAGAGCACCTTCAGTATCGGGTATATAGTCACTTAAATCCCTCCTCAAACCTGAGGTGCCCCTACTCTGGCAGTGTTTGAATAAGGATTGATGATCAGTATGGGAAGGAATTGGGACCACTGACTGAAACCCACTAATACTAAACTACTGATACTTTCTGCTTCTTATCCGTCTTTCTGCTTTATGTTCTTTTCCTCCCTTCTAGTCCCATTTTTTCCCCCTCCTGTTCTTTACAACTCTGATCTGTCCTCCAGTGTATAGATACCTTGTGATTAACTGTGACAATGAAAAATCCCAGACCACCTCTTACCCATTTTTATCACAGGTACTGCGAACCTAGAGTGTGCATACTGGGAGGCAAACTAATTATGAATGTATCTTAAGCAAAGTCAACTTCAGAGGTAGGTTTGCGTGTGTGCATATTTGTTTATTTGTGTGTGTAGAGGGGAATTATAATAATATATAAAACAGATGTTTAGAATTACCGTCTCTCTAAACTCTTCCATAGCAATGCTTCTCTGCATTAGGACCACATTATGTCTTAGATTTCTGCAGCCTTAGAAATAACTAAAAAATATGTCAATCATAAATTTTTTTAAAGCCTCAGAACACACCCATATATCAACACATCTTATTGTTCAGTGTCCATACTGTTTTTGCTCAGTTGGACTATATTGTATCACGTCTTGTGCACGTGGGCTGGTGGCTGCTTCCGGGGTTTAGCACATATCTATTTATCTAGCTAACACTTGGTAAATGGCAGTGATAAATGATCATGTACTTCCCTGGAGCACAAGTGTGTTTCCAAAGGTCAAGGCATTTGAGTGATCTGGTGATGCTCTGAAGGTGGAAATCAGGAGCCACCGGACAGAACAATAGGAAAAGCTGCAAGTGAAGTTAATCAGGGAGCAGAGTGGCCCCGAGCTGGGAAGCGCTGCATGGCAGCACTCTTGTGCTTTCTCACAAATACTCTTGCACGACAGTTCCTGAACTCGGTGAACACATAACCTCGGGGCCTAGTGATGCTAGGGCCTCTGAGAGGGCCCTGCCTTCTCTGCAACTGCTTGTGTTAGAGTGAAATGTGGTGGAAATCCTGGAAGGGAGCTGCTTCATTGTCTTGGAGACACATTTTTGTCATCCTTCTCCCTCAGAGGCATTTTCTGTAATCATCTGCTTTGCCACTTTAAAAAGCCCTTTACTGGCATTCACTAATGAAGCTCACAGTTCCGTGGACTGTGGTTCCCGTTTTTCAGAGCCTGGGTTATTAGATCCAGAGCAGTTAGGGTAATTTCCCAAGAGCGGACTGTTTTGATCTGAAATGAACCTAGACATTTAGGATGCTAGTTCTAAAATGCTATTCCCCAGCCTTTCTGGATCTGAATTGCAATTCTTTTATGTATGACTTACTGAGTAATTTGTTTATTCATTCCACACACATTTACTGAATGTGTACTAGGTTACTAGTACTAGGTACTAGTAACTAACCTAGCAGTACTAACCTAGTTAGTACTAACCTAGTTAGTACTAACTAGTAGTACTAACCTAGTACTTGTACTAGGTTAGATGTCTGAGAAACTGAGACAAGTAAGATGTGGTGTCTACCGTGGAGGACTTCGGTCTAGAGGGGGAGAGAGACATAAACAGAAATAATTGCAGTATCACGTGGCTGATGCATCAGAGAGGAGTAACTGAACAAGTGCAGGTGACAGAGCCCCCAACTCTGCCTGGGCACATCGGAGGCTAGCGGGGGGCAGTTTGAGATCTGACGAATTAGTAGGAGTTTGCCAAGCAGCCCGAAGGGGGCAGTGGTATTTTCCATCCTGACTTACCTAGGTAAGCAGCATCCTCGCTTCCTTTCCTAGAACCCTCCTTGCTAAGAAGGTTGGAACCACCTGATTGATGTGAGTTTCCTCAACTTCTTTCCATATCCAGGTTTCTCCTAATCTTCACCTTGCTTCCCTTCCCTCTCCTTGAATCAGAGGAGGAAGCAATCTTCCTCTTAGCTGACCCTAGAGCTCCCAGCAGAGCCGCACGAGCTCTCCAGATTCTCTCCGCGTTCACAGATCGGCTACAGCTCTCTCCTGCATCTTTATTCTTTCTCTACTTATAAGTGCCACTCTGATCATGAACAAGGGCCAACCTTGTCTGGAAGGGGGAACAACGCCTTTGAACTAACATCCACCTCTCGCCTGCCTTTTGTTGCTCAGTAGCATCACTGACCATCCCTTGTGACTTGGCTTCATCCTGCACCCTTCGTGGGATCTGTGTGCTCACTTTATAGCACTCCCCACCGTGCCACCACCTAGTGGCTCTCTAGCTCACCCTCCGTTACATCCCTGGAGCGTGTGACGCAGCAGTGACTCACCTGCTTGCTTTAAAACTTCCTTTCCTCGTGCTGCCATGACGCAGCATTCCGCCGCTTCTCTTTGCTGTTACTTCTCTTTCTCACCCTTGCTAGTTGTTCCTTGATTTTCCCATTTGGATTTGGTAGCGCTCATCAGCTCTTTCTTCAGTAGTTTTATGATTTTTGTTTCCCCTGAGTCTTATCATAGCCCGGCTTGCTTTATAGTGTTCTTTTCAAGGACTGCATCTTATTCGTGATGCCAAGAAGCAGCATCGCAGAGTGGTTGGGAGGGCAGTCGGAGTCAGGCAGCCTGGGTTTGAATCCTAGCTTTGCTGCATGACCTTGGGTAAATTACTTAACCTCTCTGTGCTCGTCTCCTTACCTGTAAAACGAGGGTAATAAGACCTTTCTGACAATATGGTTGTGAGGATCAAACGAGTTAACACATACGAAGTGCCTAGAACAGTGACAGGCACATGGTAAGAATCTAAAAGTGTTAATTATCTGCATTTACATCCACCATAGCACCCAGCTCATGAGCGATATTCACATTTCTTATATACGTTTATTTAAAAATAAACAATTAATTATAAGTAATCAGCATTCCGTAAGTTCATTATTACCATCGAGACTTACTCTTGGCAGACTTTGGCCCAATCATTTTCTTGCTGTACCTCATTTCATCTTCAGTTCAACCCTAGAAATAGATACCGTTTTATCTCCATTTTGCAGGTGAGGTAGCGCGGTCTCTGAGAGGTTAGGGGGCCTGCCCAAGTTCACACGGCTGGTGGTGGAGCTGGTCTGTGGTGGAGAGTGATGGCTCTTAACTACTGTGCTCTTAGCAGGTGCTCCCTAAGTGCCAGCTGATTGACACATTCAGGAATGTTCCTCAGCCTCCTCCTAACGGTCCAGAGCCGTCAAACATTGCTCCGTGGCGAGTACCCACTCCGTGTTGCCATGTGGAGTTTGAGAATTACGGCATTTTATAAAGTTACAAAAGCCAAACTTGGAATTGCATCGCCTTGCATTCACCTGGGTTCTCTAATTATTTTACCGATGCTTCTTCGGATTCACTGTCGCATCTTACGTTCTGAGGGCAAGGGATACTGCCTTCTACTACTTTCACGTGTCCTCTGTAGCGTCTGGGGCAGCCCTGTGTTCAAACGTTTCTTACTCTTACACGTAACAGGCCAAAAGTTTTCTTTTTTTTAATACTTTATTTTGGCCGCACCGCACATCTTGCAGGATCTTAGTTCCCCGACCAGGGATCAAACCTGCGCCATCGGTAGTGGAAGCGCGGAGTCCTAACCACTGGGCTGCCAGGGAAGTCCCCAGGCCAGAAGGTTTGACAGAAGCGAATTCGGCTTGAAGGACCGTAGAGACAGGATCCCTCACCCTCACCCCTAACCAGCAGCTCCTCTGAAAAGACTTCCTGGGTCCCACCCCATTCCACCACCCTACCTCCTCCTACCTTCAGGTCAGAACTGGTCGCCCCTGGTCTGCCCAGCCCACCTGGCCTCCCCATTAAACGACAGAGCACCCTGGCCTCTGCAGTCTAGAGGACTTACTCCTGTTACAGGTCAGGGACCTATCAACCTGGTTCATTTGCTTTGTGCCTAGCTGTGCTCAGAAAGTAGAAGGTTCTCAGTAAATACTAATCCGATAAAGAAATGAAGGAGGCTTTTTAATGAAGCTTTCTGAGTCTCCCTAAGAATTTGCAGATGGCAGTAGCACTTGATTCCTTGGGGGCTTCAGGTAGGAGTGGCGGAAGATTTAGTCCCCGGGAGTGTGTATTTTCTGAGCATGAAGGGCAGTAGGCACGTGGTCAGGCGTTCTGCAGTTGGCTCGCTGGGCTGTCTCTGTCAGCACTCCTTCCCTCTCTCTCTGGCTACCCCTGGAACATCATCCACATCTCCACTCCCACCCAGCTAAGGCAGTCAGGATACCAGTGTCTCTAGACCTTTCCGCCATACCCCTTGGCTGAGCTACCGCTAGAAACGAGCCCCCGTTCCCATACCCCTTCATTCTCTTTATTCCCCCAGAGAGTCCTGTTAAGCACAATTATCTCCGGGGAACTTTCGGATCAAGAAATATCGTTAATTTTCCTGTGCGCCAGGTCAAGTTGTCGTAATGATTTTTTATTTGCTTGCTTTCATAAAGCCCTTTCCCTTCTTACAGCATTGTTGCATATACTCTTTTTCATTTGGACAGAGCAACAGAGGGAGTTTAATAATAATGTCGGCCAAGTAAAGTGAACGATCACTAATATTTCTCAGTGTCTGGTACCAGAATCAATACTTTATATATTATTCCATTTCATTCCTAAGTGGTGGCTAACAGCGCTCTAGAGCTTGGACTGATTAGATTTGAATCTTGGCTTCCTTACCAGCTGCGTGACTCTGGATAACTTACTTCAACTCTCTATGCCTGTTTCCTCATGAGAAAAAGGGGCATTTAATAGTAACTGTTCCATGGAGTTGTTATGAATAGGAAATAAGGTAATGCATGTCAAGTGTTATGTACAGTATAAGTATTATTTCTCACAGTAAACCTCTTATAAACGATTTTAACAGATGGGTAAAGAGAGGCTTCAAGTCTAGAGTCAAGCTCCATGGATTAACCACCATGCATCCCACCGTTTAGGTATTGGCAATCGTGCATTCTTGTTAGATTGACTTGAAGACTTGGGCCAACTGGTCTTGAAAAGGAATGAAAGCTCCGACATGCCACTGTCAGATAATTTTGAATTCTCTTTTTCCCAGGTGGTAGGTGCCAGGCCCTATCATCTTTTTCCCTCATCCCTACCCCCACCAGACTATAGGAATAAACTTTTCTGTTTGCAAGGGCAGTGCAGTTCCCCGCTATGGTTCAGTGGTCACATCCCAGTCACCGACCTTCCCACCAGCTGTCACGCCCTCTACCTGCTGCCAAGTGGCGCTGGAGGAATCATCCGAGTGATTTCCTGCCCCTGGAGACATCAAAGCCGGCCCTCTCCCTGTCCCCATTCTTCTTAGTGAATGCACCGCTGCTCGATATAAATAGGGACAAGTGCTCTGCAGCCTCGATGACTTGGGGAGAATTCAGGTCCACAGGAGGGGGGCTCGAGGGCCAGGGTGGGGAGGGGAAGTCCGGAACAGCAGCCAGGGATACAGCCAGGCACTCAGGTCCTGAAAGCACCCATGAATGTACCGGCAGTTGAGGTGTATCATCATATACCCGACACCCCGTGTGGGTTTCCAGAGAGAAGGCTGCTGCCTTGAGTTATTATTTCTATATTGTATAATAATCGGGCCACTGTTTGGAGATCATGTCAAAGATAACAAAGCCTCAGAAGCCTCTTCTGCCACTGAAGAACCAATCAACCTAAACTAATACTTTAATGACCACTTTTCCCAACGAGAAAACAAATTCAGGCAAAAAAAAAAAAAAAAAAATTGAAGGAGGTTTGCTGAGAAGAACCTTGTCTGGTCAATGAAAAGAAGAAAGAGACGTCTGGAGCCATGGCAATGGAGTAGGGATTACTTTGATCTGGAAAATAGGTTTCTTTCTTTCTTTTTTTTTTCCCTCCAGTGGTTTTTCTCAGGCAGCCAAGAGATGCTATTGAGTTTGATGAGGGAGGCCCTTTCAGAATGAAGGGGCACCTCGGCCGAGAATTGAATGACCGCTTTCATGGGCAGCTACTTTAATAGTCTCATGTTTGAAAAATATGCAATTAAAGGAATACTATTACAAATAGCCCCTATTTGTTGCTTTAAAAATACTATCGATTAACTGAAAAATGAGAGCGAGGTGTGCAAGATTATTACATTAAGTGTAAACTGCAGATCGTAGGAGGGAAACACAAACACACAGGCACACACGACCCATGTCTAACACCCAAGGCGCCGGAGAGAGGGCACCTGTAATGAATCAGAAGCTCCTTATTTCTTTACGTATTGAAAGTGACTTTCAGAGAAAGTCTTGCCCACCGGAGTTTTTAATCACTTTCTTCGTGTCAGGACTGTTAATAAAAATGTGTTATTGGTTCAGAATTCAATTTCTTGAAAGCCTAATCTGCGGCAGTTGGGGGTCTTCATGCGTGAGAACGACGCTTTTTAATGAATGCTCCTTGAGCATTTTAAATGAAACAATGGGGATCCCTGGGCAGTTGGATCTTGCATTTTCCACTGATACTGCCTTTACCTTACAGCTTCCCTGCCAAGTCCCTCTCCATCCCACCACCTGCCTGCGCACCACATCCTGACTCCTCTCAGATCTCGCCCTGCGTTAATTGGGAGATATTCAGCAAACAAGTGGATGTTTGTCTTTAGCGGAGGATAAAGGAAGACTTTGTCCTTCCCAAAATAGACAGAAACATCTCTCGTTATTCTTTTAAGAGATTTCCAAAATTTTTGTCCAGGTAGCCTGCCTCGTTGTCATGGCAACTGCTGGATGGTTCCTGTCTCTGCTGTCTTGTCTTTTTGCCTCCCTGGATTTACTTAACAGTTTTATAACTGATATACAGCTGCCATTTAGGAGTGGATTTCTACTCTCTGGCATACTGGTGGAAAATAAGAAGACTAAAAGTGTAGTTACTATTTTTAGGCATTTGATTTTTTTTTTGTTCACTCTGGAAAAGTTGACCAGAGTTGGCCCTATATTGTGTACAGATTAATGCAACATCCAGGTGAAATTAGTTATTCATTTTCTTTTTTAAGCTAAATTTTGATAAGCATTTATGATGAGCTAGGCACTGTGTTAAGCCTTTTAACTCTATTTAATCCTCAAAACAAATTCATGTGTTGGCCCTGTTATCGTGCCCATTTTACAGGTGGGAAGCTGAATCTCTGGAAGGTTGAGGAATTGACCTCATGTCACGTAGCTCCCAAGTGATAGAGCTGGGAGGTAAATCCTGACTCCACAGTCCAAGTGTGGCTATGTCACAGGTGTTTGAAGTAGTCTCCTCAGAGATGATGTATTGTTCTACCACGCAAGAATGCAGAGCTGGGGGTTCAGGCCTTGTTAGCATGAAGGGTTTATATCAGACCTAAGTAAGTGTGTCTTCAAATGGACAGGGCCATTTGACATGGAAACGGGAGACTGCGAGTCAGGGAATCTTCTTAAGAGTCTGACAGTATAGAAGAATCCTGTCTGGAAGCAGAGCGATGATTTAAAATAGCCCTTGGGATCTTTCAGGGTCCTCTGATTTCATGGGGTGGGGGCAGGCTGGTGTTTCAGGGACAGTCTGCTTGCGGGGAGGGCCTCCCCGGCCCCTGGGGCAGGTGGTCAGGGGAGACAGTAGAGCGCAGTCCCTGGGGACCCAGCACACCAAAGGCTTCTGTGTAGCAGAACTACAAGCCCCCTTCACGGACAGGCTGGCTGCCCCAGGGCTCAGTCACTGTCCTACACCCCAACTGGGGAAAGTCCATCTCAGAGTAACGAGAGCCTCGCCTGGAACTTTAGAGCCCAGGTTAAACTCCTTCAGTTTATCTGCATAGCCTGCTTGAACTCCGCACAAGTCCTTAATATCCACGGGGCCTTCGACTGGACCATTCTTTCACTCCCTTTTCAACGATTCATCTACTTGAGAGGAAGGACAGGATACTGGTGAAAGGTGTGGTCTCTGAGAGCCAGGCTGTAGTAGTAACTTGGGGCAAATTCTCCTCCGTCGGCCTCAGTTTTATTATCCATAGAATGGAATAGTGAGAGCATCTGCTCCATAGACGGAGTGAGAGCATTAGCTGAGGTCTTCCATTCAATAGCTGTTGATAGTCATTATTATACAGTTCTTAAAATTTCACGCTAGGTACCAAACTCGCCAGATAACTGTCTCATCACCCCATAGGTCAGGGTAGCTGCTGCTGCTTTGTGCTTCTGTGGTACCTGTGCTTCTCTTAACCTAACACAGTTGCTTCTTGGTCTGCCTTCCTTGATAAACTGAGCAGATTTGGGATGGGAGAAACCCGCCTTGCTCACCAGCCCACAGCATAGTGTCTGTGCGTGCTGTTTGCCGTGGAATAGTATCAGGAATGGGATAGCTAGGCTAGACTCAAGTAGGGCAGGTTTTGTTAATGTCTCCCAGCAATTACTTGAGAAGTTTTCTGTTGACCTACTACTGTCTCGGGCACTGGTGGGGAGAGAGAAGAGATGCATTTATGTATTCTGTGCCTTCACAGGAAAGCCAAGCAGTATATTATGGTTCCAAGACATGACTGACCAATGGATGTGACAGTAGAGAGCGATCAGTATGAAATGGAATCTTGTTAGAGAGACATACGTCAAAGGCAGGGTTTCCGGTGAGCCAGACAGGATGCAGACGAATCGGTGAAGCAGAGGGGACTGATTCAGGAAGGGAGAGGAACAGGAGTAAAAGTGCAGAGCTGGAGACAAGCACTGAGCAGACGCGGGAGGGTGGGGTGGGTGGCGGGTAGATTGAGGGGCTGGGTTCGTGAATCCGCAGCTCTGTAGGCCATCGGCTCCAGAGTGGTTGAGAGCATGGATCTTACAGTAGGCAGGGTTTGAATGCTGGCTCAGCTGCCTACTGGGGAGGTGACCATGGGCAGAGAGATTGGACTCTTTAAGCTTCGGTCATCTTTCCTGTAAAATGGGAGTAAGAGCATCTCTCGTCAGGCTCCTGGGAGGAGTCCGTGAAATGATGCACGAGGGGGTCGAAGCCTGACGTATAGTGAGCCCTCAGCTGTTATTTGCTTTGTTACCAAACATACCTCTCTGAATTAAAAAAAAAATTTTTTTTTCTCCTGACTCTGGAGGTTGATGAGACCTGTTTCATTTCGAGGTCCACTAGGGAGATTTTACCTATTGTCCCAATTTTATCATCAATTGAACATGCATTCAGCTACATGAATTGAAGTTACAGTTTGCAAAAGGATGATCGTATTTCAGTAATCTGACAGCCTTGTGAGGTAGACTGGGGGACTGTGCTTACTCTCATTTTCTAGTTCAGGCACCCGGGGCATGGAGAGGTTAGAGAATTGTCCCAGGGTTGTGCAGCTAATGAGCAGGGGCACCATGGATCCACTCAGGACTTCTGACACCAGTGTAATCCGCCCCCCTCCTCCCAGACCAAATGGGCGTGTATTTCCGGTGACTGGCTTTGATGAAACCCAAGACCCACTGATGTCTGCCAAATCCTTTTAGAATTTGTATCACATAATTTATGAAACTTGCTAAAGTAAGAATGTATGAAGGCATTTCAAGGGCAGTGATTTGGCATTCATTATCTCTAAAGGACTACTGAAAGAAGAATATAAAGAAGAAATCAATTTACTGAATATCAGCTTCAAAAGTATCAGAAGTCTATTGTACCAAGTGGATAGAGCTGGCAGGGACCTTGTGCTCACTGCCTCTAGACAGACCATAGGCATTATATATGCCACGTATGCTCTGGCTCGTTGTAGAGATTGTTGTTTATTTTCAACTCATGGAGTTGATGCTATGACATATTTTATTTTTGGTTTGGAGTACTTGGCTCCATTAAGTAATGCTCGCAGAGAGCCTGGTCACCATCTTCCAGCAATCAGAAGGGAACCTTTTTAGGAGAGATTAGGGCAGGTCCTGATAGTGTAAATTCTTTCTCAGGTACTACAAGAGCAATTGAATGCTTCTTCCATCCTGGAAACCTAGTACATCCTGTGTTTGAAATGACTTCTTTGGAGACTGCTAGAGATTTCTTTAGCCTGATTTCTGGAATTCATGTGGTGATACGCTACTTTCATTTTGTCTTGAAGCAAATACAATAAAAGATCTGAAGCACAAGCGTGTTTGGCTTCTGATGGTCTCTGGGATACAAGCGCACGTAACAGTGGTTATCTGTCATTGATCTTGCTTTATCTGGGACCAAGACATTTGATAATTTGATACACTAGTGGGATTATTGAGCACTTTTAAAAAAAAGATCCAAGAGCCATCAGTCATTGTTCAGAGACAAATTTCACAAATGAAATCAACAGTCTAGTTAGGACATTGGCGCTCGTACTGCATAACCGAGCCATCTGTCTCAAATTGCAAATTTGGGAATTTCTTTTCCATTCTGTTGTGGGGGAAAGGGTGGTATATTTTGGATGAATCTTCAAAACACATGGTGCAAGGTGATAGAATGATAGAATGTTGGAACTGAAGACCACAGAATAACAGATATCCCTGAGGTCCTGATTGTTTCCTACCAGAGAATAGTTTATCTACGTACAGAATCATAATTCAAATTGATGAAGAACCCTTGCTTTGATTATAGGGTTTAAGAAGTTCTACATATACTGTTACTGCAGTGGCTATACAGTTTATACTAATTTACAGTCCTCCTTGGGAATTTCCTTCAATGATAAGTTTTAGTATTTTAAGCACATAATCAAACTTTGCATTTGAAGACTTTGTTTACTATGTGTCTACAGACTTGGCTCCAGGTCTAGAAATTTATCTGATATTGATGCCCTGAGTCATCAGTACCACTCCCAGGTTTTGTTGTGTTATCTATATCTAATATACATTCTCCATACTTTGGGTATGTTGCAACGTTTGGTACCCTTAGACTCACCTCTTCAAGTGGGTAAAACTTGTGTCACATATTTAAAAGGATCTAAGATTGATTTAAAACTTCAGCCAAAAAAGGGGGTAGGCAAATGAAATTCTGTGAAGAACGGAAGTTACTCACAAGCAGTAAGAATGATTTTTATGCACCTAAAGGACGGTGGAGAAACTGCATTACTGTAATATATTAGAGGGTTGTTCATCCCTACATTGGCTGAGCTATATAGACGCGGCTGAATGAATCCTAATGAGAGCATTAATAGATACCATGTCTGTTAATGTATAGCTGATTATGCCATTGAAAATATCGTCAATGAATGTAACGTATTTCAGGCTATGTAGCTTATTTTACCAAAGATTGTTTTTCTGTGGGACTGAATGGAGAAACATTTGTGAATAAGCCATATTATTTTGTGGAATTTTTGGAATATGCTTATAGTAGGGACTCAAGGTATATTTTTGGAACAATTCTGATAGACTCTCTCAAAATGGATTAAGATGCTGTTAATTCCATTGCAAAGTCCTGCTGACAAGTCACAAAATGGAGCTAGGGAATTAGTTTTCTGTTGTTACACTTATAGTTCAAACGGAGAAACTTTTTTTTAAGAGAAGGAATACTTTTTGGAGCAAAGCATCACTACATCCCAGGAAGAAATTATTGTTAAAATTAACATCTTTTAGGTTACTTTAGGCAATTAGACACTTGTTTTATCCCAAAGTAGTCCCCCTGGAAAATTCCAACATCTACGTATAAATATGTCAGGGATAATTAGTCCTAAATTAACATGAAATTCTTACTAATATCTTACTGAAACCCTCTTTGTGTGTTTTGGTTTAAATCGATGTTCCCCTAGAATTATACTCAATATCTTCTAATAATCTACAAGGGAAAAGAACTGAAAAAGAATATATATGTGTGTATGTGTGTGTGTGTGTGTGTGTGTGTGTGTGTATGTGTATGTATGTAACTGAATCACGTTGCTGTATACCTGAAACTAACACAACGTTGTCAATCAACTATACTTCAATAAAAAAATTAAAAAAAAATAAATCAGTGTTCCCCTAATATGGACAAGGGTAGCAGCCATCATTTTTTTTTCTGTATAATCAACTCTACCTTCAAAATATATCCCTAATCCTTTTATTTCTCTCTGTCTCTATTGCTACCACCCTCGTTCACGTCATCACTGTTTCTCACCTGCACCACTGTGTGAGTACTTGGTGACTATGGGACTGCTAGATGGCTTCCGAATTGGTCACCTTGCTTCTTCTCTTACCACTTCATGATCCAATCTTCACATTGTAGCCGGAGTTGCATTTTTAAAGGCATGGCAAATCATGTCACTCTTTTCCTTGACATTCTCCAATCATACTTAGAATAAAATCCAAATTCCTTACTTGGTCTACACAGCTCCATGGCATTCATGTGTGTGCATTCATTTGATTGTGTGCTGCCATCTCAGATCTGCAATGACCTGCTTGAGATTGGGAAACTTGATAGGATCTCAGTGATCAACTGGCTGGGAGAGGGTAGATCAGAGCTAGAATAAACACAGCTGTAGGAATGTAGTCAGGTCACAGTATCAATAGGGCATGGCAAATTTGGGTCCAGTGTAGGCCGGACTCAGTATTCTTAGAAGGTCAATCTGGGAAGGGGATATTACAACGAGGTTCTCAAAGCAGTCACAGTACTCCCTAGGCTGGTGGTAACAGGTAAGGTCAGAGCACTGCCTGGCAGGGTCCAGTCCCCGTGTAACAGTTTGCAAATCACCTGAGTTCGGAATAGGACTCCAGTCTAGAAGGGAATGGGTTTATGTTCTGGAAACCAGTGGTTGGGGAACAGGAAAAAGAAAGGAAAGCTTCAGCTTGGTGGACTGACCCCTTGTGGGCTCCACCTGCTGTGGGCCTCCTCAGAACTCTCATTCGGGGCCAAGCAGTTTCAATTTTTGGCTAAGGCTGCAGTGCTTCCCCAGTGTTCTTATCTATGATAAGCCTTTGAAGGTGACAAGAGAGTCTACATTTTCCTTTGAGCTTAGTAGGGTCATTCCCATTGTTTCTTTAAGCATCTTCTGATTGGCTCACAGAATCACCTCTTCACATTTCTTTCTTTTTTTATTTCTTTCATAAAATACATCAATCTTTTTTTTTTTTTTTTTTTTTTTGCGGGACGCGGGCCTCTCACTGTTGTGGCCTCTCCCATTGCGGAGCACAGGCTCCGGATGCGCAGGCTCAGCGGCCATGGCTCAGTGGCCCAGCTGCTCCACGGCATGTGGGATCTTCCCAGACCGGGGCACGAACCCACATCCCCTGCATCGGCAGGCGGACTCTCAACCACTGCGCCACCAGGGAAGCCCACATTGATCCTTTTAAGATCCTCACATTGTCCTTAGGGTTAACCTCCAGCACCCTTAATACATCATACCCACCCTAGTTTGTCTATTAATGTTTTTCTTGCTGGGCTATGATAATGCTTTTTCTGCACTTTGATTTTCTGTTTTCTTCTTAAAAAGAAATTAAACTTTCACAAAACTCTGAGATACCAAAGACTGTTCCTTTTTAATATCTAATTTCCTGGTGGAGAGAAAGACATGAGTGTTCCCTGGGAAGGTGCATCGGATAGCCTTCAAGAGACAGGTCTTATTCTGGAGGCAGGCAACAGTAATGAGCATAGCAGGGGGTGCAAGGCGATGCAGCGCATCTTTGAGAAATGAGAGTTTTATTGTCTTGAGGCGCTCTCTCATCTGAAAACTGGATGTCAAGGCAGAGAAGGGAAAGGCAATTAGATTGTTTCAATGGGAACATTTTCAATTGTCAACAATAAAGACAATTTGTAAACCATCAGCAGAACATTAGCATCGGTTACCAGTTGTAAATGTGGGGTTCCTAGAAATCATTGAGGAAAAGGAGAGCCGGTTGGGCACCTGCCTAACTGGTTTTGGCAGTGTGCTACCTGCAGGTAGGTGGATGGGATGTGCTGAAGATCCAGAAGAAAAACGACTAACAAGAGAGGGGATTAGGTGTGGAGCAGAGGCTATGCCGAGCATCTTCTGGACCAGGACAATCAGTTACTGTCACCCTCCTCACCTCCCTTGCACCCATATCCATCATGTAAAGATTTTGAAGTGTGATTTTATTTAGATTTAGTTAATTTCAATGACTCTGTGTGGCTAGGGGCTGCCATATTGGAGAGAACAGGATAATAGGTGAGCACAGTGCCTGGAACTGGAAGCTATTCCACGAATGCTCATTGACTGACAGAATACATGAAAATACAAATGAAAAAAAATAATGAAAATAATGAACGAACAATGACAAAATAACTGAACACCTATCTACTTGCCTCACAGGGTTGCTGTGAGGGTTGAAGGGTTTAATAAACACCCAAGAACTTTAACAGACTTTACAAGCTGCCATTCTTGAGTAAGGTACTATTTGGAAATGCATCACTTGCAAATGCACACGTGAGTGAATTTTATTTAAAATTCTTTGCGGATGGAAATCTGAAAAATGTGGCGTGTATTTTGTTATCGTCTGAAAACTTAACTCCTCTTAGATTTCCCTTATTTCATCCGAGTGAGGGGGGCTATAAGCAGGTTGGATTTCAAGTTGTATTAAGATGGTTAACTGCCAAGAGTAGTCGTGTGCCTAATGCCAGTCCTTTTTGCCGTATTATCAACTTGTACTTCTGTTGTCATCACGTTTGACTTAAAGGCCTCTTTCACCCTCCGGTCTCCTTGGTTGTTTACAATCTCTAAATATATATACTCTAAATAGATAAATAGATATACTCTAAACAATCAAGTAAATAAGCTGTTAAGAATTATATGTCAATGAGTGCTGGGAAGGCTCTGACTGACCAGTTGTATATGGTCAACACATACAGTGTGTGTGTCCACCGTGTCTTTACATCCAGTGGACAAAGTGGTCAGGAAGGCATTTTCTTAAGAGTTAACTCAGAATTCAGATACCGTTCGACGCTTATTTATTGCTGGGCTAAGGCTTTAACCAGAAGGCAAAGCATTGCCTTTTATAGGATTGTGATATTATTGTTTATTTGTTTTATTTCTAGGTACAATCTAAGTTAAATTCTTTCTAACTAATAGGAATCCGATGCTTTATACAGGCTCGCTCTTGCAAAAGGATGGAGGGAGGGCTAGATTAGATATTAGGCAATGTTAGCTCCATCCATGGCTTAGACAGAAACTTCTATTTGACTTAGAATGAAGGATATACATGCTTCATTTTGCTACTTCATTGTGCCGTTAAAAAATGAAATAATTTGGACAGTCTTGTTTTATTAGCAAGTACTGCAGCCTGTAGGTTGTTCGGGAAAGGTTCTGACTGATCCATGAGAAAGTACAGGCATGGTCAGAATTGGCCACTAGCCTTCAGGCTTTGTGGTGGCCAGGACAGTGTGCACCCAGCACCAACGACACATGGGCACAGATTAGAACTCCATAAATAACTGTTGAGTGACTGGTGAATGAATGATGGGTGAAAGAATCAACGTGTGTATGAAAGAATCAACAGCGCATATAACTTGCCATTAGCTTTTTTGTGGAATGAGATATGTCCCAGCTCTTCGTTAGGCTGGGGAATTTGTGCTCCCTTACTCGATTACCTGGGAAGGCTTTCCCTGGCACACTCAGACACAGCTGTCTGTTCAGATATGATCCAACAGCAGTCTGCTTTGTCAAACACCAGAAGCTGGTCAGCTTGGTCTTTTTCACATCTTTAAGCAACATGAAATGAATATTACAGAGCTGTTCTGAGTCACCTGCTGGCAGTCACTGTTTCCCCAGGGCCAGCTGAGTCAGAGACAGCCACTAGCTCCAGTTCAGTTCCTCTGATGTAACTGGCAGTTTTACTGGGTAGCTGGAGGGGGCTCGCCTTCACCTCCAGCAGATCTGGCTAAGTCGGACACAGCAGAGGGTCTGGACAGGACTTCGCGGGGACAGTTGGGTCCGGCTGGGCAGGCTGCAGGACTCTCCTTCTCGGCATCTCGTAGAGGAGTTGTAGTGCCAGTGGCGGCCCTGCAACCAGGACAACTGGAAGGGGCAGCCCCTGCACTCTTCTTGTCCAGGGCCCCTGGTTGGTGGGGAGCAGAGAACCTTGGTCTTCGGGGTGGCCACAGCCTCTGACCCTGAGTCAGAGGCAGCCAGTGGCCAGTATTTATTTTTATTTTTGTTCTTTGAGGGATGTAGTTTTATGAAAGTAACTAAAAATAAAATCAACTGAAATAATTTTCATATCAATAAGAGATCTCGAAAGAATGGCATTTTGTTTGGACTTAATGAAACTATTCTCATGCCGGGGGAGGTAGTACCTTCTTCTTCCTCTTTTCTTTCGTCTCCACCCCAGTCTTTTTCCTTGTACATTTTGTAGTGGTCCAGAGCATATAAGGGCCAAGGTGACTGCAGAATCAGGGGCCTTATAAAAGAGAGCAGCTGAACAACAGTGGTTGTCAATAAATGGAATCAGCAAGTCCCAGCACAGCCAGAACGCAGGGCATGAGGCAGAGAGACCGGTTAGCACCATCGGAGGGGGCCCTTGGACACGTGAGCTGTCCAGAGGCCCAGAGGTAGTCCTGGAGGAGCTGGGGTTCCAGCCAGTTTGTCAGGGGCCCTCAGTGTATACCCCTCTCCCCTCTTGGATTTTAACTCTCTGAACCTTTGAGGTCTGAGAAACGGAGTTATATTTAACTACTAATTCATGTGACTGCATTGTCACCTGCAGAGAATCAAGCATCTCAACTTAACATTTTTCCTGATGCATTTGGGAGACACAGAGTACAAGATGAAAGGAAAAAAAGATATACCATCACTTACTACCTTTGAGGAATCTCAGTCATGTCACAGAGGCTGTAAGTACAATGTTGACAGAAGGGCCAGACATGTCAATTCTAACAAAGATGATTGAATGAAAAACTTCACCAAAAGCTTGTGTGAGACCCTGATTCATATCAGCTGTTACTGGAGGAGGGCTTCTTTGTAAAGTTATGCCATGGCACCCCTGAGGAGCATGTCTTTCCGGAACATAGACCCAAATATTCATTCGTGTGTCCCTTCACATGTTTATGGCTGAATATGAAAACCCACAAGTGCCCCACAAAGAACCGTTTCCATAAGATACGGACAGAGCAGGTAGAGGTCTTACACAAATGCTCTAGGAAAAGGACAGGAGCATTAGACACCAAGAGCTGACTGAAGGAGTAATGATGGTATTAAGCAGTCACACTTGACTAGTTGCAAGTTGATGAATACATTGATTAAACGAAAGAAAAAGCATTTAAACGCACACACACACAAACACACACGTGCCGCTTGACTAAAAGATCCGTTAGCTTCCCCTTATTGGGAAGCCTTAACTGATCGATCCATGCCAATCAGATGGCGAAATAGATGCAAGAGAAATTGATTTCATGCAATTTGACATCAGAGATAGATTGAGCAGCAAACAGTCACCTAGGTGTTGGTACTACCGACAGGTCTTGGGATATCAAATATATGATCCTCAAACCAAGAATGAACACCATGCTTTTGGACTAGTTCCTCACATATTGGAACCATTGTTTATTTCATGTTGACTGACGTGTTCCAACAAAGCCAGAAACAATGCTTTTGAGACAAAAAAGCAAAGCAGAGGTTCTCTAACCAAGATGTGGCCAAAAACCACCTGGGAGTTTATTAAAATTGCAGATTCCTGGGGCTCACCAAGAGAGACTGGAATTCAGTAAGCCTCAAGTAGGGCTTGGGAATCTCATCTTTTAACAAGTCCTCAGATGTTCTGGGACCATATTCTGAGAAACACCAAACTATGGCCACCATCAAACTAATGGAAAAGATTATACTAATAGCCAATTTTTAAACAAATTTTAATTCAAACTGATTAATCAGGACCTCACACATGCCAAGTACAGTGCCCGGGATCCAGAGACAAATATGAACAGTTCCTGCCCTGAAGACGCTCAGAGGTTAGTGGAGCTTAAAAATCCTACAGGGTAGCTGAGTGCTTGTTACCTCTCATCCTCTGTCAAATGATATTAATACTAAAGCAAACCAGTTCATTCTCTAATCAAGTTTCTTATATGAAAAAAAATAGGGCTTCCCAGGGCTTCCCTGGTGGTGCAGTGGTTGAGAGTCCGCCTGCTGATGCAGGGGACACGGGTTCGTGCCCCGGTCCGGGAAGACCCCACATGCCGCGGAGCAGCTGGGCCCGTGAGCCATGGCCATTGAGCCTGCGCGTCCGGAGCCTGTGCTCCGCAACGGGAGAGGCCACAACGGTGAGAGGCCCGCGTACCGAAAAAAAAAACAACAAAAAGGACTAGGAAAAGGTTATAAGCAATATTATTGGGAATAAAGCAATCAAACGTTAACATTATATGACATCTGTAATCTACACCCACCGTCTAGTATAGCAATTTTTCTAAAATAATGTAGTAGCTCAGAGGTTAATCTATTTGGTTATTTATGCCAGAATCCCATTTCCAAGGAATTCCGAATCCCAGTCCTAGCCTAGGATCTATCACATCTCCTTGAATTCTTTTTCAAGTGGAAAACTGCAGTTGTTGCCTGGAATGGGAAATGGAGACCCCTGATCCACCACCTACTGGAGGAGATAGTGCCTGGATCCTAGAACAGAGGTTTTGCTTAAGCTTGATGGAATCTGATAATCCAGGTAGCTACGAAAGTTACTCAGCTGTTGTGTGGACAGGCTTAAAGCCTCATCTTGGTGTCAGAGAGAGAGTTATTCTCCATTTTGGGGGTTATGGAATCCATGGCACAGATAATTTTAAGTGATCTTTTAAGGTTGTACTGAAAATTAGTTGCAAAGCTAGGAAGTGAATTTCCACTCCTGTGTCCTCTTCATTAAGAATTTGAGATATAAAGTCCTTTATGTTTCCTCTTGATCATGTTTCCTAGGGGAGGTGGGGATGACTAAGATAGATATCTATGAAAGAATGAATATTGATGATATATTATGTAAGGCTCAATGCAAGTTGTGAATCCACCAGATGCTTGGAAAGTCAGCAGCTTCTCTATTATGCATTTCCTTGGCCTAAGCTTGGATGTTTTCCAAAAAGCAGTTACAGAAGCAAGTGGAAGGACCTGGTGGGTGTGCTTGTGTATGTGCATGTGTATTTGTGTGTGTTGTTAAAATGAGTAATGTGTGAGCAACTTTCCAGTCTTCCTTTAACTGAATGATGAGCTTAGATTTTATAGGAAATCAAATTAGAGGCTGAGAAAACCCTGATCCTTACTTGTAAGCAAGCCGGCCTCTAGGCAATCATTTTTACAGGAACCAGGTCCTTACCGCTAAGTCTGCTTAGCAGCACGTTTTCTTGATGACGGTTCTCAAAGCAGAGGAAAGTGAATGGAGGTCTGATTAACCACAGGCCATAATGGCTATATCAGTTTCTTTTGTAAGTGAAAGATTGTCTTTGCATATTCATAAGGGGGGGTGTCTCAGCAGCACTGCTGGAGCTGTCAGGGCTGCTAAGCTGTGCTGGATTAGTAAGTGTATGGGAGGCCTCCCAATGGGTGGCCCTGGGGACATTTTTTTCACGATCGAAGAATTCAGATTGTACAGAATTTACTCACTGTAAAAGTTGTCAGGCATAGAAGGAGGTTATAGAATTTATTTTTCCCATAGATCTTCAAGGACAGAACAGAAACTCACTGAATAGGTTGGGTTCAATACAATCCTGAAGCCTTTGAAATTAACTATTACTAGGATGGAAGAGCCAGAGGAAACATAGGAACTGAGAAGCATGAAAGTCAATCCAATTATCTCAGCAGCTGGGGGTGGAGGCTAGTATATAAATTGGACATTGTGTGGGATGAAGGATACATTTTGTATTTTAGGATAACTCAGATTTTCCTAATAATATACCACTGTAATGAGCTTGGCCAAATGGCTCTAACCTATTAAAATGTATGTATATACCAGAGTCATCTGAATTAGGAAAATAGAAGGCTTATATCATTTATACTAGAGTCAACCAATTGCTAAAGATAAGGCATTATTTCGTTTATATACATATATATAATATATGTACATATATTTGCCTTTTGAAGTTACTTTTAAATGCATTATCTCATTTAATCCTACAGACAGGCTAAACTAAATGACGAGGATCTGGGTTAAGTTACTTACATCCTGCCTTGGAATTACTGACAAGGCTAAGATTAGAATCCAGTGCTCTTTCCACTAAAGCACATTGCTTCCTTCTGAACACTTATAATCTTGGCATTGTCCAGTTCTACAGTTCTATAAAAGTGTCATTATGTCAAAGATTATTCCCTTCTAGAGCCTTGAATCTAGAGGGGCGATCACAGCTACCTAAGAGTAAATCAGAAATAGATTTCCACACCACGGTTCCACTCCAGCCTACATTTCACAAAGTCTAGGAGTGAGGAACGTGTCCATGGACATTTTGTGGAAGACAAAGGCAAAGTTAAGACCTAGACTCTCACAGCAGCTTTGAAACAATTCCTACTCAAGAGGCTGACTTAGCCTAGTGAATACACACACTGAACAGTAAAGACATTTCAGGGAATTGGTGTTGCCTCTGAGCTCCTAGAGGCCATTTTTGGGTCCCTGAATTCAGCTTACAGGAACCTTTAAACAAATGTAGGCTGCATTATTCTCATTATTCAATTATGACGGTCTTTCCCCCAGCATTTTAATTAGCACTCATTTACTGAGAATTAAACTGTCATTTTAGTTGAACTCAAAGGAGTACCCCAGGGACAAGCATTCCACAAGATAATAAAAGCACCATATAATTCTGAAACTTCAACAATTTAGACTAGAGTCACGACAGGGTTTTTCTGCCAGCCAGTTCTGATGGGACTTCGTCATGACTCTTTACAGGGGTTGGGGGATACCATCGTTCTCACCTGAAAATTTGAGGCCTAATCATCTTGGATCAAGAAAAGCTGATGTTTGATTCCTGTGTGATGATATTAAACAGAAAAGTCAAAAGAAAAGTTCAGCATGTTAGTGTTAGACGTTTGGGTTCCAGCCCTGGTTTTGCCCCATGACTGCTGTGTTTTCTAGGTATGAATTGGCCCTGTTTTCCCACAGGTGCCATGGGTACAGGAATAGCTGGTTAGCACATGGGGCTGTGACTGTGGCTTTAACTGCTTCCTAGATCTGTCCTCATCTCTTCAGATCCATCGCTTTTTCTTGGCATTTACACTGTGAAATACTTCATGTCTGAGTGTAGCAGGAAACTCTGTCAAGACCATGAGATGGAGAAGCCCTGTAGAATGTCCCATTGTTATGTCTGAAAAATGCCATTTCCTTTCATTTCTGGAGGTTCAAGGGAGAACCAGTGGGTTTTCTTTTAAGCTCACTTGAGACATGGGTCACCTTACAGACTTCCATGCCTTCTGTGCCAGCAGCCAGGTGATTCACCAGCTTTGAAAAGCTGAATGACCTTAGTTCGTTAAAACAAGCGTAAATCACAGGGGGCACAATCAAAATGTACAGACTTCCAGTCATAAGATAAATAAGTCCTGGGGCTGTGACATACAGCATGAGAGCTATGGTTGACGATACTGTATGAGAGCTATGGTTGACAGTACTGTATTGTATATTTGAAAGTTGTTAAGAGAATAGATCTTAAAAAATTCTCATCACAGAAAAATTTGTAACTGTGTGAGGTGATGGATGCTGACTAAACTTTTCGTGGTGATCATTTCACAATATATACAAATTTTGAATTATTATGTTGTACATCTTAAACTAATACAATGCTATATGTCAGTGATATCTCAGTAAAACTGGAAAAAATGGTCACAGGACCACAGGATTGTAGAAGAGACATGACCTTAGCAATCCAATAGCATCTAGTGTCCCCATTTTACAATTGGGAAGACTGAGGGTCAGAGAAATTAGGTGACTTTTCCAGGATCAAATAAATTAATTTGTGGGAAATGAACACTGGAACTCAAGTATCCTGGTTTCCATGTATTTGTTTTCTCTACACATCCACGAGGCAGTGTATTGTAGCAGGGAGGACCAGGAACTCTGGAGTCCACATGCCTGGGTGTGAATTCCAGGTCCGTTGTTTCTTACTGGGTCACTTTAGGAAAATGTCTCGATTTTCATGCAAGTACTTCTCTCAGTGTCTAAGATACAGTAAAAGCTCAAAAATAGTATCTGCTGTCATTTTTATATCTCCCTGTTTTCCACAAGTCCTTACAGCCACCTGAGAGTAGGAAGCAGGCATCCATGTTTTGTCTGACTGTCTCCTATCCCTTACCTTCTGCCATGCGTTGTACCAGCTCTTTGTGCCTTGTATCCAAACCTCACAACATCCATGTAGGGTAAGTGTTACCCATCCATCTTTAAGAGAAAAAAAATGGACACAGAGAAATAATTTGTCCAAGGCCTGTAGCCAACAGATCAGGACTCTCATTAATTACAAAATCTAGACAACTTCCATTATGTCAGGTTGATATCCCTTGTAGTTCCAAGTCTAGGCCTTTCAGATGTTGGCTGCTGTCTCTGAGTTTTCATTGCTCTTGTTGAGGGGCAGGGTGCAAGTAGTATGCATCTTCCCAAAACATGTTTTGGAAGTACATTCTGTTTGCTGATGAGACGGCTTCACCTCTAAACCTCTTCCCCCTCAGCAGTAAAGATTAATCTTTTCTTACCTTGGCTGCCCTGAAAGTCAGTTAGGTGGAGAAGGAAGTTTAGGAGTCCTATGAGAAGGGAGGGTGAATTTCTAATCTAAGTGAGACTGTCTGTCTTTTTCTGTTTCTTGAGACTGTTTGCTTTTAACAAGACAGCGAAGAAAACGCCTTCTTTTAAAAACCAGAGGCAAGAATAACATGAGAGAGGAAAAAGTAAGAAAATTCATCTTTTTCCTTCTCACAAAAATCTCTAGTAACATTCGCTCTGCTTTCATTGATGTTCTACCACATTGATGTTCCCCACACAGAAGGATGCTTAGGTCCAGAGCTCTTACAGGGGTTTCCATTAAATCCTCATTTCCTTTTAGTTCGAGTTCTCTTATTCTTGTGTGTGATGCTGAATCTTCTTGGCACAGCTAAGGGGGAAGAAAAACCTATCCTGAACAGATGAGCATCTCTCCTGCTCACATCGATTTGTGAAAAGGAGCTTCTGCCGCATGCTTTCATCAGGACTGAAGAGTTCTGACGTCTTCCCTACAGGTGCGAAATTGCAGGCAATAGGAAGGACTGAACGCTGGTTTCCCAGAGGCCAACCTGAAGCAGGCACTGGCCAGTTATTCTCTTGAACAGAGAGTAACAGTCAATCGGTCAGTCAACACTGATTTGTTCTAGGTGCTGGTGTAGCACCAGTGGACATAATGGTATTACTGTCCTTAGGAGTTTTAACCTCTTAATGAGAAGAAAAGCAGGAAACACATAAATAAATTCAAGATCAGACAATAAGTTAACAATTCTGCATATTAAATAGTAAGTTGTAATTCACTAAATGTTTGTCTATGCGTTATTGCACTGAGTCCTCATGAGGGTGGGTGGTGGTTTTCTAGGTAGGCCCTAGAGTGGGAGACACGTTCTCTCTGGCTGTGTCTCCCTGTTCGGTTCCTTCCCCTGTGGGATGGTGCTGTGCCTTGAATCACCCTTTCTTCCTTTCGTGAAGGCACGAGTCTCCTCCTCTGTTCGAGCTCTTGTCTTTGCCACTACTCTCTGCTCTTGCAACCCAGTGACTTCATATATCATCACTGATGCTGCTCCCAGATTTGTACCTTCACCCCTAGCCTGTCACTTGACTTCCAGATTCTTATATTTAACCACATAACTAAGTAGATGATGCCTTTCATTCGATCCCTCATAGGAATCTCGGTGTAAAGATATCCAAGATGGAGCTCTTGATTTTCTCCTGTTCCCAAACTCCTTCTCATTGCACCCAACCGCCATCCCCGCCAGTCTTGCCTCTAAAGGAAAAGGGAATCACCAGCCACTCGTGGGATCAGGCCGGAAACTTAGGAGTTAACCCGTCATTTCTGTCCTTCCATCATTCCTAACATCCAGTCTGTGCACAAGTCCTGTTGACTGTACATCTACAGTGTACTTCAAACTGTTTTCCTCTTCTCCTTTTAATACCATACCAACCCGAATATTCATTATGTACCGCCCAGGTTACCGTAGCGGCTGTCTAACCTAGCTCCCTGCTGCCATTCTGCCCCTCCATCCCACCCCTGAGAAGTCATTCCCCTGCTAGGATCTAGAAGGATCTTTAAAAAACCAAACCAAACCAGCTCATGTCGTTCCCCTGCTGAAATCTTTAAATGACTTCCAATTCTACTTAGAAAACATCTCAGCTCCTTGCCCTGCCTTAAACACCATGTGGCTCTGACTCTCCTCCCAGCTTCATTCCAGGCTCCTGTCCCCTCTGTCAGCATTTCTCAGCCCTCCCTGGCTTTCTAGCACTTTCCAGAGCGCTCCAAGCTCTTCCCTGCCCTGTGACCTTTGCAGCTATTGCTTTCTTTCCCTCTCTGGCTCTTAGCTGGGCTGCCCTTCATTCTCTGTGCTTCCGTTTAAATTGAACCTTTCCTGGACACTCCCTCCCTTTACTTTGTTGTCCATCACCACAGCTGGTTGACTTTCTTCTTAGAACTTATAATTTTTGTCTGAAACTATTTACCTCTGGAGGTGGAGTAGTCCCTGTGTTTCAGGCCAGTTTCCCAAATTTCTCTGCCTTGGGCTTAGATGCTAAGCCATCTACAGCCTTTTTATATCAATAGCTCCCACAGTGGCATCTTCTAGAATCTAGCCTTACCCTGATTTCCAGCAAGGTTAATGGATTTATCCAAGCCGCATAAGAGGCAAGTTTTCTGTTTGCCAATCAAAGCTCTTTGCACTTTACTTAAGCTTCAGGGACCGGGGAGGTTAATGGGTGGGTGGGTTTCAGAATAAGTGAAAAAGAATATGACTGGCGACTGCCAATTATTGAGGCATTTGCCCAAGTGAATTTCGAAACCACCTATCAGTGAATTTCGCTTAGCTACTATTTGTGTCTCTTCTCTCTTTAGTAAAATGGAAAGAAAACTCTGCTCACCCTCACGGAGACACAATATAAAGACTACCGTATGCTAACACATATATATGGAATTTAAGGGAAAAAATGTCATGAAGAACCTAGGGGTAAGATAGGAATAAAGACGCAGACCTACTGGAGAACGGACTTAAGGATATGGGGAGGGGGAAGGGTGAGTTTTGACAGGGCGAGAGAGAGTCATGGACATATACACACTAACAAACGTAGTAAGGTAGATAGCTGGGGGGAAGCAGCCGCAAGGCACAGGGATATTAGCTCGGTGCTTTGTGACAGCCTGGAAGGGTGGGATGGGGAGAGTGGGAGGGAGGGAGACGCAAGAGGGAAGACATATGGGAACATATGTATATGTATAGCTGATTCACTTTGTTGTAAAGCAGAAACTAACACACCATTGTAAAGCAATTATACCCCAATAAAGATATTTAAAAAAAAAAAAAAAAAAGACTAATGAGCTCAAAAAGCACACTTGCTGGGCTTCCCTGGTGGCGCAGTGGTTGGGAGTCCACCTGCCGATGCAGGGGACACGGGTTCGTATCCTGATCCGGGAAGATCCCACATGCCGCGTAGCGGCTGGGCCCGTGAGCCATGGCCACTGAGCCTGCGCGTCCGGAGCCTGTGCTCCGCAACGGGAGAGGCCACAACAGTGAGAGGCCCATATACCGCAAAAAAAAAAAAAAAAGCACACTTGCTACCTCTCTGAGCAGTTCATTCTGGTTTTATTCCACAATGATTTTAAACCCACCAGAGGCAGCTTCTCAGAACAACCATTTGGGTTTCCACTCGCTTTATTTCTTGCCCCAAACATTGTCATCCTTGTTAGGTGCCTGCTGCAGAGCAACCTGTGCTGGAGAGAAAATAAATAAGACAAAGGAAGAAAGACATGACACTGAAAGAAAGTGGTTGGGTCAGAATGCAAGAGAGGCCAATATGAACAATCTCCACTCCTGCCTGTTTCAATTATCTCCCAGTTTAGTTCAAGGCTAGCTTCCCGGTGGCTGTCATGAGCTGTGACTTCAGCTCATGGTATTTGAATACATTGAAATTTAACACCACCGACATCGTAATGATGCTCGGTACCACAAGCTAATTAAAGCCAGCCAGCGGCAGTCGTATGACTCTACGTGCAGGAGATAATGCAGTGAATCTGATGCTTAAGAGAGACAGGAGCGGAGCAGAGAGGGAATCAGGAAGAGTGGGAAATCTGCACTCTACACAAGGAAGGTAATTTCCAAGTATTGGCCGTTGTCTGCTGCTCTATCCTTGTAGCTCTTAGGAGATACCTCTGCTCTGTTTTTGATTCTTCAGAGTGAGGAGAGATGATGTGGTTCAGTTGGGAAATACTTAAAAGTGAACACACAAAGATGCTTCATTCCACAGGGAGGAAAACCAAAGCCTAGAACAGGAGTCCAGTGAAAAACCCAAGCTTCAGCCAGATCGGTTTTCATGCAACCACTTAAAATGTGAGGCTTAGCAAATGATCAGTGAATTGATAATTAATCTGATTAATCTGAAATATTGAAGGCCAGGCACCAGTGGCTTTTCTCTACAGACAGGCTTCTGCTGGCTATGCCATGAAGTTTGCATGAACTCTACTGATACACAGAGACACAGTTAGGGGTAATGTCATCTCTGCTGATTCTCCCCTCCTCTCCTTAGCCCCAGCTGGTCACAATAAATGGCACCATCCCACTCGGTTCCTTAAGTGGAAACCCTCTGTTTCATCCTTAGGTTCATCGTTGAGCCTCTCATGCTTTTTGTGCTGACATTCAGTCCATCAGAGGTCCTGTCCACCTGCCTTCATGACGGTCCCATTCAGCCATCGTCCATCTCAACCACCATCTTAGTCCAAGCCTGTGCTCTCTCCCCTGGACCCCGGGCAGGACTCCTGACCAGCCACCTGCTTCCACTCGTGCCTTCCTACCACCAGCCCCCTCAGAGCAGCAGAATATTGTTGAGAATGTAAATCACATCATGTCACATCCCTGCGGCAAACCCTGCAGTGGTTTCCCATTGCATTTAGAGAAAACCCAAGTCCCTCACCCTGGCCTGTAAGTCCTTACATGAGTCCTTAGCTCCAGCTCATGTCTTTGACTTCATCTTGTCCCTCTTTCCAGTTTGCTTACCGCACTCTGTTTTATTTTCTTTGTGGCACTTACCACTCTGAAATTATTTTATCGTTCCTTGTTATTTGGATCCCTCTCTCTAGAACATAGGCGCACGTGAGCCGAGACACTGTCTCATTACGCATTTTATTCTCAATGCTGGGAACAATACTGAGTGCCCAGAAGGGTCTTGCTCAGTAAATAGTTGTTAAATAAATGAATGAAAAGATGAAGCTCGCCATTAGCGTCACCACCACAGCAGGTGTCGCTTTACCTGGGCTTGTCACGTGCCAGGCGCATTACCTCAGTTCATCTTCACAACAACCAAATGATAAAAGACTACTGTTGTCAGTTTACAGATGAGGACCTGAAGCCCAGAAGGGTTACGAAACTTCCCCATGATCACAGGATATAAAGAATGAAATGAGTCTATCTGACTCCAAAGCCTCTGCTTTTCCAATCTCACACTGGGGTTCACTGTACAGACAATAGAGCTTCGTGGGGCATCGGTCTGAATGCATTCACTTGTTCTTCTAACTTGTCAGCTATTTATTAAGTATCAGGTATGTGCTGGGTGCCATAGGAGGTGTTGTGAGCATCGCAGTGCATGAGATAGAATCCTTGCTTTCATCTGTCTTGGACTCCAGTGGTTATTTGGTTAATGCTCATAAGAGCATTATTCTGACTATTAATCTGCTGGAGCCGCCATAACAAAAGGCAGACTGGGTGGCTTAAACAACAGACAATGATCTTCTCAGACTTCTGGGGGCTGGAAGTCCAAGATCAAGGTGCTGGCAGGGTTGGATTCCTCTGAGGCCTCTTTCACTGGCTTGCAGACGAGCACTCTCTTGCTGTGTCCTCACGTGGCCTTTTCTCTGTGCACATCTATCCCTGGTGTCTTGTCCTCTTCTCATGAGGACACCAGTCATAGTGGATTAGGTCTCGACTGCTGTGACTTCATTTAATCCTAGTGAACTTTTTAAAGGACCTATAGCCAAATAATATTAGGATTAAGGCTGCATCCTGTGAACTTCGGGAGGATCCAGTTCAGTCCATAAGACTGATCACCTGAAAACATAAACTCTTTCTTTAGAGGCATGAATAGAATCTGAATTTCTAACTGAATGAGTGTCGGTGTTGTCTAAGTCCTGGATTGAACTATTGGTGTTAGTATGTGTTGCCTGTGTAAATTCAAAGCCCAAGACTATGTTTTATTAAGAGGTACACAATCAGTTATTCCTAAGAGAGAAAGACCTGGAGAAATCTTACGGTAAATAAGAAGGGTACTAGCACATGTGACGTTCACGGTAGCATGGGATGGCCAGAGAGGAACAGGTTTACCTTGAATATAGTAGCAAAGGCTATTTCTGCCACCCATGTCTTCATAAGTGTGTGAGAGACTTATGTACATATTGGATTTTCATATCATGTCTTCTCCTGGCAAAAATGTACAAACGTGGTTCTGAAGGGACTGTGACTGCAGACATGAGGTGTGTTCCAGCTGGGTTTGAATAATCTCTCCTAACTGATTTTGCAGAACAGTGAGCTTAATGGTTGGCTGAGACTTGGCTATTTTTATGATGCCTTGCCTGGAATACCAGCATGGATCATTCACACGGATGAAGGGGTACCGTGGTTTAAAAAGACTTAAAAATTAGTATATAAACAAGAATATCCTTATATTTGAGTTCAAAAATAGTTTTTGACCCTTTGCCTGTATTAAAAACATGTAAAATTTTTATTTTCCTTAGTACTTCACCAGTTAAACCCATAAAAGCTCTAAAGATCAGGGCAGAGTGTCTTCTCTTTGTCTATCCACAGAATGTAGTAGAGAGGCCCGAGCAGGGTCTGCCCAAGAAATCTTAGATTTGTGGACAGATTTTTGGAAAGCCTAGTTAAACAATACAACTACAACAATAAAAAAAAAAGTATTGCATTGTTATTAGAGAAACAGCATGGGTAATGGAAAAAAAGTGGGTATAAACCTGTTTGAATTCTGTCTTTAAGTTGCTGTGAGGCTTAAGAACACACCTCCCACCCTACCCCTACCCCCCATCCCCACAAAGCTCTGGATCTTAATTTTCTCATATGTAAAATGAGGCAGTAGGTCTGGTTCCAAGTTCTTTCTAAGATGTCCTGTTTTATGGTGATGGGTGATGACTACCAGTTGGACTCATGGCAGGGTTGCCAGACTTAGCAAATAAAAATACAGGTGTCCTGTATTTTATGTCAACCTTAGTATTAGAAGTTGTACTGAGAGGCCCCTGGAGAATCCAGAGTCACCAGGAATGAGTGTAGCGTGCGTGGTCTACACGCCACATAGTAGAGGCCTGGCTGCTTATGGTAATTTTTGGAACTTGTAGCATTTCAGAGTGGTTTTGGATTGGTGGAAAATGTTCCTCTCCCTATTAATCTAGCCCAGGACCCAGAATTTAGAGGAAGTGAGGTGACTAAACAGAACAGACACAACTGTAGTGTATCCCCAGCTCTGTGGTGGTTCCCTAGCGGGGCAGGAGCCAGCTGGTAACACTTGCTTTGCTAGAGGCTGCCAAGTTCATGCTATGCCTCTGCCCTTTCAGACTCAGGCTTCCATTGGCATTCCGGAAGAATTTACATTGATAACTAGGTGCTTTCATGAAAGAAAATACAAACACATCAGGTTCTCTTCAATCTAGAACCAAACTCACCCCCAACCTGGCCACATTCTTACAGGATGGGGAAGAAAAGTGTTCCGGGTCAGAGAAAACCACCTCCTTGAAGAACATTAGAAATGTTCTGTGCACAAGAAGTCTTTATAGAAATCAGCAATTTATTTGTTCTTTATACCAGGATAGGGTTGCCCTTCCAGCATTTTCAGAACTGACTTCTCATGGTTCGGGTCAGATACTGTAAGTAAATTAGCCAAGTTATCCAACACCATGGCAAAGAAATTCTAAGTGTAGCAAAACAAGCCATGTGGGTTCTGGGTTTTGGGGTCGTAAATACAGGTTAGGAGCTTTATACCAATTACGTCTATCCCTTGACACATTTCCTTTTTAAGGTTAAGTAGGTTTAATTACACAGCTCCTTTTCCCATCTTTGCTTCTTTTTGACATTACGTAAGATATTTTAGGAACAGGGAAAGGTTAATGGGCCTATGATGGGGCCTAGAATTAACTTCCTTAATTAAGCCTCCAGAAGACATCTTTTCATTTCTTTTAATGACCTGTCTTGGTTAAAAAAGACCCAAAGCTCCTGCAGTTTTGTGCGGGTCCTGTTTGTGTAAGACCTGGACGATCCATCATGGGGTCAGAGCTTTGTCTTCGGTGGTGTTCCTGATTCAGGCAACTGCTGTCACCAGCAGGGGGGCCAAAGAGAAGAAGCATCTGGTCACTGTTGTGACTTTGGAAATTTTGTTTTTGTGGATTTGGGCATTTGCAGTCCATTATCAGTCTATTTTCGTAGACTAGATGGTTAATAAGTCCTTCCTCAAATTATGCTCAGCAAGTAATGTAAATTAAATTATACTTTAAAGGTACCAGATCAGTAACAAACATCTCCATAGTTAAACACCTTGCCATGAATCTTCTCTCAAACTCATTTTCATACTCTTAATTTCTCTTGTTATTTAAGAATTTTTAACATGTTTGTCTTAGGTGAGGGTCAGCTGTACATTCATTTCTTCCCTCTTTTTTCAGAGCAGTCATCATTGGTGAGATTTTTACAGAGCCCATTTCAACATGATCGGAATGCCCCAAATTTAAGGACACTTTCTGTATTCCTAAGTCTTTTGGATTAGTTTATCAATATCTCACTTATATTTCTTGGTATTACTGGAGCAAAATATATATGCTATTAGTGTTCTTGCTTTCCCCAGGTTATAATTCTAGTGGTATTTCCTAATCAGTAATATGTATTAGGATCTCCTTTTAAAATTATGTATCTAAATCTCTATCTACATCTCCAGGTCATAGTGGGCAGGTTCTGATTTAGAGAGATGTAGTAGCACAATGAAATCTAATCTGTGTTTTTCAGAGTGCCCCAGGGGGTATTGATAGGCACCCCTCTATGTACACGTGTTTGGAAATGCAGGCTGCTTTCCAGGTCCATGCCCAGGGCAGTGGACAGCTTCTGTTCCCTCTTCTGTGAATCTGCTCTCCTACTTGATCACCTAACTGTCTGAAACGGCAATCATTGCCGAATAGCTTCTTGTGACATTGACCTCAGCGCTGAGCATGAAACAGAGCGCTGTTATTATCTGAGCCATACAAACGTGAGAGTAAATGAGCATGCAGTTCATTGAAAAGGCTTGTTAGGGACAAAAATCCCGAATCTTGTTCCAGGTGTTTCCGCTGATGCCCCCTCCCTGGTAATGGAGCAGTAATGATTTGTGTCTTGTTATGCAAAGCAACTTCAGTTTGTCAGTGGACATCCTGTGTTTTGTTACAGAGAGCGCTTATGGAGCCTAGATAGATGTCTAGGGAAACGTCTGCAAAGTGATGCACTTTTTGTTTTTAACTTTTTTTTTTTATATTGGAGTATAGTTGATTAACCATGTTGTGTTAGTTTCAGTTGAACAGCAAAGTGATTCAGTTACACATATACATGTATCTATTCTTTTTCAATTTAAAAAAAAATTTTATTTTTGGCTGTGTTGGGTCTTAGTTGCTGCGTGCGGGCCTTCTCCAGTTGCGGTGAGCGGGGGCTACTCTTCGTTGCGGTGCGCGGGCCTCTCACTGCAGTGGCTTCTCTTGTTGCGGAGCATGGGCTCTAGGCGCCCGGGGCCTCAGTAGTTGTGGCTCGCGGGCTCTAGAGCGCAGGCTCAGGAGTTGTGGCGCACGGGCTTAGTTGCTCCACGGCATGTGGGATCTTCCCGGACCAGGGATCGAACCCGGGTTCTCTGCATTGGCAGGCGGATTCTTAACCACTGCACCACCAGGGAAGCCCTCAAATTTTTTTGCCAGTTGGGTTGTTACATAATGTTGAGTAGAGTTCCCTGTGCTGTACAGTAGGTCCTTGCTGGTTATCCATTTTATTTATTTATCTATTTATTTTTGGTTATCCATTTTAAATATAGCAGTGTGTACATGTCAATCCCAAACTCCCTAACTATCCCCCCCTTGCTTCCCCCCAGGCAACCATAAGTTCGTTCTCTGTCTGTGAGTCTGTTTCTGTTTTGTGAATAAGTTCATTTGTATCGTTATTTTTTTAGATAGCACATATGAGCGATTCTCTTTCTCTGTCTGACTTACTTCACTCAGTATGACAAACTCTAGGTCCATCCATGTTGCTGCAAATGGCATTATTTCATTCTTTTTAATGGCTAATATTCCGTTGTGTATATGTACCACATTTTCTTTTTACATTCCCCTGTTGATGAACATTTAGGTTGCTTCCATGTCTTGGCTATTGTAAACAGCACTTCAGTGAACATTGGGGTGCATGTATCCTTTCTGACCATGTTTTTCTCTGGGTATATGCCCAGAAGTGGGATTGCAGGATCATATGGTAACTCTATTTTAGTTTCTTAAGGAACCTTCATATTTTCCACAGTGGCTGCACCACTTTACATTCCCACCAACAGTGTAGGAGGGTCCCTTCTCTCCACACCCTCTTCAGTATTTATTGTCTGTGGATTTTTTGATGACGGCCATTCTGACTGGTGTGAGGTGATATCTCATTGTAGTTTTGATTTGTATTTCTCTAATAATTAGCGATGTTGAACATTTTTCCACGTGCCTCTTGAAAACAGCACCGTGTCTTTCCTCTTTCCCTAATTCGGATATTATATAGCACGGATGCCTGTCGTCACTCAGCATTTTGTTCCTATGACACACCCTGAGCTTAATTGTATCAGCATTAAGTATCCATATTAAATAGAGTGGAAAATGAATGATCCTATGACTGTCTTTTGCTCTCTTCTTCAGGACAGGACTAGACTTAGCAGATTAATCTGTAAGATCGGATGGCCAGACGGGGAGGTGTGAGGGGGCGTGTGGCCTGGGGACAGAGGATGTGCCGATCCATCTCCAAGTTCAGAGCATATTATGTGAGGTGTAAGGAAACCCAAAGAAGTTAAATCATGGAATCCGCAGTAAATAGCCCAGGATCAAGAGAAACCAAGAAGCCAGAAATAGGTGGAAACTTTTCTGGGTCACTACTTCCGTCACCTGTAAAATAATTCAGCACCTTGTAAATTGGTTTGTCGTGAAGATTAAACTTGTTAATACACATGAAGTACCCAGACTGGTGCCTGGCACATAGTTAGGTTGTGTTAACGTGTGAGATAGCGTTATTATTATGGTTTTCATCAGCAGAAACTGGAGGATAAGGTGGGTTCTGGATCTCAGCAGCTGGAGGGGTAGGTGGAAGACAGGGTAGGGGTGTGGCTTGAGCTCTGAGCAATAATGCTTAGCTGGAGGTCCTGAAATCTTCCCCGCTCAAGGGCCTCATTAATCTTGGAGACCAGTTGAGCTGAGCTTGAAGCAGAACATCCTGTGAACCCCAGTGTGGGCATATGGGGGAGCCCAGTCTGAGACCCAGTTTCTAGAACTGTCTTCTCCAGTTGAGCTCATATCTTGTCTCTCTCCCCTTTTGGGAACACCATCAGGCCTCAAAGAGAAGAGCTCTGTGACCACCAGAGAGAGTGGCTGGTGTCCACGTTTACTGTCGGCTCTGCTTTAGGCCGTAATTCTGCTGATCTGTAGATGACGCAGGTGGTTAGGTGTTTAATAAATGATTTGCGGTAGATCATTTCCCTTTAGGGTGGTGGCACAGCTAACATAGCTATTTTCACTAATAACGTCAGTTCAATTCCTTAGCATCCATCATTGGAGAATCTCAAAGATTAATCCACTGAAAATCTTTCCACAGCTCTGTGGTTGCTGTGTATTTTTCACAGTTCCCAGAGATGGGTGATAACTATTTTCCACAGCGACTGTATTCATTTAATCATGTAATTCATCAGACAGTCGTCGAGTCCCTGCTGTATGTTGACAATGGCACTCGATTCTCAAGATACAGAAGAAGAATGTGACGTGGTCCCTGGCTTCAAGGTCTCGTGGAGCAGTGCAAGGACAGAGACAAGCTGGCAAACACGGCAGTTCAGTGCAAGTGCTGATAATAGAGCAAATATGACGCGCTGTCGGGCTCCAAGGATGATCAGCTCTCCCTTGGTGGTAGAGTCATGGTAAGGAACAGCCTCACAGAGGGGATAAAAGGAATTATTTGGTCTTAAAAGATAAGAAGTGGTTTATCTGGCAGAGAGAGAAAAACGAGTATTCCCAGTAGAGAGGCAGCTTGGGCAAAGGGAGAGGCGTGGAACACGTGTATTAGGAGGTTGGCATAAAAGTGGGGGAAATAGGATGGGGCAGGTACAGAAAAGAAATATCACCAAAGACCTTGCTTCAAAAACTTGGAAGTATTGACTTCATCAGACATCATTAGAGGACTTTAAACCAGAAGATAACACGATGAGGTTTGCCTTTGAGAACATTCTTTCTGATGACAGTTTGGAGGATGCAATGGACGAGAGCAAAAATACTACATAGGGAGTTGAGGGATGCAGTTGAGAGACTAGTTTAATGCCTATGTTATAGATGATAAGGACCTGAGCTAAAGCGGAGCAGTGGGGATGGAAGGGAGGACTCAGATTAAAAAATCTTTTAGAGGTAAAATCAAAAGGACTTGGTGGCCAATTGGATGTCTAGAAGTGAAGGAGAGGTAATTTAATACCAACTATATTTACTCTTGGTTATCACAATCCACAATGCATATTCCTCCTCCAAATGGTCCAAAGCATATCCATTTTTTGCTCTTAGAGGGAAAAAATGGAGGTGATCTTGCTGCTGGAGCAAAAAAAGAATTCATTTTAAGAAAGTATTGGATTTTATTGGGGTCCTTTCTCCATTTAAACGCCCAGAGAACCTGAGGTGGTCCCCTTACTGGAACTTTATAGACAGAGCTAATGGAGAAGGCAGAGAGGCAAGGTCTTCATCTCTAGATCAGTGCTTCCTGCGTTTAATGTACATACAGTTACCTGGAGATCTTGCTAAAATACAGATTCTCAGGCAGTGGGTCTGGGGTGGGGTTTGGGATCCCACGCATTTAACAAAGCTCCCAGGTGATGCCAGTGCACTTGATCTCAATTTGAGCAGCAAGTCTCTAGATTATTTATTATTCTCAGAAATACAACTTGTTAGTGCAATGAGACAGCCACAACCAGATTGCACCAATAGAGGAAAACAGCACACGCCCCAGATGATGCTGCCGCTGGTCTTTCAGGTCTCGTCTTGGTGGGGCCTCTTGGGAATGGGGTCTGTTCCAAGAAGAGAGCTGACAAAGTCATACACAGTCATAGATAGTCTGAGCCAATAGGTGTCCTGGTGTTTTACAAAGAGCCACTAAGAATCTTACCACCATGCTGCCCCTGGCAAGTCTCACTGAGTAATGAAGTCCTGACTCAAACCTGAAAATAACTCCAACCCACTGGCCTGCAAACAGTCCCACCTAACCAACATGGGATAACGTAAGTTTTGTTAAACTTGCCGTGGGTTGAGGAATATTTTGGGTGAAGTTATAAAAGCCTCTTTTAAGCCATTGCAATATTTATGTCCCTGTCACCAGAGACAGACAAGACTGGAAATCTGCAAACTGGCTCCTTCTTATGAGTCAGCACTCGTCCACATTAGGCCTCTACTTGCCAGCCATGTCGTGCTTAAGTTACAGTTTGTTTGTATATGTCATATGTCGACTCTTTAATCACAAGAGCATAAGTGCTAGGGACCAGGACCAGATGCCAGGGTTGGCATGGCCTGGTGGGAGACTGGCACTGACAAATGGCCTTGGGTGGCTCAGACCCAAGCTGGCCTGCTCTGGTTGCCTGAAATAGAGAGGAAATTTTGCTGTAGAGAGACTGCGGTAGGCTCTGAAATGGAGAGGTGTGTGGTATGAGAGAAAGGGCTGTCTTGGGAACCAGCAATAACCGGTTATGTGATTTTGGATGAGGCGCTTTGTCTTTCTTGGTCTTGATTTCTCTTTCTGAGAAATGAGGAGGTAGGCTAGGTCAGTAGTCCTCCAACTTTCCTCTGCAGAGCCCTGCAGTCTTCCTGGAGGAGCCAAGAGCATCAGGCAGGACCTGCCCAAATCCTTTCCAACTCTGAGTCATGTGAGTTGGTAGGTCCCCAACATGTCTCTGCCTTTGGTTCTCGGGGTCATGGTAATCTCTTTCCAGTCCGCAGAAGTGTTCTCATTTGTGAGGCCTTTGATTTAGATTTTGGACTTCCTACAAGAGTCCTATCTATACTCAGCACTGATAAAATTCTAGAGGATAAGAAGGCTTTGGAAAAACTTAGCTCTAATGCTGCCCTCAGGAATTCCATGAGCATGGATCACACATGTGGAAAATACTTACAAGAAGAGATATTAACAATACAAATGTGATAGCATGTATTGTATCTCCGGAGTACACCTCATCTTAAGAAAATGGATTGATTTTTGAACAACCAGCTGCAGAATTGATTTTAGTAAGCCAAACCAGAATTAACCTACTTTTTGAGAAATGCATTTATTTGGGTTCCTGGACCATGAGCTGGAGTTCCATAGCCTGTGCAACCACTAGACTTACCTTTGTCTCAGAATATTTCTTCTAAGCAGCCTAGGATCTTAGCACCTCATTTAAAAGAGATTGGCTTGTTTTCATTGTCTCCTTTGTGTTTATATACGTTTAAATTCTTTCTGTGGACCGCACTCACATGGATAGTTACTATCCTGATTTTCCCAGGGTGGTTGTCCTCTAGCAGGATGTACAGGTATGCAAGCACTGAAGTGCCTAGAGGCAAAGTTCAAAGTGGCTCTGTAACATACAACTTGTAAATACAGGGACCATTTCACAAAGGATTTCCCTTTGTAACACTGACAACAGCACCTTAAAGGCAGCAGGCATACTTGTTGAATGACTGAATGGCCATTCTTTGGCTTATTTGTTCCATGGAGTTGACCCCTTCACAGAGCTTTGTGTGAATTACTGTTTTCTTCTTTGGAGAACTGAAATAAAGCTCTGCTTTTCCTAATAACTGAACTCTCATTGTGATTCACTTAGCCAGATGGGGCTTCACGGTTACCTGGCTTTGATTGGTAGAAGCTATGCCCTGTCATTTTACTCTTCTGTTTCCTTGAAAGGGTCCCCCTCTTTGGCTCTTCCCCTTGAGCACAGAAGAATCACTCAACACAAAGGCTACTGACAAAGAGGGGCATTTTGGGTGTCAATAGGGGTAAGTCATGATTAGTTAATAGAAGCTTGATTCTCAAAAATCTAGGGGATTTTTATCACACTCAATATGGTTTTCTGTTGGATTGTGTCAGAATATGCAAGTTCATGGGCACAGAGTTTGAATTCATAGAGTTTTTTCTTACTACAAACAAAAACCTGATTGGAACATGACATTAGAAGGTTGATAAATTGGACTCTGCTTCCGATGGGCCTGAGAGCATCTCTAGAAAATAGTATTATGTTCCTAGGGAATTGGCATTTTAAAGCATGGTGTATGAGAAAGGTGGTTAGTAAACTATGAAAATTATGGGATTATAGGCTCTAGGGAATCTGTTCTGGAACTCAATGGGTAAATGGGTCCAAATCACTTAGCTAAGAAAAATATAGGTAAGATAGCATAAGACATGAGTGCAGACATACTGGGAGAAGGGAACAGAAGACGGGACTTTTTATCTCCTTGCTTGACCTTGAGCTTCTTTGGAATCATCATGTCCATTCATAAAGAAAGGACAGGAATATCTGTCTCTCACTTTTCAGTGATCTTTGGAGGTTTGCTGAAGTGATGATGGGAATATGATAATGTTGTGTCGTAGCTATACAATGACTCATCGTGATACGGCTATGGCAAAAGCATAGACATCGAAGCCACCCAGGCCATTGTCCAAATCTCAAACCCTCCCACTTATTATGATACCTTGAGAAAGGTATTCAACGTTTCTGAGCCACAGAACTGTGACATTACCTTTAAAACGGAGAGAATAAAGTTGTTGGGGTAAAAATGTAATGTACATGTATAAGATGCCACACTTTACACAGTAGATATTCAAATCACGGTTCTCGTTATCGTTGTCATCATATCACAGGCAAGAAATAAGAAGTCCATTTCCTAAGCATTCGTGTATTCAACAGATGTTTTGAGTGTTCACTGTGTACATTGGAAATTAGTTATGATTTAATGTCAACTTATGATGTCAGTGGAGACAAAACGAAATCATGTGAGTGCACGTACAGGGAATCTGCTGCCCTTAAATAGAAAGTTAATGTTCATGACTGACCAACGAGAGTTAAGCTGCATACAAATTGGTTTTGTTTGTTGTTGTGTTTGGTTTTAGATTTGTATAAAAAAATCATTCATATCCTTGCCCATTCTTCCTTATTTGCAATATGGTCACGTAGTAGATTAAAACTGGAACCTAGTTAATAAACTATGGGCTCCTTTTAGTGCCTAGGTACAGCGCATACAGACTTCAGATTTTATTCTGGAGGAGATAGAAGCCATTTGAAAATTTTGAGCCCAGGAGTATTGTGAGCTGACTATATTTGCAGAGACTTATTCTGCCTCTCTGTGGAGAAGAGATGGTTAAGGGGCAAGGGTGAAGGCAGGGACACCTTCGGGTGGTCATTGCAATGATAAAGAGTAAACATGGTAGTGATTTGGTCTTGAGTGGCAGTGGTAGGAGGCGGTGATACACGGTCAGATTCTGAATCTGATTTGGAGGTAGAACTATAGAATTTGCTGGTGGATTGTAGTGTGATGTGAGAAAAAGAACTCAAAGACTCAAGCCTGAGTGCAGAGATTCTGGACTGAGCGATGGGAAGAATGATGCTTCCACTTAATGGAGATGAAGACGACTAGGTGCAGGTGGGACCATTCTCGGTGAAGATGCAGAGTTGACAATTGGATGTTTGAATCTAGACTTTAGGGGAAATGTTGAAACAGGATGTAGAAATTTGACAGTCATTGGAGTTTAGATGGTATTTGGTGTCAAAGGACTAGATCACCAGAGACTGAATGTAGAGAGAAAAGAAGGTGAAGCCCCAAGACTGAACCCTAGAGCCCGTCATTGTTTAGAGGTCAAGAAGGTGAGCAAAGGAGAACAAAAGGCAGACTGATGGGGACATAGAAAACAAACTTATGGTTACAAAAGGGGAAGTGGGGGGAGGGATAAATTAGGAGGTTGGGATTAACAGATACACAATACTATATAAAATATAGATAACCGGGCTTCCCTGGTGGCGCAGTGGTTGGGAGTCCGCCTGCCGATGCAGGGGACACGGGTTTGTGCCCCGGTCCGGGAAGATCCCACATGCCGCGGAGTGGCTGGGCCCATGAGTCATGGCCGCTGAGCCTGCGCATCCGGAGCCTGTGCTCCGCAACGGGAGAGGCCACAACAGTGAGAGGCCCGCGTACCGCAAAAAAAAAAAGATAACCAACAGGGACCTACTGTATAGCACAGGGAACTATACTCAATGTTTTGTAATAACCTATAAAGGAAAAGAATCTGTAAAAGAATATATATGTAAAATGGAATCATTTTGCTGTACACCTGAAACTAACACAACATTGTAAACCAACTCTACTTTAATTAAAAAATGCAAAACAGAAAAAAAAGGCAGATTGACGGGAAGGAGGAGAACTTGAAGAGAGATTGGTGCATCAGAAACGAGAAAGGCGGTAAAAAAGTAAGATGCATTTAAGGAGACAGAGTGGCCAACTGTGTGTCAAATGCTGCTAATAAGCTACATAAGATGAAGACTGAGAACTGATTTTTGGATTTGGCAAAGTGAAGGTTCAGTGCTAACCTCGGCAAAAGCTGTGATGCCGGAAAGATTGGAAAGGTGACCTGATTGGAATGTGTTCAGAATAAAAGAGGAAGAGAAATAGAGACAGTGAGAACAGACATCTTTGCTATGAAGGGCAAGAAGGTAATGGGGGAGGAGGGGAGAATGATTCAAAGAAAATGTAGGGTCTAAGCAGGCAGGATATTAATAAATATGACCCAGGCTCTGATGGATCAGATTGGATGCTGGCTGTGGGTCTGGAGCAGAGTCTTGGTGGGCCTGCTGATCCAGACTTAAACCTTTTGGTTGCTGGACTACGGAATGTCCAGGCGGTCCCAGGGGAGAGGTTGGGTTGGAAAAGTAGGCGAGGGGGTACTTGGGAAGCTCAGCGTAGTGGGTGTTGATCAGCAGGTCCAGAAGTGTTTCAGTATTTTCATAATCAGGGTGGTAGTGCCAGTGTGTTCCAGCTGAACATCTGCCTTGGATCCATAAAGAATTTTTTTTCTTTATTATCTTCACTTTTCAAGTTGAGGGCATTGCAGCATATTTCCATGATGAAGAGAATGACCAAAAAAGAGGGAAAATTGGACAATGTGGTGATGTCCGAGAGCAAGGTGAGAATTACAGGACCTCCTTGAGTTGGGGAGTGAGGATGGGGCTAGTGCATAAGCGAAAGGGTTGGTTTTGATTGAAACACAATCTCTTTGTTCCTTAGGACAGGAAGGCACACAGAGGAGAGGGCCACAGACGTACGTTAGCTGCCAAGTGGTGGCGGAGGGCGTGTGGCATTTCTTTCACGGTTACTTCTATTTTCTCTGTGAGAGAGGAAGTTTATTGACACCCCACATTTTTCTCTTCCTCAGAATGACCGTGTACCTACACTTTATCTGAGATTTATGTAGAATTCTGGGGAATCCTGGTTATTAGACCAACTTTTGATTCAGGATCTGCATCTCCCACTAAGAGACATCAAACCGCGGAACTTTGGTCCTCTTCCAGTGGATGATTATTAGAGCCCAGTTTCCTTTAGGGCCAGTTTGTTCGGCACGTGATGAACCCTGGCTGTCTAGTGCCCTGCTTTGCTATGGAGTGACCCAGAAAGGAAGCATTTCTTGCCTGGCACAGTGCTGTATCCAGGGCCACCACTGAACCTGACTCAGAGCAGGTAGGTGTTCAATAAATATTTGTTGAATGACTACAGGAAGGAAGGAAGGAAGCAAGGAAGCAAGAAGATAATATTCAGTTTGCATCAAGAAAAGACACACTAATCCAGCCTAGTAACATATGTTTCTGCTCAGGAGATTTACATCTTGTTTGTAACTAATTCCTCCGTCGCATGTCTGGCATTCCAAGATTTTTGCCTAGACTCAGGAATGCATCCAGAGTGGCTGAAGGATGGCAATGCTTGATTGCTTTTGCCTCTCCCTCTACCTCTGAAGTTAATCTGATGCTATCTGAGTGCAAAGACACAGACAGGGAGGAGGTTAATGCAAATTTAGCCAGGAGTCTAGTGCCACTTCGCAAAATATTGATTAGGTGTCTGATTTGCTTTCCCCTGACAATGGGCCAAAGGAATGAACCAATGAGGTGGGCTCAACGCCAGCTCGTCATGGTCATTCGATAAAGCCAGGCAGCCAATGAGCAGCTGCTACCTTTTGATTGGGTGAGAGGCCAGAGAGGGGGGAAACCATCTTAGCAACAGCAGGAAGGATTGCACACGCCCTTGCACAGACCTGGTGCCTTACCACCCTGCTGCAGGGAACGGTTGCCGATTGTGTCTCTTAAGGCTTTTGTTCAGCCACGGTCCTAGCTTCCAAAGGACCAGTTTCTTTTCACAGATCACACTGCTCACCTGGTCTGTCAGCTCATAATCCCTTTTTAATGGAATGAAGGGGCGACCTTCCTCTCTCTGCCCCCTCCAACGCACATCTTATTAAGAGCCAACTTTGATCTGCAGGTAAACGGCACAGGCTTTGTTCTCAAAATGGGCTGTTCTGACCCCTGTCGGGGAGCCGACCCCACCACTGCCCTTCCCGACACCACATGCAGATGGGGAGGGAGGTGGCGTGGAGGCCAGGCCCACTGCCCACCTGTTGTTTCCTGTGCTTTCTGGAAGAACCGTACAAGGGGTTTCCCCAAGCCAGCGAAGGCTTCTGTGTCGCTGTTATTTTCCGTACAGGCTTCCCCTTCATTGTTCCCTGGCCTTCACAGCCAGGGCCCAGGAAAGCTTTCCTGTTTTCAGCATGACACTTGGCAATGCCTTTCGTAGCCACTGGGTTCCCAACATTTAACACTGTCATTTGAAAGGCTCCCCTCTTCTGGTCTCCACTGGGTTTTAATGTTTTCTGAGCAGCTGCCCTTATTCCCCAGGTGCCAGGGCCTTGGGGGCTGCCTGCCAACCCTTGGTTTCCCCAGATTAGTAGCTGCCGTGGCCTCCCCGTCTCCCTTCTGTCCCCGCCCCCCCACCTCATATCCTGGCTCTGAGTTTATTTTGAGGCCAGGGGTGGCGGGGGGTAACTGGGGGGCCGCACACGGGTTCCCAACATCTTTCTTTCCTCCAAGGACTTTGCCGCCTTGCTCTGACAGCTGCTTTCAGCATGAATCTTCGATCCAGGAGCATCTGTCCGTGGATTATCCAGTCCCGCTGGTGGCTCTTACTCGTGTTCCCTGCTGACGGTTACAGTTCCGTCTGCGTAGGAAAGCCTATGAGGTAGGACCGACTTCACTCGAAGCGGTGTGTGGCTGTGTTTTGTACCAGAGCAAAGGAAGTTGAGATCATGTCATAGGAATTTTCCAGTGCAAGAAGGATTATTGTCTAGGAAATGGTAGCCAGCTGTTTTCCATCTTCTTGCCTGGCAAACACAGGGGAATGACCTGAAATGGAAGCAAGGGAGAATTAAGACAGACGTGAAGAGCTCGTTTCTGAATATCAGGCTTAACAGAACCTGCAAGATGTTACCGAGTGAACATTTGGAATTACTTTCCGAGGGAGGTATGATCCCCGCCCACTGGAGTTTTATTTAGGTGTCTTCTCTCACAGGTGCAGTGGGATGGACGTGATGACCTCCAGAGCAGCACAGCTGGGCCCTGGAGTTAGACTGGCCTAGATTTAGGTTTGCAGCTTTGCAGCAGCCCCATAACGTGGTGTTAGCAAATTTCTTAACTTCTCTGAGCCTTTAACAAAAATTTGTACAAGGGAAGTCACAGTATCAACCCTATCGTTTTACATAAAACCGTATATGTAAGGCGCCTCGCTTAGGGCTTACCGCGTAATAAGCATTCAAAACTGTTGACTCTTCCTCCCAATTCTAGAATTCCCAGAGCTTCATTCCATCAGTGGACCTACGGATACAGTGTTATCAATCAATTTTGGAAATTGAGCATCTCCCTGGAGCCTAGCTTCATGAGATCTGCCCATGGTTTCTGCCCATGACAATTTATGTTTTAGGCCAGAAAAGAAGCCAAACAAGTGATATAACAGGGCATCCATGTGGCAAGGCTAATGCCACTTGTACTGAGTCAGTGAGTGTAATAGGAATGGGCCGTCTACCCGGGTTAGAATCATCCAAGAAAACATTGCAGGAAGGTTGGGTTTTAGTTCAGGAACTATCATTTATGTCCTTTGACTCTGTTTTCTTAGCTGTAAAATGGACACAATAATAGGATTAAATGGTATTGGAAGCAGATGAAATGCTGCAGGCACGTTTGACTGCGAAGCTCATGCTTTAACCAACACACGCACACGGCCCTCATCACAGGACATCCGATCAAATATTTTTAATGTGTCAGATGAATTGATAAAAGTGATAGCTGTGAATGACAGCTGGACGGAATTAATCCTGTACTGCCAAGGAGCTCCACGACAGGGACCTTTGGCGCCCTCCCTCCCAAGCAGCCGCATAGAGACACTTCTCCCTCTGTGGTTTGTGATTCACACATACGCATTTTCCCTTTTATCTCCCCATTTGCATGCTCATATTAGACATGGATTTGGTTGGACCTGCGTCTGTCGAGATGGCCAGCCAATAACAGAAGCCCCATGGGGACAAATGCCGTCTGGTTTCGGGAGTGGGTCTAGCGAGTGAGGTCTAGGTCAGAAAGCTGTTAGCTGCAGAGATGGGGAATATATTCAGCTGTCATCACTTTTTAATTCAAATAGCCTGGTGGTACTTGCATCCCCCCCCGCCCCCACTCTGTCGCTCTCCACCCTCTCCCTTGCACTGGGTCCTCCCGCAAAACAGGACAAGTATCTTCTCCCTGGTCCAGGGTCTCTGGGGTTTGTTCAGAGACTACGAGAACCCTGACCTTTAGGAGGAAACAGGCACAATCTGTGTTCTCTCCCCACCTCCATCTTTTGTAATGGCAGGGTGGTGAGAACATGTATAGCATGGAAATCTGCAAATGCTACAAACCGGGGCTTTTCCCTCCCTGGAGAGTGACACATTAAACATGGACCATCACACCCCTAGAAGAGACTTGGGGTAAATTCCCAGCTGGTAATTCCTGAGATTACTATCATAACATGGGATTTTCCGTACTCTAGGTTTTCTTTTTCATTTTCTATCACATTAAATCCACTTGTTTCATTGCTTAGATGGAATGGAAACTTGAGAAACAAGATGGGCTCATCTTTAGAGCCTGCTCAGCTGACCTAAGTTAAAATCCCTGCTCCTTGACTGCTTGTCACATGCTTTGAACTTTTTGACTTAACTATTTTAAGCCTTGGTTTTCTCATCTGTAAATTGGGGCTAATAATAGTATCCATTACTTAAGGTCATTGTAACATTCAACGTAATCTTTCACTAAAGCACTGAGTGTGGTACCTGGCATGAAACAATTGTGCCGTAAGTGGACGCTATCGTATGAGTCAGTATTTATCATTCTGGTTGGGGGACACGATAAAAAATTGATCAGGGGTAGACTAGCCATGTGTGACTAGGCTTGTCATGAATGTAGAAGTTTAATAAGGACATTAGTTGACACAGTTATCTGAACCATGTGACAGAGAAGTGTATGAATAGGGTGCCACAGCACTTAATTAAAATGTTTAATTTATTACCCTGGTGTTTTCTGCATTTAAAGACACTGTGCAGAACAAAACGTAGCACAGTCCTCACTGTCTCACATTGGCCTAATACGCAAATTATATCTTCAGCCCTTATAGCAGTACGCAAATAAAGCATCAACGTAGTTGCAGCTTCATCGACACAAAGCATTTATTTTGTGCCTGTTTTCCGTAGGTGCACCAGAACAAAGCGATTTTGGACAAATCCAGTTCCTACTCTTTTGGAGTTCACGGTATATAAGAGATGATACAGGCAAACCTTGTTTTAGTGCGCTTCACTTTATTGTGCTTCGCAGATAGATTTTTCTTTTTACAAATGGAAGGTTTTACAACCCTGCGTTGTCAGATGATGGTTAGCATTTTTTAGCAAGAAAGTATTGTGTAATTAAGGGATGTACATTGCTTTTTTTAGACATAATCTTATTGCACACAACAGATCATAGGATAGTATAAACATAACTTTTATAGGTACTGGGAAACAAAAGCATTTTTGTGAATTACTTTATTGTGATATTGGCTTTATTGCATTGCTCTGGAATTGAACCCACAGTATCTCAGAGGCATGCCTGATACTGAGATCTAGCATAGGTGGAAAGACAGATCGGAGATCCTGAAGGCAGAATAAAAATTCTTGCACCAGGAGCTAACTCATAGAAAGGTGAAGTTTCTTATCTGTGTGGTGAGATAGAAATTCGTTTTAGGTGAGCGTAAGCCTCTTTGGAATCTTGTACACAGGCCAATAGGCTTTGATTAAAGTCTGTTGCCTGGGTTGACAAATTATAAGTTGTTTTTCTTTGAAGTGCAATTTGCTCCTTCATGGTGAGCCACGAGGGGCCAGTTGAGCGGAGACCGGTGGCAAAGCTCACCCAGCGTTTACCAGTCTGTTCTCAGAAGCCACCCCACCCCCGTTGCACTGGTTCCAGTGGTAGCTCTAGAGTTAGTGGTTCTCCACGAGGTTCTTCTGTGTGATGAGTCTTCACACTCTTGAGATAAGTACCCTCAAGTCACCCTGCATTAGAATCACCTGGGGTGCTTATGAAAATGAAGGTTCCTAGGCCAGAGTCCAGCATGGTAAGTCATGGGGGTGGGACCTAGGAAGTTTGCGTTTGATCATGGGCCTCGGGTCACTGCTCTTCACACCAAACCCATGCTCTAGATCCTGCCCTTTCAACATTCATCCTATCCCAGGCCTCCTTATTACTTCTGCTGCTACTGCTTTAGTTCATGCGTCTAGCTTGGCTACTACAGTCCTCTCTTAACTGGTCTCCTAGTTATTCTCTTTACTAGTAATAGTAAGCTAAATAAGAGTCAAATCTTACAGTGTCAGATCCTATATAAGATCCTACAGTCAGCCACTGTTTTCTGTAGGATGACTTCGTCTCTTTACTAGGACAAGTAAGGTGCTTGCCAGCCTTGCCTCCTGCCTCATCCCCTGGCTACCCCTTATATGCTGCAGCCACGCTAAAGGCGGGTCTCTGAATACAGTCTGCGTCAGGGGTCCGGGCCCTTGCTCGTCTTCTGGCATCTGGCTAGAATGACCCCGCCATCACCGCCCCCCCCCCGCCTTATTCCGCTCCTTGCTCTCTGACAAATACCTACTTTAACACAACTGCTCAAGAATCACCTCTTCTGAGATGACTTTTCTGTCCTTTTCCCTTTTTGTGCCTGCATTCTCCCTCCCGCCTGTATTTGCTTTGACGATAGCACTTACAGCACTCCACTGCAGTATTAGTTAACAAGTCTGTCACTCCCTTGAAAGCACAGCCCATGTCTTTCTCCACTTGGTATCTCAAGGAACATATTAATGTTTTCCAGAATAAATGAATGAACCCATGAATTGTACAACATGGAACCTAAATTTATTCCCAGACTAAATTTGCAGCCTAAGAGTTGGCCACATCATCCTTCTTTTCATGATGCATATCTTATCAAGAGTTTTGAAGATCACAAGCAAAATGAAACAACTTGGAGTTTCCCACATGTGAGTGGGCTCAATCCAGTTTGACTAACACATTCTAAAGCCCACAGAGTGTTCCTTCCCTTCATGATGTGGAGATAAAAATAGGGAGAATGAAATAAATGAAACCAGTGTCTTTGTTATATAAACCACAGGGTAAATTGGGGTAAATGAGCAATCTTTATGGCAAATGTAACTGATCTTTCTGGAGAGTTATTTCATTTAATTGATTAATTTAATTGCCTAGCAGATGAAATCTGAAAACACTATCCCTGAGAAGACTTACTTGCTACAAATCCCTTCTCTTCTCTAAACCTCATTGATTCCAGTTAATTTCCCATCATTCCTCCTCTCTGTCTACAGTGTGATTTGAGCATTTCACATTTTCTTTCAAGGCTGAAGTTCAAAGATCGGACATAAAGAGTTGAAGATTTTCAATTCTACTGTCTAAGGCATTTCATGAATCAGTGGTCGCTCTCCTGTGTTGCTGGTGGGGATGTGAAATGGAAATTGAGTGTGAGACTTCTTTTCACCCCTAAGAATTTACCCAAGACAAACGAAAGGACGTGTACACGTAAAGACTTTGTATGTGAATATTCACAGCAGCAAAACCATAATACCCCCAAAGTGGAAACAACCCAAATGTTCATTAATTGGTGAATGGAGAAACAAAATGTGATATAGCATACAGTAGAATACTAGTCAACAGTAAAAAGAAATGGAATACCAATGCGTTCTACAACATAGATGAGCCTCAAAAATATGCTAAGAGAAAGAAGACAGTCACAGAGGTATTTATACTGTGTAATTCCATTTATATGAAATGTCCAGAGAAAGCAAATTTATAGAGACAAGCAGAGTGGTGGATGCATAGGATTGGCGGGGTAGGAGCAGAAGCTGCAGCTGGGAGGAAATTTGGGGGGTGATTGAAATGTTTGAAAACTGGATTGCGGCCACAGTTGTCCAACGCTCTACATTTACATATAATCATTCAACTGTACGGTTACAATGGGCGGATTCTGTGGTGTGCAAGTGACACCTGAATAGAGCTGTAAAAATGGTTGACACTGGTGCTTTGTTACCTTCGTATTTTTATTATAGTGGTGGTACACTTTCAAAAACCTTTCCCAGGTCATATGTTTTAAAAGTCTTTAATCACAGCATCTAGATTTTAAGTTGGTTTCTTTCCTTTTCTATGAACCCCTGAGGCCCTTCACCTTTATACCAGTGGAGACATATTCAGACTGTAAAAACTTTTTTCTCCTTCAAACTAATTAAGCTCTGATGACATCAGCTGTATTTTCAGTGCACCTGATTAAGGCCATGATACTAATTAAATTCTTGAATGATTAAAAATGCAAATTACCAGACTGGGTTGAGCAACAGGCCTTGCTTCTGGGCTCCAAAACAGTAGGGGACAACAAGCTTCATCTCAGGTGATGGAGCTCTCACATCCAACTTGAGTTGAATGAGGCAGTATTAACTGTGAATGACTAAGATTTACCTACTTTTTATGGGTCAATATTTCATTTATAGACGCAACGCATTTCTAGGTGGCTCATACCTTTGTGAGTACATTGAGAAGTGCTGTATTGGGATGGAAGGAACCCCCAGCTTTGGAGTTAGAACTGAGTTCAAATGCCGCCTGTCACTTACCAGTGGTGTGATCTTTGGCTAATTATTTAACTTCCCTGAGCGTGTATATCTTTATAACAGGGAATTTGATTATCTAGCTTGAAGAACATGGGGGCTAATTAAATGAGATCACTTATGTCACTGGGCCTAGCATATAGGGAGCATTTAATAAGTGGGACCATGGGGTAGCTTAGATAATAAGCTCTTGGTTCATTCAACAAATATTAACTGAGTGCCTACCATTCACTTACTCCTTCAATTTATTATTTTATTATTATTTTTTTATTTGGCTGCGTCGGGTCTTAGTTGCGGCACGTGGGATCTTCATTGTGGCACACGGGCTTCTCTAGTTGTGGTGCGTGGGCTCCAGAGCACGTGGGCTCAGTAGTTGCAGTGCACAGGCTCAGTAGTTGTGGCACACGGACTTAGTTGCCCTGCTTCATGTGGGATCTTAGTTCCCCGACCAGGGATCGAACCTGCGTCCCCTGCATTGGAAGGTGGATTCTTAACCACTGAACCACCAGAGAAGTCCCTATTCCTTCAATTTAGAAAATATTTATTGAACACCTGCTATCTTTCTGGTAGTATTCTTAGTGTTCAGGATCCATAAATGAATTAAAAAAGACAAACTCACACCATAGCAAAGCCTACTTAGAAGATATCTATAAACAGAATAAATAATTAAATGCTATGATATGTTGCAAAGTGCTATGTCCTATGGCAAAAAACAGAGTAGGTTGGGGGGGGACCTACAGTGATGGGGCTGAGGGAAAGGATGGATTGCAATTTAGGGTGATGAGGGAAGAGCTCAGTGAGTAGGTAGAAAATGAGCAAAGCCTTGGAGGAGGTGTGGGAGCTGGGCATCACCCAGCAGCTCTAGGGAAGAGCCTTGCAGGCTGAGTAAACAGCCAGTATATAGGGCCCCAAGTGTCATGTTCCAGACACCTTCAAGGAGTACTGGGAGGCCAGTTACCATGCCAGACGCTAGATACACATGGTAACCCAGTGGTCAGAAGTGAGTTCAGACTCTGTCTCTGTCACGTGCTAGTTTGGTAATCTTTGGCTAATCTGTTAATTTCCTTGAGCTTGTATCGGTTCGTCTATAAAATGAGATCTGAATACCTGTTTCAGAGGATTATCTGTCCCAAAGGATTGGAACAGTCATTTACCCCCGTCATCTCTGAAGCTACAGTTTGTAAATCGTACTTCAGCAGAACGGGAACTATGGTTTTATTTGTGTCTCGTTCGGATCCACTTAGTTACGTATAGCATCCTGACACGGGGCCTATTCCAGTACTTTGGCGTGGTTGGTGGGGCAGCTAGGAGATGAGACCGGCTGAAATAGAAGGACCATTCTGAGATGTAAAAAGGAATGAGAGAGAGAGCATTAATTGATTCATTCAACCAATAGAGAATTGAGCTTCCGCTATGTTCCGGGCACTTACTGCTTGGAGAAGAACAATGTGGAGTGTGGTAAAGCGTTTTAAATACTGGGAGGATAATACATTTTATACATATGTAAATGTGTGCATGTACCTGTGCAGTCTTTCTCAGAATCAACCATGTGCCAAAGGTGGCTCAGACATTGATGGAACCTTTATCAGGGACTTCCAGTGAGTGAACTGTGGGTTGGGGGTTGAGAGAACAAGGAAAGGACATGGGAGCTCCTTCAACTTCGATACTGGCCTTCTCAGATGTTTCTGTCCTTCTCTCGCTGGCTGTGAACTATGTCCTGGAAAGAACACCGGATTGAGTCAGAAGACCTTGGTTCCACAATCAGCCCTTCAGGTTTTAGCTGTGTGATTTGGGCTTGTCATGTGACTCCTCTGAGCTTTATTTTTCTCATTTATGTAATGGAAATAAAACTTCTCCGTCACCTGCCACCCAAACGTCAAAGGTCAAATGAGGAAGTGCGTTTGAAATCATTAGATAAACTGTAAAACTGAACATGAGTTGAAGGAGGTGCAGGTCATTGTTGGAGAAGGAGGCTGATAGGACATGGGGATGGGCAGTTATCTGTTGTAGGAAAGAATGGTTTTGGCATTTCTCCAAAGAGTAGGCATTTGGTGCTAATTTATGCACATTAGTTAATTCTGCTTTGCTGGGGGGCTCAGATGGGACTCCCTGATGGATGTGCCATCCATGAAAGAATCATGAAAGCCACATGGCTCAAAACTGTGATCCTTTCAGGGATGGAACTAGAAAGGCAGGCTCTTGAGAGGCACAGGCTTGGCTGACAATTTCAAAATCGTTTGCTCAGTGAAACCCTGCTGAACCCTGGGCAGTGGGATGAGTAGAGGAAACGCTTTTGTCCTAAAAACTTAGGTTCATTTTCCACCCCGCTCCCCAGTTGTCTAGGTTTTATGTTCCAGGCATGTAGGGATACAGTCACCCAGTGGTAACTGGTGATGCTGGGTCCTTCTTTCCAAGCTCTGAAGCCATCTGGGCTGGCTGAGAGTGAGAAGGGAAAAGGCAGCATACTTTTCAGGAGGAGGAAAACACTCTCAAGAGTCAAACTTGAGGCAAGTTCTTGGAGCAAAGAGAATTATTGAGGGGGAAGGCAGCCAGAGGCTCTGTAAAAGCATGTGTCTGGTTATAGCATAAATTGAGGATGGGCAAGAAAGAATCACTGAATCTTCAGAATTGTTGAACCTCATCTTGGGCGAGACTCAGGTGAACCACAGATGCCCTTGTATCTCTGTTTATGTGTTGGTCTCACTGTCCACACAGTAAGCTCCCAACTAGGACCGAGTTTTTTGCATTTTTTTCTCTCTTGTCATTTCACAGTTGCTCCCGATACATGGTGGAGTGGGATGGTTCACTGGCCCTTTCCACACACCAAGGCTGGCTAAGGAAGGAGGGCAACCCCTGAGTCTTCTGTGGGGAACTTACCTCAGTGTTTCATAATCCTTAATATTTGGGGAAGATTCTGATTTGGTTAAAAGATAAGAATACTTCTCTTCTTCAGGACCTGTTCATTTTCACTATTCTTGTAGCACCAACAGTGGGCTGGAAATGGACCAGAATGATCTCATTTCTAAGGCAGAGCTTCCCAGGGGTGCTGTGACAGGCTTGGGGTGGCTGGGATAGTTTACGAGGCATTTATCCGAGATATGGATGGTTGAAAGTTTCTCATAGTGGGAAAGTATATAAAAGCAGTTTTGATAACTATTTAGAAATTTTTAATTCTATTTGAACATTCATTGTATGGCTTCATCTGTAAACTTGCTGACGTCCGTAACGGCTATTTGGGTATCTAAAACTCTATGAATGCCCCCACCCTCACTCCCCACCCCCCCACGCACACCAGAGCGTCCTGGGAAGCTACATGCAATTCACTTTCCCCGGATCATCCTGTTAAAATTGTCCGGGTATTAGTTTGATTATTTTTTAGTCATGATTTTTTCATCAGTGATGTTCTTTGCTTTGCCTGCCCTATAAAGTCTTAGATTTTTTTCCTGATTTCATTTGCTCTAATATTTTATATTTTGTCTAATAATATAGAAGGCATATGTGATTTTAATCATTACTTTTTTTTTTTTTTTTTTTGGCTGTGCCGTGTGGCTTGTGGGATCTCAGTTGCCCAACCAAGGATCGAACCCAGGCCACGGCAGTGAAAATGCAGCGTCCTAACCACTTGACTGCCAGGGGATTCCCTAATCATTACATTTTAAAAGCAGATATTAGATGTTTCTAAATAGAAAATGATTTATTTTACTGGGAGAGTTTATACGAAGTCCGTATTTAGTGTCTTCCGTAACATTTGCTAATTTAAAAAGTAAGTAATGAGGGCTTCCCTGGTGGCGCAGTGTTTGAGAGTCCGCCTGCCGATGCAGGGGACGCGGGTTCGTGCTCCGCTCCGGGAAGATCCCACATGCCGCCGAGCGGCTGGGCCCGTGAGCCATGGCCGCTGAGCCTGCGCGTCTGGCGCCTGTGCTCCCCAATGGGAGAAGCCACAACAGTGAGAGGCCCGCGAACAGCAAAAAAAAAAAAAAAAAAAAAAAGTAAGTAATGAAATTTAATTAATTTTATTACTAAGTCTCAAATAGAATCTCCCAGATTTTTTCCAAGGTATCCCAGTTATGCAATTGTTGTAGCTTCCTGTGTGTGATGATACAAAAAAGTTAGGGCAACATTGCCATAAATTATTCTTGTTGCGAATTTTCACGCTGGGAGTTGGGGTGTAAGTGGAAAGAATGTTAATCTTGGTGGAAAGGATTTGTTAGAGAAATCCAAGATGTTGCTATTTTTGCTTTTAAAGTTCCATTTGCTAAAATAGTGAAATAAGGAGGGCATGTGGAGCTTGAAGACATTTCACAATGCTGGACACTGTCTGTTGGGGTTGGCTGTGTTTCTGCAGGTTCATACCTTGCCAGCTGCATCTCCCTTGCTTCTTCCAGGACAGAATGGGCTGAAAGAGCCAGCAGGAACTTTCCGGGGAAAGTGAGGTAAATGTCACTACATCCAGCTGTGGCCATACTTTGAAATTCAACATGGACTTAACAGATTTCAAAGTGTCGTAGAATTCATACAGTTCATGAAACCACATTTAAATGGAGAGCAAGCAACAACCCTCCTATTTCAAAACATCTGAGCAAGTGTTTTCATATTGAACAAAACACTTAAACTTCATTTCTATGGAATAAATACACCCAGTACAGGAGAAAAAACACCAAGTGGGTCTGAACTGGACCTTAGATTACTCGTCCAGTATTCTGGAGGGGTGTGCAAGGGGTACCCCCTTTCTTCTGGAGGGCTGGCTGGGGAGAGGGGTCAATGCTGAGAAAGTGCATCTGTGGCTTTGAATGCATCTCCCACCCCTCGCCGCAGGGGGGCGGGGAGCGGGGAACAGGCGTGAACTCAGGGGTCTCGGGATGAGGCTACCATGCTTAGCAAATAAAAATACAACAACACATGGAATATCAGGGATATATTTATACTAAAAATTATTTGTTGTTTACCTGAAATTCAGTTTAAGTTGGGCATTTTGTTTTCATCTGGCAACCCTACTTAGAAAGAGTTGGGGGGAGAGGGATGTGGGAAAACACGAAGAAGCAGGAGAACAGGAATCTACAATAGCGAATTTTATAGCAGGAAGATGGTGAGAGCAGCATCATTTTTAATGTCATGTACTTGGAATGAGATTCGCATAGGATTTCTAAGGACACACAGGGCAAGGTGCTGGTCAGGAAGGGCTTCAGACGGGATCGCTACTGATTCTTGAAGAAGATGAAGAATTACCCACAAAAGGAAGATGGTGGGAGATGAGGAAGGACATTCCAGGCAGAACGAAGCAAGTCCATGGCACGGAGGATGAAACAACTACAGTATCTGAGTCCACGAAGCCTTTCTGGTCCCACCCAGAGGAACTCCTCCTCCCTTCCTCTCCGCTCTCCTGGCCCCTTGATGGAGCCTAATCGCTGAGCTCTTACACTTTCTGCTATGGAGACGTCTGTGAGGTGGGCCCACCAAGTTACAGGTGGTAGGTTATAGAACAGACTCCTTTACTGTCCTAGTTGAGCAGTAAACCCAGCAGCGAACTGAGCTGGACAGACCCTGCTTTTTGCAGAAGATTGAGAACAAATACATCAAATGTTTTTTCTCAAGCAATGCAACATGCTGCATATATGTACAAGTACTTAAGTAAACACAGAGAATTGATTTATAAAACGTCAGACCGTAGGTATCTAGGATTGCTTCCCCACAAGAGAAATAGCAACGTGAAAGTAAACGAAATGGAAAAATAAGTAAAATTCCTTGCATTCCCTAAAATTTATCCGCAAGCCAACCTACGCTGCTTCGGTATATGAGGTAAATTCTCCACTGCGCATCTCATCAGTCTACTGCTTTGGAATATTCTCTCTCAGAAGAGACAGATTGTCCTATATCCTGTGTGTGGCACTTTTACCCCCCTGCTTAGAATTCCCCAATTAACGTTCTTCAAGTTACGGTGCTGTGTAAATAAATAAGTAGGACCATGCTTTCTGCCCTTTGGGGCACAGAAACTGAGAAGCCTTGGGTGTCTGTGGGAGGGGAACTTTCGGCCGTCCTATTCCCATAATGGTACGATTTGGAGGCAGCTTACCCCGAGATAAGAACATTGAGAAGGTGGCTTTGTCTAGTAGCTTTAGGATGGAGATATAATCCCTTTTTGTGTGTATGTTTGAAAATGTTGCTTTCCGGAACTTTACCAACCGGATTAAGTGCTTTTGTTGTCGTCGTTTGTTTTCATTTTGTTGTTGTTAGGGGGAAGGTTATTTGGAGAATTATACTTTACCCATCAGCCGTCTAAGGGTTCAGAGTGGTTTGAGCCTTTCAGCTCTACGAGTGTTTATCTTGCTCCTGAAGTTAATATTGTATGCTGTTTTTCCTTTTCTTTGCACATGTCCTAAAGATGCTGACCATGCAAGGATTTTACTCAGACCTCTTCCGTCCTATCTTAGCCGACTCTTCAGCGCTCTCTGGGCAGAGGTTGAAGTTCAGGCACAAATCTTGCTTTGACTTTTTTCTTAGTAGATAGAAGCAGTGGTCACGACGACATCTACATTACCTGAGAAATGCCCGTATCTGGCTGTATGTTCCATGGGGACAGTCTGCTGTTTTTGGCACCATGTGGAGAGCCTGGTCCCCTTTGCCTTTCTCAGCCCTAGCGCCTCTCTTTGGGGCAGAATTAATCCCACGCTTTCTTTGGGCCCCACCAAGGGTTGGTTTCTGCTCTCCTGCGCCACCTGCTGTCACCTGCTCCAACCGCAGCCTTCCCAGGCTCCCCGCAGGAGCCCATGCCAAAACCTCAGCCCAAGCAGATGTTACTCAGGCTGCCAGGTTTCTGTCCTGGTCTTATCTGTGCTGCCTCCACTGGCTCACCCGATCAGTATCCCAAATGTCCCCAGATGACTTGCCTCAAGTCACGCAGACCCGGAGCTCCTTGGCCAGAAGAAGGGAGGCTGCCAGTGCAGGGGTTGGTGCTCAGGGGCTCGTGCCAGCTTCCTGAATATGTGGTCAGTGGAGGCCAGCCTCCTCCCAGCAGTGAAAATGCAAATAGATTTCTGTCACAATGTCAACACGCCCAGGCAAGGCACTGATCTTTTCGTGGGCTCATCAACGTGTCCCCAGTGTGTTCCCTGACTGGGCCACTAGTTTTCTCCCAAGTTGCGCAGAAACTGGAAACTTTGTTTTTTTTGCAGTCTGGACTTTCTTACATTCTCACAAAACTTGGTGATTCTAATCAGGGCACCACAAAGAAAGTGGAGTGCTGCTTGTTAATAGGTTAAGTACCCCTGTTTATTCCCTATTCTAGGTTAGGGATCTCTTGATGGCCGGGACTTCAGCATGTATTTATTCTCTCACACACCGTCTGGCACATAGTAGGTGCCTCCCAGAAGCTTGTTGAAATGCACAGATTCTCTCTGCCCAAAATCCTTCTTGAAAGTCCTTTTCTATTTGTCTATTAAAAGTAAAAGCTGTCAGATCTGAGATTCTGATTGTTTGTTCCTGATTTAAGCTCGAAAGAAAGTAAGTCTGACTTGGTAGAAAGAACTGATGAGCGATAGCAGTGATTTCTTCTGCTGCTCTCATAAGAATGAGGATGGTCACCAGCTGAGGTTAGAATAAGTAGCAACATATGTGTGCAGGGGAGAGTTGGGTTAGCTACGAGATAGAACTTCCTGAGAGCAAAGGTTACAGGATACTCTTATAAATTACAAGTGGGGGTTTATGCCAGCAACACATCCATTTAGTTCAGTAAACATTTATTAAGCTCCTACGTCGTGCCAACACTGTGCTGGAAGCTTGATAAAATACAGTGCCCGACCACAGAGAAGACTGAGACACATAAACAGACAATTTCAAGTCGTTTCCTAAGCGCCACGAGAGAGAGGTGTGCCTGGGGCGTTGTGGGAGCATGATGAAGGGGTACTGATTTGAGCTGTGTCGTCAGAGAAGGCTTCCTGGAGGAGGTGGTACGTGTACCGAGTTTTACCACTGGATGAGAGGTATCTCAGTGAATAAATGCAGTCAGTGCATTCCAGGAAAGCTGGACAACTGGATTAATTGATGTAGAGACATCTTTAATTGATAGAAAATCCCTTCAGTCCTACTGAGTCATCTGCAAAATGACATTGTGCCATAGGAAATGGCTTAGAAACCTGGCGACAAGAAGGGGCTCAGTTTTCTGTTCCACGTTTAATCTGTCAGACATTATTAAGATAGCCTTCTGTAATTTTAGGAGGAAAAAGGTAAAGGAGGGAATCTTCTTTTCTTCATGGATCATGGTCCTTTCAGCAGCCTCTCTGCTCCAAAATTGTGAGCACTGCAGAGCTGCCATGGCCTTGATGCATCGGACTTGACATATTTGGGGGCTGCCCTCAGAGCCATGCTGATGGGAGCCCCAGACCAGGCATTCTCCATGCGTTCCAGGAGGCCACAGAGAGGAAGGCTGGGGCTGGGCCTGCCTGCTGGCTCAGAGAGAATAAACACACTGCTGCCTAGAAACTCTCTCAACAGCTTCTCTTCGAATTCCAACAGATTATTTTACCAGGCCCCATTGTACAGGTGGGAAAACTGAGGCTGAAGAGCACGAAGCCACTTCCTAGGTCCTGGGGAGTAACGGGTGGCTGCTGTGTATTAATTTAGCTTCTTGTTTGTCACTTCAGTGCCTCAGCTAGTACCTCCCCAGGGTGGGAACCTCTGAGAGGCGTTTTTCCCAGAAAGAAGTGCAAGCCAGTTAGTAATGGCCCGTTTCCACTGGATACCCGGCGTATTGGGCTGGCGTGGTGGGGTTGGGGGTTCCCCGCCTCCTCCAGCGAGGTCATTCAGCCCCAGCCACGGCAGCTGGTGTCTCCAGGCCCTGGCCCACCACCGGAGAAAGGCATCCGAGGAAGGATAAAGCGTGCAGCCCCGGCTGCGGGCCTGAGCCCTCCGTGCCCACTTGCCCGAGGCGGCCCTGGCCGGGTCGGTGCCAGGCACTGTGCTGCTTCTCCACCCCCTTCCTGGGCCCCTCTGCTCATCTGCTTGCTCTCAGCGCTCCAGCCATCCTGAATGGGTCTTTGTGTGCGCCCCAGGAGCTGGCTCGGAAGAGCCCTGATAGAAATGCTGGACAGAGATATCTCCTCTGGATCCAGGCGCCGCTCGGCGCGGTGCCCATCTTGTGGAAGGCAGGTCTTTATTGTGCCGCCGGCTTGTTCCGTATCTGGGAGCGAGCTGGGGCCTGGGTGAATGGAAGAATGTTCTGCACCCTGCACAGTGGGGTCATCACCAGGGCCAGGGGGATGGCAGTGCCTTGGTCACTTCCCGGAGCTCTCTCTCCCACTCTTTCTCTTTGCTACTTTGCCCCCAGAGGTGACTCTACTCATATTAATACCAAGAGGTGCAATTAAATGGTCACTCCTTATGTGCCAGGCCTTGTGTTAAGGGTTTTATCCCTTTGGATTAAATCTTCCCAACAATCCTATGAGATATGCTCCCATTATTATCCCCATTTTACAGGTGAAGAAACCGAGGTGGGGAATATTAAGGAACTTTCCCCGGTAATTCTGAACACAGGTTGGATGGGTCTCTGCTCTTGCCTCCTCCTTCTAGCCTTCAGGGGGTCTCTCACCAGACATGGAAGTCCTAAGCCCCCTTTACACTTGGCCCCCTGAGAAATCACCAGCTCTAGGGTGCTGGCCGCCTCGGGAAACCCAAAAGGAGGCAAAGCCTCGTTCTGGCAAAATGCAGAGAGCCTTTTGGCCTTCTGAAGTCCCATCTTGTTTATACTGTCAGCCCTTTGTGCTTTTTTAAAAAAAATCAAGAGTGACATTTTATTTTATAAGATAGAACAAACTATGGATGTAGAAGGAAAAAGTTGGGGTACAACTCCATATTGAAAATTTTGCTAAAGAGCCCTACCTTCATCCCCAGGAAATAGAAAGGTTTTGCGAGGCAAACACCACCCGAGGGCTAGAGCCCAGGATTCATCTTCGCGGTCACCCCCTGCTCTGGCCTAGCGTCCCGCTGTAATGAGAGGATAGAGGTTAATTCCCCGTAGCCGACGCTTCAGCGCTCTCTGGGCAGAGGTTGAAGTTCAGGCACGAATCTAGCTTTGACTTTTTTCTTAGTAGATAGAAGCAGTGGTCACGGTGGCATCTACATTCACACACATATGGCAGGGCTGTCTAGCTTGAGAGGTGCGGTCCAGAGCTTTCTTATGGAGCCAAGCTCAATGGCCCTTTTCAGGGACAGGCATTTTAACCATGGATTTGAGAACAGCCCCGTTAGCTGAGCCAAGTGGCCAGCTGGGTAGGGCTGTGAGTATTTCTCTGTTGGCAAAGAGGCTAGAGCAGTCTATGGTCAAACAAACAAGCAAACAAAAACAGCAAGAGAAATGCAGGTTAGATCTTAAGAAGAACTTCCCAGCTGTGCATCACGGTGCACTGACGGGCAAAATAAGTTGTCCTTCAGAGTCTGTTCGTATTTGCTTGTTTCTTTTCTTCACTTTCTCCTTTTTTTTTTTCTTTTTAAAAGAAAAGTTAGCTCTTCACCTTTCTAGGCTGTTATCGTTGTAGTCTGTGTTACTTCTGGGGAAAGGGGAATGACTGTTACAGGCTTTATGTAGAGGGGGATTATGTCCATCTTTTGCACATGACAAGAAACGTTGCAGAATTGGAATCCTCAGATTTGTGTGTGATGTGGTGTATCTTCCCCTCTCCCCCACTCCTAGCTGCTCTTGCATTCAGCCCCAGAAATAGCAATGCTGTAAAGATGGTCAAAGTGACTGAGTAATTTTTCTATGTGTCATTCTCCAAGTTGCTTTCTACAGTCTCTATGCATTACTCTGATTAATATCCAAGGATCTTTACCCAAGTATGTTTCTCGATTAAACCATTCCTAGCGTCACGGGGTATTATGACCGTCTAATTGTGATGATCACGTTTTGAGTAACTGAAGCATAAGCACAGAAGAGAAATCCCCAATCAAAGTCAAGAGGCTAGTCTGTGGACGATTAAGGTCCTGAGATGCAGGGAATCGAACAAAGAAGAGTCACAAACACCCATCGGCTCCCCTTCTCCACTCAAGCTGCGGTCATTCTTTGGTGTTTTTCTTAGGAGTCACTTGTTCCTTTTTTACTTTGTTAATCTCATTTCTGAGAGTGGAACTCACTATTAAAAGAAGTAATAGTTAGGGCTTCCCTGGTGGCGCACTGGTTGAGAGTCCGCCTGCCGACGCAGGGGACGCGGGTTCGTGCTCCGGTCTGGGAGGATCCCACGTGCCGCGGAGCGGCTGGGCCCGTGAGCCATGCCGCTGAGCCTGCGCGTCCAGAACGTGTGCTCCGCAACGGGAGAGGCCACAAAAAGAAGTAATAGTTAAAGATAGTAGAATTCAAGAGCCTGAGGGATAAGTCAGGGTGGACACAGGAAAAGGACTTTTTGATTGGGACAAGGGGGATGTATAGGAGAGAAACCCACTGGGACAGGACAAGTGAAATTCACCTCCAGTACCTGGGCTACTGAAGTTTGAGCAACTTTCTGAGTCTCAGTCCTTTATTCATAGGCTAACATGTGAGTCCCTGGCCAATTTCCCCTTTGTGAATAAAGCTATCAGTTTATCCATGAGGCCGGTCAGTAAGCAATGCAGAATCACCACGATTGGACTGTGAACAGCAGGCAGCAAAGTATCACCACGCGTGTTTGGACAGAAGAGTGACGTGATCGGGGAGGCATGCATCGGGAAGACTCAACCGAGAGTCATGTGTAAAATGGATTACAGCGGTATCGGGAAACGACATGGGAAGCTAGAGCAAAAGCCCAGTGGAGAAAAAAAAATGAGAACTTCACCAAGGATGACTGCCGCAGGAATCAAAGCAGAGGACTAATTCAAGAAATGCAGTGGAGAAAGAACGGACAGAGCTTGGCAGCTAAGTGGCCACGAAGGAGGGGCATGAGAGGGAGGAATTCACAGTGACACGGTCGCTGTGAGATGTCCCCAGAGAGCAGTTGGGCATTTGTCCAGTGGCCAGTGGGAGTAACTGAACTTTCTGCACTTTTCTTGCTGAGAATCGAGGAGGGAGCAGCAGTGGCCTATTCACTGTGTAAACTTACCCCTATCACCTATCATTATGGGTAGACGATGGCCTTGACATAGAGTGAGTGGGATCATATGATCCCATTGCCACCGCTGTGGCCCCGCTCTTAACGGTGATGATCTCTAACCCTCAGGTTACTGTGAGTTAGTGGGGCTCTCTGCACACAGAAGCAGGGAGAATTCCCCAAAGAATTGAGAGGGAAAAATTTAACAGAGAGTCATGCAGAGTGAAGTAGATCAGAAACAGAAAAACAAATATCGTATAATAACACACATATGTGGAACCTAGAAAAATGGTACAGATGAACCTATTTGCGGGGCGGGAATAGAGATGCAGACGTAGGGAACGGACGTGTGGTCACGGGGTGGTGGTGAATTGGGAGATTGGGACTGACGTATGTGCACTGCCATGTGTAAAACAGATAGCTGGTGGGGACTGCTGTATAGTACAGGGAGCTCAGCTCGGTGCTCTGTGATGACCTAGCTGGATGGGATGGGGGGTGGGTGGGAGGGAGGTCTCAGAGGGAGGGAATATACGTATACATATAGCTAATTCACTCTGTTGTACAACAGAAACTAACACAACATTGTAAAGCAACTATACCCCAATTAAAAAAACATATCTATTAAAAAAAAAAGCTCCATGGCGATATCCTGCATGACCTATTTTCACATTATTGGGTGACATTCAGTGTCCTAAATTACTTTGCACCCTCACTCTTCTTGTCACCATTTTCCAATTCATAATTCCAAAGCTCTGATACCAGATTTCCTTGGCATTAAGAGTGAAATGGGAAAGGAGTGGCAATTGAGTTCTGTGTTCATTGCTGTCGTGCCGTCTGAAGACAGCAGGCCCTGGGAAGTGTAGTGAAGATGGCATCTTATTGGCCTTCAAGATGAAAGAGTTCCATAGGGGACCACTGGGCTTGTCTCACTGGCATCTCCCTGTGGGCCTCTCAGATAACCTGGCAGCACATGCTTTTACCCTGACTCCAGGACAAGAAAGAATATTCTTTCAATAAGCAAAGCCCAGATGACTAAAAGCTCTTTCTTTAAAAGAAAGGCCCAGGGGGTTTCCTCTTATGATCCAGGTTGGTCTCTGGCCAAGGACCTATGAAATCCCCTGAAGATGAGCATCTCCGGAGGGTCCAGCTGAATTCTTAATAAAGTGCAAGAAATTTGACTCTTCTCACAACCTCACTTGGTTTCCCACATTGAGGCTGCCTTTAGCCTAAGCTATCCTTTTTTTTTCTTGGTTGGAAATGCCAGTATCTTCTCTTCATCAGTTGATATAGGAAAACTAAGCATCCCTGTTGTTAGGTCAGGCAAACCTCAGTTTGTAAATTTTCCTCCAAAGCATGGAGATGGGGTTACTTCTTTTTATTTTTAATTTTAATTTTTTGGCTGTGTTGGGTCTTCGTTGCCGCGCGTTGGCTTTCTCTAGTCGCGGTGAGCGGGGGCTACTCTTCGTTGCGGTGCACGGGCTTTTCATTGCGGTGGCTTCTCTTGTTGCAGAGCATGGGCTCTAGGTGTGCGGGCTTCAATAGTTGTGGTGCGTGGGCTCAGTAATTGTGGCTCACGGGCTCTAGAGCGCAGGCTCAGTAGTTGTGGCGCACAGGCTTCAGTCGTTGTGGCTCGCGGGCTCTAGAGCACAGACTCGGTAGTTGTGGTACACGGACTTAGTTACTCCTCAGCATGTGGGATCTTCCCGGACCAGGGCTCGAACCCGTGTCTCCTGCATTGGCAGGTGGATTCTTAACCACTGCACCACCAGGGAAGCCCAAGATGGGGTTACTTCTGATTGCCAGGTCCCCACAGTGGCTGGAAACTGCTGGAGAGCTTCTGGGTCAGACGGTGCAGTGGGCTGTTGGATGAGCCCCTTCCTAGGAGGGTTCTCAGTATCAACCCTCTTGCTCTAATGCCAGGCTTTTTGATAAAGTCACTGAAGCCGGCTTAGGTCCCTAGAATGTATTTACCCATCTGCAAATGAGATTGCCCTGATTTACGTCTTCTAAAAACGACAGGTTTGACCGCAGAACCCTTTAGTTTCCATCTGAGTAGGAAAGCTCAGTACTGAATGACTGCTCTAGGTGTTTCTGGATACATGTGGGTCATCTTGCCGTGTGAGAATGTGTTCAAATTTTACTTTTCAAGAGACCCTGTTTCCCCCACCTGAAGAATACCCTCAGGCTCGGAGCATGAACCTGCAACTCTGTCGCCTTAGCCGTGCACTGATGCCAAGAAACGAGGAAGTACTTCTGTGATCATTTTCTTGTTGTTGTTGTTTTTGCAAGGCCGTTTGGCTAATCTTGCAGGCACTTCTCAGAGGCAGTCAGTTCTCAGTGATCTGCGCATGGATGACATGCCTTGTGAATTGTTCACAGATAATTGTTAATTCCATAGTGGCTGTTTGACGGCCACTGCTTGACGGGCTCCCATGAAGATAGTCCTCAAGGTTTTCCCCTCAGCTGGGGACACCTGGGAAACATGACCACGTTCTCACATTCGCATGATAGAAAATAAACGGGGGAGGTAAACTGATTGAAAAATCATCATATAACAGTTTCCAAATCAGAAAAACCCCACAAAACTTTGGAGTAATCCTTTATGGAATTGGATGATTTCTACCCAAACATCCCTCCATGATTATTAAAAAAAAAAAAAATCAAGCCGTCTATAGACCGACTCCATCGTCTTCCCAAAGCCACAACTTACAAGAATGTAATTACAGTATTGAACCCTGAACTGAGTGGAAGTTCAGGAATGAGAGAGGGTATTGACACACATAAATTCTTCTGCCAACTTGGGATCCCATGGGGCTTGCACTAAAAGCTTCCCTAGCCCTTTCTCAAGACAGTCTTCAAGGGAGCTGACTCCGAGCCGTCTTATCCATCATCTAAAATGGAATGAAACCCAATCGAGCAATATAAAACCAAAGCAAAAACCAGTTGTGCCTCATCCTCTCTTGGGTCAAAGCCTCCCATGCCTCCGCCACCTTAAAAGTGGAGCGTGCATTTTCTGTGTGCAGAGACTGCACGAAGTGGGCCCCCTGCTCTTTTCAGGGAGGGCATGTAAGCAGATCCCCAAAGAAACCACTTGGCTCAGCGATTTTAGGGCTTGTTGTTATTGGCCTGGCCTAAAAGAATTCAGCAAGCTGCACCTTTGCCAAGGAAAATGCAAAAGCTTCCCCAAAACAGTCGTTGAGGGTCACGGGCTCATCTGTGAACCCAAGTAGGAAAGCAAGGCAGACAGAAAATTCAGGAAATTGGAGAGGCTCCTTAGAGATGGTTCTCTCACTTGGCCATGGGCGGAGGCCAAATGAGCTGAAGAGGTCACGCCAGGCAGGGTGAGTGGGGTCCAGAGGGGAAGGAGCTCAGGCAGAAGGCTTCCTCCTTCCATCATGAGCTCCTGATGTCCCCGAGGAGTGGAGTCAGTTTCTTACCCAGTCTGGCTCTGCGCCAGTCCCCAGCAGTCCTCTGCTGGGCTCGGCATCTGCCCCCTTGCTCTGGACCCTGAGAAGTTGTCGGGCAATGCTCTCTGCCAGTCTCAGGCCGGGAAGAAACTTGCCGTGGCCTGACTCCTGCTTCTCTTGGCTTCCCACATCTCTTTTTTGTGAAAAATGTGAAAATCACGAACCCTATTTTTGTACATCATCTTTCTCTGAAGCACCCTATAATTCTTCGTAGCAGTTTTACATTTGGCTCTACCCCCACCCCCCACCCCACTATTTGTGACCTCCATGTCGATAGGCCTGGTGATCCCAACTGTATAGCTCGTGCTGACCGTGGTCCCCAGCTATAGTAGTTCCTAAATCAACGATTGTTAATTGACTGATAGTAATTAAGCTTACTACGGCACATTCTTTAGCATGACTTTTTACTAACACTTTGATTTCTATTTCTATCACATGTCTGAGCATATAGGAGGTGTTCAGTCAACCCTTGACGGATTCACATTTTTCTGATGGATTAACGGTCTCTTGCAGCCAGGAAGAGACTAAGTCTTATGATGAATCTAGCTTCCTCTCTGCTTCTTTCCACTCCGGAGATCTTTCCGGGCTTTGTCTCTTGCATCCCCCTAAACATTTACCCTTATCCCCACCTCTCACCATCTCTTGAGACCCCACGATGGTTTTGGAAACATCCCAAGTATCTTGGACCTCGCTTGAGGCTCTCCCCTCACTTCTCCCTACCTCTCAATTCCCTCACTGATCTCGTGTTTCTCCCTTTTCCTCCACCCCTAAACTCCATGTCTTTTCCCTCCTCCACTTAAGCCCTCCATCCTCTCTCCTCAATCAGAGGTCAATTCTTTAATGCCCCGTTTTTCTTGTCTGCCATGCCCACCAGCTCTGCACTCATTTTTATAACTCTGCCCCAATCCCCATCATACAAGCAAGTGAAATACATACCACGTACCAGCATCCCTCAAAGCCCCATACCTTGCTTTCCTCCTTATTAGCAACCTTCACCATTTTAATTTCTCCTGCCCCTATTCTATCTTCCCACCCGGCACTGGAAGGCTTGCACATACACGCAAAAGATAGCCTGACGAGCAATGCTTTTTACCAGTACCATGTGTCATTAAGTAGTGGCCACTCACACTGGAGGTGGTATTTTATTTTATTTTATTTTACTTTATTTTTTCACTTTTTCATTGAAGTACAGTTGATTTACAATGTGTTAGCTTCAGGTGTACAGCACAGTGATTCATTTATACGTATCTATCTTTCTATCTATTTATTCTTGTTCAGATTCTTTTCCCTTATAGGTTATTACAAAATATTGAGTTCCCTGTGCTATATAGCGGGTCCTCGTTGGTTATCTATTTTGTATATAGTAATGTGTGTATATGTTAATCCCAAACTCTTAATTTATCCCTCCCCCACTTCCCCTTTGGTAACCAGAAGTTTATTTTCTGTCTGTGGGTCTGTTTCTATTTTGTAAATTTCTGTCTGTGGGTCTGTTTCTATTTGCTTTGGAGGTGGTGTTTTAAAAGTTTACTCTAATCTGACTTTTTATAATCCTTATTAATATTAGGTTCTGTCTTTATACTCTGATACAGTGCATAAAAAGGTACCATTTTTCTTTGCCTTTGCTTCCATGTCTTGCTGATGCATTTTACGTGTGTATATTTTTGCTAATTTCCCCATTGGAATGGCCAACAATGAAATTAGCTTTGGAGGCAGCATTCAAACAGAGATCAGGCAACACTCAAACAGGGAAGATAAGGAAGGAATTCAGACATGAGGGGTGGGGGTCTTTGACCAGTTGGCTTCTAAACATCTCTTTTAAAACCTCAGATTCTCCTTAAACTGATGAGAGGGTGGGAGTGTGGCCTTCTCCTTTGTGTTTTCCACTATTCTAAAGGGCGTTTGCCTCACCCGGGAGGTACTTAAATATTGGAATTCCTGAGACAGTAAAACAAATAATTCTGTTCAAGAGAAACAGAGGAAAAGGCGTAAGCATATTTTGCATTTAGGTGGTCATTGAATATATTAGGACATGTGATCCCTAAGTAGGAGTTACATGCTCTGTGTGAGGATTTCCTGCGTTTCTCTTGTCCACTTTCTCCGCTTGGAACTCAGGTTGTTCAGAGACCCCAACACGCTTAGAGCTCAAGGGATCCCCAAGGGTTATTTCAGTCCAGAAGGTCTTCCTACCTGGGCCCGTCCTTTGACCAAAGAACTTCCAATGGCAGAGCCCTCCTGACCTTCTCCAGACAGGAAGTGATCCTTCTAGTTTTGGATTGAGCTAGCAGAGTATTTTTCTTCTGTGAGTCAAAAAGCACTCTCTTCGGAGTTTCTCCCCATTGGCTCCATCGTATTCCCTGAAAGCTAGAGCAAATCCCGTCCCTTTCTACCTGAGAGCCCTTTGGATATTTGAAGATAGCAGTCATTTCCTGTACGGAGTCGTATCTTCACCTGCCTAAACGTTTCCACTTTTCCAGATTCCTCCTGAGATGAATTCTGATCCCTTCTTTCCTACGGTTGCTCTATTATAAACATCCTCCATTTTGCCCGGGGTGGCGCAGAACGGGATGCACCGACCAGCCCAAAGGGAAACAAGACTCCCCCTCCCACTCCACTCATTTTCCTATTCTTCCACCCATGAGCATGTGTCCTTCGCGTGCTCCTTCTTTTTAAAATTTTATTTTTTATCATCTTTATTGGAGTATAATTGCTTTACAATGGTGTGTTAGTTTCTGCTTTACAACACAATGAATCAGTTATATATATACATATGTTCCCGTATCTCTTCCCTCTTGCGTCTCCCTCCCTCCCACCCTCCCTATCCCACCCCTCCAGGCGGTCACAAAGCACCGAGCTGATCTCCCTGTGCTATGCGGCTGCTTCCCACTGCTCCTTCTCTTTGAGAAGTATTCCTGGATTTTTATTCCATCCTTCACAGCAGTCAGTCACTGAAGGTCCTCAGGTTGAGATCCAATTACATGAAAGGAATCTTTTTTTTTTTGTTTTTGCAGCTTTCCTTGAATTCTCCAAATCCTTGTTGCTGTTTTTAACTTGATTTCAGTTTATAACGACATGTAAGTGTCTTCAGGCTGGGTTGCCTCTTTCACATTCAGCCCAGAGCCCAGTATAGGTATAGTATAGAAATATTTAGTGAGTCCGTATCATGACTTGACACGTCTCCTTCATCACATTATTTCAGCTCCTTTTGCCCAGGGTATTTCTGTGTTCGTGTTATCTTTGGTTCTGTAGTGTCGAGGTTGCTTATGGAGAAAGAGCCAATGAAGGAGCGATGGTTTTTAGTAAGTGGAGTTTTATATTTTTACTCCCAGCTCAGTCTTCCTGTGTGGTTCAGTTCAGAGCTGCTACCAACATCAGGGAGGTAATGGAGTTTAAATAGAGATCAGCGGGAATTGGCTTGAGATTTGGCTTTGCTGAAATTAATATGCCGTGGCCCGAGTCCCCTGGCCAGGACAGCTAGAAGAGTCACAGAGGCAATGTGATACGGTGAGAAGAGCTCTAGGCTGAAATAGATTTAGGTTTGATCCCTATCATGGCCACTTATCTTATGGGCAGTTAACCACTCTGAACTCAGTTTCTTCATCTATAAAATGGGGTTAACCCGACTCCATCTCAGAAATGGTATAAGGGTGAAATGAGATAATGTGTCACCACACACGTGGTGGCATGTGAACTCTGGCCGGGGCACTGTTGTCATTCTGCAGCTTCCTTACTAGGTTCTGGCAAATAAAGAGCATCCCAGTAGGCCCACTGGTTGTTTCCCCAGCTTTTGACATAATGACACAGTCTCTCCGGCAGGCTCGCTCTGGGTCCAGACGTCTGTGTCACACCCAGCACGTGGTCTTCACAGCCACCATGTCGATCAATACTCCTTCAGGGTGCCGCTCATCGCCCTGCACTGAGGAAGGTCCGGGAGCCCCACCTCCCCTGCTCTCCAGAGGCAGAACACAGTCTAGACACAGGAGGCACGAGGAAGTCGGGAAACCTGGGCCCTTAGGTCCACTGCTGGCTTTTCTAGAGCATTGGACACCTTTCTAGGTTGCATGAGCCTCCCATTCTGTTTGCAGAAAGAGTGCTATATTTGATTTCCTACTCTACTTAACTGCCAGGGTAGGTGGGAATGAATGAGGCGGAATCTCTCCGCAGAAAGATACTATGTGAACATACAGTCTGTTTCCATCAAGTGGGGAGCAGGAAGTTGCCAGGACTCCAAAAGGGTGGGTGCCCACACTGGCCAGAGTCCAAGAGCCTGGACCATCTCCCTGTCCTCAGACGGCAGAGACCACGCCTGTCTCACCAGTATAGCCCTGTGTGGATGTCCGACTTTATGATACATTTGTGCTGGTGAGGGAATTGGACGTGAAGAAGCGGCAAGTGGTTGCCAGTCACCACGTCCATACAGAGTGTAAACTGTGCAAGCTCATGACTCATGCCATACTCGCCTGGACCAGAGACCCCCAGGCATGGGGAGCTCTTGTCTCTCCCCAAAGCGGTTCCCTGATTAATTACAGAGGGGCTCACACAGGGGCTGTTATTCATGGCTGGAGCGGGACTCCACAGCCCTGGGGGTGCGCACCCCTGGGGTGTGTGAGCTCCTCTCCCCCTCCTCCCGGAGGCCCCGACCCGCCTGGGTACCGCCTTGCCATGCCCTGCATCTTCCACAAGGGGGAGCCCCCGGAGGGCAGCAGAATTTGGGAAGCGCTGAAGTTTTTCTCCTCCTGTCCTCTAACTGATTTTCGCGTACCCAACTGTTAGATTCCTTTGTTGCAATGTTGGGGCCTGAGCTGACACTTCTGGAAGCTTCGGGTGAGAACCACAGCTGATATGCCATCTTTTCTGGTTTGTTGTTATTTACCTAGCATCATCAACTAAGGTGGAAAAGTAACAAAGAGCTTGAAGACTTTCATGGATCCCAGGCCCTGGATGGAGGCAGGCGGCTTCAGACAGCATCAGACAGAGAACCAAGAAAGCCGAGGGGCAGCCGGAAGGTGCCTGTGGCTGCCGAGCCCAGGTAGGTACCCGGGGGAGGACGATGGAGGGGCACACGGGGCACAGAGCCCCTGATGGTGGGAAAAGTGGATGGACAGGAGAGACGGAGGGGGAGAAGTGCAGACAGGACCTGGGAGATTGAGGGAGAGTGAGGGAGGAGCCCCAAAGGAGTGCAAAAGAAAAACTGCTTGCTCGCAGGTCGTGATGCAAAAGACTGACCACAGAGCCGGAGAGGGAGGGTTCGGGGGCTGAATCAGAGACTTAAACTTGTTTGAAGTTGGTTCCAACTCAGCTGCCCAGAAACTTCACAGGACGTTGGAGGCCAGGAGTTTGAGAGCAAACGCTCAGTTGCACAAGAAAATTCAAAGTGAGTAAGTGTGCCTGGAAGTCGCTCTCGCCGTTATGGTTGTGTGTCACAGGGCCACACCTACGCCGGCCTTTTGACCTAAACGAGGAAGAATTCTGGTCTGACGGCAGTGTGTTCAGGTTCTTCCCACCCTGAACCAATGTCTCGGGCTTTTCCCTCCTTCCTTCTAGTTTCCCACAGTTGCTCTCAGGAATGACTAGGAGTCAAGTTCTCATTCTGCCATTTAGTGAGATCAGCTTAAGCAAGGAAACCTCTTGTCTCCGTTTTCTTTGTCTATAAAAGGGAGATAATAATATATTACTGATGAGCCTTATAGGATTTTTCTGAGGGTTGAATAAGTAAGATAATGTGAATAAATGCTCTTAATAGATTATGATTGCTAGCCAAATAAAAGATGGCATTAATAAAAATTAGTTAATATACCCTTACTACTCTCAGCAGGGTATTTTCTTACGGAGCTTTGGAGGAACCTGTGTGAGTGTGTGTGTGTGTGTGTGTGTGTGTGTGTGTGTGTGTATATCTGTATAGATGCGTGTCTTTGGCAGATAAGTGGGAAACTTCGTGTTCTTTCCCTTTTAGCCATCTTCGAATGTTCTTGTTCCCAGCCTCGGCTATATTTTTCTACGTCTCAAACATGCAGGTAGTGATTGATGGTGTCTGCTTTGCTCCCTGGAAGAGCGGTTTGGCTGTGTCCTGGACTCTGTGCCACCCGAGTCAGTGTCACACCGTGTCTCAGGCACACGCTCAGACTGAATATGCTTGGAAGAAGCGAATAAGAGGCTGTGTTTTTAATCCCGTCACCGTATTCCCTGCCTGGGATGTTCTTTCCAGTCCGCTTGTTACTTAACTCACTAAAACCCCTCACGTGGGAAACTTGGGTCTGCATTCTGAGTCAGGCTGGTTGAGGCGACCTGTGAAGGCTGCTGAGGTTGGCTTTGATACCTGTGGACACATTCACCCTTTCTGCGGGTTCCAGATGAGTGTGGAATACGGGGAAGGCAGTGTAGACTGGGAGCAAATCCTTGGACTTCACTGAGCCATCTCTTCCCCTTCTGTCAGGTGAAGTCCTTACTACCCTTCCTTGCTGCATCCAGATGTAGATGTGAGGCACTCCCGAGATTATATCTGAGCACGGCAAAAGTCTGTAACTCTACAGTGTGACGTAATTATAAGGTATCATCATTGTTATTCTGCTGCAGGTTTTTTTTACTAGTGATTTATCCGTATTTTACAACTTGCATTATTTTAAAAGCTATCTTTCCCCAGATGTTAATGTACTCTCCTTTTCTTCTCCACCAATTGACCAATAAATATTTACAGAGATGCTAAATGATACACCTGCTCACCTTCAAGAAGTCGGTATCCCATCCAAATCATGTGGATACATGCACAATATGTACATAGACTGTGTTTTTCTACAACCTCCAAGCACGTGTGTATCCCTTCTATTTTCAAGCACGTACTTACTCCCTTTTTAATACAAAATATATGCAAATATATATTTGAGTAAAAGACATGCTGACATTCACACAGCATACTTACTTAGAGAACAGATTCAATGGGCAAGAGGAAAGACACATCACCCTATCAGCATTCCAGCTCTTTTCAAGTCCAGAAGTGACCACAATACACAATTCGTGTGGTTAAGAAAAAATCATGGATCGATTTCTGCCCTGTTCCTAGTAATGAATATCAATATCTTACATCTTGCAGACAGACTCTCAGCAGCTTTAGATAATTTTAAATGAGTTTTTTTTTTTAAATACACTTGCAAAGTCAATTACTTTGAATCTCATCTGAAGCAATTAAAAAACATCCTGACATTTAAGGTGATACTTTTTTCCCAAGTAAAATAATTATAAATAATACTAATTATGAGCAAATCATTCAGTTACTCTCAGTCTGGTTCAACCTTTAGGCTAATAAACCAATCCATTAAAATTCATCTTGCTCAAAGGACCAATTTGTTAAAAAATATAGTGACCTTTCACCGCAAGTATGATTGATATTTTCTTCAACAATAATCAGAGCTGTCTTTCCCAGAAGAGAGTGTGGTCAAGTGGTAGGTGTAGAAAACTAGGGTTCTTTTATGCCTGTCTCAGTAATACTTCTCAGGTCCAAAAGGATGTTGATGAAGGTGGTGATGGTAATACACAAAACTAAAACTCTGATTTCAAAAAGTACCTGAAAGAGATGTCTGTAAGCCTCAGGACAGTTGCTCACAAGAAGTGACAAAATCATTAGCACTGGGAAAGATTTTAGTAAGCCCTTCTGTCTGCCTCTGGGGTTTCATTTCCTCCAAAGATGTAGGGCAGGGATTTGCAAATATGGCCCATGGGCCAAATCCAGTCTGCCACCTGTTTCTATAAATAAAGTTTTATCGGAACCAAGCGTAGCCTGTCATTTGCATATTGTCAGTGGTTGCTCTCCTGCTATAAAGGCAGAGTTAAGTAGTTGCAGTAGACCCCATCCAGTCCACAAAGCCTAAAGTATTTCTTATTTGGCCCTTTACAGAAAAAAGTTTGCTGACTGCAGGTGTAGGGTAATGAAAACAAAAACAAAACCAGTTGTCTTTGAATTTACGCAAACAACTAATATTTAAGCAGCGCTTTACAGTTTATAAAGTCTGACCACGTTCTTTTGCAATTTAAAGGACAGAGATATTGCAGACTTTTCCGTGGTCATTCAGCCAGTAAGTGGTGTGGGTAGGACTTAGCCTCTAGAGAGGGAGGGGCCCCGCCCTGATGGCAGCCTGGACGGAAGCGGCCTGTGGAGGTGGCTCTCATGGGGAAGTGATGGCCGTCCATCTCTTTCATCTGCGCAGAAGTGCTCGTTGCTAAAAGACAGTTGAGGAAGCAGAACTCTTGACATTCTGTTCCCTCTGTATCTGACCTTGACATGGGTGATTTTAACCTTGTTCTGCTTCTACCTCCCTATTCTCATAACCAGAATGGTACGAATAAACAAAAAGGAGAGGAGGGTGCTTTGCTAAGCTTTATTGCTTCAACTCTCGCTTATCCGCACTGAAGGAATGTGTCCACCCTGAAATTGGCACTGGGGCGCAGATATTCTGAAATAGCCAGTAACAGCAAAGTCTTCGTGGAGTATGCTATATTTTTTATTTTTATTTTTTTTGCGGTACGCGGGCCTCTCATTGTTGTGGCCTCTCCCGTTGCGGAGCACAGGCTCCGGACGCGCAGGCTCAGCGGCCATGGCTGACGGGCCCAGCCGCTCCGCGGCACGTGGGATCTTCCCGGACCGGGGTACGAACCCGCGTACCCTGCATCGGCAGGCGGACTCTCAACCACTGCGCCACCAGGGAAGCCCTATGCTATCTTTTTTAAAGTTTGCTTTTTGAAATGGCAATACCTCTCAAGTATGTTTTCCTTTTACTGGGTTTATGTCAAAATTATATTTTCTCACTTGAGCTTGTTGTATCTACTAGCAAGGTGGACCACAGGAACTGGATATAGGAGGAAGGAAGGCTGGGATGAATACCTTGCCTTTGAGATCTATGGATATAAAGCAAGTTCTTTGCAGAGACCAAAGACTTTCTGAATCTTATATTTTCTTGGAAAGGAGGTAAGGGATAAAACGAGAGAGATGAGAATAAAAAATTATAAGTCAGACCTTTCCTGAAGATTCTGAGTCAAAGATAAGGATTTAAACAATGGATCTAATTCAGGTTTTCCTCTAACAATGTTTATTTGGAGTGTGCACTCTGGCACGCACCACTAGGAGTTGAAGGAGTATCACATTGACTAAGATTCAGATATTCTTCAGGAACTGATCTGTCAGAGAAATGAGCACGTGTGTACGTGTCTATAACGCAATTAGAAGTAATGAATGGAAAGGGAGCACAGATTAAAAAATCTGCACATGCTCAAAGAGACATTATTCTTCCTTGTTGGAACATCACTGATGATACTGTGGAGGAAGTGGCATTTGGTGAGACTCAAAGAGTATGTAGATTTTAGACATTTGGCAATAGTAGGAGGTGGGCATTCTAAGAGGAAACAGGGAAGAAAGTCACAGAACAAAGTATAGGATTTGTATGTGATCAGAAAATCGTTCATCTTATTGGGAGCATATGGTTATATAGGCATGCAGGAAGGTGTGGCAGGTGGAGAAGGTCAGAGCCAGAATCTAGAGGGAGTTGTAGATTAAAAAGTTTGGTCTGTTTTCAGTTGATGATGAGAACCATCGCATATTTTTCTGCAGGAGAATTACATGATCATACCTGTGATTTATTGGAAAAGAGTGTAACAGATGTTTGAAAAGAACTTGGATGCAAGGTCGCAGTTAGAAGCTAGAGCAGTGGTCCAGGCAAGGAGAATAACGTTAACTCCTTTGTCTTGTGCTGTGTTCGCAAGAATGCTCCTCTACAACCTGACTGTCATAGGTTATGGCACTGGCTGGGGGCTTTCTGAGGGCATTTATTTAATGACATGTCAGTGGCATTTACTCATAAAACCAAAAAGCCATTGGGGCCAGAAATAGGGGTTTTGGTTACTTCCCCAGACAGGATGCAGTTGGGGTGATTATACATGTGATTCATCGAGGTCGGGAAACAAGTCCTCCACAAACAAACACCCCTCCCCTCCAAGCCCAGTGACTCACGGCTTCTTCAGTTTGGAAAGCTCTGGAGTCCAGGCAGAATGTGAGGTATGATGTTAAATCATAAATCCTCGGCATTCATTGTTACAAGAGAAACATTTTTATTCATTCTTACGATCACTGAAGCAATAAACATCGCGTGAACTCTTACTGTTTTAGGCACAAGGACATGGAGCTATAAAAACATAGTTCCTGCCATAAAGTATTTTCCAGTTTACCGGGGAAAACAGATATAACATAAGTAGAGTATCCCATAAATGTTATCATAGAGAGATGCAAACAGTACTAAAGGGTCAGAGGAAAGACCTGTAACTGCTCTGGGAAGGGAGGAGTGGCATTGGAGTTGGGTCCTGCGCAATGACTGTTCATCATGTATTCATTCGCTCATTCAGCAAATAATTATCGAGCACTTACTATGTGCCAGGCACGGCTCTAGACAAGAGATTTCATACTTTTATGGCGCTTGCTCTCCAGCAGGACAACTTGGGTATTAAATAGAGCTGGGAGCCAAACAAACAAGTTGCTATACTCAGGGAATTTACGTTCTTGTAGAGGAAGATTACAGAGAGTGGCAGCTAACACTTCGCTCCAAGAAAGAGCAACAAATGCAAAAGGAAACACGAAGCCAGCCCTACTGGGAAAGAATGGAGAAAGGAACTGCAGGTTTGGGGGTGTCCAATATGACAAGAGGGCTTATTTATAGACCTGAAATTGGATGCACAAGTCTCCATGCTGTTCTTTGGCTGGAGTTGCCAGAAAATGGAGACTCTTCTTACATGGAGACACACAGCATTGGGTCCCCAGACATTCTGATTTTGCAGTGCCTAGCAGGCTACTGGGGTCACTGATTCAGGAATCTGAGTACTGTGGTTTGGACTCACTGATGATTTTTCCGTACCTTTGTCCGACTGTCCTGCAGTGGCCTAGTGCCATGGAGATAAAAATTTAAGACACTGGCTGCCTCCTTGCTTAAATATTCAGGTCAAATTCTGTCACAGCCAACTCTGTCTTGGAGGTCATGCTTGATCCTCGTTTTATCAGGTTGTCTAAAATAACCTGGCCATGAGGTGGTTATTGTTATGGTACTCACTGGAATGGGATCTGACCTATATAAGGAAAAGAAGTAGGACAGGAATAGCTCTTCAGCCCATCACAGACTTGGAGAAATCCAAGTAAGCAACTGCAGAATCACAGAGCTGGACGGGACTCAAGGTGACCTAAGGTGATATTGACACCCGCCTCTAGGCAGATATATGCCTGTCTGGAAATTTAATGTAAATTCTAGAAGTCATTATTTTAACAATACGTAAAAATTTACCCATCCCGAATAGTATAGTTCCCTTCAGGGCAGTGATGCTGCCTAGCCTTGGGCAAAACATCTTTGAACCTCCTATTTTACAGTAGACCTCAGAACCCATAGCATATTCTTTTGGATATACTTAGTAGGAGGAAATGGTTGTCTTTGGAGGCTGTTTTGCATATCCAGTTGGTCCAGCTGAATGATACCATTTTTGATTAAAAATGAATTTAAATGCCGTTATGAAATTATGAGGTGACATTTTTGTTTGGCTCGTAACCGGTTCAGAGGACACTTGTCAGCACTTGCAGAAGTAATAAGTACATATTCTCCCAGATGGCTCATCTGAGGGTCTGTGAGCTCTGGTAAGCTGTACAGCTTCTCATTCTACTTGGTGAAGTACTTGAGGTCAAGGAGTGTGCCTTGTCCCAAAACACCCACCTACCAGGTGCATGCCAGGGGCTCGTTATAGAATTAAGTAGAAAACAATAACATCATCACTTTACAGGCGTATCATGAATTCTTTGCCCATTGTGATTTTTTCACCAAATGTGAACCCCGTTATCACTTCTTACCTTGAGGCTAATTACCCAGCAAATGGCAACAAGGACAGCAGTCTGTGTGGATACAGCACTGTTCTGGGAAGAGAGTTCAGCTTCTGTTGTGAGTCGTATGGGTAACTTGGGGAAAAGTGCTCAAGCCTGTGTCCCCATCTTTAAATAAAGAGATTGACCTCGATGATGGGAGAAGGTCCATTTGAGGCATAAAATATCGAGTAGCTGCCTGGCGCCTATCTCTGCATGTTGTGGGAGGTATTAGTAAGGCCTTAGTGTGGATCCGGATTCTTGTGTTTGCAAGTGATAGAAAACCAGCTTGACTAAGTTGAGGTAGAAAACCAAACTTCGGCAAAGGCAGGGGTCCACCGGACTCCAGACATCACCAGAGCCAGGGACTTGAGCACTTCCACGACACCCTTCCTCCAACTTTGTCCTCGGCTTCTGTCTCCCAGTCAGCTTTATTCTCTCAGATGTGCCTCCTGGGTGAGCCTGAAGAAAATTTCAAAACCTCTGGGCAGTCCTCTGGGCCAGGGGAACAGGATACCGTGCATGACTTGTAGCTGCTGTTAGAACCATGAGGTTGGCTGGAGAGAGGGGCAGCTCCCCCAGAGAAGTAGAACCCCTCTAAAGCCTGCTGTCGCTATTTGCTGCCCACTCCCACCCTTTTCTCTCAGCTCCACGCCCATTGGCTGGGGACCTTCTACTCTTCTTGAAGCTTCTGCCCAACTTCACTGTCTCTGAGGGCCGAACAGCACGATCCCTACCTGTCCACACTCCCAGAGCACCCTGAACCCATCTTCACCCCGGAATGTTGCTTGTTGTGGTCTCTTGATCGGTCTTTCTCCCTCATGAGACTGGGAACTCCTCAAAGGCGATAACTGCCTTAATTGGTTTTGTGTTACTTTATGTATTTATTAGATTACTTATTTATTAATTATTGACAATCTACTGTGTACTAGATTCTGGGGATTCAAAGTGAAGGAACCCAAGATTGCTGTTCTCAAGATGCCCAAGGTCAAGTGCGGACATGATAAGCAGACACTTGCAGTACAGTGTGGTGGTGTGAGTCCTCCACAGACAACCGCACTGGTGCTCTAGGAGCACACGGCACACAGGAGAGTCTCCTCCCTAAGCGAGCACAGGGGTTGAGAAGTCCAGAGAGAGTTTCCGAAGGTAGGAAGGGGCCACCCCTGGTCTGTGCTGGATTCCGTTGCATAGGATTGAACCTGGTTGTACAGGGTCTAGAGGGAGGGGACGTTCTTCAGGGGTCTCTCAAAGTACAGTGTAACCCAAGGCTTATGTTTGAGTGGGATAGATAAGGCAGATAAAATTAAATAGTAATTGGTTAGTAATTCACTAAATAATTGGTAAATAAGACAGTTTTCAATAAAGTACTAGTTTTACTAGTACTTTGCACAAGGAATACAGGAAAAATTGAGATTACCATGAACTTATAAGGGACATCCTTTGGAGCACGTGGGTAGTGCTTCACTTCACGGGGAGTTGACGGTGCTGAAATCAGAGAGGCTGGGTTTCAGTCTCACTCTGCCAGCTGTTAGTTTGGTGATAATCTCTCAATCTCTAATTTCTACATCATAAAGTGAAGACACTAAGTTCCACCTCTCAGAGTTATACTGAGGATAAAATAAGACACGTGAATGAAAGTACTTCATAAACTGTAAAGCACTATACAAACTTAAGTTATTCTTCAAATCCGTTTATTGTTACAACAGAGAGTTCTTAACTGACAGCAGTATTTGGAAATATGAAAAAGTGTATAAATACCGTTACATGGAAAGATACAGTGTTCGCATTGAGAGTTATGTTAATTTTGCTCACTGGCTAAGCATTGTGGTTAATGCTATGCAAAAATGCATCGCACGTTAACGAGTTGACTGACTTTTCCTGCATCTCTGACTCTGAGGACGATGCAGTTGGACTCAGCTGGCCATGTCACAGGGTAGGAATTAAATCGTTTGGAAGTAGTGATTATAAGGTGTTCTCTCCCCCAAGTGAACTGTATTTCTGTAGACAGAAGGTTCGCCTAAGGATTTCCCTCTAGCTATACTACTCTAAGAGGTGAAACTTTCCCTTCAGTGCCTCTGTTTCCTCCTCTTTGAATAACCATAAATAATGATAGTATTGTAAGGAGTCACCCTCACACAGAGGATCTGAAGAAGTGTGATCCCATTATATTCTGTGTGGATTTGTCTTAGGTTCTGCTCAGGTGTGGGAGAGGGCAGGGAAGTACAGCCAGCAGATACAGAATGACCTGCTAAAGGAGTCTGAACTTTGAGTCCTTGAGTATATCTCAGAGACTAGGATGAAATACTAAATTTTAGTTGTCCCAGTGGTTTAGGCACCCTGTATAAATAATCTTTCGCTCCATGTACTCCTCCAGTTTTCCAGAGCTCTTGGCCATCACCTGGGAAGGAACCCCTGCCTTGTCTCCCACAGACACCACCGAGGCCAACCTGGAGCTGCCCATTACAGGAGAGAATAACCCTACTGCTTGTTCATGTTGCTGTGAGGGTAGCCCTGAAAATCATGGAACGAGGCATTAGAGATTTGTCACTCATTCAGTGATGAACCCAGAGTCCATGGAAGTAAAGGCTTATCACTCCCAAGCATGGGGTCAAAGCCATGGCCAGTTGGTAGTTTTCTTTCTCCACCCATTATTCAATTTACCTCATCTTTCTAAAAGTTATGTAAGGAAAGAGAACATGGCTCCTTTTTGGAACACTAGACCTATGAGACAGTAGTACAAGTTCCACAAAATAACAGGGTATTTCTAAGGTCAAACAAGTTTGAGAAATTCTGAATATGTCCCCAGTAGAGATACAAGATGTACATGCACGTGTCTAAGGCTGCAAAAAATTGAACTCAGCTTTCCCAAAGTTATTTGACTCTAGAACTGTTTTATTTAGTAATATTCATTAGCATCTAGAGTGCCTCTTTTTCTTCTTCAGTACAGTTTGGAAAATGCTATTTTCAGAGGAGCTTCAGTAAATCTTCCTATTAAAGGCTGAAGTCTATGTCTTAGATTGAAGAAAAGTTGAACATAGCTTAGATATGACCTTGTAAATAGGGACTACTTGTCTACCATCCCCAGGATTCTTTTCAACAGCCCATTCTTTATTAAGTTGGAGGTTTGCAGGCAGGGGAACTGAAATAAGCATTGGCGTTCTAGTTCATTCATCCAGTAAAGCTCTATTTTCAAGATTAATTCAGAAAAAAAGTTTTTCTTCTTTTTCATTAGACTGGATAGATCTCATGGAAAATCCCTTGAAAATGTTGAAATCGATGCCCTTCCCTCCCCTCTGCCCTTCTGCCTTTCTTTGTAGAGAATAAGTCTGGGTTTGATTTATAACTATTATGGTTTGTACTTGATGGAACCCTGTGGAAACATATTCGCCAAGGGAAAGAGCAACAACTAGTAGTTTTAGCTGTAATCACAGAAAAGTCCTTTCCTGTCCTTCGGTCTTTTCATTGCTCTGTGATCATAAGCCATACCTTTAATGAAACCTTTCTAATAAGTGCTAAGGTTGTGTTCTCTTTCCATAGGTTCTCCAAAGTATGTTTTCTTCCTACTGACAAAATAGTCAGGAAGATAGTGGAAATGGAATCAACTCCATTCATCATATGCTTTATTTTATTCCTCTTCTCAGCGTTCATTGATGAACTTTCTTCTCCAGTCACTGGTTTCCCCTGCATTGCTTCAGAATTTATTCATTTCACAGGATGTCATATTACCTGTGGTGACACAATGCTTTGCAACTGACCTCAATCCATTCATATATGTATTTTCTCTGCCAACTAGAACTTAAAGCTTATTAGAGGTAGGTACAGTGTATTTACATCTTTCACGTTATCTTCAGAGTCTCATTCGTATATAGTGCTCTGTACAGAGCAGACATTCATTTGTTTGAATTGATTTAAGAATAATTTCCATGGAGTTGAATGTGAGTGAGGATAGCAGCTCCTCTTTGGGGCTTAATATCTCTGTGCCTAGAACATAAATGTTGGAGTCCACATGACCTGAGTTCAAATGCCAGGCCAAAGAAACATTAATGTGTGCTCTTGATCAGGTTACTTCCCTGAGCTTCCATTTCCTATACATAATGGAGAGAGTCTGTCTACCTTTTTTAAAGCACTATTGAGGATACTAGTTTATAGTTTAAGTTCTGGTGTCAGACAGATCTGAGTTTGAATCTCATCTCTGCATCTTACTTGCTACATGACCCTGAGCAAGGTAGTGAGCCTCTCTGAGCTTCATTTCCCTCCTCCTAGAGCTGGGGTCCGTCATAGTCTTTATCTCATGGAGTAGTTTGAGTTAAATAAAATAATGCCTGTAAAACTTAGAACGGTACCTCATACCTAGTAAGAATTCAATTAATGTCAACCATTACTGTAGAAGAGCCCCTAGCATACCTGGCACTGGTGGGCTCAAATAAACTTTAGTCCTTTCTCCTGCTAATTCTCATCTTTAAAATAGTTGCCACCAGCAGACACACTTTTTAGACCCGTTGGCTAATGGGACTTCAGCATAACTTTTGTGTATGAGAGGTTCTCTGACTCTTTTACCTGTCTTAAATGGCACCAAAGTCTTCTGAAGAAAAAGGCTTTTATGCGGGGGAGATCATGAACATCTGGATTAAAAAGAGGTTACATTCTTAAAGTGAGGTGGGTTGGAGATATTTTTTATTAAACATAGCCATTTTGTGATTTGATTTCCCCAGGATATGAATCAGAGAGAAAAAAACTGAAGTTCTGTCCCAGAAAAAAAGGGGAGGACAGGCAGAGGATTTTTCACTGGTAAGGCAATTTACACACTTGTCCTTTTCATAGTGACTCATGGTCTGTGATACATTTCATAGCGATGTCTATGAGTTTCCAAATCTGGAAGAAGACATATCAGCCAAATAAGGGAGAGAGAAGAAAACAGCCTTTTAATCCACCTAGTTACCATTCACAGAGCTTTAGAAGTCGAACTCCAACAAATGGCTATTCCAGCACCCCACGTTTAGTCATATCTTTAAACCCATTGAGAGAGAGAATTAGCTAATCACGTCCAAAATATCTTCAGCAGACCAGCAGAGGAATTCAGTCTCTAGCTCCAGTGTTCTAGAAAAAGTTCTTTCTTCCCAATCTCTTCTCTTCCCCAACCCTCCCTCTTCACTCTTTTTTAGCTTTCATATTGTCTGACCTAAGTCCATCTTAAAATGAGTTTGTAAACTTTTAAAAAAGTTATTAAAGCTTACCCCTTAGTCTTTTTATTTTACTACTTAAGCAGTCTCAACTCATTTAAAAAACTGGCTTAAGTCCAATTTTTTCCCTACTTTACGTAATTTTGGGTTACTATTCTGAGGGTGTTCCCCAGATAGTCTAATAATAGAGTAAAAAACACCAGCACTTTGTTATATCCACTTGGGTACCCCCAGGACCTACTGCACTCAGCATACACGTGCTTAAATAAAGGTTGAGCGAATGCATAAATATGGCTTCATGTTTCTATAGCTTCTAATACTTTATTGGAAAACTTTAACTTCCTTAAAAATTTGTCTGAGGTTCTCTTACTTTCACAACAAAAAAAATCTTCCTTTTAGTTTTAAACCCAGTAAGGGATAAAATGGAGACCGGACCTTAAGTCTCCAATTCTCAGTCACATAAGTTTCTTGACTTAACTTGAACATTTTCTAAAGCCAGAGCTGCTGGTGTTTTGAAAAATACAGACCCCCAAGCTCAACCTTATACTCAGATAATGGAGAGAATGATGGAAGGAGCGCATACCAGTTCTAACATGTCTTTGTTTGGAAATACATCTGAACATCATGTTATTTTTTTCATTGTAAAATGTGATTTGTTCAATAGATAGCTTTCCGTCTCCTCTGACCCTGAGCTCCAATTCCACTGCCTTCCTGCAAGCTTATCACTTTTTTTTTTTCACATAGTATCTCCATATTTTGTTATGGGCATGAACTATTAGTAGGACATGACAGGGCACTTTTAAACTCTTCATCAAGATGTACGTGGTGCCTTGATTAAATGGTACATGATCAGTGTAAAGGTCTTAGGACACCTCACCACGCAGTCCTTGCTGGTCCAAGATTTCTTTAGTGCTGAAATCAACCAGCTTTACCATTTATTTCATTTACTTTGCTAGAACTGACAAAGGTGGGTATTAAATGATTAGAGGGACAGGGTATCTTGAATTGAGCTCTTTAAAGTCAGGGACTGTGTCAGAAATTCTTACACTCCCTTCCCCTAATCCATGGTCTGGTAGTACAGAGCAGGTGCTTAATACATATTTCTTATATTGAATTGGCATCTATTAGCAAATCCCAGACATCTGAGACTCAGTCTTGACTTTGTACATAGCAGTGTGCCCTTGAATAGGTCACTGAGCTTTGTTGTGCCATCTGTAAAATGGGATATGTATCTACTCTTAAAGAACTAATGAGAGTGTGAGAATTACAGGAAGTTGGGCTTTACAGAATATTGGTTTTGGATTTCACAGACCAGGCGGAGTTCCGTTCTTTAAATAAGTACTTTACAAACTGATGGTCTTTGTGTCATAATCCTCTATCAAGCAAATAATCAAAGCAAAGTGACTCTTGGTGACCTACTTGTGGATTAATATTTGTAATTAGAATGTCATTTTTGACAAATTCCTACAACCCTCAATATCTATTTTTTCCCTCAGTTCACATTCCATTGCCATAGTCTTTATTGTTGAAATGGAATTGTCAACTTGAAGCTAATTTGAAAAATGGTTTGCTGCAATCTGGGTTCATAAATCTTAACAGGAAGAGCCAAGAGCCAAGTAGCTCAGAGCATTGTGAAATCATTAAATTAGGCTCCTGGAATACATGAGCGTCTTCTGCTTTCTCGTTAATCTGAAGCAGAATGCCCAGAAAGAGTATTTCATAAATGTTAGTGTTGGGCGCTGGATGACCTACGAGCGTATTGCATTTATCAGTGAAGGCAATCTGTATTCTAATGTTGCCTTGTTAAAAAAATAAGTCATTGTAAACTTGAAAATGAACAATAATGATGATTTCTCTCATTTTGTTTCCTCCGTGTTTCTTAAACGGAATGCCTAACACAAAGTAGGCATTAGAATCACCTGGAGGACTTGTTAATTCACAGATAGTTGGATACTATCATCAGAGTTTCTGATGAGGTAGACTTGGAGTAGGATGGGTCCCAAGAATTTGCAATTCTAGCAAGTTTCCTGGTGTTGCTAATGCTTCAGGTCCAAGGACCACACACTGAGAGCAGTTACCTGATCTCCCTTATGATTGCCAAGGCTGATAAAAACAAATATTCCATGAACTGCTCCTCTTTTTCAAACTACTTTACTAAAATGGGACTTTGAAAAGCCATCAGTGGCACAAGCCACAGGTGGACATCCATGGGTCAGAGTGTCTGTATAGAACTGTGATGAACACTGGAAAGAGAAAGCCAGATTTTTTTTTTAAGTTAAACTTCTAGCTCCTTCACAGTGTCGTGGTCTTTTCCAAACTTCTTCTTGAGTCATCTGAAAATATGTTACCTGAATCTTTAAATGCAAAAGAAGGAAGATGTGTCTCCATTTTCCCCCAGGTTGTCATTTTTGGTTCCATACTCTCTTTCCCAGAAAATAGACCATGTATTCAGGTATGTATTCAGGTATCTTCTCTTCTTGCTTTAGGATAGACTTAGATCCTAGACAATAATTCTCTATCAAGCTATTTTAAGTCAAGCCCTTATTTCCTATAGGCACGATGTTATCAATTCAGGGGTTTTTTTGGGTGTATTTTTTGTGTGTGTTTTTTGGTTTCACTGGAAGCCTATTTCATTCAATTCAGTTCAACACCCATTGAGTGATTTCATATGCCAAGCACTATTCAAGATGTTCAGGAAAAGGCATGACCAAGATCTACTCAAATTCCTGCCCTTGCAGAGCCTACATTCTAGCAGAGACAGCCAGTAAACTTAATACATAAAGCAATATGTTCCTGGTAGTAGATGCTATGGAAAGGAGGAAAATCAAGCAGGATAATAAGGTTTAGGACTTCAGGGGCTGGCAGGAAAGGGTCGTGTGTACATTTGCAATTTCAAATAGGGTGCCATTTGAGCAGAGACCTAAGACAGGTAGGACTGTAAGCATGTAGTTATCTAGGGAAGAGTGTCACAGGCAGAGAGAACAGCCTGTATGAAGGCCAAAGGGCAGGAGCATGGCTGGCATGTTTAAGGAACAGCAAAGAGGACCGTGGGGCTGAAGCAAAGTGTGTGAAGGGGAAGTAGTGATAGATAGGAGAGGTAATATCAAGGCGAGGTCATGATCATGTAATGTTTGGTAGGTCACTGAAAAATACGTTGGCTTTAATCTGAGTGAAAAAGGAGTCATTGCACAATGCTGACTCTTTAAGAAGGACCTGTTCGAATGTTGTGTTTAGAGAATACTGAGTAGGGCAAGGGTAGGAGCTAAGAGGCTAGTTACAAGTTTATGCCAGTAACCCAAGCAAGAGATGATGTGGCTTGGGCCATGTGTTGACTGATCAGTACAGGTGGTGAAAAGCAGTTAAATTCTCTATATTTTGAAAGTAAAGTGCAACAGGACTTCATGAGAGACTGGATGTAGAATGTTAAAGGAATCCAGGTGTTGGCCTGAGAGGCTGCAAAGATGAAATTGCTATCGGTTGAGATGTAAAAGGCTGTAGGAAGAGCAAGTTTGTGGAGAATGTTGGGATTTTGATTTTGGATATACTGAGTTTGAAATGACTATTAGACACCTGATGGGAGATGTAGAGTTGGTTGCTGGTCATGCACATATGGGGCTTATGAGAGTACGCGGAGTATGTTTGGGCTAAAGGCGGAGTCATCAGCTTGTCAGTATTGAAAGTTTTGAGGCTGAATGAGACGATCAAGGGAGTGGGTGTAGATAAAGCAGAGGAGAAGAAAAGGACTCAACCCTGGGATTCTCTAGCACTAAGAGGTCAAGAAGGAAAAGAGACACCACCAAGGAGAGATTGAGGAGGAGTGACCGTCCAAGGAGAAAAACTGGGAGGGTTTGGTGTCCTAAAAACCAAGAGAAGGAAATGTACCAGTTAGAGGGGAGTGAAAAATAGTGTCAGATGCTCTGCTGGGTCAAGTAAGATGAAAACTGAAAGTTTACTATTGAATTTCACAACTAGAGAACATCAGTAACCTTGACAAGAACATATCTGGTGGCATGGCGATGGTTAAGGTCTGCCCTAAATAGTGAAAGAGGGTGATAGAAGAAGACTTGGAAATGGTGAGGAAAGACAACTCTTGAAGTTCCTGCCAACGAAAGCGCAGAAATGGGAGGGAAACAGGTGAGGAAAGTGGGGTCCCGCTAAGGGTGTGTTGGTGGAAGTGGTGGTGTTTGTGCTTGTTTGGGGTTGGGAGAAATATAATGATATGGTTGTGCGATGATGGAAGTGATCCAGTAGAGAGGGACAGATTAGTGTTTTAGGAAAGATAGGAAGGATTCCTTAAGCAATTTCATTGGGTCTGCAAATAGTGATAGTATCTAGAATCCAGGTGGAATATTCGGCATCCCAGAAATCAGGGATTTTTATCTATAGTAACAGGCATGTTTGGGAGGGAGTAATGCTGGTGGGGCAATAGGCGTAGTTGTCGAGACCATGTGTAAAATCCCTTTTGATTGTTTCAGTTTTTTCCATGAGGAAAGAGCCAGCATTATCTCGTAAAATATCAAAAATGATTCAAAAGAAAATACAGCCCACATATATGCCTCTTCAAATATTTATTCAGAAAATAAAACAAAGCCAAACACAATATGAAAAGTATGCAATAAATGTTTCATTTTAGGAGCTTACTCTACCAAATGTAAAGTAGATAGCTAGTGGGAAGCAGCTGCCTAGCACAGGGGGATCAGCTCGGTGCTTTGTGACCACCTAGAGGGGTGGGAGGGAGACGCAAGAGGGAGGGGATATGTATGTATACATATAGCTGATTCACTTTGTTATACAGCAGAAACTAACACAACACTGTAAAGCAACTATATTCAAATAAAGATGTTAAAAAAAAAGAGCATTAAAAAAAAAAAGAATATCCAACCCAACTTAAAAACTTTTCTATTCAGAACAAAAGAAAATCCAGTAGAACAATAATTTCCTTTTTTCAAGGGGAACCAAATGGTGGTATCTTGGTTTTAACAACTTTCTGGAGAATTCTTCATTCATGGTAATCAGTTGATTAACACTGAGCAGCTCCATTTGTGCAGGAAGCAGGAATAGTTTGGCTGGCAGAACAACTTACAAAATTCTGTTCATGAATATTACGTGAATTCAGTCAATTCCCTCAGTAACGAATATGTGCGATATAATATTTTACACCTGAGTTTAATCCAAAACAAAAAAAGAAAACACCAGCATTTTGAAAAAAAGTTAATGTGGAAATGTCAAATCACCAGCTCCTAACCTTCTCAGTTTTTTTGTTTTTTCTTAAGATAGGAAGGTGTAAACTCTCCACTCAGTCTATAGCCACCTGAAATAGGAAAAATGATGCCAGGACATCAAAAAAAAATTGTTTTCCTTTCTATAACCTGAGGTGGGGCGATGGGAAGTTCTCATCTGAGAAGGGACGGGAGAATTTCCTGGGTTTCCATCGTGAGTTTAGTATGAGAATAACTACGTGCAAATATATGAAGGATGCATACTTTTCGGTGGGCAAAACCAAAATCATTCATCCATGTCCACAAAGACCAGTTTAGAGAAACTGAAGCTAGTTTTAGCACAGAACTTAATGGCTAAAAGGGTAGATAAAGACAGAAATTAGTTACTAAGAGGAATCATGATTTTCTTTTTCCCCAAAGAACTTAAAAATCTGTGTAGGCTCCATCTTGGATAACCTAGGCGCCCTTCTACCTGGAGACAGGATTCAGCAGGAATGATTCTCATGGGCACAGAGGATCCTGGGAAAGTCTTCCTTCCTCCCTGTCTCAGGACTTGCTTATACAGTGTATAGGCTTTATACTACGAATGAAACTTCATTTCACTTGTTTGACAATTTCTCATTGCCCAGTGGCCAACTCACTCGTTCCTTTTGGCTGATTGCAGAAGGGCTGCAATCCCTTGAGAGGAGAAAAACAATGAGAGGGCAGAGACCCAACCCAGCTTCCTCCAGCTTTAGTCCACTTCATTTGAGGAGTCTATGACTCATCCCTGAGTCCCCCCCACCCCCAAGCAACTTCCATCAACGCATAGTCCCCAGATGTGTCATTGAACATTTTCTTTAGTGGTGCCATCTTGTTCTGAGATTACAGGGAATGCCGATTTTATTAGAGTTCTTTCAACAAACTCGTTTAATTGTTGCTGCCCTTTGGCAAGTGCTGAGTCACTCTCAGTGCTTCATAGCATTCCAGGAACACCTCATCCCTCTAACTTTCCTTTTTTTTTTTATGTCTTCCTTTTGTTTGGTTTAGACCAAGCCTCTCCTCTTTTTTCCCCAACAGACTTGTCTTTGGAAAAGACTCAGAAGAGCCAGTAAACTTGGCTTCTTCGGTTCTGCTTCTCATGTGAGTATAATTTATATTTCTAACTATTATGCAAGTGTCATTAAACAGCATATTTCCCCAGGTTTTTGTGGAAGAACTGCTTGTTTGATCTTTGCGACGCTAGCACTCTTTTAGAATTAACCACGGAAAAACTTGATGACACTTCCGTGCTTCTTGTAAAATTCATCTTCGGGGTAATTTTATGGTGTGTGTTTTCCCCCTTGAAAGTTTTAAAGAGCTGGATTTCTCTCTCTTTACAGAGTGTTCTAGCAGATGTGTCTCATTTGCTTTTGCAAGGGCATTGGAAGAAATTGCTATTTTGGAAACTCCTTAACATATGGGATAATTGTGTACAGCACTTTACAGTTTGCATAGTGCTTGCCCATTATTTTACCTAGTCATTTCTCATAGAAGCCCAGGACATATTATTTACATTTTCCAAAAAGAGAAATAGCGGTCCTGAATAAATAGCAGGAGCTTGGCAGGACGATTTATCTCACTCTGGAATTAATCAATAGATTAAAATCTCTTCCTTCAGATCCTTTAATACCCATGACCAGAAAGCCTCATGCTTTTAGACCAACACACCCACTATGCATCTGAGGAATATGTGGTCCACTAGCTTTAGGTCTGCCCTAACAAAAAGCTGTCTGAGTGATTGGACGTTGGGAACTGTGCTGTTGAACTGCTTTTATTAAAAGTGATGCAGTGGATGGCTAAAAGCACTGGTTCCAGGGTCACGCTGCCTGGGTTTAAATCCAAGTTCCAACCTTTATCAGCTGTGTGACACTGGATGAATTACTTGACCTTTCTCAGCCTCGTTTTTCTTATCTGTAAAGTGGGAATCTTAGTTGCTCCTTCTTGGAATTATTGTGAGGCTGAATTGACCGAATTCATGTAAAGCTCTAAGCATTGCACCTAGCACAGAGTAAGCCCTCAGGAAATGTTAGCTGTTACCATGCTGTGATTCAGAAGGTGGCTCTCTGGGTCATTTTTTCTGAGATTCATTTAAGTTGATTTGTTTCATGAAATTACACAAATGGCTCAGTCAAGACCGGAGATAGTTGGCAGTCATAAGAGGTGGTTGGTGGGGTAGACAGACCTTATACTAGTACTTCCTCTGCTCTTAAGAGCTGTGATCATCAAAACTTCTCAGTCTCTCTGTCATTCTCTTTAAAGCACAAAGCTGCAATGCTGTTCCTCCCAAATAATATGGGATTTTGACAAAGAGTCCTATTCACTAGTACCCACTGTATTTCATCCTAGTACTTTTGAAATGGTAGCACACAAAAAAGACAAAAGATGACATTGGTTTTCTTACAGTTCCAGGCAGAAGTAAGATATAGAGGAAATAGCAGGGATCTGCCTAGTTGCAAATGTTCTCTTGTTGGAAGACAGAAGACTGAGTCCCACGTCTGCCTCAGGTTTGCTGGGTAAACTGGGCAGAGCACTTTGCTTCTCTGTGCCTCAGTTTCCCCAACTACAAAGAGGAATTATAATACCCACAGGATGATCAACCTGTCCCCCATTTGCTGCGACTTTACCATGGCAAGTGCCGCATCCCCAGAACCTCCTCAATCCTGGGGAGACCGGGATGGTGGGTCACCCTGAATATCTGCCTCTCATCTTACTGGGGTCACCATAAGGGCAGTGGATATGAATGTGCTTTGAAATTTCATGGGCTGAACAGTATAGGCAACCCAAATCTGAACACCTAAGTTCCCAGAATAGTGCTGTGGGTTATTGGAAGAAAAACATGGTAATACAGTATATCGTTTCTTAAGAAAGAATATCATACTTTTGGGCTTCCCCGGTGGCGCAGTGGTTGAGAGTCTGCCTGCCGATGCAGGGGACACGGGTTCGTGCCCCGGTCCGGGAAGATCCCACATGCTACGGAGCGGCTAGGCCCGTGAGCCATGGCCGCTGAGCCTGCGCGTCCGGAGCCTGTGCTCCGCAACGGGAAGAGGCCACAACAGTGAGAGGCCCGCGTACCACAAAAAAAAAAAAAAAAGAATATCATACTTTAATTCTTGGTACGTATTTTATAAACTGCTTAGAAATATATGATGTGACTGGCAAATTCCACTAATGTATATATCATGTTTTACATCATTCTTAAATGTTTAAATACATGTAATTGAAAGTATACAAAGGCATATTCATATAAAACAGGACAATTACTTTCACATCACTACAAAGATAATTTGCATTGGAAAAATCTCCTTTGAAACATCTTTACTGCCTGAAAAGTTCAGTTTTGCACCCAAGGCATATTTTTGAAAGGATTACCATTTACAATAAATGGATTAGTGATTTGTCTTCGAAAACTTCAAAGGAAAACAAGATAGTCTGGGGAAGATAATGTAACTGACCATCTATTTGGTATTTGCAAAAGAAGTACACACCAAAGGATAATAGTCTATTACTGGGAATTAACTTGAGGCAGCAGCATCAGTGTTTAAAAGATGTGCAAAAAAAATTTTTTTCTTTTTTTTTTTTTTTGGCTGCATTGGGTCTTAGTTGCGGCAAGTGGGATCTTTGCTGAGGCGCGCGGGATCTTCTGTTGCGCGGGCTCTTTGTTGTGGTGTGCGGGCTTCTCTCTAGTTGTGGCATGCGGGTTTTTCTCTTCTCTAGTTGTGGTGCACAGGCTCCAGAGAGCATGGCCTCTTTAGCCTGTGGCACATGGGCTCTAGTTGAGGCGCGCGAGCTCAGTAGTTGTGGCACGCAGGCTCAGTTGCCCCGCAGCATGTGGGATCTTAGTTCCATGACCAGGGATCAAACCCATGTCCCCTGCATTGGAAGGTGGATTCTTTACCACTGGACCACCAGGGAAGTCCCAAGATGTGCAGAAATATTAACTGAAGTACACACTCAGGAATTAGAGTAGTTTCCCCAAGATGATTCATTTAGTTTTCTTTCATATCATATAGAGAGTGCACTTGAGTGGAACTTCAAAATGTACAAGTATGCATTTGTTTGGAAATTCAGAGTTTTTTTGATGGACTTTTATTTGTGTTTTACCTAGAGGCATCCAACCAGAATTCAAGCCGGTGTAAAGTCTGTAAGTGAGGCTTTTTGTAGACATGAATAACAATATAAATAATACAATAATATGTATTAGTAAACACAGTGATATATATTAGTAGAAGCATAAAAACAAGTTCAGTCAAACTCAGTTGCTTACATTAATAGAGAAAAGTAATATTTATCTTAAAAGTTAGACTTCTAAAATATAACAGCTTGTTTTCTGCTTGACTTTTAAAATGGAACATGTAAACCTCTAAAAAGATATTAAGATACTTGAAGACCCTGAACGTGTCACAGAGTTTTTCTTTATCTACCCCAGAGGACCTACTGCAGCCTTGGGTACATGACAGATGCTCAGTAAAATCTTGTTAACTTATATTGAGTGTTCTATGTACTAATAATAATTCAAAATAACATAATGAAACTGGAGTGAAAAGGGCATGGTCTACCATTCCACGTTCAAATTTTTCCCAAGGAATGAACTACTTTGCCTCTCAGACAGAAGCAGAGAACTCATTCAAAAGCAGAGCTGAAGGCTGATGGAGTTATTGTTGTTTATACTTCCCTGGACAGAGGAGTAATTCTGTTGGCTTCAAAGGCCTTTTCTTCTACCTTCCATCCCGACATGCTCGTGCAGGAAGAAGCCTTCATCCTATTCCTACATTTTACAAATGGAAACCCAGAGGAGGGAACAATGTGCCCCAGGTCAGATTCAGACCTTCCCAGATATTTGTTAACCTGAATTTAATTTTTCCAAATTTCACCAAACAGCTGTAGGGACTTTTCTTGGCCCCTTTTTAGTCCAGGAGACTCCCTCCTCCCTCTTCCTTGCCCTCCCATCCATTATTATCCCAATGCCGCTGCTCCTTAAACAACTCCACCGCCTTCTGTCACTTTCCAATGGCATTGTTTGCTCTCAGACAACACACTTGAACCTCGCCTCCAAGGTCTCAAGCTAAAGGAATCTTCTAGATTACCCAAAGTGGAATATAAATTGAAAGGCCATTCCTGCATTTCTTCTTAGGCCTGCAGCCTTGGAAACAGTGATGCATAGCTCCGGGCTTGTAATGATTACCCTCAAGCTTCAGTAGTGCGAGTCAAGGCTTTGCTTTATGGTTAATTTAGCGGATGATGAGAGCAAGCTGAAACTTGTGAGGACAGACATAAGTTGGAACAAACAGAGGTCGTAGCTTGAGCAGAACCTCCAAGAAAACAGATTGCCTGTGGCTCTTAGCGAGCATCCTTTCCCCAACAGTAGTGAGCATCCTTTCCCCAACAGTAGTGAGGCAGACTGAAAGCAGAAAAATGACAGTCTCCTTTGAGGGGCATATGAGGGCACAGAGATTTTTCAAAACTCAGCCCCACAGAGAGGAAATCTGCTTGATATTTATTCAGGCCCCTTTCTTTTAAATCTTGATTACCCTTGGCTCAGCTAGGTGCTAAAATTTATGCACCAGCGACAGGTGATTCTTACGTAAGGATGGCATCTTGGGTGTGATAAATTTGGTCTTGAGACATCTCAGCTCGCTTGCTGCAGACGGCAGTGTCATGATGGCAGAGTTAGAGAGTGGTGTCCTGCTGTGCTGTGGGCTGTCTGTGAAATGGCTGCTCAGTTCAGAACTGTCTGAGCCAATTCCTTGAGCCTCAAGGTCATGACCAAGGGGCTCAGCCCAACTATAGGGTTGATATTCATTCTAGCAACGTTCTTTCCTGACCCCTTAGACACTCCTGCTGACTCACTCCTACTCAAAAGTCCAACAAGAATCAGGTAATCTGTGTTCTTTGTGAATATCTTTGTAACTTGAGGTCTTTGTCTGTTGTGATTTAACCGTTGTTAGGCGTGAACTCAACGTTTGTAAGGAATTGCGTATACTCCAGAATTTGCATCAACCTGGTTGGTTTGGCCAAAGAGGTATTTTTACCCACTACATCCCTGTCGGGTCCTGCAACTTTCAGGGCACAGGTTCTTAGCCTTTGTTTTGAGGACTCTGGAAATCCCCCCAAAATGCACATACACACACAAATTGTAAACAGACATGTCTCTTTTTAGGGAGACCAGCTTTTCATAAAATTATCATAGATCCAACAAGTAGTAAGAGTCACTATTGTAGCTGAAGGAAATGTTCTGGAGCATCCTTTGTCCTTTTCAAGTTTTCCCACTTTGAATTTTAGATGGAACTTGATCAGAGGGTGGCCACATCAGGCAAGCTCTGGAGTCACATAGCCTTGATTCTGGCTTAGACCCTGGCTCTACATTTCCTGACTGTGCGAGCTTAGACATGCCACTTCTGTATGCCTCACATCCTCATTTAGACAACAGATAAAACGGGGAAGATATCACCTACTTTGTTATGCTATTGTGGGAATTAAATGAGAATATCTATAAATCTTGTGGTGTACCTGGCACTTGTTTGCTGTTCAATCAACTGTAGCAGTGGTAGGAGTCGCGTGGAACTCACGTCTCCAGAGCATGTGGGGTGATGCCCAATGTCATGTGTCTTCTACCTTGCTGCAGTTTAAACCTGTATCCTGTCTTTTTCTAATCACTGAGTCGTCAGCTGCCATTTCATGTTCTTCATAAGCATCAACACGGTTTACCCGCCACTCTTAAGAAATGTCACATTCCCGTCCTCTAGCACACCTCTTATGGGAAAAAGAGTGGTACTAACTGGCATTAAACTCCTGGAATCCCATTTTACAAGTGTTCCTTTCTTCAGAAAAATCACAGTTTACTAATTTTAACGATTCTTCAAAAGAGGATATATAATGTATATTTTAGCTAGGGACGTTTTTTTCTTACCTTTATGTGCAATAACTTACTTCATCTTCCAGCACATAGTGAGTACTGGTCAATATTTGCTGAATGAATGAAAAAGAAAATCTTAACACACTAAAAACAAGGGACGTATGCATGAGAACATTAGTTCTTTTCCTAGACATTCTCTCGTCCATCCTTATTCCCCCGTACTTCTTCTCTAAAGACCCCCACAAGCATGACTCACCTTGGAAACTACGGAAGAGGATGTGACTCTATTTGAGGACATGTATCATCCTGGTATCGTATGCTGCTTTTCATTGTGGGATTCGAGCCCAACAGTATCCAATCACAGTCTCTCTTTTTAAAACTTATATTTCTGTAGCAAGTGTAAAATCATCCTAAATGGGGAACCCCATTTTTTTTTATACTAGAGATGACAGTTCTTTGAGATTGGCCAAAAAAATTTTTTGAAGAGAGAATGTACTCAGTCAAAAAGCCGTGTTTATGAAACTGTCATGCGAGCTAAATGTGATGCACAGGAAAAACAGGATGGTAAATTTCACTCTGCACCCATGAGATCTATATCTCAACTCTATGGATAAATACTATTCAAGGGTATGTAAAAATTCCTTCTGTATATATGCATTTTTGTTGGTCTAGCTCATCGCCTAATCCACAGAAGTTACTTAATAAATATTTGTTGAATGGATGGATTCATATTATATTTTTATTATGATATAAATAACTTATTATTTATATCATTCCAATAAGGAAAGTATAGTAGTTCTCCATGTAATATCTTTATGGGCATATATTTCTGAAGCTCAGCTGACTGATAAATCATTAAAACACTTCTACGCCTCTTTTCTATGACAGATAGAAATTTTAGAGAAGATGGGTGTAAGGCTGTTGAGCGAGCGTGCATTGCTGTTCAGTGTGTTAGCAGTAGAGTTTCGCCATTCCACCCATTCAGATAGAACAATACTTAAGAAGCCAACAGCAGTCTTGTGGGCGTGCCCCCTTCCCTGTTTCTCTCAACCTTACATTTTTCATAAGAGAAATAACAAGCAGAATCAGAATGGCACTGGCCTGCCTGACTTAGGGCTCAGACCATGTGAGTGCAGCAGCAGCACATTTAGCAAGAAGTCTCTGGAGCCTCTTGTCACAGGTGGGGAGACTTACCTGAGAAGTTAGGGGCAAGGTAGCTGTGTGGCCAGAAGAGCTCCCTCTAGCAGCCAGTTTCCTCGTGAGGCGTAATTGCATCTGTGTCATTGGCGTCCGGAAGGCAGTGGTCATGTGGGAGAACCGTAGAAATAGGGAGGTCACGAGAGTAAAAGGGAATGAAACAGAAAGACATTATCCCCCAAAGGAACTGTATCTTTCTTTCCTCTTTCCTTTATTGCTACCCCAAGCTCTGTGTTCACATTTGATTACTCAGAACTCTATCTCAGGTGTGTTTTCCCACATCCCCACCGATGCTGCTCTTTCATCCTCCTAGTCTTACAAAAGCACCTAAGCAAACACATGGCATCGGTCCTTCCTTACCTCACATTTCTTTTAGGGATTGAGAAAAAGTACTCAACATTTATCGGGCATCTATAGGGGCCAGGTAATTTTACTCACTCTCCAACTCAGCAGGTTTTAGATGAGGAAAAATAAGTATGAGGAAGTTAAGTAACTTATCCAGAGCTGCCACCTAAGTGGTGAAACTGGGTTTGAAACCCTTGGCTGTCAAGCCTCTGCATTTCTCCATGGAGCTCCTCAGGACAGATGGAAAATCCCAAGAAACTGAATACAAGGATATGCTTGGGGATATAGAGCATTCAGTTTGAAGATTTACGTTTTCACTTCCTTGAATTTCTTCTCTACACAGACTCACACAGAGAGGCTCTCATTTGTGTACCCGTATATGTGAGTTTAAGCCTTCTCCCATCTTCCTACTCAGACAACAGCAAAGGTTCCATTTCACAGTTGTGGAGATCAGGGTCTATGACTGCGCTTCTGGTGTCGGGCAGACCAAGACTGTCATGGGAGGTGAAAAAGTAGAAGAGGGGTGTATGTGGTGCCAGACCAAAGAGTTGTGTGTGACCAAATACTGGAGCACTTTGGTTTTCCTCTTTCCCATGTTGGTGTTCGGCGTCGTCGTGCTTGAGTTTGAATTTAACTCAATAATATAACCCATTTGGGGGTTCCTTTTTCTTTTCTTTTTTTTTTTTTTGGTGGTACACGGGCCTCTCACTGTTGTGGCCTCTCCCGTTGCGGAGCACAGGCTCCGGACGCGCAGGCTCAGCGGCCACGGCTCACAGGCCCAGCCGCTCCACGGCACGTGGGATCTTCCCAGACCGGGACACGAACCCGCGTCCCCTGCATTGGCAGGCGGACTCTCATCCACTGCGCCACCAGGGAAGCCCTGGGGGGTTCCTTTTTCAAGTAGCTTCATTCATTGTTGAAGTGCTCCTGTCTTGATAATCTCTCAAATTCCTTCCTCCTCAACCTCACTCTCTGCCACTCTTCTCTACTGAGTTTGAATCCCTAGTACAGGATAGTACACTGAATGCCAGGTGTAAGTCAACAGGTATCTCTGTGAAAATCAGGAAAAACAAAAGCTTACCACTTCCCAGTACTTGTTAAAACATCCGGAAACAGGGCTTCCCTGGTGGCGCAGTGGTTGAGAGTCCGCCTGCCAATGCAGGGGACACGGGTTCGTGCCCCGGTCTGGGAAGATCCCAGATGCCCCGGAGCGGCTGGGCCCGTGAGCCATGGCTACTGAGCCTGCGCATCCAGAGCCTGTGCTCCGTGACAGGAGAGGCCACAGCAGTGAGAGGCCCATGTGCCACAAAAAAACAAAAAAACATCCCGAAACAGTGTGTGGACTGGTGCCAAGGTCAAGGAGGTCAGCCCACACTGTGATCAGTCAAATGGGAATGTTGGGATTTCTTGGCTGGATGCGTGTCAATATCACTGTGTACAGAAGATGTCTGTCTGCTGTACCAGCGTTTGCCATCACACTAAACCATCAATTTAAAGACTGACTAATGTCCTGAGCACATTTGTCTTTACAAGAAGTTCCTTGCTTCAGGGGCAGGTGAATTTTTGTCTATGATTCTTTGGTCTCCTGTTTCCTTTCCTGGTCTCTCCCTGATCACCTCCTGTCTCCTTCATGCCTCTCTGCACCTCTGCACGAGGAATTGTACTCTCTCCTTGCCTGTTGGCAACATCAGCATACATGCAATGCCTTGTAACCATCTGTCTTCCCTGCTGAAGTGGATATTCCACGCAGACCTGTTTTCCCACTCTCATATAATTCATCTGCCAAGTACATGGCTTGCATAAACTAGGCATTCAATAAATGTTTGTTGAATGAATGCAAGATAGAATGAATAGACACGCACATTAGTTTATTTTGCTGCGTGTTTGGCTTCACTGAACCATTTGGATTTTTTTCTTTTCAGTGTCATTCATTCTTACTGCCTTTCTGCCTTCCTCAGTCAATATTTATTGAGAGTCTTTGCTGTGTCAGGCACTGGGCTGTATGTCAGCATGAGTGAGACATGGTCCCTACCTCCTTGGAAGGTCCAGAGTGGGTTGTACTGATTATGTTGGTTCTGAGTCAGGCAGCCATACCTGATGAATCACCAGCCACAGGGAGTGGAGCCTTGAAGTGGCTGTCTGTGAGAGGATGCAGAGGAGGAAGACATTATCCCGACCTTGAGACTCTCACAGCTCATAGGGTAGTGAAAAAATAAAGACGTGAAATATATAGGATAATATATGCCCAGCAGTAGGAAATGGTGGGGTACAATAGAAATGGCTGGGTGTCCTGCAGAGGTAAAATAATAAGTTTTTCTCCCTGGTACAAAATCTCCTTGATACCTTATACAGTACATAATTTATATAACAAATATTTTTTCTGAACTACTATGTACTTGACATTATACCAGGGCTGGGCACATGGCAAGGCAAAGGAAAAGCATGAAACTTGCTTCTAGGAAGGTGCAAGCCAAAACACAAAATGGAAGTAAGGATGAGTGAGCAGAAGTGAGAGTGAGAGAGAAGAAAGAAGGGATGGGGATGGGAAGAAAGAGACCAAATCTAAGAGCTCCTGGTCAGTCCCCTTCTTTTAGGTCCAAAGAATTCCAAAGATGGGGGCTTTAAACTCAGGAATGTTAGCTTTCTCCCTTAGAAATTTTTTTTCGAGAAAGAGCTTGACACTTTTGAGGTGACAGAATGTGCATTTAAAAAAATAGAAATATGAGAAATGTCTAAATAACTCCAGCAGTCTAAGTTATTGGAGGCTAGCTTATTTCCAGGTGACTTAACTCTGACCTAAGATTTCCAAAGAATTTTCAGATTTAGCCATCTCTACTATCCATAAACTATCAACCATTTAGACAAAGTTTTAAGTCTGTTTCTACTTTCACAATGACTATGATCATTAGATCTTGTGTTCATTTAGTGCATATTTGGGGTTTTTGTTGTTGTTTGTTTGTTTGTTTTAACTTTTTATTTCATATTGGAGTAGAGTTGATTAACAATGTTGTGATGGTTTCAGGTGTACAGCAAAGTGATTCAGTTATATATGTACGTGTATCTATTCTTTTTCAAATTCTTTTCCCGCTTAGGTTTTTACAGAATATTGAGCAGAGTTCCCTGTGTTGTACAGTAGGTCCTCGTTGGTTCTCCATTTTAAATATAGCAGTGTGTACATGTCAATCCCAAGCTCCCTAACTATCCCTTCTCCCCACCCTGCCCTCCCTGGTAACCGTAAGTTCATTCTCTGAGTCTGTGAGTCTGTTTCTGTTTTGTAAATAAGTTCTTTTGTATCATTTCTTTTTAGATTCTGCATATAGGCGGTATCATACGATATTTCTCTTTCTCTGACTTACTTCACTCAGTATGACAGTCTCTAGGTCCATCCGTGTTACAGCAAATGACATTATTTCATTCAGGTGCATATTTATTTGGTACTTACCATTGTGCCAGGCAGCGTCCTAGGCCCTAGGAATCCATCAGCCCCTATTCATTGACCCTGTGCTGGCATCAATAATTTTGACTCTCCTTTTATAAGGTATATTTCAAGGAGCCTCTGGAAGGGTCTTTAGACTGTTTTTTGTTAAAAGGATTCATCATGCATGTGTGTGATTTGGTTGTAATCATTAAAGGGAATATGGAGCAGAGCTGAATAACATAGAAACTCTAAAATGAAAACAATTGGAGAATTTCCAAAAGCATGCCCCCTTGAATAATCCTAAATTAACATTCTATCAGGCTCCCGTGAGGAAGGCAAGAGAGGCTCAAAGGACAGTTACCTCTACTATCACAGGAAGAAGGGTGGTTTCTTTTAAACGTTGACCTAATGCTTAATATGCCTTGGGCACAAGGCTAGACACTTCACATGCATTATTTCATTCAGTTCTCCCGGTAACCTTGTGGAATGGGTCTTCTTATTAACCCCATTTTACGGGTAAGGCAGTTGGCGCTCTGAGTGACTGAGGCAGTCGCCTGAGACAATACCCCTAATAAAGAGGACAGAGAACACTTAAATCCAGGTTCAGTGACTTCCAACACTTGCCTTAGGTAAAAATCTCTTTCTGAATATTCTTATTAAGACTTAGAGCCATTTCTTCTTGGTGAGTCTAAGAAGCTCTTCTCTATCTGAAGACTGAAGGAGGGATTAATTTGGTGTTGGATTTTGTCTTCTACAAACCTTTGGGATTTCTTAGAGGATGCTATCACCTGCCATTTCTTGGCCTGCCACACATAGGACATGCTAGAGGGTCCCTCTTCAACTCAGCTGTCTCTGCTCTTGGCTTTTAATTTTCATGAAAATGACTGGACACATTCCTCTTATTCCACTCATACCCAAGGCCAGAGAGACATTCTACTGGCTTTTGTCAGTAATATTTCCTAACAGTTGTTATCAGTATCTGTTCCAGGGTCTTCATTCCACCTTCCCTTTCTTGTGTGTGTTTGTTATATTATTTCTTATAGTAATTACATTATGTTAATATATTACAATTATAACACAAATATATTAAAATTCAAAAATTGTATATTTTAATCATTAAGAACCAATGCTCAGAGAATGTCCTTACCAGTTGGTTTTAGTAATTACAGAATATAAGGCACAAGAACAAATAACAAGTAGCTTCTGAATTTGAGAAGTATCCAAATGGTAGCCCAGGGACCCAAAGGCAGCTCATACCAGGTCTGAACAGTCCATCTTATATGGCTCAGGTACAGGACTGCCTAAAGGCAGGGAACTGGATTAATCACGGTCATAGAATTTTACAAGTTAAAGGAGCATTTGCCATCCAACCTCTGCGTTGTACAGAAGGAACTGAATTCTGGAAAGGTTAGTGGTTTGCCCAGAGTCAAACAGGAAGGTAGAACAGCATCTAAAGCAGTGATTCTCATACTTTTTAATCTATAGATAAAAAAGAGATTGTTACAATACAGATTCTTGAATCACAGTCCCAGAGAATCTGATTCAGATTCTCATACAGGAATCTGTATGATGAATAAGCCTCCTGGGTGATTTGGTGGCTGGTGGTCCTGAGACCACACTTTTAAGGAACACTGCTCTGGAATCTAGGCCTCATGACTCTCAGTCCAGTTTCTTCCCAAAGGACTAGGATGCCTCCCCACATTAAAAAACATTCCAGGGCTTCCCTGGTGGTGCAGTGGTTGAGAGTCTGCCTGCCGATGCAGGGGACGCGGGTTCGTGCCCCGGTCCGGGAAGATCCCACATGCCGCGGAGCGGCTGGGCCCGTGAGCCATAGCCGCTGAGCCTGCGCGTCCGGAGCCTGTGCTCCGCAACGGGAGAGGCCACAGCAGTGAGAGGCCCGCGTACCGCAAAAAAAAACAAGCAAAAAAAAACATTCCAAACAAGACATAAGACTCTTGGTGATTCACATTAGGGCTCTTCTTTCCGAACTCAACAATTAATTCCTGAAAGCATCACTCATTGAGTAGTTTTCTTCCACTCACTCCGTCAGCCCCTCTGATGTGCCAGGTGCTAGAGATACAAAGATTAAAACACAACTCCACCTCCAAGGAACCCATCCACAGCAGGAGTTGTAGCTACCATTTCCTGAGCCCGTTATTTTATTTTTTGACTGGGCCACGTGGCATGTAGGATCTTAGTTCCCCAACCAGGGATCAAACTGACGTCCCCTGCATTGGAAGCGAGGAGTCTTAACCACTGGACCACCAGGGAAGTCCTGTGAGCCCATTAGTTATCCATCCTTCATAGAGCTTATCTCATTCCTTACGTTTAGGTAAGCCTGTACAGAATAACAACATGATCTGGGAGTTGTTTGTATATATAGAATCATGCATATTCTCTGAAACTTGTTCTTCACCCTTAATACATATTTGAAGTATTTCTCTCTGTTCTTTATATATGCTAGTCTTTATAATGGCTACAGAGTATTTTCCAATATTGATGTATGTAACCATTCCCATATAGGCGGATATTAAATGGCTTCTATTGTCTCCTATTGCAAATAGTGCCATGATGGATTCCAAAGTAAGTCTTTTTATCCCCATTTTACAGAGGAGGAGATAGAAGAAAGTTGGTTACCTTGTCCAGGGTCTCACAATGGCAAAATTAGGATTCAAACTGAGGCTTGTCTGTCTCAAAGACCACAGAGTTACTTCCTTTTCACTATCACACCTTTTAGTAATTGCAGTAGAATGGGGTGAGTGCTGGACGAGGTGGGTACTGTTGGACTCCTAAAACCCAGCTGCTGATAGGACCTCGGGATCTTCAGGGAAATGATGTTTGAGCAGAATTTAGGAGTCTTCTGGGCAGAGGGAGAAAGCCAGCCTAGAAGGAGATATAGGTTTATTGCAAAATAATCAGTCACCCGTTATCACCTACTAAAGGAAACCTATAATACACGCTTGTGGGGAGATTCACAGCAAAAAAGACGTGATATTCGCACACTGGGACCTTACAGCATGATGGGGTGTGTGTGTGTGTGTGTGTGTGAAAATACTAGAACAACAAACTAGTGAGCATGGTATAAATAAACACCCACCTCATTTGGCAGCCTTGTCAGAGCCCTGGAAATGAGTGGGCCATGGGGTCCTGTCTGCAAGGCGTGTCAAAGAAACGTGCCCTCTTCATAACTCGGTTTCTTCCTCTGAAATGAAGGAAGTACTGTCTAGTCCCTGCCTACTTGTCAGGGATGTGGCAAAGCTTGGTTAATTTCTGTAAATGTTTTGAGCTCCTCCAAGGTGTGTGTTCTATAAATAGGAAGTATTAGTAGCAGCCATCAGAACCCAGATGAAACTGAACTGCAGTTCTCTGAGAAAAAACCAGAAATGCCCACAAAGCCTAAAGCCCACCCTGGGTCCGTCACATTGACCCTCCTTTAGAAGGGAGCCTGGGTCTCGCGTAGGGCATCGCCGGAGCTCTCAAGTGTGAAAATTCAGGAGACTCGCTGGATTTTCTAACATTTAATTTCCCAGCTGATTACTGTGATTTAAGAGCCCATCTGGCACGGCCCATTTGTGAGGTATGTGTGTGCAGGGAAGTGGGACTCTAGTAAAGGCAGAGATCTAACAGAGAAAAAGAACACGCAGAGTGCAGCCAGGCCATGTTGGAGCCCTTGGCTAAGATGTTTAAATAGGAATTTCATCGTATTAGTGTTAGTGAGGCCAATAGGCCATATGTTGTAAGAAAGGCAGTTAGGGTGCCCGCGTTTCTCTTACTCAGGGCTTTTATGTTCTCTTAGTGAGGATTTGGTGGTGCCTTTGTCTGCCAGGGGTCTAGGGGGAGCTGTGAACAAGCTCAGGAGAAAATCCAGCTCTGGGTTTCAGCAGCAACATATGAACATCTCTACCCGCAAACTCATGGGAACTAAGCAGATGCTGGGAGACGCACACCTACACTCCCGCCCAGGGATAGTGGGGATCGTTTAGGACAGGGGGTGCCCTGGAGCTCATGGTCCCCTTACTCTCATTCCCCGCAAAGAGCGGGGGATGGAGGAAGCCATATGTCAGCGCTCATATCCTCACGGCCCCTTCAGCGTAACTGCAGTTCCAAATCAAGCCACAGGCAAGTGGATCTCATAAGCACTAATAGGACTTACAGATGTGCAGAAACCGACGTTGTGATGCTCAGCTGAACTCCTGGATGGAATTTCTCGTAATTTTCCAGTACCCAGGGGATCCTATGTAAACCTGGTCCAGACAGAGTTTTTATTGTATCTTATTTCTGAGCTCCAACCGGGCCTTCCCTCTGGAGGTCAAGCCTCTCGGTCTCCTTGAAAATTCCGATCTGAAAGGTAGAGTCTCCTGATTCCTGTGGTCACCACTTCTGCTGGGGCTCCAGGTCCACAAGGAAAAGTCATCAGCGACTTGATCTTAATCCTTCACTGCCTGTGCACAGGTCACTGAAAAACATCTGGCAGCCCCGACCCTTCGTGTCCGTTTGCCAAATGTATTGAAGCGGGGAAGAACTGGCGAGTCCATCTGTGGTCCTCCGTGGTGACGGAGGGATGGGCTAGGTAAAGGTCTGACTTCGGGAGGACCTGTGAGCCCTGTCCATGTTGCTCAGTCAGAAGGATCGCTGACCTCTCTTCCCTGGTTGGAAGATTTGCACCTTTACAGGCTGTGAGACTGAGTTCTTGGGGCTGAGGCTAGGAAAACGTCCTCTCTCACACCTCAGAAATGTGAAAATAAAGTTGGCGCCCCTACAGGTTGGAATCACTACCTAATTCCCTTTGGGAGATTCCCACCCTGCCTCTCGGGAAGGTGGATTCCATAGCCCACAGTGTGGAGTTTGGCAGAGAAAGATCGGTAGGAGTGAGGAAGTCTTTGATGTGGTCCCCTTAGGCTTCTGCTTCTGGAAAGGGACTTTTCGTTTAATTACTTGGACCACAGACAAAAGTTTCGCCTTCTTGAAGGGATAGACGTCCATTAGCGAACCTATGAAAAACAGTGAGACCTCGTTTACAGTGATGGAGCTTCCTCAGGGCCTAAGGATGTCTGGTGAACTCTGTGGCTGAGTGCCCTGAAGAAAGGGCAAGTCTCCTTATTTCGGGTCCTGTTTCATCACAGATGTCTAACCTCGTAGCATCAGGGAGCTTGGCCAAGTCAACGAGGTAGGAGGGAAAACATCCGTATCTCAACGTTGTCTTCTCCTTGCCCCTGTTTGCCCTCACCTAGCACCAGGAACCTTCCAAGCTTCCCAGGAGAAATGGTAATGCCAGTCTGGACCAGCTGCATTGCCCAGAGAGAGGTCTTTGTTATAAAATGCATCATCGCACATAGATTCTGCGGAGAACTAAATTAGGATAAATGGATTTGGCATCCCGGGCTGCACAGAAATTGCTCTTTGTCTTGATTTTCCTTGCCTTCGACAGAGACTTACCTGTCAGGAGGTTTGCATCTCTCAGTGATTGAGGGAAGAGGATGGGAATTGTTTTGCCATTTTTTCTACCTTATTCTAGTAACTTAGAGAGCACTCTAAAGATTGTGTGAATAAAATATGTAAGACCTATTACATATAAGATAAAAATTCAACCGGAACTCCTTTTTTATTAGCTAGAATGTCCAGAAATAATATAATAATAACAATTATACTTTACAGGAATTAAAAACTTTATCACATAGAGGCTGCTGAATAGCTAGCTCTTCCCATTGTCACAAGGAAGACAATGCAGGAGGATTTGGGGGTCAGTCAGGAGTGGCAAATACTTAGTATATGTTTCATCATCATCCTCCTTCTCCCAGGGCAGTGATAACTTACTGACGCTTGGAAAACTCTTTCCTACTGCGATCAGGCAGGATTTCAGAATCCTTCTCGGTTTGTACTCCAGACACCTTCTACCAGTCAGTCAGAATTGGCACAAGGGGTTTCATTCTTAAAAAATAAAGATAGAAAAAGGTGTCATCTTGAGTTTTTCATGGCATCATTAAAATGTTTCAAGAAGGGATTTTGGACTAGATCTGTGGCTTTTGCCAGCCTTTTCTGTTTACCAATCATTTAGACGGGATTCAAGACTCGACTTTCCACTTACCCCACCCATTCTTGTCTGCCACCCCAAAAATATCACACCAAAAGAAATGGGAAATATGATCGTGCTTTTATGAGCCATCCATGAGGTGATGTCTGGTCCATATTAAATGTCAGAAATAAATTATTTATGTGAGAAGAAAACACAGAGGTGTCATTATATTATGGATATTAATCCTACCCAAGAAGAGCAGCTTAACCACCTTGAGTCCCCCTGAGGGACACTAGGAGTTTTTCAGTTATCCTTTAATAACCACCCGCCTTGGGAATATATAGAAAATATGTCAACATTTTTCATAGGACACTGTACATTTGATGCCCTCTCTTCAAATCTTGAACTCATCCTCTCCTCGTTCCTGCCCCGTGTGTGAAAACAAATAAAAATTCAGCAAGCACTAACAATTACACAGGGAAATGGATAGACTTTAGTCTGGGTGTAGATATGCTAAAAGCATTTTGTAGACTCAGGTGACCTGTTGTCTGTCACTCCCGATCAGAGCTATAGGACCACACAGTTGGATTGGCTTGACTAGAACACACTGCTAGAGACCTTTCTCAAACTTAGTTGACCTCTGACACCAACCTCCTATATGAGTGTTTGGTGGTTTATTCTTTGGGGTTTACCAAGATGGCAGCTGCTAGAGTACATGTGGCCTAGGTCTCCTGTATTGGGGGATTATATGTGATACCAATGCCTGACTAACAAGTAAAGCAGAGTGAGAGAGGGGGCACCATGAAATTCCTTCAGCCTGACCTAGGACCCTCTCACCAGTTTCGGGGCAGGGAGGAGAGTCTTAATTCTGATGCTGTCATTACAATAATATATGAGCTTTGGAAAGACGCTTAACTTTCCTCTCTGTCAGCTCTCTACCACAACATGGAGTAATAATATCAACTAGACTTACTGATGTGTAGAGTATTTTGCAATCTGAAGCATTAGCTCATATAAGATGGAGAGGCCAAACATTCTGTTCCTTACCCTGCGTGCGGAGTGTAAGACTGAATTTCAGGGTGGACTAGGGAAGGTCAGTTTACAAAATGTGAAAAAGATGTGGTCTTTGACCTCAAGGCTAGAGTTGAGAGATTTGGATGACAAGTGTGTGTGTGTGTGTATACATATATTTGTATATAGGTGTGTGTGTGTTTATATACACGCGTACAGATATGTACGTATACCCATGTTAAATTAGAAGTTGCATTACTTTATACTTTGAGAGGTGTCTCTGGGCGGCATTTTAGTTTGCCAGCCACTGTTAATATGGCTGTTTTTCTTTCTGCATGTCAAAGGACAGACTCCTTAAAGATTTTCCAATATGATGTGAAAACCCATATTTTTATCTGAATTGACTTTGTACGCATCTGATGCAGTCTTTCTTCCAGACTAGCCTGGCTGTGTTGATCATTTGTTTACTGGTATCTTTCCTTTTTCCACAAAGGACTGGCAGGGTTGGAGGGAGGGCGGGTGGTGCTGTAATAAGAGGTATCTAACATGTTTTCTGTTCTTTGGGGCATTTGAGAAAGCAGTAAGCCAACTTAGAAAGGAAAGCACTTCTTTGGCAATCTAGACGGAAGAGAATCCGTCACTGCAGGACTAGGTGTTGCGTTGATCTTGTAAATTAGTTCTTCCTGTCTTTCCAGCAGGCAGGACAAATAGCCACCAGGCGACAAGGCAGGGTTTCCTGGGGTTTGGGCTACTGCAGCTTCCTGGACAAATGAAAAAAATGCAGGTGTCACTGCCCTGCCCCCAGGCCAGGCGGGTCACAGGGCAATTGCCCAGTTGCCCGCTGGGAGAGGCCCACCCTGCTCTTTTCCCTGCACGTTCATTTTTCATGTTGATTGAGTCATGATGCCTCTGTGGCACAGGACATCTGAGGATATGCCTTGTAGGGAAAAGGTCAGAAAGGACGCCAACGATCTCCCCTTCCCTAAAATCTAGGGCTCACTTGCGTGGAGTCGTTTGTAAAGGATGGGCCAGCAGGGCTCGTTGTAGGGCTCTGTCTTTCTCTGCGAGTGGCGGGAGCAAGCCCTCCATCTTGCTAGCTTCAGGGTTGCCTGGCTGCCTTATTTCAACGGAGGCAGCGCGGCTTGCTGTAGCTTTGAAGTGTGAAAGCCAAATACAGGTTGGCAAAGGGAAGAGATGGAAGCTGCATAGCCTTCTTGGAGCGTGAAGGCACACACTCAGCTCTGTGCACCAAATGCAGGAACTTTTCCCATCTCCTTAGCAATTCCTTATCCCATGGGCACCCCTGAGAATTGTGATTGAAAACAGCAGCGGGCCTGGTTGGTTGCCCCTCACTGGGGCTCTTCGGTTGTAGCTGGTGGGCAGATGCTGTGAATTTCTCTGATTTGGGAAGGGACCCGTAGCTGTCCCCTTCCAGCTTTCTGGTGTGTGTCTTCCTAATCTGCTCATGACAGTGAGGCAGGGACACACACACACACACACACACACACACACACACACACACACACAGACTTGACTGACTTGTCCCAGCACCCTGAGCAATGATTTTGGCTAGTTATTCTCTCCCCCTTCTGTGTCCTAGAGAAGATTTTAGAAATTCTAATACACGAGGCTGAGAAAGGAAAATATTGGCTTCTACAGTACAAACATCTCTGTCCTGAAAGAAAATGTTAATTTTCCCGTAAATCAAATGTTGACATATATTGGCCGCTGCTGAAGATGTGTCACTATGGGAGAAGGTCTCTGCTCCAGAGCGTGGATATCGGGCCGGGGTCTGTCCTCTGAAACGCTAGCTGGTTTAGAATCTAAACAGGTTTGGTTCAGAGGTTTTATGAATCGTTGCAGTTAGTTTCCAAAAAGCTGATCTCTCTGGGACACCCTCCTGAGCAGGGAAGCAGGGAGCCAGGGTCCCACTCTGTGCGGCACACTCTTTTCTGCAGAAGCCTGGGCCCCTCCTGGGCGTCTGCAGTGATGCAGGCGCTGCTTACCTCTGCCCAGGGATACAGGGTTTTAACCGGAGATATGGGAGGAGGGAAAAGGCCAGCAGAGTGGCGAAAGGATGGAACCCACAGGCAAAGGGAAATTTCCAGTGCTTTACCTGCCCCTTTCCCCACTGCCCCCAAAACACACAGTCTAAATATTCTTCTTTGTTCAACACCTATGTTTTTAAAATTCCAAATTAAGTTTCCCCACCCACTCTCTCCCTCCAACTAGACATACACACGCGCGCGCGGCACCCTTTTCACTTGTGAAGTTTGAAGGATGATATATACAACCAGCATGCTTTGCCAGTGTGCACGGTGAAGGCCAGGCTTAATGCAGAAGGTTGGTGCAACGTTGCCGCAGAGCAGCGTGATCAGAATACAAGATGAAGCACAGGGGGAAAGGCCAAGAAATATGTCTGTGCTTGGAGTTTACACAAGTCTCCTTAGCAACTTGTCTGAATTTATTTTTCCCTTAATGTGTGTGGGTTTCTTCCAAACGCAGAGTGAAAGGGGAGTGGAGTTTCTGAGTCCCCTCTTTCTCTTCCCTGAGGGCGGAATCCTTGAGTTGGTGAGGGAGCCTTTCTCCCCCTTACCAGCGCCTGCCCACCCCTCCCCTCCCCCATCTAGGTAGCTCTGATCCTTTGCATTGTGACTCTGTGGACAGTTGGTGGCTTTCCAGAAATTCCCATCCCCGTGGGGGATGATGGGACCTGTTTCTGATGGCCACAGCTGTGCAGGTTTCTGCCACAGCCTCCCGCTGCCGGTGCCTGCTCTCGTGTGTGGCATCTGCGGAAAGGTGCCTGTTTACACGCCAGCGTGTTGTAAAATAAGGGAGAAACAGCATAGCTCCTTTCCTCTCAACTGTGTCTTTTATTTTTCTGTCTTGCTCGTTTCGCTTTCTGTCTTTCATCACCTCCTGACACACACACACGCGTGCGCGCACACACACACACACACACACACACACAGTCCTGTAATTCTAATTAGAAGATGAATATAAAGCTTTTAGAAAAAAACCTGACTCTTAGGAATCTGATACGTTGGATTTTATGTGACTGGGCTTGCTTCAGGGGAGACAGCCGTAAATACTGCAGTGGTTTTCCCTACAATTGCTGTACCTGGAAATAACTCTAGGGAAGTACAGTTGCTGCCTCGTTGGAGCCGATGTTGAATATAAATCTTAATATTTCTTCTTCTTGCCCCCTCCCCTTTTAGAGTCAGGGGAAAAAGGAAAAAGAGAAACCTAGCCAAAAAACCGTTAAGGTTTGATTCTGGCTTCTTTACAAACAGATGTTGCTTGTCATTCTGTTGGTGTTAAGTAGGCACCAGATTGGACCAAGCGGCAGTGTGTGTGTGTGTGTGTGTGTGTGTGCGCGCGCGCGTGTGCGTGTGTGTGTGTGTGTGTGTGTGTGAAAGAGAAGCAGAAGAAGGAGGGAGGGTGGGAGAGAGAGAGAGAGGCTTGGAGGAGAGAGAAAGAGTGTGTTGGGGGTGTGTAGAGGGCTGGAAGGCAAAACCAGATCGATTTTGGGAAAAGTTGAGAGCAAGAAGTAGTAGGTAATATAGATTCATACCTGTTTTTTCTTTCCAAACTTCAATTTGACGGAGACTTTATAAAATCATATTCCATTTGGTTGATTTTTGTTGTTCCAGAGGAAGGGGGAAATGTGGAAATCAGTAGATGTGGAGAGCCCTGGATGAGACAAGCTAAGCTCTCCTGGAGTGAAGTGCAGAGAGAGGGTTGGCAGGCTCTCCCTGGGTGAACCTCTACCCTGGAGTAAGGCAAAAGGTCTCTGTTTCAGCTGAACTTAGCTTCTTGTGTTTGATGGGTGCTTCTTTTTGTAAGTATCATTGTGGAGGCTCCAGGCTCTTTTGTACTTTTCCCAGAACAAGAATCCCCTTGTTACACAGCCAAGGTTCCAAGGAAATACAGACTCTTTACCTATTGCATATCTCCTTTCCTGCAGGATCCAAGTGATCTAATCCTCAATATTCCCCCTAGCTACCCTGTACCCTCACTTCATTTGTAGCTTTCTAATCCAATTGTGGTAGAACAAGAGCAAAACATAGCTTTGAACATAAAAGTGTTAAAGTTGCCTGGCATGTAGAAAGCTTTGTGCCGCATGTAATTCGTTTATATTCAAGAAATGACAGACATCCGATTTTTTAAAAACATGTGTCTCGTGTTTCCATACCAGAATCAGGGTCTTCTGTGTTTTTTAAAATTTTAATTCTCATAAAAGCCTTTTTGGCTTTATTAACAATATAGCTAGAAAGGAATTTGCAGGCTGGCACCCTTGCTTGTATTTTAAAAAGCAAGAAAAATTGTCATCCTGAGCAAACTTAATGCTTTCAAAAGTGAAAGCGACCTCCTTAGCCAGTTGCACACGAAACAACTTGTTACTGGCAGCCCCTCTCTCTTTTGTTTCCTCGGGTGTGTCAAAAGCAAATTTGCCTCCAACTTCTCACTCTTAAATAGTCGGTCCCTGTTATACATCTGTTGTAAGTGAACACTTGGTGGGTTTAAGATCGTTTTAAAATTACCCCCTCCCCAAAAAAGCACACTACTCAGATCATCTGAGGGCATCTTTTGTTTTCATCCAATCTGTTTTATTCTATCACGCCATTTTTCATGTCTTTGTTCTTTAGCCGACCTAGCCACACTTCCATTTTTCATTTGACGTAAAATATTTATTTATTTTTTTAATACAGGGAGTATGTAGTAGGAAGGTTATAAATATCGGTTCCTAATTTTCCCTCTGCCCGAAAGGAACGTGAAAACCATGGCGTTGCTTTGCCAGTCTCCTCCCTCCCCTGCTCCCTTCTGGTCAGTTTTTCCTGGGGAGAGAAGAATTCCTTCTACCTAAGCTAGCTGGCTCTGGTGCCGGAAGCCTCTGTCTGTCTGCACAGGGTGCTTGAGGGACACTCGCACCCTGGAGGCTGGTGTCCTGGGGGCCAGGTCGCAGGTGGAGAAAATGTGCTGTGATGCGTGGCACCCGTGAATTACTCTTGGAGGAGCACTTGCTGGATGTGCCTCTTTTGTTGAGGTGATTGGATCTTTCTACAAAGAGCAGGGGCTGCAGAGGGTGAGAGAAAAGACATCAGGAGAACTGGAAAGCCATAGGGAGACCAATACTAGCTGTTTCTCCTGCTTCGCGATGTCGGGTTAATGCCAGGGATAGATTCGAGTTCTCCCTCTGTCTCTTTCCTCCTTTCTTCCTTTCTCTCTCTCTCTGTCTCTCTCTCTCTGTCTCTCTGTCTCTCTCTCTCTCTCTCTCCCTCTCTCTCCCTCTCTCTCTGCCGCCCCCCGGCCCTTCTGCCTGCCCTTCCTCCTTCTCTTTCTTCCTTCCTCCTGTCCTCCCTCCTTCCTTCCCTCCCTCCCTCCCTTCCTTCTTTCCTTCCTCTCTCTCCATCTCTCACTTTCTGTTTAATTCTCTCTCCTTTTTCTCTCTCTGTCTCTTTGTCTCTTTCTCCTCCCTCCCTCTCCTTCTCTCTTTCTCTTTCTTTCATAACAGGTTGTTCAGTTGAATTGCTCTTTCCCCCCAGGACAAAGGAGGTGTGCTGAGATTCTGTACAAGGGATACCTCTTTTAAAGAGAAGGAGGATGGAAGGGCAGGGGATCTGTCTGTCGGTGTCGTTCTGCTGACATCACGGTGGATTTGGTGTTCAAGTCCACAGCCAGGCAAAACTCAAGTACATTTTCCCTTTGGCAAGCAGCTGCACAGTGAGTTTTCCTTCCACTAGTAAAGGAACAATGAAGGAAAAGCAAACCCTGCATCTAAAACCTGGCCAATGAAAGACCGCTGGAATGGAAGCCAAGAAGCCCGCTGGGGTGGAGGGGGACAGACTCCCGAATCCACCACAATCAGATATTTTACTTCTATTTTAGCAGCCCCATCAGCAGAGAGAAATAATGACTCCCGAATCATTTCTGAATCAAAAAGTTAAAACAGTGTCTCAGTGATGCTACATCATGCCAGGTAATGATTGCCCGACTTGATTATACCTTAACCCTGCTTAATTATTGATAGCCTATCTCTTAATCATGTTTAGCGAATGAGCGGTTTGATATAAAACATTGGAATTTGGGAGGATTCCGAGACGTCGCATTCCTATTTGATCACTTTTCTGGTAAAATCGTTCTCAAGAGTCATCGGTAGCCAGGGAAATTCCAGGAAAAATGTGAAAGTGACTTATTTGCAGAACCTTTCTATCATGTGTAGTTCCGGAAATGAAGAAACCATAATGTTGCCCAGTGTTTTTCTAGAATTACTTTTATTTCAGTTTTTTTTGTGTGTGTTCCTTTTTACTTTCATTTTGGCATGAATTCTAGTTCAGCTTTATAAAAGAGTTGGGTGACAAAAAGAAACCAACCACAAACCAAGCAAAAAATCTTGATCCGTTTAAAATAATTTTATTTTCCAGACGCAGGCAAATGGTTTGAAGACGCTGGCCTAGCAAGATGGCAACAGGTTTAAAAAAAACAGGATTCACAAGAAGTTCCTTTTTTCAGGTAATTATATTTTCCTATAATTTCCCCAAAGCTTCCATTTCCTCAAGTATTACAAGTTTTTAGGGCATGATTGAATCATTTAATTTTGAAGAATAACTACTTTAAGCTTGATTTTTTGACAATAGCAGCCAGTTTTATAATATTTGTAGCCAACGAGCAGATTATTCAATTCTATGGAGCTCAGAAAAATATTTTGAAAGTCATTGCTTAAAAGTGCTTATTTCTTTTGACAACGATTTAGGCAAACCTCACTTGAAACCATCAGGCGCCGTTCTTAAACTCTGTGGCTATCTTTAGTAATTGTACTTAGAAATATAAGTATTAGAGGATTATCTCTAAAAAGCCTAACATGTGCTCTGAATTCCTGGAAGATATGGCTTATAGAAGTTGCATAATAACTGGTGCTTTATAACGTAATAATGGCATAATAGTTGATGTTTTAACTTTAGTCCTAGATTAGTACCACATACAGTATGTAGACATATTTTATACAACTGTGCTTACACAGGTCCAGTGACTAGGATTTGAGCTCGGCTCAGTAAGTAGCTTCCTTTCAGTGTTACTGGAGGACTTTGTGCTACGTAAATATGTTTAATAACACAAATGATATATTTGCTTGATAAATTACCTTACCCAACTTTTGCCACTGTTTATAGGTATTTGCCTACATTTTCCAAGTTAATTATTAGTGTTACTATCTAAGGTAGCCCCACAGAATCTTGCTTAAGAAAGCAGGACAAACTTTCCTCTGAAAAGAACCCTTATTATTCTACTCAACACAAAGATGGTTCTTGAAGGAGGTATTCAATTGATATTTGGGGAAAATGTCTATTCCCAGATAAACCATTCTTCTACTAGGTCGGTATCTAACTTTCTCTTTTCTCTGCCACCTGGGCATCTTCTGATTTCTCTTTTATTTTCTAAAATTAAAACTCTGGATTGTTTAGAAATTAACACTACAAGCCCTTCAGAATGAATAACTTTTCTCTGTCCTGTATTTTCCACACACACACACACAAAAAGACACAGAGAAGCCCGCAATTGAAACACGGCATTGAGCTCCTTTTTATGGACTTGGAGGGTGCAGATTTACAAAGGTGATGCTTCTTGAATGATTCAGTGTAACACTCTGACAGATCTTCATCCGTTGCTAACAAATATTGCATCCTGTCTTTTTAATAAATGATAACAACAGTTCTCGTCACTTTGGGAGCCTGAGCCTATTCCTTTATACATTAATAAGAGCTCCTATGTCACACACATTCCAGCCATCCTTAACAGTGTGCAAAGTGCCCATCCTCAAATACCTCTGGCCCTATGACCTTGTCAGGGAGGTCAAAGAAAAATAAGAGGCTTGGAGTTTATTTTAAAACCTTTTGTTCTATAAAGGAAATGAACATTTTAAAATAACAGAAAGTCCAAACCATTTTGAGGTAACTGGTTTGGATCCTCCTTGCTTCCACTTGGGATTGTTGTTTCTTTGAATCTAAAAGTCCAGCCACGGAGCTGCAACGAAATTCTCTGTCTTGGCAACCTTCACAGCACCAGTGAACTCTGAGCAGTGATGCTTGTGGCTCCATCGTGATTAAACAGGCAGACAATGAAGTGTCTATGAACCATTGCCTCCTCTTCCCTGTTTGTCCCACTGTTGGTTTCCTGTTCTCTCGCTTCCACCTTTTAAGTTGTATACATCGGGGCCTGCTCTTTTCTCTGAATAATTCTCAAATTCAGCTGTGTTTTTTTGTTATTAGGAGAGCCTCCCAGATTCTTGAGGTAGGAATGAGTGTTCCTCTGTCACGGCAAAGATCTTTTTTTTTTTTTGAGAACCAGCATCTACGGTCATTGCTAACAAAAGTTGAAAAGGTCCCTTTTTAGGTCCTACAAAGAGATGGAGGCATATGTTTTTCCCCACATCTAGGGAGATGGATGATTTTGCTTTCCATCATTTGTCTTTGAAGTACTCACGCTTCAGACTCTGTCCTCAATAAAATTCACAAAAGGAGCCATTAATGAAAGTACATTGTCTTGGCTACTCCTTTACTTGTAGAACACTGATTATGAAGAAAGGATGTTACACTGACAGACAAAATCCTTTTATGAGAAGTCCTTAGAAATAGAGTCATTCCCACAACCTGGGACAGTTTTGAGGGGAGCGACTATACAATTTCTTTTCTGGTTCAGATTTTATAAAATATGCCCAGACTTGCTCATTGTCGGTGTTTGGACCAATAACAGGGGCGGAGTGAGGGTGAAATAGAAACTTTTCCTCACGATGAATCTTCCAATTTAATATAACTGGAAATCTCTAGAATAATTTCCAGGAAATACTAACAAGCCCATAGGTGGTGCTTGCTAGTTTATTACAGCTGTTTGCCAGAACGCAAATAAAAAAGGAAAAATTCACCATCATTTTTTCATGTAATTACAGGTATTTAAAAGAATGCACTTGCACTTGGGTTCTCCAGTGTTTCTCTCTTTCTCTCCCTACAACTGAAAGACTTTTCTTTATTCTGCTCGTTTGCCATCACTATGCTCCGTGTGTGTGTTAAGGCCTGAATAAATGAGTCTTCTGTAATATTAAACAGTAAAATGATGAGGTTTACCTGAAGCCCGTTGTGTCTGTAGAACAAGTGAAGACACAGGGACGTATGTGGGGGAGAACCTAGAAGATGCTGCTTAACTTTTGCCCTTTTAAGAGCGGGATGAAGTCTTCCCGTTTCTGGCGTGAAATGATAGAATGGCAGAACCTTCGGTTGGACTAATGGTGTTAACGTTTCATTTTCAGACATGTCAGACACCCACACGAGAGAGATACTAAGGCCTGTTGCCACAAACCCGTAGATCCGAACTTGTGATGATAGCCCACACAAGCTTGTGTCTATAGGTATGTGTCTGTGGGCAATCTCACAGGCCGCGGGCTTTGCCTGTCTGCCATCAAAGTCCCTTCCAATTCCTTGATTCTCCTTCTCTTCCCCTTAGTTTCCTCTAAGAGGGGTAGACACGGAAAGAGGGGCTGGTGCGGAGGAAGGAGATCTTTTGTCCTGAAATGGATGAGGCTCTTCAATGATTAATTTATAGGCTCGCCCTCAATTCCCTTCTTTCTTCTAACTGCTCTCAGCTGTCAGACAAAGAGCCTGGGCTCACAGGTGAGGCAGCAGGAATGGGGGTGACTCAGACAACTTACTATTGAGTGGTGAGTAAATAGATATATACACGAGGGTTTGTTTTGTTTTCTGTGAGCCTGACATTGTTTTCAAAGTTATCCGTGATCTTTTTTGGAAAGTGACAGAGACTTGTTTACAAGACCCAATTCACCCTGGTTTGGGTTGTATCAGTACCTTGTAGTAAGTCTTCCTTTCCCATTGTTCTCCAAGTGCCGTCAAATCAGTCCTTGCCTTTAAAAATAAAAGTAATGAGGGGAATGGATGTGCTTAACTATTTATACTTCTGGACATACCCAGCAATGTAAGAAAAAGAACTTTTATAAAAAGGAAATGGCTCGTTTAGGTCCGGCTTCATTTTTGTCCAGAGCTGTTTTATAACTCTTCACCATGCTTAGAAGGCTGGAATGAAAATAATTTTATCCCCTTGCCTCTTAAATGTCACCATTGTGCCAGGATTGGAAAGCCAAACTGACTCCAGATCAAAGCAAAATTGGCTATATTTGTCTCATTCCAACAATGTGAGCTGAAGAGTCTGTAAACAGAACCCAGGGTGAAAAGTTGATCAGATTTGGATGACTCTGAAACTTTTGCATTCCCTTTTGGTCAAACATAGTGCCAGGAGTTCCCTTAAGGCTTTTGTTGTTTTTTTTTTTTTTTTTGGTGAAGCCTCTTCTAACAAAAAAGAGTCAATATGAAGTAGTTATTAACATCAGCAAAAGGTTTGAAATGCAGATGGATACATTTTTTTCACTAAATGCTGTCTCCTCATAAGAGCCGCACTGTTCACAGGTAGCTAGAGCTCTTTCTTCTATCAAGCATGTAAAAATGAAATTTTGTATGTCGGAATTAGAAAGGCCCAGATACAGGTGACATTGTTTAAAGACGTCTCGGAGAATACCAAGCTCTGCAAATGCTACACCCTGAGGATGTTGTGTGTATGCGTTTGCTCTGCAAAGCATTGAGGAGGGTGGTCTGTAGATCTTGACTTCCAGCTTACTGAGAACTTGTTGCTTCGTTCTGGAATGATGGAACGTTACATCCAGAAGAAAAAGTCTGTCCCCATTGGTGTGTATCATGTATAATTCTTTGCCCAAGGCCTTTATCTGCCCATTAAGCAAACAATCTACTCGGTTGGTTTTATACACCTCTTTGAAGTGGTCGACTTGGAATGGATAAGCTGCTAGCAAATTAAACCTGTACCTTCCCTGGATGAACACTCACGTTTGATGAAGGCAAAATCGTGTATCTACTCATCATCCCTTTAACCTGCTATTAAATGTGCTACCAGTGGGACCAACAGAGCTCAGGAATCTAGGGGATGCTGAGCAGCCTGAATTCCCTACACAAGGACAACATTAAGACTGCAGCGTGACCAGTAGGTGACTTTTTTTTTTTTTTTTTTGTGGTACGCTGGCCTCTCACTGTTGTGGCCTCTCCCGTTGCGGAGCACAGGCTCCGGACGCGCAGGCTCAGCTGCCATGGCTCACGGGCCCAGCTGCTCCGCAGCGCGCGGGACCCTCCCGGACCGGGGCACGAACCCGTGTCCCCTGCATCGGTAGGCGGACTCTCAACCACTGCGCCACCAGGGGAGCCCCAGATCGTTTCTTTTAAAGGTTTTTTTTAAACCCAGTCATTATCCTAAGAAAAAAGATTATGCAGAGCAGTCCATCTTTTCAAAGTTTCTAAAAGGCCTAGGACATGATTATTTGATTCACATGGCTAGAAAATATTCTAGTGGAAAGCCCAAAGCCCCTGGACACTGGTCACAAGAAACAGGATATTAAATATTTTACAGGATGATGAAATTCAGTATTTTTCCCTTCTTCCATGTTCATGAATGAGTGGTTCTGTAGATATTAATTATTCCCTTGGGACTCCCTCAGAGTGGACCAGATATGTTACAGGAAGCTGCAGAAAGTTAAATAACTTCAGGTTTTCCTCAGAAAGACTCTAAAATATATATTCAGTAGTCATTATTGCTTGGGGGTGTAGAGAGAATGGGTATAAAACAAACTAGTTTTATTAAAATTCTCAAATTATTAAAAATATATTTATGAAGCTGTAACATGAGGTTATAATTCAGATTTGTTTTTCTTTAACAGAAAAAAATAATTATTATTCCAAGAATCGTGTTTGATAAAGCAGTTCACCCTTTATCACCAGAGTTTGGAGAGAGTAGGGGGAACTGGTGTTTAATTTTGAAAGGGTTTCTTGTTTGTGTTTCAGAATTCATAAATGGATTTCTCTTCATGGGAAGAAACTGATACGTATAGGACAAAATTAACTTTGAGTTTTAAGTTAATATGATTTCTTACTTTTCAGTGTGCTTACCAGTCATTCCCCAACATTTGTTAGGTACTCTAGATCTTTGCTGACTATGTTATTTAACTTCATCAGATGTCACCTAGCCTCTCTAATTGAGATTTTAAAAGTTTCTTAGGCCTGTAATAGTGCTGAAATTTTACAGAGAAGTCAGTAGGAATGACTCTCCAAATCTGCAGACTTATTAACACCTAACATGTTAATAAAATATGAGTTGGAATAAAGCCACTTTTTTATTTCGCTGGAGCCATATGGCCAGACGAATTATAGGATGCATCCACTCGTTCATTCAGCAAACCTTTATGAATGCTTACTGTGTGTTCAGTACTTTGCTAGAGGGTGAAGACATTACTCTGACTTCAAAAAACTGATTATCTGGTCAGGAGTCCCTTTGCAGAATTGCTTGTTGGCCATACCAACACAGACTTTAATGAATCATGTTTTAATCATAACGTTTGTCCAACTTCCAAACACCAAATCAATACAGAATATGTTTACTAGTGGGGAGTCCCTGCTTTTCTGTAATCTCAGACACTCATGGCGTTGTTCAAGATTCACCCTCCCTTCATTTGGAAAGATTGCTGCTGGTAGCACTTAAAAACCTCAATGTTCAATAGTCTGAGAGTCTGTCTGTCTGTATTCAGAATACCTTTAAAATATGTTTTTTAAAGTTAAAGAGTAAAATAGATTCTCTATACCTAAAGATATGTAACTACTGTTCTCCTATAAATGCTATTTATTTTATTTTTTTACTTTCCCTTTTCAATAAGACCTTTTATGACATCACTCCATATCATAATTGCATGTTGTTATTACATGCCTACAAATATTTACACTAATTATGTAATGAGCCATAATTGCACTAATACATGATAATGGGCTAAAATCAGTGTAAATAAACAAGGAAATTCACACAACTAAAAGAGCAGGGTGTTGAAAACCATTAGTATTCTAAGAGCAACATCTTTTTATCTTTGACCCCTAGAAGAAGAAGGTACATGGAGAAAGATGAATGTTTCCATTTCCAGATATTTAAAAGCTCTGTAAGCTATATGTTTATACTCATGTACTAGTGTTCTAGCACACTGAAACTTAACCTCTCTTTGTTGTATCTTCTTTTGCTTTCTCTTACCTGCCCCTCCACTGCCTTGTTTCCCATTTATAAGAGTTATATCCTGACTGTGTTTATAGAATCAGGCAAAAGGTCAGTGCAAGGAAATGAATTATATTTTCTTTTAGTGCCCCAGTGGATATTAAATCATATGCATAAGTGAGTATCTAAAAGGCAGGGGACTTGGAGTTACTTCTTGAATTTCCATATGAGATCCAGGACTTAAGGCATACTTGTCAGGTTGAATTCAGTCATTCTACAATTTTCCCCCCTCTGGAATCTTGATAGCAAATCCGCCTTCCTATGATTGAAGTTACAGTGTAAATGGAAGAACAGGGGACCTGACATAAAAATAAAAATTGCCTGGCCTTTAACTTTAGGTTCATTTATACTCCCACTTTATTCTTTCGTTCATACATGTTTGTTTTCATGAACGTGTTCTTAAGTCTCTACTATGTGCCAGGTAGTAGACATACAGGTGGTACCAGATTTGCAAAGGTGAGTAGTGCAGCCTCATCTTCACATAGCTCAGGGTCTAGTGAAGGAGACAGATAAGTGACAATGCGGTGGTGTTAGGGCTAGATTAGAAATGTGTGTATGAAATTACGAGATAATCAGAGAAAGAAGTCTTTGAATTGAGGCTTGAAGGATGAGGGAGTTTGCTTGGTAAAAGTAACGTCCCAGTCTTTCCCCCAGACCAGGTAGCATTGATTGAAGAGAGGCAGCCTCCTCAAAAAAGCAGCCTTACTCCCCGATTGCTGCGTGAGGGAATAGGGTTGGAAAAATTGGAAAAATGATCCTTCGCCAAGTTAGTTGAGTAACGTGAAGAAACACCAGCTCTTCAGCATTTGCATCTGTCTTTTGAACGCAATCAGCATGATAGAATTATCACTCTTTGATTTCCTGTGCGCTCAGACACCCCTCCATCTTATACGGTTAGGCCCAGCCCCTCTGAGGAACAGCCTTTGACCAGGCAAAACCAGAGTCCACTTGAGCAATGAGGAGAGATGGCCACAGAGCAGTCCTCATGGGAAAATACAAACCTGACCAAACATGGGAACACACAGGGATGGGAAGCCACCAAGCTTATGAGTTTGTCTGTCACTCCAGCATTGAACCGGCCCTGAAGATAAAGACCCAGTCTAAAAATGAAAAGTACAAACAGCGAAATTTAATCCCTTATAATGAAAAAAATAGAGAGTCACATTTCTATACATTGCTAAATAAACAGGGATAGACTTTGTGAAAAAAGTGCTGAAGCGGTCACCTCTGGAAAATGGGCGCTTTATAAATATGTGAATTACGTGATGTACATGACGAATACTGTTGATCGAATGTTCACCGTAACTTCTGTATTATTTATTTATCTCTAATTTGTTCATAATCCTGTTTCCTATACCTTTTCACCATGTTTTGGTTTAAACTATTTCCTCTTGTTCACCAACCCTTTAGAGATTCCAGTTTTCCAGGTTCACAAGGGAAACATTTGTCTTCCTAATTCTTTCTTCAGCTTCTCGAGTTTAAATATTGGTCTGCTTTCATTGTTCTGTTAACAGGTACCAGAGGACATTAGATTGATCAGAACGACAGCCATTATATAACCTTACCATAATTTTCATAGACAAATAATTTCTAGAAGACCGATCCCAAGTATTTCCTTCTTTCCAGTCTGCACAGTAATCTCATGCCAAGGTTCTCGTGTTATTTTCTTTACCGTCGGACCCTTTGATGTGCTGTCTCTTATGAATGGCCCAAATAAGTGACAGCATGAAGAACAATTATAAGACTGACTTGTAATTTCATTGCTTAAGAAATGGTAGCTTTCCAGCCACTGTGACTGCATGCTCCCAGGTTGAGGTAGTAGGTTGTATAGTTCAGAATTACATCAAGGGAGATAACTGTACAGCCTCCTAGCTTTCCCTGGGTCTTGCACAAAGCAACATGCCGAGAATGATCATGGTTCCTCCGGGCCTTTTCTTTTCCTAAGAAAGCCTATTAAAGGTAAGATTGGATACAGTTTTTTTAGAATTCATGTTTTATTTAATTCTTGCACCCTGAAGGTCTACAGCAGAAATAGGAGCAAGACCCCCAGCCTCCTGTATGGTCTTCATTTCTTAGCTAATACATCCACCCTTTAGAAGAGCCTGTGGCCTTGCCCTAGAAGACAGTCATTACTTTGTCACATTTACTATGAGTTTGACAGGAAACACAGCTATTACCTGTGTCTGTGTTGGATAAGAGTTTGTGTATTAAACATCTGTAGCCACTTGACATATAAGGACCTACTTAGTTTAGTATTGCTTATACATTTATAAAGATTTTTTTTTAAATCAAATTACCTCCCTGTGCAGGACAGTAATGTCCTCTCCTTTTCAGGGGCATAAACTTGAGTGATTTCACACAGCCGTGGTTTCCAAGGTCAAAGTAGTGTTTGGGGTCCTGTTTCTGAAGGCAGACTAACTGTCATGTGGTTGAATTTCTACAGACTCGGTAATAAGGTTGTATCTACCAGAGTTTAAATCATGCCGTCTTTGCTTTCAGAGTGGCTGTGGTGTCTAGGAGGTCATACCCTTGTGTTTTTTGGCCAGTAGCTCGTGGTTGGACGCAGAGTTTGGGAACTGCAAGGAAAATAAATTATGGAGGCCACTTCAGATACAACTTAGTGTCAGTTTCATCAGTAATGGATGGGTAAAGCATTCTTCAAAACAATTCATTCCTTATCTTCATCTTTGGTGAGTATGGGTTCTGTTTCCTCAGGGAAACTCTTCACTGAATTTTATATCTGACAATCATTCTTAGCCCCAGAAATCCCAAGTACACGATTAATACAAATTACCGTAGTTTGTCTTCTGAGAATTAATCTTAGGATTTAAAAAGAAAAAAAGAAAAAAAAAAAAAAGAGTTGCAGCATGCTACATTTTTAAAATATCCTCAAGAAATTATAATAGCTATAAATGGGTGATGTAAGTGTTATTTTAACTTTTCAGAATCCAGTGATTTAAACCAGCTATTTTCTAGCACACGCATTAGTTTCAAAACATAAATGTGTTGCTGGCAACTTGACCTTCTTCATCAATCAAGGAATGTTTTGCTGACACAGTTTATGGAGACTCTGGCATAGCAAGAGTATAGAAGAAGAATAGCAAGTTAATAAACTTTCTTGAAGACATATCACCTGTACTTCTTTATTTGCACTCATCAGATTCTTTTTGACTTGGTTCATTAGTAGAGGCATTTGACTAGTATGTGATAACCCAGTCAACCCCCTTCTGGTACTGGGTGATTATGCATTTCCACAGTCATTCTTGTCAGGACAAACACTAGCCTTCTCAAAGCTGGCTTCGACTTGTTGTCTTCCCCGAGCCTTTCTAGAAGACCCAGGGAGGAATAAGTAAGCCAAGTTTTTATTAATTCAATCAATATGTATTTTCTAAATACTTAGTGCACATTTGGATTTCGAATAGAATAATACCCCACCTCATTTCTATTCTTGTCCCACTGTACTATTTTCCCTTCATCTCTTGCCCTCCAAATTCTAACCCCACTGAAACACTTGTTTTTCTATTCTGAGACCAATCTTTGATGGTCTTTAATAGCTTGTTTCTCTAACACTTGTCCTTCCAAGTTCTATTGACCGCTTCCTTTAAATAGTGTTTATCAAACTTTAATGACCAGGAATCCCCCAGGGATCTTATTAAAATGCAGATTCTGATTTAGTAGGGCTGAATGGGGCCTGAAATGCGGCATTCCTACCAACTCTTCAGTGAGGCTGATGCTTTTGGTGTGTGGAGCACACTCTCGGGTAGCAAAGCTTTACATAATCAGATGTTTCTAAATTCCAAGATGTCCAGACACTTAGGCTGAGGGGAAAACATTTGGAGACAGCTCCCCGTCTTTAGGTAAGTACGGCAAAATTCTCCTTTAATTGCAATCACACAGCTTACCTTTTACAAATATTTTACTTTCTTTCATGAATGCAGAACCCTAAGGTGCAGTGCTATGAAAGTCGCATTTTAGAAATAAGGACCTTGTGACATTGAGTATGGTCCCAAAGATCTTCTTCATCTTACACTGACCATTCAGCAGACACACCCTTAAGAAGAGCCTGTAAAGAGAATCACCAGGGGCGTGAGTGCAGGTGCCATGCCTGGTTCTGCCCTACTCAAATCATTTAGGCCATCTGAACATCAGTGCCCGATTATGTGAACCCATGGACTAGACCTGGACAATTTCTGAGTGACCTTTAGTATAGAATTTTCAGCAATTCTGAGACTGTCATTCAGGAATTGTAGGTGGCAGTGACTAGAATCTTACTTTTTAGCCTCCGTAGCCTCCTGTCTTATAACGTGAAAACAGAGATTTCCAATTCTAGGTCTATGCTGTCAAAGGGACATGAGCAGAATGGTAAGGAGCAATTTGCAGTAATGGTTACCACAACCATCCGCTAACACGGAAAGCCACATTAAGGCAACGGATAAAACAGCCTAAGAAAACAGTGAATATTAATTCCCTTGTTCCTTCCATGGTTTGTAGATCATTAGGGTAATAAAGAAAAGTAAATTAATTTCTACCTAGTTAATGTCTGCGAACAGGGTTAAAAGCGCTGAATATCATTTTACAGTAGAGATTAGCTCAGTGGTGGACAGGAGGGGGGCTATGTCAGACATGTGAAATTCACCACCGCCCTCCCTGGTTCCTGTTTGTGTTCTTTCTAAACAAAAATTACGTGCTTCGTGCTCTACCGCCAACAGCAGTATGGAGCACACGAGAGCTTCTGTGGCCCTTCTCAACCTTTTTACATCAGTCACAGAACTCCCACTGTTCTGTGCTAATGCAAAATGCAATAACGTTTAGCATCAGGACATCTCTGAGTCAAGAGGTTAACGGAAAACACATCTCCCATTGTGTTCCTGCAGCTCTGATACTGTTAATGGTGAAAACACCATGGAGACAAATAGATCTCTCTTTATTCAGGATGCTTTGAGTGAAGAGAAAATATATATGACATGGTTACAATGTGAGAGCCCTCTCTATATGGTGCATTAAGGAGGAATGGGGGAGAGGAGAGGTTCATGTAACATCATGCTTGATATGGCTTGAGTCTTGTCTAGAGGGAGTTTTCTGTTGCCTGCCTTTTCTTTCTGTTGCTTTAATTCTTCCAGTTCTGCTGGTGGGGGGAGTGAGAGTTAACCTTTCAAGGTACAAATTCAAGGGAAGAGGACTCTGTGGATAAGCACAGTGGAAGGCTTTATGGAGTATGTTCTGAAACGTGGCGGGAAGAGATACACGATCACATACCTGCCACTTTCTTATCCTACTCTTGTGCGTCTTCCCTTTCTCTGGTGTGTGCTTCCAGTATAGAGACTGTGGACCAATATGTCTGTAAAAGGGAACCCAGGGGAAAAAATTAAAAACCCAAAACACACACATTATAATAATGCTGAGATTTTTACTTAAAAATTACCTGAAAGTGGACTGAATGTTCTTTGTGGCCAAATGAAGATCAGTGTGGTCTTATTATCCATTCACTTGAGAGTATCCCTCAGGGGAATCTTAGTCAAGGTCACTTCTTGTTCCTGTAGAACTTGAAAAAGAAATTTGTTTTACAGTTTATGAATTGTGATTAGAAGCTAAAATTGGAGTGTTCTCTTCTTTAGGACCTAAAAACTTTTCACTCTGTGGTCAAAAATTCTGGTTCAGGAATCCATTTGGGGAGGGGTATCTGCACAGGTTTAGATGTACCAAATAATTATCAAATTTTTAATGTTACATGTAGTTTTTGAAGCATTTGGAGGATATACATTATTGATTACCACTCAATCTGGTTAGATGACCACACTGGCTTTGGTGGGGGTGGGTGAAGGGGAAGAGTGGGGACTTGCATTCAGCTCTTACTTTGAACTGGACACTCTGAGATGTATTTTCAAACCAGGCTGATGCCCTTCAATGCTAGTATTCTAATCGTTGATTCCATTGCATCAAGGGCAGCCAGATTTCATGGATAAAATTTATCAAGTCCAGGAAAGAGGGAAAGGACTTCCAGAATGACTCATTGTTTAATGAATTAGGCCCCAAGTATTCTGTGGTTGCCATTTTAAAATTTGAGGAAAAAGCATAGACTCCAAATCATAGCTTGAATTCCAGATGGGGGCAGAGCGTGCTCAATGGTGAGGCTGCGGTGTTACAGCGATATGTTGTTTCTGGTCAACTGCTAATAAGCAACTTCAGAGCATCAATGGGGCTCTCATGATGTGTGTCCTGAATCCTCTAAGGGTTTAAGAGCCTTTAATCTATTTGTAGCTTTCTGTTACTGAGTAATGAAGTGCTGCTAATATACTGGAACCAATGAGCAAAACACATATTAAATCAAGCGTAATTCAAGGAGAATATATCCCCAAAAACTGAACAGAAAGGTGCAAAATGAATTTATGGGAAGTAAACTTTTTTTGGAGGGGGGGTGGAGACAGTAAACTTTTTATTACCTTTTATAACCACCAAGAAGGAGAGTTTTCTGGTTAACCGATATAGTTTTTAACAAAACTGCCGTATATGAGATTCATGAATGACCGGATTAAAAAATTAAAGATTATATTCTGCTTAAGGCTAAGATCATTCTAAATACAACATTTCTTTAAGATTTATAAGTTATTCAGAATCCTGTATGCTTCAAGATCAGCATCATAAAGCAAAATTGTTGTGGTGTAGTTAGTTAACGTGTAGAAGTGCCAGTTACAGATCTCAGCTTGATAGAATGCTGGTTAAATTAGATTTTACCGTTTATGTTCTACGGTTTAAGTTGGAAACTTGTGTTAATACTGACTGTGATCTCATCTAATGGAAAAGTGCCAAAATTCTCCGTTGCAAATGAAACACTATTTACCGGTCTACCAAAATATTTAGTTATGAATACGCATATATGTTATCCTGTGAACTTGGGTGGTTCTAAATTTAGCCAGTTCGGTTGGCTCTTCTCTGCCCCGGCAGATCTTCCCTCTACCTTTTTCCATCCTGTTCTGCGCTCTTGGAGGTTGGCCTTCCTGGGCTGTCTCAGCAATCCCTTTTCCCTTCTGACTTTTGCATGTGTTTCACCAAAGGGAGGCACCAGCAGGAGACCCAACAGAAAGTAGAGAGAGAGGTTAGAGCTTAATCCTCCTGCCTTTCTTCCTGCAGTCCGTGGAGTTGACCTGGCTTCATTCCTTACTGAAGTTGGTGGCACCTCTTACAAGTCCTAATTCTCTCTCCACCTTCTGATAACCACTCCCTCTCCTTGATCTCTCAGGCCTAGGTGGGTAATGACTTCCTCTCTTGTCAGTCCTCAGATACCTTACCATTTCTTTTTAATCTCTCTTAACTCTGCCCAATCTTTGTAAATAATCCTTACACTAAACTTCCCTTTGCTTCCCCATCAGAGTCTGCCATTTTCCTGTCCAGACTCTGATTTTCTAGCTAAGTCAATACAAGCTAAATAACAGAAATTAGTCACTCACTTTTCATCCTGCATGGGAGGTGAGGGATGGGCGAGTAGATATTTATCTTTTCCGTAATACTGTGAGCTCTGGAAGGGCAGGGACCATGTCTAATGTCCTTTATAATCCTCGACAGCACCTGCAGAGGGCTTAGTCCACGGTGCACTGCAGCTCAGTGAACATGGAGAGTCTTACTGAGTTCCTCTGGAATCCTCAAATTTGTCATTGGCTTAAATGGATTGTAAGCTCTTGACTTAGGATGTAGACTTCAAAAAATCAAGGACCACACTTTTTTCAACAACATTTTTAGTATAATTTCATGTGACACAAATATCATACCCACACTGGAAATACTAACTCAATAAAAGTAGAAGATTTACTTCATAGGTTAGGTTGATTCGTGTTTAGTAGATGAGAAATAATTATGTTCAAAATGTTTAGATCTGACTTTTCTTTTACGTTACCAACTCATCTCCTATTTGTTAGTTTTACCTGTTGGTGCTGTTTTTGTATATTTGTTTATCTGGCTTTTACCTCTTCAGTTGTAATGACAATTTTCTGAATATAATCTGGGTAGAGGGAGCATACCTGGCATGGTTAAAATAGGACTTAAGAACTGCGGAATAAAAAGAATTGTTACCAGAAGAGGTATCTTCACTGTTTCTTTGTGGTTCACATTTGCTGATTCACTATTTGACTTTCACCATAGTGCCAAAGCTCTCCATACTTTTAAGTTTCAAAATTAATCCCAATTCTATGAAATGTAGCAAATGGAAATGGAAAACACTTTGATTCATAAAGTAGCAAGCTGTTATTGTATTCACTTCCTGCTTTGCTCAAATCCATGTTTTAACATCTAATTGCTCCAAAATTTGGGAAAATAGATTAGGAAAATCAGTTAGGAAGAACTTGCCTTTTGACTTCCTTTACTGAAGGGAAACTGCCTGGTTAGTTCAAAGAGCAGATTCCTCACTGTTCATATTTGTAAAACAAGATCATTTCTTCAACAAATGGAGGTGGTTGAAACACTATCAACTCAGATAAATTAAACTTTGTGTCTCCCTGATAAGTGAAACTGTTTAATGATAATTTTACTAGTGCACTTGGGAAGTGACCAAAGCACTATTAGATAAGTTAAAACCAAAAAAACACGGAAAATATTTTTGCCAACTGTTTCTTCTTGGCCTCTTGGCAAAGATCAACAATTACGTTCCCTATCTAGGGACTATCTCTTGTGGGCCAGACCGGATGATCTAAGAGGTCTTTATGATCTCTAAATACTGTGACTTTTATCCCCAAGTGAACTACATAGTTTATTTACATAGAAACACGCTCACGGGCTTAAGGAAATGCAGTATGACTAATGGTAAGAAGAGTGAGCCAGGATGACTCAAGTGACTTTTTTTTCTAAATAGGATATAAGTAAATTAAAATCATAGACATTCTCAGTAGTTCTCCTCTAGCGTCTCAAGATATAGATCTTAGATGTCAGAATTTCCCAGTAGTGAGTTAGATTCCTGTCACCAGCAAATTATAAATGTATTACCCTGTTAAATCAGCAAACCTTTACTGCACTTATCAAGAAAGCTCTTTAGTGGATATTCGGTTTAATTGTTTTAATTTCACATTCTGTCCTGGGCACATGGGAAATTAAAAATGTTAGGAATGATAGAAAAATAAAAATGGCTAGAAAAATACAAGCATGATAAAGAAAGCATACTCACTGTGCACTTCAGCTTTATTAAGATTGTGTTTTTGTAGTCTTGAGCTACATTTATCTAGACAAATGATGCATTGGGAGGAATCTCATTTTTAATTAAAAAAAATTGTTTCCTCAGGACTTTGTTGGCAAAGAGAACATTTTTGAGGTCTCTTTTCTTTCCTTATGTTATACAGACATTTCATGCTCTCTCCATAAGGTAATACTTTGAATAGTCTAGCTGGGACTAAAAATGAAAATTGTTGTCACTGTTGCTGTTGATGCTTTCAAATTTTTTAAATCAAATGTCCTCCATACTCGACATAGGGCCCCCTTAAAAATAAATACAGGGACAGTCAAGAGATCTTACTCCCAGAAGGCTTCGAGTTTCTCAGCTGATTGCTTGCCCAGCTTACTCTGGGGGGATACACAGGGTAGAGGAATGTGGTTAAGATACACCAGTTGAGAAGGTTAGGATAACAAAACCCTAGTATCACTCATGGATTGTGTCCCTGTGACAACTGGACAAACTTCAGGCCATTCTTTTTCTTTGTTGTTAAAGATTTTTTGATGTGGACCCTTTTTTGAAGTCTTTATTGAATCTGTTACAATATTGCTTCTGTTTTATGTTTTGGTGTTTTGGCCCTGAAGCGTGTGGGATCTCAGCTTCCCGACCAGGGATCGAACCCACACCCCCTGCACTGGAAGGTGAAGTCTTAACCACTGGACCACCAGGGAAGTCCCCCAGGCCATTCTTTATTTTCAGAGGAGGTGTCCAGGTACTGATCCTTTCTGATGAAAATGGTGGTGGTGGGGAATTCTGTCTGGGGGCTTGATGAGCGATCCACCTATTCTCTTGTGTTTTCTGCTTTCAGAGTCCTGATTTATCATTTGGAAATCCCTTTTATTTCAGCCCTGAGGAGCAGGGCCATATAAATATCATGCATTGTTTTCTGACACCCTATAGCTTATTGCACAACTGATTTTATCGCTTATCCTCAAACTAAAGCGTTTCTTAAAAGATGATAATTTTTCTACGGGTCCTTTTATAGTATCTACTGAAAGCCCCAGTAAGTCACTCTCAACCTCCTCTGTGTCATGGGAAGACAGCTCTCAGAGTCACTTCCCATGATAAATTCAGTACAAAATGGAGCATGTACTCCTCATCCTGCAGTCTCACGGTTTAAGTGAGAATATCTCCATCATGAACATAGCTCATTTTACTAATTTATCTCAGTTTACTGTCTCATCCCACATTCTACCTATGATTTACCTTTGGTCTCAATTACTTTCATAGCTCATGCTTTGAAATTACCCTAAAACTTAGGTTTCTGCCAAGGGCTCTGTTCATGGTTGAGGATACCTTTGTTTTGACGGTATCTGTGTCTTCCCAGGTCTAGCTGAAAGGTCATCATCTCTCTTTCTGTTTCCCTCTCACCTCCCTCAGGCAGCTCTTCCTTTTGTGTTCACTTAATACTTTGTTCAAACAGCTACCCCATCATATGATGTGAGTGTTACACATGTCTGTTTCACTGATAGTTTTTGTGGATTCTTTGATGGAATGGACACCATTTTAATCATCCTTCTCTTCCCAGGCTGACACATAATAGTTATTTAATAAGTGTTGGTTCAGTTGAATCCCATTTTCTTTCAGTAAACAGTTTTTGACAGGTCTGTGATTTAGGAAATAGTAAACTTGGATAACCCACCGATGTGGGTTCTGTATTTAAGTGCGATACTGTAGTATTCTGTGACATCTATAGAGTTTTTTCCTTTCATTCTGCTATCGTTTCAGTGCACAAGATTGCATCTGGAATCAGGTGAGTAGCCAAGTCAAAACAGGGTGCAACTGAAGCTTGGCTTTTAAAAAGTTTCCTTAGGATGTTGGGAGTTGCCAGAAATTAAAGGCTTTATGAAGCTACAGGAGCAAAGAATAAGCCCCAGAGAGAAGTATTCGCATACTTATCAGAACACAATTGACCAAGTTTCATTACTTAATTTTTATTTCAGAGTAATCCCATGCAATTTCCCTGCAATGGGACAGAAGTACTGGGGACGCAGTCTCTCTTGATGTTGTACCCTTTTCTGCATTGTTCATTGAGTGTAAATAGAACCATCGTGGTCATGAAGATGATGAATGGTTGTCTTTGATGTTACTAAGCTTCCACGGTTGTTGTAGCTTCCTACTGGGCTACATTCTAGTAGAGTTTTTGAAGTGTTTTTTAACTAAGGAATAGATTTTATGATGCTGGTGGTAGTGATGGTAATGATGGTGATTTGTTTCATTCGACAATAAGTACCAAGTTACTTTTTAAAGTTAATCAAAATTTAAAAGTCCTTCAAATTAAGTGATGTGCCATTACAATAACATCTATCCAATTTAAGAATTCATTGAATACAATTAGTCTTATGTTGTCTTTTAGTTTTTAATCCCAGGAATGAAATAAATAAACCTTGCTATCTGGAAGGGTTTCAGTACAACCTAAAGAGTTAATGTTGCAATAGTTAACCACTCATCAGTTTCTCCAATCAATTTCATGTCACTTTATCAAATAACCTTTAACTTACTACTGTTTTGTTCTCTTTTCCCCTATGTCTATTTCAAGTTTTACTGTATCAATAATATGGGCCATTAACAATGTTTTCAACCTTCTCTGTTATACATAGATCATCTTATATAGACATATATACATTATATATATTATGTCCATACCCATATTGCATATATATCTCACATTGATTCATTCATTAAATAGTACTTTACTGAGCATTTGTGCTAGGTGTTGTCATGAATGCAAGATAGATATGATATTTCCTGCCCTCAAAGATCTTGAAATGTGAGGAGAATAAAATAATTACTTCACAAATACAAATGCATTAAGCACTATTCCAAAATGCCATGGTGAGTCAGAGAAAGAGAATATTTCCAAAGGTTGAATCAGAGAAAGCTTCATAGAAGAGATGTATTTTGAGCTGGGGCTTGAAGAATGGGTAAGATTTTGAGGGATAGAGATTAGGGGTAAAATATTTCTGATAAAGGGAAAATATAAATAAGGGGCTTGATTAGAGAGTAGTAGGAACTATTTGGGAATGGAAATAGTCCATTTGGGCTTAGACATAGTATAAAAATGGATTTAATAGAAGAAAAATCTTTACAAGTAATCTGAAATGAGTTCTTAAAGGGACTTTAATGCCATGTAAAGGTGTTTGGAATTTCGCCAGGTAGCTGTAGGGAGCATGTAGGTTGATTAACTGTCTACTTTAAGATGATTAATTAGCTTATAAAGTGGACAAGACGGGATAGGGGGAGACTAGTTAAGGACTTATTACCACAGACAGGTGATCTATGTATCAGTCTGAACTAGAGTCTTGGCAGTATGTGTAGAAAGGAGGGAATACTTGCCAGATCCTGTCTGTGCAATTGGGATTCAACAGTAGATGGATAAGAATGGTAAAGATTTGTTCAAGGTTGATTGGGTAAATTAATTCATTTTGGATTTTAACAGTATGGTATTGTGAATTTTTGCAGAAATATTTTGCAGGCCAGGAATGAAAGCAGAGGAAACAAATGGTGATTACTCATGATCATAATTTGGAAAATGAAAAGATGTGAAAGGTCAAAAGATAATAGATCCTGGGGTGCTAGCGAAAGCATCATTGAAATGACTTCACAAGCTTTATTGACTAAAGTAGAGCTAGATAAGAATGATTGGCTTGGGGGATTCTTTGGAATTTTGGAGTTTCTGTGTCACAAATTGAAATTGAATAGATTCAGTAGAAGTGAGGAGTGGATATGTGATAATTAAGAGAGGCTTTCCTGAGGTTGAAACAGTTCCAGCTTTTGATGAATTTCAGGTTGTGGCCATGTGTACTGATGACTAAAATGGAAAGGAAATAAATATCATTGGACTTGATGAGGCCAAGGTACTCAAAAGACCCTCAATGTAGCCAGGGTGGGGGAAAAGACCATAAACTGAGAACAAAATTATAGAATTAAAGTACCCCCAAACTGAATGAAAGTTCAGAGACAAATGTCCATGCACTGTCTCTATCTCTAAGAAAAGTGTGGTACTGAAATTGGGCAAGTCTTAGTGAAGAAGCCCCACTCTTTCTGCCGGGTTCTAATAAGTGAAGAATTCTCAGTTACTTTCTAATTTTCTGAGAATTCATCTTTTCAAATGCAAATATTATACTTATTCACTAAAGGCAAGAACATAACTTCACAGTCATTGGACATGTTTAAAGGTATGGTCAGTCCTCATTATTTATGAATCTCATATTTGCAAATTCGCCCACTCACTAAAAGTTATTTATTTGTAAACCCAAATTAATACTGGTGGTGCTTTTGTGGTCAGTTGGAGACATGTGTAAGGCAGTGAAAATTTGTTTTGCTGGTACACACAACCTCCTAGCTGGGGTGGAACAAGGCGACTCTGCCTTCTTGTTGAAGCTCTCTTACTGTGTCCTTTTTGGGATTTATTTAGTGCCATGTTTTTTGCATTTTTGCACATTTTGTCAAAGATTTCACTGTTTAAAATGGCCCCCAGGGGCAATGCTGCAGTGCTGTCAAGTGTTCCTAAACACAGAAAGCTGTCGTGGGCCTTATGGAGAAAATACGTGTGTTAGATACGCTTCATTCACACATATGAGTTATGGTGCCGATGGCCATGAGTTCAACGTTAATGAATCAACAATATATATTAAATAAGGTGTCTCTAAACAGAAACACACATAAAACAAAATTATGTACTGATTAGTTGATGAAAACATGACCAGAGGCTTGCAGGAAACTAACCTGGTATTTCCCCTAGGAGGAATTCTTCAGTATTCACTAATTCAGTGTTCACAGCATCTCTACAGAAGATAACTGCCACAAATAATGGAAATCAACTGTGGCTTGTTTTTGTTAAAGGTAGCTGTGTTCGTTGTTTGGATCCCCACTCAAGTTCTTTATCCCTCATGACCATTCCCTCTGAGAAGTGTATGAACTTCGCATAGACACTATTCTCTTGTTAATTTGTTGATGAAACCAAAATATGATTTATTTAAATGGTATTTTGAAGTAATTTTAGACCTATGGACAAGTTGCAAAATAGTACAGTGTTCATCTAGATTCCCCTGATGTTAACATTTTTACAACCACAGTACAATTATCATAACTAAGTAATTAACATTGTTATAGGGCTACTAATAACTAATTACAGACCTTATTAGAATTTCTCCCCATTTCCCTTTAATGTCATTTTTCTGGTCCAGGGACCAATTTGGTATCCCACATTGCATTTAGTGTGTTGTTCCTTGGTCTCTTTCAGTCTGGGACACTTTTTCAGTCTTTCTTTGTCTTCTATGGCCCCACCATTATTAAAGAGCACTACTGCTCAGGTATTTTGTAGACTGTCCCTTAGTTTGGATTTATGTGATTTTTTTCCATGATTAGATTGAGGTTATCCATTTTTGGCAAAGATGCCATCATATCAGGGTCAATGATGTCTATAGGCTATCTTACTGGTGATGTTCATTTTGATCACTTGGTTAAGGTAGTGTCTGCCGTGTTTTTCCACTATAAAGTTACTATTTTTCTCTTTGTGATTAATAAGTGGAGGAAGTTTCTTTTAACGTTAAAATGTTCTAGGAGATTACTTTTCAATCAGCAAGCACATTAGCACTAATCAGTTCCATTCTGAGCACAGTGATAAGTAGGTGGCATAGTTTTAAATGGTATTCTTTTCTTCAGTGAGGACTAACAGTCTAGTTGGGAAGATAGAAATAGCACACACTAAACAACATTATACGAGGAAAGATAAAGAGAACTACATTGTGGCAAGTTGTGTGACACAAAATATAAAAGCTATAGGATTGATTAGGGAAGGCTTCCTGTGGAAAGCGGGAGCTCCTGTTGTACTCTGAAGACTGGGTAGGCTTTTTCTAGGTAGAACGTTATAATTCAGTGAAGTATATTGAGTACTTCAACTCCTTGGGAACTGTGCTATGATCCAGGCATGTATAGATAAAGAAACAGAATCCTTACCTTCAAGAAGCTCCCAGTCTAGAGCATCCTCCAGAGCAAGATGTCACCACAGGAATCCCTACTACAGGCTGTCGGAGGGAATGCTGAGCTACTGCGTCTACCGCTAGGTTCCAGCCGTGTGGCTGACAGGGTCTTCGTGCTCCAGCCGGGTGTCAGGCCTGAGCCTCTGAGGTGGGAGAGCCGAGTTCAGGACATTGGTTCACCAGAGACCTTCCGCCCCACGTACTATCAGATGGTGAAAGCTCTCCCAGAGATCTCCATCTCAATGCTAAGACCCAGCTCCACTCAATGACCAGCAAGCTATAGTGCTGGACACCCTATGCTAAACAACTAGCAAGACAGGAACACAGCCCCACCCATTAGCAGAGAGGCTGCCTAAAATCATAATAAGGTCACAGACACCCCAAAATATACCACCAGATGCGGTCCAGCCCACCAGAAAGACAAGATCCAGCCTCATCCACCAGAACACAGGCACCAGTCCCCTTCATGAGGAAGCCTACAAAACCCACTGGACCAACCTTACCCACTGGGGGCAGACACGAAAAACAATGGAAACTAGGAACCTGCAGCCTGCGAAAAGGAGACCCCAAACACAGTAAGTTAAGCCAAATGAGAAGACAGAGAAACACACAGCAGATGAAGGAGCAAGGTAAAAACCCACCAGACCAAACAAATGAAGAGGAAATAGGCAGTCTACCTGAAAAAGAATTCAGAGTAATGATAGTAAAGATGATCCAAAATCTTGGAAATAGAATGGAGAAAATACAAAAAACGTCTAACAAGGACCTAGAAGAACTAAAGAGCAAACAAACAGTGATGAACAACACAATATATGAAATTAAAAATTCTCTAGAAGGAATCAATAGCAGAATAACTGAGGCAGAAGGATGGATAAGTGACCTGGAAGATAAAATAGTGGAAATAACTACCATAGAGCAGAATAAAGAAAAAAGAATGAAAAGGATTGAGGACAGTCTCAGAGACCTCTGGGACAACACTGAACACACCAACATTCGAATTATATGGGTCCCAGAAGAAGAAGAGAAAAAGAAAGGGACTGAGAAAATATTTGAAGAGATTATAGGTGAAAACTTCCCTAAGTTTTCCTTATGGGAAAGGAAATAGTTAATCAAGTCCCGGAAGCGCAGAGAGTCCCACACAGGATAAATCCAAGGAGAACCATGCCAAGACACATATTAATCAAACTATCAAAAATTAAATACAAAGAAAAATTATTAAAAGCAGCAAGGGAAATGCAATGAATAACATGTAAGGGAATCCCCATAATGTTAATAGCTGATCTTTCAACAGAAACTCTGCAAGCCAGAAGGGAGTGTCAGGACATATTTAATGTGATGAAAGGGAAAAACCTACAACCAAGATTACTCTACCCAGCAAGGGTCTCATATTCAACAGAGATTCGACAGAGAAATTAAAAGCTTTACAGACAAGCAAAAGCTAAGAGAATTAAACACCACCAAACCAGCTTTACAACAAATGCTAAAGGCATTTCTCTAGGCAGGAAACACAAAAGAAGGAAAAGACCTACAATGACAAAGCCAAAACAATTAAGAAAATGGTAATAGGAACATACATATTGATAACTACCTTAAATGTAAATGGATTAAATGCTCCAACCAAAAGACATAGACTGGCTGAATGGATATAAAAACAAGACCCATATATATGCTGTCTACAAGAGACCCACTTCAGACCTAGGGACACATACAGACTGAACGTGAGGGAATGGAAAAAGATATTCCATGCCAATGGAAATCAAAAGAAAGCTGGAGTAGCAATTCTCGTAACAGACAAAATAGACTTTAAAATAAAGACTATTACAAGAGACAAAGAAGGACACTACATAATGATCAAGGGATCAATCCAAGAAGAAGATATAACAATTGTAAATATTTATGCACCCAACATAGGAGCACCTCAATACAGAAGGCAAATGCTAACAGCCATAAAAGGGGAAAGCGACAGTAACACAGTAATAGTAGGGGACTTTAACACCCCACTTTCACTGATGCAGACAGATCATCCAGTCCCACTACTGGGCATATACCCTGAGAAAACCATAATTCAAAAAGAGTCATGTACCACAGTGTTCATTGCAGTTATGTTTACAATAGCCAGGACATGGAAGCAACCTAAGTGTCCATCGACAGATGAATGGATAAAGAAGATGTGGCACATACATACAATGGAATATTACTCAGCTGTAAAAAGAAATGAAATTGAGTTATTTGTAGTGAGGTGGATGGACCTAGAGTCTGTCATACAGAGTGAAGTAAGTCAGAAAGAGAAAAACAAATACTGTATGCTAACACATATATATGGAATCTAAAAAAAAAAAACCAAAAAAACCCCCTGAAGAACCTAGGGGCAGGACAGGAATAAAGATGCACACATAAAGAATGGACTTGACATGCAAAGGGGGAAGGGTAAGCTGGGATGAAGTGAGAGAGTGGCAGGCACATATATACACTACCAAATGTGAAATAGATAGCTCGTGGGAAGAAGCCACATAGCACAGGGAGATCAGCTCAGTGCTTTGTGTCTACCTAGAGGGGTGGGATAGGGAGGGTGGGAGGGAGATGCAAGAGGGAAGAGATATGGGGATATATGTATATGTATAGCTGATTCACTTTGTTATAAAGCAGAAACTAACACACAATTGGAAAGCAATTGTACTCCAAGAAGGGTGTTTAAGAAAAAATGAAAATAAATAAGGAAACACTTTAAATGATACATTAAGCAAGATGGACTTAATTTATATTTATAGGACATTCCATCCAAGAACAACAGAATACCCTTTCTTCTCAAGTGCTCATGGAACATTCTCCAGGATAGATCATATCTTGGGTCACAAAGCAAGCCTTGGAAAATTAAAGAAAACTGAAATCGTATCAAGTATCTTTTCCAACCACAACGCTATGAGACTAGGTATCAATTACAGCAAAAAATCTGTAAAAAATACAGACACGTGGACGCTAAACAACACACTACTAAATAACCAAGAGATCACTGCAGAAATCAAAGAGGAAATCGAAAAATACCTAGAAACAAATGACAATGAAAACATGATGACCCAAGACCTATGGGATGCATCAAAAGCAGTTCTAAGAGAGAAGTTTACAGCAATACATTCCTACCTCAAGAAACAAGAAACAACCTAACCTTAAACCTAAAGCAATTAGAGAAAGAAGAACAAAAACCCCCCAAAGTTAGCAGAAGGAAAGAAATCATAAAGATCAGATCAGAAATAAATGAAAAAGAAATGAAGGAAACAATAGCAAAAATCAATAAAACCAAAAGCTGGTTCTTTGAGAAGATAAACAAAATTGATAAACCATTAGCCAGACTCATCAAGAATAAAAGGGAGAAGACTCAAATCAACAGAATTAGCAATGAAAAAGGAGAAGTAACAACTGACACTGCAGAAATACAGAGGATCATGAGAGATTACTACAAGCAACTATATGCCAATAAAATCGACAACCTGGAAGAAATGGACACATTCTTAGAAAAACACAAACTTCTGACACTGAACCAGGAAGAAATAGAAAATATAAAGAGACCAATCACAAGCACTGAAATTTAGAATGTGATTAAAAATCTTCCAGCAAACAAAAGCCCAGGACCAGATGGCTTCACAGGTGAATTCTATCAAGCATGTAGAGAAGCGCTAACACCTATACTTCTCAAACTCTTCCAAAATATAGCAGATGGAGGAACACTCCCAAACTCATTCTACAAGGCCACCATTACCCTGATACCAAAACCAGACAAAGATGTCACAGAGAAAGAAAACTACAGGCCAATATCAGTGATGAACATAGATGCAAAAATCCTCAACAAAATACCATCAAACAGAATCCAGCAGCACATACACCATGTGTAAAAGGATCATACACCATGATCAAGTGGGGTTTATCCCAGGAATGCAAGGATTCTTCAATGTATGCAAAAAATCAATGTGATAAACCATATTAACAAATTGAAGGAGAAAAACCATATGATCATTTTAATAGATGCAGAAAAGGCTTTGGACAAAATTCAACAGCTGTTTATGATAAAAACCCTCCAGAAAATAGCATAGAGGGAACTACCTCAACATAATAAAGGCCATATATGACAAACTCACAGCCAACATCGTTCTCAGTGGTGGAAACCTGAAACCATTTCCTCTAAGATCAGGAACAAGACAAGGTTGTCCACTTTCACCACTATTATTCAATATAGTTTTGGAATTTTTAGCCACAGCAATCAGAGAAGAAAAAGAAATAAGAGGAATCCAAATTGGAAAAGAAGGAAAACTGTCACTGTTTGCAGATGGCATGATACTATATGTAGAGAATCCTAAAGGCGCTACCAGAAAACTACTAGAGCTAATCAATGAATTTGGTAAAGTAGCAGGATACAAAACTAATGCACAGAAATCTCTTGCTTTCCTATACACTAATGATGAATAATCTGAAAGAGAAATTAAGGAAACACTCCCAGTTACCATTGCAACAAAAAGAATAAAATATCTAGGAATAAACCTACCTAAGGAGACAAAAAACCTGTATGCAGAAAACTATAAGACACTGATAAAAGAAATTAAAGATGATACCCACAGATGGAGAGGTATACCATTTTCTTGAATTGGAAAAATCAACATCATGAATATGACTGCACTCCCCAAAGCAATCTAAAGATACAGTGCACTCCCTATTAAACTACCAATGGCATTTTTCACAGAACTAGAACAAAAAATTTCACAATTTGTGTGGAAACACAAAAGACCCCGAATAGCCAAAGCAATCTTGAGAAAGAAAAACAGAGCTGGAGGAATCAGGCTCCCTGACTTCAGACTATACTACAAAGCTTCAGTAATCAAGACAGTATGGTGCTGGCACAAAAACAGAAATATAGATCAATGGAACAGAATAGAAAGCCCAGAGATAAACCCATGCACATATGGCCACCTTATCTTTGATAAAGGAGGCAAGAACATACAATGGAGAAAAGGAAGCCTCTTCAATAAGTGCTGGGAAAACTGGACAGCTACATGTAAAAGAATGAAATTAGAACACTCCCTAACACCATACACAAAAATAAACTCAAAATGGATTAAAGGCCATACACTATAAAACACTTAGAGGAAAACATAGGCAGAACACTCTGTGACATAAATCACAGCAAGATCCTTTCTGACCCACCTCCTAGAGAAATGGAAGTAAAAGCAAAAATAAACAAATGGGACCTAATGAAACTTAAAAGCTTTAGCACAGCAAAGGAAAACATAAACAAGACGAAAAGACAACCCTCAGAATGGGAGAAAGTATTTGCAAATGAAGCAACTGAGAAAGGATTAATCTCCAAAATATACAAGCAGCTTATGCAGCTCAATATCAAAAAACAAACAACCCAATCCAAAAATGGGCAGAAGACCTAAGTAGACATTTCTCCAAAGAAGATGTACAGATTGCCAAACAAACACATCAAAGGATGCTCAGCATCACTAATCATTAGAGAAATGCAAATCAAAACCAAATGAGGTATCACCTCACACCAGCCAGAATGGCCATCATCAAAAAAATCTACAAACAATAAATGCTGGAGAGGGTGTGGAGAAAAGGGAACCCTCTTGCACTGTTGGTGGGAATGTAAATTGATACAGCCACTATGGAGAACAATATGGAGGTTCCTTAAAAAACTAAAAATAGAATTACCATATGACCCAGCAGTCCCACTACTGGGCATGTAGAAAACCATAATTCAAAAAGAGTCATGTACCGCAACGTTCATTGCAGCTCTGTTTACAATAACCAGGACATGGAAGCAAACTAAGTGTCCATCGACAGATGAATGGGTAAAGAAAATGTGGCACATATAAAGAGAAAAACAAATATTATATGCTAACACATATATATGGAATCTTTAAAAAAAAGTCAGAAAGAAAAACAAATACTATATGCTAACACATATATACAGAACCTTTAAAAAAAAATGGTTCTGAAGAAACTAGGGGCAGGACAGGAATAAAGACGCAGACATAGAGAATGCACTTGAGGACACGGGGAGGGCGAAGGGTAAGCTGGGATGAAGTGAGAAAGTGGCATGGACATATATACACCATCGAATGTAAAATAACTAGCTAGTGGGAAGCAGCCACATAGCACAGGGAGATCAGCTCGGTGCTTTGTGTCCACCTAGAGGGGTGGAATAGGAGGGTGGGAGGGAGGTGCAAGAAGGAGGGGATATAGCAATACATGTATACGTATACTGATTCACTTTGTTATACAGCAGCAACTAATACAACATTGTAAAGCAATTATACTCCAGTAAAGATGTTAAAAAACAAAAAAAGCTCCCATTCTAGTGAGAAGGACATAGGTGTCTATAAATGGAGAGCAGATATGATCGCTGTTGTGTGGAGATGGGAGGGGAGAGGGTATTACAGGTGTGGCAGAGTGATACCACATCTTGGAGATGAAAAGAACATAACCTTCATGTTATCTAGCCTAAATCTCTGCGCTCTAAGAATGCCAGAAAAGTTCCTGTGATGATGTCACTCAATCTATATTTAAACTCTTCTAAGTCACAAGAAGTTTATTTCTCAAAGCATCTTATCCCACAGATTTATATCTTTTACTGATAGAAAAAGTTTTTTTGTTCCTTTTTCTGTTGACCTAAAATTTACCTCCTCCAACCTTTCACCAATGAGTCTAGCTCTTCCCTCCTTTGCTATGAGGGAATGTTTCTACTCTCTCTTTTTGGGAGACAGTCCTTGAAAGTAGATATTAAATCCTTTCTCAATGTCCTCCTTTCACATTAAACATGAGTAAATCTATATACAGATCTTTTACAAGTCTTCATGTATTTGTTTGTCAATTGATATGGCAACCAGAATTGAAAATATTCTGCGGCTTTCCAACCAGTAGAGAACACCATGTAACTAGTCTCTCCCTTATTCTAGACAACATAATTCTATTAATATAGCCTGTGTGTGCTTTGGTTATTTTGGAGGCAAAACTGTTGGCTTGGTTTGTATTTTCCTTATAAATAATCCATGCCCCCTTGAATGCCCTCACACTTATTCTGATCTCCTCCCCTGGAAATATTTTAGAATAATTATTATATAAAATCTCTCCCACACAATTCAGTTGGAGTTTTGAGCCTAGCATTCAAAACTTATTTATTCCTGTCATATTTTGTGCTCTTTATTTGGACTTCCTGTTGGAGTTCTCTTTGAACTTTGATCTTGTCATCTGGCACAGCTTTTATTTTCCCCCACTTTCAATATCTACAGATTTCATAAGAATCGAATCTATTTTTATCCAAGGCTTTAATGAAATAAACAAGACAGGATCAAGAACAGAGCTCTTCGGCAAACCATATATGTCTGGTCATTTCACAATATAAAAAGCTCCCAGTTGGACTGTCATTCAGCCCCCCTGTCTCTCTCTGCAGGGTACGGGTATGGGGGAGAGCAGGGCATGCTCTTTGACAACGATGAGTCCGACCTAACCAGAGCCCAAGGTGGCATGTTGGCCAGCAGTTTCAAATCAGGTTATACTTCACGGAAGGTGGGTTACTTGGTGTCATATCCTAAAAGCCAGGAAGAACCATAATTGCTAAAGACAAGAATTCTATAATGTTTTACTGCTTGTGGAGTTTTCACACATGCACGGTCTTGTAAATATGAACCGGTATCAGTTGCCAATGAAGAGTTGGGGCTAGGGAATGACAAAAGAAAAACAGAATTTAAAGCAGAGTGTTCTGTTAACGGAACTCCAGGTAGACCAGAGGAGGGAGAAACTTGAGGACGGGAGGCTAGCCAGGAAGCTGCCGGATGTACCAAGGAGGTGAAGAGGTGAAGAAGTTACACACACAGTAGTGAAAAGTGAAGAGGGAGGAGAAGATCAAAGACATATGTTCCACAGAAGAGCAATAGGACTTTGTAACTAAAAATGGGTTTGGGGAGGGAGGGGGAGGGACAAATAAAAGACCATTCCCACATTTTATATCTTATCTCGAAGAATGACGGCCCAGTTGGCAGAAACAAAGGAGCTGGTAAAGGGAATCCTGTTTAGGTTTTTCTTGTTTTAGTTTAACACTTCGGTAAGAACCTAAGACTGAAGAGTCATCATCCACATTAGCAAAGAGAGAGGGTTTCTGAGGAATTGTTATTCTCAAGTCAAAACTTAAATGGCCCCCTTCGTGGCATGACGGCATGGTAGCATCACCGTGGCTGTCAGCCCCTTTTGGTTTCCTGGTGCATTGGTGGACTACTGTAAAAGTAGTAAATATTGTTTCCGGTTGAACCAAGGATCTCTTAAGCTTGCAGGTCCATTTAAGATGTTGCCAACGGTAAATGTGGTTGTGAAAATCTTGGAAATGGAGGTTAGCTAGGATAAATGATGTCCAAATCATAGAATGAGTCATAGGAATAAAGTCTTGGATATCTCATTCTTTAACCATCAGCAGATATTTTGACAAAGCTATCTACCTACTCCTAATGGAACATTCTACTTGTTTCTTTCAACGAATGTTCAATTTTTAGTCTCTTTACACCCCCATGCACACACACAAGTAAGCGCTAAAGAGAGAGTGAAAAGATATTAACTCGAAGCCCCATTAATCAGCCTTCAGAAACGACCCTGTTATTAAGCTCTTGATCATCGTCATCACCAGCTATTCATTAAGCAACTGACTGTGCTTATGCTAAGGACGCGCAGAAGTCACGGGGGTGGGGGGTGCCCTCTCTGGGCACATAGACGCTGCATACAAGAGCAAGAGAGAAAATAATGTAAAATGGACAAACAAAAATGCTAAGTGAGCAGTGATTCAGTTTATCATATTCTGGAGAAAGGGAAATTGGGCAAGACATTTTTGCTTGATTTGATAGGGTACCTCCTCTCTCGTTTTCACAAGCTTCCCTTTAATCAGTCTCCCTAAAGATTTTGGCTCTAATGGGATTGTATAATACGGGGTGGTTTGAAGACCCAAGAGCTAAATATATTTGACTCTCTCTTTGTTCTTTTTTGTTGTTGATTCCTATTATTGAACATGGATATTTTTCTTTTAAGTCCAAGGTGTCATTCTTTTTCTTGTAAGCAAACCTCCCCTATTCCTGATATGGCATCAGTGCAGGTATCCCTGTGTCTGCATCTAACTTTGTATTATCTGGAAGAGGGGACCATCAAACTTTATCTATAAAGGTCCAGAGAGGAAATATTACAGTATGGACTTTGTAGGTCATATGATCTTTGTTACAACCACTCAGCTCTCTCGTAGTGACAAAGAAGCCATAGACAAGAGAAAACAAATGAGCATGACTAGATTCCAATAAAACAGGGAGTCGACAGGATTTGACTCCAGAGCTGTAGAGCTGTAGTTTGCTGACCCCTAAACTGAAAGAAGTTTGTTTACTAAGGAAAATGTGTTAAAAACCAACCCGCATCTCCCTATATGTAATGAAGAATTCTTCACCCTTGGACAGAGGAGTATGAAGAAATGACAAAGCTCGTCAAGGTTTTCAATTACAGAATTTCTCAACAAATATAACTGCTCTCATCTATAATTTGCTATTTCAGTCAGACATTCTTATGAAGTAGTCTTTGGAAGTTTGATTATATTATCCATTTTATTTCTGGGAGAAGGGATGCCTGTGTTCCATTTACTAAATGTGTCTGGTAACTTTTTTTTTTTTTTTGCGGTACGCGGGCCTCTCACTGTTGTGGCCTCTCCCGCTGCGGAGCACAGGCTCCGGACGGGCAGGCTCAGCGGCCATGGCTCACGGGCCTAGCCACTCTGCGGCATGTGGGATCTTCCCGGACCGTGGCACGAACCCGTAACCCCTGCATCGGGAGGCGGACTCTCAATCACTGCGCCACCAGGGAAGCCCTGGTAACTTCTTAAAAACGATCTCCTAGAAATTTTCCTAAACGTGCATTTCATCTTCTTAGCAGCTGCATTAAGCAGTCTCCTCCTGCCTTGACTTTCTGTAGTCAGTGCCCTTGCTGTACCCATTATTCCCCTTTCTCCTTGAAATCTTCACACTGGAACCACATATACTGACCATTTGTTTTTTGGTTGGTTTATTCTTTGTTTAGTCTACTCTCCACTGACTGCACCAATAGAGAGCGGTGACGTAGGTAATCTAGAAACAATGGATAATCTCCAGGTCCCTCCAACTTTGGAATGCTTCATATGATTTTTGTGGGGACAAATTTACCTTGGTAATTGTATTCTGCCCAACCTAATATTGAAATCAAGTCTCATTTCTAGAGCACCTCATTGACCGAAGTGATTGAAAAGTGTGTCTCTGATTAAGAAAATCATTTGATACAGATAACACTTAGGCAGATAATAAGAGATTTGAGTATATGAATAGCTAGATGACAACTGACATGTCAATCAGCAAATAAGTTTAAAAGCACTATTATTTGTCATGGACATGTAGCATCTACTTAAATATTACTAGGTACTTTTATATGCATTATTTTAACCCTTAGGACAACTGTATTATGGGGATATTATCAGCTTCATTTTTGTTTTTTTTAAAGATTTATTAATTATTTATTTTTGGCTGCATCGGGTCTTAGTTGCAGCACACGGGATCTTCATTGAAGCATGTGGGATCTTTCGTTGCGGCGCGTGGGCTGTTTGTTGTGGTGCGCAGGCTTCTATCTAGCTGTGGTATGCGGGTTTTCTCTTCTCTAGTTGTGGCATGCAGGCTCCAGAGCACGTGGGCTCTGTAGTTCGTGGCATGAGGGCTCTAGCTGAGGCGCGTGAGCTCAGTAGTTGAGGCACACGGGCTTAGTTGCCCCGCAGCATGTACAATCTTAGTTCCCCGACCAGGGATCGAACCCATGTCCCCTGCATTGGAAGGCAGATTCTTTACCACTGGACCACCAGGGAAGTCCCTCAGCTTCAGTCTGAAGATTAGGCTTTGAGTGGTAAAATGACTTCCTGCAGGTCTCAGCAGGATAAAGAAAGGGTTGGGATTTGTGCTCAGTCCTCCAATAGTAGTAGATCTAGCACTCTTTAGACAGCTACCTGTGGGTATAGTGAACAGATTCCATGCAATTCAGAAACACCATTGCCCTGCTTTTTTCGGGACACTGAGAGGACTGTATGCATAATACAAGACAGAGTTGTTACTTGGAGGGAATTTGAAAGCTATTCTCAGATATTAAGATATACAGGCATTCACAGTTCTGTGCCTTTGTTCATGTGCTTCTCTTGACAGTCCCCATCTTTATGTTTAGCAAATTTACTTAGTTTATGTGCAACAGAGTGCATCCATTTACAATATAGAATTGATGAGTCTCTACAGGCTTACATCCATAAAATAGCCATGACAATCAAGTTATAGAACATCTTCATCATCTCCAAAAGTTTCCTTGTGCCCCTTGGCAATCCATCTCTCCTTCTGGCCCTGGCCCTAGGCAAGCACTGATCTGCTTTGGGTCTCTATAGATTAGTTTGTATTTTCTGCAGTTTTATATAAATAGAATCTTACAGTATGTACTCTTTTGTGTTGGTTTCTTTCATTCAGGATAAAGATTTTGAGACTCATCCAGGTTGCATGTTTAGGTAGTTTGTTCCTTTTTACTACTGAGTAGTAGTTTATGGTAGTATGGATATATCACAATTTGTTTATTCATTCTCCAGTTGATAGACATTTGGGTTATTTCCAGTTTGGGGCCGCTCTGAACATTTGTGTGTAAGTTTTGGTGTGGACGTATGTTTTTATTTCCCAGTAGAATTGCTGGGTCGTATGGTAGATATATATTTAAGTGCCAGTTGTCTTCCGTGGCTTACCATTTTACATTGCCACTAAGAGCATGTGTGAGTTCCGGTTTCTCAATATTCTTGTCACAACTTGTTATTGTCAGTCTTTAATTTTTACTTTTATACAATTTTAAAGGTTACACTCCATTTACAGTTATTACAAAATAGTGGCTGTATTCCTTGTGTTGTACAGTACATCCTTGTAGCCTACCTTAGGTAGCTGTTCTAATGAGCATGTAGTGGTTCGGTATCTCCTTGTGATTTTAACTTGCATTTCCCTGATGACTAAGGACTTTGAACATCTTTTCATGTCCTTATTTGTATATCTTCTTTTGTGAAGAGTTTGTTTAAATTTTTATCTCTTTTATTAGGTTATCATTATCATTCGGTTATAAGAGGTCCTTATATATACAAGCTAGATACCAATCTGTCATATTATATGCATGGCAAATATTTTCTCTCCATTTATTGTGTGTATTTTCATTTTGTTAATCGTGTCTTTTAAAGAGCAAAAGATTTACGTTTTGATCAAGTCCCATTTATTGAATTTTTTCTCTTACAGTTCTTTTATTCCTGGAATAAATTCTAATTGGTAATGATGTGGATTTTTTTATGGTGTTAGATTTGATTTATTAAAATTTTATTAAGGATTTTTACATCTGTGTTCAGTTTATGTTCATGAAAGGTATTGGTCTGTAATTGCCTTGTCATTTATTTATCCAATTTTAGTAAAAATTCAGTTTGAAAGTGTTCTCTTTCTTATCTTTGCCTACCCCCAAAGTTTCAGAGAGTTTCTCCTGTATTTTCTTCTAAAAGATGAATAGTTTTAGCTTTTATATTCAAGTCTATTGTTTACTGTGAGATAATTTTTGTATGTGTTATGAAATAAGGGTCAATGTTCTTTCTTTTCTAGGCAGTTAACTTGTTCTAGTGTCATTTGTTGAAATGACTCCACCCCCTCCGTTGAGTTGCCTTGGAACTTCTGTCAGAAAACCAGTTGACCATATAAAGTGTAGATCTAGTTTGGATTCTATTCTGTTCCATTGGTTTGTAGGTCTATTCTGTCCTCCAGTACCACACTGTCTTTATTATTATACCTCTATAGTAAACCTTGAAATAAAGTAGTATAAAACCTCTGTTCTGTAAAAATTACTTTGAAAATTCTGGAAACTTTGTGTTTTGATATTAATTTTAGGATAAACTTGTCAATTTTTGCAGGAAAAAAAGGGGGGGTGACTTGCTGAGATTACTTTGAATCTCTAGCTAGGTTTGCGTAGAATTGACATGTTAATGATATTGGAATCTTCCAGTCTATGAACCTGGTATGTCTCTGCACTTCTTCAGGTCTTTAACTTCTCCCAGCAGTATTTTGCCATTTTCACTGTAAGCTCTTACACATTGTATTAGTTTCCCAGAGCTACTGTTATAAATTATCACTAACTGCTTGGCTGAAAATAACAAATTTATTTTCACTGTTCAGGAGGCCAAAAGTCCAAAATCAAGGTATTGGCAGGTTGGTTCTTTCTGGACACTCTGAGGGAGAAACCATTCCATACCTAGCTTCTGGTGTCTGCCAGACATCCTTGGCATTCCTTGGCCAGTTTCTTGCCTCTGTTTCTCCTGGTGTTCTCCTTCTATGTCTCAGTGTCTTCTCCTTTTCTATCTCTTATAAGGATACTGTTGTTGGATTTAGGGACCACCCTAATCCAGGATGATCTCATCTCAATATTTTTACCTTACGTACAACTGCAAAGACGCTTTTTCCCCCGAAAAGACTACATTCTGAAGTTCCAGGTGGGCATATCTTTTAGGAGCCGCAATCCCACTCACTACGCACATATTTTTGAAAATTTATTCCTAAGTAGTTTATGTTTTATGATGCTCTTATAAATGGATTTTTAAAATTTCTTTTCCAATGATTTGTTGCTAGTGTATAAAAATATAATTGACTTGTATGTGTTAATCTTGTATCTTGTGATGTTACTAAATGCAGCTATTAGTTCTGGTCATTGCTATGTAGATGCCTTTAGGATTTTTTACATCAACAAGCATGCCCCTTAAAATAGAGGCAAGTTTACTTCTTTTTCTATCTATGCCTTTTATTTTTCTTGCTTTGTTATAAATTGCTAGGGTGTCCAGTGAAATGCTGACTAGAAGTGGTAAGCACAGGCATCTTTACCTTGTTCCCAGTCTTAGGGGAAAATTTATAATTAACTATCAAGGATGATGCTGACAATAGGTTTTTTATAGAATGCCCCTCATCGGATTGAGAAAATTTATTTCTATTCCTAATATGCTGAAAGATTTTTCTTTTTTTTTTTTTGTCATGAATGGGTGTTGAATTTTGTCAAATGATTTTTCTGCACCTATTGAAATAATAATATGCTTTTCTCCATTTATCCTATTACTATGGTGAATTACATTGATTGAATTTTAAATGTATCAATAAAACCAATATTACATTCCTGGAATAAATTCTGATGGTACTGATGTATTCTTATGTTGTTAGATTTGTTTTATTAAAATTTTATTAAGGATTTTTACATCTACGTTCAATCTATGTTCATGAAGGATTTTGGTCTGTAATTGCCTTGTAATTTATTTATCCAATTTTGGTAAAAATTCAGTTTGGAAGTGTTCTCTTTTTCTCTATTTTCTGGAAGAATTTTCTAAGATTAATTTTATTTCTTACTTGAATATTTGATAGAAATCACCAGTGATACCATTTGGGTCTGGCATTTTCTCTGTGGAGAGGTTTACGTAGTGAATTTAATTGCTGTAATAGATATAAGGCTATTGAGATTTTCTGTTTCACGTGTGTCAGTTTTGGTAAGTTGTATTTTTCAGTGAATTTTTCAATTTTATTTACGTTCTAACCTACTTACTTTTATTTACCTAACCTAGATATTTTCTCTTCTGTGAAACCTTCCCTGATACCTCCAATAGAAGTGATTTCTCATCCTTTGTGCCACTACTTTCTCTAGTATCATTTGTCCTCTCCACCTTCCTTTGAGGTTGTCTGTTCATATATCTCTTCCTATACTAAATTAAGAGCCCTGAAGTGCGATGATTGCATCCTATATATCTTTGAGTCTTTGCCACCTTTTATGGTGCTTGGCACATAATAGATGACCCTCCATCCCAATTTCAGTTATCAAATTATTCCATCTGTTGTTGTCTAACTTATAGTTACACAAGCATGTGTCTAATTGCCCCAGTAGACAATGAGCATCTTTTGCAAAAATGGCAAGTATTCTTCAATGTTCGTATTCCTTCTATGTCTTATATTTAGAATAATTTTTTAAACTATTAAATTGAATAGACGCTGCACAGTGTAGAAAAATCAGTATTCTGTGAACTCAGAGAAGAGAGGTTAAATGGAAACTTGGAAAGCTCTCATTAATAAAGGAAGAGAAATAAAGGAACTAACGTTTTTGAGCGCTTACTATGTGCCAGACATTGTGATCAACAGTTTATATTCCTTATCTCACTTAACCTTAAAATAATTAGGGATAGAAGATATTATCATCCTCATTTTACACATCAGGAATCTGAAGTTCAGAAAAGTTAAGTACTTTGCCCAAGTCCACAGAATTATTAAGTGGCAGATCTGGGTTTCAGACCCAAGTCTGAATGATCCCATCATCCATGTTCTCTGTTTCAATTGTACTTTTGCCCATTTGGTCTTCTGCAAGACACTTGATGGATTTTCCCAAGTTCCCTTTAAACTTTGCTAGAGCAGAATATTCTGTGGTCCCCCTAAATGAGCATTGGAATCATTGCAAGTTTAGAAAAACTACAAAATATTCCCTGGGTACGTGTTCCACCTATAGCATGAAATAGACAGAAGAAGCATAGAAGATCCGAAAGAGGCTGGTCTCAAAGTATGCTGCATAACTCCCTGTGGTCCTCCCACTACTCTTCGTCAGCCTTTTGTCTACAACCCTGTCGTTCTTTTGATGATCTCAGTTACCACCATTCTGGCTAATTGGAGGCATCCTTGGTTCCTGAGTCTCTACCCATTAGCATAAGGGAAATTAAGAGGCCAAGACCATGATAACTCAAACAATTTCCACGACTTGATGTGAAAGAGGAGGATCTTTCCTGACAGCTGATCTTGCCTTTATGGATGTTTCATACTGGTTCTGTTTAGAAAGATCTGTGGGCTATTTTGTGCAATGCAGTCCTTCTCCTTATGCCTTGGTAGAAGATAGGTCAAACACCAGATCCAATCGTATAGCGTCTCTGCTGCTGCCAACTGAGATGTTTCTATCTTCAGTCTATTTTCTCTCTCAACAGTACTCTGTAAGTCACCTAGATCTGGATTGCCTATGATAACGCAGCTCTTCCCAAGTAGAAAAATGAATAATGCACCATTTTACCAATACATCTTAGCCAAAGAACTGGGACGGGAAGGAGTTTTTCTGTGATTTCAGCCTGTCAATTGAAACAGGATGTTTCCGAGGTCTTCCCAATGTGAAAAGAATAAAAAACAACAATAATAGCATTTGTTTATTTATTTGCATACGATACTGTGGTCAGGAACTTGCTACTTCTCTAGGGAAACTGTTTGCAGCGCATCATTGAGGTGACAACTTAGCAATTCACACCGATCATTCCCTGTGGTCTGCCATGGTGAGGGTGATGCTTTCGTGTATTATAAGCACCAGACAAGGGAGCTGGATCAGTTCTCTCTCTTGAAATTCTAGTCTTGGTTGGAATAACTCCCTTAGGCACCCACAGCTCTAGGTTTTTTTCTGACTAAAAAGTGTAGCAAATCTCTCGGAGCTGTTCACATTAGGAGAAAAAAGAATCTAAAAAGCATCCCTGCCTTTTAAATGTCAGAGATCAACATGGGTACCTTTCTTGCTTTAAGGAGTAGATAATGGCTTCTTTGTGGTCTGAGCTTCAAATTTGTTGAGGGGAGTATGTTGTTGAGACTTAGAATTAATGTTTTTCATGAAAACCTGAATCATGATATTCCACTTGGAGGTAAGAAAGAAGAAAATGGCATAAAAACGTGACCCCTTGGAAGCTGTTTTCAGTTGAGATTTTTGAGTAGGCTGTTGAAATCAAGGGAAATATAGGCAGAGTAGGAGCTGGGAAGAAAGGAAGGGCAGAATGCAACCACTTTTTCCGTCCCACCTGACACTATGCTTAGGCAAAGCACAGTCCATAGGAGAGTGTTTTCTAAAATCTTGCTGAATAAATGAAAGAAATGGATGGATAGATGGATGGATGGATGGATGTGAAGTTCTGAACTTTCTTACATGGTAGCTTCAAATTGTGGTGGTTTTGTTGTGTTCTATCTGGGTGCTGCCGAAGCCCAAGAAAGACCTTCCTATTTATTAGATCCTAGAAACTGAACATGCACTCTTCACTGTCTGGACAGGAACAACTTCTGCAGTTCTCTTTATCCAGAGACAGAAGGGACCCTCTTGCCTGCAGCTGGAGTACTGTTGCCAGTTTCAACAAGGAACCTATAATATATCGCCTAAGGAAACAGCGTCTCCTCTTACAGTGTTCAATCTTGGCTCCTTTGCCATGAGGGGGGCTGTTCTTAGAAATGTCCTCCAGAGACTTTCCTATTAAACCAGGATGCAAGCTGCATTGCTATGTAATTCCCCTGCTGAGGCCCTATGAAAGGAATGAGTTGGGACAGATACAGCAAGATGTTAGGACACATTTCCCCATCCTTCATCCTGCACGACACAGAGGTGAACTTGATTTCAGCAAGATAACCCAATTCTCAGCGTGCTTTTCTACCCACTTTTACCCATAACACTTCAGAATTACTGTCTTTAATTCAAACTGTGCAGAGCAACGAGAAAATGAAAAGAAGATAAACTGGTTAGTCAAAAGTAAAATGGCATTTAATTGAAACTTAAGCTTGCAAATTCATGGAAAATAAAAGCATTTTGCTCAAAAAAAAAAAAAAAAAAAAGGTCGTGTGATTAAAACTCAGGGCAGCATCACTGTCCTTTTGTGGTTTTGAGTGTATTTCGTTTGTACGTTGGAAGTAGATATTTGTCGTATTGTTAATAATCGCTCTACTAAATTTTCACTCAGCATTGCCATCATTTTAACTTTTTTTAGTCCCAGGCTTTCATCTTCTTTCTGTACTTATGTTTCTGAGTGACGGTTTGTTCTCATAAACTTTCAATTAAAAAAAAAATTATTGAAGTATAGTTGATTTACAATGCTGTGTTAATTTCTGCTATACAGCAAAGTGATTCAGTTATACATATATTTATATTCTTTTTTATGTTCTTTTCCATTATGGTTTATCTCAGCATACTGAATATAGTTCCCTGTGCTATACAGTAAGGACCTTGTTGTTTATCCATCCTGTGTGTAACAGTTTGCATCTGCTAACCCCAAACTCCCTGTCCATCTCTTCCCCAACCCCCTCCCCCTTGGCAACCAACAAGTCTGTTCCCTGTGCCTGTGAGTCTGCCTCTGTTTCCTAGATAGGTTCATTTGTGTCACAATCCACTTATTTCACTAGGTATCTTTATTCACTTAAAGTGAAGAATCAGATTGTGATTGTGTTGTAAATAAGTCAGCTCTTTCCTTCACTTTCATGGAAAAGCTGTGGATGCTGAAAAAGAATGGAAAGAAATAAAAATTTGGCTAGTCTCTTATGAACTCAGCCATTAGAGTAAGTAGAGCTAACTCTGAGGGGAAAAAAAGAAGAAAATGGAAAAGGTGTTTTTAGAACTTTTAATTGAAGCCCCCCAGTGTCCCCCTTCTCTGTTTCTTTCTACTGCCTTTACCCCACCCCTGTCCCACAGTCAGAATCCAGGGCACAGGCCAGCTCAGAAGCTGAAAGGAGAATAAGAGGCAGGCTCTGGATTATCCTTCCCCAGTAATCTTGAAAGATGGAGGCCAAAAGACTCTGCCTGGAGGAACTCCTCTTTACATTTCTAAAACTGCATCAGGGAAACTTCTAAATTGCATCAACGATCCTAAAATCTTTATAAGTAAAGAATTTTCTACATTTACAAAACTTAATCTTGTTGGGATCTTTTGCGGTAGAACATTATGAGGAGAGGTAAACATCCCCTATATTCTGCTGTATTGGGCATGCTCTTTGAAACGCTGGAGGGACTGTTTGCCAGAAAGTCTTGGCAGTTTTCAAAGATGGCTGGCCAAGTCATAAGAGAATGAGGAGAAGAAGAGGTTTATGTAGAACTGAGTCCAGCATTGTGTGTAAAACACAGGTTTCAGTGTAAAGAAATCTGTTGCCTAAAAACCTTGGGAAATATATCATCCTGACTTGTCTTTACTACATAGATACCGCACACAAGTAGCCTGTTCTTTAAAAAAAAATTTTTTTAGAAGATAAGAAGATAACGATGGTCCTAAAGAAACAAATCTCTTTATTTTAATTTTCCTTTCCTTTTCCTTTTACATTTAAGAGTTAAGACAACATTTCAGCAGAGAAATGTGGAGAAGGGTAAAGGGAAATCAATAAAGTTATTCTGTGACTTTTCCAGGAGGGAGGTGTGTTAATTGAGAATGGCTTGCTTGGCTATATATCAAGTCCAAGGAGAGCAGGAGTTGATTTTGAAACAGATTTCCAAGCTAGACTGAAAAAATATATATATATATATACACACACACACACATAAATATGTATATATGCATATGTATGTATATATGTATATATACACATGTACATACATATATACATACACAGATACATAATTCTATAAGAATGGTGTATTGTGTGTGTTAATACTATCATATATATTTTAATATATATTTAAAATGTGTGTGTAAGTATGCACACATTTAAAATATATATGTGTTTGTGTGTATATGTATATATACACACACACATTTAAAAAGTAGTAAGGGTAGTTTCTTTAGATAACTAGTAATACCAGACAAAAAATTCTTCTCATGATGTTTTATATACATTGATTTGGGTCATTTTACACTTTATAAGTTTCTCTTATAAGTCTTTTGACTCCTAAGGAAGGCAGTTGGTTACAAGATCCTAAAATGAGAGAAGAAGGAATGTAAACCAGATTTCCTAACCCCAGGCCAGTGGAAGTGTCTGTGACCACAAGAAATCTTCTGAAGAGTATCTGTATCACTTGTGTGGTCACTCTCTGTAGTGACCACATTACAGAAATTTTTAGCAGGTGTGATTTTAGCATGAAAGTCAAGGTGGCCAGGAGACAGTTCTGCTGGGCTGGGGCGCCATGTTCTCATGTTTTATCAGAAGCAGTGGTGGTTTCTTCATGGACAACGTAATTGGGTGGAGACAGGTTACCTGGGAGTCAGGTGTGACTTCACCTTCACAGTGTGTTCTTGAGTGAGTTATGCATCCTTTCTGAACTTCAGTTTCTTTGACTATGAAATGGAATGGATACTGATTCTTGCCCCTTTCCAACAACATGCTTTCTTATTGCCCAAGAATCTTGTCAAAATTTCTTTGTTCCACTCAATGATCAGGAGATTTTGGAGACAAGTCAATGGGCATCCCCTTCTCTCGACCCAGTCTAGTATGGTGAATCCCCCCATACTGAGACTCTTAACATTTTTCTTCTCTTGTTTTGTATATTCAGACTTTAAATTGTTTTTAACATCAGCTAAGATATTCCCTTTCTTTTCTAAATCCAAATCCCATGTATATCATAACCATTAAGACAATATTCTTGTAAGGTAATAGAATCTAGACAGATAGAGGGACTAGGCAATTCTAGAATTTCCCTGGAGGGAACTTCAGAATTCATCTAATCCAATCCTCTCATTTTATAGTTGTGGGAGCTAATGATCTGAGAGGTGAAATGTCTTGTCCGAGGTGACTGTGACAAAGGTAAGCAGAGAACTCATGTGTCTTTAACTTTCAATTCTATATTCTTTCCATTGGTTCAACTGTCTCAGGACCACTATAACCAGAAATAGAACCTGAAGTTCAAGAAAGCAGACCAGACAAGGGTGTGTAAGTCTTTGATTTTCCCCAGGGCCAGATTCCAACTCTGTGTGCACATCTTGGCCAGCAGGGCTTTAATATTCTCACGGAGGATGGAGGATTCATGGTTGCCGGAGCCTCTTCTTTGCCTCTTCTTGCCCCATAAGACCCAGCCCAGAAACTGGATCTAATTGAACTCCCGCCTTTCCGTGTTTATTATGGACGTGGTCGCATGTACACCTTGTCCTATAGTTCTTAAACTTTCCCTTCTAGCTGACCTTCCTCATTTTATATACAGCACTTACTGAGAGTTTGCCTTGTGACAGTCATGGTACAGTGGGATAGATACCCACAGCATGCACCACGATCACGGTGCAACAGGTCCTGAGTAAGCCCTTCTCACAGTGCTGGGGGCCACTGGGGAAAGAGAGACTGAAGTCATCCAAAAGAGTCAAGGAAGACAGCAGAGGGGGTGTTAATTCTCCTTTCTCATCAGCACAGAAAAGTTCATTCTCTGCAGTAGTATTTTCCAGACTAATCTCTCCCTTGTTTTCAATAGAAGAGGAGGAATATGTGGGATTTTTCCCCCACCTTCAGGTCCACTCAGGTCTTACCTTGCTTGTTCTCTGTGAATTGTCTGAACAGAGCTGTTTCCTATTTCCTGATCCTTCAATCATTTCTTACTGCACAGTCAAAAATAGTCATCAGGGCTCCGAGATTTTATATATATATATATATATATATATATATATATATAGAGAGAGAGAGAGAGAGAGAGAGAGGGATGGTATATGGTTGGAGGGAAGATACTGTTCACCAAGTATGTCTTCCCCTACTTTAGTTTTCTGATCTGTTTTCTCTGTTTACTTTGCTTTTAAAAAGACATTGACAACTAGCTACCTAGACGTTTCTGAGAAACATCCAAAGCATTATTAACATTTTAAATAGCATCTAAACACCAGCCAGATTTTTTGTTTAATTTTTGAAATTCTTTTTCTCCTTCCTTACCTTAGAACGTTTTTCTCTTTTCCATACATTTTAAGATATGGATTTTGAGTCACTAAGCTCATGGCAGGAGAGGAAAATCATCAACTAGAGGTTGCTTGTCTTGTATCACCAGTTGATAGGTCTGTGTTATATGACGTTATGGCCCTAGACTACATTAAATTCCCAGAAACGTACAGAATGAGCGGTAATTTGTAAAGCACCTATTACATGGCAGGCAGAGTTCTAAGCATAGCAGAAACAAAATCAGCACATGTGCAGGTAAACCCCTTGCAGAGCCGGGCATATAGACCCCAAGGCCCATAAACTGAACAGTCCAGCAGTCTTGGGGTAGATAGTCAAAATATCACAGTGAATCTTTAAAGACCTAGGAAGGCCGAAAGAATTTACTCAAACTCCCCTAGTTTGGGAATGCAGGTTGGCCTCAAATTGTAGTTGGTTTGCTCTGGGCCAGCCTGCGTTGGAACGCACCATCCAACATTCCTGGAGGGCGAAGCATCAGACCGCAGAAGGCGAGCCGGCTCCCTCTGACTTCGTTCTCTGTGGTGCTCATGTCATTGCTCATTGTAGCATGGAGAGACTCCTTGAGAAGTGTTGGACGTGCCAAGTTTAAAATCTCTGAGGTAGCAGTTTCCACCCTTGAATTATTCCTCGGCTTCTTCCCAGAGCACTTCCCTATTCATCGCTCTCTGTTTTCTTCTCAGCAGAAATTCTGATACTGCCACTGCCCCTCAGTCCCCAAAACGTGTTTCAAAGTGTTTCTGTATTCTTTTAGTTTTACTAATTCTGCACGCTCAGTGCTTTTGAAACTCATCTATTTTACAAATGCTCAAGTAGACATAATCGTATCTTTTGGAAGCCCTTCCCGACTGCGCTGTCGTTAGTTAATAATGGGGGAAACCAAGGTGCACAGGGCATGATAATTCTTAACGATACCTTGGATTTACACAAACTCACTCTGACTGAACTTGCGGTGGTTCATTCTCAACAGCTGGGTTGAGAGGCCTAGATTCTATTCTTGGTGCTCTGAGCACCTTCTTGGGGAAATGTACTGAGCCACGAATGGCCTTGGTTCCCAACTATGAAAGGGGAATAATGACATGAGGATATTTGCTTTCCCCTCTCCTTGTCCTAAATCTTTAGAACTTAAACAGCTTTAAAAGATCCGAAAAGTCTGAACGTGAAGGAGGAGTGTGTCTTAACTTTATGACTATTAATGGAAAGGTGAGGGCCAGTATTAGGAACTTGACTGGAAACCTTGAAATCTGAATCATAGTTCAATCTCTTCCTGATGATGGGTCATTGCCCTGGATGGATACCTCTCTCCTTCATAGGGAGAAAGTACTGTATAGTACGAAATAGTATACTAGAAAGTGCTCAGAGATCCAGAATACAATAAAAGGGGCCCAATCTTCTAAAGAGTATGACTTTGGTCAGCAAAGATGCCTCTAAGAACCATGGCATCCATAGGACCGAATGTGAGATAAGAACTCTTGGCTTCCAAAGCTTTACCCTTCCCCCACCTCTCTCCTTTCCCTCACAACCTCCAGGCTTTGTAGCAGTTTCAAAAAATATGCAAACTCAAGACCAAGTCCCTAGCCTGTATCCTTGGTTGCATATCATCTCTAGACTCTCAGCCTAGCAATCTCAATCTTCCAAAGTCTCAGCGGGTGGAAATATGCCTCTTTTCTTGCCAGCCTAAACCTAATGACTGAATAGCAGGAAGCCTAGACCAAAATAGAACTTGGCTCTTAGATGACACACATAAGCCAAGAATAATGATCTTTATAATGTTGGGTTCAGTTCTCTTGGTGCACAGGTAATAGGGATCTCACCTTTTAGAAGGGTCTTGATCCTCTCCCTCTCTCTCTTTCTCAGTTTATCCACTATTAACAGGCATGAAAGATTTTTCTCTTTTATTTTTCTAGACCCTAAGGACTATTGAAACGTACTTCCTACAAATTGGGAGAGTCGGGCCACAAGGCAATGGACAGTAGCTTACCTTTCAGAGAACTTCACAAACCACGTGGGTCCATCAGATAAACTCCCTTCTGTGGAGTTAAGCTAGAAACCTGGAAAAGTCCTCTGAAACTCACCTGATGAGACATAAGGAGACAAAAGAATTATTTTATATATTTATATCAAACAATGTTGGTAAATATATATACTGAAGGATTATCTCACCATTGATTTTTCCTAATATCCTAAAAGGCTAAAGGAAAGCAAAAAAAAAAATTTTTTTTCACTGAGCCCAAATCCAACTATTTAGCTTGACATTACTCAGTCTGAGACCCTTGGAGCTGGTGTGGGTTTAAGGTATAAAATCTGCCAGATGACTCCTTTTGAGACCACGTGAACTACAGATTGCCTGTACCAGATACTGCTCCCTACCAGTTCAAAGTGTCATTGCTTTAGGAAAAGGGCATTGCTAACCAAACAGTGCATAACTAAGCTTCCTCTTCCTCACCTTCCTAGGAGGAACAGTAAGGAGTGTTTTTGTCAATTGACGAGGGACTCTTGCCAACAGAAGTTAGATAGTTCACATCTAAAGCACATTTAGAGTTTACGGGCTGGAGTACACAAACTCCATCCGGCTCTCCCGTGAGAGGTGCCTCCAGCCCCCAAGGATGCATCTTTAGAAACTGTGTTCTGGGTTAATATAATGGAAATTACCCCAGCCTAGTGAAGATTGTAACTGAATCAGTGGTGCCTAAACCCTGAGCATGCATGGATGCCTGTCGAAGGACAGATTGAACGCCATCCTATTCCCCTTGCCCTCTATTCAGAGACAGGGATTCCTCACAGATGAAGACCAGCAGAGAAGCTAGCCTGCCTGGGATACCACTTATACATACTTAAATATTCTTTCCTTAGGCAAAAGAAGGAATTGTCGAATCTTTTTGTCAGAAGACACATTATGCAAAACCCTGGAGCCTTTAGGTCCAATGGTCATGAACCACTTCGAGCTTCTCAACCTCTTTTTCTGAAATGAGGGCATCTGAACTGGGTTGCCAGTCTCAGATCTAGACTTACCCACACCCTCTGAAGTGTAAGAGATGTCTCTCTGCATGTAGCTCAGAAGAGTCCTTTACGACCATGTCATCCTGGATGCTTTATCAGTTGATGCTACCTCCTAATCCCCAGAGCAGTGAGATTTCAGGCAAAGTACATCTGGCTTCCAACAGCACACCTTTGGAACTTTTAGAGTAGATGAAACAGACCAATTTGCTCTTTTTCGGAAACACAAACATGAGTATAGCTGGGACCTCTGCCAGAGTATCGTCATGGACAATAAGGCTGCAATTCACCATTTATTAAACGCTACTTTTCTGTAGCATTTTACTAAGCATTATTCCCAGGGTTATTCAGACATGAATCCCCCCCTCCAAAAGTTACAACCAAAATCACATTTACGTGAGTGTGGAAGTTTACTCAAAAACTGGCGAGCTCCTGCTGTGTGCCAGGTGCTGTATACTGGGAATACAAATGTGACCATGTCACAGCCCCTGTCTTCATTCACCTTCGAGTTCGGAGGTGGAGATAGCATAGTATTTAGGCAGTGCCAATACCACAGCATCTTCTTCTCTCCTCTAGCTAAGGAAACCACACTGCCCAGCACAGGGCCTGACATATAGTCAAGTCAATAAATATTTATTGAATAAAATGAACTAAATGAAAAAGAATGAATAAATGCTAAGATAAAGTGTAGGGTGCTATGCAAACTACATAGAAGGAGAAACTAGGCTAGTTTGAGAGGGTTACCTGCAGAAAGTGTCACCTACTCTGAGACAGGCAATAAAAGAGTGTACTGATGCAAAGGAAAAGATCATGCTTATGGAGTTAGACCTGGGTTCAAATCCTAGGGGCAATTCCGAACCTTACCCTTTGCATCTGTAAAACACTGGTGATGGCTTTCAAGGCCGTTTTGAGGATTAAATGAGATACTAGTTACCCGTGAGTGTCTGGCCCATCGAAGAACCCCAATAACAGCTTAGAGGGGTCACAGAGCACAGAATTGCAACAGTAAAGCAAAAGTATCTAAGTAGTAAGGTTAAGAGCACAAGTATTTTGAGGGTCAGAGAGCAATACTAAGCTTAAAATCATGGTGGAAGCAAGGGAGAGGTGCTACCTCTTTTAGCCTCCCAGCCCACGCAAGGGTGGAGGGGGCAGGTGACTTGTAGAGGTTTGTCTTCCTCCTCAGAGCCATCCCAGAAGGCTTTCATGTTCAGCTTTTAGCTACAGGAGCAGGTATCACCTTCCTGTCGCTGTTCACAGTATGGTAAATACCCTTGCAGGTAAATCACATGGTCTTAGGAGATTGTGATGTGTGGAAGCAATTTGTGTGTATGTGCACACACATGCATACATACATAAAACTATAATTTTTACCTTATGTTCTCATAATAATTAGCTTCTGTTGCTTTTATCCTCAATATCACAAATACACCAGACTCCCTTCCTCTGTTCTTCCCTCCACCCATGTCCATCAGACCCTTTCCGCTACATTCATGTAGTTAGATCAATTAACACACACACACACACACACACACACACACACACACACACACACACACACACACACACACACACCCTATTCTCTACTGGCTTCAGCTCTTTTTAGGTGACCTTTTGGGAAGTGCCCTGAGATGCGTTGGCTTGCTGGCTATGTTAATGTGGTTGGGGAAAGACTGGGTTGGGGGAGATGCCAGCAGCCGACTTGTGGTTTGAGTTTTCAGTCCAAGACATGAGATAGGACTGAATTTTAATATGACAAAAAAAAAAGTCCGACAAGAGAGTGAGAGAGGCCAAAGAAAGGAAATGGTGGTGGCCAGAGATGAAAGAAACTCTAAGACATAAAAAGATTTTAGACCTAGAAATTTGGGGAGGGGAGAAGTAGAAGTGTTTAAAATGATGATGGGGGAGGGGAGGCAGTTGATTGGGCCTTTGAAACCATGCCAGGAACCAAGAGCCAGGGGCAGTGGCAGAGGAGAAGGCCAGGTAGGACAATTAAAGTGGAAATCTGGCTCCCTACAGGGCAGCATGGAGCAGGGCTACAGAATTTGCTGCAGTGGGAGGTGGGGCCAGTCTGGCACAGTCTGTGGGTTTGAAAGGAGCTGGGCGGGTTGGAGAATGCCAGTCGGCCTTTGTAGTTCTGAGCTCAGGGAGGGGGTGACAAATGCTGGGCTTCAGGTCAGAAGCCTGGCTTGGGTGGCTTCTGGAGAAATTTCCCCTCCGCTCCCAAACTCTTCAAATGAGCTCATCACACCACTGGCTTCCAATCACAGCATAAACACGTGTCCTGGAGGCCATCCTCCAAGCAGAGATTTCAGCAGTGGTACCTGTTGGCCGACTAATGGGGCCCTTTCCCTCTCCTATTCTCTAAAGACCGTAAACTGGGCTGAAGACAATATCCTTGCATATTTCCCATCACCCTCCCAACGTGCCTCACATCTCCCAGACTCCTAGGGTTAATCCCCAAGACAACCTTGCTTTGAAAGAAAAAATGTGGTGAGCCTACTTGAAGATTTGGATCCCAGAGGCCTCTTGTCTGTCCTGCCTCAGCCAGACACCGGGCTCAAGGAGATGGACGTTTACAGAGAAAGAAGCAGTAAGTTCTTGTTGTTTGTTTTCAAGGCTTGATTGCTCTCCAGATTTAGGGTCCCTGAAAGCAATGGGTTTTTCTTTTTTTCTTTTCCTTTCCTCTTCATTTGTTTTTCTTCCTTTCTCTGCAGAAATTAATAACATCCTATCCTGCAGACGATTCATAAAAGCAGTTGCATTAGAAAGCGCTTCTTCATTGCTGTTTGTAGCTCGGGTTAAAGATACCTAAAGTTGGTCTGTGTATGCCTGTTCTCAGCACTCTAATATTTGGAACTATATCTGCATTTGTGAAAATAATCTGCACTGCTGGTTCTTCTCCAGAATAAATACTACATAACCGGCTGATTGATTGTAATTGTGATGAATTTGTCCCAGGACTGGCATGGACGTCTTCTTTGGGGATTTTTGTGCCTCTTTGCTGCTCATCAAAAGGGACGGCTAGACAGAATTTGGAGTGAGGGTGTGGTCCGGCTGATTCAGCTTCCTTCCCGGCCCATCTCTGAGTCCTGCCTTCTGCCCCTCCCCTCCCAGCCTGGCTCCTCCGATCCAAATGAAATGGCAGGGACTTCCCTGGTGGTCCAGTGGTGAAGACTTCGCCTTCCAATGCAGGGGGGTGTGGGTTCGAGCCCTGGTCAGGGAGCTCAGGTCCCACATGCCTCCGGCCAAAAAACCAAAATATAAAACAAATGAAATGACATCTACCTTTCTTTTCTCTTACCGCCTGTGTTCCACTCGGTCAGGTCGGAGACCACTCCCCATTATCAAACTCATCACGTTTGTGATCTCAGCATATTTTCAATCCAGTTGAAATCTACTCCTAAGCACATTGCATCTCTGAGAGTCTTACAGATGTTATCTAATTAATCTTCACAACACCCTATACAGGAGCAGTAAATATTATTAACCGTAACAGTATACACATACACGCACACACACACACACACACTCAATGTGCTAAGAACAGCAAAATAGTTCACTTATTTATCATGGCTCACTTGATATAGTAACTGGTATTTTTGAAACACCCATCATAGATACAATAATTAGAAATGTGCTTTTGTTAACAAAACCACTACCCACTTCTAGCATACCCTTGGGTACTAAATAATTACCCACTTTGTGTGGTTATCTAGCTCACTAATTACCCACAGAAATTGGGGTCAGGTGTTAACTGCTTGAAATAAGTATCCTCCAAAGACATGGCTGAGTTGTATAGAGAAAATGATGTGTTCATAGCAAAACTTTTATAAGTTACATATTTGTATATCTTGATAACCTGAGTGAATACAGACAGGGACAGATTAGCTCAGCGCGTGAAAATCATGCTGAACCATTGTTGCAAATATCTAGAGGTTTCAGAGAATCTCAGAAAATGTCATTCTCCGTCTATTTTTCCTTCTTGAAGATGAGTACAACCATGATTCCCATAATCTGGACTTCATATACAAGGACACTGAGACAATTGATGATTCGCCTCAGGAACGATTCATCTTGGCGTTACAGGGAGGCACCCAGTGAGTCAAAGATTTTTTTTTTGACAGCTCCACCCTTTATGATTATTCTAGCATGTTTCTTTTTCTCCATCAGTCTAGTGCAAACACCCTTTTAGCCAAATCTGAAAAAGATTCTAACCCAGTCTCCAACCCCTGCCAACCATCTCTTTCTCCTTCCCAATAATGAGAAAGAGAAAAAAAAAGGTATTAAAGGAAACCCAACACCATGATTGTAGGTCTTTCTCTTTTTGCCTCAATTTGTTCTCCTTTCCTCTCTCCTCCTCTCCTCCCTCTCCCTTGTTCTTCTCTCTGCGTCTCCTTCTCGTTTGTGCTTTTTCTTCTCCTTTTCCTTGGCATCCAGCCGTGCTTCTGCAGGTCTCACAGTCAGAGACAAAGCACAATATCTGAGTTGAGCACAAAGAAACTACCTTTTAAAAACATCGACTTGGAAGAAACCTGCATGCTCAGCTACCTCCCTCCCTTCCTTGCTCTTTACAGAGCCCAGCATTATATTTAACACAGCACTGCCTGTTGTCTGCATGATTCTAGCCACGAAAATTGGGTGAAGATGGCAGTATACCCACTGTGTGTACAGATAGGTAGAGACCCTCATTTTCGAGAGCTACCTGCTTTACAAAATCCTCCTGTAGCCGAGCTTCTAAGATGTGTACCCACAGAAATGGTAGGATATGCTCCCTTGGTCAATTCAGGATGTATTTCATTTTCTTTCTTGTGCCACTTTTTTTTTCTTTTTTTTGTCATCTGAATGATTACTTATCATGATCAAGGGACTTTAGGCTGGTCAATGAAGTGTGCACAGAACTGATGGACGTTCGAGGAGAGATGCTTCAGGGATAAGGAAAAATGTCTGCAGTAGAAGCGAAGGGTTAGGATGAGCTACAGTCACTGATAAGTTCATTTCCAAATCCAAGGGAATGTAAGTGGTAAATTAGTACACATGGCAAACGGAGTCAATGCGTAAAACCCAGCCATTGAAAAGAAAGAGATTTTTAGCATTGTAGTCATCACATGCCTTAATAGAGTGTCTGCATACTTTAAATATAGATTTGAATCACTGCTCTTTTATCCCTCTAAATGCCGATTTCAAAGAAGTCTTTGGGCATTGTTGACTTTCTGTCCATAAAGAAAACCCACCCAGCTTCCCCAAGTACATCACCTGCACTCACGCATGCATGCGTGTTTTAAATGCCCAGGGGATGTGGAACAATTAGGCAGAGATCTGCACTGTGGTCTCTCGTTTTCACTCCACCCCACCCACCCCCTTTTTTCTTCCCTTTTAGAAAATGTGATACCTGATCTCTGGGTCTAGCAGGGCTGAGGATTTTTTTTTGTATTTGTATAACACAGTGTCTGGCCTTCCCCCTGACCTGCTGGTGTATTTTTGGTCTCATTAGTAGTCAGGCAGAAGCCTTAGTGCATCCGGTGCTGGGAGTCAGGGATGAGACACACGACAGCAGAGAGAAGGAGCGGGCGAGAGGATATTAGAAGAGAGGCTTGCCTCCAAGATATGGAAGGAAGTGAGAAATGACAGGACGACGGCAAGCTTTGTATGGAGGAGCCTGGCAGGGCGGGGGAGCCGTGAGGAGCGCGAAGTGGGTTCTCAGAAGCCCTAGAAGAGCTAAAGGTGATTAGAGGGGGATATTGATTCCTTACTCTGCCAGAGATTTAAGCAGGCATGCGAGGAATCTGCACCATGGTTGGCAAAAGGAGACCCATTGCCTCCTGTAACCAGACACTCGGGCTTTCCAGGAGCCCAGGGAGAGAACCGAGAAGAAAGGGGGCAGTGTGGTCTAGGAAAATTCAACTTGTCGCTGATTTGTGCCTGATGCTTGCTGTCCGTCAGCAGCCTCCCTTACAATCTTTTTTTCCTCTCTCTCCCTTTTTTTCTTGCCTTCTCCTTCTTCACTGAAGCCTAGGGGAGCCAGTAAAGATTAAATGTGCTTTCTCAAAGGCAGACACTTCATGCTGCTATGTCGAAAGGGCCATTATTATTATGTTTTTAACAGTAAAAGAAAAAGGGAGAGAGGTTGAGAGAGAGAGAGAGAGAGAGAGAGAGAGAAGCTAGGTAGGAGGATGACGGACTAGCTTTTCTGAGAGGAAAAGGAAAAGGGAAGGGAGAGAAAAAGGAGAGACCCTGAACTGAACAGAGGATTGTGCCCGCGAAGAACCTACAGAGGTGAGAAAAAAAAGTTGTCTTGAAGATGGGGTGGAGGGGGGGTGGGATGTTGAATAACCCTGTACAGAGGGAAAAGAGACATAATATAGCTGTCTTGCTCCTATGATTCTATTTTGCAAGGTGGGGGGAGGGGGCAGAGGGGGGTAGATCCTGGAACTTTAATGGTTTTTAGTTGCATATGGAAATATATACAAAATATTTAGCATTTTTCCTAAGTGCCCGAGGCCCCCTCCAGTGCCTTCCTTCGCAGGGGCTGCTTTGTCATTCTCTTTGACTAGCCATCCATCCACCTTGCTCAGGCTGGAATAAAAGAAGAAAAAGAAGGAGGAAAGGAAAGGAAACAGAAGGCAAGAAAAAAAGGGGAAGAAAAAAATTTTTAAAGAGTCATCTTCCCACCCACTTCCCCTCCCTTTCGTTTCATTTTTGGAGGCGGCACTAGGAGCCATCTCCGCAGAGGAAAGCCCAGCTTCCAGGCAGACGCGGGGAAGCGACGATCTATCAGGTACAGAGCCCGTAGCTGTCTGCGAAGATGGAGGGGAATTGTGCTTCGGATTCCTCCGAAATATTGGCAAACGGCTTCAAAGGATCCGCGGCGGGAGTGGGGCGGGGGAGATGCGCCTCCCCGGCTCGCGCCCACCCCTTCCCACTCGCCTCGACCAAGTGACAGCCTGGTGCTGGCTCGGGGTGATTTGGCCTTGGCTTCAGCCAAGCAGCTGATGCACAGGAGGCCCTTCGCAGGACTGGCAAAATGCACACGCTAAAGAAAGAAGGAGGAAATTTTGAAAAGCAGCCCTGGGGAGGGTTCTCATTCTTCGAAAAACATTTTTTTTTTTAATTTTTAACCGAATATTCTCAAAATTTGATCAGCCCCATTCCCTCCCTCCACTCCCACCGAATCGCCCTCTTTGCCCCCCTCTCTCGTCAAAGCATAAACTACAGAGTTACAGTCTCTAGATTTGGTGTATCGCTTCCTGCCCCCGCCTCCCCCTCCCTGCCCAGCTCTCAGTCCTCTATTGAAACACCTCGCCCAGGCAAGCGCCCTGCAGCTCACATTTCCCCCCCTGGCCCGGACGGTGCTACTGGAGGCTGCAGCCCGACTCCACTTCCAATGGGTGAGTTTCAAGCGCTCTTCGTATGTATACTTTCCAAGCCTCCAAATCCTACTGCTTGGTCTCCTTCTCGAAACCTGATTTGGATGGTTTTGCATGCGGCATGCTCGCCCAGGGGGGAAGAGATGCCTCGGATTTTCTGTACCGTCATTGGTGCTAGTTGTAAATTAAAGCTTTGACGTTTAATCTTGACTGTAGACCGTGGTTTGAAAAACGTGGGCATTTCTGAGTCTATTCATATTGTTTTCCATTTTAGTAAACTCTTTTGCCCAAAGCTTCAAAGAGTTTTCTCTGATAGACTGGCGATTGTATGTTCAGGTATGTATATGCGCCCACAGACGCTGCGTACGTTTGTATGTATCTACTATACTTACGTGGAATCCAAATTTTGTGAAGGAAGGCAGCTTAGAGAGCGAGGGAATATCCTGCCACCTGTTTGTTGTCTTTTAGTCGTGAACCTCGAACAGAAATCGCTTGTCATTCCTGTTTTGCTTTGTTTTGTCTCAAGAAAGAACAATTTAGCGCGCTCCTCTCAATCCCTGAGACCCTAACTTGTGATGTTTACCGTTTCAATCCACGGGTTAGGCTCTTGGGAGCTGCGAGCCGTGCCTTTGCATCCTGGAAATTTGGTGGAACTTTTTTTTCTCTGAAGCAAAAACAAAAGAAAAGAAAGTTTGTCTGAAGTGCTTGAGTGCACCTCTGAGGTTTTCATTGTTAGGTGGGATCAGGTGACCAGAAAAGTGGCAGCTCCTGGATTTCTGTTAAAGTAGGTATATATTGTGTGATAATGGCGTGTTGGCTGCGACGTGTACGCATGTTTATTATTGATGCCCGAGGCTTGTGGAACTCACCTACCCTGGTCTATTCCTTGAGAGCAACACGCAGTACTATCCGAGCGTAACAAGAACAGCTCAGTACCTGGTGGTTGACCTCAGAACATATCAGCTGAAGTCCCAGCATGCCCCATGCCTCCAACTTTTCAACTCAACAGTTAATCTTAAAATTGTGCCCAATTAAAATGGGCATGTGGGTAGAGTATATATTCAATGCCCACATATGTGTATCATATATGGCTGGACAGTGAACACACAGACACAAATAGGGACGAGCCAGTAGTGTGAGCTAAAATATCAGTAGGCTAAAAATTCCACTCTTGCTAGACTCACAAGAAGGATGGAATTTATGGTGTTAACAAAGATTAAATTTGTATTACTTGGCAAGACTTTAAAAAATAAAATAAAAGGAGAGGTTATAGCTTCCTTGCCTGACATCTATTTTAAAATGTTATACACAATGAGTTTAAAAGTAATAAGGATTGGAAATGTATTTTCTAAACATGTAAAAGGAAAGAAATAAAAGGAAATATATATATTTTTAAACATATAAAAGGAAACAGCGCACGCACACAATTATCGTATCACGTAGAAGTTATCAATACCTATTTTTTATTTAAAAATTGGAAAAGATTGATCAGGATTTATATAATCCAACGAAGTTATTTATAATGCCAAACTGTACAGTTAAAATAATCTTCTCTTAAGGTAATGGTTAGTATTACCTAGTTTGCAGTTTTCTAAAAAATGTAACTTTTGATACCACAAGAATCTCGGTGATTTAGATCTATCTCATAGTTAGAGAAGAGAAACAGTAACTTACCTTTTCTTTGTTGTGAAAAATTCCAGTATACAATTTCATCTAAACCACTTTAGTATTCTTGAGCCAACATTTATCTTCTATTTTTGGAAAACACCTAAGTCAACCCTGACTTCAAATGCTTTCTTCTTTTAAAGACTTTATGTCGGTTATAACCTTGTTTTATATGTTGCCGAAGGTTAAGGAAACTGTTCTTTTCCTGCTTTTCTTTTTTTAAGTGTTTATTGCCATTTTAGTCATTGACTCCAAATCGTAGTCAAGAAACCATTTTGTATCAGAAAACTGAATTGAGAAAATGAATTGTGCAACAATTGCATTGTGCTTTTTGTCGAAACGTCCTAGTAGTTGTAATGTTTAAATATTACTTTCAAGCCTTTGATAGCCTGAATATGCGTCAGAGAAAAGAGCTATTTGATTTTCAAGTTATCTTTTGGTTTCTATACAATGGATTAATGATTTTCCCCCATCTTAGCTGATGTGCATGCATAGGCATTTGGAAATTATGCAAAGGCATATATTTAACTTATGGATATATAATTACCACTTGATTCATATCAAGTATTTGCCAAACATTTGGTGCTTTTTGAGGTCAAAATATAGCTGCATCTTATTCTATGAAACTGTATGCAGGGATCAATAAAAGCATGCTGGATGTAATTCTTCTGTGATTTTTAAATGATAACAGCATAGTAATTTAATACAAGTGATACAGTTTATATTGCAAGGCACTCTTTCGGTTTTTTTTACATGTTTTCACCTGGATTGCTCATGTCCTAAGCTTGCTATCATAGGATCGATCATACAGGCATTTAGGAGTGCGTAACGACACACGAGATTTTATATTTCAGCAGGGAAGTGCTTCAGTATAAGGGCAGATTTCTCAACACCCCTTCTTCCTCACCAAGCCCATCAGTGAAGTTCAGTGAAATGAATAACATAATTGGTGGTTGGTTCAATCACTACCAGTCTAGACTAGCCCAGACGCATCAATTAGAGGGGGCTGTCTTTTAAAGGGAGAGTGCCACCGAAACAAGCAGGGCATTATTGATACTGATCTTTAAAAGTGCAAATCCAGCTTGGCAGATAAAAAAAAAAAATAAGGCAGGGAAATTGGGGGGGGGGTGCATTGCGGGAAGAAAAGAGAAAGAAGTGAACTGGAGCTTTCGGACACAGAAGGACAGGAAGCTTGAGAGAAAAGGAGAGGGGTCAGGAGTGAAATGCAATGCAGCACTTCCTTGCAGCACACAGTCACAATTCAGTTCACAGGGCACACTGGTTCACGGTATTTTTAACTAGATTCCCCCCCGCCCCACCTTTTTTTTTCATTCCTTTTTTGCCTCTGTTTCCAAAGGAGTGCCAGCTTAAAACCCATGCAGTTGGAAATTTAACAGCTCTAGGAAGCCCTAGAGAGAATAAAGCCGAGAGTAAGATGAACCAGCCAAAACTCCTTTTGCAACATTTTTCCCCAAAAGAAAAACACAGAAGATGTTTATTTTTCAAGTCTCTAATTCAACCTTAAAAAAAAAAAAAATCAACTGTACAAGTGAACAGGACTCATTTTAAACCCAGCACCTGGGAACTAATTTTATGGGCAAGACACCTTTAGGTAAACAGCGTATAGTCTTCTGTTGAATACAGTAAAATTATGAAGAATGTAACAAAAGGCTTTAGTAATTTGGTGGTTGGTTTTTCCTTTTTTCTTTTTTTTCTTTTTGGATGTATAAAGCACAGATGATTTAGAAAGTGTTAGGAGCACATCAAGCCCCAGGGAAAGAAAATGTTTGATTGGTATTAATTAAAACACTGCTAATATATTCTAATAAAATCAAATTTAACATTCTAAACTAATCCGCTTGGTATGTCAAAGGAAAAGAAAAGTATTATCTTATTTGCATCTCTGCAATCCAAATGCATTTGCTCATTCAGCAGAATTAATTTTTATCACCAGTCTGTTTAATCTCCTCACAGATTTAGCCAAACTTATTCTTTCAAACTAAAAAGGATCAGGGTAGGGAATCCATAAAGGTATTCGGAGGACTAGTGACTGTATTTAGTACCGGCTTTATTTTATGATTTTTTTTTTTTCTCTTCATTCGCTGTAATGGGGTGTGGAGGAAAACGGTGAGTCTGCAGCGAGAATGATGAATGGTTAATTCTCCCTCTTTCTCTCCTACCTACCGAGTTATTTAGGAATTCCAGTTGCCAAATTATGTGAGTGGCGTTTATTTACAGGAGTGATGTTGGTCTGTTGATTAATACCTCACTTATTTCTAATTTCAGAATCCTATTTTTTACAAATTCCTAATGAAAAAAAGGATCTTAAACCAGAGACCAATTTGCCTTTTCTCAATTATTTTCAACTGTAGGCCTCCTAAGAGAAAGTGGGAGGTGAATGTAAAATTTTTGTCACTAAGAACTGAGTTCTTTGTTTCCTTTTTAAGTCAAAATTTCTACAGAAAAATTCATACTTTTATGAAACGGCGAGTTTTACGCTCTTTACTGTTAAGCTCTCACAATGGATAAAAGTGTCCCAAAATGACATCACAGCCAAAATGTTTCTCCTCTCGTTAGTCTCCCATGACTATGATATCATATGTAAATATGTTCCTCACACACGAAATGAATGGGCCATAAATATCAAGGACCACATTTGTATATTTAAAAAAAAAAAAAACAAAAAACAAAAAACGAGGAATTCTGCACACTCTCAAGGAGATGTAAAACCACTGACTCAACCACTGATGATACTGCCTCTTGCTCCACTGCCTTTTCCAGTTCTTGGATGTAAAAGAGCAATCGCAGTTCGGTTTCACATGTATTGTTCTATAATCCAGGCAATAAATGCTAATTAGTAATGCTCAAGGATCCGACCATTCAGAGTAATTATCATAATTTACTTCTTCCTTGTTAAAGACATTCCTTGCTGATTAAAAAAAAAAAAAATAAGTCGTTGTTTTACCACTGCACTGCAGTGGAAATACACTGGAGAGGTGTTCAAGGTATAGGAATAACGCTCTGACTGCATTTGAAGTCACCGACATGTGCCTCTTAGCTTATTCCAAATGGAATTGCAACTTGATTTTGAAAAAGAAATTCATGTAAATGCACAAAGTTTTGCATGTGCACCAGGAATGTATGATTGTATTTTACAAACCCCAAGGCTCCTCCTTCCCCGCCCACCCCCTTTTCTAAAACCACTTACTGAGCAGAACAAAGGAAACTGCTAACTATAGAGGCATCATTAAATATGAACAGCAACAGCGTGATAAAGTATGTGATATGACAACATATTTCATTGCACAAAAGTGCGGATAATTAAATAATTCAATAGTAACCCTGGTTAATTAGCAGAAAGTTCCTTAAGGAGGAATCAAGAAAATGGATCCAATCAACTTGAACAATATGCTCCATTCTCCAAGATCACAAATATGTATTTGGTTATTTGATGATTGACTGACTGATACAGAAAGATGAGGACAAAAGCCTATTCTTCAAAACGGAGCTTTGACCTGGTGTCGTCTTTAGGACAAATTAGTCATATGTTTTAACAGAGCAGAATTGAATGTAGGGCAGTCTCTGTTTTCAGTCCAAGGTATAATCTGCCATTCTCTTGCACACTTCTCTTTTAGCAGTTGATCTAAAAAATCATCAATCCCTTAGCTTTTCATGTCATTGCCTCAGAATATGTATGGAGCCTTCCCCACATTTTCTAATGAGGCTCTTGTTTAAGTATTTTTCTTATTGCTTGAAGCAAATAAGGATCCTCTGCACAGAAGGAACAGAATAAATAACCATATGCTGAACATTATCTTTGGCGGACCCCTCCCCTCTTGCTTTATCCATCAAGGTAATATTCCCAATGTTCATTGTTCATCGGTCCTTTAAGGAAGAGCTTCAGCTTTTACATGAGGGCTGTAAGCACATTAGAGGAATAATTCCCTTTGGATACTATACAGAAGGAGCCACCTGCAAAATGTTGATGCTGTTATTGAAATCTCAAGTGGAATCAGCTTTCAAAAAATTAGATATTAGATACATCCGATATAATTTGCAATGTGTAATTACACTAATGTGCATATAGTTGTGTGTTGCTTTACACGTCGCCTACTTGAGATTTCCGCCCCCCCCCCTTGGGCATTTCTCCTCATTTGAAATGGCTCCTGAGTGGAATGTTTTTAAAGTCAGCTTTTATTTTTTTTAACTCCTTGTTAATTAATATAAGAAGCAAAGAACTCTGTGTTCTCATGCAAGAATGAATGTGTCTGACCTAGATGTTGGAAACTAAGGATTACTAAAAGGGTTATCATTGTGGATACTTGCATTATGCGTAAAATATTTGCTGCTCTTTACTGATTTAGTCCTCATCTCGACTTTGGCAACTTGAAGTAATGGAGAATGTTAGAACAGTAAATCGTATTCATAAGATATCTATTTCCTTTATTAGAATAATGAGATAAAATGCCAGGGAAATGGCCTTAGGCAGAGATAACAATCTTAAGTTAATCAAAGTAATCAAAATCATAACAATAACAAACAACTTCTTTTCTGTTTTTCCTCCACTTTTCGTGGCACAGGATGAATAACTGAAACTCTGCCTCAGGTCATTTATGCACTCGTATCACTTTCCCTTTTGGTGTCTCAATATGGTGTCTCCTGGACTGGAGACCCCACCACACCAAGGAGCTGACCCTGAAGATCTAGCCATTAAGGCACGATCCAGGCAGAGCAACAGCGAGGGGATTGGTCAGCCTGGCACTTGGCACTTGCTGTGTGCTCAGTGGGTGGAGATGCTTCTGACATTAATTTGGAGAATCATCCCCATCAGATCACAGAGGGACCTCAAGCAAGGCAATGCCAGGGTCCCAATTCATGCTTATACGTTCAGGAGACAAAGAGGATTCCAAGGGAGGCTCATGTTAAGATGATACAAGATATAACTCATTCCAATTAAGTAGTCACAGGCCCCAAAGAAAGCTGATTTGTTAAACTTTTGACTCATAATAGACACCTGGAGTATGGTGCTTTGCATGTTTATACTATTTATTCCTCAAAATTCATTTTGCTGACGGGGTCCAGAGACATTATGCATGGGCTATATCTATGCAACACCAAAGCAATACGTTGATTTACTTTTCATCTGCTGATGTATGCAAGAGCTTTGCATTATTAGCTACCCAAAGGAGTCACACAAGAATTTTGTGACACGTCCTTCCTTGTTGCAATGGCATTTTAGTTGATGCACAAATGAGTCTCTTACACATGTATCAAAAGCTTAGCACCCCACCCTCCCATTCTATGTTCACAAAATAATAAATTCTAAAATCTGTAAGATGTATATTTAATTACTCATCCAGGATCAGTTTTGCATGCTTGATCAGAACAGAAAAATATCTATTAACAATATTTAACAGTAGGGTGTTTTACCGGTTTTCGGAAACATATATATATATTATACCTGCCATCTAGAAAGAGAACCAACATTTTCAATGTGTCCAAAGCGTTTAGTGCAGAAAGAGGGGTGTGTGGTAGTAAATCCCTTTTGATGTACCTAACTCATTATGCATCTTCATTGTGCTAGCATAATGAAGAAGCTGACAGTAAAGGCTTTAGTTAATTTCAGGTCCACCTGCAAAGTATACTGCATTCATAACAACTTTTGTAGAATGAAAGAAACATTAATACAGCTCTTCCCAAATATCGTTGCCTGTAAAATAAGTGGGTTGGATTAGTTGGTCTCTAAACTCTTCTCCAGCAGGGAATTTTTGAAGCGATTCTTATAGAGTTATAGGAACAATTTCAGGACCCTTGAATCCGCAGTCTGTTTGCACCAACAGCTGCCCTTTAAAGTTATATTTGATCCCACCTCCAGGCGCTGTACTTGCTAACATATTTTGCCTTGATGCTAAAACAGTGAAGACTGAAGTTTCAGGAAGGGCAGGGACAGAAAAGAGGAACAGGCGAAGAATGAGAAAAGCTACACAGTGGGAGAAGGAATTTCTTGATCTGAGATCTAAGCCCACTTCCTTCAACATTAACATAGAAGAAACCCAGAGGAGCACCTGCCTTTCTATTTTAAGACCATATTCTTTAGTCCTTCTGCCTTCATTAATTGCTTGCAGTATCCTTTGGTTTTTTTCCATTGGGTTGACATCTTTGAGTTTCAGTTTCCCCTCTCTACTTGATGCATTTATATCATGTTAATATCCCCTTCAAAAGCCTACAGTTGTTACACCTTTCCCAAATTAAACCTCAGCGTGTTCAAAACCTCCTGAAAATTGCCCCGCCCATTTTCTCAAACCACGCATAACCTCTTCTTGAATTAAGGGAGCCCGCTCTTCCAGGCTTCCAGGTCTTTGAATACGCTCTCACCCAAGCTTTTCCTCTCTGCATGCTCTGCCTCTCCACCTCTTCTACATTTCAGAAACCTTTCTTTTCTTTCTCACTTTCTCTTCCTCCCTCCTCCTTCATCCTTTCTCTGTCTCTCCCCTCCCTTTCTCCCTTCCTTCCTTCTCTCCCTCTTTCTTTTTCTCCTTTCCTTCCTCCCTCTCTCCCTCCCTCTCTTCCTCTTTCCCTCCCTCCCTCTTGTGGTTCCTTTCATTCTTTCTTTCGGGGGGGGGGCACCATGTGTCATCCTCTGAGCCAGGCACTAGAAATACAAAGACACATACAAGGAATTGACATCGACTCCTAACCATTCTAGTGACTCCGTCCACTCCTGCATTGCTAAGCACTGATGTGCCCTTACTTATTTTATTTTGCACGTAGTCTTTAGATTTAGTTGAATGTGTCCTTAATGTCCTGTGTTCTTTTGTTGTTTTCCTCCGTGTCCTATTTCAGTAAGTTGCCTGTTGGATAAACCTGACGTTATTCTTACGGAGCGCACTCTCCCAGAGCGAGGATCGTGGTGCTCTCACACACTCTCAAGCAATCCTGTTGCTTGACTGATTCCTGAACGCGATGAACAATGAGCCAGCTCCGTTTTTCCGATGATGCAGCATTTCGCTCATAGTTAGAAGTAGCATGGCTCTCAAAGTATCCTAACATTCCTCTATTTGTATTAAAGAGTCAATGTGATAACCTTCTGTGATGTGTTCTGTTATTTTTTTAGTCGTGTTGATGTCCTTTCAGCTGGTCCTATAGTCCCCCCTCCTCAGGAATGTCTCCCCAGTGAAAGGACACAGACCACAGAGACTGCTGTCCTGATGGACGCTCAAGCCGACTGTGAAGTTGAAACAAAGAAAGCCATCACCTGAAGACACCTCTCCTGCCAAGTGACACACCCACATGCTGCAGCTTCAGCCAATAGAATCTCAGAACAAGAACAAGGCAAGCTTTTCAAGAAACAGAAACACTTAAGAATGACGTCTAGATTTCGAAGGAGCCAAGGACTTTTCCCTTCGTCATGTGTATTCCTGTTTGTATTTAAATTCTGTGTGACATTCATTTTCAAAAAACTTTTTTTCTGGTATGAATGAATATGCTTATTAATGCACCAATTTTTAAAATAGAAAGTCGTTCATGCCAGAAGTAAACTGAGTGTTAGCCACACACCGAGTTTGACCTTCAGAGTGACTTAAGGAATATAAAGTTCTTTTGAAATAACGAAATAGTGGGAGGCAATCCAAAGGATAAAATAATGGTGAGAACTCAGACCGTGGCATAGAAATACAAGATCCCGCTGACGCCAACCAACCAACCAACCATTCTTTTTATCAGGCAAGCTAGGTTCTGTGAGATGTGGTCAGTGCCTCTGAAGAGTTTAAATCTAGTGAGGCAGGGGCACATAAACTTTTGAAAAGATAAGTAACAAATCAGGTCAACTGATAAGAGCAAAACCAAAACAAAGCCAAAGATATAAACAAGGAGCTCAGGGGTCACCTTAAGCTGGGCAAACTGGTCTGTTTAGGGAAGAAAGTTCCCAAAGGAGGAAAATACAAGATGAATCTTAAAGGCTGTTAAAGATTTAGATAAGTGGAAAAGAAGGAGAAGATAGAGGGCTTTAGGTGGATGCAATATTGTGAGAAAAGTCAGAGAGGAAAGCACCTACGTGGTGGTTTTAGGGAATTATAAATATACATGTCTTCTGCACTGCATCCCAGACTTTCAGTGCCAATATATAGATATATATACGGTGAAGACTTTGCACACACACACTTCCCCCCCTTCCTCCCTAGGGGTAGCCTAGAATTATAATCATATTTCTTCCATTAAAGCAACTGATAGGAAGATTTGTGATTTTTCTCTTAGCCTAGTAACAATGGATATTGATGGAGCTCTCACTACATGTTAGGCATTTTCTATGTTAACTCTCTTAAGCCTCACAACGACCTTGCCAAATAGATGTTGGTTTTTATTCCCATTTTACACAAAGAAAACTGACTTTTAATGAGGTTAAGTAACTTGCCAAACTGCCGCGTACAGAGTTCACAATCAGAATTGCGATCGCAGAGCTCATGATCCAACGCGCCAAGTCACAGTGTTGCTACCAAGGTTGTAATATTACCGCTTCTATATTCCTCGATATTTTTCTGTGGTAAATAAATAGCTATTTCTTTTAATTAGCTTCTCAAATTTTTCAGTTTTCTGGTTAAACTCGCATGATGGAATGCATTTTCATGAAACAAATAGAAAAAAATTGGGGCAATAGAGTCTATCAGCATTTTAGACCTTTTTTTGGGAGGGGGCCAGACTCTGATGAAACTGTTCACTTCGGTCAGCATGAAATCTCAACTACTTGAGAATAAAAATAGGAGGTGGGCAGAGCTTAAAGGTCCTTTTCTACAGATGTGATAAATCCATAAAGTTAGAGTGACTTACGGAAGATCACACGTTGAAGTGTAGCAGACCTCGGTCCGGAAACCATGCCGCCCTCAGAGGCTCTTGAACTTCTCCACCCTGTCTAAATGAAGTGTGAGCTTGAATTTGATCAGTGAAAACATTCTATCTGGGTGATCAGGGAGCATTGTACCTAGTAGATTGCTTCAATTTTGCACCTCTTTGGCTTCTCACCTCAATGTGAAAATTAGCTAGCTACAAACTGACATCTTTAGTTCCAGAAACTGTCAATGGTCCATCCACAAAGAATACACAATGGCCCAAGTTACGTGTGCAACGTCTTCAGTGATATTCTTAAGTTATTTGGCATTCTTAGTTCACCTAAACAAACCAGATCTTCTAATGAGCATTTTCTTAACCAGTTTTATGGACAGTATATATTTGTAAGAGCTTCTGCATGAATATTTAAACACGACTGTTTCAATAGTCCTTATGTTTTTTGAAAATATCAATGGTTATTTGCTATTTTAATTGTTACTAACTCAAGAATACTTCAGCCATAAAAAACTAGAACTGAGGAAACCTCACTCTTCTTTACCAGACCCTTTGCCTTCGGTTGGCATTTAGTAATGATTAATAAAGTGGTCAGGGTCTTCCCTGGTGGTGCAGTGGTTGAGAGTCCGCCTGCCGATGCAGGGGACGCGGGTTCGTGCCCGGGTCCGGGAAGATTCCACATGCCGCGGAGCGGCTGGGCCCGTGAGCCATGGCTGCTGAGCCTGCGCGTCCGGAGCCTCTGCTCCGCAACGGGAGAGGCCACAAAAGTGAGAGGCCCGCGTACTGCAAAAAAAAAAAAAAAAAAGTGATCAGCTGGAGAACACAGAAGTTCAAAACGTAATTTTGTCTTGAAGGAATCAGTTAATCTGTGACTACTTAAGGGCGAGCATCTAGATGTCTGCAAGGACCTGAATATTTGACTGCTGTAAACTTGCGCTTAGATATCTGGCATTGTCACACTTAGACCTCCTGGTGGCTCAGGTCGTCCTGTTTTCAAAATGATGGTCATTGGCCATATCTCACACAGTTCTCATTAAGTGAACTCATAAATAAACAGGTTTTTTTTTAAAGTGTAGCCAAGCACAAAATGTGACTTTGTTGACATTTTATGAGACTTTGTCATATGTCCCCTGAACCCCCAATAAAAGCAGTGATGCATCAACTGTGAACTCGTGTTGATTTCTTGGAAGAGTATGCTCTCATAATTTGGGTGTTTTCACTAGTGTGTATCAAAGCTAGTTTCAGGATCTATGAGGAGCAAATGATCTGATATGGTGGGAAAATTTCAATTTAGAGGCAATTTCTAAACGATCCCATGTTGCCTTTAATAAACAGCACTATCATTTACTCAAGTCAGAAACCAAGGTGTGATCCTTGTCTTTCCTCTTTCCACCTGTCATGGCCAATCAGGTAAATCTTTTTGGTTTTTCCTTCTTTCTGTCTTTAAATGTGTCTACTTCTCCCCATCCTCCAGCTATGTAAGACAACGCTCATATCACCTGGACTCCTGCCTCATGCCTCCAGTTTCTCCCTTCCACACTGCTAAGTAGCACCCAGGGAAATCTGTCTAAAGCACAAGTATGATCATGTCATTCCACAGTTTCAAACTTTTCACTGGCTTCCCATTGCCCTTTAAATAGCATTACATCTAAAACCCTTCCTATCCTGTTTCCTGGCCCCAACATTCCTCTCCGGACTCATCAAGTATCCCTGCTTTTGCAGGTTCTCACCGTACATCTTTGCCATTTCTTATCTTCTGAGTTTTCTCACACACCTACTCCTGCTTGGTACTCTACCACCCCTTCCAGACTCCATCTGTTGTCCTTCATGTCTCATCCTAGAGGGCATTTCCTCTTGGAAGTGTTCACCCCAACCATCCGCTACCCCTAAGACTAGCTTCTTCACCTGGGTGCTTTCATAGCACTCTGTGCGTACTTCATCTTAGTGCTTATCACCCAGATGATGAGAATTGATTTGACAGTCTCCTCCATTTGAATATGAGATTCTAGAGCTGCCTTGTACTGTAGCGTAACCACTCACCATATATGACTACTACAATTCAAATTAATATTGAGTAAAATTTTAAATTCAGTTTCTCAGGTGCACTGGCTACATCTCAAGTGCTCAGTAGCTACCTGTGTCTAGTGGCCACCGTGTTGAATGGCACAGATATGGAACAATTCCATCCTTGAGAAAGTTCTGTTAGATAGTACTGTTCTAAAAGACAAGTACTGTGTTTTGTTTGTCATTTTATCTCCTAAAATTGCAGCCTTTCTTATCTCGAGTTTGTCATCTGAACCACAGAGCAAAACAATTATTTCAGTGACTGTTTTTTCAATTTTCCCAACGATGATATATAACTAAAATTGTATGCATAGGAAGGAAATTACTTAATTACATGTAAAGATACCCAGGTTTAATTAAGAATTAAGGTTTAATTCTAGCATAAAGTCCTCATTGAGAAAGTCTACAATAGCTTACCACAGTGTTTGGCACAATGTGAGTACTTCCTAAACATCAGCTGAATGAATGAATGACATCTGGATACTCAGATATCTTGTTTATTCTCACCTAGATGTGTGGGGTCATGTAGCAGATATGTCTTTAGATTCCCAGGAGCCTCTTCTCTAGAGGATATGGAGATAGATGATTTCCTTACATCCATCCCAAGGATAATTGAATTGTCACTGCAATGGGTTGCCCATTATTTTACTTGCCTTCCTTGTTTTCACTGGCAAACAAAAGTAGAGAATTGAGATCTTATTCAGTAAATAAGAGCAAAGTGAAAATGATCAAAGTAGATACCAGATTTGATAAACCCTATTTTTTTAGGGGTTGGCCAAAGTTCACTGAAAATGTTAATGATTTCCTGAGCACCTACTATATTTTTGGTAGACACTTCGTTAGGTCCTGAAGATATAGGAGGGAATCAAGATGCACACAGTTCTTGAGTTCATAGTGAAACAACGTTAATGTCGTTATTTCAGGTCCTCTCCCTGCATTGTGCCCAAAGCAGGAGTTTTCAACCTTGACAGCACATTGCTACCACCACGTGGGCTTAAAAACATAGTGATAACCTGGGTCTTTCCTCAGAAGACTTCGATTTAATTGGTGGGGGGTGTAGCCTGGGAATTGGGATTTTTTATAAAGCTCCCTGGGTGATTGTAAGATGCAGCCTAAGTTGGAAACTTAACCTATGGGAACATAATCTTCGAGTGAGTGCAAAACTCATGAGCTTTTGGTATTGATGATGGATCGCATATTGGGGACAAAAAGAGAACCTTTAAATCATCTGTCTCACATCCTCATTTTACTCTTTATTCCTCAGAATATAAACTCATACTGAAGAGTCAATGAGCTGTCCAGGTCAAAGGGCCAGTTCATGACTCAGATAAGACTTGACCCCAGCTTTCTGACTCTAACATGACCTTTTTGCTACTCTAAGCTGCCTCCCGGAAATGGAAGATACAATTATCTTCAAGAGACAACCAGCATCCACCACAGTCATAATATTTTAAAGCAATAATTGAATTTGGACCAATTTTAATCCCATGTACTCAAAATTTTCTGCTAATCCAATGTGAGCACTATAGATTCATTTTGTTCGAGTGCAAATTCTTTTTTGAAAAATATACATTATATACATATATATGTGAATACTTATATATGTAATGTGTGTGTGTGTGTGTGTGTGTGTGTGTGTCTGTGTGTATAATGAGGTAGAGTTCAGTTTCCCAGGAGCCCTCACCACATTCTTACAGATTCAAAAATCAATATACGTATGTTAAACTCCACACATAGCTAGGAAGGGCATTTTGCTTTTAAACTTGAACTACTCAAGAGCAGAAATGGTAGTGGGAGGAGAAATAAGAGTGCATTGTGCTCCCACATTCTCTGTCCCCACCCACCCTATTACGTGACATTCCATTCACTTTAACATTTTACATACAGGTAAACGTTGCCAGTCTGTCCCCATGAAAAAAGTTGACTTTGAAAAATAACTACTATTAAAGAAAAAGTTACTTCTTTCAGCTAACCCCCACCCCCATTTTTAGATTCTTCTCATAGATCAAGAGAATTCAGGAGCCGTACGTTATCTAGTCCATTCTTCTTTGTCCATATAAGATCATGTAGTGAAAAGGTGCCTTTCCATTTTTGAAGGCATCAAAATAAAACTAATGTCCATATACTTCCTTCGAGACATGTTTCAGTGTTTGAGAGCCTACACAGTTGGGAAATTCTGTTTTATTTTGATCCCAAATCCCTCATGCTGTAGTTTAATCCCATTTTCTCTTGTTCCCTGTGGAGAGAAAGAACAGCTGGTCTCCATTCTCTCTAAACCCAATCCCTTCAAGTCCTTAAAGACACCTACCTCCCAGCCTTCTCTTTCCTGGAATAAATAATAACAGTCCCCATCAGGAAAATATCTCTCTTGGATCGTACATATTCACTTCCAGCCGTGTCACATATCACGTATCACGTATTCTTGCTCATCGCATAACGTTCATAAGTAAAACAAGCCAAGGCCAAGAGCAAAAGCAAGCAAATGCATCATTGTTTTCATGAATGAAGTTTCAGATCCAGTAATAGATGCTGAATACATAGTTGTGAATGGTAACCTTCCAATAATTATGTGCCAAAATTATCATAATTTCTTTTAGAAAGTATTGGCAATCTGTTGCTTTTGGAGAGGGGAATTAAAAATTCAGTGATTAGGTTTCAATTTCCTTTATGCAAGTTCTCCCCATGCCCTGCAATGGAATATTCCATTCAGCATTCCACAGCAGGAGCCACCATTGCTTTGACAAAAATAGATACAGTATTGGAACATTCAGTCAATGGAGTAAAATCCAATTGTCTGAACATTCTTTTCGGCTTTATCATTTACATTTTAATAAATCCCAGAATATGTCAAGCTGTATCGAGTTGTACCAAGTGTAGCTAATAGCATGCAGTTACCAGATGCAGAGGAAATCATTCAGGCAAATCCTGCAGTGCATCACATTTGGTTTGTATATATTTTTAGGTTTCTACATTTTAAACAGGGGTACTCTTAAAAAATGGCTATTTCGCAAAACCTTTGCTATTATCAACATTCTGTTAGTATATTCAGTTTTCATAAAGGAAGCGGTGGGGAGGGGGTGCTGTATTTAATTGATCTAGGAATGCTGACATCTGCTAACCCCAAGGATGACACCATATAGCTAGTAAAATGTGGAATGTTAAATTGTCCTCTTATGCCTATTTCTTTGCCAGTTTATTGTCTCTCCATTCAGGAGGCTTAGATGGTCACATTTTAAAGTCATTTGACATTCCATGATGCCAAGATTCCAGGCAAATCAGTCCTGAAAAAGACTGTGTGTGTGTGTGTGTGTGTGTGTGTGTGTGTGTGTATTATTAACCTATTTGCATAACTTACCTCCTGCATAGATTGACCACTTACTGTTGTAACATTTGAGAGATTTGTTGTCCTGGTTTGACAGAGCCCACTGAATTTTCACAGTGTGACAGAGATGTAATGATGGAGTGAGTCTCAGCATGTTGGGGGTCCCTAAGTGGTAGGTATGTGCCGGGAGAGGAAGATTTTTCAAGGACAAGACTATTCCGATTAGTCTCTACTAGTAAAAATCAAACAGAACATGAGGCATAAACTTAGCTCTGCTTATATCCTTTATACCTAATTACCAAATTATTTGTTAGCCCATAAGAAAATTCTCACTTTAGACTTCTCCCCAAAGACCAGGGTTATTTCTTGACATCAGGTATGTCTGATCAGTGTTAAACTTGTAAATAGACTGAAGGACTAAAAAGGATCATTTGGTTTTTGCTCTTGCTTAGAGCAGTGTGAATGTTTACCATGGAGTTTGTGGGTAGCATACCACTATCACTACGTAGGGTCAAGTACTGTGCTAAGGAAAGTGATGTCATAGCTTATAGTCGTGGGATGGAGAAAACCGAAATGCTCTGGCATTGTAGTGCACAAGTGAGGTCATCAGCATTTCTTGATTCCTAGAGTTTTCTCTTACTCTGCCCATAGTATGATAACTGGTAGATTTAATGGAAAAGTATGACCTAGCCCATAGTAGAATGATCACAATATCTTGAAGACCTCTAGAGAAGGACCCTTTACAACTTCCCCATTCGCTTAGAATATGATCAAACACTTGCTCTTATAAAGTCCTGCCATGATTACAGAATAATTCTTTATAGTTTTGATGGCACTCAATGAACTTGAATTAATCAACTAATAATCTCAATCAACATCAGGGAGAATTTTAGGAGGAATGTCAGATGGTGAAGATCCAAAGACATAGTTGAAAGTTTAATTTTTGTGAATCAATCGTTCTGTGTTCTAGATCTAACACTACTGATAATTATTTCCTTTAAAATTTCTGGAGTTGAGTTAGTTCTTCTGTAAAATGAGGAACATGGTAGTCAATGTGTTGTTACTTCACAAAGATATGGAAATAACGATAAAATGTTTCAGGAAGCCTCTTACTGCTTTTAATATTTTCTCCTTTTCTTTAACTTTGGACATTTCAATTTAATGTGTCTTGGTGTGATTATCTTTAGGTTCATCTTATTTGGAACTCTCTGTGCTTCCTGAATCTGGATGTCTGTTTACTTCTCTAGTTTAGGGAAGTTTTCAGCCATTATTCCTTCAACAAGATTTCTCTCCCTTTCTCTCTCTCTTCTCCTTCTGGGATTCCAGTAATGCAAATATTACTTCATTTTGTGTTGTCCCATAAACCCCTTAAGCTATCTTCACTTTCTAACTTGTTGTTTTCTTTTTGCTGTTATGATTGGGTGAGTTCCGCTGCCTTGTCTTCTAGTTGATTGATCCTTTATTGTGATGTGTCTAGTCTGGTTTTGCACTCCTCTAGTATATTTCTCAGTTTAGTTATTGCCTCTTCCAGCTCTGTGACCTCTATTTGGTACTCTTTTCTATTTTCCATGTCTCTCTTGAAGTTCTCACTGTCTTCATCCACTTTTCTCCCCAGTGTGATAAGCATTTTTATGACCATTACTTATAATTCTTTATCAGGTAAATTACTTATCTCCATTTTATTAATTTTTCCTGAGGTTTTATCATGTTCTTTCATTTGGAACATATTCCTCTGTTTCTTCGTTTTTCTTGGCATTCTGTGTTCATCTCTATACAGATGAAACAACCACCTCTCCCAGTCTTGGAGGAGTGGCCTTGTGTGGGAGATGAACCTTGTTGTTCAACCCTGCCCCAGTTCTATCGTCTCTCAAATCCTTGTGCTTGTCCAAGCAGCCTATTATACTTTTAATAGTTCGCAGTAGTTGAAGATGTGCCAAGACCTGTCAGTGTCCCTAAGGGGAGGATCTCGGCACCCAGACCTGGCTGGAAGCCAAACCCTCATACATCAGCTTTTAAAAGTATGCAAATATATACAGTCCTGTCAGACCACAAGTGTAATTCCTACGGACCAGTGCTTTGGTGGTGTCTCCTGGGTGACAGTCACAAAAATTGGGGCTACAGACAAGTTTACAGGTGTATCTTGGTGATACTATGGGTTTGGTTCCAGACCACTCACAATAAAGGGGGTCATGTGATTTTTTTTTTTTTGGTTTCTCAGAGCATATAAAAGTTGTGTTTGCACTATGCTGTAGTCTATTAAGTGTTCCATAGCATTATGTCTAAAAAAAAATACACACACACACATATATATATATATATATATGTATATATATATATATATATATATATATCTACCTTAATTAAAAGATGATGCTGTTGGGAAAATGGCACTGGTAAACTTGCTCAGCTCAGCATTGCCACAAACCTTCACTTTGTAAAAAAACATAGTATCTATGAAGTGCAATAAAACAAGCTATGCCTGTGTAAGCTCTTTTCTGGGAGACACAAGTGAGCTAGACCAAGGCAGAGAGGGAGAGCACCAAGATGATGTCCTCAGCCTGTGTTCCTTGAGATCCTTGAGAACAGCTTTGTGTCCATCAGAAATGTGCCAAACATGAAGTCTGCCCCTCAGGCGAAAGCTCAAGGACAAGCAAAGAGGCCTCCTTCACAGAAAGACTTGGGGGTGCACCTCAGTCTGCTGTCTTCACAGTGCCCTGGGCATGGCAGCCTGCCAAGAACCATCTCTCCAATTGCCACAGTCCTGTGAGACCCAGGAACGCAAGTCCCACTGGCCACCAGAGCCTGGTGATCAAGATTACATATCATTGCCTTAACTACCCAAGTAAATAAGAGCAGGGAAGCAGATGTTATAAAAAATTAATATAGTTTTACAGAACGCACTTTCATTATTTTTTTATTTTTCCCCAAAATCTATTTTATTGAAGCATAGTTGATTTACAGTGTTGTGTTAATTTCTACTATATAGCAAAGTGATTCAGTTATATATGTATATCCATTCTTTTTCATATTCTTTTCTATTATGGTTTAATCACAGGATATTGAATATAGTTCTCTGTGCTATACAGTAGGACCTTGTTGTTTATCCACCCTATATATAATAGTTAGCATCTGCTAACCCCAAACTCCCAATCCATCCCCCCTACCCCCTTGGCAACCACAAGTCTCTTCTCTATGTCTGTGAGTCTGTTTCTGTTTCATAGAAACAGAGCCACATATAAGTGATATCATATGGTATTTGTCTTTCTCTTTTTGACTTACTTCACTTAATATGATAATCTCTAGGTCAACCCATGTTGCTGCAAATGGCATTATTTCAACAGAATGCACTTTTGATGTTTGCTTCAGCCAACTTTCCTTTTGGAGTCTAAATCCACAGACTTTCAATGGCAACGAAGCCATAAAGGCCATCTAGTTTATCTTTTGTCTGAATTTTCCCTGCTAGCCTATAATGGACCACTTCACTAATCATCAAGTCCATCTTTGGACAACTCAGATAGTTTAAAAACTTTTCTCTCATATCCAATCATAAGAGGCACTTCCATCGTTCCTGCTTTTACCCTTGGATCATACAGTGTCTCATCTCTTCTACTTATCAGTCCTACAGGTATTTAAAAGAAGAAACCATGTTCCTTTCAGAGTCTGCTTTTCCCTAGGCTACACACACCTAGCGCCTCCAAGCACTCCTCCCACGGCATTATTTCAAATACCTTGATTATTCTTGTTAGTCTCCACACTTGAATTTGTCTATCTGCCTTTTTTAATGTGCTACTCAGAATTGAATGCAATTTTCTAGATGTGGACTGACAAATGGAGGGCAGAAGGTGATGATCACTTTGAAAAATGCTTCCTAAGTACTGGATTTCTATGTATAAAACCTCATATTAATCTTCTTGGCAACCAATTAGCAGTGTTGACCCATATCGTCTTGCTATCTATTAAAATACTTAAGTCTATTTTGTACGTGCTACTGTCAAACACCATTTCCTTCATCTTTAGACTCAGCCCATTATCCTGTCTCCCAATATCTTTTTTGATCCTAATTAAGATATCTGATATATTAAATATTTCAGAATCATCTTATTCACATATTTGACTCAAACTTTCCCAAAAGAGATCATAAAGCCTTGTCAAGTGACTTGTTGAAGTTAGAATCCCGAATGTCATTCACTAAAACTATCCATCTAATAACTGTCAAAGAAAGAGGTGAAGTTAATCTGGAATTTTTGTTGTTGTCATTTGGTTCAGTTTAGTCTCATACTTATATTAGTTTTTTTCTTATTAATGACTCATGCTGGGGACCAGCCATCTAGATGAATGATAGATGGGAAGGGAAAGTTCATTTGGGATCAGTAGTTTGCTTTAGGTAATCAAAAGAAGGAACATTTCATTTGTGAAGAATTGAGATCACTACTGCATATGTTGATGTTTTAAATAACTGGAGTTTCCTCTTTCCTGTTCTCTTTGGGTTGGTAAACAACGCTCCTTGAAAGAGGAGATCTAGGGTAAAGGGAGTTGGAAAACTTTTGCCCACAGTGTATAAGGATATTAATATGTCCATACATCTTTGCACTTATCTACGCTACATAATAAAGTAAAAGTAAATATGATTAAAGAAAACAAACAAAACCTTTGGTTCTTCACTGTAGTAATAATTCTTCGTAGAGGAGAGGGACTTATATAAGGGGAGTATGGTCTGGCATCTATTCGAGGGGTTTAGTTACCAACGTGCCAGAAGATACTCATAATAAGGTATTTCAACTCAATTCAAATTGTTAAAATGAATTGAAATTCATGATAAAACAGCTTCACAATCTGGCCCCAGAGGACAGAATTTATAGCAAGGCTCCAGTGTACTGTGCTATCTGATGGTAATGTTATCCAGAAACGTTGAAAGTCCTCTTTTTATTCTTTCTCTTTTTCCTCCTGTGCTGAGACTTGGCAATTGTTTCTCTGTACCTCATTTTCTCTTGCTCTTTCCTTCCTTTCTTCCTTCTTTCCTCCCTTCCTCCCTTCCCTCCTTCCTTCCTTCCTTCTTACTCCCTTCTGTATTTCCTCCCTCCCTTCCTCCCTCCCTTCCTCCTCTCCCTCTTTCTTTCCTTGCTTTTGTGTTGGTATTCCTTCTCTCTGTCTCTCTCTCCTTTTATTTTACTGATTTTCTTTTCACTAAATATGAACCACTTAAGAGCCATTGCTTGAGTTTGGTGTCTGCACACGGCTTTCTCACGCCGCTACTGTCCTCTCAAGACTTCATCTTTGAATAAACCAATGTGAAAATTTTATCTGAGGATAAAACCACATGTAGTTATCAGGGTTCTGAACGCTCCTTGAAAGGAAAAGAAAAGAAAAAAAAAAGAGAGAAAAAAGAAAAGAAAGGCGCCCTCCCTGGATCGTTTCTGTGCTTTTTCCCCAAGTTACTTCCTCACTTTCTTCTATAGCTCTCTGATTTCTTGGACAGGGGTTAAGACTCAACATTTAAGGACACACTCATCCTTTTTCTTTTTTCTAACACTACCCATTTTCATTATTCTCCTTGTGACCACCACACCTATTCTCTGAATGGTTCTTAAACTGCAACATGCAACAGAATCGTCTTGGAGAACTGTTAAACCATAGACTGCTGTGTCCCATCCCCAGAGTTTCTGATTCAACAGGTCTGGGGGTAGAGACCTAGGATTTGCACTTCTATCAAGTTCCCAGGTGATACTGCTACTATTGGTCCTGGGACCACACTTTGAGAACGACTACTCTAATTCCAAACCTGTTTCATTCTCCTTCAGTCATTTCTTCAATGGAATAAATAATACTACTTCCTTTCATCTTCCTTAGTAACATGCAATTCCAGAACTTTTAATCGTCAGGGTGGCTCTTCTTTAAACTATTTCCAAATCCATATTTTGCTGGAGGGCTAGAACTGAATACAAGACTGTAGCTAATTTTGACATAATAAAAATAACAACCCCTTATATTTCTATGATGCGTATCTCCCAAAGGGTTAGAGCAGTACTTTCTTATCTATTATCTTGTTTGTCTGCCCAATATCCATGTTATAATATCTCATTTTGGTAAGAGAGATTGTTGTAGGAAGAGATACTGGGCAATTACCACAAAGATATGCAGGAAAAGACTTGAACTCAGCATTCCAGACTCCTAGTTCGCAGCTCTGTTTGAATTCTTGAAGGATTTATTTAATTTCTAAAACCCAGAGTCCAGTTCATCTCATTGATATAAGGTGAACTGCTCTGATCTATTAATGTACTGTCAAAAAAATTAGAAAGTTACTTAATTTTGAGTAGAAGCTGTCATTGGCTGTTCAGATTCAAAATAATAAGCCTAATTTAAAGAATTCCACTCCAAAAATGTGAAAATTTAAAACTCTTTTACTTGGAACTTTATTTCTATGATCACAAATAATGGCTTTTAACTGTGATCCCACCTTTGGTTTTCAGTTCACTAAATATATTAATTTTGGTGCAGTTTGTTCCCCAGTTTGTCCTGCCATAGAAAACTAGCCTTCTACCTGGTTCTACAAATTGGTTTCGACATTGTTTGATTCTTTACAATCTTACTGTTTTACATGATAATTAGAAATTTCGACATTTGTCATTTACCTGGCTTTATGTACTCCATGTTTCCAAAAACCCAAGGGAGAAAGAGAGATTAGAGGGAAAGCAGTTTCTCAACATATCAATGTTATTATTTATATATATTATCTCAGAGGTTTTTTTTAGCTCCCATGTCCCATGATCCTCTCTCTGCTTTTCTTATATCCTGTTCTGTCCTCTCCTTATGACAAAGAAAATGAAGTCTGACAGCTTATGAAACAATAAAGCTGGATTAGATGGGTTTTTAAGGGTCCTATTGTTTGTCCCTAAACCATTGTTGCAAAAGCAAAAGACTCCACCTGTTCAACCGACATACAAATTGCCATCAGCCAGGTATTAGAAGGAATCTCATTTACTACCACCAAGGAAATAAATAACACCAATGGACTGAGTGTCTTTCATCCAAATTAGACTAACCAAATCAATTCAGATCATTAGAATACATTATATCCAATTATATATAAATCTGCCTTGTAAATATCCACTTACCTGCTTGCCCAGAGCAATGTAATGTCTATGCTAAACCAACAGTTAAAAAAATTATAGAATCGACTGGCAAAATATTTTAATGGGTTGTTACGTACTTTGTACTTAATTCATTCAATAAACATTAATTGAGGACCTACTACATCCTGGGAATACAACGATGAATAATACATGATCTTCGTCCTCAAAGTGCTCACCTCATAAGGGGAAAAAGACATGTGAGGAAATGATTGCCCTTCTCTGGCTCTAAACTGCATTCAATCCCAGGAAAATTAACGGTGTGAGTTTCTGCCTGATTTATGCATGGGGAAAAAAAGATGAAGAGACTGGTGAAAATATCTAGAGAAAACTCAGTGATGAGAATTTGCATAAAGGTTCAGGTTCAACGCCTTCCAATGACCTTCTCTAAGTAAATGCAGGTTTTAGGTTAAGCGAAACATAAAGAGGAAGGTGGGCGTGTGCAGGAGTGGTGAACGCTGTATGCTAAAATCAAGTAGAAATGACTTGGATTATCTAGAATGCTGTGATTCCATTCCGCCTGTTCCTGTGGATAATTAAGTACATTAAAAACATTTTCAGGGAATCACTAGCAATTGGTAAACAGGTTCATTCTTCAAATTATGTCTCTATCCCTAAGATAGTCCATTTACTTAGGTAATAATACGTTCTTTCCTTTATATATCAAGAGGGTTTGACTGACCCAACTTTAGCTGAAAGATGCACATGGATCCACCTACACTTTCTTTAAACAATGGTCTCATCACCTTTAAACAATGACCCTTGCTAGCTGGACCTAGGCTGGACTGAAATCACAGCACTAGTGAAGATGGACAAGTGTTTGTGGAGTGGAAACTAAAGCTGGTTTATTTAGGGATTGAACTTGTAACCTCATGAGTATGAAGTCCAAACCAGCTGATTGTAGAGCGCTGTATGGAGCGAGATTATCTTCTTGGTTTTAATTTTTTAGTATCTTTTAAAAGGCACAACCCCAGCACAACACATTGAGATGAAATGCTGATTTGGAGACCCTCAAGGTGGGTAACCGAGGCCTTCCTCAGACCTTTAAGAGGAAGGAGGTTCTGCGGTCTGTAGGTGTCAAGAGCATTACATGCTCAACCAAGGGACCCTGGAAAGGAAATGATAACACTCTTAGAAGTAGTGCTGAGAAAAATTTTAGAAGTGGCTTTTGAACCCTAAAAGAGAGTTATACCAAAAAAAAAATCACTTTTTTCCAAAGTCACTCATTTGTGCCTTTTTAAGCATAGCATGTTTCCATTTTCAGCCTACTCATCATCTTGCATTCTCCAAGATTTTCTGCAATGATTATAGTCCTCTTATTACCTAATAACCATGAGTAATTCACCTTATGAACTGATTTTTTTGTTGTTGTTTATAAAGTTCTGTTATCAAGAACTTTAAAAGTTTTGTTATCGGGCTCTGAAAACTGGCATTTCTTGTGTCGGTGACCAGTTTGGGATCCAGGCATTGCTGAGCTTTGATTGGCCAATTTGCTTATGGTCTGACTGCCCGTCAGTAATGCCCATTCACAAAAGCTTGGGGTGAGGTCATCATGCTTGCAGAGAGGAAGTTTTGCATGCTTTTTATTTTGTATGTAGCTTATAATCACTTTTTTCTTGCATCTGGCAAAATATGTGCCTGTGTGAATTCCATGAACACTGAAGAGCAAACACACTAAGTAAGTTCACGTTTTTATTTTGACTGTGTGACTATTGCAGGTGTCCTCTCTATGAAAACAGTGACTTTGTGTTAGGCCAGGCGTTGTGTTTTGGGAGCCAGTAGAGGCACTTGTACAATCAAGACCCTGGCTGAACGCGTCGTGAAGCTGGATGGAACTTTCTCCAGTGCCTGTGCCCAGTTCCTGCCTCTGTCACCTGTCTCCTCCCTTTATGGTCCCAGGCTCAGCTTTCTGTGCCTAATAGAAAATAACTGATAGATTAATGCTTCTTTAAGGTATTATTTAATAAGGTGGGTTCCTCCCATGGGTATTAGTAAAGGAGCCTTGAACACTGAAAGAACTTAACATCTCAGAGAAGAATTCTCCCATCACAGCCTTTTCTGACGCCATGGCAGACTTGCAGGGCGAAGAGGGGAACCCAGGATAAATCACTTTTATTCACGTTTCTCAATACCACTTGCCTGGGCAAAACCGTGAAACAGACAAAGCTTATCTTTTGTACCCACAGCTTCTCTTTTCCACACTCTTTGCTTGCAGGACTCTGAATAGTCAATTTTTTCCACCTGCCTTCAGATCCAAAGCCACTGAAGTTTAAATGGTGATGCCCCAGGAACAGGGTGTCTCTCTCCCATTAAGCATCTCCATCATTGTTGTGTCAGCAGAACTAGAAAAGCTCATTTGGTCCACACGGGGCGGGGCGGGGTATGGAAAACATGCTACCTTTTTGGCACATCCATGACGTCTCCATTCTGTATCCTAAAAAGTTCACTGTGGATATTGAATAGTGAATGCAGTGTCTCAGAGTGCTTGATGTATCTTCTCCCTCTGCTCTTTCAGTTCTTGAGAATTTTGACCACTGGCATGGACCTTAGAAGTCATCTATCTGCCTTCTCCCACTTTTCCAAATGTAACCTTTAGCCATCCCATTTCTTTTCGTAAGTTCAACTGGGAGCATGTTGACAAATAGATAACCAGCCAGAGGCACAGAGAGACGGACTCCAGCCTCTCACATTTAAACCCATGTAACCCCTACTCTGCTTTGCTTTGCGTGCATCCAAAAGGGTGATAACATTACATCGGTCCAGGACCCAGGCAGAAGCATGCATGTTCTCATAAAGGGCCAAGCATGCATGTTCTCATAAAGGGCCAAGTTACATCGGTCCAGGACCTAGGCAGAAGCATGCATGTTCTCATAAAGGGCCAAGTTACATCGGTCCAGGACCTAGGCAGAAGCATGCAAGTTCTCATAAAGGGCCAAGTTACATCGGTCCAGGACCTAGGCAGAAGCATGCATGTTCTCATAAAGGGCCAAGTTACATCGGTCCAGGACCCAGGCAGAAGCATGCATGTTCTCATAAAGGGCCAAGCATGCATGTTCTCATAAAGGGCCAAGTTACATCGGTCCAGGACCTAGGCAGAAGCATGCATGTTCTCATAAAGGGCCAAGTTACATCGGTCCAGGACCCAGGCAGAAGCATGCATGTTCTCATAAAGGGCCAAGCATGCATGTTCTCATAAAGGGCCAAGTTACATCGGTCCAGGACCTAGGCAGAAGTATGCATGTTCTCATAAAGGGCCAAGTTACATCGGTCCAGGACCCAGGCAGAAGCATGCATGTTCTCATAAAGGGCCAAGTTACATCGGTCCAGGACCCAGGCAGAAGCATGCAAGTTCTCATAAAGGGCCAAGTTACATCGGTCCAGGACCTAGGCAGAAGTATGCATGTTCTCATAAAGGGCCAAGTTACATCGGTCCAGGACCTAGGCAGAAGTATGCATGTTCTCATAAAGGGCCAAGTTACATCGGTCCAGGACCTAGGCAGAAGCATGCATGTTCTCATAAAGGGCCAAGTTACATCGGTCCAGGACCTAGGCAGAAGCATGCAAGTTCTCATAAAGGGCCAAGTTACATCGGTCCAGGACCTAGGCAGAAGCATGCAAGTTCTCATAAAGGGCCAAGTTACATCGGTCCAGGACCTAGGCAGAAGCATGCATGTTCTCATAAAGGGCCAAGTTACATCGGTCCAGGACCTAGGCAGAAGCATGCATGTTCTCATAAAGGGCCAAGTTACATCGGTCCAGGACCCAGGCAGAAGCATGCATGTTCTCATAAAGGGCCAAGCATGCATGTTCTCATAAAGGGCCAAGTTACATCGGTCCAGGACCCAGGCAGAAGCATGCATGTTCTCATAAAGGGCCAAGTTACATCGGTCCAGGACCCAGGCAGAAGCATGCATGTTCTCATAAAGGGCCAAGTTACATCGGTCCAGGACCCAGGCAGAAGCATGCATGTTCTCATAAAGGGCCAAGTTAGGATTGCCCTTAGTCAAAATTCTTTCCTTATATTTTAAATGGAAAAAGTTTAACTGCACAAGAGATGTTTTTAGGTTAAATGTTTATAGGATTTATTTGAGACATCCAGGATGCAGAGTGATGGTATACTCATCATTTCCTGCTTTTTGCCTTGTGTTTATTTCTCTGTTTATTCAGGTTTATTATTTATTCATTGAGCTATGTTTCCCCCTCTCAGCCTTATCTCTCTCCTCCTTTATCATGTTCTCTGGACCATTCTTCTTACTGTCTGCCTACTTTGTTTTCAACACACACTCAAAATTATTAGCACAGATGCTGGACCACTTGTCATCCTCATACAGTCCTAGAAACATCTGATTGCAGGGTAGAAATGCCTTAAATGGCCATTCTATTCAATCCGCTGCTGTCAAGTCAGTACTCCGCCCATGACCAAGTGCTATCATCATTCAAATCTGAATAGAAACATCGATTCCTCAAGGAAGCCTCCCCTGACCTCCCCGCAATTAGATCCTGTTCCTTTGTTTGTGTTCTCATAACTTGCTGTAATGTTTTTCTTTACATCATTCATGGTTTATAATTACGTATTTAGGCAATGATTTGATAACTGTATGACCCTTCCTTAGGACTGTGTGCTCCAGAGGGGAGAGATGTGTATGTTTCACTCACCACTGCGTCCCTCCCTCTTTGTTCAATGCCTAGCTCATAATGGGAATTGATACATGTTAATTCATAGTTATTATTATTACAAATATCAAGGTCTATGATCAGCCTTGTTTTTATTATAAAACAAAACCTGGCTAGAGGTAAGGGATTTCTAGATTTACCTACATTTTCCTTCACTCATTCATTCATGTATCCATTCGTTTAATACAGCTGTCAAACAAAGAATGACAAATATATATCGCTTAACTATCAATACTATGTTTAAGCCCCTTTTCAAGCAAAGGGGAGAAAAGGCAGATACAAAATGACTCAATACAAAGCAGAGACTGCTAGGTGCGCAAGCGAGCTAGAGAACACGTACGGCTTGGAGGACTGAGGGAGGCTTCACGGAGGAAGTTGCCTTTGCAGAGGCTGGAAGGTTCTCAATAACTTGGACAAGTAGAGATGGAAGGGACTGTGTTCTAGATGGAGAGAAGGGTGAGACCAAAAGTCTGTGTCTCTATCCTTTGAATGCCCTGTGCAGGGAGAGGAAACAGCCAATGTGTCAGTGACCTTGACAGTGGAGACTGAAGGAAGGTCCTGGAAGAACTTGGACGTTCATCATAGGAGTTGAGATTTTTTATTCTCAGGCCAGTGCTGAGTGATTGGAGGCCAGTGAGCATGGTGATCTCATGCACATGGTGTGTTTGGAAGATTAATTTGGCATCACTGTGTCTCGGGGTTAAGTTGGCTGTCGTGCTGATCCTGGCAACTCTCATCCCTGATGCTCGTGTTCCTGTCCCTGTGTCTTAGTCCCCGAGGGCCTGGACTCTAACCACTGCCGCCCTGGCCTGGGATCAGCGGCTGAATACTCCTGATATCGGTTGCCTACAGTTTGAAACTCTGCTTATCACTTGTGTGGTCTCAGTGGACACACTTCATCTTGGTCTCTTAATAAATGTGTCTCACGACACATCTTTTGAGTGAGATCTCAAGTAATCTTCTTACTTTCATTTTTGGATGGTGGTACGGAGACTTGTAAGTGGCAGAACTGACTTCTAACTCTAGGATTTCTGATCCCAGGTCTAGACCTCTTTTCTGTCGTAAGTTCACAGTCTCTCTTAACTAATACAAAGAATGAGTGAGTACAAATCAAAGCACAATGCTTAAAATGTATTAAGTAGTTTCTATGCGCAGGCTTGCTGCTAAGCGCTTTTGTATGTATTGAATCATTGAATGACCACAAAAAATTTTGTGAAGTAGGTGCTGTTGTTCCTTTTACAAACATTTAAGTAACCATGATAAGAAAATTATCATTATCAAACTTAAGTAACGTGCCTGGTCAGGAAGCTACCTAAGCAGAATAGTCTGGACGGAAACCTGGACAGTCTGACTCCCGAGCCCGTATTTCACTGCTATGCTGCTGTCTCCTAAGTTAAGCGACGTATATACGTGAAAGCACCTACTCATTGTCCCACAGACAGTAGGTGCTCAGCGGATATTGCCTGAATGTCAGTTCACTCTTTGATCTCAGCTGATGCTGTGTGCATCTCGCTTGTCCTGTGCCACAGACCAGTTCTGTGGTCTGGGAGTTGGTCTCCGGATGCTCAGCCACAGGTGGTCCTCCTGAGATGAATTGTTCTACTGCTGTGTGTTTATGTTTGGTCCCTCATCTGCTGCCAACCCCAGGAGTCTGTCTTCACTTTCCAACCTGGTCTTTCCAACCAAATGCAACCTCCCCTCTTCTAGTGAATTCTAGATGGCATTCGTTCTTCTATACTTGCAATAGACATGGTCTGTGGAATAGGTCCACACAACTTCTTTCTGGGGAATAATCCTTTTAGGAACCTACGGCTTCCTCTGCAAGCATTGATGACCTTCCAAAGATTATCAGGAAAGACCTTTTGGAATGGCAAGAGGTTCACTTAAAAATGCAACAAAAGGTATTGAATTAAAAAGGTATATCGCGTGCTACTCTGTAATGCCAGAAACTGTGCCTTTTCACACACGTCTTATTTATTAGTCTCAACAACTACTTGAAGAATTGTCATCTCATCTTACAGATAAGAAATCAGGTTTAGACATGTAAAGATGCTGTGGCCAGATGAGTGGTAGATCTCCAGTATAAACATAGGTGTGTAAGAGCTCACAATCCAGCAAGGAAAACAGATGACTGTATAAATAACAACAGCAAGCATGATAAATGCTGTGATGGAGAAAATGTAACCAATGTGTCCTTTCTTTGTATTCCGTAATGGCACAATGTGCAAGCCTTAAATTAAAATATATGTGTATACACACACACACACACACACACACACACACACACACATATCCCATTCAGTAAAACAATTTTTCCCTTCTCTCAAATCTTTATTCCTCATCTTTTAAAATTACTAAGGAGTTTATTTGAACAACTGAGGGTCCGAGTGGTATGTAAAGCACTATGACGTTGACTGTTAGAAAATTTTAAAACATGAAAAAGTATGGTCTCAGGACAGTAGAAGCTTAGACAGAACTGGCCATAGCAGTGGACAGTGTAAATGCTAGAAAATTCTAGGCAAAGCTCATAAAGAGGGTCAGTTTCAATACACTAAGTTCCGTTTGCATGAGTGGTCAGGGAAAGCCGGCCAGCTCCAGCCAGTGCTTTGGCGATGGCAGAGCCGCAGTCTGCGCGCCGTGAGAGAACTTTGTGCCCTGGTCTTGTTTACAGTTTGTCTGAGGCTTCTTGAGATCAGCCTAGCCAGATGGACTCTTCCTCTCAAATATCAGACCTGATCTTTTTAAATAAAACAGTACAAAGCACATTAAAAGCTTTGATCCAACTGTTTACTTTGCATTTGTGTGTGTTGGGGGAAATGGGGACAAAGGAAGGATTTATTAGGCCTTACTGTGGGTGGCCGGTGAAACCACCGGGCATGTTCGAGAAGGATCGGGAGGGCTCCGAGCTGGCATATTGGATCCGTGTCAGCACCTGGACACCCTGATGTTCCTGCTGAATTCTGTGGCCTCGCCCTGTGAGCCTCCTACCCTCCTACATTTCAATCTTCTCATCCACAGTAGGGGCCGGGTTCCTGAGATAGGAGCCCTTGCAGCTTAGCTGGTCAGTCCATCCATCCCTCATCTGCTTCAGGGCAGGTCAGAGTCAGACACCTTCTTTAGGATTCTCCTGGAAAAGAAGTTTCTCAACATCCCTGGGTGACCCCACCTTCCTTTTCCGTAAATGTGTCATACTTTCAAAGCATCTCACGTAAATTAACTTATTTGGTCTACATCCTCCTGAAACAGGTGGTTATGTATTCTCTGTCTCTCTCTGTCTCTCTCTAACACACACACACACACACACACACACACACACACACACAATACAGATGTTTTTCCTACACAGACTAGAAAACTCTGTTGATTACAGGAAGGAGGAATCTTTTACTCCCGTTCCCGTTATATACCAGAAACTCTCAACAGATGATGTCATTAATCTTCTTGAAAGTCCCATGAAGTAGGTACATTTGCCCATTTTAGAGATGAAAAATCCTGAAGCTCAGAGAAGTTAAAAACTTTCTGGCTCATTCCTTATAGATATTGGTACTTATTTTCATATCACCAAAGGGTGGAGCTAAGATTCAAACTTGAGTCCGTGGAGTCCAAGGCCGGTTTGTCTGTTCTCATCCTGTGGGCTGGTCTCTCGTTGCTCAGTGTTCTTTGGCTCCACAAATACCCAATGAAGAGGGGCGATTGCTCTCAGAAAGTTCTCCCTTATGTCTGTTTTCTTTTATATGTGCATTCGTAGGGACAGAGAACATCTAAAAAAAAAAGCTGCCCCAAAGGATTTTTGAGATCAGTAGATGAAAGGAAATTACATGGGCAAAATAAGACAGTGTTCCGAATAGGGATTCAGGAACCTTCTGCTGTTTAGAAATGAGAAGATTGCAAAAGAACTGCAGCTTTCTTTTAGCTCAACAGAAGAGCAACTGTGATTACTTAGTAAATGCGGTGGATTATATGGAATCCATTTACGGTGGAAGTATATGGAATCCCCAAGTGTGAAGACAGAATTGTCCCCTTATTTCTCAGCTCTGGTCACCTTTCTGCCCTTACTCCCCCCACCAATTCAGTCCCCAGTTAAAACTGTTGCGCATAAGCTCTGGGTCTCTGGATAGTTCAGGGATGGGCACTAGAGAGGAAAGGAATTTAGAAATTCCAGTACAAACACAGTACAGAAAGCTTCATCAGTTGCCGTGTCTAGTGAAATTAAAGCCGCTTTGTAAAAACGCAGTTATTCCAAGGTTTCAAAAACAAGTGAGGCATTTGGAAAAATAAAGATAAAGCTTGATGGTTACATGTTTATCAAATAGAATTTTGAAATACCTCGTCGGTGTGTGTGTGTCTGTGTGTGTGTGAGTGTGTGTATAAAAGAGACAGAGAGACTAGTACTCTAAGTTTAATTGCTTGTAATCTAACTTGCCTTTTTGTTCCTTTCTTCTTTTCTTTTTTTTTTTTGTATCAGTTAATCTGTTGGTTACATTTTCAGCTTTTCTTTGCTTCTGGTTTCATTTTCAGATGAAAAAAAAAATGCTAGGCACACAGTGCTGCTGTCTGGTTGCCATGGCGACCACAGCCCATTATCCTGCCTTGTCATTCATCACGAAAGAATTGCACTTGACAGAGGGAGAGGAAAATGCCTGCAGTCTGCAGCATAGGAGGAAAAAAAGGTTTTCTTTTCTTCTATGTCTGTAAAAGGTCTTTAATGCCCATTTAGTTACATGTTTTATTTAGCATTATTTATTACTTGTAAAGACAATCATTGATACCTGTAAAAATACATCCCCTCCCCCCAAAGTATGTAACTTGCAATTTGTTCGTTTGCCTTGCTTTCCCATTTCAAACGTACACCTAGCGTTGCACCTCCATGCCCCACCACCACAAACACTGCTTCCACTGCAGTAACAGAAACAGCCCAAAGATTATATTTTCCACAGAAGATGATCATTGTAAAAGTAGCTAAACCAACCACTTCTTCTTCCTGAAATTGTTTTATAGTCAACAGTTCTCTTGTCCTGCTATTCCTAAAACTAATTAGTGGGATACATAATTGATCAATAATTGAATATAACTTTTGATTAAATGACTTCTCCAAGTTGCAATGCCTATGAAATACAGTGTTAGCAAAATAACGCAAAAGTACGACGATCTTTCCATTAGATAATCGAATATAAGGTCATGATTGCTCTTTACAAATTTGGACCCATCCCAAATCCATTGTTCTTCAAAGGCAGGAAGATGTAATTACTTGTTATTTAACTATTCTGCATCATGGCCATTGGAATTGCCTAAATTATTTCCAAAAATAAAGGGTCTAATAAATTTCGTATATGTAAATACTTAGCCTTATTTATTATTTTTTTAAGTCTGATATTTTCCACCTCATTATTTAACTCTTAAAATATCTGTAGCCAGTGGGCCATTTTCAACAACTTTGCTAATTTCTTTGCTCTTCTTGAATTGTTTGACTTTCTTGTTAAGGTGGAGAAACAGGCAGTATTTTAAGTTGAGATCTAGTGAGCTTGGTTTCTGAATATTTTCTTGCTCTTTTGTCTCAGTGATGAGAGAGAAACTGGACAATAATGACACTTCATCTCAAGTTGGTAAAATACCAGGATCTGGCATAACTGATGTTTGTTTCAAATAAGCCATCCCACCTTGAGAATAAATGGGCAACTAGGGTGAGGAATAATGAACTTCTGAAGTTCAAGTTCTAGTCTGTCTGAAGACAACATCCCTACTATAGGTCAAACTTCACCAGCACCCACGGAGACACTGAAGTCACACTTCTACCTGTAAGTGAAACAGGGAGTTGGTTAATTATCTGGTAATTATTTGGTTTTTAGTTGGTTAATTATCTGGTCAGTTTTGGTTTTAGTGATAGTTCAGATTCTAACCCTCCCACCACTTCATTATCTGGATAATTTTGGCAAGAGGAGGTTTGGGGGCGGAGAGGGATAATTCTAAAAGAATGAAATAATTACAGCTGTCAGGAAATCTGTCCTGGATTTTAAATATTGCTCCATAATAATTCAAATCTCTTGATTCTCATCACATTGCAGATAAATTCCATTAATGCATACTTGCCGGGATCCTTTATATATCCTGGCTGTGTAAAAATGTAGAAACCATGGAATGTTTTTCTTTAATCTTGACATTTGGGAGAGCAAAAGGAAACAGCAGAAAGGAGAAAAGACATATTGAGTTTAGAATTGTGACTTTTTCCTATTGGTTCTAACTTTTACTTTAATATTGCAGTAACACCACTCTTCATTTCCTGTTAAACTTCAAGCCTACCTTTTGATTTTCAAATGTCCCCTAGGCTAATATTTTCACTGAAGAATGAAATGAACAGGCAGAAACAATTAAGCGAGCAGATACAGTGAAAAGGAGCGCCACACTGCACTTTCACAGAAATGGACGTGTATGAAGGAATTCTGCTTGGAATTTGATCCTATAGCAGCAGAGCTTTTGCTTCTTGTCATTTTTCTTTTGCCCACCCCCAATGCACACCACTTCCCCTTTATGGGGGAAAAAAAAAAGATCTAGGCACACAAAGGAACTCCTAAATACTCACAGGCATGGGAAATATTTTCTCTGCCTGTTACTAGTACAGGATAATCTCCAAGAAAAAACAAAAAAAATTCATCCAGATATTCTAAACTGCAAACGTCTTCCCAAGCCTGTTAAATGTTTACATATGTCTTTATGAAATTTGTAATATGGATTGTTTATACACTCTTGATTAAGGGCATGGACATCATTAAAAAGGATCGAGTCAGTTTAAAGATGGAAAATCATAAAATCAGATAAAATTGTAACCTACAAGAAAAAGTGTGTACTTTTTAAAAAAAGCTTAATAATCTACAACTCTGTATAAAAAAGAGATAAATCAAGAGCCAAAAGTGAGCTGTTAAAGGGCCTTCTAAGTTCTATCAGGAATTAACAAGGAAGTAATTAACTCTCCCCCAAACAAATCTGCCATCACATGTTTATAGCATTTTTACCACTGTCTGAAAGTTATATCTTCTTTTTTAGCACCAAACTGAGAGATTTTACATGGCAGGAGCTTGGCATGCCTGTTTCTGGATTTACTTCGTTAAAACAGCACTAAGTCGTAGGCTGTAATACATAAGACACTGGGTACGATATAGCAAGGTAAGGGGGCTGACAGCGAGGTATCATTGTATATAGTTTAGAAGATTCCATGTTATTATCTGACATAAAGACCTGCACGACAGGTTCAAGGTTGGTTCCCACTGAAATCCAAACTTTATTTCTAAGGGGGTATGCCATGGGAAACTGCCTTGTGAAGGGATCAGAACGCCCAAAACAGGCACAGTTTAAACCTTGTGACTCTCCTTTGTAAGGCAGAACAATACCTCAGTCATGGATCTGGAAGATGGAGGGTACCCATAAGATTATACTGAGCGGAAGGCCTGGTTTTGTTTTTTATTGAATCCATCCCTTAGTATTTTCCCAATAAAACACTTCTCATAAACCAGGGACTTTGTATTTTTGTTGTTGTTATGGGGATTTAAAAAAAAATACCAGTATAATAGTTTTACTCTGCAGTAGTGAAGATTTAAAGACAGCTGCTAGTAAACATAAAACCGGCTATATAATGGCATTACAATGGATTTTTTATTTGAGATTCCAGGATGGGGTAAATTTGTTACCCTAACAAATGGCTGGTTACGTGGAAATTGACTTCACATAATAGGGAACATTTCCCTGGAAAAGAAGGCAATTTATATTGGTTAAAACACCAAGCAACGACACACTTCCTCTTCTTTGTTACTTATAAAAAAAAAAAAAAAAAAAAAAGACAACGACAACAACAAAAACAAAAAAACTCCACCTGTGTAGTGTCTAGACAAGAGAACGCTCCAGTAAACCATTCTTCTTGTAGGTGCCATGGTACTAGTCCTGGAGCAATTACAAAATCACAGATGAATTTTCAGGTATCTGCGGAAGTCCTAAGTGGAATAGGACATTTTTTTAAAAAATCTTATCTACAGTGATCTGTCACCAGCGTCATCTGAACTAAGCAAACTGAGATCACCTGATCTTCCTTGTCTTTGTAACACAAGGAAAGGTAAATCTAAAATATTCATGGGTGTATTTACATGTTTTACAATACCATATTATTTTTCGGATTACAGTGTTATATTTGTTAAATGTCAAAATGACCTTACAAGAAAAATAAGGGCAGTGGTGGCTGTCGAGAAAGTGTAATTAGAGATATAAAAGAATTTATTGAGATGGATATCACTAAATCTTGAAACTAGTCACCACTACAATTCGGGATTCTCTTTTTCTGGAGTGTCATAGCAGCCTCTGCCAAAGATATGTCCACCTGTGAATTTGCATAAAACGTTTTGCAGAAATAACTAAGCTAAGGGTCTCAACAGGAGATCATCCTGGATACATGTGGGCTGTAAGTCTGATGACGGGCTTCCTTGTAAGAGAAAAGAAGGAGAGATAACACAAAGAGACACCCAGAGGGAAAGGTCGTGAGTAGACAGAGGCAGAGGTTAAAGTGATGAGTCTACAAGGTAAGGAATGCCCAGGATTGCCAGCAGCCAGTAGAAGCTAGGAGATAGACAAGAAATGAATTCTCTGTCAGAGCCTCCAGAAGGAGCCGGCCCACGTTCTGGACTTCCAGCTTCCACAACCATGAGAGAATACGTTTCTGTTGTTCTAAGTCATTCAGCTTGTGCTGATTTGTTACAGTAGCTCTAGGAAACTGATACAAGTTAATGCAAAACAAAACAAAACGGACTCAACAATTAAGGCAGTAAGGGGACATATGTTAGCACACAGGATACAAGGGAGAATAGAACCACCAAGCTGGCAGGAGGTCGAGTGTGCAACTGAACCCTGGTTGTTTTGGAACAACCAAAACTCAGGGTCCAAATTTTGCCAGAATTCTCCATCCTCCTCCTCTGCATCATTGTCTCGCATTGACAACTGGCTTTCTTCACTTGCCCAGAAACATTGCCGCTAACATCTCCTGAATTTTCCATTTTATGGTTTCAGTCACCTCAGACAGACTGATTCCCTTTCATATTTCCAAATCCTGTGGAAGGATTCCACTTTCTTAATTTGGGTCATGCCTACCCCTGAACTAATCAGCCAAGGCTAAGCTTAGGCTAAGCTTATCAAATATGGCAGTTGCTGAGGAGACCATAGGAACAGGTGGAGGTGCTGGCACCCAAGTGTCCATCACATGGGATCTTTTCTTGTCTATCTGTGATGCCATAGCCATTTTCCTTAAGGACCATGGTGTGGTGTTGGCAAAGACATTTGTTCTGTGGGTGAGATCTGGAGGTGAATCCAGGCTAGAGCGTGGTGTCAGCAATTCACCGGACCTTTCTGAGCTTCTTAATCTGCTTTTGAAAAATGAGGGTAGATTCACTGTACATATAGAAGGATCTCAATCGTGTGTGTTAATGATGATAACAGGAGTAGAGAAATTGAATTGTCCTGAAAGACAGACAAAGTCAATCACTTCATTTCTGTAGCTGAGATTTCGGAAGTTAAGTTGGTAAGAAAACCAGGGCGAGAATTTAGGTTACTAAACTACCAGATGAGTGTTCCTTTGTTATTTTATAGGATCTGTCCCCATCCCTGTGGATATAAAATAAGGTCTCATCTGAAAGGTGTCATTCAACTAAGTCAAAAGCATCTCTCTTAGAACAGACACTGATATTAGGCTTTAGATTAGATAATAACACTGAGGTAAGGAGGTCAAAAAGGAAGGTGCAAAGAAGTGGGTTGGGAGCTAAGATGTGAAGGACCCAGCCTTGGTGCTTGCAAAATTGTGCCTGCCCTGGAGCCTATAGAATGTAATTATTTTGAGACAGCTTTCAGAAAAGAGAGAAATAAGCCCTGGTAGGATCAGAACCCTCTAATTTTAAAGCCATATTGTTTATATCCCTCTACCCTCTGTTTATTTTCCTTTTGCCATCCCTTATCATATAATGAAAACATTTTGAAAGGGCCTACTTGCCTCAGTTTTGCAATGAGGAAATCAAGAGAAAGGTTCTGCCTTCTTTGGGCCAAGGCTGGACCAGAATAAGGACAGCTATCAATATATCTAGTGACTGTAGGTCAGCTCGTTTTTTAAGCTTATAACAACTTAATGCTCATGTCTATGTTTTAAAGTTTTTATAATATCAACTACATTTTCAGGTTGCTCTGGACCAGAGAGTTCTACTCCATTTTCTTCAGGGTACTATAGTCATAACCAATGAGACCTATACACGCTGCTCCATATGTGGGTACCAGTCTACATTCACACACACACACACACACACACACACACACACACACACTTGTAATATGCAGCATTCACAGAAAAGAGTATGCTTTTTCAAGGCCCTATTCTGTAAGAAATACTGCTTAAAATAACTACTCTGAGCATGAGTCTTACCTGCCTTTGTTAGTAAATAGTAAAAAGTTTTACATAGCTATTGTAGGAATATTTCAAAGTTTTCTTGGTAGGTTCCAGTTTTTTTTAATCAGTGATTGTTCAGCAGTTAGTTGTAATTTTGTGTGTGTGTGCTCATGAAAGGAGGTGAACTCAAGGTCCTTCTACTCCACCATCTTGTCCTGGATTTCTCAAAATTTTCTTTAACCTAAAACTTTATGAATACAGTGAAAGGATTACTTGAAAATGGTAGAACATACACCTTGGTATGAAAACCATACGTAGTTAATACACAGTTAGTTTAGGTATTATTGTATATCCAATAAGTTATGGATAATTCAATCTGTGAATATGATCATTAAATTCCAGCGCCCTCTCACTAAGTATTGATGAAACAAACAAACCAAGAAGTTCCATCACGCCTGATCCAGTGTGGAACCTAGTCCATTGTTGCCAGTCATCCTCTTCCCCACTGTCCCTTGCTGTCCTTGCCCCCTGACAGTCTGTGCTGAAATGGCTCCCTTGTCAGAACATTTCAGGTAAGTTTCAGTCCCTGGGTCTGCAATTTCTCCATGCTCAGATTTTGTAGCTATAAGGTCACAATTATTTTATTTCTAATAATATACTTTCTTCTAGTGGCCTTTGTGAAATGTTTGCCATTTTGATTTTGCTTCTCTGTGTGTAGCTTCTCTGTGAATAGCTTCTCTATGTATGTGTGCAGCTCTGATGCTTGTCTCTGCGTGTTTCTGCAGTGCTCTGCAGCAGAAGGAGGGGGTCTTACATATTCAGTCAGTCATCCATCCAATCAGCTCATTTGGTGAGTATTTATTGAGTCCCTACTCTGTTCCAGGTGATGCTCTAGGTGCTTGGGATATATGAGCACACAAAACAGACAAAACTAATTGGCCTTCATTGTGCTTATATTTTATTGGGTAAAATAACCCAAACCCCTCCCCCCAATAAGCATAATAAATAAGCTATAGGGAAAGAATAGAATAAGCGTAATCAGAAATGACAACAGAAACAGAGGCACAGGCTGCAATTTTAACTAGGATGCAAAAAGGGGGTCTCATTGACACAACTTTTGAGCAAAGACAATAGGTACAAGAAGAAGTTAAATATGTGAATACATGGAATACGAGTATTCCAGGTGGATGGAACAGCCATTGCAAAGGCACAAAGGAGAGTAAGTACTTGGCTGGTGGTGGTAAGCATAGCAATGCCCCCAGAGGTACTAAGAGGTCCATATCCTAATACATGGAACCAATGAATATGTCACCTAACATGGCAAAAGGGACTTTGCAGATATGATTAAATTAAGGATCTTGAGATGGGGAGGTTATCCAAGTGGATCCAGTATAATCACAAGTGTCCTTATACGTGAAAGGGGGAGGTAGGACAATCAGTCAGAGAAGGAAATGATAGAAAGCAGAGGCTGAAGTGATGTGATTGCTGGTTTTGAAGATGGAAAGATGTCATGAGCCAAGAAACACAGGAAGCATATATAAGGTAGAAAAGGTTAGGAAATGGATTGTCCACTAGAGTTTCTAGAAGGAGCGCAGCCATGCCAACACCTTGATTTTAGTGCCTTGAGACCCATTTTAGACTTCTGACCTTTAGAAATGTAAGATAATAAAGGTGTGTTATTTTAAGCCACTAATTTTGTGTTAGTTTGTTCATTAGGAATAAGAGAGTAATAAACTAGTTCAAGAAATGGTACATTCATTCATTTATTCAGATGATTTTCAGATAATAGTATTTTGTGCGTCTAATACATGCCAAGCGCTGAATGAGGAATGGAGATTCAGGGTTAAAACACACAGCTCTTACCCTGAAAACTATGACCTCGAAGCAAGGATAGATAATTCCTACAAAATGTGGCAAAAACTGTGATAAAGCTAGGCACACAAGGCTTTGAGAACACACATGAGAGACATTTAATCAGACCGAGGAGGGAATAGTAGCCAGGAAGACTTCCTGCAGGAAGTGGTATTTTAACTAAAGTTTAAACAACTAGTAGAATTTAACCTGGCAAAGATGGGGGAAGGGGACATAACAGATGTAAGTAATTTTGAGTTCAGAAAGCCACAAGAGTACATGTCACATTCAGGGGACTGTGGGTAGTTTGCTATTTACCGAGAGGTAAAATGGAATGCACAAGAAGCCTAAGACCAACATGCTCCTAATATGTAGACTTTAAACAAACATAAGTGTGTTAATTCTAATTTAATGTTATTTTTTACTGAAGTATCATTTACCTAACAGGAAATGGACAGATTTTAGATGTACAGTTTGATAAGATTTGACCATTGAATTCACTTGTATGAGCCATACCCCAACAAGATACAGTCAGTTCTGCTACAGTGCTAAATTATGCATTCCTAAAAATCATTGCCATGCAAAATCATGCAAGAAACATCACATCATAAGTCTTATGCAAAAAATGGGACTAGGGTAAAACATTCAAACACTTTGTCAGTGACACGTAAAAATAAATAGAAAAATAAATACCGTATGCTAACACATGTATGTGGAATCTAAAAAAAAAAGGTTCTGAAGAACCTAGGGACAGGACAGGAATAAAGAAGCAGATATAGAGAATGGACTTGAGGACATGGGGAGAGGGAAGGGTAAGCTGGGATGAAGTGAGAGAGTGACATGGACTTATATATACTACCAAATGTAAAATAGATAGCTAGTGGGAAGCAGCCGCATAGCACAGGGAGATCAGCGCCTGGAGGGGTGGGATAGGGAGGGTGGGAGGGAGACACAAGAGGGAGGAGATATGGGGATGTATGTATATGTATAGCTGATTCACTTTGTTGTACAGCAGAAACTAACACACCATTGTAAAGCAGTTATACTCCAATAAAGATGTTAAAAATAAAATAAATAAGAGCCTAATAAAAATATTAGTACAGTTTTACGTATGTTTGGTGATTAAGGAGTTCATAAAGAAGTTATTATAAGAAGGTCATATAATAAATATGGCACTTTACTTTGAAAAAGACCTAAAATCTGCTTATGGAAGTGGACATCAGAAGGGTTGCAATTTGTGAGTTATTATGAAGTGAAGGAAAGAGGGCTACCTGAAATGAGACAGAAATATGTAACACCAGACATGGATCGTTGTGACTCAGAATACACGAGGTAAACTGAGGCAGCTCGTAGATGTTTGAGGTGTGTTCCTTCGTGTGAGATTTGTGTTTTCCTGAGCAGCTCAGTTTAGCTGGGTGCAGTTTTTTGCATTCACCTAGTGTTTCTTGCAGACAGCATCACACATAAGCAAATGGAAAGTCCACGTCACACTCAAATTTTTCCCTAATGTATCAGTTGCACGGGAACAAATTCACATTTCGAAACAAGTGTTATGGTAGAACTAACTGTGTAGAACATATCCATCACTGCCAAAAGATCCCTCGTACTTCTGCCCAATCAAATGCCAACTCCCACTCCCAGAGACAATCTGTGTTCTCATTTCTATCACCATAGATTAGTTTTGCCCCTTCTAGGACTTGGTATAGGTGGAATCATGCAATCTGTACTACTTGGGGCCTGGCTTCTTTCACTCAGATGTCTCTGAGGTGCATTCATGTTGTTGCATTCATCAGTAGTTCATTTCTTTTATGGCTGAGTAGACACACCTTAGATGGATACACAATAATATGTTTATCCATTTTCCAGTGGCACTCATTATGGTTGTTACCAGCTTTGGGCTATCAGGTATAAAGCTGCTATGAACATTTTGTACATATCTGTTTGTGTACATATGTTTTCCTTTCTCTTGGGTGAATATCCAGAAGTGAAATTGCTGGGTCCTAGGGTATGTCTATGTTTAATTTTGTGAAAAGTGTTCAAACTAATTTCAAAAGTAGCCGTACCATTTTACACTTCTATCAACAATGTATAAAAGTTTTAGTTGCTCCAAATCCTCACATTTGATATGGTTGGTCTTTTAATCATTCTACCAGATGCATAGTGGTTCTCATTGTGACAAATCTGCATTTCCCTGATGCAAATTTCCCTAATGATATGGAGCACTTTTTCAAGTGCTAACTGACCAGTCATATAGTCTTCTTTGTGTAATGCCTTACACTCAATTTATTGGTTGTATTATTGTTATTGAGTTGAAGTTATTTATATATTCTGGAAACAAGTCTTTTGTCATATATATGACATGTATATGATATGTATGACAAATAGGTAGATAGATAGAAAGGTAGATACAGATAGATATTTTAATTGGTGATCAACTTAACAATTTTCTTTTTTATATTTAGTACTTTCTGGTTTGTATCTAAGAAGTATTTATTTATCCCCAAATCATTAATGGATTCATTCTTCAATGTTTTCTTCTAGAATATTAGAGTTGTAGAGTTCTAAAAAACCTAGGCTTTTAGGTTTAGGTCTATAATCAATCTCAAATTAATTTTTTTGTATGGTATGAAGTAGAGGTTTCTTTCCCCATATAGATAGCCAGCATTCTAGAACTATTTGTTAAAAATAATTTTCTTTCTCACTAAATTACTTTAGCACACTTGTTCAAATATTAATAGATCATATAAGTTTGAGTCTATTTTCTAAAATTAGTTCTGTTCCATTAATCTATTTGTTAATATTTATACCAATATCACACTGTCTTAATTTCTATAGCTTCATAATAGGTATTAAAATCAAGTACTGTGAGTCCTACAGCTGTGTTATACTCTTCAAAATTATTATGGCTATTCTAAGTCCTTGCATTTCCAAATACATTTTAAATCAACATATCAATTTCTATTTTTTAAAAGCCTGCTGGATTCTAAAAATTGAGATTGTGTGATCTATAGGTCAACTTAAGAACAGACACCTTAACAACATTGAGCCTTTTAATCCATGAACATGGTATATCTCTTCATTTACCTAGTCTTCCTTTTTTTTTTTTTTTGCGGTACGCGGGCCTCTCACTGCTGTGGCCTCTCCCATCGCGGAGCACAGGCTCTGGACACGCAGGCTCAGCAGCCATGGCTCATGGGCCCAGCCGCTCCGCGGCATGTGGGATCTTCCCAGACTGGGGCACAAACCCGTGTCCCCTGCATCGGCAGGTGGACTCTCAACCACTGTGCCACCAGGGAAGCCCTACCTAATCTTCTTTAATCTATCTCAACAATATTTTGAAATTTCTAATGCATAACTCTTGAAATGTTTGTTATATTATTCCCAAACATTTCATGTTTTTTTTTTTTCATGTTTTTGATGATACTGTAAGTGGTATGTTGATACTGTAAGTGGTATGTTTATAGTTCACTTTTTTTTTGCAAATATGTAGAAATACAATTGATATTTGTGTATAGAAATTAAATTTAACGATAATACTAAATTCATTTATTAGCTCTAGTAGGTTTTTTTGTTGTTTTGGGGTTTTTTTTGGGGGGGGTAGATTCCTTAGGATCATCTACAATTCAAGATAGGTTTGCTTTTTCTTTTCAGTCTAAATGCCTTTTATTTCTTTATACTGTATTATTGCACTGACTAGAACATCTAGTACAATAATGAACAAGAGTGAGGAGGATAGACATCCTTGTTTGTTTCCTATCTAAGGGGAAAGCATTCAGTATTTTACAATTAAGTAAATATGATGCTTCCTGTATTTTTAAAGTAAATGACCTTTATGAGGTTGAAGAAATTTCTTTCCATTTCTAATTTTCTAGTAGTTACTCCTCCTCCTCCTCCTCCTATTATTATTATCATTACCATTACATTATTAGGCATTGAATTTAATTAAATGCTTTTTCTTCAACTAATAAGATAAATAACTTTTATTTATCCCATCAATATGTTGAATTACATCAATTTTATTTTGAAAGACAAAACACCTTTGCATTTCTGGGATAACCCCGTTAGTTCATGATGTATTTGCCTTTTTATGTATTGCTGGATGGGGGTTGTTAGCATTTTCTTAAGGAATTTTGTATCTATGCTAATGAGAGGTATTGATCTGTAATTTTCTTTTCTTGTAATGTATTAAGTGGTTTTGGTTTCAGGGTAATACTGGTCTTATAAAAGGAATTGAGAACTGTTCCCTCCTTGTACATTCTTGTAAGAGTTTGTGTACAATTTGTATTATTTCTTTCTTAATTATTTAATGGAATTCACCAGTGACGTCATCCAAGTCTGGAGTTTTCTTTGTGGAGGATATTTATATTATGAATCAACTTCTTAATGGATATTGAGCTAGTCTGATTTTTTTATTTCTTCTTATGTTAGCTTTAGTAATTTGTATTTTCAAGGGATTTGTCCTTTTAATGTAAATTTTCAAATTTATTCTCATAAAGTTGTTCATAATATTCACTTATCAAGTTTTTAAGTTTGAATGATCTGTATTAATATCTCTTCCTTTGTTTGTAATATTGATAATTTGTATTTTCTCTTTCTTCTTGATTAGTGTAGGTAGGAGCTTATCAATTTTATTGATCTTTTTAAAAATCCAATTTGTGATTTTATTATTTTTTTCTTCATTATTTACCAGTTTTCTAGTTAATTGACTTCTGCTCTTATCCTTATTATTTCCTAGTGTATTCTTGCTTTGGGTTTATTGTTTTGGATTTTTCTAACTTCTTTAGGTGAAATCTTAGGTTACAACTTTTAAATCATTTTTATCATCTAACATAAGCATTTAAAACTGGAATTTTCTTTCTAAGCAGTGCTTTGACTTCATCCTACAAATTTGACGTGTTGTGTTTTTACTTTCATTTAGTTAAAAATGTTTTCAGATTTTCTCTTAATTTTGTCTTAGACCTGTGGTTTAATAAGTATTTTGATTGACTTCTAAATACTGGAGGATTTTCCAAATGCCTTTTTGTTACTGATTTCTAATTTAATCCTAAGAACCTACTCTAAATGATTTATATTATTTTAAATTTGTTTAGACTTGTCTTATGGCTCAGCAAAGGGTTTATCTTGGCAATGTTTTGTGATCACTTGAAAAGAATGTGAAGTTTCCAACTGTTGGGAGGAGTGTTTTTTTTTTTTGGGAGGAGTGTTTTATACATATAAATCAGGTTGTGTTGGTCATTAGAACGGTTCAAATCTTCTGTATGCTTATTGATTTTCTGTCTAGTTTTTCTATCAATTGTTGAGATAAGAGTGTTGAAATCTCCAGCTATAATTGTCAATTTGTCTGTTGCTTCCTCCTTTTCCATCCTGTTTTTCCTCATGAATTCTGATATTGTTATTAGATGCATACCCTTTTATGATTACTGTGTTTTCTTTATAATTTGATACTTACATCATCATTGTCTTTATTTCTGGTAAAACTACTTTTCCTGAAGTCAGCTTTGTCTAGTATTAATATACGCAGTTCATCATTCTTATGATTAGTGTTTTCATGGTTTGTATTTTTTCCACATTTTTACTTTTAAGCTATCTGTGTCTTTATATTATATGTGAGTTTGTTGTAAATAGCACATATTGAGTCATGCTTTTTAACACAGTATGACAGTTTCACCTTTTAAATGAAATATTTAGTCCATTTACATTTAATGTATTTATTTAAATGGTTCGAGTTAAGATTGGTATCTTGCTATTTGTTTTCTATTTGTCCCATCTGTAGTTTGTTCCTTTTTTCCTCTTTTCAAACTAATTTTGGATTGAGTGATTATTATTCCATTTTATATCTTCTGTTGGCTTATTATTTGTACCTCATTTTATTTATTTTTTAATGATTGTTCTGGGACTTATCATATGAATCCTTAACTTATAGTCTGCCTTGAATTAATATCAGCCCACCTCGTGTAAAACATAGGGACTTAAATTTTCCCCACTGTTGTTTTTTTTCTATTGCTGTCATGCATTTGACTTCTACACTGAGACTCTATCAATTTTTTCAACCTCTTCCTGTCTGTGTTTCAGCTTAGCTAATTTCTATTTTCCTGTATTCAAATTCACTGATATTTCCCTTTGCTGAATTAAGATCATCCAGTGAAATTTTTACTTCAGATTTTATTTTTTTTTAATTCTAGGTTTCCTCTTTGGTCTTTTTATGTTCTTTCATAAAATTTCCATTCTTTATTGTGTTTCTTTACTTGTTACCCCACTTTATCCATATTTTCATTTAAATCTTTGAACATATTTATAATACTTGTTTTAAAGTTCATGTCTGTTAATTCTATTATCTCTGTCATTTCTGTGTCTGTTTTTATTGGCTTATTCTTCCCCTGGTTATGGGTCACACTTTCCAGCTTCTCTATATGTAGGCATTTCTGAGTTGATGCTAAACATTATAGATTGTATATTGTTGATTGTTTGGTTTTTATTATCTTTCTTGAGTATTGAATTTTGCTCTGGATGGAAATTAAATCAAGGCAGCTTGATTCTTTTGGGTCTTGTTTTTAAACTTTGTTAGGGCAGGTCTAGGGTAACCTTTACTCTAGAGATAAATTTGCCCTTCTCCTAAGGCCTGGCCTTTCTGGGCTCTCTTCTAAGCACTGTGACTTCTCTGGGAGATCTCTACACTCTGGGGCTAGAACTTGAATGTCCCCCAACATTGTGCAAGTTCTAGCAATTGTTCTACTCACAGTTCCTCAGTAGTTTTTCTTTCCCTTGTGGTTGTCTTTGTTCAGTAGTTGTTCTGCACATGACCTCATGGTTTCTTATTTTGCACATGGGAAGCTTCGTGTTCAAACGCTCAAGGGCTTCCAATATAGATTTCTGAAGCTCCTTCTCTGTACAGTTCCCTTTTAGCTGGTATCCTGACCCACAATTTCCAACACAGGAACTCTAAACTCTGTTCCCTTTCTCTTTAGCCAAGCAAGACCATTGTTTTCTGACTTCCCTTTCCCTGCACTAGAGTTCAGAAAATGCCTGTAAGCAGAAAGCCAGGGAAATCATGGAGCTCACCTAATTTAGCTTTTTCCACACAGTAATCATGGTTCTGTGTTGCCTGTTGTTCAGCAATTGAAAATGGTTATTTCATATATTTTCTCTAGTTTTATAATTCTATACCAATTACTCAGTTTTCACTAGTAAGCAAGTATTTTAATGCTAAATCATTTTGGTCGTCAAGTTCTTTGAAGAAAAGATATGAAAGTTTTTCTTCATAACAAGAAATACTACTTTAGTAATTACACTTTAGTAAATTTGTTTTATGTGTGTGTGTTTGTGTAAGTATAAGTGTGTGTCTTTATGTGTGTATGTGTATAATGGGATTTCAGCAATCATGAGGGGCAACAATCCTTTGGTTTTATGCATACAATCTTATCAATTTTCTTTTTCATATAAGTTTTGGTTAGCTTGGACCTTATTGAGGCCTATGGGAATTATACCTTTGAGAACCAGGATGAAAGCATGTTTTTCTATTTTCTTTAATACTAAACTATATCTCTTTTTGGAATGTTATTCATCTAAGGTAGAGAATAATTCTACTGGTGGGAGAATTAGTTAGAGTCATTTATACCCTAATAGACCTAACAGTCTTTACACGAACTGAAATGTAAAGTGGATTTGTTCTTTGCATTCATATGGTTGATTCAGAGAGAACATCATTCACAGTATCTGTGAGACACCAGGTGGGGTGCCCAGGTCAATGGAACAAAAATAGATTGATTTTATTCACGTGGATTCCTATTGTTCAGATAATAAAAATCCATATTCATTAACTTGTAAGCAACTGGAACCAGAAATATATCCATTATATTGAACCATATATTATCTGGTACTTTTTAAACCTGATTTCTATAATACAGACATATTTGGCAATTTGTCTGGAGGGTTCTCCTAGTGTGAATAGTTCTTAGGCCTTGTAAATATTTAGCACCTAGTAATACCCTAGTAACCATGATCAAATTTGTAACCATGAGGTTGAAAATACATAGACTTCCTTGATAATGTAAATATGAATATTTATTGGGTGTCATTAATCTAGTTAGTCATTTAACAAACACATTTTGGGTACCAAATACTATGTTGGGTGCTAGAAAAACCATGATGAACTCTTCTAGGCACATGATAGAATATCTTTTAGAGAAAACCTATGTCTGTGTCGAGGTGTAAATATAAATGACCATTTTCATTATCTACATATTGGACAAATGAAGAATTTGAGAACCCATCTTCCCAATCTCCCATTCCAGAAACATGAAAGCTGTCACTTATCTCAAGGAAAAAAATCACCTGGCCAAAGAGAACTTTCTCTTTTCTTAAAGCAGAGTTGCACTGGTAGTCGTCACTGCATTTTATATCTGCTAACCTTTAAAAGCAGCCTCAGCTATGAGGAAACACTATGGTTCGGTTATTTTTTGAAGCCATAATGTCTTTGGCCTAAGTAATGGATGAAGGAGTTTGCTACCAGGAATCTTTTTTCTTAATGCTGCATGGACTCCATCTCAGTTTCTACATAGCGTCCAGAATTATTGTTAAGAGCTAAGTTAATTTTCCATTGTATAGCGATGTATCACATCACATACAATTGAAGATCCCTCTGGGTGATAGACTACAGGATGGTGTATATTTCTCATCAGATGAATCTGTTAGTTAGTTAATGTTGGTAAGGCATTTTCAAAATTAAAGAAAGAAGTTAATTCATTTTTATCAGCTTTGGAGTCTCTTCATGGAGACTGAAAGTATAATACCTTGAATCATAGTCCTAGAGCTCATTGCAACTGGCACTTGAAGCTTGTATGAGAAGGGAATGCCAATCAATTTCTGTGATTCTCATCTAAAAATACATAAAGCCCAAGTTGTACTCTGGAGATTAACTGGCTTTATCAATAGCAAATGTCCTTCTGCACCTGAGATTAGCAAGAATTCAGACCTGGTTAGGCTGCTTTCGTATGTGCCCTGGATGACACTTTAACAGATGCCATATTACAGAAAAAAAATACAGATGTATATTTGGTTTTTAATACTTTATGGGAAATTGCATCTAGGTATTTCAAATATTACAGCTCTAGGTCCATTAAATATAACAACTATAGATGTAATATATACTATATTTTTTTCTGCAGTAATTCATTGATATCTGGGGATGTGTATATATCATTAATAATGGATACATATATACACACAAATGTAAATGTATGCATTTAAAAATTCTGTTAAATATTAGTTTGCCCTTGAAGCCCAAATATCCAGGCTGTGTCATATCAACATGAAGAAAATACAATTAATTGGAAAGTAAAAATTTTTCGTAGTCAGTTCCATTTAGGCAATCTCGTTCAGCTGATTTTTTTTCATGAAACTGACCAATTGTTTTGATATAATAACATTTTGAAGAAATATGTTTGCTTGGAATTATTAAATAATTAACTTTCTATGTAACACATGCTAATTTCATATTTTTTTAAAAGCTTTGATGCTTAAAAGACAACTTGTTAAGTTATTCATCCAACTCCAGCATAAGACTGTATTTAAAATTGATGAAGGCAGAATGATACCACCGCACATCTTTAGTCTTAAAAGGATAGATAAGAGTGGAATTATTTCAGTTTAGTGTAAGGAAGAAAGTTTCTCAGGGACCCAGAGGGCTCCACAGAGACTCTCTCTGTAGGTAAAGTCTACCTAGAAATTTAAAAATAAAAATAATTGAAGGGATACTTTCTTTAGAGGATACTTTCTTAAGAATGATGGAGAATCTGTAAAAGAATACATATGTATAACTGAATCACTTTGCTGTACACCTGAAACTAACACAACATTGTAAATTAACTATACTTCAATTTAAAAATGGTTAGAGACTCCCCTTGTCGCTCAGTGGTTAAGAATCCACCTGCCAGTGCAGGGGACACGGGTTCGATCCCTGGTCCAGGAAGATCCCACATGCCACGGAGCAACTAAGCCCCTGTGTCACAACTACTGAGCCTGCGCTCTAGAGCCCGTGAGTCACAACTACCTAGCTCTCATGCCACAACTACTGAAGCCCGCATGCCTAGAGCCCATGCTCTGCAATAAGAGAAGCCAGCTCAATGAGAAGCCTGTACACCGCAGTGAAGAATAGCCCCTGCTTGCTGCAACTAGAGAAAGCCCGCGTGCAACAACGAAGACCCAACACAACCAAAAAAGAAAAAAGAAAAAAGCTTAAAAAATGAAGAATAATGGAGAAAAATAAAGTTGACTCCTATAAAATCAAAGGAAGAAGCAGGCCAACAAGTATATTAACAGAGAATTTTTAATCAGATGTTGTTTGAAAACCACCTGAGAATAAGCATTGTGAACAAGAGATTCACACCAAAGTTATCCAAAAACATAAAAAGAGATACACTTCATGTGCTTAATTCGTATTTCCTTTTCTTTGTCCTACATTTTAGCATTTAAAAAATCAATGTATTTTGATTAATATACTCTAATTTTAAAGTATTAATATATTTTAATTTAAAAATAAATATTACATACTATAAATGATATATTAATTATGTAGCAGCTTCCATTCCCTTGGAAGCTACGAACAAGGCAAAGTGGTTTTTTTAGGGTTCTTTCACTTTAATCCTCAACCTGTGATGAATATGATCTAGGCATACTCATAATTTTTAATCAACAACAGGACCAAAAAGCTGCCCATAGACTTAGCCATTTAGTGAAGGCAGCAAAGCAGAGTAGTAAAGAGCTCTGCACCTAGGAAGACTTATTATGTGTTTTTGGGGTATTTTTTGGGGGGTGGTTTCAGAGGGAAATAGTTCTTTAACTCATTCATTATTTTGTTAAGTAACAATAGTAGTCCAGTATGATTTTTTTCTTCTGATTTTATTAATTTATTTTTATTAAATGAAAGATTCTTTTTTTATAAATTTATATTTATTTGTTTACTTATTTATGGCTGCGTTGGGTCTTTGTTGCTGCGCGCGGGCTTTCTCTAGTTGCGCTGAGTGGAGGGCTACTCTTTGTTGCGGTGCATGGGCTTCTCATTGCAGTGGCTTCTCTTGTTGCAGAGCACGGGCTCTAGGTGTGCGGGCTCAGTAGTTGTGGCTCATGGGCTCTAGAGCGCAGGCTCAGTAGTTGTGGCACAGGGGCTTAGTTGTTCCGTGGCATGTGGGATCTTCCCAGACCAGGAATCAAACCTGTGTCCCCTGCATTGGCAGGCAGATTCTTAACCACTGTGCCACCAGGGAAGAACCAGAACAAAAGATTCTTTAAATTCTATAGTACTTGAAAATTTTCAAAAATTTCACAAACATGATTTCATATAATCCCATAATAACTCTTTTTTCCCCACCCTTATCTTTCCCTTCCACCCTTCCCTCTCCCCACTGTTAACTGCTAGTTTGTTCTCTATGCCTGTGTGTCTGCTTCTTTTTTGTTTCATTCACTAGTTTGTTGTATATTTTTAGATTCCACATATAAGTGATGTCATACAGTATTTGTCTTTCTCTGTCTGACTTATGTCACGAAGCATAATGCCTGCCAAGTCCATCCGTGTTGCTGCAAATGGCAGCATTTCATTCTTTTTTATGGCTGAGTAATATTCTATTGTGTATATATACCACATCTTCTGTATCCATTCATCTGTTGATGGACACTTCGGTTGCTTTGCGTACCTTGGCAATTGTAAATAATGCTGCTGTGAACATTGGGGATGCATATATATACTTTTTCAAATTAGTGTTTTTGTTTTGTTCAGATATATACCTAGGAGTGGAATCGCTGGGTCATATAACAGTTCTGTTTTTAGTTTTTTGAGGAACCTCCCTACTGTTTTCCACAGTGGCTGCACCAATTTACATTCCCACCAACAGTACACGAGAGGAAGACCTTATTTTGAATTCTAGCTGCCACTCACTAACTGTGAGTCCTTGGCAACATTGCCAAACCTCTCAAACCTTAAAATTATCTCTGTAAAATGGAGACAATAAGAACCTACCTTTTGGGAGGTTGCAAGGATGGTGTCACAAATGCCTAGTGCACTTAGTTTATAGAAAGTATTCAATACACATGACCATTATTAAGATTGCCTCCAAAATAGGAAAAGATGGACAGAGATTTTGAACCATGACATCAGAGCCCCCCACCAAAATATCTGCCTCTGTATTTGCAATCAAACATTTTTATTGATGCTCCTTATACACATATACAATCACCCACTGTGTTTTTGGTCTATATCCATAGCTTCCTAATACTGTTTTATTCCTTCATTCTTTCTTCATCTCTAAAAGAACTCCTTGTGTTTCCTTTTCTTTACCTCTTAAACATGTCATCAAAAGTTGTGATGAATCACAGCAGTCTGGCTTGAGAATTGGTCCACATAAAAATTCCAAATATAATCCAGCCCCGGATGATGTTGGTCGTGAATTATTCATACGGTCTAATGAGGAACACGAGAGGATTTGTAGTCAAATAACAACTTTTCTCCAAATGACATAAAGCACATCTGAAACAGATCACAATGATCTCACTTTGCCAGATGGGAAACCAATGCCCGGGAATGGGAAAGGACTGGGCCAAGTTGAACAAGCAACAGAGATTCCAACAGGACAATGCTTCTGTCGGGGCTCAGTACTAAGTAGGAAATCCCCACTCACTCCCTCTCCTACCCCTATTTGCTATAGGATAAATTGCATGATTTTTAAAGGAAACACATAGGTGAAAGAAAAATGCAACCGTATGAGAACACTTCGTTAACCTAGATGGTAACAATATACAAGCTCAACTAGAGTGATAACAGTAGAAGACAAATGTGTGCTAAAGCCAGTACCTGATCTGTGCTTCCTAACCTGGCAGACAAGGCCCTTTGTGATCTGGCCCCAGTCTACTTTGCCAGCTTGGCTTTCCCCACTCCCCATCTGGAAACTGAAACCCTACATAGCATCCATACTGAACTCTCTCCAAACACCCAGTATCTCATAGATGCCTGACTTTGCACATCCTTACCCTCCACTCCTCTTTACTTCCTGACCTAAATTCTTCTTATCCTTGAGTCTTTGGCCTGAGCCTCAATGCCTCTGGGAAGACTTGCCAGTCCTCCTCCACCCCTCTTGGGGGTTAGATTCCCCTCCTCTCTGTTCTCAGGGTACCCTGCACATATTCCTGTCATGGTATCTCATACTGTATTAATATGACCTGCTTCCTGGTCTGTCTTCCTCACCAGACAGAGGACTCCTTTAGAGCAGGGACTGTCGCTTTGTATCTCAAGTGCCTGGCACCTACTAGGCTTTCAGTAAAAGCTTCTTAAGGGAATTAGTACTGTTTCTAGCTCTGTAAAATTCAAGAACTTCTAACTCGGTTTCTTTTTCTATCAGTAATAGATAACCATCTCCCCTCCACCCCCGTCTACCATATACTAAGGATATGGCCTAGCAGACTTGTATGGAATCACTATGACCTACTTAAATTAAAAAAGAATGAACCTGTGAAAGGATGTTCAGAGGTCATTTGATCCACTGCATCAGCACCAAAGTGAATTTTCTGGAAATTTGAAAATATTCCAGTAATGAAAAGCCACAAAAGGTAATAATCAGCATTAGAAATAAGGGAATGTTAACCTTCAAGTGGGCTCAAATGACACGTTCGTTCGGATAAGTTTGGTTTTCAAGAATCAAGAACAAAGCTTTCAACTTGTTACCCCTTCATGTTGAAACATGTAAGTGCGTAGAAAGTGATGTAATTCATATGCTTGTGATTCATTTACCATTCATTCATCAAAGCAAGAGTGTGCTTGATGCCTGTTCAAGCTTCCTTTTCTTGACAAGGATGTTTGTTTTTTGCGAGGTAACTCACGTCCTAAAATTTGGGTACTTACAGGGAAATTCCAAGCCTGTCAAGTCAAAGGGGCTTGTAAATTGGTCCCACAGCTTTCTCCCAGTAAAAGTTAATAATCCTGCGGGTGGGGGGGGGGCAGGGAGGGTTGGTGGTTGGTATTAGGAGAGTTATTGTGCTGTGGATGGAATGGGTCACTGACTAATTGACTAAATTTCCCAAGAGATTAGTGATCAAAATCAGAACTTCTAAGCTTTTCCCAATTTGCTGTACACCCTTAATTGGCTTCAGGTTTATGGCATGAGGCTAAAATGTTGTAAAACTGGACAAAGGCCTTTGAAAAGAAAAACACTCAACTAAAATGGTGATCGTTTTGAAAAGTGGTAAGAACGCATCAATTCAAATCATGAATTGCATTATTACCTATGTAAAAACCCCATACTCAACTTTCAGTGCTTTAAAATGCCTCTATACAAGGAAGGGCTGGCTGAGGTCCTTCTTTTTGTGTCTCCGTGTGATAGAGTGCAAGATCAAAAATGCTACAATCAAATCGTCAAATGAGAGCATCATTCAGAAGTTGGTGTCAGGTTACTAGCTATGCCTGAAACAAATCAAAGCAAAACAAGCAAACAAAAAATCCAGATAGCAGGATCTAGGATAAGGCTGATGCCTCCAAATAAATGTGATATCCAGAACTGAGGTCTGTTTCGTAGGGCTGACCAAGCCAGGAGAAGCAGAGGTCAGACGCATGGTGAGGAGAGGAGGCCCTGCGGTTCAGAATCTTGGGCTGAGCCAAGGGAAAATCGGTAGATTCAGATCAATTAGAATTGCTGGGTGGGACTCTAGAAACCTAAGGGCCCGTCTAATTCTGGAATCATCCCATTCATGCCTCATGGTGCTCCAACCTGTGTTTGAATGCTTCTGGACTTACAAAACCCTTTTCCTCAACTGGCCCATTGTACAGATGACTCTTCATTTTAGATGATTGCGCCTTATATTTAATCAATATTTATCTGTGTTACTTCCGCCTAGGGTTCCCTTTCGAGGCATACACAATACATTGAATCCTTTTATCCAACATTGTTCTGGGAGTTTTAGGACCTGGTTCTTGAGATCTCCTGGATGCTTTTCTCTAGATGAAAGCTTCTCAGATCCTTTTACTGTTCCTCATATCCCTTTACTTTCTTGGTTGTTTTCTTCCTCTAAAAATCTTTCTGCCTCTCTATTCCTTAAGTGTGTTAATTAGAATGAGTGGATGGAACTCTTCATGGTCAGACCTTGAAAAATCCATGATAGAGTCATCTTATCTTTATTTTATTTATTTATTTATTTATTTTTTAACATCTTTATTGGGGTATAATTGCTTTACAATGGTGTGTTAGTTTCTGATTTATAACAAAGTGAATCAGCTATACATATACATGTGCTCCCATGTGTCTTCCCTCCTGCATCTCCCTCCCTCCCACTCTCCCCCTCCCACCCCTCCAGGCTGTCCCCATCTTATCTTTAAAGTGAACAGTAGGTACATTTCCTTCCATGAGCTGTCTCTCTCCCTCCCTCCGTGGTCAACACGTGATTTTTCTTTGCTTATCACATCCAAGTGGCATGTCTGTAGGTATTTGTTTACTGGAAAATTCCATTTTCATTATATTCAACTTCTTACAGACTGTTGAGTGAAAGATCCTGCCTCAGACCACATTTAAATCTTACCTCAAGGGCAGGCCATACAATTCATGAACACATAAACCCCAAATGAAAATAAGGAAGAAAGGGACCCTCTGTACATCATTCAAAAGAAAAATGAAACATCAATTTTTTTATGTGAGTATAAGTGGAAGATGACAGGAAATCCAGGGCAGGATTAGCGAAGGGACAGAAAGCCTTACTGGTTTATTTTTCCACAAAGAAAGGCAGATTGGGTAGCAAAAGGTTATGTCTGGACCTTGGGTATATACCCACCCAAAATTAATCAAAAAGAGAATGTACGACTGAATCAATATGTTGTTGTTTTTATGGTTGTTTATTGAGCTTTATTTGTCTATGCAACAGAGAACAGTGCCTAGGTTCCATGGAAAATGTTTGCATGACATAAACTGTGGCAGAAGACAGATGGTCATCTGATCTTAATAACTGTGTTTAAACAGAGTTGAACTGCTATTAGTGATACCCTCCACAAAGATTTATTTGAGAAGCATGGTACAGGGACTTTCACCATCATGGAATATTTTTTCTTTCAATGTTTGTGATTGTCTACACAACACTGAAAACATCTGAATTTAAACTAAACCCTTCAGTCCATCATCTACATGGCTGGCACATGCAATGCCAAACAACTGAAAGCAAGAAAAGAAAAATGCAACTGACTGAATGCAACCTATTTAGAGATATATAGATTGCCAGATCTGAGTAATTATCCAAAGGTTGGTTCATATGGACATCTCACTGGGACAAAATATAAATCTAATTCAGATCACTCGGTCTGTTAAGACCCTACTGGTTCCTCACTGCTTTCAAGAGCACAATCTAAGGGCCCTGATAGGGCAGCCAGGTCACTCTGTTATTTGGTCCCACCCTATCATCCCAGCCTCATCTGTTGCTTCTTTTCACTAAGTGGATTCTATAATCCAACTACACAAATGATGCACCATTAAAAGTGCTTATGCTTTTTCAGGATTTCAGCATGTCTTTGTCCATAGGCCTTGTCCCTGACATGTTTTTCTTCTAATTTCTCTGACTGATAAACTTTCTATTCTCCCATCCATCTTTTAAGACCATGCTCAAGTATTAACTCCTTTAGGGATGCCTTTGCTGACTTCCCTATACTAAATAGTTGTTTTCTTCACTATGCTTCTATAGGGCACTTCAAGAGAATTGCTATTACACTTTGCATTGTCATTACTTGTCCACACATCTCTCTTTCTTATTGGACTACCAGCAGAGTAGGAGGCATGTCTCTTTAATCATTGACTTTCTTGTGCCTAGAATAATGGCAGACTCATAACTGGCACTCCACAGATGCTATTTGAATGAATGAATTCTGATTTAAACTCCTTTTCTTCAATAAGAGAATTTTTATCTGAATAGTATGGGATCCTTGTTCAACAATTCACTCCAGCTATATAGATGATAGCTAAAGGAATATATCTCAATCCAATATTGATTTGATTACATAAATTTAAATAATAATGTATTCAATCAACTTTAATTCATTGACTGCATATTTTGCATTTCATGTTTTTATGCAACGGCATAGAAGACACATTTTTTATAGTACTTAAATTCCTATTCACAAAATACATTTCAGGATATGTGTAGCTGTGATACATTCCTAATGAGGATGCCCGAACTCTCTTTAGGAATTTTCCAATCTCTCTAGAATGCACAATATTAAGAAAAAAAGAATACAGTGAATGTTAAATACCTAGTAACCTTCGCAGAAGCTATGTTAACAGCACAAAAAGCTATAAAAGGATTATAGAATGTCCTATTCACCTATTCAATTCTGGGAATTAAAGAATTTTAATCATGTCTTTTTTGCTTTATATTTCAGTATTTGGTAAGAAAACAAGTTCCCATGTTATTTTGTGTGTGTGTGTGTGTGTGTGTGTGTGTGTAATAACATATATTGTATATTTGTGTGTATATTTTACCACATATACATTTACATACATGTATATACATATACATTTGTATTCCGTTAAACAGGAACACACAAAACCACAAGAGAAAATTACTTATCCCCCCAGCTTCACCCCCAGCCCCTTGAAACGTGCCAATATTTTTCATTTCTCTCCCAAAATTGTCAGTATAGAATTAGACGCTGTAGCATGAAGGGTAATACAGGAATACTTTCACCAGGCTTAAGGATATGAGATAATGAAACTTGCTCCCGGGATAAGCATATTTATTGGGTTTGTTATGTATCAAATGTAACAAAAGTAGAGGATCTGAAGAACACCCTGTGTGGTTCTTTTCACACCCTTTGATCACACAATTCCTCTTTAATTCAGATGCAGTAGAGCTTAAGTGGCTTCATTGATGTGTTAAGTGTGGAATGATTTTTGTATAAAATAAAAAAGGCTCCATTATGTGTCCAGAGAAGCCTGTGTGCGCTCATTTATTGAGACAGGAAGTCGGTTTCCCACACTGAGCAACAATTCTATGATGCTGCAGCATTGTGTCTGAAAGAAGAGTAAAGGAAACTTCATTTTCTACCTGGCAGAAATCGGCTTCAGGAGGAAGGGGCAGACAATGCGATTGGGCTTCCACTGAGTGAGAGGACTTGATTGATTTTCAGAAAATGCACCGTGCCATGTGCAGGGAGGCTGCCTGGAATACTTTTGTTAGGAAAACGTACATTTTGTAACGGGCGCCAGTTTTCTGAACCTTCCTTGAAGTGATGCATTTCAGTGAGCACTTGTCACCCCCCTCTTGAAGTCAGGCGGGGAAAGAGAAATGTTCTTTTGGATATTTTCCCTCCTGTGTCTGGGTTGATTTTGGTTTGTTTGTTTTTCTTTAAGTTGGTTGCCATTCGCTTTTTTAAAGTTTTTGTTCGTTCGTTTGTTTCGTTTTGTTGTTTTCTTAATAAGTATGGAGAATACTTCTGAGACTTTCCAAGGCGAAGTTAAAAATCTACCCATAGTTTAAATATTTAGGCATGGATATAGGTCCTATCTGCTAGGAGTGGACCTCAGTCTTGTCGTAAACCCATGGAATAAACCCTACACTGTGGTCACAGGATGAAGAGGAGCAAGGTTAGAATTCACCTTGGCTCTTATCCAAAACTCAGGCTTTTTTATGTTTTTTGCAGTACGCAGGCCTCTCACTGCTGTGGCCTCTCCCGTTGCGGAGCACAGGCTCCGGACGCGCAGGCTCAGCGGCCATGGCTCACGGGCCCAGCCGCTCCGCGGCATGTGGGATCTTCCCGGACCGGGGCACGAACCCGTGTGCCCTGCATCGGCAGGTGGACTCTCAACCACTGCGCCACCAGGGAAGCCCCAAAGCTCAGGCTTTTATCTCTGCACCATGCTGCCTTATACTCTGTGAGGCAGCTAGAAGCTAGCCATCCTCCCCATGGCTCACGTGATCCCAGTGTCTACCCTCGTGGTGATTGTCTTAGTCACTTTCCGCTTCAGCCTAATTATGAACCAGTCTAAAGGCTTAGGTATCTTTGCTGGGAGTTGTTCTAAAAGAATATATGACATAGTTGTTCCACTCAACGGTTTTATAATCTAAAACAGACAACAGCTACATGGATCTAATGTGAAGAATGTATAGAGAATAGAGCAAGCTTAGGGAATTTTTCCATTGGTCATGGTTACCTTATTAATATTCTTAAGGAAATTTTCAGGGTGAAAAGTTCAGTAAAGGATAGTTATATCAGTTTCATGTCCAAGAAGACAGTCATTAGGCTGTGTAAACTGTGGTGGGAGATAGGATTAGAAGAGCTATTTGATTGAGGTTTGGTGAGGGAAGTCAAAAGGGTAGATACTCCAGGCACAATCAAGTTCTCTCCGTGACTATTTCATTCTTCCTTGTATAGTTACGTTCGTTTCTGCCCATTCTTCTTAACGTTTCCCAAACCTACTGCTAGTACAACAGCTACTTTTTCCTTCCCATCATGCATGGGTGATTTCTGTTGTTGTGGTTAAATTTGATGTCACAATATTCTTTTGATCATTATAGATGTGTTTATAAAAGAATTTCAGAGTCTAGTAGTTCTAGGGGTTAAGTATTGGGGCAGGACAAAGAATATTCTTCCAGAAGGTCCTAGACTAATAGCAACAACCATTAGCTTTCTTCCTCTTGGCATTCAGAGCGAATTCTTCCTCCCTGACTCCTTTATCAGCCTTTTCTATTTCATTCCAACTCACAGTAGCACTGCCATTGCTGTTACCCTAGATATTTAATGCTTCTTCCTCATGCACCTCTCACATTCTTCTCATGCATTTCTCAGAGATCCCAATCTCTCACCCCCTCCACCTATTTGTGTAATGCTTGGTATGTGACTGTCGCCATGAACAACAATAGGCCCTGCCCAAGTCATGTGACTTTAATTTATCATGTCTTTTTTTCTGCAGAGAATTAGTGGCTGCCCTAAAGCTAATTTTCTTACCCGATGTGATATGGTTTCTGATCTCTCTTCACCCATGCTTAGATTCAAATAAAGGCTACTGTACCTTTATCCCCCAAATCAATAACCCAGTGAAAAGACGGTACAGTCAGGAATCCAAGAGCGGCATTCTGCTCCTGGTACTGTAACTGGCTTCTTACAACTCAAGACCAGCTGGCTTAATCTCTCTGACCTATCATTTCTCCATCAGAAAAGTGTCTTTTTCCTCCCTCCCTTCTTCCTTTTCCTTTCTTTCCTTTAACTCGGAAGTGCTGCATATCTCTGTTCCCTAGGAGAGAACAGAAAAACCAAACAAAGCATTAAAATAACAACACAAGACCATTGTAATTAGATGACCAGATAACAAGGAGTAAACTCCATATGCATTTGTAAAGCACTGCGCTAAACTATGATATTGTTATGGGAGAATGACACTCTTGGAAAGACTGGATAACACAGAGGTTAAGAACTTGGGCTTCTGCATTAAAAAACATGAGTTTCAATCCTACTAGCTGGGTGACCATGAGCACATTAAAGTTTCCAAGTTGCAGCTTCCTCATCTATAAAATACGACATGTTAATAAAATTACATAATTCAGAGAGCTGTTGTGAAGATTCACCGGGTGAGATTATATACGTAAAATGTGAAGCACAAATGCCTGGCATATCATAAATGCTGAAGAGGTTTAGCTGTTATTATTATTGTTAAGGAGGGCAGAGTAACTTGCACTATGATCATGTCATTTTTGTTGTTTGAAATAACAGTAATAACTGCAAAGGAAACAAAGGTCAGTGGGGGCTGGAGGAGCCAAGACTTCTCCTGAGGGGTGTCAATTTCCTCTGAAGAAAGGAATTCATGAAAGTAGAGGCATGGCTGTGCTTGGGCTAGAGGTACAGTAATGTTAATGGTTAAGGTTTACACTCTTGAACACCCTTTTCTGACTGTGAGCTCTGTGAAGGCAGGACTTATATTGCATTCATCTTTGTATCCCATATCTTAATTCCTCGTGCTTAGTACAGCAGAGAACTAGACAAATGAAATGAATTTGCTTATATTGCCTTGAATTCAATCTTTCAAAGGAAAAAGCAATGAGTCTGCTTTCCTGAGAGTTTTTAAGGTCTTGCTGGAGCTGACTTGGGTGCATACAACCAAGGAAAGGGCCCAAGGGCTCGGAATTCCAGCTCAAATCCCCATGTCCACCACAAGCTGCCTCTGGATCTCAGAGCTCTCCATTACTGACTAGGTGGCCTTAGGTCCCTTGAAGCTGGAATTAAAGATAACCCATGTGCAATATTTGGATAAGTGCCTTAATAACATGGACTCTAAAGATCATAAGGCAACAAGAATGTTCCATTTAGCTTATTTTTGCTGTGTGCTTATCGGAGCTTGGAGCGCACATCCAGGACGTTCAGATGGCTGGAGTTAAAATGATTAAAGGGTATGGAGCCTACATTTGGCTTAATGCTGCTAAGAAATTCCTTGGCTAAAAAAATAATAATCTTTCATTTTTTCTTTCTTTCTTTTTATACATTTGTATAAGTTGATCGAAAAAAAATCTTTGCAGTTCAACATGGAGTTTCTTTTTCCTTTTCTCTCTGTCTCGGGGGCCTTATCTGATTTTGATCAGCACTGGCCTAATATGATTTGAAACAGCTGAGGCTGAAATGCCCTTAAAAAAAGATCTCTGAAGTTGGAACTATTGGAAATACCTACCTATTCTACTCCCCTTGTCCAAGGCAGTATGTGCTATTAACTGTAAACATTGGGGATTATGAATTTACCCTTAAAACTTTTCAATGCCCTGCAGAGTTTTCTCAGCAATTTGAAAGTCCTGTTAACCATAATACAGCCAGTTCTTGATTATCCACAAAAAAAGGAAATGAATAGTGGCACAGATAATCCGAAACAGAAAAACAATCAAAATGTTTCTTATATTTTACTTTGGAATGCTTTGTATGGCTTTTGGGGATTCAGATTTTCCTTCCCAGGGATGTTGTGCTCAGGAAAAAGTTAAAATGAGTTTGCATTCCCTAAGCCCACACTAAATAGCTGAAGGGGGATGTGGCCCAGCCACATGCTGGGTGGCAGAGAGAAGGAGCCTGAAATCGAGGGGAAAGAATTCCACTGATAACCTAGAAGTGGAAAATGCCCATATGAATAATTAAGTGCTGAGTGGAATATAATTTGGTCTTGTAAATTAGTGTGGACAATTTTCCAGCCCACATTTTTGAAAAACCAGGTTATCCTTCTCAGAGAAGTTACACTGGTAGTTAGAACAAATGACCTCGGGCTTCCCTGGTGGCGCCGTGGTTGAGAGTCCGCCTGCCGATGCAGGGGACGCGGGTTCGTGCCCCGGTACGTGAGGATCCCGCGTGGCGCGGGGCGGCTGGGCCCGTGAGCCATGGCCGCTGAGCCTGCGCGTCCGGAGCCTGTGCTCCGCAACGGGAGAGGCCGCAACAGTGAGAGGCCCACGTACCGCAAAAAAAAAAAAAAAAAAAAAAAAAAAAAAATGCAGGACCCATAGAGTGGTTTACCTCTAGGTACCATTACCATCTTCTGGGTCTCTGCCTCTTTAGCCTTTGGGGTCTTACATGTCTGTGGGCCCCATTCCTTGGTCTAGGAACAATTTTTCATCCCTGTGGACATGACCTCAATGAAATTGGCCCCAGAACTCTGGGTCCTTAACGTATAGTTCTACCTTTCCTCCCATAGTGGATGCTGTGGGTGCCTTTTAGGACCCACCAAGGTGCTCCAGCTGCCAAGAGTGTTGCCTGCTAACTTCCCACAGCTGAGCCTTCCCTGGAAATTGCTCTCTGTCAAAGGAAGCTTCCTTGCCCAAGGTCATGTTCCCTCCCCAAATGTGGCTCATATCTAATGATTGCCAAGAACCATCGCCACAATTCCACACAATTGTTCAGAGCTATCTGTGCTCCAGAATTCCCTGTGGGATCAGTTAGGCCCACTCTTGTGAATGTAGCACTTTCAGCTTCCCCCTTTGCCTGGTCTCGCTTCCCCTACTCTCTCAAGGGTACCGTTCCTGAGAGCACTCCTAAAGAACTCCTCACATGCACATCTCCACTCTGGAGTCAGTTTTCCAAAGAACTGATGTATGACATTCCCATTGCCCTATATTTATTGTGACTTCTTTGTTGTTGCTGTAGTCACCTGCCCAATAATGAAAGAAAAACTCACAAACTCTGAAGGGGTCAGAGAGCAAGCTTTTGGTGGGTTATATACCATAGAATCCATCAAGTCAGGTGTTTAGCTCAGTTCCACCATTTTCTTCTTGGCCTGGAGTAAGAAATTTAGCATTCCTATGTACTCGCTTCTTCTGGTTCAAAATGGGTAATAATCTATAGGATGGGGGTGCTGGGGAAGAAAAATGAACAGATGGCTAAGCAAGTCCTAGAAGACCATTCAGTGCTATGGGAACACTTAAACTCTGTGGTGAAAGCTCTACAATCTAGGGCCCCGTAAGACTGAGATTCTGCAGCCCACTTCCTTGGAGGTAGTTTTGAAAACACCCTTTGCTTCATTTCCTGTGGATTATGCAACCACAGAATTCCTCTGGGGACTCAGCCACACCCCAAATCTTAGCCTAAATCACTGAGTTTGACACAGATTCACAGGAATTTGGCAAGGAGCTCACCCAATTTTTCGATCTCAAATTGGATCCAAATGTTGCCCAGTTTGGCTGAGAGTTCAGTCAGAAAAGAAGGAGGCCCAGGCCCATAACTGCTAAATGGTGATATTTGAAACTCAGATGAGTTTGGCTTGCTTTTAAGAGTGGGAGGAAGTTCTGAGCCATAGTATATGATATAAGCCCTCGTCCAACTCAAAACAGCTTCCACTTTTTTTTTTTTTTTGGTTATTGTTTGAGATCTGGATCTGCTGCTAACATTCACAGGTCACTATGCTTATTCCAAATGCCAAGGCCAGTTGCAGGAAACTTCGGGGTCCTATGGGGTCAAGGTATAGTGAAGAAGTAATGTTCCTTGAATTCCCTCTGGAACAGAGCAAGCCTCGACAGAGGATGGAGAAGGGGGATGTTGGAGAAGGGCTAAGGGAAACCCTCGGTTCAGCTCCTGTGAAGAGTCCAGCATGCAGTTGGCTGCTCTGATTGAATCCTCCCTCTTTTCTCTGGGTATTCAGAAAGTGCTGGCCTCCTGCTTCCTGGAGTGGTGGCAATGGCTAATACTTGTAGCAGTGATTTGGATAAAATTGTGAATTAGAGAAAGTTAGATTTTGCTGCTCATATCTAATTTTCTATCACAACTTCTTAAAAACTTTTTCTTATTCTATTTTTTTTTTTTTCACCTGAAGAGCCTCCATCACAATCGCCACTGTTTTCAGGCATCGTCTACATCTCCTCCAGAATCCCCCACTACCCCAGCACCCAACCACTGGGCTGGCCTTTCCCAAGCAATGTCACATCCTCTGGGCCTTTCTCCCTACACCCACCCCACATGCTTGTCTTCACCCGATCCCTCTCCCCCTCCCACCACCATTAAGATTCAGCTTTCATAGATCCTGTCTCCTACCTGCTTCAACAAACCACTATGTTATAAAATATATATTTATGGGAAAACCCACTAAAACTGTTGTCAAAATACGTGTGAGTCTTCACGTTGTCACACGGCAAGTAACATCAGGTAAACCGTTTTGATTCTTTTAGCCTCGGTTACTTCACCTCTAAAACAGAGATGAAAAAACACTTAACTCATAGGGCCTCAGATTAAAATTAACTCCCATCAAAAAACACCTCTTGGGCTTCCCTGGTGGCGCAGTGGTTGAGAGTTCGCCTGCCGATGCAGGGGACGCGGGTTCGTGCCCCGGTCCGGGAACATCCCACATGCCGCGGAGCGGCTGGGCCCGTGAGCCATGGCCACTGAGCCTGCGCGTCCGGAGCCTGTGCTCCGCAACGGGAGAGGCCACAACAGTGAGAGGCCCGCGTACCAAAAATAAAAAACCCCCCGAAACACAAGAACACCTCTTGATCTTCTGAAATAAGATGAAGTGTCCCTTCCCTCTGCTGCTCCATCACCCAGTAATTCACTATCTTGAAGCACGTAACTTTGCATATAAATTGTCTATTCCCTTTCTGACCCTCACTAGCCTGAGGCTCCTGACGGCAAGGACTACAGTTGATCACGCTTGAAGGCCAGCGCCTCACATAATGCCAGGCATGCAGCTGGTACTCCAAATGTGTGTGTTCAGTGCACGGCCCACTCTGAGAGCATTTATAAATAGTCGAGATTGTTCCTCTCAGAAAGCATATTTATACTGGAACAGGGTCCTTTTTGGACCACGTCTTTCCTGGAGGAAAGACCATAATGGTGCAGGATATTTGGAAACAGGTGGAGTTCATGTTGTCCCTCAAATAACTCCATGTAGGTGGCCTCTTGCTCTTTGCAGACATCCAGCTGGCCCTGGGCCCTTGCACCTGAGGGGGGATATCTGAGACTCTTGAAACTTCCTGTTCCATTTCAGTGACACCAGTTTGGCTCAGTTTTCGCCTCCAAGCTGGGATCAAATGTTGCCCAAGTATGGGGAGAAGAGGAGAGATATCTCGTTCTCTCCCTTGACTTTCCTCACTTCAACTCCTCTCTTCTCACGTTCTTCATGGAAGCTTAAACTAGATTCCCAGGGAAGAGTCCTGTCCTGGTCACCAGCAGCCTACACAGCAGTAGGCTCTGCCACTGCTCTAGGCAGCTCACGACGGGTACCGAAAGCTCCTGGGCGGGGGCGGGGGTGGGGGTGGGGCGAGCTCCACGTGATGGGGAGAAGAGAAGACGAGTGGGATGCAGGGGATCTGTGATGTGGGAGATGCCTATGTTCACAGAGCAAAGTGATGTTGTACAGAAAGCCTGCCTCTGCTAATGAGCCTGGGAAAAGGACAGGAAGGAAATGGATTATTTCTGTTATGCCTTTTGGGAGACGGTTTTCCATGTGTCTGTCTCACATTTTTTACGTCTGGCAAGCAGGAGCAGTGACTGCTTTCCTTCCATCTTTTCAAGGCTGTTTCTACAGCAAATAGCATCGAAAGAAAGAGCCAGCCTGGAGCACAGGACAGGTATGCTGACTACCCATTATACAAAATTGGGGTTCTCTAAGCTCAGGCTCCTCTCTCTACTGCACCCCACAGTGTGATCAGCCATCACCTGGCTCTCTTCCCATTGCCCTGTGTAATTTGGGTCCAGTGAAACAGTGCAAATATGTTGATACTCATGTTGCTTGCTGTGCTATGAGGGATCAAGTCCTTCATCTCTGATCTAGGAACCTCACGGACTCGTTCAGCATCCATGAAACCATGTCAGGTTAACTTATAAGCTTAATAGGAGCGTAGCATTTCATACCCTTCATGGTTCTTGACAGTGCTGTCTCCTCTCTACCTAAAGGCAGCGATACAAGAATTTGGCCCTTTATGCCCTATCTCCCTGGGAAAAGAGGGGTGAGAGAAAAAGAGGATCTATTGATTGAATGTCCTCTGTTTGCCAAGCTGGACTGCGCTGAGGTGAGCCTTTCATCTACTAATTCATTTAATCTTCACGATAATCCTGGGAATAGGCATTATCCTACCCATTTTACAGATGAGGAATCCTAGGCTCAGTGAGGTGACGTGCCTCTCCAAGGTCACACGCAGGTACAGTGTAGGGGCAGGATTTTTTTTTTTTTTCTTTTTTTTTTTTTTTTTTTTTTTTTTTACGGTACGCGGGCCTCTCCCGTTGCGGAGCACAGGCTCCGGACGCACAGGCTCAGCAGCCATGGCTCACGGGCCCAGGCGCTCTGTGGCATGTGGGATCTTCCCAGACCGGGGCACAAACCCGTGTCCCCTGCATCAGCAGGCGGACGCCCAACCACTGCGCCACCAGGAAAGCCCTAGGGGCAGGATTTAAACCTAGACCTGTGTCTGCTAAGAGAGCCCCTGATTCCTCTATTACACCATTCTGGAAAGTCAGTCAGTTCTTCGTGTTGACTAGGTGCCCAGCCCAAGATATCTTGGGAGATGCCAGCAAGCCTAAAATCATTTCTCTCCCCCGTCTGTTATCTGCCCTGTGATTTTGCCTAGTTCTACCCCTGGGTACACTCCTTTACTCCTAGTTTAACAGAGAACTTTTTACTTTTTTCATTTCATCTAGACTTCTATCTTCTCTTTTCTGGGACCCCTGCCTCCCACCGATATCATGCTGATTTCTTAGCCTTCATCTTCTTGATCCTGCCTATTGCCTTGTTTTATTTTATTCTATTTTTCCTACTCAGAAGGAAGGATGTGAAGCAATTTCTCTGATATCACAGAATCCATAACACTCTCCAGACTTCACAGTTCTAAAAAATCTTGTTTGGTTTTCAGATGTGACTGGAGTGATTTGCACCCGATGCTTAGACTGGCCATCTGCTCAAAGGCTGCTCAGAAAGACATGCCCATGTGTTCTCCTGCCACAGACCAGTCTGCTCTGCCTGCAGCTGTGGGTTTCCAGGACCTTGTACCTATGTCACATTGTTTGAAGCTGAGCTTCAAGGAATCATAGGAGCGTTTGCCTGGACCTACTACATAACCTAAATACAGCACGAACTGACCTTGTCTTATAGGAAGTGGGTCAAGGAATGAGCCTCTCTTTTGTGCAGAGCTTGTTTACTTTCCAGTTAAGAGGGGAAAGCACCAGGCTGATGGAGTATACATGTGAGTACAAGGGAGACAGAAAAATGAGCAGCCCTGTCCATCGAGAAGGTTTGCTGAGGTCTCAGGCTTTAGAAAGTCACTGTTAATTCCTCTCTCTGAGGCTCGATATCACTAGATAACCAAGTTCTTGTGGGAGCTTTCATGAGGGTTATAGTTCACTAATAAAAATAAATGTTGTAAAATAATCTAAATGTTTGACTGAGAATATACATGCTCCTTTAAGGAGTAGACTTAGTTTGGCAATAAACTTATATAGCTGACCTAACTCTAATTCTCTGGGGAAGAAAATTGCCACCTACCCCAGAACGCCATCCAAATACTCACAAGAATGGGCCAATTAGCGATTCATATTTTTAAACACTTATTAGCACTGCCCATACTCAGGCTAAGCAAATTTTGAAATAAAAAGAAAAGGATGAAGGGACATCGACCATGCTTTATGGAGCTCATAACCAAATTGAAGAGAAAGACAGTAATACTTGAAAAAGAAATAACCTACACCAGACTGTAGGTGAAAAGACACATATGAGCAGCAGAGATGAAAACTAGGTGCTGCAGAAATTGTGAAAAAGTATCATTAGTCTCCTAGTTACCAAGACTCTAAATTGGGGTGACATCTTGAAAGCCCACGCCTACTTCACTCCCACCCAGACGCCTCCAAAAACCCTCTCACAGCCTCCTCTTTCTCCTTTCCATACCTAATGTCAGCACCTTACTTCAAGACTTTATCAATTTATATTTAAATTTTTAAAACTCGCATGTCTCCTTGCTGGCCTCTTCCCACTTTAATTCACATGGAGTACAAATTAAGCTCTGATCCTTTTCCTTCCCTATTTCCAAGTTGAAATAAAGTCAAAATTTGAGGATTGGCATGAAAGAAGAATCCAGGTTTGAGATGATCTGGGCTTAGTTCTGGGAATGGTAACAGTGGAAGAGGGAAAGAAAGAAAGGAAAAGAGAAGCAAGATTTGATGTTTGGGATGTAGGGGATGACAGCAAGTAGCATTACAGAACTATGGGCTTAAATCTAGAAGACCAGAAGGTGGGCAAAGGTCAAATATAGAGAAGAGCACGTTTCCAAGGAGAGATGCTGAAGTGAGGAGATTTGGGGCTTTAGTAATATCATCCACCACTTGGAATGCACTTAGTAGGACATAGGAGGTGTTCAATAGATGTTTGTTAAATGAATGAATAAAAGAATGAATGAATAGCCCTCAATTTCATCATACCCATCGTATTTTATCTTTACAACAACTCTGTTTGGTGGTTCTTTTTATTATCTCCGTTTTTCTGATGTCTGAACCAAGGCTCAGAGAGGTGGTGTGATTCCCCCAGGAACCCACCGTGATGAGTGGCAGTGCTTTAAGGTAAAGCCAGATCAGCACAAGTTTGCAATCCATCGGTCATGTTGCCCTCTGGAAATATCTGAGTCCAGCACACATAGAATTGGGGCTGGGAAGATAGGTCATGATTAGCTGTGGGACTCGTTTACAAAAGGTGATTGTTCATAACTGAAGCCACGACCATGAATGAGACGCTAGAGGAATGTTGTGAATGTCTTTGACCTGAACAATGGGTAAGGCCAACATTTCAGAGATAAGGAGAGGAAGAGGAACCCTTGAGAACAGCAGAGAAAATCAGAGGAGAACTAACGGAAGAAGAATCATGGAACCAAGAGAGAAAGGAGATTTGTCATAAATATAGGGTCCACAGTATCAAAAACTGCAGAAGTGTCTTTGAAGGGATCACGGTTTGAGGGAAAGGGAAGAACCTGGACCATAGCAGATCACCTGGGTTAAAACCATCCTTTTGCTTTAACCTCGAGCAAGTTGCCTTAACTATATGGAATTTGCTGATTCATCAAATGGTCATCATATACGTTTGTCAGGATTAAATGAGCTCATGAAATAAAGGACCTAATACCAGGCTTGGCATCGTAGAGCAGACAACAGCTGATATTTACAAGGCACCAGGTACTGATCCAAGTGTTCAACATGTATCCATTCACTTAAGCCACATAACAACCTTGCTAGCTGGGTTCTGTTTTCATCAGCTTCAATTTGCCAATGAGGAGACACAGGCTTAGATAGTTTAAATAAATCCCTCAAGGTCACACAGCTTGTGAGTGGCAGAAGCTTGGATTTAAACCCAAGCATTCTGTTCTCAGAGCCTATGCTTTTAACCACCATGTTTGCTGAACTTTGTTGAGTAAATTACCCATAACTATTAGTTCCCTTCCCTTCAAGAACAAGTGAGCTACATTAACTTTTTCAAGTAGGAAGATTCAAAGTATTTAAACTAGGGGTGAGCAGACAACATACCATAGGGCAAATATAGCTCATTGCCTCTTTGCGAGGCCCACAAGCTAAGAATGGTTTTTATGTTTTCAGATGGTTGAAAAAAGTTTTTTAAATAATATTTTGAGACACATGAAAATTATACAAAATTTTAATTTCTACCAATAAAGTTTTATTGGAACACAAATATGTCCATTTACTTATCATCTCTGCCACTTTTGTACTGTAAGAGCAAAACTGAATAGTTGCAAGAGAGACCCTACAGCCCCCTAACCCTAAAATATTTACTCTGATCCTTTACAGGAAAAGATTGCTGACCCCCTAATATAACCAAAAACTCTGTGGCGAATAAAGACAAGTGGATTTAAGGGCTTGAATTTCTCAGGAATGTTGTTGCCCTTCACCCCCCTTCTCAGACCCTCGATGGACTACTCCCGCACCTGCACCTCATTAGGAGATGGGGGTGGGGAGAAAAGAAATCTCCAACCCGGTAGTTTGTTGAATTTCTTGGGTGGAGGAGGAAGGTGGAAGGACGCTCGCTGCTGAGGGTGAAGGTGAGGCTTTCTTTTCAGTCCTGAATTACAACCAGATGAGTTTATCCCTTTTTTGGCTGTGGAATGATAACTTTTGGGGGTTTTTTTTGTTTTGTTTTTGCGGTACGCGGGCCTCTCACTGCTGCGGCCTCTCCCGTTGCGGAGCACAGGCTCCGGACGCGCAGGCTAAGCGGCCATGGCTCACGGGCCCAGCCGCTCCGCGGCATGTGGGACCTTCCTGGACCGGGGCACGAACCCGTGTCCCCTGCATCGGCAGGCGGACTCCCAACCACTGCGCCACCAGGGAAGCCCTGGAATGATAACTTTTAATGCGCTTAGTAAGCGCAGGTGCTCAGCAGTCAGGGGAGGAGAGGCCGTAGCCAAGTCACATCACAGGTGTCTTCTCCCAAGGGCCAGGCCGTGAGCGGAAAAGCCGCCTGCTTAGACGGGTTCCAAGTGTCTACTTGCTCTTCACTGGGGAATGATCGTGCCTCTTGGGCTTTTGCTCAGGGCTGGGAGCCGGTTCACCTGGGTTCCACGTTGAGATTTCTCAGCAGATCTCCAGCGTGGTAGCACCAAGTGGATTCCTTTCTTTCTGCCTTGCTTACCATGATTAAACTGAAGTCAGATGTTTATCAGATTCTCCAGTGCCTTCATGCTTCCAGCCTATAAGATAACCAGTAAACAAGAGGGTGATAACGGCAGGGATATGCCTGCTTGTTCTTTTTTTTTTTAATTTTCTAAAATTGTGGTGAAATATATATAACATAACATTTACCATTTTAAACATGTGTCAGGGAACAGTTCTGTGACACTAAGTATATTCACCTTGCTGTGCTGCCATCACCACCATCCATCTCCAGAACTCTTTTGTCTTCCCCAGCTGAAACTCTGCTGCCACTGAACAGTAACTCCCCATTTTCCCTCCCTCCAAAGACCAACAACTACCCCTATGAATTAGACTTCTCCAGGTATCTCAGGTAAGTGGAACCATACAGTACTTTTCCTTTTGCGTCTGGCTTATTTCACTTAGAATGATGTCTTTTAACGTTCATCCATGTTGTAGCCTATGTCAGAATTTCCTTCCTTTTTAAGGCTGAATAATATTTGATTTATGTAATTTTGTTTATCCATTCCCCTGTTGATGGGCACCAGTTTTTTTTTTCTACCTTGTGGCTGTTGTGAATAATGCTGCTATGAACATGGGCATACAAATATCTGTTCAAGTCTCTGATTTCACTTCTTTTGGATATATATCGCAAAGTGGAATTGTTGGGTCACATGATAACTGTTTTTAATTTTTGGAGGAACGACCATACTGTGTTTCATAGTGCCTGGACCATTTTGCGTTCCCACCAGCTGTGCATAATGGTTCCAATTTCCCCCCATCCTTGCCAATACCTGTTATTTCCTCTTGTGTTTCTTGTGTTCGTTTGTTTAGTAGTAACCACTCTGATGGATGTGAAGTGGTATCTCGTGGTTTTGATTTGTGTTTTCCTAGTGATGTTAAGCATCTTCCCATGTGCTCATTGGCTAATTGGTGTCTTCTTCAGAGAAATGTCTGCTCAGGTCATTGCCCATTTTTGATTTGGATTGTTTGTTTTAGGTGGTTGTTGAGTTGTAGGTGTTCTTTCTATATTCTAGATATTAACCCTTTATCAGATGTATGATTTGCAAATACCTTTTCCTATTCCATGGGTTGCCTTTTCCCTCTGTTGATAGTGTCCTTTGATGCACAGAATGTTTTGATTTTGATGTAGTTGCTGTTTTTTGGGGTTTTTTTTTTTGCTGTTGCCTGTGTTTTTGGTGTCACATCCAAGATATTGTTGCCAAATCCAATGTCGGGAAGAGTTTCTCCTATGTTTACTTTGAGAGTTTTATAGTTTTAGCTTTTACATTTAGGTCTTTATTCCATCTTGGATTAATTTTTGTATATGGTATAAGGTAAGTGTTTGACTTCATTCTTTTGCACATGGATATCCAGTTTTCCCAACATCATTTGTTGAAAAGACTGTCCTTTCCCCACTGAATGGTCTTGGCACCCTTATCAAAAATCTTTGACCATATATGTAAGGGTTTATTTCTGAGTTGGCTTGAGTTTTGATATTAGCAGATATGTCTCTCAAATCAAGACCCAAGTTGTATAAACTTTCCATAGATGATCTAAGAGCCAACGCATTCATTGAAACTCATCTCAAGCTAGAGTTTCAAATGCATGAATCTGTATCACCACTAGTTTGTGAGTTCCCAGAGAGCAGGAACTCTCTTATAACTCAAATTTAAACTTAATCTATGTGTTTTTCATCCATTATGTGTCCAGCATCATGATAGCAGTAAGGATGCAGACACTTGTGTTTAAGAGCTTGCAAATTAGCGGAGAAATAAACATGCAAACATATGAATGTCTTTTTGTGAGACGAATACTCCAGAAGGTAAAGTAGGGGTACAAAGATGGAAGTGGTGACATCTAGTTGGAGAGCAGAGATAACTTTCTCAGAAGTGGTCACACTTGTGCTGAGTTTTGAAGGATGATTAAGAGTTTTGCCTAACAAAAACGGCAGAGGTCATCAGGACATTCAAAACGGAGGAACCACACCTGCAGACTTGGAGGGGGACTGCAGTATGGTCGTTGAAGGACTAGCACATACATTACAAGGCCAGGAGGAGTGGGAGAAGAGCCTAGAGGGGTTGGCAGGAGACAGGTCCCAGAACTTGAACTTTATTTTGAGTGTGATTGGAAGGATTTACATGTCTACCCCTTAGACTAGTCCTTAGCGCTTATCATTGTTTATTGAACTGATTTTAGTCCAGTACAACGATACATGTTTCTTTTCCTTCTCAAACATTATCTCTTCTTCTTCTTTTCTTTCCTTTTTTTTTTCTTTTCTCTCTTTCTAATATGATTTTGATGGCTTTGCTACTTTTCCTCGGCTCAGTATCTCAACTACCAAAGGACATAAACTACACTGGGGCATGAATTTAGACAAAAACAACAACAAAAAAAGTGAACTCGTAAGAGAAAACATTGAAACCACCTAGGTTAGGCTCAATTGAACTTCCAAATGTGTTTTAAATTAGGTCGTCTCAACCATGACTACAAGTTTGAAACATTCAAAGCAACCTTATTGGAATTGGAACAAGGCATATTTGGTTTCCTCTAAAGGATTTTAAAAAAAGTGGAGTTAAGAGCAGAGATCCCAAATGTAAAACTACGTGAAAAGAAAGCCCATAAGCAAATTGTCTTCATAACAAATGGCATTAAAACTTCCAAACTATCAAAAGTTGTGATCTCTTAGGAACATCTCACTCAGAGGAACAACGCCTATGCCACACCCTTATTTATCTGGGCAGGGCTAATCAGATGCAAGTGAGCGGAGGAAGCATTTGGAACCATCGAAACAGATGTGAGGGATCCAGAAACTCAGATACGATACGTTTTGCTCTTATTTTATACAGCATACAAGCAGACTTGGTTGCCTAGTTTCTTAAGAGGACAGAATATGAACAGTAAGGTATAAGGTCACCAAAAGAGAGGTGTCTAGAAACAGGTCCAAGGGTTCTTTTGAGAAAAAAAAATACTGTTGGTTTGACAAAGAGAAGATAGAAAAAAAAATTGAAAGTAAAAATCTACAAACTCTAAAAAAAAACCCCACATACAACACATAAAGCATCCTTGGATTATTTAATAAGGAAATAGAGGCCTACCCCCACCTCAGTAGCCTCCAATGCATCTTCAAAGGAAGGAACAGAATCAAAGTTAATGTTCAAAATGATTCCTTCGTTCCCGTATAGCTATATTGATACTTCAAACGTTTAGGCCTGCAAAGTAGTACAGATGAGCTATTCTGGAAAATTGACTTCTGCAGAAATAACTGTATCTCATTCTGCGATGATGCTAGTTAAATGAAGCATCAGACCACCTCACCTAATGTTAGCATAATTTCCTACTTAAATAGCAAACCTTTATCGTTAGAGAGCTTATATAATTTTCCCATATACTAAATATGATCTTAGTCAAGACCGTCTCCTTATCTGTGAAATGATAATAATACTAAGTATATCACAGACCTGTTTTGAGGGCAAAAAGAGATAATGTATGGTATCTAGCATTTTACATAGTCAATACTTCATAAATGTTAAATACTGCTACTACTACTACAACTAATGTTGATCTTATAACAGGACTGTACCTGGGTTCCTATCCTAACTCCACCATTTATGAGCTATAAGATCTTGGGAGAGGTACTTTACTTCTTTCTACTTCAATTGTTTCATCTGGAAAATGAAAACAAGGCTATATCATATCTACCTCAGGGGGTTGCTACAAGGATTAAATGAGATACTATATGAAAAACACTTTAGTTAGGGCCAGGCATGGAGTAAGGATTTAAGTACTATTAGCTGTAATTATTACTGCTGTTGTTGTTATCCTCCATTTTGCTTGTAAGGATGGTAGTTCTCAAAGAGTGGTTTGGGGACCCCTGGTGGTCCCTTTTGCAGGCAGCCCAAGCGGTCCAAACTGTTGTGTGTCTTTTTCACTCCTTGAATGTACAGTGGAGTTTACCCAAGACGACATGAAGTGTGATATCACCATAGGTTGAATGCAGTTGCACATTTGAGACGCTAGCTGTCTTCTATTAAATAATAGAGATTTGCAAAACTGTAAAACAATGCTATTCTCTCTCTATTTTTTTGTAAAATAGTTATTTTTCCAAAATTATGTTTTATGGTAGCCTATGATGGGTTTATTGCTGTTATTTTAAAATGAATCAATTTTAGTGCTTAATTTTCATTTCTAATATGGTAAATATCAAAATATATAATCCACATAAAGGAAAATTCTTTGGGGCTCTCAATAATTTTAAGACTGTAAAGGGGTCCTGATACAGAAAAGTTTGAGAACCGCTATCTTAGTATATAAAGCTTCAGAGTTGTTGACATCCTTCAAGGTCACTTTCTTGAGATTTGAGTAGAGGTAGAGTCAAGTCTCAACCAAAGTTTACTGATAATAAAACCTGTTGATCATTATAATACATCACACTCCAAGGGTCATGGAGCTCCTACATGGGGAGAGGGCCAATGGTCATTACAATGCTTTTATAGTTGAGTATGGTTGCAGGGTTCTGTGTGGTCAACTTAGCAAGACTCTACTCTAGACATGGTATTCAAGGCTAATATATGTTTTCCAGTGTCTTAAATTTTATTCACGTGGCCGACCACTGCAGCACTGAATTCACATACAGTTCTTGCCTGGTGATTAAGAGGAGGTACCTAGTGTTAATACTCTTGAGTTGTAGCTTTAGAGTCCAAACTGATTCCCATCACAGGTTTTCAATCTCAAGTGTCAGGCAAGAATTCTCACCCGTTTGTAAGCCACTTTCAATATGGTTCTCAGGAGTTCAAGAACTAATCCCTGAAGAAACTGGGTCAAGTTCTTCCCAGCCCCGTCCCCATACCACAGATAGCTAAGCTTCAGTCTTCAGGAAATACTTTGGGACACCAGGGCATACTTAAAGGAGGGAAAATAAACAGGACAGACTTCCAGAGAAAAGACATATGTGATCTCTCTTCCAATAAGCATTTGATACTCTAGTGTATTTCACTGGAACAAGTCGGTTTAAGTATGTACTATTCTGACTTAGAGTTTCCAGCATTGTCCTGATGCAAAGTTGACACCTGCTGTGTTGTTTAAGACCTTTGTCTCAGAGGCTTCAGATTTTTTCACACATATACACACGCATATACAATGCATTTGGTTGGGTTGGATTGAAATCTTCAGTAGTAATTCAAAGAGTTTGGCTTCCGGGGTAATGTCACAGGTTTGCATGCATTATGCAGAATTTTCTGCTAAGTGCAATAGGCCCTTGGAAATTGAATTGGTTGATTTCAATCCAATGCTTATTTGACATAAATGTCACATTTATGCTGAAGAGTCATATCATTCTTCTATTTCTGCTCCAATAATGTTAATTCTTAAAGTGTTACCCTACATAGGCTATGACTGCACGATGCCAAATATCCATCTGGAGGTAAGAAACCTTTATTTTATTATCCCAATGTTCCTAAATCTAATATTTGATAGGATGGAGTTAAATTACCTGGATGTTTAACTATTTTCATTTGTGGCTAGATGCTGCAGTGTTGTAGAAAAAGAGAAAGAAGTATTATGAAATGAAAACCATTTTGATCAAACTATATGGCACCACAGAAATAAACAACCCTCCTCCAATATTTTGCTCAATTGAATAATCTCAACCAAATGTTATCAGATCAGTTTGTGTGTGGAACGCAATGTGCCAAACAAAATAAATTGACTATTTTACTGTTGAAATAATGTGAAAGGAGCGTGGGGCTCGGGGGACCAAGCGCGAGATATACTGGGCAAGGCAAAGGAGGTTCAATTCTCTCCTCCTCCTCCAAGGAGGGTCTGACCAGAGCTGGCTATCTCCAGCAACAGAACAGGGACACTGGTACTCTTATCTTTGACTCTACAGAGGATGCTTCTCTTGTGATGCCTTCAACCCAGCCAGCCGTGTGGTTTTGGAAGAGAGGCATACAAGGTAGTTCTAACTACTGACTTATAGGGAAGGATTCTCCCTCCCTCAGTTTTCCAGCCAGTGTCTCGGCACATACTAGAAACACTCCAGGCTTTAGGGATGACCCATCCATTGACTCTTCATCACTACCTTAACCTAAGACTTGGAAATTCAGGCAGTAGACCACCACACCATCCACAGTCTACTACTGCTGGGTGCTGGCTTATCTTGTCCTAGAGAAGTACCTAACTGAGGTATTTCCTGGGACACAAGACTACACAGCACAGGCTGACCAGTAGGAGAATAATCCTGTAAAAGTTGTCCAGACTCGAGATAACACCGTCAAAGTTGTCGAGGCATTTAAATATTCTGAGATTTTCATTTAATTCCATTTGTGACCTGCTTAGAGTTTGACTCCATATTCCCCTTCTCTAATCAGATCTACAGTATTCAAGTGGACGTTCAAGGTTAGCCATTTTCTGATAAATCTGGGGAAAAAAAAGTGAAGCCATATCATGTTTCCAAGCTCTACTCTTTTCTCCACTAGCCGGGCCAACTGAGGCCACAAAGTGGGTTTGGCTTCATGACCCCATTAAATAATTTATGTCTGGGTAGTCTTGGTCTTTGTCTCAAATAGGTGAAAATAGAAATATAGATGGAGCTTTTCAGGTAAACAGTTCTGGTACATTGGCCAGAAATGAACATACTTATTCAGACCTCGCTAATGAAATTGAAAGACGGACGTGTTATACACTCATGCAATTTAGTTAAACAAATAAACCATTTAACCCGTATTTCTCGGGTGCCCACTATGTGTTAATTTTTGAAAACTATAGTTAAGTAAAAAATGTATTTTAAGGCACTCACAGCCTAAGTAAAAGATACAAAAGTAAACATGATTTCCTATCCGTGTAGTTTATACCTGAGATACAGGTAGGCGCAGCATGCTTTGGGAACACGGAGGGCGACGATAATTTCCTCATTATCATGACCGTTAACAAGTGCCATATATATATTGTACCCAGCAGAAATACACTAAGAATTCCAGGAGCTGCCTTGTTCCGTCCTAATTCTCCATTGCCAAGGCTGCAATGATTAATCTTTAGAAAAGCTACAGTTTAACACCTGTTGAATGATATTAGAGAAAATCATCTGTGTTGCAAATAAAGAATATGTTAGGGAGGCTGGACTCAAATGGATCCAGGTTTTGATATCTTTCTCCTTCTGTTTTAGCAGACAAATAATCTGTTGCAACTTTGCTGCTTCTCTTCCCTAGCTTGGCTCTGTTCCCGTGCACCATTTTGTTCTAGGGGGATGCCTAAACTGATTCTGCCGTGTTAGCCAAAACAAATGAGGAGCTTGGCTCTGGGTCTGGTCGCAGCAGCTGCTGTGATTGAAGTTCTCTGCACCTAAGACAGTGGGGCAGCTTTCCGTTTGACAGATGAACACATTTTCATTACTAGAGAGACAGGAAGCATGGCATACTGGGCAAGAAAAAAAAAAAAAAAGGAAAAAAGAAAGAAAGAAATATTTGGGAAGTCGCTTTGTTCTTTCTTATATCAATCATGGTTATTGTTCAGCTGAAATGTTGGTGAGGAGGTTGACCGAGTGGGAGCCTCATACCCAAGCCTCAGGCTTCTCTTCCCCCCAGACTGTAACTGTGAGCTGACAGCTGCGTGGTTTCCTGACCTCAGGTTGCCTCAGCCAGAAAATTCCTTTGCAGATCTGCTCTGAGAGGCTGTTTCTGTTCATGCATGCAGTACAGGGCAGGGAGAGGCCAGGAGGTCTAGGGGAACCCACATGTAAAGGAAAGGAAAAGAAACATTTGGCTGTTTCCATTAATTCAGTCATACAATGGAGCTGAACTGTCAAGTGAGTATTTGAAGGCCTTCAAAATAGCTACTCGAGACTTCCATGGTGATCTGGAAGCTTGTGAGTGACTCAGCTGCAGGGGGACTGGATACAGGTTCTTGAGAGAATAGAGCACATTTCTAGTAGGGCAACCTTGTGACAGCCTTTCCTTTATCGTTTCATACTCAGATTCCTTTTATCAAAATGGTAGGCTTGGGAGGCGTCCTTGATCCCCAGGTTTTATGTGTTGAGTCTCTAGGTAAAGGTTAGTACCGTCCCGTGATATAGAAATCCAAAAAGCAGAGGAAAAGTATGGGAAGGAGAGCAGAAGACGATGATGAGAAAATACATGAATCTAAGGGGTGAAGTTGCGCATGAAATGGCAAAAATTTAAGTATTAGGGGATGTCTTCAGGAATGAGAGGAGTCTAGAGTCTTCACAGACACATGATTGCTGAACCCTCGTTTACAATGATCACTAGACCAAGAACGTCCTGGCTACCGTGGAATTTGTTGAAGAAGTTGGACGTCAGTCAAGGCAGCTAACATATGTTGATCAACTACTATTTGTCAGACACTGTGCTTGGTGCTTTATACAATGACGTGCCTACCATAGCACATAATGTAGGCATTTGATACTTTGTTATATACATTAAAGAAGCTGAGGCTTGGGCTGTCTGTCCTAGGTCACGTGGTTAAGTGATGAAGCAAGACTTCCAACCCAGTTCTGTGTGCCTTCAAAGCCGTCTTGGAGTTTTGGAAGGTTCTTCTACCCACATACCCAAGCCCTATTTCTCCTACAGCCTTGATAACCTGCAGTATTCTTTCCTGCTTGGCCTGGACAAAGTCACCGATCTCTCTACACATGACACCAGGCTGCTGGGAATTGATGGGAATTGGCACACAAGATGAATCCTATTTGCAGTCCTTGTGCCTTTACCAATGGGCCGGGGTGGGAGGAGGGGAACCGGTTCTGCTCTCCTGTTCATTTACCAAAGATTTCCAGTATAGCAGGCCATGCATTGGACTTCCGCGTTCATGACCTTCCTTAATCAGTGGGTTCCTTAAGGACTCACGAGGACTCTTACTTTTTGCATCCCTGTCACATGACATGCATAATGCTTTGTCTCTGGTCTTCAAGCTAAGGACTCACACTTGCTCATCTAAGAGATCAAATCCCTTCCTATTTATCATTCTAGGTTCATAAAAGCATTTGCTGAAGGCCTATGAGTGGCGGTGCCTCTGATGCCAGAAAGGTTAGGGAACTTAGTCAAGGTTCTGCAGTAAGTTACAAAACCAAGCAAAAACTCCAACTTTTCTGTTCCCCAATGAACTTCTTCTTACAGATCAAGATTTTAAAAATCACATCTCATAGAGCTGTAAATTTCAGTTAAAGCTTCCTACGATCCCTTAGGTTTTTTTTCCCCCAAGCCAATCAAAGTTTAATTGTTCTTATAATAGTACTATATCTAAAATAAGCTTCTGATAGGCTTTTTTTCTTCTTATTTTAGTTTCTTTCTTCTTGTCTCTAAATTACCCTTTTATCTTTGCTCTTGGAAATGAATTTGTTCCCAAGTGCAACCAAGGGCATTTTGTGAGGAAAGATATGTGCAAATGTTGCTGCTTCCTATAAGCAGAAAAGTTATATGTATGAATTACTAAGCTTCTCAGATTTAGTTTCCTCATTAGTGGTATGAGATATCAGTGCCTACCTCTTAGGGTTGTTGTGGGAATTAAACTAATTATTTTATATAAAGCATCTAACAACATGCCAAACACATAGTAGGCATTTAGCAAATATTAGTCTCTATTATCGTTAATATTGATGTGAATCGTGTAAGGAACGACATAAAAAGGATAAAGAAAAGTACTACCACCATAACTTCTAAACCTTACTACATTATTATTTTTGTACCTATGATTTCCTTTTACTATAGATTACTGATTACAGGCTAGGTTTGATTTGATATCTATCTAAAATCCACCTATCTGTCTATCATTGGGCGAGTCAGGGTCAACTATTGTGCCTGCCATGCCCACAGCCTTTTCTCAGGGAGACCACAGCTCTTCCTGAAGGAGCATCCTGGACAGCCATCTTCTCAACCCAGTGGTCTTGTGTCCAGGTTCCCCAAGTCCGATTAACTGACTTGAGGGTAAGCAATGCATAGGTCAGCAAATGGCCTGTGAAATCTCTCTCTACTCAGGAATAAGCTAATAAGATCCTCTCAACTCTGCAGTTAGTCTTGGGAGTTGCGGAGAAGATTAAGCTTTTAACAGTAAGAGCTGAATTCTGAAAGGAGACACAGAGAGACCTCATGAAGTAGAGTGAGGCCATACCCCGGAGTTGTGAGCAAACGGAGAGACTAAAATTTAGCAGAAGCACTTGCTACTATTGACGACCGACACCCGTCTCTCCATGGCCTCCAGTTAAAAATTCTGTGCACCTGTGTCCCCCTGGTCCCAACAGTGAGGCTCCTCTTGGGTGGTTTTGAATTCCCAGCCGCTTTTCTCATGCCATGTCTTGTTTGGAGGGACTCAGAGCTATTCTCAGACCCACCTGTTGATTTGCTTCAGTGGTCACTGCTCTATCACTCAAATGCCACGATGGACCTGGAATTTCTCTACGAAGTGTGCAGTCACCCAGACTGCATAGGGCAAATTAGAAAATGATGCCTTCTGTTTTGGAATCAGAACAGCTTGTCTGCATGTCTGGTATTTCTGTCAGGGATTCTATTATTCCTGTTATTTCCGACCACAGCTGGGACATGGGCTACTTCTCAGGGACTGAAGAGCATGCCTGTTAATCCACCCTTTCTTCCTTCTTTGATCAAACTCTTCTCAACTAATGAATCCTAGTGTCTTCACATAGTCTTCCTTACTCTCTAGCTTATGGTATATATAACTGTAGGGTTTTGTTTGTTTGTTAGTGGTTGCCTTCAAGTTTACAATGTGCGTTTATAACTAATGCAAATCCACTTTCAGATAATACTGTACTCCTTCATGGGTAGTGCAAGTACCTTATAACAGAGTATTCTTAATTTTTTCTTCCTGTCCCTTATAGTATTGCTGTCATTTATTTCACTTATAGGTACACTATAAGCTCCAAACACATTGACACTATCATTATTTTGAACAAACTGTTATCTGTTAGATCAATTAAGAATAAGAAAAATAAAAGATTTTATTTTACTTTCATTTACTCTTTCCCTAATATTTTTCTCTTCTTTACATAGGTCCAAGTTTCTGACCTCTATCCGTTTTCCTCTCTCTGAAGAATTTCTTTTAACATATCTTACAAGGCAGATCTACTGGCAACAAATTTCCTAAATTTTGGTTTGTCTGAGAAAGTCTTTATTTCTCCTTTACTTCTGGATAATTTTACTAGACACAGAATTCTTGTTGGTGGGCTTTTTTCTTTTAACACTTTAAATATCTCACTTTACTTGCTTCTTGCTTGTTTGATTTGTGAAGAGAAGTCTCATGTACTTCTTATCCACTTTTCCTCTATAAGTGAAGTGAAGTTTTTACCTCTCTGATTCTTTTTATTATTTTCCCTCCCTCCCCCAACCCCCCCCCCAATCCCACCCATCTAGATCATCACAGAGCACCAAGCTGAGCTCCCTGTGCTATACAGCAAGTTCCCACTAGCTATCTGTTTTACACATGGTAGTGTAATTATGTCAAAACTAACCTCCCAATTCATGCCACCCTCCCCTTCCCCCCACCCCATGTCCATACGTCTGTTCTCTCTGTCTGTGCTTCTATTCCTGCCTGCAAATAGGTTCATCTGTACCATTTTTCTAGATTCCACATATATGTGTTAATATACAATATTGTTCTCTTTGTGACTTACTTCACTCTGTTTGACAGACTCTGGGTCCAGCCACATCTCTATAAATGACCCAATTTCATTTCTTTTTATGGCTAATATTCCACTGTATATATGTACCACACCTTCTTTAACCATTCATCTGTCAATGGACATTTACTGTTGTTTCCATGTCCTGGCAATTGTAAATAGAGCTGCAATGAACATTGGGGTACATGTGTCTTTTTGAATTATGATTTTCTCAGGGTATATGCCCAGTAGTAAGATTGCTGGGTTATATGGTAGTTCTATTTTTAGTTTTTTGAGGAACCTCCATCCTGTTCTCCATAGTGGCTGTGTCAATTTAAATTGCCACCAACAATACAAGAGGGTTCCCTTTTCTCCACACCCTCTCTAGCATTTATTATTTGTAGATTTTTTTGATGATGGCCATTCTGACTGGTGTGAGGTGATACCTCATTGTAGTTTTGATTTGCATTTATCTAGTAATTAGTGGTGTTGAGCATCTTTTCATGTGCCTTTTGGCCATCTGTATGTCTTCTTTGGTGAGATGTCTATTTAGGTCTTCCACCCATTTTTGGATTCAGTTTTTTTTTTCTTTCATATTGAGCTGCATGAGCTGTCTGTATATTTTGGAAATTAATCCTTTGTCCATTGCTCCATTTGCAAATATTTTCTCCCATTCTGTGGGTTGTCTTTTGGTCTTGTTTATGGTTTCCTTTGCTGTGCAGAAACTTTAAGTTTAATTAGGTCCCATTTGCTTCTTTTTGTTTTTATTTTCATTACTCTAAGAGGTGGGTCATAAAAGATCTTGTCGTGGGGACTTCCCTGGTGGTGCAGTGGTTAAGAATCTGCCTGCCACTGCAGGGGACACAGGTTTGAGCCCTGGTCCGGGAAGATCCCACATGCCGAGGAGCGGCTAAGCCTGTGCACCACAACTACTGAGCTTGTGCTCTGGAGCCTACGAGCCACAACTACTGAGCCTGCGCACCACAACTGCTGAAGCCCGCATGACTGGAGACCGTGCTCCACAACAGGAGAAGCCTGTGCAATGAGAAGAAGAGTAGCCCCCACTCGCTGCAACTATAGAAAGGCTGCATGCAGCAACAAAAACCCAACGCAGCCATAAATAAATTAATTAATTAATTTTTTTAAAAAAACGATCTTCTTGTGATTTATGTCAAAGGGTGTTATTCCTATGTTTTCCTCTCAGAGTTTTATAATGTGTGGTCTTACATTTAGATCTTTAATCCATTTGGAGTTTATTTTTGTGTATGGTGTTAGGTAATGTTCTAATTTCATTCTTTTACATGTAGCTGTCCAGCTTTCACAGCACCATTTATTGAAGAGGCTGTCTTTTCTCCATTATATATTCTTTCCTCCTTTGTCATAAGTTAGGTGACCATAGGTGCCTGGATTTATCTCTGGGTTTTCTATCCTGTACCATTGTTCTATGTTTCTGTTTTTGTGCCAGTACCATACTGTCTTGCTTACTGTAGCTTTGCAGTATAGTCTGAAGTCAGGGAGCCTGATTCCTTGAGCCCCGTTTTTCTTTCTCAAGATTGCTTTGACTATTCAGGGTCTTTTGTGTTTCCATACAAATTGTAAAACTTTTCGTTCTAACTCAGTGAAAAAAGCCATTGGTAATTTGATAGGGATTGCATTGAAAGTGTAGATTGCTTTGGGTAGTATAGGCATTTTCACAACGTTGTTTCTTCCAATCCAGGAGCATGGTATATCTCTCCATCTGTTTGTAATTTTTTACTTCTTTCATCAGTGTTTTATAGTTTTCTGAGTACAGGTCTTTTGCCTCCTTAGGTAGGTTTATTCCTAGTGTTTTATTCTTTTTGTCACGATGGTAAATGGGATTATTTCCTTAATTTCCCTTTCTGGTCTCTTGTTGTTAGTGTATAGGAATGCAAGAGGTTTCTGTGCATTAATTTTTTATGCTGCAACCTTACCAAATTCACTGACTAGTTCTAGTAGTTTTCTGATGGCATCTTTAGGATTTTCTATGTATAGTATCATGTCATCTGCAAACAGTGATAGTTTTATTTCTTGTTTTCCAAGTTGTATTCCTTTTATTTCTTTTTCTTCTCTGATTGCTGTGGCTAGGACTTCCAATACTATGTTGAATAATAGTGGCAAGAATGGACATCCTTGTCTTGTTGCTGATCTTAGAGGAAATGCTTTCAGTTTTTCACTACTGAGACTGATGTTGGCTGTGGGTTTGTTGTATATAGCCTTTATTACGTTGAGGTAGGTTCCCTCTATGCCCACTACCTGGAGAGTTTTTATCATAAATGGGTGTTGAATTTTTTCAAAAGCTTTTTCTGCATCTATTGAGATGATCATATGGTTTTATTCTTTAATTTGTTAATATGGTGAATCACATTGATTGATTTGCATATATTGAAGAATCCTTGCATCCCTGGGATAAATCCCACGTGATCATGGTGTATGATCTTTTTAATGTGTTGTTGGATTCTCTCTGCTAGTATTTTGTTGATGATTTTTGCATCTATGTTCATCAGTGATATTGTGATATCTTTGTTTGATTTTGGTATCAGGGCGATGGTGGCCTCATAGAATGAATTTGGGAGTGTTCCTCCCTTGGCAATTTTTTGGAGAGTTTGAGAAGGATAGGTGTTAGCTCTTCTCTAAATGTTTGATAGAATTCATCTGTGAAGCCATCTGGTCCTGGACTTTTGTTTGTTCGAAGAATTTTAATTACAGTTGCAATTTCATTACTTGTGATTGGTCTGTTTATATTTTCTGGTTCTTCCTGGTTCAGTCTGGGAAGGTTACCTTTCCAAGAATTTGTCTGTTTCTGCCAGGTTGTCCATTTTATTGGCATATAGTTGCTGTAGTAGTCTCTTATGATCCTTTGTATTTCTGCGTTGTCAGTTTAATTTCTCCTTTTTCATTTCTAATTTTATTGATTAGAGTCCTCTCCCTTTTTTTCTTGATGAGTCTAGCTAAAGGTATCAATTTTGTTTATCGTCTCAAAGAACCAACTTTTAGTTTTATTGATCTTTGTTATTGTTTTCTTCATTTCTATTTCATTTATTTCTGCTCTGACTTTTATGATTTCTTTCCTTCTACTAACTTTGTGTTTCCTCTGTTCTTTTCCTAGTTGCTTTAGGTGTAAGGTTAGATTGTTTATTTGAGATTTTTCTTGTTTCTTGAGGTAAGCTTGAATTGCTATAAAATTCTCTCTTAGAACTGCTTTTGTTGCATCCCATAGGTTTTGGATTGTCAAGTTTTTGTTGTCATTTGTTTCTAGGTATTTTTAAATTTCTTCTTTGATTTCTTCAGTGATCTCTTGGTTATTTAGCAGTGCACTGTTAGCCTCTATGTGTTTGTGTCTTTTACAGATTTTTTTTCCTGTAATTGATTTCTCTTCTCATAGCATTGTGGTTGGAAAAGATGCTTGATACAATTTCAGTTTTCTTAAATATTCCAAGGCTTGATTTGTGACCCAGGATGTGATCTGTCCTGGGGAATGTTCCATGTGCACTTCAGAAGAAAGTGTATTCTGCCGCTTTCAGGTGGAATATTCTATAAATATCAAGTAAATCTATGTGGTTTATTGTGTCATTTAAGGCTTGTGTTTCCTTATTTATTTTCTGTTTGGATATCTGTCCATTGATGTAAGTGGGGTGTTAAAGTCCCCCACTATTATTGTGTTACTGTCAATTTCCCCGTTTATGGCTGTTAGTATTTGCCTTATGTTTTGAGGTGCTCCTATGTTGAGTGCATAAGTATTTGTAATTGTTATGTTTTCTTCTTGGATTGATCCCTTGATCATTATGTAGTGTCCTTCCTTGTCTCTTGTAATAGTCTTTATTTTAAAGTCTGGTTGATATGAGTATGCTACTCCAGCTTTCTTTTGATTTCCATTTGCATGGAATATCTTTTTTCATCTCCTCACTTTCAGTCTGTATGTGTCCCTTGGTCTGAAGTGGGTATCTTGTAGACAGCATAGATATGGGTCTCGTTTTTGTATCAATTCACCCAGTCTGTGTCTTTTGGTTAGAGCATTTAATCCATTTACATTCAAGGTGATTATCAATATGTATGTTTCTGTTAGCATTTTCTTAATTGATTTGGGTTTGTTTTTGTGTGTCTTTTTCTTCTCTTGTGCTTCCCGCCTAGAGAAGTTCCTTTAGCATTTGTTGTAAAGCTAGTTTGGTGGTGCTGAATTCTCTTGGCTTTAGCTTGTCTGTAAAGGTTTTCATTTCTCTGTCGTATCTGAATGAGATCCTTTCTGGGTAGAGTAATCTTGGTTGTATGCTTTCCCCTTTCATCACTTTAAATATATCCTGCCACTCCCTTCTGGCCTGCAGAGTTTCTGCTGAAAAATCTGCTGATAACCTTATGGGGATTCCCTTGTATGTTATTTGTTGCTTTTCCCTTGCTGCTTTCAATATTTTTTCTTTGAATTTAATTTTTGTTGGTTTGGTTAATATGTGTCTTGCTGTGTTTCTCCTAGGGTTTATCCTGTGTGGGACTCTGCATTTCCTGGACTTGGGTGGCTATTTCCTTTCCCATGTTAGCGAAGTTTTTGGCTATAATCTCTTCAAGTATTTTCTCAGACCCTTTCTCTTTCTCTTCTTCTTCTGGGACCCCTATAATTTGAATGTTGGTGCATTTAATGTTGTCCCAGAGTCTCTGAGACTGTCCTCAATTCTTTTCATTCTTTTTTCTTTATTCTGCTCCTCAGCAGTTATTTCCACCATTCTATCTTCCAGCTCACTTATCCACTCTTCTGCGTCAGTTATTCTACTATTGATTCCTTGTAGTGTACTTTTCATTTCAGTTATTGTGTTGTTCATTACTGTTTGTTCTTTTGTTCTTCTAGGTCTTTGTTAAACATTGCTTGTATTTTCTCGATCTGTGCCTCCATTTTATTTCTGAGCTTTTGGATCATCTTTACTGTCATTACTCTGAAATCTTTTTCAGGTAGATTGCCTATTTCTTCTTCATTTATTTGGTATTGTAGGTTTTTACCTTGCTTATTCATCTGTAACATTTTTTCTGTCGTATCTTTTTTTTTTGATGAGTGGGGCTGTATTCCTATCTTAGAGGTTGTTTGGCCTGAGGCGTCCAGCACTGGAGTGTGCAGGCAGTTAGGTAGAGCTGGGTCTTGGTGCTGAGATGAGGACCTCCAGGAGACCTCACTCCAATTAATATTCCCTGGGGTCTGTGGTTCTGTGTTAGTCCAGCAGTTTGGACTCATCGCTCCCACCACAGGAGCTCAGGCCTGACCCCTGGCCTGGGCCACCAAGATCCTGCAAGCCACGCGGTGCAGCAGAAGAAAAGAAAACACAAGTAGCAGTACAATAACAATGAATAAAAAATAAAATAAAATTAGAAAAATAGAAAATGTATTAGGAAAAATTAAAATATAAGTGAAATAACTGCAACTGCAACAAGGTAAAATACAACCACAACAGAAAAAAAAAAGGGGGAGGTGGGGAACAAGCCAAAAGGAGCAGAATAATAGCAGAGTATAAAGAATAAAATAAAATTAGAAAAATAAAAAATTTATTAGAAAAAATAAAAATATAAATGAGTCAACAACAACAAGGTAAAACAGAACCACAATCTGGTCACTTGGGGGTTCCTCCCATCCCCTTAGGTGTCCGTGGTCCCCCACCAGTGCCTGGTAGATGCCCTAGTTGTGCGGAGACGTGAACTCCATGTCCTCGTAGTCTACCATCTTGACTCTGCCCCTCCCCTCTGATTCTTTCAATATTTTTTGTCTTTGATTTTTTGTGCATTTTGAATATGATATGCCTAGGTGTAGATTTTTGGTGTCATTATTGTATTTATCATGGTTGGTGTTGTCTGAGCTTCCTGGACCTGTGTTGTTTATTTTGAAAAATTGTTGGCCAGTGTTACTTCAAATATTTTTTCTTTCTTTCTCCCTCCCTCCCTTCCTTCTATCCTTCCTTCCTTCCTTCCTTCCTTCCTTCCTTCTTTCCTTCTCCCTCTGGTATTCTCATTACACTTATGGCACATTTTATAATTGTCCCACAATTCTTGGATATTCTTTTCAATTTTTTTCTCTTTTCATTTTAATTTTTGAAGTTTGAAGTACTGACATACCTTGAAGTTCACTGATTCTTTCCTTGGCCATGCTGATGAGACTATAAAGGCATTCTTCATTTCTACTACAGCGTTTTTAATTTCTACTATTTCCCTTTGAGTTCTTTAGAGTTCCCATCACTCTCTGCTTATATTACCCATCTGTTCTTGCTATACTGTGTTTTGAATCTTCTAGGCCTTGCCTCTTCCACATTTAAAGCCAAGGAAGTTAAACAATTCTTCTTGCAATAAAAATCATGATTCTTGCAATAAAAATCATGGCTTTCAAAACTTTTTCCTACTTTAGATCTACCCAAATTTACATAAAAGCTCCAAAGTGAGGAATTTAACTCTTTCTTGGGTATCAGCTCTACCTAAAGGCAGCGTTATAGCAAGTTCTTGATGATGCTTGAATCATTAGAGGATGGTGAAGATAACAGACTTCAATTTTAAAATATCCTCCTACTATGTTTTGCTTCTTAAGGGGTTTGTAAAACCTGGAACACAGAACTCACACTGCACTGACCCAGCTGAGAAGCAAGATAGCCCTGACCAATGCTGGGAAGATGAGACAGAAGGAGCACCTCCACTCCAATCCTGGGCATTACTTACAGCTTATTTACCCATTTACTTGGCCAATCGATTTACACCCTGGTGGTCATAATACATAAAAGGGCACCCAGACATAACCCACTTCACTCCAAAAAAACCCAGGAAAACAAAACACAGAGAAATTTGATATTATACTTGGGATTGAGGAAAACTAATTGATTTGACAGCTAAGCTAAAACTCCTAAGGGTAAAATCAGTATAGAACAAAATAATCTCGTCCGTAATTTTGTATGCTGTTCCCCCTAGTATGTCGATTGTATATCAATGTCATCTGTTTTAGATGGGAATGTTACCAACTATAATGCTTCTGTTGATATTAGATATTCTAATCTCACTGCAGTAATAGCTTCTGTCATTCCCAGCAACATATATGCCATAACATTCTTGGTCGCATTGACAGAAATATTAACGTGCTCAGATTTTATATTATTCAGACCACTGTATGTCTCTTTCTTAGTGTTCAGTTGCTTTTGCTTTATACACAGTGTTAGAGCCTGACTGCCCAATCCCAGAGCATTAGGTGTTATTCATGAGGAGCACCAGTCTTCTCATCTCTGTGTGATTTGGGTCTTCTCTAGCAGAAAACCTTTCTCCAATTCTAGATTTCCTCTTTAAACATTATACTTTCCCGTGTTCTGTAACTCAAATGAACTTGCTATATACCTTGATCCTCATCTTCATTTTATTCCCTTAGAGTTATTGCCTCTCAGGTTGGAATGGATTTATGGTCCACGCATCAATCTGATGTTTGAAACTTCCATATACCTTTTCTGCCAAATTCCTACTCTGTCCTTAAACTCATTGCCTTTCAGTTCTGTCTTCCAGTTCTATCTTTGCTAATACTATTACATAGACCTTACATGAGCAGATACATTTCAATGTAGTTTTTACTTTTTACTCTAGTTTCACTTTTTAGTGTCACTTAGAGCAATCCAAATCTTCCTTCTACTCCATAATCCTTCAGATATTTAAAATAGCTACCAGGAGCATTTACTTCTCTGGGCTAAATATCCCTAGTTCCTTCTATCATTAATTATAGAATATAGTTTTGACTTGCCTTATCATCTAGTTGGTGACTCATAATGCATTTGAGTTATACACCCACAGCATTTTGGAAGGGATATTAGGAAACTTCTCCACTTTGGCATCAGAATCCAGACTGGAATGATTAAGAGTATATGGCTATCTCTAACATTTTTAAATTTAAATGGAGCTTTAGAAAAGTAAAAAAATAATAAGATTTAAAAAGATAGGGGTTAAATGTGATCCATTAATACATACAGTAGAATAAAATCTCACAGAATTTGCTATGAATTGGATAATGAACATTTTTAGATGGCATTTGTTGTGATGATCAAACCCAGTCAGTCTGGAACCCAGTCAGTACCGTGGGAGAGCTCTTGAAGGCTTGGAGAATTATCTAGGAGATTGCATGGTGGTTTCAGAATGTCCTTAGTGGAGATTGGGTCGAGGTTGGTGGTGGAGGGCAATAAGGTTAGAAAGAGAAACTAGAGGATTTGTCTTGAAACTCTGCATAGTTTATTATATTTTTACCTACATTGTATATGACAGAATAGTTAATGTAATAAGGTTCTCGAAAGATACTTTTGGCCACACTTCACCTAGGATTAAGAAATTACCCATTGTCCCTATCAAAGATTATTATGTTTATTTAGGGTAGCTTTAGAAAGTGATGGAGATTCTGGGAAGGTAAAAGCTAATCTCCCACCAAGACATTGGAGCCACCATTACTCTGATTCCTCATATTGTTACTTTTGTCTTAGGCAATTCTGCATTGGGTGTACACTGATTATAAAAAATATGCAGCATGCCATCAATCCCTCTCAACATTTACTTGAAATAGCAAGACCTACAGTGGGTGTAGAGAAATACTTCTGATGTGCCCTGTGAAGTGTCTGCTACCAATTACTTTTGATTCTGGAAATGATTTGTTCTCCCTAAGTGCTTCTGCATTTCACTGTCTCTGTGTCTCTCGGTCTCTTGCTCAGATGCCTCTATGTTCTATCTGTATTGTGTTTCCAGAAGGAAAGAATATTCTGTTCATTTCAGTTCACAATTGGTCATTTCCAGGCCCCCAAAAAAAGTGCCCCCATCAGAGTAACATTTATCCCAAAACACTTTTAAACATTCTTCCTGGCTACAGCTGTTCGTGATTTTACTCTCTAATCCTTCCAGACCCATTAATCCTAAGACTGCACATGTGATGCTTTTAAAGTATGGTATCTAGAACAAAATCCAGTACCACAGGTGAGGTCTGATCCTAGCTTTCTCTTAACTTGAAAGTCGTGTAGTTTACAGTTGGGGAGCTATTTTGGACTTGAGACACTGATGACAGATTGCTTTTATTAAACACCCTCTGTAAATAGAACATTATGTTCAGCCTTGGAACATCAACAAACTTATAGACAGCCTTGGAGAAGGCAGAGAATCTTCCCTTAAGAAGTGCCATGTACAACAAAGCTGAAAACCAAGCTACCACTTGCTGCCAATCATAAAGCCATCATCAAGTGAAATCCCACTTACTGGCATTTGCGCAGCCGTCGAGCCATGAGAGATCTAGGCTCATAATGACAAGATTTAGGCTGCAATACTTATTTGATGCATTTCATGTAGACACCTCTTTGGGGGCAGTTCAGGAGTACAGATATTTTCTTAGGGCCTTCAATGTGTCAGCACTACCTCACTGAATTTTCAGAATGGTTCTCTAAATTTGGATCGTTGTTCCTGTTTTGTAAATAAGGAAACTGAGTCTCAAAGAAAGGTCAAGCAGCCTGCGTTTGAATAACTGGCAGGGCCAGGATCAAAACTCAGATATTTTACTCCAAAGCCCAAGCTCTTTCACTAAAACATCTTCCCAGGAAGTTGCCTGTGGGCCAAGTGAAAATTATGTTCTAAAGGTTTAGCATTAGCAGACATATGAAAGGACAGAAAGACATCATACGAGTAACCGACAGTGGAAACTGTTCATAATTCTTAATTGTTGCAATGATTCTGAACTGAAATGTGTTCGATTTTACCATATTATTACTCAACAGATATTAACCAGTTATTTTAGGTATCTGTCGCCCTGTGGCCTTTGGTATACGCTCTTCCGTGTATCTTCTATAAACTGTTGGTGACTTCATAGGCAGTGCTGCGTCATTAATGCATGTAAATTCAGTAGGCATTTTTTCCACCATTTATTCTGCCCTAGAAATTCTTATTTCTTGTACCAAAGTGGAGGATCCCTTTGCCCTTTTCAGTGTTGACAGGTTGCTGAGGCAGAGTCTTTACCCTAATAGACTTTTCAAGCAGATAGAAAGCTTTGATGCAAAGATATCTATAAATGTGCAAGGAATCATAGACATTAGAGCCAGAAGGGACTTTTAATGTTTTCTACTCAAGCATCCCATTTTTATCAATAAGGGAACTAAGACCCAGAGAGGCCTCTAAATAGAATGTTCTAATAACACCTACCCTATGTAGGATGACCATGTTGTTCATTTCCCAAATATGATACTCTGAAGATTAAAAGGAGTGCTAACCGAATGGGATGCTGGCAAGTGGGCCCTGTCCTAGGCAAGCCAGGATCTATAGTTACTCTAACCTCTTTGAACTTTTTAAATCATGAAATAAGATGGCATATGTGAAAATACTTGGATTAATACCTGGCGCATACATGGAAAGTGCAAATAAATTTTGCACGGAATCTGAAGTCCAGTTGCCTAGGAAATCAGTGGAAGAGCTGGGAGTTAGGCATATGTCTTCTAACTTCTAAAGTCAATAGTACCAAGTGAAACAAATGAAAACATAAAGTGACAACTAATCATCAGGTTTTGTTTCCGTTTAGCTTAATTTTTGTTTCTGTTTTGTATCTAACAAAGCAAAACTTCCTGTCATCTTTTCCCCATTTTATAGTTTGACCACATCCAGTGGCTTCAAGATAGAAACACATTAGTAAACAGCTGTGCAGACTAATAAATCCTGCCGGAAGGAAGGAAAAGATAAAGGCAGGCAGGGTGGGGAGGACGGATGAGGAAGAGGGATGGTGAGAGCAGTTGTTTCTGAAGATATTAGATTCTGTGGAATCTGTACCCAGATAAGATGCTACACATTTTATACGGAACTTCTTAAAAATGAAACTAGATTGAGTACAGATTTTTAGCTTAAAAGCAACAGATTTACAACTGCCCCATTCTACTGCCATTTCACTGTGTAAAAGTTGTTACCACATCTTTGTTTCATTCCAATATTTATTTAGTACAGTCGGCTTTCAGAGCCCTTGAATTCATTCCTTCTCCACTTTTGCCGTAAGAATAACTGCAGTTCATTCCTCAATTTACGGCAGACCACAAAGTAAGTGATCTAGTACTGCTTTCTCCAGTGTTAAGTTATGAGTGCCCAAGAGTAGTTAAAAGGTAGTACCTATATAAACTGATTTTTCTAGGTTATGTCATTTGGAAGTTCCATGTTTTATCCTATCTCTAAAGAGGCGTAGAAACATTCACTTCTCTGCTTCCAAATCCAAGATATTGGCTCCCTCCAAGATATTTCTGGTTGAAATCTTGTCCCTGGAAAGACGGAACACGAACCACTTCTATTCCTTGCCCTTTGTCCAATAGCAATGAGGAGGTGAAACTTCAAATGTTTTCCAGGCTGTGAAATCTGGCCTTTCTGTTTTGACCTTTTCATTATTCGTCATTGCCAGACCCTTCTGCAGGTTGGTTGTGTTCCAAGGACTGGAAGAGAAGAATCACCACCTAATCAACATACCAACTATTGAAAAGGGCAAAAACAGCTGCTCTTCTCTATAGCCACCTCCAGTGTACACACGTCAACTTACACAGAAACTGGCCCCACTTTAGAAACATCCTGTTCTAGTTTTGGTGCAATTAAAAAAAATAAGGAATTTGAATAACACTGATTATTTCACTCTAGCAAACTAAAGTGGAAAAAACTACCTTCTGCCACATCATGAGATTATAAAGCTCGTGAACGGCTCTATGTCTAATTTACAATCAACTCTGGATTTTTTTTCAAGTATAACTCTGAGATATTTTTCCAGTAAGAATTTTCAAATTAGATTTCCCCCTAATGACTGATTTTTTCCTACCTTCAGTTTGAGAATTTTATTCCTAAATCGAGTTTTCCTTTTCTTCTGTCTTGCATTATATCTTCAGTTTTACATTTTCTCCCAAGGACAAGCAATCTTGAAAGTAAGCAGTTGAAGTGAAAATGTCTTTTATTTTCACAGTGCCGTACATTTTGCAAAACATATTGTTTTAGTCAGCATAGGATAGTTTAAGTAGCAGCAACAAATTAATCCCCAAATCTCAGTTCTTAACACACTAACGCTTTATTTCTTGTCACGTGATATATCCAATGTGGGTTAGCTGGGCGCTGGGTTCTACGTTAGCTCACAAATCACAGGCTGATGAAAACACCGTCCTCTTAACACATGGCCTTTGGAGTTTGCTGTGCCAGCCTTAGAGGACATTTATTCTTCTGTGTTTTGGCCTAAGTTGAAAATGCATCATTTCTGCTCATAGCACCTTGGCCAGAATCTGTCACATCGCCCACCTGGGGTGAAAATATGGGTGATCACCTGGATATTCCATAAGCAAAAGATGTCTCTGCCACACACTTTTATGTCAATGTCTTCATTTAAGCCTAATAACCTTGAAAGGTTGATACTCTAGCTACTACCGACAACCTGGCAACTACGTATCATTTCCCAATTGTGTGTTAGGAATGAACTCGTAGAGCCACGTTTTCTTCACCTGGAAACTGAGGCTCAGAGACGGTAGCGTGTCAGTTCGGGTCATCGCAGAGTTATATGCCATGGTGGAGGTAGAAGCAGATGAGATTTAGGGGGGTCGTTTCCATGAAACATAAAGGGAAGACGGAGCAGGCACAGGCACAGGAAGCCTCCAGACCACACTGGAGATCTGACACCTGTGAAAGGGCAGAGGGTGGGAAGAGCCAGCCTCAGACTACGCAGCAGCTCTGAGGATCTCAGCCGCCCCGAGGCAGCTCCAGAGATCGACAGGAGAGGAATCTCGCAGTGGGCAGAAATGGCCAGGCCCTAGCACCCTTCCCGCGCTCAGTCATCAGCTGGGAACCCATGTTCTTGGCTCTAACACTGAGGCGGACCCCCAAAGGCACTGCCGCTGGAGGTTGTCAGCTGACTGCATTCCTTGCAGCAGGTTTTCTGTTGACGGGCTGCCACAGATAGCTATTCTGAGAGCAGCAGGTGAGCTGGGAGACATACTCGGGGTTCCTGGTGCCAAGGCTCCCTGGCGTTCCAGCAAGCACTGATAGCTACAGCAGAACTTTGAGTATAACTATTCTATTATTAACTGGATAAAGAACCTTCAGAAAAAAAGAATAGACTAGTTATGGGGGCGGATATTAAGGTCAAGAAGTCAGGAGATCACTGTTCTAGCTTCACTTCTGCCATTAACTAGCTGTGTGACCTCCAGCTCTGTCACTGAACTCATCGTGCCTTTATTCTCTTGTCGAAGATTGGACTAGATCAGTGGTTCTGAAACGTTCATGTCTTTCACAATCACCCAGAGGGCTCCTAAAAACACAGATCTCTGCTCCCACACCCAGAGTTAATGTTCTGAGAAATCTTGAGTGAGGCTGGAGGTTGGCCTTTCTAACAAGTTCCCAGGCACTGCTGCTGGTTGGGAGCCCATACTCTGAGGAACACTGGACTAGACGCTGTCCGATGTCATTTCAAGCTCATAAATACTATGTGCTTGTGATTTCGCTACATGACTTTAAAGTGATCACTGCTGCAGTTATTTATATCCATCTCTCCATGCTCCATTATAAACTAATATAAAAGTTGCCTTTATTACTATCTATATAATACCTGTATAGATAATGTATCATTAAATAAAGATATCTAATGATTTCTTACCACGTGGTGGATATTGTGCTAAATACAAAGAAAATATCCTTTACATTTGAGTTAAAATACTAACAGAAGAACCATCACCATCATGATCGATAACACGTGTTGAATACACACAATGTCCTAGACTCTGTGCTAGCTCCCTAGGTCTGTTACCTCATTAATATGAGTACATGATTAAACACCATGTTAGGAGAGTTATGAGGAAGGAGCAACAACTTCACAGCACAGACATAGAGCACAATAGGCTTTGGTGCATATAGATGAGCGGGGGGAGGAAGAAGCAGTGCAAGGAGTAATGTGAGCAATCTGGCAGCCATGTGTAGATGGCATATACCGTCTGGGGAGTGGAGAGTGTTTGAAGTCTTAGCCTAGACTGAAGGTGTTTTGGGGGTGAGGAGGGAATGCTGTTTGTGTGAGTGGAGGAAAGGAGTAGAATAGATTCAGACATGCATTTCAATTCTGTGAATCCCACGTATTTGACAACCATGGCTTAGAGCAGTCTAGTACACCGCCTGGTAGGTAAGTAAACACTGGTAGACAATTTTACTGGAGGGAAAAGAAGGGAGAAGTGAAGAATGGAGGACCGACCTGTCTCAGTTCTGCTAAAGTGTCAGCTGTGTAGCCTTGAGCAAGTCACTGAGCTCTCTCAGCACCCTGTTCTCATCTCTACATTAATGTAGTGCTCACCATGCCTATCTGAAAGGATAGTGAGTATAAAGTGAGAGCACATTGTCCATCCCAAAGCTCCGTGCATCAGTATGACATTATAAGCAAGCATCGTTATTAATAAGCAAGCTGCCTTATATTTTTAGATTTTTCAAAACAGTTACAGCTTTCTGGTTTATTAACAAGTTTCACTCTCTCCCCCCAAGACCAGAACTCCTATGGAGAATGGTCTGGCATTTATCCAGTTGTCTGTGGGATGTCGTGCACACCTGGCAGCTTTAGGAATGTGGAAAGGGAATCCTCTGTCTCATGACCTGACATCCTAGGAGCTCTCCCATCTACATGGGGTAGGTTGTCCTCTACTGGCTAAAAGCAAATAGGAGACTCCCAGAGAGTTGATCCATGTGATGATCTGTGGTGTAGGACAATAAAAAGGTGACATGAACGGAATGGAAAATCAAGACATGGCTGGCCAAAACATGTTGTAATTAATATATCCCAGGAGCTCAATTGTTTTCTTTCTCTGGTTGGAGCCGAAAGGAACAAAGGAAGGAAGGGGAGAATCCAATCCAATTAAAGAAAATGCAGCTCAGGTTAAGGTCAAGGCTGTTGCTCTAGGGATCTTTCATTAACCACTTGAAGGCAGGTTCAGAATGGGTTAATATAAGCCTTGACCTCTGGCATTAGGAATATATTGTCAAGGAAAATCAGATTCTTAGCCAGAGAAAAGGCAGGAAACATTGTCTACACTTCAGTTTACAGATGCATATAGAGTTGATATTTGGAAAATCAAGTGTGTCCATAAGGAAAGTGCTGTGAAAGCTGGTTATATTGGTATACTTTGCCTTTATGGGTTATCATTCCCTTTAAGCAGATGGATAAATTAAATTTGAAGGCATCCAAAGACTGGATTATAGGAAAGAATTCAAAATTCAGAGGGGCCTATTCTCAAAGAGTAGAAAATATCAAATATTTATATTTGGCTTTAGAGTTTTATCCTAACTCATTTTCAGCATATTTGCCTATGCATTAGTATTTTTGTTGCAATGAATATTAAAACAGACCAACATCCTCTGTGTTCTCAACACCTCGAGTGGAGCGAAGGTGGTTGAGAATTCTGCTTTGGACACATAAAGTGTGAGATGACTAATAGACATCCAAGGGGAAGTGTGGAGTATATGAAAAACCTTAAAGGCCATCCCTTCAGCACTCAATTGTCTCCTGAGCTAGAGTCCTACAGTCTTAACCATGAAAGGTCTAGACGTTTCCACATCTCTCCTTGCATGAGATCATCACGGCAAACCCAGTGTATCTGAAACAAAACTCATTTTCCTCCTCAACATGTTGACTTTCTTTTTGTCATTCCTGTTTCTGCTGTGGATTGCATCATTTTCCAAGTCACCAAGCTTCTAAACCTCACAGGTAGTCTAGGCTCCTCCCTCTCCCTTTCTACCCAGATCAACCATAAAGTTCCATCAATCATAGCTTTGTAATGACCATCCTATAATCCCTTCTCTTTCCACTTCATCTGTTATTACTCTGGTTTAGTCCAACATCCCCAGGATTCCTTTATATCTAGAAACCAGCCATCTTGACTATAAACTCTCTCAGCCTTCAATTTCATTCTTTGTATTGCTTGCATATTGATCTTTCAAAAATAATCCTTTGCAGGTGTCGTCTTTCAACTCAAAACTATTTCTTGACTCACGATTTATGGTAGGGACTGTTAGATGACTCCCAGTGTCCACCAATCCATTCATTATTTCTTAGATACAAAACCCTAGACAACGTGCTCAGCTCAGAAACCCACCTTTCCCAGGATCCCTTGCAGTTACATTCCATCATGTGACCAAGTTCTGCCCCATGAGATGTCAACAGCAGGTTATGGATCTTTCGAGTTGTTTCCTTCAAAAGGAGCAATTTCTTGATCCTCCTTTCCGATGCTGGAATGTGACCATATTGCTGGAACTCCAGCAAGTGTCCTGAATTCTACGATCATCTTCCAGGGTGGAAGTTAGCTCTGAAGGTGGCTAAACAGAAAGATAGAAGGAGACTGAGACTCTGATGACTTCATGGAACTGTCATACCAACCCTGGACTGTCTAATTCTGTACTGTTTTTATTTACATGGACAAATAAACATTTATATATTTAACCCACTATCCTGAGGGTATGTTACTTACAGGTGAATGCAAATCTGGACCAAGATACCATTACCTCCAAGATACAGGGAGTTGTTGCAGTGAATTTTTTTTTTAACATCTTTATTGGAGTATAATTGCTTTACAATGGTGTGTTAGTTTCTGCTGTATAACAAAGTGAATCAGTTATACATATACTTATGTTCCCATATCTCTTCCCTCTTGCGTCTCCCTCCCTCCCACCCTCCCTATCCCACCCCTCTAGGTGGTCACAAAGCACCTAGCTGGTCTCCCTGTGCTATGCGGCTGCTTCCCACTAGCTATCTATTTTACGTTTGGTAGTGTATATATATCCATGCCACTCTCTCACTATGTCACAGCTTACCCTTCTCCCTCCCCATATCCTCAAGTCTATTCTCTAGTAGGTCTGTGTCTATATTCCCATCTTACCCCTAGGTTCTTCATGACCTTTTTTTTTTTTTCTTAGATTCCATATATATGTGTTAGCATACGGTATTTCTTTTTCTCTTTCTGACTTACTTCACTCTGTATGATAGACTCTAGGTCCATCCACCTCACTACAAATAGCTCAATTTCGTTTCTCTTTATGGCAGAGTAATATTCCATTGTATATATGTGCCACATTTTCTTTATCCATTCATCTGTTGATGGACACTTTCTTAACTTAATATTCACTACAGAAACTTGGCCTGCCTCTAAGCCGTTTATACAACACTTCTCCTACCAGAAATATTCCTTGTGATCAAGTTATTGTATTCCAAATGTGCTATGCATTCTCCTGTTTCTGAAATTTGCCATAATACTTCAGGGACCCTGACTTTCATTTAGCCCCGTAGCACCTAGCAAATACTTTGCATTGAGATGCAAATAAATGTCAAAATGGAAGGGATTTAAAATTTCTCTAATTCAGAACTTTGTATACAGTGAAGGAAAATTCTCTATATCCTTGCTGCTCATAGTATATTTGGTGACTGGCAGCATTTTACAAGACTCCAGGTGATTCAAATGCACCTTTGAGTTTGAGAAGCATCTCATCTGTAGCATCTCTGACCACATGTCATTCAACTGCTCCTTAAGTTGCTCACAAACACACACAGCACCGTAGCCTGTGCTTGGACAGCTGTAGTTGCTAGTAAGCCATTCTACACTGTAAGTCGCTCATTGCTTCCTTGGAACTTTCTGACTTCCCTAATTTCTGGTCTCTGGGATGACAATAAATAACACTGATCCACCACAGTTATTTAAAGATAGTCCTCACTGGGTTAAGCTTTCTCTTTTCAAAGGTGAACAACTCGTTTGGATTGGCATTCTTCACATAACCTGATTTTTAGACACTTCATCTGCTTTAATCTGTGCATCTGTTAGTGCCCTAATTAAAATACAAAACCGGAGTTCAATATTATTCCCTGAGTATGTGGAACTAGATGCCACAAGAAACAGTGAACTCTAATTCCCTAAATCTGCAACCTATTACATGCAAAGTTTAGTTCATCACTATAGTTTTGATGGTGTTCTGGTGATTAACACATATTTTATTTATATGAATATTATAAAAAATCATCTTTTGAGTTAAAGTATGCTGAAAATGTCAGAAGTCACATCTTGTTTGTTATTTGTTTTAATCAGGAAAATCTATGTGCGAGTCAAGATACTGTGTTTTTTTTTTCTTTCTAGAGTTTCCTCTGCTACCACCAAAAGTTAATACACACACACACACACACACACACACACACACACACACACACACACACACACTGAGCTCTCTCCAGTATGTCTTAGTTTCTACCTTCCTGTAGGACACTTTCTCTTGAGTAACTTGTCTGCACCTCTGACTCAACAGCCTTACCTAACTCATCTTTCTGTCCTTTTTATAGTTATGAATATGTGCCTTACCACCCTTTTAAAGAGAGGTCTCCTTGACAGATGGAATTCATATTTCCCACAACACTGAGCAAAATGAACAACTCACACTAGACACTAAAGAAATATTTTTAAATAAATCAGTCACTGTTTATTCACTGGAACATAGGACATTACTAGATTAGACTTTAGTAGGATGAGTTGGGATAGACAAATGAGTAAAATACCAGAACTGCTCTTGCTATCTTTAGGTGAAATGTATAGCTCCCTCTGGGATTGTCCCAACAAAGGAGCTGACCTAGTTTAATAGAGTATAAATATAGTGTGTTCCCAAAAAGTCCCCAAACACTAGATACACAAAAGTGTGTCTTCAGTGTTTCAAGTGGTGCAACGAATACAGATTGACCCACTTAAAATGAGCCTTTTTGCACAAAGTGGTTTCTATTCAGACTAGGACCATCCAGCAAAATTCTTGCATCTATGGTCCAAGGCGATTCCCCTCCTTTCCTTTGAACGCTTTTAAAGAATTTGGTTACCCAAATTAAAAATCAAACCCAGCAGACAAACAACAAACAGACAAACAGCAACAAATTTTACCCAAATTCTGTAGTTCTTAAAAAGAAATGGAAGTAAATGTAGATGAAGAAAAACACCTAACTTTAGCATTTTCCATCATTTTTGTAGTCTTACTTTGCACAGCCTCACTCCGAACACTATTTATATCTACTAGGTATTTTGTCTGAGGTTAGTAAGCTGTCAGTAGGCAAGTATTTTTGCCCTGATTATGGTTTCATGGACTATTCATAAACATTAGTACCTGGGGAAAAATACCATCATACGTTTCCTCCCAGTTGTATAATTTTTAGGAAAGAATGTACCACTTTACTGAAATAGACAAGTGTAAATCTTAAGCAGTATTAGTCATATCTTGCCCTAATTAAAAGATAATCAAGATTTTAAACAGTAAGCATTGATGGAACATCCTAGATCTAGGGCAAGTTCACACCCTACTCTCTATTCTCCCCTCAACTTACCCAGTAAAGAAGAGTTCTTGTATAATAACTGGTAGAGGGTGGAGTTCTTTTGCATTGCTCCCTCTTCTGACCATCCCTCTCATGACGCTGATGTTCTCAAGCTGGCTTGAGGCCATCTCCCACTTGGGAGGGCTCTGCTACCTTGGAAAGACAAGTAGGACTGGAGGGCAGTCCAGGGCAATGAGGAATGGAGTAGATGACTAAGCCCAGCTCATCTCCAGCCTTAGGAACAGGGCCTCACTTTTTTTTCCACTTTGAAGTTGTAAAAGCAAACTAAATGAAAAATCATTCTCCTATTGATGGAAGACTTGGGTTGCTTCCAATCTTTTGCTATTACTAACAATGCTGCAATAGATATTCGTGTATATCATTTTGCATGTGTCCTAGTATAACTCTAGGATACATTTCCAGAAGTGGAATAGCTGGGTCAGAGGGTATATGCATTTGTGATTTTAATAGATATTACTAGATTGCCCTCCCCTGGGGTTGTAACAATTTACATTCCCACCAGCAATATATGAAAGTGACTCTTTTCCTACCGCCTCACCAAGAGATTGCATCACACTTTTTGGATTTTTGACAATCTGATAAGTGAAAAATAGTATCTCAGTGTAGTTTTAAAACTGCATTTCACTTATACTCATAAGTAGTTTCATGTATTTAAAAGTAATTTATATTTCCTTTTATATTCTTTGCCCGTATTCTTACTGGCTTTTATCAAAATGTAGGGGCTCTTTATACACTTGGGAGATAAGCTCCTTTTTTTGGTATTTGTTGCAAATATTTTAGCTCAGTTTTAACATTTATATTTTTCTTTGTTTAATGGTATGTCTTCACACTGAAATTTTCTTTTAGTATTATGTAGTCGAATATAATAATTTAAAAAATTTTTGGATTTTGATTTATATTTAGATTGGCTTTTCCCTACCCAGGCCTAGGATGGAATCCTTCCATGTTTTCTTTCAGTATTTTTATGGTTTCATGCTTTATATTTAAATCTTGATCCATTTGGAATTTATCCTTGTTTGAAATGTGATATGTAAATCCAATTGTTCCAGGAAATTTTATTGGATACCCTATGTTTTCCCCTCTGGTTTGAGTTGCCACTTTTGTTATATAATCTCTCTCTCTCACTCTGTTTCTGAACTTTATTTTTTTTCCATGACTATGTCAGTCTCTTCATGCATTAGTGTCATGGATTTATAATATGTATGAAATCAAATAGATCATTTCTCTTCCTTGTTTTTCCATTTCAAAAATTCTATGGGCTTCCCTGGTGGCGCAGTGGTTGAAAGTCCGCCTGCCGATGCAGGGGACACGGGTTCGTGCCCCGGTCCGGGAGGATCCCACATGCCGTGGAGCAGCTGGGCCCGTGAGCCATGGCCGCTGAGCCCGTGCGTCCGGAGCCTGTGCTCCGCAACGGGAAAGGCCACAACAGTGAGAGGCCCGCGTACTACAAAAAAAAATTCTCGAAATACTGTTTTTTTACATGAATTTAAAAAATTAGCTTTTTAAAAATATTGGCAATTTTACTGGGATTACATTATTTTTAATTAGGTTAGATAAAATTGACATCTTTATGATGTTTGTTCTCCCTATGTAAAATATCTGTCTTTCCATTTGTTAAATTTTACTATCTTTAGTTAATTTTATAAAGTTTCCTTAATATGTCTTATGTTAATTTTCTTCTTGGTTATTTTGTCTTTTTGAGTTGCTATTATAAATGGGATTCTTTTTTCTTCTGTCAGATGTTCCAACTGGCTATTGTTTACATCGATGAAAATCATTGATTAATTCATATTAATTGTATATCCCCACTAATTTGTTTTCTTGAGTTTATACTTTCATTCAGTTTATTCTCTTGTGTTTTCCAGGTTACCATTAAACACCTTCAAATACCAATTGTATGTCTTCTTCCTTGTTTCCAGTTTTGTACTGCTAACTTTTTTCTCTGTTCCAATTGTGTTGGCTGGTACCTCCTGCACAATGTTAAATAATAGTGATGATTATGGGCATCTTCTTTACGTCTTTAATGCGAATTTCTCTGTTTTTGCAATTAAGAATGGTGCTTGATTGGGGCTAAGAAGGAAATATCTCATTATTTTAAGAAGGGGGCTTCCCTGGTGGCACAGTGGTTGAGAGTCCACCTGCCAATGCAGGGGACATGCGTTCATGCTCCAGTCCAGGGAAGTGGCTGGGCCCGTGAGCCATGGCCGCTGAGCCTGCACATCCAGAGCCTGTGCTCCACAACAGGAGAGGCCACAACAGTGAGAGGCCCACGTACCACAAAAAAAAAAAAAAAAAAAAAAGAAGGTATCTACTGCTATTTATTGAAGTTTTTTAAAATCAAGAATAAATGATGAATTTTTTAAAAATCAGATTTATTGAAGTATAATTTTCATACAGTAAAATTTAGATTTTTAGGTGTAGAGCTCAGAGAATTTTGACAAGTGTATACAGTTTACTAATTACAAACACATTAAAGATATGGAATATTTTCAACACCACAAAAAGTTCCCTTGTGACACTTTATTGTCCATTTCCCCAACATCCTCGCCCCTGGCAACTCTGATCTGATATTTTTACCCATGGTTTTGCTTTATCCAGAATAAATGGAATTATACCATATAAAACTTTTTTGTATCTTCTTTAGCATAATTCTTTTGAAATACATTCGTATTATTGTATCTATGAATAGTTCTTTTTTATTGTTGGAGTCTATTGTATGGATGTACCACAGTTTGTTTATCCATTCACCAGTTGACAAACTTTGGAATGTTTCCAGATTTCAGCTTGTTATCAATCTAAAGATCTTTGTGTAAAGTGAAAAATATGAGTTGTATGGTAAATGTATGTTTAACTATTAGAAATTCCCAAACTGTGTTCCCAAGTGGTTATATCATTTTGCATACCCAGCAACAATGTATGAAGATTACAGTTGCTGTGTATTCCTGCCAACGCTTTCTTTTATCTATGTTTTTTGGGCGGAGGGGTAGGGTTGGGGGAGTCATTTTGTAGGTGTCTAGCAGTATCTCATTGTGACTTTAATTTGCATTTCCTTAATGATTAATGATGTTGAACATCTTTTCGTGTGCTTATTTGCTATCTGTATTCTTTGGTGAAGTATCTGTTCAAATATTTTGCCCATCTTTTAATTGAGACTTTTGTCTTCTTCTAATTATTTTAACAGCTTAATGAAGCATAATAAAAAAACAGTAAACACATGTATTAAAAGTATCTAACTTGGTAATTTTTGACAGATGTATATAACCATAACCAAAATCAAGATAATGAATATATCTATTACCACTAAAAGTTTCCTCTTGATGCATTATAATTCTTTCTTCCACACCTCCCAACTCTGGCCCTCACCCCCAGGCAATCAATGACATGATCTCTGTCTCTAGAGATTAGATTGCGTTTTCTAGAATTTTATATAAATGGAATCATAGAGTATGTACTCTTTTTTTCCTAAGGTGGCTTCTTTCGCTGGCATAATTATTTTGAGATAAGTCTGTGTTGTTCCATGGATTAATAGTTCATTCCTCTTTGTTGCTGAGTAGCATTTCGAGTACAGATGAACCATAATTTGTTTATCCATTCATCTGTTGGTAGATCTTTTGGCTTGTTTCCACATTTTAAAATTTATGTTCAAATTCTTGTGTGAACATATTTTCAGTTGTCACGCATATATACCTATGAGTGGATTTGCTGTATCATATGGTTACTTTATGTTTAACTTTTTGAGAAGCTGTCCAAAAGTTTTCCACAGCAGCTGCACCATTTTATATTCCCACCAGCAATGTACAGGGTTCCAATTTCTCCGTGTCCTTGCCACATTTATTTTCCTTTTTTTAAAAAATTATGGGCATTAGGTGGTATCTCGTTGTGATTTTTTTTAATTTAATTTATTTTATTTTATTTATTTTTGGCTGTTTTGGGTCTTTGTTGCTGTGCATGGACTTCTCTAGTTGCGGTGAGCAGGGGCTACTCTTTGTTGCAGTGCACAGGCTTCTCATTGCGGTGGCTTCTCTTGTTGTGGAGCATGGGCTCTAGGTGCGTGGGCTTCAGCAGTTGTGGCTCGCAGGCTCTAGAGCACAGGCTCAGTAGTTGTGGCGCACAGGCTTAGTTGCTCCGCGGCATGTGGGATCTTCCCGGACCAGGGCTCTGACCCATGTACCCTGCATTGGCAGGTGGATTCTTAACCACTGCGCCACCAGGGAAGCCCTCTCATTGTGATTTTGATTTGCATTTACTAATGATTAATTATACTGAGCATCTTCTCATGTGCTTACTGGCCATTTGTCTATCTTCTTTGGAGAAATATCTACTCAAAGCCTTTGCCCATTTTTAAATGGGGCTGTTCATCTCTTTATTCTTGAATTGTAAGTGTTCTTAATATATTCTGGATATTAACCCTTTTCAGATATGCAATTTGAAAATATTTTTGCCTATTCTCTGTGTTGTCTTTTCAATTTGTGGATAGTATCCTTTGATTCACAAAACATTTTTAATTTTTATGAAGTCGAACTTATCTGCTTCCTCATTAGGTGTTTGTGCTTTAGGTGACATGTTTAATAAACCATTACCTAATCCAAAGTCATGGAAATTTACATCTATGTGTTCTTCTAAGAGTTTTATGGTTTTAACTCTACGTGTAGGTCTGATGTATTTGGATTAATTTTTGTAAGTGGTGTGAGGTAGGGGTTCAGTTTCAGTCTTTTTCATGTGGGTATCCAGTTGTTCCAGCACCATTTGTTCTCCCATTCAGTTATTTAACACCCTGGTCGAAAATCAGCTGACGATGGATATGTGGATTTATTTCTCATTTGTAGTTTATTGATCTACATATCTATTTTTATGTCAGTGCTACAGTGTCTTGATTGGTGTAGCTGTGCTTTAGTAAGTTTTGAAATCAGGGAGTGTTATTTTTCTTTTTCAAATTGTTTTGGATATTCTGGTTCCTTCGCATTTTCATGTAAATTTTTATTTAAAACGACATTGGAATTTTGATAGAGATTGCCTCTGATCTGTAGATCAATTTGGAGAGTATTACTGTGTAAACAATATTATGTATTCCAATCCTTGAAACATGAGGTATCTATTTATTTAGGTGTTCTTTAGTTTCTTTCAACAAAGTTTTGTGGATTTTAGTGTACAATTATCAAACTTCTTTTGCTAAATTTATTCCTAAGTATTTTATTTTTATGCTATTTTAAAATTTTCTTAATTTTCAGATTGTTCACTACAAATGTATAAAAATACAACTAATTTTTGTATATTGATCATGTATCCTGTAACCTCACTGAATTTATTAGATCTAATAGATCCTAGGGCTTTCTGTATACAAGATCATGTCATCCGCAAATAAAAATAGTTTACTTATTCCTTTGCAATCTGAATGCCTTATATTATTTTCTTGCCTAATTTATTTGGTTAGAAGCTTCAGGAAGAGTTGAATAGAGGTGCTAAGAGTAGAGATTCTTGTCTTGTTCCTGATCTTAGGGATGAAAGTTTTCAGTTTTTCACCATTAAATATTATGTTAGCTGCATGTTTTTCATAGATGCTATCAGTTTGAGGAAATTCCCTTGTATTTCTAGTTTATTTAAGGCTTTTATTATGAAAAGATTGTTCAGGTTTTTTCAAATATCTTTTCTACGTGTATTGAAATTATCATGTTTATTCTACTGATATAATATTGATTGACTTTCATAGGTTGAACCAACCTGCATACGAGGGATAAGTTCCATTTGGTCATGGTGTGTAATCCTTTTTATAGACTATTGGGCTCAGTTTGCTAGTGTGTTATTGAGCAATTTGTGTCTCTATATTTACAAAGGATATTGGTCTATATATATATATATATTTTTTTTTCTGGCAGTGTCTTTTTTTGCTTTTGGTATCTGAATAATATTGGACTCAGGATGAGTTGGAAAGTGTTCTCTTCTATTTTTGGAGGAATTTAAGAAATATTAATGCTAAATTTTCTTTAAATGTTTGGTAGAATTCACCAGTAAAGACATCTAGGCCTGGGCTTTTCTTTGGGGGAAATTGTTTTATTACTGATTCATTCTCTTCACTTGTTATAGGTCTATAGATTAGATTTTTATTTCTTCTTAAGTCAGTATTGGTAGTTTGTGTATTTCTAAGATTTTTTCCATTTCATATAGGCTGCTTAGGTCTTTATCTATGTTGATTATTCATATTATTCTCTTTTAATCCTTTTTATTTCTAAAAGATTAATAGTGATGTCTGTACCAATTTTAGTAATTTCAGTTTTCTCACTTTTTTCCTTGGTTAGTCTATCTAATTTTCTTGATCTTTTCAAAGACCATACTTTGGGGTTTCATTAAATTTTTTCTATTGTGTTTCTATATTCTATTTCATTAATTTCTGCTCTAATTTTATTATTTTTCTTCTTTCTGCTTTCTTTGGATTTAATTTGATTTTTTTTCTTTATGACTTAAAAACACACTCATTTATTACTTCACAGTTTCTATGGATCAGGATTTTTGGCATAGGCTAGCTGGGTTCTCTGCTCAGGGTCTCAGAAAGCTGCAAGCAAAGTGTTTACAGGGGCTACAAAGTCATCTGAGGCACATTTAAAATCCTTTTCCAAACTCATTAGTTGTTAGAAATGTGAATTTCCTTGTAGTTGTATGACTGAGATATCCATTTTCTTGTTAGCTATAGATCAGAACCACTCTCAGTTCCTAAAGGCCACTCTCTGATCCTTGACATGTGGGGCTTGTCTCTCAAAACATGGCAAAATTTGCTTTTCTTTTTCTAGTTTTTCTAAAGTGGAAGTTTAGGTTATTGGTTTGAGATCATTCTTCTTTTATGATGTAGATTTTTACAGCTGCAAATTTTCCTTTAAGAACAGCTTTAGCTGCAGCCCGTAAGTTTTGGTATGGTTGTGCTTTCGCTTCTATTCATCTCAAAGTATTTTCTAACTTCATTTATGATATATTTTTGGACACATTGGTTATTTAGGTGTATGTAATTTAATTGTCACATATTCTTGAATTTACAAGTTTATATCTGTTGTTGATTTCTGATTTCTTTCTATTGTGGTCAGAGAATGATGTCACTCCTTTTTAATTTTTTGAGACTTGTTTTGTGTTCTAACATCTGGCTATCCTGGAGAATGTTTCGTATGCTTAGAGAAGAATATATGTTCTGCTAATTTTAAGTGGAGTGTTCTGTACATATCTGTTAGGTCTAGTCAGTTTATAGTCCTGTTCAGGTCATCTCGTTTTTGCTAATACTCTGTCTAGTTGTCCTAATCATCAATTAAATTGGGGTATTGAAGTTGCCAATTATGATCATTAAATTGTCTTTTTCTCCCTAAATTATGCTAGTCTTTGCACTATAGTTAGGTGTATATATGTTTATAATTGTTATATCTTCTTGATGGATGGACATTTTTATCATTATAAATATCCTTCTTTGTCTCTAGTAAAAGTTTTTGTCTTAAAGTCTACATTTTTCTGATATTAGTGTATTCACTCAAGCTCTGTTTTGGTTACTATGTGCATGCAATATGTATTTTCCAATCTTTTATTTTTTATTATTATTTTTAATATCTTTATCGGAGTATAATTGCTTTACAATATTGTGTTAGTTTCTGTTGTACAACAAAGTGAATCAGCTATATGTATACATATATTCCCATATACCCTTCCTCTTGAGGCTCCCTCCCACCCTCCCTGTCCCACCCTCTAGGTCATCACAAAGCACCGAGCTGACCTCCCTGTGCTATGCAGCTGATTCCCAGCTATCTATTTTACACCTGGTAGTGTATATATGTCCACGCCACTCTCTTACTTCATCCCAGCTTACCAGTCCCTGTGTCCTCAAGTCCATTCTCTACGTCTGCATCTTTATTTCTGTACTGCCCTTAGGTTCATCAGAACCATTTTTTGTTTTAAATTCCACATATATGTGTTAGCATACGCTGTTTGTTTTTCTTTCTGACTTCTTCACTCTGTATGACATATTCTAGGTCCACCCACCTCACTACAAATAACTCAGTTTTGTTTCTTTTTATGGCTGAGTGATATTCCATTGTATATATGTGCCATGTCTTCTTTATCCATTCATCTGTCAATGGACACTTAGGTTGCTTCCATGTTCTGGCTATTGTAAATAGTGCTGCAGTGAACATTGTGGTACATGAGTCTTTCTGAATTATGGTTTTCTCAGGGTATATGCCCAGTAGTGGGATTGCTGGGTCATATGGTAGTTCTATTTTTAGCTTTCTAAGGAACTTCCATACTGTTCTCCATAGTGGCTATATCAATTTACATTCCCACCAACAGTGCAAGAGGGTTCCCTTTTGTCCACACCCTCTCCAGCATTTATTGTTTGTAGATTTTTTGATGATGGCCATTCTGACCAGTGTGAGGTGATACCTCATTGTAGTTTTGATTTGCATTTCTCTAATGATTAGTGATGTTGAGCATCCTTTCATGTGTTTGTTGGCAATCTGTATATCTTCTTTGGAGATGGTACCTTGATTACTGCAGCTTTGTACTGTAGTCTGAAGTCAGGGAGCCTGATTCCTCCAGCACTGATTTTCTTTCTCAAGATTGCTTTGGCTATTTGGGGTTTCTTGTGTTTCCATACAAATTGTAAAATTTTTTGATCTAAATCTGTGGAAAATGCCATTGGTAATTTGATAGGGATTGCATTGAATCTGTAGATTGCTTTGGGTATTATAATCAATTTCACAATGTTGATTCTTCCAATCCAAGAATATGATATACCTCTCCATCTGTTTGTGTCATCTTTGATTTCTTTCAACAGTGTTTTATAGTTTTCTGAGTACAGGTCTTTTGCTTCCTTAGGTAAGCTTATTCCTAGGTATTTTATACTTTTTGCTGTAAAGGTAAATGGGAGTGTTCCCTTAATATCCCTTTCTGATCTTATGTTGTTAGTGTATAGGAATGCCAGAGAGTTCTGAGCATTAATTTTGTATCCTACTACTTTACCAGATTCATTGCTTAGCTCTAGTAGTTTTCTGATGGCACCTTTAGGATTTTCTATGTATAGTATCTTGTTATCTGCAGACATTGACAGTTTTACTTCTTCTTTTCCAGTTTGGATCCCTTTTATTTCTTTTTCTTCTCTAATTGCTATGGCTAAAACTTCCAAAACTATGTTGAATAATAGTGGTGAGAGTGGGCACCCTTGTCTTGTTCCTGATCTTAGAAGAAATGCTTTCAGTTTTTCACCATTCAGAATGATGTTGGATGTGGGTTTGTCATATATGGCTTTTATTATGTTGAGGTAGGTTCCCTCTATGCCCACTTTCTGGAGAGTTTTCATCATAAATGGGTGTTGAATTGTGTCAGAAGCTTTTTTTGCATCTATTGAAATTATCATATGGTTTTAATCCATCAATTTGTTAATATGGTTTATCACATTGATTGATTTGCATATATTGACGAATCCTTGCATTCCTGGGATAAACCCCACTTGATCATGGTGTATGATCCTTTTAATGTGCTGTTGGATTCTGTTTGTTAGTATTTTGTTGAGGATTTTTGTATCTATGTTCATCAGTGATATTGGCCTGTAATTTTCTTTTTTCGTGACACCTCTGGTTTTGGGATCAGGGTGATGGCGGCCTCATAGAATGAGTTTGGGAGTGTTCCTCCCTCTGCTATATTTTGCAAGAGTTTGAGAAGGATAGGTGTTAGCTCTTCTCTAATGTTTGATAGAATTCGCCTGTGAAGCCATCTGGTCCTGGGCTTTTGTTTGTTGGAAGATTTTTAATCCCAGTTTCAGTTTCAGTGCTTGTGATTGGTCTGTTCATATTTTCTGTTTCTTCCTGGTTCGGTCTTGGAAGGTTGTACTTTTCTAAGAATTTGTCCATTTCTTCCAGGTTGTCCATTTTATTGGCATAAAGTTGCTTGTAGTAGTCTCTCATGATCCTTTGTATTTCTGCGTTGTCAGTTGTAATTTCTCCTTTTTCATTTCTAATTCTATTGATTTGAGTCTTCTCCCTTTATTTCCTGATGAGTCTGGCTAATAGTTTATCAATTTTCTTTATTTTCTCAAAGAACCAGGTTTTCTTTCTTTTTCTTTTTTTTTAACATCTTTATTGGAGTATAATTGCTTTACAATGGTGTTAGTTTCTGCTTTATAGCAAAGTGAATCAGTTATACATATACATATGTTCCCATATCTCTTCCCTCTTGTGTCTCCCTCCCTCCCATCCTCCCTATCCCACCCCTCTAGGTGGTCACAAAGCACCGAGCTGATCTCCCTGTGCTATGCGGCTGCTTCCCATTAGCTATCTATTTTACGTTTGGTAGTGTATATATGTCCATGCCACTCTCTCACTTTGTCACAGCTTACCCTTCCCCCTCCCCATATTCTCAAGTCCATTCTCTAGTAGGTCTGTGTCTTTGTTCCTGTCTTGCCCTTAGGTTCTTTATGACCATTTTTCCCCCCCTAGATTCCATATATATGTGTTAGCATATGGTATTTGATTTTCTCTTTGTGACTTACTTCACTCTGTATGACAGATTCTAGGTCCATCCGCCTCACTACAAATAACTCAATTTCATTTCTTTTTATGGCTGAGTAATATTCCATTGTATATATGTGCCATGTCTTCTTTATCCATTCACCTGTCGATGGACACTTAGGTTGCTTCCATGTTCTGGCTATTGTAAATAGAACTGCAATGAACATTTTGGTACATGACTCTTTTTGAATTATGAGAACCAGCTTTTAGTTTTATTGATCTTTGCTCTTGTTTTCTTTATTTCTGTTTCATTTATTTCTGCTCTGGTCTTTATGATTTCTTTCCTTCTGCTAACTTTGGGAGTCTTTTGTTGTTGTTGTTGTTCCTCTTTCTCTAATTGCTTTAGGTGTAAGATTAGGTTGTTTATTTGAGATTTTTCTTGTTTCTTGAGGTATGATTGTATTGTATTGCTATAAACTTCCCTCTTGGGACTGCTTTTGCTGCATCCCATAAGATTGCGTCGTCATGTTTTCATTTTTATTTGTTTTTAGGCATTATTTGATTTCTTCAGTGATCTCTTGGTTGTTTAGTAGTGCATTGGTTAGCCTCATGTGTTTGTATTTTTTACAGTTTTCTCCCTGTTGTTGATATCTAGTCTCATAGCATTGTAGTTGGAAAAGATGATTGATATGATTTCAATTTTCTTAAATTTACTGAAGCTTGGTTTGTGACCCAAGATGTGATCTATCCTGGAGAATGTTCCGGGTGACCTTGAGAAGAGTGTATTCTGTTGTTTTTGGATGGATTGTCCTAGAAATGTCAGTTAGGTCCATCTGGTCTAATGTGTCATTTAAAGCTTGTGTTTCCTTATATATTTTCTGTTCAGATGATCTGTCCATTGGTTTAAGTGGGGTGTTAAAGTCACCTACTATTATTGTGTTATGCTTGATTTCTCCTTTTATGGTTGTTAGCATTTGCCTTATGTATTGACGTGTTTCCTATGTTGGGTGCATAGATATTTACAATTGTTATATCTTCTTGAATTGATCCCCTGATCATTATGTAGTGTCCTTCCTTGTCTCTTGTAATAGTCTTTATTTTGAAGTCTGTTTTGTCTGATATGAGTATTGCGACTCTAGCTTTCTTTTGATTTCTATTTGCATGGAATATCTTTTTCCATCCCCTCACTTTCAGTCTGTATCTGTCCCTAGGTCTAAAGAGAGTCTCTTGTAGACAGCATAGATATGGGTCTTGTTTTTATATCCATTCAGCCAGTCTGTGTCTTTTGGTTGGATCATTTAATGCAGTTATATTCAAGGTTATTATCAATATATATGTTCCTATTACCATTTTCTTAATTGGTTTGGGTTTGTTTTTGGAGGTCTTTTCCTCCTCTTGTGTTTTCCCCCAAGAGAAGTTCCTTTAGCATTTGTTGTAAAGCTGGTTTGGTGTTGCTGAATTCTCTTAACTTCTGCTTGCATGTAAAACTTTTGACTTCTCTGTCGTATCTGAATGAGATCCTTTCTGGGTAGAGTAATCTTGGTTGTATGCTTTCCCCTTTCATCACTTTAAATATATCTTGCCACTCCCTCTGGCCTGTAGAGTTTCTGCTGAAAGATCAGCTGTTAACCTTATGGGGATCCCCTTGTATGTTATTTGATTCTTTTCCCTTGCTACTTTTAATATTTTTTCTTTGTGTTTAATTTTTGTTAGTGCGATTAGTACATGTCTCAGCATGTTTCTCTTTGTGTTTATCCTGTATGGTACTCTCTGAGCTTCCTGGACTTGGGGTGGCTATTTCCTTTCCCGTGTTGGGGAAGTTTTCGATGATAATGTCTTCAAATATTCTCTCAGACCCTTTTTCTCTTCTTCTTCTGCGACCCCTATAATTCAAATGTTGGTACACTTAATGTTGTCCCAGAGGTCTCTGAGACTGTCCTCCATCCTTTCTGTTCTTTTTTCTTTATTCTGCTCCTCGACAGTTATTTCCACCATTTTATCTTCCAGTTCACTAATCCGTTCTTCTGCCTCAGTTATTCTGCTACTGATTCCTTCTAGAGTATTTTTAATTTCAGTTATTGTGTTATTCTTTACTGTTTGTTTGCTCTTTAGTTCTTCTAGGTCCTTGTTGAACATTTCTTGTGTTTATTCTATTGTTGAAATTTTGGATCATCTTTACTATCATTACTCTGAATTCTTTTTCTGGTGGTTTGCCTATTTCCTCTTCATTTATTTGGTCTTTGGGTTTTTATCTCGCTCCATTGCCTGCAAGGTATTTCTCTGTCTTCTCATTTTGTATAATTTACAGTATTTGAGGTCTCTTTTCCCCAGGGTGCTGGATTGTAGTTCCTATGGTTTCTGTTCTCTGCCCCCAATGGTGAGGTTGGTACAGTGGCTTGTGTACACTTCCTGAATCAGGGAGGGGCTGGTGCCTGCATTCTTGTCGGTGGTGCTGAGTCTTTTCCCTCTGATGAGCAGGGCCATGTCAGGTGGTGTATTTGGGGGTTTCTTTGAGTTTAGTATGACTTTAGGTTGTCTGTGTGTTGATGGGCGGGTTTGTGTTCCTGTCTTGCTTGTTGTCTGGTGTGAGGAGTCCAGTGCTGGGAGCTGCTGGCAGTTGAGTGGAGCCAGGTCTTGCATTCTGATAGAGGCCTCCATGAGAGCTCTCAACGATTAATCTTCCCTGGATCTGGGAATTCTCTAGTGGCCCAGCATCATGGACTCGGTACTCCCACCCCAGAGCCTCAGGCCCAACTTCCGGTAGAGGAACCAAGACGTCGCCAGTCGCTCATTCTGGCAATAAAGGGGATTAAAAAAAAACAAACTAACTAACAAAACCCCAGACAAATGGTAAAAAGTAAAATCAAACAAACAAAAATAGAAACAAGGAAACACACACACACAAAAGAAACAAAAACAGAACCAAATAAGTCAAAAAGTAAGAGAACAACCAGACAAACAAAAGAACCCAAGAATGAAATGAAACAAAAAGAAAACTGACAAAACACAAAAACAAAACCAAAGCAGATTGCCAACTGAAGAATGAAGCAAAGAAACAAAACAAACTGACAGAAATGATTAAAAAAAAAGAAAAAGAGTAAGGGAAAAGAAGACAGAACAACAGAAAAGCAATGTAGAAATAGAACTATAAAAAAATAAAATAGAAACTATATTAAAGAAAATTAAAAAGACAAAACAAAGACAAACAAAAACCAGAGAAAGGGTAAAAAGAAAAATCAAACAAACAAAAACAGAAAGAAGGAAACACACACATGTAAAAGAAACAAAACAGAATCAGATAAAACAGAAAGCATGAGAACGAGACAAATAGAACTCAAAAATGATATCAGACAGTTAGGATTAAAACTAACAAAAACACATAACCTAAAAACAAAACCAAAGCAGTGTGCCAACTGAAGAATAAAGCAAGAAAACAGAACAAACTGATAAAAATGATTAAAGAAAAAAAATAATAAAATAAAATAAAAAGGAAGAAAAACACAGGACAAGAAACAAAGTAGAAATGGAAATATAAAAAAAATTTATATTAAAGCAAAAGAAGAAGAAAAAAGGGAAAGAACACAGTACAACAGAAAAGCAAAGTAAAAATAGAAATATATTTAAAAAATTAAAAATATGTTATAAAACATGGAGATCCCAAAAGACTAAAAAAATTACTAAAACAACACAAAAAAATAAAAAAAGAAAGACCCAAAAAACAAAAGCCAGAACCAACAACAGAATGAATCAAAACATAATAAAATTAGTAGTAATAATTGTGTTTCCCTGGGGTCTCTGCTATAAGTGTCCTCGAACATGCCTCGATCCACAGCCCACATCCGCCGCCCCAAGAGGCTCTCCTCTGTCTCTGGGCTGGTCTCTGGACCTGCTGTGGGCCCTGTGGGGACCCCTCAGTCTCTGATCTGGCCCAGTTCCTGCATGTGCTGCCCCCAGAGTCCACAGCTGCCAGAACTAGGCCATTCTCATTTGTGGGAACACTCATTGCCTACTCAAATATTCCATAGGTGCAGGGTCTACCTAGCTGATCATGGGGATTTAATCTGCAACTTGTATGGCTGTTGGAAAGAGTTTCAGGAATCTCTCATCTGCTTCAGCTCCTCTGCCCCGGGGTGCAGGTCCTTTCTCTCCTTCTCCTTCTCCCTTCTTTTTTCCATCCTACCCAGTTATGCAGGGATCTTTATAGCCCTTTCCGGTGTCCAAGGTCTTCTCCTAGTTTTCAGCCAGTGTTCTGTGAGAATTGTTGCATCTGTAGATGTATTCCCGATGCATTCGTGGAGAGAGATGAGCTCCACATCCTCCTACTCCTCCGCCATCTTGTATCTCTGAAATATTTTTTTTGAAAAACATATTTTAGTTCTTCTACTCCTATTTGTCCTGTACTTCATTTATGTGGGGAGGTGGAGGGGGGAGAGTGGATGTGATATACGTGTGTATATCTAAACTTTAAAGATTCTGGGTGGTTAAGAATCCACCTGCCAATGCAGGGGACATGGTTCGAGCCCTGGTCCGGGAAGATCCCACATGCTGCAGAGCAATTAAGCCTGTGTGCCACAACTACTGAACCTGTGCTCTAGAGCCCACGTGCATGCCATAACTACTGAAGCCTGTGTGCCTAGAGGCCATGCTCCTCAACAAGAGAAGCCACCACAATGAGAAGCCTGTGCAGCACAATGAAGAGTAGCCCCTGCTCACCACAACTAGAGAAAGCCCACACGCAACAATGAAGACCCAACACAGCCAAAAATAAATTAAATAAATCAATTTATTTAAAAAAACTTTAAAGATTCTATTCCACTCTCTTCTGAAAATCCTGGATTGTCAGTGGATGTGTAATATAAGGATGGAATAAGTAACACTGAACAGTTTTAAGATACAGAAACTAGTAATAACTGTAACAATAAATTAATCTTTGTAAGTAATATATTTAGAAATTATTTAGGTGCTGGGAGGAAACTTGGCTTATTTGTTCATTTTTAGGTACAGCTAGAAAGTAAATCCCAACCTTTTACTTTCAACTAATTTTATTTCTGAACCTAAAGTGTGTCTTTTGTGGATAGCATATAGTTTGATCTTTTTTTTTTAGGATGGGCCCAGGGGATAAAGAATGCAGTTTTATTGTGTCTTTTAATATATGTTATGTATGTGCATACAGACATACATACATGGCAGGATAGATAAGAGGTAATACAACTGAATGAGAACTAATTGCAACAGTGACCTAGGGTAAGAGAATTTCTTTGGGTGGATGCTAGATGTAGTTCTAACCTTTTTTCCAGTCGTGGTTAAAAGGGAAATTAGAGGATTATAGAGTTTTCAGTGCATAACTGAAGGACTGGTGAGATCAAAAATTCATTCTGGATGGAAAGCAGAACATGCTTGGGAAAGGAGAATTGCCTCTGGACCATAAGCTCAGCAAATTCCAGGCTTAGTTTGATCATTTTAAAATACATTCTGCCAATCTATGCTTTTTAATCGAAGAATTTAATCTAGTTATATTAAATCAAATTATTGATAAGGCAGGACTTATGTCTGCATTCTATTGTTTGTTTTCTCTATGTCTAATAAATTTTATTGTTCTTCATTCCTCCATGCCATCTTTTATGTTAAAAATAATTTTTGTAGGGCTTCCCTGGTGGCGCAGTGGTTGAGAGTCTGCCTGCCGATGCAGGGGACACGGGTTCGTGCCCCGGTCTGGGAGGATCCCGCATGCCGCGGAGCGGCTGGGTCCGTGGGCCATGGCCGCTGAGCCTGCGCGTCCGGAGCCTGTGCTCCGCGGCGGGAGAGGCCACAACAGTGAGAGGCCCGCGTACCGCAAAGAAAAAAAAAAAAAAAAAATAATTTTTGTAGACTATTATTTTAATTCATTTGTCTCTTCTACTATTTTAAGTTATTTTCTTAGGGGTTGCCATAGGGATTAACATTCTCATTTAAACAGTCTAGTTCAGATTTACAGTAACTTAATTTTGATAGTATATGTTAATGAACTGAATGAATTGTATCTCCCCAAAATTCATATTTTGAAGGCCTAACCTCCAATGCAACTGTATTTGGATAAAGGGCCTTTAAGGAGGTAATTAAGGTTAAATAAGTTCATAAGAATTGGTTCCTAACTTGATAGGACTGGTATCCTTATAAAAAGAAGAAGAGACACAAAAGGGCTTTTTCCCTGTGTATACAGAGTAAATGACATGTGAGGACACAGTGAGATGGTAGCTGTCTACAAGACAGGAAGAGAAACTTCACCAGAAACCAATTCTGATGCCACCTTGATCTTGGACTTCTAGCCTTTAGAACTGTGAGAAAATAAATTTCTGTTGTTTAGCCACCTAGTACAGTCTGTTATGGCAACCTAAGCAGACCTAATACAATTTACAAAAACTTGGCTCCTGTATGGCTCCATTCCTCTCTCCTCTTTATGCTGTTATTTTTACAACTTACACATCTTTACATTGTATGCCTATAAACACAGATTTATAATTATTGGTCTATGCAGTTGTCTTTTCAATCAGATAGGAGAAAAGTGGAGTTACAAACAATAATACATTTATATTGTCTTTTTTTTCCTCATGTGAATTTGCATTATGTCTAGTATTCTTTCATTTCAGCCTGAAAGATTTCAATTAATATTTCTTGTATGAAAAATCTAGCAACAAATTCTCTCAGTTTTTGATTATCTGGGAATCTCTTAATTTCTCCCTTTTATGAGGAATAATTTTTCTGGCTATAGATTCCTTGTTGTCAGGTTTTTCTATTTGTTTTTCTTTCAGCACCTTGAATGTGTTATTCCACTGCCTTCTGGCCACCATGATTTCTGTTGAGAAATCAACGGTTAATCTTATTGAGACTCCCTTGTAAGCAATGAATCACTTCTCTCTTGCTGCTTTTAAGATGTCTTTTTCTTCCTTCCTTCCTTCCTTCCTTCCTTTCTTCTTTCAACAATATGATAATGATATGTCTAGGTATGGTTCTTTTTGATTTCATCCTCCTAGAAGTTTGTAGAAGTTCTTGGATGTGTAGATTAACAGCTTTCATCCAATTTGGGAAGTTTTCAACCATATTTCTTTAAATATCCTCTGTTCCTTTCCTCTTTCTTCCTTCTTCTGCAACTCCCATTATTCACGTTATTGTTGATGATGTCCTAGATGACTATAAGACTCTGTATTTTTTTTTATTCTTCCCCCACCCCATTTCCTCAAATTGGATTTCTTTTGATTTACCTTCAAGTTCACTGATTGTTCTACTGGTGCAAATCTGTTGAGTGCTTCTATTGAATTTTATTTTCAGCTATTGTATTTTTCTTTTTTTTTTAATAGATATTTATTGGAGTATAATTGCTTCACAATACTGTGTTAGTTTCTGTTGTACAACAGAGTGAATCAGTCATATGCATACATATATTTCCATGTCCCCCCCCGCCCCTTGAGCCTCCCTCCCTCCCACCCTCCCTATCCCACCTGCTAGGTCATCTCAAAGCACCAAGCTGATCTCCCTGTGCTATGCTGCTGCTTCCCACTAGCTATTTTACATTTGGTAGTGTATATATGTCGATGCTACTCTCACTTCACCCCAGCTTCTCCTTCCCACCCCGTGTCCTCAAGTCCATTCTGTATGTCTACCTCTTTATTCCTGCTCTGCCACTAGGTTCATCAGTACCTTTTTTTAGATTCCATCTATATGCGTTAGTATACACTATTTGTTTTTCTCTTTCTGACTTACTTCACTCTGTATTACAGACTCTAGGCCCATCCAGCTCACTACAAATAACTCAATTTTGTTTCTTTTTAAGGCTGAGTAATATTCCATTGTATATATGTGCCACATCTTCTTTATCCATTCATCTGTTGATGGACATTTAGGTTGCTTCCATGTCCTGGCTATTGTAAATAGTGCTGCAGTGAACACTGTGGTACACGTCTCTTTTTGAATTATGGTTTTCTCAGGGTATATGCCCAGTAGTGGGATTATTGGGTCATATGATAGTTCTAATTTTAGGTTTCTAAGGAATCTCCATACTGTTCTCTATAGTGGTTGTATCAGTTTATACCACCAACAATGCAGGAGGGTTCCCTTTTTGCCACACCATTTCCAGAATTTATTGTTTGTAGATTTTTTGATAATGCCATTCTGACCCATGCAAGGTGGTATGTCATTGTAGTTTTGATTTGCATTTCTCTAATAATTAGTGATGTTGAGCATCTTTTCATGTGCCTCTTGACCATCTGTATGTCTTTGGTGAAATGTCTACTTAGGTCTTCACCCATTTTTGGATTGGGTTGTTTGTTTTTCTGATACTGAGCTCCATGAGCTGTTTGTATATTTTGGAGATTAATCCTTTGTCCGTTGTTTCATTTGCAAATATTTTCTCCCATTCTGAGGGTTGTCTTTTCATCTTGTTTATGGTTTCCTTTGCTGTGGAAAAAGTTTTAAGTTTCAGTAGGTCCCATTTGTTTATTTTTGTTTTTATTTTCATTACTGTAGGAGGTGGGTCAAAAAGATCTTATTGTGGTTTATGTCAAAGAGTGTGTTTCCTATGTTTTCCTCTAAGTGTTTTATAGTGTATGGCCTTATGTTTAGGTCTTTAATCCATTTTGAGTTTATTTATGTGTATGGTGTTAGGTAGTGTTCTAATTTCATTCCTTTACACGTAGTTGTCTAGTTTTCCCAGCACCACTTATTGAAGAGGCTGTCGTTTCTCCACTGTATTTTCTTGCCTCCTTTGTCGTAAATTAGGTGACCATATGTGCGTGGGTTTATCTCTGGGCTTTCTATCCTGTACCATTGATTTCTATTTCTGTTTTTGCACCAGTATAATACTGTCTTGATTACTGTAGCTTTGTAGTATAGTTTGAAGTCTGGGAACCTGATTCCTCCAGCTCCGTTTTTCTTTCTCAAGATGGCTTTGGCTATTTGGGGTCTTTTGTGTTTCCATACGAATTGTAAAATTTTTGTTCTTATTCTGTGAAGAATGCCATTGGTAGTTTGATAGGGATTGCATTGAACCTGTACATTGCTTTGGATAGTATAGTCATTTTCACAATATTGATTCTTCCAATCCAAGAATATGGTATATTTCTCCATCTGTTTATGTCATCTTTGATTTCTTTCATCAGTGTTTTATAGTTTTCTGAGTACCAGTCTTTCGACTCCTTAGGTAGGTTTATTCCTAGGTATTTTATTCTTTTTGTTGTGATGGTAAATGGGATTGTTTCTTTAATTTCTCTTTCTGGTCTTTTGTTGTCAGTGTATAGGAAACCAGAGAATTCTGTGCATTAATTTTGTATCATGAAACCTTACCAAATTCATTGATTAGTTCTAGTAGTTTTCTGGTGGCATCTTTAGAATTTTCTATGTATAGTATCATGTCATCTGCATATAGTGACAGTTATACTTCTTCTTTTCCAATTTGTATTCATTTTATTTCTTTTACTTCTCTGATAGCAATGGCTAGGACTTCCAAAACTATGTTGAATAAAAGTGGCAAGAGTGGGTATCCTTGTCTTGTTCTTGATCTTAGTGGAAATGCTTTCAGTTTTTCACCATTGAGAATGATGTTTGCTGTGGTTTTGTCGTATATGGCCTTTATTATGTTGAGGTAGGTTTCCTCTATGCCCATTTTCTGGAGAGTTTTATCATAAGTGGGTGTTGAATTTCCTCAAAAGGTTTTTTTGCATCTATTGAGGGGATCATAGAATTCACCTGTGAAGCCGTCTGATCCTGGACCTTTATTTGTTGGAAGATTTTAAACTACAGTTTCAATTTCATTACTTGTGATAGGTCTGTTTGTATTTTCTGATTCTTCCTGGTTCAGTCTTGGGAAATTGTACCTTTCTGAGAATTTGTCCATTTCCTCGTGGTTGTCCATTTTATTGGCATATAGTTGTTTGTAGTAGTCTCTTATAATCCTCTGTATTTCTGTGGTGTCAGTTGTGATATCTTCTTTTTAATATTTAATTTTACTGATTTGCTTCCTCTCCCTTTTTTACGTGATGAGTCTGGCTAAGGGTTTATCGATTTTGTTGATCTTCTCAACGAACCAGCGTTTAGTTTTATTGCTCTTTGATATTGTTTTCTTCATTTCTATTTAATTTATTTCTGCTCTGATCTTTATGATTTCTTTCCTTCTACTGCCTTGGATTTTCTTTCTTCTTCTTTCTCTAGTTGTTTTTGGTGTAGGGTTAGATTGTTTATTTGAGATTTTTCTTGTTTCTTGAGGTGAGATTGAATTGCTATAAACTTCCCTCTTAGAACTACTTTTGCTGCATACCATAGGTTTTGGGTTGTCATATTTTCATTGTCATTAATTTCCATGTATTTTTAAAATTTCTTCTTTGATTTCTTCAGTGATCTCTTGGTTATTTAGTAGTGCACTGTTTAGCCTCCATGTATTTGTGTTTTTTATAGTTTATTTTCCTGTAACTGATTTCCAGTCTCATAGCATTGTGGTCAGAAAAGACGCTTGATGTGATTTCAATTTTCATAAATTTTCCGAGGCTTGACTTGAGACCCTAGATGTGATCTGTCCTGGGGAATGTTCCATGTGCACTTGAGAAGAAAGTGTCTTCTGCCACTTTCAGGTGGAATGTTCTATAAATATCAAGTAAATCTATGTGATTTATTGTGTCATTTAAGGCTCCTGTTTCCTTATTTATTTTCTGTTTGGATATCTGTCCATTGGTGTAAGTGGGGCGTTAAAGTCCCTTACTATTACTGTGTTCCTGTCAGTTTCCCCTTTCATGGTTGTTAGCATTTGCCTTATGTATTGAGATGCTCCTATGTTGGGTGCATAAACATTTATAATTGTTATATATTCTTCTTGGATTGATCCCTTCATCATTATGTAGTGTCCTTCCTTATCTCTTGTAAGGGTCTTTATTTTAAAATCTATTTTATCTGATATGAGTATTGCTACTCCAGCTTTCTTTTGATTTCTATTTGCATGGAATATCTTTTTCCATCCCTTCACTTTCAGTCTGTATGAGTCCCTGGGTCTGAAGTGGGTCTCTTATAGGCAGCATAGACATGGGTCTTGCTTTTGTATCCATTCAGCCAGTCTGTGTCTTTTGGTTGGATCATTTAACCATTTACTTTCAAGGTGATTATTGATATGTATGTTCATATTACCATTTTCTTAATTGTTTTGGGTTTGTTTTTGTGGGTCTTTTTCTTCTCTTGTGTTTCCTGCCTAGAGAGGTTCCTTTAGTGTTTGTTGTAAAGCTGGCTTTGTGGTGCTGAATTCTATTAGCTTTAGCTTGTCTGTAGAGCTTTTGATTTCTCTGTTGAATCTGAATGAGATCCTTCCTGGGTAGACTAATCTTGGTTGTAGTTTCTTCCCTTTCATCACTTTAAATATATCATGCCACTCCCTTTTGGCTTGCAGACTTTCTGCTGAAAAACCAGCTGATGACCTTATGGGGATTCCCTTGTATGTTTTTCCCTTGCTGCTTTTAATGTTTTTTCTTTGAATTTAATTTTTGTTAGTTTGATTAATATGTGTCTTGGTGTGTTTCTCCTAGGGTTTATCCTGTATGGGATTCTCTGTCCTTCCTGGACTTGAGGGACTCTTTCCTTACCCATTGTTAGGGAAGTTTTCCACTGTAATCTCTTCAAATATTTTCTCAGACCCTTTCTCTTTCTCTTCTTCTTCTGGGACCCCTATAATTCGAATGTTGGTGCATTTAGTGTTGTCCCAGAGGGCTTTGAGATTGTCTTCGATTCTTTTCATTCCTTTTTCTTTATTCTGCTCCTTAGCAGTTATTTCCACCATTTTGTCTTCCAGCTCAGTTATTCGTTCTTCTGCCTCAGTTATTCTGTTATTGATTCCTTCTAGTGTATTTTTCATTTCAGTTATTGTGTTGTTCATTACTGTTTGTTCTTTTGTTCTTCTAGATCTTTGTTAAACATTTCTTGTATTTTCTCAGTGCATGTCTCCATTCTCTTTCCAAGATTCTGGCTCATCTTTACTATCATTACTCTGAATTCTTTTTTGGTCTTGTAGGTTTTTACCTTGCTCCTTCATCTGTGACGTATTTTTTTTGCTGTCTCTCTTTTTTTTTTTATGATTGGGATTGTGTTCTTGCCTTACTGGTTGTTTGATCTGAGGTTTCCAACACTGGAGTTTGTAGGTGTTGGGTATAGCTGGGTCTTGGTGCTGAGATGAGGACCTCCAGGAGACCTCACTCTGATGAATATTCCCTGGGGTCTGAGGTTCCCTGTTAGTCCAGTGGTGCAGACTTGGAGCTCCCACTGCGGGAGCTTTGACCTGACCCCCGGCTCATGAACCAAGATCCTGCAAGCTGCACTGGGTGGCAAAAAACAACAACAACAGCAAAAAAAACAAACAAACCAGTAACGAAGTAAAAAATAAAATTAGGCTAGGAAACTAACAGATGTCTTAGAAAGAATATAAGAATAAAAATATAGATGAAACAACCAGAAGGTAAAACAGAACTGCAATAATAAAAAAAAGAGGAGGAGAAAATAAAGAAAAAGGTGGAAAAGACCTTGGCTGTGGAGGGTGGGGCCTAAGCAGGAGTGGGGTTTGGGCAGTGAGTGGAGCCTATTCTTAGGACCAACAGGGCTGGAAAAAGCCCTGGGTGGTATGTGGGGTGGGGCTTAGGCTCAACGGGGCCCAGGTTTGCCTCCCACCTCTGGTCTCGGGTGGGGGGCACCCCACCTGGGAGCCCAGAAGGATTCCCAAGCCTGAGTGGGTGGGGCAAACGCCCTCTGTTCTTTCTCCTGCTCCTGAGGTCCTGGAGGGCCCCTCCCACCTGCCTCTCCTGTTCTCACCTGGCCTCTCTCCTATGCTCCCAGGACCAGTGTGGCCAGGAGGGGGCCTCTGAGGGCACAGGACTCAGCCCAAGAGCCAGGCAGACTTCCCTGGCCAATTGGGCAAGGGAAACGTGATCCAAGCCCCCAAGGGTCCCTCCAGGCATGGGAACCCCTCCCCCCTCTCAGCCACCCTTCAGGGGCCCCGGTCCTGTCTGTGCTCCAGTTCTCTGCCTTTCAGTCCCCCCATGTCCTACTGGTTTGCTTGGGAGTTTCTCCTGTCTCCCTGGGCATCGAGGTCCCCCACCAGCATCTGGCAAGCACCCTAGTTGTGGGGAGACACGAACTCTGCATCTTCCTGCACTGCCATCTTGACTCCATCCCCTAGCTATTGTATTTTTCAACTCCAGAATTTCTGTTTGGTTCTTTAAATAACGTCTATCTCTTCACTGATATTCTCTATTTGATAAAACATAATTCTCATGTTTTCCTTTCATTCTTTAGACATGATTTTTTTTTTTTTAGTTCTTTGAACATTTTAAAAATGGATCTTTTAAAATCTGTGTCTGCTAATTCCAACATCTGAACCTCCTCAGCAGTATCTATAGACAGCTTTTTTCCCTGGGTATGAGCCATACTTAATTCTTTCTTTCCATGTCTCATAAATTTTTACTGAAAACTGCACATTTTAAATAATAGAGTATGGCAACTCTGGAATTCAGATTTTCCTTTCTCCAGGGCTTGTTATTGTTTCTGCTTGTTGTTTGTTTACATACTGTTCTGAACTAATTTTATAAATTATTATTTTTTATGTGTGGCAATTGAAGTCTCTACATGGCTAGCTTAGAGGTCACATAACAATCAGATAGAGATGTCTGTTAAAGCTGTCTGTTAGTTTTGTATGGTTGTATTAAAAGTTACCACAAACTAGGTGGCTTAAAGCAATACACATTTTATCTGTTATGGTTCTGGATGTTATAATTGAAATAATTTTCAGTGGGCTGAAATCAAGGTGTTAACAGGATTGCAATCTCTCCAGAAGGTCAAGGGAAGAATCTGTTTCTCTGTAATTTCCAAATTCTAGAGTTGCATTCCTTGGCTCATGGACCTTTACCCTATCCTCAAAGCCAGGAGTGTAGCCTATTGCCTTAGTCCTCACATTGCCTTTTCCTTCTTTGTCAAATCTCCCTTGATCTCACTCATATAAGGGCACTTTTGATTGCAAAATTAAGGCCCATCCAGGTAACCTCCCCATCTCAGTATCCTTAGCTTAACAACATCAGTAATTCTCTTTTGCCAGGTATGCTAACATTCGAAGGTTATAGAGATTAGGACTTGGACATCTTTGATAGCCATTATTCAGCCTACCACAGCCAGGAACCCATAAATCTCCTAGTCTTTGCCAAAAGACTGTGTGTGTGTTGAGGAACACCTGCAACACTTGACAACTCTGCCTTAGCCTTCACTTCCTGCCAAGCAGACTCTCTTACCCCAGCTTTTCCTTTTAAGACTTTTGATTTATCTGTTGTTTGCCCCAGTCTTTGTCCCCCACTTCATGCAGCTACAAAGTTAAAACACCTATCGGTGACTTTTTGACAAGGGCTCCCTAGAGAGAAAGCTTTTCATATTGGACAAGTTCCATGTTAAATAAAACAGAGGTGACCTTTTCCCTTTCTTCTAGGGAATCACCATATAGGTCAAATAATAGTAATGCTTTGTGCATGAGGTTCTGCAAGAGCTTTGGCTTTATTCTGCTCCTTACAGTGGCTGCCAGGCTGCACTGGGAATGCAGGCTATTATTTTTCAAAGTTACTACAGAGTTGGTGAATAGGACACGGGAATAGGGCAAATTAAAAATGTCATAAAACTTACTGTTCTTACCAAGATTCAGCTGTTTTTTGATTAGATGTTCCCTGGATTGCTGCAAGCCTCTGGGTAATTCCCAGAGTTCCAAAAATGTGAGTCTGACCACTTTTGCCAGTTTTATTCATTGTTTTTATGGAAAATAACATTTTTTAGGTACTCCATTATTTTTCTTGATGTAACTCATCAAACTGTTTTTATTTTAATGGTTGTACCATTTTCTGTTCCCATCAGCAGTGTTTGACAGTTGCAGTGCTTTTGTATTATGTATTCTGTATGATCATGTTTTTGTTTTAGATATTCTAATAGGTGTGTACTGATATCTCTTTGAGGTTTTAATTTGTGTTTTCCTAATAAGTGGTATGCTAAATGTCTTTTCAGATATTTATTTTCCATCTGCTTATCTTCTTTGGTGAAATGTCCTTTCAAATATCTTGTCCCTTTTTTCTATTGCTTGTTTATTTATTTATTTTTTTGCGGTACGCGGGCCTCTCACTGTTGCGGCCTCTCCTGCCGTGGAGCACAGGCTCCGGACGCGCAGGCTCAGTGGCCATGGCTCATGGGCCCAGCCGCTCCGCGGCACGCGGGATCCTCCTGGACTGGGGCACGAACCTGCGTCCCCTGCATCAGCAGGCGGACTCCCAACCACTGTGCCACCAGGGAAGCCCTGCTTGTTTATTTTATTATTATTGAACTTTGCAGGTTCTTTCTATATTCTGGGAACAAGTCCTTAATCAGAAATGTGATTTGCAGGTATTTCCTAATGTGTGTCTTTTTATTCTTTTAACAATGTCTTTTGAAGAGCAGAAGTTCTTAATTTTAATGAAGTCCACTTTATCAATTTTTTACAGTATGGATGATGCATTTGGTGTCATATATCACAAATCTTTGCCTAATCCAGTGTTCTAATTTTTTTTCTTTTAGAATTTTTATAGTATTGGGCTCTTACAGTTTTTTATATGTAATTTTAGATTTTTATTTAAGTCTGTGATCATTTGAGTTAATTTTTGTTTACACAAGGTATGAATTGAAGGTTTGTTTCTTTGCTTACTTGCTTGCTTGCCTGCCTGCATAGGGATATATGATTTTTCCAGAACCTTTTGTCAGAAATACTGTTATTTTTCTACTGCCTTGTCTTGCACCTTTGTCTAAAATCAGTTGACCAATTTAGGCATTTCAGGACTCCCTCTTTGTTCCATTTATCAATTTTTAGGCTATCTTTATAGCAAAACATTGTTTTGATTCTTGTCAATTCAATTTTGAATTCAAGTAATGTAAGCCTTCCCACTTTATGCTTTTGTAAAGTTATGCTATTTTAAAGTTGTCATGGCTATTCTAAGTCAGTTATGTTACCATACAAAATTTAGAATCAATTTGAAAATTTCTGTAAAACATATTTTGTGAGAATTAATTTCTTAGCAATATTGATTGTCCTAACCTATGAAGACAACCTATTTCAGTTATTTTCTAATTTTTGATATATGTTTATAGTCTAGAATCTGATCTATTTTGGTGAATATTTGATGTATTCTTTAAAATGAATGAATATTCTGTTGTTTGGGTAAAAGCCTCTATAAATATCACTTAGGTCAAGTTAGTTGTTCGGGTCTTGTACTCCCGTACTGATTTTCTTCTGTATCCTTACTGAGAGAGGAGTATTGATTTCTCCAACTATACCTGTGGATTTGTCTGTTTTTCCTCTGAGTACTATCAATTTTTGTTTTATGTATTTTGCAGTGTTCTTATATTATCAATAGTATAATCTTTAATATCATGTAATATTTGTCTTTATCTGTAATAATAGTCCTTATCCTGAAGTCTACTTTGTCTCTTGTCTTGTATTAATAAAGCCATTCTAGCTTTTTAAAAACTGTTTAAATTAGTAATTGCATGAGCTATATCTTTCATCCTTTTACTTTTAACCTATGTTTTTATATGTTAAATGAGCTTCTTATAGATAGCACATAGTCGAGTCTTGTGTTTTTAGCCAATATGACCATCTCTGCCTCTTAATTGATTAGAACATTGATATTTACTCACTGCTATGATTCAGTTTAAATCTAATACCTTGCCAAATTTCTATTTGTTGCACATTTTTGTTCCATTTTCCTCTTTTCCTGCCTTTTTTTATTAATTGAGTTTGATACATTTTTATTTCCATTGTTGGCTTATTAATTATAGCTCATTTACTTAAAGAAAATTAGTTATTGCTTTAGAGAAGTGGTTCTCAACAGTGGGACATTTTGCCTTCTAGGGGACATTTGTCTGGACACATTTTTAATTGTCACAACTGTGAGGGTTCTTATGGCATCTAGTGGGCAGAGGTCCAGAATACAGTTAAATATCCTACAATGTGCAGGGTGGTCCTTCACAGCAAAGAATTATCTGTCCCCCAAAGTCGGTAGTATCTAGGTTCAGAAATGCTGTTCTAGGATTTACAGTACACATATTTAAAGTACAATAGTCCACCTTCAAATAATATTCTACCACTTCAGGTATAATTTAAGACTCCTAGAGTGGTTTACTTCAACTTTCTCCTTCCCATATTTCATGTTATTGCGTATTAGAGTCTGGCTCCATCTTCAGTGTCTGACTACTGACAACTTTCAAGCCCCACCACTTCCCTTTCTCTTTCTCCCTCACCCTGGGTGTGTTGATGAGAAAGCCCAGGTGCTCTCTTCTTTGGCACCAGTGGGAATTTCAAATTTTGCAAGCCTTGGTCTCTATATAGAAATTCCCACCCCAGTCCCATCCCCCAAACACCATAAAACCTAAGCAGGTCTCTTTTTCCCACTTTCCTAGACCAATTCAGGTCAGCTTAAGAGCCCTCCTTGCCCTCCTTATAAAGTTTCAATATGTGAGTAATAAGCTTTTTTAAACCCTCCCAGTATGTGACAGGTGTCATTGGTCTCAATATCCAAACCAGATTTTTGACATGTACTGCTCTATCTCTTGACCATGGGTCATATTTTCCTTGTTGTTGTTTGTCTCATAATTTTTATTGAATGCCCGGCATTATGTGTAGAAGAACAGGAAATATAGAGGTAAATAGCATTTATGTCCAGAAATGGCCATGTCTCTACTGTCAAGGCATTCATATGTGTCTATAAAGGTGTTTTATCTCAAGGTTGTCAGTAATTGGACTGGGTTTGTATTTCGCTATTGCTAGCATAATCCTCAGCACATGACAGGCTTCACATTCCCCTGGTTGTGGGCTTCCGTTGGCTTGTGGGACCTGTGCATGCGTTTTTCTCAGTGTTCCAATTCCACCCTTAGCTTTCAGCTATCCTCATGTCTATGCCATAGAGGAGGTCTCTTTCCGTGTTTTTGCCCCATCTCCAGGGTAAACTACCATTGTGTTACTGCTAGTTCATGGTGGGGTAAGGGGTTGGTCCTCAGTTCTGGTTCTGACTATTGTATTTTGTCAGTCTTGTTTAACATCTATGACTAAGATTATTTGATTTGACTGTCCTTAAACCTATTAAGATGAGAAAATAAGTCAAGGAATTTCATAATATTAAACAAATTTCACATTCCTTCAGTAAACCCCCCTCAGTCATTGACATTATTTAAAAATGTTTCCACCAGCTTCTTACAAATATTTTACTTAGAATATTTGAAAAAAATATTTGTAAAGGATATTGGTTTGTAATTTTTCAATGCAGTATTTGTCCAGATTTGCTTGAAAAATAACTTGAAAGTTAGTATTTAGCTTCATAAGTTAATTTGCAAGATTTCCTTCTTTTCCCATTCTTTGGAATAATTTAAATAGCATTGGGATTACATGCTTTTTAAAGTTTTGACAACACTCTTCTGTAAAACATGCTAGATCTGGTACTTTTTTTATGGGTGGGTCTTTTCAGGGGAAATTTATTCACTTAGACTTTTTATTTCTTCTAGGGTCAGGATTGGCAAATCATAGTTTCCTAAAATGTACTTGCATAAAATTGAACAAAGCCCTTTCTTAAGAGTATTTTAATTTTTTCTGCTTATGTGATTTTTTTTTTTTTTTTTTTTGGTTTTTGCTTTGTTTTCTATTTACACTTTCTCCCTGTTTTCACTGATTAGGTTAAATTGTATTTTAATTTTTTAGTGAAAGTGCTAATTTTTTTAATGTATTAATTTGTTTTCTGTTTTCTAACCCCTTAATATCTATTTTTATCTTTTAAAATTCCATTCTTCTGCTGTTAAGTTTATTTTATGGTGCTTAATTAGTTTGCTTTAAATCATGTTTCATTTTTATGAACTATTCTATATTTCTGTAGTGTTTATTCTTCATTGTGCTTCTTATAATTTTGATTTTATGTATGTGATGAAAATTTTCCCTTTATTCTTAAGTTCTGTTAGCTCATATTTCATCTCCTCCTGTTGTCTCTTCTCTGGATTCTTTTATCTCTGCCTCCGGGTCTCCCTTTCAAAGACAATAGTTCCTTTAAGTTGTTTTGTCTCTGAATTCATGGCCACATGCTTCATCTGCTCAGTTGCAGCACTGGCTGATGACAAACTTTGTCTGTTGGCAAAGTTTTTTGTTTTTTAGATATATGATCTATCTTAAGTTTATTTTTGTGTGTAGCGTAAGGTAGAGTTCCAGTATCATGTTTATTTTTATTTTTTACATATGTTTATCCTGTTGTAACAGAAAAATTTATTGAAAAGACTTCATCTCCCCATTGAATTTCCTTAGCACCACTGTCAAAAATAATAGACTATATATATGTGAGTTTCTTTCCGGACTCTATTCTGTTCCATCAGTTTCTGTGCTCATTATTATGCCAGTGCTACACTATCTTGATTATTATAGCTGACTATTGAGTCTTAAATTAAATAGTACAATCCTCTAGCCTTTTCTTTTTTCTTGAGATTGGCTTGTTTATTCTTGATTCTTTGCATTTCCATATTAATTTTAGAGTCAACTTGTTGATTTCTGCAAAAAATACTGCTGGGATTTTTATTAGGATTGTGTTCAATTAATAGATCAATTTGAAGAGACCAAGAAATTTGAGTTTTCCAGTCCACAAACGTGGCATATCTCTCCATTCACATAGGTTTGTGTTTTTTATAATAGGTTTATGTTTTTTGTGGGTAAGCCTTGGTATTTTCCCCATAGATTTTTATTATAGCATCATTCTCTCAATGGTCTTCCAGTTTCTTTATTATTCTTTATTATTGCATGGGTTGAATTTTCCTAGACCTGCTCTTTGAAGGAGTTTCCTGTAGAGGGAAAGATGATAGGGGAGCCTTATAACTGGTACAGAAACAGATTGGTTCCTACAGATATTATTGATTGTTTTATTCTTTATATAGCCCTGACTTTTCTGTTTAGTTTGTTTGTATTTTAGTTGTATTGGCTTCAACCACCAAGACAGCCCACCCCAGTTTCTGACCCTATTTGGGTAAAAAATGGAGCTGGCCTCTCTCCTTTGAGAAGTATATTTTCACTACCCTTTTTTCTGAGATTTGCCACTCCTGGGCTACTCTTTCTATGCTTTTTTTCGTGGCTTCGTCCCAATATTAACACCTGTTGGCAGCAGTCCTTACACAATTTTTCCTATCTGTATATTATATTTCAATATAGTTTCATTTAAAATGGAGTTTCAGAGATTTTCTTGGTGGTTTTATATGAATTCTAGGGAAAAAAAGGGAAAAGATACTCAGTTATGTAGCTATGTTAATGTAAGAGGTCCAAATTTTAATTTTTAAAAATGACATTTAAAACAATATATCAAACTTCCTAAACAAACTTATAAAGTAAATTCCCTATGTAATAAAATTAGGAGTTATCTCATAATGTTCTCAGTGTAGAAGGAATTCTGGATTTCCATCACTTACCCAAGAAATACCCATTTCCAAAATATATTTCTTTTGCTATAAAGGCCTATATTATTACAAAGGATTGAAACTAAATTAATCTGAGCAATTAGCTAAAGCAAAACTCCTTCAATATTTTCATTTTTCTAAGACTCTTTTAAGCTCTATTCTCTTAGATTCATAGGATTTTAGAATTTTAGATCTGGCAGAGATATTAGAATTAATTTGGCAGGAAATTGAAATTAAGGGCCTTGATCTAGATGCCACTGCTGAGTGGCAGAACCTTAGCATTTGTATAATCCAACTCTCAGCCATTGGCCCTTACACTGGTTCCTGCAGGCCCTTTTACTACTTATTTCTGGTGAATTTATCTCTCAAACATTTATTTCTAATAAATTATCAAAGAAAATTTTCTTTTATGTAGATGTGAGAAAACAGATTTGAGTTGGATAAGTCTGTATACTTTTGTTAATAACAAAACTAGGACTAGAACCCAGGTCCACTAAAGTAAGCATCTCAGTTATTCAGAGAGCCAGGTATTAGAATAATCAATGGAAATCCCTTTTTCCTCCCAATACATACGTTTATTTCTTCTTTGGGAGAGCTATTTCAGAATAGCTGCAATTGCTTTGGTTTTGAAACCCCGGGAGAAAGAATCTGAGTGTGCCGTGCATTAAAAATGACCCAACAAGCCATCTCATTGGTAGCTGCTCTAAGAGTGCTTTCTAATGGTTTTCACCATCAGCAGATCATGCTGAGAATAGTGTATGCTTTGGTGCTCCACCTTCCTTTTCTTCCTTCCTGACTCTCCTTGCCACCTTCCTCAGGTATCCAGCGTCACACAAGACCAGGAGCAGTTGATGCTCCCAAAAAAGCAGTTGCAAGCCGAGACTACAGGAGGTAGGACAAAGTAAAAGACATTACCTAAGGACAAGGCAGGAGTAGGAAAGACAAAGGGGGTCGTAGGAACTGGGAATTAAGAGAAACCTAGGGATGCAGAAACAGGAGACTCACAGAGCCTGCCTATAGTCTGAGGCTGGGAAGATCAGGAACCAGGCAGGCAGCAGGCATAGCAAACCCAAAGCGCTAGCAGCAAAAGATGCTTGAAACTGAGGTAGATACCAACCTTAAGGAGAAACTAGCTTGGGGCCTGTGGGCCACCGTTTTGTACAACTCCAGGGAGCATCATTCTTATTACCTGCTGTGAAGAGCAAGTGAGCAACATTAGGGAACTGGCCAGTGTCTTTAAAAGGTTAAAGATGAAAGATGGGACATAAATCTCTACCTGTGACATCTACTATTGAATACACTCTGTAGAAAAAGACTGAAATTCATCTATGGTTCTGTCTCCCCAGGACAGTTTGGACATTAGCGAAATCAAAGTAATAAGCTAAAGGACTTAACCTTCAAGTGAGGGAAATGTTACGGGCAGGGGGTGATCTGGGCCATTCCTGGGCTCCCTGACACCCCTGAGTGGGTGACCTGCTGCCTGGGAGCCTCGGTACCAAGTCTGGTAATTGCAGAGTCTTTGGGAGGGCACCCGCACGCAGCGCCTCAGTTCAATACACATGCCTTTAATTTGGTGTTTTTTAATTCAGCTCCAAGGCTGTCGTCAGCCATTTCTCCCTCTTTCCTTTAACACTGACCACCTTGTTCCCTTTTATACCCTGAACAGAGCCAAGCAGTGTGCATTGAAATCCAACATCCTTTGTGCTGTTTGAGAAATCTGAGGCTGACATCTCCGGGGCTTTTTTGTTTCTCTTGCCTCTTTCTGCCGTGACCTGCCAACTCCTTTTGGCTCTCCTGGGCTTTCGTCATGTCCCGTATCGATTGCTACCCTTCTCTTTGTTTGTGGGATGCTAAGGATGAACCCTGCAGCACAGTGACGCTGGCTTTGAACATGGTCAGGTCAGCCTCCAACCCCGGGTATATAGGTCCAGTGATATTTCACCAGACCAGGGTTGTTGTTGCATCAGCAGCTCATAAAGGAGCCAATTGATTTTTTTCTTTTTTTTTCAGACTGCTATTCTGAATTCACAAGGTCTTTTCTGGGATTTCATTCTGCTGCTTTAAATGCTCTTTTTTCTGCTTCTTTCCCATCTTAGACCTTGTGATCCTCAGGTACCCGGTTTGCTAATTACCCCCAGTGCTGGCACCTGACAGCAGGTGGCCACAGTTCTGTTAATTATGTCCCCAGGCTGAGGAACTCTCTTGCAATGACATCCAATCATCTACCTCTGACTCATGGGCTGAAAGCAGGTTGCAGACACGCTTCTCTTCCCCTGAGCTCTTAAAATCTATTCTTCTGCCCTAGCACCTTAAGATTCATATGCTGTGCCTTGAAGGTATGTGATAGAATAGCCAGCTCCATGCCTTCTACAGCATCCAGCGCGGCACAGGTATTGTAGGCTCACGTGAAGGGGGATTCCAGACCCAGCCTGCACCTCATCATTTACCAGTCACACAGAGGAGCTGGGAAAGTGTTAGCAGAGGCTTTCTGGGTAGACCTGTAGTAGATTAAGGCCCTTAAGGCCCTTCTCTTGTCTTCTTCCATCCACCTGACCCCAATGTAAACTGTCCTTTAGCCCAGAAATTACTGTTTTCCATAAAGAGTGGAATAAAGATTAAAGGGAGCCATGGTGAATTCCTTCCTATGGAAATGACAAAGACTATGGAATAGGATATAAGAAGCCTGGGTTTCCAGAGAAGTAGATTCTCATCAGTTATAATATTCATTCCACGAGTGACTGGGACTCTGTTTTTCATCCACAAAATGGGGGAAATATCTATTCCTTCTCTGGAAGTGAAGTTCGAAGTGCGGCCAAGAGAATTAATTGTGCAGTATTTCCAGAAGGCTTCGTTTTCCATGGAGACAGGTGCTGTGTGCATACATGTAAACACACAAAGATATGTAGGTATATAGATGATTCCTCACTGATTATTTCAAGATACTGGAAGAAATGAATTGTGGGAAAGGAGAACTGTTGAGCAGGGAGTTTTAGTCAATTTGTAGGTACTTTAAAGCAATTGCGATGGATGTGGGAAAAGAAATCAATGGAGAACTATCAATAGGGATTTCGCTGTAAGTACAATATCCTAACAGCCTAACTAGTCATCAGAAATACTGCCTATCTGTAATGTGGGCAAATTAAAAAGGTCAAATAAGATCTTTGCATATAAGTCATAAAAATAAAATAAAACATGCACTTTTTTTCACACATGATGAGTATGGGGTGAACAGATAAAATTGGTCCTGGTCCAGGTCAGAGGTGCCTTATCTGGTCTACAGTTACAATCACAATTTTCATTTGCATAAAAGACTTTTATGTGTTGTTGCAATTGACTCTCATAAATAAGAGAGTAGGTCAGGTTTCCTTTTTATATATGAGGAAACTGGCTCGGAGAGCTCACCCAGGATCACAGGATGTACACAGGAATGTTCAGACTTAATCCCAGGTCATTCTTCCCGAGCTAGGGCGCTTCCCACTCATCCACACTTGCTCTGGCAATTAAATATTTTCTTTGAGGCCTCAGTTCTGTCCTAATACACTGTTCTCTCTCTTCAGAGAATCTTCTTCTCATTGGTCTTTCTTCAATGACTTGGTAACGTAGGCCCACTTAATGCCTGTTCTCTGGAAATAAGACCTTCCTCTTGAGTCAGCAGATGCCCTCGGGTTGCCCCGAATGCTCTGATGTATCATTTGGCCCTGACGGGTCTCCAAACCCTCTCTTCAGCTGATTCTACCTGAGCAGCCTCCCAGCCTGGAATTTCTGGTCATTGCACAGTCAAAGGTAAGCCCACAGAAAGGCGGCAATAAGAAGGAAGTAACTGGGGAAGCTCCCTAAACAAACTCACCCTACAATTCCTGGCAACTCTGTAGTCTCCCCTTCCAACTACAGGCCGGCCCCGCTTCCAAATAGTTTTGATTTTTCTGCACTGATAAAATAACTCTCAAGAGGAATTTTTAATTTGCTCTCAGTTTGGTTGGTTCTCTTCTTTCATGCTTCCATCTCTAGTTATTGAACTCTTTGCTCTCTCTCTTTCTCTCAGGTTGTTTGAAATCCTCTCAATCAATGAATTCCCCCACTCCTACTTGCCAATATCTTTGGGAGCTTTGACTCTCAGATCAGGGAGGCACATGAAGGATGCTGTTAAATGTGCAGGCCGGTAAATACACCTATATGATGACCGTTGTGTCCATTCTTTGCATTCAGTTGGCCAACCCAATACTATGGTTAGATCTAGGGAAAAACTGTCACCATATTAGGTTCCTCCCATCCCATACCCATCATAATTTTTCCTGACCCCTTGGAGACTGAGAAAAGGTGGCAGTGATAAGGATTTATTGCTCTTCCTTGATATGTGTGAATAAATTGCTCCCTTCCAATGAGATCTGGACTCATACAACAGACTCTCCCTGCCGGCTTGGCTGTGTTCTCTGTTCTGCAGACAACAAAGGATGACAGGTTGTTAAGTTTCAGCATCAGAAGAGAGCAACTGGCTTCCGTTGGCAACCTCACTTGTTAACTGGCAGCTCCAAGAAACAAGACTCCCTGGGTCATCTAAGGACAAGCAGGGGTTGTTGAGCTGTAGAGGTGGCAGCAAAGAAGGGGGAAGGGGTTGATGATGATTCTGTAGCACAGCAGTACCTTGGTCCCCCTCTCCCCCTTCCCTTTCCTCCTCTCCAGAGCTCTCATCCCATCTCTCAGCCCCGCCCTGGTAGTAGGGTCAGATTGTAAGAAATATAATAAGCAGCACCCCCATTTCCTGAATAGGCTTCATGGAAAGGACCTCAGCCCAGCCTTTGTGACTACAAAAGTTGTCTCCCCAGTAAATGCCTTTCTATACTCCATAGCAAACCTAGCCAGCTGGAGAGCATCTGGTCCTCGTGAGGAATGAAGTAAACCTGTCTGAGTTTTTTTCACTGGAAGACTCCCAAATGCTTAATTTTCATTCAATATTCTAAACCCTGTTAGGTCATAAAATATTTTTAATAAATGGTTTGTCAAAAAACACTTCATTTTGGAATAATTTTAGATTTGCAGAAAAGTTGCAAAGATAATACCGGGTTCCCATATGCCCTTCACTCAGTTTCTAGGAGACCAATTTTAATACTTAACTACGTTTAGTACTTAACTAATGCTTTAAATGGGACCAAACTGGACTTTTAGAACCTTTTAGGCCTGTCTAATTTGCAGCAACATCTCTCTTCCTCATAACTGGAGTCCTTAACTCCCACCTATTGCCTCGGTCCCTTCTTGGGCTCTGGGCTAAGCCTGACCAGCATGGGAGGAATTTGCACAGACCCAGCCACGCGTTCTGGCCCTCAGCTACAAGCTGACCTTGTGGACAGCCCAGCCAGACTTTGGGTCCCAGATGTGAGCAAGGTGCACATTGAACATTTACCTCACTCACAGGAGGAGGTCCCCATTAAGCTTCCATCAGGATCCCTGAGTCAAGAACCATGTGCTTACCTCCCAGCTTAAGGAATAAAGCAATCCCTTGTCCTTGACTTTCGCCTGTCCTTTCTATGGCTCCCGAGGCCCTGTCCAGCTCCTGCTACTTGTCTGTAGTTGTTCTGATGCTGTCTGTGGGCCTGGGTCACTACGTACTTAAAATCAGGTCTACCGGTTCACGCTTTTCAGATTTTGTGTCCTGGCTCCTGGATGCTGGACTAAGCCTTTTTTTGACCCCTGCTCCCTCCACTGAACTAGTCTAGGCCCACACCCGCACTCTTCTGGGGCTTCTTCAATCTACTGAAACTGACCAGGCCGTGCTTGATTACATGATGGGTTATGGTAATACTCACCTTATCCAGTCATTTTTGTGCAAACACTTACAGCCTGTCACTTTTTAGGCTCCATTATTGAGGTTTATGGAGATGAATAATAAAACCTTACTTTCAAAGAGCTCATAATCTAGCAGAAGGGACGGGTGAGAAGAATGAGGACTGCCATAGAGCAGAATCGTTGCTATGAGAAAGCTAGCCCAGGGTAAGTGAATAGGTAGAACTCAGTTCCATACAAAGGGACACATAGGAAGGGACACATAGAACAGCAGGTTTGAAGAGAACAATAAACAATGTCATTTTGGATATATTATATTTGAAATAACAACAAGACACCCAGATGAAGATGTCCATTATGCATTGGAAATAGAAGCCTGGGAGAGGAGAGACATGTGGGGTTGTCAGAATACAAAGGAAAATTGAATTCTAAGACTACTCAGAGATCATGGATAGAAGGAAAAAGGTGCTAAAAAGGGGACCTGGAAGAAATCAACATTTAAGGGAGAAGAGGGACAATATCAAGCAATCTCAAAAAGCATCCCTCTGACTTGAAGCATTCAAGGCACGGGAGAAGAGGTGTTTATGCACATCCTCTCTTCCCCGCACCTTAGCTCTCCTCTTCCTGTTGTGTAATCTGCCCAGGCAGGCAGCCATTGGATATTACTGTCTACTGTTGCTGAAACAAAGAGCAAGAAAGCCAAGTGTCATGGCCTCTGCTATTAAGACATCAGAATACTTATTCCTCTCCAAGTTGTTCTGGATGTTGGTGACGTTGGAGAAGACGCCGGGGAAAAGCTGGGTACATCCACAGTCCCTGAGTAGATTTCACTATTCTTGTCCATAATGTGGGGATGAGACATGGGTCATTAAGTGGCATTCTGAGAATGGCATTCTGAGAAAGGCGTTCTGTGCTCCTGAGACAGAGGTTGCCTAGGAGTGATTGGAACCAAAGAGTGATTGGAACTGGTAAATGTTCGGGTTCCCAAAGAGCTTCCAATATAATAAGGACCCCCAAAAGAGCCTAATGAGTAAAGGATAAACTCTGGAGTCTGTACTTGGGAACTAGAGAATCAGGTATATGAACTCTGTATCCAGCAAGAAAAAAACAAGATGAAAAGACGTAATTGTAATGGTAGTGCCCAGAAGTGTAACAAACACATTGAAGCATCCAACTTATTACTTGTGTTGAATTAACTGACCTATGATTAATAGTGAACATTGTTTCCAAGCTCCAGATCATGGAAAAAGTAGCATTGTTATTATTGTACTGTGGATCCTGTTGGCTCCCTGTTTTCAAAGTGAGTCTACAATATATATGTGAACCTTGGTTGTTTCCCTGAGAAATTTGAGAACACAATATGGGTTCCTCTGGGATCTCCTATCTGAAAACATTTCTTTAAAATCTCTTAAGTCTCCAGCAAGAGATCAGTTGTTCTCACTGGGCTCTCAGGCCACTTCTGTCCATCTGACCTGGAGGAGGTTCTCATAGAGGTATTTTTAAGTAGCACAGATGAGTTATTGTCTGGTACCGGGGTATCTAAAAACTGCAAGTGAAGACTATCCTTATCCCAGAGCCTTGATAAGGCAGCCTGTGTCTGTGTGACTAGATATCCTGAAACAAGTTCACCTGGAGACAAAGTACAGGAACAGGCCAATTCCTGCTAACAATGGGACCCACTGATGCTGCGGATTGTGGGGAGAAAGCTGGAAACTGGTACGAAGTCTGAGAACTGTACGTAAGAATACCCCTTCTGGAGTGCAAACTCTTTCTCACCAGTCTGGAGAGCTGCCACATTATTTGTCCTAAAATGCTTCTGCAATCTTGTGCCCGTAAGGAAAGAAGACTCATTATCTAATTTGATCTTCTTAGCATTCTTATGGAACAGATATCAGTGTGCCCAATTTTCAGAAGGGAAGGCAGAAACTTGATTTTTTTTATCTAGCAAATATCTACTGAGCACCATTAAGTATCAACACCTACCACGTGATGAGTATAAGATATGATCTTTGCTCTTAGGCAGATTGTAAATCTGAGAGAGGGAGAAATAAGCAAGTAAACAAAATTTCAAAATTTTAATCATGCTAAAGGTGAATGGACATTGTAGATTCTATTATTTTTTCAAATTCTTTGCTGTCCCTCTTTCTTGTGATTTCCTAGGGGACACCTCCCTGATGCTTTCCCTGTAGGAAGTGTATTCTTACCTCACTGAGGTCAAGCTTGGATGTATGATGTGCTTTGACCAATGAACTGTGAGTGGAAGTGATCTATTTCACATCTAGGCAAAAGTTTAAAGAACCGCTCATGGTTTTGCCATTGCTTGCTTCTCTCTGCCTCAAGTATTGAGTGTCGCAGATAGAGACTGCTTTTTCTGTCATTCCCTAAATGAAGACAGCACATGGAGGAGAACCTCAACCTTGAAACAGCCAATGTGAGTGAGACAAGAATGAGAAATGAACTCTTAGAAGCCACTAAGATTTGAGGACTGCTTGTTACTACAGCATAACCTAGTGAAATCTGATAACATGAGTATGTTCGTGGGTTGGGGCGAGAGATAGAAGGAGTCTTTGGGGATGGTCTCTGAAAGCTTGCTCAGGACCCAACAGTTTTTGATGGGTCTGAGGTCACTGTGTACCCAACATAGTAACTAGGTTTCTCCAAGTCTGTTTAGGCCATTTCTCTGCAAATGACACTGTGCGAAAGGGCTGGATTCTGAGCGAAATTCACAGAGCACATAATGGAAAGATGCGTAACTGAATTTCTGTGCAGATTTATGAAAATTTCAAACAGTTTCTCAAACATTTATGTTTAGATTAAGTCTAAAGCATGTTTTGCCTCAAGCTCCTTGTTCCTTAATTTTAAATCTGTAGATGGATCTTCAGGAAAATGGAATCCATATGATTCTCATTCATCCACCCTTACCTCATCAAAATACAGTTTGAAAGAATCACTTGATGTTTTAAGCTCTTGAAATCATATTTTCCTTCCCAAATTAGGAAGCTGCTTTTCCTGTGGCCGACACCTCAAAGGAAGAAAATATGTTCATCCTTTTGGGGTGTGGCGAGGTCCCCAGGTCAGACTACTTCTCTCTCTTGGCCAGAGTGAAAAGTCCTGCAAATGTGGCCTCTATTATCATCACTACATGGTAATCTGGCAAACTAAACCACAGTGTCCAGCCATTGGAACAAGACATATTTCTTTCAAGAAGGTGAAGGATTCAAAGCCAAGAGTCCAGTGTGTCTCCAGGCATCTACTCTTTTCATTGACACAATCCTTTTCTTTGCAACCAGGTCAACGTCAATACTTTATATCTTATTTCTAGATAGTAAGAAAAGTAATTTTGGAATTTCCCTTCTTTCCTATTTAAGAAACTTTAAACATTTTTAGCATGGCATAACTAGCCCTTTGTCCTTTATCCTACCTTGTTATTTTATTCTTTAACATCTTTATTGGAGTATAATTGCTTCACAATCGTGTGTTAGTTTCTGCTTTATAACAAAGTGAATCAGTTATACATATACATATGTTCCCATATCTAATCTCTCTCCCTCAACCTGAAGCCGCTTGTAATTTCCCAAACAAGATGTGTTTCTGCTGCTGTACATATGCTGTTCTCACTAACTGGGATGCCATTTTCTCCCTGGTCCACCAGGTGCCTTCCTACTCTCCCTTCCAGATTCTGCTGAAAAGTGTCTTGCCCTGTGATCTCCGTGCAATTTCATGCTTCATCTCTAGTGCTCTCACATGGCCACGCACATACTTCCATTAACGTTTATCTCATGGTGTTATAATTATTTATATGCAAAATAATCTCCTCCAGTAGATTTTGTCCTATTTGAGGGCAGGGAACAGGTTTTATTTGCTTTGTTTCCATGGCATTGCCAGAATAAGAGGCCTCAATCACTGTTCACTGGTTGAATATAGGGTTAAATATATTCTGGGTTGGGGAAGTGGGATTCAACATTTCACCATAATAAAAAAATCAGAATTTAGTATTTTTTCAAATTATTACAAAAAAAGAATACATCTGCTGAAATGAAAAAGTAGAAAGAGAAGAAGAGAGCCAGCCAATTATCCAGAGAACTCAGACAGTGTAGCCTGGAGAGGGTGGACAATCAGTTCTCCGCAGCTTTCTAGGTCTGCAATATTCCACATTAATTATGCTTTTATAATATTTCTGAGGTTGTTTTTTGTTTTTCTCTCCCCTACTTCTCTAGACCTTGCTGCTAACCCACTTTATGTTTCAGAAAGTGCTGAATTTTCAACAATTGAAGGCATAGTTTCTGGGGGAAAGTAAGGGGAAGAGCAGGCAGATTTTTTCAGGACTCTTCACATTAAATTATATCTATATCTGGGACTGCCCTGGCAGTCCAGTGGTTAACACTCTGCCTTCTGATGCAGGGTGTGTGGTTTCGATCCCTGGTCAGGGAGCCAAGATCCCAAATGCCTCGCAACCAAAAAATCAAAACATAAAACAGAAGCAATATTGTAACAAATTTAATAAAGACTTTAAAAAGGGTCTACATCAAAAAAAATTTTTTTTAATTATATCTATATCCATATGCATGTGAGGTATAGCTATCTCTAGATATACTTATATCTATATCACATGTATATATAGGTATACATCATATGTATATATAGGTATATCTCACATGTATATGTGTACACATAAAAAAAAATATATATATATATTATATATGTGGCTATACGTATATAAAGAGAGAGAAAGATGTAATACGTGTGTTTGTGCATGTGTATCCATATTCAGTTGACCTTGGATGTGGATATATTTTCAGGCCAATTTAAATCCCAACTGCCTAATTACCATGTTGCCTTAAAGGAAAATTCTAGATTCACATTGTGTGGAAGACAAAAGGTATTTCATGAATTAAGCACCCATTATTACAATAAGAAGCACAGTAAAAGCTGGTTAAATTCTGGCCTTAATATTTTGAGCAGCAGAAAGAAGAAACAGATGATGAGAAGCTAAGCAAATAATTCAAGTGAAATGCGTGTGTCTCTCCTTGAAACAATGAAAAGACTCAATCGAAAACTTCCTTCCCCAGCTCTCCTTGCCTTAAACCTCTGAGAATCTCTTGCAGAATGTGTTTGTTTTGTTAAAACCATGGATTGAGGAGCAGTCAGGGGAGAACTAGGGGGATAAACTACATTGAGTATTTCAGAGTCAGAAAATCTTGACTCACATTAAAACTGTGAGCACTGGGAAGTATGAAACAGTGATTCTTATCTCCTAAAGAGTTTTACCATCATCAATGCCCAGAGTAAGCTGATGAGCTGAGAGTGGGTGACCTTAATAGACATAACTGTGTATGGGTTCATTGTACCATGAAATTAAATTTTAAATCTGAATTGATGAACAAAACTGCTGGTTTGATATTTCTGAACAATAGTTTTAATAGTTTTGTAACTCTTTCCCTTCCATGAGAACTGATCTGAATTTGGGACTGTGCAAGGAAGCTTCTTGTTTCTAAAGACTATATCTGAGTTCTACCACTAATTGGTGAATTATAATTATTCAAGTAAATTGGCAAATCCAGTGGCCTCTTCCCAGCCCTCTAGCCACCTACTTTCTCTTGGAATTGGCCATTGTTAACCATTGTCTTCTTGAGTATCTCCTCTCTGGCTTCAGGACAAAGGCTCCTCCTACTCTTTTGTTGACTCCTTTTTCCAATTTGCTGTTTCCCCCATGTTACCCAAGTAGCCCTGATCTTCCTCCACCACACCCCCTTTATCCCCTCAGCAGTCTCATCCTTACCCCTGGCTTTAACCATCACTGCTTCACATGACTCTCAAATCTATACTTTCTGTTTGGCTTCTCATCTGAGCATTCACCCCATATTCTTATTTACCTTCTAGACATTTCCACATGGATGTCTCAGCATCTCAGATCAGCATGATTAAAACCCAAATCATCACCAATTTCTGTGTATTTCTTTTTCTTAAATTTTTATTGGAGTATAGTTGATTTACAAGGTTGTGTTAGTTTCAGGTGTAGAGCAAAGTGAATCAGTTATACGTATACATATATCCACTCTTTTTTCGATTCTTTTCCCATGCAGGCCATTACAGAGTATTGAGTAGAGTTCCCTGTGCTATACAGTAGGTCCTCATTAGCTATCTACTTTACATGTAGTAGTGTGTATATGTCAATCCCACTCTCTGAATCAATCCGTCCCCCGCTTATCCCCTGGTAACCATAAGTTTGTTTTCTACCTCTGTGACTCAATTTCTGTTTTATAGATAAGTTCATTTGTACCCTATTTTTAGATTCCACATTATTATATGATATTTGTCTTTCTCGGTCTGACTTACTTCACTCAGTATGACAGTCTCTAGGTCCATCCATGTTGCTGCAAATGGCACTATTTCTTTCTCTTTTTATGGCTGAGTAGTATTCCATTGTATATATGAACCACACATCACCAATTTCTTATACGTGTACCTTATCCTGACTTCCCAATAGAGAATAAGACACATGGAAATAAAATTCAGGAACTTCCAAGTTCTGAGCAGTGAAGAGCTGGAGTGGGGGCATGGGAGGTATTGACAGAACTCTGCCAGTCCCCTGTAGGGTATTTCAGGAGGATCTTTTCACTTGTGTCTTCACTCACTACCCATTCACTCACCCATTTGTTCATTTATTTATTCATCCATCTATCCATCCCTCCCTTCCTTTCATCGTTCATCCAAAAAGCATTAATTATGTCCCTTTTATTTGTCAGGGACACAAACATAAATAAGACATAGTCTCTGACTTCAAGGAATTTCATAGGAAGAGACAAAAATTGCATAAAACTTTCCAGATGCTAATAGAAACATCGGAAATTTGGGACGCCAAGTAGGAGATGGTCAGTATCATTGAAGGGAGATAAGTTCAGGAAGTCTTCAAAAATAGGCGGCACGAGACACATCTTAAAAGATGAGTTGGTGCTCATCATGTGCGCAGGCCCAGGATGCTGCATGAAGAGGCACCAAGGTCTGAAACAGCACCGTGTCCTGTAGAAGCAGAGGGTGGAAGACACTGCGAGTTGGAATTTAAGAGGTAGGCAGGGCCAGTTGGTGAAGATGCTTGTACTCACCATGCATAGGAGCATGAGTTTTATCCTGAAGTCCTCCTGGAGTCACTGAAGAGCCTGAGTTGGGGGATTGCCAGCTGGGAAGGTGCAGTATTGTCTTCTCCTTGGGCTCCTGCTACCAATTTTAGTATTTATTGCTCTGGCTTTAGCCTCTGACTGAGGAGAGAACAGCCTCCCCTTCTTGCTTCTCCTCCTCCAAACTCTTGAAACAGCTGCAGTAGTTTCCAGTTTTCAAATAGAACTTTACTAAATGCTAAAGGGAAATAAAAGGAAATTGTTGCAGAAATGTCATCTGTAAAGCAGTAGTCTAGTTTCCTAAGTACAGATGTCTGAGTCAACCATTCTGCTAGAAAGAGCAAAGACATTTAGGTGGTTTCCAAATCTCTCTCTACAGTTCATACTACTCTTGCCATCAGTGTTATTACTTCCACCACTGCCACCATTACTGCTGCTCCCATCACCGCCACATATATGTTAGCACTTCAGCAGCTCACATACATCATATATCTTATGCCAGTTGCTATGCTGGTTGCTTTATTGATAACGTCGCCTTTAATCTCCATCAAAAATAAATGGATGAAATATTTGTCAATATCCCATTTTATTTATTTATTTTAACATCTTTATTGGAGCATAATTGCTTTACAATGGTGTGTTAGTTTCTGCTTTATAACAAAGTGAATCAACTATACATATACATATATCCCCATATCTCCTCCTTCTTGTGTTTCCCTCCCACCCTCCCTATCCCACCCCTCTAGGTGGTCACAAAGCACCAAGCTGATCTCCCTGTGCTATGCGGCTGCTTCCCACTAGCTATCAATTTTACATTTGGTAGTGTATATATGTCCATGCCACTCTCTCACTTCATCCCAGCTTACCTTTCCCCCTCCCTGTGTCCTCAAGTCCATTCTCTACATCTGCATCTTTATATCTTTCCTGCCCCTATGTTCTTCAGAACTTTTTTTTGTTTTTAGATTCCACATATATGTGTTAGCATACAGCATTTGTTTTTCTCTTTCTGATTTACTTCACTTTGTATGACAGACTCTAGGTCCATCCACCTCACTACAAATAACTCAATTTTGTTTCTTTTTATGGTTGAGTAATATTCCATTGTATATATGTGCCACATCTTCTTTATCCATTCATCTGTCGATGGACACTTAGAGAAATGGAAATAAAAATAAACAAATGGGACCTAATGAAACTTAAAAGCTTTAGCACAGCAAAGGAAAACATAAACAAGACGAAAAGACAACCCTCAGAATGGGAGAAAATGTTTGCAAATCAATCAACTGACAAAGGATTAATCTCCAAAATTTACAAGCAGCTCATGCAGCTCAATATCAAAAAAGCAAACAACCCAATCCAAATATGGGCAGAAGACCTAGATAGACGTTTCTCCAGAGAAGATATACAGATTGCCAACAAGCACATGAAAGAATGCTCAACATCACTAATCATTAGAGAAATGCAAATCAAAACTACAATGAGGTATCACCTCACACCAATCAGAATGGCCATCATCAAAACTCTTACAAACAATAAATGCTGGAGAGGTTGTGGAGAAAAGGGAACCCTCTTGCACTGTTGGTGGGAATGTAAATTGATACAGCCACTATAGAGAACAGTATGGAGGTTCCTTAAAAATCTAAAAATAGAGCTACCATATGACCCAACAATCCCACTACTGGGCATATACCCTGAGAAAACCATAATTCAAAAAGAATCATGGGGCTTCCCTGGTGGCGCACTGGTTGAGAGTCCGCCTGCCGATGCACGGGACGCGGGTTCGTGCCCCGGTCCGGGAAGATCCCACATGCCGTGGAGTGGCTGGGCCCGTGAGCCATGGCCGCTGAGCCTGCGCGTCCAGGGCCTGTGCTCCTCAATGGGAGAGGCGACAACGGTGAGAGGCCCGCGTATCACAAAAAAAAAAAAAAAAAAAGAGAGAATCATGTACCACAATGTTCATTGCAGCTCTATTTACAATAGCCAGGACATGGAAATATCCCATTTTATAGGTAAGAAAACTAAAACTCAGTTGGAAGTAAAGGAGCATCTCCAAGATCACAAGCAAGTAAGTGATAGAACAAGTGTCCGTATCAGCTGGTACCAGCAGGTTTGAGGAGTTTTTGCTGTCATGCTTGGCAATCAGAGGCATTCATGCCAAGGTGCCTAGCTCACTGTGGCTCACACTAAATACTTGCTGGACACACCCAGGCTCTTGTCCTTTCTGCTGCTAAGTGTCTTCTCTTCTCTTTAGCTCCTTTGCCCAATAGAGTAGTTGACTGGGATGGTAGAGTAACTGCTCTCATCAAAGCACTTCCCCAGAAGGAAGACTCTTGTCATTCTCTTACACAGAGCATTCTGTGGGGAAGGATGGGTGGGAAAAGTGTTGATCTGACACGTGGTCACTCATATGTGGCCCAAAGAAAGACTAATGGATGAGATTCAAATGTGTTTCACTCCTTGTCATTCTCTTGGATTAAGGTTTGTGGGGTAGAGGAAAGCAGTAAAAAGACAACTGCATCCATTTCTTGTGTGGTTTTGAGAGGATTCTTCATGCATTGTTGGGGTTTTTTTTGTTTTCCTTATTTCCAATAACTGAACCAACCAAATTGTCTTCAGATGTAAAATAAAATAATCTATCAGTTCTGGATTTAGTATAACACAATGCAAGGGATTTCCAGAAGCCACTGACTCTCTCCAGGATCCACTTTCAGAGGACCTGAAACTAAAGCTGAAGGCAGACTGTCTCTTTCCCCAGAAAACAAAGATTATGGTGACACTTCATTATCATCATCAACATGTATAAAGTCTGTGCCATGTTCTAGATACATCTTTAAATATTTTAAACATCTCACAATAACCCTACAGTATAGGAATTATCCTCATTTTTGAGTTGAATACACTGAAATTTTGAGAGTTGTGTAGCTCACTCAGTGTCACATGTTTAAGAGGCAGAGCTGAATTTCAACTAGGTCACACTAACTTCCATGCTTCACATCAGCAAGTCAATATATAGGGCTACATGACCCTTCCTTGATATCCAAGATCCAGGGATGCTGTTTCCCATCGCTACACCTGTATTTTCTCTTCCTCTCCTCTTTGTGGTTAAGTCCCCACCCACCACCTGCTGTGTCTTAGAGTTAGACTCTGTCTGTGCCTTCTCACGTGACTTAGAATCTCCCACACAGACTTCAATTTATGACCACCTCTATATCAATTATTCTCTGCCTCTTGTTTATCTTTCCAGTTTGAAAGATAAAGATTCATGAATTCATGAAATCACGCAGCCTCTCTTTCTACACAAAGCTCCGCATTCTCCAGCAAGGACTCTCTCTTGTATTCTGTGCCACCCACCATACCCACCTTGGAACCATTTCTTGTTTTCCTGCCTTATTCAGCAGCCACCCATCCTTGGCCCAGACAAAGAGACTAATGAAATGGACAGTGTGGCAGTGTTAATGAGAAATAAAGAAAAGAACAGACGTGTTGAAGGAAAGTCACAATGATAAAGAGCTGTCAACAGTTTTGTTCCAGAGGGAATTACTTCACTTGTAAGCACCAGAGCCACTCGAGTTGGAAGTCTCTTTCCTGCTGTGTGTGTGTGTGTGTGTGTGTGTGTGTGTGTGTGTATGCATAATTATTTAAACATAGAAATGGAATCTTTAGAGAAGAAATTACAGTCCAGAACAGATAGCTGTTCCTTCCTAAATTCAGATGGTATAGTGCAGCTGTTACAAACAGGCCCATTTTCCTAGATCATCTCAAGGTCCCAACTTTTCCTTGGTACTCAAGTGCAGGGCTGCTCAATGAAGATGAAGTATCCACCCAGTTCTTTGTCAAGGGAACAGTTATTTATAGCCCTGAGAGTTTTCTGAAGCACAAGCAATCATAACGTGTTATATCATCATCACCACCATCACAGTATCATCTTCTTTGGCACTTTGCAGTGTGATCACAGAACGTTTCCACACCTAGTTTATCCTTTGATCCTTATTAAAACCACCCTGCGAGTTAGGTATTGCTGACCCCAATTTTATATAAGGAAATGGAGTCTCAACGAGGACAAACTACAGACAATGAAATCTGTGCTAATTCCCAGGCCTCCTGACTTCTAGGCTAGGCTTATTACATCATGTCTTATTGGGTAGTCAGGGCGAAATGACACTTCCGAGGCAGGCAGTGTGGCAAAGGGGTTAAGACCAATACTTTTGGAGGTCGATTCCTTAGGGTTCAGATCTCAGCTTAGGTGCTTGCTATTTGTGTGGCCTTGGACAAGTTACTTGAGATTCAGTTTCATCACCTGTAAAATGGAGCTAAAATGACTATTCACAGAACTGAGGTGAAGGTTGAATAAAATCATGCCTGTAGAGTACTCTGGCTCAGTGCACTGCTTGACACAAAGCAGGTGCTTAATAAGTGGGAGTTTTTTTTTTTTAACTACATGACGTCCACAGTCTACCTTCTTTCTATTCAGAGATATGAAAGCTCTGAAAAGCAAAATTTTCAAAAATAACTTATTTCACTGCAAAACTCAACCTAAATAGGCCTTAAGTTAATCTTGTATTTTTTTTATCTTTTAAAAATTGTTTTTTACTTGGTTCATCCACCTTAGTGGGAATATTTATGCATTTTGGTGCAGAAATATTACTGCTTTTGCTGCCACAGACCCCTGGGTATATTACATAATGTTCAATATCACCTCTTTTCTAAAATTTAAAACATTCTATACTCTGAAACATATACTCTGAAACATAACATATATTCCATGAGGGTACTGGCAAATGACTGTGCGTCCACTCTTGCCCACTGGTGATACTGGCATTAGGAGAGGCTACTAGTATTTCTGTTATTCCTGATTCCTTCGGTATTTGTTTCTTTTACCAACGGGGGTTGGACTGTCTTGCCAGTCGGTATGGAGTTCTGAAGGCCTGGAGCTGGAATGGAGAAGACAAGCTGAAAGCATTAGCCACAGGGATGGTGAGACCAAGGTGGGTTAGAGAGAGGTGAGGCTCAAATGCCTGAGAAAGCAAGCAAGGATGCTGAGAGCAGGGGTCAGAAAAGGGAGCTGTACCAGCATAGGCCCTCCGAGAAGCAGATGCCAAACAGAATTAAACCTGCAAGAGATTTTTTGGAAGAAGCACCTGTACATGATAAGGCATGCACCTGTACATGATAAGGAATGCACGAGTAAGCAGGGAAAGGGCTCAGATGGCGATGCTGGTGTGACACCTGTGAAAGGAGAAAGAGAAGAAAGGAGGGTGGGGTAGTGAGGCTCTCAGGTGGTAGCAGAGCACAGAGAACGTCTCAAGCAAGCTGATGGGAGACCTGACCACAGGTTCACTAGTGGAGAACTGCACTGGGCAGGAACAGCCCTTCTCTGTCACCTCCCGCGATCAGTCACTGGCTGGGAGCACCCCGTAGAGACTGTGGCCTTGGCACCAACACTGCAAAGGATCCAAAGGTGCAGCATCTGGAGGTTGTCAGGCAGATGCTGTCCTCACAGTGGTTCTCTTAAAGGCAGGTCTGAGCAGCATGTCACTGTGGCTGCCACAGAAGTCAGATTTTGTCAGAGAAGGCATCTGAGTCTGGCAGAAACTCAGAATCAGAACGAATTAGAAACAAGCAAAGGGAATGGGAACGTGTCATAATAATATTAAAATTCGAAAACAATTTCTAAAGACGTCAGAGTATATTCACGACATTATCGCTCTGGCTAATGGGTTTATGCATCAGCCCACCTAGCTTGGGTGCCAGGGCAGAGTTCCTGAGGCATTAGGAATTGTGTCCAGTTCATCCCACCATACCCAGAAAAGAAAAATTATTGAGTCATCCACCTAATTCCCTGTGGTCAACTAGGGCAATCACCCCGCAGTTCCTCCTTCCAGTCCTTCTTCAGAATGCCGCTCATGGAATTCCAACACAATGCCCTGCACACAGCAAACCCCCTGCAGGCATGGCCCAGCGTCTAGTACAGAGGCTGAAAATTGTTGCTTCCCAGGCCTGATAGCTCCATTCAAGGCAGAAGGCCGTCTTAGTCCCTATTTCTGCTTTGGGCTTTTCCACCATTTTCTGACTTCAACAGAACGCTCATTTAAGAAGAGGTGCTTCGGGGTCTTATTCTGAGCTGCAGATTTTGGAGCTAGCCATTACACAGGGCAAGGAAACCTGCTGGAGCTGGTAGACAGTACAAGTCAAGGGACCGGAAATCTGAGTCAATAGGTGTTTTCTTCAGAGATCCGTACTAATATATTTAGTGCTATTGAGCATCATTAAATATGTATTGGTTCCTTTGATTCTCAGCTAAAAATCATTCTAAGTGTATTCTGCATGCAAATGAGTATTGAGAGCTGATGCATTAATGCCCTGTCTCCAAGCATGGGGTGTGTACCCAAGCTCAAGTTCATTCACAGAATGAGGAGCCAGTGAGCTGTACTGAGCTGTCTTCATATGGCTCTTGCACACCTCATCATGGAATTCTCTCCTGTTGACTGCGTAGTCACGTGCCCTTCTAATGCCAGTGGAAATTGAGAATATGTATTGAGTATGAGCTATGGTATCCTATAACCAAGAGTAGTATTTGGACACTGTCATTTTGAGACCAGAAGCACTTTAAGAAGTGAAATGCAGCATGCACTTCTACAGACAGCCCCATTTGGCTCTCCCGACAGCCCATGTCTGGCCCCCAGCTCCCTTTTCAGAGTAGCTCAGGTCTACTTGGGCTGAGGAAGAAAGAGATGACTTTTTAATTCCAGAAGCGAGGCCAAGTAATAAATGTATCTGTAAACTAAAGGAGTTATATTCTATCATCTTTGAGATCTCTTTTAAGGCAAAAACCCTAAGAGACTCATAAGTAAAAATTTAGAGGGTAATTTATATTTTAAAAAAGAAAAGACCAAGTTCAAGTTGTTCAGCCCCTGCCTGGATTCCATCAGTGGGTTTACAGAAGTTTAAGCTCTACATACAGATGTAACCATTTGAGTTTTGATTGGAAAATTCTTTTCTGGTATGGAGTATATAATAACTTCTGTCCCTATAAGCAAAGGGAGGCATATGCCTATCAAGCCCTAGAAGTTTTCATGATAAAGCATGAGATTTGGAGTCATAGACTTGCAGTCACCTTCTGCCTGCCCCACATCATAGCTCTCTACCTTGCTGCATCTATAAAACAGATGCAATGAATATGGGCCTCTCATGGCTGATATGAAGCCTAAATGTGAGAACTGAAACAAACTGCTCGCTAACAGAATGTGATAGAAAAATGGCAGTTTCCCACATACCCAAAGGCGAGAATCAGAATGGATTCTCTCCTATGTGTGATTCTCCTTAATCAGGAGGATGGATGAATTAGGCTCTATGGGGTCATGGGAGACACAGTAAAACCGAAGTAGAAGAGACTGGAGTTCCCTAAGTGTGTGATGAAATCCCAGAGAATAACATGCTCAAAGGTGAAAATCAACACCACTCTTCTCCAGCGTGGCACACCTTTCTGAGAGAGAGAGCAGGCTATGCACACAGCAGGCAGAGAAACATTCCCTGCATACATCCGGCAGCTGCGCTAACACGTGGATACCAGGACAGATTACATAATCCCGGAGCCAATAGTGAGCATCAGCTCTGAGAGATTTTCACATAAATAACAGTAAAGTTTAAGTATCATTATAATCTCTGTGGAAGAATGTCTGTAAACCCACGTGACAGCATAGAAGGAGCTAAAATACACGTTTTAAAACTGCATTATGTTAGTCATCTATTGCATGTCACAAGTTATTCCAAACTCAGAAGCTTAAAACAGTAGACATTATCTCACAGTTGATGTAGTTCAGAAATCCAGGAGCAACTTAGCTGTGAGTCTCTTGTGAGTTGAAGTCCTGGTATTGGCTGGGGTCACAGTTAACTCTAAGCTCGAGTGGGGAAGGATCCACTTCTCACATCACTCACATGCTTGCTGGCAGCCCTCACAGTTCTCTATAGGCTGCCCGAGTGTCCTCACACCATTGCTGCTCAGGACAGGGCAGCTGACTCCTCTCAGAACAAGTGACTCAAAGGGAGGGTTGGGGGTGTTTGGAAGTGCACCCAAGACAGAATCCACAATCTTTTTATAACCTAATATTAGAAGTGACATCTCATGATTTCTACTCTGTTTGACTCACCAGAAGTGAGTCACTAAGTGCAGCCTGCACTCAGGGGGAGGGGAAGGAAGGTCGACCTCTTAAGCAAAAGAGAATCAGAGAAGGTATAAACACATCTTTAAAACCAGCTCACGCATTTAAAAGAAGAATTCAATTAAGAAATTGAATTGGTGGTCATGCAAAGACCTTGGATGGAAAGTAGACAATAAAATCTGAATGGATTCTATTTTATCCATTCCAGATAAGTTAGTGAGATCTCAGACTGTCTGGATGAGCCTGCTGTGTGCATAGAACAGATTTCCTTTTCCCTCTGGGCACAGAGCTACAGGCTACATTTCTTAACCCCCTTTATAGGTACTTGGGGCTGTGAGTCTGAGTTCTGGCCAATGAAATGTACAGAAGAGATATCCTCCCTTTCTAGGCCTGCCCCATAAAACACTTCTTCCACACCCTTTTTTCTCTACTGAATGGAAATGCTGATTGGAGATGATTCAAGGACTTAGTAGAGGGTGGAGCCATAAGAGAAAGGAGCCCAGGTCCCTAAATGAGAGATTGGAAGTTTGCCTGACAAGCACATCTGATTTGAATCCACATGAGCAAAACTAGATTTTTATTTTTTAAACCTTTGGAGTTTGGAAGATTATTTATTATAGCAGCTAGCATAACTTATTCTAACTCACTGTTGTTTAAGAGAGGTGGTTCAAAGGTAATAGATGAAATAATGTTGAGTCTATAAGATCTTCTGAACATGAATTAATACAATTATATTAATTGAAGGGCTTTTTAAAAATTCAAGAATAAGTGTATAAAATGGTTATTTAAAACATCTGCTGTGCCCTATGACTGATAAATTGTTACTTTGATTCTTGGAATATAACCTGGGAAAAAGACCAGTAAATTTTGCTGATTATGATATGGAATCCATCGTAGAGCATAAACTTATTAATCAATAAAACATATATAATCTACTTGGCTTTGGGGAAAATCGACTGGTAAACAACATAGTATAATGGATAAAGGTGTAGTCTTTGGAGTTACACAGACCTGGTATCCTTTTTGTAGCACCACTTTGAACTTACATAACCTTAAATTTCTTACTCACTTTATTTAAGTTTCCTAATCTATAAAATGATGATGATGATGATAATAATAATAACAATTATATCATTTACATGATAAGATTGCAGTGAGAATTAACTGAGATCTCTGTATCTACATAGAAACTACACAATAAAGTGTTCAGAGAGTGTTAGCCATTACTATTATCATTGCTGCAATTTTGTTATTTTGGGGAGGGAAATTAATACTTTGCTAGTCTCTTTTGCTCTTTGAGGAGAGATAAATAAGGTTATGATTAAGATAGAAGTAGAGATTATAATTAATTGAAGAGTCAAAAAGACCTACTTTACTAAGGCTAATGGCAACAGTCTCCTACAGGTCATATGAGAAGATTTTACTGTGACAGGTGAATTTTGTAGGAAAGTATAAGAAACAATATCCCCAGAACATACTTGCCAGATACAAGAGTTTTTAGTCAACATCTAGGAAAGGGATAATCACTTAGACATCCCTATCACTTAGATTTTCCTCTGGAGACAGCTGCAGTCATGAAGTGAGAAGCTCAAACAATGTGGATGAGAAAGGTGAAGAGAAGCTCCAGGACCTGGTGAGGTGGCCTGGCTGCCACAGCTAGCCCCAGAAAGAGCAAGTGGTGGGTCTGTTGTAGTCGGAGGGAATGGACAGCTCAGGTGTGTGTCATGCAGGTATCACACTGAGGAGAGGGAGTGGTCCATCTTAACAGGCACCACAAGCTCGAGAAGAAATTGGGGTACTTCTCAAAAGTTTTGTTGGCAATGTTGTTGCAGGAGGTCAGTCCAACAGGCCAGGCCAATGCAGCAAGCTGTTAAGGCCCAGGGGCTCTAGCCAAGCAGATGTGGTGGGAGGCATGGTCAGACTTTGAGCTGAGGTTGGAAGGGAAATTGAGGAAGGACAGTTGTATAGTCTGGGCCAATGGGGATGACTGAGGTTGGGGAGTAGGGAGTGGATATTAAGAAATACTTTGACTGCCTTGCCACACCAGGAGTCAGATCAAGTTGGCAAACATCTGTCAGAACTAGGGATCTTGATTCACTTCCTTCAGAAGCCAGAATTCCCCGAGGCCTATAGGTAAGCCTCATCAAAAATAGATACAGCTAAGGAAAGCTAAGAAAGACTAGGATAAGGGAAATGGTCATACACTAACCATTACCTGAAAAGCTCTAAACACATTGAAGAGGACACATCAAGAGCTACAATCCACTATGAAGAATTCTCCTGTCTCTCTGTGCACTAAATAATGCAGCTTCAAAATTCAGGAAGCAAAGTCCACAGAAATTACTAGAAACTTATCAGTAGAAAGGGACTTATTAGGCCTCTCTGAGTTAATGATAGATCAAGAGAGGATATTACAGACAACATTCTTTGATCAAAAATGTAATAAAGTTAAAACTAGGAAAAAAGAAACCTACCATCTAGGAAATTTAGAAACTTTAAATAATTCTTGAGTCAAGGAGGAAATCAAGGTAAGAATTGATACCTATGTAGAAAATAATAATACCAAACTCTATGTGATACAGTTAGAGCAAAGCTCAGTGAAATAGTCATGGTTTACATTATTGCTTACATTAATAAAAGAAAGATTTTTAAAGATTGAATTAAGTATGAAACTCAAGAAGTCAGGGAAGAAAAGTAATCCAGAAGAAAACAAAAATAAAAGCAGAAATTAAAAAGGAAAACCAAACAGGGTAGAATAAATAAATACACTCAAGACCTTTAACATACAGTATTTGTCTTTCTCTGTCTGGCATTTCACTAAACATATTACCCTGCAGGTCCATCCATGTTGTTGCAAATGGCAAAATTTCATTCTTGTTGATGGCTGAGTAATATTTCACATCTTCTTTATCCACTTGTCTGTTCACGGACACTTAGGTTGCTTCCATATCTTGGCTATTGTACATAATGTTGGTATGAACATTGGGGTGCATGTATCTTTAGGAAATAATAGGGGAAGAGGCAAGATAGGGGTAGGGGGTTAAGAGGTATACACTACTATGTATAAAATAAATAAGATACAGGGATATATTGTACAGCACAGGGGATATAGCTAATATTTTTTTAATAACTTTAAATGGAGTATAACCTATAAGAAAAACATTGAATCACTATGTTGTACACCCGAAACTAATATTGTAAACCAACTATATTGTAATTTTTCAAAAATAGACCTTTAAAAAAGTAAAATAAAATAGATAAAACATTAGCTAATCAAAGCACAGGTATATGAAAGAAGAAATAAGAAATAACCACAAATAGAGAAGAAAATAATCTTTCAAAACGACTTTGCTCAGCTCTTTGCGGACAAATATGAACTAGTTGAAATGGATACTTTTCTGGGAAACCATAAATTGCAAGAACGAACCCCTGAAGAGGCCAAAAGTTTAAAACTACCAGTATTAATAAAATACAGACAAGTTTGGAAGAACTTAGGCCTAGATATTTTCACAAGTGAATTCGACCAAACTGTTTTAAAAACAGACGGTTTCAGCGTTATTTAAAGCCTTGTGATTCAGTGATTGAGGACCAGCATATGGGCATCCCCTGGGAGCCAGTGAGACCCGCACTCTCAGGTTCCACTGCAAACCTGCTGAAGGAAAATGTGGTTTTAACAAGGTTCCTTGGAGATTGCATGCACGTTAAAGTTCGAGAAGACTTATTTATACCAAGGTTTGGCAAACTATGGTCCGTGGGCCAAATCCAACCCACCTCTTCATTTCATAAATAAAGTTTTATTGGAATACAGTCACACACATTTGTATATGCTTTCCCACTACACTGGTAAGTTGAATATTTGGGGACTGAGACCATCCAGCCCACAAAGCATAATATACTTACCGGGCCCTTTATGGAAAAAGTTTGCCTACGCTGATTTATACTGCTGCAGGACATAGAAAAAGTGAGAAAAGCTTCCACTTCTATGGATTACAGAAACATCAAGGAGGTCACAGTAACTTCAGACTTAGCCACTATTTCACAAGCAATAGATAGCAAAATAAGATCACTCTCACTTATGAATATTAATGCAAAAATGCAACCCTGTTAAATACAATTCAGCATAAAAATCATAAGATGATACTCTTAAGCATTGTAAAGGAAATTGACAAAGTTCAACATCATTATTGATTTTTAAAACACTTAATAAAATGGGAATAAATGAATAGATTTCCTTAGCATAATAAAATTCATGAATTTAAAAATTTTTAAATTCATGAATTCATAAATCTGGCATCAGGCTTGATGGGGAAACAATAAAGTGATTTTTAAAAAATCACACCATTATCATTACCTGCAGACAATATTGCAATCCTTAAGTAATATAAAAGGATCAATTGAAAAAACTATGACAGTAAGACAGTTCAGGAAGATACGTGTATTAGTTGTCTCTTGCTGCTTGACAAATTACTGAATCACTTTGCTGTACACCTGAAACTAACACAACATTGTTAATCAACTGTGCTCCAATATAAAATAAAAAATGTTTTAAAGTCTCAGAATGGAGAAGTGTTACATCTAACTCCACTTTTTGGCATGGCAAATGAAATATAAATAAAATTTAAAGATTGACAAACCAGGGGAAAACATTCCCATATTCCAAAGGGCTTATCTCTTTAATACATACAGACTTCCTTGTTAAAAGTCCTATGACCAATAACCCAGAACAGTATTAGACTAAAGTAATGAACTGACAATCCACAGAAATATAAATAGGGTTTAAACACATGAGAAATGCAAGTAGAAACCATGAAATAATACGTTTGCCAATTAGACTGTCAAAGATGAAAAGGCTGGTGAGAATGCGAGGAAGGAGTCGGTCTTGTGTGTTTGCCCAAATTGTATGGGAGGGTTTGTTGTCAGATTGTCTGCAGAGGGGCGTCTGTAATGATCTATCAAAATGTAAACAGTCCACATCCTTTGACCTAGAAATTCCACCTCTATAAATTTTTCCTGGTGATATACTTGCACATGTGTGAAATGATTTATTACATTGTTTGTAATTGCAAAAAAATGGGAACAAATTAAATATTCCTTGATAGGGGCTTGGTAAAATAAAATATGATAACATTCATGGAAGTGAATACTAGGTAGTGGTTTTAAAGTGGGGTCATCTCTTTGTGTATATTGAAGAAAGATCCGTCAGACAAATTGCAGAGCAAAAAGTGATGTGTGGAATAGTGTGTATGCATCCATTTGCAGAGGGGAAAAAAGAATAGTGTACATACGTGCTTATTTATACATAGAAAATTCCTGAAAGGAGAGGAATGGAACTAAGAACAGTGACTGCCTCCAGTAGTGTCCTGGTAGTATGAAAGAACCTTGAATTATATATATAAAAAAACAAACAAACAAAAATAAACAATAACAAACTCTGAAACTAAGAAGCTAAGACACCTGATCTAATTTAGCACCGAGGTATAAATTGTAAAATCCTCAGTGCTGGCCATTTGAAAACAGAGAAATGTTGCTGATATGCAATTCTGGACCTAATTACTTCCTTGCTAACCACTAAACATTTCTCCCCAAAGGTCCTGCTACACAGCCAGTCAGAGAGAGGGAGAGGGAGAGAGAGAAATGTGGCTTGTTATCAGCACAGCCCCACAAATCCAATCAGCATCCTAGAACTGCTTACCTTGTGCTTCCTGAGTCATTTCTAATGAGAGATAATGATAGCAAGGTGGGAGGTCTCAGGTGGGTGTCAGAAAGGATGCCAAAATGTAGGCCAGGTCAATTTTGACTCATTGCACATCAAATGTTTCACTCTTCCTTCCTTTGCACATTTATAGCTATTAGTGAGGAATTTGGGAGCACTCCAGATACAAGCCAGTCAGAAAAATTGGCTTTAGATCCTTCGTGTATGCATTCTGGACCTGGAGATCTAGATGGAGAGAAACAGAGGCCATCCTCCAGGAGATGCTATGGGACATGTCTGCTCTCAGGGATACAGGGGCACACACTCTGGGAGCAGGGCAGGGGCTCGAGGGTGGGGAGGGAAGACAGAGCAATCCTTACCAAAATATATAAACATAAAATTTGCCCATATGTTTACTGCATGGTGAGGGAAGTGTAAAGTGAATAAAGCTGGGGGAGGCTCATTAGCAAATATTTTGTGGCTCTGGAAACACAAGGGAAAATATGTGATTTATTATATAGTCAGTAGAAATGTTGAACATGGAACTTCTCTTGAGTACTTACAATAGGCCTGTCACTGTTGTAGGTCTTAGGGATATGTCAGAACAAAATGCAGCCCTGCCCCTCATGCTGATTACATTCTAGCGGCCAGGGCAAGGGGCTGGATAAGGGAGATGATACATAAATAAGTAAACACACCTATGAGATAATATTAGGTAATGAACAATCTAAGGGTCAATTTGCAACGGTAAGGGAAGAGAAAGACAAGGGGTAGCAAGAGAGTATTTTAGATAAGTGGTCGGGGCAGCCTCTCTGATAAGGTATCTGATAAAATGACATTTGATTAGAGACCTGAGGAAAGTTAAGCAGCAAGCCATGAGGATATACAGGGGAGGTGCAAAGGCCCTGAGGCTGATGCATGACTTTCCCCACATAGGTAAAGTATTCAGAAAATAATGTTAAGAAACAATTGAAACAAAAACATACCTTCCCTATGATTATGTATGCATAGAGATATATATCAGGAAAGACTATTAAAAAATATAAATCCTTATAGTGCTTCAGTGAAGGGATAAAGACTGTTTCTCAGGGCAGGCAGTATCTTCGAATTCCTTGTGCCTGATCCAGCCATGCTTGGTATATGTAGAATTTTGGTATATGTAGAAACAATATCTGATGACTAAATGAATGATTTTCTTTGAGAATATTTTATTTATCATTTAAAAGAAAACAAAATGGCCGTCTTTGAAAAATCAAGCTTGTAATAGCACGTTGCATCATAGGGTTTCTCAGAAAGACCTGACTTTAGCTCTGGGCCAACCCAGGATGTAATTCGGGAAGGGGACAGAAAGCTAAATTTTACTGATTACCTAACAACTGCTATATATTTGTATGTGTATTATCGTGGGCAAACCTCAGAACACCCCAAGGACAAAGGTACAGTTGTTCCCATCTTGCAGTTTAAAACAATGAGGCCAGGGAGGCCAGAAATTCAGTTTCTAGCTCATGGACAGAAGGCCCGTAAATGGTAGAGCTGAACAGCAGACCTTCTGCCTCCGAGTTCAGACCTCTGATGACCACAGCTATGGCGGTCCGGGGGAGGGGTCTACTCTAGACCTCCTCCCTCATGCCCAGTGGTTTTGAGTACCACTTCCCGGTCCCCAGTATTCTCCATGCTCCTTGGTTTTCTCAAACCATCCCGGTGAGGTACTTCTTGGGAGCTGTTCCCTCTGCCATGCCCATGTCTGATCTTTGTGTCCAAAGCTCACCGTTTCGCTCTTACTAGTGGTGTGACTCTGGGCAGGTCATTTCACCTCTTTGAGTCTTATTTGTGTCATGTTTTAATGGAGATAACTATGTGTTGGAATTGTGGTGCAGAGTCAATGAAATCATTCAGTCAAAGTCTCTGGACCAGTGTCTATATATGGCAGATACTCAATAAATACTGGGTGAGTCTATTTGTGACCATCTTGGGTCTGGGTCCAGCTAATGATTGACTGACCTGATGAGTGAATCCTGGATTAGTTGCCAATGATGATAACAGCATAAAATAGCATAACATTTTCAATTTAACATAAATTAATTGCTGACGGTGTGAAGGCCAATCACAGTTGCCAGAGAAGACCTCATTGACTTTCCTTACCTTGTCATTCAGTGGGAAAGCAGCACATTTGTTCAGAATTCATTAGGCCATGACTTAGGCTCAGAGTAAATTTAACATGTAGGTTGACTGTCATAAATTGAATGAAAACCTCCTGCTAAGACACCAGTCTGCATATGTAGCCCTCAAACTTAAGGTTCAAGAAACCTTTAGAACAGTCTAGAAATAACTCTAGTGAGCCCTGTTTTCTGAAATCTAGGATTTATCTTTTTATATAATAATTTTATTTTCTTAATCATCTTGACTGACAGCAGGAGAAGGAGATACATAGACAGTCTAACAGGTGAGTGTCACAGTTTGCTAGGGCTGCCACAACAGAGTACCAGAAACTGGAGGACTTAACGACAGAGATTTATGATCTCACAGCTCTAGAGGTTAGACGTCCAAATTCAAGGTATCAGCAGGACCACACTTCCTCTGAAATTTGTAGGGGACACTCCTTCCTTGCCTCTCCTGGTTCCTGGTGTTTGTCTGCAATCCTTGGCTTGCGGATACCTCAGTGTTGTCATATCTTCTCCCCGGGTGTCTCTTCTCTTTTGAAGGACACCAGCCATATTGGATAAAGGGCCCACTCTACTCCAGTCTGACTTCACCCTAACTAATTAGATCTGCAGCAGCCCTATTTCCAAATAAGGTCACATTCTGCAGTATCGGGGACATATCTTTTTGAGGGACATAATTCAGTCCATAACAGTGGGTCACTAGCCTTCCTTGAAGTATACAGGGATACAGGGCTGGAGAGCCAGGCAGGTGATTTTAGTTGCACACTTTTCTAACCACACTTTCGTCTCCCACTTCAGAAAGCATCCTAGAAAGGATGTGAGGGACTACACCTCATATCCTAGAGCCTGTGATGACATGAGAAGGGTAGTGGTCACCTCTCCCCTCTTTCTCACTGTAGGAGGCTTGCTTCTGCAGATGTCACAAGTCTCAAGCTGGGCTACCGCATTCAGTTGACTTGGAGCTACAGGTATATAACTTTGGGAGCCAAAGTGAATGGCCCTTTTCTGTCTCCATTTTAATAGCCAGATTTTTATTTCAATCCTGTGGGTGAGGCAGACATATTCAGCGTGTTTAGCACTGCTGGTACTACTTTTATTAGGTTGAATCATATAAAGTTTCCTTTTTTATAGACAAAAAATGGTCAAGTATTGGCACTCTCACATGGTTCGACCTGTATATTCCATTAGATGCTGTCACGGATGAGCCCTACTTGGCCCTAATTATTGAAATTGATCCCAAGCCTTTGAACTTTACACTGGGCCCAGTCCTACCCTCATGTCCTACAGGGGAACCACTGAGAATGTGTGCGCCCTCCCACGCCCAGCAACCCTGTGAGAGGTACATGCTCAGAAAAGAAGCAAGGATTTGGAGTTTCAGAAAGATCTGGATTCAAATCATTCCTGTTAGTTCTAGGATTTGACTTTAGAGGCCCGTTACGTAGGTTTCTTAGTGTCTCAGAAACCTTATTTGTGAAATGGGTATAAAACCTTGTAGGACTGTGAGGATTACATTATGTGTGTATTTAATATATATACTACCAACACATAGTAGATGTTCAACAAATTTTGATTCCCTATACTCATGACCTCCATAACCTCTACTATAGTCCCTCATAATCCCAGGAACTGCTCAGAGACAAGCAGAAGCACTGGGAAAATCTGCAGGCCTAATTAGGATAGCTAAGGATTACACAATAATGGGACAAAGAGACTACTTGGCATGTACCCTGTTCTTCTGGATCCTACAGCAGATAACGGTCTCAGAAAATACACCTTGAAACCCAGTTACTGAAAGACATCATCATTATGTAGTCTCTTCTCATCTCACAATGAGTAAACTCCATTTGAATTGCATACATGATGTGCCTGTGTTTATACCAAATGTCATTTTCCAGCATAGTAGTTCTCAACCTTTTTTCCATTGGGACACACATGACATCGACATATATTAGCATATGTGGCACTCTCTTTGGGGGCTATTCAGAGATTCTCTAATTCCCTATAACCACACTTTTCTCTTCCATTTCAGAAAGCATACTAGAAGGGACACGTAAGGCGGCATTCTAGAGATAACCTCCTTAGATATTTTCCAATTAAATTTTCTACAAACTTGAGCAAACTATCCACAAGTGCTATGCTTATAGCCCACCTGAAACTCGTGTGTGGTACAGTACTGAGGTTGAGAGTCAGTCTTCTAAGAGATGCTATTATCGTGACCATTCAGAATGGTTCAGACACGCCGAAGCCACTAGACAATTCAGATCCCAGGAGACAGTTGCAGTCTCCTACATCTCATTTAGATACTTCTAGGTGCTCTGACCCAGAGTGAACACACGGAGTCAGGATAATTGCACACACTGAACAAATGGATCTTTTTCAGTGACAGTGTGTTGGCACAAGTGGTACTCCTGCCTCTGTGTTACGGAGGCAAAGCAATGAGGTAGAAATAAAACCACCCCAGGCTCCTTGACTTCCAGCATATCCTATATATGCAGTATTGCTACTGATATGATCAATGATATCTAACCACCAGAAGCAGTCTGCCCCATCTTTTGGCACTTAAGCATTCTGTTCAGCTAATCTACTCTCCCCTTTGGTCAAAGCCACTTATTACCAATTGTAAGTAATGTGACTATGGGGGATGCTACCTGGGGCCACTGGAAGCTGCCATGGCTTACAGCCCTTGGAACAGACTCAGACATTGTAAGTTGAAAAATAAAAACAAAAAACACAACAACTCTTCAAGCCAAACCCAAACCCAAACCTTTTACAACTGAAATTATAATAAATCACACATCCTAAATCTTCCTGGAAGCAGGACTCAGGAAAGGTTTCCCCTCTCTCTCTGCCAAAGAGCCCCTTAGTAAGGGAGAAAGATCAAGAAGGAGCACAATGGTATTTCAGCTGTGCTCAGGGCTAAGATAGGTAGTCTAAGATTGGGTCAGTTCTTAAGACATGGAGGCCGGGCATCGGGATAAAGATAGAACAAAAGGGAAAGGGAAATGGGAGCATGTTACTTCCTAGCTTTAACCATCAGTGGCTCCCAGTCACCTCTAAGATACATCCACACACTGAGCATGATGTATATACAAGGCCCTCCACGGTCTGCCCACGCCTGACGTGTCCCTCTATGACAGCGCTCACCTCTCTGTGTTGCAACTGTTTGTTCACTTTCCCTATTAGACTGTGAGACCCTTGAGGTAGGGATCTTGATTTAGTAAACTTTAACCCCTAGTACCCAGCCAGAAGCCCAGTAGGTGCTTAATCAATTCTGAATAAATGAGGAAATTGACCCTGGACTAAAGCTGTACATAAGCTAAAAGGGCCACAAGTCGAGAGACACGGACCTCAGATTTTGCATCGTCTGAAGAACTCATGGGCACGTCCTTCTCTTCTGCCAGGCACCATCAGCTATTTCAGGGGAGGCTGTTATAAAATGTGACCATGAGATAATGTTTTACTCTCTTCCCCACAAATGTATCACGATCTGCGATCCCTTCTGAGTCCTCTCCTTGGGAGGCTACATGTATATTTTTAAATGGCTGCATTTGCTCAAGACGCTTCTTGGCCTCTTTTGGAATTGTGGTCAGATTCAGTTTATATGCCATACAAGAAAACCAATCTAGTTCCTTTATAGGCACATTATTTCCAAAACAATGTTCTCCCGGCTTGATTGCCCACGATATTCATGGGACACAGCTTCAGGGCAACTTTTTTAGTAGCTTCCCACAACAAATCCACCCTCTGAAGATGAAGATGTGCCACATTTGAAGATATTTAAGAGAGAGCACCGAGAGTGTCCACACACGATTCTAAAGAAGAGTTCCAAAAATGCTTTGAGCAATTTGTCATTATCTTGGAAATAAGCATACATCCATCAAGGAGAGTACTTTGAAGGCAGTAAGGATTGTCTACTCTAATGTGTGCCATAAAAATAAGCAGAATTTATTGAGCGTTTATTATGACTGAGCAATGCATGTGTGTGTGTATGAGAGAGTGTGTGTGTGTGTGTGTGTACGTGTGTGTTCTCATTGAATCCTCCCAACGACTATATGAAACTAACGACAGCAACAGCGATAGCCAGCATTTATTGAGTGCTTACTATGGGTCAGGCACTGGAGGTAAGGGTTCTTTCACTTTAATCCCCATTTTATAGACAAGAAAACTTAGGTTTAGAGAGAAGTGACCTTCCTAAAGGTCACGAAGCCAGTAGAGAAAACCTGAGATTCATGTACAAATTTGTCTGACTTGTTCTTAATTACTCTGATACATGCTGTGTTATAAGCTCTTAACCACTGTGACATGGCCTCTGCATTTTTATTAAAATATTAGGGATGCATGTAATATATATCTTCATCCTAACTCATACTTCTTTTTAATCAAAATGTTGCCTAGTTCAGGGCTCAGTAAATACTAGTTGAATGAATAAACCTATGTCAGTGGCGGTGATCCAAGCAAGACCAGGCAGAAGGGCGAAAAGAACAATAGGCCAAAGTGATACAAGATGGTCCAGCTCATCTCATCCCCAAACTAAAGCCATGCTCATAGCAAAGAGCAGTGGGTGTCAGAGAAAGTGCCTGGATGACTTCCTGCCGGCTGCAGCACGCGGCTTTGTGAATTGTTTGCTATTTCATTCCCAGTAAGCCCCGGCAGGGCCCTGGTCCTCAGTCCCCTCATCCAAACATTGGGAATGGGTACATTCACCTCTCTTCTTCAGCCTTCCCCTATGCATACTTATAAAGGACTCTAGAATCCTGGTATCCCATAAAAATGCAAAGTATGATTATTATTAATGATACAGTTAGCAAGAAAGACATTTGTTATTTCTACTCAATTGGTTTCCCCCGGGGGGAGCAGAAACAGTGTTTTTTTTTTTGACATAGTATTAATGTGCCATCTTTGCAACTTTGATCATCTGTCATTTGCTTTTGGAGAGAGTTGTGCCACTGTTTCAGGCAGCACCCTGCCTTTTCCTCGGCAACGTGGACACTATCTGAGCACAAGCTGCTTCATGGTTTAGATGAAACTAGGGATCTTTATTTGATTTCTGGTATCAGGAAACCATTTATTAGGATCAAGGCAGTTAGGCTACGAGACTTCCTTTCTTGCCTGGGTAGTCACTAGTTGAGCAGGCAGCCTGGGCTCATAAATCTAGTTTTATTTCCCCATCTATTCACCTGGAACTAAGTGATTTTTTTTTTTTTTTTAAGGCAAAGGGGGAACACATTTCCTTATGTAAGCACTCTTCCTCCGGCTAGTAATCACCATTGTTTCTTAGACAAGCTAGTGAGCAGCTGAAGCAGGGGGCCATTTCTATCCCTTGCATCACACTTGTGTTTTCAGAGTTTACAGAAAAACACTGCAACCAATTTGGGATTTCCCTGTAATGATCCACTTCCTCGAAATAAATCAAAATGGATTCAAATGTGCATTTCAGAGACAAAAGGGCTTTCTGCAAATATGTCTTTTCCTAGGCCCTTCAGAAACTACCTTGCCTCTCTTTCGGGCCTCCATCCCCCTCTCCCACCCTCCCGCAAGCCCCCCACCCCGCCTTCCCCTCCTTCTTAAGAAGACTTTCCCAGGTCCCTCTTGGCTGTGGTTGAACGACGTTGGCTCCTGTCCACGCTGCAACAAAGACCTGGCATTCCAGCTGTCTGAGTCTAATCTCCAGTGTCAGCTCTCGTTAATGTGTGAGCGTGAAATCAGAGGGGGCAGAGCTGCACGGAATATTAAAACCATGATCAGAATTCCACTGAAATGCTGAGAGTCTGCAAGCACCATTAGAGGAGGCTGTCAAATCAAGGCTTCGCATTAAATAAAAGAAAAGATTTCTATCAGAGGAAAGTACAATCAGTGAATCGCTGAGCTAAATTAGCATTTTTTCAATTGGAGATCGAAGTTGATTTATTGTTCTACACGACATTAATGTAACTATGTGCTTGACCTGCTAAGGCAGCTACTTTTTCATTTAAATGGTTTCTTTCCTTCCCAGTGCAAAGGCTGCAATCATATTTCAACTTTGCAGAGTGATCAGAAACATCGTGGAATACTGCAGAAATGTCTTAGGGCAGCCTTGCCTCCCCTCCCCTCTCCTTCCTTTCCGTTTTCCAACCCTAGCGCCTTCCTCCTCCCCTCCCCTTCCCCCCTTAACCTCATGGCTGGTGGTCAAGGTCACAGAGGAAGAGTAATCTCAAAGCCACCAACTTCAAAGCTGCCATCAAAGAAGCCCCTACGTAGCCACTGAATTAAAAGGGAATGGGGGGGGGAGGGCTCTGGGCACTGGCGTTCATATCTGCAAGAAAGGGCCCCTTAACTGCCCCATTGGTACAGCCCAACCTGGGGCGCCCTACATCCAGTTCTTCCCTGCCAGCCTCTCAATACGGGTCTCTTCTCATCCTCCCCAGTCCCCCTCCCCACACACACATCGCCTGAAAATAATATACATTTCCAATTAGCAGAGCACATTGTAGTCATGTTCTCTTTTACTGCCCTAACTATCTTCCTTTTGCTCAAAAGCTGGGCCGTCATTAATGAAATCCTGCAGTTCTGTTAATCCGAGATACAATGCTCCTTTTCTCTCTCAGCCTCTCCCAAACATAAAAAACTACAGTTACTTCAGCTCGCCTCTTCTGTTTAGATTTCTTGTCATTTGTCTTTCATTACATACCTGATGTAGCACAGTAGCGGTCGAAGTTCCTGGATAGAGAGGGAAAGGACGCAATTATGTTCCTTTTCCAATGCGCTGTTTGCAAAGGCAGCTGGTATTTTCTGGTTCTTTTTTTTTTTTTCTTTCTAAAGGGCACTGATTTTAATCTCTGGAAGTTGATGAATATGTTTTAGGGTACTTTTGGGGCCCTAACATTTAGCAAGCTTGTTAGATTTTAAACTAGCTGGGAGCCCTGGAAGAACCCTGATAAATGAGATTTCAGTATTTATCTGCAATGCCTCTTATGAATGACTTCATTGCATCCCACAGTGAGAAAAAGGCAGGCCTTGGAGGTGGGTGGTGAGGCTGGTATTTGCCACCCTTTACCAATAGAAATACTAACTTTTAAAGCAAAACAGACATTGGACCAATAGCTAGTGTTTATATTTTATCTTTCTTCCTCCGACCACCAAACATCCACCTTCTGATGTGATAAATGGAGTAAAGTTCTATATTTGGGGGAGGCATGAGGGCATTGTCAGCCCCGTAGATCTGTAGGACCTTAGGGTATCAGGCAAAGGAATAGAAGAGTCACCGCGCACGGGGCTGGCTGTGGCCAGATGAGGTAGAGCGTAGCTGCCACTCTCCAGCCCTCTGGGCTCTGACACAGATGGAGTCACTCCAAGGGTCAAAGGCGTAGAGAAAAACTCCCCTCCCACTTCCATCACAACTGGACCTAATTGGCCCCCCTTGGTCAGGCGAGAGACCGCAGAACGAATGGTTGGGTTGCTGCTCTTTGCTCTCAGCCAGTGAGAGGGCCTCTGTACGGCCAAAGGTGAGGGTCTTGGCAAAAGACCGCTTAGCTAGCTGCTGAAGACACGCACCACTGGCCCCTGTGTACCTGCCGCCATTTTGTCCAAGTTGCTTTCCCTTGCTCCTCTCTTACGCCCTTTAGAAAGTTACCCTCTCTTATGGGGATATATGTCTATGTACAGCTGATTCACTGTGTTATACAGCAGAAATGCACACACCATTGTAAAGCAATTAGACTCCAATAAAGACGTTAAAAAAAAAAAAAGTTACCCCGTCTCTTCACCATGTGGGTTATCACTCAAATCAACCACTGTACAAAAGACGTGTGGATTTCATTCTCCAAAGGCAGTAAGAGTGTAGTCACTAAATACAGGAAAAGCTTCAAACCGGTCGTTTGCATCTCTCCTGGACGGTCCCCACAGCGGCTCTCTAGCGAGAGCCAGTGTCCTTGACCAGGGATTCTCGTGTCGCTTGACGATCCACATTCGTTAGCCCTCAGGCGGCGTCACAGCACGTGCCTCTCATATTGCCCACCGGCAGGGCGATCATATGACGAAGCCAGCCTCCTGAAGGACCCAGATGCAAAACTCAATGATTTCCTGCACTCACAATTGCCGTGGTCACTCGTTCCCCAAACATGACGCTCCTCTCCTTTACGTGATAATCTCCTTCTGAATACAGCTTTATTCATGGAATTAAGGACCTTCAGATGATTTGGGTCACTTCTGCTTCACTAGTGCACGAAATAGAGCCCCAGCCAGCCCCCAGAAGAGATAACGCAGACACTTTGTCAGTCACCCCACATGGCCTGCAACACCTTGGGAGCCCAGCAAGCAACATGCACCTCAAAGGCTAGGAGGGACCAGGCCCGAATGTCCTTTAGGTCAGGAAACACAGGAGGAAAACCAGTTTGGTAGCAGAGGCAGACTCTGTGGAAGGTAGCCAGACTGCCCAAGACACTATGGTCTAAGAGCTTGGCTCAAGAAATGCATAGCACCAGAGACACAACCCAGTGGGCATTTGGAAGGGGAGGGCAGGGCAAAGGATGAGGTCATGAGATCAGCCCATTCCACACAAAAGCTCAACGCACCAAGTCTACCCCAGGGAAAAGAATGCTGTGGTGAGTGAGGCAACAGCAGAGGCCTGCCAACAGCTGGGTTTTGGGGAGAAGGCTCAGTCCTCAAGGAAAATGAAACGGCTACCAGAATAGATGCGTGGAAAGACTAAGAAACACGTGCAAAGCAGCAGCCCTAGCCGGAAAAGCAGTCCTCATCTGCTTCCCCATCCTAGAAGAGGGGTCCTAATAGTACTACCGCATAGGGCTATTGTGAGGATTAAACGCTTTGGGATCTGTATCCACACCTGTGTGTGTGTGTGTGTGTGTGTGTGTGTGTGTGTGAGATCACACCTGCACATGGAAAGCCACAGTGCTCATTTGGCACCATCAGATACTCAGGGCTCCTCCCAGGTGTATCATTTAGTTTTTTTAATAAAAGAACAAAACAAACATTTATTAAGACTGTCACACAGGATGCTAGACACTTCCATATGTTATTTACTTAATCCAACCTCAACACTCATTCAGTCGTCACAGCGACTCTGTGAGGGGTGTATGATTACCTCTCCTTTTTACGTTGAGGAAATAGAAGATTAGGAAAGCCTGAGTAACTTCTCCCAGGGAAGACACCTAATCATGGTAAGAATACTGAAACTCAAGTTGCAGGATCTAACTCTGAATGACTCCCTCTTCAAAAATACTAGAAGGATTTGAAGCATCTATTCTCAGCAGTGGCTTTTTGTAAAATTGAGCCTCAAAGCATTACATATGATTAGAAAGAAACATCAGTAATGCAATACGACAGTAAAGGTAGGAATTATTTTATTTGGAGAGTAATAACTAATACCTAACATCTCTTGAACAGGTGTGTTAAGTGCCATGCAGTGTTCCACGTATGTAATTGCAGGTATTAACACATTTAATCCTCACACCAGCCCTATAAAATATGTTCTATTATTATCTCCATTTTAAAGATGAGGAAACCTAGGCACAAATATATTAAATAACTTCCCAAGGTAACACACTTAACAAATGGCAGAGTCAGGATTTGAAGCCCACCAAATCTGGGCTTCGAATTCCACACTCCTAGCTACCATGCTGTACTGCCCTGGAGGAGAATGAAGCATAATTCCTTGTCATTATTCTAGTTCATTAAGGAGTTTTGAGAAAAGCACATTGGAGCCCTGCAGCTACGTTTGAGCCCAAAGAGATTTTCAATGCAAAAATTACAAACTTAATTATAAAGCTCCCGTTTATGAAGTTTAGGCCACGAATAGACTTCCTCCTCCTGTTAGAATTTTTCCAGAACTAGGGAAGATCTGGTCCTACAAGCTTTGGGGAGGTGGGGGGAAAATAAAGGCAGGAGAAATAAGGTGACAGCCGGCACTTGGATCAAATACCAACTGTGGAATTTCAGACAGAGTAGAAGCAGAGTGCTTTTGGAGCACTGGAAAAAGTGATTCATTCTCACTGTGGGAAGGCATGGTGAAGAAGTGAAAGGAGGTGCTCCCAAACTGGCCCTTCAGGAATGGGAGGGATTTCCATAAGGAGAAAGCAGAATGAGCTCCATCCCAGGCTGAGGGCCATGCGTGAGCAAAAGCAGAGAAACTGTGAGCTCCTAAAAGACAGGCTATACAGAGGGCTCACCCCTGTGTCCTTCACAGCCGCTCTTCTAGTGCCTGGCTCTGCCTGGATCACAGCAGGTGCATAATGAATGTTGAGTGAGTTGGACAGACCATGCTTTCATGCACGCATGGACGAGTGAAATCAAAGTGCAGGCCATGTCCAAATAATAGCAAGTCATCCAATATGGCTGACATTGGTCTCCCAGTGCATTTCTGTGGATCCCAGAGAGTGGTTTAAACAATGAGCAGATCTGGTTCCTGAGGGCCTGGGTCTCCCGTCTCTCGCCATGCCACCGCATCATTGCGATGTGTGAGAGATTTGTTTGGAGTGAGGAAAGCATATTTTTGTTTGCATTTGCTTAGCACGTTGATGTCGCACATTTTGCTATGAGATGTAAAGTCATCTGCATGCACCGGTTGTGCAGTAAGAGAAAAGTCAAAACAAGCGTCAGGCGGGGTGTCAGCCACATGGCCCAGGCAGACTGTCATACTTCTTTGCCCGTGACTGCTGCCACCTTCTCGCTCCTCTTCCCCTCACTCTTCCTTGTTCCTGAATCCCCACACCTGCATGTACAGTTCTAAGGGTCTCATTTCTAGTCGGCTTAATTATATGTCAGACAGTGTCTACACATACTGCAGATCCAGGATGGCAGTGCCCACACCATTCACCCCTGTGGATAAACAAACTTTGCATCAGTCTTGACCGTAAGTAGGTGTGGGTTAAGAATCCTCAGGAAGCCATCCTATCCTGCATCATAGTGTCACCTAAACAGTAAATGTAGCAGTGTGCACGGGCCAAGTGATAATATTTTCTTTTTATCATCTAGAAATACCCCCATTCTTTCAGCTCCGTTTCATCCAGGTCAACACGAAGTCTATTAATGTCCTGAAGAACATAGACTCCCGCTACCAATAGAGATAGCTGTGATTCAAGGGGAAGGAGTTATTAATTTGGAGTCAAGGAGACTTCATCTTGAGTAATCTGTGAAATTTTGGGTCAACCACTTAGTTTTTCCCAAACTTATAAGTAATATAAGAATGATCATAACATCACGGGGTTGTGTGATGTTATTATAAAAGTAAAGGCCATTCATACTCATTCATTTATTCAAAGAAACTTTAGTTAGTGTTCATTTTGTGCCAGAGATTACACCAGGCTTCAAGATGGAGCAGATGGCAAAGCAGACTTCGTTCCCACCCTCATGGAACTTAAAGCCTACGGGAAGAACAGATCATCCTCAGGTGTGGTGAGGACTATGAAAGAGATGTACGGGTACTTGGAAGGGTACATTAGCCAAGAGGGAAAAGAACATGGGGAGGAAGGTTCTGTGCCACAGAAAGCATGATGCATTCATGGAGATGAAAGAAGCCACAGATGGATGAAGGATCACAGATAAAGAGTGTGAAAGAGCTTAGTAAACAGAAAAGTACTGTGCAAATATGAGGGATTTCATGCTAATAGAGATAATATCTTTTGGAAAAGATCGTCTCCAATGAAGCTCCTGGCAGATTGGTAAAGGAGATGTTTAGAGACAAAAGAGACCATTTCCACTTCTTCTCAAGTCTCATCTTGTAGGCAAGCATCTATTTTATCGACATCTGAGGCTAGATCCACGGAAGAATAGATCAGGAGCATCCAGTGATTATAGGAATGATAAAGAGGAAAAGCTTGTACAAATACCCACTGCCTTCTGGGTGTCCTTTGGCAATGTTCAGGCCATTCATGCCCAAGTTCACAGGCTGGAAGGTTTCATTCCATATACGTTTTCCTGCTGCCACATCAAGATCCTGCCACCCAGCACTCGTACTTGTCCATTTATTTTGCCTTTGTTTTAAAACACTGAACCTGATTAGAATAGATTTGCTCACATACTGTGGACAAGGACGCATCAAAAGTCACATGCCAATAAGTTGTTCAGAAGTTCCCCCTTTATCCAGGACTCTCACAGCCTCTGGAAGATGCCCATTGTAGGCTTTGGCCATCTTTGGGTGCTACTGGAAGGCAATCGTGCCTGGTTAATCGTCTGAGTGTCAGGAAGTTCCTTTCTACTTCCAGAGAGCCAGAGATCCATGGAAAAGGCTTCCAGGGTCTTCTAGGAGCCCTCTTACCAGTTCAGGTGTCTCTTCTGTGACAGACCTAACAGGTAGTTAGGAAGTCTCCGAATGAACACTTGCAAGGACTGGGGAGCTCACTACCTTGCAAACCACCCACTCCATGGTTGAGCCACAGGCCTTCACCCTGGTTGCTCCGCGCATTGGTCTTAGCTCTTCCTCTGCTAACCCAGAGAATAACTGTTCCTTCATTCAGCATGCATTTTTCGAGCACGTTCCTGGCTCCCTCTTATGTGACAAGATTCCACACAAAGACATGTAGAACAAAGCTTCCTCCTTAAGAAGTCTACCATCTAATGAATTTGGTACACTCCCTGTGTTAGTTTGCCAGGGCTGTCATAACAAAGCATCACTGCTTGGGAGGCTTAAACAACAGAAATATATTTTCTCACAATTCTGGGAACTAGAAGTCTGAAATCAAGGTGTCAGCAGGGTTGTTTCTCCTGAGGACTCTTCCCTTGGCTTGTAGATACCATCTTCTTTCTCCCTGTGTCTTCACCTGGTCTTTCTTCTCTGCATGTGGGTCTGTGTCCTAATCTCCTCTTCTTATAAGGACACCAGTAATGTTGAGTTAGGGCCCACCTAATGACCTCATCTTAACTACTTCTTGAAAGATCTTATGTGCAAAGACAGTCCCATTCTGAGGTTATGGGAGTTAGATCTTCAACATATGAATTTGGGAGGGAGGACACAATTCAGCCCATAACACTCCCCTTTGCTTGTGCAACTCTTCAAACATTTTAAAATAGACATCATATCCTTCCGCTAAGCTGCTTCTTCTTGAGGGTCAACATTCTCAATTTCTTTGACTTTTTATTCAACTGTATGGCCACCAAACCCATCACTGTCTTTGTTATTTTCCCATAAAGACACTTTTGTTTGTTATTGTATCCACTAAAATGTGGGGTCCAAAAGGGCACAAGGCAATTGGATTGTTGTCTCCCCTGAACTGGTGACACTAAATAACTATCGATTTAGCATTTGGTTAGGTGTGTGTTTCGGTAACCATCTTGTACATTAACTCATACTGACTTTGAAAACAACCAGAATCCTTGGATGTTACAGACTGTTGTTTGTCATGTAAGCTTCTGTTTTTATCAATAGTTTCTTTGAAGCAAAGCATAAAATTCTGTGGTTATGAACGGATTGACCAGGGTAGGGACATGAACAGTCTGGAAGCAGACAACTAGAAACAATACGCCCAGCTTGCCAGCCTTCTATTAATCAAACCCTTTGAAGATAGTGGTTTAATCAGGCAAGAATCTACCTAATTGCATTACCATTAGGCCCATATTACTCCATGTTACCTTGGAATCAATTATCAAGTATCCTAAAATTCAAATATGTATGGCAGCGTTTCCCAAAATGTATTCCAAGGAACATTTGATCCTATGGAATTCTCCAATTAAGGATGATCAAAAACTTGTTCAAAGCAGTGTGACTATTTCTTCTTGAAGATGTCTAAGCTACATTGTCATATAAAAGGCTGTTAGGTGTTCTAGGGTAAAGAAACCTATTTAACTTTATATAACACTGCTTCACAAATTTATTTGAACATGGAACACTTTTTAAAGTTAATACATAATAACATCAATAGAACTCGTTTCTGTACAGTGTACTTTGGGAAACACGAGTCTCTAAGCCAAGCTAAATTTTACCCATAGAGGTTTTATTTTCATAGATTTCACGTAGCCTTCTTATAGCCAGGCAAATGCCAAAACATTCCCTCTACGGCTCTCCCCTTTTCTCTGAGCCTGTTTTTTTTTTTCCCCTCTATTTTTCCTTTTCTCTCCTTTTTGCATATATGTAGCACTTCCATCAGTTTCCTTAAAAACATGCAAATAGCAGATCATACAGGCTAATGGAACTCAACCCCTGGGGCCGTGTACTCCACGTGGGGTCTTGAACAGTGTCAGGTGAAAGGTTGTGATTAAAGTTTAGAGGATAATCAGATTTCTGGGAACAACTGGGGTTGGAGTTCAGTCAGAATACAAGGCATGGCCAGATTGCCAGTGCTGGGGGGGGTGGTGCTCATGGGTGATGAGTAAGGAAGGAAGAGAGAAAATTCCAGCAGTAATGCTTCATTTAGTTTTGGACATTTACTCTGCACTGGACACGTACTGTGTTCTGGACATTACAAGCAAATAATCCATATTCCCTTAGAGTTCATTGTCCAGTGGGAGATACAAACAGGTAAACAAATAATTATAAGTCACGGTAATAAATATTATAATAAAAGTGGGTTTAAGATGCTATTGGAGCAAAGGAGTAAACTTATGAACCCTGCCCAGAGAGTCTCATTCTTGCCTCCAATTTCAGCCTTAAATGTGCAGGGGCATTGACACTGTGTAAGTGATTGGGACTCCATCAGAAAGGGTAAGAGATTCAGGTTCTTGGGCATCTCAGTGCACTCCAGCGTCCCACCTGAAAACTTTGTGTCAGAGTCAGGGAGAGTCAGGAAGCACAGAATCTAGGGACCAGCCAAGATAATGTCATAAAGCCCCTAAAAACAAAGACTTCCTGGTTTGATGACTCTGAATAATAATTTTGCTCAATTAACTGCCTGGCATTTGAGCAGCCCTTTACAGTTCACAAACTGCATTCACACCTCTTACTCTCAACAATCCTGTAAGGTTCTTGAGATTGTCCCAATTTATAGATGAGGAAAAAGCAGCTCAATGAGACCAAGTCATACATACTACACCCAAAGTAAGTGGAAGAAAAGAGAAATTAACTCCCCACTTCTTCAGACATCAAGTTCAGTTTTCTTTGAAACGAGGAAATTTCTGAGAGTATAAGAGAAATAGCAGAGGAAAAACCTGTTTAGCAATATTCCCAAAGGTAGATGATGAGAAGGGGACCCGCCAAGGAACACAGGGTGGAGACAGGTGTTAACCTGGATAATAAAGAAAGAACTGCATGAGAACCGTCCCTTCCATAAAGTTCAAAGTAATTAAGGGAGAGGCATACCCCAAAAACAGTCTCCAAAGTAAGGAGCATCCCTGCCTTTATTTTACAGGTGAGAAAACTGAGGCATAAAAAGAAAAAGTGAGCTGTCAAAAGACAGTTTCTAGGCTGGAGATAAACTCCATCTGCCCCGCCATGAACTCAGGTGCAGTCACAGGCTACCAGCTCCCACTCACCTGCTGTGACTCCCTGGGTAGATATCCTTTCCCACCAGGGCTGAGTGGTCAGTGGAAGAGAAGACATTTCTTCAAAAGAAGTCATCCTTCACGCCACGCCACTTTTGATAGCAAAGAGAAGCCAGGATGTGAGTGCCTGTGGCTGGCATCTCAGGCTCAATCAATTCTTTTCATCTTATTGAGAAAGATATAAAAAGAAAGTGGGCACACAATAGGGATGAGTTAACGTAACCTTTCACGGCCTTTTGCCTGCCCCATCTTCCTCCACCCTCTCCTATTCTCTGTGTTCTTGGCAAAATCCTTTCCCAGCAGCTCCCTTGAGCACCTTTCTGCTCATTACTTTACTCTACATGCCTAGATAAATCTCCAGCTGATTCACTCCCTCCAAACCCACCTAATCTGATATGTCAGGGGATTCCTACAAAGAACAATCAAGCATTTGCCTGGAGGACTAGTGGACTAGATTTCTTCTGTTTTAATTTATAACATGAAAGAAGGAGCTTAATCTACACCAGGCTCCTGGGAACCCCACTTAATAGACTGTGCATCAGGGAACTTTCCAAAGACTGCTTTGGAAGATATCTTCCATCCTACTGGAATATTCTTTGATCAACTAACCAATTTCTAATGTCTATTTCATGTCTCAGTGGCTTCTTGTTGTTGACCTGGGTTCGTCCTTTCATTCGGCTTATTGACCACTTTTTATGAGACAGGTTGTTATCAAAAGGCTATATGCACCTTCCTCTTACCAGAGGACAGAAGGAAGTATCTAGGAAGGTAGGAAGGGCATATACAACTCATCCATTTCTCTCACTTCTCAATATTGTGAGCAATTGCTCAGAGACATCCGTAGAAGGTCTTGTTCCAGTGATGTGGCCAGAACATCCTGCAAGAAAAAGTGAAAGAAAATCATTTCCTCCTCCTTAAATATGATCCAGTCTAGTCCCATCCTTCGACTTTGAAATTCACTGAAATTAGGAAATGGTGCTTTCGGTGGATAACCTTTGGAGATATGGATAGAACGAGTGTAGTCAAACCTGGGAAAGACATAAGGTAATCCTCCAAAGCAGTATTTCTTCAACTTGATCAGTGTATAAATGTCTTTTTGGAGAAAAACAACTGTCATGTAGCCCCATGTTGACTTCATTGTATTTTAATGTTTCTTAAATATATATAACTGTTAAACTAGGCATAAACTCCTTATGCATATTAGCCCTTAAGCAATACAGTCAAAATTAATTTGCAAATAACAAAACTAAAAAATTAATACTGGAATTATTACCATTAATTTAGTATGACATACAAAAGCTTGGTAGGAATTAATTTTTGCTCAGAATGTGAGTGTGATTCCAAGTGCTATGGCATATGTACTTGCTTTTGAGTTTGGTCTTCCTCTGCTGTCACCTGCTATGCAATGACTCCAACCCTTCAGTATTTCTCTTTATGACAATTCTAAGAAATCACCATTTCTTCAGTACACGTTGAAGTCCCCTGGTTTTCACTAGAGTGCAAGTGAATTCTACCTCACCCCTCTTCTCATTCGTGAAACATACTACTTGGCCCTAACGCAAATGTAATTGGAGCGTTGGAATCACGTGGCAGTTGTCAGTTACGAGGTCTTCCAGATGCCCCAGAGTATGTGCATATGTGTTTTTAATATCATCGAAATGAAAATATGACATAGAAAACTTCTCATGAAAAACTTTTGACTCTCCAAGAATATGCCTCTAGCCTCCCATGGCGGATCCACATATTCCTGCTTGACAAATATGACCAGGGAACCACCCGAGCTTCTTCTCTCAGAGCCCATAATGACACGGGTCCTATACCACTGTCCAGACAGAGCTGGCCATGCTGCCATCACACAGATGGGGGAGATGAGGAAAAAGGCACGGCTGCTCAGACTCAGCCATCTCCAGAATCTTCCAGGTGGAAATCAGGCAGAAACTCAGTTCATTTGGAATATTTTGCACTTGCCACAAATGGCTGAGAGACTGTTATGATCTAACCCTGTGTAGGATGCTTTTATAGGATGTCGTAAAAGAGAAAATACACACACACTGGCCAGCAAGAGAGCCGGGATGACATAATGGCCTATTTCAGTGATTATATAGATGATGAATAAAATCCAACTACAAGTGCTTTTTTATTATCTTCTCGATGGGGTAAGATCTGAAAGCTTGACCCCTGGAAAGTAATAGCCTTTTTTAGATGTATCCAGAGCTGGAATAAACCTGGGAATCTGGACTTCGACCTGAAACTCTTAAAGAGAACGCTGCTTATCACTCCCCTGGGGACAGAGAGAGTTTTACAGTGAGATCATCTTACACTGGAGGAATAGTATAGATGACTCTTAAAAGTCAAAGGAATCTACCGCAAGATGGCTTCTATTGGGGGCAGCTGAGATATCAGATTGGCAGTGCTGAGCTGTTCACCAGGGGCCTCCTCCCTTGACTAGGATAGAGGAGAAGGGCAGAGGTCAAGCTGCTGATATTCCTGACAAGGAAGCAGGGCGTTCTATGTCTGTATTGAGGTCACTAGATAGAGCCAGACCTGAGTCATTCTTCCCAAAAGGTTTGAGCTCAGATCAAGTCCCTAAACGCCAGCAAACCAATTTCTGGGCAAACTACCCTAACCATACATCACATTAGCTGTCCTCTAGCCAGGGTGGCCAGAATATGGGCTCTTTCCAATAGAGTGAAATCTCTGGGTAATACCCCTGATGGTCTAGCATCCCTGGGGGAAGTACTTTGGCACGTGTGGCTGAGGTTGTTTACACCTGTCGACTGTCAGGCATTTGTAGTTGGAACCAACATCACTTGTAATGCTACCTGATTGAACCAAGAAGATTTCTCCTAGTAACTTCTGCCTATCTCAAGACTCACCAACCATCCAGATAACTTGGGGCATTATTCCCTCTCAATGGGTTCAGCTAATGTGTGCTGAAAGGGGAAGGCAGATCAAAGGGTAGAAGTGGGCAGTTGCGAGAAAGGGTTTGCAGGTCTCTCACACCTCTGATGGTGATACACAGTATCCGTTAGAGAGATACCTCATCATCTGTAGCTGTCAAATCCAAACTGTCCTGTTTTAAGAGCCAATTTGTTTTCTTGCCAGATCAGTGCTCTTATCTGTAATTGTGTGGACCGGAAGCAACAGCCAATAACCAGTTAACATGCAATTCAATTTCAGAAGAAAAGAAATGTCTTAATTCAAACATTTATTGTACAAGTGTGAAATGCCCTTAGTGGAATTAATGGAGGCGCAGAGACTATAACTTATAAATCAGTTTGCCTGTGTGGAGCAAAATGATAGAAGGAAATAATATAGCTTTTGGAACAGACAAATGCAGCTTTGCTCAGTCTTGATTTTTCACACTGGGTCTGCTGTCATTGCTATACTCTGATGATAATGGTTGTCAACATGCCTAGATCTTAGCCAGTATAATAGTTGGAACAACAGTGCAAGTTTCTAGTGCTCCCACTGGTCATAACTTCTGATCAGAATCATGCTCCTCTGCCTACTTATTACACCCTCCTATACTCTAGTCTTGGTCCCCAAACAGGTGTCTCCAGAGGCCCATCAATCTATCATTAGACCCCATCCTCCATTTTTCATTTGAAATGGACACAAATATTTCTACTTTTTTTTTTTTTTTAGAAATGTTTGTACTTTTTGAGACACCCTTGTGTTGTACAGAGGCTGTGCTCTGATTCACACTTCTGTGTATAGCCAAATCTTATCTGCCTACCATGGTCCAATACATTTGCTCGTGAAGCAAAATGTCACTGAAAGTGCTCAAAGCAAGTAGAATTTTCAGTTGAGAGCAGAGCATAGCTAGCTGTTCACTAAGCCTGTATACTCTTTTTCCTTGCCACATAGCTTGGCCATACCCTTTCCTTACTTTTCTGTTGGATGTGGCCGTGTGACTGAGCTCTAGCCAGTGGAATTTGAGCCTAAGTGAACACAAGTGAAGTGAAGATGGGCTTGAAGTCCTGACCCTAAAAAAAATCTTTCACATACCATTAACTTGACACAGATTGATGATGACAGTTTTGGAAGCCAGAGTGTTGATGATGGAGTAGTAGGTGGAAGAAACCTGGGTCCTCCTTGAATCACCATTTGGGGAAAAGCTGTGCATCAATCCGGAACACCTATTTTATGCTTTATCTGAGAGAAAAGTAAACTCCTTCCGTATCTGAGCCTTTATATCATTTGGGGTTTGTTTGTTGCAGTAGCAAGCGTAAAGGCCAATAATACAATGTGTTCTACTGAATATAATGGGAAAGAACAGTCATATTTCAAGGTTCCTAACAGTTTTAGGATGTTTTTCTCCCAAATGAGTGTTTTAAAAAGACGACAGCGTCTTCATTTGCTTTGAGATTCAAGTTCCTTGTCTGAGAAAAAAAAGAGAGAGAGAATTTTGGACTAAATCTTCATGAACCCACATTGTGCTACTATTTTTTTGCTCCCACAGTCCTCTTTTTTTTTTTTCCTTTGAGAAATAAAATGGAAAACATAGGACCATACAATGAAAAATCTCCTTTTTCCAAGTAGGGTGGAGAAAAGTCAGGAGGCCAAGTCAATGTAAAAACAAATAAATACAAAATCTATTAGAATTAAACCAACTAGTTACACCTGGCTTTAACATTGCTTTGGAGCCTTTTATTGCTGCATAGAAGTATGTAAACAACGGTATATTATGAAGAGAGGGAAGGGTAGAGGGAAACATGGAGGAAGGAAGGGAGGAGGGCAGATACAGTGCTGAAACTCCAGTAGGAAACAAAGCAACATTTAGCATTCATTCCATGGCTCTCTAGCCAGTCATCTCAGATAGAACGTGACCCCACCTGTTAACGAAAAGAGCTATTGTTTGGGTCCTGCTTGCTCAACTCTTGCTCCTCCAACAGACGACTCTCACGTGTACGTAGACACATACTCCCACGCAAGCACACGTCCAAAAGCAGGTCATAATATCCTTCAGCATTAACTCCAAGAGTTGCTACACTGTTAAATTCTGTCTTCCAAACAAACTTAACCTTCATGTGTAAGTGATTTGGCATTACATCTCTTCCTATTAAGGAAAAAAAAAATTCCACAATGCACAGCTTCTAATTAGTCATCCCCAGTACTGAGATGTAAATTACATTAAATGTTTAAAATATTTCCGGACACACCTTAATCCAATAATCCTTTCTTGACTCAAGAAGGGTCTTAAAAAATCGACGGCCATTTATCAACCCAAGAGAGCTAAGACCCACAATTCAACAATACGCTGTTTTCATGAGAGGCTCCCCTGGTTGGCATGCTACTGCAAAGCACTGTGGAATGCCAAACACCCAACTCTTTGGATTAAAAGCACAGTAATTCCATGAAGTTTTTTGTCCTGAGTTGAGAGAATGGTTGTGTAGTGACTCACATTTCTTCAGACTTATCAGAGTAGCATTATGTCAAGTATTTCATAGAATGATCTTTTCTCTGTCTCTCTCATAAGAAAAGGGAAAATTTAAGGTGGTTTGTGGATCTTCCCTTCAAACTTTCATAGCTAAAATTTAGTTTTAATCTGTAACATTAAAAAGATTAAAAAAAAAAACGAACTGAACTTTATGGAGAAATGATCTGCCTCAATCTGGTCCAAAGTTAAAAGGGTTTCAGTAACAAGAAGGGTCCTCTTACTTGGTCCATTCAACACTGAGCATGATCAAGATTCCAACCACACTTCTAGGCATAGCAAGTGGAGAATGAAGATGTAGTAGGATTTGCCCGTGCCTTCTCTCTCAAATGTCACTGCTTTTTACCCAGCACTGACATAAGGATAAGAAGGACTGCAGGTCCCAGGAGCTCTGAGCTTCATCGTCAATGGCCCATGAGCATTCTCTCTTGAAATGTTTAATCAGACACAGGAGAACAAGTCTGACCTCAGAGTGGAGGGCTCCAAGGCCATGTTCTGGACTCAAACTGAATAGAATTGAGTATGAAAATCACTTAGGACATACAATTCACATTTCTTCCCATTTGCCTATTTGTTTAGTCCCTCGTTTCATTCCACAAAGGATTGAAACAGACCCTAGGGTACGGAAGGGGACAAACCATCAATGTAAAGTTACAAAATAAAAATAAAATATCAGACTGAGAGAAAAAGGCAGTACAAATATGTTAGCCGTAACATAGATGCCGTGACAGACAGTCATGTTTGGTCCTGGCCAAAAGAAAATATAACCAGGAAAGTTCTTCAAGCTTTTGGTCTGACTGAGGTTCTCGAAATTTTACAAGATGAAGAAAAATGTAAAAATAATTTTAAAATAATTTGTAATCCTATTACAAAGAGGTTTAGAGCTGTTAATATTTTGGTGTGCTTCCTCCTAGTTTTTTCTTTCTCTCTCTAGATATACATAGATAACTTATATCACGTGCATTCTCCCATGTCATTAACTACTTTATGCAAACATGATTTGTAATGGTCTTAAAATGTTACATCATATTCCAGACTCCTTATTATTAGACATTTTGATTGCTTCTAATAATTTGCTACAATAAACTCATGATGAAGAGACTTATACATAATCTTTTCAGACATTTCTCATAATTTTCCAAGGATATGTTTTTATGAGTGGAGTTACCAGGACCAATGGTAGAAACTTCTCTGTGGTTCCTGATAACTATTGTCAAGTCACTCTCTAGAACATCTGTAGCCATTTTCATTTTGACAGCAATTGACAAGAGCAATTTCTCAACATTCTTTTAAAAAATATTATTTAAAAAATTTTTATTAATTTGATAGGTGGAAAATAGTATTTCATTATTTTTTCTTTGACTTCTAATGAAATGGAATACTTCTCTTCTTATATTCACTAAGCATACGTTGTCTTTTTTGGAGGATAGCCTATTTATGTGCTTGGCCACTTTGTTTTTAATATGTTTTTATTGGTTTCTATTTTTCTGTTTTTTAATATAAGCTTTTCACATATTTTATTGTAGTTATTTATATTCTTGCTATGCTTTGAGTGGATGCTTTTATTCTTTATATTTTCTAAATATTTATAGTAGAAAAGTAATTGAATATCATATATGTGCTTTGTTACCTACCACTTGATCCAATGCTGTTATTCTAATTCTAAAGTATTTTGAAAATTATGAGTATTAAGTTTCTTCCTTTTGAATAATTTTATTTCTGTTTCATATGAAAGCATCTTCCCTCTCAACTCCTGCCAATTTTAATGAGCTTGATATTTGTAATTAGCAAGATATATTTTTCATATTAAGAAAGAACAGTTTGTCCTACTTCACTATGATTTTCAATACTGGATACTAAATTTTATCAGATGTGATTGATATGATCATGTGGCCTTCTACGTTTTGACTTTTTGAGAGATTGTTTTTTTTTAATAAACTTGGATTCTTTTATTCAGGAATTCACTCTTCTATGTCAATATGGTTTTTTTAAACCATACTGTTTAACTTCATTTATTGGTCTATTTAGTTTACTGCTTATTTATTTTGAATTTTTTATATCCACATTCATAAATTCAAAATAGAATTCCATAGTATTATTATATACATTATAGGTAAGATTTTTGGTATCACTTTTATATTAAATGAATTAGACATATTCATTTATTTATTAAATTTATTTAGGTTATTATTTCATTATTTAGTTTATTATTTACTTTATTAAATGTATTACATATGTTCAATATTTTTCTCTGCTCTTATACTTTTTACAGTTCATATTATTTTTAGCATTTAAAAGAATTTAGTGGAAATATCTTTCCCAAAACTTTTATCTAATAGAATAATTGCTTAATAATCCTTTGAAATATTTGCCGTATTATTTCATCTGTAAAATATTTCCATTTTTGCTTGAATCAACTTTGATAATTTGTAAGTTCCCTAGACATTTACCACTGTATTGTGTTTTTCAAAGTAGCATGGTTTCACTTACAACATTTTCATTAAAATTATTTTAATAATACATACTACATATACAGCATTACATATCTTTTCATTCATTCTAAATGTGATGAATTTTTTTCTTTATTTTCTGCTTAAAATTTACTCATATTTTTTCTTTTTCTAATTTATTTATTTCCATTGTTTTCTTTACTATTTTATTCCTCCTGCTTTCCTTCAGTTTTCTAGCTAGTTGACAAAAATGATTATATATTTTTCATAACTAAGTCATGTTAGGCAATGAATTTACTTCTAATTAGAAATTTGGCCATATCCTTTAAGTTTTGGTAAACAGTTTTCATTGTCATCATTTTATAAATAGACTGCAGTTGTAATTTTTATTTCTTTTTTGATATACTCATCCAAGGATGATTTACGATGCTTTTGTGAACAACCTTCCCCCTAAATACACATACAGCACTCTTTGGTCTTTGTTAATATGACCTGAACTTTAAAAATATTTTTCAAGAATATTTTCAGAGAGATATTCAAGATGGCAGAGGAGTAGGTGGACGTGGAGTTCATCTCTCTCCACAGATGCATAAGGAATACATCTATAGATGCAACAGTTCTCACAGAACACTGGCTAAAAACTAGCAGAAGACCTTGGACACCAGAAAGGACTATAAAGATCCCTTCATAACTGGGCTACCCCTCCAAAAGCAGAGGCAGCCAGAGGACGTGTGTGCACCAGTCCGCATGGGGAAGGAGTAGGGATGGAGCCCAGCACCACCTCCTGGTTCTCCCTCCAGGGAAACCAGGAAAACAAGAAGTAGCAAGAGCTTGAGAAACGCCTGGCTTTGAGTTGGAGACCATTCACCTGCCTATTGCTTCATTCCTGGAAATTTCATCACAACTAAGTAAGAAAAAAAAATACCTGAAAGAAAGAAAACAAAGAAAAAATGCCCCAGAATTCCTAAAGAACAGGTCTTAGTGCCCTGGTGAGGTGTCAGGCCTGAGCCTCTGAGGTGGGAGAGCCGAGCTCAGGACATTGGTCCACCAGAGACCTCCCGGCTCCACATAATATCAAACAGTGAAACCTCTCCCAGAGATCTTCATCTCAATGCTAAGACACAACTCCACTCAATGACCAGCAAGCTCCCATGCTGGACACCCTATGCTAAACAACTAGCAAGACAGGAACACAACCCTACCCATTAGCAGAGACTGCCTAAAATCAGAATAAGTTCACAGACACCCCAAAACACAACACTGGACATGGTCCTGCCCACCAGAATGACAAGTTACAGCCTCATTCACAAGAACACAGGCACCAGTCCCCCCCCCCCCCCCCCGCACCAGGAAGCCTACACAACCCACTGAACCAAGCTTACCCACTGGGGGTAGACACCAAAAATAATGGGAACTACGAAACTGCAGCCTGCGAAACGGAGACCCCAAACACAGTAAGTTAAGCAAAGTGAGAAGACAGAGAAACACACAGCAGATGAAGGAGCAAGGTAAAAACCCACCAGACCAAACAAATGAAGAGGAAATAGGCAGTCTACCTGAAAAAGAATTCAGGGTAATGATAGTAAAGGTGATCCAAAATCTTGGAAATAGAATGGAGAAAATACAAGAAATGTTTAACAAGGACCTAGAAGAACTAAAGAGCAAACAAACAATGATGAACAACACAATAAATGAAATTAAAAATTCTCTAGAAGGAACCAATAGCAGAATAACTGAGGCAGAAGAACGGATAAGTGGCCTGGAAGATAAAATAGTGGAAATAACTACCGTAGAGCAGAATAAAGAAAAAAGAATGAAAAGAATGGAGTACAGTCTCAGAGACCTCTGGGACAACATTAAACACACCAACATTCGAATTATATGGGTCCCAGAAGAAGAAGAGAAAAAGAAAGGGACTGAGAAAATATTTGAAGAGATTATAGTTGAAAAATTCCCTAACATGGGTAAGGAAATAGTCAATCAAGTCCAGGAGGTGCAGAGAGTCGATACAGGATAAATCCAAGGAGAAACACGCCACCAAGGCACACATTAATCAAACTATCAAAAATTAAATACAAAGAAAAAATATTAAAAGCAGCAAGGGAAAAGCAACAAATAACATACAAGGAAATCCCCATACGTTGAACAGCTGATCTTCCAGCAGAAACTCTGCAAGCCAGAAGGCAGTGGCAGGACATATTTAACGTGATGCAAGGGAAAAACCTACAACCAAGATTACTCTACCCAGGAAGGATCTCATTCAGATTCGATGGAGAAATCAAAACCTTTACAGACAAGCAAAAGCTAAGAGGATTCAGCACCGCCAAATTACCTCTGCAACAAATGCTAAAGGAACTTCTCTAGGCAGGAAACACAAGAGAAGAAAAAGATTTTCAATAACAAACCCCAAACAATTAAGAAAACGGTAATAGGAACATTTCAATAACTGCCTTAAATGTAAGTGGATTAAACACTCCAACCAAAAGACACAGACTGGCTGAATGGATACGAAAACAAGACCCATACATATGCTGTCTATCAGAGATCCACTTCAGACCTAGGGACACATACAGACTGAAAGTGAGGGGATGGAAAAAGATATTCCATGCAAATGGAAATGAAAAGAAAGCTGGAGTAGCAATTCTCATGTCACACAAAATAGACTTTAAAATAAGGACTGTTACAAGAGACAAAGAAGGACACTACATAATGATCAAGGGATCAATCCAAGAAGAAGATATAACAATTGTAAATATCTATGCACCCAATATAGGAGCACCTCAGTACAGAAGGCAAATGCTAACAGCCATAAAAGGGGAAATCAACAGTAACACAATCATAGTAGGGGACTTTAACACCCCACTTTCACCAATGGACAGATCTTCCAAAATGAAAATAATTAAGGAAACACAAGCTTTAAATGATACATTAAACAACATGGACTTTATTGATACTTAAAGGACATTCCATCCAAAACCAACAGAATACACTTTATTCTCCAGTGCTCATGGAACGTTCTCCATGATAGAACATATTTTGAGTCACAAATCAAGTCTTGGGAAATTTAAGAAAATTGAAATCGTATCAAGTATCTTTTCTGACAACAACACTATGAGGCTAGATATCAATTACAGGAAAAAATCTGTAAAAAGTACAAACACTTGGAGGCTACACAATACACTACTAAATAACCAAGAGATCACTGAAGAAATCAAAGAGGAAATTTAAAAATACCTGGAAACAAATGACAATGAAAACACGATGATCCAAAACCTTTGAGATGCAGCAAAAGCAGCTCTAAGAGGGAAGTTTTTAACAATACAATCCTACTTCAAGACACAAGAAACATCTCAAATAAACAACCTAATCTTACACCTAAAGCAGTTAGAGAAAGAAGAACCAAAAACACCAAAGTTAGTAGAAGGAAAGAAATCATAAAGATCCGATCAGAAATAAATGAAAAAGAAATGAAGGAAATGATTGCAAAGATCAATAAAACTAAAAGCTGGTTCTTTGAGAAGAAAAACAAAATTGATAAACCATTAGCCAGACCCATCAAAGAAAAAAAGGGAGAAGACTCAAATCAATAGAATTAGAAATGAAAAAGGAGAAGTAATGGCAGACACTACAGAAATACAAAGGATCATGCGAGATTACTACAAGCAACTATATGCCAATAAAATGGACAACCTGGAGGAAATGGACACATTCTTAGAAAAGCAAAACATTCTGAGATTGAACCAGGATGAAAGAGAAAATATAAACAGACCAATCAGAGGCACTGAAATTGAAACTAAAAATCTTCCAACAAACAAAGCCCAGGACCAGATGGCTTCATGGGTGAATTCTATCAAGCATGTGGAGAAGAGCTAACACCTATTCTTCTCAAACTCTTTCCAAAATATAGCAGAGGGAGGAGCACTTCCAAGCTCATTTTATGAGAGAACCATCACCCTAATACCAAAACCAGACAAAGATGTCACAAAAAAGGAAAACTACAGGCCAATATCACTGATGAACATAGATGCAAAAATCCTGAACAAAATACTAGCAAACAGAATCCAGCAGCACATTAAAGGATCATACACCACGATCAAGTGGGGTTTATCCCAGGAATGCAAGGATTCTTCAACATACCCAAGTTAATCAATGTGATACACCATATTAACAAATTGAAGGATAAAAAACAAATGATCATCTCCATAGATGCAGAAAAAGCTTTCAACAAAATTCAACACCCAGTTTTGATAAAAACCCTCCAGAAAACAAGCATAGCTGGAACTTACCTCAACATAATAAAGGCCATATATGAAAAACCCACAGCCAGCATCATTCTCAGTGGTGAAAAACTGAAACCATTTCCACTAAGATCAGGAACAAGACAAGGTTGCCCACTCTCAACACTATCATTCAACACAGTTTTGGAATTTTTAGCCACAGCAATTAGAGATGATAAAGAAATAAAAAGGATCCAAATCAGAAAAGAAGAAGTGAAGGTGTCGCTGTTTGCAGATGACATGATACTATACATAGAGAATCCTAAAGATGCTATCAGAAAACTCCTGGAGATAATCAATGAATTTGATAAAGTAGCAGGATACAAAATTAATACACAGAAATCTCTTGCATTCCTATACACTAATGATGAAAAATCTGAAAGAGAAATTAAGGAAACATTCCCATTTACCACTGCAACAAAAAGAATAAAATACCTAGGAATAAACCTACCTAAGGAGACAAAAGACCTGTATGCAGAAAACTATAAGACACTGATGAAAGAAATTAAAGATGATACAAACAGATGGAGAGATATAACATGTTCTTGGATTGGAAAAATCAACATTGTGAAAATGACTCTACTACCTAAAGCAATCTACAGATTCAGTGCAATCCCTATCAAACTACCAGTGGCATTTTCCACAGAACTAGAACAAAAAAATTCACAATTTGTATGGAAACACAAAAGACCCCGAATAGCCAAAGCAATCTTGAGAAAGAAATATGGAGCTGGAGGAATCAGGCTTCCTGACTTCAGACTATACTACAAAGCTACAGTAATCAAGACAGTATGGTACTGGCACTAAAACAGAAATATAGATCAATGGAGCTGGTTAGAAAGCCCAGAGGTAAACCCATGCACATATGGTCACCTTACCTTTGATAAAGGAGGCAAGAACATACAATGGAGAAAAAACAGTCTCTTCAATAAGTGGTGCTGGGAAATCTGGACAGATACATGTAAAAGAATGAAATTGGAACACTCCCTAACACCATACACAAAAATAAACTCAAAATTGATTAAAGGCCTAAATGTAAGGCCAGAAACTATCAAACTCTTAGAGGAAAACATAGGCAGAACACTCTATGACATAAATCACAGCAAGATCCTTTTTGACCCACCTCCTAGAGAAATGGAAATAAAAACAAAAATAAACAAATGGGACCTAATGAAACTTAAAGACTTTTGCACAGCAAAGGAAACCATAAACAAGAAGAAAAGACAGCCCTCAGAATGGGAGAAAATATTTGCAAACGAAGCAACTGACAAGGGATTAATCTCCAAAATATACAAGCAGCTCATGCAGCTCAATATCAAAAACAAACAACCCAATCCAAAAATGGGCAGAAGACCTAAATAGACATTTCTCCAAAGATCTACAGATTGCCAACAAACACATGAAAGGATACTCAACATCCCTAATTGTTAGGGAAATGCAAATCAAGACTACAATGAGGTATCACCTCACACTGGTCAGAATGGCCATCATCAGAAAATCTACAAACAGTAAATGCTGGAGAGGGTGTGGAGAAAAGGGAAGCCTCTTGCACTGTTGGTGGGAATGTAAATTGATACAGCCACTATGTAGAACAGTATGGAGGTTCCTCAAAAAACTAAAAATAGAACTACCATACGACCCAACAATCCCACTACTGGGCATAAACCCTGAGAAACCCATAATTCAAAAAGAATCATGTACCACAGTGTTCACTGCAGCTCTGTTTACAATAGCCAGGATATGGAAGCAACCTACATGTCCATCGACAGATGAATGGATAAAGAAGATGTGGCACATATATACAATGGAATTTTACTCAGCCATAAAAAGAAACAAAATTGAGTTATTTGTAGTGAGTTGGGTGGACCTAGAGTCTGTCATACAGAGTGAAGTAAGTCAGAAAGAGAAAAACAAATATCGTATGCTAACACATATATATGGAATCTAAAAAAAAAAATGTTCTGAAGAACCTGGGGCAGGAAAGGAATATAGATGCAGATGTAGAGAATGGACTTGAGGACACAGGGAAGGGGAAGGGTAAGCTGGTTTGAAATGAGAGAGTGGCATTGACATACATACACTACCAAATATAAAATAGCTAGCTAGTGGGAAGCAGCCGCATAGCACAGGGAGGTCAGCTCAGTGCTTTGTGACCACCTAGAGGGGTGGATAGGGAGGGTGGGAGGGAGATGCAAGAGGGAGGCGATATGGGGATATACGTATATGTATAACTGATTCACTTTGTTATAAAGCAGAAACTAACACACCATTGTAAAGCAGTTTTACTCCAATATAGTTGTTGAAAAAAAAAGAAAAGAATATTTTCAAGGATAATTCTTGACTTCTGCCCTCTATTTTATAACCAAATATATTACTAATGATATCATTAAACCCTGTGTTCTACTGTCTAAAGATGTAAACAATAGTGGATTACTTAAAAGAACTATTCTTGATCCCATCATATTTTAAAAATTAACAGTTCTAAGATAACCTTTGTCTCAGTGCTCTTTGGTTCTGTGAAATAAACCATCAGATTCATAGCATTGAAGTAGCCTGTCCAGGAAACAAGGTCGAAGTAATGTCCTATAGAGATTCTAACTGTAGGCAGCAATGGCTATTACATTGGCATCATATTTACAAATACAGTATAATTTTACCACATTTGACACACTTTCCCTTTCATCGAGTTAACTCCAACTTTTCCTTCAAAACTCAGGAAAAAAAAAAAAAAGAAAAAACCTCAGCTAAAGTTTCTCCTTCTCCATAAAGCCATCCTTAATTTCCAGGTTTCTTGAATGTCCCCTCAAGACTTCCCAGAACATCCTATATACATTACTATCCCAGTTTGTGTCCTGCTGGTTTTCTATGACTGCTTCTTTACTAAGCATTTTGGGGGCAATGCCTAGCACAGTGCCTGACAATTTATAGATGGTTAAAGAAAGTTTTGTTAAATGAGTTAAGTTAATAAAAGGAAGACTTGATCGATTAATCAAGCAAGTATTTTGAGTGGACAGGAACTATTATCTATTTGTCCCTCTCCTTTGATTGGCTCTTCAGTCTTAGTGTTGCCAACAGAAAAAGTTGGCATGAGACCTCCCTGTGAACTCAGAAAGGAGAGCTGGGCTCGAGGAGAGTAGTCACCTACTAAATTAGTAGATGTGTCACTCTTCGCTTTGGGGACAATGGCCATAGTCCATTGTGAGATTGCTGGGAACTTTGTAACTGCCCCCATATTGGTTTGCCCTTTTCCATTATTTCCCCAGTTTTCAGCAACACGCTCATCTGAGAACAGTCTCTTCACGCTTCAAGACTAGGTTCATGCTCCAGCTCCTTGCCAGTCCTCCCTGACCACTGCCGTGGGAGTGACTCTCTCCATCTCTGACCTTTTTCCTCACATAATGACCCTACCAGATGCTTGGCTTCTAACACTTACTGCTTTCTAATATATTTTTCCTCATTAACAGAGTTTGAGAGCTTTGCGGATGGATGGAAATCTATTTTTTCATCCCTCATAGTTTCTAGCAAGACATCTTGAACATTGTATGTACAGAGTAAGCATGTTAATGCATGGGTGTATATACATGGGCATGTGAGCGTGTGTGTATAGAATTATACACCACACAAATACCCATTTCAAAACCTTCCTCCCAGAACAAAATCAGAAGAAAGGGGATGTGGGGAATTTTTGTGCAGGCAAAGTCAAAAATTTCCCCAAACACTTTCAACCTCATTTCCATCTACTCTGCCCTAAAATCCAGAAACAATGTCTGAAAACTTTACCTCTTCTTTTTCAGGAAAGATAAACGCAATCAGTATTATTTATCAAAATATTTCTGTGCTTCCTCACAAAACGTTTCTGGTTCCTGAGGAAAGCTTAAAACACTCCCCAAATCATCAATAGTTAAGAGAAACCCTCTGAGCATTTAACCCACCTACTTCCCCCACATATATTTATACATGCAAGTCATTGTCTGGAACCAAGAAGTACATACATAGACCCAGGCACACATGTGTGCCCACACCCGTGCACACATACATGCACATTCCTCTTACTGACTTGGGAGAACCCTCCCTGACAGAGTAAGGATGGATCCTGAGAGCTCTTGGAGCACAGTAAGTTTCTAACACCAGCTGCCATCAAGCACTGGTCCAGACAGGCAGAAGGACCATGTGGCTGAATTTCAGGGTAATTAAGAATGTAAATGGAAGCCCTGAGTGCCACTGGGCACTTAGCAGCATGTGCAAAATTCTCCCAGCAGGTACCCAGGTGGGCACGAGGCCAACAGTCTTTTCACCCCCTGCCACTTTTGGCAAGTGAGGCTGAGCCTGCTCTGGGGAACATAAATGGAAGAGCAGTGGTGGCAGGGAAGATTCTCATTAGGCAGCCAACACGTTTTGCTCTCCTTGCTGTAGTATCAGTTGCGTGCTGTTCTCCCCTGAATCCGTCAGCTCTCCTTAAGTCTGTTGGGGTAGTTCCCTCTATTCCTGGCCAGATTCTCTGCACAAACAGTTGTGAGGGAGACGTGGTCAGCAGCAGTTGCCCTCTGACTTCTCATTAACTGATCTAAGCCTGCTGCCATGGCCGGCAGCTGGTTATTCCAGGTAGGGCGTTTCCCCCAGGTGTCCTTTACCTTTTATCACTTCTGTCCCTCAATTTCTTTTTTTTGTTTTAATTTTTTATTAGAGTATTGTTGATTTACAATGTTGTGTTAGTTTCTGCTGTACAGCAAAGTGTATCAGTTATACATATACATACATCCACTCTTTTTTAGATTCTTTTCCCATTTAGGTCATTACGGAGCATTGAGAAGAGTTCCCTGTGCTATACAGTAGGTCCTTATTAGTTATCTATTTTATATATAGGAGTGTGAATTTGTGAATCCCACTTTCCCAATCTATCCCTTCCCCACCCCCTGCTTTTCCCCTTGGTAACTGTAAGTTTGTTCTCTACATCTGTGACTCTATTTCTGTTTTGTAAATAAGTTCATTTGTACCATTTTTTTAGATTCCACATATAAGCAATATCATATGATGTTTGTCTTTCTCTCTCTGACTTACTTCACTCAGTATGACAATCTCTAGCTCCATCCGTGTTGCTGCAAATGGCATTGTTTCGTTCTTTTTTTGTGGCTGAGTAATATTCCATTGTATATATGTACCACACCTTCTTTATCCATTCCTCTGTCAATGGACATGGAAGCAACCTAAATGTTCCTCAGTTTATGATTTGGCTCCATGGTCACAGGATCCTTCCCCAGCATCAGAGAACAGCAAAACTTGGGAGTCAATGATTTTACCTCTTCTTAATGTCCCTTGCTTCTCATCTTAACTCAGAAACACCTTCAATAAGAATTAATAAATATGTCATTGATGGTAGAATTTTAGGTCTTGTGATCACTGGACAAGAGAACAAATTTTAGAAGGCAGCCTTCCTGGAGCTACTTGATTATTTGTAGGGCTCGCTCTGATATTTTTATCTCTTTTCCCAGCCCCACCTCCTTAGAATTGCCTTGGTCCTCAGTTTCCCCAAAATATACCAATAGGTATGAGGCTGCTTTAAATTCTGTGCTTATATAGGTAAGTGATGGCTAAGATACTCTCCTCTTCTTATTCTTTGGAAAGAACATTCTACGAGAGCCTGAAAGAGTCAAGATTGTGACCACAGCAGAAGAGACCTTTTGGTATCAGGCTTCTGTCTACATTTTCAGCTTCAGTCTCAGGTTCACATATTACACTTCAGCCATGCCAACCAAATTCCTTATAATTCACTGCCTCTATGGCCTTCTACCTGCTATTTCTATCACCCAGAATGGCCTTTGCCCAGACTCTCCCTATTTACATGTCTTCATCTCAGAACTTCCATGGCACCCTATGCACAATTTTCCTATAGCACCAAACTTTAAGAACACAAGGACAATCAGCTGGTCATTTAGTGTTTTAAGACTCCTCTTTGGGAGAGAGTATGAAAAGACAATTTTATAGAAACCAGGAAGGAAATGGGAAGTGGCAAGAAATGGGTGGGTGCTAGCACTTTGTTGTCTACTCTATCAGTTAGAATGCTATTGACAGAAAATGGAAAAAAATTGATAGTGGCTTGTACAAAGTATTTTATTTCTGTCTCATAAAGAAATCACCCCAGGCTGGCAGTCCAGGAATAATATGGTAATTCTGTTCCAACAACACTCCCAGGCTCCTTTCAGTTCATTGTTATATGCTTGCCCTCATATACTATGGTCCAAGATGGCAGCATCCTTACTCTAGGATGCAGAAGGAGAAAGGGCAGAGAAGAATTGAGGGAGGGGTATGGACTAGTCACCTCTGTGAAAAATCTCTAGAAGCTGCCTCACATTTTGACTTACATCACAATGTCCAGTCACCTGTGCATAAGGGAATTGGTAAAGGTAGTCATTGTTCTGGGAGAGCATATACTCAGCTAAAATCCTATTACAATGAAAGAAGGAAAGAATGGGTATCAGAGTACAACTACTACAGTATTATCCTAGTTTTAAGGCAACCTCACTAGCCAATTGAATCTGATTATGCTAGAATATTTCCTTTAAAACCACACATATATACCCCTCCTATTCATTATACTGGAAGTCCTAGCTAGTGCAATATGACAAGAAAAAGAAATGAGGTATTTAAAAAATAAAACACACATACATTTGCCTAACCAATCATCAAACATTTATTTACAAAACTGCACTATTTTTATGAGAATTGCAGAAGTCTAAGACAGAGTCCTTTTATGCACATAATTGAAGCTAATTTTTTGATGAAAACTGTGCCTAAGGATCTATAGCTAGTCAAAAGAAGAGTTTAAAAATATTACAAGGCCAGCTTTTCAATACATTTCTCTCCAGAAGTGCAGACTTGCACATCCATCTGCCTACAGAAACAGAACAGAATTCTGCCTACAGAATGGATCCTTCTGGATTCCTATAGATACTCATGTGCAACACTAAACTAACTTATTGTCTCCCAAGACCACTTCTCTAGAACTCCCTATCTACAACTATTGGAATCACTATCCATCCAGTTGTCCAAGTTAGATATCTAGACTTCATCATTCATCTGGACTTTACCTTGACCTCCTAAAATTAATAAACTACTAAGTCCATCCATTCTATCTCCTTCCTCACATTTCCACCAACACTGTCCTTACATCACTCCAAGCAACCATCATACATAACTTGACTATCATTGCTTCTCTGATCTTGTTTTCTAGGACTGGCACAATTTTACAGGAACAATAGAACTATAATGTGATGGTTGCTTTATTAGAAGTAAGACCAAAGTACGTAGAGTAGGGAAAAATTACTTCTAGCTTTGATGGGCATAGGCTTTTGAGAAGTACTTTGAGAAAGTGATAAAATATTTTCAAAGATAAATATTGTCTAGAAAAGGACACTAAGCAGAAGAAACTGTGTAAGTAAAAGTACGGTGTTATCCAAAATCAGAGTAGTCTAAACTGAATAGTATATTCTGTAGACTGTGTGTTAGTTTCCTAGGGCTGCTATAACAAAGTACCACAGGGTCTTGGTGGCTTAAACAATAGAAGTATATTTTCTCACAATTCTGGAAGTTAGAAATCCAAGATCAAGGTGTTAATAGAGTTGATTTCTTATGAGACTTTTCTGTTTGGCTTGTAGATGGTTGTCTTTTCTCTGTGTCTTCACAAGGTCTTTCTTCTCTCTGTGTGCATGTGTGTTGTAATTTCCTCTCTCTCTTTTTTTTCATAAGCAGTGAAGCCAATTTTTTTTTCCATCTTGGGAGATATGGCCCATTTATTTATTTGTTTTATTTTTTATGGTGTACAACATGATGATTTAATATACATTGTGAAATTATTACCACAATCAAGTTAATTAACACATCCATAACCTCACAAGGTTACCTTTGTGTGTGTGTGTGGGTGTAGTGAGGACACTTAAGATCTACCCTCTTAGCAATTTTCAGTATATAATAGAGTATTATTAACTATAGTCACCATGTTGGAAATTTGTACCCTTTGACTAACATTTTCCCCACCCCTGAGCCCCTGGAAACCACTATTCTACCCTCTGATTCTATGGGTTCGACTTTTTTAGATTCCACATGTAAGTGAAATTATACAATATTTGCTTTTCTGTGTCTGGCTTACTTCACTTAGCGTAATGTCCTCCAGGTTCATTCACGTTGTTGCAAATGGCATGATTTCTTCCTATTTATGGCTGAGTAATATTCAACTGTATGTATATACCACATATTCTTTACTGATGCATCCATTGACAAGTTGTTTCCGTATCTTGGCTATTGTGAATAATGCTGCAGTGAATGTAGAAATGCAGATATCTGTTTGAAATACTGATTTCATTTTCTCTGGATATATACCCAGAAGTGGGATTGATGGACCATATAGTAGTTCTATTCTTTATTTTTTTGGGAAGCCTCCATACTGTTTTCCATAGTGGTTGTAACAACTTACATTCCTACCAACAGTATACAGGGGTCCCCTTTTCTCCACACCCTTGCAAGCATTTGTTATCTCTTGTCTTTTTCGTTAATAGCTATCCTAGTAGGTATGAAGTGATATCTCACTGTGGTTTTGATTTGAATTTCCCTAGTGATTAGTGATGTTGAGCAACTTTTCTTATACCTGTTGGTCACTGGATGTCTTCTTTGGAAAAATGTCTATTCAGATCCTTTGCCCAACTTTTAATCATGTTACTTTATTTTAATTTAGTCTGCTAGTGAGTTGTATGAGTTCCTTATATATTTTGGATATTTACCCCTTATCAGATACATAGTTTGAAAACATTCTTTCCCATTTCATAGATTGCCTTTTCATTTTGTTGACTGTTTGCTGTAACAGAAGCTTTGTAGTCCCACTCATTTATTTTGTTGTTGTTGCTTGTGCTTTTGGTATCATAGCCCAAAAATCATTGCCAAGACAAATGTTAAGGAGGATTTTCACCATGTTTTGTTCTGTGAGGTTTCAGGTCTTACATTTAAGTCCTTAATCCACTTTGAGCTTGTTTTATAGTATAAAATCGGGTCCAGTTTCATTATTTTGCATGTGTCCCAAAACCATTTATTGAAGAGACTTTTCTTTCCCCATTGTATAATCTTGATGCCCTCATTAAAGATAAGTTGACCATACATGTGTGGGTTTATTTCTGGACTCTGTTCGGTTTCACTGGTCTGTGTGTCTGTTCTTATGCCAGTACCTTACTGCTTTGATTACTATAATTTTGTAATATAGATTGAAATCAGGAAGTGTGATGCCTCCAGCTTTGTTCAGCTTTCTCAGTATTGCTTTGGCTATTCAAGTCTTTTGTGGTTCCATAAGAATCTTAGGGTTATTTTTTCTATTTCTGTGAAAAATGTGATGGGGTTTTTGATAGGGATTACATTGAATCTGTAGATCACTTTGGGTAGTATGGACATTTTAACAATATTAATTATTTCAGTCCATGAACACAGGGTGTCTTTCCATTTGTTTGTATCTTTTTCATTTTCTTTCATCATTGCCTTATAATTTTCAGTGTACAACTCTTTCACCTCCTTGGTTAAATTTATTCTTAAGTATTGTATTAAGTATTTTATTATTTATGATGCTATTGTAAATGGAATTGTTTCCTTAGTTTCTCTTTTGGATAATTTATTGTTAGGGTACCTAATCTCCTCTTTTATAAGGACACCAGTCTATTCGGTTAAGGCCCTTATTTTTAACTTAATTACCTCTCTTAAAGACCTTATCTCCAAATACTGTCACATTCTGGGGGTTAGGATTTCAACATGAATTTTGGGGGGACAAAATTATCCCATAACAGGCTGTTATACTTCAGAGTCTTGGAGGAACTAGGCTAGAAAGGCAGGTAGGAGTCAGATTCTTAAAGAACTTTGAAGTAAGGAATATGGACATTTTCCTGAACTAATAAACAACACAAAAGAGTTTTAAGCAAGGGTGTGCATTGATCATATGTGCATCTAAGATAACTGACAGTATGAGGTCAGTAGCCCAGACAAAGGAAAAACTGCAGATATTAAGGTCAGTCAGGAGTCTATTGTAGTGAGGTGAGGTAAAGATGATGAAGGTCAGAGTGAAAACACTGCCAATGGGGAGTGGGAAAGGGATGACAAATTTGAGAGACGTTTTTTCCATAGAGTTGAGAGGACTTGAATGGGAAACCTAGAGACCCCAGTTCTCTAGCCCGGTTGACCAAGGAGGGTAGTGTCATGAATTAAAATCAAGAACACATGTTGAGTCTGAGGTTCTATAGCCTATGCAAGTGAAAACATTCAGGAGGTGTGGCTCTACAGTCAAGGAGAGAGAACTGGGCTGAAGGTACCACACAGATGTGATAGTCAAGGTCAGAGTTGAGATCAGTCTGGCGGTGTGTATTGGCCAAGAAAAAAAAAAATCCAAAAGAGGAACCACGGAGAAATGCTATACTTACGGGGCAAGTGGAAAGCAAGTGGAGTTAGAAAGAGAGGAGGAAAAACAGAAAAGAATAGGGTCCCAGTTGTCACACAGGAGAGGTTCAACAAAAAGAAATCAGAAAGTCAATCAAAAACAGACTGAGAATTTAAAAGGAAGCATAGAAGTTGGGCTCCAGAAGAGAACTTATGGTGGAGGAGTGGAAATAGAAACGGGACTACAGTAGGTTTAAGAGTGAGGGGAAATCTGGTGGTAGGAAGATGGAATTTAGACCATTTCTGGAAGCGTGGCTATGAAGAGAGGAAGGATCTGGGAAGTAGTTGATGGGGGAGTTATTGGTTGCCATCCCAGCCTGGTTTCCGTACCCATAGAGTAAGTAATTGCCCTATAGGGAACTCTGTCCCACACCTCATATCAGGATGACAAGCTGTGTGACCTCTACCTAGTTTGCCACAAAGCTCTCCTTTGTATCCCCACAGTGGATTGTACGTACTTCTGTCTCAGGATCTATATGTATATGGTTATCATTCAAAAGCTTGTCTTCCCATGTTATACCATTAACACCTCAATGGCAGAAATTGTGTCTGATTCATCTTTTTTTAAATTAATTAATTATTTATTTATTTTTGGCTGCGTTGGGTGTTTGTTGCTGCGCGCAAGCTTTCTCTAGTTGTGGCGAGCAGGGGCTACTCTTTGTTTTGGTGCTGGCTTCTCATTGCAGTGGACGGACTCTAGGCACATGGGCTTCAGTAGTTGTGGCACACAGGCTCGGTAGTTGTGGCACACGGGCTTAGTTGCTCCACGGCATGTGGGATCTTCCCGGACCAGGGCTCGAACCTGTGTCCCTGGCATTGGCAGGTGGAATCTTTTTTCTTTTTTTTTTTTAACATCTTTATTGGAGTATAATCGCTTTACACTGTTGTGTTACTTGCTGCTGTATAACAAAGTGAATCAGCTATATGTATACATACATCCCCATATCCCCTCCCTCTTGCCTCTCCGTCCCACCCTCTCTATCCCACCCCTCTAGGTGGTCACAAAGATTCCCCTGTGCTATGTGGCTGCTTCCCACTAGCTATCTATTTTACATTTGGTAGTGTATATATGTCAATGCCACTCTCTCACTTCATCTCAGCTTACCATTCCCCCTCCCCGTGTCCTTAAGTCCATTCTCTACCTCTGTGTCTTTATTCCTGTCCTGCCCCTATGTTCTCCAAAACCATTTTTTTAAAATTTAGATTCCATATATGTGTGTCAGCATATGGTATTTGTTTTTCTCTTTCTGACTTACTTCACTCTGTATGACAGACTCTAGGTCCATCCATCTCACTACAAATAACTCAATTTCGTTCCTTTTTATGGCTGAGTAATATTCCATTGTATATATGTGCCACATCTTCTTTATCCATTTATCTGTCGATGGACACTTAGGTTGCTTCCATGTGGCAGGCAGAGTCTTAACCACTGCACCACCAGCGAAGCCCCTGATTCATCTTTATACTCCCTGCATTGTATATATTTTATAAATGTACAGAGAAGAAAGAGAGGGAGGGAGGGAGGAATGAAAGAGTTAACACTAGAGCATTTATTCTGGGCCAGGTGCTCTGCTGAATATCTTTCTTGAACTCATCTTTACACCAACCCTATGAGGTAATTATCATTATCTCCATTTACAGCTGAAGAAACTGAGGCATCCATAAAATGAGTGACCTGCCCAAAGCCATGTAGTTAGCAAACAACTGAGTGTGTATCTACACTCAGGCATTTGGAATCAAAAGCCCATACTCTTAACTGTGCAAAAATCAACTATATTATTTTAAATTTTTGACCTGTATAAGGGGATACATGGGAAGTACTTTGAAATGTTTATTTTTTAAAGAAAAAGAGCAAAAGCCAACAAGAGCTACATTTGATCTGCTGAATTGCATTTCAGTTGCCTTGCGTGGTGCAAAACAGAACATATGATCATCGCATCACTCCTGCAGTGTTGCGTTATGTTCAGCTGTCAGGTTTGTTGATTTCCTAAATCAACCAGTCACAGACCATCACCTAAAATATTTTTCACTGTCAGGTTCTAGAGCATAAAATTAGTCTTTATTGCTTTGACTATTACTGATTTCGAAGGCCACGGAATGATCGTGTAGCAAAGGCAGCTGAGCCTGGACCAGAAGGACTCCCTAGATGAAATAAATTTCTGCTGATGGCTTGTGTCTGAGCACTGATGTGAAGGAATTGTCGGAGCTCTGGGAGGTTTCCTTAGGGCTGGGAAGGCCAGGCATAAGGATGCTGGTCACGTGGCTGCTTTTTACCCCGAGCACTTCTTCCCAAGATCTGGGCCACGTCACTGAATCTGGGCCAATGCACTAGGTATACAGGGAAGTCTTTGCCCAGCCAGCCCTCTGTTCAGGGCTTCAGGCGCTGAAATCCTGGGAATCTCCAGGATGAGAGTCAAGGTGCTTCCTGGAAAGTCTCCAAAATAGTCTCTCGCATGAATCACGCGAGGAGGAAATAAGTCAGTGTCTTCTCCTTTAAATGGTACCTGTGTTTAGTATGAAGAGAACTGCCCGCTCAATTCATAAGATCAAACTTGGATCAGCCATGGTTTGAGCTGAAAGAAAAGGTCAGACCATGTTTCAACTTCTCTTCTTGGAAGACACTTACCCTTTGGTGATCGTTTACTAATTATCACTGCCCCCATCACCCAGGCCTCAGAAGGATTTCTGTACATACAGCGGTCACAGTGGGTTTAGTGTAAAATCTCAAGGCGAAGGTGCACTTTGGAGGACGGGGTGGAGAATGCAAAGCTGGCCTGCTCCTTACCACGTGGATGCTTTCCTTAATAAGGACCATGTTTGGCTGAGGGCAATTTGTGAAGCCCCATGTCTTATACCCCCACAATATCTCTTTGGCTTTGATACTATTATAATCCTTCACGTTACAGATAAGAAAACTATAGCTTAGCAAGGTTCACTGTTCTTATGGGATGAATTGTGTCCCCCCAAAAGATATGTTGAAGTCCTAACCCACAGGACCTGTGAACGTGATCTTATTTGGAATTGGGGTCTTTAGAGATGTAACCAAGTTCAGATGAGGTCGTTAGGATGGGCCCTAATCCAATACAACTGGTGTCCTTATAAGAAGGGGTAATTCAGGGACTTCCCTGGTGGTCCAGTGGTTAAGAATCTGCCTTTCAGTACAGGGCCCGCAGATTAGATCCCTGGTAGGGGAACTAAGATCCCTGATGCCGTGGGGCAACTAAGCCCGAGCACTGCAACTACCGAGCCCGAGCACTCTGGAGCCTTCACGCCACAACTAGAGAGAAGCCCGCACTCTGCACTGAAGATCCCGTGTGCCACAACTAAGACCCAACGCAGCCAAATAAATAAATATTAAAAAAATAAAAATAAAAAATCACCTCATGAAAGGGGAATCAGACAGCATTTTAAAAAAAGGGTTGGGGGGTGGGGGTAAATTAGAACACAGGCAGACATGCACAGAAGGGAAACCATGTGGAGACACAGAGGGGAGAAAATGGCCTTGTGGTGACGGAGGCAGAGATTGGAGTGGTACCTACAAGTCAAGAAATGCCAAGGATTACAAACACCAGGAGTTAGGAGAGGCAAGGAGGGAGTCTCCTCCCATTTCCTTCAGAGGGAGCACGACCATACTGACACCTCAATTTGGGACTTCAAGCCTCTGGACCTGTAAGACAATAAATTTCAGTTGTTTTAGGCCATCCCAGTTTATGGTCCTTTGTTACAGCAAGCCTAGAAAACTAATATGCCGGCCTTGTCCCAAATCACAGAATTAGTCATCTCCAGAATCCGGATTTGAATCCGTGTCTGTCTGACCTCAGTGCCAATGCACTGAGGCAGCATCAAGTAGGAACGATCAATCCCACCTCTTTTACGGAGAAAGTGCCCTTGAAGTCTGCTTCTGAGGGCGAGGATGCATTTGTTAGATGAGGAAGAGAAGAAAGAGAAATTCAGGACAAGCATGGAAGACGTGATAGAGGATGCTGTGCGTCAGGAATAGATATGGCTCCTGCACGGGGTGGAGGAGGTGTGTATGGCAAGGAAGTGTGACCATGCAGAACGCCTCCATTTTCTGGGAAAGCCCTGGATGCATACTTGCAGGTGCGTTCCCATATTAGAGTAGCATCCAAAATGATGGGATGGCTATAGTCCATGCCTGAATCCTGGGGGCTGCTGCCCAGCACCTTAATGTTAGAGCTTTTATGGTAATAAATCTTTCTAGTATAGTCAATGGACTTAGCCAAGGTAAGCTGGAAGATCCCATTAGCAAAGGAATCTACCAGATAAGGAACGTTTTCCTTCCTTGTCATTAAGCACTGTCTCTTAATTAAGTTGTCTTCCGCACACTCGATCAGAAAAGAATTCCAAGAGGTCCTTTTCCAGGAAAATGCTCCCATCTTCTACACAACCACCCGGCTTCCCCCTGCACACACACACACACACACACACACACATGTCTCTTAGTAATGGGCTAGTGTCTGGAAGTAAATAAGCCAGGGGACTGGGGAGTGAGCCCCTTTTACCTCAGTATGTGTACAGGTGTGTCTGCCAGGGAAGGAGCACGGCCCCAGCCCCTGGCAGGTGCAAGGACAGTGCTCAGAGCATGAATCACAGACGCAGTCAAGCCAAGCTTTGTGATAAGTGCCGCAAATCATTTAATCTTGCATAGAGAGAGGATGTCATGTGCTAGTTACTAGCGGATATCACTATGGCACCTCTAGATTCCAGGCTTTGCCTTGTTTCTACCAATAAAGACTGTTACTGAACACTGTACATTTTGACCCAATTCAGGTAAAGTTAATTTCAACGAGGCAAAAGAGGCTGTGTAGGCAGTGGCTAGTGGTACTAGAATACCTTTAAACGAATAAGAGGAAGAGAGTAAGACCTCATAGCCATTTATAGCCTCTCTCTTCCTTTGTTCCCTGCCCCATAGTCAGGCAATCTCAAATGCTATCCATTCTTTCTCGTTTTCTCCTGCCTATGTCTGCCTCTTTGTCTCTAGTTCCAGTGCATAGTTGACACTCACCTTCTCATACTTCACCTCTCCTGTAAACACTTCCTTGCTCTCCCCAGCTCCCCTCCCGTGCTGTGCCAGCAGACTCAAGCACTTCCTCCCTTGTGCTTCAACAGCTCAGCATCAGCCCAGCTATTAGGAGGTTTATCACATTGTGTTGTAAGCATTTATTTACCTTCCTTGATGGCTGCATTAAGAAGCCACCTCAAAATTTAGTGGCTTAAAACAACAATTTATTTTTATTGTTCTCTCTCCAGTTCTGAGGTTTCACTGGGCTCAGCTATGTAGCTGTCACTGGGTCTCTCCACAGCCCCTATCAGAGTAAGGATATCAGTAGTAGTCAGGGCTGGGACTGGGATGATCTCCAAGGTTCCATCACACACGTAGCTGATGCCGAGGCTGCGAAAACTCAAACAGCTGGGGCCCTTTGGGCAAGTCTCCATCTCTCTGTGGTCTTTCCTCATGGTCTCTCCTTCATAGCAGCTTTGGAACAGTCACACATCTTACATGGCCACTCAGGGCTCCCAGAAGAAGTGTCCCTAGAGACTGCGAACCAGGCAGAAACTGTTACTGCGTTTTACCACTTAGGCCCATCCCACAGGGCCAATTTTGCCACAGTCCTAGACCACCAATATTCAGTGGAGAGGGAATATAATCCATCTTTCAACCCCATGGAGGAGGATCAAATCACTCTGTAAGAAGAGCAGGTAGGATGAGATATATCCATTCATGTGGCCATCTTTAGAAAATATAACCTGCCACATTTATAAACCCAGGGCTTGGCACAGTGCCTGGCATTCAACGTTCTCTCTCTAAATATAAATGGCTGATTGAATGGATGACCCTTATCCCCCTGTGTAGATGGGTCTGGGTCATGGTAATGGATTAAAAATCATGTTTACTTCTCCCTCCGGTAGTTCCACAGAAGGCTAGAAAGGACACACATCCTTAAAAGACTGGACTGAAAAAAGTGATAGAATCTCAAAATTTTGGATGGAAAGCCAACAGAGAGCAATAACTGACTCAGATTATTTGCAAAGTTGAAGCTGCTTTGCACCGAAGAACTTGATTAGGACTCAGGAATTGGAAACACCAAATGCCTCTGAAATTGAGGGAAAAGGTGGGATTGAAAAATTAAAATGTGTGAAAAGTTTTTATAAAAAGTAGCAGATGTCCCTTCTCCACTGTGGCAGAAGACTAAACGTTTATTCCCTTGGAGAAGATGAACCGGGGGGACTCTGGACACGGTATAGCAGGCAAGCTGATGATGTGAGGTATTAATGAAAAGAGAGGGAATAAAATAAAGATCTACACATGGAACAGTGAGATATCTGGGCACCTTTTCCTATTAGGCTCATGAATATTAACAGATAAGTTTTGGCCCAGGTACCCCTTCCTCAAAGCAGTTAAGAAATTGGAGGATTTCTCTCTAAAAGAATAGAAAATAAACAAGTTACCAGCCCATGAAAAAAAGACCTAGAGATTTTGACCACTGCGGTTTCCCACATGTGCTAACCTATAATGAAGATTAACAATGGATAAGCATCTCCTAAGTAAAAATAGCTTCCAAGAGGTTTTTTGATGTTCATCTCCTCATTAGGAAGAGAAAGCCAAGGATCACCATGTACTTGAGGAAAACCTCCAACTAAAAACAAATTAGTGAGACAAAGAAACTCAGAGGAAATCCAGACAATGCCAAGAGCAATAAAAGGAGGAGGAAGAGGAAGAGGGGGAGAAAGACAATTATAATCAAGACCTTCAGAAAGATTAAAGAAAAGAGCAGAGATAACAGATTCAATATAAGAACTGGAAAATAAGGCTGAGGATATATCCCAGAAGGTGGAACAAAAAGATAGAAAATAGAACACATAAGAAAATTAGAGAATTCATGGTTCTCTGGCATCCGAATAAGAAGAGTTCCAGAAAGGAAGAATAGAGGAAAGAGAGAAGAGAAAGTTTTCAAAGGGGTAGTTCAAGAGAATTTTTCAGAACTGAAAGACATGATTTTCCAGATAGAAAGGGCTGTAAGTATCCCGCAGAACTGACAATCACAGTCCAAAAAAAACATCCTGGAAACTTCTAGAGACAGAAAGCCAGGAAACTACAAAGAAAGGCAGATCCAAGCAGCATAGGACTTCTCACAGCACTACTGGAAGCTAGAAGGCATCAGAAAAATATCCTGAAAATTCCGAGGGAAAATGATTTCCAAGATAGAATTCTACACTTAGCGTTAATAGAGTCAAAGCAGAGTAAAGATGTTTGCAGACAAGCCACTTCTCAAAGAAGGAGTTTCTTGGCTCTCATTCTTCAGATACTAGAGCGTGTGCTCCACCAAAATGAGGAAATAAACAAGAAATGGGGAAATGCAAGATCCCAGAAACAAGCTATCCAATGCAGGAGAGGAGTGGAAGGAATATACGAAAGGATTAAGGGGAAGTGTCAGAGAGACACTGGTTAGCAGGATCTAGGAAGCATCAGGTCCAGATTGGAGCAGAGACCCAGAGGGCTCCAAAAGTTTGTCTCCAGAAAAACATGAAACGGAGAGTTCCTGGTATGTTTTAACAGAAGTTCTGAGAAAAGACTTAGCCTTTAAGTGAAGCCTGGGGGTAAATTTTCAAGCGCATTGAAAATAAGTTTTAAAATAGTACAATTATTATTTCCGGGGGAGGGGGGGAAATGTTATAATCCCAGTATGCTGCATGGTTCAACCATAAATGAAATGTACATAATCATCATTGTAAAATTAAAAAATTAAGTTTAGAAAACAAAAAGAAGAAAGGGAGATAGAGAAGGAAGGGAAGGAGAGGGGAAAAAGAAAGGGAGGAAGAAAAAGAAATCATTGTAAAGTGTTGCTTACAAGAAAAAGTTTTAGAGGCTCTTGCCTATGAGATAAAACCTAAACCGTTTTGCCTGACATTCCGGGTCTTTCACAGCAGCTTCATGTTAACTCACTATTGATCAATAATACCTGATATTTTCATACTCTACATCTATGCTTATTTTTTCCCTCCCAACCGGGAATTTCCCCTCCTACCTACCTTCTCCAAATCTTATCCATCCTCTAAAGTCACTTATCCTTACCACCTCCATAAAGACTTTCTTGGCCATAGACAGATCTTTCCCTTCTCTGTTGTTGGCTGGACCCAGTTAGTTAATTGGGCTCTTTTGGTCTATGTAAGGGGCTTACAAGTTCCTTGAGGACAGAGTCTCATGCAGTGCTGCAGAGCTATTTACATGATAAGAACATTAACATTTTTTTGAACAAATTAATTTATTAATAACTAAGTTACTCTTCCTTCTGTCTCTCTCATGCTAGGCTTTTGTTGTCCCTTCCACTGAGCATCAGGGGTTTGTTGTAACTTTCCATTGATTTCCTCTGCCTGTGGTGCTGGGCTGTGGCTACTGATTCAGTCACTGCGTGGGTGCCCTGCCCCTTCCATGGTCAGAGCCGAGAAGGTGAGGAAGGTTTGGATGCAGATGGAGTAACCACACCATGATGCTTTATTGGTGTTTGTCTTGCTCTGGAACATCTGTTCCTACCAAAGCCGAGTGGGACCAGAAGTGGCAGGTGGAGGACTATAGCCAAATCAATTCTTAGTTCCATTTGATGAAAAGAAGAGGAAAGACAACAGGACTATCAATTCTTTCAGAGTGGTCCTGGAGATACCAAAAAACTCACACAGACCCTTTCCAAACACAGTTAGACCACAGGCATATTCCTGCACAGAGAGCTCACACCAGCAGCACCTACATTTTCTAAGACCAACTGCTTGGCCCCTTGGGCACCTCTATCCACCCACTTTCTGTATTCCTTGGCTCAGAGATCCTCCAGCCTCTCCCTGTAGCCAATACACTCCATCTCCTACTCTTCTTGTCAGATTGAGTCCCCTGAAGAGCAATCAGGCAGTGAGGGTGACAATTTTCCTTAAAAGAAAAGCAGGAATAAAATGCCTGTTATGTGGCCCCAAATTCTCATTTCTGGGTCATCGTTCACTGAGTCCTAGAACCTTGGAATTGAAAGAGACCCTAGCAGTCATCCAGATCATTTCTCATGACAAATCCCCTCTGCTTGCCTGATGTGCAACGCTCCTGCTCCTGCTTGGATGCTACCATGGAGAGGAAGGGCTTCCCTCGGCAAGTCATTGACAGGAGACCTAGTGGCACGTGGCAGGGAAGCTCTGTTGGCAGAGGACTGATTGAAGCATTTGCCTTAATTGTGATGGTTCTTTATATTTTACCATCACAAACCCCCAAGAGACTATGGAGAAAGTTTTAGATCATCTCCTCCAGAAAAAAGCATAGAGACATGATATTTTGAACATAATTTTAATAGGTTCAAAGACTCCCCAAACCCATCTGTAGATGCCTAGTTAAAAATCCCTAACTTAGTGTTTTTGAGGACCAAGCAAATGATACTGGTCCATGGACTAAAACAACAATTAGTCTGGCCTGGGGCGGGATAGTGGGGATGGAATATCAAGGCTTGGAAACTGAAAATCTTATTGTAAATTGTAGCACTACACATAACTCTCATCACCCACCTGGACCAACTGTGCGTCAGAGACACTAAGGTTAAAACACTGAAAAACAAATGAGGCAGCCTCTCAAGTTATTTTGCGGGGCTGCGTATTTCTTTAATATGCCTATTTAATATGCCTATTTCTTTAATATGGAGAAATGCGACACTCCTCACCGTTGTGTGTTGACAACTCCTAAGATTCCGAAAGTTCATGATTTTCTGGGCCCAGAGCTCACACATGTTGCACCTTTCAAAAGCTTTATTTCTCTTTTGTTTGGAGCATTTCCCATTGACTTTAAGTGTATTCTCCGTTGGCAAGAATGAGAAAGTCAGCGGAAAGGTTTTTGTGCTTTCTTACAAATCCAGTGCCGTGTATTTGTTGGTTGCTGATTGATCGGTGGAAACCTTACGGTTGCAGCTGCCCAGTAAAACCCACAGTTAAGTGCTACCTATAAAAACAAGCTTGGGACGGTCGTGTGGCATGTTCCATGGTATGTTTGGGCTCCGGAAGCTTTCTTAGGTGTCAGGATCTTGTTCCTGGGAGCATGTGCTTTCCAAAGAAGTCCGTGGACAGAGAGTCAGCCCCACCCCACCCCCATAGGACCATCAATGGTAGAAGTTTTCTATTAGGCAAGGTGAGACGAGACAAGAAGCAGATCTCTTCTCAATATTAACTCCTGGGTCTGAAGGGAACGAATCCATTCTTATGCCTCCAGGCAACAGGACATTCAAATAGATTGGGGTTTTGTTCCTTTTTTTCAGCATTTCCCAAGGACATTCCAACCTTCCTTAACCTTGCATTCCAGAGCCTCACAGGGCCTATACCCTATACTCAGGAAATACTTCCTCAGGTTTAACTTAAGTCCTTCTCCCTGCAACAGGAGACCACTGCTCTCCTCCGAGGATTCAGAGAACAGCTGCCTGGCCCCTTGCCAGTCCCACCATCTCACGTTCCCGTTGTTCGGGGGGGGGAGGGAATGGCTCTAGGTATATGGTGATTGGCTCTCTACCACCCAGCGGGAACCCAGGCATGAACCCTATGCTCCTCTGAGGAGTTATTTTGCATACTTGGGGCACTGTTCTCCCAGGACTCTAAAATGATCACAAATGGCTTATCACCCTCTGAAAACAAAAATCTCTGCAGGGGCTTTGAGCACCTTGATGGTGCTTTACCTAACATTTGCGCCCATGCACGTTCCACTCTAGGTATAATAACTATCATTTTAAAGGTAAGGAAATGGCTTCAGCAACATTTGCACAGATTACAAGAGGGGAAACCAAGAGTTGGACCTCAAATCATGAAGGCATCAAGTTCGATGCTCTTTCTCCTACACCAGAGGTGCCTCCTGGGGAGAAGATAAAGCCCTGGATCATTGACCATATATTTCTTATCTTTCAATTCTTAGTCTAAGGAACAGAGAGGCCAGATACACAAGGAAATGGGCGTAAAGACTCATCGAAACTGTGAACACATGGAAAGTCTTCCTTCAGTCACAAGAACTGTGGATTGGTGGTGGGGTAGGTAGCGGGAAAGGGACCCGCATCGCCGGGTGATCATGGGGGGGCTCTAGAGGCAGATAGACCTGATTTCCAGCTCCAGCTCTAATCCGTGCAATGTGACACGGGACAGGTTTACTCACCTCTGAGCTTCAGTTCCATCATGTGTGAAATGAGAATAATCATACCATTTTCACAGGGTTATTTTGAGGAGTAAATGAGATAATCAATATGAAGAGCTTAGCGCAGGGTCTGACAGATAGGAAGAGCTAAATAAAAGTTAAAGAGTAACTATTCATATTATGGAGCGAATAGAGCAATGAAACCGAACGGACTTAAATTAGGAAAGGTTTCATAGAGGGAATAAAAGTGTAGTCGGGGGCTTCCCTGGTGGCGCAGTGGTTGAGAGTCCGCCTGCCGATGCAGGGGACACGGGTTCGTGCCCCGGTCCGGGAAGATCCCACATGCCGCGGAGCGGCTGGGCCCGTGAGCCACGGCCACGGAGCCTGCGCGTCTGGAGCCTGTGCTCTGCAACGGGAGAGGCCACAACAGTGAGAGGCCCGCGTACCGCAAAAAAAAAAAAAAAAAAAAAAAAAAAGTGTAGTCGGAATTGGAAAGCAGGATTAGGGCTTGGTGAACAAGATGAGACGGGGCATTATTTCTTTGCCCTCAGCTTCCCATAGGCATAGATACGTCAGTCTTTGAATGTGGATGCCCAAACTATCCGTCTCCACGGACTTTCCCATTTTTAAACACACTGTGGAACAGTAAAATAGCAGAATGTCATTGGAGAAGCTGTGGATGGATGGCTTACAGGAGACATAGAGAGATACTGGCATTAAAGCAAAGTCTATCCCAGAATGAAGAATAGCTTCAGTATAACTCCATTAAAACTTGAGTGTGCTGTAATGTTGAGCTATTCTTAGTGTGGATAACTTCTTAAAAGGTTAAGTCTAATGACTTGTCTTGCTTGCCATAGATCTGCTGCTTCTGATATAGATGAGAGAGGTGACCTCTCCAAGACTATACAAATTATTGGAAATAGCGAGATTGCAATTCTTGGAACTTTCCTATTGATTGGTTAAGTAAATCATCTGCTAAATGGAAATCTAATTTGAAAGGTATACATTTCATAGAATTAATAAGTGAACGGATTAAGCAAAATGTCAGAAGTAACCAAAAACTGCCCTAATTGATTGGAAGAGTATCAACAGGCCCCAAAGAGTGAGGAGCCTGAGAGAGAAATTACTGGATGCTTTTAGGGATTGTGGTGACACTGCTTTTGACATCTGCCCAGTTCAGTGTGGATTTGTGGAATACAAACCACACTGCCACAACTATTTCCAAAGGCATATATCAGGATGCATTTCTCTCCGTGTGTGACAAGGCATTTAAGCGCCCAGACTGAAAGACTGTGTAAAGTCCATCCTGGTTGTTGGTGCCACCAACGCACAACGTGGGTTTTTGTGGCTAGTGAAACAAAGTCAGGTAGTTTCATAGGCTGGGCCTCCCTGCATGTGGCTCCTGTTTAGATGGCTGGCAACGCGGTCTGGGAGCCAAGTACATAACCTGCATTGGAAGGACACTTCTCACAAACAGGTGCTGAAATAAGACAGTTGAGAAGAAAGTGGAGAGGGAGGAAGCAATCACATCCATTTAAAATCTACCCTGTGCCAGTCACTTGACTGCTATTTTTTACCTAATCATCATAGCAATTCTGCAAGATAAGAATTACTAAGCTCATTTTACAAAGGATTCAGCCTAGTGGCATTGCTGGGATTTGAACCCAGATCTGACTGACTCCAAAGTCTATGAGTCCATGGTCTTTCCACCTCACAGGTTCACCTCAAGAAAATGGGATATTGTTTAATTTCACTGAGACGTTAGCTCGGCCTGCAAAGTTGTATGCAGATCAAGAAGTGTGGGGAATCACTGAGTGTCGTGTTAAATGATTAACAGGCAATGGGCAAAGAAGGTTTTAGAATGGAGTGAGGGTACAGAATAATCAGAATTTTCTTTCCTACTTTTTTTAAAAATTGTTTTTGTCTTTTTTTTTTGCGGTACGCGGGCCTCTCACCGCTGTGGCCTCTCCCGTTGCGGAGCACAGGCTCCGGACGCACAGGCTCAGTGGCCATGGCTCACGGGCACAGCCGCTCCGCGGCATGGGGGATCTTCCAGGACCGGGGCACGAACCCGTGTCCCCTGCATCGGCAGGCGGACTCTCAACCACTGCACCACCAGGGAAGCCCTCTTTCCTACTTTTAAGAGTGTAATTCAATATAGAAAAGAGTAGGAGAGACCAAATGAAAAGCAAATAGGAGGAGAAAAGTCCTAGTTCTGGCCAGTTAGTAATACAGGTTATTTTATTTTTTTATACAATTTTAAAGGTTACTTTCCATTTATAATTATTACAATATATTGCCTATATTTCCTGTGTTGTACGATACATCCTTGAGCCTAGCTTACACCCAATAGTTTGTACTTCCCACTCCGCGATCCCCACATTGCCTCTCCTCTCCCTTCCCCACTGGTAACCACTAGTTTGTTCTCTATATCTGTGAGTCTGCTTCTTTTTTTGTTGTATTCACTAGTCTGTTGTATTTTTAGATTCCACATATAAGTGATACCACACAGTATTTGTCTTTCACTGTCTGACATTTCACTAAGCAAAATGCCCTCCAAGTCCATCCATGTTGCTGCAAATGGCAAAATTTTCTTTTTTTCTGGCTGAGTAGTAGTTCATTGTGTATATACATCACATCTTCTTTATCCATTCATCTGTTGATGGACACTTAGGTTGCTTCCATACCTTGGCAATTATAAATAATGCTGCTATGAACATTGGAGTGCATGTATCTTTTCAAATTAGTGTTTTGTTGTTTTCAGATATATTACCCAGGAGTGGAATTGCTGGATCATATGGTAGTTCTAGTTTTAATTTTTTGAGAACCTCCATACCGTTTTCCACAGTGGCTGCACAAATTTACATTCCCACCAACGACGTACAAGGGTTCCCTTTTTCTCACATCCTTGCCAACACTTGTTATTTGTGTTCTTTTTGATGGTGGCCGTTCTGACAGGTGTGAGGTGACATCTCATTGTGGTTTTGATTTGCATTTTCCTGACGATTAGTGATGTTGAGCATCTTTTCACGTGCCTGTTGGCCATCTGTATTTCTTCTTTGGAAAAATGTCTATTCATTTCTTCTGCCCATTTTTAATTGGGTTGTTTGCTTTTTGATGTTTAGTTTTATGAGCTGTTTATATATGTTGGATGGTAATCCCTTATTGGTTATATCGTTAGTAAATATTTTCTCCTATTCAGTAAGTTGTCTTTTCATTTTGTCGATGGTTTCCTTTGCTTTGCAGAAGCTTTTAAGTTTAATTAGGTCCCATTTGTTTATTTTTGCTTTTATTTCCTTTACTTTAGGAGATGGATCCAAAAAAATATATTGCTGCAATTTATGTCAAAGAGTGTTCTGCCTATGTTTTCCTCCAGGAGTTTTTATGGTATATGGTCTTACATGTAGGTCTTTAATCAATTTTGAGTTTATTTTTGTATATGGTGTTAGGAAATGTTAGTAATAAAGGTTTGAACCGAGATGGTAACCAAAAGACCTGAAAAAATGTGACGGATTATATTTTCCAAAAATGGCCATCACGATATTTCCCATCCTACATGTTCTTCCAGGAACTTGTCATTCCCCTTCAAGAGGTAGAGTCTATGACCCCTCCGCAGGAGCCTGGCCGGGGCTTCATAACTGCCTCAACTAATAGATTATGCCAAAAGTGATACTCTGTTGACTTCCAAGGCTAGGTCCTAAAAAGTGATATGGCTTCTGTCTGGTTCTCCCTCTCTCTGGATGCTTGTCCTTGGAAGCCATCCATTGTACTGCAAGAAAGACCAGGCAACAGAGAGAGGTCCATGTGGAGAGAAACTGAGGCCCCTAGCCGTTGGCCCCAGCTGAGCTCCCTGCCAACATCAGGCACCAACTTACTAGTGCCTGAGGCATAGTTAGTGAGTCATCCTGGAAGTATGGTAAGTCCCCTACTTACGAATGAGTTCCGTTCTGAGAGTGTATTCGTAAGTCCACTTTGTTCGTAAGCCCAACAGTCAGCCTAGGTACCCAACTAACACAGTCAGCTATATGGTACTGTACTGTAAGAGGTTTATAATATGTTTCACACAAATAATATATTAAAAAAACACAAAAAATAAACACTTTTAACCTTACAGTCCAGTACCTTGAAAAGTACAGTAGTATACAGTACAACAGCTGGCATACAGGGGCTGGCATCGAGTGAACAGGCAAGAAGAGATACTGACTGGAGGAGGGAGAGGAGGTGGGAGATGGTAGAGCTGAAGGATGGTCAGCAATAGGAGACGGAGTGCAAGCTGCAATTTCACTCACGCCTGACGTTGATGGCACACATTCTGGTTCCTTGCTGGATTCAATTCTATCTACTCTCTTGAAAAAAGTGATCCAGCGATGTCTGGGTAGTGGCTCTTTTTCTCTCATCGTAGATGACACGGTAGCACTGGATTTCATTCTGAACGGCTGCTGCAACCTTCATGTAATGTTCTACATTCAGGTCCTGTGCCTCACAAACTAACAGTGCCGCCTCAAATAAAGAAAATCCCCTTGCCCTTTCCTGCCTTGTGAATCTCTTCAGTTCTTCAGTTACTTCTTCCTCCTCTTGTCTCTCTTCGTCCTTTCTCTGGGCCTCCAGTTCCATCAGGTCTTCATTAGTAAGCTCGTCGTGTCGCACAGCAAGGAGTTCAGTGAAGTCATCCTCTTGCAGATGTAGCTCCAGCTTCTCGCTGAGGGTCACTAAGTTGCTAAAGACCTCTCTGGACTCATTATCCACCTTCTCAAATCTACAGCAATCATGAACAAACTGGGGGCAAAAGTTCTTCCAAACCCCATTCATGGTGATGGCTGTAACCTCACGCCAAGCAAAGTCAATGTTTTTTATGGACTTGTAGATGTTAATAGTCCTTCCAAAATTGTCACAGGTTGTTCCTGATTCATCACATGCCTTTACTGCCTGACAAAAGTGAAACCAGGTTGGACGAGCAGTGTAGTTATTTGGTGGCAGATGCACTACTTTGATGTTGGGATGAAAGTCGTCCATGAACGGGGGGTGGCCCGGAGCACTGTCAAGGAGCAAAAGAATGTTGAATGGGACGTCCTTCTCTAAGCAATATTCCTCTACCTCTGGGGTAAAATGGTGGAAAAAACAGTCCTGGAAAATGACCTGTGTAACCCAGGCTTTGGGGTTACTCTTCCACACGACAGGAAGAGAGCCCTTGGCTATGTTTTTAAGGGCGGTTGGGTTCTCTGAATAATAAACTAAGAGAGGCTTCAGCTTCGTATCGCCAGAAGCATTGCCACCAAACAACAGAGTTAGCCTATCCTTTGCTGCTTTATAGCCTGGCATCAACTCTTCCTCCTTACTGATGTACCTTCGGTCTGACATCCTCTTCCAGTTCAGTCCTGTCTCATCCACATTAAAAACCTGCTCGGGTAAATATGCGCCTTCATTAATAATTTCTCGAAGCGTTTCAGGAATTCCCAGGCAGCTACCATATCTGCACTTAGTGCCTCGTCACTTACTTTTACATCGTGAAGGCTGGCTCCAGCCTTGAACCGATGAAACCAGCCATGGCTGGCATTAAAAGATGCGCCCTCTGAGTCTTCACTGTGTTTCTTCTTCAAGTTGCTGTAAAGGCTTTTAGTTTTCTCTTGAATCAGCATTAAGCTGAGAAGGACTCGATGCTGATGCTGATCCTGCATCCACACACTGAGAAGTTTCTCCATCTCTTCCATCACTTTTCAATGCTTCTTTGATATTATCGTCGACATTATCGGCACAGCAAACTTCACACATTCCATGACCTTGTCCTTGTTCTTTAGAAGCATGCCAGTGGTTGAACAATACACGTTATAAGGATGAGCGACGTCTACCATCTTTTTGCCTTGCTCCACTCTCTCAATTATTTTCACTTGTGCTTCCATCGTTATTGCTTGGCGCTTCTTAGCACCACCAGCTACATCACGGCTGCTTTTTTTAAAAATTAATTAATATATATTTTTTAATTTTTGGCTGCAGTGGGTCTTCATTACTGCACATGAACTTCCTCTAGTGGCGGTGAGCAGGGGCTACTCTTCGTTGCAGTGTGTGGGCTTCTGATTGTGGTGGCTTCTCTTGTTTTGGAGCACAGGCTCTAGGTGCGTGGGCTTCAGTAGTTGTGGCACACGGGCTTAGTTGCTCTGCAGCATTTGGGATCTTCCTGGACCAGGGCTTGAACCCGTGTCCCCTGTATTGGCAGGCAGATTCCTAACCACTGCACCACCAGGGAAGTCCCATCACTGCTGCCTTTACACTTACTTCCAGACATCTGGGGCTTGAAAAAAAGATACTGTACTATTGTACTCCATACAGTACTGTACAATAAAGTACACAAAAGTGCAACAACTTGTGGAGGACGCACGCACGTGACAACGTACGCCAGACACATGAATTAACTTACGTGATTGGACGTGCAAACGCACGTTTGCATCTTTGAAAGTTTGCAACTTGAAGGTTAGTACGTAGGGGACTTACTGTAGATCTTTCAGCCCCCAGTTGAGCTGCCCAGAGGATGCCACATGGAGCAAAGACAAGCTTTTCAGACTGAGCTTTGCCCAATTGCAAATTTGAGGGCAAAATAAATGATTGCTGTTGTTTTAAGTTACTAAGTGTTGGGGTGACTTGGTATGCAGCAATAGATAGCCAGGACAAAAAGGGCCAATGGAAAAAAGAGTCACTGGTGTATCAACCAACAGGCGTACCGATGAATCCTGGCCAAATGGTAACAAAGGTCAATTTTATTTACCTGATTGTGTCTCCATTGCTCTGAGAAATGAAGATTTTAGAGCCGGGAAATACGTGCATCTAGATAACAAAGTACTAATAATAGCACTTCTAAAGTATCTACTCTAATGGGTGGAGATGGAGATTCAGATAATCATCCATAATGATGAATGATCCAATGGGAAATATACCTGCATTAGGAGTCTACTATATTTTAGGCAAAAATTTTGTTAGACCTTTCACATGCCTTTTCTCACCTAATACTCACAAAACTCCTATAGAATCTTACTCTGATTTTACACGATCAGAAAAAGTTATAAAATTTATGGAAAAAAAATCATCTCACACCAATGAGTGGTAGGAGCGAGATTCAAACTCAAGTCTGCCTGCAGAGCTCAGTCCCTTTTTACTACAGCATCCTACTTATTTGCCAAAGGTGATTTCTCTGGTTTTTGCACACATGTGCTATTAATGGTTTTTGAGTTGTTTGGAGTGGATTCCTTTTTCTTCAGCAGCAGCATATTTATTTACACTTCTTGGCTACTATTCTTTTAAAAAAAGAATTTGCATTCCTGAAGCATATACAATACAACGGTGTTGAAAGCAGATGGTCCACAAGTATGCTGTGAGACGTTGGGGAATCGAAATTAAAAGAAAATTTTGTCACAGTTATGGAGTGCTGTGGTGCTTTGTATGTGCGTACATACAATGCAGTGTATGTCATAAATGGAAGTGGCTTTTTCTTCTTTATTAAGTTGGCCATTATCTTTATTAAAGATATTCTTTCAGTCAAAGCTAAGACATTTTACCCAATGCGCGAGTGTCTTGTAAGTTGAAGTGCAGAACACAGCAGTAGTTGTGCAAAATAAGCAGATGTCTGCCCTGATCAGTCTGCTTTAGAAGTCTGTTGGGGGCTTGTGATTGTTTGAATGGGAAGAGTTCCCTCAGACGTTTCTTGGAGGGAAAAGATGTATAGAGGGCAAGAGGTGAGAGTCTCTCCCTCTGAAGGTCAGAGGGTTCAGTGATTGGAGGAAATGGACATCTAGGCTCTTCCATTCTGTTCTGGCACTGCACACAGTGACCTTGCTCAAGTCATTAACCCTTTGTTTTGCTTATTAGTTCCTAGGGGACAGTAACACCAAGCCAGCCCTGCTGAAAACAAGTCAGTTCTTCAGAAAAAGTCATCAGTATATGTGCAAACCCAAGAGCCCTTTATTATACACAACCCTCTCTTTTCCTGTTGTTTCCCTGACAGCACTGCATTTCTTTCCTCAGCACGCCATTTTCAAAACCTTTGACATTCCAGGGCACCTCATCATTGCCTTCATCGGGGATCATGCCAATTTGTCAGTTTTAATCTGTCCAAAAACCTGCATCTGCCAGCATAAACCTTTCTATTTCTTATATGTTGATACAAAGATTTCACACATTGATTTTTGAGTAGCTCTGATTTCATGCAAGCTAAGCAAACAGTGACAGGTTGGTACCAGGGGTAATGAATGCTCTATCAGATTAATATAAATCAATGGCATTGGCAAGTTTCAGATGAGGCACAGGGGTTGGGGTCTGGAGAGCACGAGCTGCCAGAACAAGACAGATGGTCAGAAGCTGACACTCTTACCTCTTTATCTTGATGGGCTCATTAGCAGATTTCTCTCCTTTGAGTGAGTCTTATTTGGCTTTAAATGGTACCCAGCCATCCTGGAAAAAATACTGACATACCCTCCTCATGACCTGGCATGAAGAATATTCTAGTGTCCAGGGTCTGTTTAGCAGCCTGGAGGGCTAGGACTTGGGTAAATGGATACTAGAGTTAACCATTTATCCAATAGGACCATTGGGGTCCAAAGAGTTACTGTATCCCTGTGAAGAACCTACTTTTCTAAAAACTACCATTTATTGAATGTCAAGTCCTATACCAGGCACGGTATTTCATTTAATTCTCACAAGAACTCTAGGAGGTAGATTCCATTATTTTTATCCTTGTTCTTATTGTTCCTATGCTATTGCATAAGTGGGAAACTGAGGATTAAGTAATTTGTCCAAAGGGACACAGCTGGGGAGTAGAAAAGGCAGAACTCGATTCTGGGTCTGTAGAACTCTGAAACCCTGAGGTTAACCGCTGGTCTCATGTACAAGAGCAGATGGCTAAGTCTATGGGCAGCTTTTTTGGTCCTGAACTGGTGCCTCTCCTTTCTCCCTGCCTCCCTCCCTTCCTTCCTGTAGGCGTCAAGGACTCTCAGCTGTCTCTTTCTTCCCTCTTAAACAACATACCTCCATCCTCAGGTTCTTTCTCCTCTAAAGCTGGAAGTGGAACAGGGATAGTAACCTTGGCTCCCTTCTTTCCTGCTCTTCCTCCAGATGACCACCATCACGGGACAAAAACAATAAATGGCCAAAAGGTTTCAGAAGTCCTATGAGGTTTTTCATAGTCATTGATCCATCAAATAGAGGTTTTGACTTCCTATTTATTTATTTATTCTTTTCCTTTATGGTTCATTACAAGATATTGAATATAGTTCCCTGTGCTATACAGTAAGACATTGTTGTTCATCTATTTTATACGTAGTAGTTTGTATCTGCTAATCCCAAACTCCTAATTTTTCTGCCCCACCTTTCCCCTTTGGTAGCCATAAGTTTTCTATGTCTATGAGTCTGTTTCTGTTCTCTAAATAAGTTCATTTCTATCATTTTTTAGATTCCATATATAAGTGATATCTTATCCTCTGTCTGATTTACATCACTTAGTATTGATAATCTGTAGGTCCATCCATGTTGCTGCAAATGGTGGTATTTCATTCTTTTTTATGGCTGAGTAATACTCCATTGTATATATGTACCACATCCTCTTTATCCATTCATCTGTTGATGGACACTTAGGTGGCTGCCATGTCTTGGCCATTGTACATAGTGCTGCTGTGAACACTGGAGTGCATGTATCTTTTGATGAATTCGTGTTCATCTTTTCCAGATTTATGCCCAGGAGTGGGATTGCTGGATCATATGGCAACTCTATTTTTAGTTTTTTCAAGGAACCTTCATACTGTTCTTCATAGTGGCTGTACCAATCTACATTCCCACCAACATTGTAGGAGGTTTCCTTTGAAATCCATACCCTCTCCAGCATTTATTATTTGTAAACTATTTAGTAATGGCCATTCTGAGTGGGTGATACTTCATTGCAGTTTTGATTTGCATTTCTCTAATAATCGGTGGTGTTGAGCATCTTTTCATGTGCCTGTTGGCCATCTGTACGTCTTCTTTGGAGAAATATCTGTTAAGGTCTTCTGCCCATTTTCTGATTGGGACGCTTGTTTTTTTGATATTGAGTAGTATGAGCTGTTTGCATATTTTGGTGTTTTTTTTTGCGGTACGTGGGCCTCTCACTGTTGCGGCCTCTCCCGTTGCAGAGCACAGGCTCCGGACGCACAGGCTCAGCGTCCACGGCTCACGGGCCTAGCCTCTCCGTGGCATGTGGGATATTCCCAGACTGGGGCGCGAACCCATGTCCTCTGCATCGGCAGGCGGACTCTCAACCACTGCGCCACCAGGGAAGCCCTGTTTGTATATTTTGGAAACTAAGCTCTTGTCAGTCACATCATTTGCAAATATTTTTCCCACTCTGTTGGTTGTCTTTTCATGTTGTTTATGGTTTTCTTTGCTATGCTAAAACTTATAAGTTTGACTAGGTCCCATTTGTTTATTTTTGCCTTTATTTCTATCGCCTTGGGAGACCTAAGGAAACATTGCTATGATTTACGTCAGAGAATGGTTTGCCTATGTTCTCTTCTAGGAGTGTTATATCTTATATTTAAATCTTTAATCCATTTTGAGTTTATTTTTGTGTATGGTGTGAGGGAGTGTACTGACTTCACTGATTTACATGCAGCTGTCCAGCTGTACAGCTTTCCCAACACCACTTGCTGAAGAGACTGTCTTTTCTCCATTGTATATTCTTGCCTCCTTTGTTGAATATTAGTTGACTGAAGGTGTGTGGGTTTATTTCTGGGCACTCTATTCTGTTCCATTGATCCATATGTCTGCTTTTGTGCCAGTACCATGCTGTTTTGATTACTATAGTTTTGTAGTATTGTTTGAAATCTGGGAGAGTTTTGCCACAAGCTTTATTCTTTTTCCTCAGGATTGCTTTGGCAATTTTGGATCTTTTATGGTTCCATATAAATTTTAGGATTATTTGTTCTAGTTCTATGAAAAATGTCATGGGTAATTTCATATGGATCACATTAAATATGTAGATCGCTTTGGGTTGTATGGCCATTTTAACAATATTAATTCCTCCAATCCAAGAGCATGGGATAGCTTTCCATTTCTTTGCCTCGTCTTCAATTTCCTTTATCAGTGTTTTATAGTTCTCATTGTATGAGTCTTTCCCCATCCTTGGTCAGGTGTATTCCTAGGTATTTTTCTTTATGCTATTTTTTAACTTTCCCTTTCTGATATTTCATTGTTAGTGTAAAGAAATACAACAGATTTCTGCACGTTAATTTTGAGTCCTGCTACCTTGCTGAATTCATTTATCAGTTCTAGTAGTTTTTGTGTCAAGTGTTTGGGGTTTTTATACATATAGTATCATGTCATCTGTATGTAATGACAGTTTTGCCTCTTCCTTCCAATCTGGACACCTTATATTTCTTTTTCTTGTCTGATTGTTGTGGCTAGGACTTCCAATACTGTGTTAAATAGAAGTGGTGAGAGTGGACATCCTTGCCTTGTTCCAGATTTTAGCAGGAAGGCTTTCAGCTTTTCACCATCCAGTACCATGTTGACTGTGATTTTGCCATAAATGGATTTTATTATGTTGAGATATGTTCCCTCTATACACGCCTTGGTAAGGGTTCTTTTTAAATCATAAATGGATATTGAATTTTATCAAATGCTTTTTCTGCATATATCGTATTCTGCATATATCATATAGATGATCCTGGGGCTTTTATCTTTTCTTTTATTGATGTGGTGTATCACATTGATTGATTTGCATGTGTCGAAGCATCCTTGTGATTCTTGGATGAATCCAAATTGATCATGGTGTATAATCTTTTTTATGTGTCGTTGGATTCAACTCGCTAGTATTTTGTTGAGAATTTTTGCATCTTTACTCATCAAAGATGTTGGCCTGTAACTTTCTTTATTGGCCTGTAACTTTCTTTTTTGGTAATGTCTTTGTCTGGTTTTGGTATCAGGGTGATGGTGGCTTTCTATAATGACTTTGGGAGTGTTCCCTCCTCTTTGGTCTTTTGGAAGAATTTGAGAAGGATTGGTACAAGTTCTTGGTATGTTTGGTAGAATTCCCCAGTGAAGCCATCTGGTCCTGGACTTCTGTTTGTAGGGAGTGTTTTTAAAATCACAAATTCTATTTCACTTCTAGTGATTGGTCTGTTAAAATTATCTACTTCTTCTTGATTCACTTTTGGTGGGCTGTATGTTCCTAGAAACTTGTCCATTTGTTCTAGGTTGTCCAGATTGTTGCCATATAATTGTTCATAGTATTCTCTTATGGATTTTTTGTATTTCTGTGGTGTTGGTTGTTATTTCTCCTCTTTCATTTCTTGTTTTGTTTATTTTGTTCCTCTCTCTTTTCTTCTTGGTGACCCTGGCCAGAGGTTTGTTAATTTTGTTTACCCTTTCAAAAACCCTTTCAATTTTGTTTATCCTTGGTTTTATTGATTTTTTATATTATTTTTTAATCTCTTTTTTAATTTATTTCCTCTCTGAAATTTATTATTTCCTTCTGCTGGAAATAATAAAGTTTTTGTTTGTTTTCTTTTGTTTGTTCTTCTTTTTCTAATTTTTTTAGGTAGTAAGTTAGGTTATCTATTTGAGATTTTTCTTGTTTTTTGAGGAAGGCCTGTATTGCTGTGAACTTCCCTCTTGGGACTTCATTTGCTGCACCCCATAGATTTTGTATGGTTGTGTTTTCCTTGTCATTTGTCTCAAGGTATTTTTAAATTTCCTCTTTGATTTCATTGTTGACCCATTGGTTTTTTTTTTAGTAGCATGTCATTTTGTCACCAGGTAATCATTTTTTCCTTGTTTCTGTTTCCGTTGTTCATTTCTAGTTTCATGCTGCTGTGGTCAGAAAAGGTGCTTGAAATAATTTCTACCCTCTTAAATTTATTGAGGCTTGTTTTGTGACCCAGTATGTGGTCTATCCTAGAGAATGTTCCATGTGCACCTGAAAAGAATGTGTATTCTGTATTTTTCAGGTGTCGTGTCCCAAAAATATCAATTAAGTCTAACTGTTCTATTGTGTCATTTAGGATGTCTGTTGCCTTATTGATTGTGTCTAGAATATCTGTCCATTGACGTCAGTGGGGTGTTAAAGTCTCCTACTATTTATTCCTGTTCTTCCTTTTATGTCTGTTAGTACTTGTATTATGTATTTGGGTGCATATATATTAATGTGTGTGATATCCTCTTCCTGTATTGATCCTTTTATCACTATATAATGTCCTATTTCTTTATGGTTTTTGTTTTAAAGTCTATTTTGTCTGATATGAGTATTGCTATCCTTGCTTTCTTGTCATTTCCATTTGCATGAAATATCTTTTTCCATCCTCTCACTTTCAATATCTATGTGTGTCCTCCACCCTAAAGTGGGTCCCTTGTAGGCAGCATATTGTAAGCTCTTGTTTTATTATCCAGTTATCCACTCTATGTCTTTTGATTAGAGCATTTAGTCCATTGTAATTTAAGGTAATTATTGATATGTATTTATTGCCATTTTAGATACTGTTTTCCAGTTGATATTGTATTTCTTCTCTGTTCCTTTCATTTTTGTCATTCTTTTTCCTTTTGTGGTTTGATGGTTTTCTATTGTATTATGCTTGAATTCTCTTCTTTTTGTGTTTTTGTGAATCTCTTGTATGTTTTTGATTTGTGGTTTCTCTGATTTTCAAGTATGTTAACCCATTACTGTATCTACTTGTTTTAGACTGGTAGTAATATAGGCTCAAACACATTCTAAAAAAAATCTACATTTTCTTACTCCCCTCCCCTACATTTTATGATTTTTGATGTCCTCTTTTATATCTTCATGTTTATCCTTTTGCTGTTCATTGTACTTATTGTCACTTTCATAATTATTTTTAAATCTATGTACTGGCTTATTTAAGTGATATAACTTCCAATTGTGATTTTCTCTTTCCTATAGATTCTTGCTTCTTTTCTATTTAGAGAAGACCTTTCAATATTTCTTTTAGGATAGGTTTAGTATTGGTTTATTCTTTTAGTTTTTGCTGTTCTGAGAAGTTTTTTTATCTCTCCTTCTATTCTAAGTGATAGTCTTGCTGGGTAGAGTATCCTAGGTTGCAGGTTTTTCCCTTCCAGGAATTTCAATATATCTTGCCACTTTCTTCTGGCCTGCGGTGTTTCTATAAAGAAATCAGCTGATAGCCTTATAGGGGTTCCCTTGTAACTAACTCTTTTTTTCCTGCTGCCTTTAGAATCCTGTCTTTAAATTTTGCCATTTTAATTATAATATGTCTTAGTGTAGGTCTGTTTGGTTTCATCTTGCTTGGAGCTTCCTGTACCTGGATATTTGTTTTCCTTCTTTAGGTTTGGGAAGTTTTCAGCCATAATTTCTTCAAACACATTTTTGATCCCCTTTTCTCTTTCTTTTCCTTCTGAGATCCCTATTATATGTAGTGGCTTGCTTTATCCCATAGGTCGCTTATATTGCTTTCATTTTTTCTTTTTTTGATTTGGCTTTCTGTCTGCTGTTCTGATTGGGTGATTTCCAGTGTTCTATCTTCCAGATCGTTTATTCTTTCTTCTGCATTATTTAGTTTGCTAGTTATTGTTCAGCTCTCATCTCAACAAATTCATTTTCTAATTTTGATTGGCTCCTCTTTATAGTTTCTAGTTCCTCATTACAGTGATCTGCATTTCTATCGATAGCCTTTCTTAATTCCTTCAGTATTTTTATTACTTTCTTTTTGAACTTGGGATCTGGTAGACTGGAGAGGTCTGTTTCATTGTCTGTTCCTTCAGGGAATTTTTCTTGTTCTTTTAATAGGGAGTGGCTCCTCTGCTTCATTTTCCTTATATTTCTCTGACTCTATAAATTTAAGGGAAACAGTCATCTACTGTGGTCTTGAAGGGCTGTTTTTGTGTGGGAGCATCCCTGTGTGGCCTGCGTGCGTCTAATATTTTTGGTGCCAGGGCTGTTTTTAGTATAGATACCTGCCACATATCTCCTCAGTGTGTGCTGGCTGTTATCCCCTTGACAGTGGGTGTGATTGGTGTTGTGCTGACCAGAGCCTGCACTGGATGTTGAGCAGGGCCTGCTCTTTGCTCTGCAGTTGTCACACCTCTGTGGAGGCAGGGTCTGCTCCCCAGTTGTTGGAGTAGAAGCCGCCAGATCTGGTTCTGAGCTGTGTTGTGAGGTGGGTGGGACTGGAGTACTCCTGCTGGGAGAAGAGCCACTGAGTGTACCTCCACAGGAGCTGTTCACTGGGAAGTGTACTCTGTGGCATCACCTGTAACATCACCTGTAACCCGTTGTGTGTGCTCACAAAGTACACTGTTGTTGGCACTGCCCTTGGCCCCGCCTCAGTCAAGGGAATGCAGGCAATTGGCCAGGATGTCCCTCAGGCTCTATGTTCACAAAGCCACCGGCACTGTTAGGCCGCCAAACTTAGGCACCAGGACCTGCTGTAGCTGCGCATCTGGACCTTCTGTGGGAGCTACAGAATCAGCCCAGAGCCCAACCCCACCTCCATGCACCCATAACGCCCACTGCTGCTAACACTGGACCAGCCACAGCCACAGAAGCACCTGTAATCTGCTTGGATGTCCTGCAGATCTGAACTTACATAAATCTGCCCAAATCACACAGCCACTGGGACAGGGCTCAGATTTCAGCCCCTCCTCCACATGTGGGCACCCGCTGGCACTTGCGTGCTCCCAGAACTCATAGAGGTGAAGCCACACCCACTGTAAGCATGCTGAGAGTAAGGCTGCTGTGGTGGGGCCCCACCCCTCCCTTCACGTGTGCATTAACAATGGGACTTCTATGGCAGACCTGGGCTCGATATGTGTACATGCCCAGTTGTAGCCCAGACCACGCTCCAGTTCTTTCAGGTTGTCTCCACACAGCCAATCCCAATCCTCTCCCAGGTCTGTCTGTGAAGCCTGAGTTTCAGCACCCAGCCGCCTCCACCTTCCATACCATCAGACACACGTCTCTGGCTGGGAAGTGCAGCGAGGTGGCCAGGACTGTCTCTGCTGGTCTCTCTCTGTTCTGCCTGCTGTGAGCCAGCTACTGCATTCTCCTCTGAGCGTCTGAAGCTCCCTCTGTCCCAGCTGGTCTCCCAGCCAGTGAAGGGGGTTCCCAGGGTGAGGGAACCTTTCCTCTTTCACAGCTCCCTCCCAGGGACACAGGTCCCATCCCGATTCCTTTTTTTTTTTTTTTCTTTCAACCTGCCTGGTTACCTGGTGATCCTTCTTGCAGCTTCGATTGTATGAGATCTTCTGTCAGCATTCAGTGGGTATTCTGTGAGAATTGTTCCACATTTAGATGTGTTTTTGATGTATTTGTTGGAGGAGGTGAGCTCCATGTCCTTCCATTCCACCATCTTGCTATTTATTTATTTTTAGTGATTTACTTTTTAGATGGTATCTTGAGTTCTCTTTTAATTGGCTTGGCTGCTTAGAGTTGAGAGAGATTCAGCCTGAAAGACCTGCTAAAGCATGAGATTCTTAGACCTACTTCATAATCTGTACCTCAAATATGAGTTACGTCTGCATTTCTTCATTCCTTTGCTCCTGGTCAGCTTCTCTGAGAATAAAACTCCCATCCATGGCTCCAAACGATTAGCTGTAGCACTTCAAACTTGAGCTTTGCAGATGCCTTCTCATACGCAGAGCAATCTCCTTGGTTCCAGCAGCCAACTCTCTGTATGCCGGTGATTTGCCAGCAGAATACGCACCAGCCATATCCCAACACTGATTCTGTGTTCCATCTGTACTGTCCTCATTGTCTAAGGAACTAGACCCCATCCTTTCAACCTACTCAGTCTCTGAGCTTTGCCGCATAGTCTTACAGTTACCCTCCACCCTTCGTTAAAAAAAAAAAAAAAAAGCTTCTCTATCTGAGATCCTTTAACACTACTTTCCTAGTTCTCCAAACTCCATGGTTTCTCTTCTATCTTCTTTTTCTACCACTGCCTAAGGTGTAAACCCCACTGCTTAGTCCTCATCTTCTGCTTTTCCGCTTTTACACTAACTGCCCTCAAGAGCATATCCAGACTTGTGGTTTCAAGTACCATTGTAATAATGATTCACAAATCTCCATACTCTTCTTAATTCCAAATTGCTTCCTTTGGGGAATTTCCACTTGAAGATTCTACCATTATCTCTAACTTACCGTGCCTAAACTTCCCATTTATGTCCATAGCATCACCATCCTAACAGACTCATTTTTTTTCAACTTGAACACTTTCTTTCCCTTCAGGTCTATTCATTTATCCATGTGTTCATTCACCCACTCATTCATTTACTCACTCAGTAAACAGTTACTAAATGCCTATTCTGTGTCAGGTTCTGGGTGAGGCACTAAAGATAACAAAAGTAAATGATATATCCTGAATCCAAAATTGACGATCCTCCATCCATCAAGAACATCTCCTATCAACATTTTCTCTCATGGTTTCCAACAACACTAAGTGCCTTAGTCAAACTGGTTTCCTAGACTTCACGCTAACATGTGAAGTTCCTCTCTTACCCCCATGCCTTTGTTCTTCTTGTTCTTTTTACCGAGAACAACTTCCCTTAATTTTTCTGCCATCTGAAATCAACATTTCCTTCAGGTCCCATCTATTTTCAAAGTCTCGACCGAATGCTTTTTTCCTTTTCTGAATTCCTATAGGATTTTGTGATTCAACCCCATTATGATCACAGGAAGTAGAAAAGCATGGCTGAAAATGTTTTCATAACAGAAAAGTCTTTAGTGAAGTTGTCATAGCAAGGGCATATTTTTTGGGCAAGGACACAATTAATGCATTCCTTTACTCATCCATTTATTCATTCAGTTCTGATCTCTGTGAAAAAAAAAAGGCATGGGCTCCCAGAGGGCATGAGGCCAGTGCCAGGGGGGTTGTTCACATTGATGCTTACCCTGGATTCTGGACTGACCTGGCCCTGCTGGTCTGTAGCATAGTGGCACCTGGTGGCACTTGCTGGCGGGGATCAGGCCTGGCTGAAGGAGGAGCTGGATATGTAATACCTGTATACAGTGAAGGAACTGTGTCATGCAGGACTCACCTGATGCCCACCCAACTTCATGATGGATCTCTTCCAGAGGGTCCATCCCAACAGGGTAGCCAATAACCCCAACACCCTCACAGACAATATGCTTTGATGTTTTAAGGAGAAAGGGTATGTCAACCGGAACAACCTTTTCTTCGACATCTCCTCAGTGGGCAATCATAGGAAAGTCCTAAATGTTGAGCTCCACATGTTCAAGCCCCAGCATTTTCCCAGGACCCCGCCCTTGACAAGTCTACCATTATTACAGGGTGGAAGTCCGTAAGATCCTGGGCCCATGCCAGAATTAGAGTGAGGGAGGTTTCTTTCAAGTAAGGATCTTCCTCTGGCCTCTACGTCTGGCACAGATGATGATTGATTGCATCCTGGGAAACACTTCAGCTTGAGCTTTCTGGGACAGACCATGAAGCCACTAAATGACAGTTACCACAGGACCCAGTGGAAGGGGATCACAGTGATAATAGGAACCCTGTACTGGCCCTTGGCCAATAACAAGGGCAACATTTTGTTGTTGCTGAAGAGGGTACCTGTCCCTGCCCATCATGCTACACTCACTCTCAGAGCTGGAGAGTCTGTGCTAGGTAGAACTCTCTGCAGACCTCACCTCAGCTACCCCAGATGGTGGCCCCAGAATGCAAGACACAGCTTGAAAGTGCTTGTGATGACCAGATGTGTCTTTTCTACATAGACTTCCAAGGATATAAGCTACACAGACAGGGATATCTCATTCGAGGCTATCAGGTCAATAGCTGCAACATTATTGGCTCTACCTTGTGACCACACTCTGGCACACAACTCCACTCACCTGGGGATGTGGAGTAGGAGAGGATGAGGAGGAAGGAGGCAATATCCATTAAGGAGCCTGCCGCTCAGTGTTCTTATTCCAATAGAATGCTTAACTCCCCCATGTAAGCTTGAGAAGTCAGTGATTCTCTCTAGGTCTGTAAAATGGAATTGTCTTTACATCATAGGATGTTCAAGAGTATGAAGAAGATACTGAGAGGAGGGATCTCACAAAAGTTTGTGGGAGGAGTGACTCTTGCTTGTGTTACAGCTTTTTCTGCAGTGATTACTCACCACTGTATCCCCAGGACCTAGAATAGGGAACGGTACATAGTTGGCCTTCAATATGCATCAAATGAAAATAATGAATGGACTGCAGCTTCTGCAGTCATTCATTCAAAGGTCACGTATGAGTTTTTAAGAGCTAGGTAAGCAGCTATAGTTCTCTTCTGCTTCTCTATGCCATTCCCCAGTGCTCGGTTGACAAACACCTCAGCTTGGGCCAATGTCAGTGACCACTCCCCCCACCCCTCCACCCTGTTGGCTGCATAGTGGAAGTTGTGTGTGGTTGCCTTGGGGGCACTCAAAGAAGTTAAGTGAAGGCTCTTAAGACCATCCCAAACCTGGGGTTGGGGTATGGATGGGGGGAAGAGGCAGATTCAGAAGTTGGGGTAGGAAGTCTTGGGTCCATAGCCTCCTCTAAGAGCTATATGCCTTGCCCAAACTCAGGCCTGGACTTCCCCCCCGCCCTTTTTTTTCATAGCGTTGCATTTCTTTCAGGTGTAGAGCAAAGTGATTCCAATAGATAGATAGGTATCTTTTTCAGATTCTTTTCCGTTATAGGTTATTACAAGACATTAAATACAGTCTCTGTGCTATACAGTAGGACCTTGTTGTATATAAAGTAGTTTGTGTCTGCTAATCCCAAACTAATTTATCCCCTCCCTTTCCACTTTGGTAACCATAAGTCTGTTTCTGTTTTGTAAATAAATTCATTTGTATCTTTCTTTAGATTCCACATATAAGTGATATCATATTTATCTTTCTCGTCTGACTTCATATGATAATCTCTAGGTCCATCCATGTTGCTGCAAATGGCATTATTTCATTCTTTGTTATGGCTGAGGAATATTCCATTCTATACAGACATACCACATATTCTTTATCCATTCATCTGTCAATGGACATTTAGTTTGCTTCCATGTCTTGGCTATTGTAAATAGTGCTGCTATGAACATCAGGGTGCATGCAGCTTTTTGAATTAGAAATTTCATCTTTTCCAGATATATGCATGCCCAGGAGTGGGATTGCTGGATCATATGGTAAGTCTATTTTTAGGGATTTTTGGGGGGGGTTTTGTTGTTGTTTTTTTTTAACAACTTTATTGGAGTATAATTGCTTTACAATGGTTGTTAGTTTCTGCTTTATAACAAAGTGAATCAGTTATACATATATATATCTTCCCATATCTCTTCCCTCTTGCATCTCCCTCCCTCCCACCCTCCCTATCCCACCCCTCTAGGTGGTCACAAACCACCGAGATGATCTCCTTGTGCTATGCGGCTGCTTCCCATTAGCTAGCTATTTTATGTTTGGTAGTGTATATATGTCCATGCCACTGTCACAGCTTACCCTTCCCCCTCCCCATATCCTCAAGTTTTTTAAGGAACCGCCATACTATTCTCCATAGTGACTGCGCCAATTTACATTCCCAGCAACAGTGTAGGAGGGTTGCCTTTTCTCCACACCCTCTCTAGGATTTATTATTTGTAGACTTTTTGATAATGGCCATTCTGACTGGGGTGAGGTGATAACGCATTGTAGTTTTGGTTTGCAGTTCTGTAATAATTACTGATGTTGAGCATCTTTTCATGTGCCTGTTGGCCATCTTCTTTGGAGAAATGTCTATTTAGGTCTTCTGCCCATTTTTTGATTGGGTTGCTTCTTTCTTTGATATTGAGCTATATGAGCTGTTTATGTATTTTGGAAATTAAGCCCTATTGGTTGCATCATTCACAAATATTTTCTTCCATTCCATAAATTGTCCTTTCATTTTGTTTATGGTTTCCTTTGCTGTACAAAATGCTTTAAATTTAATTAAGTCCCATTTGTTTATTTTTGCTTTTATTATTTCCATTACTCTAGGAGACAGATCCAAAACAATATTGCTGCAATTTGTCAGAGCGCTTTACGTATGTTTTCCTCTAGGAGTTTTATAGTATCTGGTCTTACATTCAGGCCTTTAACCCATTTTGAGTTTATTTTAGTATATGGTTGTTAGAGAATGTTCTAATTTTATTCTTTTAACATGTAGCTGTCCAGTTTTACCAGCACCACTTATAGAAGAGATTGTCTTTTCTCCGTTGTATATTCTTGCCTCCTTTGTCATAGATTAATTGGCCATAAGTGCATGGGTTTATTTCTGGGCTTTCTATCCTGTTCCATTAACCTATGTGTCTTTTTTTGTGCCAGTACCATACTGTTTTGATTGCTGTAGCTTTGTAGTATAGCCTGAAGTCAGGGAGCGTGATTCTTCCACCTCTGTTCTTTTTCAAGATTATTTTGGCTATTTGGGTTTTTTGTGTGTTTCTGTATAAATTTTTAAATTATTTGTTCTAGTTCTGGGAAAAAACACCATTGGTATTTTAATAGGGATTGCACTGAATCTGTAGATTGACTTGGGTAGAATGGTCATTTTAACAATATTGATTTTTTTCAATCCAAGAACACGGTATATCTTTCCATCTGTTCGTGTCAACTTCAGTTTCTTTCATCAGCATCTTGTAGTTTTCAGAGTACAGGTCTTTTGCCTCCTTAGGTAGATTTATTTCTAGGTATTTTATTCTTTTTGATATGATGGTCAATGGGATTATTTTCTTAATTTCTCTTTCTAATAGTTTTTTAGTGTATAGAAATGCAACAGATTTCTGCATACTAATTTTGTATCCTGCAACTTTACTGAATTCATTGATGAGCTCTAGTAGTTTCCTGGTAGCGTCCTTAGGGTTTTCTATGTATAGTATCATGTCACCTGCAAACAGTGACAGTTTTACTTCCTCCTTTACAACTTGGATTCTTTTTATTTCTTTTTCATCTCTGAACGCTGTGGCTAGGACTCCCAAAACTGTGTTGAATAGAAGTTGCAAGAGTGGGCATCCTTATCCTGTTCTTGAACTTAGAGGGGAAGGCTTTCAGCTTTTCACCATTGACTATGATGTTAGCAGTGGGTTTGTCATATATGGCCTTTATTGTGTTAAGGTATGTTCCCTCTATGCCCACTTTCTGGACAGTTTTTATCATAAGTGGATATTGAATTTTATCAAAAGCTTCTTCTGCATCTATTGAGATGATCATGTGGTTTTTACTCTTCAGTTTGTTAATGTGGTGTATCATGTTGATTAATTTGCAGATATTGAAAAACTCCTTGCATCCGTGGGATAAATCCCACTTGATCATGGTGTATGAGCCTTTTAATGTATCAATATTGTTGGATTCCGTTTGCTAGTATTTTGTTGGGTATTTTTCCACCTATGTTCATCAGTGATACTGGCCTATAATTATTTTTATGATATCTTTGGTTTTGGTCTCAGGGTGATGGTGGCCTCATAGAATGAGTTCAGAGGTGTTCCTTCTTCTGCAATTTTTTGGAATGTGTTTAAGAAGGATAGATGTTCACTCTTCTCTAAATATTTGGTAGAATTCACCTGTGAAGCCATCTGGTCCTGGGCTTTTGTTTGTTGGGAGTTTTTAAATAACTGATTCAATTTCAGTACTGGTAATTGGTCTGTTCAGATTTTCTATTTCTTCATGGTTCAGTCTGGGGAGATTGTACCTTTCTAAGAATTTGTCCATTTTTTCTAGGTTGTCCACTTTATTGGTATATAGTTGCTCATAGTAGTCTCTTATGATCCTTTGTGTTTCTGTGGTGTCACTTGTAACTTCTTCTTTTTTGTTTCTGATTTTATTGACTTGAGCCCTCTCTTTTTCTTAATGAGTCTGGCTAAAGGTTATCAATTTTGTTTACCTTTTCAAAGAACGAGTTTTTAGTTTCATTGATCTTTTCTATTTTTTTTTTAGGCTCTGTTTCATTTATTTCTGCTCTGATCTTTATGATTTCTTTCCTTCTACTAACTTTGGGTTTTGTTTGTTCTTCTTTGCTTTAGGTGTAAGGTTAGGTTGTTTATTTGAGGTTTTTCTTGTTTCCTGAGAAAAGCTTGTATCACTATAAACTTCCCTCTTAGGACTTCTTTTGCTGCGTTCCATTGGTTTTAGATTGTTGTGTTTTCCTTTTCATTTTTTCTCCAGGTATTTTTTATTTGCTTTTTGATTTCTTCAGTGATCCATTGGTTGTTTAGTAGCATATTGTTTAGCCTCCATGTGTTTGTGTTATCTGCAGTTTTTTCATGTAGTTGGTTTCTAGTTTCATGGTGTTATGGTTGGAAAAGATGCTTGATATGACTGCAGTTTTCTTGTATTTACTGAGACTTGCTGTCTCAGGAACGTGGAGTTGGGGAGGAAACAGGACAGATGGAAGCGATCTTGGCACGTTGGCTGGAGTTAGATCCTCCAGTTCTCCAGTGCTATGCCTTTTGCCAGCATTCTCATGCCTTACACTGTCAGGGTGACAGGGAGGACCTAGACCCCAACTCTGCAGGAACAAGAGGCAGGGTATCTGCTTCCCCCATGAAACTGAGGCTGGGTATGGAAGAAAAAAACCCTTTTTAATGGTTTCTATCTCTCCCCTTGACACTCCTACCTGAGTTCCAGGTGAGACTGCCAGGGCTCTAATTGACTCAGAATCAGAGCTCTTGCCTTGCCATGAAGCTTCCTCCGTGTCACCAAGTGGTAGGAAGATAGTAGTGTCAGTTATTTATCTATTGTCTGTCATTCCCATACACATCCTTCCATACTCTGCTTAGACTTCTGTGCCAACTGCATTCCTAATGGATTCTGCATGTTAGGAGACACTGGAGGAAGATCAGAAATTAGTAGTGGAGAGAAGTTATTATTCCTCCTTTTTCTTCTTTGGCTTCTGGCAGTAACTGTGGATGGAAGTGGCTTCATTGCTTTAAGGATTCCAGCTTTGGTGTCAACAATCCTTCTTTGGTGGTTCTGGTAGTGACCATTTGGTTCTCTATGGGGTCAACATCTACAGGGTGGTCCACCCCATGGCTCCAGTATTAGCAAGTGCTACCATCTACCATGGTAACAGCATTATACATGGTAACCTCACTTACTAGTACAGCAGTCAATGCATTATGTGCTCTGGAAACACCAATCCCTTCCTTTTCTTCTTTAGCCATATTTCCTTCCTGTAGTAAATAATTTCTGGGTTACTTCTTCTTCCCCCTTTTCCTGGTTTTGTTTCTTCAGGTCTTTTCTAACTAGTTCTGTGTTAAATGCCTTCTGTTTGTTTTTCTTGTTGTAACCTGTCTGATATGCAAAAATTAAAGTAGGTGGTTATTCATGGGTAGAAAACAATTTTCTCACTTCTTCCCCAAAAGAAGTAGAAAGAAGGAAATATAAAACATTAAATTAACAAATACATTATTTCCCATTACAGTTAACCAAGCACTACCTTGTTGATCATAAAATTGGAACACTATTTGAATATTATTTTTCTTGGGTAAAAATATATTTCCATATATAATACGCTATTTCCATTGGAACTGAATTTATATATGTCAAATTAATTCTGAGTACTGTTTTACATCTGAACTCATTGTACTCTCTGAACTATTTGATACATCTTGTGCTACAATGTACCAAATTAAATGTGATATTTCCATACATATACAAAAATAATGTCTTCCTCTTTGATCCATTGTGGATGTATAGTATGGTCTAGACTTAAGAAATGAATGACTCCTGCACTCCTGCTAGCAAATCTCTGGATGAATGACATCATCTAGAAACCATTTATTTGAAAGTTTTGAAAGAGTTGTGATCTAAATGTTAAGCTGAAAGGAACTAGCTGTTGAATGATAATTTATCCGGCCATCCATCCAGCATAGGCAAAGCTATGGGGTCACTGAAGGTGATGTTCATCTATAACCATTAACATTGCAAAATGTTTATAATACATTGCTGAATGAAGGAATTGATTATAAAAGTTTGCATTTTTGTTAAAAAATATCTGTATGGTTTTTAATTCTCTTTTTACTGAGTTTTTTATATTTTCTACAATGAAGATATATTAATTTTATTTAAAGGAAAAAATTTAAGTTAGTTAAAAGACAAGTTAGCATGCTCTGTGTTTTGTACAGCATAGGACTCTGTCCATAAGAGCTGTGTGGGCGTGATGTAAGAAGCAAGGAGGACTAAAGAGGAGCATCTCTGGGATCCACTCCTTCCAGGTTGTCAGGCAGGTCCCTGCCTTACAGGAACAAGGTGCTGGATGACTGCTAAGGATCTGCCCAACTCGAGGTTCCAAAATCCAAACTCAAATCCAATTCAAAGAAAATTTTTCAGTGGTCATCCTGTGCCAAGTGCCAAGACCTATAGTAGGTCCTAGAGAGACAGAGATGGAGGCCAGTACCTACCCTGTGGGCACCTATTACTTTGTCAAGGGATTGTTGCTGGCTTTGGAGTGGAAAGATTTCTCTTTGAACTCTGCCTCTCACTAGCTGTGCAACCTTGGGAAAATTTCTTCTAAGTAAGTTTCAGATTTTTCACTTTTAAAGAGAAGGTAATAATTCTTCCTTTTCTTTGTTGTTTGTTTGGAGGATTACATAGAATGATGAAGTAATCTAAGAGGAAGGGAGAAAGGGAAGGAAGAATAGAGAGAGAGGGAAAGAGTCATTCATTTTCTAGGCCAGTTTAGGCTTTTCAGGAATGAGAACAATCAATAGGAATGAAGAAGAAAATAGCAAAAAAAACCACATCCTTACCCAAGGATGGATAAAGAGTAGAGTAAAGCATTGGATAGTACAAATGGTTACAAGTTAATGACATAGAAATTGTATAATTTTGTAGTACTACTTCCTCATGGTCTTTGCCCTTTGTGAGCACATAGGGCTTTTCCACAACCAGATTTTCCATGTAATCTGTGTGTGGTTACTGAAGGACAAAGGATCTGCTCAGCCCTTCGTTCCCAGAGATCCCAGATAAATGGGAAATCAAGGTGCCCCGGGCAATGGTGGGAGATGGAAGAGCCATGGTCCACCGAGTCTGCCTCTAGACATAGAGTGGACAATACTGTGGTGGTGGGCAAGGAAGCCTGGGGAGGGGGAAGACTACGTGGCCATGGTACATGATTTCTACCTTATAGAAAATTTGTAGTTTCTATATTTTTCTGAAACAAATATGTAGGAAAACTTTACATGAATAACTTTTCTGTGAGTTTCAGACATCCTTTTGTTCTTGAAAAACTCCTTGAAAGCAAGGGTCCTGTCTTCAGCTCCATTTGTAGGCATTCTTAACAAATCATTACTTGGAGGGTTCACCAACAGTCGTCTCTCACCAAAATTATTCCATTATTTATGTTTACATTGTGCAATTATCAGCCAGCCATGGTAAATCAAAATAATGGGCTTTCAGTTGGCTAAATGGATTTGTTAACACACTGAATAATTATTCACCAGTAAATGAATCAGCCTAATTTTGCTTAAGTGTAGGTCATAGATAACATAATGGGAACATGATGTTTTAAGACATTGATATGAACAAGAGATAAAGTCAAACAAAGGCCACGACTTCAGCACTAGAGGGAAAACAAGTTAGTTTAAAGGCAAACCAATCAATCCAGCATTGTGTCAGCTCCTTGACGGATAATGAAAGTACAATTGCCCTGTCCTCAAGAAGCTTTGAGTCAAATTGAAGACTCAAGACATACCTGGCAATTTGGTAATAATAAAGATACTATACATTCGAAAATGAAAAGGTGTGGAATAACCAGTCTTGCCAGTTAGAAGGGCTCCTTTTAAAAATAAGTCCTTTTTTAATAAATAATAAAATCAATTTAGTAAATCAGAAAAATCAATAACCAAAAATTAAAAATCATAAGTCACATAATCATGCAGAGATGAGGACTGTTAACATTTCAGTATATCTTCATCCAGATCATCTTTGTATAAATAATAGGTATTTCAGTAAAACAAGATCACATCATAAAACTGTTTTTAACTTATTGGTTGTACTCAACAACATATTATGAAAAAAACTGAAAATATTCTTACCAAGTTGTAGGTTACACAAAGCTGGGAAGGAGAGCCATTGATGCAAGAATCACCATCTAGAAAGATCTTGCCAGAAGAGAACAAGGGCCAAACTAACAAGATTAAATTTAACAGACATACCTCTTAAGTCCTTAACTTAGATTGAAGGCCTATAGGTCTTGGTTGACTACAAGGATGATAGGAATCAACAGTGTCACTGGCTTTCAAAATGCTAATGTAAGCTAGGCTGTTTCAACAAAAGCATGGTACCCAATAATAGGAAGGAAAAGTCCTCTCTAGGTTGTGTAGTCTGACCATACCTTGAGTCCTATACTGAATTTTATGACTGAGGTTGGTCAAAAGGACAATAAGCAAGATGGAAATTGTCAAGTGAGTCACAACTGCGAGAGCTAGAGGTTCTTAGCTGGAAAAGAGGAGACTTTGAGGCTCCGTGTGTACGATCGTGTGCGTGTGTCTGTGTGGAAACTCTACACACATACACAGAGAGCTATACTGCAGAAGAACCATGTGATATATTTTGTGTAACTTCAGAAGACAAAAATGGACAGCTCTGAGCTCATCCTCATAGCACTGTAACAGAGGAATAATTTTATAAACATCTGAGCCATCCAACAGTGGAACAGACTGTCTTTTTGGTGGTGAGTTCCCCTTTCTCTGAAAATACTTAAGCAGAGGTGGAATAAGGTATATTGTAGAGAGATTCCTGCCATTGAACTTGAATTATCCTGTGGTCCTTCTGAGATTATGAGATAAAGTGAAAGAATATTATTGAACGGAATACTTCGACTCAAGTTGTGGATCTGTGCAAGTGTATGGATTATCAAATTATCTACATTTTAAAATATTTATATCTTGGAAACGTTCTCTGAAAAATATATTGAGTTTAGATGTGAAAAATTTCCTGATTATTTCTCCACAATGTAGCAGAGAAAGACAAAGTTAGAATTCCAGCTGTGACTCATCCTTAGCAGTATGACCTTGAGAAATATGGTTAAACTCTCTGAGTCTCATTATCCCTGTTTTAGAAGAAATAAACCACAGTCAGAGGAGATTGTGAAGATTAAGTGATTTTATGGCTCACACTGCCTGGCACATATTAGCTGCTTAATACATAGTAATTGTTGTTGTAATAATAATTATGATTATACTGGCCTTTCCCATCCCTTCTGCAGCACCCCCTCCCTTTCCTTCCTTTCTCACCAGAATCTCTTCTTACTCCCTGACTTTATCTTCCAAGGCACTGTCAGCTTATCGCTGTGTCAGTATATACCTATCCCATCTCTCCTATGATTCTGTGAGTGCTGTTTAAGGAAGATTAGACCGGCAAGGGTGTGCAAGGAATAGATGTAAACAGAGAAGTAAGACAAGAGAGTGCAGGAAAACCAGAACAGTCAGCTCTTTTCCCTTCTCCAACTCCTCAATGTCCCCACCTCTCCCCCAAAAGAACAAATACAGGAAGGAAGACCAGTGGAGGAAAAGATACCGTCCAAAGATCAGGAGTGTGGAGACATTGGAAAAAGCAGGATCTCACACTGGAAAGTCTCAAAGGGACGTGGACAAACCGCCAGGCCCGGAGTGAGTGGAATGAAAAAGATAGATGGTTGTAGAGAAGATAACTAACGAGGCTCTGATAACTCTAATTTTCTAGGCCTTGGTGAGCTTTGCCTACACTTCAACGAAATGGAAATATAAATAGCTGAGAAAGAAGCCAGTGGATGGGAACTGACATAATGGACTCTATTGACTCTGAGATATAAGGGACCTTCTTAAAAGCATAATATTTTACGTGATCATTTGTCAGGCTTCCTCTGGGTGAGTGAGCTCCTTTGGGGGAGGTAAGTGGATTGGCTAATCTTAGTGTTTTGTTTAAAGTACACCCTGTGTTGTGCTAGAAATCAGCTTTACTGAGCGGACAGGGAGGGGAAAGAACATAGGCACCCACCGCCCCCCTCCTTTCTCCCGAGGGGCCTTACCAGCTGAGTGCCCACTGGAAGATCCAAGACCTACTTTCCTCTCTCCTCTCCAGACCATCACTTTCTCCATCGGGGTCCTGGTCTGAAGGAACTAAACCATTCTTCTCTTCCTACTCTCACAGGGTGGAACTAATCCACAGGCCATCCTGGCATTTACCCAATGGACACCACTTCCTATTAAAATCCCTCACTCCACCCAGATTGTCTACCCATGGATATAACCTCAGCTCCGTGAACTTGTATCTTCCACCTCTGTGATCAGTGCTGGGGGCTTCCCTTATGCCCCAGCCCAAAGTGATCATCCCCCCCCCCTCCTTCTTCTCTTCACCAACAGTCTTTAGTGAACTTGGAGCTTGTTAAGAAACCCAGCTTCTTTCTAGGAATCGAGCCCGAGAATCTATCCTTTCACAAGCCCACAGCTGACTCTGGTGTACAACATTATTTGAAAACTATTGGGCTCTGTGGGATTGTTTAGGACTTCCTATAAATTGTCATGTATTATGTGTTAATTTTACGTAAGTTGGACCTAGCATCCAGAAGTAAACCATGATCTCCTAGCCTGGGACCATCATTTTCCTTGATATTTCCCTTCCCTGGCACAGGAAGAGGTGCTCAGAGAAATGTCTTTCGATGATATGATAAATTGGGTTTTGTCCACTTTATAGGATGACAGGTTGAGGACATGCTGGTTTAACATGATTCCATCTTAGTGAAGTCACAAAGCTTGCCCATCTCTAAGCACTCAACCCTTAAAGACTTACCCTAGGGATTAGAATTTTGAGAATTTCCCAGCCAGCTTTCCCTCCCCCGGCTGTCCACTCTCCCCACATCCAATATCATGATGGTACTGCTCTCAGTCCCAACAGCAGCTTACTCCTATTACTTCTGATACCACCTCTGTGAAACGATTTCTTAAACGCAAAATTACCGTGTGACAAAAGTTCTCACCAGAGTCCTCCATTCTCTCTTAATACTTTATCTCCTAAGAGAAGAGAAATCTAGAGCAGAGGGAAAAGGCAATGTGGCCATTTGGATGTAGATGAAAGATCCAGAAGCACATAAGAAGCTGCCTTTGGTTGGAAACATACACATACAGCCAGTAACGTAACCAAAGTGATCCATCATGTAAACCCATGAAGAAAGAGGACACATATGTTGGAAAATAATTAATTCTGATGTCATCTCCATATACATCTTCATTTCGTGGATGGGAGTTAAATGACTTCAAGGTAATTGAGCCTGTGTAATGGGAGTCTCAAAGTCTGAACTGACAATGTGAAGCATTTATTTTTGGTGAGAACATACGATGACTGATTGTGTAGAAAGATTTTTCTGGCTCAAAGAAGATGTAGAACTGTGACTCACACTTTCACTTGGACTGTGGTCCCAAGTAAAGAAGAACACTTCCATACAAGTCCATCTGCACCCAAGAGAGACCAAAGCTACAAAAATGTCGAGTTTTTTTTTTCTTTTACTTTCCTGACATTTAGTTACTATTTTTCAGTAAGCAGAACTACTTGCTATTAAAACAGTTTCAGTATACAAATTCCTACCAACTGACTCAGGAGCTCACTCTCAGATGCAGGTGAACTGCTGTCCATGAAAATTTACCAGTTCAAGTCCTACCCACCCTCTGAGATTCAACGCGAGCTTTGCTTCTCCTTTAAGGTGGAGTCCAGAGCCAGTCTTGACAAATAGGAACACATCCTCTTTTCATTCTTACTTCCAAACCTTCAAATAAAGGCCTGCCAATTTTCTTGCTCTTCCCTACACTCTGTTTGCTGTTTTCACCTCCAGTTCTGCAGACACTCTTTTCCCCACCTCTGTCCCCCTCTGAATTCTACCTATGCTTGAAGGCTTGGCTCGGGTAACATCTCTTCGACGGAGGAGAGAACTTATCCTCCAGTTGGTCACCTCAATCCTTCAAATGCCACAGCACTGATTCAACGACACATATTAGCCCTCTGCTTGTCATTTCTAGGTGTTTGTTTGTGTTTTGTTTTTCAGAGTGACCACAAATGGATGTGGATTTTGAGAGCAGACAGATAGCCCTTCCCCACTTAGTAGTTTTGGGACCTTGAGCAAACTATGCCTCAGTTCCCACTCTATAAAAAGGGGATAATAGAACACTCTCCTCACAGAGTTACAGCGAAGATTGATTAAAATCACTGCTCTTTCACTGTTAGCTGTTATCAATGTTATCAGTGCTTAATGCAGATGCCTGACTCACTGTCACAGTAGGTGGCCTCACGGTGCACGAGGAAGCCCCTGACTCTGGTGACCTTGGTCTCCAGCATCTGCTCTAATCTGTGCACTTTCTATAACCTTCTCAAAGCTCATAGTGAAAAAACATATTTCCACTCATACATAACACAGTTATTTATATATAATATAGATAACGCATATACATCTTTCTGCATTCCAAAACTAAATAATTAAAATGAAATTCAAGTCATCAAGCAAAATGAAACTGGCTGGCTGATGAGGAATATAGGTGCATCCCTTTGGTATTTCTCTGCAGCCACTGAAAGTGCCACCTGGGCAGGAGATTTTTATTTATCCATCACCTGGAGATTGGGAACGCATATCCTTAGTCGTTCAGATCTAGCTTATTTGTAGACAGCCTAGGGGCTGTGTATAGAGGAGTAGAGGTCTCTGTCCAAAACACCCCCCTCATTTGCCTATGGAGGTGCCATACATGATTGCTGCTGCAGAGTTACTGCTCTGAGTTAAGGCTGCAAACATCTTTATTAGAGAGGAACCACCTGCAGTCCTGTTATGGACTCACTCGCTTGTATCCCTTCAAAATTCACACGTCAAAGCCCTAATCCCCAATATGACTGTACTGGGAGATGAGGGCTTTAGGGAGACAACTAAGGTTAAATGAGGTCATAAGAGTAGGGCCCTAATCCAATATGACTGGTGTCCTTATAAGAAGAGACAGACACCAGGGATGCCTGTGCACAGAGAAAATTTAGCCATGTGAAGACACTGCAAGAAGGTGACCTTCTGTAAGCTAAGGAGAGAGCCCCCAGGAGAAATCCACCCTGCCAGCACCTTGATCTTAGACTTCCAGCCTCCAGAACTAATTTCTGTTGTTGAAACCTCCCAGTCTGTGGTATTTTGTTATAGCAGCGCTAGCTGACTCATACAGGTGCATGTCCCACAAATGATAAATTCTCCATATTAACAGTAATGTCCTCTAATAGACCAACAGGTGAGACCCCTGATAATCACAAAGAAGAAGATAAGACAGCACTAGAATGCAAAACAGGCCAGCTTAGCTGGAAGAAGGGATACTGAGGGTAGATAGGGAAGAAAATTCCAGCATACAGAGTGCTGCCAAGGGAAGACAGGTGAGGACAAGATGCTGGAGTGGGCAGTTCTGGGCAGCTCCTGATTGGAGGCGCTACGGGGCTTCTGCAATGAGAGGGTCAGCGATGATAGGTCCAGATACCCACTTCCCTTTCAGCTAACCCTGGCTGTGGCAATGCAGATTAGAACCCCACTGGGATGCCTCCCCTTCACTGTAACTCTTGCTTCCTAAAGCTCTCATTATCAAAGCCTGATTTCCCAGAACCAGTTTCTGATTTGATTCATGGGCTACACTTAAGCTGCATGTTTGAAGTAATTAACTCTGGTGACTGGAAGTGTTGTGTTGGAATATCGAGTCAGTGGGCTGTCTCAGCACACTCTGAGCCATGCTCTCTGCAGTTCCTTGACATGTTTAAGAAAAATTTAGACAGCAATCCGATGATGGGGTCAGGGCTTGAAGGGGTCGGGACCTACAGAGCATGGCGTTCAGGGAATTTTTATTAACTATTTTCATTCTACCTCTGCATTTCGAAGTGCATCTAAACAGCACCCAAGTACCTCTACCATAGAACTGTTGAATCATTCTGGTCTGGGAGTCCAGTTCAAGGCATGTCTGTGCAAATGACTCGTAAGTCGATGGTTTTTTAACAGTATAAGTCGTCAATCTTGCAAGCCTGTATTTCTTTATGAATAAAGTATGAGAATTTAAAGTGGTGAGGCATACAGAGAGGCCAGGGTCTGGAAATCTGTATTCTAATCCCTCCAGTTCCTCACTAGCTCTGTGGTCTTTGGCAGCCGTGCCCCTTTCCTGTCTAGGTCTCAATTTCCTTCTCTGTAAATAACAGGGATAAACTTTACCATCTATAAAGTTCCTTCCAGTTCCAGAGTTCTGCAGTGCTATGGGGGAAAAAATGTTGAGGGCAAAACAGATTACGTGCGCGTGGCCGTGCACACGCACTCCCTGAGCTCCGCAAGTGCTAAGTGGCGATGCAGGGTGTTCGCCAAAACCATACAGTCATTCTTGCTTGATCTCTTTGACTACAGGCAGCGGTTCCTCATTGCTACAGCACCTCGACCCACACACAAAATAATGGCAACCAACAAAATGTGTGACATTAGGTTATTAGTGAAAATGTACATGTGGGTGGAGAAAAGCCCACTCAGCTGGGCTACCTGGAGGAGGTAGGCGTTAAACTGTGCGTGCAAATAAAAAGAGATCTACCCCATTTGCCCCTCTGCACTGAAATGCTGGGCAATGCACGTCACCCAGAGAACTCACCACCCAAAGGGCTTCACTCACTGCTTCGGAGCCATCGTCCTCCCACACGCTTTGGCGCTAGGGTACAACGCACATGCCCATCCTGAAATCCAGTCAACCTGACATAGCATCCGCCGCAGATTAAATAAAAATTCACCAGGTAGAAGCCAGCTGTGATAAACTCTCCAACAAACAAGAAGATTTGGAAAAGAATATTAAACTGGAAAAAAAATGCCTAGCCAAAACAAGGCAGCCATTGAAATTTACCAAGTGGCTCTTTTAATTAAGGACCGTCTCCTTAAATTACATTCATTTTTCTTACCCCTTTCAGGACAATCCAGGGTGAATAATATGTTTGTTTCTGGCTGAAGAGGTGCCAAGTTGAAAGGTAGTTTTGGGTTAATAAAACTGATCTGAGTTATCAGCCAGAAATCCTGTCTGCTTTTAGAGACCAAGAGAAACTGGTTTAACCTTGATTAGTTTGTACAAACTAATCCACAGCAAGTTTAAAGTATATGCAAGGCAAGTGAGAAATAAGAGTAAATGGCATTTAACAAGCAACCCAATCAAAAAATGGGCAGAGGATCTAAATAGACATTTCTCCAAAGGAGACATACAGATGGCCAAGAAGCACATGAAAAGCTGCTCCACATCACTAATTATTACAGAAAGGTGAATCAAAACTACAATGAGATGTTACCTCACACCAGTCAGAATGGCCATCATCAAAAAGTCTACAAACAATAAATGCTGGAGAGGGTGTAGAGAAAAGAGAACCCTCCTACACTGTTGGTGGGAATGTAAACTGGTACAGCCACTCTGAGAACAGTATGTAAGTTTCTTAAAAAATTAAAAATAGAGCTACCATATGATCCTGCAATCCCACTCCTGGGCGTATAGCCAGAGGAAACCACACTTCGAAAATATACATGCATCCCAATGTTCATTGCAGCACTGTTTACAATAGCCCAGACATGGAAGCAACCTAAATGTCCATTGACAGATGAATGGATAAAGAAGATGTGGTACATATTAGGTTGGCCAAAAAATTTGGCCAACCCAGTATATACAGTGGAATATTACTCAGCCATAAAAAATGAAATAATGCCATTTGCAGCAACATGGATGGACCTAGAGATTATCAAGCTAAGGGAAGTAAGACAGAGAAAGACAAATATCATGTGATATCACTTATATGTGGAATTTAAAAAAATGATATAACTGAACTTATTTACAAACAGAAAGACTCACAGACTTCTAAAACAAACTTATGATTACCAAAGGGGAAAGGTAGGGGGAGGGAATAAATTAGGAGCTTGAGATTAACATATACACACTACTATATATGAAATAGATAATCAACAAGGACCTACTGTATAGCACAGGGAACTCTCCCCAATATTTTGTAATAACCCTAAATGGCAAAAGAATTTGAAAAAGAACAGATATATGTATAACTGAATAAGTTTGCTGTACACCTGAAACTAACACAACATTGTTAATCACCTATACTCCGATATAAAATAAAAATTTTTTTAGAAAGACCATTTTAAATAAAGGATGGATTAGGGAAGGGGGAGGGGCAAGATACAGGTAGGAAATTAACAGGTCCAGACTACTCTGTGTAGGATAAATAAGCTACAAGGATATATTTTACAGAACAGAGAATATAGCCAATATTTTATAACTTTAAATGGAGTATAATCTACAAAGTTATTGAATCATTATGTTGTACACCTGAACTAATAAAATATTGTAAATCAACTATACTTCAGTGAAATCACTCAAAAAATTTTAAAAAAAGAGTAAATGACATTTAGATCTACTCTTCTGTTCCTTGCTTCTCCCGCCTGACCTAACGTTGTACTGACGCTTGGGTCTCCCTGCTGTCCAGTATGGCCTGTACACAGCTGCCACGCAAAGCATCCTAGAAATGAATCGTTTTTCTTTCCTACACAAAACTAGCAATGCTTCTCATTATCTGTCAGGAAAGAAAAAAAATCTCACTCGACACTGATACAACCTTGAACAATCAATTGCTTTATCTCCCTGTTCTCATTTCCCTCCTCCGAAGCCCAGCCTCCGTTAGCTCTCCACGTGGCCCCTGGGTGCCAACTAGCCTCCTCTTTGTCACCCACAATCACAGACTTTCTCACACTTGTCTCCTTGCTCATGCTGGTTTCTGTGTCATTTGTCCAGTTCACTGCTGTAACCTCAATGCCTGGCAGAAAACCAGGCATGGAGGAGCAACATAAGAAGTATATGCTGAAAACTTAAAAGAATGAAAAGGCATGGACAACCATTCCATTCCTTTCCTCAGTCTCGACCCTAATGATTCTTACACTTAGGGCCACTTCAAGTACACCTTGCTCCCTGAACCCTTCAGCTCTCCAGCCCACATGAACCCCTTGTTTCCCTCAAAGTTATGGGGACCTGATTAGCCCTTGGAGGACTAATTTGGCCACTTCTTGCATTCCTCCAGCGCTTAACCTAGAGCTACACTCTCAGTGGGTTCCCCCAATTTTCCATACAAAAAAAGAACTGGAAGATAGTATGTAGCGCGGACCAGGGTGCTGTATTTAACTTTTAGTGTGGTCTAAGTGGACTCATGTGATCTTCCCTCTACTCTTCCTGAGTTGTGCGATGTGGTCCTCGCCTGCCCTCCCTCTGCTATCTCTGAAGCTCGATGCTGTGTTCAGAGGGCAGGGGTTGGAGCCAGACTGTCTTGGTTCATATTGCAGTGATGGGACTTCCTAGCCATGTGACCCTGGACGAGTTACCTAATTCTCCTGTGTTCTCAGTTACCTCATAATAGACTTGCTGTCAAGGTTAAAAAAAATTAAAACATGTCAACTGCTTTGAACATGGCCAGCTATTGGCCAGATTAACACTGGCTGTTATTCTGATCCAGCCACAATGGCCTTCTGTTACCTACAACACACCATACACCTTTCTACCGCAGAACTTTCACACACGACTCCTCTCTACCTGGACTCTTCTGTGCTCATTCTTTTCCTTCAAGTTAAGTGGCACTTTGTCAGAGGGGCCATTCCTGACTCATCTGCATTCTGGGTTAAATTTCTTCTGATGTGTCCCCATAGACCCCTGCGTATCAGTATCACATTCATCACATTTGCCATTTCTTGTTCAATGGACATCTCTGAGGTTAGACAATACACTTCAAAGGTGCAAAGGGGATCTGTTTGTCTTTTATATGCTGGGATACCCAACATCCAGCACAGAGATGATAAATAAATATTTATTGGGTAAATGAATCAATGAACGAACTATAAAGGGTATTGGAGAAGCTTCGTGGACGCGACAGGCCCAGACTTTGGGACAAGGTTACATCCAATAATGAAATTATAAGGAGCAAAATAAGGTAGATTAGATTAGCTGTCTGGAGGCCAGACAGAAAATGGGTAGTTAGGGAACTGGAGAAACACCTAAGCCGAGGCTAGGTTTGCCAGGATATACTGGCCTTTACCATTAGCTCTGCAAAACAGGGGCACAGAGAGTTCAACAGCGCATTGGACAGCAGATATTTTTGCCACCTCTAATAAATCACCATGGCGCATAGCCTCAAAGCTTTCCTCTCCAAAGGGAGTCAAGGATCCAAGTCTCCTGGATAATTTAGTAACGCCTCCTTTTGGTACCTGCCTGAAGAACAGCGGTCCCCCCATACCTTGGCTTCTTTTCACTTCTTTATCTGGCTGAAGGTAGGGGGAGCCAAGTTGGTTAGCAACACAAGGCAAAAAGGAGTAGAGATGAAAATACACGTTGGTGGCTACACACAGCCCTTCCCCCCCCAGTCCACCTCTAGAGTAGAAAATAGCTCAGCATTAAATATTAAAGAAGTGAACTTGCTCAGTGCTACGATCACCCACAGCACAGTTTTTGAAACACACAGATTTCCAAGCCTCTTAATTAATCAGAGGAAGTTAGAACCACATGGCATTGGAGAAGAGCTCTAACAAGTTCACCTTAAAGGAGTTAAAGAAACGTGTTCATTGCAGCGAGTCGGGAGCGCTAACAACAAAGACAATGTACTCAGTGCATGGAGGCAGTTCTGCCACAGAGGGAGAGAGAAGTTTAGGAAGTAAACTTGGCCACCTGGGGGACTGGTGCCTTTCTCGAGAATTACAACCTCAAAACTTGCGGGCATCAAACTGTCTTTACAGTCTCTTACTTGGACAGAGCAGGATGGTCCCAACACCTATGTTTCACTTTTGGTTCCTCCAGCCCTCCAGGCGGACAGATCCTGGGGCGTGGAGAGTGGTGAAAATGAGGAGCACAGGAAAGAAGGGAGCAGAACCCCAAGATGGACGTGATGCCCTTGCAGAGAGGAGAAAACCCACCCCCCCTAGCTTCTGCACAGTGGGAAAGGAGGGTGAAAGAGCTGCACATTAATTCATGGTGACAACCTTTGGGAAGAACCTCAGTGTTTGATCTGGAAAAGATTTCATAATTCTTTTGATGGCTTTGAGGAGAGAATGGGTAAAAAGTTACCTTCCTTTCTGATGCTTTGACCAAGAGTAAATAAAGTTCACTGTGCATGTTCTCTAGCTAGCGAGGCCCCCCCCCCCTTCCTGGGACCCAGAGATCAAGTTTGTGATTGAGAGAATTCAATAAACAAGAGGAAATGTGACCCGTTTGGAAACAAAGATCCCAATGTGCTGTCTCTGAAGCGAACCTGACTCTCCCTTGAAACTGTCACAAGCCTCGGCTAGAGGAACATTCTTGCCTCTGCAGGAAGGCTCTGAGCCTGTCCTGACCCCAGGACGGCAGTGCACTTCCCTTTCCAAGAAACTGCCCTGGGCAGGAAGATGAGAAGGTAGATAAAGCACCTGACGAAGGAGCAGAGCGAGGCTAGCTGCCTTTCCCAACTGGGTTCCGCCAGTGTCTTTCTAAGTGACCTTGTCTAAATTGTCTTCTTTCTAGACCTTAGGTGCGCATTATGTATGATGGGATAACACTGTCACCCTTGCCTTACTTGCTGGTTCAGCATCTAGACGCCAGCATTTCACCTGCCATCCAGCTCCGCAGCTGTATGGAAGGGTCTGACCTTCAGTTCCAGGTGGTACAGTATCAGACACACTGATGATTCCATTCAGTGGTTGCTTTAAAAAGAAAGTAAACTTTCTATTCAAATAACTAATGGCCTATAAAAAGACAAAATCAGTACTTCTAATAAAACCTTTTAAAATCTTTAAAATTTGATCCTCTGTGCTTGTGTTACCTACTCAAAAATAATTATTTACACTTTGAAAATCTAAGCAACAATTTGGGAGCTTTTCCACTAATTTTTGCGGTACACGGGCCTCTCACTGTTGTGGCCTCTCCCGTTGCGGAGCGCAGGCTCCGGATGCACAGGCTCCGGATGCGCAGGCTCAGCGGCCATGGCTCACGGGCCCAGCCACTCTGCGGCATGTGGGATCTTCCCGGACCGGGGCATGAACCCGTGTCCCCTGCATCAGCAGGCGGACTCTCAACCACTGCACCACCAGGGAAGCCCTTCCACTAATTTTTAATGTATTATTGTATAGTAAGTCTTAACTTTATGCATCTATTTTGATTAGATTTATCCTTTGTAATTTATCAGCGCTCTCTTACTTTATAATCAATAACCTTCCCCCAAACATTTGTACACCCCAGGGGCTTCTACTGCCCAGGTGATGAGATGTACCTTCCACTCTTCTATAGTCGGGGTCTTTACCTGTTACCAAAATCGTCGGTTCCCAGCTTTTGTCCACAGGGAGAAGGAAAAGCTTGCTTTTTTTTTTTTTTTTTAACTTTCTGGTTCCCATTTCCTGCTTCCTCATCTATTATATTCAATTCAGTTCAATTCAACCAGCATTTATTGAGCCCCCAGTACACGCCAGGAACTTTGCTGGCACTGGCTCTACAGAGATGGGTAAACCACAGCCCCTGCCTTCCAGGGGTTTATAATCTAGCAGAGGAAGATATCTGTCACAGACCTTTTGTCCAGCTGAAAGGGCTATTAGAGATCATTTACAATAAATCCCTTCATTTTACAGAAGCTGTTACTAAGATCCAGCAAGGTAAAGTGATTCACCCAAGTTCTACCTTCCAAGTGGCTGAGTGAGGACTGGAGTTTAGACCGCATGTGCCAGTGGGGGAATGAAAACAAAAACAGAACTTCTCTGCATTGCTTTATCCAGGGAGAGAGATGAGAGATCCATCTCTGTTCTATGGCTCTGGTAATTAGGATAAATCACTAAGAAGTAAGTGTAAAATACATAAACTTTTATTTTTTTTAAAGATTTTTTGATGTGGACCATTTTTAAAGTCTTTATTGAATTTGTTACAATATTTCTTCTGTTTTATGTTTTGGTTTCTTTAGCCGTGAGGCGTGTGGGATCTTAGCTCCCTGACCAGGAATCGAACCCACAGCCACTGCATTGGACAGCGAAGTCTTGACCACTGGTTAAGGGAGGGAAGTCCCAGAATCCATAAACTTTTAAAGTTCAATATTTCATAACTTAGAAATTTATATTTGACATTTAGGAACTTGGAAACTCTTTGGCCCAGGCAAATATTTAATCTCCTAATCCCACTATTTCCTGCCTTCTAGCCCTCTTCATTTGTTTTTAAAGTTGAATTGTAACTCTAAGTAAAAGCCAGACCCAATCTTTTTTTTAATGGTTTGAAAACCATTTTTTATTTTTAAGTTGCAAATGTTATAAATAACTTTTTAATTTTACTTACTATTTGATTGAGGTATAACTGATAGACAAAAAAACTGCATATATTTAATGTATACAATTTGATGAATTTTTTTAAACATCTTTATTGGAGTATAATTGATTTACAATGGTGTGTTAGTTTCCGCTTTATAACATAGTGAAACAGCTATATATATACATATATCCTCCCTCTTGCGTCTCCCTCCCACCCTCCCTATCCCACCCCCTAGGTGATCACAAAGCACCAAGCTGATCTCCCTGTGCTATGCGGCTGCTTCCCACTAGCTATCTATTTTACATTTGGTAGTGTATATATGTCCATGCCACTCTCTCACTTCGTCCCAGCTTACCCTTCCCTCTCCCTGTGTCCTCAGGTCCATTCTCTATGAGAGTCTTTATTCCTGTCCTGCCCGTAGATGCTTCATAAGCGTTTTTTTTTTTTTTTGGATTACATATATATGTGTTAGCATACGATATTTGTTTTTCTCCTTCTGACACACTTCACTCTTTATGACAGACTCTAGGTCCAACCACCTCACTACAAATAACTCAATTTTGTTCCTTTTTATGGTTGAGTAAGATTCCATTGTATATATGTGCCACATCTTCTTTATCCATTCATCTGTCGATGGACACATAGGTGCTTCCATGTCCTGGCTATTGTAAACAGAGCTGCAGTGAACATTGTGGTACATGACTCTTTTTGAATTTATGGTTTTCTCAGGGTATATGCCCAGGAGTGGAATTGCTGGGTCGTATGATAGTTCCATTTTTAGTTTTTTGAGGAACCTCCATACTGTTCTCCATAGTGGCTGTATCAATTTACATTCCCACCAACAGAGCAAGAGGGTTCTCTTTTCTCCACACCCTCTCCAGCATTTATTGTTTCTAGATTTTTTGAAGATGGCCATTCTGACTGGTGTGCGGTATACCTCACTGTAGTGTTGATTTACATTTCTCTAATGATTAGTGATGTTGAGCATTCTTTCATGTGTTTGTTGGCAATCTGTAGATCTGCTTTGGAGAAATGTCTATTTAGGTCTTCTGCCCATTTTTGGATTGGGTTATTTGTTTTTCTGATATTGAGCTGCATGAGCTGCTTGTATATTTTGGAGATTAATCCCTTGTCAGTTGCTTCGTTTGCAAATATTTTCTCCCATTCTGAGGGTTGTCTTTTCTTCTTGTTTATGGTTTCCTTTGCTGTGCAAAAGCCTTTAAGTTTTATTAGGTCCCATTTGTTTATTTTTGTTTTTATTTCCATTTCTCTAGGAGGTGGGTCAAAAAGGATCTTGCTGTGATTTATGTCAAAGAGTGTTCTTCCTATGTTTTCCTCTAAGAGTTTTATAGTGTCTGGCCTTACATTTAGGTCTTTAATCAATTTGGAGTTTATTTTTGTGTCTGGTGTTAGGGAGTGCTCTAATTTCATTCTTTTACATGTAGCTGTCCAGTTTTCCCAGCACCACTTATTGAAGAGGCTGTCTTTTCTCCATTGTATATTCTTGCCTACTTTATCAAAAATAAGGTGACCATATGTGCATGGGTTTATCTCTGGACTTTCTATCGTGTTCCATTGGTCTAAATGTTTGTTTTTGTGCCAGTACCATATTGTCTTGATTACTGTAGCTTTGTAGTGTAGTCTGAAGTCAGGGAGCCTGATTCCTCCAGCTCCATTTTTCTTTCTCAAGATTGCTTTGGCTATTCAGGATCTTTTGTGTTTCCATACAAATTGTGAAATTTTCTGTTCCAGTTCTGAGAAAAATGCCATTGGTAGTTTGATAGGGATTGCATTGAATCTAGATTGCTTTGGGTAGTATAGTCATTGTTACAATAATGATTCTTCCAATCCAAGAACATGCTATATCTCTCCATCTGTTTGTATCACCTTTAATTTCTTTCATCAGTGTCTTATAGTTTTCTGTCTATAGGTCTTTTGTCTCCTTAGGTAAGTTTATTCCTAGGTATTTTATTCTTTTGTTGCAGTGGTAAATGTTTCCTTAATTTCTCTTTCAGATTCTCCATCATTAGTTTATAGGAATGCAAGAGATTTCTGTGCATTAATTTTGTATCCTGCTAATTTACTAAATTCATTGATTAGCTCTAGTAGTTTTCTGGTAGTGTTTATAGGATTCTCTATGTATAGTATCATGTCATTTGCAAACATTCTCAGCTTTACTTCTTTTCCGATATGGATTCTTTTATTTCTTTTTCTCCTCTGATTGCTGTGGCTAAAACTTCTAAAACTATGTTTAGTAATAGTGGTGAGAGTGGGCAACCTTGTCTTGTTCCTGATCTTAGTGGAAATGGTTTCAGTTTTTCACCCTTGAGAACGATGTTGGCTGTGGGTTTGTCATATATGGACTTTATTATGTCGAGGTAAGTTCCCTCTATGCCTACTCTCTGGGGGATTTTTATCATAAATGGGTGTTGAATTTTGTTGAAAGCTTTTTCTGCATCTATGGAGACGACCATATGGTTTTCCTCCTTCAATTTGTTAATATGGTGTATCACAATGATTGATTTGTGTATATTGAAGAGTCCTTGCATTCCTGGGATAAACCCCACTTGATCATGGTGTATGATCCTTTTAATGTGCTGTTGGATTCCGTTTGATAGTATTTTGTTGAGGATTTTTGCATCTATGTTCATCAGTGATACTGGCCTGTAGTTTTCTTTGTGACATCTTTGTCTGGTTTTGGTATCAGGGTGATGGTGGCCTCGTAGAATGAGTGTTCCTCCCTCTGCTATATTTTTGAAGAGTTTGAGAAGGATGGGTCTTAGCTCTTCTCTAAATGTTTGATAGAATTCGCCTGTGAAGCCATCTGGTCCTGAGCTTTTGTTTGTTGGAAAATTTGTAATCCCAGTCTCAATTTCAGTGCTGTGATTAGTCTGTTTATATTTTCTATTTCTTCCTGGTTCAGTCTAGGAAGGCTGTGCATTTCTAAGAATTTGTCCATTTCTTCCAGGTTGTCCATTTTATTGGCATATAGTTGCTTGCAGTAATCCCTCATGATCCTTTGTATTTCTGCCACGTCAGTTGTTACTTCTCCTTTTTCATTTCTAATTCTATTGATTTGAGTCTTCTCCCTTTTATTCTTGATAAGTCTGGCTAATGGTTTATCAATTTTGTTTATCTTCTCAAAGAACCAGCTTTTAGTTTTATTGATCTTTGCTATTGTTTCCTTCATTTCTTTTTCATTTATTTCTGATCTGATCTTTATGATTTCTTTCCTTCTGCTAACTTCGGGGGTTTTTTGTTCTTCTGTCTCTAATTGCTTTAGGTGCAAGTTTAGGTTGTTTATGTGAGATGTTTCTTGTTTCTTAAGGTAGGATTGTATTGCTATAAACTTCCCTCTTTAACTGCTTTTGCTGCATCCCATAGGTTTTGGGTTGTCATGTGTTCATTGTCATTTGTTTCTAGGTATTTTTTGAGTTCTCTTTGATTTCTTCAGTGATCTCTTGGTTATTAAGTAGTGTATTGTTTAGCCTCCATGTGTTTGTATTTTTTTACAGACTTTTTGCTGTAATTGATATCTAGCCTCATAGCGTTGTGGTCGGAAAAGATAATCGATACAATTTCAATTTTCTTAAATTTACCAAGGCTTGATTTGTGACCCAAAATATGATCTCTCCTGGAGAATGTTCCATGAGCATTTGAGAAGAAAGTGTATTCTGTTGTTATTGGATGGAATGTCCTATAAATATCAATTAAGTCCATGTTGTTTAATGTATCATTTAAAGCTTGTGTTTCCTTATTTATTTTCATTTTCGATGATCTGTCCATTGGTGAAAATGGGGTGCTAAAGTCCTCAACTATGGGCTTCCCTGGTGGCGCAGTGATTGAGAGTCCTCCTGCCGATGCAGGGGACACGGGTTCATGCCCTGGTCCGGGAGGATCCCACATGCCGTGGAGTGGCTGGGCCTGTGAGCCATGGCCACCGAGCCTGTGCGTCTGGAGCCTGTGCTCCACAATGGGAGAGGCCACAACAGTGAGAGGCCGCGTACTGCAAAAAAAAAAAAAAAAAAAGTCCTCTACTGTGATTGTGTTACTGTCAATTTCCCTTTATGGCTGTTAGTATTTGCCTTATGTATTGAGGTGCTCCTATGTTGGCTGCATATATATTTACAATTGTTATATCTTCTTCTTGGATTGATCCCTTGATCATTATGTAGTATCCTTCTTTGTCTCGTGTAATAGTCTTTATTTTAAAGTCTGTTTTGTGTGATATGAGAATTGCTACTGCAGCTTTCTTTTGATTTCCATTTGCATGGAATATCTTTTTCCATCCCCTCATTTTCAGTCTGTATGTGTCCCTAGGTCTGAATTGGGTCTCTTGTAGACAGCATATGTACGGGTCTTGTTTTTGTATCCATTCAGCCAGTCTGTGTCTTTTGGTTGGAGCATTTAATCCATTAACATTTAAGGTAATTATCAATATGTATGTTCCTATTCCCATTTTCTTAATTGTTTTGTGTTTGTTATTGTAGGTCTTTTCCTTCTCTTGTCTTTTCTGCCTAGATAAGTTCATTTAGCATTTGTTGTAAAGCTGATTTGGTGGTGCTGAATTCTCTTAGCTTTTGCTTGTCTGTAAAGGTTTTAATTTCTCCATCGAATCTGAATGAGATCCTTGCTGGGTAGAGTAATCTTGGTTGTAGGTTTTTCTCCTTCATCACTTTAAATGTGTCCTACTCCCTTCTGGTTTGCAGAGTTTCTGCCTACAGATAAACTGTTAACCTCATGGAGATTCCCTTTTATGTTATTTGTTGTTTTTCCCATGCTTCTTTTTTTTTCTTTGTATTTAATTTTTGATGGTTTGATTAATATGTTTCTTGGCATGTTTCTCCTTGGATTTATCCTGTATGGGACTCTCTGTGTTTCCTGGACTTGATTAACTATTTCCTTTCCCATATTAGGGAAGTTTTCAACTATAATCTCTTCAAATATTTTCTCAGTCCCTTTCTTTTTCTCTTCTTCTTCTGGGACCCTGATAATTCAAATGTTGGTGCGTTTAATGTTGTCCCAGAGGTCTCTGAGGCTGTCCTCAATTCTTTTCATTCTTTTTTCTTTATTCTGCTCTGCAGTAGTTATTTCCACTATTTTATCTTCCAGCTCACTTATCCGTTCTGCCTCAGTTATTCTGCTATTGATTCCTTCTGGAGAATTTTTAATTTCATTTACTGTGTTGTTCATCATTGTTTGTTTGCTGTTTAGTTCTTCTAGGTCCTTGTTAAACGTTTCTTGTATTTTCTCCCTTCTATTTCCAAGATTTTGGATCACCTTTACTATCTTTACTCTGAATTCTTTTTCAGGTAGACTGCCTATTTCCTCTTCATTTGTTTGGTCTGGTGGGTTTTTACCTTGCTTCTTCATCTGCTGTGTGTTTCTCTGTCTTCTCATTTGGCTTAACTTACTGTGTTTGGCAGTCTCCTTTTCGCAGGCTGCAGGGTCATAGTTCCTGTTGTTATTGGTGTCTGCCCCCAGTGGCTAAGGTTGGTTCAGTGTGTTGTATAGGCTTCCTGGTGGAGGGGACTAGTGCCTGTGTTCTGGTGGATGAGGCTGGATCTTGTCTTTCTGGTGGGCAGGTCCACATCTGGTGGTGTGTTTTGGGGTGTCTGTGACCTTATTATGATTCTAGGCAGCCTCTCTGCTAATGGGTGGGGTTGTGTTCCTGTCTTGCTAGTTGTTTGGCATATGGTATCCAGCACTGTAGCTTGCTGGTCATTGAGTGGAACTGGGTTTTAGCTTTGAGATGGAGATCTCTGGGAGAGCTTTTGCCATTTGATATTATGTGGAGCTGGGAAGTCTCTGGTGGACCAGTATCCTGAACTCGGCTCTCCCACGTCAGAGGTACAGGCCTGACAGCCGGCAGGAGCACCAAGACCCTGTCAGCCACACAGCTCAGAAGAAATGCGAGAAAAAAAGAAAGAAAAAAATCAAATCCAATAAAATAAAGTTATGAAAATGAAAAATAAAAAATAATTATTAAAAATAAAAAAGTTGAAAATAATTTTTAAAAAGAGCAAGCAAACCAAAAAACAAATCCACCAATGATAACAAGTGCTAAAAACTATACTAAAAACACAAAGAAACAAACAAAATAACAAAAAAACAGACAGAACCCTAGAACATATGGTAAAAGCAAAGCTATACAGTGAAAGTCACACAAGGAAGAATACACATACACACTCATGAAAAGAGAAAAAGGAAAAAAAAAAAAAATATATATATATATATCATTGCTCCCAATGTCCACCACCTCAATTTTGAGATGATTCGTTGTGTATTCAGGTGTTCCACAGATGCAGGGTACATCAAGTTGATCGTGGAGATTTCATCTGCTGCTCTTGAGGCTGCTGGGAGAGATTTCCCTTTCTCTTCTTTGTTTGCACAGCTCCTGGGGCTCAGCTTTTGATTTGTCCCCACCTCTGCATGTAGGTCACCTGAGGGCCTTTGTTCTTTGCTCAGACAGGACACGGTTACAGTAGGAGCTGATTAGGGGGCTCTGGCTCACTCAGGCCCGGGGAAGGGAGGGGTACAGAATGGGGGGCGAGCCTGCGGCAGCAGAGGCCAATGTAATGTTGCAACAGCCTGAGGTGCACCGTGTGTTCTCCTGGGGAAGCTGTCCCTGGATCACGGGACCCTGGCAGTGGCAAGCTGCACAGGCTCCTGGGAGGGGAGGTGTGCATGGTGACCTGTGCTTGCACACAGGCTTCTTGGTGGCTTCAGAAGCAGCCTTAGTGTTTCATGCCCGTCCCTGCTGTCCGCGCTGATAGCCACGGCTTGCACCAGTCTCTGGAGCTTGTTTAGGGCATGCTCTGAGTCCCCTCTCTTCACACATCCCGAAACAATGGTCTCTTGCCTCTTAGGCAGGTCCAGACTTTTTCCTGGACTCCCTCCTGGCTAGCTGTGGTGCACTAGCCCCCTTCAGGCTGTGTTCACGCAACCAACACCAGTCCTCTCCCTGGGATCTGACCTCCAAAGCTGGAGCCTCAGCTCCAAGCCCCCACCTGTCCCAGCGGGTGAGCAGACAAGCCTCTCGGGCTGGTGAGTGCTGGTCGGCCCAGATCCTCTGTGCGGGAATCTCTCCGCTTTGCCCTCTGCACCCCTGTTGCTGCGCTCTCCTCCATGGCTCCAAAGCTTACCCCCACCTCCCCCCGTCTCCGCCATTAAAGGGGCTTCCTAGTGTGTGGAAACTTTTCCTCCTTCACGGCTCCCTCCCAGTGATGCAGGTCCTGTCCCTGTTCTTTTTTCTCTGTCTTTTCCTTTTTCTTTTGCCCTACCCAGGTACATGCGGAGTTTCTTGCCTTTTGGGAAGTCTGAGGTCTTCTGCCAGCGTTCAGTAGGTGTTCTGTAGGAATTGTTCCACATGTAGATGTATTTCTGATGTATTTGTGGGGAGGAAGGTGACCTCCATGTCTTACTTTTCTGCCATCTTGAAGGTCGATCTACAGTTTGATGAATTTGGATCACATCCCCCAAAATGCCTAGGAAACCATCACCATACCCATCATCTCCAAAAGTTTGTGACCCTTCGTTTTTTGTGGTAAGAGCACTTAATCTGAAGTCTCCTTTCTTAAAATTTTAAGTGCACAATAGATTATTTGTAACTATAGGCACTATGTTATACAGCACAGCCTCAGAGCACATTCATCTTGTGTAACTAAAACTTTATACCAATTGAATAATAATTCCCCATTTCCCCCATCCCTTCGCCCCTGGTTACCACCATTCTGTTCTCTGCTTCTGTGAGTTTGACTGTTTTAGATATCTCACATAAATGATAACATGCAGTGTTTGTCCTTCTGTAACTGGCTTATTTCACTTAGCAGAGTGTCCTCCATGTTCATCCCTGTTGTCGAAAATGGCAGGATTTCCTTTTTGTTAAAGGCTGAATGATATTTTACTGTGTGTATGTACCGTAATTTCTTGATCCATTCATCTGGGGTGTTTCCATACCTTGGCTATTGTGAATAGTGCTGCAATGAAAATTGGAGTGTAGATGTTTCTTCAAGATCCTGATTTCAATTTGGGATGTATATAGTGAAAAGTGGGATGGCTGGATCATATGGTAGTCCTATTTTTAATTTTCTGAGAAACCACCATACTGTTCTCCATAGTAGCCACATCATTTTACATTCCTACCAACAGCATAAACGGGTTCCAATTTCTCCGCATTCTCACCAACACTTGTTATCTTTTGCTTTTCGACTGGCTTATCACCTGCCTATGTATACCTGTTATCTGCATGCTATTTCTAAGGTGTTCTCCAGGGAAGCCTAGCTAGCCAGTGATTCCTACCACATATTAAGTGCACTGAGGGCAGAACCATCTCGTTTGTTTCCTGAAGCTGTCTTCTGCTGTACCTACCACTTTATGTAGGGCCCTTTCCTTAAAGATCTACACTTTTAACCAGGCTCGAATTTTAAAGCACAACCAACCAGCCAGCCTTGGCCTATCTCAAGGGGCTGCTTCTGCTGACCCCTCTCATGTGTTCCTGTTTAGAAGCACCTCACCCCAGTAGCCCAGGAGTGATCTCAGAATATATGAAACACCCTTCAGGGACTTGTTTCAAACCTTTTGTGTCCATAAATTCAGAGCAAATAATAGCCTATTCCATAAATGTCATGAGGCCTTAGAGATTATCTCATCCAATTATAGACAAGACAACGAAGGCTCAAAGGGGCAAAATAAATTGCCCAAATGTATATAGTTACTTGGTGACAGAAGCACGTTTAGAATTCAAGTTTCTTGAAACTCATTGCAGTACATTTTCCAATATATTTCTATTCAAATTAGAAATATATAAGTAGTAATGAATTAGTAATGAATAGTTACTGAGTGCTAGAAGGCAAAAGGCTTCATGCTATGTGCTGCGGGGGATACAGAAATGAATAAGATATACTTCCCATCCTCTAGGGGCTCATAGCCAAGGAGAAGAGAGAGACGGCTCTGTAATTCAAGGCAACTTTTGGGAAACTGCAGTAGAGATTAAGCTGGAAAAGGTTGGGAGAGATGAGAAAGGGAGTCAATTGACTAGAGAATTTAAGAAACCTAGTGAAGAAGGTGTGTTTCGAGCTGAGCCTTGAAAGATGAATAGAATTTTGTTAGAGGCCGCGCAGATGAGGCATTCTAGAGAAGCAGGACACAGCTGCAGAGGCAGATGGGTTTCCAAGCTCCCCTCTGATTTCACTAATTAGGGAAGGTGGCATCTGAATTCCTGGTGACTAGGTGCAAGGTTTGGCACTCCGGGCTGAGCTTGGAAGTCTAGCCTCTCATCCACACCCAGTAGTAGCAAAGACCGTGGGGTTTACTGATTGGTCAGAAACCTAGATTTTCTGGGTTCATATTCCTTCCCCATCACTTACTTGCAGTGTGACTTTGTGCAGGTTATTTAAGCTTTCTCTGCCTCAGTTTCCTCATCTATAAAGTGGACATTATAACACTATCTCATAAATTTGTTGCAAGAATTAAATTAATTAGTATAGGTAAACTGCTTAGAACAATGTCTGGGACATGGTAAGGGCTAGATAAGTGTTCGTTAAAACAGTGCAATCTGACTGAATGCAGTAGGTTCTTTCAGAGCAAAGTTTCTCCATGGAGGCAAAGAAAAACTGTGAAGAGTTTCTAGTTTGTTACTCAAATAAGAAGGAAGAGAAATACCTTGGTACCAAATTCTGTGATGAATTCATGCAAAAAGGATCTTGGGATAGATTGCCCTTCATCATTGCCCCAGTGCCCTGACTAACTTCTGCCAGGAGATCCCAGACACCTGAGGTGACCCCCTGTGATGCTCCTCACCCTGAGATGATGGGTTTGGCTTTACCCGGAATCAGTCTGTTCTTGGCAATGCACTGAAGTCACATGGGAGCTCGATTCTCCATGGCTCAGAATAGATCCTGACATCGCTGTGGGCTCCCTGTGCTAATGGTTTCATGTATTCCAGATGGCATTACTACAAGGAATCGATTTTTCAGCTCTTTAAAACAGTCTATTTTGGTCATCTTTCCCCCGCTCTTAGAGATATATTTTATTTCCCAGAAAGTGTAGTGACTCTTAGACAAAATAAATTCTGATTACTGAAATGGAAGCAATCTGTTGTCCAGTTGTCAGGAAAGCTGGGAGGTTTTCCTTGCGAAATTCTTTTGTAGGTCAAAGCAAAGGAAATTCATTTCTCTAATGTAGAGGCCCAAAGTGAAACAAACAGTGTAACATCCAACTGAGATTTAAGAGCTTCTGTAAAAGCTGTCAGGTGTATAGAGCTCAATGGTTGATATAGTGGTGCTATCCAATATGGTAGCCACTAGCTGTATATGACTGTTAAGCCCTTGAAATGTGGCTGATGTGACTAAGGCATTTTTAATTTTATGTAATTTTACTAATTTTAAAACAAATATTTGATTCGGTTACCAAAACCCTTTTTAAGTTTAGGAAAATTGGGGGATGTACATCTACTTATTCAACTGTAAATATTATGTAATCCAAATACATATCAAGTATTTTTGATTAAAATTTAGCATCAAAAATTGAGATGTGCTGTAAGTGTAACATACACTGCATTCAACAACTCAGCATTAAACAAAGAATGTAAAACATCTCCTTAATAATTTTTTCAAATTGGTCACTTGTTGAAATGATAATATTTTGGTTATGTTGGGTTGAGTAAAATATGTCATTAAAGTTCAGTTCACTGGACTCTTCTTACTTTTATTTAATGTGGCTTAGAAAAATTTAAATTACTTCTTTGGCTCACATTATATTTCTATTGGACAGCACTGTTATAGAGCAATTTCACAAATACTAACCCGTTCCTATTTTACAACAACCCCATGAGTTGCTTAAAACACGTACTGTTATCCCTGTTTTAAAGATATGGAAACAAAGGTTCAGGTACTTGTGGCTTACCAAGCCTTGGAATGAAACTCCAGGGTTTCTGATTAAAATCCAGGGCTCTTGCAGTGCACTGGGTAGGCTTGGAACTACAGATGAAACTTCAGAAAGGCCTCTTGTACTCTTAAACTGAACCTGTTAATTCTGTATTTAAGCAACTAACGGGAGACTAACATACCTTAAAAGAATGACGTATCCCATGCAAAGGTCAAATGAGCATACACACATAGAAACAATTGCAACATGTGTACTGCATTTATTTGGCCTTCATGTCTGTTTGGAGATCTTTCGGCAAGCATTTCCATGCTATAAACAGGGTATTCAGTGTATCATATGCCTCTCCTCTGCCTCGTGCTAATAAATCTGGGCAGTGTGGTTTGCCCAATAATTTCAAATCCAATGGCAAGCTAACTAGAGGAAGTTAAAAGTGTAGGCTATACATAACAGCAAGAGGAAAACTATAAGGAACCATAGAGTAAAGTAAGAAATGTCCAATTAGTTAATTGGAAAAAGATAAAACTTTTCAGAAGATGATAAAAAAAATAGAACTTAAAAAACAAAGAGGAACAACATGAATTACAATAGTAAACTGTCACTTCTCTCTCCAACTACCAATAGGAAGCACTGAATAAAGGAACATGTTAAAAATACACATTAAACTATTTTGCTGATACAATCAGCAAAATATAAGCTGTAGGAAATGCTGCAGGACAAAAACAATATATTTCAAGAGAAATACAAAAGAACTGGAGCTTTAACATGGAGATTTAAAAATACGTAAAAGACAAAACAATTTCAATTTGTGAATCTTGTTTGAATCCTGATTTTTTTTAATTTAATTTAAAAATTTTTAACTAAAAAATTTTAATCAGCTGGGTATTTGAACAATGGATATTTGATGAGGAATTACTGTTGAATTTTTTAGCTATGATCATGGAGCTGTAATTTTTTAAATAGTCCCTATCCTTTAAGGGTACATTTTACATTTGTAAAATATTTACAAATAATATTTGCCTGAGATTTGCTTCAAAATACTGTAAGAGAAGTTTAAACTTGGGCACAATCCTAAATTACTGATAGTTCTATACAGATAAAAAGAATTGAAAACAGAAGAATATCTACCAGTGGCCCCTGCGGGAGACTCAGTTTTCTTTTAAAAAGCTTGCTAACCAAGATTTCTGAGATTTCTTCTTTGGGCGATGATGAAGTAAATAGTATCAGACTAGATCTCTCACTTTAATAACTAGAAAATTGGTCAAAATATAGGAAACAAATACAGACTGTGACCCTAAAAGAAAAGATAAAAATAAGGTAAGCCCAATAATTGCTTTTGCTTTTTGCCCGAAGACATATACCAGTACATAAAGCCAGGAGGCAGGTTCCTTAGTAGAACAAAGTATTCTTCTTGTTGAGTTGAGGAAACAGAGCTTCAAGTCTGGGGAGGATGAGGTGGCTGGAATATGCACATTGGAATACTGGAGAGAAGGGAGCTATGCTGAGAAAGAACTCCAGAAGTCTGGAAAGGGATCTCCTTGAGTTTTGTATGAAGACTAAACTATGGATGTGTAGGATAAGACTACACAAGCTTGGTAAAGAACAACTACTAAGGAACAATCAATTACCAGAGAACTATACACTGAACAGCTACCAGAACTCACATAGGACTGAGAAACATTCAAATTCCATCCAGACAACTAAGAGACCTCATTAAAAACTTAGAGAATTTCCTAGTGACACAGAAATGTCATGCCTTAATGGTGGGACTAAAATCACTCTAGAGTAAAAGCTCCAAAATCGCCCTAACAAGGCTTCAAAACAAGCCTCAAGGAACCAAGCTGATCCTGAAGTCAATTAACTGCTTGCCAGAATAAAACCCAACACTATTAAATAAAGGTAACAAAATTCAGACATTCAACAAACAGCACCTAATGTCTCACATCCAATCAAGAATTACTAGACGTATGGAGAAGAAGGAAAATGTGACTTCTATCCAGCAATAAAATCAGGCAGTAGAAACAGATCTAGAAATGATATATATATATGTCAAAATTAGCAGAAAACTCTTTACAACAGCTATTATAAATATGTTAAAGAATTTAAAAGAAAACATGAGCACAAAGGAAACTGCATGCTGCTCATTGGTATAAGTCTAGAAAAGCCAAATATAATCTGTAGTGACAGGAGGCAGATCAGTGATTGCCTAGGGGTGCTGATGGGAGACTGATTTGAATGGGGCTCCGGGAGTTTTTTGAGTGATAGAATGTTCTATAAATCAATTGTGGTGGTGATTATACTCAAACTTCTTCAAAATGTACAGATAAAATTAGTGCATTTTATTAGTAGGTAAAGTAAAGCTCAAAAAAGTTGATTTAAAATGCTAAAAAAAGATAAAAACAAGTGGAGGAAAGTGAATGACGGTGCAAATGGGCATAGATTGGCCATGAGTTGATGAGTTTGGAGGCTGGATGATGGCTACATAGTGATTTGCTGTTATTCAAAATTCCCTATAATAATAAAGGAAAGTTTTTGATTTTTTAAAGGAAAAATCAACTGCTGGTTCTGACTGAGGGAATATAATATCGAAGATGATTGTTTTAGCCTCTCCATAAGCCTTTTTCATGTTCTAAAAATTTATTTTTATTTTATATCCCCAATTCTCATTTCATTCTCATTATCTTCTCAAAGACACCCACTCTAAGTAGTCCACGTCCTTGGATATTTGCATGTCTTTGAAAAATAGCATTGCCTTTGGTATGTTGGTATTTTCAAGTTATTTATATTGTATTGTGCAATAAATTTCATTCTGTTTCTTCTTTTTTGTTTCATATGTATACATACATATGACACGTACATGTATTTCTTCTTCATTGCACTGACTGTTGAGTTTTACTTATTCATTCTCTAGTGAAGGATGCCTCAATTGCCTCCTATTCCTCACTTTCACCAAAAAAATAAAATAAATTAAATAAATTAAAAATTCTTGTGCATGTTTTATGCCTCTGTATACTGGTTTTTCTGTGGAATTTAGCCAGTAGTGGAAATGCTGAATCTTAGGCTATATACATACCTAATTTCCATAAGAATTCCTTCCACAAAACCTACAAATGACTTCCCATCTTACTCAGAGTGTAATCCAAAGTCTTCAAATACATACAGTGCCCTTGTTATCTGCCCCCATTTATCTCTCTTACCTCATTTCCTCTTATTCTCCCCTTACTTCCTCAGATCAAGCCACCTAACCTTGCTGTTTCTCAAACACCTTAAGCATGGTCTCAATTCAGGTCTTTGTTCTTGTTGTTAACTCTGCCTAGGACTCTCTTCTCCAGGATTTATCCCTCACAGGTCTTTGCTCAAATGTCTCCTTCTCAATGAAATCTTCCCTAGCAAATAAATTTTAAATTGTAACTGTTTCCTTTTCCTCTAGCCATCTCCTAACACTTTACCCTGTCTTTCTTTTCTCCATTCTGTTTATCATCATCTGACATATGCTAATTTTAGGTTTGATTGTGTTATCTTCTCTCTTCACTAGATGATAAGCTTAATGAAGGCAAATATATTTATGTTTTTTCACTCACTGTTGACTTCCCCAGCATCTAAAATCATTTCTGGCCCATTTTTAGCACTCAAAATATTTACTAATTAAAATACTGCCAGATTCACCTCTAGAATGACTATACCAGTTTTTATTACTGTGAGCAACATGAAAATTTTCATTCCTCTCATTCTAGTCAAATATTTGGTATTGCATAACTTCCTAATATTTACCAATCTGCTCGATATTAAATGTTTGTTACTTTATTTCTGTTTTGATTTTTTCTAATTACGAGTGAAGTTGAGCATTTCCTTATATATTTGCTGGTTATTTGAATTTTCCCCTCTGTGAATGTTCAACTTATTACCTTTCCCATTTTTTCTTAATTGGGTTTCTCATTTGTAATGTTGATTAGCAAAGTTCTTTGACTGTTTGACCTTTCTAGACATTAACCTCATCAATTTTTGACATCAGGATATCTCTTACCCATCTGTTACCCATCTGATCGAAGGCATTCTTCTGTTAATTTTGTTTATGGTGTCCTTGGTGGAACAATAATAATTTATATTCATGTATTCAGACTCATCATTTTCTGTATTATAATTTTTTTAAATTAACTTTATTGAGGTATAATTTACATATAGCAAATGCACCTTTAATGTGCACAGTTCAACAGTTTTTGACAAATAAATCACCTATGTAACCACACACAATCAAGACATAATACATGTCCATCACTTCAAAAAACTCTCTCATATCTTTTAAAGTCAGTACCTCACTCCTGGCACAGTATTAACTCATTACATCTACAAACATAGTATAATTCTTCTTCTATCTCCTTTCGAGTTTTCAACTGTTTCATATGAAGCTTTAGCATTCCATTAATTCCTCAGTACCTCATAGGTTTTAATGATAATTTTAAATGCTATTTTATTTTCTATTTTTTAGTAATTGTTTAATCCTTATATAGAAGATCATTATCATTTTTACAGAACTCTCTTAATAATACTAATGCCTGATTTTGTAATATTTTCTTTGTAGATAGTCTTATCATCTGTGAATAACAATAGTTTTATCTTTTCTTCTCCTAACTTTATGCCTTTTACTTCTTTTTCTTCTCCTATTATATTGTCCAGAGCCTCCAGTACTGTGTTGGGCAGTAACGATGATCATGGGTATCCTTGTTTTATACCTATGCAAGTGAAGTTTTCCTGTTGAACCTGATGTTTGATGTATTTGTTATATCCTTTATCATATTAAGGATGTTCCCTTTAACTCCTGTTATTTGATAGTTTTAAATTATAAGTAGATTTTAAACATCATGTTTTTTTCTGAATCTACTGAGATAATCACATGATTTTTGTTCTTTTCATTTAAGGTAAAAATCTTATCATATTTATGAATTAATTTTAATACATTGTTTATTTCAGTAGGCTTAAGCTTAAATCTTTGCATCTGTGTTCATAAATAAAATGGACCTATAATTTTCTTTTATGGTGCTGCCTTTACCTGATTTTGGAATCAAGGTTCCATTTCCCACCAAATATGACTAGGAAAAATATCTGTCCTTGTGTGCTATATAAAACAAGGATTATCTCTTCCTTGAACTCACTTGTAAATTGTCTGAGTACTTGGATTTTTTTCTGGGGGAGAGGAGGAGACATCTGTGAACAGTAACAAATAATTAACCCCTCTTTCATTCAAGTCACAGAAGGAGAGGAGAAGGAGAGCAGGGTTGAAAAACTACTTGAAGAAATATGGCCCAAAACTTATCAACTTTGGTGAGACATAAACCTGTAGGCCCAAGAGACAGTGAATCGCAAGCAAAATAAACTCTAAAACTCCATGTCAAGACACATCATAATCAAACATTTGAAAACTAAAAGCAAGGAAAATAATCTTGAAAGCAGAGAGAAATTGTGCATTACCTATACAAGAAAAATAATTTGAATGATGACAGTTTTCTCATCCATGGAGGCCATAAGGAAGTGGCACAACATTTTTCAAGTCCTGAGAGAAAAGAACTGTCACCTCAGAATTATATATTCAGGGAAAATATCCTTCAGTAAGAAAGGTGACATAATGGCATTCTCAGAAGAAGAAAAGCAAAGAATTTGTTGTCAGCAGATCTACTTTAAAAGAATGGCTAAGGAAACTCTTCAGACAAAAAGGAAACAATAATAGAAGGAATCTGTTAGCATTAGGACTGAAACAAAAAGCAATACCAAGAGCAAATACATGTATAAATATAAGGTACTCTTCTTCTCCTCTTGAGTTTTTTTTTTATTGTATTTGATAATTAAAATTACAACATTGTCTTATATAGTTTTCAATGTATCATTAAGACAACTATATCGTGGGACTCCCCTGGCGGCACAGTGGTTAAGAATCCACCTGCCAATGCAGGGGACGTGGGTTCGATCCCTGGTCTGGGAAGAACCCACATGCCACAGAGCAACCAAGCCTGTGCACCACAACTACTGAGCTGGCACTCTAGAGCCCATGAGCCATGACTACTGAGCCTGTGTGCCACAACTACTGAAGCCTGCACACCTAGAGCCAGTGCTCCCCAACAAGAGAAGCCACCGCAGTGAGAAGCCCACACACCACAATGAAGAACAGCCCCTGCTTGCCGCAACTAGAGAAAGCCTGTGCACAGCAATGAAGACCCAACGCAGCCAAAAATTAATTAATTAATTTTTGAAAAGACAACTATATCATGTAATAACTGTAAATGGAAAGTAACTTTTTAAAATTGTATAAAAATTTTTTTAAATTAAAAAGCTATATCATAAAGGCAAGCGGGGAAGTGAACATGAGGGTGATTACATATTTACAATTCTATTTGAAGTGGTAAAATGTTGATACTCATAGGCTGCAAAAAATCTATGTATGTATATTATAATCCCTGGAGCAACCATTAAAATAACTATAGAAAGATATACTAGAAGAACAACAGCAATGAAAAAAATGAAAACCTGTGGATAAATTAAAATAGAATTTTTTAAAAGTTCAGTTATCCCACATGAAGATAGGAGAAGGTAAACAGGAAAGTAAAACAGAAGGAATAAACATAAATCAAAAAGTTAAATGGCAGGTTTAAATTGTAATATGTCAGAAAATTTATTAAAAGTGAATCTTCTAAAGATACCAAGAAAAGTGGTTGGGGGAATCATGATTCAATCCTATGTTATCCGTAAGAAGCTCACTTCAAATATAATTATAGCAGTAGATTAAAGATAAATAATAGGGAAAAACACACAAACAAAAATCAAAAGAAAGCTGAAGAAGCTATATTAGTATCAGACAAAATAAGCTTTGGAGCAAAGAAAATTACCAGAGACAAATAAAAACATCATATAATGCTAATAAGGTTAATTCACTAAGAGGACACAACCTTAAATGTATATGCACCAAAAAATAGAGCTGCAAAATGCCTGAAGCAAAAACAGAACAGAGAAATAGAAAAATTCAAATATAGAGTTGGAGAGTTCAGAACCTCTCTCTCAGGAACTGAACCACTAGACAAAGCATGACTATAGAAGAACTGAACAATACTTTCAACTGAGATGAAAGGTTTACAAACACTCCCCCAACAAGAACAGAATACACATTATTTTCAGCTGTTCATGGAACATTCAAGTATACAGATGTATTAATTCAAAAAGATACATACACCCCCATGTTCATAGCAGCATTATTTACAATAGCCAAGATATGGAAGCAACCTAAGTGTCCACTGACAGATGAATGGATAAAGAAGATATGGTGTGTGTGTGTGTGTGTGTGTGTGTGTGTGTGTGTGTGTGTATGATGGAATATCACTCAGCCATAAAAAAGAAGGAAATTTTGCCATTTGCAACAAGATGAATGGATCTGCAGAGTATTACGCTAAGTGGAGTAAGTCAGACAGAGAAAGACAAATACTGTATGTTATCACTTATATGTGGAATCTAAAGCTAAAACGAATGAATATAACAACACAGACTCACAGGTATAGAGAACAAACTAGTGGTTGCCATTGAGGAGAGGGAAAGGAGGAGGGGCAAAATAAGGTTAGGGGTTAAGAGTTACAAATTACTATGTAGAAAATAAATAAGCTACAAGAATATATCACACAGCACAGGAAAAATAGCCAATATTTTATAATAACTCTAAATGGAGTATAAGCTATAAAAATTTTGAATCATTATGTTTTACACCTGAACTCATATAATATTGCAGCTCAACTATACTTCAGTTAGAAAAATATAGATGTATTAGTTAAAAACATACCATATATATACCTATATATAACGTGTATTCTATGTATAGTATTATAGTATACAGTTGACACTTGAACAACATGGGTTTGAACTGCATGGGTTCTTTATATGCAGATTTTTTACTATAGTAAATACTACAGTACTGCACAATCCCAAGTTAGTTGAATCAGCAGATGTGGAACCACAGATATAGAGGGGTGACTATAAAGTTATACATGAATTTTCAACTGTGCAGAGGGTTGGCACCCCTATCTGCTATGCTGTTCAAGAATCAACTGTGTTTGTGTGTGTACACACTACAGGTGTGTTATAAGAAATTGACTCACACAATTATGCAATTATATAGGCTAAGAAGTTCCTCAGTCTGCTGTCTGTAAGTAGGGGACCCAGGAAAACTGGTGGCCTAATTCAGTCTAAGTCTAAAGGCTTGAGAATCAGGACCAGCAAGGGCAGGAGAAGGACAATGTTTCAACTCAAGCAATTAGGTGGGAAGGACTGAATTCTTTCTTCTTCCACCTACTTGTTCTATTCAGGCCCTTAATGGATTGGATGATGCTCACCATCATGGAGGGCAAATCAATTTACTGAATCCATCAATTCAAATGCTAGTTTCATCCATAAACATTCTCACAGACACACGCAGAAATAATATTTAACCAAATATCTGGGCATCCCATGATCCAGTCAAGTTGATACATGAAATTAACTATTACTATAGATCATATCTTGAGTCATAAAACAAACATTAACAAATTTTAAAGAACTGAAATAATGCAAACTATGCTCTATTACTATCATAGAAATCAAACTAGAAATCAGTAGAAGAAATCTAACAGGAAAATCCAAACACTTGGAAATTAAACAACATATTTCTAAGTATTTCATGCCTCAAACAGAAAATCTCAAAACAAATTTAAAATTTTAAAGTATATTGAACTAAATTCAAATGAAAATATGACATTAAAATACATGGGAAGCAGCTAAAGCAGTCCTTAATGAAAATTTGTAGCACTAAATGATTATATTGCAAAAGAAAAATGTATCAAATTAATATTCTGAAAATTCACCTCAAAAATAATTTAAAAATAATAATAAACCCAAAGCAAGAGGAAGGAAGGGAATAATAAAGGGCAGAAATCGGTAAAATTTAAAACAATAGAGAAAATCAGTCAAATCTAAAATTGAATTTTTCTTAAAAATCAGTAAACTATAAACCACCAGCAAGACTGACAAATTAAAAAACATACATTACCAATATTGGTAATGTCCTCACAGACACTAAAGGGATTCTAAAATATTACAATAACTCCACACACATAAATTTGACAATTTAGATAAACTTATCTGTTATCTCAAAAATCACACACTACCAAACTCACCCAAAAGAAAATAGATAACCTGTGTTATCTATAACATTAAAGAAATTGGATTCATAATTTATAAAAAGGAAAACTACAGACAATATCCCTCTAAACAGAGATGCAAAAACTCCTCATCAAAATATTAGCAACTGAAATACAGAAATATATAATAATATAGTACTACACCATGACCAAGAGGGCTTCATTCCAGAAATACAAGATTGGTTCAATATTTGATAATCAGCCAATGTAATCCAACATATTAACAGTCTATAAAGGAGAAAAATCACATGATCATATCAGTTGATGCAGAAAAAAGCATTTGACAAATTTCAATACCATTCAGTTTTTTTATTAAAAAACTCTCAGGAAAGTAGGAATAGAATAAAATTTTCTCAACCTGATAAAGATCTGATGTTAACCTGGAGTTAACATCATACTTAATGGTAAAAGACTGAATGCTTTCACCAATTATAATATCAACTATAAGGCAAGGATGTCTGCTCTCATCACTTCTATTAAATATAGTACTGGATGTTTTAGTGAGTACAAAAGGCAGGAAAGGGAAATGAAAGGCACACAGATCAGAAAGGAAGAAATAAAAATGTTCCCTATTTTCAGATAACATGATTTTCTACGTGGAAAACTCCAATAATCTACCAAAAAAAAAAACCCAAAACAACCTCATGGCACTAATAAGGAGTCTCATAAGGTCACAGGGTCAAGGTCAACACACAAACTCAATCAGATTTCAATATGTTGGCAATGAAAAATTGGAAAATAAAAATTTAAACATCATACCAGTTACAGTCACCACCAAGTGAAATACAAAGTTATAAATCCAATAAAACACATACAGAATCTCTATGTTGAAAACTACAAAATGCTAAATGAAAGAAGTCAAAAAAGATCTAAATAAATGAAAAGGTATACTATGTTCAGGGATGAGAAGACTCAACATAATAAGCATATCAGTTTTCCCCAAATTGATCTATGGGTTTAAAGCAATTTCTATCAAAAATCCCAGAAGGATTCTTTGTAGATGGAGACAAGCTGATGCTGAAATTTATATAAAAAGATAAAGAAACTACAATAACAAAAGCAATATTAAAAAGAAGAGTAAAGGTAGAGGAAGAACATGACTGGATTTTGACTCATTATATAGATAAAATAATCAAAACAGAGTGGTACTGGCAAAGGCACAATCACCTAGATTAATGGAGCAAAGTAAAGAATCCAAAATAGAGCCACACATATATGGCCAACTAATTTTTGACAAAATGCAAAAGCATTTCAATGAAGGAAGGATACATTTTCAACAAATGTTGGAATAACTAAACATTCATAGGCAAAACAAAGAACCTTAACCTAAAATTCACACCTTATACAAAAATTAACTCAAAACAAATCATTTATCTACATGCAACACATAAAACTATAAAACTTTTAGAGGAAAACGTTGAAGAAAATCTTTATGGCTAAGGGTTAGGCAAAGAGCCCTTAGACATAACACCAAAGCCATGACCCATAAAAGAAAAAAGTCAATAAATTGTACTTCATCAAAATTTAAAGTGTTTGCTCTTTGTAAGACCCTGTTAAATGTATGAAAAACAAGTCACAGACAAGGAGAAAATATTTGTAAATCATACATCCAACAAAGGTATCCAGGATATATAAAGAACTCTAAACTCAGCAGTAAGAAAACAAACAATCGAGTTAGAAAATGGGCAAAACATCTGAACAAGCACTTCACCAGTGAAGATCCATGGATGACAAATATACACATGAAAAGATGTTCAACATCATTAGCCATTAGAAAAATGCAAATTAAAGCTCCAATAAGATATCACTATACATCTATTAGAATGGCTAAAGTAAAAAAAAACACTGATAACACCAAGGGCTAGTAGAACAACTGCATCTTTCATACATTTCTGGTAAAGCTACTAGAAAATGTGGCAGTTTCTTACAAGGTTAAACGTACAATGACCACATGACCCAGCAGTCATACTCCTGGGTATTTATCCTGGAGAAATTAAAATTATGTTTACACAAATACCTGTACACAAATGTTTATTGTACAACTTTATTTATAATAGCCCCAAACTGGAAAACACACAAATTTACTTGAACAGGTGAATGGATAAAGAAATTGGTACATTCATATCATGGAATACTGCTCGGCATAAAAGGAACAAACTATAGATACATGCGACAACTTGGATGGAACTCAGAGGTATTATGCTGATTGGGAAAAAAAGCCAATGTCAAAGATTTATACACTATATAATTTCATTTATATAATATTCTCAACATGACAAAATTATAGTGCAAGGGAATAGATCAATGGTTGTCAGGAAGTGGGGAAGAGGTGTGACTAATTGTAACAAAAAATTTCTTCATAGTGATGGAATGGTTCTGTATTCTGAGTGTGGTAAGTATTCATAAAATCTAGACATATAAAATTTCATAGAACTACACACCTAAAAAACAGAAAACTAAACAAAACAAAAAGAGAAAGAAAGGGAGAGAGAGAGAGGAGAGAAAGAGAGAGAGAGAGACAATGTAAAATGGTGAAATTCAAATAAGATCTGTACTTGAGTAATAGTATTATACCAATGTCGATTTCCTGATTTTCACAATATACTATGTTATATAAGATGTTCTCATTGCAGAAAGCTGGGTGAAATTTTTTTCTACTATTTTTGCAACTTCTCATGAATCTTAAACTAGTTCAAACTAAAAATAATAATAAAAATAAGTTTTAAAATATTATTGACTTTTAGGACATTTACTTCCTTGTTTCCTTTGTCATAGTAGGTTTGTGCATTTTACATTTGTTTACTGCCCTTTTAGTGAGGTTTGAGAAGTGGTACTGAACACTTTTGGTCATTCTGCCATGTTTAACCAGCAGTCCCTCTATTCCAGTTTATTTCTTTTTCATTCTTTAAACAGCTTCTCCAGAGAGTTCATGGACTAGTTTCTCATGATATTTGTGTTTTGATATGACAATATCTATACTTTTATTTCTGTCAAGAATCAATAGTTATGACCACTGAGTACCCAAACTGGACAAACAATAAATAAGGATAGATCCAACTTTCCTGATTTTATTTTTTGTAATAAACTTTCTTATTAAAATATAAAACTCATACAGAAAAATATACACATAAATGTGGAATTGATGACTTTTCACAGAGTGAATGAACTCATATAACCATTGTCTAGATCACGAAATCAAGCATTACACGTATCCGGAATCCCCCCTTATGCTTTGTCTGAATCAGTAGTGCTTTCCTCAAAGATTACTCTCATTACAGAGATGAGAAAATTCTAGCTCAGAAAGATGAAGAGACTTGCTTAAGCACACATAACAAATGGTAGACCTAGGATTCAAATCCAAGTCTCCTAAAGACTAAGGTTTTATTTTTCATTTCAGTACTTTCTCCTAATATTAGCTGTATTTTCGTACTTCATAAGGCTTCTTCCCAAAGTTAGTGCCAGTTGTTCATTTATATTGATGACAGTTTTAGGGGTCAGCAAATGGAGTCTGGTAAGTGGCTATTTGGTCTCCTTGCTGTACACAGAAATTTTCTAAGTTAAAATTGCATTCATTCTTTCATTCATTCATTCATTACCATATGTTGTGAGAGGGATAAAGAATTAAACATAGTCCCTATCCACCAGAAAAGTAATTGCAAAAACTGCCGACTTTAATATAAAGTAGAATAGTAAAAATATGGAATCACCCCCTTCCAATTTATCCTACACATGGCCAACAAAGTTATCTTTCTAAAAAAAATAATCTAATCATGCCTTCCTCCCAAAGAACTTTATTCTCTTCCCATCATATATTGCCTACAGGATAAATTCCACATTCCCTTGTCTGGCATCTGACTTCTGCAGAACTCCACAGGTAGAATCCTCACCCCCAGTAGTGTTGAAACCAGATATACCTGGGTATGAATGCCATATCTATCCCTTACTAAATGTCTGGCCTTTGAACAAATGATTTACCCACTCTCAATTTCAGTGACCACATTTATAACTAGAGGTGTCTTCACAAAGTCTGTAAGGTAAAAGATAATGTACACAATGCACTTTGCCCAGAGCTTGGCACATACTATTTTGTGAGTGGTAACTATTAGATATCAAATCATTTTGAGCTGCTTATAATTCCCCAAATTCAATGTTATCCAACTATTACTTTTGTTTGGGATAGTCTACTCCACCTCTGCCTCTCATCATTTTCCATTTGGTTAATTTCTACCTGAAATAGCAACCCTTGAGTTTTGGTGCCCCTAGTGAGGAGATTGTCTGGAGATGCTCTCTGTTTAAGAGAAAGAAGAGAGTTTTGTAAGATCTGGAGTACCGAGCTGGAGCGTATGATGTCCTACTGAGGATTCTATTTTGTGTGAGCTCTTAAAAATACCAGATAATAGAACTTAAAGAAAAAAAAAAAAAGGTAGATGTGTTTATACACCCGCATCTGGAAAGAAAAGGCACAGGGCTCTGCAATGCAAGAATTAAGCTGGTATTTGTATTTTTATTATGGTGATTGGCTTTACCTTCTCGTTTTGCATAATCTCTTTTTCAATGGTGAGGAGTGTAATTTCCCTTCAGTTCATAGAATAGTACTTGGAGAGGACAGAGAGGAAGTCTCTGCATTTTGTGAAAGAGAAAATTACCGGCACCTCTTTTGTTCCCTTAGGCAGGATTTGGATGGATTACTCATACTTAAAAAGGAAGGCGGCTTTTAACCTTAAAAAAAAAAAAAAGAAAGAAAGAAAAGAAAAAAGAAAAACTCCTTGCATTAACACAGTGCATTGACATGTTACTAAATCTAAGGAATTTTGAAGGATAAATTCCCAGACTTTATCCAAAACATGAAACAAATTCTTCAAACACAAGCTGCCAAGCTCATCAACTTGTTCAGATCCCTGCAACTTTGGTCTCACCAAACTGCTCGCTTAGCTCCTTGATTGGCTGCTTTAACCCTTCCAGGCTGATTGGGTGCTGGGCAGGGGGTGGCCTGGAGGGACTGTTCAACAAGCTCAGAGCATTGGCCCCTCTTGGAAGATCAGACTTCTGGAATCGATTTGGGTCCAGAATTGCATTACCCAAGGAATGTGGAGTATGCACAGTCCTTGACGGCTTGTGAACCACACTTCCTGAAGCTGGCCACCAGCCAGAGCTGAGGCCATCAGCATCTTAAAAATGAATTCTTTCTGAGACAAAGAACAATCCACCCGATTTCTGAAATCACTGAAGTAGAAAACTTGCCTGTAAGTAACCTAAAACCTGGTTGACGTTTAGACTCCTTTGTGTTTCTTGTAGATGAGGGGATCAAGTGTCACCCCAAAATGTCTTTTCCTTTCTATAGGCAGGCATTGTAAGGCACTGAATAGCCTGGGATTGTATCTTGCTGAAACTTAACTGCTCTACTCAGAAGACTGTTTCTCTGTCAGAAATATTGCCCACCAACTGCTCAAAAGACGGGGCAGAAAGGCCTAGATGTGGTAAGGAAAGATAAAGAGGTGGGATGATTCTCCCTCTCCAAGAACTTAAAGTCTAGGGGCAAGAGGAGACAAATATCTGTGAAGGATGCTCCAAAATCCAAATAAAGCAATAGTTTGGAGGGATGTCCTGCAGAGTTCTTCTAGGAAAGCGTGAGTTGCAGAGAAATGACTAGAAATACGGAGAACGTTCCAGCTGTTGAGAAAAGATGGGGACACAGGCTCAGAAGCAGGAGTCAGCAAAATTAGCTCTGGGTGTGCCTGGCTGAGTGGAGAAATCCTAGATGGGTCAGACTTCTGTCCCCATAGTTGAGTAATTGATTAACACTCTGCAGGCATATCTGACAGTTTTATTCCCCCACTACCAAATCCTGGCAGCTTAGATGATAATAATAGTGACGCTTTACCGTCAATGGACATTTTCACATATATTTTCTACTGAATTCCCCTTTCTATTTTTGAAGAGGTCTAAGAAAAATCTACCTGAAAAGTAAATAGCTTATATTCTGTAGTGTCAGAATTACACACCTATTCAGCCAGTTCCTCATCAAATCAATAAAAAAAAGTAACATACTCAAAGCATATTAATTGAGATTCTATTGAGGCCAATCTTTCCAAGTAAACCCCTAATATTGATCCCAATGAATTGGATCACATCTTTCATGAGTGTTTTTAATTTCTGCTTTTCAAAATACCACAAGAATTGTTATTTTTGACCCTGCTTCTAGACAGAGTTTAACCCATGAAATTAAGTTAGCTTGAGTATAAATTCTTTGAGGATATGGAAAATGTCTAGCACTGTCCTTTGGTGAACAAAGTAAGGAATAAGTGAGTGAATGAATGAATTTTTTAATGAAACTCTTTTTCATTAGTCAGAGATGGGCCAAATAATATGAAATGGCTGGACACGGTAGAAAACAAAACTGGTTAAATCACTCAGTGTCTTAAGGTGGTATTAACCAGAGTGTCATAAAAAATCATCAGTCTACTTCAGCAGAAATCGAGGTAATTGTAATTGTTATCATTATGGACTACTAACTAGTCCATCATGATAAAATGTAATTGTTATCATTATGGACTACTAGTTAGCCAACTGATTCAACTAACTTTCCACTGAGCAGTATATTCCAGGACTTTCAAAAGACCCCAACATTTCACAATGTATGAAATGGGGAGCCGGCAGGAAGGGCCCCTTAAAGATAATCTGATCTAGTCCATGTGTTTAGAAGGAAAAAACAAAGGCCCAAGGAAGTGCTATAACTTGCCCAATGTCACACATTTACTACAGAGCATGAAGGGTCTCCTCCTTCCAACCCAAATAATGCTCCTTCAGCTGTTCCAGGGCTCCATGCTGTGAACCCGTGGGAAGGAAGAAGAGCCAGGCCAAGGGGAACCAAGGAACCCAGGATGCAGGAACCAAAAGGTCTTCTGAGGAAGGGCTGAGGTGGTCGTAAGTATTCAAGAGCAGTTGAGCAGTTACTGAGGGATGTTAAACTAGGGTGCAAAGAGCCAGGAGACCCTATCCAAGTGAAGTAAAATGCAAGAAAAGCTTTGTTGGTGAAAACATCGGGAGGGAACGTTGCTGAAATCCAATCAGTAACCTCCACTGCTACGAGGACCTGCCCAAATGCAGCAACATCCGAGGAATTTGAGTTTCTTCTGCAGTTGTCTGGGAGAAGGATAAACTGGCTCATAAGAGCTCATAGCTAACATTACTGAGTGAGATGCCATGATTTCCAGTGATGCCAGAGCAAAAATAAAACTGAGGACCACAAAGAAATGACAGGGTGCTCAGATCCAAGCAGAACAAAAGGGCAGAGAATTGCCAGGAGTTGTTTTAAAAGAAAAATATCTTCACCCTGATGTCAAGGATAGAAAATCACAAAGAAAAGAAAAGAGATTGTGTTAAGATTTATCTTGACATGTTACTGTGGCAGATAAAGGCAAGGAAGCAAAGAGCGCTATGAAGAAGAGGATTAAACAGTTTTCATAGCATGAAAAAATGGGGCTGAAGTGGAATGTGAGGGAAAGATTTTCAATGTCAGGCCAGAGTTTGGGAGAGAGAATGTCTCACTACCCCACAGGGAGGAAGCAGCATTCCAACGGGTAGGGTCAGTGGAACCCTGGGATAAGAAGTATTTCTCCCCATGATTGCCTCACCCAAACCCCTGGATGGAAATATTAAAACTCAGATTGTGCCTACAGACGTAGCAGCAGAATGTAATAACCCAAAGGAGGGACAAAAGGCAAGGTGAAATGAACTGAATCAGGCAGATGGGCCCTCTTGCTACAACCATACAGTGGTGGAATTAGCGAGGGTCAAAACTGTAAGCATTCTGGGGCCAGGGCTGAACAATTTGGCCGAAATGGCTCAGTAACAGTTTGGTTACCATGTGTTTAGATGCAGCTTTGGTAAATTATCTGGATGTTTGGGCTACCTGAGGTCAAATATTTGGAGAATTAGAAAAATCAAAGTAATTGACAAGATTATTTTCTCTTTGGATTTCTGCCCAATACTTTGGCATCATCATCCTTAAAGTCAAGGGAAAAAAGCATGATGAATATACATGTGTAAATATACAGTTAAAAAAAAAAAAGCAAAGTTATGTTACTGTTTGTCTGGGTTATTTTTTTTTTTTTTGCAGTACGTGGCCTCTCACTGTTGTGGCCTCTCCCGTTGCAGAGCACAGTCTCCGGATGCACAGGCTCAGCGGCCATGGCTTACGGGCCCTGCCACTCCGCAGCATGTGGGATCTTCCTGGACCAGGGCACGAACCCGTGTCCCCTGCATCGGCAGGCAGACTCTCAAGCACTGCGCCACCAGGGAAGCCCTGGGGTATTTTTTTAGCTTGATGTTACAGTATGAGTCAAAGTTATGTCTATCTGTCACAGGTAGAAGGAAGGCATTACATGAGAAATCTCCTTAAAGTAACCTTAGTGCATCTCATCTAACTGATTGATCGGAAACGGGCATATCGAGGCAGATGAATTATCCAGAGGGGATGATTTCGGCTTTATTCTTTGTGTGGGATGTGGTTGAGAGCTTAGAATTTGAAGTCAAATATACTTCAAGTCATAGTGCTCTTGTGTGTCCAAAGGCAAATTGTTTAACCTCCCTGAACCTCAGTCTATACTTCTTTTAAAATGGGGCAAAAATGGCAGAACTTTATAAGATTATGATGAGCATTCACTGAGAACACACATATGGAGCATAATATAATACGGTGCCTGGGACACAGTAGGTGCTCAGTAAATGCTAGCTGTGACGTTAACAAGGTTGGACTGAATTGAGGAAGGGAACTAAGACATCTAGATGGATTTTTTTAATTTGTTTTTAACTCTGGAGTATTCTGCAGAAGACGTTTCCATCTCATACAGAACTGAGCTACATAACTTGGAAAGACCACTGCAATTCTAAAGTTCTAAGTGTTTATTATTTCATCAGTAAATATCTGAAGTCATCACTCACCTTTCCTATCAGTTGTCCAATTATCATTAATTTGTTAATAGAGGACCGCCAACAAGTGCTGAGCAAGTGTGGGGCCATTGTGGGCGTGACAGTGAAGAAGAGACTGATGAAGCATGCTCACTGTATACAGGTCAACAAATGCATAAATCAGGACACACTGAGTCATCATCTCATACGGGCATACAAGATAATGACTGTGCTCGGCACGTTGCAGTGCACTATCTGACTTAAATCTCATAACCCTGAAATAGGTACACTCATTATCCCCACTTCACAGAAAGGGAAGCTTAGGTTTGAAGAGGTTTTCAAATTTACCTGGGGTTATATAGCTAGGAAGTAGCATGAACCCAGATTATCAAACCCTTGTTTATGCCACTACCTGCCTCTCACACTTCCACCTCCTGCCTTTTGAGAGAATAAATATCACACTGATTTTTTTTTTTAAATCTGTGCAGTGTTATGAACCATTTTTGTAAGGTGGAAATCAGCAAGTACTATGAATGAAGTAATGGACTGGAAAACTAGATTCTTATCATAACCTGAGCACTAAGTAGTGGACAAGCCATTTACAAGCTCTGGTCCTGTGTGTCCTCTGCTTTAAAATACAGTTGTAATGTTTTACCTGTAGAATCCATTTCATCTCCACAAATTTGCTTAGACTAAGAGCCGGTCTCATGGATTAAAAGCATCCATTTTCCTGACTGTCATAAAATGTCTAGAGGATGACTCTTTGGTATTGACTCAGAAGGACCATTAAAACAGAGCATTATCTCATTAATTTTTTTTTAAATTGTGGTATAGTTGTTTTACAATGTTCTGTTAGTTTCTACTATAGAGCAAAATGGAGTTCCCTGTGCTATACAGCAGGTTCTTATTAGTTATCTATTTTATACATATTAGTGTATATATGTCAATCCCAATCTCCCAGTTGATCCCTCCACGTTTCCCCCTTTCGTGTCCATATGTTTGTTCTCTACATCTCTGTCACTGTTTCTGCCTTGCAAACCAGTTAATCTGTACCATTTTTCTAGATTCCACATATATGCATTAATATACGATATTTGTTTTTCTGACTTACTTCACTCTGTATGACAGTCTCTATGTCCATCCACGTCTCTACAAATGACCCAGTTTCATTCCTTTTTATGGCTGAGTGATATTCCATTGTATATATGTACCAGAGCTTCTTTATCCATTTGTCTGTCAATGGACATTTAGGTTGCTTCCATGACCTGGCTATTGTAAATAGTGCTGCAATGAACATTGGGGTGTATGTGTCTTTTTGAATTATCATTTTCTCTGGGTATATGCCCAGTAGTGGGATTGCTGGGTCATATGGTTATACTATTTTTAGTTTTTTAAGGAAACTCCATAATGTTCTCCATAGTGGCTGTATCAATTTGCATTCCCACGAACAGTGCAAGAGGGTTCTCTTTTCTCCACATATTCTCCAGCATTTATTATTTGTAGATTTTCTGATGATGCCCATGCTGACCAGTCTGAGGTGATACCTCACTGTAGCTTTGATTTGCATTTCTCTGATAATTAGTGATGTAGAGCAGCTTTTCATGTGCCTCCTGGCCATCTGTGTCTTCTTTGGAGAAATGTCTGTTTAGGTCTTCTGCCCATTGTCTGATAGGGTTGTTTGTTTTTTTGATATTGAGCTGCATGAGCTGTTTATATATTTTGGAGATTAATCCATTGTCTGTTGGTACATTTACAAATATTTTCTCCTATTTTGAGGGTTGTCTTTTTGTCTTGTTTATAGTTTCCTTTGCTGTGCAAAAGCTTTTAAGTTTTATTAGGTCCCATTTGTTTATTTTTGTTTTTATTTCCATTACTCTAGGAGGTGGGTCAAAAAAGATCTTGCTGTGATTTATGTCAAAGATTGTTCTGCCTGTGTTTTCCCTCTAAGAGTTTTATAGTGTCTGGCCTTACATTCAGCTCTTTGACCCATTTTGAGTTTATTTTTGTGTATGGTGTTAGGGAGTGTTCTAATTTCATTCTTTCGCATGTAGCTGTCCAGTTTTCCCAGCATCACTTATTGAAGAGGCTGTCTTTTCTCCACTGTATATTCTTGCCTCCTTTGTCATAGATTAGGTGACCTTAGGTGCTGCGTGGGTTTATCTCTGAGCTTTCTATCCTGTTCCATTGGTCTAAATGTTTGTTTTTGTGCCAGTATCATATTGTCTTGATTACTGTAATTTTGTAGTATAGTCTGAAGTCAGGGAGCCTGATCCCTCCTGCTCCGCTTTTTCCCTCAAGATTGCTTTCACTATTTGGGGACTTTTGTGTCTCCATACAAACTTTAAGATTTTTTGTTCTAGTTCTGTGAAAAATGCCATTGGTAATTTGATAGGGATTGCATTGAATCTGTAGATTGCTTTGAGTAGTATAGTCATTTTCACAATATTGATTCTTCCAATCCAAGAACATGGTATATCTCTCCATCTGTTTGTGTCATCTTTGATCTCTTTCATCAGTGTCTTAGAGTTTTCTGACTCCTGGTTTTTTACCTCCTTAGGTAGGTTTATTCCTAGGTATTTTATTCTTTTTGTTGAAATGGTGGGTGGGATTGCTTCCTTAATTTCTTTTTCTGATCTTTTGTTGTTAGAGTATAGGGATGCAAGAGTTTCTGTGCATTAATTTTGTATTCTGCAACTTTACTCAAATTCATTGAACAGCTCTAGTAGTTTTCTGATGACATCGTTAGGATTGTTTATGTATATCATGTCATCAGCAAACAGTGACAATTTTACTTCTTTTCCAATTTTATTTCTTTTTCTTCTCTGATTGCCATGGCTAGGACATCCAAAACTATGTTGAATAATAGTGGTGATAGTGGACATCCTTGTTTTGTTCCTGATCTTAGAAGAAATGCTTGCAGTTTTTCACCATTGAGAATGATGTTTGCTCTGGGTTTGTCTTATATGGCCTTTATTATGTTGAGGTAGGTTCCCTCTATGCCCACTTTCTGAAGAGTTTTTGTCATAAATCGGTGTTGAATTTTGTCAAAAGCTTTTTTTGCATCTATTGAGATGATCGTATGGTTTTTATCCTTCAATTTGTTATTATGGTGTATCATTGATTTGTGTATACTATAGAAAACTTGCATTCCTGGGATAAATCCCACTTGATCATGGTGTATGATTCTTTTAATGTATTGTTGGATTCTGTTTGCTAGTATTTTGCTGAGGATTTTTGCATCTATATTCATCAGTGATATTGGTCTGTGATTTTCTTTTTTTTGTAATATCCTTGTCTGATTTTCTATCAGCGTGATGGTGGCCTTGTAGAATGAGTTTGGGAGTGTTCTTTCCTCTGCAAATTTTTGGAAGAGTTTAAGAAGGATGGGTGTTAGCTCTTCTCTAAATGTTTCATAGAATTCACCTGTGACGCCATCTGGTCCTGGACTTTTGTTTGCTGGGAGATTTTTAATCACAGTTTCAATTTCATTACTTGTGTTTGATCTGTTCGTATTTTCTATTTCTTCCTGGTTCAGTCTTGGAAGGTTATACCTTTCTAAGAATTTGTGCATTTCTTCCAGGTTGTCCATTTTACTGGCATAGATTTGCTTGTACTAGTCTCTTATGATGCTTTGTATTTCTGCAGTATTCATCATAACTTCTCCTTTTTCATTTCTAATTTTAATGATTTGAGTCCTCTCCTCCTTTTTCTTGATGAGTCTGGCTAAAGGTTTATCAATTTTGTTTATCTTCTCAAAGAACCAGCTTTTAGTTTTACTGATCTTTGCTATTGTTTTCTTTGTTTCTATTTCATTTATTTCTGCTCTGATCTTGATGACTTCTTTCCTTCTACTAACTTCGGGTTTTCTTTGTTCTCCTTTCTCTCGTTCCTTTAGGTGTAAGGTTAGATTGTTTATTTGAGGTTTTTCTCGTTTCTTGAGATAGGCTTGTATTGCTATAAACTTCCCTCTTAGAACTGCTTTTGCTGCATCCCATAGGTTTTGGGTCATCATGTTTTTGTTGTCATTTGTCTCTAGTTATTTTTTGATTTCCTCTTTGACTTCTTCAGTGATCTCTTGGTTATTTAGTAGCATATTGTTTAGCCTCCGTGTGTTTGTGTTTTTTACATTTTTTTCCTGTAATTTATTTCTAATCTCATAAAGTTGTGGTCAGAAAAGATGCTTGATATGATTTCAATTTTCTTACATTTACTGAGGCTTGATTTGTGACCCAAGATGTGATCTATCCTGGAGAATGTTCCGGGTATACTTGAGAAGAAAGTGTAATCTGCTGTTTTTGGATGGAATGTCCTATAAATATGAATTAAATCTATCTGGTCTATTGTGTCATTTAAAGTTTGTGTTTCCTTAGTAATTTTCTGTCTGGATGATCTGTCCATTGGTATAAGTGAGGTGTTAAAGTCCCCCACTATCATTGTGTTACTGTCGATTTCCTCTTTTATAGCTGTTAGCAGTTGCCTTATGTATTGAGGTGCTCCTGTGTTGGATTCATATATGTTTATAATTGTTATGTCTTCTTCTTGGATTGATCCCTTGATCATTATGCAGTGTCCTTCCTTGTCTCTTGTAACATTCTTTATTTTAAAGTCTATTTTATCTGATATGAGTATTGCTACTCCAGCTTTCTTTTGATTTCCATTTGCATGGAGTATATTTTTCCATTCCCTCACTTTCAGTCTGTATGTGTCCCTAGGTCTGAAGTGGGTCTCTTGTAGACAGCATATATATGGGTCTTGTTTTTCTATTCATTCAGTGAGCCTGTGTCTTTTGGTTGGAGCATTTAATCCATTCACATTTAAGGTAATTATCAATATGTATGTTCCTATTAACATTTTCTTAATTGTTTTGGGTTTGTTTTTGTACATCCTTCTCTTCTCTTGTGTTTCCCCTTAGAGAATTTCCTTTAGCATTTGTTGTAGAGCTGGTATTGTGGTGCTGAATTCTCTTCGCTTTTGCTTGTCTGTAAAGCTTTTGATTTCTCCATCAAATCTGAATGAGATCCTTGCCAGGTAGAGTATTCTTGGTTGTACGTCCTTCCCTTTCATCACTTTAAATATATCATGCCACTCCCTTCTGGCTTGTAGAGTTTCTGCTGAGTAATCAGTTGTTAACCTTATGGGAATTCCTTTGCATGTTATTTGTCATTTTTCCCTTGTTGCTTTTAATAATTTTTGTCTTTAATTTTTGTCAGTTTGATTACTGTGTGTCAGCATGTTTCTCCTTGGGTTTATCCTCCCTGGGACTCTCTCTGCTTCCTGGACTTGGGTGGCTATTTCCTTTCCCATGTTAGGGAAGTTGTTGAGTATAATCTCTTCAAATATTTTCTCAGGTCCTTTCTCTCTCTCTTCTCCTTCTGGGACCCCTACAGTGTGAATGTTGGTGCATTTAATGTTGTCCCAGAGGTCTCTTAGGCTGTCTTCATTTCTTTTCATTCTTTTTTTCTTTATTCTATTCCATGGCAGTGAATTCCACCATTCTGTCTTCCAGGTCACTTACCATTCTTCTTCCTCAGTTATTCTGCTATTGATTCCTTTTAGTGTATTTTTCAGTTCAGTTATTGTATTGCTCATCTCTGTTTGTTTGTTCTTTAATTTTTCTAGGTCTTTGTCAAACATTCCTTGCATCTTCTTGATCTTTGCCTCCATTCTTTTTCCGAGGTCCTGCATCATCTTCACTATCATTACTCTGAATTCTTTTTTCTGGAAAGTTGCCTATCTTCACTTCATTTAGTTGTTTTTCTGGGGTTTTATCTTGTTCCTTCATCTGGGACATAGTTCTCTGTCTTTTCATTTTGTCTATCTTTCTGCGATTGTGGTTTTCATTCTGCAGGCTGCAGGGTTGTAGTTCTTCTTGCTTCTGCAAGAAGAATTTAATGTACCAAGATCTGACACATTTCTTTTACTCCTTGAAGCCTTGGCTTCTGGAATTTTATCCACTGTTTAGACTTGCAACACCTCTTCTCAATTCTCATTATCTCTTCCCCGTCTCACTGTGTAATCAGAGTACAGTTAAAGGAGCAATTCCATGACACAGTTCATCAGCTTTGTCTGGCCAAGGCTGAAGACTCACTTCAAGACCAAAGGCATTATGAAGTTGCTGACTACTCTACCTATGAGTGCTAGTCCTTGCTGTTCCTGAGAAACCATAGCATAATACCATTAATGGTGACACATATGATCCAGCAATCCCACTCCTGGTCATATATCTGGAGAAAACCATAATTCGAAAAGATACATGCACCCCAATGTTCATTGCAGCACTATCTACAGTAGCCAAGACATGGAAGCATCCTAAATGTCCATCAACAGAGGAATGGATAAAGAAGTTTTGGGACATATATACAATGGAATATTACTCAGCCATAAAAAAGGAATGAAATCATGCCATTTGCGGCAACATGGGTGGACCTAGAGATTATCATACCAAGTGAAGTAAGTTAGTCAAAGACAAATATTATATATCACTTATATGTGGAATCTAAGAAAGTGATACTAATGAACTTATTTATAAAACAGAAACAGACTCACAGACTCTGAAAACAAACTTATTGTTACCAAATGGGGAAGGTTGGGGGTCGGGATAAATTAGGCATTTGAGATTAGCATATACATACTCCTATATATAAAATAATCAACAAGGACCTACTGTATAGTACAGAGAACTCTACTCAATATTCTGTAAGAACTCATATGGGAAAAGAATCTGAAAAAAATGGATATATGTATAACTGAATCATTTTGCTATACACCTGAAACTAATACAACATTGAAATCAACTGTACTCCAAAATAAAATAAAAATTAACTTAAAAAAAATGGTGACCAAATCATTTGAGATTATTAAGGAGAAAAAACCCTTATTCCCAAAGTAGTCACAGGAGGAGGGAGAAGAGAGGAGTTTCTCCTAGTCAGTAATTATTGATGTTCTCCTCCACCAAAAAAAATTTTTTTTTTTTTTTTAGTGGTTTGGGAAGTGTTAACTTCCAACCCTTAGGAATGGAGCAGGGGTGTACAAAGTAATCAGCCCAGTGACATTATTTTTGTTTCCATAAAAGTCACAGCTTTCAAATTCCCCCCAATGGAAAATTCTCTGAATGTGACTTTTGAATACACATTAATGTTGACAAGTTGGACTGCGTGGCCTGTTGTTAGGTTAAAGCTGATGAACTGGCCCATCCCTTACACTGTCAGTGCAAAAAAGACTAACACTTATTCTTAGTATGAGGCAATTTTATGACTCTGGTAAGTGACTACGTGGAAGACCAAAATATATCACATTTTTCCCCCCAAATTTTGATAATACCAAATGACTTCCCCAAGGGGTTTTCAAAGAAGGAAAATAGCGATGCCACAGATACTGCATAGAGTAAATTTGAAAGCCAATATTTCAACCATTGCCACCTCTTAGGAAGTTTACTCATTACTTTTAAAGCTATTACTGACCACTTATTTTGTGCCAGGTGATACAAAGATAGTGAATGTTATTCTTGCCTCAAGGCATTCACAGTGTGAGGAAGGAGATGGTGAAGTAATCAGACAATTCTAATTTGGAGTTGAGTACTTTCCCCACTACAACCCAATGCTCCCCCAAAGTGTTGGACAAATTCTAACTTTAGGCATCAGCTCACACCAGCTTCTTGAACAGCTGGATCTACAACTGGAAACCACAAGATTAGGGGTGAAGCTTTGTTCAGACATCTCTGTAACAGCTACTCTGGCCATCACAGGCCCCAAAAGAAGGCTAGAGCTGTGCTGGAGAGTCTGCTGCCAAAGCTTCTTGCTGACTCCATCTGTGTCATCGGCACTAACATCACACCTCCTCAGCATCTCAGGGCAGAGCCCAGTTCTGACATTTTCACACTCAGAGCCAGTCAGAAGCAGAAACTAATGTTTGTGTTGCTGACATGTCATTCTCTTTTATCCTCTGACATCAGCCAGTCCCTATGTCTCTCCTCCAGCCCCCCTTAGTGTGGATCACAAGACACTTGAAAAACAAGACAGGAAGTAACCCTCACGTCATGGAGTCCATCCACAGGAGATGAGTAATTTGCAGGGACATATTAGGTGTCCTTATTGTCCTCATCCCATTCTTTCTGCTTTCAAATTTCTACTCCTGTCAGACCATGAATTTGATTCTTCCACATCCTTTACCCTGATGAAGAGAAGCCTGGAGAAGCTGACTTAGCTGCTCCTTTCAAGGACACTTCAGCCTTTGCCTTCAACCTGCTAGCCCTTCAGTCAGGATATCACTACTTTGCTTCCTTGTGTCCCATTAGAAGTTTCCCTTCACAGTTTCCTTCTCAAAAATAATCACCTCAGATCCCTGAAAGGCACTTTAGACCCTTGGGAATGTTTGAATGCTGAGTGCAAAGATGCAAGTCACAAGAGTCTCTTCAGAAGACATTCAAGAAAAGGCATCTTCCAACTTCAAAGTATACAAAATGTTGTTCTTCCTCTTCAAGTTAAAATGCTTTCATACTTTACCAAATATGTATACAATTTCTGTGACTATTATAAAAAGAGCTCAAGTTTTATATCTATTTTGAATGCCAGTTTTAAAAATCTTCTTAACATAAAAGTAAAAATGATCAATGATCCTACCGTTCAGAGATAGTCAACATTTGCTCAAATTCTGTTTTCTTCCTATTGCCCTTTAATTGGCAGCTAGAAACTCATACTGAGGAAGAGAGGAATCAAGTACCCCAGGTTCCAAAAGAAAGCTAAAATTATTTGGAGTCAAGTACTTCCTCAGAGTTGTCTGCCCCAATCATGTCACATGCATACATACACACAACAACATGCTGTATAGACTAGTGGGTGTATAAAATGATTACTAAAAGGAAGAAAGATTTGGGTTAGGATTGAAAGAATTGACTAGAAATAAATATGGTTCATGAGCCTCACAGGGAGTGTGTGTCATTTTTTCTCCCTTTCCTTTGGGACAGAAGACCTAGTTCCCCCACCATGCCGGTAGGGGAAGCTCCAATGGCATGGATAGAGGAAGAAGGAAAAAACAGTGCTTTGGGCTAAAACTTTGCTGTTGCTGAGGCAGGGAGGATTGGAGATGAGCATTAAATTGGAAATTAAATTGCAATTTTAAAACAAATTAAATTCACTGGATGGGACTGCATTTACTAGTAACTGAAAATGAACAGAAGTAGTATCTGTCCAAGATATTGTTAAGAGGCAAAAAAGAGACATTTGAACATTTTCAGACGAAGGGTTTTAATGCTCTTGAGGGAGCTTCTGCACATAGAAAAGATTAGTTTTGGTTTAAAATTTTTGACTGATAATTTATTTAACTTATAAACTCAAACACCTCATTAAGTTCAAATTATAAATCTTATGGAATCATTTGCATGTCATAAGTTTTAACAATAATTTTTAAGTGTCTATAATGTTTGCTCCCATTTATTAATATAGTTAATTAGACACTTTAACTGTGTTAAGCTAAGTTTGTAGATGTAATATATTATGATTCCTTTCTAATACTCAGTTGTATGACTCCACAAACAGAACCTTTATGAGTACTAAATAATTCTTATACATCTTAAATAATTCTTATAATTTAAAAATACGGTGCCTCTAAAATCTTCTTATATAGTAGCCTAATACTTTGCATAACATCTCAACTTAAACCTGCAAGTCTAAATTAATTACTCAATTATATTGTTTAAATTGAAGTTATAAGGCAATTAATCTAAGAGAAAAGTTCTATAAAACATTTTAAAGTATATGGAATGTATTATATATGCAGATTCTTTGTTATTATAAAATTATTAATATTATGGATTTTAGCCTCTTAAATATTTCTATACTTCATTTAACATTTTCCTAGGATTAAAAGATGGACCATCATCCAAGGAAGACAGTTATTTGAGGTTGCCTCCCCATGAAGCAAGACACTTTCCACCATAGCTAACTGGAGTTCCTTACAACCAGAGATCCTGGCCAGGTAGAAATTCTGGAGCCCTGGACGTCTACTGAGAACAATTCTTCTCACACACCCCAACTATAACACAGAACCCCCTCTTTTGAAATATTATGAAAAGTTTTTCATTCTTTGACTACTCTCAGAAAAGCACATCTTTCTTTTAGACTGAACAGTTGATTAGAATTTTCATTTTTCTTGCTCTTAATTTGTGAATATGTATTTTTCATCAAAGTCTAAAGAACTTTGTGCTTGATGGCGCCCTCCAGATAAGTAAACATATTTTCTATTTATTTAATGACTATGAAGAGTTAAAATCTTTCTAATTGTAGATTTGTTCATTTCTCCTAGTAGTTCTGTCCATTTTTACTTCATATATTTGTAAGACTATGTTATTAGGCACATGTGAATTGAAATTTGTTATATATTCATGGTGAATTTAAGCTCTAACAATGCCAAAGAGATGCTCTTTATCTGTTATTACCTTCTAAATTAAAGTATATTTTGTTGATATTAACAAAGCTATATATTTCCTACTTCTGATTTGCATTTACATGATTTACATGGTATTTCTCTTTCCAAGGTTTTAATTTAATCTTTTTTATATCATTCATTTTAGATGCTCCTCTTGTAAACAAGTGTACATTTCAATTAGTTTTAATTTGGAGAATTTAACTTGTTTCCATTTAATGTAGTCACTGATATATTTGGATTTAAACCTAACATCTTATTTTTGCTTTATTTTGCTTATTTTGTCCTTCTTGTTCTTATTTCTCTCACTCTCCTTCGTAATATTTTTTAGTAGATTACATTTTATCATTTCATTTCTTTCCCGTGTTTGGAAGTTACATACTAGATTTCTTTCCTACAAATAGATAAGCTAACAATTAAAAATCTAAAACTAATACCTCTACCCTCCTCCTGGGCAATAGAAAGGTCTGTGGACATTATAACTTTTTTTCCGCAAATGTATATACTGATGTTGTAATGTTTTAAAATCTATGGGTTTTTTTGTCATGACTCAATATTATTTTTGTTTTACACAAATTAATTTACATTTACCACATATTTACTTTTTCTTTACTCTTCTTTCTTGCATTTTAGAAATTCTATCTAAAATCAATTCCCTTTCTGCATGAAGAATACATTTTAGAATATCCTTTAGAGAAGGTGTGCCAGTGACAAAGTCAGTTTTTGTTTATTTGAAAATATCTTTATTTACTTCCATCTTGAAAGATACTCTTCCTGAATAAAGTATACACAGTTGGTAGCTACTGCATAAAATTGAGAATAATATTCCACTACCTTCTGGCTTCCATTTTTGCTACTGAGAAGTCAACTTCAGACTAACTCTGAAGATCATATATCTTTTTTCTCTGTTTTTAAGATTTTTCTCTTTGTTTCTGATGTTGTGCAGTTTTACTATGATGTGTGTAGGTGTAGGAGTTTTTTATTTATTCTGTTGAGATTCACTGGGCCTTTTAAAACTGTGACTCCATTTTTTCAGATGTTCTAAAAAATTCTCAGCAATTATCTCTTTAAATATTGCCTCTCTCCCATTTTCTCTCTTCTCCTTTTTTGGAGAGACATTAAAGTTCTTAGCCCTTCTTACTCTGTCCTAAGTGTCTCTTACTCTTTCTTCTGTGTTTTCTATCTTTTTGTTGCCTAATATTGCATATTGTATAATTTCTTCTGGCCTATCTTCCAGTTTGCTAATTATTCTTTCTTCAGCTGTGGCTAATCTGTTGCTCAACCATTGAGATTAAGTTATGGCATTTGTATTTCTAGGAGTTTTCTACTTGGTTTTCCGTCAAATTTGTGATATCATTTTTTATGGTATCCTATTGCTTGAAGCCATTCCAAACTTATCTTGTTTCTTGAAGTATATAGAACATGGCTCTTTTATAGGTTGTGTCTGATATTCCAATATCTCAATCTTTACATGAATTTTCCCAACTTGTTTTGTTTCTGTTCGTTCTTATTCATGTCAGTTTGGTGTTTTGTTTGTTTGTTGGCTTAGTTATCTCTGACAGCCTGCTAGTCTTTGTACTTGAAAAAAATTTTGTAGGAATGATCTCAGGCCTTCTCCATAGAATATCTGCATTTTCTTCTGCCAGGTGGCCAGGAGTACCACCAGCCCAGGATCACCATATATTGTCTTCTGTGAGACTCCTCGCTTTTTGGGCTCTGGGTTTTATTTCTATACCCCACACCTCACATCAAAACAATAGTTTACATGAGCAAGGATACCCTTGGGGCAAAAGAAACCTCCATATTCAGCTTCTCTTTTTGGATTATCAATATTTAAAATTTTTTTTCATGGAAGAGTTGGTCTGCGTAACCTAGAAACAAAGACCTTTGAGTTTATTGGGATTTTTGCTTTTTTCAGTAATTACTTAGATCATACAACTCTTGAAGATATTTTCAAATATAGCCAATTGAAATCGACTTGTCCCATGGCTTTAGCTGACTTAAAGCCCCAGATTATGAAGACTTTCTTCAGATATAATAAACTATAAACTATCATTGAAGGTAATAAATGGAGAAAAATGAAAGCATTTGTAGTTGTGTACCACCAAATACTACAGGTGAGACAAAATGCTCCTAAAAATATATTAAATCAGGAGCATTTGTCTCATAAATTTACTTTGAACTATTTATTTTTAATGTCTCCAAGGTATCTAATTACATAAATAAACCACAATTATTTGATTATTCAGCTTTTGTCAACCATTATATTTTCCAATTTTTCACTATAACACCTAACTCTGTGTTGTATTTGTACATAAATCTCTGTGAAAATCTCTGATGTTTTTTCAATACAAATACTTTGAAATGAGATTACTTGATCAAAGAAGGTGAGCATATATGCCTGTCAATAAGCACTGCCAAATCACCCTCCAGTGAGGTGACTATAATTTTCACCTGCCAGCAACAAGACCTGAGTTTCTGTTTAAATAGTCCTTACCAACATTGATTATTATCACTGAAAAATATATTCACTTACTTATTGGAAAGATGAAAAAAAATATTTTGTTGTTTTAATACCAATTTCTTTTATTATTACGTACTTGAACTTTTTGTCTAAGCGTATTAGCCATTGGAATTTCTTTAATAAATTATCTGTTCACTTCTTATGCTATTTCTAACTTTGAATGCTTATCACGTTCCTTACTACATTAACTTTACTAGTTAACTTACTGCAGTGCTTTATAAATTAAGTATATTGACCCACTGGCTTTCACATAATTTGCAAATACTTTTATACTTTGTCTTTCAGATTGATTTACAGTGCTTTTTCACATACAGATTTTTGTAGTTAAATATCCTAATTTTTTCCTTTATGGTTTCAATAATGATCATTGTCAGAACATTCATTGTATAATTTATTACATCAATAACTTTTGAAGACCAAGAATAAACAAAACAATCTTGAAAAAAAGAACAAAGCTGGAGGACCTACACTTCTTGATTCCAAAGCATACTACAAAGCTACAGTAATCAAGACAGTGTGGTAATGGCATAAAGATAGACATATACATCAATGGAATAGAATTGAGAAGCTGGAAGTACACCCTTACAGTGAAGGCCAATTGATTTTAGACAAAGATGCTGAGATTTAAATGGGGAAATAATTGTCTTTTCAACAAATGATTCTGAAAGAAATTAATATCTACATGTAAAAGAATAAAATTGGACCTCTTCCTTACACCATACACAAAATTAACTCAAAATAGAGCTTAGACATGAATATGAGAACTGAAACTATAAAACTCTTTTTAAAAAGAGAGTAAATCTTCATGTCCTTGGGTTAGGCAATGACTTTTTCAGAACAACACCAAAAGCACAGACAGCAAAAGAAAAAAAACTAGATAAAGTTAGACTTGATCAAAATTAAAAAGAAACCTTTGTGCTGCAAATGAAATCATCAAGAAAGTGAAAAGACAAACCCACAGAATGGGAGAAAATATTTGCAAGTCAGATATTTGATAAGGGACTACCACTGCATAACCACTAGGATGGCTAAATCAGAAAGACAGATAAGAATGTGAATGAAATTGGAGCTCTCATCCATTTCTAGGCAGAATTTAAAATGGGAAGGATACAACCTAAATGGGAAAATAATTTGAAAAAGGATATACACATGTATATGTATAGCTGAATCACTTTGCTGTACACTGGAAACTAATACAACATTGTTAATCAAATATACTCCAATATAAAATAAAAAGTTAAAAAAAAAACGGGAAGGATGCTTTAGTCTAGAAAACTCAAAAGATGTTAAACATACAGTTACCATATGACCCAGCACTTCCACTCCTAGGTATATACTCAAGAAAGAAAAACATATGCCTACACAATGACATATATGAATATCAAAGCAGCATAAACAAAAAGTAGAAACAACCCAAATGTCCATCAACTGATAGATGGATAAACAAACTGTAGTATATCCATACAATGAAGTATTATTTGAGAGTAAAAGGAAATGAAGTACTGATACATGCTGCAACATGAATGAACTTTAAAAACATTATGCTAAGTGAAAAAAAAACAGACACAAAAAATATATATTATGTGAGTCCATTTATATTAAATTCCCAGAATAGGCAAATTTATAGAGACAGAAAGTTGATTAATGATTGCCAGAGGATAGTGGGAGGTGAAATGGGGAGTGACCACTAATGGGCATGGAGTTTCTTTTTGGAGTGATGAAAAAGTTTAAAATTAGATTCTGGCAATGGTTGCAGAACTCAGTGAGTATACTAAAAACCATTGAATTCTACACTTCAAATAGTATGGTATGTGAATTGTATTTCAATAAAACTGTTAAAAATAAATGTTGGAAAGTAATTTGATAAACTTCTAAATCTATCCAAGATAGAAACAAACCTTTGCAAAGTGAGACTTAATTAACAAAATAAACATATCAAACCAAGATCATATTTCAATCTACTTAATGATGAAATACTGGAGGCACTCTCATTAAAAGGATAAAATAAGTGCACTAGAATCTGATATATTTCTGGAATATAGAACCAATGAAATAAAGCATGAAAAAGTAATGAAGTATATATTTTGACATTCTTTTTTCTTTTTTGATGGATACAAGTTTAATTTACTATAATCAACTGAATTTCTATATACCATCAACAATCAGAAAATGATAGTTTAAAAATAGCATTAAAATAGCATCAAAAAACTCAAAACACATGAAATAGGGAAAATAGGTAACCTTACAGTTGAGAAGACTGGCAGATACTACTTCAACCAAGTGGGCAAAATTAACATTACCAGCAAAGGGAAAAATGGACACTATGTACCTCTTGATATGGTGCACAAAGAGAGAGACAAAGTTACTTTCATGGTTTTTTCTTCCCCAAATGCATAACCTACATCCAACCATGAGGAAATATCAGACAAAACCAAATCAGGGATGTTATTATCTATATATAAATTTTAATTAAAAAAAGAAATAATATAAATTCTACCCAAGTTCTTCCAAAAACAGAAGCAATGGAAATACTCTCCAACCCATGAGCCATGGCCGCTGAACCTGCGCGTCCGGAGCCTGTGCTCCGCAATGGGAGAGGCCACAACAGTGAGAGGCCTGCGTACCACAAAATTATATATATATATATATATATATATATATATATATATATATATATATATATATATATATATATATATATATATATATATAAAGGATAATACATCATGATCAAGAGAGATTTATCTTAGAAATCCAAGACTGGCTCAATATTCAAATATAAATCTATGTAATTCACTATATCAATAGACTAAAAGGGAAAATACATGATAACCTTAAAATATGTACAAAAGGCACTTAACAAAATGCAACATTCTTTCATGATAAAAATTTTCAACAAACTAAGAAGAGAAGGAAACTTTCTTAGCCTGATAAAAGATGTTTAGCAAAAAACAAAAACAAAAAAACCTTAAAGGTAACAGACTGAATGCTTTCCTCCTAAGCTTTGGAACAAGGCAAGGATATCCTCTACCACTACTCCTATTCAATGTCATACTGAAGGTCCTAGCCAGTCAATAAGGTAAAAAAACATAAATAAAGAAAGAAAAGGTGCATAATATTGGAAGGTAGGAACTATTTCTATTCGCAGATGATATTTAAAAACTACTAGAATCAATATGTGATTTAGGAAGGTTTCAGGTTAATATTTTAAAAAAGCAATTTTATGTCTACATACTAGTAATAGATAATTGGTAATTGAATATTTTCAAAAGACCACTTACAAAATCAGCAAAAAAAAAACACCGTATAATACTTGGGTATAAGTGTTTCTAAAAATATGTTCTAACTGTTTGCTGAAAACTGAAAAACACTGTGAAAGAAATCAAATATATAAATAAATGGAGATGTGTATCATATTCATGCATTGGAAGACCTATATTGTTAAGATTTCAATTCTCCCCAGTCATCTATAGATTCAACACACTCCCATACATCTTCAGGACATCATTTCCTTTCATTGATCAGGGAGAATGTTCACTGCAGTAATTCTTAACCTTTTTGGGGTTATATATCCTTCTAGTAAAGGATAAAAAATTTAAAGCAGAAAGGAAATAGGGAGGGTATTCTTAATGCCAGAAGACATGAGCAGGGATAACAATATGAACCATAGAGATCTGTTTAAGGAATATCAGAACTGAGCGCTTGGAGATCAACTTGCCCAATACCCTACTATTAGAAACAAGAAAGTTGAGACAAAGAGAGCTGATGCAACTTTCTAAAAGTCATGCAGCCTCAGCATCTGTGGTACGGCCCCCCCAGAAAGTAGTCTCCTGACTACTTATGCAATGACTTTTCCGAGGACAATAAATTACATATTTATAAAAAATTATTTCTACCTGCATAAAATACCTTGAAGCCTGGAATCATGACTCTTTGTCACCCTGCAGCACTTATATGCAGTAGAAAAACTATACAGTTATACTAAATTGAATTCAAAGAAATGTATAATGAATTAGCCTATACTCAGAAATTTATACTTGCCTATTCTAAGGTGGGGTTAGTGGGATTCATTAGAAGTCTGTTTGGCCCAAGGTTATCTGGATTATCTGGAACCAAGAACTTATCTGGAACCAAGAAAGTTCTCTACATCACCAATGGTAATGGATGAAAAAGGAAAAAAAAAGTAATTCAGACTCACTGCTACCAAGGCGTAAATCAGAGAAAATCAAGTTGAGATTTTCTTATTAGTTCAGACTCAAGGAAAGAGTCTTCAAAAAGCCTTTAAAAAAAAGGAAAAGAACCAAGTATCCCACCTCAATTTCAGAGAATTATTGGGGAGGTGTGTGTCCTTTACCACCTTAATGCTTACTGAATGGTGCCAATTCAGAAGACCAGCCCTACCAGAAACTAGTACCCCTACTAAGCCCTGTCAATAAGAGGAGAGAACCTGATGAAAGAAGCTGCTCAGGGTCATCGCAGGGCTTGTGAAGAGGAGCTATTCCCTGCCTCATTTTAGAGGAATTTTTTCCCCATACCCGAGAGCGAATCACTTTGTAAAGTCTGAGGGTGTTGGTAAAATAAGACAGGTATTTAATAATTCCATTGCTGGACATCTGCTTCACCAAAAAGATGTCTTTTGGGGTCTTGGATGTAGTAGAAACAAGAACTATGGAGAGATGTCAAGGTGGGAGACTACCAGTGATGAGTGGAGACAGGATTGACATCCTTTCTCAGTTTTGAAGAGATTCAGAAAATAATCCTACATGCCTGAAGGCCATAGGGATTTGAAGAAATTAAGTGCTACAATCTCTCTTCAACTGACACAGCAGGTTGAGGACAGCAGAACATCAGAGAAGTGAAGCATGGTACCACCTCCCGGGAGTCAGTAGGAAGATACGGCCAAGTCTTACAGGACGTCACCAATGACTAGGAAGGAGTTCCTCATCAGTAAGGCAGGTGAGAGCAACCATCCATGTACTTAGAGTTCACAGGCAAAGAGCTACAACAGCCATCAGGACCACCCAAGGGCAAGACTGCAACATTGTCCAGTTAAAAAGGAAAGTTGTCTTCTTTTTCTCTTTCTGCTATCCCAACGCCTGAGAAACTATTGCCAGGAGGAGGGAGAGGGTAGAGCTACCTGAGAGCCAGGCCACACAACCCTCACCCTCACTCCAAGACAGTGAAGTCCCAGCACTGGGTGGAGGGGAAAAGACCACTTTGGAGAGAATATGAGATGGAAGTTTTAAGATGAAAGTACTGGATTTCAGAAACAGATATCAAACCATTTAAACAGTCAAAAGGAGAAGTGGTTATAGAAGGGCCAAATAATATTAAGTGGGTTACTATCCAGGATGAAAAGAAAATTCAACATTATACAGAGGCCATTTATAGAAGATTCAAACCTTTTTAAATGTACATCTCCAACAAAATGCAATCCATCAATAAATTAGTCACATATATTAATGTATTATATATGAATGTAACACTAAAAGATTGTTAGTTTTAACCTTCCCTAACCTCTCCATCTACCTGGTTCTTAAATAAAAATTGACCAGGGGGAAAAAAAATCTGGTCTCTCAAATGCTTTCATTGATCCCAGCCTCCACTACGACTATACCTTCATTGATCCCAGCCTCAGCTATGACTAATCTCACATAAAACTTTTCATCTGGCTTCAAATGGTGCAAGTTTTATGCCTTTGACTCACCTTTCCATTTACAACCTCATTTAGCTCTTCGACCCAACATTTGGCACCACTTCCCTGGATATGACCTTTTGGTTTTTTTCTTCAACTATGATTCATATTTTCCCTCCAGCTGCAGAGCCATCAATCACCCGGGGTCAGCACCTCACCTGATCTGGCTTGACATCTGGGCTTGCAGGCTAGAGTGCAACTAGTTTGCCAAAGCTTCCATTAGTTTTATCTAGTCCAGATCTGAGTCACACCATGCCAGAACATAAAGAGGGCTCCTTCACCAGAGAGACATGTTTCTTGTCGTTTTTGTTTTTAGATCTTTACTGTTTGATACTCTCTGCAGCATTCAGATATTCCTGTACCTAAGGAGTCATTAATCAGAAGGTATCACAAAGGTTTAGCCTCATTAGGACCAAGCTCTGTCCAACATTGATAGCTAACAGAAACACACTCCAGTAGAAACCCTGAGTTTCACAGTTAATCAGAAAAGTCATTCAAGTTGATGATTTATACAGACTTATCAAAAAGTACCATAAACATTAATTCTAACTAAAAGCAAATAGAAATGTAAATTTATTTACCAATCTTATAACATAGGAGCACAACTTTTTCTTTGAGTATAGATCAGCTGATGAATGTTCTGCCTAGTTTTTATTGCCTAAATAACACACCGTGCATGTGGTGGGGGAGGGCGTATATAAGAACCTTCCCCTCGATTTTGCTGTGAGCTTTAAACTGCTCTTTAAAAATAAAGTCTTAATTTTTAAAGTGTGTTATTTATGCAATAAATTGTTGGAATCATACAGTATTTAACCTTTTCGACTGGCTTCTTTCACTTTGTAATATGCAGTTAGAGTTCCTCCACGTCTTTTCATGGCTTGAGAGCTCATTTTCTTTTTAGTGCTGAATAATATTCCATTGTTAGGGAGTAACACGTTTATTTACCTACTCACCTACTGAAGAACATCTCAGTTACTTCCAAGTTTTGGCAATTACAAATCAAGTTGCAATAAACATCCATGTGCAGGTTTTTGTGTGGACACAAAGTTCTCAATTCCTTTGGGTAAATACCAAGGATCTCAGTTATTAGATGGTATGGCAGGAGTATGTTTAGTTTTATAAAACAAACAAAACACTGCTATACCATTTGGTATTCCCACCAGCTATGTATGAGAGTTCCTTTTGCTTCACATTTTGACTACCATTTATTGTCGTCATCCAAACAGGCGTGTAGTGGTATCTCGTTATTATTTTAATTTGCATTTCCATGATGATATATGATGTGGAGCATCTTTTCATATGGTTATTTCTCATCTGTATATCTTCTTTGGTGAGGTGTCTAGTAAGGTCTTTGATCCAGTTTTTAATCAGGTTTTTGGTTTTCTTATTGTTGAGTTTTTGTATATTTGGGGTAATAGGCCTTTATCATATATGTCTTTTGAAAAACTTTTCTTTCAGTCTGTGGCTTGCCTTCTCTTTCTCTTGACATTGTCCTTCACAGAGAAGATGTTTTTAATTTTAATAAAGCCCAGATTATTGATTTTTTCTTTTGCGGATTGTGCCTTTGGTGTTGTATCTAAAAAGTCATTGACGTACCCAAGGTCAGATAGGTTTTCACCTATGTTATCTTCCATGAGTTTTATAGTTTTCATTTTACATTTAGGTCTGTGATCCATTTTGAGTTAATTTTTGTGAAGGGTATCAGGTCTGTGTCTAGATTTGTTTTTTCCATGTGAATGCCCAGTTGTTCCAGCTCCCTTTTGTTGAAAAGACTATCTTTGCTCCTTTGTATAACCTTTGCTTCTTTGTCAAAATTCAGTTGACTATATTTACATGGGCCTATCTGCGGGATCAGAATTCTATTTCATTGATCTATTTATCTGTTCTTTCCTCAATACCACACTGTCTTGATTACTGTAGCTTTCTAGTAGGTCTTGAAGTCTGGTAGTGTCAGTCCTCCAACTTTGTTCTTCTCCTTCGGTATTGTGTTTGCTTTTCTGGGTTTTGTCTCTCTCTAAATGTACATTGTTGATATTCACAGCATAACCTGATGGGATTTTGACTGGGATTGCATTGAATCTATAGATCAAGTTGGGGAAAACTGACATCTTGACAATTAGCCGATTTCAAATGTTGAGCCAGTCTTGAATACCTGGGATAAATTCCACTTGTTCATGATATATAAATCTTTCAATACATTGATAGATTTAATTTGCTAATGTTTTGCGGAGAATTTTTGCACCTATGTTCATGAGATCTATTAGTCTATAGTTTTTTGTCTTCTTGTTATGTCTTTGGTTTTGTTGCTAAGGTAATGCTGGCCTTATAGAGTGAGTTAGGAAATATTTCCTCTACTTTGATCCTTTGAAAGAGGTTTTAGAGAAGTTGTATCATTTCTTCTTTATGTTTGGTAGAATTCACCAGTGAACCCATCTGGGCCTGGGCTTTCTGTTTTGGAAGGTTATTAAGCATTAATGTAATTTTTTTTGATATAAGCTTATGCAGATTGTCGATTTCTTCTTATATGAGTTCTGGCAAATTGTGTTTTTCAAGAACTTGGTCCGTTTCATCTAGGTTAGCAAATTTGTGAGATTTATGAGCATAGAGTCGTTCATAGTATTTCTTTATTACTCATTTCATATCCACAGGATCTTTAGTGATGTTCCTCTTTCATTTCTGATATTATTAAGTTGTGTCCTCTCTGTTTTTTCTTAGTTAGCCTGGCTAGCAGCTTACCAATTTTATTGATCTTTCCAAAAAAGCAGCTTTTGGTTTAGTTGAATTTATCTATTGATTTCTTGTTTTCAATGTGATTGCTGCTCTAATTCTTATTATTCCCTTTCTTTTCTTTACTTTGGATTTAATTTGCTCTTCTTTTTCAGTTTTAAGGTGGAAACTTAGATTATTGATTTTAGATTTTTCTTCTTTTCTAAATATATACATCCACATATTAGAATGCTATCACTTTCCCACTAAATACTGCCGTCACTGCATCCTTATCAAAACACATTTTGATAAGTAGTATTTTTATTTTCACTTAGTTCAAAATATGTTAAAATTTCTCTTTGAGATTTCTTCTTTGACCCATGTGTTGTTTAATATCCACATACTTGGGTATTTTCCAGTTATCTTTCTGTTTCTAGTTTAATTCCATTCTGGTCTGAGACCAGACATTGTACTGGGTTGGCCAAAAAGTTTGCTCCGGTTTTTCTGTAATGAAAATCCCGAATGAACTTTTTGGCCAACCCAATATGAGTTCTATTCTTTTAAATTTATTAAGGTGCATTTTATGGCTCAGGATGTAGTCTATCTTGGTGAATGTTCCATGTGAATGTGAGAAGGATGTGTGATCTGCTGTTGCTGGTTGAAAAACAATAGACTTTTAAAGCATCATCCACAATCTCATTTTTATTTCTTTAAAGTGAAGGCGAACTTAAAGTTGTTTGTAAAGAAAGCTAAATGCAGAATTCTAGATTTTTTATCAAAATTGCTATAGTTGTCTCACCCATATGTAATCAATAGAAATCGTCTAAACTAATCTGTCTTTATTGAGTCTTCTGAAAATATTTCAATTCTGCTTTCAGATAAACGGTACTTTTTTACATTCATAGTCCACTGCTTTGTATAATATCAAATTAAATTTTATAATTATAACTCCAAGTACAACTGGAATAAATAGGTTTGGGAATAAATTCAGCTGTCTCCTACAAACAATAAATGCTGGAGAGGGTGTGGAGAAAAGGGAACCCTCCTGCACTGTTTGTGGGAATGTAAATTGATACAGCCACTATGGAGAACAGTATGGAGGTTCCTTAAAAAACTACAAATAGAACTACCATATGACCCAGCAATGCCACTACTGGGCATATACCCTGAGAAAACCATAATTCAAAAAGAGTCATGTACCACAGTGTTCATTGCAGCTCTATTTACAGTAGCCGGGACATGGAAGCAACCTAAGTGTCCATCGACAGATGAATGGATAAAGAAGATGTGGCACATATATACAATGGAATATTACTTAGCCATAAAAAGAAACGAAAGTGAGTTATTTGTAGTGAGGTGGATGGACCTAGAGACTGTCATACAGAGTGAAGTAAGTCAGAAAGAGAAAAACAAATACCGTATGCTAACACATACATATGGAATCTAAAAAAAAAAAAAAAAAAAAAAAAGGTTCTGAAGAACCTAGAGGCAGGACAGGAATAAAGATACAGATGTAGAGAATGAACTTGAGGACACAGGGAGGGGGAAGGGTAAGATGGCACGAAGTGAGAGAGTGGCATGGACATATATACACTACCAAATGTAAAATAGATAGCTAGTGGGAAGCAGCCACATAGCACAGGGAGATCAGCTCGGTGCTTTGTGACCTCGTAGAGGGGTGGGATAGGGAGGGTGGGAGGGAGACGCAAGAGGGAGGAGATATGGGGATATATGTATATGCATAACTGATTCACTTTGTTATAAAACAGAAACTAACACAACATTGTAAAGCAATTATACTCCAATAAAGATGTTAAAAAGAAAAAAACAAGTAAAAATAGAACTACTATATGATACAGCAATCCCACTCCTGGGCATAAATCCGGAGAAAACCATAATGTGAAAAGATACATGCACCACAATGTTCACTGCAGCACTATTTACCATAGCCAAGACACGGAAACAACCTAAATGTCCATCGACAGAGGAATGGATAAAAAAGATGTGGGACATATACACAGTGCAATATTACTCAGCCATAAAAAAGAAGGAAATATTGCCATTTGCAGCAATATGGATGGACCTAGAGATTATCATACTAAGTGAAGTCAGACACAGAAAGACAAATATCATATGATATCACTCATATGTGGAATCCAATTTTTAAAAAAAGATGCAAATGAACTTATTTACGAAACAGAAACAGACTTACAGATATTGAAAACAAACATATGGTTACCAAAGGGGAAATGTTGTGGAGGGAGGGATAAGTCAGGAGCTTGGGATGAATATACACACACTACTATGTATAAGATTGATAAGCACCAAGGACCTACTGTATAGTACAAGGAACTCTACCTCAATATTTTGTGATAACCCATGAGAAAAGAATCTAAAAAAGAATGAATATGTGTATATGTATAACTGAATTACTTTGCTGTATACCTGAAACTAACAAACGTAAATCAACTATATTCCAACAAAATTAAAATATTTTAAAAAATAAATGAATTCAACTGACTCTTAGTGAACACATAACTTTTCTGAGCAAAACTGCATAGGCTTACTAGAAAGTAGACTACTAGTTACAAGTACTCACTGTGCTTTGGGCATCAGTTAGAATGTCTTACGGAGAGAATGAAGAACGTTCATTAACCCAACAAGTCAATTAAGTAAAAGAGCTCTTACCGTACACAGTAACATTAATAGTGATACTTTATAAAATTCTCTATGCTAAATGATATGCTATCATATGCATTACCAGACACACACATACAACACTCCTGGCATATCCTTTTTTCTCAAATGTTTACTCAGTGTAACAAACAACACTCAAACCAGATCGTGAATGGCTGTTTTTAGAGTTATTTCTATTCTTTTTACTTCACTTTAGATTTATTAGGATTAGGATGTCTTTATAGCTTTGATCTTTCTCAAAACAATTTCCTGGAACTATGCCTCCCTTCAAAAAGTGAGACAATTTAAGGTTTCTACTAATTATAAGGAAATAAGAACTGATATGGCCAAAAAAAAAAAAAAAGATAGTGTATTAAGAATAAAGATATGTTTAAGGAATTGTACATTTAACTTCTTAAAATCAAGGAAGTCTTCATGGAAGATGAGTGAGCTCTCTATATTAAACTTTGAGTAAAATAAGTCATTTATTATTTCAATAACAAGGGGGAAGGTGAGAAGAAAAGGCAGTTCCTCCAAAGTGAATGGTCTAAATAGAATACAGGTAAGTATTAGAATGTTTTAAAATAGAGGGTTTGTGGAAAGGCAACGAGGTTAGGAAACTCAGAGAGATGGTTTAGAATCGTGCTGTAGAGCAGAACTCCAACAGTCCAGGAGGAAAACAGGGAGAACCCAAAGGCCCATTCCTGAGAGACAGATAAGTAACTCTCTCCAGAAGCCACCAACGTGGATTTTATTGGGTTTAGATTTTCTGAAGCAAACTGAGAAAGATTTATCTTTTCTGAGTCTAGTGGTTTTACGTTTTTGAAACCAAAGCCTCAAAGACAGAAAAACAGAATCGTCAGGCAGTTGGGGCCACCCAAGCGAAGGCGTGACGCCTCCAGGCCATTTATTCTGGTCATGTTTTGGGGTGTAAGACAATTGTTTGGAATGAAAACTTGGGATTCCACACCAAATATAATGTAATATAGAAATTATTGTTAAGGGAATTTTGTTTTTATAGTGATCAAGGTCTCCAATCATTAAAAGGGTGATCAAGTGATATTATTTAGGGATTCTTTTGGCGTAATTTCTCAGTGGACTATGTGGATGTACTATCCTTCTCTTCATAGGATATTTTAGAATTTAGTTTACTATAAAATATGAACTCTAAAGTTAATAAACAGGGTGGCATGTGGTGCCATGGATTAAATATTTACCGGTAAAATATACAGTGATGAAAAGGATTTTCAAACAGGCCATAAATCAAGTGGTCTGAGCTCTGTATTAAATATTATTTTTACCAGGGGAAAAAATAAAACTTAGCCCAAGGAAAAAAGTTAACCCATTGTTGTAGCTTCCTGGGGCTGAACTTGTGAGGAGCACCAGATATTCGTTTTCAAAACCAGGTAAATGGCAGATTTTATGAAATGATTCACTTATTTGGTGAAATGAAGAATGCTAACCTCCCGTCCTTCACTCAGCCATAGTTGGTTCTTTCACAGGCCTCTTCCATCTAGCCTCTCCTATCCCACCCGCCTTGTTTACCATCAGGAGTTCTACTGTACAGTGGTTAAGAGCACGTGCTCTACAACCATTCTGTCTAGGTTTAAATTCTGACTCTGACAGTTCCTAGCTGTGTTACTTAAACTCTCTGTTCTTCAATGTGCTTATCCACAAAATGAATATATATATATATATGGTACGCGGGCCTCTCACTGTTGTGGCCTCTCCCGTTGCGGAGCACAGGCTCCGGACGCGCAGGCTCAGCGGCCATGGCTCACGGGCCCAGCCGCTTCGCGGCACGTGGGATCCTCCCGGACCGGGGCACGAACCCGTGTCCCCTGCATCGGCAGGCGGACTCTCAACCACTGCGCCACCGGGGAAGCCCCAGCTTAATTCTTTAATGAGCTTTTTTTAAAAAAGCAATGCAGACCTTCCCTAAGTGTGTATAGCCTCTTAGGCTTTTACCTCTTTTAACATCTAATTGCTTATTATGCACTATTTCAAACTGGTTCAATCTCCTAGAGAGAGAGAGAGACTTTTTTTTCAAACTGCTTTCAGCTAGATATGCCTCCGGAAAAAGCAATATATCCATAGTACGTGCCCACAAATTTTGCATTTATGGGGAGCCTTGTATGTGCATTCCACTGAAAACTGAACACAGCTTCCATCCTCTGGCTTCCGTGGTGAGGGAGGGAGGTGCAAAGTGTAAAGCATGTTCCCTGTGTGTTGGCTAACCCTTGGTCTGAATAGATCTGCTCTTGATAAACTTTTATTTAAGATGGATGGATGAATAAATGGATGGATCAACATGAGAGCTGAGTGGGGGAAACAGTCCTGCAGAACAAAAGAGAAGAGTTTGCCTCGGGAAATGATTTATTACACAAAGCAGAAGTAACTTTGGGAAGATATCTGCTTCACATTATGTGTAAGGCATAGGAAAAGACTGTAAAACAAGGAGTGGAGATGAAAATCTAACGGGCAAGATGCTGGTTAGGAATACTAAGTCAAGGGAATCATCGTGGTAAGGAAGTGAGGACACACAGAGAGAGAGAGGAGAGAGAAGGAGATGGAGAAACGGATACTGTGATACCACTCTGCATTTTAATTCTATTTCCTTTAAGCTGAGTGCTCATGGAGAGCAGCTAAGCGATTTTCTGCAGTCTGAGACTTATGTTCCTAATTAGACTCATTTACGCAACAACATTAAGAACATGCAAGCAGTGGAGGCAAGAGAAAGAAATGGGGAGCAGTCGAAGGTCAGTGCTTTGCCTGGGTAAATAAAGATAAGAATGGCTGCGTGTGATGCTCTCCTGTTTCCTTTATCACTGTGGAGACAAGAAGCCCTACTCAACGGAATCTCAGGATCAGAGATCTTGATCAAGAATGTTTTAGAAATGCTCCTGCTTCAGGATAGGGAAGCCTTCTTTTAAGTCGTATCCAAAAGATAACTTTCCTTCTAGGTCTCCAGAGAGGGAGATTCTGGTTTTATAAACAGGCTCTGCAAATGGAACTATTCTGCCAATCATATTTCTACCTGAAATCCTATATTCCGCAGAGAGGTTTTCGCAAGAAGTGAAAACACGGTACAGACTGGTGGCAAGATCTCTTATAAAAATCACTGGATGGAAAGTCATAAGACCTGAATTGTACTTCCATCCTTTTCTGTTAATTTTTTCAGGGATTCTGTCCACATCACCAAACTTCTGAGGCTTGGTTTCCAGAGCCTGAAAAGGACAGGTATAAACCTTCTCACCCAAAACAAAAGTGGGAACCACGAAACAGTCACCAGGACTTTATAAGGCACAAAGCACTTTTGGTGTATACATAATTTCTTCTAAAGATGATAGATTTGAATAGTAAATAGTAAAAAGATAAGTTTCAATATTAACAGTGGAAGTTCAAGTGAGGATAGAAATTATGCAAATATGCTAGTTTGTTTCCCTCTTCAGCGCCACTTCCCACATTCTCATCCAGTGCCTCTTGCAAATTAAACTCCTATAAATGTTCAACCTTCTAACTTAATTTCAGAGTTTCCTGGATTCTTTTATGCATTCTGCATATATATCTACATGTTTCTGTTTGACCATATTAATACACGTTCCAAAGAGTTTTTCCCCAGGGGGCATAACCCACGGTCCTGTAATGACAACAGAAGTCCACAGAACCCACAGCCGAAAATGATGACCTCGATGATGAAAATGGTAACACTTTAGTGAAGATGGTAACACAGACAGATGGAATCCTGTCGTTTATTTCCAAAGGGAGGTAGCTCTCCAGCAGCCTTTGTGACCTGATTTTCCAGATCTGCCATGAGGTTCCACTTAAACACACAACAGACACACACAAAGCCTCGGCGATTGCCAAATTATATTATTTTAACTGGCAAACGAAATCTGAAAGCCTTAGGCAAAAGTTTTCACAAAGCGCATTGGGGGAAACGCCAGCTTCGATGATGCTAGAAGTTTTGATTAAGGGTTTGCCCACATCTTAAATAGTCACCCTCCTTACCACCCAGAATGGTTTTTCCTTGGATGGAATTATTACTCAATGGAAAGACAAACACTGAAATTCGGAGTTTTCTATGCATTGGTATTAAACCGTAAGAAATAAACCGAGAAAATGACGAGGGAGGGGAAGCGGCTCCTTGCCTGCGGCTTCTCCTCGGTTCTCCTTGATGCCATTTTATGTGCTCTCCCCTCGGCTCGGGGAGACTCCCTACCATCACTCTGACTCCTGGTAAGTTCCTCATCCATTTTCACATATCTCTTCTCTATGAAACCTGTTCCAGCTTCCTCACCACGGTCCTTTCACCGCAGCGTGCATGTCCAACCCTATCGTATATCACTGTTCATCTCACGAGGCAACAGCGCGAGCCCTGGAGTTAAGATCCCAGGCTTCAAATCCAGGCTTACTTGGGAAGGTTACTTAACCTCGTGCCTCATCTGTAAATTGGGAAATTAACAACTGCCTCCTTGGGGTGTGTTGAAGAATAAAAAGACAATCTACGTCCAGGGCTTTGTGCAGTGTGTGGGACAAAATAACCAGGCAATACGGCGCTTACTTTCATCACACTTTTTTTTATTCGGGTATATTTTGTTCACCTTTGTATCCCCAGCACCTAACATGGTACCTAGCAGAGCATGGGCACTTAAAATATATTTTTCTTTCTTTTAACAAATGGATGAATATGTACAGCGCTTCACACTTTAAAAAGAATTTTCGCATATGTGGTCTCACTGGCACCTCCCACTAACCCTCAGAGAGGAGCAAGACGGGCACAGGACCTCTCCCTGGGAGAAACACTTTTCTCTGTCTGCATGTACAACTGTCAATCATGGGGCACCTTGTGAGCTCAAGGATGATCACAGGACCAGATTGGACTAAATAAATCATTGCTGGTGATGTTGCCATTTGAAGAAAACACAGGGGGTGGAAAACAGATGGAATGATTCCAGTCATCGGAATTACTGTGGGAAAATTTATCCACACCTGGAACTGACATTCCAGAAGCTGCCCTTATCCAGTCTTCCCTTCTCTTGAGTTTCAGTTCTTTCTAACCAATGTTATTGAGTCAAAGGATATAGGAGATAGAGCACTGAACTGGGTATCACTAGCCCTGAGTTCTAGGTCTGCCTCTGCCATTAGTAATGGTGGGCAAATCTATTCATCTCTTTTAGTGTGAGTTTCAAAATCAAGTAAATGGGAACAACACTCCCTGTTCTGCTTATGTCATTGGGTTGTTGAAGGCACCAATGAGAGGATTTGGGCTATGAGATTTTGAAAACTGCATAGCAAATACAAAGCATTAGTATTCTCCATTTCCAGAGCAGTAGACCATTTCCTTGGTATAGAAGATAAAAAATTAGGTTGGACCCAGCACACTTTTTCAGGAAGGGGGACCCCTTCCAGGGACCGAGAGTGGGCTCTTGTCTATCACTTGGAAATGAATTGTCTGAGGAGACGCACATGCTGACAAAACAAAAGGCTTTATTGGGAAGGGGCGCCCGGACAGAAAGTAGCAGAGTAAGGGAACCCAGGACACCTGCTCTGCCACATGGCTCACAGTCTCAGGTTTGATGGGGATGGGGTTCGTTTCCGGGTTGTCTCTGGCCAGTCATCTTGTTTGGCTTATATTTGGTCTGACTCAGCGTCCTTCCTGATGATGCACGCATCTCTCAGCCAAGATGGATTCCAATGCGAAGGATTATGGGAGGTTGGCAGGACATATTATGGGCTGGCATCTCCTCCCTCCCTTTGGCCCCTCCCAAATTATTCCAGCTGGCAGTAGCTTGTTAGTTCCATGTTCCTTATCAGGACCTCCTGTTGTGAGATAACTCATGCAAGCGGTCATTATCATGCCTGGCCCGGATGGGTGATTTTGGTCATTGGTTCCCTAACTCTTCCATATGCCCAATACCTAATAAGTACAGACTCTCTCTCACTCTTTCCATATTCTCACCTTGTTTCCTGAACCTTTTTGCCTTTGACCCACCTCACAGTCTCCTTCCTGACCTATTGCTGATCTCCTTGGCCCCTAACCCCTAAACACACTTCCTGTCTGTAGCCTGAAATGCTCCCCGCACCTTGGCTGACATTTGATACTGCTCCTCCAGCACTGCTGGCTTTGAACCGTGAGAGTGTCAGGATCTTTGGCTTTTCTGGGTACTTTGTATGTGGCAAGGGTGGGTATACAGACCCAAGGCTCAAGCCAGGTCATAAGGTCAATGGGGAGCTGCTGCTTTGGTCATTTTGTGACCACTTTATCTTCCTTGCTCTGAACATGTTTTGTTTTTCTTTTTTTTTTTTTGGCGGTACACGGGCCTCTCACTGTTGTGGCCTCTCCCGTTGCGGAGCACAGGCTCCGGACGCGCAGGCTCAGCGGCCATGGCTCACGGGCCCAGCCGCTCCGCGGCATGTGGGATCTTCCCGGACCGGGGCACGAACCAGTGTCCCCTGCATCGGCAGGCAGACTCTCAACCACTGCGCCACCAGGGAAGCCCCAGAACATGTTTTTTAAAAGCATTTTCTGTTACCCAATGATAAGTCTCAATGACAAAGTTCAAAAGCCAAGCTTGGGGATAATTTCTGCTGGGAAGGGTTATTACCTTTCTCTAGCTATATTAGTTTTTGCATTGATGAGGAAACTCCCTTGAGGTCAAATCGCTGGGCTCTGTTCCCAGAGCTCAAGCCACTCATTTTCCTCTAGAAAAACTGAATGGAGAGAAAACAAATGTAGATTCCCTTCTAGTGCCTGGGGGCAAATATTTCACTGGCCATGGGGGAAGTGCTTCCTACACCCCCTGCCAAACATTCTTTTGGAACTTGCTTTGGCTTCAAGGGTTTTGCCCCATTTCTTTTGGAGCCCACAAAAGGCATCTTCTAGGTCTTGAGAGAGACAATTTGCAAGTCAGACGGAGTCCAACGGTGAGGTGGTCTCAGGAGGATAAAATCATGGGAAATTATGAAAATACAGAACGAAGGCTGAGGGAAACCTGCTCTGGTTCCCAGGTGATTTGGTTCTGTAAGTTCTACTGATGGGTTTGGTTCCCTCAGGTAAATGAGGAAGGCAGCAGAAGCCCCGGACAAGCCAATGCAAGCAGCAGCTCCTCCCTGCCCACAAGCCTTCCCTCCTGTGGCCTCAGGCCTGCGAGCCACAGTTCACTTCTCCGGGATCCCCTTACAGTCCAGCCCTCCAGCTGTCTGCAGCTGCGTGCCTTCCAGCAACTCACAGCTGGCTTTGCAAAGAGAAACGGCCTCTCTCTAAGGCAGTTTACCAGAAGAGATTGCTTCAGATGTGCCATGTGTTAAAACATGATTCTAAAAGCACCATTAAATGCAATGAATTGTGATGTTACATAGAAAAGGTGCACTCTGACCAGTGCCTCACCCGTAGTAGGTGCTGGCCCAGTAAGTGGCAGATTTTTCCTTCGTTTCATTTTTTAAATTATTTTTATTTATTTATTTATTTTGGCTGTGCTGCGAGGCTTGCAGGATCTGAGTTCCCCAACCAGGGATTGAACCCTGGACCCTCGGCAGTGAAAGTGCAGAATTCCAACTACTGGACTGCCAGGGGATTCCTTTCCTTCATTTCCTTGTCTCTTCTCCTTTTTAGTCATGCTGAGATGCAGAAGAGCTGGAAATACCATAAAAGCATCTTCCCTGGTGGGGGGGGTGTGTGTGTGGGTGCTGCAAACAGTTCAGCCCATGTGCTCATTGGTGCTTGTGTGGTGTGTACACACGTGGGGGCCTGAGTGTGTGGACACTTGGACACAGTGCCACTGAAGTTCTGCGTGCGCAGGCGTACAGCACACCTTAGTTTCCTAATATCGATCAGACCTATTCTACACTTGAAGGTCAAGACCCTGTAGGAGAAGAAAGGGTTTAGGGACTTTTCCTCCTGAAAGCAGCCTGAAGTTGAGTTTCAAGCTTTTATGAGGTAGATTGGGTTGGGTTCAAGATAATAACCCAGTTAGAAGTCCTGGTGCAAACAATAGCTCACTCGGTATTCTCTTTTCATTTAAATCAGAAGCTTTGCTTTCATGGCTGTTCTTATTGATATACTTTTCAACTCTCGACTTCTGGTTGCTTTGAGTATGAAGCTCACACACCCAGGGGAATCTCACTGCATAGACAACAGGGCTTCTTGTTGTTTAAAATGCTTTAAAGGCTATCAACTTCCAATCTGCCTGTTTGTGAAGGTTAAGTTCATGTCTATGTGAGGCTGTTTGTTCAGTGCTCCATAACTCTAACAGACAGTGGTGTGAAATTTTGAAACATGCATTTATATTATACTAGTTCCTTCTACTCCTTTCCCCCATTTATTCATCCTCCTGGGACATCAAGCTATGGTTCTTTACCCTTTCTTTCTCTCTGTCCCTTCCCTCCTTCCTTCCTCTTTCCCTTCTTGCTTCCTTTTCTCCTTCCTTCTTTCCTTCCTTTCTCCCTCCCTTTCTTCTCCTCCCTTCCTGCCTCCTCTTTCTTACTCTCCTTTCTTTATTTCCTGAGCACTGGCTTCTGTCTCTAGGCAGAGCTTCCCTTCGGCCAGGTTATGTAACCACCAGGCAGCCTGCTCTCCGTCCCTCCACGAAACACCGCCTTCCAAACTGTGTTTTTCCTCTGATTTAACTCTTCAAAAGTAGCAGGGCTTAGGGGGACTGGGAGACCCAGGCATGAGGGAAGATTGAGACAAAAGAGCTCGTTTGCAGAGTCACAGGTATCCCAACAGTAAATCTCCCCAAAGCCCTTTTCAAATCTGGAATGATTTTCATGCAGCTGAAGAAGGTCAGACCACTGAGCTGTTTCTTCCTCCTTCCCTGATGCTCTCCCCTCTCCCCGCTCCTGCCCCAACCTCTCTTCACCGCAGAGCAGAGAAACGGAGCACACAGTCACGTAAAAGAAAGAAATGGATAAAGTAGGAAAGGAGTTGAAAACCTAAGGGGAAAACAGTACAACGTCTTGCAATTTGGGAGTCAGGTACAGAACCCAGAAGCAATATGGTTAATATTCTCCCCGCCTTGCAAACCCGTAGTCTTTCTGAGCCCCTGGGCGCTGGCCCACTCTCCACTTGGGCTGGGAATTCTGTTATCCCTGGTCCATCCCCAGCGCAGGCAGATTTCACCTACATTCCTTTATTGCCCTGGTGGGGAGGGGGAATCATGGGGACTCAGGGGAGGCAGGGCAGACCCTGGGGACTGTCAGACACAACACCACTCTCTGTACCACAGCTAGGATGTTAGCCCCTTCATTCTGAAGTCTGCCCAAAGTCGCCAAGTTGAAATGTCCGAATTTAACACCACTCTCTCAGCCAAATGTCCTTGGCTTTTCAATAGGCCTAACCTCTATTGAATCTTGATGTTTTGCATTCTTTTTCTCTTACATATTTAACCCTCAACTTGCCCTTCTCTGACTAAAGCTTCAATTACACAAATGCCTTACTTCCTGGGAGGAGAGCCTCCCTTCCTTCCTTCCTTCCTTCTTTCCTTCCTTCCTTCTTTCTTCCCTCTCTTCCATCTTTTCATTTTACTTATTTCAGCTTTTCAGGAGGAGGGAGGGAAAGCAATGAAGGAGCCCTTGGAAACGCTGCCCAGGGACACGGCATTCCAGGAGTGTTTCCAATGTGGGTGGTGAGATGTGGGGAGGTGGCACAGGGGATGGCTTAGCCACTCTGTCCAGAGAACAGAATTCTCTTTCCCTACGACGCCCCAATTCCTTTTTGCTATATCTGTTGAAGTAGCCTCAGAAAGCTACGACCTGATCCTTGTCCCCAGGCCTGTCCCAGGCTCTGGCACTGAACACAGTCTTCAAGTGTTGCCCCTTGAGTAGCAAAATGGGCTTATTGTCGAGTTGGCCCCTTGTGCCCTTATAAATGACCTTCTGGAGACCTTCTCTTGGCCAGTGTCTACCATGGCCAAGTCACTTCATTTACTGCCAGCTAGGACTGGTGTAAATTTTTTAAAGTTTAGATGCTTTTCGTAGTTTTGCCAGCCTCGGTTTCTTTCCCCTAGGAAGTCCAATGGACTTGCCAAAGGGCACAGTCTTAGTGAAGAGCAGAGCAGCAGTAAAGACTGACACATACACCACTGTTGTTTGCACACACAGGCTGTGTCTCAATGAAGACAGCGAATCAATAACTAAGTGAACCAGCAAATATGACATACCTAGGTATCTTTCCCAGAACCAGCCTTTTGTGAAATCATAGAATTGATCCAATCATTTTTTGGGTTTTTTGGTTTGTCTGTTTTTGTTTTGTCATTATAAAGCTGAGTTTACTCTTTTTTTTTTTTTTTTTTGCGCTACACGGGCCTCTCACTGTTGTGGCCTCTCCCGTTGCGGAGCACAGGCTCCGGACGCGCAGGCCCAGCGGCCATGGCCCACGGGCGCAGCCACCCCGCGGCACGCGGGATCCTCCCAGACCGGGGCACGAACCCGCGCCCCCCTCATCAGCAGGTGGACTCCCAACCACTGCGCCACCAGGGAAGCCCCACGCTGAGTTTACTCTTAAACCGCAAGCTGATCTTTCTCGACCTCCATGTTTCTTGAGCAAGAAGCCCTTTCATGGGGTTTCTCTGTAACGAGTGTGTTACATTCCATCCTCTATGCATGCTATCAACAGTGATTATTCCTGTGCTTATTAAGAACTTTCTATGCATCATGCCAGGTACTGAGGGCTTTATATACATTAGCTTATTGAATCTCCAAATAATCCTATGAAGTGGGTACTCTACTACTTAATTTTTCAGATGTGGAAAGTGAGGCCCAAGTAGGTTATGTCATTTACCTAATGGCTATACTTGTTCACCTGTGACTTCAAGCACCTTGTGGGAAACACAACATTCTCTTCTTTAACTTTCTATCCACCACAAAGTATATGTCATCAGCTCTGCATATGGTAGGTGCCAGGTTAATACCTACGAATATCCACTTTCCAAGAGGAAAAATTTTAAACCAAAGACCAAGAGAAAATCAAGGCAGGTTGTACGATGGTTCCTTCCAAGCTGACTGTGTTTAGATCCCCAGAAACCACTCCCAGACTTGAACAGAGTGGCAGTGATTCTGTAAGCAGCTGACAGTGAACTCTGGTGTCTCACACTTCAGATCTCAGTGCCACAATTGGGAATCCCAAACCCATGGCTATGTACTATAAATACAGACATTTATATCCTCTGTCAGCTAAAAATGTCACCTTTCTCATGACTCAAATTATGAACCTCTTGAGTCTGTGAGGAAGAAGTATCTGAATGGGGTTAGTATATCTACAGGAGCCTTCAAGTCAAGCAAATTTTGAGTGTTAACTTTGTTCCAGGTCCCAGCACACCAATTCCATGTTAGATAGCTTCTTATGTCTAGAAACCCAGATTTCATTGGCATTAAGTCTATCTGTATTCTTGAAGTTTCTCTCTCTTTCCATCCCCCACTTCACTGGTTAGAACAATATGACCAAAAAAGAAAATTACAGGCCAATATCACTGGTGAACATAGACACAAAAATACTCAACAAAATACTAGCAAACCAAATCCAACAATACATTAAAAGGCTCATATACCATGATCAAGTGGAATTTATCCCAGGGATACAAGGATTCTTCAATATTCACAAATCAATCAGTGTGATATGCCACATTAACTGAAGAATAAAAACCATATGATCATCTCATTAGATGCAGAAAAAGCTTTTGATGAAATTCAACACCCTTTATGATAAAAACTCCCCAAGAAGTGGGCATAGAGGGAACTTACCTCAAAATAATAAAGGCCATATATGACAAACCCATAGCTAAGATCATATTCAACAGTGAAAATCTGAAAGCATTTCCTCCAAGGTCAGGAAGAAGACAAGGATGTCCACTCTCACCACTTTTATGCAATATAGTTTTGGAAGTCCTAGCCATGGCAATAAAAGAAGAAAAAGAGGGCTTCCCTGGTGGTGCAGTGGTTGAGAGTCCGCCTGCTGATGCAGGGGACACAGGTTCATGCCCCGGTCCGGGAAGATCCCACATGCCATGGAGCGGCTAGGTCCATGAGCCGTGGCCGCTGAGCCTGCACGTCCAGAGCCTGTGCTCCGCAATGGGAGAGGCCACAACAGTTAGAGGCCCATGTACTGCAAAAAAAAAAAAAAAAAAAAAAAAAAAAAAAAAAAAAAAAAAAAAAAAAAAAAAGAAGAAAAAGAAATCCAAATTGGAAAAGAAGAAATTAAACTGTCACTGTTTGCAGATGACGTGATACTGCACATAGAAAATTATAAAGATGCTATCAGAAAATTACTAGAGCTCATCAGTGAATTCAGTAAAGTTGAAGGATACAAAATTAATGTACAGAAATCTCTTGCATTCTTATAGACTAACAACAAAAGATCAGAAAGAGAAATTAAGAAAACAATCTTATTTACCACCACATCAAAAAGAAAAAAATACCTAGGAATAAACCTACCTGAGGTAAAAACCTGTACTCTGAAAACTATAAAACACTGACGAAAGAACTCAAAGATGACACAAAGGGATGGAAAGATATACCATGTTCTTGGATTAGAAGAATCAATAGTGTCAAAATGACTATACTACCCAAGTCAATCTACAGATTCAGTGCAATCCCTATCAAACTATGAATGGCATTTTTCACAGAACTAGAGCAAAACAAAATTTACATTTGAAAAGAAAGACAAAAGACCTCAAATAACCAAAGCAATCCTGAGAAAGAAAAATGGAGCTGGAGAAATCAGGCTCCCTGGCTTCAGAATATACTACAAAGCTACCATAATCAAAACAGTATGGTACTGGCACGAAAACAGTAATATAGATCAATGGAACAGGATAGAAAGCCCAGAAATAAACCCACAAACCTGTGGTCAATTAATCTATGACAAAGGAGGCAAGAATATACAATTGAGAAAAGAGCAGTATCTTCAATAAGTGGTGCTGAGAAAACTGGAAGCTACATGTAAAAAAATGAAATCAGAACACTCTCTAACACCATACACAAAAGTAAACTCATAATGGATCAAAGACCTAAACGTAAAGCTGAATAATATAAAACTCTTAGAGGAAAACATAGGCATAACACTCTTCGATATAATCGCAGTAAGATCTGTTTTGATCCACCTCCTAGAGTACTGAAAATAAAACCAAAAACAAACAAATGGGACGTAATTAAACTTAAAAGCTTTTTCACAGCAAAGGAAATCATAAACAAAATGAGAAGACAATCCACAGAATGGGAGAAAATATTTTCAAATGAAGCAAACGACAAGGGATTAATCTCCAAAATATACGAATGGCTCATGCAGCTCTATGTCAAAAAACAACAAAAACAACAACAAAAACAAACAACCCAATCAAAAAAATGGGCAGAAGATCTAAACAGACATTTCTTCAAAGAAGACATACAGATGGCCAAAAGCACATAAAAAGATGCTCAACATCACTAATTATCAGAGAAATACAAATCAAAACTACAGTGAGGTATCACCTCACACCAGTCAGAATGGCCATCATTAAAAAGCATGCATACAAACAATAAATGCTTGAGAAGGTGTGGAGAAAAGGGAACCCTCCTTCACTGTAGGTAAGAATGTAAATTGGTACAACCACTATTGATAATAATATGGAGGTTCCTTAAAAAACTAAGAATAGAGCTACCATATGATCCAGGAATCCCACTCCCACTCTTGGGCATATATCTGGAGAAAACCATAATTTGAAAAGATACATGCATCCCAATGTTCATTGCATCACTGTTTACCAGTACAATAGCCAAGCCATGGATACAGCCTAAATGTCCATTGACAGAGGAATAGATAAAGATGTGGTGCATATACACAATGGAATACTACTCAGCCATAAAAAAGAAGGAAATATTGCCATTTGCAGCAACATGGATGGACCTAGAGATTATCATACTAAGTGAAGTCAGAGAAAGATAAATATCACATGATATCACTCATATGTGGAATCTAATTTTTAAAAAATGATACAAATGAACTTATTTACAAAAAAGAAATAGACTCACAGATTTGGAAAACAAACTTATGGTTACCAAAGGGGATACTTGTGGGGGGTATAAATTAGGAGCTTGGGATTAACATATACGCACTATTATATGTAAAATAGATAACCAACAAGGACCTACTCTATAGTATCTATAGCACAGGGAACTATAGCACAGGGAACTCTACTCAATATTTTGTAATAACCTATATGGGTTAAAAAAATCTGAAAAAGAATGAATATATGTACATGTATAACTGGGTCACTTTGCTGTATACCTGAAACTAACAACATTGTAAATCAACTGTATTCCAATTAAAAAAAAATAATAATATGACCAAAGAAAACACAGGGTCTAGCCAACACTCAGTGCTTCAGAGTTGAGTGGAGATCATGCTATTTTGGTCCCTGTTTTACCAGTTTGTTGGAAATTGTTAGTATATTCCTGAATTATGTCTCAGATGTCCGTTGTTGGCTCCATTTCCAGCTCAGGCTCAAAGGCAGTCCCAAGCCTAGTTCTCTAGATCAGGTGAAGGTACTTGCTGCAACCCACAGTGACAATGGTTTTACCCCTAGATGTAGTTTACTGCAAGCTGAATAACTCCAGAGCAATCTGTTGTCAGTGTCTACCAACTGCCAGGGTTGGGTGCTAAGAACCCGAAAGGGCAGAGGAAAGAGGAAAGGCCTCTCTGGCAACACTCAGTTATTCCAAGAGAGACTCTTCTAAGAAATAATCAATACCAAGAGTGCCCTTTACTGGAACAAGAACCAGAAGACACAGAGGAAAGAAGAGACAAGGTGTCCTAACACACAGGAAGCTTCAAGACTAAGATGGTGGCCTGAGAAATAGGATGCACCTCCATAAAAAGACATAGGACACAAAGAAAACATGACTTTAAATAAATAAATTGCGAATTATATGCATAATTTGTCTCTCCTCTGCTCCCAGAGATGAAATCAGACCATGAGCTCAAGTATGGAGCCAGAGAGGTGAATGGACCAAGCACATCATTTAATCACCTTGGTAAACCGTCTGGACTCTTCAGTTTGAACAACTCATATGAATTTACAACAGGAAAGAAAACAAAATATTTCCTTCAAAGCGGTGACTATAATTTCACCGTCCTCCAGAGCATTCATCTAATAAGGTCACAGTGCTGTGATGCTTCATTCTCTGATCTCACCTATCCAGACTCCAGGGCTTTTTTCCATATTCACATGGAACCTCTCTGTCATGCTTCCTTTCAACTGCTATTTATTCTGAACCTCTGGACTCCAGAAAGCTGACATTCAGGATGCAGAGTGATCTAGACCTTCATGAGTGGTTGGTTCCCATTCAATCCCAATTAAAATGTGACTTGTGCCTGCTCTCATCCCTACTGGTGGCCTGCTTCCCTGCTCACCCAGCCAATGGCAAAGAGGGAGACACCATAAGTAGGTATCAAAATGGAATCTCAAGGGAAAGAGGCAATGACCTTGAAGAGGAGGCCACACAAATAAGAAACTGAAACAGCTGTGATGTCAACCTACCAAAAATGATATCAAAGGAAAGGCTGATCAAAGAGCAATCCAAGGGCTCTGAGATAAAGATGCAGAGGGGAGCATTAAAATCCCTCCTCCAACCATGCTGGTGGATTTTACTTCCACTGAAGCACAAAGGAGACCTTTTAAAAGACCAGAACTGGAGCATGAGAACCCTGGTTAGGAGCTCAGACTCTGCCCGATTCCCAGTACTGCCTCTCACCAGCTAGGCGATCTTATAATTTGTTGAATTACAAGTTCCTGTCTGTAAAATGGGGATAATCCTACCAACCTCACAGGAATACTTCCAGGTTTAAATGAGATCATAACATGAGCACTTCTGTAGCACCTACTATATGCCAGACATCAATAAACATGATATTTATTAAGTAACTTGCCCAAGGTCACACAGCTAGAAAGTGGCCAAGTGGTGACTGGAACCCGGGAAGGCTGGTTGCCGTCTGTGTTCTTATCTACCACACCTCTCAATACAGTGCCCACAAATCACTCAGCCTGGTGCCTGGGATGTGATAACCATGTTGTACATGTCAGCTATCATTTTATTATTTTTCTTGGCATAAGAAAAAAATTCTTATCCATAGAGACTGAGGGAGGAAAGAGGCTCTGGAATGCAATACCTGGAGCTCTGCATGCCAGAAGAGTTGTCTGGGGAGAATTCAGAAAGAACTCAAAGAAATGTGATGTAGCTGCTTCCTGGAGCTGTGTCTAGCTCACACAAGTGTTCTTGGTCTAGCACCATCGTCTCTTCTGTTTTCTAAGACTGGCTCAGAGCTCTAAGTCTCAATGGAGAATTGTACATGACCCTCACCCTCTCATTTTATACACGAGTAAATTGAAATCCAAGTTATATCATTTGATTACAGAAGCTCTGTAAATTGGCAACAAAACTAATACTTGAATGAAAGTCGCCTGATGCCCAGATAACGCCCTGTCTCCCAAACATAGAGCCAATACATGTACCAGATTTCTAGATTTCAAAACGCCTTGCACGTTGTGTGCATAAGTGCGGTCCTCTTGGCTAAATAAGCGATTTAATTGTTGGTTCGGTAAATACAATTATGACAATGATTCATCACAGGGAAGACAGTTACTCAACGTCTCTCTCCATTTCCTTCTAATGGCCTACAGGGGTGGAGGCGTGGCGCTTAAATCAGAAGGTCCCTAATTACCTACCACAATCCTCTTGGTCTTCAATGGTCCTGAGATTTGAGGACCTGTTTGCCAGTGCTGAGACCCAAAAGCTCACATTGAATTAGGTCGTTCAAGTGCTCCAGAGGGGACATGAAACACTGAAATTAGGGACCTCCTTCCACTCCCCACAAAAGATCCTTTGCCTTTAAGGACTCCTTTTAAAAGGCAGCAAGTGTTCTCTGATCCTTCTTAATAAAGTGCCCCAGCAGCAACGCGCCCCTTCCTTGAGATCTGTGCAGTCTCATTAAATTTGATGTGTCACAGAGGGCTTGGTTACGTGAAAGGGAGGCTATGGGAGAACTGGAGGCTGCCAGCTTTCCTAAGGAAATGTAATTCATTACGGCTTCTCAAAATGGACTCCCCTCTGGCTTCCTGCTCCATTGATTTTTCCCCCTTTGCAAGTAACAAGTGAAGGGCCAGCTCAGCCTGCAGATTTAACCCTTATCAACAGCCGTTTAAATTAGAGATGTGGTTTGATGGAGAGACAGGAGCCTTCGTAGATCCCCACTCAAAGGAAACCGAGAAGCGACGATTAAGGGTGAAAGCACGCTAGGCCGGTGATGCGGCATCTACCCCCATCTGAGGAGAGTCTCGCACCGCTATTAAGTAGTTTACCCAAAAAACGTGTGCCTACTTTTCCCTGATTAAATATTCATGACCCACTCCTTCCTCCCCCGTCCCTTTTGAAAGAGCAATGGAGGAAGGAGGATTTGCTGCTCTACACGAAGTGACGAACAGGAGGACAGTGGCAGACCACCAGCCTGCCTGACCACTGCCTCCTCAGCAGGACTGATTCAGAACATCTAGGATGATGACCTACCTGGCTGCAGCCTTCCCTGAGACCTCGGAGTGAAAAGACGGATGCTCTGGTGCTCCTGCATGGCCGAACCTGAAGGAGACCCACCTGGTCTGGGAACAGATCCTGCAGAACAGAGAGCAGATTCCTCATGCAAATACTAGCTTCACCTCAGTCTCTGGGGACCAGTGTGTGCGGGGGGCCACACAAGCTAACCAGGGAGCAAAACTGCAAGGGCAAGGGCAGCGTTTTGATAAAGAGAGGGCGAAGACATCCAGGATGAGGCTGCCCATCCCAGCCTCTCTTCCCGTTTTACGTGCAGCCTTGTAATGCCTCAGATTCCTTAGGCCCCTAACCCTACGTGGTCTTAGGGGTGCCATCGTCACTGTTCCTCCGAATTTGTCCCTTAAGAGAAGAACATGGGGCGTTATACCAGGTACAGCAGACAAAGCAAGACCTACCTGCCCACTGGGAAAATGAGCCATGGTAAAAGACCATCTTAGGGAAGGATGGGGACAATGTGTCCCTCAAGCAGTAAAGCCCACTCTGTTCATATTTCTGCTCCCCACTTCTGCTAACAACCCTCATCTTCACTCTAAACATAAAGAAAATAACCCCCAGAATCAGGGTCATAGCCTTCGGGAAATGGATACACGTATAACAACACAGCTGTAAAAATGAAAAGCATCAAGGTGCCTGTCTCATGTTCATACTCCATAAACTTATTTTTCTGACTTGCAGCATCTAACTCAAGGAATCTAAAGAGAAACATTCTATGACAGAAACAAAATAAGACAGGCCCAAATAAGTCCGGGGCTGACAGCACTGACATTTACATATTAAGTGAATGGGGATGTCAGCTCACTTCATTCTTATTTTACTTTCAACTGAAGTGCGTAGAAGAACTTTCGGGAGTGTAAATTTGATCAGAGCAACTCATAGTGCACAGACTTTAGTACACCCTAGTTTTGACTCTACAAAGAGTAATTCTTCCCCCCATCCCGCTCCCCAAGTCCCAAAATAGGACAGAAATATATAGAACACATGGCAATGCCTCTCCACATCCTCCTCCATTCACCTTGGTGACTTTTAGGCAAGTTTTTCTGGGAGACTCAAAGCGTACACAGAGTTAGTTATAAATAGGGTTTTCTTCAAACTGTTTTGAAACAAAGTTTCAAAGTATTCACAGTGTCAGAGAGAGTTACTGCCAGCTTACGCTCACCATGGCGAGGAACATCAGAAATACAGGCTTTCCACGGTTTTTACTAATTGACACCATCAGGGAAGTGCACCAAGATGAAGCACTGGGAAAATAAACTATAAATTTCCAACGTATGTCCAGTCCAGGGGCAGATGAAGGGAGGTGCATGCTGTATGAGCTGCCAAGAACTTTCAGGTTCAGAACAAGGGTTCAAGCAAGACGCAGTCTTGGCAAAAGCTTGTTCCTCTTAATTTCAAATTCGCAAGTATGTGCAGGGAAATGTAATCCCTGTTTTTTTTTTTTTTTTTCTGAGACACTTTCCCTTTCTAGAACATCCAAGTCCTGCTTTACAGGCACGTACCACATGAAAAAGGAGCTAATCACATGGAGGAAACTTTCCTGCCAAGCAAGGAAGTTACACAGCAGTAAGAAGTTGTGTATTGTGAGGTGGGTACTTCAAGAGGTCTTTTGCTCATGTACACCCTGCAGTCCCACAGTGAAATACTTCTCTGGCCCCTAAAAATGTACAGAATGATAAAGATAAAAGTGGGGGGCTTCCCTGGTGGCGCAGTGGTTGAGAATCTGCCTGCTAACGCAGGGGACACGGGTTCGAGCCCTGGTCTGGGAAAATCCCACGTGCCGTGGAGTGACTGGGCCTGTGAGCCACAACTACTGAGCCTGCGCATCTGGAGCTTGTGCCCCGCAACAAGAGAGGCCGCGACAGTGAGAGGCCCTCGCACTGCGATGAAGAGTGGGCCCCGCTTGCCACAACTAGAGAAAGCCCTCGCACAGAAATGAAGACCCAACACAGCCAAAAATAAAAATAAATAAATTAAAAGAAGGCTCAACCTTGAAAAAGAAAAAAAAGTGGGGACTAGGGAAGGAAGAAAAAAACGGATACTGCTGAGCGCTTAGTATGGCCCAGAAGTACTTAAGAAATTTACATGTGTTGTTCATTTCATTTTTGCAACAACTTCTATGAGGTCAATTATCTTTGTCACTTAAAGATGAAGACCCTGAGGACCAGACGGGTTGCGTGGACTTCTCCAAGGTGGAAAGGGCCGAGGGAGGACTAGGGTCACAACGTATCTAATTTTGAAGCCACTCTGTTTCCACTCTACAATAGTGTCGCCAATGGCAAGGGTCTTCAGAAACCACAGAACCAAACACCATGGAAGTCACAAAACAGTGGAAACAAGAATCTTGATTCTCAGCTCAGTCTTATTTCTCATGATAGCAGAGTGTGTTTGCTTCAAAATGTTTGTTTGCTCCATTGAACTTCTAAAATGAGTCTAGCATTCTCCTGTTACAACACTTAACTCAGTGTCATATGCAGTCAGACACAAGCCATACTATACAACAGTGATGACAGTAAAGGGGATCAGTTATATGGACCGTATACATATTTACATATTTACTTGTGCCCAGTATACTATAAAGATCCTAGGGTTAAAAAAAAAAAAAAATCCAGGGGCTTCCCTGGTGGCACAGTGGTTGAGAGTCTGCCTGCCGATGCAGGGGACGCGGATTCGTGCCCCGGTCCAGGAAGATCCCACATGCCGCGGAGCAGCTGGGCTCGTGAGCCACGGCCGCTGAGCCTGCGCGTACAGAGCCTGTGCTCCGCAGTGGGAGAGGCTGCAACAGTGAGAGGCCAGCGTACCGCAAAAAAAAAAAAAAAAAAATCCATACAGGCAATAGCCTCAGCCTGGCCTCCTAACCCCACTCACAATACCCTCCGCCTACCTTCTACCCAATAACACTATTATCATTAGAAACTAAGAAGACACTGTCAAGGCAAAAACAGACATAAACAGATATTCACATAACACAACAGAGAAGTGGTCTGAATTCCCACAGTGAAGGTAGAATGCCTCGTCGGCAGCCTCCTTCCCTGATCACTAACACAAGTGCAAAACCTTTCCCTGGCCCCAAACTTGGTCTAACTTGTCTCCCTACTTCTAGTCTAAGCACAGAGCCCACCGACCTTATTCCCTTCCCCTGCTTTTCCTTTTAGTCACCCCCACCTACAGCTAAATCACTTTTTCATCCACGCCACATATTCCATACCATCTTTTCAACAAGTCTCTTCTTTGGCGTCCTGTGGAATCCTGCTTAATGAGCAAACTCCCACATGGCTGCAAATCCTTACGCCAGCATTCTTTCCACCTCACTGTCAAATGGAAATGTGGCTTTCCCTTAACTGTAACTAGCTCTCAAACCCCTTTCCCGAAGCTGCTTTCTCTTCCCTGACCGCAACTCTAAAAAGGTCACACTTGCTTTCAACCTACCTTGCAGAGGGTTGTCCTGCCGCCATCGCCCAAGAGCCCTTCTCCTTTGCAAGTCTTTTCCCTCACTCCTTAATGTACCCTTCTGACCTTTAATCTGGAGCACGGGCTCACCTGAGACTCCATGAGCGCACTGAGCTTTTATTGATCACTGATGACCTAAGCCTCTCAGCATCTCAACCTCCTCAACATCAATGACCTCCTTTCTGTTTCTCACCACAAAGCAGTGGCTCTCAAAGCATTGTTCTTGGACCACTAGCATCAGCATCACCTGAAACGTGTTAGAAATGCAAATCTCAGGCCCTGCCTAGACCTGTAGAATCAGAGTTTTCAGGGGTGGGGCTGGCAATCTGTGCTTTAACAAGCCCTCCAGGTGATTCTGATGCACAAAAGTTTGAGAACCACTAATGCAGAGGATGGCCCCACCATGGATCATGTATCAATTGGAGATTTTCAACTCTAAGACCTCTGCTTCACCAACTTGTCCTCATGTTTCCTATTCTCTCAGCCTTGTTAATCTAGTATTTGCCATGGTCTGAAGATCTAAAGCCTCTTCTGGCCTCACCTTCACCCAGTCTGGACCCTGGTCAGCATTTCCATGATGCCTCTAAGCTTGCAATTGCTACTAAACTGGTTTCCCCTAAATTTGGACATTTGGCACAAGCTATGAAATTGTGCTGATTGAATCCAAGCTAGCTCTCTTATCTGGACCATCGATGCTGGTTTATAACCATAGTATTCATTTCTTTAGGATTGGTTAATTTGTTCTTTACAGTATTTCTAAAATTTATCCACTTTCTTCAATACTGACATTTCCACCTTGGCTTGACTCTTACTTTACTTAAAAACAAAGGCACCCAATCAAGTTCCCTCCATTTCCACCCACTGCTCTCCAAATCATCTCGAGAGCTGCTTCTCCCAACGTCGAAGCGTCCTGCTCTCTTACGCTCTGAATCTTCTCCCTCATGACTCCACCAGAACCTCGCTCCTCAGGAATGCCAGTGGAATGTAGGGCCTCTAAGAAGGAAAGTTCAAGACCATGTCTTGCCAGAGGGCAGAGGAGGTTGTCAGTGATTAATAGTGTCATATGCCAGAAATAGATCCAAGATAATGAAACTGAGGAAAGGTTGTTTTGTTTGGGCCATTACTAGATAACTGGTTTCAAAATTGCTGTTTTAGTAGAGAGGTGAGGACAGAAGACAGATTGCAGGAGGTTAAGAGAATGAAGTAAGGATGTAAGGGTGTGTATGGCCCACTATTAAGAGAAATTTAGCCATGCAGCAAAAAAATGAGAGTAGAAATGTAGCTAAAGAGACTGAGGGCTCAATGGACAGTCTTCTCTCCACCGTTAGTGAGATCTGTGTTTGTTTTATGCAAAGGGAAAGCAGCCAGTAGAGAGGGACAGAATAAAGACACTGGAAGATGGGTTAATTAAAGGAGAAAAGTCCTGCAAGGGACACAAAAACATGGCGTAGACAGCAAAATCGGAGGGGTCTATTCATCAGGACTCTTGACTGCAAATGACAGTGTATCTTCATCAACTAACTTAGGCTAAAACAGAAAGAGGCTGGCTCACGTGACCAGCAAGAGGAGTGTAACAGGATGTAACTGTACCCAGAGGTTTGATGTTTCTGGGACCACTGTCTCATCTCTGCACAGACTACACCCATTCCACAGGCTGCTCCTGCTGTATATGTTCCCAACTTTTCCACCAGAAAATAGAGCATTTCTCCTCAGCTCTGGTCAAATGCCATCAAGACTGATTGGGCCAATCTGACTTTCATGCCCAGTCCTATGGTCAGGGAAAGAGGAAGAAGCCAGAGTATTCGGATTCACAGTCCTCATGGGAAACATATGCATGGAAGAAGAGGAACTCTTCACTCTCTCACAGAAGGTATGATGCCTTGACCAACAGACTGGGAAGAAATGAGGTACAGGAGAGACAGTGCCAATTAGCCAGGGTCAGCCCCAGATAGGAACAAAGGTATCTCTCTGATACTACGTTGGGTGTGAAGGTATATATATGTGTGTGTATGTACATTATATATAATATATACATGTATAATGTATGTACATATATAATGCATATATGGGTGTATTTGTATACTTACATACACACATGCATACATATGTATAGTTATACAGTTGAAGAGGCATGTCACAGGCCAGGTGCTCTGAAAGCAGATGCTGAGACAGTTTGGTTTGCAAGATGTTCATTGGGGATCCACACCTGTGAAAGGCAGGAAGAAGCTGTATTTGTCAGAGGACAATGTAGAACTGTAATGCGGACCTCCTTCAACCCAGAGGAGCGCTCTGGAGTGGGTGTTGCTAGTCAGAGTTGTCTTACATCAATTAGAAATAGCTGGACCAGGGGACTTCCTTGGTGGTCCAGTGGTTAAGAATCCACCTTCCAATGCAGGGGACAGGGGTTCGATCACTGGTCGGGGAACTAAGAACCCACATACCGTGGAGCAACTAAGGCTGTGCGCCACAACTACTGGGCCCTCGCACTCTAGAGCCCACGAGCCACAACTAGAGAGCCCTCGTGCTGCAACTACTGAGCCCACGCACTCTGAAGCCCACGCACCACAACTAGAGAGAAGCCTGCGCGCCGCAACTAGAGAAGGCCGTGCGCCACAACAAAAGATCCCACATGCCGCAATGAAGATCCCGCATGCTGCAACTAGGACCTGACACAGCCCAATAAATTAAATTAATTAATTAATTAATTTAAAAAAATAAAAAAAGAAATACCTGGACCAAAGTGCCAGGGCCTTTATACACCTGTGTCGCTCAGTCACTGGAGGTGGGCTGTCCCAGGGAAGGTATGATCTCAGGGGAGGTCATGCTCTCTATAGCTGAAGCAGAGTCAGAAGATGCTGACAGCTGAAAGCTGCTCTCTGTATTTCCCAGAACAGGGCAGCGAGCCCTTCTTTAAAGAGGGATCTCGATGGTGCGTCTCCATGTGTACAGTGCAAGAGTGGAAGAATAGAGGAGCTTTAGGGCAGTGAAACTACTCTGTATGATACTGCAGTGGAGGGTAGATTTCATTATACATTTCTTCAAACACATAGAATGTACAACACCAAAAGTGAACCCTAATGGTAACTATGGACTTTGCTTTTTTGTTTTTAATTTAGTTTTATTTATTTATTTTTATACATCAGGTTCTTATTAGTTAACTATTTTATACATATTATTGTATATCTGTCAACCCCAATCTCCCAATTCATCCCACCACCAGCCCTGCCCTGCTTTCCCCCGTTGGTGTCCATAGGTTTGTTCTCTACATCTGTGTTTCTATTTCTGCCTTGCAAACTGGTTCATCTGTACCATTTTTCTAGATTCCACATATATGCGTTTAATATACAATATTGGTTTTTCTCTTTCTGACTTACTTCACTCTGTATGAAAGTCTCTAGGTCCATCTACATCTCTGCAAATGACCCAATTTCATTCCTTTTTATGGCTGAGTAATATTCCACTGTGTGTATATACCACATCTTCTTTATCCATTCGTCCGTCGATGGGCATTTAGGTTGCTTCCATGACTTGGCTATTGTAAATAGTGCTGCAATGAACATTGGGGTGCATGTGTCATTTTGAATTATGGTTTTCTCTGCATATATGCCCAGTAGTGGGATTGCTGGGTCATATGGTAATTCTATTTTTAGTTTTTTAAGGAACCTCCGTACTGTTCTCCATAGTGGCTGTATCAGTTTACATTCCCACCAACAGTGCAAGAGGGTTCCCTTTTCTCCACACCCTCTCCAGCATTTGCTGTTTGTAGATTTTTTGACTATGCCCATTCTAACCGATGTGAGGTGATACCTCATTATGACTCTTAGAGGAAAACATAAGAACGCTCTTTGACATAAATCACAGCAAGATCTTTTTTGGCCCACCTCCTAGAGTAATGGAAATAAAAACAAAAATAAACAAATGGGACCTAATGAAACTTAAAAGCTTTTGCACAGCAAAGGAAACTATAAACAAGATGAAAAGACAACCCTCAGAATGGGAGAAAATATTTGCAAATGAATCAACAGACAACGGATTAATCTCCAAAATATAAAAACAGTTTATGCAGCTCAGTATTAAAGAAACAAACCCAATCAAAAAATGGGGAGAAGACCTAAATAGACATTTCTCTAAAGAAGACATACAGTGGCCAAGAGGCACATGAAAAGCTGCTCAACATCACTAATTATTAGAGAAATGCAAATCAAAACTACAAAGAGGTATCACCTCACACCAGATAGAATGGGCATCATCAGAAAATCTACAAACAATAAACGCTGGAGAGGGTGTGGAGAAGAGCGAACCCTCTTGCACTGTTGGTGGGAATGTAAATTGATACAGCCACTATGGAGAACAGTATGGAGGTTCCTTAAAAAACTACCTTATGATCCAGCAATCCCACCCCTGGGCATATATCCAGAGAAAACCATACTTCAAAAAGACACATGCACCACAGTGTTCATTGCAGCTCTATTTACAATAGCCGGGACATGGAAGCAACCTAAATGTCCATCGACAGAGGAATGGGTAAAGAAGACGTGGTACAATGGAATATTAGCCTTAAAAAAGAATGAAATAATGCCATGTGCAGCAACATGGATAGACCTAGAGATTGTCATACTGAGTGAAGTCAGACAGAGAAAGACAAATATCATATGACATCGCTTATATGCGGAATCTAAAAAATGGGTACAAATGAACTTATCTACAAAACAGAAATGGAGTCACAGAAGTAGAAAACAAATTCATGGTTACCAGGAGGAAAGGGTGGGTGGGGGAGGGATAAATTAGGAGATTGGGATTGACATATACACACTACTATATATAAAATAGATAACTAACAAGGACCTACTGTATAGCACAGGGAACTCTACTCAGTACTTGGTAATGACCTACATGGAAAAGAATGTAAAAAAGAGTGGATATATGTATGTGTATAACTGGTTCACTTTGCTGTAAACCTGAAACTAACACTACATTGTAAATCAACTACACTCCAATAAAAAGTAAAAAAGAAAAAGCTGCTCGTTGGCTCTGCCTGAGAGTTTGCAAGAGTAGAAAGAGAAAATGAAATGAACTAAGTTCACTTACGAGAAGTTGAAACTTAGGGACAATATGGTCTGCTGCATCACCCATGGGATTGAATTATGTGTCCACTGCCATTAAGAATGAAGGGTTTATCGTTTCCTAATTACTTAAACACATTATAAAAGAAATGTGTGTAAGGACCCTGTTTGATTCCTAGACAGGCCTCTGAAATATACCATATTCAGAAGAATTTTAAATAATTTTTTAATGGTCCAGGCCCTATACAGATCACATAGAAAACCTGACCTCTGACCACTGTTGTAAATCAAAAATGATTAATTTAACCTTTCTCTCCTTCTGTGTAATGATCCATGGCAGATATGGTTCTGACCACTCCTGTTCTGAGCACTTGTTAGCTCTACTCAGTCAGTAAACATTTACTGAATACCCCACTATGTGCTAGATGTTAGGCTGGGCCCAGTAGAAACAATGGTTATTAACACAATGTCGCTTATCTTCAAGAAAACCTCGGTTTTGTATGTGAGATAGGCCCATAATCGGTTATCACAATACAGGGTGTCAAATATTAAGATTATGTTCGTAGTATGTGTTCATCTAGTCAGTCATATCATACTACTATATCAGGAGAGATGGAAGAGAAGGTACATTAATTGAATGCCTACTGTTTGCTCTGTATTTTATATAGGTCATCTCATTTACTCTTCACAAGAGTTCTACACAGCAGATATCACTTGCCCCACGCTCTATGGCTCAAGGAAGAAAGTCACTTACCCAGGGCTAGGTGTTTACAAAGCCTGGACCAGGATCTCTCTCTCCAAAGCCCAGCTATTTTCCCGATAACCTGAAGCCTCCTGGGGCGCTACATTTATTTGTGTATGTCTGTCTCTTAGAATGCATTGTATCCATTTTAGGGTGAGAATCTTACCTACCTCATTATTTTCCTCCTATGCCAAAGTATACTGATTAGTTGGTCAACAAATATGCATTTCATAACCAAAATGTAGTACAAGTTTCACAAAACGATGTTCCCTAGAAGAACATAATTGGCATTGAGTTATTATTTGTAAGGAAAAAAATGAATGAAAGAGAGACTGTATGAATGAATCAATGAAGGCATGAATGAAGGCTGAACTTGCTTTTGGCTCAGGGCACTTGCGTTTGCTGGTCCCTGGTTGGAGACTGTCTTCCCCCACATTTTTACATGACTTGCTTCCTCAACACTCTCTTCAGGTCCCAGCTCAAGTGTCACCTTATCAGCACCACCTTCACTGGCCACCCTATGTAAATAGCAACTACCCCTCCAGCTGTCACCTCCACCTCCTGACCTGTTCCAGTTTTTTTCACAGCACTTTACCACCCCCTGACATACAGTATATTTGCCAGTTCATTCATCCTGTCCCTCCACGGGAACCCACACCCCACGTGAGCAGAAGCCTGTTCTGCCCTGTATGCTGCTGCAGCCCCAGTATTGTAAGTGCTCAGTTAATATCTGTTCCAGGAATGAACTTGACTGTTAAACACAGTCATAGAGATCAAATTCCTTCCTTACCTTTTCTCTTGTTTTGCCTGGAAAAATTAAATAATTTTATCAACGCTTTAAACAGTGCTGTGTTCCAAAAGTATCATCTGTGAAAAAAGCGATGAGGTTGTCTTTTCTTTTATGTCTTTTTCATGTGCACAGAGGATGGGGTTTTTTTGGGATATGTCACTGCTTTTTCCCATCTGCAGGAGTTGGAGATAAAACAGCGTGTCCAATCTCTCCTCAGTGAGCTGAAAGGTTAAAAGAAGTGCTTTCTACCCCCTAAGAGGAAGGTGTTTTGACTCTCTCCACTTCTACTTTCCTCCTCATGACTCGATTTTGGTGGTGGTTTGGAAGTTAAGTGAAAGATTGTTTTAGCCACTATAATATTGGAAGAGCGAAAAGAAACTCCGAAGGTTAATATTTACTAGCAGGACAAAAGAGTTGCAAACAGCTCAACTGGAGTTTTCTGTGTCTCCTGCAGATAACTCACAATCAAAATTCTTTCACTGTAAAGGAGGGCCCTTCACTATCTTATACAGGCTCTTTTTTTGTCTTAGATAATTAGAGAAAGTACTCGTTTCAAGATAGCACTGAAACATAATACCGTAATAATATTCATTGCAATGGAATTTTACCTTTATGATAATATTATCTAGTGGCAACCAATCTCATTCCCCAATTCTCTGTGTCTCTAATTACTTGGAGAAACATTCTAACATTGTGATATTTAAGGGTAGGTCCTATGTGACTAGGGTGTTAACAGACTTTAATGCAGAACCTTCGGGATTAAAATAAACGATGAGCTACTGAGAGCACACTCAAAGCTGAAATAGTAATAATACTTTATATGACACTCCACTTTTCTCACTTTTTCGTCACCACTGTCTCTGCATTAGAAAAAAGTCAGAATTGGAAATTTTCCCCAAATTACAGGAGAGATTCCAAGATCAATAACATCTGACAGTCACACAGCTAGAGAAGATACGGCCAAGACTCGAGCCTGGGTCTTTGGGCTCCTATGACCTCCTCAACTGGCTCTCAACAGCCCAAAAAATTGGAAACTGTGCCATGCGCTATAGGCTCTCCCCTTCAGGATCTAATTGCTGGATCTCCAAGTCAATAACATATCACAGTTTGGACCATACTGAAAAAAGGAAGAATTTGTGGAGACAATTCAAGATGAGAGCAAAACTGGCAATTGTGACCCAGCCCAGGCCTGTGACTTCTGGGGAGAAAGCCCTGAATCACATGCCGAACAGAGGGAAGAAGTCCCCAGATGAGCTAGCTGCCAGAGCAGGCCGATTTGGGGTCCAGCCAAGCATTTACTCTGAAACCCTCATGGATTATTCAGTAGTAAATCATTGTTTCCCTTCTTAAATTCTTTCTCCGCAAAGAGGAGTTATTTCCTTTATGATTAATAGTTCCCCGAAACTATTCATGTGGGTGCATTTCTTTATCGCCTCTCTCTCTCCTCTCTCTCTCCCTGCCCCCCTCCTCCCCCTTTCCACATCGCACCTCCCTCTTTTCCCCTATTTCGCTCTTTTTTATCACAGCTTTTAAATCCTCATTCTTGCCTGGGATATTACTTTTTATTACTGCGTTAAAAATTACCACAAAGTTGGCATCTTAAAACAACACAAATTTATCATCTCGAAGTTTCTACATGTCTGAAGACTGGGCAGAGCATAAATTCTCTGCGCAGGGTCTCATTGGGCTGAAATCAAGGTGCCAGCTAGGGCTTCAGTTCTCATCTGAGTCCTCTTCCAAGATCACTGTTTTTTTTGGAAGAATCTGTGTCCTTGAGGCCATTGGACGGAGATGCCCCTTTTCCTGCTACCTGTCAGCCCAGAACTGCTTTCCCTGGCAGTTCCTTGTCATCTGCCCCCACTGTCCATTGACAACACAGTGTTTGCTTCCTTCCAGAGCAGCTGGAGTCTGTCTTTCTGACCTCCTCTTGTACAACCAGCTGGAGAAAGCTCTTTGCTTTTAAAGGACCAATGTGATTAGGTCGGGTCATCCACTGTACCATGTAGCATAACCTAGTCACTGGAGTAAAGTCCATCAGAGTCCCAGTCCCAGCGCCGATGCAGGGCATGCGTACAAGGAGCATTGGGAAGTCTTGGGGACCATCTTAGAATTGTGCCTACCGTATTTAGCTTCGTACTCCTTCTGTGTAGCATGTCGTACACATCAAAATGTTTTCTTTTTCTTTCCAGGACATGATTCTGCCCTCCTATTTGAACCACACTCTTCATTTGTCCTCTGAGAAGCCAGTTTCTTGAATCTCCCCTTTCTCCTTCCACACTTCCCAAGCTTAGAGGGTATGATATTGTATTACTTATATTACTTCTCTCTCCTCCATAGGACCTAGCACCGTGTCTTACCAGCGAAGATGTTCATTATGTTTGCGGGATGAGATTGGATTGGTTCGAATCATTGCATGTCTTTGAGAAATTAGGCACTTAGCTAGCAGACTATTTTTTTTTTTTTACATCTTTATTGGAGGATAATTGCTTTACAATGGTGTGTTAGTTTCTGCTGTATAACAAAGTGAATCAGCTATACATATACATACATCCCCATATAGACTGCTTTATTTCACTTCCAGGCCTCAAGGACTGAGCAACAGTCATCTGAACCTCTGGCAGTCAGCTCGCTGGACTGACACTGCAGTTACCCGTCTAGGTTGCTAGGAGAGAGCTCCCAACCAACTGACGATTCTATGATTTCATCGAATGCAAGGGGCGGTCAAAAATGATCAGGGGGGAAAAAGGCCTCTTTATAAAGAGTGCATTAAACTCTCTACCTCTTTTCCATTTCATGCTCACTCATTGTATTTTTTTTAATGTACTTTAAAAATCTTTTTGAAAGCAACGTCTTTTCTATTCAAGTGGAATAATATGATTCACCCTGCACTGCCCCTGGTCCCTACTGTGCTTCCAGGGGATATAGCAAAGGGCTACTTTCCTTTACAGCCTTTGATTTGTTCCTTCTACATCCTGTAATTTCCATCCACACCCAACAGCCAAGTGCTGTGTGGGGCTAATTAAACACTATAATTATCCACGAGTTATGGCCCAGAAGCAGAGAGAAAATCTAACACATGTCTGATTGTGATATCAGGTAAATACTCAAGATATGTGACTGGCGAAATGCAAAATATTCTGTTCATTTAATATTCATGATGAATAGTGAATTAGTCTAATCACATTAGCTATTCTATTTATTAGGTGAGAGTGATTAGATGTGAATAGCTGGGGAAAAAAACCCTCTCGAGTTGCAAAAATTAGACTTCTATAGTTTTATTATGTTTATTTTCAACTGAGGATAATTGTCTATAGATTTCTCTGAGACTAGTCTACACCCCTCCCTTATCTTTGCCCCTTGAAAAACTGAGTGCAGATTACAAGGGTAGAGAGAGATGAGACAATGCAGATCTGGCATACAAATGCTCACATAGATTGTACAAACATCTGAAAATACTGCATATCAACATTGTACTTCCAAGGATATAACCATACTATTTTTTCTTTTATTGTGGTATAATTTACATACAACAAAATGCATAAATCTTGCCACAATGGAAAACAGTATGGAGGTTGCTCAAACAGCAAAAAATAGAACCACCATGTGATCCAGCATTTCCACTCCTGGGTATATATATGTCCAAATAAAATGAAAACACTAATTCGAAAAGATATGTGCACCCCAGTGTCCACAGAAGCATTATTTATAAGAGCTAAGATATGGAAGCAACTTAAGTGTCAACAGATGAATGGATAAAGAAGATGTAAAAAAAAAAAAAAAAAGAAATGAGAAGAAAATCCAGAAAAGAGGTGATATATGTATACATATAGCTGATTCACTTTGTTGTACAGTATAAACTAACACAATATTGTAAAGCAACTATACCCCAATAAAAATTTTTTAAAAAAGAACCTAGAAAAAAATACACACACACACACAATGGAATGTTACTCAGCCATTTAAAAAATGAAATTCTGCTATTTGCAAAAATATGGATGGACCTAGAGGGTATTGAGCTTAGAGAAATAAGTCAGACAGAGAAAGACAAATAGTGTCTGTTATCACTTATATGTGGAATCTAAAAAATAAGACAAACAAATATAACAAGACAGGAACAGACTCACAGTTACAGAAAACTAACTAGTGGTTACCAGTGGGGAGAGGGAAGGGGGAGGGACAAGATAGGGGCGGGAATTAAGAGATGCAAACTACCATGTATAAAATAAATAAGCAACAAGGATATACTGTACAGCACAGGGAAATATACTTTTTTTTTATTCTCAAGAAGAAAAAAACCCACTATATCTATTTAGTTTAACATTTACCCAGAGCTAAAGAAAAAGATTTCAAAAGATAACCTAGGACATATACCTACGCATGCACCCCCTGACCCAGATAACCTAAAAGAAAAAAATAAGGGCAAAGTTCTGTCCAACAGATAAATTTATCTTCACTTCTGGAAGATGTTTCCACGTCCTCTCCCTCTTGCGGCCTCGGGCCTTCAGAATAGCAGCCTTTCCCCGACCGGCCCTGAGCCTTGGGTTTATTTTTCATGCTCTTTAACATGGGTGTGTTTTTCAGCACGTCAGGCAAAATCAGAAAGCGGATCTTGCTGCCATGGATGTACACCTGCTCCAGCTGTGCCACTCGGTCATCTCTGTACGTGACTGTGATGTCGGACATCCGGCAGTTCATGTTGTCTTCGGCTTCAATGAGCTTCCCTCGATACACCTAACCAGTGTTCATCTCCCACGTCACGATGTGACCCTCAGCCTCATGTAGGACTTTAATCTCATGCCAACAGACATCTTGGCAGGAAGAGAGTTCGGCTCTGGTCTCCTCTTCCTTTCTGGTGCGGAGGTGACTCTCGTGACTGTGAAGGCGTGAGGCGAGTGAATGGCGGGTCCTGCCTAGACATTATTTTGCACTAACTTTAAATGGAGTATAATCTATAAAAACATTGAATCACTGGGTTGTACACCTGAAACTAATATGATATTATAAATCAACTATATTCAATAAAAAAATAAAACTTAAGTGTACAGCTCGATGAATTTTTACCCATATAAGATATAGTTCAAGATCGACATTTCCTAGAAATGTTCCCTTATTCCCCTTCTCAGTCAATACCCACCACCTCCCCAGAGGTAACGACTATTCTAACTTCTATCTCCATACACTGGGTTAGCCAGTTCCTAACTTCATCCAAATGGAATCATACAGTCCCCTAATACTTTTTAAAGAACTGTATGTATAAAGTCATTTTAATAGAGAAAAGCAAAACAAAGGGGAAAATCTATTATCCCACCACCACCACCACCAAAAGTGAAAAAAAGAAAACCTTCAAGATTAAAACAATTGATATATACATATCATTAAATATTTCAGACACAACAGAAAACGATTTGGGAAAGCCTTCACTTTTCAAGAGTCGTTTATTACTAAGCAAACCCTGCTGGATCTTCCCCATTGGTTCCTTCAGATCCCCCCTCCATCCCTCTGCAGCCTTCTCTGGGCCCCTGGAGGCTGGCCTTTGTGGGCTGCATCAATGGCTCTTTGGCTACCTTGTGTCTACTTGGGAACTGAAAGGACAGCACTAGCCACAGATGGGAGGGCAGCAGTGAGTTAGGCGGGCATGTTCATTCCCCTGACTCTCCCTGCTTCACCTCAGGCAGCCTCTCCTAAAGCTAGCTGCTCTCCCCAAGAGTAGGAATGGCCTTTCCCCTTGACTCTTAGGCCACGCTGGTTACACTTCCCAGCTTGGGCTTGCCCCTGATTGCTTCAGCACCTCTGGCTGGCTTGCCTTCATCCTTCCCATGCCTTTGTAAATAACCCCTTCATTAAACTCTACTCCATTTGAATGTGCTGTCTTCTGCCACTGACTACCATCCACATTAAGTTTTTTTTTTTTTTTTTTTTTTTGCAGTACGTGGGCCTCTCACTGTTGTGGCCTCTCCCGTTGCGGAGCACGGGCTCCGGACGCGCAGGCTCAGCGGCCATGGCTCACGGGCTCAGCTGCCCCGCGGCATGTGGGATCCTCCCGGACCGGGGCACGAACCCGCATCCCCTGCATCGGCAGGCGGACTCTCAACCACTGTGCCACCAGGGAAGCCGCACATTAAGTTTTAAACAGGGTTTTTAGGAAATACTTTTGCATCCATCACGTGCATAGGCTATACAGTGCTTCATGGGTGATAAACTGTCTCTACAGGTTCGCTTTATCAGCTACCTCCTTCTAATCAAAGGACACTTACATCATTCACATCCCTAATTCATCCAATCTTTAAGCAGAACAAGGAGGCTTGTCTTCAGGCATGAGCAGGTAGAACCAACATCGCTACAGTGGAACTGAAGCCCAAGGTGGATGAGAAAATCGTCAGAAAACAACTAACTTATTTTAAGTGTCCAGATCCCTCAATCCAGACAAACTGCATCCTGGAGTGTGAAGATACTCAGAGGTGCTGTCCGAGCCACCATCTTTTTTAAAGAAATGTGGAAAGAACCAGAGATGTTGACCGTGTAATAGCAAAGACCTGAGAGGAGGGGACAGGACAGCTCTCTAGGGACGAGACCATCTCTGACGCTCCAGAGGATGGGTTCACAACCAGGCGGTGGAGGTTACAGTGAATGTGGCTCATGGCCTGTCAATTTCACTTCATTCATTCACTTATTCAACAAATAATTACTGAGAATCTACCACCTGCTGGGCACTGTGCTCAGTGCCAGTATAATAAATATGACAGTAAACAGAGACAAAGGTCCTGATGCCATAGCTTGTTTTTATGGGAATAGACGATAAGTAAATAAAGGAATATATCATACGTCAAGATTGACAAGCACCGTAAAAAAGTAAATCCAGGTAAAGAGGGTAGAAGGAGGTGAAGGAGGGCGCTCCCTTTTAGATAGTGTGGTCAGGTTCAGATGTCTGAGAAGGTCTCTCCTCTGAACTATCAACTTACATATCTGGGTGATGGGGTGGAGGTAGGAATTCATGTGGATGCACAGGAGAAAAATGGTTCAAGTGGAGAGAACAGCATCTACAAAGGTCCTGAGGCGGGTGCCTATTTCACCATGTTTGGGGAATAGCAAGGAGATGATGACTGAAGTCAGATCATCGTACCCAGTAGTGAACAAGGAAATTGGTAGAAACTAAGCTTCCACCTTAATCTGCTGGAGACAGATCATGTAGGGTCTCGGGCCCTTAATAGTACTTGGCCTTTTACTTTGAGGGAGATAGGAAGCTATTGGAAGATACTGAGCAGAAGAGAGATATGATATGACTGTCTTGTGTAGAATAAACTATAGCTGAGTGGAGGAGGCAGTAAGGAGACAGTTAGGAAGCTGTTAACCCACATGAGAGAGGATGGTGAGCTGGACTAAACTCAGGGTGTCAACAGAATGGTTAGAAGTGGTTGTTAGATTGGATATATTTTTGAAAGTAGAGTCGATAGCATTTGCCATTGAATTGGAGGTAGGATGTGATAACAAATGATGTGTCAAAGATGATCCCAAGGTTTTCGAGAAGAGAAAATTATAGCATGTAATTGTCATTGATTGAAATAGGAAAAACTTCACAATAGCAGATTTCAGGGGAAAATAAGAAGTTTGGTTTGGGATGTGATAAATTAGAGACATCAGTTAGACATCCAAGCAGAGTTGTTAGGGAAGCAATTGGCTATATGAGTCTGGCTTTCAGGAGAGAGGGCCAAAATGGATATAGAAACTGGGGAGTTATCAGTATATGAATGGTATTTAAAATCATGAGATTAGATGAATCCCTCTTTCCCACCCCTAAGTTTGTATAAACTGAGAACTGAGCCCTGTGGCACTCAAAGATTTTGAGGTCATAAGGAGGAGAAGGAACCATACCAAAAAAAAAAAAAAAAAGATTGAGGAGGAACTGCTGGTGAAGTGGGGAGAACCCAGAGGGAGTGGTACCCCAGGGACTAGTGAGGAAAGTGCCTCAAGTGATCAACTGTAGCTAAGGTTGCTAACAGTAGACCAAGCAAGATGGTGCCTGAGACATCTATCCAGGGTAAACTCTAGTTCAAAAAGATACATGCACCCCAATGTTCATAGCAGTGCTATTTATAACAGCCAAAACATGAAAGCAACCTAAATGTCCATCGACAGATGAATGGATAAAAAAGATGTGGCGTGTATATACACATATGTGTGTGTGTGTGTGTATACACACATATTACTCAGCCATAAAAAAGAATGAAATAATGCCATTTGCAGCAACATGGACGAACCTAGAGATTATTCTACTAAGTGGAGTAAGTCAGACAAATACCATATGGTATCACTTATATGTGGAATCTAAAAAAATGATACAAATGAACTTAATTACAAAACAGAAACAGACTCGCAGACATAGAAAACAAACTTATGGTTACCAAAGGGGAAATGGGGGGATGAACTGGGAATATGGGGTGAACAGATACACACTACTGTACGTAAAATAAACAACAAGGACCTACTGTATAGCACAGGGAACTATATTCAATATCTTGTAAAAACCTACAATGGAAAAGAATCTGAAAAAGAATGTATATATGTATATATATATATTTATATGACTGAATCAGTTTGCTATACACATAAAACACTGTAAATCAACTACACTTCAATTAAAAAAATAAATTTTTAAAGAGAAATTTCAACATACCTTAAAAAAAAAGATAGTGTCTGAGAATCATCTGTAACTTCTGGCAACGCCAAGTTCTTTTGTGACCTTGACTAGAGCCATAGAGGAGTCATGGGAACAAAGACCCACCTGGAGGGAGTTCAAGAAAGAACTGGAGGGGAAATGATGGGGCCAGAATGTATAGACAACTCTGTCAGTGGGTTTTGCTGTAGTGAAGAAGACAGGGATGGGGTAGTAACTATAGGGGGTGTGGGGTGAAGGAAGATGCTTTGGGTTGGTGGTCTGGCTCAAAGATGGGGACTATTCCACCATGTTTTCAGGTGGCAGGAATGATCCAGTAGAGCAGTGTTACATGTTGATATGGGGGACAGAGGGGAAACTGCTCAGGGCACATCCTTGAATAGGGTAGAGGATAGGAGTCCTAGTGTACAAGTAGGAGGGGTTCTGTAGAGCCAACCAGAGTCATTCTTAGCTTATCTGCTTTATAATTTGCAGTTCCACAGAGACTTTCACCAGTGGAAACATGAGTGTTTAACTACTGATGTAAAAAAAAAAATTGATAACTATTTGCTTTAGTTATCTCTCACATGTTTTTCTGAGCCATTTTACCCCCATCTTACTAATAAGGAAGGCTCATAAAAGTTATATGACTTGGGATTAACATATACACACTACTGTATATAAAATAGATGATCAACAGGGACCTACTGTATAGTACAAGGAACTCTACTCAATATTCTGTAATAACCTATATGGGAAAAGAAGCTAAAAAGGAATGGGTATATGTATATGTATAACTGAATCACTTTGGTGTACACCTGAAACTAACACAACATTGTTAATCAACTATACCCCAATATAAATAAAAATTAAATTAAAAATAACAAAAGTTATATGACTTCATCAAGTTCTCAACGCTTATATGAAAACCAGGTCTCAAGCTAGTTCTGGCTGATTCCAAAGACCATAAATGTTCCACGACATCGGAGCCTAGAATTCCCCCAGAAGGTCCACCAGCTAACGAGAAAGGGACGACGTCATCTTAAGATGCCAGGCAAAGAAAAGCACAACTGTGTAAACCTAGAGAATCCCACACGCAAGCATTGAGGAAGCAAGAGTAAGTTACAAGCCTGGCCCCGACGCAGTGACGCCTTTGGGGAAGATGCGGTTCACTTGATAGATGGTAAAGGCAGAGAGTGATGGAGGCATCAGTATTTGACAACATGACAGGAAGGTCCTGAGAGGAGCTGGTCTCCAAAGTAGGGCTGTTGAGTCCCGTGTGGATGGGAGGAAGCAAATGTTTCCACTTGAAAGTGGGGCGGTGGAAGTTGAGAAAAGCATTATGGGGCTTCTTTGGGTTTCCAGTCACTTCAGTGAACACTTATTAAGCCCCTACTATGTACACAGCACAGGACTTCATGTTCAGGAAATGAAGAAGAGCAGTCCTCCTTCCAGAAGTTACACAATGAACAATTCGAATTCACATGAGATTTCTAAATACCTGTATCAGTCAGTGTTCTCCAGAGAAGCAGAATCAATAATACATAAAGAGATATAGATGATATATATAGATATAGATCAGATAAATTTATTTTAAGGAATTTAGGGCAGGCCAACAGTCTAGAAACTTGGGCAGAAGTTGATGCTGCAGTCTTGAGGCAGAATTTTTTTTCTTCTCTGGGAAACCTCAGTTTTTTTTTCTTAAGACCTTCAGCTGATTGGATGAGGCCCACCCACGTTATCCATGGCAATCTAGTTAATCAACTGTAGCTGGTAACCACATTTACAAAATACCCATCGGGTCAACACCTGGATCAGTGCTTGATTAAATAAGTGGGTACTCTAGCCCAGCCAAGCTGATACATAGCACTAAGCATCACAGTATCCTATCAGTTCCCAGTTTATTCCATAGAGGCCAAAAGCAGGTACTTTATTTTAGAGACTTTTGCCTTTTAGAATTGCCGTTGCTTGATCAGGTGTTGAGCTGTAGACCAGTGAGGGGTCAGAGGAGGGGCTGTCTCCAAGCCTTGGTACTGTTAAGGGTGGTTTATAAAGGTTCTAATTCATTGTAATTAATTTTCATTGTGCAGAGGCAGAAGGCTGGTGGAATGAAAGGGGGTAATTTCACAAGTCAAAATAACAAATAAGTAAATACAAATAGTCCCCAACTTCCCGGGAGCATATCACCATCTCCAGGTCTCGCCACCCAGGATGGAACACAGCCCTGAGCCCCTGTTGCTCCCCCACCTGGTGCGCGCGCGCGTGCGCGCACACACACACACACACACACACACACACGAGAGATTCACCACAGGGCGGGCTGGGGGAGAGAAGCCCTCCTTGGTTGCGCTTGTTGCAAACAATGAAACGTTGCACGGAGCCTCTTTGTTCATCTCCAGGCTCGGAGCCCTGGAGAACCAAGCAGTGCAGGCACGTGTGCCGGATATTAAGTCTCATTTCAAAGCCGCTGAGCCGACGGGGTAACCTGACGGGTGACGTGGGAGCGGCTGCGTGCTGGAAGTGGCAGGCTGGGATCCGCTTTGAGCATCCGCGTGGAGGGACAGGCGATGCAGAGGAAGACGAGGCTCTGGGCTGTGGGGTATTTTCTTTTTCGGAGGGTGAGGCAGGAAAGGAGGACTTGACTTTCTCCGGCCTGAAATCTTGTGTTGGGGTTTCAGGAGTCTTGAGTAATGACTGGTGTAGGTTTCTCATGGAGGACTCATTTATCTAGGTGCCAGTGGGTGAGCCTGGCTTCCCAAGCTTGAAAATTTAGATTTATTGGGTGCCAGAAATTGGACTGGACACCATTTAATAGGCCCATGCACCATGAAGGTGAGGGTGGGAGGATAAGTGTCAAGAGGGCAGAACGGTTGGGGAAGGGGCTCAGTGTGAAGAGAAATAGCAACATCTGATTAGTGTCTTAGAATGCTGGCCGCGGCGGGCAGGAAATACAAGACTCTGGAGAAACCGGTGGTTTCTGAACACAGCCGAAATCAGATAAACCTTCGGGAAGAGAGAGATGGTGGAGAGGAAATAATTAGTCTCTTGGAACTTAAGGAAGGGACTTGTTGGAGGGGGTGGGGGAGAGAGAGAGAGAGAGGGAGGGATGGAGAGACAGACTCCTGAAATCTACAGAAGGCAGAACTGCCTTCAGAAGAGGCAGATCGATAAGAAAGCCATTTGCTGGTTACAAAAAAAAATGCATATATCTTGTTCAGCCTCTTGCTCTGAAATAGAAGAAAAGCTTTGGGATTTATGGAATGTGGATTTACATAGAGAGGCCCTGGAATACATAAATACTCGGCTGACTTCTAATGTCAGCGAGAGAAAGGCCGAGGGAGGCACGTTTGCAGGAGGGAAAGAGCAGAGGGAAGTGAAATCCAAACCCTGGACTCCGTGCCTCATTCCCCAAGTGCACATGGGGAATTCATATCCCTTCTCCGTGTGCTTCAATTTCTTCATTATTTTTATCTGTTTTCTCCCTGGGGCTGGGGAAGCAGTGTAAAAATGATTTCTCAGGCTTTGAGACATTTAAACAGAAAACTGTGTAATGCAACGCAGCTGATCTGAATCTGTCTACTCACAAACATAGATGTTCATTCAATATTTATTGTGTTTCTTCTCAGTGCAAGGCACTTGGGGATAGGTGGATAGGTAAATTCACATGCACGGCATGCCGGAGACTTGAAGGAGGGCCAACTGAATCAGACAGAAGAATCACAGACACCTTCCTGGAAGAGGTGACTTACACACAGGCTGTGGGCCCCTGGCACTCAGTGTTCTGCTGAAAATCACATTTCTCAGTCAACAACCCAGATGTTTGGGCTATATGTCAGCACACATCTAGGCATTTGGAAATGCTTGGATTTCTGGTGATTAGATCCAAATGCCCACCAGCACTTGTAGAAAGGAGAGTACGCATGTACCTTGTAAATAATGCAAGCGTGGATTGTGTAATAATTGTTTTTATGAGCCATTCTTCTTCCACCAGGATGCAGATCATCAAAATTCTTCACTATTTATTATACATTAGTTTATCACTTGCCCTCAATTACATGGTGAAATTTATATGTTTGCACATGATCAAGGTGGTAGGCCCCGTGGCCCAAGGCAATTAGATAAGGCCTTAAAGAAATCAGACTGTGAACAAGGCAGAAGTTTAATAAAATTTGAAACCCACAGCTGTCAAGCTACATGCAGCCCCGTGTTCACGAATATCAGGCAAACATCATTACAGAATTGGTCAGGGTAAGAAGCGCTTTGCATCCCATTTTGGTGACAGATTTAAAGACTCTGTTGGTGTGCGTGTGTGTGTGCACGCATGCGCAAATGTGTACATGTACATACATACATGGGTATATCAGCATGCCTGCATATGTATATGGTGTATTTATATTGACGTAGGGATGTGCTAGAGGGAGGAAAGTGAAACTGCGTAAGCAATGCTTCTTTTCAGCCGTCCCTAGTCACTTGGTCTCTTCTTATTTCCCTCTCCCTAATCACCGTCTTATCCCACACAAACCCCCAGACAGCTCAGAGCTCATGACCCTCACCTCAGTATTCCCCCTCCAGCTCCAGAGAAGCCTATGCTCTGATCCCTAATTCACATAGATGTCCTTCCCATGAAATATTTTAATTTAAACCACGAATATAGCCAAAAGATAAAGTCCAGATGATGGTAGAACTTTAGGAATGAATTGGCAACAAGTCAAGGGTGGATGTGGGGGTAAGAGGAACAGGAGAGATTTTCCTGATCAGGGGAAACGTACAAGAAAGAGACGATGATTCTGAACACCTGGAGAGGAGCCTCAGCGCTAATCCCTGCTACATCCGGCAAAGCACTTGCGTCCTCTTACTTGGAGTCAGTCTCTTTTCTGTCTCCCAGAGCCTTTTGCAATCACCTAAATAGATACTTATCAGATTGCATAGTCACTTATTAGTTACTTGTTTCTGGCCATCTCCCCCTCTAGAGGGTGAGCTCTTCAAACGAGGGGACCATGTCTTCCCAGGTTCTAGCACCGATGCCTCGCTTGTAGTAAATGCCCCATTTTGAAAGCCTTCCTATGAATTTAACTATTCCGAGTCAGTTTCTCACCCGCAAAATGCAAGTTTCTCCCCTCATCCATCCATGTATTTACTTGCCATTTGCCAGACAACCTGCTAGGTTAAGTGCTGTAGGAAGCATACAAATGCATAATCTAGTAACTTATCTAAAATAACATTCCCTGCCTACCTCCCAGTACCATAAGGAAGAACAAAGAGACCGTGTGTATGAACGAGCCTTGGAAACTGTACACGCTACCTGAGGTAAGGAGTGATCTTTATTCTTACTCATTACACGTGTCCTGCTGATGCTCTGGGCCCTCCTGGCCCTGCAAGGGTTATTTTTGCAGATTCCCCATCTCCCCTCTCTGTAGCTCCCAGCAGATGTATTAAGTGTAATCTTGGAACTGTTCCAGGTTCCCTCTTTAAGACTCAGAATGTTCAATATTTCCTGTGCACAGCAGGCTCTCTGGGCTGGCGTGATGCCAGGGGCTGTGAAGGGCTCACTCCCCAAGCATCCCTGGTGTCTGGGTCCCAGCCCCAACTTGTCCAGGCTATTCCATTGAGCCTGCTTGGGAAGCAGGGACAAAACCCCAGCAGAAGCTGCTGCTGCAGCCCCACCAGCTTGTATCCAAGACAACCTGCCGTCCTACAACCTCTGAGGCACCAGCTGAGGAGGGAAGTCCCACTGCCCACAGCCCCTCTGCTTCCTGACTCAGCCTGAGCCCTGCAGGAGGCAAGTGGGGCATTTGGGCTGTCCCAAGGCACTGCCTTGTTTGATGGTGGAATTAGAACTTTTGAGAGGTCAACAGGAAAATAGGTGAACAGTAGCAAATTGAGTCCCCCAGATGCTTGCTGAGCTAATAATATCATGGGACTTAACCCCACCTCACCATGTGGCTGACAAGACCCCATCTGGTTCTGCAGTGAAAACTGCCTTCTTGTGACTGCTCAGGGCTAATGCCTCATCTTTCTTATGGCAGCAGCACAAATGGAGTCCATATCCTTCTCCAAAACTGATGGGGAGGGAGGAGTTCTAAGGGATCTTGGGGAGCACTTCCATGTGGACGCATGATCCCCACCCCTCCTCTTTCCTCCCTCTTTTAAATTAATTTGCATAATCACTTGCACTGGTTGAACACATGTGACACACTCAGGACTCATGTTTGCATCTAAACAGGAACCAGTTTTGTGCTTTTAAATGTAATCTTTTCCTGACTCTTTCCCCACCCTTTGTCTTTCTTTTCATTTGGTCTCCCATCCCCTCCTATTTCTCTTTTCTCCAACCCTCCCACTCTCGGTGAATTCCATGGTCACTGTGACCTCCCTCCATCAAATGCCCACCCTCTTCCCCAACCACATCAATTCAATCGAACAAGTAGATTCCGCAGTAGAGAGGAAGGAAGCTAAGATTCATTGAGCTCCTCTGAGGCACCAGGCAGTGTGTCAAAACGCAGAATACAGACAGACAAGCTCCCTTGCACACGCAGAGCTCACCTGTAGCCTAGGGGCCAAGCTGATGCTACAGCACCTACCTAATGCCCAGACCTACTAAGGCAGGGAAGGCATATCCCAAAAGTACAGGGTAAGAGCTACAGAGGCCCTTAAAGGGCCTGAGATCCAGAGCCCAGCCAGCAGGAGATTCTCCCACTGAAGGTGACTGAGAAATGGTTACCTTTCCTTGTGGAAAGAATTGCATCCCAAGTTCAAGTTCAAGCTCTGCCTTTAACTGACCTTTGTTAAGCTGTAACCTCTTCTGCCCCTCAGTTTCCACATTTATAAACTAGGACAATTGAACCAAATAACCTGTTATATCTCCAGTTCTGAAATGCTTTGAATCTGTGAATCCTTTCCTGATCTTTGCTTTGTGACCCAAAAAAACTGTGTTACACTGATCAAACTGTATCAAAATGGACTGTGAGAACAGGTAGATGTCAGCTGTATTTCTGTCCGTAGACCAGCTCTCTGAATTCTTGTCATAATGGTGTGTTTGAGGCTATAATGGTTTGTAATCATTCTTGGTATCTAGCATGTATCTGACTACTAAAATCAGTGCTTCTCTCAGTATTAGGATCCATGTTATTTGGAAAAACAGACTGTTATTCATTGTGTAGACATCCTTACTGGAATCCTTTTCACACAGAGCTTGAGCTGCTTGAGCTAATGAGAGAGACCTTTTATCAAAACCTGGAGGTCAGCAGATGTGGGCTTTATGGGAAAAGTGAAAGAATGGGGGAAATTCCATCACGGTCATGAACAGGCACTTCCAGTAAATTCTTATCCATCAAGGGAGAGTAACAGGTTGTTCTGGTCGTGGCAAATAGAGAATCTTTATAGATGCTGCATGGATTATCAATTTTCAAAGGTTGAAAGAAACATGGAAATATACCAAAAAGTTGCTATGAGTAAGTTAATCCTCTCTGAGGATTCCAAAACCCTTTGTATGGGCGTCACACAGCAAATGAGAAGTATCAGATTTAGAACATAATTGTTGCTATTCGTCACAAAAAACAGTGGGGCTCCTGTTTATCAATCCTGTTACTTTTGGGGAAAAAATAACATTACCAAACAAGATTTGGGTTTCCTCTCAATCCTCATTTCCAACGACTGCCCTCTTCTGCTCCATGCTCTAGCCACAGTTGGCCATGACCATTTCTAGAAAGAGACGGAGTTTCCCACTCACACACCTGTGCTAGCTCTCACTGCCCTACTTCCCTACCTGCCATCTCAGCTGTGGTCTCCTTCATAAGCCATCCATAATATCCCCCCAAAATATGGGATTGTTCCCGTTTCCCAACTCTCACAGCTCTTTGTTTTCAACTCTTAAGGTATTTATCAGTGCTGTGCTCTTTGGACCACATGAATCTATCTAGTTCTGGCACTGTCCTTTAGAGGAAGTTTGACACATAATTTGCCTGAGGGCATAAATATTCTCGTTTGGCTTACACCTCTTGATAGGAATAGACACATGGTACTATTCATCAGGATTTAAATTTTGAAAGCATAGATGATGCTCTGTATTCCTTATCCTTATATGGCTGTGAGCATCTTGCGGGCAGCATCACGTATAAGCAAACTGCATCTCTGTCTCCAGCACAGAGCCTGGCATGTGGGCGGGAGCAATAAATGTTTGCTGAATTAAACTGAACATAATAAAAGGACACCTCGGTGCATTCACACATTAGTGGAATGCTAGAGAGGCAAATGTTCACCAAACTTACATCTCTCATTTTCAACTGAAAAATAAAAAAAAACACATTTTACATTAGAAAGAGAAGCAATGGCATATGCAATCTCATTTGGAAGTTCAGATGATTTACTTTGATAAAGAACCATCACGAGCAATAATCTTTCAGGATATTGTTGACAAAGGCCACGCTGTCAGGTTGGCTCTTTACCGTCATAGGTATCGATTCATTCATCAAATATTACTGAGCATAACTATGAGCTAGAAGTCGTTAAAGTTTTAGGGTTGCAGCAGAGGAACAAGGCAAGATTCTTAAACTCATGAGGTTATATATTCTAGAAGAGGAAATAGGATAAGAAAGTAAACAGATAAGAAATACAGTTGAGTGATACAAAGAAAATACATCAGGGTGGTGATAACAAAAGTGATGGGGAGATTAGTATTCTAGGAAAGATGGATGGTCAGGGAAGGTTGTTTGGAGATGACTATTTGACTTGAAGGAGATAATCAAGTGATCCATGCAAGTATGTGAGGGGAAAGTATTCCGGGTAAAAGGAACAGCACTGGCAGAGGCTCTGAGGCAGGAGAATACTTGGTTGCTTGAGGAGGAGAATAACAAGGAAGACAGGGTAGCAGAGAAGACTGAACAGGGATGAGGTTGGGACGAATGGCAAGAGATGAGCTCAGAGAAAGAGCAGTGTACCAGATGTAGGAAGCTAGGATACAGTAACATTTGGATTTTACCGTACGATGGATGCTTTTGGAGGAGGTGGAACTGAAGTGTGACATGATCTCACCTACATTTTAAAAGCATCACTCTAGCTTCTATGTGGAAACAGACTGTGAGATGGCAGGAGCATTAAGCAAGTTTGGAGACATTGGAGCCAGTTAGGAGGCTACTGCAATAATCCAGGATGCTGGTGGCTTGGACTAGTTTGTGAATGGTGAGGATGGTAAGAAGCAATTGGGTCTTGGATATATATTTGAAGATAAAGCCACAGGCTTTGCTGAAGGACTGGATATGAAATCTGAGAGAAAAACTCCAAGGATCTTAGCCTCATCAATTGGAAGAAGAGAGTTGCCATTTACTGAGATGGAGTAGATTGCGAGAGTAGGTTTTGGGGTGAGGGAGTTCGGTTCGGTATATGTTAATTTGGGGATACCTATTAGTCATCCAAGAGAGATGTTGAATAGGCAATTAGATACATAAGATTGGGGTTCAGGAAAGATGTTCAAGCTGGATATATAAATATACAAGTTGCCAGCAAATAGTATTTGTATTAGTTTCTTGGGCTTCTATAATGAAATGCCACAAACTGGGTGGCTTAAACAACAGAAATTTCTCTCTCTCAGCTCTGGAGGCTGGGAAGTCCAAGATCAAGGTGCCAGGCAATTCAGTTCCCTGGTTAGGGCTGTCTCCATGGCTTGTAGACATCACCTTATCTCTGTGTCCTCAGTGGACAAGGGAGAGAGAAGAAACAAGTTCTCTGGTATCTGTTCTCTGGGCACTAATTCCATCATTGAGAGTCCCACCCTCATGACCTCTTCGAAACTTAATCACCTTCCAAAAGCCCCATCTCCAAAGACCATCACATTAAAGGTTAGGCATTCAATATATAAATTTGAGGGGGATACAATTCAGTCCATAGCAGTATTTAAAGCCATGTGCAGAGAAGTACATAAAAGAGAAAAGAGGGGAGGGGAAGGAAAGGAAGGGAAAGAGGGAAAGAGAAGGGAGAGGAGGAGGGAGAGGATGAGAGGTTTAGAGAATGGAGCCCAGGTGTGGTAGGAGAAGATGAGGCAGGGCCAGCCATGATCATAGAGAAGGTATGGCCTTGGGAGGGAGGAGGGAACCAAGAGAGTGTGGTGTCCTGAGAGCCAAGTGAAGAAAGAATTTCAAAGAAGATGGATGATCACCTGGGTTATGTGGGATAGATCAAGTGGGACGGGGATGCAAACTGACTATGCATTTAGCAGCTGGTAGGTCACAGTGACCTTGGCAAGTGCAATTTTGTCAAGTGATGGGGATGAAACGATGACTACGGTACGTTCAAGAGGGAATGAGTCAGAGGGAATTGGAGCAACAAGTATTGATCAGTCTTTCAAGGCATTTCACTGTGAAAGGAGCAGAGAAAGATACGGTAGCTTGAAGAAAGCAAACACTTCTGCTTTAGCTGAAGAACCACCGGCAAAGAACTCACTGCCTTCTGAGGGCACGGCCTTTACTCACATGGTGGGGAGATGCTCCGAAGGCTGGCTGAGCACACTCGGAGGATGTGCCTGTGGTTTAGAACCTCTAAGAACTGCGACTCCATCTGCTCACTAAAATCACAGAAGGCACAGCCTCTCTGCAAAGCCCCAAATCAGCAGCGCCTTATTATCTGGAATGACTAAGCTCCACATATCCCCTTCCCTTCTCTTCCTGCCTGGGTCTGTGTGCACAGTTGGGTATGGCCACCAGCACAATGACCACTTCCTAAGGTCAAGAACCCAAAGCCAATTGGAAAATTGTGCTGTGAGCAAATCTCTGGCAAGGAGGATGGAGAAAGGGAAGAAGGGGGACATGAAATGGACAAATAGGTGTAAACGCATCCCCAGCTCCCTGGATCCCATTGTACTTGGGCACCTGGCAACCATCTTGGATAGTGTCAATCACCTCTTCTAAATCTGCATCAAGGGATGCCGTGAACTTACATTCTTTGCTGACAGGTGTTTCCCCATTGAGCCTGGTGTAGTTAACAGCTACAACATGCTTTGTCTGCTTTTCAATTTGGCCTCTTCAACAGAGGCTTGAAAGTTGGTGAGAAGTGGCTCTTGTACCAAGGTGAAACTAGCTGTTTAGTTTAATTTCATCCAATTACTTTTTATTGAGCACCTGCTAGAGCTAGATACTATGCTGATTTGTGCAAGGATACAACTTAAGAAAAAGAATAGAATTTGCTTCCATGGAGCTCACAACCTGGGGGCATTTTGCCCCCCAGGGGGCATTTGGTGGTGCCCGGAGACACTTTTGATTGTCACTACCAAGGGAGGGTGTTACTGGCATCTAATATGTAGAGGCCAGAAATGCTGCTAAATGTCCTATAGCACACAGGACAGCCTCTAAGCTCAAGAATTATTTAATCTAAAATGTTAATACTGTCGAGACTGAGAAACTCTGATCTAAGGGATACGACAGCACACATATGAATAACTCTAGTACAAGAGGGACTGTGATAAGCAACAGTTGATGTTTCCAGAGATCCTCAAGCTTTGGAGAGAGACAGCATCTTAGATTCAGTAGCAAGATGCCTCTAGAGATCCTGGGAATTCCATCTAGGGAACACAGAACTCCTGCATGGATATACGTATGTATCCATATGGCCTCTTACAGGTAACAAGGCTCTTTTGTATACACGATCATATTCCATCCTCACGACGGTCCTATTTAGGGGTCCTCCATCTATTAGAATAATTGTAACTGAAGAATAGTCCTCCGCTATTTGGAAAGGCCGTTCTCTCCAACTGAGAGAGAGACAGGGACCTCAGCCCAGCCAAACAGCCAAATTGACCCTGGCAGTCACTGATGTCAGATGCCCCAGACAGATGTCCATCGTTCCTCTACAACTGTCTTAAGCAAACTGAGTCGGTATTCACACCTCCAGCTCAGATTTGGAAACTGAAGTTCAGTGACATGACTAAGATCTCACCGTTCCTAACTTGCAGTGATTTGGCTCAAACCTTGCCCTTCTGAGGCCAGATGCAGAAATCTTTCTACCACGAGAAGCTGCCTCTTTCCAAAACAACAATAGGCATCAACACCATTATGGAGCTTAACAATTCACACAGTGATTTCCATGTCCGTCCTTTTTCTCCTCAGGTATTTCTGTGGGCAAATGCATGGGAAGGAGTGGAAAATACATTTTGCGTTTAGGCTGAAGGAGAGAAAGAGTCCTCACCTGTATTTTTATCAGCCACATCACATCTCTTTATCTTCATACATAAATCATGGAGGACGTGCAGCTACAGAGCCACCTGGCATCAAAACGGAATCAGACTAAAGGGTTTCTCCAGTAGCATGGAGAACCATGCTACCGCGTTTATGTACCCTTAAAAAAGAACAAAACACTCAGGGGAACTCAAGTATGCTAATGGCTTAAAATGACCAAGTTAAAACTGAGCCACGTGATTTTATTTAAATACAGGTGGTCAGGTTTTGTTTACATCTACAGAGCAAACAGCTGATACAAAGCGGTGCCCTGTACATATAAACCAGCAAAGCCATTTCAGAACCCAGAGTTTGAAAGAGTCTATATAAATGTAAATTACCAACCAAAGGGAGCATAAAATCTATGGATGTGAAAATGAGACTACTATCTTCCCTCATCCAGCTCAGATTGGCCCATGTGGGTTCACATGGCTTTCTCTCATTTGAGGAGTCTCTGGAGCATGGATTTAGCTGAGCTTCTGTGTACCAGCATTTCTGCTGGCCACGATCCAGTGACCTGTGTTTCCTCTGCGGTAGTTTGTCAATGCCAGGGGGGTTTCCAGATCTTGCGGAGACACTGAGGCTTCATGCATCTGCTTTGTCGCCCCAGCATTAATTTGATCCCTTGGATTCTCCAACAGGAGTCTTCCAGGCAAATTCAGGGAGTGGGTTGACCCATTAATTCAGCCTAATAGCTAGTAAGCCAGCTTTGCCCAGGGCCATCGTTGGAAACGAACTGCTTCTGAAAGCTGACTTAACTCTTTTCCACCACTAACATTGTGATTCCTCAGGGACCCTGCAGTAGCCGTTCCCTAAATGGGACTCTGGGGCATGCAAGAAGTTACAGTTGAGGTTCTCCGAGCCTGTCCTTCCCAATAAGGGAGGAAGGGGGTCACAAGGGGTAGAGGATTGATGGAATAAAAGAGAATGACCACAAACTGCTCAGAGTTCCATGCAGGAAGAACCCAGAGAAAAACAATCTAGCTAAATGAAATTGTTTTCTTCCTTTCCAACCACAGTATATTAATTGGGTACAAATCGGTCCACTTAATGCCAATTGACATTAAGCACTTTACCATTTGATGGCAACTGAAAACCCATGCTTAGTGCTCCAAACTCCCTTGATTGTTCCGAACAGATTTCCCATCCTAAAGTGGAAATGGATTTAATTTGATCTCTTCAGTCTGTTCATCATTATGTGTAAAACAGTAATACTGGTACCAGGAAACCAGCAGCTACCTGGGCAGTGGACTGTACAAAACAGAGGCATTCAGTCATTGGAGAAAATGCCAAAGATATGATGGCTACCGACCTGGGGCAGCATGGTTGTTCTTTGCTGTTGTTGATGTCTCATTGTTTTGATTTCTTCTTCTTTTCCTTTTCTGTTTCCTTAACGCCAGAGGGGTTTAAAGTTGAGAAAAGTCCTAGAAAGCAATCTAATTCAGTTCTGTCGCTTCTCCAATGAGAAAACTGAGACCTAAGGAAGTTACATGACTTGCCCAGATACTTAAAAACAATAATCTGTTCTCTTTTCTTCATTCCTATGTCTTCTTTACTCTCTTACATGCCCACTCCTACCCTACCTCAGAGCTCTATGGGCAGAGAAGTAATGGAAAGAACATGTAATCTGGTAACAAAGGACTTGAGTTCAACTGATGTACCTCTGTCACTTAACTTCTCAGGACCTTAGGGTGTCAATGAAAGAGGAATAAAGGTCCACACCTCCCAGTATTTTTGAAGGGAAATAACTTATGCAAAAGCACTTTAAAATCTGCAGAGGAACGTGACATGTAAGACGTTGCCTGACCAAAACCCACCATGGAATGGAGATCAGCCAAATGGGTCAAAGGTTGAAAGTCAGGCAAGGAACAAATTTTGAGCCGTTGGCAATAAGAGCCATAGCACCCCAGTGCTCTCCACTCATACCTGAAACTAAAGAAAGATCAGGGATTAGAAGCCTGAAAATATTTGCAGATGTTTGGCATGGCTGTGGTTAGCCTTTTGACTTTTGGAACAAGTAACGTCTAGTGATATTTGTTCCACTTGTTTTTCTTTTAACTAAGTTGTCATCGTATTGTTTGCAAACTTTTTAAATTCTAAAGGTTTTGCAGAAAGCTATCTAATCACTTATCTGACAAAAGGCAAACATGGCCTTATGGACTTGCCCTGTAATTATACTTTAAAGTGAAATACACAGAGCCTTAACTTATATTCTGTTGGCGGGGTATCCACATCCTTTATTAAACTGTTTATAGAAATATGTGCCATTGGCACTTTCACAAGTAGAGGCATAAATGGAATAACATATAAGCAGATCATACTAGAAGCAGCCCTGGGCTAGGAGACACAAATCATTGCTTCTTATAGCTATGTGACTTGGAGCAAGTTACTTTACCTCTCTGAGTTTCCAAGAGGTAAATGGGGATGCAAAGTGGGGATAATGACCCCCCAGCAGTAAACGCGATCATATCATCCAGGTCTCAGCTCAAATATTCCCTGATCAGAGGAGCAACAGTGGATGCTCAGATAACCGCCCTCTTTCAGGACTGATGCATCATCCCCCTAACTGCTGAGAGAGTTGGCCACTGACCACTCACAGCTGGGCCCCTTCATAGATAAACCTCAGCAGTCCACCTCATCCAAGATCTCACTCTCCCCCATCCAAGGCAGCCCATGTACCATACTGGCCAATAAGAAGGTCTCAAGTCCATCCGTCCCCCAACTCAGAATACCCTGCAGGGCTATCCCAGTTCCAAATTGTCCTGTGGCTTTGGAGGTTGAGGCTTTGCTGTGACTACATAACAGCCCAACTTTTTTCTCTTCCCAATCCTGCTTCCTATACTCCCCCATGGATATTGATCCCAAAAGAGCTCCACAGCAAACTCTCTGTGTGCTCATCACCACCCGAGTTGTCTTCCCAAAAAACCTGACCTGCAACACGGGCCCTTCCTGGCCAGATCTCCTCTGGTCACTCTCTATCTCATTGCTGTTGTCACTACCTGAAAAAATACCATTTATTTATTTGCATGTTGATTGTCTGCCTCCCCACTGCTACAATATATGTTCCATGAGGGCAGGACCTCTTTGTGTGTCTTGCCCACTATTCTATCCCTAGGGCCTAGCACGTAGGAGGCACTCACTAAATACTTGTCGAATAAAAGAATATCAGATATTAAGAGCTTCCAGTATGGTAAATACAATGAGCTGTACAAATGTTAGTTTATATATTTTTAAGAACTCAGTTTGTGCTTCAGAAAGGATAAATTAAAGATAGTTGATAAATATGCTGTAGGACTCACCCAGTGAATCACTTATCAACAAATGAATGGATCTTGCCCCAGTTGACATGTCTGTTTGCAAACTAATGGCATACTTATTCAACTGTCTCCATCATGCGCCCTCAATATATCCAAACACTATGTTTAAACATGAAAGAAAGCAACTTAAAAAAAAACTGGACACAATCACAGTGCATTTGTAGGCACCAGCAAATATCATTTGTATAAACTAACAGCTCATAACTAAGGAAACAGCCATCAATAAAATGAACAGATTACTAGTTCAAAAACAAAAAGTTTTGTTATAGGCAAGAGCGATTCATGTGTTGATACTTGTAAGGCTCTGGATCATAAAGGCTTCAAGTCAGGAGATCTGGGCTCTTGCCTAAGCTCCGCCTCTAACTAATCAAGTGACCTGGGTCAAGTCACTGCATCTTACTTACTGGTCCTGAGTGTTCTTGTGAAATGAGAAAGATGCTTTTCTCATCCCTCTAACTTTGAAATTCTACGTGCCTATATTAGCTGACTGATGTATATCAATGATACACTGATGTCAAAGAAGACAACATAGACTATACTATCAACTATATTTAGGATAAAACTAGGAAGTCTCATAACCTATAGGATATTTGTGGTAAAAAGTAGATAACCTATGTTTGGCTGTCTGAGTTCAAGGTCATACTTAAACTGACTTTCCATGAGACTGGGTTAATAATTTCATGAGACTTAAAGGCAGATAAGCTGGAGGCCACTGGATGATAGAATGTGTGTGACTACCTTTGATCTAGAGCATGAGATCTACTTTTCTGGGCTTAGGGAAGCAGTGTTTTTAAAAGTATTTCCTCCAAAAATCTTTTGAGAAAGGCAATGGTCCCCTTGTCTCAAGTGTGTGAACTAAGTGAGGAGGTAGAAGACTCCACCTGCTATTGCTTTTTATTTTGAGCCCTGGCTCAGAAAACTGCAACTTCACAGCTCCTGTCTCACTTCCTACCCCATCCTCTCACTGTGGTACCCTTCAAGATGCCATCCTCTACCCTCTTCCCTGCATAATCATCTCAGGTGATGATATCATCCACTTACATAGTTTATGTGCAAATGGCTCCCATGACAGTATCTCTAGTCACAACATCTCAATTTATAAAACTCCTAATTGCCTGCTGCATAGTGTCACTAGCTACCTCAATATCCCAAACTCATATCTAAATAGAACCTAACTTTTTCTTTATCATCGTGTTTGCCTTACACAGTTCTTGTTTCTCACTTTCATCCTTGAGCTTGTGGTAGCACTCATTCAAGTTCTTGCTTCCTGAATCTAAGTATTTACTAAATCCTTCCCTTTTTCCTTCTAACTTCTGCATATGACTCATTTCCACTGCTTCAACACTAATAGAGGTCTTGAAGAGGACTAATAGTCAGTAGCACTTATGTTACTATTCTAAAAGTTGAAATAGGCAGTCGCATGAAAAGAAGTATAGACCTAACTCACTTATAAACATTGATAAGGCAATATTAAACTATTAGCAAAGAAAATCGAGCAATGAATCAAAAGGACTTTGTGACAAACTGAGTTTATGCCAGGAATTCATATATGGCTTAACATTAGAAATTTGATTAATATAAATTTTACACTAACAGACTAAAAGAGAAAAATAATATGCTAATACCCATAGACCCCCAGGAAAAATATTAAAACTTGATAAAATTCAACACTCGTTTGTAATTTAAAGAGGAAAATCTTAGCAAACTAAGAAGAGAACTTTTTACATCTACCAAAAACTTCCCTCAAACATCATTTTTAACAGTCAAATGTTAAAAGTTTTATAGGAAAGATGCTGAAATTCCCACTATTGACACTTATAAATTTATAATAGAGGTTCTAAGAAAAGCCAAAGAAATAGCAGGTATAAGAATTGAAAAGTAAAACAAAACTGCTCATAGAGTTGATATGATCTCCTACATGGAACAATAAAACAAATGAATCTACAGAAAAAAACAGTAGATTTAATAAAAGCATTCAATAAGATTGTTGGATATAGTATAAATATACAAAAATTAATTGCATTCCCTTATAAATTAAACAAAAATAACAATAAATGTAATTTTACAAGACCCAATATAAAGTACCAAATAATCTCACAGAAAATGTACAAAATCTTTAAGGATGAAACGATAAAATATTATGGAAAAAATATTTAAAAGATCTAAACAAATAGAAAGATGTACCAAGTTCATGGATAAGACTACTCAATAACTTAAACGTGTCTATTATTCCCAAATTAATCTATACATTCAAAAAATTCTAATCAAAGTCCTGACAGAATGTCCATGGAACTTGAGAAGCCAAATTCTACAACTGTATGAAAGAGCAAAGGGCCAAGAAAAGCCTAAGACACTTTTGAAAAAGACTTGCCCAGATTTCAAGACTAGCATTGTGGGATTGGAAAAGAGATGGACAAATTGAAAAAAATAAAATAAAAACAGGTTTTGGCGTTCAAAAACAGATTTGTGTATATGAAGAAACTTCATGTATAATAGAGAAAACAATGCCAATCAGCGGGGAGAGAATAGGCTATTCAATAAATGGTGCTAGAATAACTATGACCTGTATGAAAAAAAAAAAGAATTTCTACCCTGTTCCACACCCATTAAAAGTCATTTAAAATGAAAACAAAAATATAAACTAATTAACCATTTTGGAAGAGTTGTAGAATATATTCATGACTTTGTGATGGGGAAGAATTCCTTAAATACTCGAAGTATAAAATCCATGAAAGAAAAGATTGATTAATCTGATTATATTACAATTAAAGTATTCTGTGCTTCGAAAGATATAATTGGAGGGATTTGGGGTTATGGCAGGATGAAGAAGTAGTTCTTCAAAAATAAGTATAACACTGGACAAAATTCTCAAAATCAGTCACTTCAAGGCAGATAATGAATTGGAAAGCATTTATTCTTGAAATCTGCTAGATCTTTGGGTGTGAACAGCAGGGATGTGTGGTCTTCTCACTTGGAGATGCTCCTATTTCTTACCAACCCAGCTTAGTTGGTAAGAATTTTAGTTTTTCCTGAGTTGGGCTAGCTGCAAAACCAGCAGCTTTGCTGCTAGAGGGAGGCAGCTGAATTCTGAGGGAAAAACTGGGGAAAACCCACAGCAGCTTGCTTGTCCAAGATTGCAGCCTTAGTTGTGGTGAGGGATAGACCAGTCACAAACTTAATGGAGAGATCCGGAAATCAGAAAGCCATAGAAGAGCTGAAATGAACTTCCCACACATACCTGAGTGACTGCAAAACTATGACATGTTAGCAAGGGAGTCTGGAGACTCCAAGAAAGTCTGGAGATAAATGCCAAGGGAAACCTGAGAACTGGTCACAAGTGTAAATGATTTCTCAATTCACACACATATCAAACAGCACAGGGTAAAAGCCTTTCTCAATCAAGCATAATCCCTGGCCACCTATGGGCTGGCCACTAAGCTAGGCAGACATAGGGGGGACCTCTAGGAAGTCCGAATAAAGTTAAGAATAAAAAATTTTAGCAGATACCTTAATGACTATATATCTTAGGGGAAACAGTTTCTCCACATCCCCACCAACACTTGGCATTGTTAATCTTCTTGATTATAGCCATTCTAATGGGTATTAGTGTGATGTCATTGTGCTTTTAATTTACATTTCCTTATTGACTAATGGTGCTGGGCATCCTTTCATGTTTTTATTAGTCATTTACATGTCTTCCTTAGTGTGGTGTCTATTCAACTCATTTGCCCATTTAAAAAATACATACACTGCTGGCGAGGATGAAAAACAGCCTGAACATTTTGTAAAATAGTTTGTCAGTTTCTTAAAAAGTTAAACATAGAATTAACATACAAGTCAGAAATTCCACTCTGAATATCTACCCAAAAGACATCAAAAGATATATTGACCCAAAAATGTGTACACAAATTTTCATAACATTATTCATAATGAAAGCTGGGAACAATACAAATGATGGGTGGATAAACAAAATGTGGTATATCCATAAAACGGAATATTATCCAGCAATAAAAAACTACTGTTACATTCAACATCATGGGTGAACTTCTCAAACAGTATACTAGATGAAAACAGCCAGACACAAAAAAAACATATATCATATACTTCCATTTATATGACATCTTTAGAAAAAGCTAAACTAGTTTAGCTAGTGATTGCCTGGAGCTGGGACTGGGAGGCAAGACTGACTGAAAATGGGCAAAAGGTAACTCTTGGGGGTGACGAAAATGCCTTAAAATTGGATTGTAGCAATAGCTGTCTAATCGTAAATTTACTAAAACACATCAATCTGTACATTTATGATGAGCAAACTTTGTGGTATACAAATTATACTTCAATAGAGATTGGGATTTTTTTAGGCCATCATTGAAAAAGTAAGAAGTCCAGTTACAGATTGGGAGAAGATATTTGAAATTTATATAATCATAGAAGGATTAGAATTAAGAATATATGTGTTTGTGAGTAAGTATATATGTGAGTATATATAGACCCACAGACATAGGAAACAAACTTATGGTTACCAAAGGGGAAAGGGAAGGCAAGAGTGATAAATTAGGAGTTTGGGATTAACATATACACACTACTATATATAAAATAGATAAACAACAAGGACCTACTGTATAGTATAGGGAACTCTACTCAATATTCTGTAAATGACCTATAAAGGAAAAGAATCTGAAAAACAATATATATATAATAGAGAGAGAGATAGATAAATAGATATAGATATATGACTGAATCACTGTGCCTTACACCTGAAACTAATACAACATTGTAAATCAACTACACTTCAATAAAAAAAATTCAAATTAAGGAAGTTGAAGATTAAGAAAAGAACATATATGTTCGTGAGTATACATGTGTGGGTATATATGTGTGGTATATGTATGCATATTTCATGATATATGTACGTATATATGAATTCTTACAAATCAACTAGAAATAGAAAACACAATTTTGAAACAGAGGACATGGAAAAATTATCAACAGGTAGTCCACAAAGAAAACCTGAATAAGCAGTAATAAACATCTAAAAGACAATCAGTGTCATTGTAATCAAGAAAATATAAACTTAAAACTGCAATGAAGTACCAAACGGTGCCAGAAAAAAAATTTTTAATTTTGATCACTTCAAATGTTGGCAAGAACATGGAGTAACAAGAATTCTTAAACACTGCCGGAGAGACTATAAATAAGTGCAGTCACTATGCAGAGCTATTTGGAATGTCTCACGATGTTGAAGATGTACACTCTTCATGACCCAGCTGCTCCATTTCTACACACACACACACACCGTGAAATTTTCACACATATTCCATAAGAAAACATAAATAAGAACACTCATAATAATAGCTGTTTTTGGTGTCAGAGACCCGGATTAAATCTTACCTAAACCATTCATTCTCTGAGTAGCCTCAGGCAAAAGGTCTTTAAATCTCTCTTAGCTTTAATTTTTCCATTATTAAAATGCAGGCAACCATACCTGCCCACCAGAAATACTGTGCAGATTAAAAGAAAAAAAAAGGTTTATGAAGAATGTGGCACATTTGACACTTACTAAAACTTTAAGAACATTAGTTCCCATTTCTCCGTGTACTAAATGGATGTTTCTATCCTAAATTGACTGGAGGGAATTCCTTGATTTTAAGAGAGGCAGGATCCTACAGTGAAGGCAAGTGTGCTGTTTCAAAATGTTTAAACTCCATTTCCTCTCTTTAGTGCCTTCCGAAAAGTACACCATGCCACATGTCCCAAAGGAAAAGAGTGTCGTGGAAAGAGGGAGGCAGGGACACCGAAACAGTTACAAGCTTAGGAAACCATTGATTACAGCCTTTCCACCACCTGGATCTCAGTATGAGTTAAATATAATTATGCTTGGCTTAAAGTAGTGTTTGTGTCATATTCAAACGGGTCCACGTAGCTTCAAAGGGTAAATGTGTTTACATATGTTCAGTGGGATACACTGATGCCCGGTCCTTAAAAACTTGTAAGACCATCTCAGTTTATGTTGCTGGAAAAGACCACTTATGTTATGAGGGTCAGAGTAAATATCTTGGCCCTTTCTTTTTTAATTTTACAAGGAAGCTCATGGCAAAAGAGGCTAAAATGTGGTTAATTTATGAGTATGATGGAACATCCCCCTATTACAATGGATGTCAGCCTGGAAATCTGGTTGGTCTGGGTAAGCCCTAATTAAAAAAGAATTGTCTAAATGGACTTTCTAGATTCACGTCAGAACTGGGATCTACACAGAGCCAGCAGGAACTCTGAGTGGAGTAGAAAGCCTGGATGGGAAGGGGAGAATCTCAGCTCTAATCCTGGCTTGGTTGCTAGCTTGCCGTGCTACCTGTGAAGCTGCCCCTTCACAGCTTTAGAGGTCTACACAGACTCAATGGTCTGCCTGCTCAAGATCTAGGATTCTGAGGCTCATCACTTCTTTCTCAAACCCTGGTTATAGAATTGATCTTCTTCCAGGTCTATTAACACACCTTGAGAACAGAGAGACCTATACTGGACATAGAAGAAAGGACTGGGCAAAAATGAAGTATGGGAGACAGAGAATGAAAAGTGGAATTAGAAGGTGCATACAAATTAGAAATGCATAAAAATAGAAATGCATTTTAAAATGACATTGAATTGGAGTAGATACATTAAATCAAAATAATGCCTTCACAAGGTCATGGAGACGTGAATGGACCTAGAGATTGTCATACTGAGTGAAGGAAGTCAGAGAAAGACAAATATCATATGATATCGCTTATGTGTGGAATTGAAAAAAAATGGTGCAAATGAACCTATTTACAAAACAGAAATAGAGTCAGATGTATTAAACAAACTTATGGTTACCAAGGGGGAAAGGGTGGGGGGAGGGATAAATTGGGAGAGTGGGCTTGACATATACACACTACTATATATAAAACAGATAACTAATAAGAACCTGCTGTATAGCACAGGGAACTCTACTCAATACACTTTAATGAACTTTATGGGAATAGAATCTAAAAAAGAGTGGATATATGTATAACTGATTCACTTTGTTATACAGCAGAAACTAACACAACATTGTAAATCAGCAATACTCCAATAAAAATTAATTTAAAAATATTCATGGAGTTATAAGGTTGGATACCTACTCTATAGTCAACTCTTGGACTAAGTAGCTGTGTGACTTTGAATCAGTCAGTTCCCTTCTTAGTCTCCATTTTCCCTCCTATAAACCAAGGTGTTTGGACCAGATGGTTTCCGAGCAAAATAATCTGATGAATTAAAGTAAGGGTGAATAGTACGTAATGTATGTATAAACCTTGAGGGATCTGAGAGGAAGAAAGCCATGGTTACAAGTGGGCAGGGGGTCCATCCTACAGCCTCCCTGTTCTCCAGAAACCATGCCCTCCCTATCAGACTTCCCAGACTGTGCTGGCATCGCCAAAAGGCTGCTGGGAATTTCTCTGCAGAGCCCTGTTCCTAAATGAACTCCCAGGAGATCGGGGGATGGAGGAGGGTGCCAGTTTAAAACAGGTCTGATATGATCCAGGACCTGATAGGGTTTCAGCTGCCTGCTTCTCTGGCAATTTGCAGAGAAATTAAAGAGATTCTTGTGGAGGTTAAATGGCTCAAGTCCTAGGGAGGGGACGCTGTTGCTCAGAAAGAAACACAAAGACGAGATTCATCTTGCTCAAGAATTATAAATAGAACAGTCAGATTAGATTCAGCAGAGGAATGGGGGCACCAAGAAGGAGCCAAGTTCTCTCCAAATAAAGAGGCAAGGCTCCAAAGACTCGCAAAGCAGGCTTTCAAAAGGGAAAAAAAGAAAAGATGGGAAGGAAGAAAACTTCAAAAAAAAAAAAAAAAAATGGGCCTTTTCTTTTAACCCACAACTTCTTTCAGGCAAGAAGACAAAATCATCGGTTCCTGAAAGAGAGATTGAAAGTCAATTATCACCCCATAAGGAGTCGTTCACTGTAAAAGGAATGAAAATAGTTTACTGCTCTATGGAAAATGCAAGCTGCTTCCAAACTTTAGGTTAAAAACTTGGCAAAGGGTGCTTGGCCTCCCTGTATATCTGTCTTGGAGATGTTTATCCAGCGGATGGAGATACTGAGATGGGTCTGGTCTTCAGGTTGGTTTTTTGTTCTGCGTAAGGTTTCCATCAAATACAGTCTGCAAACTGGTGCAAGCCAGGAGGCTGCTGGAGGGAGGCCCTGATTTAACTGCAGCAGGCCCTGCCTACACCAGGACTCTGCTTTGTAAGAATAGAGCAGTAGTGCAGAGACCAAGCAGGAAGCAGCGCAGGGAGCTGGTGGAGTACATACTTGCTCCCAACTCAAAAGACCTTCTTTCCAGGTCTGCTTCTAGCATTCAATGCCATATGGTCTTAGACAAGTCACTCGACCTCTTGGAGCTACAGATTCCCCATCTGTTCATCAGTGAGGCTGGCTTCCACCTACATCTCGAAGTTGTTTGACGGAAGTAATGTAAAATACAAGTTCTGTAGAAATGCCATCAGTAGTCTACATGAAAACAGATCCCTTCAAGGGGACCCTAAGTGCTTCCTACAAAACCACAGGTAATATGGGCTGCTCAATCACATTATAAATTTCCTGTTCTCCACCGGATGTAACCTAAATACTTCCAGTCTCTCCTCTTCTAAAAGGAAGTACATAGAGGCAATGAAACACAGAGATTAAGAGCATGGGTTTTGCATTAAGACAAACTAGAGTTTGAATCCCTCTTGTCTCACTCATTAGGTACATAACATTGGAAAATTTTTCTTAAACTATCTGTATCTCAGTTTACTTCACTGGAAAATGGGAATCATTCTGGCCTCCCAGGTTTGCTGTGATGATTCATATAAAGCAAGAATGTGTGCAAACCACATAGCCTGTGCTCCAGAAAGTATGGTATGGTTTTTAATCATCGCCCAACATCATAGTCACCAATTTTACTGTCTTTGGATTAAATCAGGCAAGTACTCCTTGATTTACTCATATACCTCCAACTGCAATTTAAGTCTTATTTTGTTAAAAATATGTGTTTTATTCTTATTATAAAAATAATACATGAATATAGTTCCACTTCCACTTCCAGGAGGATGAAGTAGGCATACATTTCCCTATTCCTCCACTAAGTACAACTGAAAAGTGTGGGATATTATATATAAAACAAAGGTATAGACTCTGAAAGGTGGAGAGAAGATGGAAGAGGGTCCAGTGACCTCAGGACCTAAAAAACAATGCGGCACTGAGTTCCTAAGTTTTCTTTTTGCTTCATATACCCCAGACTTGGAGCTGAAGAAGCCAGAGACTCAGAAATGGCAACAGGCACATTTTTTACTACCTGATACCTTCACTAGTGAATTCTACCAACCATTTAAAGAACATCAATCCTTCTCAAGCTTTTCCAAAAACTTGAAAAGGAGGGAACCTTTCCTAACCCATTCTATGAGGGCAATGTTAGCATTGCCCTGATAACAGAGCCAGACGAAGACACTACAAAGTTATAAACTAATATCCCTTTTGAACATTAATGCAAAATCCTCAAAAAAATACTAGCAAACTGAATTCAGCAGCATACTAAAAGGATTATATACTATGGCCAAGTTGGATTTATTTCTGGAATACGAGGACAGTTCAACATACAAAAATCAATGTAAAGCACCGCATTAATGGAGTGAAGGAAAAGAAATATGTGATCATCTCAATTGATGCAGAAAAAGCATCTGACAAAATTCAATACACTTTCACGATAAAAAACACGCAACAATTAAGGAATAGAAGGAAACTACCTCAACATACTAAAAGCTACATATGAAAAACCCACCCTGAGTATCATACTCAATGATGAAAGACTGAAAGGTTTTCTTCTAAGATCAGGAATAAGACAAGAATGCCCACTTTACCACTTCTATTCAACATAGTACTGGAAGTTCCAGCCAGAGCAATTAGGCTAGAAAAAGAAATTAAAGACATCCAAATTGGAAAGAAAAAAAGTAAATTTGTCTCCATTCACAGATGCTATTTTATACACATAAAATCCTAAACATTCCACACCAAAATAAAACTGTTAGAATTAATTCAGCAAAGTAGTAGGATACAAAATGAACATGCAAAAATCACTTGCATTTCTATACATGAACAATGAACAATCTGAAAAGGAAGTTAAGACAACAATTATATTTACTATAGCATCAAAAAGAATAAAATGTTTAGGAATTACCTAAGGATGTAAAAGACATACAATGAAAACTACAAAACATTGCCTAAAGAAATTAAAGAAGAGATAAATAAATGCAAAGATGTTCCATGTTCATGGGTTGGAAGACAATATTTTTAAGATGTCAATATTACCCAAAGCAGTCTACAAATTCAATGCAATCTCTCTCAAAATCCCAACAATGTTTTTTGCAGAAATACAAAAACCCATCCTAAAATTCACATGAAATCTTAAGGGACTCCAAATAGTCAACAACCTTGAAAAAGAACAACAAAGTTGGAAGACTCACATTTCCTGATTTCAAAACTTACTACATACAAATTTGACCACTTAGATGAAATGAATCAATTCGTTGAGAAACAGAGACAACCACGACTCACCTAACGTGAAAGAGATAATTTGAATATCCCTATAATATTAAGGAAGTTGAATTTATAACCAAGAACCCCCCCCCCCCAAATAAGTCTCTGGGCCCACATAGTTTCACTAAAGAATTCTACCAAACGGTTAAAGAAGAATTAACATCAATTCTACACAATCTCTTCCAGAAAATGTAAGAGGAGAGGACACTTCACAATTTATTCTGTGAAACTAATATTACCCTGATCCCAAACTCAGCCAAAGACAGTACAAAAAAGATATGAACACAAAAATTCTTAACAAAAAGTTATTAAATATAATTCAGAAATTACAAAAAGAATTAAACACCATGGCTAAATGGAATTCGTTCCAAATATGCAAGGCTGGTTCAATTTCCAAATTATCAATCCACGTTATTCATCATATTAATGGGGAAAAGCAGTAAAATCACATGATAATATCAATCAATGCATAAAAAGCATTTGATAAAAATTCAATATCCATTTATAATTTTTTTTAAACTCTCGGAAGAAAATAGGGTTAGGGGAACTTTAGAAACTTGATAAAGACCATCTACAACAAACCTATAACTAACATTACATTTAATAGTGAAAGACAGTGCTTTTCTTCTAAGATCAGGAATAAAAGTAAGGATATCTACTCTCCAGTCTTAATCAATATAGTGCTGTAAGTTCTAAATAATACAATAGGCAAGAAAAGGAAATAAAAGACATACAAATTGGAAAGGAAAAAGTAAAATTGTCCGTATTTGTAGGTAGCACGCTTGTCTGTATAGGAAATTTCAAGAGATCTACTGAAGGAACTCCTAGAATAAGTGAGTTCAGCAACATTGCAGAATACAAAATAAACATAAATTTATACACATATATAAATTTATTTTTATATTTCTATACACTAGCAATGAACACTTGGGCACCAAAATTACAGTACCATTTCAATCACTCAGAAAAATTAAATACTTGTGTGTAAATTTAACAAAACATGTTCAGAACTTGTATGCTAACAATGATGGAAGACATCAAATAAAATCTAAATAAATGAAGTAATACATTGTATTCATGGATTGGAAGACTTAACATAGTAAAAGATATCATTTCTTCCCAAATTTATACATAGGTTCAGTGCGGTTCCTATCAAAACTATAGAAAACTTTTTTTTATAGATATAGACAAGATTATTCTAAAATTTATGTGGAAAGGCAAACTAAAATAGGTAAAACCATTGTGAAAAATGGGACTGAAGTAAAAGGAACACAGTCTATCTGATTTCAGAACTTTCTATATAGCCACAGTAACCAAAACTGTGTGGTACTGGCAGAGGAATGGACACATTGATCAATGGAATAGACTTACACGAGCATGCCCAGCTGATTTTTGACAAAAGCAATTCAGTGGTGGAAAGACTGGCTTTTCAATAACAGTGCTGGAACAATTAGACATCTATAGGCAAGAAAGAGAAGAAGAAGGAGAGGAGAAGAGAAGGAGGAGGTAAAGAAGGAGAGCCTTGACCTAAGTCTCACTCCTTAAACAAAAATGAAGTCGAAATGGATCAAACATAAAAAACAAAACTATAATTTTTTTTAAAAATAGGAGAAAATCTTTGGGACCCAGGGCTAGGAAAATAGATCCCAAACTTGACACCAAAAGCACAATCTGTGAAAGGCAAAATTGATAAATTCATAAATATTTACTGAAGCTTTATTAATAATAGCGTAAAACTGGAAACAACCCAGATATCCTTCAACAGTAAATGGTTACACAACTTGTGGTACATCCATACTATGGAATACTACTCAACAATTTAAAAAAGAATGAATTACTGATACACACAAAAACATGAATCTCCAGAGCATTACCTATTGTAGGATTCTGTGTATATAAATTCTGAATCTGAGAAAATTACAGAAATGGAGAACAGATCAGTGGTTACCAGAGGTTAAGGAGGGGAGGATAGTGAGTATGGATATAAAAGGGCAGCATGAGAGATTCTTGGGATGATGGAATCTTGGCTGTATCAACGTTAGTATCCTGGTCGTGATACTGCACTACAGCTTTGTGAGATGTTACCTTCGGGGGAAAATGGACCAAGGGTACATGGGATCACTCTGTATTATTTCTTGCAACTGTATGTGCATCTACAATTATCTCAAAATTAAAAGTTTGATTTTTTCAAAGTAATTGTGATTTTAGAAAATCTGGACTACACAGACAGACACAGACAGAAAAATAACAAAAATCATGTATATCGTCCCCACTAAGAGATAACCACTTTTTAATCCTTAAGCATATCTAAACAAAGTTTTAAAAATCTTTCTAAGCATGAATAATTTCAAAGAAAGGTAACTCTTATTCAATGGAAGGATCCCATGCCCCACCTCCTCAGCATGAAAATTATTCTACTTCAGAAACCCCTTCTTCTCCTACAACAGCCCGTATTAGTCAGGGTCCTCCAGAGAAACAGAACTAGTAGGTAGATAGATACAGGTGACCCTTGAATAACACGGTTGCACAACCAAGGATACAGAGGGCCAGCCGCAAAGTTATAGGCCGATTTTCCGTGCCCCTAACCCCTACGTTGTTCAAGGGTCAACTGTATGTATAAAATAAGGCAATTCAAAAGGCAGCAGTTCCCAAACCCAAGAATAGCCAGTGTTTTGGTCTGAGCTCAAGTCCAAAGGCAGGAAAAGACCAATGCCCCAGCTCCAGGCAGTCGGGCAGAAGGAGTTCCCTCTCTTACTTGTGGGAGGGTCAGCCCTTTTGTTCTATTCAGGCCTTCAACTGTTTGGATGAGGCCCACCCATATTAGGAAGAGCAATTTGATTTACTTAGTCTAGTGATTCAAATGTTAATCTCATCCAGAAACGCCCTCACAGACACACCCAGAATAACGTGTGACTTGGCCCAGTCAAGTTGACACATAAAATGGCCTGATGCTACTCTCTGTCCCACCAGTGAACTGCCAACCCTGCTCTCCCAACTCTAGCTAATTTCCTGAGATCATAGCAGTGGTGCTGTAGACCTTGGCTGTGGTATTTTTCAGCCAAATATCTGACATCTGGAATGCATCTCGAGAGTTACTAAGTGGTGGTACCAGGGAGGGTAAAATACCCCACAGGGGATGGGCTATTAGCTTTGTGAGGTATGAGTTGAGTGAGGTGGAACAGCAGGAAAGTCATGGTGGAGGCAACGTGCGCACACGCGCACACACACCAAAAGGGGCCTTGTGGGCTGTTATGATAGTTGTTTACTCACTTGTTTGGCAGTGAACAAGTCGGTCTGGGTGGTGCAGACCAATATTGAGACATTTTAGGTAGGTCTATTCTGCAGAAAATACTGCCCTTCCTGCTGCCACTCTGTGCCCCAACTTCTCCAAATTTAAAATGGGCATCTTTGATTTGTCTTTGGTTCATGGAGGTATTAAGAAGTATAGTGATGTCTCTACATCCCTTCAACTCCTTACAAAAAACCTGCATAAATAAATCAAAGGCCACTGTGTAAGAAACAATTTCTAGTTCATTTACCATCCAGATCCTTATGAGACTCTAAATATTTAATAAAAGTAGACAAATGGCTGGCAACATGAGGATTCAGCTTGCAACAGAGTTCTAAAAGAAAAGAACTCATAGAAAACTAAGACTCAGATGGAACACCTGATAAAGGCATTCTATTTTGGCCATACATTTCCACTGCTCTAGAGAACAACTTCCCAAAGGCATATTTTTCATCACACATGCAACTACGCTATGGCCCAGCAATTCCACTGCTGGAATTCACCCAAAATAAAAAACAACATGTGTCCACAAAAAGACTTACACAAATATATTAATAGCAGCCTTACTCATAGTAGCCAAAACCCAGAAACAACCTAAATGTCAGTTAACAGGTAAATGGATATAAACAGATTGTGGTATATTCATACAACAGCAGAGTTCTTAGGAATGTAACAGAACTACACAATAATACAACACAGCACACAATAAAAAGGATTACATGAACTACTAATACAGGTAACACATGAATGGATCCTGAAAGCGTTACGCGGAGCCCAAGAAACCAGACACAAAAGAGTATATACTGCATAATCCCATTTATACAAAGTTGGGAACAGGCAAAACTAATCTATTGTGGGAGAAATCGGAACAGGAGTGTGTCTGGCAGTGGGAATGGGGTTAGAGACAGTGGGAAAGTAAATAACCGGAAAGAGAAGTGAAGGCATCTTCTGAGATAATGGAGATGTTTTCTATCTTGTTTGGGGGCGGTGGTTTCACAGGTGTACAGAATGACCGAACTCATCAGACTGAACACTTCAGATCTGTTCATACTATTGTATGTAAATTATGTCTTAATAAATAACTAGGTTTTAAAAAATTGTTGGACCCACCCACATCCAGGGGCAGGGAAACTTTATCCCCACCAAATAAATTATGAATGGGCAGTGGGAAACAAAATACAGTTCTGTTTTGATCACATCCTTTGATTGTGCTTTTGTTGAAGATATCAGTTAAGCACAGTACTTATTTTGTCCAAGAAAGGCGGAAAGGAAGGAAGAAAGGAGATGTCTGACACCCTCCCTGACTTTTCCTGTTTAATAGACTTACTTCCATCCCCCTCAACTCCATTGTTGTAGCCACTGAACATTTCCACCCCTTCCTCCATCCCAGGTGCCTGATGCTCTCATGGGTGGCCCTGGGGTGGTTGGCTGAGTGGGGAGAAAGGCCTAGAACAGCTGGATGATGACACACAAGACAGTATGTAATTAAGGGTTGATTTACATGGTACCCGTAAGTGTCAAAATCAGTGAAAAATCTCTCCAAGGGGAGCTGGGGAAAGTTTCACTGAGGCAACGCGGTGAGTGTACTTTTAAAAACTGGGAGAATTGTAATCAGTGGAGACACAAAGGAACGCAATTTCATAAGGGGGATCATAACCAAAGGTGCAGAATCAGAAAAGCACCGAGCATGTTGGGGAAATAAAAAGGATGAATGATAACTACTATTTGTTGAATATCTTTGCTTTGCCACCAATAGATGTAAGCATTTATTTCCTTCTGTAAACTTTAGGACAGCTCCTCATTACACAGATAAGAAGAGGAGGACAGAGGGGAACCAGGGAACTTCCTCAACAAATGCAGAGTTGGACTTTGACTCCTGGTTCATAGCTCATATACGCGCAAACTACACCTAAACACCATTGCCCAGGTCCATGGAGATGAGGCTGCAACAGGGGTCTTCAGGCCTTTGTAGTAAAAGAAAGGATATCAATTAACTAGTTAATTAAAACAGTGCTAAGAGGTTGTTTAGAAATATTTAGGTGCCATAGATTGACAACTTGGGGGACCAGAACATAGAAGACCTTGAGTAACAAGTTTAGGAGCATCCATTTTATTACCGGTACAGAGAAATCATTTCAGTTCTTCGAGCAAAACCATGAGAATGTGGAAGAAGGTGGTTCTGGCTGCGATGAACAGGTCGAGCTAGGCAGGACCAACAGCAGGAAAAACAGGTAAGAGGATATCAGAATACTGTGCTAGTTCAAACAAGGGACCATTCCAAGGTCTATATTAAGGGACGGTAATGAGAAGGGGAAAAAAAAGTATTCAAGAGACATCATAAAAGAAATATGGTCAAGGCCTGGTGTCTAATAGGATGAAGGGCTGAGCAAAACGAGCTAGGAAAAGAGAAGAGGGTTCTAGGGGTCAAGCCTTGGTCCTAGGAGAACGTCATTTCTGTTACGGAAGTCAGGAAGGAGAGCTGAAAGGAGGGGAGAGTGATCAGCTCATCAGGAAATTTAGGGTTTGGGATCTGGTGGGACCCACAGACAAAGTGAGATTTGCCTGTCAGTGGTAGACGAACGGGGATGAGATCAGAAAACCAAGCCTTGGGCATTAGAGCCACCTGGTTAAGTGCTTGGACTCAAGTCAGACAAAGCAGACCAGGATTTGACACCTACTAGCTCTCTTAGCCTCAGTTCTTCCTATAACAATGAAATAATTAATGTACCTGTTTCACAGGGTTGATGGGAGGATTAAAATGCATAATAAGGGGACTTTCCTGGTGGTGCAGTGGTTGGGAATCCGCCTGCCAAGGCAGGGGACATGGGTTCAATCCCTGAGCCGGGAAGATCCCACATGCCATGGAGCAACTAAGCCCACGTGTCACAACTAGTGAGCCTGCGCTCTAGAGCCCATGAGCCACAACTACTGAGCCCATGTGCTGCAACTACTGAAGCCTGCGTGCCTAGAGCCCGTGCTCTGCAACAAGAGAAGCCACCCAATGAGAAGCCCGCACACCTCAACGAACAGTAACCCCTGCTCGCCACAACTAGAGAAAGCCTGCATGCAGCAACAAAGACCCAACGCAGCCAAAAAAAAGCACAGTAAGTACTCCATAAATGTCAGCTCTGGTTAGGAAGGCATGCATATATTTGGGGAGAAAGAAGAGGAAGGGAGGCCTGGAAGACCCAGAGGAGGAAGAATTAGAGAAATTTGGAAAAGACTTAGCACCATGTGACATATGCCCAGAGGGTCTTAAGGAGAGATTGATAAACAAAGGAGGATGGGGACAGAATGGACTACTGACAGTGACAATCAGGAGACTAAAGGAAGCAAAAATCAGGCTTCAGGGGGTTCGAGGGACACTGGATAATGTCCCAGTGGAGACAAATCAGAAGAGTAGTAAAAGGAAAGAGAGACCTAGAAAAGATACTAGAAAAAGAGCAAACTCAAGTGAAGATTTATTTTCAGTATCAAGAAGGCTGGACTATGAATGAAAGCAGAAGTAAACCAAGTAAATTCCAGTGAAAAAAGAAATATAAAATATACTTAGGAGAGGGACTTCCCTGGTGGTCCAGTGGCTAAGACTCCACACTCCCAGTGCAGAGGGCCCGGGTTTGATCCGTGCTCAGGGAACTAGATCCCACACGCCGCAACTAAAAGATCCCACGCACCGCAACTAAAGAGCTTGCATGTGGCAACAAAGATCCTGCATGTTGCAGCTAAGACCCGGTGCAGGCAAATAAATAATATAAATAAATACATTAAAAAATATATATATATATATATGTATATATATATATACCACATACTTAGGAGAAAAATGATAATGAAGGGACAAAACTCCAGATGGAAACAGAGTGTAATGCAGTCAAGAAGAAACATGGGTGAATTAGCCTGGGAGATAAAGAGGGAAATCTCTTATCTGCAGAGGATGTAGAAGAGACAAAGAGAGAATGAGGTGTAAGAAGGAAAAAAGACTTTGGTGCTCTGGGGTTCTGCGTATGGGGGAAGAAGATTTGACCCCAAGGTTAAACCACACCAGTCCTTTGGATTCCCCTGTGATAAGCAAAGCTAGTGGCTTCAGGCCACACGGAAGGAAGCCAACCACACTCCTCATTTCCACTGGACCCCAACTTGAATATACATGCATGGTCTTACTGTCTAAGGGAGAACATATTTGTTCCATACCAGTATATGGAATCCACACAGGCTGTTCTAGGAGCTTCTCTCCATCGTCACCTCTCCAAAGTACTGTTCCAGATGCCTAACAACAAGGATTGCCGAGCAGTCCCATAACACCACAGTAGAAGTTGAAAAGTGGAGATCGTAGACTTGGTGAGGGACCTGCCTCCACTGAGCTCCCTCTGGATCAATGATTTCTGTGGAAATTGTAAATGCCCCCATTCCCTGATGTATGTGGCTTTGAAGCCTTAGTCTCACAGGGGCCTAATTCAACATTTGGCAATCCATTGGAGTATGTGGTACTTGGCATTTTCATGGCTTCATTTTTTAAAGGGCAATTCATTATGTGCAATGGTAACAAATAAAACTCTATTTCTGACATGTCTAAATCTGAACCCTGAACTCTCAATAAACCTTCCAGTTTCAAAATAATTATTTAAGCAAAGCCCTGGTGTATTCACTCTAAACCACTGAGCAGTGCTCTTAATGGTTGGTGATGCAATCTCCAATGCAGAGACTTGAGTATTGGAACTTCCCTGAAGAATATTAAATAGTCCCCTTCTCTGCAACCCATTAAAGGCAATCTTGTCCTCACAGGCCTCAATCAAATTTGCACAGCAATTAGTCCTGCACGGGGTCTGCTACATTTCTTAATTATAAAACAACTTTGTACCCTATTGGCCCTTTCAGATGGGTTAAGAGAACATTAATTACCTCCTCCTGAGACATCAAAGAGTTTTTTTTTTTTTAATTCCCACCTTAGGGATGAATAAAGCAAGATGTAGAGAGGAGCTAACATCCATTGAGCACCTACTACGTGTTAGGCTTTATTGGGGGTGATTTACACACGTGTGAATGAGCCCACGGGTAAACTATTAACCCTGTTTTGCCAATGAGAAAACACATTTAGAAAAGTTAGATTACCTGTCGTGGTCACACGGCTAGTAAGTCTGCCGGCCTGAAAGTCCAGTTTGGGATCATGGTGCTTCTGGAGGGCGATTCCCCTGATCTTTTCTTTCTTTTTTTAAATTATTACCCATCAGGCACTTTTGAGATCCTTCTGTATACCAGACCGTGTGCTAGGTACAGCGAAAAATAAATTGACTGGGTCCCGGAGCGGACAAGAAACAAACAACTGATCTATGGTGCTTACGTGATCAAACCAGCCAGAGAGCTGGGGGCGGACAGAGTAGGGAGCCACGAGCTCAGCCTGGTGGGTGCAGCCCGGAGAGTTCACACACTCCAAGGTCGGGAGGGACCCAAATCCCCTGGGAATCGCCGCCTCTCCCTTTCATCCCAGTCTTAGGCATCACACAGGGAAGGAAGTTGAAACATAAAAAGAACCAGCCCCGCCAGCAAAAGCACCTAGGCATTCTCAGGCCACTGGCCTTGGTATCAGAACATGCCAACCGCTTTCCTCTCCTCCTCTGACTCAGGCAACCAACCCAGCCCCATGCCCTCCGCAGCCTCCCTCCCCCACCTCCAGCCGATCCAGATTTTTTTCATCATAATCTTCCTAAATGGCACATTTCATAAGACCTTCAGGAAAAAGTCAGGAAATGAGGTTTAGAGGAAGACGGAGGAGAGTAGGGGGCCTGGAGGGCGGAGGGCAGAGGGAAGCAAACTCCAGGAGAGCAAGTCTTCCATTATCACGACCTGTTAGGCGACGTCCTCCCCCTCGCCCTGCGGCACCCTCTTGCTGGATGCGCGCCATCCACGGGGCTAATGAGCGGAGCGCAGGAGATAACTAATCCTAATGCAATTACCGCTCGCCAGTACACTGATAGGTTTGAGGTGCTCCCCGCGTGCCCCACAGCCGGAGACAGGCTCGTGCAGATGTGCCTGAACCTCCCGTCGGAGACGCTTTGACAGCTGTATACAGTCGCGGGCCCCTCCCCCTGACAGCATCCCGGGAGAGTGATCTTTTCCCAGCGAGTCCCCAAGCAGCCTGTCGGAGGTGAAATGAAATCTTAGCAGCTTGGGGGAAGCCCGGGTCGGGCCGTGCACAATCGCTGCTATTTCCAGGGCGGTGATGGAAAGAGCCAGAGACGCAGGCCCCTGCTCTCGGCCGCTCCTCCACCCGCGCAGCTTCCTAAGAGCTTACGGGGAGTTTCAACGGCTGTGAAAAATTATAGCGCGCGGGCCGGGCCCTCTCCTGGCCGAGTTCCCGCTCCCGTGATAGGGGGATGGTTTGCAGCACACATGTTCCTTTGTTTGGCCCGACCACGTGCTCTGTTTGCACAGCAGCATGTGGTACCACTGGAGGAAATCGAACCAACACTGAAAGTTCAAGGAACAGCCAAGCTCTGCTGGGAAGCGGCTGGGCTGGGGCCGGGGTGAAATGATGGCGCAGGAGACGGGCCGACTCCATGCCCCTCCGGGGAGAAGCACCGGGTGGAGGCTGCGGAGGGGGGCGGGGGGAGGCGGGTAAAGGCTCTTCTGGAAAAAAGGGACTGCAGGTTTAAGTGGACTCTGACGATGATAATAATCTCTTGTATTTGAAAGAGCTTTATAGTTGATAAAGCTTTCTGGGAACTTTTATCTCATTTAATCCTTACAAAAACATATGATGCTAAAGTGCCTCTCCTAATTGGGGTAAAGAGGGAAAGGGGAAGGGCTGGTGCCCCGAACCCCTGACCGAGTGGTCTGACCTTCCACGAGGCCCAGCAGGGCAGCTCCAAACATGGCTGATGGCAAAGTGCATGAAACAGAAACCGTCTCTCTGGCTGGCTGGCTGTCTCTCTCTCTGTCTTTCTCCATCCCTCTCACGCCCTCTCTCTATCCCATTTTTTTAAATTACAGAATAATACACACTTGTGGTTTTTAAAAAACGCCAAACAACACAGAAACGTATGAAACATACATGTAGGATGCAGAGAATGTTTTCCAAAATCCAGCTTTCCAAATATAGACATGGTTAAGAATTTCAGTCATTTCCTTATTTTTTCATGCCTACCTGAACATATTTATACAATTTATAAATACTTGCATCTTTATTTTCTTAAGGGGGGAATCTTAATACACCTACCGCTCAATTAAATCTGTTCAACTTAACAATATATCAAAGGATATCTTTATGAAACAGAATATACAAATCTACACCGTTGTTCTTTGTAACAGCTGCATACTATTTCTTTGTATGAGTGTACGTTATTTAATTGCAAAATCAGATGGTTTCCAGTTTTTGTTTATTAAAACAATGCCAAAATAAACATAAGCTATATGAATATACATCATATATTAATATATGAATATATTGTATATTCTTATATAAAATATACGGTACATTGTGAAAGTATTATTTCAGGATGAATTCCTAAAATTGCTAATTCAAAGCAGTGTTGGGTCAAAGGTAAAGCACATTTTAAATTTCAATAGACATGGCCAAACGGTTCAACAGAAATGTTACACTAATTTACAACACACGTAAGAAAGTTAACTGTTAGTGTAAGACATTAATGTATAAAAGTTAACTGTTTCCACACACACCTGACCTGGGTATTTGTAAATCTTTGTAATTCTTGCTAATTCAACAGGATGAAAATCTCATGTTTTTAAGAGTAAGGTTGAGCATATTACGATACTGACCATTTGTTATTTTGCTTTTATAAGTTGTGTTTTCTTACCCATTTTTCTATTGGTTTACTAATCTTCTCTTACTGATTTGAAGAAATTCCTTTGAGTAATTGATAAAAGATTTTTCTCAGTTTGTTTTCTACCTGTTAGTTCTGTAGTACAAAAGTGCTAAATGCGAATGTAGCTAAATCTGTCAATCTTTATCATTTCTTGGTTTCTTGTCAGGCTTAGAAAAAGTTTTTCAAACTTCCAGAAATATTCTGCTATATTTTCTTCTAACATTTTCATGATTATTTATTATTATTATTATTATTAAGTAGATTTTTATTGAGCAGGTATCATGCCAGACACTATTTTAGAAGCTAGATATGTAGACACAGTTCCTGAATTCATGGAGCTTATTTTCTAGGGTGGGAGACAGACAATAAACAAACAAATGAATAAGTAATTACAATTCAAAAGACTCTGAAGAATTAATGGAAAATAACAGAGAAAACCTAGTTAGGAAGAATGATTACAGAAGGTGAGATTTAAACTAAGCTCTGAGGGATGAGAAAGAGACAATCATGGAGGTAAAAAACATTCCAAGTAGAATGAACAGTATATTCAAAGGCCCTGAGGCTGAGAGTAATTTGGAGTATTTGAGAAACTTAGAGGAGATCAGTGTGACTGGAATATGGCGAGGAATGCAGTGAATCAGAAAATAAGGAGCCTTATAGACCAGGATGAGGGAGAACTTAGTAGGTGCCTTACAGACACAGTGAGGTATCGATTTGACCCTAAATGCATTGTGACACCACTGAATGTTTAAGGTAAAAAAATTAATGATCTAATTTCTGTTTTTATGTTTGGAGTCATTTAAAAGAATGGTCTGGCTTCCTCGAGAATAATGTAAAGAGGGTCATAGGGGGAGGATACGAGGAAGGATTCTGGGAAACAGTATGGTAGCTTGCTGGATAACGGTCATGGGAGACAGAGAGAAGGGAAGTTCAAGATTCATTTGCGAGGACATTGACATGATTTGCTGATGGAGTGGCTGTGGGTGATGAGGGAGAAGGAGGAATCCACATGATGTCTAGGCTCTAGTTTGAGTAACTGGGTGGATTATGGTATCATTTCCTGAGAAGTGTAGACTAGAGAGGATGTGAGGGAAAGGAGAGTCTAGGAATCCTGTTCAACCTACTGAGTTTGAGATAATCATGAGATATCCAACTGGGTAGTTGGCAGCGCAAAACTGGAGCTCGGGGAGAAGATTAGGTAGGAGGTAAAAATTTGGGAATGGCTGGCCATTCGCTATTTAAATCCAGGAAACGACTATACAGAGAAGAGCAGGGGGCCTGGCTACAAGCCATATTTCCATATAGAAACTTCCATATATGGAGTTGAAAAGAGGAGAAGTCAGCAAAGGAGACTGAGAAGCAGTCAAGGACATAAGGCAGAAAACTAGGAGAGATTGATATCTCGGAGACCGAGAGGGGGAAGAGTAAACAGCATCAAATGCTGAGGAGAGATGCCATAATACATGAAAACCAAAAAGAATCCATTAGAGTTGACAACAAAGAGTTTACTGATGATATGGACCGGAACAGTTTTAGGAGAAGGGGGAAATAGAAGCTATAATTTGAGAACCATGGCAACCTCCTGAAAGAAAACTTGAAATTTAATAGGGAGTTCTGTAGATATAATGCCTTGATCTGGTGTTTCCAAGCTTTGTTGTGCATTAGACTGACCTAGTTAAAAATGCAGCTGCCTGAGCCCCAACCGCAAAGAGGCTGACTCAGTAGTTCCAGGGTCAATATTTCATATAAATTCTTTAGGCGATTCTGATACATCGTAAAGTTTGAGAATCAGTGCCTTACCCATGGAGAGATTTCTTGGAATGGAAATTCAGATTCTATGTTTGAAAGAGGAAAGATGTGAGGAGGCCTTTCCATGCCTTTCAAATCCTGTCACATAAGCAGCTGCCTAGTCTTTTATGAATAGCAGCTGTACAGAAAAATACCCCCCTTGGCCTTATACGCAAGTGTCTTTAACCTGAGCATAAATTGGATTCGCTGAATTTAAGCTGAACTCCCTAATTTCCCTGCCTGTTTGGATATAACCACAGGTAGGCTCAAATAACATTTCACAGGTGAAATTCATTTTTTTTCCCCAGAAAAGGTCTCCTGAGAATTCAAAAATGCCTCTTTTCCATTGTTCCTCTAATTGACTAGATGGTCTAAGACTGAGACCATGTCCTTAAGAGCAAAACAACTCCTGGGTTGGGAATTAAGAGGCAACTCCCTTTTATTTGATAACCACACTCTAGGCAAACACTTTTACATACATTATCTCAGTGAATCCTCACATGACCCTTTTAAGGCAATGAGTTTTATTTCTATTTTATGGATGAGAAACTGTGACTGGAATAAGTCGTGGTGAAATAAGTTATTACAGATGTCTCAAAAATAGCATTCCTTGGCTATGTATAGATTTGACTGTATTATCCCAATTATAGAAAGAAAAATGGCTGGTTCATTGCCCCAATGGCTCTGACATTTGCTTTGTCTTACCCTCCTGGCCTTGCTGTGTAGATCAGGTTGTTAACAGCCCAGGCTCCACTACCAGCTGGATATTTATTCTTTCCCAGCTTGGACGTGGAGAGCAATGTAGTGGGATGTGTATGCATGAGCTCTGGGGTTCAAATTCTGGCCCTGCTCCTCAGTAACTCTGTTGCCTTGGACAAGTTATTTAGCCTTTCTAGGCTTCATTTTCCTCATATGTAAATCAAGGAGCTCTCAAACATATGTTGTAGTACATGGTATATGTTACAAACACAGTATGCTCAATACACAATAACTATTATTACTTTTACCAAATCCCATTACACCCCTCATTCAAAGCTCAATTCCACCCAAATCTCCTATAGGATATATTTCTAAAATCCTTTTTTTGAGAGGTACTACTAGTTCTTATTTTTCTTTAACCCCTGAAGGGGTTATTTCAACCATATCTGCCCCTCTCCTGAGTTCTACATAGCCACCACCCCTTCATAAGATCTTCTTTTGGATCTTGAGAGAGATGCTGTGCTCAGATTCATACTCTATTTCTTTCTAAATCCAGCATTAACATGGTCAGTTACGCAGGAAAATTGAGGAAAGTGAAGAGCTTTGCCAAAATTAACAACTTCATAATGAATACATAGTCAAGTCTCTAGTATCTACAAATACAATATTTTCAAACAAAATGAGAAGACACAAGAATTTGTTTCAAATGAAAGAACAAGAAAACAAAACCCTGAAAAAACAGCTAATGAAACAGAGATAAATAGTTTACCAGATAAAGAGGTCAAAGCATTAGTAATAAGAATGCTAAAGAAACAGACTCACAGATACGAAGAACAAGCTAGTGGTTACCAGTGGGAAGAAGGAAGAGGGGAGGAGCAAGATAGGCAAAGGGGATTAAAAGGTACAAACTACTATGTATAAAATAAATGAACTACAAGAATATATTATACAACACAGAGAATACAGCTAATTTTATAACAACTATAAATGGATAACCTTTAAAAAATTTAAATCACTATGCTGTACACCTGAAACTTATATAATATTGTATATCAACTATACCTCAATAAAAAATAAAAAGAATGCTAACTGAACTTGAGTAAAGAATAGATGAGCACAATGAGAATTTTAGCAAGGAACTAGAAAATATTAAAAAGAACCAGAGAGCTGAAGAATATATTAACTGAAATGAAAAACACACTAGAAGGAGTTAACAGCAGACTAGGTGATACAGAAGAATGCATAAGTGATCTGGAAGATAGAATAATGGAAATCACCCAATCAAAATGAAAAACAAATTTTAAAAAATAAGGAGAGTTTAAGGAACCTCTGGGACAACATAGTAGTACTCATATTCATAGAACACACCCTTCCGTCATACACAAAAATAAACTCAAAATGGCTTAAGGACTTAAACATAAGACATGACACCATAAAACTAGAAGAAAACATAGGCAAACCATTCTCTGACATAAATCGTACCAATGTTTTCTTAGGTCAGTCTCCCAAGGCAATAGAAATAAAAATGAAAATAAACAAATGGGACCTAATCAAATTTACAAGCTTCTGCACAGCAAAGGAAACCATAAACAAAACGAAAAGACAACCTACAGAACCGGAGAAAATATTTGCAAATGATACGACCAACAAGGGCTTAACTTCCAAAATATACAAACAGCTCATACAACTTGATAACAAAAAAACAAACAACCCGAGAAAACCATAATTCAAAAAGAGTCATGTACCAAAATGTTCATTGCAGCTCTATTTACAATAGCCAGGACATGGAAGCAACCTAAGTGTCCATCAACAGATGAATGGGAGGTTAGAGAAGATGGCGGAAGAGTAAGACGCAGAGATCACCTTCCTCCCCACAGATACATCAGAAATACATCTACACGTGGAACAACTCCTACAGAACACCTACTGAACGCTGGCAGAAGACCTCAGACCTCCCAAAAGGCAAGAAACCCCCCCACGTACCTGGGTAGGGCAAAAGAAAAAAGAAAAAACAAAGACAAAAGTATAGGGATGGGACCTGCACCAGTGGGAGGGAGCTGTGAAGGAGGAAAGATTTCCACACACTAGGCAGCCCCTTCGCGGGCAGAGACTGCGGGTGGCGGAGGGGGAAGCTTCAGAGCCACGGAGGAGAGCGCAGCCACAGGGGTGCGGGGGGGCAAAGCGGAGAGATTCCCGCACAGAGGATCGGTGCCGACCAGTACTCACCAGCCCAAGAGGCTTGTCTGCTCACCTGCCGGGGCAGGCGGGGCTGGGAGTTAAAGCTCAGGCTTCGGTCAGAGCGCAGGGAGAGGACTGGGGTTGGCAGTGTGAACGCAGCCTGCAGGCGGTTAGTGCGCCACGGCTAGCCGGGAGGGAGTCCGGGGAAAAGTCTGGAGCTGCCGAAGAGGCAAGAGACATTTTCTTCCCTCTTTGTTTCCTGGTGCGCGAGGAGAGGGGATTGAGAGCGCTGCTTAAAGGAGCTCCAGAGATGGGCGCGGGCCGTGGCTAAAAGCGTGGACCCCAGAGACGGGCATGAGACGCTAAGGCTGCTGCTGCCGCCACCAAGAAGCCTGTGTGCGAGCACTGGGCACTATCCACACCCAGCTACCGGGGAGCCTGTGCAGCCCGCCACTGCCAGGGTCCCGGGATCCAGGGACAACTCGCCCTGGAGAACGCACGGCGCGCCTCAGGCTGGTGCAACGTCACGCTGGCCTCTGCCACTGAAGGCTCGCCCCCGGCCTGAGTGAGCCAGAGCCCCCGAATCAGCGGCTCCTTTAACCCAGTCCTGTCTGAGCGAAGAACAGACGCTCTCCGGCAACCTACACGCAGAGGTGGGTCCAAATCCAAGGCTGAACCCTGGGAGCTGTGCGAACAAAGAATAGAAAGGGAAATCTCTCCCAGCAGCCTCAGGAGCAGCGGATTAAATCTCCACAATCAACTTGATGTACGCTGCATCTGTGGAATACCTGAATAGACAACGAATCATCCCAAATTGAGGAGGTAGTCTTTGGGAGCAACATATATTATTTTTTCCCCTTTTCCTCTTTTTGTGAGTGTGTACGTGTATGCTTCTGTGTGAGATTTTGTCTGTATAGCTTTGCTTTCACCATTTGTCCTAGAATTCTGTCCGTCTGTTTTTTTTTTTTACTTAAAATTTTTTTCATAATTATTTTTTATTTTAATAACTTTATTTTATCTTATTTTATTTGATTTTATTTGATTTTATCCTCTTTCTTTCTTTCTATTTTTGTTCCCTTTTATTCTCAGCCATGTGGATGAAAGGCTCTTGGTGCTGCAGCCAGGAGTCAGTGCTGTGCCCCTGAGATGGGAAAGCCAACTTCAGGACACTGGTCAACAAGAGACCTCCCAGCTCCACATAATATCAAATGGCTAAAATCTCCCAGAGATCTCCATCTCAACACCAGCACCCAATTTCACTCAACGACGAGCAAGCTACAGTGCTGTACATCCTTTGCCAAACAACTAGCAAGACAGGAACACAACCCCACCCATTAGCAGAGAGGCTGCCTAAAATCATAATAAGGCCACAGACACCCCAAAACACACCACGAGACGTGGACCTGCCCACCAGAAAGAGAAGATCCAGCATCATCCACCAGAACACAGGCACTAGTCCCCTCCACCAGGAAGCCTGCACAACCCACTGAACCAACTTTAGCCACTGGGGACAGACACCAAACACAATGGGAACTACGAACCTGCAGCCTGCGAAAAGGAGACCCCAAACACAGTAAGATAAGCAAAATGAGAAGACAGAAAAACACACAGCAGATGAAGGAGCAAGATAAAAACCCACCAGACCTAACAAATGAAGAGGAAATAGGCAGTCTACCTGAAAAAGAATTCAGAATAATGCGAGTAAAGATGATCCAAAATCTTGGAAATAGAATAGAGAAAATGCAAGAAACATTTAACAAGGACCTAGAAGAACTAAAGAGGAAACAAGCAACAATGAACAAGACAATAAATGAAATTAAAAATACTCTACGGCTTCCCTGGTGGCGCAGTGGTTGAGAGTCCGCCTGCCGATGCAGGGGACACGGGTTCATGCCCCAGTCCAGGAAGATCCCACATGCCGTGGAGCGGCTAGGCCCGTGAGGCATGGCCGCTGAGCCTGTGCGTCCGGAATCTGTGCTCCACAACGGGAGAGACCACAACAGTGAGAGGCCCGTGTACCACAACAAAAATAATAATAAAAATAAAATAAAAATAAAAATACTCTAAAAGGGATCAATAGCAGAATAACTGAGGCAGAAGGATCGATAAGTGACCTGGAAGATAAAATAGTGGAAATAACTACTGCAGAGAAGAATAAAGAAAAACGAATGAAAAGAACTGAGGACAGTCTCAGAGACCTCTGGGACAACATTAAATGAACCAACATTCGAATTATAGGGGTCCCAGAAGAAGAAGAGAAAAAGAAAGGGACTGAGAAAATATTTGAAGAGATTTTTTTAACGTCTTTATTGGAGTATAATTGCTTTACAATGGTGTGTTCATTTCTGCTTTATAACAAAGTGAATCAGTTATACATATACATATGCTCCCACATCTCTTATTTGAAGAGATTATAGTTGAAAACTTCCCTAATATGGGAAAGGAAATAGTTAATCAAATCCAGGAAGCGCAGAGTCCCATACAGGATAAATCCAAGGAGAAACATGCCAAGAAACATATTAATCAAACTATCAAAAATTAAATACAAAGAAAAAATATTAAAAGCAGCAAGGGAAGAACAACAAATAACACACAAGGGAATCCCCATAAAATTAACAGCTGATCTTTCAGCAGAAACTCTGCAAGCCAGAAGGGACTGGCAGGACATATTTAAAGTGATGAAGGAGAAAAACCTGCAACCAAGATTACTCTACCCAGCAAGGATCTCATTCAGATTTGATGGAGAAATTAAAACCTTTACAGACAAGCAAAAGCTGAGAGAGTTCAGCACCACCAAACCAGCTTTACAACAAACACTAAAGGAACTTCTCTAGGCAAGAAACACAAGAGGAGGAAAAGACCTACAATAACAAACCCAAAACAATTAAGAAAATGGGAATAGGAACATACATATCAATAATTACCTTAAATGTAAATGGATTAAATGCTCCCACAAAAAGACACAGACTGGCTGAATGGATACAAAAACAAGACCCGTATATATGCTGTCTACAAGAGACCCACTTCAGACCTAGGGACACATACAGACTGAAAGTGAGGGGATGGAAAAAGATATTCCATGCAAATGGAAATCAAAAGAAAGCTGGAGTAGCAATTCTCATATCAGACAAAATAGACTTTAAAATAAAGACTATTACAAGAGACAAAGGAGGACACTACATAATGATCAAGGGATCAATCCAAGAAGAAGATATAACAATTGTAAATATTTATGCACCCAACATAGAAGCACCTCAATACATAAGGCAAATACTAACAGCCATAAAAGGGGAAATCGACAGTAACACAATCATAGTAGGGGACTTTAACACCCCAGTTTCACCAATGGACAGATCATCCAAAATGAAAATAAATAAGGAAACACAAGCTTTAAATGATATATTAAATAAGATGGACTTAATTGATATTTATAAGACATTCCATCCAAAAACAACAGAATACACATTCTTCTCAAGTGCTCATGGAACATTCTCCAGGATAGATCATATCTTGGGTCACAAATCAAGCCTTGGTAAATTTAAGAAAACTGAAATCGTACCAAGTATCTTTTCTGACCACAACGCTATGAGACTAGATATCAATTACAGGAAACGATCTGTAAAAAATACAAACACATGGAGGCTAAACAGTACACTAATTAATAACCAAGAGATCACTGAATAAATCAAACAGGAAATCAAAAAATACCTAGAAACAAATGACAATGAAAACACGACAAGCCAAAAGCTATGGGATGCACCAAAAGCAGTTCAAAGAGGGAAGTTTATAGCAATACAATCCAACCTTAAGAAACAGGAAACATCTCAAATAAACAACCTAACCTTGCACCTAAAGCACTTAGAGAAAGAAGAACAAAAAACCCTCAAAGTTAGCAGAAGGAAATAACTCAGATCAGAAATAAATGAAAAAGAAATGAAGGAAACGATAGCAAAGATCAGTAAAACTAAAAGCGGGTTCTTTGAGAAGATAAACAAAATTGATAAACCATTATGCAGACCCATCAAGAAAAAAAGGGAGAAGACTGAAATCAATACAACTAGAAAGGAAAAAGGAGAAGTAACAACTGAAACTCTAGAAATACAAAGGATCATGAGACATTACTGCAAGCAACTCTATGCCAATAAAATGGACAACCTGGAAGAAATGGACAAATTCTTAGAAATGCACAACCTGCTGAGACTGAATCAGGAAGAAATAGAAAATATGAACAGACCAATCACAAGCACTGAAATTGGAACTGTGATTTAAAATCTTCCAACAAACAAAAGCCCAGGAACAGATGGCTTCACAGGCGAATTCTATCCAACATTTAGAGAAGAGCTAACACCTATCCTTCTCAAATTCTTCCAAAATACAGCAGAGGGAGGAACACTCCTAAACTCATTCTATGAGGCCACCATCACCCTGATACCAAAACCAGGCAACGATGTCAAAAAGAAAGAAAATTACAGGCCAATATCGCTGACGAACATAGATGTAAAAACCCTCAACAAAATACTAGCAAACAGAATCCAACAGTACACTGGATTTGTAGTATACCATACTACACCATAGTATGGTGTACACCATATGTACACCATACTATGTATGGTGTAGGATCGTACACCATAATCAAGTGGGGTTTATTCCAGGAATGCAAGAATTCTTCAATATACACATATCAATCAAAGTGATACACCATATTAACAAATTGAAGGAGAAAAATCATATGATCATCGCAATAGATGCAGAGAAAGCTTTTGACAAAATTCAACACCCATTTATGATAAAAACCCTGAAGCAAGTAGGCATAGAGGGAACTTTTCCCAACCTAAAAAAGAGTCATGTACCACAATGTTCATTGCAGCTCTATTTAAAATGGCCAGGACATGGAAGCAACCTAAGTGTCCATCAACAGATGAATGGATAAAGAAGATATGGCACATATATACAATGGAATATTGCTCAGCCATTAAAAGAAACGAAATTGAGTTATTTGTAGTGAGGTGGGTAGACCTAGAGTCTGTCATACAGAGTGAAGTAAGTCAGGAAGAGAAAAACAAATACCATATGTTAACACATATATATGGAATTTAAGAAAAAAATAAAAGTCATGAAGAACCTAGGGGTAAGATGGGAATTAAGACACAGACCTATCAGAGAATGGACTTGAAGATATGGGGAGGGGGAAGGGCAAGCTGTGACAAAATGAGAGAGTGGCACAGACATATATACACTACCAAACGTAAAATAGACAGCTAGTGGGAAGCAGCCGCATAGCACAGGGAGATCAGCTCAGTGCTTTGTGACCACCTAGAGGAGTGGGATAGGGAGGGTGGGAGGGAGGGAGACACAAGAGGAAAGAGATGTGGGAACAGAAGTATATGTATAACTGATTCACTTTGTTATAAAGCAGAAACTAACACACCATTGTAAAGCAATTATACTCCAATAAAGATGTTAAAAAACAAAACAGATGAATGGATAAAAAAGATGTGGCACATATATACAATGAAATATAACTCAGCCATAAAAAGGAACATAACTAAGTTATTTGTAGTGAGTTGATGGACCTAGAGTCTGTCATACAGAGTGAAGTAAGTCAGAAAGAGAAAAACAGATACCGTATGCTAACACATACATATGGAATCTAAAAAAAAAGAAAAAAATGATCAGAAGTACCTAGGGGCAAGACGGGAATAAAGATGCAGACCTACTAGAGAATGGACATGAGTATACGGGGAGTGTGAAGGGTAAGATGGGACAAAGTGAGACAGTGGCATGGACATATATACACTACCAAACGTAAAATAGATAGCTAGTGGGAAGCAGCCACATAGCACAGGGAGATCAGCTCAGTGCTTTATGACCACCTAGAGAAGTGGGATAGGGAGGGTGGGAGGGAGGCGCAAGAGGGAGGGGATATGGGGATATATGTACATGTATAACTGAATCACTTTGTTATAAAGCAGAAACTAACACACCATTGTAAAGCAATTATACTCCAATAAAGATGTTAATAAAACAAACACAAAAAAACCACAAACCAATCAAAAAATGGGCAGAAAACCCAAGAGACATTTATGCAATGAAGAAATACAGGTCGCCAACAGGCACATGAAAAGAACCTCAACATCACTGATTATTAGAGAAATGCACATCAAAAGTACAATGAGGTACCACCTCACACCAGTCAGAAAGGCCACCACTAAAAAGTCTACAAATAACAAATGCTGGAGAGGGTGTAGAGAAAAGGGAACCTTCCTACACCGTTGGTGGGAATGTAAGTTGGTGCAGCCACTGTGGAAAACAGTGTAGACGTTCCTCAGAAAACTAAGAATTACCATATGATCCAGCAACACCCCTCCTGGGCATATATCCAGACAAAACTATAATTCAAAAAGATACGTGTACCCCTATGTTCATAGCAGCACTACTCACAATAGCCAAGACCTGGAAACAACCTAAATGTCCACTGACACATGAAGAGATAAAGAAGATGTGGTACATACATACTATGGAATACTACTCAGCCATAAAAAAGAACAAAATAATGCCATTTGCAGTAACATGGATGCAAGTAGAGATTATCATACTAAGTGAAGTAAGTCAGGAAGACAAAGATAAATACCATACCATATCACTTATATGTGGAATCTAAAATATGACACAAATGAACCTATCTATGAAACAGAAAGAAATCAGGGGCATACAGAATAGACTGGTTGTGGCCAACGGGGAGAAGGGTAGGAGAGGGATGGATTGGGAGTTTGGGATTAGCAGATGCAAACGGGTATATATAGAAGGGATAAACAACAAGGCCCTACTTGTTGGGAACTATATTCAATATCCTGTGATTAAACCATAATGGAAAACAACACGAAAAAGAATGTGTGTGTGTGTGTGTGTGTGTGTGTGTGTGTGTATATATATATATATTTATATATACACATATATATGTCACTTTGCTGTACAGCAGTAATTAACACATCACTGTACTTTAACTATATTTCAATTTAAAAAATTATTTTAAATAGTACTAACATTCACATTATAGGGGTCCCATAAGGAGAAGAGGAAGACAAAGGGGTCAAAAATGTATCTGATGAAATTACGGCTGAAAACTTCCTAAACCTAAAGAAGCAAACAGATATTCAGGTACAAGAACCACAGAGTCCCAAAGAAGATGAACCCAAACAGACACACACCAAGACATGCCATATTTAAAATGGCAAAAGTTAAACATAAAGAGAGAATTCTAAATTAATTGGTCCAAGATGGCAGAGTAGAAGGACATGCTCTCACTCCCTCTTGCAAGAGCACCAGAATCACAACTAACTGCTGAACAATCATCAACAGGAAGACGCTGAACACAACAAAAATGATACTCCACATCCAAAGACAAAGGAGAAGCCACAATGAGACGGTAGAAGGGGCGCAATCACAATAAAATCAAATCCCGTAACTGCCAGGTGGGTGGCTCACAAACTGGAGAACACTTATAACACAGAAGTCCACCCACTGGAGTGAAGATTCTGAGCCCCACGTCAGGCTTCCCAACCTGGGGGTCCAGCAATGGGAGGAGGAATTACTAGAGAATCAGACTTTGAAGGCTAGTGGGATTTGATTGCAAGACTTCGACAGGACTGAGGGAAACAGAGACTCCACTCTTGGAGGGCAAAGACAAAGTAGTGTGTGCATCAGGACGCAGGGGAAGGAGCAGTGATGCCATAGAACACTGAACCAGACCTACTTGCTAGTGTTGGAGGGTCTCCTGCAGAGGCGGGGGGTTGCTGTGTCTCACCGTGAGGACAAGGACACTGGCAGCAGAAATTCTGGGAAGTACACCTTGGCATGAGCCTTCCCAGAGTCTGCCATTAGCCCCACCATGGAGCCCGGTTAAGCTCCAGTGTTGGGTCGCCTCAAGTGAAACAACCAACAGGGAGGGAACCCAGCCCCACCCATCAGCAGCCAAGTGGATTAAAGTTTTACTGATCTCTGCCCAGCTGAGGAACAGCCAGCTCTACCCACCACCAGTCCCTCCCATCAGGAAACTTGCTCAAGCTTCTTAGATAGCCTCATCCACCAGAGGGCAGACAACAGAAGCAAGAAGAACTACAATCCTGCAGCCTGTGGAACAAAAACCACATTCACACAGAGAGAAGATGAAAAGGCAGAGGGCTATGCACCAGACGAAGTAACAAGATAAAACCCCAGAAAAACAACCAAATGAAATGGAGATAGGCAACCTTCCAGAAAAAGAATTCAGAATAATGATAGTGAAGATGATCCAGGACCTCAGAAAAAGAATGGAGGCAAAGATTGAGAAGATGCAAGAAATGTTTAACAAAGACCTAGAAGAATTAAAGAACAAACAAACAGAGATGAACAATATACTAACTGAAATGAAAAATACACTAGAAGGAAACGATAGCAGAATAACTGAGGCAGAAGAAGGGATAAGTGACCTGGAAGACAGAATGGTGGAATTCACCGCTGCAGAACAGAATAAAGAAAAAAGAATGAAAAGAAATGAAGACAGCCTAAGAGACCTCTGGGACAACATTAAACACAACAACATTCGCATTATAGGGGTCCCAGAAGGAGAAAAGAGAGAGAAAGGACCCAAGAAAATATTAGAAGAGATTATACTCGAAAACTTCCCTAACATGGGAAAGGAAATAGCCACCCAAGTCCAGGAAGTGCAGAGAGTCCCATACAGGATAAACCCAAGGAGAAACACACCAAGACACATAGTAATCAAATTGGCAAAAATTAAAGACAAAGAAAAATTATTGAAAGCAGCAAGAGAAAAATGACAAATAAAATACAAGGCAAACCTTAACCCATAAGGTTAACAGCTGATTTCGCAGCAGAAACTCTCCAAGCCAAAATGGAGTGGCATGATATATTTAAAGTGATGAAAGGGAAGAACCTACAATCAAGATTACTCTACCCAGCAAGGATCTCATTCATATTCCATGGAGATATCAAAAGCTTTACAGACAAGCAAAAGCTAAGAGAATTCAGCACCATCAAACAACCTCTACAACAAATGCTAAAGAAACATCACTAAGCGGGAAACACAAGAGAAGAAAAGGATGTACAAAAACAAACCCAAAACAATTCAGAAAATGGTAATAGGAACATACATATCGATAATTACCTTAAACGTGAATGGATTAGATGCTCCAACCAAAAGACACAGGCTCACTGAATGGATACAAAAACAAGACCCATGTATATGCTGTCTACAAGATACCCACTTCAGACCTAGAGACACATGCAGACTGAAAGTGAGGGGATGGAAAAATATATTCCATGCAAATGGAAATCAAAAGAAAGCTGTAGTAGCAATACTCATAGCAGATAAAATAGACTTTAAAATAAAGAATGTCACAAGAGACAAGGAAGGACACTATAGGAAAGATAGGATAGTGATCAAGGGATCAATCCAATGGAAATAGCAATTATAACTATTATATATATATTTATAAATATATATATATTTATAAATATATTTATATAATTATAAATATAATTATATATATTATATATAATATATATAAATTTATATATATATAATATATAATTATATATTATATATAGGTTTATATATATATAATATATATTATATATAATATATATATTATATTTATAAATATTATATATAAATATAATATATAATGATATATAATATAATATATATAATATTATATATATAATAATATATATAAATATATATGCACCCAACATAACAGCACCTCTATACATAAGGCAAATGCTAACAGCTATAAAAGAGGAAACTGACAGTAACACAATAATAGTGGGGGAATTTAACACCTCACTTACACCAATGGACAGATTATCTACACAGAAAATTACTAAGGAAACACAAGCTTTAAATGACACAATAGACCACATAGATTTAATTGACATTTATAGGACATTCCACCCAAAAAGAGCAGATTATACTTTCTTCTCAAGTGCACATGGAACATTCTCCAGGATAGATCACATCCTGGGTCACAAATCGAGCCTTGGTAAATTTAAGAATATTGAAATCATGTCAAGCATCTTTTCCAACCACAATGCTATGAGATTAGAAATAAATTAGAGGGGAAAAATGTAAAAACCACACACACGGAGGCAAAACAGTACATTACCAAATAACCAAGAGATCACTGAAGAAATCAGAGGAAATCAAAAAATACCTAGAGACAAATGACAATGAAAACACGATGATCCAAAACCTATGGGGCACAGCAAAAGCAGTTCTCAGAGGGAAGTTGCATTCCTATACACTAATAATGAAAAATCTGAAAGAGAAATTAAGGAAACACTCCCATTTACCATTGCAACAAAAAGCATAAAATACCTAGGAATAAACCTACCTAGGGAGACAAAAGACCTGTACGCAGAAAACTGTAAGACACTGATGAAAGAAATTAAAGATGACACAAACAGATGCAGAGATATACCATGTTCTTGGATTGGAAGAGTCAACATTGTGAAAGTGACTATACTACCCAAAGGAATCTACAGATTCAATGCAATCCCTATCAAATTACCAATGCATTTTTTTACAGAACTAGGACAAAAAAAGTTTTTAATTTGTATGGAGACACAAAAGACCCCGAATAGCCAAAGCAGTCTTGAGGGAAAAAAATGGGATTGGAGGAATCAGACTTCCTGACTTCAGACTATACTACAAAGCTACAGTAATCAAGACAATATGGTACTGGCACAAAAACAGAGATATAAATCATTGGAACAGGATAGAAAACGCACATATGGTCAACTAATCTATGACAAAGGAGGCAAGGATATAAAGTGGAGAAAAGACAGTCTCTCCAATAAGCGGTGCTGGGAAAACTGGACAGGTACATATAAAAGAATAAATTTAGAACACTCCCTAACACCATACACAAACATAAACTCAAAATGGATTAGAGACCTAAATGTAAGACCAGACACTATAAAACTCTTAGAGGAAAACATAGGAAGAACCCTCTTTGACATAAATCACAGCAAGATCTTTTATGATCCACCTCCTAGAGTAATGGAAATAAAAACAAAAATAAACAAATGGGACCTAATGAAACTTTAAAACTTCTGCAAAGCAAAGGAAACTACAAACAAGACGAAAAGTCAAGCCTCAGAATGGGAGAAAATATTTGCAAATGAATCAACGGACAAAGGATTAATCTCCAAAATATATAAATAGCTCATGCAGATCAATATCAAAATAAAAACCACCCAATCCAAAAATGGGCAGAAGACCTAAATAGACATTTCTCCAAAGAAGATATACAGATGGCCAAGAAGCACATGAAAAGCTGCTCCACATCACTAATTATTAGAGAAATGCAAGTCAAAACTACTATGAGGTATCACCTCACACCAGTTAGAATGGGCACCATCAGAAAAGCTACAAACAACAAATGCCGGAGAAGGTGTGGAGAAAAGGGAACCCCCTTGCACTGTTCGTGGGAATGCAAATTGATACAGCCACTATGGAGAACAGTATGGAGGGTCCTTAAAAAACTAAAAATACGATTACCATATGACACAGCAATCCCACTACTGGGCATATACCCAGAGAAAACCATAATTCAAAAAGACACATGCACCCCAATGTTCATTGCAGCACTATTTACAATAGCCAAGTCATGGAAGCAACCTAAATGCCCATCAACAGACGAATATAAAGAAGATGTGGTACACATATACAGTGGAATATTACTCAGCCATAAAAAGGAACGGAATTTGGTCATTTGTAGAGACGTGGATGAATCTAGAGACTGTCATACAGAGTGAAGTAAGTCAGAAAGAGAAAAACAAATATTGTATATTAACACATATATGTGGAACCTAGAAAAATGGTACAGTTGAACCAGTTCACAGGGCAGAAATTGAGACACAGATGTAGAGAACAAACGTATGGACACCAAGTGGGGAAAGGAGCGGAGGGCGGTGGTGGTGCTGTGGTGAACTGGGAGATTGGGATTGACATGTATACACTAACATGTATAAAATGGATAACTAATAAGAACCTGCTGTATAAAAAAATAAAATTAAATTTAAAAAAAAGAGATAATTCTAAAAACAAGAGAAAAACAAAGAGTCACATACAAGGGAACCCTCATAAGGCTATCAGCTGATTTTTCTTCGGAAACTTTGTAGGTCAGAAGCGAGTAGAATGATATATTTAAAGTGCTGAAAGGGAAAAACCTATAACCTAGGATTCTCTACCCAGCAAATTTATCATTCAGAATTGAAAGAAAAAGAACTTTTCAGACAAAAAAATAAGCAGACAAACAACTAAGAGTTCATCAATACTAAACTGACCCTAAAAATGTGTTAAAGATGTTCTCTAAGTAGAAGAGAAAAGCCTACAACAAAAAGGAAGAATTTACAGGAAAGGAATAATCACATTAGTAAAGTCAAATACAGTCTATAGTAAAGGCTGTGGATCAACCACTTTAATAAACTAGTACAAAGATTAAAAGACAAAAATTTTGTAAAATCAACTATAACTACAATAAACAGTTCAGGGATAAATGTGAAGATGTAAAATATGACATCAAAAATACAAAATGTGGGGGATTTCCCTGGTGGCGTAGTGGTTAAGAATCTGCCTGCCAATGCCGGGGACACGGGTTCAAGCCCTGGTCCAAGAAGATCCCACATGCCACAGAGCAACTAAGCTCTAGAGCCCGCGAGCCACAACTACTGAAGCCCGTGTGCCAAGGGCCCATGCTCTGCAACCAAGAGAAGCCACCACAACGAGAAACCCATGCACCGCAACGAAGAGTAGCCCCGGCTCGCTGCAACTAGAGAGAGCCTGCGCACAGCAACGAAGATCCAACACAGCCAAAAATTAATTAATTAATGTAAAAAAAATACAAAATGGGGCTTCCCTGGTGGCGTAGTGGTTGCGAGTCCGCCTGCCCATGCAGGGGACACGGGTTAGTGTCCCGGTCCGGGACGATCCCACATGCCGCGGAGCGGCTGGGCCCGTGAGCCATGGCCGCTGAGCCTGCGCGTCTGGAGCCTGTGCTCCAAAACGGGAGAGGCCACAACAGTGAGAGGCCCGCGTACCGTAAAAAAAAAAAAAAAAAGTGGAGGAGGGGAGTAAAAATACAGTATTTTCCACAGCATTCCTATCACCTGGTCATGTAAACAACGGTTGGGGACTTCAAGAGATGGAGCACTCCAGAGTAGCCCAATCGTTCCATAGATTTTATTAGTAGAAGCTTTTTCCTTTGTCCATTAAAATCTAACTCCTCTAGCTTTCATCTTCCCCTTAAGGACCATAAAGAATTAGCCTTTCAAATACCTAGCAAAAACTGGCAGAACCTTTTCTCTCCTAGCTACGTATTCCCAGATCCTTCAGTTATTCCTTACATAATATATTTTGTGGTTTCTTCATCCTCATGTCCACCATCTCCCAAACACATTATTTATCTCTTTCCCTTTTGGGGAGGTGGGAGAGTACCCAAAACTAAATGCAAAGATGAGGTTTAACCAGCACAGACAGCAAGCTTATCCCTTCTGTTCTAAACACTGTTTCTTTCACCCAATTAACATGGTATGCATTTAGATACACCCAAGATTTAGAAGGTGGAAGCGAGGTGAAGTCCATTTCCCTGAATTCTGCTACTGCCACTGGTTAAGTACAATTGTGGAGACTTTGCTTTTTCCACAGCAGATGAAAGTTTCCTAATCACCGGCTTTATGGGCGATTAAAGACAATTGTGGAGACCTCCGAAGTGGCTTCCCGATTCCTGTTTTGAAGTCAGTGGTTCCGGGGCGGCCTCCCAATACCTCTCCTTGCTGATCCTGGCTGAAGCAGAAGCTCCCCTGGCAGAGCAGTTCCGCCGTGTTGTTCTAAGAGGCATTCCTAGAGGTCCAACCTAGAGTCCGCTGCTCCAGCACATGCGCCAACTGTGTAATGACCTCATTCCTTACACTAAAGCTCTTGCTGCTTGAAACGGAGTGCTTTCTGTTCCCTGCAACTGTATGCTAACCATTTCGAACCATGAGTAGGATTTCACAACACAGTAAACTTCTAGCAATTGAAAGTATTGCTTTATATTCACATGTATGTAATATCCGTGGGGCTGGAGTGTGGATGGACTCGTGGATGGATGGATGTGGGAAACACTATCTTCCTGTCTCCATATGTTTAACCCATAGAGTCACAGGGTAGCCACACTGGCTGGCATCTATATTCCTGAGCAAAATATATAGTTTGGCTACAATTATAAATCCCACTGTATTGATCAGGACTCTTGGTTACAAGGGACAGAAACACACCTCAAAACAATTCAGGCAAAAGAGAGGGATTAATAATAATTGAACAGCAGAAAGGGCAGGGATGGATATGGTCTTAGGGACAGCGAAACCAAGGATCAAATGTTGTTAAGGAGTCTCTTTCTTCACCTCTCATCTCTGCATCTCTCTAAATGTTACATATATTCTCCCAAACTAGCTTGCCTAACAGAGTGGGGTACATGACTGCCAGTTACTCCAGATTTATATCCCAAATGCTCCAAAACCATAGAGGAAAATGAAGGCCCTCTTCTCTCAATTGAAATTTGGAAAAATAAAAAATAAATAAAAATTCTGAACATGGTTTGAATCTTATGCCCATCCCTTGGACCAAGCACTATGGCCTGGGAGTGAGGCACTATCGCTAGCCCAGCCTGGACCACAGATCATCCCTGAGCCTGGGGAGTGAAGTCTTTTAGCAGGATGAGGCAGAACAGACACTGAGCACACAGAGCAAGACTCACCCCCAAACCTGAAGATGTTCTGAATGATTCACTAATTGTAGCTGTGAGGCTTTTAGATGTTCACTCTTCTCAGAGGATTTAAAACCACTCACATGACCCCTACACTGAGAAATCTGCTTCAGTATTATTACTCTGGTGAACATGTTTTGAAAGATTTCATCCGTGGAGGATTATTGTCATAAGGTACTTATGTCAAGGTTAGCTATTTGTCTACATCAACCGTTTAGAATCTAGAAATAAGAAAAAGTAGCCTTTAAATAGGTAGAAGTGGCATTTTAAAAATCAAATTATAGGGATGGTGAAAAAGTCTGGAAATAAACACTAGTCATGGTTATACAACATTATGAATATACTTAATGCTACTGAATTGTACACTTAAAAATGGTTGAAGTATTAAATCTTATGCATATCTTACCACAATAAAAATTTTCATAGAGCTATGCATCTTAGTTATTCATTGATGAATTCATTTATTTTACTTTAATCTCAAAGGAAATCTAGAATGTACAGACATACCCATGGAATAATGAGATCCAAAATGCTAGTGTTGGAAAGATCTCAACGCACTCAGCTCTCCAAGTGGAAATCCATGATGCCATAGAATTCCTGGGCTAAAAGTGCTAGCAGAGATCATCCAGCTAATCCTCCACTTGTCACTAAAGAGCATTTCACTCCATCCATCCAGGACACCTAATTCATCCTAGACACAGATGCTCAACTGGTTTAGAAATGCCACTGATGGTAACTGCCCTCCCTAGGCTTCATAAGCAAAACTTAGGTACAGCCCAGACTGGAAAGAAACTCTTATGGGGAGGATGCTGGTACAATGCCCCCCACCCACTGCTACGTCATCGTGAGCCAGTAGGCGTCTTCCTCCCAACCCACAGAAACATTATTAGAAGAAAAATGAAGCCTTCCATGTTCTTAAGGACCTGAGACTGTTCTGTAAGAGGAAAGAGGAGGCATAATGTTTTTCTTCCCTAAATAACAGGGAATGATGAGCTCAGAGAAGGCTAAACTGACCCTGACCTGGTGAAGTTGTCTGTGATCATTTGAGGTTGTAGAAACAGAGAGATTAAAAATTCAATGCTATGGTCCTATTTCCCTCTGTCAGGGCATTAGGCTTTTAGGTAACTATTCATGTCTCCAATGAGACAAAGGCTGTTATGGAGAAGCCAGCCTTCCAGAAAGAATTAAGGACATCTACTGAATTGGGTTAAGTCAGACATACTCTCTGGTCAATTGGCCATAATGTGCCATCTTTCATGTCCTTCTCATTTTTAGCTCTCCTGGAACCTCTTTCTTTTGTAAAAAAAAAAATATTTTGTTTTATTATTTATACACAGTACATGACAGAGAACTAAGAAAGTAACTAGGAGGAAAAAAAAGAAAGTAAAAATCCCCATTATGCATTCCTTTGACAGATTATTTATTGAAAGCTCACTACATGCCAGGCTGATGTAACAGTTACCTATCACTGTAACAAACTACCTCAAAACTTAGTTGCTTAAACAACCATTTAATCTTGCTCATAAATTTTGTGGGTCAAGAATTGGGGAATGACTCAGCTGGATACACCTGGTGTTTATTGGGCTGGTGCGCTGGACAGGTGACCTTCAGGATGTCTAGAACCTCAGTGGTCCTTGGCCATTCTGTCTCTCTCTTCCTTTCCCTCCCTCCCTTTCTCCCTCCCCATAATGTCCCATTCTCTGGGCCTCCTCCACTTTTTTTGGATTTCTCACAGCATGGTTGTCTCACAGTAGTCATACTCCTTAGGTGATGACTAACTTCCCCACAGGTAGTATTCTAAGAAACCCAAGTGAAAGCCTTAGCACTCTCTGAACCTCACTTCTGCCACATTTTATTGGTCAAAGTGAGTCATTAAGACCAACCCAGATCCAAGGTGAGAGAAGGAACAGACTCTACCTCTCTATGGGGCTGTGGAATGCAGACCCAGGGAGGGAAAGTCTTTATAGTGGCCATCTTGGAGAGAGGCTACCAAACATGGTGCTGTAAGAACCTAGGTATAGTCTCTTCTCACAGAAAAAACAGGCAACGCAAACAAGTCAACAAGTCATCCCGGGGATACAAGAGGTAAGCCGTGGAATAGGAGCACATGGAAGGAGAACCCAACCCAGACTTGAGAGGTCAAGAAAGAATTTCTGGAGTAGAAAATACTGAACATGAGACCTCGGCCAAACTTGAAGGGATTGTGTGACTAGGAGAACAGCAGAGACAGTGTTCTAAAAGTTGGGAACAATATTCTATAAGACCCAGGAGAAAAAGGGAGAGAAGGAGCATTTGCATCCAAAAACCTGAAATAATTCCAATGTCAGAATAGTAGGGTGAAAGGTTATGAATGTTAAGAGATGACGTTGAAGAGAAGAGACCAGAACATAAATCCCCACTCTTTTCTATGTAAGGGTAGCTGTGCATTTAAAAAATATTTTGTGTACAAAGGTGGGTTCATGCCATTCATAAGGTTTTGTGGTCCACATTTCATCACTTTATGTTGTTAACATCTTTTCCTTCTCAATAAACGCACTTCTAAAATATCATTTTAAATAAATGTATAATATTCCTTTATTAGCTCTATGTTACTTTATTTAACCAATCTCTTATTGCAGGATATTTAGAGTATTTCCAGTTTCTTTTTACACTTATCCTCATAGATAAATCTTAACATTTTTAATGATAACTTCCAAGATACAGAATTTCTGGTTCAACATATATGAATACTTTTTCTTTTTTTTTTTTTTTCTACGGTACGCGGGCCTCTCACTGTTGTGGCCTCTCCCGTTGCGGAGCACAAGCTCCAGACGCGCAGGCTCAGCGGCCATGGCTCACGGGCCCAGCCGCTCTGCGGCATGTGGGATCGTCCCGGACGACACAGACCCGTGTCCCCTGCATCGGCAGGCAGACTCTCAACCACTGCGCCACCAGGGAAGCCCTATATGAATACTTTTTAATACATGGTGCCAGGTCATTTTCCAGAAATTTATTAATGTTTAAATGTTTAAAATCCCACCAGAAATGTAAGAGAGTACCTATCTCCCTATATGCTTTCCATCAATAGGAAAAGTCATTTTGTTTCTATTTTTTTACCAATTTGATAAGTTTCTGTTTACATTTCTGTAATTACTGAGGAAATAGAATTTTTTGTATGTGGGTAGTTCTTTTTTTGTAGGCTTCTTAAGATAATAAACTTATCAAAAATAGATAAGTGGCTAGACTTCAAACTTTAAAATGTTATGAAAAATTTAATCTGCTAGTAAATTTAAACTGTAGTTTGACAACACCTCTGTCTTTCTTTCCTCTCAAGAACTTCTCTGTTTGACCTGTTCTGAAATCGTCCCAGTGACTTTTGGGTATAGAAGGAGGACAGAAAGTCAAGGGTTGTAACGAATCAGAGACCCAGGCTAAGTTCAATTCCAGTTAAATAGGTGAAGTGGGGTGAGTGGGGGGCCTTATTTCATTCACAATAACTCATTGGCTCCCTCTTTTAATGTATTTAATGATCCTGTGAGCTTAATGACTGGTGCAATTAAAGTCACCCTACTTAAGCATTGTGAATTACATTATGCTGGTTAGAGGCTGCCTTTGATAAAACATAAGAGCAAGTCATCTCTTTTACATCATAACTCATTTTAAATATTGCTTTTCCATATCTGTCCTTGCCCAGTTGATTTATCACCCAGTACTCCCAAGAAGTGTAATAAAAAGAAAGTTAGGATTTCAGTGATTCTTCCAGTGTCTGGATAAGAAGGCAGCTAAGGGGGAGCTGGCCTTCTGATTGGTTAGCCTAAAAATGGGGATGGAAGTGAGGGTGGCAATCAGGAATTAAAGTAGACGAGTTACACAAAAGGAAAATATTAGCTTTTTGTGGCCTCTCTGCCCTTCCTCCCTTTGGATGGAAAATCAACAAAAGCCAGGTCTCCACTAGGAAGACTTGAGAGATTTACTTATCCAGATAAACCAGGGGAATATATCTGAGAGCCAGGACAGGAGACAGGGGCTGGGAAATATTGCAGGGCTGCTTTTGTCTACTTAAGTTTACCAAGGAAAATTTTAACATGGATATTTGAAATCAAAATAAAAATCTGGTGAAACTGACCAGTGTTGATTATCTGAGGCAAAGAAAAAAAAAGAAACCCTCAAAATCTTCATAATGCCTTTTTAGTTACCCTCCACCCTCATCCCCAAATCACAGGAATTGTTGTTCTCATGCATTCTTCATGTTGCTCCAGAAAGCCAAGAACCAGCCCCCCGGCCATTCAGTCCAAATTTTTCTTAGAGACAAGCGAACTAATGCTAATGTTATTTTAATGTGAATCCATAATCTTTTATCCAAAATCTTTTTTCCTTACTTGTAACATTCACAAAGGATGCATTTGGAGTTGGTAAGGTATTAGTTGTATTGGCTGTGACAAAGCTCAATGATTCACCATGATTTCACTCTGATTAGTCTCCAAAGACAACAAATATAGGTGGGAAAAATGTCGAGTGGGGCACACCACCAAGTTCTTGTCACACACCCAGCACAAGTTCTTGAGCCGACAGATATAAAGAAGAGCTCACAAATTTCTTGTGCAATTCCATCTGCTAGCAAAATTACTTTTTGAGACAGAGTGGTTTAGTAGAAAATGCACTACACCACTACACCTAAACAAGACCTGTATTGGAGACCATTTCTAGCATCACCCTGCTATCTCTCCTTAGAATTATTTTAACTTCAACAAACCTCAGTTTCCTCATCTATAAAAAGGAAGATTCAACTATAACATCTCTAATCCCTTTGAGCTCTTAATGACTGATTCCACCTTGCTGTTCTGATCACTTGTGATGGGTTTTGTAATATAAATTTAGTAATTTTTCCTTTCAAGATATTCTCCCATGAAGATACTCATTCTGAAAGTATTTGTCCTCTTACTACCTTAAAAAAAGAAAATGCTGTAAAAGCTTTAGAAGAAAGTCAAATAATAATAATGTATTTGTATGTATACTCACCCGCACATTTAACTTAGCTTTGAGTTTCTAATTCACCTCAGGAACAAAAAAAATTGGTAATATAGTAACACACTGGACCTAGATTTCCTTTTCCATTTTTAATGTATGCTTGACTTATTCTTCAGTTTCAATATATCAATACTTCCTTACATTACTGTGGTCTGCAGAAGACTATTTCCTTCTTAAATTGCTATAATAGACATCTTAGATATGTCAGTTGCCTAAATCCTATTGTCTCTTGGGAAATAATAATAATAATAACTGGCTTCCCTGGTGGTGCAGTGGTTGAGAGTCTGCCTGCCGACGCCGGGGACGTGGGTTCGTGCCCCGGTCCGGGAAGATCCCACATGCCGCGGAGCGGCTGGGCCCGTGAGCCACGGCCGCTGAGCCTGCGCGTCCGGAGCCTGTGCTCCGCAACGGGAGAGGCCACAACAGTGAGAGGCCCGCGTACCACACAAAAAATAATAACAATAACAACAGCTCACACTTTTATACCACTTGTGGTTTTTAAAATTAATGTCATTCTCATCAGGATTATATTAGTGGCACTAGATCATCCTTTCAGAATATAGCACCTATAATTTCATTGCACCAAAACCTCTAGAAATAGGTTACTAACATTAAATAAGTATCTGTGTAAAAATAAGGTTGATCCAAAAACACCTTCTGTAGAAAAAAGTAAAATCAGCCAAACAGTTTAAGTTATAAAATATAGAGTGAAAACAAAGGGCACTCTAATACTCATTAATGAAAATATATATAATTGGTATAATCATTCTGGAAATAAATTTGGGAAAATGCATCCAGAGCCTTAAAAATATTTGTACCTTAGTGATTCCTCTTCTATTAATATATCCTAAGGAAAAATCTGAAATGCAAGTAAGTTTTTAAATAAAGATCTTCATGTATGAATCCTTTATAATAAAGGAAAATTGGATCCAATCTAAATGACCAGTACAAGATAATGGTTTAGTAAATTATGATGTATCCATATGATGGAACACTTTGTAGTCACTAAAAATATATTTTGTCAGGATTTTTAATGACATGGAAAATGCCTCTGATGTTCCATTAAGTGAAAAATGTCATAAAATTATATGCTAAAATTTAATCTCAAAATTATATACCCAATAAAAATAGAACAAAGTATCTCAATATTGTAGTATTATTATTTTCTTCTTCACATTTTTTGCAGTTTCCAAATTTTCCACAATGGGCATCTGCTACTCTTCAAATCAGAAAAAAAATACCCATAGAAATAAAAAACTAAAATTAAAAACAGTTTGTACGGTGAGACCTCGAGTAGCCAAAATGCTCAGAGGGATGAAGTGTTTCAGTGGATTTAATGTTGTGACAAACTAGAGATTAATTAGGAAGACTTTCTGGATCTCTTTGCTGAAGATAAAGTCATCAGCCAACAGTTATTTTCCAATATACCAATTACATACTTCTTTCAGGGCCCTACAGGCTGTTCTTACTCAGCTCAACCCAGGCACCTTGGGGAGATTCCAGACCACTACTATTCAGTGAGTGCAAACATATATCTGTGCAACGGAGAAACGAGGGGAAATACACCAGGTGCCCTGCCCGGCAGGACTACAATTCTAGACGAAGAGGTCTATGAAAATTCACTCTGAAATATAGGTGCAAATGGTTAAAAAAGGGGAATGAGTTTCTGAAGAAGAATCGCAGAAGTAGTAACTTTCCCTGCAGAGCTCAAGAAATGACGTCACAGGACAAGAGAAAAGGGAGTCTTGCAGAATGGGCAGGATTCTAACAGAAAATAAGAGAGCCACCCCCACTCCCTCCCCAGGCTGGAGAGCCAAGATGGACAAAAGCACAGGGGCAGAAAGGAAGTCAGGGCACATCTGGGCTCAAGAAGAGGTCTTCGTAGCAAGAGCAAGGGGTATCTTAGGGAGGGGTGGGGCATAGCTTCTCAAGGGCATTTAATTCACCTTCTACACAGGTAACTAATGGACACAACTGAGTCTTTGCTCAATTATTATAGATGTTTTGCTGCCTCAAGCATCCATGGGGACATTAAAAACCACAATACACTTCCATAAATGCATATGTCAAAGGCATAAGATACTGTTCTAAATAATAACTGTAATCCCTTACCTTTGTATAGCACCTTTCAATTGACAAAGCTTTTCCCTATGGTTTATCTCATTTGCTCTTCACAGCCACCCAGTGAGACAAGCATTATTATCACCACTTTACGGATAAGGAAACACTCAAAGAGATCTGATGAGTCCCCAGTGGGTGACAGAAGGAGTAAGTGACAGTTGGGTGGTTTCACACCTTCTAACTCCATTGCATCGCTTTCTGTACTGCCGCTGCCTCTGCCTCCGTACTGCGGAGACACACCCTAGAAGTCCAGTTCTCTTTTACCTCACTGGGAACTCCACTGTAATGTAATTACTGTCGTCATCTTCCTTCTTCTCGGATTACAGAGTACAGAGGGTTCTGTTTAGACTGGGTTTGGATTCTTCAAAGCAATTCTCTACTTTCAAAGTGCTTTCACACCTCATTTATCCTTACAACGTCTCAGGTAATTCAGACAAATTGAAAACTTTAGCCTAAATACACTAACGACAGAATGGGACACAGAGGGGGTAGGAACCGGGAGGGAGAGGAGGTGCAAGCAGGAAGGAGCAGCCAATCTACTCAACTCTTATTTGTTAGTTTGGTTGGTTTTTTTTGCGGTACGCGGGCCTCTCACCGTTGTGGCCTCTCCCGTTGTGGAGCACAGGCTCCGGACACGCAGGCTCAGCGGCCATGACTCACGGGCCCAGCCGCTCCGCGGCATGTGGGATCTTCCCGGACCGGGGCACGAACCCGCGTCCCCGGCATCGGCAGGCGGACTCTCAACCACTGCGCCACCAGGGAAGCCCTACTCAACTTTTTGACTCACTTTGTGCTACACAGACTTGGGCAGAAAAAGGCCTTCCCCGCACTGAGGATGTTAAAAAGTACTTGTACTTCTGTCCTTCCCAGGTTGACAGACTCCTGGAAACGTAAGGGGTACAAAATCCCTCTTTACGAGCTCCATTTCTGTTGCACCACTTTCATTACTGAAACCTTTTTCAACGTCTGGCTTCATAAGAAGAACAGTTCTGTCACACGGTTTCAGGTAATCCTCACACTTCTAACATTGAATATGGCTGCCAACTAATGTCACAAGAACTAAATAGATGACATCTGGAAAGGAGGATTTTCAAACCCACTGTTTCATTACCCCCACCTGTGCCTTTATAGGCAGCGTGCAAAGGAGAGGTGTGGCCGCGAAGGGATTCTCTGAAACTTACTTTGGAGGAGAGTATCGGGGAAGGGTACATGTTAAAAATCAGATTTATCATCTGTCCACATTGTCCTGATTTACCAAATGCATTTCCAACAGGGAGGGTGAAGCAGAAGGCTGCCTGTTAAGCCAGTGAGTCCAGGATGTCTTTACAGCCAATCATCTCCCCCCAGTACAAATCCTATTGCTCAAAACATCAGGCTGGCTGTGGAATTGAGCTGGAATTTAATGAACCGATAAATCAACGATACTTACTAGGCATCTCCAATGGCCCTGCTCTGTGAAAATCATGGTTCAGTGTAACTTTGGGAAAGGCATTTAATATTTCTTACACCAGGTCTCCCCATCTGAGAAATGAGGATACTAATAATACCAGCTCTTCCAAACTGACAGTATTATTGTGAAGCTTAAATAAGGTAATATATGTGGAAGGGATTTATAAGCGCTAATGTGGCGGGGAAATGCAAAGTCACGTGATGATACGATGACGCACGGGGTCTGAGCCTTGTTCACGAGGAGCTCGCTGCCGATTTGGAGGAACAAAGCATAAACATATCAAACGTAAGTAACAGTGTGAGGATTAAACTATAGAAAAGATAACATGACAAGCAGTTTGGCAAGATAATGTGTAATTATTCGCAAGGGAGAGGTACAGACGATGAGATTTATGAATATAAAACAGGTAACAATCTCAGCGAGCTGGAGTGATGTGACAGGCTTTGTGGGAGAAGCAACTCTGGATCTGGCCTTGGAGGGTGGGTAGGTTGAGCAAGAAGCATAGGATACCATCCCCACAGTGAACTTCCCCAGAACCGGCGGGGGGGTGGGGGTGGGGTGGGAAGAACACACTGAGATGGTATTCACAAACCACTCCTGCAAGTGGTCTACTCTCTGAGAGCAATCAAGTAAGGTTCCACCATCATCAAGACCCAGAGCTTTAATTTAATTTTATTTTATTTTATTTATTTATTTTGCTGTATGTGGGCCTCTCACTGTTGTGGCCTCTCCCGTTGCGGAGCACAGGATCCGGACGCGCAGGCTCAGCGACCATGGCTCACGGGCCAAGCCGCTCCACGGCACGCGAGATCCTCCCGGACCGGGGTACGAACCCGTGTCCCCTGCATCGGCAGGCGGACTCTCAACCACTGCGCCACCAGGGAAGCCCCAGTGTGAGCTTTAAAAGAAGACCCTACGAGTTACCATAGAGTTCCAACTTGGAATTACTTGGCTGCCCCATAACCAAAAACCACCCAGACCCCCAAGCTCCTCTTCACTGCCCCCCCTTTTTAAAATGAATACAGCTGTGATTTTTCTTTTTTTTTTAAACTTTTTATTTTATATTGGAGTATAGTTGATTAACAATATTGTGTTACTTTCAGGTGTATAACAAAGTGATTCAGTTATACATATACATGTATCTATCCTTTTTCAAATCTTTTCCCAGTTAGGCTGTCACATAATACTGAGCAGTGTTCCCTGTGCTATAGAGTAGGTCCTTGTTTGTTTTCCATTTTTAATATAGCAGTGTGTACATGTCAATCCCATCACTGTGCCCTTATTCACAGTCACCTCACCCTGTTAAACTGTAGAGTGTCTTCCAGGAAGAGAATATAGTCACCCAGCATGGCATTCCCTACCTGAGGCAATCACAGTGTTCCACTGTGGTTAGCAAACTAAATTCCAAGTGGGAAATACAGAAGCAAAGGTAAAGAGAGAGAAAACAAAAGATGTGTCTCCTTTCAAAACCATTCCCTGGGCTTCCCTGGTGGCGCAGTGGTTGAGAGTCCGCCTGCCGATGCAGGGGACGCGGGTTCGTGCCCCGGTCCGGGAGGATCCCACATGCCGTGGAGCGGCTGGGCCCGTGAGCCACGGCCGCTGAGCCTGCGCGTCCGGAGCCTGTGCTCCGCAGCGGGAGAGGCCACAGCGGTGAGAGGCCCGCGTACCGCAAAAAAAAAAAAAAAAAAAAATCATTCACTTAGCGACGGCTGTGTTAGAAAAGCCTTCGTATTTATGAAGAGAGGTACTAGGTCACAGACTACAGTGAGGAGGCTGGAGCGTGCCCCTGAGTTGCCGGGCAAGGTGCTAATGGACTGAGTTCAGAGGCTCAATCTCCTGCCCATTCATTTCACAGACCAAAAAGCAGTTAACTGTCACCGTTTGCTGGACACCATCAGTAGAATCCCATCCAATCATCCCACTGGTGCAAAGTGTGGGTCATGACATAGTTCAGAACAAGGTGCAAATGGCTTCATCCAACGCGTGGCCGTGCCTAGATGCCTGGAAGGCAAGTCGGACGGAGTCCAGGACACGATTCAATCCCTCCTTCCTCCCTCCCAAATGCTTTTTACTACTGGTCTAGTCACTGTCACCCAATATGTCAAAGATATATCCACTCCACATCTTCACTCAAGCTCTGCCCGTCACCCTTTTGGCCTTGCATCTCTCACACAGAGCATTGGTTCAAACGTGCTCCTTTCTTCAGGACTTGAATAGTAACTCCAGACTCCTCTGCAGGGCTGCCCCAATGCCCCAGTCCCCATGGTGTCCCACTATCCGAAATCTTGACACACCCACACTGCCTTTCCTTTGCGCCCTGGGATTACTCCCTTAAGTTTGCACAGTGCTTTGTACACAGTGAGCTCTTTTTAAATGTTTAAGAAATAAATCCCGATTACAAATGGTAGCAAAAGGGGGTGGCTAGAAAGAGCAGAATACAACTTTGTTTTGAGCGTATCTGTTTGGGGTATAACTGCCTTACCGCCCCAAATAGTACATCGGTAGCAGCATCAGTAATAGTAGTGGTAGTGGTAACAGTAGGAGGCGGCAGAGTAATAGCGTGTTCGCCCTTGGTTTCTTAATAATACTAGACGGGAGGAAAACACCTGGCTCTACCAGTACAGAGAAGGAGAACTAGCTATGGAATTGAAGCCCTCACCTAAGAAATCTGAGTAAACAAACTGGACAGGAAAACATAGATCTTCGAGGCATAAAAATGAAAGAATCATCCTTTTTTTGCTCTTCTCCAGATCCAGTTAGTCACAGGTCTTGTGGATTCCCCCTTTAAAATGTCTCCCACAACTATCCCCAATCTTAGATCATCCTCAGCCCTTACTCTACCTTCTCTGGACTGTTCCAGAAACTCTTGCCTGGTCTCCACCCCTCTAGCTTTTCCTCTTGCTTAATACACATCATTTCAAGGCTGACGATGACTTTGTAACTCTCCTGTCTGAGCACGTCACTCTGGGCTTCTAAACCATGAATGCCTCCCTTCCCAATCCCCTAAGGATAAAGGCTGTACTCCGTAACACGGCTTCCTAACTTGGCCCCAAACCACATTTCCAGTTTTATTTCTCCCAATGGCCCCTCACATCCTACTTTCTAGACACATCCAACTGGTCCCCAATCCCCAAACATAGGGTTTGTGTTTTTTTTTTTTACATCCCCTTGTCTTTATATATGGTGCTTTCTCTGCTTTGCTACCTCCCAACAAACTCCCAATCATCCAGTGAAGATCAGCTTAAAAGTTACTTCTACTGGGATGCTTCCCCGACCAGGACTCCACCCTGCCCCGACTCCTTCCTCAGCTTCCTCACAGAAGACAGTCACAGTCGTCTGCTCATGACTATGCAATCCCACCAGACTGAGTTCCTGCAGAGGTGGGGTTGGGTTTTATTTCTCTCACACATCCTGAGTGCCTGGTACACAGAAGGTGCTCAACAAAATGTTTGTTGTGTATTGAATGAATTAACCCAGGCGGGCTGTCCACTCCCATCAAATCCATATCCTTCTCTGCTTTGTCCCTGCAACTATATTCTTTGCCTTCCCCATATTTCACTGTGATGCATTAATAAGGAATGAGAAGTGAATGAAAGTTAGACAGTGGGTATGAACAGAGAGTACCAGGTCATTAGCAATCATTTTTTGCAAATCAAAGCATTTCTAGATCAAATCTATGTGTTCTGATTCACTGTCCTTTTTCCTCTTTTACAAAATCCAGTAAGTCCCAGATCTTATTGGTTCTCCCTCTAAAACGTCTCCCACATTTTAGATCACTCTCAAGCCCCAGCCATATCTTATTTGGGACAAACCAGGAGAATTCTTTTAGCCTGAAACTCCTGGAAATGTTTTCTGATTCATAGTCTTCCATTATTTTAGAAACAGTACCTGGAATACTTTCTTGCCTCTTAGGTCTCTTTTAATGTCCCCACGGTACCTTCAAGGCAACAGGATAAGAGAGAAGCACACCGATTACCCGTCCAGACAAAGCACTTTTAAGTTCCGCTTCATCTGCTAATTCACTGTGAGACCTTGGTCAACACATTTTCCCTCTCTGGGCCTCAGTTTCCTTTTCTAGTGTCTTCTTGAAAAAAAGCCTCCGAACTAAGCAAACTTGGAGCTGGTCTTCTACCGGAAGGCGCTCTCTGAGGAGTTTTCTAGCTCGAACACTCAGGCTCCCGAGTTCCGTCCCTCTCCCTTTCCTGCTCGCTTGCTTCCCCTGCCCCGCACTTGCCAGTACCAAGTCTGACCAAAGCCTCAACATTTTATTAGAATTTATTTCCATGATTATCTTTGTGTCAAGACCTCCTACCAGAAATAGGAAGGGTGAATATAAAAGACCTATTTCCTTCCCATTGTGTTTCCTCCTCCCCTCTGTAGTGAAAATGACCTATGTGGACAAGCCAAAATGCTTTTGAATTGAATTCACCCAAGTAATATACACAAGGTTTTAATTTACAGTTTGGGGTCTCCAGACCCCTGCATATGAGTTCTATAAATGAGACATGTTGCTACAATAAGTCCCATTGGGAGAGGCTGGCCTTAGAATGAGAACAGCTGTAGAGCTATAATCCAACAAAGTCAGCTTCTGAATCAGATATGAATTATTGGTTCAGTCACAAAGCTACGGGTACACTTTCCCTCACAAGCATTCACATGTGGCCTCTGGCAGAAATGAAAATATCCTTCCCTCCATTACTGGGTTTGGTTAATAATGAACCTTTATTCTGAATACTTTCTTTTGCCTTAACTTCCCTTCTCTCTGTTCTCATTCTAATTTCCTCTAAGACCTCCCATAACCAGCTACACAAGGTGAGGCTAAGAGCTCCTGGGAACATTTTAGAGCTAAGGGAAGCCAAGGCAGCTGAGAGGATTGTTCTCAGCCTTGTTTGTACACCGGGAACACATAAGGGCCTTTCAAAAATCCCCGCACTAAAAGTGATTCCAGTATGTAGTCAACATTGAAACCACTATTTTAAAGTCAATTACGTCTAAAACCACCAGAGCCTTTCTCCCCATCCCCAAATATGTAGGAAATATGGGTACGAAAGACTTCCTTCTTGAAGCTGACACGTCTGAAAGCTTCAGGTCCGAAGACAAAGGCTTGTCTTCTAAACCAACTAAGCCACTCATAAACATTGGGAAAAAGAAAACCTCCTGTACTTAAGGGATTAAAGAATTTTCAGATGTGGGAGCTACAAAGATAGTAGGCTCTCACCAAATACCCAACACTGAAAAAAAATTTTACCCAACTACCATAACTTCTGGAGTATCAGCTTTCTGATCCTTGAAGCATTTGGTTGTGAAGTCCCAAGGCTAACGGAACAGTAAAAAATGTAAAAGAGGGAAAAAGGTTAGGAACGGGAACCTGTGTTTCTAATACGACTGCTACGGAAAGGTGTGCGTCGGAAGAGATGTCTAAGGACGGGCGAGGGAGGGGGTACCCACTTAGCCAGCCAGTCAATGTATGCGGCGCGGGGAAAACCACATCTCCTTTCCATCACTGTCCAGACGTCTGTCACGTCTTCCCTGGACAACTGCAGCAGCCTCCTAATTGGCCCATTGTCCACTACCACCCCCTGTCCTTCCTGAACAAATGATGTACGTGAAGCACCGTGCTTGGTGCCAGGACTCAGAGATAAATCACCCTGGTCCTCCCTTCAAGGAACTCTGAATCTAGCAGATGAGACGCTAGTAAGGACACCATCGCCACAGGTTAAGTTTTTAGCTAGGGTATCAAAGAGGAGGGTGCATCAACTTCTGGCTAGAAAAATCAGAGAAGGTTCCAGAGCAGAGGTGATGTCTGAGTTGAGAGACATTCCAGAAAAAAAGGCACAGCATGTGCAAAGACCCAAAGGTAGGAGAGATTCCGATTTATTATTGAAATCGAAAGGACCTCAGTGCAGATAACAAAGTAGCCGGCAGGCAGATAAAAGCCTGTCAGGACCAAGGGCTGAAAAATGAGGCAGGAACCTAATCGTGAAAAGCTACAGATCCACGGTGCAGTGAGGAATTTAGATTTCGTCCCATAGTCCATGAAGTACCACTGGAGGAATTTGAGCAGGGAACTCACACGATTATCCCTTAGTTTTAGAAGGCTCTCTTTGATAGCAGGCTGGAGGATGCCCTGAAAGAGACCAACCTTGGAGGCAGGTGAAGTTGATAAGAGAATGTTGCCGAAGTCCAAGTGAGAAGATGAGGCCCAAATTCAGGTGGTAACAGTGGGACTAGAGAGGAAGGAAACTTTAAATGATTTGAATATTTATCCTGATTTCCTCCTGGACTTTGAATCTTGGTTTTTGCTTGTTTGGTTAGCTGTTAGGTTGGGTTTTATTTCTTAAACATGAATTGAGTACTCCCATGCTTTCACTTGTATCAAGCCTTACCACACCCCCTGAAATATAGGTATCAGTATCTCACTTTTACCAAAGAGGAAACTGACTCAGAGAGGCTAGGTAACTTGCCCAAAGCCACACAGCTAAAGGCAGCAGCTAGCCTGGTGCTCAGATTTTCTGGCTCCAAGTCAAGTGCTCTTCCAACTGCATCTCCACAAAGTAGCCCCAGACTCATTCTTGTTCTATTTCTTTCCTATGTCAGACTGAAGGCTGGCAGACAGACAATTTGTCTGGGCGTAACTTCAGTGGCTCAGAGGGCAGCTGAGGTAGAGCCTGGCTTTGTAGTCTGAGCAACCTGGGTCTGATTCCCGGCCCTGAACAAGAACACTGGAGCCTCAGTCTCCCCATCGGTCATAGCATCATCTTGCAGGGTTGCTGTAAGATGGTTGTAAGTAAGATCAGAGCCGCCAGTACTATGCCTAGTACACAGTCTGTTCTCAAGAAATGGTACCAATTTCTCCCCAGAATAGTCAGGAAAGAGTCAAGCCATCACCAGAAAAGATGTTGTATATTTGACTTAGGAATATGGTAGTAAGGGCAGGAAAGAGACATAAACTAGGTTATGAAAAAAATTTTTTTTGCGTGGTTTTACTATCTCTCCTGTCACCTCTAAGGCAATTCTTTCCCCTTCCATTTGTGTCACTGAGGAAGCTGGTGGAAAACACCCCCTAACCCCCTCCCCAAGCAAGCATACTAGCAAGCCCAGGAGATCCTTGTGCTAAGCTACTTGACGGGGGTTTTCTGTCCTCTTTTTTTCCTCTCTCCTTTCACACTAGAATTAAGAAACCTGTAACTTGCTGCTTATCTCATTATCTCCTGCCTTGCATTTTAATGTGTCGCTTCTAAAAAGAACTCATTGATATTCCAGTTATGCATGTGTTTGTTTGTGTCTCTTGGGAAAATTTGCTACCCATCTTCCAAGTTGAGCACCCGTGTGCTCACAGCTCAAAGGTGGAGCTCTCTTTTGTAAAAGAATGAATAAATAAATAAATAAATAAAATGGAGACCGTTTGACGATTTTGCATCTACAAGAAGCTGCAAATAGAGCAGCTCAAGAGTCTCCATCCAAAATCATGCACAAAAAGGCAGGTGAAGAATTGGGTGTCTTCCCGGGATGCTGGGTTATGTTGATGAATAATTCAAGCCTACAGGCTCTTAAAAGGACACAGTTACCTGGTTTTCCAGATAATTAGAGACCACCCCTGACAAAAAGGTTTTAACCTAATTTAACCAGATAATTAACCAGATCATCCAGAAAAGAGCAAGCTTTTTATCCTGCCTAAATTATCCTGAGTTTCATCGTTATTAGGTAACCGACAACCTTCTCCACTTGGGGCTATGCTGAGTCTACGCTGTGGACGGAGCTAAATCAGGCCTCGAGTTAGCAGGTGACATGAACAGGATAATAAGAAATCATCTTACAAAATCTAGTTGCCCTTTTCAAGCATTACAGATCCCGGCTACCTCCACACAAATTTCAACGGGAGGCTTAGGGAATTATCTGTAACAAAACAAAACAATCCTACCATGGGGACAACCTAGACGGGGCTGAGACCCGGTTACATTGACTTTTTGCACAGATCGAATTACTGAAGTAATAGCTTGCTTCATGTTATTTTGCTCTGTATTAACGTTAGGAGACAGAGGTCGATGGAGCATTTTTGTGATGTTACTGCAGCTGATGAAATCTTCTCATCTTATTCATCAGCTCCTTCTTCCCCAGAACAATGCATTGAGATCTTCAAGGAGTTGGCCGCTGCTGATACTGACGACATATTGACTGAATACCAAACATGTGCATTTATTATTATTTCATTTAAACATGGAAAAGGCCCTTCAAGGTAGGTTAAGCTTCCCCCACCTTTCAGGGCAGTGATATATATAGAAATTCTGACTGTAATTTCTTAGGTTCAACCATCTGCCGTTGGTTCCCTTGTGCCGGTTGAATCGATAGCAAGAGACAAAAAATTTTTTCTACCTAACCGCGGATTCCAGTCACCCATGGGGTTGAGACAGGATGTTCACAAGGGAACTTACTTTGCCTTGACAAGAAGTCGTGGAACAGAGCCAGATGTCCCATTAAAAGGCCTTCCGAACCTAAATGAGTTTGTGACGATGTGTGTTTAGACGTGTGAGGATAAAACATACTGTGAGCATCCCTTCTCCTAGTGTATAAGCTGTTATCTGAGAAGGAGGCTCTTCAGGAGGCTAACTGAGCACTGGAGGCTGTCTACACAGGCAGAGCAGAGGGGAGATCTGGAACCCTCCCCATTCCCCACCCCACACGCACACATAAGCAAAACCCTGATAAATTATCCAGAAAGCCCATTTCATTGGATAATGCATCGACATCAACTTCATTTTGCCTCTATAAGACAAAATATTTTTACATTTTTGGGAGCCTGGGCTTCCAGATGCCCAGATATATCTTAGCTTATTCTGTGAAATGGTCCTCACGGTACTTCAGAGCATACCTCTGGCTCTGCCTGGTGTGCTAAGAGACTCAGCCACGATGCTCCAGCACTGATTTTCAGAGCCTTCCTGTGCTGGCCGCAGCCATTTTGTCATTTAATAATGAGCATTTACAAGAAAAACTAAAGGTGAAAAAGAATCACGTTGAAAGTCGACTCCATATTTTATATAAAGATGTTATTTTTTCAATGGCTACTTAAGATCGTTGGCCTTTTCAGATTATGACACCGTTTTTGTGAGTCGCAGAAGCAATCTGTCCCCCAGAATTACACAGAAGGCCACCCAAGCTCCGTGTTTCCTGTTATCCAGCTGTAAATCAGTGTAACTTGCGGGGAAGCATGCCACAACACACCGATGGCCGGCCCGTCCTCTGTCACAATCAATGCCGTGCCCACCACTCCCCTCTTCTCGCTCCCCAAAGGGTCCTGAAAGAGGATTTGTCCAGGACCGCCGCAGCCCCGCAGCCTGCTGACTTTATAAAGAGACGAGGTGAAGTAACACTTTTCTTTTTAATACCCCGCGGTGTGGAACTGAAATTGCAGCCTGCTTCTATTTTCAGAGGCCTCCTTGGTAAGAGAATGTTTTTATCTGGAGATACAATGACCGTGGCCCATACTCTGCCGTTCCCATGAAGGCCTTGCCAAAGTCCATGAATGCTCGCTTTATGAATTGGTCTTGCAGGTGTTCAGGGGGGTATGTAATCACGAATGAATGGTCGAAAAACACAGAAAGTCTCGGCAGCCTCTGGCACCGAGAGCTGCTGGGCTTTATAATTCTGTGAGAAAACACACATGCGTCGAGAGCATTCCCCGGGCTCCACTGTTGCCTCAGGCCAAATATTCGTCACAGTCCATCCCTGGGCTGGTGGTACATTCCAGAAGAGAAGGGATCTGTAAGTCGCCCTGTGGACCAAGAAGCTGGTAGCTCTTAACACGGTTTTCCTGCTCTGACTTGCTACAGGCATGATTTGGGCCAAGGTACTACTTTTCGGCACACGTGTAACCCAGCAGGCTAGAGTGTCTGGAGATTTTATGAAGACCTCATGGATGCCGGCGCAGGTGGGCTGGTTGCCCAGGCAAAGAAGGCCTCAGGAGGTCGAGACCAAACGCCCTCGGATAACCTGCACATATCCTCGGGCAGGGTCAGGACTAGAACTGTGGCAGGCTGCATAAGGGGGAGGGGACTGGGAAAGCCAGTCCTGCTGTTGGAGGTCCAGAGAGCCCTGAGGCCTTCATTCTAAATTGGATCTATTGTATCCCCTCCACCCAAGAAAAGCTACCTGAGAATCAGTGATGATGGAAAGAGGGTCACTATTAGCTAAGCTAGCTTGTCCTTCCCAGCCTCAGCCCCAGGGAGATAGCAAAGATGTGGAAGAAAAGATTTGTCCTTTTTCTCACTCTCCCCACCTGCCCTTCCTCTCTACCCTGGGCTCCCTGAGAGCTGGTAAGTGGAAAAAAATCCCTGAAGGGGAACTCCATCAGCTCTCCAGCACTCTGGAAGGATGCAAAAGACGCAGGGGCTTTGCTGAGAGATTTCCAACTTTTTACCAGTACAGACTCAGGGCCATTGAGAAAGACAGGAGCCTAGCCTGGGAAAAACAGGACATTGGGTGGTAATAGGTGATACCTCCCAGAGGCCTCCATGGCCAGAAGTAGCCCAAACCCCTGGCACCAAGTGCCTCCAGAGGCGCTGGTGATGCTGAGAAAGAAAGTGGGAGCTGACAGCATGACAAGGTGCTAGCCCGGAGAGGGAGGCTTCTATTGTTCCAGCACCTGGAACTGAGACCACTCTCATATCCAGAGCTGACAGGAGTGGCCCCAGAGCAGAGCTAGAATTGGAGTTCAGAAGCTGAGCTGTCAAGGCCACTCATAAACATTGGGAAAAAGAAAACCTCCTGTACTTAAGGGATTAAAGAATTTTCAGATGTGGGAGCTACAAAGATAGTAGGCTCTCACCAAATACCCACCTTCCCTGGCTTCTCATACCTCTCCTAATTCACGTTACACCAGCATTTCCTATCACCTACACTGACACCCAAGATGCCAAAAGTATCCCATAGGTTAGCCGACTAGTTATAGTTAAGTGGAAGAGGAAGTCTTTGAATTAGTTAAATTTCAGAGGCACAAATGAAAACATTCTATTTCCAAAAATATTCCCAATTTGGCTCCCTGACACCAGAAATTCCACGATATGAAATGTATTCCTTTGGTTTAATCCAACGTTAACCTACCATAAACATTAATTTATTCAGCAAATATCTATTGAATACCTTCTTCATTGCCATGCCCTTTACTGGGCACTAGGTTGATGGGGGAAAAAACATAGACAAAGTTTCTGCTCTCATGGCACTTAATCTCCCTCAGTCATTTAAGCATGAGTTTATCTAATCATTTCCTGAAAGCACATTTCAATAGAAGAAGGTGACTAAGTGAGACCACCTAAAGGACAGCAAGATGGAGATGGGCTACCCCTGAACAGAAAGGCAAAAGGATGAAAAAGTGGTGGAACAAGAGCCACTGAGAATAAATTACATTCATTCATTCATTCATTCATCCATTCCACAAATACATTTTAAGCATTTCCTTAGAGCCAGATACTGAGGGTAGATAACTGAACAAGAAGGACACAGCCCCTGCCCTCAGGGAGCTTATATCGGGTGTGGTCAGACACACATCTGAGTGGTGCTAGTCAGGGTGGGCACAGGGCACTAAAAGGGCACACATTCGGGGCACATAAAGCAGACTTGGAGAAAGGGGTTGATCAGGGAAAGCTTCTTGAAGGGGATGAAATCCCAGGAGTGAGGGTGGGGCTTCAGTATTCCTGAGAAAGGGAATTGCTTATGCAAAGTCCCTAGAGAGAACCACTGTGCTCCCTGCTCCACTGTTGAAAGATGGAACATCAGAGTATAGGTGAGGTGAGAGTGCAGGTCACCTGCGGGTCTAAGCCAGAAGTTGGCTATGTTTCCTGTAAAGGGCCAGATAGTAAATACTGCAGGCTCTGTGGCCCATGTGGTCTTTTGCCACTACTCAACTCTGTCATTGGAACAGGAATTCGCCACAGGCGATAAGCAAAAAAACGAATACAACCGTGTTTCGATGATTATTTATAAGATGAGGCATTCTTATAAGTTTGGTCCATGAGCCATAGTCTTTCAACCCCTGGTTTAACCAGGACTTGGAGCCAAACAGAAGCAGCTAAGGGAGCTTCACCCACTGGGGTGGGCCTCCCTGCAGAGGGTAAAATTTGTGGCAAAAGAGTAACCAGGCAGGGAGCTGGGACATCTGAACTTGGGTCTTGGTCAGCGCACAAACTCTAGGATAATGTCTTCCTCATCTGTAAAATGAAAGAGTAGAATAAGGTGGTCTTTAGGGCCTCTTCTCTGAAAGTACTTAATCTGGGGCACAGGGATACCTCAAGGAGTCTATGGATAATACTGAACAATCCATGAACTTAGATTAAAAAAAAAAAAAAAAACCCACATTTTTAGTTTCATTATTTTTCAACTGCAATGTAGTGTTTGTTTCAATGACAAGTGTAGTCAACCAAGCACAGTCATATCAGCAGTACCTATGATTTTGTGTCCAAGAGGAATCACAGCGATTTTCCTATCATGCTACGGTTGTAGCATATATATTGAAATATCATCTGTAGTCATCACTTCTTTGAACCTATGGTAGCTACTGGATCTGCAACTAAACTTTGTTATTTAAAATGTGAGTAGATATACATATAATATCTATGGGGTTTTTTGATATTTAAAAACTATATTTCAATATAATTAGTTTTCTTTGTAATCCTACGTAATTTATTTTGCCCTTCAAAAAACAGTGTTCTGAGGAGTACATCTCCCCCAAAATAGTTAACAACTCCTAGTCTAGAGTTAATGAATTATATTAATTTATATCCATCCTGCTGGCAAAATATTCTTTCTAAAAAAGCACCCTTTTCAGGGGAAGATGTGGCAAAGGAGTACTTTCTCACGTAGTTGGAAAAAAATGAGAATTGTAACAGCCTTTTTAGAAAGTAATGTGGCAATATTTCTTTAAAATTTCAAAATGCGTATATACGCTGTAACCTCACTCCTGGGAATTTAGCTAATACAAATAAAAACACCCATACAAAAAAAAGTAGATTGGCAAGTATTGTTCAAAAGGCCAAAAGTGAACAAACAAACCTGAAAACAAAGGGAATGCCTATTGCTAAGGGGAAAGTTAGGAGGTAATGATCTATCCACACTCTGGAATATTATAAAGTCGTTCAAAAGAATGATTCAGAGCTCTAAGAGCTGCCCTGGTGGGATTTCCTGGAAGAATCATTGAATGAGGAAAAGTGATACAATTTTATTTCATTTAAGTAAAATCCACCCTGACAAAGGAATGTTGTATGTGTATGATGTGTGATTACATGAACATGGAGAAAAGTGAGGAAAGAAAGACAGTAGGGTATTCATGTGAGTTACGTGGGAGAAGGTGATATGAATGGAGGCAGGGTGGGGAGGAAGGAGCTAAGAAAAATGGAAAAGAAAGACCACACAACAAAGTGTATTACAATTGCATTTTGTGTTTATATAAAATTATGTTTGTAGGGTTAAAAGAGAGATCATTCCATCCACCCCTCTGAAAAATCTATGATATCAGATAAATGTAAGCTGAGTTCAGCCTCTCTGGTTAACTGTCAATATACTGAGTATCTTTTGAATCCCGCTTTGCTCTCAGCCGATGCCTGACATCTTCTGGCCGTGTACTTGGGGGTTGAAAAGATAAATCACAACAGCCTACATGGTTTTATCTCACAAAGGAATATGTCTATTTTGATACAAACAACTCATTCATTCACTCATTCATTCACTTACAGAGAACCATTAAGCGCCAGGGACGATGCTACACTCTGAGAATAAAAAGGATGGAAAGGACAGGAAGGGAGGAGTCTTTGATATTCTTTTCTGTTTCTAGTTTGTTTCTTTATTGTTGCCGTTCACTAAGGTCAAACATGTATTTTTTTTCTCATTTCCTCTCCTTATGCCTTTGCTGGCTCACCAAACTCTCATAAAGATATAAGATTGATGCCCATGATATCACCGATACCAGCAGAGGCTCACAGAGCAATGAATGCAAGTCCACTTGTGGCTCCTTTCAAGGTCAGGAGGGCGTGGTGTTGGCTCCGGCCAGTCGCCATGCTGCCCAGTGACCTACAAGCTCAGGAATCTGATCAGGCCACTTTGCAGAGGCCGTCCACGCCACGGACTGCCCATCAGTTTCTGTTCTGACGGCCAAGAGGGAGAACAAAAGAAGTGAAATGCCAGCAGCTTTCAGTCTCCTCACTCAATTCGATGGCCTTTTTGTTTTTTTACCTCCCCAGATCTATTCTGGGAACTGTTAACCGAAAGATAGACTGACTCTCTCAAACTGCCTCTTCTTAACTCTTAGGAAGACAAAGCCTCTCACCATTTTCTCCTTGCACAGAGTGGAGGATGAGAAATAACTCGAGACATCCTGGGTCCTCTAGTACAGGTGGCAGGCACTACTGTCTAACAATCATTACAGTTCCTTACGGCCGGGGCCACACATTTCAAAGTGTTTCCAGCTGCACATAAAATTTCATAAGAGACAGGAAGCACAGGCAGTATAATTGGCAGGAGGCGAAGACGCTGAATCTAGGTATAGATAAGCAACTTGCAGGAGATGATAAACTAGGAACACTGGAATTAGGAGTCCAACCCAGGTGCTTCGAATAGCAACACAGGAGCAATCAACACTTTCCAGAAATTGGTGTAGATCAGCACTGCCAGCAGGAATAGAATGTGAGGCACATGTGTAAGTTACACATTTTCCAGTAGCCACACAACAAACTAAAAAGAAACAGGTGAAATTAATTTTAATGTTTATATGTAACCCAGTATCCTTTAAATATTGTCATTTCATCATGCAATCAATATAAAAATTTTGATGAGCTAGTCTAACCTTTTTTTGTACTAAGTCTTAGAAATCTAGTGTATATTTTATACTTAGAAGACATCTGAATTCGGACTAGCCCCATTTCAAGTATGTAATAACCACATGTATCTGATGTCTACCATATAGGACATATGGCTCGTAGACATAGAAAAAGGGAGAAAACGAAGATGATAGGTTGTACTGCAAATCCAGTAGAATTCCCTTCAAAATGGAAATGTTTCACCAGAAAATGTGCTGAGGGGAGCCAGCATCAGCCCCAAACGTGGAACCCGGCATCACAGGTCACCCAGGAAAACAGTATTAGCCCTCGGTAATAGAAGGAAGGCCTGGAAAGGTTAGGGAGAAGCTGCTCCCTCCAGGATGGAGGCAGGAGTAGACATACTGGGGTTTATAAACCCCTGTCAATAAGAAACCAAGCTCCACAACAATTTTAAACCACAGTGAGTCCTGACAGGAAACTGACCTAGTAAACTAGACAAATTACCGCGGCAGCCCTCCCTGCCTACTTTCCACTCCAACCCACCCCCCTCACCCCCATGAAACTCGAGCTGTTTGGAAGCTCAGCTCTCTGGAGAGTAAGAGAGGGAAGACACACAGAGAGGCCGTGAGACCTCCGACAGTCCAAGCCACACGCCCTAGGTCACCTGTCTGAGAGCAAGTACCGGCGCGTGAACTCGGCAGCAGGGGTGAATCCTGATTTGCTGCGTGTCTCTGAGCTGATTGGTTCCCCTCTCTGACCTCTTAGTTGCCCAATCAGAAAATGGTCATCATAACGCCTGGTCACCTGGGACCACAGCCGTTCAGGCGGTGATTTCCTCAGGGAGCGGAAGTCCATTCATTGCCATAATATGTAAACTACCTTTGGATAAAGTGGCCTGGGGTGGTCACACTGGAATCCTTGGGACTTGATTCCTGGCAAGGAGGCCAGAGGGACACAGGAAGAACCACAGGGAAATGAAAATCATAAAAGTCTAAAGCTTGGGATCTTCTGGGAAAATAGATTTGGGAGGCATCAGCAAGCCAAGTGGGTGAGAAATAGCCTCTGGGGCTGGAATTTACTCCACCTCCATCTTCTGTGTAGACAGGAAGCCTGTGCTCCTGCTTGAGGATTATAAACAACAAACCGTAAACTCAGACAAAAGTGGTGTCAAATCAGTCTTGAAATAGGGCACTTTGAATTATTGAAACAGCATGAACCTGCTTAGCTTGGAGCGGTCCCAGCACCTCTCTGAGCCCCGTTACGTATCTACAACACAAGTCAAGACGCCTTCAGCCTCCAGTGTCATCTGAATCTTTTTCTGAGCCCTCTGTACATTCTGCCTGTGCCACACGCTCTTAAACACGCACTGAAAGGATAAGTCAGTGCATTCCATGCAGGACAATAAGGGGGCTCTGTTATCACTTTGTCCTTATGCTCGCTCAAAATGCCAAGGTGCTAGAGATACATCCTATGGGAAGGACCCGGAAGGCAGGTGCATGTTGGGGCAGCGCAGAGCGGGAGAGAAGGAGCCCCATCATTTAGGAAGCTCCCGAGCCTTTGCCAACCCAGGTATGTCTCCCCCGCTTCGACCTGCACCTGTGTCCTAAGCGCCAGCGCTGGGCTCCTTCCACTCAATTTTTGTCCCCTCAGTCTGCAGAATTTCTCAAATGCTCCAGATTTTCTGGCTGGTTTAACAGCCTTATGGAGGGGTTAAAATCTCAAATTTAAACTGTCAAAGCTGTTTAAGGTCAAACAAAGCCTCAGTCATCTAACTGAATCCAGGTTCCTCTCAAAGATGCAACTGAACGCCATCATCATTTGGTTTTTGCAAATTCCCCCTTTTCTATTGATGTTAAGAAACCTCGACATCATCCTAGAAGACAACTCAACATGCAATGAAAGTAAAGGCAATTTCTTAGCAATACCTTACGCTCTAATTCGTATCAGTCAGGGAAACAGTGATTTCTAAAGAGAGCGGCTCTAACATAAACTGCTGGCACCAGTCAGACACCCACATTTCTCTTGTGTCTTCACCCTGATTTCTGATATAAAACTGAGCAGTTTTCTTGAATCCCGGAGCCTCAGTTTCACTACCTGTAAAATGGAGATAGCCACTTATTTTCTACCTAGCAACATGTAACAATAATGTAATATTGGAAAAACTTGAATTGAGAGGAAAAAAACAGCAGAATAATAAAAAGGACTGTTATACATATATATATATATGTTCTTTTTAATATTCTTTCCTATTATGGTTTATCACAGGATATTGAATATAGTTCCCTGTGTTGTACAGTAGGATCTTGTTTATCCATCCTATATAGAGTAGTTTGTACCTGCTAATCCCAACTCCCAATCTTTGCTGTACAGCAGAAATTAAACACTACATTGTAAATGAACTCTACTTCACTATTTTAAATAAATAAATAAAAATAATAAGAAGGACTGTGATAGGATTATAGATGGATTTTTTTCTATCCCTTATCTTCCAACAGTTTTGAAATTTGATTACGTTAAAGAAAAATTTTAATTTATTGTAACATTTCACATAAAGTAACTTGAAATTGATGAACTCCACGTGAGGGCAAATCGGAGTCAATTCTTAATTATCCATGCGCCACTGAATGCACAAAGTATTTTGTCTACACTCATTTTTTAAAACCCAAATGGGACGCCCCTGCTCACTAAGAACCCCTCTGTGGCTACCTCGATCAATCCATCCATCAAAAAATGTAAATGCATGTGTTTATTTGGAACTGTGAATTCAGCATTGTGGAAAACGCGTGGGTGATAGATATGAAGGGCTCCGGTCCTGCCCTGTCACAATGATGTTAGAAAAACAAGACCAACGTGTGACAAAATACAAGTGACAAAACTGTGGCTATGACTAAAGGGCCAAACCGTAGGGAAAAAACTCTAGAGACGAATGAATACCCAGGGTGACCAGTGACAATGTTATAGCAAATTGGGACTAAGTGAAACCTTGAAAAATGGATAACATCTATCTGTGAGATAGAAGGGAGAAGGGAGAGCCCCGCAGGAGCAGAAACAACAAAGCAGGAAAGAGAAACTAATATTTCCTGACACCTACTATTCAACGGGGAATTGTTGTAGGTATTTCACTAAGTAATCTTCTGGACTCCTTACAGCCAGCATGGGAGGGAGTCATTCTTAGTAACCCCATTGCACAGACAAGCAAACTGAGCCTCCACTATTGTGCTATGTTCATGGGATAATACAGGAACCTGCCTGGTTATAGGTGGCAGGAGTGCCTGGCGACATAATGAAGCGTGACCTAGAATAAAGAGGGACCAGGTGATAGAGTTATGCCTTTCAATATGGCAGCCACAAGCCAATACGCCTATTGATGACTGGAGACATATCTGCTGGGACTAAGGAACTGAAACAGGGTGAAACATTTTCCTGTTAAACAAAACTTTACTGTCTGGTACGACTACATTTTACTTTAACCACTGAAAATGTAGCTTCCAAATTGAGATGTGTAATAAGTATAAAATACATGCTGAATTTCAAACACTTCATGTGAAAAAGGAATGTAAAATAATTCATGAATAATTTTTAAGATAGATTAAATGTTAAAATGAGAATGTTTTGTATATATTTAGGTAAAGTAATATATGGTAATAAAAATATTGCATTTATTTCTTTTCATGTTTTTAATGTGGCTGCTAGAAAATTTTAAGTTTCTCATTATATGTCACTGGGCAGTATGGATAGAGAGCTTTGAAACCCTGGGCATCAACAAAATATAAGTTAGATGCCACGAGACATTCTTTTTTAGTGTTAGCCTGAGCTAACATGCCCTTGGATTATAAATTAAAATATATTCCCAGTGATTTTAATTGCCTGATTAGGATCATGTGTAATCTTTTTCATACATTACACTTTGCAAAGCACTCTCACACATTTTATGTGAACCCCTACATCTCTGTGATGAGACAGAGTGAGTGTGATTACCCCATTTTACAGAGCAGGACACTGAGGCTAGTTAATTCAATTGCTAGTGAGGGGCACAGAGGGTTTCAGCCAGTTTTTCAGCTCCAATTTCTCATCCTTCCTTGGCCAGAGCCTGCCTCAGTATACCCTTGTCCCTGTCACTCTTGCTTGCACAGCCCTGGGAGGCCTCCCCATGCAGCAATATTGCTCAACGAAGGAGTCCAGATGGATCTCTAGGACGTCTTCCATCAACACACAACCATAGCACTATATCAACTCTTGGTACACAAGAACAGTGTTACAGCCTCTGTGCCTCAGGTGCAGGCCTTCTGGACGCTCGTATGTGGATATATATCCAGCTGCACTCCCATCCCCTTTTCCAGCAGGCGTTGGGAACTGGCTGTATGGCTCCAACAGGCTGTTCAAGCAAGTATCTCCAGACAGCAAGAAACCACCAGCAAAACATGTCTCTGCTCTTGAGCTAAGTAAATTGGCTACTTACCCAAGGCCCACTTGGATATGTGCACCAGCTTCCTGAGTACGGAAGCGCTGCCTGCTTGCTCAGCTCTCCGCCTTGACAGCACCCTATCAGTAATTCCTGGCACAAGGGACGGGCTTAATAAAGGTCCACCTTGACAGGTAGACAGAGTCAGCAGCTTCTTTCTAATGGTAACCCAGAGAAGATTAAGAGTGGCCATGTTGCCTGGTGCTAAGTGTGTGTGTTCTGAAGCTAGACAGAGGCTTGAGTCAAGGTTCTGATTCAGCTGCGTGGTGCATATGTGACCTTGGGCAGGTTGCATAACCTTTCTGAGCTTCATTTCCCCAGTTTTAAAATGGGGATGAGGGTAATGGTGGGAGTTGGTACCTATGGCTGTGGAGGTGAGGTGGGGCTCCAGTCTAGCTCGTACTCTTATCACCAGGCCACAAAACATGGTTTGAGGCAGTGTGTGCCAGAAAAGAGGCTCACCATTCTCAAAACCACACAGAGGTGCTATCTACCCACCAAGCCTGTGCCCGCAAAGCCAAGTCTGTCCAGATAGGAGGACTTTTTTTGTTGTAAGGATTCATTGTGCTAGATAGTGCATGGAGTACTCAGTCAGAAATGACGGTCTTTCAGCATGCCATCGTTTAGGACCTGACGAAGCATTTTGTATCTTCATGGAACTTTCCGTACTTGATGTCATGGAAAGAGGACAGCGTGGGCTCATAGCCTGGTTCACCCCTTTCATTTGTGTCTGCTGAGCCTCCATTTCTCATTTGTAAAACCAGAACAAGAATAACAGGACTTTTGTGAGAAATCAAGGAAAGGGTATATGGCACAGTGGTGGGCATATGGCAGTCTTATGATAATTTTGAATGACCTTCACACTTGCTGAGAGAGAGGGAGAGAGAAGGCTCATAGGGAGAGGGGCCTGAACACCACACTGATTTCCCTGACTTTGTCTCCTTTACTGATTCTCAGTTCCTACCCTACACCCCAGCTTTGGACAGTGGAGAGGCCTACCACCTTGTATTTGTCTATTAGAGAGTTCATCCACTAGCAGGGCTTCAATCTCCACATCTTTTCACATGGCACCCAACTTTTTCCTTGACTGTAACCGCCCAAGTTGTAATCACATTGCTCTAACTGCCTGCTGGGTATTTTCATCTGTGAGACCAATCAGTTCATTAAATTCAACTCAGGCAGAAACAAACTGACCATCGTCCTTCCAAAATCTCCAACGTCTCCTCCCCTCTTCTCTATCCACTGGTGGCCTTGCTCCTTATTTCACTGAGGCAGCAGCGATCAGAAGAGAACTTCTACAAGGCCCACCGCCAAATCTAATAACCTAGTTGTACCTGTATTCACATCACTGCCTTGACAGCAGTTCCCCCCTTATCTGCAGGGTACACATTCCAAGACCCACAGTGGATGCCTGAAACCATGAATTCTACCAAATCCTATATATACTATGTTTTTTCCTATATATACATACCAATGATAAAATTTAATTTACAAATTAGGCACAGTAAGAGATGAACAACAATAATAATAAAATAGAAAACGTATAACAATATACTGTGATAAATGTTATGTGAATGTAGTCTCTCTCTCTCAGAATATCGTACTGGACTGTACTCACCCTTTCTGTGATGATGGGAGATGATGAAGCGCCTGTGTGATGAGATGAAGTGAGGTGAACGATGTAGGTGTTGTGAAGTAGCATTAGGCTGCTCTTGACCTGAGGATACATCAGAAGAAGGACCATCTCCTTGGATCATCAGCCATGACAATGCTGAGTTTGGACGTCAAGAGCAGACCATGTCAATGGTCGGGGATCCCAGGCGGGATGGAGTGGGATAACATGAGATCCCATCATACTACCCAGAACAGTGTGCAACTCAACACTTATGCGTTGTTTATTTCTGGAATTTTTCCATTGAATATGTCCAGACCATGGTTGACTGGGGATAACTAAAACCATGAAAAGCAAAACCACAGATAAGGGGCAGCTCTGGTATCCCTATTACCATAGTGAACTGCCTCTGCTCCTGTCTCCCAGGCCAACCCCTTCAGTTCTCATCCTCACTTAAACAATCCTGTCCTCTCTCTCCTTAATATTTCCTTCTCAAATGGACTATTCTCATCCCATCAACCTACGAACTTACCAACAAATCCCCTTCCCATTAAAAAATTCCCTTGACACCCACATCACCCCCATTCCTCTGCTGACTTTCCTAACAGACATCCTCAGAATAATTATGATACTTATTGTCTCTATTCTTCTCTCATTTTTCCCAGGATCAACTTCTGTTAGGCTTTTCAGTCACTATCAGCCAAAGGAAAGATTCTTGTCACCAGAGACCTCCAGGTTGTCGAATCTAGTAGCTACTTCTGATTCTCATCTTAATCAATTTAAGATCAGCATTTGATGTAGTTCATTGCTCTTTCTTGAAACACTTTTTTCATCTGGCTTCTCCCATGGTCCTCTTCCTTGGATCTCTCCCCAGCTATTGCCTATTCTTACTCAATCTCCTTTGCTGGTTCTTTATCATCTTCTCAACCTCTAAACCTTGGAACGTATGGTCCTTTTTCTCTTCTCACTCCAGTGGTGTTCTCACCCAGTCTCATGGATTTAAAGGATATCCAGACACTGAAAACTCCAAAAACTACATCTTCAGGCAAGAGTGCTTCTCTAAACTTCACAGATCCATATATACAACTGCCTACTTGATATTTCTTCTTACAAGTCTCAAATTTAATATGTCCATTTTAGTCACAACTTCCAACACACACACATACACCAGCCTGCTTTTCCCTGAAATATCTCCATTTCGCTTTCTCAGGCCAAAAATCTTAGAGACAACCTTGACATCTCTCTATCTCTTATACTTCAAATCCAAATCATCAGGTCTACCTTCAAAAGAGGTAATTCAGAAGGTAATTTGCACCACTTCTTCCATTATCACCGGAATCTAAGCCACCATCCTGTCTTCCTGTCTGCACATTAGTGTAGTAACTTCCAATAAGATCCCCTGCTTCTCCCACTAAAGTTTATCCTCTACACAGTGGGCAGAGTGATACTGTCAAAATAAGCCAGCTCATAACATTTTTCCATTCAAACGTTCCAATGGCTTCCCATCTCAGAGCAAAATTGAAGGTCCTTTCCATAACTTACTAGCTCCCACCTGATCTCCAGAAAAGTCCCTGCCCCACCTCTCTGATCTCATTGCCATGACTATTCCCTTGCCCACTCTACAACTTCCTTGCCACATGTATGATCTCCTTGCTGTTCTACAAAATTTCCATACCCACTCCTACCTCAGATCCATCCTATTTGCAGTTCTCACTCCCTATATGGTCCCCAGAAAGTTGTATGACCTGTCCCCTCCCTGATTTCTCTTCTCAAATGCCAACTTGTCAGAGTAGTCCCCCTTGATTACTTTATACATATAACACCATCTCACCATCACTCTTTTATGCCTTACTGAGCTTTATTCTCCATCATACACCCACCACCCTTTGACATGTTATATATGCATGTGTTTATTGTCAGTCAGTCTTCTCCTACTAGAATATAAGCTCCATGAGAGTAGAGGCTTTGTTTCTGTTCACTGCTGTATCCTCACACCTATTAACTAACTAACTAACTAATTAGTAATTAATTAAGAATTGTAGGGACTTCCCTGGTGGCACAGTGGTTAAGAATCTGCCTGTCGAGAAATTGTTTCTGGGGTTCAAGATGGCAGAACAGAAGGACATGCGCTCACTCCCTCTTGTGAGAGCACTGGAATCACAACTAACTGCTGAACAGTCATCAACAGGAAGGCACTGGAACTCATCAAAAAAGATACCCCACATCCAAAGACAAAGGAGAAGCCACAACGAGATGGCAGGAGGGGCGCAATCACAATAACATCAAATCCCATAAGTACTGGGTAGGTGGCTCACAAACTGGAGAACACTTATACCACAGAAGCCCACCCACCAGAGTGAAGATTCTGAGTCCCACGTCAGGCTTCCCAACCTGGGGGTCAGGCAATGGGAGAAGGAATTCTCAGAGAATCAGATTATGAAGGCTAGTGTTATTTGACTGCAGGACTTCAACAGGACTGGGGGAAACAGAGACTCCACACTTGGAGGGCACACACAGGTAGTGTGTGCATCACGACCCAGGGGAAAGGAGTAGTGACTCCATAGGAGACTGAACCAGACGTACCTGCTACTGTTGGAGGGTCTTCTGTAGAGGTGGGGGGGTGCCTGTGGCTCACCATGGGGACAAGGACACTGGCAGCAGAAGTTCTGGGAAGTACTCCTTGGCATGAGGTCTCCTGGAGTCTGCCATTAGCCCCACCAAAGAGCCTGTAGCCTCCAGTGCTGCATGGCCTCAGGCTAAACAACCAGCAGGGAGGGAACTCAGCCCCACCCATCAGCAGACAGGCAGATTAAAGTTTTACTGAGCTCTACTCACCAGAGCAACACCCAGCTCTACCCACCAGCCATCCATCCCATCAGGCAGCTTCCACAAGCCTCTTAGATAGCCTCATCCACCAGAGGGCAGACAGCAGAAGCAAGAAGAACTACAATCTCGCAGCCTGTGGAACAAAAACCACATTCACAGAAAGACAGACAAAATGAAAAGTCAGAGGACTATGTACTAGATGAAGGAACAAGATAAAACCCCAGAAAAACAACCAAATGAAATGGAGATAGGCAACCTTCCAGAAAAAGAATTCAGAATAATGATAGTGAAGATGATCCAAGACCTCAGAAAAAGAATAGAGGCAAAGATCGAGAAGATGCAAGGAATGTTTAACAAAGACCTAGAAGAACTAAAGAACAAAACACCTAGAAGAATTAAAGAACAAACAAACAGAGATGAATACAATAACTGAAATGAAAAATACACTAGAAGGAATCAATAGCAGAATAACTGAGGCAGAAAAACAGAGAAGTGACCTGGAAAACAGAATGGCGAAATTCACTGCCATGGAACTGAATAAAGAAAAAAAGAATGAAAAGAAATGAAGACAGCCTAAGAGACCTCTGGGACAACATTAAATGCAACAACATTCACATTATACAGATCCCAGAAGAAGAAGAGAGAGGAAGGACCCAAGAAAATTTTTGAAGAGATTATACTCAAAAACTTCCCTAACATGGGAAATGAAATAGCCACCAAACTCCAGAAAGCACAGAGAGTCCCAGGCAGGATAAACCCAAGGAGAAACACACCAGGACACAAAGTAATCAAATTGACAAAAATTAAAGGCAAAGAAAAATTATTAAAACAATAAGGGAAAAATGACAAACAACATATAAGGGAACTCCCATAACGTTAACAGCTGATTTCTCAGCAGAAAGTCTACAAGCCAAAATGGAGTAGCATGATATATTTAAACTGATGAAAGGGAAGAACCTACAACCAAGATTACTCTACCGGGCAAGGATCTCATTCAGATTCCATGGAGCTATCAAAAGCTTTACAGACAAGCAAAAGCTAAGAGAATTCAGCACCACAAAACCAGCTCTACAACAAACGCTAAAGGAACTTCTCTAAGGGGGAAACACATGAAAAGAAAAGGACCTACAGAAACAAACCCAAAACAATTAAGAAAATGGTAATAGGAACATACATATCGATAATTACCTTAAATGTGAATGGATTAAATGCTCCAATCAAAAGACACAGGCTCACTGAATGGATACAAAAACAAGACCCATGTATATGCTGTCTACAAGATACCCACTTCAGACCTAGAGACACATGCAGACTGAAAGTGAGGGGATGGAAAAAGATATTCCATGCAAATGGAAATCAAAAGAAAGCTGTAGTAGCAATACTCATAGCAGATAAAATAGACTTTAAAATAAAGAATGTCACAAGAGACAAGGAAGGACACTACAGGAAGGATAGGATAGTGATCAAAGGATCAATCCAAGAAGAAATAGCAATTATAAATATATATGCACCCAACATAACAGCACCTCAATACATAAGGCAAATGCTAACAGCTATAAAAGAGGAAACCAACAGTAACACAATAATAGTGGGGGAATTTAACACCTCATTTACACCAATGGGCAGATAATCCACACAGAAAATTACTAAGGAAACACAAGCTTTAAATGACACAATAGACCACATAGATTCAACTGACATTTATAGGACATTCCACCCAAAAAGAGATTATACTTTCTTCTCAAGTGCACATGAAACATTCTCCAGGATAGATTACACCTTGGGTCACAAATCAAGCCTCGGTAAATTTAAGAAAACTGAAATCATATCAAGCATCTTTTCCAACCACAATAGTATGAGATGAGAAATAAACTAGAGGGGAAAAAATGTAAAAAACACACACACTTGGAGGCTAAACAGTACGTTACCAAATAACCAAGAGATCACTGAAGAAATCAAAGAGGAAATCAAAAAATACCTAGAGACAAATGACAATGAAAACACGATGACCCAAAACCTATGGGGCACAGCAAAAGCAGTTCTGAGAGGGAAGTTTATAGCAATACAATCTTTCCTCAACAAGCAAGAAAAATCCCAAATAAACAATCTAAACTTACACCTAAAGGAAAGAAAGAAAGAAAGAACAAACAAAACCCAAAGTTAGTAGAAGGAAAGAAATCATCAAGATCAGAGCAGAAATAAATGAAATAGAAACAAAGAAAACAATAGCAAAGATCAATAAAACTAAAAGCTGGTTCTTTGAGAAGATAAACAAAATTGATAAACCATTAGCCAGACTCATCAAGAAAAAGAGAGAGAGGACTCAGATCAATAAAATTAGAAATGAAAAAGGAGAAGTTACAATCGACACGGCAGAAATACAAAGCATCATAAGAGATGACCACAAGCAACTCTATGCCAATAAAATGGACAACCTGGAAGAAATGGACAAATTCTTAGAAAGGTATAAGCTTCCAAAACCAAACCAGGAAGAAATAGAAAATATGAACAGACCAATCACAAGTAATGAAATTGAAACTGTGATTAAAAATCCCCCCAGAGGGAAGCAGCCACAAGGCACAGGGATATTAGCTCGGTGCTTTGTGACAGCCTGGAGGGGTGGGATAGGGAGAGTGGGAGGGAGGGAGACACAAGAGGGAAGACATATGGGAACATATGTATATGTATAACTGATTCACTTTGTTATAAAGCAGAAACTAACACACCATTGTAAAGCAATTATACCCCAATAAAGATGTTAAAAAAAGAAAAAAAAATCCCCCCAGAAACAAAAGTCCAGGACCAGATGACTTCACAGGTGAATTCTATCCAACATTAGAGAAGAGCTAACACCCACCCTTCTCAAACTCTTGCAAAAAATTGCAGAGGAAGGAACACTCCCACTCATTCTACAAGGTCACCATCACCCTGATACCAAAACCAGACCAAGATACTACAACAAAAGAAAATTACCACCAATATCACTGAAAAAAAATGGATGCAGAAATCCTCAACAAAATACTAGCAAACAGAATCCAACAACACATTAAAAGGATCATACACCATGATCAAGTGGGATTTATCCCAGGGATACAAGGATTCTTCAATATCCACAAATCAATCAGTGTGATACACCACATTAACAAACTAAAGAATAAAAACCATATGATCATCTCAACAGATGCAGAAAAAGCTTTTGACACAATTCAACACCGATTTATGATAAAAACTCTCCAGAAAGTGGGCATAGAGGGAACCTACCTCAACATAATAAAGGTCATATATGAGAAACCCACGGCAAACATCATTCTCAATGGTGAAAAACTGAAAGCATTTCCTCTAAGATCAGGAACAAGACAAGGATGTCCACTCTCACCATTATTATTCAACATAGTTTTGGAAGTCCTAGCCACAGCAGTCAGAGAAGAAAGAGAAATAAAAAGAATACAAACTGGAAAAGAAGTAAAACTGTCACTGTTTGCAGATGACATGATGCTATACATAGATAATCCTAAACATGCCACCAGAAAACTACTAGAGTTCTTCAATGAATTTGGGTAAAGTTGCAGGATACAAAATTAATACACAGAAATCTCTTGCATTCCTATACACTAATGATGAAAAATCTGAAAGAGAAATTAAGGAAACAATCCCATTTACCATTGCAACGAAAAGAATAAAATACCTAGGAATAAACCTACCTAAGGAGGTAAAAGACGTGTACTTGGAAGACTATAAGACACTGATGAAAGAAATCAAAGATGACACAAACAGATGGACAGATATACCATGTTCTTGGATTGGAAGAATCTATATTGTGAAAATGACTATACTACCCAAAGCAATCTACACATTCACTGCAATCCCTATCAAATTACCAATGGCATTTTTGACAGAACTAGAACAAAAAAATCTTAAAATTTGTATGTAGACACAAAAGACCCCGAATGGCCAAAGCAGTCTTGAGGGAAAAAAAATGGAGCTGGAGGAATCAGACTCCCTGACTTCAGACTATACTACAAAGCTACAGTAATCAGGACAATATGGTATTGACACAAAAACAGAAATATAGGTTAATGGAACAGGATAGAAAGCCCAGAGATAAACCCATGCACCTATGGTCAACTAGACTATGACAAAGGAGGCAAGGATATACAATGGAGAAAAGACAGTCTCTTCAATAAGTGGTGCTGGGAAAACTGGACAGCTACATGTAAAAGAATGAAATTAGGGCTTCCCTGGTGACACAGTGGTTAAGAATCTGCCTACCAATGCAGGGGACATGGACTCAAGCCCTGGTCCAGGAAGATCTCATGTGCTGCAGAGCAACTAAGCCTGTACGCCACAACTACTGAGCCTGCACTCTAGAGCCCGCCAGCCACAACTACTGAAGCCCATGTACCTAGAGCCTGTGCTCTGCAACAAGAGAAGCCACTGCGATGAGAAGCCCACACTGCAATGAAGAGTAGCCCCCACTGGCTGCAACTAGAGAAAGCCTGCATGCAGCAACAAAGACACAACACAGCCAAAAATAAAATACATGTATTTAAAAAAAAAGAATGAAATTAAAACACTCCCTAACACCATACACAAACATAAACTCAAAATGTGTTAAAGACCCAAATGTAAGACTGGACACTCTAAAACTCTTAGAGGAAAATATAGGAAGAACACTCTATGACATAAATTACAGCAAGATCTTTTTTGATCCACCTCCTAGGGTAATGGAAATAAAAATAAAAATAAACAAATGGGACCTAATGAAACTTAAAAGCTTTTCCACAGCAAAGGAAACTCTAAACATGATGAAAAGACAACCCTCAGAATGGGAGAAAATATTTGCAAATGAATCAATGGACAAAGGATTAATCTCCAAAATATATAAACAGCACATGCAGTTCAGTATTTAAAAAACCTAATCAAAAAATAGGCAGAAGACCTAAATAGACATTTCTCCAAAGAAGACATACAAATGGCCAAGAGGCACATGAAAAGCTGCTCAACATCACTAATTATTAGAGAAATGCAAATCAAAACTACAATGAGGGGACTTCCCTGGTGGGGCAGTGGTTGAGAGTCCGCCTGCCGATGCAGGGGACACGGGTTCGTGCCCTGGTCTGGGAGGATCCCTCATGCCACGGAGCGGCTGGGCCCGTGAGCCATGGCCACTGAGCCTGTGTGTCCGGAGCCTGTGCTCCGCAACGGGAGAGACCACAACAGTGAGAGGCCCGCGTACCACAAAAAAGCAAAAACAAAAAACTGCAATGAGGTATCACCTCACACCAGTTAGAATGGGCATCAATCAGAAAATCCACAAACAACAAATGCTGGAGAGGGTGTGGAGAAAAGGGAACCCTCTTGCACTGTTCGTGGGAATGTAAATTGATACATCCACTATGGAGAACAGTATGGAGGGTCCTTGAAAAACTAAAAATAGTGTTACCGTATGACCCAGCAATCCCACTACTGGGCATATACCCTGAAAAAACCATAATTCTAAAAGACATATGAACCCCAATGTTCACTGCAGCACTATTTACAATGGCCAGGTCATGGAAGCAACCTAAATGCCCATTGACAGACGAATGGATAAAGAAGATGTGGTACGTATACACAATGGAATATTACTCAGGCATAAAAAGGAATGAAATTGGGTCATTTGTAGAGATGTCGATGGACCCAGAGACTGTCATACAGAGTGAAGTAAGTCAGAAAGAGAAAAACAAATATCGTGTATTAATGCATATACGTGGAACCTAGAAAAATGGTACGCATGATCTGGTTTGCAAGGCAGAAATAGAGACACAGATGTAGAGTAGGGACACCAAGGAGTGAAAAAGCGGGGGTGGTGGTGGTGGGATGAATTGGGAGATTGGGATTGACATATATACACTAATATGTAAAAAATAGATAACTAGTAAGAACCTGCTATATAAAAAAAGTAAAATAAAATAAAATTCAAAAAAAATGTTTCGAATTTTGCCTTTATCACTAATGGTCACATAAACTTGTTTTGTAATCATGTCAGGATGATGTAAAGATTAATCTGTTTTTGATGATAATAAAAGTGAAGTAGAACTTTAAAAAAAGAAAAGAATCTGCCTATTAATGCAGGGGACACAGGTTCAATCCCTGGTCCAGGAAGATCCCACATGCTGTGGAGCAACTAAGCTTGTGCGCCTCAACTACTGAGCCCGCACTCTAGAGCCCGTGAGTCACAACTACTGAGACCACGTGCCGCAACTACTGAAGCCTGCACGCTCTGGGGACCACGTACCACAACGAGAAGTCACCACAATGAGAAGCCCGCATACCTCAACAAAGAGTAGCTCCCACTCACCACAAATAGAGAGAGCCTGCACACAGCAATGGAGACCCGGCACAGCCATAAATAAATTAATAAAATTTTTTAGTATTTTAAAAAATAAATAAAAGTACAAGTTGCGTCTTTAAAATAAATTGTAAAAAATTGTAAGAAATCTTTTTTGATGTGTCAAATCATTTATAACTTACCCTAATCCATGAATGCTAAGGTTGCTTTTATCCTTGTCCATAACCCTTTAAGGATCCCCCACAAACTACAGGACAAAGTCCAAGCTCAACTTGGCATTCATGCCCCACCATCATCTGGTGATGCCTATTTCATGGTCGCCCCCTTCTCTACATGCATCCCTCCCTAAGAATATGCCTTTCTCCTGCTTGCTTCTGCTTATATTGTTCTTCACCCTCCTGTGATACCTTCTCTCATCTATTTACCAAACTCTACCCACCCTTCAAAATCTGGATCAAGACCCACTTCTCCTTCAAGGACTCTCCTAATCATACCACCCAAAAACGAACATCCTCTGCTCTGTCTTCCCGTAGGTCTCACTGTTGGCGTTAGTCGTGTGGCATGTAGCACACCCTGATATTTATTGATCATTGATTCATTCATTCAACAGATGTTTATCTCATCAGGCCTCTATCATATATTAGCAATATTCTCTTTCCATACATACACTTGATCTATTTGTTCATGTTATAAATTCTTTGGGGGAGAAAACTAAGATTTTAACCTTATTTGAACGGTCTATGAAAAAAATATATATAACAAGCAAAGAAAATGTGGCCTGTTTCATGCCTCTGTATTGTTAAACATATTGTCCCACTAGCCTGGAACGCCCTCTCCCCAGCTCTTATTATTCCCGTCTGTCAGGCAAATTCTTCCTACTCTTTAAATAGAAGACTTAGGCTGATCTGTCCTTCCTCTGGGTCTCCTCTACCTCTAACATATTGCTCTTATCTGGCTCTCATGGTTTTCTTGTTTGTCTTGTTTGGTGAATGATTTCCCCTCCTAAAACCACTAACTATGATATCCTACGGTATATTTAAGTACTTTACATTCTTCACAAGAAAAGCACTAATTAAATTCATGCAGGTGTTGTAGTCATTGTTTTGCCCAATATATCTATGAACTTTAAATGCACATTCTCGTGATTAGTTCCTTATGTATCTAAAATGTGTTTCTTCCTTTTTTACCCTCACAACATCCACGTGAAGTTGCTATGAAACAACCCCATATTGCATTTGAATTAACGAGTCCCACAGTTTTGTGTCTCTATTTTGTTTTACATGTTGTTCCACTTGCCCACAATGCCCTAAGAGTAGAAAGAGATGAAGTGAATTAATCAGTAGAACATACTCAATACACACTGAAGGTCCCTATATTATTGCTCATATCTGCCATTCCTTGGGTATCGCAAGTGATATTTAGAAACAAAGAGGAATTAAGAAGCTTGATTATAATACAAATTCTGAGAAATCTTGAAGATTGAGAAAGGTGATGTTAAGGATAGATAGCCTATAGTGGTTAAACTGGCATTTTCTAAGCAAACTACCTTGATTCAAACTCCAGCTCCACCTTTTTCTAGTTGAGTGTCCTTAGGTGTTATTTTATAACTTTTATTCCCAATTCCTTTGTCTATCTAGTGAAGATAATAGAAGAAACTAACTGATAGTATTGTGATGAGTCAAAAAGAAACATACATAAAATAATTAGCATGCTGCCTGGCACAAAGTAAGCATTCTATAAGTAAATAGATGTTATTTATAAATATTATTGTGTCAAAAGACCAGAAATAGACATATATCTTCATACTTAAAAAGAAAAATAAATTCTGGAAAAAGCTTAATAGTGAACATGATATAGACAGAATCCTAGAAAATATTATTAAACAATGACTTATGAAGAGAAAGAAGTGATCCCTTTAGGTTAGTATGTGTTCGTTATGACTAAGTCAAATCCACCAATCTTATTTCCTATTTGAAAATGATTATTAGAGTGATTTTACCTAATGAAGGTAGTGTATGTTCATTTTTTTGTAATGTTTTATACTCTTTGGTAATTTCTTTAGAAGAATATATACAAAATGAGAATTCTGTTAGGTAAGCTGGTTAAAAATATATCACTGGCCATGACATCAGGTTTGTCCTCCTATGGTAAATAACTAGGAAACTAGACAAAAGCCGTGAAACTATCATTTTCAGACATTAGAAAACAGGCAGTGCTTGATTGTGATCCCTAAGAGATGCAAACTAGATGAGCCCTGTGGTAGGTGAGGCATTCTGTCTGAAAGCATTTCCAAGGCCATGGTACAGAGAGAAGCAGCCCAACTAAAGCACAGTAGTCTTGCTGAACTGAGGAGGTAGAGATCAGTGTTTGAGTATGCTGAGGCAGCTGGAATTTGTGGAACAGAGTACCATAGAAAAGGAATCTACACAGGAAAAGAGATCCAGAAATTTGCATAGTGATCCTCTTGAGTCTTTCATTAAGTACTAAGCTTCACATGCTCAAGAAGAAGTGCTATGAGGCCAGGCAAAGAACAAATACTGAGGAGACGTAAACTAAACATTTCTAGAGCTCACATGAGGCTGGGAGACAGTCAAGTTCCAACCAGCCCCCCATGGAGAGAATTTGTTGATCCTTGGGGCATTCAGTAGAGACTGAGAAGGGTCACACCTTAGAAATATGGTAAAACTATCCCATGGGTAAATTTATTTTAAAATAAATAAACCTACTTTTTAAAATTATTGAAACAAGTCCCAAAAGGATCAGGCTGTTCCACAAGTAACCTAACAGCTTGCCAGAAGAACACATTCATCACTCCTTAAAAGAAAACAACACAATCTAAACTGTTACAATCACAATCTCCAACACCAATTGGACACCCAACATGAAGAAATTGCTTGATATGTAACCCAAAACCAGTAAAAAAAAATTTTAAATAATAATACAAGAAAAACAACGGAACAGATAGAAACAATGAAGGTAGCAGATGAAGACTTTTAAATGGCTAATATAAATATGTTTGAAGATTTAAAGGAAAACATAAAAGTAATGAAATAAATTAAAGAGATGAAAAAGAAGCATAATGAAACTTCCTGAGCTGAAAAATATTATATCTGAAATTTAAAATTTCCTAAATGTACTTACTTAATAGCAGATTAAGCACTGCAGGGGAAAAAACAAACAAACGAAAGAAAACAGTGAGCTTTTAGGCAAGCAACAGAAAGAGAAAAAGAAATGCTCAACTCTTAAGACAATATAAATCAGTCTAATATGTGTGTAAGTGGAGCCCCAGAAAGGGAAGCATAAAAGAATATTTAAATGAATAAGTCAAAAATTTATCCAACTTAGTAAAAATTATAAACCCACAGATTGAAAACACCCAACAGAGAGCAAGTAGAAAGAAAAAAATTAGAATCATCATAGTGAAACTGCTATAAATCATAGGTAAAGAGAAAACTGTAAAAGTATCCAGAGGAAAAAGACATATCCAAAGAAGTAAAGTAAAAATGACTGCAGACTTCCCCCCAGAAATAATGCAAGCTAGAGGGGAATTGAATGACACCTTTAAAGAAAAACAGTCAACCCAAAATTCTATATTTATTGAGAATATTCCTCAAAAATAGAAGCAAAATAAAGACATTTTAAAAAAAAAGCTGAAAGAATGTGTCACCAGCATATCTGCACTCCAAAAACAAAAAAAAAAAATGTTAATGAAATTCAGACTGAAGAAAAATGACACCAGATGGGAACTCAGATCTACATGAAGAAATGAAGAATGCCGAAATAGTAAATGTATGAGTAAATACAAAATATATTTAAATATATTGAATTTGTAAATTAAAACATTCCTCCAAATAAACTCCAACCTCAGATGATTTCACTGGGGAGTTCTAACAAACCTATAAGGAAGAAATAATATCCATCTCACAAAAACTTTTTCAGAAAACAGAAAAATGCCAACTCATTTCACAGGACAGCAATATTACGATACAAAACCAAATAATGAAATTACAAGAAAAGAAAATTTCAAACCAATATCCTTCAAAAATATAGACACAAAAATCTTAAACTATTAGCAAATTAAATTCAGCAATGTATAAAAATAACAGTGCATCATTACTAGATGAGGTTTATACCAAGAATGCAATATTGGTTTAACATTTTAAATTCAACCACTGAAATTTACCTCAGTAACAAAGTAAAGGAGAAAATTTTATAATTATCTACATTTCTTATAGAATTCGACAAGCAGATTCTAAAATTTATATGGAAATGCCAAGAGTCTTTAATATCAATAGTGTAATTTTAGATAAAGAACAAAATTGGAAGATTTATACTATCTGATTTCAGATTCACTATAAAGCTACACTAACAATGCAGTGTGGGATTGGTGTGAGGGTAGCTATACAAATCAGTGGAGAGTACAGAGGGTCCAGAAGGAGACCCACACATTATTTGGTCAGTTGGTTGTTCAACCTTTTGGTCAGTTAACTCAAACAGTTGAATTACCAAGGCAATTCAATGGAGGAAACAGACTTTTCCAAAAAAATGGTGTTAGAATAACTGGAATTTGTGGGGGAAGCCATGAATCTTGACTTTTACTTTACATCACACACAAAAAGTAACTCAAAATCAATCATCAAACTGAACCTAAATTTACAACTACAAAACTTCTAGGAGGAAACACAGGGGGGAAAATCCTATCAACCTTTGGGCAGCAAAAATTTCTTAGGGCAAATAAAGCATTAACCATAAAAGAAAAAATGATAAATTAAACCCATCAATATTTAAAACTTCTGTTCTGTTCTTTGAAAGACACTGTTAAGAAAATAAAAAGGAAAGCCACAGACTGGGAGGAAGGAAGGGAGGGAGGAAGGGAGGAATAGATTTCTCTTTCTCTCTCTCTCTCTCTCTCTCTTACAATTTGATAATGAGAAGATGAATACAAACAACCCAATTTAGAAGTGGAGAGAAGTCAGGTCAAGCCACATGTGACAAAGCAAAGCAGAAACTATGGCAGAGGAAAGAGGGGATGGGTCTTTTTTCTTTTGGGGTTCTGCTCTACAACATCAGTGATAGAAAAAACCTTTCTAAAACAAAAATGGACACAAAAGATTTGAACAGCCACTTCACAAATGATGATATATAAGTGGCCAGTAAGCTTATGAAAAAGAGCTCAAAATTATTAGTCATCATCAAAATAAAAATCCATTGCACAATGAGACACCACTACACACAATAACAGGTGTTGGTAAGCATGCAGAGCAACTAGAACTCTCATACATCGCTGGTAGAAGGACAAAATAGGACAACTCTTTGGAAAACTGTTGGACAGTTTCAAACAAAGTTAGCACATATTTAACATATACCCTAACAATTCCACTCTTAGGCATTTACCCAAGAGAAGGGCAAGATAATGTTCATACAAAGACTTGTACACAAATGTCTGAGACTGATTTAACCACAATACCCAAATGCGGTAATGAGATAACCCAAATGTCCATCAACAGAGGAATGAATGAAGAAATTGTGATAGATTCATATAATGGAATACTCCTCAACAATAAAAAGAACAAACTACCAAACTACTAATATAGACTCTGCCACGCGAACGAATCTCAAATGTATAACACTGAGTAAAAATAGCCAGACACGAACAGTACACACTGGATGATTCCACTTGTATGAAACCCTAGAACAGGCAACAGTGTACTTATCGATACTGACAGAAAACAGGGTTGTGGGTGCCTGGGTCCAAAAGCAGTGAAGATTGCCTGCAAAGAGACATGTCAGGTAATGAAAATGTTCTAGATCTTGATTGCGGCGGTGCTTACGTGGGTCCATACATATGTCAAAACTCATGAAAGTGTCCACTTAAAATGAGTTCATTTTAATGTATGTAATGTATATGTAAGTTATACCTCAATAATGTTGATTTTAAGTAATCAAATAAGATCATATAAATTGGATTAAAAGTATTGGGTTTCGTCCTCAACCTTGCCTGCATCTATACTCTTATAGAGCAAGATGTCATGTTTTGTTTTGTTTTCTCCAAATTTTTATTGTGAAAAAATTTAAATACACTGGAAAGTTGACAAAAAACCGGTAGAGTGAGTACCAGTATAACACCTAGTTTATGTATTGTCCTTTTTTTTTTCCTTTGGATAGAACACTTGAAAGTAAGCTGTAGACATTTTTTCACTTCACCCCTAAAGGCTTCAGCATGCATCTCTTACCAATAAAGATTCTCTCCTACATAAGCACAATGCCAATAAAGAAATCATGTTTACCAGATGGATTGGTGACACATAGTTGGGGGAATGTCTTATTTGTTTATTCAGCAAATATTCTTTAAGCACCTACTGTGTGCTAAGTATTTAAGGCTATAATGGTGAAGGAAAAAAGTGAGGTCTCTATTCTCATGGCATCATCGTCTTATGGGTGAGGCAGATATTAATCAAACAAGTGGAATGCACAGTTCTAAGGTGAAGGAAACCAAACAGCTCCGTGAGATAGATCATATAAAAAGGAATCCGACTGGGTGCCTGATGATGAGTGGGTAGGATTTATCTAATGGAGGGGTGCATTTTGCATTAGGAAGTCTGAGTTGGGGTGGGAAGCATTTTGAAGAGGCTAAAGGAATATCCGAGTTCGGAGCTCTAAGAACAAGGCAGAGAGTGCAACAAGATGAAGCATGAAAGATGGGAAGCCGTGTCCAAGTACATCCTGAGAGCAATGAGAGCCCCCAGAGGGGTCCTGGGCAGGAGCAATGAGGTCAGACCCTCTGGTGGTGGTCCAGCGCTGATACAACCGTCCAGGTGAGAAGGTTGGCTGTTTATACTAGACCAGTGGCCATGGGGAGGCAGAAAAGTGGATGTATTTGCTAAATAGGAGGTAAAACGGGTAGTTGTTGGTGAAGGTTGGACATGGGGGATGAGGGAGAAGGTGGAGTCCAGGATTCCAGCCAGGTTTCCGCCTGGGACACCTCCATGGGTGCAGCGTTCTTCACTGAGATAACTACACAAAGGTGTAAAAGCAAACTGAGAGGAGGGTGGAGAAGACGGGAGATGTATGGAATCTAAAGTGCCTGGAGGACCCTGATACGGGAAGTCCCAATTACTGGCACAACCTAAAGTTTGGAGAGCTGGGCTGGAGCTGTACTACAGCCACCATCAGGACAGAACAAATCATCAAAAGCTCTGGGGGTAACACATATACATGGAATCTAAAAAAAAAAAAAACAGGTTCTGAAGAACCTAGGGGCAGGACAGGAATAAAGATGCAGATGTAGAGAATGGACTTGAGGACACAGGGAGGGGGAAGGGTAAGCTGGGACGAAGTGAGAGAGTGGCATGGATTTATAAATACTACCAAATGTAAAATAGATAGCAAGTGGGAAGCAGCCACATAGCACGGGGAGATCAGCTGGGTGCTCTGTGACCACCTAGAGGGGTGGGATAGGGAGGGTGGGAGGGAGGGAGACGCAAGAGGGAGGAGATATGGGGATATATGTATACATATAGCTGATTCACTTTGTTATAAAGCAGCAACTAACACAACACTGTAAAGCAATTATACTCCAATAGGGGTGTTAAAAAAAAAAAAAAAAACCCTCTGGGAGGATGAGATCACAAAAGCACAGTTGTGCAGGGAGTAGGGCCCAGGACAGAGCCCAGAGGAGAACCGGTAGATAAGGCCCCGCCAGAAGAAGCAGGTTCCACAAAGAACAGTGATAGAAGGAGAGCCCAAGAGGTAGGAGAACAGGCAAATGTTATACCACAAGGGCCAAGGGAGGGAAGAGAGCATTTCAAAGAGGATACAGTTGGAGACGGCACCCCCTCTAACTCAAGGTTCCAGACCCACGCAGGAGGCCAGTGGGAGGGTAGTGATAACGTCTCACCCGATCGAGTACTTACTGTACGTTCTAGACACTGTTCTAAGCACCTTCCGAGAATCCTCTGATTTGATCTCTGCAACAGCCGCAGTGGGTAAGAACAGAAAACAGCACTGCTCTAGCTCTCCTGCCAGAGCGGGAACTAATACAGGACTCCTGGCTCCCATTCCGGTTCTCCTTCCCCTACGCCTTTTCCTTGGCCCAGACCATCTAGCCATCGATTTCTCCAAACTGCTCCCCTCCCCCACCCATTCTCTGCACCACGGAACGTGGTGTTCACCAAGATATCTGAGACTTTGGACCTCTGGGTCTCCGTCCTGGCCCACCCTGGAGCCAGCTCGCTCACAGGCCAGAAGGAGAGGCAGCTGTCGAGTAGCTTCCAGGGCAAGAGCATCTATTCCTGCAGACACGGGCGCAGCGCCCCTCCCTGCCCCACCTCCATGATGCAGTTATTATTCCACAGCTGGGGGCAGAACTTCTGCAGGAGTTATTATCTCTGCAACCTGAGGCGGGGGGGGGGAATGGACAAGGGGGAACAGCTCTAGCTGCGTCCCCTGCACTTCTTCCTCTCCCTCGCCATCCCATCCCTCAGATTGGCATCCTTCTCCTTCCTTCCCGGGCCTTATATAGTCATGCGCTTTCACAAGTCCCAAGGCAGACTGTCTGCCAACCCCTCTAACCACTCCGCTGCCAAGGCGATGGCAGAGGCGAGTTGCAAACTCCGCATCGGAGCCAGACACCGAATATATCTATTTTCTGCTTCTCCAGCAAGGCACCCGAGACGGCCTGGGGACCCTGGGTCCCTTCCCAGCTCGTGCCACAGGCACTCCACAGATGCTTACAGGGACACCAGGATGTCGGGGGGTGGGGGGTAGGCAGGGGCCTCGGTGCCCAGGACTGAGGGAGTCGGGGGCGGGCTGGCCGCTGCACTGGGACGCAGGCAGGTGCGAACCACCGCCCGGCTCCCTCTGGTCGCAGTGCGCGCAGGGCTGCGGCTCTTTGTGTCTGCGGCTCGGCTCGCAGTCTGCGCTAGACTGGGTGGGGTGGGGAAGCCGGAAGCGGCAAATCAGCATCTGGGTCTTGAAAAATGCCTAGAAGTGTGGACATTTTCATTAGAAACCCTCGCACATTTGGGGAGAACAAGTCTGCCTGGCCAGCGGCCTTCCCCTCCGGCCCCCTCCCTCCCGCACGCCCACTCCCTATCGCCCGGCCTCCCCCTCCCCGGTCATCTGGATCTCGTTGTTCTTGCATTTCCCCAGCTGCCCTTCTGCGTTTGCAGCCCTGCACGTGCACAGACACACCCGTGCTCATGGCACCCACCCTGCGGCCCCCTTTACCGCGACCACCTCGCGCTGCCACTCACAGATCCGTAAGACAAGGATTCCTTCCCTGGCTCCAATCCCCTTAACAGAATGAGCCCTTTATTCCAAAGGAGGAAGAGAAAGGGCCTCGGGTGTAGTTAACAGGAGCAAGAGAAGCTACCAGGAAGGCTTTTTGTATGGGAGAGTGCGTGGGCAGTTGCTGTGGTTTGGGATGTTTTCATCATTTCTCCCCAAAATATACTATATGAACAATCTAGTTCTCCACTTTGGGGGCTTCCCTGAAAGAAGACTGTTAAAGGAAAAGTTCAGAGAACACAATTAACAGTATGTTTTCCCCTCACTTCACCTAAAGGCCTTTTGCTACATTCAGTTACTGTTCATTTTCTATTTTACAAATGTTAACCGATGTGCTGAAAAAACAGAGGCAAAAAATCTAGGACATTGTTGCTTTAAGAATCTAGACTAAAACACCTTAAATGAACTCTGCAGCAGACAGATGAAAAAAAAAAAAAAAGGCCCTTCTCTGGCCCTTGCTGCTTTTGCCATTATTCATGATGTAATTTTTCAGGTGTTAGTTTGGCAGAGAAAGATTGGAACAGGGCTTGTTGCTAGGACATGAATGAAGGAGAGGAATCCCATTGGTTCTCTGGGACTTCACGGGAGCCAATGGGAATGAAGGGGATGTAGGTGGAGGGGGCGGGGAGTCAAAAAAAAAAAAAAAAAAACTCTCCGGCTGGACTGTTCTTGTATTTGCTATGCTAAAGTGGGGTACTGTAAGTTTATGGGGTTTTTTTTTTTTTTTTAGGTCTATGTGTAAGGTGTGGGTGGGTAGTGTTGTCCGAGGGACTAATGCTGAAGAGTGAGCAAGAGGCAGCTTTGTTCACACGGTCCTGCGTTTCACTAATAGCTCACTGTCACCAGCAGTCTGGAGCAGTCTGCAAACGAGGTTGGGCACATTTCACACCCTTACCCTGCAGAGCCACACAACGCTCGGGGGATGCAATTATGCTAGAGCTGAGTTGGGAGGTGGGAGTGTGGGTGGAGCGGGGCTGGAAGATTTCTCTGGTCTTAATCACCATACGTGAACCCCGAACAACCTTTGGCAACGTAAGTGAAACAGTTTTGTGTAACGTAAACCGGGGGCTCATCACGTTCCCTGCCCAAGGCTTCGGAACCGCCTCCCGACTCGCTTCCCGCGGCCTCTCAAGGGGTCACGGCAAGATCTGGCCCAGCAAAAGCTCCAGTTCTGATAACAACCACGTGTAGGCACCGTTGGGCCGAGAATGTCACCCGGCTGCCAGACCCGGGCTATAAAACATTCACCCACTTCAGCCGTTTGAGGCTCAGTCTCCTGGCTAGCAAAGTAAGCAGTTTCGTGTGCCGGTCAAACTCAGCGGCTCGATTCTAGGCAGTTCCTTGCAAACCTAGGCAGGAAGAGAAGCTCTGATTCCTGCAGGGCCCCTGCTTTCCCTCCATTGATTGCACGGACTTGACAAGCATCCACCTCCCTTGCCATATTCCATTGTCTGGGCTCCGGCTGTAACCCACACCTTCTCTTTCATAAACGTGCAGTGTGTGTGCGCTGGGTGACTTGAAACACGCATGCAATAAATTCACTTCTTATTGGGTTATGGACCTAGCCAGTTTATTTACACCCTGGAGGGGGCCCTACCTCTGCCAGATTCCTAACTTCAGAGATCCTGTGGCTGGAATCCAGCAATATAAAAGGATTTCTCCTTGTAATCGGAGCACTTCCTAAGACCACAGGCAGTTTCAACCAATTAACATCTCTGATTGCAACAGAACATTTTAGGAGACTCAGAAGGACCAGGAGGGTTTTCAACCATAAGCCTTTATTGGATCCATGGCAGGAATTGATCTGATTATTGATTTCTTTCTTGTGGATTTCTATGACTTCTCAAGATTTGGGGGGAAAGAGGGTGGGCCATGAGCAGTAAATGGGAGGAGACAAAAGCACAAAGGGAGATTTTTAGATAGGTCTTTCTTTTTCTGTCAGTTGCACAAATCCCAGGCTCTGCTCACATCCGCCCCTCCGCACTGATAGAGAACACGGCTCCAAGTGCAGACCCTAATTGCAGTCCTTCAGGTGACAGGTAGCCTGTGTGCTTCAGTTCAAAGCCAAAGTGGAGGTTGAGTAAATCTGATTTCAGACAGTCAGCATTTCAAAATAAAAGCGTTCAACCTTAAGCCCCAAACAGGAGGCCTCCTTGCAGCCTTTTACCAGGAATCCTGTGAGATGTACTTCAGTCAAGGTCTCCGCTCAAACCTCACTTTGTTCTCCGTCCTCGTAAAACCTCAGACTGCTTACAAAGCTGCCCCGCCTGAACCAAGCAGAGGCCCCAGAGACTAGTGCCAGGGAGTGTGAAATGCATGGGAACGATGTTGCAGCCAGCCCACACTGTGGGGTGGGGGGCCGGCCGCCTCTGAGGGGGACAAAATGGTCCCAGAAAAGAACAAGGAAGGTTACATGGTGTCTTCCTTCCCTGTATCTCAATGCACTAATTAATCAGGGGCCCTTTTATATATATTAGGGAAACGGGTAAAAATCATAAGATCTGAGCTCTCCCTTTCATGGAAAAAAGGGAGAGAAAAAATTACGGGTCCAGTTAAACAATCAATATTAGAGCTCTCTCGTTTAAGTAATACGGATTGTATTCAAGGCCGGGATCTAACTTCAAGCCTCTACATAACCAGTTTATGTATTATTAACTCTGTATAAAAGCACTGTCATTCCTTGGTGCAAAGAACTAACAAAGGCCCCCGAAAGTTGAGAGATCTGCTTGGTGATCCCCAGTCTGCCTGGGACAGGAGCCAGGAGGGGACACCTCCACTCTGAGCAGGAAAGGACCCTCCACCCACAAACTTCAGAAAGGAACACATTTTCATTGTCACTGTGCGAACCGTAAGCTAATTATGTTTTCCTGCAAGGGAAGCAAATTATGTTGATTGTACAATAAAAGCTATTGTCATTCTCAGTATATTCATCATGACTCAGAAAGATGCAAAAATATTGACTTGCTCTAAATAGCATTTTACTTTTCTCTCCAGACAGCAGTTTTTAAGACACAGAATGACCAGAGATAGTTTTGTTAACCAGTCACAGGGAGGGAATGTGTCAGCAGAGATGAGAGTTATGGGTATAACCTAAGCCACCATTTGTGAATGACAGAGCGCCCTCAGGGGAAGGATACACGTCTCAGGCTTCACGAAAGAGTTAACCTGGACTATTCCATATATATTTTTAAAATTCCTTAAAACTCCCAGTAGTACCTACGGTAACAAGAAATTAACAAAGCCCACTGACATGTCTGAAAGGAAGGTGATTAATGAAAGTCATTAGGCTGCATTGAATTATTAAAATATGAAATCTTCTGTAGGGATGACCAAAAAAGGCAGAACATTTTTGCAGTTCAAAAATTAAAACCATACTCCGATTCATTAGCTGAGATGGGAACTCACACGTTTTAGCCTACAGTGTTATTCACAGATGTGTAAATGACTAATATTGCACACCTTTGTAACGGTTCTTGTAAAAAGAAAAAAAAGGAAAGAAGAGAAAAGAAACAACAACCAGACTTCAATGATTTGATTGCTTGTAGGACAGAGGAGATCTTTTGAAAGAACGACAACCAGCCTTTCGGGTTTACTTTGAAAATGCCCCGAGGCTTTGAAATGCCAGGTGTGTGTGACAGGGGCTTGTGACAAAAGTCAGGCTGGGGACAGTGAAGGGCAGAGAACCACCTCTTGACACATTCCTCAGCTGTGTCTTCAAAGTAGTCGATGTCTCCTTCCTTCATACTAAATCAAATCGAACTCCTTGGCTTGATGTTGAAATCCCTAACTGTGATGCTCTGCCCCACCTGTCCTGACCCTAGGAGACCAGCTCCAGGTCAGTCAGGCAAATCCCACTACCTTGTTCCAAACCATACTCACTTCTCCTTCTACATCCCCAGGCAGCTTGTCCCCTGCCTGGAATATCCTTTCATTCTCTCTGATCCACCCTAGCCGCCCCACCTCTCAGAACCCAGCTTCAGATCCCCACAAAGGCTTCTGCTCTCTTCTCCCAGATCTTCACACGCAGAACCTAAGCTGTCTATGATTTAATTGAAATCTGATCATGTCTCTCCCCTGCTTTAAAACCTTCTATGGCACCCTCTGCCTTCAGAATAGATGCTCAGACAAATTCGTTCCTCTGGAATCTGGCCCTAGCCTATTCCCCCAACCAGTGGGTAGTGGTGGTTAACCCACTTCGGAGCCAGACCACCTGGGTGAGGACCCAGCTTTGCCACACCCGGGTACGACCTTGGGCGATTGCTTCACGTCCTTGAGCCTCAGTTTTGACAAAGGATTATTGAGATGATTACAGAGTTAATATATGTGAAGCACTTAGAATGGTGCCTGGCATATTCTTGGCACTGGATGTGTATTTCTTATTACCATTATCATTAATGTTATTTCTCCACGTCACAATCCTGCCCTCCGGCAAACTATTCACCATTCTATTTGGCTTTTCCACCAACATCCATTGTTTAAAGTCCATCAAAACCTACTAATCCCCAGGCCCCACTCTCATACCACGTTCTCCAAAATTCTGTCCTGGATTCAGCCCCACTAATCTACCCAGGGCTAGACTTCCTCAGCACATGATCTGTTTCTCTGACGAGGGTTAGCATCACCTGCTTTATAACACAGCTTTGCACAGCAATTGAGGGTAGGGGCTATATCTATCTTTACATCCACTCTCCACTTGTAGCAGAAACTTAGTGCTCAAACATTCCAGGTGTTCTATATGTTCCAGCCTCTCTTGCATGACTTTGGGGTCATATGACTAGTTTAGGTCAACAGACTGTAAGCAAAAGTGGGAGATGTCACTTCTGGGCTGCAGGTTGAAAGCCAATGTGCCTCATCCATCCTTCTCTTCCCTTTGGAAACCTTAGAGGTCACATGTCTCCCCAGAGTGCGACTAGAAGATGGCAAGCTGCCATCCGTATGGATCCCTGAATGACTGCGTGGGGCTGGTACTCCCGATGACCCTTCTTGGGTGTGTTACCTGAGCTAGAAATAAACTTTTGTTGTGTTAAAGCTCTGAAGTGTGTGCACTATTGTTACCTCAGCATAGCCTAGCTTATCCTATTATACCCCACCCACCACTTTTCAACACTCAGGGAACTTAGCACATAGGGAGTATTAAATATTCAAATGCTGAAGGAATAATGTACAAAATGACTTTTTAAAAAATATGTCTTTTGGGCTTCCCTGGTGGCGCAGTGGTTGAGAGTCCGCCTGTCGATGCAGGGGACACGGGTTCGTGCCCCGGTCCGGGAAGATCCCACATGCCGCGGAGCGGCTGGGCCCGTGAGCCACGGCCACTGAGCCTGCGCGTCCGGAGCCTGTGCTCCGCAACGGGAGAGGCCACAGCAGTGAGAGGCCCGCCTACCACAAAAAAAAAAAAAAAAAAAATGTCTTTTAGTATAATGGTGCTCAATCCAACTTCAAGCATTTTATTTTGACTCCTTACTTAGAATGCATATCCTCTGTGGGTTTTCTCTGTTGGCCAAAGGACCTACCATAGCACTGAACATGTGCTTAGTAAGACCTGGTGATTAATGAAGGGTCAGCTTCTGTTCACCAGCTCACGAGAATCCACTCCATCTGAGACCAGGGCTTGGTAGTAAGAGCCGATTCCTCCAGAGCTACTTCTGACTCTATGCCCTACCGGGGTTTAGTGAGATGATGACTGAGCCGTGCAGTGACTGCCCAGCTCCAGAGACCACAGTTCTTCAGTCAAGAGGACAAAAGAGATAAAACTGTTTTTCAACACTTTTTAACCCATACCTCAGTAAGTCAAGATTTTATTAGGGCTTTTGCTAAGCGGTTTATAGTATAAACATTCACTTTCTAAACATGAAAGTATAATGAATATATTTCTGAAGAGTACCCCTTCTTTCCCTCCGTTGTCTGCTCTAAAGATTCTGATACACACTAGATGGGTAGAGATGTAGCTCAGCCCCTGTAACAGTGCAGTTTTCTACCATCTTCATCCCAGAAGGATGAATCAGGAATCCCATGTGATTACCCCACCCTCAAAGAGCCTCTGACTTTGGTGGAATCTAAAGAACCAGGTTCAAGTCCCAGATCCACCTAGTGGGTAACTCATCGCTTCTATGTCTCAGTTACCATCTGTAAAAAGGGAGGGGGAAAAAAAGGGTCCTCTTTCCTTCCCTCACCCTTAGGATAGCAAGGGATGCAATGAGAAAATGTGTTTTCCTATTAGTTTCTTAATAAAAGCCCCTATTCCCTAGAACATTCATGTAAATATACGGGACAAAATCTACCTTTTAGGGCCGCCGCGTATATCTGGAGTGTATGTTTTAGCTGTCAGTGAGAATGCAACACTCAGAAATCTAGGCATCAAGCTCCTCTTTACCGTCAGGGTCATGGGAAGTTTGCCCACACAAGGAAAGACTAAAATAAAATAGAACAGAGGCAACTCAATTCAGAAGAAGAAGGGTAAACTTTGGGGTTTCTCTATTGACTGGGGTTTAAGAAAAAGCATTAGTTAAGAGGAGGAATATTTGGTCAACTCAGCTGGGGAAAGCTTTCCACTCTGGGGTCATGCCATAAAACTAAGGTGCCATAAACTCAAAGCCATCTCTTCCACTTGAAAAAGAAGAAAAAAAGTCTGAAATTCTTTATAGGGAGGATAATTCAAGAATAGACATCATCTGTGGTGAGATAACCCACCTAAACCTGGCTCCATTCCAGAATATCAGAAGCTTATACAGAGCATCCAGGATTCAGGTAATTACCATCATCCTGACTTGGCCAGTCCACCAATGGTAGATTACGCCACGGGGCCCGGGCACCTCTCAACTATCCTCTTAATTGGTTTTCTCCTGTTCCAGCTGCTCTCAGAGCCAGTTTGTCCTGTGGGGCATTGCCCCCGAGTGGACAGAACTAGCTTAGAGTTGCCAGGGCCACCGGGATGTCCAAGTGCTCTAAACCCCTAAATGTGCAAGTTCAGGACATCTCAGAGGGGAAGGGCTGGCTGAAGGTAAGCCCTCTCAGCCAGGAGAGATGGGCTCATCAGGTCACTGCTTAAAATGTAACAGGGAAGCAAAGCTGGTCTCTTGAGCCAGGTGGGAGCCAAGGCTGGTAATTAAGAGGTAAGTGACACTGGAGCCAGTGGGCTGGGAATTAACCAAGCAGATGGTGGAGGTGGAAGTGCAGTTGCTCCCCAGCCGAGTGCCCTTGTGCACAAATGACATTGCTGGTTAAGTGTCCTGCCAAGGCTCCAGCTCTTCGACATGGCAATGCCACTGTCCTGCCTCCTGCTGCATGGAGACAAGTCAGAGCCATTCCTCCGTCTCCCCCAGAGCATGTCAGAAGCAGTGCCTATCTCAGCCACAGAGGTCTCTGCTTGGGGGACATCTTACTCTCCTGCTTGATCTTTGAGATTTCTTTCCCATTCATTAGACAATGAGCAAGTACCAATCATGTGTCTGGCTTTGTGCTATACCCTGGGGACTCTAAAATAAATAAGACATGATTCCTACATTCAAGACATTCAGACTAGTAAACTGCATCATGCAGGTGATGCAGTTTCCAGGAGAGAAGCCTGGCATGTTGATAACTGATTTCCTCTGAACACTGTCTTCTCTGGCTCTGAGGGTCCCACACCCACCTGGTTTTACTCCTCAATCAGTGGTTTCTCCATTTCAGTTTCCTTTGCTGAATCCTCATCCTCCATTTCTCTACATTTTAGAAAGTCCCAGGGCTCCTTTCCTGGACCTCTCCTCCCCTGGGTGATGTCTGACCTGGTGGCTTTAAGTACCATCTACTGACAATTCCCAAATTTCTATCTCCGGCCCAGACTTCTCCCCTGAGCTCTATTTCATGCCTGCAATTGCTCCCTGGCATCTGTGCTTAGCCGCCTAAGAGACATCTCAAGCTATCTTTTTACCTATTGATTTCCCTCTTCCCCAAATCTGCTTCCACCTCCACCACCAAACAATCGCTCCCTCAGTACACGGCAAGACTCAGTTGCTCAAATAGAAAACCCCAAAGTTCTCTCTGCTTCTGCCACTACTCTCATGTTTTCTCCAGTCCATCAACAAATCCAGAATAAAATCTAGCACCTGGCTCCTTCTCACCACCTCTTCTGCTCTTATTCTCATAGTGGTTGTGGATCCTATCCCCAGAATATGCATGTATGCAACCTTCTCCCTATAATTTCAGTGATTTCATAGGGGGAGGGGTTTAATCAATAGATTCCAGGGTAGGAACCCAGGTCATCGGCCACTATAAATGAGTGTTTCCATCTGTTTAACAGTTTTAGATGTTAAGCTACTTAGGGACAGGAATCCTTCATGTAATTGTCTCAGTAGGGCACCTGGCACAGTGCCTCATAAAGCTAATCCCTTAATTAAGTTTTTGAATATAATATGAAGAAAATTAAGCATTCATCCAATAAATATTTATTGAACACATACCACGTGCAGGGCCTGCGTTGGTTGTCATGGGGTTTACAAAGATTCCGACAAAACATAGGAAGAAAGTGAGTCAACGACACAAGAGTGGCATGGACAGAAAGGAGACGTCAGTTCTAGCTTCAGGGTCCAGCATTAGAGAAGATGCAGGGGTGAATAGGACAAGATAGGTTTGTTGAAAAGTAAGGCAACCCAACCTGGCTAGAACAAAGGGATCATACAGGGACTCAGTGGGGCCAAAGTTGAGAGGTAAAGAGCAGTGGAAATAACTCTCAAGCAAAACCTTCCTGTGGCTGAGCTGGCAGGAAGAATCATTTGTCACTATTCAAAAACCATCCAATCACTGAAAGGGGTGGAGCAGCCTTCTTTATCGCCCGATTTTCATTTGGAAGAAGGAATACGGTTTAGGTCAAACCACTTAGAGGGTAGTGGGGCATTGGGGTCCTTACAGAGGGCACTGGGGTATTGATGTGCTTAGACATGTACTATGTGTGTCATAGGTGTGTGCCACGGCCTTCTAGCATGACTGTAAGCTCTTTGAGGGCGACTATAATAATAAGCTCTCATTATGGCAGTAGTTAAGAGCTTACAAAACACTTCAACATGCATTATCTTTCCTTAATCTTTAAAGCTTCCCACTGAAAGAACCGTTATTCTAGCCGCATTTTGCAATAAAGAAATTCAGATTTAAAGAAAGGGAGAAGGAATTCATGTTATTGAATATCTACCAAGTACCAGTTTGTCAAAAATATTTCATTTATTCCTCACTGAAATGCCACAAAATAGTATGAATATTCCTAATTTACCGGCGCAGAAACCGAGGTTCAGAAGGGTTGAATAACTTGCTGATACACAACAGGGAGGTAATACCACCGGTCTATGGCCCCCTTACCACTAGCAATGAGTACGGTGGCAGACATGTGGCAGATGTTTAATAGATACAACTTGAATTGGTGGATTAATGGACGGCAGGATGGATAGTGGGACCAAGTGGCTAGTGGGGAGCCCCTTCATTATGACACAGAACACAGGACCTTCTAGAGTCACAGTAACTCAAGAAAAGGTCCCTGCAGGAAAAAATCTGGGGAATTTGAACAAAATTAACTTCAAACTTATCACTCTCTTTCATCTAGGGGGACTGGAGCTCCCATACACAAAGCTTACCTAGCAGTTTCTTTTAGCCACTTTGAGAATCCTGCTTGTCTGTCTTTTAATGGGTCTTTACCCTGTGCCCACAGTTCCAACCCTCTGTTCCTGATGACAGTGAACCCATAGCATCCAAGCCAAGGGAAGAGACATGTCCCCAAATAATGAAAGTAGACCATTTATAGCTTTCTTATCACCAGACCTCTAAGTGGCAGGCAGAAGGATCGCTGTTTCTGAAACCAGAGAATTTACAGATAATATTTCTAAGGTCTTGGTAAATCGAATTTACAACCAGACTCTTCTTTTGCATAGCACCGTTCCTTTAAGATATTCAGCTGATTATAATCACTCTCACTCCACCCATACTCCTATTTCCTGGGATCTCCTTCTCCATACCAATTTATCTGATAGCATCTGAGGATGAAATCAGTTCTGTGGTCCTACAAGAAGTTGCAGCAGAGATGAGATCTAGATCTAGAGAGCCTCGAGGAGCAGGGTCAATGTATAATGTATAATTTTGTGCTCCCACAGAGCCTGGTACAGCGTCTCATGAGAGTTGCTCAATAAATTATCACTGAATTGCATTGAAGTGAACCAAAATGGTTCTATGAATAGTGTTCAGAGAGGGTATGGTATGTGATTCTTTGGTCAGAGACTGAGTCTCTTGTAGGGGGAGGACTCTTGTGCTTCTAGTTTAGGATGGAGGATAAAGAGATGAGAACCTCTCTCTATCACAAGGTGATGTCCCTAAGCCCAATCAGGTTGCCAGGTGTCCATTCTCGACCAATGGAATCAGTCACCAAAGCCACCTCGTGTTGTCCTTCATGGGATTTAAGCTGCTATTTGATTCAGCATGAGACTTATTTTCTACAAGAATCCCACAGACATGGTCAGCTTAGTCCTGAATTCAGAAAGTACTGGAGACTCATTTCCTACCCTACAGAGATAGAGCCTAGGAGTGGGGGGCAGGGACAGAGGATGCTTTGAAGAGAGTAATCAAGGAAACATTGTCCGGACAAAGCATATAAGCCAACATAATTACCCACCATCTGTTATATGGACTAAGGATGGTTATTTAGTGATCAGAACAGACCCCATGTTTCCTGGCCCAGGCTCTTCATGGAAACTGCTTTGTGTTCTGAACTTGGTTCTTTTGACTCTCTGCACACAATTGACTGGTATGGGGAAGAGCGGTGAAATGGCGATGCCTCTGTAGATGTGATGACAGTGCATTTCCCATATAGCCTGGACAGGAATACCACTCTAGCAATCTTTTGATTTTAATTAGTATTTGCTGCATATTTGGTGGATCTGCTAGTGCAAAGGGCCCCATGTAAGAGCAAAGTCTGATTACTATGGTTTATGACTCAACTCCTTTCTCAAGCACTGTGTTGACACAATTTAAAATCCCACTGCAATTTCAAAGGCAGAGTTGATCTCTTTTACATGTATCGGGAAAGCAGCTTCCCAGAGGAACACAACTGGAGATTCTCACTGTCTTAGGAGCCATACTTAAAACTCACACTAATACAAATAAACCCAGAGATGGAGCTTCAATAAAGTAGACTCTGTGACCTGTTTATGGCTGGTGGTTCCTACACAAGTAGTCAATTCTCAATTATGCACTCAAATAAGGGACTAATAGTGCAGAAATCTAAAGGGATGTCAATGAAAAGATATTCCTCTTTGTCCACTGCTTTATCCACTCACTCTTTCAATAAGCATTTATTGAGGGCCTACTAAGTACCAGGCAATGTGCTAAGTTCTGGAGATTCAAAGCTGACTAAGACATGGTACTTGCCCTTTAGGAACTCATGATCTAGTAGGGGAAATGGACAAAAAAAATAATCACAGCACAGTATGATAAATACTATATACAGTAAAGGTACACAGATTTGCTGAGAGCATGAAAGAGGAATGCTCTCATCTTCTGCCCTGGTGACGGCCCACTGAGTCTAATCCAGCTGAGGTGGGTCCCTGGCATGAGCTGGGCAGCAGCCAGGCCATTGTCCTACAGCCATGATCCATAGAGCCAGCAAACCAAGCTAATTTGAGGAAACCAATGAACCTGAGAACACTGACTGATTACCGTAGCAAGCAGAGCTTGAGGCAAGGATTGAGAAGTGAATTGTGGAGTAAGGACTGGAACTCCAAAAAGGAGGCGAATAAGGAGCAGTGGGATAATTCTAGAGACAGGTGTAACTGGCTGTTGTCAAGAGCGGCCTTCCATGCTCCTCACTACATGGATGGAGAGCACAAGTGAGTGTCAGGAACAGGAATGGAAAAGGAAAGAGTGACTAATTCTGTCTGCAGAGGTTGGAGAAAACTTTAGAGTTGAGTCAGGTATGCTGGTTTTGAAGCATCAGTACAAGTTTGCCATAGAAAATTCACTAATTAGATAACAGTGTTGACGCTTATACGGCAAAGAGTTGTGGATGTAAGATGAAGAATACATTTGGTTGATCTTTTCTTAAGGTCAGATTTTGAAAATTTTTCCTACGGCATTCAAGGCCACGCATCATCTGACATCAATCAATATTTAAATCCCAGGGCATCCCTTCACATATCTATTATCTTCCAGATACACTGGACAACTTCCGGCTCTGTAACTTTGCTTCTACTGTCCCCTCAGCCTAAAATCCCCTGCCTTGCCATTTTCCTACTGAAATTGTACACATCTTTCTATACCTAACTCAAATATTGCCCCCTCTAGGGAGACTTCCCTCACTACCACCAACAACCCCCCACCCCCAGGCCCCAGGGAAAATGAGCCATTCTTTATTCTGGGCTTCCAAGACTTACTACTTATACCTCCACTGGCCATCCATTCTATTCTGTCTCAGATTCGACACAGTGATTCACATGGCTTTTTGCCCTTGATAAAGAATAAATGGTAAGTAAATAGTAAAATCCTTGAAGACACAGGCACTTCTTTTTCGTCTTGCTTTTTTATTTTGAAAATTTTTCATCTACAGGAAAATTGAATGACTAGTCAATGAACATCCAATACACTCCATCCTTGCTTTACCAATTGCTAACATTCTGGCACATTTGCCTTTCCTTCCCTGGATCATTGGAAGATAAGTTGCCAACATCATGGCATTCATCCTGAAATGCCTCTAAGGATGAGGAGTGTCTCCTATACAAACGTAATACTATTATCACATCCAAAAAATTAGCAATAATCCCATCATGCAGCCTACACTCAGGCTTCCCTGACCGACTCAAAAATGTCTTTTACAAGCTTTCCCCCTTGGATCTAGGCTCTAGTCAAGGTCCACATATTGCATTTCGTTATAATGCTTCTTTGGTCTCTTTTAATCTGGAAGAGTTGCTCCTGGGTATAAGCTTTTCTTACCCATCTTTTTTTTTTTTTTTAATGTAGTAGGTATTTAATAAATGTTTAATGATGGAAGAAACAGGTGGATGGACAAATGAACCCCAGTGATGCAAGATCCCTTGGCAGTTCCTCCAAGAAGGGACCGAATTCTACTGAAGGGACTTACAAGTGTCCTTTGTGAAACCACCAGGCACCGGGTAGGGGACTAAGTCATCGTCTGCCCGTAGCTGCTTCTCGTCAGATTTCCACTTTAATCGTCATGAACTAGCCCTTAGGCCACTGGGGAAATGGCTCTAGAGTGATTGAAGGAAAGAAAAGAATTTGGTCCCTCACATCTGACCAAAGATGGGGAGGTCCCAGAGAGCAGGGACTCATTGCGGAATGTCAGAGTGAGAAGAGGCCTCAGAGGTCATGTCCAGGAGAGAGAACTCAGGCCCAGAGAAGTACAAGGGCTCCTTCGAGGCCACACAGGGAACCTTTGCCCCTGACTCCTGTCCAGCTTCCTTTCTACTTGACCTGGTCACCACGATGATATCCAGGATCTTTGCCTCTCGTTTCCAGTGACTTATGGTCATTCACTCAACCTATAAGCATCACAGATCTATTCTCTGAAACCCTACCTCAAGGGATGAGCCAGTGACTATTCCTTGCCCACGCAGGATGGAGTTATTTCAGAGGGTGATTGTTGCCCCCAGTGGGGAAAGACTGAGAAGCAAACAGCATCTTAAACAGTCACAGGGAAGGCTGGCAAGAACCAAGCCCATGGTCTCACCAGCCTGAGGGGGGGGATGGCTCCGCGTTCACTTGGTTCACTGTCATCTACTTAATCCTACACACGATGCTGAAATTTTCTAGGGCCCTCTTGCCTCCCCCATAAAAACAGATCACTGCAGATCTGTTATTATACGATGGCCTTGTGCAGGCGTGAATCCCATTTGGAAACGGAAGTGATAAATGAGGGACATCAGGGTGCAGGGTGATTCTCATTTCTGAGTGTATGCATTTATTTAAATGAGCAAAACTGAAAATTCCTCAGGAAGTATTTGCTCTTTCCAAATTTCTTAGAAACAACAGTGACACAGGTTTGTGGTCATTGGAGAGTTTCACTGAACAGGGAAAAGTGATAGTAGAAGAGGTGATTGGCTCAGTGATTGGAGGAAGAGTTTCGACCATCACTGAGGAGCTAGTGCTCTTATACAGAAATTCCAGGCTTGGACTCGAACTTGAGTGGCTTTGGCAAAACCCCTTAACTTTTAGGAACCTCATCTAGTTGGGATAGAACCTCATCAAGCTGGGATAGAATCAGTGATTTTTTTTTTTTTTTTTAACTTTCGGGTGTACATTAAAATCATCTGGGGGCAGGGGGACTGCGGATTAAAATTACGATATCTGTCTCCCACCCTATTTCCATTCTGATGTCAGCATCTCTGGGGGAGCATCCAGGTGATTCTTAAGTAGCCAGGGTTGAATAGCCTGGATTATAGAATCTCTAAAAGCTGATTCTCAGAAGGGAATAAAGTTATCGTGGCAGTGGAGAGGAATACTGGAATTTCTCGGCTATTCTTGGTGTACAAAGACTGTGGTAAGTATCGTGCTCACCTGTCTACTGACTGGATGATTTCCGCAAGCTGAGCACCTGCTAGGATGGAGGTGCAGCTCTTACCACTGACCATCAGCATCTCCCCAGCAACGTGGAGGGACACATGCGTTTTCCAAACTGAGAGGAAAACAGTCTGCAGCTTGGACCCCTAAACATTATGGAGGTGTTCAGCTAGCCTTGTGGAGGTCCCATCACCCTTCCTATGTCTAATCCAGGCAGCGGGGTGGCCGCTGGAGCAGGGAGGGGCGAGTGCGAGGTCCCGACCACATCTGACAAGATGGCCGATCTGCCTGCTTGTCTGCCTGATGCCGGCACCAGCCACCAGCTCCTGACACACAGGACACGAAGCATCTGCCGGACGGGTGCCGGCTTTTGATCAGGAGCGTGTTAAGCCAGAGACCTGCAGGGAAACAGCCAGGCTCCCCGCAGTCGGCTAGCAGGAATCTCTCTGCAACCGCAAGAGAGGTGCTTGCAGAATCTGAGCACAGATGGAAAAGTGGGGTGCAGGCAGGAGGAGGGGGGCCTCATGACGGAGGCTGTCTCCTAATGCCAGGCTACTCCATCTCCGCTAAGGGAAGCAAGACACCCTTTCCTGTCTGACGATCGGAGCAGGATTCCTGGGCTGCCTGAGCACATGTGTTACTCTTCCCCAGGGCTCGGTGAATCTCTTAGCCTCAGCTGACACGTCTGTAAAACCCGAGACCACCAGAGTGGGTGCCCGGTTTCCGGGGTGTCAAGCACCAGGGTGCGGCAGTGACCGACTGCAGCAGGGCTGTTTACAAGACACTGGAGGCCTCCAGCAGGTCCAGACGCCTTCACGATGTCCTGCGTTTTCTAACTGGGTCCTCCAGGGCCTTCTGCTGGTGTGCTTAGGAAACCCAGTCTGTGTCCCTAGCTGGAGACTAGGGGTACCCCTCACAGCTGTGTTAAAATACCGGCCCCTCCTCCCTGGCCCCCTTCCTGAGCTGCCAGGCCAAGTGTGAGCAGAGGCCCATCCACAGGCAGATAGCATTCTGTGTCTCACAATAGCAGCTACATGACTTGAAGGGCTCTTCTCTTAGAAAACCAAATGCTCACCGGTTCTACTTATTTGCTCTAACCTTCAAAGAGCCCAGAGGTCCCTCCCTAGTTCAACAAATAAATCCAGTTCCATTCTAGCAGACTTCGACCCACAAAGTTCTATTGTTACGCCTTCCCTGAATTTCCCCCTGTTCTGTCCCTCTCGGGCACCTCAGCCCCAGGCGGCTCACCCTTCTTTCGTTTGGGGGATAAATCAACCTCTGGGTTTTTGTGCGCATTTTTTTTTTTTTTAATTCTTTCAAAGGGTAAGGAATGTTGACACCCCCTGAAACATGCCTCTGATGTCTGGTTAGACTTCAGACGGCTGTATTTGAACATGTGCTGACGCAATCGGGCAGATTGGGTTAAACCAAATATTACAATTGCAAGAACTCATCTGGAACTAATAATTTTGAGGCCACCAAAAGTAAAAGGGCCCGGCTTTGGGCCTGGCCATTGGCAGAGGCCAGGCCGGGCCGACGCTGCCACCTGCCGGGAGCGTGGGGAACAGGGCGCGCCGTCCTGGCCTTCCTGTTTTGTTGGGGACGCACTGGCTCCCACGCACACACCGTCCCCAGCCTGCCAGACCAGGGCTATTTTAAAAAGCTAGCGCCTCTCCCCAGCCCTCGGTGTAAAGATAGCTAGTCTGGCCGCCCTGGCTTTACTCTGGGGAAGAAGGAGAAAAAAAAAAAAAAAAGCCTCCCAATTATAGAGCCAGGGCTGGCTACAAAGGCAGTTTGCACTTGGCTCCCCATGAGACATGTGCCCTTGGATTAAACAGATCACGCGTCAGTGGCTCACTTAGGAGGAAGGCTCGTTCAAGTAAGGATTTTAATTTTGCGGGGGATGAAGCGAACGCACATCTCTGGGTTCTGTTGGCACACTGCTGAACTGCAAGTCACATGCCGGATCCAGAAATGATGAAAACATCTGTTTTCGCTTTAGACCAGCGAGGCTCCGGCTGCGGTGCGGAGGGGCGGGGCAGGGAAGGGAAGGGCTTTGCTCACCAGCGCCATCTGCTGAGCCTGGTGTAGAAGCGCGTGCGTCCCAAGCACACTGCGGCTTGACGTTCACCCCGGGAAGGGGGAGATCAACAGGTGCGGGGGGGAAGGGGAGGGTCTGTGCCCCGGCGATCACTCTCCTTGGAGGACAGCCCTGATTTTGCCCTGGAGACTGTCCAAGTCCGTATTGCCTCGGAGTGTTCACAACAAAGAGCTTTGTCCCTGGGGACTGCTCTGGGGCAGAAGAGGAGGAGGGAGAAGCGGCAAATGAATTCCCAGGTTGGGAGGGAAGGAGGTAAAGCGGGAGGGGAGTAGCTGGTTGGTGGTTTGCAGACACTAAAATTTGCTGTTCCTTCTGGCTGAAATCTACCAGAACAAAGGAACCGCACCTCGTCTCTAGGAAAATTCCCAGCTGCACTTCCCCCAGCCGTCCCTCCTTCCTGCCATGGTGGCTTTTACTCTAAATGTTCCAGTATTCACAGAGACTATTCTGGTGAGGCAGGGCTTGATCAACCCTTGGACATAAAATCCACCCAGCCCGGTGTGAATGGAGCGCTGGGGATCGGTTCTGAATAGGAGCCATACTGACAGCCAAGCCACCGCATTTTTTCAACGTTCAGCAAATATTTACTGCCTGCCTGCTAGGTGCCCAGCACTCACTCAGCACAACTATCTGTCATACAGTTTTTAAAACAATACAAATATGTCAGAGGAAAATGTATGTTTAATGTCAAGTCAGTGTCCGTGACAAATGACAGCTGTGAGTTCAGAGGCAGGGAGGGGATTCCAGACCCTCAGTCGACCTTTTCTCAGTGTTTGGGGGCAATTCTGAGAGGTCTGATTCTCCCAATCATCGCTTGTGTTGTCTAATCCCCTAAATAACTGATTTCAGTCAACCCGTGTCAGCCTTGACCTCCATTCCTCCAGCTTAAAGTCAAATCCTCGTCTCCAGTTTCTGGGGAGCTCATTGCCAGAGGACAACCCTGCTAGGGGACCATTCAAACTGCATCCTATCACGCAAAATCAGAATTGGGTGGGTCCTAGACTTGACTCCCAGGCAACATCCTTGGGAGAAGCAAAATTCCAAGATACAGCTGTGTGAACAGAACTCCCCAACAAGACACAGGCTGTGAGGGGTTAATCTACAGGGGAAAGAACTGTGGTCGAACGTAAAGGTCCAGGCTCACAGATCTCACTCAGTCCCTTTACCTCCCTTGACACACATCTGCTGAACACACCCTCAGTTCTCTGCTGCCTACCTTTGACGTTCCCAGAAGAGGAAAGTCTGCTAATACGGACTGGAGTCAATCTGTCTGCTCATCTTTTCCCACCTTACCTATAAACTCCCCAGTTCAAAGGGAAACTGAGGTTCTCTACTGAGGCTCAGTCCTTCCCATTCTTCCATTTCACCCCTAAATAAATACAGAAAGAGATGTCCTCTGCATGGGTCTTTTGAGCATGAGCCCTTCTCCTTGCTTGGTGCCCTGCAAACACACACTGTACTTTCCTTCACCACAATGTGTCAGTAAATTGGCTTTGCTGTATGGCAGGCGAGTGGACCTCAGTTCAGTTCAGTAACACCACCATCTAAGGGATGAGTCAGAAAGAGTTTCATTTCCTCTTTCTGAGGAACTGAGAACCAGCTCAGTCTTCACAGATCTTGCCCTACTCTAGCTGTATCTCCAGCGGCCTTATCTGTTTCCATAGAGCCCAAGTTCTTCAATGGCTGGGGCCCAAATTCATCCTCAAAGCTGTTTACAAGTCAAGCCTGCCCTGCTCTGGTGGTGGAAAATTACTAGTTCAGGGGAACCATGCAAATCATTACAATCAACTTCAGTTTTTGTTGCCTTAAGAGATGAGAACATGAGACTTTGTTTTAGCCTGGTTTGATTTTGATCTGCCCCGGAGAGTTCTGATGAATTTTCTTTGTTTTGTAAACTGAGGAAACCTGGTCACCGGCCCATATTTCTTTGCCGGACTCCTCCCTTGACTTTTTCTCATTTGCAACAGGTGTGTGTTTTGATCCATGGGGGGGCTGGATCTGGAATTTTTCATGCCACAGGGACATCTTTGAGCACAGAAGTTAGGGTGTTTTGGCAACATTCAGCAAAATAAAATCTCTGAACTAGACTCAAAGAATAAAGTAGAAAACTGCAGGTGAAAAGATGTGGCATGAAAATCAACAGCAGTCATTTTGTGCTTTACCAGGTGTAAGGCGCCAACCTTCCAAACTATTCTTCCAGTCCTATCCAAACTCTCTTTTCCTCCTTATGAAAATAAATTCTATGGCCCTACTTCGCTCCATACACCTTGGTGTGATTCTCTTCACACAGAGAAATAACCTTTGTTCAAAGCTCCGCTCTTCTAAGCTGTGCCGACTTCTGCCTGATCACTCTCCACACGTAAGATTAGCACCTCCTTTCCAGCTCCAAATAGACTGTAATCCAAAAGCTGCTCTTTTAAATAGAGGTTTCTCTTATGCTTAAATTCCTAAATAAAAGAAACATCAATGCTACTGCTACTCTCCCCAGTTAAATCCGATTTGCAAGATGTGCTGCTCAAAAATCTGGGTGTGAGCTGGAGCCTGGGCTCAGGAACACATTTGGGATTCTCCAGTCATCCTCTATCTGGAGGGCCCTCCAGTGGCCAAAGTAATACCTGATATAAACAAAGACCACCAAAGCGAGCGGTTACAACAAAGGCGGGGGATGGACATTTTGCCTGCGTTGAAAATGTTGCCTGTAAGCCCCCCACTCTGCCCCATAGAGGTGTGTGTCGTTTAAAGAAAGTCAAGACAGAATCACAGCTCAAGAGGAGCAGACATTTGCATTACAAAAGGACCCTTCATTTGATAGAGAGGCAGGTTTGAACTCCATGAAATGACAGCTCCCTCTAATTTCTTTAAGATTCTATTGAATTCACGGAAAACAGATTGACACATTCCAGAATGCATCTGGGGTATAAAACATGGTAGGTTTGAACTCGATCTGCACTACTCAACCTACCTCATCCACATTTCCGTCTCTGAAAACCTCATAAGCACCCTGACCATGAGACACGGGAGAAAGTGGAAGTCAGGTCACCTGGTAAGATCTGAATGCTCAGTGCAAGTCCAAGGTCCTCCGAGCCCAGAGCTGCCTTTCTGGAGCACTGCGAGAAAAAACAGGAGGTTGCTCCAATATGCTTCCCTCTGGACTTAGAGGACACTGCTGGTATTCCAGAAGAAGACTCCAGAAGGTTTTCCAGAAGAAGCTCTGCCACGAATTACAATGTCATTGAAACCGAGCACCCTCCCCGGTACAAAAGCCCCTCCATGTTGCGCGCGCGCGCGCGCGCACACACACACACGCACACACACACACCTGTTTCTTGTTTGTAGGAAAAAAAGCTTTAGTCTCCTAAGCCTTCCCTGAGTTCCAAAGAGCAGATTCAAACAATTACGAATTAGGGAAGTGAAGGAATGTAGAAACAAAGGGAAAGCAGCCAGGAGACAGTTAAGTCAGCCATAAAACAGAGTCCTAGTTCCTCCTCAAGGGATACACACAACAATGTGCTGCAAGTCTTCGAGCTGCTCTGCAGGAACTAAGGCCCCCTCCACCCCACCCAGGTGGAGGATGCTGACCACACTACACGCTGACCGCAAGCACGCAGACTCCAGACTGTTTGGCACCAGAGGGCTGATTAAGATTCCTGGAACACCGCCCTGTTACCTCACCACCAGCCAATCAGAAGAAAGTCATGCCCCCTGCAGCTCTCACCCCAAATGTTGTCTTTAAAAACCCTTCCCTGAAAGCCACCAGGGAGTCTGGGTCTTTTGAGCACGAGGTGCCTGTTCTCCTTGCTTATTGGTGTCCTGCCATAAACCATCCTCTGCTGCAAACTCCAGGGTTTCAGATACGCCTTACCCTGCTGTGAGCACACGGACTCCGGTTCGGCCACGTGCCCCTCACCCGGAACCGCCCCCAGCACGGCCCACAGCAGCCGCACCCAACTGACTTCCCTCCACAGACCACAGTCTTCACACACCTGCCCTCACCCCACCCCCCATGGGGCAAACTCCTACTCATTCCGCAAGGCCTCGGTCAAGTGCCAACTCCACGCTGGCACCTTCCCCAACGTCGCCAAATGTACGGCTGTTCCATCCCCTTCAGCCTCCATAGCATCGTGTCCCTGCCTCTGTCAGGGCGCTTGGCAGTGCTGGGCCCTCCAGCCTGCGGATGGCAGGTAGCCTGGCTCCTCCTTTGTCTTTGCATCCCAAGTGCTTAGCGTGGGGACTGCTGAGTGGACGTGGAGTAAGGGGGCTGAGGCTGGGGCCAGCATCCCCCCTCCCAGGCCACCGCATGCCACTGCCAGGTGCTGGGGGAGGTGGAGTGGGGGGCTCCCTTCCCCCAGTGGAGTGTGCTGGTGATGGAGGGAGCATTCTTCCCTCTCCATCCCCTCCCTCCAGGTCAGGCACCCGCCATCAACCAGGCCCCCTCTGCATCCCAGTGACCTGGGTTCTCTCTGCACTTACGGCAGCAGCAGCAAACACGGAGAAGCAAGTGATATCGAATCTAACCTGAGTCCACTCACCTGCCATGCCGTGAAGCCCGTCTGCTGATGCCCGGCTGTGGGGAAACGAAGTGCAGCACTTATTGCAGGCACCAAGCAAGGAGAACGTATGACTCATGCCCCGAAGAGCTGAACGCCAAGGAAGGATTTTTTAAAGGCAAAATTTGGGGGTGGGGCTGCAGGGGGCATGACTTTCTTCTGATTGGTTAGTGGTGAGGTAACAGCGTGGTATTCACGAATCTTAATCATTAACCTCCTGGTTTCAGTCTGGGGTCTCGTGCTTTCGGTCAGCACGTAGTCACCATCCTCACCTGGGTGGGCGTCTTAAGTGCCTGTTAACTCAAAGATCTGCATCAGATTGTATATTCCTTCAGGAGGAATTAGAACTCTCATGGCCGAACTATTACCTTACTTTTCTTGCATAACTGCTTTTCCTTTGTTTCTGCATTACCTCACTTCCCTAATTAGTAACTGCTTGAATCTGCTCTTTGGAACTCAGGGAGGCCTAGGAGCCTAAAGCCTTTTTCTACAAACAAGAAGTAGGGGACACGGAGGGCCCTGCAGGTTCCTGCGCAGTTTCGATCCCCCCTTTTTTGATACCCCTCAACGGAACAGAGACGGGACAAGAAAGGGAATAAAGTTTTGTGCAGAGAGGTTAATCATAAACTCGGCAGGGGAACTTGGTTTGGGAGGGACTCAGTTTCACGAGTATCTGTCTGGATGCTGTGCTAGGCTGGGTCCAGCTCGCACTAGGTCTCTCTCTGGAAAGTAGAGAAAGAGGAGCCTGAAGACGGCTCCTCCACACCGTCCACGCCCTGCTCATCCTACACTAAGCTAGCGTCCACACCTCATGCCCCAAAAGCCCTCTTGTGAGGACACCACTGGTCTCATCTAAAATCAGGGTCCAGGGCTTCCCTGGTGGCGCAGTGGATGAGAGTCCGCCTGCCGATTCAGGGGACCCAGGTTCGTGCCCCGGTCCGGGAGGATCCCACATGCCGCGGAGCAGCTGGGCCCGTGAGCCATGGCCGCTGAGCCTGCGCGTCTGGAGCCTCTGCTCCGCAACGGGAGAGACCACAGCAGTGAGAAGCCCGCGTACCGCAAAAATAAATAAATAAATAAAACCAGGGTCCGGCTCGCAGGGCTGTGGGGAGGACAAGAGTCACTCTCCTAGACAGCGTTCAGAGTTGTGGCATTTCATAGGCGTTACCTAATGTATCTAATCTGATTTCATCCTCGCAGCAACCCTATGAGGTAGGTGCTAAAGGATCATCATTTACAGGTGAGGAAACAGCAGGGCAAAAAGGGGCAAGACACCGAGAGTCACCAGCTCCCCAGGCAGGGTTCCAACTCAGGCCATCTGAGCCCAGACCCTTGACCACATGCAACTCTGCATGAAGGGCTGCCAGGCACAGAGGAAGAAAATGCCCCGCAGACGCTGGTCATGGTTCCTTGAGGCATTTGCCAGGACTGAATACTCCCTCCTCCGAGGGCACCTGAGGGCTCCAATCTGGCTTGGCCCAGGTCCCTCGGCTTTGGGTGTTACTTTGAGATCTCTTTTCACTCCCAACATCACTCTCTCTCTCCAGGCTTTTATCTCCACCGACCCCTCTAACTCTGACCATTCTAGATGTACCTCTGCAGCAAGCATCTCCAGCCCAGCTCGGTCTCTGAGCTCCAAAAACTGCCTAATCCTACAGCACCTTCCAGCTTCAAAGCTCTTGCACATCTGTTTCTTTAGACCTCCCAACACCCTGTGGTGTCAGCTTTGGTATCACTCCATTTGATGGACAAGAAAACTACGGCACTAGGGAGACTTGACAAGTGGTCTCTGTAGTCACGTGGCTCACAAGAACTGCAGCACCAGGATGAGACCTCAGCCCGCACTGTCTCCCTGAGTTGGACCTATTGAAGTGGGCCAGCAGTCTTCCATTCATCCTGCCTTCCATTGAGGAAGTCTACATATAAAAAGCAATAGCTCAAAGGAAACAAGGTATGACATTATTAATTAAAATGTGGATACGCAGCCAATGATGCACTCTTCTCCTCGAAGTAGGGTTTCAGTGTTTCTCTTAGAAGCTGAGCTGGAGCCTTCTTCCTCCCCCAGCGTAATCATGGGAGACCCCAGCACAGGCTTGACCACAGGCTTTGAGAATTAAGATGTGTTAACTCCCTAATTAGCTGAGCTCTTAAGCAAGTCATGTAACATCCTTAGCCTCCGTTTCCCCTTTTATGAAATCACATACACCATCTACACAAGACTCGTAAGTGACTTGCCAACCCTGAGGTTTATTCTCTGCTGCTCCAGAGGGCAAGCATCCTGTCTGCTTTTACATTACTCTTCCAGAGGCTAATGCAGGACCTGGTACAGAGGAAGTGCTCAAATAATACTTCTTGAATGAATGTTGCTCTGGGGTCCAGGAATCAGGTGCCTGACTGACAGGGAGTTTTGAGTCTTGTCAGCCTAGAGCTTGATACCTGACATTCATCTCTGACTTATTTGGAACTGCCCAAATCCTCAGAATTCTCTCTTCTTCTGCCTGATACCTCTCTATCTTAGACACCTGCAGACATTTATAGGAGAGTCCAATGGGGGCTCAGCATCTATTCACATAAAATCCACCTGTTCTACCCTCCAGCTCTTGCAAAGCTAGATGCTGCCGTTTAATATTTAGGGAAACTATTTTGCCATTTAACACATCCCCTGCCCTGCTGAGATGGAGAAAGTATTCACCATCCAACACTAAATATTAATACCTCCAAAGCTCCTTCCAAGTGCTTCCTTTCCTCCTACCCCATCACCCAGAAACACGCAAAGTGATCCCACCACCTCGCTTTAGACCATCCCCTTCTCTTCCTCAGAACTCAGACACATCCCTCTTGATGAGTCAGGTTACTTTGGGACCAAACACATTCATATGACAACCATGTTTGCAAAGCACCTTCTGCTTATGCATCTGTCTTATGCTCTCATGTCTACTTAACGCTGTCCATTTTCTTTGATGGGATGCATCGAAAGCTGTTCCTCCCATATTTCCGAGCAGCAAAACACTCAATAGGGAAAAATTAGTGAGCCAGAGATAACGAAGTGACTCAAATAAATCCTCCTGAGTTTCACTAGAACAGAAGATGAGTCAAAGTACTTCACTGTGATGATAGGTAGAAATGCAGCTGATGGCATGGTGGTCCTCTGGTTCCACTGGTCCTCAGAGTAAGTCTATATCAAAACTGCTTATAGGGACAAAGGGGAAGAGGGTATCAGGCTGCTTTTGAGATCTGCATTCAGGTTCACCTTTGTGGTGGAACCAGGACAGAACAGAAGTAGCAGAGCTTTGGGAAACTCTCCCACGTGAACTTGGCCACATTCACGACAACAGAACTGTAACCAGATGCAATTGCTCATATAAAATAAAGTGATAAAGGGACACACACCAAACGTTAACAGTGGTTGTCTCTGGGATTTTACCAGGAAATCTCATTTCCTTCTTGCTGCTTCTTTCATTTTTCCCAAATTTCTGTAGTGGATACAAACTCCTTTTATAACCCCAAAAATAAAATGTTTAAAAAGATAAACTGGTTAAAATAAATTCCAAATGTATACACCCAAATCAGGCTCTCAAAGGGTCACTTGGCGTGTCTGTGTGAAAGAATTAAAAGCACAGACTCCGAAATCAAGCTACTTGGGTTCAAATCTCAGCCCTGCCTCTTACTAACTGTTGTGTACTTGGGCAAATTTCTTAACCTTTCTGTGCATCAGTTTCCTTATCTATAACATGAGGATAATAATATCTTCCTTACAAGATTATTGTGAGGATTAAATTAGTTAATACACAAGAAACCCCCTGAACAACGCCTGGCATAAAACAAATACTTATTTGCTATGATGACTTATTGCCATAGGACTACTATCGCTCAAAATGTTTAGGGACCATCTATTGTATTCAGGGTCTTAAACACATTCCCTTGAATCATTTCAATGGGATTAAAATTTCCTCCTCTGAAGATATGCCAATTCTTGGGAGCAGTCAAGCTGTTTGGGGTTCGGGGTAAGGTGTGTTTATGAAATCAAGGGCTATTGCTCATCTACTGCCTACGAAGAATTCCATAAAACACACATGCACACCTACCCCCAGGTAATTCAGCACCACCTCGGGTGTGATCAATCCCTGGGTAACTAATAGGTTCTGCTTCTGCTAGAGAGAGGCTGAAAATTAAAGTTTAATTATGAGACCTCTTCATTCAATTGATCTTGAAGGCTTTATGTACTAGCATACAACCAAAGGGCAAATTTCATAAAAGGCTGATTTACATTTAAATTCGAGCCTTTTTTTTCTTCCTCAAAGTTTGCTGATGCTGAGTTTTAAGTATGATATTGTTTTCACACAAATACTCCCAAACATTACCAGTTGTCATCTGGCGTTAAATAGGGTTGTGGCACGACAATGATAACATTAGCATTTTTAAAAGCATAACATCATTGTTCTTCTGTAAATTGTTGCAGGCTCAAATTACCCTACACATAATCTTTTTACAAAAAATTAATGGGGCACTGGCATCAAAGCCAGTTAGGGTTGTATACAAAGAATGGCAGCCACCTCCTTTTGCTGGGACCCTACTGGTCTTGTGTGAGCCCAATTAGCGCCCTAATGGGACATGGTGCAATCGTATGCTCCACTGTGTACATAAATAAAGGTTAGTAAAATGTGCACTGGACATCTTTTCCCAAGATGCAAAGGATTTTGATAAAATCTAACTGGGTTGTCGCAAAGCAAAAGAATCGTTCGTGTTTCTGATTACTGAATTCTTAAAAAAAAAAATTCCAATTAAAAAAAAGGCTTCATTGATCTAGCATCAGTAGGAAATATTGTGTTCCACATAAATGATTTTGCAAAGCAATTGAAGTTTACCTCTGTCTCCAAATGTCATTTTTAATCTTTCTGGTGGAAATCTTTTAAAAATGTATTACCTCTACCCTTGAATTCCCTAAACAGTATTACTATTACAGACTTCTAATATTGTACCAAAAGGGCAGAGTAGCATGGCGAATAAGAGCACAAACTTAAGAATGGTATAAGTCTAGGTTTGAGTCTAGATTCTACCACTTCCTACATGTGAGATCTTGGAGGTGTCACTCAGCCTCTCTTACGAGCAATTGTCCTCATCTCTTAAAACAAAGGTTAACTATCTAAATCACAGGATCACTTTTAGAATTAAAAAAAAAAGTTTATAAAGAGTTTAGCACAGCAACTGGTAAAGAACAGGGGCCAAACTGAGGAGAACCATTATTTTAATCAAGTGGGTAATGTAACTTGTAGGACTCTGTACCTTTGGGGCCCGATAGGGTCTATACTAAATGGCCCCAACAAACTGTTGAATTCCTTTATCTCTAACAGAGGTTTCTGACAGTCTCTATTTTCTGATAGCTTTTCATTTGTTGTTGTCAGGGCTTCTGCCTCAATAATCTTTTTCCATTTTTAATTTACTGTGGCCTAGGGAACCAGAGACTCACAGCTGACACATGTAGGCAGAGTTTGAGAGCTACACTGTCACTCCAAGGACTCAAAAACAGTATCTTCCCAGGGTTAAACTTTAAAATCAACACATAATAGGCAGAATAATCTTACAGAAACACGGCTCTCAAGCCAGGAAGATAGTATTATAGCCCAGTCTGAATGCAGTGTTAACATCAGCTACGGAATGTTTTCGTGTCGGGGGGAGTGAACTCAACCACAAAACAAAAAGATGACTCAGGGTGCCAGACACGGGCAGTGCCCAAGCCCTGTCCAGGGGAAACTGGCAAAGGGACTTCAAGGATTAAGATGCCATTGGCAAGACCTTCTTAAATAGAAATGGATACAGGGAGTATCTATATCCTGAAGGTTTCAAATACTAAGTTTGTATGGAGTAGATTCTTCTTCTAGCGGAACGTCCATCATTCGTTATCCTTTCAGTATTTATTGGGCGACCACTATTGATGCCCAGACCCCTAGCTCAACAAGCAACCTTTTCGTCGTAACTGGCTTCTTAGGTAGAGCTCCTTACACGGGGAGAATGTACTGGCCACATTAACCTGCTAAGAGACAGGGCGATTTCCTGAGGTGAATTAATAAATGGGCGTTACCTTGCTGCATATCAGTCTCGGGAGCTTGGTTAAGGTGCGTTTGCCGTCGAGAGCTAACTATCGTATGTCGACAAAACCCTCTATCTAAGCCTGGAACCTAAGGGCTAGGCCATGACCGGATGGTAGGTATCCCCTTGGGATTCTTCTGGGCCCAAGGCACTGGATTGAGAGTGTTCACTCTGACACTGAATGGTGACAGGAGGCAGGGCGGCACAGTGATACAGAAGAGGGGCACTGTTCTATTGAAGGCTGGTTTTGCCATTCACTTTCTGGTTTCCCTTAAGCAAATTACCTAACTTCTCTGAGCCTCTTTTTCCTCATCTACCAAATGGGATGATAAAACTTCAGAGATTGATTCCGGCTCAATATTTAAACAAAAGCAACATCCCGGAAGATGTCACACCAAAGCACCCTCTCCCACCCGTTCCGTACTCTCCAGTCCTGACTTTGTCGGTCCACCTGCCTTTTCATCACTGATCAGAAGCAGGGGCGGCATCCCTCATAGACTTCATCACCTCCAGAAGCCTCATCATACTGCTGTGCTTTCTTCTCTCAGATTTGAAAATTGCCTTCTTAGCAAACTGTCTCTTAGCAAAGGTAGTTACAGCTCTGAGGGAGCCACTTAGCTGTCGTCCTGGCAGAATAATTTTATTGACTTCAAAACAGCCACCATGTCTCCCTTCTCCTCAGCCAACACAAGGAGACATCGTGATCCGCCACCTGAGACCAGCTTGTTAATAACAAAATTATTCCAGGTCTTAGTGTTCTCTTCTCGATGAAATAAACATGCCTTTAAAACAGACAAATCAAATGGTGTTCCGAGACTGTATTAACCATCTTTATTGCACTCCAAAGAACAACTCGAGACACGCGTAGAGAGTGGATATTCAAAGAGGTGTTTTCTTGACCCAGTTAAATTTTTATTCAGTGAAAAAAGTTGACATTGAGACAAAAATGATTTAAAACTGTGAGACAATATAGTAGAATCTTCAGCATAAACCAGTGATTTGGAAACTTATCGAGGCAACTGAAATGATAAATATCTAATTTCACTTTGGAGAGAAGCAAGTATACAGCGTTTCACTTTAAGAGCAGAGTAGGCCTTTATTTTGCTGCAAATACTTTTGATTTTTGCCTGTAGGTTCTAATAATTCACAACAAGAGCCTTTAATCGAGAAATGACATGGAATATCAGAGACTAATGTTCCATTCCAGCATTCGTACATGTCCCATCTGAGCTATTACACATGAAACTAATACCATTCTTGGGTTACTTGGCTCCAATGATTTAATTCAAAATATGGCTGCTCAAAATGAGTGGGCAGAAACATATACACGACCCATCCTCCCTCAACCCACCTTTGCTGGGGCTACCCCTTCCGAAAACATGCTTGCCATCTGTGTACCCAACAGCACACATAATCTCTCACTATCTGCTCCGTACCTCAGTCTTGCATAGAAAGTAGTCTATATAAACTTAATGCACTGGCTTTTATTACATAAAAATTGTACCTGAAAGGCAACACATGCTTCCTTTAAGAAAAATAATGCAATGGGAACGTCAAGATACAATATCAACACGAGTGAAGATTCTGCACAGCATTTTGGAGTCAATCCTTAAAATCAATATGGAAGTGGTATGGGGTTTGCTGACTTCCCTGGATCCTTTCTTTGAGGGACCTCCAATTCTCCGCAAGGAAGAGAAACATCTCAGGGATTCACTGTGACATTCTTAGTGGGAAAGCAACCAACCAAACCCGACAGGATGGGGTTTCTGCCCTTAAGGAAGTACTGAGAACATGACCTCACTAGATGGAGAGTTACCACTACGTGAATATTTGAAGGCAGGACTGTCCAGTCCCCCTACCCAAAAATGTCCACTGGTCTGAGAAGTTCCTTACATTGTTGGAGAGCTGCATCTAGTGGGTCACACGTGTTGGGCAGAGAGAACATGTAGCTGTGTGTCGCACATCTGTCCCCCACAAATATCCCCAGTGAAACTACCAGAGATGGAACCCCAGGAACCCCTCTTCCCAAAGTCAGAAGTTTCAACCAGTTACCCAGCTTCGTAACTATTTACCCAGCTTGCCAGGGCAGCCAGTGGTCACGGGAGCGTCTCACCTGTCTGGAAAAGGGTCTGCATAGGCATGGCCTCTCCCTGGATTCCTCTGCAGAACTATATTCTCTGGTATTTTATCCACACAGACCCACATCTCATAGGCTTGAGGGCCATTCAATCCATCAAGGGGCAAAACCAACTTCCAGAGGAGATTTATACACAATCCCCCGCCCGCCCAACTGTAGTGATCCACTCATGGTCCGTCGACCACATGAATGTGGGCTTCTGAAATTCTAATGCATCCTGGAAGAAAATAAAGCCCTTTCCCTATACAGTGTGAACTCTGGAGGTAGGATCTCCAATGAGGTACAAAAGCCCCTTCTTCAAAGGCTCCAACTGGTCACAGTGAAGACAATTATCTGGTCACCTTCAAAGTCTCCACGGAGTTTTCTGTTCTCATTTGCTCTCGTCACTCCCACCTCGGGACTCTTGCAGACGGCGTATATACATCAAACCTCACAAAGCTATGCAGAGGGAGGTGAGAGTGCGTGCTTCAAAAGTTCATAAAAATAGACAATTTCCACATAGCTCCATCTATCTAGCTTAGTCTTCGGGAACTTAGCTCTTCTGTTTATATAAAATACTCTAGCCCTAAAAGGCTGCTTTTTTTCTCCAACAGCCCAGTAGCATTTTCCAAGGAGAGGGGTGATGGCCAGTCTATACAGTACAGCGCACTAAAGCATTGGCAGGCACTGGGAATAAGACTCGGAAGCTCAGGAATACCTCAAGTTGCCAACTGGAGACATGTGCTCTGTAGAAAGGCTTCTGCCTATGGAAAAACTGAATATAAAGTCTCAGAGCCTTTGATATCAGCTTTCACAAATGCCACCAAAAAGTTGGCGGAAAAGGAAAAGAAGAAAATAGACTTTCTAGTGGTTCGATTAAATGACTCGCCTCCCACCAGATCGTTCACCTTTCAGTTACTTAAAGTGCTTATTTATAAAAAGGGGAGGTGGTAGGGCTCGGAGTTCTGAGTGAAACTCCGCAGTAAGACAAGATAAAGCCAAACAAATTCCAGTCTTTAAAAACATAACACGGGAAAGAGATAGAAGAAAAACATGCTGGAAGAAGGCTTGTCCTTTACCACCACTCACGACATACCAAACGTCTACAATTGAAAATACTCCTCAAGCAGAATATATATATACACAAATAAAATGTTTTAACTAAAAAAACTTTAATTGGCTCTTTGTTTCCCAAACACTCCCCAGGTAGAACAAAACTATGTTATCAGCCAAGAATGATACTTCTGGTTAAAAGGAAGCGAATACTTGGGAGAAGGTGATGCATTGCATCTAAGAGGAGATGGGGTTTTGACAAAGCTTGCAGATGAGGGACACACGTGCAGAAGCGTGACTCTGGAATATCCCTAGAGCTCACTGCTTCTCGTTCAGGAAGAAGTTCCGCAGTGAGGTGCATACGATAGGCAACACAACAATGCTAGACACTGCTGCCAACAACACTAGGTCTCAAGAGTGGGCACCAGTCCCCAGTGGATCTCACACACCTGCCAAGTGGCCACGGTTTGAATACAGGGGAGGCATTGAAAGGCAGAAGGATACGGCCCAGCTTATTTTACAGAGCATATCAACTCTAGCGTTGCCACTACCACGAACTGGATCGAATGGTCTCAAATTCACATATCTCCTGTCTCTCTGTAAGAGTGAAGAGCATTTTCTCTTTAAACTGGGCAGGGGTACAGGTGAGGCAGGTGGTAGAAGAGAAGAAAAGAGAAGGCACTGACCCAATTCAAAATGACCGCATATATCAGTACGGATTTTTAAGGACAGTAAGCGGCCAACTCAACACAAATACAAAACTTTACATTCGACATTCTTCAGCGGTAAGTAAAAACAAAACGAAACAAAAAAATCCCAAAAGGAAAAATTAGGTACTGTATCTGCCAGTGTAGCTATCATGGCACAAATCTAGAACTCTCTCCCACAACCAGAGCAATGTTTTGCAATGACAATGACACCAGTGTATAATAAAGCAGTGTTATCAGTTTGTAGCTTTCAAAGCTACATCTTGTACAGAGGTGTGTACAGTAAGAATCCATCCATTAAGATGAGAGAGGGAGCTGTTGCTTGCAGGGCTTCCCAAGCTGCATCTCTGTTTAACTGAAATGGAGCAATGACTCAATATGCTCTCCTGCCAAACACCGTCGTGTGACACACGAGTGAATAAAAATGGATTGCTTCTGGAATGGCAACAAAACTGCTTCTGTTCCCCACGCCTCAACCCTATAGGCGAGGGGCTCATAACATGTGTGGTGTCAGAGGACCACTAAAGCCTTGCCCTATACAGAGTTCCAATAAATTAACAAAATAACACAAAAGAACCTTCCCCCGTCACACGCCCAAACACTTTCACAGAAACTAAATGCAAAAAAAATTTTTAATTTGAGCATACTTTCGAGGAGGAGGGATTCTACCCGTCACTCCCGAAGTTTTTATTAAATACATTTCTGTGTCTTAGAAAAATAAAAAGAATGGCCAATTTACTGAACCAAAATTATCTCACAGACTTAAACAGCATATGCCCAGTAAGCACAGCCCTGTGAGACTACCCTAATATCAAACCAAAGCAATTTGGTTACTAAAATCCACCTGGTTTGAAGTTCACAGTTGATGACGACAAAGTTTATTCATTCCTTTCTTTCCTCCTTTTTTTTTTGTTGTTTTTTTTTTTGTTTTTTTTTTGGCCCATATAAAAATAACATATTGCAACTCAAAGTGCATCTTTTAAAATAAACCATCAACTATCTTTATCAAATAAAATATTTACACCATTTGGTTTCTAGTGAGGAAAGCTCTTTTAGGCTATCACCATGGGGACGTCGTCGGAAAATCCAGTTATCATTGGAGCATCTTCATCGTCCTCCCCTAAAGGCAAGACAGTCAGTCCTTGGTGAGTTCCGGGGCACTTCCGCCCAACCCCACACCCCACCACTGACCCTCCATCCCTACAGTACAAGCCCCAGCTGGAAAAGTCAGCAGCAGAGCCAGCCGGGCACAAGAATCGATGCTGAAACCCAGCCCAGCTTCTCTCTGACACTCTTGGGTCACCTGTTCCCCATCAACGGGTGGCCAAGCTTATTTTCATGGTACTTGAAATTAACCAAATAAGAAAAGTAAATCTTTGATGAGGGAGGATCTTATTCCCTACCCCAAAGTCCAACGGGTGGCTTAGGTGCCCCGATTTGAGTTGTCTACGCCCTATGCTAGCACAGTGAACGTCAATGTCTGTTTTCTCCTTTGAACCCACACCGATCATGAAGAAAAGGACCTTAGAGGGGTTTAAGCATTTAGCCAGACTCATGGTTGTCCCCTCGTGGGCCCTGGTACCATCCTGAGCAACTAAGTGCTGATCTGCTTTCAGTGATCACAGCACGGCCCCGTGATGGATGGATTCCTCTTGCCCCCAGTAACAGAAGCAAAGAACCCACCAAAGAACCCACCCTATTCACGCAAGGCAGTCCAAGCGCCTGTGATAAAACAAGAAAGGAAACTGAGAAGAAAAGGGAGAAGACTCAATAACGAACGATCAGTGAGCAGGAAATACGTAAATGTCTGTATAGACAAAACTGTAACTAGTTGACAGAAGAAAATAAATATGTAAACTCCCATTCAGCAGTCTGAGTTTGGACAAGCCCGAGTTTGGGGAAGGCCCCAAAACACACCTATTTGATTACATTTATTAAGTGGCCTACTTGCTCAATTAGCATTTAGCAATTTGAGCGCACAGACGTTTATAAAAGGAACATCTCCCTCTCTTCGCCATGCCGTAATACGTCAAAGAAGAATGGCCAGTGAGGTTGTGCTAGCCATCAGAAAGAGAAACAGTAAGATGGGAAGGGCTTCTTTGGACAGAAGCCGACGGGGAAAGCATGGCTTTTTGTCTAGACTTAACATCTCCAGAGACGTCAGGCCTCTAGGTCTGTGAAGGATGAGAGGGGTCGGAAATTCTTAAGAATTTGCCAATACTTTGGGAATACCCAAAGCCCAGGGTCTGCCTATCCTTCCTGTAAAAGGCAAGCTCCTATCTGTTCTTTCACAGAACTCCCTGTCTCGGGCACACTATTTAAGAGAATACTGGTATTTTAATTTAGGAGCAACTTCAAAGCAAAGGGCTCCAACCGATTCAACCCAAACCAGTAGGATCACTGGTTAGTAAAGCACTCTGCTAGCGTCAAAAGATGAGCTCGAGGCAGGCGTTTCCTCAGCAAGCCCCTGGCTTTGTGGGGTCTGCCCTGGGAAGAAGAACCCTGTGCCCTGACGCACTCACCCAGGTCATCCCCCGAGGAGAAGACGGCCGAGCCCAGCCTGGAGCTGTAGTGGCTGTTGGCAAAAGCGGTGAAGCTGCTCTGCAGCCTCCGATGCTTCGTGTACAGGACGGCAAACCCGACGCCCAGGCTCAGCAGTATCAGGAACAAGATGGGCACCACCACGGCAGCAACGTCGGTAGATCTGGCGGCCTGGATCGTTGAGGCATCCCCACCTGCCAAGGCAAGAGGCCAACCCGTAAGCCTCCCACGTAAGGGCGGGAGAACAGACTGGGCAACCCCTCACTGCCCCACCCACCCCAAAACGCCAAGAGCTTGCAACACCTCCCCGAACCGCCTGCCCGGTATGGCACGTTCCTGCACGTGACGCCTGAATGTTTCCCGACTCCTTGCCATGAGTGATGGAGGACAGGCCTTGTGCATGCAAATACGGTAATTACATTAGGCTCCTAATCACGGCCTCGTTGGTTATTTAGATAATCTCTTGGAAGGGAGACCTTTGTTGGGGTACCAACATTGATTTCATTAGCGTTATTACTTAAGACCGCTCGCTTGCCTTACATAAGAGGATGTGAAATCAGACCACTAATTAACGAGATTGCAATTATTTCCCCCTACTTGGCACCAAAGTCACTCTGAACTGCAATTACCTGAAGCTCCATTAAGTGATACAAATGAGATTCCTTTACTGCAATACTGACTTAACAGCTCATGAAGTTTTATGAGGTTTTTTTAACTTAAATAAGAGAGAGAATCTTTCCATATACATTTAACATTTTGTAAAAGCTCTTTGCAAAGCCATTTGGGTGTCTATAACCTAACAGTGATGCTCCCTTCCCACTGTTTTAAACAAATACTAGCTTTAGCATGAGGTACTGACAAAGTTGTAGCAACAGGGCTCTGGGGCAAAGCCATCTCCCTGTTGGGTTAGAGCCAGTCTTCCCGGAAGGGGTAGATTTTTATGTCATAAATCCTGGGAAAAGTCTGAACCTGAGGCAGGAACATGGCTTGCAGGAGTCAGTTTTAGCTAAGGAAGCAAAGTGGACTTCCTCGGTCTCCATGAGGAGCTTCATCAGGCTTGAGGTTGTTCCCTGGTGCAGGGCGCGGCGATGCAGGCCAGGGCTCTGCCTTGTGAAGAGAGCTCAGGAGCTGCCCAGGGCTTCATCCCAATAGGTCCTCGTAAAGATGGGCCAGAGAGCAGCCATTTCCTGTGAGTCTGATCTAACAACTCAATAGCCGCGTCGTTAATTTCTTGCACTATCGACTTACTGGAAAAAACTCTCCCAAATCTCAGTTCACGCGTCCCAACCTAATCCCAGCTGTGAAGTGGAAAATTGGGGGAAAGCTCTGGGCTGGAGCAGTTAAGAGGAAGCCAGCACGCTGGAGGCAGCAGGAATGAGTGAGCTCCTGTCCTCACCCCGCCTCCGAGGGGACGTGCACATCAAGGGGCAGGACGTGGCCCGAGAGGTCTACCTGAGAGATTCTCCCACCTGACAGTCTTGGTTTACAAAGGTAGCTGGCAGATGTCCTCACAGCAGTTTTCCCCAAAGTCTATTTCACAGGTTGCTAATAGGTTTTACTTAAAAAGGAGACTCTATTTAAAAAACACTAGGACAACAAGAGTTTGGTTGTTTGTTTCCTGTAGAAACTTCTCAGAACCTCAAACATGCGACAGTTCTCCAAGGGATGTGGTGTGCAAGGTTTCCCTCTTTTAGGGAGGTGCCAAGGATAAAGGATTCCCCCAGAAGCCACGCCGGGAAGCGTGATGGAACATATAACAAGTCTAACATAAGATTCTGAACTTAAGCACTGGTTAGTTCTTGGCTGGGAATAAATGGAACTACAAAGGCCAGTGGCAAAACATTTGTTGAAATCCTGGCTAAGCTATTACAATCTGAGCAGAATTTCCATGTAAATGGAAGGTTCCTCTCCCCTGCCATCACCATGGCCCGACACTGCTGTCTGTGTGTGTCCAGAAGACAGAGATCCCAGGTCAACTTCAGGCTTTGATCTGAGGCTGACGGTGAAGATGAAGAGGCTGAGAAATCAGGGAATCTGTGATGAGATAATCTACTGACTCGCAGAATCCTAGGGAATATTAGCAGCTCTGAACAGTCCTCCAAAGAATAAAAACAAAACTCATTAAGCTAGTGCTTCCCAAGCAGAATCTCCTTTTTCAACAAAACCTCCCTTTCTTCTGCTTTACATTCAGAATATGGTCACCTTATAATCCCAGCTCCTCACACCATGCCTGACTCTGGAAGCATTTTTTTTTTTTTTTTTTTTTGCGGTACGTGGGCCTCTCACTGTCGCGGCCGCTCCCGTTGTGGAGCACAGGCTCTGGACGCGCAGGCTCAGTGGCCATGGCTCACGGGCTCAGCCGCTCCGCAGCATGTGGGATCTTCCCAGACCAGGGCACGAACCCGTGTTGCCTACATTGGCAGGCGGACTCTCAACCACTGCACCACCAGGGAAGCCCAGGAAGTATTTTTTAAATATATCAGTATCTGATTAAACTGATGCATAAATGATTTTCCTTTGAGCTGCAAGAATATTTTTAATGCATTTTAGAAAGACACATGTTTATCAAGCCATGCTATATCCCTGATATATTTCCTCGGAATTGAAGATGGAAATGGGCAACAACAGCAACTTACCAGATCCCAACTCATCATAGAGCAGGACAGCAGGCTCCCCACAAATCTGGCTGCCAAAAAGGCATCGTGCTTGGACAGTGAAAGTATAATTATGACCCAACTTCAGGTTGGAGATTTTAAAGAAATTGTCAGTAGTATTCCCAAGGTAAGCTGTGATATTCATGGCACTATCAAACATGTGTATCTCGTAGCCCTGAAAACAAACACAGGAGGGACTGCTCAGGAAGTTAAATAAGGAATCTAACAGCTGCTACTACTGATTCCAACTTTGTGAGCTCCTTATTGCAGACATTTTTAGATGCTAAAGCAGTGTGTGTTTCGTACCAGTTCTTTTTACACAGCACTGAGATATCAGATTCAGAAAACGGGAACATTCTCATCCCCAACATCTAACTACCCACTTCTGAGCCACATAGTAGAAATGAAAAGCACAGACCTAACAAAAGCCATTTTAACAAATACTCCAGTACAGAATTCAAAGTTCTGGTCAGCAATCCACTTATCTCAAGGAATATTAAATGAAACAAAGAATCCAGACAACACAGCAACAGGTCATTGAAATGAGACTGGACCAATAATAAATCCAAGTTGCAGTGGACTCCGGGCATGGGGTAAAAAATAAAAGCAAGACATTTCTCCTTAGAACAGCCTATACAAACTCCACTGCTGGCTTGCAGTTCACTTCCTATCTCTGTGCTTTTTAGTTCATCCAAGCTGATCTCAGCCCCAGACAAGCCTGGCCTTGAACTAGGCAGCACTGCAGCAGCTCAGCCTCTGCTCACTGGGGGAGTGTGAAATAAGCATCCTACTTAGACTGGCTCGGGGAGAGTCTTGGACTCCTGTGCTGGAAAAATCCCTCTTGGAACAGCCCGAACCCAGCATGCTGGCTGGGATCAGGATTGACTCCCAGACTTCCCGGTTGATCTCCAAGTCTTCCAGTGTCATAGCTACCAGCACCTCCACCCACCGCAAAACCCCTCCCGTCTTATTTCTACCCACATATTGGGCCCCACTGCATAATCATGGTCTCCCGGTTCTCATTCTGATGACCTGCCTCTTCTTTGAACTCTAAGTCAGGAGGAAGGAATAAGGACGCATTAAGCTTATGCTGGAACCCTGCACTGGGAATGGAATACTGACTGCAAGCCCAACCTTTATGAAGCTGGGCTCCTGCCACGCTGATGACAATTGGCTGCCCAACTGGGTCTCCCTGCAGCACCTGCCTGGAGTCCTACTCCTGCCTTCTTTTTTATAGACTACTAACTAGCATTTATTATTTTCTATCTAATGTATATGTGGTGTAGGACATTTGCAAAATACATAAGGGGATAAAGGAAAAAAATGTAAATGATACCAACATCAGCCACCCATAATTGACTTGACCAACCCTCTTCTAGTGGGCATTTAGGGTGTGTCCTCTTTCTTACTGTCATAAATCAAGTTCTTTATGCACACTGTTTCCTTAGAGTAAAATCCTAGAATTGCTGGATCAAACGATGTAACACTTTCAACGTTTCTGATACCTATTGCCAAAGTGCCTTACAGAAGGTTGAACCCATTCATGTTCCCAGAGCACTCCTCTCCCCAGCTATGACTCATGTTGGTACTACCCTCCCCCAAAACTTTTGCCAATTTAATGTGAAAGTGCTGTATCTGTGCTGTTTAGATTACTAGTGAAGCTGAAACTTTATTTTCTTTTGCTCACTGCTGCTTGAACATTTTTACCGTGCTACCTGTTCCTTATTCAAAATTATAACACAGTTGACCCCTGAACAATGTAGGGGTTGGGGCCCTGACCCTCTGAGCAGTCAAACATCCGAGAATAACTTAGAGTGGACCCTCTGTATCCTCGGTTCTGCATCCTTGCATTCAACCAACCACAGACGGTGTGGTACCGTAGGTTCCACGTATAAGCGGACCTGCACAATTCAAATCTGCGTTTTTCAAGGGTCAATGTGTTTCTGTTTTGAATTGATTTGAAAGCTCTCTTTACACTTAAATACATTAACCATTTATATGTCACAGTTGTGAGAATTTTCAAATTTTGATTTAGCCTTCCTTCTGGCATTACACTGTGACGATTTAGAACTGTAGGGCTCTTTGCCAACGCTCTACCCCGAGGTAGCCACGGTTGATTTACTGTGTATCTATTTAGCTCATGCTTTGCTGACAATGGGGCCAACCCAGCTCCACTGGAGAATCTGTCCACCCTTGGATGGCAAATCTATTCCCAGGTGCCACTCTCCTCCTCCTCCTCCTATCTCCTGCTGTGAGTTCGGTAATCGGTCTGCTAAAAACAAAATGAAACAAGGTGTTTTTCATATGTCAAAAGACTATCTTCAAGCGCTTCCTGCTCACTGGAAAGAAACTGGTAAGATTCCAGGTTGGCAGTGCAGCTTGGTTCCCCAGTACTGAAGCCACAGCCCCGCCCTCCGACTGTTTGGGAAAGATGGGGCCCTGGGTTCCGATGCTGAGCCCCAGTCCAGCCTCAGGAAGCACAGTGAGGACTCAGCCCGTTTCTCTATCTTTCAGGGGACGACAAGTTCAGGACTGAAAAGTGCTTAGTGCAGAGATTCACATCTTTAATGGGCAGTATAAACATTTCACTAATTAGCAATCCCACAGAAAATGGTCCTTTAATTCTCAAGTTCACTCCCCTGCCCTATTCTTTCTTTTTACTCTATCTACGCCAGCACGCTCTTAACGAGCTCATCTCTAAAATGGCATTTCAATTAGATTTCCGAAGTCACTGAGAAGGAGGGAGGAACTTACCCTGCTTTCATTAAAATGCTTTTCCTTCAAAGCTAGGCTTTTCCAAAACAGAAGAACATGGTCATTTTCTGTTATGATTTTTAAGGCATCAGGTGCTGATAACGAAACTGAAAATTAAAGGTGACGTAGGATGTGGTTAGTGGCTCAACAACTGAGTCTCCGTTTCCTTGTCTGTCAAAGGTTGATTAAATAATGCTAATCTTGAAGGGACAGGTTAAGGAAGGAATAATACACATATACCGCTTCGTATACAGCCTAGCACATTGCAGACACTCTTTAACTGGCAACTCTTTTGTTGTTGTAATACCTTTAGCCAAGAAATCTGGACATTATCTAGACTCAAGGATGGCCAAAAACAAACGAGGTAGGGGGAGGAAGGGATGGGGTGGGATGGAACCATGTTCAAAGTTTACCTGGACCTCTGCTCTGGTTCCAGTCTACTTTCGTGCTCCAAATGCCAGAGGCCTTAGAGGTCAGTGAGGGCCTAGGGAGCTCGGTCTGAAGACAGAGCCCTAGAATGACCACAGAGTATGGCCCAGGCCCACGGTTCACACTGCCGGCCTCCGTTACTGACACTCCTGATATCGTCTGCTGCTGTCCGAGTAACTGAGCTTATTACTTGCTCTCTGAACTTGAGCCTGACTGCTAAGCCAGCCTGGAGCCGGCAGCAAATCCCCCTTTAATCTGCTGCCCAGTTACTGGTCTCCATCCATTTCCGCACATGATGTTGCCCCAAGGAACCACGATGACTTCAGTCCAGGTGCCCAGATGCAATGCTTGGCTTTAAGTGGCAAATGTTCAGTTTTATTTCCTAACTCTCTTGGAAATGTCAAAACCAGCTAGGGGAGGGGAGACTAGAGGAGATGGAGAATATGGAAAACGACAGCCACTCCCCAGCCCACAGCGCCCTGGCCACCACCCTGCAGCCCAGATACTGGGACGCCTGCACGGCTCTGCCCCAGCGTGGACACTGCAGGTCGTCTTCGCACTTCCTGTGCAATTACTGATAGAAATCCTATGTCTTGAAAAAACTAAAAAATAAAAAAGGACAAAAAGAAATCCCATGCCTAGAGGCGTTCTGGCGGCACTGGGAGTGCCTTGCCGTGTGAGGGGGCCTCCAATCGCTTGTCTGCTCACCTGTGGTAATTTTGATACTGGAGTCCTTGCTCATGTTCCCCAGCTGGACAATCACATGGTATTTCCCTCCAGGCTCCAACTTGCTAAGGGTGTATTCCACGGTACTATTGTGGGATTTTACCTTGTAGCTCCGGTCACTCTTCCTTATGAGATCTTTAACTGCAATTGCATATAGCTAGGACAAGAAAAAGACATTTTAATGGTAATCAGGAACCTGGAGTTGTTTTACTCTTTGTAGTTCAATGGTGGCCCATGTAACATAAGTATGTCAGTGGTTGTGACCCCCGGCAACAATATTTTGAGCCCCAATGTCTGTTCTTTGGAAAGCCTCTGGGGTAGTCATGTCCCAACCTTATAACAAGTATTCACTCCCAGATTTGTACAGAGAATTGTCAGTTTGATCCACCTACCCACCCTCCCCGCAAAAAAACAACTCTAGGGAAAACCATATTTGTGATGGCAGCAGCAGGTATGTTGGAACATGCAAGAAAAACGCCAGTTCAGGGCTTCCCTGGTGGCGCAGTGGTTGAGAGTCCGCCTGCTGATGCAGGGGACACGGGTTCGTGCCCCGGTCCGGGAGGATCCCACATGCCGCGGAGCAGTGGGCCCGTGAGCCATGGCCGCTGAGCCTGTGCGTCCAGAGCCTGTGCTCCGCAACGGGAGAGGCCACAACAGTGAGAGGCCCGCGTACCGCAAAAAAAAAAAAAAAAAAAAACCCCAGTTCAGTGTTTAAATTCTCTATCTCCACCACTGCCATAGTGTTGGGATGTCGTCAGAGGGGAACAATGAATGAAAGTGTTCAATCCCAGCTCTAAGAGACAAAAAACCCCATTTACTTTCTCCCAGGTTGCTTCTTACATCTATGGGGACAGGGAGAAAGTAAAAGGACAGGTAGTAAGCACAGGGAACTCAATCATCAGGAAGAAGCTGAGAGTCCACAGGAGTCTTTGTGACCAAGCATTTAAAACCACCCACCCCTGGGACGGCAGGAAGGGCAGAGGGCACAGAGGTCAGAGCAGCCTGGGCAAGGGAAAATGGGAGGTTTTTTCCTAGAATCAATGCCTCTTCTCTTAGGGCATGGGGCAGCAAACTTTTTTGTAAAGGTTCGGACAGCAAATATCTTAGGCCTTGAAGAATAGATGGTCTCTACCACAATTACTCAACTCTCTTGTTTGTAGCATAACAGCAGCTCTAGATAATGTGTAAACGAATGGGTATAACTTGGTTCTAATAAAACTTTATTTAGAAACACAGGCAGTGGGCTAGATTTAGATTTGTTAGTGAAGGCAGAGAAAGCAGAGAAGGAGGGACAAACCAGTATGGTAGCCAGGAATACTGGAGATGTGACAATGAAGAAGAGGCACCTGTAAGGACCCCGTCTTTGACCAGGCAGAAATAGGGGGAGACCTCCTGCTGAACTCCAAGCACCAGGCCTAGGTTTCTTGCCCCATTACAGGACCCACCCGCCCCCGAACCAGACCATGCGTCCCCTCACCAGGTCCTGGTCAGGAGAATCGTATGGGGATTCCCACTTGATGACGGCGGAGGTTTTGCCTGTATGAACCACGTGCAGGTGACGGGGAGGAAGCCTGCTATCTGGGATCATCCTCACCACGACGTAGTCAGAGGACGGCCCCTGGTAGGGCACCACCACCCGGACCTGAAACAAACACCACTCGAACTCATGCAGTTGTCACCAAACCACTGCTTCAACAAAATAGTGACATATGGATACAATTAAAATTCAATGCATACAAAAAGATGTAGAATAATTCCCCACCTACCCCAGATCTCTAATCCATTTTCCCAGAGGTAGTACCAGTAATGATTTTATGTGCTTCCTTCCAGAAATGTCCTGCACAAATATAAGCCCAGATATACGGGTATGTGTGTATAGATATGTACTTATATATGTGTGTACTTATGCATGCATGTATATGTATAGTCTACTGTTCTTAATTTTTTTTACACAAATGCAAAAACATTACACGTATTATTACGCTCTTCGCTTCTTTACTTAATAATACAGCATGGAGATTTTTCCAAATCAGTACATTTGGAGTTTATTTGTGTTGGATGGTTGCGCTATGCTCCGTCACAAAGATAGGCAATAATCCTTTTAACCAGTCTTCTCTTGATAGACGTTTGTTCCAAATCTTTTGTTTTCACAAGCAACAGTATACCAAACATGTTTCTCTAAATATCCTGGCACACATGTGAAAGCATGTAAGCTAAATTCCTAGAGGTGGAATCTGACAACAGCTTTTATTTATTCCTGTGACCCATTCTCCAAGTTCTCAATCCTGCACAAGGGTGCTGTAGTTGGCTAAGTGGCCGTTCGTTCTGCGTTTCAAGTAAAAACCTGATGCTTGTGAAAACGAACCATCCTCCCGTGTGTGTCTCTCTCGCACAAACACATACACAGGTGTGCGTGCGCGCACACAGGCGCACATGCATCGCACGCGGATCCTGGAATCCACATCTCCAGCTCCCCAGGTCCTGGGTCTGAGCCAGGAGGCCAGCAATTAAGACATCCTCAAAAAATAAAACATTCTTCTGTACTCCTGGCACAGGAAACTTACCAGAAACAAATACTGCTCATCCCCACTGACAAGGACTGTTTTGTTGTGCTGTGATGTAGTCAAGCTCTTGGGGTTGCGATACAGGTCAAGAAAGGATGTGGCATAGAAGATGCCGTAAACCTGGTAAAAGGAGAGAACAGAAAAGGACACCAGTTCAGTGGCCAGTGACCTCACTCTCATGAAAGCCCTAATTTAAGACCCGGGGAACCACTTCAAATGAGCTCACAAAGAATTCTTCATTCAACATCTATTTCATCAGCATTTACAGAGAAGGCACCCTGGGCCAGGCAGTGGCTTCCCACCTACAAAGATAAATACGGTGCAGACTCTCCTCAGAGCTTGCTTTTTTGAGGAGAGCCATGCAGAGAGGAAAAACAGAATTATCCATAACAAGATGCAAATGTGGAAGGTTAGATGCTATACTAGAAGACTGCATAATAAACTGGGGAAAAGAGCGGTTGACCAAGGTGCGAAGGGGATAGCAAGTGTGCAAGCTCGTGGAGGGGGCATGGGGAGGGAGGGAGGGCGGGCACTGCTGGCTGCCTAGGACATTCCCATCCTCCCCATGTCCCTCAGCAGAATCCTGGTGCTTAGTGAGAACTGCTACCTGGAAACATGCCTACACCCACACCTCCCTCCAAGCGGCAGAGGCCACGTGACAGGGCTGGTCAACAAGATGTCAGCAGATGTTCCAGGCAGGACCTCGGTGAGGACACATTGAAATGCAGGGAGCGGTGCCCTTCTTCTGCCCTCCCGCTGCCTGGAATATGCAGGGTGATGTGGTCCAGGAGGCCCTCTGGACTGCAAGGTGATGCCACAGGCTGGAGGTGGCAGGGCCTGGGGCCCAGATCAAACTGTGCTGCGGCTATAGAGCTCCCAGAAGGCTGAACTCCAAACTCTGACCGACTTGTAATTAGGAGGGAAATAAACTGTTGAAAGCCACAGTTACTCTCCATTCCTGTTCTATGCACCCATTCTTAACCCTAATTGGTACACGTGGAGTTTAAAGCAGGAGGTGGGAGTCTGATGGCCTCATAGAGGGGAAAGTGGAAGCTGAGAGCATGTTTCTAATGGGGGACGCATGAGGAAGCTTCCTTTGTAAGGTAGAAACAAAGAGCATTTTCTCCAAGAGCATATGAGCAGGCAAGAAAGGGGACTTGAAAACCGTGCAAATTTGGAGAAGCTATGGGGATGAAGGGAGCCCATCAGGGACATGCAAAAGGACTTGTGTGTCTCAGATGAACAAACAGTAATGGAACAGAAATAGGGGAAGGAGAGAGCTCAGATGGGATGGCAGATGGGGGCCCAGGGCGCAGGCAGGCCTGACCCCCAGAGAGGACAGGCCCGTGGCTACCATGGGGTGGAAGCTTCAACCAGGAGCCAGGAAAGGGGTCCCTGGAGCCACGGGAGCCAGGGTGTAAGAAGGCCCCATGCAGACAGTGATGGGGGTGGCTCTTGCGGTGCTGACGGCAGACCTGAGTGAGACCCCAGCGTCCGCAGTGAGATGAAGATGGGCGGAAGCTGAGAGCTTCGTCCAGAAGACTCCACCAGCCCCTGACCCTCGGAAGGCTACCATGAGTATGAGGGGTCTCTCAGCCAGGAGGAGGCCGGGCTAGGCTCCTTCTCCAAGTTCACGTGTGGTGAGACACTAAAAACAAGTCACGGGCCAATGTTCTGTACACGATGCCCCGCTCTGTGCAGACAGCTGGGGGTGACAGGTGGGCAGGCTCTGAGCTGGGTACTTAAACAGAGACAAAGGCCCCTCTGTGATAACGGTCTACTTCCAGGTAAAATGGAGACCGGGGGTGGCTCTGGGCATTCTCATCTCTGTCCCTGCCCCGGAGTCAGGTTCTGGAGCAACAGAAGAGCCCAGGCTGTTAAATTAGCTGGACCTGAGCTCTAACTCGGCCTGTTGCTTACTAACCCTCGACTTTGGCCAGTTACTTCACCCCCTCTGAGCCATGGTCTCCTCTCCGGTAGAGCAGGAACATTTACCCCACAGAGCTGATGAGAGGATTAAGTGCGAGACCACGGATGAAGGGTGGGCATCGTGCCTGGCACACAGTGGGTGCTCAGTTAACGCCTACCTCTCCCTCCTTCTTCACGGCTGATCTCACAGACAATTCCTTGCAAACCTTGGTTCTTTCCCCATGAACCAGTCCTGCCCCCGACGCACACTGGGGATGCCCTCAGAAGACAAGACGTGCGTCAGTTCCTCCTCACCAGCCACTGAGGATTCACTAAGGCTCAATTACAGATTTAGTTCCATATGCTTTTCCATTTGGAAAACCCAGAAAACAATCCTTCCCTTCAAGAACTTACAAACTACTTAGGGAGATGAGAGTGGACAGAAGATATCAAATCGGATACATAGTATCTAATGAAACATGCTGTGTGGCATCAACTCTAAAGATTTAGGAGTTGGTAAGGGAAAGAGATCCAGCAGAAGAGCTAGGATTTGACTACACAGCAGCAGGAGTGGGAAGGATTCCAGGGAAGAGAGAGCAGACGCCCTGGTGCAGAGGCAGGAGAGGCAGGAAAAGAGGCTTGCGAAGGTGCACCTAAAAGCAAAGGAGGGTGCACACTGTGGAAGGTGGGAAATCAAAACCAGGCTCAAAAAGAAGCACAGGGCTTCCGTGGTGGTGCAGTGGTTGAGAGTCCGCCTGCCGATGCAGGGGACACGGGTTTGTGCCCCAGTCCGGGAAGATCCCACATGCCGCGGAGCGGCTGGGCCCATGAGCCTGCGCGTCCGGAGCCTTTGTTCCGCAACGGGAGAGGCCACAGCAGTGAGAGGCCCGCGTACCGCAAAAGAAAAAAAAAAAAAGAAGCAGCACAGATCTAATTCCAGTGAGTCAAAATGCATACATGAAAACAAAAGGCCTATATACAAGTAGAGCCAGCATCCTGGAATGAACTGGGACGGGGCGTGTTTGGGGGGACAGAGAAAGCAACCTGTGGGCGGAGAATCCCATAGGTGAGGAGGGGCTAGAGGAGCCTGAGGCACGGTCCTCAGGTGCATACTCATTGTCCTGCAGGCGACTTCTCACCCATCCCTAGGGGAGACTCCCAGCTCGGGAATGTGCCCCCTCCTCAAACTAGGTCTATTCAGCAAAGAGCAGGGGGCTCTTTGTCTTGGATGCCAGGCCAGGATGCAGAAAGGGATGCTGAGGCAGGATGTCAGGCGCCTCTAGAAGGTAATCCAGAACTGACTACAAGGGTAGCTTGTGTTTGGGGTGAGAAGAAAAACAACAGCAACAGAGGGGGAAGCCCTGGGGGTGTCTGGTGGCCTAGTGCCAGGCGACAGTCCATCCGTGCTCTGCAAGGGTCATCCTGGCTGACTTACCACATTCCTGGGGCCGGTCCAGGTGCATTCCACCGCCGTCTGATTGACGGCCTTGGCTTTGAGGCTCGGGGCGGGCGGGCGGACTCCTCTGGTCGTGACATGCTCAAATGCCAGAGGACTGTCCCCCAAGTCAGTCTTGGCCCAGGCAGAAATCTCGTAGGTTGTATGAGCTGTCAGGTTGCCAACTGGGGAAACAGGGACAAAGGGCTGGGGGCAGCAGTCAGGAATACGTATCTTTATATGCACACCCTATTTTTTTTAATGTCTTCTCTCCATGTAAGTATGCCCCACATGCTGTAGAATTTTTATTACTTTACAGATTCACTCGGCGTGATTTATTAATGACTACTGCAAGCAACACACTGCATGGGCATGGGAAAATCCCTTTTAAAGCTGCCTATCTGGGGATATAAATTGGTACGACCCTCCTGGAGAGCCGTTTGGCCTTGTGAGAGTCCTGAAATCCTGCATAACCTTCAGTGCAGTTAAATGAGAGGGATCCCAAAATTTGCGCAACCAGGACGTCTGTCACAGCGTTTGTTACGGCAGAAAAAAGTATAATCATCTGACTGCCCGGCAACAAGGCAACAGTTAAATCGTGTGCATCCATGAGCTTCACGTGCGTTCCATGAACTATTACGCGGCCACTAAAGGTTGTTTCCAAGAATATATAATGAAACTAGAAAATTCTGTTATTTACATTCAGTGAAAAAGGCAGGATATAAAATTCCCTATAGTATTATTCAAATTTTATTTAAGAAGATACAAAGAAATCAATGAGGAGGAGAAAGTATTAACTTAGGAACTACCCAAAATGTAAAAGTGGTTTCCGTGGGAAGTGAAATGATAGGAAATTAAAAACTTGATTGTACCTTTTATGTTTTCTAAATTTCCTGTAATAAACATGTGGCCCCTTTCTAATTAGGGGAACTGTTATTAAAAACTAAGAGAGCAGTGAACAAAAAGGGGGTGTGCTAAGAGGACAGCCTTTGGAATCGGAAGGACTTGGGTTCAAGGCCCGACTCTACCCTTCGTACTTGGACAAGCAAGAATGAAGTACTCAAACTCTCTAAGTTCATTTCCTTGTCGGTAAGACGGAGGACAGTGACAGCACTTATACCAGCTGACTGTTGCAGGGAACAAAAAAAGAAAATTCCTGCAAAGTGCTCGGCATGACGCCTGGCATGGAGCGAGCCCTTCGTGCGTTTCAGGCAAAGCCTGGTAAGACTTGTGCTCCTGTCTCTGCCAATTTCTATTGGTGTAACGTTGAGGCGATGAGACCACAGCCTTTGGAATTCGAGAGGCGTGGATTCCCATCATGGCTCTGCCACCTTCTGAGGGAATCATTCAGTCCCTGAACCTTGTTTTCTTGTCCATAAAATGAGTAGATCCCACCACACTATTCTGGAGGTGTTATGTAAAACACCACACACGGAGTGCCTGGGTAAGTGCCTGTATACAGTAAGTGCTCAATGTTAGCTATACTCCTGCACAGCCTCCTTAGGCAGCCTTCAGTTCCCTCCCGCCAAAAAAAATATACTGTATATAACAGAACGCCTGCTAGGATTGAAAGTACTTTGCAAACAGAGTATAAGGGAAGAGTAGAAGCTCCCATGTCCTCTTCAACATTCACAAGCAGCCTTGGCCGATGAAGGTTTTGTCTTAGAAATAAATTAAAATCCTTCCTTTAGTCCATCTTCAGATATGAGGATTTTAATTGAGACTCACTATCTGTACAGATACAAGAGGAACTGGACCCTCTTCCTTCCATGTCTCCTTGCCTCCTTCGCTCAGTCTGTTGGTCCATTCGTTCAACAAATGTTTACCGAACGCCAATTAGCAGCAGGCCCTGCGCTACCTTGTATCAGCAAAGAAGGAGCAAACCAGGGCAGTAAAAAGAGAGACAGGTAACTAAACCCAGGAACTCTCTCCTTTGGGAGGCAAAAAGCATCTGTAGAAGGTTAACCTGGCTTCTTTCCAGTGTTTCCTCCTTTTTAAGCCTCCAACTTCCATGAAGAGACAACAGGTTAGAAGGGGATTTGGGGAACCACCTAATGGATCCCTCACCTGGACTCAGGAGTCACTGACAGCATCCTCAATGGACAACACCTGCCCACTCAGAACGGCTGCAGAGAAGACCCCCTACCTGTCCCGGCGCCCCACACAAGCTCTAATGCCAGGAAAGCATCGGTCTAGCCTTCCTCCTTACACACGGACCAGCTCCAGGGCGCTACCTTTGTGTGACAATATGCTTCCTCGGAAGTTCATCGTTCTCTTCTCCTGCCTGTGGGTGTCGAACGCCCAGAAGAGGTTCACCACATAGCCATTCACCTGCCAAGGAGCAAGAGCCATGTTACATGAACAGTCCACACTCACAGAGCTTACCAGACACTAAAGGAAGATCTTTTCTGTTGTTCCTCGGGTATCTATCGCCCTTCTTACAATGGACGGTCTAGTCCTTTGGATTCTTAAACCAGTTCCATTTGTGCTATCACTGAATATTTATGCTCCCTCCTACTCCTAAAAACAAATGTGAGACCATTTATAATACAACATATAGATTCAATGACACAAAAACCTTAATAAATAATAAAAGGACAAGAACCAGTTTAAAAAGGCAGAAAGAAGGGAATTCCCTGGCGGTCTACTGGTTAGGACTCTGAGCTCTCACTGCCGAGGGCCCGGGTTCAATCCCTGGTCAGGGAACTAAGATCCTATAAGCCGCACGGCACAGCCAAAAAAAAAGGCAGAAAGGATAAAAATTGAAAAGGTAATTAGATTACGGTAACTAAGGATCAGTCTTAGCTCAGGTGGTCCTTGCAGTCAAGGCCAAGAGGTCCATACAAAGGGGGCTTGCTTAGATCTCTTTTGTCTAATAGGAGCAAACATATCCTTGGGTCAGGAGAGACTACCTTTTCCAAGTTCTGAGCATACAGAAGGATTTGATGTAAAGGTCTTTAAAAATATTGGCCAATGCACCAAATTAAAACGTTTTCAAGAGCAAAGACTATAGAGACAAGGTCTACACAAGGTCGAGCAAAGACTATAGAGACAAGGTCTACACAAGGTCGAGCAAAGACTATAGAGACAAGGTCTACACAAGGTCATTTCTGGCATCAGCTGTCTCTGAAGCCAAGGGCATGACACCAAACTGTAGTTCCGTCAATGGCACAGGCTGCTGCTCCCACCACAGCTTCACAGAAAGGGAGGGATGTGAGGGGAGACAGACAAGAAAGAACCCCATGAAAGGTGTGTGGCAACTTGAGAAACCAAAGGGACACAGATAATTATGGTGAAGTTGGTCGAGCAGATGGACCAAGCGGAGGGGACGAAGGTGCTAGAAGGGGAGAATATTAGGTGGATCTAAGTGGATATGCTTCCGAGGTATCTGACTCTCTCCTAAGACTCACTCTTGGGAACCCCTGCATTAGCGCTCGGCACCAGGAAATCCAATAAAGCTGAAAATTACAGGGCATACATATTCTGTTAACACCAACTCTTTATTTGCACTGTAGCTGTGAACCATTTAATTATACGGTAAAAAAAAAAAAAAAAAAAAAGGCACCAGGCTGAGGCAGAATCATTACACGTGAAGACTCAAGTTGTTCTTCGTGGGGGGAGGAACCAACCTAGCTGTGGTATTTTAGCTTTGCTGGGTCAAGTCATTCATTTTTCTTAATCTTCCCGTCCTCTGCCGTATAGGTTCCCATGCAAAGTAAAGCCCCGCCCAACCGCTGGTTTGAAATGCCCACGTTACCTTGATGTCAGTGTCCACGGACAGGGTAAAGCTTAGAGAATTTTCACCATAGCTGTCAATGTGGATGTCTGGGGGTGGGATCACTGAGAACAAAAGAGGGATTCAAAAAGAGAAACCAGGTGATGAAAAGGGAAGAAGGCAGAACTTAACAGTTTTCAACTCAAGAGACAAAGCAATCTTTCAGTCGGGGAAGAAAGGGCATTTCTTTGGCGGCTTCTACTCTTCCCTTTTACCACTGTCGTCCTGAAGCTGAGGTTAGGTCCACAGTTACCTGGTGAACACATAACTACCTTGGCTCAGTCAGCTATCCCGGCAATTAGGTCGAGCAGAAAAGTTCCATTATGTAAATGTCCCTCATTAACCCAGCTTCAGCCTGGTTCTGAAAGGCACAGGGATCACACTGAGAGCCACCTGTATTGGCACCAACAAATTCCCAGAGGGCTCAAGTCCTTTTTGAAGGTTGACGGCAAGCTAAATCTTAAGTCCTAACTTGTAAATGCGCGTGTGGCAAAACGGAAAGGATCTGGGCTCTGGAGTCTCACACACTGGAGTTCGAATTCCTGTAGAGACACAGCACCGTGTGACCTGCGGCAAGTTACCTGTCCTCGTGAAGCCTGGAGATGCCCTCTGTACTTCTCAGAGGTGGGAAAATTCACTAAAATAATGCATGTCAAGGGCCTGGCACCCAACTACAGCTCCTTTTCTCTCCCGTTCCCACGACAGATTAAAGAGCTGGTGAGCCACTGGCATTCTCAGAAAGATCGGAGCTCAAGCTGGGAGCTGAGGGGACAAGGAGAGGGCAGCAGAGGGAAAAGACCCCTCTTGGCTCAAGTGCTGAGCTGGTCACTGTGAAGGTCTACCCACCAGAAACCTGACAGTGGGCTGCCACGCATAACCTAAGAGCGCTGGATGCAGCCAGCATCATCAGAAGATAAGATTTAAACGGCCACTTGAGTATTAGACTCTCAGCACATATGCCTCTTATACTGGCAAAGCAAGAGAGACTCAAAGGAGTGCCTAAGACTTTGTGGCAAAGAGAGGTATCAAAATCTGGAGGAGTCTCTCCAGATGATCAATGAAAGTGGGCTCGAGGAAAACACAGCAACCAGAAGAAGAAAGGATATTAGGAGTTTCAGGCAGCCAGCTCAGAGCAAAATAGCTCGGGTGCTGCTGTAAAGCTGACCCGGGTTATAACCGTGGTGGCCGGGGACAGATCACAATCCTCTCCAGATCCCAGTTCCCTCAGCTACAAAATGAGCCTAAGAATACTCACAGGGTTGATAAGGATTAAGAGAGATCAGTTCACGTAAAACACCCCGCACGGTGCTTACTACACAAGCAGTGCTCAAAAAATGGTGGCTTTTCTCACTGCTGTTATAATTAATCCACTGCGTTCACTAATGAAGGTGGTGATTCTGGGTGACGCCACCACTGTTTTGTACCCCGTCTTCTTACCTTATTAGGACACGAGGTCACAGATAGATCACAACTCACACTTTTTGACTTGGCACACAGTTGCCTAACACATGCCCTGACCAACAGACATATGAGGAGTTGGGGTTCATCCTCAAAATCATATTAAGGAAGTTAAAGAGAAGCAACCCCCCACTGAGATTTTCAAATGCAGGTGTGACTTATGATGAGGAATTCAAGGTACTACCTGCTTTTTTCATGACCTTCCAACGTCCCTCCTTTTCAGTATGTATGGTCAGTCTGTTCTGACCGACTTTGTAGAGGAAAATAATACCACAATCAAAACTCTCGGGGAGTGTGAACTCGGTACACTTTTTCCAATACCCACACACTCCCTGCTCCACAGACTGGCTGGCTTCACTAAGTTTAACTGCCCCTGTCCTGATCTCAATGACACCGTATTTCACAGGCGACCAGACAGTGACTCTCCATGACCCAGAGCCTATTTCTCACGGGCTCAGATTAAAGTATAATCCCCCAAGCACGTTCCAGGCGACACTTCTGGCTTTAACACCCGCCAATCCAAAGACGAAAGCCCCAAGCGCCAAAGCTACAATCAGGAAGACGAGCTGGACTGTCTCCCATAGAGTGCCAGAGCCTACGTTTCACTTGCTTCAATTCACTCACTCATCCACTATTTCATCAGCTCCTACCCGACACCACCCTCGAGGCACGTATGCAAGGCAAGGAGCCCCACCCGGCAAGCAGGTGGTACAGTGGTTCAGGGCACAGGCTCTGGACTCAGGAGATCAGGTTCCAATCCCAGCTCTGTCACTTGACTGACTGCGTGCCAGAGACATAAGCTTTCCAGTCCCTTATCTGTTCTTATAGTTGTTCTGAGGGCTCAGCGAGATGAGCTGGTGCATGCGGAGCAGGTCCATGGCAAGTCGTAAGCTGTGACTCCGATCAGCTCGAGCGCTAGAAAACTACCACCTAAGCATCGTCGGTCAGTGCCCCTGGGGCAGTAACAAGTGTCAGCATGGCACTCTCTTAAAAACACCACAAATACACATGGACAAGATCATCTTTATCTTGGCTGGGAAGGAAGGACTCCTTCTATTTTCAATACTGTGCCTGAGAACAAGGGCATGAAGGCCTCTGGAAATCCCTTTGTATGTTTTTATTATAACAAACGCTCAGTTCTAGAAGGAGGACTACCTTCAACAGTCGCCCCCAAAGACTTCGTGTGTAAAGCACTATGGAGATGCCCACAAAAGTGCGTGTATCGGGGAGAGGGAGGCTGTGTGAAGTTTCCTGATCTCTGCCTCTTCATTTTCCAGTCACACTGAAAGTTATTTCCAAAGGGTTATTCTATCTTCTCGAAATCTGCAGATGCTGGAATCACTTACCTTTTCCTTTTATGGTGGTAATGGATTTAGAATCGCTCCAGTTTCCTATTCCCCGACTGGTCACTGCAGCCACCTTTCAAATCAGAGTGCAAATTAGTATGAAATACAGGCAACATATACGAGCGAAAGTGGTGAGGCTTTGGCTATGAGGGTGGAAGAAATTATACACAGAGGGATTCAGGATAGTCAGAGGCCCCAGCAACTGAAATAAGACAGGGAAAGAGACGACGGGAGGGAACCTGGGTAAAGGGAATTGTGATAGCACTGAAATTATGAGGGAGTCTGTGTATACACTTAATGGTCTCAAAACACGTTTTGCACAAAATCTCTTTTCTACTGAAGATGTTGATGATATATTTCGTAAGAACCCCATGATATCATTTTATAAATGCTACTTATCATAGCTCTGCATCTCCCTGCAGCTAAAAATAAGCAGAAAAGAGGTGGGTGCAAAAGTAATTGGAGCTAAAGCACTAGCAGAATATCTGGGTTAAAAGCAGGTAAAGCTGCATTACCATCGGTTGTTGGTTATCTGAGCAAAGTCTGATTTCAAGTTCTCTGTGGCCTTGGTTTACGAGACTGAAAGAAATGACAAGCTTCCAGAGCAACAGGTTGGGTATTGTGCACACCACGAGTAAGCATCTCACAAAGGTAGGCACGGAGTTCTCATGAAAGGCCAACCATCTCCCCATGTTCCAAGACCACCTGGACGGCTAAAACGCGTGTGAACACTCACTCTGACAGTGTACTGAGCGTTGACCAGTAGGTTCCTTATTTCTGTCAAGTTGCTAAGAGCTCTCTGGGAGGCCCACATCTTGGAACCACTCCTGCTGTACTCTACCTGAAGTGAGGAGAAAAAAAAATACTATGACAGGTACCCAGAGGTCTGGGCATCCCGACATCTTGCAAGGAGGCAGGCGGAGAGAGGGGAAGGTGAGATGCAAAGCGTTCCAGAGGATGGATGATTATTTACAAGGCGACAGCAAACCGCGTCCTTGTCACACAGAACATGCTTCTGCTCTACCAGCCCCGGCAATCTCTTGCGCTCACCCGCGCACAGCCGGCTGCCAGAGGGACTTACGATGTACTCCCGAATGAGGCCGTGGCTGTGGGTGGGAGGGGCCCAGCGGCCCACGATCACTCCTTCCTCTTCCCTGGGGAGCGACAGCTGGAGGTTCTGAGGGGCGTCTGGCACTGGAAAAGAGGCAACTCAGGGTTAAAATCCATCTGCATACTCATCAACTGGAGGAATTTCCCTGAGCTTAAAACTCGGACGAGAAAGAATCCAGAGCTGGCAGTGGGACCTATCCCCTAGAAAGCGCTGTCAGCTGACAGAACACCTTTCCTCTCTTCCGGAATGCAAGGCCTGCTTGCACTCATCACACATCTAATGACTGCACGTATCAGACCACGGCTCAGCGAGTCTGACGCAGGCCGGGGGCTCACAAGGGCTGCAGGATAGAATCACGTGGGCGGGCTAAGTCACCACTGGCCCTGCGCTTTGATGCTGAGATCTTAATTGTCAAGGACGGCGTCTGCTGTCCTGAACTCTCGTACAACCAGAGAACCACTGGTGTGGCTACAAAGAAATAAAGCTTACTTTCTCTTTTTTTTTGGCCATGCCACGCAGCGTACAGGATCTTAGTTCCCCGACCAGAGAGCAAACCCACGATCCCTGCAGTGGCAGCCCGGGGTCTTAACCACTGGACCACCAGGGAAGTTCCAAGACTTACTTTCTAATAGCACAGAACTTCGAGATTCAAATGAAGGGACCCCCTTCAAAGCAGGTTCCTTAATAACTTCACTGCTGGCATTTCTGAGACCTTTCGGGATCTCCCCTTTTGTGACTGCCTTCAGAGTCCAATTAGAAACCACACAGAAACCAGTTACAGTGCTTTCCAGTCCAACGTCATTTTGATTGCACAGTAGTCATTCATGTTGATAATCCACTGAAGATGAATATTAAGGGTTGAACTGTAGCACCTCCAACCCCGAATTCAGGTTGAAGTCTTAACCCCCAGTACCGCAGAATGTGTATTTGGAAATAAGGTCTCAAAAAAGTCATTAAGTTAAAATGAGGTCATTGCCCCTTACCCAATGTGACTGGTGTCCCTATAAGAAGAGGAAATTAGGACACAGACACACACAGAGGGCAAACCACGTGAAGACGGCCAAGGAGGCCTCAGAATGAAACCAACCCTTGACCTTGGACTCCCAGCCTCCAGGACTGGAAGAAAATAAATGCCTGTGGTTTAAGCCACCCAATCTGGGGTACGTCGTTAGGGCAGCCTCAGCAAGCGAATACAGTGAATTCATCAACAAGCCATGGCCTGCAAGCCCTTGGAGGGCAGGAACTGTATCTTATTCATCTGAGTCTCCAGTGTCTAACCTAATTCCTGAGCAGTAGTAGGGACTCAGCTACCACCTGTAGAAAGAAGATCAACGAATGGGATATTTCAAAAATGGTTCCACTTAGAGTTTAGCTAAGCTAGCCCACGGTACTGCCGCCTCAGCACCCATTTTATTTAGACAAATAGGCTAAGGGGGCCTTAAATTGACATTAGCCCCCAAGCAAGCCCCGGATCACAGCCCAAAGAGTCACAAGCAAATGCAAATCCCTAACATGACTTCCCCAAGGGCCCTTGTGATAAAGTCTCCCCACCTCCCAGGGCCTTCTCCCTCGTGCTCCTTAGGTAAGATTCCCAAGAAGTTTACCAAAACCCCCCTTTTTTGGTGTGAATTGGCCAAACCAGCCCTAGCCCAGGAACTCCACAGCACTCCACCCACAAATCCTAAAAAAGGCGTGTGCCCCAGGTCCCGCTGCTCTCTGCCTGCACCCTGCCTTGACCTCCTGCGTGGCCCCTTGAGGTACGTGTATACCGCCTTCAGAACCTGGGAGTAATAAACTTCTCTATTTCACTTTCCCTGGTGGGCTTCTGCTGACTCTCTGGCACTCTCTCTGCTCTACTGAACAAATGTTATTCTAACAAAGTCATAACTCATAGGTCCTTTTTTGTATGTTTTGTTCAGCACTTCCTTAATTTCTTTTTTTGAATTGAAGTATAGTTAATTTACAACGTTGTTTTAGTTTCAGGTGCACTGCGAAGTGATTTGGTTTATATATATATATATATATATATATATATATATATATATATATATATATATATATATATATATATATTTCAGATTCTTTTCCACTGTATATTGAGCATAGTTCCCTGTGCCATACAGTAGGTCCTTGTTGTTTATCTATTTTATATCTAGTAGTGTGTATCTGTTAATCCCAACCTCCTAATTTACCCCTCCCCCCAATTTCCCTTTGGTAACTATATGTTTGTTTTCTATGTCTGTGAGTCTATTTCTGTTCTGTAAATAAGTTTGTTTGTATCACTTTTCTAGATTCCACGTACAAGTGATAGCATATGATATGTGGCTTTCTCTTTCTGACTTACTTCACTTAGTAAGCACTTCCTTACACTCTGGCACTACCAGATGCTCCAGGCTTATCTTACAGATCTCCTGCCCCAGGTCTGGATTTGGCCATTTCTTCAAAGAGCCCTGTGTCCTCCTATTGAAGAAGGCATTAGAAACCTAAATCTGAATGATAAAGTTTTTCTGGGCCTTCTCAGTTGACAAAGCAGAAAAAATATGCGTGTGTACTAACCTGTGCACATACACAGATCTAGAAATATTTTACGTGTAACCATCTACACGCACATTAAGATAAACATGGGTTCATGTTAACATCTCCAAATGTAAACATGGTTCTGATGGCAACTGCAAATGAAAAGGTCACAAAACCTGGGGAGCAGAGATCACGGGAATCAGCACAGTCACCCAATGTCAACTACTGTGAAGGGGGAAGAACTAGGGAACTCTCTATGACCCAAGGGTTTTGGTACATTTCCTTAAAATGAACCCACAATACTTCTGACGAGTCTCATACGTTAACGATGATGATCTCCTAAGTACCAAATACTGGGAAATACCTAGAGACGGAAGGTAGAGGTAGAAAGAGGGCAATGGTGGGGCAGAAAAACATTATGTGTGGTGATCATTTTGTAATTATAGAAATATCAAATCACTATGTCATACACCTGCAACTAACACGGTGTTGTAGGTCAATTACACTTCAATTAAAAAAAAATCGTTTTAAGACACTGAAAACAAACGCATGATTACCAAAGAGGAGAGAGGGAGAGGGATAAATTAGGAATTTGGGATTAACAGATACACACTACAATATATAAAATAAATAAACAATAAGGACCTACTGCACAGCACAGGGAACTATATTCAATATCTTGTAATAACCTATAATGGAAAAGAATCTGAAAAAGAATATATATGTGTATAACTGAATCACTTTGCTGTACACCTAAAACAATGTAAATCAACTATACTTCAATAAAAAGAATTGTATTGAAAAAAAAAAGTGACATAGTAAGAACAACTCAGCCAGGACCATAAAACCCAGCCACATAGGAAGCACAAGTACTTTTGTTTCCACGCTCCTGAGCATCCTGGGAAACTCTGAAAATCCCACATAAGGTCCTGTCCCTGCCATAAAAATAAGCTGTAGCACTTACATCCTTCTGGAGTCCTCAGGGTCACGAAGTCATTGGTGCTGTGCACCTTGCTCAGACACTGGACCTGGACTTTGACCTGATATGTGGTGTCTGGCTTCAAGACTTTCAATATTGTGTTCGTTTTATTGCTGTGGGTTTCCAGAGTCTTCCATATGCTCTCTCCAACCACCCTGGCCAAGAGAACAAAGATAGCATCACATCAAAGACGCGTGGGGTGGCTGAGGTGTCTGAATACGTCAACAAAGAGCTGCTCTGTGCGCACACAGAGTTTATGGAACATCCAGTGGCAACAGAAACATCATTTTCTCCCACGGCAAAGATGGGACCAACCTGTAGTAGACGTTATACACACAAGAAGCAGAGGGCATTTTCTTGGGCCGCATCCAGGTCAAAGTTACATCCCCAGAGAAGTCAGCTGTCCACTGAAGATTCTGTATTTTGTATACATTTAATTCCTCTAGAGAGAGCAAGGAGAAAAAAGAGAAATTGGTATCTTAGAAATCTTGGATTTCAAAGGACCCAACAGGTTCCTTGGTTTCAGGCAGACCTACTGTGATGTGGTCAGGCCACCACCATTATCTTAAGACACCCAGAAAAAAAAGAGTTCAGACCTTCCTATATAACCTTTCCCAAGGTCTCCTAAATTTCCAAGCATGGCATTTCTCCTTGCATTTCACCTCCTTGTCTGCACTGATTTAAGCCTGATTCTCAACAGAGAATGCTACAAATCCAAAGACAATGTCATGGCAGGATCCATTACTGCTACAGACTGAAATGTTTGTGTCCCCCAAAATCCATATGCTGAAACCTCATCCATCCCCCATGTGATGGTATTAGGGGGTGGGGCCCTTGGGAGATGATTAGGTCATAAGGATGGAGTCCTTGAAAATGAGATTAGTGTCCTTGTAAAAGAGGGCCGAGAGAGCTCCCTCACACCTTCCACCATGGGAGGACACAGAAAAGACAGGCTGTCTGTGGACCAGGAAGTGGGACCTCACCAGACCACCAAATCTGCTGGTGCTTCATTCTCAGACTTTCTAGCCTCCAGAACTGTGAGAAATGAGTTTCTGTTGCTTCTAAGCCACTCAGTCGGTGGTACTGTTACAGCAGCCCCCAAATGATTGCTAAATGCATGCCAGACACAAGGATGGAGTTCACCCCACCACAAAGCCTGATGCTCTGTGGGAGCAATGATGCCTCAACACGAGGGATGTCCTTCCAAAGCCAATCTAATATACTCCAATATGAAATAAAAATTAAAAAAACTCCTATGAAAGATCAAGTTAAATTGTTTCATTTGTATAACAGAATGTACTACTGTAATTAAGCAAATCATAATTCTAAGACACTACCTAATTTTTCATAAGTAGTACCTTTTGATTAAAATTATCATTATTTAAACTCAAAAAAACCCCATTCTGAGATGTAACTATTATATACAGGATGAATAAACAACAAGGTCCTACTGTATAGCACAGGGAACTATATTCAATATCTTGTGATAAAGCATAATGGAAAAGATTATTTAAAAAATAAATAAATAAAAGGATCCAAGTACCAATACAAGGAATAAAGCAAAAGAAAACAGAACAAAACAAAAACACCCAATCTAAGACCAACATTTCCCTGAGAGGGGCGAGGTGAGCTGGAGGCTGCATCAGAGGCGGGACTGGGCCTCGCCTCACCTGCAGCTCCAACAGTGAGCAAGGGTCTTTGCATTTTCAGACTGAGGAAGAGCTCAAGAGGGTTCAACCTCAGGGCCTAACCAGCAGGGCCGAGGGTGAGCCCGGGGTCCTGGGGGACCACACTCACCGCTGCAGGCGTGCTCGTCGCTCTCGTCCGAGCAGTCCAGGAAGCCGTCGCAGCGCTCGGAGAGCACGATGCAGGCCTCGCCGTCCTCGCACCGGAACTCCTGGCCTGTGCAGGTCAGGGTGCTGCGCGTGGCTGCAACACACGAGGGGCCACGGTCGCCAAAGGTTTCTCGTGTTCGGGAAAAGGGAACTCGTCAGCTTCTCCTTCAAAAGACCCTCCGGATGGGGGTGGCGGGGACCCCACGCTGGCTTGCTAATCCCTCTTCATTTGACATTGACCGGGGGAAGGTGCCTTCAGGAAGGGCCAGAGCTTTGGCGTCAAAAGAAATCAGGGTTTACATCCTGCTCTGTACGAGCCTGAGCTAACTGTTTAATTCAGGCGCACCTCGTTTTATTTGCTGAGCTTTATCATACTCTGCAGATAACTGCGTTTTTTAACACATTGAGGGGTTTGTGGCAGAGCCAGTGCCATTTTTCTAACTGCATTTGCTCACTTCATGTCTCTGTGTCACATTTTGGTAATGCTCACACTATTCCGAACTCTTTCATTATTACTGTATTTATTATGTTGCTCTGTGATGAGTGATCTTTGATGTTACAAACGCGTGGCAAAAAGATTACAACTCACTGAAGGTGCAGGCGATGGTTAGCATTTTTTAGCAATAAACTATTTTAAAATTAAGGCATGTACGTTATTTTTTAAACATATGCTACCGCACGCTTAACAGTCTAAAATATAGTGTAAACATAAGGCTTTCATATGCACCAGGAAACCAAAAAATCCGTGTGACTCGCTTTATCGCAGTGGTCTGGAACGGAACCCGCAAAACCTCCGACGTCTGCCTGTAGTGCCCAAGTTCAGTTCCCCGGTATAAAACTGGGGTGACAACTCCATCCCTATTGTGTCTACAAGGACCCAGTGAGATCAAGCACCTGGAATACACCTGAGAGCCGGCACCCACAAGGTGCAGCTCTTCCTCTGCGGTACTTATTCCTAATCATCTGCTCCTGTTGTCAGTCTGCAGTCCAGAATGACCCTCTGATTTCTGGTTTGAGTGAGACTAATAATAATGAGATGAATCACAATAGTAAGAGGCATGTCTATTGTATGTAGTCTTTTTAATTGTTTAGCTTTTCAAAGTATTTCCGCAGACAATGAAATAACGCAAGTAAAGAGCACTGATGGGTTAAGAGTTACACAACTCGTTGGCTAGAAACCATAATCTGATGTTCTCTCCAGTTTGGAAAGTAGATTTAAACTGCATGAGAGGCTCTAAAAAGGAAGCGATGACAATGTAACTGCAAATGATCCTAAAAAGAAGAAAGATGAGAATGGCTACAGAAACCGCATCTGCCACCCCAGGTAGGTCTGCACCGGGTCCTGGTTCAGGTACCTTGGGCCTTCATTATAGAGACTCACACCTGCTTGCTCGGCCCTGAACAGGGAGAGTTATATCAGAACCCGACCCCACCAGTAGAGCTTCTAAAGTTACTCTTGCTCCTCCGCATCAAATATGCCCATGTTCAAACCCCTGGAACATGTTAAAGTCACCTTATAAGGCGAAAGGGACTCTGCAGATGTGATTGAGGTAAAGACCCTGACATAGGACTTAAGCCTGGGTTACCCGGGCAGGTCCATCCAATCACACAGGCCCTTAAAAGCAGAGACCCCGGGCCTTCCCTGGTGGCGCAGTGGTTGAGAATCTGCCTGCCAATGCAGGGGACATGGGTTCGAGCCCCGGTCTGGGAGGATCCCACGTACCACGTAGCAACTGGGCCCATGAGCTGCAACTACTGAGCCTGCGCGTCTGGAGCCTGTGTCCCGCAACAAGAGAGGCTGCGACAGTGAGAGGCCCGAGCACCGCGATGAAGAGTGGCCCCCGCTCGCCGCAACTAGAGAAAACCCTCGCACGGAAACGAAGACCCAACACAGCCAAAAATAAATAAATAAATAAAGCAGAGACCCTTTCCCAGCTGTGGTCAAAGAGGAAGATGTGAAGACCAAAGAAGGATCAGAGAGACAGAATGTTGCTGGCTTTGAAAATGGAGGAAGGAGGCCTCTAGAAGCTGAGAAAAGCAAGGAAACGGATTCTGCCCTGGAGCCTTCAGAGGACTCAGTCATGCTTTCATCTCAGTTTCAGCCAGTGAGACGTCTATCAGATTTCTGACCTACAGAACTGTAAGATAATAAATGTGTGTTATTTTAGGGCATTAAGTTTGTGGTAATTTATTACAGTGGCCATAGGAGACTAATACACACTTGAAATATTGTAATTTGCCCAGATCTTACATTGGGATTCTACCTCGGTTTCCTGAGTTCAGACTGTAATTTCTCCACTGGGACTCTGAATCAGACTCCTCCTAGCTTATGCCCCCCACCCCATGGAAATATACACACAACGTTCCATACAATGACTCTACCCACACTAGAAGAAATCCAAACAGACCACTAAACCATGGTGATTATCCGACAGTAGAGAATCTACAACAGTGGTTCTTAATAGTCTTCTGGGGAACGTCTAAAACATACAGATTCCTAGGACTTGCCCCAAAGCTACTGAGGCAGAAACACGACACTGGGCGTGTGTCGTATTTACAAGCTCCACAGTGATTCAGCAGAACTGGCCAGCACTGAGGACTTCTGTTCTAGAACAAGGTGATCCTGTTTTCTATCTGAAGCACTGCATCCACTTCTGAAAACCACACTCTGAGATGTAGGTAGAGAAACTGGATAATGTTCTCACAAGAGCAAGCAGGATGGTCCAGAGGAACAGGTAAAGGATCCTGGGAGCTTTTACTAGAGATGAAAAGATACAGGGTTTGGAAGTGGGAGGTGGGGGCAGAATACTATAACAGCTGTCCTCAACTGATGAATTTCCTTGTGAAAGAAGGATTAAGACTTCACTGAATGTCTCCAGGATGGAGGTACAGAATTTAGTTTTTTAAGAGAATCCTTGTATCATACAGTTCTGTCATTTGCTGAGCAAAAATTGGTTGGCCTGGGGGAGCTTGGATGGGGGGCTTGGTTACATATAAAACTACATTAGAACATCTAGAAAAGGTTTGAGAACTACTAGTGAACAGTCTCAGAAGCCCAAGATGGAATTCATCCATCCATCCATCCAGTGAACATTTACGGAGGTCCTACCATGAATCAGCTGCTATTCAGGATGTTAAGGATATGGTGATGTGTCAAACAGACAAAGGACCTACCCTCATAGAGTTTACCTTCTATTGAGAGAAACAGCAAATGAGTAAACAAACAAATACGTTACTTTAGATAGTGGTAAGAGCTACAAAGAAACATAAAGACAGTAATAGTAAGAGAGTGATGGGGACTTTATACAGGAGAGTCAGGGAAGGACTCCATGCTCAGAAGGGATTGTTTCGGAAAATACCAAGATCCCCATCACAGAATTACTCCACTTGGTAAGAATGTGGTGAAACATAATCAAAGAACAGCTGAACAGTAAAGCTGGAGGATGTTTGAGGTTTCTTTATGAAACATGTCTCAATATTTTATTTAACTTATTTATTTATTATTATTTATTTTATTTATTTATTTTTTTGCGGTTCGCGGGCCTCTCACTGCTGTGGCCTCTCCCTTTGCGGAGCACAGGCTCCGGACGCGCAGGCTCAGCGGCCATGGCTCACGGGCCCAGCCGCTCCGCGGCATGTGGGATCTTCCCGGACCGGGGCACGAACCCGTGTCCCATGCATCGGCAGGCGGACTCTCAACCACTGCGCCACCAGGGAAGCCCATGTCTCAATATTTTAAAAGGGAGAACATAGTTTTTAGAACCTGGGAATAAGGCTGTCATTAATCTCCAAAAATTCTTAAACTGATTATTAAACAAATGATTAATGGGCACTTAGAACAGAATGTAGTGGCCTTCAGGGGCCAGCTTCTCTAAGAAGAGGCATGTCACACGAATCCCATTTCCTTTGCTGATAGGGTTATCCAATTAATGGATTGAAGAAAATTGTAGATAGGGTACACCTTGATTTTAAGACCTTGACCAAGCAACATCCTTATGTATAAGGCAGATTTGAAACAGGCTAAAGAAACTTATTTAAAGAATACCCATTGATGAATTAATCCCACCCAGGAGGAAGGCCCTATTTCATTTCTTCTTTGTTAATTATGTTTAATGTTCTTCTTACTATACTTATTTGGCTCAGATGTTCCTACTATTATTATGGTAAGTGTTGGATCAATCTGCCCTGTTATTTTAATGTCCCAAAGGCCCACTTTGTTCACTCTTTTAATATAAGTGCAGGATTTTACACTAATTCCCATTTAATTTCTCTGTGTTATTTTGGAGTACTCCTCCCTACGAGAACTTTCAACATGGTTTGATGAAAAGATCACAATTTTGTACAAAAAAATACTGAATAAATGCCCCAGTCTGTTAGTGACCCTCTTTGAAGCTTAACTTTCCTATCTCTAAAATGGAGATAATACCAGAATTATTATTATGAGAAACAAAGCAGAAGCACAAGACATCCTGCCTCTAGAAGTCTTCCCTGGGGGAGATGGCCCCGCTGATGACTCACGGCAGTTGGCCTCGTCCTGGCCGTCCTGGCAATCCTGAAGGCCATCACAGCGCCTCCAGCTGGGGATACACTTCTTCGGTTGCCGGCACTCGAACTCAAATCGGTCACATCGCCCAAGCTGGGTGGGAGTGGAGGCAGCAGTGACATTTGCTAGAAGAAAAGATTTTTAAAATTCACTTTTTAGTACTGAGGGGCTGGCGAGCAACAGCGACCTATTGGGTGTGTTGGAGATCTCGGTGCTTTAGAAATTACGATGGGGACCTGAACAGAAACGTGAGCTCTGGTGCAAGGCGGCAGGTTGACGAGACACAGGGATCTCATCCTTCTCTCTCTCAGGCCCAAACTTAGTTGAAGGCTTTGAAGACAGAGGTGAGTAAATCTTGCAGAAAGTAGAAAAAGAAAAGATTAAAGAAAAATTTTTTAAAGTTTTTAAAATGTCAGTGGACTAGATCAGGAGATTCAACATATTACTGACGAGAGTTCCAGGAAGAAAAAGAAAAGAGAGAAGAAAATACTAAGGGATATTTCAAGAAAATTTTCCAAAACTAAAATACGTAAATTTCCAGAATAAAAGAGGACATCAGTGCCATCCACCACATTAGATAGAAAGAGACCCACAGCAAAGTACATCACTGTGAAATTTCAACACTGGTACCAAAAGGAAGATTCTACAAGCTTCCAGACAGTAAAAACAGATTACATATAAAAGATTCCAATCAAAATGGCTTTGGATTTTCCAAGAGCTGCTTTCTGAAGACAGAAATACGAATGTCTTTGAATTTCTGAAGGAGATATATATATATATATATATATATATATATATATATATATATATTTTTTTTTTTTACAGTCTAGAATTCCGAACTCAGCCCAGTAACCAATCAGGTCTGAACACGGAAGAAAAACACTTTCAGACAAGCAAGGCCTCAAATATACCTCCCATGTACTCTTTCTCAGGAAATTTCTGGAAAATGTGCTCTACCAAAATGTGGGATTAAACTAAAAACCAAGAGGAAAGATCTGAGATATAGAAAAAAGGAGCTGCAACGTGAGAGAAGTAAAGCGAGTCCTAAGGATGGAGAAGCAACCTCCCAGAAGATGCCTGTGCCCCAGACAACCCACACAAACCAGAGAAACTCGAGATAAACACCTTGAATGAAGGCCATCATCACCGTGTCCTCGGGCACCATATCATCATATTCACCTGACAAAGCTACCAGAGGGTGTGCTCCAGCAAAACAAGGGAGTAAACCAAGAAAAAGCAAGACACAAGGTCCAGGAAAACGGGGAATCTAAATCAGGAGAAAGGCAAAGAGAATTCCAGGGAGGGCAGTGAAGCCCCAGGGTAAGGACAGGCAGCAGGCTGGGAGAACAGTCAGCCGAGATAGGAGACGCCAAGCTCCTCTTAGAAGGGATATCTCCAAGGGAAACAATGGAGCTGAGAAATCACCTGATACGGTGACCTTGTGGAAAGTTACACCAAAAGGCTGCTGAAAGGGAGGAGGCACCAGCAAAAGATACAAAATAACCTGAGCCAACAAACAAGAGAAAGCAATGATTAGCTTTGGGATACTGTGTGTAGTCCACAGTTGGATAACTGGATTTTCAAAGGGCCTCTCCAACCCCCAGAAGCACTCTGCTAAAACAAAGTGCCTGGAGAAGAGTGGGAGAAAAAAATGAGGCCAGAGGACTGGGCCGAGGCACATCATGGCGCTTACACCAGGACAGTAAGGGCACCATCGGGGGGTCCAGGCTGAGAGAGGATATAATTACGTATTAGTATGTATTAGGCTTCTTGGAAGATAAATCGCAAAGGGGGAGACATGAGGCAGAGAATCCAGTTCAGAGGCTTATCCAGTGAAGAAATAAGATCTGAGAGCTAGATGCCAATTTAACGTTACACGGGCAACATACATAAAAAAAGAATTCAAAAAAGCTGAATGCAGCATCTAAACAGGAATCTGCTCACTGAATTAGTCCGAATTTGCTAGAGTTGGTTAACATCCTGCTCAGTTTCAGTAACCAACAGGCAATTTTGAGAGAGGGACAATCAAGTTACTACAGAGAGATGGGCCTTGGGGGAAAAGGGCAGAGACAGAAGCGTTTTTTTTTTCATTTGTTTTAATCTGAGAAGCATTTACGGGGCACTGGCTATCTGCCTATTATCGTGGTAGGCAGAGTGGGAGATTCAGACTAAAACACGAGGTCCGGCACAATCGCTATGGAAAGGAAAGATTTATGCGCATGCAATGACCAAGAAGCAACACATGGCTGTTCATAGTTCAGCGCCAAAAGGACAACAGGGCAGAGTTCAATGACACTGGAAAAGGGGTGGACATCAGCTACAGAACTCAATGAACGCTCTGTGGGGGTGGGTCTTGAGAAGGGGAATAAAACCCTACCTGCCTGAAAGAGGAGCCTCAATCTTTAGTCAACCTACCATTCACACGGGGAGCTCCCGGGCTCCAGGCAGAAGTCCTGATTCTATAATTTTATAAACACCCCAAGTGATTCCATTACAGGTGGGCTTCATGCTGTACTTTGAGAAATACTGACAACATATTGAGGTCTCCTTTAACTACGAAACCTGTGTTTCTGTCTGCCCTGACCGACAGTGGGTTTCACAGAGAGGGAAAGTAGGGGGACGAGGTCGGGTCTGATAAGGGCAAAAACCCTACTGGAGGAATCTAGGCAGAGAAGAAGCAGGTGTGTCCAGGGTGGGTGAGGAGTGCAGCTTGCAGAAGTGAAAAGTAATGGCAAGCAAGGAAAGATCAGCTCAAACGGGGCCTTGAAAATAGGACTCTGGGGTTAGGGTCTATCTTCTGGACAAAAAGGGCAAGTGGAAACCAGTGATGATTTTAAACAGGGAAGAGATGGGATGAAAACAAGTCTTAAAGGAGGAAAATCAGAGTATTGACCTATACGTTTGCTGAAAAGAATTATGTAAACCATGGCAAGCAATGATCTATTCTTTTATTATAACTGAGTTTGAAATGGAAAACTGTTTAGGAAAGGATACAATTCTGCCTGCAGTTAAGGGTGTGCCCTAGGCGGTGGTCTCACGGTTCACCAAGACCTCCAGCAATCCGGTCACTCTCAGACCTCCAGAGCCTCTCTGTGTTCAGCCACTAGATGGCAGTGCTTACCCTTCTGTTAATAGGATGGCCGCCAACTCGCAAGCCAGAGACTCGGGTTCTGTACCCTGCACCGCCCCGGGAGTTTAATACACACAGACACCTCCCCTATAATTCCCATGGTAACCTCCTGTGGAGAGGAAGCAAAGGAGACCCAACCACAGCCAAGGAGGAAAGCAGGGCGGCTGGCCTTTCCCTGCAGGAAGATCAGAGGGCAGTGATAGAAGATGACTTCTGAGTTCCCCAGGGTCTCCCTGCTCTGGAGGTGAGAAGGGGCCTGGCCACAGAGCAGAGTCCCAGAGGGCAGGGTACTGCCCTCAGCCAGGCTGTGCCCAGGGTGTAGCCCCAGAGGTCCTCTCCTCAAAGCAGGTGCCACGGGCCAGGGCCGGGTGCAGTACTCACCAGGCGAGGGGCACCCTTCCTCATCTGAGCCGTCTGCACAATCTCGGTACCCGTCACACACCCAGCTGTCCATCACGCAGGCCCCACTGCTGCAGCGGTAGTAATTGGGCAGACACGTAGAGGGCCCGGGAGTAGGGGAGGGAAGAATATGTGAATCTGAGGAAAACACCAAGCAAGGAAACCCAAAATGTTACAGGAAGCTTGATCTGAGACCCAAATGTGTCCCAAACCTACTATGGATGTCCCAGATTTACCTGCACCAGCCCAGGGAGGCCGGTGTCAGGCACGGTTCTGAACAGTGAAAAATCATTTATGATGGGGTGTCAGAACAGACTGTATTCTCTTCCCTTCTTTGGAGCGGATTCACCTTACCTATTTGATTTGATTTGGGCTAACATTTGGATGAGTTAGTTTTCACAGGGGCTCATGCAGGCTGGTGGAAGGACTTGGAATGCACAGGGTGGGTGGGAGAATTAATTCCTGTGGAGGATAAACCCTCTTCTGCTTAACTTAATGCCAACCTTCCCGAGACCGGCTCCGGGACAAGAACACCAAGAAGGAAAGGGATGGGCACACCGCCCACACCAGTGCTCCCCTGGCGTGTATCACGTACACATAAATGTGTCATGGCCCATGCGTCACCCAGAGCGCTCGTTACAATGCAAACGCTGAGTCAGGAGGGAGGCCTCGGGTGGGGTCAGAGGCTGCCATTCTAACAAGGAGCTGTGGGTCTGCAGGCCACACTCGGGGTAGCCAGGCTCTAAAGTCCTCACTGTGCCCTGGAAAGCATAACCCTCGGAACAGGAGAAATCAACCGGGCTGCTTTCACAGTGGGATGGGGAGAGAAAAGAACTCAGAGGGAGAGTTACCCCCCTCCCCCCCAAAAAAAATCACTGCCTAAGCCAGGCACCAAAGAGACAGAGCTGGATTCTGTGTGAACAGGTGGGAGGACGCTGGCATGTCTCAGAGATGGGGCTGCCCCGGACCCTCACCTGCACAGTCCTTCTCATCAGACCAGTCCCCGCAGTCGTTCTCCCTGTCGCATTTCCACCTGTTGGGGATGCAGTGCCCATTCTCGCACGGGAACTGGAAGTAGCGGGAGCAGTTGGGGGCCTCCGTGGGGTTTTCTGGGGGGTGAACCGCATGGTCAGTCATCTGCCCTGCACGCTGTGAACACAGAGCTCCAAGGACACACAGGCTCCTCACCCAAGCCCCAAGGCAGCCCACAAGGCCCTCCCAGAGAAGGACAAGGCAGCTTCCTGGACGCATCGGGAGACAAGAGCATATCCACAAACAAAAGCCCACCTTCCTGGATTCCGTCTCACATTCTCTGACGTATGCCTCTATGTCTTGCTAATGATACCTGAGTTTTAATTTTGACACTTCACCAAAGGAATGACCTAACTACTGATGACAACGTGATGGTGAACAGTGATTTCTATTACGTTGTGGCATCTGTAACCTTTACAGGGGAGGGGGAAGCACATTCCAAAATATTTATCATAACTCTTCCATCATATTCCTTATATATAACGTGAACTTCCTAACTGGGGAAAGAAAAGAAAACGGAATAAATACTCCCTGACCCCTGCTGGGGGGTAGGTTCTCACTTTAAGACTCAATTCCTTACACGTGGATTCAAGAACTGGCAGGAACTGTGGCTGAGGAAGGAGATGGCAAAGCCGGTGCCAGAACGGGCCGAGCGCCCCCTCCTTAACTTCAGGAGCCTTCAACCCGGAGATCAGGGAAGCGAGGAGGCAAACCCCAGGTCTCCTTACCACAGCTGGCTTCATCAGAGTCATCACCGCAGTCATCCATCCCGTCGCATTTCCAGATCAAACTGATGCACACTCCATTCTGACACTGGAAACTGAACTCATCACACACCTTGTGGAACTCGGGGCCTGGAGCTAGGGAAGGAACACCCGAAAAGTCCAGATTGCTTCTACACCGAAGAGCTCAATGTAACACTGCTGTTTGGAAACGAGAGGAAAGAACGAACGTCCTCCACCAAGAGACTGCACGGCTGAAGGATCCCTCGAAAGTGAGTCAGTGGAAGGCCTGGCCCCAGCAACTCAGAATGCAACTGTATTTGGAGATAAGGTCTTGAAAGGGGTCATTAAGTTAAAGTGAGGTCATGAGGGTAGAGCCCCAATCTAACAGGACTGGTGTCCTTATCAGAAGAGTAAATGAGGACACAGGTGCAGCAGGAAGACCATGTGCAGACACAGGGAGAGGACGGCCATCCACAAGCCAAGGAGAGGGGCCTCAGAGGAAGCCAACCCTGCCGCCATCTTAACCCTGGATGTACAGCCTCCAGAACTGTGAGAGATCACCTTTCTGTTGTTGAAGGCCCCCAGTCTGTGGTCCTCTGTTTTGGCATCCCAAGCAGACTGACGCATGTACCTACTATTGAGTTGGCCCAAAAGTTTGTTTGGGTTCGTCCGTGACAGCACGGGAAAACCCGAACGAACTTTTTGGCCAGCCCGATGTAATTCGTGCAGGGCAGTGTTGGGGAACCAGGCTGTAGCAGTGAACGAGACAAAGACCTGCTCTCACGCACACACACTCCAGCTGGGGGAGGCAGCCCACAAAATAAGCGCACAGCGTGCAAAGTGGAAGTGAGTGCGGTGAAGACACTGCAGCAAGGCAAGGGGGCCACTCAGTGATGGGGGCGCAAGAAAGCCTGTGGGTGAAGTTGACATGTGGGCCAAGGTCTCGGTCATCCTCTGTCCTCCCGTTTATCTGTACAACTAACAAGCAAGTTTCCGAAGCAACAAAGGTGAGCCTTCTCAGAAAAGGCAAGACTGGACCCTCAATCGAGACCTTGTAAACTAGATGGAGGCACATCCCCAGGCAGCCCAGTGCCCGCGAGTGACCCCCCTCCCCCCGCCCCACTCACGGCATCCCGCAAACGCCGCATCCTCGTCCGAGCCATCGCGGCACTGGACGATACCGTCACACACCATGGACTGGAACAGGCACTGCTGGCGGTTCTTACACACGAAGTCCATGAAGCGAGTACAGAGGGGCTCTGGAAGGGTCCAGCAAGGGAAAGAGGCCGTGAGCCCCCGGGGCCGGAGGCATCGTGGGCCCTGGGAGGATGCACCCTGGCCAGACGCGCATTCGGGAGATGGGAGTAACAGGCACAGTCACCGAGCGTTTGCTTTGAGCAAACCCTGAGCTCTAGTACATCGTTAAACTCCCAGGACAATATGATGAGAGGTTTTACTCTCCTGTTTTCCAAATGAAGCACAGGGGGTGGCAGTGTTAAGTATTTTGCCAAGAGCACACAGTGGATGAGGGTGGAGCCGGACCTAAATCCCAGAGCTGCCTGACATCAAAGCCCATGATCTTAACCACTTATCGATCAAATACTGACTCTCCGATATGGGGCCTGGAAAACTGTTGCTATGAAAGCACGGAGTCCTAACCACTGGACCGCAAGGGAATTCCCCCGCCCCCAACTTATATTATGTTGAAGCCCTAATCCCCAGTGTGACTGTATTTGGAGATAGGACTTTACAGAAGTAATCCAGGTAAAGGGAGATAAATCAATTGATAAACTGATCAAAAGGATCAATAGAAGTGGTGTCCACATAAGAGGCAACAGAGATGCAGGCACAGAGGAAGCCACGTGAAGACACGGCGAGACGGTGGCCTTCAGACCTGAACTGCCACGCTGGCTCATTCCTGGGTCTCCAGCCTGCTCTTCCCCAGGATGGGCACCACTGACTCCAGAAAACCTTTCCGGGTCCAAAAAAACTGGGCATAAAAAGGGTCACTGGGCCTAAAACTATTACCCGAGTGATAGTCAGCAACTAGGAAAACCAATGAAGTAGGAGAAATAAGTGTCCAATTCCAAACCATTGGTCCATTCACAGGACATACTGCAGTTGAACAAAGATGATCATGGACCATGACCTAATTCCACAGTCACCCACCACGGCTCTCTCCCCTGTTCTCCTTCCCCCAAACCGCACCTCCCCAACTCCATCCCTCTGAGTCCTGGTGGAGAACTTGGGGTCACCGCATTTACAAGCTAATTGCAGGCAGGTACTGAGGAAATGAAAGCACTTAGTCCAACGTGTGCCCTTCACTCACAGCCACAAGGCGCCCCCCAGGCAGGGTGAGGACTCACCACAGTGCTGTTCGTCTGAGCCATCCGAGCAGTCGTGCAGACCATCGCAGTGTTTGCTGGACGGGATGCAGGTGCCATTCGGGCAGCGGAATCCGTTGCACTTCTTCTCTGGAATGTGATTCAAGAAGAAGCAGAATAAGGAAACAGGCAAGCACTCACATCATTGTTTGGCCGGGGGGCTGGGGAGGTGACGGGTATTTGTGCCACCCTACGGAGAGCTATCACTATCATAGACGTATACATACGGTGACCCAGCAATGGCACTTAAGAAAAGTAATCTACCTACACGAGTGAAAAATAACAGAGGCACAAGGTTATTCATTGTAGCACTGTTTGTAATAGATTGAAAACCACCTACGTATCCGTCAATAGGGGACTGTGTAATTACTGTACAAGAACACTAGCCTGTTACAAAGAGACTGAAGAAGCACTACGTAAAAACAAGTCCTAGATATACAGTTACGTGGAAAACCAAGGTACGTGGCATACTACGTGTGTAAAACAGGACAAGAACACGTAGTATATTTAAATTTGCATATATGCACAAAAATATTCTGAAAGGATACACAACAAAGGGAGGGAACTGAGCAGATTTTTCTTACGTACTCAAAAAAAACTTTTTTTTAATGTAAATTAAAAGAAAAGCTTCAAGTGGATGGAAAAAAGTAGGACACTCTTAAATCACTCACTGTCTTAATTCTTCGGGAATTGTAAACCGAAGCCCTTTTGGAGAAAGTTTGTCCTAGAAACGTTAAGAATCTTAGGTTTCGCACTTAGCATAGAATTGTTAGCGCTAGGTCACCCCTTCTCCTGAACAGAGAGCTACTGCCAGACATGTGGCCTAAAAATCACTTCCAGCAGGCCAGTTAATATTGTGCCATGAAAGGAGCAGAATATAGAACAGCACGCAGACAATGAGTACAACCCCATGAACATCAGGGACGTATGGTATGAAATAACAGAAAAGATGTATATTGGTCTCTGCCCCCGGTTACTGGCATCAAGCTTCTAAAACGCTTATAATTTCCTGAGCGATGGGAAAGTTTTTTGTTCTAATGAGGTGACTGGGGGGGCTGGTCATCAGAAAAGCCATGCGACGATTGGAGGCCTGGCGCTTTCCAGCCCATCCCCACTCCAGGAAGAGGAGAGATCTGGAGACTGAGCTCACGATGGATCATGCCTAAGTGATGAAGCCCCACCCCACCAAGTCCCAAAAGTAGGCGGTTCAGACCGCTTCCAGGCTGTTGAACACGTGGAGGTGCTTGGAGGGTGGTGGGGCTTGGAGAGGGCGTGGAAGGCCCATGGTCCTCCCCGTACCTTGCCCTGGGCTCTGGGCTCTCTTCCATCTGGCTGTTCACCTCTCTCCTTTATCATGACCTTTTATAATAAACTGGAAAATGTTGTTTCGCCGAGTGCTCTGAGCCATTCTGGCAAATTATCAAACCCAAAGAAGAGGTTGTAGGAACCCAGATTTACAGCTGGTTGATCAGAAGAACATGTGACAACATAGGACTTGTGACTAGCATCTGAAGTGGGGGCTGTGTGATGTGACACTGCCTTGAGGAAGACAGTGTCAGGATTGAGTTAAACTGTAGGACATGCCGGTGTCGGGGAATTGCTTGATATGGAAAACACACATTTGGTGGCCAAGAAGTGTCAGAAGTATTGTGTGAGCAGAGTATTGAGACTATAAGGACAAAACAGGGAGTCTTTCCCACAGACACACGGCAAGAGGGTAAGGAGAGAGAGCTTTAAAACTATTTGGTGTGAAATGGGAAAGGTTGGGGGGAGGGATAAATTAGGTTGGGATTAACATGTACGTACTACTCTATATAAAATAGATAATCAACAAGGACCTACTGTCGAGCACAGGGAGCTCTATTCAGTACACTGTAATAACCTATATGGGAAAAGAATCTGAAAACGAACAGATACCTGTGTATGTGTAACTGAAACACTCTGCCGTACACCTGAAACTAACGCATTGCAAATCAGCTATGCTCCAATATAAAACAAATTTTTTTAAAAAATTTGGTGTGCAAAAGCATTTTATGTATTGTGTTTGTACGACAGCTATTTTGTGGTTAATTCGAATGATTATCTCAGAATCCTTTTTTTAATAGATCATATGGAACAAGTTCTGCCTTAACGAGTGGTAAGCCATTTTCCCAAGAGGCCATAACAGAGAGCTCTTAGCCATAAAATGTACCATTTATATAGTAACTGTTGGCTAACTTCTGGCAGAACACTGGTAATGTGACTGCATTTAGTGCTCCGGGTGGGTTAGTGGGTTTCTATTTCTTTTCTTCAAAGTTGTTATGGGCAAGCAGTGAGGCAACCTGCTTGCCCAAGGATTAAGACTACATAACCCAGGCCTACACATTGCACGGCAGTGCCGCACAGAAATTGTGGGCTCACTAGTGGTCAGAGTGGGCACCCGGGCCCGGCGGGACACCATTCAATTTCCTGGCCTGTCTGTTGTCTATCTTCCGGAACAGCAGACATGGGAAATGCTCTGCGTGGGGACAAAGCATCTGCATTTACCACAGTTGACTGGATCTTCATCAGAACCGTCTTGGCAATCCATGTCACCGTCACACGCCCACCGCTGGGGGATGCAGTGCCCGTTGTGACACTGGAAGTTAGAGGCCTCACAGGTGTGATAGATGGCTGCCAGAGAAGGAGAAGAGAGAAATGGTCAAGACGTCCCTCACCTCCGTGCTCCCATCACCATCAGGGGCCAAGTGGAGAGAAGGCTTGTACTAGATCACAGGTATGAATGACCCGGGGCTGCCCTTAAGGTGGAATGCAGCCTCCTAAATGGGCAACAGCTTGAGGCTCTGAGTTTATCAGCGATACAAGCACAGATATACATGTTAAAAAAGTCAGTCACTTTCACAATGATTTATGAGGTAAGAAGTGTTCCCCCTTTTACAGATGAGAAACAGGCTTAGGACACTAAGAAGCTCGCCCACATTCACAAAGATAATGAAGTAATGGCACCAGGGCTGTCCAAATCCAAAGCCTGTGCTTTCTCCACCCTACCTGGCTACTTTATCTTCTCACTCATCCGGATTCTGCAGGATAAGGACAGGCAGTGTGTGCTCAGGGAACTGGGTTCTAAAGCTGGTCCCCACTGTGTGGAGGCCTCAATTTCATCATCTATTTTCATATCTAAGGACCCCTATAAGTTCTGAAAAGCCATGATTTTATAATTCTAAATAAACCACCCAATTTCAAATGTGGAAAACCTCAGGTCTGAAGAGAATAAAAGACGTATCCAAAATCTAACTCTCTGGACAGTTGAGAGAGACATCTACCAGCCAATAATACGGGGCATTCTCTACAGTCATTAAAAGAAAAAAAAAAAAAAAAAACAGGCAAGTGAAACAGAGCCACTGTTATAAATTAACAGGTTCATCTGCATACATGGGCTGAGGCCACCTGGAAGTCGTTTAGAAAACGTCCCAAAACCTCGGTCAAAGACTATTTCAAATGCATAGTATCTGCCTCAACCCCAACCAACGCTACTAAGCGCCTTCTGCATCAGATTTCCCTTTCCTCCTCTGACACAGAGAGCAGTTTGTGTCTGTTTGTTGCTGAAAGCCAGCGCTGGCCTTGTTTACAACTGGCATAAAATAATATAACCAAGACAGACGGGCTCTCTTGGTTTAACTGTGTGGACAGGACGTTCTAGCAACAGAAGGAGGCAAAACAAACAACAGTGGGTTGTTGAGTGCACACCATAGTTATTTATTCAATCGAGATGGTTGGTAATAGTGACTCAAGGGTTGGGAAAATGGGCTTCCAATGCCCTCTAGAGTTTCTACTGCCTTTGAGGCTATTTTTTTTGCAACAGTCTGAAATACAAAGCACCTGATTTTTCAAACCACTTTACAACAAACGGGTGTCCAACATCTGTTGACTTATCTCCTCAAAGACCAAGGCTATATCCGGTAGCATGCAAATAAGTCTACAGGAAGTTTCAATATTTTACAGCCTTTGGCAATCAGAATCCCTTAAACATCTTTTTAAAATATACTTATCTCTGATAAGAGGAATAAGTGTATCATGCATGTTACACGAGCTTGGCCCCAGTAACAGCCATTGCCTGGAATACTTCTGATTTATTGGTTTTACAAATCTGACAGCCCTTCAAAAAATTCCTCACCAAAGCCTTGCTCGCTTTCATAAAAGATACTGTCGCCTAAACTCATTGCCATACTGATGTACTTGTTATTATTCAGCCTATGCATTTCAATTCCAGTTGAAAACAATTTCAGAGCGTTAATGAAGTTTCCAAATGACAATTCTGGGAGGCATGTTTGAGATCTCCAGATTCCATCACAGACGCTGGGTCAAGAAAGACTAATTAATCTGCGCCATTTCATTCAAGTGGCCAGGTAGGGCTGGAATGCTTCACATACTCTCTTTTTCTGAATTTTTCTGTCTTCTGAGTAACTTACTAGCTCTCTGTCATTGAGTGTCTGATGAATGATACATGCTCAATCGATAATATTTTTTAATTACAAGGATGAAAGAGATGGACTTTAATACAGACTGAAGAATTTGGGGAAGATGAAGAATCCTTTGCATAGCAGAATTCATTGTGACTCTAAGAACAGAAAGGCTAATGGGGCAAATGATCCTGAAATTAGAATACCAGGGTTTCTGATAGAGGCCATTATCCTCCTACCTATTCTCTGACTTGGGCAGATCTCTCCTGACTCAGCAAGACCCGTTGTGACACCTGATCAAAAGCATGAGCCAAATAAAAGCGGGGCAGAAGAGATGAATTAATTACCGTGACAACAGAAGCACCGCCTTAGTATAAAGCACTGGACTATCAGGAAATGAACGAGGAAAAAGAAATGCTAACAGCAACACAACTTGAACGATTAATAATGTAAAAAAATAACATAAAGCATGAAGAAAAGCGCACTGAAAAATAAAAGGCAGAATTTGAAAAAGAATCAAATAGAGGGACTTCCCTGGCAGCGCAGTGGTTAAGAATCCACCTGCCAATGCAGGGGACGTGGGTTTGATCCCTGGTCCGGGAAGATCCCACATGCCGCGGAGCAACTAAGCCCTTATACCACTACTGAGCCTGCACTCTAGAACCCACAAGCCACAACTACCGAGCCCGTGTGCCATAACTACTGAAGCCCACACGCCTAGAACCCATGCTCCACAACAGAGAGAAGCCACTGCTATGAGAAGCCTGCACACAACAGAGCAGCCCCCGCTCGCCGCAACTAGAGAAAGCCTAGTGCAGCAAAGGAGACCCAACGCAGCCGTAAATAAATAAATAAATTTAAAGCACACATATAGTACACCAAAAACTATATACATAAAAGAGAACCAAACTGAGAGATCTAAAAAAACATAGCCACGGAAATAAAAATAGCTCAGTGGGTGTGTGCAACAGTACATCAGATCCAGCTGAAAAGAGAATTGTTGAACTGGAAGAGAAATCTGAGGAAGTAACTCAGAGTCCAGCACAGAGTCATAAGGAGACAACAAATATGAAAACCAGAGGCATGAACACCAGAATGAGACAGTCCAGCAAATGGCTGATAGTTGCTGCTGAAGACAAGAGTAGACAAAGTAGCAAACAGATACAGCTGAAAAGACAGTGGCTGTGACTTCCCAGAATTGATGAAAAATGTAAATCCTCAGATTTTAGAAGGAAAACAAATAGGATCAATAAAAATACCCCCACACCTAGGTAGGTGAAACTGAATAACAAACAAACAAAATGCGAAAAATCCAGAGACGACTGGAGAGAAAAGAATGTCAGACTGTTGCTTCAACAGATAATCTGAGAGGAGAATTTAAATCAATACAAAACAGGCCAGAAAAAAAGGGACTAATTCCATCAAAATACTCAGGGAAAATTACTACAAATCCAGAAACCCAGATCCATCTGAATTCAGTTTTGAGATCAAAATAAAGACATGTTTCTATAAACAAAAACTTGAAGTTTACTACTCACAGACTCCTGCTGCAAGAAACACTTGAAGGATGTGCACAGAAAGGAAGCATTAGGTACAAGAAGCAGAAGCGGTAGACAGGTACGTACCTATAAATAAGTTTGGTTACTAAAAAATAATAATGATGACTAATTTTAGGATTTTTAAAGCATAAAACTAAAATACGAAGTATTTCGTGTTTTAAAATACTAAATATATACGAAGTATGTCAGTATTGAAACTGTGGTCAGAGACTGGAATCAAAGCAGGTCGAGGGGAGGGGAAAGATATTAGGAATACACATAAGATGTCTAGGGCAACAGCTAAAAGAACAGAAATGAAACATTTACATTCAAAATCAATGCAGGGGGATGGAGGGGGAGGGATAAAGGAAACTCAATTCCACAGAAAGCAAAACAGGGGGAGGGGAAGAGCCAAGAAAATGCCCGGCACAGACCATGCATGAGAGCTGAGGCCCACAGGACGTCAGTCGACCCACTTTCTTTGGCTCTGCAGGTGACTTAACTTACTAGGCCAGGAAATGAAGTAACCCGCCACACATCAAAATGAGCTCACACCTGACCCCCGACTATTCTGAGATGACAGACAAGGAGAATCATCTTTTAAAGGTTTGGAAGCACAGCCATTGGAACAAGGCTGCAGTTGTGGTGCAAGCACTCTACACTTCCCCAGGTAGCCCTGCCAGAGAAAACCAGAGATAAAACGAGGAGTCTGCGACAAGCCCACCCACAGAAATGAAGTTGTTCATTCTCTGTGGAGGATCGACACATGCACCTGAAACACACGTTTGACTAATGTGCTTGTGCTAACGAGATGTTCAGTCTCCTTCAATACTGCAATTTACAAACGGAAATGCCCAGGTGCGCCCCTCTAATTTATTTATTTATTTGTGGTGTGCGGGCCTCTCACCGTTGTGGCCCCTCCCGTTGCGGAGCACAGGCTCCGGACGCGCAGGCTCAGCGGCCATGGCTCACGGGCCCAGCCGCTCCGCGGCATGTGGGATCTTCCCGGACCGGGGCACGAACCCGTGTCCCCAGCATCGGCAGGCGGACTCTCAACCACTGCGCCACCAGGGGAGCCCCACCCCTCTAATTTATTAACCAACTATCTGCCCGACTCAAAGCTTCCGAACAGCACTCGTATGCTTCCTGGGCTGATGGCAGTTCCTTTGCGGACCTTGGTTATCCCTCCTTCCGCGGGCCAGGCTTGTACATGGAGAAAAGCAATCGCCTGCAGTCCTTCCAGAAGCAGAGGCGCAGACACCGAGACTGCGCCAGAAAAGATATGGGGGCGGGGGGGTGGAATCTGGTAACATCACAGATCGGCCTGTGTGATGTACCTGGCCTTTGAGGAGCTCCGTTTACTCCTTAAAGTCACGTAAGGTCACCTCTAAAGTAAAATGAATGGAGAGTCACAGTTGTGTACAATTACCCAATCAACAGAGGTTCTCTGAACTGGGCACTGGGAGAATATAAAGGAGTAAAATATCATTTCTGCCCTTCACAAACCAAATCTAAAGCAAAGCATAACACACTGATACGTAAGTGTGGGACATGATAACAGATCTACTTTTTATTTGCTTTTACAAATTAGGAGGCATGCTTTGAGCTCCCGGATGCTGGATGGTGTGTAAGAACTGCTGGGGTACCGTGGGGGAAAAGAGAGATCAAGACACGGGACTTAAGGGATTTAATCCGCGAGACTGAAGATCCATTCACGGTGGATGGCAAAATGAAGCCTGAATGACCAGATCTCCCCTCGCCACAAAAGGGTTAAAGGAAACATCTTTGCCTCCATCACTGGAGGGATTCAGGGTAGAACGGAATGACAATTTCTAGAGGAGGTTGCAGCGAAAATTTACTCATCAGAAGTGGGCTTTGTTTTCCTGCCTCCAACTTCCCCGACTCCTTGCTGTCCCCGAGTCCACCATGATGTATACGGCCCTCGTTCATCCATTCATTCACAAAGAACAGTGGAGTGAACATGAGTGAACTTAACCCAACAGAAGAATTACAACATTACTTCTACCTTACACCACCCAGCCTTCCTCTCATATTCTAATGTTGATCCCAAATTTACTTTCAATAAAATCTTACCCAACACAGGTGCAAGCACAATTTAAGCTTCCGGTGTTCAGGGAACCCCTTGATGCTGCATTCCAAAACATGCGCTAGTTCACTGTTACTCAATGTATGGTCCCCAGACCAGGGGGCAGTCTGTAAACTCTGTTACTGGTCCTAAGGAAATAAGCTTGAGCCAAAATGTAAATCAACTCGATCACTCAGGAGACTGTTCAGTTGAACACTTTTCATGGCAAGACCTTCTCAATGGAGGAAGCAGAGAGTTGGTTAAATTTTCGGCACAAGCTTATCAAAGACCAGCTCTTTGAGAAGCACTGATCTCGCTGGTTTCTAAGGTCCATTTCTTACAGCCTAGATTCTGCGATCACGTAGGGCTGCAATGCTACCCAGCACGTGAGCAGGGAAGTGCTTCTCAGGGAGTCCAGGGAATACTGACCGGTACAGTTGACTTCGTCAGACCAGTCCCTGCAGTCGTTGTCCCCGTCACACACCCAGGAGGAGCGGATGCACATGCCAGAGCTGCAGCTGTATTCGTCAATCCGGCACTGGTGCATTTCTGCAGGTGAGACCACAGATTGAGCACAAAAGCTTGCCCGGAATTCTGTCTCTGACGTCAAAGCTCCTAAGGGTTAGAGATGCACCCAATATCCCTATTATCGCTGATGATCCACGCGTGAAGACTTTAACCAGGGATGGAAAGTCCTCGAGGATGGTGCCCAAGTACAGCTGGCCCTCCGGATATTCAGGTCTTGCATCCACAGATTTAGCCAACTGTGCAATACGTACTATGTTTACTGTGTTGAATCCGTGGATGCGGAATCCGTGGATATGGAGGGCCGCCTATGGGACTTGAGCATCTGTGGATTCTGGAACCCGTGGTGGGTCCTGGAACTGATACCCTGTGGATACCCAGGGATGACTGTAGTGCGCTGCAAATGGGGCACAGGTGTGCTGAGATCCTGCCACCTCACACTCTGGCCACCAGTTGCCTCTAGGCAACAGCGGCCTTGGCCATTTATCTTGGTGCACTTTACAAATATCATTTTCTATGCCTCCTATGTCGGGAAGAAGGTTGGGAAGCAATGCTCTGTCTGCCCAGAAAGCCAAATTTTCAAGAAACAGACTTCCAGAGACAGAGCCTGTGGTTTCAGAACAGGAGTAATGAGAACGCCGAGTGTGCTGATCAATGTGAGATGCTTAGCTCAGGGAAAAGAGAGATCAGTGCTGAGCTCCCCAAACAGAAAAGCCGGTGACTTCCTGTGGGCAGAGCTCCTGGGATGCTGGCCGCTGGGGCTGTCTCAAGAAGGGTGGGGGCCGGAGACAAACGAACCAGGGCAGTCTGACCAGGACAGGAGGGGCAACTACACTGACAGCATCTTTTGTAGGCCCTGGGGATACTAACGAAACAGAATTTTCACATGGAATTGTAAAGATTCTAGGAAAACAAGAGTAGCCAAGCCTGGGGGCCCGGGGTGGCTGCCTCAGTGAGAGAGGTTGATGGTGAACTGGGGAGCAGATATTCATGAGGAAACAGTCTGGAGACTCACGAAGAGGACCTGGATCTGAGGTAGGGACCACCCGAGACCTTGAGGTGGATTCAGGTGCACCAGCGTGAATGGACCATGAACAGAGAATCTGAGGGACGGACACCGTTTAACGGTCCAGCACGTGTCCAGTGAGTGGGTGAGAGGACACAGAAACAGATAACCGCGTGGCGATTCCTCCCGACGAGAGCAAGACTGGCTGCACACGTTAACCCTCTGAGTGCAGCGGGGGACGTGGGAGGAATGAAGGGAAAACAGCGCAAACCCCAAGGACTGTTTCCTGGAGCTTCGTATTTTTACAAAGATGAAGGGAAATTATATAACCACTCCCCCCCCAGAGAAGTGCCCTGAGATCCAGGCTAGGATCATTTCCCCCACTCTCCTTATTTGAGTCCCAGTGAGTCAAACCCCCCATTCGTGATGATGCAGGCCCCGTCCAGAAGCACATGCACAGCTGGGCTGGACCTGCCCCCGTGTACAGGCAGGGAGCCCACGGGGCCTCACCGAACCCTCGCAGCGGTGGGGTCAGCATCCGGCCCCCGCACGCACTCCCCTCCAGGCTGGGGCACTCTGTGTACTGTTCCCTCCCGTGACAGTCAGCAGCTACGGGTTTGGTACCCAGAGCCCATCAACTAAGACAGGGCTCGTGAAACTGACAGGGGAGGATTATGCAAGAAGAAGGGCGTGGGAAACACAGTCCCAGTTCCCTTTTCTGACACAAACTAACTGTGTCACCTTGAATAAGCCCCCTGACCTCTATGGACCTCAGGTGTTTCATCCGGAAATCAAAAGGACTGAACTAGAGAATTCCCACCACTCCTTCAACTCCAACACACTATTTTCCTAAATAAAAATATCCATTCAGAAAACAGATGCTCAAACAACGTTTGTACCATCCACTGACTTCTAACAGGATTAACTGAATTAGATCAGTTAAAAAAAAAAAAAAACGAAAAAACAGTTCACAAAGGTATAGCTCTGAGTCTCCAGGAGGCTAACGTCATAGCTGCCCAGAGGCGTGCGTGGGCTAAGGCTGTATAGCTGTTAATAACTGCCTGAATTCATTTAGAAATCTTCCTAACTCTCACACTCACGCGTACAGCATCTCTGTAAGGAAGCAGGGTCCGTTACTTTATGAATGAGTCAATCCTACCATGTGAATGGAGGCGGCCATGCAGCTGATGTCATGAATCCCACAATGGCTTTCAGAAATCCTCCATTTCCAACCCGTCCCATGAGCCCGGGTGCCGCCCCCTCTGGAAGAGGATTCCTGGACATCACATCCCCTTACCACAGTGACTTTCATCACTATTGTCGCCACAGTCATCCTCAAGGTCACATTTGTAGGAGAGTGGGATACAGGTCCCAGACTCCTGGCAGCGGAACTGGGTGTCCAGATCACAGATGGTAGTAGCTAGGATGGGAAAGAGAGACAACATGTTCATTAGGTCCAGTCAAGTCCCCCCAGATACAAACATCCCACTGGAAGGCCAACTGAAAAAGAGGAGGAAGCAGATTTTAATTGTAATATGAATTTCAACAACAGAATTGAAACCGGGACTTACAGAAAAAATAAACTGCGTGAGAACCTGAAATTTACAACCAAGGGAGATAAGGGCCTATCTTTCCATGGACGGATTCCAGACCCGAACAGGGCTGGGAAGAGTGAGAAACCGTCACTGAGCTAGGAGACAGCATGATGCGTTACATCAGGGGCCCCTGGTACCGGTCCGTGGCCTGTTAGGAACCAGGCCACACAGCAGGAGGTGAGCAGTGGGTGAGCGAGAGAAGCTTCATCTGTATTTACAGCCGCTCCCCATCGCTCACATTACGGCCCGAGCTCCGCCTCCTGTCAGATCAGCGGTGGCATTAGATTCTCATAGGAGCGTGAACCTTACTGTGAACTAGGCATGACAGGGATCTAGGCTGCTCGCTCCTTATGAGCACCTGATGCCTGATGGTCGGAGGTGGAGCTGAGGCGGTGATGCTGGCGCTGGGGAGCGGCTGCAAATACAGATGATCATGAGCAGAGAGGTCTGACTGCACAGAGACCATAATCAATCAATGCGCTTGAATCACCCCGAAACCAGCCCCCCGCCCCCGTCCATGGAAAAATCGTCTTCCACAAAACCGGTCCCCGGTGCAAAAAGGTTGGGGACCGCTCCACTAGATAACCTCCTCAGATCCCCTCAGAAGTGACGGTGTCTTCCTAAATAAATGGCAGAAATACCTTCATCTGGAAAACTACCATTAGGAGGCCCAATTTTACCAGGAAGCTGGCTCCTCACCGTACAGAGGACAGAGGGAGGGTGAGGTAAAATTCTGCAGCAGGAACAGAGGCCCTGCAGTCAGGCGAGACGGGTTTTCAAATCCTGCCTCTGCCTCCTCCTCTAGCAATTAATTTTAACCTTCCTGAGCCTCAGTTTTCTCCACAGCAAAAGGAAGATAAGGTAACGTGGGCAAGCGCTTGTGATGACAGACACAAAGACCTGACGGGGGTCTTAATTCCACCAGCCACAACTTACTTCACCCAACCCCCCTGGGCTTCCGGTCCCGCTACTGTAAAATGGAGATAATACCTACCCTCCTGGCATTATTATGAAGGTCAATAAGAAAACAAGTTTGGGACCAGCACCCATCCTTAGGATGTGAATATAATGGGCTCTAAACAAATGTCACGTCTCCTCCCATCCTTCCTCTCGCCCTTCTGCCTCAGAATGTGAACATAATTCGATTTTTCTCCCCCTTCTAAACAGAAATTATCTGGGTTTAAGCATAAGCCCTAGAACCTTCCAGAAAAGGCTTTGGGAAAGAAGGCTGCTCCTAGAGCAGCCAATCCACAAGGAATGACATGATAGAACAGAATCCTGGGAAGAGGGTGGGGAGTATCAGGAAGTGAGAGGCGGGTGGCAACCCTGCAGTCAGACGTGCCCGGCCACTCTTTATTTGCAGCTCCGTTTCTTCTCCGTAATTGAGTTCATGGTGGGAGGCAGGGGATGAATGCAGAAATGACAAGACTGCAGGGGATTCATGTCAAAACCCCCAGCGGCTGACAGCCACCCAGGGCAGGAGCCTGCTGAAGAGGAAGGGGGATGTGCCGACAGCATCCTTCCCACGTCTGCCTTTGTTGCCACGCCTCTCCTCTCCCCTGGCAGCTGACGAGATGCCTCGTTTAACTTCCAGACAGCATTGCCCAGCCACGGCCTGTCCCCTCCTGCAGCCCTGCCCAGGAACAGGGTGCCTGGCCCCTCCTTGATAAGGGAGACCCTCAGGAAGGCTCAGATAAGCACCACCCTCCTGGCTCCCAGGCTCCACGTTTTATACCCTGCAACCCTCACCCCCTCACCTCTGCCACACCTGACTAGTCCAGGACCCAAGCCGCGGGGAATTGCAAGAAAGCAGAGCAGAAAGCAAGTCTCAGGGGCTCGGGAGGGTAAATCCCGGCTGACATTTGCACCTAACCAGAAGGAGCGCAGAGCCAGCTGCATACTTCACTCCGAAGAGAAGCTTAAACTCTGCATGGAAACCTGTGAGGCCACAGCTCAGGGGCTGTGGGGAAGGAGATGGAGGGAGGTCTTCCTCGCAAAACACTGAACCAATATGAGACCCCAGCTCATCCATCTAGTAGAAACCAAAGCCCAGGAACCCCAGGAGGAATCCCGAGCTACTGGAACACGAGGTCATCTAGTTTACAGCTCTCTGCTTCAGCTACACCTCATTACGTCTGGGCAGTTTTCTTACAATGTGTTAATTCTAAGAAGTGTCTCCTTGCCCACCCTCTTCCGTAACAAACTCCTTTGCAGAATCTGCTCCAATGATGTTAATATCAATTAATGTCTGTAAGGAGCGTTGGCTATTCCCTCACAAATATCGCACCTTCCTGAGACCCTTGCAGGAAAGAAAAACACACGGAGAGGCTGGTGGTCTCCCAAATCTGCTGTTGGTAAGCTCCTCTCCCTCCGCGTGAAAGGCAGCCACCGAAACCAAGGAAAAATGATTACGGTCTGGTAATAACCTCCTATGAGCCAGAAAAGGCATACATAGGATTGCAGGGCCCAGATGAGTTAACGAGTTGACTGTTTCTGAAGTTGCTTTCTGGGAGGAGGGGCATATGAACGGGCACGTGCTCTACAGACGGCTGGCAAAACACCTTCGCCAGAGGCAAGGTGGGTACACAGAGATGGGACACACCCATTAATCTGTCCTTATAGCGCAAAATGAGAAATGAGCTTCTGGAATGCCAAAGGCAAAATATTTGGAAGAGAAGCCTTCAGACTGGTCTCTGGCTTCCCTGCTCCGGCCTTTCTCCCACCTCATTCATTCTGCCCATGCCTTTATCTTTCCAAAGGCAAAATCTTATCCTGTCATTTCAATGTCATTCCAAACTGTTCTTCTGATAAAGTCCAAAGGTCCTTGCTACTCTGGGCCCCAGGCACCAGGCCACCCTCCCCTTACCCCACAGCTCCCACTCAAGTTCTCAATAACCCACGCTGCTTTCCAGCTCACGCAGCACACACTGGCCTCAGGGCTTTCGTCCATGCTGCTCCCTTGCCCGGAACTTTCCTCCCTCTACCTCTGCTTGGTTCACCTCTGCTCACCCTTCCTAAGGACCTCCCCAAGGCTGATGGGGGCACCCTTCCTGAAGCTCATGGCGCTGCCCCATCACAGCATGGCTCGAATGTACCTGGCTGGTTACTTCTCTGACCCCGCTTCAGACTGTAAACTCTGTGTCCACTTTGATCACCAGTTTATCCCCAGGCCTATCACAGAGCCTGGAACACATGGTCCTCAATAAACACGTGTTGAGTGAACGGGTGAACATATTACTGACTGACCTCTCCTTAGGAGATGATGTCGAAGCTACTAAAAATTAACTGAAGAAAGACGGCCAACTTTGCGGTAAATAGATTATCCATTATAAGTAGTTATTTGTTTGTCCTTAAACCCTGCTAAACAGAATCACATACTTCGTAGTTGGACCTTAGAAATTACATAGTCCAAAGATGACATCTACTTGCACACATACCAATGTTCCCACAACCCAGGCCAAAGCTGACAACACCAATTAGAACAGCCTCTCCTGAGCCTGGCAGGTAGCCAGCACCAACTGATTGGAGGTAACAAGGTAAAGCCTGTTTCCCATCTCCGAAAAGGCTAAACATTAAATTTATAAATCAAGGACTATCACCTGGTCACCTGCCCCAGGTCACCAGCTCTATTCACAGTGGAAGAGCCACAGTCAGAGCCCAGACTGCCTGACTCCCAAATCAGCTCAGTTCCAACCATGCGACGTATTTGTACATCTCTTGCAATGAGTAGCTAGCTTACTTAAGTGGGTTTGCTTTAATTAATAATAAATATCTAATACGGAAATGTGTTTTCTCTAGCCGCTTAAATGGGCATCACTGATCATGGGGGCCCCAGACTGCAGGCCCCACCCAAGAGGTGCCGACCAGCCTTCCGAGTAATGGGAAATGCCTATCATCCCGAAAACTCGGCCAAGCGGGGACTCACGGCAGTTTCTCTCGTCGCTCATGTCCCCGCAGTCGTTGTCAAAATCACACCACCAGATGCTGTTGATACAGTTCCCATTGCTGCACCGATACTGGTTGCGGAGACAGGTGTTCTCTGGCCATCGGGGGAGACAGAGGAGGAAACGAAACCAATATCATTCTTCCTGCTGGACCACAAGGCTTTCTCTTTTGAGTGTCCATCTGTCTTACTCAAATAACAGGCCTTAGACGGCAAAGGGGAAGGGGGATGCCACAGACACGTGCCCACCGGGAAGCAAGGGTCCTAGGAGGCCCCCTGCTCTCCTCTTTTAATTAAAATTGGAGAAGAGGCAGCTAGGAGCGTCAGAGGGGGTTACGATGATGAAAAAGGAGAGTGATGGTGCCAGGTGGGTCTACTGGATACAGTGGGTCTAGTATCAATGTTATAAAATACTAATTTCACAAGGAACTCCTTAAGGGACTGTGTGCAAAGATCCAAACATACATTCAGTGTATCGATATAGTTTATACATACTATGGTCATATATATTCACATATATTCCATTTATTAACGAGGAGGGTTATGGAGATTTGCTTTACATATTCTTGAGGATTTTTTTTCTGCTTCTTCAAAGCAAGCAGTTACGATTCCTCACACAGAAAAAAAGGCACTGTTTAGTCGACTGGGTCGAGAACACGTGATGACTGGCCTCCTGTTTGGGTAACCAAAGGCATTCTGACAGGGATACAGAGAGGCCCTCTTCTCCTGCTGGAATTCAGTGTTAACTCCATTTCTTTCCAAACAACTTTAAGATGATGTCGAGAGCCTGAAAGAGAGTCTCCTGTGTCTTAGAAGAAAAGGTTCATTTTCTTTCCGTTTGTATTTCTTAAGAGAGCCCAGAAGGCCACATTGGGTAAATGGAAAAACTAGACAGGAAAGAAAGATTGAGCAGGTTTTCAGGGGGGAAATGTTAGAATCCACGTGGAAAGGGGGAGTGAAATGAGGCTGCTGTAGTCACTTGGCCCGGGCTCGGGAGGAAAGGCTCGAAGTCCTCTGCAATATTGGCTGGAAAGTTCAGACGTTTCCAGGCTGGCAGGGGGCAGGGGGCAGGGGGCAGGGGGGCGGGAAGCTGCCGGATGAGATGTGGTGAACTCTGAAGGAGTCCGACCAGTCCCTTGCCTAAGTCAGGGTGGTCCGACTTACGGAAGCAGGAGAACTGGAGAAGATAGATGTGGGGCGTGGATGAGATGAGGAAGAGGTGGGAAAAAAAAGAAAGGGGCACTCAGAGGAAAGCCTGCATCTCCTGACACGAATCCTAAAAGCAGCTCTTATTTTTAAAGGAACAGCACGGGCCTGTTCTGGATGAGGACTGAGGGATCAAGGGCCTTGGAACCTGAACCAGGATGTCTGTATCTAGGGGGGTTTAATTTCTACCTGGGGCATTTTTAATAACCCCAAACATGAGTGCATCGAGGACACCCGGAGTGGGGACAGAAGGGAAGGGGGATGGTGGGAAAAGGAAAGCGACGCACCTTCTTTGACACACGTGCTGTTCTTCAGCTGATAGCCGTGAGGACACTCACACATCAGGTCCCCGGACGGGAGGGTGCTGCCGGACACACCGTCTGGACACCTGCAGCTTCTAGTGTTGTTGGCCTTGGGCAGACACAGCAGGCTGCACGGCCTGGATGCACAGGAGGTGCTTCCTGGAAAGGAGACGGATGGTGGTGGCCAGGTTAGTAAACACCAGGGTGCACCGAACGCAGGCCTGAGACCCAGGGCGACTTCCTCCCTTTACAGACCCAGCAACACGAAGCTCAGGAAGAGAAAGAAGTGGCGAGTGTGAGACGGGCCCTGGCCGGATCAGATGGCCCCGGATCCAAGCCAGGCACCCACCGGTCCTCCTGGGAATCTGAAATCAGGACGCTGAGACACCACAGGGTAGGTGGGGAGCGGATCCGGGAGGAGAGTCATGCCCCATGGGTGTCACAGGTGCTGCAGGGGATCACAGGTGCTGCAGGGCAAGCCAAAACCTGTACAAATCAGAGCCGTGCAGGTAGGATCAGGCTGCAGCGTCAGGAGGATGAAGCCGACTTAGGGAGAGAAGAAAGGATGACACCAGGACGAGGGAACGGGGAGGGGGAGGGAGGACGGCTTTGCCAGGCCCAGCCCCAATCCCCATAGGTGCACCTGCACCTCCTATATTGGGTTCCGTCCTATCCCCCCTTCATTCTTTCCACAGCACTTTTCACTTGAGTTAGCTTGAGTGAGCTTACTATACCTTGTGACCCAAAAGCCCTTAATTAGAACATACACCTGAGAAACGACAGGGCTCGGACAAAAATCTGGGCCTGCCCTTCTCAATTCCTTTATGCCAGGGCACAGCTGCTGAGCCCAATGAGGAACCAACCAGAGACCCATTAGGCAATAAATCCACATGCAGTGAACCCACATAAGGACCAGTCACTGTTGATCTAGCCCACTATTTCCAATCTTTTCTCTGGTTTAGCTTTCTAAAGAGAGTGCCAGCTAGAGTCCATACAATCCTCCACTGTGCTCTCAAGGGAGGACTTCTGTGGATGGACAGTGATGGAAATGGTGTTTTCTACCCTCCACGTCTTTCTGGGAAGGAGAGGGAGGACCCATAACCATTTCCTAACAGCTGAAAATATGATGCGACTATAAAGCAACGTGAAAGCCATGTAAATTAAGAAATGTATTTTTTCCTTTTGCCTGTGATTACTCATCACCAAAACTGGGAAAAAGAAACATAAATGCTTGGATAAAACTCAACTGATAAAGATTCTTCAGCTGTGCCATCTCGTGGACAGAGAACCCCACCAGAATGAAATCCAAGTAACCGGTTTCCAGCCAGCCAAGATCTGAGCTACGCCACGCCTCTGCTGGCCTCTGGCAGGGAAACAGAGTTCATTAATGACAATCAGTACTCAGATGGGTGATGACACACTCAGAAGCCTTGGATGTGTCGGCACCTCATCGGTGTTTAACTGGTATTACACATAAAAATAAAAACCCCCATGGTACAGCAACAGTATTGCTTTCGTGCTACGGATCCAAGAGCACAAGGCATTACCAAGTAGATAAAATACACACATCCACAGGGGGAGACCTGTATGATGAAACATTCAAAAGGGGTTTGCAAATGACTCCATCAACCTATAGGCTGGATTATCATAGTGAATAACCTGCTGACTGGAGCAGAAATGCCAGAAACCAGCTCCCGCTCATCTGTTCCACGGGCAGACACTGTCCCTTTATCTCAAATACACCTGCCGTGGGCTGCAGAAGGGGATGTTGAGCTGCCAGTAACGAAAACAACCCCATCTGGGGTTCTGGAACATGTTCTTTGTATTCAAAGGATGCTGTCATGTTTGACGTTACAAGAAATTGAATAATAGAATATTCGAAAAACACTCAACGACAGGAGTATTTTCACATGGGTCGTGTCTGTAAAATAACACAACTGACATTTTCCCGTGCAGGGCAAATGTTCCCACCCGAAGAAGCAAGAGGTGAAAGTACAGTGCCCAAAGGGAGATGCGGTAATTCAGGAGATTGGTCTCAACAGACCCGAATGAACCTGCAGCCCGAGAGGCAGGGCCAGGGACAAACCCCAACCTAGGCAGCCAAGTCACTGACCCCGACCCCAAGAGTTAGGCAGGGCAGGAGTGTGTGGGCAGGTCCAAAGCCACAGTACAGAAAATGGGAGTGCTAGTTACAGAGAACCCGGGAGAGCACGGAAGGAGGATTCAGCAGAGTTCCACTACAACACAGCTAGAGACCCCTCACCCAGGATGCCACAGCCTTTTGTGGGCAAGGTGGGCAATGTGAAGAGTGGACAGCCTTCATCTCCAAAGATGTCCCTTTAGAAGACCAAACACTTAGCCCCACAGTGTCTTCACTAGGCGTAGTCAGACATTGTTAGACTTCCTCTTTGGAAAACTCCCCCAGAACCAGTTTAGGAGCCAAAATTGCTATTATCTCGCTTAACGATCTACATACTTGACAATTATCAAATCCACCCCACACGATAAATATCTGCCTTCACTACAGACACTGAAAAGCGCGTGTTTACTGCCGGCTCTGAAGGAGAATTCAGAGAACTCCCGAGTATTTTAACCCATTACAGCATCAGCTGCATACATGAATAGCCTTGCAAAGTACGCTGTTTTAAGGAAAGAACACTCTTCATGAAGAGTTAATTCCAGTAACGCTGTGTAAAAAGCAGCCAGGTATAAAGACCCAAAAATGCATCTGTTTATAACCAAATATCCCAAAGAGACACTTCGCAAGTGAACAAAATGCTTATCCTAAACAAGAATCAATCAAAATCTAGTACTTCTCGATCACTGTTGTATCCCACGGCACTGCTAATCCAACAACAGATCACAGACGGAACAGAGCCTGATGGTTTTATTGAAGTTCAAGCTTTGAAGTCAACTAGGCCACGGTTCAAATGCTCACCACTTACTAAATGTGTGATGGAGAAAAGGTACGGAACCTGACTTCCACATTGTCATCTATAAAATGGGAATAATAATACGCATGGACTTGGGGAAGGTTAACTGAGGTTATACAAGCCCACTGAGCAAGTCAGTGTGGTGCTTATGACACAGGAAAATCTCTTAGAGTAAATGCCGTTATCACTTTACACACGGCTAGTACAAAGTCCTGTGTGTGTTAGGAGCAGACAACAAAGTTAATAAAGCTCGACTGGCACCAGGGATTGCCACTACCCATCGTGAACTTGTAATACTCTCAGTGTCCGACAAAGCAGACAGGACTGAGCAAACAAGTTCAAGGCCAAGAGGCACCCACTGCACACCGGCAGTGCTGGCAGCCAGGTGCCACTGCAAATGCTTTGATGTAACCCAAACCGGCCTGAGACGTGACATACTGGCTTCGCTGGCCCTGTGTCTGCGGGCAGGAGGTCCCCGGGAAGCGGGAGACAGGCCATGATTCCCCCTTTACGTCTCAAAGAGTCACCTTCCTTTAAACTAGCCAGAGTAGCTCCGGGGTCACAGCGGTGACCGCATGGCAGCTGGGATGAAGTGACCGGCCGAGACTCGGGGTGGGAATCGGGGTTTACAGGTCCATCGGAACACAGGGCTGCAGGAGCTGAGGCTGTGTGCTCAGCCAACACATGCTGACAAGCACATGTCAAAATGCAGACCTGCTTTTCTGGACGGGGAGGTAACTTGAAGAAATGCTGAGAATTCCCTCGGCTTGCCAGCGGGGCGGATCATTAGAGCTGGGTGTCCTCCGTCAGAGGCCCTGAGATTTCAGCCCCTGGAGCTGGAAAGCATGATTCCTTTCTCTCTCCTTGTTTCATTCTTTTTTTTTAAATCTTTTTCTCTGTTTTGTCTTTGAGAGAGTGTGTGTGTGTGCGCGTGCTTTTTTTGTTTTTTGTCTCTCTGCCTTATTTCAAAACAGGCACCTCCTCTAAGAAAGAATGTGACTTCTTTGTCTTGTGGCAGAACTGGAACAAAAGCCCAGCTCCTAAACAAGGGAGGGGTCTTCGGGAAAGCTAATTCACATCTGAGATTTTGTTCCCTAATCTAGAAACCATGGACCATAATACCAGCCCTGCCCACCTCACGGGTCAGCTGTGAAGACGTAACAATAATGCAGACTTCCATTTCTAGGACACTTTACAGTTTTCCAAGCGTGTTTTCATGCTCTCTTCATTAGTCCCCAAAGGATAGCAATGATATCTATAACCGTATTATTTCCCCTTGTCAATTTTCTCTTAGCACAGGGCCAGCCAAAAACCACAAGACAATATCAACGTTCTAGTTCAAAACAGGAAACCTAGCAGTCTGTCAATAAAGGAGAGTCAGCAGACCCAGGATGCTACTTAATCCTGCTGAGATAAAGAGGGCTCTTCTTAAAGGGACTATTCTTCTGGGGAGTACCCAGATCCCCCTCCTCTAGAATCAACAGTATGGTCGGGAGATACACAAGGGGCAAGGGCCGTGCGGTAAGGAAGAAGGTATCCTACTGAATAGTCTCGGACCCCAGGACCAGCCAGGCAGAGCCTTGCAGAAGTCCTTGAAGCCTCAGCCTACAGTCTTTCATACACCCGTTCTCTGCACCCACCAGCAACACTCCCCACCCCCCATCCCTTCTTCTTTCAACAAGTATGAATTGAGCAGCTACTGAGTGCTGGTCATTGGTAAGATTACTGAGCAAGAACAAAGACAGGATCTCCTTCTTCATGGGGTTTAGAGTTTCACAGTGGGGACAAGCGAATTAAGTCATCATATAACTAGATCTCACATTGCGAGGGAAGTAGGGCTCAATGAGCAACTGGTCATCTGAGCAACCAGAGAAGACGGGACTCCTGTCGGAAGCTATGCACCCAGCACAGCATCACTCCCTGTCAGGGTGCCAAGCGGGGATTAAGTGCACACTGGGCCTCTCCAGCTGCAACAGAAGCCACACCACCCATCAGTCAGGGGCCAAAGGCAGGAGGAGGGTGTAATTTACCCACCGAGCACCAGCGTTCCAGGCAGGCAAAAACATGCTGTCTTCCAGCTGTTTGTGTATCATTAGAAAAGAAATTAAGATGTCATAGGAAGAAATTAAATAATGCACATGTTGTCATGACAGGCTGCCACATCCTGCTTGATCAGAGACTGCCCACACCCAGCCCCTTTCAAGAGATCAACTCGACAGAGATTAAGGAGGAGATGCTGCCTTACCGGTTGTTTTCCCCCGGTAGAAAATCTTCAGGTCCATGGGCCCCGTGAGCCGGTTCGCCAGAATCGCCATCTCAGACCCGCTGTATTTGGAAGCTCGGAATATGCTGAGCTGTGACCAGTCGTCCCAGTAGATGTCATTCTAAAAAGAAAACCTCTGTTAGTGAGTCAGCTCTTCTGTCTTTTTTCCCGGACCCTCATTCAGACCAAGAGCTCCAGCGTGCAGTGGACACCTAACATTCACTGGCTGAATGATCAGCCTGATCAAGATGTGACTTAAATGCAAGTCAGTGATTTTATCCAAACCTCACCAACTATCCACACTGAAGGAACGACCCCAAAGAAACTATCCGATAAGCATCCGGTAAGTCTGACCACAAGTTGAACCCTTCCGTAGAAAATCTGAACAACCATTTTGGGTTCTAGAGTCGAAGCACAAGTGACAGGCCACCCCCAGGAGGCAGAGGTGGGACAGGGCTCATCTCAAGACATCAGGGAATGAAGAGAGCAAACCTCACAAGAGACCAAGACACAGAGCCAGGGGCTTCCCCGGGGACGCAGTGGTTAAGAATCTGCCTGCCAATGCAGGGGACACGGGTTCGATCCCTGGTCCAGGAAGATCCCACATGCTGTGTAGCAACTAAGCCCACATGCCGTAACTACTGAGCCCACGTGCTGCAACTACTGAGGCCCGCGCACCTACAGCCCATGTTCCGCAACAAGAGACGTCACCGCAATGAGAAGCCCACGCACCGCAATGACGAGTAGCCCCTGCTCACTGCAACTAGAGAAAGCCCGCCCGCAGCAACGAAGACCCAATGCAGCCAAAAAATAAAAAATTTTTTAAAAAGACACAGAGGGCTTCCCTGGTGGCGCAGTGGTTGAGAGTCCGCCTGCCGATGCAGGGGACACGGGTTCGTGGCCCCGTCCGGGAAGATCCCACATGCCGCGGAGCGGCTGGGCCCGTGAGCCATGGCCGCTGAGCCTGCATGTCTGGAGCCTGTGCTCCACAACGGGAGAGGCCACAACAGTGAGAGGCCCACGTATCACAAAAAAAAAAAAAAAAAGACACAGAGCCAAAATGAGGCTACCGATACTGAAAGGCAAGCCAGGAATTTTCATGGGATGCAACCTCAAACTTTTGAAAGATGAACAGTGAGCATCCTGGATCCCTGGCAGCTCTGTCTGGCATCCCTCCCTATGGGCAGAAAGAAACTGCCTCCAATTCAGAAATGAGCTGATTTTCTAAGTTAGATAAGCATCTCTGCAAAAACCCAGAGACAGCAGGCTCTACACCTCAGTCTGCTCCTCACCTACACTGACAGGTTGCCCAATGCTGGAACAGGTGAGGCCCCACCTTAAAGACAGCAATGGCGTAGGGGTGTGGGAGGTTGTCCAGGATGACGGAGCGCTGCTGGCCGCTGAAAGTGATCCGCTCGATGCAGTCCAGGTAGGCATCCGTCCAGTAGATCCACCGCTCGTCCACGGTGATGCCATTGGGCCACTTAACGTCCTCCGACACAAGACGATAGGCAGCCGAACCATCCATGTTGCTCCGGTAAATGCCAGGCCTCAGGTCCCCCCAGTCGGTCCAGAACATCACTCTGGCCAAAACCGGGGAAGAGCACACATCCCATCAGAACTGGGGAAATGGGAGCTCAAAAACTGCTCCGAAGAGACAAGCATTCAGCCAGTTAGTTCAGCACTGTTATTATAATCTCTAATTCTAATAGGTAAAGCCACTTAATTACTTGACCCACAAATTCTTTTATTGGAATTTATCTATGGTATAATCAAGTTATGCAAAGACAATGTACAAAGATGTTCACCACAGCATTGTTCATACTAGCCAAAAAAAAAATATATAGGTGTGTATACACCTATATATTTAGGTGTATATACACCTATATATTTAGGTGTATATACACGTATACACACAAAAATGTTAATCTATAAAGTGATACATTATGGTACACACAAAAGAATATTATGATGTCTAAAGATCTACATGTGCTCACATAAAACAATCTTCAAACCATATTAAATATTTTTAAAACATGAAGAATAGTAAATATCCTATAATCCTTTCTGATACGCGTGTTTGTGTGTGTGTCTGTGTGTGTCTATGTGTCTGTGTTTAAAGGGCATACACGTGTACACGGGTAAAAATAAACTCTGAATGATAACTCTTAACCAAGAAACTGTTAACAATGATTACCCCTAGGAAATGTGAGGGTGAAGAGTTAAGAGAATGGAGGAAACAAATATTTTTCGTTTCATAAACTTCTACTCTTTTAATATTTTTAATCAAATGCATATCTTATTTTCAGAATTTTCTTTTAAAAATCGATCTAATTCTCAATCATAAATGCTACAAAGCCTCATCCAGAATTTCCCTTTTAGCTCTGTTTCCTTAAGTTAATAATAAATTAATAAAAAGCACCTCTGCGTTTCCCAAGTGCATACAAATTGCTGGTAAGAAAACACAAGCTGGGGGGCAGAGAAAAGAAGCAAGAGGTTAAATGTGTGTATCACACGTTAAACTCAAGATAAAGACTCCTTACAATATCCAACTATGTGGGCCTGACTATGTCCAGAGAGACTTTTAATACTACCTTTTGTTAGAGAAACACCCCACAGCTGTGAGACATCTGGGTGCCTACAGAGATTCTGATGCTTGCTAATGGAAAGGGGATGGAGCTAGCTGCCCAGGATGACTAAGTCATGGTTCCAAGACTTGCAGGTCATAGATTATTTCAACCACAATCATTAGAAACAAGTTTCTGTCCAGCAGTTTGCCGTTCCATGAGAATCTGTCCGTTACAGCATTGGACACACACAGATTTCCTTTGGGACCACACTTACCCGTCTTGGGGCACGAGGACCAGAGCCCTGGGCCGGTCAAGCACAGAGGAATTGACAACCGTGAGTCGGAAGTCGCCATCTGGATTCCCCACCTGACAAAGAAGGGGAAAAGGCCAAGACGGGTCTGAGCTCCTTAAACATTGCTAAGTTGCCTACTTGGCTCCCTCCTACAGATGGGTCCCTTTATGGCCGCCTGATTCCCCTACAGACTGATCTGTAAACCTGCTCTGACCTCCAGCCAGAATGAGTTCTTCCCTCCTCTGGCTCAGGTGACAATTCTCACACAGTCTGACAGCGGAGCCAGCGCCACCCGTGCCCCCAGTCCTGGGGGCTTGATCACCTGCACGAAGTAAGTGCTCACTGTGTATTTACTAACTCCACCCACCTCCGCTGCTCCAAGCTCCAAAGCCACCAATGGCTCTGCTTTGCCCACAAAACAAATTCTCAACGTCACCGCCTTGCCGTTTAAGAGCCTCCACAGACTGCTCTCTCCACATTCTCTCCTCCACACAGGCTCCTACAACTTCAGGGAGGCTGATCTTCTCATGGTTCCCCAAGCCTGACATACCTGCTCCCGTCTGCTCCCACCAGATCCACCCCCAGGCCCACCTGCTCTGCTGACCCTTCTGAGCCGCCTTGATCAAGGGGCAGCCACTCTTACACCATTTCACACACCGTATTTGAGCTGTACACTGTGGACGCGTGTGGACACTGAAGCTTTACCTGCACCCTTCTAGCGGAGCGCTGACCACACTCAATTAAAAAAAGGAGCGGAAGAGTAATAAGAAGACCACCGACGCACCGCTCAGTGTGTGCCCGGCGATGTGCATCTTTCCATTCCATTCTCTCAACCACCCTGTGAGGGGAACACTCCAATGATCCCCTCCTCGATCAGGGCTCAGCTCAGGTGTCCCTTCCAAGATACTTCCTCTCCCCAGTCACACAGTCACATTGCCCCCATTTGATGTTCTTTGCCGCACGTGGCAGCAATAGAACGGATGGACTTATTTCTTCATTATTTTGCTCCACTAAAACCTAATCTCTCTCAGCACAGGGACCTGTGTGTCCTGCCTCCTGCTGTATCATCATGACCTAAAACCATACCTGGCACGAAGTGTGCCCGAAAACAGCACTTGTCAAATGACTGAGTGGATAAAGGAATCCTCACCTTACAGATGAAGAAACTGAAGCTTAGAGGGGATAAGAAACTTGCCCGAGTCACTTAGCTACTAGAATAAAGACTGAACCCAGGGCTTCCCTGGTGGCGCAGCGGTTGAGAGTCCGCCTGCCGAAGCAGGGGACACGGGTTCCTGCCCCGGTCCGGAAAGATCCCACGTGCCGCAGAGCGGCTGGGCCCGTGAGCCATGGCCGCTGAGCCTGCGCGTCCGGAGCCTGTGCTCCGCAACGGGAGAGGCCACAACAGTGAGAGGCCCGCGTACCGCAAAAAAAAAAGACCGAACCCAGGGCTGTCTCTCGAGTTTGTGGCTTTCGTCATGTAACTTCCCCCAACTCTCTGGGTCTCTCTGCTTCTACTGTGCCTTCCAGTAAACCACGAGTCATGTCTCCCCAGTGAAATCAGTATAAAGAGGTGCGGAGGCAGCGCCCCACTGCCTCAGCAGGAACACGCAGGGGTTGAGCACATGCCTAGGAGACCACGACTTCTTACCCTCCCAGTGCCCTGCGGAGCTCAGGTGCAGACAGGTGAAGTGAGGATACGAGAGCACCTACCTTACAGGGTGGCTGTGAGAAGTGAATCAAATAATTCCTGCAAAGTGGTTCCAACAGGGCTCCTCATCATTAATAACAATGATATTATGATAATAATCACGATATTATCTTCATTATGCTAATTGACAGCATAATACTCGAGCGTGGCTGTTATGGCATTGTAAGAACGCTACGGTATCATTATCATCATTGCTGTTACTACTCTATGCTTCTGCTAGCCCAAAAGTAAGTATTCAGGTATCTTAATGAAATCTCTGTTTAACAGATTCAGGCACCCTGTTCGTACACGGGACCTCCATTCTCTGCATTTCTCAGGGAATCTCCAGAGGAATTAGACACACTGGCTCCTGCTTCTGTGTCAAATCTGGCTCACAGCCCAGGGGCTCCCCTACTTGCATAATTAAGGACATACCTCAATCTTTTTGAAGCCAGAATCCACCCAGTAAAGTAACTGGCTGAGGGGTTCAAAAGCCAAGGCTTCCACTGTCTCCAGGCCAGAACTGACGATCACCTCTTGCCCTGCACTCCCGTTCAAACAGAGGCGCTGATGAGAAAGAAAGAAAGAAGAAACGGTGTGAAATGTTCAAATGACCTCCAGCCAAATCAGCCCCTTCGATGGGAACCCACTTATTCAATTGGCTTGAAGGGTGAGGGCGGAGATGTTTTATATTCGTAAGTGTTCCAGATGCATGAAGCTGGTTTTTGATAAAAGCATTTCTAAAATGGATTATGGCTTCCTGTTTGAAGCAGAATAACTAACAGAACTGAATCTTTCACATCACCTTGCATTATCATCACGAACACCGGTCACTGAGCTGTGTTGTATCACAGTAACGAGGTGGAGATGACCAAAACGCCTAAGTCTGTCTGCTTTTAAAATAAACGAAACCAGACAGCTGTTATTTTTTAAATCCTGTGTCTGCTTTTTATAAAAAGCCTTTCCTCCCTCGGGAGGCTCCTAGCCATCAGGTGCTATCGCTGGGACAGTAACGGGCAGTAGTCACTGCCACCCCCCCACCAAACCCTTCAGATACCCGGGCCCTGTAAAATTTCTGTTGGGTTGGAAGTCCAGATAAAACTTGCTAGAATTGCTTTTCTAGAAGGATTAAATAAGCAACGAATAAATATCAAATAGCTCTCCTTTAAAATGCATGGGTCTGAGTGTATGGCCATCTATCTGGCCTGCATGGCGACCTTCACAGCTTACTTCCTGGTTCTTGACCGTGCTCAGAATAGCTGAAATGGATAATTACGTGAACTATGGAGATCAAGTGTTACTATATCACGGCTTGGAAAGAAGGATGCTAACGAGGCAGTGCACACGATAGGGAGGGACTAATAGTGCTACATACCGAATCCTAAAATCTTTCCAGCAGGTAAAGGGAGACCTCACTTATAAGCAATACCACAGATTGGGGGCTCCCTCTGTCCTTCCTACAAGGACAGAGGTAGGTAGGGAAAGAACATACTAAAACAGAAAACTGAAAAGTGTCATCCGTTGGCCCTGAGAGGAGTTACAACTTAAAAACCTCCAATACCCATCTCCTTGGGCCACTCTGCAAGAAGCTTACCAGGACTGGGCAGTCACGAGGCACAGCCCCCGTGAGCAGACCCAGAGTGCACGCACCTGGATGATGTCCAAGGCCAGGTCGGACCAATACAAGCAGTTGCGGTCATAGTCGAAGTCCAGGGCCACCGCTGCCCGCAGCCCGGTGAGAGGCAACTGCTCGGTGGCTCCGGAGGTCAAGTCGTAGCGGTGGATGGACTTGCGCATGGCGTACAGGATGAACTCGTTCTCCTCTGCACAGACACACAAAGACGACAGGGGGCTGGACCTGGGGATGCTGAACGGGTCCTCGCACGTCTGACCCTCTTTTTTCTCACCCATAAACCTCAGAGCCACTGCACGTGGCGTGGGTCAAGTGAGAACGTAGGAATCCAGACTTAGAAGGTGGGTAAAGGAATCACATTTCTGCCTTGGGCAAGTTTCTTAAACTCCCGTGAATCTCTGTTTCCTCTGCAGAGTGTCTACTTGCTACATTTTAAAAAAATCTAGATTCCCTCCAGTAGTCATGCTCCAATAGCTATTCTTCAGAGCTCGGCCCAAAAGTTTTGGTCACACTTGACAAAATAATTACACCAATCAGCACGTTCCTCCTTGTCACAGGACTGCATCACGTGGCATCGTAATCTTGTTGACTAAAGACCCCAAGTCGCTGAAGACTTACAGCTAAGTTTCCTAATCTATTTACTCACCCATTCAATATTGTTCACAATGACACAGAGCAATTATACCACCCCACTATATTTTCAAAGCAAAAATACATCCTTGGCCACCTACAAAACGTTTTACAACATAATCATCACAAAGATTCTATTTCTACTTAAATACTTACACAACGTACATACTATGTACCAAGCATTGTCTGATCCCAGTAACAACTGTATAAAGGAAGAACTACTATTAACTTGATTTTACAAATGAGAAAACTGAGAGCAAAGAGGTTAAGTAACCCACTCAAGGTCACACAACTAGTAAGTGGCAGAACCAAGATTTGAACTCGGATGGTCTGGATCCAGAGTCTATGTTTTAACACCCAACGGTGTAACACCGATGGTGCCATTTTTCAAGACATAGAAATAGAAGCCCAGGGTGCTTACGAGACTGACTTAACGTCAGACAACTAGGAACGTGAAGAGCTGGTGCTCTATCCCTTCCACTTAGGGAACAGCCTGGAAAACATCCAGATTCTTCCAAGGGAATGGAGATGAGCAACACACCTGCATCCATACCTGAGGCATCCGTTGTGACAATATGTTACATCTGGGACCAAGTTGCAAATCTGGATCCCTCTGCTGCATGCCTGCACGGTGACTGTGGTTGTTTGCTCTCTCTCTCATCCCATTCATTCAACGAGTTAACATGTCCTAGCCACCTCTGCTTTATAAAGGCTTCAGTATAGATAATGCACCCCCAAAATGTAAGTCTACCTACTATTTTTTACCAAAGGTAAATTTGCCTTCTTTTCCTTCAGTATTACTTCACTTCAAAAGTATCTAAGCCACCACCACATGACAACAAACCCTCCCTTTGGTTTGCAAGAAAACCTTCCCACTATAATTCCCAGGGGAGGGAATAGTCAAGATGAAAAGTGCCGAGCTTGTAAATGACACTGGAATCAAGGATTCTCATGGCAGCTGCCGCGTGGAGATGCGGAGACACATTCACAACAGCAAGCCCTTCACCCACATCTCTCTACCATCCAGAAACCTCATTCTGTTGCTTTGGGTTTTTTTTTTTTTCCTTCTAACCAACTAGTGCCTTTTGAGTAGAGTCTGAGTCCTGAAACACCTGCCTTAGGATTGGGTGTAGAGGAACAGACAGCATTTTGTGTGCAATCCTTAACTTAGAAAAGAAATAGAATTCTTGGTAAATCCCAGCCATACATGAGCCCAGCCTAGAGATGTGCGTTATTATCCTAATCTCAAAGGAAGAAAAATTACTTCACTTTTAAAAATCCTTCCAGACGACCAGATTACCTCATCTTTGCAAACATATTATGGTTCCACATTAGCCCTATAAAACCATCTTTTCCTTTCTTGGTACATCCTTGCCTTCTATTCCATGCTTTCCAAAAAAAAAAAAAAAATCATTTAGGAGGTGGCCTACACTACAAATGAGATTTTTCCACTTCATTCCCTATTCTATCTTCTCCTATCAGAAGAGAAAATAGCTTTCCTACCAGTTTAGACAGTTTTAAACAAACTGTTTTGTCCCTCGCTGAATTACCTTCAGAAATATTTATTACCAAAGTACCTACTCCAGCCCCTTAAGAGCGATCACTCAAACCCAAGCCCTCATCAATAACAGCTCTCGTGAGGGGACTGTTTGAATATTATCTGCTCATTTGTGGGAATCTGCGGAAGCCATGTTCTTTTGAAGTCTCCACAGTGAGGGATGTTAATTACTCAGTAATGATGGAAGATTAAATTAAGGGACTAATGAGCTTAGCGTGAAAAACACCAGGGCAAACTGGCGAGCAGTGAGCGAAGCAGAGGGCTGCTCTTCCCTGCCCGCAGAGGACAAGGCTGTTCGCTCACGCTTCCTTTGGCGCTGATGGCTGTTCCATCAGACGCCACCACCACCAATGGAGCCAGCTCCAGTCACGCACCTTCCCCGAGAGGCATGAGCAGGAGGGAGGGCTCAGAGGGAAGAGAAGCCCTACATGAAAAAGACTAGAAACGGAGCAAAGAAAGGAAAGATGCTAAGAGATTAGCTCTTTGTTAAGGTATCATAATTTCACGTCTATATTACGAATACCTCAACATCTGCTATCACCACCAAATCAACTTGAAATGTTTGGAGCACATTATACCTTTATAGCATGTGCGTTTGCTGTAAAAGTTTCCCCCGATAAGCAGGCACGTGATCACCTCAAAGAACGGGAATGGCGCTCACATGCCACTTGAGTGATGGCCGAACAAGAGCATGAGGCTTGGAGTCTGAATTCTAGCTCTGTCACTTACCAGATGTGTGACCTCAAATAAATTGTTTAACTCTCTCCTCTGAACACACTTCCTCATATTAAAAAAAAAAATGGAGCTAATAAAATCTGCTTCACTGGGTAGTTCTAAGGACTAAACTGATAACGCATGGAAAAGTACATTAAAATGTGTAAAATTCCATAAAAATATTAGTCATAATTATTGTTATAAAAATTAAGATAGATCACTTAGCTATTTCCCAGAAAGCCATGAGTCTCTTTCTATGACAAACAAACAGATCAAGGAACACACAGAAGGCCTAAGGGTGCCCTCAGCCCCCCACGCCTAGAATACAACAGATGCCAAGTAAGTATTTTTCAATGAACAAAAGGGATTTCCCTCCGAAAATGTCTTCCGTTCCTATAAAAACATAAGGTTATAAAGAAATGTTGTTTGGATACCATGCTTAGGGGGAAACGGGAGCTCTGAGATACCCATCCTTTCTCTCCAGGAAGTCTGAAGAGCCAGGTGAGATCACGGGAATGCTTCAACAATGTCTCGACAAGACAAAGGGAAGAAACCACGTCTCACCTGCCAAAGGACACGGCACCAGCTCTCCTTCCAGGCGTACTTCAACATCTCCTCCACTGCAGGTGTCCCCAGAAATCTTCCGATAGCTGTCACCCCCACCCAAGAGTAAGAGGTCAGAAACATCAAAGAATAGTCATAAAGGAACATTTACCCATCCATGGACAATACAGCTTATCTATTCATTTTCCTATACAGCAAGAAGAAGGAATTGAATCATTCTGAATTGCTTCTGCCTGTAAATAAATGAGGCAGCACAGACAATTTGGAGCACTGTCCCAGGCGAGAGTTTCACACATACCGTTGACCCTTGAACAGCTCCAGGGTTAGGGGCACTGACCAACCCCCCACCACTACAGGTAAAAATCCACGTAGTACTGCTACCTCCACCTCAAAATCAAAGGAATTCATAAATGACTCGCCCAAAGGCAGGAACTCAAATAGTCTGAGTAGAATCAGGATTAGAACCCTAGTTCTTTTGATTCTACATACTGTGATCTCTCATCGAACACAAACTTTCCCCCACCTGAACTTAAAAGTACAATGAAAATACAGGTATTATATTTACTGAAGAAACTCCACATGTAAGTGGACCTTACATGCATTTCAAATGTGTATTGTTCAAGAGTCAACTGTATCTCTTCAACACAATGCTCTGAAGACGTGCACTGGCTGAAGTTTATGACTTAAGAAACAACTGGAGTTGCAGAGACGCTTACAGACTTGCATTTTTTTCCACGGGGGGCTAGGGTGGGGAGACGAGTTTGCAAACATCACAGTTTTAAATATTCCCCAAGCTACCTGAAACCTGCTACCTTGGAATTCTGGCATTTAGAGTATGAAAGGAACCCAGGTGGTCGGTCCTCTGTGCTCTCCATACCAAGTGCAGACCCGCCGTGTCCCAGACATGGCAACCTCTGTGAGACGTACCCTCTGGTTCTCCTGTAAGCAGAACCCACAGGACAAGGCACGGGAGGGGAGTGCGACTTCCCAGAAAACTCAGGATCCGGAACACAAACCTCTAATAACAAATCTTCACTCATCTTGAAGCCAAAGTCACTGAAAAGGTAATTGGGGATCGGTAAGACCGCTGGTTGACACACTTCAGGTATTTTGGGACCCTCCCTGGCGACGTCCACCCTACTGCCCACCACCTGTATTGTAAGTTACTCAACATGTCCCTTTAACGAATACTCACTATTTTACACTAATGCATTTTCAAAAGAAACTTTATAACGGAGTCGTAATTGGAAAACCATTATCGTATATGCCATAAATAGACAGAAACGAGACAGATCATGATGCCGGAGACAAAATAATACTGACTTTTTTTAGCTGGACCCAGTTCCCTGTCCAGAGACTCTGGGCCTGCCCTCTGTTTGTTAAAAGCAATTGGCAAATGTGAAGAATTACTAGCACCCAGTGAGACTTTCTCCTTGACATGACTGGAAGGATTAAAAGAGAAATTTAAAGGAACCGTCTTTTTTCTAAACTAAGGATTCAATGTTATTTAAGAGCATGTCCACCTTCTCCCTAAAATCACCGTGGGGGCCTCCTCGTGCACTTCGGGACCCAGACCTTCTGCAATTTGGGGACCACATCTCTTCCACACTGGCCAGCTAGCCAGGCAGAGCCCTGGGGTAGGAAGCAGGGGTCCCAGGTCTAGTCTTGGCCCTGCCCTTGTCTGCGTGAGTGGACGGCTCTAAAACGAGGCAGCTGTACTTGCCAAGGTCTGGCCCAAACCATAAACTCGTAATCCAGTGGGACTTTCCATGTCGATGTGCTTTACCCAAAAGCCTTCATTTACTCTATCAAGTATAACACCTACTGCAGGAAAAGTATTAACAGGTACAGGGCAAAGTGGTTCGTGTACATATTACATGACAGTCCACATTCAGCACCCTGTAGAGCATTTTTCAGAAGGGAGCAGTTTTATTACTGTACCAAACACGTTCCATTCATTAAATCCGGTAAATTTCTACGGAATGGCTGCTTTAAACCTTTTGGAGGACTAAGCAGAGCATTAATTACTCCAATGGCAAAGTACTCTTCTTGGGCAGTTTTTTCAAACTATGGGTCATGACCTAGTGGGCTGTGAAAGCATATTGGAGGGTCCAGACCTGCTTCCTCCCCCTCTCACAAAGAAATTGCAAAATTCATCGCACTTGAAAGTAAATCTTACCTCATAAAACTTCTGTTTACATAGATGTGTGTACATGTCTACATACACAAATATGTGTAGGTACAGGATCACACTATAAAATACACTGCTTACTAGGAGTTGCAGTCAAGAGTTTGAAAAACACTCTTATTGGCAACCTGGGGGAATATAAAGATGTAAAAGAAACTACTCCTGAAATCAGGGAACATACAGGCAAGTAACTGTGCTTCCCAGGGAGGCCCGAAAGGACTGTTGGAAGTAAGTACAGCTGTCCCTCAGGAGCAGGACCAATGGACAGACACTGGGAGCTCGCCGATTCTCACTTCCTCTCTTCATGTCCATGTCCAGACCCTGCCCTCCCCACTGCCACAGGTCAGTGCCACCAAACCTTTCCAAGAGCCATGCAGTCAGGCTGGTTCCTTTCTAGAAGCTACAGCAAACAGGGCAACTACAGGATGCCCTGAAACACACCCTTCACCGTTTGCATGGTCATCATCCCACAATCCCATCTGGCCCAAAGCCCAAGAGGGGTGGGACAGGCCGTTTCCTGGTCTCAGCCTCCAGCGGCTTTTAGCTGAGTGGGTGTGGTGGACCCATGGGGGGCCAGGCACCTGGCTTTTGCTTTTGGTTGTTGCTGTTGCTGTTTTGGGGGGATTTTAGAGAAAAACGATGATGATTTTAGAGAAAAACAAGCATAATAGTGTTCATCAAAAACAAAATCAAGATTTGTCAGATTTTCTCACATATTCTTCATTTTGTCTTATTTTCAAGTATTTAACGGGGATAAAAGAGGGAGGAGAGAGGGCTCGTAATCTTTTCCATGACCAGGGTCCCCAAAGTCTCAATCCAGTTGGCAGGGATACCTCAGACCAGCAAAATCCCTCCGATTGGCATTACCATTTAGGGTTCTCTAAGGGAGGGCAGAAGGCAGCAGAGGGGCACTGAGCGGACATCACTGGGAACATTGAACAGCTCTGTGCTTCTGCCATGAAAGCGTCTACGTTGTTATCTTAGGACCACACGGCTTTCGGAGAGGATGCTCGTCTTCAGCTGTCTAAAGCCCTGCTGCTCTGAGGGGAGCTCTGCAGAAAAGCAGCCTCAGGGTCACCTGGAGCCTGGGCGACTGCAGGGCCCCACGACAACCAAGTCAGGACTTGCATTTTAATGAGATCCAAGATGATTCACACGCACCTTCAAGTTTCCGAAGCACTGGTCTAGGACCGGAACTGCCTGAATCTGGTTGGCTGTTTTGTAAATAAAACTTTATCGGGTCACGGCCATGCCCATTCATCTAGGCGGCAATCTCGATACATAGGCAGAGCTGAGTAGCTGCAACGGAGACCACATGGCCTGCGAAGCCTAAAACGTTTACTCTGTGGCCCTGTTCCCACCTCTGGACTAGAACACATCCAAGGTTTCTGGCTTTAGTCAAGATAAGTGTGGCTTCCCAAAGCAACCTTTGGTTTCTTTATGCTTCGGCAACCACTGAAAAATGAGTTATGTGCTTATGATCAGTACCCGTGCTCTACCGAGAGCCCTGCAAATCTGGAATGACTTCATGCTGGATCACAGACCTGGGGGATTGTCTACGGGCTCTGAGACCCTATGTCTCTACTGCTAGCATCATCTTCCTAAAGCTAAGCTCTGTTCTGGTCATCAACTCTCCTCAAAAGCCTCCAAAGACATCCTCCTGCTTACAGAATATGGTCCACGCCCAAGTCTCCACCCCACCGTAGTCTCCCTCTTTTCAGCCTCATCTCCACTCACTGACCCCCAGTCGTACACCCAACAAGACATCCAAACTAAACCACCAGCTACACTTTCCTGTTTCCACACCTTCACGCTGCCGCTGCGTCTTCCTAGAACGCTCCAGTCACATATCCAGATGCTTCTTCCTTAAAGCCCATCTCAAACAGTGTTGCCTCCAGAGATGTCCTGATTCCCCAGCAGCAAATCCCAGTCTCCTCTTTCCTATCAATAATCCCAGTAAAAGCACCTGTTCCTCCTCCAAGGTACCTGCATCTTCCCGTCTCCTGTTACAATGATTTGTGCGCACGTCATTTCTTCCACAATGTCAAGCAGTGCCTTGGATATTTTACTCAAGGACTAATGAATATACAAATATATATATATATATATATGTATATATATATATATGTGTGTGTGTGTGTATATATATATATAAAAAACACCAACCCCCCCTCGTTTCAGATAAAGAAACAAATTCCCTCTAGAATAGGGCTCCTAACAAAAAAGGAGTTATCTACCATCGAACCTTCAGCATGTTCCTTTCTTGGGCTGCCCTCGTAGAAACAAATCCCAGAGTGATCTACTCCTGCATAAACCACTGCAACTTGCCTGGGTGTCACACCTCCACCGCATCACACGGCTGTAACAACTAAATGGAATAACCTGCATAAACAGTGCCTAGCACGGTTCCGGGCTCGTAAGAGATGCTTAATAAATATTTGTTTCCTATGATTCCCTCCCTTTCTTCAGGGGAAGGGACCACGTCCTAGTCTGTTTCCCACACTGGTGAGTGACCAGAATAGAACTCAGTCCCTGGCATGGATGTAGAACCCACCATTCATAGTCCTGGCGGGTACAGGAGCAGTTGGACAGGACCACCGGCCGGTCGAAGTCTTCTCCGTTAAAGCACGTGGCGTGGGGGATCCTTCGTTTGAAAACAGTCTTGTGCCCTAGCAGACACTCGCTGCCCCGCTCATCAGACGGGGACCACAGCTTGTAGTCGTTCTCTGTGCAAGGAACCCCTGAGGAGGAAGAAATACAGCATTACAAGCAGACCCACGCAGGGTTTCCTGTCCTGCCCACCCCGCAGCCCAGCCACCCACTTCCCGTGCCTCCCGTTACTGCCCAGGAGGTGTGCAGGCCTCCGGAGCCAGCCCGCCCCTCTAATCAGCCGGCTCTGAGGCCGGGCAGCAGCCCCCTGGTGTCCCCTGAAACACGGACGTGCATCTGAGAAAGATGGGAAGAAGCAAGCATCTTTGGTGCTCACTGTCTACACTTCTGAAAGATTTCAGCAGATTCTGCAGTTTCCTTTAGAAATAGGTGCCCAGAGGCGTTTATCTCCAGGAAGTTAGGTAGAGGCTGAATCCCTGAGAGATGGTATCACTCAGGAGTACTGTCCCTTGCCTGCTTCCCGAGGCAGCATGGACGCATCTGGTAGTATGGCCCACTGCTCGGAAGGTATGGGATCTTCATGAAAGGAGGCTGAGAATTGGTCAGACAACCTGGACCGTCATTCCATCTACCCACATCCACTCGAAATTTAAGTAGAGTGGTTTCTGCAGGAATTCCAAAGTACACCAATGTCTATACTGGTAGTTTACGTCTTTTTCATATGTGTGTCTTTGGTCAGATTAAATGCTGAAATTGACGAACTACTGCCAACTCAACACCATTCCAATCAGCAAGCATTTATTAAACCCTTACTGACAATAAGGTTATCAGGCCGTCCAATGGGTAGAATATAAATATGCACAGGGCAGGTTCTTGTGTCTAAAGACCTATGATCTAGTTGATGGGAAAGGACACACCCAGAGTGACAGACACAAATTTGTAATTCAAGGTGTGATGAGTACACGTACGCTAGGGACACAGAGAAGAGGGGAGAGATCTTTTGGTTGGGATTAGCAGTCAAGTGCATCTGATCCATGAGAAGGATTTCAACGAGTGGAAACTGAACCCAAGGGGCATTCCAGGCAGCTGGAATAAAATGTCAGCCAAAGCAGAGAAGTTGCCGAGGGCAGGGTTGCACGGGGGTGAGGAAGGAAGAAGTATGATAAAGAAGTTCACTCTCCCTGCTCGCTTATGTACAGGTCTTGGGTCTGGGCTAGCAGATGGTGATGAGACCCCAGACAGCTCTGAGAGGACCCTGCATCACTAGTAGTAGTTACCCACTGAATTTGCCAAACTGGAACTGCTAATTTGGAAGTATGTTTTCCAAGCATTCATTCATTCACATGTTCAGCACACACATACGTAAACCTGCCCTGTGCCCGTGACCGCACAGGAAATGAGGATACAAAAGACAACATGTGGCCCTATTAACAACTGCCCGAGCAACTGCCTCTGAATCTCTCATTCACTTACTGCATACGTGCCCATCTTCTTCAGTGGATCACAAACTCTTCCCAGGGCACGGTATCTAAGCTGATGCTTTGCTCAATAGGTATTTCCATGCAAAGGGCCGAGGAGGCAGCAGCTTACCCAAGGCATCCGTGGCATTGACCTGGAGGATCAGCCAGCTGTGGATGTTCTCTTTGTTGGAGCCAAAGATGGTGAAGACAGTGCTCTTCTCGCCGGGCTCCGTGAGGAGCCCGTACACAAACACCGGCTTCTCGGAGAAGATGAATGTTTTCCAGGTCTCCCCTTCATTGGTGCTGTACCTGCCCAAATGCAAGTAAAAGGATCCTTGCGGTTAAAGTCTCTGGGGCAAGAGCTTGGGTTCCAGATAACATTCATCTGTAAGAGGAACCAGGGCTCCTTGGAGAAGTGGCTGATACTGGGCTAAAGCCGGGCAAGTTTAAGGTTGTGCCAGAAAGGGGGGAAGTGCTCACAGATGGATGTGGATGACCCAAAAGGACATGGGAGCCACCTTGATGGGGCTCCAACTGGCCAGTCTGGGAAAATATGAACTTAACAAAGAGAAATGATGGTAACAGATAATACACTGAATGAAAAGAGGCCATGGGTCTCTAAATGATACCAAACAGGAAGAGAAAGGGAGGAGGGAATTCTTTTTTATTATACTACACTGCTACCTAATAAATGTTGAAAACAATGACAGGATGAGAAAAGCGACTGTACTATAACCTCCCCACTGTAACAACCGAGTCAGACAAGAGGACCAGAGTGCTCACACGGTCTAAAGATATAAACTCACACTCACTGCAAAGGGGGATACGTAATTTACAGCGGACAATCTGAGGTACAGCCCTCGACAAACTTAGCATCACTCACAGTGGCTCAACCTGACATCGTGTACCTCCTGGATAAAGCACTGAGGATACCACATCATCTAGGCACTACTATTCCATGCGACTGGACAAATGCAGAATGTGGAACTTTCTACATGACAACTGGTCTGGATTCTTCAAAACATCAAGGCCATGAGAAACCAACCAACAAGAGGCAGAGGGCTTGTTATAGACTGAAAGAGACTAAAGAGGTATAATAACCAAATGCGATATGTAAACATGGACTGAATCCTGGATTAGAAAAAAAAAAACAGCAGCTACAAATAGTAAAGGACAACTGAGAAAATATAATAGTCTATAAGTAATACTGAGTTCATGATCATTTTCTTGGGCGTGATAATGGCATTCTGATTGCGCAGGAAAATACGCTGACTTCCTGGAGATATGTGTATGTTTAAGTATTTGGCTATAAAGGGGCCCAAGAGCTGCAAGTTTCTTTCAAATGATTCCCCCAAAAAAAGGGTGGCTGCACAGATGGATGGCTGGACGGATGGATGGATAGAAAGATGACAAACAGGATAGATGGCAAAAGCAGAGCAAACGGACAAAATGTTAACAATTGGTGATTAAGGGAGCTGTAGGGGAAGGTCACGTGAGTAATTATTATACCATTTTTCCCACTCTTCCCATAGTCTTAAAAATTAAAAAGTTGGAGGAAAGTGTGTCCGGAGAGAAGTCTCCAAGACAGACTACATCAGAACGAGAGAGAAAGCCCTTGAGAAAAAAAAAAAAAGCAGCACTTTAGTAACTGTATTGATTTCAAATTATCTTTTGTATCGAAGAGGAGAAGGAGAGGAAAGTGTGCCTGGTATTTGCTTCATCGCCCAGTAAGCTGGTGAGATGCTCACCATGAGAAACCACTCAATTAAGAGGGGGTTCATGAGGGTCACAGAGCTACTGGGTCTCTCAAATCCAAATTATATACAAAACTTTTCTTTCACTTTTCCCATGTTTTTGAGATATTAGTTTTACTCACTCAGGATCTTAATACTTGATGTAGTTCTTTTTACAACATCATTCAATCCAAACACTTCCTCTTGTCTTGAGATTACTAAAATTGGTACTTCTGCAAGAAGTGCTATGGGTTAAACCTAGTGGTGGGGCTACAGGGCAATGGGGACTAAGTAATCTCCTCCACAGATCTTCCTAAGAGGAGAAATTCTCTTCTGGCTGATATGCTTTTGGTTTAAGCTATCTCTGAAGCAGGTACGGGGATAAGGTAACTCATTCAATCTCTTTCTTGTAGCAGGGTGATGAGCGAATGGCTTAGTGCCATCTTTAAAGCAAACTGAACCAGCGGAGTCAGCCTATCAACCAGACATGATGGGAGCTATCCGTGTGATAATGCCGGAAGTCTGCCTATTTGCACATTGCCTAGGTAATTCTACTTAACAGCTCCTCGAACGCGAGATAACCTCAGGAAATGAATCATCCCATTTCTTGAGAAGTCCCCAGCAGACTCTGACCATAACATATTAATGAGACTAAAAAGCAGGTGCATGGCCGAGTACAGCCCTGAACCTAAGAATAAACTGTGCATTTAAAAAACAGTGCTTTTTCAAAATTTTGGAGACATGGTAGTCACATTATCAACTGCAAAAGTTAAGGGAACATCTGTTCTGGACCAAATTCTGACCTCCAGAGGAGAACTTGTGCTGGTGAAGTGAAAGTGACAAGAACCTTGCAAGAAAACAAACCAAGCCATCTTTATACGCCTAATAGTCGTGAAAGAGGACGTAGGGCCCCAGCCCTTAGGCACAGAGAATTTAAAACGTTCAAACAGAAGTATAGACCTAATCTCATGACCAAAGCTCTCAAGAAGATGGGACTATAATATAATAGTAACATGATATAACCAAAGATACACTAAATAAGTGAAGCAGTGGTAGACACTCGATTTAAAACACAAATGTGTGGCTGGAGAGAAAGGTCCTTGATGAGCTCAGACTTTAAAAAAAAACATATTCAAGATGAGAGAAGAGTCATATTAACCAAGGGCAAAAACTTAAAGAGCAGTAGCAATCTGCTAATTAATCCTAGCTGTCATTCTTACAGCTAGTAATCAAACAGTGGCCAAACAACGCAAACTCAAAATAAGTCAAGGATTATGCTTCAAATGACCAAAATAATTGGTAGGTTAGTGAGCAGTGAGACGTGGGTTGGTTACCCAGCAAGTCCTATAAAGAATTAGAAATGGAGGGCTCCCCTGGTGGCGCAGTGGTTGAGAGTCCGCCTGCCGATGCAGGAGACACGGGTTCGAGCCCTGGTCCGGGAAGATCCCACATGGCGCGGAGCAACTGGGCCCGTGAGCCACAATTACTGAGCCTGTGCGTCTGGAGCCTGTGCTCAGCAGTAAGAGAGGCGGTGATAATGAGAGGCCCGCGCACCGTGATGAAGAGTGGCCCCCGCTTGCCACAACTAGAGAAAGCCCTCGTACAGAAACGAAGACCCAACACAGCCATAAATAAATAAATAAAGCAAACTGTCAACAAGTAAAAATAAACAAACACTATTATTAAAAAAAAAAGAATTAGAAATGGAATAGGCTCATCCGTCTGATGGTTAATGGTATAAATAGGCAAGACAGAAAAAGAGGCAGCAGTAGTTAGTCAATTTCTATTTTGGTTTTGTCTTTCTTAAAGAGAATGATCTTCAAACTGGACAAAGCAGAAAAAAAAGACGAAGTTAAAGGAAAATGAATGCAAAATAAAGCACACTCTAGGGAACTGAAAGATTTAAAGGTATAATTGCAGAGCTCCTTTCAATAATCTCTAAAAGAACCACGAGAACAGATAAAGATCTCAAGACTAGATGAGAAAAAGTAGTTTTATTTCCCTTAAAAAGAAAAAGTTGTTTCAAGAATGGAGTATGAAACAGTTGATTGGAGAGAACTTAGACACAAAGGAAGTCGGAGCTGGGAGCTCAAATTGTTTCACACACAAGTCACAATAAATGAATCCCGTTTCCTTTTCTCAGGGTAACTCTTGATTTCAGAATAGGGTAATGATATAGGGCAAAGAAAAACTGTCTTAGGGTTTTTATTAAAAGAAATTGAGTGTCTAGGATCATGCTGGTATCAACGCCAATGTGACGCATGTTTCAGGCTGCTGGGTACAGATCTGGGCTCTACATCTTAAACCTCTGACTTTGTGAGGAGGGCCCAAAGGAGAAGCTAGAGGGTGTAGATCAGGATCCTACAGCACAGGAGGGAAGGAACGGGGGCTGTTTGCCATAGAATAGGAGATGCTCTGAAGAGGACAGGGAGAGGTCCTCATGCATCTGAAAGGCTTTCAGGCAGAAGAGAAAATATCTGTTGGATGTATCTCCTGGAAGCTGAGCCCGCTGCATAGCAACGGGAGTGAGGAGAATTTGGGCTCTCTCTGACCTGAGAACTTCCATTCATAAAGGAACGGATGAATAAATACTTAGTGCACGAACAAATGAACAACAAATTGTCCAAAGTGAAATGGAAGCTCCTTTTGATTTGGCAAAGTCCCCATCACTAGAATTATTCAAGCAAAGACTTGGGTGATCATCCATCACAGATGACAGAGAGAAAATTCCTGCAACGGGCAGTGGAAGACAGAACCAGATGATGGAATATGTCCAGATCCCTGCTGGGGATCTCCCCATGGACATACCACAGCCACTTCAGTTCAACTTGTCCACATCTGCACTCATCCTATGGCCCTTCAGGCCAATTCCTTTTCCTCTGCTTTTCTATGAGTGATATGATCATCTTGCCCTGTGACCCCCCCCCCATGCCCCCTGACACCGTCTAGTCAAAAAGCAGGTCCTGAACACTTAGTCCTCAAAATGCTTGGTCCCCACCTAAGCAGCATGTCTCACCTCCAGTCTTGGTCCTTTTATATTCATGCTCCTCGACTTGCCAGAGCCATCCTTCTACACTAGCCATGTCACTGCCCTATTTGTAAACCCTCAGAGGGACCCTATCATTTCAAAAGCAAAGTCTAATGTCTCTGGTGCGGTGTGTAAGGTCCTCAGGGGACCTGGCCCCTGACCACAGAGCTACTGCAAGCCTCATTCCTCACACACACCCCGAGATTTACATTCTGTCAATACTAAAGAGCTGCACCTTGCACTCTGATTCATGCTGGTCTCTGCTCAAGCTCTTTCTAAACCTGGGGTGGCAATCCAACATTGCTTTTTACCCTTGAAGTCTCAGCTCAAGTTTCCTCTCCTCCCAGAAGCCTTCTCCTGTCTCCCAGATAGCATTACTGGCCCTCCTGTGGCCGCCCCACACCCTGTGCTCACCTCTATCTTATACCTGTAACGGAGCAGGACCCTATGGAACAGACCCCCTCCCCTAGGTCCTCTGCTATAGCTCCTCTCTGACATACCTAGATAACAGTATATGATGCACATTTCCTGTGTTGTTTTACAGATGCTAAAACCACCACCAAATGGAAGATGTTAACCACTTGATGACCATGAGCACGTAGCCTACTGGAGCCTCAGGATTGATAATGTTAACCCCTGTGGCACCATCCTGTTACCTCATCATCAACCAATCAGAGAACTGTGCAGGGCTGATCACACACCCTGCGACGCCCCTCCCTCACCTGGCCTTTAAAAATGCTTTGCTGGGCTTCCCTGGTGGCGCAGTGGTTGAGAGTCCGCCTGCCGATGCAGGGGACATGGGCCTGCGCGTCCGGAGCCTGTGCTCCGCAACGGGAGAGGCCACAACAGTGAGAGGCCCGCGTACCGCAAAAAAAAAAAAAAAAAAAAAAAAATGCTTTGCTAAAACCCATCAGGGAGTTTGGGCTTTTTGAGCACTAGCTGTCCCGGACTCCTTGATGATGCCTTACAATAAATGCTGCACTTTCCTTCACCACGACCCAGTGTCAGTAGATGGGCAAGTGGACCCAAGTGTGGTTCAGTAACATACCTGCTATATTTAAATGACCTGATTTTGCGAGCGTCTTCTACTAGGGCTGCCGTTCATCAGGAATAAGACCTCTTACTCACTTTACTGCCCCTGGCACACAGAGGGCCATTAATTAATGCTTTTTTGTTAAAGGAAATTAAATGAACTACACTGTTTTTTTTTTCTAACCCCATCTCTCAGTTTCTCAACAGTTAAAGGTTGATAAGAATACCTGTTCCTCTATAACTCACAGGGCCAGAGACACCACATGGGGGGGAGAATGAAGTAGGGGCGGGGCTGGCTCTCTCTGCAACCATCCAGGTAAGTTACTAGGAGAGGAGGTTCCGCAACCACAAGGACAGGTTAGCCGCCATCTCCCACGTTCCAGAACTGTGAAGCTGCTTCCAGAACTCAGGTCCAGAAAAGACAGCTGCTCTGCTGGGTGTAGTCTTTGCAGTGGCTTTTCAGGACTCCCCAGAGGGAAGCCCTATGAAGTCTGAAATCTCCTATGAGGAAAGATGCTTTGGGGAAAGTCCAAGGTATTATTAGTAACTACCAATATCATTATGCTGACAGGCAAACCACTAGGAAGAAACGGAAACTGATCTCATCCCTCACTATCAAGCCGACAAGCTTGGGTTTGGGTCCGTTTTTGGTCAGAGTGCAAAAACACAACAGCCCCTTCTCTGAAAAACACTGATTCTATACAAGAACGACCTGCAACCCCTGAGCAGGTTCACGGTGACAGCATGCTGAACGAAGGGGTAAGCGACTCCCAGAAGAGGTTCTTGTTTATTCATTTCAGACATGTAGAAAACAGTAGCAAAACAAAGCGTTCCACTTCTTACTCTCAATTTCAATTAACAACAACAAAGAAAACAGCCTCAGCGGAGAATCAAGGCAGAAGCTGAAACAAGTAATCATCAACTCTTAGTTAACTATGCTAAACAGGGAGAGAAAGACATAAATTATTTAAAAGAACAACCAGAGACTTCCCTGGTGGCGCAGTGGTTGAGAATCCACCTGCCAATGCAGGGGACAGGGGTTCGAGCCCTGGTCCGGGAAGATCCCACATGTCGCAGAGCAACTAAGCCCGTGAGCCACAACTACTGAAGCCCATGCGCGTAGAGCCCGCGCTCTGCAACCTACAACAAAGAATAGCCCCTGCTCGCCACAACTAGAGGAAGCCTGCACGCAGCAGCGAAGACCCAGTGCAGCCTAAATGAATTTAAAAAAGAACAACCAAGAAAAAAACACCCCAAAACTTAACTCTTATGTTAAGCAATGTTCCACCCTCTGTCCCCACTAAACCCCTCACTAGGGTTACTGTTGTTACGGCTTCCTCCCTAAGGCTGGATAAGCTTTGGGTCGGAAAGCTCTTCCCCTGGCCTCTCCTTCCAGCTGGCCCAGAAACATCTCAGAGCCACAGTGGGGCTGGACAGCTCCCAAAGGATGCCTCATTCACCTCTGCATCCTCGGTTCCCAGAACAACATCTGGCTCCTTGTAGATATTCAACAAATGTTTGTGTAATTGACCTGAAACAATGCTTAACGGAAATATGTTCCATTTCCATCCAGCGTGGACCTGAACTCTTGACAGTCAGTCACATTCTCACCAGACTGCACACATCCGGGGACCCCTACTCACGTTCGAGCTCCAGGGACTGTCATTTACAACAGAGAATAACGGAAGTGCCCCCACCCCCGGGGACGGCGATTGCCACGCTACCCCACCCTTTCCAGTTTTATAAACCAGGAAAAAAAAAAAGCAATCTTGGAAGACTAAGTGTACATGACCTATTTATTTGAACAATCAAATATTTACTAAGTGCCTGCTAGCCTGCATAGAATAGAAATCCTTGTCTACAAAGACCTTGTTAATGAGTTGAGGAAACCAGGCATATAATGAAAAGGTAACTAACAAAAGGAGGCAGCATGCGATGAATGCCAAATCAATGAGACAGCCGCCAATAAATACTATGAGACTCAAAGGAGGGAGCCATGGCCACGGCTGGGGAGACCAGACTTAGACGTGTCTGAAGTCCTAGACCAGCAATAGAAATCCAGGTGAGTCAGAAGCAGCCTTCACTCGTGGGGTTTAAGGATCTGAACTAATTACAATATTTATTTCCCGCTTCTCTTCTGATGAAGCTGATAGCACACAGGTCAAAAGCAGAGCGGCAGGAGAAGCAAGAAAAAAACAAAACAACTCTGTGAGCAACATACAAATGCCAGGTGGCTACACTACACAGATTTTGGCCAAGCTCAGCCTGATATCTGGGACACACGCACCTGTCAATAGGAGGCCTGAACATATTCTCATATTTGCAAATGTTTTATCTGAACCATACCTACAGACACCTCCACGTGACCTGTGCAAATAGAGGGATGCTAGAGGGTCCATATCCTTAAAGTCTACCACCCCAAAATCATTGCTCAACATCTGCCGAGGGCACTGTGATTTTCTGGCAGCGGGTCTATTTTCCTGATTATGTTTTCCTGCAGCTAGCTAGCAATGACGCTGCGTTCCCCGAGCACATATGTACCGACAGATGGTGTAAGAGGACCAGAATCACATTAACTACTCCAGAGAAGCCAGCTTGGAATGCAAATGTAATCTGGAGGAGAGTTAAACAGGGAAAATCAGGAACTGTCTCTGCAGTTTGACTGCCACACACAGAATGAAATGTATTCCTAGGGAGCCAAACTACGTCCCCTGCCGTACTTCTCAAGGAGCGGCCCGAGCATCGCGTTGTGTACTTGTGTTATCTCACCACTAGAGGATGGAATCCTTGCGAGTGAAGGAAAACATCCTATGTCTCTTTAGATACACATCACCAGGCACCATCAGTGCTCGCGAAATGTGTGAGATGGGAATTTATAATAAATTAATGGATAAATAAATGACACGAATGTGGGAAGCATGTACCCTGTGACTGTCCTCATTTGAGCAAACGTCAATCTGAATGGGGACACAGTCTGTTGCGTACAAACAGGACTTCTTCTGACTCCTGGCTTTAAAGCAGCCGCTGACCAGAGCTGCACAGACCAGAGACCAGCCAGGTGGAGCGCAGAACACCGGGACTTTGTTTCTCTCTGCTTCTTGGAGGCCAGGTCACTCAGCACATGTACAATTAACCACAGGGGAAACGAGCTAAGAGCTCTTTTTTCAAACCACCCACCTCTCTCTCTTGCTGCTGACCCTGTTTCTAAAAGGAGCCAAGGAAAAGAAAGCTTTCTCCCTTGCATTAAACAAGGTGATTATAGGAGCTCTCTCTCCCTCCTTTAGCAACCTGTCTCATGGGTTCAGCCCAAAAACAAGGAGAAGTGAGAGCTAGTCTGTCCCGACCGAACGTTAACAAAATTAACTTCTGTCCTAACTCAGACTAAAGTAATGAAAGAATTGGTTCTGATAAAATCAGACTCAAGAAAGCAGAGGTTACTAACTCTTGACATTTTTGCTTTTCAGAGGAATATACTGCAAAGACTACAGAACGTAATTTAAAGACCTGAGTGCTCGTCTTGTCTGTTATTAACAAAGGGGAGGATCTTGGGTAAGTTACTTTACGTTTCTGAGCCTCAGTTTTCTCATCTAGAAGGTGAAGCCATTAACCCCAAATGTCCTTTCCAGGTCTATTTGCAAGAACCCCAAAACCAAAGGTATCACAGTAAAAGTCACTTGGCTATCAAGTAATATGTATTCTGAAATTATTACTCATGTATCATTATTATTTATTATTATTATTACTCATTCTATGAGTAACTCTGTGTGTCACACACAAAGCAAAGAGACAAGTTGAAGAGCCTCTAGTTAATTTTTTAGTCATTATTAATTTATATTTATATAGAGCTGTGCTTTTTCAAATCAGTAAAATTATTTCATTTGTTCCTCTCTGAGATAGGAAGGGCAGATTATGATTCCCACTTAATAAACAAGAAAAATTTAAGTAATTTCCCAAGGCACAAATTGTGCTGTCAATAACCCAGTGCTACAGAGATAATCCACTTATAATCACAGAGTTAAATTTCTGGGAGAACAGTGTGATGCTAAAATGCTTCACCAGAGACACTTACTTCAGCTCGTTGGTTTCCATGCCTTGGGCGATGGCCATGATGATCCCGCCATGGTCTCCCCATGTGTAGTAGTGAGGGCCAGGAAGAGCCTGAAGAGAGAGAGCCAGTGCTGATGTCACTGCCATGGAGATGGCCGGGCATAAATGGTACACACCACACACACGTGCACACACACTCAGGCACACACATGCACACACACAGCAGGGATATCAACCACCTGAATACAACTTTTCCATTTCCAGAGCACTTCACAGCCATTCTCTCATCTGATCCACACAACCCTGGGGCTGGGCAGAGCAAGTTCTCACATTCCAATATTTTTTTGCCAAATGAAGAAACTGGAGTTCCTATTAAAGTGGCAGACTGTAAACTGCAGACGCAGGAGTCAAACCCACATCTCTGACCCTCACCAAGCAGCTATTAAAAATTAACCAACTAGAGTTCTGGTTTTTGACTGTGACAGTATAAGCCCACTCCAGCCCATCCTTCTTGTTAATTACAACTAAAAAATTTGGACAAAATATTCAATACAAAAAGACAGCTACCCGAGGATGCTGAAAAGTAAACAAAAGAAGGCAGCTTATGAAGGGTAAATTAAAACCTGGAGAAACTACCCAAACAATTGGGGCTTCCTGGTACACCTGTGCCCTGAGGGAATGCCCCAGCCTAGAATACGTTAGTCCCAGCCAGGCAGCTAAACCTTCAATGGAAACTTTCTGCCTAAGGAGTCAGGAAAAGAAGCCCCTGCATGATGGAGAGAATGTAGCTGGAATCCCAGAGGGGAGAGCATGAGGAAGTAAACCCTCTAATTCTGTGGATGGACTCACATATGTTTCAGCCTAACCCCTAAACTGTATGTGTGGGGAACAGACCCAAACTAGCACAGAAAAGACTTAGCAATCTGAACTGAGATCTCCAAAGAATGCAAGGCAGAAGTTACAGTCCAAACCTGAACAGGTTCATTACATGCTAAAACGAAAACAGCAACATCCTCCAGAGGATGTCATTTCATGTCCGGGATGCAATCCAAAATTACTCAACGTACAAACAGATCGGTAAAAAGTCTCCAAGTCTCCAGAGAAAAGACAATAAATGGGTGCCAGTTCCAAGATGATCCAAACGTTGAAATTACCAAAGACTTTAAAACAGTTCTTATAACTGTGTTCCATGAGGTAAAGGAAAACACACCTGAAATGAGCAAAAGAAAAGAACTCTTCCCAGAGAAGTGGAAACTATTTTTTTTTAAGGAATGAATTCTAGAACAGGAAAATAAAATATCTGAAATAGGAAATTCACTGATGGGCTCAATGGCAGAATAGAAATGACAAGGGAATTAGTGAATTTAAAGATAAATACAGAAGAGTAGAAATGATCTATTCTGGGACTTCCCTGGTGGTCCAGTAGTTAAGAATCCGCCTTCCAATGCAGGGGACACGGGTTCAATCCCTGGCTGGAGAACTAAGATCCCACATGCCACAACTAGAGAGCCTGTGTGCTGCAACTACAGAGCCCACACGCTCTGGAGCCTGCACGCCACAACTAGAGAGAAGCTTGCGCACCGCAATGAAGAGCCCTCGCATCTCAACAAAAGATTTCACATGCCACAACTAAGACCCGACACAGCCAAAAATAAATAAATATATTTTTTTAAATGATCTATTCTAAAGAACACACAGAATAAAAGACTTAAAGGAAAAAAGCCCCAAGAAACTGTGGGACGATAACAAAAGGTCTATGCATAATTGGAGGCCAAGATGAACAAGAGAAAGGGACTGAAGCAGAAAAAATATTTGAAAAAATAATGGCTGAAAATTTCCCAAATTTGGTGAAAAAGATAAATTTATAGATTCAAGAGATCGATGTCCCCAAAAACAATCATCACAAAGAAAACCACACCTAGAGACATCAAAACAAAACTACTGAAAACCAAAGATAAGGAAAAAATATCGAAGCATCTTAAGGAAAATGACACAATACATACAAGTTAATTAATTAAAAGTGCTTCACTGCTATTAAAAAAAAGCTAAGCGTCATCTGAACCTGCAGCAAGTCACAGTAGGAACATCAAAGATCACTGAACATATATCACCATAACAAATGTATTAATAATACTGAAAAAGTTTGAAATATTGCAAGAATCACTAAAATGTGACACAGACACAAAGCAAGCAAATGCTGCTGGAAAAATGGCACCGATGGACATGCTCGATGGAGGGTTGCCACAAACCTTCAATTTGTAAAAAATACAATATCTACAAAGTACAATAAAATGAGGTATGCCTCTATGGAAAGAAAATTACTATCAATCCAGCACACAATATCAAACAAACACATCCCCCAGGAATGAAAGTGAATTACCGAGATTCTCAAATGGAGGAAAATCAAGAAAAGGAAAACCGAGAGAACACATAGCTAGTAGATCTGCTCCACAACAAATGCTAAAGGCATATCGTCAGGCTGCTGTGAAATTTACAGAGGGAAACAGGGATCTTCAGGAAGGAAGGAAGAGCAAGGGAAATGGTAGATATCTGGGTGAATATAAAAGACTGCTTTTCCTCTTAAGTTCTTTAAAATCCATACGATGATTAAAGCAAAAACAAAGACATTGCTGAGTTTTTCAATATGTGTCAATGTGATAAAAAACGAAAACAAAAAAGTTGGGAGAAGAGAAAAGGGATTTATTTGGTTGCAAGGTTTCTAAATTTGATGTTAAGTGTAATATTATGTTAAATGCAGTATTAATTCAAAAAAGACTATGAAAGATTAAATATATATGCTGTAATCCTTAGAGCAACCACTAAAAAAATAATACTACAAAGAAATATAATCAAAAAGATAATATTTAAGTAAAAATAGAATACTAAAAATACCTAAATAATACAAAAGGAGGCCATAAAGGAGGAACAGAATAATTTTAAAAAATGAAATTTAAATAAACAAATACATAAAAATTAAACCTAAATCCAACCATATCAATAATTATATTAAATGTTAATGGCCTAAGCATTTAGTTAAAAAGCAGAGCTTATCAGAATAAATTAAAAAGACCCTCACTATATGCTGCCTATAAGAAACACTTCAATGTAAAGACACAGATGGGTAGAAAGTAAACGGATAGTAAAAGATATATTATCCAAATAGTAAACATAAGACGGTTAAAGTGACTTTCAATAATCAGATAAAAAAGACTTCAAGACAAAGGGTATTACCATAGATAAAGAGGAATATTCCATAATGATAAAAGGGACAATAAATCAGAAATAATTATAAATGTGTATGTACATAATAACAGAGCGTAAAAATACATGAAGCAATATTGATAGGATTTAAAGGAAAAAAAGACAATTCCACAATCACAGCTGGAGATTTTACCTCCAACAATTCACAGAACTGCAATATATAGCAATTTATGGAACTCGCCCCGAAGTATGTAGAAGGTCTGAACAAGTATCAACCGCCTTCATATAAATAACATCTGTTGAACACTGCATCCAACAACTGCAGAATATACATTCCTTGCTAACGCACATGACATATTCACCAAGACAAACCACATGTTGGATCACAAAACAAGTCCCATTAAGTTTAAAGGACTTGAAATCATATAAAGTGTATTATCTGACTACAAGGAAATTAAGATATCTATGAAAACATCAAATATCTGAAAACTAAACAACCCTTTTCTAAATAACTTATCAGACAAAGACAAAAAGCAAAAGGGACATTATGAAGTGATAAAAATGTTCTGGAATTAGATAGTGGTGATGGCTACACATCACATCACTTGTGAATATACCTAAAACTACTGAACCATACACTTTAAAGTGGTACATTTTATTGCATGTGAATTACTTCTCAATTTTAAAGGGAGACATTAAAAAATATTCTGAGGACTTCCCTGGTGGCGCAGTGGTTGAGAGTCCGCCTGCCAACGCAGGGGACATGGGTTCGTGCCCCGGTCCGGGAAGATCCCACGTGCCGCTGAGCGGCTAGGCCCGTGAGCCATGGCCGCTGAGCCTGCGTGTCCGGAGCCTGTGCTCCGCAACGGGAGAGGCCACAACAGTGAGAGGCCCGCGTACTGCCAAAAAAATAAATAAATAAATATTCTGAACTGAATGACAACAAAAACACAACACATCTAAATTTGTGGCATACAGCTAAAGTAGTATTTACAGGGGAAATTAGAGCTACAAATGCCTACATAAGAAAAGATCTAAAAATCAATAACCTGAAGTTATACCTTAACAAGCTACAAATAGAAAAGCAAAGTAAATCCAAAGTATACAAGGATAAGGGAAAGGTAATACTACAGAGGAGAAAACCAACAGAATAGAAAACAGGTAACAGAGAAAATTAAACCCAAAAGCAGGTTCTTTGAAAAGATCAATAACATTGACAAACCACTAACTAAACTAATCAAGAAAAATAGAGGAAAAAAGTACAAATCACCAATAACAGGAATGAAAACAGGTTATTACCACAAACCCTACAGACATTTTAAAACATTAGAAAATACCTTGAGTAATTTTAAGCCAACAAATTCAATAATTTTAGATGAAAAGACAAATGTCTAAAAATATACAATTCACCAAAATGGACATAAGTAGCAGAAAATCTGAATAGTTCTCTATCTGCCTGAGAAACAATTTCTAAACAAAAACATTCCCAAGAAGAAAACTCCAGGTCCAGATAGCTTCACTGGTAGATGATTCAAGAAAACAAAAAACACCCCTCTTACACAAACTTTATCAGAACATAAAAGAGGAAGAATTGCTCCTCAGTTTGTTTTACCCTAACACCAAAATGTGGCAAAGACATTACCAAAAAAAAAAAAAAAAAATTACCAAGCAATATCTCTCATAAGTAACACAGAAACCTTTTAAAAGCTACTAGCAAATCAAAACTAACCTTACGGGGGTCTCCCTGGTGGCACAGTGGTTAAGAATCCGCCTGCCAATGCAGGGTACACGGGTTCGAGCCCTGGTCCGGGAAGATCCCACATGCCGCAGAGCAACTGAGCCTGTGCGCCACAACTACTGAGCCTGCCAGCCACAACTACTGAGCTTGTGAGCCACAACTACTGAAGCTCGCGCACCTAGAGCCCGTGTTCCACAACAAGAAAAGCCACCGCGATGAGAAGCCCGCGCACCACAACGAAGAGTAGCTCCCACTTGCCGCAACTAGAGAAACCCTGCGTGTGGCAACAAAGACCCAACACAGCCAAAAATAAATTAATTAATTAATTTTTAAAAATACTAACCTTACATTAAAAGGATAATATATTGTAACTAAGTAGGGTTCAAGAATTATTCCAGTAATTCCAGGATACTTTAATATTCAAGAACCAATTAATGTACTACACCATATTACATATTACATTTGTGATACTGTGATACAAGAAGATATATAAACTTTGGTCTTTGTTCTGGGCTCCTGGTGAGAGGTCCTAAAATCTTTGTAATTTCCTAAGTGATGAAGAGAAATAGGAGCACCTTTTGTTTTAATATTTGGTCTTGGACCCCAGTTCCTGACACAGAGCTCCTAAAACCCTTGTAATTTTCTGACTGATGCGGGTGACAGGAGTGTGTCTTACACAGAGCTCCTACAGCCCTTGTAATTTCCTGGGTGATAGGAGCGTCTCTTGTCCTAATGACGAGACTCATGGTGGGCTCCTGGACAGTATGGGGGCTGGTCAACAGAAAGACTAAGCATGATTAGAAGCTTGAAATTTTCAACCCCACCTCCATCCTCCCAGGAGGACAGAGGGGCTGGAGAGTGAGTTAATTATTAATCACGCCTATGTGATGAAGCCTCCATTAAAACAGATAAATAACAAGGACCTACTGTATAGCACAGGGAACTATATTCAATATCCTGCAATAAATCATAATGGAAAAGAATACGAAAAATATATATATATATAAAACTGAATCACTTTGCTGTATACCAGAAACTAACACATTGTAAATCAACTATACTTCAATTTAAAAAATAAATACATAAAGTCAAATGATTAGTAAAAAAAAAAAAAAAAAAAATCCCTAAACTGCAGGATTCAGAGAGCTTCCAAGTTGGTGAACAAACACATCCACATGCTGGAAGAACAGCACACCCCAACTCTGTGGGGACAGAAGCTCCATGGTTGGGACCCTTCTGGACCCTGTCCTATGTACCTCTTCATCTGGTTGTTCATTTGTATCCTTTGAAATATCCTTTATAATAAATGGGTAAATGTAAATAAATATTTTCCTGAGTTCTATCAGCCATTCTAGCAAATTACTGAACCTGAACAGTGAGTCGTGGGAACCCCCAGTTTATAGCTGGTCAGTCAGAAGTACAGGTGACAACCTGAGACTTGCAACTGGCGTCTGAAGTGGGGTCAGGTGGGGCAGTCTTGTGAGACTGAGCCCTTAGACTCTGGGTCTGTGCCAACTCCAGCTAGCATGTGTCCTGACTTAATTGTAGGACATCAGTGGGTGTCTGAAGAGTTGGAGTACTGCTTGCTCTGATGGGAAAACTTCCATACATTTAGTATCAGAAGTATTCTGAGAGTAAGGGAAAAGAGTTTTTCCTTTAACATAATACACCATATTACATATTATCATATTATTACATATTAGGGAAGGGAAGAGAAGGAAAAGAGAAAAGGAGAAATAAAACAAATAAAGATCACAAAGGAAGAAATAAAACTGTCCCTATTTGCAGATGATACAACTGCTTATACTGAATCTACAAAACAACTACTAACACTAATGAATTATTTTAGCAGGGTTGCAGAAGATAAGGTTAATATATAAAAATCAACTGTCTTCTTATATACTATAAGAAAAACTGAAAAATGAACTTTAAAGAAAGTCCCATTTACAGTAATACCAAAAAATAAAAAATATCTAGGAATAAAGCTAACAAAAAGAAAGTATACAAGACCTCCACATTGAAAACTATAAAATACTGCTAAGAGAATTTTTTTTTAATGGCGTAACACACCACATTCATGGATTAGAAGACCCAGTAGTGTTATGATGTCAATTTTCCCCAAATTGATCTATAGATTCAATGTGATCCCAGTAAAAATCCCAACAGGATTTATAGAAATTGACAAGTTGACTCTAAAGTGTTATGTGGCAACAAAAAGAAAAAAGTACCTAGGAATTAACCTACCTAAGGAGGTAAAAGACCTGTACGAAGAAAACTATAAGATACTGATGAAAGAAATCAAAGACGACACCAAAAGATGGAGCGATATACCATGTTCTTGGATTGGAAGAATCAGTACTGTGAAAATGACTATACTACCCAAAGTAATCTACAGATTCAATGCAATCCCTATCAAATTACCAATGGCTTTCTTCACAGAACTAGAACAGAAAATTTCACAATTTGTATGGAAACACAAAAGACCTCGAATAGCCAAAGCAATCTTGAGAAAGAAAAATGGAGCTGGAGGAATCAGGCTCCCTGACTTCAGATTATACTACAAAGCTACAGTAATCAAGACAATATGGTACTGGCACAAAAACAAACATTTAGACCAATGGAACAGGATAGAAAGCTCAGAGATAAACCCACGCAGCACCTATGGTCACCTAATCTATGACAAAGGAGGCAAGAATATACAATGGAGAAAAGACAGCCTCTTCAATAAATGGTGCTGGGAAAACTGGACAGCTACATGTGAAAGAATGAAATTAGAACACTCCCTATCATCATACACAAAAATAAACTCAAAATGGACTAAAGACCTGAATGTAAGGCCAGACACTATAAAACTTTTAGAGGAAAACACAGGCAGAAATAAATCTGACACAAATCGCAACAAGATCTTTTTTGACCCACCTCCTAGAGTAATGAGACATAAAAACAAAAATAAACAAATGGGACCTAATGAAACTTAAAAGCTTTTGCACAGCAAAGGAAACCATAAACAAGATGAAAAGACAACCCTCAGAATGGGAGGAAATATTTGCAAACGAAGTAACTGACAAGGGATTAATCTCCAAAATATACAAACAGCTCATGCAGCTCAATATCAAAAAAAACAAACAACCCAATCAAAAAATGGGTGGAAGACCTAAATAGACATTTCTCCAAAGAAGATATACAGATTGCCAACAAACACATGAAAGGATGCTCAACATCACTAATTATTAGAGAAATGCAAATCAAAACGACAGTGAGGTATCACCTCACAGTGATCAGAATGGCCATCATAAAAAAAAATCTACAGACCATAAATGCTGGAGAGGGTGTGGAGAAAAGGGAACCCTCATGCACTGTTGGTGGGAATGTAAATTGGTACAGCCACTATGGAGAACAGTAGGGAGGTTCCTTAAAAAACTAAAAATAGAACTACCATATGACACAGCAATCCCACTACTGGACATATACCCAGAGAAAACCATAATTCAAAAAGACACATGCACCCCAATGTTCACTGCAGCACTATTTACAATAGCCAGGACATGGAAGCAACCTAAATATCCATCAACAGAGGAATGGATAAAGAGGATGTGGTACACATATATGATAGAATATTACTCAGCCATTAAAAGGAATGTAACTGGGTCATTTGTAGAGACGTGGATGGACCCAGAGACTGTCATACAGAATGAAGTTAAGTCAGAAAAAGAAAAACAAATATCATGTATTAATGCATATATGTGGAATGTGAAAAAATCGGTACAGATGATCTTACTTACAAAGCAGAAATAAAGACACAGACATAGAGAACAAACATATGGATACCAAGGGGGAAGGGCGGGGTGGGTGAATTAGGAGATTGGGATTGACATATATACACTATTGATACTATGTATAAAATAGACAACTAATAAGAACCTACTGTATAGCACAGGGAACTCTACTCAGTGCTCTGTGGTGACCAAAATGGGAAGGAAATCCAAAAAAGAGGGGATATATGTATATGTATAGCTGATTCAGTTTGCTGACACACAAAAAAATAACACAATATTGCAAAGCAACTATACTCCAATAAAAATTTTTTTAAAAAGACACATGCACCCCAACGTTCATTGTAGCACAATTTACAACAGCCAGGACATGGAAGCAACCTAAATGTCCACCGACAGAGGAATGGATAAAGAAGATGTGGTACATATATACAATGGAATTATTACTCAGCCATAATAAGGAATGATATTGGGTCATCTGTAGAGACGTGGATGGACCTAGAGACTGTCATAGAGTGAAGTAGGTCAGAAAGAGAAAAACAAATATCATATATTAATGCATATATGTGGAATCTAGAAAAATGGTATAAATGATCTTACTTGCAAAGCAGAAATAGAGACATAGACGTAGAGAACAAACGTATGAATGCCAAGGGGGAAGGAGGGTGGGATGAATTGGGGGATTGGGATTGACATATATACACTGTTGATACTATGTATAAAATAGATAACTAATGAGAACCTACTGTATAGCTCAGGGAACTCTACTCAATGCTCTGTGGTGACCTAAATGGGACGGAAATCCAAAACAGAGGGGATATATGTATACATATAGCTGATTCACTTTGCTATACAGTAGAAACTAACACAACATTGTAAAGCAACTATACTCCAATAAAAATTAGTTATAAAAAAATTTAAAAAATAAAATGTTATGTGGTTAGACAAAGGAACTAGAATAAGTCAACGTAATTTTTAAAAAGAACAAAATTGGAAGACTTACTGTACTTGATCTCAACCCTTACTCTAAGTCTTCAGTAATCAAGACAATTTGGTTTTGGTGAAGAGACAGGCATATAGATCAATGGAGCAGAACAGAAAGTCTTGAAAGAGACCCACACATACGGCCAATTGATTTTCAAACAGGTACCAAGGCAATTTGATGCGAAAAGAGAAGTCTTTTCAACAAGTGGTGCTTGACCAATAGCATGTTTATAAGGAAAAAATGAGTATCAACCCTTCCCTCACACCAGATATACAAATTAATTCAAAATAGATCATAAACCTAAAGCCTAAAACTATAAAACCTGTAAAAGAATACCTAGGGGACAATCTCTGCTAACTTGGGAAGGACCAACATTTCTCGAACAACAAAGCACATAAAACATAGAAGAAAAGAACTGATAAATTAGACTTTACCAAAATTAAAAACATTTGCTCTTCAAAAGACACCTTTAAGAAAACAAAAAAGCAAGCCACAGACTAGGAGAAAAAACTTATAACACACATAAAAGACTTAAATTCAGAATATATTAAAAAAAAGACCTCTTACAGCTCAATAAGACAAACACAGCTCTTTAAAATATATAAAAGATCTGAACGGACACTTCACAAAAGAGTTTTAAATGACCAATGAACACATGAAAAGAAACAACATCAAAAAGAAAAAAAAAACCAGAAGCCCAACATCATTAGTCATCAAAGAAATGTCAATTAAAACCACAATGAAATATCATATGCAGTTACTAAAACGTCTAAAATTTAAGAGATTGACCATATCAAGTGTTGGCATGCACCGGGAGCAATCCGAACTCACACACTGCTGGTGGAAACATGAAACAGTACATCCACTTTGGAAAACAATTTGATACTTTAAAATAATCTGGTAATTCCTTTAAAAGCTAGACATATCTACCAGGTTGCCCACTCATTCCTTCCTACGGTATCTACCCAAGAGAAATAAAAATATATGTCCACCTAAAAACCATGCAATTAAATGTTTGTAACAACTATATTTGTAATCAGCAAAAACTAGAACGTCCATCAATCAACGAATGGATAAAGAAACTGTGGAATATCCCCACAATGGGATACTGATCAACAATGAAAAAGGAAAGAATCACTGATAAATGAAACAACATGAATGAACCTCAAAGCCAAAAGACCCATACTGCATCTGTATGAGTCCATTTACACAGAACTCTAGAAAATGCTAATAATCTGGAGGGATGAGGGTAGAGACCAGAATGAATTACAAAGGGACTCAAAGAAACTTTGGTGGGTGATGCAACTGTCTTAATTGTGGTGTGGGTGAAGGTGTAGTGATGGTGATCATCCTGATCAAATTATATACTTTACATGCAGCTTACTGTACATGAACGAAGTTTTTTTTTTTTAAGTGCAAAAACGGAACTCTGTGGATCTGAGAATTTGCACAACTTATTAGTAGGAGAAGGGGAACAAGAATTCTAGTCATCAGTTTTCTAGACAGCATCTGTCAACTGCATCCCATTTCCTCTTCCCTGGCCACCATCTATCCCCCTCACACACCCGAGACTGTCCCTCTAAAGAGAAGGCTGCCTGTGGGGACTCAGATGCCCGCTCACACAGACAGTCTCCCCCTTTTCATCCCCTAGTTAGTCCCTGCTAGCTCCAAAACTAAGGTCCCTTGTGCGATGGCTGCCTCTTGGCAGGCGTGGAGCATGCCTGGCGGGAGGTGCTGACAGCTGCCCCAGCATTAGCCAGACGACACCACTTCACTGGAGGAGGAGCAAGACACTGCTTTCTCCCCAGAAGGAAATCACTTGCAGATGTTCAAATCCCAGATTACACCAACATCAGAAGGTACGAACAAACCACCAGCCTATCTGCAGAGGAGAGAACACCCAATTTCAAAAGGAATGTCCAGCTCCAGGGAAGAGGAAAGCCGCTGCTTAATCTTTCCCATGGAAGCTAGACAAGGATGCCCCGAAAATTCCGAAGTGTTCACACTTTTTGACTACTCTGGCCTTAACAATCTCCCTCATCCGAATACGTAATTATGTTTCCTACCATACTGTACAGCTGTGTAGTCCTTACACACACACACACACACACACACACACACACACGCATGCACATACACGCACACACACACAATGTATGGAGGGACAGCAAGCCCTACCTCGAACGAGATAAGGTATGTGACAGGCCAAGACCCAAACAAGTGCTGGGTATTACTACTGCTTTACATACTATGTATTTCACTCTGAAAGTGATGTATTGCATTCCCAGGAAGGGCACCATGAGGATGGGAGCTGTCTGCTGGTTCTCCCGAGAATCCCACAGCCCTCCTGACATCACATCCGGCCTGCGAGAGATCTGGTGAGTCCTACCCCAGCGGTTCCCTGCACACACAGCAGAGCACCGCTGAAAGCGGCCCCTACAGAATGAGACCAGATCCCTGTCTCCCTGATGGGAGATTGGTGAAAAACACTTTTTTTTTTTTTTAAACAAGTTTGGGAATTCTCTAATGTCCAAGGCTGAGTTAGCATTTGGGGACTAGAGAACTAGCCCCACCTTCAGAATTGGTACAATCAGTTCTTAAGGATCCAAACTCGTCACACAACCTTCAGGCAAAAACAGCCTCCTTCCACAGCAGAGTCTGCCGTAGCACGGAGTGATATGGAGGGCCTGCGCAGTACAGCCAGTCAGGGAAGGGGGCGGGGCAGGGGCTTGGTTTAACTTCGCTAATATGCAAAAATAAGTAAGAAACCAGGGTCAGACCTGATACCACTACAAATACGTGACCATCTGCCGGTGGATTCAGCAAACAGTCACTGAGCACCACGTGTCCATGCCAGACGCTGCTAGGTCCCAGGAGTAAAGAAGTGACAGAACAGACACTGCCTTATCCTTACGGAACTTATAATCTTGGGATATTTACACAGATTCACAGTTGTTTTTTTAAAAAGTCTGTTTTGGATTCAAAGTAACATTTTTGGCAAAATCACAAGCCCACATCACGGGGTGTGAATACAAATCAGTGCAGCTGACCCTGTCAGTGTGGCTCCGGGTACCTCTCCTTATCTTATAATCATACTTGGCGTCATTGGCCTCCACCACCAGCCGTGTGTGTCCTTGAAATGTCAAGGCACGGTCCACATTCTCCCACAAACAAGGGCAGGGGTTGCGGAGGGAGGGGCCTGACCTCTCGCCACCGGGCTCCAGCACTGCTGGAGATGTACACGTTTGTCTTGCTTGCCAAGTTCTTTCCCACTGAACCTAAAATGCAAGAAGAGTAATTATTTTTAATGTCAAGAATACGCCAGATAATCACCTTGCTCAACCAGAAATTCTGAGTCATCTCGCAACTAGGATGTCTCAGAACCACGAACAGCCAGTATTGCCCTAGGTGGCAGCGGTCACTGTGTACTTGGCTGCATGTAAGCCAATAGCTTAACCCGTCAGTGAGGACAGGCAAAGCCAACTTACCCGTGGCGATGACGAGACCGGGCGCCGACTCCTTGGACAGGATGGGCATCCTTCGGAGCTGGAGGCTGAGCAGCTGGCTGAGCCGCTGGGCCAGGTGGAGGGAGCAGCCCTGGGAGAGCTACAGAACACAAGTTCAGGAGCCGTCAGCACGCGACACGACACGGAGGTCTCCCTCGAAACGCCGAGGCCTCCTGGGCCCACGCTGCAGTCAGTACAGAAGAAGGAGATCTGGCCCAAAGGAGACCAGAGCCACAGCCTGGCTGTCCCCACACTACCCCAGGTGGACATGATCATCTGAACCACATAAATGCCTCTCATGGAAGAAAAGAGAAAAATCCTAAGAAAAAATTCCTTCTGAGACTCTCAGAGAATAGTAGTTAGGAATCAGTTAACCTACAAGGACCTTCCATATAGCACAGGGAACTGTACTCAATATCTTGTAATAACCTATAATGCAAAAGAACCTAAAAGAGTGTGTGTGGGCTGCCCTGGTGGCGCAGTGGTTGAGAGTCCGCCTGCCAATGCAGGGGACGTGGGTTCGTGCCCCGGTCCAGGAAGATCCCACATGCCGCGGAACGGCTGGGCCCGTAAGCCATGGCCGCTGAGCCTGCGCGTCCAGAGCCTGTGCTCTGCAACGGGAGAGTCCACAGCAGTGAGAGGCCCGCGTACCGAAAAAAAAAAAAAAGTGTGTGTGTGTATATATACATATGTGTGTGTGTGTATATATATATATATATATATATATATATATAACTGAATCACTTAGCTGTACACCAGAAACTAACACAACATTGTGAATCAACTATATTTCAATAAAAATTAAGAAAGAAATCAGTGCCAACTCAAGTAAATAGGAAAGCTTTCACTCTCTCATGTTACCTAGAATTTCTCTCACGTCATTCGAAAGAATGAAAGAGAATGAAATGATTTCATGGTACTTATTTTCTAAGTCAATGAAGATGTATTTCAAATGTGATTTAAGCAACTCTGTCAGAAAAAAAAACTAAGAATCAGAAGTCAGAAAGGCTCACTGATAAGCTCCCAGATGTACAACACATATGAGATATAAACACCAAAAGAGTCACATTAAACTCTTTTAAGCAGTCTGCATTTGTACGACAAGTCTTCAGGTGTCCTCTGCAAGACTTCAGGTTGTTCAAACCGGCTTCCATCACTTATGCTCAGATTTTAATAGTTCTCCAAACAAGGCCTTTTGCTATAGGGTCACACCTGATTCTCCCGGCCAGAAAGTGACTGTCAAATGTTACGTAGCCTTGTCTGGTGTTCTAGATAGGGTATCTCTATGTGTGCTTAAGTTACAGGTAAAAACTGACATGATTTGCTAGATATACTTATTTTTATAACAAAAGGATCTCTCTAACAAATATCTGTCTTGCTAGCATCAACGTTCAGCAAATGAAAACTGGAGCAAATGAGTCTCAAATATCTGCCAACTCACCTTTTCTGTCACCACCTAAAATCAGAAGCAGAAACTAAAAGCTGATTACTAATTGTTGTACCGTTCATAAATAAACTGACCAGTCAGGGAAATAAGCCGCTGGGTTTTAACAATACTATTCATTTTATTTAACCAAGGTTTGGCCCCCTACCACGTGCTCCAAAACCTATATCGTGCAGTGAAACAACACCTAGGGGTTTATCTGCACCTACTTATAACCTGCCTCTCTCCAAAGCTAGACTCAATGTGGTAAATCCAGACCTGTTGCCAAATAGGGAAGAAAAATCAAGAAGTACAAAAAAGGAAAAGAAAAAAAAAAATCAAGAAGTACATTCTAGAACAAGAGTCTCCAAAATAATCTTCCCAAGGACCACGGATACAGCATACAAGAGAGTCAATGGACAAATTATGGACATGTTACTGACAAATAACCATGGACAAATGAAATTCAAAAATCCAAAAGACCAGGTAATTGTCTAACTAAAATGTTTTGGTTTCTCCAAAAATGAGTACTACTCTTTTTTTCCAAGTTCCTTCCGCCTGCCTACTTTACACACCCTAGATCCCCTAGAGAAATGAAAATGGAGGTGTGGGGTGTCACATGAAGCCAAGGACCACGATCACAGACTTCTCCCCAGGGAAAAGGAAGGAGCCACTTAAGCGAATGGTAACACTGAATGGGACCAAATAACACATTTTAGTATCGTGAGCTTTTCAGATGAAGCCACAGGTAGGGAAAACTGTAGAATCCTAAATCATATTCAGGGAGGAATTTTAAAAGATGTTCCCCAGCAAATCATTCTGCTGTACAGCACAGGTCCCCAGACTTTCTGGGTTCCCAGCACAACTGGTATCTCAGTAATTCTTTTTATAACAGCCTCAGGTCAGAAGAAATACCAGTGTTTGTTTTTTTACATAGTTAAGTCCAAACAACTTAATAAGTATACGTCCTAATAACTTAGCAGCAGTTTGAAATAATATTGTGTGTGTATAAATTGAAAGAAAACATAAAATTTTATTTCATTCTTAAATAACCAAAATTACTTAATAATAGTATATAGACACCTTTTGGGCACTGCACAAAGGAGTCTATATACTTTGGAGTCTAATCAGATATCACTACCATCATTTCCCGTGCCAACCTGATTTTCTTACTTGCTTTCTATCACATCGAATGCCAAAAATCCAGCTTCACAAAGATATGTCATCAAGAGACATAGAGCATGAGCTAATGTTGAAACGGTGAACTAACTCAAGATAGTAATTCACATGGTGACCAACAGACGTCAAGTATCACAGTTTTTCCCTCAAAAACTTAAAATATCCCATGGTGCCCCTGTGAGTTCACTATGGCACCCCAAGGCATCTCGATGCAGAGTTTGGGAACTGTAAGAGTAGAACTACAGTTAAGAGTGTGTATTAACAATCCAAACAAGAGCAAAGTATCTATACCTCACAATCGATTTTCTCTCCATATCCCGTGAAGGCTGGGGCCTGAAGGAATTCCCAGGTCCCCCCTTTGTCAAAGGTGATGACTGATCTCATGTTCTCTTCATTCATGGAACCATTAATCAGAGTAGCAATGTAGACCCCCTGTAACCCCTCCACGCGGTGGAAGTCAGCAAATGGTTCATTTGCAAAATACCTACATTAAGAGAAAATAAACAGCTGTGAGCATGAATTCATCATTTGCTTGGCATGTTCTTATTTTAAATAACATAAAATTTAACCATTTTAAAGTACACAATTCAGTGGCATTAAGTACCTTCCCAATGTCATGCAAGCATCATCACTGTGTAGTCCCAGAATATTTTCATCTTCCCAAAGGGAAACCCTGGACCCACTGGCAGTCATGCCCCACTTTCCCTTTCCATCCCAGGTGCTGGCAACCACTGATCAGTTTTCTGTCTCTATGGATTTGCCTCTTCTGGATATTTCATATAAATGGAATTATACAATTTGTGGCCTTTTGTATCTGCTTACTTTCTCTTAGCATAATGTTTTCAAGGTCCATCCATGTTGTATCAGTACTTCATTCCTTCTTACGGCTGAATAATCTGTCCTTTTTAAAGAGTGATGTTTTGTAATTTTGAAGGCCAAGATGCTCATCTGACCTATCACTCCTCACGTGGGGTTCAGAATGATTAATACAACACGGAAAAGTTGATGTCAGAGTCACATTTATTTCTCCACTAATGAAACTGACCCCAAATCCTCTAGTGAGCTGTGACAAACAGGAAACCTTAAACCAAACTCACCCATACTAATTATAGTGCTGGCCTATTCACAATAGCCAAGACACGGAAACAACCAAAATGTCCATCAACAGAGGAATGGATAAAGAAGACATGGTACGTATAGACAATGGAATACTACTCAGCCATAAAAAGAATGAAATAATGCCATTTGCAGCAACATGGATGGACCTAGAGATTATCATACTAAATGAAATAAGTCATAGAGAGGATGACAAATACCATATGATATTACTTACATGTGGAATCTAAAACATGACACAAATGAACCTATCTATGAAACAGAAACAGACTCACAGACATAGAGAACACACTTGTGGTTGCCAAGGGAGAAGGGGTGGTGGGAGAGGGAAGGATTGAGAGTTTAGGGTTAGCAGATGCAAACTATTATATACAGAATGGATAAACAACAAGGTCCTACTGTATAGCACAGGGAACTATATTTGACATACTATGATAAACCATAATGGAACTGAATATAAAAAAATGTATATATATGTCTAACTGAATCACTTTGCTGTACAGCAGAAATTAATACGTTGTAAATCAACTATTCTTCAATTTAAAAAAGTATAGTGTTGATGCTTACAATCTAACCCAATCTATAGGAATATAGCTAAGGGGTTACACAGCCACTGTCCAGATACTGACAACTAATTAGCCAAAACCCTGATCAGACAGAAGCCGGTAGGATTTGTCAGGGAGCAAAGCAGAACCCCTTTCCCAAAGGCATGGTATATCTAACAAGGATGGCTCTGGAAACCTTGAGGTTATGCTTATTAACAGTGAAGCAGAGAACACGACCCTCCCCGGCCTTAACTGCTATCCCAGATACTGTAATTGCCCTGGGAAGAAGTTTTGTTCTAACATGGTACACACGTTACAAACAGAACAGATCTCTCAGAAAGGGTAGCCACAGTTCACGTGTGGCTTGTAAAACTGGAAGCGGGTCCTTTATTTGGAGGGTTCTGAGCCACTGGGCTTTGTAAAAAAGCACAGAACTGCGCTCTCCCTTTATCTGTCATACAAATCTCGAGCTGGATGACTGTTGGCCACCTCAGACGGGAAGACGCACACAGAAGTGGCAGGGCCACCCCAGCTGAGAGGCGGAGCAAGGTCCTCTAGAAAACACCAGCGCTGAGACCAAATGTTCTGACGCGTGGTTTCCTTAGGTCTGTTTTAGTTGTTTTTCAGTTGCTTCCTTAGGAACGGGCCCCACGTCTGCTCCCCTCTGCCCTCCATTCACCTCGGCTCTGCTGCTTGTGATCCTAGCACCGTGAGGTCCCCGTATTGGCTTCTTTCAATTTATCTGGGAGGTCTGAACTGCTCTCGTTTTCAGGAGCCCTGTTTCTCCCCCTGGTCTCTCTCCTGGTGTTTTATTTTTTCAATCCAAGCAGAAGCCTATCCTCTGTACGTCCCACGCTCCTCCAGGCCCCAGTCCACCCTGTCATCTCCCGCTCTGACGCCTTGCACCCTACAACTACCTGACTTACCCAAGCATCTCCCCCGGAGAGTCCGTTTTCTTCCGTTTTCTCTCCCTGGCTCTCACCACTTGCTCTTCCCCTCGCCAGGCAGCTCACCAGGTCCCCCTCAACCACCCTCAGCCCAAACCCAGCACATCCTCAAGATGCCCTGTGGGCCCACCACGTCTGTCCCTCCATCTAGACGCTGCCTCCACTTGGCACCTCTCACAAGGTCAGGGTCACCCCTGCTGAGAATTCCTTCTCCCCGTCTCTAAGTAAAGAGATCCAGGTCCTCGGCACCACACTTTCCCACTGAGCTCAAAGAATAGCTCGTTTGGTTTGGTGTGGTTTTCTTTTTTTTAAGTTAAGCCAGCCTGCCCACATAACCTGCTCCTTCACCCCTGTCCCATGTCATCGTGCTGAGACGGAGACGCAGCTGACAAAGGTCATTGAATCGAGTACATCTGAACATCTCCAGTCCCGAGATAAAATCTGAAGGAAAAAAATAAGAAGGCCAAGGAGGATGTCAGACTATGAATCTTGACGTAAATCTATTTTCATTTTCCTAACTGGACCGAGTGGTGAGGCAGGGCAGGGAGTCGGGGGCGGGGGACGTTTGTAACTGCATAAAGGGCCATCTGTCTGTGCGCAGTGGCCGTATGGCCACGTCACTGAGGTTCCCGCTTCCTGGGGAGCCGCTCGCTGCAGCTTCGCACTCCTGCCCTGCCCTGCCATCTCCATCCTGAAGAGCTGACAAATGCAGAAGCCAAGCCGTGACTTATCAGCCCCATAGCTGGAGGCTCTCAAAGGTGACAAACAAAGAGTCGGCAAAAGGCCAGAGAGAGAGTGGTTCATGATTTTAGTTATAAAAAAGGAAGGACACTATTACTCACCCATACAGAGAAATGAAGTATTGATTGACACGTGTTACACGTGGATAAACCCTGAAAACATGACATTACAAAGTGAAGCAGACACAAAGGTCAGGTGTTATGGCATGATTCCATTTATATGAAACAGCCAGGACAGGCAACTCCGTAGAGACAGAAAGTAGCCTGGTGGCTGCCAGGGGCTGGAGGAGGGGAAAGTGGAGAGAAACTGCTGAAAGGGTAAGGGGTTTTCTTTGGGGGAAATACAAATGTAAATGTTTGGGAATTAGATCAAGCTGGTGGTTGGACAGCACTGTGAATGTGCTATATGCCACTGAGTTGTTTACTTTAATAAAATGGTTAATATCATGAGAATTTCACTTCAATAAATCAAAAAAAAAAAAAAAAAAAAGCCACAGGACCAGCCGGAAGGGGCCGTGACTGACCGCACCAGAACAACCTGAGGATGAATCACGGCAGGAATGGTTTATAACACATCATAAGACACTGAATAATAAGTAACCTGTTGGGGGGGGAGGGGACCCGGAATAAATAAATAAATAAATAACCTGCGAGTCTACACCGGGGAAAAAAAAAGTAAGGAGTAAAAGATGACAGCACCTCCAAAGGAGAAGAAACAGGGCGTAGAAAAGCATATCAGAGACCACACAGAAAGTTCTCTGCTTGGATATCTAATAGGCATCTCCAAACCAGAACTCTTGATCTTATCCCCACACCTGCACCTCGCCCAGCCCTCTCCGTCAGTCTGAAACCATCACTGCAGCAGCTACCCCGGCCAAGCAGTGGTAGGTCCCTGACACCTCCTTCTCTCATACTCCATGTCCAGTCCATCAGCAAATGGTCAGAATTTGACCATTTCCAGCATCTCTACTGCTACCATCCCGGGGTCCAGCCAACCTCCATCTCCACTGGCCTGGATTCCGGCAGTGCTCTCATAGCTGGGCGACCCCCCCCCGCCCGACACATGAAAGTCCGCTTCCACTCATGTCCCCACCAGACACATGAAAGTCCGCTATCTAATTTCCACACGGCATCCAGGATGGCTTCTTTAAAAGATAAGTCACGTGAGCGTTCACTGAAAATTATTTATTAACACTACCCATTTATGTTTTATGCACTTTTCTTTACATAATGCAATTCACAGTTTTTAAAATGGCGTCCAAAAAAACGTAACAGGTTAAATCAAATAATGTCCAGCTTCTGGTCAAAACCCTCCATCGTGCTTAGAAGAAAAAATAGGGAATTCCCTGGCGGCCCAGTGGTTAGGACACCGCACAAAAAAGAAGAACAGAAGAAAAAGATAAAGTTCTTCCTACGCCCTTGAGGGCTCTACACGACCTGAACCCTGCTCTCTTGGTTCCTGTGTCTTGGGGATGCTCTCTCCCCTCCACCAGCTGTTTGATCCACCCTGGCCTCCTCACTGCTCCTAAAATAAACCAACAAAGTCCCACCTCAGAACCCCCGTGCCTGCTGTTCCCTCCACCTGCAATGCTCTTCCCCGGGGTACGTGCCCAGCTCCCTTCCTCGTGTAATTCAGGCACCTGCTGGAATGTCACCCTCGTGAAACAGCCTTCCACGACCAGCCAATATAAAGTAATACCCTCGTAACCCTCTGTCCTCTTATCTTGCTTTATTTTTTTTCTCAGCACTCACCATTATCAGCAGATCACATATTTGCTTATATTCTGTTTTCCCCCCGTTAGAACAAAAGCTCCATAGAATGCGGGGCCTCGTCCTGAGTTTTCCTTGCTGGATACAATATCCCATGGCTGTACACGCAACATCACCAGGCACCAAGCAGCAGCATACTTGCTGAATGAGCTGATGACTGAATGAACTGGCAACGTGAAGACGGACAGTGGGCAGCAAGGACATGCCCTCTGACCTGGTGGTCACGGCCTTTTGGGCCAGACCTCACTGCAGACCAGCCAGTCAGCTCCACCGGATGGCTCTTCCCAAGAGCACAGAGTAAAGGTAATCACAGTCAGACACACACAAGTTTGGTTTGTCACCCGATAAATGAGAATAAATGGGCTTGTGGCACCAGTGCCCCCACGGATTCATGGCATCCACCCCTCCCAAACCCCGGACTCCTCCACGACCCAGAGAACACCCGTTACCGCAGGATCACTCCAGGCATGTGATTTACTGACAAAGGATCGGTGATGTTGGTGTCTTTCCACAGACACCACAGAACAATACCTTGCAATTACTGAAAAAAAGAGTAATGATGTCAATTAACCAGAGTCACACAGAAGCAGGGCCTTGTGGCCACATATACCAGCTGGTCTGGAGTTGATGATAATTTGTAAGCGCTCTTTCCCACTGGCTCTGAGACCACAAAACCAGGTAACTGAATGAAGGGAACCCAAAGGAGGGGCTGACACTGTGGCGGTGACCCTAAGTGTCACCCAGGCAGTGGTGCTCAGCCTGTATATCACATAAACGTCACCTGGGGAGCTTTTGAAAATCATCACACACCCATCACACCCCAAACCAGATAAAATATAATTTCTAGGAAGGTGAGCCAGGCATAATCGGGGTTTCTGAAACCTCCCTGCCGAGCTGAGTCCAAACGTGCCGCTAATGTTGAAAACCACCCAACCAGAGGTCGTGCGGGGGTGTTAAGAAAGCAGGGAGGGCCTCCCGGTCTCCTTACCTCACCAAGGTGTCACTGCCTGCCCCTGCTGGGCTGTAATAGAGCACATTCTCCAAGGACAGCGAGAACTTCAGCCCCTCCGCCTCCGAGATGTACAGGTTGGTGCGGTTGTTACTATGACTGACACACACAAACACCTGGTCCTCGGAGGCGTCCGCAATGTAGTATTCCTTTGGCGTCAGAAGTCAGAAAAGACAGAAGTCGAGAAACCACACAGGCCCTGTGGACTGTCCCAGCGCACCCTAAAGCAATGACTTCCAAATGTCCCAGTGAGGAGTGTGGGCTCGGAGCCCACGGAAAGCCTCCCCACGTTGGGAAAGAAGCTTGGCCGACTCTCTCTTTGGAGACCCTGAGGCTGCCTTACGGCCGGAGCAAACCCCTTCTTGGCAGGTGGGACACAAAATAAGAATGGGCCCTGAACTCCAAAAATGACCCAGAAATCGCTTTTAGTTAATAATGCCTCCCTATCATTAGTACAAAGTACAACATGGCTTAACGTGCATTTCCTTCCCTCTCATTTTCTAAGGTGACTATAGGAAGGCAGAGCCCAGAGAAAGCAAAGAACCGACAAGCGTGTTCTCCGTCACACCCTCCTCTTAGCTACTAACCTTCCATCACACCAACTCCTGGCATCAAGGCCTCCAAATGCCACCTCCCCCACCCCGTGGTCACTTCTCTGATGACCCAGCCCACACTGACTTTCCCTATCGCTCTCTATGTTCTAACACGTACTGCATAGTCAAGCCTTTGACTGTACGTGATTTCTTCCTCTGCTCTGCTCTCAGGCTCTCCAACCCATCTGTTTCTAAAAGGGTGAGACTCAAATCCTAGAACCTCACCATCTGTGAGCAACACAGCAGGTACTTAATAAATAACTACTGCTGTCACTAACCTCTCATTCCTTCAACACTAGCACACTGAGGCCATTGACTCTGGTTCCAAACCTCTCTGCCAATCCTTCTCCACTTAAAGCAAATTAAGGCTCCCATTCAGCTCCACTTCAAAAAGTGAAGAGGGAGAAAACAGACCAAGATGCCCAAAGCATAATGGTTCTCTCTCTCGAGACCAATCTAGAAAGTGACTTCAGGGAGCCTCCATCAGGTATCCACCCCCCATCACCCTCCCTCTAACCTCTGCATGAGGACAACGGCACTCCTTCCCACCCCGGTGTGGACCCCACTCACATTAATAGGATATCTTGTGACAAACTGGGCTGCTCGCATGGGCTTGCGGCCAAAGGAGACCCAGAGCTGGACAGAGGATGGTTGCAGACTGCCGAAGAGATGCTGCCAAGGAAGAGGAAAAAAAAATCAACTGTACTATATTATCGCCACTCAAAATGAGTGAAAAAAGGAAACAGAAAAGTCAGACCCCTCTGATTCAACTAAAAACACAAAATAGAGAGTGTGACCGCAAATGTACATTTTTGCAACATTTGCTGTCACTGGGCAGCTTGGGCTGTACCACTTTATACCTGGTCTACAATAAATATCAGATACTCCAGATACCACATGATGGGAGAACTTGAGCTTCGGGAGGGGGGCGGTGGCCGCCAAAGCTTAAGCAGAGAGTGAAAAGGGAGAGAATTGTGTGATGGAGAGACAGGCGGGGCGGAGGAGCCTACAGCCCCCAAACCACCACTGGGTGAGGTCAGCCACACACCTGATACGCATAAAAACATACCCTCTTCCTCCTTCTACTCTTATCTGCAGATCACCAGGATCCCCGAGTCACAGGGCTTTAATTTGTACCAAGAGTTGAAGGGATTTTCATTGATTCTCTTTTTAATCTTTTAAGGCTCCTCAATGATTAAGGTCTTTTGCTAGAACATGCTTTCTTTGGTAGCATACCGAGTACGTCACACGATGCTGACCACATCACGTTGCGCTTTAGAGATATTAAACCACAGCTGGAAGCTTGAGAATGTATATAAAAGCACTAGATTTGGAGCTACCTCTAAATTTCTCTAGGTCCTAGTTTATTCATCTATAAAATGAGAAGCTGATTTGAATCGGGACTTTGGGTATGGGTTTAAGTGGTCCAGGAACCCCAGAAATATATATACAAATTTTCTGTGTCGATGTACTCACTCGTTTTGCTAGGGAGAACGTCTCACCAGGTTCTCAAAAGGGTCAATGATTCAAAAAAGGATAAGGAACACTGTAAAGGATCTATGTGGCTCTTTCCAGCTCTACAAGTCTGTGACCGGGAACTGAAGGCAAATGTTGCACATCTACGAAAACAGACAGGGAGGCCCATCCTCATGTGGACATCCTCGCAAGCACGACTATCAGCCAACTGATTAGGATGTCGGGATCCCCAGGCAGAAGGCTTCACTTATCCTTGGCTATGTTGTTACTGTTTATCATAGATTTTAAACTCCTATAGAGTGCGGACGATGTCAATTTCTCTTAACTGTAATATAACAACTACTAATACACATGCTCATGCATGTCCGATAAATACTGTGAAGAGGAAGCTGATGAAGTTATTTCCTATTCATTTGAGGAGCAGAATGTGTACACACACACACACACACACATTTTTTTCAAGCCACCACTGAACACTGGTTAAAAGCAGTCTGTGTTAAAAAAGCCAGGTAGAGAAGTATAGAAGACTGCCTTTTCAAAATGGCACCCTGAAAACCACATAATAGCTTGTCCTCAGTATGGGGCTATAGAAATGATAATTGATTAAAAACGCCAAATGTATCACCTGAATGAGAGAAGAGTTCCCAGTAAAACTGCTATGTATAAATTCCAAAAGCCCTCCTTAAGTCAATAAGGTTTTATAACTATGTATAAAGGTCAGATGATTTAAGTCACCCTGTATAAATCCTTATGAATATATATAAATACACAGATATCAGTGAAACACATATTTTTTATGCTTTGTGTTCTGTCACTACTTCCTACTGCAGTTATACCTGAGAAAGGAGCCACTTTTCTCAGTGACATTCAGGCATCATTAGTTAAATGTTCTTAATGATGGCTGCTGGGAGGCTTGAGAATTGAGAATGGATAGCAAGGCATAAATGCAAAAATCACAGAATACTAAGGTCATGAAAAACCTCTAAACACATCCATCCCACTTCCTTCCAAGAGAATGATTCCTAAATCTGGATAATCAGGTTCATTCCTAAAGCATTTGTAGACGAGTTATTGTGGTATTTTACCACCACCAAGAAAAGTATTAACAATGAAACTATGGCACATTGATTGTGAGATGGATTTCTTAATAAACTATGGGTTTTTGTTGATGTTGGGTTTTCCTTTACCATTATTATAAAAGCAAAACATACTCATGAAAAACATCTCACGATACAGACAGGTATAAGGTAAAATGCAGAAGATCTGTTTCCGCTCCGCTCCCTAGTGCTCACTGGTAACGGGCTCTGGGCCATTCCTTCAGAAATGTTCTGCGCAGTCACCTATGAGCATATTCACAGAGAGGCAGACACTGCTACACTTACCCCAGCATCCATTAATCCCTTTCATCCTTGGCAAAAGGACCCTGACGGCCACCTGAGTAAAAGACTAAGGCTCTCCAGTAGGTCTATATGGGGAGGGGGAAGGGTGAGTTTTGACAGGGCGAGAGAGAGTCATGGACATATACACACTAACAAACGTAGTAAGGTAGATAGCTGGGGGGAAGCAGCCGCAAGGCACAGGGATATTAGCTCGGTGCTTTGTGACAGCCTGGAAGGGTGGGATGGGGAGAGTGGGAGGGAGGGAGGCGCAAGAGGGAAGACATATGGGAGCATATGTATATGTATAGCTGATTCACTTTGTTGTGGAGCAGAAACTAGCACACCATTGTAAAGCAATTATACCCCAATAAAGATGTTTAAAAAAAAAAAAAAAAAAAAGTCAGAAAAATCACTGGATCTTTAAAATGCTAAAAAAAAAAAAAAAAAAGACTAAGGCTCTCTTCCTTTTGTACAACTCGGTGTGGTCATGCGACTGAGTTACCAGTCGATGAGACGTAAACAGACTATTGTGTTGGGTTTCGAGGAAAGCTGCTTAAAGAGACTGAATCAGCTAGGAGGGGTCCTATTTTGACCTTTCTGTCTGTCCTTAATTCTTCTTAACTCCAATAGACTCGAAGGCTAGTACACGTGTCGTGGACCATGAGGGAACTTTGAGAATGGAAATCATTTGTTTGGATGGTAGAACAGCAAGATAGAGGCCTGCGACCCCAATAACACCAGGGCACCAACATGCCAGCCCTAGACCGCCTACCTCCGGTAGCACTGATGAGGGAAAAACAAACCTCCGTCTTGGCTACGCTGCTTTTATTTCTAGTCTGCTAGCCAAACACAGTGCCAAATTGATACATCCAAATTTCTTTTTCACACACAAATTAGATCATGGTAGAAATGGGCTGTGAGATTCCCTGCCACCTTCTCCTTCAAAGCAGTAACAAAGTTTCGGCTAAATACCATCCACATTCATGTTGTTTATACCCAATTTACGGATAAAATGATGTATCTGGATTGGCTTTAAAACAGTCCAGGAAAAAAAATAAGTAGTGCGTAGACAGCTGAAAAGAGATTAGCAAACGTAGATACTATTGAGACTGAATGAAGGCACAAGGGGAGGTCATATCAGTACAAACTATTCTTTTATGTAGATGTGAAAATGTCCATAATAAAAAGTGTGCAAAGTTAATATTAATTGAAAGCACTTCTGGAACGGCAAAGTGAGGAACTCTAAAAACCCACTCATCTGTGAAAACAAGAACACTGACAAAAATTCTCAAAATCAACGTTTTCAGAATCCTGAAAATGAAATAAAAGCTTGCAAAAACTCAAGGAGCATTTATTCAAGACAACGACTGAAGACCGGCAAGAAGAGCTAACTTGGTGATGTTTTAACTTGTTCTAATCCCATCCCTTTTCTCTCTAGCTCTGTGGTAGCCTGGGAAACCCACAGCTTCACGGCTACAACAGCTGTGAAAACCACCAGCCCAGCAGCCACTGGAGAGGACAGAACAGGTTTGAAGCTTCCCAAATGCCCCACAGCCAGAGGACTGTCAGATCTGATCTGCTTGGTGACTCGCTTGAAAGCTGCATTCTCAGGTCTTCTCTTTATATAACATGACTCAGCTCGCTGTACACACAGACCTGTAGCCAGGGCGTTTACGGGGAACAGTGACAAGTGGCAAATGTTTTAACACCACAGCTGCAGGAGAAACATTATCGCTTGGAACTGCAAAAGGTGAACTAAAAAGCCTAAAAGGAAAAACTGGGGAAGAAGATGTCCATAAGAGGCTTTGATAAGCTCTGAAATATTCCAAGACATTTACAAGGTCACACACAAAAGGGCTGTGCTATGCTCAGGAAAGAACTGAAAGGGCCTAATCTCTCACAGCCAGCTAACAACCTTGAGTCTCTACACAAACAAGAAGCAGAGGCTAAGGCAGAGTTGTAGAAGGCATGCCACCAACACACACTCAGAGGCCCTCAGCAAAGGCTGCCAGACGAATGGCTCAAAGTACTTAAGGAAATCTCTGTTCCGTCGTTAGCTGACCACTAATGGTCAGTTCTTTACTAGCCATACCCAACAAGGGATGCAGACTTTACAAAATGAATGCAGGAAACTCACAAAACAAAGGCAACAATAATACCAACAAAAATCAACTTTTTCAGAATCCTGAAAATGAAATAAAAGCTTGCAAAAGCTCAAGCAACAAAAAGCTCCCCCTGGGAATGGGTTACTCTGATGTGAGTTGTCACATTTTATCACTTAAAATGTCTGGTTTTCCACCAAAACAATGGCAAGCAAACAGCAACGTATCACCCATACACACGACACACACACACACACACACACACACCAGTCAATAGAAACTGTTCCTGAGGAAGGCCAGATATCGGACTTATCGGCCAAGAAATTTAAATCCCCTATCCTAAACGCATTCAGAGGACTAAAGGAAATCATGTCTCAAGAATGAAAAAGGAGGGTGAGTTTTGACAGGGCGAGAGAGAGTCATGGACATATACACACTAACAAACGTAGTAAGGTAGATAGCTGGGGGGAAGCAGCCGCGAGGCTCACAGATATTAGCTCGGTGCTTTGTGACAGCCTGGAGGGGTGGGATGGGGAGAGTGGGAGGGAGGGAGACGCAAGAGGGAAGACATATGTATATGTATGGCTGATTCACTTTGTTATAAAGCAGAGACTAACACACCATTGTAAAGCAATTATACCCCAATAGAGGAGATCTATAAAGAAACAGAAATTATTTTTTTTCAAAAAAGAAACAAATAGAAATTCTTGAGTTGTGAAGTACAATGACTCAAAACAAAAATTCGCCAGAGGGGTTCAACCAGAGATTTGATCTGGCAGGAGAAAAGAAGCAGCGAACGTAAAACTACGGTGATCCCATGATCCCTGCTTCAACGCACATGAAGCTCGAAAACACGATACTACGAAAGACAACAGTGACGGAAGGTCACACATCACGTGACTCCCTTTACATAAAATGTCCAGAATTGGCAGATCCGTATGGCAGCAAGCAGATTCCCGGTTGCAAGGGGCTGGAAGGAGAGGGGAGCGGAAAGTGTCGCTGCTGTGTAGGAAGTTTCCTTTGGGGGTGACCACGACGTTCTGGATTTGGATGGTGGTGAGCGTTAGTGACCTCGTGAAACAAACCACTGAATCGCGTACTTTGCAAGGGTGCAAGGGTGAATTTTATGCTGTACAAATTATATCTCAATACTGGTGCTATAAAAAGTTAATTTTAAACACATTGGTATTATAGTTTCTATTTTTAATCTGTAAAAACGTTTGAGCTTTAATGTTGTATGAATTATAAGCAGTGAGTGCATATACCTAGGTCTATGTTGGGAGACATTTAAGTGATGTCATAATTAAAATAATGCATCAATAGTCAGATGTTGGTCAGTTATCCTGAAAGTCACATCCCAACCGTGGCCAGCTAACCTCCCGTGTAGAAGTCCATAGTTCTGAGGCAATAACTAAGTTTTTCCATTATCTCTATCAGCCTTAGCGACTTTAAATTAGCATAATGACGGTTAGAAATTGGTTTCCAATAGTGAAATTAGTGGTTGGCTGGTCAGAATAGTGAAAGTCCAAATGAGTTCTCTCGGAAAGTCTGCAGGATGCAAGGTGTCTGAATTAGCCGTAATATCCTAAAGGTAACACCCTGGCGTGAAAAGGGCACAGCAATTTCGGGAGGCCTGTCACCTGAACTCTTGGGGGTTATGCCTCAGATTTATCAAGCTCTTGCATTGGAGGATTCTAGCTGCCTGATGCCAAGCGAAAGGCGAACAGAATCCTGCCTCTAAAACGATGGTTGGCAAACTTTTTCTGTGAAGGTCTGTATAGAAATACTTTAGACTTTGTGGGCCATCCTGCCCCTAGGAAATGATTCATTTCTGCCACTGTAACATGAAAGCAGCAACAGGTGACACATAGCAAATGAGCATGGCTGTGTTTCAGTAAAACTTCATTGACAAAAACAAGTGAAGGACCATGGTTTGCCCAGCCTGCTCTAGAACCCTGTGTCTGCATCATCTGTAAGAACAGAGAGGAGACTCCATCAAGCTCATGCATTGGGTGTTGGCTCACTGCTGCACGTTTGTGCAAGAAATGTCTGAGCCTGGCTTTCAGGAGAGGCTGGGAGTGCAGCTGGAGAGTAGCAGCCAGCCCTTACCTCCCTCCAACTGTTCGGCAACTACCATCATCCACCAGGAAGTACCTCACAGCTGCGTCTCACCAAGTTCACAAACTGATGTCGGTCCCTTTGCAGAGGTGCCTCCCTGTTGCATTAATGGCCCTATGATGTGGACTATGTAAGTGAATTTCATGTCAAAAACCAAGGAAGAAAAATTAAACTTGGGTTAAAAGGAAATTGAAGGGCATCTGACACAAAGCACATGTGAAGTAAGAGCCAGGTCAGAAGGCCTCCCGAGAGTTATGAAGACTTGAAAACCAGCTCCAGTCCAGAACCCAGATGGCTGCCCAGACATGTTCTAAAGTACTAACTTGCAAAGAACTGGAATCATTCACGGTGCCGGAAAAAAGCCAAAGAGTTAATCGCCCAAAACCAATTTTCGGTCGTTTTACAATTAGTTTCTTGACTTTCCTAATTTGATTTGAATCCATTTAACATTAAAGTCACTCAGAATTCCCCAAAACCAGCAACCAGAGTGCTAGGCACATCCCAGATAAGAAGTGACACTTGCAGGCCTCAATACTCCTACTGACAGGGTTATCCAACCAAGGCTGATGTTGTTTTATCCTTATGGCTTAGGACTCTAGTGTATTAAGGAGAAAAATACCCATTTTATTATCCACTGCCAGTTGTGTTTCTTCTCTCATCAACCTATCCATTGAGAAACGTTCCTTTGATAATATAACTATCATTGGAAGCTTCTGCATGTAGAAGGCTTTAGGGAAGAATGTCTCAAATTATGGAGACTCTTAGGCATCCTAGGGATGCTCAGGGGAAAAAAATGCATTTGGGCCCTGCCATCTGCATTTGTAACAAGGGCCCTTGCTGCTGCTGCTGCAGGTGACCCTAAGACAACACTTCCAGGAGGTGGCCTAGCTCATCTCACCTGGAGCCTCTAGCTAACACCACTGATCTTGGAATCTGGTGGTCCATCCATGTGCTGAAGCAAGAAGCCAACACAACTACAATTCTGCCACCAATGCCATATAAATCAATAAGCCACACACAGAGTTGAGAGTTGACAATAAAAGAACTAATAATTTAATATCCCCCAATCCCATCCCCCCCCCAAAGAAAACCCCAGTAGCCTAATCTTTCTAAATTAGGCAGGCAAAGATTCATTCGACTCCACTGTACGTCTGCTATGTATCAAGCAATGTGCAAGACACTGGGTACTGCATCAGTGATAATCAAACAGACACAGCCCCTCATCCTACCACTGGCCAGGAACAGTAAAGAAATTACCACTGGCACTCTGCAAATCAGCTATGTCTACAGAACAGACATAGCTGTGATGGCAGAACAGAGGCACAGAAAGCTCCAAGTGGGATATAACTTATTCTCAGGTGTGAGATCGAGAAATAATAGGATAAGGGAATGCACAAGTGCTCTCCACCTCAGACCCTCCCAGCTCAGTCAGTAAAAGAAATCTGGGAATTAGTCACCAGGACTTAAAATTGAGAAATTAAAAATCACAAAAAGCACAGGCCCAAGAGACTAAAACAAAAAAGACCTATGAGCACCAGAGGACTGCAGACAAGGTTTTAAACACAACTGGTACTTGGGGTCACCCAACTGGATGTCACAAGGTACCAGTCCTCAGGCTTGACCTCTCACCTCTGCACTCCCAGCACATCCCTGTGCCTGAAGCAACTCAAGGATGCTTGTGTCCTTGGGCTGTTCTGTGTGCACGCGCGTGTGTAAGAGAAAGAGACAGACAGGCAAGGCAGGAAGCAAATGATCCAGGGAGTGACTCGAGGCAAACAGCCTGACAGAAGAAAACTTGTCATGGTTTAGTGGTCTTAAAAAACATTTTTCGAGGGCTTCCCTGGTGGCGCAGCAGTTGAGAGTCGGCCTGCCGATGCAGGGGACACAGGTTCGTGCCCCGGTCTGGGAAGACCCCACATGCCGCGGAGCGGCTGGGCCCGTGAGCCATGGCCGCTGAGCCTGCACGTCCGGAGCCTGGGCTCCGCAACGGGAGAGGCCACAGCAGTGAGAGGCCCGCGTACCGCAAAAAAAAAAAAAAAAAAAAAAAACACACATTTTTCGAGGTGTGTAATGGGGAACCCCTCTGGCCTTTAGCCTCTCGCATCTTCTCTTCTGATTCCAACCTCGCTCCCTGCTTTCCCTTTTGGGGAAGTCCTCTCTCCACCCTAGGACCCTACCAAGCGGGTTGACCTGCTTCTGCCTGGCCAGCTACCAACATATAAATAAGTGAGAACCTGGACGAAACCACGACATCTGGTTTTAGTCCCTAAGGTTAACGACAACAGAAAAGAGCAACCGCCCAGGCACCAGAGACCTCCGTCAGACCTGAGGTCAAGGAGGCAATGGTCGCGTTATGAGAGCAAGCTTGCACCCCCCAGCAAGAGCAGCCCAACCTACTCTGGGCCAGGCCTGGTTTTTTCCTTTACACAAGGGCAGTATGGTTGCAACTTGATACAGCTGCAAGGCAAGTCCTGTTAAATAATCAACTGTGGTTTTAAATGAGCAAGCCCTCCATTTCAGCGTGTGGCCCCAACACATAAAATCAAGGAGAAGATTCTCCCAAAGCCTGAGACTTAAGCTACTTACTGACAGCTGGAAGCTTAAGTGCTGCTTTTCTTAGAGCATTAACTCCCACTAGCCAATGACTACACATTCTACTAGCCACGTAAATGAACATGTGTCCAAACCTCCCAAAAAAATGAGCCTGGGCTGCAGGGAAATCAGGTAGTGGGATTAAAGAAAAAAAAGCCACTTAGCCCCACCCCTCCTTTCTGTGTTCTTTTCATTGGGATTTCAAAGAAATGTGTGTTGGTCAAGGATGCTTGGACCAGGAAAGGACCAAATTCCCAGCACCCAGAGACACTCTGAGTGGTCGTCTAAGCTTTTCTGCTCCTTGACCACCCAGAACCTTCCAGGTCCCTTGGGAGTGTCCAGCTACATCCAGCACCGGCTGTCAAGCTCCCCCAGGCACGTGCATTCCGTCCCTGCTTGCATGGACCCTCCGTGCCAGATCACGGAACACCCACCCTCAGAACGGACACGCAAAAGCAGTTTACTCCTCGAACTTACCACCACCTTTGTGGCAAACATGTACTTGTCCCGCAGCTGGAAGTCCCTCACTTCCTCCAGGATCACCTCCAGGTTCTCCCGGGACTGGAAGAAGTCTGTACTTCGGAAAACTGTGGAGTAGCCAGAGGGTTCGTGTCGTTCAACGTAGATGGTGTTTGGCTTGTCGTAGGGATCGATTCCCCTGGAAGGAAAAAAAAAAAAGCGGTTGTCATCATCTCCACATTGAGTCGTTGGAGGTGTAGAGGTCCTGCCATGCAGACCGTCAATGAGAACCCAGGGTCACCATGGCAGCAGCTACAAGTGACGCTCTCTCTCTGTGCCGCAAACACATCCCTTTGGTGGCTCCTTGGCTCAGTAGAGAGGGAAAGGAATTGCCACTTGTCAAGTGTTTTCTGCTGGTACTGTCGTTAACAGTGCAGCCTGGGTTTCGCTCCAGGCAAGCTCCAGCGGGGCTAGAGGGGAGGGAAAAGAAGGAAAAGTGAAAGGCAAGTGTACTGATCCCCTTGACGTCCTTCAGAAACGCAGGGCTCAACTCTCCCTCTGTGCTTCTGTCCACACTATCCCCCTCTGCCTGGATGCCCTCTGCATATACTCTGACCTGCACATCTAAATCCTACTCGTCTTCTGAGATCAAGTGCAAGTCCCCCTCTTCCAGGAAGCCTTCCCCCATGCCCTTCTCCCATCACTAGCCATGCGTCTCAATTCCAAGCCTTTTTTATGAGTTCAAGAAAAGGGAGGGAACTGCCTTAAGTGGATTTTGGAATCAGTCTTCTCACTTTATACGATGGAGCTTCTTACCCACTATATTATACCGTTCACCATCATGTGTCTGCCTGAGCTTCCTAGACAGAGTATAGATTCCATCAAAGGCCATGCCTTACATTTCTTTTTATCCTATAGAGTTCCTTGCCGCATTGATCTTTGCTGCGTGGATCCATGGACGTATTGCAAAAGCTCTCCCAAACCAAAAACTGCAGAGTGATTAGATCAAACTACCTCAGAGAAGAATCTCTACACTGGTGTGTCCCCTAAGAAGGGCCCTAAGAACAGCCTGGGAGGACAACTAACCTGCCTGAGGTTTCCTAACACGCACAAGAACACCAAGGCCAGGCGGACCATTTAGCAAGAGGGAAAAACAGTTGGAAAAATCTGGAGAGCGTCACAGTGAGGATGCAGTGATGACCCAAGGAGAAGCAGGATTCATTAATGATTAATTCACACAAACCATCTTTGTACGGTTCCATAGACACAATGGCTCTCGGGATAACGAAGGCAATGATAGGAAGCTCCTTCCAAGACGTATTGTCAAGAGCAAGTTCCAAGACAGAAGGGATGGGAAGGGAAGGAAAAGAAAAGAAAGGAGGGAGGATGGGAGGAAGAAGGAAAGAAGGGAGATAAGAAAGAGGAAAACAAAAGAGCCTCTTTTTGCAAAGGGGGAAGACTTGACTTTGGCCCTACAATCTGGCGTCTTGGTGGGACACTGGAGAAACCAGCCTGTCCCAATGAGAGAAACTAACGTTCACCATGAGATGCTCTGTGTGGGGAGGACGTGTTCTCTTCTTTTCCACAATTGGAAGTACCGATTAAAGTACTTCCTCTACCCTAGAGGATATGCAAATTAAAACACGCTGGATATTTTTAAAAAGGCAGAGAGGAAGGGACCTTCACCCAGATATTGAGGTGGAGCTCACCTCTACTATTCCTTCGTAACCCAAAGCAGCAGCCAACAGCTAGCAACAGAAAGAGCTGCGGCTTTCATCCCAATTCTCTTCCGTAATCCACATCTGAACCTCTCCTTTCTGTGAGCTGCTCCCCCAATAAATTCCTGTACTTGGCAATCGCTAGCCTCCCACTTTCCATGCTCACTGACACTGACTTCCTCTTCTCTTTACCCTCATTTGGAAGTTCCAAGCCTTGCTCTGTCTCTGAGCACAGTCATTGGTCCTCACTTGGCCTCACCCACCTCACTTACAGCCTTTCAGAGGTGCTCCACAGGGCATCCTTGAACCCGCCCCCATGGCTCATCCTCTGTCCTGTCTTACCAATCTCCAGCTCTGGATAACATAAATCACTGGTTTTCCTCACCCCTCCTGCTCCCAGGCTGCCAAGCATCGTTGAACAAAGTGTGCCTTTATTCTCTGAGAGGTTACATTACACTCTCACGTATTATGGGGAACCCTAGGAGAAATCCCTCAAATAGCCTGAAATTCCCTGACACCAGACATGTCATTATCTACAGTAAGACAGGCAGCCCCTTCCCCTAGGATACCTATCTGCATGTCTGCACAGAGGCAGAAGGTACAACACAAAAGTTCCCAAACATGAAGCTTCTTTATTTAGTAATCCTGCTGGTTTGCCCTCTTAATATATGATTCTCTAAACAGAGAAAAGAACAATTTGTCCCTTTAAAGTTCAAAAAAAAAAAGTTCTAATGGTATTCCCTGGGTAGAGGTTGTACTCGGATGAGAGTGTGGTTATAATCTAAGACTCTACCACCTCTGCCCCAGGAAAATAATGAGAGTCAAAAAGAGCTGCCCTCTGCAAAAACGAAGTCCAGGGCTTCCCTGGTGGCGCAGTGGTTGAGAGTCTGTCTGCCGATGCAGGGGACACGGGCTCGTGCCCCGGTCCGGGAAGATCCCACGTGCCGCGGAGCGGCTGGGCCCGTGAGCCATGGCCGCTGAGCCTGCGCGTCCGGAGCCTGTGCCCCACGACGGGAGAGGCCACAGCAGTGAGAGGCCCGCGTACCGCAAAAAGAAAAAAAAAAAAAAAAAAAGGAAGTCCACTGGAGCCTGAAGATACTCAGCTGTAAGGCCCCTCTCTGCTCCACCCTTTACTGTCCTTAATTACTAAGGAAGCAATACGAACTCAAAGACTTTCCTCTTCAAAGAGACGGCTAAAAGACGTACAGACAGGATCTACATCTTGTGGAGCCACTACATTTAATGAGGACTAAAACCACATGCAAAAGTCAAAAAACCAATGACAAACTGGAAAATATAAATATAAATGAACACACACATACGAGCTCTTTCATATCACAAAGGACCAATCTCAAATATATAAAGAGCTCCTGGAAATCAGTAATAAAGAGATGAACAATCTAATGGAAAAAGGGCAAAGGGCATGAAGAGACATGGCCCCAAAAAAGAAGTAAAAATGACCCTTAGGTTAAAAGATGTTTTAACTTATTCATAATAAGAAAAATGCAAATCAAAACTATACCAAGGGACTTACCTGGTGGCACAGTGGTTGCTCCCAATGCAGGGGGCCCAGGTTCGACCCCTGGTCAGGGAACTAGAGCCCACATACATGCCACAACTAAGGAGCCCACGAGCCTCAACAAAGACCTGGTGCAACCATGTAAGTAAATAAATAAATAAAACAAGATTTAAAAAATACAACTATACTGAGATACTAACACATTGGCTGTGGGAAAAGGCATAATTCTATATTGTTGAGAATGAATGCAAAATTTGACACTTTCTATAGAAGTTTTGGCAAAGTTACAATTTCAATGCTTTAGTCACTGGGGATATATCAGTGCAAAACTGAAAAAAGTCCATGCCCTCGTGTAGTTTTATTCTATTGAAGAAAGACAAATAATAAGCATAATAAGAGTATATTAGGATGTGATGAGTGCTGTGCAGAAAAAGAACAGATCAGGCTACAGCAGACCGGGAATGACAGGAGTAATTGCAATTTTAATGAGATCCTTAGGATAGGCCCCATCTGGAAGATGTTATTTGAGCAGACTTGAATGAGGTAAAGGAGCAAGCCACAAATATATCTTTAGGACAAGCATTCTAGACAGGGAAAATAGCAAGTGCAAAGGCCCTGTGGTTAGGAATGTAGCTGGCATTTAATCTGAGAAAAGTAATGATGCACATGAAAGGGTTCAAAGGAGAAGAACAACATGATCTGACCTGTTTTTAACAGAATCAATACGGCCGTGCTAAGAATCAGTTGTAGAAGGACAAGAGTAGAAGTAGAAAGACCAGCTGGATGATTAATGATTGACAGCAGTGACGTGGAGTAAAGCAGTTGCTGAGTAGTGGATCCTGGGTATATACTGAAGGTACAGCCACAGGGATTTCCTGATGGACTGAACGTGAAGCATGAAACCAACACGGAATCAGTCATGACTCAGAATTTTTCACCTGAGCAACCAGAAACTGAAATGGGGAAGATTACGTATGGGTAGAGCTGATCCAGGGTGGTGAAGGTCAAGAGGTATCAAGTTTGGTAGGTGTGAATGGTTTGACTTTTTCCCACTGACCCACCAAGTCCACTCCTGGGAGTCTGCTCTACACATTCGTCTGCATATGTACAAATTCAAGGTTATATACATCATCTCCATAACAGTAAAAGGCCAGAAGTGACTAAGACCAGAAACAACCTCTTAAAGGTTAGCCCTGTTGATTTCACTTTCCTTCTCAAAAACCTACAATGGCTCCCGATTGCTTTCAGAATTCAGTCCAAATTCCTTTACCAAGCAAGCACTGCAGATTCTGATACCAACACCCCTTTCCAAATTTCACCCAATACACTGTCCAAGGATAAGACTGAGGGTTCTCCACCCAAGCACCACAATGCCTTGTCTCTGCCTTGGGCCATTCTGTTCCCATCTGGAATTCCCATCCTGCACACGTCCAAACAGCCACACCCTACCTGGTGTGCACATCCTGGATCAACAGTAACCTCCTCCGTGGAGCTGCCTATGACCCATCGGGAAGGAGCATGGCCCTCCTCTGGCTTCTTATGCTATGTCCGTGGGACTCCATGCTTCTTTCATGATGTATGTCACATGCACAAAATGTCTCTTCTTCTCTCCTAAACTGCAATCTCCTTAATAACTATATCCATCAGTTATTCAACTTCTTACACCCTAAAGCGTCTGTTTTATATTCAGCAGACGTTCCAAAAAAATATGTTATGAATGAACAAATGAACGAATTTTAGAGAAAAGTCCCCACTTCTGATATGCTGCCCTAAAAATGAAGGTCTTTTAGAAATTCTAATACATGCAAGAGCGTCAAGATTCCCCTGGATTCCCTGATGGATTGAAAAATGCAAAAGCTCTGTCACTCCCGTCACAAGTGACCTTCCTTCCTCACCCCCCCCAACCCCTGGGGAGTCTGTTATACCTGCAGCTCTCATTCCTGGGTCTGAAATGTGTCTTTCCTGAACCAGATGCTTCACATTTCAGGGGAGGGCAGATTTGCCCTGCATGAAGGAGCTAGAACTGAAGAAAAGGATTATGTAACTCAAATTTCTCAGATGGCACGACTTACCAAGAAACGGACTTCACATGTTCCTGAATCATGATCCAGGTCTGGCCAAAATCATCTGATTTCCACAGCTGCAAAGACCAAAGCGACAAGTGGTCACGATGCAAGAGGCGTGATGTAAGGTCCCCGAATGGCATCACCAGCACACACCCGTGGAAACCCCAGCCTCAACAATACGTCCCCTGTGAAGACAGGTGGGGAGATCACATTACCCAACCCCGTTACCCCACGTGCCAACAAGGGCAGGAAGGGCAGGAAGTTCACCTTTGCATTCTTCTCCATTCAGTTACTAAGGTCTCAGTACCTCCGTATTGGAAGGAAGGAAAAACGATTGTGCCTTGTCTTCCTTTTATGTATTATCAGAAATTATATTTTACTCAAGACTGACCCTCAAGTGGTGGTGAAAACAAAAGGATTATACTCAGTATTTCTCGCCTGGGAAACAGTGTCCTTGAAAACCCAAAATGGGACACAGTGATGAAAGCTGAATGGAGAGGACTCAGGGAATCCCCTGAATACAAAGGGTGTGGCCATGAGTAATTGACTTGCTGACCTTTGCCCCTCAACTTCCAAAGACAAAACCTGAGGGTTCCTGTGGCCCTAGGGACCAGGGAGTAAGAAGCAGGAGGTTAAAAGCAACAATAATCCACCTACACTGGTAAACAGCCCATACTTGGGTTACTCCCTAAGGCAAGTGAAGATAAACAGGTCATGTTCTGGTTAAACAACCTGCAAAGAAAAAGAATCGTTCCAAGGTTCCTCTGGGCAAAGTCATTTGAAACTCATCATGAACCCAATCCTACAGGGCCAACAGGTTGCACAGGATTATGCCACATCAATACCCTTGACCTGGCGAGTTTTAACCTTGAGATAGAAACTTACCTGGGCTCTCTCCCCATCTCTCACCTTTCCTTCAAACCCGGGTTAAAGGAAGAAAATGCACACATTTATATTATATTCACGCACACACGTGCGCTCGTGTGCCCGCACGCACGCGCACACACACACACACACACACACACACAGCAAGAATATTTAAGTGAATGGTAACTTCAAATAAATGGTAGGCAAGGGCAGTATGTTTAAGGTGGAGAAATTCGACAAGAGGTCCCAGCACAGCTCAGATGCCAGCCTTCCCTACCTGGCTCTCTTTGATTTAATTCCAGAGACCCGATTTACCCCCAGGACTAACAGAGGTGTCCCTGCAGCAAGAATGGCCTGATGTGTAACTAACAGGGCCTGCCGGGGCTGGGTGTTGCTCCCTGGCTAGGATGCAGACCCAGGGTGCCAGGGGGATATAGTTTTCCCCAGCCGTGGGAAGTGAAATAGTAGCTACAAAGGCTCAGCCTGAGACAGGAGGAGGGAGGGGCTGGGGGAGGTCACTCGAAGGACAGGCGATCCACTGGGGCAGAACAGAAACCTCAAGGAGCCCCAGAAGCTCTCTTACCTGCTTGTTGGGGTGAGACCTGTCAAAGCCCAGGAGCAGGTTAGAGGCCTTGCTGTGCAGGAGGAGATCGGCTGCCCGGAATGGGATGGAGAAGCCTTGGATGGTGTTGCAGAAGTCAAACGTGGTCCAGAGGTACTGGGCATAAACATCTGCAAAGATGTACTGCAGGGAAAGGAGGAGAGCTCAGGGCAGAGCCTGGCCGCGCCCCGAACTCCCCTCCCCAGCAGAGTCTGAGCGCCCACGCATGCAGAGGCCAGGGGCCGGCACCCTCGCACACGGTCTTCTTGCCATCTCCTGACAGTGAAGAGACTCCGGTGCACATCACACGAGGCTCGGCAAAGGAAGGGTGCAGACGGGCTGCGCTGAAGCCAGGTGGAGCTCTTGTTTACCCAGGTAATGAAGCGAGCCAAGCCTTTCTATTTTTTCTTTCAACTGACTTGGCCTTTCTCATTCCCTGGGGGGTGACCCGGTCACAATCAGAGGGCGGCTCTAGGAAGCCGGGCAGAGAAGCCCTGCTCTCCAGGCTGGCTGCACACGGATGGGCCTGCTCACTATCCGTGCATCCTCTGACACACCTTTCCGGGAAGACCCCTGACATCACACACACCCAGGAAGCTTAGCTTCCCCTTCTTGCCCCTGTGCCGGGTGACAGGGCAGCTCTGAGGACCCAGTGGCCACTGGGGCGGGCAGACTCACTGTGGGGCACAGCGGGCAAGCAGGGGCCTCACCTTATTTTGCTTCCCCACGGGTGAGTGAACAAGTCAGGCTGGAGAGTGACTGCCGGCCTGAAGAGTTCTCAAGGGGAAAGGATCAAAGCAATTCAACTGAACAAATGTGCACCGAATATTCACCCTGGACCAGATGCCGAGGGCGTCCCAGACGAAGCAGAGGACCCTTCCTCTTAAGCACCTTCCAGTCTAATGTGGGAGAAAGACGTGTCTACAGCCAACTACAATGCAAGGGGAAATGAGACCAACTGAGAAACCATGGACAGAGTCCTGTGAGAGCACAGACTATAGATCAGTTCCGGTTTGGGAGATCGGATATGACTCCATGGAAGATTTGGGCCTTGACGGGCAGACAAGACTTCCACGCCGCGTCGAGGGCAGTTTGAGTTTGGGAACAAAAGAGGAAGGAAAAAAAAAACAGTATGGGTTTGGTGACAGTCTTGGGGCTTGAGGGAAATATCAGGAAATTAAGGCTGGAAAGCCCAGAAGGTGGCAGGCCTTGCGTGCACACAGAGAGCTGGAGGACGTCCCCTGCTCCCAGGAGCACAGGGTGGCTCAGAGGACGACTGTGACCCAGAACCAGAGCTGGGGGGACCCAGCGCCACCAAAACTCAGCCACTGACATCCTAGAAATCACTGACGCACAGGAATCAGTCCAAGGACGCGTTCCCTAATTGATTCCACCTGCCCCAGACCCCGCTTCAGCTCGGAGCCCTTTCAGCTCTAACAGCCTCAGCCTGCAGAAACAATCTGCACTTGTCTACACGTTGCTTTCTGACATTCCTGCTCCTTCTCCTTCACGCGCTCTCCCCACATCCAGCCTGTAAACTTCCCAGGCATGCGTTTTATGTGTTCTCTCTCCTCTGTTTCCTCCACAGCATCTAATGTGAAACTCCAAACTCTGGAGAAGGCTAATTAAATCTAACTCTAAAGGGTAGTAAATGGTATGAAAGCAAAAACTAGCGGAACCAAAGGCAAAGTGATAAAAAAAATTAGGACCCTAAGGACCATCATCATTTGGGGCATAAAAGTGTCCCCTAGAAATAACACAGCCCATCTTCCTGCTCTGAAACCGTCTTGGTTATTCGGGGGAGGGAGTGTTCTCTCAGTTTGAAAAGTTTTCTCCAGAAACACCTATCCCATGGCTGCCTGCAGTTTCACATTTGAGGACCTAGAAATCCCATGTCCGGCCACAGAACGTATGATGTTCATGACAGTAGCTATGATTTTTCTTTTTTCTTTTTCTTTTTGTTCCTTTTGGCTGCGCCGCACAGCATGCGTGTCTTAGTTCCCCGACCAGGGATTGAACCCGTGGGCCCCTGCATTGGAAGCGCGGAGTCTTAACTATTGGACCACCAGGGAAGTCCAATAGCGACAATTTTTCAAGAGGCACTTAGTATGCACCAGGCACTGGGCTGAATGTTTGCACACCTTGCCTCTTTTCACTCACAGCGCCCCTGCAGCAACTCCAAGCTATGACACTGTCATCTCCTCTCTTACCAATGAGGACACTCATACTTAGAGAGGTCGGCTGCCCAAGGTGACCAGGAAGAGGCAGCATTCGTATCAGCGTCTGGCTGGTTCATCAAACCTTACCTCTCTCCTTCCAACAAAAAGGCAGTCTTTCCCGAATTGAATCCATAGGTCTTAGCCTGGACTGCTAGGCTCAGTGAAGTGCCTCCTCTCTTAATCCAGTCCCCAAGCTTCCCTGGAAACGCTCTTGCCTTCTGCGACACTGTCGTATCATCGCTCCACGCCCCACCCCTGACCATCTGTCTTTGGCTCTCTTGCCAGCCCCTCTGTCTTCTTCAGCTCCTCGCCCTCAGGTGACCCTGACTCCTCCATCCTCGGCTGCTACCGTGGCTTATGGCTCATCCTTCCAGAAGCTTCCACCACCGCCCCTCCAGGAGCCCGCATTCCAAGACTCTCAAATCTCCACGCCCACCCTGATGTCTTCCCAAGAGTCTAGTTTTCATGACCTTCTTTACCTTCTCAGTCAGCATCTCCACCCGGATGTGCCCAGATATTGCTCTCTGTCCAAAACTGAATTCTTCGCCACCTGCCCCCCAAAACCCACTTCTCCCTCCCCATGTCCCGAGCCCTATCCACGTGACACCTTCCCCGGCCCCATTACTCACCATTAGGGTCTGGTTTCTACTCCACTGCCTTCCCTTACTTTCAATCGGCCACCTACCCTGTTAGGTTTTCCTCTAAAAGGTCTTTCACAATCAGTGCTTTCCTTTTTCTTCCCAGTGCTACTAGTGTAGCCCGTGGTCCTACTAGAGACTATGAGGAAATTGGGGTCGGCACTGGGTTCTACTCATCCTCCTGGCTTCTAGGACCAGCAGGGAGCGAGACCCTTAGAGGGTGGATATTAGGTTTGGTAAAGTGACCGGGCAACTTCATGCCTATAGTAACCCACAGGCTCCCTTTCTTACCATCCTCTAACCTTGCCCTTCCAGCCCATCCTGCATGCTGCCGGCAGACCAGACACAGGTCCCTAAGGGACAGTATTCACAGTCACCCGTCAGCTCCAAGGTTCTTCCATGGCTCCCTCCAGTCCTCAAGGCACAGGGAAAACTCCTCCCTCTTCAGGTGGGGCCCCACTGACATCATTAAGCCATTCAGTGCAAACACTCCCCTCCCCGCCTGCAGAGAAAACACATTTGGCACCCTGAAGCCTCTGCCCATGCCCTTCTCCTCCCTGATCCCCTAGGGTTCCCACCAGCTCTGCTCCAGCTACAGAAATCTGTCCATCTGTGAAGCTCCAGCCCTAGTCCCGAGCACCCACGAAGCCTTCACCTCTCTGACCCAACGTTACTCTAATGACCTGCAGCTTCCATCCCACCCTTAGGCACGTGCTTCCTGCCGCTAGGTAACATCCTCCAATGTGCACAGAGTACGAAGGCACGGGACGTCCTACTCTGCTTTTAGTCCCGGGACGCCTGGCTGTCAAGTCTGCTCGAGGCGACCCTGCAGACTGGCCAGCAGAGCTGACCTACTAGATGCTTCCTAACCTGGGCAATTTCAGGAGCATCCTCACCGCCACCCCCCACCTTTCCAAGCATGTCTGCAATCACTTAATATTCCAGACATGCTTTATCTTTTCCTTTAGCTTAACGCTACGCTCCCTCGTAAAACACAAAGACCTCCGGAGAGATAACAAAAGTCGCTACAGAATTCATCCCCATGTCAGCCTAAGTGACTCTCTCCAGTTTCGAGTGAAGAAGTCAAGAGTACCGTGAAAGGAGGATGGGCAGACGAAGGAGGGAACGGACTCACCTCCAGGAGGTGGGAACCAAGGGAAGAAAGAGTGTTTCACCGTCTCACCCGGGACCAGCCTCTGCCTAGAAAAAGGCAGGACCAGCCCTCGCATCTGTGGAGGCTGGGAAACCTGACCACACATCCAGTGACCTTCAAAGAGCCCAGACATGTCTGGACACTGCTGACTGATCCCGGGGGGCACTGCGAGGCTGGTGGAACTGTCAGGTGGCTGGAGCCGCACGCTGTCCAGGCGGTGGCACACAAGGGACCGCAAAGAAGGAAGTGGGACGGCGGGCTGATTCGAAAATAGACTCAAACTCTCACGTGACCCCACAGCCGCTCCATTTACCTAAGCAGCGCCTTCTTTCCCCTCCTGCAGGCCACGCCCCCCAGACTTCCACGTGGCCCCTTCGTGACACCTTAGCCCTTCCGAGCAGCTGCGAACAGTCATTTCCACCATTTCCAATCGCCCTCCGTGGCAGCCACGCTAACGTCTGTGCACAGGTGATTTGCCTGGGCCCAGCACCTTGGCGTAGAGGGCAAAGCACTCAGCCATGGGGGATGTTTATCAGGAAATGGTAGGTCGAGTGGGGCAATCTGCCTTCCAAGGGACAAAGGCAAAAGTAACCTAAGTCATCAGCACAGTAAGAGTCACTTCCTTCCTGAGACGTCTGAGGAGGGGTAACAGCCTCCTCTGGGGAGTTACAAACCCAACAGGGAAGGCAGCATCCCTAACCTCACTCAGCCTGCTCCAGCCCCAGGTCCAACAGCCACCAAGTTCTCCAAGAAGGCAGCCCTAGGCATTCTCCCACCAGCTCCAAATCATCCCCAACTCAGCCCTGAGAAATTGAAGCAGCCCTCCTCTTCAAGGTGACAGCACTGAGGCCGGGGGCCCATGGCTCCCACCTCACCTCCAGCACCTAGAGCTCCTCTACTGCAACCATTCCCTGGTTCTCCTTCCTTCTTGCCCTAGCCCCTGCCCTGCTCCTTCACCCTCTCCAAAAGCCCCAGATCCCCTCCCCGCACTAAACCACCCCCCGCCGCAAGCCCCTAACTTCATCTTTCCTGTCTTCTGACTCTTCCGACTGTTGGGTTTAGCAGCTGCTCACCGCAACCCGCGACAAGCAGGAAGGGAGACGGAGCCTGCTGACAGACATCTGTGCCCTGCGGTCAGAGGCGAGGAGGGGACGAGATGGGGCTGAAAGGGACAACAGAGCAGTTTCAAGACCACAACTTCAGCAAGAGTTAACTTCGGGACAACGTGTAATAGAACTACTACTAATAATAATGGATAGGTGCCACCTGACACAGAGACTAATCCAAGGGTTGTTTGATTCTGATTCTTGAGAGGCAGATCGATCCACAGGAGATGCAACACGGCCAGCAAGCTGCACCCTGGGGCAGGGCTCCCCAGTCACTCGAGGGACCGGGAGTCCCCGGTACCAGGCCTGCCAGTGCAGTGGTGGGGAGGGCGCGGCGGGCCTGCTGTCCAGACTACAGAAGCGATTCCAACCCCTTTCTGTGCTTTTCTTCACAGAGGGAAGAACTGCTCGGTCACCTTGGAGTTAGGTTAGAGGGGAGTTTGTCCTAACTGCCCCTCCACTTTGAGACCATCGGACAGGGCTGATATTAACTAGTAGGTACCAGTAGCACCTATTCTAGTTGTTAAAAAACAAGTGCTTCTGTTAGCAAATAGGCAGTTTAAACCCAGGAGCGGCCCCTCCTAAAGCTCCACTGGCCTGGTCCCCTCCCCAGGCCCAGCCCACAATCCAGCAACTGAAAGGTTAATGCCTGCCTCAGCAGGGTGGCCTTCAAAGCCCAGCTCCCTCCAGACTGGGTCTGTTCCAATTGGTCAGGGCCATTCCAGTGGCTAAATATTTTGAATACAGTCCCTGCTAACAGACCACAGGCAACCTGAGAAGCCAGCACTGCGGGGGCAGGGGGGCGGGGGTGGACCTGGTCAGAGGACCCTGTGGATTTCGCTCTCTCCTTTCTGGATGAGCAAAAAGCAGCAGCTACCCCGTACCTTCGCTTTGGCTTCTAAGGAGCTAGTTTTCGAGCATCCTTAGAAGCAGCCATCCTATCCTAGACATGAGCTCGGGATCACTAGAGCGGGGAAGAAGGCAACCAAACACAGCTCTCCAAGCTAAAGGTACCTAACCAACAGGAAAGCCTTGCTTCCCGCACCCCCCTCTTCCTCCCTGGGGCCCAGGCCCATCTCAAGTCTAGGCTTCCTCCAAATCAAACTGCCCGGGTTCCACTGCAGAAACAAAGCCCCGGGGCAGACAGCTGGGAAAACAAATGAGGAGCCGCAGCAGGATCAGCTGCCCTGGTTTTCCCTTCTAGACCGGTACAGGCTGGAGGGAAGCGGGGGGGGGGGGGTACACATGCACACGCAGGTACACACGTGTGTACACACACTGGTGATACCCATGAAACCAAGACTTCAGCGGCTGCCCTGGAGGACCTAGATTAGACCCCAGTGCAAGCCCCAGTGGCCCTGGGTAACATTTTTGCCACCTAGGAAGCAGGCGACTTATTTGGCAGTTGTCAGACGCTTTGGGCTTTAACCTGCCCTTGTTTGTCTAGAAATCCTGCCTGGCCAGGACCTGGCCTGCTTGATTATGCACAGCTCTGCCCTGAGAATGACATTCTGTCACCGACTCCCAGGTAAGCAGAAAAACAGTCCCCGGCTGCCTGTCACGTGGCAAAGACGCCCAAGCGCTGCATCTCCCAGCCCTCCTGTAGCGCAGCCATGGTCCCAAAAGACAGCCCCACGCGGTCACGACAGGTGACGTCCTTACACGCTTGTTGTCCGCAGGACTGTGGTAGAACTGGGCGATCACAGCTTCACTGCTGTTCCCCTCGCCAAAGTTCAACTTCTCTGAGATTCTCCTGAATGATCTTCCGTAGTCGTAAGACACGTACACCTGGAAGACGGAGGTGGGAAAGAAAAGGATCGGTGAGAAAAGTGGCAGAAAGGCGGCTCCCTCCGCCTCCACTTGCAAACGCGTCCCCTGCGCCCTGAGTGTGGTTCCCAGCGGGTCCCTGATACCATGAAATTACAGGTGTGAAGACAACCCACAAAGGAGAAGCAGGCCACCTCTGTGTCTGTCCCCAAGTCGGTGGCCTCTTTTCTGAGGCCACAACAATCCCCTGGAGGGGGAGACACGCAGACAGAAAGCATGATAAGCTCCTCACCACGGCTGGGTTGAGTGTTTAACAAACTACATCCAGAGGCTGAGAAAATGTGATTGTCTGAGGGGAAGGGACTGAGAATTTGTTTTGCCATCTGTTGAAATGTCCCCAAAAGGTAATCTAATTCTCATCCTTCTGCTGGGGAGTTGTCCTTACAGCATTCCAGACGATTAAAAAAAAAAAAAAAAACCCTCATGGGTTTTCACAGAGTAGCCCCAGAGATGAAAAAGAGAGCAGTGCTAAGTGATTAAGTATGCACAGAGGAGTCCCAGAACCCCCCTCCTCCAGCACCCTGACCCTGTAACATGGGAGATTCTGAGTTTAGAGGAACAGCAGGGGGGGCCATGCAGTCGCCAACGGTATTTACTTCTCTCCTGCTTCCGGGCCTCTGGCTTCCCGGTAACCACAGGTATGAAACAGAAGAATAACTTGTGCACTGAGTGTCTACCAGGTGCCCGGAGGCTACCTGAAAGCCATCACACCTCAAGAAAGGGATGGAAGAAATGGAAGCTGTCAGATAGTTTGTCCCTAGACTTTACTAGGCACTGTGAAATTAATACAGTCAGTGGGTTTAAAATGAGCCTGACAGGTGAATATAACACTATAATGTTATGGACACTATGAATATAATACTGAGTTAGAATTGGGGAAAGTGTTAAAGTAAAAGGACAGGTGAATCCCAAGAAGAATGGGAACTCGGGACGAATCCCATTGACTCAGCAGCAAACACGTTCTGAGGGCTTCATGTGAGCCAGATGCTGCGCTAGACACCAGGCATACAAAGACACGGCCCTTCACACAGTGGGCATGTAAACATGTCACTGCTGGTAAACGATGCCCCCACGTGAACAATGAACTCCACGATGTTTGTGCAAAGAAAACTGAGCGCACATGCGGGTTATTAATATTTATTAGATGTCGAGGTTGGAAGAGCACAGACAGAACCTCTGCCAACGTCTGGAAGAATTCCTGTTACAAACACACACACTTAAGCACAGCACGTGTTCCCCGACTACCAAACACATGGTAAGGGGCTGCCACAGAAACAGCTTCCTAAATTCAGCAGGTTGGGAGTTCAGAGATCATTTGAGTGGTAGGAAGACCAAGACTTTCTCACTTCCATCCTCCAGGCCAAGAACAGACATGAAGTGTTCCTTGTGACATTCAAAGTCACACACAGCAAACTGACGGCTCCTCCAAAAGGGGGCTCAGGCTCCTTCCAGCCCTAGCATCATCCCCTACACGGATAATCCACAATCCACTCCGTTACCTCCTCAGAGGCACAAGTGTGATAATAAGCTCACATTGGGGCGGCATTTTTCAGTAACGATACTCTTTTGTATACATCAACTCTCTTCATCTTTAAAAACCCTGTGAGTGGGTCTCTCCGTTGCCACTTTCTGTGGACCTGGAACATAGCAGGTGCTCAGAAAAGAATTCAGAAATGAATAAATTTCACTATAAACCACAGCATGAGTAAATGCATTCGTTCTGTAAGTGAACAAAAGAGAGTGAAATGAATAGATCCCGGTGAACAACTGTTTACATTTAAGAGATAAAACTCAGAGAAATGAACGACTAGCCCAAGGTCATGCTGCTAGAAACTGACAAAACTAGGAGGGGTTCCTCCAAGCCCAAGTTCAGCTGACTTTCCACTCTCTCAAGTCAACGTTCGGGGTGAATGTTCTCCTCTGCACGCTTACGTTTCTCTGCTAAAGAGGAAGATCACACACCAAAGCTACAGCCCAGGCACTGGAAGGAACACTGGATGAAGAGAGAAAACACCACCTTGAATGAAGCACGGGGCCTTCCCCAGACACCCCGCCACACCTCTGCGACACCCTCTGGTGGTGGACGTGCGGCCACCCTCAAAACCACAAACCGCGCCCTTCACATTCTCGTCTGTAAGCAAACGCCATCCCTTTGGGGCTCATACTAAACAGAAGTGAGGAAGGTATGTGAGGGTCTCACACTACTCAGCAGCCTTGCTTCCTTCCTCCAGGCTGGACAACTCCAACACGGCATTTTGAGCCTATCCTCACAATTCTTATCCCTATTTGATCAACAAATCAATAGGGCAAAGGCAAGCTCGGGGCTGTGCGCAGCTATTCACCTTCCTCCACGGTGAAGGGCCCTGCAAGGGCCTCTTCCAGTGTTCAGACGAGGCCAAGTGGGCTGATGACCTCATGGCCTCCACACAGCACCCCGGTTGGTACATTCTGGGTCAGGGTTTCTTTCCCTAACATGCTGCCTCACTCATGGCCCACAGTGAGCTCCAGGAGAACTGAGGCAGACGCCCCCAGGCTCACTCATCCTGTGCTTCTACCGTTTGCTTTGCATCCAGACACAGGTTTCTGCACTAATTAGTCTTCTCTGGCCTCCACAGGACACTACTCCCTTAACTAATAAAGAAGAAAGGAGTTTCTCTTTTTTTTTTTTAATTAAAGTATAGTTGATCTACAGTAGTATATGAGTTTCAGGTAGACAACATAGTGATTCAATATTTTTATAGATTATACTCCATGTAAAGTTATTACAAAACAAGGGCTCTATTTCCCTGTGCTGTACAATACATCCTTGTGGCTTATTTACTTTATATACAGTAGTCTGTATCTCTTAATTCCACACCCAGTTTCTAAACTGCCAGAAGTTGCTAGTTAGATCAGTCTTGCCTCTAAAGATGGTCCTTCAGAGTGAACGGTTTTAAATTATTTCCCCTGTACTTCAAAACCATAAATAATAACGAGAAGGAGGAGGGGAGGGGGAGAAGGGTTAAAGTGTCCAGAAAGCATCTCCGTGTCTGGTGCTGTTCTAAGTACTTTACACCCGTACTTCTCAAACTGTAGCACGCCTACAAATCACCCAGCAGGACACAGGTCAAAATGCAGACTCAGATTCAGGAAGTCTGGGGTAAGATTAGAGATTCTGCATTTCTAACCACCTCCCACGAAACCCGCACACTGCCGGTCTGCAGACCACCCTTTAGGAAGCAAGATTTTACAAGGACTATCTCACTGATGGATGAGAAAACCAAGGGGAAATGAAGGAATTGGCTCAAGGTCAGACTGCTGATGGTAGAGCCAGGATTCAAACCCACACATTCTGCTCTCAGACCTCGGGCTCAGCTAGACTCCAGCTCCCACAGGCTACAGGCGCGGGCCCTGCTCCCCTGCCAATCCCCAGGGGCACCAGTCACACCACTCTGGGTACAAGGGCAGTGAGTCCTACCATTCTTGATGCCTCCCCTGGTTGATTCTGGTCTTCTGGTAGACACTATCTCTGGAAAGCTCTTTGGTCAATTATGTGGCAACCGAGTACTTGATAAAATACGTCAGGAAGGTGCAGAAAGGAAGAGGCGGGGACGGTCAAGATAAACACCACCTTCGGTTTCCTTTCATCTACAGGCTTATCACAGAAAAAGACAGGTCCTGCAGGAGCCATGCTTCATGGACTCACACTGGCTACAAGTTCATCGGGATATTCTTTTTTTTTTTTCTGTTTAAGAGCAAATCTTCCGGGATTCCAGCTTCCAGATCCATCCCTTTTTTATATACTGAATATGTATGAGTTGGCCGTTCTCCAACTCACACAGTTCCTAATTTGTATAGGTTCTGTTCCTTTTGGATTGCTGACGGGGCCCTGTGAACCGTGCTTCCAGTCTTTAAAGAAAATTTAGATTGTTACTACTCCAGCACCACCTACTCCTGCCTCTGAGTCAGAATTTATTTTTGCATTAACTTTCCACATGAGAACATCTCAGTTTCATCTGCCAGTTCTTTAATGTAGCTTATGCATTGATGAGGGAAATCTCTGCCATCCCAATTTATTATCTCCAAGCACGAAGTTTCCTTTCCACTTAATCTTAGCGTATACTTCATTCCAGAATAGTTTATCGTTTCAAATGTTCAATGGGTCCTTAGGAAGAATCACCCAAATATTTAGGCAGAGTGAGAATTGGGTTTGGATAGACTGGCAATATCTGCAGGGTGAGCAACCTTCCTGGTTCATCCAGGACTGAGGAGGGTCCCGGGATATAGGACTTTCAGTGCTAAAACGAATGCTGGTTACCATGGCAACACTACACCCTCACGCACTGACCGAGTACATGATGGGGTCTTAGCCCCAACCCTGCCGCAGACATGCTGAGTGACCCCACGCAAATCACTGAATGCCTCTCGGCTCCTGTTTGTACCACAAACAGTAAAAAGATAGGTCTTCGCCAAAAATACTATCTGCACAAAGAATTTTTAAAATACATAAAAACCCTAAGGAGGATTTAATACAGTAGGGCAGAGAGCTGTCTCCTGTGCTCAAAAGAGATGCCTCTGAATACAGGGGCCTACGGACTCTCACAGGCCAACAGTCATCAATACACTGCCATCTGTGCTTGCCAATCCTGATCGCATTTATAACTGGGCCAAAGTCATGGCCCCAAACAAGCCTAGCCCTGCATCAGGTCACTGCACCCAGCTTGGCTGTCAGCTGCAGCGGTTTCCCACCACCACTGCTCAGCACCCACCCTGGGCCAAGTTACACATCACGATAGCCAGCCCTTCGTCTGCCCTCCCCAACTGCCCCCATTCAGCTCCCCAGAAAACAGCCCCTGGGGTGCCCTCTGGTCCCCTACCTTGGAGCACATCCAAACCAGATGGTGGATACAGAGTGAGGAGCCTCATGGAGACCAAATCTAGGCTCAAGAATTCCAAGTATGTCCTCCAGGCTGATGGGACAGTGCTAGCAAAGTCATCAGGGGCTTTCCTCTGGCCAGAGTGCAGAGTGACCGAACCTCCACAACGTGGTTTTCTGTCCACAGCCTCACCCTGACCCGAGGCAGGGGCTGTTCCTCTTCCCCACAAGGGGAGGTTCGGAGAAGGGGCCACAGACTTTGGACCCAAGGGCTCACTCTGGCCCTCATATATGTTTTACTTGGCCCACACGCAGTTTGTAAAAACTATACGTCAGCTGCCAACTTGTAAGACTCAGCAGTTTTCACGTAAAAATCCCCACCTCTGAGCTTCTCTCAGAAAATCAGATCCAGCAGCACTGGGCCCTGCATGGCAACCAGAGCTGAGAGCCAATAACAGCCCAGAAGCTCAAAGTCCCTCCACTTCCCAGTGTCTTATACCCTGAGACCAAGTAGCATCCACCACCATGTTCAAATCAAGATACTGGTGAATGTTTCTTGAACCTGCATCTCTACCAAAAGTGGGGAAAAGTCCCAGAGGGCCACATACTTCAAGAAAAATGGGAGAGATCCTTCCTCCTTGTGGAGGTGAAGAGTGTTATAAACGTGGAGGCAGCTTCGCCCCCGCCCGTTACCCACCTGGCCTCTATCACGGGTCTTTTGAGTGTGTGACCCTTGGTCTAATGTCTTCAAAGCACCTAGGCTATTAAACATTGTAAGGTGCCAACTGTGGAAATTAAGAGTCTGAGCGATTCAGATTCAAGGACTCACGCAACTGTAACGGGTTAGAAGAAATCAGCACATGGGAAAGACCCATTCGGTTCCATCGGGCTCCACTGCCGACGGACAGCTCTGCCCAGGAACGCACTTCCGGCATTCTGAGCAGATGCGACAATCGAGATCACACCCTCCCACTGCACAGAAGTCACCACACATCACATGGGTCTCTTTGCAACACTGCCTGCACCACCCTGTGTTCCGCGAATAAGGGATATATGTTATTTTCCAGATTCTCCCAATTACCCAATATTTTGTCTGGCACGATAACCTCGATGGATGAGAAAAAGGCGTCCTGGCTGCACAGAGGAACGCCCAGAGCGACACCAATACTTACATCGCTGCTCTTGGGCCTCGCCAACGCCAGGCTGTCCCGGGCCAAGGCCACGATGACGTTGCTCTTCTCTCCGGCCCAGTGCACAACCATCTGATTGTGGGAATCATTCAGACTAACCTGAAAGAGATCAAACCAACACAGAAATTAGGACCCATGATGAGTGACGGCCACCAACTTTCTAAAGCAAGACTCTCTCCCCCTCTGTCATGACTAAGTGCTTACACTTGGAGCACCGGGCCAGGGTGGCCCGTTTTTCCCTCTCTGCAGATTCCACCAGACTCAACTTCCCCAAGAAAAAACACTAGCCCTCTGCTGTGTGGCATTAACCGGATTGCAAAACATCTTCTTCGCAGGCTCTCACTGGCATAACCAATAACTTGGCTTATTTTTGTCCTTTGTGAAATCAACCTCTGGTTATTCTCATCCTTCCTCCATACGTGGGACATGCAGTCTTCAGATTTGAAACCAAAACACTGAAGCATCTTCTTCATTTAGAAAAGGGACACAAGTCGGAAAGACCACATGCTTTCAAACTTCTGTTCAACCTAGTTCTCTCTGGCCTCCAGGTGACATTGCTTATCCTTAGCTCATAACAAGGAGGAACAAAAGGAAAGCATCAGCTTTATTTAGCTAGTTTTGAAGGATTCCAAGTAAGGAAATATTTTCCAGGACTCCACAGAAATGACCTTCGGTTTACTGTGAACAGTAGTTCCCAGGCTTCTGGGTTTTGTAAACCAGTAAAACGGAGAAGAATTAGGCAGGCCAACAGGAGACTGGTCGGCCACCTCTATTTCGCCAGGTAAGAACATTAATGCAAACAGCCACCGTGTCAGAGCGTGGCTAGCTGTTCTCTGGATCTCTGTCCCCGGCCTCCTGAGGACACAGCAGACTGTTGGCCCAGGCCTTACGATGGGGTGTGGCCTCACACGGCCCTGTTTTCTTTCCCTACCTGCAGGCTGCATTCAGTCCCAGAGGAGAGTGGGGCCACAGGACAGAAGGAGCCCGAGTCCCCGAGGAGAAGGCCCTCCACTAGTTTTGCACTTCTCATAATGGGGAGATGCATTCACACCACTGAGCTCCTGGGATTCACCTGTTACGCAGCCGCCCCCTTCCAAAGCAACACAACCACCATCCAGAATCACCGCCGTGTTCCAAAGCAACACAACCACCATCCAGAATCACCGCCGTGTTCCAAAGCAACACAACCACCATCTAGAATCACCGCCGTGTTCCAAAGAAAGGACATTTTAACACAGAAAACTGAGGAAAAGGAAAGATAGACTCTCAGAATCAACAGTTCTTTCTGATAGGTTCTGCTTTATGAAAAGCTAACTCCATTCCTCTGATTTTTCCTTTCACCCGTCACTGACGGACAGTTCAAGGGCTGGCATCTTGGCACACCTGAGGCAACCGTTTCACCCCCCCCCCTCCGTGTGGGAAGAGCCAACTGATGACCACACACAAAAATTCTGAGAGCTGGTGTGAACGTTCAGGACAAAAGCCCCCCAAAAATCCGGAGCACAAGCAATGCCTGGGAGAAGCCTATCCCAGCGGCCCCTTCAACCTCGGCTTGTCTCGGGCACAGGAGAAGGAAATCGAGCTTCTGGACCCCGAGGAGCCTCTGCACCGTCCACCTGCACGCTTCCCCACCCTCACCCTACCCCGCCCACCCCACCTCCGGGACTGATGCAAAGTACACACCTGAGCTGATGGGCCCTCAGAGCAGAAAACCCTCCCCTCTCCATCCCCTTCCCCTCCCCCCTCCCTCCCCCAGCTGCTTTCTCCTTTCCCCTCCTCATCCCGCCCACTCCTTATAGTGCTCTCAGACTGTCCGAATCGAGAAGGGAAACACCTGTGCCACCAACTTGGCTGACAGAATAACAAAAGAGCTAATCCTTAACTACATTGCTTTGGGTCTTAAGCACCTGCACCTAATTTGATCCAGGACCCAAGCTCTTTGGGGAAACAGGTGAAATGAGGCCTCTTTAAAGAAAAAGCCCCTGGATATATTTTTTTTTTTTTTTAGGAAAATATGTCATTCCAAAACATTCCTTCTCACTCCCAGAGAGGTAAGTCCAGGCAAGCATCGACAGAGACGTGCAAATAAAAAATAGAAATAAGTAAACTATTGAGCCCAGATGCTCGGGGTTGGGGGGGGGGAAGTAGCTAAGGGAATCGCCACCAGCTGCAGAGCCTTCCTCCAGCCCTCCCTCTCCCCCTCTCCTGCCAGCCCTCGCCTCTGGGAAGAATCTGGAAGCATCTATGGATCAGAAGCCCACCATGCAAAGGTGCCCTGGGAATTCAGGCTAACAGCCTTCTCCCTCCAAAACATCCTCACCCTTAGAACCAGAGGGTAACAAATTGAGGATTTATGCAAATGTCAGTCGATAAAGGATTTGGAACCTGGAAGAATCACTAAGTTCATCCAGGGTCTGAGATTTAAAGCCCAGCAATGTTGCACTCAGGCAACCTCAAAACAGCCCCATGGGCAGGTTCACAATCAAGTAACGCTTGGAGCAGGTTACAAAGCCTACAGTGATCAGAGCGGGAACAAGGACTGAACACAACTTGGTAAAGTCTTTCTATTCAGAGGACGTGAGATTTATGGGGCCCCCTCAACCAATCCTAGGAGAGGTGAAGGGGTGAGAGCAGCACAAAGGAGGCATCCGAACATCCAAGGGCTTTTTTTTACAAAGGAAGCCCAGAAGGCGAGCTTGGTGAAACACCTTTAAAAAAAAAAAAAAAAGATTTTATTAGATGTCCCTTTCACTCCTAAAAGGGTAGCCCAGTGCGAAGAAAAAAAAAAATCTCAGGCGAGGAACGGCTTGTCCAAGGGCCACCAGGCAACTCACACAACAGCTCAGCTCCTTCCCTTGGCGGGATGTCAGCGCGCGCCGCGCACCTCCTGGTCAGGGGGTAACTCCCTGGGGAGCTGCCTGCCTGGCTGAGGCTGATCCCCACTAAAGCCCAGTTGCCCACCCCCCCACAGCACAGTGCAGAGTCAGCTGTGGGAATCCACCACGCACCAGGCAGGCTGGCAAGCTGTCCGGTTTACTAAGGCAGAGACATCATCGCGCTCTCTGGCCTCACTTTCCGCCTCTGCATCTCCCCTTGGTCTTCATCCCCTCGTCCCCACCCCAGGAGAAAGGGAAGATGTCAAAGCAGGCCCTCCATGGACAGGGACCAGGCAACCAGAGGTGCAAGAGTAGCCCCCAGCGATCATAACACCTGCAGGTGCCAGTGCTGGGTCCCTGCACTTAGTGGGTGGTTTCCGGTTCGTTCGGGTCCTCCTCCATCACCAGGGATTTCCTCCTGGCTTCAGCCCCTAGCCTCCCCCATCACCAGCCCTCTTGGCGCAGCTGCAGGCCTCCCGATTTCCGGATCACTCCTATCAGCCTTGCTCACTCAGGTCCCAAAGACCGCATGGAGAGGAGTGGGCACATACGGACCCAGAAGACACCAGTCTGGGAGGGAGTGAGAGCCGATGGGAGGGTGGCTTTTCGACAACAACATAACCTTGATGTGCAGTCAGCTATAACTACAACCCCGGGGGGTGAACAACCTTCCCTCTCCGATCTCCAGCTCACAGGCTGTAGCTGGAGCTCGATAAATGAGCCACAATTAATCGGAGCTGTAATAAAGCAGCAGGGAGAGGGCCCAACGCCTCCCCCTCAGAAGGCAAACAGGAAAATCACATGCCACAGAAGTCTCTGCACAGAGAAACTGCCTCATAAACAACAAACAGCATCGGGGTCGGAGCTTCAGGCCTCTGCGAACATCACAGGCAGGTCGTTAAGAGTCAAGGTAGCCCCCCCCAAGTCACCCGGTTCAGGGGTCCCAAACCCAGCTAACAACCAGAGACCCCAGAAAGGCCCCACCCCAGTCCTACTGATTCAGAACCCTCTGACTGGAGCCCAGAAATCAGTATTTTTAAAGGACACGCCCCTGGTGTCTCTCATGTAGCTTATTTAGGGAACCATGAATCTAGTTCACTCCCTTCCTCCTGGCAGAACCTGAATGACAGTGGCTGGAAGACTCACTCTTTCTGTGAGGGTCTGTCTTTGGGTGTCCTGGGTAGCTGTTAAAACCCTATGATCTACTGATGTATGCCACAACATGGATGAGCCTCAAAAACACGATGTTAAGGGAAGGAAGCCAGACATGGAAGTCACATGTTACATGATCCCACTTATACGAAATAGCCAGAACAGGTAAATCCATAGAGACGGAAAGCAGGTTGCTGGAGTGGGTCTCTGGTCAAAGCAATCCTTCAAAATGCTGTAAGCGGCATCTGCAAAGCCACAGCATCCCTGCGGGCCTGGTCCCTGGTCCCTGGTCCCTGGTCCCTGGCTGGAGCAATGGCCATAGGCTCAGGGCTAGCATCCACTTCGCAGTTCACAAGTCATCACCTGGGTCCCCGTCAACCCACACATCGTCTCAGTCTCCCGGCAGGCCCCGGCGTTCCAAAGAGATTAAGTGTTTTGCTTCACTCTTCGGAGAGGGGCAAGAAGCTGCTGCCACCCAAGCTCCAAGCTCTGGGTTGTTAGAAATAGAAGGAAGCCAAAGAAATTGCTTGTTGTGGGAAGGTGGTGATTGCTTATACACTGAGGCCCACTAAGGGCTAGGTACCCTTTGGGGCTCTTTACTGACTTCTCACCTGTCAAGAGTACACAGAGCAGGGGGCTTCCCTGGTGGTACAGTGGTTGAGAGTCCGCCTGCCGATGCAGGGGACACGGGTTCGTGCCCCGGTCCGGGAAGATCCCACATGCCGCAGAGCGGCTAGGCCCGTAAGCCAGGGCCGCTGAGCCTGCGCGTCAGGAGCCTGTGCTCCACAACGGGAGAGGCCACAACAGTGAGACGCCCGCGAACCGCAAAAGAAAAAAAAAGAGTACACAGAGCACTTCTGGGGGAAATCAGCGCGACAAGTCTGACAAGTAATAAGAAATTTACAATAAAACCCACCAAAATCTGTATAGTCATTGAGTCTTATTCAGAAGGATGGGGGCCCTTAATGCAAGGGGTCTCATGCCATCTCCATTCATTTCTTCTGCCATTACGTCTCTCAAATTGGTCAAACCCAAAGATCAGGATGTCCTAGACACCCACAGCCTGTAGTCCTCACCACTCCTTCTTTCCAGAACACAGGATGAGAAGGACAAATAAGGCAGCCTGGTTCATTCCACTGCCCCACTAGCAGTGAAATACAAAGAAGCATTTTTAAAATTCTACAGTGAAGTATAAAACAAATATCCTGTCCTTCAGCTGCAAGGACAGACGTAGCTGCTAAATCCTCGGAACTGCAGGATGGACCTGAGGAAACCAAAGACAGGCACGCAAGGTCCAAGCATAACAAGGTTTCTCAGACCATCTGTTTGCACGACCTAAATGCTGGTTATGCAAATCGCCCCTCCATGTCCCCTTTTGAGACTGTGTTCCCACTATATTTAGTAAGCTCATTTCCCTCCCTGGACTCTCCACCTCCGAAGGAGAGCTGAAATCTGGTTTAAGAGCTCCCTGCAGAGAGGCCCTGTCCTGGCCTCTCCACTCATCTCACTGATGCTTCACCCAGAGAATTCGTTAACTACTTCTCTGATCATTGCAGGCTGCCCATTTCACAGACAAGGAAACAAAGGGAGAAAGACCTCAGACTAAAAAACTTAGCGTTTCACTATAATCTCCTTAACTAGAGTAATGAGCTCTCTTTAGATTTATTTACATGCCTCTTCCTGACTTACAGTATCAGCTCGGAGAGACTTTAGTTCGGATTAATCTTTGGCAAGTAGAATCCACCTCTATCTGCCACTCCCTCCTGGTGAAACCCACTTTGTCATTTAGCAAATAGCCCGCTCTGCTGCTCTGGGAGGGCTCCCTATAAAAAAAGAACTGTGAAAAATCTCTTTGTCATGAAAATAATCACCCCTTAATTCACCAGTTGGCAAGTAAGAAAAAGAAGAAACTATCCGGTCCAGAAGGAACCTCAGGGAACATCTTAACCACCTTCCACACCTTGCAGATGGGGTTAAACCCAAAGAAAGATCTAGAGGTGGGGTTTCCATCTGCCTTAAAACCCAGGACCGCAGAGTGGGGCACACAGCACTGAGAGCACAGCAAGCCCCTCACCGGTGTTTACGGGCTGCTGGAACACTGAACCAGGACTAGCCTTAAATCAGGATTCACCTGTGTAGGATGGTTCCAGAACATCCACTTTCCCTGACCCTCCACTTTGGCTCTGCAGCTCCACCATAAATAGCCCACCACCTCATTCATTCAGTAGAGATTTACTGAGCACTTACTACATACCAGATGCTCTACTAGGTGTTAAAAAAACAGCAGACTTCTAGGTCCTGCCTCGTGACTCTTAAATCAGTAGGGGAAACAAACGTTAAACAATTAATTTCATGAATAATACTTACAGATGTTAAATATGGGAGCCGGGGGGGTGGGCATAACCAAGTGCAGGGCTGCACTGAAGACAAGACCCCCAGTGGGTACCACAAGGATGAAGAGGGAGGAGTCCAGGGCAAAAGGGATGGAGAACAGAAAAGACAGATCCAGAGGAAGAACAGAGCGAAATCCAGGAACGGGCAGGGACCTGGAACTTGACAAATTTGAAAAGTTGAAAGTAAACTGGTGTAGCCAAGGAGAGCCAAGGAAAGGGTGGCATTATACGAGCTCTCTAGGTTTTGAAGGGGGAACAAAAGAGATCACAGCCACCGGACCCCTGGCTGAAAGCAAGGCTTTCACTGCAATATTTACAAGAGGGAAAGGTGCCACCGTAAATCTGAGACAAGTCAGAGGCTTGGGTTTGAGTCCTGATCTCGACGACTGATGGGCTGCACAACTTGGGGGACGTCCCTTTGCCTTCTGGAGCCTCAAGATACTCATCTGTGAACTGAGAATAATAATAAGGCTTCCCTGAAGATGTGTGACACCACAGAGCCAGTGGAAAGTTCTGCTCGAACCATCACCACCCTATGAGCAACAGCCACACAATTCAGGGTCTTGCCAACCAACATGGCAGCAACATCCCAGCTGCCTACCAGCCTGGCCACAGAAGGTGCCCTGGATACTTCTGCTTTATTAACAAAGGAGGGAAAATTCACTGTGTTGACATGTACTGGAAAAGCTCTGCAGGGGGAAAGTTATTCTTTGGCAAAATGGATTTCTTAGAGATGTCAAAAGGGGAGAGAGACAAAATTGTTACAGAATCAAAATATGTGCCGGGATTTTTTTAATGTATGGATGCCTCTTATTAAGATTTAGTCTTTAATAGTGATCCTGGCAACTAGTCCTCCCTACAAAACAAATAAAGACTTCCTTTCATATTGCTAAAAAAAAAAATTTTTAATAAATAAGTAAGGCTCACCTTCAAATCAAAAGAGATCTTATCCATGAATATATTTCATAAACTTCAAAATGCTAAAACGTTATCTCCTCTTGTTACTGGTATGGTCTTTATACCATATTCTTCACAAAATGGCAGCATATCAAAAACTACCATGAGCAGCATCAGGGTTGGAACACTGAGGCCTGAGAGCAGGAAGTAACAACATACATAAACTGGTGAAACACTGTACGTCTGGGTCAAGCTCAGAAGCCAGTCGTGGGGACTTCCCTGGTGGCGCAGTGGTTAAGAATCCGCCTGCCAATGCAGGGGACATGGGTCCGAGCCCTGGTCCAGGAAGATCCCACATGCCGTGGAGCAAGTAAGCCTGTGCGCCACAGCTACTGAGCCTGTGCTCTAGAGCCCGCAAGCCACAACTACTGAGGCCATGTGCCACAACTATGGAGCCCGTGTGCCACAACTACTGAGCCTGCGCTCTAGAGCCCATGAGCCACAACTACTGAGGCCGTGTGCCACAACTACTGAGCCTGCACTTTAGAGCCCGTGCTCCACAACGAGAAGCCACCGCAATAAGAAGCCCACACACTGCAACAAAGAGTAGCCCCCACTCGCCGCAACTAGAGAAAGCCCGCGTGCAGCAATGAAGGCCCAAGGCAGCCAAAAACAAATAAATTAATAAATTTATTTAAAAAAAGAAGCCAGTTGTGGCCAAGCCCTGCGCTCAGGCAGCCTTCCCCTCACTCCACAACCAAGATTCGAAACCTGGGGAGACCCAAGCTCTGGTTCCCAAGGCTCCAACGAACCATCCAACACAGAGGTGGCACTGATTTCTAGCATCTCCCTTGCCCCAAGGGGAAAATATTTACATGACATCCCAGAACCAAACGCCTCAAGACCTCACCTTACCAGTGGTTTAAACACAACAGCAAGGTCAACCTTTCAGTCCTGTGAGATGCCTCTGCTACCAGGAGGGCAGGAGAAGCCCCTCGGGCCCCACCCCCACGCAGCTTAACTCCCCAACCCTGTGATGACAGCCTTTCTCCTCCATCCAGCTCTCCACATCCACTCCCAAATTCTTCCCCTCTCCAGGTCCGAGGCTTGTTTCTGCAGGAACCCCTGCATCACCTCCACAGCAGCACACCTCGCCCAATCCAGCAAACTACGTGCACAGTTAACTGTAGGATTTTCTTTAAAGAACTATTCAGAGAACTTCAGGGAACTAAATATATACAGATGAGGTAAGTTATAGGTACACAGTCCCACGTTACCCAATTAATGGAGCACAGCTTTAAAACATTTCAAGTCTCTTCCAAACCCTCCCCCAGCCTCACAGGCCCCACCCACCCACCTCTGTCCGCTGTCCCCACTCCCTGTCATGGGCAGCTTCCTCTGCTGGGACCCTGGGGCAGGCCTTCTCCCCAGGCCCCTGGCATAGACCCACATGGAAACGTCTTGCCTGTATCCTCTGGGCTAACAGAGAAATAGAGTCCTTTACTATCTGGGCCCCTCCCCCATACATGGCTCTTCTCAGATGTACCCACGCCAGGCTCCCCAGAGACAGTCCCTAAAGTGGCTTTTACTCCAGGGTTATTTTTAACCCCAGCCCTCCAAGCTCCATCAGATTATACCAGCTTCTCCCAATTTCTTCTGGACACAGAGGTTTCCTAAGAATGAAGAATTTCACCCTGACACTATTCAGCTCCCCAGATCATCAAAGTAGACTGGATCTCACCTCAGTCCCAACTAACACATTAAAATCTCCATTCACGACCCACCCATTTGGCTCAAACCCTCATTTATTTATGTAAGAATCAACCCATCCATCTTCCCCCCTTCAATCCAGTTATTTGGGGGCAGAGGGTTTCTATTCAACAGGCTATTCTCTTTTCTAAATAAAAGATGCAATATTGGTTAAAAAACAAAAACAAAGTGGGGGGAGGGAGATAATAAACCACACGTTGGTCCCTACACGGCACAAAACACGAATATAAGATAACAAGTACATCTTTTTATTGCCCTTGTCTGCCACTCCAATTTGGGACGTAATCACATCAGCCTGCCTTTCTGAGAATTTGTAGTGGTGTTTTTAATCTAATTCAGGGGACTGGAGATAAATCATGGTGAAGGGTCCCAATTTGCCGAGCCCAGCGCCAGCAGCTGCAGCAGCGGGCGGGGTTAGAGGGCCGGCGGGAGGCGGGGGTCCCAGGCGGTGATGAAGACCACACGCCCACGCCCACGCCCACAGTGTTTGTCTTCACGCCAGCCTGCAGGGCTGCAGGGACGGAAGACAGACCTGGCTGCGTTGAGGGAAGGCAAGGTGAGCCCAGGAGCGGAGGGCGGGGGTGGGGAGGCGGCCCGCACGTTAAGGCACCAGGGTACAGCTTTCTCGGCTAAACAGACGCGCAGGGTCTGCACACCGCCCGGGCCACGTGGGCTGTCTGGGCAAAGCCACGTCAAAAGTGAAGGCACACAGGTCAGCCTTCAGTGCCCAGGTCCCTGATGGGAGGAGGCAGCTGTGCAGAGGCAGCTGCTAAGATGAACGGGGCACCCACGGCACCCTCCACCACACCCCCTGATGCAGCCCTACCCGGGAAAGAAAGGCCGGGGTCTCCCCACACTCAACCTGGCAGCCAGCAGCCGCCAAAACCTCAGGTTCAGACAGCAGCCCTCAACTCTCGCTTTCCCTCCCCTGTTTGTGGTGGAAACAAAGACAGGCCTTGCTGTGGCTACAAGCTTCTCCCCCGGGTGAAGCACCAGTCGCCACCACTGGGAAAGGGAACTTCACACAACCGCTTAAAGCTATGCTGTCCAAGGGCCACGTGGGGCCGTTTAAACTTAAATTTAACTACGATGAAAATTCAATGAAAGGAAAATAAATTTAATTCTTCGGTCGTACCAGCCACATGTCAAGCTTCAACTGCCACAGATGGCTAGTGGACACCCTGGCCAGCACAGATCCAGAATATTTCCGTCATGGCGGGAAGATCCGTTGAAGAGAAGACCTGACACGAGGTCAGGAAGATAAACCCTTCCAGCTCCTGGCCAGAAGCGGTGACATGACCATGGATGTTACCATGATTATTAACAATTACGCAGTGGAAAACAGAATTTTGTAATTATTTTTAACTCCCTGTTGTGTTCAGGACTACAAAAGTCATGTGACTTATGAAGTCCTATTTTTATGGAACCCAGCCCAAAACGCTCAGAGCATTTCTCACGTTACAATAAAAAGTTGAGGGTCTCACAATAACACGGGAGGAAATCCAAATCTTGACCTTAATCAGCAGTCCGCCCACCTTCTCTGATTTTACAGCATCAGCCACTTGGATGCTAGAAGGCTGCCCGTGCCACTCCTTCGAAGACCCAAGGTTCACAGGTCGATAAACCAGTAAATTAGGTCGAAATTAACTGCAGCTCATTTTAAACTGAGGGAAGTTGATTTCTGCATTTACATGGCTGGACTGAATATGCCATGTGCCAAGAGATTCTGGCATACCTAGGGAATGCACAGGAAGGTTCTGTGCTCCACAAAGATGCCTCAGCCCTGCAGCCCAGACCACTTCTGCTGAAACACTAAAGAAATATTCAAACGAAAATGCAGTGAGCTCTCCTTTACGTTCCATCACACCTGAACCTAAAAAAAATGGAGGAAAGGTTACTATAATACCTCGTTTTAATATATTTCTACGTGGTCAACTCTCAAATTATCTCCATCTGAATTATTACCGAAAATTCTAAACTCCAAACTGGCTTTCCCTAACACATGTATGCCGGTCATTTTGCATATCAGCTGTTCAAAGAATGCAAACTCATTTTAATATTCACCTAAGCAAAATTTAATCAGGAAGGTAAACTGATCCTTAAAAAAAAAAAACAAAACACTAACTAAATACATAGCAAAGGCAAATAGGTTATTCTTTGGGTTACCTGCTCTCCAGATTATCTGCATGCTCCTGTGTCTGTCCATTACAGGGGACAGTACAAGGCTTGTCTCCATCCATCCTTGGCCCTCGGATTAAACAATGACACTACCAAGATGGCTGTCATCTCTAAGGAGGAACAGCCCAAAATACGACAATGAAATGTTCCTACAGCATGCATTTTTTTGCTTTGGGATGTTCACTGCTGTTAGAATCTGCCTCCTGGATCCCAGGTCTCCAAGCAGTTTATTAAGCATACTATTGACTCCACTTTACAGAATCTAAAGAAAACATTTTCTAAAAGAACATGAGTTAAAGCCAAGATCCGTGATCTCAGTATTCTGATGTTCTCACAAACCTGGGCTCTACATCTCTAGGGAACCGCCCTCCAGCGCCTTTCCAAGTGACAAGAGGGCTACGTAATGCTGCTCTCCCTGGCCCTGGCTGGCCGGAATCCTTGAAGTGGACTGGTATTTTCCACCCTGGCCTGGAGGAAAAGTAACAATCTATTTTATACTATGACACTTCAGGTAGCTCCCTTCCCATTGACAGTAATTATGCCATAAATATATTTTGGAGCTGATGTCATTATTCATGATATCAGGGGCTGGGGATAATAGAAAGCCGCTGATATCTCAAGTTTGAAATTTTATGTCCATATACGTTACATATGTGTAGAATGTTTTTGGAAGGACGTACAAAAAACTGATGACCGTGGACACTGGGTGAATGGGGTCATGTAAGGGAGAGAAATTTACTTCTCACTACATACTCTTCTGTTAAAATATTGTTTTGCAAATATGCATTACCTACTGAAAGCTAAATAAAGGGACTGGATGGCTTGACATTTCATCCCTTTCATTCCCCATCTCCTCACTCCTGTTCCCTGTCCGTTTTCCTCCCATCCCTTCTACCTCTCAAAGCCTCCACCTGCCACGCCCCAAGACAGGCAAGCTATTAAACAGTGGCCAGACACCGAGCCAAGAACTGTGCCCAAGAAGAGATGCCAAGTGAGATCAGGAAGTCTTTCAAGGTCACACCCATGATCGAGCCAACCCAAAACGCCAAGGAACCCTTCACCTATGCAGAAGAAGCCAACTTGAAACCACAAATGCTTTGCCTTCTCATCTTTTGGAAGCATACAGGTCAAACATCCTAACTTCAGAATCAACCAGCCAATTCTTTCCCAAGCAAGTGTATCATACAAGAATCTACCCCAAAGAGATCTAAAGCTACACAGTCTTCCACCCCCAAAGGAGGCTCTTTGTCTCAGGGCCTTGTGCTGTAACAGACACTTTATTTTCAGTCTCAAATCAGGACACTGAATACTCCCTGGACTCTAAAAAGCAGGAATTATGAAGAGCGAGCTCATTGGAAGGAAAATAAACCTGTAAATCCTGTTAGGCTTTGCGCTTCATTCCAAAGGATTTTTCCCCAAAACAATACCATTAGCAATACCATGAGAGCCCTAAAAGGGAGCATTCTGTACGATAGAATCCCAGCTCTTCATTCAAAATAAACCCCAAAATAGCACAGGAAAATCAGGGCTCCCAGACCCACAACCTGAGCCAACTCACTTCCACTCTCCATTGTGGGCTCACGACAGTCCTCCTTATAAATACCTTTTCTGTAACTTGGATGTGCCTCCTACCCTCTAGGCCTTTCTCTTTCCAGGTGGGCAGCTGGTCCACAAATATTCATTAAGGGCCTCCCAAGTGCCAGGGACACAGAGGAGAGACTTGATCCATGCCCTCAAGGAGCAAATAGGGAGATGAAACAGTTAAACAAGCAATTAGAACACCAGGCAGTCAGTGCTGTTACCAAGCTCAAAAGAACTCTTCCCACCAGAGCCTGGGAATACTAAGAGGTACTCCTTGGATGCTGAAAAATGGAAGAGGGGTTTTGCAAGCAAAGAAAGAAACGGGGAAGGACCATTTGAGGCAGAGGGGAAAGCAGGTGGCACGGAGCCGACATAAAATCAGGAGGAAATCCAGTGTGACAAGAATTCTGGAATCCCCCTTCTTGGGTCTGGCCTGTTTTAGAAGGGACACAACTAAGCCTAGTTTACTCCATAGGTTAGCAGAGCCAGAGAAAAAGAACTGACACTGACTGCAACACAGGGCTCTTTCTCAGATGCAAAAGCGCTCCTGCTCCCCTCCCTGGGGCTGGTGGCCTGAACATCACCCCTGGGGCTTCTTCCGTCAGGCGGTTTCTGCTTCCAGCCCTGATCTGTGCTGCCAGGCATCCTCTTAACCTCACTCAAAGGTCAGAGAGCGAGAAGCTGCAGAGTGTCTGAGCCCACTGACCCTTTATCACTCCATCTCCCATGCCCTCCCATATCAAACAACCCACTCACACCCCACTGAAGAGTTGTGGCTGGTGAATCACGTCCGTGTTTCCTTGTCCCTGTCTGGTACATTTCCATGCCTGTATATTTGCATCTGCTTTATCTCCTCCTTAAATTCTAAGCTTTCTGAAAGCAGGGATGCAAACTCTCCCCACCCCCTCATCTGCACCCCCATCCCTATATAGAATCAGACTGAATTCAAGTGACACTATGGAAAAACATGGCAATTCCTTACATTTCAAAGTTAAAGGGCAGAGACTGGGGGGAGTGTAACGTGGGAATTGGCTTAGGGCTAGAAGCAGAATGGCCATCTAATTTATAGTCTGCATCCTGACACTTTTTTGAGTGAACACAGCACTTTTCATAACCATCAGGGATAACGTATAAACCAGGTCTGTCCCAGGGAAAACAGCGGCAAATGGGCATCTCTGCTAGAAAGATTGTTCCAAATAGCTGGGCGGCCCTCCAGAGCTCCAAGAGGGACACGCCAAACCCCTTCAGTTACTGATTCCTGTGCTTGCAATCTAAAGGGTCTGCACCAGACAAGTGTTTGTAGCAGAAAGCCCAGGACCGGGAAGTCCTTCCTTCTATCTAACTCAAATCTTTACAGATTCAAGTTAATCCCAGTTTTATTAGCTTCAGGGCAGCCAAGAACAATGGCACAGGGGGGAGGCCTCAGAGAAGAAAAAACACTGCTCTGGGTCCTCACCCTTGGTAGGAATTCCTCATTATGAGTCCGAGGGCTAGTTCTCCAACCTTCCACTGAACCAAACTCAATCTGGCTCAGAAATATAAAAGCCAAGGGTTTTTTAGTCACTCCCAAGAAGAACACAGTTCATCTTTAACTGGCCCCAAAACCCCAGGAGCTTTCACAAACCAAACCCAAGGAAGAAATGGCACCAGTGTGCATATTTTTGCGACCAGGAAGCTCTTCCCGTGGCCCAAACTATAATGTTAGGGACCTGAGCTCCGGAAGGGATCGTCTCCTGCGGCTCTCCACTCCCAGCCCCCAGAAAGCTGACTCAAGCCCACAGCAGAGCTGGGCTGATGGGGAAGGCTCAAGGAACAAGGGAGCCTCTCTTTCTCCCTCCCCCATCCTCCATCAGGAGGCTGGCATCCCTGTGGGGAGCAAGGACCTTGCTGACTTCTTTCAACAATACAAAAAAGAAGTTTCAGATGGGGGTGGGGAAGGGAACAAGGATCTGGACCCACGAGGGAGCCAAACAGGCAGGCTCCTGCAGCCCATGCCCACCAGCAGTTATATGCCCACTGGTACACGCTCTTGCCCAGGAGCTGATGGTGGATGGAAGGCAAATGCTCCCATCCTCTCACCTCCATCCCTATCCCCTCTCTTACCAACACATTTTACTTTAGAAAAAAGTTATTTAAGAGGCACTGTGTAAAGAGAGGGCGACTATTTGATCACTCGAAGGTCACTGAGACAATGCAGACAAAAACTAAAGGGCATGTGACCCTGGGCTAGTCACTTCACCTTTCCCAGCTCTGGCGGCTTCATCAACAAAATGGCACAATAGGGGAGATGGTTTATAACGTTCTTCCTGGCTCCAAGGGTTGAACATTTAACTCTGTATATTTCTTGAAGAAACGGCTAAAGGAAAATCAGTGAAGAGATGCAGAATTCAGACTAATCCTTTAATTTCTACTGTGAAGGGAATATTTTGACTCTAGAAATCGTGTAATTGACCACCTACACTGGTCCCACTTTTTCTCCCCCACCGACCTTCCAGTTTTGCTGATGTCAGTCTCAACCATAGGACTGCGAGTCTCATGAGGCAGTAACACGGACAAATTAATTTTGCCAGCGCTGATACTAACCCACAAACTCGGTTTGTAATTGCCAGAAGTAAGTCCTGCCATAAAAATGAAATTCATGTTCCTTATGATCTAATTAAATCCATTGCCTAGATAGAAATAAATCACTTACTGAATAATAATGCCCACCGAATTACTGCAGTCTTTCAAATTCCCAAGTGTCATGAGGGATATTCCTGTCCAAAATAAAAAAAATTCAGCCCACACACACACACACACACACACACACACACTCACACACACCCCTCTTGCTTGGACTATACCCAGAGAGTAAGCTTTCAGGTTTGCCCACCTTAATTGTGGTTAAAAACGGTAACTGTGGAAACCCCCTCCTCTGACGGTTCTGGGTAAATGTACTGCATCTGCAGGGTGCTCGCCTCGGCTGCTAACTGATGATACACGAAAGAAAGCCCATTTTTTTATCCACACGTAAAATGAAGCTGCACCCCTCTGATACCTGCGGGAAACTCCACCGCTGGGCACACACCCTGGGGAAACAGGCAGTGCACCCCGCGAGTGCCCTGGAATCCGTTTGCTAAAATCGACAGGAAGAAGGAAAGATCAAGGCGATTCAAGTGCTGACGGTTGTACTCCTATGTGAGGAGGGGAAAAAAACAAACGCCAGCCGGGAAGTCCCCAGCGGTGCCTGCACCTGGGAGGCGACAGCCAAGGATGGATGCGGGGGTGAGGCGGCGCAGGGAGAGGAGAGAGCCGGGGGAAGGCGGGGGCCGACCGCTCACCTGTCCGTACACCTGGATAGGCTCGGGCTGCAGGGCAGCGCTCCGTCTCCTCCGGAGCGGCTTCTCGTCCGCCCTCCGGGGCGCCCCGCGCGCCCCTCGCCGCAGCTCGAGCGGGTCGCCCCGCACCACGAGGAAGCCCCGATCCTGGGGCCCAGGCGCGCGGCCGCCGGGCAGCGTCGGCGGCCAGACCTCGCCGAGAGCCCCGGGCGGCAGCAGCGCTATCAGGGTGAAGAGGAAGGGGAGTCGCGACTCCCTCCTGCTGCTCCGTGTCGCCATGTTCGGGCGAACGCGACCGCAGGTGGCGCCGCCGCCAGGAGAGAATGTGCAGCGCGAGGCCGGGACGCCGGCCGGCCGGGGCCGCGCGCGCCGCTCCCGGGGCTCCAGGCCGCCCTGCTGCGCCCGCCGCCGCCGGGTCCCGCTCTGCTCGGCGCAGCCCCGTCACGTGGGAGGCTCGCCGCCGCGGCCCCTTCGCGCACTTTCTCCGCTGCGGCCCCTCCTCCGCGAGGGGACGGGGAAGTCAAGGCAGCGGGCGCGCGGCCCGGTCCCCTGGCAGGCGCTACTCGTCGCCCGTGCGCCCTGCGGCAACCGGGAGTCGCGTGGGGCTCGCCCGTCCTCCCTGGAGTTCTCGCCTCCTCTGCCGGGTCGCGTCGAGGTCGTCCTCAACCGCGGCCGGTCTCCTCTCCCGACTGCACAGCCTCCTGTCCCGCCACACGACCACCTCGCCCGCCCCCTGTCGCATCCCCACCTCCGGGGGGTGCGCGGACAGCCAGAGAAAATTAGCTCCGAGAACGCGGCGGGCACGTTAGAGTCCAGATGAACCCGCCCCCGTGGTGCAACTCACACAGTTTCAATAACTCTGGGCACCAAAACTACCCTTGATCGAGCTAAACTGCCCCTGCCCGGAGCACAGTAAATACACATCCGGCACAGAGGCACTAAACGCAAGGGCACGTCCGACAAGGGACTCGCCACACCTCAACAATCACACAGTTATACAATGGTTCCTTGCACAGAACACCCGCGCGGGACGCATGGCCCCAGCACAGTGGCTTACTTGTGATCCCCTCCTGGGTGAACGAGCACTGAGCCACCCTACCTCACCCCCAAAACGGGCACACACACCAATCCCTTCAGCCCACAGCCAACCCTGCTTGCTGCAAGTCCCCTTCCCAAGGGGGTAAAGCTTGCCACTGGGGGCAGGGGGGGCAGACACTCAAAGAGTGGGGAGGACGCACTTTAAATCAACCCTACATGCAGCTGGAAGATCCAGACCTTCTTTGAAACACAAGTAGATAAAACTGCTGTTGGAACTGCAGAGGCAAACCTAAGGTCAATATTTTTCTGCAGGTTTGTGGGAGCAGCCAAGGCCTGTCCTCTGTTTCATTTTATGTTTCACTGTGTTCTGGACTCAAACCCTGGTTTTTTTTCCTTTGGTGTTTTTTGTTTTTTTTTTTTTTTCGGTACGTGGGCCTCTCACTGTTGTGGCCTCTCCCGCTGCGGAGCACAGGCTCCGGACGTGCAGGCTCAGCGGCCATGGCTCACGGGCCCAGCCACTCCGTGGCATGTGGGATCTTCCCGGACCGGGGCACGAACCCGTATCCCCTGCATCGACAGGCGGACTCTGAACCACTGCGCCACCAGGGAAGCCCAAAACCCTGGTTTTTGATAAGACAGAGGAAGCAGGGCTGAAGGAGAGACTACTTCTAGAGTTGCATGCAAGCCCTTGGTTTACAGGGAGGAGGGGATGGTCATTTCAGTGCCCCCAAATGCTCCTCATCCTACCCCTGCCCTCTAGGACTCTCCAGTTAGCTTAGCAGACCCCCTTCCGCTACCTAGCACCACCCCTGGTGACAACCTGACAAAGGAAAGACAGCCTTTCCTTGCCTCCCTAAATCCAGTCTTCTACCACCCTCCCATACCCCATGCCAGACTTGCTGGGGACCTGGCGTCACGTTCTGGAGTCCCCTACTTCCTCACAGCCCTGCTTTTCTCCCCCAGCTTTTCTGTCCCTCTCACCAAAATCATAGAACCACCCAGTTCTCCCCACTAGGCAAATCACTTATCCTCTGGGAAAGCCTCTGGGCCACTGCCAGCTCCCACTCCCCATCTGGACCAGCACTGCCTTGTGAGCATCACCTTACCAGGTGTGGACCACCCTGTGGCCTCCCCAGACCAGCAGCAAAAGGCACATGGACCCCTATTTAACCCCCCCAAGGGAAAATGAGGGGAACATGGCTAGAGTCAGAACACCCAGCAGATGGTTCAATTATTGTTTATTTCAACACATATTTAATGAGAACCTTTTCTACAAGAGTGACTGTCAAAGTCCCAGCAGAAAACACAGGTCCCCTAAGTGTGGATTTGAAGACAGGGAGCTGCTTTTCCCACACAGACTGCTGGCTTGAGGTTCAGATGGCAATTTTCAGGTAAGGATTAGTAGGGCAGGACCAGCTACTTGCTGATTTTGATTTTGATTTTGATTTGCACCGTGGATACTGGAGAACTGGCAAGAATGCTTAAACATGGTTAACTGACTCCTTGAAAGCCCTCCTCTGTAATCATTATCTACCTTCCAAGCTGCGGATAATCAGCAAACCCTGAGACTGTGTGAGCCTCATAACCAAACAATCTCCGAGCTTCAGTCTTCTCATCTGCAAAATAAGGATCTTAATTCCTGCCTATTGCACGGAACTGCTGAGAGAATCAGAGGAGATAATGTATGTAAAATTAAATTACCATATGCAAATTGTGAAGGCCCCAGACAGAAGTATTGTACACGGGTGGCATTAGAGACCTGGATTCTAGTCCTGCTCTGTAACTAGTTACTGTGTGATTTTTGCCCTTGATCGTCTGGTCTCTCTGGGCCTTGGTTTCTTCCTATGTGAAATAAAAAGAGACTTTGCAGCCCTGACCGTTCCCCACCCCTTCAGGACCCGCCACCCCCCCCCCCCCCCCCCCCCCCCCCCCCCCCCCCCCCCCCCCCCGGTATGAGATGGGAGCAGGCACAGGCCACTGCTGAATTGTGTAATTGACAAGGATGTTCCTCCTACCTTCAAAACCGGATCTGGGTTGTAAACAAGCCGCCACTTCCTCCGTGTCAACATCTGGGTGGGCAGGTAGATCGAGAGAAGGCAGGATCCCCATCCCCCTCCACCCCAACTTGCATGGCCTTGTTCTTCACGCTGCCCAGCATCAGGAGGAAAGCCAAGATGCACGGGAATTTTACACTACACTTATAACTGTGTAAAAAAGTGTCTTGAGCCTAGGGTCAGACTTTGCCCTCCTCCGTCCTTCTGCCCCATCTAAGACATCCTGAGCTAAAGCTAGAGATGGAGCTGAGGAAAAAGCACCCAGAGGTTACCACTGTCCCACATTTTTATCCAGATGGAGTCACAATTAAAATAGCACCAAGGACAGTCACAAAGAAGAAGGCAGAAAAAGACTCCCAAAAGCCTAACTGGACTTCTTTCTGCTCTCTCTCTCTCCCCTCCTGGCCTCCCCTAATGCTGGCATCTGTCTGCTCACCCTTCCTCCCTGCCCAGCCCCTGGCCTGGCCAAACTCTATGCATCCTTCAGGTTCCAAGAGGCCTCCCTCTGCACCTAGCCTAGGTTACACCAACTTCCTCTAACGCCCTAGGTCGCCTGCAGTCTTTGATACTTTCTCTCTGGCACATTACTTATTCATTTGCCTCTTAAACTACAAGCAGCAAGAGGGCAAAACCAGGTTCAACTCGCTCAAAGTCTGTGCGCCCATTGCTCAGCGTGATCCTGGCACACAGTGGGTACCCAGTGACATTTATGGAACGTCTGTGTATACATGAAGGGAGGCCAAGACACCCCGTACCCTCGAGGGCTGGGGAGTGGTCAAGGGGCAGATGTGCTTGAATCTCAGAGCTTGACCACCGTCTGCCCTCCACCACTGCTTTCTCCCAAAAGTGCCCAACCTGAGTCACAACCAGACCTCTGAGTCGCTAAAGCAGAAAAGGGATGGCCCTGCCAATGCTGGTAAGTTTATTCCCTCTTCCACGCCATTTTAGCCAAGTAACTACCATTTACCTCACCAGCCAGGGTGAGCTAGAAATACCCTGCAGCCCCGAAGAAATAACTTTCTCCTGCCGTTGCTAAAAATGCCTCTAATTAAGGCAAAGTCCAGGATAACTGATGAGGTTTAAAATACAGATGCACCCAGAACATAGAACAAGCAGCTTAGATTCTCACTCTTGAATAAATTAAATCCAAAGAGGAGGTTCTGAAAATAGTAGTAACTTACTTTCACACAGCAGTGACTTCTATTTGCATTGTAACAGCACTGTCTAACGGCTTTCATCTCACAGCAAGCCTTCAGAGGGGACCAAAGCGGGCATTATCAACAGCCCATTTTACAGATTTTGAGAATTAAGGCTCAGAAGGAAGGACTTGCCCAGAATCACGTAGTTTGTAAGGTTTACATTCAAACCGAGGTTCTCTGACTTTTTCTACCACATCTGATATCTCCATTACAAAGAGAGAAGCGCTGGTGTTTCAAGTCCTGGGTCGGGTGGAGCAGTGAGAACCAGGGCCGAAAGGAGAAGACAGCTGCCCAAGTCCTCACCTCTTGCACAGCTCAGCCCTGCCTTAACCCTCCGTAAACGAACACTGTCCACCTGGGCGCCTAGCTGAGGCACGATGCTCAAGTAGAGAGTAATGTTACAGAGCTCACGAGTTAAATCCTGTTTTCCCTGCTCTTCTGGAAGATAAATGGAATGAGGGACTTGGTTTCAAATTTTCAAAAGAAGGCTTTGGGTTCAAGACCTGTGAAGGAGGGCAGGATTTAGAGGCTTCCCTCGAGTTCTGGCCTCTAGCTCTCAGACACTCAACTTCCTGAGCTTATGTAAGAAGAAAGCATTTAGAACCTTCTCACAAAGCATGTGAAACGAAAACCTGGAAATCTCCTGATTGTTATGTAGAGTCCAGGACAAACCTCCAGTCGGAAGACAATGGGAAATTATCCTCTTCCCCAAGAATACAGAATCGGACTCACCCTTCTGGGTTTGGAGTGAATGGGAGGAAGTAAAGCTGGAAATTCTTTGAAAACCCCTGAATAATTACATATCTAAGGCTCGTGTATCCTTCCCTTGGAGCCTCTGCAGTACAATAACGGGGCGAGCACAGCTTCAGGGGCTAGAGAGCCGAGGTACCACCGAGCCAATAGGAAAGGACTCGGTTTAATGGTGTGAAGCGGTCCCGGGGCCATCCAGACAAGGGAAAAAGACAGGCTTTCTTGCCTTCTGGCCCACCTCTCATTCTAACAGGGACATAGGATCCCCAGAAACCCTCCTTCCATTTTCCTGCACCAGTCGAAATGAGATAAAAATGCCCCCCACCCCAGTCATTGCTCACTCTTCAACTAAAAAGTCACTTCTTGATTCTGCCCAGATTCCCCTCAATCACCCCAAAGCCCTGCTACCTTGATTTCTGCCTCTCTTGAGATGTTGATAATGTTCTACCTTTCATTGCAGCAGTTATCTTGGTACTTAAACTTCCTTTTTTTAATTATAGTTGTGTCTTTTGACCTATTCTCCACTCTTGCACTTAATAGGTTATATCCTGCCGAGTTGAAATGAACTGCCGGGTAGGGAAGACGTGGCACTGCCCTCACCCCTGCTACGCACACCCACTGACAGTTGGTTCTGTACGGAAGAACAATCCTGTGTGCTTTTTATTTAATTTTATTTATTTATTTATTTAGGAAGACCAATTTTGAATTAAGTCTCTTGGGAGATGAATTTCCCATCCTAGTGTCCACATCAAAGGATACTGGAAAGATGGCTGACGATACTGGAAAGTGGTTCTCTCAGCACCAGCTGAGTGAGCATAGCTGAGAAGTGAGTCCTTCCCTTGACATAGTTTTACATATGACCTCATCATTACCTACTGCCCAAGGATGGGGATAATAGGGTATAAGTGTCTGTAAAAATCCAGCCACCACTCCCAGGGAACTTGCAGAAAGCAAAGACACAAATAGCAGAAATGTGTGACAGCAGCGTTAAATTAATCAAACAAGGAGGCCATTAGGCTGAAGTGGCTCTAATGCTTTGGTGACCTTAGACGAAAGCCTAAGCCTGCACGTGCCTTGAGGTTAAAAAATGGAAGCCTGAAGACAGCCAATCACAAACAGCCGACTAAGCCTTAGGCTACAGCCAATCAATAATTTCCTTTCTTTGTTTCCTCACCTTCTCGATATGTCTTTCCAGGTTCCTGGGACGGAGCTCTCCTAACCGTTTCCAGTTGGGCGCTGCCTGATTTGAATCAAATTTTGCTCAAATAAACTCTTAAAATGTGTCACATGCCCCATTTAATAAGACAAAGAGCTCGGTTTTGAAAACAAAGACGATCGATGGATTTGGGGAGCGTGAACTGGGGAGAACTTTCTAGAGAACCAGACCTTCGGAGCCGTGGTCTCTAGTGTGTGTCTGCGGGTGGGGAGTGGAGAGGGAGAAGCCTGAAATTGCTGTGTCCGGGGGAAACAGGAGGTTATTTTATGTGCCTGAGGGGAATGAGGAGGAGCTTCAGAATAAGGGGATGATGGCAAGGGAGGGTATGGGAGCAAACAGGTAGGGTGGTGCCCGCTGCCAGAGGTCGTGAAGGCAAAGGTCAGAGAAACCAAGGAAAGCCTCATCTAATTGTGTCAGGACTGTGGTCCAGGGGATTTACGGATGCGGTGCAGCAAGGGCGGCTGTTTCACCAGGACCAGGACCTATGCTCCACAATCACCGCTTTGTATACTTCCTGCTACCAGGAGGCACCTGTTTATCACACGTGGGATCCTTCGTGGGGTACCGCGGATCATACCTCTCACTGTCTGCCATCTCGAAATCCATCACACTGGAGACTTTACATGATGTCACCAGCTGAGTTAGCACCTGTAACAATGATCACTCCCATTGGACTTAAAACTGCAAGCGCTTTTAATGAGGCCCTGGATAAAGGAATACATTTTCTCAGAGCCCTTATACAAATTCTATTAAATCCTCCACACCAAATAAATGACTGAAATGGTGATTAGGGTTTGGAGGCATACCATATGCACCATACCATGCATCCACTCAGAGGCAACTACGTTCTCATCTGAGGTCTGACCCAATGCCAGAGTTAGTCCAGCCACGTAAGCTGAGCGCTAAGCGATAAATCCTTTCCCTTTCCGTGGTTATTTCAACAAGAACTTCAATGCCAAACTAGCAGTGAATTTTGTGGATGAATTTTCTTTGCATTCTAACGTTATGTAAATGAAAAACTCAACGAAGTGCAAATTAAGACTATTCTTAATTCTAAAAGGCTGCTATTCTGTGATAATGACGCCATGGAATATTTCACCGTCTGCCGAGCACGGTGTGTGGTTCCTGCTCCCCCATCTGCCTTATTCGCCTCCCAGCAGGGGGGCACCCACTGTGTCCTCAGTTTTTTCTGCCCTCTAAAGTCAGAGCTAGGGGACTTCCCTGGTGGTCCAATGGTTAAGACTCCGCACTCCCAGTGCAGGGGCCCAGGTTCAATCCCTGGTCGGGGAACTAAGATCCCACATACCACAACTACCGAGCCCAGGTGCCACAACTAGAGAAGCCTGTGCGCCACAGCGAAGACTCAGCACAGCCAAAATAAATAAATAAAATAAAGTAAAATAAAATAAAAATAAAGTCAGATCTGGCCCCCTGTCCCTCTTCCTCCTCATGGTCTAATCTTGCCAAGATCATTTAATCATATAAACGGAACAAGAGGTTGATGTGGGAGCAGTGTGGCGAGACTAGAGGCCTGAGTAGGGAGGCAGCTCACCTGGGTTTATACCCCAGCTCTGCCGTGCACCTGCTGGATCTTCTCAGGTACCTTCTCAGAGCCTAACTTTCTTCATCTGTAAATGAGTTGCCTACCTCTGCAGGTTTACAGGACTAAGTGAGATTGTATATGTCAAGGTTTCATGGTACATAAAACTTGTTCACTAAATGATACCTATGGTAATTATGTAAAATTCAGATGAGAGATTGTTGCTAAATCAGTTTGGCCATTCAGCAATTGTCAGGGTTTTATTCAGGTTTGTCTGTGTCCCATCCACCCAGGGACATGTGGCAATATAAGCAAGTCCCACATCCAGTTCAGCCATGCACACAAGCATTTCTTAGCAAACAGGCATGGAGGCCTTACTGCAGCCTGTTTCTGGAGGCTCACGACGAGCCCTGCTCTCACCCCCTATGCCCCTTGCAGGAAAACAGGGACTCTAGGAAGATGTCGCAGTGTTCTGAGGCCAGGGATCCACCAAACTCCTGGTCAAATCAGTCAACAGAGTTTCCCATTAAGCAGAGGCCACAAGAGACCAGATGAATGCCAGCCGGTAAGCACAGCTCTGGAGAAGGAGTTGGTCTGCCATTTGCCGGATTCTTACAGCTTGTCCACTCAAGCCCATTCCAGACAACCACGTTTCTTAAGCAGCATCAATTTCACGAATGAAAAATTATTCCTAGTATCCCTTACGCTAATTCCTGCATCGTCGGATTCAGATTGAGATCTTGATGTTGCCAGTTCTGGGCGGAGGAAGCCACCTCTGCAGCGTGGATTCCTGACCAGGGTGGTTCAAATGCAGACCCCACTTAAGGGTGTAGCATTCCTGACTAGGACGCTTTAAACGTTAACTGTATGCCCCCCGGCAGGGATTAAAGTTAATTTATACACTCATACCTGACACTGTTTATATTAAAGTAGTTAAAAGTCAATTACAGACAATAGAGCAACTATGAATAAGCAAAGGATTCCATCAGCAACAGAATAGGAGACAGATGTAAAGTATTGTGATTGGTAATAGGAAATATATATGTGGTCTTCATCCCACTTCTAACACAGAGCTCCTAAAACCCTTGTTCCTAAGTGACAGGCTCAGTAAAATTGTCTTTTGTTATTCATAACAAGCCCCCTTCAACTGCACCAGAGTTTGTGAGGTGACTTTTGGAAAGCCCCTAAGGTTGGGGGCTGCTTTCCAGGGGAACCAACCTAGATTAGAGGGTTGGAACTATCAATCCCACCTCCGCGCCCCAATCTCTGGGGAGGGTAGAGGGGCTGGAGGTTAAATCAGCTGTGGATCGCCAATCATTTAATCAACCATACCTGTGTAATGAAGCCTCCAGAAAAACCCAGAAGGATGGGGTTCAGGCAGCTTCTAAGTTGGGGCACACGTAGAGATGTGGGTGTACCTAAAGAGGACATGAAATCTCCATGCCCTTTCCCCATGCATTGCCCTAAGCATCTCTTCCATGGCCTGTTCCTGAGTTATAACCTTTTGTAATATACTGGTAATCTAGTAAGTAAACTGTTTTCCTGAGTTCTGTGAGCCAATTAATCAATTTGTGTAGCAAAATTAACCAGACTTGAGGAGGGGGTTGTGGGAACCTCCAACCTCCAGCCAGTTGATCAGAAACACGGGTGACAACCTGGGTGTGGATTGGCATCTGGAGTGGAAGAGGACAGTCCGAACCCTGAACCTGGGGATCTGATGTGATCTCCAGGTAGACAGTGTCAAAATTGAGTTAAATTGTAGGACACCCAGCTGGTGTCACAGAATTGCTCAGTGTGTGGGAAACCCACGTATCTGGTATCAGAAGTGAAGGAGTATTGTAGCCGTTGTGGAGTATAAAGTAACACACACGAGGACAATGTTTTTCCTTTAGAACCACGGATTCTTCTTCGGTGGGAATGCTGACGCCTGTCGTTTATTTAAGAGTCTCCAGCCTGAAGAGTAAGATATTCAGTGTCATCTGGGCAGGGCCCTAGGTTAGTCATTTGCCCTCATCAGGAATGCATGCCTCTGGGGTGGCCGGCTAGGCCCTCATCGGAAAGCCCACACTCCAGAGGCGGCTATTACAAGTGTGCTGGTTATTCGACTCTCAATCAATACACGTGATTTTCCTTTTTACTAATTAGCATAACAAATGTTAAAAATATTTTGTCATTAGTGGCTTGTTAATGAGCTTAATGAGTATTCGAAATGGGTTCCCGGTAGTGAATTCAGAAGTATTTAAGACATGTGGCTCGTCCAAAAGATGTTATAGACACACCCATTCATTGCGTGAACAGGTGTAAGAATATAACAAGTCCTCCAGCCTCAGACCTGGCAGATTCTTGTTCTCTGACTCATCCTGTGTGCTTGGTCTGAGGATTCTGGTTGCCTGTTACCAGCGTCTAGTAAAGCACATTCAAGTAAACTGGGATGAGAGTACCTAAAAAGAGATGTCTCTTAATGTGCCCTGTTATCATAGATGCGTGATAAATGCCTGAGTGCGTGGCAGAACCAGCTGTGAGATTTCCTGTCGTTAAAATCTGGCAGTGAGGTATGGGGAGTATATTTGTCTGCTAAGGCTGCCATAACAAAATACCACAGACAGGGTGGCTGAAACAACAGGAATGTGCTCTCTCACCGTTCTGGAGACTGGAAGTGCCAAATCAAGGTGTCAGAGGGGTGGGTTTCTTCCGAGGCCTCTCTCGCTGGCTTGCAGGTGGCTATCCTCTCGCTGGGTCCTCTTATGGTCACCCCTCTGTGCATGGCCACCCCTGGGGTCTCTGCCTCTTTTTAGAAGGACACCAGTCAGATTGGATTAGGGCTCACTCTAAAGGCCTCATGTAACATAATCACCTCTTCAAAGACCCTATCTCCAAACATAGTTACCTTCCAAGGTGTTCAGGGTTAGGATTTCAACATGTAAATTGGTGGGTGGACACAATTCTGCCTATAACAGGGAGTAAATAATCTGTACCTGCTCTAACTTGGTGGCTACCCTTATGGATCAAAAAAGCTACTGACTAGGCATAGCTAAACAGATTGAGACCAGTTTTCACATGTGGCTCTAGAGTGGCCCTGTTGGGAAACTAAGCTGAGGTTGGAAGTAGCAGGTCCAAGGTTCTCAGGATCAGTGCATGAGCTGTGACAAAATTTCAGTTGCCTGTCACAGAGACCCACAACTGATGGTGGCTCACACAAGACCAAAGTGTATTCCTCTCTCTTAAACTGGTACCTCAGCCTCGCTTGGCGAAACTGCCAGGTGTTCAGGCTGCTTCTGTCTCATTGCTCTGCCGTCCCTGGGTACCTCCTTCAACCGCATGGTCCACGATGGCTCCCAGGCACATCCTCCTTCCGGACAGTGGGGAGAAGGGGCTCAAGCCCAAAGTGCGCACATGGCTTCTGCTCACGTCCTCTTGGCCAGAGCTTAGTTATATGGCCACACCCACCCACAAGGGATGTTGGGAGGTAGAGGCACTATTCTGAGCATCCCTGTGCCCACTTACAAATCAGGGGTTCTGTTCCCAAGGGGAAAACAATACTGGGGAACAACCAACAGTCACTTCCAAAATTAGAGAGTAGTAATGGAGACAACACAGCTGAGAGTCAGCAGGCAAGCTCCAGTACCGGTACCCTGCTTCTAAAAAACATCAAAACATTTGCGTATTTATTGGCGAACAGTCACTGCTCTAGCCCCTGAGCACCCCCCTCCCGCTGCCCCTTACCATCCCAGTCCCCCTCCCCCTCCCCCAGGACACCATGGACTTCCCCTAGGACCCACTAACTAAAAGGTTAATGCGTGGTCCACAGGGGCCTCCCTGACCCTGATCCTGCCCAATGGCTTGTGCCCAGTCTGATTGGTTCATGCCCTTGTCTTGCTGATTTTTTAATATTTCAAATATAACTTGTGGGAGCAATGTCTGGAAACCAGATTTTATGAAAAAGTTAAAGAACTAGGGATATTTAACCTAAGACAGATTTGGCAGGGGAAACAGCTCAGTCATCATCTTTAAGCATTTATAATAATAGTCACTACCTTTAAATTTTCCTTTAAGTGTCTATTATGTGCCAAGACCCGAACTGGGCTCAGTGCTTTATATGTACTCTTTCAAATTCTCAAAGCAATCCTGTATAGTGGGAATTATTTTCGTTTCATTGACAAAGGCACTGAAGATCAGAGACATTCAATTACTTGCAGAAGACATACAACCAGAGTCAAGATTCAAACCCCTGGATGTCTGGCTCCAAAGGGGAAGCTTTCTCCCCAGCACCATGTTGCTTTCTCTGTGAAAGAGGAAGTAGCCATATTCACATTTCTTTACAGAGCAGAACTAAGACGTTACAGGAGAGCCAGGAAACATAAGTTCAAATAAAAATAGAACTTCTAACAATTGAGTTATTAAAAAATGAAATGTACTGGTGAGCTGATAGTAAATTTTATATAGAAATATAAAGGACCTAGGACAGTCAAGGCAACCTTGAAAAAGAACAAATTTGAAGGACTTATACTACATGATTTCAACACTTACTGTAAAGCTATAGTAATTAAGAAAGTATGGTATTGGCATAAATAAATAAACAGATAGATGGGGAAAAAATAGAGAGTCTAGAAACAGAATCATACACATAGAGTCAAATGATTTCTGACAAAGACAATTCAGTGGGGGAAAAATCATTTTTAAGTGGTACTTGATTAATTCAATATTTATATGAAATCAATGAACCTCAACCCCTACTTCACATCATATACAAAAATTCATTTGAGATGGATCACAAACCTAAATGTAAAATCTAAACTATAAACCTTCTAGAAGAAAATATGGGAGAATAAATATGCAAAGACTGGGGTGGGCAAAGATTTCTTAGGCCATGTAAAAACATAATAATAAAAGAAAAAATTGATTCCATGTACTTTATTAAAATTAAAATTCTAATCATCAAAAAGCATTGTTAATAAAGTGAATAGGCAAGCTACAGACAGAGAGATGTCTCTGACAAAGGACTCGTAAACAGAATATACAAAGAACTCCTATAAATCAACAATAAGAAGACAAACAATATTTTTAAATGGGCAAAAAACTTGGACTAACGCGTCACAAAAAAGAATGTGTGTGTGACCAATAAGCACATTAAAAAAGTTTCTGAGCATCATTGTTCAACAGGGAAATGCAAATTAAAACCACAACGAGATATCACTACATACCCACTGGAAGGGGTAAAATTTTAAAAGTCTAACGATACCAAATGCTAGAGAGGCTGTGGAGCAACTGGATCTCTTGTACATTGATGGTGAAAGGATAAAATGGTACAGCCACTTTGGAAAACTGGCATTTTCTTATAAATATTCACCTCTCGTGATCCAGGTATTCCAAAAAAAATGAAATCATATGCCTACTAAAAAATTGTGTAAGAATGTTAATTGTGGCTTTATTTCTAATAGCCAGACCTTGGAAACAATGCAAGTGTTCATCAATAGGAGAGCAGATAAGCAAATTGAGGTATATTTGTACAGTGGGATATTGTCCAGCAATAAAAGGGAATAAATTATTAATACATACAGCAACATAGATGAGTCTCAAAAATATTATGTTACGGTAAAAAAGCCAGACACAAAAAGAGTACATACACTGAATGACTCCATTTATGGAGTGAAGTCCAGGAACAGGCAAAACTCATCTATGGGAATGGAAATCAGAACTGTAGTTACCAGACTTCGCTGGTGGTCTAATGGCTAAGGCTCCACGCTCCCACATCGAGGGGCGTGGGTTCGATCCCTGGTCAGGGAACTAAGAAACTGCATGCTGCACAGGCTACAAATAAATAAATAAAAGGTTTTCAAAGAGGAAAAAGAAAAGGACTTCCCTGGTGGCGCAGTGGTTAAGAATTCGCCTGCCAGTGTAGGGGACACGGGTTCCAGCCCTGGTCTGGGAAGATCCCACACACCACGGAGCAACTAAGCCCGTGCGCCACAACCACTGAAGCCCCCGTGTCTAGAGCCCATGCTCCACAACAAAAGAAGCTACCACAATGAGAAGCCTGTGCACCTCAACGAAGAGTAGCCCCTGCTCACCGCAACTAGAGAAAGCCCACGTGCAGCAATGAAGACCCAACGCAGCCAAAAATAAATAGATTAATTAATTAAAAAAAAAGAATTGAGGTTACCTGTGGGAGGGTGTGGAGAGGGAGTGGGGAGGGAGGGTGGTTGGATCATGGGGAAATTTTTTGTGCAATGGCAATTTTCTACATTTTGATTTAGCCATTGGAAACACAGGTATATTTGTCCAGACTCATCCAATTGTACACTTAAGGTCTGTGCATTTTACTGTATGTAATTATACTTCAATTTAAAATGAATTTAAATAAATGAAAGGATGAAATTAGTTGCCTCTCCCAGTATTATGCTCCTCGGTATTGGAAGTATTCAAGCTAGAGTAAATGCTTGTCAGAGATATTGTGGAGGGTTCAGATTAAGTCATTTAAGAAAAAATAAACTCAGATTTTTAAGACCTTGGTATACATGATACTATACCAATCATATATTTTGGAAGAGGCAGCACCTGTGTTCGCCTTCTAGTTTCGAGCAGTCGACATAGATAAGTAAATTTATGTTGCTAAAAACTTTAAAGCACTTTAAAATGTTTTTGTTCCTTTTTCTTTTGTGAAACTCTTCCCCTATCTGGCCTTATTTTTTCTGCCCTCCTGACACCCAAGCCCTTAGCCATTCTATGTTCCTATATCTTACAACCTGTGGTGTTTGCACACTTCCTTTGTTAAACATGCTCCCCACCCCCATTTCTCATCAACTTCTGCCTCTCCTTGAAGATTTTATGCAGAAGTCACCGCACCTGTAAGACCTCCCTGTAAAGACCACTCCCCACAGCTTGAGCTCTGTGCCCATGCTAGGTTCACCTGTAACGTAGCGTTTACCCCAGGTAAAATGATGCCAAGGTTCCTCCCAGCTCAAAGATTCTAGCTTTTTTTTTTTAAATACATTTATTTAGTTATTTATTTTTGGCTGTGTTGGGTCTTCTTGCTGAGTGTGGGCTCTCTCTAGCGCGGTGAGCAGGGGCTACTCTTCAATGTGTTGTGTGGGCTTCTCACTGTTTTGGCTTCTCTTGTCGTGGAGCACGGGCTCTAGGCCTGCAGGCTTCAGGAGTTGTGGCACGTGGGCTCAGGAGTTGTGGCTCACGAGCTCTAGAGTGCAGGCTCGGTAGTTGTGGTGCACAGGCTCAGTTGCTCCGCAGCATGTGGGATCTTCCCAGACCAGGGCTTAGAACCCGTGTCCCCAGCATTGGCAGGCGGATGCTTAACCACTGAGCCATCAGGGAAGTCCCGATCCTAGCTCTTTGAACAAGCAATTCTAGACCTGAATGAAGAGAAATAGTCAAGCCACCAGCAGTAGCATCTTCATGAGGTTCTACATGAGGTAGACGAATGAAAACATAGGACCTGGGGACACTTTTCTATGGGAACTACATGACAGCGTTAGATCGGAAACTACAATCTCTGCTGACGGATGAGAGACTTGTAGCTTTGGGGCTGGATATGAAGGAACTAAGCTCTGTGCTTGCACAACAATGGGCCCGCGTGGGTGCCATGGGCATAGGGGTTTGAAAGAAAAGGATGAATGCAACTCAAGGCTAAATGCAGAAGATAACGTTTATGAAGTACCTTCTCTGGTGCCAGATTCTATACTAAACACTTTGTATCCGTTAATCTTATTTAATCCTCATTATAACTCTGCAGAGAGGTTAAGTAATGTGCCCAAGATTTCACAGCTAGTAAATGATAGAACCGGGTCTCATTTCCAGGTATGTTTGACCCCAGAGTCCACGCTCTTAATCATCAGGCTCTCCTGTGTCCCGGGAAAAGAAGTGCCAAAATCATTTTGCCCTGTCTCTTGGCTCTAGGTACCTCAACCAGCCCAAACGACAATCTTCTTTCCCATTATTTTTAGGTTATCTGGGAAGAGGAGTCTACAGCATTCTTGTTCCAGTAGTTCTCACGCCTCCAGCCAGGGAGCCCTTCTTTTATGTAATCTGAGCCCCGCCCCCCTACTTTTGCTGCATCACTGGTAGATGAGCTGAAGGCTCCATTATACTTATAATTTCAGTGGAAGGAGAAACTGCTGCAGTAAGAACTTTAACTATTCTTTATCTATTCAATCTGTCTGAGTTTTGTCAGGTTTCTATAGCGGGGTAGTCTAGAGCCATATGAAAGGAGACTGGTGAGGGGACATGATAAGACAAGAAGCAAATGTTCATTAAAGAGATGGAGAAATGGATTTATTCTCATCAAGGTGGAAGCACTGTAGCCCACAGAGCAGACCTCATAACGTGAAGCTATGGTCTAGCCAAGGGAAATGCAGGAATACTCTGGTAGGCGTGGGAACCAGGAGCAGGAAACCGTAGCAATGTTATGCTGACATTTTGCAATAGTCTTTCCACCTTGGTCACTTGGTCTAAATAAACAAAAACCATGTCAAATATATTCAGCACTTACTAGGAAGTCATTTCTCCATCCTCACCTCTTCCTTCTCTTGAGCGCACGTGACCGTAGTAGGGGGAAATCTTTGCTTTCAAAAGAGCGCTGTGTGTACCCAGAACTTGGCTCTTCCTTGCTCAACAGCCTAACCTCCGTCCTCAGAATTGAAACCTAAGATGTCTCAGCCACTGAGCTGGGAGTGGGAGGTTTTAAAGCTACGATCAAAAAGCTAGTATGGGGCAGAGCCCACGTTGAGAACAACATCGCTAACTTAGCAACAGATAGTTGGTTAATTTTCTCTTTTAATCTCTTCCCGTTTTCTTCAACCCAATGTGAGAAATGAGACTCGGGACAAGCACAGTTGACCCTCGAACAACACCGAGGTTTGGGAGGCCCACCCTCTGAGCAAGCAAAAAATCCTCCTATAACTTAGAGTCAGCTCTCCATCCCCACGGGTCCCCCGTAGTCCACGTTTTGCATCTGCTGATTCAACCAGTGGCCTTTCAGTGGACCTGTGCCATTCGAACCCATATCATTCCAGGGTCCACCGTACATTGTTACAGAGACCAGAGCAGAGAGGAAGAACCAGTGCATCGAGTGTCATCCAGGAAAGCAAAGCTGAGCCAAGCATTAGGGTGGGGGGCATCCTGGTGGGGGTGAGCCATGTGAGGTCAGGTACCATTAAAGGGAAAAAGGATGAGCTATTCATGTGTAATACTTGCCTCAGGTGGTTTCTAAGTAAGGATCAAGAAAGGAAGCTGAGCTGGGCTAACATGTTGACACTTTCCCTCACCCGATGGGGCTTGAATAAATACACCACTTCCAGCATCTCTTCTGGTTGCCCGTGCAGCAACTACATGTGCTTTGCACAAGTCTGGGAACAGGAGCCAGGTTTTCTGGTTGTTGCTTGTTTGTAACCTTTCCAAGCTTACCTCAGGGCAGATTATCTGTTGAGCAGACACAATTGTGAAATTTCCCTAGGAAGCCTTTGGCAAGAACAACAAACGGGGCCACCCCAGAGGTCAGATCAAAGTGTAAACAGGGAGCTAGCATTTGAGCTCACTGGAGGTCCCTTCAGAGCTCTACACCTCATTGTGCCAGCTGATTGGGAAGGACATGAAGGGGACCAAGGTGGGGGGCTGATCCAACTTGCGTTGGAGGCCTTTTTTTTTTTTTAACATCTTTATTGGAGTATAACTGCTTTACAGTGGTGTGTTAGTTTCCGCTCTATAACAAAGTGAATCAGCTATACATATACATATGTTCCCATATCTCTTCCCTCTTGCATCTCCCTGCCTCCCACCCTCCCTATCCCACCCCTCTAGGTGATCACAAAGCACCCAGTTGATCTCCCTGTGCTATGCGGCTGCTTCCCACTAGCTATCTACCTTACGTTTGGTAGTGTATAGATGTCCATGCCACTCTCTCACTTTGTCCCAGCTTACCCTTCCCCCTCCCCATGTCCTCAAGTCCATTCTCTAGTTTGTTTTGTTTTTTACTTAAAAAAATTTTTTTCTTAATAATAATTTTTTATTTTAATAACTTTATTTTCTTTTATCTTTATTTTATTTTATTCTCTTTCTTTCTTTCTATTTTTTCTCCCTTTTATTCTGAGCCATGTGGATGAAAGGCTCTTGGTGCTCCAGCCAGGAATCAGTGCTGTGACTCTGAGGTGGGAGAGCCAACTTCAGAGGCCTTTTTGAATTTAAATGATAGAGAGGGGGATTGAGAGAGGATTCCAATAGTCAGAGTGACCAATTACTTCGGCTGGTACAGGGATACACACTTGTACCAGCCGAAGTAATTGGTCACTCTGACTATTGGAATCCTCTCTCAAATAGAGATTCTCTAGATCCAGGAGCTGGTTCTTAATCTGGCATACTAGGAAATTCAGTTTTAACAAAGCACATGTACTGAACTGGGCCATTATCAGTTTCCTGGATATGGTCTGTTGACCTTTAGGTCAGTCTCCATCCCTACTCACCCTGCTCTGTGCTCCCAGAGCCTGGCAGTATGGACCATGTCAACAGAACCCCTGACCCGCTGGCTCTCAGTTGTCTTTGGCCAATCGGAAGCGCTGGCAGCAGATCATAGTGTGGTAAAGAAAGGCAGTCAGTGTAGTTATTCCCCCAATTTCCTACCCTCCAGGTAGCTGTGGATTAGCCTCGTCCCAGCTCCTGTCAGGCAGCTCTGTTCCATACAAGCCTAGGGAACATAAGAGTTTCCCCACGGCTATTAGCCCAGAATACCGCACTATTCCTTGCAAATTTTCCACACTTTGTAAATCATAGCTTTATTAAGCTCTCCTTAAAATATCGAATTGCATGTGTCATCTCAGAACACTTCTGATGTTCAACCAACCTCATATTTAATCAACATCTGTCAAACTAACAGCATAGAAATGAAGATCAGAATAAGTGTCCCCAAGGCAAGTTTATATACCGACTATGATTTTATCCTCTAACCTTATGAGTTTGGCTTGTTGCAAAGAGAACTTTCAAAAGCTCTTCATTTTATCTTGCGTACTATGCCTCCAGTTTGAATAAGCTGCCTTCAGATGGATGATAGTACTTGGTAATAATCTTGTTAAATATGTATTAGTGTTAGATATGCCTGCTTTTTAAGCTCAGTTATGTGAGAATATGAAACTAAGACCGTATGAAAACAGTAAAATGTTAAGAGTAACTGAGTATTAATAGGTATAGTACAGTAATTTAGAACACAGGCTTTAAAGTTAGATATTCAAATCTACCACCTATTAACTGTGTGGCTTTTGGAAAGTTACTTAACCTCTCTGTTTTGTTTTTTAATCCATAAAATAGTCATAAAAATTGTACCTATTTCTTACTATTGTTGTAAAGTTAAATGAAACATGTATATAAGGTATGAATACAATGTGCACTCAAAAATGCTAGTGATTATAACTATTACCATTAGTAAAATGTTGTTAAAATAATGACATGCCAACCTTAAGGTAAATGACCTCATCAGGTTGTTCTGAAGGTTAAATAGTGAATATTTTTAAAGTGCTTAGAACAGTACCTGGCACATAGCTCAGAGCTATATGGTGTTAATACATAAACACCATTTAAGTACAAATACCTAGGTATAATCTGATTTCTTTCTGTCTTTTAATTATTCTCAGTCTCTTCTCAAACTACTTTTGGATTTTCCTCCAGGCTTAAATAGAAAAGAACCGTTTAACTTCATCCTGAAATTTTTCTTGGAGTCAAAAACCTTCTTAAGCACATGCATGGTTGTTTCAAGTTCTGATTTCTTTTTATTTTTTTGGCCATGCCACGTGGCTTGCGGTATCTCAGTTCCCCAACCAGGGATTGAACCTGGGGCTGCATCAGTAAAAGCCCAGAATCCTAACCACTACGCCACCAGGGAACTCCCCAAGTTCTGATTTTAAGCATCAAGTCAGCTTAGGGTCAAAAGCGATTTTAAGCCAGTTTCCTTGAATATTTTATTCCTCACAATCCTGAAGGAGATCTTAAGATAATCTTTTGCCACAATGGTAGAGAAACTGACGTTTTTCTTCCCCGTCCAGCCTCTCAGCTTTACCTGCCCCAGAAACGGAACACGTGGTCTGGGCCCAGAGCTGTTTAACGTCTGCTTATTCTGGGATTTGGGTCCATTAAAGTAAGATAGAACTCAGGATAATAAAGGGATAAATGCTTTCTTCATAAAATGAGGCCAGGATTATCACTCTCCCAGTATCAAATTTACGATAATAGGTGAATATGCATTTCTTTGTGAGGCCAGATGAGCTGTGTTTGGTTCCAGGTGCCTCGGAAGGAAGACACGCACAGCCCAGTGTGGAATGTGCTCAACTGCTCCCACCGCTCATCCTCAGAACTGATGCTAAGCTGCTTCCTTTCCTGGGGAAGCCAGGGAACCCTAAGTCTGGAACCTTGCCTCCTTGCTTCAGAGCAGTCCTACTGAGTGTACAAGTAAAACCACCCATAGCCGTAAAGGCTGACGATGTGAAATATACTATATACAAAAAAAGCCTTGAAATTTAACTCCTGCTCCTGGGAAGGTAGTGAAATCCAGGAGAAAAGGGGATTGGACGCGGAAGGAAGAGGAGAAAAGCATCAAAGGGTCAAGACTCATAAAAATGAGAGAGAAAGAGAAAGAAAATGAGGTTCAAGGGAATATCCACCAGGGACACCCTCTGAAAGCTTAAGCAGCAAGGTCCTACTCTTTGTAGGACTGAACATGTGTTGCAATTCATATATTGAACCCTAATCCCCAGTGTGACGGTATTAGGAGATGAGGCCTTTAGGAGGTGATTATGTCATGAAGGTGATTAGGTCAAGGATAGAACCCTTGTGAGAGATTAGTACCTTTATAAGAGGCCTCAGAGAGCTCTCTTGCCCCTTTCACCACATGAAGGCACAGTCAGAAGGCAGCGTCTGGAAGCCAGGGAGCTCTCACCAGACACTGGATCTGTTGGGGCCTTGACCTTGGACTTCCCAGCCTCCAGAACTGTGAGAAATGATGTGTGTTGTTTATACGCCACCCAGTCTATGGGATTCTGTTATAGTTGCCTGATCAGACTAAGACAATAGCACAGAGGAGCAAATTAGAATAAGCCCAATACTTGATCTCATGCCGTCCCTCGCCCCTGGATGTAAGCCATAGAGCCGTAGAAACTGAAACTACCTTCAGTGTTAAAGGGCACTTATTGGCTTTTTTTTTTTTTTTTTGGCCGTGCCACTCAGCTTGTGGGATCCTAGTTCCCCAACCAGGGATGGAACCTGTGCCTCCTGCAGTGGAAGCGCGGAGTCCTAACCACTGGACCGCCAGGGAAGTCCCCTTAATGGCTTCTGGCAAAGGAAAAGCTCTGTGTTTTCCTCCTCTACTCACCCCTGCTACCACACTTCCGGTCACTGAAAGTGGGAGGTGGTTTTCCCACACGAAGCAATTCTGCGAGCCCAGCTGGGTGTCCTACAATTCAATTTAGTTCTGAACTATCTACCTGGAGATAGTGTTAGATCCCACAGGTTGAGGGCTCATCTCACAAGACTGCACCCCCATCCCTTCAGATGCCCTTGTAAATCCAGGTTATTATCTGTGTTTCTGACCAACTAGCTATAATATAAGTCAGATGTTCCCATGACCACGTCCTCTGGTTTGTTTAATTTGCTAGAGCAGCTCACAGAACTCAGAAAAACAGTTTACTTGCTAGATTACCGGTTGATTAAAAAGGATGTTAAAGGATACAAATAAACAGCCAGAAGAAGAGATACATAGGGCAACGTCTGGAAGGGTACTGAGCACAGCAGCTTCTGTCCCCGTGGAGTTTGGCGTACACCACCCTCGAGCCACACTGCTGAGTTCTTCCCCAACCCGGAAGCTCTCCAAACTCCATCCTTTTGGGTTTTTATGGAGGCTTCATTACATAGGGATGATTGATTAAATCATTAATTGTTGGTGATTAATTCACTCTCCAGCCCCTCTCCCCTCCCCAGAGATCAGGGGGTTGGAGCTAAAAGTTCCAACCACCTAAAGACATGGTTTGTTCCCCTGGCAACAAACCCCCATCCTTAGGGGCTTTCCAAAATCACCTCATTCACATACACTTAGGCATGGTTGAAAGGAGCTTGTTATAAATGGCAAAATATACCTTTACCTCTCCTATCACTTAAGAAATTCCAAGGATTTTAGGAGTTCTGTGCCAGAAAAGGAAATGAAGACCAGTTATATCTTATTATAAATCGCGATACTACACTTCTATAAACAAGAAGTCGAAGAGGTGATCTAAGTTCAGGTCCAGCTGAATGCAGGGGCTCAAATTACAACATATGGACCATGGTTTTCACCACCCCTTAGTTCCACAGGCAGCTACTTCTGTTGGGTCCAGGCAAATTTTCTCCAGGTGACAGCGAAGATGATTGTGAGTTTTCCCTGGCTCGTATCATCCATAAGCATAAAGAGAAAAGAGAGTACCTCCTCGCCCTAGCATAACATTCAGTCTGTATCAGTTCCTGAACAGGACGCCGATGAGATCACATGCTCATTTTTCTCTCTCCAGGAGGATGGGGTATTCCGATTGTTTAGCTGGAGACATGTACCCACAATAATCACATAGTGTGATTTCTATGGGCATTTCTCAGAAGGAGGGCTTGGAAGACAGCTATCTGCTACAGGCCCTGAGTCCATTCGGCCTGAACATTCTTCTAAACTCTCCAATATAAAGCTGTTTTCACACCCATGGAGTTTGGTGTGTATTCAGTTTGGAAAAAAGGAGCACTGCAGGTTTGATGGCGTCAAGGACAGGTCAGAGGTCATCTTCTCTGCCCAGTCACCATCAGAAGTCTTTGTACATCATGGTGGACCACTGCTTGATGATGATCATCTAGCGATTACAATCTAGATTTTAAAAACTGGAAGGGTCTGGACTTCCCTGGTGGCTCAGTGGTTAAGAATCCGCCTGCCAATGCAGGGGACACGGGTTCGAGCCCCGGTCTGGGAAGATCCCACATGCCGTGGAGCAACTAAGCCACAACTACTGAGCCTGCGCTCTAGAGCCCGTGAGCCACAACTACTGAGCCCGCGTGCCACAGCTACTGAAGCCCCCGCACCTAGAGCCCGTGCTCTGCAACAAGAGAAGCCACTGCAATGAGAAGCCTGCGCACCGCAACGAAGAGTAGCCCCCGCTCGCCGCAATTAGAGAAAGCACATGCGCAGCAACGAAGACCCAACGCAGCCATAAATAAATAAATTAAATAAATAAATTTATTTTAAAAAAGAACCTATTATTTTAAAAAAACCAACCAAAACTGGGTCACCCTGCTGCACCACCTCCCCAACTAACCCACCCGCCTCCTCAGATAGTAACTAGAGACACACCTGTGAGACAGGAAAAGAAAGTGTCTTGGCACAGACTGGTCATGAACAACAGCCGTATTTATTCTTTCCTACTCTCAGTTCCTTAATCTGCATTTTCTTTCCATTGGGGTAAAGCCAAAAAGACAATGAAAAGAGAACACGACCATATTATTCATCATTCTTCTGTGATAAATTCATGATTACCCCTTATTTTTCAGTGAGGGTGTTTTCTGACAGTTGACCTTTATCATTCATCTATTAGATAGTTTCAATTCAATGACCGATTTTTAAAAATAACTTTGGCAGGCCCCCTGGTTTCAGCCATTTAAACAAAACATAATAGAATTTTCCCAAAAAATAAAAGGTGATGCCTTTATACAGCTTCCAAACAGTCCATCTGGAAAACTAGAACTAATAAACTTATGAATGAGATTCTCATTTTCCTGTTCTCAGAATCCCTCCCCTCACTGTATCATTACTCTTTCAAAACCCTAATACGAAATTATTCCCTCTAGGAAGTCTTTCTGATGAATCACTTCCGGATCTAATTACATGTTGTTCATCACATAAACGATAATTGTGGGTACAGTTTCAATTAGGTTCACCTTCTCTGGTTTGTATATGGATTTAAAACTTCATGAATCTTAGAATATGAGTGTACCTCCTGCTTTCCTAAGTGACGACTCATGGGCAGGGGATCTTCTCTTTTGTGTCTGTATAACTATCCCTCTACTCTCCCCTCATGCCCAGGACTGCTTTAAGCAAAGACAAAGGAGGAACTTATTTACTGGCGTAGTGAAAGATCTTGGGCTCTGCCAATCGCCGAAGTGAAATTCCAGCGCTACTATTTACAGCTGCTTGGAGGGAAAGAATCTATATTTTAAAAAAAGCTTCATTTTCTTACATGAAAACATGATAATAAATTCTTGAGAGTTTGTGTGATGATTAAGTCACATATGCGCTCAAAAGCACTTAAGGATGCTTGTAGATCCTTCAAAAAGTATTCGTTTCCTTACCGATATGATTGTAGAAGCTACTGAATCTATGAGATGTATTTTTCTTTTGCTGGTGACATTTGAAATTTATTTCCAGAAGCAAAACTTTTTATGCCAGATTAGAAATAAGACTGAGGAAATTCCCTGGAGGTGCAGTGGTTAGGACTCTTTCACTGACGAGGAGACGGGTTCAATCCCCGGTCTGGGAACTAAGATCCCTCAAGCTTTGAGACACAGTCCCCCCCCCTAAAAAAAGAAATAAGATTGAAATTGTAAATAATCTCGGGGGCAAGGAACAATCAAGTCAAATATCTTCACTCTGCCAGGTCTGATAAATATATGGCCACATACCCCAACACTGCTCCTTCCCTAACCAGTGATGGACTCTGTTCACTTGTCAAAGCAGAGTATCCCATTCAGCTTGTGATACATCTGAGAACTCTCAACACGGAACTCAAGACAGACACTGGCAATCAACTGGAGTTTGTCCACTCATGCTAACATACACCCTTGACACCTGGCTACTTTCAGAAGAGCAGGATTTGATTAAAGGATTAGGGGACAATTGGAGGAAGAGAGTAAGGGAGAATTCATTGCTGGATGTAGAGGTGAGAATGGGCTCCAGGAGAGGACAAAAGGTGCAAGTTCTCTGGCCTGATATATTTTCTAAGATGTTACCGTTACCAACAGAGTTATTTCTCAGGGTCCAATTGAAAGAATTGTCCCACGGACAACTAAATAAAATTATTGCTAATTATGAGGTGTTCAGCAGGGTGGTGTAGTAGAAAATAGCTTGAGGAGTCCTGCTGCAGACAGACTGGTCTGTGGAGGCCCCTCTAAGAAGGTGGCATTTGGGCTGAGATGTAAACAATGATCTTCAGGAACCAGCCATACACAAAGGAGCAGGAAGAAGCAAGTAAGAAAGTTTCAGGCCAGAATCAACTTGGGCTCCTCAAAAAGTCTGAAAACCAGGAGGTCTGGAGCAAAGTGAGCAAAGGAGAGTGACAAAGGATGAGTAGAAAAGTGATCAGGGCTGGATCATGCAGAATTCTGGGGCCCATAATAGGAAGCTTGGAGAGACACTGAAGGGCTTTTAGGGTAGTTATATGATCTTAGGTAGATTTAAAAAGCCCTCTCTGGTTACTGTGTACGAACTGGATGGGAGGTGGGGATGGGTCAAGAGATGAAGAGAAGAGATAGGTTAGGAGAGATAGGTTAGGAGACTAGGTGAAAGAGAATCATGGTTTAGTCTGGAGAAGGGGATAGTAATACGTGTCCAAGAGGTTGCTACTCTAGGACTTGCTGATATACTGAGAAGGGGGATGAGGAGTAAAGAGGAGTCATAGGTGACTCTGCATTCTTGGTGATGGTGCCCTTTACCCAGATGAAGGCTAATAGGAAGAGTAGCTTGTGGGGCGGAGGGGCAGTGATTTTCTTGCAGAACAAGCTATGTGTCATTCAGTAGCCACTTACTCTTATCCACTGGGAATTCTGGGCATGAAGTTGAGGGAAAAAGAGAGAACAAGAGGGAATGTGTGCTCTTATTAGGGTCATTCATTGATTCAACAGATATGTATCGTATGCCAGACCCTCTTCTAGGTTTGGGGATTGCCAAAGTTCTTGGTCTCATGGAATTTCTATTCTACTAGGTGTGGGGTGTGTGTGTGTGTGTCTGTGGTATGTGCACACAAAAGAGTACATAATATACCAAATGTTGATGAGCTATGAATAAAGTGAAACAATATAAAAGATAAAAAAATTAAGTGTATGTGTGTATAAGGGGGTGATTTGCTCTTTTATATATGGTGGCTGGGAAACCCTCTATGATAAGGTGACTTTGATTAGAAATTTGAAGGAGCTGACAAAGAGAGCTATGTGGCTATCTGGGGGCATTTCAGGCAAAGGCAGACGAAATGCAAAGGCCCAGTTTGCTGTGGCCCAGGAGCTGCAAGGAGGCCTGACTGACTAAGCAGAGTGAAGGAGGGAGAGTGCACTGAGATAGGATGCCAGAGGGGGAGTGGGGCCAGGTCTCATATGACCTGCCATGGCCACTTTAAGAAATCTGGACTTGACTGTGAGTGACAGGAGGAGCCACCGCAGCATTTCTACCTTTACTGAGGACACACCAAATATTCCCATTTGCATCTCCTGTTCTTACTAAATGAGGAAACATTTTTTATATCTGGCCACTTTGTGGTGAAGCATAAAAAATAGATCAAGGATAAAATGAGTACGGAGGTACCTTCTAGCAAAAATTGCCTAAAACAAAAAGATATCAACATTTATCTGACCCAGGCCATTTCATCACTGAGCAGCTTGGGATAAAATCTCTGCAGCTGGAAAATTCTGCTATAGGAGGGGCATGATTTAGGGAAAATAGGGAAGTTTCTCAACTACCAAAAACCTTATCCATCCATCCAACCAATGAACCAACCAATCAATATTTATCGACCTTCTACTACATGTACAGTGGTGAACTAGGCACTATGAGTATATACGGATGGATAAGATTCCCATGTTCTGTGTTTTCTTAGACTCTGTTTGTCCTTTTTGCATCCAAAAACAAACCCCAAACAATTAAGAAAATGGTAATAGGAACACACATATCAATAACTACCTCAAATGTAAATGGATTAAATGCTCCAGACAAAAGACACAGACTGGCTGAATGGCTACAAAAATAAGACCCGTATATATGCTGTCTACGAGAGAGACCCACTTCAGACCTAGGGACACATACAGACTGAAAGTGAGGGGATGGAAAAAGATATTCCATGCAAATGGAAATCAAAAGCAAGCTGCAGTAGCAATTTTCATATCAGACAAAATAGACGTTAAAATAAAGACTATTACAAGAGACAAAGAAGGACACTACATAATGATCAAGGGATCAATGCAAGAAGAAGATATAGCAATTGTAAATATTTATGCACCCAACATAGGAACACCTCAATAAATAAGACAAATGCTAACAGCCATAAAAGGGGAAATTGACAGTAAAACAATCATAGTAGGGGCCTTCAACACTCCACTTTCACCAATGGACATATCATCCAAAATGAAAATAAATAAGGAAACACAAACTTTAAATAATACATTAAACAAAATGGACTTAATTGATATTTATAGGACATTACATCCAAAAACAACAGAATACACTTTCTTCTCAAGCGCTCATGGAACATTCCCCAGGATAGATCATATCTTGGGTCACAAATCAAGCCTCAGTAAATTTAAGAAGATTGAAATCGTATCAAGTATCTTTTCCGACCACAACGCTATGAGACTAGATATCGATTACAGGAAAAAAACTGTAAAAAACACAAAAACATGGAGGCTAAACAATACACTACTTAATAACCAAGAGATCACTGAAGAAATCAAAGAGGAAATAAAAAAATATCTAGAAACAAATGACAATGAAAACACGACAACCCAAAACCTATGGGATGCAGCAAAAGCAGTTCTAAGAGGGAAGTTTATAGCAATACAATCCTACCCCAAGAAACAAGAAAAATCTCAAATAAACAACCTAACCTTACACCTAAAGCAATTAGAGAAAGAAGAACAAAAAAAACCCAAAGTTAGCAGAAGAAAAGAAATCATAAAGATCAGATCAGAAATAAATGAAAAAGAAATGAAGGAAACAATAGCAAAGATCAATAAAACTAAAAGTTGGTTCTCTGAGAAGATAAACAAAATTGATAAACCATTAGGCCGACTCATCAAGAAAAACAGGGAGAAGACTCAAATCAATAGAATTAGAAATGGGGGGCTTCTCTAGTGGCACAGTTGTTAAGAATCCGCCTGCCAATGCAGGGGACATGGGTTTAAGCCCTGGTCCGGGAAGATCCCACATGCCGCGGAGCAACTAAGCCCGTGCACCACAACAACTGAGCCTGCGCTCTACAGCCCGTGAGCCACAACTACTGAGCCCACGTGCTGCAACTACTGAAGCCCGCGTGCTTAGAGCCCATGCTCCACAACAAGAGAAGCCACTGCAATGAGAAGCCCATGCACTGCAACAAAGAGTAGCCCCCACTAACCGCAAGTAGAGAAAGCCCGCATGTAGCAATGAAGACCCAATGCACCAAAAAAAAAAAAAAAAAAATAGAACTAGAAATGAAAAAGGAGAAGTAACAACTGACATGGCAGAAGTACAAAGGATCATGAGAGATTATTACAAGCAGCTATATGCCAATAAAATGGACAACCTGGAAGAAATGGACAGATTCTTAGAAAAGCAAAATCCCCTGAGACTGAACCAGGAAGAAATAGAAAATATAAACAGACCAATCATAAGCACTGAAATTGAGGCTGTGAATAAAAATCTTCCAACAAACAAAAGCTCAGGACCAGATGGCTTCACAGGCAAATTCTATCAAACATTTAGAGAAGCGCTAACACCTATCCTTCTTAAACTCTTCCAAAATATAGCAGAGGGAGGAACACTCCCAAACTCATTCTATGAGGCCACCATCACCCTGATACCAAAACCAGACAAAGATGTCACAAAGAAAGAAAACTACAGGCCAATATCACTGATGAACATAGATGCAAAAATCCTCAACACAATACTAGCAAACAGAATCCAACAGCACATTAAAAGGATCATACACCATGATCAAGTGGGGTTTATCCCAGGAATGCAAGGATTCTTCAATATATGCAAATCAATCAATGTGATAAACCATATTAACACACTGAAGGAGAAAAACCATATGATCATCTCAATAGATGCAGAAAAAGCTTTTGACAAAATTCAACACCCATTTATGATAAAAATCCTCCAGAAGGTAGGCATAGAGGGAACTTAGCTCAACATAATAAAGGCCATATATGACAAACCCACAGTCAACATTGTTCTCAGTGGTGGAAAACTGAAACCATTTCCTCTAAGATCAGGTACAAGACAAGGTTGTCCACTCTCACCACTACTATTCAACATAGCTTTGGAAGTTTCAGCCACAGCAATCAGAGAAGAAAAAGAAATAAAAGGAATTCAAATCAGAAAAGAAGAAGTAACGCTGTCACTGTTTGCAGATGACATGATACTATACATAGAGAATCCTAAAAATGCTACCAGAAAACTACTAGAGCTAATCAGTGAATTTGGTAAAGTAGCAGGATACAAAATTAATGCACAGAAATCTCTTGCTTTCCTATACACTAATGATGAAAAATCTGAAAGAGAAATTAAGGAAACACTCCCATTTACCATTGCAACATAAAGAATAAAATACCTATGAATAAACCTACCTAATGAGACAAAAGACCTGCATGCAGAAAACTATAATACACTTATGAAAGAAATTAAGGATGATACAAATAGATGGAGAGATATACCCTGTTCTTGGATTGGAAGAATCAACATTGTGAAAATGACTCTACTACCCAAAGCAATCTACAGATTCAATGCAATCCCTATCAAACTACCACTGGCATTTTTCACAGAACTAGAACAAAAAATTTCACAACTTGTATGGAAACACAAAAGACCCTGAATAACCAAAGCAATCTTGAGAAAGAAAAACAGAGCTGGAGGAATCAGGCTCCCTGACTTCAGACTATACTACAAAGCTACAGTAATCAAGACAGTATGGTACTGGCACAAAAACAGAAATATAGATCAATGGAACAGGATAGAAAGCCCAGAGATAAACCCATGCACATATGGTCACCTTATTTTTGATAAAGGAGGCAAGAAAATACAATGGAAAAAAGACAGCTTCTTCAATAAGTGGTGCTAGGAAAACTAGACAGCTACATGTAAAAAAATGAATCAGAACACTCCCTATCACCATACACAGGAATAAAATCAAAGTGGATTAAAGACCTAAATGTAAGGCCAGGCATTATAAAACTCCTAGAGGAAAACATAGGCAGAACACTTTATGACATAAATCACAGCAAGATCCTTTTTGACCCACCTCCTAGAGAAAGGGAAATAAAAACAAAAATAAACCAATGGGACCTAATGAAACTTAAAAGCTTTTGCATAGCAAAGGAAACCATAAACAAGACGAAAAGGCAACCCTCAGAATAGGAGAAAATATTTGCAAATGAAGCAACTGACAAAGGATTAATCTCCAAAATTTACAAGCAGCTCATGCAGCTCCATATCAAAAAAAAAAACAATGCAATCCAAAAATGGGCAGAAGACCTAAACAGACATTTCTCCAAAGAGGATATACAATTTGCCAACAAACACATGAAAGGATGCTCAACATCACTAATCATTAGAGAAATGCAAATCAAAAGTACAATGAGGTATCACCTCACACCAGTCAGAATGGCCATCATCAAAAAATCTACAAACAATAAATGCTGGAGAGGGTGTGGAGAAAAGGGGACCCTCTTGCACTGTCGGTGGGAATGTAAATTGATACAGCCACTATGGAGAACAGTATGGAGGTTCCTTAAAAAACTAAAAATAGAATTACCATATGACCCAGCAATCCCACTACTGGGCATATACACTGAGAAAACCATGATTCAAAAAGAGTCATGTACCACAATGTTCATGGTAGCTCTATTTACAATAGCCAGACTGGATAAAGAAGTCAATGGATGAATGGATAAAGAAGATGTGGCACATATATACAATGGAATATTACTGAGCCATAAAAAGAAATGAAATTGAGTTATTTGTAGTGAGGTGGATGGACCTAGAGACTGTCATACAGAGTGAAGTAAGTCAGAAAGAGAAAAACAAATACCGTATGCTAACACATATATATGGAATCTAAAAAAAACAAAAAATGGTTCTGAAGAACCTAGGGGCAGGACAGGAATAAAGATGTAGACATAGAGAATGGATTTGAGGACACAGGGAGGGGGAAGGGTAAGCTGGGATGAAGTGAGAGAGTGGCATGGACATATATACACTAGCAAATGCAAAATAGATAGCTAGTGGGAAGCAGCCGCATAGCACAGGGAGATCAGCTGGGTGCTTTGTGACCACCTAGAGGGGTGGGTTAGGGAGGGTAGGAGGTAGACACAAGAGGGAGGAGATATGGGGATATATGTATATGTATAGCTGATCACTTTGTTATAAAGCAGAAACTAACACACCATTGTAAAGCAATTATACTCCAATAAAGATGTTAAAAAAAACCCAAACACTTCCTTCCCTCTTCTCCCACTCCTTCTTTCTTTGAGTCAAAAATCTCTTCCTTCCCTTTGTCTCTTACCTAATTTCCTCTTTGCTGTGCCTATGATATGGTTTCTTTGTTCAGGCAGCCTGATCTGTGTTCCTCCTGCCCTCTGAGACCTGGAACGTGGGCGTTGGTTGGTTCTTGCTTTTCTTAGGTGCACTGTCCTTTGGCCCCATCGCTTGTGGACAGCAGGCTCCCTCCTATTTGCCTTTGAGCAGTGCTTCAATTCCCCTTGCTCCTGACAGACTACAACGAAAATCTAGTGTCTTCCGGCCACTGCTCATTCTTAGAAATACATTTCCACTCTACTTAGTGCCTTTGAGTAGTTATCATGGTTAATGTTTGTACTTTAGTGCTCCCTCTTGAGCAATGGTTCATCCAGCTAACTCACACATTTGTGATAATTAGAAAAGAGGTGACCGACATGGGGATTTAATTCTATGGCTTAGTTTGGGAGATAAATTTTTTTTATTGTTAACTTATATGACAGATCTGGGAGGCACTCTTGGCTAGCATTCATTTATTTTAAGGGGGTGAGAGGTTGTGCTTTTCTAACTCTTTAGTTGAGCTTGCTGACCTTTTTAAAGTCATCAAAATCCAATAATACTATTTAAGCATCCTTGTAGAATCTATGCTAAACACTAGCAATTAAGTTCAAGTGAATACAGTGTCCTCTGATATTTATATTCCAAAGCTGACACAAACGCAAAACAGCTTAACACAGTACTGTGAAATACGCTCATGTGTTATAATGATTAATTCACAATTGCTTCCTAGGTAAAGTTTTAGCAACTAAGTGCTAAGCCTCCCCTTCTACTAGACCTACTGAAATACACTAGAAATCCCTGGTGCTCAGACACTGATCCCAATAACAGTGAGAACATTCAGTGAAAGATTTCAAGCTGTCAACAAAAAAAGCTTAAAATTTGTTATATTCCCCATCCCCACAAAAACGTTTTAGGCTTGTTCCTCCAACTGCTTTCATTCCGGATTTTCCTCCTTAGTGACTGGTAGCTTGGTGTTTTGATTCAATATTAGGTTTCAGCTGGCTATAATGTGTCAAGTAACTCCATTCTCACAGTGTACATTTATTGAGCATCCGCTTCTTATTTTTCAGGCATCCCTTAAGAGGCCCTGCCGTGACAGGGAAAGTCCATCTGGTTGCGCAGCACAAATCTGCATGTATCTTTCCATCCCTCAGGAGAACTGAAACCCTCCAACTTTCCCTAATGCCAGTTGGAGCAAATCTTAACAACAACTTAATCCTGCATTTTACAGGTCAACTAGCACTTATCTAAGTAATTAACAAACCTAGTTCCCTGCTGTGTGAAAGCTTTCAAACTCCTGAAGAACTGGACCTGTAAATTTCTAATCCCATGACCACACCCTGGCACAGAGCTTGACGGCAGTCACTTTGTGTGCGTTTATTCTTTAGAGTGCAATAGCAAAATCATTCTGGACTTCGGGCAAGAACTCTCAAGACAAGAACCTGAGATAGGGGGAGAGAGATGTCCTTTTGTGCATCCACTAAAGAAAAACCTCAGGCTGCGCACTTCAACTCTACAGGGAAACGGGGACTATGCCAAAGAGAGACAGATTTCAACCCTGTGCCGGCTGAAATCTAAAACGCAGTCATTCATTTGAACTGCAGCTAGGAGTTAGCTCTATGTATCTGTGACTTTGAAAAGGCAATATCCATCGTGGTGCTATTTCCCTTGGACTTGGGGCAAAAGGACTTGAGCGGAAGGTTCCCATCACTACAGAGACATTTGAGGGAGGGAGGGAGGAAGAACAGTATGTCTCTCGTCTCTCATTCGGAGATCTCTCCTCCTCATGACTGCTCTTTCTTATTCCTTATGTAGGGGTTTTGCAAACGGCCCATAAAAAAGAAAGCCTCACTATTTCTTATTCTGCCATCAACTCACACTTTGAAAAGAGAAAAACTGCCTTTACTGGTTTAACATTAATTTATTTTACTTCATTTATTGTTAGATGAATATATATATATATATATATATATATATTATATATATATATATATATATATATCCTCTCTCCAGTGGATTGTAGGCTTAGGGGAAAGCAGTAGCTCAGTAATAGGTTATTTTGGCAGGGGCGGGGTGGGGGGGGGGGCAGGGGGAGGATTTTCTAGCTCTCTCCATTTCCCACATTTACTTCAGAACTGGTTCACAAGTCACCCCTAAAGCCAGTTTGGATACTTTTAATCATTATACTTCATTTATTTTTTTAAAAGAATTATTGAGGTGTAATTGACATAGAACTCACCCATTTTTAGTGTACATTTCAATGATTTTCAGCAAAGTTACAGAGTTGTACTGACATCACCACAATCTAATTTTAGAATATCTTCATCACCTGTTCCCATCCATAGTCCTAGCAACCACTAATCTACTTTCTGACTGTATGGATTTGCTTTTTCTAGATAATTTCATATAAAAAGAATCATATCATATATGGGCTTTTGCAGCTGGATTGTTTCATTTAGCACAATGTTTTTGTTTTTAAGGTTCATCTACGTCGCAGCATTATTGATGCTCCCTTCATTCCTTTTTACGGCTGAATAATATTCTGCTGTATGTGTAGACCATACTTGTTCATCCACTCATCAGTTGATGGATATTTGGGTTGTTTCCAGTTTCTGGCTGTTATGAATAGAGCGCCTCTGAATGTTCACAGTCTTTGTGTGGACTTGATTCCTTTTTTATCAGAAAATGTATTTCTCAATTTTATCTTGCATTTATTCTCAGTAGCTTTACAACATGAGACTATTCAAAAGAATGTATCACAGACTCTGAAGGTGATGCACAAAGAAAAGCTTTGCTGAAAATACTCTCTACACAGACAACACCATTGGACCAAGATGTGATTGTACTGAAGGAGACAATATTTATTTGATATATAAACAGGGGTATTGGTTATAAAATAATCTCATATGGACAGCTTAATTACAGCACTCCTGTGAGTCTACAACAGTTTAGCTCAATACCTTGCAGATAGTAGCTTCTTGATAAATATTTGCTGATTGATTTTAAAATGCCCACAGGGTTCTCCTTGGGAAGTGAAATCTCAAAAGGTTCAATGCTCAACAGTTTTTTTTTTTTTCTCATTTTGTGTAAACAACCAAAGCCCCCTGAGAGAACATGACAAGCTATCCAAAGACCCCCAAGTCACATTTATGTACCAGGCAGCCGCACTGATCTTCCTTCATCTCAAGAGACCCCCGTCAGAGCAATTGCTCTGCAGGCTTGGAGAGGCAGGAAGCGTTTGTGCTGGACCAGTGGGAGCATTTGGTCTGCCAGTGCATTGTATCTCCATGAGAAACAGTCCCGGGAGGCAAGCTTTCTCTTGGCAAGTGTCTCCCCTGCCCCTTTGTGGCACACGTTTTCAGAAGGTGGACTGGCCTAGATCCAGTATTGGCTAACTTCCCCTCACTTGCTCCCTGTACACTGTTCCAGGCCTGTGTGGTCAGATTTGGGCTGTTAACTCAGCAGACTCCGACCAGTCTGTGGAAACCAGAAGCACTTGCCTGCTGACATTTTAGATGCCTTATTGGCTCTGGGGAGCCACTAATACACATATGCCTGAGGTCTGTGGGCTCTGGGGTGGCACTCAATGAAAACCCATCATTAATTGGACAAATGAAGCGTTCTTCTCTGGGTTTTTCCGGTGCTGAAGAAAACAGCACATTAGAAATGCAGTCTGAGCGTCCGCCCACAGCCCATGCTCTGTGCGCATCTTCCCTAGGAGCACTGCCAAGGGCAGAGGATGCCAGGCTCTTTCTGCCAGCTTCTACCACCTCAACGGTCTGCTCTTTCCCACTTTCATGTGGTCATAAATTGTTTCTGGTTTAGTTTTCAAAGCACCTTCCTACATGTATTAACTCATGTCATAAGCACAGGTTTTAGAACTTAACAGAAAATGTATTTAAATAAGAATAATTCTTTTCCACCAAATTTCATTTCAGTAGACACAATTAAGATTTAATATACTCAGCGTTTTATTGTTTGCTCATTACCCATTTATCTCCCTTCAAAAAGGAAACAGCTATATGTGTAAGGGAGATTAAGAGGTACAAACTTCCAGTTGCAAAATAAATGAACCACAGGTATAAAATTTACAGTGTGGGGAATGTAGTCAATAACCTATGTAATATCTTCGTATCTAGGTGATTTACAAGACTGTGTTAGTTCCACAGCCATTCAATATTTCTGTATGTTTCAACATGATGAGATTGTGATTAGACTTATTGTGGTGATCATGTTGAAACATACAGAAATATTGAATCATGGGCTTCCCTGGTGGCGCAGTGGTTGAGAGTCCGCCTGCCAATGCAGGGGACACGGGTTCGTGCCCCAGTCCGGGAAGATCCCACATGCCCGCGGAGCGGGTAGGCCCGTGAGCCATGGCCGCTGAGCCTGCGCGTCCAGAGCCTGTGCTCCGCAACGGGAGAGGCCACAACAGTGACAGGCCCGCGTACGGCAAAAAAAAAAAAAAAAAAAAAAAGAAATATTGAATCATTATGGAACTATCATAGTGTTGTAAACAATTGCACTTCAAAAACAAATAAGCAGGGGCTTCCCGGGTGGCGCAGTGGTTAAGAATCCACCTGTCAATGCAGGGGACACAGGTTCGAGCCCTGGCCTGGGAAGATCCCACATGCCGTGGAGCAACTAAGCCTGTGTGCCACAACTACTGAGCCTGTGCTCTAGAGCCTGCAAGCCACAACTACTGAGCTCACGTGCCACTACTACTGAAGCCCACGTGCCTAGAGCCCGTGCTCTTCCACAAGACAAGCCACCGCAACGAGAAGCCCGCACACCTCAACAAAGAGTAGCCCCTGCTCGCCACAATGAGAGAAAGCCCCGGCGCAGCAATGAAGACCCAATTCAGCCAAAAGAAAACAAAACAAACAAGCAAACTCATAGAAAAAGAGATCAGATTTGTGGTTTCCAGAGGCAGGGAGTAAGGGGAAGAGGAATTGAATGAGGCAGTCAAAAGGTACCAACTCCCAGTTATAAGATAAATAAGTACTAGGAATCCAATGTAAATGGTAAATATAATGAACACAGCTGTATGTTACATATGAAAGTTGTCGAGAAAGTAAATCCTAAGAATTGTCATCACAAGGAAAAAGTTTTTTTTCTTGTTTCTTTAATTTTGTGTCTATATGAGATAATGGATGTTCACTGAACTTACTGGGATAACCATTTCATGATGTATATAAGTCAAATCATTATGCTGTACACCATAAACTTATACAGGGCTATATGTCACTTATATCTCAATAAAACTGGAAGAAAAATAAAGCTGTATATGTTACTCATTAGCTAATTAAAAAATTTTTCCCAGCATTGCTGCTAATTAACTCTATCCATATAATATGGTTACTGTCTCTCCTCTTCCTTTGAATATTTTTTTTAATTTATTTATTTATTTGTTCGTTTTTATTTTTGGCTGCATTGGGTCTTCGTTGCGGCGCATGGGCTTCGTCTAATTGCTGTGAGCGGGGGCTACTCTTCGCTGCGGTGTGCGGGCTTCTCATTGCGGTGGCTTCTCTTGTTGTGGAGCACGGGCTCTAGGCACTCAGGCTTCAGTAGTTATGGCACGTGGGCTCAGTAGTTGTGGCTTGTGGGCTCTTGGGTGCAGGCTCAGTAGTTGTGGCGCACGGGCTTAGTTGCTCTGCAGCATGTGGGATCTTCCTGGCCCAGGGTTCAAACCTGTGTCCCTTGCATTGGCGGGCAGATTCTTAACCACTGTGCCACCAGGGAAGCCCCTTCCTTTGAATATTAATCCTTAGTATCTTTCTTTGACTGTCTGGCCTACCCACTGTAGGGCACACCTATTTTTGTTTGCCCAGCACCCTCCCCTCTGAAAACACTGCCCACCCTTACTCCTCCAGCCAAGGGATCCCAGTAGAACTTTCCTCTTCTTACCCAACTCTGACTGGCTGGCCCAGGGATGGACAACGACCCAATTTAACCTATCACAGTCCTTTCCTGGAACTATTCCAGCTGAACTGAAGGGGAAGCGGGGTCTTTGCTCTCTGATCAAGATGGTCTCATGTTTGCTTAAGAAAGTCCCAGATGGGTATTGTCATTTGCAACCAGAAGGTTTGACATATATACCTACTCTTTTCCTATAATCTTAGCCGCAGTCTTTCTGGTTGTATAACTTTATCACCAACTTTGTGGTCAGCAAATTAAAACAAAACAAAACACATGCTATAATCCTTTTGCATTGTCCTATTTCCGGTTTATAACCTAAGGATCTTTCAGTAGCTCTAAGGGTCACGAGAGAGAAGAGGTGAGTATAGGAAGGTGTTTAGAAACCACATCCCTACGGAATTGCAAACATCTGAGCATTCAACTACAAAAACAAATAAACAGCCTCTGGGGAAGGGGTGCTGGAAGTAAAGCTCTTTGCAATTATTTGAAAAGTTATGTAGAGAAGGAAGTGGTTTGCTCCTTGTCATTTTTATAGAGGCATCAGTCCCCAAGACTAGAATTAGCAGGGTCTGATTGTTGTTCTTTATAAAGAGAAAATACTTTCTAATAACCAAAGTGTACCAAAAATGAAACAGGATTCCACTCAAAAAGTAAGATTCCTTGCAGCACAGCTCGCAGGATCTTACTTCCCTGTGGCCCCAGCAGTGAAAGTGCCAAGTCCTAACCAATGGACTGCCAGGGAATTCACCTCCCCCCTTTTTTTAAAATATATTGGAGTATAGTGGATTCACAATGTTGTGTTAATTTCAGGTGTACAGCAAAGTGTATCAGTTATACATATACATATATCAATTCTTTTTCAGATTCTTTTCCCATATAGGTTATTACAGAACATTGAGTAGAGTCCCCTGGGCTATACAGTAGATCTTTGTTGATTATCTATTTTACACACAGTAATGTGTATATGTTAATCCCAATCTCCTAATTTACCCCTTCCCCCCACCCTTTTGTCTTTGGTAACCATAAGTTTGTTTTCTACATCTGTGACTCTATTTCTGTTTTGTAAATAAGTTCATTTGTACCGTTTTGGTTTTTTTTAGATTCCACATATAAGCGAAATCATATGATATTTGTCTTTGTCTGACTTACTTCACCTAGTATGATAATCTCTAGTTGCATCCATGTTGCTGCAAATGGCATTATTTCATTCTTTTTCATGGCTGAGTAATATTCCATTGTATATATGTACCACATCTTCTTTATCTATTCCTCTGTCGATGGACATTTAGGTTTTTCCATGTCTTGGCTATTTTCGATAGTGCTGCAATGAACACTGGGGTGCACGTATCCTTTTGGATTATGGTTTTCTCTGGATATATGCCCAGGAGTGGGACTGCAGGATCATATGGTAGTAGAGGTGATTGTTTAAGGCCTCCTGAGTGAGGGATATTACTTGGTGTTGAAGTGGATATGGAGATGGGAATATTGCTGGAGAGAGAGGTCAGGAACTCGGAGCTCTGCCTAGGATTAGCATCAGGATTCATTTGAGACAGGTATAGGTTCTCATCCTGTATCCCGCCATGTTGGTGCATCTAATCATTAATGTCCCTGATTGCATTCATTTAAATTATTTAAATGGTAGCTATATCTGGCCTCTCTGGATCTTGGTTCTCTCGAATAGGAAATGGGAAACTTGGACTAGCTTAGAAGTCTCCAGACATTCTTATTAGGGATCAGAGAGGGAGGACTGACAGGAAATTCTAAACATTGGAGAGGTGAGGAGATGCAACGTGCAATATTCCACATACAATGCTCTCTCCCTCTCTCTAGGCATTGGAATTGTGTTATGGCTGAAGAGGTAAATGGAGGGAGAGAATGATGCAGAGTGAGGGGGTATAAGCAGGACTGGTGACATAATTTGTAGGACCCTGCATAAAATGAAAATTCAGAGTTCCTTGTTAAGAATTTCAAGATAGCAACAGTAGAGCATTAAACAAATTGCAGTGTCCTTCTAAGTGCGGGGCCCTGTGTAACTGCACAGGTCATGCACCAATAAAGCCAGCCCTGGGTGTATGACAACACCTGTATCAATTGGAGCAATTTTATTTGAGGCTCCTTTTCTAGATAATTTCAAAACTCTCCTTTGGGGCTTCCTTGGTGGCGCAGTGGTTGAGAGTCCGCCTGCGATGCAGGGGACACGGGTTCGTGCCCCGGTCCGGGAAGATCCCACATGCCGCGGAGTGGCTGGGCCCGTGAGCCATGGCCGCTGAGCCTGCGCGTCCGGAGCCTGTGCTCCGCAACGGGAGAGGCCACAACAGTGAGAGGCCCACGTACCACAAAAAAACAAAAACAAAAACAAAAACTCTCCTTTGGCTCTAACAGGGGATATTTCAATCAATAAATCAATCGAAAGCTTCACTGATCATCTATATACTAAAAAGTTTGGTAATTCTATAAGTAAACAATAGAAGGAACAAATAAACGCCCAACAATTACTAAATTTCTCTGAATTTTCTAAATTTGGAATGATTGTGGATTTGGCTCATTAAGACAATCTGTTCCCAAAGAGGCCTGTCAACTAAGGGGGTTTGTCTGCATTGTCTAACATGCATTTTATCCCCGTTTGTCTTTATTCAGAATCAAGCGCATACAGTTATCCCTTCCTCTGGGATTGGTGTCAATGAACCATTTTTCTTCTCTTACTCATTCAGCAACTACTTACTGTACCTTCTGAACATTATATGCCCCACACTGCGCTAAGTATTGAAACCACTGGGGACAAGTCTACAAAGAAGGATGGCTGGTGTGATGGGGTGAAGAGTCATCTAACTCATCTAAAGGAAGACAGTAACATAAGCCAAGGCATGAAGGTCAAAATCTTAAATTGGTCATTTGGTGTTCAATCCTTTTATGGGTTACACACACAAAAAATGTCATCATTTGGTGACCTTTCCAAGTTGTTGGATGTGGGGCTTTGGAGTGGCCTGAGCCATTGTTTCTGCACAGAGATGCTTCAAAGCCTTATTAAAAATGTTTGGGGAATTCCCTGGAGGCCCAGTGGTTAGGACACTGCGCTCTCACTGTCGAGGGCCGGGGTTCAATCCCTGGTCGGGGTAAGATCCCACAAGCCATGCTGCGCAGGCCTCTTTCCCCCCTCAAGGCAAAGTTTGGGTCCCCAGGAAGCCCTATTATATACACGTTTACCAGGAAATTTGGGGAGGAATGGGGTTGATGGGCTTCATCGTTTATAAAGTCAAGAGTGCTGGTAAAAGCACTTTGAAAGTTTTGAGTCCTGAGTCTACGCATGGCCATCATTAACCAACTTTACTTGGAGCGCACATCAGGTGGAACAGCAGTCTGTCTGTCAATTTCAGCAAGCTCTGTTAGATGGGACATGGAACGTTACTCTACACATGGCACGAAGAAATGTACCTGTAAGATGCCAGAAAAAAAAAAATCTTAAATTGGGAAATGGCAAAGAATCCAGTGTTGCTGGAGTGTAGGATGTATGTGGGGGATGACGTGGGAGGTGAATATAGAAAGGGAGCTTGGAACCAATAGTGGAGGGTCTGGGAATGCCAGAGGAGTTTGTCATTGATTCTATGAACAAAAAGGAGCTTTTGAGCAGGAAAGTGCCAAGATCTGAGCAGCCCCTTTAGGAATTTGTCAGTCACACCTGGCACTAAGTGCTAGCAATTATTATTACCTTATTATGTAACAGTTTAAGCAGTATGTATTTAGAAAAAGAACCACAAACAATGTGCAGCAATGTCATTTCCCCATAGTCTCCCCAGTCTGTTGAACTATCGACTATCATGGTCTAGCTCTCCATGTATTTAGGCCTTCTTCAATTTCTCAGTAGTTCTCAATTATCATTCATTAAATTCATCCCCAAGGATTTTTCTTAATACTAGTATAAATAATACTTAAAAATTATTTCCAATTGTTTATTGCTAGTGTATAGAGATATAATTGATTTTTTAATGTTGAAATTGTATCCTGTGGCCTTGCTAAATTCACTTATTTCTATTAAGGTTGGGTTTTTTGGGTAGATTTTTAGAATAATTTTCCAAGTACACTATCATGTTGTCTATGAATAAAGTACTATTATATCTTCCTTTATAATCTGTAAGTTTTATTTCTTTTCCCTGTTTTACTGGCTAATACTAATAGAATTGTCAGAATAGACATTCTTGCCTTGTTTCCAGTCTAAGGGGAAAACCTTCAGCTCTTTAGCATTAAATATGATGTCAGCTGTGGGTTTTTATAAATGCCCTTTATCAGACTGAGGAAGTGTTCTTTCTCTAGTTTGCTGAGAGTTTAGTTGGAGTTTGTCAAATTCTTTTGCTGCATCTATTAAGGTAATCTTATGATCTTCTCCTTTATTCTTCTTTTTTTAATTTATTTATTTTATTTTTTGGCTGTGTTGGGTCTTCGTTGCTGCACGCGGGCTTTCTCTAGTTGCAGCGAGCGAGGGCTACTCTTCGCTGTGGTGCACGGGCTTCGCATTGCAGTGGCTTCTCTTGTTGCGGAACATGGGCTCTAGGTGCGCGGGCTTCAGTAGGTGTGGCCCGTGGGCTCAGTAGTTGTGGTTCACGGGCTGTAGAGCACAGGCTCAGTAGTTGTGGCACACAGGCTTAGCTGCTCCACGGTCTGTGGGATCTTCCCAGACCAGGGCTTGAACCTGTGTCCCCTGCATTGGCAGGCAGATTCTTAACCATTGCACCACCAGGGAAGCCCTCTCCTTTATTCTTTTAATGTAGTGAATGACATTAATTGATTTTTATTATTGAACTAACTTTGCATTCCTGCCTGCAGCCTGCTTGGGCATGATGTACTATCCTTATATATAGCTGGATTCAGTATGCTAATACGTTGTTAGATATTTTTTCTTTCATGTCTAAGAAGGTTACTTATCTATAATTTCCTTTTATTATAATGTCCCTGTCTTATTTTGATAGCAGGGTAATTCTGGACTCATGAGTTGGTAAGTGTTCTCTCCTTTTTTTTTTCTAAAAGTATATGTGAAAAATGGGCATTGTTTCTTGCTTACATAGTTAGACCACTTACTGTTGTCTCATAACGAATGCACCAAAGCTCTGTTCGTTTTATTTTCACTCTTTTTTTCTCTCTGTGATCCAATTTGTTTAATTTTTATTGCCCCATCTTCCAGACCACTGATTTTTTCCCTAAAGTGTCCAATATCCTGCAAATAAATAAAAATCTAGTGATTATTTTCATTTCAAATATTTTATTTTTCATTATTGTTTCACTATTATTTTCATTTGCTTTTCAAAAATAGTTCTCATTTCTCTGTTGAGCTCCCTCTGTATTTCATTATTGTATTAGTTTCCTGCAGCTGCTGTAATAAATTACCACACACTGGGTGGCTAAAAATAGCAGAAAAGTATTCTTTCACTGTTCAGGAGGCCAGAAGTCTGAAATCAGTATTACTGAGCTGAAATCAAGGTGTTGACAGGGTCACACCCTCTCCAAGGCTCTAAGGGAGAATATGTTTCACGCTCTTCCATCTTCTGGTGAATTTCTTGGCTTGTGGCCGTATCACTCCAATCTTTAGGGCCCATATCTTCAGATCATTCTCTATTCTGTCTTCCCTTATCTCTCTCTCTCTCTCTCTCTCTCTCCTCTTTCTATGTGTGTGTGTGAGAATCTCCCTCTGCCTCTGTCTTATAAGGATACATGTGATTGCATTTAAGTCCCACCCAAATAACCTGGGATAATCTCCCATCTCAAGATTCTTTATCACATCCACAAAAACTTTGCAATATAAGGTAACATTCACAGGTTTCAGGATTAGGATGCATAAATATTTGAGGGAGCTATTTTTCATTCTATTATACTCATTATATCCATTTTTTCATTTAAGTTTTCTAACACATTTATAATAACTTTTTAAAGTTTTTGTCTGCTAATTCCATCATCTCAGTCTTTTCTATTGACTTTTTTCTTCCAGTTATGAGCTATATTTTTCATCTTTTTCATATGTCTAGTTATTTCTGATTGTCTGTTGGACACTTTAAATGCTACATTTTTTTTAGAAGGTAGATTTTGCTCTCTTTTTACAAAGAGTCTCGAATTCTGTTCTGAAAGGTAGTTCATCTGTTGAGGGGTCACTTTATCTTGTTCAGACTCGTTTTTAAGTTTTATTAAAATTAATCTAGAATAATCCTAACTTTGGGCAAGAGTAGTCTTACTCTTAAGGCATGGTCTCAATTGTTGTTGAGCAAGGGTTGTTCAGCAAGATTTCTGGCTAGTTGGAATTCCAATATCTCCCCCCAGTACTGTGTGACCTCCAGAATCTCTGATGATCTTACTGATCCCCTAGTAGCTATTCTCTGCCAGGCCTACATTAGTCTTGCAATGTACATATTTAACTTTGTATTTGGCCAAAGACTCAAGGTTACCCTAGGCTAATTTCTGGAGCTCTTTCTCTGTATGGCTTGCTATCCTCTAATGCTCTGCTCTGTAAAATCCAGCCACCTTCGTGGCCGCCACCTTCGTGGCCCCCACCTTCAATCTGTTTCTTCCATCCTTCTTTTCTCTCTCATACAGTTTGGAAATAACTCCCATGCAGAAGGATGTGATGAATGTGGAGCCCACCTAAAGTTTTTATTTTTTAAAAGATCAAATTCCTCCTGTATCTGTTGTTTAAGGCTTGAACATAACTTTTCAAGTTCAAAAAGTTGGAACACAACTTTTAAAGCTTGAAGGTAACGTAACAGTTTTATAATTGTTTACAATATAAAGATAAATTTGATATCTGTTGGTAAAAACCCTAAGCCCATTCAGAGAAAATCATAATTCAAAAAGATCCATGCACCCCAATGTTCACTGCAGCACTACTGAAAATAGCCAAGACAAGAAGCAACCTAAATGTCCATCGACAGAGGAATGGATAAAGAAGATGTGGTACATATATACAATGGAATATTACTCAGCCATAGAAAGGAACAAAATAATGCCATTTGTAGCAACATGGATAGAGATTATCATACTAAGTGAAGTAAGTCAGACAGAAAGACAAATATCATATGATATCCCTTTTATGTGGAATCTTAAAAAAACAGTACAAATGAACTTATTTACAAAACAGAAATAGAGTCACAGATGTAGAAAGCAAACTTATGGTTACCAGAGTCAAAAGAGTTGGGGGGAGGTATAAATTAGAAGGTTGGGACTAACATATACACAGTACTATATAAAACAGTTAACTAATAAGGACCTACTGTATAGCACAGGGAACTCTACTCAGTATTCTATAGTAACTTCTATGGGAAAAGAATCTAAAAAAGAATGGATATATGTATAACTGATTTACTTTAATGTATACGTGAAACTAACAGAACATTGTAAATCAACTATACTCCAATAAAAATTTTTTTAAAACCCTAAGTCCAATATTACTTTTTTTTTTTTTTTTTGGCTGTTCTGTGCAGCCTGCAGGATCCCAGTTCCTCAACCAGGGATCAAACCTGGGGCCCCAGCAGTGGAATAGTGGAGTCCTAACCACTGGACCACCAGGGAATTCCCTTACTATGTTTTTTTTTAATTAATTAACTTTTATTGGAGTATAGTTGCTTTACAATGTTGTGTTAGTTTCTGCTGTAAAACAAAGTGAATCAGCTATACCTATACATATATCCCCTCTCTTTTTTGTATTTCCTTCCCATTTAAGTCACCACAGAGCAATGAGTAGAGTTCCCTATGCTATACAGTAGGTTCTCATTAGTTATCTATTTTATATCCCTTACTATGTTTTTAAAGTTTTCCATTTACTGAGTATTTGTGTGGAAGGCTAAACACTTTACATGAATTTTCTCATGTAATTATCAAATAACTCTATGTGGCATATACTACATTTTGTAGATGGGTAAATGAGATTTGCGGAGGTTTAAGTAACTTTCCTAATGTCACAGATTTTGTAGGTGGCATATTCAAGGTTTGAATTCATCTGTATCTGATTAAAAACCCAAGTTCTTAACCATTACATAATAGAGTACACTTAAAAACACCAAGACCCATATCTGGCAACATAGTTGAAATTCAATGAATCAGTAAAGCAGGCCTATTCAAATTTCTAGTAATGCAACTACACAAGTGCTTTAGAGTAGTTGGCTAGTCATTTTGCCTGTTTGATTTTCCCCACTTCTCCATTTTTCTCTTTGCTGTTCATTATTGAAGGAAACCACTTTTTCCAGGCTCCCCTTTCCTCTGGGTTCAAGAAATAATAAAGGAACTTCTTCAGGATAAAAGCAAGTGACACCAAGAAGCAATTCAAATCCACACAATAAAAACAAAGAGCACCAGTAAATTATGTAATTTTAAAAGACAGTGTAAATGCCTTTGTGTTTTTTCATCTCTTAGCTGATTTAAGAGACAATTGTATAAAATGGTATATGTATAAGATTGTCTGGTTGGGCCTATAACATGTAGAAATAAGTGCGATATTGTGATTTATAATAAGAAATGTATATTTGGTCTTCATTCCTATTCTTGACACGTAGCTCTCAAAACCCTTGGAACTTCCTAAGCCATAAGAGTAACGGGAGCATATTTTGCTATAGTATTTGGTCATCTGCCCTTGGTTCCTGTAATAGCTCCAGAGCCATAAAGGTCACAGGAGTGGCTTGTTATTCTTAACAAGCCCCTTTTGGTTATGCCTGAGTTTATGAGTTTAATCATCAGTGGCCAATGATTAATCAATTTTGCCTATGTAATGAAGCCTCCACATAAATCCAAAAGGACAGGGGTCAGAGAGCTTTTGGGGTTAGTGAACACATGGAGGTGCTGGAAGGGTGGCATGGTCAGAGACAGCATGGAAACTCCACGCCCCTTTCCCCATACCTTGCCCAATGCGGCTCTTCCATCAGGCTATGCACCAGTATTCTTTATAATACCTTTTATAATAAACTGGTAAATGTAAGTAAATATTTCTCTGAGTTCTGTGAGCCACTCTAGCAAATTCACTTTTCAAGGAGGGGATTGTAGGACTCTCCAAACTACAGCACACAGGTCAGAAGCACAGGAAACTACCTGGACTTGGGACTGGCATCTAAAAGGGGCAGAGGGAACAGTCTTGTGGTACTGAGCCCTTAATCTGTGGGATCTGATGCTAGCTTCAGGTGGAGAGTGTCAGAGATGATTTAATTTCTTGGTGTTGGAAAAAACAGTGGAATAAGGGGAAGGGAGGACTCAGTGATGACCTCCTGAAGACCACTGTTTGGAAGGCACCTCCATTATTTAATATACAAGTTACAACTAGTATGACAAAGATCCAAACATGTGGCTTAACCAGGTAGAAATTTTAACTGGATAGAAAGTTTCTCTCTTAGTTAACAGTTCACATAGTTCGAGGCTGAGAGAGGGGTGTTGGATATTGGTACTGGGAACTCAAGCTCCTTCCATCTTGTTGCTTTGCAATTTCTCGGTTTGTCCACAGGATCAAAGATTTGTCATGACCACATTCCAGACTGTGGAGAGAAAGAGAGAGAGGAAGGAGAATGCTCCTTTCCTATTAAGGGCACTAGCAAGTGGTGGTACGCATCATTTCTGTTCACATCTCGCTGGCCTGAACCTAATTTCACAGCCATACCAAAGAAGCGTAAAATATGTGATCTTCAGTTGATCAGCCAAGGGCCCAGCATAAAGTGCTATTACCAAAGGAAAAAAAAAGAAAAGAGAGAGAGAGAGAGAGTGGATGCTGGAGGGAAAGAGGCAAGGTCCTCCACAAATGTTAGCAGATCCAGTTGTTAGAAAGTTCTGTGCTCACCTGAACTGAGTCTGCCTCTCTGACAGTTGCCTGTTGGTCTTACATCTACCCCTGGACTCAAGGAGCATAAATCTATCTCATTTTCTACAGAAAAGCCCTTCAAATATTTGAAGACAATTGTAACTTCCTCCTAAGACGTTCCCAGGCTAAACATCTCAATTTCCTTCAACCATTTCTCATAGGACGTGTTTTTCAGATTCTCATGAACTTGGTCAGTGTATTCTGTATACTCTCCTGCGAGTTTTGCTTTTCTTAAAAAATGGAACCAGAACAGGTTGCTTATGTAACACGAATAGACTAGGATTATCATCTTTCTTGTTCTCGAGAGTATATTTCAATTAATATAGCCTAAGACTGTATTTTAACAACCGAATTATACTATTGACTCCTGTGGAGTTTGAGATCAATGAAAGAATACAACTCTCTTTCTCTCAGACCCTGAGTCTCCATCTTACAGTTATGCAAATGATTTGATGAACTAAAATGTACTACATGTGCATTTATCCCTACTACTTTTCTTCTTATTACATTTAGCCTAAGGTTCTAGAATACCAATAGGATTTCATCACCTAATCTATTGTTACCTATAACTTTCGGCCTAGATTTTTAACATTTAAGCAATGAAAGAACCAAAATAATTATTAACTCTAGAAAAAAAATTACACAACAAGGAAACAATAATACTATACTACTCTTTAATTTTTCGTAGTATACTACTCTAATGAATAGTAATAAATGCTATAATAATGTAAGTATTGAATATGGAATGAGAGTATGAAATCCTCATCTCCTGAAATACAAAGATGAACAGATATTACCTAAGATTGCCAAACCAAGATATAATAATATAAGCAAATTATTTACAAGTACAGAAATAAATATCAGAATAAATAGCTTAAAAATTGAAAGTCAATGCATCTGAGGAGTGGAGCTAGGGACAGGAGGTATGCAGGCAGGAACAACAAATTTTTCTTCTGTCCGTTCAGTACCATTTGGCTTCTTTTTTTTTTTTCATTTTACTCCGTACATTTATTACTGTGTTAAAAATGAACATTAATTAAAAAAAAAACTCGGTTTAATTTGAGCTCGCTTCAATAAGTCCGAGTTTAGGAATCTATTACTTACTTTTTATGTGTCACTACCTAACATTTTAGCACAGGAAGGGGGAATTTTCTACACTACGTAACACTGCATTTGGTATGGAGTTATCACTTGTGTCAGGGAGATAAATTTAATCACCCCTTTGGTGTCCTATTGTTCTGAAGTGACAAAGCTAATGCAATTTATTCAGTACTCTTGTTCCATTATTAATGTGTCACTCAGAGTAAGGCTCTAATTTTGTGAAATAATTTTTGTTCTAGGTTTTAAAAATCATCATTTCTGCTAGTTTTCTTCCCACCCCCCCAAAAAAAATCAGACATTTGAATGAGAAGTAGTTCAGATCCAATTCCCTGAATGGTTGTAGCTCAGGGGGAACATTTTTCTTGGTGAGAAAATGTGTTATTTCCCCCCTAAAAATTACATATTACATTATAAAACCCAAGTGATAGAAAACTTAGTCGTTACCTGATCTAGACTCTTCAGCCATGTAAACAGAGGCAGCGAGAACGGTAAGATTATATGAGTATCACGATGATGCTAAAGTTCTTTCAATTTTCTAACTACCTCTCCTATTACTGTGGTTTGGATTTTGGATCAGGTGGTAAGAGCCTGGATCCTGTCCTTTGGTTTGCTCCACATGCCATGGGTGCGCAGTCAGTTTTCATTATTTAGCGAATATTTACTTGGCTTCTCTAGTGTATGCAGGACAGTGGATGAGGAAGAGAACACAGCAGTTTAGTAAGACCCGGGACTCTTTACTCTTTTGCTGCCCTTTGCAGGGTGGACAAATACTCCATGTGCCCAGGCAAAGACTGAGTGTTCATAGCAATCTATACCTGCCCATCAGCCCCTGGGGAGGAGGACGGCAATCTGTCAGAAGAACAATGGACAATTGTCCCCCAGATGAACTCCATTGGTTCAAAACAGGGTTGCTTCGGTGTGTGGGAGGCGTGGGGTTTTGCCCAAAGCACCAGACACGTGAAGGTAAGCAGGTGCCTTGGGGTCTTTGTAGCTCTGTACATGCGGCAGGGGCATGCCATTGGGGCAGGGCAGACTGCCTGATGCAAAGCCTCTCCCAGGCATTTTGGTACGGAGAGGCAGAAGGTGGTAAAATGATTACACAGAGAGTAATGCATTACATACTGTGGAGAATTTAAAGAAACTCCTGTACAGATCTCTGTCTCTCTGCAGTTTGACCATGTTACTGGGGAAGCACGTACTTAGAACCAGACACACCTGGGTTCAGACCCCAGCTTTAAGCCTTACCCCAGATGACATTGCACAGATCACGGACCGACTATGAGCTTCAGTTTCTCTTACTCTGAGACAGATAACTACCCACCTAACGTGTTGTGCAGAAAGCCCCTGAAACGCAGCAGGCATCCAATTAACGGGAGCTATTAAACTTCTGTTTGTGGAACACCCGCAGGATTCAATATAAAACTTGAAGCCTGGAAAAATGTCATCAAATCACTTGACATTTTTTTTTCTGAAGAAATGATCATTTGCTTAACTCTTGTGAGCTCTCTGCTCCTGAGTACTTGCAGATGCGGCACAGATCTCTGGCAGGGGCCTCTGAGTAGTCATTGCCAATAAGAGCTCATGCCCCATTTTATCACCCATCCCCAGAGTTCTAGCAACTAAACAAATGGACACCTCCATGAGCTGGGAACCAAAAGGGGGTCAATCCTCTTTCTGCCTGTGAAGTACTCTTTGATTGTCACTAATTGGTATTTATCCGAAGCCAGATTGGTGTACAGCATATTTAGTCCCCATCTTTCACACAGGCTGCAACCCACCCTTACCATGGGTGGGCGAAACCATACCCAGGAGGCAGGAAGAAGGCTGAGGACTCCCCCGGCAGGAAGAGGGATGCAAACTGTTTCTAGAGGGTGGAGAGGGCACAGGAAGGGCTAGAGGACAAAGGAAGTTGCTGTTCAGCTGGTTTATAGAATGGAAACGGTTCTGAACTTTCCTAAGAATTGGACACGGAGAGAGAATGAAACCAGACATTTCCCCAGAACCTATCCATAAAGGGAAACCTGAACAACATTTCAGCTTATCTAGGTTGAGGCCAGGTCAAGGCTGGGCCTAATGCCCCTGCTTCTGAGAACCCATGATATCCCAATGTTATAAACACTTGTGCAACAGGGATATCACTCCTGGCAGCCCCAGCTCAGAGCATGCTAACACGCCCTAGGCCAGCACCACCACCAACTATGGTGACCCCCTAGGGTTCATGAGGGTCCTGGGAGATTGTGGGTGGAGGGTTGGCAGGCGAGCGCTTGAAGCACAGACAGGGCCAGAATCTCACTCATGCCCCGATGAAGGGCTTCTAGGCTGAGGCCCTGGAGTTCACAGCTCCCAGACATGCACAGGACTCTCACGCGTTACCGCTCACTATGCTTCTCCTTGGGGTCCACTGACCCTGGCACTTTTTGGGCCATGGTCCAACCTGATCCAACCCTCAGGAGTAGATGCCCCCATACTCAGGGCCCCTCTCCTTATTTCCTCTTCAATTTTCCACCCATTTTCTTTTTTTGGCCTCACTCTCAAAAGCCCCTATTCTTCTAATTCACTTTTTTTTTTTTTTAAACCATAAAAGGGCTTAGTGGTCCTCCTAAAGAGCTTGATGGTTGATGGTGAACTGGAAAGTTTGTCCACCCTTTGCAACACCCTAAACCTTGTTTGCCCTCACATGGGGGTAGAGAGAACCCAACTCCTAGAAACAGTTGATTTCTTCCCAGAGTAAAACAACGTGTCCCATCCTTTCTGACGAATCATCATCTCCCAGGGATGGACAAAAGGACTTTCTGATAGAGTAACAAAACATAAACAAAATAGAAACAAACCAAAGAACCCCCATAAAATAGGTTCTTAATGGTCCATCCTGCAAGCTAAGTCGTGGGTTACCTTGTATACATTTATATAAATGCCCCCTGGCCCCTGTGAGAAGAGAAGACAAGGAATCTATCTTTCTCATTTTTTCTACCCCATCTCACTTGGCATTGTGCCTTAGAGCAAATAAAGGCCCTTCTTGTATCTTTTTTGCTGCTTCTTCAACTCTTTCTTATATGATGTGTACTCAAGGGCCTCTACCATTTCATTACCATTCCTGACGTACTCTCCTATATCCGCCGTCCTCTACAAGTGAGACCCCTGGAAGGAAATGAAGTATTTCAGCTGTGGTCTGTCCTGTCCAGAGCATGGACGAGGCCATAACTTTAAGACTTCTCTGTAGAGATTAATACCAACCTACTAATCTCTACCCTTATAGTCACTCAAGCAGTTATAAACCCACCTAATTATGGCTTTAATCCATATTTCTCCAACTTGAGTATACTGAAATCATAGAAGACTTTGAGGAATGTTGCTAAAGTAACGAAACCCTGTCAGTTACAGTTCCCTGGTCTTCTAGAATCATGTATTAAGTCGGATATAATTCTTTCTGCAGGACTTAAACAAGACAGAAATTTATTTTGCTCTCATGTAAAGGTCCAAGCTGGTATGCTGGCTTTGCTCCAAGGAATTAGCAGGGACATAGGCTCTTGTTGCTGACCCACACTTACATACAGCCCTCATCTGCATGGTTCAAAAGGACTCACTCATCCTCATTTTAGCAAATAACATGCATCTTTGTTTTGGGACATGACTCAGAAAAGGCATACTTCACTTTTGCCCGTAGCCATTGCCAGAACTTGGTCAAATGTTCTAAGTCTAGCTGCAAGTGAGGCCAGGAAATTTATTTTTTATTTGGGGTAGCTCAGGTAGGCTGAATAATGTCCCCTCCCCACAAGATGCCCATGTCCTAATCCACGGAACCTGTGAATATGTTACCTTATATGGCAAAAAGACTTGGCAGATGTGATTAAGTTAAGGATCTTGAGATGGGGAGATTATTGTTGATTTTCCAGGTAAGTCCAATGTAGTAAAGGGGTCCTTTTAAGAGTGAGGCAGGAGGGACTTCTGTGGTGGTCCAGTGGGTAAGACTCCAAGCTCCCAACATAGAGGGCCTGGGTTGGACCCCTGATCGGGGAACTAGATCCCACATGCATGCCACAACTAAGAGTCCGCATGCCACAACTAAGAGTCCGCATGCCTCAACTACGAGTCCGCATGCCACAACTAAGAAGTACGCATGCTGCAACTAAGACCCTGTGCAGCTTAAATAAATAAATATTAAAAAAAAAAAAGAGTGAGGCAGGAGAGTTAGACGGCAGAGGATGGAAGCAGAGGTCACTGAGAGAGAGAGACAGAGGGAGATTCAAAGATACTGTGCTGGTGGCTTTGAAGATGAAGGAAGGGGCCACAAGCCAAGGAATGCAGGCAGCCTCTAGAAGCTGGAAAAGACATAGAAAGAGATTATCTCCTAGAGCCTCCAGAAGAAATGCAGCCCCGCGGACGCATTTAAACTTCTGGCCTCCAGAACTATAAAATAATAAATTTGTGTTGATTTAGGCCACTAAATTGTGGCAATTTGTTACAGTGGCAACAGGAAACTAATAGAGTATCCATTTGCTCTGCTAAAATTTCTGTTACTATGGAAAAAGCAAAGACTAGATACTGGGGGATAACTGGAAGTGTCTACCGTGACTTTTTTTGTGGTCATCTTAGGCCTATTCTTAAAGTTCACCTCTTTCTCTTCCAGTAGCCCCAAACATTCTTTTGAAAATCCCATTGTTTATCTTGCTTGGGCTCATTGTCAAACTCACAGGCCTGTAGTTCTAGGAATCTTTTCTATTTCTGAAAATAATTCCATCTTTCAGTCCTTCTCTCATTGCCCCGGACGCATCAGAGATAAGGAACTAGAGTTTAAGTTACTTGTTCTTTTGGTGTAAGTTTCAGAAGCTCAAGATCTGAAGTCAATTAAAGCATTAGGGTGTTCGTGCACTTTGGAGAACCTATCCCCACTTAGGAATGGTCATTCACCCTTTCAGTGGGGAGCTCATCTCCTTGAGACAGAATTCAGAAACAACATAGGTGCTGAGAAGTTCTGCTTTCTTTATGTCATCTATCTGCAGTATACCTTCAGCATTCAGTAACATACTTTGAAATTCTGGCTTAAATTACCTTCGATGATATTAGTTCACCTCCATGGGGTTTATGTAGGCCTGAGCCATTGCTGCTCTCTCTTGCCTAATCAGAAAAATGCAAAGGATTCAGGTTTCTCCATAGATCTCTTAGCAATTGCTTGATTCGATCAAATGCTCACGTTTCTGGGCTTCCGTCCCCTCAGGCCTCTGCTCCCTATTCCAGCAAGAATTCCAGGGTTGCTAAAACTGATGCATCTGCTTACCTTGGCTCACCCAGGGTCGGCTGCTTCTTCAAAGAGCAATTTGCTCTCAGACAAGCAACCTATGGGATGACAGCCAGGATAATGGGGGAATCAAGTAATTCCAAGGCTTAAGGTTTCCAAGAGATGTGCACATTTCTGTTTTTTCTCCTCACCTGCTCCATGTTCTCTCTGCCAACCCTCCCTCTGCCCCAGATTCATTGGCAGTCAAGTCAGGAGCCAACTGCCTACCGAGTGTCCTCATTAAAATGCACCGCTCTTGCTAATTAGGAGCCAAGGTTCTCCCACGGTGGGCTCGGCCTGGGTATTGCCATTATCTTCGTAAATAGACTCTTTACTTCGCAAATGGTGCTGTCATAGCCAGGCATTCCCGACCTGGTAAATGCTCTGTGCATTCTTAAGTGGCAGAGGGAATGTGTTAGCAAGAGAAGACAGAGGCATTCATGCTTGAAGCAGGGGCTCTGTCCTGACTTCACCCCACTGTCTGAGCAGCAGGCAGCCAACACAACGGCTGAATCTGCGTGGACAACCACGATGTGCAGGAACCATATGGCCCAGATTTTCAGGGAGATCTCATTTCTCATTTTAATCTTTGCAGTAAAGGCAACTGTTTAAATGCATCAATATATTTTTTTAAAGTTACTGAATTGCTTTACCTTTTAAAAGACCATTTCTAAGGACACACAGTTTTGAGGGCATTAGCCTGCTGTGGCCCCCTTTGCCTGGCAAAGCAATAAAGCTATTCTTTTCTACTTCACCAAAAAAAAAAAAACCAGACCATTTCTACCAATACATTTACAAATCAGGGGAAAAGATCAGATGACTTCCTGGTCACCCAAAAGTGCCTTATGCCAGCAGTCCCCAACCTTTTTGGCACCAGGGACCGGTTTCGTGGAAGACAATTTTTCCACTGAAGGGGGTGGGGGGGTGGGGGATGGTCCAGGCGGTAATGCGAGCGATGCAGAGGGCAGATGAAGCTTCGCTCTGCTTGCCAGCCACTCACCTCCTGCCATGCAGCCCAGCTCCTAACAGGCGCGCGGGGGGCAGGGGGTTGGGGACCCCTGCCTCATGCAATCTCCTCTCTGGGAATGTGTTTACTTATTTATTTTCTTTCACTTATAAAATCTCTGTTTTGTTGCCTGTCTGAGGATTCGCTGCCATTTCTAGTACTCGTTCTTTTTTTTTTCCAGCCATACTGCGGGATCTTAGTTTCCCGACCAAGGATTGAACCCTTGCCCTCTGCAGTGGAAATGCAGAGTCCTAACCACGGGACCACCAGGGAATTCCCTAGTACCAATTCTTTTGCAAGGCCTGTTCTGACTCCCTCAATTAAATGTAATTTCTTTTTCTTCAGTGTCAGCATACCTGTTTATCTCTCCTATTTCTGAAATGCCAAGTCTGTGCCAGGTCTCCTCCTGAGAACTTTATATCCATCACCTCTAATCCTTACAACGAACTTGCAACACATTATGTGTTACACCCATTTTGTAGATGAGAAAACTGAGGCTCAGTGACATCAAGAAACTTGTCCAGGGATATCCCTTAGCAAGGAGCAGAGCAAGGCCTGAGGCTGAGTTGCAGTTCATAGTAAACTAGATTGCAGACTCTGAAAGAGAAGATTCTGTCTCTGTCATCTCAGCATTTTCTTTCTGCCTGAGGCGCTCAAGAGTAATGAATCAAGGAAACACAGTGCTTGATTACAATCTCATTAGGGAGATAAAAACTTGTCTTCAAGAAAAATAGCTATATTAATAGAAGATAGTCTAAAAATATAGTTGGTACAAGCAGTACATGTTCTGCAGGTGAACTTAACGTTCTGAAAAGCTTACTATTAAACAGTCTGTGGGGCTGATTCAGTTATTGGGCAAGTTGTTAGCCATCCCCAATACTAGTGTTATAATGAAGCACGCCTCAAACTTTTTTTAATTTTAGTATAGTTGATTTACAGTATTGTGTTAGTTTCAGGTGGACAGCATAGTGATTCAATATTTTTACAGATTATATTCCATTACAGGTTATTACAAGGTAACGGGTATAATTCCCTGTGCAAATGAACCACCTCAGCATCTTGTTAGAATGAAGATTCCGATGCATGTCTGGGATGGGACCCAAGAATCTGTATTTCTAACAAGCTCCCAGGTGATGCTACAGCTACCGGTCTGCTGGTCACACTTTGAACAGCAAAGCTCTAAGAGACTACTAAGAAACTATAATTGGGGGAATCTGGCAAAAAAAGAAGCGGGGGGGGGAGGGGGTGGAGATTAGAAGCCAGAAGAGATTGGAAATGGGAGAGAAGGGACTTCCTCGGTGGCCCAGTGGCTAAGACTCTAAACTCACAATGCAGGGGGCCCAGGTTCGATCACTGGTCGGGGAACTAGCTCCCACATGCCACAACTAAAGATCCCGCATCCCGCCACGAAGATCCTGCATGCACAGCCAAATAAATAAGTAAATAAATATTAAAACCAAAAAGAAATGGGAGAGAAAAGTGCAGGGAACATTTCACTGCTGGCAGATGTCTCACACACAGGCCCCCATGCTTTTCCCTGTGTCATACCATTTGCCTGCAAATCCCTTGCCAACTTTCACTGATAAACATTTATTTATCCTTTAAAACAGCTCAGAGGTCACTTCCAGAAAACTCTGCTGAACCTCCACGCTGAGCTAGTGCTCCTTTTCTATAAGTTCACGCACAGTCAGTCAGTGCACACTCAGTATTGTCTATCCGCTTCCCCACCTGCTGTCCCTCCCTTGAGGTCAGGGACTGTGCATTAAAGATCTGACACGTGATGGATGTTCTTTAAATAAGGGAGTTTATAATGGAGACCTAGGGGTGGGTAGTGAGAAGGCAACAGTATAGCTCTAGAGAGAGAAAAGAAACAAAACTAGGGCAGCAAAGGAGTTCTGTTCCAGTCATCTGTTGCCACAATAAGGCTATGTAAGAAATGGCCACAAAACCCAGTGGCTTACACTATGGAAAACAGTACAGAGGTTCCTTTAAAAACTAAAATTAGAGTTACCACATAATCCAGCAATCCCAGTCCTGGGCATATATTTGGAAAAGACAGCAACTCTAATTTGAAAAGATACATGCACCCCAATGTTCACAGCAGCACTACTTATAATGGCCAAGACATGGAAACAACCTAAGTGCCCATCGACAGATGAATGGATAAAGAAGATGTGGTATATATACACAATGGACTATTACTCAACCATAAAAAAGATGGAAGAATGTCATTTGCAGCAATATGGTTGGACCTAGAGATTATCATACTAAGTGAAGTAAGTCAGACAGAGAAAGACAAATATCATATGGTATCACTTATATATGGAACCTAAAAAATAATATAAATGAACTTATTTACAAAACAGAAATACACTCAGAGGCATAGAAAACAAACTTATGGTTACCAAAAGGGAACGCGGGGAGGGATAAATTAGGAATTTGGGATTAGCAGATACAAACTACTATATATAAAATAGATATACATCAAGGATTTAATGTATAGCACAGGGAACTATATTCAATATCTTGTAATAACATATAATGGAAAAGAATCTGAAAAATTATATATATATATATATATATATATATATAAAACTGAATCACTTTGCTGTAAACCTGAAACTAACACAACATTGTAAATTAACTATACTTCAAAAAAACCCCAGTGGGTTAAAACCATAAACCTTTATTTAAGTCATGAGTATACAGGTCAGCTGGACAATTCTGATCCCAGGGAGATGTTCAGGTATCTCACTCAGTCAGCAGGTTGGCTCTGCTGATCTTGCTGGGCTCTCTCCCATAGCTGGGACCTCAGCTCGAGTCCATGTGGTCTCTCATCCTAGCAGCTAGCCCACGTTTGGGCTCGTCCAAGGCAGGGTTCCAAGAGAGGGAGTGAAGTATGCAAGGCCTCTTGATGTCTAGGCCTGGATATGGGGCACCACTACTTTTGCTTAACTTTTATTAGCCAAAGCAACTCAAAAGGCCAGTCCAGAGTTAAGAAGTTGGGGATTAGACTCTACCTCTTGCTAAGAGAATGACTGCATGGAGAGGTATAATTGGGGCCATTTTGGGGATCAGCTGTCTTAATTTTAGATTGACTCAGACTCTTTGACTGTTAGTAAGAGTTTGCAAATTCTAGGGCACACTAGCAGTGGGTCTTGACTTTCACCTTCAGGAGACAGCTGGGCTGCAAACATAGCCACTCTTCATTATTTGCACGTCAGTTACTCAAGGCAAATGTTCTTTCCCAGACTGGATTCTTAGCTCCTTCCTCCTACTGTCCAGCTGGTGTGTGTGTTCATATAATTCAGATTTGGCCTAAAATTACGGTGAGCAAAACATGATTAGAGAGGCAAATCTGTTGCAAAAAAAAAAAGCAAAACCAAACTAAAACTAAATATAAATGCTTTAATGTTTAGCTTCATTCGAATTACCTGTGTTTTCTCAATGTAGAGAGCTGTTAGTGTACATATATATTTTAATTTAATGTTTTGAATAGGTAATCCATTAACTAAAGTATAAAATACTATATGTGGATCCTCCCTCATACCATACACACACACACACACACATTGTCAATTAGCTCTTCTCAGAGGCAAGCAATGTTATTTTTTAAACATATCCTTCCCAGAATGCACATATAATCAGATATAAACAAATACAGACATATGTCATTCCCTTGATTCTGCATTTTGCTGTCATTTTTCAACTAACATCACATCTATAAAAATTTTGCCAAATCAGCACATACAAACTTTTTCATTCTTTTTTAGGGCTGTGTCATTTTCCATTGTGTGGAGGTATCCTTTCTCAGGTAATCAGCTCCTCATTGAAGGGCATTTAATTTGTTTCCATTCTTTTGCTCTTATAGAATTAAATACTGAGAGGACTAGTGTTAGCACAGTGGGGAATTCCAAAGTTTGGCCTTATGAGTGGATAGATGACAATGACTGCTCTCTTATGCTCTGATTAGTCTTTGTCTTGGTTCGGTAACCTTGCAATATTTAAGAACAAACAGAAAATTCCATGAAGATGCTAGTTTGGGCCTGTACCCAGCATTTTTGGAACTGGATGTTCTAAGTGACCGCTAGAGGAAGCCACAGGGGATCGTGGGGAGACGGTGAGTGAGTTGAATGATATGAGTAAAAATACAGTCGGCTATGTTGCATTCTTAAAAGGCTGTTGAGAACCGTTTAGCGGAAATGCCAGTTTGTTCAAGTGCCTCTTTGGGCTTAAGAGCTTTTCCACATTAGCCAGCCCTGCTTTGCTCCTGTCAACGCCTTCTGTTCCGGAGGGTGAATTGCAGGTGTGCAGAACTGGTGTCCTGAGAAAACTATGATATGGTCTTGATAGCTAGAATCTTAGGGGTCCCAGAACAACTGAGAAGAGTCTAAATGCCACCATTACCATCTAAGATTCAGGGAGGTCAAATCAGCCCATCTCTTTAAATTATTCACCACTGTGACATACACCAATTGTTTCCAAATGCCAGCTAAGTGCACCTGCTGCCTCAGATTCATCCCAGTTGCATTGTGGAAAACAGATTCCTAGGCTCCAGCTCATCAGACCATGGAACCAGCCACTCTGGAATCTCTAACAAGCTCCCTAGGTAACTCAGAAGCATCGTCAGGACTGGGAACTCCACCAAGGCAACAGTGCAGATAAACATTACTGCATTTAGAAACCAGGAATCTCAGGCCTTACAGACTCTATATGTGGGACACACCAAATGTTCTGCACTCCATCAGCCTCATGCTCAGGCATGGAAAATGCCTAATATTCTCTCTGGCTTCAAAGGGATCAAATGTGAAGCTCTGGCCCCTCCTGGCTCCTCGTCAGTCAGGTTTCTGGCAGGGACCCCGAATGGGACTCCGAAATAGCGATTTACAGAGAAACATGTGGTAGGACAGTGCTGACCTGAGGACCAGCCCAATTCTCCCCCTCTGCCTTGTATTAATAGACATGAACGCTTCAGGGTGAGCAATGGCCCCCTTACTGGGAGGTGGGAGGTTAGATCAGGTGCTGAGGTCGGTGAGGCTGGCAAGGAAGCTAGTCTGAAGATGCTGGATAAGGCTGGGCACGGTGTACAGACAGAGATTGCTAAGGAAGAGCAGCTGCCTCCTCAAGAAGAGACTTAGGCCATTGGTTAGTGGTGGGGGAGGGAAGGGAGGAGACTCAGATGCGCCCCCTGTCCCCCCTCCCCACTCCAGGGAGGACTGTCTGGTCTTAAAGTCCAGAGTCTATTTAAGAGGCTCTGCTTTTCTAGGGGGAACTAGCCTCCTCACCCATATATGTGGCCCTGCTAGGGGCTCAGGTGGAGCCTGTATCCGGACTGGAAAGGGAGCTGCTCTCTCTGGGGTGAACTGTCAGGCATGGCCACTCTCCCATACTTGCCCCTTCGTGTAGGGGAGACAAATTGTCCCACTTCTGCTTGAATGCACTAAGGGTTTAATTTCCAAGCTCCAACCGGGATTCTGGAGAAGCAGGCAAAAACACTTCGCTATTTCAGGATGTAGCTGTCCAAACAAATCTTCTTTTAACAGTCAAAAGCAGTTTCTCAAAGTTTTAATTGTGCTCTGCACATAGTTGCTTCTCAATAAGTCTGTGTGGTAAATTAATGACAATAGATCGATCATCACCCATCAAGTAAGTGATATGTAGATATAAAAAGATACCCTCTCTTATGATGTGAAGACATGGCAGTGTTCTTATGGCTTTCAATATCCTGAATCCACACTGAAATCCTTGCCCACAATGATTTGCAGTAATCCTCTGTGCTTTGAAAGTATTCCACCTCTGTGAAGGAATAAATGGATAAAGAATTTGCATGGAAATGCTTCATGGATTAAGGAATTTTAGGTAAGTACTTCAGAGAGAACAAGAGAACATACTCTAAACCCTCTTCCTCTGAGCATCAATCCCTGGTTAAACCCAAACCAACCAACAGTGCCTTGACTCTGCAGCATCGTATAGCCCATACTTAGGGCTTAGATGAGCTGAGAAGCCCAAGCAGAGGCCTGAGCTGCAACTGGCAGTAAAGATTTTGACTAATGACAAGTTTTTGTCTCACTGAGTTGGATATGAAAGGGATTTGGGGAGATGTGGAAAAGGGGGAAAGGAGAAAAAAGACAAAGGCAACCCAAAGAGAAGAGACCCTATACGTGGGGAAAGCGAGGGAGAGAGGAATGTAGTAACTGACGTAGGAAATGGAGCTTCCAGGGGCTGAAGTTGTGGGGAAGGGGAGATAAAGACAGAGGTAGATTTCAATGTAATAGATCTTTTTAAAGATGAACTTTTGAGTTTTCTCTATTTTTTTCGATGTAATTGATTTCTGCTCTTATCTTTATTATTTCCTCTTCGTGTCCTTTCTCTTTAGCTGCTCCCAGGATTTTTTCTTTCATTTTCAACAATTTATTATGATGGATCTTGGTAAGGATGTCTTCGGATTTCTACTTTTGTGAGTTTGCTGAACTACTTGAATCTATACATTAATACCTTTCACCAAATTTAGAAAGTTTGGGCCATTATTTCCTCAAATATTTTTTCTGCACTGCATTCTTTCCATTCTCTTTCTAGGACTCAATGACCTCAATATTAGACCTAAAAATGTCCAATGATATTTGGCAATGTCGCACAAGTCCCCGAGGCACTGCTCTCTTTTTTTTTTTTAATTTTTTTCTTTACTGTTGAAATTGGATGATTTCTATTGATCTGTTTTAAAGTTCATTGATTCTGTCTTCTAACATCTCCATTCTGCTATTTTAAAATATAATAAAATGCACCTCATCCATGCATTTTAAAAAATTTATTGTATTATCTAATTCTAAAATTACCATTTGGTTCTTTTTTTAATATCTTCTATTTCTTTACTGAGATTTTCTATTTGGTTCAAGAACGCTCAACCTTACTTCTTGGAGGATTTTTATAATAGTTGCTTTAAAGTCTGATTATTCCATCTTACTGTACCATCTCATTGTTGGCATCTGTGGATTACCGTTTCCTGTGCAAGTTGAGATTTTTTTGGTTCATTGGATGCCAAGTAATTTTAGATTATATTCCGGACATTTTCAATATTCTGCTATGAGACACTGGGTCTTGTTGAAATCCTATAAAGAGTATTGATACATTTCTTTTAGTAGGCAACTAACCTGGCTGGCTTCAGGACATATGTTACAACTATATACTTCTGTGTGTGATGTCAGTTCCAAGGTCATCTCCATTTTCAAAGCCTTTGCAGTGCTACTCAGATCTGCCCCCACATGTAATGACCCTGTGGCCAGTCTGGGATGGCGGCAGCGCTCTCTCCCATAGTTCAGTTTTCAAAGTCTTTAATATGTTGTTTAGGGTCAGATTCGTGCATGTGAAGCTTGTGGGTGAGCTCAGAAATTCATCAACAATGTCCCAAGGTCCTCCTTCTCCATAATCTCCCCAGTACTTTCTGGCTCCCTGGGGCTCCCTTGCTCTGCTGCGTACTTCCACGAGTGCAACTAAATCTGGGGCCAAGTGGCAGCAGAACAGAGAGATAGTAAGAGCAAGAGGGGAGCACCCACACCCTGGAGACCACAGCTCCTCAAATTAGAGTGGGAGGTTCCCCTTTCTCATGATTCTAGGTGCCCACAGGTCCCACTGCGGCCACGCCACCACCACCTCGGGATTGTCTGGGGACTGGGGCACAACAGAACAGAGAAAAGGAAAAGTGGGCCATTTTCTCCACTCCCCCTAAGCATTAAGGAGTCCCCTTTCTGCTTGTTGAGTCAGAAGTGGTGGCTTCTCCTGGAACTCTCTATCCAGGTCTGGTTCTCACTTTCAGTTTTCAAGCTGCCTTGAGTCCAGCCAGGGGACACCAAGGGGAAAAAAGTGAGAGGAGCTGACTCATTGCTGGTTCTGTGGTACTTCAAATTCTGGTCTTCCTTCCCAATCCACCTGTTATCATTTATTTTTCAGAGTCCTCAAATAGCTGCTCTATATGCACTTTCCAGTTTTTATAGCAGCATTCAGTGCGAGAGCCGGGGCAGAGCAAATTCACTTCGTCATCATGCTTTTACTTCACTTTGCAAGGATTCCACTCAGCTCTGCTCGACAGCTTGTAAACTAATGAACTAGGTTTTTAACTTTTACTTTATTTCATTCTGAGACAAGTGTACAAAAGCAAAAATCACTACAGGAGAAGTTTATTTATTAAGGAAAACAACGTATGTTTGGTTTCTTAACTTTTTAGATTACTTTACTTCCTCCTTGAGATCATGGGCAAGAGAAATGAAAGATAGAGCCTGGTTCCTATGTGCTTTACATACCTGCATGGGACCTGATATCAGAGTTGTGGTTTAGGAAAACAGATTGTTGTCCACACAGAGAAGGCTTTCATGTATGCCTCGGGATTTAACTGCAATTCACATAAAAACCATAACAGGGACTTCCCTGGCTGTCCAGTGGTTAAAACTCCACACTTCCACTGCAGGGTTCGATCCCTGGTCAGGGGAACTAAGATCCCGCGTGCCACGCGGCGCAGCCAAGATAAAAAACCAAAACACTATAACAATCTTGCTTTCTCATAACTTGTTGAAAATACGTAGTGAATTGGCAAGACCAGGATGTTCTTCATCAAGGACTTCTGAGGAGATAAGAGTTAATTTGCTCTTCTGTTGGCCTTGCTGGGGCAGGTGAATTCCAGGGAGTGATGTATGTTTTCTGTAAACTCAGCAAGCCATTGTGGAACAGAATTTCTTCAGATATTGCCAGTGGGAACATAATTTGGGTCAATGAATCATAAATTCTATGTTGGTAATCTGCCGAAAACAACACTGAGAACGTAGCTATCCCAATGGGGAAAACTGGCGAGATACACTTATAACTAAACAGCCTGGCATCGGGGCAGGAGGGGAAGAGAAATGAGACATTCAGCCCAACAGATTTCAACCAATTAGTCACCGAGCAGGTAGGGTTATTTATTTTTTTTCCTCCAAGTGCTGAGAGTAACTATGAAGCCAGGAACACAGACCACACAGCCACAAACAAACAGGAACATGACACTTGAGGTAAGTCCCCTAAGCTGCTCAGATGACCACCTCTGCTCAGTTTATCAATGCATAGAATTTCCCTTGGAACAAATCCACACATATTAAATGCAATCGCCTCATGTCATTCTTGTCCTCCTAGTTTCTGTAAGTTACAGAAAACAGCCAGTTCATATGCTGGCTTTATCTGTCCTTCCTTTTGTTTCACAAAATTCCAGTGAAGCTGTTGGTGGTGGTGGCCCCCGCAGTGGGGGGGAAACAGTGAAATGAACAAATAAGGACGGTTTGTTCCTTAGATGGGGCCTTTCCTCAAAACGATTTCATCCACTTTATAAGAAACAGAAGGAAAAATAACAACCCCAAGTCACTGTTATTCATTCCAGGAGTGAAATCGAGGAGCCTCCACTTGAATGCCCTTCTGTTTAGCTCATTAAGGTCCCAGAGGAAGAGAAGAATTTTACCTGAGGGTTTACACAAAACCAAGGTCAGACAATTCTGTCTTTACCCTCTGCCACCAGCCTCTCCACCAACTAGTCCTGAAGAGATCTGAGCAAGTGAGAACAGCTGTCCTTTGTTTCAGACAAGGACAAACAAGAAAACTGTAGTTTCATTGCAGCAGGAGGGATTTGGGTTAGATGTAAGAGTTGTTAGACAAGTATTGTGAGACGGAGGAATGAGGTAAGGGGAGAGTGGCAGACTTCTTTCTACAGATTTTAGAGACAGCTCTCCTTATGGGGTGGCTGAAGACAGTCCTTCCAGGAGAACTACCAGAATCCAGCCCTCCGAGGCTCTCATTTGTATCCTCATTCTCCTGGCTATACAGGGGGTTCTGATTCTGGCCCTCAATGCGGGCTCTCCTCCAGGGCTGCTGAGGCAAACAGCGTTTGTCTGCAGTGTTTCTGCTCTCACGAGACCCTGGTACATAGGGATTCTCTGGTTCACATGGAGAAAGGAAAGAGAAACAACCTTTTTTCAAAATGAGCCACAGCTGCTCCCCTTTCGTCGTAGAAAAGCTACTTGAGTTTCTCCAGGGGGACAGAAAAACCACTTCCCAAAATTTAAAAGACATTCTTAGCACCAGACCAGCGGCAATATCCTAGAGTTGGGCTTCCCAAACCTGGTCACCCATTAGAATCACAGGGGACTTGGGGCACCACCCAAGTCCAATTAAATCAGAAAGCCTGGTTGGTAAGGCACAGGCAGTGGTATTTTTTAAAAGTTTCCCAGGTGACTGGAAAGAGCATCGAGGGTTGAGAAGCGCCATGCGGGGAGTACAGGTGATATTCGGGGCCCTCTCTGAGATCTAGTAGTTCAAGCATATGATGCCAGACCGAGGGAGGGGAGCACAAAATGCCCACTTCCGTGCCTCACTGCAGGTTACGGGCACTGGCCCGCATTGAGGGCCAGAATCAGAACCCCCTGTATAGCCAGGAGCATAAGGATAGAAATGAGAGGTGGCTGTGTTGGAGGGTTACGGCCCCAGGCATGATACTGTGGAGGCAGGTGGCCAGGGAGCCCCTTCCATAGCCCTGTTTCAGAAGCCCAGGAAGGCAGTACCTGTGAGTCTCAGAATGATGTCTCGAAGGCTCCCTACAGGAGTCTACTGCGAGAGTAGGCGGCTTCAAGCCGCTGGTTACAGGCTACCGCTCCATCTCCAGCCCTCACAGGGCAGAATGCGCACAACTTCCAAAACACAGCACAGCAGTTCTCCGTATGGAGACACCGTATCTGTGAGACTCAGTGGCTGAGAACTAGTAAAGGCAGCAAAGTGCAGGAGTTAGGGATTACAATTCTGGATCCGGACCAACCTAAGGTCAAGTCCTACCATATACCAGCTTTGTGCCTATAGGCATATCGCTTAACTTCTTTGGGTTTTGGTTTCCTTATCTATAAAATGAGGATAATAATAGTGACTACCTCATATGGTTGTGATGACTCAGGGGAATAACGAATGTAATACTCAGTATAATGCGTTCAATGAAAAGCACCTACATTTATCTTGTTGGGGTGGGCGTTGCAGTGGAGGCGGTGATGATGGTGGGGCGGCGGGAGGTTTCCTCCACAACAGGGCAGTGGCATAGGACACCCAGGAGGAGGTGGGGAGAAAAGGCATTGGCCAGGACACCAGGCTGGCGCTGACAGGCTCTGCCCAAGTCAAGGTGCTTGCTCATTGGGCCTTTGCAGGCTCCCCACTTGATAGGCAAGGAGGACACCCCTCTGTGCGGGGCTGCATGCAGCCCTGGCTCTGCTAAACCTTAAGAGCAAGTGACGTTGCCCCCTGGGTCTCTGTCCTCTTCATCATCCCTGGAGATTCAGAGTCAGAAAGTTTGTGGGGGAGCCGAAGAACCTTTTTTTAAAGAGTTCTCTGCATGATTTCTCTGCACAGACAGGTTTGAGAACCATGGTACGGCCAGCTCAGCCCAATGAAAAGCGGTCACAAAGGCACCTCCGCCTGAGCTCGTGGGCTCACTCTGTGTCTCGCTGCCAGGTAACAGCAGTCCTGGAATCCCACAGAGGGACAGGTATATTACCAAGCCACTTCTTTTAGAATGCACTTGGGCCTTGATGTAGAATCATAGAGTCCTAGCACTCAAGACCATTGGAGCAAGTGTATGGAATTCTGAAGAGGGAGAGAGGCAAGAGGTGATCTGGGGACAGGGGTGGTGTGGGAACGAGAAGATCCAGGTCAAGTGTAGCTCCTTTCAGCTTTCCTGGACTCCCCGTGTTGGGGGGTCTCAGCCCCTGGCTTCAGTAGCCAATGGACACACTCAACACGTCATTCGCCCTCATCTCCCGTTCCCCTCCGGGAGACACAGTCCTGCTCAAAGCCGCTCAGGCATAGCGCCTAACACCCAACATACAGTCTTTCCTCTCATTAATTTTCTCACCAGGCGCCCTATACATCAGTGACATAAATGGCTTCTTATTTCACTCACTTGCAGTGGAATCCACAACCCTACTAAACCCCATTCACCCTCCTCTTCCTCAGGGTTACACAAAGGAAAGCCCAGCCTGCTACTAGCTCTCCACTGCTGTCAGCTGCCATTTGTTTAGCGCTTAGCAATATTAACTCATTCCACCTTCATAACAATGTTCTGAGGTAGGCACATTACCCTTACTTTAAAGCTGAGGCCCTCCGGTTCCAAACTTGGTCCTCCTAACCATGATGTTATGCTGCTTCTCTAGTGAACAATCACTGAGTGGAAAGAAAGTAGACTTGGAGGTTGGAAATATCCTTGGCTTTGACACTCATTAGTTGAAGGATCTTGAGCAGATTACTTAAGTTTTCTGAGCCTCCTTTTTATTACCTGTAGGAACCATAATTCAAAGAGTCATGTACCACAATGTTCACTGCAGCTCTATTTACAATAGCCAGGACATGGAAGCAACTTGTGTCCATCGACAGATGAACGGATAAAGAAGATGTGGCACATATATACAATGGAATATTACTCAGCCATAAAAAGAAACGAAACTGAGTTATTTGTAGTGAGGTGGATGGACCTAGAGTCTGTCATACAGAGTGAAGTAAGTCAGAAAGAGAAAGACAAATACCGTATGCTAACACATATGCATGGAATCTAAAAAAAAAAAAATGGTTCTGAAGAACGTAGGGGCAGGACAGGAATAAAGACGCAGACATAAAGAATGGACTTGAGGACACGAGAAGTGGGAAGGGTAAGCTGGGATGAAGTGAGAGAGTGGCATGGACTTATATATACTACCAAATGTAAAACAGATAGCTAGTGGGAAGCAGCCACATAGCACAGGGAGATCAGCTGGGTGCTTTGTGACCACCTAGAGGGTGGGATAGGGAGGGTGGGAGGGAGGGAGATGCAAGAGGGAAGAGATATGGGAACATTTGTGTATGTATAGCTGATTCACTTTGTTATAAAGCAGAAACTGACATACCATTGTAAAGCAATTATACTACAAAAAAGATGTTAAAAAAAAAAGAATAATCCCTACCACATAGTAACGGATAAATAAAAAGAAAATCAAAGGATCTCATATCTCTATCTCTTGAGTCAGCTACGGAGATTTATTCCTAAATATCCAGTCTCTGCTTCTTTCTTCTGCGCCCTTCCTTGGCACCATTAGCAAACAATAAGGCTGTTTTGCTTTCTTATCATTCATGGGTTCACTGCATAGCAATTTTTTTTTTTTTTTTTTTGGCTGCGTTGGGTCTTCGTTGCTGTGTGCAGGCTTTCTCTAGTTGTGGTGAGCGGGGGCTACTCTTCATTGTGGTGTGCGGGCTTCTCATTGTCATGGCTTCTCTTGTTGCAGAGCACGGGCTCTAGGTGCACAGGCTTCAGTAGTTGTGGCACGTGGGCTCAGTAGTTGTGGCTTGCGGGCTCTAGAGCACAGGCTCAGTAGTTGTGGCGCACAGGCTTGTTGCTCTGCGGAATGTGGGATCTTCCCAGGCCAGGGCTCGAACCCGCTGTACTTAGGGTCGTTAGGAGGGGAAGGGAGGTAATGATTAGAAGTGAGAATGGAAAAATAGTCAGCCATCGGACCATAGGAGACTAATATGTCATGATAAGGAGCGTGGAATTAATCCTGTACATCGTGTTCAGTCACTGATATTTCTGAGATAAGGAAATAACACAATCATATTTGTATTTTATAAATTTTTATGTCATAATATATTTTATAAAGTTCACTCTGGTAGAATCAAGGAGAACAGACTGAAGGATGTGGGGGTGAGATGAGAAGCAGGGACACCGTCTAGAGGTGTATTTGTCAGCTCTCCAGTTAAAATTCACTAAACCCGATTCAAACTAGCTTAAGCTAGAGAGAGAGAGAGAGAGAGAGAGAGAGAGAGAGAGAGAGAGAGAGTCATATAGCAGGGTGTAAATGCACAGCAGGATCCAGGAATGCAAACGAGGTTATCAGATCTCTCTCCATCTCCTGACTCTGCCAGTTTTCTCTTTTTTTTAATGTGTTATATTCTCTCATCCTACAGACAGATTATGTCCACACGCCAGGAACAATGGTTGCTGGAAATGTCAAGACTATATCCTTATAGCTCTTGATTCAGAAGTGAAAGAGACCTTCTTTCTCCCAGAACCCTTATATCAAATTTCACAGAAACACTCTGATTGACTCTGCATGGAACACATCCTCCCTGTGGACAGGTGTATTGGCCACTATGACTATCCAGGCCATGGTGACATGCCCACCCCTGTGGATTGGGTTAAGGACACTTCCCTAGAAGATAAGCTGGTGTAGTTACCAAAAAAAGAAGGAACTGAGGATGTATAGGACAGATACAACTACATCTGCCACAATCAACTTCATTGAGGTCAAAACTAATGAAGAATTGGGGAGGAAGGGGTAGACTCACTAACTTTTTGAAAAGCAACTCTTAAAGAGTTAGAATGAACCAGACATTGTGACAGGCAAGAAATGGGAAAGATAGGAGGGAAAAGAGAGGAAGCCTTTAATACATACTTGACGATGGACCTAATGCATGGCTGAAGGATGTTCAGCTTCCTCACGTTGGTACCATGCACTCTGCACGGAGCAGTTAGTGTGCTGGGGGCAGGATGGATGCTTGTGTATCTCACGCACGTTACAGTTTCTGTGCAAAGGCTACTACTGCTGGTCACTAGAGCTCAGGGGACTTGGTGCCCTGAGGACTGTGAAGGCCCCTTGTAGTTCAGGCTGCCAGTCAGGTGAGGAGTTGTTCTGGGGCAGCTTGTTTAGAGGTGCTGATTTCTGGAGAGCAGCTTTCTTGCCAGGCTTGTTGGCAGAGCACACGAGAATGGTGTCAGTCCCCTCGGGTTTGGGAAAAGGCTGGTTGGCAAGGCTATAGGAGGCTCCCAGCTGCTAAAACTCTCAGCTGGCTTCGCAGGCTGAGAGGCAGTGGGGGCTGCCAAGGACATGACATTTCTCATGCTAATTAGTTAGGGAGGCAGCATCCACAGCTCACTGATTTATGTTCTTATGCTGCATGTCAGGCCTTATCTAAGGACAGGTGAGAGCAAGGGCGTCTGCTTTGGAACCGCTCCCATAGTTTACGCTCCCAGAGCTTTAGTGTTGAGGGTCCTGTATTCCTGCAGGTATACACTGCCTGACCTCAGCCTCTTCTCATGCTGCCTCCAGTGGGGTCACCCTCCTCCCCTTCCGAGCCCGTTCTGATACCTAGACTGGAGCAGAGTTGAGCCTGGGAGCATCCGTGAGAGTCAGGGAGGAAAATTATCCTCCTGCTCTTCTTAGTTAAACTCATCACTGATGCTGAACTTCTTGAAATCTGGGGGCATCTTTTGGGGAGGAAGCTCCTATTTGCAAGGGATCCTGATACTCTGTGTGTGTGTGTGTGTGTGTGTGTGTGTGCGCACATGAGTACAGAAGGGTTTATATGGCCTTGGAATGATGTCTACCATACGTTGTTAGATGAAAAAAAATCAAAACTATAGAGAGTATGAAACTGGTATCACAAAATCTATTATGAATACATATGTGTGTATATAATTACATACAGATAAAGTCTGGAAAAAAATACAATAAAATGTTAGTACTGGTTTTCTTTGTATTGTAAGATCCAGGGTCGTTTGTGTGTATGTATGTTTTGAATTTTGCATTCTTTGATTTATAAGAATGCAAAATGCTGATTTATTCTTTTCTAATTTTTCTTTAATGAATATATATATTACTTATATAATAATAAAAATACTAGTTTTCTTTGTATTATAAGACCCAGGGTGGTTTGTGTGTATGTATGTTTATTTTTGTTTTTATTTTGTTGTTTTTTTTTTTGTGGTACGCAGGCCTCTCACTGTTGTGGCCTCTCCCGTTGCGGAGCACAGGCTCCAGACACGCAGGCTCAGAGGCCATGGCTCACGGGCCCAGCCGCTCCGCGGCATGTGGGATCCTCCCGGACCGGGGCACGAACCCGTGTCCCCTGCATCGGCAGGCGGACTCTCAACCACTGCGCCACCAGGGAAGCCCTGTATGTATGTTTTGAATTTTGCATTCTTTGATTTATAAGAATGTAAAATGCTGATTTATTCTTCTTTTCTAATTTTTCTTTAATGAATATATATATTACTTATATAATAATAAAAATACTAGTACTACTACCAAACATAAGACAATAAGAGACTTCAATGACCTACTATCTTGATACCTTTTCCAGCACAAGTCCTGAAAGACAGTCAGAAAAGACCTAAGAGAAACCAAGACCCTTGTAATGGAGTGAATCATTATGTTCCCCCAAATCCATATGTTTAAATCCTAATCCCCAATGTGATGGTATTAGAAGGTGTGGCCATTGGTAGGTAATTAGGACATGAGGGTGGGTCCTGAAGAGGATTAGTGCCCTTATAAAAGAGACCCCAGAGAGCTCCCTTTCCCTTCTGCCACATGAGGACACAGCAAGAAGACAGCTATGGGCCAGGAAGTGGGCACTCACCAGAGACACTGAATCTTGGACTTGCCAGCCTCCAGACCTGCGAGAAATAAATTTCTGTTGTTTATGAACCACCCCATCCATGATATTCTATTATAGCATCCCGAATGGACTGAGAAAACCTTGGATCTAAAAGGATTCAGAGGACTCTGCCCCGCAGCCCTACTTGGGCTCCTGTGTATGTACATCTGTATCCAATATGCAAAGAATTCCAAGTGTGTCGACCCACCTTGAAGACTGGTGTTCCCTGAGTCTTTGCTGATGGGAGCAAGAGAGACACAGGTGATTAAACTGATGCAGGATTTGAGATGAGGAGGGAGTTCACTGTGGGCAGATAAATACAAATATGAGATGGACTTTCACTGACTGTGTTGGCTAACTGGAATTTCTGCTGTGGAATTACCCATGAACGATGTTTCTATGATACCTGAGTGAAGCAAGTGGAACTCATTTCATTAAAAAAATTTTTTTATTAAAAAAAAAAGCCCTTCCTATATTACTCATCCACCACCCCAATGCCTATTCCAGGATAATCAACCCCATGGCAAAGTTGGGGTCGCTGAGTTTTTTGGAGTCTGACACAGTTGGAAGTGTGAAATGCAGCCATCTGGCAGGCCAGAAAGTGAGTGGTTTGAAATATTTATTTCCATGAAGCATTAGCTATGATTTTTAACCATGTATTGGAAGTTCTGAGCAGAAGCACAACTTGGGGCTCTGGTCGGCCAACCAAGAACTCTTGACTGGGCAAATTTTCCGCTAGGATAAAGCAGGTAACAGGTCTAAAGGGAAAAAGTAATGGCTCCCCTTCTGCTTTACAGGTCCTTTTGTGATTTTTTTTGTAGGGATCTCAGTTGAGAGAGGAGGGTGCTCATGCTGAGATTAACAACCCAGGGTACTCCTGGAGGCCCTGTGAGCTTTACAAACATTTTACAGAGCTGGGTGATTAAGAGGAGTGGAGGAGAGTCCATCTTAATCAGTAGCATGAGTCTGAATTTCGGGCTCCCTGGTAAAGTATCTGCAAGGGCCATTACCTTTCATTAATTACACAATAAACAACTCTTCAGTGCCAAGGGCCACTGGCTACAGAAGGCAGGAGAGGGAAGGCAGTTAAGGTGCCCTTTGGGTGACAGTCATACCCTGGATCCCAGGAGGCAAATCTTCCCTTCTGCACCTGCCTGCAGCGAAGCTCACCTTTGAGTGGACCAGCCCTTTCCTGGGGCGTGAGATGGGGTCCCTCTTCCACATCCAGTGGAATCAATAGGTGCTATTCCCCTGTCTACTGTTGTCAGGGAAAATGGGAGGTGCAAAGACTGAAAGAACAAAGACTTCTTTTCCCCACATTTCTGCTGAAGCAGTGACTATTGCATCACTTACATAGGAGACGTCCTTGGGACTCTTCCAGATTATTTTAAGAAGGCAGGCGCTTTCTGAAAATGAGCATTCTGCTTTGGGTTAATTCTTGAAGGCCATCTGTGATTGATTTACTAATAATATTTTGTTTTCCTCCGTTTTCTCTCCAAAGCATCCTAAACTTCTTCCCCAATCCCATATACCCAGCTCAAGCTGTAGGGAGGCCAACCTCACAGGCTGTATGGGCTCTGCGGTGTTTACAGTTTTATGGGAAGGCTGATTTATAGGCTGATGGTTTTTCTCCTAATCCTAATGCTGGGCAGGGGATCTTTTGTTTAAAACAGAATTGCACCCGCCCCAGCGTTCATAGCAGCACTATTCGCAATAGCCAAGAAATGGAAGCAACCTAAGTGTCCATCGATAGATAAACGGATTAAGAAGATGTGGGGTATACACACAATAGAATTTACTCAGCCATAGAAAGAATGAAATAATGCCATTTGCAGCAACATGGATGGACCGAGAGATTATCATATTAAGTGAAGTAAGTCAGACAAAGACAAATATCATATGATATCACTTATATGTGGAATCTAAAAAAATGATATCAATGAACTTATTTATGAAACAGAAATAGATTCATAGACATAGAAAACAAACTTATGCTTACCAGAGGGGATAGCTGGGGGGTCGGGGGTGGGTGGCTGAGGTGGAGTTGGGAGATAAATTAGGAGTTTGGGATTAACATAAACACACTACTATGTATGAAGTAGATCAACAACAAGGACCTACTGTAGAGCGCAGGGAACTATATTCAATGTCTTGTAATAACCTATAATGGAGAGACTCTAAAAAAGAATATATATACACACACATATATATAAAAACTGAATCACCTTGCTGTACACCTAAAACTAACACAATATTGTAAATTAACTGTACTTCAATTAAAAAATGGTTGAAAAAATTAGATTCTTGGTTTTGGCTAAATATTGTGACTTTTCCCCTAAAAAAACACAAAACAATTACACCTAAGATTTGAGGATTTTTGTTATGGATACCTTCTCTAGCATAGAAAATAAAAATCATAGAAGAGAATGCTGGGCTAGGGCTACAGAGAAGCCAAAAAAGGTACTATGTCAAATATGGCTATAACACTAATAGTTGCAGATGAGTATTAAGTCAGTCACTGTGTTGATCACTTGTAATGAATTACCTCACTTAATCCTTAATAGCTCTGTGAGGAGATACTATTATGACCACATCACAGATAGTTTAGAAAGGTTAAGTACTTTCCCATCTTTTTTTTTTCTTTCTAATTTTTAAATTCAGGTATCATTGACAAATAAACTGGTATGTATTTAAAGTGTACAACATAGGGAGATTGGTTAAAGATAGAGGAGTATAAGGACATGCGCTCACTCCTTCTTGTGAGAGCACTGGAATCACAACTAACTGCTGAACAATCATCGACAGGAAGACACTGGAACTCACCAAAAAAGATACCCCACATCCAAGACAAAGGAGAAGCCAAAGTGAGACGGTAGGAGGGGCGCAATCACAATAAAATCACATCCCATAACTGCTCGGTGGGTGACTCACAAACTGGAGAACACTTACACCACAGAAGTCCACCCACTGGAGTGAAGGTTCTGATCCCCACGTCAGGCTTCCCAAACTGGGGATCTGGCGACGTAAGGAGGAATTCCCAGAGAATCAGACTTTGAAGGCTAGCGGGATTTGACTGCAGGACTTCGACAGGACTGGGGGAAACAGAGAGTCCGCTCTTGGAGGGCACATACAAATTAGTGTGCACATCAAGACCCAGGGGAAAGGAGCAGTGACCGCATAGGAGACTGAACCAGACCTACCTGCTAGTGTTGGATGGCCTCCTGCAGAGGTGGGGGGTGGCTGTGGCTCACCATGGGGACAAGGACACTGGCAGCAGAAGTTCTGAGAAGTACTGCTTGGCATGAGCCCTCCCAGAGTCTGCCATTAGACCCACCAAAGAGCCTGTAGGCTCCAGTGCTGGGTCGCCTCCGGCCAAACAACCAACAGGGAGGGGACTTGACTGCACCCATCAGCAGACAAGTGGATTAAAGTTTTACTAAGCTCTGCCCACCAGAGCAATACCCAGCTCTACCCACCACCCATCCGTCCCATCAGGCAGCTTGCACAAGCCTCTTAGATAGCCTCATCCACCAGAGGGCAGACAGCAGAAGCAAAAAGAACCATAATCCTGCAGCCTGTGGGAAAAAACTACATTCACAGACGGACAGACAAAATGAAAAGGCAGAGGACTATGTACCAGATGAAGGAAAAAGATAAAACCCCAGGAAAACAATAAAATGAACTGGAGATAGGCAACCTTCCAGAAAAAGAATTCAGAATAATGATAGTGAAGATGATCCAGAACCTTGGAAAAAAGAATAGAGGCAAAGATCGAGAAGATGCAAGAAATGTTTAACAAAATCTAGAAGAATTAAAGAACAAACAAACAGAGACGAACAATACAATAACTGAAATGAAAAATACCCTAGAAGGAATCAATAGCAGAATAATTGAGGTAGAAGAATGGATAAGTGAGCTGGAAGACAGAATGGTGGAATTTACTGCTGTGGAACAGAATAAAGAAAAAAGAAGGAAAAGAAATGAAGACAGCCTAAGAGACCTCTGAGACAACATTAAACGCAACAACATTTGCATTATAGGAGTCCCAGAAGGAGAAGAGAGAGAAAGGACCCAAGAAAATATTTGAAGAGATTATAGTCGAAAACTTCCCTAACATGGGAAAGGAAATAGCCACCCAAGTCCAGGAAGCGCAGAGAGTCCCAGGCAGGATAAACCCAAGGAAAAACACACCAAGACACATAGTAATCAAACTGACAAAAATTAAAGACACAAAAAAAATTATTAAAAGCAACAAGGGAAAAACAACAAATAACAGACAAGGGAACTCCCATAAGGTTAACAGCTGATTTCTCAGCAGAAACTCTACAAGCCAGAAGGGAGTGGCACAATATATTTAAAGTGATGAAAGGGAGGAAACTACCACCAAGATTACTCTACCTGGCAAGGATCACATTCAGATTTGACAGAGAAATCAAAAGCTTTACAGACAAGCAAAAGTTAAGAGAATTCAGCACCACCAAACCAGCTCTACAACAAATGCTAAAGGAACTTCTCTAAATGGGAAACATAAGAGAAGAAAAGGACCTAGAAAAACAAACCCAAAACAAGTAAGAAAATGGTAATAGGAACATACATATTGACATTTACTTTAAATGTGAATGGATTAAATGCTCCACCCAAAAGACACTGGCTCACTGAATGGATACAAAAACAAGACCCATATATATGCTGTCTAAAAGAGGCCCACTTCAGACCTAGGGACACATACAGACTGAAAGTGAGGGGATGGAAAAAGATATTCCATGCAAATGGAAATCAAAAGAAAGCTGCAGTAGCAATACTCAGATAAAATAGACATGAAAATAAAGACTATTATAAGAGACAAGGAAGGGCACTACATAATGATCAAGGAATCAATCTAACAAGAAGCTATAACAATTATAAATATATATGCACCCAAAATAGGGGCACCTCAATACATAAGGCAAATGCTAACAGCTATAAAAGAGGAAATCAACAGTAACACAAAATAGTGGGGACTTTAACACCTGACTTGCACCAATGGATAGATCATCCAGACAGAAAATTAATAAGGAAACACAAGCTTTAAATGACACAATAGACCAGATAGATTTAACTGACATTTATAGGATATTCCATCCAAAAACAGCAGATTATACTTTCTTCTCAAGTGCACATGGAATATTCTCCAGGATAGATCACATCTTGGGTCACAAATTAAGCCTCAGTAAATTTAAGAAAATTGAAATCCTATCAAGCATCTTTTCTGACCACAATGCTATGAGATTAGAAATAAATTAGAGGGGAAAAAATGTAAAAAAAAAAAAAACCAAAGCAAATGGAGGATAAACAATGTTACTAAATAATGAAGAGATCACTGAAGAAATCAAAGAGGAAATTAAAAATACCTAGAGACAAATGACAATGAAAACATGACTATCCAAAACCTATGGGATGCAGCAAAAGCAGTTCTAAGAGGGAAGTTTATAGCAATACAATCCTACCTCAAGAAACAAGAAAAATCCCAAATAAACAATCTAACCTTACACCTAAAGGAACTAGAGAAAGAAGAACAAACAAAACCCAAAGTTAGCAGAAGGAAAGAAATCATAAAGATCAGAGAAGAAATAAATGAAAAAGAAATGAAGGAAACTATAGCACAGATCAATAAAACTAAAAGCTGGTTCTTTGAGAAGATAAACAAAATTGATAAACCATTCGCTAGACTCATCAAGAAAAAAGGAGAGAAGACTCAAATCAATAGAATTAGAAATGAAAAAGGAGAAGTAACAACTGACACTGCAAAAATACAAAAGATCATGAGAGGTTACTACAAGCAACTCTATGCCAATAAAATGGACAACCTGGAAGAAATGCACAAATTCTTAGAAATGAACAACCTGCCAAGATGGAATCAGGAAGAAATAGAAAACATGAACAGATCAATCACAAGCACTGAAATTGAAAACGTGATTAAAAATCTTCCAACAAACAAAAGCCCAGGACCAGATGGATTCACAGGCGAATTCTAACAAACATTGAGAGAAGAGCTAACACCCATCCTTCTCAAACTCTTCCAAAATATAGCAGAGGGAGGAACACTCCCAAACTCATTCTATGAGGCCACCATCACCCTGATACCAAAACCAGACAAAGATGTCACAAAGAAAGAAAACTACAGGCCAATATCACTGATGAACATTGATGCAAAAATCCTTAACAAAATACTAGCAAACAGAATCCAACAGCACATTACAAGGATCATACACCATGATCAAGTGGGGCTTATTCCAGGAATGCAAGGATTCTCCAATATATGCAAATCAATCAATGTGATAAACCATATTAACAAATTGAAGGAGAAAAACCATATGATCATCTCAATAGATGCAGAGAAAACTTTCGACAAAATTCAACACCCATTTATGATAAAAACCCTGCAGAAAGTAGGCATAGAGGGAACTTAGCTCAACATAATAAAGGCCATATATGACAAACCCACAGCCAACATCGTCCTCAATGGTGAAAAACTGAAAGCATTTACACTAAGATCAGGAACAAGAGAAGGTTGCCCACTCTCACCACTCTTTTTTTTTTTTTTTTCACCACTCTTATTCAACATAGTTTTGGAAGTTTTAGCCACAGCAATCAGAGAAGAAAAGGAAATAAAATGAATGCAAATTGGAAAAGAAGGAAAGCTGTCACTGTTTGCAGATGACGTGATACCTTACGTAGAGAATCCTAAAGATGCTACCAGAAAACTACTAGAGCTAATCAGTGAGTTTGGTAAAGTAGCAGGATACAAAATTAATGCACAGAAATCTCTGGCATTCCTATACACTAATGATGAAAAATCTGAAAGTGAAATCAAGAAACACTCCCATTTACCATTGCAACAAAAAGAATAAAATATCTAGGAATAAACCTATCTAAGGAGACAAAGGACGTGTATGCAGAAAATTATAAGACACTGATGAAAGAAATTAAAGACGATACAAATAGATGGAGAGATATACCATGTTCTTGGATTGGAAAAATCAACATTGTGAAAATGACTCTACAACCCAAAGCAATCTACAGATTCAATGCAATCCCTATCAAACTACCACTGGCATTTTTCACAGAACTAGAACAAAAAATTTCACAATTTGTATGGAAACACAAAAGACCCCGAATAGCCAAAGCAATCTTGAGAACGAAAAATGGAGCTGGAGGAATCAGGCTCCCTGACTTCAGACTATACTACAAAGCTACAGTAATCAAGACAGTATGGTACTTGCACAAAAACATAGATCAATGGAACAGGATAGAAGGCCCAGAGATAAACCCATGCACATATGGTCACCTTATCTTTGATAAAGGAGGCAGGAATGTACAGTGGAGAAAGGACAGCCTCTTCAATAAGTGGTGCTGGGAAAACTGGACAGGTACATGCAAAAGTAAGAGATTAGAACACTTCCTAACACCATACACAAAAATAAGCTCAAAATGGATTAAAGACCTAAATGTAAGGCCAGAAACTATCAAACTCTTAAAGGAAAACATAGGCAGAACACTCTATGACATAAATCACAGCAAGATCCTTTTTGACCCACCTCCTAGAGAAAGGGAAATAAAAACAAAAATAAACAAATGGGACCTAATGAAACTTAAAAGCTTTTGCACAGTAAAGGAAACCATAAACAAGACCAAAAGACAACCCTCAGAATGGGAGAAAATATTTGCAACTGAAGCAACTGACAAAGGACTAATCTCCAAAATTTATAAGCAGCTCATGCAGCTCAATAACAAAAACAACAAACAATCCAATCCAAAAATGGGCAGAAGACCTAAATAGACATTTCTCCAAAGAAGATATACAGATTGCCAACATACACATGAAAGATTGCTCAATATCATTAATCATTAGAGAAATGCAAATCAAAACTACAATGAGATAATATCTCACACCGGTCAGAATGGCCATCATCAAAAAATCTAGAAACAATAAATGCTGGAGAGGGTGTGGAGAAAAGGGAACACACTTGGACTGCTGGTGGGAATGTGAATTGGTACAGCCACTATGGAGAAGAGTATGGAGGTTCCTTAAAAAACTACAAATAGAACTACCATATGACCCAGCAATCCTACTACTGGGTATATACCCTGAGAAAACCATAATTCAAAAAGAGTCATGTACCAAAATGTTCATTGCAGCTCTATTTACAATAGCCAAGAGCTGGAAACAACCTAAAATGTCCATCATCAGATGAATGGATAAAGAAGACGCGGCACATATATACAATGGAATATCACTCAGCCATAAAAAGAAATGAAATTGGGCATCCCTGGTGGTGCAGTGGTTGAGAGTCTGCCTGCCGATGCAGGGGACAGGGGTTCGTGCCCCAGTCCGGGGAGATCCCATATACTGTGAAGTGGCTAGGCCCGTGAGCCGTGGCCACTGAGCCTGCGCGTCCAGAGCCTGTGCTCCGCAACGGGAGAGGTCACAACAGTGAGAGGCCCGTGTACCGCCAAAACAAAAAACAAAAAAAACCGAAATTGAGTTATTTGTAGTGAGGTGGATGGACCTAGAGTCTGTCACACAGAGTGAAGTAAGTCAGAAAGAGAAAGACAAATACCGTATGCTAACACATATATATGGAATATAAGGAAAAAAATGTCATGAAAAACCTAGGGGTAAGACAAGAATAAAGACACAGACCTACTAGAGAATGGACTTGAGGATATGGGGAGGGGGAAGGGCAAGCTGTGACTAAGTGAGAGAGTGGCACGGACATATATACACTATGAAACGTAAAATAGATAGCTAGTGGGAAGCAGCCACATAGTACAGAGAGATCAGCTCGGTGCTTTGTGACCACCTGGATGGGTGGGATAGGGAGGGTAGGAAGGAGGGAGATGCAAGAGGGAGGTGATATGGGAACATATGTATATGTATAACTGATTCACTTTGTTATAAAGCAGAAGCTAACACACCATTGTAAAGCAATTATACTCCAATAAAGATGTAAAAAAAAAAAAGAAAGAAATTAGGGGGGAAAAAATGTAAAAAAAAAAAACAAAGCAAATGGAGGATAAACAATGTTAGTAAATAATGAAGAGATCACTGAAGAAATCAAAGAGGAAATTAAAAATACCTAGAGACAAACGACAATGAAAACACGACAATCCAAAACCTATGTGATGCAGCAAAAGCAGTTCTAAGAGGGAAGTTTATAGCAATACAATCCTACCTCAAGAAACAAGAAAAATCCTAAATAAACAATCTAACCTTACACCTAAAGGAACTAGAGAAAGAAGAACAAACAAAACCCAAAGATCAATAAAACTAAAAGCTGGTTCTTTGAGAAGATAAACAAAATTGATAAACCTTTATCCAGACTTATCAAGAAAAAGAGTGAGAGGACTCAAATCATTAAAATTAGAAATGAAAAAGGAGAAGTTATGATGGACACTGCAGAAATACAAAGCATCATAAGAGACTAGTACAAGCAACTCTATGCCAGTAAAATGGACAACCTGGAAGAAATGCACAAATTCTTAGAAAGGTATAACCTTCCAAGACTGAACCAGGAAGAAATAGAAAACATGAACAGACAAATCACAAGTAATTAAATGGAAACTCCGATTTAAAATCTTCCAATAAACAAAAGTCCAGGACCAGATGGCTTCTCAGGTGAATTCTATCAAACATTTAGACAAGAGCTAACACCCATCCTTCTCAAACTCTTCCAAAAAATTGCAGAGGAAGGAACACTCCCAAACTCCTTCTATGAGGCCACCACCACCCTGATACCAAAACCAAAGATACTACAAAAAAAGAAAATTACAGACCAATATCACTGATGAATATAGATGCAAAAATCCTCAACAAAATACTACCAAACAGAATCCAACAACACATTAAAAGGATCATACACCATGATCAAGTGCAATTTATCCCAGAAAGGCAAGGATTCTTCAATATACACAAATCAGTCAATGTGATACACCATATTAACAAATTGAAGAGGAAAAACCAGTTGATCATCTCAATAGATGTAGAAAAAGCTTTTGACAAAATTCAATACCCATTTATGATAAAAACTCTCCAGAAAGTGGGTATAGAGGGAAACTACCTTAAGATAATAATGGTCATATATGACAAGCCCACAGCAAATATCATTCTCAATGGTGAAAAACTGAAAGCATTTCTTCTAAGATCAGGAACAAGACAAGGATGTCCACTCTCACCACTATTATTCAACATAGTTTTGGAAGTCCTAGCCATGGCAATCAGAGAAGAAAAAGAAATAAAAGGAATACAAATTGTAAAAGAAGAAGTAAAACTGTCACTGTTTGTAGATCACATGATACTATACATAGATAATCCTAAAGTTGCCACCGGAAAACTACTAGAGCTAATCAATGAATTTGGTAAAGTTGCAGGATACAAAATTAATGCACAGAAATCTCTTGCATTCCTATACACTAACAATGAAAGATCAGAAACAGAAATTAAGGAAACAATCCCATTCACCACTGCAAGAAAAAGAATAAAATACCTAGGAATAAACCTACCTAAGGAACTAAAAGACATGTACTTGGAAAACTATAAGACACTGATGAAAGAAATCAAAGACGACAAAACAGGTGGAGAGATATACGATGTTCTTGGATTGGAAGAATCAATATTGTGAAAATGACTATAATTCCCAAAGCAATCTACAGATTCACTGCAATCCCTATCAAATTACCAATGGCATTTTTGACAGAACTAAAACAAAAAATCTTAAAATTTGTATGGAGACACAAAAGACCCCGAATGGCCAAAGCAGTCTTGAGGGTAAAAAACGGAGCTGGAGGAATCAGACTCCCTGACCTCAGACTATACTACAAAGCTACAGTAATCAAGAAAATATGGTATTTGCACAAAAATAGAAATATAGGTCAATGGAACAGGATAGAAAGCCCAGAGAAAAACCCATGCACCTATGGTCAGCTAGTCTATGACAAAGGAGGCAAGGATATACAATGGAGAAAAGACAGTCTCTTCAATAAGTGGTGCTGGGAAAACTGGACAGCTACATGTAAAAGAATGAAATTAGAACACTCCCTAACACCATACACAAAAATAAACTCAAAATGGATTAAAGACCTAAATGTAAGACCGGACACTATAAAACTCTTGGAGAAAAACATAGGAAGAACACTCTTTGACATAAATCACAGCAAGATCTTTCTTGACTCACCTCCTAGAGTAATGGAAATAAAAACAAAAATAAACAAATGGGACCTAATGAAACTTAAAAGCTTTTGCACAGCAAAGGAAACCATAAACAAGGTGAAAAGACACCCCTCAGAGTGGGAGAATATATTTGCAAATGAATCAACGGACAAAGAAGTAATCTCCAAAATACATAAACAGCTCATGCAGCTCAATATTAAAGAAACCAACAGCCCAATCAAAAAATGGGCAGAAGACCTAAACAGACATTTCTCCAAAGAAGATATACAGATGACCAAGAGGCACATGAAAAGCTGCTCAACATCACTATTAGAGAAATGCAAATCAAAACTACAATGAGGTATCACCTCACACTGGTTAGACGGGCATCATAAGAAAATCTACAAAAAAAAATGCTGGAGAGGGTGTGGAGAAAAAGGAACCCTCTTGCACTGTTGGTGGGAATGTAAATTGATATAGCCACTATGGAGAACAGTATGGCAGTTGCTTAAAAAACTAAAAATAGAATTACAATATGACCTAGCAATCCTACTACTGGGCATATACCCAGAGAAAACCATAATTCAAAAAGACACACGCACCCCAATGTTCATTGCAGCACTATTCACAATAGCCAGGTCACGGATGCAACCTAAATGCCCATCAAAAGACAAATGGATAAAGAAGATGTGGTACATATATAGAATGCAATATGATTTAGCCACAAAAAGGAACGAAATTGGGTCATTTGTAGAGACATGGATGGACCTAGAGATTGTCCTACAGAGTGAAGTAAGTCAGAAAGAGAAAAACAAATGTCATATATTAATGTATATACGTGCAATCTAGAAAAATCGTACAGATGAACTGGTTTGCAAGGCAGAAATAGAGACATAGATGTAGAGAACAAACATATGGACACCAAGGGGGAAAGCAGGGGTGGGATGAATTGGGAGATTGGGATTGACATGTATACACTAATATGTATAAAATAGATTACTAATAGAAACCTACTGTATAAAAAAAATAAAATTATATTAAAAATAAAATAAAATAGATAACTAAGAACTTGCTGTATAAAAATAAATAAATAAATAAAATAAAGTGTACAACATGATGATTGATGTGCATATACACTGTTAAATGATTACCACAATCATGTTAATTAATACATCCATCACCTCATATAGTTACCTTTTTAGGGGGGATGGTGACAATGCTTAAGATCTATTCTCTTAGCAAATTTCAAGTATATAATACTGTAATACTAACGCTAGTCACCACGCTGTACATTAGATCCTCAGAAATTATTCATCTTATAACTAAAAGTTTGTACCCTTGACCAATATCTTCCCATTTCCCTCACCCCCGCCCCAGCCTCTGGCAACCACCATTCTACTCTCTGCTTCTGAGTTCCCCTTATTTTTAGATTCCACATATAAATTATACCACACAGTATTTGTCCTTCTCTGTCTTTGTTCAAGTCTTAATGATAATGTGGGAACAAAATTTGAACCCAGATCATTCTATACAGTAACTTGTTTTCCTGCACCCAACACTGTATTCTCTAGAAGTAAGGAGGAAGCATTTGGCAATTAACGCATCCTCCTAAAAATTATCCTCTGAGTAAGAAGCTGACTCCTTTCATATTTTTTTTTTTTTTTTTTTTTTTTTGCGGTACGCAGGCCTCTCACTGTTGCGGTCCCTCCCGCCCCGGAGCACAGGCTCCGGACGCGCAGGCTCAGCGGCCATGGCTCACGGGCCCAGCCGCTCCGCGGCATGTGGGATCTTCCCGGACCGGGGCACGAGCCCACGTCCCCTGCATCGGCAGGCGGACTCTCAACCACTGCGCCACCAGGGAAGCCCCTTTCATATTTTTAACCTGACTCCTTCCTTGGCCCCAGATATAGAGCCCACACTCAGTGGTCTAGAGGATCTTTTACTCTCTTTGCACTGTGGCTTATTGGTGTTAACAGAACTCATTTGCTTAAAAGATCGAGGAATCTCCTGCCAGAGAATACATCCTGGGAGAAAGAGCTGTCAACAGAGGGGTAATTCTAAGTACAGCATGGTGTCAGTCACTAGGATTTGTCCCTTAATCCCATCTCTGAGTCCTATTGAGAACAAGGAAGGAGCTGATTAGCTGGTTTATTTCTAGTCTTCTGACATTACTATTGTGTTTGTCTGGCTGGTTAGAGAAGCTTCTTAGAGCATCATAGTAAAAGACATCTTTAGGATTGTTTGCTCAGCTAGCCCATTTTCCTTGACACTGCTATTTACAGCCACAAGGGGTGACCCTCGGCAGCCATGTTCCAGCTTTATGGTGCTGCCCACTCCTTGCCTTGCCCCACCCCTACTACACCTGATTGGTGCAGAGGTGAGCTCTTGATTGGAGCTGGGCCAATCAGAGCCCCTTACCAGGAATTAGTAATTGAGACTGAGAGAAGACTAATTGCTCGACCTGTAGCATGAATTTATGAAGCATTTCCACCAAGTGGGTGGATGCACCAAGAAAGCTGGTCCTCGGAAAACAAAACAAAACAAACAAATCAGTTATAGAGAGAAGAGCAGAGAAAAGTGGAGAGCAAATACAGATGGCTTTTCTGTCTCTACTTCCAGTGCCCTTCTCCTGGCCCTTCACTCTGGGCACACCCTAGTTTTTTGTTTTGTTTCTGTTTTTTTTAATAATAATTTTTCTTTCTTAAACCAGCTTGAGATGATTTCTAAACTTGCAATGAAGAATTCTAACTTTTCTTAGTTTTATGAGTTAGTATAGCTTATAATATGATAAGTGAATCTGTGATGATAGGTCTGTTTCCCCGTAGGTAAGTTAATTTTGCTCAGTCTTGAAGCAACAGTTTATCTCCTTATCTCTTCTCACAAGGTAGGGGAGGTGGTATGGATCAGCACTGCCGGTAGATGAATAATTTAAATGCAAGTCTACGTTGATAGTGAGCATGTATTATCCTGGAATATGACTGGCAGCATACCGTCTGCCTTTTCTTCTTCATATAGCCCGCAACCCCAAAGATGCTAGGAGAACAAATCTTGTACACAAAATCACTTGCTTTTCTTTATGTCCCTAAGATGTAAATCAGGAAGACAGAGTCTTTGCTTTTGTTACGAATCAAATAGGTAAGCTGGGAAGCCAGCAGGAGTCTCAGAAGCTGGCACGGAAAAGGGAATGAGTAAGAGTGAGGGACAGGTGGGGATAAATAACACAGTCGTAAGGTAAAAAGGACTAAAGTCAGATACACAGTTTTATGGTAGAGCAGGACCGTAGTCTCCCTCCTTCCTTCGAATCCCCTGCAGAGATAACCAAAAGGGTAATATGGCATCTGTATTAGTCTCCTACAGCTACCGTAACAAGGTACCACACCCAGGTGACTTACACCAGGAAAAACTTATTGTCTCATGGCTCTGGAAGCTAGAAGTCTGAAATCAGGGTCTTGGCAGGGCCGTTCTCCCTCTCAGACCTGTAGGGGAGGATCCTTCCATGCCTCTTCCAGAATCTGGTAGCCTCAGGTATTCTTTGGTTTGTGGCAGCATCACTCCAATCTCTGCCTTTGTCATCACATGGCATTTTTTCTGTGTGTCTTCATGTTGCCTTCCATCTGTGCAAGTTTTTTCTACTTTCCTTCTTTGTATAAGGACACCACTTATATTGGATTAAGGGCCCACCCTAATGCAGCATGATTTCATCTTAACTAATTATGTCTGCAACAATCCTATTTCCAAATAAGGTCACATTCTGTGATACTAAGGGTTAGAACTTCAACAAATCTTTTATGGGCAGGGAGAACAGTTCAAACCACAGCAGCATCCATAGGGGTTGGGCAAATCTGAGCTTGACTTGAGGCAATGTAAATGTCCAAGGGGCCTGATGCAGGTGGTCTCTTAAGGTAGATGATGAGCCTCAGAAATTTGGTGAGTTGACTGGGCGGCTTGTCAGAAGACAATTCTCATAAGGACCCAAGGATGAGAATTTATCCTAAGAGATCACCAAGCATGTGACTCTGGGGAAAAGTCTCGCTCAAAAAGGAAGAGGGGCAATTCTCAGGACAGCATTCAGTCAGTTTCTGAGAGGGCCTCCAGGTCCAGCAATTATTGGAGTGAAGCGATCCAGGAATGAAAAATGAAAATATTAAAAACACCATAACACGTATTGGAACCCATACCTGTAACTGCCAATAGTACCAAAGATGAGTTATTATGGTTACTATGATTCCATCTATACCCTCAGATTCATGAGACCTAGGAAAACCTATTTATATCAAAATCAGGCTGGTGGCAGCATGGGGATGGAGAGGGGGAGATGGCAAGAGGCCGTCTCGGTTGGATCCTGGTATCAAGGGTATCAACTTTGGCCCCAGGAGAATAAAGTGGGACCTGTGAGTAGGATTTCAATCAAGTGAGGTGGGGCTCAAGGCAAGCCTACAGTCCCAGCATGGGAACTGGGGTGTGATCAAGAAAGGAAGGCAGAAATCCTGTTGAATGGCTTGGGCATGTGTGCTTGGGGTTAAGAAAAGGCTGATACAAATGAGTGCTCATAATTAGACATTGGATTTATGCAAGTTTGACTACTAGAATTCCCTATTTGCTTCCCCGAAGGAGGAGGGATTATGTCCTTCATATCTTTATTCCCATCATATAAGGCATGTTTTAAACCAAGGGCTCAATGAATATCTGTTGAATGAAGGAATACATGCAAGCACAACTTGCTCAGGATTGGCTCAGAAGTAGGGCGGGGCTGGGCCTTCCCTGGCCATCCAGGGGATAAGCTTCCACTGCAGGGGGCGTGGGTTTGATCCCTGGTGGGGGAACTAAGATCCCACAGGCTGCAGGGCACGGCCAAATGAAAAAAAAAAAAGAAGTAGGGCAGGGCTGAACCTACGTGATTAGACCCTACAGTTGAGAGATGTAGAGGGGCAGGCACTGACATGTTCAGTCTTAGAGTTTATGCTATCTATCCCTGGTGAGGAAGAAGAAAATGAGGCGGAGAGAAGAACAGAGGAAGCAGGAACGCACTGTCACTCCTGCTGAGTTGGTGCCTGCTAATTAAGTTGCATTATCCGGTTTGTAATATATCAATAGGTATTCCACATTCAAATGTAAAAATTTACTATCTTCTAACTGAGAGATGAATTTGAATTATCCTTGTCATTTTTCCTCTCTGTCGGTTCTATTGATTTCTTCCGTCTTGGAAATATATCAGAACCAATGCATAAGTACCATAAAGAAGGCTTATTCCTGTTAAAGCACTAGTGGTATTTCTGGGAGGGTTAACACGCCACTGATGCCTGGATCTCTGTTGTTTCAGTCCACAAGTCCACCAGGTCACTAGTGCTAAGGGCATAAAGTCAGAGACTTTGGAGGTAATATTAAAGAGATTTTCTAAGTCAAAGTAACTCCTAAAGAAGAAATTTCCGTTGACTTTACTGAAATCTTATCATCTAGCCTCCACTTGAACACGTCCAGTGATGGACAGGTCACCTGTTTGTCAGGCAATTGGCTTTATTATTGGACAACAGCCTGAGATTCTGACTTAGTAGTTCTGGGATGAGACCCAAGAATCTGTATTGTAACATCAGTGATGTGATAGCAAAGTATATCACTGTTTGACTATGTTTTGGAACCACTGTTTCAGATTAGTGGTTTTCAAAATTATTTTAGCCAAGTGATATATAGGTAGAAAACAAAATCTTACACAGAAGCAGGACCTTCAAGGGAGGGTAGTGAGCAAGAGGGCCATTAGGACGGAGTTTTGAATTCAAGGAATTTTCAAATATAGGCTATTTCCAGTGATAAGGGTGAGGTCTTATCATACATGTTAATTCTAAGTGTAGCCTATCAACCTCTACTAGCTAACTCTAAAGATTGGAAAATAGACCTATGAGTAAGGAATCTTCAAATTTGAAGGTGGTCCCGGCAACTCTGGGTTACTAGAAGACCTGCACGGAAGCAAAATAGAGAGAAACAATAAAGAGGACCTGGGGTGAAGCTGCACGTCCTGCCTGCTTGGGTACCTTCCACAGCACCCCAAGGTGCACACAGTGACAAAGAACCCACAAGTGCTCATGGTTTGCAAACCGCTACCTGAGAATTATCCGTCTAGATAATTTGTCAATATCTCTCTTAAGCTGTTGCAGTCAAAATAGTTCATATGCCCAGGATCCTCCAGAGGAGTGCAGGCATAACCCGTTACAAGAAAGAAAAACCGTACAACCAGTTTGTCATGACCACACAGAACTCAAAGGACGTTCCAAAACATCGCTTTCTCCTGCAGATGTTTTCAGCCTTCACAGCCAACCCCGTGGGTCTCATGGAGTCCCCTTCTTTCTCCGGGGTCCCTCCTTCTTCACTCCATACCCAAAACTCCCTGGGTCCTCCCTCGAAGGAAGGCTGAATTCCCTACTTTCGGTCATAAGAGTACATTCAAGTGTTCCACATTCTTCAGAATGGAACGATCCCAACATCACTTTTGGACCATCTCTCATAGCATATTTTCAGAGTTACTATGATAAAAATATTGGCTTCTCAACTGTCTTACAAAAGACCTTCTTCCCATCAGAGTGAAGTGAGGAAAGGAATGAAGGAATGAGAGGATGACCTCCTCCACATGTATGGTCCAGATGGAGTCTGGCTGGACAATCAAGGGGAATTATCATCTTCCTTTTGGGGGACATTTATACAATATTTCATTGATTCTAAGACACACATTTCCCCCACATTTTAACACCTCTGAGGATAGCTTAGAATCAATGCTGTGTCAGTTTATTTGGTAGTGGTTTTTTTCTTAGTTGTATTATATATAAAATGATGCAACATTTACAATACATGGTGACTTAGATTCAGTGACATCCAATAATTTGAACTTGCTTTCCCTCTTTCTTTCTGAAAGTAGTTTATCCCAGTAACCTCAAATCAACGTCCCTGGGGCATGACCCTTCAACCGACTTTGAATTTGCTGTGAACAAATAACAACTTTTGTCAAAAGCTCTGATGAAAGGAAAGACAAAGCATTTCCAAGAGCTACCAATCTAGTGACCCTATTTTTTAAAAAAAAGCAGACCATTAACTCAATCGGCAACTTTTTATTGAGTACCTATTATGTATCAGCTATGGTTCCAAGTGTGGATATATATTTACAGCAAACAACACAGATAAGGTCTTTCTTCTTAAGCTTCCCCCCCGCCCCAGGGCATTGTTGTTCAATAGAAATGTAACAGAAGCCACACAAAAAAATTTATTTTTTGAGTAGCCACATTATAAAAAAAATAAAAGTAAACGGGTGGGATTAATTTTAACAGTATGTTGTATATAACTCAAGATATACAAATTAGTTTTTAATGAGGCATTTTATATCCTTTTTTTTCATACCAAGTCTTCAAAGTCCAGTGTGTATTTTCACCTAACTACACAATATCAGTGAGGACTTAGTACAGCCACATGTGGCTACTGCGTGGGACAGCACAGCTTTAGGGAACGGAGACAGAGAGTAAAGAGGTAAACTAATCCCATCATTTTAGATAAGGTCCTTTTAATAAAGTCTTCTATTGAGAAGGTAATACTGAGATGAGATCTAATAGATGAGAAGGACCGTGCTATGCTAAAATGAGATGGACGAGGGCTCCAGGTCCCAGGAGTAGTAAGATCAAAGTCCCTGCACTAGGAATGAATTTGGAGCATCCCAGGAACAGAATGAAGGTCAGAATGGCTGGAGCAGAGTAAGTGTGTGTACCTGTATGTTGTGGGGCAAGGGCCAAAGTGGAAGAGGTGGGAGCGTAAGGGACCAGGAAGGAGAGGCACACGGGAGCCAGATCATGGAGGGCCTCGTGGGCATTGTAAAGACTTTGGAAATGATGTGTTAGGCTCATATGCCTTGTTTCTATGTGAAATCACACTTGTTACTGGTGACTACTATGTTCACCTTTTAAGTATTCACATCCATTTGTTTAATAATCAACTCTGGACTTCTGCTGGAGGTTGAGGTCTAGATTTGCCATGTGAAGTCTTCCAAAGCCATCCCTTTTCCTTTGTTGAAAGTGGAGACATTATCTTTTGGCATATCTGCTATTTTCCATGATTTTTCAAAGGTCACTTGGAGCGATGCTGAGTCCACACCTGCAAGTTCCTCCAATATTCAAGGATATAAAACAAATCACCCTGCAGACATGAACACACGTTTAGTGAGTCAATTCTTTTTTTTTCTACTAGACTGTCACACATCTCCACTGATGTTTCTTTTTGTAGTATTCGTGCTGTTCTTTTCCGTTTGAAGAGGTCACTTGATGGTGAATAGCAACTGTACTGATTCTGCCTTCTACTGGTTGTTAAAATTGTACCGTTTTCCCTACCTTCTTTTTTTGCTCTGAACACACTAATTTTGGTTGGATTTTTCACATGAATTTTAGCTCATATCGTGTATTGTTTTCTAAACATTGATGTTTACATGACCATTTTGCCGTTTGTGTTTATAGCAATTGATGGTGGTAGTCACCTTCCTCCCAGTTCCCCAAACATCAGGACATTTTGACTCTTCAGTTTCCCTTGTGTCCAATATTTGGCCCCCAGTCCTTATGTTAGTTAGGACCCTCTGTTGAAAGTTGTGGAAATATGGCTCAGTTGATTTATGTCCAAAGGAAATGGACTAGCTCATATGATGGGGAAGTTCACTGATTTCTACCACAGTAGGATCTAAAGTCTCAAAAATGTTAACTGGACTCTGTCTTTTTGCTTTGTTTTTTCTATTTGTTTTCTTTCTTGGGAGGGTCTTTAGCCTCACCCCAGCAAAAAAAAAAAAATTTTTTTTTTAAAGAGTCTCTTTTCTGATAGCACCAGGAAAAATCAGTCCCTGGGGGATATGGTGTTCTCACTGGCCAAGTTTGGAGTATGTGCCCCACTCAAGCCTTATGGCTTGAACTGGTAAAGTTGGTTCCTCAAGGGAAGATCAGAATTCTGTTTCAAGAAGAGAGAATGGATATTAGGTTAAGTGTAAAACAGCCAGTCTCCCTAGAGTCTTACACATCTCCCTCTATAACGTCGCTTGTATTTGTCCTCTTCTCCCCATTTCCTCTGCCTCTCCTTCAGCTGAGTTATGCTGGATTTTCTCCTGGACTGTTAAAAAGGGCTCTTAACAAATCTTCCACCTTCTGGTTTCATCAGGATGGCCATATCACACAATTCCACATGCACAAATTATATGAAAGTATGCAAACGCTGTGCAACACCCTGGACCAGACTCTTTTCCCAGCTCCACTCCCTCTGAAACGCCCAGAGGAATCTCCCAAAGTGTAGTTCTGAGTGTGCCAGAATCTGCAGAGACCACCAGACCAGGAGGGAGGTCAGAAAGTTCATCATTTAGAGGGACACAGAGATACCATATTTAGAAGGTAGGCACTGGAATTTGACAGAACAATGAGAAAGAATGGCTGCACTGTATAGGACCAACTGATGGAAGAAATACAAAGCGGGCTTCCCTGGTGGCGCAGCGGTTGAGAGTCTGCCTGCCAATGGGGGGGGGACATGGGTTCGTGCCCTGGTCTGGGAGGATCCCACGTGCCGCGGAGCGGCTGGGCCCGTGGGACGTGGCTGCTGGGCCTGCGCATCCGGAGCCTGTGGTCCGCGGCGGGGGAGGCCACAGCAGTGAGGGGCCCGCGTACCGCAAAAAAAAAAAAAAGAAATACAAAGCAATACAAGAAATGTTCACTAACCACAAAGAGCTTTTGTAGTGTGGTAAACATGAGAACCAGGAAGGGCCATAGGAGGGGTCCTGTCCATATTTCATAGATAACTTGGGGCTGGAACGATGAGGGAGAGCATCACGATAGAGGTGGCATCTGAGCTGGCCCGTGGCAACAGGTAGGGTTTTACTGGCTAAGAGGAGGTGAGGAGGGCACATGCCTGGCAGAGTGAATGGCTCAAGCAAAGACACGGCAAGTTTGATAGGAGGTTAGAGAACGGGCCCTTGCCCAGATTGTCTGCGTCCTGGTAGCTGGAGACAGATTTGGAGACTAAGTTCAGGCTAAATTGTGGATGGTGTTGAATGTATTGAATTTGGGGGATGGTGGGGAGGTGTGATGTGCTAAAAAAGGATAAGCCAAAGGACAAGCAGACGCTTTTCTGGTGGTCTGTAGGGCCATTTATCTTTCTAGGCTTTTAAGAGAGTGAGTGGGAGAGTGGCCCAAGCTCTTAAGATCCAGCATGGGGAGCCCATTTCCCACTCTGGTGTAGCCGGCACCCTCCTGCTCTCTGCATGAGGGGGTGAGCTTGTGCCTTAGCAAGCAGGACTCATGCTCCAGAACAGACTTCAGCACATGGGCCCCCAGGACCATCCTGATAGAATCCTTAATCCTGGCTCCACCTTTGCCTCCAGCCAGGCTGTGTTTATTTGGGATTCTCTGGTGTAACGGAGGCGGTCCCAGGCGGGCTATGCAAGGTCTGGGAGCAGCCATGGAGACAGTAGCAGAGAGATACAGCGCGGAGTCCTATTTGCATGCCCAGTGTGGCGGGATAACTCCCCAGCTGGCCTGAAAGGTCAGCCAGGGGATCTTGTTTGTGAAAATATAAAGGAGCATAAGCTGCTGGCTGCTTCTTTCTTCATTTTTTCTCTCCCTTTTACCCTGGCACTGGGAGTTGGGTTTTGCTTCTTGCCAGGATCTCTCCTTCCTTGTCAACTGACTGCCTCTCTTTCTTCCCTTCTCAGAAGGAGGGATGGGTTTCTTGGCTGGATTTCTAATAGCTTCAGAAAGGCCTTCCAGTCTCTGCTGACAGAGGCTGGCTTCAGTGTGGCTTGTGCGACACGACACGATATGCCAGGACTTGGCCCTAAAGTGTCTCAGGAAACACACTTCAGCAAGGCAGTCCTGCTGTCGGCTCAGGGGTCCCTGGAATGGGGAAGGAAGGGGTGGTGGAGTTAGAATGCATCTGTGTGAGGTGGGTGGTGTGGCCAGTTGGGTGGCTTCCCATTACCCATGATGGCAGGCCGTCAGGATGAGGTCACAGTTGCCTGCTCTCTGATCCAGATTAGTTCAGAAAGTGCTGGGCAACAAACAGATGCCCAGATGTCCTGTGGGGAAGATTCATTTCTGTAAGACTTCTTCCAACTCCCGGGCTGCCTTTCAACAATAGCCTGCTCCTGCCTTTTCTTATGTTCTATTGATGGTGGTGCGATTAGGAATAGACCTTACGAAACCAAAATGCAGGTACCTCTACTCCAGCCCATCAGAAGAACAGATAAGGATCTGTCAGTCTGAAATGTATCTGGACTTTGGTTGTAAGACGCTAGAGCAATCCCCCTGACCTGCATAAAGGAAGCCTACGACTGACCCTTCGTAAGAAGGAAGTACCTGCTGCAGGTTAAGAGAGCAACTGTTAGATGGCCAACAGACACATGAAAAGATGCTCAACATTGCAAATTATTAAAGAAATGCAAATCAAAACCACAATGAGGTATCACTTCACACCAGTCAGAAGGGCCATCAACAAAAAGTCTATAGATAACAAATGCCATAGAGGGTATGGAAAAAAGGGAACCCTCCTACACTGTTGGTGGGAACGTATATTGGTGCAGCCACTATGGAAAATAGTAGCCTTAAAAAAACTAAACATAGAGCTACCACATGATCCAGCAATCCCAGTCATGGGTATATATCTGAAAAAAAATGAAAACTCTAATTCGAAAAGATACACACACCCCAGTGTTCACAGCAGCACTATTTACCATAGCCGAAATGTGGAAGCAACCTAAACGTCCATCAACAGATGAATGGATAAAGAAGACGTGGTATATATACACAATGGAGTAATTCTCAGCCTTAAAAAAGAATGAAGTATTGCCATTTGCAGCAACATGGATGGACCTAGAGAATATTATGCTTAGTGAAATAAGTCAGAGAGAGACAAATACTATATGATATCACTGATATGTGGAATCTAAAAAATAAGACAAATGAATCTATATACAAAACAAAGCACACTCAGACATAGAAAACAAATTTAGGGTTACCAAAGGGGAGAGGAAGGGGAAGAGGGACAAATTAGGAGCATGGGATTAACCAATACAAAGTACTATACAGAAAATAGATAAGCAACAGGATTTACTGTACAGCACAGGGAACTATATTCGTTATCTTGTAATAACCTATAATGGAATATACTCTGCAAAAAAACAACTGAATCACTATGCTGTATACCTGAAATTAGTGCAAAGTTGTAAATAACTATACTTAAATAAAAAAATTTTTTTTTTAAGAAGAAAGAGGATTTGTTAGCGTCTGGTAGACACAAGCAAAAATCCTAGCTCGCCCACTTGCCTGTGAGGCTGGGCAAGTCACACTCACAGCACCAGCTTCCACATCTTTTAGGTAAGTGCTCACCTCACAGTGACGTTAGAAGGACCAATCAAGGTAATGCACATAAAGGGTTGAGCACAGCGCTGGGTGCTTAGTTAGCACTCGAGAAGTGGTAGATACAGTGATTATTAATGCAGCAGTTTCGCCTTTATTGTTTGGCACTGATTAACCAAAAGAGGAAGAATGGTCCTGAGGCGGGACTCTGCATACACACAGCTGTTGCTCCCACAAGCAGTCCAGGACGATAGCACTTACATGGGGGGCTAATTTAACACAGTATTAATTTTAAGATGCAGCTGGGTCATCCCCAGGCTCCAGTGCCTTTCTGCTCCTGGCTGGCACACTACCCTGGAGAGACAGTCTTCTCTGTGGCATCCAGATTGACCTCAGAAGGGTGTTTGTGACTCAGCGATCAAAGGGTTGTTAATTTTACACTCATATCATGTTAACACATGTTTTAAATGGTCTCATTAGTTTTCCTGCTGATGTCCAGCTTTGAAATTATTGCTTTGCCTGTAGCGCCCCCGTGGACGTGAGCTCTCGTTTTTAGGGGTAACACTCCCACACATCCATAGATCTAGGACAGCTGCCATTTGGGCTTTCCCTGTGGTTCAACTGGTCCATGAGATTGGAGAAGCAGTAAGTCAGAAACCACTACTTTGATGTCTGGTTGGGATAAATGCAGGGAGAGAGCTGAGCGTGTCGGTGAAAAGAATCAGATGCTACAATGGACCACAAGCTTGAGAGCAGTCAGCAATGCTACTCAGTTCAAGTGCCTGACACTGATTATGCTAAGTGTGTGTGTGTGTGTGTGTGTGTGTGTGTGTGTCCCTTATGCTCAGCCTGGTAACCACCCCACCACCCAAAGAAGAAACATTTGACAAAACAGGTTGTCAGTACATCTTCCAAAATTTCAAAGGAGGTGTTATTTTAAGGCCAGCCCTGGGGAATAACTCTACAACAACCCTTCTGGCAACGAGTGCCAGAATGTTACATTTTTTATTTAGTCTCTCTGCAAGCCTCAGAACCTTAACTTCTCAGAGATTCCTTTAAAATGAAAGTTAAAAATTACTCCCTAAAGCCTTGATTGTTGAAATATCTGGCTGTGTATGGTACTGTGCTTGAGCCCCTTTTAGAAAGAAAGAGAAAAAACACTGTGGCTGGGCGGCCTAAATAGTGTTCCTCTCCCCCTTTTTTGGGCTGGAACGGTGACCAGCTCCTTCTGACAGGACGTGAGTGATGGGTGCTGAGAGCGCAGGACCATTTGTCAGAACCAGGCCTCCCGTCAGCAGTGCAGGAGATTGAAGGTCATGCTTCAACTTCACCACAGCTGTCATCCATGAAATGGAACCCTCAGCTAAGCATAATCCAGCCCACAGGCAGAAGCTGTGTATGTCTCACCAGCAAACCCAATCACAGTAAACCTCAACTGCGGGCCCTTCGGGGCAGCCCCCAGCTGCTGCTACTAAGCCAGCACGTGCAGGCACTTGGCAGAGGCAGTTGCCTGGACTGGGTATCGTTTTACCCTCACAGCAACTCCATGAGGTAGATGTTATGATTCCCATTTTACAGAGGAGGAAACCGAGAATTTGAGAGGTGAAGTGAGCTGTTAGGTCTACCCACTAAGTAACAGGATCAGGATTCAAGCCCAGATTCTCTCTGAAGCAACTCCAAATTATCTAAGGAGACCCAGGTAGGATCTGACCTGTGGAGAGGTGGATCGGGTGTCCATCCTGCAAACCCACTGTTCCTTAGGAAGCAGGGCCACCTGCAGATTTATTAACAACCATCTGATATATTCTGGCCTTTGATTTTTTCATATTTAAGCATTTAATCCAAAGGAGTCATTAATAACGTTTGAATGTGCTTTTAAAGGATAGTATGCCTTGGGACTCGCCTGGCGGTCCAGCGGTTAAGACTCTGCACTCCACTGCAGGAAGTTAGATCCCTGGTCGGGAAACTAAGATCCCCTCATGCCTCGTGGCGTGGCCAAAAAAAAAAAAAAAGATAGTATGTCTTAAAAGACATCAATTTGTTTGATAGATCCTTATCACAGAAAATTTAGAAATATAGAAAAAAGAAAAATTATTACTCACTGGTAATCCCACCGTCATTAGCATTCTGGTATTTTTTCATTGTATGTGCATATAAATGCATGATAAAATACAAATTGGAATATAAATAAAATCTGTTGACTCCCATTTCCCTCTCAACCTTATATAATAAGTATTTCCCATAAATTAAATATTCTTTGAAAGTAATATTTTAAAAGCTTTGAACAGGTTTCTAGGACATAGTAAATGCTTAACAAATGATAGCTATTCCTATTTATTATATAATATCCCACTGAAAGGACTATAATTGATTTTACCTTTCTGATTTCGATGAAAATTTAGGTTATCAGTCCCCTCTCCATTATTGTAAACAATTGTACCAAGAACCTTCTGTACATAAAATTGTGTCTAAGTTTCTCACTAATTTCTTAGGATAGATTCTTGCTAAGGAATTTCTGGATCAAAGCTTAAGCCATTTTAAACGTGTTATTTCAAACGCATGTCACCAAATTGCTTTCCTAGAAGGAGTGTACCTGTTTAAATTCTCAGAGCGGTATAAGAGAGGGTTCATTTCCTCCTGCACTGAATTTGTGTGATGGCTTGACTTTGGAGAGCAGAGTTCTATTTAAAACACAGCCTGAAAGACCCATGCGCTTCTCACGCATGGAGAGAGTCAGCAAGCATGCAAGCTGGCCTTGAGAATGTCAGCGAGATCTGGGGATTTCCTCTTCAGGAACACAGTTCTGAGCTACCATTGTTCTGCCCTAACCTGGCCCTTGTTATGTTTCCCTGAGAACGCGTGTGCTTCTCTTTATGTAATAGTCACCCCGCTGGTGATGACTCGTTTAGCATCGTTCCTCCCTACTGGACTGTAAACTCCACGAGATTAGCTCTCTTTCACCGCCAGCCCTGAGCCTGGTCCCCGATGCGCACTCAGTGAGTGTTTGTGAATGGGAGAACTGCAGCTGTACATCAACATGCCCTAAATTAAGAGTTTTGAGCTGAATCATCCTCTCGTGGCTGTCTGCATTTAAAAATGGAAAAAGTATTTCTTACATAGGATTAAACCAAACAGCAAGTTACAGAACATTGTGTACTTCATGATCCCAGTTTTGCAAGACAGAGAAAGAGGTAGGGAGAGAGACAAGAGATGGAGAGACCTTCAGAGGTGGGGAGACCCAGAGTGTTAACCAAAAGTGGCGTCCAGCTGCTCGCCACTCTGGAGCCAATAAAATGCCCAAATGACACCCAAATGGCATACAATGCCCAAATGACACCCAAATGGCCAAGTCCCCAAATGACACTCAGTGCTCACAAACGGTCCTCAACGTCAGACACCCATCAGAACCAACTGGCAAAATGCCCAAATATCACTTCGTGCTCAAAAGAGAAGTTTGCCCGGGTGCACACCGGTGGACTTACACGGTCTTGGAGCTCGTCAGCTCATCCAGATGCATGTTTCCATTCCACCAAGGAAAAGCGTACGTTGGCAGCCAGCGCCGAGCAGGAGAGAAACAGGGAGGATTTCCCCCCCAAAAATGGTTTCAGCAGCTGCTAAGAGTGTCCCCCAAATCCACCTCTCGGGGCCAACTAGCCAGAACAGCGGGCTCATCGCCACCATCCCGGCGCGACGCCATGTCCAGAGGCTCTGCTCGGAAAATCCCAGGGAGCCAGATGTCGCGAGAGCACAGCCCCACATTAGGCACCACAAAACTGTTACCAAAAGGGGAGGCCAGCTGCTTGCCGCTCAAAAAGCCAATAAAGAGGCAAGGTTGGTGGAAAGGAGGTTGGCTTTATTTACTTGTTTGTTTGCTTATTTATTTATTACATCTTTATTGGAGTGTAATTGCTTTACAATATTGTGTTAGTTTCTGCTGTATAACGAAGTGAATCAGCTATACATATACATACATCCCCATATCCCCTCCCTCTTGAGTCTCCCTCCCACCCTTCCTATCCCACCCCTCTAGGTGGTCACAAAGCACCCAGCTGATCTTCCTATGTTATGCAGCTGCTTCCCATTAGCTATTTATTTTACACTTGGTAGTGTATATATGTCAGTGCCACTCTCTCACTTCGTCCCAGCTTACCCTTCCCGCAGTGTCCTCAAGCCTGTTGTCTACGTCTGCGTCTTTATTCCTCCCCTGCCACTAGGTTCACCAGTAAGGAGGTTGGCTTTATTTCGGAGGCCGGCAACCAGTGCGGAGCGTGGACACCTGTCCAAAGGCCAACTCCCCCCAGGGATAATCAGTGGGCAAGAGATTTTATAGATGGAAGGAGGGGGCTACGTGCAGAAACAGCACAGGCAGCTCTGACAGTCATCTTGAGATTAGTCACGGGGTGGTCTGACCAGCATCACCTTGATTGTTTTAAGTTCCAGGATCGGTTTGTTCCCATTTCTTTGAGGCCAGTTCTTGGAATTGTGGCAGCTTATGTCATGGCTACAGTCTGCTCATCATGTAGTAACTTCTTCCACCTGATAGGGGTTTCAGTATCTATAAGACAGCTCACAGGATGTGGCTCAGAATATTATCTATAGCCCTTGAGGAGGAACCAAAGGTCCTTGACTTTGCTTAATGACTAAAGTATTATTATTTGGTCTCGTTTGACCGTCTTCCTTTGTTTCTGCGTTTTCTCACTTCTCTGATTAAACTTATTCTTTGGCTAAAGTTTTTCTGCAGACAAAAGCCCAGCTAAGGACATGGGGGCCAAGGACCATAAGGTCCTGCTCCGTTTCAAGAGACAGACAAACCCTGAAATATTAATCGTGGTCATTGCAGGCTGGTGATAAGGTTTTCTTTTTTGTGTTTGTGTTTTCCAAAATGTTTATAATGTCCATGAATAGGAAATATTTTTTATTAAAATTATTATCAGAACTCAGATACTTTGAAACCTGTGTGGTATTATGGTGAACTGGCAAATTTCACCTTATTTACAGAGTCCCTTTCATCAGCTGGAACCACCTTATTTATGTGCCCTCTTCTCTTCCCAGGGCTGTAATTTTTATTTTAACTTGAAGACCTGGGGTGGAGAGGAGAAAGAAAAACTTACAAAGCTCCTAGCAATCTAGAGGCTGATTTTCTCCAAGCCAGCAAATCTCTTCAGGGAGGTGAGGAAAGATCTTACTGAATGAAGAGGTGATCTAAGGTCAGCATTAAATAGATGTGTTGCTTTTCCCAGAGTTGGCTGAAAATATCAAGTGACTTCCTCTACCGAGAAGTTACAGTTTGATGATTAACAGAATTTCCTCACAGCTTTACAGGCTTCAATTTTTATTCCCCCAAGTGCTGTCCTCATTGCCTTCTCTCCTCTTCAGGGACCAGCTCTTAGAGATCCCAGTCCCCAGGGAGGAATGGCAGAGTTGCAGTTTCCAAGGCGAGATTGGGTACTAAGGGGAAGCATGGGAGGGGAGGTGGGGGGAGGGAAAAACCACAGTCTCTGACCCTGAGGGGCTTATAATTTATCTGATATGTCTTATAGTGCTTGAAAATTTCCCTCCTCCCAACGTCACTCCCACCAACCACCAGTGATTGTAGGATCCCATGGCTATAAATACATAGTCCCTAGAAATACATACTCCCTGAATTTTCTGAAATCATATAAAGGAAAATGTATAACTCTTTTCATCAGACACGAGTTAGAACATGTGTTTCTCTTTTTGTCTTAATTTCCAGGCTTTGTGAACTAAACTCATTGCTTCAGTGCAGTGACTCTCTAATCCCCAATTCTTTTGCATACTACTCCTGCTGCTGGTGTATAATGTCTTATTTGCTTGGTCCATCTTTATGTGGACTTGTATTAGGTCACCTCATAAATTATTCTAATCCACTTTAGATGCCCTTTTGTACTAAAGTGTGATATATATACTCATCCATTCATTTATTTATTCCATGGGTTGGGTAAAGGGTAAGCTGCTGTAACAAAAAGTGACGCCCCCTTCTTTCTTATATACACACTCCCAATGTGAGCAGCCCAGGCTGGCAGGTGAGCGGGAGGCTCTGCCCCATGAGTTCTTTTGAAGAGCCAGGTTCCCAAGTCTCGTTGACCTGCCATGTAGTGGGGTGATGTCATTGCGTGATCAAGGGTGAGCCATAATCACGTCTGTATTTCGGCTTGTGGGAAATTGAGAGACAAGAACTTCAGGGCAAACTGCTTATCATTTTAAAAAAATTAATAACTTTCTTTTTAGAGTTATTTTAGGTTCACAGCAAAATTGATCAGAGTACAGAAAGCTCCCACGTCCCCCCTGTCTCCACACATGCACATACTTCCCACTATCAACATCCCGCACCAGATTAAATACATTTGTTACAATCTATGTACCTACATGGACATGTCATTATCAACCAAAGACCATAGTTTAAGTTAGGGTTCACTCACATTGTTGTACATTCTATGGGTTTGGACAAATGTGTAATGACTTATATCCCCCACTGTAGAACCAAACAGAACAGTTGCACTGACCTAACCATCATCTGTGCTCCACCTATTCATTCCTTCCCCCACCCTCTGGCAACCACTGATCTTCTGTCTCCATAGTTTTGCTTTCCTTTCCCAGGACATCAAATAGTTCAAATCTACAGTATGTAGCCCTTCAAATTTTTCAGTATTCAGCCTTTTCAGATTGGCTTTTTTCACTTAATAATATGCATTTAGGCTTCCTCCATGTTTTTTCTTGGTTTTTTAGCATTGAGTAATATTCCATTGTCTGATACATCACAGTTATTCCTCTCAACTACTGAAGGACACGGTCACTGATTTCAGGTTTGGGCAATTATTAATGAAGCTGCTATAAACATTAGTGTCCAGGTTTCTGTCTGGACATAGGTTTTTCTATTTTGTTGATGTTCAAAAAAAAAAAAAATAGCTCTTAGGGCTTCCCTGGTGGCGCAGTGGTGGAGAGTCCACCTGCTGATGCAGGGGACACGGGTTCGTGCCCCGGTCCGGGAAGATCCCACATGCCGTGGAGCGGCTGGGCCCGTGAGTCATGGCCCTGCGCGTCCGGAGCCTGTGCTCCGCAACGGGAGAGGCCACAACAGTGACAGGTCCGCGTACCGCAAAAAAAAAAAAAAAAAAGCTCTTAATTTCATTGATCTTTTCTATTGTCTTCTTAGTCTCTATTTTATTTATTTCCACTCTGATCTTTGTAATTTCCTTCCTTCTAACTTTGGGCTTATTTAGTTCTTCTTTTTCTAGTTCCTTGAGATGTAAAATTAGGTTGTTTATTCAAGATCTTTCTTTTTTCTTAATGTACGCATGTATCTCTATGAACTTCCCCTTTAAAATTGCTTTTGCTGCATCCCATAGGTTTTGGTATGTTGTATTTCTGTTTTCACTTCTCTCAAGATATTTTTTTATTTCTCTTTTGATTTCTTCTTTGACCCATCGGTTTTTCAGTAGCATGTTGATTAATTTTCACATATCTGTGAATTTTCCAGTTTTCTTCCTGTCTTTGATGTCGTTTAATACCATTGTGGTCAGAAGAGATGCTTGATATAATTTCAGTCTTCTTAAATGTATTAAGACGTGTTTTGTGGCCTCACATATGATCTATCCTGGAGAACGTTTCATGTGCCCTCGAGAAGAATGTGTATTCCGCTGCTATTGGATGGGAAGTTGTGGTTCTCTGTATCTGCCCATTTTTCTCTCTAATTTTAGGGGCAGTGGTTTGCCTTGTGACCTAACGTTTTTGACAGGCCTAAGAAAAGTTGTTGATTTTCCAGTTTGTTCAGTTTTTTACTTGTTGGATAGAGTGGCGGCTTCCAAGCTCCTTCCATGCTGGAGCAGACAGTTACTTATCTTTATTTTTCTTTTTAAGTCTTTATTGAATTTGTTACAATATTGCTTCTTTTTTTTTTTTTTTTTTTAATGTTTTTTATGTTTTTGTTTTTTGGCCAGGAGGCATGTGGGAGCTTAGGTCCCTGACCAGGGATCAAACCCACACTCCCTGCATTGGAGGGTGAAGTCCCAACCACTGGACGGCCAGGGAAGTCCCTACTTATCTTTTAAATTAGTAATAAACTGGAATTTGTCCTCATCACTTCTGCTTATACCCATGGCCCAGTCACAGAGCCAAATAAGCTGCAAGGGAGATTGGGAAATGTAATCTCCATCACGTTCATTTATAAAATATTTTTGGTTGCCTTCTGTGCTAGACATTGTTCTAGGCACTGGGGATGTAGCCGTGAACAAAATAGACAAGGTTTTTTTCTGTTGAGGGGAGAGATGGGTAAACATATGAATGAATGAATGAATGGATGAATGCTACATAAATAAATTAATTAAATAAATGATTTGTCAGATGCTGATATATGTGATAGAAGGAAACCAAAGGCAGGGCAAGGGGGTAGGGAGTGTGGACAGTAGAAATGTCAATTTAAAATAGAACAATTGGGGATGGCTCACTTAAAAGGTGACATTTCAGCACAGGCCTGATGGAGGTGTGGGAGTGATTCAGGGCTATACTTGAGGTGAAGAATGTTCCAAGCAGAGGGGGCAGCTGAGTCCAGAGGCTCTGAGCAGGGGTGCAGGGCTGCTGGCATAAGTGAGAAGCAGCAAAGGGGCCATGTGGAACAGAGTGGGTGGTGGGGCTGAGGGTGAGGACTCATAAGAAATGAGGTGAGTCCTTGGACTACACCGTGTAGATAATGATCAAAATCGTATCAATTTGTTTCCAAAGTAGTTATCGAAGACCGATTTTTCATTCATTTATCTATTCATTAAATAAATGCATTGTGCCTCTCTTACCTGCCAGGCCCTATTATATGCATGGGCAGTATAATAATGGGTTAGATAAAGACGTGCTGTAAATCAATAAAGAGAGATAAGATTCCACACCCCCAGAAAAGGGAACCCTCTTGCACTGTTGGTGGGAATGTAAACTGATACAGCCACTATGCAGAACAGTAGGAAGATTCCTTAAAAAACTAAAAATAGAACTACCATATGACCCAGCAATCCCACTGCTGGGCATATACCCTGAGAAAACCATAATTCAAAAAGAGACGTGTACCACGATGTTCATTGCAGTTCTATTTACAATAGCCAGGGCATGGAAGCAACCTAAGTGTCCACTGACAGATGAATGGATAAAGAAGATGTGGCACATATATACAGTGGAATATTACTCAGCCATAAAAGAAACAAAACTGAGTTATTTGCAGTGAGGTGGATGGACCTAGAGTCTGTCATACAGTGTGAAATAAGTCAGAAAGAGAAAAACAAATACCGTATGCTAACACATGTATATGGAATCTAAAAAAAAAAAATTGGTTCTGATGAACCTAGGGGCAGGACAGGAACAAAGACGCAGACGTAGAGAATGGACTTGAGGGCACAGGGAGGGGGAAGGGTGAACTGGGATGAAGTGAGAGAGTAACATTGACATCTATACACTACCAAATGTAAAATAGATAGCTAGTGGGAAGCAGCTGCATAGCACAGGGAGATAAGCTCAGTGCTTTGTGACCACCTAGAGGGGTGGGATAGGGAGGGTGGGAGGGAGGCTCAAGAGGGAGGGGATACGGGGATATATATATATATACATATAGCGATTCACTTTGTTATACAGCAGAAACTAACATTGTAAAGCAATTATACCCCAATAAAGATGTTAAAAAGAAAAAAGGGCTTCCCTGGTGGCACAGTGGTTGAGAGTCCAACTGCCGACGCAGGGGACACGGGTTCGTGCCAGGTCCGGGAAGATCCCACATGCCGTGGAGCAGCTAGGCCCGTGAGCCATGGCCGCTGAGCCTGCACGTCCGGAGCCTGTGCTCCGCAACGGGAGAGGCCACAACAGTGAGAGGCCCGCGTACCTCAAAAAAAAAAAAGATTTCACACTCCCAATGCAGGGGGCCTGGGTTCAATCCCTGGTCAGGGAACCAGATCCCACATGCATGCTGCAACCAAGAGTTCGCATGCCACAACTAAGGAGCCCACTAGCCACAACTAAGACCCAGTGCAACCAAATAAGTAATATAAATAAGATTCTCTCAGGTGATGAAGTTTATCTTTTAAAAGTACAAAAGTTTATCCAGTGTGATAGGTAATCTTATGTGTCAACTTGACTGGGGCATGGGATGCCCAGATATCTGGTTAAACATTATTTATGGATGTGTCTGTGAGGGTGTTTCTCGGAGAGATTAGCATTTGGATCTGATTGAGGAAAGCCAATTACCCCACTCAATATGAAATGGCATCCTCCAACCCCCGAGGCCTGGATACAGCAAAAATGTGGAAGAAGGGAGATTCTCTTTCTTTGCCTGACTGCCTATCTGGAACATCTGTCTTTTCCTGCCCTTGCACTGGGACTTACACCATGGGCACTCCTAATTCTCAGGCCTTCCAATTTGGGCTAGAATCAAACCACCAGTTTTCCTGGGCCTCCAGCATGCAGACAGTAGATCATGATACTTCTCAGCCTCCAAAACTGTATGAGTTAATTCTTCATAATAAATTTCTTTATATAGATCCTATCTATTCTGTTTTTCTGGAGAACGCTGACGCATAAATCTGGAACTACAAAACCATCCGCAGAGTTCTACAGAAATACAGAATTCGGTAGAAATACAGAATCCCCACTGCGAGCACCTTCTCTAGACTCTTAGTTCCTTGAGGGTGGGAATTGTACCTTTATTGCTGAATTTATTCAACTAAACTTTTTTTTTTCAAATAAAACACAATTACTAATGAAAATAGCAATTAAAGAATACAGTTATTGTTCACTTAGTGTGTCAGCGATGTCAAGCACTAGTGAGCTGGTAATTGATTTATCTTAATGTATTTAATTATCATACCAACCTCGTAAGGAGGGTAGTATTATCCTTATTTCCAGATTAGAAAACTGGGATTTAGAAAGGACAAGTAATTGGTGTAAGGGCACACAGCTAATAAGTGGTAGGTCTAGCACTGGAAAATGAATCTACCTGACTCCAAGTCTTATCTTTTTTGCTACCGATACCCTCAATATACAACATGGAGCTTTTCAAGGTCACTTATCAAATGAAGAGGTTTGTCTAGATGATCTTGGCCCAGTCCATGGAGCACTTGTTGAGTTCTTACTATATACCGGTGCTGAGCGCTAGGAATACAAGGTTGAAAGGCATGATGTTTCCCATAAGGAAAACAGGCAACTTAATAGACATTCCCTGCACTAAGATGAGTGCTCTGAAAGGCGTGAGCCCAGAGGAGATGCGGGATTCACTGACCTTCTGAAAGAGGTCAAATCTGACCTGAGTCTTGGAGGATGAGTATAAGGTAGGCAGGTGAAAAATGGGGACAGAATTCTAGGGAGTCAAAACAGAATGAGAAAAGGCACACAATGTAAGGTGACAGGAAGGGGACCCTCCTTCTCCATTCCTGTGGCTTGTTCTCATATGGAGGGCAGTCCCCTATCCCTTCCTGCCCACTCTCTCATCCTTTACTTCTCCTCAGGGAGAACTGGAGAGTTCTGAAATTGGAGTGAATGCTGAGGAGTAAATCTGAGAAGAATTGACAAAAAAGACTGGAACCTAGCAAAAAAAAGATATTCTATATCCAAAGACATAATGAAGAAACCACGAGACAGTAGAAGGGGTGCACTCAAAATACAATCAAATCCCATACCCCCTGGGTGGGTGACCCACAAACTGGAGAATAATTGTACCACTGAAGTTTTCCCACAGGAGTGAGAGTTCTGAGCCCCACATCAGGCTGGGAATCTGGCATCAGGAGGAGGAACCCCCAGAACATTTGGCTCTGAAGGCCAGCGGGACTTGATTGCAGGAGCTCCACAGGACTGCGGGAAACAGAGACTCCACTCTGGGAGGGTGCACACAAGGTCTCGTGTGCACCAGGACTCAGAGCAAAAGCAGTGACTTCATAGGAGCCTGGGCCAGACCCACCTGCTGGTCTTGGAGGGTCTCCTGGGGAGGGGGGAGTGGGCGGCAGTGGCTCTCTCTGGGGTCATAAAAGCTGGTGGCAGACATTTGGGGGAGTATTCACCTATACCTGGAGGCATACAAATTGCTTGGGTCATTAGCACCAGACCTGGCCCCACCCAACATCCTGTGAGCTCCAGTGCTAGAACATCTCAGGCCAAACAACCAACAGGGCGGGAACACAGCACCACCCATCAGCAGGCAGGCTGCCTAAAACTTCCTTAGCCCACAGCCCCTCTACACACACCCCCTAGACACGACCCTGCCCACCAGATCCAGCTCCACCCACCAGTGGGCAGGCACCAGCCCCTCCTACCAGGAAGCCTTGCACAAGCCTCTAGACCAGTCTCACCCACCAGGGGGCAGACACCAGAAGCAAGAAAACTACCATCTTTCAGCCTGGGGAACTGAGTCTGCAAACACAGGTCAGAACACATCCTGGGACCACCTGGTTCCTGGCCCTTGGGTGACAAGAGGGGCATGTACTGCTGGGACACATAGGACATCCCCTACAGAGGGCCACTTCTTCAAGGTCAAGCAAAGTAACTAAGCTACTACATACATGAAAATACAAATAGAAATTTAAACAAAATGAGACAGCAAAGAAGTGTGTTCCAGATGAAGGAACAAGATAAAACCCAGGAGAACATCTATGTGAAGTGGAGATAGGCAATCTACCCGAGAAAGGTGAGTCCTGAGCTACTTCAGGGGAGAAGATCCAGCACACGTGGGATAGTGTAGGAAGATGAAAGAGTGGGGCAGAAAGCAACCCTTTGGGGGGGTTCAAATATTTAAGAATTTGGCAGATGAGGAAGACTCTGTGAAATAGGACAAAAAGCAATCAACAGAGATGTAGAAGGAGACTCATAAGAGATGTCAAAGAAGTAGAGAATTTCAAGAAGAATTGAATGAGAAATAGTGTCAAACACAGTAGAAAGGCCCAAGTAGACTTAGACTGGGAGTGTCCAGTGGCTTTGGCAATTTGGAGGTGATGTTCTTGAAAGCAGTTGAGTTGAGTGGTCTGATCAGAAGCCAGGTGGCAGTGGGTTGAAGAAGTGAAGACCCCAATTATTGGGGCTATTTTCAAGATGCTTGGCTGAGAGGTCAAGGGGAGGTCAAGAGAGACTTGCTCCTCAAAAGGTGAACCTTGATGTATTTATAGGCTGAGGGCAATGAGCTAATAGAAAGCAAGAGAGGAGATTTATAGAAGAAAGGGGAGTATGGATGGAACGAGATTTATCTCAGGGTGAAGGAGGTCATGAATAAAAAGCTGAGATGGGGGTAGGGAGGACGGTGTGTGTGTGTGCAGACAGGGGTGGGGATTATCTTGAACAGGAGAAGAGATACCTTCTTCCCTGAGACCTGAAAAAGGGTGAAGCGTGTTTATAAATGAGATAAACATTGTGTTGATGTTTTGGGTGGAGACTGGAGGAGACGGAGGAAGCAGAGGTTCATGCTGGTGGCCTTCACTTTCTTGATGAAATAGGAGGCAAGGTCATGTGCTGAGAAAATGTTGGGGCTTGAGAATGGAGTGAAGGTTTAGCATGAACACCAGGCGGAATGGGAGAGGACACAGTAACTACAGAAATGGTGACCTACCCTGGAATTGGCGGGGTTAGAGAAGAAAGAGAAAGCCAGAGGCTCCTGCAAACTGGGTGAAAACGGAAAGAGCAAGGAACTCAGTGGTCTATGAAATACTAGTGGTGGCAATGAGGGCATGAAAGAGAAGTGGGCATCAGCAGATAGCACTATTTTTCAATTACTCAGTTCTAACACAGTAATATTTGAACAGCTCTCTCTACATTTCAGGAAATGCTTTTGCAGACCTATTTCATTTGTTTTCACAGAAGCACTATAAAGCATATGTTATTGCTTTCCTATTCTGCAGAAATGGAGAGTCACAGAAATAGTGACTTACTCGAGGTCACTTACTCGAGGAGTAGTAAAGGCAGGACTTGAAACTAGATATTCGGTCCCCAGGCTTCACACAGATAGGATTTGATATTTAGAGACATTGGTGATCCAAGTCAGGAATAAAATATATGCCTTGGGTTGAGTTTTCTAGGAGGAACGGTGAATCTTTTCTCCTCTCCTTGTGATCCTAAGCACAGGGCAGCCAAATGGCTCACTATCAAGGTGACTCTTGGCTTTACCGGGCTAATTGACCCATACAGCCTACAGAGGTCCATGCATGCCTTGTGTTAGTTCACATCTCCGTGCTTCTGTACTTGCTGCCCTCCTGCCTAACATATTCTCCCCGTGGTTGTCTCCTGGCTAACTCCTACATCTTGCAAAACCCCCCAACCACCTTTCTCCCTGAAGGCTAAGCCACGTGCCCTATTTTGTGCCCTTAATTGTACCCTGGGCTCTTCCTTTATTCCATCCCATTGAAGTTGTTGCCTGTATACCTGTCTCCCTCACTAGACTAAGAGCACCTTGAAGCCAAGAACTGTGTCTTATGTCTCTTTGCAGCTCCATACAAAGTGCCCAGCACAGCCCTTGGTGCAAATAAGGGTCAGTCACCTGCAAATATGGAAAATATGACCCTTTGGTACAACTCTCAGTGGAAACCAACTAAGAGCACGAGTTAGGCCGTCACATGGTCAGTCTGAACACAGCCTCACCCTTCTTTGGCTGAGATGACAAGATGTGACAGAAGTATCGAGGGGCAGATCATTAGCAAGAGCTTTCCTTCCTTCCACTGAGACTTGTCTTCCTTTTCTCCTCTAATGGTCTAGCATTTCAGCAGATCCAGAAATTGACTACTTTCCCCCACCTGTACTACTACTACTGCTGGTCCCAGCCAACATCATCTCTTGCCTGGATTATTGCAACAGCGTCTTAACTGGTCTCCCTGCTTTAACCTTCACGGGGTGCAGTGCATTTCCAGCACAGCGCCAGAGGGATCCTGTTACCATGTAGGTCAGATCATGTCCCTCCTCTGCCCAGCAGCCTCCAGTGGCTCTCGGTTCACCAAACGGGAAAGCCCAAGTCTTTTCAAATTCGTTCAGTGTCCCACGTGATCTGGCCCCTGTGAATGTTTTTCTTTTAAATTTTTATTTATTTATTTAGGCTGTGCCGGGTCTTAGTTGTGGCATGCGGGATCTTCCTTGCGGCATGTAGATCCTTTGTTGCGGGCCTGTAGGATCTTCGTTGCAGCATGGGGGATATTTTATTTTATTTTATTTTATCTTACTTTTGGCTTCGTTGGGTCTTCGTTGCCGCGCACGAGCTTTCTCTAGTTGCAGCAAGTGGGGTGCGTGGGCTTCTTATTGAAGTGGTTTCTCTTGTTGTGGAGCACAGGCTCTAGGCACATGGACTTCAGTAGTCATGGCACTTGGGCTCAGTAGCTGTGGCTCGCAGGCTCTAGAGCACAGCTCAGTAGTTGTGGCGCATGGGCCTAGTTGCTCTGCGGCATGCGGGATCTTCCTGGACCAGGGCTTGAACCTGTGTCCCCTGCATTGGCAGGCGGATTCTTAACCACTGCGCCACCAGAGAAGTCCCAGGGGATCTTTCAGTTGCAGCATGTGGGCTTCTTAGTTGCAGCATATGGACTTCTTAGTTGCAGGATGTGGGATCTAGTTCCCCGACCAGGGAATCAAACCCCGGCCCCTGTGTTGGGAACGTGGAGTCTTACCCACTGGACCACCAGGGAAGTCCCTGGCCCCTGTGAACTTTTTGACTCCACCTTCTACTTAGCTACCTTGGTGTCCTCACTGTTTCTTACCCACCAGGTCCACTCACCCCAGGACCTTGCGTTGCCATTCCCTTGCCTGGAGTCCTCCACCAGATTTCATCGTCACCCTCTCCTTTCCGCCCTTAGCTCTCCTACTCAGCTACATCCCTCTCCATAAAACTTTTTATAAAGCTTTTATTTTTATTTTTGGCAGCACCACACGGCTTGCAGGATTTTAGCTCCCCGACCAGGGATCATTGCTGCCCCCGGCGGTGGAAGCTCGGAGTCCTAACCACTGAACCTCCAGGGAAGTCCCTCCCTGCTTTATTTTTTACTTAGCACTAACAGTGACTAGAATACTACGTGTCTTACTTACTGATCTTGTTTATTTTCTGTCTCCCCCAGTAGGACAGTGAATTAGGACCGCTTGGGTCATTTCTGTATCCCCTGTACCCTGAACGGTGTCTGGCACAGAGGATGCAAGGAATATTTGTTGAAGGAATGAGTTCTGATTCAAGGCTGACCTCTTATCTCCTGGTTAAAAATGGATGGTTCTCAAATTGTTTCATATGCATTAATTTGGTTTGTTTAACTAGAGTATATTCTTTTCAAAAGTAGAGACCTGGTTTACACTTTATGCCTGCTAATTAATGCAAAGTCGTGGCCCTCATAACTCAACTGCATCTGTCCTTTGTCCCATCCTCCCACTCTATGCCTGGGCCCATTCTACTGCTCTGTGCCTGGATCCATCCTTTCGCCCAGCTGAGGCCTGGGTCAGCTCGTCCCTCCCAGACCACTGTGCTTTCCTTTTTTTTTTTTTTTCGGTAAGCGGGCCTCTCACTGCTGTGGCCTCTCTCGTTGCGGAGCACAGGCTCCAGACGCGCAGGCTCAGCAGCCATGGCTCACGGGCCCAGCCGTTCCGCGGCATGTGGGATCTTCCCAGACCAGGGCACGAACCCGTGTCCCCTGAATCGGCAGGCGGACTCCCAACCACTGCGCCACCAGGGCAGCCCTGTGCTTTCCTTTTAACTCTCTTTACTCCTCCTGTTGCCTTGTCTCAGGAAAACCTCATCACTCCTGGAGAAAATCTTCCTTTCCATCGCTTCTGCTGATTTAATCTTTGCTTTTTAATCAGATATGAGGAGGTGGGGGTGGGAGTGGGGAAGGTACTCAGACCATCATACATCATTTTATGGAAGAAAAAGCCTGACATTTTCATTGGCAAATAAATTCTGGAGCTCCAGGACTGGAAAGGACCTAAGAGGTCAGCTCATTCATCCTCACACCTCTGCGTCATTCTGTATTGAAAAACCGTCCCCCAAATGCAACTAATTTTTCTCTGACTGCACTCTGAGGAAGCTACTTCCCTGACCTCCTTCAATAAGATGTTTTAGTGTCTTAGTGAAAAACATGAAATTATTATTAAAGCACTTGCAGCGCAATAGAGTTATGGAATTGGAGCACAATAAATGTAAATGTACAAGTATATACTCAGTAAATGATTCTTTTCTTCTTCCTTGCTTCTATTCCTCTCCCCATCCCACCCAGATGCATTCCATGTTTAATGAATCATCTAAGTCTTCATTATAAAATTTTCAAATCCAAGAGAACCTTCCAGCTTGATGATCCCCCTAAACTTTTTCAAAGATTGTCCCTAAATCATTCCCACCTGAACATAACTGCAGTCGACTTAGCAGACAGACATCACAGTCTATGGAGACTGGCTTTGACTCCAGCTCCAAAATGAATCAGCAGTGTGAATTTGGGCACTTGACTTCTTACCATCTTTGTTTCCTCATCTGTAAAACGGGTGTAAAATTGCCAAGGTATGGAAGTGACCTAAGTGTCCATTAATGATAAATGGATAAAAGAGATGTGAGATATATATATATATATACATATATATATGTATATATATACACACATATATATATAATGGAATACTACTCAGCCATAAAAAAGAATGAAATTTTGTGATTTGCAGCAACATGGATGGACTTGGAGGGCATTATGCTAAGTGAAATAAGTCAGACAGAGAAAGACAAGTACTGTATGATATCATTTATATGTGGAATCTTAAAAATAAAATGAACTAGTAAATATAACAAAAAAGAAGCAGACTCACATATATAGAGAACAAAGTAGTGGTTACCAGTGGGGAGAAGGAAAGGGGGAGGGACAATATAGGGTTAGAGGATTAAGAGGTACAAACTATTAGGTATAAAATAAACTACAAAGGGAACACAGGGAATATAGTAAATATTTTATAATAACTATAGAGTATAACCTTTAAAAATTGTGACTCACTATATTGTATACCTGTAATTTATATAATATTAGACATTATTTATTTATTTTGGCTGTGCTGGGTCTTAGTGGCGGCATGCGGAATCTTCATTGCCGTATGTGGGATCTTTTAGTTGCGGCATGCAGACTTTTAGTTGCAGCAAGCATGCGGGATCTAGTTTGGTTCCCTGACCAGGGAATCAAACCCCGGCCCCCTGAATTGGGAGCATGGAGTCTTACCCACTGGACCTCCAGGGAAGTCCCCTGAAACTTAGTATGTTAATCCATGAAAATGATAATAATGATAATAGGTAATATTTAATATGTATTGCTCATTGAATATATGTCAGGCATTAAGAAGTACTTTACGACGTATGTTAGTTCATTTAATAGTAAATCATGGAGTTGTTGCTTTCGTTATCATTATGATGATTGTTTTATTTTTTATGTTTTATTTATTATTTAGTTATTTATATTTTTTGGCCCCATGGCATGCAGGATCTTACTTCTCGGACCAGGGATCGAACCCATGCCCCTTGCAGTGGAAGCATGGAGTCCCAACCACTGGACCACTAGGGAAGTCCCACGATGATCGTTTTAAAGGCCCATGAAGGAAGGTGACTGGTTTCTTTCTTCTTGAAGGATCTATTATTTGTTGTGAAAGTCAGTGAGATGCTTCTAAGACAGTGTGAGTGGTTGAAGTTCACGCAGCTAAAGAGGAAGGTGAAATGGGCTGAGAGAGGCATGATGGGAGGGGCAGTGAGTAAGTGGGGCCATTCTCGCTGCCTCAGTGCTGGGCCCTGGGTCGCAGCTCAGGCCTGAGCGGAGCAGGGCAGTGGCACCAGCTGGGGAGGTGTGGCATGGAAGGCGTGCAACTTTGGGGCAATGTCTCTCAGTTTCTGTGATTTGTGAGAACACATCTCTCCAGAAGTGAAAGTGGTAGGGAGGAGGGGTTGTGAACTTTCAATCTGCAAAAACCCACAGCAGGTCAAACTGACCCAACCAAGAAGAAGCTTGAGTAGAGCCTAACGATGGTGTTAATAGTCTTGTCAGAGTGCTCCCAAAACGTTTTCATTTAGCTCTGACAGTTTTATTTAATTGTAAGAAAAAAAGATGGAGAATGATTGTTTTCAAAAACATTAAAGAGGGCTTCCCTGGTGGCGCAGTGGTTGAGAGTCCACCTGCCGAAGCAGGGGACACGGGTTCGTGCCCCGGTCCGGGAAGATCCCACATGTCGCGGAGTGGCTGGGCCCGTGAGCCATGGCCACTGAGCCTGCGTGAAAACATTAAAGAAAATTGAACAGGAGAAAATTTTGGCATCACAAGTGTATTGCAATTCCTCATAAAAGAGAAAGCCTGTTACACGTGATAGGTGTCTCTAGCAGCTGCATATCCAGGTGATCCCTGACACAGAAGGATCTGAGGTGTAATCGTTTCTTATACTAAAAGGTGGAGAGGGACCATTTAAAAATAATAATGCAATTCCTGTTACCAGTTCAGATTCCCCAGCCTGAAACGTCTTTCCATAAATTGTGACGCTCTATTGAAACTTTCAATTTGTTTTAATAACATATTTTTAACTTGAAGTATAGTTGATTACAATATTGTGCTAGCCTCAGGTGTACAGCAAAGTGATTTGGTTACACCTATATATGTATATATCTATATTCTTTAAAAAATTCTATTCCATTTTAGTTTATTACAAGATATTAAATATAGTTCCCTGTGCTATACAGTAAATCCTTGTTGTTTATTATATATATAATAGTGTGTATCTGTTAGAGTTTGCTTTCTATGTCTGTCAGTCTGTTTCTGTTTTGTAAATAAGTTCATTTGTACTATTTTTTAGACTCCACATATAAGTGATATCATGTAATATTTGTCTTTGTCTGGCTTAGTTCACTCACTATGACAATCTCTAGGTCCATCCATGTTGCTGCAAATGGCGTTATTTCATTCTTTTTTATGGCTCAGTAATATTCCATTGTATATGGATATACCACATCTTTTTATCCATTCCTCTGCAGATAAACATTTAGGTTGCTTCCATGTCTTGGCTATTGTAAATAGTGCCTCTATGAACTTTGGGGGGCATGTATCTTTTCAAATTAGAGTTTGTATCTTTTCAAATTAGAGTTTTCATCTTTTCCAGATATATGCCCAAGAATGGGATTGCTGGGTCATATGGAAGCTCTATTTTTAGCTTTTTAAGCAACCTCCATACTGTTCTCCATAGTGGCTGCACCAATTTACATTCCCACCAACAGTCCAGGAGTGTTCCCTTTTCTCCACACCCTCTCCAACATTATTTGTAGACTTTTTGATGATGGCCTTTCTGACCAAAGTGAGGTGGTATCTCATTGTAATTTTGATTTGCATTTCACTGAGGACATTTTTGAATGGGTTCCTGAAATACTCAGAGAGGCAGCAGGGGGAACAGGATCAGTTCTGAGAAAGTCCCCTCCCACCTCAAGCTCCTGACTCTTTTATACCTTTGGCTCCTAAAGCCACAGCCGGGATTTTCTAACCTTAGACCCTCCCACCTGTTGTTTCCTCTTCCCCATTCTCTTGGTTGTTGGCTTCTTATCCTTTAAGTTCAGGATTAATTATCACCCCTCTACAGGCCTTTACTGACCAGTGTGGAGCCCCCGCTATGACTCCAGCTTACAGTGGGCTGGTTGTTCCATGGCCACATTAGCTTCTTTTATTTGTTCGTTTTCTTGTCAGTGGGATCACCTATGACTCTAAGGTCCACAAGGGCAGGTGGACAGGGTCATCCTGGCGCTAGCGTCTAAATATTTATTTATTTTGGCTGCACCGTGTCTTAGTTGCAGCATGCGGGATCTTCCTTGTGCCATGTGCCTTGTGGCACGCGGGATCTTTAGTTGCGGCATGTGGGCTTGTTTAGTTGCGGCATGCAGATCTCTTAGTTGCGGCATGCATGTGGGATCTAGTTCCCCGACCAGGGATTGAACCCAGGCCCTCCTCATTGGGAGTGTGGAGTCTTACCCACTGGACCACCAGGGAAGTCCCCTGGCACTAGCGTCTAGCACAGTTACTCTCACCTAATATAAAGAAGCCCAATAAACATTGGTTACGTGAGAGGAGTGAAAGCTACTATTTCCTTTTCATTTATCACACACTCATGGAAAATGTACGGAAGCACGAGTCCTTTCTCAGCTGTGCCATAAGATCTCTGTAGGAAATTCATGAAGCTTATTTAGCTGAGGCTGGCTGCCATTCGACCTTGGGTTACTTGAGACCCGGAATAAGATTGTCATAATGTATTATTCAGGTTAATACAGTTTGATTTAGGGCTCATCTCCATTTGAGTAGTTGGTGACGGTTCTTCCTACTATTTAAAAGAGAAATGAAAATGCCTTCACCTTGGGCCCCTAGTATCTACAAAAGGAATATCTTACCCAGCACGGGAACCAAAAAACTACAGTCTCTTTCCTTTCCTTACAAAACTTCTGGATACTGTGCTAATACTACAGTAGTACTTGCCATAATGATTCTCATTTTACTAATGATGAAGATGGGGCCCAGAGAAGTTAGATAACTTTCCCCAGGCTCCAAACTTAGCAAGTGGAAAGAGGCAGGATCCAAAGCCAGGTCTGTTCAACGCCAGAACTCATATACTCAACTCTGCTACAAATGAAGAGTCCAATTGTGAATAGCATTGTCTGAGCCTGCACCACGAAGAACCTGGTATAAGCATCCTAGGAAACAAGAAGAGAAGGGGAGCTGCCCAGGATCCCTTCCTTGGGACACATCATCACAACACATACAAAAAATCTCTAAATGCAGCAAGCAAAGGCAAGCCTGACATTTCCAAGTGATTAAATATATGGAGGAGAGAAGAATAAGATGACAGGGGTAGGCAGGGCTGATTGGAAAGCCTTTCAAGAAGATGCATGTAGTTCAGTAGATTTTAACTAGAGAGAGAGGGATGGAGGAAGGAAGCATATGAGCAGGGCTTCCCTGGTGGTCACTCCTGGCCCCTTCAACACCATTAGCTGTATGGCCTTTGGGTTCCGGCTTGAAATAGAGCCAGGAAGGATGAGAAGGATGGCCAAGATATCGCATGTCTTAGCACAGCCACTATTGGCCTAGGGATTTGAGGCACCTACAAGTAGCTTTGAGATTCTTGAGGAACCGGGGTGGTGACTTTCAGGAAATAAGTTAATCTCTGTTTCCTCTCTGCTGTTGTGAATAAACAGTGTGACAAACTCCAGTGTGACAAACGGACGTGGGGCTGACGTCAATAGTTCCTGACACTTTCGCTGGAGTAGGACCCATGAGAGTACGTCTTCCAGTATGGCTGCACCAAATCTGAAGTAATTATAATTTACTTCCCTGGTGGCGCAATGGTTAAGAATCCGCCTGCCAATACAGGGGACATGGGTTCGAGCCCTGGTCCGGGAAGATCCCACATTGCTGTGGAGCAACTAAGCCCATGCATCACAACTACTGAGCCTGTGCTCTAGAGCCCGTGAGCCACACTACTGAAGCCCGTGCGCCTAGAGCCTGTACTCTGCAACAAGAGAAGCCACCACAGCGAGAAGCCCGCGCTCCGCAATGAAGAGTAGCCCCCGCTGTCCACAACTAGAGAAAGCCCATGCACAGCAATGAAGACCTAATGCAGCCAAAAATAAATTAATTAATTAATAAATTTTTTAAAAATAGAGAAAATTATAGGTTGAGTTCTAACAAAAGGAACATTTGTTCCTGCTGTTCAGGAGACCTCCTAATGCTCTATAGGTCCTTTCTAGAGGACAAAGCCTTCCTCCTCTCAAAAATGATACCACAAAGAAGATCTCAGCTTCATTTAGGAGGATTAAGTCTTTAAAGGTTTGGAACAGTGGATTCTGCGTAATGATAAGACAAGGAAACAAAAAAATTTTGAGGCCTCCCTACAACCTCTCCCCCCTCCCCCAGGGTGGGCTCCCTGTGGATAAAAGTATGATTCATTTATTCTAATTTCTTCAAATTTCATTGACTCTGTGTTTATTCTTCTTGGACCATGCTGTGCTATTTAGTATGCATTTAAAGTGCATTTTAGTGGCTATTTAAGGAGGCACGGGGGCTTCCCTGGTGGTGCAGTGGTTAAGAATCCTCCTGCCAATGCAGGGGACAATGGGTTCAAGCCCTGGTCTAGGAAGATACCACATGCCGCAAGGTAACTAAGCCCGTGCACCACAACTACTGAGCCCGTGTGCCACAACTACTGAAGCCTGTGCGCCTAGAGCCCATGCTCCTCAACAAGAGAAGCCACTGCAATGAGAAGCCCGCGCACCACAACGAAGAGTAGCCACTGCTCGCCACAACAAGAGAAAAGCTCATGCACAGCAACGAAGACCCAACACAGCCAAAAATTAAATAAAAATAAATAAAATAAAATAATAAAATAAAATATTAAAAAAATTTATAAAGGAGGCACTTGCTTATCGCCAGCATTTTATACGTGTATCTAATTAAGTTCAGGTTCTTGTGTTAATTATCATCCAGTTCTATAAAATTTATCAAGCTATCTGATTTTAATGCAATCCTACTGCAATCCTAGTGATTATGTATTTGTTCAACTGATCAAAAAGAACACATTAAATACAGACATGTAAGGTGAATTGCTTGAATTCATCTAACCATTAGGTTTGATCATAAAATGTTTATGAGAGTAAGATATACAATTTTAGTTGGACTTCATATTTTTAGGGCACCCACCATCAACTGATATAAGCAGAATTTCACAATGTTAGTTTCAAACTCTGTCTTGACTGTGAATTACGTGTGTCTAAATTTGTTTTTAAAAATACAATACTAAATAAATAATACTAAGTTTGTTTTTTAAGAATTCTCTCTCTCTCTCAACATCAAGAATACTTTTTAAAAATGTCCTCAGCTAGGATTTTAAACTTTCACAACGGGTATGTCAAAAAAGGTACTCAGTCCTTTTTTCCCTCACAGAGCAGATGAGTCATCGGGCCTGAACACTCAAATTCTTGCCACGAAACCCACAAACGTCCCAGGGTCCATGTCCATTCTGTTCCCCTCCCCTCGTGTGACAGCAGAGGATCCTTCCTCCTCCCATCCTCAGCTACTGCCTTACTCGTCCCCTGAATCTCAGCCTCGCCAGCCTTCTCAGTAACCTCCATCTGGTCAATCTGTAGCTTCCTTTGGTACTTAAATATCCTCCAAATTACTCATATTTATAAAACACCCCCCACCTGACCCAATCCCCTACCATCCACTACTGGTTCTATTTTATCCCCAGATTTGGAGCTTTACTTCGTAAAGTGCACGTCCTCACCAACCTTTCGTTTTGTACCCACTGTAGTCGAGCTCCCGCCCCCACCATCCTCCAGAGACTGGCGCAACGAGCTTACCTACGACCTCCCTGTTCTACATGCTCCTCGGACCTTACTTTGCTTGTCTGCCGGGCAGCGTTGTCACCACCGACTGTTCCCTCCGTTTTTATTTGAGTTTTATTTTTTAGTCTTTTTTTAACATCTTTATTACAGTATAATTGCTTTACAATGGTGTGTCAGTTTCTGCTTTATAACAAAGTGAATCAGTTATACATATACATATGTCCCCATATCTCCTCCCTCTTGCGTCTCCCTCCCACCCTCCCTATCCCACCCCTCTAGGTGGTCACAAAGCACCGAGCTGATCTCCCTGTGCTATGCGGCTGCTTCCCACTAGCTATTTATTTTATGTTTGGTAGTGTATATATGTCCATGCCACTCTCTCACTTTGTCCCAGTTTACCCTTCCCCCTCCCCGTATCTTCAAGTCCATTCTCTAGTAGGTCTGCGTCTTTATTCCCGCCTTGCCCCTAGGTTCTTCTGATGATTTTCTTTTTCTTTTTTTTTTTTAGATTCCATATATATGTGTGTGTTAGCATACGGTATTAGACATTTCTCCAAAGAAGATATACAGATTGCCAACAAACACATGAAAGAATGCTCAACATCATTAATCATTAGAGAAATGCAAATCAAAAGTACAATGAGGTATCATCTCACACCAGTCAGAATGGCCATCATCAAAAAATCTAGAAACAATAAAAAAAAAAAAAAAAAAAAAAAATCTAGAAACAATAAATGCTGGAGAGGGTGTGGAGAAAAGGGAACCCTCTTGCACTGTTAGTGGGAATGTAAATTGATACAGCCACTATGGAGAAAGTACGGAGGTTGCTTAAAAAACTAAAAATAGAACTACCATATGACCCAGCAATCCCACTACTGGGCATATACCCTGAGAAAACCATAATTCAAAAAGAGTCATGTACCACAATGTTCATTGCAGTTCTATTTACAATAGCCAGGACATGGAAGCAACCTGTCTATCGACAGATGAATGGATAAAGAAGATGTGGCACATATATACAATGGAATATTGCTCAGCCATAAAAAGAAACGAAATTGAGTTATTTGTAGTGAGGTGGATGGACCTAGAGACTGTCATACAGAGTGAAGTAAGTCAGAATGTTCTCTCCTTTGTGAAGCAGTCTCTTACCTTGGCTCCTACAAAGCAACATTCTCCTGGATAACCTCAGGTCTCTGGCTCCTTCCAAGTTCCTTTATTGGTTGCTCCCCTCCCCCTTCTCCCCTCCCCCTCTTTCTCCTCCCCCTCCTTCTCCTCCTCCTCCCCCTCCATCTCCTCTTTCTCCTCCTCCGCTCCCTGCTCCCACTCCCATTCTTGCTTCTGCTTCTGCTTCTTCTTCTGCTTGTCCTTCAAATATCCTTTAGGATCCCGTCCTTGGCCCTTTTCTTACTCAGCACCCGCTCTCTGGGCCATCTCTCTCATGGCTTTTATTAACATCTATATGCTATTTTCAAATCTATATCCTCCTGTCATCCTCTCATTCACACAGCAGGCAGCATATTTGTCATACACAGATCTTAACCTATCACTTCACTGAATACACTCACCAATGTGTTCCATCGCTTTTAGGATAAAATCAAAACTCTTTGCTGATCAGAAAAGACCCCAGGATTTGGTCTTACCTTATACTCCAGCCTCAGTCTCTTTCCAGTGTCCTCCTGGAATTCTACATTCTGGCTGTGCTAGACCACATTCCCAGTTTCTAATGGTCCATGCTCTTTCAACTCTCAACCTTCCTCCATCCGGTTCTTTCTACCTGGAGCCCTCCTCTGACGGCCCACCCACCTGTCACCTTCAGGTCTCTGGTTAAGTGCGGCATCCTTTTGGGAGAGCTGTCCTCACCTCCAGGCTAGGTTAGGTCCTGCTGACTTCTGTCCGTTCCTATAAAAATATTCACTATATCTTTATGACATTCATGTTTAATTGTTCACTGCTATATCCCACCTCCTAGCCCAAAGCCCAATATACATTAGGTGCTCACAACTATGTTCTAGTTGAATGAACAAATTTACCTAAATGATAATAGCATTATCTGAACATATTTGAGAATTTTCACATCCCTTCAGGAAGATGGGCCTTGTATTCTCCCATCTGCAAATCAACTGTGCTCCTAAACCAATCTGTTCATGCAAAACAACTAAGCACTTGTATAAAACTGGGGAGGAAAAGGTGGGAACTCCAAAGGCAGCTGTGCTACTCTCCTGCTGTAGAAGACTTGGTGAGAGCTTAATTGAGAAGGTGTCTAACATGTGATTTAAATAACTCCTGGCTTTCTTTCCCTTTAGTCTTGCTGGGTGGTTTGCACATATTCTCTGTAACCTACTTGGAGTATTATGATTAATAGCTGATCATGAAAACATTGTCCCTTAAATATTTAAAAAATATTTAAGATACCCTTAAACGTGGCTGTATTAACTCTTAGACCTAGATATTTTCAAAAGAGGGGGAAACCCTGTGATTTCTAATAGAGAAACAGGATTAGATATGCAGACATTAACTTCATAGAAACACTTCTAGGACCACAGTAGTTTCACAGAGTTGAAAAAAAAATCTTTTCATATACCTGCTTCTGGGTGAGTGACAAGTGATGGGATGGGGTCTTCCTGGGGCCCTGTGGGGATGTTGCTTCTGTCCAGATCTTGCCCTACTGATTTTCAGATTTTACAATTTTGTAAATATATTAGCCTGAATTTTTCCCTTTCTATAGCAGGACCCAAAATACTGGGAAATCTCAATCTAAGATAAACAAAATGTTTCATGAGAATCCAAAGATGACATTTAGTAAACCATCAGAATGGAGAGAGCCACCCTGATCTCCAGCAGCACCAAGAAGGGTACGTAGTCCCACTGGGAAGGGACGTGTGCACAGGCACACGCTGGATTTTAATTGGAGGTTGTTTTTTGGTGTATTTTGTTGTTGATCCTAAAATACATGGCTGGGAATGGAACAGTGGAGCCTTAAATGCAGTTAAATGGAACATAGCAGGGAGAGTGCATCATCACCTGGCTGGTTGAGCAGCAAGAGTTTCTAAAGACATGAGAGGGAGTAGATGACCTTTCAAGAGCCCTCTTGTCCAAAGGTTTTATGAATCCATGCACGTCCTCTGTCTAGACACGAAGGGTGGGTGCTGCTGCCTGCTTTTCCTGCTATAACGTGGGGAGAAGTATAACTGCTCCACCTACAGTCAGATCCCAGAAACTGTTCAGCCTCAGCCAGAAAAAAACAACAAAACAAAATAGGGGAGAAAAAACCTACTGGAAAGAACATAACTGCAGAGTCTATGACAAAGAAAATTCTCCCCAAATTATATTTACATTTAGTCCAGTCTTTAAAAGCAACTGTAACTTTCACATCCGTGTTTTTCACAGTTATCAACATTCATTCATATATTTAATGTCTATTATGTAAGACCATTTCATGAGAAAAGGAAGAGACTGAAGGTTTGACCCTTCCTTTGACAAGTGAGGAACAAAGACCTGGACAGGTGAATTAGCTGACCATGGTTATTCAGTGACCCAAGCCAAGACCAAGGTGTTTGACTACTGATAAGACAGAGGTGTGAAGATTTCTCTACTTCTGAGACTGATCCAACACTGCGGTGCTGTCATCAAACATTATACCTCAAATTCGTCCTCCTTTCACTCACAGGCCCTGGTCCTCACTCCTCTGTATTACAGACAACCTGGATGCACCTTGTCCCTCTTCTGGCCTCCTCACTTCCTTACCACTGCCCTTATAAACTTCTTCCCAGTTCTATAAACTTGCCAGTTCTTACCAGGCTCAGGTCACACTAAAGACCTGCCCTGAAGGCTCTTCTCCAGACACCACATGGCTTTGCTCGCTCTCTCTCTACATCCAGGTCTCTGCTCAAATGTCGTCTCCTCAGAGAGGGCTTCCTCGACTACCTTTTCTAAAACAACACCCCATGAGTTCTTCATTCACTATTTTTATTTAAAAAAAATCAATCAAATATCTTCTGAAACTTTATTTTGAAGTGTAATGCATATACTGAACCATGCAGGAACCACAAAGCACTCCTCAACCTTCTGGAACTCCAGTGCCTGCAACCAGACTGTCCCCGACATGGGGTCTTCCCTCCTTGACCCTACCTGACCTGCAGGACTTAATTGCTGAGAAACAGGAAGAGGAAGAGAGAAAACATTTCCTTAACCCTTTGATTCACGTATGGTCAGAATCCAGGGAACTGGTCTGTCTTGTTTTCAGTGGAAGGTACAACTCTGAGTGAGAAAAAAAGGAGCCGCTCTATCCTTGATGTGGGGACCATCTTTGATTCCTCTTTACTTCCCCTTTTGACTCCCTCAAGGCACTCAGCAAATGTCAGCTAATGAATAAATGAGAAATGTGTTGTTGGCTAAAAAGACAGTATTTAAGATTCTGCAGATTAAATATTTGTACCTAGTGCATAGTATGGCACCTAGTAGGGGTTCATTAATTACTGAAGACAATGACATTTCAACCATTTTATTAATTCATTCAGCAAAGTATTTATCAAACCTCAACCATGTCTTGGGCAATCTGTAAGAACACATGGTTTAATAAAAGGCGGATTCACATGTGATCTCTACTTTGTAAGAATCTGAGTGGGGTCTAGAATAAGTAGGATACATATAACAATGACAGATAACAGAAAGCAGTCAGTGCTGATAGGACTGCCAGTCAAGGGTTTTGAGTTTGAAGAAGTTAGGAGAACAAAGCAAGGAAGCTCTTTTCCCCTTAAACTGGTTTCCTTGGATATCCTTTTTCATGCTCATCCTGGCAACCTCATGGCCTCGAACTTTCCTTCTTAATGGGTTAATCCCAAATCTCTTTGTTCTGATTTGTCTCTCGGTTTCCATCCTCCTCTCAGACATCATCTCTATTGAGATACTCTGCCTGCACTGCAAACTCCATATATCAAAAACAGAAGTCATAATTCTCTGCCAATCTAACCTTGCCTTCTTGAAGATGGGAGGAAAAAAAAAAAACATGATACAGGGCAATGAGTTGGGAATTCATAGCATTCAGAGACAGGGAGGCATGGACAGAGACAGCAAAGATGACGACTCAATAAAAGTCTTTGGGGGGCTTCCCTGGTTGCACAGTGGTTAAGAATCTGCCTGCCAATGCAGGGGACATGGGTTAGAGTCCTGGTCTGGGAAGATCCCACATGCCACGGAGCAACTAAGCCCATGTGCCACAACTACTGAAGCCCATGCGCCTAGAACCCATGCTCTGAAACAAGAGAAGCCACCATGATGAGAAGTCTGCGCACCACAACGAAGAGTAGCCCCAGCTCGCCGCAACTAGAGAAAGCTCGTGCGCGGCAACAAAGACCCAACGCAGCCAAAAATTAAATAAATAAATAAAAAATTTTAAAACTCTTTAGGTTTTTTAAAAACATATTTAGTGGAGTATAATTGCTTCACAATGTTAGTTTCTGCTGTATAACAAAGTGAATCAGCTATATGTATACATATATTCCCATATCCCCTTCCTCTTGAGCCCCCCTCCCACCCTCCCTATCCCACCCCTCTAGGTCGTCACAAAGCAACGAGCTGATCTCCCTGTGCTATGTGGCTGCTTCCCACTACGTATCTATTTTACATTTGGTAGTGTATATGTGTCAATGCTACTCTCTCACTTCGTCCCAGCTTACCCTTCTCACTCCCCCTGTCCTCAAGTCCATTCTCTACATCTGTGTCTTTATTCCTGTCCTGCCCCTAGGTTCATCAGGACCATTTTTTTTTTTAGATTCCATATATATGTGTTAGCACACGGTATTTGATTTTCTCTTTTGGACTTACTTCACTCTGTAAGACAGGGTCTAGGTCCATCATCCATCTTACTACAAATAACTCAGTTTCCTTTCTCTTTATGGCTGAGTAATATTCCATTGTATATATGTGCCACATCTTCTTTATCCATTTATCTGTTGATGGACACTTAGGTTGCTTCCATGTCCTGGCTATTGTAAATAGAGCTGCAATGAACATTGTGGTACATGTCTCTTTTTGAATTATGGTTTTCTCTGGGTATATGACTAGTAGTGGTATTGCTGGGTCATATGGTAGTTCTTTTCTTAGTTTTTTAAGGAACCTCCATACCATTCTCCATAGTGACTGTACCAATTTACATTCCCACCAACAGTCCAGGAGGGTTACATTTTCTCCACACCCTCTTCAGCATTTATTGCTTGTAGATCTTTTGATGATGGCCATTCTGACCAGTGTGAGGTGATATCTCATTGTGGTTATGATTTGCATTTCTCTAATGATTAGTGATGTTGAGCATCCTTTCATGTGTTTGTTGGCAATCTGTATATTTTCTTTGAAGAAATGTCTATTTAGGACTTTGGCCCATTTTTGGACTGGGTTGTTTGTTTTTCTGATATTGAGCTGCATGAGCTGCTTATAAATTTTGGAGATTAATCCTTTGTCACTTTCTTCATTTGCAAATATTTTCTCCCATTCTGAGGGTTGTCTTTTTGTCTTGTTTATGGTTTCCTTTGTTGTGCAAAATCTTTGAAGTTTCATTAGGTCCCATTTGTTTATTTTTGTTTTTATTTCCATTTCTCTAGGAGGTGGGTCAAAAAGGATCTTGCTGTGATTTATGTCATAGAGTGTTCTGCCTATTTTTTCCTCTAAGAGTTTTATAGTGCCTGGCCTTACATTTAGGTCTTTAATCCATTTTGAGTTTATTTCTGTGTATGGTGTTAGGGAGTATTCTAATTTCATTCTTTTACATGTAGCTGTCCAGTTTTCCCAGCATCACTTATTGAAGGGGCTGTCTTGTCTCCATTGTATATTCTTGCCTACTTTATCAAAGATAAGGTGACCATATGTGCATGGGTTTATCTCTGGGCTTTCTATCCTGTTCCATTAATCTTTCTCTTTTAGTGCCAGTACCATATTGTCTTGATTACTGTAGCTTTGTAGTATAGTCTGAAGTCAGGGAACTTGATTCCTCCAGCTCTGTTTTTCTTTCTCAAGATTGCTTTGGCTATTCAGGGTCTTCTGTGTTTCCACACAAATTGTGAAATTTTTTGTTCTAGTTCTGTGAAAAATGCCAGTGGTAGTTTGATAGGGATTGCACTGAATCTGTAGATTGCTTTGGGCAGTATAGTCATTTTCACAATGTTGATTGTTCCAAACCAAGAACATAGTATATCTCTCCATCTGTTTGTATCATCTTTAATTTCTTTCATCAATGTCTTATAGTTTTCTGCATATAGGTCTTTTGTCTCCTTAAGTAGGTTTATTCCTAGGTATTTTATTTTTTTTGTTGCAATGGTAAATGGGAGCGTTTCCTTAATTTCTCTTTGAGATTTTTCATCATTAGTGTATAGGAAAGCAAGAGATTTCTGTGCATAAATTTTGTATACTGCTACTTTACCACATGCATTGATTAGCTCAAGTAGTTTTCTGGTAGCATCTTTAGAATTCTCTATGTATAGTATCACGTCATCTGCAAACAGTGACACTTTTCCTTCTTTTCTTATTTGTATTCCTTTTATTTCTTTTTCTTCTCTGATTGCTGTGGCTAAAACTTCCAGTGGTGAGAGTGGGCAACCTTGTCTTGTACCTGATCTTAGAGGAAATGCTTCCAGTTTTTCAGCTTTGAGAATGATGTTTGCTGTGGGTTTGTCTTATATGGCTTTTATTACGTTGAGGTAGGTTTCCTCTATGCCTACTTTCTGGAGATTTTTTTTTATCATAAATGGGTGTTGAATTTTGTCAAAAGCTTTTTCTGCATCTATTGAGATTATCATACAGTTTTTATCCTTCAATTTGTTAAAATGGTGTAGCACATTGATTGATATGCATATATTGAAGAATCCTGGCATTCTTGGGATAAACCCCACTTGATCATGGTGTACAATCCTCTTAATGTGCTATTGGATTCTGTTTGCAAGTATTTTGTTGAGGATTTTTGCATCTATGTTCATCAGTGATATTGGCCTGTAGTTTTCTTTCTTTGTGACCTCATTGTCTGGTTTTGGTATCAGGGTGATGGTGGCCTTGTAGAATGAGTTTGGGAATGCTCCTCCCTCTGCTACATTTTGGAAGAGTTTGAGAAGGATAGGTGTTAGCTCTTCTCTAAATGTTTGATAGAATTTGCCTGTGAAGCCATCTGGTCCTGGGCTTTTGTATATTGGAAGATTTTTAATCACAGTTTCAATTTCAATGCTTGTGATTGGTCTGTTCATTTTTCTATTTTTTCCTGGTTCAGCCTTGGAAGGTTGTGCTTTTCTAAGAATTTGTCCATTTGTTCCTGGTTGTCCATTTTATTGGCATATAGTTGCTTGTAGTAATCTCTCATGAACCTTTGTATTTCTGCAGTGTCAGTTGTTACTTCTTTTCCATTTCTAATTCTGTTGATTTGAGTCTTCTTCCTTTTTTTCTTGATGAGTCTGGCTAATGGTTTATCAATGTTGTTTGCCTTCTCAAAGAACCACCTTTTAGTTTTATGGATCTTTGCTGTTGTTTCCTTCATTTCTTTTTTATTTATTTCTGACCTGATCTTTATAATTTCTTTCCTTCTGCTAACTTTGGTTTTTTTTGTTTGTTCTTCTTTCTCTAATTGCTTTAGATGTAAAGTTAGACCGTTTATTTGAGATTTTTCTTGTTTCTTAAGGTAGGGTTTTATTGCTATAAATTCCCTCTTAGATCTGCTTTTGCTACCTCTATAGGTTTTGGGTCATCATGTTTTCATTGTCATTTGTTTCTAGGTATTTTTTTATTTCCTCTTTGATTTCTTCAGTGATCTCTTGGTTATTTAGTAGCATATTGTTTAGCCTCCATGTGTTTGTATTTTTTAGTTTTTTTCCTGTAATTGATATCTAGTCTCATAGCATTGAGGTCAGAAAAGATACTTGATATGCTTTCAATTTTCTTAATTTTACCGAGGCTTGATTTGTGACCCAAGATATAATCTATCCTGGAGCATGTTCCCTAAGCACTTGAGAAGGAAGCATTTTCTGCTGTTTTGGGATGGAATGTCCTATAAATATTAATTAAGTCCATCTTATCTACTGTGTCATTTAAAGCTTGTGTTTCCTTATTTATTTTCATTTTGGATGATCTGTCCATTGGTGAAAGGGGGGTGTTAAAGTCCCCTACTATGATTGTGTTACTGTGGATTTCCCCTTTTATGGCTGTTAGCATTTGCCTCATATATTGAGGTGTTCCTGTACTGCATGCATAAATATTTACAATTGTTATATCTTCTTCTTGCATTGATCCCTTGATCATTATGTAGTGTCCTTCTTTGTCTCTTGTAATAGTCTTTATTTTAAAGTCTGTTTTGTCTGATATGAGAATTGCTACTCCAGCTTTCTTTTGATTTCCATTTGCATGGAATATCTTTTTCCATCCCCTCACTTTGTCTGTATGTGTCCCTAGGTCTGAAGTAGGTCTCTTGTAGACAGCATATATATGGGTCTTGTTTTCGTATCTATTCAGCCAGTCTATGTCTTTTGATTGGAGCATTTAATCCATTTACATTTAGGAGAGTTATCGATATATATGTTCCTATTACCATTTTCTTAATTGTTTTGTGCTTGTTATTGTAGGTCTCTTCCGTCTCTTGTGTTTCCTGCCTAGAGAAGTTCCTTTAGCATTTGTTGTAAAGCTGGTTTGGTGATGCTGAATTCTCTTAGCTTTTGCTTGTCTGTAAAGGTTTTAATTTCTCCGTCAAATCTGAATGAGATCCTTGCTGGGTAGAGTAGTCTTGGTTGTAGGTTTTTCCTTTCCATCACTTTAAATATGTCTTGCCACTCTCTTCTGGCTTGCAGAGTGTCTGCTGAAAGATCAGCTGTTAACCTTATGGGGATTCCCTTGTATATTATTTGTTGCTTTCCCCTTGCTGCTTTTAATATATTTTCTTTGTATTTAATTTTTGATAGTTTGATATGTGTTTTGGCATGTTTCTCCTTGGATTTATGCTGTATGGAACTGTCTAAGCTTCTTGGACTTGATTGACTATTTCCTTTCCCATGTCAAGGAAGTTTTCAACTATAGTCTCTTCAAATATTTTCTCAGGCACTTTCTTTTTTTCTTCTTCTCTGGGACCCCTATAATTTGAATGTTGGTGTGTTTAATGTCCCAGAGGTCTCTGAGACTGTCCTCAATTCTTTTCATTCTTTTTTCTTTATTCTGCTGTGCAGCACTTATTTCCACTATTATATCTTTCAGGTCATTTATCTGTTCTTCTGCCTCAGTTATTCTGCTATTGGTTCCTTCTAGAAAATTTTTAATTTCAATTATTGTGTTGTTCATCATTGTTTGTTTGCTCTTTAGTTCTTCTAGGTCTTTGTTAAATGTTTCTTGTATTTTCTGTATTCTATCTCCAAGATTTTGGATCATCTTTACTACATTATTCTGAATTCTTTCTCAGGTAGACTGCCTATTACCTTATTTGTTTGGTCTGGTGGGTTTTTACCTTGCTCATTCATCTACTGCATATTTGTCTTCTCATTTTGTTTACCTTACTGTGTTTGGGGTCTCCTTTTCGCAGGCTGCAAGTTTGTAGCTCCCATTGTTTTTGCTGTCTGCCCCTAGTGGTTGAGGTTGGTTCAGTGGCTTGTGTAGGCTTCCTGGTGGAGGGTACTGGTGCTTGTGTTCTGGGTGGGACTGGATCTTGTCTTTCTGGTTGGCAGGGCCATGTCTGGTGGTGTGTTTGTGAACTTAGTATGATTTTAGGCAGCCTCTCTGCTAATGGGTGGTGTTGTGTTCCTGTCTTGCTAGCTGTTTGGCACGGGGCATCCAGCACTGGAGCCTGCTGGCCGTCGGGTGGAGCTGAGTCTTAGTTTTGAGATGGAGATCTCTGGGAGAGCTCTTGTTGATTGATATTACATGGGGCTGGTGGGTCTCTGGTGGTCCAATGTCCTGGACTTGGCTCTCCCACCTCGGAAGCTCAGGCCTGACACCAGGCCAGAGCACCAAGACCCTGTCAGCCACACAGCTAAGAAGAAAAGGAAGAAAAATAATAATAAAATAAATAAAATAAAAATTTTTTAAATTAAAGAAAAAAAGAGAGCAGCCAAACCAAAAAACAAATCCACCAATGCTAACAAGCATTAAAAACTGAGATAAACATAAAAATCAGAAATAAATTAGTTGCAGACAGCAAACCCCAAGTCTACAGTTGCTCCCAAAATCCACTGCCTCAAATTTGGGAACATTCGTTGTCTACTCAGGTATTCCACAGATGCAGGTTTTATCTAGTTGATTGTGGGGATGTAATCCGCTGCTCCTGAGGCTGCTGGGAGAAATTTCTCTTTCTCTTCTTTGTTCACACATCTCCTGGGGTTTAGCTTTTGTTTTGGCCCCACCTCTGCGTCTAGGTCACCCTCAGGCATCTGTTCCCCGCCCAGACAGGAGGGGGTTAAAGCAGTGGCTGATCAGGGGGTTCTTGCTCTCTCAGGCCAGAGAGGGGGAGGGTATGGTAGTCATAATTGGAATGCAGCGCAAGCCTGCAGTGTCAGAGGCCAGCGTGACTGTGCAACAGCCTGAAGCACGCCGTGTATTCTCCTGGGGAAGTTGTCCCTGGATCTTGGGACCCTGGCAGTGGCATGCTTCACAGGCTCCTAATGGGGCGTGTGCGTGTGTGTGTGTGTAGTGACCTGTACTCGCACACAGGATTCTTGGTGGCAGCGGCAGCAGCGTTAGTGGTTCATGCCTGTCTCTGGGGTCCGTGCTGATAGCCATGGCTCACACCCCTCTCTGGCGCTTGCTTAGGCGGTGCTCTGCCTTCTGTGGGCACACAGTGCAGGAACCCCCTCTCCTCATGCACCCCGAAACGATGGTCTCTTGCCTCTTCAGCAGGTCCAGACGTTTTCCCAGACTCCCTCCTGGCTAGCTGTGGCGCACTAGCCCCCTTCAGGCTGTCTTCACACAGCCAACCCCCGTCCTCTCCCTGGGATCTGACCTCCAAAGCCTGAGCCTCAGCTCCCAGCCCCCACCTGCCCCAGCAGGTGAGCAGACAAGCCTCTCGGGCTGGTGAGTGCTGGTCGGCACTGATCCTCTGTGCGGGCATCTCTCCGCTTTGCCCCCTGCAGCCCTGCTGCTGCGCTCTCCTCTGTGGCTCTGAAGCTTCCCCCCTTCACCTCCTCCCCCCCCCCCACCCCCCCCCCGCCGCCGTCTCCGCCACTGAAGGGGCTTCCTAGTGTGTGGAAACTTTTCCTCCTTCACAGCTCCCTCCCAGAGGTGCAGGTCCTGTCCCTATTCTTTTGTCCGTTTTTTTTTCTTTTGCCCTACCCAGGTACATGGGGATTTTCTTGCCTTTTGGGAAGTCTGAGGTCTTCTGCCAGCGTTCAGCAGGTGTTCTGTAGGAGTTGTTCCACATGTAGATGTAGTTTTGATGTATTTGTGGGGAGGAAGGTGATATCCACGTCTTACTCCTTTGCCATCTTGAAGGTCCCCCCAAGCCTTTGGGTTTTTCAAATGTTCTCTGTACTGCCTCCATGCATTTCCCAATTCCTACCATAACAGTGGAAAATGTAATCTTGATTTTCTCTTTCTATAACTATAGAAGGTGTGAATGTCGAGGGGGAAAGTTTTTCACTTGATATTCCTGTGGGAAGGAATTTAGGTCCTCACTTCCATAAACGCTGTGAATTCCTCTAATGGAGAACAGGACGATGTGGTGGTACTAAAAAAATGGTCAGACTACTTAACATAATACTGCTAAAAAAGGAGGGAGGACAGAGACTAGTTTGATTACTACTAAGACCTTTGAGGAAGCTTCCCTCACCCCATAAATTATATCCTTTCTTTTCTTTAGCTACACAGTATTAAGAATCTAAGGAAACTTTAACACTCATAATTGAAGTTATGGAACTAAGAGCACTAAGACATCCAGTGCATGGATAACTTGAAATACTTTTGAGCTCATTCATCCCTTCAATACCTTTACTGGGACCCTCAAAAAGAGGGAAATAAATTATACGGTAATGGCAAAATGGCTAGCTGGTCAAGCAACTGGTTACCCTGTCCTCACAGGGACATAGTTGGACACATTTCCCAGAATCTCTTCCAGTTAGACAGGCCATACAACTAAGTTTTGTCCAAAGGCACATGGGCAAGGGATATGTACAACTATCCTGGCCTGACCCATACAAATTTTCCACATGCACTTTCCCCTCTTCCCCTACAGGCTCCTTCAACAGAGAAGACACTGTAAACTGGGAGAACGGCAGAGCTCTCAGGTGGAAGGAGCCTGGGTCTCAGATGACTGTGGAAAACTGTCCACTGACCTGAAACATCCACACTGGACTTTACATGAGAGAGAAATAACCTTGGAAATGTTACACAACTGGGTCCCATTGTCCTTATGTCAAGGACTTTCAACAATGCCTGATCAAGAGTAAAAGCTCAATAAATATTAGCTTTCATTTTTATGGGAAACAAAGTTTACTTCTTCTTCATTTCCTTCTTTCTCTTGGGCAGAGTGGAGCACAGGGACCACGGGGATTAGTGAAAAGCACTTAGCTGCAGTGAACCAGTTAAAAAATACTAACTGGTATACTGGTACGTTTAAGTAAAGCAACACTGTAACAGGAACTCAAACAGAAACAACATTTTCTTCTGGATTCCAAGCATTAACTTTTAGGACTGGTCTCTTGCTAAAACACTCAAATCTAATAAAAGATGTAAAATACAAAAAGACAGTGATACTCCCTTCTCCCTTTCTCCCCTTGATATCAAACATTTGGAGATATTCTAAAAGTTCTGACAACCCACATCATTTCTATGGTTTCAGATTGACATAAAATTTGTAAAGAATACTTTGTGATGTTACATTACTTAACTGATACACTTTAATAATAGTCATACTCAATTTTATTGATTTTACATAAACAGCTTAGAGAATGCCTTTGGAAACCATGTTTTCCCAACGTATTTATGTTACAACACATGACATTTCTTTATGAAAGTATCTGTTAAATCTTTTTGCAGAGGGAGTGGGGAAAAATGAAGAAGGAGGAGGGGAAATAAGATTTCAAAACTAATCTTCAGTGATAGGCCTAAATATTTGGCAATTATTTCCTTTTATAGAAAATCACAGGATTGTAACTTTGAAACATACCAAAAGTGCAGTGCATCAATTTAATTAAAAAACCAGTGTGTCTAATATATTCTTTGGGCATCAAATTTCCCTTTCTAAATATAATCAGGGTCATATAATTTTACACTTATTAAATAATGGTTGAAAACAATAACCATCAAAATCTTTAAATAATCCCAGATCTGGATTAAATCATGGTAGTATTAATATTTTCTAAAATTCCAATTTATTTGTTTATCAGTAAAACGTAACAGTTGACAACGTCTCCAGAGAATAAGTTTTCTATGTGTAGGAAGACAATAATCTTATAACACCTGCTATTAATCAGGTCACTGAGCTACTAATACATTATATCACGATATTTTTTCACACTGATTTTTCCACTTCAACAAAGTACAAGTAGTTGTTATCATACCAATTCTGAGTACTTAATCATTCCTGAAACAAGGAATCATCTTCATATTAGTACTTCTTTGTTATGGTGTTTAGTCTTGATATCATTAAGCACAATGAATTTTACTTAATGAATATGGATGAATTAAGGCAAAAGGACATAACCTAGTCCCCTCAATAATTTATCCTCTACCTTTTAAAAAACTGTTGTTGAGGCTATACAAATTACAGATCTACTGGCCGGAAAGACACAGCTTCTCCCTTAGACCAACATTCAGTATTTTGAGCACGAGGTTAAAGTCATGGTGTTCACGGCAGGTTCCCTTGTTCTACCATTATGGTCGTTCCTCACCTGTACCCACAATACTGATTTTCAAACGATACTGTTCACTTGCTATGCGTCCTGGCTGTAGATTATTTTCCTTGATTAAAAATATTTAATAATTGGGCAATAATCTACTCAGTTTTTTTAAACTCTCCATTGAATAATTTTTCATTTTTACAACCACTTACTGCATGGCTGTTGCGGTTTTCTTCTGTCATCTTCTTCACATAATTAAGTGGTCCGTTCCCTTCAAAGGAGGAGGGATTTTTGAATGAGCCTCCAATTCTATCCCACAATGTGAAATACTGTCCATAGTTATAGTCAAAGAGCATGTGGTGGTCTGTATGATGAGCTGAGCCATTAATAAATGGCCTGAAGATACGGGGAACACGAAAATCACCATCATGAATAGAAATTGTCCAGATATTGACCAAGACGTACAAACCTAAATAAACTACCTTGTGCAATGGGAAGATAAATGGGTATATGTGGTAAGGTAGACCCTGAAGGAAGCCATCCAGAGGATGAAAAGCATGACTTGCAAATGGAGTTGGAATCTTCCAGATATGATGAGGTTTGTGTAAGTGCTACAGAAGAAAAGAAGACCATATTAATGCCAGACTTTACCCAGTGCAACAACTGACTTAGCTTTTCATGCTCATGGTGTGAGAAATGACCTAACTAAAAAAGTCCCTTTGAATTTAGCAAATTACTTTATAAAATTCCCTCCCCTTCTTTACCCCAAGACAGTAAGATTTTAACACAGCCCCTCCAGACCCATCAAGAAGGATACAAACAAAATGTATCTTGTACCTGTCATGACTAAGGCTACTTAGGTATTTAATAAGTTAGGGAAAATTCTTGAAAATAGAGACAGGATTTATAATTATACATTGCTGAAATGTGTATTTCCTCTCTTCCCCTACAAATGACCCTACCTTATTACCTTATATACAAGTCTATGATGAAGGCCTCTGTGAATCCAGTAGATCAGCATGTCAGTGAAAAAGAGAAAGGACAGTACACTAGCAATGAATCGAAACCAGCCTACAAGAGACAACAGGATATGGCAGAATCAAGATTCAGCGCCCAGGATCAGAGTTTACTTTTGACATGTCCATCTAAGAAGACGAAATTTGATCCTAGACATAAACCCTGTAAACTATCTGCTTTGGTTAATTCAGTACATCACAACCTCCATCTCCCTTGACTCTCTGGGATCTGCTCATTTCCCTCTCACAAAAACTTGAAGCATCCCACCTACAATATTTCTTCATTAAACTATGAGGATATTTATGAAACAGAAAGAGTAAACCCCTATGGCATCTTTATCATTTAAATGCTGGAGAATAATGCTATTTATTTTTTCTTCATATTAATCATCATAAAACATATCTTTACATATTAACTCCCCTGCTTAGAATTTTATTTTCCCTTGAAATACTGTAAGCCTAGCATTTACTCCATAACCCAACCCCTTCTGATCTTTCCAACCTCATATGCTCGTGTACTAACCAGGCTGGTTCACTCAATATCCTCCCAACATCTTCAAAGTCTTACCTCTATACTTTTACTCAAACTATCTAGAATGCCCTCTCTCCTTTTATTTTTATTCATATTTTGATCCACTTTCCAAGGCCGAGCCAATTCAGCACACTGGTGTGTAATTTTTGTTCCCTCCCTTAAATAACTAACCTCTTACTTGCTGACACCAGCAAGCTTGGATTCCAGTCCCAGACCCACCACTTATTTGTTAAGTGAGCTTGGCAAGTTACTGAAATTCTCTGTACACTTAATTTACTCACCTATAAAAGGAGCATCGTAATAGTGCCTATCTCATAGAGTTAATAGAATAAAATGGATTGGTAACACGTGAAAAGCTTAGAACTGAAGTTGGTACATATCAACAATAAATGTTAACTATGATTCTCCCTTTCCAATACTAGATACTAGAAATGTATCTTGATGAAATAATTCCAGAATTTCACAAAATTTTAGTTTAGTCACTGTAGTACTGTTTATAATAGAAAACCAAGAACAACCTAAAGGTCTAAAAATTACGGGTCATTTAAATAAACTATGGATATCTATACAATGCAATACTATAAATATATACTGTATAACGTCAATATTTATTGACATGAAAATATGGGCATAAACACTGCTAAGAGAAAAAAATCAGAGTTCAAACCAGTATGCATAGTAAGGGTTTCAATTCTGTAATGTAAATAACGAAGTACTACAGGCATAGAAGAGAGAAAGAATATACATCAAAAGAGTTACAGTTTCCAGGTAGCAGAATGATGGATTTTTTAAAAAAATCGGTGTTTTCTGATTTTTTATAAATATCATGTACTACCCGAGCTTTTTTCTCGGATTTTTAAAAAAAATCGGTGTTTTCTGATTTTTTATAAATATCATGTACTACCCGAGCTTTTTTCCCAGATGTTTGAATTCAATAAAGATAATAGGAAACAAATTCAAGGCTCTAGCTCTGATCATGCCAATCTTCCCCTGGGCACAATTTCATCTACAACAAAGACTTTAAAGAAGCAGATTTGGTTCTTTAGAGAAACCCATCTGTTCCAGACATTTACACTATACACTCACCGTATGGAAACTCCTCTATGCTGTCATACAGTTTGCTGTAACCTCTCACCTCTAGCAGGAACACTGAGACCGTGGGGAGGCTTATCCATGGCACTGACTGGACAGAATGCATAATCTCTCGATAGACTTGGTTCTGAAAATGAAGTTTCCAATATTTACAAACCATAAAATCTATGGTAAACAAAACTAGCATAAAATTGTTCTGGACTGGATTTTTAAAATCTCTTTTATATGAAGGAGCTTACCTCCAAATTGCTTCTACTGAAGTGTTACTATGTGGGCGTGGGTGTGTAAGAAAAACATTTCTTTTGTACGAAGCAAATGCAACAAATATTTTAGATTCTGAAACTTTTTTTCCTTCCCACAAAATCCCTATTCCAAAGTTCTATTTACAGAATAATCAGTTCTTTCATAATTAACTTTCATACTCAATCCTCTCTATTTTTTTTCAGTCCTTGTAGTGACTGACAAATACAAATAACAGAAAAGTGATTGTAAACAAGTCTGAATTTACTGAGTTTGGATTATCTGGTCAAAAAATATATACATAGTAAAAGCATATTTCAGTTTGTGAAAGTCAAATATCAAAACAATTACACAAATGTATACATTTATTTATTTATCACTATCAGCAAAGAAATTCTCATCTATGTATCTAGCAAGACCAGGCTTACAGTTTAAAAAAAAAAAAAAAAAAAAAAAGTAGGGGCTTCCCTGGTGGCACAGTGGTTAAGAATCCGCCTGCCAATGCAGGGGACACGGGTTCGAGCCCTGGTCTGGGAAGATCCTACATGCCGCGGAGCAACTAAGCCCGTGAGCCACAACTACTGAGCCTGAGCTCTAGAGCCCGCAAGCCACAACTACTGAGCCCGTGTGCCACAACTACTGAAGCCTGTGCACCTAGAGCCCGTGCTCGGCAACAGGAGAAGCCACCACAATGAGAAGCCAGCGCACCGCAACTAACAGTAGCCCCCGCTCACCGCAACTAGAGAAAGCCTGTGCACAGCAACGGAGACCCAATGCAGCCAAAAATAAATAAATTTTAAAAAAAAACCTCAAAAAAAACTTTAAAAAAATTACAGCTTACTTATCTGTTTAAATTAAATTAAAGAAAAGAAAGAGGGGATTAGCCTTTCCAAAAATATCTAACCCATTTGGGGCTGTTTTCAGAAACTCCAAAAAGATTAAAACCAGTTTAATCTGAAAATCTCACAAATACATATTGTTATTTTTACTGTAATAATTAAAAAATAGGTAAGAAAATCACTTACCTTTAAAAATTGTGGGTGTTTCATTAATGAATGATCATAGACAAAATAATAACTCAGCGTTGCGAATAAGAAATAAAGGATATAAGCACCGAGATTTGTTATAATCAGGAGACTGACAGCTTGTCGGAAGATGCTGTCCTCTGGCCATGTGGCTGGATATATGTATGGTGTAAAAAAATAATAATCTGCAGCATTGAGTACAAGATCCATCTTAGCCCCTAAAGGATAAACATGTACAACAATTATTTACCCATGTTGACATTTCTCAAAGCAAAAAATTTTCAGAAAAACTATATATGAAGTTCCTGCCTTCATAAGTATATGTAGTACAAGTCTGCTGCTACCAGAATTCACTAAATGCCATCTCTAGAGCCAGAAGTATCTTCAAAGTCATCTCTAGTTCAGTCTCTTGATATAATACATAGCAACACTGAAGTTCAGTTAGAGAAACTGAGGCCCATGAAGTTTCTTCTCCAAGGTCAAGCTGAAAGGTGGCATAAGTCCAGATCTAATTGCACCTTAGTGTTCTCTTCCACTATGTCCTATTGCCATAGGACATGGCAAGAGTAAACATGGCAAATAGTAAAGATGTGGAACACAGGGCACTAGGTACTCAGGCATATGGTTTACTCCTTCAGCTGCAAGTTTCAGCAGCATCTTTCTCCTAAAAGGACTCATATTTCAGAGATTTTTGCTTCAATGCTGAGACTTAAGATGAATTCCCTAAAAGGTATCTATTCTGTGACTGTAACCAAAGAAGTCAGGGACTATCTATTCTCGTGACTAACCCTAACTCTCATTGACAGAACAAAGGGAGATGTATTCTTGGCAGTGACAAATAGAATACATTTATTCCTCACCTCCCTCTCCTCCCCACCCCAGTCAGGGGCTGGCAAACTGTGGCCCACGGGCCGAACCCAGGGCCTGTCTCTGTAAAGAAGCTTTGTTGGAACACAGCTATGTCCAGGTGTGTCTATGCTGTCTATGGCTGCTTCTCTGTACTACAAAGTCAAGGCTGAGTCACAGCAATAGACAGCATGGCTCACAAAGCCGAAAACGTTTATTATCTAGCCCTTTAAAAGGAAAGTTTGCCAACTCCTGTTCCAGATGCTTAAACTTTGAAAAACTTTAGTCGATTCTATATTCATGATCCTGAATCTAGTTCAACAACTTCATGGTCAGCTTCTGTGAGCTGACCACTGACTCTATCATTTATGATCTACTTTCTCCTTCTTCACTGCACTGTTTGTAGTGGGAAATGTGTCCTGTATTCCAAACACCTCTCATCTATAATTAAAACTTTTGAACAACAACAACAATAACAAAAAACCAGTCTGAAAATTGCCACTGGGTTTTTAGTCTCTTAAAATCAAATTCTAGAAGCTCTTTATTTATTAGGGTGTTTAGCCCCTTGTTTGTGATATGAGTTGCAAGCATTTTTTCTCACATTGACATGGAAAGAAATTTTTAATCAACTAATGCAGATATTGACATACATCCTTCATCATATATTGCTAATTCACTCAAACAACAATTAAATATAAAGCACCGCACTAGGTGATGAGCATACAAAGATTAAAAAGATATAGTCTATAAATCCACGTTCAAGGTTAGGCAACTATAGAAATGAATAGTTACATCAATATGACAAGCGCTATAATAAAGGTATATATATGCAAATTGTGTGAAATCAGAAAAGACAACACAACTACCTCAGCTTACGACAGAAGGCTGTATAGTGAAGAATTTTGATTTGGGCTTTGAAGAACATTACCAGAAAAAAAAAAAAAAAAAAAAGGTTAGGAATAGCTATTTCAAGTAGAAATAACAACTGCAAAGGCATGGAAAGGTCATGGTCCATTCATGGTTCAAGGGATGTGGCCCATTAGGAATATATCGTACTGATGAGAAGCAGGGAGACTAGGTTACTCCTGAGGTAGACTAACCTAGAGAAGATGATCGCCTGACCCCAGGCAAGAGCTGTGAGAATAGACACATTCATCAGAGACTTGGCAAGTGAGATAACCCATGGGACTTGATAACTGATTAGATACTGGAGTGTGAAAGAAGAAAAAAATCTACTGGGAATTTGGTACTAGCAGATGCAAACTATTATATATAGAACGGATAAACAACAAGCTCCTACTGTATAGCACAGGGAACTATATTCAATATCCTGTAATAAACCATAATGGAAAAGAATATGAAAAAGGATATACATATGTATAACTAAATCACTTTGCTGTACACCAGAAACTAACAAAACATTGTAAATCAACTATACTTCAATTAAAAAAAAAAGAAAGAAATCTATGTTGATTGTGAGATTTTACCTTGCCTGAATGGATGGTGATGCTATGATAATCAAAATTGGGAATACTGTGGAGCTAGCAGACTTGGGTGCAACAGGGACTTTGAGGGTGCGAGGAAGGATGGGTTCAGTTTGGGTCTTTTAAAAAAAATTTTAATTAATTAATTTATTTTGGCTGAGTTGGGTCTTCGTTGCTGCGCGCGGGCTTTCTTTAGTTGCGGGGAGCAGGGGCTACTCTTCATTGCGGTGCACGGGCTTCTCATTGCGGTGGCTTCTCCTGTTGTGGAGCAGGGGCTCCAGTTGTGTGGGCTTCAACAGTTGTGGCACGTGGGCTCGGTAGTTGTGGAGCACAGGCTTAGTTGCTCCGCAGCCTGTGGGATCTTCCCTGACCAGGGCTCGAACCCGTGTCCCATGCATTGGCAGGTGGATTCTTAACCTCTGTGCCACCAGGGAAGTCCCTAGTTTGGGTCTTAAGTCTACTTGCTGTGGCTCATCTGGGCTCCTAGGCGAGAGCAGTAGACTACATGCAAATATGAATCTGAAGTTCAAAAGGGAGCCTAGTAGTATCACAACAGTTGAAGCCATAAAGGATGGAGCAGCAGGTTAAGTACATAAAGTAATACCAGAAACATAAACAATGAAGAAGAACCCAACAATTCAAAAGAATATTGCTATACCACTAAAGGTTGGTAAGAGTTGGTAAACTAGTCTTGCATGTTACCTATAGTGCCAACAGCCATAATTCCATATAGTATTTGGGACAGCACCGTGTAGCCAAAAATAACTCAAACATTAACCATGAATCTTCTTTATTCAACCTTTAATATCCGATGTAAGTGAAAACTTTAATAAGATCTCAGTCCTTAATTATAAAAAAACTCTTTAATTTTGCTTTTAACTGAAGACCATGTGAGTTGTGTTGATTTGCATATGCCCTGTACATAACTGCTGTGACAGTAAACCAGCACGTAGAAGGGAGGAGGGAATGAACCTCCGTCCATCTGGAGGCAGTTGAGATACTGTGAGATGAAACCTGTCGTTAAGTGTTTTCAGATTTTGGTTTCAATTAATTCTATTTGTGGAATGTAGTAATTAGGTATTCACAAATATATTGCTGTAATTTCTGACATCTAACATAAAAAAAGTTTGAAATCGCTAACAATTACCATCTCAGAACTGCAATTCAATTTTGAAGTTTATATTCAAACCCACATCTGTGAAATGGAGAAAGCACATCTACTTTACAGAATTGTTCTAAGATTTAGAGACGAAGTACATAGTGGTGTGGTACTATCTGACATGGGGAAGCTCATCAACAAATAGGAGCTATTATTACTACTGTTACAGGAACCAAAGCTGGGCCCAAATCACTTTAACCTATAGTAGAAACAGATGTCATTTGATGTTTTAAAGAAATAACTGTTCATTTCTAATATCAATATTTACTGTATATGAGGTATTGTAAATATTAACTCATTTAACCCTCTCAAGATACACCCTAAAAGTCAGGTGCTAGTATTATTCTTGTCTTATAAGAAAGCTGGACACAGAAAATTCCCAGAGTCATCGAGTAAATAAATGCTGGAGAAGGGATTCAGTCACTCCCTGGCTGGTTGCAAAATCCATGGACTTGAACCAAGTTCTACTGCTTCTTCATTAGTATCTCTTCAGCTCCTTAAATTCTCAGTGACTCTACAAACTCACATACTTCTGCACAGAATTTTTTTTTTTTAATTTTTAATTTTTTGGCTGCATTGGGTCTTTGTTGCTGCGCGTGGGCTTTCTCTGGTTGCGGTGAACAGGGGCTACTCTTTGTTGCAGTGCTTGGGTTTTGCATGGTGGTGGCTTCTCTTGTTGTGGTTGTGGAGCACGGGCTCTAAGTGCACCGGCTTCAGTAGTTGCAGCATGTGGGCTTAGTAGTTGCGGCACGCAGGCCCTAGAGCACGCAGGCTTCAGTAGTTGAGGCGCGTGGGCTCAGTAGTTGTGGCTCGTGGGCTCTAGAGCGCAGGCTCAGCAGTTATGACACATGGGCTTAGTTGCTCCACGGCATGTGGGAATCTTCTGGGACCAGGGCTCGAACCTGTGTCCCCTGCACTGGCAGGTGGATTCTCAACCACTGTGCCACCAGGGAAGCCCATTTTCCATATAATTTTAAGGGGTTTATATCCACTAAAGTCAGGGGCTCTATAGACCCTAAGTTAAGTACCCCTAACAAATAGAAACTTAGTTTATTTTACTTTGGCTGAAACAAAGAAACCTTTTCTTAAAACATAGTTATCAACAAAACACAATTAGGCTTAAAATGACTTGAGTCATTCTGCTTTACTTTAAAAGTATAGATAATATACTGTTAGTATAATAGCTAACATTTATTGAAAACCAGGTATTACTTAAAAAGCACTTTTTATGTATCATCTCGCTTGATTCTCACAACTATATGAGGTAGATACTTCTATAACCCCCATTTTAAAGATAGGGAAAATGAAGGCAGGAATATTTAAATAAGTTGTTAACTAATGTAACAATAACAAATAACAAGTAACAGCTGGGATGTATATTCCAGAGCCCGTTCTCCTAGCTACTACATTGTAATATCTAGGTGTAAGCATGCAGATGGGGAATTCTGATTATCCCATGTTAATTATATTACATAATGAATGGGAAAGCACTCTGTAAATGAGCAAGGGTCATGTATTTATTTTTAGGTGCTTATCATTAGAAACTTAAAAAGAAAAAAAATCAATGGTGATATAAAGACAGGTAACCTACAGGTAGTTATAAAGTTGTTATCACCTACAGGTGATATAAAGACAGGTGGTTTGGCTACCACAAACTTTCCAGTTTGGAAACTTATCTCCTATACCACCTGCAAATTTGCTCTGCTGTTACACAGGGATGCTAGCAGACACGATTCTTCCTATTAGGATGCTAAACTAATAGATTATTTCCCTTTCCTTCTTGTCTTCTCAAACCGTGGATTGTTGTCCCTCCGTCCTAATTACACTGCAGTAACTGGGGCTTGCTTCAACCTAATTCCTTTGCTGCTTGAAAGAAAAAAAAAATCCCCTCAAGAACAGAGGGAAATCCGTCGCAAAATGCTATATTAGTGTTCAGTGGACAAACTTGCCTTGGATAAGAGATCTCCAATAGCCAATATCAAACATTTCATTTTTTTCAGGCCCATCCACATGTCTGTTTCTTTCACCTCTCCCTGTGCCCTGACATACCCCCCCTCTGTCCGGGCAGAGGCCCCTAATCTGGAGGTCTCTGGCGGCAACCAGCCTCCCGCCAGCCCCGGCCAGCGCGCGTGCCCTGCGTCCCGCAGGCTCCCCATCACAGCCGCCGCCTAGCCGCTTGTTTTCAGGACACCCGGCTACCTGGTGTCTGTCTCTGCTAACCGTCTCTGCTAACCGTCTCTGCTAACAGTCAGCGCAGGAGTCCTCAGGTCAAGTTTCGCAGACAGAACCCCAGAGTCAGCCTAGTGCCTTACATCTAGGAGGCAGTCAACGAACGCCTGCGGGAAACTGAAGAAGGGGGCAGACGCACTCTCAGCTTCCCCACCTGGGTCTTGCCTTAGTCTCTCCACCCCCTTTTCCTCCTCTTCTCTCGCTTCCAGCCCAGGTGTATTCCCTCATTTCCCCGCCCCCCTGTCATCCCTACCTAGAGAGGGTCCGCCGCCGGCTGCCGATTCGGTTCCTGCGGTGCCCCGGCTGCTCCAGCCACTGGACCGCGTCTGTCAGCAAGCAGGCAAGGTCTGGAAGGGCGTAGCCTGACCCCACGCTCGGGGCGACCGGCGCCGCCAACCAATCAGAGGCCGGCGGCATAAGCCGATATGACGGCAGATCGCGTGACTTGGCCGCGAGGGGCTCTCCGCGGTCACGTGGGCGCCGCGCGCTCCGACACGCCCCCGTTTCGTGCTCAGGAACTGAAGGGAAGAGAGGACCTGATTTAGGTACTAAGGTGGTGGAGGGTGGAGTTTCAGGTTGTATTTGTTTCTTTGCTTTTTCACTGGTGCTGGTGTGTGTAGCTCAAAGTCTTGTACTGAGCAGGTTTACGTTATTTATGCAAACAATCCTTGCTCTGCCTTGAGGGAACTAGATGATACTTCTTTTGAAAGGCACGTTGGAAGCATTTTCTACTTAAGAGAAGGAGGCGCAAATACTTGTTAGACAACTTAGTAATACGTATTTCTCAACCCCAGCCTGCGCTTTTCTATAACACAGAATGGCTAGAATTTGGCTGAACCAGTTTAGGTAGGTGTTGAAATGCCAGAAACCTTTTCATAGTACAGATAAAGCAGATCTATGCAGACTAAACGGGAGTATCTGTAGATTCCTAGAGGTTTGCTTCTGCGCGCGTGTGTGGTTTTTATTTTTGTCGTTGTTAGCTTTTCTAAATATGAATTGCAGTGGTCACACTTGTAAGTAAGCCTTTCTGGAAGTCTCAGAGGAGTGGTTCTCAAAGTCCAACCAGCAGTGTCCAACAAATTTAGAGTTTCCTGGAAACACAAGTTCTTGGGAGCCACCTCAGACCTGCTAGATTAGAAACTCTGGGAGGACCCCAGGAAGCTGGGTTTAACAAACCCTGGATTGATACCCATGTTTGATAAAGTTTGGGAACCACAGTTCTAGTGAATTTGACCATCAGAAGAAAATCCGAAGAAAGTCCTTTGATTTTGTTCCCTCTAGAGTGATAGATAGAAGAAAATCCCGTAAAGTGAGAGATGACTAACGTTAGAAAAGAATATTTGTTTCCTTATAGGATCATCTGAAGTGCTGCAGTGTAAGGAGATAAATTATTAGACTCTAATCATGAAAACCTTTTATATGAGTATTGTTTTAAATATCTGTGGCTTGCCTCCTACTTTCTTTTTTTAAATTAACATATATTAGTTTCAGATGTACAATATAATGGCTTGATATTTGTATATATTGTAAAATTACCTCCTACTTTCTAATTCACATTTCTTCACTTTTGTTTCCTTTGTTATTGTTCTTATTTCATCCTTTAATTTTTGTGATTAAGATTTTTACGTTCATTTCTGGGGAAAATTAAAATGTGGTTTAAAGGTGTTTAGCTAGTACAAAGTTTCCAGATTTGTGATTACTGTAGGGTAAAGCTCGCCTGCGTGGTTGGTTAGTCTACAAGTATATTTATCCCCTTTACTTGAATTAACTTCAGATTAAAAAAAATAACAGACTTCTCTTGAAAGATTGGGAAATTATGTTACATAAATTAATAGATTTATGAAAGGTTGGGAAATTAAATTACATACATTGATAAAATTTGAGTCTGCCAAGAAAAAGAATTGTTGTTTCTATGAAAACTAAGAAGAATGCTTCAGAAAGACCAGATAAGGATGAATGCTAATAAAATACACATCGAATTGGGTGTGGGTCAGGTGGTTATAAAAGTCTGGAGAAATTTTTAAAGATATGTGCATTTTGTTGTATATTTATTTCCTTCTCAATTTTAGAAGTGTCTTCGTCACATTATCCAAGCATGTTTAAATTTTATATCAAGTATTTATCTCCCCCTCCTCAGTAAAATATTTGTTGGTTTTCTGATCGTACTACTGCTATTTCCTTTACTAATAGTTAAGGTAAACATTCCAGAGTGGTTTTTTGATGAAATATTTAAAAATGATCTCCCATGTAGGGGATTGAGAGGTATAAACTATTTATTATGTATAAAATAAGCTACAAGGATATATTGTACAATGCAAGGAACATAGCCAATATTTTTAATAACTATAAATGAAGTATAACCTTTAAAAATCACGAATCACAATATTGTACACCTATAACATAGAATATTGTACATCAACTATACTTCAATTTAAAAAATAAATAAATACATTATATGCATAGAATCACATTACTTATAAGTAACACAGAACTGTTGACAAGAAATTAATACTAAAATTAACTAAATTTAGACCTTAAAAAAAATTATCTCCCATAATAGGAATTCTACTGCCTCATAATTTTTAGCATCAGATACACAGAACATATATCTTCTGTGTATCGAAATATCTCATCATATTAGGAAGACATTTCTTGTACTTTTTTTTCCCTCTGACTTCTGTTGTCCACAGTGGAGAGCATACCTCAATTTCGTTTTTTTACTGAAATGTTTTTGCCTAATTAGAAACTGAAACTAGAGAGTTACTTATTGAGTCAATCTTTTTCTCAGGTGTTGTCTTCTCAGATTTTTATTGTCAAAAGCATTTCTTGCATGCCTGCTAAGAAAAGACCTTTGTACTCAATGCTCTGTGAAGTACTACTGCAGAGCATTCGGAAAGCTCTGGAATGTTTAGGATAATATGTACCATGGCTTCTCATATTTCTGCACTGTGGTATCCCTTATGCCCAAGAAGAAGGTGTAAAGGAAGATGAACAAGCAGCAGCAACAACAATTACAGTAATATTAGCAGCAGTAAGCATATGTATAGAATTGTTTAGTACAAAAACATGGATAGAATGATTGGTAAAGAAGTAAAGTCAGTGACATTAAGATTACTTTTGGTTGTGCAAGCTTAGTTTTGATAAGATTTAATCATCCTGATCTAAGAGGAAAAGGAACCATTATTCCCCTGAGAGCCTCCCTATGATAATATTTTTTTCCTAGACCTTCTAGTGTTGTGATGTCAAATATGGTAGAGGCTAGCTATGTGTGGTTAAATTTAAATAAGTTAAAAAATAACAAATTCATTTCCTCAGTTGCCCTAGGCAGATTTCGAGGGCTCACTGGCCACTTGTGGCTCTTGGCTATCATACTGGATCCTGTAGGAATCGAACATTTCCATCATCATTGAAAATTCTGTTGGGCAGCACTGTTTATCTTCCATGTCTCTACTTTACCTTTCTTGTGTGTGTGTGTGTGTGTGTGTGTGTGTGTGTGTCTGTTATAGTTATAATGACTACTTTAATATTCTTGTTTGCTAATTCTAACCCTTGTGTCAATTCTTTTTTTTTTTTAATTGAGATGCAGTTGATTTATAATATTATAGTGGTTTACATCAGCACTGCTGGTGTAGTGGTAACATGCAGGAGCCCCAATATTATTATATTAGCTTCAGGTATACAACATGACGATTCAAAATTTTTATAGATTATACCCCATTTAAAGTTATGAGAAATATTGGCTATATTACCTGTGCTGTACAATATATCCCTGTAGCTTCTTTATTTTGTACATAGTAGTTTGTACCTCTTAATTCCATACCGCTATCTTGCCCCTCTTTCTTCTCCCCATTGGTGACCACTAGTTCGTTACCTGTAACAGTCTGTTTCTTTTTTGTGATATCCACTAGTTTGTTTTATTTTTTAGATTCCATATATAAGTGATAACATATAATATTTGTCTTTTCCTGACTTATTTCATTAAGCATAATACCCTTCAGATCCATCCATGTTGTTGCAAATGGGAAAATTTCTTTTTTTATGGCTGAGTAGTATTCCATTGTGTGTGTGTGTATGTGTTTCATATCTTCTTTATCCATTCAGCTGTTGACGGACACTTAGATTGCTTCCATATCTTGGCTGTTGTAAATAATGCTTCTGTGAACATTGGGATACATATATTTTTTCTAATTAGTATTTTTGTTTTCTTCAGATTTATACCCAGGAGTAGAATTGCTGGATGGTATGGTGGTTCTATTTTTAGTTTTCTGAGGAACCTCCATGCTGGTTTCCAAGTGGCTGCACCAATGTACATTCCCGCCACCAGTGCACAAGTGTTCCCTTTCTCTACATCCTTGCCAACATTTGTTATTTGTGGTCTTTTTGATGATAGCCATTCTGACAGGTGTGAGGTGATACCTCACTGTGGTTTTGATTTGCATGTCTCTGATGATTAGCAATGTTCAGCATCTTTTCATGTGCCTGTTGGCCATCTGGATGCCTTTTTGGGAAAAATGTCTATTCAGGGTCTTCTGTTCTTTTTTTAACCAGGTTGTTTGGTTTTTGATATTGAGTTGTTTGAGCTGTATATATATTTTGTATATTAACCCCTTACTGGCTGTATCATCTGCAAATATTTTCTCCCACCCAGGAGGTTTTCTTTTCATTTTGTTGATGGTTTCCTTTGCTGTGCAAAATCTTGTAAGTTTAATTAGGTCCCGTTTGTTTATTTCTGCTTTTGTCTCCTTTGCCTTAGGAGACAGAGCCAAAAAAATATTGCTACGATTTATGTCAAAGAGTGTTCTAACAATGTTTTCTTCTAGGAGTTTTATGGTTTCTGGTCTTACATTTAGGGATTTAATCCATTTTGAGTTTATTTTTGTATATAGTGTTAGAGAATGCTCTAATTTCATTCTTTTACATGTAACTGTCCAGTTTTCCCAGCACCATTTATTGAAGAGGCCGTCTTTCCTCCATTGTATGTTCTTTCCTCCTTTGTCATGTATTAATTGACCACTGGTGTGTGGGTTTATTTCTGGGCTCTGTATTCTGTTCCATTGATCTATGTGTTTGTTTTTGTGCCAGTATTATATGGTTTTGATTACTGTAGCTTTGTGGTATAGCCTGAAGTCAAGGAGCATGATACCTCCAGCTCTGTTCTTTTTTCTCAAGATTGTTTTGGCTATTTGGGGTCTTTTGTGTTTCCACACGAATTTTAAAATTATTTGTTCTAGTTCTTTGAAAAATGCCATTAGTATTTTGATAGGGATTGCATTAAATTTGTAGATTACCTTGAGTAGTATTATTAATACTACAATATTCTTCTAATCCATGAACACAGTATATCTTTCCATCTGTTTGTGTCATCTTCAATTTCTTTCATCAGCATTGTATAGTTTGCCAAGTACAGGTCTTTTACCTCATTAGTTAGATTTATTCCTAGATGTTTTATTCTTTTTTTTTTTTTTTGCTGTACGCAGGCCTCTCACTGCTGTGGCCTCTCCCGTTGTGGAGCACAGGCTCCGTACGCACAGGCTCAGCAGCCATGGCTCACGGGCCCAGCTGCTCCGCGGCATGTGGGATCTTCCCGGACCAGAGCACGAACCCGTGTCCCCTGCATCGGCAGGCGGACTCTCAACCACTGCGCCACCAGGGAAGCCCCTGTTTTATTCTTTTTGATGTGCTTGTAAATGGGATTGTTTCCTTAATTTCTTTTTCTGATAGTTTGTTGTTAGTGTATAGAGATGCAACAGATTTCTGTATATTAATTTTGTATTCTGCAACTGTACCGAATTCACTGATGAGCAGACTAGAGAATTGTTTAAAAGCCTTCAAATCTAGTAGTAGTCTGCATTCAATCTGCTTTGCAAGAGTCTTTATTTGTCTCCACTTTGAACAAAATGAAACTGGAAATCCAATGCAAAGCACTAGAGGTACAGTCTATACAAGAAAGACTACTTAGAACTCCAGTCAGAAGAACCATACTCAAAAGAAAGGCTTTAATGACTGGGGAATAAATATTTAGGTTAAAAATAAAATTCTTAAGGTATACATATTGATAAGAATGTAGGCTAGGCTTCATGTGACAGACACCCAAAATATTAGCGATTTACTCCAGAGAAAAGTTTATTTTCCTTTCACATAAAGGTGTAAATTAGCATAGTTATCTATGGTAGCAAATAAACCCTCAAATTGTAATGACTGAGACACAATGGAGATTTATTTTTCACTCACATAACAGGTCAGATGGATGATCCTGGTCAGTGGGTAGCCCTGCTCCACATGGTGATTCAGGAATCTAGGCTTTTCCATCTTGTAGCTCTGTCATTATCATAACTTTCTGCATATTAAATAGAGAAATAGGAAAGAAGGTATGAAGCATGCATAGCTTTTCAAAGACCCAGTCTAAAAGCTTCACGCGTTACCTCTCACATTCTGTTGGCTACAGCTCAGTCACATGACCACATCTAACTATTAGGGAGGCTGAGAAATGTAGTCTTTATTCTGGTAGTATATTTGTTCAGCTAAAGTCAAGAGTTTCCATTTCTGTAATAGTTACCTATTACTTTGTAATAAATTACCCCAAAACATAAGGGCATGGAAGAATAACCATTTGCTTCACAATTTCTGTGGGTTGAGAATCTGGTTGCAGCCTAGCTGGAGCCTCTGGCTCTGGATCTCTCAGAGGTTACAGTCAAGGTAGCAGCCAGGGCTGCAGTCATCTCAAGGCTGTATTTGGGGAGGATCCCTTCCAAACTCACTCAGTTGACTGTCATCAACCTCAAAAGTTCTGCTTCTAAGCTCACCCACACCACCATTTGCAGCTGCTAGGTTCTCATTGGCTATCGTCAGAGAGATTGGTTTCTTGCCATGTGGGTGGTGAGAGATGCTCTTTGTTCTTCTTTCTTTACAAAAGAACCAAAAGGCTCAAGGTTGAGTCACTTGCCCTAAAACTGCAAACCAAGAAGGAATTCCTGTTGCAGCCCTTCCCAGGAGTGGAATTTTAAACCAATCAGTCTGGAATTTCTTGGTCAGCACTGGTGAGCTAATCTGCCTAAGACCCCCCCCACCCCCCCCAACCCCCCCCCCCCACACACCTTCCTTCCCCTAAGGGAAGGTCATCTTGCCTGAAAAAACCCACTCTTTTAACTTCCTTGTCCCACCCTCTTTCTGCCTATAAAAACCTTCCATTTTGGTTTTTTTGTTCTTGTTTTTTTACAGTCTAGTGTTTATTTTATGTTATGGCAGTTACACTTGAATTTCAAAAATTTAAAACATAAAAAGTGGTTAGGGACTGCCGGCTTGAAAAAAATACACAACGTAAGAGTTGTGAGTTAAGTTTTACTTGGGGCAAAATGAGGACTATAGCCCCGGAGATAGCATCTCAGATAGCTCTGAGAAACTGCTCCAGAGAGGTAGGGGGGAAGGTCAGTACACATGTGATTTTGGTCAATCGGGAGTACATGCAAACAAGTACATATTTTTTTGCAAAAAGTTTCTGCTAGTCTTGTGATGGTACTGCTAGTCATGAGGAGCAGACGTGAGTGACCATGAAGGATTTTAGTGCTTTTCTAGACGGGAGGAGATACAAGTATCGGGCTCATGAAATCATCTCCTTGAAAATATCTATCTGAAGATCTGTTCTGTCAGTTTTTCCCGGAGCACAGAATGCCTCATTTCTGCTCTCCACCCTGAACTCCTTTCGGGGGGTATTGAACGTCAGCCGCTGCAGCAGCACGTGATTTAATCCTTGGAGAGGTAGACGGCACCTGCCAATTTGTATTTGACAGGACTAACATTTGTATCAACACTTGATAAATGTCTAAGATTGTTTATTATACAGCAGGGTACAATGGTAGTGCTAATGCCAACAGGGCACTATGGAAATTAGTCTAAAAATTATCATTTGGGCTTCCCTGGTGGCGCAGTGGTTGAGAGTCCACCTGCCGATGCAGGGGACGCGGCTTCGTGCCCCGGTCCGGGAGGATCCCACATGCCGCGGAGCGGCTAGGCCCGTGAGCCATGGCTGCTGAGCCTGCACATCTGGAGCCTGTGCTCCGCAACGGGAGGGGCCAAAACGGTGAGACGCCCGCGTACCGCAAAAAAAAAAAAAAAAAAAAAAAAAATTATAATTCATCTTTATACAAGCAACAACACTTACTGCTGTTTTAGAATTTTGAGATATAGTCTGCTTCTAACGGTAAGCAGCCCTTGAACATTTTTAATGTTATACAGTGTTATAGTAATTAGTTTGGCAAATGTTTCAAAATAAAGTAGAAATATATTCATAACATGACAGAAATGCACATCCTGTTTTGTTTTCAATAAGAACCATAATAGGTACAGGTCAGAACTCTTACCTATGTGAAATAATTTACATATGGATGAGTGCTATAATATCACCATCTAAAATAATCACTAAATAGGGGCTTCCCAGGTGGTGCAGTGGTTAAGAATCCGCCTGCCAATGCAGGGGACATGGGTTTGATCCCTGCCGCAGAGCAACTAAGCCCCTGCTCCACAACTACTGAGCCTGTGCTCTAGAGCCCGTGAGCCACAACTACTGAGCCTGTGCACCTAGGGCCCGTGCTCCGCAACAAGAGAAGCCACTGCAAGAAGCCCGTGCACCACAACAAAGAGTAGCCCCCCCCGCCACAACTAGAGAAAGCCCCCGCGCAGTAACGAAGACCCAACACAGCCAAAATTAAAACAATTAAATAAATTTATATTTTTAAAAACTTATTAAAAAAATAAAATAATCACTAAACACAATTCTTTTTCAGAAATAAGCAAAGGAAAAACCTTCCATTTTGCACAATTCCTGCAAGTATCTCTCAGCTGGCCAGATGAGATGCTGCCCAAATTCGTGAATTGTTTAATAAGCCAATTGGATCTTCAAATTTACCAGGTTGAATTTTGTTTTTTAACAAGGTAGTAGTTGAAGGAGCAGTATCCATAAAGAACCCTGTGAATTACAGGGAATGGAAGCAATGCTGCTTCAGAAGCAAGTGATAAAATGAGGCTGTTGCGAAGGAAGAGATCTTCCTCTATCCTTCTAGGTTCCTTTGGCTGGTCTAAGAATTAAAGTGACGTGAAACAGATTAACAGGGAAAAATCAAACAAAAGTTTAATAACATGTACACATGGGAGAGACCCAGGAAATGAATAACTCACCAAAATGGCCAAAGTCCTCACCTTAAATACCATCCTCAGCCAAAGACAAAAGATGTTAGAGGTAGTGGTTTTAGGACTGCAAAGGAGAGGAAGGCAATTCACATGGACATGGAAAAGCAAATGTTAGGTAAACAAACGCCTGCTAGGCCATGCCACAGCAGGACATAACATCACACCCATAAGTTCCCAGAAATAACTAAGGGAGACTTTGGGTGAGACCTATGGTAAAGGAGCAAATAATCTGTGACATTTGAACTATTCATGTTGAGGTGTTGGCGTTCATAACCGTGGCCTGGTGGGGCCTGAGGAAATCGGAATTGTAAATACAAAATTTGACTAAGTAGAATTGGAGCACAGAGAGAATATTGACTTAGTCTAAGGAACTCAAAGCAGCTTCACAGCTCAAGTTAAGACTTTAAAGGAGAAGTGGGAGTCACTCATGTCAGGTGATAGATGTGACGAGGTCAGAGGAGCTGCCTCTGCAATGGGTGACAAATCAAAGCATGTAGCATGTTCTGGGATGAGAAAATGGGACTATAGTGTGACTAAAGCTGAGCATCGTTTTATAAACGAGACAGAAGGAGGAAGGGCTGCGTGAGTTCTATTTGTTGGAATTCTTTGAGGTCTGAGATGAATTCCTCCATGGGGGAATTTAATTTGCTTCTGTCAGGCTTCTGGGGATTCTGCTAATCCAAGATCACTCTAATTTCAACTCTCATTTTGAAGTGTTTAATACCACCAAGATGACAAGGATTTGGCCTGAGAGCTGGCTGTCGGTTCTAAATTCTCACCAGTGATTCCCTCCCTTTGCTGTACTCAGCTGTGAGTGCGATTCTTTCCTTTGGAGTCCCCTTGGGCTGGAGGTGAGAGGTGGGAGGTGGGGAGAGATATTTTCATGAAAATGTTTACCCAGATACCCAGGTCACCAAATAATGAGAAACAGAATGAAAGTCATCTTTCTGATGTAAGAGGCTAGCATTTTATTTACCGGCATTTTTCTCTACTGAGAAGACTATTTCCGAAATCTTTGCTTTAGAAAATGTTGGGTAAAGGAAAGAACATGGAATGGCTGGTCCAAATGTCAGAGAGATGGTTTTTTGTTTTCTCTAAACATCTTTTATTTACTCACTGCTTTGCTTGTCACCGATGGACTTTAAATGCCAGAGCTAATTTTTAGTCTGGTCCCTAGTTCAGTGACATAGAACTTCAGTTGCCTCCTATGTAAAAATAGAACACTAATGCATACTGTACTTATTTTCAGTGGCTGCCCTAACAAAGTACCACGCATTGGGTGGCTTAAAGCAATAGAAATTTATCGTCTGACAGTTCTGGAGGCTAGAAATCCACAATCAAGGTGCTGACAGGGCCATGCTCCCTCTGAAACCTTTAGGGAAGAGCCTTCCATGCCTCTTCCTAGCTTCGGGTGGTGGCCATCAATCCTGGGTGTTGCTTGCCTTGCAGTTGCCTCACTCCACCGTCTGCCTCTGGTATTACATGGTGCTCTCTCTTGTGTCTGCCCCAGTTCCCCTTTTCTTATTAAGGACATCAGTCATATGGAATTAAGCACCCACCCTACTCCAGCATGACCTCATTTTATCAATAGTTAACATTTATCTACAACAACCCTATTTCCAAATAAGGTCACATTCTGAAATACTAGGAGTTAGGACTCCACCTATCTTTTTTTGGAACTCAATTCAACTCATAACACATGCCTTTTAGGTCACTCACTCCCTTCTGTCTTCCTCAATACACACCATGCATATCTTATATGCCTCAGTTATAGCACTTGTCATTGTTTAAAATAAACTATTATTGACATGTAGCATACATACAGATGAAAACATACAAACTACAAATGTACATCTTGAGGAACGATCACAAAATTAACACACACATGTTACCATCACCCAGATAAAAAAGAGGACATTCATTACCAGCACCCCAGAACCCTCCTCATGCCCCCTCCGAGTTACATTCCTTCCTAACCAAAGGTAGTCACCGTCCTGATTTCTAATATTATAGATTTGTTTTGCCTGTTTTTGAAGTTTACATGATTAGAATGATTCTGTTCCTATTCTGTCTTTTGTGTCGTTTATATGATAGTATGTCTGTGGGTTAATGCAAATTGTCAGTGTAGCAATCCTTTATTTTCTTTTCTGCATGGTAGTCCATTGTATGACTATATCATACTTATTTATCCATTACACCATTGATAAACATTTAGGTTGTTTTCAGTTTGCACTCTTACAAATAATGTTGTCAAGGACTTTCTTACATACATCTTTGATACATGTAAGTATGCATTTCTGTTTTGTATATCTGTAGGAGTAAATAGCTGGATCTTAGATTTTACATATGTTTGGCTTGAGTACATTACCGTCAAACAAGTTTTCAATGTTTGTAGCAATTTATATTTCCTTCAGAGGTATACATTTGTCTATTCTCGTGCCAAAAACAGTAGCACATAAAAGTTTCAGTTGCTCCAGATTCTTTTGTGGTACCCAATATGGGATACTATCAGTTTGTTAAGTTATAACTATTCTTTGGGTATGTAATGGTATTTTACACAGATACTGGTTTTAATTTAAACTGCCTCATTGACTAATGTTTTCATGTTTATTGGCCATTTGAATATCTACTTTTTTGATGTGCCTCTTCTGACATTTCACCCCTATATTTACCTACTGAATTGTCTACATTAAAAAAATTACTATGTAGCCAATCTTTATATATTCTGGATATATACTTTTTCAGTTGTATGTATTGTAGGTATCTTCTCCCAAACTGTAGCTTGAATTTTTTTTTTTTTTGTAGCTTGAATTTTGTTTGTCTTAATGACATCTTTTTATATACATCTTTTGTTCAATTTATTCCTAGGTATTTGATTTTTATGCTATTTCAAATGACATGTTGCTGTTTTTTTTTTCTTTTTTAAAATTGAAGTATAGTTGATTTACAATTGTTAGTTTACATTAGACTTACAGTTGTTAGTTTACTAACAATTTACAATTGTTGTGTTAGTTTCTGGTATACAGCAAAGTGATTCAGTTATACACACACACACATATATATATATATATATATATATATATATATTCTTTTTCATATTCTTTTCCACTATAGTTTATTACAGGATATTGAGTATAGTTCCCTGTGCTATACAATAGGACCTTGTTGTTTATCCATTCTATATATAATAGTTAGCATCTGCTAGTCCCAAACTCCCAATCCAACCCTCCCACCGCTACTTGGCAACAAGAAGTCTGTTCTCTATGTCTGTGAGTCTGTTTCTGTCTCATACATAAGTTCATTTGTGTCATATTTTAGATTCCACATATAAGTGATATCATATGGTATTTGTCTTTCTCTTTCTGACTTACTTTGCTTAGTATGATAATCTCTAGGTCCATCCATGTAGCTGCAAATGGCGTTATTTCATTCTTTTTTATAGCTGAGTAATATTCCACTGTGTGTATATATATATATATATATATATATATATATATATATATATATACACACACAACATCTTCTTTATCCACTCATCTGTCGATGGACATTTAGGTTGTTTCCATGTCTTGGCTATTGTAAATAGTGTTGCTATGAACATAGGGGTGCATGTATCTTTTCAAATTAGAGTTTTGTCCTGATATATACCCAGGAGTGGGATTGCTGGATCATATGACAACTCTATTTTTAGTTTTTTGAGGATGATCCGCAGTTCTAATGTCAAATTATCAATCTTTCTTTTATATTTGGTGTTCTTTGGATTCTATTTATGAAATCTTTGCTTACCCCAAAGTCACGAAGACATTCTAAATTATCTTCTGAAAACATTGTCTTAGTTTTTGCATTTAGATCTGCAATCCACCTGAAATTAATTTTTATGTATGGTATGATATAAGAATCAAGACTCATCCCCCACCCACCCCAACCCATGACTATCCAATTAACCCAACACCATTTACTGGAAAAAAAAAAAAGTCTATTCCTCATCGCTCTGTAGTGCCATCTTTGTCAACACTCCACGTATCCATATATATAAGGTCTGTTTCTAGAATCTGTTTGGTTGCTTTTTCTAACTATTCTTGCACTAAAGCACATCATCTTCATTCCTGAAGGTTTATGATAAGACTTGATATCCAGTAGTATAAACCCTCTAACTTTGTTCTCTTTAAGGGTCATCTTGGCTGTTCTGGCCTTTTTGCATTTTCATGTAAGTTTTCTTATCAGATTGTCAATATTATTATTATTATTTTATTATTATTTATTTTTTTGGCTGCACCACGTGGCCTGAGGGATCTTAGTTCCCTGACCAAGGATCAAACCCAGGCCATGGCAGTGAAAATGCTGAGTCCTAATCACTGGTCCACCAGGGAATTCCCCAGATTGTCAATTTTATTATTATTATTTTTCTTTTTTGCGGTACGTGGGCCTCTCACCGTTGTGGCCTCTCCCATTGCAGAGCACAGGCTCAGGATGCGCAGGTCCAGTGGCCATGGCCCACGGGCCCAGCCGCTCCGCGGCATGTGGGATCCTCCCGGACCGGGGCACGAACCCGCGTCCCCCGCATCGGCAGGCGGACTCTCAACCACTGCGCCACCAAGGAAGCCCCAGATTGTCAATTTTAACAAAAAAGATCCTCTGGCATTTTGATTGTGATTGCCTTGGGTCTATAGATTGTTACGGGGTGCCTTGATTCTTTCACAACATTGAGTCTTTTGACTCATGAACATGAACTTTCCATTTTTTTAAAGGTGTCCTTTAATTTCTTTCAATAATGTTAAATATTTTTGTAGAAATCTTGCAGCTTTCATTAGATTCCTTCCTAGATGATTGATGCCTTTGAAGCTATTTAAATTTTTTTGCTTTTTTAAAAAACTTTTTTTAAGAGGAGTTTTAGATTCACAGCAAAATTAAGAGAAAGATACAGAGATTTCTCTTACGCACCCTGCCCCTAAGTATGTGTAGCCTCCTGCATTATCAACATCCTCCACGAGAGTGGTATATTTGTTACAACTGATGGACCTACATATCATATCACCCAAAGCCCATAGTTTACAGTAGGGTTCACTCTTGGTGTTGTACATTCTATGGGTTTGAAGAAATGTATAATGACATGTATCCATCATCATAGTATCATAAAGAGTATTTTCACTGTCCCCCACCACCTCCCGCAAATCCTCTGTGCTCACCTATGCATCCCTCTCCACTGTATTCCCCTCCTGCCCCCCACGACCCCTGGCAACCACTGATTTTTTTTTTTTTTACTGTCTTCATAGTATTTCCTTTTCCAGAATATCATATTATCATACAGTTAGGTCTGTTCTCAGATTGACTTCTTTCACTTAATAGTATGCATTTAAAGTTCCCCCATGTCTTTTCATGGCTTGATAGCTCATTTCTTTTTAGTGCTAAATAATATTCCATTGTCTGTATGTACCACAGTTTATCCATTAACCTACTGAAGATAGATATCTTGATTGCTTCCACATTTTGTCAGTTATGAATAAAACTGCCGTAAACATCTGTGTGCAGATTTTTATATGGGTATAAGTTTTCAACTCCTTTGGATAAATACCAAGGGCAAATTGTATTACTGTATTTAAATTTTTAAATTTTATACAATTTATTATTGTATACTGATCTCATATCCAGCAATCTTGCTAAATCTGTTCATTAGTTCTGTTTTCTAGAGACCTGTTGGCTTTCCATATGTGATCTTGTCATATATGAATAATGATATTCATATTTCCAATCCACTTATTTTTTTGTCTTTCCTTATTACATTGGCTGGGGGCCTCTGGTACAATATTAAATAGAATTGTTGATAGTGAATATCTCTGTCTTGTTCCTGTTCTCAAGAATTAAGCTTCCAGTCTTTTGCTTCAAATGCTATGTTTGCTATAATTTTTTATTGACACCTATGATCAGATTAGGGAAGTTTCTTTCTATTCCTGATTTGCTAAGATATTTTATTATGAAATAATTTTGAAAATTTTATCAGATGCTCTTTTTGCATCTATTGAGACAACCACATGATTTTTCACCTTCGTTCTGTTGATGTAGTGAATTTCCATTGATGGCATTAAAGTATTAAACTAACTTTGCATTCTTGAAGTAAATGTAACTGAGCCTTGGTGTAGTCTTTTATATCCGGCCAAAATAATCTTTGCTAATATTTGTTTAAGGTTTTTTTGTCTATGTGTTTGGGTGAAATTAGCTTGTAATTTTCCTTTCTTAGAATATTTCTGACAGATTTGAGTATGAAGCTTATGCCGGCCTCAAAATAAGTTGAAAAATATTATTTATTTTACTAGTCTTTGAAGAGTTTGTGTGAGATTGGTGTTGTTTCTTTCCTTAAATAGCTTGAAGACTTCACTAGCTAATCAATGTGTGCCTGGAAGGTCTTTTTGTTAACTTTTTATTTTGGAGTGATTTTAGACTTACAAAAAATTTGTAAAAACAGTGCAGATAGTCCCTGTATACCAATAGCTCTTAACTGGGGGTGATTTTGCCCCTCCAGAGGACATTTGCAAATATATGAAGACATTTTACTTGCTCACAATTTGGGAGCGGAGGGAGGTAGTGCTAATGGCATCTGATGGGTAGAGGCCAGGGGTGCTGCTAAACCTACAGTACACAAGACTGGCCCTCATGACAAGGAATTATCCAGCCCCCTATGCCAGTAGCGCTGATATTGAGAAACCTTGAATGAGGTCGTTCATATCAGCTCTTCAGACTCATATTTCAGGTACAAGAACTAGAAAACAAGCTTGTATTAGAAAAATTGAACTAAAAATTACATTATTTTAGTCGGATATTATGATCATTATGTATGTATATATATTATGGATGTTTTATTGCATGTAGATGTCCCAGTTCATTCAGGAAAACACACACCATTCTAGATATTTTAATAGTAAGGGCTTTAGTACAGTGAATTGATGCTTATAAAATCATCGAAGCGGGAGGGGCAGTGAGAGTCAAGGGAGAGCTGGTGCTGCCTTTCAGACACTCAGAAAGTAGAGAATCAGGATGACAGTTGCCAGTGATCTCAGCTGCCCATAACACTGAATTGGGTGATTTGCAGAAGTTCATCCAAAAGCTTTTGCAAACTTCGCATCTGCCTTTTGCCAGTGCATCTACCTTCTTGAGAGGAGAAATGCTAGTTTATACTTCTCTTCCATCTTCCTAATGGCCTATAAATCGGAACCTTATTGGCAAGGAATTCTTGGCAATGTCATTATCCTTCCAGCCCCTTAAAGAGGAAAGGATAGAAAGGGGTGAGGGTAGTGCTGAGTTAACAGCAGACAGTATGGCACCGTCCAACCATTGGGTTACTCAACATTCTTACACCCCCTCCTGTCCATATTTATCTTCCATACAAAAGTAATAACACAGCATCCCATTTCTGCCTAATGTGATGCAGTTATCACTTCTTCAAACAAAAACATCCACCCTCTTCCCCCAAAAGTGAAGTCTCAGCGTTCCATGAGTCACTAGCTATATCCGGGTAATAATCATTCTTTTCTAATACGATCACAATCATCCTTTGATATGTAACTGCAAATTAAAATGTTAATATTCACCATTATGACTTATATACAAGAGTAGGAAAAGGGAGAGAGAGAGAAAAAAATTATACTCTGGCTATGGGAGAAACAGTATTATAGATCGTTGCTGGTGTAGAACATATACCATATTTTGTATGAGGGCATGTCAGCCCTTCATCTTCTTGTCACTGAACCTGAACCGAGTTGAATTTATTCAGCTATAACTGAATCTTCCACAGGCCATTCTACTGTTCTGTACTGCCAGCTGCTTTGTGTTGATGGGATACGTGGTAAAATAAGCGAATCCTGTGGGTACGGTCACTTCTTTTACTGTAAAATGAAATCCATTGTCAGAAGCTGTGTTGCGTGAGATACCACGATGGTCAATCGTCGTTTGGAAGTTTGTGTGCGGTGTTGCTAGCAGAAGAGCTATGGCCAGGGAAAGCATACAACTATCCAGTATAAGTGTCTATTCCAGTGAAAACAAATTGCTGGCCTTCCCATGATGATTCCTAAGGAAATCAACCTGCTACCCTGTGGATAACTGCACCCTCAAAGGAATTGTGCCATGTCAGGAACTCAGCATTTATTTATGTTAACAGTTGGGCCTTCACACTGGCTTAGATAGATGAACCTTAGTGAGGAACACGCATGTCGGTGATCTCAGCAAAACCTCGGTGTGTGCCATCCGCCCGCTTTACTTGAACTTGCGGAGCAAATACTTGAACGGCCATGGAAAGAGGCTGCTAATGACCTACAGAACAGGACATCTTGATCACCTAATTATTGAAAGCTGCCTCAGCAATGAGTGATCTATGAATTCACTTGAGACTCAAATGTCCTCGTACACTGTGTCCATTGTGCGAAGTTGATCCCTAGACCTCCTTGTCACCAGTTTTCCAATCTTGTTCCCTCTAAGTGCCTGACAATGTGGCCAAAGCGTTAGCCCCTGCCCACGAATCTAAATAGGTCTGTATAGATCTGGCGAGCTCTCTTTCTGGGCAAACTGAGCAACTAGATGCACTGCTTATATGAGATGAATGCTCCCAGTGGGAGTGTCCCTTTTCCTCATTGTCATTCAGGGCTACCCTGAGTGCAGCTATTAACGCTACAGCTATCCACTTCTGGCGGATAGCAATTTATTGTGTATCATCATCTGCAAACTAGTTCCACGTTTTTCCTTCCTTGACTAACTGGTGATAGGGATGAGTTAAAGGAGAGTTGACAATTCATCAGGAGTAGGTGCCACTCCTAGCTGCTCAAGCTAAACATTGAAAACAGAAGCTCTGATACATTTACCCTTATCAGTAAATTCCTACCTGGTCTAGTGCTCTTAAAATTCAGTCTCAGCTTTCTGTTCATATAAATTGGCAAAATATTGCAATCCTTTTGATGACCTTCCTGGGTCAGTCCTTGTACACATCCCCATAGAGCAAGGATTAGCAAACTCTGCCTTGTGAGATGACAACCTGTTTTTGTCAATAAAGTTTTATCAGAATACTATGATGCCCATTTTTTAACATATTGTTTATATCTGCTTTTGCAACAACAGTGTTGAATAGTTGTAACGGAGATTCTATAGCCTGCAAGCCTAAAATATTTTCTATGCAGCTCTTTAAAGAAAAAATGCCAATCCCTGCCCTAGATTACCATAGAATATAACTCTAGTTTTATATCTAGAAGCAATGAGAGATGGTGGAGGTGCATTTGAGGAGAATCAGGATCTGCTTTAAGGGAAAAAATTGTGGGGTCTTCAGGCCTGGGAGGAAGGAAGTGCTAATTTCACTGGAACAGAAGAATGCAGATGTCCAGGCTTCTCAGTTCATTGGAATGCACACATAAATATCATCATTTCAGTATTCAGGATCTCACTCTTTTTCAATTAACATCCAAAGTTTTACATAAGAGACTTGACAAGGAAGTGACTGCTGTTTATATTGTAATTCTGCAATCTTCAGTATAATAATTTAAATGTTTTGGGTTTTTTGTCTGTTTGTTTTTTTGGACATATCAACCCCTGAGACTACAAAAGATAAGAGACTTTTTCAAGGGATTCCTAGAAGTTCTATGGTTCTCTCTTGATACTTTGACCCAAGATTTTAAAACCCTGATCTTGTCATTTTACTTCTTTTTTAAAAAATTATTGTTTATTTAGGTAACATTGGCTTATAACATTATATGTTTCATGTGTACAACATTATATTTCTACTTCTGTATACCCTACAGCGTGCTCACCACCAAAAATTTAGTTTTCATCCATCACCATACATTTGATCCCCTTTGCCCACTGTGCGCCGTCCTCTCTGGTGACCACTACTCTGTTGTCTGTATCTATGTATTTGCTTTTGTTTGGTTTAGTTTGTTAATTTATGTTGTTTTTTTTCCTTGTTTGTTTTTTAGATTCTACATATAAAAGAAATCATGCTGTATTTGTCTTTCTCTGTCTGACTTATTTCTCTTAGCATAATACCTTGAGGTTCATTTTTGTTGTCCAAATGGTAAGATTTCATCTTTTTTTATGGCTGAGTAGCATTCCATTGTACATATATACCACATCTTTTTTTATCTATTCATCCACTGATGGGCCCTTAGGTTTTTTCCATATTTTGGCTCTTGTTAATAATGCTGTGCTGAACATAGGGGTGCATATATCTTTTCTAATTAGTGTTTTCATATTTTTTGGATAAATACCCATAAATGGGATAGCTGGATCATACAGTAGTTAGTTCCATTTTTAATTTTTTGAGGAACCTCCATACTGTTCTCCATAGTGGCTGCACCAATTTACATTCCCACCGACAGTGTAGTTGGGTTCCCTTTTCTCCACATCCTTGTCGCCATTTGTTATTTCTTGCCTTTTCGATAATAGCCATTCTAACATGTGGAGGTTATATCTCATTGTGGTTTTAATTTGCATGTCCCTCATAATTAGTGATGTTGAACACCTTTTCATATGCCTGTTGACCATCTGTATGTCTTCTTTGGGAAAATGTCTCTTCAACTCTTCTGCCCATTTTAAAATCAGGTTGTTTTTTTTAAGTTGTTGAGTTGTATAAGTTCTTTACATATTTTGGATATTAACCCCTTATTGGATATATCATTTGCAAATATTTTCTCCTATTCAGTAGGTTGTCTTTTCATTTTGTTAATGGTTTTCTTTGCTGTACAGGAGAGTTTTAGTTTGATGTAATCCCATTTAGTTTAATGTTTATTTTGGGGTTTGTTTCTCTTGCCTGAGGAGACATATCAAAAAAAAAATGTTTCTAAGACTGATGTCAAGAGCATACTGCCTATGTTTTCTCTAGAAGTTTTATGGTTTCAGGTCTTACATTTATGTCCTTAATCCATTTAAAATTTATTTTTGTATCCGGTGTGTGAAAGTAGTCCAGTTAGATTTTTTTTGCATGTGGCTGTTCAGTTTTCCCAATGCTATTTATTGAAGAGGCTGTCATTTCCCCATTGTATGATGCCTCCTTTGTCATAGATTAATTGCTCATATAAGTGTGGGTTCAATTCTGGCTCTCTTACTCTGTTCCATTGATTTATGTGTCTGTTTTTGTGCCAGTACCATGTTGTTTTGATTACTGTGGCTTTTTAATATAGTTTGACATCAGGGAGCATGATACTTTGCAGCTTTTTTCTTCCTTCTCAAGATTATTTGGGGTCTTTTGTGTTTCCATACAAACTTTAGAATTATTTGTTCTAGTTCTGTGAAAAATGCCATTGGTATTTTGATAGGGATTACACTGAATCTGTACATTGCCTCGGGGAATATGGTCATTTTACCGACATTAATTCTTCCAATCTATGAGCACGGTATATCTTTCCATCTATTTGTGTCATCTACAGTTTCTTTCATGAATGTCTTATAGTTTTCCAAGTATAGGTCTTTTACCACCTTGGTTAGATTTATTCCTAGGTACTCTATCCTTTTTGATGCAATGTAAATGAGATTTTAAAAAAAATTCTCTTCCTTATAGTTTGTTGTTAGTGTATAGAAATGCAAGAGATTTTTGTATGTTAATTTTGTATCCTGCAACTTTCCTGAGTTTATTTATTATTTTTAATAGATTTTTTTGAGGCATCTTTAGGATTTTCATGTATAGTATCCTGTCATCTGCAAACAGTGATGGTTTTACTTCTTCCTTTCTAATTTGATGTCTCTAATTTTGTCTCCTTTTCTGGTTGATAAGTCTAGGACTTCCAATACCATGTTGGAACAAAAGTGGTGAGAGTGGGCATCCTTGTCTTCTTCCTGATCTTAGAGGAAATGCTTTTAGCTTTTGACAGTTGAATATGATATCAGCTCTGGGCTTGTCATATATGGTCTTTACTGTGTTGAGGTATGTTCCCTCTATACCCACTTTGTTGAGAGGTTTTATCAATATAATAAATGGACATTGAATTTTGTCAAAAGCTTTTTCTATTGAGATGATCATATGATTTTTATTTTTCAATTTGTTAGTGTGGTGTATCACATTGATTGATTTGCAAATATTGAACCATACTTGCACCCCTGGGTTAAATCCCAGTTGATCATGGTGAATGACCCTTTTAATGTATTATTGAATTTGGTTTGCTAATATTTTGTTGAGGATTTGTGCACCTGTGTTCATCGGTGATATTGGCCTGAAATTTTCTTCTTTTGTGGTGCTTTTGTCTGGTTTTGGTATACAGGTGATGCTGGCTTTATTGTGTTATGTCAATTTCTCCCTTTATGTTTGTTAATACTTGCTGTATGTATTTAGGTGATCCTAGGTTGGATGCATATATTTTTACAATTGTATATATTGATCCCTTTATCATTATGTAATGTCTTTGTCACTTATTATAGTCTTTGTTTGAAAGTCTATTTTGTCTAAGTATTGCTACCCCAGTTTTCATTTTGTTTCCATTTGCATGGATACCTTTTTCCATCCCCCCCACTTTCAGTATGTGTGTTTCTGTACATCTCAAGCAAGTTTCTTGTAGGCAGCATATATATGGGTGTTGTTTTTGTATCCATTCAGTCACTCTGTGTTTTGATTGGAGCATTTGGTCCATTTACATTTAAAGTAATTATTGATATGTATGTACTTATTACCATTTTGTTAATTGTTTTCTGTTTGTTTTGTATTCCTTTTTTCTTCTTATGTTCTTTTCCCTTGTGATCTGATGACTGTGTTTGGTGTTATGTTTGGATTCCTCTTTCTTTTTTTGTGTGTATCTACTATATGTTGTTGGTTTGTGGTTACCATGTGGTGTATATACAAGAAAAAGTTTTTAAGTTGATCTCTTAAATTCAAATGCATTAAGAAAAACCCTGCATGTTTACTCTCCACCCCCCCCGCCAAGTTTAATGTTTTTGACTTCATATTTTACATCTATTTGTTTTGTGTATACCTTAACTACTTAATGTGGCTGTAGATGATTTTACTACTTTTGTCTTTTAATTTTTATTTTAACCTTTAAAAGTGGCTCATCTACTACATTTACCATATATTTGCCTTTACCAATGAGATTTTTCCTTTTGTAATTTTCATATTTCTAATTGTAGTCTTTTCTTGTCCACTTAGAGAAGTCCCTTTAATATTTCTTGTAAAGCCAATTTAGTGGTGCTGGACTCTTAGCTTTTGCTTGCCTGTAAAACTCTTATCTCTCCTTCATCTGAATGATAGCCTTGCCAAGTATTCTTGGCTGTAGGTTTTTTCCTTTCATCACTCTAATTATATCATGTCACTCCCTTCTGACCTGCAGAGTTTCTCCTGAAACTTTCTACTGAAAGTCAGTGATAGTCTTATGGGAGTTCCCTTGTATGTAACTGGTTGCTTTTCCCTTACTGCTTTTAAGATTCTCTTTTGATCTTTAAGTTTTGCAATTTTAATTACAGTATGTCTTGGTACATTCCTTTTGGGATTGATCTTGTTTGGAATTCTTTGTGCTTCCTGGACCTGGATGCCTGTTTCCATTCCCAGGATAGGAAAGTTTTCAGCTTTTATCTTTTCAAATAAATTCTCTGCCCCTTTCTCTCTCTCTTTTGCTTCTGGGACCCCTGTAATGTGACTGTTAGTATGCTTGATGGTGTCACAGAAGTCTCTTAACACTAGTCTCATTTAGAACAATTTCTTCTTCTTTTTTCTGCTTCGCTTGGGTAATTTCGACTACTCTGTCTTCCAGTTCACTGATTTGTTCCCCTGTATCATCTAATCTGTTGATTCCTTCTAGTGTAATTTTTCAGTCATTGTACTCTTCAGCTCTGTTTGGTTCTTCTTGCTTATATTTTCTAAGTCTTTGTGAAACTTCTCACTGTGAACATCTTTTCTTCTCCCAGGTTTGTTGAGCATCTTTATGATTATTATCTTGAACTCTTTATTGGGTAGATTTGCTTATCTTCACTTTGCTTAGTTCTTCTGGGATTTTATCTGGTTCGTTTGTTTGCAACATATTCCTACGTTGCCTCATTTTACCTGATTCTCTGTGTTTATTTGTAGGTATTGTATAGATTGGTTACGTTTCCTGATCTTGGAGAAGTGGGTTTATGCAGGAGATGTCCTATGGGGTCCAGCAGCACACACCCTTCTGGTCCCTTGAGCTATGTGCTCTAGGAGTGCCCCCTGTGTGGGCTGCATGTGCCCTTCTGATGTGGTGGAGCCAACTACTATGGACACACTGGTAAGTGAGGCTGGTCCCTGGCCCAGTTGGCTGCCGAGCCCTGCCTGGTTTGGAGCCTGCCAGCTGCGGGTGGATGGGGCCAGGTCTTGGGGTGGCTGGTTGTTCAGCCTGGGGGTGTCCCGGTACTGCTGCCAACTGTCTGGTGGGCAGGGAATCCCCTGGCACTAAGGCTAGAGGGAGGACTCCAAAATGGCACTTGCCAGCGCCAAGGTCCTTGTGGTAGAGTGACCTCCCCAAAATGTCTGCCTCCAGCATCTGTGTCCCCACGGGGTGTCCCAGTTGCCTCCTATTTCTCCAGGAAGCTCTCCAAGATCAGCAAGTGGGTCTGACCTAGGCGTCTTTCAAATAACTGCCTCCGTACTGGGTCTCAGGGCATATGAGTTTTTGCATGAGCCTTTTAAGAGTGGAGTCTCTGCTTCTTACAGCTCTCCAGCTCTCCCACACGCAAGCCTTCAAAGCTAGATGTTCTGGGGGCTCCTCTCCCTGATGAAGGACTTCAACTTGTCCTGGATATTCAACTTCTGCAGTTACAGTCACTCCAGGTGCTACCAGTCCCCCAGCACACTGCTACCTCATGACAAGTTGAGGATCTTGGGCGTGAGGGGCAGGCTGTCTACCCCCAGGCCCTGGCCACTGCACCTAGTCCCCACTCATCACCCACTGACCCACTCATTGCTCCGAAGCTGGTCCAGGCCTTTCTGCCCTGTTTTAAATGAATTGAATATTCTTTGGAATTCCATTTTACCTTCTCTAGCTATTCCTATTTGAGGAATTTTTTTAGTGGTGTTTTAAAGACTACAATATACATCTTTGACTTACCATAGTTTATTTTATTTTATTTTTTTGCGGTACACGGGCCTCTCACTGTTGTGGCCTCTCCCGTTGTGGAGCACAGGCTCCAGACATGCAGGCTCAGCAGCCATGGCTCCGCGGCATGTGGGGTCTTCCCGGACAGGGGCATGAACCAGTGTCCCCTGCATCGGCAGGCGGACTCTCAACCACTGCGCCACCAGGGAAGCCCTACCATAGTTTATTTTTAAATAGTATATTATACTACTTTGTGAGCAGTATAAGAACCTTACGACAATATGGTTCTATTTATCTCCTCTTCCTTTTGTGCTCTGTCGTGTGTTTTACTTCTACATACGCTATAAACACCACAAAACATTGTTATTGTTTTTGCTTTAAGTAGCCCATAGTCTTTTAAAGCAGTTTAGATATAAGTGTATGTCTATCTCTTAAACATAATGAAATCGGTCTTTTTTTATTTACCCACATACTTTTCTTGTGTTCTTCATTCCTTCCTTCAGCTCTAAATTTCCATTTGGCATCATTTCTCTTTAGCCTGAGTAACTCTTTTAGCATTTCTTGTAGTGCGGCTCTTCTGGAGATGAAATTGCTTCACTTTGGTCAATCTGAAAATGTCTTTATTTTATGTTTGCTTTTGCAGGATATATTTTGCTGCATGTAGAATTCTAGGTTGTCTTTTTTTTTCTTCAAGTGCTTAAAAGTTGTCTTTTCATTGTCTCTGGCCCATCTTGTTTCTAATAAGAAGTCAGCAATCGTTCCTATTGTTGTTTCCTTGTATGTAATATATAATGGCTGCTGTTGAGATTTCCTCTTTATCTTGGTTTTCGGCAGTTTGAGTCTGATATGCCTAGGTGTGTGGTGTTTTGTGTGTGTGTGTGTGTGTGTGTGTGTGTGTCTGTGTGCACGCACACACATGCTCAGAGTTTGCTAATCGAAATCTTTAAAAAATTTTGGAAAATTCTCAGCCATTATCTCTTCAGTGATTTCTTCGGCCCCATTCTCTCTCCTTTTCCTGTCATAGTCTAATTATTACATCTATGTGTCCCATAGATCTCAGATACTTGATTGTATTTTCTCTCATTTTTATTTTTTCATTTCAGGTTATATAATTTCTACTGTCTTTAACTTTATAGATCTTTTTCTTCCTTCGTGTCCAGGATGCTTCTGATTCCATCAAATAAATTCTTCACTTGTAACAGCATATTTTTCGTTTCTAGCACTTCCATGTGATCCCTTTTTATCATTTCCATCTCTCTGCTGACATTCCCCATATGTTTGTGAATGTTCTCCGGCTTTTCTAGTAGGTCCTCTAACACATTTTTGTAGTTATTTTAAAGTCCCTCTCTCATAATTCCGATATCTGATTCATCTCCCAGTCTGCTTCTTTCCTCCCATGATCATGGGGTCCATTTCCTTGTTTCTTGGTGTGTCTCATAGTCTTCATTGTACATTGGACATAGTGTATAAAAGAGCATTAGTGGCTGAAATAAATAATATTTCCTCCAGAAAATCGCTCATCCCTGATTCTATCAGGATGCTAAGAATCCCTAGCCCTGTAGAAGCACCAAATAAGTACCAGTAAGACATCAGATGTTCCTTTGTTGATCTACAGCTTTCTGAACCATGAATGATGTCTCTCTCTGCTTCACAGTCTGAATTCTAGCTTTTCAAGTCACTGGAAATATCTCTTTGTCCTCCAGTCCCGTCCCTGCCTTTGTGCACCTAAGGAGACCTCCCTGTGCTCTACTGTCTTGCTTTCAGCCTGGCAGTTACTGCTTTGCACTCAGTAAAAGCCCAGGTGCTGCAGAGAGATTTCTCCTCTCCTCTTTCTGCCTTGCTACGTCTCTGCAACGGGCCACTGTCTCAACTCGGAAAAGGTCTGAGCACCTTATACGGGATCTCTCTAAGCACTTTTGCTCTCCTTTCAGCCTTCAGCATACTATCTATGTGCCCTTGTTGAAGGCCTGTGGGAAATAGTGGCAGGTAGGTGATACTCTTTCTGTGGCTGGGTTCCTTGGGATTCTAATGCATCATGGAAGCTCACGTGCGGTCTTTACAAAGTCATTAAAATATGGCTGGTTTCTCTTTATCACCTACTATGAAGTATTCTGTCCTCTTTCAGTTGCTCTGCTAGAATGAAAACACCTATAGGTCTCTACTCTTAAAGAAAGGCCTCTTTACTTTCTAGATTTTCATTTGGTTAGATTTAGTTCTATCCTCAGATCTCTGGTGGGTTTAAAAAATTATGATTTTGTAGGTTATATGGTTTGTTGTTATTGTTAGGGTGGTAGCAACTACCCTTGTGACTCGAACTGAGAAGGCCTCGGCTTTTAATGGCCTCTAATGAATAGGAGACAAAGTCTGGATCCAAAGAAGGGTGGGAAGTAGAATCCAAGATTCTAGCATAAGCCAGAACTCTAAGAAGGGTTGATGTAGAAAATAATGTTTCAAAGGGAGGTTTGTCTGTTTGCATGTGGCTCTAGGATAAGCAGGGAAAGAAAGATCGAAAGAGAAAGAAAGAGAGAAAGAAGGAAAGAACGAAGGAAAGAAGGAAGGAAGGAAAGAAAGAAAGAAAGAAAGAAAGAAAGAAAGAAAAAGAAAAGAAAGTAAGCTCACACTCGTGCTGATTTGGGGACATAATTCATGCCACCTACATGGTCTGAATACCAGATGCCTGGCACTAGTGGGTCAAATCTTCCCTGTGTAATTCATGTGAAACATTGATTTCAGCTCTTCCTATGCCTAGGATAGTCATGACCTACAGTCCTGAAGTACACAGCTGTTCCAAATCACTCGATGCTGGACATCCTAACTGATGTTTTTGCCGTTCATGCATCAACTGAGCCCTCTCATCATTTTACAAAGGAAGGGACTCAAGTGTGTCAGTACAGGAGAGAAAGTAAAGAAGATCTGCACACCATGGTTCCTTAAGATGGAGGGCAGGCTGCATGCTGATATAAGCTACCCTGCCAGTTTCATGGGTGTCATCAACATTGACAAGAGTGGTGGGAATTTCCATCTGATCTGTGACCCAAGTTGTTCATCAGATTGTGCCCGAGGAGGCCAAGTATAAGTTCTGTGAAGTGAGGAAGATCTTTGTGGGCACCATCCAGATGGACATCTTCTGGATTGATTTGGACCTTGGCCAAATCAATTAGCCATTTCATCAAGTTCTGCTAACCCATGTACATTGATGGGGAGTGCTAACCTGGGACAGATTGATGGTATCACCAACACACACACACACACACACACACACACACAGAAAGAGAGAGAACCTGACTCTTGACCTGAGTCATGTGTAGGAAGCCAACGGCAATAGCTTTGCCACCAGGCTTTCCCAACATATTCATCATTGGAGAAAACAGCAAACGATGCATTTCCCTGCATCGAAGAAAGAGTACTTGCCTCAGTATTGCTGAAGACAGAGACAAAGACAACAGAGCAATGGGTGGGATGATTTCCAGAGGAGAGAAGTAGAGAGCTTCTTTGGCTAATTAAAGATGTATTAGCAGGGAGGAGAAAACAGAAACAAAACATTATTTTCAGAGAATTACCACCAAAGGAACATGCACTCACAATTAAAAAAAAAAAATTACTAAAACACATGAAGAAACAAGCCCAAATAAACAAAAGTCAGCAGAAAAAAATATAAGAAACTAAAGTGTCAGCCTCCCAAGATTGATATTGGAATTATTAGACTACACAGCAAGAACGTTTAATCTATCTAAGTTTTAGCTGCATGAATGAAAATGAGAATCTTAAAATCATAGCGCTGAATGAAAATAAGAGCAAGTCCCCAATCAATAAAATGGGTAAATGAATTTTAATCCATTTATACCACACAATATCATAGAGCAGTTTTAAAAAATGCACTAGAAATGTGCATATCAAGATGGGGGAATCTCAGAAATAGAAAGATGAGTGAGAGAAACGTTAAAAAATGCATATGAATTCTTTATATAAGTTTCAAGACCTGTAAAAATTAAATATTATATTAGTTAGGGATACGTAATAAAACTTTTTTAAAGTAGCTAGTAATTTATAATTCAGAATGCTGGTTTCATAGGGATGAAAAGGGGAGGGAGAAGCTCAGAGAGGGGGCATGGTGGGCTTAAAAGATTTATTGGGCTGTGTTTTATTTCTTAAGCCAGGAGGTTTAATGTAAAGGTATTTGTTTTTAGTAACATCACTTAAGTATATGAGTACAGTTTATTCATTATTTTGTATAAATAAATTATTTTTTTAAAAACTCAAATAAATCTTGTGTTAAGGTCAGTGGCCTAAATCCTTGCTAGGAAGACCTCACTGAATAAAAAAACCATTCTCTTTCTTGGAAGACAAAATATCAAATAGGTCCATCTAGTGGTGAATTAGAGAATCTCAAATACAGGGATACTCCAGCTGAAGGAATACCCTGGGATGTAAGGCATTTACTCAAAAATAGCCCATTCAGTGAACATTGGGGTGCATGTATCTTTTTTTTTGGCCCCACCGCGCGGCATGCGGGAACTTAGTTCCCCGACCAGGGATTAAACCTGCACCCCCTGCGTTGGAAGCATGGAATCTTAACCACTGGACTGCCAGGGAAGTCCCTGTATCTTTTCGAATTACGGTTTTCCCCAGATATTAAAAAAAAAATAGCCCATTCAAAAACCACGTACACAAATAGAAAAAAAAAATCTTGATTGATTGAATGAAGAACTCTTTGTCTTCAGACACATGGTAAAATTCTTTGGTTTGTCTCTAACTGGTTGAAAGACTAAAACTCAACCTCAGGTAATTTGTGAGACCCCAGCCTCCTTTGTCTGCATCACTTCTGCCCCTCGTTGGCAGGTTTCCCCCCTCACTTCAGGTGCTGCGGTGCTTTCCTCCAGACCTCCTGTTAGTAACTGCGTCTTCCCTGCCTGAGCATTGGATGACTCCTTCCTACCCCATTCTTCACCTGAGCTCAGTGCTGCTCTCACCTCTGCTTTAGAGCCATGGCGTATATACTCAGGCAGCTATTCAAGATTTAGGTCCCTCTGTATGTACGAACATACCGTTAAATGAAACTCGGCAGGGGATGGAACTGCACGTAGCATGTGTTCCCATTCATACTTTTTAAAAGGATGTATATGTTGTCACGTATATAGAATATCTGGGGAAGGACATACAAGAAACTGATAAACCTTTAGGGAAGGGCACTCTGGAGAAATTAAGTGAGAAAGAAACTTACATTTGGTTTTTTACTATTTATTGATGCTGATTGAGTTTTGTTACAATGTGCATGTGTGACTTCATACAAATTTTAAAGAGAAAATAGTGTGTTCTATATATGTAGATGCTATCACACTGATAAATAAGCTTCCTACAGATAAAGAGCATTGATGCTTTCTAATGGATGTTATATCTTAGTGGTTATAAACCAACGCTGTGGTATAAGGCAGCCTTCGATTGTCAGGGGAATGGTCTTGCCTGGATTGAAAGAATCTCTCTTGCATGTCTTTGGTTATATTCATTGCCCTTAATACTTAGCTGCGCCTTTAGCTTTAAATGGTTTATCTGACAACTGACATGTTTTTCCAATTAGGTTGAAAAAAATCAGTTTAGGCGTTTTATTGACGTTGGAGCCTTGATACTTTATAAATTGCCTGAAATCTAACAGTATTTCTGACCTGCACTTGACCTTTGCAGGATCTACCTTGGACTCTAATTGGAAGAAACACTGTAATTCCTTTTGTATAGCAAACTCCCGAATGAACATGCAATCAAGTGTCACTTCAGCAAAAGCATGAGTGTTTCCTGAGCAGATCTTTTGTAGTGGATGGCATGCTTGTTTCCTCAACATTCCTTCTCCCTTCCCATTGTGTGGCAGCAATGAGCTTTGAGGAAGTGAGCTGAGCTCCATTGATGGGCTCTGGTCAGGAAGCCAGGGATTACTTCAAGGACCTAGTCCTACCTTTGTGTGAGGGGATGTAAACTGGCCCCCAAAGGCTGAAGATAAAGACTTTCCATTTGTTTTCTTAGGGAGAGGCAATTTCTCTCAACTGCTGGATGTAAATAAAGAAGTCAGCGGGCCTTACTGTAACCAGCAGCTGTCCTACAACCCAGAGGGGGACGAGTCACCAGTCGTAGAATGATACAAACCCTGTGGTTACAGAGCAAAGAGATAGAAAGAACCTATGTTCTTGATGACACAAGTGAGTTGCTCAAACAACCAACCCTGGAGGCTGACCCATCTCTGGACTTTGTGTAAATGCCAGCTGGTCAGTTTTTTAGTGTTTGAGTCAAATGCGCTTGGTTGATTTTTCTATTTCTTCCAACTGGAAGCATCGTGGAGCATATTTCAATAGAACAGTAAGAAAAACCCTCAATATATAAATTATGTCTAAGCTAGATCTTGAATACCCTTCTCCAGATGAATTTCTTGAATATTTTAATTATAGAAGTGTAAATATATTTTAGAGTATGGATATTCATAAGAAGGATTGGATTTTACATTCTCATATTAGTATGGTAGAGTGTCTTTATCTGTTCAGGCTGCTAGAACAGAATACCATAGACTGTGTGGCTTAAGCAACAAACATGTATTTCTCATGGTTCTGGAGGCTGGAAGTCCAACTTGTCAGCATGGTCAAGTTCTTGGTGAGAGCCTTCTTCCTGGTTTACAATGGCCACCTTTTTGCTGTATCCTCTCATGGCAGAGAAAGATAATCTCTCTCATGTTTCTTTTTATAAGAGCACTAATCTCATTCATGAGAGCTCCATCCTCATGACCTAATTACTTCCCAAAGGCCCTACCTCCAAATATCATCACAGTGGGGATTAGGGCTTCAACATATGAATTTGGGAAAGACAAACTTTCAGTGCATAGAGTGGAGTATAACATGAATAGTATTAAACACTAATCTAGATAAATCTTCTATTGTTAGAGACAGAGAAAGAACCCTAGATTAACCATTAAGCAAATAAGCACATGTTCAGGTGTTTTAGTTCATTTGCGCTGTTATGACAAAAATACCATAAACTGGTTGGCTTATAAAGAACAAACATTTATTTCTGACAGTTCTGGAGGCTGGGAAGTCCAGGATCAAGGCTCCGGCAGATTCATTGTCTGATGAGACAGACATGGAAGACATTCACTTCCTGGTTTGTAGATGGCCATCTTTTTTTGCTGTATCCTCACACAGAGAAAGAGGTAAGGGATCTCTCTGGGACCTTTTATATAAGGACACTAATTCCATTCATGAGGGCCCACCCTCATGACGTAATCACCTCCCCCCAAATCACTCCTTTTAACATCATCACGTTAGGGTTTAGAAACTAACACTGTGACTCAGAAGCTATATATAAGTTCGTTGGCTTTTTACTTATGTATCTATATCTACTCTGCTGATCGTAGACTGTAAACTCCTAATTCAATTCCTTTCATGGTTTTAGATACATTGAAATTTTCCATTTTTCCTTAAGTCAGTTTTAGTTAGTAACATTTGTGTTTGCAGGAAATTATCTGTGTTTTCTAACTTAATGGCAGAAAGTTGTCCACAATATTGTTTTATTTTAAAAATCCCTGGTGTACTTGTTATATCCTTTTTTATTCCAACAATTTTCTACTTTCTCCCTGACTTTCTCTTTACCAGTCATGATGTCAGGGATTTTATTTTCTCTCACTTTACTAGTCTTACTAAGCAACCATCTTTTTTTTTTTTTAATTTATAAATTTATTTATTTATTTTTAGCTGCATTTGGTCTTCGTTGCTGCATGTGGGCTTTCTCTAGCTGTGTTGAGCTGGGGCTACTCTTCGTTGTGGTGCGCGGGCTTCTCATTGAGGTGGCTTCTCTTGTTGCGGAGCACAGGCTCTAGGCATGCAGGCTTCAGTAGCTGTGGGACACAGGCTCAGTAGTTGTGGCTCGCAGGCTGTAGAACGCAGGCTCAGTAGTTGTGGTGCATGGGCTTCGTTGCTCTGTGGCATGTGGGATCTCCCTGGACTAGGGCTCAAACCCGTGTACCCTGCATTGGGAGGCGGATTCTTAACCACTGTGCCACCAGGGAAGTCCCACTAAGCAACCGTCTTGATGATGGTAAATAATCAAAAAAAAAAAAAAAAAAAAAGAACAAAAAGGAGAGAAAAGAAAGTAAGGAAAAGGGACTATTCATTCCATATATTAGAATGCATTTTAAATCTAGCACTGATATAAAAACAGAAATTTCAAATAGTATGGCAAAGTGGAAAATCTATAAATATGTGAAATTACACATAAAAATTTAATATATAATGAGTATCATAAGTGAGATTAATATGTGTGTATATATATTTGTGTGTGTATAAGTATATGCATATAATATATACACTTTGTAAACCTCATCAGTAAAGTACATGAACAGTCTAATTACACAAAAGGAAAATCAACTAATAAACAGTTTTAAATCTAATATTGGTAATCATAGTAACACAAATCTAAACAGCAATAAAATACCACTTACATCTACAAATAAGAAAAAAGATAAAACAGCAAGTGTAATATTTACGTAGGTGTGTCTCCAAGGTAATTTTTTTTTTTTTTTTTTTGCGGTACGCGGACCTCTCACTGTTGTGGCCTCTCCCGTTGCGGAGCACAGGCTCTGGACGCGCAGGCTCAGCGGCCATGGCTCACGGGCCCAGCCACTTCACGGCATGTGGGATCTTCCCGGACCGGGGCACAAACCCGTGTCCCCTGCATCGGCAGGCGGACTCTCAACCACTGCGCCACCAGGGAAGCCCCAAGATAATTTTTAAGCTCAACGTTTTTAAGAATTATTCTTTAATTCATTTTGAATCCCTATTTGACAATATGCATTAAAAATCCATAGAAATTCATACCCTCTGTTCTAATGAAGCATATCATAAGGATTTATCTTAAAATAATTCAAAAGATAAAACCATATTCATGGTGATGTTTACCACAGCATTAAATTATAAAGTTGAAATTGGAAAAAACTTAAAATGTTCAATGATAAATGCAGTGATTAGGAAAAGCATCATCTATAAACTGGGTTAAACATGATGTGCTTCTTAAAAATTAGAAAAGTGAAGTTTGGTGTGTGTGTATCACCATTTACTGAGCACTGGCTATGAAGCAGATACTTTATATATATTTATTTCCAAAGCTCATATTCACTCTGCAAGTTAAGTATTTTTCATTCTCAGTTTAAAGAATCTGGGTCCAGTTGCTCTGTGAGATTAAGTCACGTGTTCAAGGCAGCATAGCTAGTGAGTGATGGAGCTGGGCCTTGATCCCATGCCAGTACAGTGCCTGCCACACCCAGGGCCTGGTCAAAGGGGACAGGCCCGGCTCACAATTCCTGCTGAGGGAACAGCCTTTGGTAGCACATTCTGTACTATGTGATTTCTGCATCTTTAGCCCATCCACCCCTCCTACCACCACCGAGGCTGGGGCCTCACCTAAGGGCAGCCAGTCCAAAGTCAGGCTAGTAGCTCATGATATGGTCTGTCATGGAAGGCTCTGCTAGAGAGGAGATGAATTATCTAAATTCTCACTCTTATTGGTTTAATTTTAGAAATAGGAAGCAAATCAGGCAGTTGTTGGGAAAAGAGGCTGGGAGAATGTTAGACAAGCCAGAGGGCTTTTAATAATACTCTCAAGAACACTGCTAACTAGGTGAGACAGAACTAGACTGCTAGATCACCCATGCCAGAAAGACTGAGGTGGGTTCAACTCAGGCAGAAAAAAAGTAATCAAAAAGTAAAGGGAAATAGTTGTCGACCACACTAAATTCTGCTAACAGTGCCTGTATGTCCGTAATCATATTCGTTACATACTCTAGTCCCTTCATGACCTTGTCACTTCTGCAGGCTCATCTCTTAACTCCACCCAAGCCAAACAATTCAGGTGTCTGGGGGTATACTGTGCTGGTGATCAATGTTGCCTTTCAGCTCCAAATTCACCCTTTCGCCTGAATGAATAAGTACATCATGCTGTCCCCTCCCTGGAAAGTATCTTCACTTGTCTAGCTTATTCCCTTGCATCCTACAAGACTTGGCTCAAGAGAAAGTACCTCTAAGGAGCTTCCCGTGATCTTCTCCATCAAACGGAATCCACATAAGCACGATTCCATGGAGACCCTCTTGGCTATATAACAGCTTCATATCAGGAGAAGTTAATCTGAGTAATGATCAGATATAAAATGAGCAGAAAACAGAAGAGAGGAGTAGGTAGCAGATGTTACAAGGACTGACAGGAACCAACCTAATACCAATCCCTAAATGTGCTAGAGGAAAGTGCTCCCTCAAGAAAGGGAGGCACTAGCAGGTGCAAACTAGTATATATAGAACGGATAAACAACAAGGTCCTACTGTATATACAGCACAGGGAACTATACTCAATATCCTGGGATAAACTGTAATGGAAAAGAATATAAAAAAGAATGTATATATATGTATAACTGAATCACTTTGCTGTACAGCAGAAATTAACACAACATTGGAGATTGACCATACCTCAATTTAAAAAATAAATTAAAAAAAAAAAGGGACCTCCTTGGTGGCACAGTGGTTAAGAATCTGCCTGCCAATGCAGGGGCCGTGGGTTCGAGCCCTGGTCCAGGAAGATCCCAGGTGCCGCGGGGCAACTAAGCCCGTGTGCCACAACTACTGAGCCTGCACTCTAGAGCCCGTGAGCCACAACTACTGAGCCCACGTGGCACAACTACTGAGGCCTGTGCGCCTAGAGCCTGTGCTCTGCAACGAGAGAAGCCACCACAATGGGAAGCCCGCGCACCGCAGCGAGGAGAAGCCCCTGCTCGCCGCAACTAGAGAAAGCCCACGCACAGCAACGAAGACCCAGCGCAGCCAAAAACAAACAAACAAATAAATAAATAAGGGAGGCAGACACTTGGGTTAGAATCATTCACATATCCTTATCTTACCTCCTGAGTTAAAGTAGATATATTTTAAGATATCTACATACATACATGTATATATATTATTATACTTATATATATGTGTATATAATTGAAAGTTTGAAATCAACAGACTTTTTATCCATTTGTAACTGGGACAAAACTGATATGATTCTAAATTAATGAGAATGACACACTATAATAGCAATTTGTGTTGCAAACACAACACAACAATTTGTGTTGCAACCATCTGTACTACACAAATAAATTTGCCTCTGAGTCTGCAAGACAGCACTTTCCCAGAGTCCTACAGAGAGTCCAGATGCAGATTTTCCTGGCTCACTGCCTTTGCTTTATCCATTTGGCTAACCAGCTCGTGCGCAAATTTATATGTAAAATTAAAAAGCTGGCTCAGGCCTCGAGAGTGAGGTGCAGAAATAATAACAGCAATTTGTATTTATGTAAGTAGAATATTTATCCTAAGTGATCAGATCATATCAAAATGTTCTCTCATTCATTTACAGCCATTTATTCAAAGCAGAGAAAGTATAAATAAATATTTCAAAAGCATGATTTGGTGAGAAGTATACCCAGCAGTCTACATTGGTTTAAACCAGACATGGGTGTTGTGATTTGTATGTCCCTTAGGGAATGTTTCTTTAAATTCAGAAATGCTGCTTTTTACCAACAGATTGAGATCCCATAAAGTTGTATTTCTTCATCTACTGTGCCTAAGATCTACGAAACACTGAGCTCAGAACTAGAAATAAACAGAACTGTAAGACTCAAACTTTGTAATGCAAGAAATTTACAGCTTAATTTTTCTCCCCCCACCCAGCTTTATTGAGATATAATTGACATATAATATGGTATAAGTTTAAGGGGCACAGTGCGATGATACATGTATATATGGCAAAATGTTTACCACAGTAAGGTTAGTTAGCACATCCTTCACCTCACATAAATACCATTGTTGTTATTGTGAGAACATTTAAAATCTAACCTTATAGCAACTTTCAAGTGTACAATACAATGTTGTTAACTATAGTCACCATACTGTACATTAGCCACCCCCCCAAACTTATTCCTCTTATAATTTGAAGTTTGTACCCTTTGGCCAACATCTCCTCTTCCCCCATTCCCAGCCCCTGGTAAGCATACTTCTACTCTTTGCTTCTATGAGTTCAGCTATTTTAGAGTTTACTATAAGTGAGATCATATAGCATTTGTCTTTCTCTACTTATTCTATTTAGCATAATGCCCTCAAAGTCCATTTATGTTGTCAAGAATGGCAAGAGTTCCCTTTTTTAAAGGGTGAATAAACACTCCACCATGTATATCTATATCTAAATCTAGATTCATCCATTTATAGACACTTAGGTTGTTTCCATGTCTTGGCTATTGTGAATAATGATGCGGTAACACAGAATAGTGATTTCATTTCCTTTGGATTTCTACGCAGAAGTGGAATTGCTGGATCGTATGGTAGTTGTATTTTTAATTTTTTGAGGAAACTCCATACTGCTTTCCACAGTGGTTGTACCAATTTACATTTCATCAACAATGCACAAGGGTTCCCTTTCTTCACATCCTTGCCAACACATGTTATCTCTTATCTTTTCTGATAATGACCATTTTAACAGGTGTGAGGTGATATCTCACTGTGGTTTGGATTTGCATTTCTCTGATGATTAGTGATGTTGAGCACATTTTCATGTGCCTGTTGGTCGTTTGTTTGTCTTATTTGGAAAAATATCTATTCAGGCCCGTTGCTCATTTTTTAATAGGATTATCTGTGAGTTTTTAATTTTGCTATTGAGTTATATGAGCTCCTTTTATATTTTAGATATTAACTTCCTGTCAGAGAGATGGTTTGCAAATATTTTCTCCTATTCCATAGGTTGCCTTTCATCTTGTTCATTGTTTCTTTTGCTGTGCAGAGCTTTTTACTTTGATGTACTCCCACTTACTGATTTCTTTCCTTTGCTGCTTGTGTTTTTAGTGTCATATCAAAAAAGCCTTGCTAAGACCAGTATCAAGGAGATTTTTATCTATGTTTTCTTCTAGGAATTTTATGGTTTTAGGTATTACATTTAAGCTCTTAATCCATTTCAAGATAATTTTTGTGAGTGGTATTAGGGCATCAATTTTCATTCATTTGCATGTGATTATCCAGTTTTCCCATCACCATTTATTGAAGAGACTGTCCTTTACCCATTGAGTATTCTTGGATCCCTTGTCAAATATTGGATGACTGTGTATTTATTTCTGGGCTCTCCATTCTATTCCATTGGTCTTTGTGTCTTTTTTTATGCCTGTATCATGAAGTAATTGCCTTGAAATCAGGAAGTGTGATGTCTTCACCTTTGTTCTTTCTCAAGATTGCTTTGTCTATTGGGGGTCTTTTGTAGTTACTTATGAATTTTAGGGTTGTTTTTTCTATTTCTGTAAAAAATACAACTTTGATGGAGTTTGCAGTCTGTCCTTAGATGGCTTTGGGTAGTATAAACATTTTAACAATGTCAACTCTCCCAGTTCATGAACATGAAATATCTGTGCATTTATTTGTGTCATCTTCAATGTCTTTCATCAGTGTCTTACAGTTTTTACTTCCTGGTTAAATTTATTCCTAAGTAGTTTATTCTTTTCGATACTATTGTAAATGGGATTGTTTTATTTCTTTTTCAGATAGTTATTGTTAGTGTACAGAAATGCAACTGATTTTTGTATATTGATTTTGTATCCTGTAACTTTACTGGACTCATTTGTTTCTATTTCTTTTTGGCTGCACCATGCAGTTTGCAGGATCTTAGTTCCCTGACCAGGGATTGAACCCAGGCCCCTGCAGTGAAAGCACTAAGTCCTAACCACTAGACTACCAGGGAGTTCCCTCTAATGTTTTTTTTATGGTGCCCTTAGGATTTTCTATATACAGGATTATGTCGTCAGCAAACCAAGACAGTTTTACTTCTTCTTTTCTGATTTGGATGCCTTTTATTTCTTCTAATTGCCTAATTGCTCTGGCTAGGACTTCTAGTACCATGCTAAATAGGAACAGTAATAGTGGGCACCCTTGTCTTGTTCCTGATCTTAGAGGGAAGCTTTCTACCTTTCACTGTTGAGTATGATGTTAGCTGTGGACTTGCCATATATTGCCTTTATTATGTTTAGGTATGTTCCTTCTGTACCCACTTTGTTGAGAGTTTTTGTCATGAAACTATGTTGACTTTTGTCAAATGCTTTTTCTGCATCTATTGAGATGATCATGTGATTCACATTATTAATTTGCATGTGTTGAACCATCCTTGCATCCCAGAGATAAATCTCACTTGCTCATGATGTATGATCCTTTTAATGTGCTATTGAATTTGGTTTGCTAGTATTTTGTTGAGATTTTTCGCATCTGTATGTATCAGGGATATTGACCTGTTGATATTGATCAACGTTTTCTTTTCTTGTAGTGATATTATCTGGCTTTGGTAACAGAGTAATGCTGACCTTATAGAATGAGTTTGGGAGTGTTCCCACCTCTTTAACTTTTTGGAAGAGTTTGAGAGGGATTGATATTAATTCCTCTTTAAATGTTTGGTAGGATTAATCCATGAAACCATCTTGTTATGGGCTTTTCTATGTTGGGAGGTTTTTGTTTAGCAATTCACTCTCCTTATTCATTATTGGTCTGTTCAGGTTTCCTGTTTTCTTCCTGAGTCAGTTTTGGTAGGTTGTAAGTTCTAGGAATTAATCCATTTTTTCTAGGTTTGTCCAATTCGTTGACATATAATTGTTCATAGTTGTCTTTTATAATCCTTTGGGTTTCTGTGTATTGGTTGTAATGTCCCCTCTTTCATTTATAATATTATTTATTTGAGCCCTCTTTTTTTTCTTAGTAAGTCTAGTTGAAGTTTTCAATTTTACTTAACTTTTCATAAAACCGTTTTGTTACATTCTCTATTTCTGCCCAGATCTTTGTTATTTCCTTATTTTCTGTTAATAATTGACTCTGGGCTTAGTTTTTTCTTTTTCTAGTTCCTTGAGGTGTAAAGTTAGGTTGTTTATTTGAGATCTTTCTTTTTTCTTTTTTTTTTTTTTTTTTTCCTCCCTCACTCCCCTCTTTTTTCTTAATATACACATTTATTGCTATACACTTCCCACCTGAACAATTTTTGCTGTATCTCATATGTTTTGGTATGTTGTTTCCATTTTCATTTGTTTGAAGATATTTTTTGATTTCCCTTTTGATTTCTTCTTTGACCCATTAGTTGTTCAGGAGTGAACAACCACATTTTTATGGATTGTCAAGCTTTTCTCTTTTTGTTGATTTCTAATTTCATACCATTGTGGTTGGAAAAGGTACTTGGTATGATTTCAATCTTTTTAAAATTGATAAGTCTTGTTTTGTGGCCTAACATACAATCTATCCTAGAGAATGTGACATGTGCGCTTAGGAATGTGTCTTCTGCTGCTTTTGGATGGAATACTCTATATATTTCTGCTAGATCCACTTGGTCTAAAATATAATTCAAGTCCAGTGTTTCTGTATCAATTTTCTGTCTCGATGATCTATCCTTTGCTGAAAACTGGATATTTAATTTTCCTACCATAATTTTATTGTTGTCTATTTCTCCCTTGTATCTGTTGGTGTATGCTTAATATAGTTAGGAGCACCAATGTTGCATACCTATATATTTATAATTGTTATATCCTCTTGATACATTGACCTCTTTATCATTTTATAATGACCTTCTTTGTCTCTTAATATGGTTTTTGACTTAAAGTCTATTTTGTCTGATGTAAGTGTAGCTACCCCTGCTCTCTTTTGGTTTCCATTTACATCAAATATCTTTTTTGATTCCTTCACTTTGACCCTGAATGTGTCCTTAAAGTCACAGTGAGTCTCTGGTAGACAGCATGTAGTTGGGTCTTGTTTTTTTATCCATTCAGTCACTCTGTATACTTTGGTTGGACAATTTAATCCATTTACGCTTAAATTAATCATTGGTCAATAAGGACTTATTAATGTCACCTTGTTAATTGTTTTCTGGCTGTTCCATAGTTCTTTTGTTCCTTTCTTCACCTCTTGCTGTTTTCCTTTGTGCATTGAGGATTTTCAGTAGTGGTGTACTTTAATTTCCTGCTTTTTAGTGTGTCTTTACCTATTATAGATTTGGTTTTGTGACTACCCTTATGCTTACATGAAACTTCTTTTTTTTTTAATTTTTAAAAAAATATTTATTTGGCTGCACTGGGTCTTTAGTTGGGGCATGTGGGATCTTCATTGCAGGGGACGGGATCTTCATTGCAGCTTGCAGGATCCTTTTAGTTGAGGCGTGTGGAATCTTTAGTTGTGGCATGCGGGCTCTTAGCTGCAGCATGCAGGATCTAGTTCCCTGACCAGGGGTCGAACCTGGGTCCCCTGCATTGGTAGCACGGAATCTTAACTGCTGGACCACCAGGGAAGTCCCTACGTGAAACTTCTTATAGACAGGTTTAAGAGTCTATGTTAAGTGATAACAACTTAATTTCAATTGCATGTAAAAACTCTACCCTTTTATTCCCTCCTCCACATCTTATTATTTTTATGTCACAATTTACATGTTCTTATGCTGTGTATCCATTAACAGATTATTGTAGCTATAGCTATTTTTAATACTTCTGTCCTTTTACCTTTATGCTGGAGTTTAATATTAGCACCCACCATGTTACAGTATTGGAGTATTCTGAGTTTGATTATATATTTTTCTAGTGTGTTTTGTATTTTCATATATATTTTCATGTTACTAATTAGCATTCTTTCATTTCAGCTTGAAGAACTCCTTTCCACATTTCTTGTAAGGAAGGTGTAGTTATGGTGAACTCCCTCAGCTTCTGTGTGTCTGAGAGTCTTTATCTTTTCTTTATTTCTGAAGGACGACTTTGCTGGGTAGTGTATTCTTGGCTGGCAGGTTTTTTTCTTTCAGCACTTTGAATGTATCATCCCACTCTTTTGCAGCCTATAATGTTTTTGCTGAGAAAGCAGCTGATAGCTCTATGGGGATTCCCTTGTAAGTCACAAGCTTCTATTCTCTTGCTGCTCTCCAGATTCTCTCTTTGTCTTTGATTTTAGACAGTAGTATTATAATATATCTTGGGGAAATCATTTGGGGTTGAAATTTTGGGGTGACCAGTTAGCTTCATGAACTTGGATGTCTAATTCCCTCCTGTTTTGGGAAGTTCTCAGCCATTATTCTTTAAGTAAGTTTTCTTTTTTTTTTTTTGCCTTGTTCTCTCAGTTTATTTTATTTTTCTTTGAATTTTTAAATTTATTTATTTAATATATCAGGTTCTTATTACTTATCTATTTTATACATATTAGTGTATATATGCCAATCTCAATCTCCCAATTCAGAAAATGTGGAACGCTTCACAAATTTGCGTGCCATCCTTGCGCAGGGGCCATGCTAATCTTCTCTGTATCATTCCAATTTTAGTATATGTGCTGCCAAAGTGAGCACAAGTAAGTTTTCTTTCCCTTTCTTCCTCTCTTCCCCTTCTGGGACTCTAATAATGCATCAATTGTTTCTTTTAAGGATGCCCCATACGTTCTGTAGGCTTCTTTTCATTCCTTTTAATTTTTTTCTTTTTGTTCCTCTGACTGGATAATTTCAAATGATCTGTCTTTGAATTATTGATTGATGCTTTCTTCTGCTTATCCAGTTGGCTATTGAACTTCTCTGTTGAATTCTTCAGGTCAGTCACTGTGTTTTTCATCTCCAAAATTTCTGTTTAGTTCTTTCTTGTGTTTTCTCTTTCTTGAACTCCTCATTTTGTTTCATATTGTTTTCCTGATTTTCTTAAATTGTTTATCCGTGTTCTCTTGTAGCTCTCTGAGCATCTCGAGAACAATTATTTTGAATTCTTTATCAGGCATTCATGTATCTTCATTTTCTTGAGGTTACTGGAAGTTTACTGTGTTCCTTCAGTGGTGTCATGGTTCCATGACTCTTTGTGATCTCTCTAGCCTTGTATGTGAAGAAACAGTCCCTTTCAGATTTTATGGACTGACCTTGGCAAGGAAAGACCTCTACAGCATGCTGGAGCATGTTGTGACTCTAGGTCCACACATGTGGGGACTTGTGATGGTCCATGTCCAGGGGTTATGATGTCTCATCAGCTTGGGCTACTAGGGTCCATGACATCAACAACTGCATGGTCCTAGACGAGGACTGCAAGGGTCTGCAGTGGCTGCAGGGCCTGTTAGTGTCCTCATTGGTGCCTCCAGTTCCAGTGGCTAGGGACCAGGGCAGGCAGTGGTGGTGGCCAGAGCTGGTGATGTGCAGACACTTGTCTGTGGGGGCTGGGTACAGATGCCTTGTAGTGGCATGGACCAGGTACAGAGAAGCACATAGTGGTGGTGGCCAGGGTCAGCAGCAAGGTGCCAGGGCCAACTGTGGGTGCATTGGCAGCTGCACGGGCCCTGGCTGTCAGTGTCCACTCTGTGGCTACAGGGTCTCCCTGTGGGCACAGCAGAGCTGTGGAGGCCAGCAATAGGAGTTGGCCTGGGGACAGGCAAGTGCATAGGTGGAGGGTCTAGCTGCAGGTGAGTCGAGCAGGACAGGCCAGTGTCAGGAGACAGGGCTGGATCCAGGCCCACAAGCCACTGTAGGGCCCCTGGCTATTGGCATTCACTCCTGTGCCTGCAGGATCTCCTCAAGGGTGTGCACATAGCAGTGGAGACTAGTGATGGAAGTCAGGCCAAGCGTGTGCAGGTACACAGCTAGAGGGGCTAGCTAGCCCCAGATGTGCACAGAGTGTGTGGAGGGGTCTGCTGCCAGGGTCTAGGCTGGCATCTTGTATTCATATAGCCACAGAGGCTGGGGCTGGCTGCCAGTATGGATCCCGGCTGTAGGGGTGAGGGAAGTCGAGGATGGATGCTCAGGTGGCTGGCATCTGTGATCAGGAAAACCTTTGGAGGAAGTCTCAATGGTGGACTCTGTAGGGGGTCCATGCTGGCTCTGCTGGGCATTGGTTTCTTCAGTGGCAAAAGCTGCTGGTGTCCTCTGCAGAGCAGGTCACTGGGAACCACGGTCGCTCCGCTATGTGGCTAGTACTGATAGCCCTGCTTTTCTTCCTTGTCCCTAGCTATGTCTATATGTCTCAGCCTTTTCAGTTTCTGGGTGGGGTGAGACCAATGTGAGCCCCTTGTGCAGTGCCCTAAGCAGCTGGTAAAGCTCTCACTCTCCCTTCCCAGCGAGGGGAGCTCTTCAAGCTGCGGAGCTCCCTCCTGGTGCTGAACAGGGTTCACCTGGGGGGTGGGATGATGCAGGCAACATGATTCTGTTCTTCCTTTTTTGTGTGGTTATTCTCGGGTGTTTTGTTCTACTGTGTTGCTGAAGTTTCTTAAGTGGACTCTGAACTCCCTCAGAGCCATTTTTGTTTGTGAATAGCTGTCTAATTGTTGGTCTTTGTCAGGGGCTGGAGGGTGGTGTCTCCTACTCTGCCACAATGGTCACGTCACTCAGCCTAATCTTTCTTAACAGTAATTTTGCACCGCTTCTAAAAATAAGACACATACTCTAGTATGCTTTTAAAAATATCTTACTACGGATTTAATACAGACTAATTGTAAAAAATTTAAAACTACAGAAAAGTAAAAAGAAGAAAATGAAGCCATCTGCAATCTTAATACTCAAAAATAACTGCTATTAACCAGTCGGTACACTTTTCTTTTAGTCTTTTTTAAATGCTCATATTAAAATATAAATTTTACGTAGTTCATACAGATCTTAATTTTCAAATGAAACAATGTGAATTTTCTGAAGTGGCAAAATATTCTTCACAAACTTTATTTTAAAGACTGCAAACTTATTTATTATATACAACCAATAAATATTATGTTTTACACACATCTGATTACGTCAATTCCCCATTGCTCTCAGGTTTAAGTACAAACTTGGCATGGCCTACGAGACTGTTCTTAAACTTTCCCTTGCCTTGTCTCATGCTTCTTTTTCCTCCTTTACGTTCTAGACTGAGGGTGTACTCACTCAGTTTCCATGTATCATATTCTCTCTCACTTCCAGGACTCTGTCCATGCTGATCATTCTAACACATTATTATTCTTTTTCCTCTCCATCACTTACTTCTACCCACTTCTGCTCCCACTCATGTTTTCTAATTAACACCTACTAATCTCTGATGGAAGGAGAAGGTATAGACAGAAGAAAAGAGGGAAGCCTCTGATCAAGTCCTTGGAACAGAATAGAGTTCATAAGTAGACCCAGGCATGTATCGTCAACTGATTTGGACTAGAGAGAGAAGGTAATTAAATGAAGAAACGACAGTCTTTTCAACAAACGGTGCTGGAACAGCACGGTATTTTTATAGAAAGGAAGAATTTCAACCTTTACCTCACACCATACATAAAGATTAACTCAAAATAAATCATGGACCAAAATGTAAACATTTAAACTACACAACTTCTAGCTAAAACCAGAACATAATCTTTGAGATTTTGGAGTCAGCAAATAATTCTTAGATAGGACACAAAAGCATGAATCATAAGAGAAATAAATTCGTAAAATGAACTTCATCGAAATTAAAATCTGCTCTCTTGAGCACCATTTAAAAAATGAAAGACAAGCTGTAAAGTGGGGAAAAAATTTTACAATACATGTAAGTGACCCAGGACTTATCTAGAATATAGAGAACTCTTGTATCTCAGTAATAAGAAAACAGCCCGTAAAAAATAAGCAAAAGATTTAAACAAACACTTTACAAAAAATATATGCAAATGGCCCATGAGCACATGAGATGTTAAACATCATTAGTCATCAGGGAAATGAAAATTATAACCACAATGAGATATCACAAAACATCTATTAGAATGACTAAAAAAGATGGACGACGACAAGTGTGGTGAGGTGTGAAGTGACTGGAACTCTGATGGTTGGTAAAAGGAGAATGTAAAATGGTACAACCACTTTGGAACCAACTTGGCATTTCTCATAAATTTAAAGATCCACTTTATGACCCAGCAGTTCAACCCAAAGTATTTATCCAAGTGAAATGAAAATACATGTCCACACAAAGACTGGTACGTGAATGTTCATGGCAGTTTTCTTTGTAGAAACCCCAAACTGGAAGCATCTCAAATGTCTGTCAACAGGTAGATGGCTTCCATACTGCTCACTAATAAAAAGGAATGAACCACTGATAGATGAAATAACATAGATAAATCTCAGAAACTTGCTGAGCAAAATAAGTCAGAAAAAAAGAAAATATACAATCCCATTAATAGAAAACTCTAGGAAAACTTTAAAGTATAAAAACAGAAAGTGTATCAGTGGTTGTCTAGGATCAGGGTGGTTGTGGGGATTGATTGGAAGGGGCATAAGGGTACCTTTGGGGGTGAGGGACATGTTCTATATCTTATTGTGGTAGTGGTTGCTACAGAGATGTATATATTTGTCAGAATTCATTAAACTGTACACTTAAGATGTGTACCTTTTATTATCTGTAAATTATACATCAATAAGTTTGATATTTAAAAAGTGTGTCCGTTGCTCTTGAGAAGTTTGGTAAGTCAAGGACAGAGAAGGGACTATTGCAAATGGCAATATTAAAAGTCATGGGTGACTTACTTAAGAATAGTTTCAATGAAGGGATGAAGACCAAAACCTGACTGAAGCAGGTTGAAGAGAGAATGGTGGTTGAGACAGTGGAAATACCGCTGTACATAATTCTTTCAAGGATTTTTGCTTTGAACGGAAGCAGAGAAATCGGGTGGTACTTGAGAGGCATGTGGGAGTCAAGGGAAAGATTGGGGTTATTAAGGCATAAGTGTATGCCGATGGGAGTGATCCAGTAAAGAGAGTGAGATTGATGATACAGAAGAAAAAGAAAGTATTGCCGGAGAAAGTTGTTGAGAAGGCGAGAGCATGTGGGATATTAAGCACAAGAGGAGATACTTACCTCTCATAGGAGCTGGTATGCATTGTCCACTGTAACAGCAGAGAAGGCAGGTTAGGTGGGTACAGATGCATGGAGATTGGTAGATATGCTGGTGGGAGAGTGAAGGATTGCTCATCTGCTGGCTGGTTTTTCTCAGTGAATTAAGAATGAGTGGGGTAGAAGGTGGAGGCTTAGGAAGGGAGATTAAGGTGGGAAACAGTCTCTGGAGAGAGAGAGAATTCACTAGCAAATATAGCACGACTGGTTGAGATGACTGCCCACTAGAGAATTTTTAGTCATTCATTCAAAGGGAAACCAATGGGCAGAGGTGTGCGGCTTTCTCTAGCAATCCTCAGCTTATGGGCTGCAGGCACGTAGAGCACAGAATCTTGCACTGAACTAAGGTTGACACTTTGCAGGTGATTATGCAGAAAAAGCTGGGCAGAGGTTTTAGTATGGTTGCAAGGGAGTGTATATAATGGACCATAGAATCTAAGGTAGGTAACAAGGGAATGATGGCAAGAAGCGTGTGATGGATGGAGAAGTGGTCAGGTCAATAGCTTGCAGGCTCTGCCGGGATCAGAGAATTGCTAGAATGGGAGTAAATGAGCTGAAAGGCTAAGAGTTGGAGTATGCTCCAGGAGTATGAAGCTTGAAATCAAGCTTTGAGATTGGGTTCAATTCTTTAGATGATGAGGGTTAGGGTATGACAATGGAAATGATGGCTGAGGGGCAGGTGGAAGTCAGAGACCTGACAAGTCCAAGGCATTTGAAATCACCAAGCATGATGACAGGAGTAGAGATAGAAAGGAGGGCAAGTGAGCCAGGACTAGAGGTACAAGTAAATGAGAGTGAGTGACCAAGTAGGACTCAGTAGGTGACAACCACCCGGAAGGGGAGCAGTTGTGAAGTCTGATGGCTGGCTTGTCTTTACTCTGAACCACTGAATACTATTTCCCCCTTTATATAGTTTTGAAGGTGGAGAGAAAGAAGGAAAACAAAATAGATTGTATCTATGTTCTTAAAGTGTTGAATTTTCCTCTCTATTTTACTGATTTCAAGTCCACCTTGAATCACCTAATCATACTTTGCTGGATGAGTAAAGTTTGAGAGCTCTCCGCTGATGGGATTAAAAGTGTTTGGAAGGATTTTCTTGACGATAACCCGATGCAAACAGCCATTTACAGCACTGTGAATGCAATTGCTACTGAAGGGATTAAATAACAGCTGAACCTTATTAACTATGTTATATGTGGCCCAAAGATCCAACTTTTAAAAAAAATTAATTAATTTATTTTTGGCTGCGTTGGGTCTTCGTTGCTGTGTGTGGGCTTTCTCTAGTTGTGGTGAGCAGGGGCTACTCTTCGTTGCGGTGCGCGGGCTTCTCATTGCGGTGGCTTCTCTTGTTGCAGAGCACGGGCTCTAGGTGCGCGGGCTTCAGTAGTTGTGGCTCACGGGCTCTAGAGCACAGGCTCAGTAGTTGTGGTGCATGGGCTTAGTTGCTCCGTGGTGTGTGGGATCTTCCCGGACTAGGGATGGAACCTATGTCCCCTGCATTGGCAGGCGGATTCTCAACCACTGCCCCACCAGGGAAGCCCGATCCAACTATTTTTATTCAGAGTTATGCCAAGACCCCATTTACTGTGTGGGGCAGACACTCATGCCCAGCATCCTCATTTCTACTTGTGATATCACTCAAATTTTAAAAATCTATTATTAATAAATATATTAAAAACAATTACCTACCATGTTGAATACCTACCATGTGCCAGACACTTGGCTAGCTATAATATTAATATCAGTATTAACATTAATTGAATCTTATTATGTTCCAGGCATTTATGCTTTGACTGTGTAATCTAATTTACTCTCCACAGTAGCCAGATGAAGGGTTAAAGCTAAGATGAGATTATGGTTCAAAAATTCTTGCCTAAGATCTCATAGTTATTAAAACTGAATGCAAATGGGGTTCAAAAGTCTGAAGTTGACTCTGAGGTTTCTGCATGAACAGTATGTCCTATTTGCTGTACAACGATCCTTACTACATGCAGAGGTGAATGGTCCCCTGAATGGTATCACCCAGTGGAGGGAGGTAGACCTCTCAACAAATAGGTACAAGACCACAATGGGTGCTAGGAGGAAGGCTTGAATTATGTAGTAAGTGGTGAGCTCAAGAGCCACGTCAAAGGAAAAATATTCAGCATTTAGCAGATTGGCTAGTTGCCTGGCTACAGTAACAGCCTCCTAGGTGGTGGGCTCCTGTCACCAGGCCTTTCCTTCCATACCATTCTGAATATCCCTGCTAGAAGTCATCTTCCTAAAACACCTGTGCACTTGCTCAGTTTTTCCTCTGTCTAGTATCCAGACATCTGCACTTAGCTTTTAATTCCCATGCTTTTTTTTTTTTTTTTTGGGTGGTAGGAAAACAGGTGATTTTAATTTTCTTTTTTTAAACATCTTCATTGGAGTATGAATGCTTTACAATGTCGTGTTAGTTTCTGCTGTATAACAAAGTGAATCAGCTATATGTATACATATATCCCCATACACAAAAATAAACTCAAAATGGATTAAAGACCTAAATGTAAGGCCAGAAACTATGAAACTCTTAGAGGCAAACATAGGCAGAACACTCGATGACATAAATCACAGCAAGATCCTTCTTTGACCCACCTCCTAGAGAAATGGAAATAAAAACAAAAATAAACAAATGGGACCTAATGAAAAGCTTTTGCACAGCAAAGGAAACCATAAACAAGAGGAAAAGACAACCCTCAGAATGGGAGAAAATATTTGCAAATGAAGCAACTGACTAAGGATTAATCTCCCATGGTTTTTAATGAAGTTATTTCTAAGAACTCTTAAGAACTCCAGCAGGAGTAAACATGTGTGGGGCTTTCTGTCCCAGACTCCCTCTGTCCCAGTTCCTCTGAGGAATTGCCTTCTCTGCTGTGCCCATACCCACTTCTCCCCATGGTCCCCCCTCCATGGCAGGAAACAGGCCACAAGCATTCCTGCATTTGACGAGTATTCCTTTCCTACAGGAGAGGCTGAACTGTTTCTCAGTTTCAGTGCTAAAACCCTAGATTGGGACTTTTCATTCGAGTTGAAAAAAAACTCTGAAAAAATGAATCACAGCCAACAGCAGGCAGTAAGAGGGTGTGAGGGTGCGGGCACATCCTCCTCTATATCCACAATACAAGGAGCACTGTGTCCAAACATGGAAAGAGAGAAAGCAAGAGAATGCTAGAGCAAGCATGGTTTCTTTGTTAAGTATGTTAACATTTGGGGAATCTGGGAAGAGGCATAAGATTTATCTTCTAAGATATCGGAAAATTCTTTGAACTATTTTTAAACCTTTCTATAAGTCTGAAATTAGTCCAAAACAAATGTTCAGCAAATTTTGTGATATGTGTGGGCTGTTTTTTTTTTTAACCAGAATAAAAACGTAAAATAAAATAAAATACAAGTGGTTTCTGGGAGGGGACGGTCAGCTTCAGTTTCCATGGTGCGTGTCACTCCCACTGCCCTGCACTTGATTTTGCACAGGTACCTTGACGACCTAGCCTCGTGAAGGTGTTTCAAGGGATGTGCAGTTAGAATGACCTTACTGGGGACGATATTGAGCACAGGGTCTAGGGATTTTGATGTTATTTCATATCAGCAAACAGGTCATTGGTGGTTTTGAACAGTCAAGCAATATTATTTCGAAAGAGAACTCTATGTGGAGGACAATTTGGAAGCAGAGTGACCTCAGGGAGACTTAACTAAGAACAATGGAAAAGGAAAGGAGAAATGTGAGCTCAATTTTAAAGGAAGAACTGACAGATTTGGCTACTGCTGGTGGTACCATTGATGGAAATGGGGGACACTGGATATGTTTGGGGATACGTAAACATAGAGAGCTACAGAGCATTATAAATAGTGGCAGGGAAAAAGTAGAGGGACTTCCCTGGCGGTCCAGTGCTTAAGACTCCACGCTTCCACTGCAGGGGGTGCGGGTTCAATCCTTGGTCGGAGAACTAAGATCTCCGCACGCTGTGTGGCGCGGCCGAAAAAAAAAAACAACATAAGAAAAAAACAAATAAATCTAACCTGAGCAAAAAAAGGAGAATCACCTTATGAAAAAAAGGCATGGATAAAATCATAAGGTGGGTAAATATTTATGTAATGGGGGGTATTTCTAAATATGACATCAAACAGAGAAAGCTTGGAATATAAAATTTTAAAAAAATATTTATTTATTTATTTGGCTGCGCTGGGTCTTAGTTGCAGTACGCGGGATCTCTTAGTTGCAGCATGCAGAATCTAGTTCCCTGACCAGGGATTGAACCCGGGCCCTCTGCATTGGAAGCATGGAGTCTTAACCATTGGACCACCAGGAAAGTCCTGAACTATAAATTTTAAATTGTATAGATTTTTTAAACCCCCCCACACAAATTAAAAAGTAAATGAATGACCTGAGAATAAACTTTGCAATGTACATTTATATATCTATTTAAGATATATTCTCAATATCAGTAAAGCCATAGTAAAAGACAAACTCCCAATTATGAAATTGGTTAAAGGCAGCCAATTTACAAAAGAAAACACACATATGGCTGAAGGAAGGAAGGGAGGGAGGGAGGGAGAAAAGAAAGTAGTTCAGTCATTAACAGTCAGATAATTAAATTAGAAAAGCTACTGTGTTCCACCCATCAAATTGCAAAGATTCAAAAATGATAGTAAGCCGGGGAGTTTGGGGAGTTATGCAAAGAAACAGGCAGTCACATACGTGATTGGTGGGAACAGAAGTCTTTCTGGAAGAAATGTACATACCTATTGTCCAGCACTTTCCTTTCTAGAAATTAATCCAGAGTAAGTAATCGTAAGTGTATACAGTAACTTATCTACAAGAATATTCATTAAAAGTGTTTAAAATAATAAATTTATTGCAAATGAAGCAACTGACAAAGGATTAATCTCCAAAATTTACAAGCAGCTCATGCAGCTCAATATCAAAAACCAAACAACCCAATCCAAAAATGGGCAGAAGATCTAAATAGACATTTCTCCAAAGAAGATATACAGATTGCTAAGAAACACATGAAAGATTGCTCAATATCATTAATCATTAGAGAAATGCAAATCAAAACTACAATGAGATATCATCTCACACCAGTCAGAATGTCCATCATCAAAAAATCTACAAACAATAAATGCTGGAGAGGGTGTGGAGAAAAGGGAACACTCTTGCACTGTTGGTGGGAATGTAAATTGATACAGTCACTATGGAGAACAGTATGGAGGTTCCTTAAAAAACTACAAATAGAACTACCATACGACCCAGCAATCCCACTACTGGGCATATACCCTGAGAAAACCATAATTCAAAAAGAGTCATGTACCAAAATGTTCATTGCAGCTCTGTTTACAATAGCCAGGACATGGAAGCAACCTAAGTGTCCATTGACAGATGAATGGATAAAGAAGATGTGGCACATATATACAATGGAATATTACTGAGCCATAAAAAGAAATGAAATTGAGTTATTTGTAGTGAGGTGGATGGACTAGAGTCTGTCATACAGAGTGAAGTAAGTCAGAAAGAGAAAAACAAATACTGTGTGCTAACATATATATATGGAATCTAAAAAAAAAAAAAAAGGTCACGAAGAACCTAGGGGCAAGATGGGAATAAAGATGCAGACCTACTAGAGAATGGTCTTGAGGATACTGGGAGGGGGAAGGGTAAGCTGGGACAAAGTGAGAGAGTGGCGTGGACATATATACACTACCAAACGTAAAATAGATAGCTAGTGGGAAGTAGCCGCATAGCACAGGGAGATCAGCTCGGTGCTTTGTGACCACCTAGAGGGGTGGGATAGGGAGGGTGGGAGGGAGGGAGACGCAAGAGGGAAGAGATATGGGGACATATGTGTAGGTATAACTGATTCACTTTGTTATAAAGCAGAAGCTAACACACCATTGTAAAGCAATTATACTCCAATAAAGATGTTTAAAAAAATAAAATAAAATAATAAAATTTAAAACAACCTAAATGTATAAATTAGGGGATTGCTTAGATAAATTATGGTAATAAAATGCTCAGTAGCCATTATAAATGTTATTATAGATGTATGTCATAAGGATGAAGAGTTATTCAGTAAAAAGAAAAAGAGAAGAACAAAAATCATGTATATTGTAATATCATTCTTGTTAAAAAATTCAAAGATAAAAATCTGGAAGTACATGTATCAAAATAATATTAATAAAATTGTTTGTGAAGGCCAGGTATGGAAATTATTTCTTTCCCTCATGTTTTCTTACTGTATTTTCTAATGTTTGTACAAATAGTTTTATTACTTTTATAATCTTTTTAATTATACTTTTTTAGTTTAGCAATCTTAGATTTATAGGAAAGTTGAAAAGATAATAGATCCCTACATCCTTTGCCCAGTTTCATCTATTGTTGTTGCTTTATTGAGATATAATTCACACACCATACAAGTCACCTATTTAAAGTATACAATTCAGTAGTTCTTAATATATTCACAGAGTTTTACAATCATCACCATACTCAATTTTAGAACATTTTCATCATTTCACAATTAAATCTTATACCCATTGGCAGTCCCCATTTTCCCTCAGTGTAGACAACCAATACTCTACTTTTTGTCTCTATAGATTTGACTGTTCTGAACATTTCACATTAAAGGAGTTATACAGTATGTAGCCTTTTGTGACTGATGATGTTTTCAAGGTATGTCCATGTTGCAGCATGTTTAAGTACTTCATTCCTTTTGATTTCTGCATAATATTCCATTGTAGGGAGATACCGTATTTTATTTTTCTGTTCATCAGTGGAAGGACACTTGGGTTGTTTCCACTTTTGGGCTATTATGAATAATACTGCTATGAACATTAGTGTACAAGTTTTTGTGTGGACATGTGTTTTCATTTCTTTTGGATGTATACCTAGGAGCAGAATTGCCGGGTCATATGGTAACTCTATGTTTAACGTTTTGAGGAACTGCCAGAATGTTTTCCAAAGGCACTACACCATTTTACATCCCCACAGCAGTGTATGAGGTTTCTAATTTCTTGGAATATCCTTGGCAATATTTGTTATATTGTCTTTGTTATTCTAGCCATCTTAGTGGAAAAGTGAAATGTTATCTCATCGTGGTTTGAATTTGCATTTTCCTAAGGACTCTTGATGCTGAGCATCTTTTCAGGTCCTTATTGGTCATTCGTATGTCTTCTTTGGAGAAATATCTATTCAGATAATTTGCCCATTTTAAAATCAGATTATTTGTTTTTTTTATTGTTGAGTTATTAGGGTCCATTATATATTCTAGACACAAGTCTTTTATCAGATATATGATTTGCAAATACCTTCTCCTATTCTGTGGGTTGTCTTTTCACTTTTTTGATGGTGCCCTTTCAGCAAAAAAGTTTTTAATTTTGATTAAGTCAAATTTATCTATCTTTTGCTTTTGGTGTCATATCTACAGAACCATTGCCTAACCCAAAGGAATAATTATCTAAGAGTTTACTCAAGAAATGTAACTGTTAGCCTTTACATTTAGGTCTATGACTCATTTTGAATTAATCTTTGTGTATAGTATGAGAGAGGGGTTCAAATTCATTCTTTTGCTTGTGGATATCCAGTTGTCCCAGCACCATTTGTTGAAAAGGCTGTTCTTTCCCCATTGACTTGTCTTGATCCCCTTGTCAAAAATCAATAAACTATGAATGTATGGGTTTATTTCTGGACTCTCAACTCTATCCCATTGATTTAAATAGGCATATGCCAGTACCACACAGTCTTAGTTACTGTAACTTTGTATTAAGTTTTAAAGTTGAAGAGTGTGAATCATTCAAGTTTGTTAGTTTTTTTTCAAGATTCTTTTGGCAATCTAGGTCCCTTGTATATTCTTATGTACTTTAGGGTCAGCTTCCCAATTTCTAGGGGAAAAAAGGTAGCTGGAATTTTGATAAGGATTGCGTTTTGACTCTGTGAATCAATTTAGAGAGTCCTTCCATCTGTAATGGGTTGAATGGTGGCCCCAAAAGGATAGGTTACGTCCTAAACTCTGGAACCTGTGAATGTGGATTTTTCTGGAAAGTGACTCTTTATAGATGTAATTAAGTTAAGGGCTTCAAAATAAGATCATCTTGGATTTACAGCTAAATCCAATGACAGTTGTTCTTATAAGATAAAGGTAGAGGGAGATTTTAAGACTTAAGACACACAGAGGAGAAGACCATGTAAAGATGGAGGCAGAGGTTGGAGTCATATAACCAACCTCAAACCAAAAAATGCCTGGAGCCACCAGAAGCTGGAACAGGCAAGGAAAGATTCAGAGGGAGCATATCCTTGAGGACACCTTGAGTTCAGACTTCTGACCTCCACAGCTGTGGGAGAGAATAGATTTCTATTGTTTTAGGCTACCCACTTTGTGGTAATTTGTTACAGTAGCTTTAAGAAACTAATACATAATCAAACAGCATTAAATCTTCCAACCCATGAATATGGTATATGTTTCCACTTATTTAGGCCTTCTTTAATTTCTTTCAGTGATGTTTTACAGTTTTCAATATACCCATCTTTCACTTCTTCTGTTAAATTTATTCCTAAGGATTTTGTTCTTATCGATGCTATTATAAATAGACTTTAAATTTTTAAAATTCTTGGATTGTATAGAAATACAGTTGTTTCTTGTGTCTACAACTTTGTTGAACCTGATTATTAGCTCTGATAGGTTTTTTGCATATGTGGATTTCTTGAGGTTTTATAAAAATAGCACCATGACATCTGCAAATAGAAATACTTTTGTTTCTTCCTTTCTTAGCTAGATGCCTTCCTTTTTTTCTTGCCCTTTTGTCCTGGCTTGAACCTCCAGTACAACGTTAAATGGAAGTGGTGAGAGCATGTGCACAGCATTATGCAACTACGTGGCCCTCTAGATTCCCAGGAATATGTCAGATAATTGCAAAGCCCCACATAAACATCTTATTCCTCAACTTTTTATTTTACCCCCAGTTTTTTGGTTATCCTGTTGCGTTTTGAATGAACACCAGCTCCTTTTTGCTACCTTCAGTGTTTGCCAGGCTGCTGGTTTTAACTGTGATTGTGGGCTGTTGGTTTTCAGGGTTATCATAGAGTGAGAAGGGGATGGAAATAGGGCAAGTTAAATGCCACAAGGCTCATTGTTCTTATCAAGATGCAGCCTTTTTTCTTGAAACAATGTTCCCTGATTGTTTATAGACTTTGATTAATTTCCAGAGTTCTGAAAAGCTGATCATGACAATTTTCACCAGTGTTCCCTTTTCTTTTATGGAGTAGAGAATTTTTGGAGGTCATTTTCATTACCATCACCTTTATAGTCTTCTTAAGCTTAGATTTTAAAACTGAAAATGTATTGTCAAATGTGTTTTAAGTACTGAGAAAGAGGTCTGTATACAAAGAATATTGATGTAGATCTTCCAATAGCCAAACATCTTATTGTGCAATGAGATGTTGAAGAAAAGGCAGTGAGAGTATGATGAGTTTGATCTGCATCCTGACTATGTAAGTGATCTATATGGCTAGGTGCTGTGTGTAAATACCAGCTTGAGGAGAGGTTTATTCATGTATTAAATCTAGAAATAAATAATCCATGTTCCTCAAGATTTATTAATAAAACATCGGGAATGTTATTAGGAATTAAGGTGGCCTGCATGGCTATGTTAAAGATGACTGAGGAATATTTTGCTCTGGAAAATTCAGCTCCCGGCTCCCCTAAGCATTTGAAGTCCGTCTCTCACTTCTTAATTTTTGCCTCTTCTTCTTTTCCAACAAATGACTCTGCAACTTATACAACCAAATCTCCCAAACATTTTTGTCTCTTTGCAAGACTATGAGCTTTCAGTCATTTTAGAATCTTAAAAAGGTGTACTAGGTCACAGCATCCTCTGGCTGGTAGATAATTAAAATCAGCACACAACTGCAACGTATACCCTCTAAAGCAACGGTCAGTTCTCAGCCTTTTTGCTGCCATGACACGCTTGATAAATGATTCTTTTACGTGGAAAACACTCTCAAGGGCACATTCGTATTTGGACAAACATCTCCCAAATTTGGAAGTCATGCACTGTGGTAATTTGTAATCATCAGAAGAGTTAACAGGTAGCTCTTTGTGATCTATTGCGGGAGATAAACTTGGGCTGTGCGGCAGGACATTCTTAGCGTTCTCGCTGTGATGCCACTCCCTTGTCTCCCAGAATTCATATATATATACATCTATACAGATATATGTATATATGAATATAAACACACATACATACATAAAGTAAATCTTTTGGAAATTTCAGCACTTTAACTAAAACAATTTAACATATTGCTTTTGGTTCAGAGTCTGTGCAGCCAGATTGTGTAGGATAGAATCTGGCTTCACTGTGTACTAGCTGTGTGATGCTCTGGCAAGGTACTTGACCTCTGTCCTTCAGCATCCTCATCTATCAAGTGGACATAATAGTGCCTATGTCATAAGGCCATTGTGAAGACACCTGAGATCACGTATGTAAAGAACCAATTCTGCTTCTCGTAGTGGACACTCTTGTTTGGAACAGATCACTGTGACTCACCTTGCACTTGATTGCTTGAAAAGATTAAGAGTTACCTAATAAAACTACGTGAGTTTGGTTGAATAAGTTTTCACACCCATTCAGGACACTGTGTCAGTAATCTTGAAACCTTTTTGGTTTCAGAGACTGAATCCTTTATTCACATGAAATCATAAGGAGAACCCCAATGTGGGAAACAAACAGATGCCCTATTTGTAGTGGAGGGTGGGAGGTCTGCAGTCGCATCTATTCTGTCTGCAGTGGCACTTGTAGAGTTGTAAGGAATTCTAGGGATCCAAGGAAGACAGTTTGAAAGCCTGTAGTCTGTTTGGTTATGCTCTTGCAATATCAACATTCTCTTTCTTGGCAACCTCTGAGCATGTAAAATTAAGTCTAATCTCCAACCTAGCTTGTTATGTCTTGGGCAAAATCAACATGTAGGCTTGCATTATTCAAGGCTGTGAGCTCAATTAGCAATTTCATCAATGTATGTGTTTAGGAAATTATCTGCCTTGGGAGTGCAGTACACCATTTGGAAAGTAAAACCTTATAGGATAGTGGCTTTCAAACTTTAAAAAACATTAGTATCACCTGGAGGGCTTGTTAAACCACAGATTTCTGGGCCCTACCACCAGTTTCTGATTTGGTAGGTCTGGGATGGGATTTGAAAATGTGCTTTTCTTTTTTGTAAGCAATTTTATTGAGATATAATTCATGTACCATATTATGAATCCACTTAAAGTGCACAATTAAGTGGTTTTTAGTATATTCACAGAGTTGTGCAACCATCACCACAATCAATTTTAGAATCAATTTTCATCACCCCAAAAAGAAACCCTGTACCCTTTAGCAGTCACTTTCAGTTTCCTCCCAACCCCAGCCCTAGGCAACCACCAATTTGCTTTCAGTTTCTAGAGATTTGCCTATTGGGGACATTTCATATAATATGTGGTCTCTTTTTAAAAAAATTCATTTTATTAAAGTATAGTTGATTTACAATGTTGTGTTCATTTCTACTGTACAGCAAAGTGATTCAGTTATATATATATATATGTATATATTCTTTTTCATATTCTTTTCCATTATGGTTTATCATAGGATAGTTCCCTGTGCTATACAGTAGGACCTTGTTGTTTATCCATTCTGTATATAACAGTTTGCATCTGCTAATCCCAAACTCCCAATGCAACGCTCTCCCACCCCCCTCCCCCTTGGCAACCACCAGTCTATTCTCTATGTCCCTGATCCTGTTTCTGTTTCATTTGTGTCATATCTTAGATTCCACATATAAGTGATATCATATGACATTTGTCTTTTTATTTCTTACTTACTTCATTTAGTACGATGATCTCTAGCTCCATGTCCACCCGTGTTGCTGCAAATGGCATTATTTCATTCTTTTTCATGGCTGAGTAGTATTCCATTATATATATATATATATATATGACACATCTTCTTTATCCATTCATCTGTTGATGGACATTTAGGTTGCTTCCATGTCTTGGCTATTGTCAACAGTGGTGCAGTGAACATTGAGGTGCATATATCTTTTTGAATTATAGTTTTCTCTGAATATATGCCCAGGAGTGGGACTGCTGGATCAGGACATCCATACTGTTCTCCATAGCGGCTGCACCAACTTACATTCCTACCAACAGTGTAGGAGAGTTCTCTTGAAAATATGCATCCTTAACAAGTTCTGGGTGATGCTGTTGCTGCTGGTCTGGGACCACTTCAAAAACCATTATTATTAAAGATGAGAGTAAGTGGAGTGGTTGGTTAGTCCATAACACCAGGGACTTATTTTTGATAAAACAATCTATGTTAATCTGCAACCTTGTGAAAGTTTGAGATTTAATTTAACAGTTATTTATTGAATTCCTACTATGGGCCAAAAAACACTGTGCTAAATACTGAGAGTAAAATAGACTAACTATACTGTATCTTCTTGAGAAGGATTGTATTTTGGTGTGGGACAGTCCAGTAAATGGGCAATTACAATATGGTGTGCTAAGTACGAGGTGCTAGGGAACATCTACGTGGGCACCTACCGCATCTTTGGGCTCAAAGACTTTCTCAAGAAGATGATACCTACTCTTAAAATAAAAAGCACACTCTCACTTAGAAGACAACCTAAGGAATATTTGGTAGGTTTTAGGTTGTATTTGCTGGTGGTTAACATTTATATATCAAAATAATCTTGTCATTGAGTCTAAAATTCAGTTCTTTTTATATTTACTATTCTAAGAGCTAAGACAAGTTTCTGGCAAGGCATGGAAGCATGACCCATTGTACAAGCAAATGTGGAAGGGGGAATTATTGTTTTCTATGCTTGAGCAGCAGGAACAGTAATAAGAGAAGTTCCTGTAAGCGGTTTTCATTTCTCTTTCTTTTAAAGTGTAATTAGAATGACTGGTCTATCGTGTAGGTTATAATATTTGCTGGTAAACAACTTATTGATAGGTTTCTTCTGAAACACTTGATAGGAGTGATTAAAATGCATGAGACTGGGCTTCCCTGGTGGCGCAGTGGTTGAGAGTCCGCCTGCCGATGCAGGGGACACGGGTTCGGGCCCCAGTCCGGGAAGATCCCACATGCCGTGGAGCGGCTGGGCCCGTGAGCCGTGGCCGCCAAGCCTGTGCGTCCGGAGCCTGTGCTCTGCAACGGGAGAGGCCACAACAGTGAGAGGCCCACGTACCGCAAAAAAAAAAAAAAAAAAAAAAAAAAAAAAAATATATATATATATATCAAAAATTTTGATCTAAAGTAGTTCTTAGAAAGAAATTTATAACCTTAAATGCTTATGTTAGAAAAAAAGAATTATACAAAATTACTTAGCTAATTCTACATTTTGAGGAGTTAAAAAAATAGCAAAATTAGCTCAAAGAAAGAATGTAATAAAAACAAAGGCAGAAACTAATAAAATAGAACACATAAATACAAGTAGGAAAGATGAACAAAACCAAAGATTGATTGTTTGAAACACAAATTGACAAATCTTTGCCAAGATTGATAAAGAAAAAAAGAGAAAAGGCCCAAAAGATCAATGTCAGGAATGAAGAAAAGGGGAGAGGGGATTACTGGAGATGTTACAGACATTAAAAAGATGACATTAAAAAGACATTAAATAGATACAATCAACTTAATGCCAATAACATTTAACATTTAAATAGAATGGAAACTCCCTAGAAAAATATAACTGCTAAGACTCAGTTTTATTAAAAATATTAATATTTTATTAATTTTATAATTTATAATGATTATAATAATTAATATTAAAATATTTTATTAAAAATAAAACTGACTCAAAGAAATAGAGAACCACAGTAGTTGGGGATTAAGGGAATTGAGTCAGTGGTTAAATATTGTTCCACAAAGAAAACTCTAGGGCTACGTGGGTCCTATAAAACATCAAAAGAGAAAGCAATTCCAGTCTTCCAAAAACAATTGCAAAGAATTTTTAAAAATAAATATTCTGGAATGAATTATATGACTATAGCATAATTTTGGTATAAAATTCCAATGAGGACAGCATAAGAAAATAAAAACTATAGGCCAATATAAACTAATTATTAGCAATCCAACAATGCTCCAAAGGTGGATATTTCACAAGCAAGTTGTATTTCTCCTAGGAATGCAAGGTTGGCATCATATTAGAAAATTAATTAAGCAGTTCACCACGTTCATAAATTAAAGGAGAAAAATCATGTGATGAACTCTATAGATGCTGGGAAAGCATTTGAGAAAATTCAGCATCCAGTCATAGTGAAAACTATTAACAAAGTAAAAATATAAGGGAACTTTCATAAACTTATAAGCGCATTCACAAAAAGTTTGAAAGCAAAGATAATACTTAGTGGAGACACATTGAAAATTTTCATTTGTGATCAGGAATAAGACAAAAGCAGATGCCATCACTCATATTAAAGAGCATCCCTGATATCCTACCAACACAGTAAAAAAAAGAAAAATAGTAAAAGGTATAAGAATAACAATGGAAAAAACAGAATTATTATTTTCAGATTATATGCTGTATATATGGAACACACAAAGACTCTACAGATAAAATATCACAGTTATTTAGGGAGCTTGTAGAAATTGCTAGAACGAAACTCAATATATAACAGGCAATTGTGTTTCAACACATCAGTAGCAGTTAGATAATGTGTTCAGAAACAAATACCATTTACGTAACAACAATAACCAAATACCTAGGAATTTTTAAAAAGAAATATGAAACTTTGAGAAGAAAAAAATTGCAAATATTTGGAAAATTATTAAAAATCTAAATAAATAGAGAATCACAGGTAGGAAATCTCAGTGTTATACAGATGTCAGTTCTCAAATGGATTTTTGGATTCAGTGCAGTTCCAGTCAAAACACCAACAGGTTTTTTTGTGTTGTTTTACTTTGGGAAATTTATAACTTTTGTTTATGTGAATTTATATGGAAGAGCACATTATATATGCTGAAATTTATACAGAAGAGTAAATGCCTAAGAATAGCCAAGTCATTCTTTTTTGTTTGTTGGTTTTTTTAACATCTTTATTGGAGAATAATTGCTTTACAATGGTGTATTAGTTTCTGCTTTATAACAAATTGAATCAGCTATACATATACATATATCCCCATATCTCCTCCCTTTCGTCTCCCTCCCACCCTCCCTATCCCACCCGTCTAAGTGGTCACAAAGCACCGAGCCGATCTCCCTGTGCTATGTGGATGCTTCCCACTAGCTATTTTACATTTGGTAGTATATATAGGTCCATGCCACTCTCTCACTTCGTCTCAGCTTAGCCTTCCCCCTCCCTATGTCCTCAAGTCCATTCTCAACGTCTGCGTGTTTATTCCTGTCCTGCCCTTAGGTTCTTCATAACCATTTTTTTTGTTTTTAGATTCCATATATATGTGTTAGCATATGGTATTTGTTTTTCTCTTTCTGACTTGCTTCACTCTGTATGACAGACTCTAGGTCCATCCACCTCACTACAGTTTCGTTTCTTTTTATGGCTCAGTAATATTCCATTGTATATATGTGCCACATCTTCTTTATCCATTCTTCTGTCGATGGACACTTAGGTTGCTTCCAGGTCCCGGTTATTGTAAATAGAGCTGCAATGAACACTGTGGTACATGACTCTTTGAATTATGGTTTTCTCAGGGTATATGCCCAGGAATGGGAATGCTGGTTCGAATGGTAGTTCTATTTTTAGTTTTTTAAGGAACCTTCATATTGTTCTCCATAGTAGTGGTATCAATTTACCTTCCCACCAAGAGTGCAAGAGGGTTCCCTTTTCTCCACACCCTCCCCAACATTTATTGTTTATAGATTTTTTGATGATGGCCATTCTGACTGGTGTGAGGTGATACCTCATTGTAGTTTTGTTTTGCATTTCTCTAATGATTAGTGATGTTGAGCATCCTTTCATGTGTATGTTGGCAATCTGTATATCTTCTTTGGAGAAATGTCTATTTAGGTCTTCTGCCCATTTTTGGATTGGGTTGTTTGCTTTTTTGATATTGAGCTGCATGAGCTGTTTGTAAATTTTAGAGATTAATCCTTTGTCAGTTGCTTCATTTGCAAATATTTTCTCCCATTCTGAGCGTTGTCTTTTCATCTTGTTTATGGTTTCCTTTGCTGTGAAAAAGCTTTTAAGTTGCATTAGGTCCCATTTATTTATTTTGGGTTTTATTTCCATTTCTTTAGGAGGTGGGTCAAAAAGGATCTTGCTGTGACTTATGTCATAGAGTGTTCTGCCTATGTTTTCCTCTAAGAGTTTTATGGTGTCTGGGCTTACGTTTAGGTCTTTAATCAATTTTGAGTTTATTTTTGTGTATGGTATTAGGGAGTGTGCTAATTTCATTCTTTTACATGTAGCTGTCCTGTTTTCCCAGCACCACTTACTGAAGAAGCTATCTTTTCTCCATTGTATATTCTTGCCTCCTTTATCAAAAATCAGGTGACCATTTTTGCGTGGGTTTAACTCTGGGATTTCTATCCTGTTCCATTGATCTATATTTCTGTATTTGTGCCAATACCATACTGTCTTGATTACTGTAGCTTTGTAGTATAGTCTGAAGTCAGGGAGCCTGATTCCTTCAGCTCTGCTTTCTTTCTCAAGATTGCTTTGGCTATTCAGGGTCTTCTGTGTTTCCGTACAAATTGTGACATTTTTTGTTCTAGTTCTGTGAAAAATGCCATTGGTAGATTGATAGGGATTGCACTGAATCTGTAGATTGCTTTGGGTATTATAGTCATTTTCACAATGTTGATTCTTCCAATCCAAGAACATGGTGTATCTCCCTCTGTTTGTATCATGTTTAATTTCTTTCATCAGTGTCTTATAGTTTTCTGCATACAGGTTTTTTCTCTCCTTAGGTAGGTTTATTCCTAGGTATTCTATTCTTTTTGCTGCAATGGTAAGTGGGAGCATTTCCTTAATCTCTCTTTCATATTTTTCATCATTAGTGTATAGGAATGCAAGAGATTTCTGTGCATTAATTTTATATCCTGCTACTTTACCAAATTCACTGATTAGCTCTAGTAGTTTTCTGGTATCGTCTTTAGGATTCTCTATGTAAAGTATCATGTCACCTGCAAACAGTGACAGCTTTACTTCTTCTCTTCCGATTTGGATTCCTTTTATTTCTTTTTCTTCTTTGATTGCTGTGGCTAAAACTTCAAAAACTATGTTGAATAATAGTGATGAGAGTGGGCAACCTTGTCTTGTTCCTGATTTTAGTGAAAATGGTTGCAGTTTTTCACCATTGAGAATGATGTTGGCTGTGGGTTTGTCATATATGGCCGTTATTATGTTGAGCTAAAGTTCCCTCTATGCCTGCTTTCTGGAGGGTTTTTATCATAAATGGGTGTTGAATTTTGTCAAAAGCTTTTTCTGCCTCTATTGACATGATTATATGGTTCTTCTCCTTCAATTTGTTAGTATGGTGTATCACATTGAATAATTTGCATATATTGAAGAATCCTTGCATTCCTGGGATAAACCTTACTTGATCACGGTGTACGGTCCTTTATTGTGCTATTGGATTCTGTTTGCTAGTATTTTGTTGAGGATTTTTGCATCTATGTTCATCAGTGATATTGGCCTGTAGGTTGCTTTTTTTGTGACATCTTTGTCTTGTTTTGGAATCAGGTTGATGGTGACCTCGTAGAATGAGTTTAGGAGTGTTCCTCCCTCTGCTACATTTTGTAAGAGTTTGAGGATAGGTGTTAGCTCTTCTCTAAATGTTTGATAGAATTTGCCTGTGAAGCCATCTGGTCCTGGGATTTGGTTTGTTGGAAGGTTTTTAATCACAGTCTCAATTTCAGGGCTTGTGATTGGTCTGTTTATATTTTCTATTTCTTCCTGGTTCAGTCTTGGATGGTTGTGATTTTCTAAGAATTTGTCCATTTGTTCCAGGTTGTCCATATTATTGGCATATAGTTGCTTGTAGTAATCTGTCATGATCCTTTGTATTTCTGCAGTTGTTACTTCTCCTTTTGAATTTCTGATTCTATTGATTTGAGTCTTTTCCCTTTTTTTCTTGATGAGTCTGGCTAATGGTTTATCAGTTTTGTTTATCTTCTTAAAAAACCAGCTTTTAGTTTTATTGATCTTTGCTATTGTTTCCTTCATTTCTTTTTCATTTATTTCTGATCTTTATGATTTCTTTCCTTCTGCTAACTTTGGGGTTTTTTTGTTGTTATTCTTTCTCTAATTGCTTTAGGTGTAAGGTTAGGTTGTTTATTGGAGACTTTTCTTGTTGTCTTAGGGTAGGATTGTATTGCTATAAACTTCCCTCTTAGAACTGCTTTTGCTGTATCCCATAGGTTTTGGGTTGTCGTGTTTTCATTGTCATTTGTTTCTAGATATTTTTTTATTTCCTCTTTGATTTCTTCAGTGATCTCTTGGTTATTAAGTAGTGTATTGTTTAGCCTCCATGTATTTGTATTTTTTTTACAGTTTTTTTTACTGTAATTGATATCTAGTCTCATAGCATTGTGGTCAGAGAAGATACTTGATACGATTTAAATTTATCAAGGCTTGATTTGTGACCGAAGATATGATCTATCCTGGAGAATGTTCCATGAGCACTTGAGAAGAAAGTGTATTCTGTTGTTTTTGGATGGAATGTCCTATAAATATTAAGTCCATCTTGTTTACTGTATCATTTAAAGCTTGTGTTTCCTTATTTATTTTCATTTTGGATGATCTGTCCATTGGTGAAAGGGGGGTGTTAAAGTCCCCTACTATGATTGTGTTACTGTGGATTTCCCCTTTTATGGCTGTTAGTATTTGCCTTTTGTATTGAGGTGCTCCTATGTTGGGTGCATAAATATTTACATTTGTTATATCTTCTTCTTGGATTGGTCTGTTGATCATTATGTAGTGTCCTTCTTTGTCTCTTGTAATAGTCTTTAAAGTCTGTTTTGTCTGATATGAGAATTGCTACTCCAGCTTTCTTTTGATCTCCACTTGCATGGAATATCTTTTTCCATCCCCTCACTTTCAGTATATATGTGTCCCTAGGTCTGAAGTGGGTCTCTTGTAGACAGCATATATATGGGTCTTGTTTTTATATCCATTCAGCCAGTCTGTGTCTTTTGGTTGGAGTGTTTAGTCCATTTACATTTAAGGTAGTTATCGATATGTGTGTTCCTATTACCATTTTCTTAATTGTTTTGTGTTTGTTATTGTAGGTCTTTTCCTTCTCTTGTGCTTCCTGCCTAGAGAAGTTCCTTTAGCATTTGTTGGAAAGCCGGTTTGGTGGTGCTGAATTCTCTTAGCTTTTGCTTGTCTGTAAAGGTTTTAATTTCTCCGTCAAATCTGAATGAGATCCTAGCTGGGTAGATCAATCTTGGTTGTAGCTTTTTCCCTTTCATCACTTTAAATATGTCCTGTCACTCCCTTCTGGCCTGCAGAGTTTCTGCTGAAAGATCAGCTGTTAACCTTATGGGGATTCCCTTGTAAGTTATTTGTTGTTTTTCCCTTGCTGCTTTTAATATTTTTTCTTTGTATTTAATTTTTGATAGTTTGATTAATATATGTCTTAGCATGTTTCTCCTTGGATTTATCCTGTATGGGACTCTCTGTGCTTCCTGGACTTGATTAACTGTTTCCTCTCCCGTATTAGGAAATTTTTCAACTGTAATCTCTTCAAATATTTTCTCAGTCCCTCTCTTTTTCTATTCTTCCTCCAGGACCCCTATAATTCGAATGTTGGTGCATTTAATGTTGTCCCAGAGGTCTCTGAGACTGTCCTCAATTCTTATCATTCTTTTTTCTTTATTCTGCTCTGCAGTAATTATTTCCACTATTTTATCTTCCAGGTCACTTATCTGTTCTTCTGCCTCAGTTATTCTGCTACTGATCCCTTCTAGAGAACTTTTAATTTCATTTATTGTGTTGTTCATCATTGTTTGTTTGCTCTTTAGTTCTTCTAGGTCCTTGTTAAACTTTTCTTGTGTTTTCTGCATTCTATATCCAAGATTTTGGATCATCTTTACTATCAGTACTCTGAATTCTTTTTCAGGTAGACTGCCGATTTCCTCTTCATTTGTTAGGTCTGGTGGGTGTTTATCTTGCTCCTTCATCTGCTGTGTGTTTCTCTGTCTTCTCATTTTGCTTAACTTACTGTGTTTGGGGTCTCCTTTTTGCAGGCTGCAGGTTCGTAGTTCCTGTTGTTTTTGCTGTCTGCCCCCATTGGGTAAGGTTGGTTCGGTGGGTTGTGTAGGCTTCCTGGTGGAGGGGACTGGTGCCTGTGTTTTGGTGGATGAGGCTGGATTTTGTCTTTCTGGTGGGCAGGACTGCATCTGATGATGTGTTTTGGGTTGTCTGTGACCTTATTATGATTTTAGGCAGCCTCTCTGCTAATGGGTGTGGTTGTGCTCCTGTCTTGCTAGTTGTTTGGCATAGTGTGTCCAGCACCATAGCTTGCTGGTCATTGAGTGGAGCTGGGTCTTGGTGTTGAGATGGAGATCTCTGGGAGAGCTTTCGCTGCATGATATTATGTGGAGCCAGGAGGTCTCTGGTGGACCAATGTCCTGAACTCGGCTCTCCCACCTCAGAGGCACAGGCCTGACACCTGGCCAGAGCACAACGACCCTGTCAGCCACACGGCTCAGAAGAGAAGGGAGAAAAAAAGAAAGAAAGCAAGCAAGCAAGAAAGAAAGGAAGGAAGGAAGGAAGAAATAAAATAAAATAAAGTTATTAAAATAAATATTAAAAATAAAAAAATTGAAAAATAATAAAAATAGAAAAATGGACAGACAGAACCCTAGGACAAATGGTAAAAGCAAAGCTATACAGCGAAAATCACACAAAGAAGCATACACATACACACAGAAAGAGAAAAAGGAAAAAAAATATATATCATTGCTCCCAAAGTCCATCACCTTTATTTTGGGATGATTCGTTGTCTATTCAGGTATCCCACAGATGCAGCGTACGTCAAGTTGCTTGTGGAGATTTAATCCGCTGCTCCTGAGGCTGCTGGGAGAGATTTCCCTTTTTCTTCTTTGTTTGCACAGCTCCTGGGGTTCAGCTTTGGATTTGGCCCCACCTCTGTGTGTAGGTCGCCTTAGGGCGCCTGTTCCCGCCCAGACAGGACGGGATTAAAGGAGCAGCTGATTCAGGGGCTCTGGCTCACTCAGGCAGGGGGAGGGAGGGGTACGGATGCAGGGCGGGCCTGCAGCGGCAGAGGCCGGCGGGACGTTGCACCAGCCTGAGGCGCCGTCCGTTCTCCCGGGGAAGTTGTCCCTGGATCCCGGGACCCTGGCAGTGGCGGGCTGCACAGGCTCCGGGGGGGGGACGTGGGGATAGTTACCTGTGCTCGCACACAGGCTTCTTGGTGGCGGCAGCAGCAGCCTTAGCGTCTCATACCCGTCTCCAGAGCTCGTTTAGGCGGTCCTCTGAATCCCCTCTCCTCGTGCACCCCGAAACAATGGTCTCTTGCCTCTTAGGCAGGTGCAGACTTTTTCCCGGACTCCCTCCGGCTAACTGTGGCGCACTAGCCCCTTTCAGGCTGTGTTCACTCAGCCACCCCCAGTCCTCTCTCTGGGGTCTGACCTCCGAAGCCCGAGCCTCAGCTCCCAGCCCCCGCCCGTCCCGGCGGGTGAGCAGACAAGCCTCTCGGCCTGTTGAGTGCCAGTCGCCCCGATCCTCTGTGCGGGAATCTCCCCTCTTTGCCCTCTGCACCCCCGTTTCTGCGCTCTCCTCCGCGGCTCCGAAGCTTCCCACCTCTGCCACCCACAGTCTCCACCGCGAAGGGGCTTCCTAATGTGTGGAAACCTTTCCTCCTTCACAGCTCCCTCCCAGAGGTGCAGGTCCCGTCCCTATTCTTTTGTCTCTGTTTTTCCTTTTTTCTTTTGCCCTACCCAGGTACGTGGGGAGTTTCTTGCCTTTTGGGAGGTCTGAGGTCTTCTGCCAGCGTTCAGTAGGTGTTCTGTAGGAGTTGTTCCACGTGTAGATGTATTTCTGGTGTATCTGTGGGGAGGAAGGTGATCTCTGCGTCTTACTCCTCCGCCATCTTGAAGGTCTCCAGCCAAGTCGTTCTTGATAGAAAGAACAGAATCAAGGGATGTGTCCTTCTAGATATCAAGATTTATTATAAAGCTGTAAGTTATCAAGATAGTGTGGTTTTAGGTCAGGGATAAATAGATAGGCCAGTGGATAAAATAGAGAATTCAGAAATAATCCATGCGCACAAAGGAGGCATTGCGATTCAATGGAGAAAGGATAATTCTACAAATGGTGCTTGGGCTATTTGTTACCAAATGAAAAGAAAAAGTGTATCCCAATCTCACACAAAAATCAATCCTAGTAGATTAAAGACAAATATAAAATGAAAATTTTAAACTTTGGGGAGAAGAGCTTTATGAACTTGAGGTAAGAAAGGTTTTTTAAAAACACACACAGGCAGATGCCACTAACTGATTGATAAATCAACTATATTAAAATTAAGAATGTGTATTCCTTACAAAAACAGTAGAGTGAAAACAGATCACAAATTGGGAGAAGATATTTTCAACATATGTAATCATAAAGATTAGAGTCCAGAATGTAAAAGAATTCTGTGAATCAATAAGAATGACAATTTATCAGAAAAAACTGAGCAAAAGACATAAACAGATGGCACAGAAGAAGAAACAAAAATGACTCATAACCTTAATAGTAATCTAGACAATTTAAATAAGAAATACGATACACTGTTTCACACTCAACAGATTGGCAAAAATAAAGATTTACAAAACCAGGTTTGGTCAAGGAAGCCAAGCAATGTCAACTCTCACGCATGAGGTTCAGAGAACAAATGGATACAATCACTTTGGTAGACTGTTAGCATTACTTTGTAAAGTTGAACATCCCCTGTGACCCAGCAGATTCACTCCTGGATATATACCTTGGGAAGGAAAAATGTGCATGGTAGCGCTGTTGATAACAACAGTAGAAGAAACATGATGCAATTCAAATGTCCTTCTGTAATAGAATAGTAAATAAACTGTGGGTTATTCCTATAATGGAGTACTACAGTCGGCCCTCTGTATCCTTGGCTTCTACATTTGCAGATTCAATCAATCACCGATTGAAAATATTTGGGGGGGAAAAAATTACAGAAAGGTCCAAAAGGGAACACTTGAATTTGCTGTGGACTGGCGACCATTTACACAGCATTTACATTGTATTCACAACTATTTACATAGCGTTTACATCGTATTGGGTATTATAAGTAAGCTAGAGGTGATTTAAAGTACGTGGAAGGATATGTGTAGGCTTTATGCAAATAGTATGCCATTTTCTATAAGGGACTTGAGCATCTGTGGAATTTGGTATCTGAGGGGGGTCCTGGAACCAATCCGCCGAGGATATCAAGGACGACTGTATACAAAAGTAAAAATGAATGAACTAGAGCTACATACATTAGCATGGATGAATCTCAAAAATGATGGCGTTGAGTGAAAAAAGCAAGTCAGTAAATACATACAGTATGATCCATTTTATATACAATTTGAACAAAGGAAAAGGGAAGTCATTTATTGTTTGGGGTTACATATATAGGTGGTAAGATTAAAAGGAGAAAATATGAATGATTTAAAAGATAATGATTACCTTGAGGAGGGTTACGTGCATAGATTTGATTGGGGAGAGTCGTTCAAGGAGGTTTCAGGGTATGTATAGGTAATGCTCTATTTTGTGACATGTGGTTGGCACCTGGGTATTCAGCTTATTACGATTGTTTATCTTTATACACTGTCTTGTCTGTATATAACCTACTTCACAGCAAAAATTTTAATTAAACATTTACAATTCTGCAAAGTGAACATCTGGACATTTTCTTTCATTATTTACAAACGTGTCTCAAAGCCTTTTAATAAATTAGAAATCACATTCATAAGTAAAAAAATAACAGTAACACTAGAAAACCCAATTAATTTGCTGCTATGTACCTGATGATTGTAGAATTCGGCTAAGTATCGAAAATTTTCAAGAATAATGAAGCTTATTCTGTTACTTTGCTCCTACTGAGGTATCCCTACATAATAATTACTTAAAACCTCATCTTTAAAAAGTATACTTTATAATATACATAATATATTAGTAAACCAGTACCGATATCTAACTTGTACGTAAGCATAAATATTATATTGGAGCATGCTCAAAAATTTCTACTGAGTGGGCAATCAAAACATTTGAAGACCACTGCTCAAGAAACCGTTTGCCAGCCCCTCTGTAACCAAGGGTGCCTGAGAGTCACCTGAGCACACGTTTAAAATGCTGTCTCCCGGACATACCCCCAGGATTCTGTTAAGTTAGTATGGAGAGGGCCCCGGAACATGCATTTTTAATACACACTCCAGGCTGTTCTGATATAAGTAGTTCCCTGCCGCAATTTTGCTCTAAGTTTAGATAACAATCAAGTCACATCTTTAGAGAGCTGTGTACCCAGACTGTGCAGAATGGCTTTGACTGAATTGAACTTTGGCATGATGCCATTGAGGGGCTCTGGCAGAAGGAAATGGCCTTTTAAAATTCATGCCAGCAACTGGGATGAAGCTATGATTGATGATATAATGTATGGAGAGGGCAGATCATAAAGCCCAGCACAGAGTGCGTACTCAATAAATGGTCACTTCTTATGTTATAATTCTGTCTTATGTGTTAATTATCCTTATGAGAGCACTTAGGAGCAAGTTCCTTCTGCTCTAAGTATAGGGAATAATTATGCTATTCTTTATAATACAGCAATTTGATGGTCTCCTTCTTAGTTCAGTTTATTTTGATACTGGGTTCAAATGGCTGTCATAGTGACCAAAGATACTTCCTACGAATATGGAGATCCCAACAGAAAAATGAGTCATTGGTTGGACTTACTAAATGGTTATACCTATTTACTTATCCCAAGTAGTCTGTTTTTATACTATAGACATTCCATTGAGTGACTTTGCATTGTTTCCTAGGCAGCTTAGAACCAAATTAGTGGCTCTTCTTTAGCATCTATGTAGAATTTCATGACATGCAAAAAAACATATAATTTTTTTAAAATTAAAAAATTTTTTTTGCCGTACGCGGGCCTCTCACTGTTGTGGCCTCTCCCGTTGCGGAGCACAGGCTCCGGATGCGCAGGCTCAGCGGCCATGGCTCACGGGCCCAGCCGCTCCGCGGCACGTGGGATCTTCCCGGACCGGGGAACGAACCCGCATCCCCTGCATCAGCAGGCGGACTCTTAACCGCTGTGCCACCAGGGAAGCCCCAAAACATATAATTTTTTATACTATTTTACGTTCTTACCCCTTTTTCTCACCTACTTCTAAATAATGCATTTGGGGGTTATTTCTATATTCCTGTATTGCCTTAAAGAGGTGTTGGAGTAGAGCCAGAGGAAGGGAAAGAAGAAGGTGTGAGTAGGGACATGGATGAGAAGAGGAAGAAAAGTGAGCAGCTAGAAGGGACCCAAGCATCTAGGTCAGTTCAAGCTCATTCATGCCCTGGGGCAATAGTCAGAATTAGGGTTCAAGTAGGCAGTTCATATTCCATGGATATTTCTCTTTCTCTTTCATGGATATTTATCCACTGGTTCTATATTTATCCACTAGTTCTATATATATCCACTAGTTCTATAATACTAACAAATTAATTAGCTCTTTTATAGAGAATTACCTGTTATTTTTGCTTATAGACTGGTCTCCATTGTATCGTATAAGTCAGTGGTCCCCAACCTTTTAGGCACCAGGGACCAGTTTCGTGGAAGGCAATTTTTCCACGGACAGAGGGATGGGGGCTAGGTAGGGGGGATGTTTCAGGCGGTAATGAGAGAGATGGGGAGTGATGGGGGGCGGCAGATGAGGCTTTGCTCTCTCTCCTGCCGCCCGCCGCTCACCTCCTGCTGTGCGGCCGGGTTCCTAACAGGCCTCGGACCTGTACTGGTCTGTGGCCCGGGGGATGGGGACACCTGGTAAGGTTTGAGATGCATCTTTTTAATTAACTGGGGGAAATTTCCAAGTGTTCAATTTGGAGGATGAGAGAGGAGCAGTCCTTCTTCAATTTTTCTTGGATTCTTAGGAAGTTTGTTTTAATCTTTTCATTGGTCGAATTTTCATAGGCTAATGGAATTGTTATCAGTCTAACTAGCCTTAATAGGACTTTGTGAGGATTGCTATTTTGAAAAGAAGTTTCTATTTTTAAGTGCTAGTTAAGAGCAATGTTTCATCTTATATTTCTTCCTACTGATAACATTTAGGAAGAATATCCAAGTGCAATAATAATGGGTCTGAAATGAGTGTGTTTACATAATTTTTAATAAATGAAAACTGCTCATTTTCTTTTCATTAATGCTTCACTGTTTTTAATAGCTTTTAATGTCTCATACCTTTTTGGAAAGGCTGCATGCTCGATAATTTTCCCTTTTAGACAGAACTTTAGCATTCAGAAACACCAGCAAGGTTTTTGGAGAACATTCCAATAAGAGGTATCTATATGAATGCTTTTACAATAAGTGGGCTAGTATTCTTAAGAGGTTAATAACTTTGCTGATTTGGTCCCTCTGCAGGTTAAAATTAATTGGGAAAAAGAAGCCACTCAAATACTTTACAGGACAGACAAAGGGTATTAGGGAATGGTAAACAAAACAGGTTTTAAAGTAATTCATGGTATACTCTCTCACTGACACTGAAAAGCAGTGTTTTACTACAAGAAGAAATTTATTCTTATACCTTTTTAATGATTTGTAATGTCAATAAGGAAAGAGAAATAGGAAAAGGCAGTATAATTGGCATTCTTAGAAACACGGTCCTCTGCTAACTTCTCTTCCATACAGTACAACGACAAAGATGGCATTGAGATAATGAAGATGGAAAAAAAAAGCCTGCTGTATACTTATTATATACAGAGCCCCATGCTAAGTGGCAGAGATTTGTCATTTCACTAAGTACTTCGAAAAAGCATAGAGAATAAGTAGTATTATTCCTATTTTATAGACTTGGTAGGTTCTCAGAAAGATTCAGTAACTTGCCTGATATCTTCGTACACTCAACACAATTGGCCACTCTATCCTGCTTGAAATACTCTCTTTCCATGGTATCAGTCACATTTTCCTCTTGAGTTTTGCTCGGCTTTTCCTGGCTATTCCTCAGTTTCCTTTGGTCACTCCTCCCTCTCTTCCTAACCTCTAAATTTTGATCCTGCATATTCTCAGGCCCCCTGAAAGTGGGGCCCCTTCCCTCTCTAATTCTGTCCTCTGCTTAAATGCCATCTAAATGTATAGGATTCCTATATATGGCTTATCACCACCCCAGACTAGTCTGACAAGCTCCTGTCATACATCTTCCTGCCTACTTGACACCTCTGCTTGGATCTCTTACAGGCATTGCGTGCTCAACATGTACCAAACTGAACAGTTGATTTTCTCCCTGACACTATTTCTCACTCTTTTTCTATCTCAGTAAATGACATCATCATCCATCCTGCTGTACAAATCAGAAACAGTTTTGATTTCTATCTTTCCTCTATCTTCAAATCCCATGTATGACTTAGTCTCACAGCTTCTTCCTTCAAAATATAGCTCGAAGTCATCTATTTCTTCCTAAGTCCCTGGGCTTTTGCCAACCACCCAGCCCTGTACAAGAGTCCCTTGTTTTTCCTGCTTCTTCTCTTTCTCTCTACAAATCCATTCTCCATATAGCGTTTAGAGTTATTTTTTCATGGCAGTTGGTAGGAATAAATAGGCAGAGCACAGAGGGTTTTCAGGGCAATGAAAGTATTCTGTATGATACTATAATGGTGGGTACATGTCATCATACTTTTGCCAAAACCCACAGGGCGTACATCACCAAGAGTGAGCCCTAGTGTAAACTATGGGCTGCGGATGATGATGTGTCAGTGCAGGTTCATTGATTGTAACAAATGCACGGCTCGGTGTAAGATGTTGATGGGGGGGGAGCTATGCATGTGTGTGGGCAGGGGATATTCGGGAAATCTGTGTAGCTTCTGCTCGATTTTGCTGTGAACCAAAGACTGCTCTAAAAGATAAAGTATTTCTTAAAAAGTAAATTGGATGATACCACTCTCCTACTAACAATCTTCTAGTGGCTTACAATTGCCCTTGACTTAGAATTCAGATTTTTTATGGCTGAAAAGGCCCCTGCCTACCTCTCCAGCCATACATAGCGTGTGGCAACCCACAACAGCTCTCCACTTCCCTGCAAATGCCATTCTCAAGCCTCAGGGCCTTGCCCTTGCTCTGGCCTCTGTCTGAACCCCCTCCTTCATGCTTGCTTGGTTCCTTCTTTTCCCTTAAATCTCAGCTGAAATGATACCACTCAGAAGACCTACTTGACCACTGTATCTAAATGAATTTTCTACCCCCATTTCCCCCCATAGCATCCTGTTTGCTTTCTCATAGGACTTTTCTCCTTTGGAAATTAAATCTTTATCAATTTTCATTTACTGCTGTAGACCAATACCTGGTACAAGGGAGGCAATCAATAAATATTTGAAAAATGAATGAATGAATGGGTGAAATGTATCTGGCTAGTAAGTGGTGAAACTAGGACTCAAACCCAGAATCTGTCTGACTCCAGAATCTGTGTTCTGAACTCTTATGCTAGGAGTAAAATCAATTCGTGTTCAGTGGAATTTTAGAGTAAAATTAATTTTAGCATAAAAATCTAAAATTCTTTTTAAATGTGATAATCCACATGATAACCCTCCAAGGACAACAGAGTACTTGATTGACCTCTCTCTTAGTGATGCTGAATAACATAAAGTATCCAGCAGTATACAGTATGACAGTATGGATAACCTGTCATATTTGGCATTTTATTTACTAAGATGCCCAGACAAGATGCCTTGCAATAATTCTTTTAACTTTGTCAAATATTCTGGGAAATCAAATAAAATGACTTTCGGAAAGTTACTTAACTTCTTTAGACCAGCATCTATAAAATAGGAAAATAATGATTTCTTAGGATTATTTAGGAGGAATACAGAAAATAGATGAAAAGTCCTCACCACAGTGTTGGTATACGGTAAGTAAATAATAACTGTGGTTATTTAAAAAAGTCTTAATTCTTCGATTGATTTTAAAACTCTAATCTTCAGGGTTAAGTAAACAGGGCTCCTTTTTAAACTATTTCTCAATTCTGACATGATTTGGATGAGCTGGATTGACATGCCAAGTCATCAAAGACTAATGATAGCTGGAAAAAAATAAGCAGGAGAGTTTCCTCTTCAGAGGGACCCGAGAAATCCACAGGCAGCTTCTAAATCTCAATGAACTGACTTCTAAATTTCCATTGAGTTTACACTTTATTGCAAAGGACAGCTATAGTCCTGATTTGAAGTCAGTGCCATTTTTGGAATTTGTGTCTGGTTCATGAGCTTACATTTCTGACAAAGCTTTGAGGAATATACAAGAAAAAGGGAGCAACGTATATGTTTTTCCAAATTACTTTTTTTTTTTTTTTCTTGTGGCACGCGGGCCTCTCTCTCACTGCTGCGGCCTCTCACCGCTGCGGCCTCTCACTGCTGCGGGTGCACAGGCTCCAGACGCGCAGGCTCAGCGGCCATGGCCCCACGGGCCCACGGGCCCACGGGCCCACGGGCCCAGCCGCTCCGCGGCATGTGGGATCCTCCCGGACCGGGGCAAGAACCTGTGTCCCCTGCATCGGCAGGTGGACTCCCAACCACTGTGCCACCAGGGAAGCCCCCCAAATTACTTTTAAAGAGAAGTTTGATTCCATTCATTGATTCTGCCTAAAACAACAACAAAGTAAAACAAACACACACTGATATTTAGGGATAGGAATTTTTCTTTTCTTTCCTTTTTTTTTTTTTTTTTTGTTTCAGGGGACTTTTTTTTTTTTTTTTGAGATCAGTTTGAGAGGACCATATTTCTTTCATAAGAAAAAAACCTCAGAATTTCTTTTCTGTCTCTCAGGTTTTGGATGTTATCGTGACAAAACTAGACAAGCTGGCAGAGGGAGCCATGGAAATTTTTGAGAATCTGAAAACGTAACAAATGGAGTTGAATGGATTTTGAACAATAGATTCCTCACCTAACTCAGGAGAAATTAAATAGAACTTTTGCTAAATAGTTCACATTTTAGAGAAGAAAAACTCAGACCTAAATACTACAAATTTTAAGACTCATCACAATGAGAGTCTTTTCTTACAACTCATCCTGGAGTCTTACATTTACACACACACACAGACACCTGTATAAATAAGTGGGACCTCAGCTGTCCTTGATGACTGGGACTTAGGCAAAAGAGAATGGCCAAGCCAACAGTTTTACAACATCCTAGGGGGAAATTATTGATATTTCTTATGTATCTTATGAACTGGACTTAATATTTATTTACTTGTGCAACATAATCAGTTTCGTGTTGTTTTAAAATAGGCATTTGTTCAGAAGGTAATTGTATCAAGACACTTCGTTCTTTCCTTTACATGGCTTAGTGTCTAGAAGGAATATTTTATTAAATTCAGACTTTCTTCCTCAGGGTAAAATCCAGTCTTTACATTTCATTTCTTGGATCTGGATCCCATTAGATTTTTACTCACTGAATTAAATCTGAGGGAGTCACGGGTCTCCTTCTTAGAGTGTTTCCAAACATCTCAGAAAGAGAATTAAGATAATTTTCTCCCACCTTTTAACGAAATCTCTTAGGAGTTTTTGCAAGAGAGAACTTTCCTTTTCTTGTCATTTTTGGAAGGGGAAGTTAGTTACCTTTGATGGCATCTGGTCAACCTGGCTCTCTCGAGGACCCAGGAGAAGTAAGGGCCAACCCCGATCCATCTGCGTTCTCTCTACTATCATCAGCTGCACTTTCTTACATGTTGGAGTGAAATCTTCTTGTCCTACCTTCACAAAACTGAAAGGTTATACCACTCATTTTTCCAACCTATGTACATTTACATTCTTCTGGTGAGAAGGAAAAGCCCAGAATAGGATTGGAATAAATAATGTAGGAATTTGTGAAAATGCTTGCATTTTCAGTTGTTCATAAAAATAAAGCTGCCATAGGAGCATGCATTGTCAGTGATCACTTCATGTTTTGGAAGTGGCATTTAAAGAACCCACTTCTAAGATTAGACTAAAAGATGAGGCATTGTGTTGTTTCTGTAATATCCAGGCACCTCAGGATGACACTTTTTGGTAGAAGACTTAGAAATACACCCATACATTCCACAACATTTTATTATGGAAAATTTCAACCATCGTCCAATTTTAAGTTCTGTAGTTTCAAGCTGCCAACACAGTATGGAAAACTCAAAAGGAGAGGAAATATAAAAGAGTTCATACTGCTGTAGCTGTGAGGTCTCCTGGCTTCTAGGAGTCACGGGTACCTCTTTGGGGGTCTACCCAGGAAAGCTGACTTTTGATGAATTTGTGTTTTTAGAGTATAATACCTGGGAACACAGCAATGTCCTCATTTGTTGTGACTGTCGTAAACTGCTCTTCCTCAACTTAAAAGTGTTTAGAGTTGTATGTGCAGATGCGTTTCCCTAGGGTTAGGCAACCTGTGCTTTCAGGGCAATTTGCCTAAATAGTGTGCATTCAAACTCACTGCAGTCATTCGCTAAATTGTTTACTATGGTCCAAGGTGGTGGCGGGTTTTTAAGGTAAATGTGGTAAGATTTCTCTCCCTCTGTTGACTTAGTTCTTGATTTCCACTTAAACTTAACTAGTGAAAGTAATTGTTTATGAAAAGGGCCAAAAGGGCAAAAGTACAACTAATAAATGTTAACACATGGGAGATGTGAATACAATCTACAGGGGCCAAGCGTCTCTAGACTCTGCTAATCTGGAATTAATATTTAGAATATTTCCACTCCTGTCTTGGAGGTTCAAAGTAAGCATTTAGAATCTGTGGCTTTTTTAGAGAAAAAAAAAAAAAAAAAAAAAGGGTTCTGTGCTATCCACAATTCTCACTTTATGCCTTTAATATTCTGCTACAGCGCCTAGACACTTTCACATTTTATGTTCATTTATCATTCATCATTTTCCCTTGTCAAATTAGTTTGCCAAATTGCTTTTTGCTCAGGACTCTTCAAGAGAGCAGAGTTCCTCTTTTGCAGGGATGAAGACATTTCTTAACAGCATTTTGCAGTCGTGAATTCAGAGACTCATGGAGAACATCATTGAATGTACACTTGTAACTCCTTGATTTGAATGATCCATGTAGATACGTAAACTACACCCAAGGACTAGGACGGCTGGTTGCATTGAGAATGTTTGTGGCAGGTAAGAGGAAAGTACAGGAGCCACGCATTTTTGTCTTTGATTAACACATAATTAACTTAATAGCATATTTCTATGTGAATAGAGTGTTTAAATCAGAAAACTTTTGTGAGTCCTAGATAGATCCAATGCAAAGATTTTCAAGACCTAAAGTACAATAATTAAAAATGTTATCCTTCTCAGTAAAATCATATATTTTTGCCCAACTAAAAATAGGGTAATATCAGTGGATTATTGTACCCTAAACTATTCCCCAAAGAAATTCAGGAGTTAGTGGGGGAAACCAATAATGGTATGTCATGGTTTGTTTGTTCTTAAAAGGCACAAAAGGCTGAAAACACTGCTATCATTCTCATATGTCTCATTAGAAGCTGGAAATTACTCAATAAACCTGTAAGCACAAGCACACATATGAGTGGGTTTGCATTTTTCCTTAGCTAGTACTTTAAGCCATTGTAACTTCAACCTAACGCTTTCCCTCTGATTTCTCTGTCAAAATGCAGCATGATTTAGGATTGAATAATAGTAAATACGGGTGGGAAAGCATTTGTTATGAAAGATGCTCCATGCGCATAAGGTATTGTTATTTCATCTGATGAGAGAATGTCTAAGTTTCAAAACTATTTCATCATCAATATTTTATGCTAATGAATGAAACAGCAGCTAAGCCAGAGGCCACCTGCAAACAGAAACACACTGCAAAATATACAAAGAACATTCTTCCTCCATTTGTTTCCTTAGCAAATACAACTTGATTACCGAGTTCTTCATGGAGCGATGAGTCTTTGTGTTTTATTTCTGACTATAGACAGAGATCTGTCCCTCTGCCACGGAGGTGTTGTCTTAGAGTCATATTTCAGCAAACATAATTAAACCATCACAAACAGAGTCTTCCATTAGTCAGACCAGAGTTATGGTTGTTGTGCTTTAGATTCATAAGAAAGCATTTCACGTTCTGCTGGGGGAAAAGAAAGACCGCTAAATATTTCATGGCTTTTCTTGATCACATTGTTTATTTCTCAGCATTTTAAAGAGATACTTAATTTTTCTCGACAGCTATTTTTGTCAACACGTTAGAGAGATTAGATACTAAGGGCAAAATTTGCATGGGATACCAAGAGCTGGTATTTTCCTGGAATGATGCTTACTGGGTGTATAAGAATAAATCTCACGCTGTTCTCCAGAAATGTCCTTGGCATATGATGTGTTCTCTAGAGCTACATTCTGGTAATGTTCCACATCTAAGGTTTCGAGGAGGGGGAGAAATCATATTTTGATTGGTGTCGTTCAATATACGTTTGGGTTTCATGCAAAAATAAAATGCGGACACTAGAGGGTGCTGTTTGATTTTCTTTTTCACTGAGTTGTGCTGCGGATTCCCGTGAATCAGGGCCCTGAAAAATACCATCGTGTTCTAACCAGGACCAAATCGCACTGCTCTACAGGATGTAGAAATACCCTGAGTTCAAGGAGAGAGGCCGGAAGGTTCAAAATGGGGTAGATGCTAAATTAATTCAGAATTAGTAAAGAAGTCATTCTTTATTACTTTAAACCTGTATGATTGTCATTTTCTGATAATTACTTAATTTCCTTGGTTGAAAGAAGTTTTATTAGATTTCAAGCTCTCGCTAAATGTCAAATGGTTCTAAAAATAGCTAGAATATTAGACAATGTGAAACAACTGGTGCTCTCAAGTTTTGGCACTAGGATTTTGAGCAGAGCGCATACTTACTACTGGTTAAGAAACTAATTATAGAATTCTCAATTGTCAGAAATGCCAGACCCCGCGATGTTGTTTCTTTTTGATATCAGAGAAATACCAAGTTAATAAGATTCCCAATTTTCACCTTCACTGAACATGTGCTTCCCCCTCACCCCAGCCCCCCACCCCCCCCGCCCTGCTTCCTTGAAGCAAATCTTTTTGAGTGGCAGGAGAAGGCAGTGTTCTGGAGTTCTCTAAATATATGATATCATATGGTTTATGTTTGTATCGTGTCATTTTCTAACCTAAGAATATTTTTTAAAAAGCTTAAAGTTCTCGTTTTATAGAGAGGAAAGTTAAGGTATTGTGATCTTAAATGATTTATTTCAAGCCGGGAATTAAATTAGTAGAAAGGTCAGGATCATCTCCCAGTTCTTCTGCCTTGCAGACAGTCAGCTAAGGGACCTGTTTGTTTTTAGTTCTGTAGATGTGTTTCTCTTTAATACAGATGGGCATGACTGGCTCAGAGACTACTGGCAGCCATCACCACAGATTTCCAGTTCTCCTCCCTCCCAGTTTCATGGGAAGTTCACAATTCCCCCTCTCTGAAAGTTAGTTCCAGCCATGTACCTTGCTTCAGCCAGTGAAATGGTAACAGAAGTGTGTGTGTCCCTTCTGGGGTGTGACCCCTAGCTGAGGTGAGCCCCAGAGCCTCGTTTTGAGCTGGCAGCATCAAAAGATAATGAAGTGTCAAGAAATAACAAGTGCTGGTGAGGACTTGGGGAAAAGGGAATCCCTTATTGGTGGGAATGTAAATGGGTGCAGCCACTGTGGAGAACAGTATGGAGGTTCCTCCATAAATTAAAAATAGAACTACCATACAATCCAGCAGTTCCACTTCTGGGCATTTATCCAAAGGAGATGAAAACACTAACTCAAAAAGATACCTGCACCCCGCTGTTCACAGCAGCATTATTTATAATAGCCAAGATACGGAAACAACCTAAGTATCCATCGATGGGTGAATGGATAAAGAAGATGTGGTCTATATATACAATGGAATATTACTGAGCCATAAAAAGGAAGAAAGTCTGCCATTTGCAATAACATGGATGGACCTTGAGGGCATTAAGCTAAATAAAATAAGTCAGACAGGGAAAGACACACATAGTATGTTCTTACTTATATGGGGGAATCTAAAAACAAAACAAAACAAAAAACATAGAATGGATTGGTGGTTGCCAGAGGCATGGTAAAATGGGTGAAGAGGGTCAAAAGATACAAACTTCCAGTTACAAAATAGATACATCCTCGGGATGTAATGTACAGCATGGTGAGTATAGCTAATAATACCGTATTGCATATTTGAAAGCTGCTAAAAGAGTAGATCTTAAAAGTTCTCATCACAGGAGAAAAGATTGTAACTGTGTATGGTGATGGATGTTAACTAGACTTTTGTGATGATCATTTCCTAGTGTGTATATATATATAGAATCATTATGTCATATTCCTGAAACTGATGTAATGCTATACGTCAATTATATCTCAATAATAATGTGATACAGGGCTTCCCTGGTGGCGCAGTGGTTGAGAGTCCGCCTGCCGATGCAGGGGACACGGGTTCGTGCCCCGGTCTGGGAAGATCCCACATGCCGCGGAGCGGCTGGGCCCGTGAGCCATGGCCGCTGAGCCTGCGCATCCGGAGCCCGTGCTCCGCAACGGGAGAGGCCACGGCAGTGAGAGGCCCGCGTACCGCAAAAAAAAAATAATAGTAATAATGTGATTCTGACACAGGAACAGACAAATCAGCCAATGGAAGAGAATCCAGAGCTCACAAAGAGAACCACAGAGGTTGAAACTTGATATATGATAAAGGCGGTACTGAAGTCCCATGGGGAAAGGATAAATTGTTCAATAAATTCGGTTGAGAGAAAAAAAAGATAATAAAGTCTCATCAACCTCCCTCCCAGGATGGAAGTAAGGATCAGAGCCCCCTGATGTGAGAAAGAGAGAAATCTTTGTTGTTTAAGCCACTGAGATTCTGGGGTGTTCTAATATGGCTCTACACCTAGCTTATCCTGATGACAGACAAAGGTGTCCACCAAGTGAGAAGACCAAAGGCCAAGAATTAAAGTGTGGTAAGAAAGGATTTAATTAAAAATCTAAAAAACAATTATAGTGTTTACTTTAGAAATTTCTAGTGACTTTGATATGAAAATCAATAAAGAGAAGTTATTAAATATGAAAACATTTCCTCCTTGTATGTCTTCAGTTAAAATTCATCTAAGGAAATCAAGTTAAAAAAATAAATGAGATGTTACTGTGTTCAACTCAGAATCTGACTGTGGAAACCTAAACCTTAGACTATGGAAATGAGAATGGAGCTCTAAGTCTGCTGATCTTGAAGTGGGGGAAAGTCTGGAGTTGAGGATTTTCACGTGAAAAAAAACAGGTACATGACATCAATTTCCATCATGGTGAGGAAGAGATACTGTGTCTCTCCTAGAACAGACGGTTTGATTCCTTAATCCATCTCAATGTTCAGCATTTTCCCAAAAGATCCTAAGATGTTTAAGTTGAAGCAGATGTATATTTTTCTCCATCAATACTGGTTGTCCTCTTGGCCGCATAGCATCTATGACTGCCAAGCTAGAGCTTGTGGACCCTCCCTGGGGCTGGGAGAGCAAAGCCGCTCAGTGCAGACTCAGTCTATACCCCGCTTCTTCAGCCCAGTGACAGTGTGATGCCGGGCCTTTTATACGTAAGACAACAGGAGTCGTACCCACAACCCATGGTCAAGGACGCCAGGATTTCTGCTCAGCGTTTCTGCCCAGAGTTCCCAGAGAAAGAAAAGAATGCCATCAGCTTAAATCCAAAACAACTTCAAAATAAACTTGAAGTGGCATTTACTTTGTTTTTAACCTTAAAAAGAGAGGCACCCCAGGGATATATTTACCAGGCCCTCTATTGTGTAGTTAATTATAGTAAATGTGGGTTTTTTGTGCCACATACAAAAGAGGACGCTGCTTGCTTCTCTTCTACATGGCACCTCACTAAACAACCTGCTAATGCTCTGCCAGGACAAATAGCCACATTAACAAAACGCTGGCCAGCAGGGCCTACCTGCTCCAGTCGCTGCTGCTGGGTTTTTTGTTTTTTTGTTTTTTTTAAATCAGAGGATGCTATTTGGTGTGCAAAGCTTACCATCGATAAGTGATTCCAGCCACGGAGTAATGAGAATAATTGAACACAAAGTTTATTTAAGCATAAAACACGTTAAAAATGATTTGGTTGATTTGTGAGAGAGAAGAGTTTGGGTCTGAAGAGACGGATGGGGTGTTGGGGTTCCCCAGGTCTGCAAACAATACATGCGGTGGCCACGTGGCCCGTCAGGGCTGGAGGACACAGCGGCGGGTGTGGGGAGGGGAGCAACACAGGCGCATCGAGGTCAGATGCTTCCAAACATCGGAGAGATTCCTTAGAGGGAGTCAAACCTTCCAATCACCGCTTCTCAGTATTCGATATCGTTCCAACAGGCCCCTTCTCTACAAAAACTATGATACAGAAACAGCACTGGTGGGATAGATTTCTCTGGTCAGATTTCCGACAGACGTGTCTAACCAGAATTTTTTCCTTTACCGGTTTTTCATGCGAACCAACGTTTCTAGTGACAACTAATTGGAAATTTTAGGCAAGATATATGTTTTCCAAAACTGGCTTTTAGAAGCCCAGTTGCATACCTTGAAAGAGGAGCATGGCATTTCCCTCTTTTCTGGAACCCTGACCGTTTGGGGCAGGTGGCATCACTTTGAGACAGTGGGCAATCTCAAATAGGTTTTGACTTAAGGGCACACACCTTTTATCCTACAGGGAGTTGAAGTAAGTAAATTACAGTACTTTATATAGCAACCTTGAGTTAATTATGAGGTCGTGCCTGATGTATAGACAAAATGCCATAATGAAATCTGGGTCATGATGAGAAGCAGCGTCCAAACTTGAAGTTCAATGGAAGAATTAGAGGCTGTGAACAGAGAGAGACATAGTAAGTCCTATGGAAAAAAATATACCTGTTTGACATGGATCAGACATCTTTGTGGCATTCCAATAAAGGAACCTACTTTCTTCATTGCCAAGAACCCACTGTCTCCAAATGGCCTGGACTCAGGCAGCACGGAAGCGAAATTAACCCAACCTTTAGGAGAGTCCTGCTAACTTAGAGGGTACCAGGGACACCTGGCAGCCAAGGCTATTGCAGGAAACCTTGTTTGTTGGATCACACACCCCAGTCCCAGCTCAACCCAGGTAGACATGGGGCCAGATCTAAGGCCAATATTTGGTATTTAAATGGCTGGATAACTTCCTTCTTTAAATATCACCTTCATCTATACAAGCAGCTCATGCAGCTCAATATCAAAAAGACAAACAACCCAATCCAAAAATGGGCAGAAGACCTAAATAGACATTTCTCCAGAGAAGATACACAGATTGCCAGCAACACATGAAAGGATGCTCAACATCATTAATCATTAGAGAAATGCAAATCAGAACTACAATGAGGTATCACCTCACACCAGTCAGAATGGCCATCATCAAAAAATCTACAAACAGTAAATGCTGGAGAGGGTGTGGAGAAAAGGGAACCCTCTTGCACTGTTAGTGGGAATGTAAATTGATACAGCCACTATGGAGAACAGTATGGAGGTTCCTTAAAAAATTAAAAATAGAACTACCATATGACCCAGCAATCCCGCTACTGGGCATATACCCTGAGAAAACCATAATTCAAAAAGAGAAGTGTACCACAATGTTCATTGCAGCTCTATTTACAATAGCCAGGACATGGAAGCAACCTAAGTGTCCATCGACAGGTGAATGGATAAAGAAGATGTGGCACATACATACAATGGAATATTACTCAGCCATAAAAAGAAACAAAATTGAGTCACTTGTAGTGAGGTGGATGGACCTAGAGTCTGTCATACAGAGTGAAGTAAGTCAGAAAGAGAAAAACAAATACCATATGCTAACACATATATATGGAATCTAAAAACAAAAAAAAATGGTCCTGATGAACCTAGGGGCAGGATAGGAATAAAGACACAGATGTAGAGAATGGACTTGAGGACACGGGGAGGGGGAAGGGTAAGCTGGGACAAAGTGAGAGAATGGCATTGACATATACACACTACCAAATGTAAAATAGATAGCTAGTGGGAAGCAGCCGCATAGCACAGGGAGATCAGCTCCGTGCTTTGCGACCACCTAGAGCTGTGGGAGGGTGGGAGGGAGACGCAAGAGGAAGGGCATATGGGGATATACATATGCATATAGCTGATTCACTTTGTTATACAGCAGAAACTAACACAACATTGTAAAGCAATTATACTCCAATAAAGATATTGAAAAAAAAAATCACTTTTATCTTTTAGATAAAAGAGCAGGGGGCTTCCCTGGTGGTGCAGTGGTTGAGAGTCCGCCTGCCGATGTAGGGGACACGGGTTCGTGCCCCGGTCCAGGAAGATCCCCACATGCCGTGGAGCGGCTGGGCCCGTGAGCCATGGCCGCTGAGCCTGCGCTCCGAAGCCTGTGCTCCACAACGGGAGAGGCCACAACAGTGAGAGGCCCGCGTACCACAAAAAAAAAAACAAAAACAGGGACCAAAAGGTTTAAAAAAAAAACCCAAAATGATGCTAGAATTCCTTGGGCGTTTCCCTCATCTCTCCTTCTTACTTTCTGGAAGTCTCATAGATCAGTTGCTGACCGAGTGGGCCTCATAGGACTGTCTCCTTCTCAGGGTCAAGAACGTCCTATGTCCCCAGCTGCCGGCCCTGAACGGGAGTCGTGCTCACCTCTGCAGCTCTTGCCGTCCTCCTGCAGGGTCCCCGTCACGCAGCTGCACAGAGGCCCGTCCACCCGGCTCGTGCAGATCTGCTCACACCCTCCGTTGTCCTCACACCAGTCCAGCCCTGAAAAAGAGCCGCTGGACAAGTTACCTGCAGACAGTCCAGCTCTTCAACTCGTATCTAAGGGCAAGGCCTTAAAGAGAGGAGTGGAAGGAAAAAATCCCGGTACTGTCATGAGTTTTTAATAGTCCGTGAAAAGATTTCATTATGGAAGCGGGCAGGCTTCTCAAACTGGGGTCCCCAAACTGGCATCCTCAAGCTCCTTGTTCACCAGATTCACACAGTAGGCGAAACACACCCCAGACTTAGCCCGAGCCTTCAAATCCCACTGTTTTAATCATTTATAGTGTATTTTAGGGAACATACATACTTTTTCTCCTAATAGGTCCCACCGAAATGATCTGTTCTTTAGGTTCCTTGGTGTAATCTGTGGCAATCCTGGAATTTTGAGGGCAATTCTGAAAGACAGAACACCGGAGGGAAATTTTCACACAATTAAGCTGATAACTTATTCTTCACCACGTTTCCACCTCCAAAAGAGGCAGTGGCTCAGCCTGGAGCACTACTGCAGCTCAGATTAATTAGAATCAATCCATTCTTGATCACTGAGCCCACTGGGACTCGGGGCTTTATGTGGAACAGAATTAAATATATTCTCCACACTAGAATTAGATTCAAAGAGGCTCCCTTCCCAGGGAGGGGGATCCTGTATCAGATCAGACAATAATGTACACAGCAGCACCTGTAAGTAGCTCTGACCATAATTCACATCTCGATTCGGCCAACATGGGGCGAGCATAAAGCTGCAGCGTTAAAGGTGAGGGACGAGGTACTACTGCAGTAAAATCTTAGGGACGTAGCCTCTTGTGGTGGGGATGTAAGCCTGGCGTGGACCAGGTGATTGGTTTGTCACCTCATCCCGCCAGCCCCTCCAGAGCCTCAGGCCTGGGTGTGGATTTGGACGACCTGTGGGATAATCCCTGTCTAAAGGACACCTGGATAAAGCGTATCCTGAACCCGGGAGTTTGCTTCTGTGGTGGAGGGGAGCTTGGCCCCATCGCTCACCTCAGATGCGGGTGGCCTGACTCTGGCATATTGGTTCTCAGACAGGGCTAATTTTGCCCCCCGAGGGACACTGGGCAAAGTGGGGAGGCATTTTGGGTGTTGCAAGTGGAGAGCAGGTGATACTGGGGTCTACTGGGTAGAGGCCAGGGATGCTGCTAAACAGCCTACAGAGCACAGGGCAGCCCTACAACAAAGAATCGTTTGGTCCAAAATGTCTGTAGTGCTGAGGTTTGAGAAACCCTGGTCTAGTGTTACGCCGACAACAGACTGACATTACTAAGTCAGGTAAAAGGAGTAAGTGGTCATCATTCTACCCTGCTCTCTCATTGTTCCGGATGACTGCCACTCCTAGGCATCTACAGATGGTTCCACGTCAGCCACTGCCAGGTGCAGTGAGTCCTAAAGAACTCTAAAGAGCCGCCGACGTCGGGATTCGTGACTCCCCCCGTGGGGAAAACTGGGACTGAGAGAAATAAAGCCAAGCACTGAATTTTCACGCTCACTTACTATTTTACAGGAGTACTTTTCTGAATCACAGAGGGACACTGCGCAGTGAAGATGGACTTCATCGTAATCCCCAATGAACTTAAAGACGGTGACGTGGAAGCGACAGGTGAGGGAGACACCGTTTTCCTCGATGCCAATGGTGTTGTCTTTAATGTTCTGACACCTGTTCGGAAAAAAGGGACTCTCTGCTTCACGCTTTCACGTTTCATACAAAAACCATCGTGAACGGTAAAAATGCCTTTGCGTTTGAAGGTGACCTCTGGAGTGTGTGGGTCTGTCATTTACTACGACTCCCTTATAGTTTCAGTTTGTTGGAAAAGCATCAAATAGCACCTCAAATTAGGATCTTAACTACAGCTAAAAACAAAATGACCACAGGCCTGCACTCAATTTCCCTACCCGCCCGTTTCTCACTCCTCCCCCTCACGATGCTGTGTTTTACTGATATCAGTTTAATAAACACAAGATGAGTCCTTACATCTTCTGTACTTTCTTCAGTTAATTATCAGTTTTGGCAGGGGCCCCTTTTTCAAGCTCTATTGGCAAATCTGTTTTCACTTGTGGGAGCTGGAGAAGACGGACCAGCAGTCAAAGGTGAGCTGAACGATTGTTCTGATGTAGGGATCACTCCCTTCCCCTCTCCTTTTGGTACTGAGCCAACAGGCAGGGACACAGGTATCTCGCCTCCTCCTGTTAGAGTTTCTTAGATGGACCACAGTCTCTTATGCCCCAGGGTCTTTCATGTACTGTTTCCCCCACCTGGAAGCCTCCCTGCACTCCTTCTGCTGCTAACTAACCCTGCTCTTTCTCCAGTGCCCATCTGTGGCTCCCCCTCCTATATACACATGCCCTGACCAGGCAGGAACAGGTGGCTTTGCCTGGATTTGCCAACAACACCCTGGTGAACCCCTGGGGTGCAGGAACCAAGGTGTAGTCCTCACTGTGTCTCCAACACACTGAAGGACACGCAGTTAAGTATTTAAAAAGATGTGGTACATATATACAATGGAATATTACTCAGCCGTTAAAAAGAACGAAATAGTGCCACTTGCAGCAACATGGATGGGCCTGGAGGTTATCATACTAAGTGAAGTAAGTCAGACAGAGAAAGATAAATATATGATATTCTGCTTATATGCGGAATCTAAAAAAAGTGATACAAATGAACTTATTTATAAAACAGAAATCGACTCACAGACTTAGAGAAAGAACTTATGGTTACCGGGGGGGAAGGCTGGGGGCGAGGGATAGATTGGGAGTTTGGGGTTGACATGTACATACTGCTATATTTAAAATAGATAACCAACAAGGACGTACTGTAAAACAATAAATAAAAATGAAAAATAAATTAAACAGAATACTTAGATGCTCTTTAGTCAAACTCACACAAATATTTGCCTGAGAAGCAATAAAAGCTATGACCCGTCTTTCAGCTCTGAGAGAACGTGTATGTGTATATATAAAGCTGTACTTTTACTTTTGAAACATTACGTACAGTATTAACTCTCAGAACCGTTTTGTTTGAAATATGGTATTAAAATTATACTTAATTTTTAGACCAAAAAAAAAAAATCTTTTTTTTAGACTGCGTGAATCAGTGACTGAATGAATGAGTTGTGCTTCCACGGCCAAGGTTGGCCCACTGTGGCCAAGAAGCTCTTTAAAACGATCTTATCGAGATAAAAAGGGTGACTCTTTTCCTTACGTTTCCTTCCCCTGGCCCCCAGGATTCGGTAGCTTTGTGATAAGGAAAATTAAAAATGGAAGTTATCCGTCAGCATTCCCACACCTATTCAGTTTGGTAGTTAGTCCATAAGGCAATAGTTTCCTTAAATGCTTTGAAACAAAAACTTACTTGCCATACTTCTCCTTGTCACTGTGACTCATTTGAATAATCTAAATTGGTTCAAGGATTCTACAACATTCTCAGCCCTCCAGTCTTCACGCAGACCTTCCGTCTTAACTAGACCCCCAACTCCCAGAGAGATGATTCGAGGTTTAAGTGTCAGAAGAACAGGAAGCAGAAGGAAGGAGCCTCGGGAAGCAGGGACAGGCTGTCTGGTTGCCGCCTTAGGGGGACAAACAAACCGAGCACCAGAATCCTTTGTCCACTATCAGAGGAACAAGTGTCCTTTCCTCTGGGCACATGAAGAGAACAGAGAAGTGACCTTCGTGTGCCCAGACCTTGGCATCACTGGTAGATGGCGGCGGCATCTCTGCCCCCAACGTAGCTGGAGAGGAGCGGCTGGCCCCTCCCCCCAAATTCTGAGGCGGACCCACTCTGCTGCATTGGGCGGCAGTTTTCCCGTAAGCTCACTGGGAAAAACCAATAACCACATCCCTCCAAGAAAGGTCAAGAGGACTCATGAATGAAATTCTCTCACACGCTGAAATTCCTTCACACCCAACAACAGTTTAATTTGAAGACCTTCCTGCAGACCCTGGGGGGAGCTGAGATTTATGAACCCGCTCACTTACTCTCCCTCTCTGGGTCAACTCTATTAAATACTATGTAAAAAATGCTAAATGCCACAGTGTCCTTCAAAGGCGGCCCAAGCCTGCCCACCCGGGTTGTACAGCGGCTCAGATCGCAGCTCTTTTACTTTGGGAAAGGGCCATGGCTGGGGCGCGGGGAGGGGGAGGGAGAGGAAGGGAACAGATGAAGAAACGGAGACCTGTGATGTTAGCCAGAGCATCTGGGCCTGTTAAGACACCACACAGTCACCAAGTCCTTCCCTCTGCCTCTAGGGAGGCTAAAAATCAACTCAAAAAGGTAGTGCCTTCATGAGGCCTTTGCTGAAAATCCCAGTCTTTGCCTCAGCAACGCAGGCCACAAGCCACACCTGGCCAGGTAGGGAGTTGATGCGTCTTGGTGCTTGAAAGATTTCTTCCTCTGCCCCTTGCCGGTTGGGTGTCCTTGGGTGAGCTGTGTACAGGCTCTGAGCCTGTTCATGTGTGAAACAGTGGCTATTTATTGTCTGTCTGCCTAGAACCATACTCTTCTTCTCTGGGAGAACCATCCCTTCCTTCCCCAACTTTAAGGGTAATTACAGTATCCGTAGCACTCCCTGGGAGGGACCACTCCAGGGAGGGATGCTGACTCAGGCCTGGGATAGGGTTCAAGAAACACTACCCCCAAACCTGGCGCCTTGAATATTTTAAGCTGACGGAGTTTGAGAAAATGGCAGAACCAGGAATGTCACTCTTCTCACCCGAAACAGGTCATAAAGCCCTTATGTGAGAGGTGCCCTCCCTATACCAGAAGGAAAGGAGCATCCTTATTTCTGAAGACAAAGGGACACTGAGATGAAACTGAACAGTCTGGCTAAGATTCCCCGCAGTTTACTACAATTACCACACACTCTTGACCTTCTCCACGACTGTCCACTCTTCATCAAGCCGGGCATAACTGCTCAGCATGAACTGTTTCTTCGAGTCTTCGTTTCCTTATGAAGACTCCCAAGTCACGTAGAACTTACATTAGATAAATGTTATGATTTTTTCCTGTTAATCTGTCTTTGTCCATTTAATGTTCAGACCCAGCCAGGAACCCTAAGAGGGTCAAGAAAAACTTTGTCCTCCACAACACCAGGCAATTTAATGTTGCATCTCCTCCAAACAAGGCAGAGGAAATCCATCCGAGAAAGGCTAATCATACTCCTTCTCAGGGATTCCCTGAATTGGGGTTAGAAGGAATGCTCGCTCCGGGGGGTTACAATGCTGAAAAAAATGCCAGTGTCTAACGAGGTCAATGAGAGAGACAGAGACAGAGAGGGACAGTGACTGAGACAGAGAAACAGAGAGCAAGGGATAGAGGGAGGGAGGGAGTCGACAGCATCTGGCTTCCTGGACCCAATCCCTGAAGCCACATCTGCTTAACGTGATTTGGTTTTGTAACCATTAAGCGCCTTGCTTTTGCATAAACTAGTTTGAAATGGTCTCTACCGCTTATAAGAGAAAGAATTTTGATTAACATAGTCAACTGCTTTTAAGAATTATGGTACTGGGATGATGGAAATGTTCCAAAATTAGATTATGGTGATGGTTGCACTTCTCTGTAAATTTACTAAAAATCATTGAATTTTGCACTTAGAGCAAGTACATTATATTGTATATAAATTATGTATGCAATAAAAAAGCATTGTTGCTTGACAAAACCAGTAAGTATGTTTATAAACTAAAGATAATTATCATGGCGGTTGTTTGGTCCAGTCTTTTCTTCTTTCTCATTCACCCATTCATTTTTTCATTCATTCAACAACTTTGTTGCACAGCCATGCTGTTTCAGGAAATATGCTAGGTGCTGGGCATATACTGGTAAGTAAAAAAAAAAAAAAAGTTCATAAGCTATTATTCTAATCCCTTTTAAATTTTCATAGATGTTCTATTCACCAACCTTTAGTTATTCTCCTTACATCCTTTCGTTTGCAGATAATCCACATTCAACTCAGATTGAAATTCAAGTAGGCAGGACAGAATGCCCTCTTGGGTCACATTGAGAGTAAAGCATTTTCTAGTTAATGCCACATGGAACTGGTGATCTACCACTAAACTGCTGTGGATTTAAGCACTGCTTGATTCACTAAGCCTCAGCCTTCTCATCTGTAAAATGGGGCTTATAATATCTACCTCATACGTTGTCATCAGGATTAGACAGTTCTTGGGTGCAAAACGCTGGCCCTGTAGGTCGTCAACAAATGTTAGTTCCCATTCTCTTCCCTAAAAAACAATGTAGGCAAATCTAATACTAAAGGCTCTGAGACTGTCCTCCGAGAAGAGGCTACCCACCCTTCTTCAATGATGAAGTATCGGAGCTTGTCATTGCTGTCGCGGGAGGGGGTGGCGTAGCATTTGTTCAGCGTCAGAATCAGATGCGTGGAATCGGCTCCAACCACAAAGACCCCTACATACAGCACATCTCGAGTCGTCAGCACCACTTCGCCCTGGCGGTATGGATGTTTGTAGGAGGCATTTTTGTAGAGCGCCATCTTGGTGGTGAAGCTGCCTTCTTGGGTTGGAACTGTCAGGTTAATGACGCTACAAGAGAAACAGTCATAAGTCGGGGAACCCCAAGCAACGTTATCTATTCAATTACTTACCGTTTTCCAGGCTGAAAATGCAGAGGGAAGGCCAAGCAGAGAGTAGTAAAGTCTAATAATTAAATGTAATTAATTAAATCTAATTTTAATTAAAATTAAAAATTCAGTTCCTCAGCACCTCTCTCGTCCTGGCACATTTCAAGAGCTCAATGGCCACATACAGCTACTGTATTGGACAGTACTGATATAGGACATTCCCATCACTGTAGAAAGTTCTATCGAACAATGCTGGTCTAAGGCATCTGGGTTCAGAAAATATGAATTATTCTCTCCCTAGTGCTTCAGAGACAGATGCTAGCAGTTTTGACTGTGCTAACCTTAACTGTCAAGGAAAAGACAGAGCAACGTGCACAGCCCATGAGATTCTCTACCTTAGCATAGGCTTCACGACAGAGTCCAAGGAGATCTTGATATCCAGCTCATAAGCACATGAAAATTCCACACTGATCGTCCTGTCCCTGGTGATGATGTTGCCAGTATTGTTGGCACTTTCTATCCAAATGGTGTTTTTATACATGATATGAGTGGCATTGGACTGCAAAGCAAAGGGAGGTCAGAAATCATTAAATCTGGGCGCAAGTATGTGGCTTGCATTTCAAATCCACGGGCCGGAAAGTGGAAAAATGGCTTCATTTCATATATAACCCAGAGGCCAATATAAGTCAGGATGGAGCTAGTCTCAGCACTTACTAGAAAAAAAGTATTACAATAGATGTCAACAGCACCCTTGAATGCCCACGGAGGGTGATTTCATGTACCACTGAATTCTAAGTACAACCGATCCCCAGTTATCTGTGGGAACCCAAGCTGGGGACAGCATGAAGTATTGCCATCCTGAGGTAATATATATCTTCTCTTTCAAGTCTTAATTCAAAATCCAGCCTCCGCCAAGTCTTGTACCAGACAGCCCACAAGTACCAAAATGAACACATGCATGTTTCACCGTCTCGCACCTTTCACTCCCTGATAAAAAGTGTTAATGAACACAGTTATCAAAAAAAGACAGTGGGAAGGCACAGGAGGAAGAGAAGTGAGATGCTTTGCTAACCTATGAATTGGATAACCCGACACAAAATGTTGTGACCTTGCTGTATTTCTGCAGCCAACTGTTAAGTGATGTCTGGGATACCCTTACACCCTGAAATAGCTGAACCCAGCTGTCTTTACCTGGAAGAACAACAGAAGCACGAGAGAGGTAAAAACGTGTCAACATGCAGGGCAAAGGACAGCAGACAGCGCATCCAGGGAAGGAAGCATGTCACTTATCTTGCTTTCAGTTCAACCACTTAGCACCCAATGATTATCTTCCCGCTGTCCTTCATTTCGCACATGCCTTTTGCTGTTTTCCAAGGAGCATGTTTCTAAGTCGAACCCCTGAAGTTGGCTTAAGAACAATCAATGTGCAAACACCTGGAGCTGTCACCACCTCAGCCAGGTGCTCTTTCCTGCCCTCGTTCCTCACCTGCACAATGTTTCCACAGTTCCCTTTGGTGTTGTTGATCTGAAAGGAGATAAAGTCCTCTCCCTCAATGCCGGTGCACTGCCTGTCATTGATCCGCACACCCTCCCTCTCGAAGCCGAGCTGGAAGAGTTTGCACTTAGATATGGACACTTCCATCTGGGCAGCCTTGCAGGTCACCTCTGCGTCAATGATGTCGTGGGAGTCTGTGGGGAAACAGTCATTATGAGAGGCACGTCAGTGGGAGTTAGTCTTGCTGTGTGGGTGGGTGAAGCACCCCATTCTCTTTAGAAGAGGCTGATGGGCTTCACACAGAGGCTGTAGCATTTCTAATAAAGCTCTGATCAAACTAAATGAGTATATGAACTCATTCAAAGCAATAACTTGGGCAATGCAAGGCCTTTTTTTTTTTTGTCCATGCCGTGCGGCACGTGGGATCTTAGTTCCCCGACCAGGGGTCGAACCCACGCCCCCTGCATTGGAAGCGAGGAGTCTTAACCACTGGACCACCAGGGAAGTCCCCAGAGAGCCTTTTTTTAAAGGTGAAAATGCTATACAAAGCGTCTTTGATCTTTTCTTCCTAAACCCAGGATTTCCGCCCCGCTTTGGTGGTAGCTACTGTCCGTAAGCTCCATACCGCATCTGGCTCACTGTGGCCTGGCTAAAGAACGTGCCCCCAGTGAGGGCAGCCCTGGTCAGGCCACTCCACAGCCCAGCTGGCACCCAGGCCGGCACTCAGAGCTCTTGTTTTTTGAAATGGAATGCGCCAATGGACATTTTCCGTGAGTACACAAACACAGGCTAATAAGCACTAAAGAAACGGAGAGAAACGTTTTTATCTGCTTAGGTGAAGCCTTTGAACAGCACATGTGGGCCCCTTCTGCGGAGCCTTCTGGTCAACCAGGCTTTCATTCTCTGATGATGCTAAATGTGGCATGTGCCTTCTGAGTTCCTCGATTCAGCCAAGGACACGGAGCTGGGAAGCAAAGCAGGTCCCCCACAAGCCGACAAAACGAGTGTGCTCTTGGCCAGGGGACAAGGCCATTCCTACCTTAAGGGGACTCCTACCTGGAGTCCTAGTTGTTTGCCGTTTGCTTCAACATTTCTGCTTTCTTCAGGACCCACCGAAAAGCTTCGGGCCAGATAAAGCTGGCTTTAAACACGTCTTACATCACCTGGCACTCTCATCCTGATTCTTTCATGTTTTCGTCAAACCACCTTATCTCCCTGTGAGTCTAAAAGATCAGTTTGGATCCCTCTGATGTTGAACATGGCCTCAGATGGAGCTGGCTGATGCTATGCATGTCCAAATTTGCGTGTTATCATTTATTGAAGAAAAGGATGTAGCTACAAGGAAACGAACATTAGCCTGCTCTGAAGAGGTCGGGTTCCTTCCTTGTTCTGCTTAAATGCTCATGAAAGCTTCATTACTTGGGTTTCTAACCCACAGTGTGGGACGTGCGGGCTCCCACCCGAAAGCCTTCCTACATGGCTGCCGGGCGTCTCCTGCGGGGCCTGTCTGGCTGGGGGTGGGGTGGCGGCAGGTGTCACTCACTGTTTCCGTAGGGAGGGGGCTCCATGCAGCCACACAGCTCCCCTCCGTTTTCCAGCTCACAGGTTCGATTGGGACAGTCCGCCCCCAGACAGGGATCTTCAACCACTCCTGCTAAAAAGGAAAACAAACAGAAACACAACTTGATTTTCACACCAACGCACGGCAGCATGTGGTCACACTCTGGACTCGCCACTTCAGTGGACCTGGTGCGGTCAGATGGCAGATGCAAACCAACAGACAGGGCAGCCTTCCGGGAAATCATGACGATAGCGAGTAATTGGGTCTTTGCTACGTGCTTCGTGCTTTGGTGGCATTACCTCTTCCGACCCATACGAGCTCTGCCAGCTAAGTATTGTAACTTGGCATCACAGCTGAAATGCACCCAAGGTCACACACAGGTGAAGGTAAGTGGGGAAGATGGAATACACAGACACGTTTAACTGCCGGGACATCCCGAGACTGCTGCACTTCCTGCTCTGTACCACAATCATATGCATTGGTATCGTTATATTTATATAAAGAGTAGGGTCCAAGCCATTTACCTCTAGATTCCCAGCACCCAGCCACCTCATAGTAGATGCTCAACAAATACTTGTCAACAATGAAGATTTTAGGGCCAGTAAGGTCCCAGAGAGGTCCCTCAAACCAGGACTTCTTAGTCTTTTTTTTGATTCATGGTCCAGCTACCCCACAAACTTCTACTTAATGTTATAAAAATAGACAAACTACCTACACACAACTCACCAGCATTGACTTAGAGTAACGGTACTGTTTTACCAAGAAGGGGAAAACTCTAAGTAAAATACAGATGTATGTGAAGTGCCATCACCAACAGGTTATAAACAATATTTCTGTAGTAGATGAGCCCATAGGCCACCTGTGAGCTCATCAACATTTCAGTTTGAGAACTACTGATTGAGAGCATTTCTTTTAGACATTCACTTGTTTTCTTTGAGTTCTTTATTTTTTTTTTTATTTTTATTTTTTTTTCCGGTACGCGGGCCTCTCACTGTTGTGGCCTCTCCCGTTTCAGAGCACAGGCTCCGGACGCGCAGGCTCAGCGGCCATGGCTCACGGGCCCAGTCGCTCCGCGGCATGTGGGATCTTCCCGGACCGGGGCACGAACCCGCGTCCCCTGCATCGGCAGGTGGACTCCCAACTACTGCGCCACCAGGGAAGCCCGAGTTCTTTATTTTTGATATGCGTTTGTTTTCTGATGATTTGACTCAATATAACAAAAGCACATTTCACTTACATATTTCAGTTGTTATTTCTAATTGTGTTCCCTTGGAAATTTTTAATTTTTAAAGTTTTGTCAAATTGCCATGCAAAAAAAAAAAAAAAAAAAAAAAAAAAAAAAAAAAAAAATCAAGTAGTCCTGAGAAGCTTAAAGTGAAACCCAGCAGTCCCTCGCCTAGGCCCTCTCCACTTCCCTGTCATTTTTCTTGGTCATTTTAAAAGTCTTTTGGTGGTTTCATCGGATATTTAACTCTATGTTTGTAAATGGTAAGCAAAAACTGTTTTCATTTAATTTTTACTTTTATCAGAATAATACTGGTAAAAAGTCAAATAATGCTGTATTGAAGAATGGCAATCCCATGTCCCAATCTTCTTATCTTCCAGTTCTAATGCTTCTGAGACAACTATTTTAAATCTTTTAATTCTTCTAGTTTTTACATCCATATATCGAAATATCACTATTTTTCTTGATTTTTCAGTATTAGATCTCTGTCGACTTCCTCTTAGAGAAGATTAGGATTTAGTAGACGCTCACTTCTTTATTTAAAGACTGTCTCCCTATCCAGGTGTAATAATCCTCATCGTCGTGGCATATGATGGTGAGTGTTGAAGAAATAGCAATGATTCAGTCCCAGCACGAGCCAAGTTCTCTTCACGAGTTCAAAAGCAAAACAAAACCCCCGAGCTATCCCATAGCTGCAGATGCTGCTCCCGACCCTCTGCTAAGTAACTATTATACGTGGGAGGATGGGTATGGCGGAGCATCAGCCTGTCTTCATTCCTAGAAAGACGACTGAAGGAAAGCCATCAGCATCAGTTACAGGCACTTACTTTTTAAAGGCTTCCTTTTGTAAAGACGCTTTTGCTTGCCCAGTGGGTTCAGCACCTAACACCGGTGCCAAGCACACAACAGCCGCTCCATGTATGTGCTGGTTGATTAACACAATATGAACACCACCCAAGAGAATAAGGGAAAGAAAGTGTGGAGGTTACAGCTTCCAGGAAGGGAAGAACCTCACTTACAAACATGGTGGTCCACCTACCGCTTGGCAAATACGACATGCCCAATTCAGAGGGAAGTTTTAAGGTTAAAAGCAAAAATTCATACTTAAAAAAAAAAAAATCCAGACCATTTTTAAAGTTCAAAACAGTTAACGTTTTTTAAAGTATTGTTTATTAACAGAACAGGGTAAAATACTGAAGTTATCAAACAAACTATTTCTGTTGCTTGCTAACAGAGACCGGTCATTTGCTTGTTAAGAGTTTCTGAAGTCACTGAATGCATATTTTAATGAACCACATTGTTTTCAGGTTCTGAATTAAGTACATCCCTACTCTTGCTCAGGTTTGGTCTGCAGATTTACTGATGTGCACGCTCAGTCTTGGAGTGAACAGGGCCAGTTTTCACGGCAGTACCTGTATGCACATCGGGTTGGTGGTGCGTGTCGAGGGACAGGCACACATCCTGTCGGCCGCAATGTCATACTGCATTCATGGGACAGATTGATCAGTATGTATACGCACACACATATAGGGATGTGACAAATTTATGTGTGATTACGTACATATTTATTTGCTCCATGTATTTGATTAACATGGTAAGAAAATGAACAAAGAGAATAATGGATAATGCAGATCAAAATAGTTTTCTTACTACAGAAAAAAAATGCAAGAATCTACAGATCTTTATTTCATTAGTAATATATGTGTGATCCCTTTATGAATCCAGCCATGGCTTCCCTGCAACCGGGCGGATACAGCCAGCTCAATTCCAACTCGACTTGCCACTTGCCATGTGCCTTCTCGTTCTGATCTGGGCTCTGACCCATGTTAAGGGAGCCATGTTAAGTAGAGCTGAGTTTGGGGCACTGAAATCAATCAGGAATCCTATACTCTGTCCAGCTATCTTAAAGTCACTAGCTACACTGGTGTTTCTCCAACCCAGAGAACCTCACCTTCCCCAGCGGGTGTTCCAAATTCCATAACTGGTCAGGCAATTAGAGGGGAGTCAGGCTCCACTGAAAATGCGCCCCATGAAATCTGCTACAGCTCACACAGCTCTCCACCCTCCAACCCTGGAAGCAGATCTATGGGTCAAGACGCAGACCAGCCAGCCGGCCCTGGACACAGTGATGCCACTGGCAAAGCTGTGCTTTCAACTTAGAAAAGAGTCTGCAGAAATAAAATAATTCTCTTACAGCAATTCTCTTTCTCAATCCACTCGGTGCTGAGGATCCCGAAGGAGCGGCAAGACTCCCCATAGGCAGCCAGGGAGCCGCACAGCTGGTACTTCTTGTGGTTGTAGCAGCCGTCCAGGTAGCAGGACTCGTAGAAGGGAAGGGGGTCGAGCAGCCCATAGCAGGGCTGGAAGAAGCCCTTCATGTCCGTGAGCTTCAGGCAGTAGCCGTCGCCCTGCATCTTCTGGATGTGCACGTTGTCACACATGGCCGCGTACTGGGAGAACTGCAGCTCGTTGCAGCTGGGGGCGAGAGGTCTGGTCAGGGTAGGAAGCAAAACGAGGCATCCAAGATGGCCGATGAAAGGGCAGACCGTGGCAGTGCCCTTTTCAGCTAACCCAGAAGTTAGTGTGGGATGCTGATCCCAACACTAACAGACTGTGTGACCTTAGGAAAGTCACGGTAATTTCTATTGTTACGCCACTGGGATAAGTGAGGGTAAAATAAAGTTTTGGACTGGTAGCCAAAGTGTCAGACAAAAGGTAGATATTGATATAATAACCATTAACCTTCGATATAACTGATGCAATAACTATTAACGGGTGTTCATATAATAACAACCACCACCAATAATAATAATAGTTACTATCACTATTAATAATCATAGCCACGACAGTTGGTAGAATTAAAGATTTGAAAGGAAGTCCAGAAACTTCTCAACCAGTTCCAGTTTAGCTATCAGAGACCGAAAGTAAAATCATCACAAGAAAATTGGTGTCAGGCTGAAATCGTTTATAAAGGAAGAAAAAAAGGAAGAAAGGAAGGGAAAGGAAGCTTAAACAGACTCATAACTCCTCAGGAGGAACTGAAGCTTGCTCACCTTTGGAAGCCCCAGAATAGCTTAAGTGTACAAAGTAGTCATTTTTCTAACTGTGGGCCCTAGAAGTGACATTTTAGTGAAAGCATCACATTAGGAATTCTGGAATCTAATCCTGGCTTTGCCACTTATAGGACCCCGTCAACGTAAATCATTCCACTCTAGCCTCTGTTTCACCTAGAAAAGCGACTGGACCGGATGGTGCCCAAGGTTCTTTCCAGCTCTGGGTCCCATAATGCACAGGATAGTTTAATTTATGGCACATTTTTCGGTTTACACCTGCAGAAGGGTCACAGAGGGTTTGGAGCTTCATGTTCACACCTGGGAATTTAGCTGATGTTTGGTGTATTAAAGCACAAGGGGACAGAACCATTGTACGAGCAAAGAAATGCCAGGAAAGAGAAGCATATCTATAGATCCTGAGAGGAATTAACATAATTCAGCAGCCCAGAAGGGCCCTAAATTAAACACCTTTGGAGTAACTTGTTTAGCTCATTCTATTTCAGCTGGCCAGAGAGGGGCCTGATAATACCCTCGCGGACTTCTGCTTTTAAAAAGGCTTTCTTGATTCCCACCAACTTGGACCTGCCCAAAACCAAGCCTCTGGTAAGAGTCACAGACACACAGTCTCAGCACGGGGGAGCAAGGGATAGCCCTCATCTCCTGGGTTAAATCTTAATCCCACCCCCCAGCAGGGGTGCCCAGTTGCAGTCGGGCAGCTGGCCAAGGTTTCGGAATTCTAATCTTGGGAGCACTCTTCTGTTTAGCCGAGGGCTGGATGACACAACAATTTAGACTTTTATCATCTAAGCCTAGTTCCTCCCTCTGCTGTTCAAGAAACTGCTGTGCCTATTTGTATGATGAAAACTCCAAAGACCTTCAGCTTAGCTCTTTGTAGGAGTCCGGAAGGGTGATGCTGTACAAAGTCCCTTCCTCAGCAACACCTGTCATGGACGTGGGAGGACTGGGGCCCCTGAGTCTAGCGGCTGGAAGTTCTCACCTCTTCTGCATACCGTTGGTTTTCCAGCTCTGGGCCAGCACCACGCTGCTCACCACAGGCCTCCCCCGCAGGGTCACGTAATCATCGGTTAAGTCCCCGTTGAAGTTGCCACAAAGGCCACACACTTTGTTCTGCAGCCTCTCACTGATGCTGATTTTTATTACGTTGAAACCATTGTAGTGTATCTGGATGTCAGGGCTGGTGTCGATCACCAGGAACCCCTCGCTGCTGTAGATTTTGGTTGCCAACCCGGTTATAAACGGAACATTCACTTGTGTGCCATTCACCTGTCAAAGGAGAAAGAAAAAGTATATGACCCTCAAAGCAGGGGCTGGCATTTACTGTAAAGGGCCAGAGTAAATATTTTAGACTTTGCGGCCCATATGATCTCTGTCAACTCTGTCCTCGTGGCAGGAAAGCTGCCAGAGACAACAGTAACTAAATGAGTGAGGCTGTGTTCCACTAAAGCTTTATTTACAAAAACAGGCAGCAAGGAGATTTGGCTGAATTTCATATTTTGCTGACCCCCTGCCCTAGAATTTGAGTACTCCCTCATCTAAGTGTCCACAGTTCCCCCCAAAGAAGCAAAATATGAAGGCAGAGAGTTACAAAAAAAAAAAATGATGGAAAAGTATAACTCACAACAAATGGCTGGATTTTTGTATAAAACTTTCTCTAGCATAAACCAATTACTGAAAACGAAATCCCAATCCCGTGCTAAAGAGGGTCTAACACGGTTAAAATGAACCCGGGGGTCATTGCTATGTTAATTGTTTTCTTGTTTATAATGTTGAAACAGGAGGTACCCTCCCAGAGGTCCTATAGGTACAGTATTTTCTCCATTTGTCATTTTCTTGCTTTATAACAGTTTCTTTTTTCTTTAGCCCTTAGGACAGAACATAACATGCCTTTCCTGTACTTACAAAATAAATTCTTCTCCCCACCCCAGGTTATTAGTAACTTTCATTTCTTAAAAAAAGCAGAAGCCTTTAAAAAATATGATTCTTTACTATTTTAGTGGCTGGGGGTATTTTATTCAGCACAATGTCAGTTTTGCTGTCACGTGGTCCCTTTTCACTTTCTTGCTGCTGTATTCTGGACCAATGCAGTTGTGTCTATGTGGGCCAATTTGCAAAAGGAATTGGAGTGTCAAAAACAGTAGCAGCTTTCATTGACGTTAAAAACCAGTATTAAAATCCAGACTTTTCCTTTTAAGCCTGCAAAATACTGCCAGTCTTTTCCCTGAGGCTGGATACTAAGCTATTTGATGACTCTTCAAATAAAGATACTCCCAGTACACAATTATCTGAGCCGGTGGTAGAAAGCAGATACAGTAACACTCAATTCCAAAAATGCTCCTGTGTGTGTGCTGGCTCTCTCCCCGGCCCTCCCTAGCTGGAACCGCAACCCGGGGTAACGGGGTGCTGACTCCATGGTTCTGGTCTGTCTGCTGTGAACAGCCTGGTTTAGCTGAGAGGCTGGGGGTCACCACCACTAGTTCCGAGCAGATTATCTTCTTAAATGGAGGGATGGGAGGAATGCAAGTTGGAGAGGTGTATTAGTTATGGGGGTGGGTTGGAGATTCACATTTATTTATATACGGGTCTAAGATTCACAAGAAACCAGGCAGCAGGCCTAGGGAAGGGCCAACCTAAGAGAAAGCCACCATATCCTTCCTCTGCTTTCTTTCCCTTGGTGTGTCATCAGGGGGCGCTCTCATAGCGAGGGACGATCCCTCCCTGCCGTTTTTGTTTGTTTGTTTAACATCTTTATTGGAGTATAATTGCTCTACAATGGTTTGTTAGTTTCTGCTGTATAACAAAGTGAATCAGCTATACATATACATATACCCCCATATCTCCTCCTTCTTGCATCTCCCTTCCGTTTTTATTTAGTAGCTGTGTTTATAGGCAAACGCTTGCCTTCTCTCAGTTTCTATAAAGGATGGCAGAGACGAAAGAGTGGGTCAGAGCTAAGAATAATTTTAAAGGCTCTTAAAAGCAAATGAGATGCTTTTTGGAAATTAATTCAGAGTAAAAGTTGACTTAGCTACCATTTTATCACCTGAGGCTCTATCAGTACCCACACCGACCTTATAGCACCCACACCTGAGGCACCCACACCGACCTTATAGCCCTGAGACACTGTACATTTCCTTTGGAAATCGTTAGTCAAGGACTAAATGGGGCCCACGCTTACGCTTATAGAATCTTTATATTTTCATTCTTTAAAATCTGGTCGTCGGTGTATGGTACGTATGAAGCAACAGCCTGTTATCCTCAAACCTCACGGAAAACCACAGCAAACAACCCCCTAGACACGCCCACGTTCCAGAGTACGTTTCTTAAGAATCAAGGACAGGCTTGTCACCTTGACAGTGTGCCGGTCGTTGATGAGAATCTGCTCTTCGTTAATGTAGAAATAGACGGGCGAAATGATGGTGAGATTGGGGGACGACCACTTGTCGAAGTTTATGATGAGCTGGAAGGAGATGTCGGGGAGCTTCTGGCAGATGGTGGAGAGCACGAAGGCGCAGTTGGCTGGGAAGCGGAGGAAGGCGCCGTCGAAGGTGCGGAAGACGCCGCCGCCGGCCGCCAGGCAGTAGGAGGTCTTGGTGCTGAAGCAGCCGCGCACCCCGTTGCGCAGCGCGCACTCTTCGTCTGACTTGCACTGGCGCGGGTCGCACTGGATCAGGTTGCGCCGGAAACAGCGGCAGCGCCGCGTGCAGTCGCTGTTCCAGAACAGCTGCTTGGGCTGGAAGAGAGGCGCCGTTTGCATGCAACCCAGGCTGTGGTCAGAGTTGGGGCCCCCAGAGCCCAGACCACCTGGACCCTTTCCAGGCGGGGCTGGCCTATCAGTAAGGGGGCTGGAATTTGCAACAAGGAGCAGTAGGGAGGCTGGTTCAATTCAAACGTTAAACCCCCTGCATGTAACTCAGATGCCAATGTGTAGTTTAGTCTTTATTGGTTTCAGTCAAGAATTTGGGAATCTCTGCGGCTGGACTGTAGAACTAATCACAGCCAACCAACCGGAACGGGCAGCTGTCAGAGGAACTAAGTGAAGAGGAAAAACAGTTGGTAGGAAATTAATCTAACAAGTACCAGCTCCACTTCAAGGAAGAAATTTAAATTCACTCAATAATGATAAACCCCACCCTTCAATCTTAAATAGGCTAAAAGAAAGCGATAACCAACTCTTACGATGAACCATTTCAACATTCCACGATACTCACTGTTGCAAACGTCTTCCTTGTATCTAATCTACTTCCAATTTACTTCTGTTGCAAATACTCCATTGCTATGTCCTGAAGTGAGAGACCTAGATAACAGTGAGGTCCCACGAAAGGAGAGCTTTGAGATCAGGCCACCTGGGGTTTGATCCCAGCCCTACATGTGCCACCCTGAAGGGCACTACCAAGCTCCCAGAGTGTCAGTTTCCTCTCTCGAAACTGGAGATAATAATAATGTCTTGCAAGGCAGTTGTGAAGATTAAATAAGACATGTGAAGCACATTTTCCGGCTGAGAGAAGGTACTCAATAAATAATAGCTGCTGTTGTTACCGGAGAAGGACCGCTCACCCTCTTTCAGATAGTGAGGAATTATATAAAGTTATATTAAATCCTACGACCAAGTGGATCATCAGTTGGTAGCAGCTATTATTTTTCACTCTCTGCAATCTGTAGACATGACTCTGCTTGGGGACCTCGTGCTCTTGATCTTGCACTTGTTCTAGAGCAAGAATTCCAGGGAACTGTTGGAAATCGGTCGTGATTGTCCAAGTGGAGTGTGGTCCCAACGAGTGGACTACTTCATAGAGATGTGGCCACTCGGGGCATTAATTCAATTTTCTAAAACGGTGCTATCCAGAGGTGGTTTATTTATTTATTGTTTTTGCGGTACGCAGGCCTCTCACTGTTGTGGCCTCTCCCGTTGCGGAGCACAGGCTCCGGACGCGCAGGCTCAGCGGCCATGGCTCACGGGCCCAGCCGCTCCGCGGCATGTGGGATCTTCCTGGACCGGGGCACGAACCCGTGTCCCCTGCATCGGCAGGCGGACTCTCAACCACCGCGCCTCCAGGGAAGCCCCAGAGGTGTTTAAATGGCACAAGATGGGCCTATGCTACTGTCTGGTCACCATTTTCCATTTTAACTATAGACTTATCAAAACCCTGGATATCAAATACAGATCTGACTCAGATCCAAGGGTAAGTAGATAGAGGGTGAGATCTTCCAGGAAGAGTTTTCTCAATCTGGTGCACTTCAAGATTCCAGTGCACTGCTGATTCTTTCATCCTCAAAATGAAGTAGTTTCTGGAAACAAGTCTTCCCTCCTTCCAGACCTGTAAAATATTGACTTTCTTTCTCTTGTCAGATTTGCAGAAAAATTGAGCGGATGGTCTGGCCTCTCTCTGATAAGAAGTCAGACATTACATGGGTGGAAAGAGCAAAATAACCTGAAGTATGTGGATATGATCAAGGGTAGAGAACTCATCCCACAGGAGAACTTGATCATGAAACTGGCATCACAGTAAAGAGACAGGCCCAGTGCTGCTTTCTCCACCTTAATTAGACCTGACAACATCAGCTGGGTGATTACCCTACATGCTAATGGCTAGATGTGTTCTCTTTTTATTTCCAAAGAAATCTGTTGAATAAACAAGCCTCCAAGCTTGTTTGAATTGTGGCAAGTAGATGTGGATTATCTGTTTTGTGAGTTTGCTACTTCCCAGATATATGTTGTTGTCAAAACCCACTGACTTTCTGATGAAAAGCGGATAATAATGTTTATAAGTGCTAATAGTTGCCGAGAGCTGTATTGTGCCTTCCTGAGAGCTCCAAGGGCTTTTACACACATCATTTCACTAACACACCTGGATTTTTCATTTATAAAATGCTTCTTAAGAGAATGAACAAAAACAATAGCAGTTACCAATTATTGAACTACTAGGTGCCAGGTACTAAGGCACCTGGCATTGATTACTTATACAACGACCATACTGAGTTGGTATTATTGGTAATATTTTGTAGATAAGGCAACAGAAGCTCAGAGAAATGACACAGTTTGCTCAATGTCACATCAACAGCATTGGTTCAGCTAGGATCAAACCCAAATCTCATTCTATTATGTCACAGACACTCAGGATCTCTGTGGAGGGGTGCATGACACACTTGCTAGATGGAAACATTTCAGTAAATCTCTGGACAGGGGAGCAGAGATTATAATAGTGTTTTTCAGTTTTGAGCCTGGTTATCTCTTCTCCCAGATTGTGGGAAAACGGAATCTATTATTATTTTCTCCCACATGGTCTGCCTCTTCCTTTCAAATAATCAATATTTCTAAGAGCTTAACTTCAAAACTCACCTCTACCAAGAAGCCTTCCTTGATCAATTTTACTATTTTACTCTACTTTTTCCCATCTTTCTAATACAACATTTAAACAAATTTCCCACCGAAAATGAGACCAAAGGTAACGTCCATATTGATTTTCTTTTATCTCCTCTCAAAGTAAAGCCAACTTAGTTGTTCTTGAACAAGAACAATGCATCTTTACAGAAAGGAGGCATTATTTATTTTTTGCCTAGTTTATTTCCAGTTCAGTCATTTCAATTAGATTTTTTTAATGCTGTGGCTCTTTTTCATCTTAAAATTGATTAGTTCTCTAGGGTATTATATTTCACTTGTTGATATGTTATTTTGTAATTGTCCTCTTGTTCTTTAAAGTGCTTTTTTTTTTTTTTTTTGCGGTACGCGGGCCTCACTGTTGTGGCCTCTCCCATTGCGAGCACAGGCTCCGGACGCGCAGGCTCAGCGGCCATGGCTCATGGGCCCAGCCGCTCCGCGGCACGTGGGATCTTCCTGGACCGGGGCACGAACCTGTGTCCCCTGCATCGGCAGGCGGACTCTCAACCACTGCGCCACCAGGGAAGCCCTAAAGTGCATTTTTTCCCCCTCTCCTGAATAGATTTTCAAGTTCCTTAAGGCAGGGAACATGCTTTATCATCCCCAACGATACCACTAGCACAGGATCTGCAAATAGCAGCTATTCCATCGATGCTATTGTTAACTGTCTACTCGCCAGCCAGTGTAAGGTGTTGATATCCTTTAAACAGAGAATGGCCTGGAGGCAGAACCAAGGGCTAAATACCCTCTCCAGGAAAGATCTCTTCTAGCTTAGCATCACAGCACATAAAGAAAGATTACAGGGTAGAAAAGTAAATGATTTTGTGAGCTAATATGTTTTACTCAAAGAAGGGCATCTTCATCAGCTTTATGTGAAGCCCCCAAAAAGAGAGAAGCAGAGGGTAGGACACAACTCTCGGGGGATGGTACTAGAGTGACAAATGACACATGCAGAAATGGCAGCCCTCACTCTCTCTAATGGAGCTGCAATAAGCAGAAGAGGGAAAGCCCCATCTGCTAGCCTCGAGCTCTATCTTTTGCAGTTAAAAGTGTCCTTAGCTGAGACAGCTACAAATGTCAGATTCACCACCATCCTATTTCCAAACAGTAGCCACATCAGAAGCTTTCTAACTAAGATTTACAGGAGAAGAAATCAGAAGGGCCTAGAGAAAGGCGTGGAGGAGAGAGAAACACAAATGCTAGCGAGGAAGGGTGGGAGAGTGAGACCCAAACACGTTTCCCAATCTGGTACTCCGTGCACAAGAGCCTCACCAGACCTGTCCTTGACCTCTCGGCCCCCCGCTCTGCCTGCCTGCGAATCCACACCACGATCTTTGTAATCAAGTGGGAAGATGGGTCCACCGTGGCCCGCCTCTTGGAGCGGGAGAGAAATCTGCCCAGCAAGGAGGACCCGGTGGGCGGGGCACCCCTACCTCGTAGTACTTGCCGTCAGAGTAGCAGCCGCAGCTGTGGGGCAGGATGCAGCTCTTGCCATTGAGGACGTAGCCGGCGTCGCACTGGCAGCCCTCCACGCAGTAGTGGTTGCAGTCGCTCTTCAGGCGGATCGCGGCACAGCGGGGCTGGCACACGCTCACGCAGCTCTCGTAGTGGCTGTTGGGAGGGCAGGTGACGGCTGGAACGGGAGACGAGAGTCAAGATCGACAGTCACCAGGACGGTCAACGCTTTCCTCTGGCCCATCGCTCACCCACTTGCGGAGACGGAGGCCCGGCGGGGAGGAAGCTTTGCCACCTTCCCTCTTTCCTACTCTCTCTGCTTATGGAAAGCCTCTATCTGACTTATCCCTGTGGGAGTAATGGACCAAAGAGCAGATGGAGGTGACAAGACTCCTCACACCATCTTTGTCCTGTCCTCAGCCTTGTTTCCTGAGGTCCTCTAGAACCTGTTGCCTTAAACCCATCTCCCAACATGCATCTTGACTCCAGTGAGTCACTGGATGGCCCCCCGGGGGTGCCCCATATTCACTCCTGCCTTTAGGTCCCCAGGTGTGTTGATCTCCCTTCCCCAACCCCTGCTTCATCCTCCCAGCCTAACTGAATCCTGCATTCTTCAAGCCCCAGGTGGAGTCCCAACTTATCTGCAGAACTCCCTACTCTTATACCAATACCAACTCAGAACTTCCAGGACCTTTTTCTAAGACAGTAGTTTATAAACGGTAGGCCCCTGAGCCTCTTGATTTCTGAGAAGGCAAACGTGCACTGTGTGTGTGCCTGTGTATACAGACCCATGTCAGCTATGTTCTGTGGTTTTCAAATGCATGTAGATGCTTTTCTGGAAGGCAGTTGGGGTCCTGGTGAAGAGCGTGGGCTCTGGAGCCAAGCTGTAAGAGACTGGAGCCATTACTTAATCTCTCTGGGCCTCAGTTCCTTATCTGTACAACACAGATACCCACAGCACCACTTCATGGCTCATTGGGAGGGAATGAGTGAGTCTGTGTACTTACAACAGTGCCAAGCAACTAAGTGTTCAGTAAGTGTTAGCCAATCATTAAAGATAGGTTTGCTTAAAAGTTTTACAGAAACTAATAATGCCATTTGCAGGGACATGGATGGACCTAGAGATTGTCATACTGAGTGAAGTAAGTCAGACAGAGAAAGACAAATATCATATGGTATCGCTTATACGTGGAATCTAAAAAAATGGTACAAATGAACTTATTGTCAATTCCACTCCTGGGTATATACTCAAAAGATTTGAGAGAAGTATTTCAAAGAGAGATTTATACACGTTGTCATAGCAGCATTATTCACAATAGCTAAACCATGGAAGCAATCCAAGTGTCCATCAATGGATGAGCAAAATGTCTATATACAATGGAATTATTCAGCCTTAAAAAGGAAGGAAATTCTGCAGTATACTACAAGGATGAACCTTGAGGACGTTATGCTAAGTGAAATAAAGCACCCACAAAAAGACAAATACTGGGGGACTTCCCTGGTGTCTCAGTGGTTAAGAATCCGCCTGCCAGCGCAGGGGACATGCATTCGAGCCCTGGTCTGGGAAGATCCCACATGCCGCAGAGCAACTAAGCCCATGCACCACAACTACTGAGCCTGCGTGCCTACAGCCTGTGCTCCGCAACAAAGAGAAGCCACCGCAACAGGAAGCCCACTCACGGCAACAAAGACTAGCCCCTGCTCGCCGCAACTAGAGAAAGCCCACGCACAGCAATGGAGACCAATGCAGCCAAAAATAAATTAAAAAAAAAAAAGACAAGTACTGTATGATTCCACTTCTCCAAGGTATCTAAAGTAGTTAAGTTCACAAAGACAGAAAGTAGAACATTGGTTGCCAGGGGCTGGGGTGGTGTGGGGTGGTGTGGGGTGCGGAGAATTATTGGAATGTTATGGAATGGAGAGTTATTATTTAGTGGGTACAGAGTTTCAGTTTTGCAAGATGAAAAGAGTTCTGGAGATGGATGGTGGTGATGGTTGCACAGCAATGTGAATGTATTTAATGCCACTGAACTGTACACTTCAAAATGGTTAAGATGGTAAATTTTATGTCTGTATTACCACAATAAAACAATTTTAATGCCATATCTGCTATGTCCTTATTTCATGTGCATTCTTTGTGAGGTTGACTGTCTTTTCATTTGTTTGTAATCCATTTGTATGTCTTTCCTGTGAACTGCCTTTTCACATCCTTTGCACATTTTGTGTTGGTTGAATTTTTTTCTTATTGAATTGTAAAGGCTCTTTATAAATTAAAAATAGACTTTTGTCTGTCATGTGTTAAAAATATTTATCATTTGTCTTTTGACTTTGCTTCTTCTTTTTTTTTTTTGGTATGTTTGTGGCTTTGATTATGTTCTTGCCACGTAGAAATTTAAAAATTTAAAGTAATCAAATTTATCAGGTTTTCCCTTATGGCTTTGGTCATCTCTCTTAGAAAGTCCCTCTCTACTGCAAGATTACCAAAAAGACTCCTTTGTTTTTCTTCTAGTAGTTTTATAACTTAAATTTCTATGTTTAATCTTGGTTCTGTCTGGACTTTATTTTTTTTTCATTCCCTTTTCTTTTTAATTTAATTAAATTAACTAATTTTTTATACAGCAGGTTCTTATCAGTTATCTATTTTATACATATTAGTGCATACATGTCAATCCCAATCTCCCAATTCATCCCACCACTACACCCCCAGACTTTATTTTTGATTGAGGAAATGAAGGAAGTGTTTAAATAGTTTTCTGCCTGCTAGTTTGTCCCTTATTGAATAGTACATTTCCCCCCAGTGATCTGAAATGCCAGCTTTACTATATACTAATTTCTCTTTAGTGTTTGAGCCTGTTTCTGGACTTTCTCATCAGTCCACTGGTTGGTCTTTCTGGGAATGTGCCGGTATTGACTTGTTTTAATTACTGAAACTCTACAATACATTTTAATATCTGGGAAGATATACTATCGATTTAGAGATGTCCACTGTTGTTTCAAGTGTGCTGGTCCTATTTCTCCAACTAGACAATAAACTCATTATTTTACACTTCTGATTCTTCCAGGGCCCTCAAAATTGTGCTGAGAACATGACAGGTGGTTAATAAATATTTGATTCTTGAAAACAAACTTCCAAATTCCTAATTCTGATTTTCTCTACCCAAATGAAGTACTAAGAGCTGAGAGTGATGATGTCTCTACACCTGGATTTCTATCACGGTCACGAACGTGTCTCTTGCTGTGGCCAGTGGACTGATGTAGCCTTTGTGCCCAAGGTGGGTAGGATGTGTGGGTCCCTCTGAGGAGCAATGCAGCAATGCAATAGAATTGACCTTGTTTGAGCCCTGGCTTTGCAACTAACTAGCAGTGTCACCTTGGGCAGGTTACTTACTCTCACTAAACCTCTGCTTCCTCATCTGTAAAATGGGGATAATGAGTAGTAAAGATAAAATGAAGTGCGATTTTGCAAAGCTTCTGGTACAGGGCCTGGTACTTCAATGAAAGCTTCTGTTATTAATAGTAGGAGCAGTTGTAGTAATAGGAATAGGAATTTAAAAAAGTTGTTCCACTAGAATTTATTGAGTTTGCAGAGAAATATATAAGAAACCCCCTAATTACCAGATTTGGACCCAGGACTCTGAAGTAGCAAAAGCTGCCTCTGATAAAAGAGAAAATGATAATGATACTCAAACTTGGCTGACCACGTACCAGATGTCAGGCACCAGGTGGCCTGGTTTATGAGACATCATCACAGTTAATTCTCACGATGGCCCACTGAGGTTGGTACATGCCTTCACAGACCTGATCCTACAGAGCTGTACACCCTCTGCAGTACCTGCAGGCTCCCCAGCTCCTCAGGGCCTCCTGGCCTGACCAGGGTAAGAGAAGCAGTACTGCACAGGGGGAGAGCATTGTCTCTGGAGGCACTTTCCAACTTACCCGAGCCACTTGCCTTGGGAAAGTCACTGAATCACTCTGAGCTTCAGTTTCTTCCTCTAGAAAATGGGACTATTAATGGTGCCTACTTTACAGGGTTGCTGTAAAGTTACAGGAGTCAATGAGTGAGGACTCATATCGCACTTAGAATAGTGCCTGGCACGCGGGCGGAGCTAAATACCTGCCGTGCGGGTTATTTGCTTCTCTTACCGTACCCTCACCATCCCGTGTTCTACTTTAAGTCCCCCATTAAGGGATTGAAAGAATGACAAATTCAGCTAAAGAATTTTAAGGATGGGTTAGTAATGAAGACAATCGGCCTCCCTTCCCCCCCCCCGCCCCCCCCCCCCCCACCGCCCCAAGTCTGTTTGTTCAACTTGGGTGAAGGAGTTTTCCAATGCATTTGCAAAGAAGGTAATTGAGTAATAAATTATCCCATTGACAGGAACAGCCAATATCGTTGAAAAACAACAGCATTCTACCTTGTTACCAACAAAGCGTACGTTTAACGGGCAGTTCTGGTTTAATCCTTTTTCTCCTGAAAACACCATTCTCATATCTCAACATGTGAGTGTTGAAATGGATTAATTCTTAGTAGAGGCGGGGGGTGGGCAGAGGGATGCTGTTCTGCCCTTGCTTCTCAGAGATTAACATCATGTCAGATATGGTTACAAACAACTGTATTCAAGGCAGCCTGTGTTCACTGATCTCTCAGATTGAATTGGCTGAGTTAGGACTCCATCTCCCACGGCTTTTCTCTGTTCTGAAATTCAAAATGGAAAACTAAGCTGTCTCCAACTGTGTCCGCCCCCCCAATCTCCACCCACACGCCGTCTTTAAAGTATAATTTCTTTCTCTTATTTTAGCTTTTCTTTTTGCCAGTCACCACCACCACCTCTTCAGGAGCTCTCTTTTGGATCTTGGCCCCTGTCCTGAAATGCCAAGGTGGGGGAAGGTCTATCCCTCTCGTGGTAAGGACGCTTGGCCTGGGCCTTGCTGGCAGGCAGCTATCTAGGCCCGGATGGGGCCCGTGGCCAAGGGTGAGGCAGGACAGACTCTGCTCTGAGTGCCTTGGATGGAACTCCCTGTGACGGTGTATAGAGTAGGCAACCGATGTCTGGACAGAACTTTGAGGAGGGGAGAGGAAAAGTTGCTGGTGGAGGGGACAGACGGACAAGAAAAATAGTTTTCATATGCATTATGAAGGGTATCCGTTTCCCAAACTGTTTCCCCATCCTGCACCAGTTTCAGCCCCGTGAGTCCAAGCTGCATAGAAGTAGGGGACCTTCCTCCTCAAAGGTAAGGTCATAAGGGCTTACGAACTTGCTTCCTTTTCTTTCCTGTGAGTGACAAAAATTGATATCCATAAATTAAGGTGAGACTTCCTGGAATTAGCCTCCTCTAAAAACAGTTCTTCCCTACGGTCTCCCTGCCCATTGCAGCTGGAGGCAATGGATGTGGGCATACACTACCCCTCGCTCCCCATCCCAGCCACGCCACACAGCAGTGCAGTCGCCATGGCATGGCCACAGGAAAAGAGGGAACGCCCTGTAACAGGTCTCAAGAGGCAGCAGGCAGTGTCTCCTTCCTAAAACTGTCTCCCCGTCCTGCACCATCTTTAGGCCCCTGTGTCTACAGCCTGGTGTGCTGATTTAGAGGAAGGCAAGCTCTCTCGCCCCACTGAGCTCACCCCAGTGAATCCAGAGTAGCTCTAGAGATTTATCCAGACCCTGACGTTTTTATAGGCATATTTATTTTACTAAAGTCACCAGAGGCCAATTAGTCTGGACAGTCACTCCTACTGGCATCGCTCCCCCCAGCCCCTCACTCAGGGACTGAGCATGGCTGAAATGGCATCTTTCCCCCCGCCCCCACTTCCTCCCACCCTGTCCTCCCAATCTACATGAATCCAGTTATGTGGGATGTACACGAACTGTGTGAGCATTAAACGACAACACTGTTTCTGGTTTTTTATCCAAATCTCCCTTTCCCAGGATGAAAAGGGAGCTTACTCTCCGGGACCCCTGCTGGATCACATATTTAGAGCTCTTTGCATTCAGCATCCATGTGTAGCCTTTTTCACACAGTTAGGCCTCGAAGAAATCTGCTATAGCTAATGAGATTGAGATGGGAAAATAGACCAAGGCAGATTGGCCGAAGACCAATACTGGTTTCTCTTCCCCATCTTTTCCTATTGTGATGTGCTAAATGCAGACAAATTATCCCACTGTGAAGTATATGAGTTGAGGGCAGGAGCTTTGGGGCTGGAAGGTCAAACCCTGACTCTGCCACTGAGAGAGTAGGACCTTAGGCAAATTACTTAACTCCTCTGAGTCTCAGCTTCTCCCTAACTGGGTTATGGAGGAACAAATGTTGATCAAGTGTGTAGCACTGGGCTTGGCTCAAAGCGAGCCACGAATGTGAACGATACCACTTAACAGGCATGGAGTGTGCTAGGCTTTCAGTTACCCAGCTTGATCCTCCTCACGTTTCTGTAGCATAAAGAGTGTAGGCAGAGCATTATTGGGGGAAACTAAGGACTGGGGAGGAAAAGTGAAATGCTTCAAAGTCACACCGATCCCTAAGGACAGAGCAAGGCTAGAATCCAGGAGCTCTAGTTCTTTTTCTTGTTTTTCATTGACATGTCGTTGATGTGCATCTAATTCTTTTCCCAATGCTTTTAACATTCTGCTATATTTCATCAACGCAGAGACGGATATATGACATATATGAATCAAAGAGAAAAACACACTAAGAGAAAGTGTATAAATGATCAGTACACTTAATGATGGGTCCATGAGGTTCTAGAACATACTAGGCTATCTACTAACTCACTCTTCCCTCGATTCGTCCTTTGTTAGAATCTTATTGTGCCCTTGCTGAGCCCAAATGCCATGTGTGCTGCTCTGTGCTTTATGTATGTGATCTTATTTCGTCCTCAGAGGAATACAGGGAATAAGCGGTATTAACCCCACTTTATAGATAAGAAAACGGAGGCTCCAGGCGGTTCAATCTCTTGTTTCAGTTAACAAACTCAATTCCAAAGTGCATTTCCTGAAATTGCCCCACTCAGTTTGCTCTGACTTGTACTGGATGACCGGCCTGCCCACACCAATCAAGATGGAAGGAGAGACAACGGGAAGGACTCACAGCAGGACGTGTAGTTCCTCCAGCCGGTCACTGCGATGCCCTGCGTCTGGCACGTGCTGGCGTAGTTCTGCAGCCAGCTGCAGGCGGTCTGCACGGCGCCGCCATCGATGCAAGAGTCAAACAGGCAGTTCTTGTAGAAGAAAGCGGGGTTGACCTTGCTGTGACACTTGGTGAAGCCTGAGTTCTGGTTGGGGATCAGGCTGCAGAGCTGCTGCACTTTGGAGAAACCTTCCACTTTGGCACAGGAAGGGCAGCGGTCGCCACAGCCAACCTGGCAGAAGGTGTCCCTCTTCACCCAGCTCTGTCCAAACTCATTGACGCTGGAGGCCAGCAGGCCCATGGGCATCTCCAGGTCGTCTTCGGGGTTGCCGTTATAGCGGCCACACAGGCCGTAGGTGATGTTCTGCATGCCCCGAGGGACCGTGATGGACAGGAAGGTCTTCCAATCATACACAACCTTCAGGCCAAAGTCAGTTTCCACCACCACATGGAAGCCAAAGGAAAAGATGTTTATCTTCCCTTGTCCCAACTTCAGGGGCAGATAGAGCCGTTCACTGTTGACCTGCAAGAGCAAGAGGGTGGGCACAGACAATACAGGTGGCCCAGGCAGCCCCGCCCCACTCTTCTAATGATTAGCCTCTGAGAGGCAGCCCCACGGGGGGTTGGAGCAGGTTGAATGAAATCTTTGCCTTTAGTGTTGTTTCTGTCCCTCAACTATTATTATTAGGATTTGAACAGACTTAAATGACTATCCTTTGTACACGAATATACCTATTTATTTCAGTGCCTTCTGTTTATAGCATTATTCCCTCCAGGAGTTCCAATTGTTTTCTCCAAGGTAATGAGAGGGTAATAAGAATTCAGTTAAAGTTTAGACTAAAATACCCAAACCTAAAACTCTTGTGCTTTACTGTGGATTTCTCTTAGGCAAGCCCCAATTTATTAATTCCTCTAGGATCTTCTTTTTCCTGAGGAATGACTTGATTTTGCTGGCGCCTCTGCCTAGGATGCCGTTCTTTACCTGCCAATATCCTTCTCATCCCCCAGACCCTGCTCAAATGTCGGCTTTTCTATAAGGCGGGATTTTCGGAGCTGGTGGTCAGGAAGAATCACTCCCTCGTCTGGGCAACCAGAACATGTTACTTATACTTCTCTCGTGTTCTCCTGCACCTCTGGCCAAGATCAAGCACGTGTACCCTGCTACTGAAGCACACATCGCATCTGTCTTATATTACAGCTGGTTGTCTACACCTCTGTCTCCACTACACGGTTAGGAGCAATCTGAGGGCAGGGACCACACTTTATTGATCTATACGGCCACCCTCCCCTCACCCCCTGCTGAGCGCCCAGCACAACGGAGAGGGCACTGGATGCATGTTTCCTCCCGCAGATTTTAAATTCAGAAAACAAGGAAATCCCTTAAGTCAAACTCCGGAACTGCACGGCCCTTGAACCATTTTGATGCGGGTGAGCCAAATCCTGCAGCCCTTGGCTGGTTGAGTGCTTGATGGAAAACAGACTGTTGTGAGGGCTAAGAGGAGAGCTGGGCTTCCTCCTGAAAGAAGAAGGTGGCTGCCCACAGGGTGGTGGTCGTAGATTGCTCCCTGCCAGGAAAGAACCCCCCTCCTGACCTCCTTAATCTCTCTCCCATCTGACACCCCTGCCCCCAGCCCCACTGCTACCACCTTAGTTCAGACTCTCATCACCCTCCACCTTGACTCTTGAATATGCCCCCGACTGGTCTCCCTACCCCGGTACTGCCCCCCTCCTCCAGCCACTCACCACTGCCTCTCCAATAGTTTTTAATGCAATTGAAAGCAATTAATTAATACTTAAAACCCCCTGCAGAGCTTGAATAAAATGTGGGGTACGCTTAGCACATGGTACAGGGCTCTCCAGGAGCTGGCCCCTGCCTCTCGCGCCCAACCCACTCACTTCCTCCACCCCAGCCACACCCAGCACTTTGCTGCTCCCCAGATGGACCGAGCTGCCCCATTCCACGTGCCATTTCCTTTGCTGCGAGTGTGGTGGTGCCTTCTGTGTCCATCCTTAGCAGTTGCGATTGTGAGTTAACGATACTCGCAGCTGGCCTTGGCCAAAAGGGGGGCCCTTGGCCCAGGAGGTTATGACACCCCCATCCAGCCCCACCCCCACCCTAAGGGCAGCCCTCGGCCAATGACTGACCAACACGGGGGACCAACTCCGTGTGCAGGTCATGCACCAGAGCTCCCGGTGGCCCAGGCTGATGGCCAACTTAGACCACATCCACGCTGAGCTCTCTGCCCTTGGTTCTTCCCTCACTTTCAGGAATCCGCACCTCAGACTCTGCCTCTAGGGAACCAACCTAACACAGCAATGGTGTCCTTCCCCCATCCTCTCTCTCTCTGGGGCAATTTTCACCCTTCAAATTTCAACTCAGCGGTCTCCTTGCCTATGAATATTGGTCCAGGCAGAATTCACTCATTCATCCAGGAGCCATCAGTTTGGCACTGCTGTGCACCAAGCACCGTGCTAAACGCTGGAATAAAGCATAGGGCTCCTTCCCTAGGAGCTCACAGGCATGTGGCAGAGACAAGTACATAAACAGGTAATAATAACATCATCTGATGAAAGCAACGATAGAGATAAATAGATGCACAGGCACCAGACTCAGCCTGGGGACAGAATCGGGGATGCCCGCAGAGGACGGTGCCCACATCCGGTCCTGAAGGCTGAGTGACGTTGTCCAGTCAAGATGAATTTGGGGCTTGGGAATCAAATACGCCCACTACTAGGTAACTAATAAGGACCTGCCGTCGAGCACGGGGACTCTACTCAGTACTCTGGAATGGCCTATACGGCAAAAGAATCTAAACGAGAGTGGATGTATGTATATGTATAACTGATCCACTTCGCTGTACAGCAGAAACTAACACAACATTGTAACGCGACTATACCCCAATAAAAATTTAAAAAAATATAAACACTACTATATATAAAATAGACAACCAACAAGAACCTACTGTACAGCACAGGAAACTCTACTCAATATCTTGTAATAACCTATAATGGAAGGGAAGATGTAGAAAAAGACTATATATACATGTGTATGTATATATACATGTACACACACACACGCACATATATGTATGTATAACTGAATCACTTTATTGCACCCCTGAAACTAACACAACATTGTAAATCAACTATACTCCAATAAAAATTTAAAACAAAACAAAACAACAACAAAAAATGAAGGAATGAGAGTGAAGAAAAGGGAATCCCAAGAAAAGGGTGTAGCCTGAGCTGAGGCCAAGAGGAGGGGAAATGCCTGATAAATATGAGGAATTACAGCAACTGAATGATGCTGGAGCATAAAATGTGACCTCGGGGATGATGGGAGATGAAGATGGAGAGGCGGGGAGGGCCTGGACCACGGAGGGCCTCGTCTGTAACGTCCCATGAAATCAAGCCTGAAAAAGACTCATTTTTCAAAGAAGAAGCCGCCAGTGATCTTAGTAAGAGAACTTCAGTAGCGTGATGATACCAGAGGCTAGGTCGCAGAGGTTAAACGGCAAACAGGGGATATGGAAGCAGAGATGTCTCTCTCCGGGAGTTTGGTAGGAAAGGGGAGGAGAGGGATTGGTTAGAAGAGGGATTGGATTGAATCGGGGTCAAGGTTTATCTTAGAATGAATATGTTTATGGGTTGAAGAGAAAAGCCCAAGACACAGGAGGGGGAGGAGATGAGAGACAGGCAAGAGCCTGAGAGGGCCAAAAAGAGATGGTGTAGGTGGAGAGTGGCCATGGAGAGGGGAAGAGATAATTCGTTCTCTGGAAAGAGGACAGGAGGTGAAGAGGGCGTGGTGATGGGTCATTTCAGAGACAGCATGGAGGGGGGAAGAGGAAGAGGGAGATCGCGCCTGGTGAGCATAACTTTCTCACCTGGGAGGCCCAGAGACAGAGAGCACAGGTGTGCAAAGTCACCGAGGGAAGCAGAGGCCGTGGGGACTCCCACGAGCCTTGACAACTTGCACGAATAAACTAAAGGCTGAGCACCCAAGGGCTCACGCGTGCTGGCTGGCTTTTCCTCCTGAGTTTCTACGCATTCTCTATTCCTGGCTACTGGGTGTCAAGGAGGGGGCGATACCTTGGAGAGGCCATGTGCCTGGATTACAGCTCAAGGCCTTCGAGTCCTGTCACTGCCCAGGAGCACCTGGGAAAGGAAGGCCTCGACGCAGACAGGCCTGCCCAGCTTCTCCCTGTCTCTCAGGCCCCAGGAATGCGGCCTCCATCCCTACATCACTGCCCTGTCTGTCCCTGTGAAACGGAGGGAAAGAGAGAGGCAGAGGAAGGGAGGGGTGGATAAGGATGGATGGAAGAGGCCGGCGCAGAGGAGGAAGAGAGCAGGGCATGGGGATGAGTGGGGGAAATGTGTTTCTAATACTGAAGTATTGGAAATAAGGCAACATATTCGCTTTTCAGTAGCGAGCTTTCCTTTAAACAACTGGCTGTGATTGCTGCTACAGCTGTTCTTCAGCTGTTCTGAGGTCCCCTTCACACCCCCGCCCTGGATCTCCACTGACGTTTCCTTGTCCTAGGACGCCCTTTGCCTCTTTCACGGCCTGGCCAGTGGATGCCTTCAGGGCTCAGGTCTGGATCATCTCTTGCAGAAGCCTTCCCTCCATCCCCCCAGGCGGCTCAGGCAACCTGTTCTCTCATGACACACCCCCCTTCCCCACTGCACGTCACATTTTTCTGGAACTTCATATCACGCTGACGTTCCCTGCAAACACGTCTGTCTCTCCCACTAGACCCTGAGTTCCCTTAGGACAGAAGCCATGTCTGACTCACGTTTCTACCCGAAGGGCTTGGCACAGAACAGCCTGTCAATGCAAGCCCATCAGATGCAACTGAGCCAGAGTGATGCTCAAAGCTTCCCTCTTCTCTCATGGCCACGGGGTGGGCAATCAGTGATAAAACACCAGCTCTGGAAGGTCCTGAGAGCCTTCACCTTGGCCTAGACCATGCAGGACCCGGCTGTGCAGAAGCCTGAGGGAGATGGAGGAGAGAGGCCGTCTCTGTGGAGCTCGGGCTGTAGACGGCTGAGGCGTGGGCTCTGCGGTGCCCAGGAGTGGCTCACCTCTGTCGCTTACCCCTACTCCCTGGCTGGTATAAACATAGCATATTTATTTCTAATTTCCCTCGGCTTGGTGGGTTTCCCCACATCCTCAGTACTGCTTAACGCCGAGAAAGGTCAGAATCACAGAGGGACCCGGTGTCCCGAGGAGTCACTTCCATGTCACCTCTGGTTTTGCAAGCACCAGCAGTGACCCGGGCTCTGTGCTGTGTTTTGCCTGGCGCTTCACCGCGCTCTGTCATTATGACGGCCGTTATTCTTCTCTCAGGGAGAGATGGTGACTAATAATAACATCATGGGAAAAACAAACGCAAATCATTGAACAAGCAGATCCTGTAATGCATATTAATAATTCAAAGTAAATGCTAAATCTACCCCCTAGGCCTCAGAAGAAAAGAACCTTCAAGCACCCTGAACTTGGTCTTTCTGTCAAGAGATCTGAAAGCTGTACACTCTTATTCCCAGCTTGGGCATTTTGGACATCTGGTGACCTAGAAAGAAGAGCCCTGGAAAGGGTCCCCCCACCCCTTTAATCAATTCCTCCTTCATGCCCATGACTCTCTAATTACTCCCTGTTGTAGACTGAATTGTATCCCCCCAAAAGGTATATCGAAGTCTTAACCCCCAGGACCTGTGAACGTGACCTTATTTGGAAATAGGGTCTTTGCAGATGTAATCATTAAGAGGAGATCATGTGGGGAAAGGGTGGGCCCTCAATCCAATGACTAGTGTCCTTAAAAGGAGAGAGAGATTTGGCACAGAGGGACGAAGGCCATGAAAATACGGAGGCAGAGACTGGAGTTATGCTGCCACAAGCCAAGGGTCACCTACAACCACCAGAAGCTGGAGGAAAGCCTGGAATAGAGGCTTCCCTAGGACCTCGGGGGGAGCATGGCCCTGAGGACACCTTGGTTTAGGACTCCTGGCCTCCAGAACTGTAACAGAATAGGTTTCTGCTGTTTCAGGCCACCTAGTCTGTGATGCTTTGTGACAGCAGCCCTAAGGACTAATATACCCTTCCCTCCGCATTTCTTTGTGGGAGGAAGAAACCAGCTGTGTAGTTCTCATGGCTCTCGACTTTAGGCGTGAGTGCCTCTCATGAGACACGCGCCTGGAAGGTGAGCTGACCCAAAGGGAGGGAAACACCTGGTGAGAGAAGAGAATCAGCCACTGGCGAGGAGAGAAGGGAGAGCAGGGAAAAGAACAAGTGTTCATGAAGATCCAGTGTCTATATGTGAAAATAACTGGGTCAGAAAACATGGGTAGCCTCAGATGTCTATATACCTAAACCTTGACAGCGTGTAACACAAGGCAGAAAATACGCTTTCATAGTACACTGGATGCGGCAGGGCCTGTTAACAGATTATACTTTACAAGAAGAAAAAAACCTGAAAGGTAGAAAGGTGGAAAAGTGTTGAATGTCACAGAGATAAGGAACGATATCCAAAATTATAAATCTAAGGGTAGAAATATGTCAGAGGAGGAGCAAAGGAGAAGAGGACAAACAAGATGCAGCCACATGGACAAAATGATTGATGTGTTTGTTTTAACACAATTGATGAAAGTGGAGGAGAGGGAAGTTATTGTAAAGAGCGACTTTGACTATCCGGACACCTGTTGGAAACCTTTTGTGGCTAAAAGCAAGGCATCTGATACACTCCTAACTTGTCCAGGTGGTAATTTCATCTCTCAAAGTGCTAAAGAAGTGACGAGCAGCAAAATAAAAGCCGTAGGAACCTTGGAAGAAAGGGCTTATTATGATATCTCCTTCGTTCATTTGACAAATGCTTTGAGTGTCACAGCACACAGTATATTCATTTAACATAAAGATGGATTATGTGTGGTTCCTGCCCTCAAGGAGTCCACTATGAATATTGAGTGAGCTGGACATGAACATCATGGAAAAATACAGTACGATTAATGCCATAAATGATAGAGGAACCAACTGTTAGGTGAAACACAGAGGGTACCAATGGCAGTTTGGGTAAAATACCCAAGAAAAGGAAGAAGAATGTTCATAGTGAGACTTCCATCTTAGATGCCAAGAAGGCACACTTTCCAGTAAACGTGAAAGGGAGGACAGTTTAAGAAGCTCAGAAACCTCTCTTTGTCAGAGAAGGGGCTTAAAGAAAATTCTAAGGAAGGAAAGAAGTCAGCAGAGTTGCCCAAGGAAGTCTTTAACAGCTCAGAATTTGAAAGGGAATGTATATGAGAGGAAGAGGAATCTCCTTAGAGATAAATTACACCGCAGACCTGGGAGGATGGTGTTAAAAGGTTGACATCCTAAGTCAGCTCCTCCGAAATGCTAAAGCAGTGGCTTGCTGGTGTCCCAAGTGTTGCTCAGGGCGGGCCCTTGGGGGAGGGGTGGCCGGCCTGTGGCTGCAGCTGACATCCTCAGGCTGGACTCGGAGTGCATGGAACTCCTCAGCCCCTACCCGCTCCTGTCTTCGTGGCCAAGGGAGTGAAAAGTAAGAAGACTGCAAGGGAGCCCCAGGGTGCTCCAGATGTGGACAAGACTCCTGAACTCCCAGGTCCCCTGGGAGCGAAAGGGAGACTGAAAGAGGCAGCAGGAGGCCCGAGGAGGCAAATATTTTGATCTCAGCTAAGGGAAGGAGGTGGATTAGACAGCAGTACCACTTATTGACGCCTAGTCCATGCTAGGTGCACATTCTCGTATACACACAGCGACTGTCTGAGGCCGCTCAGTGTAGCCAAGCTGGGACTCCATGTAGGTCTGTGCCGTCTCCAACACACTCAGCTACGACATGAAAGGCACCGTTCCTACAGCTGGCTCTGTTCCTAATTTGGTGCCTGTGACTTGGGTATTTTTCTCTCTGAGGGCCCTGTTTCCTCATCTGTAAGATAAAGTGATGGGAAGTCTCCAGGGCCCCTCTCTGCTCTAACATCCTCTGCTTTTCCTTGGATTCTGGACCTGCCTGGTTCAGCTGCAGCCTGACTTGCTGACCCGGGACCCCTATCCTCACATCCCCACGGCTCCCCTCCTGGGGGCTGGCCTGTGACCGCTCACCAGCACCGTGTGCTTGTAGGCCCTGTGAATCACGATGCTGTAGCCCAACACGGTCACGTCCACCTGCTTGACCCACAAGGCCAGCGACGGGTCCCGGTCCTCGTTCTTGGCTGTGACGACGAACTTGGGGAACGTGTCTGAGCTCGGCCTGCTTCCTGTGGTGCACAAGATGAGCGGGCAGCTGGTCTGGAAGTCAAAAGGGTAGCCGTCAAAGGTCAGGTAGTGGCCGTAGCCCGAGACGATGCAGGAGGCGTCGGTGCGGGCCTGGCAGTAGTAGAGGCCGCCCTCCTCCATGCAGTACTCGTCACCCTTGCAGGGGATGTTTTCACAGTGGACGCTGTTGTCTGTGCCATTGCAGTAGCAGAAGATCTGGCAGTCCAGGTCCACCCAGAAGGTCTCATTGGTGGCAAGTTGGTGTCCCTCAAAGTTGCAGCCACACTCGCTCCGGGGGACGCACTGGCTGCCTTGCAGGGCATAGCCCTCGTCACACTGACACCCCTCGGAGCAGCTGTCCACACAGATGGGGCCCAGTGCCAGGGTCTCACAGGTCTCTGTACACATCATGCACTCCTCGAAATGGCTGTTCTCCGGGCAGTCCAGAGCTGAGGGTGGGTGAGGAGGAGATGGGATTGAGAAAGGGACAGAGGTCAGAGACAGAGTCTGTGTACACTCATTGGTATGCATGGGTGTGTGCATGTGTGTGCACGTGTGGCTGTGCGCACAGTGTGGGGGCACGTGTGTGCGTGCAGGTATATAAGCTGCATGTGACTTATCTGTCCAGCACAGTGAGCTCAGCAAATGCCATGTGATCAGCACCACTGCCATCCTCATTTGGGGTGATCCACAAGGCTCAGCGAGCCCCTCACTCACGTGCTCCTCTAGTGCACTTAGCTTTTCAAGTAGAAGATTCTGAGACGACGGGCCTGTTCTGAGCACCTGCGGCACACCAGGCACTGTTCTAGGCATTTTAGTGTAATTTTCTCAACAATCTGGATGGTAAGGACAGTCATATCACCCCTGTCTTATAAGTGAGGAAACTGAAGTTCAGTGACTTAATCCAGCTGATAAGTACTGGAGAGAGATTCGAATCTGCGTCTCCCGACTCTGAGTCTCCTGACTCAAAGACTCCGGAAAGAGAGTCCTGGAAGGAACAAGTGCTCTGAGGCTGTAGAGACCTGTGGGTACCGTCTCTGAGCTTCAGTTTCTTCTCTTATTAAATAAGGACAGTACTTACCTAGGACTGCTGTTCTGAGGATTAATAACCTAATATATCAAGCCCACAGTAGGGTCTCAATAAACACTGCACCCTTTCCCTTCTTACACTTCCCTCCATTACAGATAGGTTTCATGGAGGTGTTTCTACTCTACACGTTGGACCTTCCCTGTGTCTTTCATCCCTCTGCTCCTGGTGTCCTCTGACCCCTTCCACCTCCTCACTGACCTCAGCACATGGTCCTGCCCACCTCCTTTATTCACACCCTTTGCCCCTCCTGCATGGCCTTCACAGAGCCAAATCCTACCCATCCTCCCGGTTTCATTTCAAGTCACTCTTCTGCCCAGAAGCCTTCCTTGATAGATCAAGACTGTGCGTCAGTAAGCACAGCACATACAATAAAGGCACATGCGGCTCACCATGGAATTCCGTGTAACTTCCCAGGTCTCTTTATTATTTTTGTTTGTCAAAACTTGACATGAGCCGGGATGAACTCAGGAATACAGAAGAAATCTACCCACAGGTCTGTGTTCTCTAAAGATCTGTGAACATCGTCACCGTCTCCTGGGAGTTTAAGATCTTGCCTTTAAGGCTTTCTTTAGGTCTTATGCATACGATCACTCCTTAAGAGGGTTTTATAATCCAAGGACACAAAGGACACTGTAGAGAAATTGCATGGCAATAATAGTTCCGCCCACAAGTACCAGCTCAACAGTTCTGCCCTATGGACTGAAAGCCAATCATTTTTCCCCTCTGGGCTAAAGGACTGTCTCCACCTCCACTGACTAGTTGTAGGCTAGTTCGGCACTGATTAAATATGTCTGTATAGAGCGATTTTCACATTTGTCTCTAAATTATGAATGTTATAACACTGACTGCAGGTTTATGGTGATAGCAAATAACATGACTTATTTAAATGGCTCTCGTTTTATGACTTATCGTGTTGTCTGAATGTGTCTGAAAGTCTGGAACATGCAGACATGAAGTAATAAAACTTCCCCTGGCTCCTGAAATGCCTCTGAAATTACTTAATTGGGCAGCCTGGCTCTGCCAGCGAGAGCTGGTTAAAAATATCTGAACACAGAAGCAGTGGTTGCCTCTCTCCAGGTCCAAAGAAGATTGTGTTCCTGATTTGCAGCTGTCACTCAATCCAATCCCCACTCTGCAAAACCCTGACCAGATTAACCCCTTAGTACCCAGAGACTTGATTAATCAAGTGTGAGCCCTGGCCCTCCACCCGAGGAAGCCACGCTCCACGTGGCTGCTTCCGTCCACAAGTCTCTCTCTAAAAAAGGCACTTATGAGCGTTTGCTCCAGCTCTTCAGGCCCCGATGAAGGATGGGGAGAAGTGATTCTCAGCAGGCATCGCACACGGAAAAAGAGGGAATCACTGTCATCCCGCCACACTTCCTTCGCATGAGCCATGCCACCAAGCTGTGCTTTGTGCAGTACAAAAAAACAAACCACAGACACTTCCTGCTGGGTAGGAGTTCATAGTCTAAAAGCAGGCACAGACATGGCCTGGCGACAAAACGGATTTGGTATGGGGCAGACTCTGTAATCCCGTAACGTGAATGAACTGTAACTAGAAAGTTGAGTACAGGAGCAGGGGCAGAGATCAGTTTAGACGAGCTAGAGGTGGGGCAAAAGAGGATGTGGGAAGTGGGTTAAAGAGAAGCCTTTGAGAAAGCATTCTAAGGTCCCACTAGATGTGGTGGCCAGTAGGAACCTTGGAGCCTCCCTCCCTTTAGGTGACTTTATGAAAAGAGCATGCTTCCAGAATTCCACCTGCAGATTCACAGCCTCTGTTACTAATCCCCCCCGTGTGGCTAGGGTCACCAGGGATATAACCGCCCAACTCTGAGATGATATTCCATATGCTCCTCTGGACTTCCGGTGCTCAGAAACCAGAGCATTATTTTTAAATAACGATATGTGGCGGGCGGGGGGGAAGGCGCGGGGGATATTCTTAGCTCTGTCTAAGATGTTACTATTGCAAAGGCTTAGAGGCAAGGTAAGGATACCCCAATAGCAATGGGTAAGCCTCACTCAGACCATAGCTTCTAATAACATTCCCCAGCAAAATGAATCATGATTTTTCGGAGTGATGGTTGATTCTAGGCTGGGGCAGGGAAGGTTAAGAGGTGATGTGAAGCATCTCGTTAATCTAGAAAGTAAGAAAGCGACAGAGGCATAGCCGAAGGACGTAGGAGGCAACTGGAAGGGGCACCCACAGGCCAAATCTGTCATAATGTTAAAGCCAAAATAACAAATGCGATATGAAACACGAACCATTGAAACAAACAGGAATCTGTGTGTCCATGTTGATAAGACAGATAGATGATTGAGGTAAATAAATAGATGGATGGATGGGTGGATGGATGATAGATAGGGGACAGGCAGGCAGAAGAGACAGGAGGGCTCTTGCTTACAGTAAAATGACATCTGCTGACGGGTACAAGTGGAGAGAGTGCTGGAGCTGTAAACTGTCAGCATGTAATCGTCATGCTGAAGATCAGTACAAGCAAAAGTCCTCAGTGGGCACTAAGCCGAGGAGGGGATTGTGATGACACGCAGCACGCTGCATGGCCTTAAAGTACTTCCCCACAGACTGCTCATCCGTCACAAGACAGAAACGTAGCGACACAGAGTGGTGATATTTGACAACCCCTGACCAGGGGATCGATGTGCCCATCACCAGCGAGAGGAGGCTGAACAGAGTGTGCCCCACATGTGACCTGATACCATGAGGAAAACATGCCTCTCCTAGGCAGGGGGCTGGGTGGGATGTAGAGCAGAACCCAGCCATGGCGAAGCATCAAATCCAAATGGAGGGCCATTCTATTTCAAAAGGGGGGAGACTGTAATCTTTAAAAATGACAAGATCATAAGAGACAAAGAAGCTAAGGAATTGTTCCAGACTTAAGGAGACCAAAGAGACATGACAGCTAAATGCCCCATGTGGTCGCGGACTAGATCTGAACTGAGGGGTAGGGGAAAGCCATAAAGGACACGACTGGGTCAACGGGCAAAATTGAAGTGGATATTAAGTTATCGCCTCCGTGTTAAATTTCCTGAACTCAGTAACTGTACTGGGCTGTGAATGAGCGTCTTGATTCTAAGGAAATATACACTTAACGTATTTAGGGGCAAAGGCGTATGATGTCTGCAACTTCCCTTCACACAGAGAGTCAGTGAGAGAGAGTGACAAAGCAAACAGGGCAAAATGCTGACAGCACGTCATCTGGGTAAAAGCTCTATAGATAGTCTTGTAACCCTTCTGTAACTTCAAAATTATTTCAAAATAAAAAGTTAAAGAAATAAACAAACTTAGGCAGGAAGAAATATAATGGAAGAGACATAACCAGATGTAAAGGATGGAATCTCAGTGGTAGCCCTGGTCTTCGTGAGGGCCCACCTTCTTGGTGGGGAAGGGGTGGGAGATGTGGTCCAGGTGGGGCAGTCCTGCCTCCAGGCCTGGGTCCCGCCCTCAGCCACTTCTCCTTCTACCCTTCCATTTACTCCTCCCCCTGGGCTCGCCCAGAACCCAGGGGATTATATGTCTCATCTTCCCGGCAATTATTCTCATTACTATAAGTACTGCTGAGAGGGGTCAGATACTCTAGGCGCAAAATGAACAACCAGGCCCATGGGACTCTCTCAAGAACCACTGTCAGGTTTGCCCTGGGGAGCGGGGCTAATCTCTACTCCGGGAAAGGCACCCTGACGGATCACCATGTGCTGAAATGAATGGGGTCCTGCCTTGCCAAGAGAGAAGGCGCCCACTGAGACATCACAAAGATTTCCGGTCCTTTGACATGACGTGTTCCCTCTGCTAGACATAACGAAGGGTCAATAGCTAATTGTTCTACAACGAAGAGGGACTGTGTGATTAGAAACAACAATAAAGATGCGCAATAGTCTGGCCTGGGGGGACGAGCCTTCCAGGGGACACATCAGACTAGGGGAGATGCACAGGGTTAATGAGATTGTCCTCGAGTGCGATTGCGGTCTCGGTTATCAATGCCCCGCCCCGGCCGGCCGCCCCCATGGCGTCACCCGAACTCACGGCAGAAGTCGTGGGTCCTCCAGGGCTGCACCTCCACGTCGGCGTTCTTGCAGGCGCTCGCGTACCGGGCCACAGAGTCACAGAGCTCGGACTCGTTGCCCCCGCTCTGGCACAGGCGGAAGAGGCAGGTGCGGTAGTAGGCGGTGACGTTGACCACGCCGTGACACTCCAGGAAGGAGCTGTTGGAGGGGTCGTTGATGATGCCGCACATGGAACGGCTGCGGTAAAATTTCAGCAGCTCTGAGTCGTTGCCGCAGGCCTTCAGCAGGTCCCCACACTCCCCGTTGCAGATCTCCTCGAAAGTGGTCCAGCTTTCCAGGAACACCGCCAGGTTGTCCGTGCACTTGCCATTGGGGAGACAGAACTCCTCGCTGACGTTCGCGTTGAAGAAGCCACACAAGCCCCCCGTGCAGTTGAAGTAGGCGGTGGAGAGCCGGATGTACAGCAGACCCACGTCTGAGTATTGCACGGTCACGACACCCTTGGACTCGACGGTTGTGCTGTTTTTGTTTCGATAAATTTCCAGCTTCCCCGAAGGATGGAAAAAAGGCAGTTCCACTTCCTGACTGTTCACCTGAAAATTCAAATCGCTATCATCAGTTCCAGATACACACAGGGTGCCCACAATTTCCTAAGCTGTGAATAAAGACGTGGCTCTGCCCCATGACTAGCCCTTGGAGTAAGGTTGAGAAGCTGACAGTGTGCGGAAACCACACAGACATCAACTGTTTTTTTCATGGGCATCTTTGTTTCTTTCTTTCCAGCCTCTTCTGATCCAACACATTTGCTGTTTGTGTGTGTGTGAGACCCTAAGCTAGTTCCAAACAAAACTGAAGTGTGAGCAACAGTCACCGTAGACGTGTGGCTTCCTCCTGTCCCCGACGTCCTGCCTTCTTCTTCTCCCTTCAAATTTTACTTTTCCTGTGTCTCAGCCCCTTGGAAGCACACAGTATATATCTAATTATCTAGCTGTCCATCCACCTATCTACCTATTATTATTTTGATAAATTAATTTCTGCCAGTGTGTCAATGGGAATAAAAACACAGCCCTTTCGGTTTGTGGATGTATGCTTTATTCACTGCATTGACTTTTGCTTTCTAAATTAGATGTCATGTGATATTATGAAATGCACATGGCATTGGGAGGAGGGAGATCTGCTCCTCCCTCACCCTCCATCACCCCCGCTCTGCCACCTTCCAGCTGTCAGGCCCACAGCCCTCATTTAGCCCTTTGGGAGCCTCATGTGAAAACAAGGAGTTGCACTCGATGATGCCCAAGATTCCTTCTTACTAATGATCTGTGAGTCTGCACGCTTAGTGATGGGCATTTCAGACCAAGACAGCAGGGCGTGAGGCACCATGGCAGGCACCCCTTGTGCTACTCCACACGGATTCCCATCTACAGGTAAGAGATGCAGCATGGTACAGGGTAAAGAGCACAGACTCTGGAGCCAGCTGACCCAGGCTTGAATCCCACTTTTAGGGCTGTGTGTCCCGGGGGAAGTTACTTAACCTCTCTGTGCCTCTGTTTTCTCATCTGTAGAATGAGAATAATGATGTTATCTACCTCTTAGGATGAATGTGATACCGCTTAGGCTAGTGCTTGGCACACAGTAAGCATCCTATAAGTATCTGCTACTCTGGCGAGCTAGTTCTGCTCTAATTCGAGGAATTCCAGCTTCACTCCAGGTCTCCACCTGATGGACTTTTATTTGGTGCTGACAGTTAGAAAATGCTCCCATTTCGGAGTCATTGCCTTCCTAGGATCCGCTCACGGTCAGAGGCAGCCAGGCAAGCCTGAAGAGCGCGGCTCCTTCGCTTGGCGGGACTCATCAGAAAAGTCTCCAAGGCCACAGGGGTCTTACCTTGACCTCCGAAGCCCCGATGCCTCCTATCTTGACCTCCTGGTCGGCCACCAGGATCCGGAGACCCCGCAGCCAAGCAGGCCCTGCGTCCGGCTTCTTCTTGTTGATGTCGATTTCCAAGTACTCTGGCCGCTCAGGGCAGGTCTTGAGGAGCGTGTAGGAGAACTCGACGGGGAAGGGGTAGGCGGCGCCGTCAAAGGTGTGCAGCACCTGGTTCTGGCTGAGCAGGCACACGGTCTCCCGCTTGGGGAAGCAACCCTGGTAGCCGTTCTCCACTGTGCACACCTCCTCGCCACGGCACGTCTTGTTGAAGCAGTACACGTCGCCGCCCTCCTCACACAGGCACTGCACCGTGCAGTTGGCCGTGGCCCAGAAGAACTCGCCCATGGCGTAGTAGTGGCCGTCGAAGTCACAGCCGCACTTGTGCAGGGGAACGCACTGGCTGGTGCTGAGGACAAAGCCTGCGTTGCACTCGCAGCCCTCCGTGCAGGGCGTGGCGCAGGTGTGGGAGGCCGTCAGATCGGAGCACGTGTCCGGGCAGCTGCTGGTACACACGGAGTAGTGGCTGAAGCTCGGGCACTGCACCATGGACACTGACGTAGGGGAGAGGAGAGAGCGTGACAAGGTGAATGACCCAGGGGCTAACCGGCCAGATCCACCACGCACGGGGGCCTGGAGGAAGAACGCTCCTTCTGGACCAGTTGGCACCTGGAGGGAAGGCCGAGCCACCACTCACTGGGGGAAGGGAGACTGAGGGTGTGCGAGGGGCGCAACTGCTTTGGTAGTAACTACTGATGGAGCAGGATCTCGCTGGATCATCCTGACTGAAATAAAACTTCAGGTTCCCATCCTAACTAGACTCGACTGATCATGCAATACAGGTTTAGTACTGGGTGAATTACAACCATCGAGATGGTTTAAGATCTTCAACTGATGGGCATATAAGTTGGTCTGACTTTAAAGAACACGGCCCATTCCTAGGAGGAAATAAATCCAACTCACAGGAGAAATGAAAAATCTAACTCTTAGAGGAGGAATTTGAAAAAGTGAACTTTCAAACAGGGACCAAAGAAGACTGTGAAAATGAATTCTCTGGGATATTAAAAATAAGAAAGAACCTTAGCTATCTGAAAAGAACCTGTGTGCCTATTCCCCCAGGAGACTGAACTGGAACTGGATGCCTTCTGAAGGCCCTTCTTGCCTTGGAAAGCTTCGATTCTTATTTTAAGAACATCTGAGTCTGGTTTGAGTCTGGTTGACCCCAACAGGCGGAGACTCGAGAGACTGGTAGACGAGTTCTCTGAATTAAATACAATTCATCCCACTAAAATGAGAGACAGCGAGAGGAACGTGGAGGGTAGGATAGTAGTACCACTAGAAAAAAAATAGCCATTATAGGCAAACAATTAGGTAATTGGATGCTCCTGGATTGCACAAGGATCAAAGAGAAGTCATATTCAATCTCAACTTGAATCAGGATATGGATACTCCAGGCATGATAGAGGCTGGCCAGTCCACACACACAAAAACATTTAAATATACTGTCTTTTAGTAGCTTGATCAATTCTCTAAGAATTGATTCTGATACATATTGATTTATATGAATCCAACCTATACAGATAGGAAAAAATTGCCCTCTGGCCTTGGAACTGAAAGAAACTTTTAAATCTCACCTCCATAGCACTCTCAAATGCACGGATAATAATTTTCGGTTTACTCATATGGAGAAAACCAAGGACCAGGAAAGAAACAAAATTCCAAGAAGCAATTTGGTTTTTCGTTTGCTCGTTTTTAACATTTACATAACTAGGAAAAGTGAGAGAGATGTAAGTTGTATAGAAGGAAGACATAAGATAGCTAAATTGTTCCAAACGCTCAATCCAAAAGTGTAATTCCAAGGGGACAGCTGGATTTCCCACACTTTGGGGGCTTTTTTCCTCACCACCCGGCATTTTAGAACAAGGCCTCTTTCCGGGTCTGCTACCTGCCCTGTCTACTGCCCCTTTTGGACCAGCTGAAATGCTCTAGAGTAGGATTCACAGAACCTGAAGGTAGAGAGGAAACATCCAAGGACAAAAATGCCATGGGTTCCATCTGGGAGGTGCATTCCTCTCCCAAAGGCTGCTCTTGATTCCCCAGGCCAGTGTCCACATGTCCCCAACAGCTGTGGGGACAGCCACCTCCAGCTCAGAAACGGCCCCCTCCCTGCTCAACTCTGCCCGGGCCACCCCTGCTAAGGGCCCTCTTCCGGCCACGCATTCCGTGTCTCCTGACCACGGATGCCCATCAGTGGTTTCTTGTTTTCTGGCCACAGTACTGGGTGAGGAGAAAGGTCAAGATGCTTTTACAGTTCGTTCTTTATCATTTGCTATATTTCAACCTCACCCTGACTCTCGGGCAGTGTGTCTTAACAGGGAGCTCTCCGAGGAGCCCCGAAACCCTCTCCCGGCCCCCCTGCACAGGCGTGGCCTTCCGTGTGGACAGGATGCCAGCTTACCACACCCAGTCTGGATTCGCCAGTCTCCAATCGGAATGCCCTGGGCTTGGCACACGAGGGCGTAGGCCTGGATGGCCTGACACAGAAGTGTCCCGTTGTCCCTCACGCTGCATAGGTCATACACGCAGCTGTGCACGAAGGCCATGGGGTCCACGACAGTGCCACACTCCCACAGGGGGCCGTCGGTCTTGTTGAGGAAGCCGCAGTAGTCGGGGCCAAAGTAGAGGGCTTCAGTGGCCGTGTCACACTGGGTGCAATTATCCACGCAGCCCGAGTCACACTTCCAGTCGGCGTGGTAGACCCGCCAGCTCTCTCCCAGGTCTAGGATTGACATGGCTGGCCTGCCGTCGGGGCGCAGGAAATCATCCAGAGGGTTTTTGTTGTAGTTCCCACAAAGCCCGCAAGTGGAGTTGATGTAGGAGCCTGGGATGGAGATGGAGGCGTAGTGCTGGCCGTCAAACGTCACTAAGAGCCCAAAATCCGTTTCCACAGCAGTAGACATGCCACTCTGGTAGACTTTCACCGCCCCCAAGTCTAAGGTGACGGGCAAAGAAGCCACTAGGTCATTAACCTGCCAACAACAGCAATAGTAAAAAGGCAGGTGAGCAGGGGCCAGGGCAGTGGGTCCAGCTGAGGTCAGGAAAGGGGGGAGGGATGGAGGGACTCAGCGCCACAGAGAGAGTGGCCCCCAAAAGGCTTGGGTGCCAGCGGGCTTGCCTCCCAGGAAGGCAGAGGCCCCAGAACCTTCGAGAGCAGGCCGGCGTTTGAGTTGTGACAGACGTGCATTGCTTAGTGCCACTCTAAACCCCTCTGGGGACCAGGGGCTTGTCAACACTTCCCGGCTGGCTCTTGGGCCAGCTTCACGTCTTTTCTTGAAAGACTAGTTACCTGGCTTTTCCCCCTTTCTCCTCGAAATCCATTCTTTAAGTCTCAGCTTAAGGCACATACTTTCCATGACCCCCTCGCTGCCCTTAGCACCCCAACCCCTCCTCCCAGCTGGAAGGTGCTCTACAAACTGTCCCCACCATCGAGTTTTGAGGCTGCCCTGGTGTTATTCTCTGAGTGTTTCACCTTGTCACTTCCTGATACCAGGCCTATGTCATACCATCGTTCAACACAACAAATTTGAACACCTACTGGGTACCAGGCACGATGTTAGGTGCTGAGAAATAAAGAAGAAGAAAAGTAATTGTCTCTGCCCGTTATGAGGTCTGGGTCTACTGAGGAAGAGGGACACAAATTGATATTTATGACATACAGTTTTAAATATGTGTTCATAGGTGATGCAGTGATGCAGTGGGAGAACGGTACCTGACCACTGATCCAGCCTGGGGACGGGGCGGGGGGTCATATAGGCTTTTTAGGAGCAGTTAAGTCTGACCTGGGTCTTTAGAGATAAAACAGAAGCAGCCAGAGGAAGAGTAGGGGGCAGAGAATTCCAGGACAAGTGAATAAAATCACGTGGTTAGAAGTAGCTGCATGAGAATAGGGACAGTCATGGGGTGTCACTGTACTGCAGAGGGAAGGGGACGGGCGGCTGGAGAGGGAGCTGGACACAGGCAGAGTCCATTCATTCAGTAGATGTCAACTCAGCCCTTTCTGTGTGTCAAGCTCTGTTCTAAGAGTTGGGGATTAGCAATGAGTGAAACGGACGAAAATTCCTGCCTCTTGGAACTGTCTATTCCTCTTCAGGAGACCAACAGCAAACAAAACCAATATGTAAAATACATAACAGCATCAGAAAAGTGTTCTGCAGGAAAATAAAGCTGGGAATGTGGATCCAAAGTGCTAGGGAAGAGGGTTTCTAATTTTAGACAGGAGGGTCGAGGAAGACCCCACGGGGAGGGGGATATTTGAGATGAGGAAGAAGCCTTGCAGTTATCTGGGGTGAGAGTGGCTTACGCAGAGGGGACGGCCAGGCCCTGGGGTGGAGCATGCTGGGCGCTGGGTTCGCACGGGCCAGTGTGGCCGGAGCGGAGAGCCAGGAGCAGGCAGTGGTCAGGGAGGGCAGAGAGATAAGAGCAGCCAGAACAGGCACGGCCTTGTCAGCCATTGTAGAGACTTTGGCTGTGACTCTGAGGGAAGCCGAGAGCGAAGAGAGCGCCCAGAGCAAAAGATCGACATGATCTGACTTCCGTTTTGGAAGAATTGCTCTGAATTCTGTGTTGGGAACAGATCTTGGAGGGCCTTTGAAGCATGTTTTTAAGAGAAAACAAAACGCCACAAAAACAAAAACAACAACTTGGATTTCTCTTCTGTAGGAAGAGCTCCGAAAAGTTTTAAGTAAGAGAATGATGTGGTCGGACTTGTGTTTAAAAAAGTCCACTCTGGCCGGTACGAAGGGTATATTGAAGTAGGTGGAGATTAGAAACAGAGAAATCAGGCGGGCAACTGGTGCTGGAGGCCAGGGCTGATGAGGGCGAGGCCTGACCTGCACCCAGACGTGGAGGAGGGACAGCTCGTGGTGGACACTCCACAGGGCCTGGGGCTTTTTGCTGGGGGGAGTGAGAAATGGGGGAAGAATCAAGAGTGAGTCCCACAGGAATGAAGACGAAGACGTAGAGAATGGACTTGAGGACATGGGGAGGGGGAAGGGTAAGCTGGGACGATGTGAGAGAGTGGCATGGACATATATACACTACCACATGTAAAATAGATGGCTAGTGGGAAGCAGCCGCATAGCACAGGGAGATCAGCTCGGTGCTTTGTGACCACCTAGAGGGGTGGGATAGGGAGGGTGGGAGGGAGACACAAGAGGGAGGAGATATGGGGATATATGTATATGTATAACTGATTCACTTTGTTATAAAGCAGAAACTAACACACCATTGTAAAGCAATTATACTCCAATAAAGATGTTTAAAAAAAAAAGAGTGAGTCCCATGTGTAAGTGGCTTGATAAGCCTCCAACAGAGAGTTAGTTTTCTTCTTTTTCACCCTTAATGTGCCTGGCATCTCTAGACATCACTTTTGAGGGCTGGAATGGATGGTTAGTCCTAGAACAGCCCTGGTAGGCTGACTGTAAGTGCACGTCCAGGCTGCCCTGCACCTGTACCGATTTCTGGCACACAGGAAGATCAAGGGTCTTTAGTGCCACCATTGCTGCAACTCTCTGGGTTGTCTAGGAAGTGAGACAATAGACTGTCCAAGCATCGCTCCCAAGGTTTACCATGGCTAATGGCATGTGCAATTCTCTGTCCCTAGAAATTAGTATGACTTATGGGGGAAGGGAACAAAAAAACAGGCTTGAGATGTAAGCCATCCTATGAGAGCAGGAAGTAGAAAAAAAACCACCCAGGGGTTGATTGATTTATCCTTATCTCCCAGGTAGCAAGTTAGCCAACAAGGATGAGAAAAGCCACACTCTGAGGAAGGTCAGCCAGCGAGAGCGCTGGGTGATTATGGTGCATTGCTCTATGCTGAGATGTAGGAAGTGAAATCTCCTCCAAGGCAGTATAATCGTAAATGCCAAACACCTCCCTCGCTGAATGCCCTCCTCTCCTCTCACTCAGCCCCTGCTAACAAAGGACAGCGGTTGTGCTTCCGAGCAGAAGCCACAGGGTGCGGTGGGGGTGGGGGGGGGCGACTGTCTCTGGATGTTGCAACCGTCCCCCTGCTGCATCCGATCTCGTCCCACGCACACTGCCTGTGTCCCTACGCTGCCCATCGGCGTTGCCCAGATTTTCCCTTCGTTTTCGGCATCAGTGGTCGTTTCTCCCCCTTTCTTTCTCACGCATGTCTCAGTTTCAGCCACACCTTAGAGTCCTGTGCTTGTACCCCAGAGGGCTCGGAATGGGAGCAGCTGGGGACTCTCACCCAGCCCATGGCTTCTTATTTCTTTCCTGCTGTCCCAGTCCTCAGACCCTGATGAGCCAATGTTGATGAGTCTCCCTGTTTGCTTCCCTTCTTCTCCCCCCTTAACCATGTCTCTCCCAGGAGTGGGTAGGGGCAAGGTTAGGTGGGAGCAAGGTTGGGAGAGAGAAGTAGCATCGTAGGACAGGCCTTAGAATGAGAAGAACTTTCGGTGGGAATGGCAGTGTGGGAATGAGTATTGAGTGCCTACTGGGTGCCAGGCTTTGTACTAGCAGTCGCACATGTGGCTATCCTATTTCATCCTCACAACAACCTAAGAAGGTCCTTACCATCTCCCCCTTTTGCAGATGAGGAAACTGAGATTCAGGGCTTGCATTATTTGTGGGTGACAGGACCCGACCCTCCACTGCTTCCTGCTGCCTTTTGTTCAGTGCTGAGTTGAGACAGCCAAGTCCAAACTACAGCCAAGAGCCCTGCCTTCTAGACATGACACGATTACCCCATTTTACAGATGGAGAAAGTAAAGATCAGAGAGGCCACTCAGCTGGCAGTGGTGGCCCAAGGCTTGTGCAGACCTGACCCCAGAATCAGAGCTCTTCGTCACCATCAGCTATTTGGCGTTGGCACTCTTTTTCCTGGTGTACCCTAAACTACTCAGTTTTATCTGGGGGAGAAAGATGAAAACTGATAAGTATTAGTTAGAAGGAGACATTTACTATATATGGATGTTAGCTGGCTTTCTTTGGCTCCTATTAGCATACACAATCCTAAATTGTTTACTTTGTCACTCGAGAACATCTCAAAGGGGGAAAATGCATATTCAGAGCCCAGCTCCTAATCCCAGCATATGGAGAAAGGCAACCTGTTCGTTAAGATCTGTTTGCAGGGCCCCGCCCTGTGTGTCTGGAAGTTGGCAAATCAGGCTCCTTCTTGCCTCCCACCCCCTCTTGCCTGTCCCCACTTCACCCCGGGTGGGGTCTCTGCCATCCATGGAGGCACCCTCCCCAGCAGGGCAGGTGTATTCAGAGACGCTCGGAAGCCATTTGGCAAAAGGAAAAGGGACCCATTGTTTGCTTGCAGTTGGAATCACATAACCTTTTCTTTCTGAAACATTTACATTCACGTCCACATCTCCCTGTCGCTACAGAAAATTGAGGAATCCATGCCCTACGCTCGGACGATGGAAGAGAGCCACGCAAAATTAGCAGAGCTGCTGGGCCTGAAAGCAAGGGGCTGGTGTCCCTTTCCTTCTAAAAAAAAAGAGTCTGACTGTGAAGGGAAAAGAATTTTAATCAAAATGGAAAATAGGAATGCAGCATGAAGCTTTCGTCTCCAACTTCAGATATTGTACCCATCATCCCCACAAGACGAGGAAGTAGGGGAGAGCTAGCAAACATTTTTCTAGCTGGAAAGGTTAGCATCTATCCACAAGGACAGGTGTGGTGCTCAACAGCACAAGAGAAATTTAAAAGGGAAAAACTCCAAACTTCTGCAGCCGGATTCTTACCTCTGGTTTGATTTACAGAGCTGTCTCTAGGGAGACTAACCGAATACCAAGCAAACTGGCATTTTAACCACTGTAATAGCCCACTTTTCTAATTACGACACTGATACGCTGGACAGACCTAGGAAGGGCAGAGCCAGAAAAAGTGGAATTAGTTCCTTGGTGCTGCCTTTTGTCGGACACGCTGCATCAATTAAAACTACAACACGTTTTTAAAAAAAAGAAAGACCTCCCTACACCGGCATCAGTTCTGGTCTGTAATCTCTGTGACGACCTCCATGCTTGGGGATTAAGGACAGCATGGGGCTGCAGCAATCAACCCCTCGCGGTCCTGGTTATTATTGCTTGAATAAATACATGGTTGCCCTGAGGTCTCCATTAACATCATGAAACTTGGGGCCTCCACAAATTGAGTAATTGCCACTGGCTTTTTGTTCTCCCTCTTTTGTCAATGCCCCAGCCTGAAATCCAGGTAGACAGGGACAGGAGTCATTTGCATATGCTAAAGGAACCACAGAGATCCGTGTTCTCTCCCATTCCAAGCAGGAGTGGGGAATTCTGTTAAAGGGGTCAAGCTTTCAGGGGAACTTTCCACCCAGGTTTCACTAAAGAAGTCACCGAGCCCACTCCAGCTGCCTGGACAGGCAGTGCCCATGGATACACCAATCAGTTTGGACGTTTGGACGTTTCTCTGAGAATGAAGCCACAGCTCTCGGGTAAACAGGATGGGGGGATGTGAGGACTGTTAATCAAAAGCTGCAGTGAATTACGGGTTTGTACTTTGTGTTTACACTGTCTCCAGGGCATGGCCACGTGGCTACCATTGCTGCAAGCCAGGTTCATGAGAAACAATTTACTTCTGTTCCCAGTTATGTCTGAGCTTGGATGTGTGTGTGTGTGTGTGTGTGTGTGTGTGTGTGTGTTTGTGTCAACTAAGAAGTTAAATGTACTTTAAGATAAACAGCAGATAGACATGTCAAAGAGAAAGCTTAGGTTAGCTCTTGTACAAACAAAATTTAGCCTAGTAAAGAATTTTACAAGATATTTGCATGGATCTTTACAAAGATCCATGCATCTTTTTGGTACAAAGAGCAAACAGCAGTAGATCTGGGGAAGTCTTCCCCAGGCGGAAGCACCTCCAGCTTCTCCATCTCCCCGTGAAGGACGGAGAGGGTCTCACCTTGACTTTTCCATAGCTTCCTTTGGGGATGAGAATCTTGTAGCCATTCACCTCCACCGAGAGCTCCTTCACCCAGGAGACGGCTGAGCCCCCCCGGTGCTCGTTCTTTGCCTCCACGCTGAAGAAGGGGAGGCTGGAAGTATGCAAACACTGTCGGGCCAACAGGTAGGCACAGGAGCCTTGGAAGTGGAAGAGGAAGCCATCAAACGTGTGATAGTGTGGCTCCCCAAATACCACGCACGTGCTGGTCTCCACCGGGCTGCAGTAGAAGAATTTGCCTCTGGGTTCGCACACCTCGTAGGGGCTGCAGGAGACCTCCTGGCAGTAGATCTCGTTGTTGAAATCCAGACAGCGGCACTTAATGGTGCAGTTCAGGTCATCCCAGAACACCTCCCCTCGCCGAAGGAACTGTCCTGGGGAATAAGGACAGTAGAACTAACATTTATTGAGCATTTACCTTCTGTGCTGGGCATCGGGCTAAAGGCTTTACTTGCCTTATACCGTTTAATCCTCAAAAGAACCCGATTAGATATGAAGTGTTGCCCTCACTTGTCAAGTGAGGAAACTGAGGCTTAAGGGAAGTTAGGTAATTCATCCAAATCACTCAGCAACTCAACTGCGAAGCCAGGATTCCAAGCCAAGTCTGTCTGAATCCAATCTAAGCTCTTGACATTACTGTCACCACCACTGGTGAGCACACTTTCATTCAAGGAAAGACACATTGTCTCACTCCATGGGATACACCAGGACACACGGCAGTCCTTGCCTTCCTTTCGGCGATAAGAGGAAGGGTATTCTGAAAGAAGGCCCGCACCCACCCCCCGGGTAACTCGGCATCACTGTCGGTTCATTTGCTAACGTGAGCATTCATTCACTCATCCACTCATCCACTCATTCAATCAACAAACAGCTGCTGGGGGCTCAGTATGTGCCAGAAAAGAATCAGGAGTCAGACCCACAAATTTAAATCCCAGGCCTCCTGGGATGATTCTGGAACGGGCTGACCCCTGGCTTCCCACATTTCCGGGCTCGTAAATCCTACAGACACTGTTCCGGCAGAACTTACACCTACACCAGTTGTCTTCTCCCCTCATCCTAGGCCCGGTCTAAGTCCAGCACTCCTCTCTCTTTATCCCCTGGACAGAACTTCTTGACAGAACCTACGTCAGGAGGAGAGTGAGATGGGGAGGGGAATGGTCCTAAGGGATGTGCTAATGTTTAAAATACTTCTATTGCCTTGGTAGGCTTTCAGTCTTTAAAACCATTTCTCTAAAAGAATGATTTCCCCCACCAAAAACCTTGAAATCTACCAGTTCTTCATATCAACCTTCAGTTGACACGGGAGCATCTCTGGGCTGGGGGCTATGACCTAATCCTTGGTTGGGGGTCGGAGTCAAGAGAACTGGGCAATGGTCACAAATCTGCAATCAACTGCCAAGACTACTGGCTGAACTTCCGCCTGTCTTAATGTTCTAACCCATAGAATGTGGACAAGGTTATTTTCTCATCCCTGCCTCCTGGGGAACAGAGATGCTATAAAAAGTTGGCACAGGTCAATAAGGTAGAGGTATTTGTACATTGAGACTGTCTGAAAAGGAAAGTATCAAAGATACAACATTAAGAATTGTAAACAATATCATACACCAGGAGTAATTATGGTTTGAAACCGTAGTTTGAAAAGGTTTCTCAAATTTTTATAAAACTGAATACCTAATGCAGAGCACAAAGCTGCCAGCTGAGCCCAGGCAGAAGCCATGACAGTTGGACACTCCTTTCAATATCTGTCCAACAGGAACAATTATGTCTCAACGGGCAGTTATGTTTCATATGGCCCCTGAATGGGATAATAGATGTATTCACAGTCCCAGTAGGTCAGATGCATCAGCCCTGAAAACAGGCCCCTCCAACCTCAATGCTTTTTGGCACTCACCCAGGCTGCATATATTCTAACAGCCTCCACTCGGTATGATTTCCAGTCTCTGCTTTCTCAGGCTTCCAATAAATGAGGGGGAAATGTCTTTGAATAGAGGAGGTTTGGACCAAAAGGTAGACTCTCTGAGATAATTTTGTTTGCAAAATGATGATATAATAAACCAGCTCTATGCAACACTTCCCCTGTTATCGCCCAGGCCAAATCCCCATCTCATTAGATTGATGTATGTCCAGTGGCACATTAAAATACACAGCAGCCTGTATGAGGAGATTGAATTTGTCCTGTATATGAAACCCAAAGCCATAACTCAGGAGGGAAAGAATGAAGTCAAAGTGAGGACTTTGTACACTGCTGGCGTCTGACCAACCCCACAGCTCTGCGAGCCAGTGTTTTCCATTATCACAGCATTTCATTCCCGGGACTCAAGGAGAGGCTGTCACCTGGCACTTAGGTAGCACAGCCACAGCCAGTCAGCTCCATGACACTTGGACAAAGGCGAGAGGCGCTGGGTAGGTCCCTAGCCCAGGCCATAAAAGCGAGAGAGATAACGGGGCATTGGTTTGGTATCTTCATAGACGTTAGATGAAGACGTGTTTACACTCTGTAAGGGAGGAGAGTGCAATCTCTGAAATCCTGGTGACCTTTGGAGTTAGATTCTTTTCTGTCCAGTTTAATACTGGCTTAGCTCTAAACATTTATTTGCTCTTCCGAACATGGAGGACTTTACAGAGTCCACAGAGGCAAAGATGCCCAGGCAGGCCATCTTCACAAATGACCTTTCCTCAGAGCAAAAGCAGAGGTTTGATAAGTGTGACCACAGCGCAGGGGATGGGGGCAGAGGGTGTGGGCATTTCAGATCGGGGGAATATGGCCCTTCTGATTATTACACATATCAAAGCCCTCAGGGGTGCCGAGACTCAGAGGTCACCTGGCCATGCTCTCAACGGAAGGAGGGCAAGAGACCTCCTGAAACTTTCATCCCAACCCATAACTTTCTTAGGAATCTGGAAGCATTTTCCCCAGGGTCATCTTCTGTGCTTACACAGTACCCTGCACTCACATCTCTCATAATAGGTCTTACATTGTATCATCACTGTTTCTGTGCTGTCTTCTCTACCATGGTAGGGTCATGGGGGTCCAGAGCAAGCATCATCTTCACCAACCTAAGAGATTGGCTAAGCACATTTGGAAAGATGCAGTGGCTGGAAGGCTAAATGGATGGATGGGTAGTTGGGTGGGTAGGTGAGTGGGTGAGTGGATGGGTAGATAAATGCACAGACAGATGGATAGATGATTGACTAATTCTAGTTGCTATAGCCTCCACTCCTAGAGGCAGAAATACGCCCAGAAATCCTGTTTTCTGAATACTTTTAGACATATAAGAAGCGGGAATCTATAAACCATGGTGTCCCTGTGAGAGTCCTGGGCTGTTTTGTACATCCGAAGGGGTTTGGACATTTCAGAGGAGGCTCCAAACTTTGGATGCCAATGTAAAGGAAACCCACGGAGGTTCACCTACAGCTTGTTCCCACAGACCTAAAGCCGGCTTTGATTCTCCCTAAATTCCTGCATGTTTTGCTGCTGCTTGGAGGATTTTAGGAGAAGCTACCCTAAAGACTATGACACGTTTTTTTCCTTTCTTTCTAATCATACTAGGAAGTACTGATTTTCTCTCGTACAGACTTGGTGATGCTCCAAGCTCACCCACTCCCATGGATCTACAAAGTGCAGATGGTAGAGCAGGAGTAAAGATGAGAAGGAAAATTTAAAGGGGGACATGGCAACAACAACGACAACAAAAATAATGTTAAACAGGAGGGCTCTCTTCTGTCCCTCTGGCTGCGAAATCATTCAAGAGCTTCGTCCACTTTGCAGCAGTTCCCAATGGGGAGCTGTGTTCATACCCCAGGCAAAGGCTTCAGAAACTGCGGTATGGCCAGCGCAGGGTTTCAGCTCCTGGAGTGATGAACGTGCATGCAAAAATTACCTTGATCTCCATTACCCAGAGGAGAGACTTCAAAGGGTAAAGCATCAGCCACGAGTCCCCCCTACCATGGCTTAAAAGCCTGCCTGTCTATCTCAACGAAACAAACCCTGCTTTGCCTCAGAGAAGAGGAAATGCCTTTACCTCTGGAGGTGCAGCCATTGGCTGGGTCAATTTCCTTCCCATCAACTTTAAATGCCCAGCGACCGGGAACATTGACGTTTGTGGTCTCTTGGATATTCACAATATCAGGGGTTCTTGACCCCGGAAGGCTGAAGTAATTGGTGATGTTTCCACCATTAAATCCTGCCTAGAGCACAAAAGGAAGAGCAGACTTTTGAGCACACACGTCATCCCCTAACCCCCACCCCGACCTTGGTTTACTTGCCCACCATCTTGTTTTCAGCACACCTGAAATCAAGAGACCCCTTTTCCTGGAGTCTCTGGGGCCACCATTTCAGGTGATAATGGCCCGCTAGTTCATGCCACACCCGGATCCAGGTATCAAAGATGGGCAAGACTAGTCCCTCAGTCCACCTGCAGGATCAGACACGCTTCTCCAGTTCAAAGCAGGATTCCCCCCAGATGTTAAGAGCATAAGAAGAGAGTGCAGTGCTTCAGAAACACATAGGAGGATGAGCCAGAGAACCACCTACCTGTGCCATCACTCCCCCAAGACCCGTCAGGGGATCACCGCCGCTCGCCGTCCCAGTGGTCCAGTTGATTTCGTAATAATTGAAGAGCGTGAATGTATAGGTGCCGTCAGACACCAGGACGGCCTGGAAGGTGTTCACCTGCAGGATGCGAATGGGTGGGTGGGCTCAGGACTCACATCCCCAGGAGCTCCTCTCCCCAGTAGCAGCTCCCTTTACCCTGCCCCCTCCCCCCTCAAGCAGCTCAGAGCTGCTCTGACCCCAGCCTCTGCGCTCTGCCTTCTCTCCAAATATGTTCTCACCTCCAGGGGGAAAAGCAAGACATGTGGGCTGTGCATCCAGAAAAGAAATTGCCTGAGAATAACCTAGAGGCTGACTCAGCATCCCTCTTATATCGCTGACTGGCACCAGATAGGAAAGTCAGCGGCCCGACTCAGCATGTGATAATACGTGGGCACCTATAGATGGCAGCATGAGAATAAACTATAGGAACTAGTCAAGCCAGGGAGAGGGCTGTGAGCACCTGTTCCCAGAGCAAGTGGGGTAGGGCGTGGGGGTGGGGAGGGAGAGGGCAGAGCACGCAAATGCCAGTCGGTGTGACTCCAGTGGTGGCATGGGCCCTGCTCTCTCGCTTCCTGGAACACACCGCTAATCTTGGTGAGATGTCTCCCCCTCTTTTAAATGCAGGTTGGAAAGTGATCCGTTGCGGAGCACAGGCTCCGGACGCGCAGGCTCAGCGGTCATGGCTCACGGGCCCAGACGCTCCGCAGCATGTGGGATCTTCCCGGACCGGGGCACGCACCCCCGTCCCCTGCATCGGCAGGCGGACTCTCAACCACTGCGCCACCAGGGAAGCCCCTGGAAATTGATTTTTAAAAAGCACTTGGTGGGGAGAAATCGCTACTCTAATGGAGCATTTATACATCACTTTATATCTGCAAAATTCTCCACCTCCATCTGTACCTCAACCAATGCTAAGACAGGCAATTTTTTGGCCCATTCCCATCATAGGAGCTAAGAAAACTGAGGGCTCAAGGGAAATGAATTGCTGGAAGTTCCACAATGACCCAGCAACAGAAAACAGAATTGGAGCCAGAGCTCCCAGTCTGATCTCTTCGTGCACTGTCATTACACACGGTCTTAATTTTCAACTTTTTAGGACAGAGATGTTATATACATTCAAATCAGTCTTGCAAACAGTTTCCAGAAACAAGCTGTAGCAAACTCTGTCCTTTACTATTTCCCTTTGCTAATCCCTACCCGCTGATGCATGTTTTCAGGAAATTCAAGTAAAAAACAGAGTTAAAAGGAGAGGCTGCTTCGACCTTTTCCATTCAAACCTAGCATTTTCCCAGCTGCCCGATACCGTCCTGGTTAACATTCTGTCAGATGCAGAGGAAGACCCACATCCTTATCCTGTGTAATCAAACTGGGGTAGAGGATCTTGGAAGCCCCAAATCTCCCATCCTAGACAGTCCCAGGGAGGGAGAAAAGGTGCAAGTAAAGAAAAGCCCTTTTTGTACACGAGAACTTTCTCCTCAAGCTCCGTGCTTGCCACAGCTGATGGCGTTTATGATAGAACCGCCCAGGTTTATGCCTCCATTCTCCGGCCCCGTTCAACAAAAGGGCAAAGTGGGACACAGAGAGGAGGGAGCAGTCACCTATATGGCCGCTGTGGGGTCAGATTCAAGAGAAAGGCATAAAGTCAACATCACACAAGGACCAAAGCTAAACCCTCCTTCAGACCAGGATGCTCCTTCCGGATGTGAATTCCTTCTCCTGAAATAAAGTTGGAAATATCTTTGGTCCAAGCAGGTCTTGAAAGCAACCCATGTCTGATCCCAGAAGTCACCTTAAAACCAGCCAGCCATCCTAAGAACGCTCCAGAAGCTGGCTCGCCCTCATGCACCTTCTCCCTCACTCTCACACACCCCCCCCCACAGGTAACTCTTCAACATGGGTTGTAAGACTCCTCTGGATCTGTTCTTGTAAAACCATGTTTTTAATTCTTGAAAAGCCCTTTTATACTTCAGAGGACTTCTAATGCTACCTGGGGGGGGCAGCTGAGGAAAGAGTTCAGGATTCAGAGTTAGGAGACTGGGTTTGCACCCTGCTCTGCCGCGTATGAGGTTCAAATCCCTTTTCTTGACACTTGGACAAGTTACTTAACTTCTCTGGGCCTGTCCCCTCACCTTTAAAGTGGACGGCAAGCTTCCTTGGGAACATTCTTGTGAGGGCTAAATGATTTGCAAAGATAGCCTATCACAGCCTTGGGTTCACAGTCAGCCTCAATAAATATTAGTTTTCCTTCCTTAAAGTAAACACATACTCTTGACTTTCTACTGGGCTTCTGCTTCTAAAAGATCTCTCATGCCCAGTGTTTAGTTGGCCTGTTGATACGTGTTCCTCTAAAGAAGGGGGGGCCTAGGATAATGGGAGATGGAAGAGGGGGCCGATTTCGAAGACAGGGCTGGATGGACACTCCTGCAGCTCTGGAGGATTTTTATCATCTTTTTCTCCAAGGAGCTCAAAGCACTTAGATGTTACCTCATTCATCCTCATTGAAAGAGTCCTCACCTAGTCCATAAATTTACGCCCAAGTACAAACCAGAAAGTATCTAAATTATCTTGCCATTTTTACTGCCAATGGAAGTTTTTTTTGAAAAACTGGTGGTCCGCATCTGATGGGCATTTCTTTTCTTTATTTTTCTCCCTCTGATACTAAAATTTATCGATCGCTGGCATCCTGCATCCTAAAGCTGTAAGGTATGAGGCTCAAGGACGTAAAACATCACCCAAGGAGTTGTTAGCAATCCATAACATGACAGGGGGAAATTTTTGCTTCTTTAGAGGTTATTTCTAGCCAGTGCATCCACTGTTTAAACTTGTATCTTTCTGTTCTCCAGAACCTCTTAGTGATAAAAGTGCATTGCGATGCTCTGGTCAGAAGGTGCAAAGAGGCAGGGTGCTCACAGCAGGGCAGCTACGAAATGCAAGCCCAGCACTTTTCCAACTCTGCCTCTAACTCAGTAGTTTCTGTTCCACCCTGAAACAACTGACTCATCGCCAGGGAAATCGGAAAACAGATGGAATTGGAAATAATCCTAAGAAAGCGGAGGGAAGATTTCTGAGTGTTTTTGCTTACTGGAAATTATACATTGAAGACGTATCTCATGCTTCAAAAAAGCTCCATTGCCAAAGTCATCCGCACAAACGGCAGGCTTTCCTGAAAATTACGTTCTGTCCCTTTTTCTGTAGAAAGTTGATTATCTCTATAATAATGCCAGTGATAATCTTTCTTATATGGTTTTTATCTGATTGCCCATTTAGGATTTCTGAGCAGATGCTGAAACTTTATTCATGAAACACTTCAACTGCCCAATCCAATTAGCATCAAATATGAATAATTCTAGCCCTGGTCACAATTTTAAAAAAGGTCATAACATAATAAAATGAGCCAGATCATTTGGCTCCAAACTGGCACCCTAGTTTCCTTTTCCTATCAGGTTTTGTGAAAAAAGAAGAAAAGGAAATTAGCTGATGGAGAGAGGCATTTGGGCCTCTGGTAAGGAAAAGGGACCTTTGGGTTCCTGGTGGGTCCCTAATCGTATGGGGTCTCAGTGTCTCAATCAGTCTCCTGCAAAATAGGAATGCTACCTACTGCAAGAAACTTGTGGAGGGCTTCTTTTTAGACATTTGTAATGGCTCATGATAGAGATGACACATCTTCTGAAATATTACAGCTGACTGGACTGGTTAGGTGTGATAGCTCCCTCTGTTTCCTGGAAAGTGGGTGGCAAGACTCCTCAGTGTAACTCAAGGAAACTGACATTCTTCAGCTCTAACAATTAGACTCCTTCACAGTAGTGAAGATGGACAAGAATTAGATGTCAGAATACGAAGTGGAAAAGGGAAAATTTGAATGATTACAGGTGTGGTGCTGCTTCCTCCATAAAACGTTACTTCCTCCCAGGTCACAATGAAAACCCAAGTGGCAGAGAAGGTTGCCATGTCTTTGAAGTACTTCCTGATGTCCTTGGTGGCTCTTTTCAAGATGACAGGGTCCATGGTCTCTCTGTAATAGATCTCGCCTCGAATCCCATTGTGCACATCTGCCCAAAATGGAGCAATGAAGGCCCTCCCATCCGCTAGGGGAAAAGATTCGGGCGTGAACTGGCTCACCAGCACGTTGAATGAAACAACTCCGTTGTTATTGACCTACAAAAATAAAAGAGGTTTTGCACAGTGGATCTGAGACCGTGACAATTTCAGAGTCATAAACCAAGACAGATGCTCGCCTAATCATATGAATAGAAACGACTTTTAAACTACTGAATCAGAACCCCAAAACAGCAGCTTCCATTGCTCAACTAGGAGGTTCATTTGCTTCCAGACAAACTCATTGGTTTCCTTTCACTTTCAATTTGTAGCCAGCTGCATTTCTTATTAATAATCAGCCTCATTTTCATGTTCTCTATCCTGTCTTTATTTATACTTATCAAATGCTACTGGATTGTGTGTATGTGTGTGCGTGTGTGTGTGTGCGCGTGTGTGTGTGTGTGTGTGTGCATGTGTTGGGCTAGCAGGTGGCTTATGTGGGCAATAAAGAAGATCCAGAGTTACAGATGCAAAGTAGACAGGAAAAAACCCAAAAAACATGGAAGCAGAAAGTTAAATTAAAAAACGGAGGAACTCTATATTAGACCTTGATTCCTATTACATGACAAAAGAGGAGTGTCAGTGAAAGGTAAATCAAATACTCCATCACCAAACTCAGATCTCAAGATGAACCATATCCCACCCTGGATGAGACATTTAAAGGATTTCTATTGATGCCAGAACCACTCGGTACTCAGAAAAAGATAAGGTTACAACCTACAGATGAGCCCAATTCCATTACAGCTCTTGTAGTTTGTTAGCTTCTTTGTATAGTCTCTGCACAAAATGGAGACATGAAAACTTTACACTGTATATGTAAATGACTATCTTATGGTGATTTCTTCATGATTTGTAAATGGCTTAGTAAACTTATTAAATTACTAAACCTTACTGCAAATAACAAGCCGATATATATACTCATAAACAGGATCTGTAAACAATATGCCTCTGCCTGTGTCTGCAGCTCAGTATGTTGGTACATGAAGCTGATTTAACCCAAAGGCTTGTACGGTTTCAACAGCAGGAGTGTCTGTGACGGGAATACTTGCAATTCCTCAACAGAGAAACATTCTATTGTTAGGTTCATATTTAATTAGTAATATTATGGACATTAACAGTGACTCAGATCCCAGAGATAAGTTATCAGTACCTGGGCCAAGGGTATGTATGTCAACCTATTTTGGAAGCAAGGGTGTGCGGTTTGGAAAGGAAGCTGGAGATCCAGCTACAAGGACATTCAGAGTCTGCTGTCTGCAAGTATCAGTGAACAACCCAGAAGCCTCAACAAGACTGCATGGCTTAAAGTGCTGGAAACCCAAGGAAAAATTTGCCCTCGAATAAGCCTCCCCCAAATTAAGGACCCTCCTTCTGCAAAGGCAAGAATTATTCACACTCCATGTCACTTAGCACAATGGAGGAGAAAGGGGAGCTTAACTAAACACACGTGTTCTAGAGGTCTAGGAGACCAAGGCTTCCAGAATGGAAGTCCTGTGCAGCCCTCTCACCTCCAAAATCAGGTCAACACATTCAGAAACTTACAATCAGCTGTTATAGACTAAGGAGGCTCTACAGTGAGTAGAGCATAAAAGGCATTTCAGGATGCCGGAGCAATGTGTCTTCTAGGGAACAGTGGTGTGATTAAAACACACAGACTAGCAGAGGAAGTTAGTGATGACCCAGATTTGTTTTGATTATATTCTATAGTTAAGAGCAGTGGTTCTCAAACTTTTGTGGGCAACAGAATTCCCTGGACGGCTTGTTCAAACAGATAGCTGGGCCCCCTCCCAGATTCAGTAGGTCTGGGGTGGGTCCTGAGAAGTGACATTTCTAGCAAGTGCCTAGGTGATGCTGATGCTGCAAGTTCAAGGACCACAGGTTACATAATGGAAGAGGGAACTCTTTTCTAGTGGGAGTCAGCCTTGAGCTATCAATCAAAAGTTGGGGAAGATAGAGGTTCCAGATGCAGAGGAGGCCAGAGGTGGAGGTACCTGGAGTTTTATTGCTTCTTCCAGGGCAGAGCACGGAATAGAATAGGATGTAATATAATCTACATTTGCTTCACTCAATTCTTTTAAGGCCGAAAATCAAGACAGGTTCAGTTGCTCTGAATCTTCTTGTCAATGTGCTATAGTCTCACTAGCAGCAATTCCAATGATCAAAAAATTAAAAATAACCTGAGAACACAGGTGCCCAGGAGAGCTCTGACAGCAAATGATACCATTTCTTCATGCAGCTTTGACAATGAGACCCTATGGCGTATCTCAGGCCCAGTGAGGTTGGCCAATTCTGCAAACAACCTTTATATAATAGTTGAGTACCCCTCTACTCTGCTTTGACTCTGCTCCATATTGGTAGGAAGCCTCAGAAGAGCAGATGCCTAAAGTCTTCACAGCCCCAGAAGGGAAAGAAAATTGCTGTTGCTCCTATTATGGTTCATTGTATCTTTTTATCTTGTCTAGTGGCAGAAATAATGTTCCTGGCATTGGGGTCTCTGCTTCGCTTGGGTGTTTCATCACCCACAAAAGCAATCCATTGCTCTGTATACTCCTCCGCTGTGAACATTAGCCATGAAATATACCTTTGACTTTCTTAATCATAAAACCTATCAGCTCATGAAACTTCAGAACTCGTCATCTGGGCTGCCAACAAATCCTCCATTCCCAGAGCCCTGGAAGAAGGTATTTAAAATACTTTTCCTTAATGACCAGCAAGGTGGGAGAGCCCTAGAGCAACAGCTGGGCTGCTTGTCACTTACATAGATGGTGCGGTAAGGAACGCCAAAGAAGTAGATGGGGATGGCCAGCTTAATCTCGGATGAGCTTCCGTCGTCTACTTTAGGGGTTTTGGTGTCATTCTGCCAAAATGGATACATGAGCTCCCTGGGCTGAACTGTCAAGAGACAGGGCGGTTAGGTGGATGGCCGATCCCCCTTCGGTTCGGCAAGCTGCTTTCCTCCCACCCACTAAAGCCAGCTTCTTTCAGTAAGTCTTACAAACGACGTGTAAGTCAGACAGCCTTTTCAGTTATCCTCAGCCTCGGCTGGACACGGTGCGTTATCTTCTGCCTCTGGAAAGGGGAGCGTGGAAGTGATGGCATTTCTCCGTAAGAGAAATCACTTCCCGCTTCATTTCTATGTTTCCATACATTTAGGAGACAGCAGTGGTTAACACTGGCTGGAAAGTTGTGAAATCAGCCCTGCCTGGGGCTCTCAGAGCACTGAGAGGTGCCTCTAGGTCTGGTGTGGCTTAGCCCGCTGAATCCTTGATCAGAAGGCAACGTACAGAGAACGTGGCCAGTGGCTATGAGACTCCCTTCTAGCTCAAGAATTCTACTATCAAGTCTTTTCCTGAAAGGAGTCCCCTTCCTCCAGATGCACAATAGGAGAAGATACCAGATCACAGAGGAAATAAACAATAGTTGGATCTGGGACAAGAGTGGGAAGAGAGGGTTTGTAGTAACTGGCCTGTGAATGACCTTGATTGAGCTCCCGCCCCATGAGAAGTCTCTCTGCCCAGCTCCTGTTTACAAAGACAGACTTGGGATCCTCTGGGGCAAAGGAGGTTGGGCCTTTGAGCAGTCTTTGGGAGGAGGCTTGGGGCGCTTACTCATCATCCTGGTCAAAGGTGAGAGTCATCACACAGACACACACAGCTCCCCTCCTGTAACCGTGTCACCACCTCTCTTGGCAAGCTGGCTTGTTTCTCAGAAGATTCTCATCCAAACTCTTGCAAGGGGTGGCCCAGCTCAGAGAGAGAAATTAGACAATTTCCCCAGGGTCTACATTACTGATGATCAGGTCCAATGGCATTTATGAAATAATCTGTATCTGGGGTGTAATGTTTCTTTGCCTCTGTCCTTTCTTTTCTTGGATGAAAACTGAGCAATAGAACATCATCTGTTCTTCCGTCTTCTTAACTCATGTGTGGCAAATGCATTTGGGGCTTCTGCTGACAGTTCGTGAGGCACCTGCTTGCAGGTGTTGATGCCCCATCCCAAGGTCGGGGGCCCCTCCTTGGGAAAATCCCTGCTCTGTGCTGATGGAGCCGATAGGCTGGCGAGAAACCACCAAGGGCTGCCCTGCTCTTTTGGGAGCCTTTAAGTGAGCAGAGAGCAGCTCATGTAAGAGAGTGGCCGAGTGACCAGAGAGCAGCTCAGTAGTGCCTGGCCGAGTGCCAGCTTCTCTCCTCGTGGAGCAGGGAATGAGGGGAGGTCTGCCTGGGGGAAGAGCTACTCTGTTTCCAAGGGCTAACTAACATCAAGAGGGAAATGGGGAAGACGATCCTGGTCATTAGTGTATAAGCATCGTTCCCCAACCTTCAGAAGTCTCTGTGAAGCCAACTAAAGGAAATCTTTGGGAGGTGCTGTAGTTAGTTTTATCACAGGGGCACTCAGCCCACGTGCTTTATTTAATGTCACCATCAGTAGACAAAAAAGGTTTCTCTAACAGTCATAATTACATAGAGGTAACAAATTCCAAATTCCCAGAAGGAAGCAATTTTTTAAAAAAAATCTCTTTATAATCCCTATCATAGAATTATACACAGGTACTTATTAAATCTGAAGGGTAATGAACATTCTCAAATTAATAATAATAAATCAAATCGTGTCATGGATTTATCCTTCATGGGGAACTTTTTAGAAGTGATGTCCAAGTGTGTACAAGGTCTCAAATTCACGCTGAATTGTAATCATTTGAATAGAAAGATTAATTGGTATTCGGGGCAGTGTTGGCCAATCTGCCTAGGACAGGAGAAATCCATGCCCCTCCTGAGGAGACAGAAAACTATGGTCAGAGAGATTGTCCCTAACTTCTCTCTCTGCTCCAAAGGTGACACAAATTTGCAAGATTCATCCCTTCAGGAATGATCCTAACTAGCTCATGATTTTGAACAGGAAAGGATGGACAATCAACATTTTTCAATTTTAAGAAGAATACAAATAATCAAGATATCTAATATTGTAAGTACTTATCAAATAGTTGTTGAATAAAAAAATATGACTAATAAAAGGGAGTAGGTTTAAACTACAGCAATTCCTACCTTAGAAGTCATTACTATTATAAAAATATAGCTTGTTAACAGCATAGCCTATCAATAGAATCAGAGTTAATAGAAGATAGAATCTCCTCACCCATGCTGATTTTAGGCCAGGAATTTTACAATAAACTCTATGTTCCCAGAACGTTGTTTTTTATTTTTTTCTCCAAATAAGACATACTTTCTTAGAGCAGGAGTACGAGGTTAGAGGCAGTTGGAGTCATTATTGTGGGGTTTCACACTATAGCCTGCCTGCTACAACTGCTTAAGTTTATCCAATCCTAGGAAAATGTTAGGGCTCCACATGCCTTATAGATCTGTTCACTCAGACTTGTAATCACGTGTCCGCTGAACTAAACAAACAAAACAAAGAAGATGCTCTAGAGTTTTAGCCATAAAAGTTTCAAATCGATATAGACTTTCCCATCTTTCTTGCCTAAAATTCAAAAACTGTAGAAATGCATGAGATCTCCTACCTACCCGGGGCAATGCTACATAGAGAAAAAGGATGAATCACGGAGGGGAAAATTTTTCTTATTTCACTTGCAGTTTTAGATTTTTGGCCATTGTAAATGGCCACTGATACTCAAGTCACTGACATTAATGCCACTGGAACTCCCTCATTTTGGCTTAAACAAGTGTATTTTTTAAAGTCTGTGCCACCAGTGAAATGCCTTCATTGGAATCAATCATCAGGCATGGGATGCACACACACCTACCCTGTGTACTTTTAATGAAAATAATTTGCATTATCTTAAAGACTTATTCCATTGACATGGGGCAACTTGGTATATACAAATTGTGTTCGAAGTGAAATAAGAAAAAGTAGGAATGTAAATGAACATCATTCAGAGTTAATGTATTTTGCCCTTGACGGCAGAATTTAATTTACATTTTTCTTGTTGTAACTGTAGACACACGTACACCTGCCCTGATAATTACAGTTCCAACAAAAGCGTCTCTTTATACATTCAAGGGCATGCTAATCACGAGCTTTATGGAAGTTTGTAGTACTCACCTTGGTGCCGTACAAGTGCGAAGATGAAAGAGACCCAAATTCTAAGTAATGATGAATAATTCATCCTGGAATTTTAAAAAGAAAAAGAAAAAAAAAATCCCCAGCTTGCCAGAGTAAATAGAACACCAGGTGTGTTTGGTGGCAAGTCCCAAGACACATCACAACCATCATAGAACATTCACATAACAACATCAACAGTTCTGAGTCAGGATGAAATGCCCTGGATGCTGGCAGGCCCTCCTACGTTCAACACCTCATGAACAAATTAGATTCCCCCATGAGAAGCAGTTTGGAAGTGTAATGAGATCATTCAAATTGTCAGGAAATTAGAAAGAATCAATGAGCACGGCAATGAGTCAAGGAAAGGCATCTACTCTCCAGCTACTAAAGCCCTGAGAAACAGGACCCCACTCTAAAGATGCCTGCTGTGTCTCTAGAACAGACATCCATCCTCTGTGAGACCAGGCTCTCCTAATTTTTGCAACAGCTTTCAATCAGGATCCCATAAAAGTCAGTTAAAACACAATGTGGTCCTACAGGTAGGAGGATTTAGAGTTTGCCATCACCTTCTGTAAACTATAGAGCCAGTCCATCACTCTGAAGTACAGACCAGAGTCACAGGTTGTAGAAGACTGTCCACTGACTTTCCATATGTGAAATGAATAATAGACATGTAATAAAAAAAGAACCATGCCAGGGGTGGCTCCTTGGAATTACAATAAAAATAGAATCCGGTACACAAGCAAGTAATTAGTCGCAGCAAATTAATTAGAGAAAGAACATCACAAAAGTGAACTTGTTTTCATTTTAGTTACAATCCGTTGGACCGCTGGCTTTACCCCTTGGATGATCTGTGCCGCTCTGTAGAGCTGAGAGGCAAGCTCCAAATTACACATACTCCTGCGTCAGCACCAAGTGCATGGGTAGACACTGGAGTTTGCTTCCGATAGCATTCTTAAAACTAAAAACCCTTCTCTAATTATTGGAAGCTATCACAATTCTTCAGACAGACTTCTATGGAAAATCAGTGAGTCTCCCCTGTGAGTTTTACTGTAAATCTTCAGTTGTCAAGCACACACATTGAAATCTTAAGCACATAATAAATATTAGTCAGTTTTGCTGAAAATGGGAGGAAGCCTTTAGCAGAGATCACACACAGCTTTTAGCAGAAGGAGATGTGAGGCAGGTTTAAGGCTGGAGTCCTTAGGGAAACAGTTCAGAGAGCAGGAAGGAGGATTCATTTAAATATTTGTATTTATGAAAAATGTCACTAACCTGTTCTGCAGAGACTGGAGGAATGGAGTCGGAAATATTAAGCCAAATCTTGGTAAACCAGGAAAAATTAGGTAAAACAAGAATTCATGTCAGTTCTCCCCCACTTGCTGCCAATTATTTCTGATTCCTGAAATGATGTCTGAATCCCCTACTCTCAAAACCAAAAATTCAGTTAGTCCTGCGCTAGAGTCACGTAAGTGTTGAGTTGCAATCAAGTTTTTCTTCTATTGATTAAGGAAAAGTAAATCTAAAGATCAGTTTCAGGATTGCGTAGAGAGGTTCTTTTCCTGAAAAACTAGACCTTTTTCTCCCCCCTTTAAAAAAAAAAAGAGAGTAGATTCAGATGGAAATGTCAGTTACTTGGAGCTGAAACCTTGGTCCTTTCTGATCGGAATCACTTTGCACTGAAAAACACAGAAGAAAACCCCCCTTCTACCTTTGTACCCAAAAAAAGGCAAGTGTATAATGTTACGGAATTAGCATCCACCAGCATGGGATTCAAACACCAAACAAAGCTGCTGCCTGCAATATTTAAAGTTGGTTTTCTACCAAAGTCTTTTTTTGTTTCTCTGCTTTTGAACGGCTGCCACAAATAGGCTCTACCCTGTTTTTTCACAGGTGTGCGTGAAGTATTGAAAGAAACTGTCTCAAACTTTTCTAGGTTTTATTCCTGCCCTTTTCCCTCTGATACACCGCAGGGCAGCGGGTTAGGCCAGGGGACAGGTAACCAACGCAAGGCAGGATCTTTCACAAGGGAAAAACCAAGGGCTCTGGAAACCTCCACAGATACCCAGCGAGGGTCCTTGGAGGGAGTGGGGACAGATAGACCCCCCCCGACGAAAGTTGCAGTAGGTATTTAAAAGGCATCGTGAACGAGGTAAAAAGGTGTCCGGTTCGATGCAGAATGAGAAACATTGGCTAAGGCAGAAACTAAGTTTACTATCCAAAATATTTAAAGTGAGACTTGTTAAAAAAAGGAAATCATTTGAAGGTAGCAGGAGAAAACTCTCTGTAAATCAGTGGGAATTTAAAAATTGCTTCAAAGTTCTCTCTGACCAGACATTTAAATGCCAACTGTATCAAAAGACATAATTCCAGTTTTGAACAAATTGTCCTAAAATGGACAAGAGGTTTGGGAAACTAGTCTTTCAGTCTAAATTATTCAATATTTTCCCCATAATCCCGTGGTGATTCAGTAGGTTTTACGAATTCTCCACATTTACTTTCAGATGTCAAATGACTATTTTCCTCCCCAAGGCACATATTTATGTAACAGAAAATCTGATTTTTGGGGTGCCTGTCCAAAATAAAATTAAACTCAAATCCAAGACTCACCTCAAAGCGCATTCTCCTTGCCCAGCCTTTATTAAGGTTTCAGTCCAGTAGTCAACCTAAATGTAGTGAAGCAAAAGAGTTGGTTCTATTTTAAAAACTGCTAGTGTCATAGTAATTGCTTTGGTCTTCCTTCATGCACTCGTGGGTATTTGTATCTCAGCCTTTTGACCCATATTAAATGTTTCATCCTTCTTGGGGCAGGACTGCTCCTGGGATAAATGCCACCTGGGCTAACCAGATACACAAGATGGTGGCATAAATGGATCAGAATGACTGAGAAGCTGGGTGCAAGCGAGTGCCAGGTGCTTGAGGACAGACGGAGCTGGCTTATCGCTGGTTGGGCTGGGGAGTCAGTTAGTGAGCATGTATTCCGGGTGTACACTCAGTGGTCACAGAGGGAAAAATGACAAAAATCTCTTTTTATGCCATGTCGGCAGGAGGGTTTATTCTGTTTGAAAGGGTGAAGTGAGCCAAGATTTGACAAGATTTAGACCAAAGGTGGTGTGGGCGTGGCTTGGAGCTAGTAACCCAAGACAATTTGTGTTTTACAAAGATGGCATAGCTGGAAGCTGCTTTTTAGGCAGGAGGAAAGGCAGTTCAAACAAAACACAAAACAAAAAAATATTCCTAAAAATGAGTAGAATAAGCCTTATATGCTGATTGTTTCTGTTTTGTTTTGTTTTCTTAAGTTTCTTACACCTTCTGTGAAAGAAATAGTCAGATCTGAGCTAGTTTGAAATGATGCAGTGAGAAATGTGGACGGCCACGAGCCTCCAGCTGTGAGCTCCTTCAGGCTCAGCCTCACTGTTGGAGCCAAGGGCAACCCCATCCGTGACTGGGCGAGGTGGTGGGACAATTGCCTCAGCACTTTCCATCCAATGCAGGACTCCCCTAATGGGCAATTTTTGCTCTGGAGAACCTAGCTGAGGTGACAAAGGCTATATCAAGGGCTCAACTGAAGCAGCTCTACTATGCCCAAATCAGGGTCTAATTGGGAAAAGCTTGGACTTGTGTATATAATTTTATGCATTGGGATTTTATATATGTGTGTGTGTGTGTGTGTGTGTGTGTGTGTGTGTGTATAAATATATATAATGTATATACATTGGGGTTGAAATGTCCAAATTACTGTGGCAGATGGCAGAAGGAGGGATTAAAATTCTCAGAGACATGGACACGCATGTATATCATGTGACTCCAGAAGACCCAACAGATGATCACGTCCCACGGAAAGGCCCAGAGGACAGACACATCACCCACCAAAGGCAGCAGGAATATGCTGGTGAGAGACGCACAAGCGTCAGAAACAAGCTCGGGGGGGCTCCCCTCAGCAGGTCAGGGCTGACGGCAGGAGCGGTGGTCACAGAACTCGACTGTCCAGTCGCAGTGGGGATGATGGGCACCTGAAACAACAGAGACCAGGTCGCAGCACTCTACTGCCTGAAGCCAAGGGGGTCGAATCTTCATAATAACCAAGCAGGTCAGAGTTGTAGCCAAGGGGCCCTGATCCATAGAGAGTTATGGAGATGATTAATAGAGCATGGCATCCAAGGGGCAAAGTAGATGGGCAGCCAACAAGGGTATTGCTTACTATATAGAATAAAAAAGAGCAAGAATGGTTGAGCAAGAGGCCAAAGACAGTGGCCCCAATGAAAAGTCTTGATCCTTTGCTCAGTTTGTGGATCTGAGTCAGTTTTTCAAATCTGGAATCCATAGACTAAAAAGGTAACCAGGTCACCAAAGGGAAGAATCCTGCAACATCATGGCAAGTGTGTACAGTAGTGATTCTCTCAGTCCTTCCCCCAAAGGACCTACGGTCATTTACTTGATTGACTGTAGACTGGGGGAGGGGAATGCCTAGATATCTTGTGGACTGTTGAACAAGGGGTTTGAGTTAACATTGATACCCAAAGACCCTGTTAGAGTGAAAACAGAGAGGCCAAGGAAACAAAAGGAGACCTGGCCAAGTCCCAGCAGGCCCACAGGGGCTGCCGACCTACCTGGATGTCAGTCCCCAAGTCCCTACATATAATTGGGTTTAATATACTTGACACATTTGGTCCTTGGTCTGTGTGGTAGAAGCTATCATAGCAAGGAAGGAAATTGATCCTCCTACTCCAGCCAAGGTAGTAAATACAAAAGAGTCTTGCATCCTGGGGTTGGGGGAAGATGGTGAAGATTAGTGTCACTCTTAGGGAGCAGGGGTGGTGGGATCTATCATATCTCCATTTAATTGGGCAAGATGGATCCTGAAGAATAACTGTGAGCTACTGCAAGCTCAACCAAGTAGTAGCTCCAGTTTGCATCTGCTGTACTAACACATCTTTGCTGTAGATACTACGTTAGTACAGATGGCTTCAGATACATGGCTTCAGATACATGGCATGTGGCCGTTAATTGGGCAAATGCATTTTTTCCCCTGATTCAGGCGCGAGGATCAGAAAAATAGTTCATCTTCAAATGGAACAGACAGCAACATACATTTATAGTTTTGCTGAGATTGGATGGAATGTCTCCTATAGAACATCACCTTGATTCACAACGTTGACAACGTTGATTGGCACAATGAGGAAGAAGTGGCCGGAGGCCTGGGTAACACACATGTGCTCTGAAGGTGGGAGTTACATTCTTCAGAGATTCAAGGCTAGTACTTCAGTAACACTTTTAGGAATCCAGTGGTCAGAGACATGCTGGGATCTCCCCTCCAAAGCAAAAAGCAAATGGCTGTATCTTGCAACCTCTCTACAAAGAAATTCTCCCCTCTTCGTAGCTTTCTTTGGGTTCTAAAGGCCACATATTCCGTGCCTACAAAAACTGCTCCAGCCCACATACCAGGTGACATAGAATTCAGCCAGCTTTGACTTGGGTTGAGAGCATGAAAGAGCTTTGTAGCAGCTCCAGACTGTAATGCAAGCAACCCTGCCACTTCGGTCATATGTTCAGTAGGTGCTTTGTTGTCGGAGATGTTAGGGGCAGAAAAAGATGAAATGTGATGTTTATTGCAAACCCCAGTGGGAAAACCATAACTCAGGTCCCTGGAGTTCTGGACCAAAGTCGTGACATCCACAGCAAAAAATAACACACCTCCTGAAAATCAGCTCCTGGCATGAGAATGTACCCTATGATGGAACATTTGACCAAGATACACGTGACCACGTGCCAAGAAATTCCCCTCATGAGCTGGGCCCTGTTGGACCCCCCAAGACATAAAGTCAGGGGGTCCCAGCAGCAATCTACCCTAAGATGGAAATGGCATAGCTGCATATCTTGAACTGGCAATGAGCAAGCTGCTGAACTAGGTAGCCCAGAATCCATGTCACCTTTCAGAGTTACACTGGTTACCCCGCCCCGCAACCCAGATAACACATATGGCCCTATGTGAAGTGCGAGGTGGGCGGTGCATATGACAAGCTGAAGGAGGATGAAAAAGCCTAAGCTTGGAGTGTGGATGGATTGGCTTGGTGTGTGTCTGCAAGCCCAAAGCATATGGTGGCTACACTACAGCCTCACGCAAGGGTGGCCTTGAAAGACAATGATAGAGGAATATTTTCCCAGTGGGTGGACTTGGGGGCATTATATCTTGCCCCCAAATACTCTGTGTCAAAGTGGTCTGATGTTAGAACATGTACAAATTCATAGGCAATGGTGAATCACATATCTAGTTGGACAAGGGCCTGGAAATAAAAAAGTGGCAAGGAGGCCTGGAGTAGAGACATGTGGATAGACAGATGGGAATGGACATGAAGTGTGAAGATCTTTGTGTCCTATGTTAACACCCAAAAGAAAGCATCCACTACAGAAGAGGGACTAAACAACTAAGTAGACAAAATGACTTGGGCAGCTGACCTGAAGCAGCCTTTGTCAGTGTTGGTATGATGGGCACGTATATGAAGTGGCCATAGCAGCAAGGATGGAGGTTATGCAGGAGCCCAATGGCATGAACTCCTATTTAGCAAGGCTGAGTTAGCTATCCTGGCCTCTGAATGTTCACCCTGCCAATAACAGAGACAAAAGCTAAGCCCTCAGTCTGTCACTGTTCTCCGGGGAGACCAACTGGCCACTTGGTGGCAAAATGACTACACTGGACCACCTTCATCCTGGAAGGGCCAATGGTTCCTTTTCCCAGGAATAGACCTGGACTCTGGATATGTGTATGCTTTTCCTGCCCACAGGGCCTTAGTCAGCACCACTAGTGAGAGGCTTGCAGAATGCCTGATCCACAGGCATAGAATTCCATGCAAAATAGCATCCAACCAGGGAGGCCACTTTACAAAAAGGGATGTGAGCGTGGGCCCAAGATTACAGTAGGAGCCCCTGGTTGGAGCAGTGTCCCCAGTAGGAGGAATGCATGGGTCCAGGCACCAAAGTGTGGAAGCAGGAGTAGCCCCACCTGCAAGTACTCCCAATCATTATTGAGGGACTTTGGCTTCCCAACCCCTCATCTCTAGGTTGTGCAGAGTTTGACATCCTGGTTCCCAGGAAGGCGTGCTCTCACCAGGGGACACGGAAAGAGTCCCACGGACCTACAAGCTATGGCTGTGATGCCGCCTGGGTACTTTGGGTTCCTTGTTGCAGAGACTAGCAGGAAAGACGAGCCACCACCCTATTAGGAATCCCCGACCCTGAGAAGCGGGAGGAGGTGGAGCTGCTGTTGCGTGACAGGCTCAAGGGGTAAGACATGTGGAACTCAGGTGACCCATGATGGTGGCTCTTGCTACTCCCTGGCCCAGTTGCGACTGTGATGGACACGCATAGCAACCCAAGTCTGAGCAGCATATAGTTACCAGGGATTCAGATTCCGCAGGAATCAGGGTTTGGGGAAAACCACTAGGTAAACCACTGAGACCAGCAGAGGTGATAGAATGGATAATGGAAGAGGGAGATGGTGGGTACCAGTCGTGACTCTGAAACCATCTGCAGTGTCACGGGCTGTAGTCCGTTCCCCTAACCTCCCTTTTCTGAGGTTCCCCTCTGGAAGAGCCCTGGAGGAGCTGGTTCTGATCATGGATGGAGAATTGCATCTACACATGGCACAGGGTGGACTGTGTGGTACATACAGTCGTGCACCACTCAGATCCATCTTCAAGAAAAGAATGCTTTCCAGCCACAGGGAGTATGGTTAGCTGACAGCTCCCAACTGTTGGCTCCTTTGGCGTCTGCATCAGTGTTCAAGCTGAGGTCATGTTCCTGTGTTCCTCCATCAATGACTTGAGAAAAGCTTTGGTAAAAGGACCTAACTGGGATGCCCCTAATAGGAAATCTTTGCTCCAGAGCATCCTATTGGGCTTGCAGACTTTGTCAGGGCTGCTGCATGGTGCGATGCCCCCTCCTGCCCCATCTTTCTTCTTCCCCTTTTCTTTCACAGGTGTTATTACCCAATAAACCTTTTGCACTCCTAACTCCACCTTAGCATCTTCCTCCTAGCCATCTGAATCTGCCACATTGGTGTCTTGGATAAATGTACAAGCCCTCTACAATGGATCATTTTGCTTCATTGTATAATCTGCCATGGAGATTCCAGATATTTTTGTAGTGCAGTTGTTTCTACCACTTATCCACTGACTGAATGATGTTCAACCTCCTAGATCTAGCTGGATAAGGTGATTACATCGAAGGTTATGCTTACGTTCTCCCTGAAAATGGTAGTTAGCCACAGCAGAATCCTTGAAATGGATGAGGTGATATAGAAAATGCAATTATGTTCGTGAAGACTTCTCCTGAACAGTAAAGATGTTCATGATGAAAGGGTCTCAAGAGCACCACATCTGGAAGTTTGCTTCTCTTATTGCCTTGGAATCTTCATTCTTGGACACCTGGGTTAACTTTCATGGGTTCTCCTGAAGTCTGTTTTTCATTCTTAAGAGAAAAATGTTTAAAAATCTGATGTCATATTTCTAAAATTTTCATATTTACTAGTATCATGGTAATAATCGTTTAACGGCAAGCTGCAAGCATTAGGAGTTTAAATCGTAGCACAAATGCTCTAGAACATGTCTTTTTAAAGAATTAATATTATTTGCCTCTAAGTAATTTTCTTTTTGTGCTGATCTTACTCCGCCTAGACACTGGACTCTTAATTATGAGAAAAATGGCATTGGCTCTTTGAAAATCACATTGAGTAACATTAATGTTTATTAACTAGCAAGACTTTCTAGATCTAAGATCTCAATAATAAACGATGCTCAGCTCTGAAATGTAATCAAGGACTCACAGATATTTTCTGAAAGTAACTCTAGTATCTATCTCTAGGCAAGGAGTTTGTAATAGATAATTCTAAGTAGACCAACATAACCAAAAAAACCTCACAACTGGTCTTATTCTAACATCCTTGTTAGCACATTAGCAATAAGGTTGAAAAGGGGCAGGGCGAGTGGAGAGACACTCTATATTCCCTATTCACCAAGTAGCACGAAGTAGTTCTAGAAGAATTTCACTGGTCGGCAAGAAGCAGCTCTGATTAAAGCTTACTGCAGACAATAAACAGAGGGTTTTAGCACTATTTGTCTATCACTTTTCAAGGGCACTCAGCTGAAACAAATGCTCATACATTGTTCAGGATAAATAATACATATACCTTCTCCTGCAGAGGTGAAATCTCACTCACCGATGATTAAAAATTGCAGATTCCAAGGAAAGAGAGCTCATAAGACAGACGATATGCATGGCTCATGCAAATCTATTATGTGTTGAATTCAAGTGCCTAGATTTGCATGCCTAATTGGGAAGAACGCCATCTTGGTTGCACTAACATCTTGCAGGTATCAAGCCCAAGATCAGTAAAGTCTTTGACTTTGCAGGGATGTGACAAGTATTAAAATCAGAAAAAAAAAAAAGTTCTTTTATGTCATTCCAGTGGAGAACAATTTGGCAATATCTATCAAAATTACAAACACTCTGACCTTTTGATCTAGCAGTCCCACTTCTGGGAATGTATTCTACAGATTTATTTCAAACATGTAAAAGAACATCTGCTTTTTACTGCAGCAAATTGAAAAAAGTAAAAAAGAGAAAAAAAGAGGGAGGGAGATTGGGAGAGAGAACAACGAAAGACTCAAATGTCTATCAATGAGGTGTTGGTCAAATAAACTATATACCACATCTATTAATGGAATACTATATCTTATATTATAAACAAAGGGTAAGGTGATTTCGCATATGTTGCTATAGAGAGACTTCCAAGATACATTTTAAGCGAAAAGAAGCAAGGTGCATGATAGTATATAATATGCTAATTTTGCTGTATAAAAAGGTATCAATAAGTATATTCTCATTTGCTATTATTTGTGTTGACTCGGCAAAGACACACAAAAAGCTAATAAGATGGAGTACAGGGGTTAGAGTAGAATTTTCCAGTGTATACTTTGTTTATATTGTTTGATTTTTGAATCATGTGAATGTTTTGTATTTAAAATGAAATACAAATGGTTCTTAAAAGATGTCTTCTTGTAAACAAACTGAACTATAAACCAAACAAAATTTTAACACAACCAAAGCAATTCATAATGTCCTAGCTGTATTCTCTAATAGTGGAATAAGGCTTACATCTGCCCTCAAATGTATCAGGTAGTTCAGAAAACACTGTATTTTTTAATGTCTGCCTCCTCTTATTCCCATTCTTATTTATTTAACACCTTAATTGTATTACCTATAGTGACTAAGAAGCATCAAGGATGAAGAGTCTGTGAAAGACTCAGTAAACTGAAATTGCATTGTAACTTTTTGGCAGACCTAGATCTCACAGACCATAACAGATAAACTGCCTCCTCTATTTTGTAAGCAATATTTATATTCCTCACAAGGCTCTGTCTTGAATTTTAAAGAGGAACAATAACAGTGACAGCCTCAACCTTTCCCGTAACAAAACCTGTGATATGGGCTCCATTAGATTATCTACTTTTTCTTCTCCTATAAACACCAAGTTCACTTGAACACGGATGCCTCCTTAGTAAAAGTCTGAGTCAAAACTGAGTGACCTGTCTCACCTTTAGTTGTTCACGGAAAACAAAGCGTTAAGGCTCTAGAGTGTCGTCAGGTTGAAGGCCAAGTGACCGGTGTTCAGCATCGTATTGCAGGTTCACTTCTTCTTGTCAACAGCACCCATGACAAGTGTCCAGTCTGGCTCCTCCCAGGAGAGCAGGGAGGACAATGGATATACACCAATCACAGTGTTACAATTCTGAAAATGGCATGAGGACAAGTTTCAATTTGGATTTAGAGCTATCAGCCGCATCAGTGATTTCGTTATAGAGCAAATCAATTTAGTCACTGAATATGGAGGAACATCTCACTTTAGTGTTTTAGTGAAACATAAAGACTAACATTAACGGTGTGACTGTGGAGGGCTATGGGAGAACCTTAGCAGCAGGTAGTATAGTACGGCTCTCAACTGCAGCCAAACTGCTTGGGTTTGAATCCTAGCTCTGCTGTCTTTTATCAACGGTGTGACTTTTGGCAAGTTACTCAACCTATCTGTGCCCCACAAGTAAGAAGATGGGGATAATTAACAGTGCTGAATCATAGGGATGTCGTGAACATCAAAAGGGCTTAATATAGGTAGAGCATCTAGATTGGGCCCTGGCTGACAATAAACGCTCATTGTTAATGTTTAGAAGAAACACGAGCACGAAAATTATAAGCCTGGATCCCTGGCACTGATTCACACGACCAGCAACCCTATCTGCTTTTGTCTCACCTCCCTCTTGGATTATGGGTTTGTTACTCCCCTCTTGATATGTGTGCCTTAAAACAGAACGCAAGCAAATTGCTCAGGTGCCTAAACCACACTGAAGAAAGGCATAAGATGTTCACATGTTTTCTACTCATATGCCTAGGCGAGGATATATATCTGAACATCTTAATAGATCAGTTACAAAAAAACAAAAACTACCCATTTTTAGTGTTAGTCTCAAATTTTTGAAGGAAAAGGATTCAGAAATTCATTATATTTTAAGGAGATATAATATGGTATGCTATCCCTTTCATGTATTAACTCAATTCCTAAATTTTAGTTACGTTAAAAACTTAAAAGTAGATGAAATGACTCATGTTAACATCTATCATGACCTATGCGTTTTAAAAGTTATCTGGCTAAATTTGAATCCTGAAATCCTAAGTCCAAGTTGGAGAACACAGATAACTTCTTTTCCAGAGACGAACTGGAAAGACAAATGTGACTTCAAGGGTTAACCTCCTTGTTTTACATGCATTCTGGTGGAAGTTATAGCATTTTTCAGTCCAATGGGTATTGGGTGTCTTGACATATGTCTACCTTGCAAGAACTCAGAGACCCTCATAATAAATACTAAATAGAACTTAGCACAGAGGTTAAAACTATAATTTTTTGAAATTTGAATAAGAGGTAGAAATAATCTTACATTTAAACAGATCACGATACTTACACACTTCTGAAGCACTGAGAAAGAATTTAATAGATTCTGTCTTCTAAATACAGTAATAAAGTATATATAGTTCTTGGACCTTAGTTCTTGGTACAAGGTTAATTCATAACAGATTACCAAGAAATTACTGACAAGCAGATACGGTTCAAGTGCCCCAAACCCTAATTCTTAGAGAAAATTATTTTTCAAAGGAAAGAAACGTCACGTGAAAAAGTGTCGCAAATTTCTAATTCATCAAAATGAGATTCTTACTCAAAAACGGGGATGCCGAATAGCTCAAAGGTGGGTTTTCATCCTTAAAAGAGCATGTTAGAAGTATAAAACTTTGCTAACAAAAAGGCAATAACATATTTCCTATGAACCTTTGTTTTGCGGTTTTAATTTCTAACTTTGGCAAGATGCCAACTAAATTTGTTAAGCTGGTCAAACTCTTTTACCAGCTTAGGCCAGTTCCCCAGAGGACTCAACCACAGCACTGATGTTGACTTTCTGCTGTATAAAAATAAACATGCACCACGACTCCAGGAAAAAATCAGAACACAAAGAGAAAGTGGACTTTTAGATTTTTAATTTTTTTTAAAGATTATCTATATATCTATATATATATATATTAATAAAAGTGCAAAGAATAGACCTTCATGTTTAAATTATATTCTAAAATAAAATATATATTTCCATGAACTGCAGGAGACAACTGGCAAGTAAAGAGCCTGAGAGAGTCCAGTCCCTCTCCATCACTACAATGGACATATATTTGAAGGAAGCACCTATGAAAAATAGTGTTCACAACACACCTGGTAACACAGAGAGCTTCTGGGTGTTCTTGAAAGCAGTTTGCATGTCAATCTAACACGAAATGAGGGGAAAAATCAAATTCATAAACAGAAATGACATTGCTTAGAACAATCTATTATTCTGTACTCTTGTTTTATTTGCCCTGGAGCCTAGCACCTCCCACGGAGCAAGCCACCTTCACACACGCGCTCGTGAAACTATCGCCTGCGCGCCTCAAATGGTGATAGTTCCTTGTGCAACAAGCCTTCCCTGTTCATAACACTGCTGATTTAGCATCACAGCTGAAACTTCTGGTTAGAACTGAACTTTTTCTTTTTTTCAGTAAACAAACTTTTAAAACATAGCATCATAACATTCGGCTCTGTTACACATAGCTCATGTTTTGGGCTTGTTTTCACCAAAAGGTCTTAAAGGAACAAGAGTTATACAATATCTGCTGCTTTTTTATGTATTTATGGCCATGGTGGCGATAGGTTGCAGAAACAATAGAAACCTTCAATAATAAAAAAAGATATATGACTCTGAACTTTTTCTTTTCTTTAAAGCAATCTGGGATATTTCAAAAATTCAAATTCAAAGACTGATTTCCACTGTGGTGTCAGCAGCTACATGCCCACATGAAAATGATGCCTAAGTTTTTACCTGGCTTTCTTTTATTACTCCTTTCCTTTTTCAGAACTGACAAAAAATTTCTATTTTAGAAAAGATATGTTCTACACACTGTGCCTGTAGCAACATATCTGTAATACCGGCTATGACAGAATTTTGCCTCATGAATGTCAGTAATATGCTCTCACTGAATCTGGATGAAGTTAACATTAAAATACAGATAAGCTACAATCAATTATGCATAACTTGTAGACTCAAAAGTCCATGGTCTCTCCTCTCCTTCTTTTTGACCTGTTATAAAAATAATTTTGGTTACAAGTGTCTACACAGCACCAATTTTGTTTCAAAAGCAGCATCTTTACTCAGCCACTCAAATCAGTCTACATGTATACATGCTCAAATATCTTTTCTCATTTACTTCTGTTCTGTAACTCTAAAAGACCGGTAATTGCATTAGATCTTGTCTCAATCAAAAATCATTTAGCAATTATTAAAACAATCAATTACAATGCCCTAAAAATACCCACGGCCACTGAATTAAACGAGAAGTTCCCCTGACATGCAACTGTGTAATCGGAGAGTTATGCCTGCAGTTGAGCGCTGTGTTCTGTAATAGCAGAAGGAACAGGTCTCTAACAGTAAAAAAGCATTTCATAAAACTTTGTCATATATAAAATATCTTATTAATTGTCATCATTCCACTGATGATTAAAGCATAAGTGTTTGCTCTGCTTTCTGCTGTGGGACAGTCGGGGGTCATACAACCGCAAAAAATAAGGGGGCATCTGTTTCTCAGGCTGACAAAAGCTCAGTTACACTGTTTCTCTCTCAAACTCGTCTGCACTCACGCACACGTACACACAGCATCCACAGTTTTAATCCTCCTGACACTGTTGCCACACTTTTTTCCCACTTCCAAAAACCTGTCAGGAAAATGTGATTGCAAAACAATTATTCTTGTCTATACCCAGCCTGGATCTCCAGCGCTCATTTTTATGATTTTATGATTTTGAAAGATGAAGCAAAAGGAGAACAGGCATCATTCATCTTCCTCAAACCCTTTGGTTTCCACTTTCAATGTTACAGTGAATGTAGATTTGACTCAGCAGGCCTGGGTCAAAGGCTTTACACATACTGAACCTGAAGTGCATTAAGAGAATAAACATCTGCTATCACGGCGTAGGACAATTTAAAAAGTAGCATCCGTGAAGAGTTTACAAGAGTCACCTAAAAATTTCCTAAGAAATTAAAGAATTTTTAGGAGGGACGGAATCACGTAACAAAGGTCAAAAGGTCAAACGCAATCCGGTAACAATTACATTCTCTGAAAAATACTTCACGTGCACATTTTCTGCCCCAGGTGCACTAAGTCCTTCTCAAGTCTCCTGTCTGTAAACATGGTGGATCCAGAAAGACATATATCAAAGAAAGACATTACACCGATTAACAAAGGAATAGAAGAACAAACAAAAAGATTTCAGAGCAGGTAAGGACTACCTTTTAAAGGAAAGTGCTTTAAACATGCTTCTGCAAAAAATATGACTTGGAGGCAAATCTGAAGTTTTGACACTTATACTTTACTCAGAGATTAGTCAGAGTTGTTCTTCTGTAGGGGCAACTAAACTGAAATGTAAAACAAAAAGAATTGTTCAATTATGACATCACAAAATCCCAGGGAAAAACTAGGAATCAAAGCTCCCTTTGATTAAAATTTCCCACTTCGAATGCAAAGTGCAAGAGCAAAAGCTTCAAATGATGACAGGCAGGAAAGTCACAGTACTTGTTCTCCCATACTCCCCCCCACTTGACTCCCTCACACACACTACAGAGAGTTTACTAGCTAATTCTCAGCTCTCCTGGCACGTATATCCATTGCTCTGTTGGATTCTTCGTAAAGTCAGGCCTCCATTCCCAGTAGTTTAAAGTAATGAAAAAGACAGATACGAAGAAATACATTCAAAAAGCAAAAAGCAAAGAACTCTGGAATGTGACGTAGCTCACGTCAGTAATGGTTGATATAACTGTGGGAGGGACATTAAAGTTGAGATAGTTACACACAGAGTGATCAGGCTGCTGTGTCTGTGCTTCCTGGAATTCTAGCACTCCATCTACTCTTCTTCCAGACCCTAACAGAGCTACAGGTTCCAACTGTACCTGAGATCAGAATCAGGCTGACAGATGCGTGACACACTTGAAATTATTTAAAAAGGGAGAAATGAAGAAAAACGTTACCCGAGTTGAAAAATAAGAAGTTCATTACGGACAGAATAAAACTAAGGTAAACATGTATGGACACGAGTCAAAATGAAAAACTGAACCCAAGAAGGAAAGGGGAGAGAGGGAGGGGAAAAAGGAGGAATTGGGAGAGGGATGTGCTGCCCCTTCCTGGAAGGATTCCTTGTTTCCTGATTTAAGTGCAAGATGCTCTCCTGAGGGGACAGTGCTGTTCACGCCATCATCACAAGTACACCTAAGTGGTCGTGAGGACCAAGCAGTAGACAGATCCCAGTGAACACAGTAAGAAGTCGGTGGCTGCCTAGTCCCCTCTCACGAGGGAGGGCACAGAAACTGGAGATGTGGCCAATTCTGGTGGCAGAGTAGAAGGAATCTGTGGTAGAAAATACCCAAAACAGCCCCCTACCCATTCTGGGGGGAAATATACAAAACCCCCCTGAAACCTAAACAAAACAAAACAAAACAAAACGAAATAAAACAAAACAGAGCAAACTTCTCCCTCCTGAAGGAAACCTCATGGGAACAAACGCCCTGCGAGTCCCAATGCGTGTGTTCTCACAAGGCTGGCGGAGGCTATTTTGTTTTGGATTCCACAAAAATTTTGTCTCCATCCCTAATGCCAAAAGAATGCAAGGCTCGAGAGCTGTACTTCATTTCCTCTGGGCCAAAGGGCGCTTCATGGTCAAAATAGTAGAGAAGCATGTTGCTAGTGGGTAATTGAACTAGAGTTTTTAATTGTTTCTTTAGTTCTGCAACTGTTTGGTCCAGACGAATGGTCATTTCTTCCACCTGGTCGTTAAAGTGGACTTCTACTTTCGCACTGCTCTGGGGTCTCAGGTCCACTTCTGCCAAAGGCTCCAACTTCCCATATTTTGTGACTAGTTCATGATACCTAGGAGGATAAAAAAACAAAACAAAACAAAACAGTGACAACTTAAGCCACTAGCGCATGAACTACTGACTTCTTCAGAACTATAGGTAAACTACACCGTTATTCTCAACATCTTTCTAATATCCTAGTCTAATATTATATCTACTTACCTGCCTACCTACCTATCGGGTGACTATTGTGGAATCTGTGATCTCAAATCGTTGCCCTTTTTTTTTTCTAATTAATTAATTAATTAATTTTAGTTTTGGCTGTGTTGGGTCTTTGTTTAGGGCTTTCTCTAGTTGCGGCGTGCGGGGGCCACTCTTCATCGCGGTGCACAGGCCTCTCACTGTCGCGGCCTCTCTTGTTGTGGAGCACAGGCTCCAGATGCGCAGGCTCAGTAGTTGTGGCTCACAGGCCCAGTTGCTCCACGGCATGTGGGATCCTCCCAGACCAAGGCTCGAACCCGTGTCCCCTGCATTGGCAGGCGGATTCTCATCCATTGCGCCACTCGGGAAGCCCTGAAATCGTTGCCCTTTTGAGGCCACAGTAAAACTCCATTCTTGTGTATCTGGGAAGAGTCTCTCCTAAAGATGGCCAACATGCCTGCTGCTAATCTTTATATAAGAATCAGCTTAGAAAGGAGAGGAGAACCTAGAAAAAAAGTAGACACTACAAAGATTATAGAGAGAAGTCTAATCACTCTGTAGAGCCTGCTTGCTTGGGCACCATCATCAAGGCAGGCAGATATCTAAGCACGTGTTCCTTGGTAACAGATGGGAAGATGGACGTAGACCAGCAGTTTCCGACCCCTGGGGGAGGCATAAGTTACAAACAAAAACATCTAGTTGTATGTTAGCTGTTAACTCAGCTTTTTCAGTGATGCTTTGTTGAATGTTCCAGCCTAGCCTAGTCGACTGTAACATAAGGAGTTTGTGGAAGAGTCAAGAATACGCTCTTGTAAAGAAGTGGTAAATGAGGGACACAAGTTCCTTGATCAAGGCAGGAATAAACAGCCAAAGACAGCAAGAGGGAAGTGAATTATAGAGGTGAGACTAGTTTCCCATGTGGAAAACCGTGTCTCCGCTGGCAGCCTTGGAGGATCTAGGTTTGATTTCATTGAGAAAGCTAAGCAGTTTCCTACAATCCGGAGGGGGGGATGCTGAAAAGATCTAATATTAGCTTCATTATAACCAAGATATACTGAGGCTAATTCGGGACCAGAATACAATGGTCATAAAATCACCCCCGCCACGTTCCCCACCCTACTGGCTTTGATTCAGTTAAATCAGTGTTATAATAAGGTTGGCAGGAGCACGGAAGCTGTAGTAAGACATCTGTGGTCAGGGATGGAAGTAATCATGTCCATGAAAGGGAGTAGCAGGTATGGTAAAGTAGCACTGGCCTTGGAGTCAGAAGACCTGACTTCAGAGTCTTGACTCCATCTTATAATTAGCTGGGTGACTTACCAACTCACTCAATCCTTTTGGAGCTCAGATTTCTCACTAGTAAAACTGGGATAATAAGTCTGCCCTTCCTACCTTGTAAGACAGTCATAAGAGTCATATAAAATAACAGATGAGTAAGCACTTTGTAAGTTCTAAGTTCATATGCAAATAAAAAGGATTAACATTACATTCCTGCTGTCTGGGACTTACATTATTAAAACGCACACACCACTAAGAAAATATATGATTGAAATCTTCTTAGGTAGGACTTCTTGGAAAAGGTGATGGTACGATGAAACAGATTGTAGAATCGTCTTCTCCCAGGACTTGAGCCCCAAATGGTATTCTTTTCAAAGGGTAAAATATTACTGGAAGCAAGTAATACAGGAAAAGAGGCAACTGCCTTATTGCCATAACCTTTTAAAAGGAACCAAAAGCTCTGTACCATGTGGTTCTGTTAAGCAAGGGTCCTAACTCAACCCCCAGAAGCCATTATGGAGAAAGAAGGTAAGGAAACAAAATCCTGAGCGTAGTGACCAATACTTCCTAATTTAGAGCAAACTGGGCTGGGGGGGTAAGGAGTCAGCTGGGAGGAAGACTGAGGAAACACCTTAGGGATCAGAAGTCTCTACATCCCACTGCCAGGATGTCAGGATCTTAGCAATGGCAAACGAAACAAAACAGTCCACACAAACAAAAAACAAAACTACCAGGCCTTGAGATTTTCCAAGGCTCCAAACTGAAAAAGTGAAATGATTCAAAGTCCAAAGGTATCTTTCCTTCACCCAATCTCCTAGCATATGCCTTTAAGTCAGTGAAAGTAGGTTATGATAATTTAATAAAATCTTGGAAAAGACAGCAGAACCTACGGGTCAAATAAGCTGAACCCAGTTCTACGGATATTTTCCCTTCAGACTACAGAAAAGTAGACAGAATTGTAATACCCCAGGCTCTCAAGCTCTGCCCAGGAGGGACAAAAGGAACAATGGCAAAGGGGTCGAGGATGTTACTTATACTATGTTTCAGTAAAGAGATGGTGTAGATAGAGGTATCCACTTTTATACACAAGCAAGAATATAAGACACAAAATGGCAACTAAGCACATACCACTGCAAAAGGAATAAAAGAGAGAAACACATTAAGTAAAAGGCAGAGGCAGAACTCAATCTGAAAGAAAACATACTTGAATGAAAAGAAAATGCCCCACAAATACTCTAAGGTCTAGAAATTAATAAGTGCATAAATAATAAAACAGGAGCTCAAAGATAAATGATAAACAGCAGAATGAGATGAAAAGGGAGATTTCAGCACCGGTGAAAGAAACAGGAGCAAAATAACACATTACCTACCAAATAAGTAAATTAGGAAGTATGACCCAGGAATATTATACCTCACCAAGTTTTTTTCAGAAATAAATTTAACAAGCAAATATTCTGAAACAAGAACTTAGGGAACAGGGCACCCATGAGTCCTTCTGAAAAAGAAAAACACTACTCAACAATGAGATTAAAGAACTAGTGTTAAGTCCTGAATCTAGTTAAATATAAAACTAAAACTTAAAACAATAACTGTACGATCCTAGACTTATTTATACTTGACACTATAGTCAACTGAATTTATCTCAAGCACAAACATATTTTTACACAAAATTATGGTCCCTGTGCAGAAACTAGTCTGCAATTGGTCAAGTCTATCTACAAATTAAATGACCTATAAATTAGGACACTCTAAAAGATCTTATAGCTTTCTCAAAATCAACATGTCCAGAAATAATTCATTGCTACTCCCCAACCATCTTCTCTTCTAGTCTTCCTTATCTCAGTAAATGGCACCAGGAACTGAATAGTCATCCTGATTCCTTCCTACCTCTCCTCTCCACTTCTCCCACTCAATCACTTGCTGTGTCATACTAATTCTATTCCTAAATATTTCATGAATCTACCTTCATCTCTCTTGCCCACCTGTCTTGTAAATTCAAGCCACTATCATTAATAACCTGGATTGCTACAGCTTTCTTTGGATGCATAAGCTGGGTAATTTTCCTCAATATTTGTTTCAGCCTCCTCCTAGAATGCCTTTCTGTGCTACAAAGCTGAAAACTACAATTACCACACTCCTTTGCAGGTAAGATTTAACTTCCATCAATCTCATTCAACAGCCCTGGGGAGAGACATAGTGGATTTAGCAGACATGGAGTGGCAACAGCTTGGGTAGAGGCTTCCTAATTACCAGATTGTGGTTCAAGTAGTGTGTTCCTGGAGTCAACACCCTTGGCAGCAGCTTGCTGATCTCCAGATCACAGCTAAGGTGGTGTGATCCAGCACCAGGGACAGCAGCTTCCTGAGTTTCCCCTTATCTGATGCTAGCAGAGGTAGCAGTGCCCTTGGTGGGCTAGTTCTGCGGTACAGCTCTAGGGATAATCCTAGGGAGGCAGCCCTTCCAAAGATTTTGTAAGCACCTTATTCCCTGTATGAAATCCCTTTCTTCTTAAAATAGCTAGTTTGTGGCTTCTGTTATCTATAACTGAATTTCAAATGATACTCTTTCAAATGGTTTCCCAAGACTTCAGGGTGGTCCCCAATTGACCTTTGTCTATATCACAGCCAAAGACATTGTCATAAAACACAAAATTGACTACAACACTCCTCTACTTAAAATCACACAAGACCCATCAGAATAAAGCCCTAACTCTTTAACATAATTTTGGTAGGCAAAATTTTGGCTCCCCTCAACAGAGAACCCAGTTAAGCCATCCTGTGCCCACACTTTTGACACATACAAACTATAACATGATAAGTATATATTGTTTTAAGCCACTAAAGCCATTATGGCAATTAGTTACAGCAGCAATAGAAAACGAATACAATTGATTATAAAAGGCCCTTCATGATTTTGTTCCTACGTAACTTTCCAAATTTATTTTGGGCCATTGACATTACCACTCCCTGTACCTGCTTTCCACTTATTTAATCTTAAAAGCAATGTTTACTTATTAATTTTCAGGTAAATCCAGCAGGGTTTTATATATGGATAAAAGTTTGGATACGGACTAGGATAACAAATATTCACTCTTTATGCTGTAAAAATGAAGAAAAAGCATTAGAGTTGTGACTCACTATAACTCACTATATACACTGAATATGTCCCCCTAAAAGTTACATAAGTAAAGATCATGATTTTAAGATAATATGTTTACTCCTAAGTATCTTACTTTGGATTATCTTTAAGCAGGGCAAATCAGTAGATAAAAGAAATCATGATTTTACAAAACACCCAGTAAATTTTAGAAACCAGTTTCCACCTTAGATATTTTATTTATTATTCAAAAGTTCATCTAAACTATGTCTGAACTATATCTGTATATTCTGTATTATCTGAGCTTTTCTTAGCATCAGCCCCAAAGCTATAGTCTTAAGAGGTAAAGGGCTTTTTTCTTCCCAAAGCTATAGTCTTAAGTGGTAAATGATTTCTGATGACTAAGCAGTCTTCAAAATTAATGATCTCAGTTTATATTCTACCAGTCAGTACTTCTATCTGATTATTAAAAAATATTTAATATTTATAAGTCTCACTTCTGAAGTGGGCAAAATGCTATAAGTCTACGTTGGATGATATTATTGACAAGGATGTACTGCAATAAGCAAATGTTAAACTGTAATACATATTTGCCTGTGTTTGTGTTCAGAGCTTCTGAATAGCATTCCCCCACGATCTCCTAACAGAAAATGATCAATCATAACAAGAGCAAAATTTACTACACACAGCATAAAGGCCAGCATGACCACATGGGCAACTGAGAATGATAAATGGGAACCAAATGCTAGCTGAAACCTTGTGAAGAACACTACCCACAGGCAAACTGGCATTGTGCTTTTTTTTTTTTCTTCCTATTAAATAAAAACACCCATGAGGAGAAAAGCTTCTTTCAACTTTAAGGGTTTTTTAATCGTGAGCAGTTAAAAATCAGGCTATTGGTTGGGTGGGGCTGAAGGTGGCACTAACAAAGGGGGGACCGGGGAATGAACCCATGCTTAGTGGAGCTAGGGTAGGGCAGCTCTACTCCCAGTGCACATAAGTAAGCCTTCACACACTAGCCATTTCTTGTCCATGGCACACCTGCCTGATGTGACAGACACACGAGCAGATTTTAGTAGCGTGATGGTCAGGTTGGGAGAGGTATGCCCCTTTCTCTTATTGCCCATTTTCACTCTTGATTCCTAAGATAGCTCGGAGCATTTCATCAATCACAGTCAATCACAGGTCTATGAAGCTAGAATAAAGACTTGGCACACCACCTGAAAAAGACTGAACGTTCCTACTGTAAATCTTAGCCTGAGGGTGGACTTATGACAAAACCTAAAACCCAAAGATGGATAGAGACTAAAGGTTAACTCATTTTCAGCTCTAACTAGTTTAAAAACTATTCTAACTAAATAATATGAACATTAAATATTTTACATAATTTTTAGGAACCTGGAAGACTAAAGGAGGCCTAGAACCAAAGGCTTTGAGCTGGCAGAAAGCTCACACATTTGGACCTCATGGCTCCAAATCCATAAAAGAAGCAGCTCACAATCTCAAGGAGCATCCTAGAGAAAAATGATGGGATTTACATTTTATGCAGGTACATACGCCACAATGGGATTAGGGTATCCCAGTAGTGTGCTCACAGGTGGCCTATAGTAGTCTCATGCTAACAATTCTATTACTCTATTGATTCTCCAATGCAGACCCATAAGGAATCAACTGGAGTCTTTATTCTAAATAAAGCTATTTTACTCCAAAATAAATCTCTAATACATACATCTCTCTCTTTAAGGAAGGCAACAAATAAAACATGAAAAATCTCTTATGGTTCCCTTGGTTGAAACAAATCATTAAGTATAACTAGACGAAAAACATTCACGAAATTTACTTTGTTTCCCAAGGCATTATGAAGGATTCAAAATACATTTCAAATATCTGATTGCTGTTATTTAATCCCTCCTGTATGGTATGCTTTCTCTCTTTGGTATGGTATCATATCATGGCATATCAAAGAAATCTCCCTAGCATTCTACAGCTGGGATTTTATACTCTTACTGAAACAGTTTCCTCAAGGTCACCAATATCTTATTAGAACACATAAACATCACATTTCAGAGGCAGAAAGGATCGTAGAGATCATCTACTACATATTTTACAGATATAGTAATAGAGGGCCAGTATGTTAGCTAGTGAATGCAAGGGTGGAAATTAGAACTGAGGTCTTGTTCTCAGATCATCATTCTTTCTCAGGTCTCATCATCTTAATGGTTTGCTGCAATAATGAATACCGTTCTAGAAATCCTCTTCTCCTTTCTACATTTCAAATGTCCCCTTTCAATCTCTCTTTACAGGTTCTCTTCCTACCATCTACACTTGGGTAGCACTCAAAACTCACTCCCAGATTCTCTTCCCTTTTCTCTTTGTGATCTTCCATCACGGCGCTCATTCTCTTATTTAGCTGAAGCCATAGATGTTTCCCACTTGTCTTCCTCAAGCTTCTGTATTTCACCTACCTCCAGAATGAGTTATTCTCATCTTTCATGCATAGCAAAGAATCTGAAACTGAACTTAGTATTTTCCATATAGTTTTTCATCAAGGCTTGAGTCATAGAATTTTGTTTCAATTCACTATTTCTTAAATTCAAGTGCTGTCAAAATTGCCTAGTAAATGGATGAAGATACCTAGTCATATAATGGAATACCACACAGCAGTTGAAGTAATTATTTTAATCTACATTTATCAATATGGTTAAAACCTTGATCAAAATGGCTCCATAAATTCACATCTTAATGCACTTCTGCTCCAAATACAGAGTAAAATGGATAAAATATGAAAGGGCTGAATTGCAAGAAGACATACCCAGGCTCAAAAATAACAGACATCTCCATGGACCAGAAACTGAACAGAAATACAAAGCATACAACTGAAACCACAGGACCACTGGACCCCAGGTCCAAATCAGGCAGTAGCAGTCAGGAGTTAAGTTTGTGTTAGGCAAAGGAAATTAAAAGTACTCCATGGGAGAGAGAGGAACTCAAGACAGGTTCACTGCCTGAAGGAGGGGTAGGGTTAGGGTGATGTGAGGCTGGGCATGAAATAAGGAGGCAAAAAACTGCTGCAGATCCACTGCCTTGGGCTACCTCTTTTGGGCAATGGGTCTAGGTAAAAGAAGTAATAAGGTAGCTCTACCAATAGGAATTGAATCAAATCACCTGCTGCTTAGGTGACTAGACTTACCCTAACTCTACAATCAGTGGGATAGGGTCTCCAAAATCCATTACAAGAGCTGGTTCTAGACCAGGGGTCTGGGGAGCTGGTTAGAGATAACTGCAAAAACCATTAGACAGGGAGAGGTAAGCTCAAACAGGAAGACATAACAATCCTCAATGTGTATGTGTCTAACAACAGAGCTTCAAGATAAAGAAGCAAAAACTGATAGAACTGGAAGTAGAAATAGACAAATCCACAATTACAGTTGGAGACTTCAGTACCCCTTTCTCAGTAATTGATAGAACAAGTAGACAGAAAATTGTTAACAATGTAAAGACTTGACCAACACTAAAAACTTGACCTAACTGACATTTTTAATACACATTTCCAAGCAACATCAGAACACACTTTTTTTTCTAGTGCATATGGAAGTCTAACCAAGACAGACCATGTTCTAGGCCCAAAACATACTTAATAGGTTTAAAATAACTGAAATAATACAAAGTATGTTATCTGATTATAATGATATTAAACTGGAAATCATTAACAGAACAACAACAATCCCCAAGAATTTGGAAAATACACAACACACCTATAAATAACCCAAGGGTCAAAGAGGAAGTCACAAGAAAAATTAGCAAATATTCTAAATTCAATGAAAATAAAAATACAATATATCAAAAATTATAGAATGTAGCTAAAGCAGTGTTTAAAGGAAAATGTATAGAATTAAATGCCTGTAAAAGAAAAGAAGAAAGGTCTCAAATCAATGATCTAAACTTCCATCTTAAGAAACTAGAAAAAGATGAGCAAACTAAACTCAAAGCAAGAAGAAGGGAGGAACTAATAAAGATACGAGCAGAAATCAGTGAAATAGAATGCATATAAACAACAGACAAACCATGAAACCCAAAGCTGGTCCATAAGGTTAGTGAATCTGGTAAACCTCTAGCCAGACTGATCAAGAAAAGAAGACACCAATATCAGGACTAAAAGAGGAGACATCACTACAGACTCTACAGACACTAAAGGTTTGTAATAAATGAATATTATGAACAACCTTATGCCCATAAATTCAATAACTAAGATGAAGTGGATGAATTCCTTCAAAGACACAAATCACCAAAGCTCATTCAAGAAGGAACAAATAACTTGAATCAGGCTATATCTATTAAATAAATTTAATCATAGTTAAAGCCACCAGTAAAGAAAACACCAGACACAGACGGCCTCATTGATAAATTCTACAAAATACTTAAGAAAAAGATAATATTAATTCTACACAAAATCTTTTAGAAAAAAGAGGAAAGAACACTCAAAAACTCATTTTATGAGGCTAGCACTATCCTAGTACCAAAACAAGACAGCCAGAAACTATCAAACTCTTAGAGGAAAACATAGGCAGAACATTCTATGACATAAATCACAGCGAGATCTTTTTTGATCCACCTCCTAGAGAAATGGAAATAAAAACAAAAATAAACAAATGGGAACTAATGAAACTTCAAAGCTTTTGCACAGCAAAGGAAACCATAAAAAAGACCAAAAGACAACCCTCGGAATGGGAGAAAATATTTGCAAACGAAGCAACTGACAAACGATTAATCTCCAAAATTTATATGCAGCTCATGCAGCTCAATAACAAAAAAGTAAACAACCCAATCCAAAAATGGGCAGAAGACCTAAATAGACATTTCTCCAAAGAAGATATACAGACTGCCAACCAACACATAAAAGAATGTTCAATATCATTAATCATTAGAGAAATGCAAATCAAAACTACAATGAGATATCATCTCACACCAGTCAGAATGGCCATCATCAAAAAATCTAGAAACAATAAATGCTGGAGAGGGTGCGGAGAAAAAGGAACACTCTTGCGCTGCTGGTGGGAATGTGAATTGGTACAGCCACTATGGAGAACAGTATGGAGGTTCCTTAAGAAACTACAAATAGAACTACCATATGATCTAGCAATCCCACTACTGGGCATATACCCTGAGAAAAACATAATTCAAAAAGAGTCATATACCAAAATGTTCACTGCAGCTCTATTTACAATAGCCTGGAGATGGAAACAACCTAAGTGTCCACCATCAGATGAATGGATAAAGAAGATGTGGCACATATATACAATGCAATATTACTCAGCCATAAAAAGAAACGAAATTGAGTTATTTGTAATGAGGTGGTTGGACCTAGAGTCTGTCATACAGAGTGAAGTAAGTCAGAAAGAGAAAGACAAATACAGTACGCTAACACATATATATGGAATATAAGAAAAAAAAATGTCATGAAGAACCTAGGGGTAAGATGGGAATAAAGACACAGACCTACTAGAGAATGGACTTGAGGATATGGGGAGGGGGAAGGGTAAACTGGGACAAAGTGAGAGAGTGGCATGGACATATATACACTACCAAACGTAAAACAGATAGCTAGTGGGAAGCAGCCGCATAGCATAGGGAGATCAGCTCGGTGCTTTGTGACTACCTGGATGGGTGGGATAGGGAGGGTGGGAGGGAGGGAGACACAAGAGGGAGGAGATATGGGAACATATGTATATGTATAACTGATTCACTTTGTTATAGAGCGGAAACTAACACACCATTGTAGAGCAATTATACTCCAATAAAGATGTGAAAAAAAACCCAACAAGGCAAAGACATTAAAAGAAAATTACAGATCAATATCCCTCATGAAAACAGACACAAAAATCCTCAACAAAATATTAGCAAGTTTAACCCACCAACATATAAGAAGGTAATACATAATAAGCAAATGAGATTTATCCTGGGAATTTAAGGCTGGTTAAACATTTTAAGAAATCAGTTAATATAATTCACTGTAATGGACACTAAATAAGAAAAACTACATGAATTTCTCAAGATATGCAGAAAAAGAAAAGGAAAGAGAAAAAAAGAAAATAAAAAAAAGAAGTATAAGTCATATAGATTGGAAAAGAAGACATACACTGTGCCTCATCATACACAACATGATTGCCGACAATGAATTCACAAAAGAACTACTAGAGCTAATAAGTCCAGCAAGGTTGCAGGATACAAGGTCAATATACAAAAAACAATTGTATTTCTATACCTAGCAATGAACAATTGAAAAGTGAAATTAAAAAATAGTACTATTTATAATAGGACTTAGATACATGAAATCCTTAAGTAAAAATGTAATAAAATATGTGCAGAATTTTTGTGAAAAAATACAAGACACCAATTACTTAAAGAAATCAAAGAAAACTTAAATAAGTGGAGAGATACACTGATTCATGGACAAATAAATGGAGAGATATACTGGTTCATGGACAGGAAGACTCAATATTATTAAGATATCAATTCTACCCAAATTGTTCTACAGATTCAACACAATCTCAATCAAAATGCCAGCAGAGGGCTTCCCTGGTGGCGCAGTGGTTGGGGGTCCGCCTGCCGATGCGGGGGACGCGGGTTCGTGCCCCGGTCCGGGAGGGTCCCGCGTGCCGCGGAGCGGCTGGGCCCGTGAGCCATGGCCGCTGGGCCTGTGCGTCCGGAGACTGTGCTCCGCGGTGGAAGAGGCCACAACAGTGAGAGGCCCATGTACCACAAACAAAACAAAACAAACAAACAAAAAAAAAAAAAAAAAAAAAAAATGCCAGCAGAATTTTTTTTCTAGAATTCAACAAGCTTACCCTAATGTTGATATGTAAAGGCAAAGGAACTAAAATAGCCAAAATAACTTTGAAAAGAAAATCAAAGTTGGAGGACCCACATTACCTGGATCCCAAGACTTATTCTAAAGCTACAGTAATCAAGACAGCATAATACTGGCAAAAGGATAGACACATAGATCATGGAAAAGAACAGAGAATCCAGAAATAGAGAGTCTACCTATTTGGTTAATTGATTTTCAACAAAGGTATAAACTCAATTAAATAGAAAAAAGATAGTCTTATCAATGAATACCACTATAACAATGACACTCATATACCCAAATTAAAACAAAACAAAAAGTTAATCCATATCCTAAACCATATACAAAAATTAACTCGAAAAAATGTGCTTAAACTATAAAATGTCTAGAAAACTAAGAAATCCCTGTGATCTTAAGTTGGTCAAAGATTTCTTTGATATGACACCAAAAGCACAATCCATAAAAGAAAAAAATCAGTTAAGTTGAATGTCATCAAAATTTAAAACATTTACTATTTGAAAGAAACTGATAAAAAATAAAGTAACAAGCCAGACTGAGAGAAAATATTTACAAAACACATGTCTGGTAAGGGACATGTATCTGGAATATACAAAGAACCCTCAAAATTCAATAATAAGAAAATAACCCAGTACAAAAGTGGGCAAAAGATTTTAACAGATACTTCATCAAAGAAGGTATTTGGATAGCAAATAAGCTCATGAGAAGATGCTCTACACCATTAGTCACTAGGGAAATACAAATTAAAACCACAGTGAGATACCATGATGTATCTATTAGAATGGCTAAAATTAAAGACAGAAACAAGAAAACTGAAAATACCAAGTGGTGGTGAGGATGTGGAGCAAAGGAAGTCTCATATGTTGCTGATGGGAAAGCAAAATGTCACTCTGGAAAGTCACTCTGGAAAACAGCTTGACAAGTTAAACACACACTTCCCAAATGACTCAGCAGTTCCACCTCTAGGTATTTACCCAACAGAAATAAGAACTTATGTTCACACACAAACTCATAGGTGAGTGTTTATAATAGCTTTCTTAATAAGTTGCCAAAAAAGGGTAAACAACCAGAATGTACTTCAGCTGATAAGTGTCTAAATAAACTGTGTACTACTGAGCAGTAAAAAGGATATCACTAGTGATACACACAAGATAGATAAATCTCAAATGCATTATGCTAAGTAAAAGAAACCAGACTCAAATGGCTACCTACGCCTCCTTTCAGAAAAGGATAGACTTACTAGACAGAAAACCAGCAAGAATAAGATCTGAATAAAACAATCAATCAACAGTATCCAATTGAAATATATAGAACACTCTCCATCCAACAACAGCAGAATACATGATTTTTAAGCACCCATGGAACAATCACCAAGGTGGGTATAAAATACACGTGAACAAATTTAGAAGAATTGGTATTATGCAAAGTTTTTTTCTGACCATAATGGAACCAAAGTAGAAATCAGCATCAGAAAGATAAGAAGAAAATTCCTAACACTTGGAAATTAAACTTCTAAATAATCCATGGGTCAAACAGGAAGACTCAAATAAAATAATTTAAAAAAACATAGAACTGAATGGAAATTAAAATGTAACACATCAAAACATGTGGGATGCCAGCAGTCCTGAGAGTGAAATTTATAGCACTTACGTGTTTATTAGGAAAGCCCTCAAATTAAGGATCTACATTCCTACCTCAAAAACTAGAAAAAGAAGGGCAAATCAAGTAAAAGGAAGGAAATAAGCAGAAATCAATGGCTTTTTTAAAAAAAGGAAGACAACACTGAAAACTACAAAACATTGTTGAAAGAAATTAATGAAGACATAAATAAATGGAAAGACATTCCATGTTCCTGGATTGGAATACTTCATATTATTAAAATGTCTATACTACTCAAAGCAATCTACAGATTCAATGAAATCCCTATCAAAATCCCAATAGCACTTTTTTTTGCAGAAATAGGAAAAATTATCCTCAAATTCATATGGAATCTCAAAGGATCCTGATTAGCCAAAACAATTTTGAAAAGGAAGAATAAAATTGAAGGACTCACATTTCCTTACTTCAAAACATATTACAAAGCCACAGTAATCAAAATAGTGTGGTACTGGCATAAAGACAGACATATAGCCAATGGAACTGAATAGAGAAAGCAGCAATAAAACCTCTCATACATGGTCAAATGACCTTTAATAAAGGTGCTAAGACCACTCAATAGTGAAAAGACAGTTTCCTCAACAAATGGTGCTGGGAAAACTGGATACCTACATGCAAAAAAGAAAAGAAAGTGGACCCTTTTCTTATATCATATACAAAAATTAACTCAAAATGCATTAAAGACCTACATGTAAGATCCAAAACTATAAAACTCCTAGAAGAAAACAGAGGAAAATCTTCATGACAATGGATTTGGCAATGATTTCTTAGATACTACACCAAAAACACAGACAACAAAAGCAAAAATAGACATATGGGATTACATCAAACCTAAAAAACATCTGTACATCAAAGGATACAATGAACAGAGCTAAAAGGCAACTTATAGAATGGGAGAAAATATTTGCAAATCATATATATGATAAGGGGTTAATATCCACAATACATAAAGAAACCTAAAACTCAACGTCAAGAAAAATTAAAAAAAAAAAAAACAGATTTCAAAATGGGCAAAGCACTCACACAGACATTTCTCCAAAGATGACATACAAATGACCAAAAAGCATATGAAAAGACATTCAACATCACTAATCATCAAACAAATACAAATCAAAACCACGGTGAGGTAACACCTTACACCCATTAGGATGGATACTATTTAAAAAACACAAAATAACAAGTGTTGCTTGGTGGAGAAACTGGAACGCTTGTGCACTGTTGTTGTAACTGTAAAATCATACAACCACCAAGGAAAACAGTATGGTGGTTCTTCAATACTTAAAAAGAGGATTACCATATGATTCAACAATTCCACCTCTGGGATTCAAAAGAACTGAAAGCTGGGTCTTGAAGAGATATCTGCACACCCATGTTCACAGCAGCACTATTCAAAATAGCCAAGAAGTGGAAGCGAACCAAATGTCTACTGATGGATGAATGGATAAACAAAATGTGGTATATACATACAATGGAATATTTTTCAGCCTTAAAAAGGAAGGAAATCCTGTCACATGCTACAACATTGATGAACTTTGAAGATGTTATACTAAGTGACATAAGTCAGTCACAAAAAGACTATATGATTCTTTTTATATAAGATATCGAGAGTAGTCAAATTCATAGAGACAGAAAGTAGAATGATGGTTGTCAGGTGGTTGTAAGGAGCTGCAGGGAGAGGGTGATGGAGAGTTGACATTTTATAAATATAGAGTTTCAATTCTGCAAGAGGAAAAACCTTTCTGGAGATTCATTGCACAACAGTATAAATATACTTAACACTACTGAAATGTACAGTTAAAAATGGCTAAGATGGTAAATTTTATCTTATGCATATTTTACCACAATTTTTAAAAATAATTAAGGTGGTAAATTTTGTTATGTGTATTTTAGTAGAAATAAAAAGGTTTTATTTTTATTTTTTTTTTGTTGTTGATATGTCTTTTTTTTTTACATCTTTATTGAAGTATAATTGCTTTACAATGGTGTGTTAGTTTCTGCTTTATAAAAAAGTCAATCAGTTATACATATACATATGTTCCAATATCTCTTCCCTCTTGCATCTCCCTCCCTCCCTCCCTCCCACCCTCCCTATCCCACCCATCCAGGTAGTCACAAAGCACCGAGCTGATCTCCCTATGCTATGCGGCTGCTTCCCAATAGCTATCTATTTTACACTTGGTAGTGTATATATGTCCATGCCACTCTCTCACTTTGTCACAGCTTACCCTTCCCCCTCCCCATATCCTCAAGTCCATTCTCTAGTAGGTCTGTGTCTTTATTCCCGTCTTACCCCTAGGTTCTTCATGACATTTTTTTTTCTTATATTCCATATATATGTGTTAGCATACGGTATTTGTCTTTCTCTTTCTGACTTACTTCACTCTGTATGACAGACGCTAGGTCCAACCACCTCACTACAAATAACTCAATTTCATTTCCTTTTATGGCTGAGTAATATTGCATTGTATATATGTGCCACATCTTCTTTATCCATTCATCCGATGGTGGACACTTAGGTTGCTTCCATGTCCTGGCTATCGTAAATAGAGCTGCAATGAACATTTTGGTACATGACTCTTTTTGAATTATGGTTTTCTCAGGGTATATGCCCCATAGTAGGATTGCTGGGTCATATGGTAGTTCTATTTGTAGTTTTTTAAGGAACCTCCATACTGTTCTCCATAGTGGCTGTACCAATTCACATTCCCACCAGCAGTACAAGAGTGTTCCCTTTTCTCCGCACCCTCTCCAGCATTTATTGTTTCTAGATTTTTTGATGATGGCCACTCTGACTGGTGTGAGATGATATCTCATTGTAGTTTTGATTTGCATTTCTCTAATGATTAATGATGTTCAGCATTCTTTTATGTGTTTGTTGGCAGTCTGTATATCTTCTTTGAAGAAATGTCTATTTAGGTCTTCTGCCCATTTTTGGATTGGGTTGTTACTGAGCTGCATGAGCTGCTTGCAAATTTTGGAGATTAATCCTTCGTCAGTTGTTTCATTGGGAAATATTTTCTCCCATTCTAAGAGTTGTCTTTTGGTCTTATTTATGGTTTCCTTTGCTGTGCAAAAGCTTTGAAGTTTCTTTAGTTCCCATTTGTTTATTTTTGTTTTTATTTCCATTTCTCTAGGAGGTGGGTCAAAAAGGATCTTGCTGTGATTTATGTTATAGAGTGTTCTGCCTATGTTTTCCTCTAAGAGTTTGATAGTTTCTGGCCTTACATTAAGGTTTTTAATCCATTTTGAGCTTATTTTTGTGTATGGTGTTAGGGAGTGATCTAATCTCATACTTTTACATGTACCTGTCCAGTTTTCCCAGCACCACTTATTGAAGAGGCTGTCCTTTCTCCACTGTACATTCCTGCCTCCTTTATCAAAGATAAGGTGACCATATGTGTGTGGGTTTATCTCTGGGCTTTCCATCCTGTTCCATTGATGTTTATCTTTCTGTTTTTGTGCCAGTACCATACTGTCTTGATTACTGTAGCTTTGTCTGAAGTCAGGGAGCCTGATTCCTCCAGCTCTGTTTTTCTTTCTCAAGATTGCTTTGGCTATTCGGGGTCTTTTGTGTTTCCATACAAATTGTGAAATTTTTTTGTTCTAGTTCTGAGAAAAATGCCAGTGGTAGTTTGATAGGGATTGCATTGAATCTGTAGATTGCTTTGGGTAGTAGAGTCATTTTCACAATGTTGATTCTTCCAATCCAAGAACATGGTATATCTCTCCATCTATCTGTATCATCTTTAATTTCTTTCATCAGTGTCTTATAATTTTCTGCATACAGGTCTTTTGTCTCCTTAGGTAGGTTTATTCCTAGATATTTTATTCTTTTTGTTGCAGTGGTAAATGGGAGTGTTTTCTTGATTTCACTTTCAGATTTTTCATCATTATTGTATAGGAATGCCAGAGATTTCTGTGCATTAATTTTGTATCCTGCTATTTTACCAAATGCATTGATTAGCTCTAGTAGTTTTCTGGGAGCATCTTTAGGATTCTCTATGTATAGTATCATGTCATCTGCAAACAGTGACAGCTTTACTTCTTCTTTTCCGATTTGGATTCCTTTTATTTCCTTTTCTTCTCTGATTGCTGGGGCTAAAACTTCCAAAACTATGTTGAATAAGAGTGCTGAGAGTGGGCAACCTTGTCTTGTTCCTGATCTTAGCGGAAATGCTTTCAGTTTTTCACCATTGAGGATGATGTTGGCTGTGGGTTTGTCATATATGGCCTTTATTATGTTGAGGAAAGTTCCCTCTATGCCTACTTTCTGCAAGGTTTTTATCATAAATCGGTGTTGAATTTTGTCGAAAGCTTTGTCTGCATCTATTGAGATGACCATATGGTTTTTCTCCTTCAATTTGTTAATATGGTGTATCACATTGATTGATTTGTGTATATTTAAGAATCCTTGCATTCCTGGAATAAACCCCACTTGATCATAGTGTATGATCCTTTTAATGTGCTGTTGGATTCTGTTTGCTAGTATTTTGTTCAGGATTTTTGCATCTGTGTTCATCAGTGATATTGGCCTGTAGTTTTCTTTCTTTGTGACATCCTTGTCTGGTTTTGGTATCAGGGTGATGGTGGCCTTGTAGAATAAGTTTGGGAGTGTTCCTCCCTCTGCTATATTTTGGAAGAGTTTGAGAAGGATAGGTGTTAGCTCTTCTCTAAATGTTTGATAGAATTCGCCTGTGAATCCATCTGGTCCTGGGCTTTTGTTTGTTGGAAGATTTTTAATCACAGTTTCCATTTCAGTGCTTGTGATTGGTCTGTTCATATTTTCTATTTCTTCCTGATTCAGTCTTGGCAGGTTGTGCATTTCTAAGAATTTGTCCATTTCTTCCAGGTTGTCCACTTTATTGGCATAGATTTACTTGTAGTAATCTCTCATGATCTTTTGTATTTCTGCAGTGTCAATTGTTACTTCTCCTTTTTCATTTCTAATTCTATTGATTTGAGTCTTCTCCCTTTTTTTACTTGATGAGTCTGGCTAATGGTTTATCAATTTTGTTTATCTTCTCAAAGAACCAGCTTTTAGTTTTATTGATCTTTGCTATCATTTCCTTCATTTCTTTTTCATTTATTTCTGATCTGATCTTTATGATTTCTTTCCTTCTGTGAACTTTGGGGTTTTTTTGTTCTTCTTTCTCTAATTGCTTTAGGTGCAAGGTTGGGTTGTTTATTCGAGATGTTTTCTGTTTCTTAAGGTAGGATTGTATTGCTACAAACTTCCCTCTTAGAACTGCTTTTGCTGCATCCCATAGGTTTTGGGTCGTCGTGTCTCCATTGTCATTTGTTTCTAGGTATTTTTTGATTTCCTCTTTGATTTCTTCAGTGATCACTTTGTTATTAAGTAGTGTATTGTTTAGCCTCCATGTGTTTGTATTTTTTACAGATCTTTTCCTGTAACTGATATCTAGTCTCATAGCATTGTGGTCGGGAAAGATACTTGATACAATTTCAATTTTCTTAAATTTACCAAGGCTTGATTTGTGACCCAAGATATGATCTATCCTGGAGAATGTTCCATGAGCACTTGCGAAAAATGTGTATTCTGTTGTTTTTGATTGGATTGTTTTTGATGGAATAATTGTTTTAAATGATAAAAAAAAGGGTAATTAACACCAATTTTACACAATCTTGTCCAGAAAATAGAAGAGAAGAAAAAACTTCCCAACTCATTTTATGAAGCCAGTGCTACTGATACCAAAAGCACGTAAACAGTTTCAAAAAAAGAATATGACATACTAATATCTCTCATGATGTTAGACACAAAAATCCTCAACAAAATATTTGCAAACTAAATCCAACAATGTATAGAAAGAAATACACACTATAACAAAGTAGAATTTATTATAGGTATGCAAAGCTGCTTCAACACTTGAAAATCAATCAATATAACTCCCATATCAAGCAGCTAAGGAAGAAAAATCATATAATATTTATTGACGCAGAAAAAGCATTTGAAAAAATTCTATTTTTGATAAAAACTCTCAGCATGTTAGAAATAGAGGGGAACTACTTGATACAGAACATCTCCAAAAAACCTATAGTTAACATTATACTTAGTGCTGAAACATTATACTTAGTGGTAAAACACTGAATATTTTCCCCTAAGATTGGAAGCAAAACACTCTCATGCAACACAGGTACTGGGAGTTACAGCCATTGTAATAAGGCAAGAAAAAGAAACAGTCATATAAACTGGAAAGAAATACAATTTTTTATATTTGCAAATGACCTGAAATACTTAGGTGTAAATCTAACAAAAGACTTACAAGACTTGTATGTCAAAAATTATAAAATGCTTATGGAAGAAATCAAAGAATGCCTAAATAAATGTATAGACATACTGTGTGCATGCATTGGAAGATCTAATATAGTAAATACATTAATATTCCTCAAACTCATCTGTAAGTTTAATAAAATTCCTTTCAAAATCCCAGAAAGATTATTTGTAAACAAAGACAAGTTTAGTCTAAAATTTATATAGATAGGCAAAGGCCCTAGAATAGCTAAAACAATCTTGAAGAACAAAGTGAGAAGAATCATTCCACATGATATTACAACTTATTATTACAGCTACAGTACTTGGTGTTGGTGGGACAACAGACATAGATCAGTGGAACCGAATAGAAAACCCTGAAATATACCCACACAAATAGACTATTTCAATTTTTTTTAAAGTTGCAAAAGCAATGAAATGAGGGAAAACCGTCTTTTCAACAAATGGTGCTGGAGCAATTGGACAACCATAGGCCAAAAAAATGAACCTCAACCCAAACGTCTCACTTTGCACAAAAATTAACTCAAAAAGGATTATGGATTTAAATGTCCAATGTAAAACTATAAAACTATGGAGGAAAAAAAAAAGAAAATCTTCAATATCTATGGCTAGGCCAAGGGTTCTTGACACTAAAAGCTCAGTACATAAAAGGAAAAATTGATCAACTGAACCTCATCAAAATTAAAAATTTTTGAGCTATAAAAGATCATGTAAAAACAATGAAAAGACAAGCTACATGCTAACAGAAAATATTTACAAACCACATATGTAACAAAGGACTAGTATCTAGAATTTATAAAGAGCTCTCAAACTCAACAGTAAAGGAACAAGCCAATCAAAAACTGGACAAAAACCATGAATAGATATCCTACTGAGGAGGCTTTACAGACGTCCAGGAAGCACATGAAAAGATATTCAACAACTTTAGCCATCAGGGAAATGAAAATTAAAATCATGAGATATTACACACCTATCAGAATGGCTAACACGTAAAAATAGTGAAAACACCAAGTGCCGGCAAGAATGCAGAGAAATTTTATCACCCATTGATTGCTGGTGGGAATGTAAAACGGTGCAGCCATTCTAAAAAACAGTATAGTAGTTTCTTATAAAACTAAACATGCAATTACCATAGTACTCAGCAAGTGTAGTTTATTTATCCCAGGGGAATGAAAACTGGTATAAAAATATTCATAGATTATCTTATTTGAATAACCCCAAACTGGAATCAATCCAGATGTTCCTCAACAGGTGAATGTTTAAACAAACTGTGGTACATACATACCACAGAATTTTTTAGTATTTGCTTTATTGTTTCATCACTATTCAGCAATAAAAGGCACAAACTGACATACGCAACAATTTGGATGAATCTACAGGGAATTAAGCTAAGTGGAAAAAAAAATCCCAAAAGATTAAATACCATATGATTCCATTTATGTAAAATGTTTGAGATGGTAAAATTTTGGAAAAAAAGATAAGATTAGTAGTTGCTAGGGCACAGGGATGGGAGTTGAGGAGTGAGCAGGGAGTTGAGTGTGGTTTTAAAAGGGCAACCTGAGAGGTCCTTCTGGTAATGGAACTGTTCAGTATCTTGACAATAAACTTACAATGAGATGTACAGAGCTAAACAAACACACACACAAACAAATGTATACAAGTAAAACTGGAGAAATCTGAATAAGATCAGTGGAGTCTTATCAATGTTAAGATCCTGATTGTGATACTATACTACAGTTCTGCAAAATTTTACTATTGGGGGAAACTAGTTAAATGGTACATGGGATCTGGCTGTATTATTTATTACAACTGCATGTGAATCTACAACTATCTCAATAAAAACTTCAGCTGAAAAAAAGGCTATGTATTATATGATTCCATTTATATGACATTCCAGAAAAGTAAAAAAAACTACAGGGACAGAAAACAGATCAGTGGTTGCCAAAAGGTGAGAGTCAGGGGAAGGTTTGAGGGATTCAAAAATTTTTGGGGGGGGGGGCGGTTATGGAACTGTTGTATATTCTGATTGTGTTGACAGTTATGTAACCGTAGTGTTTGTCAAACACAGAAATGTATACTAAAAGGGTAGAACTATATGTCAATTATATCTCAGTAAACCTGATTTTAAACAAAGGACACTACTAAAAAATAATCATTTAGCAGGACCAATCAAGAAAAAAGAGAAAAGCAGAAATAAACATAACAGGAAAGAAAAAGGAGATAAATACTGATATAGTACATTTTTTAATCACAAATATCCCTCATGTAATGATATTGAAGATCTACTGATAAATGAAAAAGGCAAGATGTGTATTTCTTTGTACCACTTATGTATAAAAAAATATGCACTGAATAGCAATGAGAACTATAATAAGAAGCTAGTGTCAGTAGTTGCCTAGGGACCAAACACTTGAGTGGCTGTTAAGGATAAAAGTGGGAAAACTTGGGTTTTGGTCTATACATTTAAAAAAATTTTCAAACGGGTATTATGTGGAAATATTACTTAGTCCAAATGAGAACTAAATAGAAGAAAATAATTTAAAAACTTAAACACCTACCCTCAAATAATAATATTATGAATGACTATAAAATTTTTTTAAGCTTTTCTTTTTTTAGTTTTTTTTTGATGTGGACCATTTTTAAAGTCTTTATTGAATTTGGTACAATATTGCTTTTGTTTTATGTTTTGGTTTTTTTGGCCACGAGGCATGTGGGATCTTAGCTTCCCGACCAGGGATCGAACCCATACCTCACTGCATTGGAAGGTGAAGTCTTAACCACTGGACTGCCAGGGAAGTCCCTGACTATAGAATTTTAAACTTAAAATAATTTCATAGAAAAATATAAAATTACCAACCCAAAACCAGAAAAGAACAGTAGAAAAGAATATTATAGTATAATTTTAAATATGAAAATATAGGGAAACATTCCCAAATAACATTATAAAATTAAATTCTGCAGTCTTGAAAAAGAACACTTAATATTTTACAAACAAGTTCAACTTGGGAATTCAGACTTAACTATAATTTAGCAATATAACTGAGCAAGTCTGTAATGGTACAGGAATGGACAAAAGATAGGGTGTGGGAAAAAAGGGAACCCTCTTGCACTGTTGATGGCAATGTAAACTGATACTGCCACTGTGGAGAACAGTACGGAGGTTCCTTAAAAAACTAAAAATAGAACTACCATATGACCCAGCAATCCCACTAATGTACATATACCCTGAGAAAAACATAATTCAAAAGGACACATGTACCCTTAATGTTCATTGCAGCACTATTTACAATAGCCAGGACATGGAAACAACCTATACGTCCAACGACAGAGGAATGGATAAAGAAGATGTGGTACATATATACAATGGAATATTACTCAGCCATAAAAAGGAACGAAATTGGGTCATTTGTAGAGATGAAGATGGACCTAGAGTCTGTCATACAGAGTGAAGTAAGCCAGAAAGAGAAAAACAAATATCGTACATTAACACATATATATGGAATCTAGAAGAATGGTACAGATGAACCTATCTGCAGGGCAGGAATAGAGACACAGACGTAGAGAACAGACATGTGGACACAAAGGGAGAAAGGGAAGGTGGGACGAATTGGGAGATTAGGATTGACATATATACACTACCATGCATGAAATAGACAGCTAGTGGGAACATGCTATAAAGCACAAGGAGCTCAGCTTGGTGCTCTGTGACGACCTAGATGGGTGGGATGGGGGTGGGGGTAGGAGGGAGGTCCAAGAGGGAGTGGACATATGTGGGGGAGGGGATATACACATAGCTGACTCACTTCATTGTACAGCAGAAACTAACACAACATTGCAAAGCAATTATACTCCAGTAAAAAAAAAATACATCAATGGAATAGAACAGGACCCTGACAAAGAACCATGAATGCACATAAAATAACTAGATCTATAACAGAGCTGGCATTACAGGTCAATGGTGAATACCAATTATCAATATGGAAGAAAAAAAACAAAGACTTCGATCTCTATTTGAGACTAAACACAAAAATAGATTCCAGATAGATCAAAGACATAAATGTGAAATCACTTTTAGAAAAAAGCCCAGAAGATTACCTTCAGTGATCTTCACAAAGGAAATGATTTCTTAAATAAGATGGAATAAGAATAAACTGTAGAGCAAAGCATTGATACACGTCATATTAAGTTTTTAAAACTTCTTTTCAACAAAATACAAAGTGAAAAGATCAGATTGAAAAGCTACATAAGAAGAATTTAAAATGTATAATGACAAAGAATTATAAGATCCTACTTTATATTTTAACGGATATATAAAGTATAATAAGTAGACATCAAGGATATACATCAAATTCCTGCCAGTGGTTGGTTACTTCTTGGAGTAACGAATAGGACTAAGAATAGAGGCAAAAACGTACTCCAATTTTATCTGTAATATTATTTATTTCAATGAAAAAATAAACTTGAAGGGTAAAATATTAAAAATCATCAGTTCTGAACAATGTGAACATGAGTGTTTGTTTTATTATTCTCAGTATTTTCTTTTTTAATCTAAAAAGCAAGCAAAAACAAAAAAGATAAAATTGGCTCCCTGCCCTGGCCAAAACAAAAGTTCAGACACCAAAGATAATTTCCCCCAAGACCATGATTTGGGAAGGCTGGCTCTTATTCTTTCTTTCCTTTGCAGCTATATTCAAATTCTCATGTATAACTCTAATCAAGATGAGGAAGGTAGCCTATCTTCTGCTGGGCTGGGAAAGTGGAAAGAAGTCACAATCAAATCCAAGGTAATTGGAATGACAAAAGCTGTAAGCAACAGGGAGAGCTAACATTTCAGAGGCTGTCCATGGTGTGCCAAGGAGAAAGCCCCTTTTGTTTCTCATCAGACTCGCAGCTGAATGTGAGGAGTGCTGTGTCACGGCCCTTGTCAGAGGATGATGGAGCCTGGCAGTATGGAGAACCCCAGGAGATTCATGTCCAATGTAGGAATGTTCCTTCACAACAGCAGGTCCTCTGTCTGGAAGGAATATGAGGTAACGGACACAGCACACTAGGATTTCTCCAGCATCCAAGACAAAATAAGCCTTCATTGAGGTGGTGTCCAAATACAGGCTGCTGCCCTGCTCTCACAATAACATGAAGATACAATCAGCTCTATTTAGAAAAGCCATTAGTCTTAATCAGGAAAAAACATACTCTCCATATTTTAAAAAGCTGGTTACCACTAATGACAATCCAATAAGCATTTGAGAAATGCCTACTATAATCCTTGACATAATAAATAAGGATTTCCCAGGGCACAGTTTAGGGACTCCTTGGGACAAACACAAAGTGAGGTACTGAAGTAGAATAAAAGCAAAGAAATGCCTGTAAGAAAACCTATTTCTGGCTTTGCCACTCTGTCTCTGACAACAGCATTTCCTCCTGTCAAATAATTGTTCACTGTAGCTATGCCTCTAACTCCTCTTCATGTAAACCAAAATTCTAAAGTCTGGAAAAAGACACCCCAAATCAATGAATTTACTTTCCCTGACCGTGCTCAAAAACAAAAAGAAACCACTGGACCCCCAAAAGATACATGATATGTTGATTTCTAAAAGAAAAGTTACATGGTTTTTCTTTTTTGTTTCTCTTTTAAAATAAACAGAGGGGGACTGTATTAGTTAAGTGCTAAATAAGTAATTTAAATTCAGTCTCTCAGGATATTCAGAGATAAAGCAAATACAAAATAAAAGAAGAGCTGATAAATATAGGCAATGTGGACAGACATCTGATAAATGGCGAGGCAGAAATAATAAACAGGTACACTTTAAAATGTACCAGATTCATAAACGTAGAGGTTTCTTTCTCTCTAAATGGTACTTTTATACCCCTAGAGAAATCAGGGCTATAAATACCAGAAAACACGTGTTTTCTAAGGACTACTTCAAATTCTGCAGTGAAATTTAGTCTTATGTAAAGAGACATAAAGGACCTCCGATACACATATCCTCCTTTACTCAAGTCTCAGTTATTAACTAGGTCCCTGGGTCTCTCTCAGCTTCTCCTTCTAGATACAAACCAAAATCTGCCCACATAACTTTCCCATTGAAGCCTTTCAATGATTTCCCACGGCCCGCAAGAAAAAGTCCTAGTCTGGCATGGCATACCAAGGTCTCGAATGACCTGCCCTGTTTTCTACCTTCTTCCTCAGTGTTATCTGCCACTACTTCCCACTTAATTGCTTTTCACCAAGTCATACTGAAACTGCTGTAGTTCACTACATATAAAGAGTTATTCCATACCTCTGTGCCTTGACTTCCCACATACTCCCTTCTGTCTGGAATATTCTCCCTTCACCTTCACCAGATTAACTCAGTCATTTTCTAGAAAGTCCCACTTCTTCCAGCAGAGCAAAGTACTCCTTTGTGCTCCCAGAGCTTAATTTGAAGATTTAATCACCTTACTGAACAGCTGCTATATTGTCAGGTACTGCTGTAGGCATTGAGGATAGGGCAAAGTACAAAAGAGAAGTCCCTGCCTTTACAGAGCTTACAGTACAGCGCAAGGGAGACCGATAATATATAAGAAATGTAAGTTAGGTGCTGATAAATAAGAAAAATAATGGTAGGTTAAGAGAATGATAGGAGACAGAGGTGTGCTAGTTTAGCTAGGTTGGTCAGGGAGGGAGTCTCTGATGAGGTGTCAGAGAGGGAGAGAGCCAAGCAGTTAACTTGGGGCATTCTGGACAGGGGAAAAAATGCAGAGGCCTGAGGTGGAAGTGTGCTTGGTGTGTTGAGGAACAGCAAGGCTTTTTTTTCTTATACTTGAATTCTTATAAACTGGCTGCCATGTGGAGAAGAAGCTATAGGCGGCGAGGGTGGATATAGGCAGGCCAATTGCAATAACGAAGAACAAATCTGACTCCATGTTAGATCTGTTACTTTGACTTAAAGTATTGTATTCTATTGCTTTTGCTACAAGTTAAGAATGTTGCCTACAGCCTGAAATATACAGGAGAGCCCATTCTCACGGGCTCTGACCATTAAAAGTACAACACTTTTCATTCATATAGAGATTAAAAAGTTGCAGAACAGAGAATAACATTTGTCTTGTTGGAGGTTTACAGGAACATCATGACCTGACCTGACCTGACCTACTTGGACAGCTGCGAGAATAAATGACTCCCACACCAAGAAGTTTGCAACAAGCAGCCGCACCCCTCCCCTTTTAATATAAAAGAAGTTTGAATTCTAACTCAAGTAAGATGGTGCTTTGGGACTCCAGTCCATCATCTTCTCAGTCTGCTGGCCTTCCAAATAAAGCTGTTGTCCCTACAACTTTTCTCTCGATTTACTGACCTGTTGTACAGTGAGCGGTACGAGCTTGGTCTCAGTAACACAATTGGAAGGCTACTATAATAACACAGGTAAGAGATTAGGAAGGCCTGAACTAAAATGATGCTAAGAAGTAGTAAGATTCTATATGTTTTTGAAAGCAGAATTGAAAACAAGAACAAATGGACTAGACGTGGGGTGTGGGAGAAAGAAATCAGGGATGATGCCCAACTCTTAATCCTGAGCAACTGGAAAAATGGAGAGATTGAGAAAAATGTGCAGAGCAGGAGATCAGGTGGGGAGGGGAAGGGGCCAGGGAAAGGTAAAGGAGGGACCAAAAGTTCAGTTTTGGACACATTAGGTTTAAACATCCAGGTGGAGATGTCAAGTAGGTATCTGGAAATACTAGTCTGGAATTTAGGGGCAGATCAGAGCTGAAGGTATAAATTTGGCAATCATTTGAAATCAAAAGGCATGGGAAGCCACAGGACTGGATGAAAGTACCTAGGGGATGAGTATAGAAGAGAAGAGGTGTAAGTACCAAATCCTGGGATAACTGAATTGTTAGAGGTTAGGAACGTGAGGAGGCTCCAGCAGAGGAAATATATCTCTAGCTTAGTCCAGACGGCAAGCTTCTTGAGAGCAGACACTACTTTTTTTGTCTTACCTTCAGCTTCTGGCTCTAAGCCTCTTAGTCCATAGTAGGTATTCAGTAAATAAACTGTCCTTTGAAACCCAGCTATTAGAATCTAGAGTTATTTCCTAGAAGGTCTCCTGGTAAAATATGAGAATTCAATGACTGAAATATGACCAACCCAGTGAGGACATCTTTTCAACCACCTGCAGCACAAACTGAACTGATTTTGAAATAGCACACCACTGCTACACAAGCCATGAAGAGAAAAGGCACAGATGAAGGCTCTAAAAGAAAGAGTCTATTGATTGGAAAAGCAAACACTATGATGCTTAAAGGCCAAGAATCATGAAACAGAGATTTTTCGTCTCCTATTGTTTCACAAAGTAAATAAACATGAAACATATGGGCGATTCCTCACTTTGTGTGTGTGTGTTAGTCCATTATCACCATAAACAGCTACAGTAGAGAAGCTAAACTTCCAGCTCCACCTGACAGCAGAAGGCAATAAGATGATAACTGAGTGCCTGTAAGGAATGATAACACTCTTAATAAGTATGTCTCCTGTCAGTCCTCTAAACATTTTATTCCGTTCATCAAAAAAAGTTGAAGTCATACAGGTAACTGGAGCTTGTATTTTATTCTGAGATAGAAAAACAGAACATGTAAATTTCTGGATCATCTTTAAAGTCTTCTGTTGCCAAAATGACTAATCACATGGAAACAGACGTGTCTGAATAATTCAACTGACTCACCAATAACTTTGCTGCCATAAAGGACACCAAACTGATTATAAAGGCTTTTTATTCATGCCCTCAAAAGACATTTTGGCTGATTTTTCTTACTTAAGTCTAAGTTGAGCAGAGGTATTTGGTGTTTAATGACACAAGACAGGAAAATGAGAGGAGAAGGAGAAGCTCAGGGAACCTAACAACTAGGGAAGGATGCTGCAGAAGTTAGAATTTATAGGAAAATCAAGTTAAACACTGACTTTAAAAACCCATGGTCAAATGAAAGGAAATTTTTTTCCTCAAAATGAATGGATACCTCAATCCCTCCAAGGACACTAAAGCTCAAATGTGATTCTGTATGAAACACTGAATTATCCAGGCAGTCAAGTCTTCACCTTTTACTAACTATGCACTGTGCTATTCACTATTCAATGGCATTTTGGAGAGAAATTATGCATAAAACTTGGAAGACAATTTAAAGGTATGGTAAGTATGGTACTAATACCCTGTTTATATGTCACTCTCAATTCATAATGAATGTATTTTAGTATAAATTCCTTTGTGCTTATTTACCATTTCATCTCACATCAGCATGAATGCTATTATAGTTCTTTTTTTTTTTTTTTTTTTTTTTTGCGGTACGCGGGCCTCTCACTGTTGTGGCCTCTCCCGTTGCGGAGCACAGGCTCCGGACGTGCAGGCTCAGTGGCCATGGCTCACGGGCCCAGCCGCTCCGCGGCACGTGGGATCTTCCTGGACCGGGGCACGAACCCGTGTCCCCTGCATCGGCAGGCGGACCCTCAACCACTGCGCCACCAGGGAAGCCCTATAGTTCTTTTTAACGTGCCTAACACAGTCCCTGGCACATCACAATGGCTCAAAAAACATTCCACCAGGAGACTTACAAGAAAACTACTAGGGAACATGTACTATAGTGGGTATATGTCAGCTGCGGCTGTCCAGCATCTGAATGCCCTTCTGATTTGAGGGAAACCCAAGACAGATGAGAGGCAGAAACCACTTCCCACTACAGAAACTAAAGAGGAGTAGATATTCTCTTTCTCCATTCCCTGGAAGTTAGAACATGGGAAGGTGACATAAACCTAACTATAGCTGGAATTTTAGATATTAAGATGTAATGCAAGGACATAAGGTCTGACAGAGATTATTCACGGAAGATAGAGAAGAGTCAAGCATCCAGACACACGGCTGCAGATGTCTGAGGGCAATGAAGTTGAGCAGCCTGCTGATGACTGTGTAGTAACCAGTGTAAGAAGCATACAGTTTACATAGTGAGGTCTACAGAAATCTTGGCTGTGCCTTGCTTCCCCTCAATCCTGCCCAAGCCTAATTCTCTGATCTTGTCAATCCTGTGCGCTACATAGTATTCATTATTCTTTTACTAAATTCCTATCCTACTTAAATTGGCCAGAGTTGATTTCTGTTGTGTGCACTGGTACTAGGGAGTAGATTACTGGCAATAGTACCTCAGGTAATTAAGGGCAATTTGGAATTGGTTTCTGGCCTAGTAGAGGCCAGTGAATATCATATTAGTTTTCATAGAAGGGATTCTGCAAATCCTTGACATGGAGTGGTGAAATAAGTAATTATCACTTGAGTTCACACGAAATGCTCTAGGAGACTGAGAGAGTGCTGTCAAGAATAAAACAACATGAAGGGAATGAAAAATTCAAGACTATGGGCATCTGCTATTCTAAGCGCACAAGGCAGCTTACATAAAGGGAATATTAAGGTCGAGTTCCTATAAACTAGGCTTCAGGCACAGACTGAAACCGAGGTACTTTTAAGAAAAGGATCTTTTCTCTCTTACAACAACAGAGCTGAGGTAGCTATGAAAACAAATACACAAGGTTTGATGCTCTAGGTTGCTGAATTAGAGGTCAGTTAAACTTGCATCTATATTGGGACTATTCCATGAAAGCTGGAGCACTGACTGGAGAGAGAGAGACAGAGAGAACAAATTGGAATGGCAGTGTAAGGGAGGATTCTGAGGACTTGGGAATATCCTGAATCCCTAAACCTCACCGAGGCCCCCCTTGCTAGCTGGGTCCAGTGTGACTGTTCCTCTTCTGCTTGAAAAGGCAGTAAAATCCCTCTGCTTGAAGGAATTACCTTGCGAGTGTAAACTAATTCCCCATTTGCCTCATCCTTCCACATACATACTCTACTGCACTACCATCAGATCAGAGCATGGTCTGTGGGGTGAATTACAAAAATATCAAAACATTTACAAGACTCTGGTCACTTATATGGACAAGCATATAGGAAATAAATACAGGGAATATAGGAAATGAGTGTGTTAACCAAGGAAAGAAAAGCAATTCTAGATCCAGCTGATTTTGCGTAGGTATATTACCAATGGTTCTGAATTCAAAAATCTAGCCTCAGTGGCTAGCTTCAGTGGTTTAGAATCATTTAGAGTGGTTCTAAATATTTGTCTAGTTGACTGATTGGAAATTGGACTCAGTGGTGGTCTATGCTAAAGGAAGTTGAGATGTCACAAATTATTTGAGATAATGTGGAAGGAGGAATTCAAAAACTTCAGGACAGGGGCTTCCCTGGTAGTGCAGTGGTTGAGAGTCCGCCTGCTGACGCAGGGGACACGGGTTCGTGCCCCGGTCCGGGAGGATCCCACATGCCGCGGAGCGGCTGGGCCCGTGAGCCGTGGCCTCTGAGCCTGTGCTCCACAAAGGGAGAGGCCACAACAGTGAGAGGCCCACGTACCGCAAAAACCAAACAAACAAACAAAAACTTCAGGACACAGGAATGATGGAAATTATTGTCACCCATGTTACCCCTTTACCCATTTCCATCTATGGACCCTACAAGGACTCAGAGACATTTCCTTCTCTAAGGCCTTGAAAAATACATTAGGGCTTCCCTGGTGGCTCAGTGGTTAAGAATCCGCCTGCCAGTGCAGGGGACACAGGTTCAAGCCCTGGTCTGGGAAGATCCCACATGTCACAGAGCAACTAAGTCTGTGGGTCATAACTACTGAGCCTGTGAGCCACAACTACTCAGCCCGCATGCCACAATTACTGACGCCCATGCACCTAGAGCCCATGCTCTGCTACAAAAGAAGTCACCGCAATGAGAAGCCCACGCAGTGCAACTAAGAGTAGCCCCCGCTTGCCACAACTAGAGAAAGCCCGCACACAGCAACGAAGACCCAACGCAGCCAAACATAAAATAAATTAAAAAACAATAATAATAAATAAATTTATTTTAAAAAAAGAAAAATACATTAGTGAGTAGAACACTCACATCTTTGGAAAACATTCTACAGGCCAGGGATGCTGGTAGGAGACACTAAAATCTGGTTGCCCATTTCAATTTCAAGAAGGAAGGAAGAGAAGACTGGTTCAAGATGGCGGAGTAGAAGGATGTGCTCTCACCCCCTCTTGCAAGAACACCAGAATCACAACTAACTGCTGAACAGTCATCGACAGGAAGACACTGGAACTCACCAAAAAAGATACCCCACATCCAAACACAATGGAGAAGCCACAGTGAGACGGCAGGAGGGGTGCAATCACAATAAAATCAAATCCCATAACTGCTCGGTGGGTGACTCACAAACTGGAGAACACTTACACCACAGAAGTCCCCCCACTGGAGTGAAGGTTCTGAGCCTCACGTCAGGCTTCCAAACCTGGGGGTCCGGCAACGGGAGGAGGAATTCCTAGAGAATCAGACTTTGAAGGCTAGCGGGATTTGATTGCAGGACTTTGACAGGACTGGGGGAAACAGAGAGTCCACTCTTGGAGGGCACACAGAAAGTAGTGTGTGCACTGGGACCCAGGGGAAGGAGCAGTGACCCCAGGGGAGACTCAACAAGACCTAACTGCTAGTGTTAGAGGGTCTCTGGCAGAGGTGGGGGGCAGCTCTGTCTTACCGTGAGGACAAGGACACTGGCAGCAGAAGTTCTGGGAAGTACTCCTTGGCGTGAGCCCTCCCAGAGTCCGCCATTAGCCTCACCAAACAGCCCCGGTAGGCACCAGTGTTGGGTCGCCTCAGGCCAAACAACCAGCAGGGAGGGAACCCAGCCCCGCCCATCAGAAGTCAAGCGGATTAAAGTTTTACTGAGCTCTGCCCACCACCAGTCCCTCCCATCAGGAAACTTGCACAAGCCTCTTAGATAGCTTCACCCACCAGAGGGCAGAGCAGAAGCAAGAAGAACTACAATCCTGCAGCCTGTGGAACAAAAACCACATTCACAGAAAGACAGACAAGATGAAAAGGCAGAGGGCTATGTACCAGATGAAGGAACAAGATAAAACCCCAGAGAAACAACTAAATGAAGTGGAGACAGGCAACCTTCCAGAAAAAGAATTCAGAATACTGATAGTGAAGATCATCCAGGACCTTGAAAAAAGATTGGAAGCAAAGATCGAGAAGATGCAAGAAATGTTTAACAAAGACCTAGAAGAATTAAAGAACAAACAAACAGAGATGAACAACACAAGAACCTACAACCAAGATTACTCTACCAGGCAAGGATCTCATTCAGATTCGATGGAGAAATCAAAAGCTTTACAGATAAGCAAAAGCTAAGAGAATTCAGCACCACCAAACCAGCTCTACAACAAATGCTAAAGGAACTTCTCTAAGTGGGGAACACAAGAGAAGAAAAGGACCTACAAAAACAAACCCAAAACAATTAAGAAAATGGTCATAGGAACATACATATCGATAATTACCTTAAATGTGAATGGATTAAATGCTCCGACCAAAAGACACAGGCTTCAGGCTTCCCTGGTGGCGCAGTGTTTGAGAGTCTGCCTGCCGATGCAGGGGACACCGGTTCGTGCCCCGGTCCGGGAAGATCCCACACGCCACAGAGCGGCTGGGCCCATGAGCCATGGCCGCTGAGCCTGCGCATCCACAGCCTGTGCTCCGCAATGGGAGAGACCACAACAGTGAGAGGACCGCGTACCAAAAAAAAAAAAAAAAAAAAAAAAAGACACAGGCTTGCTGAATGGATACAAAAACAAGACCCATATATATGCTGTCTACAAGAGATCCACTTCAGACCTAGGGACACATACAGACTGAAAGTGAGGGGATGGAAAAAGATATTCCATGCAAATGGAAATCAAAAGAAAGCTGGAGTAGCAATACTCATATCAGATAAAATAGACTTCAAAATAAAGAATGTTACAAGAGGGCTTCCCTGGTGGCACAGTGGTTGAGAGTCCGCCTGCCGATGCAGGGGACACAGGTTCGTGCCCCGGTCCGGGAGGATCCCACATGCCTCGGAGCGGCTGGGCCCATGAGCCATGGCTGCTGAGCCTGCACGTCTGGAGCCTGTGCTCCGCAAGAGGAGAGGCCACAGCAGTGAGGGGCCTGCATACCGCGAAAAAAAGAAAAAAGAATGTTACAAGAGACAAGGAAGGACACTACATAATGATCAAGGGATCAATCCAAGAAGAAGATATAACAATTAAAAATATATATGCACCCAACATAGGAGCACCTCAATACATAAGGCAAATGCTAACAGCTATAAAAGAGGAAATAGACAGTAACACAATAATAGTGAGGGACTTTAACACCTCACTTACACCAATGGACAGATCATCCAAACAGAAAATTAATAAGGAAACACAAGCTTTAAATGACACAACAGACCAGATAGACTTAATTGATATTTATAGGACATTCCATCTAAAAATAGCAGATTACACTTTCTTCTCAAGTGTGCACGGAACATTCTCCAGTATAGATCACATCCTGGGTCACAAATCAAGCACAGTAAATTTAAGAAAACTGAAATCATATCAAGCATCTTTTCTGACCACAATGCTATGAGATTAGAAATCAATTACTGGGAAAAAAACGTAAAAACCCAAACTCATGGAGGCTAAACAATACGTTACTAAATAACCAAGAGATCACTGAAGAAATCAAAGAGGAAATCAAAAAATACCTAGAGACAAATGACAATGAAAACACAACAATCCAAAACCTATGGGATGCAGCAAAAGCAGTTCTAAGAGGGAAGTTTATAGCTATACAAGCCTACCTCAAGAAACAAGAAAAATCTCAAATAAACAATCTAACCTTACACCTAAAGGAACTAGAGAAAGAAGAACAAACAAAACCCAAAGTTAGCAGAAGGAAGGAAATCATCAAGATCAGAGCAAAAATAAATGAAATACAAACAAAGAAAACATTAGCAAAGATCAATAAAATTAAAAGCTGTCTCTGAGGGCTTCCCTGGTGGCGCAGTGGTTGGGAGTCCACCTGCCGGTGCAGGGGACACGGGTTCGTGCCCCAGTCCGGGAGGATCCCACATGCTGTGGAGCGGCTGGGCCCGTGCATCCGGAGCCTGTGCTCCACAACGGGAGAGGCCACGACAGTGAGAGGCCCACGTAACGCAAAAAAAAAAAAAAAAAAAAAAAAAAAGCTGTCTCTGAGAAGATAAACAAAATTGATAAACCATTAGCCAGACTCATCAAGAAAAAGAGGGAGAGGACTCAAATCAATAAAATTAGAAATGAAAAAGGAGAAGTTACAAGAGACATCGCAGAAATACAAAGCATCCTAAGTGACTACTACAAGCAGCTCTATGCCAATAAAATGGACAACCTGGAAGAAATGGACAAATTCTTAGAAAGGTAGAAACAGAACCAGGAAGAAACAGAAAACATGAACAGACCAATCACAAGTAATGAAATTGAAACGGTGATTAAAAATCTTCCAACAAACGAAAGTCCAGGGCCAGATGGCTTCACAGGTGAATTCTATCAAACATTTAGAGAAGAGTTAACCACCCATTCTTCTCAAACTCTTCCAAAAAATTTCAGAGGAAGGAACACTCCCAAACTCATTCTACGGGGCCACCAGCACCCTGACACCAAAACCAAACAAAGATACTACAAAAAAAGAAAATTACAGACCAATATCACTGATGAATATACATGCAAAAATCCTCAACAAAATACTAGCAAATAGAATCCAACAACACATTAAAAGGATCATACACCACGAGCAAGTGGGATTTATCCCAGGGATGCAAGGATTCTTCAACATACGCAAATCAATCAATGTGATACACCATATTAACAAACTGAAGAAGAAAAACCATATGATCATCTCAATAGATGCAGAAGAAGCTTCTCACAAAATTCAACACCCATTTATGAAAAAAACTCTCCAGAAAGTGGGCATAGAGGGAAACTACCTCAACATAATAAAGGCCATATATGACAAACCCACAGCAAACATCATTCTCAATGGTGAAAAACTGAAAGCATTTCCTCTAAGATCAGGTACAAGACAAGGATGTCCACTCTCACCACTATTATTCAACATAGTTTTGGATGTCCTAGCCATGGCAATAACAGAAGGAAAAAAAAATAAAAGGAATACAAATTGGAAAAGAAGAAGTAAAACGGTCACTGTTTGCAGATGACATGATCCTATACATAGAGCATCCTAAAGATGCCACCAGAAAACTACTAGAGCTAATCAATGAATTTAGTAAAGTTGCAGGGTACAAAATGAATGCACAGAAATCTCTTGCATTCCTATATACTAATGATGAAAAATCTGAAAGAGAAATTAAGGAAACACTCCCATTTACCACTGCAACAAAAAGAATAAAATACCTAGGAGTAAACCTACCTAGGGAGACAGAAAACCTGTGTGCAGAAAACTATAAGACACTGATGAAAGAAATCAAAGATGATACCAACAGATGGAGAGACATACCATGTTCTTGGATTGGAAGAATCAACATTGTGAAAAGGACTCTACTACCCAAAGCAATCTACAGATTCAATGCAATCCCTATGAAGTTACCAATGGCATTTTTTACAGAACTAGAACAAAAAAATCTTAAAATTTGTATGGAGACACAAAAGACCCCAAATAGGCAAAGCAGTCTTGAGGGAAAAAAGCAGAGCTGGAGGAATCAGACTCCCTGACTTCAGACTATACCACAAAGCTACAGTAAACAAGACAATATGGCACTGGCACAAAAACAGAACTATAGATCAATGGAACAAGATAGAAAGCCCAGAGATAAACCCACGCACCTATGTTCAACTAATCTATGACAAAGGAGGCAAGGATATACAATGGAGAAAGGAGAGTCTCTTCAATAAGCGGTTCTGGGAAAACTGGACAGCTACATGTAAAAGAATGAAATTAGAACACTCCCTAACACCATACAGAAAAATAAACTCAAAATGGATTAGAGACCTAAATGTAAGATGGGACACTATAAAACTCTTATAGGAAAACATAGGAAGAACACTCTCTGACATAAATCACAGCAAGATCTTTTTTGATCCACCTCTTAGAGTAATAGAAATAAAAACAAAAATAAACAAATGGGACCTAATGAAACTTAAAAGCTTTTGCACAGCAAAGGAAACCATAAACAAGACGAAAAGAAACCCCTCAGAATGGGAGAAAATATTTGCAAATGAATCAATGGACAAAGGATTAATCTCCAAAATATATAAGCAGCTCGTGTAGCTCAATATTAAAAAAACAAACAACCCAATCCAAAAATGGGGAGAAGACCTAAATAGACATTTCTCTAAAGAAGACATACAGATGGCCAAGAAGCACGTGAAAAGCTGCTCAACATCACTAATTATTAGAGATGCAAATCAAAACTCACACCAGTTAGAATGGGCATCATCAGAAAAGCTACAAACAACAAATGCTGGAGAGGGTGTGGAGAAAAGGGAACCCTCTTGCACTGTTGGTGGGAATGTAAATTGATACAGCCACTATGGAGAACAGTATGGAGGTTCCTTAAAAAACTAAAAATGGAGGTACCATATGACCTAGCAATCCCACTACTGGGCATATACCCAGAGAAAACCATAATTCAAAAAGACACATGCAGCCCAATGTTCACTGCAGCACTATTTACAATAGCCAGGTCATGGAAGCAACCTAACTGCCCATTGACAGACGAATGGACAAAGAAGATGTGGTACATATATACAATGGAATATTACTCAGGCATAAAAAGGAACGAAATTGGGTCATTTGTAGAGATGTGGATGGATCTAGAGACTGTCATACAGAGTGAAGCAAGTCAGAAAGAGAAAAACAAATACCGTATATTAACACATATATGTGGAACATAGAAAAATGGTACAGATGAACTGGTTTGCAGGGCGAAATTGAGACACAGATGTAGAGAACAAACGTATGGACACCAAGGGGGGAAAGTGGCAGGGGGTGTGGGTGACGGTGGGATGAATTGGGAGATTGGGATTGACATGTATACACTGATGTGTATAAAATGGATAACGAATAAGAATAAAAAAAAATTTTTTTTTTAAAGAAGGAAGGAAGAGACCAAGCAGTGGCTTCTAACTAGTAGTGAGTGAGAAAGGAGGCATAATTACATAAATAGGCAGCGAGGCCAGAGTGGTAAGTAAAATACCTTGACTGTATAAATCTTTGGCGGTAGCTAATTGCCCACAGTCTATGTAGGATTAGAACAGGTTATCTCATTTCAGGGAGAGAGAAATGTGTTTTCATTTATACAAGGAATTTATTAGGATAGGTAAGAACAATTTTTAATATATAACTATGGGGAAAGTCAAAAGTGTCAGACTATAGTAGACATTCTTTTTGCTGAGTTGTTCCTATTTGAGGGGAAGTCCCAAGATCAGGGGAAGCAAGATTCTACCTCTCATTGCAGAAGCCAAAGTGGAGAAGATAATCTGTCTTCCCTATCTCTTGGGAGACAGAGTGTGGGCAAATGCCTTAAACATACCCAATCAATTGGTCAGATGCATAGTTTTGACACTTAGGGAATGAAGCAAACGTCAGCGAAAGATTATATTCAGCACTTATGGGAAAATCAAAAATCCATGACACGGCGGCAAGTGTTCAGTGGTTAAGTCCAGCATTGCAGTACCAACAGAAATATATAAAGAAGACTGTAAGTTGAAACCTTGGCTATCCTTGCCTCCCTTGGTTCCTGTCTAAACCAGGTTCTCTAGCCCACCTAGCAATTCTTTTAGTTTCTCAATATCTCTCCAGTAAAGTCCTCCCCTGATTAAAGATGATTTCTATAACATGCATTCAAGCACACTGACTACTACAGAGGCATAAATGCGCTTTAGGATAATTATGCCATCAGGGACAGAAACAATTTACTGCCTATGTATATACTACTTCCTGTAGCAGACTGGAAGATAAATAAACTATAATGACAGACATATGCTCAAAGCCAGAATATTTACTTCTTCTATTAATATGTTAGATTGAATTAAATGAAAAATATAGTTATCAGACCATTTTTTTTTAACCCCAAAAAATTTTCATGTGGTTTAACCTAACATTTCTGGGTTGTGTTAAAAAGGCAGTCATATCTCTCCCTACCCAGATGTTCTTAGCTAATTTTAAAAGGTTAGCTTCAAAATCCTTACTTAATTTGTCTAATATTTTTTAAATGCTTAAGCTTTAAAATTCAACTGATAATAGCACAGATAGTTTTACACAGCACTGGTTGAGCCTTATAGAATGGTGACCCCCTTAAAGTCTGTAAATAATAGAGAACTTTGGGAAAAAATAATGTTCAGTAAGAATGAATTAGAGTCACAGAAATCTGTAACCAGAAGGACAAAATAAATTTATAACCAGAGTGTGATTTGACTCACATTTAGTCCTAACTTGCATCTTGTTGGTTTGAAATTCCTCCTGCCGAATGGGATTTCGTATTATTCTTAAAGTCATTAAGAAAAGAATATAAATTTGGGGGTAACTGATTCTAGTTTCCAACACCCAGAAACCTGTTTGGGGTTTTTTTTTCCCTTATGTTTACGTATATCGTACCTGCTACATTTCCTTTTACATTTACAGAATATAAAAGGTAGTTTCTCACCAAACAATACATATTTACTTTTCATATACTTAAAGGTACTAATTTAGGCCTCAGCATTTCGCTTCCTACTCAACCATCCTAATTCCTTTAATATTTCCTCAGGAGTCTATTTTCTAGTCCCTTTCTCATATTCTCTAAACCTCAGGCACATTTGTCAAATCTTCCAAACTGCAGAACATAGTATATCTTAAAAGCGGATGCAATGTGAAAGAAGAAACCAGTTTTGGGGATGGGTGAAAATGTGCTCCTGGAGAAGAGGATCAAAAAGGAATTGATGATAAGGAACATGGAGTGGGAACTACTAGAAGTAGTCAAATAGTACTTACCCAACCATTCTTAATACAAGTGCAAGGCTAGAAGAAATACACTGTGGAAAATGAGATAAAGCAGGTTTGCTTTTTGCGTTTCTTCCTTTATTTTTTAACCTATCACCAAAGTTCTCTAAGAGAGTCCAACAACAAATTATTAGATTTTGCTCTAAATCAATAGTTCTTAGGTTGCCTCAATACTTGCTCACGTGTTGCTAAGCTGATAGGGGATTTTTACCTGAATGGCACTTCTTCCTGTGGAACATCCACAAAGTAACGAATAAAAAATCTCTCAGAATCTTCTCGCTCACCATCAGTGACAACACTGCCATTAAGTTTGGAAACCGATGGCAATCTATAAATAAAAAGCAAAAGAGACATAATAAAAATATTGAGACTTAGAAATAAAATTATTGGTTTGAGGCCCAGTCTTATTATCTTGAAAGGACTCATTTGATGTAGCTCTGCTTGTGTACAACTACCAGCATGAACTAATGTGGTATAAAATAAAAGGACCAAAAATATCTAAAGTTTCATTTTTGATGTGACACCTGACCTTTTATAACCATACCTCACCTTTCAAAATAAGATCCTAGGCAGCACGGCCCAACTTAAGTATCGTGCAAGCCACACACGTAATTTTAAATTCTCTAGTAGCCATATTTTCAAAAGTAAAAATAAAACAGATAAGATTAATTTTAATAGTATATTATATTTAACCCAATATATCCAGGATACAATCATTTCAATCTATAATCAATACTAAAAAAATAACTAAGATACTTAAATGTTCTTAATACTTAAATGTTGTTTTTTTTATATAAAGTGTTTGAAATCCAGTGTGTCTTTTTCACTTATGGCACATTTCAATTCAGACTAGCCATGATTTCCAGTGCTCAAAAGTCCCCCATGGCTGATGGTACCATACTGGACAGCACAGGTCTACAAAGCAGTCAGTACAGGTTGGTCATATAGTTCAGGAATTCATTTATTATATTTACAAAAGAACTGTGTAAAGAAAATAAACTACAAGGCCTGCAAGACTTACTCTTCGTAGAAGAAAAGTATGCTGAAATTTATTTCTTCAGTGGGATATTACTGTGTATGTCAACAACTGGAACGCAGTAAAGATCTGGTAGGTATTAGTTGGTCAGAAAGATCAAAGTGGTTTATAGAACCACTCTTCTTTAGGGAACCTTAAAGCCTACTGTTCCCCTGTCAAAACTACTATGTGTAGTACACAAGAGAACAAATCAAAACTCCGTGGCCCTTTAATCTTAGTCAAGCCTTACTGCTGCTAAAGGCACATACAAAAATAAACCCTCATGGGACATTTCAGTAGTCTGGGGGAGGCAGAGGCTGAGACACGAAAGGCAGAGGAGTCAGAGGAAGAAGGTAACAGCATGGTGGTCACATTTAAGTCAATCTACATGAAGAAGAAAACACAGATGCTACTCTCGGTTTTACACTAATGAAACAGCCCAATTTTCAGGTATTTACACTTTAAATGACTTCTATGTTAACACAGAAAATAAGGGTAACTAAAATAGAGTTGATTCCCTATTATACCTACTTTTTCTTCATGACCCAAAACAGGATTTCAAATAAAGTATAAAAATAGAATAGATTTGTGAGGGAATTTTTCAGTGGTCTTGGCAGATCAATTATATTTCATTTTTCTCATCATATTGTCTTCCTTTTCCTCTAGGACGTGGAGCTACAGAAGCAGCTTCTTTAAGCAGCCTGTTCTAGAGATGGATAAACACACAGTGCACTCCCCTCACCCCCAAACAGTGCATTATCCCTTTAATGAAACAACAAAGCCCCGAGAAAAGAAAGCAGAAGAATCAGTACAACAGACCTGGCTATTACCAATTTCCTTCGCTCCTCGGTGGTATATGGCTGAAGAAGAGGAATTCCTAACAACCTCACTTCTTCAAGTTTAGGGAATGAGTTTAGTTTGTCAATGTCTTCCCAGGACCGCAAACCTAATTTGAGAAATATATTGTTTAAGTAAATCCAGAAAAGCACACAAATGAGAAGATAAACATAGCAAAAAAATTTATTTCCATTAATAGGTTCTGAAATGTTATAATGATCATAAACTAGTTAGAGATCCTGAAATTTTTCTTTATCCAAGGAAAGAATGGAATAAAACACCATAAAAACTTCCCTGCAACCTCTCTTAACCCTGTGATCCCAGTGCTCAAAGGACGCCCTTTATTCTCCAACATCCACTCATCTACTGATTCTCCACCCAAATGGCTGGTAAAGGGGGTCACTGGTGGTTTAATAAGCAGGATGGATGCCATGATTACATAATTGAAAAAGTGATGTGATCAACTCTTTCATCAGACAGAGACTCAGAGAACATAACTGTTGATCAGAGTGGACACTGCCAGCGTAAATTGCTACCTAACAAACACTAAAATGGGCAAGGTCAATAGAACCCGAAACTAAATATCATCTTTCAACTGTCCTCATTGTGGGGACAGGGAAAACAGGTTCAAAATTTAGAACAAACAAACAAAATCAAAAACAAAAAAACTGAACCCTTGGGTAGGAAAACATGAAACAAATTAAGATTGTTCAGACCTAAAAGGAAACTCTTCCTAGAGCTGTGAACAAATGTATCATCCTTGGCACTGGTAGGAAAAGTATCCCTGTAATGAGGAGGCTGGTCAGTTGTACAACACATTAAATCCATTGCAGAAAACAACGCAGTCCCTTCCTATTTCTATCAACCTTCAGCAAGGGTAAAGGCAGTGGAGCAGTTTGTGAGGACCCTGGTGCAAAAATTATCCCAGGTCACTGTCCTCTTCCCTTCAGAATGGCATTGCCATCTAGGAGGAAGAATAGAGTTAGCTCAAGGGATGTCAAGTTGTGAAATAAACAGCTTCCTTATGCAAATCACTTGTTTTTAAGACTTAATTCCCGCCCTTGTAATCTCCGTGGTGGAATAAACCGTTTATGTTTTTTCAGTTATAGGTCAGAATTATTTTTACTTATGTAGTTGTTTTAAAAATAGGCTGAAAGACAATACCAAGAGAATGAGAGGAAAATCCATACACTGGGAGAATGCATTTGCTAAAGGCATACTGATAAAATATACAAAGAACCCTTAAAACTCAACAACAAGAAAATGAACAATCCGATTAAAAAATGGGTGGAAAACCTGAACAGACACCTTGCCAAAGAAGATATACAGATGGCAAGTAAAGCATATGAGAAGATGTTCCACATCATATGCCATCAGGAAAATGCAAATTAAAACAACAATGAAATACCACTATACACATATTGGAATGGCCAAAGGCCAAAACACTCACAGCACCAAATGCTGTCAAGGATATGGGGCAACATAAATGTAGAAAGGAACAATAGAAAAAAATCAGGTGCAGGTAAGAGGGTTGCTGTAGATTAAGAGAGTATGTTTTATCTGTTAAAGATACATACTGAAGATTTTAAGGCTGAAATTACATGATTGCTGAAATTTGCTTTTAAAATATTCCCTCCAAAGGCAAAACAGTATGGGGGATAAATACAGGAAGCAAGATGCTAATAAATGTTGAAACTGAAAAAAAAAAAAAAAAAAAGGATGTGGAGCAACAGGAAGTCTCATCCATTGCTGGTGCAATGCAAAATGACACAGCCACTTTGGAAAAGAGTTCGGTGGCTTATTTCAAAACTACACGTACTCTTATCATATGATCTAGCAACTGCACTCTTTGTTATTCACCCAGATGAACTGAAAACTTACGTCCACACAAAAACCTGCACATGGAGGTTTACAGCAGCTTTATTAATTAAACCAAAACTTGGAAGCAATCGTGATGCCCTTCAGTTTGTGAGTGGATAAATAAACTGTGGTACATCCAGACAATGGAATATTATTTAGTGCTAAAAACAGGAGCATTCTATTAAGCCATGAAAAGGCATGGAGGAAATTTAAATATGTAATAGTAAGTGAAAGAAACCAGTATGATTCCAACTATATGACATTCTGGAAGAGGCAAAACTATGGAGACAGCAGAAAGATAAGCGGTCGCCAGGGATTAGGGGGAAGGGAGGGATGAATAGGCACAGAAGATGGTTTGGGCAGTAAGCTATGTATTATGTACAATACTACAATGTGTGTCATTACAGATTTGTCCAAACCCACAGAATGTACAACACCAAGAGTGAGCCCTGATGTAAACGATGGCCTTTGGATGATGACGTGTTAATGCAGGTAAACTGAAAAGTGTCACTTAGGTGCTGGGATGTTGATAGCGGGGGAGGCTGTTCCCATGTATGGCAGGGAGTATACGGGAGCTCTGTGTACTCTCTGCTCAGTTTTGCTGTGAATATAAAGACTCTAAAAAATAAGGCTTATTGGGGCTTCCCTGGTGGCGCAGTGGTTGAGAGCCCGCCTGCCGATGCAGGGGACATGGGTTCGTGCCCCGGTCCGGGAAGATCCCACATGCCGCGGAGCGGCTAGGCCCACGAGCTATGGCCGCTGAGCCTGCGCATCCGGAGCCTGTGCTCTGCAACGGGAGAGGCCCCAACAGTGAGAGGCCCGCATACCGCAAAAAAAAAAATAAATAAATAAGGCTTATTAATTTTTAAAAATAGGCTAAAATATTCATTCCTGTGATATACAGAATCAGATGGCAACAAACTGGTAATCAATTATATGTAAACACTAGAAAAGGAATGTGAGAATTTGAAAGCCATAGCAGGTTGGGATTCCTCAACCTAAATCAAGACAAAAGTTTAGTTTGTAATTCTCTGTACTCTTTTTACCCTGCCTTTTACTATCCAATTCATCAATTTCATTTCACTCCTTTCATAGCATGACCCCTTTAATATACAAAATAATAGCTAATATAATGCTATGCCAAACAAATATTTGATAAATACTGATATTTATCAGAGCATTTATGGAAATGAATGCCTTAAATTTAGCTAATCATTAGGCATCTGCAGGCTTCCCTGGTGGCACAGTGGTCAAGAATCCGCCTGCCAGTGCAGGGGACACGGGTTCGAGCCCTGGTCCGGGAAGATCCCACATGCCGCGGAGCAACTAAGCCCGTGCGCCACAACTACTGAGCCTGTGCTCTAGAGCCCGCAAGCCACAACTACTGAGCCTGCGAGCCACAGCTACGGAAGCCCATACGCCTAGAGCTTGAGCTCCGCAACAAGAGAAGCCACCACAATGAGAAGAGCCAGCGCACCGCAGTGAAGAGTAGCCCCCGCTCGCCGCAACCAGAGAAAGCCCGTGCGCAGCAACGAAGACCCAACACAGCCAAAAATAAATAAATTAGATAAATTAATTAATTAAAAAAATATAGGCATCTGCATGTCACTCTTGAAATTCATCCTGTAAGAAGGCAGAGCTGTGACTGACAGAAATACACTTCCACTGTATTTCATGCGTAAGTTCAGATCAATCTGCATGTAGAATGAGAACAAGCCTGTTCCTCACCTGCCTTGTGGAGGCTGATGGATCGCAGATTAGGAAACAACCTAGCCAATGAATCATCAGGCTCCTCAATAGCATTCACATGGTTGTTGGCCAGGACGAGGGTATCCAGTGAAGGAAACATAACTCCTAACTTGCGTATTTCAGTCCAGTCTTGGAGGTTATTGTCTGTTATATGTAGTAGCTTAAGAGAAGGACAGCAAATAGAAGGACAAGACACTGTTTCATAGTCATTAAGGCACAGGAAGAGCTCTTCCAAACTGCAGAGAAAAAAGGAAATATTTCATTGTTTAAAGCAGTTAAGTTTCTACTCTGCAGCTATTTTCAGTCATTCAATAAATAAGCGCCTACTATGTATGAGACTCTGCTAGGTGTTGTAGAGAAAATTATAAAGATGTCTTTCTGAAGGTTAAAATACAGCTGGGAAGACAAAACCTAAAATACATAAAACAGCAGAGAATGATATAACCCAGTACTAAATTAATTTTGTGCTTAAGTAAATAAGTGCTAAATGAAGCAGCACTAACCGTGAGTACAACAGTACTTTATATAGGAATAGGATTGAAGTTGTGGTTGGAATAGTCAGGAAAGGATGCATGGCCTTGAAGGAGGGGTAGACTTGGGTAAATTGAGAGGACACAGAAGGAAATTCTAGAAACAACATGAACAAGTATTTAGAAAAAGAAATAATAACTATCATTTATTGAATTCCTACCCTGTGTCAGGTCCTGTGCAGGTGCTTTATAGACTATACTTCTACTTCTGCAATTTTATAGACAATTATGTTCATTTTATAGACAAAAGTTTATCAAAGGTCATAAGGATAGTAAGTGGAAATGGGATTTAAAAGCTCATTCCATGCCATGCTAGATGTTGCATGCAGTGAGAAAACCAATCTCATTAGAGGGAGAGTGAGAAACTAAGATGGAATGAGTAAGTTGAGACCAGATTCTGAAAGGCTTTCATAGTTTCCATATTTAGACAGTCAAGGAGACTACAGCTTCATATATTTCTTTAAACTACTTCCTTTTAATATTTATGTGCATATGCAAAGAGAGATACAAACAAAACAGAACAGAGCATTTCTAAGCTGACAAAAGTATAATTTCCTGCTTGAATTATTGAAAGGAATACTAGGTCCATTTTCCCATCATGCAAGCTAGGCACTTAATCATCTGAGTGTTAATATATTTTAGAGACACTATGATTTTTTTTCCCTCCCAAAGAAAAGTGCTAAGGCAAAATTCTGGAATCAGGTAATCAGAAGATTAAAATGGAAAAAGGCTGGGTTGATCTCGAAACGATAAGTGCTTCTCAGGGATATCTTCTCGCCAAAGGATGACATATCCCATGTCTTGGTGCTACCCAACACTGAACAAGTATTCCAATGAAAATGTTACTAGATTACCCTCACAGCCTCATTTAATTACTTCATTTTTCTAACCTCATTCTCCATTCAATCTGCAGTTCTAGTATTTCTGAGATGGGAGACCAGCAGTAACTCTATGTACTAACACAGACGGCAACATGGCTCCCTCTCCATCATGCTCTCTGGGCTTACTCTGGTAACTCCTGCAGTATCGTGTGGACTGTCTCCCAAGAAGCTTTGCTGTTGTTGAGAACAAGTTTTCGAACCCCGGAGAAGGACCCGGCACACGTTCTTTCTAAAACCGATAAATTCAGAGGGTTGGAACTCAGGTTTAGAAACTCCAACTGGGGAACATTTGACACAATTTTACTGACCTGTGGAGAAAAAAAGGAAAAGCATATCAGGCAGTAATCAGAGCTTTTAAACAACAATCATACTCAAGAAAACCTAAGTGAGTGGGTCTCCAGGCAAAGGGCCATTTGCATTATGGAGTCCTATTTAGTGATAGTACCCGCAGAGAGGCATAAATAATTGTGACAAATCATGGTAAATAATTTAATCTCCTTCTATGAAATAGTAGCATAACTGAAAATTAATGGTAGAAAAGAAAAATTTTCCATGTTACCTTTGGCAAAGTTTTTGATTCTACTCTGTATAATATTCTCTTCGATATCACTACATGATATTTTGGAGAAAAGATCATTCAGATGACATTTTAGGCTACAAGTTTTAAAGAGCTGGGATTGGGTCATGTACAGTAATTCTCTTTGAATATCTCCTTCCTTCCATCCTCAGTAGAATACTAAGGCTAATTAAAGGTTTATTAAAGACTACATGGTAACAATTCAGGTATTCAAAATTGATCACATAGTCACAATCACTTAGAAAACAGTTTTGGCTTGGTTCAAAGATGCACCAAACTTTAAAATATATTTACTCAGAAGTAAAAAGCATCCATAACTATATTACAAAAGAGAAAACATGATCATCAATTTAATGATTTAGCTAGCAACTTGGTAGACAGAAAAAAAGAAAAGGAAATGAGCTTTACTGATTACTGACCTTAACTATTTGCTCTGCATTGTACTAGGTTTTTAAAATATAACTTATTTCACTAAATTCTCAAAACAACTTGCAAGATAACTAATATTCTTTTATTTTAATAAATGAGGAAACTGAGGCTCGGAGACGTTAAATAATTTGAGTAAGATTTCAGAGTCACAAAAGCCAAACCTAGGATTTAAAAATCAGAGCCATTGTTCTTTCCAATAAACCACAACAAGTAAATCATAAATATAACCAGAAAAAATGAAGAACTAGCTTAAACAAGTATGATATAAACACTAGAAGCCCAGTAAATGTATTAAGCATCAATCAGCCAGGCAACATGGTAACTGAAAGTTATGAGAAAAGGAGTAGAACAGAATAGTTAGGATTGGTTTTAGAATCAGAAAACCTGGACTCAAACCAGGTTCTAACACTTCCTAGCTGTGTGGTTTGACTAGTTACTTAGCCTTTCCAAATCTCAGTTTCCTTATTTGTAAACTAGAGAAAACAGTTCCCATCTATTTTACAGTATTGTTGGTAGGATTAGATGAGATACATGTGTAAAGCACTTAACAGTGATTGGTACATATTTTAGAAACTTGTTTCCATACCTACTGCCCAAGAGAATGTAAAAGCAGGGATAGTACTTACCTGGTTCACTACTGCAAAGTGGGCACTTAATGTTTGTTGATTAAATTAATGGCACAAAACCATTTAATAAATGTAACTATGACTAATAGGATATGTACAGTATGAACCAGTATCTCAACCCTGATTATATGTCATATCACATTTATTTAAATATGTCATATTTAAAATAATTATGAGAATTTTAAAAATATACTGATTCCCAGGAGCCACCATAAACTACTGAATCAGAAGCTTCACAGGTGGGACGAGCTTCATGGCTGGGACCTGGATACCTGTTTGTTTTCAGAGCCCCATAGGTAATGACAAAAATGTATCCAGTGTCGAGGACTATGGGGAGAAAGAAAAGGCAGTCTGCACTTTACATTAGGTCTGTGTACTATGTACTGTACAGTTTAGGAGCTCTAAAATCAGTGGGAAGTAAATTAATTCCAAGAAGGTTCGGAGAAGTATGTAAGAGGGAATGGTCTTCACACACACCAGTTCATCTATTCTAACACAGCGTCTGAAGTAGTACCGTATTTATTTTCATCTTATAAATGAATAACTAAACTATCTTTCAGAGGAAAATATACTAGGCTTCAGTTTAAAATGTAAAAGATTCATACCAGTCAGCATATATTTTCCTGTTTGGTCTCTTCTGTGACCAAATGGTAACAAGCATTTGTGTGATATATGGCTAGGATTTGGAGTTTAGTGTGTGGCCACGACACAGCTAAACAGTCCACACAAGGACCAATCCTTCACCGCAGTCTACCACCTGGATACCAATATATGAAGGCCTTTCATACATAAGATGATGACTAGCTATGCTTCACCTCTTTTAAGGGCAAAAAAAAAGATGAAAAGGAACTGTGCTCCAACTACAGCATGGAGAATAACTGCTAATTATAGGTACAACCCTAGTTAAGTAAATAACACATAAACCTTTGCTAACCACAACCCTTCATATTTTATTTTTGTAATAAAGAAGAAAACACCCCCCAAAGTGGAGACTATCAGAGTCTTTGAAGCAATTTCTGAAAGAATTCCCAAAGCTGGCAGATACATGATGTGATCTTCTTCATAGTCTGCATCTGCGCTACTGTCCAATGAGAATAAAGATTTAAAACAATGACTCAGCAGCCCTAGAATATCCTAAACAAGATAAAATTGGACTATAGTTTAATAATCCAAGCAGGAAAAATAATATATGTTAGAAGTAAATATTTTCTTTAAAAGGTTAAAATTAGGGCTTCCCTGGTGGCGCTGTGGCTGACAGTCTGCCTGCCGATGCAGGGGACGCAGGTTCGTACCCCGGTCCGGGAGGATCCCACATGCCGCGGAGCGGCTGGGCCCGTGAGCCATGGCCGCTGAGCCTGTAGGTCCGGAGCCTGTGCTCCGCAACGGGGGAGGCCGCGGCAGTGAGAGGCCCGCGTACCGGAAAAAAAAAAAAAAAAAAACACGTTAAAATTAAAAAGGATTTTGTGTAACCTTAAATTAATGATAATATTCTGGAAAATATTGTATTCATTACACAGGTAAATTTATTCATGGTAGAAAATATCTTAATAGTAAAGGCTATTATTATTCAGTGAGTGTCTAGGGCAGTATATTGACTTCTCTTTTTTAAATTCTAAAAATAAAGACGCTTCTAGCTGGAGTGAGTTCAGGACACTCACGTGCAGAAACATGGAGATGAACTTAGATCACCTTTTAGATCTCCAAAACTCTATGATTTAATAGAGGACCCTCTACTCTCAGTTTTGAAATGGAAGAAACTAAAGTTTTAAGAAAAATGGGGAAAGGGTAGTAAGATAACAATCTGTAATTTATACCCAAGCTATTCTCTATCTCACCCATGGTGAATTCCTCCCTCCTCTCAACTGCTTAGTGTAATGTCTTTTATAAAATGGTTTTGATAAGGAAAGGAGGAAAAAAGAGGTACCTTGGGAAAAGTCAGACAAAAATCTACTCAGCCAAAAAATTCAAATCAAAAGCTAAAAAATGCATCATTTTTTTATACATAGATGCCCAGTTTTAGATGGACAGAGACAAATCTTTGCCTCTCCCCAAAGCATTACACTTCTCGCTCATATTTATATTAGTCTCTGAATATAAAGCAGCCAGTAGTTTAAACTATCAAAGAAGATACTCATAACATTAGTGATCATTCAAAAACACTAAAAGAACCAACTAGATTATTCTGTTCCATGTTGGTATATCAAATACTGGCTGAAATAAACTTAGTTAATGGCCAGGGACAAATGATCTTCTGGGTAATCAAATACATGGGTTGCAATGGGTTGCAATGTAATGTCTCAAAACTGTGACCTATGAGGCATTTTGCAGCTTGGCAAAGAGTTTAATCAATCCTAAAAATCAATATTCTTTCGTTGTCGGTACTTCTCCCATCTCTCTGTGTTCTGATATATATTCTAGAAGATTGGGACGAACTACAGTTAAGGCTAAGGACAAAACATAAAGGAATGATGAAAACAAAAATAAATGGAAACCTGAAAGGCAGCAGCAACAAACATTCATTTGAAAACTGCCTGAAATCAGACTATAGGGCACTTACAGGAATATACAAACCGAGCACCAACAGAATACAAATAAACATGTGACCCTCTGGCTGTATCTGTCAATGTGAGCTGGAAAATATTCAGTGGAGACCTTTGTCTAAGCAGAGAAAAGGCTGAATCACCTAGTGTAAACTCTTGTGTTCTGATCCATGTTGACATTGTTCTTCTGAGGTAGCAACTATATCACTATTAAACTGTTTCTACCAGTTAGCAAAAGCTTATGTATGTGGTCAAAGTATAGGTCAAAGCACAAAGCACAACACCTTTATGAAATTTTTACTCCCAAAGAAATAAATTTAGGGGAATCAGCCTGTGAACATAGGAGCTGAAATGACTCAGGGTAAGAGCTGGTCTGAATTGTCACCCATGCAGGTCAGAAATCTCACCAGAGGCTCAGCAGGACTCCTGAGGGAACTGTAGAGAAGGAGGATGAACAAGGTCGCTCTCTTTGCATCCGTGCATGTGGACAGAGCATGCATGTCAATTCAGCATCTCAAAGGACCCAGAAGGCACAGATTGTAATTTGTTGAACAGTGAACTATAACAGTTGTTTGGATAAGTAACTCAATCAATAATTACATGGACAAATAGAGATTGCTCCTTGGAACAGCCAAGTAAATCTGTATATATTAACACATGACTTAGAAATCAAGTGACATGCATCTCAAAGAATTTTGGTAAACATCTCAATAAAAATAGGAAATATAACTGGTAGCACAGATACCAGATTAAACAAGACTATGAAATAGACGAATATAAGAAAAGCTAAAGAAAAATGGGTTATAGATAGATTTTTCTTAAACAAGAAAGCTGTCTTAGAATCTGTATCATATTTAATATCTACCAAGTGTCTCGATGATTAATTTTATCAACAGTCCTGTCTTATGGATGATAAAGGATTAAGTGAATGTCTTAAGATCACAGGAAAAGTTAGAACAAGTGGGCCTGATCAAACCTTAAGATACAATCATTTATTCATTAAGGCATTCAGCAAACATTTGAACGCCTAGAATGCCAGGGCTGATGATAAAAAACAAAACCCTGGATAAGATCATGGTCTAGTAGAAAAACTGTCAAGTAAGCAAATGATTGTGCTACATTGTAATGAATCCCTTTATAGCAACATGATACAGGTGTTAGGATAATCTAATTCTGCCTGAGAGTCAGGGAAAGTTTGAGAGGAACAGCAACTTGGGCCAAGTCTTGAAAGATACATAGGAAGCAACTTGGTAGACAGAGGAGAAAGAGAACAGTAGATTTAGAATGAATAAAAGCAAGGAAGCTTTTCATGTCCACATTTATCATGAGCTGCAAGAAAAGCACATGGCTAAAGATGGAGATAAAACTCTAGAAATAGCAAAGGGCCGTATGATAGAGGGTCACACTTAGAGAGTTCAGACCATAGTTTGTAGGTGGTGAAGAGCAGCGAAGGGACTTGAAGCAGGAGTTTCATAATCACACTTCATTTATTAAAAGCAGTCTGGTAGCACTGTAGAAGGTTAGCTTAGAGGAGGCAGAGTAAAACCAGAGTCAGGAAAACCCATTAGGACACTTTTCCAATACTCCAAACAGGAAATAAGAACCTAAATTAAGTAGGAAGAACTATTTTTCTCTTATTCTTAAGGGTAGCTTCTATCAGGTCACGCTATAATCAGGTAGGTAATGTTATATATAATAATAAGAGAGAATGTCATAATACTTTTATTTGTGCAACTTGGCTTAGAGTTACTCTGAGGTCAAAGGCATCAGTTGTATCAAATTACCAGTGCGACTTAAAATAAGGAAAAGTTCTAAAAGATTTGGAATAAATTTCAGGAACAAGAATAAATATTTTTATAGCCTTAGGTTCGAGCTCCAGTAATTTTTATGTCAATTTATAGTAATAAATATAGAAGTAGTAGCAGAGAATGGGCACAGGATGTGTAAACTAGTGAAACGGTAGAGGATTTAATGCACTGTTAGCAATCTAAACCTCTGCGGCCTCATTAACCTCTTGATGCCTGGAATAAAGTTCCTCAGTGCTTTTCACATTAATGAAAAACAAATCAGCAATAACAAGGTGCATCGAAAAATCACCATAGAGACAGTTGGAGCAGTCAGTTATTTCTCTTGAGACATACAGAGGAGAATCTCGAGCGAGAACCAGGATTCCGCAGCATACGTATCAACGTAAACAATGATACAGTGAGTTGTTCACCGAAATGCAGCAGTATAAAAACTTTACCTCGTGCCAGTCTTCGAGTCTGTTGTCAGAAAGATCGAGTTCTGACACGTGAGCACAGAAGGCAGCGATTTCTTTTTCATCCCCTGCACAGGTTATTCCACAGCTGTTCAACACCAGCACACTTGGGAGGTTGAGGCGATCTGAATCATGGGAGAAACAAAATACTTTCTCCGTCAGCCTAATTCTTGTCTACATACATTCAGCCACCAGGAATCAAGATCAAATTGTGTGAAATTACACAAGGACCTTGAAAATATAAGATATGCTGGGATCCAAGGGTACTGAATTCTAAGGGGAGACAGCCAAATATGGCCCAGGAGATCAGAAGAACTAGACCAGTACCCCCAAAAAGCCCTGTAGGTTTCACCTCCTGGCAGCATTGTTTATCTCAACTGCCAACAACAGAACCATCATCCATGCTGTCACCTTATCATGTGACACTAGATCCATGTGATTCATGTCAGGGCCACCACTGTGTTCTTATTGGCCTCAATTCTTTCTTTTTTTAATTTAGTTCAAAAGTATCATTCTGGATAGCTCTTTTCTCTCTGTCTGATTTGTATTTTCACTTTCTGTTGCCTCTGGAAATTATCTCAAACCATTAATAGTCTATCTGCTAAACCACTTCTGTTCTTCAAGTTCATATCACTCAAGGAATCTTCCTCGCTTACGTGGATCCATTTAAAAAGCTGTATCTTTCTCCCATACTTGTCCATCAATCATTCCCCTTTCATATCCATGTAGAATTTGTCCCTTATGAAAATCAGACTTTTAAAAATATATAATTATAATGAGAGAAAATGTTTTAAAGTCTTAAACCATTCAATGAATTCAGTCAAACTATTGCTTGTTCAAAAGTATGTCAATAAAATCACTCTTCCTATCTCTAATAAAAAGGATAAATATGAGAATTCAACCACTCTTTTCCCATTTGGTACAAAGCCAAGGCTCACAAAAGTATATTTCATTAATGGAAGCCTCGAATAATACGAACTTTCAACTTAGTACTTTCCACAGAATCAATTTTCTCAGAATGGGAGTGGACCCTGAAAAAATGAGCAAGTAAGAAGTCCACTTCTTTCTGCTGCTTCAGTTTATACGGATTGATAAGATAGTTGCATTGAGAAATAATAAACATTCAGTAACCTTTGGACACAGGAACTAAAACACTGTTCAATATTCATCTCCCATCACTACAAAGAACTACTTCCAATAACAATTAATTACAACATCAAGCTAAAATGCAAACCAAAAACACACCTTGCACGTTTCTAGTTGTAGATCTTTGCTCACATAATAATCCCCCTCCTAGAATGTCTTTATCTCCTCTCTAACCAAATTCTACATTCTTGAAGGGTTAGTTCAAATCTCGCAGCTCTGAACCCTTTCTTGATCCTATAAATTAACTCTCTAAATGTCTTTCCCAATCACTGTGCCGTTCATTTGACTCAACATAAACTACCTTGTGTTATTATATATTTTTGTAAATGTGAATACATTGTAATCCAATAAGCTGTAAGGTCACTGAGGGCACAGGCCAGGCTTGTACTATCTGCACCCTCCGAGTTCCTTGAAATATTATCACTCAAATATTGCTCTCACCCTATGAGTGCAACTAGAATGCCTTTTGGCCAACCTGCAGGAAAATAAATCCTTTCAGGTTTTCAAAAACACTGAAATCATAGCAAGGGAGAAAGACTATTCAACTCATAATTCAAAATAAAGGGAATCATTTGCAAATAAGGCAATATTCTGGTTTAACGTCCTAAGTAAGCTCCAGTAAAAAAATGTTTTAGGCCCCATCTTTCTTACCTTTCATAGGAGAGCCCTGAGGTGTGGCTGGGACATGGACTCCCATCCCAGGACCACGGCGGTAAGGAAAGTTTTCAGGACTATATTTTTCACATAATACTTGCATAAAACTCCTCCCACTAGGTTGATCCATCTTCCTTTCCTAAAATTCTACAAGAAACCAAGAAATCATCAAAATTTATTTATTTACTCATACAAGAAATATTTATTGAGAATCAATTATTTGTAAGGTACTAAGCTAGGCACTGCATACACATAAGACAGGCAGGGAGAAGAGTTAGATGCTGCAAAAATACAGGGGAAAGATGATGAGGGCCCAAAGTGGTACAGTGGTAGTACAAATAGATTTAAGATGAACTTAGAAAGCAAGCTTTTCAGGAGTTATAGGGGCTGAGGGGAAGGTGGAGTCAAGGCTGACCCCCAGGTTTCTAGTACAGGAGACTAGGTGACTAGTGACACAACTAAGAAAAAAGAAACTATGGAGAGATCTAGGTTTAAGGAGGAAATTGATGAATTCTATTTTATACATGTTCAATCTGAGGCATCTGTTTCAGGGGAACAGTCTGAAATTGGGTGAGAAATGTGAGCTAGCGGCAAAGATTTGGACCTCATCAGGAAATATCATGAATGAGAATAATAGGGCACTAGAACTCTCTGGGACACTGATATTTAAGATACAGGCAGAGGAAGCAAAGCCATGACGGCAAAGTAAAAGGGATGATCAGAGAGCGAAGTGTACAGCCAACACTTTGAGAAGTTTTGGTGAGAAGGGGAGGAAGAAGATGGGCTGATAAGGTAGGCAGGAACAGGAGAGAGTACAGGATTGGGGGCAATTGCCAAGATCTTTCCTCTTAAAATAGGAGAGAACTGAATACGGTTATAGATTATAGAGAAGCAGCAAGTACAGCTGGAGAGTCTGAGAATGACTGCTGGTACCTGGTCCTAGGAAAAACCAGCAGGAATGGGCATTAAAAAACTTCTAAAAGGCTGTTTGGTACTACCCATCTAGTACTCCGAACTGTTCACCATTGGTGGTGATATATTTACTTCACCATGCTGCACTGGTTTGCTTTTGCTTATACAGTTTAATTATACTGAATGTTAGGCATCTTTCTCGTGCGACTGTCCTAACTCCACCATTACATTATGAAGGGGAGCAGTGCCATGCGATTCTACTTTTTCAGTATTGGTTCATAGCATCTGGCAGAGTATACTACACACGGTAAGGGCTCAATAAATGTTGCTGAGAACTAAAATCACGAGCCTCCAGTATGCTGAGCGGAAAGAGAAGATGCAGGATCAGGAGTGGGTTTAAGTCCCACCCGGTTCTACCACTTAATAGTTTTGTGCCATCAGGCAAGACAGCGTATTTCTCTGGGACTCAAACGTCTTATTCTGTAAAATAAGATATTAATATCTATACTGCTTGGAGTTCAGCATTACTGTAGAGCTCTAAAATGTACAAGTGCACTATTGAGATTATAGAGCTCTTGTAAAGCTCTAAAACACACAACTGTTATTACCTGTAACAGGAATTTGTAGTATGGTAGAAAAAGCACATAAACAGAAAACTTAGGCTCTGTCATTTACTAGCTGGGTGAAACATAAGCTAGTTAGCTAGCCTCTCTCTACTTCAATTTTCCCACTGTGGATGAGCTAAAATTTTCCTCTTGGGTTTGTAACAAGAATTTGAAAAGGGCATAAATATAAAAGTGGTCTTTAAACTTGGCCCATTTTCTAGATTACTACCAGGACCACGAGTATTGTACTTTGTGAAATCAATTCACAAATGCCTAGAACACAGAGTAGACACTCATTGAGCACTTGTCCAAAAGTTTTACCCATACTTAATTTATCAAAGTTTAGACTACGTAATACATTTCATAACAAGTATATCACAAGTCACCTTGAAAATACAGGGCTGCCCTCGGTCAGGGTCATCATTTGGGAGCTTAAGAACAGAGCCTGTTTTAGGACAAGAGAGTTTGTTCTTTCTACCCAGAGTGGTAAGTATATGCTGCTGCCCTCTATCCCAGCACTGTGTCAAAAGTGAACTGTGTGGGTTCATCTAGGACTCCAGGAACTTTCAGGTGGAAAGGTTCTTTTTCAATGTAAACTCATCACCAACAGCATACAACACAGAGCAGGTGCTATGCCACTAGTGACAGGCATCATAGTTCTTATCAAAGACCTGTCTCAAGCAGAATGCCAACAGAATTTTCAGAAATGTTTAACAAAAAGTCAAAGAAGTTACACTGCTATCTTCCATGCAACTGGCAGTTCAAAAGAATAAAAAGTGTGTGGGAGGGTGCTGAACTGTCAGTGTCAAAATAATAGTCACCGAGTTTAAATAGCATCTTTTAACTGAGCTTCAGAATCACTTAAACTCCAACCTCTTCGATCCAAGGGCAATAATCCTATACACAATTTATTTATTTATTTATTTTGCGGTACGTGGGCCTCTCACTGTTGTGGCCTCTCCCGTTGCGGAGCACAGGCTCCGCGGCATGTGGGATCTTCCCAGACCAGGGCACGAACCCGTGTCCCCTGCAACGGCAGGCAGACTCTCAACCACTGCGCCACCAGGGAAGCCCTACACAATTTAAATATAGACAAGCTGAGTGTGGAATTAAAGAAACCTCAGCTAAAATTGGAGTCTGGACAGACCTATAGGCAGAGCCCTCACCCTTGCCACGCAACATTAATTACTCCAAATGGGAAGAGATGGAGGCCTACATCTCTGACAGGAAAGTGTTGCCTACTTTACTATCCAGCGGGAAGAAGAAAACTCTTTGCTCAGTGACAGCCCAGCCAATCAGAGACCACAACAGCCCAGCCAACCTCCATACTTTGGACTCCCAGCTGCCTCCAATGGACTGTTTGGTTTTAACACACTCCCCCTCCCCTCATTTCCCCTATAAAAGCAAGTTCCCCTTCCTTGTTCTCTGGATTTGCCTGTGGTCTGCCACAGTTTGCACATCTCAAATTGCAAATCCTCTGGCCATTCCCAAATAAACTGGCTTTCGCTGGTTAAATAACTGGCTATTATATTATTAAAATTGATATGAGGGATGGTGAGGTTAGAAACATATGCAAGTCAAAATAAGTGTTAGTAAGCAAGCAATCATGGGAACTGAAAAGTTACTCCTTATGGCCCCGTGCTTTCACAATGCTTCCAAATAGTCTGCTTTTTTTTTTTTCCTAAAGACTTAAAAGCAATGCCAGTCACCTTCACTGGTCATTTTCCAGGATACTCTATTGGAACAGCATTCCAGGCATGCAGATAGTGTACACAATAATACATGGGTTTTGAATTAGAACATTAAGACTGCAAAATGGATCAGTGACATAAATCTACTCAAAATCTGTTGGGGCAGTTGGAGGAGGAACAGTAAGTGGGAAAGGAAAACTGAAAACCAAATAGATTGAAAAACGAGGACATACAGGATGGAAGAAGATCTTTAACTGGAGACTTTTAAACGGGTTTTTTGGAGGTGGAGGGGTAATCTGTGACTTTCTGGCAAGAACCAGTGTCAAATAACATCTGACTACCTTCTACAGTTGGCAGAGGTCTAATACATTTGTAAAAGTGTGCTGAGTTGGTGCTTAAAGCCAGGGAGCCAGGAATCTAGGGTGATGTTGCTTGGTTCCATTTCCCAAGTCATGGAGTGTGCCTGTGAAAAACTCAACTCCTTTGTGCCTCAAATCCTGACTATAATATGCTTTCATAAAACACTTGGTAAAAGTGCAAGCTGGAGGATAAGGTGCTCAGCCCAGTCACCTAAGTAACCTCAATAGCTATCAATTTGTACTTTCTGTTCCCAAGGTCAGGTCAAAATTAGTATGAAACTCAACACAATTGGAAACAGAAAATAGGCCATGTCTGACCACGAAGAGTGGAAGAGATGCAAGATATAGCCTTATGCTAGTATGCAAGATCAATATTTACTTCACCAAAAAATTTTATGGTAAATTACCACACTTCATAAAGTGTAAATACTACCAGCCTCACTCACAACTTCCAAAAAATATAAATACTACCCCAGAGTCCCAAAACATGCATTTTAAATCTTATAAAAAATAGGTTTATCTGCCTATATATGCACAGACTACCTCCAGAAGGATAAAATAGAAATCAGTAAAATTAATACCTGTGGTTGACTCCAAAGAGAGGAAATGAGGAATAAGGTGAAAAGGAGATTTCCTTCTCACTGTTCAACCATTTGAACAGCCTGAACTCACCAGGTGCATACATCACCCTTTTTTTCCATATATTATCTTTTCAAAATACAAAACATTTTTAAGTGATTTATCTGGGAATGACCTAATAATTTGTCAAAGTATTTTTTAAGTCCTCATTATTATCAACTGTCTGTGAAAAAAATGCCAAACCCGACCATGTGAAATATATAATATTAACTTTTAAAGGAATTGGGAATTGAGGAAGAAAAGAAATAAAATGGATGGCCAAACGGAAATACTTTTGTAAAAGAGCATTGGTAAAGAAAAAGAAAGCAGAACAAAACACGTCTGAGCCTCAGAACTAAACTACAATCAGAATGAGAGGTAGGGTTGAGAAGAAGGGGGGAAAATGATTCGTGGTACTCTCAAAGTCATTACCATGGCTTTAACAAGGGCAAAGCAAAAGCTCCACTATGAAGTGTACAGAGGGGTGGGAAGAACACCCTCAGATCTGCCATGTTGCTTCCTTTGCTAGCCAAGTTAAATGTGTTAATAAAAGTTACCCAAATAGTTCATCCAAATTACTCAAATGGTATCCAAACTATTGTGACTCTGGAACCACAAGGGCCCCAGCAGGCAGAGGTTACAAAGCCATAGCCTGAAGATGCTGGGGAGCTTCAGGCCTCCCAGTTGCCTTCTGCTGTGGAGACTAACAAAAGAATGGGGCTTCCTACAGCAAGATGCAAGTTACTGGAATAATAAACAGTTGGGAACTGATTTAGAGTTCTAAAAAATAAATTGCAAGAATTCAAAATATGCATTAATGTAGGATGAGGTTAAACACCCAGGAAGAGTTTTCATAGCATAAAAATAATAGAGAGGAGGGAAACACTCCCAAGTAGCTTAAAATTATTTTCAGTCATTTGACATGGACCCATTTATATACAACTAACCAATCTCATCTATTCATCAGAGAGGGCAGAGAAAACCACATTCTCAAAGCTACCTGCCAATATTTTGCTACCAAATATGTGAAAATCAAACTTAGGTTAAACATTTTGGCCAAAGGCTCCACAATTTCACCTTAGGGTTCCTTTGGTCAGATGACATTTCATTCCAGGCATTTTTCTCTTCTCAGGTGCCTATCTCCTTTACAAGACAATCTGAGAATAAGAATTTCTTTACCACTTGTTTAATAAAAATGGAGACAACAAATATGTCTAGTTTTCTCTCCTTTTTGCACCTTATCAAGTGGTTCCAATTAGGCTTATTTGCCCATTTATTCGTAAAATGTGTGCCCTCACAAAGCTTACAGTCTCGTGTGATTCCATTCAACAAACATGAACCAGACACCAAATCTGTGCCAAGCTAAATACTAAAGAAAGTGAGAATGAATAAAATCCAAATGCTGCCCTCGGGGCATCCAAAACCTAGAGGGAAACACAGGGAGATAATGCGTACCTGAAATAAGCCACCCAGAAAATAGTGAATTCAAACACGAGAAGCAATTAACTTTTTAGAAGTATGATCAAGGAAGTAGGAGGTGAATCCTGAGCCATTTTGAAAGATAACAAAGATTAGGTTAACAGGTTGGAGAAGAGCATTCCAGGCACAGGAAACAACGGAAGATAAACCAGCACAAGAGACATTAAGCAGTATTGCTACAACATAAAATATTTGTGGGGAGCAGGGGAGACAGGAGATTCGACTGAAAGGTGGACAGTGGTCAGCTCATGTCTGACCTTGCTCAGGTTTGACTTTATCCCATAGAGATAAAAGTAAGAAAAGTTTTGATAGACTGCTGTGAATATTGTGCAAGGATGTGGGTGACCGATCTTTATGTAGAATATCAAGGGGTCAAAAATGATGAGAATTTAAAAATCCCTAAAGGACTGGGCAAGTAGGAGTTTGTTTACCTTAGTGGAAGCACTTTCAGTACAGACAAGGGAGTAGAAACCATAGTTTAGGGGGTTAAGGAAGTAAATAAATGAAGACAGTAAGTATAGACCATGCCTTTGAGCAGCTTAGATGGAAACAGAAGAGATGGGACAGATGATGAAGAAAAACCAAGCGTTCAGAGAGAGAGACAGAGCTGTTATATCTTGTTCCTTTTTTAAAAGAACAAAAGAGGAATTTATAGGCTGAGTTTGGTGGGTAGGGGCATGGAGCAGGTCAAAAAACTAACAAAACAAAGCTAAGAAAAACAAATATCATATATTAATGCATATATGTGGAATCTAGAAAAATGGCACAGATGAACCGGTTTGCAAGGCAGAAACTGGAGACACAGATGTAGAGAACAAATGTTTGGATACCAGGGCAGGGAAAGTGGGGGGAGTGGGGGTGGGGTGGGATGAATTGGGAGATTGGGATTGACATATATACACTAAATGTATAAAATAGATAACTAATAAGAACCTGCTGTATAAAAAAATAAAATGAAATAAAATCCAAAAATAAATAAATAAATTTTAAAAGAACAAAAAAAACAAAGCTAAGGAGGAAAATCTGGATAGTGTCAAAGAATCTCTTAGTATTACTAGCTTTCTCAATTTTGGGAAGTTTTTTTTTTTTTTAAGCCCATTTAACTTTTACTTTATGGACTCCTAACCTTATCCCTGCAAAACTTCCTTTTGTGAAAGACCTCCACTATATCTAAACCCTGCCAGATTCTTGGACATTTTAGGTAGCTGGGACTTTAGTTTGTTTCCTAAATCTTTCTGATCCTCAGCAAAAGTGTACCCAATAAAACATAATTACTCTGGGAAAGTATATGTGTATTTTACATATTTTTACCTCCAGGAAAGATAAAAATGAATAAACAAATAAAGGAATGGATAAAGAAGATGTGGTGCGTACAGACAATGGAATACTACTCAGCCATAAAAAAGAACAAAATAATGCCATCTGCAGTGACATGGATGCAGCTAGAGATTATCATACTAAGCAAAGTCAGAAAGAGAAAGACAAATACCATATGATATCACTTATATGTGGAATCTAAAATATGGCACAAATGAACTTATCTGCAATACAGAAACAGACTTACGGACATAGAGAACTGACTTGTGGTTGCCAACGGGGGTGTGACTGACCGGGAGTTTGGGGTTAGTAGATGCAAACTATTAAATTTAGGATGGATAAACAACAAGGTCCTACTGTATAGCACAGGGAACTATATCCAATCTCCTGAGATAAACTGTAATGGTAAAGAATATTAAAAAAGAATATATTTATGTGTATAACTGAGTCACTTTGCTGTACAGCAAAAATTAGCACAACACTGTAAATCAACTATACTTCAATTAAAAATTAAATTAAAAAATAAAGAAAAAAAGGGTCTATTGATCAGCTTTTTTCTAAATAACTGCTTTAAAAATACTAGCGACATACATTCTGAATTTTTAAAACTTACCAACTGAAAATAAGCAAAAAACCTATAACCCCATGTAGATGCAGTTTCACTTTTCATTAGCTAAGCTAAGCATGTAAATAAGTGTCACCAAAAAGCTTTTCTTATCTGAAGCGTATTTAGAGCCACAGCCATACCAGGAAGCTCTGGTTGACCGATTTAGAGAGTAGATTAAAAGCCTGAGGATGCACTTTATGGTGTATATTTTTTCAGACCATTTTTTCCATACTATATAGATACATGATTTTTACACAAAGATTAAATTACTTTTAGATACAGAGCTCTGTAACCTGCCTTTTCACTAAACAGCTCATGAAAAACTTTCTATATCCATAAATATATACATATACAATCTTTTTTTTTTTTTTTTTTTTTTTTTTTTTTTTGTGGTACGCGGGCCTCTCACTGTTGTGGCCTCTCCCATTGCAGAGCACAGGCTCCAGACGCGCAGGCTCAGCGGCCATGGCTCACGGGCCCAGCCGCTTTGCGGCATGTGCGATCTTCCCGGACTGGGGCACGAACCCACGTCCCCTGCATCGGCAGGCGGACTCTCAACCACTGCGCCACCAGGGAAGCCCTACAATCATTTTTATGGTCTGTAGAGTATTCCATTAACAAGCTTTTGCACCTGAACTCATGAATGACAGCAATCTCTCCCATAAAAACACATTAAAGACATTGTCCAAGTCAACATACTTAGGCTAGACAGTCTCATTCTGTATGGCACTTCTACCTTCACTTATCATAAAGTACATATACCTGCAATTCTATCTCAGTTACCTCCTTGAGCATTATGTAATATACCTAAGTGGATGCCTTCTTGGGATGAAAAGTAAGGAAAATAAATTAGTTCTAATAACCTTTCAGAACTCTTCTGTAGAATTATAGTTTACTAATTCACAAATTGACTCTGAGTATGCCAAGTGCAAAACTTGAGCGTAGCTGATAAGTCCATTATCATAACATACCACACCACCATGATTTCACACCCTACTATGAACCACCCTATTTCTCAGTTTCCTTCTCAACTGTATACTAAACTATATCCAAGTGAAATAATGTAGCACATCAACTTTTTTTGGTAGATTATTTTTTTTAATTAAAAAAAAAATTATTTTTTAAAATCCAACATTGCCAAATGAAATGTGAATTCAGACTCCTGGTCAGTCCTTGAATTGGGCTATTAGTAGGGCACTGTTACCCTCTTCACTTATCACAGCACTATGCTTCTCCTTAAAAGTACCACAGGTATTAAAATATCTAATCCAAATTCTTTATTTCATTATATTAGTGGCACCAAAATATCTAAAACTGTGACTCTACGTTATCAGTGAGTACAGCCCCAGAGCTGTCTGTATTTTCTACTAAAGAACTATACTGCATACAAGGCACATTTGATGTTGGACAAAAGACAAAGTTTTCTCATCCACAACTGCAAATTAGCAAACAGGACTGATTCTCACGCTAGTAGTCTATTCTATGTAGCACTCAAAATTTCTGATCCAAATGCACTAGCCCAAGAATTTTATTATTTTGATGAGAAAGTATTTGAGAGGAAAAAAATTTAAGAAAATACTGCTATTTAGATGTAAGTACCTCTTTGTGTGAAAATATTTCTAAGAACTTCTTTCTTAATTCCTGTAGCTTCTAACTGTCCAGAAATGTTGGCTTACACCAATTGTCTATATCCCTATGAAATTAGGCATTTTAGAATGCAGAAAAGCACTTTCCACCAACTTTCAGCAATCACAACATAAAATCTTTAATATTCACCACACCCCTTACTTCAATAAATTCCAAGGAGAGTCTGCCCTTATCCCCCTTCCCAACCCCTTCCCAAACAAGTCTGCATCCATCCCTACCTTTCTATGTGGCCCAGATTCAATCTGGGAAAATCTCAAGGCTTTTATGTTGCACTTACTCAAAATTCAGGAGTAGAAACATTTACTCTTGAATCGATGCTCCCCAAAAGCCAAGTGTCCCCAAACTGAGATTAACAATCATTTGAAAGACTAGTAATTTTCCACAACCATCTTCTGAAACAGCCAAACTGACACTTATCTCTATTTACAGGACATGAAACTGAGGTGACTTGCTCGGGTTTCCGAGGCCCAACCAGCATGCTAAGTCATACTTTCTGTATCCCTAATCTGTTGAGCCATGCTGTCTTCATTGAAGAAAAAAAAAAAAATTCATGTCAACAGTATGTAGCATCATGCACAAATCACAGAAATACAACTTAGTAAAATTTATGAAAATCATTACAGCCAAAATACCTCTTGTAACCATGTCAAAGTAACTGAACCACAAAGCCAAGCAGCAGTACTGATTGGTCTAGTCACCAAAGGGGGAAAAAATATTCTCAACTTCCCTTTCCTGCCAAAAAGCAATAAATATTAGTTTCTTGAATGGATTTGTTTTCATCAGGAGAAAATTGTATACACATGCTATCTTTCAGCTGTGAACACACAAGTTCAAGGTCAATCTGTTCTATAAACTCAGCTGTTTACAGAACAGATTACCCCATCATCTCTACTTGTGAGTAACTACAGAGGCTATCAAGTTAAAGCAAGGCCTCATTAGGAACGGCCTACTAGTTCATCACCCTGCAGCCTTCTAGAGTTTACAGACCATTCTGGCTCACAGCGAAGAAGTGCCAGAATGTAAACGTCAGCCACACAGAGAGGTTGCCAGAGTTTACAGGTTATTAAAAAAATTCACTAGCCCTTTCCATATTTAGTGCTATAGTAGTATTACTGCCCTATGGTGATATTGCCTAGTGGTAATAAGTGCTGGTTCTAGAACCAAACTGCCGGGATGTAAATCATGACTGACTCCACCACTCCATTTGACTACAAGGAGGTTACTTTGGTTTCTAAGTCTCCACTGCCTCACTTATAAAAGGGGTAACGGATAGCCCCTAACCCCTAGCTCATAGGGCTGCTGAATGAATAGAGATAACATGGGTAAAACAGGTCTCATTCCGTGCTTGGCACATGGAGAGCACTCACTAAATACTGGCTTACTATTACTCCTACTGCTACTGCTACCACTGTTACTACTCCCATCACAACCCAGTGAGCGTGGCAGCATTAATGTAGGGCTGGGGACTTATTTACAAACTTTGCTAAATAGATTTGATCTAATATTTTTTGGTCCTGGGCCTATGCTAATTAATGCCAATTAATGATTCAGGCAGTAAAATGTCTGACATTTATAATGTCACTCCTCCTTAACTAGAAGATCTTCCCTTCTCCACCTGTCTAAATTTTATGCATCCTTCAAGGCCCTACTCAGAATATACTTCGGAGATGAAGCCTTTTCAGATACCTCCTGCCATAATGATCTGTTTCCTTTGAGCTGAGCTCATGGTAAATATTTATTGCCTAAAATATTCAGTGGGCAATTAATCAATCACATATTGGCACAGACTCTTTTCATTTTTGTCCCATTATTAACTCATGCATAGTGTTGTGATCTTCTTTTGTTTGTTTAATATCTTTAGACTGTATAGCTCTTGAGGGTAAGAACCATATCACAATGCTCCTTTCTATCTATCATGGACTGGAACTTTGCACATAATTGGCACTCAATGAATATGCTAATCAGTCAGTTTTCTAATCACTTCTGATTGTGCGTATCAAATGTATTTTATAAAGTATGAAAAGCAAGTGTATTAATAAACTCAGCTCAGAGTAGTTACAAACAAAAATGCATCATAGCCACCACTGAATTACTAATTATGTCTACCTCTCCATGGGGATTCCAAAAGTTAAAAGAGATCACATGACAGGGCAATGAATCAGTAACAGAGCCAGAAATGCTTGCTTCTGAGCACAAGCTAAATTCTTCTGCAAAAACTACAGCCACAGTAGATTTAATACTGAATATATAACTTTGGTATCTATACTATATGTCTTATATGCAAGAGTTAATAATTTCTGCCATACTTCAGACCAATAGGCACAATGTAGTAACTAAAGAGGAATATATGCGCATTGCTGGTGAGACTGTAAAATGGAGCAGCTGCTGTAGGAAACAGTGTGACAGTGCCTCAAAAGATTAAACATGGATTTACCATATGATCCAGAAATCCCACTTCTAGGTATATACCAAAAGAACTGAAAGCAGGGACTTGAATAGCTATTTGTACGCCAATATTCATAGCAGCATTATTCACAATAGCCAAAGGATGGAAACAATCCAAATATCCATAGGCAGATGAATGCATAAGCAAAACGTAGTATGTACATACAATGGAATATTACTCAGCTTTGAAAAGGCAATTCTGACACATGCTACAACATGGATGAACCTTGAAGACATAACACTAAGTGAAGCATGCCAAACACAAAAGGACAAATCCTATGCGATTCCACTTATATGCGGCATCCAGAGTAGTCACATTCACAGAGACAGAAAGTAGAATGATAGTTGCCAGGGGCTGGGGAGAGTGGGGAACAGGGAGTTATTGATTAATGGGTACAGAGTTTCAGTTTGGGGACAAAAAAGTTCTAGAGATGGACAGTGGTGATGGTGGTACAGCAATGTGACTGTACTTAATGCCACTGATCTGTACATTTAAAATTGGTTAAAATGGTACATGTTATATATTTTTTACCACAATAAAAGTACTTCAAAAGATAGGGAATAAATAAAATATGTTACACTAAAAAAAAAAAAAAAAGATAAATACAGGTCAAGTCCAAAATGTCTGATTCTTACTCCCCCAGCACAGTTATCAAATTAATGCCAACAATTCACTTAAGGATCTTACACAGTAAATGAGGGATAAATTAGCCAAGTCTCAATAAATGCATTTTGTACGAGATATGGTTTATAATGTATACAATCTTACATTTTTCTTGGATTCCTTTACTGGTGTTCACATGGAAAAATATCACTAATGGATGAGGGAGTAATAGAGTTAACATTTAAACTACAATCTCCAAAGGGACTTGCCTTTATAAAATGTATGCCTTAAGTTACTAATAGTACCGATGAGAAAATATGATCCTCATATAAGTCACAATAATAAGGGTTTAATAATCTAGACCTGTTTCCAACATTTTAAGAATCATGATTCTTTCCTAAAATACTTTTTTTTCCATTTACCTATAACTAAATAATAATACCATGTTATAAATATAATAAAAATATTCTCAAAAATGAACTATCTTCATTGAGATAATGGCACCCGTCAACCAGAACTTAGTATTTGAGAGGTTCATTGAATTAAATCACTATTTTAAAATAAAATGTTATAAATATATGTCTGAGCATAGAGGGAAGGGAGAGTGCTAAAGTTCCTGAAAAACCGCCTCCCCAGACTTCATAATACAGTTGAGCCTCATTATTAGCAAATTCATTGTTTGCAAATTCACCTACTCGAATTAATTTGTAACCCCAAAATCAATACCTGCAACATTTTCACAGTCATTTGCAGATACTTGCAGAGTAAGAAAAAATTTGAGTCCCCTGACAGACGTGTACATTTCCAGCTGAGACAGAACAAGGCGTTGCTCTGCCTTCTTGTTTCAGCTCTCATACTGTAAACAAGTGTCCTTTTCACGGTCTATTCAGTGCCAGGTTTTTCATATTTTTGTGCTTTTTTGTTGATTTTACGATTGAAAAAGGCCCCTCAGTGCGAGGCTGTGTCCCTAAGCACAGGAAGGTTGTGATGTGTCTTATGGAGAAAATAAGTGTTAGATGAGATTTATTCTATCTAACTATAGTGCTGTTCACTATGAATCCGAAGTTAATGAATCAACAGTATATTGAATAAGGTGTCTTTAAACAGAAACACATATAAAACAAAGTCAGTGTATATATGTCCATGCCACTCTCTCACTTCGTCCCAGCTTACCCTTCCCCCTCCCCATGTCCTCAAGTCCATTCTCCACGTCTGTGCCTTTATTCTTGTCCTGCCCCTAGGTTCTTCAGAATCATTTGACATATATATACTACCAAATGTAAAATAGCTAGCTAGTGGGAAGCAGCCGCATAGCACAGGGAGGAGATCAGCTCAGTGCTTTGTGTCCACCTAGAGGGGTGGGACAGGGAGGGAGGGAGGGAGGGAGACGCAAGAGGGAGGAGATATGGGGATATATGTATACATATAGCTGATTCACTTTGTTATACAGCAGAAACTAACACCCCATTGTAAAGCAATTATACTCCAATAAAGATGTTTTAAAAAAACAAAACAAAAAACAAAGTCAGGTATTGATCACTTGACGAAAATGTTGTGTGCAATGACTGGCAGGACCCTAACCCTACATTTCCCCTGGGACCAATGGTTCCGTATTCACTAATTTGGTGTTCACGGCAACTTTACGTAAGTACCATGAATAACAAGAATCAACTGTACTTTGTAAAGAAAACTCTGGAGGAAAAAAAATAGATCAGTGGAATTGAAAAGAGAGCCCAGAAACAGGTCTATGTAAATGTACCTGCAAGCATCATAGACATCAGTAAGAAAAGGTTAAACTACACAAGAACTGTCCCAGGACAAGTGAACATAAATCTGGGAAAAATGAAAGGGAATCCTCATCTCACAACACAGAAAAATTCAATCCAGCTAAAATGTGGAAAGCAAACTTTATTCCTATGAGAAGAAAACAGTTATTTTTTTTTAAATAGGAAAAGAGCTCTAAGATCTTGATTTAGGGAAATATTTCATAAGCAAAATGCAAAAAGGAACCATAAAGGAGAAGTCAAATGAAAACCTTTTGATCATCAAAAGACTTTAAACACAGAAAAAGACAAGCCAAAAACTGGATGATAATTGCAACACATGTAACTAACATGGGGGAACTCCTAAAACCAATAAGAAAAAGGCAAACAACTCAATAGAAAAATGGAAAAGACATGAACAAGTATTTAACAGAAGATAAAATTCAAAAGACCGATAAATATATGTAAAAGATGTTCAAGTTCAATAATTCAGAAACAGAAATTAAAATCTCAACAAACTATCATTTTATATAAATTAGCAAAACTTAAAAATTCTGACAATACCAAGTGCTAGAGAAAATGTGGAAGAATAGGAACCCTTCTATTGCTAGTGAGAGTACAAATACCTTGGAAAACCATTCATCATTGTCTAGTGAAGCTGAAGATGTACATTCCCTGTGACCCAGAAATCCTCCTTCTCAGTGTAAACTCTACGGGAACTTGTAATGTGCACCAGGAGAAAAGTACAAGAATGTCCACAACAACGGTATTGTTTGAAATTACAAAAATCCTGACCAAAAAAAATGCCCTTACGTGCAAGAACAGGCAATTGGATACATTGCATTATATTCATAAAATGAAATGTTTCCACAGCAACAACACATAATACTTGATCATTTGCTATGACTGCTTCCTTATCAACGTGAATGACTTTTAAAAACACGGCTAAATGGATAAAATAATCACAAGAATATATACAGCACAATCCCACTTAAAGAAAATCAAAAAAATAGAAGATTAATCATCGTACTATTTAGCATTACATACATAGGTGATAACTGTAAAGAAAAGTCAGAGAATAAACACGAAATTCAGAACTGTGGTACCCTTGGAGGGTGGGGGGTGTATCATCGGAGAGGGGCACATGGGAGGCAAAAGCAGAATTCTTAATTCCCTCCTCAAACCTGCTTCCTCCTCCGCCAAGTCCCCACCTCCAGAGTTACATTTTTCTCTTCCTCTCACATCCCCGTAATGAACCAACCTCTAGAACACCCTAATTCTGCCCAATTCTTGCCATTTCCTCTACTTTACTCTGGGTTAAGCCTCCATCAACCTCTCACTAGGACTGTTGCAATAGCTTCCTCCCAGGTCACTCATGACCATATAATTCATTCTCCAAGATCATCCAAGTGATCTTTTCAAAATCTAAGTCAAATCATGTCCTTTAAACTGTCCAAAAGCTTCCCTTCACACTCAGAATAAAATCCAAATCTTTATCATAGCCTTCAGGGCTTCATTTTATTTGTTCTGTGCTTACTTCTCTAAACTTACCTCCTCCCACCCTTTTCTTAGCCCACTAGGTTTCGGCCAGCATGGCTTTCTACTTCTCAAACCTGCCAAGCTGATTCCCCCTCTTAAAGCTTTTACAGGAATGCCCTTTTCCTGGCTCTTGGCTTAGCTGGCTTCATCTCATAATTTGAGCCTCAAATAAATGTAAGCACAAATGTTACCTTCTCAGTGAAGCCGCCTCTAACCAGCCCATTAAAAGTGGCACCACATGGGCTTCCATGGTGGCGCAGTGGTTGAGGGTCCGCCTGCCGATGCAGATGCAGGGGACACGGGTTCGTGCCCTGGTCCGGGAGGATCCTGCATGCCGCGGAGCGGCTGGGCCCATGGGCCCGCTGAGCCTGCGCGTCCGGAGCCTGTGCTCCGCAACGGGAGAGGCCACAGCAGTGAGAGGCCCGCGTACCGCAAAAAAAAAAAAAAAAAAAAAAAAAAAAAAAAAAAAAAATGGCACCACTGCCACCAGCAATCACTTATCACCTCACCCTCTTTCATTCTTGACAGCACTTATCCCGATCTATTAATTTAGTGATAAACTCCACCCAGAACCAAAGTCCCACAAAAGCAGGGATCTGTCAGTCCAGTTCAGTGTGGTACAAAGCAGTGTCAGGCGCATGGCAACGAATATCTGTTGGCTGAACAAAAAAGGGAATTTTTACTTTGAATAAATATGAAGTAGTATTTTCTGACAGTGACATGAAAATCACGAAAACCAGTGAGAGGTATTACAGATGGAAAGAAACTTTGAAAATCACTGGAAAAGCATTAATCTAAGAGGAATTATAGTTGAAGCCTTTTCTCAACATTACTAGTACTAGATCACATTCCTAAGGACCATTAACGAATGATTAGTGAAAGTTTCATATAGCCAGAGTCCTGAGTTATGGAGGTGTGGCATCTGTTTAACTCTCCTAATTCAACCTGAGTTCAGTTATGAATCTGCGCTGAAATTTGAGCAAGTTATTTGCCTCGCTACGCCTGCTCTCTCATTTGTAAAATGAAACCATTAATAGCTATTTCATAGAGTCATTGTGAAGTTTAAATGAAAAAAAAAAAAGTGTTTAAAGCATCTAGCTGCACCTGGCCTAGCAAGTGGTCAATAAATCGTAGTTATTATTATGAAAACTGAGTAGGAAAGTCCAGAAAAGTGGGAGAGCTTATGAGTCAAATAACCCCCAGGCACCTTCTGCTTCTAGCGGAGGTAGACTATATCCAATGTACTGGGACCATAGGCCAGGACTAAATCCTTTTCCCTCCAAAAAGAAGACCAATGTACACAAGGGTAATACATAAGTATGGACAAAGCACTTTGAAAACACCAAGGGAGTGACTCTCTTCAAGAAGGTCAGCCACACATAAACCTGAGTCTTAAAAGAGGTCACAGGAATTCCTAGATGAAAAATAAGGGGGAAAGGCACAAATAAGTGCAAGTGAGAAATGCAGTGTGGCTGGTGTGGAGTGTGAGGGAGAAGGGCTGGGAAATGAAGATGGGCCTGCAGGACCAGATGGCAAGAGGCTAAGGTCCTCTGTTTCCAAGTCTGTACTTTATCCTTCAGGGAGATGAAGGGTGTGTGTGGGGGGGAATCTAACATGGTAATTTGGTACCAATCCTTCTAAAGAAGGCAAAACACATCTTTATGAATTTAAACCTAAACACCATATAGGTCCACCAACTGTTATGTCTAAAATGGAAAGTAAATGTTAAGCCTAAGTTCTTGAAAACACGAGCGATTTGCTTACCAATGACCGACACAATCTGTTCTCAAGTTTCATACTTTGATGAGCCTTGTTACCATGATCATCGTGACAAAAGCGGAAAATATCTATGAAGTTCACTATTTACCTTGGAGTATGCTGTTTTTTATGTGACATCATTCAATTCTCACAACACCTTTATAAAAGGTACTATTATTAACCCCATTTTACACATCGGAAAACTAAAGCAAAGAGAGGCTAGTCAGATGGCTAGTGAGTGAAAGAAGATTCAAATCTAGGCTGCCCGACTCCAAAGCCCTCAAATTAAACCAACATGCTGAACTGAAACTGCCGAGTTCATTTACATCATTTGCTAAAAAACTGTATGTGTACCTACTGTATTTTAAAGCATCCCGGCTAGGTCAGCAATTCTCAAGGTTTACTGTATATTAGAATCACCTGGGCAGATTCCTAGATTCTGATTCAGTAAGTCTAGGGCAGAACTTCCAGAGATCTGCAATTTTAACCAGTAGTTCAATCAATTCTGATTCACTTGATCATAGTTCATTCTGATCACCATGAACTATCCTGTGATAAAACGTGTGCTAGATGTCCTAGAGATCTGAGTATATTTGAGCTTCTGTCTCCATGAGTTTACAATCTAAAAGAGACAGGAACAAGATACACAAACAGTAAATACAAAGCAATACAGGAAAAGCAATATAAACAAAACGGCAAGAGAGACTTCAAGGAAGAAGGATCATCTGTAATGAAATGAAGATGAGTAGGATTTCATGAAGAAAGGGAACATGCTTCCCACAGACTCTCAGGAATAATGTTACATACAAAGGAAGGTACGACGAGTAGACAGCTTGGCAGGAACAGAGGATCTGCATTTAGGAATGCAAAAATAATGTCAGTAAAAAGTAGAGGCTGTAGAATGCCCTCAACGTCAAACTAAACACTATGGGCTTTATTCAGTGCTGGCACTGGGAAACCGCTAATGGTTTCTGAGGAGGGAAATTATAAATTACAGCAATACTCTTTGGCAGAGTACTCTGATGAAGCTATGCAAGGTCAAGCAGATGGAGAACGGGAACAGTTAGGCTGTTAGCATTCCAATCCCAAAGAGGTAAAAGCTAGAACACAGCAGTGGCAAAGAAAAAGGGGAGAACGGTACCTCATCAATGAATTGCATGCAGGGCAAAGGCAACAACCACAGCTAAATGATTTCTTCACCCCTTAAGTCCAAACTGTATTACTATCAGTTTCGTATGACTCTTCACAACTTTTTCTGTACAGCCAACTAGGCCCAAAATATACAGAGTTCACTTATTTAAAACACAGCCCACGACTAAGATGTCAGCTAACAGGTCTCTGAGCAGCCAAAATACATGTCACATAGTTGACACACTAAAAAAAAAAGTATTTATATATATTTTGTATTTAACATATATATAAATGAAACAACATTATTCAGAGCTATATAATCTCATTCTACGCAAAGTTCTAACAAAGGTAAGCATCTAATTTCCAAACCCACAGCAGTTTGGAAGCAAATATTAGAAAGGGAAAAGAGCCTGCTATAAGTGGAAATACTTAAAGAGTCTGAGGTTCAAGAGAAGAAATGAAAACTATAAAAAAGCACACACAATCACTCAGGGTAAATTCTCCACAACTGTTTATTGACAGGTACACGTGATTCCCAGAAAAATGAAATGAATGAGAATCTTCCTTAATGTCCCAAACACCTACCACAAAAAGAAAACTTTTAAACATTCTTTAAAGAGAAATATTTAAAAACAAATATTTACCTGATTAGAAGGTAATTTTTAAAGGACGGCCTATACATGCCAGCACAGCCCCTCTCATCAGTGACCAAGACATAGTCAATAGTTAAAGGTAAGAAAGATATATTTTATAACACACAAAGTTTGAAGATAATAAGAGTGCTTTCATAAGGCATCTAATCAAGAATGTGGCCCCACTGGTAAACTTTAATTTGGGCAAGACTTTCCTAATGGCTGCGCCTTTGAATTCCATGTTCCAAATAATACAAAGACATCCTCAACAAAAACTAAAACTATTAAACTGGTCTTAAATATACCCTATAAATGTACCTACTGAAATCAGGCAACATCATTTGACACTCAACGCCCTGTAACAATAGGCTGTGTGACAACTTTTAAAAGGACTTTAAACGTGGCAACACATGAAGGCCTCTCACTTGGTTTACCAACACTCATTAACATTTATTATAATACTACTCATACAAGGACCTCACCTATCTTATAAACAGATGAAAACGCCATTTTATGGGGGGAATTAAGATGTTAACTGAATCAAAGTTATACTTAAGTTTATGATTAAGTTACTAAAGCCATGAACCTGCACCTTTAATCATGTAGAAAAAGTATACCATACATTAATTATTGGAGTAAGGAAGTATGGGTTTCAGCTTGAGATTTTTTAAACAGCAGAAAAGCAAAATTAGTGTATTAACACTGTAAGATTAAAATAAAATTACCTTAAAGATGCTGTAGGGATGAATCAACTATATGGAACTAGGCCTCTCATATTTCTCAGACCCAGCAAAGGACAGAGAAAATTAAAGCACACACTTATTTCAAAAATTTCACAAATGATCAGGCAACATTAAGCTATCAAAGGTTAAGATTATGGTACAATTTGCTACCCCTTATAAATATGTAAACAAATGAAGCAGTCCGTCGCACCAAGTGGGCTCCACTCTACCTCCCCATCCATCTCCTTGTAATCATCCTTGCTCTCTACAAACATACACGAAGACACTAATTGAAGCCAAAGAAATGTGCCTTGGCGAGAGTGTCTGTCAAACTGCAACTTGTGACCCACATAACAATTTAGTGGATTTAGTCAGCATTTTTTAATGGAAAAGAATGAAATATAGTAGAAATGATCAGTATGCATCATAAGTAACAAGGGTAAATACTGCTTTGTGAAACTTTTGTCGGTATGTACTAGATCATGATGTAAAATGTGCTTCTAACTATGGAGCAAAAAGTTTGAAAGCTCCTACCCTAGAGATTTAGGTCAAATGCCTCAGGACTCAAAGGCTGAATGTCTTCATTAGTCCTCCGAACCCACACATAATCTCTTAGCTCAAGATGGACTCGTGGAAACCAATTTAAGAGCTCCAGGGCAGCATAAAAAGAACGGGGACATGCCTCAACTAAACCTGTATCTGGACCTGAAAGAACTGCTAACTTCCCCAAACAACAGACCTAGGCGGTGCCTACAAGCTTCTGGTAGCTTAGCAACCTTCAGAGTAGAGCTCCTCCTTCCTCCACTGACTATAAACAGTTCTAGTCTTCCAACCAACTTTCCTGAACTACAACTTCTAGAACACTGTGCCCCAAGAGAAGACAGTATTAAATCTCCTTCTCGCTTCACCAATTCCCAGTATGTCTCCCTAGAAGAGGACCTTGAACTCTGTACTCCCCATTCTCAGCGGAGAATGAAGCTCCTCACAGATTCTTACCCTCCCCCTTTCCCAGATCCCAGGACGGGGTACCCTCCTCCCAGGCCCCATCCTACTCCAATCGCCTCACTGTCAGTTAATTGTCTTGGGGTCAAAATGATTCTCCCCAAAGTCCTTATTAAACTACCGCATCCTTCTACCAGCCCCCGGAAGGGGCAGGCCTAGAGTCCCAAGAGCCTGGGAATGCCAGTCCGCTCCTTGCCCCACCAAACCTCCCTCGGGAAACGTCCTTTATTTTATTTTTTATTTTTTGATATTTTTTTTGCTTCAGTGGTTCTGAGGCAAGTTTCCTATTTCCCCAGCAGCCCCCGAGTCGTCTCCATCTCCTACCAGTCAGGGGGCATCTCCTCATCCCCCACTACCCCGGGGCACAGTGATTAGTCCGGATTCTCAGGAATTCGGACAGGCTCCCCCAAGACGCCAACCCGGGCCCCGACTCCCTCTCCCAGCCCAGGCCCTCCCCGCGCCGCCTCAGCCCAGGCCCGGCCCCATCTTCCCTCCGACCGGGCAGATGTCCCATCCTCCCCTTCGCCCACGCAGGCCTCGTCCCGCTCCGACTTCTTCCCGCTGTTTCCTCGTACGGCACCCCGGCTCCGGAGGGGAGCCCCTCGGGCCTCGAGAACCCGGAGGAGCCGGCAGGCCCGGGCTCCACTCACCCCTCAGCCCGGGAGGCGGGGGAGCTGCTGCGGCGGCTCCTCGGGCTGCGCCTCTCCTCCCCCCTCCCGGCCGCAGCCGTGGCCGCCGCTCAGCCTCCGGCCTGCTCCCGGCCGGCTGCAGACCGGATCCGCTTCACCTCGTCCCCCACTCCGGCCGCCGGAGCCCAGTGTCCTGCATTGACCCGGAAGCAGCTTTCCCGGCCCAACAACAACACGTGACCCCGTCGCACGTGTCACGTCCGCTGCGTGAATGGGAGGGGGCGCCGGAGGAGCGGGTCCTCCCCGACCGAGCTGGGGTTGCCATGGCGACGGGGATGTCTGTGCCGGCCTGGTCGACCGTAGAAACACACCTCATCTGCTCTTTCTCTTGCCCGTCATGAGGGGACACCCTGGGTGCAAAGGATGAGTACAAATTGTCAAATCAGAGTGGAATAGGGGCAGGTCAGAGCAGAGCCCGGGCCTCTGCGAGGGTGCTGTCTTACAGAAAAGGAGCATTAAGTTGAACCTTCCAGACTTACTTAGGATTTTGTCCTGATTCTGTCACTAGTTTGCCGTGTGACCCTGATCAATTCACTTACTGTCTCTGTCTTCAGTGTCCTCAATAGCGAGCTCTAGGCTGTAATCTAATACAGTCCCAAGATGCTTTTGTGTGAGGATGCGGTAGTGCTCTGGCCTTTATTCTGTGTCCTCTTCACAGGGCCTGTGGCATCCTGAGCTTTCGGTGCTCCAACACCTTCGTAGTAATAGCATCTTCGCCTTATTGAGCCCCTTCCAGATAACAGGCACTGTACATATGCCACTTCTAATTTTTACCACCTTCCCAAAGTAGGTATTTTATAGAATTCAAAACTGAACTTCATAGAGGTTAAGTGATCTGCCCAAGACCATTAGTAAAAATGACCAGGCTGAGATTGGAATTCAGGTCAATCTGGCACGAAAGTCAAATCCATGCATTTCACATTATGCCATACTATTGCTCCAGCTCCATACATGCTATGTCTTACTGTTTAGCTGTGATTGCTTAGTACTTCTCTGACCATTTCTTTTGCAGGAATGTACATGAAATAGGGATGGTGCTGGCTGATCCTGAAGAGAATTCAGCCTTATAAGGATATTTTAGCTGAAGCACTAGGAGTTGACAAGGTCTACGTGCATAAGTTGTGTGTGCTTTCGTGTAGTGTGTGTCAGGGAGAGGTGAGGGGTTGTGATGTGCATGCACGTGTATTTATTGGCTCATAGAGTGGGGAAGACAAAATTCTTTACAAGGGACTCCGTGGCAGTTCCTGGGGACTTACTTTTCTTATTGTATTTTGTCTTGATTTGTCCCATTGGTAGGGCTTAGGGAAATTTGAAAAAAAAAAAAAAAGCCTGAAAGAGATAATTAAAGAAACTGTCCTGGGGCTTCCCTAGTGGCGCAGTGGTTGAGAGTCCGCCTGCCGATGCAGGGGACACGGGTTCGTGCCCCGGTCCGGGAGGATCCCACATGCTGCGGAGTGGCTGGGCCCGTGGGCCATGGCCGCTGAGCCTGCGCATGCGGAGCCTGTGCTCCGCAACAGGAGGGGCCACAACGGTGACAAGCCCGCGTACCACAAAAAAAAAGAAACTGCTCTGAGGATCATGGGGAGGGTGAGCCAAGCAGTGGGGCTTAGGTTGCTGAGGTGGGGGCCTCCCTCCTCCTTCTTCAGAGAACAGAGCATCTTTCTGGCACCTTAGGATGGATGGCTTTGGAAGCACCAGGATTGTTGGCATAACCAACATCTAAAGTCGCCTCAGTGGCAAGGATCATGAGAAGAGCTGAGTAGACTATGCACAGAGGAAGAAGAGTGAGGCGGATGCTGCGTGGATACTTCACTGATAGACTTACTTGTGAGCTCAGGTACCCTTGGGGACACCCAGAAATACGCAGGAAGTTAGATGTCCTGTGAGCAACTAGGAAGAAAGGCAAGAACCGTGGGTCATTACTGTTAACAAATTCTGTGTACAATGTATATAACTACATATATGAGTAATGTATATGATTGGGTGTGATTAGTTACAGTCAGCCCTCCGTACCCCTGGGGTTCCACATCCACGGGTTCAACCAATCGCAGGTAGAGAATATTCAGAAAAAAGAAAATTCCAGAAAGTTCCAAAAAGCAAAACTTGCATTTGTTGTGCACAGGCAACTATTTACATAGCGCTTATACTATATTAGGTAATATAAGTAATCTAGAGATGATTTAAAGTATACTGGAGGATGTGTGTGGGTTATTTGCAAATACTACACCATTTTATATAAGGGACTCCAGCATCTGCGGAGTTTAGTGTCTGCAAAGGTCCTGGAACAATCCCCCACAGATATCGAGAGATGACTGTGTATGCTTCCATGTTTCTTTGAGATATCCTTGACTTAATTTTCTTTCATTCCCTTCTCTCCCCTTATAGTGAAAACTCCTAAAGACAAGATCAATGTCTCTACCTATCCCTGGTCTATCTCCACAAGATAGGCAGAATTATCTTTCTAAAACTCATGTGTGATCGTGTTCTTCCCTGTCTGCTCTTATTCTATACCGCCCTGTTCAATCTGGTAGGCACTAGCCGTATGTGGTTATTTAAATTTAAATGAATTAAAATTGCATTTCCTGAGTCACATAACACTAGCCACATTTCAGGTGCTCAGTAGCTATATGTGACTAGGACTATCATATTGGACACTGACAATATAGACTATTTTCATCATCACAGAAAGTTCTCTTGGGCAGTGCTGCTCTAGACTCTCAAGCCCTCATGTGTAAGTTCTTTGGGAATTTGCTTCGCTGAACCCTTTGCTTGAAACATTATTTTTCCACCTCCTTGAGACGGAAAATTATATATAATTGCTTATTTTCTTGTCTCCTTGACTAGCACATAAGCCTTAATGAAGGCAGGAGCTAGATCCATCTTGTTCACAGTTGATTCCCTATTATCCCTAAAGGACCGTTATAGACAAGGAGACAGTTGATAGGGAAGTAAAATGAGAGAAAGTAACAGAAAGGCAAATTTCTGGTCATTTTAATAGAAATTGTTGGTAATTTAATTGTTTTGACCTACAAACAGCAATTTCATATAGTTCAAGCTAATAATAAGGAAGGACTTCTGAAGAATTGGAGTGCTTTAGTCGGTTCTAATGAGTTCACCGTTACTGGGATAGGCTAAGCAAAGACTGGGATAGGTTAAGCAAAGGGGAAATCTGTTAGAATGTTGTATAAATAATTCCTGGATCAGTTGGACTAGTTAACTAGTCAACTAGTCCAATTCTAAGATTCTAAGTCTATGGTCCTCCATCCAGCTCTTTAATTCAGGGCTGAGTATGCTATAACAATAATCATAGCTACTTTCTGAGTTTTTATTATGTGCCAAACATGCCCCAGATATTTCACATAGATTATTTCCTTTAATCCTCACAAAGATTTTTTTTAATTAATTAATTTATTTTTGGCTGCATTGGGTCTTCGTTGCTGCGCATGGGCTTTCTCTCTAGTTGTGGCGAGCGGGGGCTACTCTTCGTTGCAGTGCACAGGCTTCTCATTGCGTTGGCTTCTCTTGTTGTGGAGCATGAGCTCTAAGCGCGCGGGCTTCAGCAGTTGTGGCACACAGGCTCAGTAGTTGTGGCTCACGGGCTCTAGAGCTCAAGCTCAGTAGTTGTGGCGCACGGGCTTAGTTGCTCCGTGGCATGTGGGATCTTCCCGGACCAGGGCTTGAACCTGTGTCCCCTGCGTTGGCAGGCAGATTCATAACCAGTGCGCCACCCGGGAAGTCCCTTACAATGATTTTTGTGAAGTACATTTGGTGCCATCAGATTTGCCAGGTAAGACTCAGGTTAAGTGATATACCCAGCAACATACAGTTAGTAAATGGCAGAGGCTGAATTCATATTTAGGTAGTCTGACACCAGAATCTGAGTTCATAATAATGGGATATAGTAATGATGGGCTATAGTTCAACAGGAAGTTTCAGTCAGATTTTTGCATGTTCTTCTAATTCAACAAATGGTTATTTTATAATGGATGTATGTCTTTCACCTAGCTAGGTGGTTTGGGGAAAACAAAGACCGATAAGGCATCGTCCCTAAAATGTAGTTGGAAAGATAATGCATATGCCCAAATAGCAGTGATACAGGACAGTTAAATGTCTATTATTTTAAAAGGGGATTTAGGGAGTCATCTTCTTAGCTGAAGACCTCTCCCAAGTAGGCAAAAGGATAAGGACAGAATTATATGAGAATTCAGTATGAACAGTATCAGTACACAAATGGGAACACAGGGGAAGAGAAAAACAACTGCTTCACTTGAGAGAATAATGGCTGGTTTCGAAATTGAGAGTCTGCAATGCTAGTCCTGGTTTTCCCACTAGCCAGCCATGTCGCTTGATCTCTTTCTGCCTTAGAGCTTTATCTGTCTGATAACCTGAATTAGATAAACAACCATGGTGAATACATATAATATTTTACATGTATATATTTTCAAGAGGAAGTACCATAGTTTCCATGAGATTCCCAGAGAAATCACTACTCAAAAAACTTTTAGGCTACATTATAGCTTTAAATTCTGCAGTTCTGAGATTCTGTACTTTATTTTGGTCAACATTATTGACGTATCTGTCAGGAAATGGACTGTCATGCCAAGCTTAATGACCAAGCAAAAGGCAGAAATATTTTTAGTTTAACCTGGAGACTCATACCTAGAACTAATTAGAAAGCATCAGGATTTTCTTACTGGGCAGAATATGGTCTTAATAAAAACAATTTGTTCTGCTATGTGCATAAATGGATCAGTCGTAAGAAGCTTAATTGTCAAGGAGGCTTTACATTTATTAAGATCATTTGTAACAAATTGCTGGAAACGTCACTAAACCCTCTTAGTTTTTATATTTCTGTGTGTATAATATACACAGAGAAAACTGTACATACATGAACAGTTCAATGAATTGTCACAAAGCAAAAACCCATGTAACCACCAGCCTGTCAAGTCATAGAACAAGGCCAGTTTCCCAAAGTCTCCCCCCAGTAACTACACCACCGTTCTCTCCAAAGTTAACTACTATTCTTCTAATATTGTCGCGTATTTTTCCATTTTTAAACTATATAAATGAAATCAAATGAGATGACTTCCTTCACTTAACATGGTGAATCTTCCACGTTGTTGCCTATAGCTGAAGTTTATTCATTTTTGTTGTTAAATAGTATTTCGTACTATAATCCACCACAATTTATTTATCTGTTCCACTATTGAAGGATGTTTGGGTTGTTTCGGGCTTTTGACTCTTACGCATAATGCCGCTATGAACATTCTTGTACTTAATTTTCAGTGCACGTATATACACGTTTCTGTTGGGAATATACTCAGGAGTAAAATTGATGGGTCACAGCTTCAGATCAGCACTGTCTAGCAGAAATATAGTGCAAATCAAGTCACATAGGTAATTTAAAATTTTCTAGTAGCCACATTAAAACTTAAAACATGAATATTAGTCATGTACTTTACTACTCCAATATATCCAAAATGTCATTTTAATGTCATCAATATGAAAATTATTAATTAGGTATTTTACATTCTTTCATATATTGAATCTTCAAAATTCAGTGTGTATTTTACCCTATTACAATTTGTACTATCCACAGCTTAAGTGTTCAGTAACCAAATGTGGTACTATTACTACTACCTCTTAAGTGTTCAATAAGCAAAAGTGGTACTAACTATTACTACTACTTCTTAAGTGCTCAGTAACCAAATGTGGTACTAACTATTACTACTACCTCTTAAGTGTTCAGTAACCAAATGTGGTACTAACTATTACTACTACCTCTTAAGTGTTCAGTAACCAAATGTGGTACTATTACTACTACCTCTTAAGTGTTCCATAACCAAATGTGGTACTAACTATTACTACTACCTCTTAAGCGTTCAGTAACCAAATGTGCTACTATTACTACTACTATATTGGACAGTGCAACTTTGGATTATACTGCCAAACAGTTTTCCAAAGTGCCTGTGCCAATTTACACTTCTTTTTTTTTTTTTTTTGCGGTACGGGGGCCTCTCACTGCTGTGGCCTCTCCCGTTGCGGAGCACAGGCTCCGGACACACAGGCTCAGCAGCCATGGCTCACGGGCCCAGCCACTCCGCGGCATGTGGGACCCTCCCGGACCGGGGCACGAACCCGCGTCCCCTGCATCGGCAGGCAGACTCTCAACCACTGCGCCACCAGGGAAGCCCCCAATTTACACTTCTGACAGCAGTGTACGAGTTACAATTTTTCCACGTCTTCATCAATACTTGGTATGGTGCGTCTTTTTAATTTTAGTCATTTTGATGGTTGTGTAGTAGTATCTTATTCCATTTTAATTTGCATTTCCTTAATGATAAGGTGGTTGAGTATCTCTTCCTATGCTTATTGGCCAATTGATATTCTCTTTCATGAAGAGTATGTGTCCTTTTATTCTACTGAGTTTGTTTTTTTCTTATTGGTCTGATAAAATTAGTTGAAAAGTATTCTCTCTTTTTCAGTGAAGTAAGTCAGAAAGAGAAAAACAAATATCGTATATTAACGCATATATGTGGAACCTAGAAAAATGGTACAGATGAACCAGTGTGCAGGGCAGAAATAGAGACACAGATGTAGAGAACAAATGTATGGACACCAAGGGGGGAAGTGCCAGGGGGGGCGGTGGTGATGGTGGGATGAATTGGGAGATTGGGATTGACATATACACACTAATATGTATAAAATAGATAACTAATAAGAACCTGCTGTATAAAATTAAATTTAAAGTTAAAAAAAGTATTCTCTCTTTTTCTATTCCCTGCAAAAATTTGTGTATTATTGGCATCATTTGTTCCTTAGATGATTGTTTGAGTTCTCTGGTAAAGCCATTTTGACCTAGAGTTCTTTATATGAAAAGTTTTCAATTACAGATTCACTTTATTTCATAGTTAGGCATTATTCAAATTTTCCTACTCTTCCTTACACCCATTTTAGTAAGTTGTAGTTTTCCAGGAATTTGTTCACTCTGCTTAAGTTTTCAAATATATTAGCATAAAGTTGTCCATGATATCCTATTATCTTTGTCAGAGCTACAGGACCTATAATGACATCTCATTTTTATTCTAGGTAATGGTTACTTATGCCATGTCTTTTTCCTTGATTAATCTCACCAGTTTTATTGGTCTTCTGAGAAAATCAATGACTGGTTTTGTTGAATCTCTCTGTTATATTTTTCCCTATTTTATTATTTTCTACTTATTTCTTTATTATTTTCTTCCTTCTGCTCTTATTGGGTATAATTTACTGTTCTTTTTCTAACTTTCTTCTTTTCTCTGATGCATTTAGAACTACATATTTGCCTCTACATACAGCTTTAGTTGAGTGCCATAGTTTTGATATGCAGCATTATCATTCAGTTTTAAATATTTTCTAATTTCTTTAGTCCATTGATATGACAGATTACATTAATTGATTTTTTAATTGAGATATAATAACATACAACATTGTGTAAGTGTTAATTTGATACATTTATATATTGTAATATGTTTACCACCATGGCGTTAGCTAACACCGCCATCATCTCACATAATTATCACTTCTTTTTTGTGGTGAGGACAGTTAAGATTTAGTCTCTTTGCAACTTTAAAGTTTAGAATACAGTATTGTTGACTATAATCACTTTTCTGAGCACTAGATCTCCAGAACATATTTATCTTCTAGTTGCAAGTTTAAGTACCCTTAAATAACATCTCCTTAATTCCCCCACTCCCCAGCCCCTGGTAACCAACATTTTACTCTGTTTCTACTACAAGTTTGGCTTTTTCAAACTCCACATATAAGTGATATCATACATTATTTGTCTTTCACTGTCTGGCTTATCTCATTTAGCATAACACCCTCAAGTTTCATCCATGCTGTTGCAAATGCAGGACTTCCTTCTTTGTCATGGCTGAATAATATTGCATTGTGTATATGTACACCACATCTTCTGTATCCATTGACAGACACTTAGGTTGTTTACATATCTTTGCTTCTGTGAATAATGCTGCAATGAACATGGGAGTGCAGGTATCTTTTGGATATCCTGTTTTCATGTCCTTTGGCTAAATACCCAGAAATGAGATTGCTGGATCATATGGTAGTTTGATTTTTAATTTTTTGAGGAATTTCCATACTGTTTTCCATAGTGGCTGAACCAATTTACATTCCCACCAACAGTACACAAGGGTTCCCTTTTCTTCACATCCTCACCAACACTTGTTATCTCTTATCTTCTTGATAATAGTCATTCTAACAAATGTTAGGTGATATCTCATTGTGATTTTGATTTGCATTTTCCTGATGATTAGTGGTGTTGAGTATCTTTCCAGGTACCCGTTGTTCATTTGGATGTCTTCTTTGGAAAAATAGATGTCCGTTGGGAAAAATACCTATTCAAGTTTTCTGCCAATTTTTAAATAAGATTGTTTGATTTTTGTTTATTGATTTGTATGAGTTATTTTAAATTTTGAATATTAAGCCCTTATTTGATATGTGGTTTGCAAATGTCTTGTCTTAGTCTGTAGGTTGCCTTTTCATTTTGTTCATTGTTTCTTTTGCTGTATAGAAGTTTTTAGTTAATTGTAGTCCCACTTGTTGATTTTTTTATTTTGTTGCTTGTGCTTGTGCTATAACATATAAAAAAATCATTGCCAAGATCAATGTCAAAGACCCTCTTTCCTATGTTTTCTTCTAGGGGTTTTACAATATCAGGTCTTATGTTTAAGTCTTTAATCCAGTTTGAGTTGATTTTTGTGTATGGTGTAAGATAGGGGCCCAACTTCATTTTTCTGTATATCCAGATTTCCCAACACCATTTGTTGAAGAGACTATCCTTTCCCCATTGTATATTTTTGATTATCTTGTCAAATATTAGTTGGCCGTAAGTGCAGGGGTTTATTTCTGGGCTCTTTATTCTGTCCTGTTGGTCTGTGTGTCTATTTTTATGCCAGTACCATATTGTTGTAATTATTATAGCTTTGTAATATAGTTTGAAATCAGGACCTGTGGTGCCTCCAGCTTTGTTCTTCTTTTTCAGTATTGCTTTGACTATTTGGAGTCTATAGATGGCTTGGGTAGTAGGACATTTTAACAATATTGACTCTTTTGATCCATGAACACAGGATATTTTTACATTTTTGTGTGTGTCTTCCTCAGTTTTTTTCATCAAGTCTTGTAGATTTCATTGCCTCAAAACAAGTCTTAGCAAATTTAAGATTGAAATCATACCAAGTATCTTTTCTAACCACAGTTATGTGAAACTAGAAATCAACAACAAGAGGAAAACTGAAAATTTACAAGCATGTGTAAACTAAACAACACACTCCTAAACATCTAACTAATGGGTCAAAGAAAAAATCAAAAGGAAATTTTAAAATGTCTCAAAATAAATGAAAATCAAAACACAATATACTAAAACCTATAGGATGCTGCAAAAGCAGTTCTTACAGGTAAGTTTGTAGTGACAAATTCATATATTAAGAAAATAGAAAGATCTCAAATAAGCATCCTAACCTTATACCTCAAGGAATTAGCAAAAGAATAACAACTAAGCCCAAGGTTAGCACAAGGAAGGAACTGACAAGGATCAGAGCAGAAATAAGTGAAATAGAGACCAGAAAAACAATAGAAAAGATCAAGAAAACTAAGAACTGATTTTTTTTTTAAAGATAAACAAAATTGACAAACCTTTAGCTGGTTTGACTAAGAAAAAATGAGTGAAGACACAAACTTCTAAAATCAGAAATGAAAGTGGAGTTATTACAACTGATACCACAGAAATATATAGGATCATAAAAGACTACTATGAACAATTATGTGCCAACAAATTGGATAAATTTATCTCCCCAAGTGGATAAATTTCTGGAAATATACAACTACCAAGACCGAATTGTGAATAAACAGGAAATTTGAACAGACCAAAAAGGAAATTGAATCAGAAATCAAAAACTTCTCAACACGAAAAGCCCAGGACCACATGGTTTCACTGTTGAATTTTATCAAACATTTAAAGAATAATTAAGGCCAATTCTTCTCAAATGCTTCCAAAAAATTGAAGAGGAGGGAACACTCCCAAACTCATTTTACAAGAATAGAATTATCCTGATATCAAAGCCAGTTAAGGATACTACAAGAAAAGAAAACTATAGACCAATATCCATGCTGAATATAGATGCAAAAATTCTTAACAAAATATTAACAATCTGAATTCAACAACACATTAAAAGGATCATACACCATGATCAAGTGGAATTTATCACTGGGTTTCAAGGATGGTTCAACTTAGGCAAATCAATAAATGTGATACATCACATTAATAGAATGAAAGATAAAAATCACATGATCATCTCAATAGATGCAAAAAAAAAGCATTTAACAAAATATGACATCTTGCATTATAAAAACCCTCAATAAGTGGGGTATAGAAGGAACATACCTCAATATAATAAATAAATGTAATAAAATAAATAATATGACATACCCACAGCTAACATCATACTCAACAGTGAAAGGCTGAAAGCTTTTCCTCTGAGATCAGGAATAAGACAAGAGTGTACATTCTCTTATTCAACATAATACTAGAAGTCCTAGCTAGAGCAATCACTCAAAATAAAGGCAACAAAATTGGAAAGGAAGAAGTTAAATTGTCATTATTTGCAGGTGACGTGATCTTATATATAGAAAGTCCTAAGACTCAACCAAAAAACTGTTAGAACTAATCAACAAATTCAGTAATGTTGCAAGATATAAAATTGTACAAAAATCAGTTGTGTTTCTATACAGTAACAATAAAATATCTGAAAAAGAAATAAAGAAAACGATCCCATTCACAATAGCACTAAAACTAATAAAATGCTTAGAAATAAATTTAACCAAGGAAGTGAAACATCCATACAATGGAAACTACATTAATTGATTTTTAAACGTTAAACCAGCCTTGCACTGCACTTGATTGTGGTGTTTAATTCTTTTTATATATTGTCAGATATGATTTGCTGATATCTTGTTGAAGGTTTTTGCATCTATGTTCATGAGAGATATTGGGATTTTTACTAATCTTTGACTTATGCAAGAAATATAGTGTCAATAGATACGGGAACGTGAGAGAATTTTAGTGAGCATTTTAAGCTTAATAACAGAGCTAAACATGCAGTGAGCTCTTGCTAGAGCCAGATATTATTCTTAGCTTTTCACGCACTTACTCATTTAGCTTCTAAAGATAAAATTTTATGCAAACTCAAGTCATTTTTCTCCAGTAAGGATTAATCATTTAAAAGGAGAATCTCTCCAAAATTGACATACTTCTACATCTATAGTTTGCTGATAACACTCAGTAACTAGCTCAAGAGTTGGCCATGGTAGTTCGTCAACAAAATTGGTGGAATAAATGAATTAATGAATAATATTAGAACATAATTCAACTACTAATTGTACTATTAAGTTGCTCTCTAAAGAACCACTTGTAGACTCAAATGAGGGTGCAGGAAACATTTAATCAAGTGTTCTGAGGCATGTTTTAAATGCGGGTTCACAATAAAGCACCTGCTTGGCTACCCTGTTGTTCTCTACTCTCTGTAAACATTTAACTCAGCAAAGTTGTATCACAGTAAGCATTGCCTCCAAGCCAGGAACTTGTCATAGGTAAACCTGGCTTTCCATTAAGATGAAATATTGCTCAAATGTATCCATCTGTTTTGGAGGGTTTAGTTGCTCACCTACCTCTGGAGGCTCCATTGAACTCTGTGAATATGTCATTTAAAAACATTATACCAATTTTGAAATAACACTGAATGCAATTAAACAGATTGTACATGATGTTTATCCAAAAGATTCAGCCAACTATTAAGGCACTAGGAAAGTAATCCTCTTCAATATAAAATTTTCTTGTTATGTTATTATTTATTTGTTAGAATTTTACAGCTAGTTATGTCTAAAAATCTTCAAGGTTCCCCTATGTGACTCATTTAAACCTGGCTCGTCTCATGTAAAACTGTAAATGAGGGAAGTAAGGTAGACTACAGAAAAGTCAATGAGAAAAAGAAAGGTTCAGGGAGAACTTTGGAAGAGCAGGTAGCATAATTCCATACATTTTACATGTAAAATTTGTATAGCAGTAGACATCACCTCAGTGCTAGTAGACTGGCTTTCCATGAAATGAAAGGTCTCTCCTATTTAATGATCTGATTCACTGACTCTGTGGTAGTTTTAAAATAGGCCACAAATTCTTTGACCCTCCTTCCATTGACTGGCGGGGTCTTCATCCTCTCTCCTTGGACCTGGAGAGCCTTTGTGACTGCCTCAATCAGTGCAGTAAAACGCCATGTACTGCTCTCATGTTCTCCTGAGACACGTGTGCTGACAACTTAGCTACCAGGCTGTGAGGAAGCCAGTGGAGGCACATAGAGAGGTCATATGAGGGTATCCCAACAGCCCTGCTAAGGTCTCAGATAATTACATCAGCTGCCAGACATGTGAGTGAACGAGGCTTCACATGTTTCCAGCCCCCAGCATTGAGTCACCCCCAGGATTTGAGTATTTCTGGCTGTGGCCCCAGGCATTATGGAGCAGAGACAAGTCATCCCACTGTGTCTTCTCTGAATTCCTGACCTGCCAAATCTGTAAGCATGATAAAATGGTTGTTTTATGTCACTAAGTTTGGGGTAGTTTGTTGTACAGAAATAGATAACTGGAACTCACCCCTAGTTGAGGACTAGAATCTGGGCACAGCCTGGTTTTCCTGGCTCTCCTTCTGTTCCTCTACTCCCACCCCTGCCATACTCCTCTCCTCTTCCCCCACCCTTGCCCAGTCTGCTCTCTTTCACGGGCATCTGATGTACTTTCACGTTTCCTGGGCCTTTGCTAGTGCTAATCCCGCCTCACGGGCTTGAGCATCAGCGAGACCCGGACTTGAGTCCCACTTGGGCCTCTCAGTAAGCAGAGTAATCAACCTCCCTAATCCTCACCAGAAAAATAGGAATAAAAACAGACCCTATTAATAGATTAAATGGCTAAAGTGTGTAATGTGCTTAGAGCCTCGTAGATAGTAAACACTCAATAAATGTTAGTTCTTAGTATAAGTTCTTTCTATTCTCTTAAGTGAGTTTCTTTAGAACAAAGGTTAAATGAAACCTTTTGTCTCTTCATTTTGAGCTCATATGTCAATTCCTCTGTGAAGACATCCCCACCCACCAGACAGATTTAAATTGCTCCTTCCATTATGCTCCCAAGAACTTTTCATATTCTTTTATTACAGCTTTTAACAAGTAACTTATTATATATGTGACCCCCATTAGACCCCAAATTCCTCAAGGAAAACATTTAAGGCAGAGGCCTCACAGACGTAAAGAATGTCTTTGTCTCTTATATGAATATATGCATATGTATGTATGTATGTATATATATATATGCATATATACTTAGTATATATGTACATCAAATACCATAATGGGGAAAGGGAAGTGAACAGTTGGTTAGATGGGTAGAGCAGGAAAAGACTCAAGAATTTACAGAACCTCAGCTCCTGCCAAAATATTCTCTCCACTCATAAACTTAAACTTTTCAGTTATGTTGAGGACGTATAAATGAATTGTGGAAGTCATGTAAGGGGAGATACATGTTTTTTATTTGTTCATTATTGTGTACCCACCACTGTGTACCAGCCATTATGGTTAGTGCTATACAATTTAGACTCCATGGTCCAATTTCAATTTTCTTAAATTTACCAAGGCTTGATTTGTGACCCAAGATATGATCTATCCTGGAGAATGTTCCATGAGCACTTGAGAAAAATGTGTATTCTGTTGTTTTTGGATGGAATGTCCTATAAATATCAATTAAGTCCATCTTGTTTAATGTGTCATTTAAAGCTTGTGTTTCCTTATTTATTTTCATTTTGGATGATGTGTCCATTGGTGAAAGTGGGGTGTTAAAGTCCCCTACTATTATTGTGTTACTGTGGATTTCCCCTTTTATGGCTGTTAGCATTTGCCTTATGTATTGACGTGCTCCTATGTTGGGTGCATAAACATTTACAATTGTTATATCTTCTTCTTGGATTGATCCCTTGATCATTATGTAGTGTCCTTCTTTGTCTCTTGTAGTAGTCTTTATTTTTAAAGTCAATTTTCTGTTATGAGAATTGCTACTCCAGCTTTCTTTTGATTTCCATTTGTATGGAATATCTTTTTCCATCCCCTCACTTTCAGTCTGTATGTGTCCCTAGGTCTGAAGTTGGTCCCTTGTGGACAACATATATACGGGTCTTGTTTTTGCATCCACTCAGCCAGTCTAGGTCTTTTCTTGGAGCACTTAATCCATTTACATTTAAGGTGATTATTGATATGTATGTTCCTATTACCATTTTCTTAATTGTTTTGGGTTTATTTTTGTAGGGCTTTTCCTTCTCTTGTGTTTCCTGCCTAGAGAAGTTCCTTCAGCATTTTTTGTAAAGCTGGTTTGGTGGTGTTGAATTCTCTTAGTTTTTGCTTGTTTGTAAAGGTTTTAATTTTTCTGTCGAATCTGAATGAGCTCCTTGCTGGGTAGTGTAATCTTGGTTGTGGGTTTTTCCCTTTCATCACTTTAAATATGTCTTGCCACTCCCTTCTGGCTTGAAGAGTTTCTGCTGAAAGATCAGCTGTTAACCTTATGGGGAATTCCCTTGTATGTTATTTGTTGCTTTTCCCTTGCTGCTTTTAATAGTTTTTCTTTGTATTTAATTTCTGATAGTTTGATTAATATGTGTCTTGGCGTATTTCTCCTTGGATTTATCCTGTATGGGACTCTCTGTGCTTTCTGGACTTAATTGACTATTTCCTTTCCCATATTAGGGAAGTTTTGAACTATAATCTCTTCAAATATTTTCTCAGACCCTTTCTTTTTCTCTTCTTCTTCTGGGACCCCTATAATTCGGATATTGGTGCATTTAATGTTGCCCCAGAGGTCACTGAGACTGTCCTCAATTCTTATCATTCTTTTTTCTTTATTCTGCTCTGTGGTAGTTATTTCCACTATTTTATCTTCCAGGTCACTTATCCGTTCTTCTGCCTCAGTTATTCTGCTGTTGATTCCTTCTAGAGAATTTTTAATTTCTTTTTTTGCTTTGTTCATCGTTTTTTTTCTCTTTAGTTCTTCTAGGTCCTTGTTAAACGTTTCTTGTATTTTCTCCCTTCTATTTCCAAGATTTTGGATCATCTTTACTATCAGTACTCTGAATTCTTTTTCAGGTAGACTGCCTATTTCCTCTTCATTTGTTTGGTCTGATGGGCTTTTACCTTGCTTCTTTATCTGCTGTTTGTTTCTCTGTCTTCTCATTTTGCTTAACTTACTGTGTTTGGGGTCTCCTTTTCACAGCCTGCAGGTTTGTAGTTCCTGTCGTTTTTGCTGTCTGCCCCAATTGGGTAAGGTTTTTTCAGTGGGTTGTGTAAGCTTCCTGGTGGAGGGGACTGGTGCCTGTGTTCCGGTGGATGAGGCTGGATTTTGTCTTTCTGGTGGGCAGGACTGCATCTAATGATGTGTTTTGGGGTGTCTGTGAACTTAATATGATTTTAGGCAGCCTCTCTGCGAATGGGTGGGGTTGTGTTCCTGTCTTGCTAGTTGTTTGGCATGGCGTGTCCACCCCTGGAACTAGCTGGTCGTTGAGTGGAGGTAGGTCTTAGCGTTGAGAGGGAGATCTCTGGGAGAGCTCTTGCCGATTGATATTACATGAGGCCGGGAGGTCTCTGGTGGTCCAATGTCTCGAACTTGGCTCTCCCACCTCAGAGGCTCAGGCCTGACACCCGGCCGAAGGATCAAGACCCTGACAGCCACAGGGCTCCTGCCCCAGCAACCATCACCTCCTGGAAATCAGGGGCTGGGTTACTGGCCGCCATCCTTCCCTCCAGAGTCCTGCCTGGGTCTGACACAGAACAGGCACTGCATTTATAGAATTCCACTCTGCCTCTATCACTCCACAGCTGATGCTTGGCCAGGACCCGAACCATACGCCACCCAATGGCCTAGGTGCGACTGGTTGGGATGACGCCTCGTACTGCCTCTTCCACCAAAATTCTCTAACTTCCTTGAGACACCTTATAAAATCAGTTTGCTATAGCCGTGTACACACGTACGTACGCCTCTGCTTCTTTCAATATTCACTCTTCGGTTTACTCCATTCTGAATTCTTTTTCCACTGCCCTCCGCTGAAACCATACTCGTGAAGGCCACCAATGGATACTTCTGTTTTCATTTTAAATTCATAGTAGCATTTGCTTCCCTTAACCTCTCCCTCCTTTTTGGCCTCTGGGGCATCATTTAGTTTTCCTCTTTCACGCTGACTGCTCCTTTTTAGTCTCCTTGACTAGTTTATCCTCCTCTACTCTACCTCCAAATGTTAGAGTTTCTTAGGGTTTATTTCCAAGGCCTCTTCTTTCCTTTCCCCCTCTAGTCTCTCCCTAGGTCATGTCATCTATTGTCCTTATTTAAATAACATCTTCACGCTGATGAATTACCAGCCCAGACATCTCTGAGCCCCTAGACATGCATATTCAAGTGCCTTTTTAATATTTCCATGTAAGTTGTCCTTAGATGTCTCAAATTTAACGTGCCCAAAGGAAACTCAGTCTCTGTCCTCCAACCCCTCCTAATCTAGCCTTCCCTATCTTAGTAAACAGCACCACTTTCTACACCAATTGCCAAAGCCAGTAACATGGAATTTATTCTGAGCTCTACCAAATGTTATCTATCAATACCTCCAAAATACACCTATCTCTGTCTCCACAGATACCCAGCTCAGAAAGGCACCCTATAAATATTTGTTTAACAAACAACAAATGGGGAAAAGGTTTATATTTGCTCACTGAAGAAACCCTGGAACAGGTTGCTGGGAGTCTTATGGTATGAGAAGTTGGTGCTCTTATAGGGTAAGAAGACGCTGGAATTAAAGCATGCCAGAAAGAAGTGGAGAAAAGATTTCCCCAGCTTCTGGGATAGGAGGCAAACTTGCCTGGAGGTGGATAAGAGTCAAGGTGCATAGATCATCTGAGTCACTGTGTTGTGGTGCGGGAAAGGATGTTCACACAGGATGGGTATCAGACCCTTCTAGTTCACACCATGGGAACTTTCCCCAACTTTCTTCATAGAAGAACTTATAAACTCAGAGAGCGAGGCAGCACTTTGGGGAGCCTATTTAAGGGACTGTAGCATCTTAAGGAAAAAAGCAGTTCTGAAGCATGTAACATGGAGGTTAGTGACAGTAGGAAAGCAGCAGGGAAATTTTATAAGCCACTAAGCATATGTGAGCTGAGGACCCTGCCAGTGAAAGAAGGTCTAGTAAAGGTGAGTTTGGAAGCCCTCAAGTACGCAAATTGCTGCAGGTGCTTTTACACACACATGCACACACACAGCCTTTGTCAAAAATGTCTGGGGAAAACAGCATCCTCTATTACCCTCTTGGAGAGTCGCTGTACTATTCTCCTTATAAATGGTCCAAAACGTTGTGCAGTAGAGAAAATAGTTTAACTTTATTTCATGCAGCGTGTTCCAAACACGTTTGGCCTCAGAGACCTCTGTCATGAAATACATGTCACTGAACACGACTGTTCCCCAAAACAGACAATGACAGGGAGACAAGGTTTCCTTAGCCACAGACTGAGACTCTGTGGGTCCTGGAGAATAATTTACCAGGGGTCTGCAAATCCCTGTGTGCTCCAAACCCTGAATAAACAACACTTCTCAAATACACATGTGCTACTTTTAAAAAATGTGTCAAGATTTGCAATTTAAAAAATACTGATTCTTAATTAATACTAAATGTCTAACTGTGATCCTATTATGTGGGAGCATGAAGAATATGTTCTCATTAAAGAAGAATTTGTATAAGTAAAAGTTTGCGAGTCTACCAAACTTAAAATGATTTTAATCCTATAAATAATAACGGCTAATATCTTTTGGTGCTTCATATTCAGGTACTATACTCAGCGCTTCATAAAATTATCTCACTTAATCCGACAGCGGTCCTATGAGGTAGGTACTCTTATTATCATATTCATTGTATAGTTGAGAAAAATGAGGCTTAGTGAAATTAAGGGCAGGGATTCGTTGAGCATCACAAAATAAAACGTGGTCGAGTTGGAATTTCAACCCAGGAGCCTGACTCCAGAGCCTATATTTTAACCATTTGGCGGTCACCCCTTATCAAGACAATGTGTCCTGAAGGGACTAAGGCCCAAGCCACGTGTCTGAGCTTCGTCAGGGAAGAATGGAGGTTTCTGTGTTTTATGGCAGCTGATTCTGTTCCCGAGAAACTTGTCTGTGGACTTTTCTTCCACCAGACCACTCTTCCCTTCTCCTCATTAATTCTGCAATTTAAAAAGAAAGAAATGCTATTCAGCATTTCGAGGAAAATGAAGGCATGAGAGAAGTGACCTTTCCTCAACTTTCTTTCAGGTAAAAAAATTAATGCTTTTCCCTCGTGAAATTACACCCATCTCCACAGCACCTCACCAGGATTTGGCCTAGAAAGAATTGAAAAAAGCACATTTTGACAGAATTACCAAGAGAGTTATGAAGCAAAAACAGTCCTGAGGGAGAGAAGCCTCAACGTGCTTTTCCTAAAAAAGGGGACTCTGCATGGTTCGATCGAGGCCTGTCGTCTCACTTTTGGTAATAATGCTGAATTATGTGCACTCTCAGTCAGAGACAAGACAAGTGATTTGAGTGAGTTAAGATGTACCTTTGAACCTGTGGCAAGGCTTAATATATATAATTTTTTTAAAAACTGGCACACCAGAGAGCAAAAGGAAGGCAGAAAATGTACTGGTGGTCCTTCATGCATAAAGATGACAATGATTGCAAAGTAAGGGTCCTCGACTCTGTGCTGTATACATTATCTGCTGAGTGCCACGGCCTAATGGCTCCGATTGGCACTGATTTGGTCTTTCTTTCAGCATATGGAACAGATTTTTGCCTACACATAACCAGTAACACCCCACCCCAGATAGTATCCCACCAGCAAAATGGAACATCAAATTGCTTTCCCGAACTGTTTTTCTTTTAGCAAGTTATTTTCCAGAGTTTTCCCAGCATGTCTCAAGCAGCTCTTTAACACCTCAACTCCTGAGGTGCAACAGTATATTATAAATGGTGTACTGGGGAGAACACTTAGTTAGGATCTAGATGGGAGTTAATAATTTAACTGCCTTTTTAAGAGCTGCATTTCGACATTTGTCGATGAAGGCTCCATGGGAGAAACAAAACACTAGAATAGTCTCCCTTAAGCCGATCAGTACTTAGACCACCCAGGGTGACAACACTTGGCATAATTTCTTTTATAGATTAGTATGAGCACACTGTATTGTACAGATGTAATATATATATATATATACTTATATATAATTATATATGATATATAATTCATATATACATGAATGTTCTTCCAACTAAAAGCAGGGTGAAAGAAGAAAAAACAAGGGCAAGAACAAAGAGGACTCCAAAGTGAGGCTTATGAAATGCACACAGCGATGACATACAGTTTACAGTTGGGCCTCAAATCGAGCTTTCCAGATGTTCATTCAACAAAGGGAAGTAACCTTGTCAGTTCACAGCATTGAAAGGATAAAACCAAGTACCCAAGGGATTTTTTAAGCTGTTTTTGGCACCAAGATCAGATATGGCTCTATCCCTAGAGGCCTGGTAAAATGGACGCTGTGTGATGCAGTGATCATCAGACTCAAAAACATTCTGTTTTTTGTTGTTGGTTTTTTTTTTTTTTTTTTGCGGTTCGCGGGCCTCTCACTGATGCGGCCTCTCCCGTTGTGGAACACAGGCTCCAGACGCGCAGGCTCAGCGGCCATGGCTCACGGGCCCAGCCACTCTGCGGCACGTGGGATCTTCCCGGATCGGGGCACTAACCCGCGTCCCCTGCATCGGCAGGCGGACTCTCAACCACTGCGCCCCCAGGGAAGCTCTCAAAAACATTCTTTACAATAGAGTTAGTGACATTTATTGGTTGTTTCTCATAAAGCCCTTCCATCTCAGCTAATAGCATCTCACCAAAGGGTAACTCTGTAAGAATAATTCTTCAGGGGCCCCGTATAGTCTGTATAATCAGCTTTCTGCTGATCAACAATGTGCAACTAGAAATTGAAACCAGAAAACCTTAATTAATAAAATATACTGGCAGGTTATCACCTAACGTGCAAGAAGTTAGACTTCGGGCTTCCCTGGTGGCGCAGTGGTTGAGAGTCCGTCTGCCGATGCAGGGGACGCGGGTTCGTGCCCCGATGCTGGAAGATCCCACGTGCCGCCGAGCGGCGGCTGGGCCCGTGAGCCATGGAAGCTGAGCCTGCGTGTCTGGAGCCTGTGCTCCGCAACGGGAGAGGCCACAACAGTGAGAGGCCCGCGTACCGCAAAAAAACAAACAAACAAAAAAGTTAGATTTTGCCAGTAAATGCTTTACTGAATTAAATTTTGATCAGCTTGAAAAGTCCGAAAAGCCTTTCCACCAGCATAATAAATACCAGAAAAAGGATGCAGCTAATGGCAGTGCATAGTAGCAGCCTGGGAAAGGGTCGTTGTCGTCATCATTATCACCATCATCACAATCGGTTGCATTTCTTGGGCTCTTCTTATGTACTTAGCTCTGTCTATATGCACTTTACATGTGTCATCTCTGTAATCCTCTGTAATCCAATACTGCAAGAGATTTTATTTTACCAAAAAAAGACATTGGCGATTATAATCATTAAATGAATTGCTCAAAGCACCACCAGCTCCTAAGTGGTACAGCCAGAATCTGACTCCAGTTCTGACTTTCTGTCGTCCCATACCACCTTTATATTTCTACCGTTAATTAGGACACCCCCCCCTCCCAACCAGCACCACCAATTTCTTGTAAACCCTTTCTATTTCGTATGACTTCTTTCCAGATGGCACATAGGACTAAAAATCATTTGAAAACAGAAATCACTCTGTTGATCTGTTGAGTAGAATTAATATTCTAGTAGAGAGAGAGAGAAAAGCACTTCTCAATCCTTTTACTTTGTTGGTAGCAGTAGTGCAATCTGAGTCTTGGACGGTCTTGATTTCTACTGACTAACACACTCTCATTAAAAACCACTCACCTGCATTCCCTTAACGAGGTTACTGACCCTTTAACGCGTTTGTGGTAGGGCGTTGTTCTCTGGTTTTGTTTTCCTGCTTTTGCATCTGTTTCGTTCTGTCAGTACACACCAAGACAATGACAGTGCCGCTACAAGCAGCCCTCCATATGTTACAGACGCACTCAAACCATGAGACCTTAGGAAAAAGCATCCCTGTTGGCCTTAGATCGATAGTTCAGTGTCCCCAAATATCTAACCAAGGCTACGTCCATATAATTAAGCATATTGCTTTGAAAGAGTGACTGAGTGAGTGTTTTTGTGGTCAATGATTAAACTTGAAAGACAGCATAGTTCGCCTGAGATATGGGGCTTTTCACTCAATATTATACGGTAAAGAGTTATCCATATGTAGAGTTGTTTTTTTTCACCTTTACAACTGTGGATGGTTCCATTTCCGATTAAATCATAACTTTAAAAAATCTGTCCATTTACTGGCGGACACTTAAATTTTTTCCAGGTTTTTTTTTAAACAGTCTGTTTGTTTTGCTGTTACAAGCTGCTGCAGTGTATAACCTTGTTCACGTCTACTTGTGAACACCTGCAAGAATTTTTCTAGAGTATATGCCGAGATCTGGAATTGATGATTCATAGAGTATTCCTTCTCTTCACCTTTACTAGATACTGCCAATTTTTCTTTCCAGATTACACTCTGACCAACAGTGCAGGTATGAGACTTCTTTTAAGCCAAAATCCTCACCAGCCCTTGGTATTATCAGACTTCTATTTATTTATTTAGTCTCCTTGATAGGTATGAAATAGTATTGTATTATTGTTTTGAAGATCTTCAGGTGTTTGAAAAATAGCTGACTTGGTAGCTCTGTGAAAACGTAGCCTTGTTCTAAATGTAGTGGACGATACATGAGAATCCATTCAGTGTGTTCTATGACTGTGGTCAAGGAGACCGGTTGCAGCCAGTGCTTTCAGCGGCTGTATTTAAAATAAAAATGTCATTGGCATTCATATTTTGACAAATTGTTAAAATATGTCTTCTCCTTTTCCTATGCTACTTGCCTTTTCACCTTTTTCTGTTCAGATTGGGTTATGAATTTGGTGCTACCAATAAATAAGTCAGGATTGGTGCTTATCTGCATGGGGCAAATAGTTGCTTAGAAATTTGAAGGCTTAATTTAGACTGTGGCCTGGACTTCCTTAGACATGCTTTAAGATGTTCCAGATGGCTGAGGTGGGGCAGAGTGGGGTGGGAGGGGGTGGGGTGGGGGATTCGGCCTCTGCCACCGAGACGCAGGCTGGAAGCTGAGTAGGGAGGTGACTGCAAAGGCACCTGTGAGGATGCTTATTTCATCCTTTTAGCCTTGTTGTAGCTCTGCTACAGGGAATTAAGAAAGAGTCCTATGTCCACTTGAGTCCTTTTGTGAAAGAGCGAAAGTGGCCCCAGAGACAAAGGTAGCAGCAAGAGTGATTTGTGATGAGATTCCAAGGTGAAGGTGAATCTTGAGGGGACAGAGATCTGGTCCAGACTCTTCCGTTCTCGCAAAGAGATTCTACCTGCATTTCAATCTTGGAAGGTTTTATTAAGGGAGACTGTGGGGTTTTTTACATTTAGAATTTCCCACAAAGGCTGCTGGGGCAGGTGACCCCTGGCTGACCCAGTTGTGAAACAAACCTCCTAGTCCTTAATTTCCATGATGATGCAGACAGAGCATGATCTTTGAAGCTGGCAAGCTCAAGTTCACATCCACGCTAGGAGAGGTTTGTGAACCTGGCAAATTATTTCAACTCCCTGAGTCTCCAACTCTTCAGTCCTAAAATCAGAGGGAAAAAGAACTACCTGAGAGGGTTGCTGCGGGGATTAAATGGAATTTATGTAAAAGCACCTAGTATCCTACCTGGGACACAATCGAAACGAGAGAAACATTAGTTTCCTTCCTTCCCTGCCCCACCCCATCCTCACCCCTCTGTCTCTGGGACCAGCTTTCCCACAGACCCAGTGCGCCCCGGAAACCCCAGGATCCTTGGAGGCAGGAACCTCTATCACCTTCATAAAAGTTGACCTCTCCCAGACCTTGCCTCTGCTATTGTGTAACTGACTTACAATGATTAGCTCAGTGTTATACCTGCTGAACCCAAAGAAACCGCTCTATCGTCAATGTCAGACATCAGAGCAGGTTTATGGGGGACATGCAGTCTTTGGGAACAGTTGGAATCTCGCTCAGTGTTATACCTGCTGAACCCAAAGAAACCGCTCTATCGACAATGTCAGACATCAGAGCAGGTTTATGGGGGACATGCAGTCTTTGGGAACAGTTGGAATCTCGCTCAGTGTTATACCTGCTGAACCCAAAGAAACCGCTCTATCGACAATGTCAGACATCAGAGCAGGTTTATGGGGGACATGCAGTCTTTGGGAACAGTTGGAATCTCGCAGTAATTAACACTAATGTCCAGGTCATGCCACTTACCTTCAGGGCAAGCCTTGGTGTCCAATTTTGAAGTGAATGGATTTTTCTCCCGAAGTCCCCAGGGAACAATCATTGTCCTTGCTGCCCTTAAAGTAACTGCCTCTCCTCACTGCTGGAAGAGGTTGAGGACCAATAGATAGGATTACGATTATCCGTGACACTCTTTGGTATGAAATTAAAATGCTTTCAATAGTCGGTGGCTGGCTTAGGTGGCTGCCTATGGAACCTTTCGTCTCTCTCATCACCTTTCAAGGTTGCCCCTGCAATGGCAGTCTCCAGGAAGAAAGCAGCCTCTGATAGGGAATTCGAATGGGGTCTCAGCCCCGTGCTTACCCATGGGACACTCAGCTGGCTGGAAACACCCTTCCCTTTGGTACAACAGCTCCTTACGTCGCAGTGGAGAAACGGAAGATCAAACAAGTGTGATCTCTGACCCCCACGCTGGCCGCCTAGCAGGGTTCTGTCTTCAGGGCAAGGGGGATCTGAAATAATTCACGTTGTTCTCCTCACAGTGTTTTGCCTCCACAGGAGGCTGTCAGCTGCTTGGGGTCATCAATCTGACACACCTTTTTAGTTCTACAGGGAGACTAAAATACCACTTAAATCTTATTCCAACATTTCTCAAATCAGGTGGGTATTACCAAGCATGAAGACATCATCCAAAAGCTCAATTTTAAAGGGTTAGTTCTTTGGGAAAAATAAGAAAGAACATTTCCTCCTGTTTACTCTGAGATTTGCTTTTTTCCAATAGTGTGGTCATGGTACCTTTCTTAATCTTTGGAGATTAGGCTTCAATTTTTCACCTAGACTCCAATTTGCTCATAAATCTCTTCATTTTGCTTAACTTAAATGTTTTGGCCAACTTCATGGTTTAATAATGAGAGGTAAAATTGGAGCCTTAATGACGACTAAGGAGGGAATTTTCATTTCGTCTGGAATTAAAAGAGCTGTGGAAGGGGCAGCCATCCTGTCAGACCAGCCGTCACAACCTTAGCCGAAGCATGCCAAATTACACATTTGATATTACACAGTTCTTTATACCCAGGTACGATGACGTGAAAATCCTTCAAATCCAGCCCTACTTACATCCACCTGATTGCTATGCCCCTATTGATTAGCTGCAAACTGTTCATTGAATTCAGGCCACCTGAGAAGCTGCCAGGTCCCCAGAGTGTCCCCCTCACATGCTGCACATTGAAGCCAGGCAAGTTACCCAGCTCCAATAGGCCTCAGCACAAGTTGTATAATGGGGGCCCTGAGACCACAATTATCAGATAACCAGGCAGGAGAGAGTACTGTTTCAGCACTTCCACTTGAGCAGACTTTAACTTAAAAGAAAGAAAGAACTCTAAAAAGTTTTAAAACACTTTCCTCGTAAGTTTACCACTCGAGAAAGGTATCCACCCCATGGCCATGTAGCCTAGAATTCCCTCCTTATTCCAGAGTGAGAGAAAACACTAGCTGGGTAATTCCCCTTGTGCAGAGAGAGGGGCTCTGGTTTCTTTTGCTTGTATAGAATATACTGGGTCCTCTGAGACCGTCGGTGGAGAGGCCACTTGGCACTGAGGAGAATAAAGGGAACCGGCTGGAGATAGACCAGCCCATTTCTACTGGGGGCCTCTTGGATGGTTAGAAAAGAATAAGCTCAGATTCTTCCACCATAGTTACGGCCCTTCAGGTATGTCCCAGGCCATCTTTCGTCACCACCTATCACTTCTTTCTAAGAAGTATCCTGCAATGACTCAATGTGCATTTAACCATATATTGGCTTACGTTAGAATGCTTTGTGCAATTAGATTTCTAATACAGACTGTAAATTCCTCAAGGTTGAAGAACCTTGCTTTATATTTCTTGTTCATTCATTTATTGATTGATAAATGAGTCAGCAATTAATCTACTCATTATTCTAGCACCTACTACGCTGAGAGCACGGTGCAAGGCTGACTTCTTAGAGACTCCAGGGACTCCAGAAAAGTGTGGTACCTAATTCCTGCCTTCTACTAGTTCAGAATCTTGTTGGATAAGCTCAGTGTATATGGAGATGAAGTTAGGTAATAATGCAATGGCATACAGTAAGATAACAATGATTCAAAAACAGTAAAATGACTAGAAGACAAATTTAATAATGAGTGTCTTTTGGTATTGACATTTGGGGTGGTTTATTCTTCTGCTTTTTGGATTTTCCAAATTTTCTATAACGTACGTGTATTACTTTATTAATCGTAAAACACCAAACCTTAAGGTATGAAGTAAGTAGCAAAACAATAGCAGAAGTGTTGCCAAATCAAATTAAGATTCAGGGTCAAATGAGTGGCTCAGAAAGTGAGTTCCTTCTGTGTTAAATGACTTGTTTCTGTATCCTTCAGTATCTAGACAGAAATGTGCACTAAATAGATGTTGAAAGTACTTTTTTGACTATATAATAATAAATTCTTGCTGAATATAAAGTTTGTTGATTATATAACGCCTTACTATGTCTTTTGTAATCATACCTTTCATTATTAAATAAATCTTTCCTATTATTTTGAAACTATGCGTTTCCTATCTCTTCAACAAGATAATAATGTTTTGTGTTCTATATTATCCTCTGCTCCCGGATTACAGTTATGTACATTTGTCTCCTCTTTTAAATGGCACTTTGAAGTCAGACCCCCTGCTGACAATCATAGGATCTCAAGGTTGAAATGAAAAGGACTTTGCTAAAAATAGTGAGATTCTAGAGCAGGGCGCTGTGTTCAGATCCTAGTTCCACCACTGACTTCTAAATCGCTGCTGGTCAAGTAAAATAAATGGTTTCCTTTTCTGTAACAGGAGGAAAATAATATCTTCTTGTTGTGAATATAAAAAGAGCATATACAAAACACAGAGCATATTATCTGGTCATTATTAAGTACTCAATAGAAGATAGATATTACTATTATTATCATCTTACTCTTCTATAAGGGATCATAGCACATCATCTAATCTGACTTACCACAAAATATAAGAATCCGCCCTGATATCCTTAACTTATTAAGGTATTTCTGATACCATCAACTTGCATGCTCACAGTGTTTTGTTTAAAAGTTCTTCTTTCATTGATCTATATCCTGTATCTCAGCAATATGCACGATTAGTTCTAGGGGCTACATAGGATAAAAAGTCCATGGCCTTTTCCACATGACATTATCCATCCTCATATCCTTCAGTGGCACCCACAAATCTCCTTCCCTCCCCACCAGTAGAAACATAGCACTTAATAAAGTTTTATTGGTTTGAATGGGTAGAATTAACTCTTTGCTCACAATGGCTTGGGTATCATTGTAATGGTAGGGAATGAACTAAAATGGAGTAAACAGCTACTGGAGGATCCTTCCAGATTTATAAGTCTAGATGGTAAGCTTCTAGGTCTACGGGGCTTTATGTATAATCTTCCTCATTTACATTGTTATCTCTGATCACTGAACGGGACTCTGTCTCTCTGGAATCAAAAACAGGGCAGCTGGATGTTTACATCAACTAAATGACCATTCTGGTTCATTGAGGTGTGCTGTATTAAAACCATCAACCATCATTGCTGTTAATAATAAGAAACATCAGGGCTTCCTTGGTGGCGCAGTGGTTGAGAGTCCGCCTGCCGATGGAGGGGACTCAGGTTCGTGCCCCGGTCCGGGAAGATCCCACATGCTGCGGAGCAGTTGGGCCCGTGAGCCATGGCCGCTGAGCCTGCGCGTCCGGGGCAAAAAATAATAATAATAAGAAGAAGAAGAAGAAGAAGAAACATCATCGGAGAACCTAATAAAAACTCTTCTTCTAGTAAAATTCCATCTCTAAAGTAATATATTTTAGCATCTCTGGTGATTTCTCAGCATTTGTGGAAGCAGGTTGTTTCAAAAAGTAATGCAAAACATTAGGAGTGAACAAAGTTATAGAAATAAAGTGATTTGTTTGCTTCAACAATAAAAAAGCAAGAATCCTAGCTAATAAAAATCGAGCATATGCAGAACCCTGCCTGTGTTCTATTCTTTCTGGAGGAAAAGCCCCCAGATGGATTGGGATGCAATGGAAGATACCCTGGTAAAGGAGACAGACAGGACTGGGTTTGAATATTTGCCTTTCATTATGAGGTTTTGTCTTTTACTAGCTGTGGAAATTTGGACATGTTATTTAACTTCCAGAAGACTTCTCTCCTGAAATAGTAATATTTAATTCAGAGGGCTATCAGGAGGATTAAATAAACGAACGTTTGTAGTGTGTTCAGTATGTAGCCGATATTGAAGAAAAGCTGGTTCTTTCCCTCTGCTCCTTTCCTTCTTCTTTGATCTAAATGCTAACACTTAGGAAAATAGCAGCATTTTTCTCAACTCGTCAAAACTGGCCAGACTTCCCAGAATGGTAATCAGTCTACATGCTAGAGCTATAATATGTTAACTTTTCAACCATTACTATGTTTTCACATTTTAAAAGCAAATCACCAAGGGGAATTTCTTTCGGTTTTCCTGGTGAGTAAGGAAGAAACTGATTTTGATTATTTTGGTAAAGATGATCATATTTTTTCCGAGCAAGTACCACCTTAAAGGACTTATACTGAAATGGATAGCCCATGAACCAAGTTTGGGTAATTTTAGTTTGGACCAGAAATCACTTTTTGAGGATAATGAGCAGAGAAGGGAGGAGGCTGATTGATTTTTTCCAAAGCTGGCATGGGAGTCAGGAGGCTGAATTCTTATAACCTTTATGACCTGTATAGAAGGCATGTAGACAGCTGGAAGAAAACGTTCCCTTGTACCTACCAATTGGAAACAACTCTCCACCAGCTTATGAATATTATCAACCTGCTGTCCCCACCAGGTTGGTGCCCAGCAAAATAAACGAAATAATATTTTTGCCTTGCATAAATTATTAAGTTGTTCTATGCACGGTTGCTTTAAATCGGAGATGTATTAGCATATTTCTGCCACTCAGTTTCAAACATGCAACATTTTTATGTATATTTGCTCTCAGTTGAATTTGCCTCATTCATTCGTGGGAAGCAAATATGTACAAAGAACCCTATACGCTGTGAACAAATAAAAGATGGAAAGGGCATTTTCTCTGCACTTACAGGGCCTTACGCTGGTAGGTGAGAGTAAACACATATGATTCAATGTAGGAAGTGATAAGGGACAGAGAAAGGTTGGGAATGTTCAGGACAGGGAGAGGCCATTACTGCCTTGGGATGGGGATCATGAAGCCATCATGGGGAGATGACATTTGAGCTGGACCTTAAATATGCGTAGGCGGGGCTTCCCTGGTGGCGCAGTGGTTGAGAGTCCGCCTGCCGATGCAGGGGACGCGGGTTCGTGCCCCGGTCCGGGAAGATGCCACATGCCTCAGAGCAGCTGGACCCGTGAGTCATGGCCGCTAAGCCTGTGCATCTGGAGCCTGTGCTCGGCAACGGGAGAGGCCGCATCAGTGAGATGCCCGCGTATAGCAAAAAAAAAATGCGTAGGCGGCCATTTGCAGCAACATGGATGGACCAAGAGATTATCATACTAAGCAAACTAGTCAGAAAGAGAAAGACAAACACCATATGATATCACTTATATGTGAAATCTAAAATACGATACAAATCAATATATCTATGAAAAAAAAAGACTCACAGATATAGAGAGCACACTTGTGGTTGCCAAGGGGTAGGGGAGATGTGGGAGGGAAGGATTGGGAGTTTGGGATTAGCAGAGGCAAACTATTACACATAGGATGGACAAACAACGATATGGAACATGGAACTATATTCAATATCCTGTGACAAACCTTAATGGAAAAGAATATGAAAAAGAATATATGTATGTATATATATATATAAAACGGAGTCACTTTGCTGTACAGAAGAAATTAACACAATATTGTAAATCAACTATTCTTCAATAAAATTTTTAAAAATACTAGAAGGGTAGACTTTGTCAATGGAGAGTTGAATGGGAAGAGTATTCCAGGAGCTGGGAACTGCCAAAGCATAGGCAGAGGAGAAGAAAAGCATGGGATACACAGGATAAATGCAGAATAGGAAGCGGTATGGTTAGACTGCAGGGTAGGATGGAAGGCAGGTGGGAGAACTGTTAGGAGAAGGTTGAAAGATCAGCGAGGGCTGACTCAAGGAGGGCCTTACATCCTCTGGAAATAATGGCAGGCTCAGCAAATCTGTTGTTTTATTTGCAACAAAAAATAGGCTAGCTGAATAAAAATGTAGTTTCTGAATTCTGTACCTCACTGGCCAACCTAACCACTTTCGTTTTAACAATTTCATTGTCTGACCTTTCTGAAAATTATTTTCTGCCTACAATGGGCAAGGCTATTGATAAGTGTTGAGTACAGAGGAATGTCAACCTGCATTGCTCTTGTTCTCACTGACTGTGTTCTGCTACACCATCGGCAGAACATTTTACTTGGTCACTTATTCATGCTAGAGGAACTCTGTTTTGCAGCTGATGGGGGTGAAGGGGGAGAGGTTTTAAGAAGTCATCTCAGGCATCTTATCATTCAACTGGGAATGGTTGTAAGTAAAACACCTTTTAATTCATGCATCTACATATAGGTTGGCTTAGAAATAAATTACATCCAAGACCGCTCAGTGAGAACCAATCCACTAAAAGCCAGAAGACTAAACCCAGCAATGTTATCTAGAAGCACGGACACAGGCTGAAGTGATCATGGAAAGTGTCTTCTCTCTTTTGAAATGGACATAAGGAGCCCTGATGGGAATCTGCAGGTCTGTGCTAAACTCACATACACACACATGCCAGCTTAGCTTATATAAAGGGGAGCAAAAGCAGTGCAGAGAAATAAATTTAAGTCTCTCTGTACAGAAGTAGTTTTTCATTGGATCCTCTTTAAGCTAGTTTTTAAGTCCCGTTACCACATTTGAGTGTGTGGGTATATACTGTCTCCGGTAATGCTGTCCTGTACTGTTTACCTCTCCTTTGACCATCACATGTCACCAGGTTTTGGTGATTTAGTGTGCTTTTCTATGCCCACTTGGTGCTCCAGGATTACAGATGATGTAGAAATGGAAGTTACATTCTGTTACTTTTAATGGAAAAGATACTAAGAATCTAATCAGAACAATCCAAGTAGAATAATTTTCCAGGCGGACTCCATGTGCTTCAGATAACTGGATGGTTTAATGGACCGAAAAGCAAAATCATTCTGAATGTTCCTGTACATCAGAAATTTGGGGATTTGGTTCTGCATTAATTTTTCACGTAGGTTCCACACCTTCAGTTCTGTATTCACCATCCTTACCCCCAGTTTAAAAAGTATTTGATCTTTTTCTTTTTTAAAGCGCTCATAATCCACTTCAGATCATTTCATTGATTATTTCTCAGTTAGTCTTTCTGTATTCTGTAGAGCTAGGCTGTTCGTCTCTACAGCTAATCCCACTAATACAACTTAAAGAAGCCCAGGAATGAGATAGCGGTGAAAATCTCTAACCAGTATTGGCAGCAAACAGGAAGAAGCATAACAGGCGAGCTGGAATCCTGCAAAAAGGAACGTTGTGGGTAAAACAAAACAACAGCAACAACAAGCTGTCTCTTACCAGAAGGGCACTGATTTCATCTGCATGAATTAACCATATTTCATTCCCAGGGAGATGAAGGGAAATCTTATTTTTCTAGACGTCAAAAAAATTTTTTTAACAAACCCAAGACACAAACAGTCCTGCTTCTTCCCCTAAGCCAATCTCAACTACTGGGAATCTTTAGCCTCTCTGAATGTCTATATGGTTTGTATTCCAAATCACACACTCCAGCACTTGGATATTTTGTGCTTTACTTTCATTGTTTCTTACAAGTAAGTTTTGTCTTCCCAGACAGAGGACAGATAGTTTCTTCCACTTCTTCATTATATCCCACAGAATCTAATGTGGGGCTGTGTACTAAAGAAGTACCTCTCAAGGTCACTCACCAATGTATGAAAAAGTCCCCACAGGGTGAGAGGTCCCTTGGTCCCTGTTCCCCTCTGACTTCTCTGCCATAGTCAAGAGAGAACATTGGATTGCGCGCAAGGGTTACTGAGGAGTGGGCAGGATTCTTTAGCGAATTTTCCAGCAGGAGGATCATTGTACTTATGGGTCTGACCTCCATCCTCTATAATATAGACTCTGCATATTCTAACCTTTGTAAACAGGGTCAATTCCCCAGACACAGCACCGTCACAACGCACTGGTTCTCTGACATGCTTTGTTCAGTCCGACCAGTGAAATATTTAGATGCATGCTCTTACCTAATGTACGGGGAGATTGTATACTCAATTTCTTTACGCCCCTTCTTTGCCCTCAAATATTCTGCCGTTTCTGATCAGAGAGGTTGTTTTTCACTTTATTCGCTTTGTACCCTTTTTTCTTTCTTGATCTCAGTGCTATTTCTACCATTTGTTTAATGGCAATATTCATATTTTTTTCATTCATTCTTCAGATTTGGAAATTGGTATGAAATTAACAAAATTTGAATGATAACGTTCTGTTGATAGTGACAGAACTTCTCTTGCCCAGTTGCCCTTAAATTATAAATGGGGTTGTTGACCTCTTCAGTTCTAAAACTTGGCGACCTTTTTCTTTGCAAGCCACACCAGTTGTGAGAGATGATAGATAGGTAGGTAGGTAGATAGACAGATGATAGATAGCGTGAGTCTATATTTTTTCTGTGAGAAGAGTTTTCTGAAGTCACATCGTCACCACTCTTTGAGTCATACTGTAGGTTTCCCAGGTTGTCAGCCACGGAGGACACTCCGTTGGGCTAATGGCGAGGGATTTGCCTGTGGGGGGCAGGGAGCCACCTTTCACAGAAAGGCACTGGAATAACTCAAGGCAACTAAAAGCTTACTTTTCTCTTTGAGAGGCCCCATAGGAAGCACCAGCTTTAAGTGAAATCTTTATGAAAGGATTCCTTCTCTGAATTTTCCCAACAGGTCTCTTTGTTATTACCCCAAGAGAGCTGCCTACCAGTCAGGGAATCAAATCTCCCTTATCGTGTCCAGACTGCTTTACCGCTGCACACACCCCCTTGGCGGGAGGGCTACAAATGGTTCTCTCAAGCTCCACTCAAACCACCAACCTGCCGTGTCTGAAATGCCCCAGCCCTTTCTGGCCTCGTGTATTTGACTCCTACACCATAGGGAAGTCCCCCTTGGATTCCAAAAGAAAATTAAACTCCTTGGAATTCCAAACTAATAAACTTTCACAGAGTGGCCCCAGGTGGATTGGTTATCATGATATTTTGGTCTCACCTAACCAATAAGAGGGCCGGTTGGCAAGTTCCCAGGATGAATATTCTCATATAAGCTTTGGATTAGAGGAAGCCAAAAGATTTTCGGCCATCTACATGCTCAACTTACACCCCACCTGGGTTCTGAGGTAGAGATCTGGTGACGATTGGGGCCCTGCAAGGCAATTAAAAGAAATAAAGCGAAGTATTATATTTTAATTGATGTAATCTTCAAGCTCCCAGTGGAATCTGGGGTGATATCTGACTAGAGTTACCCCAGGTATCAATAGATGACTATTCTGTGAAAGTGCATTTAGGAAGACAAAACCCTATGAATCCTGAACTTCATTAACATGTGTATCCGTTTGGGGAGGGGCGGGGGATTGGCTCTGCCTCCAGGACTACAAATTGAAAGAAGCCACCTAGATTTTTCTGGGGTCTGAACAAAGAGCGGAAGAGGATAGGGAATGGAGAGGGAGCGAGAAAAGGGCAGGTGGAGGGGAAGACAAAATGTGGATTTCTACTTTTATTTGCTTTCAGAGTACCTGGATTTTAGACACACCAAACCATTCTTTCCAAACCCAAACAGCTTTCATCCATCACTAACATTTCAGGGTTTGTTTCTGTTTTATTGTAAATATTGCAGTCGAAGAAAGATAAACAGACAAGAAAAACGGCTTTATACAGTATACAGAATCAGATAGAAAATACAGAATGAAAAAGAAAGCCGACAACCAACAGATAAAAAGTGGAGACAAACCAAGGAAGAGAACTAGCTGGTTGCACATTCACTCACCAGCTTGAGTGAGGTGCAGCAATGGTCCCAGCAGCTGACAGAAACTGCCTAGCGCTGTCAGTCTTATCTTTACTCCGTGAAAGAAACAGACTTTATAAATGATTCATGTGGACATTTATTTCACCAATCCATTTTATAAAAGTTTGCTATTGATCAAGATATGCTGCTCATAAAAACGAGTTTTTTTGTGTGTGTTTTTTGTTTTTGTTTTTTTTTTAAAAAAACAACCCTTCCTGCCCCACATGACAGTAGGGACCACATTGTCAGAAGCGCGGAATGGAGCTGTGGGTCGGGGCAGCATGGCACCATTGCAGTCTGCGGTCCATCTGCCTTCAGGTGCCCTTCCCACCAAATCCACGTTTCTCCAGGAGGCTCTAAGCAAGGTTTAAAAAAAGACTCATGTCCTGCAGAGCTTGCCGACATTTGATGGTTTAAGAGGGAAAAGTAAAAAGATTCAAATTCATAAGAGAGAAGAGGTCAGCCTAGGACAAAACTGGCATCCTTTATAGGAACCATCGGGGTACCCCCAGGATGACAGTTCTCACTAATAGTCCTGGCACAAAGAAGATGTCGACCCAATGTCGACGGCAAAAGCATGGAATTAAGCTCGTTGTCTTGCAAAGGTGTCTTTATTTTAGTACGTTCAGAACAGAAACAACGCGAGGACGATTTGATTCAAGGTGGTGACAGCGGGGGAGATGGCCCTAGTGGCTGTTTAGTTCTCTCTCCTCTGAATTTTCTAAGTTGACAAACAGAAATTGCATAGAATTTGTTTTCAATCAGAAAATGAAAACTCTCTGTGTGAAACTCCCAACTGGCGAAGCCAACCAAAGTTCAAACAGCTGCTGAGAAGCTTCACCCCTCCCGCTGAGTGCTCCGGACACTGTAAACATCTCACAAGTAGAGAAGTACTTAGCAGGCATCTGACAGCCTGGAAAGCATCAGTAACTCTGATTGTGTAGATGAAAGAGAAGTGAGATGCTTCATGTAAAGTCATACAAGGGGGGGCTACTGCCCATGCTTAGGTGAGGACTCAAGAGTCCCTAGTTCCCAGGCCTGTGTATTGACTACAAGACCCTACCTCTCTCCCAGGAACCCGGCAAATTCTTGATTACTTAAGATCTTCCCATATAATAAACACACACACACACACACACACACGCACACACACGCACACACACACACATTTGCACCGAGGTCTCACATCTAGTAGCAAGAAATCACCCAATCCATGATAGCCTTGGGGGGGGTCTGGCTTCATAGGCAGCTACCGAGTTTGATTAAAAAGAGGTGCAGTTGACAAAGTATGCACCAGACCAGCAGGGCAGCCCCATCCTTCCCCACCTGAAGACAGCACGTTCCTGCTGAAGCCAAGGCCACTGTTGGGGAAATTTGTATTTACCCTCTCTGCTCCTTAAACGAGGGCCTGGGATACTTTGTGCCTTCCACTCTCCTCCGTTATCTCTCTTCTTCAGAGATCACATTCACCAAAGACCAAATCAAACCCAATCATAGGGAAAGTCGAAAAGAGAGAGAAAGAAAGGACAAATTAACCTCTGAAATCCCAGGCATTTCAAGGTCTCTCAGTAAACTATGAGTTAATTGGGTTTTGGCATTTAAAAAATTACTGGACCTTTCTTTGATATTCTCCACCTGATTCACCACCTCCTACATGCCCTGCGGCCCCAGTCACCACACAGAAAGGAGAGTTCAACATCTGGAGTCTGATGCACTGGCCGCTTCATATCCTAAAATTTAGGAAAATGGTAACAGGGATTATTGTGACTTCAATTCCCTAACCCAGCCTCCCCCTCCAAGAAAACGAAACAAAGGAATAGAATTGAGACAACAAAGAAGAAAAGGAAGGAAGGAGAGAAACAGAGAAAACAAAAGAAAAGAACATTAACAAAAATATACAAATCCAGAAAAGAAAAACTTCCCTGTTGAGTTTAATTTTTTTTTTTTTTTTTCCTGTAAGAACTAGACCCAGGGTACAATGGCCCCTTCCTAGGGGGAAATTCCTCTGATGATGCCACCAATCCATCAGACGGTCTGGGCAGGGACCCCCCTCCCACCCCGACTCTTTAGTTTTGTTGAGAGGGAAAGGCCCACTGCGGGAAGAGGGGGCTTGTGGCCAGGTGGGAGAGCGTCCCCTGCCACTCGGGCTCAACGTCTCTGGGTGGCCCCAGCTCCCCGGACCAGGGCGCCGTCTCCGGCTGGGGCGTCAGGCTCTTTGATCGTTTTGTAAAGTTACTGGATCCAAAATCTGGAGAGAAGGGTGGACGCTGTACAAGTCCGGGGGCCCCGCCGGCAGTATGGCGGGCTCAGCGCAGCCCGCCTCCGCACCGGGTCGGGGAGCCGGGCATCCTCGGCGGCGGGGCTACTCGGGCTCGCTGCTGTTGGTGGTCTTCTCCCACTCCAGGCTCTCCTCGCTGCGCGCCGGCGACGGCCGCGCCCGCAGGCCCTGGAAGCGGCGGCACTCGGGGCACACGCGTATGTGCGTGCAGCCGCGGGCCACCAGGGCGGCCTCCTGGGCCAGTCTCTGCGCCAGCTGGTCAGGCTCCCCGGCCCCGCACAGCTTGCCGTTGCTGAGGGTCACGGTGCCCCGGGGCCGGCGCTGCTCCTCGGGGATGGGGGGCTGCGGCGGCGGTAGCCCGGCGCGCCGCCGGCGCGGGTGGACACTGTCCTGACACAGGATGATGCTGCGCAGCTCGCTCACCATCTCCTGGCAGACGGACACCTGGAGGACACGAGGAGGTCACAGCCCGACCTCTCGGGACCAGCCCCCGAGGGTCCCCTGCGGGCTCATTCGGGCGCGCGATTAGGGTGCAGTGTTTCACAATTATATCATCTTACATGTTTGAAGGTCTTTCAATCCACCTCCTCACTTCCACCCGCTATTTAATATTCCAACATCCTCCATACCATCCCGCCAGCTGGTCGTCTCGTCTTTGAACAGCTTCAAAGACACTGATCTCACCATGTTGGGAAGGTGCCCCTACCATTTTTGCAGATTACCCTTAAACGCTGCTTCCTTCTACTGACTTAATTCCTCTCCCTGAACTTTTCATCCATCCATCCCAGTTAAATTTGGACCTTGAAGCCGACTAAGTAAATAATCCCTTTACCGCATGTCAGTCTTTCAAGCCTGTGAAAAAACAACCATGTCTCCATGAACTTTCTGTTCTCAGGCCAAAGAGTCTCATTTCTTTTAATCAGCTGGTTATGGCTGGAAAGGCTGCGTTCTAACAATAACTATAATAACAAAAACAAGGCAATCTACTCCTGCAGCTCTGCCATCTCCTGATAAGAAACTCTTGGGTCCAGCTGTGTTTCAAAATATTTTGAATTTTGACAAGGTAATACAATGCACATAAAATATGTATCACTTCCAGTGGGCTCTGGGGAAGACCCTGTATTCAAACACATTAATGTTTCTGTAGCAAAATGAATATACGTTCACACCAAGTGAGTTAAAGACCATAAACATTAGCCTCATACAAGTCCAAGTCAAGGTTTGTCACCAAAAGCATTGGCATCAAACTTACAAAAAGCTTGGAACTTTTTGAGCTTTTGAGGTTTCAGAATTGTGGATGAAGAATCTTGAACCTGTACCACGACTACTACTGTTATACCCATTTCACAGATGTGGAAATAGAGGCTCCGAGAAGTTAGATACCTTGCCAGAAATTACTCGACTAACAAACAGCTGACCCAGAATTTGAACCTAAACCTACATACTGCAGAGCACATGCATGCTCTGCTTTCTTCTCTGCTCTGTGCTGGAAAGGACACTTTCTCCCATTAGGATGGGAGAGGCAGCTTTCTGTTCTTTCATGTTCCTTCCTCCAGTCTTCCCGTTCTATCAACAGGATAGTTGTTCTACCATAGTCAAATAGTTAACTTAGCCTTTACTGTTCTTTCTAGATGTTGGGAGAGCTTGAACTCCTCACTGAATTTTTCAAGGTACATCCAGACCACTGGCGAGCTCTTGGGAGAATAACCCAGGGTGCACAGATCCTCTACCTGAAGCAGCTACAGAGAAGTAGACTCCCCTAATGGAACACGGCCTGAGTTAGGACTTGAGACCTGGATTCTGGACCCAAGGTTGTTGGTGAATAGCAGAAACTGTAGTCAAGTCACTTAACTTCTCTGTGCTTCTAATAATAATTACAACAAAAACACCTCCACCTGCCTAATCTATTATATGTGACAAGAACATAAAGACATATATTGATATTTATTGACTGTCAACTAAGTATCAAACACTGTGCTTTGCAGTGGAAATACAGACACAAAGGACTCAGTCCTTACTTTCAGGCAGTGCAATGTCTCGTAGCCAGGCTGATACGAAAATAATTGACACACAGTTTGTAAGTGCTCTATGTGCTGTTTACAGGGGTGGTGGAAAGGAGGAGGAATGAGCAACTTTCTGGTCCAGGGAAGAAGGCAGGAGAACTCCGGAAGGTTTCACAGGGACAGGAACACCTGAACGAGGTCTTAGGAAGAGGTAAGAGCACCGCCGTTTAAGGGGTGGACAGAAGGAGAAAGCCAGTAACGCTGGAGAGGGAAGGAGGAGGGAAACCAAGAGAGCTGGGAGCAGGCAAGGCAAGGGAGGAGAGAGTTCTGGAAGGAGCGGTCCACTTCATCGAGGGCCACACTGAGGTCCAATAAGGCCCAGTGGGTTCTCTTTTGGTTTTGTTCATTGGGAGGGGTCAGACCTCTCAGCCATGACCTTTCGGGGAGGGGGTGGGGAGAAGCCAGCTGCCGTGGAGTGAGGCCCGAGTGGGAGGCGAGCACATGGAGAGAGAGGCAGTCGGATCACCTGGGCTTGCGAGAGGAGAGGGGTAGGGCAAGAGCTACAGCATCATGGCTATTATTTGAAAATGTGGATAAACATGAGCATAGTTTTGGACTTGGGGGAGAGAGCAGGCAAAAAAAAATAAAGGGGAGAAAAAGGATAATCCTAGAGGAGCTGAGGAAAGGTGGGAACAAGGCAGAGATGGAGGGATGACCAGAACACCTGTGGAAGCCCTGGGGGTGGCTCCAGTTGTGGGTAAATTTTCAGGTGGGTGTTTTAATTTGGGGCTGGTCACTCCTGAGTTCCAGGTGAGGCAGGAGGTAAAATTAGTCATGGAGGAGCAAAGGGATGTGAGGAGTGGGTGATGGCCTGGAAGTCCTACTGGGAAGTGGGAAGGAGGCTGAGCACAGAAAAGGAAAAGACCGGTCAGCAGTGTTGAATGGAGGCCCTACATGAGGCTGGACCCCCTCGGTTTATAGGGGTGCTGTACTCTTCTGTACTGTTATCTGCTGTTAGGAGCTGTCAATTAGGGAAGGAGATGTTAGGATGATCAGGAGTTGGGAGATTGAGATAGAGGCCAATATATTTCAAAAACCAAACAATGCAAGTAGCGTGTAATGATTTGTGCCCTGGAATGGAGATAGAATGGGGTAAAGTCATCTTCCTTCTCTCAGACTCTTCCATCTGTGTGAAGTTTATATTAACCCAGTTTCTAAGCCACAGGTTTGGGAACTAAACTTATTCAAAACGCCTGAGAAGGAAGATGTCATTAGGAGCTCTCGTGAATTGGGATACCTCTAAACAGCTTTACCTGCAAGGCCAAAACATACGTAAGATGGAAGAACCAAAGCCATCGTTTCCATTAGTAACCTGGTACTTTCGCCTGTTTTCCCTTATAACACTACATCTTAAATCATAGTTGTGTTAAGTCTTTGTTGTTCATAAAACATTTTTCACAGATTTATTTACTGGGCTGTTTCAAGGAAGAATCTGAAGCCCAGAGAGGTTATGTGCCCTTTCTGTGGCTGCATAATTAGTAAGTGATGAAGCCTGAACCCTGAGCTCCTGTCCTCGGAACTGGGGTTCTTTCCGCTGTGCTGCTGTTCCATGGGTGCCCCACCCTCCTGTGGGATTTCACAAGTTCTGTCTGAAATGACCTTTGTCCCTGTGTGAGCCTGTGAACTTGGCCCTGCTTGCCAATACTATAGGTCATACCCCTTAGAAGGTTTACCTCGGTCGCTTCTGAGTGTCGGAGAGTCCATAAAAACTCCAACATAGCCATAAAAATGGCCACGATTAAGCCACAAATAAGAACCACAAAGATTCCACCAATATTCTCCATTCCCAGTCCTGTAAGAAAGTGAGAACGAACAAAAAATAGTGTAAAAGAGCTGGGAGACATAATCATTCTACCAAAAATGCTGAACGACCAGAACTTGAGTCTTGTAGACATTTTACACACATGTTCCTTGAGATATAATTATTCTTTGGAACCAAAAATGCAGCATAGCTGGAGTAGAAGAGGGGAAAGGGCTCTAGATGCAAGTGGAGGAGATTGGTGAGAAGCTTTCTGGGGTGGGAGGGTCAGTCAGTTTTAGAAAAGGGCTAAGGAAAATTTTGATTTAGCATATAGAGACATGATAGCAAAATACCAGTAAATTCTAGCACTTTCATAAAAATTTCATCAATCTTCCTAATATTGTGTTTGCTTCATATAAAGCAACTGTCGTAACCAAACTATGGATAGAAAAAATTACACTGACTTAATTGTGTCAACGTGTTACTAACAGACTTACTTGGAAAGCAAAACGTTTTATCCCAGGTGGTTCCCGCACCTGGCTGCCATCAGAACCACCTGGGAAGCTCATTAAAGGTATGGATTCCTAACCCTCACCCCAGACATACTGAATCCCTATCTCTGGAGATGCGGCCCAGGAATCTATACTTTAAAATGCATTTCACAAGTGATTCTTTTCCAGCCAGGCCTAAAATTTGTTGGCAAATTGGTATTTTGGGAAGCATGTGTATGGCTAAGTTCCTTGAAGGTAGGCAGTTTCTGGTTGTAACCTCATTGCCAAGCATGACACCTGGCATATCATATATACTCAATAGATATTTCTGGAATTATATGGTTGTGTCCAACACTGAGTTAGCTACGTAATTGGATGCTTTTTTTTGTACTAGAGAAACCCAAACGTTAGGGGAGTGTCAGAAACACATGAAACCCTGATTCAAGAGGAGCCGCAATCATAAATCAAAAAGCATCTTTTATCCTGAAAAATGCCAAGAGGGTAGCTTATGTCCTGTGCTGTTGGAATGCCTGCACACTTGAGTGTTTGTTCAACCAGCAGTGGCTTCATGGGACACAGAGCTATGTCGGTGTCAGGGAAAGCCAGCTTCATACAACACTGAGATGAGCCATGGATCAGAAGCAGAAATCTGACACTGCTTCCTACACTTTGGAAAGCTGGGAAAATGGTCCTACCGAGCCATTTTACGATTCCTTGGGTTTTCTTTCACAAAGACTCAAATGGCTGTCTGTTGGTTTTTTGTTTTGTTTTGTTTTGAAAATAACACAGCTCGGCACAGTGCCTGCCTACACCAATAATCTGCTACAATGGCTCCAAGGGCTTACAGCATGAATGTACCTAGTGGATTGTATACTCTGGTCTGCAGGTCCACACAGCCAACTCTTGGGTACCTGTGTGAGTAAACATCCTCTATTGTGAATAATCAGAAAGAGGAGATGACTTAAAAACTCAGTTCTAAGGGAAGGCACACAGCGTTTGGAGTAGATTTCTACCCTCCAAGAGGAAGGTGCTTAGGCTTCATTTGTTCACCTGCCCCCCTAACCTGGGACCATTTGGGAAGAAGGCTTTTAACCATAGGAACATCCGGGGACAGAAGGGACACTTAAGGGGGAATGCACCAAGGACATAGCTGCAGTGTCCAGCCAGATTTAGGGGTGGTGAGAACCGGGTATTGGGACGTGCATCTGAGCATCATGGACAAACTAGTTTCTCCAGCCAGCCCATGTAGAGAAAGGGCTCCCCAGTGAAGGGGAAGTGATGACTGTGATACCAAAGATGCCCACCTGTTCAGGTAAACAGAGCTCCAAGTGACTGGTGAGGTACCACAAGACTTTCCTGTCACCTTGGGATAGCTCTGCCTGATGTAGAAAAAGACAAGGATCCCCTTGAAGGGCTTCAACCTCCCCTCGTGTTTCTGCAGAGGTGTTCTCCCCTCCTCGAGTCCAATTCGGCCATCTGGACTCTAGTGTTTCCCTGTCACCCTCAGTCACCATCCCAGCCCTCCCCAACCTTTTTCCCCTACTGACTCTTTCCCTCAGTGCACACACACACTCACATCTTTCCCTTCTTAAAGAAAAATACAAAATCCTTCTCCCTCCAGCTCTGTCTAGTGAATACCCTTCTCTTTCCTTCCTTCCCTAGGCAAGATTTTTGAAACTGTCTATATCAGAACTATGTTAAGACAGTCCTTAAAAGGCTTACAAAAAAAAAAAGGCTTACATTTGGAGACCCATCCCACATGAAAGCAAGTAGGAGAAAATGCACCCACATCTTATGTTAAATGCATTTTAAAAATTTTGCTTCTGATGTGACAGAGTGGCAAGCAACAGTTAATGTATAATTGGCTGTGATTTCTCAGCAGTCGTTGTTCATACAAGAGAATGTTTGCAAAAGGAGAAAAATCAAACCAAAAAAAATTGTTTCTAGGGCTTCCCTGGTGGCGCAGCGGTTGAGAGTCCGCCTGCCGATGCAGGGGACACGGGTTCGTGCCCCGGTCCGGGAGGATCCCACATGCCGCGGAGCGTCTGGGCCCGCGAGCCATGGCCGCTGAGCCTGCGCGTCCGGAGCCCGTGCTCCGCAACGGGAGAGGCCACAACAGTGAGAGGCCCGCGTACCGCAAAAAAAAAAAAAAAAAAAAAGTTTCTAAATGTAATAACGTTTTTATGAATATTAAATTTAAAAATTAATGAAGTCGAAACAATGTTACATTTTGGAGATAGTTAATTACATGTCTTAATTTGATTTAGCAGTTTTCTTTTTGCATTTTGAAGCTAATAATTTTTTTCAGATCTCAAACATAATTTTGAACACTTGAAAATCTTTTAGGCGCTAGGTGGTCTGTCTATGGTATCTAAAGGAGAAAATGATTGCGTCTGAATTCACTTTTATTCTCCCGATATTCACTTGTCATCCCATGAAATTTTGTCTTGTACCACTAAAACCAAGCTCACTGAGGTTACCAACGAACATTTTGTTTCTAACCTATCGGAAAATTTCCAGTCCCAATCTTAAGTGACCTCTGGTAACACCTGACATTGTCAACCACACCCCCTTCTTGGCATTTTTTTTTTTTTTTTGTCCATGCTGCGAGGCTTGTGGGATCTCAGTTCCCCCACCAGGGATTGAATCCAGGCCATGGCTGTGAAAGCACCGAATCCTAACCACTGAACCACCAGGGAACTCCCCCTTCTTGGCGTTTTATGAAGCCATTGCTCTCTGCTCTCCACCAATCTTCTCAATTGCCTTTGCCTGCTCTGAGGCATATTCTCCCATTTCCCTGCATTTGGCCTCTTATCTCTCCTCCACGCACTGTCCTGCTGATTTTACCTCCTAAATACTTTTCAATTTCTTACCCTCTCTCTCTCTCTCTCTCTCTCTCTCTCTGCTACCACTTCCCTAGCTCAAGGCCACACCATCTCTTGCTTGGACTTTGGCAGCATCTCCAAAGTGATTTCCCTGCTCGTAGCTGTGTCCTCCTCAACTTTACCGTCCACCTAGTTGCCTGAGTGATCCTTCTGATCAGAGATGCTTTCTGATACAACATATGCCACTCTAATATTGCATAAAATAATAATTAGTTTCATGTTATATACCTGGATTTCGCACTAGACTGTGATTCCCTTGAGAGGAAGAGCCATGTCTTGTTCAACTCTATAACCCCTGGCACATCATAAGAGCCCAATAAATGTTTGTTGAAAAAATGAGCTGACAGAAAGAGGATAAGGACATCCCAGGTGTAGAACCATGAATTCTCAAAAGCTTTGGATGCATACTGTGATATGTATTCATTCCTAATTAAATGTTGTTTAAAATAATCATAAAGTGGGCCAGCCCTCGTTCAGTGCTCCCAGCCTGGCGGCCTAGACCGCACTCTGTGGCTGGCCAGAGTGGGACTGAACACGATGTGGACCATCCACAGCATGGACTTGACCACACGCGGTCGCGGGCAGGCGTGGGGGGATGGGCTAGGGTTATAAATGGACAGGTGATCTGTGCTGGGATAATCTTGATCAGATCAGGGAAAGCTTCTTTGAGGAGCTCAGGTTTGAACAGGATGCTGGTAGAAACCATGAGTCACTGAAACACCCCACAGCCTCTCTTTCCCAGCTTCTCGCGTTTCAGGGCCAGCATGTTAATCACGGGTGTTGGCTCCAGCGTGCTGACTCCTCGCTGAGTGGCCCCCTCCTCTTAGGAGCGGGGCTTGTATACCATTGGTGCCTTTAGGAACTTATTGGAAAGTGGAAGCAAGAATAGATTGCTGGCAGAGTCGGAGTTGAGAAACAGATGGAGTGGGGAGCGGGAAGCGGAGTTAGGAGACAGCAGCAGTTCCGTTAACGCTGTCGTTAGTCATTCTCCTAGAAGTCAAATGCCTTCCCCAGCTCAGAGCCCTTACTCAGAGGAGCCTGTCATGTGGACTCCCTCCAGGCTGACCCCAAGGCCCTCCACACCAGCAGGGGAGTCATCTCATCACTCCCCCTTCCCTTCTTCAGACGGGACCTCACAGAAGCCATCCAGACAGATGGCGTTGAAACTGAGATTTTCTCCTGACACTTGAGTCTCTGAGCCTCAGCTAGGCCTCAGCCATAAGACTGTATTAACCGAAATGGAATCAAACTCTCCCCACAAACTCCTGGTTGATTGAAGACCAGCTGTGGTGTGTCACTCACAGATTGCCCACAAATACAAATGATAGTTGACAAATGCAAATGAAGAACATTGTCTCTAGAACTAGAATGGCCACCTGGAAGGGAGAATCTCTGAGTAGATTTGAATCTCCACCCACCCACCCACCTGCTCTGTCTTCCGTTCTGACTGGCAAATAATCGCTTCTTGGATTCAGGTGCACGTATGTCCCAGCCCTTAAAACCCATTCATATCTCCAGATGGCACTGTGGAAGTTTGTAACTGCGATGCAGGAAAGCTCATTCTGAATGGGAGCCTGGGAAGCAAAGAGGCAGGATCACAGGAGCCACAGAGCAGGTGCAGAGGGAGGAGAGACCATTATACCACAATCCCGTCAAGGGACAGTGTATTTAGTCTTTGACTTTGGTCAACGCATCTTTCTCAAGAAAGCTCCCGTGAGCTGAGCACTACGCTAGGTGCTGAAGCTTGGTGCAATCTTCCACATTGAACATATTTGACAAAAACATGGATTCTTTGACCATTTTGACTTTCCAGCACTTCCTAATTCAGAGCTACATTCACCTACATCCATGCAAATACATTAAGTGGGCCCATCTCCATGGACGTATTTGTTGTCAACAGCAACTTCACGTGCCCATACGTGAGCCGACCCGTATCACCTTCCCAGAAAATATAAAGCGAATCATCATGTTCGCACTGCTGAGGACTGTGAAATACTAAGTTTGCCATTTCTTCTTGCATTGACCATGACATCTGTTGACTAGCCCTAGCAGATTCTGGAGACGGTGATGCCAGAAGGGTAGAGAAAGGAACGCAGACTAGAAGAGGGATGGTAGAGGCATCTGATAAATATTGCAATTTAGCAAAACACAAGTCATGGGAGAGGTACTTTACAATTTATCAAAATATAGCTCAAGCACCTCATTTTAAAAAAAAAACATTATCTCATTCAATTATCATTAAAAATACTATAAAGAAAGTCCACGGTTGGCATTTTACAATTAAAGAAATGGAAATTCAGAGAACTTCAAGAATTTGCCCAAAGTCTTCAGAGCTCAGATGTGAAATCTAGATAAATCTGACTCTGCCCAGCTAATATTTATAAAAATAAAGCTGACCTTTATGACTATTTACTATGAGCCAGGTTACCAGGCTAAACATTTTAATTCAATCCTAACAGTTGCCCTGTGAAATTGGCACTACCCTTACCTCCATGTTCCCGACCAGGAAACCAAGGTACTGGAGTCAGGGAACTTGCCCAGGGCTCCACGGCTGGCGAGGGGAAGTGCCAGGTCCAGATGGAAGCCAGAGCCTGAGCCCGTATCCCTACCCTCATATCACTTCTCCCCAGAACTCAGGGCCCCCATGGTCCCTCATGCTGCAAGGGGCGTGCTAACAGACCTCCACCTGGCTCCCTGTGACTGAGTTCATTCCTAGGACCACGCCACCCTCACCCCCAGTGACTGGGGAAGTGAGACCTATGTACGGGCTATTAGTTCCACTTATAAAATCCCCTTCTCTCCTTGGGAACATTACAGCAAATGTCTGAATCGATGATCCATTGACTTAATCTTGGCTCACTTTCCAGACACAGTGGGGCTGTGGTCTTTGTAACTGCTGACCTCCTTTGACGCAGACACACTGGGCCATGGTTCACCTCTGTTCCCGATCGCGCTTTCTGGCACCCCCTCCCCCGGAGTTTCCCAGTCTCTTAGCAGAGTCAAATCTGATTTGATTAGGAAGAGGCTTCCTCGGCAAGCATCACTTCGAGACACTATCTAAACTCCCATATTCAGGTTTCCAGTCTTGGCCCTCTCCAGAGAAACCAGAGAACCAGGATAATAGAGCTGAGCCCCCAGGGAAGAAAGAGAAAGGAAAACCTTCCCGCGATTCCCCCAACCCCCCTCATCACTCGCCCCCGCTCTTGCTAAGATGTCTTACACTTTCATTCCCGCCGTGCCAGACAGCAAACTTCCTGCTCTCTAAGGATTTTGTGAGTCAATGCCACCGGCCTCTTTTCCATCCTTGAAAGGGGACCCTGATTTTCACAGCCTGGTGGTGTATTTATGTTCCTTTGAAGCCTGATTGTGAGCTTGTGTTTTTCAAGATAAAAGTATTTAATTTCCTTGGAATTCACCGACTACCTTTTTGTCTGGCAATTGTTCTGCAAAGCCTTCGGTAATCCAATCCCCTTGAATTGGGATGCTGGCCTCTGTGAGTGGCTAGCGATATTTCTTTTTATAGGAGTTGAGTGAGAAAATAAATAAAATAAGTGTTTTTGAAAAGACAAGGCAGAAGAAAATGAAACAGCTTGGAATGAAGCCTGCTTCTTTTTGTAATTCTCCAGTCTTCCACATGGTCTGCCATTGCGTTTTTCAGCTGTGTATGCAGGTAGCTGGTCACTGAGCTATAGGCAGGGAAAGAAACGGGGAGATGAAGCCAAGGGGTAATGTTGAGGTTCTCACCAGAGCCAAGTAAGACCCGACCAAAAGACTCAGGTGGTGGCGTCATCCCAATGTGAGGATTCTTCTCTGGAATTTGGCAGTGATACCGGAGCTGGTTAGAAGTGGAGTAGCAGCAGATCCTTTTCTTTGAAATTTCTCACATTTTAATAGGATAATGAAGTAGAAAAGGATTATGTGAGGCACTGCACGTTGTCTGGTACATTGCAATTGATGTCACTCTCAGTTTCAGAGATCTCTTGAGAACAGGACCGCCCTCACAGTTCCCTTCACCTCCATCCCTCTCTGTCTTCTCCATCTCCTCCTCCTTTCTTTAGGCACACGTGGAAGCCAACTGATCCCAACCACGAAAAGAAAGATCCCCTGGAAGCTGCGTTGGAAAGCAAATGAAAAGGACTGCCCTTTGTTCAATTTGAGACACAAGAAAAAACATGGTCCTGCGGCTCCATTCCTGGCCACCATGAAAGACTTAAAGGAAGAGATCTTTCAGGCCAGACTGGTCCCTGTTCTTCTGCCACAGGACGGGGGGTGTCTCTCGAGCAGTGAGTTTTATTCCGGAAGTTTGGTGGCTAATTTGTCACAGGGAGACCAAGCAGTGGCTCTGTTCCTTCCAGGCTAGTGCTTCTGGCCTGGCTTGGGGGAGGTCACGTGGACTTTCATTCAGCCAGGAAGCCTTTTAGTCTCTCTGAGTAATGTCTGTTTGGGTTTCAGCCATGGCAGAAATGGGGCCACTGCATTAAACTGGCACTAGCTGCTGCGGCTGGGCTGGGAGCCGAAGCCCTGGTTCTTACGGTGATTTGCACAGCATCTCCCAGACAGACCCCTCTTGGACATCACCACTTATTAATACAGCTCCCCCTCTCGTTCCCAAGGACGACCGCATGAAGGCAAGTTAACATCGGCTGGTTGGTAGAACCCTCGCATTTTCCGAAGCATGTGGGACCCGGGCAGGATGTCTTCCACTGTTTATCTTCCCTCTTCATCTGCTCAGTTCCCTTCTCCGTGCCAGGGAACATTCAGTCCCCCAGTGCGGAGTGGAACGAAGCCTCCTGATCAGTCCTTTCCATCTTCGCTGGGAGCCTGCTTTCCCTGTGTCTCCTCTCCATCCATCCTGAGCTCTGCTGTCAGACCAGGCTTCCTAAAATTCTGTAGAATGGGGAAGAATATCCCAAGCTAACCACTCTGCAAAAACAACAGCTTAATTTTTCTATAAAGGTACCTAACATCTACCTCAAACTCCCATTTCCACCTGATTGCCAAAAATGTAGCGATTTCTTTATGTTTAAATTTCAGGGGCTTCCCTGGTGGCGCAGTGGTTGAGAGTCCGCCTGCTGATGCAGGGGACGTGGGTTCGTGCCCCAGTCTGGGAACATCCCACGTGCTGCGGAGCCGCTGGGCCTGTGAGCCATGGCCGCTGAGCCTGCGCGTCCGGAGCCTGTGCTCCGCAGCGGGAGAGGCCACAACAGTGAGAGGCCCGCGTACCGCAAAAAAAAAAAAAAAATCTTTAAATTTCAGATTTACATTCAGTTAAATATGGTGTTTTCTCTGTTCCCCCTTCACTCCTGGATGTATTTCAGGTCTGGGGCTGGGAAGGAGATTATGTGTCATGGGGGTGGGGTTAGATGTCCCATCCTAATGCCAGATTCCTCTTAGAATTCCAATATCCTTGTCTGGGGCCCCAGAAAATGTAGATCTATCCCTGGGACCTCTCTGCCCTGGGTCCCCATGTGCTATCTCTCACGCACCCACTCCACCATGGCGTGACACGTATTTATGGGGCATGCCAAACTCCAGAAGTAAGCAAAAATCTCTTTACCTCTTGGTATCCCCAACGAATCTAGGAGCTCTCTCTGGCACTCTCCCCCTCCCAGCAGGGCACAAGGCTCCTTCTCAGGGACCTGCCACATTCTAACATATCCTTTCTTGGTCTGCATCTTTTTATCTGGTTCACAGACTGGGTGGCCTGGCTCTTTGAACTTCTAGTGTTAGCTTTATGCAAAGCTTCCTTCAGGTACTGGCCTCCTGTATTCCAAAATAGTGATACTTTGTTAGCAAATCAAAAACCGTGAATTCTAAGAACATTGTCTCTGCTGAGTTGGAACAACTTCTTTTGGAACTTAAAGCCAATAACTGGACTCCGTTCTTCCCGAGGCAATGACTGTGCCCTGGGACCATGAATGCCACCGACAGCTCAGAATTCCATCCACAGCACCTGCTTTCCTGAGGCCACATCTCACTCCAGAACCTTTGAGGTCTTCCACCAATGTCTCCAACTCGGTCCACTGTGCCGTCAGTGTGCCAAGGCATATGCAAAGCTCTGGGGTGTTTACAGGGCATCTTCCTGGTACACTGATTTTACTTAGAGTCTAGGAGTGAAAAGCATTTTTCTACTACATAAACATGCCCCTATTACATTGTCAGATGCAAAATTCACATGTGTTTTTAGGACAAAACAGAAGAGGAAATTCCAAACATGCTGGGCTGCTTTAGACTCTGTCCCCAGATCCCCAAACATGCATACTCAGGGTCCTCTGCTATTAATTCTTTCCCTGGGAAAGTTTGGGACGTACTGGTTTGCTGTCCACACGCCTTGACCTTGTTTTCAATGCCCTCTTAACTCCAACCTCATCCTACTTATCCAAACCAATCTCTGAGTGTGACAACTCTGTTCCACAACCTTCCTAAAGCTGTGACTCGTAATGAAAGCATCAGGGCCCAATGTCTCTGTAAACCTTCCCCGACTATTGTGCAGAATTAATCACTTTATTCTCTGGGCTTCCTAACACTTTCCGTCCAGCTCTATGAAAGCATTCCTACATTGCGACCATTATAGTGATGCTCTGTGCCTCTCTTTAAACCTCTTGAGGGCGGGGCCATGTCTCATTGTTTTTCATATTCTCAGAGCCCAGCACAATGCCTGATACACAGTGGTCTACATGGGGTGTCAGGGCTCCTGTTTGGGGGGAAAAAAGACTTAAAAAGTAGGACCAGTCTGGACGTTCTTGAGATGATTGCCCATTCATTCATTACTTGTTCATCCTTTCATCAAATACGGATGAAATGTCAGATGATATGCTGGTCAGTGGGATAGAAAAATAAATAAGACACAGACCCTGCACTTGAGATTTTCATAGTCCATGGGGGACAACTATCAACAGACAAACCAATGCCCTGAGTGTTCATCTTAGAAAAGCTACGGAGCCTTGAGGAACATCGAGTGGATGGGCGTACTCGTGGCGTTGGATACTATTCAGACCTCAATTTCTTCTTTAGGCCTAGATTTTAGAATAAAATCGGTTCTCATTTCCTTTGCGCCAGTGCTTTGCTGAGTGTTTAACATGGTTTATCTGGTTCAGTCTTCACAATAGCCCGGGGAGGTGGCATTATTATTTCTAGTTCTATTCTCCAGAGGAGGAAACAGAGGCTTAAAGATGCTTCACAGTGTATATAACAAGGCCATTTATGGAGCGGAGTCCATTTGACCCAGTGCCTGTGACCTTGAACCCTGTCTACACTGCCTCAGGGGAGAGAACCAACCTAGCGGCTGTCAGCAGAACAAATAGGTGGGCAGGAGGGAAATATGTGAGCCCCATTCTTAGAGTGGGGCGCGGGGGGAGCCCATTGGACTTCGGGTGAAATCTCTGATGGGAGAGAGAGACAATCTAAATTGAGGTGCCAGAGTGAAAACTGTAAGGTCCCAGCTCCTGTGTCGTCATCCTCATCCTTGTCAATCTGCTGCCCTCCAACTGTTTCTCTATAGATTAGCAGTGAAAATAAACACAGAGAAATAAGGGCACAAAGGGGAAGGGCCTGTGGCTGGGCTTAGGAGTCAAGGATGAAAGGGGAAACTGGAGAGCTGGGATCAACTCAGTAGTGAGTCTCGAGGGGAATCAGGCTCAAAGAGATCAAATAGGGTCAGGTTTATAAAAGAAAGGAAAGCCAGGAGATCCACAACTAGTGGTAAGGAAAAGAGGCGGGAGGCCCGGAGCAGACAGAGCTGGCAGCAGGGGGCCGGTGGGGAGCCTGTGGGTTCCCTGCACCCCTCTGAGCCCTTGCTCTTGCCCACCCCCTGTTTTGCTCCGGCCTCCCGCATCTACAGCATCCCTGCATCCCCGCATACGTTCAGTCAGCTGTTCAGAGGCAGGAACAGCTCAAAGGAGTAGAGAGCTGTGAGCGTGAAGGTTACTCGGGAAAGCATCATAGCACAGTTTCATTTGCCACCTTAGCGTGGCCCAGGAGGACAGTAATTGGTGGCTTTTGACAGCTACCAGTCAGTGGCTTTAATCACACATCCCACAGAGCCCCTACTACGTGCCAGGCTCTGTAGGGAGGCCAGGGACACAGAAGCGGGTGAGACGGGTCCACATCTAAGGTGCCATCACCCGGGCAGAGGAAACCAAGAGTTGTAACGTAGTGTGTTGAGGGCTCCATCCAAAATCACGGAAGGCACCCGACCCACTGTGGGGAGGGGCAGCTGGAGGGCGACCAGGGGCTTCTAGGGCAACAGAAACCTGGACATTTCTCTTGTTTCACTCTGGGTCCCAGGTCCACCTCTCTGTTTCTATTGAGTTTGTTCAGGTTTTTCCGTAAGAGGTTATGGAACAACCCAAACGAACTTTTCGGCCAACCCTAAATTTTAAATTACTCCAGATCAAAAGCCACTACTGTTTCCCTCCATCTCCTTGGTAAGATGGCGCTCCTTCCCGCCACTCTGAAGTTCATTGTTCCCACAGAAAAACATGGACATATATTATCTTACCAATAATCTCACTTTACTTTGACTTTTCTGGGCCCAGTCAGATTTAGACTGCTTTCAATCCATGAGTCTTTTTCTGGGGAGGGGGCGGTGGAGGCACATCCTGCCATCCACACCTTCCCGGGTTCGAACCGTCTAGGCAGCCCAGATCGCCCCACGGGAATGTTTCTTCTCACACCCACACCACCTGCGGTCCCCACTCACAGCCCTGCCCGCTGCACCGATCTCTGCCTCTGCATCCTCCCTCAAGGTGCTTCTTGCCTGCAATGTCCCGCTCCCCGCTTCCTTTCCTATACTGGTCCTGGGCGTCTTCAACATCTAGTGCATTCTTTCAAATCCATGAAAGTTTTCTGATACTTTTCTCTGTACCTCCCCCATTTCTTTTTTTCTCTGAACAAACAGAGTCAGTCTCCTCCACCTTTGACCTTTGGGGAGTGGAGAGCCAAGAATGGTGTGGCCTCCCACCGTTCCTGCAAAGGAAGGGGCAGCATTTCCTCCAAACGACAAAGGGCTTGTCCCTGTAGGTCCACATTCCTGAGCCCTCTCCTCAAAGGATCAAGAGGCACAGGGAGACCCTTAGAAACACAAAGTCATTCCCTTACTGTCTCATCCCGGATAATCACTCACGCTGAGCAGAGAGGGAAGCACAGAGCATCATTCATTTTACTCCCCAGCTGCCTCCCCAGCGGCGAGTGTGCATAGGTAAATTTGCTGCATATTTTAGCAAGGCTGCAGTAGATTACTGGGGTGACCATATGATTCATTGCCCAAGCCAGGACACTTTGAAAATGAAAGGGCATTCTAAAAATAACTAACAGGCATTCATGGATCTACAACAGATGTAACCCGAGACTATCCTGGATATGTTCCCCCTATAGAAAATGCTGGGTGTTCAGGGACCCTCGACACTCTTCAACTACACGTCAGTCAGGGACTGCTTTCTATCCAGTCGTATTTATGATTCATTCAATAAAATATCCATGTGCCAGGCCCTGTGGACAGCCCTGTAAGGAAGACAAACCCTGCCCTCATGGAACTTACATTCTAGTCGAAAAGGCAGAAAGTAAACAAATGAATAGAAACTATACTATCAGGTAGTGATAAGCTCTGAAAAGCAGAGCCCGAGGGAAGGGGAGAGATGTGTGGCGTGGGGAGGGAAGGCCTCTCTGAGGGACCTTCTGAGGGAACAGTGTGCAGACCCCGAGGTGGGAGGCGGCTGGGAGGCTTGGGGAACAGGAAGAAAAGGGGGAAACAGATCAGGAAGGGTCGGGAGGCCATAGAAAGCTCGGATTTGATTCTGAGTGAGATGGGAAGCCGTTGGAAGGTTTGCGCAGGCCAAGGCTGCAACCTTACGTGCGTCTTACAAAGAATCACCCTGGCTTCTGGTGGAAAGAACAGTGCAGAGGCGCCAACACGGGAAAAGGAGCCCAGGCTGTTGTAATCGTATGACCGTGGGGTGCTGGTGGCCTGGGCCATGGCGGAAGAGGTGGTGCTGGCGCAGAAGTGGCTGGACTCAGGAAGCATGGCGGGGGTGGCATCTCTAGGACTCGGGAGCGGGCGGGAGTGGATGCCGTACAGTAAGCCCAAGACCCTGGGACAGGGGTGAGCCCAGCCAGTCCCAGCCCGGCCTTCAGCTCCTTCCGAGGCTTGCTCTCAACCTGGTGTGACTTGGAATTTGGACGCCTCACGAGCAGCAGCTCTGGTCCTCCAGGCAGGCGGGGGAGGCCCTGGCCACCCTTACCTTTGGCTCTGTGGTCTTCCTCCTTGGGGCACTTGCCCCCTTCCCACCACTTGCGCTTCAGAATTTCCAGACGGTTGTTCTCCTGCAACTGGAGAATGGCCAGGTCAAACTCGTCCCGGAAGACGGAGCCTGTGGGTCACAGGAGAGCCCGGAACACAGGACGTGAGCGCCCCCGTCTGCATCTCTCTGCTCCCTCCCAGGCAAACCTCCCTGCCACCCTGCCCACGTAACATAGGAGGGGAGGGACAGGGGTCCCCCCGCAGGAGCACGGCTCTCTACTGGCTCAGACTGAGGACTCTCCGCGCCATGCAGGGCACCAGGCGTTTCTACTTTCCTTCTCTCCACGCTGACTGGCACGCCCAGCCCACGGCCAAGACCCCAGCATGGGTCAAGTGACAGCCTTCCGGGCAGCTGTGCTGCCCACCTCCCCACCCAGGCGCCAACACTTTCTACCTGGGTGAACCCACCTCCCCACCAGCACGCGGGAAGCTGGTTGCCAAGCTCCCGGTCCGCCTGCCCCTGGGAGGCCGAGGAGGGAAATCTTCTGTGACACAAACCTCGCAATCAGTTGCCTATTTTCTACTTTATTGAAATTAGTTTCTCTGCCATTTGTAACTCTCACTACATTACACCCGACAACTGTTTACCCGGAGCGGCCACCAATAAGAAAAGGGCCACCCAGAGCGAGGTGGAAGCTTCCTCTCCTCCATCTGTGTGGAGAATCGGTCTGGGGCACCCCCTTTCCCGCACAGCTGCCTGCTGGGTGCCCCAGAACCCCTGACCCCGTCCACTGCTCCGTTTACATCGCTCCTCTCTCCCTCCTCAGACAGAAGGCTCTGTTGAGTGCAATTCTTTTTAAATTTTTCGTATGGGGTATGGTCAAGGAGCTTTGGTTCTGGAATGTAGGTTTAATCACAAAAACAGGCTTAAATGAAACCGTGGAAAGCTCGATGCCCCCGCACAGGCTAAGGCCTGAAATTATTAAGAAAAATCATTAAGAAAAAGCTGCCAGGAGGCTGGAAGTGAACTAAGCTGCCTAGTTTTCTTGTCCAAGCTCTGTAAAGGCCTGATGTGGACAGACGCCCCAGGGAAAGGGGCTTTGTTGCAGGATACAGGCAAAAGCTGGAACAAATAGATTCCTGCTCTCAAACTTTCACGCACACAGGAATCCCCCGGGGATCTTGTCGACCTGCAGACTCTAATTCAGTGGGTCTGCGGGTGGGGGCTGAGATTTTGCTTTTCTCACAAGTTCCAAGGCAGTGTCCTGCCGCTGGGCCATGGGCTGCACTTTGACAGGTAAGGAACTAGATCAGCTCCCAGATCTCTTAGCACTCTAACAGCCCATGACTCCATAGATAGAACCTTCCCTGCTCCAGATGCAACTACCCTTGGGCATTCAAACCCCAGGCCTGCAGCGCTGAATGTGATCTGGGTGAATGCCAGCAGCACCTCATATATTATATAGCAGGTGCTTACCACACATTTGAAGTGAATGGCTACTGGACCTAACAGATGGTGTTAGGTGGTGAGACTAATGACTATTCCAGGTTTAGAGACAAGTATCCAGCCAACAAGGCATTTCAAGCAGTTTTCGAGGCATTTTCAACCCAATCTCAATAGCACACCAAGGGCCCCATGAAAGGATTATTCTGCTTACTCCGTGTTTGCCCACTTAGCTCCTAAGCTACCCGACTAATTTTCCATCTCATTCCTTGTCCTGTTTCTCGTCATCTTCCTGGGTCTAACCACACTGCTTATTCCATAGTTACACCCTTACTTTCCACTTAAGAAGGACACACATGCTCGTCTTTCCTGGACCTAAATTCTGTCCCATCGATCGACTATGCAATGCTCTTCCCAGGCTGATCTAAGAACCTGGGCTAACCCATAGCTCACCTTCCCCATCTATCCTGTCCTGTCGAGCTGGTGGACCCGTTTGGCAACACGGTCTGAGAGGTGAAATGCTGGATTTGGAGATAGGCCCCCTAGGCTCAAGCACAGCTTTTCTCTCCACTTATTCTGTGACCTTGGACAAGTAACTTATCAGCTCTGAACCTCAGTTCTCTCCTCTAGAATGGGAAGAACCACATCTCCCCTGCAGGTGGGAGAAGACTAAGATAACACATATGGAAACAGCATCACCTCAGACACAGAACCAATGCATTTGCCTCCCCTTTTCCTTGGTTACTGATGAGAATTAGAGTCAGTCTGCTTTACGCCAACTCTACAGGTCTGTGCCATGAAAACTTTTGAAGCACTTGACAGTTCAGTTAACTTGATTAAATTGCTAGAGTATTTCCAGGTGCACCTTAGGTTCATTTTGTGCTTCCCTCCACCATCTTGAAACACAACGTCAACCAGTAAATTTCTCAAAGGGGCCCATAATCTATATTATTAATGAAATCAATGAAATATGATGCTAAGTGGAGAGGGTATGCAGGTGCCCTGAGTGAGGCTTCCGGTTTACAGAACTACTAGGGTCAGAAATGACAGAGTTCAAGAGTGAACCATATTATTGCCTATATTCAGTGGCTTGGTTTCTGATCAGTCTTGAAGAAGTCATCTGCTTTTATCAAATAACAGAGGGAACATTGGAAAATGTGGGGAGGGCACTAATGTTGCCCCTAACAGGCTAAGTGTGATGAAACACTGTGGTGAGGCCAGATTATTCATTTAACCTTTGTAACGACCCTCTGAGGTACATATTAGAAACCTGAATTTAAAAATGCGATAATTGAGACTCTGAGAGGTTAACTAACCTATCCAAGGCCCCACAGCCAGGAAGCAGGGTGCATTCCCAGATCTACCTGACTCCATCCCATGCCCTTCACATGACACAGGTATAAGTGAGGCCTATAATTTATAGAGCTCTGAGTTAGGTACCGATCAAGAGAAGGGGTGTGACACTACTATATATACAATAGATAACCAACAAGGACCTACTGTATAGCACAGGGGACTATACTCAATAGTTTGTAATAACCTGTAAGGGAAAAGAATCTGAAAAAGAATAGATATACACCTGAAACACTTTCCTGAAACTAACTTACACCTGAAACTAACACAACATCGTAAATTAACTACACTTCCAAAAACAAAAAGGGAGAGAAGTGGTGTGTAACATACCAACAAAGATGCACATCCTGTGTATCAGTTTCCCCACATGAGATGATTTCCTCCATTCCTGCTTCTTCCCCCGCTGCTTGGTTTCAGGACAACCTTGCATGAGGACAGACTTGGACAAGGACAGCCCTATACAATGTGGCTCTCCATGGTGTGTGTGGGAAGGGTACATGTCTGAAACACTGGGGGACATTTTCAGACCTCCTCCACAGTCACAGAGTCACAAACATGCTCCCCCCCACCTTCTGATAGAGGAACCATCAGCAGGGGAAGGCCTAAAGCAGGGATATTCTTTACAAGGCACAGCTGGGATACCTTTCTGGAAGCCAAGCATCTCTACCTTCCTATAACAAACCGACGGCGCAGTCAGCAAGGTGAATGCCAGAGCTTTCCTGCCCACTCTCAGCTCCCTGCTCTGACCCAGAGCAGATGGACCAGTGAGATCCACAGATGATGTGAAAGCCACCTCCTCCGATCACATCAGTCCCCTTTCGTAGTAAACCTGTCACCAGGGACACTAATAGCAAAATTAATTCACTTGAGTCCTACCATCTCTTCCATCTCCTTTCCACTGCTAGTAGAGATGGCGGACATCAGAGAAATGGCCAAAGGGCAGGACTCGATGCTTTCACTGCCCAGGGCCTGGGTTCAATCCCTGGTTGGGGAACTCAGATCTCACAAGCTAGCTGTGTGGTGTGGTAAAAAAAAAAAAAAAGAATACACCAAGGGCATCCATGTGCCCTTTAATAATTAATCTATTAATAACTAATCAATTAGCCCTTCCATAATTAAGGGCCTGGGTTCAATCCCTGGTTGGGGAACTCAGATCTCACAAGCTAGCTGTGTGGTGTGGCAAAAAAAAAAAAAAAAAAATACACCAAGGGCACCCATGTGTCCTTTAATAATTCATCTATCAATAACTAATCAGTTAGCCCTTCCATAATTAAGGACTGGGTACTAATCTCTGAGGACTTGGAAGGATGTGGATTGGCTTTTTTTTAAAACCTTAAGAATGCCCATCTCAAGTCCCTGTGAACCTGGTTCTAGAAACAGGGGCTGTCGACTTCAAGGCTGCATTCGACCGTTTGCACTACCCGGAGCCTGCCTGGGCGGAGCTACCCGAAGAGGCTGTTCCTCTCCCGCATACCGACTGGCATGCCAATCCCATAGCCCTTGGTGTCCAGCAGGCCCCCAATCTGAGTGAGGTTGCAGTTGCGCTGCCGATAGTACTCGTTCATGGTGGATTCCAGAAGGAAGGCGTAGTTGGAATTCAACACCCTGGCGATCCCCTCCTCCGTGCTCTTCACGAACACACTCGGCTGCTTGGAGTACATGTAATTCCACATGCGCTGGTAGGTCTGATAGCGGGAATTCTGGGAAAAGAACGCAGGGAAGCAGGTTGAGGAAAGAGAAAGGAGATGGTGGCCTGGAGAGGGAGGGCATCCAAGCGGCCCCTAAAATTCTGGCCCTTCTGCTACCCAGTCCCCTCCTTATACTCAAGAACCCGTTCCCTTTCACCTCACAACGTCACTGCTGAAAGGCAGGTGGAGAGGGTTGTGCCTCTGATACCTTTTACAAAGACAAAGAAGGAACAGGGTCTGAAGGTGTGTAAACTCCGCCTACTGCTTCGATCATTGGTTCTGCTTCATCCACCCATCTTCCGTTGCCAACCTCCATGTCCTGACCAAAGTGAGAATGGAAATTCTGGCTGTGTCCTCTACTGTCCTTCAGTGCAGAGGCAGCAAACTCAGGTTCATTCTGGACTTTTAAGAGACGTCATCTGAAGGAGCAGTGCCGGCTCTTCTCTATCAACCCTAAACTAATCTGTCAATCACATATCCAATGTTGGCTTCTAGTTTACAAATGATAACAAGACTGAGAGAATCCTGGGGGTCTAGCCAAACCCTGTGTCTGCATGATGTCTTCACTGGTCCCTGTGCCAGTACCCCTGAGACTTGCATGGGAAACAGAAAACGGAAGGCCTTGGACTTGTTTAGTGTGATAATGAACTTCTTGGGTCATAGGTTGGATAGACACTCACTGACTCCAGGGGAATCTGCTTCCCTAGAGAGCCTGAAGCAAATGCAAACTACTCCTATGCCTGGCCCGGCTCTGCCTGCCTTGGTAGCCTGCCAGCTGACACACCATTGTGGCAGGGCCGGCTCCTGAGCCTTGCAAGGGAACCTCGGAGAAGCCAAAAGGGTCCTGATCTGAGATCTATCTAGTCTGGGATCAACGAAACCAGCTCGGCTTAATCTAAATTTCCTTACACGTTAGTCATTCGTGTATTACTCCAATCTTGCTTTGTCTAGGCACTACTTATAAAATGTAGCCTACTTAAAAAATTTAAATGCATATGTTAGCCTCATCTTGTGCAGAAATATAAATAAAAGTACAGGTTAGAGTCACTGCATATTTTTTTCTAATACTCATTACAATAAATATGAAACCACTGCAATTAAAAAATAGCTCTACCACTAAAATCATCTCAAGTAGCACTAACCATTCATGTATAACACTTTGGGACAAGGCTGATATTAACCCAAGTGCTTTGGGGACCTGGTTCCATGGGTATTTGGGGGAGCAGGGGAAAAATGAGCCCCATGAGAACCTCCAAACTAGGTGTTCAAAAGGGATGATGGGATGAGGCAAGATGTTTTTATCTCCAGTGGACAGACATCTCAACTTTATTCTGCCCGATTCCTGATGTTGGTGAGCAACCATATGGGTTTACTTGGAAGAAGGTCATGCTGGAGCCTCCGTGAATCGTGCCGTACTCAATGGCGGTCTGGTCCGCCAGGTCATCCACCGACTCAATGGGCACATCCATGCGCTGCACGGTCAGGAAGGCTGCCAGGTTGGCCGTGTAGGATGAGATGATGATCAGCGTGAATGCCCACCTATGTAGGAAAAGACCAAGACGTCATCATTGCCGGGGCAGCCCAGGAGTCTTAAACCCCCTCCCCAGTCCTGCTGCGACACGGGAGAGACCAGGTGGCCCTCTTCTGAGGGGCTTAGTGGGGGAAGAGAGAGGAGGCAGGGCATTTGATGGCAACAGAAACGAACAGCTTGGGAGGGTGGCCTAGAAGAAGACAGTGGTTTTCTTTCTCTTATTTCCTAAAGGAGGTGATTACTGGGTTTCTACTCAAAAGAAGGGTGTCCATGAACATGAGACAGCTTGAGAGATGGTGAGTAATTAGCTAGTGAATGAGCTAAGGGTGCCAGCCCTGGAGGCTCTGTTCAGAGCTAGACCTGGGATGCCTCCCGCAGCCCCGTCATGACGCAGCCGACATTCAGAGCAGCATCGCCATGTACTGAGCACCTACTGTGAGCCACACCCACTATCTCCTGTACTCCCTACAACTCAGGGAGGTGAAAATCTTATCCTGATTTTACAGAAGAGAAAACCGAGGCTCAGAGAAGCAAAGTCATGTGGCCAAGTGCCTGAGAAATTTGTATTCTAGAACCAGTTCTACAAATTGTAACAGCAGAAACTCTTCAAGATGAACTGGTGAAAAGCACCTTCAGACTGCTGAGAAGTTGGAATTAGAAAATGCTTTTAGGGCTTCCCTGGTGGCGCAGTGGTTGGGAGTCCGCCTGCCGATGCGGGGGACACGGGTTCGTGCCCCGGTCCGGGAAGATCCCACATGCCGCGGAGCGGCTGGGCCCGTGAGCCATGGCCACTGGGCCTGCGCATCCGGAGCCTGTGCTCCGCGGCGGGAGGGGCCACAACAGTGAGAGGCCCACGTACCGGGAAAAAAAAAAAAAAAAATGCTTTTACAATGGTCATGCTATTTCAGAATGGAAGGTTGTTTTATTGGGCAGATCGGACTTATTTAAAATTAGAGTAGTTTTGCAACTCAGGCAGCATACATGCTAAAGTCATTAAAACCAGTTTGCTCACTTAAGTAGGTTAAACAAGACTTCTACCATCTGGTCAGCAGTATGGATCTGCTTCCTAATTCATTTGTTTATAGGGGTTCAAAGATATATGTAAGCACAACTGAGGTTGGATAATCGCCAAATTCTGAATCAGTGGAGTCTGAATTAATGAGGCTTCACTCATTATGAAGACATTGCCAACCAAGGCATAGTGTTTGCCAGGGGCTGCAGCAGCCGGCAGCTTCCAGGTGGATTTCCAAGAGCAGGAAGTCCCATGGTCCCCTTTGCCACGTGTCCAAGAATTCCTTCAGGCTGCCTCCCAGGAGTGAAGGAACAGGGGCATCCATCAACTTGATGGGCGCATCCACACGCGCCAGATCACCAGTAAGGGATCTGGTTTTAGTTCTGGCTTTGTCCAGTTCCACCTGTGAGACCTTGGGGAAAAGCCACACACTTCCTCTGAGCTCGTTTGCTTGTCTAATAAATGGGGGATAATAATGTCTGGTCCACCTGTCTTTGGAGTGTTGTGAGATCAGGTGAGATAATATGTCATTAGTGACTAATAATCTGTAAAGGATGACATGAGTGTGAGATACAGAGACATGTAGAGATGCAATGAAAATCATTTGTCCACCTTTCCTACTTGTGACCTGTAAGGGCCAGGAGTCCCTCCATCTGCAAAACCTGTTCTCCTTGCTCCTGCCTGGGCTCTTACACTCTCTTGGAAGTTGTTTCTCATGAGTTTCCCCCAGAGGAGGCTGGGGTGGTGGTGGTGAGTGGTCCCCAGGTGGAGGCGTGCATTCGGAAGCTGCTCTACCACACTGTCACGGGTTAATGAGCTCTGGGTGTGGACAGGACCTCAGAGCTGGCTGGGGAGCTTCCCCCAGCCCCATGGCTACACTCCGGCCTCCGTTCATCCCTGGGCAGCCACGTGGCTGCTTTTGCCACTGGTCACAAAGGACGGGTCAGAGAGAGTAAGGAGCTCATTGCAAGCCCGTCACCTTTGCTCACAAAGCAAATCATGCCCACTCTCCCTCCAGAGGGGCCAGTGGAGGCTTGCTCCTGGGTGAAAGGGGCATTATCATTGTGAAGCTGGCATTCTCGGCAACGTGGCATTTTCCGTTGCTTGCTCTGGGTGAGGGTGCCACGGTAGGCCACGATGGCCCTGTTTTCTGACCTCCCGCTCCCCAGGGAGCCAACCTAACTGAGGCCCTGATTTTATAACCAAGAATTCCAAGAGGCAGAGGGGTGCACCAACACCCCTGGGTCGGGCTGGGAAGGGCGGAGCCTCGCTTCCACAGACGCTCTGGAGCAGCGTAACCGAGCCACCTGGGGCCAGCTATTTACAGCCTGCAGGACAGGTGGTTCCCCTCAGCACCCGGGTGGACTTTCGCTGGAGCAGGGAATTCCTGGGGGTGGGAGCTGACAGGTGGAGGCAGCAGGCAATGGAGCCCTACGTGCAGCACGTGGGAACAAGCACCTCTGGAAGGAAAAGCCCAAGCAGAATGGGATCAGAATCTGCCTCTGACCTCTCATCTGTGGGTTTCTGCCCAGATTTCCTGGATTTTGAGGGAGCTCTGTGGCTGTGCCTGACAAGACCATCCTTTCTGCCAGGGAACGCGAGACCCAGCTCTCCACAGTGATCCGCTCAGTGACTCCTGGGCACAACCTGATAATGGGTGAGCACCTTGCCCCAAGGGTTTAAATCCTACTGTATCAGTCCCAGCTGTGTTCCCACCTGCCGATGAGCCCCAGTCCAGTGGCTCCTAGGTAACTGTCCAGGTCCCGCACTGTCCCCAGCACCCATGCCCCTTTCCTTTTCCTCTGGCTTACACGGGCTGAGAAGGAGAGGAGCGAATGAAGGTTGTAAGTCCTATAAGCTGTGACGCCAAACCTGACAGTGGGTTTTTAAGTGAGGATGGGAAACTTGCCTTTCAACACTACATCGGTATTTCATTTCCCCCCATAATGGCCTAATAGCAATGATTAGTCCAAACATTTATGTAGCACTTCCAAATTTTCAGAGAACTTTCCCACACATTAAATCATTCCACCATGTTCCTTTTGCCCTGCCAAGAGGAGAAGAGAGCTCCAGGAAGAGGCTGGCTGACTGTCCGTGTAGACCATGATGGCAACTTGCTCCCTGAGGTCCTGTCCAACTCCGAGCTACTAACAGCTTGCGTTTTCCCACACCTGCTAAGGTGGACAGGTCCGGCAGGCCCCCAGAGCCAGGTGCAGAGGGGCAAAGCTCCAGAAAGCTGCTGGAGGGGGCGTGGGCTTGGATTTCTCCCGCAGGGACGTCCTGCTACATGCTTACATTTGCATAAATCTGCATATGTGTTCACAGGCCCTGCCTCTCAACCTCTGGTCGTTCTCAGGTCAGGAAGTTATAACTGCTTTGCTGTGGGCCGTCAAGGCATTTTCTCACTCGGTCTCCTTTCCTGCCTTGGCTCCCCTCTGCATCTAGACCTCCAAGGCAGAGAACAGAGAAGGAGAAAAGATGGCACAAAGCGCACCCAGCCACTGCCCCCAAACCCTCTGAGCTGGCAGAGGCTGTCCTAGGGCAGAGCTGAGGTTCCTGCCTACCGGAAGCTTGATCAGGGCTCATCGGAGCACCCAGGATCTTACCAGACGCCACTGACGCAGCGGGTGGATAAGGCGCGAGGCGCGATGGTGGAGCCCTGCTGCATGAAGCCCCCGACCGGAAACCAGAGGCTGTTGCCGAGGGAGTACTGATTCACCAGGAGGTTGCACCGGCCCTGGGCACACGGGTGGGGTGTGTACCACTCGTAGGGCGTCAACCTGTGAAAGAAAGGGACACATACCAGTGCTGCGGAGGGTGGGCGTGAAGGAAGGGGTGCTGAGGGTGTGAGGGCGCTCCCCTGCCTGGCCTTGCCCCGAGACCTTGGTAGCTGGCCTGTGGCCTTGGCTAAGCCCCTCCCCTCTAAGGGACTTGGGTGTTTCCCCTGAAAAATGAGAAAGCTGGACTATGTTGGCAGTTTTGGAACTGTTTTTCTTTAATCAAAGAAACATTTTAATTTTTTCAAAATAAATCAAGTCACAGAATAGACGGCTGGGAATTGCTTGTTCTGCCTCCTTCAGTTCCCCAAAGTGACCAAAGAGAGACCCTACAGCCCCACGGAGCCATGGCTTGAAAGCCGTCGGCCTAGAGTAGTAATTCTCAAACTTTAACTGACAACAGAAACACCAAGAGGGCTTGGGAGAGCACAGATCGCGGCAAAAGCGTCTGATTCGGTACATCGGGTTGAGGTCTAGAATCTGCAAGTGCCTAGCTGATGTGGATGCCACTGGTCCAGGGACCACACTTTGTGAACCACTGGCCCAGATGGTCCCTCAGGCACAGGCCCTGGTTCTCAACACTCTCTGTGTTTCAGACTCACCTGGGAGCTTTTTTTTTTTTTTTTTTTTTTTTTTGCGGTACGCGGGCCTCTCACTGTTGTGGCCTCTCCCGTTGCGGAGCACAGACTCCGGACGCGCAGGCTCAGCGGCCATGGCTCACGGGCCCACATGGATCTTCCCGGACCAGGGCACGAACCTGTGTCCCCTGCAGCGGCAGGCGGACTCTCAACCACTGCGCCACCAGGGAAGCCCTGGGAACTTTTGAAATAATGCCAATACCTGGATTCCACACCCAGAGGTTCTGATTTAATTTGTTCAGGTAAGGCCTGGATATCAGCATTTTTAGGGCTCCCCAGCAGAGCATGATGGGCACACGGGGCTGAGAAGGGTGGCGCTCCCTCCCGCTGTCGCTCGCAGCCTCAGGCTGGCCTCTCTCTCCCAGCGGTACCTCTAATGCCCTTTCTTCCTGCCCACCAGACACATGCTCTCCCTCTTCCGCCCCAGCCTGTCTCCCACACAAAGCCTTCCAGCTCTGATGTGAGAGACGCGTCTGGGCGTGTGCTGAGCAGAGCAGGGCAGGTCTGCCTCTTCACAGGGTGTTACCATCATCCCCGGCCTTCCCTTCAGCCTAGAGCGCATGTGCCGTGCTGCAGGGCTGGCCCACATTCCCATCGCTGCCGCCTGTTCCCGAATACGAGGCCAATGTGCCATCGCTGGCCCCTGCCCCAAGATGTGCCCCTCCTCTTCGTGGCCTGCGGGGCCGGCTTGTACCCGTGGTGCCTCACCTCGGTGGTTCCCAAGCCTACGGGCCATTGGAAGTGAGCTTCAAAAATACAGATTTCCAGGCCTCATCCCTAGAGATTTGGAGACGATCAGACATAGAAATTCAAGTTTTTTAAAGCTCCTTGTGTGACTGTGGTATCAGCTGGCTTGGGAACGGCTGCCTTAGAGCAGTGGTTTTCAAATATCTTTTCACCTCTAAAATCTTACCCGGAAGTACAATATATAAGAGAAAAGTGGAGCTGGTCTGAATGAAGAGCTGTCTGTCCAGCCTCTGGCTGTCCAGCCTCTTCACACCGCCCCTCCACGTCTCTGTAAACTTCCAGGAGCCTCCACGCTCGGGGAACCCTGTCTGAAAGCCACTACCTTGGGCCAGATTACCCTACGCTCAGATATTACGTATATAGGATATTATAGATATCTGTATATATAGGATGTATGATCAGACCTTTTGTACAGTTTCTTCTTGGTTAATCTTTTTGTTAATTCTGGATCCTAGGGGGCAGTGTGTGCATGTGTGTGTGTGTTTGTGTGTGTGTGTGTTTGTGTGTATGTGTAGGGCAGAGAAGAGGGGCTGTTTAAGCCCCCAGGGCTGATTGAAAAGCTTCAGGCTGTGGCAGGGGTGGTGAAGCAGCCGTGTGTGTGTGTGTGTGTGTGTGTGTGTGTGTGTGTGTGTGTGTGTGTGCGTGCGCGCGTGTGTGTGTGTCTGGTAAGCAAGCCCTAAGACCATTTGCAGGCCTCCGAGGTCACCTGAGAGCCATGGCTTACTACACACAGGGGCTCAATCAAAGGGAGCAAGAGCGAACTGCAGGGCAGCGGAGACAGGACTCAGGCAGACAGTTCCGTTTGAGCAGCCGCAGGCAGTGCGGCCAAGTGCAGAGGGGAAGCCTCGCCAGTCGACACGGACGACAGATACTTGACAGTGGCAATGCCTACAGGCCCGGGGTGGGGGGCGGTGGCGCCCGAGTGCCAAAGCATCAGCAGCCTTTGAAGACGACCAGGTTGTAAGCAAGGCCTTTCCCTGTTTGGTTGGATCTCATGGGCCAGGGAGGACTTCCTGAACTTGGCTTTGATCTCCACTGGAAGAGGCTCAGACTGAGTGATTCAATGCCTCTCGGGCAGGCTGGGAACTGCCCCGGGGTTTGGAACCCCGCAGTTCCTTGAGGCTCCATCTTCTAACCGGAGGGAGCACAGTCTCCCCTCAAGCACTGAATAGACATGCTCTTGGGGAAGACCCCACCCCAGAGAGGTGGAATGTTCACTACAGAATCATCGGGCCCTGCTACTGTGGCCCCGAGGCAAAGGAGACCGCTGGACCAGAGCCACTGTCAGCCCTTTAGAAGCTCCTCCAGGGTGGTGAGCTGAGCGCTGGGTGGGAATCGGGGATCTGAGTGAATGACCCTGAGCCACAAGAGCTTGTTCTGCTTCTGGAGAGTCAGCTGGCTCTCCTGAAGCCCAGGCTGGTCCAACCGAGCCTCAGAGAGAAACAACCCTCTCTGTGCCTCTTGCTGGGATGCTCCTCGGCTTCTTCCGTAGGCCCAGGGACAGTCTCTGGTTTCCGGGGGTGGGGGCAGGGGTGCTGGTTCTCTCCCCAGCCCCTGATCCGGACCATTTGTCTCAACTCAGCACTGCTTGCCAATGCTTCTGTCCTGCCCCCCTGCTGTCAGCCGCCCTCCACAGTCCCCATTCAACAAGGCAGCTGTGTTTTCACGGACAGACTCGGGCTGGGGAAGGGCCAGGCCCTCTGCAGAGGAGGCCTCCGTCGCCTGCGCCACCGAGGCCTCCAGTCCCCCACCCCAGATTCGCAGGCTCTGCTTCTTGTCATTCAGCACTTTGTAGCAGATCCTGGCAAGGACGGATGCCAGGGCTGCCAAAGGCTCGGAGCTTAATCAGAGTGATCTTCCTGCCACCTTCCTCCCCTCCTCTCTGTCCCAAAGCTCCTACACAAGCAGGCGGGCTGGAGACTGGGGAACGAGAGGGGTAAGAGGCAGGGGCGCAGAAGCAAATTCGGACAAGCTCGCCTGTCTTCTTTGCGCATAGTAGGGGATGTGGGCAAAGACGGATGGATGGGCAGTGCCAGGTCAACAGCTGGGCAGAGTGGTTCAGGTCCTGAGTCCCTCTCCCGTCCCTCTGGTTTGGCGCCAAGGGCTTCTCAACCCACCGTTCTGCGGCTCCCCACCCCCTCCCATGCAGTTCCCAGAGGTGGACACGAGGTGGCGGTGTGAGGACAGGGAAGGGGAGAGGAGAGTACCGAGCCACTAGGAAGAGGACGCAGCTGACGGCCAGATAGGCTAGAAGCATGAAGAGCCAGACACCAGGAGAAAAAGGGTCCAGGAAGGAGAAATAGCCGGGTCTGCGGCCCTGGAAATGGAAATAAAAACAAGATTCACCGTCTACATTCAGTCTGCATGGCCCTTGGGAAGGGCAGCGCAGGGCAGAGGGGATGGTGACCTGGGTCTGGCCCCAGATTGCATTGCCTTGGGTTATGGGTGATTGGTTTAAATGACACAGGGCTGAAGGTGTAGAGGGGGCTGCTCTGAAACACTTACCCAGCCCTGATCTCAGAAGATGAAACAAAAGAACAGCCGGGGGCCCTCGTTACTTCCTAGGATGAAGGAGGCTCTGTGCTGGGCAAGCAGAACAGCCCTCAGGGCCCCTTATGTGCTGTCCCCACATCCTCCAGGGGCAGTGTGTTTGGGCTCTGAAGCATTTTTGAACTGTTGATGTCTGCGGTGGTGGATGGAACGCTAGCCCCCCACTCAGACACTCACCTCTTTCTCGTGAGGATGCTAATATGACAGGCATCCTTGGTTTATTTGTTTGCAGTGTGATCTCACGCGCAGTGAGACCTCCTCAAACCGGTGCTGTGAGGCCCAGATTCTTATTTTCATTGTATTAGGGAAGAAATCAAAGCCCAGGGCACTCGAGAGATGTGTCCAAGGTTATAGGGCTAATCAGTAGAAGAGCTGGGACTCAAATGCACGCTTCCTGACACAAAGCCCAGGGCTGGTACCATGATGCTGTGGGAAAAATGTTTGTCCCCAGCACAGGGACGTGCTTGACTAGAGTCATGGGAGCCAAAGGATGGAGCCAGGAACAGAGAGCTGAGGACCAAGCTCCAGGGCATTTTCTGTAGGAAAGTGAGATAGAATGAGAAGGAAGGAGCTCCAGAACCTGGTCCCAGTCTTCAGCTGTGTGGTCTCCGGCAAGTGCACACCCCCCTTCAGCCTCCGTTGGAGCTGGACTAGATCAAAGGTGACACTCTGGTGACCTGCAGCCCACAGACAACTTGTTTGTTTACCTGCAGTGCTTACCCACTTTGATTAACTGCCAACATTAAATGATTGGGAGATTTCACATAAAAATCCAGATTTCTGGCTTAAAAAATGGGCGATCTGGCAACACTGGGCCTAATTCTCAACCAGCTGGAGCTGAGTGGCGGCTGCCCAGTCAAGACAGGGCCCCTTTCTGCAGCTCCCCACGGCTGCCTTGGTCTTGCATCAGGCTTACTTCTCCCATTTACTATGAAACCGCTGGACTAGATGCTCCCTAAAGACCATTCTAAATTGAAAATGATATGATTTTATGATTCCAGGAATCTAGGAAGTCCATGGATAGGGCAGAAAATCAGTATTAAGCTCAGGGGTTCTACAAACATGTAAACTTTCAAGCTCAAGTGTATATGAGTCACAGCACAGCCTACCGTCACTAACAAGGTATATGTCACTTTTATACTGGGGTCCCCAGAAACACAAAGGGCAGCTGCCTATGCCAGTACTGATCTCAACCAGCTTTCTGGGCTTTCGTTATCCAAGGACAGCCAGACCATGGAGCCCATGCTGAGAAACTCTGGGTAACAATAGCTCTCCCAATGCAGCATCTAAGGTGCGGGGGAGACAACGCTGCATGGTCCCCTTGTATTCGAACAGCTCCAGTCGTGGGTGATTTTCCACTTCTCTTCTGGTGGGCTTTCCATCCCTTCCCAGAAAGCCAGTAGGCAAATTCCCAAAGCACTTGGGAGTACAGTTTTTACACTCCCATCTGGGGACACAGTCCGGAGGGTACAGAGTGAAGAAGTCAAAGCTTATCCTCTGCCAATGGGGCACCTGTTCTTGGGCCCTTCATCAGTGTGACAGTGACTCCTTGGGTGGTCTGTCTGAAACTGGTTTTCTCTCCCAATAAGGCTGAGACCAGGGAACTGCCCTCTGATGCCAATTGCAAGTACTCTGCCTTATGTGCATTCATGCTTGAGTTGCACAGAACACCCAGGTGATTGGGAAAATAAAACAACTTGAGGGACAAAGCCCAGTAAGCAAGGGAACAGGAGAGAAATGGGGAGTGGGCCCTTTAAGTATGTCTGGTCCTATCACTATGTAAATTCTCTAACAGGAAGAAGGACTCAAGAGCAGCAGAGTTAGTCATTCTTGTGTCCATCACGGGCTAACCATGTCTTTGTCTTCATCCTAAGAGCCAATGGCAGACAAAGGAAGACACAGAGTGAGTCCAGAAGGGGGAAGAAGGCCCTCATGGTGCATATACACCTTCTGCGCATGGGCCACTCCTGGGGTCCTTCTATCCCCCAGAGCTTCTCTGGGCAGACGGACATGAATTCTACGCCCATCGCTCATGACTATTTCACTCTGTGTCTCCCAGTTGAGAGATATCCAAGAGAAAAAAATCTTTCATTGTAGCTTTCTGAATCTGAAACCCCATTAGATGCTCGATGTCAGAAATCTATACCTGATTATATCACAACAAGTGAAATTGAGGAAAATGACAGCACTATTTAAAGCTGCCATATTTGGTTATGGGTGATAAGAAATGATGCACAGCCATGGGAAAAATTCCTGGAGACTCAAGTTATAAAACATAGAACATCACACAAACAAGGATCAAGACATAAACAGAGCTCCATTGGAAACGTATCAGTCACGTTGGCAAGGCAACATCTGATTCCACTTGTGATTGACTGACGCCAACCAGAAGAGCAAGGAATGGGCAGTCATTTGAGATTTGGGTCTGAGCTCGCACAGCCTAGGCTTGGGCTGAGCCCAAGCGGTTTTTCTGATGCCAAAGAGAAGTATGTTACTTGTAAGGCTCTGACCGCCTACCTTTTTTTTTTTTTTTCTATGCAGTTGCTTTTGACTGCTTCCTTCCCCAAAGACATCTGAGTACTGGTGCTTGGGGCAAATCAGGTGTCACATGCCACAGGCATTTCTTCCTAGTAATAGATTTTCCTTAACCCAAAGGATGTATGACGGTGATGCTCTTCTTCTGAAGAACTCAAAATGCTTCACTATGTTCTCTTGATTTCAGTACCCAGTTCTCCATATTGACAGATGGAAGAACTGCGACCCATGGAGATTAAGCGCCTTGCTCAAGTCACTGGTGATGGCTTCAATTTCTCTGGTGCTCATTTGTCAAGCTGTGCCATAGGGATGCCATGCTCTCCTTCTTTCAAATGGCAGCTGTACCGTGTCTCCCTCTCCTTTTTATCTTTGCAATTTGCTCCGATAAACTCCTTAATTAATCCCATGCCTTCTTCCCAATACCAACAGAATCCCAACCTACTCAATCTCACCCCCTTAAAGTACTCTAAACATCATTTATTTATACCCATCATCATTTATGATGACTCTGTTGCATTTGTATTGATTTATACATGTCTCTGTTGACTACAGGTTGGGCTGGTTCCTTCTGGCGAATACAACCACTTTGAAGGTAGATAACTGGTTATATATAGTCTATGCCCCAAATGTCTATGACAGATCAAGTCCTGCAGATGGGGTGGAAAATTAGATGGCACCGAAATGAAAACTGGTTCCTTGACTTTTGTACTGTCCACCTCAGAGACAATGATGCTTCAGACTGACCACATCAGAGCCAGCATCATTGATGCCATCTGATGGTGAAAGAGACTGGGCTGGTCACCAAATAATCACAATCCCTGCATGGTGAGGCCCTTTGAATGTTAGCAGTGGAGCTGTCCATGGAGCTATGAAGTGGTACTAATCTCCCCTTGCCTGTTGAAAATTCCTCTTATCCATAAAGAAAATCTGTGAACTCACTGATACTTCCTTCTCTAGGTACTAGAAGAAATGACATTATAGTAAGGAAGTAATTGCCTTCCCAGAGTCTGGAGCCAAATGCATAAGGACACCAGAGCCAGGTAATGCAGGGCAGGTAGTGAATTAAAACACAGACTCTGGAGTCAGCCCGCCCAGGATTGAATCCTGGCTGTGCCACGTACAATTATGTGTTCCTGTGCAAGTTGCTTCACCTCTCTGGGTCTCCATTTCCTCTTTTGTAACATGGGGGTAGTAATAAAACCTACCTCATGGGTTGTTTTAACACACAGTAAGTGCTATAGAAGTGTTTGCTCCCCCTCTGTCTAATGGTAGCCACGAGTGAAGGGGGTGCAGGGAGATGGTATATGACAAAAGAGGGAACTTCCTTTTATATTGACTCTCCCTCAGTGGACAAGAAATACTCTTTTCTGTCCTATAGGAGCACATGCTAAAGATGCTTGGAGGGAGAATGCCGTCTGGCCACAGTTGCTTTCCATAGCTCCTAGAGTTTCCACGGGTAATAACACATAAATCATGAGGGTTCCCCCAGGGCTCTCCAGGGAAGCGATTAGGGTAATACCAGGCTCTCTTCTGGAAGGCTGGCTCTTAGAAGCTGGTGATTGCAATCTTTGGAACTCAGTTCCACCTCAGCCTTCCCCAAAAAGTCAAGACAGAGTGGCTCAGATGTGCAGCAGGTTCTGCTGTGTCTATGTAAGGGCTGTGCACCCTCATCCCCATTTCCTACACACAAACCAGTGATAGCAACTCTCTTCCTTCCCTGAATCCGCTCCTTCTCCAGCACAGCCAATGACAAAGGCGCATCCTGTCGCCCATGTAGTTTTGCCAGTCTTTAGAACTAAATGGCCATTCATAGAGAGGTTTCTTTCCACTCCTACTTGTCATCAATGGCCAATAAAATACTCTTTAGGGCTAAAGAAAGTGCCAGGAGCCCATGGATAACCTCCCTCAGTGCGTCTGCAGTGGATTTTCTTGATGATACTTTGGTTTAGCACGCACTTCTCACATCCGACTCCAAGAGTAAAAAAGAAGTAAGTAATTAATTCCTTTTCACTTAAAACACCCAGATGGGTTTGTTGCCTAAATAACCCAGATGCTGGCATATCTATTTTCACTATGCTGATTGGAAATCTGGCAGGAGAAGACCTAAGTTCTAAACCTGGCCCTACCTTGCCTTGCTGAGTGATTCTACGTGAGCCACTCAGCTTCTCTGGTGCTGTTTTCTTCTTCCAGAAAGTGGGACACCACAATCAACGTGAAGGGGGCGATGTGAGAACTACTAAAGTAATGTTGATAAAATCCTTGAACTTCTTGAGAGTGGAGAACTCAATAAATAACGAATATTAACATGATTATACATTCAGGGAACCATATTTCCGTTATATGGGCTATCATGTTACTTAGCTTTAAGGAACAGAACTTTATTCATTTTCTGTTTTCTTAGAACAGAGTATTAAGCAGTATTAGAAATGATTCACTGGTTTACTTAGCTTTGTTCTCCATTTTCCTAGACAGTCTTTCTGAGATGAAACAGACCTTCTTGAAAAACAACTGATACATCCAGCAAAAATGCCAGGCATTCATTTAATGTTGACATTTATTTCTTGCTCACTTTTTAATCACTGTCTGCTTTGTTTTTTTCTTTTCTTTCTGTTTTTTTTCTTTTTTTTACTTTTGTTTAGAGATAAGACTCTAGCCAAGAGTTAAGAAGAGAAAAAGAACAGAGTGTGAAACTTTCACATTTGCTATTCAAAGGTGGAGCAGGACGTCGGAGGGGAAAATAGTAAACTCACATTTTCAAGGGAGCCTTAGATGTTCTGGCTGGCTTAGGACATTATATGGGATCATAGATAGTATCTTCTGATTGGAAGGGATCTTGAAAGATCACCTAACACATGACCTTGACACAGAGAAATATACCTACTGTACCATAAAGATAGATACTTGGAAATGTATGGACTTGGAGATCGAAAACCTGGGTTCCATGCCACCCCACCATTGCACTCTCTTTCCTCTTTCCACTGCACCACTCGCCACGACTGGCCTCAGAACCCTTCTGTGCAAAATGGGAATCCTACTGCCTGCCTCGGGGGATGGCTGTACTAAACCAGAGACTATGTGAAAGTGCTTCATGAATAAAGAGGTGTTAGTCAACATACAAATATAGTGGACATACACCCAACCTCCTTGAATATATTGACACTGAATTGTTTAAACTTGATTGTCCATTTGGGGGCTGTACGTGCCAATGTCAAATCCCAGGTTGGTTTCTGGCACGCTCCGATGAGGCTTTGCTTCAGTAGTCAGTGTGTGCTTGAGGCACACAAACTTACTTTAATATTAATCTGAGCAAAACAGCATTAGGGAAATTGCTGCCGCAGAAAAAAAGAGAGAAAATGACATGATATACTCTAACATCAAATGGGAATGGTTTTGTTTTTCTATGATCTTTTCTCTCCCATTCACAGATATTTGGGAGCTTACAGTATGCATCAATTCTATAGAACTCTGGACTGCAAAATGCATCAATTCGATAAAACCCTGAACTGCAAAATGCCCTTGGGATTACACTGCTATGCTAAATACTGAACTTCTCAATAAGAAGAAATGAGCTAATATGCCAAAAATCAAGAGAGTCTTGAACTTCAGATGTCCGGTCGTTTGACTCCTATCTTTGCAGTACCAGGGGACACCCCAGATTCTAAAGGCTGAATCCTCCATGTATGGCCTGGAAGCTCATCTGGCCCCAGCCGGGGGTTCCCATGCCTTCTCAGGTCGGTGCTATGCTGTCCGTGGTATGTGCAGGCATCAGGGAGGGAGGGAGCAATGGGTTCAGGTGGCCGCCACGACCAGGCCTGAGCACAGGATGGGTCTGAGCTGCCCCAACATCTGTCTCCCCCCACTTTTTGTTCTCAAGGCCAATAGGGTAAAGGCCAGAAAGTAAAAAGAAATCTATTTAGGTCACTCATCCTGCTGCCTGGAATACTGGGCCTCCTGGCAGAAGCCAGGCTCCTGGGGGTCAGTGCTGCTCGACCGTGAGCCACCAAGGGAAGTGGTGGTCACTGCCTGCAGAATCAGAGGTCCCTCCCTCCCTCCCCCTTCCTTTCTTCCCTCTGTACTTATCAAGTAAATATCACATGTTTAGGATGAGACATTTTCCATACCAAAAATCATATCATAAAAATTTATGGTCTAATACCATACAATACCACTTATATGTGGAATCTAAAATGTGACACAAATGGACTTATCGACAAAACAGAAACAGACTCACAGACATAGAGAACAGACTTCTGGTTGCCAAGGGGAGGGGGGGCGGGGGAGGGTTGGATCGGGAGTTTGGGATTAGCAGATGCAAACTATTATATATAGAATCGATCAACAACAAAGTCCTATTGTATAGCACAGGGAACTATATTCAGTATCCTGTAATAAACCATAATGGAAAAGAATATGAAAAAGAATATATAGGTACATATGCATAACGGAATCACTTTGCTGTATACCAGAAACTAACACAACATTGTAAATCAACTATACTTCAGTTTTAAAAAATGTATGGTCTGGCAAAAGGGTACCTTCTCCCCAGTGTATCTCCCACTAGGATCTACTTAGGGAGAGAGAGATAAACAAAGAGTAATATAACGCAGCATATAAATGTTATAGAGGTACAGGCAGAGGGCAGCAGCTCAGAGAAAGAAGCAATCAGCTCCATCTAGGGGAGTCACATTTGACAAGCGCCATTTGAGCTGGGTATTAAAGGCTAGGGAAGACCTCGTTAGACAGTTGAGCTGGGTATTAAAGGCTAGGGAAGACCTTGTTAGACAGTTGAGGGACAGGAAGATGAGCGTGAATCCAGATAAGAAGACAGGAAGAGGCTGACATGATGGGAAAAGGAGTGAGCAGTACAGGATGAAGGTGCCTGCAGCAAAGAGATGGAAGTGGAGCAGGAGAGATCGGCTTTTATTCTCCATGCTAAGAAGGTTGGACTTTTTCTCGTAAGTGATGTGTAGCCAGTGAATGATTTTAAGTCGGAAGCTGATATGATGACATTTGTGAAAATAATATAAATAAATAAATAAAATAAAACAACTCTCAGGCTGCAGGATGGATTGAGGATAGATGGTAGTGGGGAGAAGTTCACATACATTTATGAAATGTAATAGCTGGGGGAAGGGATAAATTGGGAATTTGGGATTAATAGATACACACTACTATATAAAAAATAGATAAATAACAAGGACCTACTGTATAGCACAAGGAACTATATTCAACATCTCAACTATACTCAATTACATATATAATTGAATCACTTCGCTGTACACCTGAAACATTATAAACCGACTATACTTCAATAAAAAGTGTAATAACTCACACTTTATTGTACACATGTCAGGCGCTGTTATACGTGCATTACATATGTATCCTCATTAAGTGTGCATGGCAACCCATTTTCACAGATGAATAAGCTGAGATACAGGTGCCCTGCGACCAGTGAGTGTCAGATCTGGGAATAAACCAGGCAGTCTGGCTCCAGAGTCCATGATTTTCACTCTACTGCTTCCTGGTGAATGCTTACAATAACAGTGGCCCTTTGATGGGGACACAGTAATGGATAAGAAACACCTGCCCTCAAGGAGGATACAGGCCACTGGAATGGCAACAGTTGAGGTTAGAGATGAGGAGAGCCTGAACCAAGGCAGATTAAGCGGAGACAGAGAGGATATCTGAGGACTAGTTAGGACGTGAGCGGACCAACTGATCATGTGAGGAAAGATAAGCGATGGACAGCTCAGGTGGCTGGATAGAGATGGCGTTACCTGAGATGGGGCGGAGGAGGGGAGGGAGGAATATACCGAATGAAGTTCGTTTCACTGTTTTTGAGGTGCCTCTGAGATATCCAGGTGGGGATGCCTTAGTAATGTGTTTAAAATATGCTTCTGGAATTTAGGGGAGCAGTCAGGGTTAGATTTATAGATTTGGGAAAGGGTGAGATTATCTAGGCAGAGAATTGGGAGAGTGAGAATAGAAAAGGGCCACGGACATTTAAGAGGCAAACAGAGGGAGAGAGAGAGAGAGAGAGAGAGAGAGAGAGAGAGGAAGCAACAGAAATGGTGGAAGAGGCAATAATCAGAGAGGCAGGAGGAACAGCGGGAGAAAATGGTGACTTGGATGCTAGGAACAGAGAGAGTTTTAATAAGCGAGAGGGATCTACAGTAACAAATGCCAAAGCCAGGATCCTTAGTCAGCCTCTGAGTGGCAGGGAGTAGAGGTCAAAAGAGCAAAACATTTTTCTGATTTTGGTCCTGGAGATGCCTGGGCAAAAACATTATGCCCCAAGGTTGGGAGGAAGGGAAATATCCCATAATCAACTTGTGGTGATCCACATTCATGAAAGAACCTAGGTAATCTGAGATTGCTGGAAATTCACAAATTATTTCCGGTTATCTTCAGGCTTCAGAGACATACCTGCCACCACTTGTTATCTTGGAAGGTTTTGAAGAATTTCTAACTAGTCATTTATACTTTGTGTTAATTATTTTTACTTTTGCACACAGGTTTGACTATCACCAGACGCTCACTTTTCAGTAACAATCACTCCTGACTCAGGTGACCTCAGACGTAGAGCTAAGAGATTCTAGGTCATTATAGATTATAAATGAAATTAAATGAACCATATTTTTGCTCACAGAGAACTATCAATCAGAAAAAATTCACAAAATAATAAACACCCAGCATTCAATTTCATCGACTTAACACTATTGTATCAGAGAGAGCTTCTCTGTGTAGTTTTAGATTTTGGCACTCATGGTGAACTCTGCCGGGCTACCCTTCGGTATTAGCTGTTCCTGCTGATGCCTCTTTTCTTTCAGATTCTGTGAAGTTCATCTCAGACTTGTTCTCATTGGATCTCCCCTGACTTAATCGATTCAGGATCGTTCTCTCCCCAGCTCACCCTTTGGTACTTTCTAAGCATTCTGCCTCATACTCAGAATGCACTCAATAAATATTTGTTGAATAAATGCATAAACTGTCAGTTCTGCTTAGTGTGAGCTGTTCACGCCAGCACCCAATTTTTACTCAGCTTGGCCCCCTGTTAGAAATCAGATCTGAGCAGCTGTGTGGTACACTAGTGTCTCAGTAAGGAGGTGGGGAGAGGGGAGGAATGCTGACCAGAGAGGGGAGCTGTGTGGGTTAGGTTCTCCAGAGAGACAGAGAGAACCAGGAGGGGGTCTGTGTGCGTGCATGCGTGTGTGTGTGTGTGTAAAGAGAGGTATTTCAAGGAATTGGCTCATGTGATTGTAGGAGCTGGTAGGTCCCAAATCTGTAGGGCAGGAAACTCAGACAAGATTTCTATGTGATAGTCTTGATACAGAATCCCTTTTGTTTTGGGAAACCCATTTTTGTTCTCAAGGCCTTTTAAATGATTGGATGAGGACCACCCATATTATCAAGGGTCATCTCCTTTCCTTAACATCAGCTGATTGTAGATGCTAATTGCATCTACAGAATACCCTCACAGTATCATCTAGACTAGGGGTTGACCAAACATCTGGGCATTAGAGCCTCGCTGAGCTGGCACATAAAACTTCACATCCCAGAACTAATGCAGGGGAGCTCATACAGTTATAGGTTTGCACGTGGTAGGAAACATCTGGCCAATGATCCAATTGAGATTGTCCAGAGGATCGGAGAATTGGAGTTTGGTTCTGGCCAGAGTTGATATTCAGGACAATTGTGTCCTGGGTGGTGACGGTAGCCTAGCAACAGATGTTCCCAGGCGGTGGAAACACTTGGGGTGATGCGTCTTCACCCATGTGGTTCCTCTTTGCCCATCGGGTCACGAGTGGAGCTCTAGTGCCCTTGGCCTTAATCAAGAAGTCAAGGTCAGAGCCTTGTCATGTGGTCTGGCCACAGCAGAAAGGCTGTGTGTCTCCATTTCTTTTGGATCCTCTTCAAGGCTCAGTTGGGTGGGGGTGGGGGGCACAGTGGGGCAGGCTCAAGAAACAGCACTGGCTGGAAAGCTGCCTCGGGGGTACCAATAGATGTAATGATGACAAAAACGTTGTCCCAAGAGTCAGGAGACCTGGATTGCAGGCCCAGCTCCAGAGGTGACCTTGGTCTCCTCATGTGTAAGATGGGAAATATAACATCTTCCTTCTTTCCTCAAAGAACAGCCCTGAGGACCAACTGAGAACAGGGGCACAGAGAGCCTCACTTACAAGTTACGCACAGGTCACACAAGGCAGGTGGCAGCCTGGTGTCACAGAGAGAGCACAGGCTCTCACCACACCATCCTGGGTTTGAACTCTGCTCTTACATTAAGTGGTGCATGGGCTTGGCCACGTTTTTAGAACTGATGGCCACTGTTTCCTCATTTCTAAAATAGGAACAAGTCGACTGTATTCATTCACTAGGGCTTCCATAACAAGGTACCGCCGACTGGGGGGCTTAACACAACGGAAATGTATTGTCTCACAGCTCTGGAGCCTAGAAGTTCCAAATCAAGGTGTCAAGGACCATGCTGTCTCTGAAGGCTTTACAGGAGGGTCTTCTTCGTCTTCTTCGAGCTTCTGGTGGCAGCTGGCAATCCGTGGCGTCTCTTGGCTTGTAGATGCGTCACTCCAGTCTGCCTCCAAATTCACAAGGTCTTCTCCCCTGTAGGCCTATGGCCAAATTTCCCATTTTTTATAACGACATCAGTCATTGGATTAGCCCTGCCCCATTCCAGTATGACCTCATCTTAACTTGATTCTATCTGCAAGGACGCTGTTTCCAAGTAAGGTCACATTCAAAGGGCTGAGGGGTGGTTAACGCTTCAATACAGCTTTGGAGGGGACACAATTCAATCCATAACAACAGCCCACATCACAGGGGCCTGAAGAGTATCTGGCACATAAGAGGCGCTCAGTGAATGGGAGTTATCCTCATGGAAAAGAGAGGAGGAGGGATCAAAATCCCCCTTCACTCACAAGACAGACACACCCGTCACAGCACTGACTGTGACCAAAACCTCCCATTTCTTTCTGTGTTAGCCTAGAGAGCTTGGGATTTTGAGGCTGTCTCTTCTTCCAGATGATTTGGCCTCTTTTTCCAAGTCAGGCAGGGGTCACGATGGACGCTGAGGTCCAGCCCAGAACCGGGCTCTTCGGAGCTGCCTGAGTGGGCTCTACAAGAAGACCTTCCTCCTGCAGAAACGGGCCACAGCTCCTGATGCCATGGCAGCTGGCAGGCTGAGGCTGCACATACAGATAATCCCCTTTCTACAAGGCTGAGATCAGAAGCTGGAGGGTCACTTCCTCAGCAGGCATGTGAGGTGAGCTCTTGGGTCCCTCCCTGTTGGGCAGCCTTGTGGTGCCAGGTGCTGGAATACACCATGTTGGCATGACCTTGGACGCCTAAAGTGACTGGACCATTGGGGAAATCCATGTAGTAGCTGTGCACTTAGAGCCAGTTTGGATGAGGGTATACTCTGCTCCCACCAGCCAGTAACTTTGACATCACGTCCATCCTCTGGTGCCCATGGGGGAGCTTTCTCAAACTCATTTTTATACTGACTTTAGCCACCTAACCAGAGAAGTCTTTTTTTGTAAGGAATGCAGAAGAGGGGACAGGCCAGGTATAAGTGACATTATATTATCCGCTCTTTATTCCCCAGTACAGATAACCAAGAGAGGGAGTCTGCATTGCCTCACCAGATGCAATGCGCAAAGTGAACAGAGGTGGGCCTGAAAGTCGCTGAAGGCCTTGAGAAGCCCGGGGTGACTTATCTGGGCTGGGGACCCACCCCCTTGGAGGAAGCAGAGTGACTCATGGGGCCGATGACCAACACACTACGAACCAAGGGTTGAATGATTATTCTCGGCCTTCCCTATTCAGTGCGGCAGAAGCAGTTTTTACTGGAAAGCCCTCAAGTGTGACTCTTCCATTCCTCCTGTTTGCAAGTCCTTGCAGCTGATGGGGGAAAAAATAGCCCAGCACATTTGCATTTAAGTCTTGAAATCTAAATATTTCTGTGAGTCATTCATTATTATCATATAACTCAGTGTTTGCATGCAAATAACTTTAAGGCCATAAATGCTTATAAAATAAATCTCTTACCATATGAACTCGGTAAAGAATGCTAATTCCCAGAGTCATGAATGGCTTTGAGAAATCAATCACCTTCTCCCGTTCAGCAGTAATGGTGAGGCCCGCCACGGCCAGATCTGCTTTCTGAAAGGAACAGACAGAGATCATCAGAGGGGTGGCCACAGGAGATGGGGGCACAGGGACTTGTGATCAGAGGCCGTCACTAATGGGGAGATGTTTCTCTGGTCTGGCTTCTCTGCTTGGGGACTGACCCTGAGTAGCCAGAGGTCTGAACGATCACTCATGAAAAGACATGGATATTGAAGCTGTAACTCATGTTCATTCGAGGTTAGACCCCTTTAAATATATAAATTAGTATTAAAAGGGGGGATCACTACTGACTGTTCAGACAGACTCAAAATGCCCTAGGCGAGGGAGAACTGGCAGATACAACTTCTGGATACTCAATATTGAGTAGTTTTTTATTCAGCTGATTAACTTGTTGAACAACGAAACTTCACTGAGTCCCTCTGCTGTGTGCACTTTGGTGAGGGAGTTACAATGAAAGATAAAAATGATGGCCCCCTGGAAATTGGAGGCAATCTAATGCAACCCCAGGAAATAAAGGCCAAGAAATTGAGCAAGGGGCCCAACATCACAAACCTTGTCCTTGTCAGCGGTAGGACCTCACCTCAGGCTTCCCGGACCACTGGCCTTATGTTTCAGTCAAGGTTAAAATCCAGGTGCCACAGGGCTTCCCTGGTGGCGCAGTGGTTGAGAGTCCTCCTGCCGACGCAGGGGACACGGGTTCGTGCCCCGGTCCGGGAATATCCCACATGCCGCGGAGCGGCTGGGCCCGTGAGCCGTGACCTCTGAGCCTGTGCGTCCGGAGCCTGTGCTCCGTGATGGAAGAGGCCACAGCAGTGAGAGGCCCGCATACCGCAAAAAAAACAAAAGAACACATTGAGGTCAGGGGCTTCCCTGGTGGCGCAGTGGTTAGGAGTCCACCTGCCGATACAAGGGACACGGGTTCGTGCCCCGGTCCGGGAAGATCCCACGTGCACTGAGCGGCTGGGCCCGTGAGCCATGGCCACTGAGCCTGAGCTCCTGGAGCCTGTGCTCCACAACGGGAGAGGCCACAGCAGTGAGAGGCCTGCGTACCGCAAAAAAAAAAAAAAAAAAAAAAAAAAAAAAAAATCCAGGTGCCACAGCAGAACTCAGTGAAGGGTCTCTGGTCCCTTTCATGCAAAATCGCCAGGTGTTTCCTTCTTTTCTCTTTGCCCCCACCGTGTACCTCAAGTGCCCACACCTGATGGAAGTCTGGCCTGAATTAAGGTCTCCTAGGAAAGGAGAGGCTGTCAGCTTCCTCAGTACACCTCTCTGTCCGGAAGTTCTTCCTTGTGTTTAATTTCAATCCACCCTGTTGCAAAGCAAGCTTACTACCTATTGGCGTGCTCCCCTATACATGGAGCGGCGGGAAAGGCCCAGAGCTGGCGTTCAGTTCTGGCCATACTCTGCCCTAACTAGCTAACTCGCGTAGGCTAGTCATTTCACGTCTCTTGGCTTCCTTAATCTCATCTGTAAACCAAGGATGTGGGGTTGAGACAGTGCCAGAATCCTTCCCAGCAATTCTCTGCAAGTGATTCTCAGAATGTGGTCTAGGACCACCAGCATCAGAATCACCTTATTCTTATTAAAGAATAAGAATATTAAAGAATAAAGGGCTTATTAAAATGTGAATTCCTGAGTCTCATCCCAGGCCCCCTGGATCAGACTCTGGTCGTGGGGCCTGGGAATCTGCATTTGTGACCAGTTGCCCAGATGATTCTGACTTATACTGATATTTAAGAACGATGTTTTATAACCTAGGCATGTATCTCAGACTGGTCTCCACTGAGGTTTACATTTCAGCTTCCTTAACTCCTAATTCTGGTGGATCAGTTGATATAAAAGATGGAGAAAGAAATGAGGGAAAGTGAGGTATCCAACAACCTACAAACAGGCCAATCAGTTCCGAATAAGTACACACACACACACACACACACACACACAGAGGCACACAGGCACATACACACACGTGCACGATTCTTCCTAAATCATTGCAAAGGAAGTAAGGAGAGAGACATGCCACCCTCATTTTTACGCACAGGGGATTTATAAGCTGTGAACAAGAAGAATATATCCATTGGCAAAGATCAGTTTCTTCTCATCTCAGCCCCAATCCTCCACCCCAATTCATGCTAAAACAGTCACACGATCCGGCATCGGTTAACAACTTAGGGCCTTACAAAGTGAGGCCAGGCTTAAAAGAGACTAGAGCGCAGATGTAAGAGATTTTTAATAAAAAATGAAAAATGTGAATGACTCATTGGGTTCATTCTGTATTTCTCTGAGAGAGTGCTGATGACTGCTATCAAGTGAATCAACCCTGGAGGAGAGAGTGAAGTTTGATTAGAAGATTGTTAGTGCCTTCATTTGGGGGACCCTTCAGAGAGTTGTTTGGGCCTTTCAGAACCTCAGCCCCTCCCTCAACGATGGCGGCCCCAACCTGAGGTCCTCTCGCGAGCACACGTGTAAAGCAACGGAAATCAACCACAAAGGCGCAGCAGGTGCAGTGCTGGTCCCCTGTGTGCAACCAAGCCCCGCAAGGACCTTGGGAGGAGGAGACAAGAGTTAAATGGGCTGGAGTGAATGAACTGAAGAAAAGGGTAGAAAAATGCAAACTGATAAGATGGTCAAGAGGTAACCACAGCATCCCGTCCTTTCTCTGGTTATTAAAAAAAAAATAGATCTATCCAAACCAAGTATCCAAAATCAACAACTCTATCCTCAAATTTCTTCCCCCGAAACCCCCCACCACAGCCTTCTTCCCAAAAGGGCAAACTTTGGATTGCAATTTGGAAATCATTTCACAAGTTTATAAAAGTTGGCCAGCGATGACATTATGGTGAAACAATTCCATATGGAGAGAAAGATGGAAATGGACAGCGTCCCGGGAGGGCGCTTTCCTGGATAGGAGCAGGACCACACACCCCGGGAGAGAGTCTGCCCCAGGCTCGGACAGGGCGCTTCTGTCGATTCACAAACGGACAGCTCCCCAAACTGGGCCAAACAGGAAAACTGTCTCCTGTGGAAACTGCTGCCTCCTTGCCCCGCAGCCCATCTCTCTCTCCTTTGTCCCCCGCTCAAGAGTAAGCTGGGGGCAGGGGAGGCAGGGAAGGAGGGATGAGAAGCTAGGAGAAACCGCAGAGGTTATGTACTGGTTGTTTTTTATTTTTCATCGACTCAGTATAGAACAGTAATCAGGTACCTTGGCTTCAACGCACCCTGGGGTACCAGCAACAACCTGGTGGGAGCAGGTTATTCCAAAAGGCGTGCATGCCTTTTCTTTCACCTTAGTTAAAAAGACATTGTGCTATAAAGCAGACTTAGATGCGGAGATCATGTGCCACAAAATCAAACTAATGATCAAAGCGGCGTGGCTGCAAAAAATGCTAGCAATTGTGGGCGTGACAGGCCAAGGGAAGAGCGGGCACCATGACAGTTCACCCCAGCCCTTCTGCATCTCTGGTCACTCGTTGGGGAGGGCTGCGCTCTCCCGTTGAAAGAGCCACAGACAGGGCGTCAGAAGACCTGGCTCTCGTCACAGCTGGGCCACAAACTCACCGTGACCTTGGGCAAGTTATTCCGCTCTCCAGGCCTTAGTTTCCTCCACTCTGAAATGAGAGTTCAGTCAGATGCTCTCCAAGCTCTTTTCCAGCCCTAAAATCCCAGGCTTTCATTTTGCAGGGCTCGGAGGGAAGGAGCTTGGTTTAACTGGCCCCTATTTGCTCTAGAAGATGATAGCGGTCTCCAGAATTGAATGCCTCAGACAGGTGGAGGAGGAAACTGTTTATCAGACTAGTCAGCAAAGAGTAGCACCCAAGGCAGGGAAGGCCAGAAAGGTCCGGAAGATACAACACCATCTGGAGAGAGCAGATCCGGAAGTGTAACCCCGGGGGCTGGGAATGCAGAAGAGGGTAGGACACCTGGAGCCAGAGAAGGAAGACTGGGGAAAGGGAGCATGCAAAGAGTTCTATCAGCATCACGATGCTCCTGGTTGCTGGTGTGCGTGTGTGTGCGTGTGTGTGTGCGTGTGCGCGTGTGCGTGCGTGTGTGTGTGTGCGTGCGCGCGCACACACACAGGTTTATAAATACATTCTCTCTGAGAGAAAGACCTCTCTCCTCTTCCCATTTTTGATCGAAAGTGTTCTTTGAAGAGCTTTGTGTTCTGCCTCTGAGAGACCCCCTCTTTTATCTCCTGGATGTTAGTGGCATTTCCCAGGGGAGGGCAGGCTGCAGGCAGCCTGGAGGTGACTTCCAAAACATACTACTCTTCGCCTCCTGGGTTTAAATAGGGGTCATGCGACTGCTACCCTCGCCATCAGAACCTGAAGGCTTGGGGTGGCCGCTGCTCTTCTCCTGGACGTGGGGCCTGGCTGGGAGGAAGACAGTGAATTCACAGCAGGGCTCAGGTCTGCGCCTGTCTCAGCCTGCTGCTCCCACCCTGTGCTTCCCCCGAGATGCCACCAGGGAGGCCTCTGCCCGCAGTGCCAGATCCTGAAAGACCTGAAGGAACAAAGCTTTCCTCTGTCCCCCCTTCCTCCTCTTTTAGACACCTGCTGCCCCCTGTTGGGCCCAATTCTCTCCCTTCCCCTCAGCAGTGCTAAAGCACCCTGGGCAGACTTCCATAGCTTCAGCCCTGCCCCATCCTCCCAGAGCCCCTCCCTTATATGGGGCCCAGTTAATGAGAGGATGGGGCGGGTCAGAAGACCTGGCTGTGCCTTTTGCTGACCAAATGCCCATAGCAACTCACTTACCCTCTCTGGGACTCAGTTTACCAGGCTATACAATGGGGCAATGCCTGCCTATCAGTATTATGTGAGAGTCAGGAAGAGATGATGGGTATGGAAGAGCCCTATAAACTCTGCACACTGTAGAGTCCGGCCACACCTATCTGGGACCATGAAGGCAGTAGAGAGGGTGGCTGAGACTTAAGACTTCAGCATGGGAGAGACCTGTCTGGACTCTGTTACCTACTTACTTGTTGTGTGACCTTGGGAAAAAGTCATGTAACCTCTCTGAGCCTCAGTTTGCTCATCTGTAAAGTGGGGATAATAACAGTACCCATTTCCCAGAATGACTAAGAAAGTGAATGAGATGATGCTTGTAAATGCTGCGCATGGAGCCTGGTTCAACGTAAGTACCTGATAAATGTCTGCTGTTAAGACGATAATGATAGCGATGATGATGATGAACTTGATGACGCTGAGAATCTCAACAGGGACCTCTGGAGACGATATCTTTTTTTAAAAAATATTTATTTGGCTGTGCCGGGTCTGAGTTGCGGCATGCGTACAGGACCTAGTTCCCCAACCAGGGCTCGATCCCGGTCCCCCCGCACCGGGAGCGCAGAGTCTTACCCACTGGACCACCAGGGAAGTCCCTGGAGACAATATTTTAACGCATGATGTAGGCGTGGCTGGGGAGCAGTCAGGCCTGTTCTACCTCCATGTAGGCAGAGGCCTCTGGACATTTGGCCCCTGGTAGCCTTTCCTAGGTGACCCGAGACATCCACACAGCTGTACTGACACACTGTGTTTCCCTGGTGTGACTGCCCATCACTGAAGATCCACGTAAGGACCCTTTTAGGCCTGGTACTGTCCCATCACTTAGAAAACTCAAGGAAAAACTGCCATACAGCTTGGAAACCAAATCGGGTCATTCTCCACAGCCTCTTCCTCGTTATATGATTCTCCTCTGGGGATGGCAGATTAAATGACGTCCCCAGCTCCCTTTGAATTCTTGGATCCACCATGCTATCTCTGATCAGCTTCCAGATATTTTTTCTCTGGCTTTTTTACACGGCCCTCCTGCCTCCCAGTCGCCCAGGGTCCTGCCCCCTGGGGAGGCAGCCGTCCTCTACACCAACAGCTTTCCACTCTTTTGCCGGTCACATCTGCACAGATCTTGTTTCACCTGCTGCTCAGGCCCCATAGTGCCTCACATTCTTTGCTGGTATTTATTTAACTCTGTAATTGTGTTACTTAATGTTGGAAAGCTTTGGGAGGCTACAGTTGGAATGAGAAAACACTACACAGAATAAGGCTGTACTGAGCATTGCTGGAAGCCTTCATTCCAAGGTAATTGTCTCTGGAGATCCCCTGTACATTGAAAAGGCTTACAGAATTCCAAGCAAGGCCAGGCCTGAGGCAGTGAGAGCGGCGAGGACATTATCCATAAATACCCAGAAAGGAAAGACCCCCAAGTCCACCAAACCTGGCTTCCCAGGGAGGGACAACTCACATTAGACTCTGGTGGAGGATCTGCGGGCTGAGGGTGACATGGGGCCACGGAGCTCATCCGGCCCACAGTAAACGCTGTGTCCTGGGCTCTGCCCTTGAGTGTGGAGTCTCAGGGCAGGCAGAAGCCACTGCCCCCTCCCCAGCAATCCCTTCCTCTTTAACACTCAGCATCCCCTCAACACTCTTTATTGACCGCCTGCCCTGCTCCCGGCAGTGTGCAAGGTTCTGGGATACACGGGGTGGGCAAACACAGCATGCCCCTGATGGCCAAGAGCTTGCAGCCCGGTGCGAGAGGCAGTTGTCAGATTGTTGAAGAAAAGATCTGTAAAACTACAGCTGTGGGGGCGGGAAGATGGCGGAAGAGTAAGACGTGGAGATCGCCTTCCTCCTCACGGATACACCAGAAATACATATACACGTGGAACAACTCCTACCGAACACCTACTGAAGGCTGGCAGAAGACCTCAGAGCTCCCAAAAGGCAAGAAACTCCCCACGTACCTGGGTAGGGCAAAAGAAAAAAGAAAAAACAGAGACAAAAGAATAAGGACGGCACCTGCACCAGTGGGAGGGAGCTGTGAAGAAGGAAAGGTCTCCACACACTAGGAAGCCCCTCCGCGGGCGGAGACTGCGGGAGGCGGAGGGGGGAGCTTCGGGACCGCGGAGTGGAGCACAGCGACGGGTGCGGAGGGCAAAGCAGGGGGATTCCTGCACAGACGATCGGTGCCGACCGGCACTCACCAACCCGAGAGGCTTGTCTGCTTACCCGCCGGGGCGGGCGGGGCTGCGAGCTGAGGCTCGGGTTTCGGTTTTGGACGGAGCGCGGGGAGAGGACTGGGGTTGGCGGCTTGAGCATAGCCTGGAGGGGTTGGTGCGCCACGACTAGCCGGGAGGGAGTTCGGGGAAAAGCCTGCACCGGCCGAAGAGGCAAGAGACTTTTTCTTCCCTCTTTGTTTCCTGGCGCGCGAGGAGAGGGGTTTAAGAGCGCTGCTTAAAGGAACTCCAGAGAAGGGCGCGAGCCGCGGCTAAAAAGCGCAAACCCCAGAGACGGGCGCGAGCCTCGGCTGAGGGCGCGAGCCCCCGAGACGGGCGCGAGCCGCGGCGGGAAGCGCGAGCCCCCGAGACGGGCGCGAGCCGCGGCGGGAAGCGCGAGCCCCAGAGACGGGCGCGAGCCGCGGCTGAAACTGCGGAGCCCAGAGACGGGCGGGAGACGCTGGGGCTGCTGCTGCCGCCACCAGGGGGGCTGTGTGCGAGCACAGGTCACTCTCCGCGCCCCTCTTCCGCGGAGCCTGTGCAGGCCGCCACTGCCGGGTTCCCGGGATCTGGGGACAGCTTCCCGCACGGCGGGTCTCAGGCTGGTGCAGCGTCACGCCGGCCTCTGCCGCCGCAGGCCCGCCCCGCACGCAGTGCCCCGCCTTCCCCCATCCCCCAACCCCCGGCCTGAGTGAGCCGGAGCTCCCGAATCAGCGGCTCCTTTAACCCCGTCCTGTCTGAGCAAAAAAAACAGACGCCCTCCAGCGATCAGCGCGCAGGGGCAGGGCCGGGTACAAAGCTGAGCTCCTGTGAGCTGTGAGAGCAGGGAGGAGAGGGGGAGGTCTCTCCCGGCAGCCGCGGAGGCGGCGGATTGAAGCTCCACAATCAACTTGATGTGCCCTGCATTGTGGAATACCTGAATAGACAGGGAGTGAGCCCAAATTGAAGAGGGGGAAGTTAGGAGCGAGATCGGTGATTTTTTTCCCTTTTCCTCTTTTTGTGAATGTGGGCATGTATGCTTCTGTGTGAGATCTTGTCTGTATACTCTTGTTTCCACCATTTGTCCTAGGGCTCTATCCGTCCATGGGTTTTTTTTTTTTTAAAAAAAAAAAAAAAAATTTTTTTTTAATAATTAATTTTAATTGTAATAACTTTATTGAACTTTACCTTCGTTCTTTCTTTCTTTCTTTCCTTCCTTCCTTCCCTCCTTTAGACAACTAATCACCCCAAATTGAGGAGGTGGTCTCTGGGAGCAGGATTTATGATTTTTCCCCCTTTGCCTCTCTTTGTGAACGTGTAGGTGTATGCTTCTGTGTAAGATTTTCTCTGTATAGCTTTGCTCCCAATAGTTGTCCTAGGGCTCTATCCTTCCATGGTTTTTAAAAAAAAAAAAAAAAAAATTTTTTTTTCTTTCTTATTAATTTTAATTGCAATAACTTTATTGTACTTTACCTTCGTTCTTTCTTTCTTTCTTTCCTTCCTTCCTTCCCTCCTTTAGACAGCAAATCACCCCAGGTTGAGGAGGTGGTCTCTGGGAGCAGGATTTAGGATTTTTCCCCCTTTGCCTCTCTTTGTGAACGTGTATGTGTATGCTTCTGTGTAAGATTTTCTCTGTATAGCTTTGCTTCCAACATTTGTCCTAGGGCTCTATCCGTCCATGTTTTTTTTTTAAAAAAAAAAAAATTTTTTTTTCTTAATAATTAATTTTAATTGTAATAACTTTATTGTACTTTACCTTCGTTCTTTCTTTCTTTCCTTCCTTCCTTCCCTCCTTTAGACAGCGAATCACCCCAGGTTGAGGAGGTGGTCTCTGGGAGCAGGATTTATGATTTTTCCCACTTTGCCTCTCTTTGTGAACACGTATGTGTATGCTACCAAAAGATTCTGGGGCCCCTCTGATATCTCCCTCTGGGACTCAAAATTACCTACTTAGCTAAGGAGGTTGTAAGGGAACTCAGAAGGTAAATTACTCCCAGTTACAACCCCCAGACTGAAAGCCACCTGGGGAAGCCAGCGAGTAGACCAAATCCCCCAGAGCGTTGGTAGGCACACTAAGAATGGTGGGGGACGGGGGGGAGCTCCGGGGCCCAGCTGCTCTTCTCTTCATTTTCAAAGAGCAGGGTCTCATGGACCTTTCTTTCTTTCTTCCTTCCTTTCCTCCTTCCTTCCTTCCTTCTTTCTTTCCTCAAACTTCTACTAATTCTCTCTACATTTTCTCCTTCTTTCCCTCCTTCTTTCCTTCCTTCCTCCCTCCCTCCCTCCCTCCTTTCTTTCCTTCTTTGCTTCTTTCTTCCTTCCTTCCTTTCCTCCTTTCCCTCTTTCTTTCCTCAAACTTCTAATAATTCTCTCTACATTTTCCCCTTCTTTCCCTCCTTCCTTCCTTCCTTCCTCCCTCCCTCCCTCCTTTCTTTCCTTCTTTGCTTCTTTCTTCCTTCCTTCCTTTCCTCCTTTCCTTCTTTCTTTCCTCATACTTCTAATAATTCTCTCTACTTTTCCTCCCTTTTATTCTGAGCCGTGTGGATGAAAGGCTCTTGGTGCTCCAGCCCAGGAGGCAGGGCTCTGCCTCTGAGGTAGGAGAGCCAACTTCAGGAAACTGATCAACAAGAGACCTCCCAGCTCCACATAATATTAAACGGTGGACATCTCCCAGAGACCTCCATCTTAACACCAGCACCCAGCTTCACTCAACGACCAGCAAGCCACAGTGCTGGACAACCTATGCCAAACAACTAGCAAAACAGGAACACAACCCCACCCATTAGCAGAGAGGCTGCCTAAAATCATAACAAGGCCACAGACACCCCAAAACACACCACCAGACGTGAATCTGCCCACTAGAGAGACAAGACCGAGCCTCATCCAGCACAACACAGGCACTAGTCCCCTCCACCAGGAAGCCTACACAACCCGCTGAAACAACCTTAGCCACTGGAGACAGACATCAAAAACAACGGGAACTACGAGCGTGCAGCCTGCAAAAAGGAGACCCCAAACACAGTAAGATAAGCAAAATGAGAAGACAGAAAAACACACAGCAGATGAAGGAGCAAGATAAAAACCCACCAGACCTAACAAATGAAGAGGAAATAGGCAATCTACCTGAAAAAGAATTCAGAATAATGATAGTAAGGATGATCCGAAATCTTGGAAGTAGAATAGACAAAATGCAAGAAACAGTTAACAAGGACCTAGAAGACATAAAGATGAAACAAGCAACGATGAACAACGCAATAAATGAAATTAAAAGTACTCTAGATAGGATCAATAGCAGAATAACTGAGGCAGAAGAACGGATAAGTGACCTGGAAGATAAAGTAGTGGAAATAACTACTGCAGAGCAGAATAAAGAAAAAAGAATGAAAAGAACTGAGGACAGTCTCAGAGAGCTCTGGGACAACATTAAACGCACCAACATTCGAATTATAGGGGTTCCAGAAGAAGAAGAAAAAAAGAAAGGGACTGAGAAAATATTTGAAGAGATTATAGTTGAAAACTTCCCTAATATGGGAAAGGAAATAGTTAATCAAGTCCAGGAAGCACAGAGAGTCCCATACAGGATAAATACAAGGAGAAATACGCCAAGACACATATTAATCAAACTATCAAAAATTAAATACAAAGAAAGCATATTAAAAGCAGCAAGGGAAAAACAACAAATAACACACAAGGGAATCCCCATAAGGTTAACAGCTGATCTCTCAGCAGAAACCCTACAAGCCAGAAGGGAGTGGCAGGACATACTGAAAGTGATGAAGGAGAAAAACCTGCAACCAAGACTACTCTACCCAGCAAGGATCTCATTCAGATTTGATGGAGAAATTAAAACCTTTACAGACAAGCAAAAGCTGAGAGAGTTCAGCACCACCAAACCAGCTTTACAACAAATGCTAAAGGAACTCCTCTAGATAAGAAATGCAAAAGAAGGAAACGACCTATAATAACGAACCCAAAACAATATAGAAAATGGGAATAGGAACATACATATCGATAATTACCTTAAATGTAAATGGACTAAATGCTCCCACCAAAAGACACAGATTGGCTGAATGGATACAAAAACAAGACCCTTATATATGCTGTCTACAAGAGACCCACCTCAGACCTAGAGACACATACAGACTGAAAGTAAGGGGATGGAAAAAGATATTCCATGCAAATGGAAACCAAAAGAAAGCTGGAGTAGCAATTCTCATATCAGACAAAATAGACTTTAAAATAAGGACTATTAAAAGGGATAAAGAAGGACACTACATAATGATCAAGGGATCGATCCAAGAAGAAGATATAACAATTGTAAATATTTATGCACCCAACATAGGAGCACCTCAATACGTAAGGCAAATACTAACAGCCATAAAAGGGGAAATAGACAGTAACACATTCATAGTAGGGGACTTTAACACCCCACTTTCACCCATGGACAGATCATCCAAAATGAAAATAAATAAGGAAACACAAGCTTTAAATGATACATTAAACAAGATGGACTTAATTGATATTTATAGGACACTCCATCCAAAAACAACAGATTACACATTTTTCTCAAGTGCTCATGGAACATTCTCCAGGATAGATCATATCTTGGGTCACAAATCAAGCCTTGGTAAATTTAAGAAAATTGAAATTGTATCAAGTATCTTTTCTGACCACAACGCCATGAGACTAGATATCAATTACAGGAAAAGATCTGTAAAATATACAAGCACATGGAGGCTAAACAATACACTACTTAATAATGAAGTGATCACTGAAGAAATTAAAGAGGAAATAAAAAAATACCTAGAAACAAATGACAATGGAGACACAACGACCCAAAACCTATGGGATGCAGCAAAAGCAGTTCTAAGGGGGAAGTTTATAGCAATACAAGCCCACCTTAAGAAGCAGGAAACATCTCGAATAAACAACCTAACCTTGCACCTCAAGCAATTAGAGAAAGAAGAACAAAAAAGCCCCAAAGCTAGCAGAAGGAAAGAAATCATAAAAATCAGATCAGAAATAAATGAAAAAGAAATGAAGGAAACGATAGCAAAGATCAATAAAACTAAAAGCTGGTTCTTTGAGAAGATAAACAAAATAGATAAACCACTAGCTAGACTCATCAAGAAAAAAAGGGAGAAGACTCAAATCAATAGAATTAGAAATGAGAAAGGAGAAATAACAACTGACACTGCAGAAATAAAAAAAATCATGAGAGATTACTACAAGCAACTCTATGCCAATAAAATGGACAATCTGGAAGAAATGGACAAATTCTTAGAAATGCACAACCTGCCAAGACTGAATCAGGAAGAAATAGAAAATATGAACAGACCAATCACAAGCACTGAAATTGAAAGTGTGATTAAAAATCTTCCAACAAACAAAAGCCCAGGACCAGATGGCTTCACAGGTGAATTCTATCAAACGTTTAGAGAAGAGCTAACACCTATCCTTCTCAAACTCTTCCAAAATATAGCAGAGGGAGGAACACTCCCAAATTCCTTCTACGAGGCCACCATCACCTTGATACCAAAACCAGACAAGGATGTCACAAAGAAAGAAAACTACAGGCCAATATCACTGATGAACATAGATGCAAAAATCCTCAACAAAATACTAGCAAACAGAATCCAAGAGCACATTAAAAGGATCATACACCATGATCAAGTGGGGTTTATTCCAGGAATGCAAGGATTCTTCAATATACGCAAATCTATCAATGTGATAAACCATATTAACAAATTGAAGGAGAAAAACCATATGATCATCTCAATAGATGCAGAGAAAGCTTTTGACAAAATTCAACACCCATTTATGATAAAAACCCTCCAGAAAGTGGGCATAGAGGGAACTTTCCTCAACATAATAAAGGCCATATATGACAAGCCCACAGCAAACATCATCCTCAATGGTGAAAAACTGAAAGCATTTCCACTAAGATCAGGAACAAGACAAGGTTGCCCACTCTCACCACTCTTATTCAACATAGTTTTGGAAGTTTTAGCCACAGCAATCAGAGAAGAAAAGGAAATAAAAGGAATCCACATCGGAAAAGAAGAAGTAAAGCTGTCACTGTTTGCAGATGACATGATACTATACATAGAGAATCCTAAAGATGCTACCAGAAAACTACTAGAGCTAATCAATGAATTTGGTAAAGTAGCAGGATACAAAATTAATGCACAGAAATCTCTGGCATTCCTATATACTAATGATGAAAAATCTGAAAGTGAAATCAAGAAAACACTCCCATTTACCATTGCAACAAAACGAATAAAATATCTAGGAATAAACCTACCTAAGGATACGAAAGACCTGTATGCAGAAAATTATAAGACACTGATGAAAGAAATTAAAGATGATACAAATAGATGGAGAGATATACCATGTTCTTGGATGGGAAGAATCAACATTGTGAAAATGACTCTACTACCCAAAGCAATCTACAGATTCAATGCAATCCCTATTAAACTACCACTGGCATTTTTCACAGAACTAGAACAAAAAATTTCGCAATTTGTATGGAAACACAAAAGACCCCGAATAGCCAAAGCAATTTTGAGAACGAAAAAAGGAGCTGGAGGAATCAGGCTCCCTGACTTCAGACTATACTACAAAGCAACAGTAATCAAGACAGTATGGTACTGGCACAAAAACAGAAAGATAGATCAGTGGAACAGGATAGAAAGCCCAGAGATAAACCCATGCACATATGGACACCTTATCTTTGATAAAGGAGGCAGGAATGTACAGTGGAGAAAGGACAGCCTCTTCAATAAATGGTGCTGGGAAAACTGGACAGGTACATGTAAAAGTATGAGATTAGATCACTCCCTAACACCATACACAAAAATAAGCTCAAAATGGATTAAAGACCTAAATGTAAGGCCAGAAACTATCAAACTCTTAGAGGAAAACATAGGAAGAACACTCTATGACATAAATCACAGCAAGATCCTTTCTGACCCACCTCCTAGAGTAATGGAAATAAAAACAAAAATAAACAAATGGGACCTAATGAAACTTCAAAGCTTTTGCACAGCAAAGGAAACCATAATCAAGACCAAAAGACAACCCTCAGAATGGGAGAAAACATTTGCAAATGAAGCAACTGACAAAGGATTAATCTCCAAAATTTACAAGCAGCTCATGCAGCTCAATAACAAAAAAACAAACAACCCCATCCAAAAATGGGCAGAAGACCTAAACAGACATTTCTCCAAAGAAGATATACAGAATGCCAACAAACACATGAAAGAATGCTCAACCTCATTAATCATTAGAGAAATGCAAATCAAAACTACAATGAGATATCATCTCACACCAGTCAGAATGGCCATCATCAAAAAATCTAGAAACAATAAATGCTGGAGAGGGTGTGGAGAAAAGGGGACACTCTTGCACTGCTGGTGGGAATGTGAATTGGTTCAGCCACTATGGAGAACAGTATGGAGGTTCCTTAAAAAACTACAAATAGAATTACCATATGACCCAGCAATCCCACTACTGGGCATATACCCTGAGAAAACCAAAATTCAAAAGGAGTCATGTACCAAAATGTTCATTGCAGCTCTATTTACAATAGCCCGGAGATGGAAAGAACCTAAGCGCCCATCATCGGACGAATGGATAAAGAAGATGTGGCACATATACACAATGGAATATTACTCAGCCTTAAAAAGAAATGAAATTGAGATATTTGTAATGAGATGGATAGACCTAGAGTCTGTCATACAGAGTGAAGTAAGTCAGAAAGACAAAGACAGATACCGTATGCTAACACATATATATGGAATTTGAGGGGAAAAAATGTCATGAAGAACCTAGGGATAAGACAGGAATGGAGGCGCAGACCTACTGGAGAGCGGACTTGGGGATATGGGGAGGGGGAAGGGTGAGTTTTGACAGGGCGAGAGAGAGTCATGGACATATACACACTAACAAACGTGGTGGGGTGGATAGCTGGGGGGAAGCAGCCGCAAGGCACAGGGATATTAGCTCGGGGCTTTGGGACAGCCTGGAGGGGTGGGAGGGGGAGAGTGGGAGGGAGGGAGATGCAGGAGGGAAGACACATGGGAGCACATGTATATGTATAGCTGATTCACTTTGTTATAAATCAGAAACTAACACACCATTGTAAAGCAATTATACCCCAATAAAGATGTTAAAAAAAAAAAAAAAAAAAAAAAACTACAGCTGTAATAAATGTTATAAAGGAGTCATTTGTGGCCCCATGAGCAGGTAGAACAGGGGTTGGCAGCGTCTTCATGGGAGCTTTCTCAAGATGAGACTCAGTTACCTGAACAGGAATTACCAGTGAGAAGGCCTGGGGTGAGCACTCCCAGTGGGAGGGTCAGCACGTGCAAAGGCCCTGAGGCAGGAGGGAGCTTGGTGCATTCCAGGGGCTAGAAGAAGGCCAGAGTGTCTGGAGTACAGAGGGCTGGGGAGTGTGCTGTAAGATGAGGCTGGAGAGGCAGGCAGAAGATGCAATGCCTTGAAGAGCAACTGAAAGGCCCTGAAGTATTTTAAGCACGATGAGACTTGTAATCTTAACACGTCTAAGGCCTATAGCCCTTCCTGTGTGTGAATTTACGAACTAAGCAATTTACATGTGTTACTTCATTCAGTGCTCACAATACCCTTATGAGGTAGGTTACTATTATTACCCTCATTTTACAGATCAGAAAACAGGCACAGAGAGGTTAAGGAACTTGCCCAAGCTTGCACAGCAAGTAAGTGGCAGAGCCAGGATTCAAACCTGGGTCATTTGGCTTCAGAAGCTGCATCCTGAACCTGCAACAGATACAATTGGCTCTAGTGAATTCAAAAGATGGAAGAGAGACAAGAAAGTACCATCCTCCTTTTTATCCTCACTTCCTTGCCATTTATACCACTACACTAAGGGCAATCTGGTGTCTATGGCATTACTTCACCAATGTCACTCCAGCCGGTCAGCAGTGACCTCCATGCTACAATGCCTACGGGGTGCTATCCAGCTCTTATCTTGCTGAATCTCCTAGGTGGTCACTCTCTCCAGCCCCTGCCTGGCCCTCCTGAATGAGCCCAACATCAAGGACATAGCTCTCCCTCCCTCCACCTGCTCTGTCTTGTGACTACATTGTCCTGCTTCTCTGCCACCAGACCAAACTGGGCTCAAATCCCAGCCCTCCAGGTACTGTGTGACCATGAGTAGGTTTCACATCCTCTCCAAGCTCACTTTTCTCATCTGTAAAATGGGGATTATAATTACCAGCTGAGGGTTGTTATGAGGATAAATGAGATAATACATATAATGCACAAAGCACAGTGCCTGGCATATTGTAGGTGCACAATAAATGGTGGTTATTAATATTCTTTTTCTAACAAAATTCACTTTTATGCCATGACAGCTATACCTGTCCTCCCTCTTGATGTGTCTGTGGGAGGAGGTGAGCTCCACATCCATCATCTTGATCTCCACCCCTACCTGTCCTCCCTCTTAAACAAGTATCTATGATCCACACTCCTTTAAAGCCCAGCCTGGGAGTCAGGTCCTCATGGCCCGCCCATCCCTCTGAGTTCAGTTTCATTTTCCGGCACTCCTCCGGAAGCCCCCCAACCCTGGGAGTCTGGTTCAGCCAACTTTCAAACACACCTTGTACTTTCTTACAGGCGGAACTCAAATGATGCCACTCCTTCTACCTGGAATGTCCAACAGTAACTCTACTCTTCAAGGTCCATTCAAAGTTTACCTCCTCTGTAAAACCTTCTCTATCATCTTCCCAGGAATAAGCCTTCCCTCCTCACAATCAATAAAGGAGCTAAGACACGGCTTATACCATTCAGGTGGCATTTGCCATAAATTGCCTTGTATTAGAACAGGGGGCCTGGGCTCATACTCCAACTCTGCACTTATTAGCTGTGTGACGTTGGGAAAGGACTTACCTTCTCTGTGTCTCAGTTTCTTCATCCATAAAGTGGGCACAACAACAGTTCCCACCCTCATGCAGCCTCTATAGGAATTAAATGAGCAACCATGCAAGGTCTCTGCCTGTTGCAGAATAATTCTCAATAAATGTTAGCTCTTACTATTATTATTATTGTCACTGTGGACATTCATGCACATAACTTAGCTCCCCATTAGATTATAAGAAGCAGGGACCATGTCTTCAAAAAACTTAACTTATATAGTATTTCAAAGTTGCCATTTAGCTCCATTTTACAGACGAAGAAACTGAGGCCCAGAGAGGTTATTAATTTGCTCAAGTACACACAGCTAGGATACGGAGACAGCTATCTTCAGACGTACAGATTCTCAGGTCTGCTTTCTTGTGACTGCACTGTTCACAGTGACGTTCCCAAAGTGGACACACAGTAAATCTCTAATTAACAACCACTGCAGCTAACAGTACAGGGTACAGGGGGACAACACCCCGAACATGGCCTATCCTCCAGCCCCTCCTTGCTGACAGCAGAATCAGGCTGATTTCGGACATGTGCCTGTATGTAGGAGGGATTTTGTCAGGAAGCTGGGTCATTATAACCGGACTGAAGTCATGGTCTGGACACTGTGAGATACAATTCCTTATCCTCCAGCCTAAGGAAGACTTGAAGCCCTAAGTTCCCACTAGAGGGCTCCCTTCTCCCCTTGCCCCCTCCCCAGGCTCAGTTCCCTGCAACTCCTCGGGCTACACAGGGAGCCCAAGCAGAAGGGGAAGGGCCTCACACCCCGCCATTAAGGCAGCAGTCAGCGGTGCTGGAGATGGGGGCTGGTTAATTACCCGCCGGAAAGAACGGGGACGCTGAGGACAGGCCCTGGCTTTCGTGCTGCTCAGTGGAGCAGATTAACATCTGCAGTTCAGCCCATTTCAAATTAGATTATCTGCTCACTTCCTGTCTTTGATCCATTCACCTGCTGGGCGCCTTCCTCCCGTCCTCCCCTGCCCTCACCTCGTGAGATGCCCAGGGAACCTGCCGTGATTCACCGGGGTCTCCATGTTGAGCCGCAAAGGGATCTGAAGGCGCCGGGGAGCTCGCTCTCACTCCTGGCTCCCCTGGCACTGGCAGGAACCCTCAGACTCCCTAATAACAGGCCTCAGCAACGTGCACAGCTGCTCTCCTGACGCAAGAGGAAGGCGGCCTTCCCACTCCACCTGCCGTGTGCTGGGGGGCCGAGGAGAAACTTGTAGGGTCCCATGGCACCTGCAAAATGTCTGGTGCCCTGTTCACTGGGGAGGCTGGGGGTCAACCCCACCCTTCCTCCCTTCTTTCAGGCCAGGATATGGGAACAAGGAGTAGGACCAGTTAGTCACCTGTCTCACACACACACACACACACACACACACACACACACACACACAATCAAACCAGCCTGCTTGCTATTCAGAGGGAGGCCTTGATCAGAGCCTTTTCAGATCCATCTGAGCCCAAGTCTGTGGGATTTACTCGTGTTCCCTGGACTCAGCCTACAGTGCTCGGAGTCAGGCCCAGAGGGGCATCAACATTCCTGGGGAAGCAGCAAAATCATTTGCAGGCCCAAGGGCTCCCCAGTGCTACTACTCGAGCTGACAGCATACTCTCAGGGCTGGATGAATTTCTTTAGAGTTAAATTAAATTCCCCATGAAATATTTAGTTAGTTCAGCTCAGGGCTGCGTAATTGGCCTACGTGGGCAGATTTGAGGAAAGAACCAGGCTTGAGGAAAGAAGGGATGGCAATTCATTCACGGGTGAAGTTGTGTAGCACAGGGGTCCAAGCTGGGTCAGGAGGCCAACTAGATATTGCTGACCTTTGACCTCTTATCACATGCTCCCATCTCTGGCCATAGACCCTCTCGCCCTTCGGGGTCAGAGAGATGTATGTCTGAATCCCAGCTCTGCAATTCTCAGCTGAGCAAATTACCTGAAATCTGGGCTTCGGCTTCCTTACCTCTAAAATGGGCAAAAGCAGGCCTATTTCTCGTGATTGTTCTGAGGATTAAATCCGGTAACCTGTGTAGATGGAGCTCAGGGGTAGTCCCGCCCCTTACAATCCCCTCTTCCAACTGTAGCCAGTGGGGTGTTTGAAAGCTAAAGCAGATCATGCCATTCTCTGTATTGCCTTTTTACTCTTTTTTATGCCATGGACCCTGTTAGCGGTCTGGTGAGGTCTGTTAACCCCTTCTTTAAAAATATTTTAGGGCTTCCCTGGTGGCGCAGTGGTTGAGAGTCCTCCTGCTGATGCAGGGGACGTGGGTTCGTGCCCCGGTCCGGGAAGATCCCACATGCCGTGGAGCGGCTGGGCCCGTGAGCCATGGCCGCTGAGCCTGCGCGTCCGGAGCCTGTGCTCTGCAGCGAGCGGGGCCGCAACAGTGAGAAGCCCGCGTACCACAAAAAAAAAAAAAAAAATTAAAATGTTTATTATATTTGCTGTATCAGGTGACTGTATTACACAATACAGAATTACATAATTGTGATACACTGACCACGAGAGCCAGAGGTAGCTCTCATAGCAACATTCGAATGGTACCTTTGGCAACAAAGTCACAGGTATGGCTAATACCACTATGATTTGTTGCCCACATTTGTAATCGAAGGAAATTTTACATTTCAGTTTGAATTTAGAAAAAACATAGATGTAAAATTTTCCCTTCTAAGCTTATGGTCTCTCTTGATGCTCTCCTCAGACGCTTGGGTGTGTGTGGACCCCAGGAAAGGAACCCAGAGAGACCCCCCCAGTTTACTGACTGTGATTCCTTACTACAGCCCACCAGGCATTGTGTGATAGGGCCGCGCCCTGCTTCTCAAATATGACCAGTTCATTTGCGCCTTGGAATCCTGGCATTTACTCTTTCCTCTCCCTGCTCCACTCTGCCCTGGCCTTGGCGAGGCTGGCTTCTGCACACTCTGTTTGGATCTCAGAGTGGCCTTCCCAGAGTGTCCATCCAAAGACACCCTCTCCCTGACACTCTCTGTGTAATTTCCTGGGTTTCTTCCTTCACAGCAATAATCACAATCAAAAATTTTCTTGTTCATTTATTCATCTACTTGTTTATTATCTTTAAAGCAAGTTCCAGGAGGCAGGAACCTGTTGTTTGCTGGGTCCACATGTGTCTCCAGAGCCTGGAACAGTGCCTGGCACGTGATAAGCACCAAACATTTGGTAAAGGAAGGCACAACCAAATGAATGAATAGATGAATCAAAGCAAGTAGGAGCTCAGTTCATGTTATTTTCTCACCTTGAGTCTTGACTCATTGTGTCATAATGACTTGGCTAAGAGCGCCCATGCTATGGCCTCCCTTGCCACTCACCAGCCACGTAATCTTAGGCAAGTGACCTACCCTTTCTGTACCTCAGTTTCCTCATCTGGCGAATGGGACTGTAATAATACATACCTCATAGGTGTGTTGTGAAGACTAAACGAATAAATATATGAAAAGCACTTAGATCAGTGCCCGGAACAGAAAATGTTACAGAAGTGTAAGCTATTATTTTTTGCTGCAAGTTAAAGGATCAACTTCAATGTTATTTAAAACAGTAATTGTTTCAAAAAATCAATGCAGGTTTTGAAGAGAGAACAAAGAAATCCCATGATTGGAAAAGCAATATATACGATAGATGTTACACTGTGTTTAAGTAGTTGGGACGTGAAAAAGAAATAGCACTGAGAGGTTGGGTCTAGGCAGCTTCCACGGATGCAGTGATGCCCAGGGAAGCTTGAACTCTGCTTCCTCGCCTGGCAGCACCATTACCATCCCCGTCATCATCCCCCTGATTTTCTGAAGGTAGACCACTGATTTACACATCAAAGAAAATGATAGAATCCTGTCTAATTTTTCAGGAGGATATGCTCATTCCTAATCCAAATGCTCCTTATTTCCCAATCAAACTCATAAAACCTCCAGCCCACATGAAACTGTGGCCATCAGTAGGCCCTGTGATAAGAGGCGGGGGATTTCCACTGACGAGTTCACACACTTCTGCCAGTTTCCCACCCTGCTGGCTGCCAGAAAAGCTGATTAATAATGGTCTGGGACACAGCGTGAGGCCCTGACATTGAGCAAGGCTAACTGGCCCACACGGGGATCAAACCTGCAGCCCTGACCTTTCAGATAGAGAGCCTGCCTGCACTGACCAAGCCAGTTCTACACCTACTAGGGGCCTCTGGTTTTCAGGCCTGTGCGTGTAAAGCAAACTCAAGGAGGCTCAGACAGCAGTGTCGGCTGCTGGAGAAATCTGACAGTAGCTCTAGCTCACAGGGCTTTCTTTTATTTCCCTTCCCACTTGTCAGCCCTGTATTTAGGAATGGCGTGATTCACAGGCCTGTTATTAGGACTGGTTTTTGTTTTTTGTTTTTTTTTTGTGGTATGTGGGCCTCTCACTGTTGTGGCCTCTCCCGTTGCGAAGCACAGGCCCCGGACGCGCAGGCCCAGCGGCCATGGCTCACGGGCCCAGCCGCTCTGCAGCATGTGGGATCTTCCCGGACCGGGGCATGAACCCGTGTCCCCTGCATCGGCGGGCGGACTCTCAACCACTGTGCCACCAGGGAAGCCCCCAGGACTGTTTTTGTTGGGTGAGATAAAGTACCACCAGTAGCTGAGAGCTCTGTTGACAGCCACAGAGAACTTATGGAGGCCTCCTCTTCACCCCCTCTCTACTCCAAGCCAATGAGCCTCCTCCACTGGTTCCCCCACCCCTTACTGTCCTGCTACACAGAAGGGAGGCCTGAGCTCGGCCTCAGGCTGGCCCCTGAGGTGCGCCAGGGTGCCAGGAAGGGTGAGCAAAGATCTTTTTCTCATTTCTTATCAGCATATGCACAAGCCAAAACCATTGCCAAGGGCAGAGGGCATTTTCTCAGGGATCCCTGCAGTTTTTCCGAAGAGGACAGCTAGAGATGCTGTCATAAACCTCTGGCCACTCCTCCTAGGTGATGAAGTGTGTCTGGTCTACTTCAAAGAGGTGCTGACAGGGCTCAGGTGTCCACCCATAATAACATCCCCAAAGTTCTTTTCCACTGACTGCATTTGAGCCCCATGGCGATCTCAAGGCCAGCAGTAGCCAATTGAGAGACAGGAGAATAAGACTCAGCAAACATGGCGTTCGGTTCGGGACGATAGTTACCTTTCGGGAGGAAGGAGGGTTTAGAGTGAAAGGAGGCATTTTGGGGGGCAGGGAAAGGAGGCATTTGGGGGGGCAGGGACAAGGGTCTACAAGGGTCTGCAGGGTGCTGGTGTATTTCTTGACCTGGATTGTGACTACATGGGTATGTCCCCTTTGTGACAAGTCATCAAGTTGACACTTATGATTTGTGTACTTTTCTATATGTATATTTCAATTAAAAGGTTTTTTAAAAAGGTAAGTGACTTGCCCAAGTAAAAGAGAGAGTGGCTACCGTCAAGCCTGACACTCAGCGTCCTGCTGACTCTTTGGAATAAAAAAGCCTGGAACATACATAGCGGGCTGCAATGGCTGCATTATTTGTGCCAGGGGCTGGTAATTCCACATAGGAGAGAGGGAAGCTCAGGCATGGTGAATCTACTGTGTATCTCTGTTTAAACACCTGTGTGGCTTCTAATTCAAGAAGGGCTAAAAGGAACATCTGGACGTTTTAACTGGATTTGTGTTTTGCATCTGGATGAAGAAAAGTCCAGATCCCTTGTCTGGTCCAAACAACTGAACAGGTTGTGAAACTCCCAGAGAAGCCGACTCTCTCTCTGCTCTGAACACTGGGCAAAGCCCTGGGGGGGACCTGGCGGAGCTGCAAACACCCTCCAGCACTTGCCAGACCCCACTCTAGATGGGTCTTGAAACCCAGAGGAGGGGGACAGCGCTCTGCCCCACGTTGGACAGTGTTCTCGCAGTGTTTTGTGACAGCTGTCAGAGGGTCCTGGTTGAAGTCTGTGTCCTGATAGCTGTGGGCCCTTGGGCAAGTTTCTTAGCCTCTCTGAACTTGTTTTCTCAGGAGTAAAGTATAAATGCTAACAGCTTCTAGTTTACAGAGTTGCTGTGAGGATTACATGAGTTAGCATACAAGGCCTGACACACAGAAAATGTTCACCACTCAATAAATGTTTACTGCTATTATTACTATGCTGTTGCTGGTTCTGGCATCCTGCCTCCATTCTCTGCCCATTTGTCTGAAGCTGCTGAGACCTGGCCTCTGCTTTGGGCTGTACCATCCTGCCTGGTGGGGCTTTTGAAGGCTGAGCTCTTCTACCTAATTTGCTCCTAGGGACTCCCCTTCACTTTTGATCAGACTGACACCAGCTGACACATTTGCTGTACTTACTGACCACACCTACTCTCTGTTTTGATCTCCTGCCTGTATTCCACTGTTCATCACCCCCTGGCAGCCAGCCAGGCCCCCAGTCGGCCACCATCCAGGAACCCAGCAGGTCGGCTCAGGGAGTGTCCTGGATTTGGATAAGGGATCCATTTAGCAAGAGCTGACAGTCCTTCTGAGCAGTTCAAAGTCACTGAATGGACCACCTGCTGCCAGTTTTAGAGATCTACGCCTTCATTCTGTTGCCTAAATTGCAAACGTAGACACAGCAAGAGCAGAAGTTTGTCATCAAGCAAGGGAGCACATCTGAGGGCTGCAGAAGATAAGAAATAATGCCGTAGTTTCTGCACAGGGTGGGGCAGAACGGGGCTCTCAGAGGGCTATCTCCAGAGCTGCCAACACCGCCATTGGCACGATTGAGCCAGGCCTGGTTCTCACGCTGACAAATGGTGGGATGTTAGTTGCTGCTGACAAGCTACAGCATGGCAAGAAAAATAGGCTGTGAATAAGCCCCCCGAAGCATATAAGGATTCTGGCCAGGAACCGAGATGGTGAGGCCAAGCCATGGCAACAAGCAAGTGGAAACCGCAAGACCTTCTGGTGCAAATTCATCTCCGTGAGTGAGGGATGGCCAGAGAACAGAGGGAAATGTCACATTTGGATGCTTTGAAGCAGGCGTGTTTATTCCTAAGAAGGCAAGGGATAAGCAGTGCCCGCATGCCGGGGGTAGGGAGCTGGGGTGGGCAGGGAGCCACAGTTGCAGGATCTGATGACCAAGAGATTGCTAGGTGAGCAAAGCATGGCATGTGTTCAGGGCAGCTCCCCACAGTACTTAAGGGGACATATTACGGACGCATTTGATTTTGGAGTCTGATTCTGTCACTTCTCAGCCCCATGACCTTGGACAAGTGAACCTCAGAGCCTGTTTCCTGATCTATAAAATGGCGATAAGAATACTTTACCTTGTAAGGTTCTTTGACCATTAAATGAGGTAATATTTGTAAAGCAATCAGTAGCACTGCATCTGGCACGTAGTAAGTGCTCAATAAACAGTGCTCATGACTATCTTTAGTGCAAAATCAGTCAAGGGACAGGCACAAGGTCAGCCTAGAGAGTCACAGGGGGTTGAGCACAGCACACAAGAGTCTCAGGGGAGGTGACTCAGACGTCCAGATAGGCGATCCGGGCTCCCGCTGCATGGCGTTCATGGTGTCACCCCTCCACCAACACACATACTCGAGGAAATAAAGCTGGCAAGCACAAGGGGGAAGCTTTATTCCAAAGGCAGATGGAGGATAAACGTGTGTGTGATGCAGGCTGAGCAGACACCCAGTTAGGCCGACTAACTTAAAGAGTGAAGAAAGGGGGATGTGACTTGGGGGGCAAGATAGAAGACAGGGTCAACTTTAGAGTCAGACAGCTCACCCCGGGAATTCCCACCCCATGGGGAGAGGAACGAGGGGTGAGGTGGCTTAAGCTCTTCTTTCTCAAGGCAATGTAGGTCTGGGAAGTGGGGCAGGATTGAGCATACAGGGGTGAGCTGAGGGCCCAGCTGTGGGGACACGGGGAAGGCAGAGCCAGGAAGGGAAGCAGGGATGTCCAGGAAGCGTGTTCAGGCCCCGTGGCTGCCCTGGGAGGACAGGCCCAGGGGAAATGTCATCTCCTGCTGCCCCAGCCTGCTGAATGCACCAGCACTTGTGGGCCACTGGTGTGTTTTCCCTGTTACCAGTCAAAGGGATCATCTGAAAACCTACAACTGATTCTGGCATTGAGATGTTCTGTCCAGGCTCTGAGGTCCTTGGACTCAAGGGCTATAGTGGTTAATTCTTTTACACATGTCTTCAAAGCATCCCATCCATCTACCCATCCATCCATCCATCCAACCAACCACCAATTCATCTATCCATCCACCCATTCATCTATCCATCCATCTATCCCATAATTTCTGAGTGCTGTGTATGCTGGGGCCTGTTCCAGGTGCCACCGGCATACAGATGAACAAGACAAATGTAGTTCCTGATCTCAGAGAACTTACATTCTAGTCTCATAATAAGAAAGGTGATTTCCGTTGGTGATAGCTTCTTTGAAGGTCATACAACAAGGTAATGTGGTAGAGAGAGATTCAGAGAGAGAACGGAGGTCCCTTAGGGTGGCAGAGAAAGAATGCTTCTTGGAGGAGGTGATATCTGGATTAGACCTAGATAACAAGGTAAAAACAGTAGACTGGAGACTTGGGGAAAGAAGTTTTTGCTAGAAGGAAGAGCAAGTGTACACACCGTATGCTGGAACTAGGCATACTATGTACAAGGAACAAAGAAAAGGCTAGAGAGTGAGGGGCCAGCGATGGGAGATGCAGGCCCTTGTGAGCTCTTAGTCATTTCTCCGGATTGTAGGGATGTTGGTGAAATAGTGGCTGGTGAAGGCAGAGCGTGTTGCTCACTGAGCAGGTGAGCAAATGGTAGCCCAGGGAGATTCAGCCACCAGCGTAAAGCCAGGGATAGACCCAGATTTCCAACTCAAGGTATTTTTTTTCTAAGATCAAGAGGACACTTGGGGCTTCCGTGGTGGCGCAGTGGTTGGGAGTCCGCCTGCCGATGCAGGGGACACGGGTTCGTGCCCCGGTCCGGGAGGATCCCACATGCTAAGGAGCGGCTGGGCCCATGAGCCATGGCCACTGAGCCTGCGCATCCGGAGGCTGTGCTCTGCAACGTGAGAGGCCACGGCAGTGAGAGGTCTGTGTACCGCAAAAAAAAAAAAAAAGGACACTTGCCATCAATGCCACCACCTTGTTACCTAACAGAGGTGACTTCTCCCCCAAGAGATGACCCAGAGACCATCCCTCTGGAGGGAATTCCTGCACCTTGTGCCCCCTTTTCCTGCAGAGTGTAAGGACAGGGGGTCAGAGAAGCCCGGCAAGCCGCCATCGCTGCAGACAACCTTTAGAAGGCAGCTGGAGCTCGCTCCGCAGGAACACAACCAGACACGTGGTGCTTCAGTTTTGTATTGATCGATTACACTTTTGTAGTGTCTAGACAGGTGTGGCAAGGAGGGATTAACCCAGGCCAGCCTGGGAGAGGAAGGACCTGGCCCTGGAAGAGTACGTCTCATGGAAGCAGGTGGACAGGCAGGCCTGTGTATGTGTGTGTCTGGGGAATGGATGGAGGGGGAGCTGAGGAACTGGGCTTTAGGCCTGGAGAGGAAGTGCAAGCAAAGCCTTAGGTGGAAAGCTGGGTAACAGATGGCAGGGAAGGAGAGGACAGGGCTGCCTCTCTCTGAGAGTCACTACATGCCAGGGACAACAAGGAGACTATAGTTCATTGATTTCTCATAATAACCCGGGGGTGGATGCTTGTGTCCATTTTGAGGATGAAGACGTGGAGTGGGGTGGGTCAGAAACACTGGGTGGCTTGTCCAAGCCCACACAGAGGGCAGGGATCTGCACGTGGGGGGCCGGCAGGGGGTATGGGGTGAAGGATAGGTGAGAACGCTCAGCGCCCCCCCCCATTTCACTACCATCTGCACCCTGACGACCCCCAAACGGAACTCAGGCCCAGCTTTGCCCTCTCGCTGGCCTTCCTCACCCACCTTTCCCCACATACTGTATTCCTCTACCTCCAAGTCCCGCCGGCACTTCAGACCCACGTCATCAACTGCGTCTTTGCCGTCTAAAGCTTCTCTTTTTCCAGGGACTGTTTCTCAGTCCATGACTCTACCAGGTGCCTGTCCTCCAAAACCGAGACCAGGAGTCAGCCAGAGTCTCCCCTCTGCCCCCGCCATACCACCTCCCTGCTCTCTCTCCATTCCATAAGCAAGCCCCACCCATTTTACCTCTGAAATTCCTGTGTAATCCATCACTGCCACTCGGACCTGACTGCTGCTGGCATCACTCAAGTCTTCCCTGGAATTACTCAGTAGTTTCTGCACTGGCCTCACTGCTCCTAGCTCCTCCCCAGTGCATCCATCCAGTTTAGCGGATGCCAAGGGCACCTGTGGTCCTCGAGCTTGCTTGAACATGCAACACAGCCACCTGGAGGGCCTGTGAAAATGCACATTGCTGGGCCCCACTCCAGAGTGTCTGATTCAGTAGGTCTGGATGGGACCCCAGAATTGGGGTTTCTGACAAGTCCTAGGTGATCCCGATGCTGCTGGTTCAAGAACCACACTTTGAGAGCCACTGTTCTAGAATCGATTTCCAAACCAAAGATCTAATCATACCACTGCCCCACTGAAAGAGACTCCAGCCACTCCCTACTAGCTTTAAAATATGGTCCCATCTCCCTGCAATGATCTTCACAATCTGTCCCAGACTCTCTCTCCAGCATCACCTCAAGCAACCGGCCTCACTTCACCCTAAGATGCAGAGAGGTCGCACTATTCGTATTCCTTACACCTGTCATATATTTCAAACTCCGTGTCTTTGCCCACACAGTTCCCTCTGCCTGCAGCTCTTTCCATCTTGAGGCTTGTCAAATTCCTACTTATCCGTCAAGGTCCAACTTGACTGTAACTTCCCTTAGAGGCACCACAGTATGTTAGAATGACCGTGGACTTTGATGACAGGCTTGGCTTTGAATTCCAGTTCAGTCACTTGTTAGCTGTGTGACCCTGAGTTCGTCTCTCTGTTAACATGGAGTTAACCTCAGCATCCTCATTGTAAACGGAGAATGATGACATTTATTTGTAAGAGAGGAAATGATGCGTGAGAAATGCCTGGCAGGTAGTAGGTACTCAGTAAACAGTAGATATCATTATTGTTAACTCTGTTCTAAAGCCTTACCTAGCTCTGGAGCTGAATTATTTCTTTTTTCCTCTGTCCCCATAAAATTTTGTGTATGATTCCATTTTGCTTATATCACATGCTGTGGTCTCATAATTTTTATACACTAGGGCTCATTCCTAGTAGAGTAGAAGCCATTGTACAAATTATAGGAATTGATCCTCCTAGCAGACTTAGTGGGCACACAACTTGGCGAACTAAAGGTATCTTTGAAGGAAGAAAATTGACAGGTGGATAGAGCCCCAAACCAGAGCACATGCTTGGTAAGCAGCGTGAGGCAGGTTTCAGGCCCCACTCACCCCTTGTACTGTATACAACCTGCACAACCAGCCTTGGAGTCTCTATGTAGGTAGAATATGAGCCCAGTGAAAGTAAAACCTGGGTCCTGTTCAACCTGAAGTCACAACCAATGTTGAATCAATGCATGTAGGGCCAAGGAATATTGCCCGAGGATGGGAAGCACATAAGTAGTATTAATAGGGCCTGGCCCCAGGTTCGGGAACAGGATCCTTACCCCTGGGGCAGGGGACAGTGCAAGAACCAGGGTTAGCAACATTAGAGACTCAGGCTTTGGAGAATAACCAGCAGCTGAATTACTGGGTGCTTTGGGGAACAAGACAGAGGTTAAGTGTCCACGTGCTGAACTGGACCTCTTGAAACGACCCCTGACCTCAGACCACAGCCTGGTGCATGGCTGAGCTTGCAGGTGACACCTCACCTCTCCATGTGAGGTGAGCAATCAGGACCAGAGGATTCTTAGGAGATATTAAGGTACCACTTTCCATAGCTTCCTTCCCTACCCTGGCCCCAAATCAATTCCCTACTGCCTGTCTCTTCTGTGTCACAGCAAGCCAATCTCTCAGAAGGCTTTCAGATGCCTTAATTAATCCATTTTCATTTCCCTAGCAGACCCTCACTCCCCTTAACAGCTGGTACTCGGCAGGGAAGGCGGAAATAATTCCCAAGAAGTGAACCTTTTGACAAATTTCCCAGGCTGCTTCTAGACACCCATGGCGTTTGGAGGAGTTCCCAGTCTGGAGCTGCTGGGGTAGCTCTGAACATAAATGAACTCCAAAGCCCCCTGGGATTCCCATCCATATCAACTTCTTTAGCGGAAAAGAACACTCACGGGGGTCTAAGGACAGCCAGGCAAAGGCTCTGCTCTCTTTTCCTGAGTCTGTGGCTCACCTTCTCTGAGCCTCATGTGCTATGATCCTGGGGAGGGAAGCGGCTTGACACTGCTTCCTGGGAGATGAGGATTTAAGCTGTGCACCCTCACAGGCGATGTACAATGTCTTTCCTTGGTCCTGCCCTGCTTAGGGCTCCCCCGGCAACCTGCTCACCTCTCTCATGCCCACACTAGAGCACACGTTTCTTTTACGTGTCTATCCTCTGCCTACCTCCATACCACCTCATCTGTAAGCTCTCAAAGACAGCAGCAAGTCTCATCTGTCCTTTGACCCCACACCTCCAGCACAGTCGCTGGCTCACTGTGTTAAATTGCTACCTGCTGATGGATTAATCCGTTGACGGCCCTGTTTTCTACACCTCGGGTTGACAGTTGGGTTGATGGAAACCTGCTGAGGAATGAACTCCCTAAGTGTATTCAAGGCATGCTTATCAGCTGGTGCCTTGCTCTGCACGATCCGAGGGAACTCGCTGTTAACACCTGCCTGTGTCCCAGGCACTGTGTTAGGTGCACATGGATATCAGGATGAATAAGATACTGTGCTTGCCTGCAAGGAGCTGGTGGCCTCACTGCCACTAAGAACCCGTCCCGGAGGTCCCCGTTCAGAAGTAATTTCTGCCTCCTACTCTGCTCTTTATATATGATGAAGTTTGTATTTGTAACAGAGCACTTATCCTGTACAACCCTGGGTTAAAATAATTTCCGTCCGTCTGTCTGCCCTTCTTGCTGGACAGCTCCTAGAGGAAAGGGACCTGGCTTCAAATCCTGGCACTTCCAGGTGCCGGCCTCTCTGGGGCTGTGCATTCTTGGTCTATAAAAAGGAAGTAGTGGGCTTCCCTGGTGGCGCAGTTGTTGAGAGTCCGCCTGCTGATGCAGGGGACATGGGTTTGTGCCCCGGTCCGGGAAGATCCCACATGCCACAGAGTGGATGGGCCCGTGAGCCATGGCCACTAGGCCTGTGCACCCGGAGCCTGTGTTCCGCAACAGGAGAGGCCACAGCAGTGAGAGGCCCACGTACAGCAAAAAAAAAAAAAAAAAAAAAAAAAGGAAGTAGTTATAACACCCACTTCCTGGATAACAGGGTTGAGGATGTAAGTGTAATCCATGTGACCCTCTCACACTGGCCACCCAGAACCTCCTCTCTTTTTGCCATTCTCCTGGTCCAGCCTATTCCTTCCTCTCTATTCTCCTAGCAAGTAGACGCAGAGGACAGGAAGGCTGAACCAAAATCACTCTCCGCTCCAGCCACCAGTTCTCACACGCCCCTGGTGATGCAGTAAGACGAGCACAAGACAGGGGTCTGAATAGGGTATGAGTCTGGGCTCTGGCCGCTTGCTGTGAGTCTGAGCTTGGGTTAATTGCTGACTCTCTGAGCCTCCATTTCATCTGGAAAATGGAGTCACAATCCCCGCCATGCACAGATAAATGAAATAGTATGTCTAGAGCTCCTGCCTAGTGCCTGGCCCTTGGTCAGTAGCCATCACCGGCCCCCTCTCCTTCCTGGGGGCTCAGCTTTGAACAAGGAAGAGGTGCCTTCAGCAGAGGACACCCCCATTCTAATTCTCTACAAAGCCATGGGAATGGAGAGGAAAAAGAAAATCTGAAGGCCCATGGCGGAGCCCTTCACTGAAAGCTGGTGATAGACAGGTAGGGAGGTTCACAATCATCGCAGGCTGAGGCTCCAGAGGCCCAGCCACAGTCTTCTGGGGGCTGTGCACCTCACCCCTGAATGCAGAGAGAGGGGAGCAGTCACAGAGGCAGACAGCAGAGCCCAGCTGCATGGGCGGCAGCAGACACAGTCATCTCAGAAGAAAGGCTGTGCGGCTGCAGTCTCCAAACTGCCTTTATTGGCTTTTGATCAGGTGGGTGAAAGGACTCAAGTGACAGAAAAGAACCTCTGAGAACTCAAAATGAGGCAAAGAGTTGTAAAGGGAGGGTCTGATGAGAGATGGACAGCAAAGGCGGTTGTGGTCCAAGATGCAGCCCAGGGCTCTGGCCCTTTTATTCTCAAGGACGACAGCCTGTGGATAATGAACCAGACAAGATGGATTTCCTCCCTTCCCAGGTCTTGGGGGGTGGTATGCAGGGACCACTGCTTGACATGCATCCCTCGAGAAGCCATTCCAGGAAGGACCTTGCTCGGAGTCAAACAGCCCTCCCTCTTCTCCCGAGAGGCAGGATGAGCTGAACCCATGCTTAAAAGTCTCCGGGAAAGGGGGGCTCCCTCACGCAGTAGGTCCTAGAATTAAACGCTGAGACCCCACACCGTCGCCATTTTCTCCCGCGCATCCTCACCGCCATTGCCTTCCTTCGGGCCCCATCCCGTCCCCCTGCATCACTGGACCATCCTCTGATGAGTATACCTGCATCTGGTGTTCCCACCTCCAATCCATCCCCCTCTCCCTGTCGGACTAACCTTCCGGAATCAACGCCAATTACGCCACTCTTCCCCTCCTGGAATAAAACAAACAGACCACCTCACTCTTCAACAGCTCCCCATTAGCTCTCTGGACATAGTTTAAGTATCCAACCATTTAAATCCTGTCACGATTGGCCCCTGCCTACAGCACTCCTCTCCTCCACTCCCTGCAGCACCTGACACCAGCTGCAGAGAACCACTCACACTGCCTGGCATGATCTCAGCCTTTGTTGCACCTAGAATATTCTTTTCTACTGAGATGATGCTTCTCCATCCTCAGTACTCTGTTCAGTGGTCCTTTCCTGGGTGAGCCCTTCCCTGTCCATATCTGTACATACCTTGACAGTGCTTCCACCAGACCTACCCCTGCCACTCACTACCCACGTGACCGTGAACGGGTTCCTTATCTGCTTTGCGACTCAGTTTCCTCACCTGCAACATTTGGTTATTGTGAGGACTAGATGAGTTAGTATAGTCAAGCACTGAAAACAGTGCCTGGCCCACAGGAAACACTTAGTAAATGTCAGCCATCGTTATTCTCATCATTATTAATATTACTAATAGAGCATGTATCACACTGTACGGGAGTTCTTGGTTTGCCTCTTTGAGTAGATCCTGAATTCCTTACCAGCAACCCCTCACATCCACATGGTGCTTGTCAGAAAGGGAGCACTTTGATGACTGAATGAAGGAATGAATGAATTGTTGAATTAAAATTGGAGTTCACCTCTTCCTATTTGAGTAAATGCAGAGACCAGGCTTTAAGGAGGAGAAGAAAGCCGTCCCTGAGTCTGGCCGTCACATGCGGAAAGAGTCGAGCTTGCAGTTTTAGTCCCTGGATCTGTACCTTGATTTTAAAGAATAGAATTCTATGACCTATTTGCAGTTAAAATAGTCTCTGGCTTCAAGGTGAAAAGGAATCCCAGGGGACTAGTTGTATTTTTATTTTCGTTCAGCAAAATGGCTCTGGACAACTTTCCCAGTGGATTAAGGCCACAGACAGCCCACCCTACCAAGTCTCTGGCAAACTCTCTCCACAATCCTTTCTCCCAGGGAACCAGGAGGGGAAATGGAATGAGGTATTTCAGCTTCATTTATACTTAATTCATCAAAATGTCATTGGTAAGAGCTATTCGATGTCCAAAGCTTATGAGCCTTGAATCTAAGCCTTCTAAAGCCCTTTTCTCTTTGAACCTAAACGGGCCGTTCTGCCAGTGTGGCGTTGAAAGCCAGCAGGGTACTTGGTTCTGAGCTTGGAAGCTGGAGGGGGGTCTCTCTCTTCCTGAATGTGCTTTGCTCTCTCCCAAGCTGGGCCCCAAGGATGTGAAATGTAGTCTCTCGCCTTCCAGGATACCAGTGCTCAGGGCTGAACTGACAAGGATGCCTCACACACACCGGGCGAGAGGAGAAGGGGTCAGAGAGCTCATCCGTCCAGCTCTTCCGCTTTAAAGATAACGTGCAATTCCTTTATGGGCCAGAATCAGACATGGGTACCAAATTCTGGGCATCCTCCAAATGTTCTGCCTAGAAGGACCTCTCAGGAGGGGATGCCATTTGTGACTGGAGGCAGATGAGGCTGTAATTCCAGCAGGAGAGGCCATATGCTGTGGCTGAGGACTCAGGTGCCCATTCGCTGGCTGTGGGACCTTGGGTGAATCATTTGTATTTCTAAGCCTCAGGTGCTCACCCATAGGACGGGGATAAGGATATTCACTTCGCAGAGCCATTGTGGATGATAAAGAGGCAATGCTGTGAAAGCAGTTTCAAACATGAAATCAGTGCACAAGGGCTTCCCTGGTGGCGCAGTGGTTGAGAGTCCGCCTGCCACGGCAGGGGACGCAGGTTTGTGCCCCGGTCCGGGAAGATCCCACATGCCGCGGAGCGGCTGGGCCCGTGAGCCATGGCCGCTGAGCCTGCGCGTCCGGAGCCTGTGCTCCGCAACGGGAGCGGCCACAACAGTGAGAGGCCCACGTACCGCAAAAAAAAAAAAAAAAAAAAAAAAATCAGTGCACAAATGTGGGGGGCGACTAGGACAACACCCAGGACAGACACACCCCTGACTGCAGTGCTTCCCAGTTATCCACTGAGGGAAGAAGTGCTCGTGTCTTGGCAAGGATTCCAGATCCCTTCATGAATGCGCCGTTCCCCAACCCTCTCTGTCCTGCCCACCTTGACTGTCATTACCCCCCACCCCCCGCCACGATGCTCCAGCCACGTGACCGTCCCTGCCTCTCCTCAATCCCTGAGAGATGCATTCTCAACTCCCAGCAGCCACTTCCATAAACGATTTCATTCTAAACAATAGCCAACATCCCAGATCCACAGCTCCTTCTAGCTACAACCCTTTATCTTGCTTTCCCATAAGAGCGAAGCTACTTTGAGGAGTATTACACAATGATTCAACCATTGCAGTCTGATTTCAATCCAGCCACCCACTGAAACCGCTCTTGCCCGTGGCTTCTGCACTGCTAAATCTGATGAAGGCTCTTCTGTACTTCCTTTCAAGAGGTGGGAAACTTCTTTACCCACTCTCTCTCAGCAGCCTTCACAGGCTCTCCTCCCTCACCTCCCTCTTGAACGTATGATTTTCCCCCTGGGGATTCCTTCTCTCCTCACAGCTTCAGTAACCATCTACATCCACTCCCGCACCTAGAGCTTCGATCCGCTGAGCCCATTCTAGCCAACTCTTGCTGAATGTCCCTACCTGCGTGTCCAAAAGGCTTTTCAAAGTTACCATTTTCAAAGCTGAAATCATCCCTCTCCTTCCTCCCAGACCTATTTTTCTCCTGAACTTTCCACCTCAATGACTGGCACCACCATCCACCCAGATGTCCACGTCAGAAACCTGGGTGTCATCCTACTCTTGTCCCTCTCCCCTTGGCCACATCCATTTGGTCCCCGAGTCCTGATGATTTATCTGTTAAATAGTTTCAACAGGTTACAAAACAGCATAAGCATTATGATCCAGTTTAAGGAAAAACTTGAGTAAAGTATATACTCATTAAGAAATCAGAAGGGCCCATATGGAAATGTTAACCATGGGTATTACTAGATGGTGGAATTACAAGTAAATTTTTGTCTTTTAAAACATACATATTTTGTAAAGACTGCATACCTCTATATAAAAGAAAAACTGTTATCTTTAAAGATAGCCTCTGAATAGGTACCTTCCTCTAACTCCTAAGTTACTTTTGGTTCTCATCAACTGTTGGAGCAACATGACCTTCTACCCGGTTCCCCTACCTCCAGGCTTGTCCCGCCCCTCCACATTCCATGCTGTAGAAGGTCATATAGGACCTTCGTCAGTGAGCACTGCCCACTTCCTAGCCTCGCTTTCTACCATGCTCTGTTCCAGGTATAGTGACCTGAAAGAGAAACTACCATATGCACCTTCCTGTCTCCACACCTTGGACCCTGGTTCCTTCCCACCTGGCATGTTCTTCTCTCTCCATGTCCCTCCTCTCCCTGGCCAACTTCTCCTGGTCCTTAAAGATTCAAGTCAAGCATCACCTCCTGCAGGCGTTTTCCCTACACATCACAAGCAGAGTCAGGAGGCTGTCCTCCAGTCCTCTCACCATCCCCTATCCCTCCCCATCCTATAGCCTTTCTTCCTCTGCTTTTACCCAACTGGTCCCCCATCAAATAGTGACCTAGGGACTACCTCATTCAACTTTGTTTCTGAATACCTTGAACAATTTCAATTAAAAGCTCACTTTAAATAAATTTAGTGGGGTGATACAGGAGGAGGCTGAGGCTGTTCTGAGGGCATCTTCTTCTTCAAGCTGCTCTAGTCCATCTCCTCCTCTCTGCCAAGTATACCTCCACCAAGACACACCATCACTTCTGTGCAGTCCTGCTGTGGGCTCAGCTGTGAAGGATGTGACTGGAGTAATATAAATGCAAACCCAAGAGGCTCCCAAACAGACATGGTTCTCATCTCCCCTGCCCAGACACAGCCCTGGGGGTGAGAGGCCAGCCACCTGGCCCATTTTATGTGAATCCACTTGTTTTCACTCCAACCACACTCCTACTTTTAATGGGATTTACACCAAAAGACAGGCTCTGATGATTTCTAAACATAAGCAGAAAATATGCTTGAATGCTCTTCCACAACCAACACGCCACATGTCCAAACCGCAACGGTCTTGGGTAAGCAGGTGACAATGGAGGGGATATGGGGATATATGTGTCCGTATAGCTCATTCACTTTGTTATACAGCAGAAACTAACACACCACTGTAAAGCAATTATACTCCAATAAAGATGTTAAAAAAAAAAAAAAGCAGGTGACAATGGATGTGAAAGACTGAGGCTCTAGAATGCCCAGTGGAGATGACCCAGGCCTCTACTCCTTACTGCACATCACTCCAACATCCAGGAAGCTACTGCCTTCCTCACACTCTCTAAAAAGAAGAAATTCCTGTATGTCAAACTTTCTATGCGTGTGTGCATACTCAGGTGTGTGTGATTTTAAATCCTTCCAGAGATTCTTTCTAGATAAACACTGAAGCCTTGGGGGATGGAGCGGAAAAGATAAAATAAGTTACGTAAGAACACCCAGCTAGTAAGGGCGTGAATTGATGTTAGGTCTAACTTCAAGATTCACGCTCTCAGACCACGAGCACTGAAGTCAGACAAGGGCTTAAATGCTGGCTCCGAACTCACCAGCTGTGCGATCTTTGGCAGGTTACTTAAGCTCTCTGAGCCTGTATTTCCTCATCTGTGTAAGTGACAGATTTAGGTGCCGTGACCTCTGTGGTCTCTTCCACTTGGGACATCAAGTAGCCCCAAGGCTCTACTGTTACAACCTCTGACTCGTTCCTGTGCAGCTTGGGGAGGGGGTCGTACAGGAAGGATGCAGGCTCTAGGACTGCTGTGCTCCTCGGAGAACGCTGGGGCAGACACATCAAAGCGTTGAACCCCGGGGCAGAGCAGGGCCGGGGTCACGCACTCCTGCCCAGAATAAGCCCCCACTCCGTGGCATTCAGACGACCTTCTGGCAGACATGCTCTTCTCATTCTTCACACATCAGCTCAAACATCATTTCCCAAGGGAAGCCTTCCCTCCCCTGTCCCCTTGCCTCTCAAGGCTGGACCCCTCCCCCGCAGGTACCCTCTCATAGCTCCTTCTACTTCCCCTTTCTTTGTACTGAACACAGTGTGTTAGTGATATCCTGCTGTGATCATTCATTAATATCTGTCTCTCACTAGTAAGATTCATAAGGGTAGTGAGTATGTTTATTTTGTCCCCCATTGTATCTCCATTGTCTAGGAAAGAGGAAAGTGTTCCATGGATCTGTATTGAACGAATGGGTTAATTAGTTAAGTAATTAATACTACACAGTCAAGTCTTGATGAGACCAAAGCAGCAGTGTTTTGACTTGCAAGCCGACCTGGAGTGAATTTTAAGATCCTGTCTGATTGCCCAAGTCGTTCAGTACGAAGCTGCATGTCCTTGAGCCTTGGATTCCTCTCCTCTTCCTGCAAGTCCATGTCACAGCTCATTTGGGAGTTGATGAGGGTACGGCTGTGCACTGACTCTGACATCCCTGAAGTCACCCCACCAATCACCAGGAAGGCCAAGGGGGCTGAAGAGACAGGCTCAAGGTGACAGAGTACATCGGTAAGAAGGGAAGGAAAAGGCCTAGCATTTCAGCTTTCTGGGGTTTAACCACTGGACTGCATCTCTACCAGGGGATCCCAACAAGAGGACTGCTTCGGGAGGAGCTCTGGGACTTCGAGAAAAGCCGCACATCCTTTGCTGTGGAAGGAAGTGTGGGCATCGTCAGCTGGGGACTTGAGTCTCAAAGACAGCAGACAGCTCCCTGAAGAAGTCTTCACCCTCCCACTCTGCCCCTGTGAGAGGCTCCCAGGGCTCCCTGGGCCTTCTGCCACCTTCTGTTGATTGTTTGCAAGCCTCTCCCTGACAGCAAAGCCTCCCTCTGGACTCTAGGAACTGGACAGTTCACCGTCTCGCTGAACAAGTCTTGCCGCTGACCCCGCTGGGTCACTGCAAATGCTGTCAGGCAAACTCCTCACCACTGTCCCACCTTGGCTCTCAATTACCTTCTCCATGCTCTTGTCTATACAGAACTTTTCATCATGCATTGCCAAGGATCACTTATTTAATACCCGGACTAACACTTTTATCCTTCAAGACTAGGATTTAAAAAATGTATATTTTACCCCAAGTTTGGTACATATAAAGGGTTAAGATCATATTAATTCAATGGATAAAGAGGAGGGAGAAAAGAAGGAAAGAAAAAAGCAAGCAAGAGTGAAAGGGAGGGAGGATAAAAAGGAAGGAGAGAAGGAAGGGCCTAGACTTATGCAGACCTTTCTTGGTGACATCCCACTCCAGCTGAGGTCATGTTCTTAGGTGGGAAGAATGTGGGTTCTGGAGTTAGACAAATCTGGGTTCAAATCCCAGCCCCGTCTCACCCTAACTGTGGCTTCAGACAAGTCATTTAAGCTCTCTGAGTTCAGCTGGCGCCTTTGTAAAATGAGGATAACAGCTAACTAAAAGGTATATTCCCAGAGGAATATACTGGCTGGGAGGCTGCAGGGGCTCCTTCTGCACTCGGAAAGCACAGAGAGGTAGGGACTGGTTCAAGAACCAACCCATAAGAACCTAGGTCTGTGCTCTCCACATTGGATGCCCATCACCTTTCCTGAGCAGAAAAACTCAGTTATGGAAATATGGACAGTGAATGAGTAACAACCAAATTAATTTTTACAGACGTTAACAGTATATACCAAGAAAACAAGAGCTCTGCCCCCGCAAGAACTTTCTATAGCCTTGCTCTAACCTAACGACGACTGGCGCTCTATGACGCTCACCTGCGTTTTAATTGAGTCTCTGCATTCACCCTGAAAATCTACAGTCTGCCCAAGTGCACCTTGGCCCTGGGTCTGTAAAAGCACATTAAGGAGAGCGGAACATAATACAAGAAGTAACGAAATAGCCATAACTGTGACCAACTCCTCTGCCAGGTGATCCCTTTTCCCCTGTTATTTAACCATGTCTCCTCGAGAGTGCTTCTCGAGTGTCAAAGTCAACGGACGTGAGTGTGTTCTACTCTCCCAGGGCCTGTCCAAGCTCTGCCAAAGGCGCTAATGACCAAAAAAATATTCAGAACAAACAAAAAGCACCTGGATTATCCAAGAACGGAGCCCCAATTCTCTAAGCCGCGTTCAGCGATCAAGGCCTCCGTTACCTGTTACAGGTGCTGGACTGGGACCAGGAGAGCCACAGGGCAGGGATCAAGGTGGTCTTATTCTTCAATGTATATTACCAGTGCCTGGCTCGTTGCCAGCTCAGGAAAGATTTGTGCAATAAATGGACAAATAAATGAAAACTGCATGACCGATTGACTAATAAATGGGGGATTCATGAGGATACAGCACAACCTCCTGTCCTTCCAGCTGCCTCCCCAGCCCACCCCCAAATCCAAATCACCTGTTCTTTCCTTACCCGAGCGATCAGCTCCCCGACCATTCCCGTCCAGGTGCCATTGGCCTCAGGCACGCCGTACACGCCGTCCCCGACCAGGCGGATCTTGTAGTTGAACCGGAGGATCTCTGCCAGCTCCTTGAGCATGTCCACGCAGAAGCCCTCGTAGCGGTCATTGCCTTCCATCTCCTGGTGGTTTCCCTTCAGCATTAAATACGGGTTTTCCTGCAGCAAAACTGGGCAGCTGTCATTCTCATCTTAGCCCTGGTTCTCAGCCACATATGACGAGGGGGTCGGGAACACGGGAGGTTGGGACGAAGATGGGGTGGAAGGAGGGAAGTGGCTTGGGTAATGGGGTACTTCGGAGGTGGCAGTGAGCTCCCCTCCCTGACTTCAAGGCACTTCTCTTACCTGGAACGCATAAGGGTCCCACTGCACAGAGGGTCCAGTGGAAGCCCCTCCACCTTGTTTGAGGTCATCATCTGACCCCACCCTGCACTTCATTCCTTCCTTTTTTTCCCCTTCCTTTGTTTATTCCACATAGATGGATCACGGCGGATTATGAGATACAAGGATGCTGACAACAGAGCAAGCGAGATTCTTACATGCACAGAACAACCACAAACCCGAGGCAGGACGCATCCAGCTGTGAGTGTTGGGAGGAGGGTCTTTGTGGTGAAACGTCCAGGGAAGGTTCTATGGAGAAGGTGGGATGCAAGCTGGGCTCCGGAGGAAGACAGAACACGGACAGATGGAAGTGGTGTGAATGGAGGGCTGTTCGTGGGCAGGGGAAAGGCAGGATCAAGGGCAAAATCCCGAGTGAGAAGGAGTGTAGCCCATTCGGTGGACAATGCGGCTGCCCTTGAGTGGGAGCCTGGGCTGTGTGGAGGGGAGGGGTGGTGGTAAATTTAGAAAGATGAATTAGGGTCAGCATGGGCCTTGGGTGCCAGGACGAGGTGACTGTGCATATATAGTAGGGAAGCACTAAGGGTTTTAAAGACTTAAGGATGTGAGTAAAGAATATTATATAGCAAGAGAGAGGTCTGGGAGTGAGGACGGACCCTCTCCTGATACGGGATGCTGAGTCCTGAGCCGTGCTTGGGGTCAGATTGGATTGCAAGGCTGAAGAATCACAGAGAGGGTCAGGCTTGATGCCAGGTTGGGTGTGAGGCCCAGAGGGTAGGTCCTCAGACCCTTGGAGCCTGAGCAGATGACCAAGGATGATGTCATCACGGCCATGGATGGTTTGAAAAGGAAGAGGTTTTGGAACGTGTTGAATCTGAGGTGCTGGTCATCGATCCAGGAGGGCACATCTGACTGAATGTTGGAATATGGGGTGAGGGCAGGATCGGGGGCAGAGATGGGGCAGCCTCCGGACAGAGGTGGGGCTGAAGCTGCAGCATATGAGAGACCATCGGGGGGAAGGACAGCAGAGGGACAGACGTGATCTTAGGGAGGGGGAAAGTGAAGAGCAGCCGTAGAGGAAGACAAAGCAGAAGCGGCCAGAAAAGCCGACGATCGGGAAAATGTGGTCATGAAGGTCAAGGAGGAAAGGGTTTCATGCAGGAGAAGGCAGACATTCCCACAAAGAGAGGAAGCAGGGCTGTGAAAGGGCATCTGGGTCACATGTCCCTGGAGACCTTCGAAGGCAGATTGGGGTGGGGAGGGGGGAGGGGATGGCAGAACCCCGCAAGGACGGGTGTGCACGAGAGGTGCACGGGTGAGAGCCGACCAGGATGTTGAGAAGTTCAGAGACAAATGCTGGCAGAGCTTCTCCACCCAACTACTACCGGCCATGTCTCGCTCCAAACCTCAGTTCCCCCTCTGCCTGCAACAGGCTTGGAGGATGCCCAGTATCCACCAATCCCTTGATGGATGATTCCCTAAATAGGAGGGTAGCCCAAGGACAGCAGGGTGTAGGTAAGGTGGTAGTGATGGCGTCTTAGGATGGGAGGGACCAGAGTACATGTATAGGTACGAAGGGAGGAATCCTTAGAAAAGGGCAGATTAGAAAAGGAAGAAAGAGAAGGCTAGTCAGTACAGCAAAGTCCCGGGAGAGCCAGGGTCTAGGTGAACATGGGAAGTGGGCCTGGGGGTGAGGTGGAGAGCATAGATGTGGGTACAGAGGGGGCGCGGAGGAGGCCCAAGGTACAGAGCCATGCCAGCCCCCAGAGCTGGGGGCAGGTGGGAGGGAAGGCTTGGTGCCTGGAAAGGTTTCCTCGGGGAACACGATGTGGGGTGAGCAGAGAGGAGCGCAGGGTTACCCAGGCCCAGCTGAGTCAGGAGGCTGAATGCAGATGGGCAGCTGGGAGCAGGGCTTGCAAGGACAGTTGGACTCGGGGACGGGCAGGAGGGGAGAATGGCTGAGCATCACGGTGGAGTCAATTCTAGAAGCCAACAGAGGGAAGTGCTGAACTGCTGGTTTGCTGAGCTCGAGCTGGAAGGGGCTTCTGGGCTGGGGAAGATGGGCAGCCAGAGAGGCCAGAGGTCGCAAAGGGAGGAAGAGGGAGAGCGGTCTTGTGGGTGTGATGAAGCGGAAGAGGGGAAGGTCGGAGGTTCCGTGCCAGGGAGAGGGAGCTCCAAGTTGAAGGTGATGTGCTTCTGGTTCATGGTCAAGTGCGCTGTCATGTCCGTGAAACGGGCCCAAGCTCCTTGACTTCCACACATGCTGTCCTCAGCTCACGGGCCTCTCTCTGTCCTGCTTTTGCTTAACCTAACTCATCTCTGTCCCTGGGGTCCCATCCCACCTCTGACCCCAACCCACTTCTCAGAACCCCTACCGCACTCACAGCCAGGCCTCCACACACTCATTATTCGTCCTCCTACACGTGCCAGCTCGCAGGTAGAACGTACGTGGAGCCTGGGACGGACTCCTCCCTGTCTCTGGGGCCCCCACCTGGCCCCAGCATCCAGCACTTGTGGATTGTGTGGGTGAAAAGTGCTGAAATGGCCTCACCGACAGGGCCTGGCTTGGAAGGCAGCCTCCCAGGGTATCTTTAACGATCCCAAGGAGTGTCACAAAACTCTTCTCCCCGAGAACTCTCCGCACTTAAGTTAATTTAAAATTCACTGACATATTTAGAGTAAATAAACAGGAGGCCAGTGCTGGAGGGAGGAACCATGTGGGAGGGGCCAGTGCTCACGGGCACTTTGGAGGGTCTGGGTGCCGTGTGCTGGCCTGGAGCCCTGTCCTGGCGGGCAGTGATGAGGGCAAAGTGCTTAACCCGGGTTCTGATGCAGGGGTGTGCTCTAGGGGCGGGAGCCGCGGCTAATTCTGTGTATTTGCCGGTGTTAACCAATAAATCACCCACAAGTCCCAGCCGCACCCTGACAGTAGCAGGATGCAACAGGCCTGTGTGCTGAGTTTTAAGGGATAAGTCATTCAGATGGCCATTTGCCAAGGAGGTCCCCCAAAGGCCAGCAGGGACTAAATTAAGGTAATCATTCCTGGTAAGAGTTACTGACTTCCACACACATGCACAAGAGAAGGTTCTCATTTGAATCGTACTGGCCATGTTTTTAAATGTTCCCTTTCACAAAAGTGTCCTTCCCCACCCTCATGAGCACACGTGTGCATATGTGAACAACCGTGTGCGTGCATGCACTCACACACAGGCACACACACACAGGGTCAGACTGACTTTCCCAGTCTAGAAACATGACCCTGCGGTCTCAGTGTCCCCGTGGGTCTGTGCCAGAGCTCTGAGCCCCGTCCAATTCCAGTTCCGGAAAGGCAGGAAGTAAAACCCGGCAATGTCCCCATTTCTCTCTCAAACTCTTAACTGGCTTTTGAGGGACATCTCTGACCCTGTAGGAAGGAATTCCTTCATTCAAATTCTAATCATCAGGAACTTCCCTGGTGGCGCAGTGGTTAAGAATCCGCCTGCCAATGCAGGGGACACGGGTTTGAGCCCTGGTCCGGGAAGATCCCACATGCCGTGGAGCAGCTAAGCCCGTGCGCCACAACTACTGAGCCTGTGCTCTAGAGCCCGCGAGCCACAACTACTGAGCCCATGTGCCACAACTACTGAACCCACGTGCCACAACTACTGAGCCCGTGTGCCACAACTACTGAAGCCCGCATGCCTAGAGCCCGTGCTCCGCAACAAGAGAAGCCACCGCAATGAGAAGCCCGTGCACCGCAATGAAGAGTAGCCCCCACTCACCGCAACTAGAGAAAGCCCGCACACAACAACGAAGACCCAACACAGCCAAAAAAAAAAAAAAGGAAAAGAAAATTGTAATTATCAGGCTCCTACTTTGTGTCAGGCCCCCCAGTCTTTCAGGAGCCCTCATTCTGGAAGGGGAGGTAGAGCTGTAAACGCCAACTCTAATAGGAGAAAGGTGTGTACAAAATGTGAGAGGCAGGGAGCAGGCAGGAGGCAGATGAGGGAAGACCTCACGGAAGAGGGGACATCAGAGCCAAGCTGTGAAGGCTGTACAAGTATTTCCAGGTGGAAACAGGAATTCACAGAGAGGGTATTCCAGGCAGAGGGAACAGCATGTACAGAGGCAGGGAACAGCATGACGCAGTGAGGAAGTGTCAGGCAGTCCAGTGCTGCCAGACCCCACGTGGCATGGAGAGGAAGCAGGTACAGCAGGCTGGGCTTCATGACGAGAGGTTTATATTCCAAGCTCAGGGCCGGTCGCTCCTGGGTAGCACTGAAGTGAGGAAATGACAGGACGGTTCTGATTTTAGAATGACCGTGCAGCCAGAAGGGCGGGGCTAGGGAGAGACAGACTGAACAAGTGAGAAGGGGGCCTTTGAGGAGGCCACACGCAGCTCCAGTGAAGAGGTGGCTACACCTATGTTAGGGCATGTGCTTGAGGATGGACAGCAGGTGACAGACTCAGGAAGTCCTTCAGAGGCAGAGCAGGTCCCAGCAATCGAGCGCATGTTGCCCCCACTCGGCCAGGACTGCCAGTCAGCGTCACTGCAGCTCAGCCAGGCGCTCCCAGGTCTCAGGGGCTTGGTGACACCACCCCCACCCCCAAGTCCTGCTGACATTTCCACGTTGGTTCAGAGGGGCTCAGGTTGGGCTGAGATGGGGAGTGGCTAAAACCCTGCGAGCTGGAACTGCCTTCTCCATCCTTTGCTTTGTTCCCTCTGCCTGGAATGTTCCTTCCCGGACGGCCACGTGGTTGTCACCTCACCTCATCAGGTCTCTACTCGGATCTGCCCTTCTCAGTGAAGCCGGCAATCCCTCTCCCCTTCCTTGGCTCTGTCTACACCCGAGCACCTAGAACAGCGCCCAGCACACAGGAGTGCCCCCCAAATATTCACTGAATGAATGACTGAAAGTATTCGGTGAGCCCCTGTCTCGTACCAAATGAAGGGAAAACTCACAAGCTGGACATTCAAGTCCCTAAGCATTATGGGCCCAGCCCACTTCTCCAGCCTCAGGCCTTTCCCTCTCTACCAATGCCCATTTCCTAGAAACCTGCACTTTTTGGCATTTCCTGAGTGCCCGACAACACTCTCCTTAGTCCACTTCTCCCTCCTCATCAGCCCTGTCTTCGGGGGCCCATCCTCAATGTCCCTCTCCTCGGATGGCTTTGCTGACCTCCCCGATGGCACGGGACCTCTCTCTCGTTCACCCCCCATGGCGCTAGGCGTGCGCCTCTTTCCTGGCTTTTATCCTGCTCTGCTCACGGGGGATCAGTTACTTCAGTGCAGGGCTCCTGAGCCCCAGGAGCTCATGAATGTAGTGATGGAGGTCCCTGAGCTCTTTTTATCATCTCGAAAGCCTGAAAGAAACGGACACGTTTCCAAACCTTGCACAGTTAGCAACAGCACAATAAGCTGAACAGGCTAACAGTCGAGCCTGTTCGGGGCTGGGATTCCATCAGTGCGGCCACACTGATTATCTCCTGTGGATAAGATGCTGGGCCCGGCAGGGAAATAGGTTTTTGATTGGTTAAAAGGAGGTGGGGGAAGGGGGCAAACTCATAATTACTTAATACATGCAGTTGGTTAATGGACAAATCTTTTAAAACCTGGAGTCTTCAGGGATGGGGGGCGGGGAGAAGAAGATGACTTTGGCCGTGAACGCACTTGATTCGTGCCATCTAATAAATTACAGCCTGTTTGAGGACAGAGACTGAGTCTTACTCAGCTTCGCGTCTCCAAGAATGAGCACAGTGCCTGGCACGTGGGGGAAGGGCTTGGTAATTGTCGAAGAGAGCTGAATCAAATAAAAAAGGCAGATGGTCCCTTGCTCTATAGATTGAGAAATTTCTTCCGATCAACTGGAAGTGAAGAAATAGGCCATGAAAACCCACTGAGATTCAGGTGTCCACCGCCAGGGATGCAACTTGTACAAGTAGGCGCCAAGGAAAGCAGGCTGTCGTGAAAGAGTAGGAGCCACCCTGGGGGACTTCTCCCGCGTGTCCTAGGTGCCCTGCCCTTGGCTGTGCACAGCTGCCCTGGCTGTCAGGGTGCCCCTGGAAGAGGCGTCCACAAACTGTGCTGCCTTGCCACCCCATCCTGCTTCCCCAGCTGCTTTGGAACTCATCAGATATCATTTCCATATGAAACAACAACTTGAGTTTAATTACACTGTCATAAATTGGCCTCCGTGCTGTGATTAGAGCTCCCATCTTCTGTTCACGGGGAGGCTGGGAACGCCTGGAGATGGAGGAGGCACCCCGGAGAGTGGCAGCTGGGAGGCCCAGGGGGCACCCGCTTACCAGGATGGTGGTGACGACCAGGGTGGTATTGAAGAGACTGTCGGAGACGTTGGAGGCGTAGAGGCGGCTGTCCATGCTGAGGCCGTCTGCCACGTGCCACTGGCCAATCTGAGGAGACCAAGGAGACAGGCTGGGAAGGGGTGGGGGGAGGAGAAGGCTGGGGAGCTGGGGTGCTGAGGTCCTTCGGGCCTCCAGGGCTTGGGGAGCTGAAAGGCCGGTCCCCTGCCTCTGGTGGGGGTACATGTACATCACAGAAGGAGGGAGGGATGCAGAGTGCAGAGCAGAGGGGCGGGACCGGGGCAGAGCTACCAGGGCTGGGGGGTCAGGGGTGGGTGGGGAGACTGCGAGGGGAGGGGAAGACTTAAGAGAGAGGGGGAAGAGGAAAATGGAAAAAGAAATCAGGAATGCAACGCAGTTCAGGGATGCTGTCTCACCCAGAAGGGAAGGGAGCCCCTGGAACTGCATCATCTGGAGGCAGGACAGAGCCTTCCCTTTCGCTACAGTCGCCTTCAATAAACCTCATTATCTAAATAAGAACCAGAATGGCTACTGGAGAGAACTGGCCTTTACGAGGCTCTTCAATAAATGTTTGCTGAATGGTTCAATGGATGGATGAACCAGAAGAGGGAAGGAAGACCAGGCTCTAGTCCTGGTGGATTCACTTTGCGGGCTGCGAGAACCTAGGCAAGTTACTTCGATCTTTGCAAGTCTCAGTTTCCCCAGCTATAGATGGAGGCAGTAGCGTTTGCTCTGCCTTCTTCTCAGAGCCAGCTGAGATCGTGCATGTGCCAGTTCGAGGTTACATGGTTCAGCCAGACCCAGGAGCGTGGATCTCCACTGAGTAAACCCAGAAATGACTGCACCTCTCTGAAGGTTTTTCCTCATCTGTAAAACGGGAATAATAGAAACGTTATGTGGTCATTGTGAGAATGTATTGAAGCTGAAACTCAATAAATGCTAGTTTCCTTCCTTTTCCCCATTGTCTTGACTCCTAGGGGGGAACATATCCACAACTTACTCAGTTCCCCCATTTTAGAAAGTCACCTAAATTGAAATTCATTGGGTTTTTAGGGAGTTTGTTTGTTTTACCAGTGGAACCCTTTATAACTACACATACGTGTGTGTGCTACCAATACATTTCTACTGGCTGGAGCCCCTGACAACTCATTTCTGCTGCTGGGTGCTGGAGGTGGGCCACCAGGAGAGACGGGCTGATAGCTGGCTAGAAAACCAATGAAATGCACACGTACACCTCTGCCAGGCCCCAGCGGCAGCTTCCCTGGAAAACCCTCACAAGTTCCATGGATGCCACATGGCTCTACCCACCAGAGCTGGGCTCTGGGCTCCTCTTGTGGAAGCTCCAACCACAATAAAGACACATCTCACTCTTGGTCCCCGCCCCCCCTCCCCCGGGGCCGGAGCGTTGGGGGTCACAAGGAGCAGTAACCATCTCCCTGACATCATGGTCTGGGCTTTGAAGAGGAGAGGGCCAGGCTGGATGCCTCCAGGTCCAGGCAGGAGCCCGATGGTCTCCCCAGGTGAGTCTTTCACCTGCCAAAGGAGAGATGACCAAAAACCCCTCTCCAAGCCTCAGCGAGGACGCCCCCGGAGGGGGCTGGGCAGCTTTCTCCACCTCCGTGTGGGCAGAAAAGTGAGGCGCGTGTCCCTGCTCATTTTTGTTTACAAGTCCTGTGCTCTGCACATCCACGCCGGAAGCCCCCTCTAGATAAAGAAACTGGTGCCAAGATAGGAGCCCACCCAACTTGCCCAAGGTCACCTCCTCATCAGCTGAGACACCTGAGCTTTACCCCCTGGGCTCTTAACCCTGGATGAGTCTCCCCAAGGAAGGCTTCGTGGCTCTTCTGCCCGGCTCTTCCAGCGTCCTACTGCACGTCTTGTTTACTCGTCCACCTGCCTGGCTAGCCTGCGAGGGGCTGGCACGCTTGCGCTCACAGCCCGGCACCCCGCCCAGGACCGGTACTCGGAGGCGGGCGAAACCATCACTTGGGCTGAGTGCTGCTGTCGGTAGGGCATGAACAGGAGGTAGGCAAGCGTCCTCTGGTCTCTGGAGGGCCCACAGGGGGGACCAGCCAGGTCAGGGTACGGCCTGAGCTTCCCCTCCTCCCCTCTCTCTGCAGGGGAGAGAGATGGGGAAGATGAGGGATAAGCAGCTAGATTTTCAAGTGAAGGGCAAAGGAGAGCAATAGTTACCGGACCCCTCTTGTGCTGGATGTGTTCTATCATCTCTTTGAATTCTCCCACCAGCCTTGTGAAGTAGTGATGATGTTTTTATGTACGAGGAAACTGGGGCTCAGAGGTTTAATGGCTTGCCTAAGGTCACCTGGCTAGCAGGTGATGCACGGGCTTGAACACAGAGCTGTCTGACTCCTAAATCCAAGACTTTTCCGTGTCCACTGCTGTCTCTTGGGCGGGGATGCCAAGGGCTCCTCCACATAAGGAGGAGGAGAAAGGCTCAAAGGAGTCTCGGCCACACAGCAAGAACCCTGGACATGGCTTTTTCCCTCCTGGGTTTTTATATCCACAAAGTCAGGTGAAATGAGGCTACTTCCCTCTCTTCAAAATGGCTAGAATTGGCTTCTGACAGTCTCCTAGGATAGGAAGGGCCAGATTTGGACAGAAGGACAGAAGGACATAGAGAACAATTAGGCCGGATGGCAGCACCTGGGTGTTTGGGACAGGACTGAGCTTCTCCGAGTCCTGTCATCTAAACATGCACTTCACACCGACAGGGCCAGCAAGACCTCACCCCCCCCACTCCCCCCCAGTTTCCCACCCGCATTGTTCTCAGGGGACCCAGTCCTCACTGATTGCCCGCCCCAGCTCCACACTCCCTGTCTGACCCAAGCCACGAGGTAGGTAGGTTGCAAAAACCAGAGATAGAAATGATTTACCCAGACCCAGATCCGACAGCCCGAGCCATGTCGCCTCCCACACCCACCTCTGTGGACGTGGCAAAAAGACAAATCAGCCCCCAAGCTCCAGTCAGGAAATGAATGTCCCACCAACGCTCCCATTAGCCCCCAAGAAATTAATAAACTCATCAGATCCAACAAAACGGCTTTGGCAGCTACTACCCGGAGCAATCTAACTGAGGAAAGGCAGTGGGAAGGAGAGCAGGGGGCAGAGCCAGGCGCCCTGGGGTACAGGCTAATCGCCCCACCCACTGGGCATCTTCCATGCCACACACATGCCAGGAGATACGGCGCTCATCACCGACAATCTGCGGCTCTGTCTCCAGCCAAATTCCCTTGCTCCACCCCGCTGACACCTGCCCCCAAACCTCCTGCAGGAACAGCGGCTTTGTAAACCTCTTCCACATGCCCACGCGTGCCAGCTTGATTATGCTTCAAATAATGTCTTTCCGTGGCCCTCTCTCTGTGCTTTCTGTCTCTCCCACTTGCTCTGCCTTCCCACCAGTTTAGAGACTCCAGGGGTTGCAGTGAAGGGAGGAGAGGGTATGGATTTGGACACCACCACTGCAAGCCCATATAGCACCTTAAGGCAGGTAAGAAAAAGGCACCCCCTGGGCTGATGTGGCCCTGCGGGTGCGCAGCTGGGCATGCTGACTCCAGCCTCTACTCACCACTGAGCTTTTCACAGTCTGTACCACGAATGCAACGGCCCCAGAGTGGGAGGACCTGAGTTTAACTTGGCTTCTCTGCTTATGAGCTGTGTGACCCTGGGTGAGTTACTTAATCCCTCTGAACCTCAGGTTCCCCATCTATAAAATGGGGGTTAAAATAGTAATGATTACTTCCTAGGGTTCTTAAGGAGATTAAATCTGATGGTATATGTGCCAAGAACTAGGTGAGTATTCATAGAGTTTGTCATGCCATCGTCTGAGACAGAAGATGGGAATCTCTCCTGTGCCCTACACTTTGCCCTGCAGACTCCAGTCTAGTAGATTAGACCAGTGTCTCATACTTTGGTTCCCACACCGGCGACGTCAGCGTTAGAAATGCAAATTCTTGGGCTCCATTTCAGACTGACTAAATCAGACAGTCTAGGAGCAGGACCCAGTGGTACGTGTTGTAGCCAGCTCCCCAGTGACTCTGATGCAAGCTGGATTCGAGCAAAGCTCATAGAGCAACTCAGATGACACACATGATGTCAGGGAAAGGCAACGGTGCGGGAATGAAGAGAGGCTGAGGGGGCACCTGTGGCAAGCGAGGAAACGTTTAAAAACTGGCTCTCCAGGAAAAAAGGCCTTGTCTGATCTGCCCACGTCTGTGGTGTAAACACGCCCACCATGGCTGACTTCAAGCTACCCACATGCAGTCACGGGACACCGAGTTGGGAAAAGTGTGTAATGGGCTCTGGCTGGCCGGGCAAGCTGGTGCCACCACGCTCACGGGCCCTGTGCTGGGCGCTCGTTTATGCTTACGAATCTCACTGCCACCCTACTTATGAGTAAGGAAAGTGATGTCCACCTAGGTAATAATTTACCTGAATCTCAGAGCTGAGGTGTGGAAAAAATCAACGTGCTGCTTCATTGCGATCACAATATTTAAAACAAATGTGTATTCCCTCTCCCTGCTGATTCTGTGCTCTCAGAAGAAACTAGAATGCTTTGTCAAATATGAAAATCGAGGTAAATATAACTGATATGACACGTGTTTGCACGTGCACAGGAAGTATCATTTCTCCAACTTCCTCAAAGGACACAGAATCCATATAAATTAATAATAATCATCTTGCTCCCTGGCTGTATAAAAATTAAATAAATAAAATAAAATTCAAATTAAAAAATAATAACGTTGCTCCTTTAAGCACTAAAATTGGGGGGGGGAGGGTCTTAATTATTTATTTACAAGTATTATTTCCCAAAATTCTTTCAAAGGGAATCATACTTTCTGCCGTCCTCTTAAACAGAGGAGACATCTTTACCTTCATGCATTGTCATCATTTTGAAGCCAGTTATTATCCTGTCCTGTGATATAGTGCTGGTCATTGGTTACTGAAATGTGATGGCCTCTCACCCTCATTTCCGTGCTTTCCTACGTTAATTTGTCTACTTTTCATAGTGTCTCTTTTCTGATCGTGAACCGTCATTTCCTTCTGCTATTTGGATAGCTGTCTCGAATTGGTCCTTTCCCTCCAGCAGTTGTGTTTAAGATTCCTGGCTGAGCAACCAAGTGACCAAGCCTGAAAGAACTGCTGTAAGGAAAGTACAGACAAGGCCTGATGGGGCTTAGGGCTTTTAGTGAACAGACACTGTGTCATTGATATGGGCAACCCACGGTCCCCCGGAGAGGTGAGCGTTGTACAGTTGAATGAGTGTGGTCTGCCGTGTGACCCTGGGTCAGCGTGAGCAAGCTGGTCACTCCCTCAGCAATGCACCATGGGAAACGCTTGTCCAGGGGCCCTGACCGCAGGCATCGCCTGCTGAAAGAGCTGGTTGTGTGTCACCCAGAGACCGCATTAGCATCCAGCACTGTGACCTCGGGGCTGGGTGACCCTGAGCAAGTCACTTAATTTCCCCGAGTCTCACCTTTCCCTGCCCCCCACCCTAATCCAAGCTCCCACTGAACTTGCCCTGGACTAGGGTCCCCCGGGGCCTCTCTTTGTTCTGTTCTCCACTCAGAAGCAGCCAGCCGTCTCTATCAAGTCTCAACTATGATCACACCGGCCCCTGCTGAAACCCTTCAATTCTTCTCCCACTTTCGTTTAAGGATAGAAACCAAAATCCTTAACATGGTCCACCAAGTCCCGTGAGGCCTGGCCTCTGCCCACCCTCCACGCTCATCTCACACCATCTTTCCCGGCTTTATCTGTGCTCCTGGCACACCTATGGGTTCACGCGCAACAAGCGCCTTCCTGCCAGGGTCTCTGTGCGTGCCGTTCCCCGTCTGGACTCTCCTTGCTGCCTGACCCTTGGCCCCCAGCCCCATTTCAGCTAGTTCAGGGGTTGGCAGACCACGGACTACAGGCCCAATCCAGCCCGCTGCCTGTTTCAGGAAATAAAGTTTTATTGGAACATAGTCACGCCGATTCACTGATGTATTGTCTGTGACTGCACTCACCTACAGCAGTAAAGCGGCAAAGTCTAAATTTTTACTATGTGGGCCTATTTTATAAAAAGAAGTTTTCCAAACCTTGATCTAGTTTATACCTGTTAAAGCCTCAGGCCTCAGCTGAGAAATCACTACCCTCAGGAAGCCTTTCCTTCAACTCCCAAAGTCAAACTTCTCCCCGAACCACATTCTTTTCCTTTAGAGCAGCTGGCCCGGGCTGTCATCATACATTTATTAATGAGACCATTGCTCACCACCTGTCTTTCTCCCTGTGCCGCAGGGGAAGAGCCCTCCGCTGTCGCCTGAGCTGGGTGGTCCTGCCCAGAGCAGCTACACGCTTCTCGCTCCCGCCTAGAATCACTCGAGGTTGTCATTTTGCCGCTTTGTTCTCTACCAAATAGGTAAAAAGGGATTCGTGTGTAAAACCCTGAGGGATTTCCTGACATCCGTACCTGCCTCTGTGAGTACGCACACGGCTCTGTGACATTTAATATTTTATGTACGTGTAGGTGATCGTTCTTTGCATCAGCGCTGCCAGGATGCAGCTTCTAGACAGGCTGACGTAACTCCGCGGCCTGGCAAGTCCTTCTGCTCCAGAGTCAGAGTTCGCAAACACTTACCGATCACCTTTGCACGCTGGGCACTCAGCCACGTGATCTGCTCATGTACATTTCTCTGATTCCGCATAACAACCCGGTTATCATTCCCACCTGAGAAATGTAGGCGCTTCAGACAACAGTCATAACACTTAAAGGCTTAAAGTAGGCATTTCATACAAGCTTTTGTTGAATGAATGAATGATCGAAATTGAGACTCAGAGATGTCAAACAACTTGCTGAGGATCACAGTTCATAGAGGATGCAACTGGGATTTGAACTCAGGTCCTATTTACTGCTATACTATCTGGTCGGGGTAGGGCAAGTGCAGGCTACCCCGACCTTAAGATCTGGGCCTTCCCACACACCTCTCTGATCACCGTGAACTTGTTCTTTGGAGAATACAGACCTGAAGGTATTCAGCTACAAGAGTCCACGAGAGTGATCCTGACCAAGCCACAGGGTAGTTTCTTAGGGGCGTAGCACAGGGAGATGCAGAGGGAGGGCACCAGGAGACCTACATTTTCTTAACTCTTCTGCTATGCATAAGCTCTGTGACCTTGAGCAAGTCACTTAACCTCTCTGAATCTTCCTCATCTGCAAAGTGGAAATAAACGAATCTGCCTACCCACAGTACAGCAATGCTGTTGCTAATCAACTGAGTTAGTGTGTACCATGGCTTTCGATGAGCCCTAATAAGCCATGGGAACTTAAGATAAAAGCACTACTGTCCGTGTGGTGGAAATGCAGCTGACCAGAAGTCAAGTCCTCCCCTGCCACGTGCTGTGTAGCCCTGGGAAGTCAATTTTGCTGCCTATAAGACAAGGGTAGTTAGTCTTTCTCCCCTTCTCCTCTTATTGGGATGATATGAGGTGATCACAGATGTGACAAAAGTTTAAAGCCCTATGCAAACGCAAGCTCTTTCTTCCAGATCCTTGTTCTCTAGGGCCATCCCAAAGGTGCACGAGCCATAACCAACGACTCCGTTTTTTTAACCTCCGTTTCAGGGTTCAAAGTTGAAGTCCTCACTAGGAAGAATACATAAAATAATGTATTAGTGTCTCCTTGAGTTCACGGAACTAATTTCAACATACAGGCAGGAAGAATGACAGTCAGATGTGAACTACTACGGCTAGAGGCCCCAGGAATTGAGACTGAGTTATAGTTTGGAGTGTCTATAGTATAGGTCTGTGCCTTGATATATGACCAGCCAAAAAGATCTGTAATGTAAGCCTCCGTGGTGAACTCCTGGCATGAAGGAACAACATGTTTATTGACTTTAAATCTAATATCTCCAATCATAAAACTTTACTTCACATGGGAGACTGGATCATGAGTGAGGGCCCCGGCCTCAGGGGTTGACCTGGGGAACAAAGGGAGTTATCCATGTTGGTGGAAGAGCTCATTCTCTCAGCCAAAATATTCTTTTAGCGGAAAATATGTGCTTACATGCACAGTACTGTAAAAACCCAGGATCAAAGGACAACAGTGGCAAATGCCACAGGTAAGAGATCAAAAACAATCCCGGGGAAAGCTGGGAAGACTTCCTATCAAATGAGCCCTTCCTGGGCTGATTAAGCCTTCAGCTGAGTTGGTCTAAGGCAGTGTTTTTTTCAACTGCGCCTGCTACCCGTTAGTGGGTTAGGAAATCAATTTAGTGGGTCCAGACCTGCATTTTAAAAATGAAATATATATCCAGAATAGATCAGAGTGCAACCCACACACCAGGGGCAACTACTGTTTCATAAGCTTTGGTTTCAATTATGTGTAGGTGGGTGTCAATGTGCACCCTGGATTGGCAAGCAGAATGCAAGTCAGGTTCAAAAAGGATGAAAATGCCTGGCCCAGGGGATTCGGACACCTTACCTGTTCACTACTCTATACGCAGCCCCCTAGCCGAGTACCTGCAACACAACTGATGCTCCATAAATACATTTGGGGCATCAGTGAACTCCTTTCCTAGTCACTTATAACTAAAGGACTAACTATAAGGAAATTATACAAGCTGATACTTTTGAGCATTTATCACATGTCAAATACTGGACTAAGTGCTTTACATTTGTTATTTAATCTTCCCAACCACACTAATAAGGGAGGTACTATTGATACTATCATCCCCATTTTACAGATTAGAAAACTGAGGCTCGGAGAGGTTAGCTTTCTTGCCCAAAGTTCCATAGGTAATGCGGATTCAACCCAGGCAGGTCCACTCCACTGCACTGGCCCCAAGATATTAATTTTCCTGGGCTGTGGATGTGTAGTTAAATGTTTGGAAAACATTTTAATTGTTATTCCTTATCCATTGGTATTTGCCATAAGCTTTCCTGCTTGAAAGTCCACATCCCTGAGGTCAGACTTTGCTTTTCCTTGCCTTTGATTCTGACTTACGTACTTATGAGAGGATATTTATTTATTTTAACATCTTTATTGGAGTATAATTGCTTTACAATGGTGTGTTAGTTTCTGCTGTATAACAAAGTGAATCAGCTATACATATACATACATCCCATATCTCCTCCCTCTTGTGTCTCCCTGCCACCCTCCCTAGCCCACCCCTCTAGGTGGTCACAAAGCACCGAGCTGATCTCCCTGTGCTATGCGGCTGCTTCCCACTAGCTATCTATTTTACATTTGGTAGTGTATATATGTCCATGCCACTCTCTCACTTCATCCCAGCTTACCTTTACCCTTCCATGTGTCCTCAAGTCCATTCTCTACGTCTGCGTCTTTATTCCTGTCCTACCCCTAGGTTCTTCAGAACCATTTTTTGTTTTTAGATTCCATATATATGTGTTAGCATATGGTATTTATTTTTCTCTTTCTGACTTACTTCACTCTGTATGACAGTCTCTAGGTCCATCCACCTCACTACAAATAACTCAATTTTGTTTATGGCTGAGTAATATTCCATTGTATATATGTGCCATATCTTCTTTATCCATTCATCTGTCGATGGACACCTAGGTTGCTTCCATGTCCTGGCTACTGTAAATAGAGCTGCAATGAACATTGTGGTACATGACTCTTTTTGAATTATGGTTTTCTCAGGGTATATGCCCAGTAGTGGGATTGCTGGGTCATATGGTAGTTCTATTTTTAGTTTTTTAAGGAACCTCCATACTGTTCTCCATAGTAGCTGTATCAATTTACATTCCCACCAACAGTGCAAGAGGGTTCCCTTTTCTCCACACCCTCTCCAGCATTTACGGTTTGTAGATTTTTTGATGATGGCCGTACTGACTGGTGTGAGGTGACATATGAGAGGATATTTAAATAAAGTTTGAGGAAGAGGACAGTGGGGGACAGTGGAGCAAGTGAAGCATCAGGGGTTCTGGCTTCCTGATGTGGCCCTGTCTTCAGCTGGCCCTGGTCTCTGAACTGAACACGTGACCACTAGCTCTGGCAGCCCTTGTTCGGGCTCATCACAGTCCCCTCCACCTGGGGATGCCCAGCTATCCATCACCCCTCGGCCTGAATGTCCCCGCCTTGGGGAGGCCCTTCCCCACCTCTCACTCCCCATCACAGAGACTCAGGCATAATGCCCTGAACTTCTTCTTTGTAGCACTCATCATATAATTATTTATTTCATATACTTATTTAGATAATTATTTGTTTCAAGTCCATCTCCTGCACTACAAAATACATTCCATGACTGGTGAGGCTCTGTCTTATTCCCCACATATGCCCAATGCCTAGTGAGGAATCAGTGCTTAGTAAATATCTGACAATTGCATTAATAATTTCCCCTTTGGAGCTCCAGCTCCCAGGAGAGTTGCCTGGCCTAGAATGGGTGCTCAAGAAATATCTGTTGAATTGAATTATGAAATTCCTTTGGGCAAGTCCCTTCGTTTTAGTCTTCAGTCATCTAACCTATAAAAGAAGGATCTAGTCTAGCCCCTTCCAACTCATACGTGAATTCCTGAAAGTGCCAGGTAGATTTATAATGTGGTATAGCTTTTCAAAGGGCCTTGGGGCAAAGCCGGGGAGAGACAGGCCTGAGAGGGACAACACAAAGAGGCCTCGGAAGGTGACCGTAGGAGGGCACTGGAAGCTCGGCTGCCTGGACACGAAGATGAAGCAGGTTGGACTTCCCTGGTCGTGCAGTGGTTAAGAATCTGCCTGCCAATGGAGGGGACATAGGTCCGATCCCTGGTCCGGAAAGATCGCACGTGCCACGGAGCAACTAAGCCCGTGCACCACAACTACTGAGCCTGTGCTCTAGAGCCCGCAAGCCACAACTACTGAGCCTGCGTGCCTAGCGCCCATGCTCCACAACAAGAGAAGCCACTCAATGAGAAGCCCGTGCACCACAACGAAGAGTAGCCCCGGCTCACCGCAACTAGAGAAAGCCTGCGCACAGCAAAGACCCAGCACGGCCAAAGATAAAATTAAAAAAAAAGTTCTACTGAAAAAGAAATAGATGAAGCAGGTGGCCACCTACGAGAAGGATGCCAGGAAGGGCACTGTCCCACCTGCCAGGAAACAGCTCTCTCTGAGCCCGGGGGCTGATTGATGCCTGGTATTCCTCCATTAGAGAGCCTGGTGTGAGAGCTGGTCAATGTGGAAATAAATATCAAAGTGTTAACACATTATTATTCAATTCACCAGATATTTATTGAGCACCCAGTCAGCAGCACACACTACTTACAAAGGGATGGCAGGTTTGATGCAAGGGAAGAGAGCGCTCTTCTACTCAGAACACACCTGAATATTGTTCCACACACCACTCTTTCAGGGAAGCATAGACTAACTGGAGTGTATTGCAAGCATATTGACCAGGAAAGAGATTGAAATCACATTCTAGAAGGAACAAGTACAGGCAGTTCTGGGAAGGATGGACTAGACGTGTGGACCCAAGAAATGGAACTAAGGACAAAAGGAAGAGGGCTTCAGAAAGAAAGAATTCCACCCAATAGATGGAGAAACTTTCTAACAATGAGAGCTTCCCAAGATGGAATTTGCTGTCCCTATAGGTATTGAGTTCCCCAACACTGGAGGCATTCAAGCACAGACTCTACTTCATGAGAACACATTTGCAAGAATTCAAGCATTTGATTTGAGTAGTGATCTAGAGGGCCTTTATTAATCCTTTCGGCCCAAGAATGTGGGATCTAGATTCTACTTCTATATCAGGGGAATCAGAAGCAAGGCCAGAGTATCAAGGGGCAGATGAGGTCCTTGGACACTGTGAGAAAACAAGAGAGCAGGAGGATGGGGTCATGAATGCAGAAGGAAAAGGCCACTGTAGGAAAAGTTCAGCCATTCTTGTTTGCTCCTTCCTGGTCTTCTCTCCTGGCTGAACCCATTACAGTTCGTTCTCATTATTCATGGTAGTTGTGTTCTATAAGGTTGCCACAAGCACTGAATTAGGGAGACTGAACCATTTCTCCTAAGGGAAAAGCAGGGTTAGGTTCCTGCGAACCTCTGGCCACAACATTTTCATCAACCAATTAGCACATAACCTCGACTTATCTGCGTTTCCGCTGATAGACATCTTATTTAATACGTACTGTTGATTCAATAACATTGGACAACAGCACTAGATGTCATGCCTGAACAACACCTTTCTAGCGCCTGTATTTTCTCTGTAAGGCACATTGCAGATTTCTTGCCCTTAGGAACACTAGACAGCACTTCAGCATTAAGTGCGGGGGTCATTTTAAACAGCAAAATCTCCAAGAAAAAGTACGAAAATGTGAAAGACATGACACTGCAGAGACTGTGAAAAGCACACTTGTTTACAGTACGAGCCGGAAGAAGGCAGAGCATCACCTTGCTGGACCCCAGCTGGGAACATGCCTGGCGACCCACTCAAATTTTTCACTGCTCTGTGCGTGTCTGTGAAAGCACCATGACTACTGCATTGGGGTTACAAATACATTTTAGTGAGCAGATCAATTTGCAGATACGGAATCTGCAAAGAATGGGGATCAACTGTGCTCGTCTGCACCTGAATTTTCGACTCTTGCCAAGATGTGCCCAGACTTCTATCCCGAATCCCCAACCTCTGGGATGTGACGTGGAATTTAGTCTCGCCCTCACCACTCCTCCTGCCCGAGAGAACAAACCAACAGTGGCTCTGGTGACAGATAAATACTACGTAGGGCAGGAATGGAGCCCAGCTCACCCCACTGGACTCGCTAAATATGCCAATCCCCAGTGAGGCTCTTAGGAATCTAACAGACTCTCCAACTAGCTGAGGGTTTCAGAAGTTAAATTTCCCTGAGCAGGGCAGCGAGGACGCACACATCACCTTTCTTTTTGGACAGATGTACTGATTTTGATGACTTCTTTTGCCTACATCTCAACTCCCTCTTTTGTTCTCATATGGTCCAAAATCTCACAGACTCTCCTCTAAACATTTTGGAAGATAATCAAACTAGCACGGGGTGAGTGCACGGCGGAGTCTGTAAATATGAAGACAGCTGCACAGCCCTCTCTCACCTCCCAGAAGACGGAAGACATTTCAAATTAGCTGCCGAGGAGAGAACTTATCAGAGAGCTCAGGCATGCTCGAGATTTTTCATCTTACAAGAAAATTACTGCCCACGAACACGACACAGTCAGGGCATGGAGAGTGCCCGGCTTCATTTGTTAAGCTCGCCGGGTACAGAAGTATCTTGGAGAAGCAATTGTATTCATAACACACAACTTTGAGCTCTGAACGGCAGATGCCAATTGAACTAATGGTTCTAACGAAGCATCTGGGCTGAAGGATGAAGCTGATCACCCCCATCTGCCGTCCTCCAGGAGTCAGGAGAATGCTGGAGGGTGGGGGAAGATGCATCGCTGAGCTTTCAGGATGGACTGAGGATGGCCCATTGCTGCCCCTAGATGGATGCAGGCTGCAGGTGGGAGATGGTGTGTGGCTGGGCCTCACCGTGCTCTGGGAAGATGGGGAGCTTTTAGCTGGGGGTGGGGGTGGTGGGTGGGTGTCAGCAGCTCTTGTTTGGGCAGTGCCATGTCAGGCGGGCCCTAGATGTGCTGGGGATTCACACCCACCCAGAGCCACTGCAAAGTGGAACTGGTGATACCGCCACGTTAGGGAGTGGAGGACAGAGGTTAGGGACGGAGGAAGGAGAGGGAGGGGTGGAGGAGGGCCATGGGGAACCCTTCCTGAAGCAGGGAATTTATTTCTACCAGCCTGGTTGGCATGGGCTGGCCCTTGCAGCCTTCTTGCAGGGCTCTGGAGTTGCAGCAGGAGTGACGTGAGCATATGGCTCAGCCCTGCTCTGTCTTTCTGTCTTCCCCAAACCAGGCGAGAAGCGAGATCCCGGGAATACTGCATGCAGAGAAAGGGAGATATATTGACAGCCAACCCCCGAGAGACAGCAGGACTAAAATTTGCACAGCAGAGTGGAATCCTCAAAGCACATCTATAAAAAATATTTCATTTTGTTCTCTCAAAAAATTGATGACGCACACAAAGCAGATCCTATGATGACCGTCGTTCCTGTTTTACTGAGGATGCGATCAAGGGACGGAACGTGGGGAGCTATGAGAGCTGGCACTGGCCTGAGCCCTTCCATGTCCCCACGGCGCCCGCCCTGCATACAGCTCCCTCTCACCTCCCCGGATTTCCCCTTCCCTCCGCCCGCCTGTCTGCGCTCCCCACACCTCTGGCCTGGAGCCTGCCCCGTGTCTCATCAGAGCGAACTGATGCGGGCTGCTTCCTGAGACTAAATTAGCAGCTCTCCCAGGCATGAGCCGGCTGAAGAGACGCGGGAAGCAGTCGCTCAGAGCTGGCAAACTTCCCCAGGCTGAGCTCAGGCGGGCTGCGTGATCGGGCATATTACAAGAAATAGATTGCAAACGCAGTCCTTTAAAACCCTGCTCCTCTGTCCCAAAGCAGCTCCCCCCCCCCCCCCCGCCGTTGAAATTTTAAGTAGCTCTAATTTGTTTGCCGGCTGATGTGTGAATAAGCTTCTATAGTCAGTGACTTTTCCATCAGAGCTGATAAGTAGGAAGTCCCTGTGCTTTGGGAGAAAGAACCAGAAATCTGTGGGCCAGGGAGGCAGGAGGAGAGAAGGCCGTCAGGCAACACCCTTCGGAAGCCAGCTCTTCGGCCCCTCGGCTGTCAGTCATCCTGGGGGGTGGCCAGGAGAACCAGATGCCCTCACGGGATGAGGCACTTGATAGACTTTTAATTGACGAGAGGACTATTGCTGTTAGAGAACGGAAAGCAAATGGAAAGGGAGAAACGCATCAGTGATCGGAGGGGCCTTCCACTCCAATTTTCAAATTCCAGTTGCCAATGGGGAGGCTTGTCGTGTGGAATCTCTCTTGGACAAATGGGGAGCAGTGGCTTTGGAACATTCTCGTGACAAAATCCTCAGGCCCCACGCTCTCCGCACACTCCCCAGGTCCTAGCACCCCAGTCCCTCGTTCACTGGTGCATCTTTTCTCCCAGCCCAAGCTGAGCCCCATTCCCAGCTGGGCGGTCTGTACTCACGGGGTCCCCAAGCCTGGAGCAACAGCAGTGTAAGCATGCTACAGTAGAGGCAGGCCCAGGGGGCAGGCTCCCTGAGTTCTGGAGACATGAGCGGGTGGAGGGGGGATGGCACAGGACGGGGCTCGAAGGTGGGCAGGGACCAGCACGTGACCGCCTTGCTCTGGAGCTGCCATTTACCCTGAAAGCCAATGGGGGCCACGGTGAGGTTTTCAGCCCAGGAATGACATTCCCATCTGCGTTCTCTGCTGGAGAGAACTGGACTTGATAACCTCTCAGGTCTCCTCCAACCCTAAGAATGTAGGATATTCTGTGAGATATTGTCAACTATTTTAAACCTCACGCCAACCCCCGTTCTCCCGGTGCCTTAGTTAAAAGGAATAAGTGACTTCTCAGTAACCTTCAAAGCAGCCCCCAGACCACCGATCTCTTTCTCCCCTCCCTCTGGAGAAACTGCTGCTTCAGAATTTCCTCATCAAAGGCCAAGTCTCTGGGAATGGCCCACCAAGCAACACCCCTAGCCGGCCCTCTCTCATCAGGTCCGTCCCCCAGCCGGGGAGCTGGCACGTTTGATTCCTGATTTCCAGCAATCAAACCTCACTCCTGTGCTCTGAGCCAGGACCCACAAAGGCAGCTTCAAAGGATCTGCATATTTATGGTAAACCCCCTCCTCGGATTGAAAATGTATTCCACGGCAGCAATCACGGGCGCCCTCCTAGCAGCTAGCCCACTGGCAACTTGTCTGAGCCTTAATGACTTCTCATGAGCGCAGGTGGGATCTGAGCTGTCCCGGAGGCTCACACTAACAGGGGTGGGGGACCGGGCACAGATGCCGGGGGTGGGTGATGTGTCCATGGAGAGGGTGTCTCCATCCTCACTGTTCCCCCAATGCCGTGTACGGGCAACGGCAACACAGACCATCACCTGACAGTGTGTTTTTAGGATTTTCTATTGTTCTTTGCTTTTCAAGTAGGAGAAGAGGTCTGGAGCGGGGAGAGACCCCAGCAGGTCTGCCACACTTCCTGGTGTTCTGGCTGAGAGGGCCATGATGAGAAGTGTAGCTGTCTTTATATTACTCAGGGGTGCCGCCGAAACACGTTCCATGGCCACAAATGCTGGAGCATCCCACCCAGACCTCCCCGGAAAGGGGGCAGACATGCCTGTGTGTGGGCTGCTGTCAGGGAAGGGGGCAGCACAGGAGATCAAAGAGAGGCATCCTGTCCTCCCAGCAATGGGTGGGACCTGCCGGAACTCCAGGAAGCTGGAGATGGATTCCCCAAACCTTCTGGAAGACACTGCATCCCTGAATTCTTGGTTTGCAAGGGTGACTCACAAAAGCCACTTGTCCACCCTCCTGCGTCTGGTTAGAGCCACACTCAAGTCATTCCAGGAAATCAGGCCCTTGGAAAGCTGAGTTTGTATCAGCTTTGGAAAACAAAATATGGCTGTCGGTTCACAACGTTTTTTATTCGCCCACTCCTGGCCAGCTCTGCCAGTCTCCATGGGAACAGAGTTAAATAGATCCATGGTCCAGGAAAAGGTGGCTCAGGGCTGGTTTCTATGAAAAGTTCACGTGACAATAACCCTGTGTATTTTGGAAGTGGGGATTAGGGGGAGGGGCAAGAGGAGTAATTAATTGACTCCAAGGCCCAGAGTTCAGAATGAATCAAAAATTTGAAGACTAATTCCAGTAAGCGACTTAATGTGGTGAATAGAAACTGAGTGTTTTGAGTGAGGAAGGTGAAAGTCCCACAGGACTCTCAGCTCTGTGCCAGTTTGCCCCATCTGGAAGCTGGTACCCACTTTGGGCCTTATGTTTTAATAGAGCCCCAGACAAACCAAAAAGCATTCGTGGTGAAAGATTTGTCACCTGTGTCGCATTGGGAACAGCTATGGGCCACTGTTTGGGGGAGGAAAAAAATCAGAAGGGCAGAAGAACTCAAGCACTAGACAGTGATCACCGACTGCAGTTTTTGCCTTTCCCAAAAGACTAGGAGCTCTGGAAGGAACCATGACTTATTTATCTCACATTTCTAGCCCTTGACACGAAGTAGGTGCTCAAAAAGTTTTTATGCTAAGTTTCAGAAGAGGATGAATAAATGAAGGGAAGTCAAGCTATTTTTAAATATTTGAAGAGCTGGTAAAAAGAGAGAAAGCTGATTATCCTGGGTTGCTTAATGGGGCAGGACTAGGAGGCAGGTTTTGACTCAGTGCCTGGAAGATTCTGGAATGTGTCCCGGCGGGGGGGTGGGGTGGGGGGTGGGGGGGTTGGTGAATCTCCCAGCCCAGGACGTGTGCAAGGAGAGGCTGTGTGGCTGTTTCCCTCAGGGATGCTGTGGAGAACATTCTTGCACTGGGTTGGAAGATTAGACCAGAGGCCTCAGAGTTTCCTCCAGCATGTTCTGGGCAATTCTGCAGAGTGGAAAGACCAGGGACTTTGAAAACAGCTAGACCCAGACTCAGTTCTCAAGCCTGGAACTAACCAGCTGAATGGATGAGGAACATGCCTTTCTCAGTTTCTTTACTTGTAAGATGGACAGAATAGCTTTTAGGCATGGTTGATAAAAAGATGAGAAATTTTAAGTACGCCCAGCACAGTGTGTCTTGTAGGAGACACCCAATAAATGAGAGCCATTCTTACTATGTCAGCAGAGCACGAAGAGAGGGCTATGCAAATCTAGTTTTCAATAATCCTTGAGCTTAGCCAGACCAAATGTTGAGGGGTTACCATCCTCATTGCACAGAGGAAGAAAGCTGAGGTGCCCTGTTGCGATATACAGTGAGCCAATGGGAAAGTTTCAATTTTCATCTTTAGCTAGAGATAACCCCCTCAACAGACACTACCCGGCCTCATCCCTCCCTCTCCCGAAGGCTTAATTAGAGCCTGTTAAGCCATTTCTGATCCTCAGATGAAAGGTGTGCTCATCTTATTACAGCCCTAACAAAGTCGCTGGGGGCCTGCTTGGAACCTCTGATCTTTAAACCAAGTTAAAATGAAGGAGATTAAGGGCCCTCTAAGACTGTGCTTTTTTTCCCTTGCCTCTTTCAAATATGATTTCTCGCAAATTAGGAAAGGAGATTATACTATTCCAATACCACCCAGGACATCTTTTGTGGGATGGGGAAGGAGAATATGGGATGGAGATGAGATAACTCACACTGGGGGCAAAAACTGGGGGCTGGAGCTAGTGAACCTGGTCCAGGTTTGGAAGTGTCACTTACAGGACACTATAGGGGACATTTTCCCCCAAACAGGCTCCAGTGGAAGCTCCACAGAGTTCCAAGATGGAAAACCTCTCCAAACAGAATCAAAACAGTAATTTTTTTGAATGGTAAAAAAAAACAAAGCCCTAAGTTCTAAAAAACTATTTTTAAAATGGTAATAATCCCTTAATCAGCCACTGGCAGGGAATATGGTATTTGGTTCAGACATTTTACCATTACAACCCACTGGGTCCCTGCATGCTTTCTAAATAGTCAGACCCAGCTCTTAATAGTCACTCGCCCAGATAGGAAGAGAAAGAAAAAAACCAGATCCAAATGAGAAGATACCATGACTAAAGAAAGCCCAGCCCAGCAGGTCACCAGGAGCCAGGCTCTGTCCTGGTTTGCAGCGGGTGGCAGCAAGGTAAAGTGTTTTGATTTGGGGGCTTAGGGATTCCAGGAAAGAGAAAAGCCAGGAAGGGGAGACCCATGAGCATGGGCTTGGGAGTTGGACAAGCCTGAGTGTGAATTCCAGCTCTGCCCGGAGTCCTTGCTACTTGTGGGCTTGAGCCAAGTTATCCACCATCCTTGAGCTTCTGTTTCCTCACTTGTGAAATGGGAGTTTATCTACTTTGAAGGGCTGTCCTCCAGATCAGAAGTGACCTGTGCAAAGTACCCATGTAGCTTCTGCTATACAACAGGTCCTCGAGAGATGTTCCTTGTCACTCTCCCCTCCCCTGCCAGCATCACCTTGGATGGAATTGGGAGAATATTAGAGAGTGATACTGACATTCCTCCTACCCTGGAACAGAAGCCCAATTAATTATCAGTCCCCAAACCATTTCTTCATCCTGTGATAAGCAGGGGAAGGACAGCTGTCAAGAGGCAAAGATTGGGTTGGTGATTGGGATGGGACCTGGGGACCAGAGCTGCAAAGCTATATCTGTGCCCATGATACATCTTGCAGGGTTCTCACTGCTACTCACGGCACGTGAGCCAGACAGGAAAGCAGCGGTATGGTCACCAGATTTGTTGAAGAACAATGGGTAGTAAAGAGGATTATGGTGATTCACTTTATAAGTCCAATCAAGGAGGTGTGCCCCTTAGGGTAGTTGAAGGTCAAAAACATCATCCTCTTTAAAGGTCACTTCTGTAGCAGATTCCATTCAACATTCGCTCAAAAAGATGGGGGTGGGATGCAGGAAGGTCAAGAAAAAATTCTATGCATAGAGGCTGCAGTACGTCTTTGTCAAAGGGCAGCCTGTGGACCACCGGCATGATGACCATCTATCTGAGTGCTAGTTAAGAAGACGCAGATTCCTGGAATGCACCTAGTTTTCTAACTCAATTAGGAAATAACTTAGGAAATAACTCATTTCCTAAGCTGTAGGGCTTAGGAAAGTACATTTTAAGACAAGCACCATTGGTCATTCTTGTGCACACCTGGGTCTGAGAAGCCCTACCCTCCATAGGTGCCGCGGAAGAAGGGGCAGCAGCTGTTGTGTAGGATGCCTCCGAGCAGAACCCCTTGCTGCACTGGGGTGGGGCTGAGGGATGGGTGCTGGTGGCTGGCGATGCTATTTCCTAATGACTCAGGCGGTCTTGCAGCCTGGCAGCTGGGAAAACCAGCCTGAGTGGCGGCTGGTGGAGAAGCACAGGTAAGGTGAAGAGGTACTCCGAGCTTAATGAGCTGTTCTTCAAGTAGAGGGTGGGATCGGAGCGGCCAGCCAACTCTGTCACCGCAGGTGTTGCCTGATGGAAGTGGGCTCTTTCCAGGGAGCATCTCAAAGCAGGGCTGAAGGCCAAGGGGCGTTTTTCAAAGCCTGAGCTTGGGCTTTCTATGCAGGTGGTCTGGGCTTGGCATTGCTCCCCTAACTACTGCTTCTCCCCATTATTTTCTCATTCCTTCCTTTTCCTGACCCTGTTTCACTTTTCCTGTAACACTTACCTCTACTGATGTATTATATAGTATTTGTTTGCCTGCTGTCTGTTCCCTATTAGAATACAGGCTCCACGGAAGCAGACACTAAGCCCACTTTTCACCTCTGTCTTAGAAGACAGCCTGGCACATTACAGGCACTCAGAATATATATATTGAAAGAATGAATAAATGTTCTTTACTTCACATCCCCCACTGGGACTCAGGAAGTCTGCCTGACAATTTTCCTACAGGCAGGCAGCTTCCTTTGTTCCGAGAATTATGAGCCCGAGGGCATGATTTGAGTTTAATAACCTAAAGTGCACTTATTTTTTCCGTCAGTCTCTCTCTCCAGAGTGTGGGCTGCCTCGGTGCAGGGACTGTGCCTTTTCGGTTTTGTTTCCTGAATGCCCAGCACAGTGCCTGACTCATAGGAAGGGGTCAGTACATGATTTGTTACATAGATTAAATGACCATTTTGTGATCCTCCATCCCATAGTTTCTGGCCGCCTACCTAACTCCCACCCCATTTGGGAAGTTATGAAAAAAGGTTGCTGATGTCATTGCTTAAAGATCACGTAGCTCCGGCCCTGAGCTACGAGGAGTCGTTAACATAGCTCCTCTCTCGGTCTGGGACTCCTGTCTTTTACTTTCTCGCTTTCCAAGAAGGGTGACCTGGCCTCGTGGCCCAGCCTCACTGTCCTACTAAAACGAACTCCACTGGCCCCCGTGAGAAGGGCTGAATTGGAGCCTCTCAGGCATGAGGACGGAGGGGAAGGATGCAGATGTGACGGCCCTCCCAGCGCAGCCCAGGGTATCACCTGGATCACCTTGGGTGCCTGATGTTGCAGCCGTTCCTGGGCCCTCTGCTAGGTCTACCCAATCAGATTCTTGTGGGGTGGAGTCTAAAAAACCTGCATTTTTAACAAATTACCAAGGTTAGTCTGATGTACAATTTGTCATAGTGGTTAAGAACTTGGGCTTTAGAATCAGAGGTACTTGAGTTCAAAACTAACTGCCATTATTACATTGTTCAAGGCCAAGTCAGTCTCCTGGAGCCTCAATTTCCTCACTTGTAAAATGGGGATTAATAAAAAGTAACTACTTTGTAGGATTAAATGAGAAAATACAAATGACACACTTCTTGTGGTAAATGGCCCATGGTAAGAGCTTAATAAATGAAAGCCCCTACGATAATGATGATGGTGGTGGTGAAGACGATGGTGATGGTGGTGGTAGTGGTGGGGGTGGGGGTGGTGAAGACGGTGGTGGTGGTGGTGGTGGTAGCGGTGGTGGTGATGGTGATGGTGGTGGTGAAGACGATGGTGATGGTGGTGGTAGTGGTGGGGATGGGGGTGGTGAGGACGATGGTGGTGGTGCTGGTGGTGGTAAAGAAGATGATGATGATCCTTCATAATCTCCTGAAAAGGTGATTCTGTGACCCCTTCAGTGCTACGTTTCCTTGGTCAGCCGCTCTGCTAGGCAGGAGGCTCTTCAGTATGTCTGCTTCCTGCCCTAATTAGTGCATCCTTTCCTACTTCTAAGGCTCTTTAAGGTTGGAGAAAGGATACACTAAGAATAAAGAGTTGATTATTAGAGTGATGGGGAGGTTGGAAGACCTTCCGAGAGGCACTTGGAGTGACTGCCAGAATCCCTGTTTCCTCTGATGTAAGAGAATCAGAGGAAAGGAGAGTGAGAAGGTTAATGGAGGAGAATGAGAAAGGAAGAGGGTGTTGAAAGGAGCTCCAGGGGACAAAGCATCCTGAGCTGGTAGAGAAGACAGGGAGCAGCCAGGAGGGGGAGGTGTGGTTGGCACGGCAGAAGGGTGTGGGTGGGCTGGTCAGAAAAGAGCTGACAGAAGAGAACTGAACGCCGAAGGGATTCCTCAGCCCGATGGGATCCGATCTGTACGTGATGGGCAAGCAACCTGGAATCTAACCCTGGTTCCAGGATTAGGGCGAGATTCAGGGAGTAGAATAATCCAAAGAGTGGAAAGACCTGGGAATTCCCTCCGTATACGATGCTCCCTTGTCTCGCCTCTCCCCACATAAAGCACGGCTGCCTCTCTCTTGGCATTTTGCTGGGGCTGCGGCCCCTGACCCACACTGGCTGATCCTGGTGCAGGAAGGGGGAAGCCAGGACTTGCCAGGAGCCTTGCACTGGACACAGCCTGTTGCTCCTGGGGACAACTGAGAGCAGGAGGCCATCCTGAGTGCCAAGGAGAAATGGGCTGGGGACAGAGAAAGGAACAAGGAGGACGGATCTGCCACCACAGCGGCATGGCTAGGCTTACCTGCCGGAAACCATTCCTTGTGAACTGTAAGATTTTCAAGGCATAGTTGGACCTCTGGCCTTTGCTGTTGAATTCAATGTGGCCGGTGAGACCTTCCAATTCTACCTGTCCAAGAGAGAGTGAGTTACAGCACCAAATAGGCCCTGCCTTCCATGTGGCCCCAAGCAAGCATTCCACCATGTTGGTTAAGGATGCCCAGGAGAAGGGAAGCCATCAAGATCCATTCTCCTGTCCACCTCTCAGCCACAGGATCTTCAGACTATGCAAGTGATGTCTCTGGAACCAATTCAGACTTGACCGGGGCTAGAGGAGGAAAGGATGTCCCACACCCAATGACCTCACAGCTGCTGCAAAAACCGACTTGATGCTGAGATGCTAGCTTGAGCTCAGTTCCCCCTGAGCTCCTCCTCCAGGCCCTTGGCTGTGAATAGCATTTATCCTCCTTGGGCAGCTACTCACCCACCTCCAAGCTGCGGGATAACCTGACTCTAACTGCAAAATCCTAGCCGCTCTCCCCCAGGCTCCTCTGAAAGGAGATGGCTTCTTCGTGGGCTAGAATCACGTCCATCCCACCAGAGATGGCTTGGCTGGGAGAACCCTGGCGGAACCCAGCATCAGGCCAGAAGTGTTGAGCCTGCAACTCCCTGAGGGGCCACAGTCTACGACAGCATCATCCATCTGTCCTCACTTGTGCAGAGCTTTGCAGGGACGACCTCTGAGCCAAGGGGTCAAGTTCCAAGCCTGGAATTCAGAGACCCCCTGACAGTCTAAGGCTCAAAGCCCATTGCCCTGTAAACAAACTTGCCATGGGTTCTCGGCGGCTTTTAGGGATTAGGGAACAACTGTGACGGATGATCCCTTCAATGGGGTCACCACAGATCGCTGTTTTACCCGGGGCTGTGATGTACCAGGGAGGTCTGGAGGTGAGGGGCCCTGAACAGTGGTCCCTCCCACCCCCTGCAGGCTGGGCATGGCCCACAGGGCCCCCAACACCCCTCACCATGCGCAGGTAATTCATGAGGCTGGTGCCGTGCTGCCAGATCTGGGCTGAGCCACAGGACAGGGGCTTCACGCCGATCTCCTGGCTGCGGTTCAGCTCCTGCACCGCCATCACCACAGCGTAGACGGCGTCAAACAGCAGGGCGGAGGACAGCTGGGAGGGGGCAGAGAGACGAAGTGACAGGTGCAAAGGAAGGAAAGGGAAAGGAGGAAGAAAGGAGAAGAGGAGGAAGAAAGAAAAGCAAAACCAAGAAGTAAAGGCGTGTCCCTGATGCCCTGGGCCCACCTCCTGCCTCTGGGGTCCACTTCCCCTAAGAGTCCAGTGCTGGCCCAAGGCGACAATGGTGGCCAAGGCTTCTCTGAAATTGGACCATCAAGCCACCTCCCTGGGCCCCAAATGATTTCAAGGGTATCCTATTCTCTCTTTCCTCCAGGGAAGTAACATCTTCCACTGATCTGAGAAGCCCCAAGGAAGGGGCAGGGGGCTTATCTCAGGAGGTGGAAGGAAGCCTACCCTCAGATTTGCCCATTCTGCAAGGCTCAGTTGAAGGTCACTTCCTCCTGGAAGACACCCTTGATGTTGTTTCTTCCTAAATGTACCTACTATTACGGTCTACTTTGTACTATTCAACATGATGAGCATATATGAAGTATATGGTGAGTTCAAAGCCCAGCAGTAAGCAAGACCCTATTCCTGTGACAGATTAGAGTGGAATGGGGGAGGGGAGATGGGGAGATAGGACACAAATAAAGGTAACATGAAACTGAGTGACACGGGCCAAAAGGTCTGTTGGGGGGTCCAAAGAGAAGATACCTTAACTGGTTGGGTGATCAAGAAAATGTTTCTTGGAGGATTCAGCGTTGGAACTGAGCACTGAGGGATTTGGTAGGAAAGACATTGGATCTGGGGGTGGGGAGAAGCTGGGAAGAGGAGAAAGGCATTCCAGAGGGGGAACTGCGGGGCCAAAGACAAAGTGTGGGGGAGGGTAGAGCACACAGGGGGGGAGGAGGGCAGAAAGCAATAAACCAGAAGTGAGGGGGGGAGAGTGTTGTGAGGGCCTTAAATGCAGGGGAGGGCGAGTGCATCTGTTTGTCCATATTTTCACCTCCCTGTGAAACGGCCAGTGCTTAGGGCAGGAACACACAGGACCTCAATATCGCCTGCATCTCGTCTAGAGCCAGGACCCTGCGTACAGGAAGCCCCCAAGACGTATTTCTTGAACTGAATTAAATGTTGAGTGAAATCTGCCCACAAGGCTCAGCCTGAACACACACCCGGTTAACCGGATGTTTGCAAGCTTTGGGGAGGCGAAGGTTGGGGTGTTTGGGAGGAGGTGGCAGGAGCAGAAGAACAGAAGATGCCTGTCCTTGGGGAATGTGCCATCTGAGGAGGGGGCCACACTCTGCTGTGTTAATGACAAGAGAACCTACCCAGTGTGAATGACTACGGGGTCTACACTGTACGGGGCCCTGAGGGGAGGCCCAGGAAGGCATGCAGAGGCCTCCTCATGGGAGGTGTGATGTTGGGCTCTGGAATTCAACCCTCGGTCCCAGTGCAAAGCAAATTCCTCACTGAACTCTGACATCCCACCGCGGGCAATCAGCACCGTCCCTTCAGAGCCTAACCCGTCAAGAACACTCTCCATGTGGCATCTTACAACCTCCCTCCTAGCTGGCTGGGCCCTGGGACACCGGTCCTTCCAAGGCTGGAGGGAGAGGGACCAGCTTGTGACCTCTTGGATCTTTTTCAAGCTCTCCAGACACAGTATAAGCAGCCTGAGTCAGGGATGTGCAGGAGAAAGGGCTCAAAACTCAGAACACCGAACCCCGAGTCTAGCGCCCAGGCCTCTCTTACGTGCTGAGTGACGGAACCTCGGGGGCAGCAAGTTTCCTGCACACAAGAGGTAGCATCCCTGCCTCACAGGTCAGTGAAAGTGCCCTCTAAACTGCCAGTCTCAGGGGTCACCATACCCGAGGGCGGGGTTATGCACCCCAGGTGCCCACGGGCATCAGCAGGGGCTCAGGAAGCCCGTCCTGGCTGAGCTAGGACCCTGGGGAGTAGCGAGAACAGGGAGCGACGGGGCAGAAAATGGGCTGGGAAGAGGGATGTATTTCCCCACAGTTTTGCTCCATGTTGGGCAAAAAGGTCTGTCATGGGAACTGGGTGGGCTGACTTTGGATAATCTTTCTAGAAGGCAATTAGAGGGAAAAATAGCAAAATAAAGTTCTCTGCCCCAATTCCAGTTTACTTGCACGCAAAATTGCCTGGCCAGTGTGTTCTTCCTTCCTCCCTCTCACCCTCTCTCCCTCTCTTGCTCCTTCTTTCCTTCCTTCCACCCGCCTCTGTCCCTTCTTCACGCATCTATTCAGCTCCTACGATCCGGCAGGTACTGCAGACCTCAGCACCTCCTGTTCTCCGCTGAGACATCCCACCAGGCGTGAGCCATTGTGTCCCCTCTGCCTTCGCTGGGTCTTCTGCCCTCCCAGCTCTATCAATCACCCCTCCTTTCTGGCCCGGTCCTGAAGCCACCTGTGGCCACCTGTGGCCACCTGTGACCTGGAGACCAAGCAGGTAAGGGCACCTAAATCGCATGATCAGGGTCAGTGGAAGCCTCTGTGGTCCCGCTGAGCCGTGAAAACCAGCCACGTTCCTCCAAGTTCATCCATCACCTACCGCATCCTCTTCTCCATCCCACTGCCCTACCCCTAGCAGCTGAGCTCCTCTTTCACTTGATTCGAGGCTCACCTGCGTGGCGCTGGATGCTTCTCAGCAAGCCTACAGCTGTCTTGTCCTTTGCACACAATTCGTTTCCCCCTGAGCACAAGTGGCTCCTTTATGAATGGACCTCTCACATTTCCTTGCCAAAGGACATATGGAAATTATGAATGCTACAGACTCTCCCTTTCCAGCTCAGACACACATCTACCTGAGGGAGAGGTAGCTACCCCTATTGACACTGATTCTCCATCCTTCCGTTTGGCTATTTAAATGATGCCTTAAACTAATTTCTGTCTCCCTTGCCTCCCAGTTAATCTCTCCATCCTGAGATTCTCAAAATCACTCGTGTCAGAGCTGGAAGGGATCTTAGAAATCAACTAGTCCAACCTTCTCATTTTACAAATGAAGGCAGGTCTTCAGCCAGGACAGGACTAGACTGGAAGCCCAGCACCCCTTTGTCCAGGATGGTTTCCACCCCTCTCTGCAGCACTCTTTCCCCCTCCCTTCCTGGCAAGGCTCCTCTGGAGAAGCCAGGGGATGTCATTGCTCTATCAGAATTATCCGTGCCTCGCCTCCCAGGACAGCATGGGGCAATCTTCCTGGATGCAGTTACCTTCTCAACAGCAGATGCGAGCCTGAGACTCTTGAGCCAGAGCTGGGCACAGGGAAGGGTGCTAGGCAGGCTTCTCTGCTACCCTAGGTTTAGTTATCACCCAGTTTGCCTCGTGGTCTGACTGGTTGTTTGTCCTCAAGTTAGCCCTTCAGTTAAGAGCCACTTAGGGCCTCTACTAGAACAGGACTATAAGGGCAGGACAGAAGGGCCAGTGGAAGGTTACCACCAGCTGCCCCCCAGCACCCACTCTCCCCTTCCTCCTAACAGAACCCCCGTTTCCTGCAGGTGTCCTCCCCTCCCCCAATCAGCCATGTGCTTCTGGGGTCCCAGCCCCAGCTCCCAGGTGAGCCTGAGCGCTCCAAGAGTCATCCCATCTCCCCTGCCAATATGGGATTTGGGACTGGGCAGGTGGTCCAATTCTGACCAATGAAACACGAACTGAGTCCTGGAGTGCGGGGCTCCAGCGAGGGGCTTCTCAGACGAGTTTCCTGTCTCTAGGAGAGGCTGTCCTTCCTCCTCCTCTGGACATTACTGGGTCTGGACATGACACCTGGACCTGCCGCAGCCATCCTGGCTCCATCCTGAGGATGAAGTTGACACCAAGGGCGCAGAGCAGAGATGCAAGGAACCTGGGTTTCCAACGACATCGCTCCAGGATCTGCCCTACCTCTGGACTTACTGTGACACATGATAACACACTTCCTTTTTGGCAAGAGTCCGTTTCATTCCGGATTTCTGTTACTTGAATCTCAGAGCATCCTAACTGGTACCGAGGCCTTGGGGACCCCCTTTGTCTCAGGGCAGGCCCCCAGAGAGGCCTGGCCTTCTCTGCTCTCTAACCCCCTTCTTCTTCTCACGAGGCTGCGTGCTGGTCCCCGGAGACTTGCAGACACAGCTCACCATGCCATTTCTCACATCCTCCCACCAGGCCCCAAGCTCCTCCTGCCACATGGTTGCCGCTATCCCCACTCCGTCTGGGACGTGGTTTTCTTCACTGATGCTCCCTTATTAGCAAATGATCCAGACGCTGGGAAATCGGCGTGTGTCTGTTTGCAGTGTTCTTTGGCATCTTGAACTCTGGGGCCTTCAAGATTCTTCGAGTGCTTCTAGTAATTACAGCCCCAGCAAAGGATGCTGGGGGTGGGAAGAAGGAAGAGGATGGAAGGAACATCATCAAGGTCCCTGTCTCCCCTCCAACTGTATCCTGCCTTCAGAGAGGTGACACAGCTGACGTGTCCCCAGTGTGCTCTGGGCTTCATGGGTCCTTTCTGCAGTTCAACTTGGGCTGATTTGAGCTCCTGAAACCTCCTAAGTCCCGAACACCTTCTTTTTTTCTCAGCTCAGCCTCCTAAGGGTCCTCCGTAGATCACCAGCCGGCTCCTCTCTCACAGGCTCCTGGCAATCAGCCCAGGTCTCTCACTGGGATCCTCCAGCTGCTTCTCTGAAACCTTGTCTCCCATCCACACTCCTCCAGCTTATTCCCCCCACCCCGTCCACCATTGCCAATGTCACCTCCGATGGTGTGAGAGCCTGTAATCTAATCTCTGCTCATAAACTTTTCCATCTCACTGAGGGTCTCCATCCCAAAGCACCTTTTTGCTCTCCGAATTGCTTTCTTCCTCTACTATTATTTACTAATTTAGCTCTGGAAAGCATTTGGGGAAGAGTTCCGGTACCCAAATGGTGCTCCATCCATGTCTCCAGGGCTGGGCCTGTAGTGCCCACCATCCCTGCCCCTTCCCGTCGTCCATCCGCTTCCCTTTCACGAGCCCTCACTGTCTTTCTGTGGTTTCTGTTTCCCATCCACATGTGTGTGCCTCTGGGTCTTGTCTCTGATTCTCCTGTCCTGTCTCTTCTGAATATTAAATCCCCCAAATGACTCAGCCCTCATTTAAAATCCTCTCCTTCCTTGGCTCCAAAATGTTGCTTGGCAAACACCCTCGATTCTCTTGTTTTTATATTTTAATTTGTTTCTTCATTGTTATCTTCTTTTGAGCTGTTTGTAAATTGTTCAGGGGAATGAAAGACTCTGTATAAATTAAGATGAATCAACCTGACTCGGAATAGCAGCTGAGTTTCTCCCCCACCCATCCAAATAAAAATAAGAATGTCTTCTAAACTCACACCTGTAACCCTAATCTTCCCCGACATCCCCCAGATCACTGGATTCCCAGAGTCCTCTTGGATGTCCGTTTGTCTCAGAACTTCTGTCGCTTAAACTCTGACCCCCAACATAATACCAGGACAGGAACCGTTAAAATCTCATGGAGTAGTTCTTACAATCTGGGTTTTATTCAATGAAATAAACACTTAATTACAAACAGCTGTTTTAGCCTAAATTCTAATTACTTAATCTAGCCATCTGTAATTTTAATGATTTTCCACTATTTCTGTTCTTTGCCACGCGATGAATGGGATCGGCACGTGAAATTAGAGGGGATGTGTCTCCCTTCACGACACTGTCTTCTGTCATTGTCATCACCTCTGGCAAGAAGCATGTCTGTCGCTCGCTGGCAGCCACCTGGCGGACACAGCCTGGTGGGCGCAGCACTGAGCTTTTTCCTTTGGTGGTCACCCTTCGGTTCAGCCACTCCCTCTCTGTGCCCTTGGAAGTGGGCCCCCGTTCCAGCGAGCTGCAACTGGAATATCACGGGCCGACTGGGAAGATGAGGAAGACAGGGAGACACACTCCAGTTGGGAGGAAAAGAAATGAGACAGAAGAAAATGCAAAGAAAACGTGGCATGTGGGAGAGAAAGAGGAACAGAAAGAGAAAGGAAGGAAGGAGGTTATGGTGACAGAGGAAAGTGGAAAGGGAAGAGTGAGGGGAGGAGATGAGAAGGAAAAGAGAATGGAACCGATGGAGAGAGGAGGGGAGAGGGGAGAGGACCTTGGAGGAAAGGGAGGGGGAGGAGAGCAGTCCCTCCGAGACAGGAGCGGTTGCAGCCTCTTTAGAAAGCTGGATGGGGCGACAAACCAGGCTGCGCTTTCCTGGAACTGATTCTTTCTCACCTCCCGGCTCCCCAGCAGATGAAAGAGCTGGGCTGTTTGTGCTGGGAATTTACGGGAAGAGGCACAGCTTTGCCAAAGGTAGATGCTGAAGCGAGAAGCCTCGAGAAAGATTTGTTGCTTCCAAGTGAGGAGTTGCTGTATCACCTTCCCTTCAGTGACCACAGAGACCATGGCTGGAAGGTTCTGTAAGCTCTAGTCCAGGCTTCCCTGTAGCACCATCCTCTGGAGGCCCTCGGCAGGCCCCGGCTCTCCTCATTTCTCCTCAGTTTCTTCATTTGTCAAAAAGGGATGCACAACCGCTCTTGTCTGTTACTAGGGTGCCATGAGGAGGAAGACGTCAGGGTGGGATAATTTCAAGCATCAGTGGTTCAGCATTCTGTCCGTTTCTTCACTCCCTGACTCTGAGTGTGTGAACGTGGCATTCTTTGGTCAACGAAATGAGGTGGAAGTCACAGTGTGCCTGTCCTGGGAGCCTAGGACTATGAGGTCTTGTGCATTTCCACTTGCTTTGTTGCTCTCCTGCCACCCCCACGAGCACATGCCAGGATAGCCTGCTGGGTCGGGAGAAGGATGAGAGGCACGTGGAGCAGAGCCATCCCAGCCTAGATCAGCCGACCCCCAGGCATTGAGTGAGCTCAGCCAGATCGGCAGAGCTGGCTGCTGAGCCAGCGTAGACTAGCTGATCCCTAGCTGACCCTCAGATGCACGAGCTACATAAACGTTCATCGCTGTAAGCTGGTGAGATTTGAGGGTAGCTTGTTACACAGCATTTCTGTTGCAAAAGCTGCCTGATGTATTTACTAATGCTTCTCCCAGTGTCTGGCAGATGGGATGTTAAATAAACTCATTCAATGAATAACTGTGAATTGAGGATGGAAGCATATCCCATTTTACCTTCACAACAATCCTCTAACATGGTCAAGCGTAATTGCCCAAAATTAGAGAAAAAAGAATCTGAGGCCCAGAAGGGTTACATAGCTACCTAAGATCACACAGCAAGAAAATAGCAAAGCCAGTGTTTGAATCCAGGTCCTGTGCCTCTAAGGCTAGTGCTCTTTTCAGCACATGTGAGCACAGCCAGAGCTGGCCCTACAGCCCTGTGAGTGGCACTGCCTGGCCTTGGTGTTGGGCCCTTATGAGGCAGGTACCAAGGGCTTCCCACCTGCCAGTTCGTGGTCAATGTGAGCACGAATGGAAGGGCTGAAACCCTCAGAGGGACATCAGCAGTGTGGCACCGGGACCCTTAATTTCACTTGGCCAAAGCCAAATGTGGAACGGTTCGGGTTGGAGAGGAGGTGGCAGGTTTTGTTTTCTCTCCTGATACTGTGCTGTGAGCCTCGGAAGTGTGTCAGCACCTCATTACAATACTGAGTCATGACTGTAAGACCCACGGACGAGACCAGGAGCACAGGGCTGCACTCCTGCCAGGAGGGGTGAGCCTGGTCCTACCCCTACCCTGTGCTTGAGGAAATACTCACTATCCCTTAAGCCCCTGGGGGTGAGGACTCCCGTCTTTCAGATGTTTCGCCCCTGCCAAATCCTTCCTATGGAATCTTCCCTCTTTCAGCTCTAAAATACCCTGTTGGGATGTGCTCTGGAACCTTAAGAGCCTTGCGACTCAAGTTCTCACGCCTCCTTCTCCCATGCGCTTCCCTGATGAAAGCTCCCCGAGCTTTGCATGAGCTCTGACCCTTTGGAAAGTTATGTGAGCATCACATGAGCTGCCTTACGGGGCTTTGGGAGGCTTCAGTGTAACCTGGCTAGGACAGATCTAGAAAGCCACGCCATCTCATCTCCTGAGAACCTGTCATTTAGCAAATGGACACGAGCAGACCTTCCTGAGCTGGCCCACAGAGTAAGGACATCAGGCCCAGTGGAGAACAGCCAGGGAAACCTCTGTCTCCATCACAAATGGAGGGGAAGGAAGCGCAGGGGGGCAACACACGGGTGAAGGCACAAAGGAAGTCTCTCTGGACAAGCTCTACCGGGGACAGTGGTCCAGGGAGATGAAAGGCACTGGACCAGGAGTATCAGAATCTAGCGTCACCTGCAAGAGGCCTGGTGATTGTCCTTGAACAAGAGCCCTGCATCCTCGTCCCTCACCCCCATTCCCAGCCTGGGCTTCAGTCTGTCTGAGAAATGAGGGAACAGATCAGCTAAAGCTCTTTCCAGTGGTGAGAGTCTTGGATCCTGAACTCAGGCGGGTCTTAGCAACAGCATCATCAGGAGTCTGGCCACAGACATCACTAAGTGACCCGTCGGGGCCTCTCTCCCTGCTGACTCCTCCACGCTTGCTGCTCACGGCTCCCCACCTCCCCAAACATGTCCCTTGTGACCACTTCCCAGCATTTCTACAGCCTCTTTTTGAGCTGGGCCCGGAGAAGGCTGGAGTCCAGGGGGGTCTGGCGCACAGAGGGGGCGTGCGTGGCGGCAAAGGGGCACCAGGGAGGGGCTTGGTGGGCACTTACTGCGGGCCCCGTGAAGGGCACATGGTCACAGTTCTCCTGCCAGGACTGGTTGAGGCTCTGGGCAAACTCTTGGAAGAAAGCATGGGACTGGTTGAAAATGGAAAATCCCAGGATGTTGACGCGGTCATCCACGAGGCTGTCCATCCTCTGGAGCGAAAACTCCTGAAAGACGCAGCAGTCAGAGCAGAGCAGGGTTAGGAAGGGAAGAGTGGGGTGGGCTCTGCAGGAGTACAGCTGGGCAGTGCGTTCTAGCCACGTGGACACCATTGCCAGGCGCTCTGCTAGGTGTCAGAGTCCAGAGATAACGGAGAGTTCTTCTTCATGTAGCTCACAGTGTTGAGGTGCCAGGAGGGAGAAGAGAGAAATAAACAGAAAGATGTCTAAGAGAGGCATGTGTATGATGCTCTGGGTGGAGAGAGAAAGAAAAACACAGATGAGATTGTGGAGGCAGGACTGGGTCTGCAGAAGGTGTGACCCATGAGCTGAGTCTTGAAGGATGCCTAGGCGTTTTCTGGGTAGAAAATGTGGATGGACAAAGGCTATTCCAGACAGAAGTCACCATGGATACAAAGGCATGGAGGTGAGACAGTGCGTGGGCGCCTGCAGTGTACTTTGACAGAAGCATCGCTCCTCAAAGTGTGTCCGCAGAATACCTGCCATCAGACTCCCCCAGGTATCTGTAAAAAAAGTGATGATCCCTGCACCCCACCGAACACCAGCTGAATCTGCGTCTCGGGAGCCGAGGCCCAGGAGTCTGCTTTTACAGCAGGGCCCAAGGTTATACGCACACTTCATCCTGTAGTGATGGGACCTGAGGGCACTGTCAGCGGAGGAGTGACAAGGTCAAGTTTCCTAAGAAGGTCTGCAGGTGGGGCTGCGCCTTCATTTGTTATTACTATTGTTTACTCATTTAACACACATTTAAGTGCTTATTATGTGCCAGACACGGGCACAGAGGATGTTCTAGACACAGAAGTTGTGAACAAGAAACACATTTCCTGATGTCCAGGAACTTGCAGCTTCGGGGAAAAGACAGATTGTAAATAGACAAATAAATACATATACTGTCAGATATCTATGGGGGGTTAGGGTGGGGCTGCTACTTGAGATGAGGCAGTCAGAGAAGCCCCATGTGGGGCAGTGACATTTAGAAGCTCAAAGGAATTCTCCCAGGAGGCGTGGCCCTCACCCGATCACCTGACCGGGGCCACGTGTTCACTCAGCTATAACCTGCAGGCGTGAGTCTCACTGAGGCCAGATAGTGTCACAGGGAGAAGAATCTCCCTCCTCAGGCAGGGCTGAGCTCAGAGCCCTGGACTCCCAAGACCCACCTTGGCCCTATATAGGGAAACCAGGCAATTCGGCTCGCCAATTCCCGCTCCCGGAATAATGCCTTCAAATGCGGGTCAGGCCATCCTTGTGCGTTGCATTCACATTCATCACACGTTCATTCCACGTGCCTCGCACACAGCTCTGCGCCCGGTGGGCACATGGTCGTTAGGCCCCAGGACTAAGCCATCTGCCACTAGCCTGACAGGACCGATGGCAGGGGTCTTGGGCTTACTTTGTGGCTGAGCAGAAACACGACTTTCCTTCAGGAGGCCTCCTTGTCTTAAGACTCAGCTGCTCTAGGCCCCTGGCACATCCCCGGCATCCTCCCTCACATCCACAGCCACGGCCAAGCCCTTGGGCCGCAGGCCTGAGCTCTGCCCGGAGTCCATCCTTATTAGCTGCAGCTTGCGGACTGAAGTTACAAAGGCCCCTTTGGAGCCACCAACCCCTGACAGTGTAGAGTGGGGTGAGGATTAAGTGTATTTTGGATCCTGCCACACTCCCGCCAGGGGAACACGGACGTGCCAGAGAACGTATTGATTCATAAGCTGATATTATCTCCTGTCTCCCTAATAGGGCAGCTACCCATGCGCCACGGGCTATCAGCAGACACGAGGGGACAGATGGCTAATGAGAAGAGACGCACCTGGCAAGGGGGAGGTGGCAGGGTGCAGAGCCAGGCTGCTGTCAGGCAACCGAGGGGCCTCCCCAGCTGTGGTTGATGTGGAGGGAGACGTCCCCACTCCCTCGGCTTCCTCGTCGATGTGGGCAGCTCATCACGCCCCGCCCTATCCTCACACGCACAGCCTGGTGGAAGGAGGCCCATTTCAGGAATCCCCGACACTGTGATGTCTACAGACGCACCGTGGCAGTAGAGGGGATACGCGGTAGGGGCTTTGGTGTTCCAATCCAGGTCCCACACTATACTGAAATGTATGACCTTCAGGAAGTATGGCCTTCAGGATCTGGGCTTCAGATCCTCATTTAGTAAAGTGGGTGCAATGACAGCAACCTCAGAGATTGTTCAAGGAACAAGTAAGATGCACGCACAAGGCGTATCACATCTGGCCCAAAGGAAGTGTTCAACACGCGACAGTTACCGAAATGCTACCATGAGATCGCGGGCAGCTTCTGGCTCCCTGCTTCTTTAGTTCCACTTGCCTTGGAAACCTGAGTTTGGAACGTGTTTCCTTGAAATGCACGTCACCGGCAGAGTAAGAATGAATGAATGAATGAATTACAGACACTTAGCGACAGCCCCTCCAGAAGTCAGCCAGCCTGTCTTCCTGCCTTTTAATTCCTACCTTCTCATCCCCTAATTATATCCTATTTTCAAAGGCCCCCTTAAGATAAAAAGATCCAGGAGCTTCCTTGATAATCCATTGCATTTATAATGACCCATGGGAGAGCTTGTAAAAGGACAAGAAAGGGGTGGTGTGTTCTCTTACTGTAATTTCCCAGGACACTCCAGGCTCTATTCTTTAAGCATCCCCACAGTTAGGAAATGCTTCCTTATGTCTAAACACTCTCCTGCTGCTATTGAAGACTGGTATCTAAGCAAATATGGGAACCAGCTGACCACCACCAGTCTGTACGCAAAGAAAATCTAAGCTCTAGTTATTTCTCAGAGCGTGTTCCTCAGGACACTAGCTTTTCCAGGAGGCGTTAACAGGCGTTTCGTGAAAACAAGGTCCCACGTTCAAATGAGGTGAGCAAACACTGCGTGTTCTAGTCACCTTTTCAAGATTCACAATGCACGCTAGCACATTAAAGGGTTAAAGAAGGCCTACAGTAAAGCAGCTTAATTTTGCTCAACCCAGAACTTTCCAAACATACTGACCATGGAACACTTTTCCGCCCCAAATCCATGAATGTCTCGCAGGAGCCTTCTACAGAATGTCCGGCGGGAAATGTTACCCTAAGTATATCCAGGAAAACATGTATCATAACTCCCAAACTAAGTGGTGGAGGCATATCACGTAAAATTAACCAGTTTCAGGATGGGAGGGGAGTAAAGGCCCTCTGGCTCCTGTCGTCCACCATGAGCTCTAGCCAAGCCTCACTCAGGTGCCCTGTGCTCCCCCAGCCACGCCGCCCGGCTGGCTGTGACCTTAACCGAAATGACAAAGTGTTAGGAGCCCTGGGGTGGATCAGGTTCTCACGGGGACCTTGATTCTCTTCTTATAAATGTCCCGGGAAGGAAAATCTCAAGGTCCCCACTCCCAATGGCAGTGGATTCCATCATCACCGAGAGACCGGGGGAACCAGGGTGAAGAACAGAGCCAATGGCCGCCTGGTAAGGCCGAGTGGTGGCACAGAGACCAAAATCAAGTCTTCAATTACCCCAAGAGCGCTTGCCTTTGTGACGGTGCTTGTGGTGCCAACATATTTTATGCCTGTGTCTTCTTGCGCCCGAGGCCTGTGTTTTCCTGAGAGCAGGGATGTGTCTGCCCCATTTTCGAACCCCACACTGCACCCAGAATAGTGCCCGATGCCTAGAAGTTGTTTGGTAAATATCAGTCAAGGCTGTTGATGGAAGACGTTTCAACACCCTGGGGTCCTCCCTATGCCTGACTCCGCTCATGGTCTCACCCCTATAGAAGGTATAAGAACCTGCGCAGAACTGGTACCACCCCTTGATTGCCTTCCGGAAGTTACATTATTATGTTTTGAAAGGCAAATCCCTGACAGCTTGTTTTCTTATCACTGGGCTTCCTCATTTAAAAGGTTTTAAATGTGCACACATTTGTGTATGTGTGAGCATACGTGAGCATGTTTGTGTGTGTGTGTGTCCTTCTGTATACAGTGATCTTCAAGGGACTGAGTAACTGCAATTAAAGGTCACGTCATGGCCACAAGTGAATACAGGGGAGTGTTACCTGGAATGAAGGGTGTTCAGAACAGGCCTGGAAGGAACGCGGCACGCGTAAAGGCTTGAGAGCCACGTGGGTGCTGTATCTTAGCTGAGTGACCCTCACTTTCTCCAGCAGCTGTGACATGTCCAATGTCCTGGTTTGCCCACCGGCGTCCACTCACCGGCCCGTTGCAGGGGCCACTCCACGGCCCTACAGCCTGCGCATCCACCAGGCCAGGAGGAAGGGCAGGCTGTGAGGGGGGAGGGGAGGGGGGAGGGGGCAAGGTCAGCCGACTTTGATCCAGACTCGGCTCCTATACTTGACTTTAAGGAGAAAAGCAGGAAGCCAAAGCACAGGTCCAGACCACGTCCTGGGGTCAAGTCCATCTCCTAACCCTTTGCTGCCTAGGCCTGGGTCCAGGTGAAATGGGGAAGTGGGGGAAAGGCATTGTATTCTCTCTGCCCAGCAGCCCCTTCTCCCTTATTTCTTTTCCCTGTTTCTAACCCACCTAGGGCATGACTATCGCCTGGGACACTTAAGCTAGACACTTCAAAGGCAGCCTCAAGCCCCGCTTCCTTTAACTGGTCAATCCTTTCCAATCTGTCTCCTAAATGTCTCCTGAATCTGTCCCTTCCTTTCCAATCCCACCAGGTCAGGCCTGCATCATTTCTCCCTTGCAGTCGCCCATTAAGCGAACTGCCCCTCTGATCTCGGGAGACGTGGCCACTACATGGCACAACTCCCAGCTGCCATTCACATCGATGGTAATGTGAATGGCGCCCCCTGGAGTTGTGCCATGTGGCAATCTCATCAGGAGACAGCAGGATATGGTAGAAAGAGATTTCGAAATAAGACAGTCCTGGGTTCAAATCCTGTCTCGTCACATATCGGTTGGGTGATCTTGGGCACGCCGGTAACCTCTCTGAATTTCGATCTGCTCACCTGTAAAATGCAGATAAGGACAACCACCTTGCAGGGCTAATTCACACATAGTGCAGTCCATCCTCCATGCTGCCTCTTCTCCTTCCTTCTCCTGGTCTCCACACTCTAGCTGGGTCCTGACAAAGGGAACTATCTGGCCTGGGGGCTTCTCTTGCCTTCTCCTCTCCCCCCTCGCTCTGCAAGAAGCTATCCTTAGCTCCTTGTCAAATGAGAAAAGTTTGGCTAAGCAAGTCACCATGAGGTGCTAAACTGCTTGCTGTGGCTATTTGTGTCGAGACAGAAGCCTTGAGTTGAAGCTCCAGGTCTTCCAACTATACATAACTCCAACAAAGCAAAAATTATAATAATAATAACTGAGACCATTTATTGACCACCAACTGTGTGCCTGGCAGAACTAAGCACTTCACATGCGTGATCTCAATCCACCCTTACAGCAGCCCTATGGCATGAGTTTTCAGCGCCAATTTATAGCTGAAGGAGCAGAGACCCGGAGGAGTGAAGTGGCTTTCCCATGGCCACACAGCTGTAAACAGACCCAGACCCAGTGCTCTATGTGCTTGGACCACTTGCTCACCACCCTGAGTGGGGCACCAAGGGGCAGAGGACACTGTGGGTTCGTGCTGATTGTGCCGTAAAAGAGCTGGTAAAATAGAGTTAAATTCATTTCAGAATACACACAACTCGACTTTAAGAGCAGTGGCTTCTTTTTTTTGCGGTACGCGGGCCTCTCACTGCTGTGGCCTCTCCCGCTGTGGAGCCCAGGCTCCGGACGCGCAGGCTTAGCGGCCATGGCTCACAGGCGCAGCCGCTCCGCGTCATGTGGGGTCTTCCCGGACCGGGGCACGAACCCACGTCCCCTGCATCGGCGGGCGGACTCTCAACCACTGCGCCACCAGGGAAGCCCATGATTGATAACTTTTAACTTTCTCACCCCGGGAGCACTGAGAACACCAAAAGATTCCAATTTCTTAAGCCATTATTAAGAAGCTGGAATGATGGAAGACATCCTCAAGACTACATCACTCCTAAACTTGAACTTCTTATTGTTCCACCCCAATCTAATCCCCTCCCTTGGTTGCCTACCTGTGAATGTGACCACTATTCACCCATCATTCAGGCTAGGATCTGGAATTCACCCTCCACTTCTCCCATTCTCACACACCTCATCTCATCCATGTATGCACGCATGCAGTCAGTCATTGTCACTGGAAACATTTCATCTCCTTAACGTCTCTTGAATTTGTCCCCTGCTCTCCATCCCTGTCGCCTCTACCTCAATTCATATCTTCACCAGCTTATTCTTGGACTACAAACGAATTTTGGTTTCCCCTCCTCCAGTCTTGCCTTTCTCCAGGTTCCTCCTTCATGCTATAGCTGGAGAGCTCTTTCTCAACTATCCATTTGATCACGCATCCCTCTCCACCTCCCAATGCTGCTGACTGCACACGGGACAAAACCAAACTCCTGGACATATCTGTCTTTTCACGCTATGACTCCTGTCTACCCCCTGCTCATTCTTCACCTTGACCTCCTCCATCATCCAAGAACTGGCCGCTGTCCTCACAGGTATACCTATCATCACTTAAAGATTTTTATCACATGGGTTTGTTCAAAGCAACTTCCCAAGGACTGGGTGCTATTGAAGGCAACTGTACTTACATTACCAGCAGCTACCCAGGTGCAGAGCTTATGGAAAGAAGTCAGGGCTGGTGACTGAATGAATTGAGGAAGGGAACACCTGTCAGGCTCTTCCTCATCTTACCGCATGGGCAGCCTGGTCCTCTCTACTTTCAAGGCTCTTTCATATGGCTATAGCCATTCATTTTCCCCTGGGACCCAAGGTAGGGTGGAGGCCAGGACCCAGACCCTTGTCTTATAAGTGGCCTTGTAGTCTTTCTCAGGAAAGCCCCAAAGCCACCAGGAGTCCAGAATCTCCTGGGTACGCTCACATCCTCTCCCTCCCTCCAGGGACCTGTCTATTTATCTGCATCAAAGCCTGTGCTCTCAGCAGACTAGGTGATTGCTTTTTGTGTAATAGGTCTTTGAAGAAAGGAGCAGCTGGGAGGCTAATTCATACCTGTCAGTGAATTCCAATTAATGGGAGATCTGGCCCTAAAACTTCCGGCTCCCAGCTCTCCTGGCTTCTTCTCCCTGCGTGTCTCCTATTCATTTATCTCCATGATCTGAGCATGTTACAGCCCTCCCTCCCAGGAACCCTGTCCCTCCTCTGCTTTTCTTTCCCGACATGAGTCCACAAACAGGACTTCAAAAGCAGACCGTATTCTCTTGTTCAGCATTCTGTTGTCTGTACCTTACTCTGCGTCTGTGCTTAGCAAGTGCTCACGCATTCATTAAATGAATTCACGTTCACCAGCAAACGCCCATCAGGGTGGGACCACCTTTACCAGGAAGAAGGAAGACAGAGGCCAGGGGGGAGAACCCTCCCACCTCTCCCCCAGCAGCTCTGTCTTCATTTTGTCTTTAGAAGACTTTTGCGCCGCTGGGGCTAAATAAGTGGTTACTAACTATACAGCCGAAACCTCAGTAGATCAGACTGACACGAGCAATGGTGGAGGCTTTGTGCTCTCCCCTTGGGCTGGGGGCGCCACTGCTTTTCCGAAGGCCTGCTTCCTCTGTCAGGCATTGATTCCTCACCTCTGAGGCCCCCTGCACTCAGGATCCACTGATCAGGCCTTCTGTCTACACGTCAGGTACTAAACCTCTCTCTTTCCAGGTCCCAACTCATTAGCCGCAGGCATGTAGAGACCCAAGGCACCCCTCCCCATCTCAGCAGGGGTGTTAGGAGTTGTTGAGGAAGACGAGTGACACTGTCAGTCAGCAGCCTCGGCCACCTCCCCATTCTGCAGCAGGACCAGTGAGGGGCTCCTACAGGGGCTGGGCGTCTCGCTGCCTACGACACGCTCGAGATCACTCAGGAAGTATGTGACTAAGGCAGGACCGGGACCTGAACCACCGGGCAATCAGACGGGTTCCCACAGCAGGAGGGAAATGTACGTAACAGGAGATTTTTCAGATCTTGGCCATTTTTGCCTCATTCTGCAAAAAAACAAAAACAAACCAAAAAATCCTATCTCTGTCAAGGTACATCTCCTTAGTGGCAAGAGGAGGCAAGTCCCAAACAGTGGTGAGCACAAGTGCCAGGGGCACAGAGAGGGGTGGCCCTTCTCTCAGAATGCCTGTCTATTTTCCCAAGCTGCGAGCTAACTGCAAGCTGAGGCCTGAAAGGTGAGCGGGAGTCAGCAGGTTAGGAGGTGGAGCAGCTTCTAAGACAGAGAAAGCCCAGGATGCACGGAGCCCTGAGGAGTGAGCGAGGCAGTGGCTCCGTGCGGGGCCCTGCAAGCCACCCCGTCTGGCTGGGGTGCTGGGCTACGGGGAAGGGTGCAGGTAGAGCCCAGAGGTCTGTTCAAAAGGGGCTGCTTTGGACTTTATCCTGGGGGTGATGGGGAGTTATTGCAGGGTTTTAAGCAAAAGAGAGGTATCATTAAAAGTAGTTTTAGGGTTTCCCTGGTGGCACAGTGGTTGAGAGTCCACCTGCCGATGCAGGGGACACGGGTTCGTGCCCCGGTCCGGGAAGATCCCACATGCCGCGGAGCGGCTGGGCCCGTGAGCTATGGCCGCTGAGCCTAAGCGTCCAGAACCTGTGCTCCGCAGCAGGAGAGGCCACAACAGTGAGAGGCCTGCGTACCGCAAAAAAAAAAAAAAAAAAAAGTGGTTTTAGAAAGATCTTAACTCTGGGCCAAGATAAAAATCCAGCTTTGAAACTCACAGGAGAGGCGTCCACCATGTGGGTGATGGCTGGAGGCTTCAGCTGGATGGGCAGGTGTCATGCTTACCACTGGGCTGTGAACGGGAGCTGTCAGCACCACAAACACAGGGCCGGGGGAGCCTCAGATGGTGATTCATTGAGCGGTTGGTGCCTTTGACACTGAGGGAAGCCTGATGCTGGGGAGAGAGGAGCTGGATTGCTTAATAATAACAACAGCATTTGCTATTCCTAATGGCGCTTGTAATACAATCACACTTATAATGTAATAATAATACGATTTGCCATAATGTCTTTTCTGCTCAGTTTCTTTATGCTTTCCAAACATTCATTACATCCCAAACACTCTTCTCAGCAGGGCCCAAATTCCTCAGTGCCAGGATCCCCTGAGGTAGCTGCAGCATCCCAAGGGGGCTCAGTTTCCCCTCTGCAGAGCACCAAAGGCGTCGAGGGGCATGCCCCGCCAGAGCCCCGCAGTGGGCCAGCAGAGGGAACCTGGGTCTACCATCTATACTGTCAGGGGATGTACCATTTCCTGTCCTAAGAGACTCCAGGGCCTTCCTCCTGCTTCCCTGGCTCTCCATTCACCAGGTGACTGGGGGGAGGGGGAGGGAGAAAATGAAATAAACTAATTCACATGATCAGTGCACGGAGTAGGCAGGATTCTAAGATGACTCCTGCCAGGATTCCATGCCCCCCACACACACACAATCCCTAGGAATGTGACGGTGTGATGAATTTGACTTCTGTGATTAGGTTATGCTGTATGGCACAGCTGACTTTAAAAGAGGGAGATTATCCAGGCACACTAGCCCTTTAAAAACAGTTTTCTCTGGCTGCTTGCGGAAGAGGAAGTCAAAGAGATTCAAAGTATGAGAAGGCCTGGACTAGAGGGAGATTCTCTGTTGATGAAATGGAGACATCACAGAGGGCATCATGGCCAAGAAAGGGATGAGATGGAGGGGATGGAGGGGTCACGGGCAAGGACCGGAGAGTGACCTCCGGATGCTGAGAGTGGTCCCTAGGCAAGAGCTCGGAAGAAAACAGAGATTCCAGTCCTGCAACCGACCACAAGGATATGAATTCTGCCAACAACAGGAATGAGCCCGGATGAGGTCCCCGAGTTCCTGATGAGAACGTGGCCGGCTGACACCTACATTTCAGCCTGAGCTGAGAGCCCAGCCGTACGGTGCAGACATCTGACCTACGGAGCTGTGAGCCAGTCGCTGGTGAGGTTTAAGCTGCTAGCTTTGTAGTAGTCAGTTTCACAGTAATAGATAACTCAAACAGCACAGGAAAGCAATAAAGATCAGTTTGTTAAGGACAAGATGTGGGTAGGGAGGTGAAGGGCAAGTTCTCCGCTGGACCACTTGTTGATTGAATGACCTCGGATGAAGCTTTCAGATTTCTCTGGGCCTTAGTTCCCTGCTTGGTGGAACTGGAGCCTTGTAGTGATATTTTGAGGATTTAACATCTTGAACATAAATTTCCTGGTATGGTGTCTGGCACATCGCTGGAACTCGGGGGGGATGATGATTACAATACCAGGTTGTGGAAATGGGTAGATTTTTATGATCAGACTCTTGATTGTGGATTATTGGGAATTACTGGATCACTGGACAGAGGCAAGGCTGGGGCATCTCTCACTGAATTAATGGGACTATCCATGACAGAGGTCAAGGCAGGTCTCCCCTCTCCCAAAGCTCTATTAGGCAGAAGGCGCGAGCAGTCAGAGGGGGACGTTTCCATTACGTTTCTAGAAATACTGAGTCAGCGTAGTCCCCAGAGTCTAGTTCTTATTTCAATTTGATTTATCTCACAGGTGCAGTCTGGTGCAGCCTGTCAGCAACACACACACAGGCATGGATGTGGGAGAGCGAGAAGAGAGAGAGAGAGAGAGAGAGAGGGAGAGAGAGAGAGCGTGTGTGTGTGTGTCGGGGCAGATGCAAGGAATGAGCTTCAATTCTGTTAAATGGATGATACCCAAATATCTCCAAACGTGGTTCTGGGAGTCCCGTGGGACCTGTGTTCACTGTCACACTGTTTGTCAAATGTGAGTAAAGGGGCTGACAGATAATTGGTTCCTCCAACGCCAGGGTTTCTTCACCTCCACCAGGGTTTCCACACCCCCTATTGAACACTCCTTCAGTTTCTACTGATTTTCCTGGCAATATTCATTCTGCTCTCATACCCCTTGCCGCACGCCGTTAGGGATCAAGTGTATTTGGAAACTCCTGCCTCACCTTAAATAGCCAGGTCTCACTGTGAGGCCCAGGTGCCGGGCTCCTGTTCCCCAATCCAAGCCCTGGCTGGGATGCTCTCTTTAGGCCAGTGGTGCCCATCACCTTGAGGGGAGAATGGTTGACAGCTATCCAAGTGAGCCTGGAGTGACTCTGGCATTTACGACCAGCTACCACCACAAGAAAGGTGTCAACTTAGGTTCACTTGTGACTCCCATCTTCCTTCTTCACCTGCCTTACGCAGGACAGGGAAGTTGGCAATTGGCTGCCTGTGTGGAGTGATGTGAAGGCTCTGAAGGTTTCTCCCCGCCTCAAAATACCTTCTTCACTAAATCTACAGTCTCCCATAGGATCCACTTCCTTGGTAAAGGCTTTGGTTAAAAAGCAAAGGTCTGAGGCATTAAGCTGTGTGTTTAGAATATCCCCCTTCCCCCCACCCAACCTAGCTAACTATTAATTCTTTAAGGCCACTGGGTGTGGCCTCGTCCAGCAAGCTTTATATGAGCTGGCCAGGCTCACAGGTAATACTCTGTGCATATCTTCATCATTTTAACCCACTGCTTTACAATCATCTGTTTGGGTTTGTCTGCCCTCCTAGTCTGACCTCCTCAGAGAACGGACTTGTTCATTGTTGCCCCTGACCTGCAGCCCAGTAAGTGCTCAATTGATGTTGACCAGTGAATGCATGAAATTTGGAGAGGAGACCTCTCCCGGCCACTTCTGACCACTGTGAGAGCTAAGTCACTTTGCCGCTTCAGTTGTTTTCCCTCAACTGTAAAATGACGAGATTCAGTTAGATGCTCTCAAAGATCCCTCCAAATTCAATGCTGTCATCAGCCATTCACATATTGGCACGAACTGGATTTTCAGTTTGAGAAGGCCCGTTGTCCATCAGGGCTCCGAGGAGGTGGCCTGGATGCGGGACACAGGACAGCTCCTTCTGGGCAAGAGGGTGTGAGAGGACCAGACACTCACGAGCCAGGGGTGCTGCCCACCAGGGTGGGGTGGAGGGGACTAGGACAGCAGAGGGCACTGGAGGGACAAGCCAACCGGATAGGGACACTAGAACCCATGAAGAGGAAAGCCACCTGCTTCATGTGCCAGGAGAATCCATCCAGTCATTTACTACCGATTCATCCAGTCCATAATGTTGACAGAATTGAAGAGTTGAAAGGTCTTTGGAGATCCTTTAGTTTATCCCCAGGGGAGAAAGGTCTTGTCCAAGGTCACATGTGGTCAGTTAGTGGGACAGCCAAGAATAGCCCTTGCACCTGCCAATGCCAGCTTCTAATGCTGAAAAGTCCAGCAATTTTGCAGAGTGGATGGAATGTCATCTGACAGGACCCTTCCTCTGCCGGCCCTGGCTTCCCTCTCTCCATTACACGCCCCTGCTCCAGCCATGGCAGGCACCGTGCTCTTTCTTTCTCAAGCCTACAATGCTTACCTCTGTCCACATGTCACCCTCCCACGATCCTTTCTAACCTTCCCTCAATAAACCATTCAAAGGAAGCCATATCTGCAAACCTCTCTCCCAGTTCCCAAAAAAGCACTAAATACTCCCTCCTCTGGGCTTCCACACCTTGCCTTTATAGAGCTCTTCAAGCCACATCCTACTGCTGCTTGCATTCCCAGCACACAGTAGACACGTGATAAACGTTTGCTGAATAAGTGGAGTTGACTTTAAGCATTTTCCATAGGTAAGTCGCTTAATCATGACTAGCTAATGTTTTTTATTTTGTTTTGTTTTTGTTTTTGCGGTACGCGGGCCTCTCACTGCCGTGGCCTCTCCCGTTGCAGAGCACAGGCTCCGGACGTGCAGGCTCAGTGGCCATGGTTCACGGGCCCAGCCGCTCCGCGGCATGTGGGATCTTCCCGGACCGGGGCACGAACCCGCGTCCCCTGCGTCGGCAGGCGGACTCTCAACCACTGCGCCACCAGGGAAGCCCGCTAATCATTTTTAATCCCATAACTTGGGCCAAGGGACTCCCAACTGTCAGCCAGTTTCCCCAAATGCAAATTCAGAAAATAAGTTTCAGTCAATGCTTCCTGAATCTTTTTCCAATTCTCCCTGCCATTCCCCCTGAATACATCCCCCTCTACCAAGAGCCTAGTTCAGACAACAGACACAAGAGGGTTGGCAGCCAGAGAGCACAATTCTGGAGTAATAACTTCTCCTTAAGATGCTGTTGTACCCATGTACGCCCAGGAGACATCCGTCACTGCCAGATATGCCACCTCTCCGGGTCTGCATTTGGTAGCAGGGGTGCCTGGGAAGCTCAGACAGACACATGGGGAGCTTTCACTCCATTACTCTTTTCCTAGTTGCACTAAAAACATATTCACTCACCAAAGTGTACTGTATTATGCAGAGTGGTTCTCTTAAAAGGCACACTAAAGGTGAAATATGTAGATGGTCTTAATAATTTTACAATAAACTACACTTTAGAACCAATTGCTCTGGCACTGGAAAGTTGTCCGACTGATGGATTGTAGCTGTTGGCTAGCTGTGTGTGTGCGTGTGTGTAGGGGTATGTGTGTGTGTGTGGGGGGGGGTATGCTTTCAGTAAAAGACCGCAAGATATGAAAGACGCTCACGTACCGTGGGAACTGTAGTTCTAACTACAATTAGGCGAGAGACCAATTATGAAATGTCTCTGATAACAACTTTGGCGTTTTGGAAAGCTAGAGGCAGTAAACCAGGACACCAAGGTCTAAGCGTGAACACACTCAACAGGGAAGTGGGAAAGAGGGGAGAAAAGGGAGTAATGTTTACCAGCAGCCCACTGAGGATTAGAAACCTTCCATGTTCCTCACAAAATGATGTTATAGGAATTACCATCCCCATTTTACAAAAGGGAAAACTGAGACTCCAGTAGGTTAACGTGCCATGTGTGCATCTCATGTATGGCAGGGCCCAGATTCAAACTCAGGTCCTCTCTGATCTGAGTCCCCGGCTGCCTCCTTTAAGCCATGTTTCCATCCTCTGTGTCAACACAGCCATGAGGCTCACCAAACCTCACGTGCCAAGTCATGGGGACAGCGGAGAGGACTAGATAATTTCATAATGACCTTGAAAACCTGAAGTAGAGGTTTTGTTTCAAAGACCCTTGGGTTCTGGCTCCATGAGTCTGGTGCCAGGTGCTGGCCTGAAGAGGCCACTTGACCCAGGCTGACCCAGGCATGGTGTGGCCAGTAAAAAAGTATGATCAGTCTTGGTGCCAACGCTGGGCCTCAGGTTTTGACACCTCCCTCACCCATCAGAACCCCCTGAAACCCTGTATCTTAGATCCTGAATGAAACCGCCCTTCCCGGTCTTGCACATACCTAACTTCAAATCTGTTCAGCCCAGAATGGAGGAAGGGCATTCCAGACCGACTAGTTACCACGTGGGCTATGAAAATGCCAAGGCATCCTCGGGAAAGGGGGGGCCGGGCCCAGCTCCTCCTGCCTAAGCTGTGGAACTTTGTGCTCATGGGCTTAGCTGGGATGAGCTAATTCCTACTGGATGAAGGAGATGAGCCATCTCACCCGGCCACCCCTCCTAGTCCAAGACCTCTATCATGTCATGAACTTCTCCATTCATTGACTCAATACGTATCGATTGTGTGCCAGTAGGTGACTGGGGTACAGTGATGGACCAGTGATGGTCTTGCCTTTACGAAGTTCAAAGTCTGGTGGAGAGGTCAGATATAGAAGGAGGAATTCCCACGAGATGGATGCTACAAAATACGGAAGACAAGGCGCTGTGAGAGCGTGTAACAGCAGACTCAACACAGCGGGTGTCAGGGGAAAGTTCTTTAGGAAGCGACATTTTAGGAAGACCTAAAAGATGAATAGGGTTGGTCCGTCAGGGGATCAGGAGAGCAGGACGGTGAGCATTCACGTTCTCTGGAATCATTTGTTTCTTCCCTCCCTGTCTGCCCCGGCTCCCCTTTCTGTAATAATTTTAGCAACTTCAGTTACTTATGGCTAATCTCTCTGATCAACCTCTAGAAAAATAAACACAGGCTCAGTCTGCTTGACAATAACATGGACCCAGAGGAGAAAAATTGGCTGCATATATCCATTCTGCCCAAACAAGATAGAGACTAGGGCATGGAGGGGTTATTTCTGCAAGACTCAGAAGGACCTGGCTACTCCTTGGGAATCCACGGAGCTGTTAGTTTCTACTGCTTCCAGGGCCCCATGGGCCCTCGATCCAATGGATCATCCTCCCCTCTCTCCAGGAAACATTCCCAACCACAGGGTGCTATGAATTGTAATGCCCTCAACTATGTGTAGGATGAAATAAGTCCAGAGCTGGAAAGACCCTCAGAGATCACCTAATACAACATCATAATTTTCAGATGAAGAAGCTGAAGCCCAGCGAGGAGAAATGGCACGTCTAGATAAACGCAGTAGAGTGAGGTGGCTAAGAGCTAACTGCCTGGGTTTGTGCTCTGGCTCTACTACCTTGTACAGAGTATCAAAACTTTATGAGCCTCAGCTTTCTCATCTCTAAAATGGGGATAAAACAGTGCTCTGCTCGAGTTGTTGTGTGAGGTTTAAACGAGAAAATAACTGAGAAGCACTTATTACAGAGCCTTGCATGTAGAAGGTAGTCAATAAATATCAACTATCACTGTTACTATGTCACCCAGCTATTTAGTAGAAGGGCCATAACTAGAAGCCACAGCTGCTTCACTGTCCATCCTCTGCATGATGAGGCCTCCTGCTGATGCAACCCTTCCTCATGCACATGTAACCCTACAGGTGCTGGTATAACCTTGTCCCATGCAGGTGTAACCCTACAGGTGCTGGTGTAACCCTTCTCCATGCAGGTGTAAGCTTTCAGGTGCTGGTGTAACCCTTCTCCATGCAGGTGTAACCCTACAGGTGCTGGTGTAACCTTGTCCCATGCAGGTGTAACCCTACAGGTGCTGGTGTAACCCTTCTCCATGCACGTGTAAGCTTTCAGGTGCTGGTGTAACCCTTCTCCATGCAGGTGTAACCCTACAGGTGCTGGTGTAACCTTGTCCCATGCAGGTGTAACCCTACAGGTGCTGGTGTCACCCTGCGCCATGCCTTCTGACACCCAGCCAGCACTTGGCCCCTTCTCTCTAGATTCCCCAAAGGAAAAAACTCTGAGATGCCGGTGCCTCTATACAAACAGCACTACCCTCCAGCGTGCTGGTGGTGGCATCAAGAGCATGGCGCTCTAGCCTTATCTGTGGCAGGAAAATGAAACGGTGGTCACCACATCCAGCGAGCCATGCTGCCTGCAATGTCGGTGGAAGCCCAGGTGGCCCACTGACCATACAGCTCCCTGCTTCCGGTGCCCACTTACTACCTTTCCTTGACATTTCATGATTCTGGCCCTGACCCTGAATCTCCACACTTCTCCCTGCCAAGGCAGCAGCTCCCTCCTTTGGCACAGGGCTCATCTGTGCTCGCTGACAATAGATTAGGGTGATTTTCTTTTCTTTATTAGGCAGTGCCTACAAATCTCCCTGGGTTCATTAGTAGCTGGATAATTCTCCCAGATTTATTAGCTCAAATTGCACTTCCTCCTTCACCTCTTCTCTTCAGATGACATCTCTGCTCTCTCAGCAGCCGACTGGGCTTTGCCCAAAGGCCCTTAATTCTTCACGTCCTTTATCCAAACTACCATCAGTCTTGCGGAACAATGGTTCCTGCAGCCAAACCCGGAGGCTGACTGGAGGACAGAGACTCCTTCCAGACTAAAGAGCGGAATGAGCCCAGAGAATCTATACCTGTCCAGTGCAGTCCCCAGCTGGAAGTGCCAGACAGGACCGTCAGGCCAGCGGTCCCCCTGGGCAAGACCATTCGAGGTGCAGACCCTTTTAGTTATAAGGGAGCTGACGCCTTTATAATGAAGTGCTGATCGCCACGGATACAGTCAGTTAGCCTCTAAACAGACATGCCAGGGCTTGGGATGCTAATTGCTTTTCCAGCATACGCAAAAGAGACGTATGATGGTCACTAATCATTTAATGATGTGGCAGATACGGGTAGCGGATCAGCACACTCATCTCCTCTTCTCCCTGGACACATGGTACGTGATGTTTCCCCATCGCACTCTCGGTCGGTGTGAGTACGTGACTAAATTCTCGCCAGTGGGATTGTGAGGGGAAATACTTTGTGCCACTTCCAGGCCTGGCCCCCAAAGCCCTCCTGCGTCTGATCCTTTACGTTTTTCCCCATTCCTGGCCTCTCAGAGGACACATTAGAAGCTAGAAGAAGCCTGGGCCCCCAGATGACATTCTGGAAGGCTGCCTGATGATCAGGAACACACTTGGGGGACTTCAGTTGAGTGAGAAATATACATCTACTGTGTGAAGCCATGGGATTGGGGTTTATCTGTTAAAGCAGTTGGCATTGCCTACTGGATACAAAGTGTTATCCATCGCTATTTTAAAATTTTACCGACATCTCTTGAGATGGATATTATTATTCACATTTTACATATGAGGAAACTGAGGCCCCCAAGAGCATCAGGGCGCACAGCTAGGAAGCTCCCGAACTGGGGATTTTCACCAGGTCTGATGGACTCAAGGACTGGTTTTTACACACCAGCTTCTTTCTCCCATTATAAAGCTTCTTAATCAGGACTCTCAACTTCAGCCACGTGGTCTTGCTTCTTTCAGTTGGAAAACTCCAAATAGAAATAAGAAACACATCTGAACACTTCATACCATTAAGATGGCTATTATCATAAAAACAAAAAATAACAGGTTTTGGTAGGATGTGGAGGAACTCAAACCCTCATACATGACTGGTGGGAATAAAAACTGTACGGTTAGAAAGGCGTTTGGCTGTTCCTAAAAAAGTAAACATAGAATTACCATATGATCCAGGGATTTCACTACTAGATATATACCCAAGAGGATTGAAAGCAGGACTCGATCAGGTATTTGTTCACCTATGTTCACTGCAGCACTATTCATAATAGCCAAAAGGAAGAAGCAGGGGGCTTCCCTGATGGCGCAGTGGTTGAGAGTCCGCCTGCCGATGCAGGGGACACGGGTTCGTACCCCGGTCCGGGAAGATCCCACGTGCCGCGGAGCGGCTGGGCCCGTGAGCCATGGCCGCTGAGCCTGTGCGTCCAGAGCCTGTGCTCCACAACGGGAGAGGCCACAACAGTGAGAGGCCCGCGTACCGCAAAAAAAAAAAAAAAAAAAGGAAGAAGCAACATAAGTGTCCACATGATGGATGAAGAGATAAAGTGTGGTATATACATAAAATGGATTATTATTCAGCCTGAAAAAGGAAGGAAATTCTGACACACAGAGACCCCTGAAGACATTATGCTAGGTGAAGTAAGGCAGGCACCAGAGGACAAATATTATAATTTCACTTACATGAGGCACTTAGAAGAGGCAAATTCATAGAGACAGAAAGCAGAATGGTGGCTGCCAGGGACCGGGAGGAGGAGGGATAGGGAGTTAGTGTTTAACGGGTATAAAGTTTCAGTTTGGGAGGATGAAAAATGTTCTAGAGATGGATGGTGGTGACGGTTGTACAACAATGTGAGTATACTTATTGCTACTGAATGAACTTTTTAAAATGGTAAATTTTATGTATATTTACCACTATAAAAAAAAGAGTTAAAAAAAGAATGAAGTTGTGATACATGCTATAACATGGATAAACCTAGAAAACATGCTGAGTGAAATAAGCCAGACGCAAAAGGACAAATATTACGTGATTCCACTATTATGAAATATCTAGGATAGGCAAATTCATAGAGTCAGAAAACAGATTAGGAGTCATCAGGGCTGGGGGGGGAAGGGGAATGGGGAATTACTGCTTAATAGTTAAAGAGCTGGGGCTTCTCTGGTGGCGCAGTGGTTGGGAGTCCGCCTGCTAGTGCAGGAGACACGGGATCGTGCCCCGGTCCGGGAAGATCCCACATGCCGCGGAGGGGCTGGGCCCGTGAGCCACAACTACTGAGCCTGCGCGTCTGGAGCCTGTGCTCCGCAACGGGAGAGGCCGCGACAGTGAGAGGCCCGTGCACCACTATGAAGGGTGGCCCCCGCTCGCCACAACTGGAGAAAGCCCTCGCACAGAAACGAAGACCCAACACAGCCAAAAACAAACAAATAAATTAATTAATTAAAAAATAAATACCCTTCCTTATTTAAAAAAAAAAATATTTAAAGAGCTTCTGTTTGGGGTAATGAAAAAGTTTTAGAAATAGGTAGTGATGATGGTTGCACAACATTGTAAATGTAAGTAATGCCACTTAATTGTAAACTTAAAAATGGTTAAAATGGCAAATCTTACGTTCCATATATTTTACCAGAATAAAAACGTTCAAAAAACAAAGAAAGCAACAAATCTGGATAAAGGCAGGAACCAGTTTCCGAGGTCACTCATGCCTCTGTGTCCTTTGTGTCTTTGCAGAATAATTTTCTTGTTCACCTTGCTTTGTCCCTTAGTTGGTCCATCTTACTCTGGCCTGGACTCTTGACCCCTTACCTTGGCCAACCACCAGGACCTGCCTCCTTCTCGTTCCTCTCCAGATCCCTGGCCAGGTGCATATCCAGGTTCTCAATTTACCATAAAAGTTCTCATGATTTGGACCCCAGGAGCTGACCCTCTGGCTGGGTTCCCGCCTTAGCCAGGTGCCTTCAGGTGACCCATTCCTACCTGTTCATCAGAGGTTTGTACCCCTGATGGGACTGACTCCTGACCCATCAGAACCAGAAGCAGGGACAAGAAGCTGTTTCACGGATCAAACCTCTGACGCCAGTACAAACTACGCCAGATTCTATTTCGAAATAGAGATATAAGTAAAAGACCTGGGTATTTGTTTGCTGTTTGCTATGACTGTCTGCCCTCAGCGGCTCCCAACTTCCTGTACGTGACTTCTTCCTTTGTTCTGCGGCGAGTCTGTCCCTGTTCCTGGGTCTCTGCCCTCTTGCTGAAGTGTCTCTCACATTTGTCACACACCTCACTGAGCCTGGGCTCCCACTGGACCCCCCAGACCTGGCTCTTCCCTGGACCTGTGGAGTTCTTCCCCGGCTCTTCCCGTCATAGCTGCAGGATCCTCCCAGCCAGCCTCAGCTCTCCTGGCCCAGCCTCTCCTTGCATCAGTCACCTCCGTCACTCAAAGCTCAAGGCTGGCACCCTCACTCTCCCTGCTGGCCAGACCCCGATAGAAAGAGACTGTGCTTTCTATGAGGTCAAAATGAATTGATGGTTCAGAAGTTTGATTCATGATGGCTACTTCTGTCCCAAATCGTGTGATGGATGGTCAGCTGATGGAGTCCAGAGCAGTCAAACAAACCCATTGATTACAGACGCCCTAAACCAACTGTAACACCTGGTGGGACAGAGGCATGAAGACCTGACCAACTACTCAGGCATTACTGATACCAGCAAACCCTACAACGGTTCTGAACAATAACTGAACTTCCTCGCTCTAGTCATTCTCTGGAAATCAATAAAATGGCATTTTAGGAGTCACTTTTATAGGCCATTAGAGGCTGGGCAGCAAAATAAATATCTCCTGCTCTTTTCAGTACATGGGAAGCACAAATAGGACTTTTTAAAATAATACCTTCCCTTTACTAAACTTGTACTGTGAGTCAGTTTCTGTGTGGGTATTATCTACCGAGGCAGGTGTTATTAGCGTCCAACAGCTGGTGAGGTCACTGAGGCTCAGAGAGATTAAGTAACTTGCCCAGGATCACACAGCTGATCGCTGGTCAAACTGGAATTCTTAGTCATGTCTACGAATGCCAAAGCCCACACCTTTGTGCTAACTCTCAAAAAGCTAATCTGAGTGCCCGCTGCATCGCTGTGGCAGAATTCAGAGAGGTGAGACGTGATGGGGATCCTTGAGGAATTCAGAGAAGAAATAAATAAAAATTAAAGTCTAGGTGGCATCTGTATTTGGGGAAAGGGACTGGAGAAGCACAGAGGCTCACTTATGAACCTCTACGTAAAGCCCCTAATGCTCTGGCCCAAGACTCCAACAGCAACTGGGCAGAAAGAATGGACTTAAAGATAGTTTTTTTACTCCTCATAGGGTCCGTCCCTTCCAGAGAGCCAAGGCACTAATGAGAAGCAGCCAGCATATTCTCTCACTGACTGATTTTTGCAACAGCTTTGCTTCTCTTTTCTTGGCTATTACTCAGCCATCATCATTCATGCAGTTACTTTTCTGATTTCCTCTTGCAAACTTACAAACCGTGTGAATCCTGTTAATTCCAAGTTGAAAGAACTCTCTGACTGAGGCACGCTCCCAAAGCTCATCTCGTTCTGTGCCCACCCAAGAAGGACAAAAGCTCTTGGAAAGCTGAAAGTATCGGAGTGTTACAAAAGAAATACAGTGCCTTAGCATATGGTATTTGTTCTTCTCTTTCTGGCTTACTTCACTCCGCATGACAGGCTCTAGGTCCATCCACCTCACTACAAATAACTCAACTTCATTTCTTTTTATGGCTGAGTAATATTCCATTGTATATATGTGCCACATCTTCTTTATCCATTCACCTGTCGACGGACACTTAGGGTGCTTCCATGTCCTGGCTATTGTAAATAGTGCTGCAGTGAATATTGGGGTGCATGTGTCTTTTTGAATTATGGTTTTCTCAGGGTATATGCCTCTAGAGGGATTGCTGGGTCATATGGTAGTTCTATTTTTAGTTTTATAAGGAACCTCCATACTGTTCTCCACAGTGGTTGTATCAATTTACATTCCCACCAACAGTGCAGGAGGGTTCCCTTTCCACCACACCCTCTCCAGCATTTCTTGTTTCTAGATTTTTTGATGATGGCCATTCTGACCAGTGTGAGGTGATACCTCATTGTAGTTTTGATTTGCATTTCTCTAATAATTAGTGATGCTGAGCATCTTTTCATGTGCCTCTTGGCCATCTGTAATGGGATCTAAAAAAAAAAATGGTACTGATGAACCTAGTGGCAGGGCAGGACATAGACACAGAGAATGGACTTGAGGACACGGGGTGGGAGGGGGAAGCTGGGGTGAAGTGAGAGTATCATCGACATATATACACTACCAAATGTAAAATAGTTAGCTAGTGGGAAGCAGCTGCATAGCACGGGGAGATCAGCTTGGTGCTTTGCGATGACCTAGAGGGGTGGGATGGGGAGGGTGGGAGGGAGACACAAGACGGAGGGGATATGGGGATATATGTACGCATACGGCTGATTCACTTTGTTGTACAACCAAAACTAACACGGTATTGTGAAGCAATTATACTCCAATAAAGATCTATTAAAAAAATACAATGCCTTCAAAACATACAGTACTTGGCAATTTATATTGCAGTTTTCTTTATCCTCACAACAACCCCGTAAGATTTTATTATCCCCACTTTACAAAGGAGAAAGCTGGGGCTCAGAGAGTCAATGTGACTCCCCCAAAGTCACACAGTGAGTATAAGGCAGGGTGGGGACTTGACCCAGGTCTCCTGACTTCACGGGCCAGTGCTTTCTCCACAAGTCTCCTCATCACAATCATTATCACCATGTTTGAGAAGAGGCAGTGGCGGGTTGCAGCGCGGGTGACGCTTTCTTAAACATCTCCAGGCCAGGCAACCGCGCATTATTCTCATTACCGTCCTGGGAACTTATCTTCCAAAAGACTAGCCTCCTTCAATCTGCAAAGACACCCCCGCGACTCCTTGCTGCCCCGCTCCTTCCTCCTCTGCCGCCCTGGCTAACTGACATGGGGGGTGTCCCTGGCAGGTGGGCACAAGGCAGGTGGCCCCTGGCTTGCCTTTTCCCCCTCCTCCCCTCTACTTCCCAGGCTCCCCAAATGGAACACAGTTGGAGTTTCATCTCTCTCTATTCTTCTGCTAACTTGCTGGGCTCCCCCAGATGCCTCCTTACATTAGGCAAATGATTTTGCATTGCTCTGGGAATAGTCTAATCCTTTTCTACCCTTTTCCATGTTAATGCTGTGATTTACAACAGCAGTGTTAGATAGGAAAAAATAAATAAATAAGCAAACAAAGAAGTTCCTTGTGCTTTACATTTTGAGGGGTAGTGACTGGGAGGGGGCGTGAGGGGGACATCTGGGGTTCTAGCAATGGGCTATTTCTGGATCAGGGTGCTGCTGACACAGGTGTGCTCACCTGGAGAACGTTCATTCAGCTGTGTACATATGATTTGTGTGGCCTTCTATATGTATGCTAGACCTCAGTGGAAAAATTCCAACAATGGAACAGGCAGGTTTGTGGTGGGGCAAGCCTGCCGTGGAGGGAGTCCCTACACCAGAAAAGCAGCTATACTGGATTCTTCGAGGGGCCTTTCAACCCTGAGAGCAAAGGCCTGTAGGATGCTGCAGGGGGAACAATTCCACAGCAGCCCAAAGAAAGGGCTGTTCACGACACTACAGCTGGACAAGAACAGGGACCACAGAATCCCAGCTCGTCTCTTTGGGCAGGCATCTCCTCAGCCTCTCAGGACATTTCAGGAGACCTGGCCCCTAAATCCCTGAAGGGACACTGCACAATCACCTAGGTTACCCTACCACCTGTGTTGGCCAAGAAAGGCTTAACTTCTAGGTAACCTTTTCCATTTTAAGATTCAAGAGTCATAATGGTGAGGTTGAATTCTGCTCCCCAAGCACAGCAATGATCTTGCATTGATACCTGCCTTACATCTTTTAAGTAGCTTACTTTCATGAATGGCTACAAATGAATAATAATTAACTGGCACACCCATTCCTGGCGCAGTCCATACGTTTGAAGTCACTCAAATCTCCAGGTATGTGAATAAGCTGTTGCTCACCCCCGAATGTTCTTTCCTTCTTTGTTTGTCTAGGAAAAAGCCTACCTGTCTTTCAGGGTGTAACTTAAAGGCCCCTTCTTCTATGAAGCATTTCCTGCCCGCTCCAGGTAGAGCAAGTGACCCCTGCTCTAGAGTCTAAAGCATTTTGTGTACACGTCTCATAGAATTTGCCGCTATGCAATAGGACAGGTACCTTGCAATAGGTTTTTCCTGGGCCGGCTTGGTTTCTTATTCCCATTGTAATCCCGAATGCCTGGCCCGGCTCCTGTTACATCAAAGCACGTCTGGATGAAGGGGCTACTTAAATGATCTGGATATCTCGTGCATTTATAAAATAAATAAAGGCATAAAATAATTAAACCTCTTCTCTGAATGACTGTTTCTAACAGCTCTATCTGTAATAGCCAAAAACTGGAAACTATGTCTCTTCATAGGTGGATAGTTAAGGAAACTGGTACATCCACACCCAAGAAATCTGACTCGGCAATACTAAAGGGCAAACTATTGATTTATGTAACACCTTTGATGGATCTTGAGGGCAGTACTTTGAGTGAAAGAAATTAACCTCAAAGGTCATTTACTCATGCTCCATTTATATAAAATTAGAAAATTTAGAAATAGAGAACAGGGTAGCAGTTGTTAGAGGTTAGAGATGGTGGGAAGAAGGGAAGTGGGTGTGACTATAAAGTGGTAGCTTGAGGGAGATCTTTGTGGTAATGAGATTTTGTATCCTGATTGCAGTAGGAGTTACACACATCTACACAAGTCTTAATAGCTTTGATATTTTGATATCCTGGTTTTGATATTTACTGTAATCATGTAAGATGTAACCATTAGAGACAAATGGGTTAAAGGTACATGGTACCTCTCAGTATTATCTTTGCAGCTTCCTGTGAATCTATAATAATCTCAAAACAAAAAGTTATAATTTTTTTAAACCTGTTCTCTGAGGTTCTTTCTACTCTCTAACTGAGTGTGTCTGTACTTCACACCAACCTTTCACATCTCTTAATGCTTTACAATTTCAAAATACACGCAGATTAAATTACATCATTTCGAAATGACGGCAACTCCAGAACGTAGCTGTCCTTATGCCCATTTTACAGATAAGGAAAACAAGGCTCAGTGCTTGTTGAAGGGTACACAGATGGTACATGGCAAAAATAGCGCTCCAACCTGACTCAGTAAAATATCTACAGAATTGTCTTCTCAGCTGCGAAACAAGGGGATTTGGCAAAAATGGCCTCTGGACGTGCATCCAGTTATAACACCTTTGTACATAGGACTCGATACATCTTGTGCTCTAGCTTTCCTACTTCTGAGCCAGCCAGCATAAGGGTCTGGCAGTGTAGAGACTGGACTGCAGGCCAGTAACTGGACCTATAGAGGAGAGCATCCATCAGAGGGCTCAGTGCTATGTTGCTGGTGGCATCTGAATGGAGGCATTAGATTCCCCAAATTTCCATTCTCTCCAGGCTAAGAATTGTTGGGATGAGAATCCCAGTGGCTCCTGGGTTTCCATTTTTCTCAGATGCCTTGCCTCTCTGGCTGGCTTCTGCTCCTCTGTTCCATTTCCCTACTTCCCATCTCCCGGGCTTCATTCCGTCACACCCCACTGACCCTAATTAATGATACTCTCTATGCCAAGGAGGTGAGCTGTGAAAATGTCTTACCAGATTAGTGAAGATGTATGTGTAATAGGCTGACACCATCCCTAGTTCCGCTGCCTGCAAAGGGAAGAGAAGGAGATTAGAGAGGAAAGTAAAAACCCGCTCGAAGTGCGTGAGCAGGGAGGGCTCCAAGTGTCTGCCCTTGGTCTGGCCCACTACCCTTCAGCACCAGCAGAGTCGAACATCTTGATGGATTGTTTCTTACATTGCCCTCGGCCTTGGAGGACGGAGCACAGAAACCCTGGCCTCTAGAGTAAGGTCCCTCCCCCTCCCCCCCACACCTCACCCCTGCAGTGACACTCCTAGTAGCTGATATTCTCAGGTAAAACACATTCCCACGGATATAACTGGGTATTCTGGAAACCAAAGTGACTTTACGGGAAATGAAACAAATAATAAGACAGACTATAATAATCATCCCCACAACCATTGACAATACCAATGGCTAACACTCACTCAGTGTTCAGTCTGCACTAGAAAGCATTTCACTCGGGTTCACCCGATGAGGTAGGCACTATTACTCCTTCACCACCCCCACTGACAGCTGAGCGCTGACCGCTGAAGCACCAAGGGCTGTGCAACTTGTCCAGAAGATCACGCGTCTCATAAATGGAAATGTCTCGTACTCCCCTTGGAGGGCTATGATATTGATGGAACTACTGACACGCTTCTCTTAGGGGCCGAGGCGTAGACAGCAGAGAGTCCGTGGGTTGTAGGCAATTCCCAAATTAACTCCACCCCTAGCAGGATGAGAGTGAGTGAGACTCGTAAGTGTATTCTTGAATCTGCAGTAATGTTGGAAACAGGTGAGTCACCTGCAGACTCTGGTCCTTTACTAGTAGTGAGGAGCGAGTCGCCTGGGACGTGCCCTTGGTCACAGTGCATCAGCAAGTCTCAGCCCACGGTTGAGAGCTGTGACTTCGGAAGGGTCTCCTTTTGTCTGATCTTTGTAGCCATCATAAATACCCCTAAGCAAGCTTCCCTGTCGGCGTGCCTGGCTTGGAGTGTGCTATAGAAGTTGACAAGGAGATCACGGAAATAATGAGCCCAGCTCTCCCCAGGGCCCTCATCCCTCCTGACCGTCGGTTAGATCTGCATCATGTAGCCCACAGCCCTGGGCCCCCGGGAAACCGTTTTTGTCATGACTACTGAGGTGCATGGGAGGAAAATACAAGGCCAGGGATGATTAAATTTTCCCCTTACATCGTGTTGACCCCGCAAGGCACTCCAATAATTTTGTAAGCATTCTCACAGGAACCTTCACAGGCTCCTTGAAGGATAGGCCAGGGTAATTATATCACTGCCATTCCAATGGGAAACAAATGTCTGGGGTGAGATTACACGGGGGGTCCTGATGGAGCCCAAGGACCCTGACGGGAGGCTCTTCCTTCTTCTAGCAAAGCTACATTGCCTCCTCCACTTCCAAGAAGATGGTGGGCACGATGCTCACCTCCATCCCTTCCCTCCCCCACCGCTGTCCGTGCCTCTCACCACTGCCTAGTCCAGCGAGAGCTCCCGGGTTACAGGGATGGGCTGGGGGCAGGGGGCTGGGAGAGGGCACCGTCAGATGGTTAAAATCCACTTTGTGAAATCTGATGTCCTAAAAATAAGAGACAAGAGACCCTTGGCTTTTGAGACCTGAATTCTGGGTAAACATGGAGTTCGTTGCCAGAACAGCCGCTCAATAAGGTAGGGGATTACTCTGGAAATCTTCCTGAAATCAAGAGGCAGCGGAGTGCTGTCTAGCTCTGGGGCCAGGCTCAGGAGTGCACACCAAGACTCCCAGAAGCTCTGTACATCCTCTGATCACACTGCTTCCCACACTGAGTTCATCCTCCCTGACGCCCCTCAAGGCCGGGTTGTAGCCCCGTGAAAGAGGAGTCTGAAGCTCCAGGGAAACATGCGGACTGAGTCCAGGACGGATGCAGGGCCGGCCTGCTGGGGCTGCTAGGAATTCAAATGGGAACAAGGTTTCCTGAAACCTCGCTGGTCACTGATGGATTTGGTTCCAAGGTCACAAGGGCTGAGTCTGACAGGTGGCCTCAGGAAAGCCTGCACCCAGCAGAACCATTTGCTAATAATGATCATTACAAGGGAATTTCCTTCAAATGCACAGCCATAAAAAAAATTAAAGGTGTTTTTAATGAAAATACCCAGTATTGGCAAGGGTGCTATAAGACACCTGTATGCTGCTGGTGGGAGTGTAAATCCTTACAGCCTTTCTAAAAGGCAATGTGGCAAATCATATCAAAATCCTGAAAAGCATATGCATACCTTTAACTCAGTAATTCCACTCCTAGAAATTTATGCTCAGAAAATATTCATGAATTTGCATGAAGATTTATGTACAAAGACGTGCATCCCAGCATTATTTATTATAGCAAAGATTGAAAACAACCTGTATCTCCAACAATAAAGGATGGTTAAATAAATTATGGTACATCCATGGGACAGGAAATGATGCAGCCATTAAAATATTTGTAGAAAAATATGCAATGACATGAGAAAAATGCATGGCATGTTATTAAGTAGAACAAAAACACAGCTTTCCAAAGAGTGTGTGCCGTGTGATAATAATTTTGGAAAAGGAAAAAAATGTGTCTGTAAAGGCAGAAAAGCTAGACACCAAAATTTAATAGTGGTTCTCTCTGGGTGATGGAATTGTGAATGATGTTTATTTTTTTGTGTGTGCTTTTCTGTACTTTCCTAAATTTCAACAATGAAATACACATATTAAAGAGAGGCGGGGAGGCAACTGCATATCCTGGGAGCGATGAAATATTCCTGGGCAAGGGCTGAGCCTAAGACTTCCACCAGGGGACCATCCAGGTAGGAACCAGCTACCGTAGGTTCCAACCCGCCCCTGGCAAGGGGACTGAGGGAAATCTATCTCACTCCCTACTCCCCACCTTCCTGAGGACTCCTCAGCCTTTATCTCTCGTGCCCTGAGACTTAGAGGAGCTTTTCTGTCTTTGATGACTTCCTCGATCATAGCTCTGGACATAAGAGAAGAAAGAGAAAGACAAAAATTCTGTGTTTGAGTGTGTGAGTTGGGTATACCCACACAGGCAGACGTGGGTTTGGAGCTGTGGAAAATTACTATAGCAACAGGCTGAAGGGACAGCCCGCAGTACTCAGAGAACTCATTCTAATCTCTTATTAATTCTGAAACAAAACTAGCTGGGGTGGGGAGGTTAGGAGACAGCGAGGGAAGGAGAGGAAGAGAGAATCATCGCGTGTCTGCCGGCCTCCTCATGGCTCCACAGAAGTTAATGAGGAACCTCACTCCCCCACTGGAAGATGGCAGGTTGCAATTAAATGTGCAATTAAAATGGCATTAGAAGAGGCCAATGTGCCTGGAGAGGCTGCGGGAGCTGCCAGAGCCATGGCGGAGCCTGGAAGCACGGTCTACTCTTTCTGGGGCTGCTTGCCTAGCCGAGCCACCAGCCCAGGAAGTGGAGCCAGTGATTCCAAGGATGCCCAGCAGTTTGCAGCTGTTTGTCCAGAGTGGACCCCCAGGTATTGACTTCTCTCTCTCTCTCTCTCTCTCTCTCTCCATTTCCATGTGTATATGTTGATTCAGGAGCTAGCACCCTGCCCCTCTGTGTCCCGGGGGGTAGTAGAAATGGGCTGATTTGCTGTTAAGAGAACCAATGCCAACTTCGCTCTGCTCCTCACAGGGCCGAGCCTTGGACAAAGCTGCTCATCTCGCAGAGTCTCAGTTTCTTCATCTGCGGAGGGAAGATATCAGGCCCACCTTACGTGGTCATGGGGAGGATTACACTGAGAAATTACATGACATCACTTGGTGAACTGTAGTACACGTGTAAGGATTACACACAGGCCCGATATTCAGTAATACACACGGATGTGACTGCCCTGGTTGTCAAAATATGGAGATGCTTCTACTCCTTTTGGCAAATAGCCTCTGTCCCAAGTCCCCAAGTGGCCCACGCCACCACCCTAGCCCCTCCTAGGAACCCCTGGACCACAGAGCTCCTGGCAGGTCTAGGCTCGGCCAGTGTTTCAGCTGGTGGCTGCCCTGTTGCACCATGAGTTACATGTTTCTATGACATTGCCATCACCCTGCTTTCTCCTTTTAGCTCTCAGGAGCCGTCCATTGAAACTGAAGCACAAAGAGGTTTGTTAGGGTCAGAAGTCCAGCCCCGGGCTCCTTCAGCCTTGGCGCAGGAGGATGCCCAAGGCAAGAAGGGAGCAGAGTGCCAGCTCAGAAGGAGGGGAAGGGGAAGGGGAAGGGGGAGGACGCTCGGCGCCCACCAGCACCCGCCCGGCCCAGCGCCCACCTTCAGGAGGATGGTGTGGGACATGGACGCGTTGGCATGGATGATGATGGTGGCTGTCTTGTCGTCCCGGATCTCCTTGAGGAGTGGGGTGGGGTCCCTAGTGTCATCCAGCATCCGGACCGAGAGGGTGTCCTTGGAGATCAGGAATTGCCGGAGCAGCTTCTCGAGGTTTAAAAGGCCTGCAGGGGAAGAGAGGACAAAGCCCCTGAGGGTCCACGGCGCTGCCTTGGGAGACACGGGAGCCAAAGCAGGACAAGCGAAGACTCGTGCCGGAGTCAGGGTCGCGGGTCTGCCCCCTGTTGGTTAAGCAGGCACATCCTAACCTGAGCGAGTCTCTTAACTTCTGGGGCGTCCTGTCACCCCATCTCAAATGAAAAGAACCCTCCTCAGCGCCCAAGGCCTACCCCGACTCCCTGGGGAATGCTCTTTTAAAGCAGAGAATGAGGCTCCCTTGAGTCCGACAAGAGAATCCCCAACTCCTTCTCACGGCCCTGGGGGCAGCGCTGCCCGGAAGCCAAGACCTGTGTTCAGAGACCCACCAGGCCTGGGTTTCTTCCCCTCACTTGGTCACTTGCTCACTGGGTGACCTCACGTGGCCGGGTCTCTTGACCTCAGTTGCTCATCTGAGAAATGAGAATACAGGCAGACCTCGGAGATACCGCGCGTTTGGTTCCACGCCACCGCCATAAAGTGAGTCACAAGAATTTTTTGGTTTCCCGGTGCATATAAAAGTTATGTTTACTCTGTACTGTGGTCTGTTAAATGTGCAATAACATTACGTCTAAAAAAAGCAATGCACATACCTTAATTTAAAGATATTTTATTGCTTACAAAGGCTAACCATCATCTGAGCCCTCAGTGGGTCGCAATCTTCCTGCAGGGGTAACATCAAAGATCACCAATCACATAACAAATATAACGATAATGAAAAAGTTTGAAATAGGGTGAGAATGATCAAAATGTGACACAGAGACACGTAGTGAGCAAATGTTGTTGGAAAAATGGCACCGACAGACTTGCTTGGGGCGGGGTTGCCACAGACCTTCAATTTGTAAAGAAGCAATATCTGCGAAGCGCAGTAAAGCGAGGTGTGCCTGTAATATCAGCGGCCAGAGCTCGGGGCTGTGGAGAAGATTAAATGAAGTAACACGCCAAGTGCTTAGGCCAGAACCTCACGCATGGTGAGCCCTCATAAATGTTACATCCAGCCTTTATTTCCGTGGTGGAGGTCGGGGAGCAATTCCCTCAATGTCACAAGGCCCAGAAAACAGGTCTAGCGAAACCCTTTGAACTCCTCAGAGCACCACGGCTGCACTGAGACAAGGTATTATTATGATTCTGAAAGAACAGGTGTTGAATTGCATTCCAGCAGGCAATCAAGTGGGAGCAGAACAAAACAGAAGACTGGGATTGTGCGCTAAAGACTCTCCCCCTCCCTCGCTATCTGCCTTCTAGCATACGGGAGGAGGGATTCGGGAGGAGGGATTCCAGAAGGATGTCACCGAGACACAAAGGTCTTAATCCTGCTTTGTCTCTGAAAAGGCAGGCCAGGAGGAGGGTGTGTGGTTGGGTGGGAGGTCTCCTGAGAAGTCAGCAGGACTTCCAATGGAAAGAGACCTATAGGCATTTGCTCTCAAAAGCCAATCAATGATAAGAGTAACATTTTTCTTATTGTGTTCCAGGCAATGAGCTAAACATTTTAATGGCTCATCTCATTCAAGTCCTCCCAAGGATCCTATAAAGTATTCGAATCCCACAGCACAGAGGCGAACAGGAGGCAGGAGAGGAATAACTCTCCCAGACACAGTCTGCACACACACAGGATGGCCTGGGAAGGGCTGCTTTCTAACCAAAGATCCCAGTGCTCTGGTGTCTGTACTGGTTAAGGGAATATTAAATGCAGAGATGTCATGAATATGACCCTCCCCGTTCAGGTCACGCCCCCTCCTGACCCTTGAGAACCAAAAGGTAGGATGGGGGGCATCTGAAGAGCATTCGTAGCACCTCCCTCATTTTGTAGAGAGACGACAAGATGTGCCCGGGAGCACAGCTGGGACCACAATCCCCATTTTCTCGTCTCCATCCAACCCTCTTCCCCTGAGACAGACTGCCTCTTAGGATAAAATGCAGCAGGGAGCGTCAGGCACGGAACCCAGGGAGGCCTGGAGACACGCGTCTCTGGGCTTTGGCGGGGAAGCCTTGGTGTGTCGTGTTAACAAGGAAAAGGGAGCAGGGTAGAGCCCACGGGCCTGGCATGATGGAGACTGGAGCTCCGGAAGGTGGGGTCAACCCCTAACTCCCATCCCCCAGGTCCTGAGAAGGTGGTCCCAGGAGCTGGAGGCTGCATCAGGGAGCAGGGAGCCCCCGGAGGGCCTGCTATTCACAAAGAGGCTTCAGAAACCCAGGCCGTGCAAGCCCAGCATCCGGTTGGCCTTTCCTTCCTTCCCAAACAGGCCTCAATAGAGGCTTGTACAGACCCCCTGCTGCTATCGGTGCCCCTCCCAGCCCCTCACCACCGGCTTCCATCCAGAGTGGCGCTGATGCTGCCAGGGCACTTCCTGCCAACCCAGATGCAGAAGATCTGGATTCAAGCTCAGGGTCAACCCTCGCTGGCTGTGTGACCTTGAGAACCATCTAACCTCTTCAAGGCTCCACTCTTCATCTGTAAAATGGGCATAACAGGTGAGAACTCACTGAGATCCCATGTGAAAGCACACTTGGAACTGGCATGCGTAGAATCAGTGTTACTTCTTTTGTGTCTACTCATCCCCACAAGAACCCAAAGGTCAGGAATGGTGACTCAGTGAGGCAGAAGGAAGAGGGAGGAAGGTACACGTCTGTTCATCCAGCACTCACTGTCCTAAGGGCCCGGCACCCGGCCAATAGGACACCAGCAGAGAAGATGGATCAGGCACAGACCCTGCCCTCAGGAGCTTAGAGGCCAGGAACCTGTAGCTAAGTCTATAGCAAAGTTCAAATCATATCCCCACTACCATATATAAAATACAACTAATAAGGACCTGCTGTATAGCACAAGGAACTCTACTCAATACTCTGTAATGGCCTATACGGGAAAAGAATCTAAAAAAGAGTGGATATATGTAGAACTGATTCACTTTGCTGTACACCTGAAACTAACACAACATTGTAAATCAACTATACTCCAATAAAAATGAAAAAAAAAAAAAAACCCAACCCAAATGATATCCCTATTTTGTTTGGTGGCCTGAAAATCTGGTTTTCTATGGGGTAGCTCCACTGTGTCCTGTCTGTAAAATGGAGAGAATATTCACATCTTCTCAGAGATGATGGGAAAAGCAAAATCCCACTTGGACAAAGGTCTGAGCACCCGATCAAAGGACAACGAGCTTGGGGAGGCCACAGAGCTGGAGCTGCTGAAGTCATGGCCATCTCCTTGGCTCAAGGAAAGATCTGCCAGGACACATTCTAAGGGAGCAGCTGGTGGTATAAGTAACGGAGGAATGGTGGGTGTGAACCCCCATAGGGCCTGGAATGCAGCAGGGAGAATCTTTGGAGCCTGACGGGGAGAGAGGCCAAATCCCCTGGGATCCTTCAGATGCGCAATGAGATTCAGTGGGAGAAGACAAAAGCCTGGGGAGTGACAGTACAATTACACACAGCACGGAGCAGCCTGGCAAAGGCAGCCCAGGGACCCTTCATCCCGTTAAAGCTGGCAGGTGCACTGAGCTCCCGGGTAAAAGAGCCCCAACGTGTCAGGGAAACTGGGGACCCTGCTCTAATAGATGCCCACATGCTGCACCCCCCGCTCCCCCTTGGGGTGCTCTGGTGTCTTTTAAACAAGGAAGCAGCATCCCTTCCCCTTCTCATCCAACACTGTTTGCAGGGAGGCAGGGAAGGCCCAGGGGAGGGCAGGGGAGAAGGGCAGCGAGTCCCTGGGAGGTCCGCAACTGTCCCCAGGATCTCCTACCCCGTCACTCCCTTTCCCAGGCTGCACTGCACCTGAAGTGACAGAAAGAGCGCCAGGTGGGCCGTGAATCCCAGCTCCTGCACCACCCATAGGTTAGCTAGTGTGAGCCATTCTCTCTGCCCCTCTGCCCCTCCATTTCCTCATCTGTGGGATAAGCGTCAAGACTACCTTACAGCGGGAGTCAGAGGATGGCAAGTCAGCAGCACAGTGTCTGTCACCCAGAAGGCGCCCCCCCCCCAATCTGGCTTCCATCCATCCCCCCCACTCACTCACATCCCAACCGTCCTTCGCCCCGTCTCCTCCCCCAAACCCTCTGTCCCATCTCTAGCCCCCACCCACTTCTCTCTTCTCCCAACTCACACAGGATTTATTACCCAATTCACAGAATACAGCCCTTGGTTATAGACCATATGAAACATCTGGCAGCACATGCTTAGGCATATACGCCTGCATTATGACAGACAACACGTGCTGCAATTATTTCACAGTGTCAGGCAGGCCTCCTATTTCAAACTCCTCGGCACATCCCCACCGTGAGGTGGGAGGCACGGTGCTTGCTGGTGGACTGGACACAGACCTCTGGGGGAAGAGAGAGACTCTGCATCCTAACAGATCAGGGCAGCAGCACTGCCAGGTGGGGACAGACACCACGTCACTTGAGGAGCCACTAAGGAAGTGTGTGCCTGGTCTGAGGAAGAGGGGGAGGGCTGTCATAAGACAGACCTGCTCCTGAGTTGTAGTCAAGGGCTAACCCCAGAAATAATGAATGGATGGAAGTCGCAGGGGGACACACTTAGCTATCATAAGGAAGAAGCTCTGTTGGAACCATCTAAAGAGGCAGTGGGCTGCATCAGGAGGGAGTGAGTCCCCCATTGCTGGAGGTAGTCAAGGAAAGACTGAAGCCCCAGTTGAGCACGGCTGTAGAGGGAATGAATCCAGGGGTCGGAAAGCTGAACTACAAAAATGTCGATGTCTTTCCAGCCCAGAGAGTCTTTATGAATCGGAAAAGGATCCTTTTTTTATTCTAGGTAGAGGAAAGCATCTGCAGAAGAGGAAAAGTGGTTTAGTTACATAAAGAAGATTAGAGTTTTTCAGTGCAGTTTGGTATTTTCCAATTGTCGTTCTCCTCACCTCTATCTGTTTCATGGAACTAAGGGATTTGCCAAAGGCAGCTGCCACCAGAAGGGTTAAAAGCTGCTCTCTCCCTGCTTCCCCTCCACTTCCACCCTGACCCTCCTCTCCTGAGGGACCCTTGGCCCAGCAGTGAGTCTGCCTGCCGAGGCCAAGGCTGAGCGGGACCTGGGGAACCTATTAGTCTCGCTCAGTATGCAATGGGATGGATCGATGTGAAACCCAGTAGGCTGGCTGTTCTAGGAAGAAGGAAGGAGACTGGCTTCTGGGACTGGGACCCAGGGGCCAGGTGGGGCGGGGAGGAAAAGGATGGAGAGGCTGAGAAAGGCACAGCAGGGGGTTACACAGGTCTGCAGGACAAGGACACAAACGCCTAAGGGATGGGTCTGCAGGGGACACAGAGGACCTTTGCATCAAAAATTAAGAATAAATAATCATGTCAACGGGCATCCCTCCTCTCCACTGGCTGATTCCCTGGGCTGCAAGCTTTGATTCTGGAAAATGTTAATATTCCCAGCAGGGGCGACACTTTAAAATCTTGTGGGAGGCAGCTGATGGAATACCGACCAGAGGATTATGGTGAGGATTTAGGGAGACGATGTGAGTTCACCACCATGCACCGTGCCCTAAACCTGGTACATCTCCAGTCCCCTCCCCCTGCTAGGTGCAAGTGCCTCGGGTGTACGGTTTTCACGTCCTGTTTTTCCAGGGAGCAGATTCTGATGGAGAGAGAGGGAGGAGGGTCCGAGGTGTTGTCAGTGGGGCAGGGGCACGGAACAAATTCAAATGTTTGAACGACGTACGTATTTCACCTGCTTCTTGGTTTTGTCCCATCCCACACCTGGGCTTGGCCCCAAGAAAGGACAGAAAGGGCCAGACCACGGGGACCAGAGGAGGAGACAGAGAGCGGACGGAGGAGGAGGCTGAGACTTCTCAGTCCCAGGAGGACCACCTGCTGCCTGCTCGGCCATGGAGGCGGCCCCCTTCTCTGACGGCAAGGATGGGCGTGGGGAGAACCTGCCCTCTGCGCTCCCCTCGGCCTCTCCACTTCAGGGTGTTTGTTGGTTTATTAATTACTGGGCCCAGGAGACATCCCTGCCCTGAGAACTGCCTTCAGTGTTTCCTAAGCTTCTTCACATACTGTTGATTTAACCCTACAAGTGCCCTGGAAGCAGGTATTATCATTATTCCTGGGTAGAGACCAAGTCACTGCAGCAGGAGAGATGCTGGGACAGATCACAGAACTAACTGGCCAAGGTCCAAACCCAGGTTTCTGATTCCAAGTTCTGGCCTCTGATTCACCACTTGAGTTGCCTGGGAAGAAGGCCTCAGTCCTCCCATAATATAGGAAAAATGGTCCCTCACTTCTGTCTCTTCCACAGTGTTCAGAGATGCAGGGAGAGAGGTAAGAAGAACCATGTGACCTTGAAAATGGACTTAATCTCTCTTTTCTTCACGCATATAATAAAAATGTCTATAGAGCCCATCTTATGTGGTTAATGTGAGGTTTAAATGAGATAATTTCAAGCTCTCAGCAGACTGTTTGTCATATGGTAAGTGTTCCGTAAGTGGTTAATTTGTATCACCGTAAGCAAAAGCTCTCTCACAGTGCCTCCTGGGGGGGTGGCACTAGAAAGGCCAACTACTGCCCCTCCCGTCCCCCAGCTACTCACACGGGACTCTGGGTATCATTCCCAGCACACCAGTCCTCCACCCGCTACTGCCACAACCAGGGTTGCAGGATAAAGTAACAGTAATTAAACGTGTATTACATTCTGGGCCCAGATACCTTCCACCTGATCACCCTGAGAGGCATTATTATCCCCACTTTACAGGGGAGGGAACTAAAGCTCAGAGAGGTAGAGTGACCTGCTTCACATCACACAGCTCATGAATAGTGGAGCAGCTTGGTTTGCTTGCAAAGACGGTTCCCATTTTACGGAAACAGCCTGCGTTTCTTTTCAGCCGCACTTCCTCCCCAGGAGACAAGAGTCTCTCCTCTCCAACATCTGGACCGAGTTTAGCCAACACAGGTATGTTACAAGGATAGAGCGGAACTCCGGTCACGCCACTGCAGGTCCTGGCCTGGCCTTGTTCAAAAGGGATTCCAGGAAGGAAAGAGAGTTAAAACCATGTGTGCTGTGTGTTCCCTAGGTGTGGATGCTGTTATACACCATGTGTCATCCTATTTTATCCCCTCAACCACCCTGGGAGGGAGGAAGCCTCATCCCCATTTTATAGATGAGACAACAGAGGCTAGCAAGTGCCTAAGTCACTTTGCCAAGATCACACAGGTAGCACATAAACGGCAGAGGGTGTAGGGGCTCAGGACTTGTAGCCACAAAAAAAGGACATTAAAATACTTAGAAACACCAAAGCAAGCCTGAAAAAAAAGTTGATTTGAGCTATGTACAATGATACCAGGAAAATACACGGAATATTATACTTGTGGCCACGAAGAGTGAAAGGCTCTGGGTCCAGCTTGAGTGTCTCAAAAGGTAACTCTGTGGCAGGGCTCACCAAAGGGGCCTTGGGGACAGTCGTGGGGAACCCCAACTTTCCTAGGAAGTCCCCTAACAGCAAACTACCCCCCTCCCCAGGCTCCGCAGGGTTGACGAGATGGCCGTGCCTGGATTCCTCACTTCTCCTCCCCCAGCCTCACTAGAACTAGGTACTTGCAGAGATGTTCTAATTTTTTCCCCCCATTAAAGAAAAATAATGTAATCCACAGTACAACTCTACTTGGTCCAAAACCTGCTTATTGAAAATCTACTTTGGGGAAGAAGGAGAGTACATGGCATGATTCCCCGGGGAATGATCTCTGTTATGCTTAATTTTGACAGCAGGAAAATAGAATTAGATTCCTGTTCCTAATTCGACTTGCAGCGTCTCTTGGCCCTGCATTAATAAGGAAGATGGAAGAGTGTCTCCTCCCAAGCTCTGAGCTGCATTTCCCTTCAGTCCCTCATTTCTTCAGCCTTTGATTAGATTTTGAATCCTCTTTGCCCTTGAACTTCTCCTGCTCTGCCCCACCTTCCCTCCCCCTGGTAGGTGGGGCCAGAGTCACTCAGCAGCCTCCATGAGTGCTCGGAGCAGCACTGTGTGGTTGATGCGTCTCCCCTGGGATGTGGGCCGGCCTCTCTAGCACTTGGGCAGGCTCATCCTCTCCAGAACTTTGTGCTCAGCCATCCCGCACCCCACTCAACGGAGCAAGGGGACACACTGCTCCAGGGAGATCTCTGCCCTTCAAAGGACCCTGTGCCTGCTGGGTAGAGCCCACCCCGAGGTGCTCCTCTGAGTCTGCTGGTACAGCCCAGGAGGGTGGGAGGGGCATCGGAGGAGGAAGCCCTGGCTCACAGTCGGAGGACCGGAGTTAAGAGTCTTGGTTTTGTCATGTACCAGCTTCGTGACCTTAAGTCAAGTCACTTAGCAGCTCCAAGACTCTTTGCTCAGCTCCGAATGACTGGGAAAGAGGGAGGTAGAGTGGGAAAACATAAGTGAAAGTGCTTTGCAATCTGCAAGGAACTGTTAGAATGTCAGAGAATGTCAATTCCAGTGGAAATAGCCCTGGGCTAGGAGGCAACAGTATCTAGCGTGGTACTTGGCACACAGCAGGTGTTTAACAAACATCTGAACAACTTACTTCCCAAAGCCCAGTAAGAGCTGAAGCAGAGGAAACAGGGCTCAGCTTCAAAGCAAGAGGGACTGTGGCTAGACACAAGAAAGAACTTCCTGTCAGGTTGGTGAGACGCTGTAGCCAGCACAGATGAGGACTGCAGGACAATCTTTGCCTGGGCATATTTACAGCCTGTCCTCTGTCTCTCAACATTCTCGCTGGGTGCCTGGGGTGTGCCAGTTCAGTCCTGCCTGAGTGGGCTCGTGGCAGAAATTTCCGGGGGAGAATCCTTGATTCTGTTATACCTTTCAATGCTGCGAGGATGCTACACGAGGAGGGCCACCTGGTGGAATGCAACATATCCCAGCTCTGTTCCATCAAATGCTAGCATCCTGTGAGCTTTTAGCTCAGCATCCTTTTGGGGGCATATGATCAACCCTATTTGGAATATGCTGAGGTAAATAGTTGTTTTGGCCACAGGACAACTCGGGGTGTCCATGCTAATGTGTGCTGAAAATCTCCACGAGGGAGAGAGAGAACGAAGTGTTATCTAAACATTTCTCTCTTTTTTTAGCCACAAAATGCTTTGTCCATAAAACCCTTATGGTCTAAAACAATGCTGTCCAGTAGCACTTTCTGTGAAGACAGAAATGTTCCATATCTGTACTGTCCACACGTGGCTCTTGACCAGTTGACGTGTGGCTAGAGAGACTGAGGAACTGGACTATACATTGTATTAAACTTTAAGATGGGGAATTCCAACATTTCCAAACCCACAGGGTTGTTGTAATAATTAAATAAGGTATCCAAAAAGCATACATAGTTGGGACTCAGCTACTTTGTTTCTTGGGTAGCACAGAGCAAATAATCACGTTGTGTTGAATAAATGAATGCAGGTACAAGTGGAGTCAGTAAGGTGCAGAGGTCCCGTAAAGAAGATGGTTCTGACCCTTGGCAGGGAGGGGGCTTTTGTTTTCAGATGCTGTAGGGATTCCAGGATGGAGGAGGGACTTACACTGCAGAGCAGTTCTGAGGAGCCATAGAGAGGAGCCTTATGGAGATGGCGAACCTCTTCCACTGCAGCCCACCCAGACCCGCAGGGGAAGACTTGCACAGGTGAGCCACACGACACAGACGCCTGCATCTCGGGCTCCGGGCCCCAGTGGTAGCCAGTAGCCAGCACCTGTCTGACTGTGTGTGGTGCACAGCTGTCACCGGGAGCACACAGATGCACAGATTTGCTGGAATGTGCTGGCTTAAATTAGCTAAATCTCATAAACACTAAATTTATGTCGCAAGTTGAGACTCAGAGAAAATGCATTTCTAAAACCTGCATTTGCAAAAACAAACAAAATTTATCGGGAATTGACCTTGGACCTTGTTCCATCAGAAAAATCTACGCTCTGAGGAAAGAAGCTCTTCAACCCATCAAGTACAAATGCATCTAATTTTATATTTTCCCTCTCTCTCTCTTTGTAGCTCCTTAACAATGAGGCTGAAAACGTGGGAATTGCGTTTGCAGATGCCAAAAGGCTTAGTGGTTGGCCAGTCTCCCTGTAACTGAGCTCCTCTCCGTTCCGCGCATGCACAGGGAGTTCTGGCAAAGGGTGTTCCTGGACTGCTCTCTCTCTTTCACCTACACACACGGACAAACAGCCAAGGACACTTAAGAATCCGCGAACCCTTTGGTCGTCGTTCCCACGATTGGAAAGAGCCCGCCCCTTCTTGGCCTATCATCTGCGGCCGGGGGGCAATGCAATCAGGTTGAAATCAACAAGATCTGACCATCTCGGGTGGAGCCAGCCTGGGGAAACTTACATTCTGCTTTGGCACAGATGAGGCAGGCGGTGGTGCAATTGAAGAAGTTCAGGATCCCAGCTACAGCCACGCTGATGTCAGTGCTGCTGGGGTGGAGGTTCAGGGTTGTGAATCTCTGGAACTGGAACTTGATAAACTCCTCCGGGGCCACTTTGAAATGAGGGACCTGGGCGGAGGAGCAAAAGTGGGCAGCAGGGAAGATCCGGAACCAGCGAGACAAAAAGAAAAGAGGGATGAGTGAAACAAAGCTGCAGAGGGTGGCTTCTTTTGTAAAAGACCTTTGCCTGGCAAGAGATGGAATTTGCAAGACTCGGGGCACCCACTCCACAGGAGGAAGGTGATGTGGCATCCATGACAACGCTTGAGACCCAGAATGGGAAACCCTTCAGCCGGGGACCTGGATAAATGTACTGTGGACCTTGCAGCTGGGGTCTGTGGCCCTGAGAAGACAAAACAATAGGTCTTTATTCTCAGAAGAACAGACCACTGCTGGGCAGACAGACAGATGGCTCTTGAAGGCATAATCCTTATACTATTTGATGTGTGGTTAATGAATCAGAGCAGAGATGCCCTGGGGACTAAGGGAGGGGCCCCCTCAGCCCAGCCTAGCCAACAGATAAACCAGCTCCCATCCTGGGTAAAGGCCTGGGATGGGTTCCTCCGTAGACTCACGTGAGGAGGGGGAAGGAAGCGCTGCAGGCTGGGAAACCATCTAGAGGGCCTCCGGATGGAGCCCGGTAAATAACTACCTGCTATGGCTTCATTAGGACAGTGTCAGCTTCCCTCTGCATCCATTCCTGACATTTCAGGGAGGCACTGCCCCTGCCTTCTGCCTCTCTTCTCCAGGAAAGAGATATTAACAGGCTGGAATGGCTGCTTTACCGGAAGCTTAGACTACTGGGTAGGTAATAGGAAAGTTAAAACGTAATAAGCTGCCATCCACCTTGATTTTATTATGTCACCCTGGTACCCAGAGCCAGAAGAGCTAAAGGCTGCTTGTGCCTCTATCAGAGATGGGGCTGAAACCTCAACCCTCATCCTCACTTAGGGTGCCCAGTGTGAGGGCCAGATTACTGTGAGCATGGGTTTGGACTGATGTGAAAGTGAGTAAGATTGAGGGTGGACAGCAAGAAGAACTTCCTGATGGTGAGTTGGTTGGTTCCTAGCATGGGTTATTCAGACATGATTGCAGAAGTTTACCCTGCCTGGGCTGGCCCAGAGTCTGGGATGACATTGACACTGTCTCTGTAGGATTCTGCTACCTTATCCTTTTAAGCTTTGGGAAGAAGTCAGCCAGAGACCAGAGCTCCTCTGAGACTGGGATGAGGGGAGGGTAAAAATTTAGCAGAACCTCGGGAGAAAATTCCTGAATTCAACTAGGATTAGCCCTTGAACCACAGAGAGAGGGCAACCAATATTTTTTAGCAGAGACTGAAAAGCATAAAACTGGGGAGAGAGACTGGTGAGTAACGACATTAAAGAGCGACGTTGACCTGGGGTGTGTCCTAAGGGGTCTTTCTTCCCACGGCAATGCTTACAATCTGTCTAAAATGAATAACAAATGCACTTTGAAAGGGAAAAAGGTCACAGAAGGGTAAGATGGAGGCCAGGCTGGGCAGGGGCAGGGTGGCCAGGCTGGCTGGCTTACATATCTGAGCATCTCTGCCCAAGACCCTCCCCGTGTGGCCATCCAGCCTACTGGGTTCCAGCAGCAGCTAACTTACCCCCCCATAGAAAGTACCCTTAGAGAGTCCCTTGGATCCACCAATCCCAGAGATGAAGCAGGCAAAAGGCTCAGGAAAGCGAAGAGTCAGGAAAATGCGTTTTAGAGTCTACAGTCCTGGGTTTGCATCTCGGTTCTGCTGTGTGATTCGGGGCTTAACCTGGCTAAGCTTCATTAACATGGAGAAACAACAGGTGCTTCTTGAGCTTTGGGAGAACAAAACGAGACCCTGTGTGTGAAGGATGTGCTAGTTCAGTTCCTAACATGTGGGGTAAGTGTTTAGGCAATGCCTTTTCTCATTCCCTTCCCCCTTTCTCCCCAAATCTTGAAGCTCCTGGAAAAGCTCTTAGGTCTGTATGTGCAAGGGGTGAGGGCTGAGGGGCCTCCCTAAGAAGGGGAGCTGGTGCGAAGTCTCCAGCACAGCCTGGCATCTTGAAGGCTGCTGGGAGGCAGCCAGCTGCTCTGATGGGCCCCAGAAGGGATGGCCAGGCCAATCCTGCTGAGTCTCTCTCTGGGACAGAGATGAATCCAAAACGGATCTGCAGGTGCAAATGCAACCCCGGAAGTCATCATGGAGGGGTGGGGGGATGGAGAGGTGAGCGGCACGGAGGGGAGGGCAGCAAGGCAGAAAGCAGCCAGCCACAGGGGCTGCAGACATCTTAGCAGCATTTAAAAGAATGAACTCCTCAGTGAGAACTCCATTTCTTTTCCTTGAAGCTGAAGGGAATCAGTGTGAGGCAGTTCAGCCTCATAAAATAGTAGAAGAAGTGCAAAATCTGAATGGAGAGGGAAGGTTGCTCTGGAAGGAACATGACCAGACAAAGGAGGGGTAACCATCTGGCCATTCCCTGGGCAGCACAGCCCGCCTGGCTGGTCACCGGCACAGGGTCCGGGGCGGCGGGATGGGAAGGTGGGTGCAAATCAGGGTCTCCACCTCCGGCCTGAAATGCCAAGCAGGGTTAAGGGATGTGTTCGCTGAACACCAAGAGGAGGCCATTCTGGAGTGGGCACTGGGGGGATGACTGTAGGGGACAGTGAGGAAAGTGTGCTGGGGAAGAGGGAGAGGGGGGGAACAAAAAGGAGAGAGCAGAAAAGAGGAAATGGGCAGCCGAAGTCTTGGCAAGCTCACTTGGTGAAGATCAGAGCAACTGGGAAATAACAACCTGCCACAGATCTGAGCTGTTACGTGGAGCCTGGCAAGAAAGACTTAAATTAAGCATCAGGTCTAACTTGCAGGGGCCCAGACCTGGGAGATGCTGGAAGGGACTGCAGTGGGACAGAAGCTCTTTTTTTTTGGCCTGGGCTGGCTCGGGAGTCATCTTCCAGGACATGTGGGAGGAAGGATGGGGAGTTGTCAACACAGACCCTGCCCATGGCCTGAAGCTCAAGGATTCCGCCTACAGGGCAGTGGTAAGTAAGACCCATTGCAGGACTGGAGCTAGGACCGCAGGGCACTCTACCGTGCTGATAACAATCCCGAGAGTACGTTCCTAAAACAGAGAAGACCAGTATTCTTCCCAAAGCCGCGGGGACCAAGCCCTCTGATCATAAGAGAAGTGGGAGCATCAAGAGAGTGGCTTCCAGAGGGCCTGGGCTAAGCAGGGGCCTGTCTATTGCTCCACTGCCTCGGTGAGGGCAGCTCACTAAGGAGGTGCCCCATCCTATTGCAAGAGCTGGATCCTCCCAAAGCTAACACCTCTGGAAGGCTGAGCCTCTAGGCTCCCAGGACAGGTGCAAAATTTGCCCTTCTGTCTCCTGTCCCTCCGCCCTGCCCCTCCACAGCTCCTGGCCATCAAGCTCCATCTGTTCCCAAAAGACCTGGCTAGAAGGCCCTTGGGAGGCTATGGGGTCACCTTGCCACTGTCTCCCAGGATTGTATCTGAAAGGGGAAGGACTGATTGATTCCAAGAAGGACTAGGAAAGATTCCGGCAATACAATCTCTGAAGTTTCCAATTTGTTTCCTCTGGGGGAAAAGGAGGGATAGAGTTGCTGGAATAGGGAGCAGGCCCTCTTTATCTCCCAGGGAACGAGGGCTAGAGGGAATGGACCCAGCAGTTTGGAGAAGTAAACCCTGGAATTGGTGAATGAAGAAGAAAGCGAAATAAAATCTCTTTTCTAGAGAGCTTACAAAACAGAGCTTTTCAAACTTTATTTCAGCACTAAAATGTAGCAAGGCCTGGCCCCAAAGGCATTCTTCCCCAGAATCCCAATATCTAAACAGAGACTCCGCAGCTGTTCCTGTGGAGCTCAGACTTCTGCCCTCTTGGCCTCCCCTGGACCACCACCCTCCCCAGCCTCTCCCTCTACCCGCCGCCTTCAAGGGACACCCCCTTCCCCTGTCACAGGACCCCAAGACTCGGAGGGGCTCAGCTTGAAAATATTATGAAACTCTTCCTCTGAGTCCCCTCCATCCAAGCAACCTGAAAAAAGTAAGTGCCCAACAAAGGCCCAGTTCTTTTATTTGTATTGATGTTATTAGTGACACCAACCAGACCTTGATTCACTCTTGAGCCCTTAAGAATCCACGATATCTTTGGGCCTGGGGCACAGGCTGCCAGCCTGCAGAGAGCCCCCCAACCCTGCCCAGCACTCACCTCCTTCTCCCCACAGATGTTGCTGATGATGGAGCTGGAGGCCGGGCTGGAGGATGGTCCCAGGACAGCGACCACCCCCTTGGGAAGGATCTGACACACTGCAGCCAGCGGCAGGGGCAAAACGTGGGGAGCAGGAAAGGAAACAAGGCGCTCATCAGGTGGGGCGTGGGCTTCGGCCTCGAGTCCTCCGATCTTCCCCCCGCTGGCCCCTCACCTCCCGCCCACCCCCGTCCCCGTCCTGGTACCCCTCCTATTCTTCCAAACCCAGTGCCTCTCCTCCCCTGGACTACTGGGCTCCAGGACAGTTTTATTGGAGTTTATGGATGGTATTAAATGAGGAAATGACCCAGGTTATGACAACATACGGCCTCAGCCGACAGGGTGTATAAATTGTCTGGGCTGTCACCGAAGGATGGAGGCGCACAACGGAAACCTGCACGTCCCACCCTCTTTCTGCCTAGCCTGTAGGATGGGTGCTGGGAGCCCGGACATGGCTGCTGCAGGGGCTACGGGTCTAGCTCACAGGATGGCCAGCCAGCATGCAATCTGTTAGCCACCCCGCCAAAGAGAGTCTAGAGAGGAAAAATGGTAGACAAGCAGAGAGAAAAAGGATAGTGAGGATGAGGCAGGCAGAGAGAAGAAAGCAGCCCAGCTAAAGTCAAAGGGAACAGGAGAGAGAGAGGAGAAGGAAGAGAGAGAGTGAGTGGCCGAGAGGGCCCTCATCTTTCAATGCCACCCTCCTTTCACCTGGCCTGGAGCCTGGCGCTCCTGCTTCCCTGAGCCCATCACGTGCCTTCCTGACCAACCAGCACGCTCTGTGACCTTGTACCTCCCCCCTGGGGAAGGCGCCCTTCCCTCCTCTACCCCAGATGCTCACTCACCTGTCAAGAAGCACCTCAAATGCCACCTTCTCCTTACCCCTCCCGCAACTCCTTTTAGTAGAATCCATCCTCCCTGGGGCTCCGAGGCCCATGGATTTTCCCTCTGTTCTAAGACACTTGTAAATGTGTCTGTTTCAGTTTGTTGTTTAGATGTGTTTCTCCTCTCGCTAGATTTCAAACCTCTTAAAGGCCAGAGCTGAGACGTATTTATCTCTAAATCCCCACTTCGCATTTCCCTGCTGTCCAGCACAGTGTTTTCTAAGCGCCCAGTTCATGTCTGTCCAATGAGTGAGTGGATGGGTAGGACACGCAGTCAGAAGAGGAGAGAATGTAAGATTTTAAAATGCTACATCCTTTCGAATGATGGTTTTCTCCAGATATAGGCCCAGGAGTGGGACTGCTGGGTCGTATGGTAGTTCTAGTTTTAGATTTTTAAGGACCCTCCATACTGCTCTGCACAGTGGCTGTACAAATTTACATTCCCACCAACAGTATAGGAGGGTTCCGTTTTCTCCACACCCTCTACATCATTTATTGTTTGTAGATTTTTTTTTTTTTTTTGCGGTACGCAGGCCTCTCACCGTTGTGGACTCTCCCGCTGCGGAGCACAGGCTCCAGACACGCAGGCTCAGTGGCCATGGCTCACGGGCCCAGCCGCTCCACGGTATGTGGGATCTTCCCGGACCAGGGCACGAACCCACGTCCCCTGCGTTGGCAGGCGGACTCTCAACCACTGCGCCACCGGGGAAGCCCTGTTTGTAGATTTTTTGATAATGGCCGTTCTGACCGGTGTGAGGTGATACCTCATTGTAGTTTTGATTTTACAATAGCCAGGACATGGCAGCAACCTAAATGTCCGTCGACAGAAGAATGGATAAAGAAGATGTGGTACGGAGATACAATGGAATATTACTCAGCCATAAAAAGGAACGAAATAATGCCATTTGCAGCAACATGGGTGGACCTAGAGATTGTCATACAGAGTGAAGTAAGCCAGAGAGAGAAAGACAAATATCGTATAATATAGCTTATAAGTGGAATCTAGAAAAATGCTACAGATGAACTTATTTGCAAAGCAGAAATAGAGTCACAGAGGTAGAAAACAAACTTACGGTTACCAAGGAGGAAAGGAGGGGGTGGGATGAATTGGGAGATTGGGATTGACACATATACACTATTGATACTATGTATAAAATAGATAACTAATGCGGACCTACTGTATAGCACAGGGAACTCTGCTCAGTGCTCTGTGGTGACCTCAATTGGAAGGAAATCTAAAGAAGAGTGGATATATGTATACATATAGATGATTCACTTTGCTGTACAGCAGAAACTAACACAACATTGTAAAGCGACTATACTCCAATAAAAATTACTTTAAAAAATATTACAGATTGAGAAAGGAAGGGGGGAAGAAAAGGAGAAAACAGACAGACAGAGAACGTAGGACAATTCTCAGCACACACATGGTGATATCAGAACCACAGAGCTGCCCCTCAGATTATACTCTGTGGTTCCCAGTCTCGCTACGAGACGTCCTTCTCTTCAAACCTCAAAGCTCATCTCTGGACACATTTTCCTCCTATTCACATCAAGTGTCAGGTCAGTACAGTGAGGTTAAGGAATCAGTCCAAGCATCCTTACTGAGCCAGCTGCAAAGCCACATCTGCAACCTGGTGCTCTTTCTCCTAAAGCAGAGTCCTAACCACTGGCCCCTACAGCCAAGTTATGGCTCTGATGGGGCACAGGCGGTGGGGTAGAGCACCAGGGTTCAAATCCCGGTGCTGTAATTTATCACACAAATGACAGATCTGTAATTTATCACACAAACGATAGACCTGTGGGGTCTTCTTTCAGCCTGAGGCTCAGGCGGGGGTCCTTTAACATCGTGGATCTCAGCTGACTGACAGGTTGCCAGCAGTGGGTGCCTGAGGGGGACTCAGTAGTACCAAGTGTCAGAACCATCCCCAGCAACAGAGTAACTTTGGACAGGCTTTACCTTTGAAGAACACTCTTCAAAGTTCAAGCTACTTCCATGGCTTGAACAGAAGTAGCTGGGGGCTCTAAATTCATTGGCCATCAAATTCCTATTCCTACAGCAGCCTCAGGGGTGGAGCTTAGTTCCTGATTTTACCTATAAGGCAACAGCATCCTAGGGATGTTAAGTGACTCCCCGTAAAGTCACACACCTAATAAAGGTCTGAGCCAGCGCTGGAATTCAAGTCTGCGGACCCCACCCAGTGTTCGTCCCACTACCTGTTCTGTCTGCCCTACTCCTTGCAGCCACTTTGCCCATCTCTTTTCAACCCCAGACCACACCCCATCTTGTCCTGCTGCACCTGCTTCCCCAAGGTCACCAATGTCTCTTAGCAGTTCTTATCTCTCTTTTTGTAGCATTTGATGCCGCCGATTGCATTGCTCTTTTGAATTTCATGACGCTATCCGATCCTGATTCTCAGCCGCTTCTCTGATTGGTCTTTCTCACTTCCTTAGCCAACTCCTCTTCCTTCTCCTCTCCACTAAATTCAGATTTTGTCCATGCCTCACTCTCCCTGGGCAATCTCGACCTTGCCTGTGGACTCCACATCTCATCTCTGCCCCGGTGATCCTACACCCTGACCCATGTCCTGGGTTACAAAACGCGTTCCACCTACCTGCTGGGCGTTGCCACAGGGACTTCCTTCTGGTGTCTCTTCCAGAGAGAGAGGCAGAAAGGCAGAAAGCACAGTCCTTAAGAGCACGAACTCTGATGCAAGTCTATCTGAGTGTGAGTCTTGACTGGGTCACTTACTAGCTGTGAGACCTTGAGCAAGTTACCCAAACTCTCTGAGACTGCTTTCTCATCTATAGAACTGGGATGCTAACAGCACCTCTCCGGCAGGGATGTCGTGAGAATTAAAGTGAGTTAATACATACAAGGCACTTAGAGTGGTACTGACGTGCTACAGGACTCATTATTATTATTCCCAATACAGCATGTCTGTTATATACTTTTCATACATAATCTGATTTGATCTTCACACTGTCAGGAAGACTCATTATTATCCCCACTTTACAGATGGTGAAACTGAGGCTTAGAAAATTTAAGTGCCTTGTTCAAGGTCACACAGGTCATATATGGTAGAGCTGGGCTTGAATTTGGAGATCCATCTGGCATCAAAGCCCAAGCTCTTAACCACTTCACTTTACCCCCCTGAGCTCCTGAAGTTCAAACCATGGTCGCCCTTGACTCTTCCTTACCTCTCCTTACTGCATCTACTCACTCGCTATACCAATCAGGGGCCAGGTTCTGACCATTTGACCTGCTCACCCCCCACTATCCTTTCCTTCCCACTCCCACTGTCACAGATCCATCAGCCCCTTTTGCTACCTGCCTCCTAAGGGCTTTCTCCGTCTCCAGGATTCTTCATTTTCCAATCTGTTCTCCAAAGCAAGGCCAATTATAATCCTAAATGTAGGTCTGTGTGCTCCTGCAGGGCAGAAAGCTTGTCTTATTTATCTCTGTGTCCTCCATGCCTAGCACAGGGCTGGACTCAGAGTTAACGTGCTCAATAAATAGCTGTTGAACCACACTGAAGCCCACTCAGCTCTTTTCATAGAAAATTGGAAATAAGCTAAATGTCCAATCATAAGGCAATAGTTATCTAAAGTGTGGGTCATATACCCAAGTGGAATATTACTTAGGCATTTAAAATGCTTATGAACAGTTTATAATAATCTTAAAAATATTTATGTAATAATATTAAGAGCAAGAAGCAGGATATAAAATTATATGTATATCTACATGAAGGCTACAACTAAGCAAATACAGAAAATTGTTATGCACTGCGGAGTGACTGGAAGAAGAGGTTATAAAAGCCCACATTTATTAAGTGCTACTTATGGCCCATTCTAAGCACTTTATGTGAATTGACTTATTTAATTCTGGAAACAACCTGATGTGATAGATACTGTTACTGTCACCCTCATTTTACAGACAAGAAAACAGAAAAGTTAAAGGGCAGAGTCAGGGTTCAGACTCCCGACCCCTCACTCCAGGGTCAGCTCCCAACCACTGCACTCCCACTTCCCGCCAGCTCACCTGGAATACACCTGGAACCTATTCCCAAGTTGTTCTCTCTGACTAGACCAGGGGTCTTAACCTTCTGCCTGAGATCTGTGGGCAGAAGTCAGTGGTCTGTGAACATTCTGGGGGAAGAAAAATGGCATTATTTTCTCTTAACCCCTAACAGAAATTCAGCATTTCCTTCAATTTGGAATATAGGCAATAAACCACAGTATATTAACAGTTGCTGTGACTTTGTCATTGACAGACATCGTGAGTGTTTTCATATCACATTACAGTACTGCAGATGTCTTGAGATATCATTCATATTCATAATTACTTTGAAATTACACTAGTCGTAACATTTGGCTATTGAATGCATTAATAGATAGGATGTTTAAAAAAAGTTTTTAAATGAATAAAATTACATAGATAGGATGACCAGGGAAACCAATTACATGGAAATACAGTTAAAATACATTAATATATCACTATTAAAATATTTTAACTGCATTTCCATATAACTGGTTTCCCTGGTCATCCTATCTATGTAATTTTATTCATTTAAAAACTTTTTTCTGAGAAGGAGTCCATTAGCACCCACAGACTACCATGGTCTAGGCCCTCTCTTGCCCTTCCGCCTGGAAAACTCCTACTGATCCTCCAGTGCCCCACTCAGTTCTTGCCCATGGGTGAGAAGGTGCCATTCCCTCCCAATATTCACATCACACCGTGGCTCTGAGTCAACTTCATGCTCGGCAGGTCAGCATCCTTGTTCTCTGAATTCCTGGCCAGCTTCTGCCCCAAGCTAGCTCATTATGCTGGGTCTCAGTAAGGAGAAGCTTATCCTAAAAAGAAATTCTTACAGAAGGTCACAATCCCTTATTCCCAATTCCAAAATCCAAAAGGCTCTGAAACTGAATGGTTTCATCAAACTCATTTGGTGGCAAAATCTGATCTAAATAGATAGATGTGAAGCTATTTATAATATATGAATATCTGAATGTAAGCATGCATTTAATTTTGAGTGTGGGGTTCAGCCCCAAGCCCCATCTGAGATGCTACTTAATGTATGGTATAAGCACCACATGACCTTTCCAGTATCCGGCAAGTTCTGAAATCTAAACACATCTGGCCTCAAGGGTTCATGGACTTGTGCCTGCTGTTGTGAGTGTCCATCTTCCATTTCCCACTGGATCGGAAACTCCTTGAAGGCCGGGGTCACATTTATTCAGTCCTGGCAAAAAGGAATTAGTCAATAGATGTTTGTTCAGCTGAACTGAAACGATTCAAAATGAGTGCAATGAAAGTGAATTATCATCTTCCCAGTAGCCATGGCCTGGGGATTTCCTGGGATCTGGGAATTGTTCTTTCATTCCCTATGAAGGGTGGAGGCATCGTTTCAGTAGAAATGAAAATCGGTTATAAAGGACCTCAGTTCTGAAACTTCCTGGACCCTGTTTCTGCAGGCCCCGGCTGTCTCGTGAGGATCTCTGAGCAGTTTGAGGGGTGGAGGAGAGGGAGGTGCACTCTGCTTCTGCCTCCCAGGGAGCAGGGAGAGGTGAGAGATGTTGCCACGGCAACCAAGTTTCCCAGAGGAGTTGGAAGGCAACTGACAGAGCAGCTGCAGGAATAAAGCACCATGATGGGATGTTGTAAGAAGGGGAAACTTCTTCCCCTGGAGATACCAGCTCCGGCCTGGATTTGAAGTCTCCTTAGACTCCTGGGCTGGACAGGAGGTGCTTATGGGAACGTCACCTTCTCTGAGTCTTCACAGGGAGGGGAAGGGTCTGGCTGTGCTGAAGGTGGTGCAGAGCAGTTACTCACAGGCTCACTGGTGGCAGGCCCTCCAGGGAAGGGGCAGCTTCCGGGGTGGGGACGAGGAAACTCAGCGCCACAGCGTGGCGCTCCCGGAGCCCCTGTGGTAAACAATCGGGGCCACCGGTAGCTGATATCGATGTGGAGCAGAGGCCGGGAGAGCTCAGAGTCCTTCACATAAAGATAGCGGGCTTCCCTGGTGGCGCAGTGGTTGAGAGTCCGCCTGCCGATGCAGGGGACGCGGGTTCGTGCCCCGGTCCGCGAAGATCCCACATATCAGCCGCGGAACGGCTGGAGCGGCTGGGCCCGTGTACGGAGCCTGTGCTCCGCAACGTGAGAGGCCCGCGTACCGCAATAAAAAAAAAAAAAAAAAAGACACTTCAGGGCGCCGAAGCCCGAGTGGAGTCAGAGCGCAGGTCTCTCTGTGTGCTTGGTCATGCTATCGGAGTGAGGCAAACAACCGTCCCCATCAGCACCAAGAACTAACCCCTCCTTGTGCCAGAGCCTCGGGAGCATGGTCCACTCTCAGTTCTGTGAATGGACCAGGGGCTGAATGGACTGGCCATGCTGGCCTCAAGAGCCGAGAGGGGTGCTGTGAGGGTGCAGTGCCAGGTCTGTGCACTGTCACGCCCCACAATGGGGACCTCCCTGGTGAGCGTGCCCCAGCGTATCGGAGAACTCAAAACTGCCACTGGCTGTCACAGGGATGAAATGAACAGTGTGGGGAATATAGTCAATGATAATGTAATATCTTTGTATGGTGACAGATGGTAACTAGACTTATCGTGGTGATCACTTTGTAATACATAGAAATATCAAATCACTATGTTACACACCAGTAAGCAACAGCGCTGTAGGTCAATTATTCTTCAAACACAAACAAACCAACTCATAGGAAAGATCAGATTCATGGTTACCAGAGGCAGAGGGTGCGGGGAGGGGGCATTGGATGAAGCAGTCAGAAGGTACAAACTTCCATTATAAAAGAGCTAGGGATGTAACGCACAGCGTGATAAGTATAATTAACACAGCTGTATGTTCTACATGAAAGTTGCCAAGAAAGTAAATCCTAAGAGTTCTCATCACAAGGAAAACATTTTTTCTGTTTCTTTGATTTTGTATCTATAGGAGGTGATGGATGGTCACTTAGCTTACCGTGATAATAATTTCACGATATATGTAAGTCAAATATTATGCTGTACACCTTGAACTTACACAGTGCTGTATGCCGATTGCGTCTCAATAAAACTGGAAGGAAAACAAACCCACCATTGGCTCCTCTCACCAACGGCGTATCATTCAAAGCCCTCAGCCTGGTCCCAGACCACCATGGAAGCAGCAACACCGTACGGGGAGTTTACACATGCAGGCAACGGGCTGGCAGACACAACACCACCCTGAATCCCTACGATGATCCAGAGAGCGAGGAGTTACAATACTAGTTCTACTACCAAATCATACTAATAGGTGAAATTTATCAAGAGTTCACCTGACTCCTGGCACTGCTCTAAGTTTTCTAACCGCATCATCTCACTTAATCTTTCAGCAACCTCATGAAGTGAGAACTCTTATTGTTCCCATTTTACAGATGAGGAGTTTGAGGCACAGGAGATAAGCCCACAGTGCTGGCGATTAGGATCCTGACCGCTATTCTACACAGCTCTCCAGTCCTGGCCTTCACCACCGCACCCCACCCCCCCCCCCACCACGGCAGATGCTCCCTGTTTTAGCCACACCCAGCTGTCATTGTGCCCCAAGGTTTCCGGTTTTTTTCCTTCCTCAAGCATGCTATTAAGGCTTCTGCGTGGATGCCCTCACCTGTCAAACATTCCAAGTTCTGGCCCAGCGGCCTTACCTGACCGCCTAGCTACACCTATGACCTATTTCTGACCTCATTCTGCCCTTGTCTGAGCCACTCCCTGGCAAGCCCACAGCAGAGCTACTGAGATTTATGTCACTTTTCAGATGTGTGGTCTCACCGCCTCCTGGGAAAGACTGTGAGCCTCAGTTTCCCCATCTGTAAAATGAGGAGGTTGGGCCAGGCCATTTCTAACCACTGTAATTCAATGCATTTCTGCGTCCCTGTTATGCGTACGTGAGGTGGGAAAGGGAGGCGGGGAATGCGTGTTGAATGACTCATCACTATTCCGATGACTTTCTCCTCTGGCTTCTCACCATTTTCCCTCATGCTGACTTGGAGTCATTCTATTGAGCTGATGGAGGGATGTTAGCCTTTACTCACTAGAAGCAGCCCTGAATCAGCAGAGGTCGTGCCCACAGAGCCTTCGAGAAGCTCGGGATCCTGTGCAGGAGGGGCGGCTGGAACCTCACTCTCTGTGCCCATTTCCAGGCACTGGGGCCTCACGGGGCCCGAGAACCAGTGAGCCTCTGGGTTTCCAGGGGAAACAGTGTGGACAGCTGATAGCACGCTTGTCCTCATAGAGACAAACCAGGGCAGAGGTGAGGGGCTGACAGGGAGGCTCCTGCTTCTAGCTCTGCAGTAAATTAAACTTCAGACTGGCTCTGGCAGCAGCAGGGATGGTGCCTCAGGGTGTCTGGGTGATAAGGGAGGGGGTGGCACTTAGTTTAGCTCTAATACGTTCGCTGTAGGAGACACAGGGATCTATAGGAACAGAGGAGGGCGATGCTGTGGGAGCTTGCTGCACGAGAAAGGCAGAGATGGAGATAAGATACTTGAGCCAGGAGGGAAGGGATGGCCATGCGGGGAGGTGACCTGATAGGTCTTGTCCAGCCCTCTTATTTCAGACCTGTGGGCTGCGCAGAGGGAGCTGGGAAGTCAAACATCAAGAAGCCTGAGGCAATGATGGTGACCAGGCAAAGAGGTAGAGGGGATTGGACGAGGGTCTGAGGAAGCTTTACGGGTGACCCTCACTTTAAATAAACCCACTATATGAAAATCTATCTGAACCAGATAAAAGCGGGGTGGTTTGCTACTTGTATCTTTCCAGTGTCCACGTCGTTATTAACACCCCGTGTGATACTTTCCATCTCCCAGCCTTGCTTTCAACTATCAAATGAGATAGTTGAACTCCAGCATCTTTAGTTTTACACTTCATCCTCTTTGATTCTGAAATTGCCATTGTTTCCCTTGAATGACACGCCCGTCCCAAATGTGACTCATTATTTGTGCAGAGTTTTTGAAACTCACCTATTGCCCTATTGCCGAGAGTGGGCACAAGAGTTCCCTGTAGGATTGCTACCACCTCCATTTAGATCAGAGCCTCTGCTTTCCGCAACCAAGGATGTCATCACTAGGATCGCTTTTATCCCCTTGAAGTGGAGTCTCGGGGCACCGGGTGACAGGTGTGAGGTTGGGGGCATTCGTCAGGGCCCCAGAGCCACTCAAGTAGTTTTACATTAACAATGCAAATCAACCCCAGGCCACCAGCCCAGGGAAGACACAGCCACCATGAGCTGGAGCAGTAGCTGGCTCTGGGAGGCACACAAAGGCTCGGTGCTGTCGGATGCATCAACCCAGAAAACGGGGAAGAGAGGGGAATATCCAGTTATGATCGAGGCCCCACGAGGCACCTGACATTAAGACAGGCGGTGTGAGAGGAGTCCGGGAGGTAGATGGTGCTGCCAGGTAGGGATGGCTGAACTCTGGGACAGGGAGAGAGACATGATGGTAAGAGGGGGAGGAAGCCAGCTCCAAGGTGGGGAGGCGGTGGTGGTGAGAGAATAAAGCCAACAACGAAATCCATAGCTGCCACTTACTAACTACCTGGTACGTGCGCGGTGCTAAGGAACTCACCTGCACTGTCTCGTGTCCTGCTCCGAATGACCCTAGGAGGTGTTATCACCATCACCTCATTTTACAAATGAGGAAACGGAGGCACGAAATGGTTCAGCAGCCTGTCCACTGTCACACAGCTAGTAAACAGCAGAGCCAGGATTGAAACCTGGTCGGTCTGATCCTAAAATCCATGTTCCTACTCTTTATACCACAGTCTCCCCAACGTAGGGATCGCAGAGATGTCGCTCCTCCTTCATCTGGGGATCCTGCCTCCTTTTAACCTCCTTCCCCCATCCCACCACTGACCCCCCCCAGTCCCGCCCCATCCCGCTTCAGCTAAACGCGGTAACCCACCACCCACTCTCCCCCTTATTGTGGGAGGGAAAGAGCAGGCGGGGCTGGAAGCTTTCTATGAACTATCTGGGTGGTGTTTAAAATCCACTGTGGGAGAGCAGCTCAGGCGTTAGATGAAAAGCCTTTGGGGTAGAAAGATCCAAAAGCCCTCTTTTCTAACAAATGCTCATCGTGCCTCAAACACAGTGACATGTAAAAGCTGAACCAAGGGCCACGTGTTAGTAAAATACTTGGTGCCTAAAAGAGGGGCCTTAGAAAGATGCTCCAAAGCTCTGTAATGTGGAATAAAGATACCAGTTTCCTTTCTTCCCCTGATTCATCCAGCTTAATATTTTAGATGTATTGACTCCACTAAGCCTGGGTCATTGGGAGAAGAAATTTACATCTGCTAATGACCCCCATCCTCAGTGGGCAATCCATGCTTTCTGTTCTGCGAAGGAAACCCTGAGGAACCAAAGAAGAAGAAGGGGAAGCTGGTTTTTCAAAGAATAGGCTACAGAACTATTTAGGCCCCCTGTCTGCGACCTGCCCTCATGGACAAAAAAGAAACACTACAATACAGACAGGACCAGGAGATTCATGAGAAGTCACTGCTAGTATTTCTGCTTTCATTTTGAAGATCCTGAGAAATCTGAATCTTCCTTTTGTTGGACTCGAATTTAACCTCTATGACAACTAGGATTTCTACCTGTGCCCTGCTGAATCCCCATTGCCTAGGATAGAGTACAGCAGGCACTCACTAAATATTTATTGACTGACCAAGTGAATAAATGAATGACAATTCCAGGTACCGTTTCCACCATGCCTTCTTCTGAAGGAATCTGTGTCCATAGATCCTGCTGGCCTCAACAACCCTGTTTTGTGTGATAGAAATCCACCCTCAGTCTTTCGGAGTGGACTTTTTCCCCAAGGGTAGCTCTTAGGTCATCTGGTCAATGCCTGTGGCTTGTGAGACAGGACCAACCAGATCCTCTACCTTGTCTCCAAACCAAGAGGCACTGAGGGAAGCTGCACACTGAAGAGAGACTGTAAGCCACCTGAGGGCAGGGACTGTGTCTCTCTTGTTTTCTGCATTGCTCCCAATGCATGATATCCTGAGTCAGGCCTGAAATAGAGCAAATGCTCTATAAAAGTTTCCTGAAAGGATAAACAAATTGTCAGCTGGGCCTGGATGGCCATTACGGGACATGATGAATAAACCAGGGAAACCAAAGTAGCAGAGAGGGAAGAGCATGGATCCAATACAACAAGAGCACTAAAGACGCTGTGGGACAGACAGAGAGCCACTGCCTTCCTCCCGTCCTGCTCTCTTTGGATCCATACAATATCCTACCAATTGTACTTAAGCCAGTGTAAATGTGTTTCTTCTCTTGCAATATTAATAACCCAGACGAGAGCATGCAGACGACCAGATGTCTGACATGTATATTTGAGCGAGTTGTTCTTTAGTTTGGTTTGGTTTTGCCACTGAGTGTCATTAAAGGTTGAAATGGGCTAGAAAGGGAGGAGATGGGACTCCAGAGCCTTAGGGAATGGAGGCCATCATCTCTCTGGGCTGAGGGTCTCCCGCTCTTTCCCTCTGAACTGGAGTTGTTCATTTCCAGCTTAGCTACAAGCCACCACCCCACTAACCTGGAAGCTCATCCTGTAAAGTCATCAAAGTAATACCAGCCACACACCAGAGAAGTGCAGGGGAGGTGGAGTGGATGGGACACTAGACGTGCAGGGTCGTGATGCAAGTTCAGGGTCCAGGACTTGCTCAGCCATTGACTAGCTCTGGGGTTATCCAATGTCTTTGAGCATCAGTTTCTTTGGTAAAGTGGGAATAATAACACTTAACTCTCTGGTTGTTGGGAGAATTAAAAGCAGTGCCCAGCACATGGGAGGGGCTCCGTAGGTGTGACTGGAGCGACCAACTGCGTGTGAACGTAAAGCACTCCAGCTCACAGAGGATTCCCCTATACTGCAAGTCATTTAAATCTCACAATGACCTGCAAGATTTGCGAAGTAGACCTTAGGGTTCCCATTTTACAGGTGAAGAAACTGAGGTTAAACAGAATCACTGACTTGTCCAAGGTTACCCACAGAGTGAGTGGCTGACGTCCAGCCCAAGTCTCAGCTTCTTCCCACGACACTGCCCTCAGCAAAAGAAAGCAAGACAGGAAACAGATGTGCCATGGCTATGCTTCCCTGGGGCTGGCGGAATCTCTCCTTTCTTAAGCCCATACAAGGTTTCATTCAGGGATCTGTGTACAAAATGTCCAGGAGATGAATGAATCAATATATGAAGGAGTGAATGAGTGGGTAAATGAAGGAACGAATGAATTCCCTGTCTTAATTCTACTCCACACGTGATTTGCAACAAAACCTGGGATCTTGTCTCGACTAAGCCCTATAGGGCTTCCTGGTGCATGTTTCTCTTCCTCTCTTGGGAATATCTACATCACAGGCCCGGCAATGGGTGCGGCTCACACCACCAGCCCCTCCTCTGCCAGCAAGGGAAGCAGAGGGCAGCCCTGCCCATGCTACGTACTGGTTTCTGCAGTCTCGTACTCGCTGTCTCTGAGAAGCTCAAAGATGTCCACTTCGACCTTGGCCTTGCCCAGCCTCTCGGGAGCACGGTTGATGCGGTTCTTGGCCAGGGTGATAGACAGCCGCTCCCCTCTGCTGCATTCCATGGGGTCATCCAGGATAGCAGCTGTGGGCAGGCAACCACATGGACACAGTTGGTACCCTCTACCGTTACGCGTCCTCCTACTCCAGTCTCCCCCGCCGTGCCGCCTTCCACCTCCGCCCTGCCATCCTCAGAACTGTCCCCAAAGCAAGTCCCCTGCATGCTAAGGGTCTAGGTCTGTAGCCAGGTGTGGCGGTGAACTCTCGTGTGGCTAGTCACCTCAGGGACACTGTAATGCCACGGCAGGCCACCAGGGGCCCTACCTGGAAGAGGTCCCCAGGCTCAGGCATAGCGATACCCTTGGATCTAGGTTCACCTGCACACATGGGCACACGTGTGCAAAGGGAGGGAGATGGCAGCAGTCCTTTGAAAATGGTATTCTGGGCATATGAGAAACTCTCCTTGAGGTGATCTAGGGTTGAAGAAGGCCAGGTTTGAGAGGGAGACCTGTGGTATCAGGACCCGCTACAGGGCCCTGCTGAATGCCTGTTGTCCACCGATGACACATGTCACCTAGTGAGCTACATAGTTTCTATGAACTTCTGTCCTCACTGAACATGGGGAAGAATAAGACAACCTCATGGGGCTGGTGTGAGAATTCAGTAAGACAATGTATATAAGTGGCACACCCTCAAAATTTAATCAGTGTGACAATCAGTGTGAATGGCTGGAGTGGTGTGGTACCAATAGCTGCCCAACTTCTGGAAGCAGTATTAAGGATACGTGTTAACCTGAGTTCAAATCCCGGCCCCGCCCCGTCTTAGCTATGGGGCCTCTGTCTCCTCACTTGTAAAATGGGGAGAGAGCCTCTCCTTTGGGCTCCAGTGAAGATGACACGGATAATGCGTGTGAAGCGCTCAGTGCAGCATCTCGTGCACAGCACACACTCAGTAAATCTAGCCATTGATACCATTCGTTCTCTTGGTAGAGGAAGTTACACAATTGGAAATCTCTGCACAAAAACTTGTACACAGCAGTGTGGGTGAAGGGATAAATTAGGAGGCTGGGATTAACATATACACACTGCTATATATAAAATAGATAACCAACAAGGAGCTCCTGTATAGCACAGAGAGCTATACTCATTAGTTTGTAATAACCTATAAGGGAAAAGAATCTGAAAAAGAATATATATATATATAACAGAAGCACTATGCTGTATGCTTGAAACTGACACTATATTGTAAATCAACTATACTTCAAATTAAAAAGCTAAAAATAAAATATGCCCTAAAAATACCATTACTCTGTCTAAATAATAATAAAAAAAACTTGTATACAAATGTTCCAAGCAGCATTATTCATAATAGCCAAAAAGTGGGAAAACCCAAATGTCCATCTACTGATGAGTGGATGAACAAAAATGTAGTATATCTATTCAATGGAATATTACTCAAACACAAAACGGAATAAAGTACTGATGTATGCCACAACGTGGATGAACCTTGAAAACATTATGCTCAGTTGAAGAAGCCAGACACAAAAGGTCATGTGTTGAAAGATACCATTTATATGAAATGTCCGGAATAGGCAAATAGAGACAGAAAGTAGATCAGCTGTTGCCCATGTTGCCCAGTGGCAGTGGTGGTGGTGAGTGAGGAAGCTGGGGAGAAATGGAGAGTGACCACTAATGCCCATAGTGTTTTTGGGGGGATGACAAAAATGTCCTAAAATTGATCGTGGAGATGGCTGTACAACTCTGTGAGTATACTAAAAAACGCAGAATTGTATACTTTAAATGGGTGAATTGTGTGTTCTATGAATTATATCTCAATAAGGCTGCTACAAAAATAAAGATCAAGCTTATCTTGCAGAGCTTGAAGCCGCAGAAGAGCAGCACAGAGAATCAGACCAAATAGATTTCACTGGCACGTGGCCCTTGAATCTCTGTGGCTGGTGTGGACAGAGACCCAGTTTCTATGCCATCTTTTCTGTATAAGGTTCCCATATCTCCTGTGACCCATTTTCCAAACCAAAACCAGGACACAGAATATGACAAAGCACTTTTTTTCTGATTTGTGGATTTATTTATAGGCATAGCCTTACTGAACAATAGAAATTAGATTTCATTTACACGGGTTGGCCATACATGGGGCCACAGAGGTACATCCCAAGAACTAGGCGATAAAGTAGGCTTCTGTGAGTTAAGTAGCAAAGTCCATGCACACCTGATAGGATTAGCCCCCTGAGGGAATGGACAAAGGACTGGTAAATGTATGACTGAAGAGCCCAGAGACACCTAAAATTCCTACCCAGGTCACCTTAGGGAAGCAAGACCAGAATGAGATTATTACTTAGGAAGCAGAAATGTGAACAATTACACTGTGCTGTCCCAGGAAAGGAAGACTTTGGGAATAGAAGGAAAGTGGGGCAGCCCAGAGGAGCGATTCTCAAATGGTGTTCCCTGGAGGGCCCCTGGGTTCTTTCAAGAAGCAGAGGGGAAGGCTGAAGGGAGGTCTCTAGCCCCACACCAATTTCAACCAGCACAACTCCACATCCATCAGTTTTAGATATTGGAGTTCTCCAAAATACACATCGTGGGGAAAAGAAAAGTTTCACTCTTAAAGATATAATAGAAACCATTAACCCAGCCCTGGAGCATAGAAAAGAGACATCTAAAGTGTCAGGAATTGGCAGTGCCATCCTGCATGAGTCACAGGAAAGAGGCACCGGGTCCATGGGATACTAGCCTCACGTTAATAGGTACACATTTATCCAGTGACAACGTCAGGGTAAGTCCTAGTGGACTTACCTAGTCTCACTTACTGTCTGCAACAACTCTGTGAGATAAGAGTGTTATCTGTGTCATCCTCACTTGGAGATGAGACAACAGAGGTCACAGAGGTCAAGTGGCCCGCCGTTGTTCACAGGGCTGGTGAGTGTAGAGGAGGGAGGGGATCCCAGGTCAGTTTCATATGGACCCTGCATTCTTAACCACAGGTCATATTCCTTCTAATGAAATTCATCTTCCCAGGGGTTTGCTGCTGAGAAGGGAGTAGGCTAGGTAGGTGTGTCTTAGCTCACACTGCTATAAGAAAACACCATAGGGGCTTCCCTGGTGGCGCGGTGGTTGAGAGTCTGCCTGCCAATGCAGGGGACACGGGTTCGTGCCCCGGTCCGGGAAGATTCCACATGCCGCGGAGCGGCTGGGCCCGTGAGCCATGGCCGCTGAGCCTGCGCGTCCGGAGCCTGTGCTCTGCAACGGGAGAGGCCACAACGGTGAGAGGCCCGCGTACCACAAAAAGAAAAAAAAAAAAAAAAAGAAAACTCCATAGAGTGGGTGGTATTTATTTCTCACGGTTCTGGAGGCTGGGGAATAGGAGATCAGGGTGCCAGCATAATTGGGTTCCAGGGAGGTCCTGCCTCCTGGTTTGCAGATGGCTGTCTTCTCCCGATGTCCTCACACGGCAGAGAGAGGGAGATCAAGCTCTCTGCTCACTTTGAAAAGGGCACTGGGGTCTCACCTTCAGGACCTCTCCTAAACTCAATCACCTCCCAAAGTGGGGAGGGATAAATTGGAAGTTTGGGATTAGCAGATACAAATGACTTTCTATAAAATAGGTAAACTACAAGGTCCTACTGTATGTATAGCACGGTGAACTATATTTACTATCTTGTAATAAACCATAATGGAAATAAATATATATAAAACTGAATCACTTCGCTGTACACCAGAAATTAACACAACATTGTAAACCAACTAGACTTCAATTAAAAAAAAAACCGGTGTGTGCTGTGGACTGAATTATGTCCCCCCAAATTCCTTTGTTAAAGCTCTAATGTGTGCATTTAGAGAGATAGGACCTTTAAGAGGTAATTAAGGTTAAATGAGGTTATAAGTGTTGGGCTCTGATCGCTTGGGATTGGCATCCTTAGAAGAGACAACAGAGAAGGTTCCCTCCCACTTTCTTCCACCCCCAAGGCAGGAAGCAGGCTGTCACCAGGAACTGACCCTGCAGCACATTGACAGCAGACTTTTAGCCTCCAGAACTTGAGAAATAAATGCCCCTTGTTGAAGCCACCCAGCCTGTGGTATTTTACTATGGCAGCCCAAGCTGACAAAGACAACGTGCTAATTAATATAAACCCTCACATGCAGGACGCCAGCCAGCCATGTGACACCACACAGTGAACTCACAGAGCGTCACCAGACACACTTTGAGACAGAGGGATCATGGCTGGGGGTGGGGAGAGGGGATGGCAGGGAAGAGAGAATGTGGGAATGATACACTACGGGGCACATGAGGTCCCCTCGGTGCTCAGCACTCAGGACTCTGCCTTCAGAGGTACCTGGCAGGTGCTCACCAACTCACTAAGATCCACAGTCCCGCCCTCCCTCCCTCGCCAGCCCCCGTGCCATTCTGGGCACCACTTTTTCATTAGGGTTTAGGTTTTAGACACTAATTAATTTCTGGCTGGGAACAGCCTCAGCTGGGTGGTTGGCTGGCATCAAGCATACTGGGATCAGAATAATTAGGATGACCACAGGAGCCAGATTCCAGGGCTGGGGGCAGCAAGGATGAGGTACAGGCTCAGGCCTTCTAGGGACACCAGAGGAGCATGTCCGCAGCAGGCATTACGGAGCAGCATCCCTGCTGTCCAGCTCTCACCTGCGGGGCCCGGGGGGTGAAGGAGAGCAGCTGGCACAGGACTGAATGTGTGGCCGCTGCCCCTAACCTTCAGCCCCAGGCCTGGCTGTCGGGCTGGGCCAGGATGCTGAGTCCCCAGCCGCTGCCTAAGGAGGAGTCACGTCATCTGGCACATCCTCCACCCCTGCAGACAAGTCAACCTGCAGCCACAGTGAGGCTGATCGGGGCCGGGGGTGATCTGCCTCTACAGCAAAGGCCAGGCTGAGACGGGGAGACGTGTTTAGGGACCAGGGTCTGCCCCCTTTCCAGCCATGGGGACTCTGCAATGACTCTTCAAACCCACATGGACTCATGAGTCCTTCCTGCCCAGGGAGCCACGAGCCCTCACGTTTCCCTTGGCTTTTCTCCCCATGAGCCAAGTGCTTTACCCTCTGCTGGGACGTCTCTGAGTTCTAAGGCTCGTGCCAAGGAAAGGGCGGCCTGTTGACTCTGCCCACCTCCACCCAAGCGTCCCTCCATGTTCTGGGCCCATGCCTGTGTCTACTCTGGAGAGGACGCCTCCCCCAGGGCTGGCAGGCTGGGGCTGCCCACTGGGGTGCTTTCTTACTCACCCCTAGTGGTCCTGGCCATGACCACCCAGGGGAGGATGTGTGATCACTGACCCGCTCAGACCCCTTAAGCCTCCCCGTGGTCTGAAGGGCTGGTCCCAATCGAGCCTCCAGGATGGCATCAGGCCCTCCACACCTTTCTACCTGTGGCACACCTTCCATCCCGCTAGGGACAGCTCCTCTGAGCTAGGACCTGGGCTGACAGGTTATGTTCCCTCCTCTATGCCTCTACTGACACTGGCCCTGCCTCTTATTCCCCCTCTCCCTACAAGGCCCACCTCAGACCACCTCTTCCAAGAAGTCTCCTCTGACTCCCCAGGCCAGTGCTCTCCTTGGATTTCCACGCACTGCCTTGGAGGGGTATTTACCTTTCCATTTCCAGGTGAGTTTCCTCATCTAGCTTGTACCTTAAAAGCCCAGAGCGATCCCTCCTTCCTTTGAAACTCCCCAGATTCCCTGTCCCACATCAATTATCCCTTCTCAGAACACTCACAGGAACTTCTCTGTACTTGTCCTCAGACAGTAACCACTTCTGACTTTCTATTATTTATTATGCCCATTTGTCCATCTTTTCTCCCCTAGACAGCTGCCTCCCTGAGGGCGAGGGCCATGCCTTATTCATTTCTGCAACTGTGCAATCCCAGATACATACGCATTGAGCCCTTAATGAATGGTATTGAGTGAATAAATAATGTAAGGCCACTGTATTCTCATGCCCTACAGCCAGGAGCAGACACTGTGCCTGGTGCAGTAGGCATTAGACTAGGCGTGGACTGGGGACAGTTCCTATGCTCAGGCCTGCAGGGCAGAGGACCTGGGCGGACCCCTCCTTCCCAGGTTTGGGGCTTTCCTGCTCTCTGCTCACCTGTGTCCATCAGAATGGGGCTTGCCTTCCCTCCACAATTTCTCAGCAGCCCATAAGTGACCCCTCAGATGGAAAATCAGCCTCCTTAATCCCTTGGTCCTTCCAGAGTCCCGCTGCTGAAGATTTCGAAGCACTTCGATAACTCTTACCTCTTTAAGGGCAGGAATAAAGAGGTTTTACTGGAGAGTCTTTATAGGCAGTATCTATGACGCGCCTACAGCTGTTAGAGCCCTGTGCTAACAAGAAGAGGAGGCGATGTGAGCCTCCAGGGAATCCGTTGGCTTTGCTCCCAAGCCAAGCCCCGGGCTGCTTGCTCCCTGGGGCCCCAGCCCCTCACCATCACTCATCGGGCATCTCACTCACCTGTGTCCTCCCAGTGTCCCTCGTTTCACCCCTGTTGGTCCCAGTCATCTTGCTGGAGGCAACCGCACCACTGGGCAGGCTGCTCCCACCGCAAACTCACACCCTCCCCCTCACCTGGGGGGCAACACACATCATATCCTTGTCCTCTGACATTACAGAGTATCTGTTTGCTGGGGCTGCCGTAACAAAGCACCATGGACAGGGTGGCTTAAACAACGGAAATTGATTTCCTCCCAGTTCTGGAGGCTAAAGGTTCAAGACCAAGGTGTCGGCAGGTTTGGTTTTATTCTGAGGCCTCTCTCCTTGGCTTGCAGATGGCCGTCTTCTCCTGGTGTCTTCACAAGGTCTTTCCACTGTGCCATGTCTGTGTCCTAATCTCCTCTGCTTAGAAAGATATCGGTCATGTTCGCTTATGTCCCACTTATACGACCTCACTTTAACTTAATTACGTCTTTAGAGACCCTACTTCCAAATACAGTCACATCCTGAGGTCCTGGGTGTTGGGATGCTAACAGATGAATCTGGGTGGGGAGGAATGGTGTACAATTCAGGCCACACCATGGACCTTCACCTCTAGCCACTGCCCGCTCTCACCTCCCCACTCTCAGCCCACAGGCTGGCTAAACCGAGGCCGCTCTCGGTGAACTGCCTCAGCTTTGTGCCCCGACCTCTTTCCACTGGGCTCAGATGAGGCGGATCCTGTGAGAGGAGGTCCCCAGGCCTGGCTCTCTGCCTCACCACGCCTCCCTGCTCTCCTTTATGTTCAGTGTCTGTCCCAGACCCACTCATTCCCCTCCACTAAAACATGGCCAGAGCCCTCCCCTCCCATCAGGACCCTCCACTGACCACACGGACCAAGCATGTCCCTCCGGCCCTCCCTTTACCACACCTGCAACTCAGGTCAGGCTTCTCCAGCGATGGATCAACGTTTTCTAACGCTACCTTATCCCACCCTGGACTCTCCCTCTGTCCTCACCACCCACTCAAACTGTACTCGCAAGGCAAATAACCTTCAATAGCCCTTTTTTGCAAAACTGGTGGACATGTTTGATTCCTTGTCTTATCATGTCCCGAGCTGGCATGACTGTTTGTATCTGCCATGTGCTGTTCAAAGAACATCGTGTGTATCACCTCATTTAATCCTCACACAACCCTACAGCTTACTGTCCCATTTTATAGGTGAGAACACTGAGAAAGAGGCCGGTTAAGCAACTTGCCCAAGATCACCCAGCTCTTAACGGCAGCCTTGGTCCAGCCCATGAGCCACTAGACCACGTCATCAGGTCGCCTCCTGGGTTCTCTTTGCATCTGAGGGTCCCCGGTGCTCTTTTGTGCCTGGGACCCTCAGCTTCTGTGGCTTCCATGGCACGACACCCCTGGGACCTTCCTCCCGCTTCTCTGCCCATTCTCTCAAGGTACACTTCTCCTGCCTGACCTTTAAATACCGGGGAACCCCAAGGGGCTGTGTAGAGCCCTCTTCTCACCTCACTCCCAGGGGCTTCCTAAATGACCTCGCTCACAGCCACCTCCATGGGGGTACTTGACTTATGTCCACCTGCCTGATGATCTCTCCATGCAAATGTCTGACGAGGATCCCAAATTTAGCAAAACCCAGACTAAACCCACCCTCTTCTCTCCTGTATTCTCCCTGATATATTCCTGAGTTTAGTTAACGCAGCACCAGCTACCCAGGCATCATGGCCTCACCCCAATTCCTCACCTCCTGGTTGCTTCTGATCTTCCCTCCTCAAGATTTCTCAAATCACTCCTTTCTCTCTGGTCTCAACACTGCTGCTCTAGTTCAGTCCTTTCATTTCAGCGATTTCACCGCAAACTCATAACTCTCACTTTTTACTTTTAATTTTTAATGTTTTGATTTTTATTTATTTGTTTTTATTGAAGTACAGTTGTTTTACAGTGTTGTGTCACCAGAGTTTTAACCACCACCCAGCACTCCACAATCACTCCTACACACAGCTGCCAGAGTGATCCTATTAAGGTACAAACCCTCGCTTTTAGCTTCCAATCTCCAAATAAATGAATTACTTGATATGGCAGACAAGAGCTGGCTCTAGCTTTTGAATCTTGTATTCTGCTTCTCTGCTCATCTGTCTCCAGCTTCTAGAAATACCGAACCACCTAACTCCTATAGTACCATCTAAGGTGCGCGCGCGCGTACACACACACACACACACACACACACACACACACACACACACACACACTGCTGCCTTGTGCCGGATACTTCAGCTCAATCTCCTCCCCCTGCGTCCTCACCTTTGCTCACTCACCACTTCTACTCAGAATGAATCCTCAGCTCAGACCTCCCCTCCTTCCGGAAGCCTCCTCTGAACACGAAGCTTGATCAAGTGTCCCAACTATGTATATTCATAGAATCCCATGCATCTTATACTCTAATAATCGGTTTAGTCTTTAACTTTCACGCTTTCATTTTTTCCGCCCCCAGTGCCTGGCGCCTCACCTGATAACACTTTATCAGCGTTAGAGCCAAATTTGTTTTGGCTTTTGAGGAATTATATGCTGACTTCTATTCTTCCATCAAAATTACTCTTCTGATCCACACATATATGGACAACTAACTTTGACAACAAAGGTGCAGCGAGAAAAATGGGCTTTTCAACAAATGATGCTGCAACAACTAGATATCCATGTGTTTTAAAAAAACTTCAAACCCCGTCTTATGCAATATACAGAATAAACTCTGTCTCACACTATATACAAAAATTAATGCAAAATGGATCATAGACTTAGAATTATAAAACTTCTAGAAGAAAATCTTTGTGACCTTGAGTTAGAAAAAGATTTCTTAGATGTGATGACACCAGAAGCAACACACATGAAAGTAAAAATTGACAAACTGGACTTCGTCAAAATGTTAAATATCTGCTCTTCAAAGACACTGTTAGTAGAATGAAAAGATAAGCCACAGACCGAGAGAAAATATTACCTGCAAAGCATATACCTGAAAAAGACTTGTATCCAGAATATACAAAGAGCTCTCAAGACTCAACAATAAGAAATCAAACAACCCAATTTTTAAAGATGGGCAAAAGATTTGAACAGACGCTTCAACAAAGAGGTTATATAGGCAGCAAGTAATCTGTGAAATATACTCAACAGCATTAATCATTGGGGAAATACAAAGTAAAACCCTAATGGGATGTTGTCAGAAACCCATTAGCATAGCTAACACTTAAAAGCTCAACCACACCAAGTCGGTGAGGAGGAACTGGACCTCTCATATGCTACTGATGGGGCTGTAAATGGGGTCTGACCACTCAGAAAACCATCTGTCAGTTTCTTGAGAAGTTCAACATACATCTACTGTATAATTCAGCCATTCCACTCCCAGGTAGGTATCCAAAAGAAAAGAAAGCATGTGTCTACACAAAAATATGTAGACAAATGTTTATAATTTCTCGATCCAGAGCAGTCAAAGACTGGAAACAACCATCAACAGGTGAATGAATAAACGAACTGTGGTCTCTCCATACAATGAAATACTAGAATGAAAGAAGCCAGACAACAAAGACAACATACTGTATGTTTCCGTTTTTATATATTTCTAGAAAATACAAACTAATCTGTAGCGCAGGAAGCAGATCAGTAGTTGCCTGGGGCTGGGGCTGGGGCAGGAAGGAGCAGGCTGAGGAATGAAAACGTGACACTCTTTTTGGGCGATGAAAAAACTCTCTATCGTGGTTGCGGTAATGGTATTTACAGGTGTACGCGTGGCACAACTTATCAAATTTTACCCTTGAAAATACGTACAGTTTATTGTCTGTAAGTTATACGTCAGTTTTTTACATCTTTATTGGAGTATAACTGCTTTACAGTGGTGTGTTACTTTCTGCTTTATAACTAAGTGAATCAGCTATGCATATAATAGATCCCCATATCTCCTCCCTCTTGCCTCTCCCTCCCACCCTCCCTAGCCCACCCCTCCAGGTGGTCACAAAGCACCGAGCTGATCTCCCTGTGCTATGCGGCTGCTTCCCACTAGCGATCTATTTTACGTTTGGTAGTGTATAGATGTCCATGTCACTCTCTCACTTCGTCCCAGCTTCCCCTTCCCCCTCCCTGTGTCCTCAAGTCCATTCTCTACAGTCTGCGTCCTTATTCCTGTCCTGCCCCTAGGGTCTTCATGACCATTTTTCTTTTAAATTCCATATATATGTGTTAGCATACGGTATTTGTTTTTCTCTTTCTGACTTACTTCACTCTGTATGACAGACTCTAGGTCCATCCACCTCACTACAAACAACTCAATTTTGTTCCTTTTTATGGCTGAGTAATATTCCATTGTATATATGTGCCACACCTTCTTTGTTACCTCAATTTTTAAAACATGCTTTTATGAGAAAAACATTACTATTCCTCTGGCTTCTTACTACCTTCTCCGTCCCCTCTCCCTCCCCCTCAGCAAATGAAGCATCTTAAACTCTGTGGTCTACACCTACTGCCTCCAATTTCTCTGCATCTTCTCTATCCCGAGCCTCCACCACCTCTGGACTCACCCTCAGAAATCACCAAGGCTCTCCTTCCTTGGTTTTCAGAGTTTTGAAGCTCTCTGAAGCATTTGTGACTGGAACCTTCTTCTTGGCGTCATCTTTTGCCATCCGTGATATGACACTATTTTGATTTTCATTCTGCGCACCTTCACCCCAACCCCCTTCCCCAGCTCCCTTCCCTTCTATACAACCCTAGTTGTCTGTGTTCCCCAGATCTCACACTCTGGATTTAGTCCTCAGTTCATTTTCTCTTCATGTGCATTTTCTCCCCTTGAAGAATTGATTCATTCTCAACTATCAGCTTTATGCAGATAACCCCAGAATCTCTGCCTCCAAGCTCGGTTTTTCATCTACACATTAGGCTCCTGTTTCTGGCTGCTAAAGGAAAACATCCCCTTGGAGATCCTTCCAAACTCCATGTCCCAAATGTAACCCTTTATTTTTCATAGAATGGTGGGGGGTCTCTCTGACTTCCCCAATGCAATTAATAGCAGCAGTGTCCCACACATCATCCATGTCAGAGCCGTCTTGCACACCCCCATCCTTCAGCCGCTCTACCTGCTCAGTCACTAAGGACCGCTAAGGGATTTGCTTCCCATCCACTGCTTTCTTTCTGTCCCCACTGCTGCCACCCCGCCTCTCTCCTGCAATTCCCCTAACCTGTTACCTGCCTCCAGTCTCTCCTGCACTCATCCAGCTACTCCACACTGCAGATTCACCTGCCTGGCCCCTAACCCCTGCACAATCTGGTCCCCACTTGCCTTTCCAGGCTCACATTCTACTAAATTCTTTGACCACCTAGTTAACACCTAGGCAGTCCTTGCTGTCACTCTGCCCTGAGTCTTTTCTCCGGATGGTCTCTTCTTCCTGGAAAGCTCTTAGCTTTTCTTTATCCACATCTAAATCCTACCTAAATGATGCCCCACTCTGCTGCCCACTCCCACCCTGCCCCTGGCAAGCGCTGGACTGCTCTAGCCCGGCTGGTTTTGCCCTCTTCAAATCCCCCAAAGCGCGTATTATCAGCATCATTCATTAAGCACGTAATCTGTGCTTTGTAACTGATATAAGTAATGCATCCATTCATTCAATCATCCCTTGATTAATTCACCAAACACCTATTAAATGCCTATCTTAAGCAAGGTACTAGGTATATAGAAAAGGATAAGATATGACCATAAACGCAAGTGGCCACAACCCAATATGGTATGTGATTGACAAAATCATACTACACTCCAGCCATAAGTCACTCAGGTGCTCACTGTGCCGGGGACTCACAGACAACTAAGACCAGGTCCTTGACTCTCAAACCTTTGGCCCCTCCTGGGAGTTGGCAGGGGTGCTGGGAGAGACAGACTGTTACTGTATAATGAAGTCAGTGGTTCCATAGAGAGAATCACAGATGTCTAAGGAAGTACAGATAAAGGAAAACCAACCTCTTCCAGGTGATGGAGGGAAGTTTTAGGGAAGGCCTCATACATTTCTCCAACACACACACGGTGAGACCTACTAACTACCAGGCACTGTGCCAGGTTCACAGAAGACGCAACCTTGAAGGAGGCACGTGAGTTTCCCTGGAGAGGCAGGGCAACCAAGTGTGTTCCCGTGTGGGGAGCCCCCAAAGGCATGAGGAAGCCTGGGTTGACTGGTTCAGCTGGCATGAGGGGCTCGAGCCGCTGGCAGGGGAGGCTGGACAGGAGGACAGGAGCCTGAGCATGAAGGACCTTGTGTGTCACGCCAGGGAATTGAGAGAAAACAACAGGAGGATTTTCCGCAGACAATGACGTCATCTTTGCATTTTAGGGTTATTACTCTCACATCAGTAGTAGATATATTGGCGAGAGTTCATGAAATGGGAGCTGGGAAGATCAGTTTGGGGGTGACGTTAGTAGCCCAGGAAAGAGAAATGAGGCAGGTACTGAGGGGCAGGACGATGAGGGTCAAAGACGTGGGGCACATTCAAGCGAGATTCAGGAGGTGGAATCAAGAGGGGCAGCTGGGAGGAGATAAGAAGGGCTCTGGCTTCACTTATCATTTAGATGGTGACATCACTGACTCAGATGAAGAGTAAGGGGAGAGCAAGGCTGTTCTCTTTTGATTCTGGAGAAGGGTAGGGATGATGAGTTTGGGGTAGTATTCATTAAGTTCGGGGTACGGTGTGGAGCAGCAAAGTTGCTGGCCTGGCTTTCCCGAGAACCGTCCAGGCCGGAGACACAGTCCTGGGAGACCTCGGGGTTAGGGTGGTGATGCCAATTTGGATTCGGCATAAGGTGAAGGGTAAGGAGAGGAGAGGGACAGGGCTAGGGCCAAGGGACTCAACCTCTGAGGAGAGTGTGGAGGAAGAGAAGCTGATGCAAGAGACACAGTCGTCAGAGTGGTCGGGATGGGGGAGGGAAGGAGGATGGACGTCAAGTAGAATAAACACTAAAAATTTTCTATGAGATCTGGCAATCAGGAGGTCACTGGCGATACCAGCAAGAGCTGTTCCCATGGAGAGGTGGGGGCAGTGTTTAGGTGGCCGCAGGTGAGAAGTAGCTGAGAAGTGACCGGAGTCAAGCAGCTCGTCTTCAAGAAAGGAGAGCGATCAGGGCAAGAGGTGGAGTGAATCACATTGCCCAAGGAAGGGTCTTTAATTCACATGAGAGGGGCTCAGAAGAAGGAGCTGAAGGGGAGGGAGAAGCTGATGATGTCAAGAAAGGGGCCACTTTCTGAAGCAAGTCCTGCAAAAAGGCTGGTCAACAAAGAGTCTGAGGCACAGGTTACAGGTTCACCTGGCCTGGGGGCGGGGACAGCGGGGAAGGGGGAAGGAGGCGGGGCCGACAGTGCTCACTGTGCCCCTGGTGCCCTCTCCTTTTCTCCCTTTTAACAACAGAACACCCCGGTGTTACCTGGACCCCTGGTAACTACAGATTCATTTCCCAATGTCCTCTGCAGCTGGGGGAGGCCAGAGCTGAATTCCAGCCGTCAGTATGAGTGGACGCAACCGTGGCACATCCAGGCCATCTTGCCCTGGACTCTCCTTCCCTTTCTTGCTGGCTCAAATGGTGACAACAGGAACATGAGGAAACGACATGTTCATGATGGCAATGCTGCTTCTGCCTCTACCACCCCCCGCCAGCCTTGGACTACCACCTGCCTCCGAGACCCTTCCATCTTTGAGCTACTTCATTTTCAGGTCTCCTTGTTATAATAGCTCAGCCTAAATTCTAACTCAGTGCCATCCAATAGAAATATAATGCAAGCCACACATGCAGCTTTAAATTTTCCAGTAACCATGTTGAAAAAGTAAAAAGAAACAGGTGAAATCATGGAATTAATTTTAATAATATATTTCATTTAACCAAATATTACTATTTTAAATTCTAATAAATATAAAAATCACTGAGATATTTTGTATTCTTGATTTCATACTAAAACTTCGAAATCCAGGGTGTGTTTTATACTTACAGCACATCTCAATCCAGACTAGCCGCACCGCACGGGCTCCGTGGCCAGCGGCTACCATATTGGACAGCGCAAGTCTACCTAATTCTAATAGATGGAGCTTTAGATAGATTTGGGGGGCGGGGTTGTTGAGAGAGACTGAGCTTGAGCTTCTACTTCCTCTGAAAAGAGGTAAGATAATCACTTTCTGAGCCAGAGTGACACAGAAGGGATGGGTAGTTTCAGGTGAAAGCTTAGCATAGGTGCTCTGAGATGTAAATGTATTTCTGTCTGCGCCCAGTTGAAATGAAGAAAGTCGGTGTGTTTCTGCGAGCGGCCTCGGGGCATGGACAGGAGCAGGGCAGGTAGACATCAGAAGTGTCAAGAGTAGGAGTTATTAGGTGGGTGGGCAGGACGAGGGGACAAAGGAATTGAAGGCTCTTACAGGAGCGTTAGTGGGGTGACGGGCCGTGTTCTTTCCCCTTGATGGGAAAGCCAGTGAAACCCAGAAAAAGTTGTCCAAATGGTTTGGCCCAGAGGGGCTGAGGAACACGTGGGGCACTTGGATTGTGAACATATGGAAAAGCATTGAGAGCAAGACGGTAAGAGCTAGGGGCAGAGGATGCTGTTTTCAGACTGCGGGATTTTGAAATTAAGGTTTTAGAGGCAGAAGAGGACCAAGAGTTGCCACAATCCAGAGTGTGGTTCAGACAGTGACGTGGAGAGGGAGAAGGTCACTGGAAGGGAGGACGTTGAGGATCCCCAAGGCAGTGGCACGAGAAGGAAGGATCCACAGGCACTGAAGATGAGCAGGGCGAGAGCCAAGGTAGGATGAGAGGAAGGCTGTGAGCCAGGAACCAAAGCCACAGATGAGAAAGGCAGGCACTAGGTGAGCGGAGGCTTGTCCTGGGGGACAATGGTAGCGGGGGAGCAGGTAATCACACCTGCCTCTCTTCTGAGTGAGCAGTTGCCTCTGGAGATGGCTGGAAGGGAAGCACTGCGCCTGACAGGTTTGGGTTCTAGCAAGTGGAGGGGGGCTGTGTGATGGGCTCGACATCTCAGCAGAACTGGGGCTCCGTGTCAAGCTGACACGGATGTGGAGGGAGGTCAGGAGGGGGTGTCCGAGTGGAGGAGGCAGCACAGAGCGGCAAGGGGGAAGCATCCGAGGGATGATGGGCACTGGGGTGTGCACACAGTGGTGCAGAGGGCTGCGTCCTGCTACCGCGCGACTGCTCTCTGGGCTGGGAACCCTGTCTCCGCTTTGCCGGTGTCCTCCATCTCACTCAGCACAGATCCGGTCAAACTCGTTAAAAGACTCGATCCTCATGTGTGTTAGTCGTCACACGTTCCAAACACGATTTGCCTTCCGGTCCATTCCTTAATCCTTCATACTCCCATAGTTAATGAAAGGAGATGACCTCCCGGAAAAAAATGTACGAATAAAGGCCTCTGTAAGGTCTCTGCACACCCTACTGATATTCCCAGTTAACCCCAAGCTCTTCCTTTCTCTCCCTGCATCTTGCCACTTCCCTCTGGGTTGTCTTTGGGGAAGGAGAGTCCCCTTGCGTTCACATGGTCACAGGTCTGCGGCAGTTCCCCTGGCCAGTTCCGGCTGGACCAGTTGCACGACTGTGGCAGGGCAGTGCCCCGCACTGCCACACTCAAGGCTCTCTCTCTGCACACAGCCAGGCGGGGGGACAAAAGAGCGGGCCGGAGTTGCCCGTTCGTCTTCTGTAACAGCTGCTGGTGACAGCTTTCCGGCCAAGTTATGGGATGGAGCGGACTGAAGCCAGAGGGCCGGGGAGCGATGGGGGATGCTGAGAAACTTAGCGGGTCTAGCTTGTACAAGGGTGACAGGCAAGGTCTGCTTTTACTCCACAGGAGACCGAGCCCAGGTCAATTTCACAGTGGCGGGGCGGGGGGGATTCAATTTGATGAGCCCTTACTGAACGCCTATCTGACTCCAGGCACTAGTGGGGTAGATGCATTTGAGAACCCAAGACATAGAGGCATGAAGCAGCCCTGGCCCCTGTTCTAAAGACTCTGATTAGCTGGGGAGATGGTGATGGGGGCAGGGAAGGAGAGCAGAGAGCACAAGCGACGTGCTGGGCAGACTCTGAAAGGTGAGCTCAGCTGGGCAGCTGCCAGGTGCCACCCACAGAATCCATGCTCCTCTGTCACCACTGCTCCATGCTGTCTGTGACTCACCTGTCAATTTCCATCACATGATGTCACCATTGTTCCATGCTCCTTCCCTGACTCTAGGGAGGGAGATCTTAAGCCGTAATCCCACTGAGGGGTTCTCATCTCTACATTTTACCCAAAGCTGTGATAAATGAGAGTGGTGCCCACCTGAATCCACAATGCAGAAGCTTGTCACCTCCAATCACAAATGGCAATTACGATGGGAGCTAGAAGTCTGACACATTGGTTGATGCTAATCTCTCTTCCACCCAAGCAAGTGAGAGATAAGGACAGATAAGAACTGCTTTGAGTTCTTTGCAAGAATATGGCTAGAAAAATCTGAAGGGCCATTACTTTGATTGTTTCCACCTTGGAGTTATCTGTCTCTTTTCCCAGGAGATCAAAGCACAAGTAACGGATCTTCTCATCATCATCCCCCTGGGAAACAGTCAGAACAGGATAGAGAAATTTATCCAGGAGGACCTGGCGTTAGAGCATCTAAGCTAGGGCCCCACATGGGAGAAGTGCTCTGCTTAGTACTCATTCACCAATTTATTTGAAAAATATTCAGATAATGTCATCTTCTCTTTTGTGTTGTTTTCCTAAGGTGGAAGGGAGGAGATTCATACCAAGAACATGTGTCAAAATTCTAGGTCACATTGTAATGACTGTTTCTGATTGGGGAGGACAGTCATTGTTCTATGTGCTGGGGAGACAAAGTCCTCATGGAGTCTACATCTAGAATGTAGGGAGGAACTCTGCCTCACTGCCTCTTCAGCCTCCCTGAGGCTGGCACCTCCCTATCACCCTGCCTCCCTCATAATCTGCACATGTCTAAACATCCTTTGTGACACTTCACCAAAACCAACACCTCTTGGGTCTCTCTTCCCTCAAAAACCCATATCATGCACCATATTTCACTTGGAGACTAACTCACTTGTTAGCTGGTATCCATGGGCACCTCAGGGTGTCCCTAGGGAATCATGTGTGCTGGGCTTTGTGGAGGGACAGTGGGGGGTTGGGGTGGTCCCTTCAGGGAAGAACAATGGTACTGGCCACCTGGAGCCCAGAGGAGCAGCCAGGATGGGGAGGGGAGCCCTCCAAGGTGAGGGGAATCTGCTCAAGTTCTACACCAGAACCCAGCAGACCACGTCTTGTTTTTCTGGGCAACTTGACACTGACTGGCTGAGTTCCCTAATGAGCTGTTTTGGGCTGAAAGAGATGCTCAGCGGCTGCTGTCAGCATATTTAAAATGCGTAGAAGGACAAAGGAAAAGAAGTAGCACCAACCTGCAAGAGATAAAAAGCAGTCCCATTCTGATGCCATATGCCCCAGAAGCAAAAAGCTAGTAAATTTAATTTAGCGTAGACCAAGCAATTACCCACTTTAAAAATTAAGGACTGAGACCATAAACCCAGTAAACTTCAAATCTTTATAATGAGCAGTTTAATGAGAGAGAAAGGAGAGAAAGCAGGACAAAGGAAGAAGAAAAAGGCAAGAGGAAAGAGGAACGAGAGAAGAAAGAGGAGGAGGGGAAGAAAAGGGGAGGAAAAAGAGACACAGGATTAGCAGGACAGAGCGGGAGACAGTGAAAAACAGGAGGGAGGAGAAACGGAGCATGTGCACGTCCCCAGAGGGATTTCCCGTTCTTGGGGTCTTCTGAGTCTGTTGCTAAAAAGATTTAAAGTCACAACGGTAGGCACAGATGGTGACAAAATCTTACCCTGCGGAATAGAAAATATTCACTCCTGTTTTTTTCTCTCCATCCCCACAACTGCCACCTTAGTTTAGAGCAGGGTTTCTCAACCTCGGCACTACTGACATTTCAGCGTGGTAGTTCTTCGTTAGAGGGGGCTAGCCTGGGCATTGTACAAAGTTTGGCAGCATCCATGGCCTCTACCCACTAAATGCCAGGAGCACCCTCCCCAGTTTTGACAACCCGACATGCCTCCAGATACTGCCAGGTGTCCTGGGGCGGGGGAGAGGAAAACTGCCCCCAGGTGAGAACCACTGGTTTAGACCATCATCATTTCACAAGTCCACTCTGGTCCCTGAGAGCTGTCCTTCCTTTCAGAGTCTTGCTGCTCCGCCAACCCTCTACATAAATCCAGAAGAGATTCCCCCAGGGCCCCACGTTGAGGGGGTCGCTTCACTATTCAGAACCACTTAAGAGTATCCCAGTATCTACTGAATACAAAAATAATACGGGATACTCACTATGTGTCAGGTTTTGTTCTAAGCACTGGAAATAGACTGGTGAACGGGGCCAAGACCCAAACTCGAGGATCTTATGCTCTAGTCGGGGAAGGCAGACAGTGAACATGTTAAGGAAGAAATGTAGGATAATTTCCGAGAGCGAGAAGTGCTTTAAAAAAAAAAAAAGGGGTCTCAGGAGAGGATGATGGGGGTGGTCAGGGAAGGTGTATCTGCAAAGAGGCATCATCTGAGCCGAGACCGAAATAATGAGGAGGAAGAAGCCATCGGGGAGAGGAAAGAACATTCCAAGTTGAAGGAACAAGAAAGAGCTTGGGGCTTCCCTGGTGGCGCAGTGGTTGAGAGTCCGCCTGCCGATGCAGGGGACACGGGTTCGTGCCCCGGTCCGGGAAGATCCCACATGCAGCGGAGTGGCTGGGCCCGTGAGCCATGGCCACTGAGCCTGCACGTCCGGAGCCTGCGCTCCGCAACAGGAGAGACCACAGCAGTGAGAGGCCCGCGTACCGCAAAAAAAAAAAAAAAAAAAAAAAAAAGAGCTTGGCAGGCATTGGAGTGCAGTGGCTGGAGTGTAGTGAATGCGGGGAAGAAGGAAGGAGGAAGAGGGGGACAGAGGCGTCGTATGCCTCCTGGGTCATGATGAGAAGTTTAATTTTATTCCAGTTGCAATGGGCAGTCACCAGATGGTTGTAAACAGAGCCCAACTCCCTAACCTAACTCTAGGCTTCATAATCTAACCCCTAACCCCCCACCCCCCCAATCTGCTTCTACTCCTGTACAAAGCTGAGTGTGCATCCGTCTCCCCCAAAGGATATTACAACACAGACTGCCTGGTCCCATTCCCAGAGTTTCTGACTCAGTACAGGTCTGGGGAGGTGCCCAAGAATTTTCAGTTCTAACAAATTACCAGGATCTGCTGACACTGCTAATCCAGGGACCACTCTTTGAGTAGCATTCTCTGAACAAACTCGACTGCTTCTGAGATGTGCCTTCAACCATGTTATTTTCCTGAGCAGACGACCCACAAGTCTATCCCTCCTCTGCAATTTCTGTGTATCAAAATCTCAGCCATTCTTCAAGGTCTGGTTCAAAAACTAAGTCTCACACATCCCTTCAGTTATCACCCCAGGCAAATGGACCACTCCCCCTGTCCAATCATCATTCGGACACCATCTGTAAGTGACCTGCAGTACACATATTGGTGTGAGAGCCTCAGTTTCCTTCTAAACCACGACTTCTTCCAGGGCAGCGCCCTCATCTTAATAAATTGGTTTAGAATCCCTCTCTCTTTTCTGTTTTGAATGAGGTGAGCTATAATTAAATCAATTACTTATATAAATCACTAACACTGTGTCTTCTTTTTTACCTCACATTCATTTGGATGGCCATTACCAAAAACAAAAACAAACCCCCCCCCAAAACAAAAAATAACAGGTGTTGGCAAGGATGCAGAGAAGCTGGAACACTTGTGTACTGCTGGAGGGAATGTAAAATGGTGAAGCTGCCATGGAAAATAGTACGGTGGCTCCTCAAAAAGTTAAAAATAGAGTTACCACACCATACCCAGCAATTCCACGCCTGGGTATATATTCAAGAGAATTGAAAGCAGGGTCTCAAAGAGATATTTGTATACCCACGTTCATAGCAGTGCTATTCACAATAGCTAAAACATGGCAGCAACTCAAGTGTCCATCAACAGATGAATGGATAAACAGAATGTGGTGTAGACATATGGTGGAATATTGGTCAGCCTTAAAAAGGAATGAAATTCTAAGACATGCCACAACATGGATGAACTGTGAGGACATTATGCTAAGTGAAAGAAGCCAGACACAAAAAGACAAGTACTATATGATTCCACTTACATGAGGTATCTAGAGTGTCCAAATTCATAAAGACAGAAAGTAGAAAGGTGGTCGCCAGAGGCTAGGGGAGGAGGGAAGTGGGGAGTTATTATTTAATGGGTACAGAGTTTCAGTTTTGCAATACGAAAAGAGCTCTGGAGATGGATGGTGGTAATGGTCGCAAAACACTGTGAATGTACTTAATACTGCCAAGCTCTACACTTAAAGATGATTGATATGGTAAATTTCACGTTATGTGTACCTTACCACAATTAAAAATAATTTTTAATGGAAAAATGGGTCTTCTTTTATAGTTTACAAAGCACTTTCACACATCTTATCTCATTTGCACCTTTTAATAATCTAGAGGATGATAGTAAAATATTAGCATTCCCATTTTACAGATGAGTAGTAACAAGTCCAGAAATATCAAGACAACTCAAGGACACGCCGCTGATGCGTTGAGGGGTTAAAACTAAAGAACAGATCCTTTACTACCAATATGCTGTGCAGTATATCCCAGTGCTTTTCCTGGAATGTTCTGTGTAATAAACACATCACTTCTTAGGTGCTAAGTGATGTATGAACACTAGCTGGCGAGTTGGGAGGAAGGAAAGAAGGCAAGGAGGGAGGAAGGGAGAGAAAGAATTATTTCATGTGCGGAAGATGCCTCTCTCATGATTTAGGGAAAGAGGGAAAACCAGTATTTGCTGGATGTTTCTATGTCCCTGGCAGTCTGTATACGTTTTTTCTCTTAACTTTTACACACCACAACCCTATAATGGTGGGTGATAGTTTTATTCTTTTTAAAAATTTTTATTATTATTATTTTAATTTGTAGATGATGATAATGAAAACCAAGTGCTTAAACCACCTGACCATTTTCACCTCTACTTTGAATCCAGGCCGGTGTGACTCTGGGCCCAGGCTCCCACTACTGGGCAACACGGCCACCTCCATGTTCTAGAATGCTCTGGTTAACACACATTCCTGTCCTCGATTAGCAGTCAACTGATTATGTACCCAAGTCACTGTCTTCCTCCACCAGCACCCCAACCAGGGCACTTAGAATTCAAAGAGACGCTTTCCTGAAATGTTCTTCCCTCTCGGCAGGCCCTCTGACCAGCCCATTCTGCTTGGGCTCTCAGGGTGAGCAGAGGTCAGGCCTGTGGGAGTTTCTCCTTCACTCTCCTTTCCTCCTGGCTCACACAGGCCTGTGCACCATCTCCTGCAAGACTGGTTGGTCCCTCCTCTTTGTCACAGGGCTCACACCCCCCAGGGTCTTCACAGCGGGCAGGGAAGAATCGTACCCAGGCAAACACTCCTTTGTCCCAGCCCTTCCCCTCCCTCATGAAGGAACACACCACGGGGGCCAGCACTCCCCGCTCCTGGGCCTGATGGACAAGCAACAGAGGTACGTCCCGCCAGGGACCGGACTGCTGGGCAAGGCTCCCGGGAAGCCCACTCTCTCAACTCACCAAGGCATCTCACACCACCCCTTGCACGCCAGCTCATTCCCCCAGCCCTGCCTCCAAATAGTCTGGTACTTTGGAGCTGCCCGAGCCAAAGGCATCCCCACGTTGCCCTGTTGTAAGAATGTGTGTGGAAGGATCTGAGTCCCCAGTGATTTGAAGCAAGGGCTCATCGACCCCTGCGTGATGGACTTGGCTGCAAATGTGGCTCCAGCCCCTGATTCTCCATCACACCCTGTCATCTAGTAGCTTTCATTCCTCAGCATCCGGAACTGGTTAGCCTGGCACATGTTAACCCGCTCCACGAATCTGATGGTAATGAGGTGGACTTTCACTTTACTTATCATTAGAGCTGGCAGACCCGAAGGGTAAGTTAGTGTTTGAAAAGGCCGCTTTTAAAACTTTATGTCAGGGGACGCATTGCCAAATGCAGCTTAATAACTGCATCATTATATACAGACTCAAGTCTTTATTTAAATTCACGTTCTCTCATCCCTGTCTATAAAACATAGGGACATGTACGGAGTCAGTCTTTAATCTTCAAAATACATTTATCCTTCTTGTTTTTCTCCCCCAGCCAGTCTTCCTGGCGTCTGCAGAAGCTTGCTGGAGGTCTGATCCTGTCTCTCTCAGGCACTTTTCAGCTCCTGTCCATCAAAAGGACATTAATTATTCAGCAAGCCTCTACCACTTGCCCACGGTGCAAGCGGTGGAGATGCAAGATCGACATATTCATGGTCCCTGCCCTCAAGGAGCTTACAGACTTGTATGGAAATGGACGCAAATGATTGCAAGATGAATGGCCGTGAACACTCTGTCCCACTTTGTTTTTGTCCATAGCACTTGTCAACTTCCAACGCTCCACACTTCCTTGCTTATTTGCTGTCCCTTGGTCTCTGCTGCAATGTAAATCTCCGTGGGGCAGGAATTGTGTCTATTTTGCTTTCTGCTATACTCCAGCCCCAGCACAGCACAGGGAAGGCACTCAAGCAATACTTGCCGAAAGTGGGCTGTATCGGTGCCGTGTAGAGGGGCACGCAGAGTGATTCTGGGGTGCTAGGAGGGACCTCCTTTCTCTGGGGAGTTGCCTAGGAAGATTTCACAAAGGATGGCACATTTAAACTGGGTCGTGAGATACAAATTTGCTTGTTGGAGAAAAATTCCTAGTCCATGGGCACAGAGAAATGAAAACAAATCGTTCCTATAGCTGGGATTTGGGGTCACTGGAGAGAAGGGCAGAAAATGAGACTGGAGGTACTGGTGATGGGGACGGGGTAGACTGTTAAGGGCCTTTTGTAAGCCATTTAGAGAGACGTGAACCTTATATCAAAGGTACTAGTTGAGAAACCTGTAACAGCATCTTTAGAGCTGGAGAGCAGACCCCCCCCCCAGGTGAAGTTTCTAGTTCCCTGACGACTCTACCAGCACAGGAGTCTGCTAGGCCTATGTAGTAGTCAGGCCACAGACGGCCCCAATGATCTCTGCATCCTGGTGTTCACACCCATCTTCTAACTCCCTCCCACACTGTACTGGGGTTGATCTGACCGATAAATAGCATACCGCAGAAGTGATGGGATGTCACTTCTGAAACTACCTTCTTAGGTGGGTCTCTCTCTCTCTCTGTGTCTCTCTGTCGGTCTCTCTCTCTCTCTCTCTCACACGCCCTTCCTGCTCTGGGAAAGTGTGCTGCGTTGTGAGCAGCCCTATGGAGAGAATCACATGGCCAGATGCTGAAGCCTCCAGCCAATAGCCGGCAGGGAACCGAGGTCTGCCCAGGTCCACATGAGTGAGCTTACAGATGACTGCAGCCGTGGTCAATATCTTGACTGCAGCCTGGTGAGAGACCCTGAGTCAGATCCACCCAGCTAAGCAGCTCCTGGATTCCTGACTCTCAGAAGCCATGTAAGACGATAAACATTGCTTTAAGCCACTGAGTTGGGGGTGATCTGTTATGTAGCGGTAGATCATTAATACAGCCTAATTCCCCTCCAAGAGCATCCAGCAACCTCCCACCTTTGGGACAAGACTGGAGTAGAGATGGAGGCTGTCACTTCTATAAAGAGATTCCTAATGAGGTCAGGCAACGAGGAAGGGGAGCTCCAGCCTCCCAGGAAGTCAGCTTCCTGATGAGCTGGGACAGACATGGGACAGCACTCTCTCCAGCTCTGGGGCTTGCAGCTCCCGCAACCTGGTGCTCTGACCCACATGAGTCCCAAAGATGCAGCAGAGAGGTAAGCATGCAGCCTGTTTCCTGCTTTACTGCTTCCCCAGCCACTTAATTCATGAGCTCAGAGGGTACTGTGGCAGCATCTGCCTAGCAACAACAGAACACACGACACGGGACAGGCACAGCTCCTGTTGACACAATACTCAGAAGCTAGCCTTTCTCTGTCATGTTTAGTAAGTGTTATTAGCTCTCGTAAGAAGGCCTCAACGTGCAGGTTCACAGTCAAACCAAGGTGCCTTCTCAGGGAAGTCTCCCCGGCCTGACATCACACCACACAGCCTGCCCAGGGGGCCCAAGCGACAGCCTGTGGTGAAAGAAGCTGGGCCTGACGCCAACAACATTATTTAATTAATTATTGGGATAGAACTGACACGTAACACTGTGTAAGTTTAAGGTGCACAAGGTGTTGGTTTCATACATTTACATACTGCGGCGTGATCACCACTGTTGCGTTAGCTAATACCTCGAGCATGTCACGAAATCATTTCTTCTCCGAGGTGGGAAAATTGAGATCTAGTCTCTCGGCAACTTTGAAGTTTATAGGGTATATTGTTGACTACGATCACTATGCTGTGCGTTAGATCCCCAGGCCCCAAGGACAATAATAAAATCATCTCCCAAACACACCAAGAGGGTGTATCGTAGGGCGGGGAGCCCCCCAGTCCTGGGAGTCAAGCACTCCCGAATTCCAATTTCAGCTCTACAATTGATCTTTTGCCCTCCTGCAAATACTTGATTTGTCTGACCCAAGTGTTCTCATGGGGTCGTCATGGGTTTTAAAAAGCAGCCGCATAGCAAGTGCCCACCGGGAGGGTCTGGAACACAGCAGGTACTTGGTAAAGGTCTTCCTCAGCCCAGGATGATGTGTAAAAACCTCCTACCCCATCCCACTCCAACCAGTACACTGGAACTTCCCTTTTCTGTGCTTCATGCATATATTGAGTGTCCTTAAATAGTATCTGTTGTGGTTGTTATGTCTTCTAATGTTCAAAGCACTTCTGCATTCATGAACTTGTTAGACCCTTAGATAACCTGGTGAGGTCTGCGGGGCAGGTACTGTTAGCCCCAGTTTTTGCCCAAGTCACACAGGTGGTAAAGGGCAGAGCTGGGACCAGAAGCCCGGCTCCAATTCCCGTCCTCCTGCCGCCTAACCCCAGCTGCCTCTCTAGGCACTTTTCCCTCCTTCCTCTCATCACATGATTCTCCCCTTAGGGGCCCTTCTGTATAGCTAGTGTACAGTTTCACACGTGAGACTCCAGATCATTCAGTCGACAGCAGATTCTAGGAAGCTGGGGCCCTGAGCATGATCAGGTGTAGAAGAAAGAGAGGCCCAGGGACGTTCCAAGACATCAGATAAGGAGGGACCATGTGACAAGGTCCTCATCCAATACCAGTGAAATGAAGTTAGAGGTACTGAAACCATGAACTGCCCCTGGGGTGCTCAGGGCAGAGAAGCGGAAGAGAGGGGAGGGCTGCTGGGTTCCCTCATCCTCCTGCCCCATCCACACACCCACCTGCACCTACTCCCGTGTTTATGTCCTCTCCCAGGACATAGGTGTCACACATCCTAGCATCAGCTAGTCCCTCTGCTGTCACTGAGATATTCACTCATTCATACATTCATGCGCTCACCAGGCTCAGCGTGCCCCACGTGGCTCAGGAACTCCCTGCCAGGGTCCTACCACTACCTCTCTGCCTCCCACTCCTCAGCCTCCCGGGCATCCTAATCACCTCACTCTCAGCAGATCACCTTGCCTCCCAGCTCACAGAGAGGACACAGACTCTCAGGTCCCACTGTGTGATGGTCAGTTCTGTGCGTCAGCTTGGTCACGGTGCCCAGATGTTTGGTAGAATTCCAGTCTAGAGGTTGCTATGAAAGTTTTTTTAGGTGTGATTAACATTTAAATCAGTAGACTTTGGGTAAAGCAGATTACTCTCCATAACGTGGGTGCGCCTCATCCAAACACTTGGAGGCGTTAAGAGAGAAAGACTGAGGTCCCCAAAAAGAAGAAATCCTGCCCTCAGACCGGCCTTCAGACTCAAGCTGCAACATCAGGCTTCCCTGGTCACCAGCCTGCTGGTCCGTCCTGCAGCCCCGCAATCACACGAGTCAGTTCCTTAAAAAATTCTGTCTCCATACAAATGCACCTGTACACACACACACACATACACCCTATAGGTTCTGTTTGTCTGAAGAACCCTAATGCCACACCCCAGCAATCCCTTTAGCAAACGCCTACCCATCTATGCTCAAATGTGACCAGGGTGAGGCCTGCACTGACTCCCCCCGGGCTCTGTATCTTAGACCCTGAGCACCTTGCAGTATGAACATGACTGTCTGGTGCTGGAACTGAGTCCATCTGTGGGTTCTTTAGCACCACTTCCTTTCTCCCCCCAAACATTTTAATTAATTATTTTTTTTTCTGTGTAGGTGCTACTAGGGATTTTTTTTCAGCTTTATTGATATATGATTGAAAAATAAAATTGTGAGATATTTAATATGTACATCATGATTATTTGATGTATTTATTGTGAAAGGATTCCTCCAATCTAGTTAACATATCCACCACCTCATATATAACATATATATATGTATATATAAAATATATCATATAATATGTGATATATAAATATAATATAAACTTATATGTATATACTATATATAATTTTACATACATATAACTGTAACTAGGTAGATAGATAGATAGGTAGATAGATAGTGTGAAAACATTTAAGTTCTACTCTCTTAGAAGATTTTAATTATACAATACAGTGTTAGCTACTATAGTCACTATGTTACACATTAGATCTTCAGACCTTATTCAACTTATAGCTGAAAGTTCTCCCTATTTCTCCCACCTCTGGCTCCTGGTAAACACTTTTATACTCTCTGTTTCTATGAGTTTCACTCTTTTCTTTTTAATTCCACATGTAAGTGTTTGTCTTATGTGCAGTATTTGTCTTTTTCTGACTGGCTTATTTCGCTTAGCATAACGCCCTCAAGGTTCATCCACATCGTTGGAAATGGAAGGATATTCTTTGTTCCGATGGCTGAATAACGTTCCATTGCGTATGTGTGTGTGTGTGTGTGTGTGTGTGTGTGTGTGTGTTTGTATGTTTTTTTTTTTTAACAGCTTGTTTATCCATTCATTCACTGACAAACACTTAGGTTGTTGCCATATTTTGGCTATTGCGAACAATGCTGCAATAAACACAGGAGTGCAGATCTCTCTCTCTTTTTTTCAACATCTTTATTGGGGTATAATTGCTTTACAATGGTGTGTTAGTTTCTGCTTTATAACAAAGTGAATCAGTTATACATATACATATGTTCCCATATCTCTTCCCTCTTGCGTCTCCCTCCCTCCCACCCTCCCTATCCCACCCCTCCAGGCGGTATCTCTTAAAGATCCTGTTTTCACTTCCTTTGAAATGAACTGCTGGATCATATGGTAGTTCTATTTTTAATTTTTTGAGAAAACCTCCATACTGCTTTCCAAAGTGGCTGCACCAATTTCCATTCCCATCAACACTGCATAAGATTCCCTTTTCTCCACATCCTTACCAACACTTATTATCTCTTGTCTTTTTGATGATAGCCATTCTAACAGGTGGGAGGTGATGTTTTTGGTTTTGATGATGTTGTAGCTTTGATTTGCATTTCCCTGATGATTAGTGATTAGAACCATTTAATGCAGCTGTTGGTCATTTATGTGTCTTCGTTGGAAAGGTATGTAATCAGCTCCTCTGCTTATTTCTTAATCAGGCTGTTCAGGTTATTTTGCTATTGAATTGTGTGAGCTCGATGTATATTTTGGATATTAACCTCTTATCAGATATATGATTTGCAGAATTTTTTCCCACTCCACAGGTTGCCTTTTCATTTTGTTGATGATTTCCTTTGCTGTACAGAAGCTCTTTAGTTTGATGTAGTCCCACTTGTTTATTTTTGCTTTTGTTGCCTTTGTTTTTGGTGGTAAAGCCAAAAATTACTGCCAAGATTCACATCAAGGTGATTACTCCCTATGTTTTCTTCTAGGAGTTTTGTAGTTTCACGTCTTAAATTTAAGTCTTTAATCCATTTTGAGTTGATTTTTGTGGAGGTGTTAAGATAGGAGTCCAGTTTCATTACGTGACATGTGGCTGTAGTTTTCTCAAAACAATTTACTGAAGAAACTGCCTTTTCCCCATCATATATTCTTGGCTCCTTTGTCATAAATTAATTGACCATATAAGTGTGGGATTATTTATGGGCTCTCTGTTATGTTCCATTGATCTATGTGTCTTTTTTTTTTTTTTTGCGGTACGTGGGCCTCTCACTGTTGTGGCCTCTCCCGTTTCGGAGCACAGGCTCTGGATGCGCAGGCTCAGCGGCCATGGCTCACAGGCCCAGCCACTCCGCGGCACGTGGGATCTTCCCGGACCGGGGCACGAACCCGTGTCCCCCGCATCGGCCGGTGGACTCTCAACCACTGCGCCACCAGGGAAGCCCAATGTGTCTATTTTTATGCCAGTGTTATACCGTTTTGATTACTATCGCCTTGTAATAGTTGAAATCAGGAACCGTTATACCTCCAGATTTGTTCTTTCTCGAGATTGATTTGGTTATTAGGGGTCTTTCATGGTTTCATATGAATTTTAGGGTTGTTTTTTCTACTTATGTAAAAAAAAAAGTCATAAAATTTTGATTATGTTTACACTGAATTTGTAGATTGCTTTGAGTAGTATGGATGTTTTAACAAGATTAATTCTTCTAATCCATGAGCACTGAATATCTTATTTATTTACATTATTCAATTTCTTTCATCAAAGTTTTATAGTTTTCAGTATATAGATCTTTCACCTCCTTTGTTAAATTTATTCCTAAGTATTTTATTCTTTTTGATGCTATTGTAAATGAGATCGTTTTCTTAATTACTTTTCTGGTATCTCATTGTTAACATATAGAAATGCAACAGATTTCTGTATATTAATTTTATATCCTGAAACTTTACTGAATTCATTTATTAGTTCTAATAGTTTTTTGGTGGCATCTTTAGAACTTTCTATATGTAATACCATGTCATTGGCAAACAGTGTCAGTTTTACTTCTTACTTTCCAATTTGGATGCCTTTTTTTTTTCTTGTCTGATTGCTGTGGCTAGGACTTCCAATATTATATTGAATAAAAGTAGCACGAGTTGGTGTGGACACCTTTGGCTTCAGTTGTTTGGGATTCTCTTTGCTTCCTGGAACTGCATGTCAGCTTTCTTTCCCAGGTTATGTAAGTTTTCAGCTACTACTTCTTTAGATAAGTTATCTGCCCCTTTCTCTCTCTCTCTTCTCCTTCTTGGACCCCCTATGATGCCAATGTTAGTACACCTGATGTTGTTCTAAGGGTCTCTTAAACTAGCCTCATTTTTAAAAATTCTTTTTTCTTTTTTCTGTTCAGTTTGGCTGATTTCCACTACTCTGTCTTCCAGTTCATTGATCCATTCCTCTGTATCATCTAATCTACTATTGATTCTTCTAGTGTATGTTTTATTTCAGTCATTGTATTCTTCAGCTTGGTTTGGTTCCTTATATTTTCTTACTCTTTGTTAAAATTATCACTGTGTTCATTAATTCTCCCAAGTTCAGTGAGCATCTTTTTAAAAAAATTCTCTGTATTCCCCATGTTGTACAATATATCCTTGAGCCTATCTTACACCCAAAGGTTTACACCTCTCACTCCCTCACCCCTATATTGCCCCTACCCCCACTGGTAACCACTAGTCTGTTCTCTATATCTACGATTCTGCTTCTTTTTTGTTATATTCACTAGTTTGTTGTATTTTTTAGAGTCCACGTACAAGTGGTATCATACAGTATTTGTCTTTCTCTGTCTGACTTATTTCACTTAGCATAATGCCCTCCAAGTCCATCCATCTTGCTGCAAATGGCAAAATTTTGTCTTTTTTATGGCTGAGTAGTATTCCATTGTGTATGTATGTGCTTGTGTGTGTGTGTGTGTATCTTTATCCATTCATCTGTTGATGGACACTTAGGTTGCTTCCATGTCTTGGCAACTGTACATAATGCACTATGAACATTGGGGTGCATGTATCTTTTTGAATTAATGTTTTTGGGTTTTTTTGGATATATACCCAGGAGTGGAATTGCTAGGTCATATGGTAATTCTATTTTTAGTTTTTCATTGAGCATCTTTATTATCATTACCTTGAGCTCTTTTTTAGGTAGATCATTTACGTCCATTTCATTTGGTTCTTTTTCTGAGGTTTTGCCCTATTCCTTTGTTTGCAACATATTACTCTGTCTCCTCATTTTGCCCAATTTTCTCTGTTTATTTCTATGTATTAGGTAGGTTGGTTACATTTCCCAATCTTGGAGAAGTGGCCTTATGTAGGAGACATCCTATGGGGTGCAGTAACACACTACTTTCTTGTCACCAGAGCTATATGCTCTAGGGGGTGCCCCCTTATGTGGGCTGTGTGGGCTCCTCTGTTATGGCAGGGCCAAATACTGTGGGCATGCTGGCAGGTGGGGCTGGCCCCCAGCCTGGTTGGATGCCAGGTCCTACCTTGTGTGGAGGCTGCTGGCCCACTGGTGGGCAGGGCCGGGTTCTGGCATAGCTGGCTGCATGTCCTGAGGGGGCCTGGGGCTGATGCCTGCCCACTGGTGGGAGGGACCAGGTCCCAGGGCAGCTGGCTGCATGGCCCAAGGGGGTCTGGGGCTTATTTTGGCCCACCAATGGGTGGTAAGCCCCCAGCACTAATAGGCTAGAGCGAGGATTCCAAAATGGTGCCTGTCAGCACCAGTGAGGTAGAACAAGTTCCTAAAAATGGCTGCCGCTTGCACCTGTGTCTCCAGGGGGAGTCTCAGTTGCCTCCTGCCTCTCCAGGAGGATTTCCAATATCAGCAAGTGGTTCTGATCCAGGCTCCTTTCAAATTATTGCCTCTGTGATGGTACTTAGAGCACGTGAGATTTTGCACGTATCCTTTAAAAGCAGAGTCTCTTTCCTACAGCCCTTCAGACCTCCCATCACAAGCCCTGCCGGTCTTCAAAGCCAGACATTCTGAGAGCTTGTCTTCCCGATGTAGAACCTCCAGGTTTGGGAGCCTGGTACAAGGCTTTGGCCCCTAGCTCCTTGGGGAGAACCTCTGCAATTGTGATTATCTTTCCATTTGTGGGTAACCTACCCGGTGGTATGGATCTTGACTATACTGTGTCTCCACCCCACCGCTCAACTCATCTTGTGTGGTTCCTTCTTTATAACTTTATTTGTGGAAAATCTGTTCGGCTAGTCTTCAGGTCATTCTCATAGACAGTTGCTCTGTAAATAGTTGCAATTTTGGTGTGCCTGTGGGAAGAGGTGAGTTTAGGGTCTTCCTACTGCATCATCTTGGCCTCACCTCATTGATCTGTTCGATTGTCTTTTTAGTCTCTATTTCATGTATTTCTGCTCTAATCTTTATTATTTCCTTCCTTTAACGCTGGGTTTAGTTTGTTCTTCTTTCTCCATTTCCATGAGGTGTAAAGTTAGGTGTTTATTCGAGATCTTTCTTTTTTCTCAATGTAGGTGTTTAATACTATAGACTTTCCTCTTAGAACTGCTTTTGCTGCATCCCATAGGTTTTGGTATGTTGTATTTCCATTTTCATTGGTCTCAAGATATTTTTAATTTCTCTTTTGATTTCTTCTTTGACCCATTGGCTGTTCAGTAGTATGTTGTTTAATCTCCATGTATTTGTGAATTTTCCAGTTGTTTCTTAATAGCTTATTTCTAGTTCATACCATCGTGGTGAAAAAGAAGCTTGATATGATTTTAATCTTTTAAAATTTATTGACTTGTTTTGTGTCCTAACACACGATCTACCCTGGAGAATGTTCCAGGTGCATTTGTGAAGACTATGTTTCTGCTGCTGTTAAGTGGCAAGTGCTCCGATACATCTTTTAAGCCCATCTAGTCTAATGCGTAGTTTAAGTCCAATGTTTCTCAACTGCATTTCTTGAGGGTCTAATCCTGACGTCAGCTGCATCTGCTTACTCTCATTCATGAGGCTTTATCTGTGGGAATCCTTTGCAGCCATGGTTGAGGATTCATCCGTTTGAGAGGTTTAATTTTGCTTCTGTCAGAAGTTCCAGGAGCATAACCAGCCTGTAACTACTTTTTATACAGATGCTTCCACTTGGTAATTCTTGGACCAGCATGGAGTATAAACTCAAACCTCAGACCCATTAAGGGTACCCCGTGGTTATAAAGTCTCAGAGAGACTATTTTTTCTTACTTAGAGCCCAAGTTATCACCCTGTGCCTATGAGTGGGCTATTTTATAGGTCCCCGTTTCACTGAGGGCATCATCTTTATGTGGGGTTCTCAATTCTAACACTCCACCTTACAGGTCTTGCCTCCTATCTCATCACAGTCAATGAAATCCAAACTCTCTGAATCCCAACACTAGCACTTCTCCACTTCCCCACTCCAGGCTGCCACAGCATCATTTCACATGCTCACCACTTTGGTTTTTAGCTTTCTCTTCATTTTGGGTTCCTGGTTGTTTTCCTTCCTTTCATTCCTGCTCAGCTAGTGTTGGAAAGGTTTGCTATTATAGTTTATCCAGCATTTCTTGGTATTTTCGTGGAGAGGAGTTTTCAATTTATTAGTCAACCATACTGTCAAAAATAGAAACCTGCTGCATTTTGATTGTCTTCACATAAGCATGGGCTTCAGAGCACAGGCTGACTGAGTTCAAAGCTTGTCTCTGCCACTTATCAGCTATGGACCATAGGTTACCTAATCTCTATGTCTCAGTTTACCCATCTAGAAATAATGATAACATTGGCATCGCTGTTATGATGATTCATTGAAATAATACATGCAAAAATCTTCAAACAAAACAAGCACATGATAAACACTCAATACATATTGCTATTTGTGTTAGGAAAGCACACAGCAGATAGGTGCTCAGCAAATATGTATTGAATTCATTATTTTCAACTTTATACCCTCATCACCTTACATAGTAATGCTGGTACATCACAGCACTCAATATATATTTAATGAGTTAATATGACTAAATGAGTGAATGAATGCATCAGTACTTATACCCATTTTCCCTCCTGTCCCAGGGGAAGAGACCCCTCACCTGATCAAGGCCAATCCTTCTAGCAATATTTTAGATCCCACCCTTTCCTGCTCTTCCCATGCCTTCTCTCTACCTTCCCCTCCCTCCTCCCCAGCATATAACATGTTCTCATTTTTCCCATGTAAAGCACTCTCTCTCTCTCTCTCTCTCTCTCACACACACACACACACCACACACACACACACACACACACACACACACACATTCCTTCTTTGACTATATATCTCCTAATTGCATATCCTGGTCTATGGACCAAGTCCAGCATCTGGACCAACTCCTTTCTTGACTTCCTGAGCTTGGGTTGGATGCCCTTTCCCATGAGCCACTGTTTTCTGCCCTAATGTCCATCCTGACCCTTAAGCATTGCATGGTAATTGTCCACTTACTAGAGGATAGGGACTATCGCTCTCCTCTTGGGATCCCCCAGTACTTAGCACAGAGCCTAGCATGTGGCAGATACTCAACAAATGCTGTTAAATGAATGAACAGAAGCCAGTGATAGCACAATATTAACAATATTCATCATCCCTACCCCCAGGAGCTAAAAAAAAGGAAGAAAGAAGCTTCAATCAGCCTTGGCATCGCCAAAGTGAGCCAGTTAGTTGTCAAGGTTCCTAATTAGATTTGTCTTCTTGCTGCCCTGATGAATAGGCCTAGAGAGAAGTGAGGATGGCCAGGGGCTGGTGGGGCAGGGGGGAAGCATAGCTCGATGAAAAGAACATACATTTTGACACAGTCTGAACTTCTAGGTTCAACTCTCTGCCCCACCAATACTAGCTATGGAGTAACTCTGGGTCAGCTAGTCTCTCTGAGCCTCAGTTTCTTTACCTATAAAATGGGCATAATGGTAATGGCACGATCTTTTTTTTTTTCACACACACACACTGTATTTTATTTTTACAAGAGATAAATAAACTGACACCAAGCATTGTAAATGGATGACCACAACAAAAGCAACAATGATTGCAATTACCAAACACGAAACACTCATACCATGTCATAATATTGACATTCAGTCCAGTAAATGGCACGATCTTTGCCTTACTATCTCACAGGGTTTGTGAGAAACAGTGTGTGTGTGTGTGTGTGTGTGTGTGTGTGCGCGCGCTCTATGAACGGTAAAGTGAAACCCAAACATTGTTTAATATTGCTGTGATTTCTGCTCTCTTTCACTTCCAGCTCCAAACCAGTCCCCACCACATGCTTGCTTTGGCCTGAAATTACCTGCTCCAGAGACAAACTCTCATTGCATACCAAAATGCATACACAGGATGAGGAAAAAAGCCCTGAAATTCATTTGAAAGAAAGTACACCCTGTAAGCCAGTCTCCAGTGGGACTGGCCAAAGGCAGATCCTTGTTAATGATAAAGGATGGAGCAAGGTCAGAGAGGAAACACACCCTGGTACAGTGACAGGACTGGAAAAGAGTTTGCCACTCAAAGAGGGAACACATCTTCAGAAAGGATGGCTGGAGCCAGAAGCTGAACTTTGGTTGACTTCCCAGTTTAGTTGAGGGTTAGCCCTCATTAACTTTCACTGTGTGGCATAAACAGATGCTGGGAGTTGAGGTCGTTTCATCATGCCACTGTCACCGGGCGGCTCTGTACCACAGAACATGGAAAGATTTGTGTCTCTTTGTCTTGGATGCCATGCCTTTGCCATAAAGGAGAATCATTCAACGCCTCTAGCTTCCCCTATTGTACCCATGGGGGCTGCAAACCTGGTAAGCATTTCAATGACTACTTCCTGACTGACTGCAGGTATGCCACAGGGTCTAGCAACAAAAGTGAGGGCCCTGTCTTCAGGAAGACCCCGCTAACATGCACGGGTTTTGGTGTTACCTGGAAGTGAGTGGGAGATTCCTCAGCCCATTGCCACAATTTTCCAGGGTTAATTCTTTAACTGGTGTATTGGTGAAGCTGGTAGGGCATCAGGGCAGTACCCGGGCGGGAAGAAGGGAAGAGCATCCCAGGAGTGGCTGATGGAGGCTTTGTGTGCCATGAAGCATTGCAAAGATATTGTGATGCTCACTGTCTATAATCCAGCCACTGGACTTCCTGCAGACCCTCAAAAGGACCAAGTTCTCAGTGCAGGACACTGAGGTTGACTCCCATCCACTCCACCCCTCCCTCACTGTGTGACAGTGACATGGCTTAGGGCTGAACTCAGTCAGCCTGTGCTCTGAAGCCCATGCTTATGTGAGTTCTGATCAATCTAAGGGGGGGTCACCACACTACGGCCTGTGGGCCAAATCTAACCTGCCACCTAGTTCTTTTGTAGGGGTGAGGGTGTGGCAGGGGGTTGGTATGTTCCACAAGCTAAGAATGGTTTTGACATTTTTAAATGGTTGGGGAAAAAATCGAAAGAAGAATATTTCATGATGTGAAAGTTACATGAAATTAAAATATTAACATCCATAAATACAGTTTTCTTGGAACACAGCCACACTCATTTACTTACGTCTTTTCTGTGGTTGCTTTTGTGCTACAAACGAAGTTGTAACAGAGACCGTAGGGCCCACATCTTACCAGTGTCTTCTACTTTTCTTGCAAGAACCCAGACTAAGCTAGTCAGAGAAAGGCATTCCCCTGTGATGCTAATTAGTTCAGGGTGGTTATGTGCTCCAAACTGGCCCAGTAAGGCTTGCAGAGTCTGCCTGGTTCTGCAGACAGACAGTGAGAAGTCTGTCTGGTTCTCACTCTCCTACAAGACTTGAAAAAAATTGCTACTAATAGCCCACAATGTAAGGGGGAACTGATCTCAGGATAAAGCTGATGCTGTGGACTCTGGAGTGGACAATGGGAAAAACCCACGTTCCCGCTGCCACCACTGAGACACTACAAACAACCAGCGATGCTGCCCACTCTACATCCAGAGAAGGCAACTGTGGAAGCCAGTTCATTTTCTTATCCATTAAGTTGCTTCGGTTTGGTTTTCTGTTACACGCAGCCAAAAGCATCTCTCAACTCTGGCCGTTAGAACATACTGTTCCCTCTGCCCAGAAAGCTCTCCTTGTCCCATCCCTTGCCCAGCTAACTTCTACTCATCTTTCAAGATTCACAATAGTTAGCAATGTCCTAGGAAGGCCATCTGTGACCTCGTAGACTAGGTGACGCCCCTGTGCTGCATACCATCCCCATCCACAGTGCTCTGGACTTGTCCTTTGTAACACACATCACATATCTATTATGAAGTGTTTACCTCACCCTCCTGGCTAGTCTTCCTGCTCCATTATGGCCACGACCAACCATGTTAATTTCGCTCTCCACTATATCCCAAGGGCCGAATACAGTGCCTGGCAACTAGGTGCTAACTAAACTGCATAAAGGACGGTAGCTGGGGAGCTCGAGGTGCCTGTGGCTGCGGCGCTGAGGTCGGAGCGACTGCGTGTGTGCTGGCTGCTTTTGTGGCAGCTGCGGCTGGAACTGGAACATTTCCCGAACAAAAGATTAAACTTACAGAAGAATGCAGTCGAGTGATGGCTTTTTCTTTAGAATTTGAATATGGAGGCCACGGGGACAGATGAAGTTGCCAAGCTAAAAACTAAATTTATATCTGCCTGGAACAACATGAAATATACCATGGGGCTGACAGGGTCTTGGTGATCCAGCCTGTTGTCAGGCCTGAGCCTCTGAGGTGGGAGAGGTGAGTTCAGGATATTGGACCACCAGAGACCTCCCAGCCCCACATAATATCAATCGGCGAGAGCTCCCCCAGAGACGTCTGTCTCAACACTAAGACCCAGCTCCACCCAATGGCCAGCAGATTCCAGCAATGGATGCCCCATGCCAAACAGCTAGCTAGACAGGAACACAACCCCACACATTAGCAGAGAGGCTGCCTAAAATCATATTCAGTTCACAGACACCCCAAAACACACCACCGGACACGGTCCTGCCCACTAGAAAGACAAGATCCAGCCTCATCCACTAGAACACAGGCAACAGTCTCCTCCACCAGGAAGCCTACACAAACCACTGAACCAACCTTACCCACTGGGGGCAGACACCAAAAACAACAGGAACTACAAACCTGCAGCCTGTGAAAAGAGACCCCAAACACAATAAGTTAAGCAAAATGAGAAGACAGAGAAATATGCAGGAGATGAAAGAGCAAGGTAAAAAGCCACCAGACCAAACAAATGAAGAGGAAATAGGCAGTCTACCTGAAAAAGAATTCAGAGTAATGATAGTAAAGATGATCCAAAATCCTGGAAATAGAATGGAGAAAAAACGAGAAATGTTTAACAAGGACCTAGAAGAACTAAAGAGCAAACAAACAATGATGAACAACACAATAAATGAAATTTAAAATTATCTAGAAGGAATCAGTGGCAGAATAACTGAAGCAGAAGAATGGATAAGTGACCTGGAAGATAAAATAGTGGAAATAACTACCACAGAGGAGAATAAAAAAAAAAGAATGAAAAGAATTGAAGACAGTGTCAGAGACCTCTGGGACAACATTAAACACAACAACATTTGAACTATAGGGGTCCCAGAAGAAGCAGAGAAAAAGAAGGGGTCTGAGAAAATACTTGGAGAGATTATAGTTGAAAACTTCCCTAACATGAGAAAGGAAATAGTCAATCAAATCCAGGAAGCTCAGAGAGTCCCATACAGGATAAATCCAAGGAGAAATACACCAAGACACATATTACTCAAATTATCAAAAATTAAATTCAAAGAAAAAATATTAAAAGCAGCAAGGGAAAAGCAGCAAATAACATACAAGGGAATCCCCCATAAAGTTAACAGCTGATCTTTCAGCAGAAACTCTGCAAGCCAGAAGGGAGTGGCAGGACATATTTAAAGTGATGAAAGGGAAAAACCTACAACCAAGATTACTCTACCCAGCAAGATCTCATTCAGATTCAAGGGAGAAATTTAAAACTTTACAGACAAGCAAAAGGTAAGAGAATTCAGCACTACCAAACCACCTTTACAACAAATGCTAAAGGAACTTCTCTAGGCAGGAAACACAAGAGAAGGAAAAGACCTACAAAAACAAACCCAAAACTATTAAGAAAATGGTAATAGGAACACACATATTGATAATTACCTTAAATGTAAATGGATTAAATGCTCCCACCAAAAGACACAGATTGGCTGAATGGATACAAAAACAAGACCCATATATATGCTGCCTACAAGAGACCCACTTGAGACCTAGGGGCACATACAGACTGAAAGTGAGGGGATGGAAAAAGATATTCCATGCAAATGGAAATCAAAAGAAAGCTTGAGTAGCAATTTTCATATCAGATAAAAATAGACTTTAAAATAAAGACTATTACAAGAGGTAAAGAAGGACACTACATAATGAACAAGGGATCAATCCAAGAAGAAGATAGAACAATTGTAAATATTTATGCACCCAACAGAGGAGCACCTCAATACATAAGGCAAATGCTAACAGCCATAAAAGGGAAAATCGACAGTAATAGTAGGGGACTCTAACACCCCACATTCACCAATGGACAGATCAACCAAAATGAAAATTAATAAGGAAACACAAGTTTTACATGACACATTAGACGAAATGAACTTAAATGATATTTATAGGGCATTCCATCCAAAAACAACAAAATACACTTTCTTCTCAAGTGCTCATGGAACATTCTCCAGGATAGATCATATCTTGGGTCACACATCAAGCCTTGGTAAACTTAAGAAATTTGAAATTGTATCAAGTATCTTTTCCAACCACAACACTATGAGACTAGATATCAATTACAGGAAAAAAAACTATAAAAAATACAAACACATGGAGGCTAAATAATACACTACTAAATAACCAAGAGATCACTGAAGAAATCAAAGAGGAAATCAAAAAATACCTAGAAACAAATGACAATGAAAACACGACCACCGAAAACCTATGTGATGCAGCAAAAGCAGTTCTAAGAGGGAAGTTTATAGCAATACAATCCAACCACAAGAAACAAGAAAAATCTCAAATAAACAACCTAACTTTACACCTAAAGCAATTAGAGAAAGAAGAACAAAAAACCCCAAGGTTAGCAGAAAAAAAATCATAAAGATCAGATAAGAAATAAATGAAAAAGAAATGAAGGAAACAATCACCAAGATCAACAAAACTAAAAGCTGGTTCTTTGAGAAGATAAACAAAATTGATAAACCATTAGCCAGACTCATCAAGGAAAAAAGGGAGAAGACTCAAATCAATAGAATTAAAAATGAAAAATAAGTAACAACTGACACTGCCGAAATACAAAGGATTACAAGAGATTACTACAAGCAACTATATGCCAATAAAATGGACAACCTGGAAGAAATGGACAAATTCTTAGAAAAGCACAACCTTCTGAGACTGAACCAGGAAGAAATAGAAAACATAAACAGAGCAATCACAAGCATTGAATTTGAAACTGTGATTAAAAATCTCCCAACATGGGCTTCCCTGGTGGTGCAGTGATTGAGAGTCCGCCTGCCGATGCAGGGGACACGGGTTTTGCTCCAGTCCGGGAAGATCCCACATGCCGCAGAGTGGCTGGGCCCGTGAGCCATGGCCGCTGAGCCTGTGCGTCCAGAGCCTGTGCTCCACAACGGGAGAGGCCACAGCAGTGAGAGGCCTGTGTACAGAAAAAAAAAAAACATCTCCCAACAAACAAAAGCCTAGGACCAGATGGCTTCACAGGCGAATTCTATCAAACATTTAGAGAAGAGCTAACACGTATCCTTCTCAAACTCTTCCAAAATATAGCAGAGAGAGGAACACTCCCAAACTCATTCTACGAGGCCACCATCACCCTGATACCAAAACCAGACAAAGATGTCACAAAGAAAGAAAACTACAGGCCATTATCACTAATGCAAAAATCCTCAACAGAATACTAGCAAAAGAACCCACAGCACATTAAAAGGATCATACACCATGATCAAGTGGGGTTTACCGCAAGAATGCAAGGATTTTTCAATATATGCAAATCAATCAATGTGATAAATCATATTAACAAACTGAAGGAGAAAAACCATATGATCATCTCAATAGATGTAGAAAAAGCTTTCGACAAAATTCAACACTCATTTATGATAAAAACCCTCCAGAAACTAGGCATAGAGGCAACTTACCTCAACATAATAAAGGCCATACATGACAAACAGACAGCCAACATCGTTCTCAATGGTGAAAAACTGAAACCATTTCCACTAAGATCAGGAACAAGACCAGGTTGCCCACTCTCACCGCTATTATTCAACATAATTTTGAAAGTTTTAGCCACAGCAATCAGAGAAGAAAAAGAAATAAAAGGAATCCAAATCAGAAAAGAAGTAAAGTTGTCACTGTTTGCAGATGACATGGTACTATACATAGGGAATCTTAAAGATGCTACCAGAAAACTACTAGAACTAATCAATGAATATGGTAAAGTAGTAGGGTACAAAATTAATGCACAGAAATCTCTTGCATTCCTATACACTAATGATGAAGAATCTGGATGAGAAATTAAGGAAACACTCCCATTTACCACTGCAAGAAAAAGAATAAAATAAGTAGGAATAAACCTACCAAAGGAGACAAAAGACCTGTATGCAGAAAACTATAAGACCCTGATGAAAGAAATTAAAGACGATACAAACAGATGGAGAGATATACCATGTTCTTGGATTGGAAGAATCAACATTGTGAAAATGACTCTACTACCCAAAGCAATCTACAGATTCAATGCAATACCTGTCAAACTACCAATGGCATTTTTCACAGAACTAGAACAAAATATTTCACAATTTGTATGGATACACAAAAGACCTCGAATAGCCAAAGCAATCTTGAGAAAGAAAAACAGAGCTGGAGGAATCAGACTCCCTGACTTCAGACTACATTACAAAGCTACAGTAATCAAGACAGTATGGTACAGGCACAAAAATAGAAATATAGATCAATGGAACAAGACAGAAAGCCCAGAGAGAAACCTAGGCACATATGGTCACCTTATCTTTGAAAAAGGAGGCAAGAATATACAATGGAGAAAAGACAGCCTCTTTAATAAGTGGTGCTGGGAAAACTGGACAGGTACATGTAAAAGAATGAAATTAGAACACTCCCTAACACCATATACAAAAATAAACTCAAAATGGATTAAAGATCTAAATGTAAGGGCAGACACTATAAAACCCTTAGAGGAAAACATAGGCAGAACACTCTGACATAAATCACAGGAAGATCCTTTCTGACCCACCTCCTAGAGAAATGGAAATTAAAAAAAATAAACAAATGGAATCTAATGAAACTTCAAAGCTTTTGCGCAGCAAAGGAAACCATAAACAAGACGAAAAGACAACCCTCAGAATGGGAGAAAATATCTTCAAATGAAGCAACTGACAAAGGATTAATCTCCAAAATATACAAGCAGCTCACACAGCACAATATCAAAAAAACAAACAACCCAATCCAAAAATGGGCAGAAGACCTCAATAGACATTCCTCCAAAGAAGATATACAGATTACAGCAAACACATGAAAGGATGCTCAACCTCACTAATCATCAGAGAAATGCAAATCAAACTACAATGAGGTATCACCTCACACTGGTCAAAATGGCCATCATCAAAAAATACACAAATACTAAATGCTGGAGAGGGTTTGGAGAAAAGGGAACCCTGTTGCACTGTTGGTGGGAATGTAAATTGATACAGCCACTGTGGAGAACAGTATGGAGGTTCCTTAAAAAACTAAAAATAGAACTACCATACAACCCAGCAATCCCACTACTGGGCATATGCCCTGAGAAAACCATAATTCAAAAAGTCATGTACCACAATGTTCACTGCAGCTCTATTTACAATAGTCAGGACATGGAAGCAACCTAAGTGTCCATTGACAGATGAATGGATAAAGAAGATGTAGCACATATATACAATGGAATATTACTCAGCCATAAAAAGAAACGAAATTGAGTTATTTGTAGTGAGGTGGATGGCCCTAGAGTCTGTCATACATAGTGAAGTAAGTCAGAAAGAGAAAAACAAATACCGTATGCTAACACATATATATGGAATCTGAAAAGAAAAAAAAAAAGGTTCTGATCAACCTAAGGGCAGGACAGGAGTAAAGACACAGACGTAGAGAATGGACTTGAGGACGTGGGGAAGGAGAAGGGTAAGCTGGGATGAAGTGAGAGAGTAGCATTGACATATATACACTATCTAATGTAAAGTAGATAGCTAGTGGGAAGCAGCTGCATCGCACAAGGAGATCAGCTCGTTGCTTTGTGACCACCTAGAGGGATGGGATAGGGAGGCTGGGAGGGAGATGCAAGAGGGAGGGGATATGGGGATATATGTATACATAACAGCTGATTCACTTGTTATACAAGAGAAACTAACAAAACATTGTGAAGCAATTATACTCCAACAAAGATGTTAAAAAAATAAATAAATTCCATAAAGACCAGCATTTCCCAGCTTCTGTTTAATGGAATACCAGTGTCCCACTCGTTATTAGGGAAGACACCAAGGCATTCCGATTTATTTACATCCATTGTAGACCAAGTAATATCTGATGATTATTTTTAGCTGTCCCCCTTTTCTCTGCAATGGTTCACTCAAAGGGTCCTGTATGGGTTATATTTTTAGATATAAACCCGACTATTAAGTTTCCAGATCTGATATTTAAATAATTCTGAGAAACAAAGCTAAGCCGTTGTGTTTCCTACACGATTTCTCAGAGATCTGACTGCAGTGCAGGGCAATGCTGAGGCCCTGACTGTGTAGTGCTAAGAGGGTAATGTAACATGTAGTATTTTCCAAACTTATTTGATGATGGTCCCCTTTTCTCTAAACCAGTAATGCCTTACTGAGCGCTCGACATTTTGTGGGATTTTTTTGTTTGTTTGTTTCGTGTTTTTTTTTATTTGAAATGCTGGCTGAGAACCTTTGGGAAAAGACAAATGCAGAGGCAAAGCATTAAGAGATCCTCAGAAATCTCTAGCGCAAAGCAACTAGTTTGCTAAAGTGCTCCAGAAACACAGATATTAGGCGCAGGGGCCCCGTAGGTCCTCAGGATGGGATGCGAGGCAGTAGCCAAAGGTGGGTGTGGGGTGAAGGGGAAGTCCACTGCCTGTTCTATGGCATGATGTGCCGCCCCTGCTCCCGGTGTGGTGTGAGGGGCACAGACCACATTGCTTGAGCCTTAAGGGATGCAGGGGTGAATGCATCTAGATGGGTCCCCTGGAAGCCAAGTACAGTCCCCGCCTGGCATCTCGGCCCAACCTTTACTCCTGGGCTGGGAGCTAAAACTATTCCCGAAGCTTGAATTGCAGGCTATGGAGATAATTCTTCTGGTGAGGTGGGGCCGCAATTCTGCATGATTCCCCTTTGCTGGCTGTGATATCAGTCTCCATACTGTCAATTTCATAAACTGCAAGGAATTTACAAAGTCACTCATTAAGGTCCTGCCAAGGAGAGCTCCTGAGGCACCTGAGGCTGAGGTTCCCTTCATGTTTTCTGAATGCATCAAGTAGGGGGTGGGAGTGGAGGAACCCTTCCCCCAGAAGTCCAGAGGGAAGGAATCCCATGGATTCCACATTTCCCCCAGCCAAACTCTCCTCCACAGACAAGTGGGGCTTGGTAACAGCCCTCTGATGACTGAAGAGGGAGGAAGACTGGAAGCTTCCTGCCCCAGAGGGAAAACCAGTGTTTAAATGTATCTTTCTTCCTTTCTGGAGCCCAAGCCTTATTTTGGAACCCCCAAAATAAAACAGAGAGGTCTGGGAGACTGAGGTTTCACTGCTTCCCCCTGACCCCAGGAGCTCTTCTCCCTTTTATAGCTCTAGAGGTGGACAGATTCTCCAGAAAGAGAGATTAATAGTTACTGAGGCCTCCCTGGGCCTCACACCATCCTTGGTATTTTCCGCATGTTAAGTAGTTTTTCCTCCCAAATAGTGACACAGGTTCCCACATTTTACAGGTAAGGTACCTGAGGCTCAGGGAAGCCAGAGGACTTGTCCAAAGACAGAGCCAGAGTGAAATAAAGGTGAGATTTGGCTAAAAGCCCATGCTCCTTCCAGTAGGCCACAGCACCTTCTGGAAAGCCCCAAAGCAGAGATCAGACCCAGCAGACAAAACCCGCTCTGACCTGCCTGGTGGCCCTCTCCATTCTGTCCACCAGAGGCTGCTTTCAGGGGTCTGTTGGTATCTCTGCAGGGCTGGTGGCCCCTGATGGCCAAGGATGTGCCTCCCATGGCCTCAGCGGTCCCCCTGGGAGCCTCTCCCCTGCTGGGAGAGGAGCCAGGCCCCCCTGAGGCTACTGCTGTGCCACTGATGAGACCAGACTCTCACGGGCCATTGAGCTGACGGGCATACATTCGGTTCACTCAAGGGTGAATCCTGTACCTCCTTCAAAGAGCAGAAAAAACAGCTCCACTGAACTGTGTCCTCAGGCAAGAAATGAGCCGAGCTCTGGCTGGGATGTCTGGCTGCAGGTGTTTGATGCAGTGGGAGACAAAGGTGGGAAAGGAGCTGAGTTATCCTGGCTGCATAAAGCCTGTGGGAAAGCTGCCTTCGGCCTGGGTCCCAGCCTCGGGCGGTGGGAGGGCTGGACACTCCACGGAACTTGCTTCCTGCCTGTGGGGGAGGAGTCTTGGGGTCAGAATCTGAGCTGTGTGCCCTCTGCAGACCAGTGGTAGATCCATGGGGTGGAAGCACAGGGGTCCATCTGCATGAGGGACTGAGGAGCCACAAGAGAGGATATTTGCCCTGAGAGAAAAGGGAGTAATGGTAAATTTGGTTTAAGAATTTAAGAAAAACTGACAGGAAGAGAAACGACTTTGGGTCCAGTGTGGCTCATGGGCCTAGCCCTGCCTTTTGGGCCAAATACTCGAGAGCGTGAAACAAAGAACAAGCCAAAACAGGAGAGAGGTTTTCTTTAGGATACGGAGCATATAAGGCAGCCCTGTTCCCTTCCCCGGGCAGCTGACGGTACACAGAGAGGATGGGGAACATTATATCCACATCAGGACACCAAAAAGGACTTGAGGGTCAGGAGTTAGAGATGGGCCTGGAGCCACTGGGACTCACGGAGGGCCTGAGGTCAGGCTGGGGGGTCCCAGCCATTATGCTGGAGATGGGGGCGTAATATATAGAGTAGGCATACACAACAAATGTTTGATGAATGAAAATATACCTTCAAATATACCGTTCCTCAGGCTGGTGTGGCCTGGAGAGCCCAGAGTTGCAAAAGCAATGCCACATATTGGTCTTGGGTAGAGCAGGTGACAAGTGGTTTATCATCTGGGGCCATGAGCATCACCCCTGTCTTAGGGAGGGCGCCAAGTTTACACAGCTGGGGTCAGTCGGGTCTGGAATCCAGTACATAGAACAGAGCTCTGTGATGCTGGAGGGAACTCACCCCTGTCCTAACCCCAATCCCAACAATTAACGATTGTCACCTTGGGCAAGTCACTTAACCTCCCCAAGTGACAGTGACGATGACAGTTCACCCATCAGTTTATCATGAGGATTAAATATGATGAAATTGTCTTGGGCCCCACAGGGAGCAACAGAAGAATCCAAGCAGAGAGCCCTCCCAGGGTGAGGGGCTAAGCCTCCCACATCTCTGTTAGCATAGAAATGAAAGCCACTGGGGCTTGAGGGGCCTTCAAAGCACTTTATTTTCCTAAATAGTTTTCACTGCTCATTTGCATAGTAAACCCTTTTTTAATAGCAGAGTTAGCTCCTCCTTCCCCAGGGCTCTGCCATCAGGACTCATCCCCTTGGCTAGATGATACGTTTGTTTTCTCCTCACTGCAGACTGTGGGCTGCAAAGGCAGGCTTTGCCCTACTCACCCTTCTATTTCCAGGGCCTGGTACAGTTCCTGCCACAGACAGTCTCAGTAACTGTGTGTTGAATGGATGGACTTTGAACCTCTACCCTGACCAATTCCAATTCCAATTCCAAACTATCAGAGTCCAAATTAATGAGGTTTCAGTGTAATTAACATTGACATTTTTTTCGCAATTCAGATTCAGATATCTTGCTTCAAAGGACATCATCAAGAAAGTGAAAAGACAGCCCACAAAATAAGAGAAAATATTTGCAAATCATAAGGGACTATATAGACTATATAGAGAATTCTTACAACTTAATAATAAAGACAACCCAATCAAAAATGAGCCAAAGGGGCTTCCCTGGTGGCATAGTGGTTGAGAGTCCGCCTGCCAATGCAGGGGACAGGGGTTCACGTCCCGGTCCGGGAAGATCCCACGTACCGCGGAGTGGCTGGGCCCGTGAGCCACGGCCGCTGAGCCTGCGCGTCCGGGGCCTGTGCTCCGCAGCAAGAGAGGCTGCAGCAGTGAGAGGCCCGTGTACCGCAAAAAAAAAAAAGAAAAAAAAAATGAGCCAAAGAACGGAATAGATATTTCCCGAAAGATCTACAAATGGCCAATCAGCACATGAAAAGATGCCCAACATCATTAGCCATTAATGTTGAAATACAAATTTGAAATACAAATCAAAACCACATGAGATAGGATGTGCAGAAATACATGGCCAGTGGGAATGTAAAATGGTATATAGTCCGTTTGAAAAACAGTTTAGCAATTCCTCAAAAAGTTAAACATAGAATTACCATACAACCTAGAAATTCTACTCCTCGTTATATGCCCAAGAGAAATGAAAACATATGTCCACACAAAAACTTGTACACTAATGTTCAGAGCAGCATTATTCATAATAGAAAGTGGAAAAAACTCAAATGTCCAATAACTGATGAATGGATGAATAAAATGTGGTCTATCCATCCAGTGGAATATTATTCAGTCATGAAAGGGAATGAAGTACTGATACGGGCTACGACATGGATGAACCTTGAAAACATTATGCTACGCGAAAAAGGCCAGGCACACAAGGCCACATATTATATAATACTATTTGTATGAAATATCCAGGGTAGATAAATCCATAGAAACAGAAAGTAGATCAGTGGTTGCCAGGGGCCGGGAGGGATGAGGAGATTAGGAATGAGGGCTAAGAGATACAGGCTTTCTATTTTGAGGTGATGAAAAATATTCTAAAAGTGATGGTGGTAATAGTTTACAACTCCAGATATACTAAAAACCACTGAATTGTATACTTTAAATGGGTGAATTGTCTGGTATGTGAATTATATCTCAACAGAGCTGTTTAAGATAACAACACAAAACAACAGACCAAAAAAACCAGATGACTTCCTTTTCCCGACATCTAACTCTCAAGCCTCTAACTTTGGAAAACAAGGATATGAGCGGGATCTTACCTATCGAATCCTCCACAGCACCTAAAACAGGGCTGGAGGTAGAATACCTACTCAAAAAATATTTCTGGAATTGAAATGATGACCAATTAGTCAAAAATGAAAATAAGGTATGTAGCCTCTCATTCAAATTCAAAATCATCAGGGTAACCATCTCCTGACGTCTGGAGGGGACTCGCTGACCTATTTTAGCTTTGTCTAACCACAACTGGTTAGGATGGGTATGGTCCCCATTTTACAGAAGAGGAAATCGAGTGTCAATGAAATTCAAGGATTGGTCTGAGGTTGCAGCTAGTGGGTAACAATGGTGCAAATGGTTGGACTCCAGTATTCACGACCTGTGTTACTTCTCCCTTCCCTAAGCAAAGCTACCCTAGCTTACCTCCCCTCCCCGCCCTACACCCCATGTTGTGTCTGATCACTCACCTGCTCACCAGGGCTTGGCATCTGGCTCTGCTCCCCAGCCTCAAGCCAGAAGCCCCTCAGATTCACCTCAACTGGCTGAACGCAGAGCAGGGCTCAGGTGAAGCCCTTCTGCTCTGGGGAAAGCTGGGCAAAGCTCCAGAGCGCTCCTGTCTTCTCCAAATCACCAACCCTGCTCTCAGCCTCTTCCCTGCCAAGGACGTGGTGGGATGTGCAGGGCCACCTTGAGTACAAGTGCCCCCCTGCCCCCAGCTGAGTACCCCTGGTACTCTCAGGCCAACTTCCCTGGAGGCTGCAAGATGCAGAGAGTGAGGAGGGGGCAGGACCGAGGAGGCGGCGGCCCCTCGAGGGCATCTTCTAGCCCAGGCCCGCAGTTCTTCTGCCTCCGCCCCAGGATTAGGCGGGACGTCCTCTGACCTCACCCTGGAGAAGAGGCTCAGAAGCCTGCTGTGTGTCACCAGTCTCTGCCATGTTTTGTGCCTTGGCTGTGCAAACAGTGACAACAGGTGGCCCTTTCTCCCCTCTTTAAAGGACCAGAGAGCAGAACAAAGGAGAAGCAAGACAGGTAGAGTGAGCTCTGGACAGGGCACAGGTGTGGAGGGGGGAGGGGGGTAGTGCAGGAGGTTGCATCCCAGTCCTGGCCCCTCAGCAAGGCTGTGTGCTCCCTGCTCCCCCATTGCACAGAGAAGGTTAGAAGGCATCATCGATGAATGAAAGTGGGAGAACTTTAAAAGTAAATTTAAACTGATGACCTTTTTAAGGGTCACTCAAAGGCCAACTTTGCTGAGCTAACCATGATTATGAGAAGACCCACCGGGCCCAGGAAAAGAGCAGATCTCCCCACTTCCTGCCCAAACTCAGATTACTTCTGCCTTTGCAACAACTCTCAGACTGTGGACCGGCCCCACCCTGGCAGGCTGTGTGACTCTGGACCGAGTATCAGATAATGTGGCAAGGGGGCTCTGTTGAGGATGACTCCCCATGCAAAGTTACACCCCACTAATTACCACAAAACTCCACCAGGAGAGCTGTTGCTTCATTTTCAAGGACCTCACTCACTAAAACGCAGCGGATTTTAAATCAAACTCTCCTGCTTCTTGACTGAGTGACCTTGGGCTTTTCTTGGCCCATCTGAGGGAGGATCTTTTCCTCCTTTGTCATAGGAAGTTGGTTATCTCCTCTTCACAGGTTGTGGGGAGACTTCAGGGTGAGGGCCAGGCCTTTGTGGGGCATGCGGCGTCCCTGGGGAAAGGACCCTGTCACCCTGCAGGGAACACTTGGCATCTCATCAGCGCCCACCCCATTACCCTCAAGTAGGGGTGCTCAAAGTGTGACTTCCCACCCCCCCAGCTGCGTGCTGGAAGTCAGATTCCTGCGCCCCAACCCTGACAAACCACATCAGTCTCTGAGATGGACCTGGGGACCTCCACTGTGACAAAGCTTCCCAAGGATTATCCTGCTTACTCGACATGGAGAATTGCTGTTCAGAAAGCACAGAGCCTAGCCCCGAAGTCTGGCAGGGCTGGGGAAGGCGGGGGAGAGACCCTTCCAGAAAACATGGGAGAAACCTGCAGAACTGCGTGCTGGTGGAACACAAGGGCTGCTTTTATTGAGTCCAGGCAGCTGCCCTGCTGTGTCTCTGACCTGCCTGCTTCCTCTGGAGCTGTAGCCTGAAACCTGCCCCTCCCCCACTCCACCCTGCCCCACCCAGAGCCTTGCAGGGAGGGCTCCTGGGGACTCTAAGAAGAACTCAACAAAGCAATAATAACTTGCTCTTCGGAACACAGGCTTTGGGAGTCCGCTTGGCAGCTTCACCAGCCCATTCATTTTATTTATTTTATTTCATAAAGCTATGGATAGGGCTTCCTATGCAAATGACTCCCAGATGAGATGCAAATTGGGATTCAGAGCCAAGAACCACTGTGGGTTTTGTTTTACCTTTCTTTCTTTCTTCTTCTTCTTTTTTTTTTTTTAATTGCAATAGCACTGAGGCATCTCCTACCTGGTCCTCTGCCCTTTGCTCAGCATCTTGGCATGTGCTTCCCACAGGCAGCCACTGGGCAGGGCGCTGCGCCCTCCCGCCAGGCACCAGCTCTGAGCTTGCCACGCACGGGAGAGCTGGTTAACTGCGCTCAAGTAGGGGACCTGGGTGGTGAGCAAGCCTGCGGGCCCTGCCAAGGTGAAAAGGCACCATCCCCTCTCCACCGAGATTCTCATCCTGGAGTCTTCCCACCCTTCCTCCTCTGCACACAAGGTAAATCCAACGCAGGTATGTTGCGAGGACACCTCTCTGCTAGACTTGTACACTGCAAAAGCCTTGACTGCCCATGTATTTATTTGAGCCCTAAAGATCTAGGTTCAAATCCTGACACAACCACTGTGTGACTCTGAGCAAACCACTTAATTTGTCTGAACTTCCATTTCGTCATCTGTGATGAGGGTAACAATGCCTGCTTCCTGCCTTGGTAAAGATTACATGGAATCATTTATCTAAAGTACTCAGTACAGAATAGCTGATCAATAGGTTATGAGAGTATTTTAATAAAATGGAACATGGAGTACCCCACTTTGAGGAGCTTGTGCTCTAGAAGACAGAATAACAATTGCACCAAAAAGAATAAAATACCTAGGAATAAACTGAACCAAGGAGGTGAAAGACCTGTACACTGAAAACTATAATATGTCGAAAGAAATTGAAGACATGAAGAAATGGAAAGATATTCCATGCTAATGTCCATAGTACCTGAAGCGATCCACAGATTCAGTGCAATCCTTATCAAAATCCCAATGACATTTTCCACAGAAATAGACCCCCAAAATCCTAAAATTTGTATGGAAACACAAAAGAACTCAAATAGCCAAATCAATTTCAAGGAAAAAGAACAAAACTGGAGGTATCACACCCCCTGGTTTCAAATTATACTACAAAGCTGTAATAGCCAAGACTGCATGGTACTGGCAGAAACACAGGCACATAGATCAACGGAACAGAATAGAGAATTCAGAAATATACCCATGCATATATGATCGATTAACTTACAACAAAGGAGCCAAGAACATACAATAGAGAAAGGAAAGTCTCTTCAATAAATGGTATTAGGAAAACTGGACAGCCACATGCAAAAGAATGAAACTAGACCACTATCTCGTACCGTACACATAAATTAACTCAAAATGGATTAAAGAATTGAATGTAAGACCCGAAACCATAGAACCCCTAGAAGAAAACATAGACAATATGCTCTTCGACACTGGTGTTAGCAGTATCTTTTTGGATCTGTTTCCTCAGGAAGGGAAACACAAAAGCAAAAATAAACAAACGGCATTACGTCAAACTAAAAAGCTCCTACACAACAAAGTAAACCAGCAACAACAACAAAAATAACCTACCAAACAAGAGAAGATCTTTGCAAATCATATATCCATAGGTGGTTAATAACCAAAATATATAAAGAACTCATACAACTCAACAACAAAACAACAAACAACCCGATTAGAAAATGGGCAGAGAGTCTGAATAGACATTTTTTCAAAGAAGACATACAGATGGCCAACAGGCACATGAAAAGATGTTCAACATCACTACTTATTAGGGAAATGCAAATCAAAACCACAGTGAGATATCACCTCAAACCTACTGGAATGGCTATTATCCAAAAGGCAAGAAGTGGGAATTCCCTGGCGGTCCAGTGGTTAGGACTCCATGCTTTCACTGCCTACCTGCCGAGGTCCTGGGGTGTTCAATCCCTGATCCCCCAGGCCACAAAGCGTGGCCAAAAAAAACGACAAGAAGTAACAAATGTTGAGAGGATGTAGAGAAAAGGGCATGTACAGTGTACACTGTTGGTGGGCAGCCACTATGGAAAAGCATATGAGGATTCCTCAAAAATTAAGAGTAGAACTACCATATGACCCAGCTATTCCATTTCTAGGTATTAGTCCAAAGAATGCTCCTTTGTCCATAGCAGCATTATTCACAACAGCCAAGATCTGAAAACAACCTAAATGTCCATTGACAGATGAATGGATAAAGAAGATGTGGTGTATATCTATGTGGACTAAGCCATTAAAAGAAGATGAAATCCTGCCATTTGTGACAACACAGATGGACCTTGAGTGTATTATGCTAAGTGAAATAAGTCAGAGGGAGGAAAACATCTTATGATTTCACTCATATGTGGAATACAAAAAAATAAATAAATAAATGAACAAACAAAACAAAAACACATAGATACAGAGAACAGACTGGTGGTTAACAGAGGGGAAGAGGGGTAGGGGAAGGGCAAATGGGTAAAGGGGGTCAAGTGTATGGTAATTGATGGAAATTTGACTTCTGGGGGTGAGCACACGGTAGTGTATACAGAAGTCAAATTAGAATGTTGTACATGTGAAATTTATATAATGTTATAAACCGATGTTACCTCAATAAAAAAATTTCCTTTAAAAATGAAAGGGAGGGCTTCCTTGGTGGCGCAGTGGTTGAGAGTCCGCCTGCCGATGCAGAGAACACGTGTTCGTGCCCCGGTGCGGGAGGATCCCACGTGCCGCGGAACGGCTGGGCCCGTGGGCCATGGCCGCTGAGCCTGCGCGTCCGGAGCCTGTTCTCCGCAACGGGAGAGGCCACAACAGTGAGAGGCCCGCGTACCGCAAAAAAAAAAAAAAAAAAAAAAGAAAGGGAGAGGTTTCTAATCTGAAGATCCGTTTTCACGACTACAGAAGGGTCAGCATGTACTAAGCCCACGTCTCAATAATTTTTTTTCAAATCAATGAACATCTTTTTAATGCCTACTGTGCCCAAAGCACCAGGAGAAACAAAGAGCCTCCACCCTCGTGTTCCGGAGCTTACCCCGCCCCTTTGCACAGAGCCGTACCAGCCTGGGGGTCAAGAGCATCGCATCCTGGTCTCAACTCTGCCGCAAAGCAGCTGCATGAACTCCAGCAATTCACTGCCCCTCTCTGCCCCAGTTTCCCTGCTCGTAGAATGAGGCGGCCACACCAGGACTCGGGGGCTCTGTCCAGTGCTAACACCAGATGCTCTATCCAACCTTCGTCCTCCCTTCTCTCCCCCAGCACAACCGAGAAAGCATGTTAACAAATAGCTCTCGCACACGCAGTACACCAACCGTAACCTTGGGACCCACTGCCAGATTGATTTCCCTTTTCCATCTGTCAGTAAAAAATTAATACATGTAAATTTAAAAATGATTCTGAACCTTTTCGCCACCCCATCAGCCCTCCCGTGGAATCACGGCAAGGATGCCTTAGTGAGGACACCCTATTTCAGATCTGCAGAAGACTGTGTAGTGGTGGAGAGGGTGGGGACGTGTGGGAGGGGGCAAAAAAAGTACCAGGGGCCAAGCACAGATATGAGTCTGCCTACAGAAATCTCAAACCCATGCAGCTCTCTCATCCCTGCTTAAATAACCCACCTCAGTCGAAAATCAATTTCCATTCCTTAGAGGTCCATAGACAAAGGAGGAGCTGGAGGCCTAAAAACTTGAAAACAGCCATAGAGCCAAGGCAAGTGAACTAAAAATAGGAATCCACTAAATTTTCAATCCGGGTGATGGGTGGTCAACTCCACCTATGAGGTTGTTTGATTAAGAAGTTCTCAAGCTCTTTTGGTCTCCATTTCCCACTCAAATCCCAGGACACACACCAATGGTATGGACTGCTCAGAATTTGGTTAAAGGGCATTCACATTTTCCTGAGGAAAATAGGGATGCTTTGTCAGAGGTACTGGGGAAGAAAGGCACACTTCTATAACAACTCCAGCAGGTGGAAGGCTGCAGCTTGCCCAGCCTCTCCAGCTCCCAAAGGACCCTGGAGGACTCTCTGTCTGGTGGTTTCAACAGGAACCTTACCTTTTTCATGTGAAGAGCTAGAAGATATCTATGAGATATTGAAATTCCCAGATGTGACATATTACTGCCATCATCATAAGCGCTGACAAATATTAACAGAGGGGTCTACAGTGGGTAGCGGACACTGTGCCATCCATTGTGGGGCGTCTCAAAGAACAATAACCCATGATACCAATCCCCCAGCAGTTCATGACATAGGAGGGGGGACATAACAATTAATACAAAATACAAATAAGTGACAAAGTGCCCAGGAGAGAGAAGCAGGGCGCTCCAAGAGAGTCCCGAGACTTGAGCTCTTGCCCTGGTCTGCTGCTGGGCAAACCTGGAAAGGTGATTCTCGGGGGTCAGTTTCCATTTGACGAATGAGAGTGTGGGACCACATGATTTCTCATGGTAACCAGGGAGGGCTTGACAGAGGAAACAGGTTTGGGGGTCCTACTGAGAATGATGAGTAGGAGTCAGGGGGAGGGGAGGGCATTCACCAGTGGGAGAGACCCAGATGCAAACGCAGAGCCCGGAAAAAACAAGGCACATTTCATTCATTCATCTGTCATTCTCTTCACCAACTATTCATCACTCTCCTGTGTGCAGGTGCCTTCTAGACACAGGGGTCCCAGCCATACGGTCCCAGTGCCTGGGGGAAAAGAGGGGACATGGAATCTGTGGATTCCGGTGCCACCACGCATCTTCTTACCCAAGACACGTACCCAATTCCCTCTTCTCTCTGCAGACGCTGGGGCCTGCTTCTATCAAGGACAGGTTTAAAGGTGATAAATAAAAGCAAGGAGAAAATGAGGTGCAAGAAGAAGACAGAATCAATTATTCCAAGCAAATTAAAAGTGCTCGGCAGGGGGTGGCAGGAGATGGAAGGAGGAAGGCGACCCTTGAGTAGGCTGAGGAGGGAGGAGGGATGATCTGTCAGCGTTTCCTGAGACCACCTTGGAGACACACAAACACCCCAACCAGGCTTTGGAGGTGAATGGAGAGGCCGAAGCCTGGCCCTCGGAGCAGAATCACATTCCCCGATGGTGCTTCTTAGAGAGGATATTGAATTAGCTACAATAATCCACACAGGTGCCTGGCACGGGGTAGCAGTGATAAGCTTAATTAAACCATTTAGTTACTGGATCATGGGCTTGGGTTATAGTCAAGTTCAAGCATCTTGTTAAGGATTCAGACCCACATGGCCCTCACCCTGGGTCTTATGTGAAAAGCATAGTTGGAGAGGGTGAGGCTTGAGAACTAGGTTGTGTGTGTGTGTGTGCGTGCGTGTGTATGTTTGTGCACACAAAGATTTTGTACCAGGCCCTGTGCCCACTTCTGGAAACTGTGCTAAAATTCTGATTAAATTATCTACAATAATGTTCTCAATATTAACCACAATACTAAAAATATTACCAGCAATGCTTGGCTGTGCTCAAAATAAATCACTAAACCGAAGCATCACAGACAGGAATGGTGTACAGCACCAGGAATCCTGGCAGCCTACTTCTCGCCCCTTCACACAGCCCACCCCATATTGTTCTGAATACTGCCAGAGCAATTTCTAAAGCTCAGCTATTTGTCTGAGTTTCTCAAGAACCTCAAACTACCTTATCACTCCTGACTCTACATCTAGGTAATCCATTTACGGGGTTTGGGACTTTTTCCATCTCTTCCTGGCCTCCTTCCAGACATCTTCACTTCCTCTAACACTGACTCGGTTTGTCACAAACCCTCGGAGGGGAGGAACCCGTGGCGAGTCAAGGCAGGCCGGGGATGCGTGGGGCTCGCTCAGAATGGAGGTTGCCCAGGGCCTGTCAGGACCCACAGTTAATCAGCTTCCAGCTAATGCCAACTGACGACCAGCAGATTAATAGGACATGCTGAGGAAGAGCCTTCTGCTTGCCCACTAATTGCTTGTTTACGTAACTGACGGAGCATGGCGCTCATTAGGGGTTGTTAGCACATCAAGGCAGCAGTACTAACTGGGAAAGCCCTGAGTTTGTGGACCTTAGTTTGTTGTCAGAGTCGGGCAACAGCATACACAGCAGCTACTTCAGGGGTTCTCTACCCCACAGAGCTGCCATGTATTGAGAGCTTACTCTGTTCCAGATATGTTACCCCAATTAATTCCATAGCAAGCCTGTGAGGAAGCGATTATTTATTATCCCTTTTTCAGCACTAAGGAAACCCTGGCTCAGAGAGGGTTTACGTGATTTACATAAGGTCACACAGCTTACCCGTGGTGGAGCAGGGATTTCAACTCCACAGCATTAACCACTCGGTTGAACTGTCCCCCTCTGTCAACACCTGCCTTCATACATAGTGACATCATCGACGCGAGAGTTATCCAGATTGGAAATTCCAGAGTGATGTGGTAAGAGAAGATGAGAAAATCCATGCTCTGCCCACCTCTTTTCTGAGGAATCTGGGATACCTAATGATGGCAGAGACCTTTTCGTCTGATGCTTGCAACTCCTGAATATTTCTTGATTTCTCCAGAGCGAGACTGAATAAAAATGGGAACTTTATTTCACCTGTCAGGTAAGTGCAAGCTCCTCCCGGTCTGGTATCTAGGACAGTCCCTTGGCTCCCAAGGTATTTTTTATGCCAGCACCCCGTGTTCTGTGTCCTTGATTTCTGAGAGCACAGAGCCTTCCCCTCCTGGCCAGGACACAGGTTTGGAAGAAGGATCAGTTTGCTCTTCTCGTATTGCTCCCACGACTTATGTATCTACTTACCTACCTGTCCTACCTACCTATCTACCTACCGGTCCTACTTACCTATCTACCTACCAGTCCTTACTTACCTATCTACCTGTCCTACCTACTTACCTGTCTTACCTATCGGTTCCACTTACCTATCTACCTACCTGTCCTGCCTAACTACCTGTCCTGCTTACTTACCTATCTGTCTCATACTCTATCTAAAAAGCAGCAGAGCACCTCTGCTTAGGTGTACCAAATCAGACGGATGTTCTCTGGTGAAAGATGCTACTGATCACAGGTTTGAGCCTCTTACACAATTGTGTCACCTTCAAATCTTCAGAAGGGGAAATTCTGGCTTAGAGAGGTTTCATAACTTTCTCAAGGTCAAAAAGCAAAGCGAAAAAAAAAAATACACATCTGGGGCTTCCCTGGTGGCGCAGTGGTTAAGAATCCACCTGCCAATGCAGGGGACACGGGTTCGAGCCCTGGTCCGGGAAGATCCCACATGCCACGGAGCAACTAAGCCCGTGCGCCACAATTACTGAAGCCCGCGCGCCTAGAGCCCGTGCTCCGCAACAAGAGAAGCCACCGTGATGAGAAGCTCGTACACCACAACGAAGAGTAGACCCCGCTCACCACAACTAGAGAAAGCCCACATGCAGCAACGAAGACCCAACGCAGCCAAAAATAAATAACTTAATTAATTTTTAAAAAAATACACGTCTCTCCTTTAGGCCCTGGGACGCAGCACTGTGGTGGAGGCTTGGGGAGGCGGGGGAATATTTCGGTCAGTTTTAAATAAACCTCAGATTCATTATTAATAAAGACACTGACATTTAAGTAGTGCCTTCTACTTTACAGAGCAATATTACAAGAATTATAATATTTAATCCTTATGAAAACTCTGTGAGGTGTGTGTGATGGTCCCCATCTCACCCAGCAAGAGGTTAAAAATTGCACCTGAGTCCTGAGTTCATCAGTGGCAGAGCTGGAATCCCAGTGCTGGTCTTGGACAGCAAGTCCCAAGTGCCTCATGCATCCTCAGTGCTCAATGGTAGCTGTTATCTCCCATTTACATCCCTACTCAATTCCCTTTAGTCACCAAGTCCCATCAACAGCCGAGGTAGCAAAGGGGGTTATCACTAACCTGGAAACCCTCCCAGGTCATACCTCTGACATTGTCAGTGGGGATGGGGCTTAACGTCCCATATTCCAAAACTAGCTCCATCTCCTTCTCAACCTTTGTCCTGGCCCCAAATAAGCAAAAGCACCGATTTCCAGAAAGATCTTTCACAATTTTGCCTACCTGTCTGACATCATGAGAATCCATTTGATCTATGGGGCAGAGGTTGTCAGATCTCATTTTTCAAGGTCAATAATGTTCGGTTGATTCTAATTCAAAATGTTCATACCCTCTGACCCAAATCTTTCACTTCGAGGTATTAATCTCCAGAGACACTCCTGCAAGTGTGCAAAGACTCTGGCACAAGGATGGAAACAACCCACATGTCCTTCAAAAGGGGAACATTTACTTAAATGATGGATATTCATATAAAGGAGAAGCATTCCACTTTTAAAAAGAAGTATGCAGATTTATATAAAGTGACATGGAAAGCTGTTCATAATATAGTGAAAAAGGCCGATTCTAATACACCATGTATAGAATGATCCCGTTTTTTTTTGTTTTCTGTTTTTTGCGGTACGCAGGCCTCTCACTGTTGTGGCCTCTCCCGTTGAGGAGCACAGGCTCCGGACGCACAGGCTCAGCGGCCATGGCTCACGGGCCCAGCCGCTCTGCGGCACGTGGGATCTTCCCGGACCGGGGCACGAACCCGTGTTCCCTGTGTCGGCAGGCGGACTCTCAACCACTGCGCCACCAGGGAAGCCTTCCCCTGTTTTTTTAAAGAAAAAAAGGTATGGATTTTTATAGAAAAAAAATCCAGAGGCATGTTCATCCATGGTGGTTAACTTGGCAGGTGGGAGAGAGGGAAATTACAGGACTGGGGAGTAAACTTTCTGGAAGATGCCAGTGGATTCTGGCAGGAATTGCTCCTCTGTCTCCACTGTTTTCCCTCCAGCTGTGACGAGGACAGAAGCTTGAGGCTTCTCTCCCACAGTCATATCTGGACATCAATAAAGATGCTGTGGGGAAAGTCACTCCCATTTACATCCCTACTCAATTCCCTTTAGTCACCAAGTCCCATCAGATTCAGAATGAAATCAAATAATAAAACTGAAACACAAAGTTATTTACCACTGTGGTAGGATTGGCCCATTCTTTCCTATCAATTTCCTAGCCCAGAAATTGCCTTTTAAATGGATAATGATGATTCTGAGGGTCCAATTATTACCTTGAAACCTCACATTTTGATATATCCAAGGCTGTTCTCTTATATAAATAACAGTTATTATTGCAAAGTGATATTTTCCCCTGCACTTCCAAAGTGTGCCTGCAGGAGACGGCAAGAAAATGGATTCCATTAATATTCCACTTAGAATGGTTGCCTTTTCCAGCACTAACGTCCACATAAATCTCCTCTGAGTATTTTATACAAACGCCATCCCTTCTACCCTGCACCGCCCCACTCCCTCTACCCATTTCTCTTCCTCCTCTCTCATCTCCTCTTCCCCAGAAAAAGACTCTCCATCCTCTGGTTGGTTAGTCAGTGGCTCCGATGATGCTGCCACCTGCGTTGCCCAGGTCCTGGCACAGAGTTCCCGTGGATGATATTATTCTCGTCACCGTTTACACCCCCGCTCTCCCTCCACCAGCCAGGGAACGAGCCTTTCAGCATTACTTTCCTGACTATTTAGTCCTAATTAGAACCCCCAAGTAAAATGCATCAGCAACAAAAAGCCCAACTGACTGACATGAGCCCGGCGGTGTCACGGGTACGGCTGAGGCCAGCATCCAGGCTGGGGTGGGCTGGGGGGAGGGAGAGGAGGAGGCCTGAGCCCCACAGTTTCCCGCACGTTCCCAGCCTCCGTGGAGCCGGATGGAGCTGGGCTGCAGCAGGCACCTAACAGCCTCATTAACGCTCCCGCCAGCCCCGCTCCCGCTGGAAACTGTGTAGGTTGTTGTTATTAGGAAGTATTTATAAAAGACTCTATCACGGCAAAGTGCTTTACAGTCATTTCACGGGAGAGACCAGGGTGCCGGGAGAATCAGACTCCATGCTATCGCTGTCACCGTCTCCCCAGTTTTGCTGAGCCCCTTCAAGGACCAGTCCTGTCTTTCTGTGCTGTAACCCGAGATCCCGGCTGCCCTCCGCACACCCCCTATGCCGGCCTCGCTGGACCAAATCATTACAGCGAAGAGACAAGTTCACATCTAAAGAACTTTCATCCTCAGTAAACCGTTTCATCTCTGCCACAAGCTTGAAAGGTAGGGCAGATCTGACTGCTCCCGCTTCATAAATGGGACAATTGAGGCTCAAGGAGGTTAGCTAACTCGTTCAAGGTCACAGAGCTAGTGAATCAGATAAATATTTACTGGTGCTGCACCTCATGCTGGGTCCTTTGACACATCATCTTTGCAACAGGAAATGGCAGCGCTAGGAGGAGAGCCCAGGCCTTCCTCATGAGAATTCCAAGATTCTATGAGACCCAACATTTCCTCAGTTCCTGAGAGGAAATCCCGTCTACAGGCTCCCAAATCAGGCTTGCTCCTCTGTGTGCCCAGGTAGTTCACACACGCTTCTACTGCTGTACCTGCACTTCTACCACTGCACATTTACCCATCTAATCTCCTCGGAGCCCGAGAACTCCCCTAGGGCAGGGGCTGCCTCTTACTCCGCTTTCAAGCCCCAGCATCCACTACGATGCTCAGTGGGGCTCAATGGGTTCTGGTTGTTTGAGTGAACGAATGCATGAAGAGCAAGGCAATGACTACCTGTTAACGTGAATGTGTGTGTGTGTGTGTGTGTGTGTGTGTGTGCGCGTGGAGTGCATGCGTCAGCACACATGCGTATATAATGATACCCGTGGGAACAGAAGGAGGATTCTGTCTGACCTGAAAGGTTAAGCTCCCCTCTGTGGCATTCACATGAACAGAAATTCCCCCTAGGAGGGAAATCTACATGTTTGTTCTTTGCAGAAAGGCAGGAGGGCACCATGGTTAAGAGTACACAGCTGGTTCTACCACCTTTTAGACATGAAACCTGGGGCCAGTTTCCCAACTTCTCTAAATCTCCCAATTCCTCAACTGTAAATGGGGGCGCTGTGATTGGTAGGTAAATTAATGCAGGCACACATTCTGAATGGCCTCCAGCATCTGGTAAAGGCTCAATGCTGGCAACTGTACCAGGGAGGGGAGCGCAGCAGTGAGCTCTGGAGCACTTCCCAGAGCCCTGCCCCAGGGGATGTGTCTAGGCACGTGCCCTGCACACCACCTGTGGCCTCTGAGGCCACACCTCCCTCAGATGGTTAGGTCCCTGGCCCAACTGGCAGACCCAGAAATATGGGGTGGGACAGGGTTGGGCATCTCAGGGCAGTCCTAGCCCTTGAGTTCACAGAAAACCAAAGGAAGATGCCATCTCCATGGAAAGGTGAGGGTGACATGAGACAGTCCATAATCAAAGCATTTTGCAGAGCACATGACCAGGAGAAGGGTGAGGGGTCCACTGCACTTTACAGATGCACTGAAGTTCTCACAGGGAAGGGGACTGACTGATGGGCAGGAGGGAAACTCACAGCGCTCCCACCCCTCACCAGTCGCTCAGCTCCTGACACAGTGGCTGAGATGATCTCCTCTGGACCCACCCAGGGAGGCCTTTTGGGCCAGGCAGATCCCAAAGATAACTACAGTGATCCCAGGTCACCAGGCAATGTTGGATCCCTTCCCTGCAAGGGCACTTGCCCTCTCTCTGTGGGGGCTCTGTGGAGGTGCAGTGCATGGTAGGCTGAGTCCCAGCTGAGACAGGGCCACGGGGCAGCTGTAGACAATGGGGGGTCAGCACGTTCCTGTGGGGATGGCCCAGTCCCTGCCCTTACTCTAGCTGGAGGCTCAGCCACTCCTGTGTGTTGGGGCAAGGCAGGGGCTCAGAGCTACTGCCATGGTGAGAGGCCAGCTGTGATTGTCCCGGGTGCCCTTGGTCTTCAAATCAAAAGCAGCTGCATGGACGGCATATGACTTTCCCAGTGGCCTAACTACAACCCACTCCTACGCTCAGGTATAAGAGGTTTAGATTCTAGAGTCGAGCCAGGCTCAGGTATTTTATTAAAATTCCCTGAGGCTAAGAGTGGGCTCAGAAAGGGGAGGAAAGGGCAAGCTACACCTACCGACCTGTGATGCCAGATAACAGGTTGAATCTGCACAAGTTCGGCCAATCATCCTTGTGGTCCAGATCCCAAGCTGTTCAGTGTCATGCAAACCAGCCATCTGCGTTTACCAACTGCAGACTTTAACCACCAGATGGGCTGTCCCGGTGGACAAGGCTGGAGCTCACGTGAGGTAAGCTGGCTGGAGCACAGTCCTACGACACGGGTCCTGGATCCAATCCATGTGCCATCCTGTGAGTGTGATTCTGTTTATAGCCACGAAAGTCACCTTTGGTTTAGGCCTCCCCCCTAGATATGAGACAGGCATGTGATTGGGCCAGCTCAGTGCCAATGCATCACAGATGCTAGAAAACGACCGCATATGCGTAACTGATGCTCAGCATTGTTACCTGAGCACAGAGGGATAGTAACAGAAAGAGAGACAGAGATGGATCCACTATCCTTTTCATCCTCCAAAATGCCCCACAAAGCAATGTAGAATTTTGGTTCCAACATATACTGAACACTTGGTCTCAGAGCAAAACACAATGGAAGAGAAAACTCTAGAAGCAGTAGAATTTCTCCCTATGGGCTTCAGTTTTCTCATCTACAAGATCATCTCTGGGGTCCCTGGCACCTCACAACTCCCTGGGCAGCAACGGTCCTGCAGGATATGGAGCAAGGCTGGGAGGAGGCCCAGGCTCAGTCTCACAAAAATGTCTTAAACTCCTGACAGAGAAAGTAAAGCAGCAGACCTACAGGAAGCTTAAGGGACCAGATCAGCTAAGACTGGCCCCACCTGTGTGGCAAGCCCAGCTATAAGCACTTTGAGGGCACTAATCCATTGCATTCTTTTTTTTATTTTTTAATTTTTATTGGCGTATAGTTGCTTTACAATGTTGTGTTAGTTTCTCCTGGACAGCAAAGTAAATCAGCTATACGTATAGATATATCCCCTCTTTTTTGGATTTCCTGCCCATTTACGTCACCACAGAGCACTGAGTAGAGTTCCCTGTGCTATACAGTAGGTTCTCATTAGTTATCTATTTTATACATAGTAGTGTATATATGTCAATCCCAATCTCCCAATTCATCCCACCCCCCTTTCCCCCCCTTGGTGTCCATACGTTTCTTCTCTATGTCTGTGTCTCTATTTCTGCTTTGCAAATAGGTTCATCTGTATCATTTTTCTAGATTCCACAGCCAGGACATGGGAGCAACCTAAATGTCCATCAACAGAGGAATGGATAAAGAAGATGTGGTATGTATATACAATGGACTATTACTCAGCCATAAAAAGGAAAGAAATTGTGCCATTTGCAGACGTGGATGGACCTAGAGACTGTCATACAGAGTGAAGTAAGTCAGAAAGAGAAAAACAAATATCGTATATTAACGCATATATGTGGAATCCAACCCATTGCATTCCTGCAGAAACTATGAGGTGGGCGCTATTACTATGTCCACATAGGTGAGGAAACCCAAGTCTGGCTCTGCATCACTCTGCCGTCCTGCTAGGATGCCTCTGCTCCTGGGCAAGGTGGGTGGCTACACAGTGGGGTCTCTAGCCTCAGTAAACAAACAAGGGTGAGGTTGGGGGACTGGCAGGTATAGATCCAAGGCTCCAAAGCTCCTTTCAAATTGCCAGGCTGCTCTGAAGAGGGCATCCAGCCTGCTCTAAAGCTTCTCTGCTCCAACTTTTTGGCTCTGATCTTTCAATGAACAAAAGGGTCTCCTGTTCCTCTATGTCAGCAAGTCTGAGCCGGCTCCCCACTGGCTGTGTCTCCAACGCCCTGGCCTGTGCAGCGTCCGGGCCCTCCTGTCTCACCCAGATGAGAAAGGGCCAGCCGTGGCCGAGCTCTGGAGGGAAGAATGGGGAGAATTAGTTCTCTCAGCTTTGCCAAAGCAGAGGGTGATGGAGATCAGCAGTCTTGGCTGAAGGTGCTTTGATCTGACTGGCGTCCACTCAACAGTTGTCTGTTGTTGCCCACAAGCCTGGTGCCCCCCCTGCCCTTCAGGCCCTGCTCACCCTGCATGCGAAACACCAAGCTGGCCACCGGCAGCCTGGTCTCCTCAGCATCCTGCACTGGCCGGAGCAGGATGGGGGTTGAGGCTGGGGGTAGGGTGACGGATTTCAGCAGAAGAACGGGCCATGCAGCTCATCTTCAGGACCGGGTGCCCGTGCCACGGGGCTGGGGAGAGTTGCCTTCCTGCCTGGCACTAAGACGGCTCAAGGGCTTTCCTGACACATCCCTCAGCCCTGCCCCCTTTACACCACTCCAGATTCCCCTGAAACAGTTGTTTTTACTCCATCTCCATCGCACTTTCCATTCTCACCTTCACCCAGCCCACTGGGCTGGGTTTCGTCCTCACCACTCCAAGACAGCTTCCACTAAAGTCCCCAGTCACCTACATCTCATTGAAGCCCATGGATAATCTTCTATCTTCACTGTATTTAATCTCTCAGAAGCATTGACCAGTGAACTCGTTTACTCCACCTTCAAATACTTTCTTCTCTAAGCTCCCGTCACATCTCACACACCTGTTTATTTATAGCTGTCGTTTTGTCTTCCTGCCTCAATGGCTCCTTCTCAAATGTCAGGTACCCCCAGGATTCAGTCCTGAGCCATCTTCCCATCTATACTCTCTCTCAAGTGACTTCCATCCTTCCCATGGCTTTAAATTCCACTTATATATTCATGACTTAAAAAAATTCTTTACCTATTTATTGTAAAATAAACCATAGATGCAGAAAACCACACAGAATAAATATAAAGCTTAGTGGGTGAACAACCTCATAATAACTACACGGGTTAAAATATACAACTTTGCCAGCCACCCAGAAGGCCTGCTGGTCCCCATCCTAACCACAGCCCCTCCTCCCCTCCAAAAGTAACCACTTTCCTGACTTTTATAGGAATCCCTTCTTGTGTGTTTTTTTCCCCCTTTTGTGGTTTTATCACCCAAGTGCATTCCTAGACACTGTAGTTTAAGTCCTGCCCAGTTTTGGAAATTTTATCTTTTAATTCTCTTTTAATTTACAAATTTCTCTTTCATCTCTTTCTTTTCCTCAAAATGCATCTGTTCCTTTGCCCTGTAGGGTTCCCCACCGTCTGGATTCTGTTGCCTGCACACTCCTGGTGCAGTTGAACACGCTCCTCTATCTCTTCCTTCTTAAAACTCAGCCACTGGGGGCTTCCCTGGTGGCGCAGTGGTTGAGAGTCCGCCTGCCGATGCAGGGGGCACGGGTTCGCGCCCCGGTCCGGGAAGATCCCGCATGCCGTGGAGCGGCTGGGCCCGTGAGCCATGGCCGCTGAGCCTGCGCGTCCGGAGCCTGTGCTCCGCAACGGGAGAGGCCACAACAGTGAGAGGCCCGCGTACCGCAAAAAAAAAAACAAACAAAAAACAAAAAGATCAGCCACTGGATCCAGAGGCTTGGTCAAGCTCAGGTTCAGACCTTCAGCTGAGACTATAAGTGATGCTATGTTCTTTCATCAGAAGGCACATAATGTCTGCCTTTTACTCTTTTTTCAGTATTAGCAACTATAGGTGCTCAGTGTCTAACATCTAAACCTTAGATCCATTCATTCATTTAAGTTTTCATATATCAACCTGAATAATTTTATACAGAGACGCTGCCCGCCATGTATTATTTAGTTACCCAGGGGCACAGTTCATATAGGAATGACAGGATAAATGCTAATTTCCTTTCATTTACATGGTTTTCAAGATAATTAGTTAGCCCCCCGTCATCCTCAGATGATGACCAGTCAGGTAATTTTTTACATGTCATTTTGAACTCATGCATACAAAATTATTAAACCCATGTTTAAACATGGGTTTCAATCCATTGCAATTATTATCCTTATTAAAGCTCAACTTGTCATCTTTGACCAGTGGGAGTCCCTTCAAGTTGGCTCCTAAGTCCTTCTGACATGACTGGTCCAGGTGGTCATTTTGTACAGTTCCTGCCTACACCTGGGATCAGCCATGTCTCCAAGAAGCCCTGGTTTCTTTCAGTGGGAAATGGTATAGCACGACCATAATCTGGTTGCACCTCTTGGTCATAGTTTCTAGGCCTTTTTCAGTGGACAGAGCTAAGGGGCAAAAACAAACAAAAAAATCTATCTATGGATAGGTAGAGATATAGATAAAAAATATTATATATATATTAAACAAAATATATAACATATAGATAGATGGATATAAAATATTTATACAAAATTTATAAAATAAAAATTCAAGTCTACAGGGTTTTTACTCTGCCTCTTCTATAACTACATCTATATTTCCATTCTTTTGCACTGAGAATCCTGGTTCTCAAGGACACCAAAAAGACAGAAATAGGGTGACCCATAATTATTTATTTGCTTTATCCCACATCACACATACAACAGTCTCAGAATAACCATACTTATTGGTAGCAATACTAACACCACTCCCAGCCATCATGATTACGTATTAAAAAGGTTTAAAATATCTTTGCATATGCCACCTCTGTTCCCCAATTCTTAACACTATACCTACATTGTCAGATGACATTGCCATTGCATCATGCAACGTAGCCCTGGGAACACTCACTTAGTTTTGTTGCTATAAGTAACCATACGTTTAATGCTCAACACTGGTCTTACACCCATGTCTCTCTGACCATTGGGTTTTCTGAACTCATTTTCTAGTAGATTCCTGAGGAAGGACTCATAGGGACAATATTCTCTGAGTTCTTACATGCTATTTTAATGATAGTGTGTTCTTTATACTTGAAGGTCAATTTGGCTGAATGTACAATCTTTGGCTCATGTTCACATTTCCTGTTTTGAGTACCTTTAATATGTTACTCCATTTTCTTCTGTCATAACATGTGGCTGTAGAAAAGTCTGATGATAGTATCATTTTCTTTCTCATATAAATCACTTACTCTTTTGCTTAGATGCCCAAAAGATATTTTTCTTTTTCTTTAAAGCCCGGTAATTTTACTAGAACAAGCCTCCATCCTTCTGGGTCAATATTCTCAGGTACAAAGAGTGTTCTTTCAATATTCAGCTTTAAATTTTCTTTTAATTTCAGGAGGTTTTTTTGAATTATATTTTTTATGATTTGTTACCTTGCTTTAGTTTTCTTTTTGCCTTTCAAGGATGCCTATTATCCATATGTTGAACCTTCTTTGCCTTTCTTAAATATTTGTCACTTTCTCTCAAACCATATTTATCTCTTTCTTAACTTCTTCTTGGTTTAAAATTTTCCCCTCCTTTATGCCTTTTATTTCTCATAAGGTATTATTTATAGTGTTTATTTGCTCTTGTGTTCCTTCTAGTTCATGCCTCACTTATAAATTTTCTTTTCTTTCTAATTCTTGAATTCTATCACTACATTTCTGTTTTTCTAAATCTGATTTATATTACGTTTCATGCCTTGTACCATTTTTAAAAATTTTAGCTCATTGTGAAATACTGTGTTATAGGTTTTTTTTTTTTCTGGTTGTTGTTGATTTTTGGGGGGGTGGTTATTTATTTATTTACTTTTTGGTGTGATTTCACTGTCTGCAGGGATGTTATTCTCATTTTGTCTTCCTTACAGTAACTTTTATGGGGTTTGGATGCAATCATTTCATTTTTAAGTGAAATGAGTTTTCCTGAACTTTTAGAAAAAGACTTTGTTCAGGTGTCTTTTGTAACTCCACAGAGCTCCCTCTTCCATTGTTTTATAGAGTGTTAAAAAATAAGCAGGTTGGGCTTCCCTGGTGGCGCAGTGGTTGAGTCTGCCTGCCGATGCAGGGGACATGGGTTTGTGCCCCGGTCCGGGAAGATCCCACATGCCGCGGAGCGTCTGCGCCCGTGAGCCATGGCCGCTGAGCCTGCGCGTCCGGAGCCTGTGCTCCGCAACGGGAGAGGCCACAACAGTGAGGGGCCCACGTACCGCAAAAAAACTACCTAAAAACTGTGCTGCCGCTATCTTTCCAAAATCTCTCCTGCTGATAACTTTCAGTGTTATCTCCAGACTGCATCTCTCACTTGACCTTATATACCTAAGTATTAATTGATATCTCCACGTGGATGTCTTTTTTTTTTTTTTTTTTGGCTGCACCACACAGCTTATGGGATCTTAGTTCCACAGCCAGGGATCGAACCTGGACCCACAGCAGTGAAAGCATGGAGTCCTAACCATTGGACCACTGGGGAATTCCCTCCACGTGGATGTCTAATAGGTGTCTCACACTTAAGTTGGCTGAAAGAAGTCAACTTTCCCCCTCAATTCTATCATCTCTCTTAATCTTCCCCATCTCAATAAATGGTACCTCTTCCCTCCCAATTGCTCAGGCCGAAAACCTAGGAGTCAGTCTCTTTCCCTCATACTCCAAAATTAACCATATCCATAGGCTCTGGCCGTTCTTCCTCCAAAACACATTTCTAATTCAATTACTACCTACCATCTCCATGCTTTTCCCCGATCTAGGCCTCTACTACCTGTCTTCTGGACTTCTGCACTAGTCTCCTGGTCTCTCTGCCTCCACTTTCCCTTCAGGGCAGCCAGAGTGGTCTTTCTAAAGCATAAGTCAGATCACATCATTCCCATGTTTAACACAACCCCTAGGCTTCCCACTGCAAACAATGAAATTCCACACATAACCATGACCTATAAGACCTGCATCATTTGGAGAACTTTGGCTTCTTTGTCGCCCTCTCCCTCCACTTCCCCTATATTCTCTATGTTCCAGACACCTGGTCGTCTTTTTGCTCCCAAAGCATCCCATATGCTTCCCATCTCAGGGCCTTTACCACCGCCATTCCCTGTGGTTGGAATGCTTTCCTGCTAGATCTTTGCAACGCTGCCTCTTCTCATTTTCAGGTCCAAACTCAGAGAGGCCTTACTTAATTCCCCAAGTAAAGCGCTTATCTATTTTACCTTCTTCTTAGCACTTACCAGTGCCAGCAATTATCTTTTTCATTCACTTGTATATATAAATATACTCTGTAAATATACCCTCCCACCCCTACCACTATTAGAATTCTCCTTGCGGATAGTGATACCACCTGGCACATAATAGCTGCTCAATAAATATTTATCAGCTAATTATTTTTCCAAATCCCTCTGAATATAGCCAAGGGAACCAAGCCCTGCTACAGCAAGCTCTGGAACATGAATATTTTCCTAAAATTGCCAGCTGCCAATGTAAACTGTTCTCTCAGGACACAGCCTTGTCTATACTGATGGATAAAGTGTCCTGACCGCACAACTCTTGTGAGGAGGAGTAGTCCTCAACCCTATTACAATCAACACTCCCTTTCCTGAACCAGTATTTTATAATATGCCTTTTCTATCCCCAAATAAAAATTCATATATAACTACATACCTAACGTTTTTTTTAAATCCACCTCATTCCCCTAATTATAATACAAAGGAGTAATAAAAAGAAAGTAATTTATACTAAAATGATAAGTATTTCATTATGCAAATGCTTGAGTATGATTAAACTAGAAGACAGAAGGAAGGAGTCAGATGTTTGCAGCTTTATGTAGCATCGCCATGAATACAGCAACTATAAATTCAAACTAATACAAAAAGTGTTGTGCTGGCAACTCAAATACCACAGCTAAGTTGGCAAGAGTGATGAAGGGTGATGTGATTTTCAAATGTTGACCAACTTTTGGTAAATGCTGACCAACTTTTGGTAAAATTCAGAATAAAACAAGGTATGGCCTTCCCAATTTTCTTAGTGAATTTTCATGGAAAATTCAACACATACTAAATCTTGACAAAAATATCCTGTGTTTACAAATACATAAGATGTATTTACAAAATGCCCCCTTGGTTTATATTATTGCAAAATAGCAGCCTTGTCCATGGTCTTCCAAAACTGGAAACAACCCAAAAGTCCTTCAACTGGTGAAGGAATAGATACACTGTGGCTCATCCATACAGTGGAATACTGCTTAATAATACAAAGGAATAAACTTCTGATATTGGCAACAACCTGGATGACTCTCAGAAGCACAATGCCAAGTGGAAAAAGCCAGACTGAAATGGCTACATACTGCTATGTCTTAGAATACTACAGAAATTTATTTCTTATAGTTCTGAAAGCTGAGAAATCCAAGATCAAGGAACTGGTAGATTCAGTGCCTGGTGAGGGCCTGCTTCCCAGTTCATAGACAGCCGTCTTCTCACTGTGTCCTCACATGGTGGAAGGGGCAAGAGAGCTCTCTGGGGCCTCTCTTTATAAGGGCACTAATCCCATTCATGAGGGCTCCACTCTTATGACCTAATTACCTCCCAAAGGTCCCACCTCCAGATACCATCACATTGAAGATTAGATTTCAACAAAGAATTTTGGAGGGAACACATTCAGTCTATAGCACTGTATCATTCCACTTATATGATCTTCTGAAAAAGGCAAAAGTAGGGCCAGAAAACAGATCAGTGTTTGCCAGGAGTTGGGGAGGGGAGAGGGGCTGACAACAAAATGACACAAGAGAATTTTCAGGGGGGTGATGCAACTGTTTTTATATCTTGGTTGAGGTGGTAGTTACATGATTGTACGTGTTTGTCAAAACTCATAGAACTGTACACTATAAAAAATGAAGTTTACTGTATATTATTATACCTCAAATTTTTTAAGTCTTTAAAAAAATAGGTAACTCCCCACTGAGAACCACTGGTATAGAGCTTCACTGAGTATAAAGCACTTTCAGATGTCCTGTGCACCGTGAAGAAGGCTGGGCAAGGCTTACTGACCCAGTTCTGGGAACGAGTAGCGTGGTATGTGGGAAGCTTTATATGGGACTTTCTGTGGGAAAACCAACACTTAGATTGAAGGTCTAGTTCCAGAGCCTGAAATTTACCAGCTGGGTACGTTATGGTACCCAAGTAACTGCTCTGTTCTGAACCCTAGTTTCCTAGCTGTTGGTCCTAACCCTCTTTGAGTCAGCGATTTGCCTGGGGCCAGGGAGCAGGGGAATAGCTCGTTTATGGCAGGCTTCTGGGTCCTGGTCATTACTCCTTATCCTCGCTGTGCTGATAACCGGAATACTTCTCAGAGGGAGACCCACCCATCAGCTGTCCCCTCCTGCTCAGGGTCAGTGCAAAGGACAGGGGCTGGGAACCAGGCCCAGCAGAGCGGGAGGCGGGAATCACTGAGAACGGGCACTGGAGGGAAGTGCCCACGGCAGGTGGGTCAGGAATTCAGAAGGGGGAGAGTCTGGGCAAGACAACTCTGTGACAAATAGGAAATCAAGGCCATCTGGCTGCAAACTGTCGTGACCTTGACAAGATCGTCTTTCTAATGACCAGCAGCACAGGGGTTCCCAAGGCCTAACTTTTCCCTTCTTATTCTGCTGCCCCATTTACAGTACACCTAAGGCTCAGTCATTCCTGAAGGCTCCCTGTCTGATCACCTATAAGGGGTAAAGGAAGATACTTTGCCCCACAGACTTCCAGAGGGTCTTCCCAGGCTGGGAGCTGAGCCCCAGCCTCCCGAGGAAACCCTTGTGGTACCTTTAAGAAGAGTTAATACTAACTGAAGCCTGTTACACACTGGAGCCTAAGCCACCCAAACAGAGCAAGGAAGGGCCAGTTAATCAGAAGTCGAAACACAAACCCCAAACTCAATATTTCACATCTTCCTCTCCAGCTCATGCAGCCTTTGGAACTTGAACCCTTCAAAATCTTTTGTTTATGATTCTGCTGTTGAAGCACCATTTACTGATGAGAAATGGCTGCTGTCTGAATAAAGCCCTGTTAGTTACCGCTTCCTTTAAACTTCGTTAAGGAAAACATAATTACCGAGCAAATCTCATTTGGATTCACTCAGTGCTCCAAAGGCTTCCGCACAGACTGTTCTTTGCCCCTTCTTTATAGAAAGAACAGTACATGGGCTTGCAAGAGATTCTTTGAAACCTAGAGACAATTAGTGCGTATGCAAATGAAGGAAGCAATGTTTTGGGGAAGCCTGCTCAGCTGCCCAGAGAGGGAAATGCTGGTTCCGTTCAGAACAGCCCCAACTGGGAGCCTGACGCCCCGCTGGAATCAAGATGTCTCTTTGGGAAAGCCTCAAAATCTTTCCGATCCTCAGTTAATCCTCCTGCAAAATGTCATTACCTCCGTCATGGTGGAAGCAGTAGGATCTAATGGAGAATTTTGAAAAGAAAAATGCCACATAGAGCTACATGAACTTCTCAACTGTAATTAAAATGATCACTGCTGAATGAGCATTCTACAGCCTGTGCTGAGACTCGCTTGGCATCCACTAAAGAGGCAGCACAGCACACTGAGGGGGACCACCAGCCCAGGAGCCAGCCTCCAAGCCCAGTACTAGCTGTGTGATCTAGCTCAAGTTCCTTAACTTCTCTGAACTTGACTTTCCTCATCTGTAAACTAGTAGTACTTAACTCCTAAAGATGCTGTGAGAGTTGAGCTAAAACATGTACATTACTGAGAAGAGTACCAAACATACAGGAACTGTCCAATAAATGTCATGTATGATCCCTTAACTGCCTGTATTAACCATATCTTTGATTTTTCAGTATGCTGATGCTTTCACATCTGGAGCCTTGCTGACCCGGGATGGACCGCCCCTCTCAGGGTTACCCAATTCCTAGAAATATTAAACTAGCCCATAAGGGCACTTTTCAAATACAAACCACCCATTCCACACCTCAGCCTCCTCCTTTATTGGGTACTCACAGGGCACTTACACTCCAGGCTACTAGCTATCTGCGCTCATCACTCCCAGGACTAGGTACCAGGCAACTCGGGAGAGGCCCTGTGCCCCGGAACTCACTGAGATTATTCAAACTAGCCAATCCTAAGCCTATGCACGCTGCCTCACCTGGTCCTCCATGAAGAAACCACAACAAAGACTCTTACCCACATTGCCCCAAGCTCCCACTGCCTCCTGACAAACCCTGATGCTTCCCATGTGGGAAAATTAATGCACAGAAATCTCTTGCATTCCTATACGTGAATGATGAAAAATATGAAAGAAAAATTAAGGAAACACTCCCATTAACCATTGCAACAAAAAGAATAAAATACCTAGGAACAAACCTACCTAAGGAGAAAAAAGACCTGTATGCAGAAAACTATAAGACATTGATGAAAGAAATTAAAGATGATAAAAACAGATGGAGAGACATACCATATTCTTGGATTGGAAGAATCAACATTGTGAAAATGATTATACTACCCAAAGCAATCTACAGATTCAATGCAATCCCTATCAAACTACCAAGGGCATTTTCCACAGAACTAGAACAAAAGGTTTCACAATTTGTATGGAAACACAAAAGACCTCGAATAGCCAAAGCAATCTTGAGAAAGAAAAACGGAGCTGGAGGAATCAGACTCCCTGACTTCAGACTATACTACAAGTAATCAAGACAGTATGGTACTGGCACAAAAACAGAAATATAGATCAACAGAACAGGATAGAAAGCCCAGAGATAAACCCAGGCACATATGGTCAACTTATCTTTGATAAAGGATGCAAGAATATACAATGGAGAAAAGACAGCCTCCTCAATGAGTGATGCTGGGAAAACTGGACAGCTACATGTAAAAGAATGAAATTAGAACACTCCCTAACACCATACACAAAAATAAACTCAAAATGGATTAAAGACCTAAATGTAAGGCCAGACACTATCAAACTCTTAGAGGAAAACATAGGCAGAACACTCTATGACATAAATCACAGCAAGATCCTTTTTGACCCACCTCCTAGGGAAACGGAAATAAAAACAAAAATAAACAAATGGGACCTAATGAAACTTCAAAGCTTTTGTACAGCAAAGGAAACCATAAACAAGACAAAAAGACAACCCTTAGAATGGGAGAAAATATTTGCAAATGAAGCAACTGACAAAGGATTAATCTCCAAAATTTATAAGCAGCTCATGCAGCTCAATAGCAAAAAAACAAACAACCCAATCCAAAAATGGGCAGAAGACCTAAATAGACATTTCTCCAAAGAATACATACAGATGGCCAACAACACATGAAAGAATGCTCAACATCATTAATCATTAGAGAAATGCAAATCAAAACTACAATGAGCTATCACCTCACACCAGTCAGAATGGCCATCATCAAAAAATCTAGAAACAATAAATGCTGGAGACAGTGTGGAGAAAAGGGAACCCTCTTGCACTATTGGTGGGAATGTAAAATTGATACAGCCACTATGGAGAACAGTATGGAGGTTCCTTAGAAAACTAAAAATAGAACTACCATACGACCCAGCAATCCCACTACTGGGCATATACCCTGAGAAAACCATAATTCAAAAAGAGTCATGTACCACAATGTTCATTGCAGCTCTATTTACAGTAGTCAGGACATGGAAGCAACCTAAGTGTCCATCGACAGATAAATGGATAAGGAAGATGTGGTACATATATACAATGGAATATTACTCAGTCATAAAAAGAAACGAAATTGAGTTATTTGTGGTGAGGTGGATGGACCTAGAGTCTGTCATACAGAGTGAAGTAATTCAGAAAGAGAAAAACAAATACCATATGCTAACACATATATATGCAATCTAAAAAAAAAAAAAAAGGTTCTGAAGAACCTAGGGGCAGGACAGGAATAAAGCCGCAGACGTAGAGAATGGAATTGAGGACATGGGGAGGGGGAAGAGTAAGCTGGGACGAAGTGAGAGAGTGACATGGACATATATACACTACCAAACGTAAAACAGATAGCTAGTGGGAAGCAGCCGCATAGCACAGGGAGATCAGCTCGGTGCTTTGTGACCACCTAGAGGGGTGGGACAGGGAGGGTGGGAGGGAGACGCAAGAGGGAGGAGATATGGGGATCTATTATATGCATAGCTGATTCACTTTGTTATAAAGCAGAAATAGCACGCCATTATAAAGCAATTATACTCCAATAAAAATGTTAAAGAAAAAAGAAATAACATCCTTTAAAAATTAGTGTTTATGTATACTGTGGGCTTATGCTTATGACAAAGCACGAATCTATTTAAACCACAAGAATAAAAGAGGCATTTTCCTCAGAAATAAAAAAGAAAGAATGAGAGAATAACTGCATGAACAAGTAAACTCAACCAGCGTTTACAACCGGTAGATGTCCTTAACTATGCGCACCTTTCTCTCTGTTCCCCCCATTCTTCCCTCTTCCTTTCCATCACCACCCAACTCCTGCATCCTTTCTATCACATGCTGAAACAGAGCAACAGACTCTTCATTCACCTTCCCAATTCCAATATCTCCCCCTCCAACCCAGACTGCATGCCACCACAGCAAACTCCTTAAAACGTGAACCATAAATCTTCCATCGACCTCCTTCCCTGCCCCTCCCCAGCCTGCACCCTCATAGACTTAACGTAACGCCCCAATTGCTTCTCCTCGTGTCAGCAGCTCCTCCCTCTCTGCAATCTCCTCGGCCTCTTCTCCATCTGCCCGTGGCTGTGCATCACCATCGCCCACCTGAAAGCTTATTTCCTTCCCAGTCTCGAGCTGTCCCGACCAAAACAGGACACGTGTCAACACCCTCAGCTCCCAACTCCCACACTGTCCAGGCCTGGGATCTGGGGGCCCAGCACCATCCCAAACAGCCTCTTACCCCCCATAGGCGTAGGACTGCCAGGGATGCAGCCTTGAGACCTGGAATGTGGTGGGAAAATCTATATTCATTTGCTCTCAGCCACAGACATGTCAGAGGATGTCTGGAGAAAACAGTCTACAACAAACCAGAGTCAAACACAAAATGGAGTGTTGATCAATTTCATGACCAATCCTGCCTCGGTGGACCTTAATGTGCTGTGACCGGCAGAAGTAGTTTTAACGGCCATGCCGATAGGAGCCCTCGCCTTTCAATTTCATCCTCTCCTTTCCTCCCCCTCTCTCTTCCTTTTACACACACACACTCTCGACGAGCTCTGCATTCTAGGTACAAGGTAGTGCAGTGCTCCACAATTCAGGTGTACTTTTGCTTTATGCAAAAGTTGTTTCCTGAAACCATTTGAATTTTTGTAAGTCAAATCCCAGTTTCCCCAAATCTTACTTTTCTGATGTCCCTTCTCCTTTTCTCTACTTATTCTTTAGGAAACAAAGGTTCCCGATAACTCCTAATATTTATTCCTGTAGCTTTCAGCCTCTCTTGACAGTTTCTCTGTCAAATGATAGCATCTAACACGGACAAAAATGCTCTGTTAGCAGAAGAACCCTAGAAAATATCATTATGCAAAAGAAGGATGCTTCCATAAGAAGTCTAGCCATTGTCCCTTAATTTTCTGTTTTGTAAATTCCAATTTTGAATATTAGGTGGGAGAGAAGCTTATCTAACTCATTTCAGATAAATCTGAATCTGAAATGAAATACATTTTTAGTATGAAATGGAGTGTCTTCAATAACTCGGGACTCCTGAAGCCTAAAGGAAAAGAAGAGCTTCCCCAGGCCTCTAGAAGACTGACAGCACATACTGTATCTCAAGGTCATCTTCACAATTAAAAGGTAGGTATTATCGTCAGTCTGACTTTACCAAGAGAGAGACAGCACTTAAGATGCAAGGCGTCAGGTAGCTGGCCCAAGACCACACAGGCAATGAGGGGCAGAGCTAGGGTCTGAATCTAGATCTGACTCTAAAACCTTCACCTTCTTCTAGGTTGTCTTTGGAGGAGGCCATCTGGTTGACCTCCACCCCACCTCTAGTTAAGCCGGACAGATTATCGGAAATACTGCTTTATGTGTACGCACAGAACTTGCTCTAGTCTTCCTATATTGAAAAAACCTATTGTTTTACTTCTGTAAGTACCACATTCTTCTATAAAGGATTGGAGGAGGCCACCTGCTTTCTTAGCAAATCATCCCCATGACTAACAACTCGTATCAAAACTGGGGCTCAGCCAGTCGTGAAACTGTTCAGATCAGAGTCAGTGTGGAACCCAAACCAGGCAGGATGATGGGGAAAGAGTTGGGGAAAAGGTCCATGCAGCTTGGGAAGCAGGCAGAAAACAGGGCGAGGAGGGTCCTGCAGCTGCCTGAGGTAGGGAGTCAGGAACCAGAGGCAAAGTCACAGCAGGACCAAGGTGGACGCTGCCAGCACCTGGGCTGGGAGAGACGCAACAGCAGCTGGGCTGATCCTCCCCAGGCAGCAGCCCGGGATACCCATGGGTCCAGCAAGGTGAGGATGAAAGCTCCCCACTTAGCTGAAGCTTCATCATAAAGACAGTGCTCAGTATGTGAGCCTCTCCCTCCTTCCTTCCATCTCGGGGACAAGACTAATCCCCTGCTGGGGCAAGGTTGTACTTACAGCTGGAGCTTAAGTGTCCCCTGGCTTAGAACACCGGAGAGGAACAGGAGAAAGGGGCCCAGCAAATCACTCGATTCAACGGCATCACATGCTTTCTTAGCCCAAACCTAAATCCGGCTTGCTGCTGCCTACATCTATTTCTCCTCAGTCTATCCTCAGGGAAAACGGAAACTGGCAAGCATCCTCCCCTGAATGTGGATGCTTTAGCATCTTAGAGACTTGGTCACATCACTCCTCAGTCTGCTGGGAGTCCGAGGTTTTTCTGCTGTTTCTGGAATGGCTGGGTAAAGACTGGGAGAGGAGAAGGTGGCTGGGAGGTCTCCGACTGACTTACAGATGCGGCAGTGCAGAGCATATGCACATCTGGTGTGTGCTGGCTTCCTTGGGAACTCCAGTGACAGTCACACGACTGCCCAGTCTTTATTCTTGGTGAGGAGATGGAGGAAGGAAGGAGTCAGAAAAGAGGGGAGATGGCAGGAGAAAGACGCCAGGCTTCTCAGCACCCAAAGCAGCAAGCAGGTGACATCTGACCTTCCTTCCCAGGAATCAGGTGTGTGTCTAGACAGACACTTAAGTGGGGGAAAAAAAGCCGAAGTGACTTAATTCTATTCAGAATTTCCTCAAACCCTCTTGCAAAGGCAACCGCCTTGGTTCAGAGGGCAGAGCTGGGGCTGGGGAGGCCACCTTGGTGATTTTCTGCCCCAAATCTATGTGGGGCACAAGGCTGCTGGGCCCCCAGGAAGGATGGAGCCTGAGCGTTCCTGCCCACAAACCCATCTGGAACGTTGCACCTGGACTGGGCTTCCCTGGTTAGATCCCCACACACCCAGAGGGTGCTCCCCACTGATGCACTCTCTCTTTTACTACCTCACTCAGCCTCCCTGCCTCATCTTGGTGAGACAGGATGCGGGAGGATCCTTAGTTCCCTTCTTACAAGCAAGAACACGGGGACCAAAGAGGTCTGCTGATACAGCCCTGGTCACAAATCAAACTCTGGGACCCAGTTTTGTGGCTTTTGGGGTTCAGATTTCCTGGTCCTGTATGGTCCTTCTAAACAGGTTAGGAGGTTAGGAGGATGGTGGCAAAAGAGAGGAGTGGGCCCTGTCTCTCTCCACCATCTCAGCATTGCCAGATCCTTGGTGCGTTCGCTGTCCCTGTGAACAGGCTCAGCAAACGGAAAGAAGGAAGAAACCCCACGGGCAGCCTGGTCTCTGCCCGGTAACAAGGCAAACATTTCCAGCGGGGGCCTTTCTGGAAGCATCTGTTCCTGCAGCGTTGCCCACCACCCGTGTGTTTGCAGTCGCTTCCTATTTCTCATCCTTCAGTTACATTTGAATTAGTCCAGCCAGGCGACCCTAGCCCCTGGCTCGCATTAAGGCGACCAGGTATGCAACAGACGCATGGCATTCGGCCTCCATTTAAAGGTCATTCGGTCATCAGGGAGAAATCTCCCGGCTGGACCCGAAACTGCCCCTCCGAGCACTGAAGAGATGCTTCCTCGGCCTTTTCTCTCCTCTTGGGGATGAAGAGTTCCCCACAGCAAATATTTAGAGGGTTTGGATCCTAAGCCCTGCCCATGCCCCCTCTAACCCTCCAAGCTAAAAGCTCAGCCCAGGGCTGCGCAAATAGGGTTTTGTCTAGGACGCTGAGCCGCTAAATGGAGCTCAGGGGACTACCACACCCTAGAGCCAGCCCCCCCCCCCCCCCCAAGCGCCTTGTGAGTCCGTCATTAACTCTGGTCAGAGTGGCGGCTGCTTGGGAAGGCTTTCTCTCCCGGCAGCCTCTGGGAGAGAATTCCTTTTCTTCCTCCCAGCGCTGGAAGGGTTCCTGCACAGGGCAGGAGAGTGGCTGTGGGGGAGGTGCCGAGGTATCTGCTTCCTCGCATCTACTCATCACACTACGTTTCTGTTTCCCCGGCCAGGCTGCCGACCCTTTGAAGGCAGGGACAGCACCTTGTCTTTGCATCTCTTGGTGCAAGTTCTGAGCCTGCGAATACCAGGCACTCGATTCATGTTGGGTAAATTAATGAGTTCTATAACTGCACAAATCCACGTTTGGGCTTCTGCAAGTCAGGCTCCGGTTCCTTCACTTCAGATCTCCATTGCCATCTCAGAAACCACTGCCAGCTCCCCACTGCCTACAGAATAGTCCGGACTCCTCACCCCCCTTGCATTTCGGACCACCATGGGGCTCCAATCTGCCCTGGAGCCTCATCCCCCCCATGGTGACATCCCATGTGCCCAGTCCTTGAGCAACCCTGAAGCCCTTTCCCTGCTCAGGATAACCCTGCCTCTGCGCCTTTGCTCGGGTTATTTCCCTCACCTACGATCCACACGAAGAACGGACTCAGGAAGAATATGTTTAATTCATTTGAATTAAATGCAAGTGGGAACCCAGAGGAGGCTGCGTCCTATTTTCTGCTTCAGTCTCCCCAGCTCTGTCTCAAGGTGCGACTATCTGCCCGAGTCCATCGGCCCCACCAAAGGGAGCCAGTGAGGTGCCCATGGAGCCTGGTGTGAGATGATGCTGTAAAAGCGTGATGCTTCCTTTCGGTGGTTTGGGGACACCGGGACTTGAGAACCCCTGAGCCCTTGGCAAATGTCATTCTCCATACCTGACTGGGAAGTCACTGGTGGGGAAAACGAATGTCTAGAAAAGGAAACAGGAAGGGGGAGAAGGGGAGAGAGGGACAGCAGGATGAGACGATTAGGGAAAGGAAGGGGTGGAGACCCGTCCTCCCTCCAGGGAGGTGCATGAGAGCACGGGTTCTTCATCTGAGTTCACTGATCAGCCTCCAGGGCTGCATAAGCTTCGAGTCTCTTTCTTTATCTGAAAGACGACTCACAGCTTTCATTGGATTCCACTGGGACTCCTAAAAGGGCTTCTGTTTCTGGAGTATTTGCTTACCTTCAGAGGCTGGTGCTCAGGATTCTGTCCTAGATGCCCCCTCCCTCTTGGTGGTAGCATCCATAACCATGGCTTCGATTATGGTTTGATAACTTGACTCCCGTCACCCGGCCAGGACTAGCATTAGCGCCCTAGTGCTAGCAGAGACACAGTGAATTCCTGTTCCCAGACTACACCTCTCTTCTGAGCTCCAGAGCCACACATCGAGTTACCTACAGGTTACACAGCTCCACCGGGAAGCCCAGGGGCACCATTAGCAGGACCTAAACCGAGCACCTTCAGTTCGTTCTCACTGCAGCTGGAGGAGTCTCTTGAAAACAGAAACCTGATGATGTTCCTCCCTGCTTACAACTCTTCAGTAGCTTCCCCCTGTACTAGGCGGAAGTCCAACCCTCCTCAACAGGACTGCTAAGACCCTTTATGATCTGGCCCCTGTCTACCTCTCCAGGCTCATGTCTTCCCACTTCCCTCTCTCTCTCTCTGCATTTCATAAAAGCCTCATGTTGTCTCTTGCCCCCAGCCTTTGCACATACCTCTCCTTCTCAGTACACCACCCTTCCACATGCTCTTTACCAGGGCTAACTCCCAGCTTTTACTGAAACTTCAGGTCTCAGTTTAAGTCATGATTTGCACTAGGAGAGTTTCCCTAACACCCAGATCAGGTCACAGGTCCTTGCTAAGTGACCCACACAACCTCACACTTCCCCTATGAGGACATATTTGACCCTTTTAAATAAGTGCTTAGTCCTCTGTATCCGCCACTAGATTCCACGTTCCAAGAGGCCAGAAACTGCACCTGCCTGTTCACCACTGTGCCATAGCACCCGGAGCAGTGCCTGGCACACAAAAGAGCCTCAATAAATAATTGCTGATAGACAAAAATAAATGGGAGGATGAATGAATAGAAGGAGGGAGGCGGAGGGGAGAGATGGAAGGCAGGGAAGGATTGGTCTTTTCTAAGAGCCCCTTGCTTTTACTCCAGGGTTACTTCCTGACATTATTAAACATCGAAAAGCCAGGACGGCGGATCCCACGCTTTGCATCCCGCGTGGTGCCCAGCACGGTGTCTTGCATACACCGAGCCCTGTCGTAACAACAGAACCTGTTGGTAGCCCTGCTAGGCTCCCCTTCACGACACGCTGCCGTGCATATCATCTCACAAATAGTGCTGGAGGAGGCATGAGTGCTGAGCGGACATGAAGTCCCATGAATGACGCCGGAGGAGCAGTGTGTGAGTGGCGGGAACATCAGAGCCCGAGACCCGGATTCCAGCCCCGTTCTCATCCTGACTATTGGCAGGACCTTGAATCAGCCGCGAATCCACTCTTGACTCAATTTCCCCCTCTGTAAAACCGAGAATTGAGCCCTCCTTTCCCTATCTGCCAAGGTTGCTGTGAAGAAATAAGGCCAGAAAGGCACTGCTACTGCAGGGAACTGTGAACGTTCGAGCCCTACATCTCTTAGGGCGACCTTCGCAGCTGTCACTCATCCAGTCACTGGTCACCACCCCTCCACCTTGCAGAGTTCCCAGCTCCAGTCCCACTCGTCTTTCTTCCTCCCTTAGACATCCTCAGTAGCCAGAGAGGATGAAAGAGACACATCTATCACCTCCTACAGCGACGGTTATAAATCCCACTGCAATTAAACCCAGCCTGGGAAAGGGCTCGAAACACAGAACACCCTGTTATTTCGCTTTTGCCAATTACAACACGACAGTGATTGAATAGCCCGGTGGCAGTGATGCAAGGGGACCCACTTGGCCTTCCTCCTGCTCCCATATGGAGTTACCAGCCAGGGTCTGGGGGTTGCAGGTGTCAGGGGTGACAACACACGGAGCATGCTGATCAAATCTGCAGGGGCCGTAAGACTGGGAGGGCGAGCTCTTAGCATGTCGGGCGATCGAATCCAAACTCAAAATGACTGGCAGGATAGAAGACTGAGGGAAACAAATAAAAGGAAATCTTGGATGGAAAATACAAAGCCTTACATTTGGATTCCAGAAATCAGTAGCAGACCTATAAACAGGGGGACACCTGGCTTAGCACATTTATTAAAAGAAAAAGATATGGCTTTGCTTGTTCATTTATTTTTTGTTTGTTTGTTTGTTTTTGCGGTACGCGGGCCTCTCACTGTTGCAGCTTCTCCCGTTGCGGAGCACAGGCTCCGGACGCGCAGGCTCAGCGGCCATGGCTCACGGGCCCAGCCGCTCCGCGGCATGTGGGATCTTCCCGGACCGGGGTACGAACCCGTGTCCCCTGTATCGGCAGGTGGACTCTCAACCACTGCGCCACCAGGGAAGCCCCTGTTCATTTGTTTTTGCACCCCAAGCTTACATGAGCCAACTGTGATAAACTGCCCCTTGTAAAAAAAAAAAAGTGCAACCCTGGGTTGTGTTAATGATAGCAGAGTGTCTGGGACAAAGAAGGAGAATTCCTCCCTCTGATCCCTGCTCTAAGCCAGACTAATGCCAAGCAACGGGACCATTTTGGTCACCACTTTCACAAGGACAATGACAAACCAGGAAAGGAGAGGGTCCGGGCTAGTGACACAAAGAGAAATCAAATCATATGAGAAGTGGCTGAAGGGGCAGGAGGTATTCGTCCCAGGGGAGACATCTAAAAGGGACACGATTGCTGATTTCAAGTGCGTGAAGGGCCATGAAGAAGAATTAGGGATACACTTCCCTAGGCCCATGAGAGTCCAACCGGGGCCAGCAGAAAGAAGTGACAAGGCTTAGATTTGGACTCGGCCTCAGGAAAAGCTAGCCACCAACCAGGGCTGCCGCCCCAGAGGCAGAGCACAACCTGTCCCTGGCAGGATCTAGCAAGAGGCTGAATTTAGGAGAAAACAAAAACAGCAGAGTCTGTGGCCTCGGCTGACACTGCCTCCGCAAAACACAGAAATGACTGAATAGGAGGAAATTTTCCTGACTGAGCAGAAAATGGTCACAGACTGATTTGGCTGAGCTGCTTCAGGAGACCAGCAGGGCTGCTTCCGTGTCTTCTCTTACATCCTGCCACTCTGGGCTCATTTTCTGCCGCTTTTGCCCGTCTGTGCCCAACCCCCAGCCCAGCCCAGCGCATGGCTGGACACCAGGACACAGCTTCTCCATCATGTCTGCTGAGAAGCCTTCCATCAGCCCCAGGAGCAGGCTGGGTGTCCCTATACCCCGGCTCCCTTAGCACCCCCATGCTTGTGGCATCAGAATACTTTCCCCCTTTGCAGTGATTGCTTATTTACCTGTCAAATTTCCCTGCTGCGTGTAGGCAGGGTGAAGGCAGAGAGCGTGGCCAGTTTGCTCTTTACTGTACCCAGAGCACCTGGCACAGGGCATGGCACACTGCGGGCATGAAATTAACAACTCTGAGTACATGAATGTATGAATGAACTGGATTCTAAATGGAGAATCCCAAACTAAAGGATGGGGAGATTCCGCTGCTAGGTCCTCCAGGCTTCCCATCCTCACAGAACCCACCTTCTATCTTCTCTGGGCTGCATGGCAGCTTTAAGGCTTTTCTGCCCTGCGGCCTCAGGTGCAGGGGAGGAAGCCCCTTCCCCCTTAACCCCGATAGGCCTCCCGCAGCTTCTGGGTGCTTGAGCTACATCTCCTCATTCTGTCAATGGACGTTTTGGAAAGTTCTTTCCTGAAAAACAGTAAGGATCGATCTGTTTGATATGGTTTTGCCAGATGGTTAGAGATTGCAGAAGATGGTCTCTGAGACCCCTTTCTGCCCTGGGAATCTCTGCTCTAGGATTCTGGAAGGGTCTGTCCTCGTGCGCTTGGGTTATCCTGACAGAGGCCCCTTGAATAGAAATAGGCCCCTTCCAGGGTGTGTCTCCCAGCGTTTTGAGATGGATCCACGGCATCCCAGGCCCAGAGGTAGGAGTCACCCCAGGAGGAGCTTGCTTTTTCTCCCTGACATGGTGGGCTGTGTGAGAGGCAGGGGAGGGGCCCCAGGACGGCTCTGACTTGGGACAGTAGATGAAGCTGGACTATTCACACCAACTCGGTCAGCCCGTTGAGAAAGTTAAGACCCAGGGAATTCAATGCCTTGGCTCCGCTCTGGAAATGCTAATCCTACTCTCAGGAGTTAACACAGTTGCGCTTAAAATGAACATTTTCTAACTACTGTTTACCCTCTGCCTCCATGGCCTCTCTTGCTGCCGTTAATATTTAATGTCTCTCGAGGAAGGCACGCTTCCCTGACGTGACAGCCCTGGTGCAATATGCATCAGAGAGGCCGACTGGGCTCTCACGGCCCCCTGCAGCTCAGCGGGGCCCACCCTGGGCCAGAATCGGGGAGCAGGGCCCTGCCGTGGCTGGCTTGTCCTCTCCACCTCCTGCAGGCATCCTGGCTATGGCTGGGAGGCTGGAGGCTCAGGTTCTGTGCTGTCCTCCAGGTAATGGCAGTCCTGGAATCTGCTGAAGGCTCCCCGTTTATTTACCGGCTTCCTTACTCACTGGCCTCTGGCAAAGAGGTTTCCAGGCACGCGGATTTTAAAATAATACAAATCATTAACACTGAAAATGGGAAAGTGGCAACGGTTCATTCTGCTCCGTGAGGGGGCAAAGCATCACAGAGAGAGGACCCAGGAGTGGGCTGTGCCGGGCTCCGTCCTTACACATAAGCCCCACTGGGGACAGTCTGGAAGTGGGCTCACTTCCTTGGAGAAAGGCCAGCTGCTCCTGGCTCCCCTTTGACCTCTGTACAGGGAAACCGCCCATATATTCCAATCTGGGAAGAAAGACTATTGTGAGTCACAGCGCTCAGGAGAAAGGGGCCCAAACAGCTGGAACTGGGCATCCAATGCCCAACTGAGACAATGCCATCTATCAGAAGGAGGTAGGGTGGGGGGCAGAAGGCCCAGTTACAGCTTGACTTTTGTCATTGATAAGCCCATGGTCTTAGCCAGGCCTCTTAAACTCCCCTCAGCTCAGTTGAACTCAGTTTTCGCATCTGACTAATAGCAGAATTATTTCATTTTAGATCTGGAAGAGGCCCCAGGAAATATCGAGTCCAATCTCCGCTCTGTACAGATAACGACTGTCCTCCCTACCTCTCAGCGTTGCTGTAAGGGTTAATTAGAATAGAAGGCACCTTCTGTATCTGTGAATTTGGGATTTAAGACTTGACATGGAGTCAGTCCTTTCATTTTGTTCCTGCCTTGCCTCTTGCTGACCACTATTCAGCCGGGACCTGTAGGCAACTTAGAAAGCAAGGCACAGAGTTCTCATTACTCATCATAATGCTTTGCATGTGTCTGGTTCCTGCTCAGTTTTCAAAGCACCACACGTGCTTTATCTGTTTGATCCCGATGAGGTGGGCTGGGAGGTATCAACATGGCAGATGGGAAAATGCAGACAGAAAGGCACACTCCACGTCTCATGGGTCATAAGTGGTCAAGGGGGACTTGAATCCTGGTCATCTCACTCTCTGCCCAGGACTCTCTCTTCTACACCCCTCTGCTTTTTTTTGTTACACAAAACAGACTCTCTTTGGTATCATCAGAAAAGCTTAAAGAGCCTCGGGAAAGAAGGGGCTTTGGGAAATGGATGAACAGCTGCCCAAAGCATTCTGTGTATGGAACAAATACTTCTAGATTTGTCTCTGTGCAGGGATAGTCAAAGGTGCCATATACAAGTAAAGTATGGTTATTATTAAAATCCATATTGCCAAACCAGATGGCATCAATTCCCCAGAACTATCAAACTGACCTTTTATTTCCTATAAGCTAGTCAGCATTTGTAGATAATCCCTTAGGAAGTAATTCTGAAACCCTGCCAGAAGGTAAGGAGAGGGGTCAGGGAAGTGAGTCCTCATTTTCAGATGATAACACTTAGTCCAAGAGTTTTTGGAAACAATTATCCCCTCCCCGTCAGATACCATATCTCCAGCCCCTAACGACCCGCGGCAGGGACAGAGGTGAGTGAACTGCTGTATCTGGCTGTCTAGATTGGGGGAAGGGATTACAACTGGGTCTCAAACTTGAGAATTCCTGTGAATCACTGCATGCTTGTTAAAATGCAGATGCCAGATTCAGAAACTCTAGATTTCAGTAGGTCTGAAATCTACAGGCTGTTTTTTGGGTTTCTTTTTTTTTTTTCTTTCTATTTTTTTTTTTTTTTAAATTTACATTCTTAATAAGCTTTCCCCGGTAAGATTCTAAATAGGTGATCCTTGGCCCTCCCTTTGAAAATTATGGCTCAGAAAGGATTCTGAATTCCCAAGCTGGCAGGTTCTCCTGAGGATATTTATATGTATGACATCCACACAGTCTGCCCCCAAGCTCTTGGGTTTTATAAATAACCCCAGGCCAGGCAGGTAAAGGTTACTGCCCTGACTTTGCTCAGCTCAGGGCCATTAGCAACGAGCCAGCTGGCTCCTTGGAATCCTACAAACGCACAAACCAACCTCCCAGGGTGTGGGAGTGGGTGGGAGGTAAGAGACGGCAGAGGACTCCTTAGGCAGCAGTGCTGGGCCTCAGGACAGCAGAGCTTTGGGCTGGCTCAACGGAAAGACTTAAGCCTGTGCAGTAGAAGGACAGGCCTCAGACACTGCTTTCTGGCCTAACACTGCTGAGGGCAATTACCCTTTAGAGGGGCAGCTTCATTTTGGAATCAAGCAGCTGCCTCCATCTTCTGGAGCCTGTGTTCCCACAAGGAGCACCGGGCCGGGGCATCTCCCTGGATGTGGCTCTGTTCCAGAACCCAGAGATTCAAAAGGAAAAAAAAAACCCACACCGGCCAGTCTGTCAGCTGCTGGGGCTGCAATTCTGAGCCCCGAGCTCGTGCCCGCCTCTGCCTGGCTATCAAGCAGGAAGATATTTCTGGTCTCTCCCTGGTGAGGATGATCCATCAGGGATTTCTGTCGAGCTGAGCTACAGGTGGGAGGGAATGGGGAGACTCAACACACGCAAATCCCATTCGCGTTTTTCCCACAAAGGGTCTCCCACATACACCAGAGAAGCAGTTCAAAAGCTTCGTGCTTCCCCACCTCTCCACTCCCCAATCTCCCAGAGCAGAAACAAGTTTCCTTGTGCCAGTGGCAGGACTCAAGCCCTCAGCACCTTGCCTTTTACCTGTTCCCATTTCATCAAGTCCCTTAGGATCCTAAGGATGTGGTAATGTCCAAATATGGCTATCCCTTCCCTCTCCACGGCTCATATGGAGACGGTACTTTCCAGAAATGGTCAACAATATCTCCCATCCCACATGCTCTTCTAGTGATGTGACCCTGGAACCCCGCCCCTTGAAGGCGGGGCCTATGGCCCCTCTTCTGGCCTCCGGGTGGGCTTGTGACTACAGTGGATGCGACACTACGTGACTTCTGCTGGGTCAGAAAAGGCAATATAGCTTCTTCACAGTTCTTTGGGGTTGCTCGGTCTTAGCACCTGGCCACCATGCTGTGAGGAACTCAAGCAGCCTGCACAGGAGCCCGCGTGGAGAGGTCCACATAGAGAGCAAGAGAGGCCCCCTCCAGTCACTGCCAACCTGCCAGCCACGTAAGGGAGGCATCTTGAAGTAGATCCTCCAGTTTTACGCACGCCCTCCCAGCTGCCCCAGTGGATGCTACGTGGAGCAGAGATGAGCCTTCTGAACCTTCCCCACTGAGCCTGGCCCCAGGTGAAGACTTATGAGCTAAATAAACGACCGTTGTTGTGTTCAAGCACTCTGGTTGCCAAGCCACTCAATCACTCCCCTTCACCTTTGTCAATCTGTCACCAAAACGGGCTCTGCGATCACAGAGAGCCACACGCGTTTATGCGCTAAGACAAATGTGCGGGATCTGCAGGGGGCAGGGCTCAGAGTGGATTCAGTCCACACTGACAGGTCCCTCCTTGGGCTTCGACTCGATGGCTCGCCCCGAGCAGAGTGGCTGTGCCTGGTAGGCTGGCCGCCAAGGCGTGGGTCTCAGCCAGTGAAATGATACACGGCAGTATCAGGCTGGGGCAGTGTGGGGTAGCCTTTGGCGTCTGGTATGATGACGTGCTGACTGTAACAAAGAGGAACGGTGCTTGTAGGAGACAAGGCTGCCGAGCAGGGGGGCACCTGCAGACCAGGGGCCTGAAATCGGGAGGCAGCCACAGAGGGGGTGGGCCTAGTTGCCATCAATCCAGTCACAGGTTCCTAGGGTCTTGGTCATAAGCCCCCCTTTCTTAACCTCCCATGTTGCTTTGACACTGCATGGAACAGACTCCCTGTACGTCTTATGCGATAAAGATCCCTGCAGGTTGAGTACTTCCTGGGCCAGAAATCGACCCCAGACCTTGAAGGGGTCCCCTGTACTCCTAAAACCTTAGAGCCACACACACAGCCTATGGGCCTTGCAGTCCAGCCGTCCAGCGCATTCCCTGTTGTGGCCTATCGGTGGCCTCCACGCTCTGGTGTGTGGAAGCCAGGTGGCGGGCAAGGCGGACTTGAGGAGAGGTTCACACACAGACACGTGAGCACACCCACTCCTTCGGAACCCCAGCAAGCTGTCACAGTCATGATGAGAGGTGCGGGAGCTGAGAAAGGAGAGCTGTGAACAAAACACTGGGGCTGGATCGGTGAGGAGACCAGGCAAAATTGGATCTGAACGATGACAAGAAATCTACTTTACACAGAGCAGCTAAAGGAGTGGGGCTGGCAGCAAAAACACGTGAAAAGAATTACAGGCAGGGATCAGGGCCAGCTCTAGGGCCCTCAGTCCCTTCCCAGGACTTCCAGGCTGGATCAGCAACCTCTTGCAAATAAGCAGGAAGAGGTTCCTGTGTCTCCCCTAAGTGGATATCAAATGGACTTGGTCATGATGTCTGCCCAGTTCCACAGATCTCCGGAAAGCTCGGACCTGGCTGGACGCTGGGAAGCAGTTCTCTGGTGTTTAGGGTCCAGTGCTGGGAGTGGGATATCTTGGAGGCCTCACTGTGGCTAAAGGAGGATGTCGGACAGTAGCCCGAGACATTGGGACCCTGGCGAAAATGAGCAGAAAATGTGGATTGGCTTTGGACTTTGGCACCGGAAATGACCGAAGAAAGAGGCCACAGAACTATGTAAAAAGTGGCTTTGAAGCTTCATTAACTGTGGTATTGTGATTTATATATTTGGTCTTCATCCCTGCTTCTGGCACAGAGCTCTTAAAACCCTAGGAATTTCCTAAGTGATAAGAGCACAGGACCATCTTTTGTTCTGTTACTTAGTCTTTGAAGTCACAGGGTTCCTGAAACCCTTGTGGTTGCCTGGGCGATAGGAGTGTCTTTTGTTCTAATGAGGCATCTCTGGGTGGGATTCTGAATGGGGGCTGGTCACCGGAAAGACCAAGCCAGGATTAGAAGCTTGGAATTTTCAGCTCTGTCCCCCATTCACTTGAGAAGGGACAAGGGCTGGAAATGGAATTAATAATTGATCATGCCGATGTGGGGAAGCCCCCATAAAAACCCCCAAAATACAGGATTCAGAGAGCTTCCAGGGTGGCAAAAACATTCACACCTGGAGGATGATGCACCCCAACTCCACGGGGACAGAAGCTTCTGTGCTCAGGACCCTCCCACACCTCACCCTGTGTAACTCTTCATCGGGCTGTTCATCTGTATCCTTTATCACATCCTTTGATAAACTGGTAAATGTAAGTATTTCCCTGAGTTCTGTGAGCCGCTCTAACAAATTAATTGAACCTGAGGAGGGGGTCGTGGGACCCTCCGATTTGCAGTTAAATCAGACAGAAGCTGTGGGTAACCCGGGGACCTACTACCTGCGATTGGCATCTGAAGTGGGGGCAGTCTTGTGGGACTGAGCCCTTAAGCTGTGGGAGCTGACACCATCTCCAGGTATTTTGCAGAACTGAGTTGTAAAATTAAATTGTAAGACACCCAGTTGGTCGCAGAGAATTCCTTGGTGTGGGAAAAACCTCCACACATTTGGTGACCAGGGGTGACGTGCTGTATGCGAGCAGTAAAGGAGACACACAGGAGGAAAGACTGCTGGGTTTTTCTCATACATTAACCATGGCCAATAAAAAGAAATATATATCACATCATTAACCAGGACCTACACGTATATATAAAACTGAAACAAACATCTCATGAAACAATAACTTTTTACTGTCTGTGACAACCTGATATGCTCTTTTCCATTCTTTTTCATTTTTCTGAAATTGCTGGTTGTGACCCATTAAATTGAGTTTCCAACTTACTAATGGGTCTCGACCTGCAGTTTGAAAAACAGTGCTCTAGAACAAAGGCTGGCAAACTACGGCCCACAGGCCAAATCCTGCCACCTGTTTGTTTTTGAATTAAGGTGACATTCATACAGTTCATGTAATTTCATACATACATTTTATAGCATGCGATTCGATGGTATTTAGTGCATGCCTTCACAACACTGTACAACAATCACCTCCCTCTAGTTTCAGAAATGTTTCCTCACCCCAGAAGAACACCCGATACCCTTTAAGTGATAACCGCCCCCATTCTCTCCTTCCCCCATCCCCTGGCAACCACTGATCTTCTTTCTGTCTCTATGGATTTGCCTGTTCTGGACGTTTCACTTAAAGGAATCATAAACTGTTTTTCTTTTGTGTCTGGCTTCTTTCATTTAGCATAATGTTTCAAGGTTCAAGTTGGAGCTTGTATCAGTACTTCATTCCTTCTTATGGCTGAATAATATTCCATTGTATGTATATAACAATTTGTTTATGCATGCATCTGTTGATGGACATTTGGGTTGTCTCCATCCTTTAATGATGCTATAAACATTCATGTGCAAGTTTTTATGTGGATATACATTTTATTTCTTTGGGGTACACACCTATGAGAGGAATTGGTGGGCCATATCGTAATTCTATGTTCAACATTTTGAAGAACTCCCAAACTGTTTTCCACAGTGGCTGCACCATTTTACATTCCCACCAGCAATATACAAAGGTTCCTATTTCTCCGTATCCTTGCCAATACTAGTTATTTTCTGGGCATTTTTTGTTTTTATTTTTTATATAAAAAGCCATCCTAGCAGATGTAAAGTAGTATTTCATTGTGGTTTTGATTTGCATTTCCTTAAAAACCAAAGAAGTTTTACATCTTTTTCACACATTTGTTGAACATTTGGACTTTGGAGAAATGACTATTCAAGTCGATTGCCAATTTTTTTTTAAATTGGGTTGTTTGTCTTTTTGCTATTGAGTTATAAGGGTTCTTATTATTTACTAACCCTTATCAAATTTATGATTTGCAAATCTTTTCTCCCATTCTGTAGGTTGTCTTTTCATTTTTTGATAATGTCCTTTGATTCACAAAAGTGAAGATTTACTGCTGTTTTCTTCTAATAGTTTTATAGTTTTAATTATTATATTTAGGCTCTTGATCCATTTTGGATTAATTTTTACACAGGGATTGAGGTAGGGGCCCAACTTCATTCTTCTGCAGATGACATTTATCTACATATAGAAAATCTCCAACAATCCACCAAAAAACTAATAGAGCTAACACACAAACTCAGCAAAATTACCAGGTACATGGTCAACATACAAAAACTAGTTGTGTTTCATGATACTAGCAATGAACAATTCAAAATGAAAATTAAGAAAACATTTCCATTTATAACAGCATTAAAAAGATAAAGTACTTAGGAATAAATTAAACTCAGGGGATGAAAGACTTAAGCACTGAGAACTACAAAACAGTGCTGGAAGAAATGAAAGAAGACACAATTGAGTGGAAAGACAGCCCAGGTTCATGGGTTAGAAGACTTAATATTGTTAAGACGGCAATACTCCCCAAAGTGGTTGACAGATTCAATGCAATCCCTATCAAAATTCCAATGGTGTTTTTACAGAAATGGAGAAGCTGATCTTCAAATTCATACAGAATTCCAAGGGACTCTGAATAGCCAAGACAATACTAAAAAAGAAAAACAAAGTTGGAAGACTCACACTTCCTGATTTCAAAGCTACTATAAGCACAACAGGGTGGTAGTGGCATCAACACAGACTTATAGACCAGTGGAATAGAATGGAGAGTTCAGAATAAACCCAAACATTTATGGCCAGTTGATTTTTGACAGGGGTGCAAAGACTATTCCATGAGGAAACAACAGTCTCTTCAAGAAAGAGTGTTGGGGGCTTCCCTGGTGGCGCAGCGGTCGAGAGTCCGCCTGCCGATGCAGGGGACACGGGTTCGTGCCCCGGTCCGGGAAGATCCCACATGCCGCGGAGCGGCTGGGCCCGTGAGCCATGGCCACTGAGCCTGCGCGTCTGGAACCTGTGCTCCGCAATGGGAGAGGCCACAACAGTGAGAGGCCCGCGTACCACAAAAAAAAAAAAAAAAAAAAAGAAAAGAGTGTTGGGACAGCCCGTAAACCACATGCTACCTGCTTATATAAATCAGTTTTATCGGAACATATCCTGCTCGTTTGTCTGTGGCTGCTTTTGTGCAGAGGTGAGTAATCACAACAGAGACAGTATAGTCCCAAAGTCTAAAATATCTACTATTAGGTCCTTTACCAAAAAAAAAAAAGTGAAGACCCTGTGTAACATATTACTTCTCATGCCCACCTGTGGACTTTCCTTCATTTAACAAACATTTATTGAGCACGTACCAGGCATTGCTCTAGACAGTGAACAAAACAGACAAAAATATCTGTCCTCATGGAGATTACACTCTAGCAGGGGAACTATCCAGGACAGCTCTGCAATCTAAAGAAATCCAGTGATCCCTTGGGGAGGAGAAGCAGTGTGACTGTCTGTAAATTACAAGCAGACTTCTAAGCTGAGATAGAGGCTATGAGCCCTCTAGACTTGGGCTCGTCCAGGTGCTGTCTGTTGGCCCCGGTCATGTCTCATTCAGCTGCATGTCCTGAGTTGGGGCCAGAGGTATCCAGCAAGCACTAAACACTGTGGCTCTTCCAGAGGACCTAATATGTTTAGCGGATTGTGTAAGTGCTACAGAGGACAATGGTCCCTACATTGCAGAAGATCACAGTCTAGTGAAGAATAAACTAAATACACATCATCATAAGAAAAATCAAGAAACAATAGCACTTAGGGGAGAGGGTTAAATTAGGAGTATGGGATTAACAGATACATACCACTATACATAAAATAGATAAAAAACAAGGATTTACTGTATAGCACAGGGACCTGTATTCAATATCTTGTAATAACCTATAATGGAAAAGAATCTGAAAAAAGAATATATACACACATATAAAACACTGAATCACTTTGCTGTACACCTGAAACTAACACAATATTGTAACTCAACTATAGTTCAATTTAAAAAAAGAAACACTATCCCTTAATGAGCATTGTGCAAAAACTTCTATCTGTAGCATCTCATTTGATCCTCAAGAGAATGCCTGGAAGACTTGTATCACATTTCATAGACAAGGAAACAGTTTCAAAGAGCTGAGTATTTCCCCTTTGACCACAAAGCTAGTGGATGGACACACAGGAATCTGAACCGACACTATAATGAACCTAAGTTTAGCCATTAAATTATTAAACAGACATTTATGGAACTCCCACAAATTTCTAAGCATGACTCCGGGCTCTAGTGATACAAAGATAATCAAGACTAATGTTCTTTACACCATACCACCCTATACCCACCATGAACAGGAGACAGGACATGGATAATTCACCTATCTGCAGGGATTTATAGGTAATTCAGGAGTCAGGACATAAACATAAGTGAGATAGTGACAATAACAGCAGGTACATCCCAAGCTTCCAAAAAGACGCTTAAATAACAATATTTCAAAGCAATCTTAGGGATGGGATGGACAGGGGAAGCTTCACAGAGGAGAGGGAATGGACAGGTGCTAGGATTTATATAAATAGTCACATGTACTAGGTACACCCTGCCCTCAGGTACACCCAGCCCACAGAGCTGGGGCTGGGCTGAGCAGCAGAAGATAAGGGCTTCAGGACACCTCGGAGAACCTGTCAACTGGCTAATAAACCTGAGAACTTTGGAGGAGCCCCTAGGTCTTCTTCTCCAACTCTGCTCTCCCCAGAATGCACCAGCTCAGGCCAGCCTAGTCCTCTTTGGAACATCCTACCACCTCCTTGGGGAGCAGAGGATAGTTTGGGAAGATCCACGGCTTTGGGTCAGAAGGCCAGGGTTTACATCTAGGTTTGTCCACTTAGAACTGCACTGTCCATGAAGGTAGCCACTAGCCACAGGTGGCTCTTTAAATTTAAATTAATTTAAGTTAAATACAATTAAAAAGTCAGCTCAGTTGTACTAGCCACATTTCAAATGCTTCAACAGCCAGATGTAGCCCAGAGATCCAATACTGGGCAAAGCAGGTAGAGAACATTCCCATCACTGCAGAAAGTTCTATAAGCCAACACTGATTTCAAAGCCCATGACCTAAAGTTAGCTATGTTTTCTCTTTGCGCCTCACTTTCTCCATCTAAAAATGGGAATAACCCTACAAATACACCCCTACCAGGACTTCTTGTGGGTAAAATGAGATAATGAACTTGAAAGTGTGCTGATATCTTCCTCTTTCCCTTTTTTTTTTTTTGCGGTACACAGGCCTCTCACTGTTGTGGCCTCTCCCGTTGCGGAGCACAGGCTCCGGACGTGCAGGCTCAGTGGCCATGGCTCACGGGCCCAGCCGCTCTGCGGCATGTGGGATCTTCCCAGACAGGGGCACGAACCCGTGTCCCCTGTGTCGGCAGGTGGACTCTCAACCACTGCGCCACCAGGGAAGCCCCCTCTTTCCCTTTTGATACAATAAATCTTCCCTCCTGCTTTCTGCAGGACTGGTGCCTCCAGTTCCACCCAGACAGAAATGCCCCCACCATGGGCTCAGCTACTCTTCCCCAGACCATGACCCATGGAACAACAACAAAAAATGTGGAGCATTAAAAAGAAAAGTGAAAAAAAAAAAAAAAAAAGAAAAGTGAGACAAAAGTCCCCCCAGAAGTGGGCCCACCTCTCAGTCCTCACGCTACTGGGTCTCTCAGGAGCACTTGTCAAAGCAGATCGCTCTTTCCTTGGCTTCCAGAAGACCATGCTCACCTGGCTTTCCTCCAATGCTTGGTGGCATCTCCTCATCTCTTTGATCTGTTAATTTGAAAGTGCCCCAGAGCTTTGTCCTTGGTCCTCTTCTCTATCTACACAAATCCAATCTCATGGCTTTAAGTATCATCTATATGCTGATAACTTTCAAGTCTGTATCTCCAGCAGAATCCAGTCACTTGAACTCCAGACTCACATTCCAAATGTCACTGGCATCTCAGAATTATACCAAGACTGGACTCGGGTAGCTTCTAGTCCCAGGCCAGCCCACTCTCCTTTCCTATCACTGCAAATGCCAACTCCATCCTTCCAGAGGCAAGACAAAAACCTTGGAGTCACTCAATTCCTCTCTTGCTCTCACATCTCATATCTAAACCAACAGGAAATTCTGTTGGCTTTACCTTCAAAATCTATCCAGACTCCACCACTTCTTACTACCTCTGCAGCTACACCTGGTGCAAGTCAGCATCATCTCTTGCCTGGATTCCTGCAAGTCTCCTAAATTGGTCTCCCTGCATCTTCCCATGCAACCAGAGTGATCTCTTGAAAACTGAAATCTTCCCCTGCAACCAGAGTGATCTCTTGAAAACTGCAAAGCCTTCTGTTTCCCACAGCTCAATTAAAAAAAAAAAAAGCAATCAAGAAATGGGCAGGGGGCTTCCCTGGTGGCGCAGTGGTTGAGAGTCCGCCTGCCCATGCAGGGGACATGGGTTCGTGCCCCGTTCTGGGAGGATCCCACATGCCGCAGAGCGGCTGGGACCGTGAGCCATGGCCACTGGGCCTGCGCGTCCGGAGCCTGTGCTCCGCAACGGGAGAGGCCACAACAGTGAGAGGCCCGCATACCGCAAAAAAAAAAAAAAAAAAAAAAGAAATGGGCAGAAGATCTAAGTAGACATTTCTCCAAGGAAGACATCCAGATGGCCAATGGGCACATGAAAAGATGCTCAACATCACTAATTATTAGCGAAATGCAAATTAAAATGAGGTACCACCTCACACCAGTCTGAATGGCCATCATCAAAAAGTCTACAAAAAATAAATGCTGGAGACGATGTGGCGAAAAGGGAACCCTCCTACACTGTTGGTGGGAATATAAATTGGCGCAGCCACTACAGGAAAGCAGTATGGAGATTCCTTAAAAACCTAAAAATAGAGTTGCCGTATGATCCTGCAATTCCACTCCTGGGCATATATCTGGAAAAGATGAAAGCTCTAATTCAAAAAGATACATGCATCCCAATGTTCACAGCAGCACTATTTACCATAGCCAAGACATGGAAAAACCTAAGTGTCCATCGACAGATGAATGGATACAGAAGATGTGGCACATATATACAATGGAATCTTACTCAGCCACAAAGAAGAATGAAATAATGCCATCTGCAGCAACATGGATGGACCTAGAAATTATCATACTAAGTGAAGTAAGTGAGTCAGACAGAGACACATATCACGATATCACTTACATGTGGAATCTAAAAAATAATACAAATGAACTTCTTTACAAAACAGACTCACAGACAAAGAAAACAAAGTCATGGTTACCAAAGGGGAGGGATAAAGTAGGAGCTTGGGGTTAACAGATACACAGTACTATATATAAAATAGATAACCAACAAGGACCTACTGTATAGCACAGGAATTCATATTCAGTATTTTGTAATAACCTATAATAGAAAAGAATCTGAAAAAGAATATACATATGTATAACTGAGTCACTTTGCTGTATACCTGAACCTAACACAACATTGTAAATCAACTATACTTCCATTAAAAATCAAAACACAACGCCTTCTGTTTCCCATTTTACTCTAAAGAACCCACGTGGTCTGAGCCTCACACCCACCTCTCTGACCTTGTCTCCTATTGCTCTGCCAGGTCAGCCCGTGGTTGTGTCCTGGACATGCCAGGCCCACTCCTGCCTCTGGTCTCTGCGCGTTTTGCACGTGCTGTTCCCTCTGTGACTTGCTCTTCCCCTGACACCTGCCTGGCTCCTCTCTCACTTCCTTTACGTCTTTACTCGAGCATCACTCTCTCAGTGAGGCTTTCCCCGGTCACCCCATCTAAGAATCTAACACCCCTTCCCTTGGACCTTCCCTTGAGCTGGAGGCGCAGGGAGCCACAGAGGTGGGGACACGGGAGCAGCAGCAAGCGGCCACAGCACGATGGAGGCAAAACTGCCTTCAAAGGTGAAGCACAGAACAAGGTGAGCTGGAAGGATATTATGAGTATCACCAGGGGATGGTATCCAGAGCAAAAGATGCGGGAGGGGAAAAGTCAGCTCTGGGCAAAAAGCTTTAAAATACTGCATCTCATTAATATCTCTCATCCACACAGGGGGCAGCCATGGTTCTGTGGAATTTATAGATGGGGAGCCAGGAGCTCAAAGAGGCTAACTCACTTGCCCAAGGTCACACAGCTATTGGTGGCTGGATACAGAATTTTTTTTTTTTTTTTTTGTGGTACGCGGGTCTCTCACTGTTGTGGCCTCTCCCATTGCGGAGCACAGGTTCCAGACGCGCAGGCTCAGTGGCCATGGCTCACGGGCCCAGCCGCTCCGCGGCATGTGGGATCCTCCCGGACCGGGGCACGAACCCGTGTCCCCTGCATCGGCAGGCGGACTCTCAACCACTGCGTCACCAGGGAAACCCTGGATACAGAATTTGATCCAAGTTTCTCTAACTCCAAAGCCAGTGCTTCTTAACAAGAGCCCTATGAGGCTTTCTGGAAATTTGGGGGATATTTTTGCCCTCTAAGTGTAGCAATTTATATACAGGTGCACCTTGGAGATATTGCAGGTTCCGTTCCAGACCACCACAATAAATCGAGTCACACGAATTTTTTGGTTTCCCAGTGCGTGTAAAAGTTATGTGTACACTATACTGTAGTCTATTAGCTGTGTGATAGCAGTATGTCTAAAAAACACAGTGTACATACCTTAATTAAAAAATACTCTATTGCTACAAAATGCAGACCATCATCTGAGCCTTCAGCGCGTCATAATCTTTTAGCTGGTGGAGGGCCTTGCCTCGATGTTGATGGCTGTTGGTCGGTCACAGTGGTCACTGCTGAAGGTTGGGCCAGCTGTGGCAATTTCTTAAAATAAAACAAGAATGAAATCTGCAACATCAACTGATTCTTCTTTACGAATGATTTCTCTGTAGCAGGCAATGCTGTTTGATAGCATTTTACCCCCAGCAGCAGAACTTCTTTCAAAGTTGGAGTTAATCCTCTCAAACCCTGCTGCTGCTTTATCAACTAAGTTTAGGGGATATTCTTAAGTCCTTTGCTGTCATTTCAACAATCTTTACAGCATCTTCACCAGGAGTAGATTCCATCTCAGAAAACCACTTTCCTTGCTCATCCGTAAGAAGCAACTCCCCATTTGTGCAAGTTCTATCATGAGATGGCAGCATTCAGTCACATCTTCAGGCACCACCCCTCATTCTAGTTCTCTTGCTATTTCTACCACATCTGCTGGTATTTCCTCCACTGGAGTCTTGAACCTCTCAAAGTCATCCATGAGGGTTGGAATCCACTTCTTCCAAACTCCTGTTAATGTACATATTTTGACCTCTTCCCGTGAATCACAAATGTTCTTCATGGCATCTAGAATGGTGAATTTTTTCCTTTTCAGAAGGTTTTCAATTGACTTTTCCCAGATCCATCAGAGGAATCACTGTCTATGGCAGCTATAGTCTTATGAAATGTATTTCTTAAATAATAAGACTTGAAAGTTGAAATTGCTCCTTGATTCATGGGCTGCAGAATGGATGCTGTGTCACCAGCATGAAAACAACATTAATCTCATTGTACATCTCCATCAGAGCTTTGGGTAACCAGGTGCATTGTCAATGAGCAGTAATATTTTGAAAGGAATCTTTTTTTCTGAGCAGTAGGTCTCAAGAGGGGACTTAAAATATTCAGTTAACCATGTTGTACACAGATGTGGTGTCATCCAGGCTTTGTTCCATTTAGAGAGCACAGGCAGAGTAGATTTAGCATAGTTCTTAAAGACCCTAGGGTTTTCAGAATGATAAATGAGCACTGGCTTCAGCTTAAAGTCACCAGCTGCATTAGCCCCTAACAAGAGAGTCAGCCTGTCCTTTGAAGCTTTGAAGCCAGGCATTGACTTCTCCTCTTTAGCTATGAAAGTCCTAGATGGCGCCTTCTTCCAAGAGTAGGCTGTTTTGTCTACATTGAAAATCTTTTGTGTAGTGTAGCCACCTTCTTTAATTATCTGAGCTAGATCTTCTGGATAACTTGCTGCAGCTTCTATATTAGCACTTGGTGCTTCACTTTGCACTTTGATGTTATGAAGACGGCTTCTTTCCTTAAACGTCATGAACTAACCTCTGCTAGCTTCAGATTCTTCTTCTGCAGCTTCTTCACCTCTCTCAGTCTTCACAGAATTGAAAAGAGTTAGGACCTTGCTCTGGATTAGGCTCTGGCTTAAGGGAATGTGGCTGGTTTGATCGTCTATCCAGAACACTGAAACTTTCTCCATTTAGGAAATAAGGCTGTTTCACTTTCTTATCATCCATGTGTTCACTGGAGTAGCACTTTTAATTTCCTTTAGGAACTTTTCCTTTGCATTCACAGCTTAGCTCACCGTTCGGTGCAAAGGCCTAGCTTTTGGCCCACCTCAGCTTTTGACACGCTTCTCTCACCAAACTTAATCATTTCTAGATTTTTTGATTTAAAGTGAGAGAAGTGTGACTCTTCCTTTCACTTCAACACTTAGGGGGCATTGCAGGATTATTAACTGGCTTAATTTCAATATTGTTGTGTCTCAGGGAAGAGGGAGGCCCGAGGAGAGGGAGAGAGATGGGTGAACAGCCAGTTGGTGGAGCAGACAGAACACATACATGTATTAAGTTTGCCGTCTTATTACACGTGTTTCATGGTGTCTCAAGACAACTATAACAGTAACATCAACGATCCCTGATGACAAATCACCATAACAGTTATGACAATACTGAAAAAGTCTGAAATATTGTGAGAATTACCAAATGTGACACACAGACACGAAGTGAGCAAATGTTGTGGGGAAAATGGCTCCAACAGACTTGCTCCATGCAGGGCTGCCACAAACCTTCAATTGGTAAAAAAACAAAAAACAAAAAACAACAACCCACTATCTGTGAAGTGCAACAAAGCAAAGCACGATAAAATGAGGTGTGCCTGTACTGAAACACCTTTTATTACGTTGTTGTCTTTTAACTTATCCCTTATGTTATATTTTGGATATTATACGTTTTTACATCATGTGTGCAGAAAGGTTATAGTATCGGTGAGTTTCACTTTAGGATAGTAAAGCGGGCTTTTTCAAATACTTGTAAAATACACTGGATCCAGTTGAGAAACATCACACTACACAAGGCCAGAAAGGGCGAGTGATGTCACCTTAGCTCTGGCCAAACCGTCCCACCCCTAACCCCAGGACCTAGAAGGGGAGAGGGCGGTCCAAGCAGGAGAAGGCCAGGGGAGGGGTGTAGACTGATGCGGGAAGGTGGAAGGGCAGGTGCGTGAGTGAGACCCTCTGTTGAGAGCACCGGGTTCGCATGCACTACTGCACTGCCAGCCCTTCCCAGAGGAACTGGGCCCAACCTGACGGCCCAGCCCCGCACGCCTCCCCAATATATTACACTAGGAGGGTTGGTGGTGGCCAGCACACCTGATGGTGCCACTGACACCTCCACAAAAGCCTTTCTGCTGAAGTAAATGTGCCCTTGTGTGCTTTGCGGCTCATTCCTAGCTCATCTGTAACCCTTCCCTTTGGCAGTCAGTGTCACACTCTTAAAGGTCAGACTTAGCGAGGCCAATTTGAGAACAGCGTGCTGTCAGGCATTTAGGTTCTGGGTTAGCTGATGCTTTGGACTGTTCGTCACTGTTCCCCTAGACCAGCACAACCAACCAGGGCTCTAACTGCCACACCTTCGAGAACAGAACTGGCTGCTTAACCCAGGTTGAACCACCCTGGCCCTGGGGCGGGTCTGGAGGGATGTGGTCAGGGAAGGAAACAAGTGTTGGGAAGAGGATGGGACTAAGGATGGGTGGAAGAGGCAGAAGGCAGATTCTTTCATAAGGGGAAACACAGACACCAGTGAAGGGCAGAGGTAGGAACGCTGCACCAGGCGCTGGACACCAAGGTTCCCAAGGTGGGGCTGCCCCACCATGATCCCATCTTCCCCCTGGGTCTCGGTCTTCTCTTTTGTAAATGACAGAGCTGGACCAGGAGATTTCCAAAGGCCTCTTCCAGCTCTGACAGCCTATGAGCTGGGGAGTTCGTTGGAAGGAGGGTGCAGAGAGCACAGCTTTGGCCCTGCAGCTGGCTCTGTCCAGCAGGCTCTCTGTGGTCGCTCAAGACACCCAGGTGTGGGAGTCGCCCGGGGCTCCCCCCTCCCTCCTGTCCATCCTGCTGCTGCTGCCTTGGCCAAACCCTCATCATGTCTCCCACCACCCGCTTCTCCCCACCCCAAGCCCATCTGGCTGCCTCCAGTTCTCTTCCAAAAGAGAAATACGAGGAAGCCACCACCTATGCTAACACGGCACCGCTCCCGGGATGACGCCTCGACTCCATGCTGGATGCAGGGCTCCGACCCCCCTTTCCGACCTCGGCTCTCTCACCTCAGGACTCGGCCATCGCTGCTTCCTGGGCTCTTCGGCCCCATTTCCTCCCCTCACGTCTATCTAGAAACATTTCGGATTTCGCCTCCCCGGGAAGCCTTCCCTGAGTCCCCGGGCAGAGCTTAACAGCCACTACTCAGCTCAGCCTGTCCCTCTAGGCCTCTGCGCACTGGGTTATAACTACCTGCAGAGATCATCTCCCTTTCGGGACCCAGACCCCTCAGGACAGAGGGGGACCCTCACACCATACCAGCCACAAGCCGGAAAGACTGGCCTTCCCGAACGCCAAGTTCGCTCTTATCTCCACACCAACCAGCTCTGTGGTCTTAGGGAAGTGCCACATCTTCCCTGGGCCTCAGTTTCCTCATCGGTAAATGAGTGCGTAGGATCTTAGTCTGAGGCTTCTTTCCAGCTCTGAGCTGAGGTGGGCCCTGCCCGTCCTGGCCCACCAAGAAGGATTCCGGGACTCCGTGTGGGTGGTATGAGCTGGCGGCGCAGGCGCGTCTCCTTTCCCGGTCACCACTGGGGCCGACAGATGCGCTCACACGCAGCCCCTGCAGAGATCCATCCTCCCACTCTGCACTCCCAGGGTTAATTAGCCTGCAGCATCTATAGGGCTGCTTTCTGCTTTAATAGCCAATTAGATCTTGTTAGCTCTATTATCATTTATAGGACAAGTTACAGAGGCGCTCCCGAGGCTGCTGTCCCATCTTGCAGAAGCGGGCAGCCCAGATCCCTCTGCTGGCGAGGGAGAGCTGGAGGCCTGCCGCTGGAGTGAAGGCTCAGGGAAGAGCACCAAGGCAAGTCAGCTCAGGGAGCCGGAGTCTCCAGGCCCCTGGGGGGAGGTACGTGACAGCCTGGTGCTTTGCTCCTCCGAGGCCACATAGCGGGGCTCTGTGTGCATGGTGGGAGGTCCCTCAGGCCTCTTCTGGTGTTGTCACCTCAAAATGCTCCCTCTGAGGGCTGCACACGGCTGGGCGGGGTGGTCTGCGTGGTGGCTCCAGCTGCCAACCCCCAGGCCTCTATAGGGCGGATCGATATCCAGCCAGGCTGCCCTGCTAATGACACTGCATCCCAGCCTGGTCACAGGGCTCAAGACGAGGCGCGGGTTGTGCTAAAGAGGCAGGGGCAGCTCTGCCCGGCCCTGCCTTCCGCCCGTGGCCGCCTTCCAGGCCAGGGAGGCGGTGGGCTGGCCAGACCCCGTAGGCTGGTCTCTCTTCCTCTTCTGCATAGATGACATTTCTCACAAGCGTGGCCTCAAGCGCCCTTGGCGCTGAACAGCTGACGTCTTGACGTGGCCAAAGCAACCTCTCTCGCGCTTTGCAGTAAGTACAGAGTGAGTCTTTGTCACAGGGGCCTGGGTGAAATATGTTTCTTGGAAACAATCCCTTGGCGAGTCACAGAAGGCCCTTCATGGCAGGACAGAGCAGCCATGCTGGCCAGAGGGAGAGCCAGGGCCTGGTTGGGGGAGCAGCCCGGCACCCGGGAGGCTGGAAGGGAGGGGACAGGATGGCCCCAGGCATAAGCCCAGGGCCAGGGGAGCGGAAGATCCCTGGTCTATTTATAGCCCCTCGGGGAGCTGTACCACAGCTGGCAAACTCACAGCTTGGAACACAGCTCAGCACAGCCTCCATCTGCAGGCGCAGGCCAGCTTGCGTGAGGGTTAGCCATCCATACTCCTGGGCTGGAGGAGCAGGGCTGGGGCGAGCGCTCTTAGCCAGGGGTCTCTGAGTCTCCTCTTTGGGGACTGTGAATCATAAATAGCACAGGCCTTTGAAAGGGGTGAGAAGCAGAGCTGGCTTCAGCTGAGGCTCAAGATCTTCTTTTTTTAACCTTCCTACATGTGCTGGAGGGGAAAAGGAAATAATAAAGTTCCTGTGATCAAGCCTGAGGATGATAGACTAGGAAGAATGGAAATGCAGGAGGGGATGGGGAAGCATTACAGGAGGCTGCAGTGTTTTATGGCCTGTGCTGCTTTTCTTTCTCTCTCTCTTTTTTTTAAAGGAAAACAAATTAAAGGGCTTGGATTTTAATTAGGCTACTGAAAGACAAAAATTATCCTGGGCCTGTGCAGGTGGGGATGGGCTCCAGGCTGCCTTTTCCTCCCCCATCTCCCACTGGCCCTACTGCAACCTCCCAAAGGCCTAAGGCACAGTCTCTCCCTCTTGCACCCAAGCAGGCTATGAATCAGTTTCCAGAAAGCTGGCGTTGGAGGGAGGGGATCTCAGAAATCACACAGATTTCTGATTCTCAAACTGTGCTCCCCAGAACGCCCTCAGAGGCCACGGCTGGGAGTTGGGAGGTGGGGTGAGAAGGGAAGCCAATCTCCAAGACCCCGACCTCCTGCTTTGACCCCGGCAACTCAGTTTTTTTTACCTACTGTGATTCTGTGTGTGAACAACAGATGTACTGTAACCACTAAAAATAAGTTTGAAGACCACTGATCTGGTCTGATCATCTCATTTTACAGATCAGGGCCTCCGAGGCAGTCCAAGAGGGAAGAGCTGGCCTTAGGATACACTGCAAATGAATGGCAAATCTGAGCCCCAAGCCAAAGCATCTCGATGTTTAGTCCACTGTTCTTTTCACAGCACCATTCTTCCGGCAATCATTTTGTCTGCTCTCACAGTTTCCTTTGCTGACAACGCCAAAGCTACGCTTCCAGTCCAGACCCCACCTCTCATACTTCAGACCTTTGTATCCAGCTGTTTACCGAAGGTCCTGGGCACCTGCAGCCCCCTGACATCTCCCTCTCACCCTCTGCCCCTGGGGGATGTCAGTCTCCCAGTCTCCCAGTGGCAGTTCCAGGATTTTTACAGGAGAGAATGAAAGGCAGTCAGGCTGAAAGGGGAAACGGTGCTAGTGAACTTGTCTTAGAGCTGAGTCTGCATGGCAAGAGCACTGCTTTTCTTAGGTTATATGCATAATTGGGGTGCTAAGGATGCTAATGGAAGACCTCCTCCTGACTCAGCCGCTGCAGTCATCCCGAGCGGAAATCAGGGGACATCCTTGCCTCCGTCTTCATGTTCCCTGCCCACCCCATTTGATCAATAACCCAATCCTGCTAAATTGACCTCTGAAATAATTTTTTACTTCATCTTCTGTCTTCTATCTGCTCTACAAGAGAGGTCCGGGCCTCCTCGCCTCTCCTATGTCAGCTTTAGAGGCCAGGGCTCTGTCTTTCTTATCCACCTCTATATACACACACTCCCCAAGTACCAGATACATACTAGGTACTCAGTAAATATTTACGAAAAGGATGGACAGATAGACTGATGGACGGATGGATAAACAGATGGACAGACTACTGCAACAGTCTCTTAATTGATCTCTCCTTTTAAAGTTTTACACCCCCCCCCCCAATATGCCCTCCGTCTTACTGCTGGGAGGATTCATCTAAGAGGTAAGTTGCCAAGGCACTCTCCTTACTTAAAACCCTTCTTAATAGTTCGCTGTTCCTCCCAAAGTTGAAGTTTCCTTCTCTGGCACACAGGGTCTCCACGATTTGTCCCAGGATTCCTCTCCAGGCTCATCTCCCCCGCTCCCTATCTGCCCTCCTTACAATTTCCCTTTGGCATATCCTTCTTCATCTGGCCCACTTTCACTCTTCTTTTAAACCCGGTTCAGGGGACGTCGCCCTTAAAAGCCATTCCTGGGGGCTTCCCTGGTGGCGCAGTGGTTGGGGGTCCGCCTGCCGATGCAGGGGACGCGGGTTCGTGCCCCGGTCTGGGAGGATCCCACGTGCCGCGGAGCGGCTGGGCCCGTGGGCCATGGCCGCCGGGCCTGCGCGTCCGGAGCCTGTGCTCCGCGGCGGGAGAGGCCGCAGCGGTGAGAGGCCCGCGTACCACAAAAAAAAAAAAAAAAAAAAAAAAAAAAAAGCCATTCCTGCCGCTGCCACCCCTGTGCTAGGCTGGTGGGTGCCTTGCTTCCAGTGCCATAGTACAAATCTCCATCCCTGCAATCGCCACCCTCAGTCGAATGATGTTATGTGTCGTCTTCCCCATTATATTGCTCACTCCTTGAAAACAAGTCCCCTGTCTTATTCATCTGTCTTCCCAGTACCCAGCACAAAGACCAGCACAGCAACCACAGTTGGGTTCTGAAATGAGTAAATGTGCCTCCGTGGGGCTGATTCAGAGAAGCAGAGCCTCAGAAGTCTTCCCTAGAACTCAGTGTGCTCCAAAGGAAGGGGCTGAACCAGCTTTTTTCTGGCCTCCCCCCAGGTCGTCACAGGCATTGGTTACCTCCAGTATGGGAGAGCCAAGCCTTTCCCTTTATATTTTCTGATGGGACATTGCTCTTGTTTACTCTTACACAGTGGGCAGGAGAGGGGGTGGAAAGGTTGTCAACAGCACAGCGGTAGACCCTTTCCTGGCTCTCCACTGAGTGGCAGGGAAAGCAACCATCATCCCCGGTACCACTGAAACTTGGTTAGTTTGCCATGTCGGGCTATCATGTCCTCCCCCTGCTGCTTGGCTGGGTTCGGAGAGGAATGGGATGAGAGCCACCCACAGCGGGGCCATGCTCAGCCCAATCCAATGCATAGGCATCACAGGAGGGCACCCTCACGGCAGCCCAATGGGATCGGAAAAGGGCTGGGTACAGCATCAACCAGTGGGGAAAATTCCCAAGCTCTAGGCTACGGAATGCTCTCCATCCAGCTCAGGAGTGAGGAGTAACGGTAACCCCAATATGCCCCTCCAGGCCAGTGGCAGGGTATCTGGGGACATATGGGTCCCACTGCACAAGAGGCAGGAAATAACCTGCATTCAGGATAAAGGGAGAGGCATTTGGACCAAAGCAGGTGAGGTGTTTTCTTTTTGTTTTTCTCTTTCAGGACATGCCAGAAGAAAGCCACTGGTCCCCAGGATCTGGGCTCACTAAGGACAAAGGAAACAGAGTCCTCACCTTAATGCTGCTCTGGGTTCCAAAGCTCCCTCTGCAAGACCCTCTCTTCCTACTTTCTTTAAAGGAGGCTGCAGAGAGTGGAAAGAAAAGACTTCTGGGGGTCATCTCACAGCCTGTGTTCAAATCCTAGATGCGCCATTTATTAGCCATGCGCTCATGGGAAAGTTATTGCACAAGTTTGAGCCTCAGTCCTTAACTGGGAAAAGGGGGCAATAATATATATCTCAGATGATTATGTGAGACTTCATGGAGATAATTTATGGGTGAAGAGTCTTGCAAGGTGCCTGTACATCATAGGCTCTTGGGACCTGCTGGTTCCCTCCTTCTACCCTAAACCTTCCTAGATGCCTCACCCCCACCTCAGGCCTGAGGACTGGACCATGGTAAGGATACGCCCATTCCAGGGGAAGGCGAAGTTCAGGGTGGATGATTTGGGAGCAGTGAGGCCCCAAAAGGTAAAATAAGACACACACAAGAGCTTCATGGCAGGCAGGGGCCAAGAGTCCCCAAAACGGGGTCCCTGACTGTTGAGGCCATTCTTGGAACACATTCTGAAGTTCAGGCCTTCTTGCTCTTAAAAGAAGCCAAGAAGGGAGACTGAATACAAAGAAAGGTAATAAAAATGATTAAAGGAATGAGAAGGCTTGACCTATAAAGGGAGGTTAAAGGAACATAATATGTGGGACCCAGAGAACCAGGGCCTAGGAGGACATGATAACTTCCCATAAATATGTGAGACAGAGCCACATAAAAGAAGGGCAAGAATTATTTCAGGCAGCTTGGGACACCATTAAAAGAAAAAATGGCCTGAAACTAAAATAAGAGAAAGTTAAATCTGGGCCTTGGTTGGTGGGGAGGGTGGGGGCCAAGACACCTGGCTTGTTGGTGCAGAGTCATCAGGAAATGAAAGCCAGAGGTCCCAGGGCTGTTGTCCCCGTTTGGGAGAAATGGCCCGTTTGGGACCCATCTGGGCCGCTCGGGAGGTGTTCTGACTTTCCACACTGAACTGCTGTTTCCAGGCGTCCAGTTCCTGACAGGTAGGGCGCTGGCGCTGGCTGCCTGGCCGCCCCCTGCTCGTGCTCAACTTCATTTCCGAAATAAAGAGACAGGTGCATGAGCTTCCCTGGTGGCGCAGTGGATAAGAATCCGTCTGCCAATGCAGGGGACACGGGTTCGAGCCCTGGTTTGGGAAGATCCCACATGCCGCGGAGCAACTAAGCCCGTGCGCCACAACTACTGAGCCTGCGCTCTAGAGCCCGCGAGCCACAACTACTGAAGCCCACGAGCCACAACTACTGAAGCCCACGCGCCTAGGGCCTGTGCTCCGCAACAAGAGAAGCCACCGCAATGAGAAGCTCATGCACCGTAACGAAGAGTAGCCCCCGCTCGCCACAACTAGAGAAAACCTGTGCACAGCAATGAAGACCCAACAAAACCTCACATAAAATTTATCTTGCTTTTTGCCTGAAATTGACTATAAAAAGAACTTAATTACAATAAGAGGCAACTAGAACAAAACACATGGAAAGCCCATTCAATACTCATGTATTCATTCAATCAATAAATATTTATAGAGCAGTGGGAACGCACTGTGAGGTGTGATGGAGACCACAAGATGAATAAGGCCTTCTTCTCTGCCTTCAAGGAGATTGCCCTGGGTGGGAGGCAGCCACCAACAGACAGAGACACAAAAGCTCTAAGATAGGCAGAACGTGATTTATTTTAACAGAGGGGTAAACTATTAGGTAACTCAGAGGAGAAATGAATCATTCTGACAGAGAGGATCAGGAAAGCTTTCAGAGAGGAGGTGACATGTGACAAGGGCCTTGAGTAAAGGGTAGAATTTCATCAGGCATAGATGGCAGGGAAGGGCATTTCAGGCATAAGGAACACCATGGACAAAGCCATGGGGGCAGGAAAACGCTGGTTGTCTACAGGAATCGTAGTCCAGGAAAACTAGAGAACAGGGCCCCAGGATAGGGTTGGGGAAGGTGCTGAAGATGGTGAAAGGGCAGTAGGTTACAGTCAGATCACAGGAGGGCCGAAGGCATCCCAAGGATTTTGTACTTTATTTTATAAATAAGAGAAACCCTAAGAAGTTTTTGAGTGGTGAACAACAATGGCCAGGTCCGAATATTAGGGGAAAAACATGGGTTCAACGTGTAGGATAGACTCAGGAAGTGAGAGTCAGGAGGTAGGCGGAAGGCTCTCACCAGGCAAGAGGTCATTGAAGACCTGGCCAGGGCAGTGGCAGAGGCAACGGAAACTCCCAGTTTCTGTAGGATCACGTGCGTGTTATCGCAATATTGTAGCAGCACATTTCCTCAACCTATTGCTTCTGCCTAGAATGTCCTCCACCGCACCCAACGGGCTCACCTGAGAGATCAGCTCAAGCATAGCTGGCCCCCCATCCCCAAGCCCTGTCCCTATTCTGTGCTCCAATGCAGCAGGGACATTCCTACATCGAGTGCCTAGTACCACGGTTATTCATCATCTGGCCACTTGTCAACCTTCACCACCAGACTGTGAGGTCCTGAAGGGTAGGACTTTGGTCTTCTTTATCTCTGTATTCGCAGGACCTGGTCCAGACTGGGTACTCAGAAAGGGTTCTGTGATGGAAAGGATTACCCCTGAAGCACTGTGCATACAATGTCTCTCTTCCTTTCATACCCACACACATAAGCACACTCCAGTTTGGAACACGTGCAGACCAGTCCCGTGTCCAATGCTTCTCCATCCCACTCTCACTCTGAGCCCCGTCTCCCTATTTTCAGCGTTCGTTATCCTGACTAGCCTCTGTCAACCCCATTAAAATATGATGACTTTTTTGCAGCTTTCATGCAGGACTCCATATTAGGTGATTCGGGCTGAAACACAAGCTGTTTGCTGATATCAAAATGCTGCTGCTCACCTGGGGGATTAACACTGACAAAATCATTAGAAACCTGATGGAGTATCGAGGCCTCCTGAGCTTGCCGAACGCTCATTTCTCAGCCTAATGAATAACTTCCTCCTGGGCCACGGAGTTACAACCCATCCATTTCCCTGTCTTCTTCCTGGCTGGGCAGCCCAGAAACTCTAGTAAATGCCTTGGGGAAGGTTCACCCCCAGTTAGCTAGGCCACCTCCCAAGACCCCCCCAGCTAAGAACTGCCCACATGAGCTGTGGCATTTTTGTGTTGATAATAAACATCGGATTTCCACTTCCAGTTAGGAGGGGATAGTTTGAGGCAGATCAATAAACACTTCCACTGAGAACAACTAGAAATGCCAGATAAAATACAATGTTCATCAGTTTTAAGGCCTCATAGACCTGCTGGAGCAAGAGGGTTAGAGAGGATAAAATTACAGAGAGGGGAAAGTGAGGAGATGCGAACTCATGTTGCACAGTTGCTTCTAACCTGGAAGAATCTGCCATTTCTGGGCGCAGGACAAGAGGCTGAGGATGTAGGCTTTACACAGGCACAGGGCTGCTGCTGGGGTACAAAGAAGTCAGCAGAGCTTCTGGCAGTATTAGGACTGGGAAGAGAAAATTAGGGGCAGGAGGGGCCTCAAACACATGGCCAGTTTTCCCCTGAGGTCATTTACAAAATTCTGAAGCTGAATGTAACAGAAGGCCAAACAAACATAAATTAAGCAGAAAGCCTCCATGAAACAGAGTTTTTCTGCAGTATTAAGGTACTGAAAAGACAAGACTAGAATCCAGGACCTAGCAAGGAAGGGACCCGGTGAACACACCAGGCTCTCAATTAATGCTGGCTATGCCCTGGAAGAGGGGCAAATCAGACTGAACGTTATCAAAACACCACCTCACATGGACTCGATTGAGTCTTTAGTTGGATTAAGATCACTGGTTGCACTCTGTCTAGCAAAGAGTAAACCCTCTCTTGAAGATCAGAGCATCTTACAGCCTATACAACGTCCAGCATTCAATAAAAAAAAAGTATTAGGTATACCCAGAGTTAGAACCATATGACCAAAATCCAAGAGGGGCAAAAAAAAAAAAACAGAAACAGACCCACAGGTGATCTAGATATCAGAGTTCAAAGACAAGGACTCTAAATGTGATATGTTTGTTCAAAAAACAGAAAGAAAATTTACAGAATAGATTAAAATAAAGAATTTAACCAGAAAATTGGAAACTATAAAAAGAATCACCTGGAAATCTTCCAAGTGAGTCATAATAAACATCTTAAAGAACTGGAGGTTCCTTAAAGGAGCATGATAAAGTGGGAAAAGCACTGGGACCCAAGAGTAAAAAGACAAAGGCTGTGGTTCCTGGCTCTGCCTATATCTAACTAAGAGAGCCTGGGGAAGTCATTTAATTTTTCTGAGCCTTGGTTTCCACATCGGGCAAATAGGAAAATGAGACCTACTCTATGTACTTCAGGGCATCAAGAAGATAAAATTAAATAACATACATGAAAGCTCTTTATAAATCATTACACAAATGTAAGGCATCATTATTATAATAGGCTGGCATCAATTCAAAACACAGAGCTTCTGCTCCATCACCAGAAGTATTTTATGTCAATAAGCGATTAGCGTGCCCTTGACTGATGCCCATATTGTTATAAAGGGGTTTGACCAGAGGAAGCTGAGAGAAATAATAATAGAACAGCCATCTCTCAGTTACGTTGGGGTTGATTATTCACTTTGCGGATTATCCCTGGATAACTGAAATCCTAAATGAGCTTCTCCCACCGCTCAGTGCACTTTTGGATCATCCCCTTCAGTTTCCCGGATGGTGTATGCACATGGAATGCAGAGTCATTTTGATGTGTGCCTGATGGAACATAATCAACAAGGTAGATCGGAAGCAGAAACATCACAATGCCTTCCAAAGCCAACAGCACTCATGCTGGGACAGTTGGTTATTTTGATTCTCCACATCGCTGCTCTCTTCTATTAGCATATGTAATGGAGAGTAATGTGTTGGCTTTCACAGGTAAAGGTGATGCAGCCTATCCACTACCAGTAGGACATCTGAGCTTCCCTGGCATGAAAAGGACAGGCACTGTGCAGGTCTTCTGGGAAATAAAACTACTATAAGGTCAGAAGCCCAGCCCGAACAGAGCGTTTAGTCTTGCTAGGAAGATGTCATACGCCTAAATAATTATAGTACCAGGTATAAGTGATTTAAGTACCATAAGAGTAACAGAAATACAGAAATTTGTGCAAAAGCTCATTTGGTATTGAGTTGATCATAGACTTCAGGACCAAGGTGGCAATAGAGTTTAACCTTGAAAGACAGCAAAACTGGAAATGATCCAAGGGGAGGGGAGATTATGAGCAAAGACACAGAGCTGAAAAAAATGCAGCATAGGTACAAGGAATTCAGTTCGATGGAGGTCCCTATCAAGAAGAATTTTTTAAAAAGTAACAACATTTATGAAGCATTTCTTATGTGTCATGTTTTTTTTTTTTTTTTTTTTTTTTTTGCGGTACGCAGGCCTCTGACTGCTGCGGCCTCTCCTGTTGCAGAGCACAGGCTCCGGACGCGCAGGCTCAGCGGCCATGGCTCATGGGCCCAGCCGCTCCGTGGCATGCGGGATCCTCCCGGACCGGGGCACGAACCCGCGTCCCCCGCATCAGCAGGCAGACTCTCAACCACTGCGCCACCAGGGAAGCCCTGTGTCATGTATTTTATATACATTGTCTCAACTGGTCTCGAAAACGCTCCTCTGATGTAGATATTATTCATCTCACTTTAGAGGTAAACAGACTCGTAAGCAAATTAATTTACTCAAGACCCATCAGCTGACAAGTGCACGGTAGGATTCAAGTCCAAGACTGTTTGGCTCTAAAGCCCACACACTTGCTGCCTCTGAGGGTAGCATAACTGACCCTCAGCCTGAATGGTTCTATCACACATGGGGGACCTCCCACATACAGCTGACATGGAAGTTGTTCACATCGAGATGGTAGTCACAGCCACAGAGTGGACAAGACAGCCCAGAAAGGGTGAGGGAAGAGGAAAGGGCTCAGGGAAGAAGAGTCAGAAAAAGAGATGAAGAAGTAGTTAGGAGTAGAAGAATGGGGAAGACTAATGGAAACGAAGGTCAAGAGAAAGTTTCAAACAGGAAGTGGTCATCAAAACTATAACTGCTGCACAGAGGTAAAGGAGGTTGAGAGGATGAAGACCAAGAAAACGCCATTTGGTTGGTGGTCTTGAAAAGAATGATTTTAATGGCAAGAAGAGTGCCTACATCCAGGTGTATGCATGGTGAATAGCTGGCCTGACCCAGGGACACGGGCCACAGCTGGAGTTGAGCTTTCAAAACTGCCCTGATGGCAGGAAAGTCATCATCTGAGGGTACCTGTTAAAAATATGAATTTCCAGGTCTCAACCCAGCCCCACCAGTTGGAATCTCCAGGGAGGAGGGCCCGGGAAGTGGCCCAGAAGCTTCTTTTATTTTAAAAAAAATTTTTTGATTTATTATTTATTTATAAATTTATTTATTTTATTTATTTATTTTTGGCTGAGTTGGGTCTTTGTTGCTGGGCGCGGGCTTTCTCTAGTTGTGGCGAGCAGGGGCTTTCTCTAGTTGTGGCGAGCAGGGGCTACTCTCCGTTGCAGTGCGCGGGTTTCTCGTAGCGGTGGCTTCTCTTGTTGTGGAGCACGGGCTTTAGAGCGCAGGCTCAGTAGTTGTGGCGCACGGGCTTAGCTGCTCCGCGGCATGTGGGATCTTCCCCGGGCCAGGGCTCGAACCCATGTCCCCTGCATTGGCAGGCGGATTCTTAACCACTGTGCCACCAAGGAAGCCCCCGGAAGGTTCTTAAATCACCAGCGCTAGATTAGTGTTTCTCAAACTTTAATGAACCGGAGAATCACCTGGGTGGTTGGCTAAATTGTAGATACTGATTTTATAGGTCTGGGATAGGGCTTGAGATGCGGCATTTTAACATACTCCCAGGTGATTTCAATGCTGCTGGTCTGAGGACCATAATTTTAATGACAAAGGACTAAACCAAAACTTACTCATCTCAGAGAGGTGGGTGCCAACACCTGTTCTTCTTGGCACCTTCTGTTTTTACCACCTGCGGACCGTGCTCCTGGCTCCTTTCCACACTCACCGATAGATGGCAGCAGATCTAAATGTCATCGTCCACAGAAGTACAGGCTCAGAGATTCCATTTCACTCCATCTGACCTCCTGTATACCCTAAAAAGCACCCTTCATTCACTTCCCCAAGACAGGCAATTGGATCAGATGAGCACAGAAAAGCTTCCCTTGATGACTTTGGTACAGAGAAAGTGAGATCTCCCTTTACTAGGCTCCTATACCATATATTATCTGCACCTTTCATTGGGCACTTAAATATGTTTTGCCTTACTACAGTTATTAAGTTGTCTTACACTGTCATTCAATTTTTCATATGTGTTAGTATTGTCTCCACAAGCCCTTGGAGGTCAGGAATCAAATTCTATCCTTTTTCTTCTTAAGATTGACTATGAATGAGAGAATGAATCCATCAATCATCAATTAAATCAAATGTATATTCTATTTGTTGCATTCTGCTTTCTCCCAGAAAAAAAAAGAAAAAAGAAAAAAAAGGCTTACCAGAAAGTGTTAATGGTCTGGAAAAGTTTTGCGCTTATTTGCAAGTCTGTGTTCATGATTTATCCCTTGAGAATCTTCTAACACATCACTAGGAAAAACTTTTCCTAGCCTGGCAACTGGACACTCCAGGGCTAGTGTTTGCTTTATCTAGGATGGAGTGTGAGGTCACATTGGACTGACATGGTGTCAGCCAGTCTACCAAGAGACATGCTGATCTTTCAAAAACATTCCCTATTTTTCTATAGCTAGTCTACCATCATTGGCCAATATGCCCCCCAGACATAAAATTCAGTTTTCCATTCTTACTTGCCAATTAAAATATTTTGCCTGGTTAAGTCTTTAGATACTTCAATCTTGCCGCTTACTGTGGATTCACTAAGACTATGTCTACTTTGCCAAATGGTGTCTTTCTTGAGTAATGTTTTTGAGTAAACATTTTAGGTTGCTCAGTCCTAGATTCTCCATACCGTTCTCTCCCTAGAAGGCTGCCTGATCCCGTGGCTCAGGATCCCACTTACATGCCAGTGACTCCCCTCTTTATCTAACCGTCCAAGACCTCTCTTCTGAGGTCTACTGTCTTATAACCATTTGACTGCCTGACATCTCGACTTGGATATCTCACAGTTCCTAACCTCCCCTTCCCCCAACCCCAAACCCAAGGCTGCTCCTCTTCCATTCTTCCCCTTTTTAATAAATGACACCTCTATGGGCTTCCCTGGTGGCGCAGTGGTTGAGAGTCCGCCTGCCGATGCAGGGGACACAGGTTCGTGCCCCGGTCCGGGAAGATCCCACATGCCGCGGAGCGGCTGGGCCCGTGAGCCATGCATGGCCACTGAGCCTGCGCGTCCTGAGCCTGTGCTCCGTAACAGGAGAGGCCACAACAGTGAGAGGCCCACGTACTGCAAAAAAAATAAATAAATAATAAAATAAAATAAAATAAATGACACCTCTGGCCACCTAGCTGGTCAAGCCAGAAACCTGGTCATTCTAACCTTCCTTCATCCTCCACATCCAATTTATTACCAAGACTGATCAATTCAACTTCAAAAAGATCCGTTTACTTCTCACCATCCCATTTTTTGAGTTTTCAAAAAACTTTTTGAGCACTCATTTGTACCCTCAACAATTTAGAGTGCCCACTCTATAGTGATCAAAGCTCTCAGAAGAGCACAGCAAGTTCAGGAAAGACCCATAAGCAAACCTGCTAGGATAAAGGTGTTCCTAAGACATAATGACCCAAGAGAGTGTGAACAGTAAGAGGGAGGGGAAAACGGTGCCCGGCAACACTTCATGGGGAACAGGACATTTAAACTGGGTTTTAGAGAATGAGTAGGGATTCATCAGGCAGTTGCATGGACAAAGTCCTTCTGGGTATGGTGACAGGTAAAGTATGACATGTTCAGGGAATCCAGCAGAGCAGAGTCGGGAGGGTAGGTGGAGATGTGACTGGTGAGACGGGCAGGGGCTAGATCACATGGGGTGCTGTTATGGACCGAACTAGGTTTCCCTAAAATTCATATGTTGAAACCTAAGCCCCCTGTACCTCAGATTGTGACTATATTTGGAGATAATATCCTTTAAAGAGGTGACTGAGTTACAATGAAGTCATTAGGGCGGGTCTTAATCCAATCTGACCAGTGTCCTTACAAGAAAAGGAAATGTGGACACACAGAGAGAACACCAGAAGGGCATGTGCACAGAGAAAAGACCACATGAGGAAATGGTGAGAAGGCAGCCGTCTGCAAGCCAAGGAGAGAGGGCTCAGGAGAAACCAAACCCACCAGCAGCTTGATGTTGGACTTCCAGCCTCCGGAACTGTGAGAAAATTAAGTTCTGTTGTTTAAGCCACACAGTATGTTGGCATGGAAGCCCTAGCAAATGAATACAGGCGCTATATGCAACTGAGTTTGAACCTGGAGGTTATAGGTGACTGGGGAAGGGTTTAAGCAGGGAAAAGACTCTTTATCCATCCATCCCTCACTCCACATATGCGATGTGGAAGCTGCCTCAGGCACTAGAAGTACAGGTCAAAGAAGCCCTATCTGCAGAAATGATACTTTAGCCTGGGATGAGAAAAAGGGGGCGGGGATGTCAAATTATGGTCTAGACAAAGTATGTGTGAGGCCCTAAGACAGGAAGGCTCTGGGCACATTCAGGAACCTAACATTAGACCAGTGTGGGCAGAGCTGGGTGAGAGAGACGAACTCTAAGAGATGCAGACGGAGGGGTCAAGGCCAGATCATGCTGGGCTTCAAAGGCCTCATAAGCAAGTGTGTCCCTTCTCTGGAGAATTCCCCTCTGGGCCCAGGCCAACTCCCCGATGGGGGCAGAAGCTGAGGCCACTTCCCTTCCACTGAGCAGCTGGGGAGGCTCTCCCCGCTTGCCCGTCTGGCTGCCCATCAGCCGCCAAGGTGACACCACCAAATGCATTTCTTCCCAGCCAGGGCGCTGAGAGACACAGGATTTGCATTTCAATTTGACTTTATTCAGATGATTCCAGCCAAAGCTTGGAAATCACTCCCCTTGTCATTCTCTCACCAGTTCTGTTTTCCTTTTTTTCCTCCCTCCACCCCACGGAGGGCTCCTTTTTCCTTGACATCCTGCTCCTGGATGCTGAGAAAAGTCATCCTTAACAGCAGTTTTATTGCCAGGTCATACGAACACAATGAAGGAAATCACTGTTAATTTTTATGAATTATCTCATCATCTGCAACTGATTAACAGCTGCAGAAAGAGCAGGAATTCTGTCTCCCCTCGGACAGCCTTTACCTGGAGCACGCTTCCCAGCCGCCCTACTCTTGCTGTCAGGAGGGTCCTCTGCTGGAGAAGGGCACTTCCTCTCCAGCAGCCTGCCACCTCCACAGCCCCCAGCCCCAATTCTGCGCTTTCTGGCCCGCCCCAGCCTGGGCAGGCAGCGGGGGGCGGGGGCTGACCCTTTCCACTCAGCAGTCGCTGGGCCACCTGTGATGCAGATGATTTAGGTTAGCTGGAAACTTTATTAAAATCCAATCTAAGTGGGCCGCCGCTGCCCTGTTCTCATTACCCTCTCTCTGCAAAATCAGGCCTTGGCCCCTGTGCCTCTCCGAATGTGTCTACAAAACTGAGTGAACAGGCAGCCAACAGCTAAATGGCACTTAATCAGGGTATAATCTAAACCCAGGTGGACAGTAAATACTTAGGGGGGCAGAGGGAAGAGAGCAAGGGAAGAGAAAACAACGGAGGAGAAGGACAGGAGGACGCGCAAATGCATCTGTTGCAGCCTCCAGAGAGAGGAACTGCCGGGAAACACAGAATCCCGGGCTAGACAGGGTCCGGAGGACCACAGCTGGAGAAACGGGGGCCCAGAGGGGTGACGTGACCCCTTAACATTCAACAGCTCGCGAAGCCTGGGGCTCATTCTCCTCCTGGGCTTCCCTCCCGAGCCCTGAGCTTCTCCGGTCCCGGTTCCTGCCCGCGCCGGCTTCTGCCCCCAGTCCCTCTCTATCTTCCACCACCTAACCGCGTCCCTTCTTACGGCTGTCTGAGGAGCCTCTCCTCAGACACCCTGGCATGTGGCCAAACCCCAGGCGGCTGCCGGTTGCGTCTGCAGAGATGAAGGGAAGGGCACGGAGGGATGGGGGTGAAAGGGTGCGAGGCCGGCCCACCCCAGCGTGGGGCAGTGCCTCCCCGGGGGGGAGTTGGGCATCAGATCCACTTCGGGCAGGGGGTCCCTGTGATGCTGGCCCGAGCACGCAATCCTCCTTCTAAAGGTAAGATGCTCCAACAGTGTGTCTGCTAGAACTGAAAAGGCCAGAGGCTGTACGTCATGTTACAGGGAGGAGAGGGGCACTGGGAGGATGTTCTGGAAGTTTACTTTTTGCACCCGGCCTGCGTCTCTTTCTCCTCCTTTCTAAACTCTGAGACACACAGCCAGCTAACATCTTCCCTCCTTCCCCCGCCAGAATGTTCCAGGCCCCTTGCCGTTCTATTTCAGTATGTGTAACCTAGCTCCTGTAGTCCCTGCTTCCTGCCCCAGGGGCCCCATTTTCAAAGCCATTGGGTATATAGTCCTGAGGGGAACAAACACCTTCTCCATGGTAGCCCAAGGTAAGAACTGAGTCATTCATTCATTCATTCATTCATTCATCCCACCAATGTTTACTGAAAACCTGCTATGAGCAAGGCTGGGGGAGTGACAGGTAGTAAGACGTGGTCTTGGCCCCCAGAGAAACCAGCGCCTGAACAAACACTCGTCACTATGTCACGTGGGCTGAGGGCTGAGGTGGAGCCGGCTGCCCACACCGTGCTGTGGGAGCGGGAAAGGGCAGAGAGCCCTGTGAGTGGGGAAGGAAGGGACAGTCAGGGAAGTTTTCTTAGAGGAACAGCGAGGCCTTGAATGATGAAGAAAATTCTGCAGGGCACGTAAGGTGAGCAGTATTCCAGGCGGATGGAGCAAAGGTCCAGAGATTGGAGAGGCAGGGGCGTTCCGGGGACGCCAGTGTGTCTGGAGGGCAGGATGCCCACTGGTGAGCGTTTACAGGGCAGGGATGGGAATGGGGACGTGATGATGATGGGGCTGTCTAGATGGTCTGCAGCCTGCCTGCAAAGGCTTCAGATGCCCTGGAAAGGAGCTTGAGGTTCCTTCTAGAAAGACGAGCTGGGCAAGAGGGAGGAAGTGAGAGGTGAAAGGGAGAGCACCCAGGGGCTCCGAGGGGCTGTGGTGGGACAGGTTCTCCTGTGGTGGGATACGGCTTCCCATCCTTGGGCACCAGGGCCCAGAAGTGCCCAGGCCTCTACCGCCTCCACCTTCAGATGCCCTGGCTGCCCCACTCTGGGGCTTGGGAGGGGAGGTCCCATCGTCCGAGAAACCTTTACTCAACATCCTGAAACCCTCATTCCCCGCCCCACCCAGTGGCCTGCTCCAGGTGTGTCCCAGGTGGCTCTGGGTGGAGCATGCCCTGGGGACTGCTGGCAGCTCATCCCCGAGCAGGTTGTAAAGCACTCAGAAAGCACAAAGGAAGCCAAGAACTCCAGTCTCCACATGCTTTTCAGGCCTCAGGGACAAGTTTTCCATTCTTTTCCTGGGCTCTTTACTCAAAAAGTTAAGCTTATGCAAGAGGAGAGGACACTGGTTTTGAAGTAGGCAGGACAGTATCATGGGCATACAGCTGCCAGAGGTTTTGATGCCAGCTCCGGACACACCAGCTGTGTGACCCTGGGTAACTTATTTAACTCTCTGAGCCTCAGTTTTCTCATCTGTAAAACAGACACGATGGCAGCATTCAACGACTTTGAACAGCGTGGTCCCTGGCACATAACAAATATTACTTAATAAATGTTGCTGTTATTATAAGTCTAGATATTTCTGACCCCCAAAGCCCCAACTCTTACTTTATACTCTTCTTTCCCTTTTTTTTAGGGTGTTCTCTCCAACTCCCATCCCCACTCCCTCTATACCAAAGGACTGCTCCTTTTTTAAAAAAAAATACTCCTGGGGCTTCCCTGGTGGTCCAGTGGTTAACACTCCACGCTTCCACTGCGTGGGGTGTGGGTTTGATCCCTGGTTGGGGAACTAAGAGCCCGCATGCTGCGGGGCACGGCCAAAAAATAATAATAATAAAAATTAAAAGTACTCCCAGCAGAGCCTGTCACCTGGTCTTCAGGACCACCTGCCAAGCCCCCTTCTCTCTCAGTCCCCTGGGGCTTTGTGCTGATCTTACAACGCAGGGACTCTCCGGGTCCCTCTCCTAGGCACCTTCCTGGGAGAGAAGCACCCAGTACGTTTAACAGGGCAGAATAAACAGCAATAATAATATATGTTGAGGCATTAGCCACATAAGTAATCAAAGATCACCGCCATATGATTCCTGGTTAAACACCATTTGGAACCTAATAAACAAGTGGCTGTAAATACAGGCAGCGAGCAGATTCGTCCCCCCTGAGCGGCGCAGCCTCTGCTCTTATTTTTAGCCCAAAGGTGCCTTCAGCGCTACTCTTGTGGTTCAATTTTAAGTTAATTTCTCTGTCAAATGTCTGCAAAGGAAACCGGCAAGGGCAGGGGGCAATGAGCGGGGCTCAGGTGCGGCGTCTGCCTTCTGCTCTCTAAAGAAATCAAGGCGTCCCAGGGGTCTTGGGTAGAACTCGTTCATACCCACCTTCTCCCCACTCCTCCCAGGGGCTCCGCGGAGGGGAGCACAGTAGGGGTTAAGGATGGGGAGTGCCTAGTGTGGCGGACAGAGCACGGGCTTGGGGCCAAAGAAATCTGGGTTCAAATCCAGGGTCTTGGGGCTTCCCTGGTGGTGCAGTGGTTAAGAATCCACCTGCCAACGCAGGGGACCTGGGTTCAAGCCCTGGTCCGGGAAGATCCCACATGCCACGAAGCAACTAAGGCCATGCTCCACGACTACTGAGACTGCGCTCTAGAGCCATGAGCCACAACAACTGAGCCCACATGCCACAACTACTGAAGCCCGCACGCCTAGAGCCTGTGCTCCACAACAAGAGAAGCCATCACAATGAGAAGCCTGCCCACTGCAACAAAGACCCAATGAAGCCAAAAATAAGTAAATAAAATAAATTTATAAAAAAAAAAATCCAGGGTCTTCCATGTTCTGCATGGGTGACCTCAGTCTCTCCAGGCCTCGGTTTCTGTACCTACAGACCAGACATTATCAAACCTACCTCTGAAGATCGTTGTAAAAATTAAATGATGTAATTTATAGACAGTGATGGGCACATATTAGGTGCTCAGTACACATGAATGCCATTCCATCCCCTGTGATACGGTCCTTGAAAGTGATGGTCCCCCACCCTCTCATTAGATGGAAACAGGCAACATATCAAGAAGGTAAAAGAAGCCCAAAGTGCCAACGTGCCCATGGTGCCCGGACCACAGTCATCATTGCTTAACTCTGGAGCTGGCCGGTTGGCATTCAATGCTTCCCTGCTTTGTGCTCTCCTGGAGCTCCTTCATGTCTGAGTTTTGCCTTTTCGCATTAGAACATTAACAACAAAATATACTGTTTCCAGTATTTCCCACAGACCCTGGCCCGCTGCAGGGCGCTGTCAGCGTTAAATAAGGACCAATGGACAGAGGAACAAAGTTGGACCAGCCCTAAAGCCCAGGTCTCCTAATTCCTTACTCATAGCAATACCTTCCTATATCACATGCCTTCCTAAAACACAAGAGGATCTGTTCCTTTCTGGAAGGATGACAAGCAGAGTAACAGACAGTTTGCTGTGACTCTGGGGGGACATTATTCTTTCTAGGCGCCACGGCAGGAAATAAACACATCACTCCAAGCCAAACCCAGCAGAGCCCACGTGACATGGCTTCAGATAACATTCTGCTTGTAGGTTACTCCTTTAGAGGCCTGACATGTTAAATCAACGTGATGAAGTGCTTCCCGTTACACAGTCCCTTTCCAGCTCTCTCTCTCCTGTGGCACAGTCTCAGTCACAGTCATGTGGCCGTCCTGTCGGGGTCCCTCTACCCATCGAGGGAACGCATTGGCTTCAGGGCTCTGGGCTTGTCTGCTTCTCATGCAAAAGATTGACCTTAACAGGAGTCAGGCAATCAGATCAAGGGTTGGGCTGGGGCCAGTTTCCAAGTGCACGCACAGTCCCCTGCACACAGCACTGCTCCAGAGAATGAGTTCAAGAGGCTCAGGCTCCTATTTTGGGAGCCATCCAAACAGAGGAACAGAATAATGGTCCCCAAAGATGTCCACGTCTTAATCCCCGGAATCTGCCACGATTCTTCCATGGCAAAACGGACTTTGCAGAGGTCATTAAGGTTACAGACCTTGAGATGGGGGGATTATCCCGGATTATCCCAGCAGGCTCAATACAATCTCATGAGTTCTCAAAATCAGAGAACCTTTTGTGGCTGAGGTCAGGGAGCTGTGATCTGAGTATGACATGATCCTGAGCTTTGAGGATGGAAGAAGGGGGCCGTGAGCAAAGGGATGCTGCAGACTCTAGAAGCTGGGAACAGCCTCAGCTGACAGCCAGTAATAAAGTAAGAACCTCGATTTTATAACTGCAAGGAATTGAATCCTGCCAGCAACCAAAATGAGCAGGAAATGGATTCTCCCCTAGAGCCTCCAGAAAGGATCACAGCCCTGCTGACATCTTAGTTTTAGCCCATCAAGACCCATGCTGGACTTCTGACCGTAAATTAATAAATTTATCTGGATTAAAACACGAAGCCTGTGGTAAGTTGTTATGGCAGCAGTAGAAAATTGTAGTAATAGTAATTATAATAGAACTACTGATAATAACTATTATTTATTGGCCTCTTACTAATTATCAGGTACTGTGCTAGCTGTTTTGCATACATTATCATACCTAAACCTCAACAGACAGGGTGAGTATTATTACCCCCATTTTATAGTAGCAAACAGAGGCCAAATAATTTGCCCAGGGTCACATGCTGAAACTATAATTCATTTCCAAGTCTGTGTGTCAATAAAGTCCAATCCCACCCTACTACCCTGTGGTGCCACCCGGAATTATGCTTTGCCATAATGTTGGGCAAACTACTATTTTTGCAAGAAACAAAAGAAAGGGAACTGATATTTATTAAATATTACTAGAGGCTACACACCATGTATGGTACTTTACATATCTCCTTTCAATTAACACGATAAACTCCTGCATGCTAAAGTGTTATCTCCAGCTTACAGACGGGAAACTGAGCATGAGAAAGGTTGAATAATTTGCCTGAAGGAACGTGGCTAAGAAGGGAGAGTCATACCCGTGGATTTTGAATCCGAGGCTTCCTTGTCCATAATGCCTAGGATATGAAGACTTGAATGTGATGTCCAAGCTCCCCCAGGTGGCCATCCTCATGGCTTCATGGTAAGATAGGCACTGGATGGAGACCCAAGAGGGAGCCCCGCCCAGGCTCTAACCACAAGCCAAAGGCAACAGGTCCCGCACATCCCACAAGAGGGTGGCCCTGTCCAGCGGCCAGTACTGCTCTCTGCGAGATCATTCCTGGGCAGATGAGGAAGAAGTTGATTAAATAAAGGGAGAGCTCCAATGGGGGCAATCCATAGATACTCACACGCTATTTCAACTCCACCGAGTCCGCTCATTTGCACTTCACAACTAAATTCCTTTAGCTCTCAAGGTTTTCCCAACTGGCTCTAAAGGGGAAATTGGCATTCAACCATCATTAGAGGTAAAGATCCCTTTAGGTTCAGGAACTCCAAGGGCTCTGGGGAGAGTAGGGAAAATTCCCTACAGATGGCCATCGGAAAGCGCTCCCCTTCCCTGTCCGCTGGCCCGAGGCTGCCTGGTGGCCAGCTACTGCTACTCTGTTCCCACCCAGGCCTCTTTGGAACGAGTCCTTAGCAGAGCTTCCTGCTGAGGCCCCCAGGCCTATCCACTTCCCTTTTCTGTCATCTCAGAGAAAATCCCTCTTCTTTCATCTGTGAGCTGAAAGCTCAGTCTCACGTGGTTAGATCCCTGCCACTGGGGGAAATTTATGAGTGTTGCCAGCAAAGTGGCATTCCCTCCCCTGCCAGTGTCACTCCCTGCTTGAAAGACCATGTACTATAAAGGGTGGGAAAGCACATCTCGGAAGAAGCCACAGGGGTGACACAACCTAGGGAACCTCCCAGCACCCGACTCCTTAACACAGGTACCTTCAGACATGGGGGCAACCTGCTGCCTGCTTTCAAAGAGTGGCATCAGGTCTGGGGTTGAGAGCAAAGTCAGCCTGAGAAGAGCCGGAGCAGGAGGTGTGAGGGCGCATCTCACAGGATGTAGATGGAGACCTAGATGGGCTTTCTTTAGCCAAAAGACGGGTCAGCCGGGGCTTGGCGGGCATGGGTCTGACCGGGGGTTCTGAACCTGGAGGCCAGATCCCATCAGGCCGGAGCAGGTGCCTGTGCTGGACTGGAAGCAGATGAGGGGAGTGCCTACCTCTGATTTGGGGACACATCCTACCTGGGAAGGAGAAAAGAGAAAACCCATTCAGAGGAGGGTGACCAGGATGACAAGTGGAATCCAAATGCTGAGAGGGAAGGAACAGTCAGATGAATCTGTGAAACGAAGAAGATGCTGGGGGCTGTGAAATGACAGCGCTTCGGACCTCGGACACGCCGTCCGAGGGAAGAGCGCAAGGCCTGTTCTGTAGGCTCCCGAGGGACAGGCGGAGCTAGGACAGTAGGTGGAAGGCACAGAGAGACAGGTTTGGCTCAACAGAGAGGAAAACCGATGGTCGGAGCTATTCAAAAGTGGACTGCGTTGGGCTACCCTGGTGGTGCAGTGGTTGGGAGTCTGCCTGCCGATGCATGGGACACGGGTTCGTGCCCAGGTCCGGGAAGATCCCACATGCCGCGGAGCGGCTGGGCCCGTGAGCCATGGCCGCTGAGCCTGTGCGTCCGGAGCCTGTGCTCCGCAACGGGAGAGGCCACAACAGTGAGAGGCCCGCGTACCGCAAAAAAAAAAAAAAAAAAAAGTGGACTGGGTTATACTGGGGATCCTTGCCACCATCGAGATTTTGTGAATCTAAGTACAAGCAGACAGGCCAGGTGAAGCACTTGGAGAGTCTGTGGCAGACAAGAAGCAGGTACCCTGGTGAACATGGGCAGTTTCAGGAAAGAGCTGGAAGCAGGTGGCAGGGTCCCAGCTGGGAGGCTGGGTCCAGATTCAGGTCCCCAAGCTCTACGAAGACTAAGACAAGCAAGGTCTGATCAGAGTCCCACGGGAGCTCAGAAACAGTCGGAATAAGAAAGTGAGGTTTCAGACTTGATGACGAGACAGAAACTTGAGCACTGCAATGGCCGTACAGCTGGGGGAGGTGACTCTAAATCAACAGCTCGGCGTTTGGATCTGAGGGACAAAGTAAGACCAGCAGACAAGACTCATGTTGATGCTGAGTCATTAACCTGCTGGCTTGGACTACCTCAGAATGGGATGGAGATTAGCCTGTGGACCCCGGGCTTGCCGCAGGGATCAGAGAACCTGGGGACAGGAAGCCAGCAGGGCCAGTGCACTGTCCTTGGCAAGGAACACTTGTTTAGAACTTCCTTTGTGTTGAGTGAGGCCATCATCATCTCTGCCTTCCAACAGCTTTCAAGTCTGAAGCTCCTCTGGACCTCCCTTGGGTCTGCGTCATTCACTCATTCAGTAGACATTTAGTGAGTACCTTCTGTATACCAAGCACTGTCTTACATGCTGGGGAAACAGCAGAGAACAAAACAAAGGGCTTTTTGCCTGATGGGAGCACTCAGATAATAAGCGAATAGGACCCAGTCTGTCAGATGGCGACAAGTGCTATAGAAAAATCAAAGCAAGGAAGAGAGAGACAGAGAGATGGTGAGCAGGGCATGACCTACAGTAAGTGAGAGAGTGAACCATGCAGACATCTAGGTGAAGACTGTTCTAGGCAGAGAGAACACCAAGGAAGCCAGGGGGAGGGGCTGGTGTGGAGTGAACAAGAGGCAGAGGAGTAAGAGATGAGAACAAATAGTCATAGAACAGTGGGGCAGATCGTGGAGGGCCCTGTGGGAGGGACCCCGTAAGGACTCTTTCTTTTCCTCTGACTTGAGATGAGATGAGATGAGAAGGCACTGGAAGAGTTGAGCAGAGGACTGATGTGATTCAACTTACATTTTAAAAGAATCATCCTTGCTGCCATTTTGAGAAACAAAAGTGACAGTAAGAGAGAAGCACAGAAACTAGTAGGAAAGCTTTACAGTGATCCAAGGGAGAGAGAATATTGTCTCGGAACGGGAAAGCCACAGCGGAGGTGGCCAGGAGTGGTTGGGTTCTGGATATACTTGGAAGGTACAGCAAACAGGATTTGCTGATGGGAAGGGTATGGGATATCAGAGAAAGGTGGGGTCAAGCGTGACTTCAAGGATTGGAACCTAAGTCCAAATAGAAAGAATGGCGTGACCATGTATGCAACAGGGGAGACGGTAGGAGAAGCAGGCTTAGAGGGGCACAACGGGGGAGACGGTAGGAGAAGCAGGCTTAGAGGGGCACATCAACAGTTTGGACAAGTCAAACTTGAGTTTCTCTTAGACATCCAAAAGGGAATGAGGAGTAGGTGTGTACGTTTGGAGTTATGGGGAGAAGTCAGAGTTGGAGATGAGACCAGAGAGTCACCGCATCGAAAGCCATGAAACTGAATGAGATCACTAGGGAGTGGGTGGAGAGAGAAGAGGTCTAAGGACAGAACCCTGGGGCACATCCGTATTCAGAAGTCGGACATACGAGAAGGAATCACCAAAGGAGCCTGAGAGCCCAATGAGGGAGGGCAAGAACCAAGATGGAGTGCGACCCAGAAGCCGAGAGAGAGAAGCGTCGCAAGGAAGAGCGATAGAAAGACTATGTCAAATGCTGCCTGTGAAATGAGACCTGGGGACAGATGACTGGATGAGGCCGTGGGGGCACCATGGATGGGGGTGAAAATCTGATGGGAGGGAGGCCTATCGACTGGGTAAGAGAGGAGAGGAAATGGAGATAGCTTTGCATAAGAATTCTTTTGCAGAGTGTCTCTGCAATGGGAAGGAGAGAAACAGGGGGTTAGCTGAAGAAGGATGTGGGGTTAAGGGAGGTTTTTAAGATGGGAGATCATTCAGATCCACTAGCCAGTAGCGGGGACCATTACCTCAGTGTGAAAAGCCCGCGACACCGGAAAGGTAGAGAGAATAGAGCCCAGTCTCTCAGGATGCTGTTAGGCTGGTGGGACGGATGAAATTCAAATAAGGTTTTTTAAATGTTTGCAAAAATTGGCGGGTGTGCATCAGTGAAGACACTGCAACCCGTGCGTGACTGAGTCAGCATGTGTACCTCTCGCGCTCTGAGAATTCTGGAAGTAAGAGCTTTCCAAACCGGGTGTGGATTCTCGGCTCTTAGAAAGAGGTGAATTTAAAGCAGGATTTAGAAAAAGGGGAGAGACAGCATTTGGTGGAGGAGTGGAGAAGTGTGCTCCAGGCAGGGGAAGGCTAAGAGACGCCAACGGTGCCATTCCCAATAACAGGTGTCACTTTCCTAGCACTTACTGCACGCCTGACACTACTCTAAGTGCTTTCTAGGTAATAACTCATTGAATTCTCATAAAAACATGAGGTAGCAACTACTGTCATCCATGTTACAGAGGAAAAAATTGAAGTACCAAGAAATGAAGTTCTCGCTCAAGGTCATATAACTAGTAAAGGGTGGTGCTTGGATTCAAACCCAGGCAGTCTGGTTAGAGCACAGGCTCTGGCGTCCACCTCTACACCATGATGGAGCCTTCCTGAGCCAACCCCAGTGCTACCCAGAACACATCAGGCTCTGTGGTGTCCCCCTTGCTCTCCAGACTCCTATCAGCTTGGAATAGCCATAGAAGGCAACTGGGTGAGTCAGGACAGAAGGGGCTAAGGGAAGAGGGAAACACATGGGGGACCCTCTGACGGGCTGTCCCAGGTGGTCACCCACCCCCAGTTACGTTGGTTTTCCTCCTGAGTCCAGCACGGTGGCACTACCTCCCGGTCAGGGGCTGGGCACGGCCCCGGCATGGCCCCACCAGGCACCGGCTGAGCCCAGACTGGATGAGTCGGCCCCGCCCTCTGCATCACGCCCCTCGTCGGTGTGGGCTTCAGCGGCAGCGGACCCCCCACAAGCTGATCGGCTCCGAACTCAGCTCGACGGGAAGAAACACACACCAACAAGACACAGAGGGGCTGCTGGCCAGCCCGACAGCTATCGGCAGCCCCCGCCCAGCTATCTGCCCCCGCATCCAGACTAATGAGACCTAAGTGTGACCGCTGTCTTGCCTGCAGCTGAGCTGCGAGGCTGTGGGCGGGATGCGCGGGCCCCGCCGAGGCACACACGTGTCTCCCGCCCACTTGGGCTCACACACACTCAGGCGATCAGCTGAGAGCAGGCGGCAGCCTCTGTGCTTCTCCGACACCTCGGCGGTGGCCGCAGGGAGAAAAGAAACACCCAGACAGGTCTATACCAACAGAGTAAGGAGACTCAGTAGGGCTTCATGTCTTATCTGGCTCAAGCAACTGTGGCCGAATGGGGTCATGGCTTAAATGAGGCAGACGGCTGCCTCCACTCTAAGCTCCCATGAATGGCTGTTAATGAGAACACGAGGATAAGAGGATGCCTCCCAAAGAGTATGAGAACAGACCAAAGGCTAAAGTGTTGTAGCACAGGAGCCCAGCTTGGAAGGGGTCCTGGAGGTACCAGGTCCAACCTCCCACTGACGCTGAACTCTGTCCAGCCCAGCTGTGGGGACCGCGGTATCAGAACAGCCCATTTCACCTGTCGGGTAAACATTTTTTTACATCAAACCCAAATCTCCCTCCATAATTATCATCTCTCCCTACAACAAACCACCCTCCCAAAACTAGAGCTTGCTAATGACTCACTCCCCATCCCAAGACTCTTGTAAACCACTTCACAGAGCTGGAGACAGGCTTTTGAAATTCTGACAAAATATTACCATGCCAGTTCTCTCAAAGCATGTGTGTCTCTGCTAGGCAGGGCTTCATCCAGCAGGACGGAAGATACTGTGGGTCAGCACATGTGTGGAGGGGGCAGAATGAGAGTCCGGGAAAACCAGGCCATTCTAGCACCAATGGACACAGGCAGCCATGTACCAAAATTATTTGGAGATCAGCTCTATGATCTAGGGCTTTTAGCTAGGGAACAAGAGCCACCTCCCTTCTCTCCAATACCCCTGCTTCTGGGACTTTTCCCAGTTTCCTCCTGCAGACTCACCATGACACGTTTAAGAAAACATAATGTTTCCTACTGTCACCTGCCTGTTCTCTTTAGCTCAGCCTGATTTCGTGAGGTCCTGGGTGTCGGCACTCTGGCCCACGGTGGCTTTCCCATCAAGAATGTACTGCTGGGGAACTTCCCTGGTGGCGCAGTGGTTAAGAATCGCCTGCCAGTGCAGGGGACACGGGTTCGATTCCTGGTCCGGGAAGATCCCACATGCCGCGGAGCAACTATACCCGTGTGCCACAGCTACTGAGCCTGCGCTCTAGAGCCCGTGAGCCACAACTACTGAGTCCGCATGCCACAACTACTGAAGCCTGCGCACCTAGAGTCCATGCTCCACAACAAAGAGAAGCCACCGCAGTGAGAAGCCCGCGCACCGCGACGAAGAGCAGCCCCCGCTCGCCGCAACTGGAGAAAGCCCACGCGCAGCGACGAAGACCCAATACAGCCAGGAAGGAAGGAAGGAAGAAAAAGAAAGAATGAATGTACTGCTGGGACTTCCCTGGCGGTCCAGTGGTTAGGACTCCATGCTCCCACTGCAGGGGACATGGGTTCGATCCCTGCTCAAGCAACTAAGATCCCACAAGAGGCGCAGTGAAAAAAAAAAAAGAACGTACTACCAACAGCCTAGGCTATTCAGGACTCCGCCACCTCGGCTGTCCTCTGGTCCTCTGACTGGACGCAATAGGCCAGGCCCCCTTTGTTGCTGCCTGGGACATGTCCTATCCTCTTACTGCCCTCCATGCGAGCTTGCGCAAGCCCCAAACTCTGTGAAGCTCAGCCTCCTCTACCATAAGATGTGTTTACTTCTACCGACCTTGCAGCTTGTTGGGGAAACTGAATTAACACGTGTGTAAGAACATGTTATACACTGTAAACCGTGGCACCAATGTCACCAGGCAGTTGGGAGTCAGGAATCCTGGCACTGCCACAGTGGCCTTTGCCAACTCACTTTGCCTACTGGGACCCCAGTTTTTCACATCTGTGACATGGAGCACCTAGGCCTAATTCATCCCTCACTTCTCAGCAGAAGAGACTATGGCCGGAGCCTGTAGTTCACAAGTGGGTTCTGGAAAGGTTGAGAGAAGATAAACGTCTTCCAAGTATCCGGTGTGGTGCTCCTGGCAGCAGACCAAGCAGCAGGCGAAGACAGATGACTCCACACGGTACACTGGCCTGGATGCCTTGCTAACGGCAGCCAAGTCTCCCTCATCCCTCTGAAGATGTGGTGGCAGCAGGGGTGGGGCAGGAAGGAGAGGAGAGACAGCCTCGTGCAAGCACACATGCGGGCAGACACCCTCATGGACTGTCTTTGACAAAATATTTACTCTTGCAAATACGTATTTTGTACACTTATTGTTATATAAAACCAGTTGGCATTTTTGAGCACTGACCAATATCTGGGAGAAGAGAAATTTGAAAACTGACAGGTCAATTCAAGATTCAAAACTTGCCATTAGATAGCTCATCCTGCAAACATTTCCAAAGAAGTACCCCTATGGGCCAGGCACTGTGCTAGACCCAGGAATACAGACATAATAAGAAAGACACAGATCTCCTAAGGTGATCGTCAGGGGAGGGATCTGTGTCCCAGAAAGCTTTGTGCGTGGATTCCGTCTCTAGATGACAGATGAAGGAGAAAGTCATCTATTTGTCACTAATGTGAAAGACCGACTGATTGCTTATATGGGTGACTCAGTGTGGCAGAGAGATCAAGAGTTACACACTGCTCGAGATCTCATAAATCACATCACGTGGTCACAGTATGAAGGGGAGCCCACTACTCAAAAAAAACCCACAGCGAGTCCTCGGCAAGGCACAGAATTCTGTTGGTATATTTGGATCTTGGTGTGTCCGATATATTTAATACATAGCAGAACAGGATAAGAAAACCAGTGCTTTTTATTCCTCCCCCTTGCCTCCCCCAATTCTTTTATTATCTTCATCTTCATAACATTTGAATGTTCTATGTTTAACATTCTCTCTGCAGGACTTGGAGCTCATTGAGGGAAACCACCTCAGTAAGAAAATGGGAGTTATAAAGTGCTTGGGGTCCTAGTAAGACGGAGTGTCAAATAAATCCAAGCTCTCGCTGCTTCACCTCACAGGGGAAACTTCAACAAGAAAGAGGTTCAATCGCTACAATAACCTGCTGATGTCTAGTGCCACCCACGCTGAGCAGGACTCTGTACCACCCTGAGCGAGCCTTTCAAATCCCCAGGCCTCAGTCTCCTCATCTGTCTGATGGACTTTGTCTGGGTCCTTAGGAAATTATTTGGGAGTAAAAGAATCAAAAAAGAGCAACAGACTACAAAAGCAATAATGATTCCATCTTTCAATTCCTTTGCCAGATAGAACACAATATATTTAATGTGACTGCTGTGATAATGGGATAATCCCAAATGTCTCCAGGGGTGTAAAGCTGCAGTACAGCAAAGAAGAAAGAGAAGCTTTGGAGACAGGTTCGAACTGCAGCCTCTGTGTGACCTTAGATGAGTTATTTAAACTCTCCAAGCCTCTGTTTCTTCATCTATAACACCTGGTCGTTAATTCTGATGTGAAGATTGCCTGAAATATGTGAAACACCTAGCACAGTGCCTGGCAGAGTGGTAATTATTAGGGGGATCATTATTATTTAGCGCTGTGTCCTCAGTGTTGGCACATAGCACTCAATAAATACTTGTTGAGTGGATTCATACATGAATAGTTGAATCCCTCTTTTTACCATCATAGCCAAAACTTGCCTTAGAACCCAATCAGGATCTCCAGCCCCGTTCCTCTTTTCCCTTTTAAGTAAGACAGATAGATGGACATATTCCCTTTCTCCTCCTTCTCCTTTTTCTTCTACTTCTTCCAATAAGTCTACCTCTCGAAGCACAGGGAAGACCAGAAGAAACCTTAGAACAATGACGCTGCACGTGCTCTTGGCGAATCACATCTCGCAAGGGCCGTGGACTCATCCACCCACCCATTCACTGAGTTTGTGTGATATCCTCGCATACGTCAAGTGGCGGGACCTGTGTTACGTGGTCGATCTCCCTTGGAATTCAGAATCTGGTGGGAAAATGCCATAACACTCAGAGCACAACCCAGTAAGGGTGCTGGAACAGGGGAATGGGAGAATGGTTGGAAAGAGATGATCTGACTGCCACCAGCCCCGCCCCCTACTTGCTGTGTGACCTTGGCCAAATCACCACCCCCTCTGAGCCTCCCTCCTCATCTGCGAAATGAGCAGGTTGGAAAATGGAATCCATAGAATCCTTTACGGTTCTAAGATATGATGATGATCCCTTTAAGTCATGGAGGGCTGAAGAGATGGTGAGGGTGGTCTTCTCGGGGCATTTATTAACTGGCGGCTCTCACAGTCATCACTCAGAGGACCCAGAGGGACAGAAGCAAAATCAAAAGACATTTTCAGAAGACAGATGACTGAAACAGGTTGACATATGTGTGAGAGTTTGGGGAATTTATGCGGGCAGCCTCGCCATCATAAATAAAATCCCTTTCCCCCTCCCAAAGCCTCATTCGTTGAGTAAACACCGGACACTGTAATAGACAATTTGGCTGTATCTCCCTCCCCGTGCCTCACTTGAATGAAAACCAGCAGTCCCACGGCAGGGTGGTGGGCTCGCCACCTCTTTCCAAACGTCCACGTTGTCACCAGCTGACAAGCGGGGCGGGGGTTGGAGCAGGCGGGGCAATTTATCTCCGAGATTCCCGGTCCCTCCGTGCAGCCTCACTCCCACAGCCATCTACTCTGAGGCTGGAGGTTTGGGAGGAACCCCAGAAGGATCAAATGTGGGGAGAAGTGACCCGTAGGAAGTGGGGGAAGGAGCAGCAGCCCCTCCCTTTCCTGCGAGCCTCTGGAGGACCTGGGGGACACGTCGCCGTCAACGCTGGTCCAGCCCATCTGTGTGCAAGGCTGCCTGCCACTAAGCACAGCTACTTGTGTCTTCTTGACCTACTTCTCCTCCCATCTCTGCCCTACTCCACATCCCCTCTGGAGTCCGTGTAATTAGCACCTTTCCATCCATAAAGCTCCCGGCTCCCAGGATAACCAAGGAGACAGCAAAACAAGCCCTGGCATTGCTGTTGTGGCTTTTCTTTACTTTCCTCTGTCTTTGCTGGCTTCACTCTGCTTCCTGGCCTCTGGAGACTAGGCCCAGTCTGACCTTGCCAGCCAGCAGGGCCCCTGGCTGGAGATCAGCTGGACGTAGCCTGGCATGAACCAGAACGAGTGCCAGCAGAGAGGACAGAACTGGACAAGCATTGTTCCAAGTGTGGGGATGGGAGCCTGAGGGGCCCTTTGAAGCCCTCCACTGTCGCACAGCAGGCCGGACAGGGATCTGTCAGCTCCACTTTCTGCTTCTCTCCCGGGGGACAAGTGTCAGGAGAGCCGAGGCCGCGAGGAGCTGCCAATTCTGGCTCAATCCCTTTCCGCTTCCCATTAGCCACAAATGGAAATTGATGGGTTACCGCTTTAGCCACTTATTTAGAGGAGGAGAAAACCTCACAGCAAATGCTGAATAACTGGAGGCATCTTATAAATTACGCATCTTAAGGATATGAACTGTTTTACATTGCTGCTAAACAGAATTAAATGAGGTTTTGAAGTTTCAGTAGAAGTGAATGGGGAAGAGGGAGGGAAGATTTTGTTTTTAATTCCTTTTTTCGAGTATGCAGAGTGGTGACCGAAGGCAGGGTGAGGGGAAGAACTGAGTCACTGGTCTTTGTTTCTGATTCCAATCAGCTGCCACTGTATACGCACGGAGAGACGTGCCCATGTACCCACGACGGAACACGGAGTAACTCGGGGACCTGCAGCTCAGCCTCTGGCCCACGATGCCTGGCCTTGCCAGGGCCTCCTGACCACCCACACCACCATCATGCCCATCTCTGGGACCTTAGAACCAGTCCTAATTGCAAGTAGAGGAATTCGGGAGCTTGAGGCCAAGTCCTTGGGATCCTGCATCATAATCTTCATTCTAAATCATCCTCTAACCCTTTCAGGTTCAAGTTTAGAATCCTGCCTCACTCACAGGTCCACTTTCCCCCCTTCCCACCCCAGTCTGGGCAGAGGGGCTTCACGTGGGCCCCCGTCTGGATAACTTGCCTGGTGTTTGGGTCCCTCTAGGGCTGTTGCTTGGCCTTGCCCGGGGTTCCTGCCATTGGACTGATCTTCTTGTGACCAACACACCTGCCTGGATTTCTCAATGCTGTGCCCCACCTGTCTGTCCACAATGACTCCCTTCCCTATACACATGTACACACCCCAATCCCTGATACCCCACGTCTATCCCAGGCCATCAGATGACCACACATTGTCTGCTGGACTGGACTGTGTCTCCTTGTCTCTACAGCTGGGGCCGTGTCCCCAGGACCCGGATCAGCAGGCAGTGGCCCAGCCTGAAGTTAAGGAGCTTTGCTCAGTCTTGGAGGTGTTGGGGGACAGGGGAGGCAGTCGATTTCTCAGGCACTCCTGGACCCCGGAAAGAGCCAAGTCTTCCGCCAGGCACGGGGACGCTGATGGGGCCAGTGGCGGCAGTGCCTGCCCACACCCAGAACGGGCACCCCCATGACAGCAATGACAAGGGAGGGAGCTGGTGGACACACGACACTGAAGTGCCCTGTCCTTCCTCTCCAGAACCAGGGTAGGGTGAGCAGACACCAAGGCAAAGGCCCTGACAAGCAGCTGGGTCAGGGGCACCAAGAACACTTCATCTGAGCACACCCTCCAGGAAGCCTTCTTGGATTGATCAGAGGAGAGAAGAGATGATCTCTGCTCTGCTCTCTAGCCCCTGGATTTGGAAGCCCCATGGCCATTCCCACCCTCCTTCACCTACAGCTGTGACCAGCTGAGTCCATCACAGACTGCAAAAGGCACTCAACATCGTTTTTCTCATCACAAGAGGAGCTGGGCAGCTTGAGCAGATTGTAGCTGTCAGCCTGTCGGCTGCCTCACCACCACCACCCTTGTCCCAGCCAAACTCAGGGAGGGCAGAGTGCAGGGTCAGATGTCCCCTGCGGACACCTGGGGTGTGGAAGGGGCATCACCCAGGGCCGGGCTGCCTCCAGGGTGCCGTAGGGGCAGCACTTACCAATCCTCAGGGAGTGCGGACTGCAGGCAACCATCACGAGCCACGTGGGAAGCAGCACCAAAGGCGCCGAGACGCGGGGCATCTTCTATAAATCCTCATGGAGCCCTCTGCTGGTCTGGGCATGACATAACTCTGCGGGAGAGTGAGGGAGCACGTGAGTAAGAGTCCTATTGGCCCAGGGGCCCAAGCTACCACCCACACAGCCTCTGTGGAGAGGACCAACACTCCCTCCACGAATCGCTGTGCCTGTAGGGGAGCTCCAGGCCGGCTCCAGGCCTCTGTCCTTCCTGCCTCTGCCCAGACTCACAGAAGCCTCAGGTTCTAAAGCCATCCTCCACCCTGACCGCCATCAAATCAGGGGTTAGGAGGGTGTGACTGTGGTTGAATGATTCATAGGGCTCCACTTTTTAAAAAATGTCTAATTGGGGATGAAAACTTTCATCTGCTCTTAAGAACAGGAGCCATGGGTGAGCAGAAAAGGAGTGGGTGGGAAGGTTAGGCCATCGTCCCGGGCACATCACATGCCCTGCTCTCTGGGGAGTGATGTTGGGGGAGTGATGGGTTCCAGTCCAGCTCCGCCACTTGCCAGCTGGGTGGCTTTTCTCGGTCACTCAACTCCATTTCCCCTCAGGTAGACTTGGCATAACAACACGTGCCTGGATGGGTTGAACTGAGGCCGAGGAGAACACAGGAGAGGCCTGGCCTAGAGCAGGGGCTACATAAATGTCAGCTCCTCCCTGGCCCAGATGGGAGAGGTCGCTTCTCAGCAAATACTGAGGGCAGAAGCGCACATCCCAGGTCGTCAGCTGGTTTCCACATCTGCTGAAAACTAACCCCTCTCCATCCTTCCTCCACCAGCCCCTCTCCCTCCTAAGTCTGGGGTCAAAGCCAGAACCTTGAAGGAGCTGCCTCCCTGCAAGGCAGCATGGGTATTGTCCCTCCCTGAGACCTCCTGGCACCCTGAGATCAGAGTCTGCAGGCCACCAGCCCTGCCCCATCACTGGGGTGAGGGAGAGGCTGGTGAATATGCAAATATGCTAAACCAAGGTCACCTTTGGTTAGGAGACTAGTATTAAAGTGATTCATCCCCCCACCTCCAGACAGACAATCCGATAGAAAAATAGGCAAATGACTAGAACAGACACTTTGATAACGGTATATCAAAAGCTCTTGGAGCACACTTGGAAAGGTATTCAGGAAAATGCAATTTTTAACTGCAAGGAGATATCATTATACACCCACCAGAATGACTTAAAAAAAAAAAAAAGATACTATCAAGTGTTAGCAAAGATGTGGAGCAACTGGAACTCTTCTACTGTGTCAGTGGGAATGTAAGTCAACGTAACTGTTGTGGAAAACTGGTCTATTAGAGCTTTACACATACCCTAATGTCCAGCAACTCTACAATAGGCATTTCCAGTAGAAATGCATGTATACACTCAGCAAAGACATACTAGAACGTTCACAGCAGCACGCTTTGGGTTTGCCCAAACTGAGGGAGAGAGACATTGTCCATTCATACAATGGAATCTTACATGGAAATGAAAATGAACAATCAACAACTCCATGCACCTGTGTGGATGGATCTCACAAACATAACGTTGAGTGGAAGAAACCAGGTACAAAAGAGTATTTACAGTATGATTCTATCTATAAAGAGTACAAATGCAGACAAAACCATTGTGTGCTGTAAGAAGTCCAGCTAGTGATGACCCTTGCAGGCGGGTGGTGACTAGAAGGGGACACAGGGGGTCTTCTAGAGGTGCTGATGACATCCTGTTTCTTATTCCAGGTGCTGAGCAAAGTGTGCTCAGTTTGTGAAATCTCGTCGAGCTGTACATATCTGATGATAATGTTCACTTTTCCGTATGTGTGTTTCACTTAGTAAAGGTTTTGTTTTATGACAATCCCCCCTCCCCACAGAAGCTCGGTGTTGCAGCCTGACCCAGTACCTCGCAGCTTCCTGCACACAACTAGGCCCCTCTACCTGCAGTGTGCTCCTCTCCCCCCAACCCCTGCCATGTGCCAGGAGCGGGTGCCTCTCTATGCCATCCCAGCAGTGCCAGCTTCTCAAGGGCCAGGACTGTTTCCAGTTTACTGCTGTATCTCCAGAGGTTACTTATACAGAACAGGTGCACAGGAGATATTTGTTCAATGGATGGAGAGTCTCAAGCCACTGCCTGCTATAAGGAGACAGAGGAGAATAAAGGATAAAGGATTGGACTGCTGCAAACCTGAAACTAAAAGGACATTGTAAATCAACTACACTCCAATAAAAATTTTTTTAAAAAAAAGGATAAAGGATTGGAGCAAAAGCAACTCTGCTGTTGGCAAATCAGGCCCAGAATCTGTCCCTTAATCCATGGGTGCTGATGCAGGAAGAGATGAAAGCAAACACAGTCTCCAGGGAAGCTTGGCATTCTTACTCGTTACGGGTAAAGTCGACTGTTCAGTGACTGTCTCCCCACTAGAATTCAAGCTCGACGGATGTGGGACAGGAACAGAAATCCTGTTTGTCTGTCTTCTCAGGGCCCAGAACGGTGCCTGGCATATATTACAGCCTCAATAACTACTTGTTGAGTGGCGAAATGAATGGATTGTCAAAGAGGAAAGAACTGTAAAAATCTGGCTAGGCTATATAAAAATAATACTAAATATAATCATTTCTGTCAAATGCCTTCCATTTATGCCCAGTCAGCCCGCCACACAATAATTATTATGCAGACCGCTAAATACGTGTCAGACTAGCCCGCGTAAATTGTATTTGATGACAGAACTACACTTAATCCATGCAGGCCTGACAGTCATTGTTCATGGCCTTAAAGGCTGGCTGATCCTGGAGACCACATGTAAGGACAATGGCTGAGGTTTTGGGCTGCTCTTGGATACAAAGATGAGAAATAATCTCCTCCCAAACCTACAGGGATAAAAAGAACGATCATGCCACATGTTTGTAAGGCACAAGGGTTTGCAAAATTCTTTCCGTAGTCTTTATCTTATTTAATCCACAGAACAAGCTCTATTATTGACAAGGAAGCTGAGCTCAAGAAAGGTGCCTAGCTCAAGGTCAACACAGCCCTTACGAGGCAAAGCCAGGGCTAGCCAGGTCTCTGACTTCGCTGGGTATTCTTCTGTCACTTACCTATCTGCATATGAGAGCAGATCATGAAGCTTCCAGATTCTTTAACAAAAAACACAAAGAAATTTGAGGCCTTATTTTCAGTTTAATGTTTAGACGAATCTGGTCTTAGAACCTAACTGTGCAGCCTTTATTAACTGAAAATAATTTAATAATTTAGGAATAAAAAAAGAAATTTTCTAGAGGTAGAGCACCTACACCCTCTTCCCACTAACATCACTCCTGGGGAATTTCACCTCCACCCACGAGTTATTTCCACCTGCACGGTGTAGCTTCTAAATCAGCATCTCAAGCCCAGAATCAAGCCCAGAACACCTGCACTGAGACGGCTTCCTCCTGAAACCTCCAGCTGGATTCCCCACAGCATTTCAGACACGCCTCATCCTAAGGAGGAGGTCTCCTCTCCCCCGCTCCCGCCATCTGCTTCTCCTCCTACGTCCTCCTTCTTAGTGGGTGGCACCATGATCCACTAGTCGCCCAAGCCAGAAAGCTGAAAGGCACCCTAGAGCTCTGCTCCCCACATCTACTCAGTCAGCAAGTCCCAACAGCCCTGCCTCCATCACCACCGACCCGCCGCAGTCCAGACGTCCGCCAGCAGCAACCGGGACTCTGCAACAGCAGCCATCTTGGTCGCCCTCCCTCTGGCCTTTCCCTCTCCATTGGTTCTCTGCTGAGTGGTCAAGGGTTCTTACCCAAATGTGAACTTGATAATGACATACCCCCGCCCCAAAGTCTTCCATAGCTCTCCACTGCACTGGGGATCAAAAGCAAATTCTTAACTCCAACAGATAAACCCTTCATGATCTGCCTCCTGCCTTCCTGTCTCTACCACCCACCCCACTGCACCGGACCTTCCACGGAGCTCCCTCAGCACCCACCCTTTGCCTGTGCCCAGACTGCAGTCTCACCCCGTAATGGCCCGAAACTGTGACTTCCAGGCTCACCGCATTACCTCCTCTCTGAGGCTTTTTGTGATCCCTTTCCCATCTGCTGCCACCACATCTTGAACATTCGTCATTAGGGCACACACCCTGCTTATGACGATGCTGCCTGTCTCCCCACAGAACGGTCAGCTGTGATGCAGGGGCCGTGGCAAGCACCAAAACACTATCCGGCACACGGTACGTGCTCTACTGATATTGGCTGAATGAAATCAATGAACAGATGGTGTCAAAAAGGCATTTTCTGAGTTTACACCAAGATGAAGTAAATTCCCAGTCTGGGTTGTACATTTTGTATATTCGCTGTGGTTAATACAAACAATCTAAGCAGACAGAATGTTCTAGATAAAGGCAAAGGGTCATCACATCAATATATGTTGAAAAGGGGAGGGAAGCATTTACTGCCCTTTTCTTCTGTGCCTGGGGCTTGGACTGACCGTCACAGTTAAGGACATGGGTTTGAGTCCTGCACTGCCATGTAGTAGCTATACACCATGGGCAAGAGAGTTAACTTCTCTAAACCTTGATTTCCTCATTTGTAACATGGGAGTGATAAAAGTACCCTCGCAGAATCATTATGAGGAATGAGGATAAAATGTGTATCCTGAGCTGCTCGAAGTGATTAACTGTTCATGACTATTATTCTAACCCTATAAAATAGTATTGCACGCCCACTTCACAGATGTGGAGGGTGAGGCTCAGGGAGGCTCGGTCATTTATCCAAGGTCATGCAACTAAAGCAGTAGCGCTGAAGTTCAAATTCAAGAGTCTAACCATGTGCAATCACAAATCCCAGTCTCCTTCTTCAGCTAGAGTTGACTATGGAGGCACTGGCAGAATTGAAGTCCAAAGTGGGCATAAAAATATGGCTTCTGATTTCTGAGGGTCTCTGACAGTCCCCACCTAAACGGAGCCAGTCTTCAATCCTGTGCTTTAGGTAACTCAAAAGGCAGAGAGAGTCTAAAAACAGAACTTTGCCATGCAACTGAGGACGCTGTTCTTGACATCCTAGGGCAGCCATGACAGTCCTAACAAGTGCAGATTAAGGCCCAACGTGGAGGGAGGCCAGGTCGGATCTGCTGTGGTCCTTATGGAGGAAATCTCCAGAGCAGCTCCACCTCTCAGAGCCCATTTCCTCATTGGTAACAAGGGAATATCGATGCCTATCTCACAAAGTGATGAGCACCAGAAGAGCAGGGAACACATTAGAATTTTCCACCTGCATCACCGGTGCCTGGCACAGGCTGGCCCACAGTATGCACTCAAAAAATATCTGTTGAAATAACGAAAGAATCCAATCAGGTAATATATGTGGAAAAGGCTCTGTGGGCATGAACTATTTCCTTGCGAGTTACTTTCAGAGTCCTTGCCCATAAGGAACGTACAGTCCAGGTGCAATTCCTCCAGCGAACAAGCTCAGCTCTCCTGCTCTGAACCTCTAGCCAGCACAGGCAGCATCTCACCGCTCGCTGATCACACGCTGATCGCATGCTGCCCCGTGAGCGCTTGAAAGACGTGCTGCGGAATCAGACTGGGGGTCGAGGCTTCTTGGGTCTCATCCCTGCTTTAGCATTTACCTGCCTGGGATGTTTCTGGACCCAAACACCAGAAATGAGAGGTCCCCACTTTCTCCAGAGGGGGAACCTAATCTCCATTTTTGCAGTATCTCAAGACTCCTCAACTTCCTCAAGCTAGAAGATCCGCCCACGTCTCTTTCAGACCTCAATATCTGTGACTCTCTCTCTGGTACTTGTAGTTTGAATGAAGCCCCATGAGGACAGGGCCTTCTCCCTCTTATTCACTGTTACACCCCCAGCACCTAGAACAGTGCCCGGTGCAATGCAGCTACGAACAAACATCGACAAATGCGTGAACGAATGAATGAACGGCTATTTAACTTTGCACGTATTTATGCCTTCTCTCTGTTCCAGATCATACGCTCCTGTAAGGCAGGGGAGCACCTCTCTCAGGCACGTATCTTCCTGACACATTTGCTATGATGCTTATCCCAAGGAGAAGCTCCACGAGTGTGTGCTGACTCCCGACCAGCACTGGTTAACACGCACAGACAGGCACCTCCCGCAATAGGCCCTGTGTTCCGCGGTGAACGGTGTCTGGACTCCCCGGCCCCAGTTGTGCTAGATGGCCTCTCCTCTCCTGACTTGTCAACAGTCCCTCCGCTGGTCTCTCTCGCCCCCATAGGGCTATTACACCATTAATCGTGATTTTCCAGGGTGGGTCCGAGAGGAGGCTGACAGCAACCAGACAGTGCTTGGTGGCGAGAGGACAGAGGAAATCAGAGGGGCAGCCAGATTGATTACAGGTTTCCTCTCAGCTCTAGGCAACAAGATTTTGATTACTCCTCATGACGCTCCAGGCTCCTCAAGACAAATGCACGTGGGCTTCTCTGCCCTTCTGACTACTCTGACAGAGAGAAACTCCCAGCAGCAGCCAGCAGCCTCAATGGCATATGCAGGCAGTGAGGAGCGGCACCCCAGGCCCTGTGGCTTCCTTGGGGACAGTCATCCTCTGTGACCTGATACAGCTGGGCAGTATGCGTAAGCATCCTGTCTCCCTGGCAACAAGCATGCGATGATGCCCAGACTCAGATCCTGTCCTGGGAGTCAGGGGCCTAGGTGTTCACTAGCTCTGAGCTGCTCTGAGCCTCTCTGAGCCTCAGTTTCTCATTCTGTAAAATGAGGGAATCAGACCAATGATCTCCAAGGTTCTTTTAAGCTCTGAGAGTCTGCATTTCTAGGAATTGTACTTTATGATAACAGATAACATTTACTAAATATTTACTTTCTATATGCAAAGTACTATTTTAGACTCACTGCTCCTCAGAACGCTGCGAGGCAGACCCTCATTCGCCCCCTCAACCCCGGCAGACAAGGAACCCAAAGGTGGAGAGGTCGAGTGGGACTTGCCAAGGTCACATCGACAAATGTGACCTTGAAGTGCAGGGGCTGGTCCTGCCCAGGCCTGACTTTAGGGGAGGACATTCAGGGAGCAGGGCCACTGCACGTATCTGCTAGCACTCAGGACATGCGACTAGGGAAGCTGTTCCCAATTCTCCGGCACTAATGAGTGAGCTATGGGGGATCCCAGTCTGTCTTCCTCTCCAAACCACCTCCCGTGTATATTTCAGACCAAAGCCCTCAATCCACCTCTAAACAATGTTCCCCTTCCAGGGGCCAGAGCAGACGTCTCTGGTTTCCAATCCCGGCTGTCACTCTGCATCCTTAAGCTGATTACTTAACCTCTGAGGGCTTCACTTCCACAACTATAAACCATGGGTGATGAGGTCTCCCTTGAAAAGCTGTTGCAAGAGATCTCAGGTGTAATGCAATCAGTGACTGCAACTTCCTGTCACTCTCTCATCCCATCCTAGGCACCCCTGACCGCATCCACATCTTCTCCGAATGAGACCACCTGCCACGCCTCTTGCTAATATTAATCCACAGCCCTCTCACCTCCAAAATGTTGCTCCAAGTCAGCCCCATCCAGAAGCTTTCCCCAAAGAGCCAGCCCTCCTTCCTCACTTAGACTCAGCCTGGCACAGGAGCAAAGGCAGGGGCCGGATATGGAGAGCCGTGTGACCTTGGGCCCATCTCTTAACCTCTTGGGGCTTCCATTTCTTCTTCTGTGAAATGGGGAAATTACACTCCCACCATCTACCTTACAGGGTTGCTAAGAGGCTCAAAGGAGACAATGGCTGGAGAATTACTTTGCAGGTGAGTGAAGTGCTTTCTAAGAAAAATGGTGTTTGTTGTTCCTTTACGCCAGACTGGCCAAAACATATAAAAAGACTTAATACTGCTACATGATTTACACTTCATTCATTCAACAAATATTTCTGTTGTGGCAGGGTCCAGGCCCTAGGATACAGTCCCTGCCCTGGTGGAGCTTATAGTCTAGGGAGGAGACATTAATCCATATCCAGGGAGCTAGATGCCATAATGACAAATGATAGAGGAAAAGTACAGGCTGCTACAGTGTGTGTGGCGGGGTCCACATGGGGCCAGAGGGGAGGGCTTTGTTGAGGACGAAATGTTTGACTTGAGTCAGCCAGGTCCTTTGAAGGGGGCAGTGGGGAGCAGAGCCAGACAGAGGAAATAACACAGCACAGGAGACGAGAGGCTCTGGTGGGATGCAGCGCCATTAGCGTCGGAAATGGGAGGAAGCCCACGAGGATGGAAAGCCGAGAGCATCTTCTCTACGTGACTGTTGCGCTTATGTGTCTCTCTCATTAGGCGTCCCCAATCTCTCTCTGTCCCCAAGTCCAGGATAAGGCTCTGCATCTAAAGCCGATTACCATCCTGAACCTCGTGCTGGACCCAGCATCCTTCACAGAAAAGGTGAGGAGGCCACAGCATCCAAATCTCCTCTCTGCCACAAAGGAGGTAGTTAGAGGTGAGAAGATAGAGAATTAATCACCAGTCGAGGTGAGCCAGGAGAGGTGGGAAGAGGACCACTGGGTCGGATGTGGAGGGCAAGACTGGCTCTGGACGATGAAAAATGTCCCTGGCATTTACCTGAGGCCACCGGGCTGGGCCCTGGGGAGCCAAACTACTAGCAAAGACCATGTGAGCTGAGGCTTTGAAAGAAAATAGCTCAGTGCTGGAGCCATTTGTAACACATTTAGAGCAGAGAGACCTTGCAGGAGCGTCCACAGAGGAAGAGAGAGTGAGTGGGGAGAAAGATGCAGAGAGAAACTGCTTTTAAGGACAGCATTCTAGTTACCTCCAGATAAATAACAGCCCTCCCTCCCCTGCTTGGGATCTGTGTGGGTGTTTGGGAGGAAAGGGGCTGCCCTGCAGAAGCCTTGGAGTGAGGCTATGTGCACTGCAACCTTCCATAAAGAGATGTGGGAAGAGCTGGGTTATGCAGCCTGGAGAAGACAAGGATGGGGGTGGGAGATGTATCTGAATTTAGCCATCTATAGTCAGAGATGGGTTATTGTAGACTCACAGATGATGGGATGCAGACAATCTCCAGCCTCACTGAGGTCAGAGCCAGAGGAAAGTGCTCTGTTATTGATAAGGAAGGAAGTCCTGGCCTGAGAGCATCTGGGTCACAGCCATGAGCTCCCTTCCCTTGGCCTGGCTCCATCTCGCCCACACGGTCACCTCATGTACACACTGGCCTTTTTGGTGTCTCAGACGTCATTGGCAGAAAGTAAGGCCCTGTCTTTTTTTTTTTTTTTACTTGATTTTGGTTGCACCGGGTCTTACGCATGCCGCAACTAAGAGGCCTTTAAAGCCCCAGCCAGAGCAGGTGAGAAGGCAGCTATCCCAAGGTTCACACATTCCTCAGGGAGGCCCAGGACTAGCCCCTCTCCCCCAGCACTCCCAGGGGTGGGAGAAGGGAGGGGGTAAAGAAGATAGGAAAGCTAGATATTGCACAATAAAGATCCATAGCAAAATAAGTGGTGTCCCCCTCAGATTGCAAAGTGATAGACTTATTCCACTGGTGTCACCCAAGCGCAACACAACCTCTGGGAACTGCCTAAGAGCCCACACAGAGTCCCCTTCAGCCCTTGCCCGCACCCAGCTCCATCAGCACTGACAGGCATCTGCCTGGCACCAGGCTCTGCGTGGGGCGGAGGACAGAAACTGCAGCTGGCCAGCTGCCCCCTGCAGAGAAGGTTCTAGAACTGCAGTTGGGGTAGGAGGCAGACTTGCTTTTCATTCTAAAGTGTTCTCTACTGTTTGCATTTTAAGCTAAGAGGTTGGATGGCTTTTTCAATTAAGAAATCTAGTTAATAATTTAAAAAACAATATAGAATCCCAGCTTTCTCAATGACTGGCTCCAAGACCTGGACCTGTTACTTAACCCCTGAGTCTGGGCCCCCTCCTCCATAGAGGGAGGCTAATCACACCTCAGGTTCAAGTGCTCAGTGACTGCTGGGCCTGCTCAGGTCCCTCACAGCCTCTCTGGACCACCTGTCACTGGTCCAGGTGCTCTGGCTGCCAGGACAGTAAGAGCCAAGCCGTTGCTCAGAGGTGATCCTGGAGAGTGTTCTCGAGCCACAGTTCCCTCCCAGCTACAGTCTAACCCCAGCACCTCCTCCCCCCTTGCCTCCACGGCTACTGCCCCCAAGTCTACCTGCAGTTTCCATGCTTACCCACCCCGCCCCCTGACACATTCAAACACATTCACAGCTCTGGTTCTTAGCAGGATCCCAGGTCCTGGGTGAGAGGAGGGTCCTCCCTTGGAAGGAGAGATGGGGAGGAGGATGGGGGGGGGCCCTCTATGTTGATCCGATCTCTGAGGGGGTCAGGGATACAGACAGCACCCTCTCCAGGAGCCACCCTGGGCTTCTGCATTAGTCACAGGCCACAGAAGCTCTCACCCAGCCTGTCAAAGCCCCATCACCTTTCCTCTGTCGTGGCCTGGGGATGTCACAGAAACCGGAGGCAGAGCCAGCAGAGTCTTTGGGTTGAAGTCCGGAGGCTGAAGGCTTTTCACCTCCCTTTGCACATTCTCAGGGTGACTTTCAGGAAATCCTTGACTTCCTTAGCTTAGCAAAGGGGCTGTCCCTGCACTCAACACTTCCCCCGCCACAGGGCCCTTGGTGAAGGGGCACGTAAGCACAAAAGCCCAGCTCCAGCTGCCAGGAGAGAGACAGGCTGTGAGTACCACTTGGGTGGGGCACACTTCCCAGATCCTGGCAACCCTGCTGCACTGCACCAGCATCTCTGCACACTCTGGGCCCACCCGGCTCTGTGCTGGGTACTAATGGGCTGTGAAAGTTCTCAGATATGCTGACTGCCCTCAAGGAACTTACTGGAAAAGTCAGATGTCCTTGTCGGAAAAGTAAGTTAAGCGGCACACCTGTAAACTCCTGATGCAAGAAAGCAGTGGAGCATGGTTCTGTTACTCAGATTGTTGAGAGCTCTTATCGTGATGATCGCTATTATTGTCCACAGCCACATCACCAGGATTTGGGGGGACTGGTATCTGGGTACAGATTTCCCATTAGTGTGGATGACTGTGAGTACTCTGTGACTGCCAATAGATTAAGCCTCTTATCACTTTCAGCTGGAGAAAGCTTTGAAGTGCCTCACCCCACAAGCCAACCTAACATCCTGCTATCAACTGGCATCTGGGGCTGGGGGCACCGAGTTGATCACTCGTCCTTATGGCGCTAACCCAGCGTTAATGGTGCAAGTGAATTACAAACAAGGCCCACCTGCCATGCTCAGTAACGAAACATGGCAGGGGGGTAATTGTCCAGAACTTGAGCACAGGGGGACACAGCAGGCGTGGAACACATGAAAATGTGGAAGGGCAACCACCTAACGCTCCTTCTCCCGCTCAGACCCAAGGAGAAGCCAGCAGGCCAGGGGAAAGGAACGCGGGTGCCAGATGGGGAAGGCTCCAGAAGAACAGATCTTCCAGACGACCACGGCTGGCCGCCCAGCACAGCTGAGGGGAAGGGGAGAGCATCCGAGTCAGCTCCACGCAGCCTGGTGTGCCCGTGGGAGCTTGGAGGCCGAGGAGGTCCAGCATCGCTCTGGGCCGTGGCTGGGCGTCCCACCCCACAGGAAGGCAGCCTCTTTGTTTTTAACCTCCCCACCCAGGAGTGACTGGGGTAGATGATGGCCTCACCCAGGCTGGTGGCATGAAGACCAGTCGCTTGTTCATTCATTTGTTCATCTCCATGCTGAGTATGCATTCACTAGTCATCAGCTGCAAGCGGAAAGAAAGCTACCATGACACAAGACGTTCTTTCAAGGGGAAACAGGCACAGACATCAGTCGCCAGGCGCAGGCTGGGAAGTGCAGTCACAGAGCCAAGGTATAAGGCAGGGCTGGCATGAGGCAGAGGGCGCTCAGTGCTGCCCAGGCATGGTCGGAAACAGACCCTTACACTGGTCTTGAAGGATGGAGATACACAGCCCATACATGCATATACTATATACCACACGTGCAGGTACATACACGTACACACATATCCTCAGGTTTTAGGCATCTAAATGGGAAACATGCGGCCCAGGGCTCACACAGCTCCACTAAGTTCTCAACACGCTCTGAGACCAAAAGGAAAAGGACAAACTCAGCTACGCAGCAGACGGCAGTCCTTGTCTTTGACCATCTTCACTGTCTACTGCAGGCAAGAAAAAGGCTAACCCCTTCACCTTCTCCCTCACAGCTGGGGAGGTTTGCCGATGGCCCGGGAAGTGACTTTGTAGTCGGACTTTCCGCCTGGCCTGCTTGAAAGAACAGCCTTCTTCCTCCTGCTTCCCGCCTCACGAAAGGTCAGACCGTGGAGAGGCGCAGTGACACTTCAGGAAGCCATGAGAGTAGCGGGCAAGTGCATTACCTCCGGAAGGCTGGGTTCCAATCCCACCTCCTTCATTTACTAGCCATGATCGAGACAGTGACCTCTGAGTCTTAGGTGCCTCATCTATAAAATCCTGATAATAACTGTACCTACCTCACAGGGCTGCTGGCAGTTTTAAGTGAGAAATGCATGTCAAGTGCTCAGCAACAGTGCCCGGTACATAGTTAAGCCCTCAATAAATATATTCTAAATATTCTTCATGACGGCATCCCATCCCTGCTACCCGGAAGCAAACAGCTCTGCTGAGTTCGACCCACACATCTCATCCAGCAGAGAGCATTTCACCAGCACTATTTCATTCGTTCAACAAGGATCAACTGAGCACCTCGTGTGTGGGAGGCATGAGGTCTTGGGTAAAAATACAGGGTCCTTGTCCTTGAAGCATCTATGAAGGATAAGAAACCCACCTGTGTCCTGCCGAACTGTATACACGAGCAGTCGCGCCCACGTATATTCACACGCTTCTGTGCACACACAACCCCTGCCCCTGGAAGCCCGTCATCTATCGATACGTTTAAAGCACTATTATCCCCACTGTAGGACGTGATGGTTAGTAAAGTCTAGGCAGCAGACAGCACAGGAATAACTATCCTCTGTGTTCTGGAAGCGGAAACTGAGGCTCAGAGAAGATAAATGCCTTGTCCAAAGACCAGGGGAAGGGTGTGCCGGGAGCCAACGTTACCGGGCTTGCACACGCCGTGCGTGTGCGGTGAGCTGGCCCCTCCACGTGGTTACTTCATCAAGCCCCACGACAAGCCCATGAGGCCTGGGTCTGGGCCCTCCTGCAAAGATGAAGAAACAGAAACACAGCAACGTAATTTGCCAAGGATCACAAAGCCAACATGCGATGGGCCAGGAGGCAAACAGTTTTGTCTCCCGCAGGCCCAGCAGCCCGTGCTCCGATCGCCAGCAAACACTGGTGGCGGGCCTGCGTGCACCAGGCATGGCGCCCGGCCAGGCAACGCCGGGTCCTCTAGGTGCCCCACGCATCCCCTGCACGGTCCCACTTTGGGACCTAGAACGTTCTTCCCCCAGAAAAATTGACACACGCCCTCTCCTTCTTCACGTCTTGACTCAAATCTCAGAGTCTCAGGAGGCTTTAACCTCCCTGCTCTACTTTCCCTTTCTTTACGCAGCACTCACTGCCCCCTAACGTACATAATTTTCTTATCCGTGACGTTTCTTAGTTGTATGGGTTGCTCCTGTACATGCTTGCGAAAATGTAAGCTCCCGAGAGCAGGGATTTTGTCTACTTTGTATTTATGTATGTATATATGTATGTATGTATTGGCTTCATTGGGTCTTCATTGCTGCCCGCGGGCTTCCTCTAGTTGCGGAGAGCGGAGGCTACCCTTTGTTGCGGTGCGCGAGTTTCTCAGAGCACAGGCTGAGTAGCTGTGGCACACGGACTTAGTTGCTCCGCGGCACGTGGGATCTTTCCGGACCAGGGATCGAACCTGTGTCCCCTGCATCGGCAGGCGGATTCTTAACCACTGCGCCACCAGGGAAGCCCCGTCTACTTTGCTCTTTATGTGTCCAAGCACCTAGAACGATGCCTGCCATGTAGTATGTGCTCGACACATGTGCTGAAGAACTATGAGAAACGCGTGAACAGTAAGTGGGTACTGGGATTAAACACTCACAGTGCTGACTAAGGCTGCGGCCACCAGGAGCCTCCCGGGTCTGCTGGGGGGAGGGTGGCGTCAGGAACTTGTAGATTCGACACCTTCCTGTTGATCAGAGACAGAGGCCTTAGAAGCACCCTACTTACAAGGTTCTCGCAGCAAGCGAGGTGAGAAGGACGTCAGAGAATTTCAAGGCATTCTTGCCCTGGATTCAAGGAGAACCCAAGGCCGCCACTGGCTGCGCCTGAGCCCAGCTGAAGGCTAGGAACCAAGCTCCGCTTATCAGCACATCCTGAAGGAGGGGCCTGGAAAGTCGAGGGAGACTAAGAAAGCAAAGGCATGATGCAGAAGACGCATCCAGGATCTCGGAGCCGCAAGGGACCTGGGAGATCACCCAGCACAGAATCCTCACCTCACAGACACCAGAATGAGGCTCAGAGACGGAAAATGACTTCCTCGAGGTCAAGAATCTGTGCCAGAGCAGGTTCTAAAACCCGAGTCTCCTGGCTGCTGGATCAACGCCCTTTTCATGGTGGGTAGCACTTACTCATTAAAATGTTTTTGTTTGTTTTGTTCTGTTTAACTGTCTTCCACAAATCAGCTCTCTCCTTGGTAGTAGGGACACAAGACAGTGTGCAAAACAGATAAACACACAGGTAGCCATCAAATTCAAACACCAAGTGCATGGTGTTATCATGGAGGAAGTGTTGCCTGGTTGCCACGGGAATGTTGGGAAGGGGTCCCCAAGCCAGGCTTGGGGAGGGGGTCAGAGAGGACTCCTCTGAAGAAAGGACATCTAAGTGGGGACCTGAACAATCAGTTGGGATCAGCCAGAGGGAAAGGGAGGGGTGGGAGAGGAAACAGCACATACATGGCCTAAAGGGAGAGGAAATAGGGACCTTTAGGGATCGGAAAGCAGTGAGAGCTGACGCCCAGATGGACGCAGGACCTGGTCATCCAAGGCTTTGGCAGCCATGCTAAGAAGTGTGAATTTTATTCTAAGAGCCATTGAACGAACGGTTTTAGGTAAAGGGGTGACGTAATCAGAATTATAAAAAGAAAATAGAAAGATCGCTCTGACTACAATTCAAAAATAGTTTTAGAGGGGTTGCCTCTGGAGTCTGGGAGATCAGTTGGATGGCTGATGTAGAAGTCCTGACAAGAGATAAGGTGACTTGAAGGAAGACACAGCCCGTGGGGGGAGAGGGGTGTTTGCATGTGAGACCTTTTCAGGAGGTAGAGCTCACAGGACCTGGTGATCTGATGTGGAACATGAAAAAAATGGGAAAACAGGATGACTTCCAAGGCTTCTAGACTGGGCAACTGTGCGGCTGTTGGTGCCTCCAGAGCAGAGACTGGGGTGGAGGACAGAGGAAGGAAAAACTAGAAGAAAGGGACAGTAAGCCCAGAGATGCCAGGAGCGTCTGTGGTGTGGATGTCTAGCAAGACGAAGAGAATGAACACCAAGCCCTTGGAATCCTTCCATCCAGAGCTGACCTTGCTGACCTGAACTCCAAGTTCCCCTTTGCGCCTCTGTCCACGGTGCTGCGTATTCAGCCGGGCCGTACTTCACAGACTGTGACTTCTCCCCAGGGGCTGACCCTCTGCTCTTCAAGGTCAAGGGGTCACCTCTGACAGGGAGGATGTTAAGAAAGGCACCGAGAGTTGTTTCTAGTTCCTGAGAAAGGCAGGCCTCTGCTTTTCATGCCGCTTCAGAAGACACAGTTGAGAGGCAACACAGCATGTTACTTAACTTCTCTGTGCCTTGGTTCCCTTATCTGGCAAACGGGGTTAAACATAAGCGCCTCTTCATAGAGCTGTGAAGGCTAAATGATTTAATATTTCTTAAAGAGCTTAGAAAAGTGCCTGGAACATAGTAAGTGCTACCTAATTGGTAAATTAGTAAAAATGAATGCATAAGATGAAGATTTAGATGCCATCACGGGATGCAAGATAGACCGAGTTGGGGGAGGTGCACTTCTGTAGGCAAAGGGGACCCAGGAGAAAGAAGGAGCATTTTGCAGTTTAGGATTTAAGCACGCGGGCACGCTTCGCTAGGAGAAAACCTGGGCTGAGTCAAACGGATAGATTCAACCAGCTTTCGCCTCAGATCGCGCCCAAACCTAACTATTCCGGGTGTGGGTCTTCTTCGAGAAGTAATGTTTACTTCAAAACCCAGCAATTGCACCCCAAATGGCTTTGATGTATGTGGAATTTGACCAGCCTCCATTACATTAGGGGAGGTAGTCCTGTTTTATGCATCAGGCTCTCTCCAAAGCACCGAAATTTACAGCACATTTGCTATGTGGTTCAGCAAAAGGTGTACGAATAAAGAATAACCTGCTCAATCAACACCGCTCAGCCAGAAGCTGCTCACTCTGCCTGTGATTTGCCAAGCACCAATGGGGGAAAAAAAAAAAAAAAGCCCATCCCATCAGGGCACCCTGACATTGCATTTAGACAGGCTCATGTTCCTGCTTCCACTTTTGTTACTTGCTGGTGAAAACAGTACAGCCCAAACATGAAGTCACTCATTTGCCCAAAGAGCATGGGCTCCATGCCTATCTGGCTCTCCACTGTGCCTTGTTTCTGGAAAGGAGAGGAAAAAGATTTGTTCGTGTGTCTGGTCCCTCTCTTGCCTCCTCTCTTTCACTTCCCTCCCTTCCTGCATCTTCTCTTTCATTTCTAGTTTTCATGACTCTTTCCTCCCAGCTGACCACCGAACACCTATGTCCAGGGAGGCCCGTGGCACCAGGGTCCTCAGATACAAAGGGGGCAGAAGCTCATTTTGCCTCAGCTTGGCGTCTGGTCTCTGTGAAATGCCAGGAAAAGTCTGATCCTGCCCAGCCAGACACCTCTGACCATGGTCCTGGACTCCAGTCCCATTCTCAGGGAGCCCATTCTCCGGGCTAAGGTGGAGCCCAGAGTCCAGAGAGCAATACTCTCTCTAGGGAGGAATCCTAGTTGGTCCCCAAGGTCCCCCAACACAGCTTTCCTAAGCTGCTTTTCTTAGATGTCAAGACCAGCCCCAGGCAAAACTGTGATGTAGGCAAGATTTGTTCATTCACTCATTCAACCAATGCTTTTTGAGAATCTACTCAGTGTCAGACACTGGCCTAGGGCTGAAAATATCATGGTTCGACCTTCCTGCCCTCACAAAACAATACAGAGTGCCACGGGGGGCAAACAGAGGGGCATCTAAGCTCCCCTGGGGATCGGAGGTCAGAGGAGGGTTCCCAGGAGAATACCATCGAACATAAAAGACAAAAAAAGAGAAATAAAGACATGTCCGAGAATATTTAAGGCATCACTGTTCATGAGTGTCAAAAACTAAACATCCAAACATCCATCAACCATAGAATCAGTAAGTGATGGCACATTCAGACACTGGAACACAGCAACGAAAACGGACGTTCAGTGGATGAATCCCACAAAGAGAATGCGGAACAAAAGAGAGCCAGACACAAAGACTCATGCTGTACGGTTCCATGTTCATCCAGCTCCAAAACAGGCCCTGGGAGTCAGGACCATGGTCAGAGCGACTAGTTGGGGGCCTGAGAAGGACAGTGGGGTGCCGCTTCTCAACCCAGGTGCTGCATAGAAGGGTATGTCTACTTTGTAAAAAGTCAAAGCTGTATACTTATGATTTCTTCATTTGGGGGGTATATCTGATAGACTTCCGTGAAAAAGTTTACATTAAAACATTTTTAAGACAAACAAGAGATAACCTGGCACAGCAGGGGGCCTGCCTGTCCTCAGTGCCCTTGTCTCCCCTCCTCTGCTCTCTACCCATTATCACCCGACCTTACGCCCCTCCCACCCTGCAGTCCCGTGGGACACCATCGGATTAGTTAATTCACACTAAATTGTCCATGACTGACAGCCGTTCAACAGTATTACCCCTCCCTGGGGATTTCTTTTTTAATAAAGCAGAACCACCTTCACTCTAAATAGTAACTACAACCAGGTAGCAGAAGCTGGCGAGGTTAAGTGATGGGGTGTGGGCACGGCCCTAATTCACTTCAACGCACCCTATGCCACTACTTAACCTGAAGCCCTAGGACACGCTGAGCCTCTTGCCTCTTCCTGGAGAGTAAACAAAGGGGGCCAGGCAGCTGGCCTCCTGGGTCACAGCGGGGAGGCAGCGTTTGGGCATCTAAACCGTGAACTAGGACTCTCAGGGCAGGTCAGTCCCAAGGTAAGCCTAGGTGGAGCAAAAGAAATGTGAAAATGCTCCGGGCAGAGGGGAGCTGGCGGAAGACATGGGTGTGACCGTGGAAGGCTTGCCAGGGCATCTGCAGTTTTACAAACTGCCAAAGGACCAACGGGACTGTGACCTATGCCTCCCAATTTACAAAGCTGATTTACTGTGCTTCGGGCAGTTCTGTCCTGTTTCCAAGAACTATGCCAATAGTTCTCCCATTCTGAGCAGGTGGGGAATTGCCAGGTTTGTAACTTCACAGGCAGATTACCTCTGAGAAAAATTCACAGCAGGCAGAGCAGGAACCAGACACGTCGTAGGGACCATGACCTGAGGCTTTCGCAGGGATTCTTGGCCACATTGGCGGCCCCCTGCTGCCCTCCCATCTTCTTGGTCCCAGAGGGGAGAAGGGGGGTAGGAAACGAATTCCTTGGCTACTCAAGGTCCCTTGGTCTCACTGGTCCGTTTTCCCCTGGGCTTTGCTCCCGGCTGCTAAGGCTGAGCTCAACGAGGCACGAGGGGCGGGGGTGGGGTGGGGTCCCCATTTCCCTTTCCCAGGCAGCCAGAGATAAGAGGTGATGCAGTCTGGCCACCTGCTCCACCCGCCTGGTGGCTCCATGAGCTGGGCAGGGAGCCTGGCAGGGAGGAGGGAGAGAGAAACCCCTGGCAGTCGGTCTCATGAGAGCTCCGGAAATAAACCTCTTTCACTGTCCTGACTCTGCCCCCTCTCTCTCTTCAGTTCCCAACCCGCTGTCTCCAGATCAGTGGGTTTTCCAGATATAGCAACAGGTCCTCCATCTGACAGACTCAACCCTGAATGGTCCCCGGGGGGACGAGGTGCCTCTGGGGAAAGGCAGGCTGGCAGGTTGGGAGAGTCTTGTGTCTGGAAAGGCTCTTTCCAGAAAAGCCAGGGCACGGCCCTGCAGACAGGCTATGCAGAAGGCTAACCAGGGCGAGACCCTTTGGGAATAGGAGGCTCTGTGTTAGAGGCAAGCCCTTTCCAGGCTGCCTCTGCTGCAAATGGCCAGAAGGAGGGGCTCTGGTTTGAATCCCAGCTCCACCCTCTATGAGCTGGCGGACCTCCGTATGGCCCCGGAACATAGTAGGGGCTCAGGAAATGTTAATGGTCAAGTTCGATGACTAATATTCTAACCACCTTAGAGTGACAAAGAGAGAGAGAGTGCCACCAAACACGGGGCACCAGGGTCCACTTCCTGCCATTTATCAGGTGGCTCACAATGTCTCAGGCACCATGCCGGGCACTTTACATACATCCGCACTCTTAATCCTCACACTAACTGAAAGGTGGGTCTCAAGAGCCCCCTTTTGGAGACAGGGTTCAGAAAATTGCCGCTGCTGCTCTGACATCACACAGCCCGCGAGGGGAAGCAGCAGGATTTGAACCTACGTTTGGCCGCCTCCGAGGTCTGCACTGCAAACCACTGCACCATCCCACCCCGACCCGCACTTGCTCAGAGACCCTCGGCTGCAAAGCAAAGGGGTTTGCAGTGATCTTTTTGCATCTCCCATGAGTAGATGTTCTGTAACTGAGGCCCTTCACTCCAAAAAATCTCCAAGCCCAGCCGTGCTTTCTCTGTGCCTCTGCCGGGCTCCCCCAGCAAACACCGCGGTGCCGGCAGAGAGAAGACAGAGGCTCACATAGCGGCTCTCAAGCCCCACTCCCAGGGGGCGTCTATTACTGACCCAGCCCACCCTCTCTCACCTAGGGAATGTAACATTTTCATTTCCCTCTTGAAAAAGAGCAAATCAGTACAGTTTTAAAGCTGAGAATTTAACTTTATTAATAAACACTAAAAGGTAAAAGCTTCTCAGGTCCCTGATTGAACACCATCAGTGACAGGTGCACCAACCTAACTCCAGACCAAGGGTGATGTGCTGAGACCTTCCAAGCCAAAGTATTTTAACACAGATACATGCGAGCACACACATATGCTCACGTGTACAGAGGTCACTCCGGAGACAGGGGCCCCTGTCTGCAGGGAGCCCCCTTTGTCCCAGGAAACAGTTCTCTCTGCTCCTTATACAGAAGGGCTGAGAGTCCTATGAGGCCTGGCCCCGGAGTAACTGCCTCCCTGATTTAGAGAGCTGTAAAAGCTTGACTTGGACTCAAATATTTAAGCACTTTAAATACGCCGATAATGATAATTACCCTGCTCATGGCATTTCCTCTTAAATGAACCTCCGCGCCAAGAAGACTCTGAAATCACTGTCACCCAACAGACACTGCTCTTGGTCGACTCTAATCGTCACCATTGTGCTGGTGGCCCTGTGGGCAGCTGTCACCCAAGGAAAAAGGCCCTGAACTTAGAGCCGGATGACAGGGGTGCCGTCATCTGATTGTGTCCCTGGGTGAACCGGGTGACTTCTAAGTCTCCTCATCTGTAAAATGAGGATGGTATAGCCGGCCTGCCTCACAGGTTTTGTGTGAGGGTGAAGGAAACCATGTGTGACCTCCAAGGGGGTGACAGACAGGAACAATTAACAAGGCATCAGCATCAACTCCCCAGTAAACCCAGCAGATAAGCGCACTCCAGTGGCCCCATTCTCAGCACACAGAATGAATGTGCCCAGGTCCCTGGGAGAAAGGCTTGTTCACCAAGAACACGGAGGCCTCTGGGGGCAGCTGGTGGTAGTGCAGGGGGCTTCAGGGGACGCTCGGGATCCATCAGTTCAGTCTGTGCGTTCCCCCCAACCCCCAGGGCGACTTAAGTGCTATCCCAGAAAGAGTAAAGTTTTCAACAAGATAAACAGGCGGCAGGCAGCAGGGGGAGGCGAGGACTAGAAAAAGAGGGATGAGTTTTAGACCTTTATTTTTACGGCCCGGCGCTAACTTGGAGGTAGAACTGGCCAGCTAGTGAAGCCTTTGGGGATGAGCCCATAGTTCTAAGTGGACCCAGGATTCGAGGGGCGTGCTGTAGCTTGAGAATATGGGTGAAGAAAGGAGAGAAAGGGAGCAATTGGGTATTGAAGGCCCACTCTGAGCTGGGCCCTTGACATAGTTTATCTCAATTAGTCCTGATAAATCTCTGAGGTGTGTCCTGCCGTTCCTATTTTTCCAGATGAGGCCTGAGGAGCTCAGGAGCTGTCCCGCCTGCTGTACAATATATGATTGTGCTGGACTGGAGCAGGGCCACCTGATTCCGTCCTCATCCCATTCCTCCCCCAAGCCCCACGCTCAGGGCTCCGGGCAGACGTGTCCTGAGTGCCTCCTACAAGCCCAGCTCGATCCTAGGAGCTCGGGGGTAAAGAGGACTGAGACCAGACCCTTGTCTTCCAAGAGCTTTCAGCATAATTGGAGAGACAGGCCCGAGCCTCGGGCAGTAATCAGAACAATCAGCCCTAAGTTAGGAGAAAATGAGGAGTCTGAGGAAAGAACCATCTTCAAATTTTCTATCATGACGTCAGCCAGGAAGGACTCTGCTGACTTCACGGTCCTCAGAGGCCTCTGCTCTCTCTCTCTCTCCTCTGATGATGCGGGGGCTGAACCTACCAGGCTTCTCACACCCTCCTGGATCCCTAAGAGGCGCCCACCCGACCTGGAGGCCCGGCCCTGGATGCCACATCCACCCACGCTGTGCACTGACGTCCTAGGGGTGGCGGCCATCTGCAGCCTGGCCACCCAGAGCGCGGCCCACAGACAGCGGCAGCGGCATCACCAGGGAGCTTGTGAGAGACGGGGAAGCTCAGGCCCCACCTCAGACACCTCCCGAGTCAGACTCCGCCTTATGACAAGGTCTCCAAGTGACTCCTGTATAGTTTAAAGTCTGAGAGGCACTCCGGAACCCCCATGCAGCCACACGGCCCACGCGATCAGAGCTGGCAGGAATGATGATAATAATGGCCATGACAATGGAAGTAAACGTGACCGTTGTTGGGGTCTGAGGGCTGTCTGAGTTGGACACTGCGCTAAGGGCTCTATGTGCGTCTCTATCAATTCCCACAGAAGCCCTCGGAAGCCAATGCTGTGACCATTCCTGTCCTACACACAAGAGAGCTGAGGCTGAGAGGGGTCACCCAGCCTGTAAAGGGGACAAAGCTGGGACCCAGACCAGGACCATCCAACACTCTAGCCCACGCATGTCTTATTTAGTTGGCCAGAGTTCTTCTCCAGGAACCCACAGGTCACCTAGGCACACCTTCTCATTCTACAGAGGAAGCAACAACAGGTCCAGAGAGAAAAGGGGTGCTGCCAAGACCCCACAGCCAGGACTGCAGCCCCGCCCCCCTCAGCCCCCAGAGCTGCTGCACAGAAGTAGTTGGAGTCATTTTAAAGTCGGCAAAGCTAGTCAAATCATTAGCTCATTTTTGCTCAAAACGATATGGACTCATGGTCCCTAATAAAACCTCTCTCCCCAGAGGGTTTTTTCCTTACCTGAAGTTCCTGAGACAGGGTCCTGGCTACCCAGAGCCCAGCCCAACGCCCTTGGAAGAGGAGTCAGGAGCCAGCTCCTCTCCGGGGGCCACTTTTTCCTGGTGGCACAGGGAAGGTTGGCGATGGCTACTGGCTCAGAACCACGGGCAGGAGCATGGCTTCCAAGCCAGGACCGTATCCTCTTCCCAGCGGGCTCCCAGGAGCACAGGCAACCTTAAGAGATTCTGGTTCACCGGTCTTCCTCAAGCATGTTTCGATTTGTTTCAGGAACACTCAACGACACCACAGAGTGGTCAGGCAGTCTTCTGTCTGAGCTAAAGAGCAGGCCACCGGAGCCCTGGCTGGTCCGCTCCGGAGGGGCTGAGCTCCGGCACCCGGGCCACCTCTGCTGACCCCAGAGGCCGAGAGGTGCGAGATGCCCAGGGCTCGAGGGCCCGTAAAGGGCAGTGACGAGGAATGGCCGCAGCCTGCAGCGGGGCGGGGAGAGAGGCAACCCTTCCCAGCCGCGTCACTCACAGGCTGAGCTCTGGGGCTCCTAGGCCGCGGCTGGGAAGGGACGCTTCCTGCTCTGGGCCCACGGTGGCCCTGCCACCAGTACAACTGCCAGGCGCCTTTCATCTCTGCGCTGGGCACTCGGCACCGAAGTTTTGCCGGTCCAACTGCAAGTTCAGTGATATTGGATTCACACTAGGACAGCCGGGACAGGCCCAATTAGCACAGAGGCCTCTAGCCTGGTGCAGAAAAAAGGTCAGGCCCCAGAGGGGCGTGGGCAGATTGCCTCTGAGGGCACGGCATCCCCCCTCTCCTAGCAAAAGGCCAGCTCCCCAGCCGTGCAGCATGGGAGACGCCGGGAGGAAAAGGTGGCTGGAGCTGTTAATACAAACAGCGGTGGCCCGGCAGGGAAACTTTCTGCCTCGGAGGACAATTGGAGGGGGCAGGAAGGACACTGGGCTTAATTCACACCTGCTTGAGGCGCTCTGGCCTTCTCTGCTTGGGGAGAGTCGATGGGCCAGAGGCCTGAGTACATAACCAGGTGCACATGTGGCCCAGAAGGAAGATTCAGGGAAGCTGAGAGGGCATGAGGAGGGCAGCTGAGGAGCAGCTGCAAAGCAAAAAACGTAACACCGGCAACAGTAGGAATAACAAGGGCTACCATGTTTGGAAGGTGCATGTATTCTGGAGCGACCGGGCCCTATATAGTTTTTCTTTTATTTCATTTAATCCTCAAACAACCCTATAGAGGTAGATACTGCTACTGTCCCCACTTTTCATATGAAGAAACAGAAGCTCAGATAGGAAGGTGACTTGTCCAAGGCCACACAGATATTCAGTGGTATAGACAGGATTCAAACTCAGATCATCAACCACCGCCCTGCACCAGTTTTGTTCTCACCACGTGTTTCCCTTCACCTTCCCCACCTCTCCAAAGCTTCCCGATCCTGCAAGGCCCAGCTCTAGGCCACCTCCTCCATGTCGCCCTCCTTGACTGCACCAGGCTTTCCCAAGCTCACTCAAATGGCTATGCTACTCCCATCGGTGCCTGCATGCCTGCTTTTACCGCCCAGTTCAATGGCTATTTCATCTTCCTGACTAGTTTGTGAGTTCTAAGAGGGCAGGAGACATGTTATTCATCCTCAGCATTCTAGCATATCGTACGGCTTACACAGCTTGCTTAATAAATATTTAAGAAGGAAGGAAGGGATGGAGGGAAGAATAGATCTTTCCCTGAAACGCTCTTTACTTCACATTTACTTTTCATGGTCTGGAGAAGACAGAGAGGACTGAGCATGGGGTTCTCACCCTCTCTGGAGAAGTCTTCCACCCCAGGAGCCGGTAAGACGGCCAAGGCCTCAGGACCCAACCGGGTGCCATGCGGTGGCCTTCCTCAGGCCTCCTTGAAGCTGATCACCTCTCTCCTCCTCTTCCATCCATTGGTGAAACGGACCAGAACCCCTAGGAAGCAGCTGATGACCTTTATGTCATCCTGGGCTTCCGCCTTCACGAGCCCCTCTCTACACGGCCACGTGCTGTCAGGACGAGCCCTGGGAACACAGCTCCTGGCTTCAGAGAATCCACAATCCCCAAAGGGTGCTCTTACTCAAAGGGGCATATGTGGCTCAGAGAGGCCCCAGTGAACACCAAAGAAACGGACTTTCAAGAGTCAGATTCCTTATTTCTACCAGGAAAAGGCAGCTAAGGAGCAGTGGGTGGTTTGGGGGGTGGCCTGGTGCCACGAGCTGAAGGTACATTTCTGGGGCAAAAATCAGAGCCTCCTCCACGCAGGGAAGAGGTCAGCACCCAGAGATGTCAGATGAAGGGCTGGGTGATGAGGACAGAGCCTGTTCAGCCTCCCTCCACCCACCAGCCGGCCAAGCCTCTCCCCACGCTTGAGCCATCTTTGCAGCACCCCTCCATGGAGCATGCCCTCATTCCTAGCGCTCCTTTAGCACCCCTACCACAGGCCCCCAAGGCTACATGCTGATAATAGCCCTTTGCACTTTCCAAAGGACCCTCACGCACTTTGCCTCTGACCATCTCCATCGGGAGCACCCTCAGGCCCATTTTACAGATAGGGAGACTGAGGCCCAGGGGAATTAAGGGGAACTGCAAATTGTTGGCAGTGCACAGGCTCAGGAGTTGTCTTTGGCGTGTGCCTCGGTCATAACATGTGTTATGACTTGAAGAACGATTCCACGCTGGAACTGGGCAGTGTGCGGCCAGATGGCGACGGCTCTCCAGGGACCCTCTCTGCTCGGCCAGGCCCTCGTGCGCAGCTCCAGCAGATGCCTCCAAGCTACAAGCTCATGCTGCCCGTGGCCCGGCGACCAAGGCCGCAGCAGCCGTGCTGACAGCTTTGCTTCAGCAGCGCCCACCCTTGGGGACAGGTGGTCTTCCTCCCCAGGAGGTGACTCAGCCTTCGGGAGCTGCCAGGCAGTCCCGGGCTGCATGTGGTGAATCATTAAAGGACGAACAAGGCCTCGTTACACAAGGGAAGCAGGAGGTAGAGACAGGAGGGAGGAGGCTCACACTGCTGGTCCTGCAGGCCCCATTCCGTCTCCCAGGCTGGCTCAGGAGGCTCTGGGACGCACAGGATGGAGTAGGGAAGGGGAGGGGAGAAGAGGGAAGTCCAGGACCGGAAGGGACTAGCGGAGCCGCATCCGCCCCATTGCAGAGAGGCCCACGGAGATGCAGGGACAGCGACTGAGTGCATGGAGCCAGCGTCAGGCAGAGGCAGGATGAGAACCCAGGGTTAGGACTCCCCGCCTGGGCTCTCCCTGCACCATACTGTACGGCTTCTCCTTCGGGGAACACCAGGCGAGTGAAGGCTCCCCTCAAAATCCCGTTTGGGGACTCATGGTGTTGTATTTTCTTACAAATAAAAGACTGGATCAACTTGGGTTCCATGATATTCGTTCACCAACCAACTTCAGTGAATATTAGTGAAATACCTACTACGTGCTATCCCTGGGGATTCCACAGTAAAGTGAACACTGAACCACCCCAGCCCAGATGCACCCCCGGTACCGACCCAGGGATTCCCAAGGCAACTTCAGCACAGACAGGGCCAGGCTTCACCTCCACCTGGCCCGTTTCTCCCAGGTGCCACCGACCAGTGTGCCCTGGGCCTTGGGCAGTGGAGGAGACCCTTGAACCTCCAGGTGTCAGCTAGCACATCAGGAACTGTCATGGTCTCCCCTGCTGGGGCTGGCTCTCTGTCAATCATGTCAGGCAGATGCCTCTTCAGAGCAGACCACAAGGCAAACGTTCTAGTTTCTTCGGTCCTACGAATTTCTGGCTATGTGACCCTACCATCCTTCTGATGAGCCCTGGACAAGTAGGAACAGGCGGGAAGTGCAGCAAGAGGGTTTCCAGACCATGTGGGTCCAAAGCAGTGAATGGGCAGCAGCTTTGGAGTCCTTGAGATTTGATCCAAATGGGGGTTCAGACAGAGGGTTGGACTTAGTGAGCTCTGGGGATCTCTAGGGGCCCAGTGTTCCCTGGGGAAAGCCTGGATCAAGGTGAGCTTGAGAAGTGAGTGCACCTAGAAGTAGTGTTAGTCTGGCCATGGGAAGATGGTAAGGCCAGAGGATACAGGGTCCTAGAAGCACCATCCTGTGTGGCCTTGAAACAGCACAGCTTCCCCACTCCCACCCCAACTCACAAAAGAGATGTCACTCTCTCTTCCAAGGGCAAGGGAAACTCATTAGCTTCCTTCCAAGAAAGTGTCTACGTCAAGTCAATGAAAGCAAGTAAAATGACTTCAAGTTCTTCCCGGCGTCTAATCGGAGTACCTTAAACCGATTCTTCATTCCCTGGTCTCTGTTCCCCTGGTGGCAGTCTTGCTTCATTTGTCACCAGCACACAGGGGAGGGAACTAAAGTCCTCCTTTCGTGGGCTACCAGTAGCCCTCTAGATCAGTAACAGCTGTAACGACTCAAAGAGAAACACATCATGTTTTTATGTGATTCCCCAAATGAATTCTCTTTTTTAAAAATTAATTAATTTGTTTATTTTTGGCTGCTTTGGGTCTTCGTTGCTGCGCACGGGCTTTCTCTAGTTGTGGCGAGCGGGGGCTACTTTTCCTTGCGGTGCGCAGGCTTCTCATTGCAGTGGCTTCTCTTGTTGCGGAGCACGGGCTTTAGGCGCGCGGGCTTCAGTAGTTGTGGTTCATGGGCTTCAGTAACTGTGGCTCACGGGCTCTAGAGCACAGGCTCAGTAGTTGTGGCGCACGGGCTTAGTTGCACCACAGCATGTGGGATCTTCCCGGACCAGGGCTCGAACCTGTGTTCCCTGCACTGGCAGGCAGATTCTTAACCACTGCACCACCAGGGAAGCCCAATGAGTCCTTTTTGAAAGCATCTTTGTTGGGGAGCACTTTGAAATAATTAAAGTCGTCCATCAAATGATCCTGGAGATCCCTTGCTATGAAAAGCCTTTAATTTCATCCTCCTTAATGTAATTCTATCCCAGCAGATGAACTCGGCTTTTTATATTTCTTCAAATACCGTGTCAGGGCCTTTAATCAGAGGTAGGATCTGAACGGAAGAGGGCTCGGGCAGTCCCTGTGCACTGGAGCCTGCGGCAGGGCAGCGGCGGCCACCATCCATACCTCCCCACACCCCCACAGGCCGCTGTCTCCTCCGCCGACGAATCGGTTCCACCTGGAGGTGCTGATTCACCCATCCATCCACCCACCCTCCCACCAAACACACCGTTTCTTCCATAACCCTGGCTCTCTGTTTGGAACAGAAGGATGAGAAGATAAAGAAACACAAGCCAGATAGCACTTCTGTCCACTGAAACTCAGGCCAAAATGTGGCCTCTACCAGACAGATGGAGCTGTGTCTGTTAAAGGGGGAGATAGAAGGACCTAGAGAGAAAGCGCAGCTGAAGAGCTGACCAGTCAGCATCGCCAATGTTAGTGATAAGAGGCAATGCTACTGGAACTTCCCTGGTGGTCCAGTGGTTAAGAATCTACCTTCCAATGCAGGGGATGCAGGTTCGATCCGTGGTCGGGGAACTAAGATCCCACATGCCTCGGGGCAACTAAGCGCGCACACCCCAACGAAAGACCCCACGTGCCGCAACTAAGACCCGACGCGGCCAAAATAAATAAATACATAATACATACATACACATTTTTAAAAAAGAATACACCATTCACGTGTAATCTATTAAAAAAAATAGGCAATGATACTGAATCCCTAACCTAAAATGAGGTTCCGTACTGCTTCTGCAGATCAGGCCCCTTTCTCGCTCAGCCTCCCCTGGCCCTTCTTCCCTCCCTGCCTTGGCTGACCACACTATGAAATTAAAATCTATTTTTAAATATTTGTTTACAGGGCAGCTTCATGACTGCTAGTCTTTAATTTTAATATGAGCGCATCTCATCTTTTCCAGGTCTCTCTTCAATCCCCACCACTGCCCTTCCCCCTGGATAACCAGATACACGAAGTGGTCTTCATTTAGGTGTGGCTTCCTGAGCTTTCTCTCTGGGGCAGCAGGTGGGGAGAGGGGCTGGACGGGGGCAGGGAGGTGGGAGCTGGTTCACAGTCCTGGAAGGAAGAAACAAGGGTCTGCACTGATGGATAAGGAGGAAGGATTGAGCTGTGAGCAATTCCCAAGGCACCCCCAAAATGCAAACACTCTGGGGAGGGTAAGAGATCAAGGGTCCGTCAGTCTTAAATGATGTCCTGTGAAGAACTTCACCCAGGTTGCTTTCTCCCTCTGTGCCACCTGGCTCCAGAGAGGGCTCAAAGAAGCTGGGGCGGCCAGCACTCTGAGATGGGCAGGACAAGCCCTCCAGAAGCACCTGTGGGCTATTTAGCAGAGCCTTATAGGGTCTGTATCCTGGGTGTGAGGATGGGGATGGGGCAGCCGCCAAAGGCAAAGTCCGCTAGAGCCTGGCCTGGAGCCCAGCTTGGCACGTGGTTATAGGTGAGGGGCTGCAGCGGAGGCAACCACGCTGCCCAAAGATTTCTGTCCCGTAGGGTCCCAGGTTGATGTCCACAGAAAGGACTGAGCAGCCAGTTCTTGGGCTCTCTGTTGGCGATGCCCCCTGAGAACCACCAAGGGGGCCTCAGGAGCCACTGATGAAAGGCTGAAGCGGCACACTGAGATGTTTGGATTTCAGCATAATTACTGCGATAACAATTTAATCATTTAAAAACACTATCTTGTGCTGCTGTAATGAAGAGAGAGGCTCTTTTCCGTATTGTTTGTGCCATCTGTGAACAATTTTCACATTAGCCTCTTAGAATGGCAAAGCAGAAGACTGACAGTGATGTAGAGGGGCAGAGCAGGGGCGGGGAGGGGAGAGAACATGGGATGGGGTAAGAGAGCAATCAAGCCCAGCAGGGAATCAGGGCCCCAGGGAAGGGTGGGGGCTGAAGTGTGAAGTGTGACCCTCTGTAAGCAGACCCAGTCCTGGGGCCACGGGAGAGAGAGCGGATGGAGATGTGGCCCTGCTTTGAGGGTACTTCACATTCAGATGGGAAGAAAGTTCCTAAATTTGTGGGGACGGTAAGGAAAAGCAGAAGAACCCAGCACAGTGGTTTTCAAACTGTCGGTGGCAATCTGTAAGTAGGTCCCTGGTATTAATTAAGTAGATTGCAATCAGTAAACTTTTTAATGAAATAGAATAGAATGGACAATATCAAAGAAATATCATCCCCTACTGAAAGAAACCAGGGGCGACCTAAAGAAATTCCAGGTAAGGAGTAAGGAATACACAAGGTAAGCCTGCAACGTCTTGTGCTAAAGAGCAAGGAACTGCCCCTAGACTAGTGGGGCCTAATGAACAAGGGGCTGCCTTAAAGGGGCTCCCACTTGGCCAACGATGGGACAATCTGAGCTTCAAAAGGAATAATGATGGTAACTGATGGAAATTCATTGAGAGTGTAAAAATTCACCAGTCCGTAATTGTAGTAGATTATGGTGGCTCCCCTCAAACATAGGTTCCTGTCCTAATCCTTGGAACCTACGAATACTACCTTATATGGCAACCTTATATGGCAAATGGTGTGATTCAGTTAAAGATCTTGAGAGGAGGGCTTGTCCTGGACTATCAGGTGGGTCCTGAAGGTAACCATATGTATCTCTATAAGATAGACACAGAGAGCAGAAGGGACACAGAGGGGCAATGTGAAGATGGAGGCAGAGACTGGACTTATGCAGCCAAAAGCCAAGGATGGCCTGAAGCCACTGGAAGAGGCACAGAACAGATTCTCCCCTAGAGCCTTCAAGGTAACTCTGCTCTGTCAGCAGAGATACCTTGATTTCAAACTTCTAGCCTCCATTCAGACAATATTACAAAGCTACAGTAATCATAACAGTGTGGTAATGGCACAAAAACAGATATATGGATCAATGGAACAGAATAGACAGCCCAGAAATAAACCCATACACCTAGAGTCAATTAATCTTCGACAAAGGAGGCAAGAATATACAATGGAGAAAAGACAGTCTCTTCAGCAAGTGGTGCTGGGAAAGCTGGATAGCTGCATGTAAATCAGTCAAGTTAGAACACACCTTCACACTATACACAAAAATAAACTCAAAATGGCTTAAAGACTTAAATATAAGACATGACTCCATAAAACTCCTGGAAGAGAACATAGGCAAAACATTCTCTGATGTAAATCCTACCAATGTTTTCTGAGGTCAGTCTCTCAAGGCAATAGAAGTAAAAGCAAAAATAAACAAATGGGACCTAATCAAACTTACAAGCTTTTGTACAGCAAAGGAAACCATAAACAAAACGAAAAGACAACCTAGGAACTGGGATAAAATATTTGTAAATGATCCAACCGACAAGGGATTAATTTCCAAAATAAACAAACAGCTCATACACCTCAACAACAAAAAAACAAACAACCCGATCTAAAAATGGGCAGAAGACCTAAATGGACATTTCTCCAAAGAAGATATACAGAATGCCAACAAACACATGAAAGAATGCTCAACATCACTAATCATTAGAGAAATGCAAATCAAAACTACAATGAGGTATCACCTCACACCAGTCAGAATGGCCATCATTAAAAAATCTACATATAACCAATGCTGGAGAGGGTGTGGAGAAAAGGGAACCCTCCTACACTGTTGGTGGGAATGTAAGTTGGTGCAGCCACTGTGGAAAACAGTATGGAGGTTCCTCAAAAAACTAAAAATGGAGTTGCCATATGATCCAGCAATCCCACTCCTGGGCATATAGGCAGAATAGTAATTCAAAAAGATACATGCACCCCTGTGTTCATGGCAGCACTGTTCACAATAGCCAAGCTGTGGAAACAACCTAAATGTCCATCAAATGGATGAATGGATAAAGAAGATACAGTACATACATACAGTGGAATACTACTCCGCCATAAAAAGGTGAAATAATGCCATTTGCAGCAACATGGATGGACCTAGAGATGATCATACTAAGTGAAGTAAGTCAGACAGAGAAAGACAAATAGCATACCATATCACTTATACGTGGAATCTAAAATATGACACAAATGAACTTATCTACGAAACAGAAACAGACTCACAGACGTAGAGAACAGACCTGTGGTTGCCGAGGAGGAGGGGGTTGAGGGAGGGATAGATTGGGAGTTTGGGATTAGCAGATGCAAACTAATATATATAGAACAGATAAACAACAAGGTCCTATCCTACTGTATAGCACAGGGAACTATATTCAATATCCTGTAATAAACCATAATGGAAAAGAATATGAAAAAGAAAGCATATATATGTATAACTGAATCACTTTGCTGTACACCAGAAATTAACACAACATTGTAAATCAACTATACTTCAATAAAACAAATTTCAAAAGAAAGAAACAAACAAACAAACTGGCCTCCAGAACTGTGACAGAACAAGCTTCTGCTGTGTTAAGCCCCCCAGTTTGTGGTCCTTTTTAACAGAAGCCAGAGGAAACTGATACAATAATGATACCCAAGAAAGAGAAAGCCAAAAGCAATGAAAATAGGAACTGTCAGAGCACAGAGCACACAGCATTTCGGTTTGTATACACATATCTCTGGGTAATCTGGGTTGGGCTCTGAAGTGTATTTCTTGCTGTGCATTGTGGTCAAAAGATTGAAAAACTCTGGCCCAGTGCTTGAGCACATGGGCTCTGGAATCAAGCAGCCCAGGTAAGCAACTCACTTCTGCCCTCTTCAGACCATGTGGCCTGGGGCAGGTCACTCACCCTCTTGGAGCCTCCGGTCCTCATCTGTACAATGGGATTGCTGTGGGGATACATGAAATAGCGCACCTGCCGTAGAACCTAAGGTGCTCTGCGTCCTCAAGAAATGCTAGCTGCTGCGGATTTGTTGTTATGGTTACTACTACTACTAAAAATAATAATAAAAGATATACATGAAGACAAGCACAAGCTCTACCCCATGCCCATGTAGACTGTTACAAAGGCTCTTCGTCCTGACGTTCCAGCTGAGAAGCCTCGAGGGATGGCAGAATCAGGGTGTGTCAGAACTGACCAAAATCATGCAATCAAGTCCCTCCACTTCAGAGAGGAGGAAACTGAGGCCCAAGAAGAACACTGACTTTGCCCAGGTTACGTAGTTAGTAAATGACAAAGATGGGGCTAGAACTCAGTCTCTGAATTCCCGACCAGAGGCAGAGGCACGCTATCCCCGACTCCCCTTAACCTTCCATTTGCCCCTCAGCCACTCCTGCTGGCCTCCTTCCAGCTCAAGCCTTCATGCCACCACCAGGGTCCCAGGGGAGGCTCCTCATGTCCACCCCCCAGGAAATCCCTTAGATGCAACGTCCATTGATCATCCAGGAGAGGGTTTCTGTGCCATTTGAGCTTTCTTTGCACCGAACAAGCTCACAATATCCTATGATTACCTGTTGAAATGATTCCCATATTTCTCCCTGACAGCTCCAAGTGCCTGACGCCCTGATCCTGTTCTAGCAGGAGGGCCTACAGGCCTCCAAGCAGCCAGCTGATCAGAGACAAGAAAACGGGACAGTGAGAAAGGCTTCACTGGGGAGAGGGTTCCCAGGATCTCCTGCCAGCCCTCCAGACTCCCCGTACCCTGAAGCTTTCCTGCCCTCACCCAGGACTCAGAGCAATCAAGTTCCTTTCCCAGTGGACAGGGGCTTTGGGCTGGGCAGCGTATAGACTACTCCATGGCATCTCTCAGCCAAAGAGAATTCAGCTGATCTGGAGAAACAGGGAAAAGGTTAGAGCACTCCTTGTTCTCAGCACTGAGCCACCCAGCCCGGAAATAAGGGCTGAGGATACACAGGGTTTAGAGTCAGGCAGACTTGGATGGGAACGAGGGCTTTTCCACTGACTGGCTGTGTGATCCTGGGCAAGTGGCTAAGCTGTTCTCTGAGCCTCATCTGTAAAAAAGCGGTAATGATGTCGACCTCTTTGGACTGTTTTAAGGATTAAAAGAGATCATGTTTGTCAAGGGCTTAGCACAATGCCTGGCACATCATGTATGTCCCATAAATGGGGGCTGGGAGGAGAAGAAGACATAGTAGTGGTGGTGGCGGCAGTAAGCAGTAATAGTACTACTATAATATCTGGCACATGACTGGAGCTAAATAGATGTTTACTAAAAACACTAAACAAGAAATTTTCCACCGGGCTGTGAACATCTGCATTAAAAGCTTTCCCCATCTATGAACGTTTATTCCTTTTAATCACCTAGTCATCTAGCAATTATTTATCAAGCACTGCTATAAACTGAATGTTGGGGTATGTTGGAATCCTAACCCCCAATGTGATGGTATTAGGAGGTGGGGGCCTTTGGGAGATGACTGGATCATGAGGGTGGAGCCCTCATGATGGGATGAGTTCCATAATAAAAGAAGCCCCAGAGAGCTCCCTTGCCCCTTCCACCCTGTGAGGTTATACCGAAAAGATACACCAAATCTGCTGGTACCTTGATCTTTGACGTCCTTGCCTCCAGAACTGAGAGAAATAAATTCCTGTTGTTTATAAGCCAGCCAATCTAGGGTATTTTGTTAGAGCAGCCCAAACGGGCTAAGAAAAGCCCTAGCACTGGGAATGCAATGGAGGGCAAGGCAGACAGAGCCCCGCTCTCACAGAGCTTATCGTGGTTCTAAACCTTAACCGTCTGGGGGGAAAAAGAGTATTTTGAGAACCTGATTGAAAGTTTCAAACTCTCTCCCAGAAAGACACACATGACTACATATACATAACATTTTGCCGACATTCAGGGGGCTCAGAGAAGGTTCTCACTGAGAATCTTGGTCCTAAATGAACTTACTGCTCTAGCCACACTTGCTACCGTTCCTGGACCCTCTTGGACCAATCCAGCAGAGGACGAGGAACCCAGAGCAAAAGCGCGGTATAAACTGTCTGCTGCAGAGAGGGTCCTGGAATCGCTTGCACAGGTAATCATAGTGTGTCACAGGCTCGCTCAATGCAAGGAAAACGCAGTGGTTCACGGCCTGATGCAGAAGGGCATCTGATAAAATCTGAGCGGACCCATCCCATGTCTGGAAACTGCTTCCTTGAGGTCCTGACTTGGTTCCACATGCTGGCCTTAGGTTTTCTGAGCACCTTGGGAGAGGTCTGGTGCCTCTTGCGTGCCTGTCTCTAATCCTTCTACCGCCCACTCGAGGTTCTGCCTCTCTTCCTGCACAGGGGCCAGAGCTGCCCACTGTTCCTGGGTGCTTGTTACAGACCCAGCCTGACTCCCCCCAGCTCTTCCATGCTGGGCAGGGACGTGATCCTGCCATCCCACCTTTCCTTGTACAGTTTCCCTAGAGAGGAATCCACTTTCACCCTCACTCTCACTCTTACCCAGTAAATCCTCTGGGGAATTTTCAACCATATCCCAGTCTGTGGTACTCCCTCCTCTTCTGCATTCATCTTCCACAGATGCTGGGAACATCTGACCATGGCCGGTCTCTGCCCATAGGATCTAAGCCCCTTGAGGGAAGGGTCTCTGTCTGATACATCTGTAAATCCCCTGGAGCTGAGCACAGGGCCTGGCACATAGTAGGTGCTTGGGCGATGCTGTTTTCTTCTTTGGGAAAACAGAGACTATGGCCAGAGAGGGCTGGGGCAAGGGCAGCCTGGGAGGCTGGTGAAGAGGGGGGCGCACACCAGCTGAGCCCAGCGCCCTCAGGCTGAGGCAATGTAGGGCCGTTCTCCTAATCCATCCACCCTGGTGGAACAGCTTAGGGCCAAATCCTCTGGACCTAAGTAGCCAGCTTCCATCTGGTGAGAGAGAGGCCTAAGCACGTCTCCTTGGGGGACATCTCTGTCCCAGCCAATGTGAAAGAACAATCCAACAGGCTCTTCCTCAAGACCCCCTTACGAAAGCCCTGTTCTCCATCGCCGTCTTTATGACTGAGCTCCAGCTAAGGGATCACTAGGGATCCCTTAGTGACGGGGTTATTGGCCCAGAAGCCCAGCAGGTACAATCCATCACGGCATGGTCCATTCCACCGGACCTCTGCTCCTGGGGCTGGGCCAGACGCCAGCGGCTCAACTCTGGCTGTGTTCCCAGCCCCCTGTCCCACCCACCACACACAGATCTCCCCGTCCTTCCCTCTGCCCCTTATTCCCACAGAGATCCAAGGCCAGCCATGTTTTCAAGTTCCTAGGACAGGCAGGGTCCAAGGTCTCTGGGACTGTTCTAAGGATCCTGGGTGCTTGAACTGTCAGCTGGCAGACAGCTGGGACCCAAGGGAGACCGGCATCTGAAATCAGCCGTTAAGCCTCTGCCGTCTCTGTAACCCAATTCCATCCTGCCTCTCCCTGACTCCTGGGATTTGGGGATTGGAAGGGATACTAGGTTCCGTCCTCAGCACACGAGGAAACTAAGGCCCAGAAAAAAGACGTACAAGGACACACAGCAATTAGCGGAACTTAAATCAAGATCTCCTATTCCTACCCTGGGCTCTTCGGCCATGCGATTAAAATGAAAGTGAGCACCCAGCTAAACAGGGCCCTGGGGTCCCCTGCCCACAAGCTGTGATCATGAAGCCAGACGGCAAAGTCACTGTTCCAGGCCCTGTGGGCAGGGAGAGTGCCAGCCAGGCCCAACAGGTGGAACGTGTTCCTGAAGGTCTCCGGGAGCTCTGTGGGACAAAGAGAATGACAAGCAGGTGCTGGCACGACTGGGCTTTCTGGAATCGAGGGGGGAGCTGGGCCCGGCAGTTGTCAGGCCCTGCCAGGCAGAGACAAATTCATCAAAGGGCCAGAGGCTGGGATGTTCTTCAGAACTTGATTTAAAGGCAATTCCCATCCACCCAGGCCCAGGTCCCCCTCAATCCGTAATCCAGTTATGGAGTTATTGACGGACATTTAGAGAGAGTTGACCTCATTCGGGTATCTTTACACAGAGGAGGCCCACAGGACTAGCCCACCCAACGTGTCAGCATTTTGGGAAATGCCAGTTTCCCAATAAGCAAGCGCCCAGATCTTGAGATGAGGCAGAAGAGCTGGTACAGGGCAGAGTGAAGGCCCCGGTCAGAGTTCCAAACCTGCCTCCTACCAGCTGTGTGAACTGCGGTGAATCACTTAGCCGCTCTTTGCCTCTGTTGCCTCAACGGAAAAATAATTTACATTTTTACCCTATTTTTAAAAAAAATTATCCTATTTCATGGGATACAGAGAGAAGCAAGATGAGGCATGCAGGAAAAGCACTGAGTACGGTGTCTGGCATCCCGGAAACCCTCCATAAATGACGATTTGTTTGTAGTTTTCATAAATCAGATCACTGCCCGGCTCTTCAGGAAATAAAAATTGTAGAAATGCTTCTAACCCTGGAGGGCAGCTGGCATCTCCGTGTGAGACGGTTATGGCCCCAGGAGCTGCCCGTATCCAGTGGGCCAAGCACGGGTCTGGTCTGCAGGGAGATTCAGGGCGGCCAGGAGAAGCCATGGGGCCCTGCCCACCTCCCCTCATACTCTCCGACTTGAGAGCTTCCAGCCTCGGGCACATGCAGCTCACCTGAGAACTTTCTGGTCCCTGGAGCCCACGCAGCCCACGCACACAGGCAGGCCCCAAGTGTCACATACTTCGGTCAGCGGCCAACAGGATACCTTGCCCTCGGATGCTGTGCACTCTCTCCATGGTCCCCAGTGGGGCTGGGCGCCGGTTGCCCATAGTTACAACCTACTTTATTGTCTTCCTTTCCTTTGCTGTCTCGCTTCTCAGGCAAATGAGTATTTCCTGAGATCCCCTTCCAAGTAACTTGCACTTACATCTTCATCCCAGGTTGGCTTCTGGGGGAGCGAGGCTGGCCAAACCAAGGGTGCGGGCCAGCCACTGCACCAGGCGCCTGCGCTCACCACCAGCAGAGGGAAGGAGGAAGGAAGGAAGAAGGAAGCTAGCAAGGATGTGGGCGGAGCCTACTTATAAGGAGGAGGAGGGAACAGACGGGAGGGCGCACTAACTTAAGACCAAAACCCAACTCCTAGGAGAAAACAGACTGTCAGCCACTGAGTCAAAGCAAAACAGAGTGTCTATAAGTTCACAGATTCCCCAATTCCGGGCTACAGTAGGGCTGGCAAGTTTGCCAGAAGGATTCATCGGGCCAATTTTTAAATGTTACAAGCATCCTGAGACATTGAGGAGGGCAGCATGCAGAAAGCTCACCCTGTGCCAGGCTCTTATTCAAAGCTTCCCTTGGACCACACAGACGTACATTCAGAACTTAGGTACTTCTCAGCCCCAGAGCCCGGGGTCAGACCTTCTAACCAAGAAGAGAGCCACAGAATCTCTGGGATAGACAGACGTGGAGGGCATCTCCTCCAAGTCCCGTCTGATACATTAATCCCTACCCATCACTTCTACGGCACCCTCAAGGGAAGCATAAACAGTGCGTGTACGTGCACAGACACACATACAAACCAGTGTGCACACACATGTACATACACACATTCATTCATTCTCTCTCTCGGTTGCCCTGCCCTCCTGGTCAGTTCGCCCAATGCGAATCAGCCCTACACAGATTAAGAGGATTATTGCTTATCGAGAGCTTTGTATCTCCAAAGCTCTTACCAACACCAGCTAATTAAACAGACACAGCCCCCTTTCCCTCCGCTGTAGTGTATACAAAGTGTAAGCCGTGAACTGACAAGACCTGGGATCTAGTCCCAGGTGGGGAACATGTCACCTTGCACAAAAGACAGAGGAGTCATTATTACGGTATCCCACGCAAGAGGGTATAAGTAGCTTGCCGGAGGTCAGTCAGTTAAGAAGTGGCTGAGCTCGGCTATAAACTTAGGTCTCTGCAACTCCAGAACCCGAGTTCCCTTAGTCACTCCTATGTATGTACAGGTATTAGTCATTACCCTCATCATTTTCAGTCTCCAAGATGACATGCAGAGACCAACCCTTCCAGCCTCGAAGGACTGTTTATCCCACACCCCCAGCGCTCACAAATAGCGCTCTACTGACTGGGCGGGTAGCTGGTCTGAAATGGTCTTCTTCTCACGCAAACACTCAAGTTAACATCATGGGCTCAGAACCCCTCTCCCCTCCCTGGACTCCAAGTTGTGGGCAGTCACTTCTCTTTCCCCCGGGTTCCCTGCCCCTGGCCCTCCAGAGCCTTGAGCTCAGGACTCCACGTGTGGGGAAAGCTCAGAGCTGCCGGGGCCTCTGCCTGGCCCAGAACCCGAGCAGAGACCCTCTCCCTTGTGATATCTCCCAGATATCACAGGGAAAGCCCCAAAGCCAGGGACCATCCACCACAAGGCAACCCAATTAACCAAGCTGTTCATGAGGGCTACATTTACAACTTCTGTTGTTCAAATCGAATAATCCTCTTTAACTGAGATCTTTGCCTTCATTAAGGTAATCAGTGCCTGTGAGGAAATGATCAGAAAACCTCTCAGGATTTCCACCCATCACATGGAATCCCACATGCCATATGTTTCATCACTGGGATGCAGGTTTAGTCAATCCTTTCAAACACTGTCACTCTTTAACAAGGCTAATACACCTTCTTTTTCTTTTCTTGGCTTCGAAAGTCTTAATAGGATAGAAAATTTGAGGAAATCAATCAGTAATTAATTACCCATTAAATGTGATTTACCCGGTACTGTGAGGACACAGAAGTATTTAATAAGATCCTTGCTTTCTGGGAGCTTAGAACTCTGGATAAGCAGAGAAACTAGCATACCAAGTAATGAGGTAACAGCTGACTAGGCTCCTGGACTAGAAACAGAGTTAGAAATCATTCATGCCTTCATTCACTAATATACCATGTAGACCCCACTAGTAGCAGAATCTATACAGGTGGACACTGTGGTAGTTCCTAGGGGCAAGAGGTGTCCAGTAAGGAGAGCCATGGGGTATACCCCAAAGAACTCGGAGGACACAGGAAGCAAGCGACTACAGGACAAGGTAAAATGACAAATATGTCCTAAGAAGAATGAACTAAGTATTCAGAAAAGACGGAATCAGCAGGACACGAGCTGCAATTGGCCCTGTAAGGAGGGAAGCTGGGTCACAGGCTCCCCGTCACTAGGAGGGGATGCTCTAAACACCAAAGCACAGCGTTCCCTGCACAGCATGAGAGAACTTACGATTAATCTTGGAAAATGAGAAGCTATGTTCATACCCACTGGGTTCATTCTACGCGGTGCTCACCAGGCCTGGGGTTAGGTCATTCATTCATTCAGTGACCATTTACCAAAGGCTGATGCTAAGGGTACCAGGGAGAATGAGGCACAGTCCCTGCTCACAGAACTTACAGTCAGATATGGAGAAAGACAAATTCTAGAGACAACACAGATGGATAAGTGCTTGTACTGCATGCAGGGGGTTGCGGGATCCAGACTGGGGTGGCGGGTGACAAGGCAATATGCCCAGAGGAGGTGATGACTGAGGAGAATCCCGAAGGACAGGTAGGAGGTAGGAGCGCAGGCTGCAGCCCACGACGATGGTAACAGTAACGGGAATTCTCATACACCATCGTTGCCATCATTTTCTGAGTGCTTACCTTGTTTTGGGACAGAAACTGTACTTGGTATTTCTCTCTCATACACACACACACACGCACACATCAACTCAAATCATTTTTGAGTCCGTGTGTTTAGGATGTGAGTGATCCTAACAGCTGCACTACATGTTCAATGTTATCATTCCTGTTTGATAAACGGGTTGACTGAGACCCAGAGAGGTGAAATGACTTTCTCATGGCCACAGAGCAAGTGCCGGAGCTGGGACTTGAATCTGTCTGCATTCTACCCACTACTCCAGACTTCAGAACTGTGGGGTGGAGTGTGTAACTGAATTCCTCCTTGGCCTCTTGGACCACTGAACCATCCACAGGTCCACGCAGTCAGAGGAGTGACCCCATCCCCGGGCCTTGGGCCCCCAGTCTCACACTCCAGTCCCTAGTCCCTGAGGAGGGAGCTGACCCCTCTGATTCTGCCTCAAGCTGTGAGCCCAAAACAAAGTCTCTCCCCCTCACTTCCAATTGGAAACTGTTAAGACGTGGCCTAAAGTTTCCTTCAAGACTGCCTGCTCTGACAGTCTCAGACTCTGGCTCTAAAAGGACTGACGGAGCAAACAAGGTAGAACAAGAGACAGGTCGGAGTTTCCCACCCACACGCTTCACCTGGGCCCGGCCAGGTGACTTAGCAAGGATGCCAGTCCAGCAGAGCAGACCTCCCCAGAGCAGGGGTGCTAATCCCGGAGCTCCTGAAGCCCAGGACGCTGCAGGGGGCTCCTCTCTTCCGTGGTCTTCCCGCATTTCACCGCCTCTGAAGTGGGTTCCATCTAGAGATAGCCACCTTATCCTGAAGCTCCCTCGAAAACTTAAGAGTCAGCTCCTTGGGCCATGACGGACACGCCACCTTGTCTTCTGGGCGCGCTGCTCCTGAGGGATGGTGACCTCCATCCCGTGCCCCCGCTGACCCCAAGTGCCCTGACTGCCGTGCTCCTGCCTTCCACTCAGGTGAGAAAGCTCACTGGCAGGAACCGTGATGCCAGAAAGCTGTCCCTCCACCAACCCCACCGGCCACACACACAGCAACCCCAGGTTTCCTGAGGCTTCAGGGATGGGAACCAGGAGTCTGCACACAAGAATAAACAATCTCATCTCCGAGTGTATATCCTGTCTTCGTTACGCCACCACGAAGGTGTTAATATACAACTTACAACATATTAATCAGCCCTCTAACTTCCAAATGCTAAATGCATCATTAACATTCATGTTTTCTTCAATTACTTGGCTGCTCTGAGGGAGGAGAATGAGTCAGATCTTCAATAAGTCCATCTCCCGTGGACGGCTCAGGGATCATAAAAGGCAGCCCGGGCCTCCACCCTTACTGTGGAGAGGGGAAATTCCTGCTCCCAGACTTTATCACTGCTGCCTGGCCCAAATGCAGGCTGGCCATAAAAAAGCAATTGAAGCTGAGGAGTGAAGGGGAGAAAACAAAAGAGGGAGGAGAAGGCAGGTGGGAGGGAAGAGGGCAGGACACGGGGAGGAATCATATCAGCACCCAAGGATCATGGAGACCAATTAGTCTAACCACCTCATTTTATAAATGAGAGGACTGTGGCTCAGAGAGGGTGAGTGACTTGCCCAAGATCACACAGTGCATTAGTGGAGAGAACAGAGGAAAAAGGGGAGAGGAAAACAGTGCAGAAGAGGAAAGAGTGATAGCAGGAAAAGCTGGCAGAAAACTGGTCAGTAAAGATAGAAAGAGGGCGAGAAAGAAGCAGCAGAGAGGAGGGGACAAAAGATGTGTTACAAAGAGGAAAATCTGAAACAGATGCAAGCGCAGAGTGGCCCTCAACTTCAACCCCAGCTGCTCAGCTCCCAGGTCCCTGAGGCAGGAGAGGGTTGAGCTATGGGTGTAACATTTTGGATAGGGGACGGACAGACCGGAGGTAAGGGGGAGGGAGGAACCGGGAAGCACTGGGGTTGGGACTCTGCCCCAGGCCTCCAAAATTTAGCCAAACTAAATACACGCCTAATTAAAATGCCTTTATCCCATAGTGGCGCTATCCAAACTTCACTTGGAATTTGTTACAGACACTGGTGGCTATAAAATCAATTTGCAAAGCAGATTCAATCACCTCCCTGCAGCCAGTGGACTGCAGACCAGTCCTGAATTGAAGAGGAAAGAGAAAAAAAGGCTCCTGCTGGCCGGTCACTTTTTTGTCCACAGGCTGCCACCCAGACAGGCCTGTCCACCTTGAGGTAGAAGCATCCAAGGTCAGCACACACTGGCGCTTCCAGAAGGCTGAGCTGGGGGGCTCAAAGTCCAGCGAGCGGAGAAGCAGGGCCAGCTCTGGGGCCACCGTCCGGGGTCCTCCAAAGACACAGGCCCTGATGGTTGTTCTGACCATAGTTGAAAACCCACACAGGTCAGCACCACCTATACAGTGCTCTGAAACGACCAGCTGTTTGAGTCTCATGACTCAGGAGGTGGGCATGGTGGGCTGCCTCCACACTGAGGGAAAAGCCTCAGAAGGATTAGGAGCGTAGCGAAGGTCACCCTCTCAGTAGGGGGGTCAGCAGAGACCATGTATGTTAATGACGACAGCATTCAGCCCTGGAACACACAGACACACTCACGATACGGCCGAGTCTACAGACTCCCAGCAGAATGTGACTGGCGGGGCTGGCCCTGAGAGCCACTGCAGATGTGCCCCCGAGCCGGGCAATTTTGAGTTTTACCAAGTCTCCCCTGCAAGCTGCCGCCCATCTGTCTCTTCCTTTCTATGCCCACTGCTATATTCCAGGCCGGGACCTGGGATGCCTGCAGCAGCCCCCTTGCTGCCTCTGCTCTCTAGCTTCTGCTCCCACTACTCAACTGAAAATGCTCCCCAAACACCCATGACCTCCTCATTGCCCAATGGACACTGTTTCGTCCTCACCTTCCTGGACCACTCTCTCAGTGCACCTGTCTTCTCCAACCCCTTCCTTCCTGGAAACTGCTCCGGGTTTCTGTGGTCTCAATTGCTTTTGTCTGTTCTTCTACCTCTGGTACTCCTGAGTTGACTCTGAGCTTCCTTCCTCAGCTTGCTCCATAAATTCTCGTGTTTCCCAGCTCTTTCTTCTCTCATCTGTTCTTCTAACCCCTTATGTGACTACAAGTAACTTAATCTGAGCCCATGGCTTAGGCTCCACCTCTACCCAAATGAAGCTAGATTCTGTGTCTGGAGCCCACACCCCTCTCCTGAATTCCAGATCCCATCAATCAGCTACTTGCTGGATGTTTCCATGTGGCACCCCAAACTCAACATGTCCAAACTCAACACATCGTCCCCCTTTCTGCCTCAGATGACTACTCCTCCCAAATTCTCTCTTTCTGAACGGCATCATCACCTAACCAGTTGTCATCCTTGACTTCCACCTCTCTCTTACCAACCATACAGATGCCAACAGTGCCCCTGCACGTATCCCCTTGGCAAGCGCCATTCCTGTACGGCAAGCACCTGTGACTCCCGGGCTGAGGACTTTCTCCTGCAGACCACAGTGCTGGGTAATTAAGCATGGATGCAACCCTTAGCCAATGACATACGGGACCCAGATGATGATATCCCAGCTCCCTGGCCCTTCAGGTGGGACACCCTGAAGCCGTGTTCCCCACTGTCTCTGCAAGCCCCCAGCACAACGGAGCCCCGTGTGCCCACAGCACTAACCTGTCCTTTAAGATCCTTGCATTGAATTCCTTTCCTTCCCTGTCCTATTTTGCCATTGGTGTTTCCTGTGATCACCCCTCAAATAAACCTCTTACAACCTAAATCCTGTTCTCGGGGTCTGCTTTTGGGGGAATCCAGCCTAAGTGCCCACCAATCCTGAATCAGTTACACTGCTGAGTTCACATCCTAAATGTATCCTGAAGCGGCGTCTTCCTCCTCCACCGGGATCCAGCCCTCATCACTCTCCCCTGGGTTACAGAACCAGCCAGTTGATTGGCTTCCTTGACCCTCCTCTTGTTCTGCTTCAAACCATCCCCAATTACACATTTGATACGGCATTCCCTGCATTAAAACCCTTCAGTGGACACCCACTGTCTATAAGATACAGCCAAATCCTTTTATCCTCATGGCTTCAAAGGCCCTCCATGATCTGCCCTCACCTTCTGTCCACACTCAAGCCCATGAGGCTCCTCCCTCAGCCCTACAATCCCAGCCATACTGAGTAGCTCCCAGATCCTCCAAGGCACACTCCACAGTGTCCTTGCCCTGCCTCTGCCCTCTGCACACTTACTCTTAGCCAAAAACTAAATGCAAGGATCCCTCATTCTATGAAGTCTTTCTCTCTGCCCCATCCCCTCGCCATCCCCCCAAGGGAGAACCCCATGCTTTCCTCTCCATACTCACAGTTCCTCTGACGTGCTTCTCCTTGGACACCTATGGCACTCTGGCGCCCTGAGTGCCACATACACCTTCCTCTTTGAAGGTGAGGCAATAGTTTATCATCTTAAAATCTCCGGGGTTTAGCTCAGTGTCTGCCACTTAGTAGGGGCTCATGAAATGTCAGTTGAAAGCATGAGAGCTAGAACGGAGGGAAAGAATGAACATACTCACAGCCTCTTCCCCTCAGGCGCTGCCACTGGCTTGGCCACTGTCTGACATGGGATCTGGAGACATCTGGCCGAGACCTTCCACAAATGTTTATGATGCTATGCAAATAACTCTCCCCGGGGATGATACGTGCGGCCTTTCTGCCCCTGGTATACAATGTTCTGTGCCAAGTGGGCTGTCAGTGGGGACACTCAAGCGAGACACTGAGGAATGTAGGTCTGCAGTGGAGGGGTGGGGTGAGGGACTATAATAAAACACTACGCGAACCAATCTGGGCCCCATGCCATGGAAAATGTGCGTCTGTCCTTGACTTCGGTGGCAAATGAGGCGTGAAAACATATCAAAATGTGATATTCAATATATGGATGTATTTAATATTTCAAGAGACTGGAAATCGGTTACCAGAGGTTTAAATGATAAATCAAGCCTATGAACTTTCTCGTGTCTGCACCTGGTACGTACCATTCCCAGGAAGAAAGGAGGGGAGAAAGAGAGAAACAGAGGACAAGAACAAAGGGCCTAGAGACTCTGAAAGGCAAGATCCAGAGACACCCCCCCCCCGGCCCCCTGCCACCAACACACCTCTTTCAAACCTCCCCCAAGTTTGCACATTGAGTCCCGGCTGCCTGCAAGCACCTTGCCCACCTAGAGAACTTCATTCATCCTGCAAAATCCAGTGCTTCCTTTGGAATTCTGTCTAAGCAGCTTCCCTGGCCCTTGTACCCTCTGGCCCCAGACCCACAGAAAGCAGGACACGTGTTGCCTATGCTCAGCCTGGCCTGGCGTTCTAGATGCTGAAGTGTTGGTGGTTTAACACAGCTGCCTCCCAACCACACTGTAAGTTCTCTGAGGACCGAGACGAGGTCCCCCTCACTTCAATATCCTGCAGAGCCTGGACCATCCCTGACACAGAGTAGACACTCAATTCACATGGCACTTGAACCGAAAGAGAGGAAGGTCCAGCAGCGAGCACTGTGGCCAGCAGACAGCTCTGGGGAACCTGCTGTGGCCCAGATGCTAAGCTAGGGAACTTGGTTCTCACGTTGCTCTTTCACATAAACTTCACCAAGACCCTGTGCTCGAAGTAGTATTTGTCCCATTTAACTGACGAGGAAAGTGAGGCTCAGAGAGGTTTTGTCACCCGTGCTGAACGCTATTCTGTGCGCTCCCAGAGGACAGGAGACCCATCCGCCTCCTGACGCAAGCCCACAGCAATGCTCCGCGGGCGGTAAGTCTTAGAACCTTGGTTGCATGAGTGTTGATTCCTAGCCTCCCTTGAATATTCATTTTGATGTTGAATAACATGCTCAGGTATCCCAGGTCCCCCCACTTGGCTGGTTATCAGTATCACCTGGGAGTTTTAAAACTTTCAGAGCTCTGGGCCCCTCTCCTGGCCATTCCAATTAAGTCCAGGGTAGGGACTGACCATAAATATTTTTTCTTATTAAAGCTCCCTGGCTGATTCTGACAATGAGGCAGATTTGGGGACCACCAATGTGGTCCTCATCTCAGAACCTCTCATCTGCATCTTACCCATGCTCTCTCCAGCTCGGACGTTAGGGCTCACGGGGTCCAGCTCCCCCTTCCTGGGACAGGAGCTCTTTTTGTTTAGTACCACCCCTCCCCACTCCCCGGTTCTTTTCCTTGTGAAAACCTCCCGTGTCCTCATTTGTCTTCAGGTCACAGCTCCCTATGCTTGGGGATGACCGTGAGCCTTTCCTGCCCCAGGTCTGTGCATAAACTTGTCCGAGCTTAACCCAGCCCCACTCTGAAACCCACCTCAGCAGGACAGTCGGCTCTCCCCATATGGTAACTCCCTTCCCTGACCAAGGTCAAAGTTACCCTTATCTAGTCCATCTTTTCCTGAGACATGAAAAGAAGGGAAATATTCAAGGGGCACCACCGGCTCAGCCAGGGGCCCTCGACCTCAGCACTGCCGGCATTGGGGCTGGAAAATTCCCTGTTGCTGCCCTGTGTACTGCAGGATGTGTAGCATCACCCCTGACCTCTGCCCACTCCATGCCAGCAGCACCTCCTCCACTTGTGACAACGAAAAACGTCTCCAGACATGACCAAATGTCCCCTGGGAAGCAAACTGCCCCCGGCTGAGAACCAAGGAGTTAAGCCATGAAGGAACATTGAACTTGAAGGCAAAGGACTGAATCCCAGCTTCTGGCCCTTCCCTCCCTGCGTGCATGTCTTTATCTTTGAGATGGGTCAACGACATCTCCATGCTGGGTTGTTGCAGGAAGTAAGTGAGATTGAATTGAATAAACTGAGTTGGGAGAATATGCCTAAAACAAACCAGAGAGACTTTTCGAGAAAGGGTTGAAAGCAAATACCACGATCAGCAGTGCGCAGGTAAACTGGCTCTCAAGAAACATCTATCTAGACGAAAAGCTCTGATTTGTAGTGTTTGCTGAGTTCTACGGTGTGACTATGCCCAATATAGCCAATTTCAATCCACCAACCTGATGTTACTGAACGTGGAGTTGGGGACAAATGTGCAGACTCCCTCTCTCTATTGGCCAGCCAAGCCTATGAAATAAGTGTGACCCAGGCAGGCAGGAGGCTGTTGGGAAAGGTGGGCCTGTAGCCTCACCAGTAAATGCCCACCCTGCCCAAAGACGTGCAAAGTCATTTCAGAGCGACAACTTCTTTGGACAAACAAAGCCTGTCTGCCCACAGGATGCAGCCCGCCCATCTATGACCTCAGCTCTAGCGATTCCCCATTGGAAAGCACTCCTCAGCCCTCTTCCTCCTTCTCTCTGCCTTCCAGCCTCTGCTGTCAGAGCTGGCACTGAACACAATGAACGCTGAACAGGATACTAATATTGTTAGTATTAACAAGATACTAGTGAAAATGTAGTCAGGAAAGTCAGGTAAGACAGAGCCCCTCACACCCAGTCAGGCCTTCAACAGGGACAATGGCATTGGGTTCAGACAGTTCTGTGTTCAAGCCTCCTTCTGCCAAGGTAGAAGCATACTCCTTCAAGTCTCTGGGCCTTTATTTTCTCATCTGCAAAATGGGCTACCAATGCCTGCCCCACCCCACCCCACCCCCACCCCAAGGGCTGTGATGATGCCAGCCTGAGAGAAAGTCTACAAGATGCCAAGCTAGCTCCTCGCTCCCTCTTCAGGCAGGTGCCAGGAGGACCATCCACCCACTCCTCGAAAGGACCTAGCAGTCCCTAAATGGGGCTGCCGGGCCTGCGAGGAGCCTGTAGGGTGGTAATCAGTTCCTATCAGGTTCTATTTTACCTATTAAATGGAGACTGGCCCCAGGAAGCAAAAATTCCCATCAGCTGAGAATAGCAAAAGGATGTCATCAGCTTCCTCATCATGTCAGAGAAAACAGACATGGGGCATCCAGGGCTTGTCAAAGGCAACAAAGAAAGAGGAGGGGCCCATCTGAGTGGAGCTGGTGCCCAGGGGCTCCTGATCAATACTGAAAGTGAAGCAGTCTAGAAATTTAAGGAGCCGTGGATTGAAAGGGAAGGATGAGAGCAGACAGCGGACAGCTCCAGGGTACCTGGCTGGTGCCTGATCTGGTGTCAGGAACCCTGGCAAAATCAAGGGCCAGGATCAAGGGCCTAGAAGATGAGAGTTCCCTTTCAGTCCTCCAGGCCTGCCAAAGTCGGGGGACACACCAAGCCCAGCCCGGGGTCCTCACTTGAGATTGGCAAGTCCTGAGCTCCATTGTTCCAGAAAAAACAAAATACAGAAACTCGCTCCGGCTGTTTATCATGTTTGCTGCTCCTTTTCCTTCTCATTAACTCTGGCTTCAGATTTGCTCCCATTCAGCTCTGAGTTAGTTTCACTCCAAACTCACAGTTGCTTTTTACTTTCACATCCCCCACACATTGAGCCTGTTTATTCCTTATTTATTTTGCTCATCTCAGCCCCTTTACTTCTGGGAGTGATTCCAGCTACAAAAAAAAAAAAGAAAGAAAAGAAAACAAAAACAAAACAAAACCAAAAAAAAAAAAAAAGAAAACCCCAAAACGAAAAAGACCCACCACATACAATCAATTAAGAGACAAGCTGCTTGCAAATCACCAGGAAGTGAGAAAAGGCCTCCCCTCCTCGCTACCGGCCCCCTCCCCTTAAACGTGGGGATTTGATCTTTAAACCAAAAGCCACTAATGTGCTGTGTGATTTGAATCAAGTCACTTGCCCAGTCTGGGCCCAAGGTTCCTCTTGTCCGCGATGAAGGAGCTACACTAGTTCTCCGGAGTCCTTAATCTTCTTTAGGATCACCGACCTCTTTAAGAGTGTGAAGAAAGCTGCAGGTTTAGCTCTCCAGTTCACTTTCTATACATACACGAATGTGGCCTGTAATGGCGGGGGCTCCTGGAACCCCTGACCACCCTCGTGAGAGGGGTTCCTGGGTCCCCGAACGGGATCTCCTGCAGCCCAGACAGGAGGAGCGAAATGGAGACCGACATCTCTCCCCTGCCCTCTGTTCAAGGAACAGACGAGGGCCAGGCGGGCCTTCCTGGGAGCCCCTGAGAGTGGAAAACCAGTTTCCCTGGCTTAGCCTGAGGCACTACTTCTGGAAGGCTGCCATTCAGGCAACCAAAGCTGATGTGACATTTGTTTAATTTTCAGGAAAACTCTTTACTCTTTTTTTTAAAGACACAGAGGGGAAAAAGCCACCCTCACAAAACCTTTCACTCTCTTGCTCTAATAGGACACGTAAAGGCTGACAATGCACAAGAACTCAGTCACGCTGAGAAGCCCACAGGCCGTGTGGAGAGGGTGCCGGGGCACTCCCAGGGTGAGAAGGGCAGCCTCCGGAGCCTCTTCTTCCAGGGGCAGAGGATGCAGCCTTCGGTGTGGAGCTTTCAGGCTCCCACACTGGGGTCTCACCTCCCCCTTCTCCCCCTCCCACCTTGGCAACTGGAGCAAGCAGTTCACTACCACCTGAACCAGAGCTGCCAGAACCACCCCCCGGAACCTTCCGCCGGGGGCTTCAGCCGCCTGCACCATGGTCGAGGGGCGAGCTCCCTTCCGGAGCGTTTCTCCTGTGCCAGGCCCTATGCTAGGTATTCAAGCCAATGCAGGAAGGAATACGACCAAAACCAGCCGATAATTTGAACCAGTCTTAGCTGCAAGAGACACCAAAGGCCTTTCACGTTTGGGTCCCAGGACTTGGGGCCTGGCTGTGTTTGACTCACTCCCAGAGTGATTCACCCTGACAAGGCCGAGCTGGGGAAAGGCCCACGGTGTTTACACCTCCTACGCCCCTGTTCTCTCCCTGTTGGAAGGTTTCAGGGAAACGTTGAACTGAGACCTGAGGGCCTAATAGTACCCAAGGCAGGCTGCCTTGAAACCGGTTCCCCTAAACATCTGATTATAGCAGTTTCTACTCAGAAAAACAGGTCACCGGGCTTCCCTGGTGGCGCAGTGGTTGAGAGTCCGCCTGCCGATGCAGGGGACATGGGTTCGTGCCCCGGTCCGGGAGGATCCCACATGCCGCGGAGCGGCTGGGCCCGTGCACCATGGCCGCTGGGCCTGCGCGTCCAGAGCCTGTGCTCCGCAACGGGAGAGGCCACAACAGGGAGAGGCCCGCGTACCGCAAAAAAAAAAAACCAAAACAAAAAAAACAGGTCACCATGGCCTTGGAAGCACAGGAGAGAGGCTGGGCGTGCTGGGAAAATAGAATGTGAGATAAAGCTGTCAAGGTATACAGTGACTCTGTCACTGCTCGGGTTCTTCTGAACCTGTCCCTCCTTCAAAGAGCCTGAAATTCTCTGGTCTGCATTTCCCAGACCATGGAGGGAAAACCACGTAAAGTTCAGATGGAGAAACTATGGAGCATGCTGTGAGCCCTAGAGAAGGGTGAGGCAGGGAACACAGAGCTGCCCCCTCCTCCATCCTGTAGCTACAAGCCATGGAGCCAGGACGGTCCCTACCACCACTCCAAGGCAATCTGAAGCAGCTGGTCCAAAGAAATAAAAATAATGAAAGATAATGGCCAGTTATGAGAACGTGGATAAATTACCAAAGGGAGGTTTTGTTTTCTCATCCTCTGCATGTTAAAAACAAAACAACAACAAAATGAAACATCTGTCTGGAAACAGCCTTGGTGATAGCCTGTCCAGATGTAGAGGATCAATAAGTCCCCTCTCCAACCCTCAGCTGACAGGACCAGGATTGTGAAATGGCCCTCTGAAGAACACTACCCTTTGTGGTAGAACAAAATGACCACAAAAGCTTCCCATCTCTGATTGCGGCCCGTTGTACTGCCGCTTCCCAGCCGCTCCCATCAAGAGCTGGAGTCTATTCTCCACCCCTTGCATCTGGGCTTGAACACGTGGCTTCCGTGGCCAATTGGACGTTAGCAGGCATAAAGTAACAGAGGCTCTAAAAGCGCTTGTATGTTGGGGCTTCCCTCCTCTGCTGCAAAGAACCTTCCACCACCACGTGAATGAGTAAAGACAGACAGGATTCTAAACCAGCAGAGTTATTTTCAAAGATGAAGGATGGATATCCATGGCTACATCTATGTCTACAGCTACATCTAGATATGAAACACATAGAAGACGGGCCAGGCCGGGGCTAGCCTCCTGGAGGATGAGACCGTCTGGCCCTGGCCCCAGCTGATATTGACGCAGGCCATCCCAGACCTTCCAGTCCTAGTCAAGCCAGCCCAGACCGTAGGAGACATTTAGCTAACACAGAGCGGCAGAAAAACAACAAAGTTTGTTGTTTTAAGCCACTAAGTTTGGGGGAGGTTTGTTACACAGCAGAACTAAGTATGGGGGAGGTTTGTTACACAGCAGAAGCTACGCACTGCACTCTCCCTGCCATTCACTCTCAAGGAAAAGAACTGGCCGGCTCCTCAGGGGTTGGGCTGACTGGACACAGCAGGCCAGGAAAGCGTCCTGGGCCAACGGGGAAAAGACCACCCAGCACCAGAAGCCTGAATTCAAACCACTGTTCTGCTACCTGCTAGCTGTGCGTGAGCTTGACAAGATGTTGCAGGAGTCTGTGAGCCTCAGCTTCCCCATCTGCACAATGGGGACAGCAAGCCACTGCGTGAGGTCCTTGTGGGAAGGAAATGAGAGAACGTCTGGGAAAACCGCTACTCAAAAAGCGTTTGTCTCGCTTTGACTCAGCCAGACTAGATGGTCATGGTGTCTTCCGCCTTAAGTGCACAAGAGCGGACAGTACAGGAAGGGTGCCCAGAGGGACCCACTCTCCCTGACTCCAGACCTGCTCAAACGGGAGTACCTCGCAAGGGCAGGAGGGAAAGTCTGTCGCTAAAACAGCCACTCGGATCTGTCGCTGAGGCCCTTGGTTTTTAATCTCTGAGAAAGAGACTCTTCATCCCACATTCACCGCATCAGCAAATCCATAAGCAAAATGTAGAAAACACAATGTCTTTATTCATTTCATCAAGCGGTAATTAGGGCCTGGAACAGGAATCTTCCATCAGCAGGCACTCTGGCTCCTAAAAGCCAGGTAGGTTTCTAATTGGGCTGGAGGATGACTTTAGGGGGATCTCAGAGTCTGCTGAAGAAGGCCTCATCCACAGCCGCAATTTCTCTTTTCCATTCACAGCCTTAGAGAAAAAATTAGAATGCTGAGCTGTATTAGGAAATTAGACAAAGTGGGAGCCGCTGGGCAAAACACACACAGCCCACAACCTGGAGGACCCCTGCAGGTCCCTTAATGTAAACATGCTGGCAAAGCGCTTGGCTCAGGTAGCCAAGTAAGATGGAGAGGCAATTTTATTCTTGTTGTTTAAAAAGAAGCAGCTAAAGAAACTGCCTTTATGTTACACTGAGACTCTGCTGCCTGCCGCTGGGCTCAGTTGAAGAGCCAGGGCTCGGGCAGGGAGAAGGGGCAGGTCAACACCTGCTGGGTAGGGCAGCCAAGAAGGGGAAGAGAAAGGACAGGGAATGGGCAGTTCTTGGGCTCCCGTGGTGGCAGGTCCTGGGAGAGGTGCTGTGCCTACATGATCCCACTGCATCCTCCTGAGAGTCCAGCAAGGGAAGCATCATCGTCCCAGTGGGAAGGGATGTGACGCCGGTCTCCCAGCAGGTAGGGAGCAGAGCCAGATTGGAGCCCAGGAGGAGAGGGGTCAACCATCAAGGTGAGCGGAGACACTTCTGACAACCAGGGCTCCCCGGGAGCGAGGCCTTCTGAGGCCGGCCTGGCAAGAGGCTGCGGTGCTCCCAGTTCAGTGAGCAGCCGCGGACTAAGCCAGGGGTCCTGAGGGCCCCGGGTATTTACACACACAGAAGCACCAGGTAAGGCGAGAACTGGGTGGGATACAAGGTTAGCTGCTGAAGCCCCTTCTCAGACCATAGCTCACCTTCCCTGCATGTATACACCCTCCCTTACCTCGCCGGTCTGGCCGCTTCTTCCATATATGTTATAGATACAGATATATAGTTATAGACACAACATCGATCTCCATCCTTCCTCTTTGGAAATAAATTTGCTGGTGTGAACCCCACTCTGCTCTCCTCCAACTTCCTCCCTGAAGCTCTCCCCTATACCCTATATCCTACTTCCCAGGCAGAATTTTGGTTCCTTCACGTGTGTTCACATAGCCTCTCTTCCCACACTCATCACATTGTATTATATTTACTGGTTAATAGGCCTCTCTCCCTTCCTAGAGTATGAGAATAGAGGCAATTTCTTATTCATCTCTGTATCCCCAACAGTTAGCACAGTGGTTGACACACAGTGGGCATTTAAAAATATCACTCAAAGGAATCAATTAAACAACTAATCTTTGATCACCTGCTATGAGCTGGATGTTCAGGATACAATGATTTTAAAAAGTGATAAAGAAGGCATTCCCTCAAGGAACTCAGAGTCCAGGGGAGTCAGACAAGTGGGGACCCACAGTACAGGCTGGTAAGTGCTTCGGTGGGTAACTGGGGTCCTAAGGGTACATGGTCTGGGGAGGGAAGCTTCAGGAGGAGGAAGCATCTCAGCCAAGACCTGTGGAAGCATGGGAGGTGCTGGGTGAAGAAGAAAGAGCTGTTCCAGGCAGATTAAGCTGCGTATGCAAAGGTCCAGAGGTGAGAGAGACTAAGGAACATTCTAGAAACTCTAATACCATAGGTCAGAACAGCTGGAGTACAAAGCGTAGATGTCACCGAGTAGCAGAGGAGATGAGAAGGAGGAAGAGCATGGATCAGATGGCTCCTCCATTCATGCAATCAGTCGGGCCAAGGTGATGAACAAGATATACCGTCTCTGCCTTACGGAGCTTACAGGAGGGGAGGAAAAAGTGAAAATAAGAAATCATTTCAAAAGGTGCAAAGGGCTATGAATGAAACTACTAGGAAGTACACAGGGGCAGGAAAACCTCTGTGTGAGAGCAATCTGAGCCTGAAGGATGGAAAAGCACTGACCACATGAAAAGCAGGTGGAGATGCTCCAACCAGAGGGAACAGAATGTGCAAACCTTCTGTGGCAGGGAAGAGCTTGGCATGTCCACAGGCTGAAAGGCCAGTGAGGATGGGACACAGCGGGTGAGAGAAAGGTTATCAGTTAGGATGGGTTCGGTTGCAAGCAACAGAAAACCTTCTTAATGGTGACTGGAACCGTAAAGACATGTATTAGCCCACTGAAGACGAGGCTGTCAATTACAGGGTGGATTCTGCCACTCAACTGCATCTACAAGGACCTGACCCTCCTATCTGCCATCCTCAGGGAGTGGCAGCATCCTCTCCCATCACGGTGCCCAAGCACCAAACACATCCTCACCAACCAACATCAGAAAAGCAGGAAGGGTGCCTTATCTCCCCCTCCTGCCTAATTCTCTCATGAGGGCAGTGCATCTTTCCTAGAAGTCGCCAGGAGACATTCTTATCTTTTTGTCTTTTAATAAATTTATTTATTTATTTTTGGCTGCACTGGGTGTTCGTTGCTGCATGTGGGCTTTCTCTAGTTGCGGCGAGCAGGGGCTACTCCTCGGTGCAGTGCACTGGCTTCTCATTGCGGTGGCTTCTCTTATTGCGGAGCACGGGCTCTGGGCATGTGGGCTTCAGTAGTTGTGGCACGCGGGCTCAGTAGTTGTGGAGCATGGGCTTAGTTGCTCTGAAGCATGTGGGATCTTTCCGAACCAGGGCTCGAACCCATGTCCCCTGCGTTGGCAGGCGGATTCCTAACCACTGTGCCACCAGGGAAGTCCACAGTCTTTGAGTCCCATGGTACAGAACCAATCACGTACCCACCCTTAAACCAACTGCTATCAATGGAGTCATGGCATTACCACGATTAGCTTAGATTAACCATGGTCACATCCTGTGCAAGGGAGAAGGGCTCAGCTTCCCTGAAAAAGTCACCACCTTTTTCGTGGAAAATCCCCCTTTCTGAACAAAATTGGGGTTCTGTTACAATGGAAGATGGGAGGAAATGGCTGTTAGGAGGGCAACCGCTCAAGAAGAGGGGGCACAATGAGGATGGGGAATTAGATAGGTGGGCCAGATCACAGAGAGCCTTATAAGGCGCAGCAAGGAGTCAGGATTTTATTCTAAGGATAACGAATAACCACTGCAGGGTTTAAGCAGAGGAATAACATGCAACAATTTATGTTTTTGAAATGCTGTGCTGGGTGAAGAACTGGGAGCAAGAGCGGCAGTAAAGAGACCAATTAGGAGGCTATGGTCCTAGGTCAGGAAAAAGATGACGGTGGCCTGGACTGGAGGGTGGCAGGGCAGATGGAGAGGTGTACATCTGAGACACATGTTGGATGTAAACCGGCAAAACTTGGTGGGATATGGGATGTAGAAGGTGAGAGAAAGGAGAAATCAGGGAGGACTCCCACATTTCTGACCTTGCAAATTGGAGGACATGGGTGCCATTTACTGAGATGGGGGAAGATGTAGGGAGAAACAGATTTGAGAAAAGAAATCAAGAGTTTGGTTTCTTTTTACATGTTTGGGATATCTGTAGAACATTCAAATGAAAAATTCAAGTAGATAGATAGAATGGCAGGACCTGAGCTCAAGAGAGGAATTTGGAAGTTATCACTATATAGATGGTATTTAAGTTTGGCAACAGGTGAGTTCACCTAGCGAGGGTGTACAGATGGAGAAACAGGCCAAGGATCAAGACGTGGACATCCAATATTTAGACAAGAGAAAAGGAGGAATAAACGGAAAGGGGGGTGTGGGGATCCAGAGAAGCACAGCCTTTGGAGCCTAGAGAAAGGGTTTCCGAGAAGGAGAGGGTGTGGAACGCTGCTGAGAAGCCAAGATGAGGACAGCAAAGTGTACGTGGGAGTGGGCGACACGGAAGCTACCGGCGACCTCCAGGAGCTGTGAAGTGGGGTGGTGGGGAAGGACGCCAGATTGAAGTGGGCGGGAGGGTGACTGGGGTGGACAGTGGAGGCGGTGTGTGCCGACAGGACTTCTGAGTTGTCTGGCTGTGAAAGGGAGCAGAGATGGCGCAGGAGCTGAAAGACAAGGTACGATCGCAGGCAGCTTGTAGCTTTTTCAAAGATGACAGATAAGAGAGTAGGTCCGGACACTGCTGGAAAGATCCTAGGTGAGGTCTCTGAGAAGGTGAGAGGCTGGGAGCCAGAGCACAGGTGGAAGGACCGGGCCTTGGAGTTTCAGGAGGGATGAACCCGAGCACAGCTGCAGTGGGCTCGCAGCCTTAGGGGCTGGACGGATGAGGGGGCTCCAGTCTGATGCCTCCGTCTCCTCCAATACCCTGGTGAAGTCTGAAGTGAGATGCTGAGCTCAGGCTGAGGTGTGGGAGGGGAGGTGGGAGATCTAAAGGAAGAGAGGGGAAGAAATAGGCACCCTGCAGAGTGAAAAGTGAGTCTACCAGAGAAACAGACAAAAAATCTTAAAAGGCCATTGTCTTGAACTCCCATTTTGAGTTAGGCAATCTCCACCCAGCCTAAGGGAACACAGGGCTGAGCAGGAACAGGGATCAATTGGGAAAACGGTGCAGAAAGCTTAGTTCCTGTTGTCAGGGCTCATCATTAAAGAGAAACTGGTACATTTCTATGGGGGTCTCTGGCGAGCATCTCTGAAAGGGTGAGTGCGGTCCCGTTTTGGTGAGTCAGCCCGCATTTCCCTACCAGCTTATATACAATTTCCCGGATGCTTCATCTTCTTTTCTGAAGGATCTGTAATTGGCACTGGTTCTTAAGCTTGAACATAAAGTTTTCCTGTCCCTAAAGTCCCTCTGTCTAGTACTTAATGGCCTGTAAACTGCTTAAATAAACCAAAGGAGCTCCAATTTTAAGGGACCCAGCAGCAAATCCTTCTGTCAAGTGACTTTTAGTAACGCAAATAGCCTGGGCCTAGAGGTTTTCCTAAAGAGAGGGCCACTTGCATTCTGAGCTTTGTGGCCAAGAGCAAGCACAGGTGCTTTGTACTGACATCTTTTATTTCCTAGGACACTGACACACATCTGCTCAAATTAATTACTCTTCCAAGATCTCTCCCCTGACTCACTGGATGAGAACGAGAGCTCCTGGGCGGATGCGAATACAGAAGGGAGGGGGGATGCTAGCAGGGCAGGCCTAGAACAGACAGTCTGCGACGTCTCACGATGGAAGCAACAGCACGCCACCACTTACAACCGAAATGTTTGTCTGTGAGCATCAATCCAGAGCCACCTGGGACAAAGACAGAGAGAGAAGAAAGCTGTTGTGACAGTCCCGATCAGCGGAACTCCAGTAAGAAGGAGCGGGGAGAGGCAGGGAGAGGGGAAGGAGGCAGAAGGAAGCTGGGGTGCACACTGAGTGCATCCACGGGGAACCCCGCCAACACGCTTTTCAGTTAAGCTCCTGCCATGATGTGCACTACGGCTATGATGAGCAGATATCAAGAGGTAGGGCATGGAAAGGTAATCAAGTTACTCAGAGAGAAGGTGGCCACGGATGGATGATGCCCCCCAAGGCACCAGCTCCCCTGCTGACCAGTGGCACAGCCAGGCCCAGGCCCACCTGCCAGACTTTGGGAGGACGGGAGAAGGGGAGACAGATGTGGCCGATCTCCCAGTATGGTGACTGGCCTCAGTTTACCCCTCCAGTCGAGAAGGAAGCAGGTTAAGAAGCCAGATCCCCTGTGACTTAACCACTCAACAATAACCATCACAACTGTGTCTCTTGGCCTTAGGTTAGGGTCAGCCTAGAGGGACTCAGGGAAGGGAGGGAGCTGAGGATTAGTTAAGTCACATCGTCGCTAACCTCTCGACATCTTCATTTAACCCACCTTTAAAAGAGAGATAGTGATACCCAACCCAGGGGTTGCTGGGAGAATCCACAACGTGGGTAAATCACTTAGCGCGGTACCTGGCATCAGTAAGTACTCCCCAAATGAAAGGCTACGTGGGGCCTGGGGGAAGGGACCCCGTGGCAGAGGCTGCCTCCAAAGTGCCATCAGATCCCACTGACATGGGTCACTGAGTCGTGCCTGTATCACCATATGGTCAGCCTTGGGGTTCCCAAGACATGGCCTGAGTCCAGATCAGGAGGTGAGTAAAGTATATTCACGCATCCCCTGACTCAACTGAATCGAGTGCCAATTACATGTGAGGCATTGTGCACAGCCTAGAAATACAGCACGAGGGAGGCGGCAGGCCAGCAGAAGGGAGCACCTGGACATCAGCGAGTGGGGACCCATCACTGAAGTTTCACCTGGAGCCGCCGACCCCAGGCCACCAGGCTGATCTGCATGGCCAAGGGTTCCTTCTGGGTAGGAAAGCAGAGCCTGCCCGATTTCATTCTATTTCTCTGGGGAAGACAAAGCCGGAGGCTATGAGGAAATGTGCCGCCCAAGCAGGATGAACTGAGAAACCAGGGTGTGGGGAGGGGCCTCCTAATGCCCGCTGAAAGGAAGCAGAGGCAGGGGTAAGTGACAGCTGCTGGGGAGGGGCTGAAACACTCGGGAGAAAGAAGAAAAAGCCAATGGGAATTCATCCTTCACGGATAAAAAAGGCATTGAGACCTCCCAGGCCCAGACCTGGACCTTTGAGATAGGTTATTTCCTTGAATCAGCAGGATACATCAGTCAGAAAGAGCAGAGTCCACAGCTGTCTCCGCCCCTCCTTTGCCATGTGACCCTGCAACCCTTACCTCCCTCTCTGGCCTCAGGGGTTTGGGTAGAATAACCTTTGAGGCCCCTTCCTGCTCTGGTCTCCAGAAGTGATGGAAAGAGAAGCCTTTACATGTGAAAATGCCAACAGACCGAGCAGGGTTGTGTGTGCCTCCCTCCGGCCTTTTTGGCCATCAATACCTTTTAAATATATATTAAAAGAAACAAAAGCACTCTGCCCTGCTAAGGATGGTTGTTATTGCTAATGAGGGGCAGAGCGGGCAGGGGGGTGGGAGGCTAGTGAGACCCCTGGAGGACCCTCTGTGGGGAAGGTCATGTTTTGTTTTCCGAGGTCCCCCTGTGAGCCAGGGAGTGCAAACAGGGAGTGCCCCCAAAGCAAACTGTATTAGGCTCAAAGTCTTTGTGCATTTTTCAAACCTTCTGAGCCCCGTCCTTCTGCAGCAGCTGCATCTAATTCTAAAGCTTGACTGGCAGCATGAGACACGGATAGCCAGCAGTGAGGAAGCTCCTAGGGCTGAGCCAGGAGGAGTTCCTGAGACTTTACCTTGGACCCAAAGCTTGCTCTCCAACCTGCCGAGCCCTCCTAGAAAGGTCTTTACAATTTAGATGGTGCCCAAGGTAGGACTTTGACCTCTGCTAGGAAGAGGCCGGGCACTGCATACCTACAGCCTGTAGACTGTTTCAATAAGCCTGGGCAATGAGTTAAATTTAGATCAGTGTTTCTCAAAGTGTGGTCTCCAGACCAGCAATATTGGCAACACCCAGGAACTTGCTAGAAATGCAAATTCTTGGGCCCCTACTGAATCGGAAATGCTGGGGAGCAATGCTGGGGACCCAGCAATCTGTGTTTCACAAGCCCTCCAGGTGATATGGGTACGTGGTAAAGTTTGAGAACCACTGAGATAGTATAATAGGTAGGGGTCATTCTTGGGCCCAACACAAGCTGTTTTAACAACTAGTGTCTTCAGGGACTTCCCTGGTGGTCCAGTGGCTAAGACTCCATGCTCCCAATTCAGGGGGCTTGGGTTCAATACCTGGTCAGGGAATTAGATCCCACATGCCACAACTAAGAGTTCGCATTCCGCAACTAAAGATCCCGCATGCCGCAACGAAGATACCACACGCAGTGGTGAAGATCCTGTGTGCTGCAACTAAGACCCGGAGCAGCCAAATAAATAAATAATTTTTTTAAAAAACAACAACAACAACAACTGCCTTCAGCTTGGCCTACTTGGTGCCTTTATGTTACCAGCCAGCTGGGCCCCACACTGCATCTGACTTTTTTGACCCTTGGCAGAGAAGGTAGTTCCATTCCAAGCAAAAGTTCCTGATGACCAAGTGACATCGATAGGTGAATGGATAAACAAAATGTGGTATATACATATATACATACATCCACATACAATGGAATATTATTCAGCCTTAAGAAGGAAGGAGCAACAAATAATCCTAAAATTGATATGGAACCACAAAATACCCAGAATTGCTAAAGCAATCCTGAGGGGAAAAAAAAGCTGGAGGCACAACCCTCCCAGACTTCAGACAATACTACAAAGCTATAGTAATCAAAACAGCATGATACTGGCACAAAAACAGACAAATCAATCAATGGACCAGAATCGACAGCCCAGAAATAAACCCACACACCTATGGTCAATTAATCATCAAGAAAAGAGGCAAGAATATACAATGGAGCAAAGACAGTCTCTTCAGCAAGTGGTATTGGGAAAGCTGGACAGCTGCATGTAAATCAATGAGTTCAGAACACACCCCCACACCATACACAAAAATAAACTCAAAATGGCTTAAAGACTTAAATATAAGACATGACTCCATAAAACTCCTGGAAGAGAACATCGGCAAAACATTCCCTGACATAAATCCTACCAATGTTTTCTTAGGTCAGTCTCCCAAGACAATAGAACTAAAAGCAAAAATAAATAAATGGGACCTAATTAACCTTATAAGTTTTTGCACAGCAAAAGAAACCACAAACAAAACAAAAAGACAACCAGGGGACTGGGAGAAAATATTTGTAAATGATGCAACCAACAGGGGATTAATTTACAAAATACACAAAGAGCTAATACAGCTCAATAACAACAACAAAAACACAAACAACCCAATCAAAAAATGGACAGAAGACCTAAGTAGAAATTTCTCCAAAGAAGACATCCAGATGGCCAATAGGCACATGAAAAGATGTTCAACATCGTTAATTATTAGAGAAATGTAAAACAAAACTACAATGAGGTATCACCTCACACCAGTCAGAATGGCCATCATCAAAAAGTCTACAAATAATAAATGCTGGAGAGGGTGTGGAGAAAAGGGAACCCTCCTACACTGTTGGTGGGAATGTAAATTGATACAGCCACTATGGAGAACAGTATGGAGGTTCCTCAAAAAACTAAAAATGGAGTTGCCGTATGATCCAGCAATCCCACGCCTGGGCATACAACCACAGAAAACTATAATTCGAAAAAATACATGCACCCCAATGTTCACAGCAGCACTATTTACAATAGCCAAGGCATGAAAGGAAACTAAATGTCCACTGACAGATGAATGGATAAAGCATATGTGCCCGCCCCCACAACACACACACAATGGAATACTACTCAGCCATAAAACAGAATGAAATAATGCCATTTGCAGCAACATGGATGGACCTAGAGAACATCATACTAAGTGAAGTAAGTCAGACAAAGACAAATATCTTATGATATCACTTATATGTGGAATCTAAAAAATGATACAAATGAACTTATTTATGAAACAGAAACAGACTCTCAGACATAGAGAACAGACTTACGGTTACCAAACGGGAAAGTGCGGGAGGATAAATTAGGAGTTTGGGATTAGCAGATACTAACTACTATACATAAAATAGATAAACAACAAGGTCCTACTCTATAGCACAGTGAACTATATTCAATATCTTATAATAAACTATAATGGAAAAGAATCTGAAAAAGAATATATTTATATACATAGATACAAATACGTATATATTGTATTTATATATAAATGAATCACTTTGCTGTACACCAGAAACTATCACACTTTGTAAATTAACTATGCTTCAATAAAAAACAAAAATTAAACTATATGGGGAGGCTAAAAAATAAATCAATAAAATTTTAAAATAAAGTTAAAAAAGAAGATGGAAGGAGCTTAAGACATTATGCTAAGTGAAATAAGCCAGACACAAAAGGACAAATATAGTATGATTACACTTACATGAGGCAGTTAGAGTAGTCACATTCATAGAGACAGAAAGCAGAAATAGTCCCCAAGGGGCTGGGGGTGGGGGGTATGGGGAGTTAGTATTTAATGGATACAGAGTTTCCATTTGGGAAGTCGAAAACGTTCCAGAGATGGATGGTGGTGATCACACCACAGCATGTGGACACACTTAACGCTATTGAACAGCACGTTTAAAAATGATTAAAATGGAAAATGCTAAATTTTATGATGTGCATAGTTCACTGCAATTTAAAAAACAAAGCTCCTTGTGAGAGTTCGTCGATGCCACAGCTTCTCTGAATCATCTGCTCATAAAAGGCTCCCCCTTATTTCCAGAATGAAGTCCTAACTTTCTTTTTCATCTTGCAAGACTGAAACTCTATACTCATTAAACAATTCCCTTTTGCCCCCTCTCCCCAGGCCCTGGCAACCAACATTCTACTTTCTGTATCTATGAACTTGACCGTAAACCTCATATAAGTGGAATCATACGATATTTATCCTTTGGTGACTGGCTTATTCACTTAGCATAATGTCCTCAAGGTTCATTCATGCTGTAGCATATGACAGGGTTTCCTTCTTTGCTAAGGTTGAAGAGTATTCCATTGTATGTGTATATATACATAAACCACATTTTGTTCATCCATTCATCCATCAATAGACATTTGGGTTGCTTCCATCTCTTGGCTATTATGAACGGTGCTGCTGTGAACATGGGTGTGCAAATATCTCTTCAGACCCTGCTTTCAATTCTTTTTTTCGATATATACATAGAAGTGGGATTTCTGGATCATATGGTAGTTCTATTTTTAATTTTTTGAAGAACTGCCATACAGTTTTCCACAGTGGCTGTACCATTTTACATTCCCACCACCAGTGAACAAGGGTTCCAAATTCACATCCCTGCCAACACTTGTTGTTTCTATTTTTTGACAGTAGCCATCCTAATGGGTGTGAGGTGGTATCTCACTGTGGCTTTGATTTGCATTTCTCTGACGATTAGATATCAAGCATCTTTTCAAACACTTACTGGCCCTTTGCACATCTTTGGAGGAATGTCTATTGCCCATTTCTTAATCAGGTTATTTGATTTTTTGTTGTTGAGTTGTATAGTCCCAATTTTCTTAACGTGAAACCCACCGCCCTTCCAGACTCGGCCCAGCCAACCTTTCCACTCTAATCTCTGACCACCCACTATGCCGGCCAGCGATTCTCAGTGGGAGTGACTTTGCACCCAGATGTTTGACAAGTCTAGAGACCTGTTTGGCTGTCACAACCTGGGGACTGGAAGGGATGCTACCGGCATCTAGTGGGTAGAGACCAGGGATGCTGCTAAATACCCTACAATGCCAGGACAGTCCCCACAGGAAAGAATTACCTGGCCCGAAATGTTAAGAACCCTATACTGCTCCCTGACACCACACTCTTCCACTCGTTATTCCAAAAACCTTACCCTTGGCTTACACCCTTGACCTCCTGGAATGCCTCCCGGGCCCTGACGCCTGACTGAATCCTCCTGAAAACCCCACTGCTGCTGTAAGGCTTTCCCAACCAGTCTCGTTCACAGTAACTCCCTGACTCCGAGAACCTAAAGTTTAGCCAGTAAATACCTTGTATTATGCCTGCTGCCTCCACCTCCCAGAATCCCTATCCGCCTCTGCTCACACACAGTAGGTACCAGATACACGCTCGCTCATTAGTCGCCAGGCAGTAAGAAAGGGAGTCGACTGGCAGGGTACTCACCTTACTGTAATACTCCAACACCAAGAACACTCTACTCCAAGAAGCTTCTGCCGCAGCTGACCCCAAACCCAGGCGCAGAGAAACCCGAGGGCGGGAGGCGTCCACCTAAGCTCTTTCCTCCCTCTGGATTCCGTGTCCTCCAGAGCAGGCCACGCATGAGCAGAGACAGGCGCTCTGGACATCTGTGTCTTGTTAACCTCCGGCCACCCGCCCTCCTGAGTCCTCCAGAGCTCACAATGCAGACCCATACACAGAATCCAGGAATACGGTTTGGCAAATCCTGGCAGCCAAGCGACTGACAGCGGTTTTCACCCTGAGCCCTGCAGGGCTGGAACAATGAACACGTATCAGTTTGGAACGAGAAACGTCTCTTAATAATGCAGCCAGTGGCTCCGCAGTGGCAACCTTGTCCAACAAGGCCCCGCTCCTCTCACTCAATTCGAAAGGCAGCTCAGCAGCCTCCCTCCCTATGAAGACGTTCCCAGTACCTGGACAGGTAATCCAGCAGACCCAAGACACCACAACGTTAGGCGTATCTGCCCATCCGAGCCTTGGCCCGGCCAGCCTCAGGAAAAGACATTTTCCCCTACCCTTCTCGTTTCCTCTGGTTGGTCTAAGAATCAAATTGACATGAGACATTAATAGGAGAAAAATCAAATCAAAGTTTAATAACATGTATACATGGGAGAGACCCAGAAAAACTGAGTGACTCACCAAAATGGCTGAAACCCTCACCTTAAATACCGTCTTCAGATAAAGACAAAAGAGGATGTTGGGGGTAGTGGTTTGGGACCTCAAAGGGGAGGAAGGGAATTCACATCGACAGGGAAAAGCAAATGTTTGGTAAATGTCTGGCAGAGACAGTAGGACACAGAGAGGAATTTTAAGAAACAGACTTTGCTGGGTTCCCCTCCACCCCACCCCCGCCTACACTATACTTCATACTATAGTGATCTATGCTGATAGCTCCTGTCCCGGAACAGGTCCTCTATCTACATTCTGTTAGGCAGTTGGGGGAAGGTCCGAGATTCTTCCTGAGTCTCTTGGGCCTTAAAAATATTCAAGCCTAAATGAATCCTTGTGCCAAAGAGACACTTTGGGGTGGCAAATTTGCTCCCTGACACTTGCAAACAGGGTCTAGGATGAATGGGCTGGGCCTGAAGAGCTCTTGACTTGCTTGCTACACAAACTCCCAGCCCAAGCGCCTTAGCACACCCAGCCCTGCCTAGAACCCCCTTCTGGAGCGATCAAGATAATAATAACTACATATGTCTGATACTGCACTAGGCAATTCACATCTGCCATCTCATTAGGTATCATTATCCCTATTTTGGGTGTCAGAGACTTGAAGTAATTTCTCCCAGGTGACACAGGCAATAAATGGCAGAGAGCTAGAATTCAAACCTTGAGCCGTCTGATCCAAAGCCCAGGTTCTTCTCCCCTTATAGTCTTATAATACAAATTACAAGCGACATTCTAAGAACCTTTTTTCCATGTCAAAACGGCTGCGTGGTTGTTCCCCTCCAACCACCCCTGCCTGGCCCGCGCTGCCTTCCCCGGGGGGCCTCTCACCCCTGATTGCCAGTGTTGTTACATTAGGCTTCTTTTCAGTCTAATTCCCATTATATCATCTCAGCCTGGCATTATAAAGCAGCCCCACCATAAACATCAGCTTGATTACAAGCAGAGACTGTTGCCTCCAATAAATAAGCATGCATAATGTATACAGAGGCAGAAAGAGACACCTCTATATTTTCAGCTTTGTAAAGACAAATCACCTCAATTGTTTAATCAATAATAATGCCTCTCTAATTCCTACTGTTATTATGAAGCAATTTCAGACAGAGTGAGAAAGGAGCATCACATCTGTATTCCTGTCAGGACAGATGGGGTCTGATTAGGCCGACGGATGAAAGCTCAGACCTGATGCCAGTCCACTGAAGGCCTGTGTCTGGACCCCCATCACCCCCATGCCTGGGCAGAAGAGAAGCTGCAGGTATCTCAGGAGCACCTGCACATCAGGTCTGGGGGAGGCCGAAGCACAGAGATATTCACCTAAATTGTGGGGTTTGATCTAATCAGGGGATCCCTGGGGACAAGCACACTCTACAGGTCACAGGAAGGGCAGCCTTGCTGGTGGTGCTGAGGGAGGGGAGACTAGGAGTAGAGGGTACTCATCCTGAATGTCTCACCCTCACCTCTAACTCTCCATCCCTCCAGCCACTGCCAAGTTCAGACACTCTGCGTCTCGCAATGTACACATGTGCCTCCTCACTGACCTTCCTGATTCCTGTTTCATGGCCTCTAATTCACACTGTGGCCCTGGTCATTTACCTCAAATAAACATCTGAAGGAACAAGGGATGGCCCCTCCCTCACAGAAAGTTTGCCATCGATTCCCCTGATATATACACGAGAAAGTCCAAGCTGCTCTCTCTATGTAAAGGCCCTTCCTGAACTGGCCTTGTCTTCTTCCAGACTCCCATCAATCCTCCTAGCCATGCACCTTTTCTCCAGCTGCTCCAAACTCTGAAGTTTTCTGAACACCCTACACTTCATGCCCTAAAGCCTGTGCACATTCTGATCCTTCCCCTGAAATTTCACTCCCCAGATCCTCTCTTGGCAAACTCCTGCTCACCTTTAAGACCCACTGACTTGATGTCCTCCAAGGCCTTTCCCTGCTCCACCCTATACTCCTGCCCCAGGGCTCTGTTGCACCTTACACACACCTCTACCTCTGAATTCAGCACATAGCACTCTTAAGTGTCAGCTTACCTGTCTGTTTCTACGTGCCAATGACTTGTAAAATGTTTGTCTCCAGCCCTTACCTCTGCCCTGAACTTCAGACTTATATGTCCAGCTGTCTCCTTGCCTAATGCTCTCAGGCCTATGGGCACCTCCAAAATATAACTCTAAACTTCCAATTCCCAAACTTGTTCTCTCCAAGGGTACCCCATCCTAGAAAGTGGCACCCTGATCCAACCAGTTAATTGAGTCAAAACTCACAGTCACACTTAATTCCTCCTTCTCCCTCATGTTCCACATCCAAAGACAAGTCCTGTCAATCCTATCTCAAAAACATTTCTAATGCAATGAACTATCAGAAAGAGAAATTAAGGAAACAATCCCATTTACAATCGCACCAAGAAGAATAAAATACCTAGGAATAAACCTACCTAAGGAGGTAAAAGACCTGTACTCAGAAAACTATGAGACACTGATGTAAGAAACTGAAGATGACACAAACCAATGGAAAGATATAATGTGTTCATGGATTGGAAGAATTAATATCGTTAAAATGACCATACTACCCAAGGCAATCTACAGATTCAATGCCATCCCTATCAAAATACCAATGACATTTTTCAAAGAACTAGAAGAAATAATTTTAAAATTTGTACGGAAACACACAAAGAAAACTGAATAGCCAAAACAATCTTGAGAAAGAAAAACAGAGCTAAAGGTATCATGCTCCCTAACTTCAGACTATAATACAAAGCTACAGTAATCAAAACAGTATATGGTACTGGCACAAAAACAGACACATAGATCAATGGAAGAGAATAGAGAGCTCAGAAATAAACCCATGCACTTATGGTCAATTAATCTATGGCAAAGGAGGTAAGAATATACAACGGAGAAAAGACACTCTCTCCAATAAGTGGTGCTGGGAAAACTGGACAGCTACATATAAAAGAATAAAATTAGAACATTTTCTCACACCATATACAAAAGTAAACTCAAAATGGATAAAGGCCTAAATGTAAGACTAGAAACTGTAAAACTCATAGAAGAAAACATAGGCAGAACATTCTGATATAAATCGTAGCAATATTTTTTTGGATCTGTCTCCTAAGGCAAAGGAAACAAAACCAAAAGTAAACAAATGGACCTAATTAAACTTAAAAGCTTTTGCACAGCAAAGGAAACCATCAACAAAATGAAAAGACAACCTACTGAATGGGAGAAAATTTTTGCAAATGATATGACTGATAAGGAGTTAATATCCAAAATATACAAACAGCTCTTACTACTCAACATCAAAAAATTAAACAACCTGATTAAAAAATGGGTAGAAGACCTGAATAGCCATTTTTCCAAAGAAGACACACAGATGGAAAAGATGTTCAACATTGTTAATCATCGGAAAAATGCAAATCAAAATCACAATGAGATATCACCTCACACCTGTCAAAATGGCTATCATCAAAAAGACCACAAAAAACAAGTGATGGTGAGGATGTGGTGAAAAAAGAACCCTGATACACTGTTGGTGGGAATGTAAATTCATGCAGTCACTGTGGAGAACAGTATGGAGGTTCCTCAAAAGACTAAAAATAGAACTACCATATGTTTTTGGGTTTTTTTTGCAGTATTTGGGCCTTTCATTGTTGTGGCCTCTCCCATTGCGGAGCACAGGCTCTGGACGCGCAGGCTCAGCGGCCATGGCTCACGGGCCCAGCCGCTCCACGGCATGTGGGATCTTCCCGGACCGGGGCACGAACCCGTGTCCACTGCACTGGCAGGCGGACTCTCAACCACTGCGCCACCAGGGAAGCCCTAGAACTACCATATGATCCAGCAATTCCACCCCTGGGTATATACCCAAAGAAAATGAAAACATTTATTTAAAAAGATATACACACCCCAATGTTCACAGCAGCATTATTTACAATAGCCAAGATATGGAAGCAACCTAAGTGTCCATCAACAGATGAATGGATAAAGAAGATGTGATACACATATGCTATGGAATATTACTCAGCCACAAAAAAAAAAGGAAATTTTGCCATCTGCAACAACATGGATGGATCTGGAGGGTATTATGCTTAGTAAAATAAGTCAGACAGAGAAAGACAAATACTGTATGATATCACTTGTACGTGGACTTTAAAAAATAAAACAAACTAATGAATATAACAAAAAAGAAACAGACTCACAGATATAGAGAACAAACTATGGTTACCAGTGGGGAGAGGACAGTGGAAGGGGCAAGATAGGGGTAAGGGATTAAGAGGTATAAACTACTACATATAAAATAAGCTACAAGCATACTTTGTATAGCACAGGGAATATAGCCAATGCATCATAATAACTATAAATGGAGTATGACCTTTAAAAACTGTGAACCACTGTGTTGTACACCTGAAGCATATACTGTAAATCAACTATACCTCATCATCATCATCATCAACAACAAAAGAATGATAGATAACAAAAAAGAAAGAAAGAAAACAGTCTCTGCCACATAATAAAAATGCAACAAATCTAGGACTAAACAAATTTTTAATTAAAAAAAAACACATCTAATGCAAAAGTAATTCAATGGAAGACGGATATCTTTTCAATAAGTGGTGCTGAAACAACTGTATATGCATTTGTAAAAAAACAAAAAAACAAAAAAAACCAGAACCTTAACTCAAACCTCTCACTATATTAAAAAATACCTCAAAATGGATCATAAACTGAACTTTGAGAGGAAAACATAGGAGAAACTATTTGTGACCTTGGATTAGGTGAGGAGTACATAGATACGATACCAAGAGCACAAACCATAAAAGAAAAAATTGAGAAATTTTTAAATCAAAATTAAGAACTTCTGCTCTTCAAAAAGCACTGTCAACAGAATAAAAAGAATCCAAAAGGAGTAAAAGCAGGGTCCCAAAGAGATATTTGGGATATCAGTTTTACAGCAGCATTATTCACAATAGCCAAAAGGTGGAAGCAATCCACGTATCCATGAACGGATGAATGGATAAACAAAATGTGGTCCACACACACAATGGAATATTATTCAGCCTTGAAAAGGAAGGAAATTCTGATACATACCACAAGATGGATGAACCTTGAGGGCACTATGCTAAGTGAAATAAGCCAGTTACAAAAGGATAAATACCGTACGATTCTACTTAATGAGTAGTCAGATTCATAAAGACAGAAAGTAGAAAGGTGGTTGCCAGGGGATGGGGAGCTATTATTTAATTGGTACAGAATTTCAGTTTTCAAAGATGGAAAGGGTTCTAGAGATTGGTTGCGCAAAGTGAATGTACTTAATGCTACTGTACTGTACACTTTAAAAAGTTTAAGATGGTAAAAATTATGTCACATGTATTTCACTACAATTTTAAAAAATAGAAACAACAAAATTTAGACCGTCAAGATAGGATTCTCAAAGAAGCTCAAGAAGAAGAAGTGGTCTTCTGGAACTATTCCCTGAATGACAACAGAGACGTGGTCTCTAATTTTTAAAATTATATATTTAGTCTTCAGTCTTGGTTCTGTTTTCATAAATATACGTGGTTTTGTGATTTAATTTATTTATTTTTGGCTGCACTGGGTCTTCTTTGCTGTGCGTGGGCTTTCTCTAGTTGCAGCGAGCCGGGGCTACTCTTTGTTGCGGTACACGGGCTTCTCACTGCGGTGGCTTCTCTTGTTGCGGAGCACGGACTCTAGGTGCGCGGGCTTCAGTAGTTGTGGCATGCGGGCTTCAGGAGTTGTGGCTCGCGGGCTCTAGGGTGCAGGCTCAGTAGTTGTGGCACACGGGCTTAGTTGCTCCGCGGCATGTGGGATCTTCCCGGACCAGGGCTTGAACCCCTGTCCCCTGCATTGGCAGGCGGATTCTTAACCAGTGTGCCACCAGGGAAGCCCCTGGTTTTGTGATTTAAAAGGGAGAGAAAGTGAGAAAGACACAGAGACAGAGAGAGAGAGAGGGAAAGAGAAATCACAGACTGGGAGAAAATTCTTGCAAATCACATATCTGAAAAAGGACTTGTATCCAGAATATATAAGGAACTCTCAAAATTCAAAAAAACCCAAAAAAACAAGAATACAGGAATGTATGAAAGACTTAAACAGATATTTGACCCAAGAAGATATAGTGATTGAAAATAAACCGATGAAAAGATACTTACATCTTTTATCATCAGGGAAATGCAAATTAAAACCACAATGAGATACCGCTATATACCTATCAGAGTGGAAAAAAATTTAAGGACGATATCAAATGCTGGTGAGAATTCAGAGAAACTGGAACTCACATACATTGCCAGTGAGAATGCAAAATGGTACAGCCACTCTGAAAAACAGGTTGGCAGTTCCTTATAAAGTCAAACATACACTAAGCAGATGACCCAGCAATCCCACTCCTTGTATTTACCCAAGTGAAATGAAAACAGGTTCACGTAAACACGTGTACGCCAATGTTCACATTCGGCTGAGCTTTACTTGAAATTGCCCCAAACTGAAAACAACCCAAATGTCCTTCAAGTGGTAAATGAATATAGAAACTGATATTTCCGTAGAATGGAACACTATCCAGCTGTAAAACGGACAGTGAACTCTTCAGATATACGGCAACATGGATGATTCTCGAACGCGTGATGCTAAGTGAAAGAATGCATTATGCTAAGACTCCATCCGCTATATACCATATGATTTCATTTATGTGACTCTGTAGAAAAGGCAAACCTATGGGACAAAAAGAAGATCAGTGATTGCCAGGGATGGAAGACAGGGGAACGGATGACCCCAGGGGCACAGGGGAGTTTGGCAGGTGATGCAATGTTCCATATCTTGACTGTGGTGGCGGCCACACAATGACATTCGGTTGTCCAAACTCCCAGAACTTTACACTAAACAGGGAAAATTTTATTGTATGTAAAGTGTACCTTCATAAAAAAAAGGCAGCACACGTATCTGGAATGTGCCCGACAGGCATCTGCTCTTGCCAGGGCCACTCTGTTCAAGCCTCCATCAGCTCTCACCCAGCCTACTGCTACCCATCGCCTCTTAACTTTTCCTCCCCTCTAATTTATTCTTAAAGGGCAGTCAGAATTACTTTTCGCAAATATAAATCAGATTATGTCTCTTCCCTGCTTAAAACTCCTCCAGTGCCTTCCCATCTCTGTTTAGAATGCAATCCGAATTCTTCCCAGGCCCAAAGAGCCTGCTGGCACTCTGGCCTCCCCACACACCCTCCCCTTTGTCGGCCACGAGCCAGCCACTCTGCCATCCTCTGTCTCTCGAGGACACCAAGCATGACCCACCTAGGGGACTCTGCTCCCGCCTAGTTCCCCTGCCCTGGAGGCTCTACCCTGACCTCTGTCTTAGCTTTCAGGTCTGAGTAAATGTCAGTAAATGTCACTCGCTTAGTTCGTCGCACCTCGTCATCCCGCACCCTAACCCCTCATCCATCCCAGGGCTGTCTTTTTTTTTTGAACTATAGTTGATTTACAATGTTGTGTTAGATTCAGCTGTGCAGCAAGCTGATTCCGTTTCGTATATATATGTATTTTTTTCAGATTCTTTTCCCTTATAGAGTATTACAAGATATTGGGTAGAGTTCTCTGTGCTATATGGTACATCCTTGTTGATTATCTATTTTATATATAGTAGTCTGTATCTGTTAGTCCCAAACTCCTAATTTATCCCTCCCCCCTTTCCCCTTTGGTAACCAGAAGTTTGTTCTCTACGTCTGTGAGTCTGTTTCTGTTTTGTAAATAAGTTCATTTGTACCATTTGTTTAGATTCCACATATAAGCGATACCACATGACATTTATCTGTCTCTGTCTGGCTTACTTCACTTAGTATGATAATCTCCAGGTCCATCCATGTTGCTGCAAATGGCATTCTTTCGTGCTTTTTAATGACTGAGTAGTATTCCATTGTGTATATGCACCACATCTTCTTTCTCCATTCATCTGTGGATGGGCCTTTAGGCTGCTTCCATGTCTTGACTATTGTAAACAGTGTTGCATTGCGTTCTGATAATATTTATTTACGACTGGTCACCCCCGCGCCACGAGAGTACCATCATGCTGACCTTATCCACTTCTAAATCCTCAGTGTCAGGACAGGTCGTGGCACACAGTGGGTGTTCAATTAACGCTGCTTGGGCTGTTATCTTCAGGGAGGAGTCTGTATCTGAGCCCTCCTAGGCACTCACGGTGGGGCTGGGGTAGAGAGGGTCACTCAGACGTGAGGAAAGAACAGCGCTGCCCGCAGGATCCCCTACCCGGCTCTGGGTGGAGTACATAACCTGGAACTTCCACTAGCCGGTTAGTGACACAGCTCAAACCCAGCCCGTGGAAGTGGTGGCATTAACAACCCTCTCCACCTCCCGCTCTGAGGCTCTACAGAGATGGGTCAAGCTGGAGCCATGCAAGAAAGGAAGGAATACACAGCAGGGCAGTACCAGGATCCTCTGGCCTCCTTGGCCCAGCCCACCCCTTAGCCCTGCCCACTCCCAGTAAGACAGGCTGGGACCTGGAACCCTTTGCTGCAATGCTTGCACCTGGACAAATGTCTCCTCAAGCAACAAAATACAAAGAAACTCTAAGGGACTAAAAATAACTGCACGCATGCACAGTTGGGGCAAATTATGGACAAGATACAAAAAGACCACAAAGCCAACTGCCACTTTTGAAGAGCCAGGAGCAAAAGCAGGGTACTGCGCATGTCCCTGCACACAGCATCACCTAAGGGGTGGGCAGACCACCTAACCCACCCCTGGACACACCCCTACGCTCACCCCATATAAGGAACCAGCTCATCCCACCGTCCCCACCGTGGAAGCAAGCGAGTGAGCAAGGGAACCTGTTACTTGTTCTCGCACGCTCTTGTTGCAGCAGGAGCCCCAGAAAAGCCTTGCCTGAATTTCTTGTCTAGCCGCCTATCAGTTTCTATTGATTAAGGAGGCCAAGAGCCCTGATGGTAACATTAGGTTCCAGGGCTGAGGGACAGCTGCTGAGCGCTTCTCGCATTAAGAATCTGATGAAAATAGCTGTACTGAGAGCCAGGCATGTGTCTGACACTGCGTTAGGCATCTTTCAGAGAAGGGAAGGTGGCTGGCGTGGCTTACTAGGTGTCTGTATGTCCTAGAAGCTCTAGCCACGTTGTCTCATTAACACCCACGACAACGCTGTGAGGTTGGCAAAAGCATCCTCATTTTCATGTGACCTCAGAGAGGTCATGCATTTTGTAAGTGGCAGAGCCTTTTGGACCTGTGAAAATTAATAAATGGAAACCTCATTTAAAACGGAGTCCGGAGGCCAGAAGGGGGCGCTCTCAAACCCTGCTACTCAGGTCAACTGCATGCTCCACAGGTACCATGCACTCCCAAACAGGAGATGCAACTACTTTACCCTCCAAAGGAAAGGTTTCTCCTCGCTCAGCAACAGCCCAGCCAATGAGAAGCCATCACTGCCCTGAACTCCTACTTCCATCCAATGAACTTTCATTTAGAACAGCCCCTCCCACCTCCCCCCTTCCCCTATAAAAGTAGGCTCCCTTCCTTTATTCTCTGGACATGCCTGTGGTTCCCCATAGGCTGCACGTTCTGAGTTGCAATTCTTTGCGGTTGCCAAATAAACCCATTTTGCTTGGTAAAGTAACTTGCTGTTTCAATAATTTAATTTTTGGGTTTTTTTTTTTTTTTTTTTTTTTTTTTGCCACCCAGCGTGTGGGATCTTAGTTCCCCAGTCAGGGATCAAACCCATGCCCCCTGCAGTGGAAGTGTGGACTGTTAACCACTGGACTGCCAGGGAAGTCTCTGTTTTAATAATTTTAGATGAATAGAGTCCTTGTCTAGAGCTGGTTCCATCACATGCCTAAGGGCAACTCTACACACATCCTCTCTCCAGCTTCTTGGGGAGTATTAATTCAGCACGTCCTCAATCTAAGAGTGGGGGAGCAGAGCAGAGAGCCCAGAGAATCCTGCTGCTGTTGTAACATCAGGCCTCCCCTTTGTTGCCCCTGGGCTGTGCCCACTTCTGTCCCTTCATGTTCTCATTTCCTGTCTCCCGTGAGAGCAGACTCACAGCTAATGAACCAAATGTCCCTGCCCTGGGGAAGACAACTGGTGCCCTTCTGTCTCCCTGCCCCCGGCCCTGTGGCTCCCCTTCTCCTGCCCCCATCTCCCTATCTGCCCCGTGTCTCTCCCTTTGTCTCTGTCTGTTTCTTTGCCCTGTGTGCATGCGCGCGCGCACACACACACACACACACACACACACACACTCGCATACTGCCACCACCCCTTTTCCACCTCACTTCCTTCAACTGTTGAATTCACTCTGCCCAGAGGACAGGACCATGACAGATTAAGCCTCTGGATAACCTGCTGCAGGAACTCCAAGAGATCAAAAGAATGTCTGGGCCGCGGCTGTGGTCCCCTGGGCTGGAGCCGAGAAGCCTGTGCACCGCGCAGGGGCTCGTGGCCACCTGGACCCTGCTCCAGCATCACGCCTCCTCATGAAGCTCTCAGCCTTGCTAAGTACATACCAGTCCACCAGTTGGCCACGGCTGCACACCTGGTCACCAGCGGGGACGGGCTCTGTCCAGCAGGTGCTCTGGGCCAGATCAGCTGCAGCCCAGTAGTGCGGTTGGGAAGGGCTAGAGAGGGGAAGGCAGGGACTGACATAATTTCACGTCTGGCCTTTCCTAGCCGACAGGCAAAATGACTCTGTGATCCCCTAGCTCTCTAAATTAGTTGTATTTTACAATCCCCCTGTCTGGCAGGAAATGTCCCATTAAATCTTAATGATCTGCCTTCCGACAAACTCCCCAGGCCCTCTGTCCCCTGGACGACACCGAGCCCTGGAAAAACAGGGTGGGGTGCTGGTTGGGGAAAGGGGGAGATGAACACCCAAGAGATGGTGTCCGGAAGGGGCTCCCAACACCCTTCATTGGGCAGCTGTCTTCAGAACAGGAAGTAAGAAGGTCCTTCTGAACCAAGAGCTCTCCATCATTCCATTTTGTGCTTCACAGGACCCAACCCTCCCTCTCTCCTCTCAGGCCACAGCCTACCCACCTATCTGAAGCCCACCTGGCCCCCTCCATCCCAGGCGCCTGCTGCTGTCTCTAGGCTACAGAAACCAACAGACTCCAACTCCACAAGGCAGAGAATTCGGGACAGAGCTGCACCCTGCCCCACTTTCCATGCACACAGCCCCGGCCAGGGGAGAAATCTCTCTTTGAAAGAAAGACGCCGCATGACCTCCAGGATTATTCAAATATTAACTACCTGGATAAACAGTTTCTCCTATATTCTCATTACCACCTCTCTGGCTGAAGCTAAAGTGCAATATTTCTCTTTTATATCCAGAGTGAAGATGCTTCTGGTGGCTCCTGGGGAGAGGGGAAGGACGACGAGAAAGAGAAGGAGAGGTCAAGCTTAGGGGAGAGCGAGCAGGATCCTTCCAGGTCCCTCCTCGCCCAACACAGGCAATCTGGACGCCCAGCAGGAGTTAAGGGGAGACCTTTAGCGGGAGGCTAAAGGCCACCCAGGCCAAACAACAGCCAGCACTGTCACTGGCCCAGCACAGACTGGTGGTCACAGAGGGGTCTTGGGAACACAGGCTCATGAGGCTCCATCCATCCACCTCCAAGAGCCCCTTGCATGACCTTGGCCTTGTCATCACTTGGGCCTGCTTCTCAGGAGGCACCACCACTTGCCCCTGGCCAGAGGGGCTGTCCATGACCATCAGAGCTGTAAGCAGTGTTCCTCCTCAATGACCTTCAAGTAAACACTGCACGTTCTTGGCTGGACCCTTTCTTTTCTCTCTTTATTCTCTTGTCTCATGTAACCTTTGGTCTCCACCAGGCCAGGATATGAGAAAGCTAAGCACAGGTGTGTGATCCCTCCCTGCTTCCTCCACCACCCCTGGCCACTCAACACTCTCCCCAGGTCAGTAGCACCTGCTTCTCCACACTCCCAGCGCGCCCTAGAAGGGGAAGAGAAAAGGGAGGCCTCCGTCCTCCTGAAGTCCAGCCTCGCCCGGGAGAGAAGACAAATCCATCACCAACCCGCATTGTCACAGCCCATTTTAAAGTTATCACTGTGGGTTCTTAAGACGTCGACAATGAGGAAGCCTATCATCCCACTAATTAATTCAGCAATCTCCCTGAAATAACAGGAGTTGTAATTGCAGTTCCAAACTCACCCCTCGACCACTGGTATCAACTCATTAAACAACAATCAGCCAGTACCAGGCTTTCATGAGGAAGAGGGTCTACACCTTTTTATAGCTGCAATTAGGAGACACATTCAATAATCAGAATGGAATACAAATTTACCCAGGAGCCCAGTAAATTATGGCCATTCATACTCTGTTTTCCTAGGTTGCCTCCCAGAAGATGAAAAGGGGGCTGCATCTTCCAGCTGCAGCAGGACACCACCTGGACCACCTCTGAGCTGCCCCTCAGGGTCCTCCTCAACAGCTCTCTGCGGCTCAGTTCAGAAGCGCCAGGCAAAGTGTGGAATGTGCTGGATGCCCACGCCTAGTTCTGCCAGCATCCCAGGGGTACGCCGCAGGAGGTCAGAGTGGCTGGAGGCGAGAATCGGAGTTGTACACACTGTCGTGCCTGGGTGGGTGTGTGACGCACACGCCCCAAACACACACTCGTGCTCTCAAGAGCACAAGCCCTTCAGAACACCCTTTGCATTGTCTGCAAAAATGCCCCAGGGCGGGAGAAAGGCTCGGAACATGGGGGGAAGACCCACAGGCCAGAGGGAAGAGATGCAGATGAGTTTCATGAGGAGCCACTGAATAAGGTGTGAAAATTAAATCAGGTAAAAGGCAGTGGCTGGGCAGGGAGAGGGGAGGAGAGTTGTGAGAAGATACACGGAGAGATACCAGCACCACCAAGGCGTCCTCGGCCCACCACAGGCTGAGCGGAAAACCTGCAAGTCTTCAGAATTTGCAAAAACGCTCATGTCCTCAAATGGAGGGAGCAAAAGATCCCAGCATTAAAGCACATAATCGAATCATCTCAGTTGGTCTACCTGAGCGATCCTGGGCATGGCAGGGCTCTCCGAAGTCGAGAAGGTTCCAGAGCACGGCACCTGTTCGCCCCTTCCAAGAACTCCCAGATGGCAAAGCAAGAGTGATTGACCAAAAGCACAGGAGAGCTTTAGGAGAAATTCAAATGAAGGGATTTCTTGGCAGAAGAAACTGGAAACTCCTTGCGGTCACGGGCTCCTTCCCTGTCGCTTAGTAGAGACCTGGGCACATAGTAGGTGCTCAATAAATATACGTTAAGTAGAGGGGCTGGTTTCCGGGACACCTCTCTACTCAGTGGGCACTGCGGCGAGACGCAGAGGAAAGAGCCCCCCTCCCTGAATACTGATTGACAGAGCGCTTCATGGACCACAAGTGATGCTCTCAGAATGTGTTTGTTCATTCAACCAAAAACATTCATTGAGCGTCTACTCCATACCACCTGCGTGCCAGGCACCAGGGGCTCCATATGAGCAAGACAGGCAGAGCCCTGCCCTGACAGAGCCCACAGAGCCAGGGAACAGACGGCCAGGAAGAGCGAGAAATGCAGCAATAAGGAGGTAGAGGGTTACAGCCTCCCCCAGAGGAAGAGAATTCAAACTGAGACCTGAGGAATACATAGCAGGAAGCCAGGCGTCTCCATGCCCTCATCTGTAAAATGGAAGTAATAGGAACGCCTGCCTCATAGGGTTGTGGTGAGAATCAAGTAGACGATGTACGAAGGTGTTCTACTAGGTCTGGTGCCCGGCACACATGGCTTAAGCGTTTGCTATTTCTACTACTACTACTTCTACTACTACTCTTATTATTATTACTATCATCCCCTCTTTGGGAGAAGACCTCTAACTACAGAGGTCCATCCTTCCCAGAGGCTTAGTCTCAGATGCTCTTCCCAGCACCGTCCCCTGCCCATGTAGGCATAATCACACGGTGTGGCCCACTGTTCAGTTCGAGCAGCATTTACAGAGCCCCTACTGCACACCTGGCACAGGCTGGGGTGTGTTTTGGACTCGCTCATGAGAAGCTTGTGATAAGGGTGGAGAGAAGACACACAAATGACTAAATCTCATATTTCCCAGACTATCCCGGACGCACTGGTATTGGCCCTGGAGGTGGGAGGATTTGTCAGGCGATGTTCTCAGGACTGGAAGGCCCTCCTAGGGCAGCAGCTCCCAGCCCGTGAGCCAGCGGGGATGAGTCAGCAGGAGCCCCAAGGCCTGGTCATCAGCTGCCTTCTGTCTGGGCCCCTAGGATGTAGAGGAGCCAAAGTGAGAGGCACCTCCAGATATAAGGGGCTGGGAGAGGGTCCTGAGCCCCAAGCCCTGGGCCTCAGTGGCTCCCTGGCTCCCAGTTCAGGCCGGTCCACAAACGGTGCATGGCGGCCAGGACCAGGGCCTGCTGAGTCCCAGTGCAGCGTCCCCCCACTCCTCCTTCCTTTCCTGGTCTGCCCTCTTATGTACTCGCTCATGACCATTCTGAGTCCCACATGCTCCAATTCAGACTTCCCATCCCCACGTGCAGCTCCTCCTCCACCCAGGGAGACAAGATTTGAGCTGGACACTAAAGGCCCGCCAGCGAGAGCTGAGGGATGCTGAGCTGGGGTCCAGGGTCCCCAGCAGCTGTGGGGTGGCATGGGTGGGGTAGCGAGGCCTGGACTAATTCAGTGACTTCTTGTTTTCTGCTCAACTTCTCAGCAATAAATAGCCAAGGCCTTTTCCGTGTGCCCCAGCTCTTGGAAACCATGAAGAATCGGATTGAGCACGCTTAGGGGTACATGCAAGGGGAAATTCTCACACACGTGAGTACAGCTTTATCCCCTGATGACAATGGCAGCATCAGCTTTATTGATCAAGAACCAGCGTTCTCAACAACAAACATTTATGGGGCTCTCGCTCTGAGCAACTGCCTGTCCTTCAGCCCAAACCGTGGACCCTGAGGACCCCATACTGAATGGGCAAAACCAACCGGAGAGTCACATCCTCGGGGTGATTACAAGCCACAAGGGGCCAGTTTGCTTTAAATACAGTTTAAATACCTCAAATTGAAAGACACTGGGCTTTTATCATGCCTAGAACTCTACTAGATCAATAATAGACTACTAAGTAAATGAACGAATGAATGAGTAAATAGTCACCTTCAGTGGCTTTGAGCCTCAGTATCAGATTTATGGATGACTGAAGCCTCTTGCTTTTCCATCTTTTTGTAGCAGAATATTAAATGGCCTTACTTGGGTCACTTCATTGCTCATTTGTACCTCAATCAGAAGCAGAAGGAGGGAGCAGAGGGGATGAAATGGGGAAACACACAAATCATTCAGTCTTGTTCTATTTAGCAGCTCTGGAAAGGTTCTGTGGGTAGGAAAGATTGAAACGAATGGCTAAAGCCGGGCCTGGGAGTTATCTGTGGATTTTTATTTATGCAAGACTCCTGGCATGCATTGCCATCTTGCTTGCACTCGGCCTGGGAAACATCCCAAGAAAAGCAATGCTCTAGGCGGGGCTTGAAAGAGGGACAGAAGGAAGCCGGTAAGGAGGAGGCAGCGTCCTTAAAGCAGGCCGGGCAAGTCCTCCCAGAGACAGCCCGCAGGAAGACAGGCCCTACCGCTCTGTTCAACATCTCAACACGCTCTTACCCACTGAGTTACAAGGGACTTCAGAGGAGCCTCACTCTCTCTCCCACGCTCTTTACTCCTTTACCTGCGGGATTCAGGCCTGAATTCTTTCAGGCAAAGGCTAGTAGGCCTGTTGTAGAGGGGATCCCTCCACTGACTTCCTGCCAATTCAAAGGGGCATGAGCCAGGGGGAGGGATAAATTAGGAGTATGGGATTAACAGATACATCACTATATATATCAAATAGGTAAACAACAAGGATTTACTGCATAGCTCAGGGAACTATATATTCAATATCTCGTCATAACCTATAGTGAAAAAGAATCTGTGCCTGAAAATAACACAGTTTGGTAAATCGACTATAGTTAATTTAAAAGGGGAGAGGGGCGTGCGCAGAGCTGTAGGACAGGCAAAGCAAGCTGTAGGACAGTGATGGCCTTGATCCTTACGAGGATCCTGGATCCTTGAGCCAGTGGATCTGGGTCCAAGTCACAGTTCTGCCACCTACTAGTGTGATATGTGCAAGGGCCCCACCACCAACCGGCCTCCCTAAAACTCAAAATCCTCCAGCAAGATGAAGGAATAAGAAAAAGGACAATGTGAGCTACAGAAAACAGGAGGGAGAGGGGACTGCTGAGCACCAGGCGCAGAGGGCACTGGTCCAGAGTGTACAGTGCCATTCCACAGACTGTGGTCACCACGCCCTCGGCCACTGCACATCTTTCGAACCCGAGAAAACTCCTGGAGAATGTGCTCCAACAAAACGATGGAGCAAACCAAAAAAGAAGATGCAAGATCCTAGCGATAGGGAATGTAAATCACAGAAGGGCAAAGGGAATTCCCAGGCTCAGAGCAGAGGGAGGTCCCAGGATAACACAGCCGCAGGCCTGGGAACAAGCTACCTCAGACAAGACAGAACAGAGGTGTCCGGGAGCAAAGTTTCCGAGAAATCTACTGGAACTGATTGATTGCCTGATGAGAGTGACCTTGAGGAAGATTATTCTGAGAGGCTATCGGTAGACACAAAGGAAATTAAAGCAAAAAAAATTCAGCAAAACAAGGCAGTTATTAACAAAATCAGGAAAAAAACAAAAGAAACATAACCACAGTATAACAGTCAGGTGTGAATAATACTCAAATAGGCGTAACATTGTAAATCCTGAATATTGATTTAAGTAAAATTTGAATACACTATATAAGGGGTAAGAATCAGAGGGGAAGGCAGTGTGAGAGAACTAAATCCTCATTACCATAAATAGTCAATAGATAATATAACCAATGCATTAAACTATAACAATACATACATATAATTTAGAACTATGGAGATACCTAAATGTCAGAAGAAACAGGCGAAAAGTCAAAAGCCGTTGTTTCTAGGAAGGGAGGCTGTGGGACAAGGGGGTTTAGAGCAGAGAAATACTGTCTATTGTCATAAGCCTTTGAATACAGCTTGACCCTTTTTTTTTTTGTATAACAGAGTGAATCAGCTATACATATACATACATCCCCATAACCCCTCCCTCTTGCGTCTCCCTCCCACCCTCCCTATCCCACCCCTCTGGGTGGTCACAAAGCACCGAGCTGATCTCCCTGTGCTATGCAGCTGCTTCCCACTAGCTGTCTGTTTTACATTTGGTAGTATTTATAAATCCATGCCAGTCTCTCACTTCGTCCCAGCTTACCCTTCCCCCTCCCCGTGTCCTCAAGTCCATTCTCTACATCTGCGTCTTTATTCCTGTCCTGCCCCTAGGTTCTTCAGAACCAGTTTTTTTTTTTTTTTTTTTTAGATTCCATATCTATGTGTTAGCATACGGTATTTGTTTTTCTCTTTCTTACTTCACTCTGTATGCTGTTTGACTTCTGAACTACGAGCAATTATTACAATTAGTTATCTTTCATTTTTTTATTGTGGTAAAATACACAAAACATAAAATTTACCATCTTAACCACTTTTAAGTGTACAGCTCAGTAGTGTTAAGTATACTCACATGGTTGTGAACAATTTAGCTTTAAAAGTCCTCAAACCCTGACCCTCTGGTGAGGGCCGTGGAGGGAGGCTCTCCAGTGCGGCAAGGCAGCAGCCTCCTTCTCCCCTGACCTTTGTCACCTAAGCTTCATCTTGTCCTGGGGGGGTCTCACTGTCTCACTCATTATGCTGACGCCAGCAGGGTGGTCTCAGAGGCAGTCACCACCCCTTTCAAATAATGCTTCGCTGTGGACGTGGGTCCGCTGCCTTCATGCCAAGAAACACAACTAATGAGACTGGAATGATTAAATAAGACTTTTCTAAGAGCCTGGAAATACAAAGGGGAAAGGAACAAGGAACCTGGCTTTTTGTGGGTAGTCAGACCCTCTTCGGGGTTCCCAGTTCACGCTTACGACCTAGACCCTGCCTGCCCATGCAGAGACAGCAACTTTCCCTATGCCCAGCCTCCTCCAAGTCTGTATTCACAGGAGTGGGGCCCAGAGCTTCTCCCCTGCCACCCTGGGGTCCTCCTGGCCACCCCTGTTTCCTGGCTAACAATGCTCCTCTTCTCTCAGGGACTGACCCTCGGCAACACTGCCCTTTAGGGACGCCCACACCTCCTCCCCCAAATCAGAAAGCAACACAAAATCCCTGACTCTCACAAGGGGACACCCACATACAGAAATGGGAGGATGAGAGACGGGGAGCCTCTTAATCTTGGACAAAGTAGTAAACACCTGAGAGCCTCAGTTTTTTCATCTGTAAAATGGGGACTATAGTACCTGTTCCAATCTTAGAGTGCTAATTAGGATCAAGATAGAGATGGCTAGAAGGCAGCATTGTAAACCCTTACAAATGTGAATTATTATTGTTAATACTAATTTTTTTAAATTAGCAGGCTATGAAGAGATCTTTGAGTGGCAGGAGAACTGCCACTGAAGTTAAAAGTCTCCACAGCGGGCAGCCCTGTCCTTCGGTAACCACAGGGTGCTTCTTGGTCGGTCTATTCTTCTACCTGCAGTGGTGCCGGCTGCCGCGCCTGGAGCTGCAGACGCCCAGGGCACAGACCTTGATGCCTCCGGTCTCTAAACACCTGTGCCATTTCCCCTTAATAAAATAAAATCGCTCACGAATGCGCCTCTGCTCCTTTCATACAAATGGCAACAGCCGTTGTTCTTATTGGATTGTAGATGAATCACTTGGAAAATATTTTGGGACACATTATAGAGGGAATAACGTAAAAGAATCTGGAAAATGTCTCTGTGTTGTTTTCCATTTTGCAAACCCAAACTGGAGCCTGGGGTTGAGTTACATATTTTTGTCTCCTGTTTTTGAACAGAAGTGCTTTGCTCATTTCCTCTCCACAATGGGGAAAGGGATGCGTTAATCACTCCTGAGTGGGGTGTGAAACCCTCCGAAGGCCGAGCTCCGTCTTTGGCAGCAAGAACTTGAGTGAGAGGAGAGATGGGACTTACATATCAGCCTTCAAATCTAGGAAGAGTGACTGGGAAGATGGCAGTGTACACCTGTCTCCTCTGAGGACAGAAGAGAAGGGGCAGCAGCAGTGAGAAATCAGGCTGGACCCCAGGAGGACCAGCCTCACTGCAGGGAAGTGAGCAACATTTGATCGCACCCCCTGAAGAGGTTGCAAAGTCTTCGTTGGAGATTTTATGGGGCTAGACAACCATCTGTATGGGATGTTTTGGGTTTATACCTGCCTTGTGGCAGGTGAAGGGACAGATGACTTGTGAAAAGCCCAACAGTGTGACATGCTAGTTACACAGGAAACTCCTCCTGTTGACATCAGGTGACACTCGGTACCTAGGGCCGGGCGTGAGGGTATCGGAAGGGAATATGGGCTTCTCTCTCTGTTCTGGAGACCATCACTTCATCAGCCTCTTCCTCTGTTCAGGAAGGGCCAGCTGGCCACTCTGTGGCCTCTCTTGGAGCCCTGGCACCCAAGGCTTTCAATCATGTGTCCACGAGTCCATTCTACACCCATAGTTCTGCTAACCTCCACAGAAATCCCCTCTCCAGCCCCTCTCCCATCCTGCTGAGAGCTTTTTAAGTATTAATTCCAACATCAACACACCAAAAACATAGAAGTGGGTAAGAACAAGGACGAAGTCCTGCTAACATGCTCCTCGAAACTCCCTCCTAGCTGACAGACATCAACCCAGTGACTACTCAACAAATTATGAATCCACTTAACTCTACCATCTCCCGTTGAGAAAACTGAACCTAAAAAAGCAAAACTATGGAGATGATAAAAAGATCAGTGGTTTCCAGGTGTGGAGAGGAGGAAGAGATGAATAGGCAGAGCCCAGAGGATTTTTAGGGCAAAGTACTCTGTATGATACTACAGTGATGGATTTACGTCATTATACCTTTGTCCAAACCTATTAAGGTACGGCACCAAGCGTGAACCCTTAGGTAAACCATGGATCTATGGGTAATTATGACGTGTCAGTGTAGGTGCATCCTTGGTAACAAGTACCATTCTGTGATGCTGATGGTAGTGGTGCTGATAACGGAGGAGACTATACATGTGTGGGAGCAGGGGGTATGTGGGAAATCTCCGTACCTTCTCCTCAATTTTATTGTAAACCTAAAACTGCTCTTAAAAAATAAAGTCTTTTAAAAAAACTGAACGTAAAGTCAAAAACAAGTTTGCATGCTGTTAGAACAGTTTGTGATGTACATGCCAAGCACCTTCCTTATTCCAACTCTGGTAGGTCTAAAACCACATCATATGTTGGCCCAACTAGCCCACAGATTAGTTTGCAATTACCTCAAGTAGACCGTATTTTAATACAGCATGGATTTATCTGACGTCCGAGGCCTTATTCAGAAGGGATGTGAGGTCTGGTCTCCTTTCTCAGTCACTTCCTGGCTGGATCACCCTGGACAAGTTGTTTAACATTGCTGGGCCCCCGTCACTTCCCTCTGAAAAGCAGAGGAAATAATATCTCACCTTGATCAGAAGATCTCTCGAAATCCCTTAGATTGTTGCTCAAGGGCTATAATTCCTCACTAAATGGCCTCTACAAATGAAAAATTTTTTTCCCATTTCATCTGTCAACTAAAATCTGAGGCCTAATAAAAAGGAACGAAATTGAGTTATTTGTAGTGAGGTGAATGGACCTAGAGTCTGTCATACAGAGTGAAGTAAGTCAGAAAGGGAAAAACAAATACCGTATGCTAACACATATATATGGAATCCAAAAAAAAAAAAAAATGGTCATGAAGAACATAGGGGCAAGACGGGAATAAAGACACAGACCTACCAGAAAATGGACTTGAGGACACGGGGAGGGGGAAGTGTAAGCTGGGACGAAGTGAGAGACTGGCATGGACATATATACACTACCAAATGTAAAACCGACAGCTAGTGGGAAGCAGCTGCATAGCACAGGGAGATCAGCTCGGTGCTTTGTGACCAGCCAGAAGGGTGGGATAGGGAGGGTGGGAGGGAGGGAGATGCAAGAGGGAAGAGATATGGGGATATATGTACATGTATAACTGATTCACTTTGTTATAAAGCAGAAACTAACACACCACTGTAAAGCAATTATACTCCAATAAAAACCTTAAAAAAAAAAAACACAAAAAACCCCCCTGAGGCCTAGGGTAACAGGCAAAGTATAGGCTTTGGAGTCTGAAAGACCAAAGTACAGATCCAGGCTGCCATTTACTAGACCCTGGGATATATGACTTAACCTCTCCAGGCCTCGCTCAGATCTCTTATCATCAAGATAATGACAGCTACTGGCACCACAGTTAATGCATAGTAAACACACGATCACCCCCCTTCCGGCTTGAGTACCAAAGAGCTGCCCAAGCCCAGAACAGCTACGCAGCTCAGCTCTTTCTCCTGGATTTCCTGTCTCACCTTTTCCTCCCTTTAGGAAAAGGTGGCTTTGTCCATTCCCTACCAACTAATGTGCTATTAGTTTTCTCTTGTGGACAGATATTACCTCTGAATTATAAGTGGAAAGACTGAGACGTAGGGAAAAGCGGGGGGTGGGGGGGGGAGGTAGTAATTAAGGAGACAAAGCCTTAGGCCAGACCCTGTATTTCTGCTCATTAACCAGTGAGCGCTGCCCTGGGTTGGAGACCCTCTTCCCCTACCTGTCTCTCTGCATTCGGCTGTTCTGTTGTATCTCTTACAATACTGGATCTGTTAAATGCTGTATATTCCATTTGTCAACGCAGGGATGATTCACAGCAAGATTGGGTTATTACAAATTCAGGAGGCACTACATACACGGCTGTCATGTTTCAGTTACCCTTTCTCTCGATTTAATAAAATTTGCCACACTAATACAAAGCCATCTTTTATCGTTTTCCCTTCAGTTGTAACAACTTGTCCAGCTCCCTCCTGCTAATTGAAGGAGGAGAGGATGCAGCAGCTCGCTGGAAAGCGAGTTTCCAGGGAGGCTGTCATCTTTGCAGCCACTTAGCTCAGGTTCTTATGGACCTTTAACGGCCCTCTCCTCCATGATAGGAGCCCTAATGAGGTCAGCAGCTGATGGCGACACAGCAGGCAAAGCCCTGCTTGGCGCAGCCCAGGTACCTCCACCCGCTGGCAGGAGAGCAGCACAGCACTCCCCCTGGGCTGGATGACGTGGGCTCCGCAGTCTGTCCTCCCACGCCTGCCCCAGCATCACTGCCTAGGCCCTGATTTGTGTGACAGCCTCCCTGGCAAAAGGGTCCCCAACAGAATAACGGGGATTGGGAGGTGGGCGGTTATAGAGGACCTCCTCGCCCCATCCCCGCCGCCCCCCGCCCCGGGTGAAGCAGATAACCGGAAAGGGGGAGGAGGTGGGAGAAAAGGAAATGGAAAGGGAAAGAGGAACTGTGAACAAAGAGCCGCCCTTGTGCGAAGTCCTGAGATGGGTCCAAAGCAGCCCGCTTCCGGAAGGCCCACGCCTCGTTCGTCATCCCACTCGGGAGCCTTTAGGGAGCGAGGCAAGGAGAAGGGCGCCTGTCTTCACTGAGAACATCTACCTCCGCGCCGGTCCCCATCTGTCCAGCTAATTACCTGCTACGGCAGCCGGGGCCACTGCCCTTTAACAAAATAAGGAGGCGCGGGCGAGCGGGCGCATTATTATTCCGGGCGCGGGCAGCCTCCCCTGGCGGGGTGGGCAGGCACCGGCAGACTGTGGCTGCAGGAAGCCCAGGGACGGGGGCTACAGCGCCCTCAGGGCAGCGTGGGGAGCCGGCCCCGTCCTTCCCCAGGAGACACCTCCTCTCTGGGTCCTAAGACCCTTTCCGTCCGTGCGCTTCGACCCCACTCCTAGCGCAAAGTCTGGGAATCAAAGCAGGTCAGGCCGAGGTCAACTCTAGGGCGGGGGCGCTTGGGGCCGGGCGGCCCCTTCCCGCCCCTCGGCTCTGCTCGCCCCGCTGATTAGCATTCGGCGGCCGTCGCCTCTGCCTTCCCCCGGCGGCGCCCCGGATTCCCCGGCCCTCTCGCCGCGAGCGCACACTAATAAGTTTCCAAATGGAAGCCGGTGGGGCCGGTTGCAATAAAAGGCAGAAGCTCCGCTCGGGCGCTTCAATGAGAGCATTTTCCCCCGTAACAAGGGGCTGGATTCAGCTGCCTGCTGCCGTCTGAGCGGGGCCAGTTGCCAGAGTAACGAAAGCCTAGCGCACACTTGGGGAGAGGGAGCAGGCGGGGGCTCCAGCGCGCGCTGCCGCCATCCGTGCCCAGGCCCTGGAGCCCTTCCTCAAGCCCACAGTCCGTTCTTCCTGAGCAGCGGCTGCCCTTCCCCAACTTTCCACTCTGCACGGGCTCTTACGATCCTGCCCACACCGCACACCCCCGCCCCCAGCCTCTGAAAGGTTCTCTGGGAGCTTGTATTACACCCGAGACACACCTGGAGCACCTAGTCCGCGATGGATAATGTGCCAGGACCCCGGGAGTCAGCCGGGAGTCAAAATGGACCGTAGCTGTGCTCATGGCAGGCCTGGGCAGCAAAACTGACCCCTGGTATGGTAGGTGCCAGAACTGGCACAAAAGCCGATGGGGATTCACGTCTGTCTGAACACCAGGTGGGCTTTTCTGAAGCGCAGGGAGGAATTCAGAGCTAAATAATCCGGAGCGCCCCGTCTGATTTCCTTGGATGGAGGAGGACCAGAGGACAGAGTTCCAGAAATGCTGGGGTCTGCTAAACTGAGGGAGGAGGCCAGCTGCGTGATGAACAAAGCCCACATGCCCCTCATAACCACAAGAGGGCTGCTGCTCTCCCCCAGCCCCCAGCCCCCAGCCTCCAGCCTAAGCGAGGCCAAGACTGAACCTAGCTTTTGGTCCTCAGTTTTCAGAAGTTCCCATTTTACTCTAGAAAGGCATGGTTGTCATCCACCCTGCTTTCCTCCCAGGATCCTAAAAATATAAGGAGTCCCTTATCTCCTTTTACAAGCTTCTCCTTGGGCACCAGGTTCACCCAGGCCCCAGAAGTTGTCCCCTAGAGCCCAGAGAAACTGGAGTATGGGGGAACCTGGAAGCAACCCCCAGGATCTCACAGCTCCTGTCCCAAAGCTAGGCTGAGGGCTTCAGGGCAGCTGCCTTCCAAATGGCCATGTGCTGGTATCCTAGGAGAAACTAGGTCCAAAAGCAGTGCTTACTGGCCAAGCAATCCTTAAGCCACACGGGAAAAGAGGACAATAATAGACACTGTCCATATGTTCAATACATGGAAAGTCAACTTCCTTTGTAACCGACAAAGAAGAGGTTGTGCCTTCGGGGAGGGCGAGGCGGGGAGGCCCACTTCCCTAGCCCAGCTCCCGGGAGCTGGGCCAGCTGGGTCCCTGCCTGCATGACTGACATCTCAATAGGCACATGCATCCCACAGCCCAGTGGTCATAATGCATCTACTGCACCCACATGAAGTCAGAACAGGGCCTGTGTCCACGGTGAGGATCGCCACTGCCACAAAGCAGGCAGGCCACACATATCTGGGGACTGGCTGCCCATCCTGCTGCCCCAGACCTGGCTCCTCCCTTCTCCACAAATGACACTCCCCATGTCCAATCAGCACAGAGTCCTATCAATTCTCCCTTCTAGAAAATCTTTCAGATTTGTCCACTTCCAGACCTTAGTTTAAGCCACACACGTTTCACACTAATGTCTGCAGTGGCCTCGTGGTTTTTCTGCCTTCTGTTCAGCTACCGAGAGCAGCGGTCCCCAACGTTTTTGGCACCGGGACTGGTTTCGTGGAAGACAATTTTTCCACGGACCGACCGGGGGTGGAGCGGTGGGGAGGGGGTGTTTTCAGGCAGTAATGCGAGTGATGGGGAGTGATGGGGGGCGGCAGATGGAGCTTCGCTCGCTCACCCACCGCCCACCGCTCACCTCCTGCTGTGCGGCCCGGTTCCTAACAGCCCGTGGACCAGTGGGTTGGGGACCAGAGGCTCTCAACCTGGTCCCTTTTGTATAAATCCCCGCAGTGGCTTCCTGGTGCCTTTAGTCTGACGCACAAGGCCCTTCACGATTTAATTCCTGCCAACTTCCTAGCTTCTCCCCTTGCACCCTGGTTCCAGCTGCTTGCTGTGACCCAAACACAAGTCCTCACTCCCTTCTGTGTGTTTGTTGAAGCTCCTCCCCCAGCCTCATGATACCCTACCTCCCATTCTTCCCCCAGCTGGCTCCTATACGTTCTGCTAGATTCAGCTTGGACATCACCTCCTCCAGGAAACCCTCCCTGGTTCCTTGTCATCCATCCTAGGCTGAGCTCCCCACTCAAATATATTCATCTGCTCTCTAACTAGACTGCGAGCTTCTCGGGGGCAAGGCCTGGCTCCCTCAAGTTTTCAGCAAGGCCTTATTGGCAAGTGATTCAAAGTGACTGAAAGCCAGATTTCTTAGCTCCTCCATCTGGGAAGGTCACTTAATTTCTCTGAATCACAGTTCCCTTATTTAAGTGGATAACAGTAATATCTTAAGGATCTTAGGGTTAAATGAATTAATGTGTTGAAAGGATTTAGCACAAGGTTTGACAAAAGGTGAGACAGACTCTTCTCTTTACTGTTTGTATCTCCTTGGCAATCAGCACATCCGGCACGTTCTAGCCACCAACTCACAATGGCTGAGTGAATGAATGCCTGAAAGGAAGAACATGACATGGTTCTGAGTTCCCTCACCACCTGGCCAATCTCCCCTAGATAGGCTTTGGTTTGTTTGTAGCCCTTTCAGAGTGGGTCACAAAGAGCTGGTGACCAGCTGACATGCCCATCATCAGTTGTCAAGAGTCAAACCCGGATACCTGCATGGGTGAGAAGGCAGGAGAAAGCAGCACAGACGGGGCTGCAGGTGGGTGCCTGTCTCTGGGTCATCTCAGGGCTTGAGGGAGGAGAAAGGGAGCCATGGGGATGGTCAAGGTCTATAGAAAGAGACTTCACCCAGATCTCCTCGTCTGCTGTTTCCTGACCCCTGGAGATACATGTGCTGCCCGCTCTGTGTGGTCCGAGAGACCATTTCTATGCGTGAGACCCTCTCACAGCGTTTGCCATTGCTGGGACAGGGGATGCCCAGGACAGGCTCCCCAGCTTCCCAAGTGGCTCTCCAGCAATGCCAGGAGCTATCAGAACTGATGCTTCCTCTGAGGTGGGGAGGGGGGGGTTGCCTAGCCGGTGGGTGGGTGAGTAGGCAAGAAAGCCAGGTAGGAAGCCTAAAACAGGAGGCAAAGAAGAGACAGAGGGGCTTGAAGCCCGGGCGGGGCAGCCTGGATGCAGATCTAGAACAAAGAGCGGGAAGCCGCCGTCAAAACTTCTGAACTTCGGGCTTCCCTGGTGGCGCAGTGGTTGACAGTCCACCTGCCGATGCAGCGGACGTGGGTTCGTGCCCCAGTCCGGGAAGATCCCGCATGCCGCGGAGCGGCTGGGCCCGTGAGCCATGGCCGCTGGGCCTGCGCGTCCGGAGCCTGTGTTCCGCGACGGGAGAGGCCATGGCAGTGAAAGGCCCACGTACCGCAAAAAAAAAAAAAAACTTCTGAACTTCAAAGTGGGCCGAGCTGATGACCTGCAGTAACCAGCCCTCTCCTGACTGCCCTCAGCCCAGGGTCTGCTCCTGTTTCTGCTCCAAAGCTACTGCTAAACTAACACACCATTGTAAAGCAATTATACTCTAGTAATGGTGTTTAAAAAAGGTGCTTCTGCCTGGAGCCCCTGCTCTGCCCACCCTCACCCTGAGACCACACACCAGGGAGCTGGACAGGCTGACTCCCTCCCTCGCTGGTTTGCAATTTTAATTCCTCACCTTCCTAAACAGCCAAGATTTATGGCACACTTGACAGAAATATTTAATTTTCCAAATGTCTATTATTCAAAGGCTGTGGAAATCTCCAGACCTAACATTTCTGCATTAATATCCATCTAACACTGAGGCCAAATAAAGATCTTCCCAGAGACATGGAAGGCGGAAAGGAGGAGTGTAATCCCGGGCAGAAAGGAAGGGCCCCTACACAAACCCCCACGAAGCTCACACCATCCCTACCAGATGCACCAAATCAAACATCGAAGCTTTTTTTTTTATCATCATTTTTAACATGAGCAAATGCTTATTATGTGCCAGGTATTGCGCCAAGCAATTTTAACAGACAGGACCTCATTTAATCCTTACAACCCTACGAGGTCGCCACTATAATTATAATTATCCCATTTTTCAGATGAGGAAACTGAGCCATGCAGGAATTAAGATCACCCAACCAGACCCCCAATTTCACTAACTCTCACCCACAGTCAGACTGTCTCTTTTGTATACATAATGGAAATGCTCTCTTTCTGTCCAGTGGTGTAACTATTTCTATTTCCAGTGGAACTAACTATTCAATTTAATTCTCTATCTCAGTAAGTAGATTCATTGATAAAGTCAATGTGTACATGTGTGTAAGGACCCTGCTATACATGGAGCACTGCTGTGGGCAAAACGAATGTAAAGTCAGGTCGCCTGTGGACCATGATCTGAAAATCTGGAAAACTGGGCACATGGGCAAACAACGCAGCATCGACACAGGTAGTACCGTAATACCACCCAGCTAGGGGCCTCAACTCTACAGAGATAAAGAAGGAAACGGAAAGGACTCAGAACAAACAAGGGAGACCCTCGTGGCCGCCACTCTAAGCCTAAATCCAGGAGAGTTTATTCCCACCAAGTGCAGAACAGGGAAGAGGAAAAGGGAGGCCGACAAGCTGGCAAAAGTAAGAAGAGACAACCGACGAAGGAGGAGAAAAGAGAAAAAGCGCAGAAAGTGGATAAGGAAGCTAAGGAGTTCAGCTGTGGGGGGGAAACAAACTATCCCACCAGGCTCTGGAGTACTGGCTCCTTAGCACACAGGGTAGCAGCTAACATTTACGATAACAGCCCTGAGTAATGAAAAAATGAACCAATTTTGTTCTGAGTACACTGGTTAAGAAAGCATGCATACTTTTTTTTTTTTTTTGCGGTACACGGGCCTCTCACCGCTGTGGCCTCTCCCGTTGCGGAGCACAGGCTCCGGACGCACAGGCTCAGCGGCCATGGCTCACGGGCCCAGCCGCTCTGCGGCATGTGGGATCTTCCCGGACCGGGGCACGAACCCGCCTCCCCTGCATCGGCAGGCAGACTCTCAACCACTGCGTCACCAGGGAAGCCCAGCATGCATACTTTTAGTCACACTTTGTTTATGTCCATTTGGATGGAAAGAGTTCATTAAAGTGGCCAAAATGATTTTTTTTTTTAAGTTTTGGTCCTTAAAGAAGTGAGTTACATTCTGTAACTGGTTCCGTAATTAAGTACCACAGCCAGTCAGGACCGGGAGCGCCTGGCGGACGAGAAGATTGTCTGGCCCTCTCTGCTCAGGGCCCAGCACAGGTAAGGACCCAACGCGGGATGACAGTCCTATGGCTGCCCGTGCCCACATGCCTCATTCACACTGAGAAGGTAGGGGAAGCCAGGGAGTCCGTGCCCCTCTCCCCCAAAGCCAGTTCTGGGAAGACGGAGACCTCATTTCCCAGTTCCCAGGAGGCCAAGCTTAGAGCAGAATTGCCACCACCTAGCCCGCGGGGGCCTTTGCTAACCCCTCCGCGTCACCACTCCCAGACTTCTCTAGAAGGAGTCCTAATCAAAACTGTCAGCAGATAATAGGGGAGGTTTCTCTATTTCCCTTTGCCTAGTCCTAAATGGGTCTAGTCACTTGCTGCCTGGAAAAGTGACAGAAAAATTAAACGAAGCCAAAAGATGAGGCCCCATCACCATCACCATGGTGAGGCTTTACTGATGATGTCAGAAATCTCTGTAAAACCAAACGCTCACAGTTAGTGAACCAGAGCAAGACAAAAAGTACAACACAAAAGAGAGACCAATCTATGAAACCCATACCACGTCTGGAAGGTGAAAACTTCTGCCCATTTTCTTTCTATGGTGAACCTAAAATATCCCCTGAATCTGTCTACCTCAATCAACTGAATTCATCCAACTGTTCCTTCTATATAATCTAATTGCCTGTTAAGTTTCTATCATTTATGTTGTGTGTCAATGCCACTACATCCGTACGGCTGAACCAAAAACACCCATGGGGTTTTTAACTTACTTCGTATGGGGGAAAAGGCACTAACATTTACAGAACATTTACTATAATACAGACACTTCACACAGGTCTCTCTCATTTCACCTCATAACAGCCCTCCAAGAGGGATATCATTCCCATTTTACACATAAGAAAACTGAGGCTCAGAGAGGTTAAGTAAGTTGCTCAGAGTTGCACAGCTAGTAAAAGCAGAGACTGTTTCAGGAGCATCTGACCCTGCCTCCGATACCACCAACGATGGCTTCTTGATGTTATCACGAGCGGAAGGGCAGAGAGAGGCCTCTCGGGTGGCAAATCCGGGAACAAGGAAGATTGCTTCTGACTTCAGACAAAAATGCTCTTCCTTTTTGCCCTAAGCCTGGCTGGCATTTCGGGGACTGACTCACATGATGAATGGGCTCAGGGCACACACGAGATGTAATATGTCTTGATTTAGTGAAGCGCTTGATAGGTCGTCTGATTAAATTTTACTTGCAAAATTAATTCAGCTTGTCTTGGCTGGGTGCTCCCGTCACCCAGACAGCTGAGAGGCTGGGAAGCCGTAAACAAGTGGTCAAGAGAAGAGGCTGGTGATGGCAGAGCACGGCGCCAGAGGCAGGGAACTGCGTCAGCAGGAGGTACTGTTTTCTCTACCCCAAGGCAGCAGAACTAGAGCCTGCGGCAAGAAGGGGGCAGGTAGATGGAAGGGCACCGTGCGGAACAGAGAGTTCCAACGGGAAGAGGGCGCTTTCTCTGGTGGTGACGGTTGGAAGGTGCTAGCTGATGGCAGAGGCCAGGGAGGGGAAATGACCTCGTAGGCCTCCTTCCAGTCCCTGAATTCTCTGTGGTCATAACACACGGCCCTGAAACACACTGCTAGAGCCACAAGAGAAAAAGAGTCAGCCCTGGTCCCTGAATGCTGTGAGCAGGCAGTTCTGGACGGAGGGGGTGCTCCAGTGAGGATGTCAGCTCACAATGGGAAGGGGCGGTCCACCAGGAGGCCAGGGACCCAGGATAGGGTCCTTTGTGCCACTGGCGGGGAGGGAGTGTGACGACTGAGGAGGAATCATAGGCCCGGTGCAGACTGGAGGGAAACTAGCACGGGGGGTGGGAATGTGTGACTGCAGGTCACCATTAATGGAGCAGCGGAGAGAAGATGAATTACTGTAATTATGAACCTATGGAGCACAGCTTTTTTTAAAGTGTCCTCTTATGTGTGTACGCAGTAGGTGATGGGGGGCGGGGTTTGTCCTCCTAAATCAAAGGGTAGGGGTTAAGCCCCAGATATTGAGGACTTATGCAGAAACCTAGGGACTTTTAGAGAGAGTGGGTGGGCAGAAAGAAAACCAGGCAGATCCCCAAAGAAAGCAGGCGCCCAAGGAATCTTTTTTTTGCGTTACACGGGCCTCTCACTGTTGTGGCCTCTCCCATTGCGGAGCACAGGCTCCGGACGCACAGGCTCAGCAGCCATGGCTCACGGCCCCAGCCGCTCCGCGGCACGTGGGATCTTCCCGGACCGGGGCACGAACCCGTGTCCCCTGCATCGGCAGACGGACTCTCAACCACTGCGCCACCAGGGAAGCCCCCAAGGAATCTTGATCCCCACCTCTTTGTGGACTTGGCAGGAGAGAAGTGGAGTTGACTGGGGTCGGGGGTGGAGGGGAGGTAGATGCTGCCTCCTGGATGTACTCTGCCTTAACCTTGTGAAATGACTTGATCTTACTTGCATTTTAAAGGTTTACTCTGGTGGTGATGTGAAGAACAGACTGTGGGGTTGGGGAGAGGGGTGAACAGGAACAGAGTTGAAGAGGGTGGTAGTTCCATCACCAAGTCTTGGGTGATGGTAACTAGCAGAAGGTGAAAAGGGATTAGATTTGGGGTCTATTTTTCAGGTAGAACAAACAGGATTGTTGAAGAATTGAATCTGGGGTGGGAGATAAAGAAAGGAATCGTGAATGAATGAATATATGCATGCCCCAGCCTGGCCGCGTTGTTCTGCGGACCCAGTGGAATGACCTTTCCTTCTCCCAGGCTGAGCCCCGCTCCCCATCAATCTCCCCTTCAATTTAAACCTTGACCTAGTCTCACCCCTTCCAACTAGCTGATAATTTACTTTAATCCAAGTTAAACAGCCCTTTGTGTGCTGGCAGAGGAACCTAACCATCACCTGAAAATGTATTTCTATGAGAAAAACTGTTTTCAAGTAGCCAACAGCCAAGTTATAAACAAACTGCTAGGAATACAACCTGTACATAAGTGGGAAGTGCCTATATAAACACTGTCATTGCCTAAACCGTCAAATCCAAGGCAAAGCAATTTCTGTGGCCTCCGAGACTACTGGGCACAGCCAGGCCGTGATTCTCGGTGGGCAGAGCCAGCGACAGTGATGACGGTGGGAAGAAGCCCCAAGGCCTCTCACAATAACAGAACAGCTGGGGATGGAGGTAAAAGGGACTTGCGGACTTGATGCCACTCATAGATTTCCCAGAGGTGCAAAGGGCCAGGGGTAAAGGGCAGATCTGTCTGCCCACCCCCCCACCAATGCCCACCTCACCACCTAGACGCTGGGTGCTTCTCAACTCTATTTGTCAAATAAGAAACTGCCCGGAAGGGAAAGGCAGGTGGACCGTGAGAGAGAAGGATGCCTGCTGTGTGCATCTGGCAGCAGCCTCAGCCCCAGCGTGAATTCTACTGAGGGCAGATGAGAAGATCTGGGAACGCTGGCTGGGCGAATGGAGTAGGTAAACAGACCCAGGTGGAAAGCTTTCTTAGCGACCTCGATGCAAATCAGAATTGGAGAAACACAAGCCAGCCCTGTGACTGCTGTGTCAGCTCCAGAGAAGCTCTTCTACCCTCATCTGGCCCCATGCCTCGCTGTGGCTTCTGGTTCACCACCCGGTAATGAGAGTGCCCAGACCTAATGAATCAGCAGGAAGCTGCTGACTGGGCTCTACATTCAAAATCCCCGCCAGCGAAAACCACCAGAAACGTGGGCTTTCTGGGGCTGGAAATGTCTCCATGTGCAGGAGGTAAGCGTGGAGTCATGGTAAAGACTGGTAGATAGCACAGCAACACCTGCGCTCTGACCCAAGTGTGCATAACCTGCCCCGTCCAGCAGACCTCTGTGGACCACCCTTCCGGGACACCCGGTTGCAATGTGGCCGCAGTCTGCTCGCCACACCCTCAGGCCGAGCAGACATCCCTCACTTGAAAGGAAGGGGAAAGGGGCATGGAGGCATCTGAGCCCACTCACAGGAGACTGGAAAGGAAGAGGAAGCCAGGCCTCCCCTGTGACTTTATGCTACACACCAGTTTGGGGAGTGGGGAAGAGAAACTGGGAGAAAAACAAAACCAAGGTGAAGGCAGGAGTCCATGCAGTGGCTGCAAGGTTGGGAGATACTGTCGTCCCACGCTGACACCTGACAGCAACCCTGACACTAAAAGAGACGGCAGGACATGCTGTGAGCCCGCCGTAAAGGCTTTCACCGTGCAGAATAATGAGTCGCCCCTCCGACGATCCAGGGCTGTTTTAGAGCATAAACTATCTCTGCCAAGACATCCTGGGCTCAAAACTCACACAATCAACAGACCTTTCTCCCAGTCCCCTGGGGGCCCGACCCTAGGTGTTTTAATGTCAGATATTCATTCACTTTTCTTTTGTTCGTGGAGACTTACGGGTGCCTGTAGCTCAGAACTATTCCAGGAACTGTGGCGGGTGTGAAACCCTTAACAATCTCCCCGATGTAAGTGTCCCTCATGCATGCACCCCCTCCAAAGTGGTTTCTCTGTGTGAAAGCTTGGCCTTGTCACCGAGGCCTGGACCTTCCTCAGCCCCCTCCCCCCGAGCCCCACTCTGCCAGTATCAGGAGAGCACTGTCTGCTTTACTACGGAGTGAGAAATCTCCAGGCACAAGTGACCCGTGGGCAGGAAATTTACACTCACTCGCTTGTTCAGATTCCACAGGACACAGCCCTCACCCCGGCCTGGTCCCTGACCCCTTTTCACGCCTGCTTCCACGTCTCCAGGCCCAGAGCGTCCTCTCACCCACAGCTCAGGGCCCAGAGGAAGCCAAGTGCTGTTTTCTGGTTCCAGATATAACCCCCAAGTTCAGGTCCTAACTTCCTTTCCCTGTAGCCTCTTGGAAAATTAATTAAACCCACTTCTCATTTCTCCACACCCAGGTCAAGTTCCCGCGTTTCTAACACTGTCAATCCCTCTGAACCCACTCACGGTCTTCCCTCCCTCCCCCTCCCCTCTTCACCACTAGGTCACCGGTGCCATCTAAAGGAATAATTCCCGCCTCCCAGGATGGCTGGCCTGTCCTGCTCCTCCTCCCTTTGGTTACCGTGACACCACCTCTCCTGCATTCCTCCCTCCCATTCACCCCCAAGGCTCCTCCACTCACCCCTTAAATGTTGAGTCCCAAGGGTCTGATCACTGGCCCTCTTCCTTCTCATGCCGCACCCTCCCTGGGCAATCTTGTCTAAACCCCTCACCAATTCCCCGCTGGCTGATGACCCCAAATCTTTATTTCCACCGTCTTTTCTATCTCAGAAGTTCTTGGATACGCATAATTATTCCTCCTAATAACCTCTCCCTTGCAAATGACCTCAATCCCTTTGCCCCTTCCTCCCTCCTTCCACTCCCCAGGCTGAGCCCCAAGTCCACCTGAATCCAACTCTCCATCTTCTCCACACCTGCACCTCAGTCCCCGAACATTTCTGGAGGAGACCGCAGAGCCAGGCTGACTTCTCGCACTTTAATTTTATAGCCACAAGCTTCAAACAGGCACTCAGCATCGCCCCGTAATATCCTCCTACAGATCCCTGGTGAAGTTACCCTCCAGTGCACTCAGACTGCTGCTTTATGCCTTTCCTCCTTCCTCAACTGCCCCCCGCACTCTTAGCTCTTTGCCTTACCTTGTAGTCCACTGAGAAAACAAGGTAACAGAAACCCCCTTAATTTCCTACCACCAAATCGACAGCCTTACCCCCGCCTGATCTCATCTTCTCTGTCATCCCTCCACTTATGCTCCCAGCAGAGGCCAAAGCAGTTGTTTTCCAACCCCTCACTTTCATTCAGGAAGGGATCCCCCGCTTTCCTGTATTATCAATGTATTCCCCCTCCACTAGATCATTCCCATGCTCTGCCATCTCCTGTCTTTAAAAATAAAATGCCCTCCTCAGAACCCACATTCCCCTCCAGCCACAGCTGGAGGTCTGTCACCAATGACCGCCATGTTGGACACTTCTCTGTTCTTCTTTGTGTGACCCCCTCAGCACCCCTGGACACAGCTGACCTCTCTCTGCCGGGTGCTGTGGGCCCACAATGCCCTGGCTGGGCTCCTCCATCTCTAGCCCCTCTCTCTCCATTTCCATCGCTGGCCTCTCCACTTCTACCTGATTCTAAGATTGGCAAACTTCAGGGCTCTGCCCTCAGCCCTATATTCTCCTCAGCCTCTATATTTCCTCCCTATGTTACTTTGACTTTCTTCCTGATCACTGATGATGCCCAAATTAATCCTGACTTTTCGTCTAGGCAAGAGACTGATACCCAACTGCTGACTTGTTATCTCTGCTTAGTTGTCTGATCAGCATCTCCGATGGAACCTGCTCAAAAGAGAAATTCCAACCCATCCCACCCACCGACCCAACACTCCTCAAGCCCTGTTCCCAGTCAGCGTCACTAACGGCCCCATCCTCCTCCCAACCATTCCCATCCTTCCAGGCCACACACAGCAGTCTCGTTGACTCTACACCAGCTACCCCAGGACTTGGCTGACATCTGCCCCCTCTACTATGACCACCCGAGTTTAAGCCACTCCTCCTCCCATCTAAAGGGCTGCGACGGCCTCTCGAGAGGTCCCCCGCTTCCACTCGTGCCCCTCTACTGCCCATTCTCACCCCGCAGCCAGAGTGATTTTTTTCCACGTGTAAATTAGACCATGCGTCCCTCAGCTCAAAACCCTTTAATAGTTTTTCGTTGCACTTGGAACCAAATCCATTGCGAGTAACAGAAAACCCAACTCAAACTGGCTTAAATGATAAAAACTAATTTATTGATAGCAAAATGTCTGAAGCTGTTGCAGACTGCATATCTTCGCACCTCAACATCCAGGGGAGCCTTTTCTAAATGCCACGAAGGGCCCCGGAGGCCAGGAGCGGCCCTGGCGTAGGGCTGGAGTCCTCAGCGCCCAGGCGCTCTGGACGCTCGCGGATTTCCCTGGTCTCCCCTCACGCGTAGTGGCTGCCTCTCCCAGCTCCTCCTCGACACCTGGGCTCCAGCCGCTGCCCAAGCCACCCTCCTCAGCCTCTGCCCGTTCCGGTCCCAGGCTTCTGCTCTGCGCCCAGCAGCGTTCTGTGGCCCGTAACCTTTCCGGGCTTGGGATGGGGGCGTTTTGGCTGTGCCTCTCCCATTTCCTCTCCCTCCCCATGTCCTTTTAAAGGATGGAGACCTTTAACCATGGGCTGCTGCAGTCCCCATGAAGGGTTCCCTCTTTCTTGCTAACACTCTGTGTTGGTCCTCAACTACTGTCGAACAATATCCCACAGGGTGTGTGTGCGGGGGGCGGGGGCCGCAGCGTATTTCTTTGATAAGGAACAGTCAAGAAACAGAGTATCCTTCAGACCCCCCGGGGTCCCACGGCTGCCTGGGATGACAGACGGTGGCCAGGCCTGCCGGGGCTGTGTGCCCACCCCAGCGTGTCCGACGGGCATCGTATGGTTCCAGGTTCCCGTGGGGCACACGTGCCCCAATTACAGAGGTGCTCTCCCCTGCACAAGGCCCTTTCTCCCATGCAAATCTGCCGCCCCTGGCCCGCTGAGGGACTTCCCATGAATCACTGAGCCTCTCAGGGTTCGGTGTACTGTCCATGAAACGTAGGGGCTGGGAGGGTGATCTCTGGGCCTCCTGTGGCTCTAATATGCGATGCTTCTCTGGCCTAGAATGTTGGTTTAGAGCTGTTTCCACGCAAAAGGCCTGGCCCCAAAGAAAAAAGTTTGCTGATGCAACACAAAGGGTCTTGGGGCTGGGGCAGGTGCCCAGGGCCGTGCCTCTGCTCCACGGCGTCTGTGCCCGGAGCCACACACAGGTGGTAAGACTCCTCCCACCCACACCTGTCCATCCTCCACGCTGCCATCAGAGAGCTCGTCCCCAAACGTCAGCGGGATCACGTCGTTCTCTCTGGTCTGAATCCTGCAGCAAGGCAGTCAGCAGCCAGCTCACGCCCAGCCTCCTCTCCTGCAAGTCAAGCGAGGCCGCCTCCTCTGACCACCCCCTCCCTTCTCCACGCGGCCCCACCTTCGCTCAGCGCTCCCTCTGCCTGCAGTGCCCTCGACTTTGCGCCCCATGTCTCCACCTCGTGCAATTCTCGGCTCCCGTGTCCTTCACGCATCCTTGCCCACTCCCACGCCCATCAGAATTCAGGTCACCTGGACATCCACGTACCGAGGCCTCTTCTACACGCCTGCCACAGCCAGCGCTCACAACACGGCGCGATGCGTATTTCACGCATCAGGGAGCTCCTGGGTGCCGGGCAGGGTAAGGGAGAGAGCGTGGGCCTGGAAGTCTGGCAGCCTGAGCTAGCATCACGCTTCCAGCACCAGGTAACAGGTGATGACTCAAACAGAGGCTTTCATCAGGACGCCTGTGCCTGCATTTCCCCAGTGTCTGTCCGTCACGCGCGCCCTTCCATGGAGACCCTCGGGACTCACCCTGACAAAAGGCCAAGCAGCCCCTCTCACCCTGGCAGGCGCCCAGTAGCGGTAGGTTACAGATTCCCTGCACACCCAGAGCATCTATCCCCCTAATGAGAAGTTTCTTAAAGCTCTAACCAGGCTCTCTCCATCGAGCAGGTTCAGGAACAGATTCTTATAAAAAATAAATTCGGCACATTAAACCCCGATTTCAGCACATCAGTGGACTCAGGGAGAGGGGACTGAACTTACCAAATATCAGGCCGTTGCTGTCTTTTAATTAAAAAATAATAATGATGAGCTGTTGTAATTTCTGGTCTCTCCCTAAGAAAGATTTTCTGGTTTTCCCACACAAGACATTTTGGTAGAAAAACTGCATGTTTATGTTGGGACAAAAACCACGTCTGAGTGGCTGGAATCAGGGCTAAGTCTTCCCCGCTTGGTCTCACCAGCTCCAACCTTCTTTCTCCACTTATCTGATCACTGCCTTGAAAGTGTGTGTGAGGCTGCATGCCTGTGTGGGCATCTGGCCACCTCGGACGCTGCTGCTGCCTGAGCCCCGCCCCATGTCATTGTAGTATTCATCCCTCTGTGTCCCTCCAGCCATCAAGCCACCTGCTGTGGTCACTGCTGCTGGGAGCTAGACATGCCCAAGGCAAGGTCTCTGATCTCGGGAGCTCACAGTCTAGCTTCAAAGAGAGAAGTCAAAACAAACGAGCACAGATGCTAAAGGAGGCCGCAGTGGACACAAGCCCAGGGTATTCCTGGGGCAAGAGGAGGGGACTGTTTCTAGGAAAGGCTTCCAGGCGAGGCTTCACAGAGGAGAGGGCCACTGAGCTGGCTCCTGAGGATGAGTGGGGAGGCGAGGGGGGCAGGCACTTCGAGTAGATGGGACGGCCGTGCAAAGGGACTGGGGCACACCAGGCAAGAGCTCACAGAGGGAAAGAGCCAGAGCCCAAGGGGCAGGCTGCCAGGGGAGGCACCCCGGGCTCTGTAGGCAAGAGGCTTAAGCTGGACGGTCAGGCAATGCCAAGGCCCCCTCGCTGTTCTGAAGCTGGGCTCGGTCCCAGAATCTGGCGGGATTAGAGATCAAGGTCATATTTGGTTCCTCTAGCAAGATTTTGAATTGTCTTCTTTATATTTCTGTTCCATACCCAGTTCATGGAGGCCTGAAACTCCCCACAAATTCCATCCTTACACCTAATAGCCACATAGTGGGGAGGTGACTCTGGGAGGGGGTGGTATCTGTGACTCAGAAAAGGGAGTGACACAGTAGGTACTCAAGGTTAATGGTTGAGCTGAGACAGGCGACAGGTCCCAGGTCCCGCCCCGTGCACTGCCACAGACTACACCCTTCACCTTCTACACGCTCTGAGTGACAGGACACCCCGGGGGACATGCTGACCAGCCCCCCTCAAGGTGCTGGACTCTTGTCCAGATGCAGTCCCCTTCCTCTGAGTGATCTCTAGAGAGAAGGAATCAGGCGATTGGAACGGCAGGTGCAGAAGCCACACACCCTCAGCCTAGCGGGAAACAGGCAGGCACAGCCCCCTAACGAAGTCCTCTGCCATTCCTGAAAGAACAACTGCAAACCGCTCGGTCTGTTCTCACATGGCTCCCCCTCTCCCCACCTCCTTGCCTTCCTTGGAAAATACCCCTGACCACTTCTCTGGACCAGCTCTAGTGCTGAGAAATGCACAAGCAAACCCACGTCTGCTGGGGATGCACCAACTGAACAGGAATGGCCATGCCGATAACGTAAGGGGTGGTTTTCAGTGAGAGATGCTGTCTGCAAACACCTCCCTTCTCCTCTGCGCACTGGCTCCTTAGAAGCTCAGGACTGCCGTGCCCCGGGGTCAACACCTTGACCGACCCATGAGGACCGAGGAAAGACTCTGGGCCATCGGCCACAGGGGCACCAAGGGGAGAAGCCGAGGGCACCCGGGCCACACTGTGGGTACCAGACCACAAAGCAAAGCCCAAGGAAGATCAGCCCAGAGCCACTCCCCTTGCCAAGGACGAGGGAGACTCTGTCCCTGGCTCATCCCTGTATGCACGCAGCCTCACCCAAGTGAAGGGCTCAGGATGGAGTTCACCTCAGTGTCTCTCAGTACCTCCTCTGTCTTCGCAAAGCCTAAGTTAAAGAACCGCTAGATGTTGTTATCTAAAGATTCCTGAAACTCATGGTCCCCACCTGACCACTATAGTCGTGATTTCTCAGGTCTCGAGTAGGCAAAACCCAGTCAACAGCTTCAACTCCTCCCTTTCCAAATCCGTGGCTATTTGCTATTTCACACAAGAAAGAGGGAATTAAGAGCCTGGGCCCTGGAGTCACATGTGTATAGTAAGATCTCATCATTTCCTGGCTGTGTAACCTTTGCAAAGTTACTTAACCTCCCTGAGTCTGTTTTCCTCACACATAAAAAAGGGTTAATAATGGGGCTTCCCCGGTGGCGCAGTGGTTGGGAGTCCGCCTGCCAATGCAGGGGACGCGGGTTCGTGCCCAGGTCCGGGAGGATCCCACGTGCCGCACAGCAGCTGGGCCTGTGAGCCATGGCCGCTGAGCCTGCGCGTCCGGAGCCTGTGCTCCGCGACGGGAGAGGCCACAACAGTGAGAGGCCCACACCGCAAAATAAAATAAAATACGCCATTGTTTCTCACCATCAAAAAAAAAAAAAGGGTTAATAATAAAAGTGCTTACTACACAGCATTCAACACGTGTCAGTTATGATTATTAACATTATACACGGTAGGATTATGGGCCATTCCCACTCTCTACTGTGTTTTTAAACTCTCTTCAATGAGCATATACCATTTTATAATAAGAACAAATTGTCTTAGGGAAAAAACCTTCAATTAAATTAATTCAATATCGTTTCAGCCAAAAGAATATTCTAAAGCCTAGAGATTAGGTGGTCTGGAGTGAGCAGAGCTCCCTTTCTGGTGTGACTACATAACGCACAGAAGTGCTCTCGGCCCCGTTTTCAAAATGACTCCCATGTCTCCTCACAACCGTGGCTGAAGAACTATACCCCAAGGTGAAGCAGGGGCCACTGGTCCGGCCACCCCCAGGCCAGGCCCAGACCCTCTCTGGTTCGCTCAAGCCTCTCTGACTCTGAGATGCGTCCCCCAGCGCAGCCATGCCTCGCAGCTGGACCTCTGCAGCCGAGTTCTGACCCCACTACAGACAAGCTGTGTGGCCTCAGGCCAACAGTGCAACCTCTCTGCCCCAGTTTCCCCATCTACAAACTAGAGAAAACAGGAATCTCCAGCACAGGGCTGTTGTGAAGATCCAGTGAGGCACCTCGGGCACCCCACCTGGCACTGGAAGGGAGCCTGGGTTGTGCTCAACACCTCAGGTCCCGCACGGTGTCCTCTCCTCAGTCCACGTGTGAAACAGGCCACACGTGGTTCCTTGATGACACCTCTGGTGACTCTCTCCAACCCTCCATGTCCGGCCCTGACCCCTCTCCTACTTTAGGCCCAGAGCTCTGATGACCCACAGGACATCCCCCTTCCTTACTTGCCCTGGTGACCAAACTCAGCCCGTTCCAAACCCAAGGAAATATCACTGGGGAGGAACACAGCTTTGCCATAACAGCAGTGCTGCAACTGTTCCAATTGCCAAGCTTAAAACAAAGGGTATTTTTCTTGATACCTAGCTGGTGTGGCCATTTTGGTTGAAGGGGCTTATTCAAGTCAGTATAACACATTTTATTGAAGGTGGACCACCCCTGCCCTCGAGAAATACTTAGTCTTCTGGTGAAATAAACACAGGAATAAATGATTTGAACACACTGAGTGGTAGGTGCTCTGGTAAACCTGTTTAAGCTTTGATGCTGGCTCAAAGAGGGGGCAGTTGGCGCTGCCCAAAGGGGAGGGGTTAGCAAGCCTTGAAATGGGTCTTGAAGGATGAGTAGGAGTTTGGTAGGTGGGCAAGGAGGCAAAGACAGAGAGAGCAGCATTGGCAAAGCCCCTGAACTGTGAACTAGCATGTTCAGGGAAGCTGCGCCTAAATCCCGTGCCTGGTCCCCAGGCTTGTGGGGAGGTGATATAATATGCTGGCCAGGGCCTTATGTAGCACACGAACAGGTGGTGCTTTGTATTTCTGAGGCCATAGCCCTCTGTGAGAACCTGATGGACACTATCGACCTCATACCTCAAAGGCACAGATTCACAACTTTGCATCCAACTCTGGAGGCTTCCCAGCCCTGAACCCTATCAATGTCCCCTGCATGTTTATGACACCCAGGTTATGAACCCTGGGCGAGCATCCTCAGGAAGAAACCTGGTAACAGGTGCTCAGACCCTGCAGCCTGTGGTGTGGGTTATCCTTCCCTAAAAGCATCCTGACACACTTGCTCGCGTTAAAGCCACCCTGCTCTTTGCCGGCCACCTGCCTAGGCCGGCAAGACCTTTAGTGATCTCTGCCCAGAGGCCAGGAAGCACCTCCGACAAACCCAGGGTTACCATCATTCCCACAGGTGCCACCCGGCCAGGAAACACCCCATTCTCTGCTCGTCCATCCCACCCTTCTCTTTCTGCTGCCAGCTTCTCCACCGGTGATCGAGTCATAGCCACAGCCCCAACGTAACGCAATTCTTTAAAAATTGCCTTTGGGACTTCCCTGGCGGTCCAGTGGTTAAGACTCTGAGCTTCCACTGCAGGGGGTGCAGGTCTGATCCCTAGTTGGGGAACTAAGATCCCACAGGCCACGTGGCCAGAAAAAAATAAATAAATAAAAATTGCCTTTTGCAGGCAACCTTGAGGAGGCCTTTGGAAGCCAAGCAGGTTGGAGCTGTTGGTTCCCCTTTACCTGGCTGCCTCTTCCCCCGTCAGGGTCCCCACTCACACTCCCTGTGCAGAGACCCACCATTGGGCTGCCAGTGGAGGTGTCTGGATGATATGTTTGGTGACCCTGTTCAGCTGGGAAAAGCTGACATGGCTTTAAATATTTAACCACTTTAAACACAGAGGTAATGATAATAACTTTGCTGATGGCATCTCGAATTAAGCTCCAGATTAAGTAAGATTTGTTGAAGCCAAAATAGTTCCAGTTAAGTCCCTGGCCAGCTTCCCTCACAGCAGACGGCCACAAGGGACAGCTGTGTATCCCAGACAGACCGCTGGCCTTGGAGTCCACTTGCGAAGAGGGATAGATAGTACTCTCTCTCACTGCGTTGCTGTGAAAAGCATGAGATCGTGAGATCGTGTTTGCAAAACTGCTTCTTTTGGTGACCTGTTATTAAGTGGATACAAATGTAAGGGATTATTATCACGGAGAGTTTAAGATGCTCCCTACTCACGCGACGGTTCCACGCTATGATCTGCCACACCTCTTAGGCTCAGGACTGTCCCACAGGCCCCCAGAAGCCACCCCAACTCTGGCAAAGGGGCTATACTCTCCTCCCACAGAGTGATTCTTCCTCTGAGGGTGCGGTCCCCTAGGTGCTACTTCCGACCTTAGGGAGCCCTCCCCCAGCTAGAACCTGGGCTGAACGCCTTTCACCTGCTCTGGACGTGGCTCTGCTCTTGATGTTACCAGCGCTGCTTTCCTGCCCTTGCACAGAGTTCCCCAGCCTGGGGAGTAAGGAGAGAAGAAACCTCTCATCTGACCTCTGGACCAGTGAGGACACTGGCCTCTCTGATGCCTCCGTTGGGAGGACCCCAGCCCATCCTGGGATGCAGTCAGAGCCCTGAGCCCCGGCTGGCATCAGAAGAATCATCCTGCAGACTTAGTTAGATTGCTTTGACTTGCCAGTGGAGAAACTCAGCCCTTTTTTCTTTCTGACTTTCACCTTCTCTGGGGCGAGCCAGGTGCTTGAGCAGAAGAGCTGCCGGTTTACGGGTCTCAGACAAACAGCAACTCTAGCACCTGGCCCAGCTCTGCACTTGAGGAGAAGGGCAGACCCGAGGCAGTCTGCCCACCCAGCCCTAAGAAGCAAGGAAGCCAACGATGATGGCTAATGCAATACACACAATTTCATTACTATGTGAAAACTGATTCTAACTCACGGAGAAACAAAAAGGAAATCTGCTTGGAACGTTAAGTCCCAAGGATTCGGAATGGTTGGATGGGCCTGTCTTGAGAGAGTAGGCCTTTTACAACGTAGACCTCATGGGGAGGTAATCAGATAGACGCTTGTGTGGTGGACTGGGGTGGGGACAGCGTCAGAGGTTGGAGGTGTCACCTGGACACTTTCTATTTCCCAGAATAAGTACCCACCTGTAAGTAACTCCTATGCTCCACTGTTTCTTCCCTGGAGGAACAGCATCTCCAGAAACACGCCTCCTCCCCAGTAGCCTGGTATCAAACCTGGCTGGGAAAACAGAGCCACCAGGAGACAGGCACATGTCTGGAGGGCTGTGAGGGGCTTCTGAGACTGTGAGTAGTGTTGGATACCCAGGCTTCTTCCTATCGTGAGAGGATAGGAAGACTTCTGCCCACGTTAGATCTATGTGATACACGGCTATGACATCAAAACACACTTTTGTTTATTAGGGCTAAATAATTAAGACCAGGTTTTTATTTAAACATTGGCCTTGGCAATAAATCATGAACTTGCTCTGTGGTTTTCCTTGCTGTATGATATACAGCTATAGATCCCCGCCCTCCACCCTGGGTCCATCCCCTTAACAAAGAAACCTCATTCAAAGGTTTGTTTTTGTAAAGAACAAGCAAGTATATGTTCCAACCTGTACAGAGAAGAATACATATTTATTCTACAGCAGATTCACTCATTCATTATTGAGCAGCTACTTTGTGCGTGGCACGGGGCCAGGGCTGAGGCTATGAAGGGGAGCAGGCAGCTCCACAGTGTCGGGGGAGGAGCTGCAAACGCCCATCCACAATGCAGCCCATCCACAATGCACTCCGAGCTGCCTGCTGATAGTGGCGGGTACAGCGGGCTTGGAGACCAGAGAAGCAATGATTAATTCTGCCTCGGGGTTTGGGGAGAACTTCCAGGAGGCATCTGCATTAGCTCCCTTTACTGTGGGTTTCCAGGTGGGACTCCCCCGGGCAGTACACAAGCTGCTCTGCTGAGATCTCGGACATTTCATTTGTACACACCACACATCTGCCTTCTTTTCATGCCCAATAAAAAGCGATGCAGCAGCCTTACTCAGGCCAGTGGCAGTTTATTTGGAAGCTGGCTGTACGGTTGGGACCTGTGACGCATTTGGCCATCCCCACCTAGAAGCTCCCCGCCTGACACCAACTCACACTTCCTCCTGCTTTCCATTCTCTCATTTCTAAAGAAACTGCTAGCCAGGTAAGGAGGGAATGCTGGAACTGTGGAAAAGAAAAGGAGGTGTCCCCTGTGTCTGCAGATGGGGCAAAGAATAAGGGACAGTGACACAGATGAGTAAGGTTCTCTCTCCTTGAACCACACGGCGGACCTCCCAATGTTTGAAGCAGTCACCCGGAGTCTTCTTTCCCACCTTCCTGCAGCCCCCTGGCCATCTTGCTGGCTAGCTCCCAGATGCACTGAGGTTTTGTTTTGTTTTGTTTTTATTGGGGTATAGTTGCTTTACAATGTGGTGTTAGTTTCTGCTGTACGGCGAAGTGAATCAGCTATATGTATACATATAATCCCCTCTTTTTTGGATTTCCTTCCCATTTAGGTCACCACAGAGCATTGAGTAGAGTGCCCTGTCATTGGTAGAGCAGTGGATCGACCTACAGACTGTCATACAGAGTGAAGTAAGTCAGAAAGAGAAAAACAAATAATATCGTATATTAACACATATATGTGGAATCTAGAAATATGGTACAGATGAACCTATTTGCAAAGCAGAAACAGAGACACAGACGTAGAGAACAAACATATGGACACCAAGGGGGGAAAAGGGAGTGGGGTGAATTGGGAGATTGGGATTGACATATATACACCTGCTGCACTGCGGTTTTAATCAACCTGTCTCAGAGTGAGGCACTGGGTCCTGGGCCCAGGGCGCCCCCCACCATGATCTAATCAGGGTGTGGAGTGGGGAACACGCCCTTCACCTCAACACACCATCCTTTCCTCAGATTGCATTGGGGCCACATGGAGCTTGTGTCAGCCCCACCTCCAAGTCCTCTGCCCTGAACGAGGCCAAGTCAGGCCTTCCCGTTCTGTGTTCATGTAATCGATTTTTTCAAAAATCTGGATGCGAGACTTCTCATCTGCACGTGGTTAATTCCATCGGGATGGTTTTGGCCCGTTGTTCATCATCGATCATCCTACATATGGATTATGTCACCCAATGGAGTAGCTCCTCTCCCTCCCAGCCTGGTAGCACGCATGCACTTAATAATCTGCCTTCTTTCTCTTCATCTAGGACATCCAAAGATACGTCACCCAGGACGAGCCCAAGGATGACACCCTTGGCCCTAGAGACCTACAGGAGGGGCTCAGTTAATATTTGTCACACAAATAAGTGAGCAACTGAATGGAAGCTCAGACAAAGGTGAGTTCTCTTTGCGTCCACATTGATTCTTAATGAAGCCTCTGGATCCAACTATTCAACCAGCTTTGAATCCACCTGTCTGTACATCAGGGCCATTTACAGATTTTCTTCTTATTCCTAAAACGCAGTCAAGACTTGGCTTAAAGCTCTCTGAAATTAAGACCCCCGTGTCTAAGATATTTAGACTCAGTAAGTTTTTGGAAAAAAAAACAGAAGGTGAGGCTGACCTGGCATGTTCTTCGTGAGCACTGCTGGCCCTGGTGAGCACCTCTGTTTTCCCAGAGCTCCAAAACTACCTGCTCCACTCACTCTTCCAAAATGTTGGAGGAAAATGGCCTAACACTTATTGCTTCATAATATTTTTTAATCTACCTTTTTCTTCTTTGTGAAAACATCTGCCTGTCTCCAGACTTCTGACACCTCTCATCCTCCCGGCAATTTCTCAGCACAGGGTCTCTAGAATCACGTTGATAATCTTCCACAGCTCCCCTAAGAATGACTTTATGGTTACCTTTGTTGGTCCTCATCTCAGATTGACCCCTAGCTTTGGCCCACGGAGGTATAACTGCAACCCTGTGGTCAGGAGCTGCCTGTCAGGCTCACTAATACTGTATGCATGTGCACTCACGCCTACCACCGAGAAATAAAAATTATGCCTGCTGATTGGAGGCGGCTTGTAGCATCACTTTCATATCTTGAGGACTGCTCATTATGTGTGGCGATGCAAATGTGCGTGGGTATGCGTACCAAAAACATTCAACATTCATTGGGTTCCTGCCTTAATAAGAATAGTTCATGTTCACGTCACTTACTATGCTCAGGTACTAAGTGCTTCGTATGTTTTACTCGTTTAATCCTCACTTCAGCCCTATGTGGTGAGTGCTCTCATTATCCCCACTTTACAGCAAACAGAAGCACACAGCTGGAAGCAGTACAGCTGGAATTGGAAGCCAAGCAGCCTGGCACGCGAGTTTGGGGTCTCAACGACTGTTGTCTTAGGCATATTTGTTTACATCAGCAAGACCCCATCCCAAGATTTCCACTTTGTTTCCTTCAATCCACCAGCACATCTCACATTCTTTACATCTGGGCACTCCTCATTATTCCCTGAACATTCCATGTACTTTCACACCACTGTGCTTCTGTTCATGCTATTGGCTCTGTCCGGAACCCCCTTCCCCCTCTTCCCCACTCAGAAAACTCCTATTCGTCCTTCAAAACCCAGTTCAATGTCATCTTTTCAGTGAAGCATGTCCCACTCCCATTCTGGATAGAATGATTTATTCCCTCCCTTCTGGTCCTATAGCAAGCTGTTTGCACTACACAATATCATAACTGGCTAGATCAGGCTTTATAAATAGTGCAAGATTCTGGAACAGGGGTGTAGGAGCCAGGCAGCTGACAAAAAATAGCAAGGAAAACGTTTGCAGATTATTTGGGGCTTTCACTTATTCATTCATTCCATACATACTTATTTAATGCTAACTGTATACCAGGCACTATTCCAGATACTGGGGATTGAGCAGTTAACAGAACACAGAAACCCCTACCCTCATGGAGCTTATATTCTAGTGAGGGGAGACAGACAATCAACAAAACAAATAAGTAAACATACCAGAAGGTAGCAAGGGGAAAAGAGGGGAAGGGGCAGAGAGCACAGGGGAAGGACAGGGATGTTCTGCCACAGGATCCTGATCTCTGAGACTTATGCTCAGTTGCCACTAGAAGGTGCCAACCAGAATGGCAGAGGGTGTTCCTTTAACTTCTCACGGAACTTGGCCAGGGTCTCAGAGAAAATGCGGGCCCCTCAGCTGTCTCACTCCTACCTCTAGCAGTGGTGATGGTGCGCCAAGACTACTCCATCCATTGGAGGAGGCAGATGCAGATTAGAAGGACCGGCCGACGGCACAGCTGGAACTGACCCACAACCGCAGTGATGATAGCTATAACATTAACTACCCACACAGGTACGCTGCCCAACACTTTACGTGGATTATCCCTTTGAATCCTCTCAGGTTTATAAGGTGAGTGCTATTATTATCCCCCTTGTAGAGATGAGAAAACTGAGGCTTGGAGAGGTTAAGCATCCTGGCCAAGGGCCCGTGGCGTCTAAGTGATGAGACTGGGACTCAAACACGGGTCTGTCTGACTCCGGGGCCACTAAACCCCTCAAGGCATTAGTCTAGAGCTGCCGAGAGTTTTTCTCTGGGTCCCCAAAACATGCCCAGGAGCAGAGACAAAGTACACCAGGAGGGAGCAGAGGGGGACTCTCAAAGCCCAGCCCTGTTCCAAGGAGGGAGCCTGGATGGTCCTGGGGTGGCAGCGGGGCTCCTGGACTAGGCATTCAGTTCTGCAGCCAGGATGAGGGGCTTGGCTGAGGGGAGGGGCTCCCAAGCCAGGCCTGACCAGGTGCTTCCCTCCTGGGCTCCCACACGCCTCTCCTGCCTCCCCAGACTCAGCCCAGTGTTCCCGAAACCACGCCCCATCCTTCCCTGCTCTGGAAGAGGGTTTCTCCACGTCCCTCGCAGTACAGCCAAGTTATAGCACAGATACATCTACCCAAATGTAGGTCACACGACTCCTGACCATTGTTTCATCTTTCCCCAAACCAGCACAACTTGTACCCCTTCTCTCCTCAGCTGCCTACTGAGCCCCGTCACTCCCTAAATTTCTGTGCCTCGGAACACAGTGGGTCACTCACTCTTTCATTCTCCAGGCCCAGGCCCGCTCCACACCCTCCAGCAGAGTCTTCCCTGCCCTGATTGGCCTGAAATTCATGGCCGATTGCCTCGCTAACCGTAACCCTGAGCCCTCCTACCCCCCCCTTGACCTTCAATCACCCTTGTCCTACCAAACCCCAACTGGCCAGCTTCTTCCCTCCCGTCTCCTCAGCAGCTTCTCAAGGCTGTCGAAACAGTGTGGTGACCGTACGTGCCACCACCCACCCCGACCATCAGTGCTGCTCCGTGACCCTTGGGACCCCGGTCTGCTCCCTCCCCCTTCTTCCACAGGCTTTCCCAAACTCCTCCAGCCTCTCCCCTACCACCTACCCCCTTCACACTCCAAAAGCGAGTTTGCCTGTCCTTCCTTGAGACCATCAAGGCAGTGGCAAGGCCCCGATGCCCCCGCCCCCTGCATTTGGTCCACCCTTGCCTCCTTATTCTGGTTCCCACTGAGGGGAAGCCTCTCCTGCCCCCGGGGGCCCTTCCTGGGCTCTCTCTCTCCCTATCCCCTACCCCCTGTGTGCTGGAGCTGGTCCAGACCACCCACCTCTTCCCAACTCTGGATTCAGTGACATCATGTTGGTAGCTTCCATGGAGCACAGCAGAGACCCCTTGTCCAGCACCGAGCAGCTCACCGCGGGACTTAAGCTCTCCCAGGGTGACCAATCGTCCCAGTTTGCCTGGGACCATCCTGGGTTTTAGTCTCGAGTCCCAGGCATCCAGGACATTTGGTCACCCGCCCCTCTTCACAGTAAACTGTGCTCAGGTCTCCCTCAGGTTGGAGGGGCTTCCCAGGAAGCTCCGTCCCTGCCCAGGGCTCCTCTTGGTCTCTCCTCCCCTCTCCTGCCAGGATACTGAGACCACCTATTACAAGTCCTCCCCTGTCCTGCCCGACACTCCTCCACTACTGCAATCACCTCCTTCCCGTGCCCTGCCTAGTCTTCTCCCTGCAAGGTCCCCAGGGATCCCCGAGTTGTCAAATCCCTAAGCATGATTTGCCCTTGCCTTACTTACTGTACCTTTCTGTAGCGTTCCACACTGTGGACCATCCCCCCACTTCTACCTGGGCTTCTGTGATACCTTTCTCTCCAGGCTGTCCTACCCCTGGCTCTTTCTTCCAGTCCCTTTCGTGGACAGGCTCCACCACCCCATCATCAGCCTTCCTCTCTTCTCACACTAAACATTCTTTCAAGGGGAGCTCATCCAAATCCGTGCGCCCCCCAATTTGCCCCAGTTCCAAAATCTGCATCCCCAGCCGTTGCCTCTCTCCTGGGCTCTCGGTGTGTATATTCAGCTGCTTGCTGGACATCTCCACGTGGATGTCCCTCAGTCATTTCAAATCAGCTAGTCTACAAGGGAACTGAATCCATCACCTCCTCCTGCAATCTAGTCCTCCCCTGTACACCCTGTCTAGTGAATGACTCCCAGCTGCCCCAAACGAAGACACTGGGATTACAAATGCTGGAGAGGGTGTGGAGAAAAGGGAACCTTGAGCGCTGCTGGTGGCATTGTAAATTGGTGCAGCCACTATGGAAAACAGTATGGAGGTTCCTCCAAAAATTAAATATAGAACTACCACATGATCCAGCAATTTCACTTCTGGGAATACATCCAAAGGAAATGAAAACACTATGTCAAAGAGATACCTGCACCCCCATGTCCATAACAGCATTATTTACAATAACCAAGACATGGAAACAACCTAAGTGTCCATCGATGGATAAATGGATAAAGAAGGTGTAGCATATATAATGTATAACTGAATCACTTTGCTGTACACCTGAAACTAACACAACATTGTAAATCAACTATAGTTCAATAAAAAAAAAAAGATGTGGCATAAATAAATAATGGAATATTATTCAGCCATTAAAAGAAAAATAAAACAGAGGGGAATCCTGCCATCTGTGACAACATCGATGGACCCTGAGGGCATTTTACTAAGTGAAATAAGTCAAACAGAGACAAGCAAAAACGATATGATCTCACTTATATGTGGAATCTAAAAAACAAACAAACAAATCAAAATTATAGAAAAGATCAGACTTGTGGTTACCAGAGGTGGGGAAGAGGGAGGGGGTATTGGAAGAAAATGGTCAAAAGGTACAAACTTCCAGTTATAAGATAAATAAGTACTGGGAATGGAACATACAGCATGCTGACTATAGCTAACACTGCTGTATGATATATAGGTAAGCTGTCAAGAGACTAAATCCTAAGAGCTCTGGATTTAAGGATAGAAAAACAAATTTTTTTACTTTCTCTTTTTATTGTATCTATATGAGATTATGGATGCTAATTAAACTTACTGCAGTAATCATCTCATAATATATGTAAGCTAAACCATTAGGCCATACCCCTTAAACTGATACAGTGATGCATGTCAATTATATCTCAATAAAACTGGAAAAAACAGAAAAACAAAAAAACTCTGTCCTATTAGAGTAACTCCTATTAAGAATTCTGTTAGCCAATAAGCCTTACGGTTACATTTAGAGGGCATGAAGTACCAGAATGCTTTTTGTTTTTATTAAATCATGTTTAGTTCGTTTCTTGCCAGGCCTCGTATCTTGTCTGTGTTTTGAAAACATGCTATCAACGAATTAATGCTAGTGAGTCAATGGTGTATCAACTTAACGGTCTTCAAGATTCGCGCCGCAGCTGAGTCTACTGGTCAGCAGAATCAGCATGTTGCAGCTAGAAGGGGTTCCTTTCTCAGTTTAGGGAACGCCAGTGTGAGGTCTTTATATGATAAAGATATTTGTATTGATTGGGGAACTGTGATATTGGGATTTATAATAAGAAATATATATGTCTCCAGTTCTGGCACAGAGCTCCTAAAACCCCTGGAATTTCCTAAGTGATGACAGTGAAAAAGTATCTTTTGTTATGTTAATGAGGTGATGTTTGGACCCCACCTGAGGATGGGGGCTGGTTGCCAGGAGATCTGACCAATAATTAGAGGGTTCCGGGAGAGGGGAGGGACTGGAGGTTGAATCAATTGTCAATGGCCAAGGATGTAATCGATCATGACTATGTAATGTAACTGCCATAAAAAGCCAAAAGGACAGGATTCGGAGAGCTGCCAGGTTGGTGAACATGTGGAGACTTGGGGAGAGTGGCACCTCTGGAGAGGGCATGGAAGACCCTTGCCCTTTCCCGGTACCTCGTCCTCTGCACCTCTTCCATCTGGCTGTTCCTGAGTTACATTCTTTAACGGGTAATCTGGGAAGAAAAATGTTTCCTCAGTTCTGGGAGCTGCTCGAGCAAATTAATCAACCCCGAGGAGAAGGTGGTGGGGAAACTGATTTATAGCCAGTCAGTCGTCCTGCGTTAGAGGGGGTCGTGGGAACCTCCATCCTTAGCCAGTGGGTCAGAAGCACAGGTAGCAGCCTGGGCTTGCCGCTGGCATCTGAAGTGGAAGATGGTCTTGTGGGACTGAGCCCTTCACCTGGGGAATCTGATTCTGTCTCCCGGTAGATGGTATCAGGATTGAGCTGAATTCTTCAACACCCTTTTGGTGTCTGAGAATTGCTTGGTGCTGTGAGGGAAAACCCCTCTTGCACACATTGGAAATTACTCTCAGAAGACCAAAAGAGGAACGGTAACAGGTAATAATTTGACTTTTGATGAGACTTTATCCATGCACTTGAACAAAATAAATTTTTGTAAACTTTTGGTTAAAAAAAAAATCTAAGAGTCATCTAAACACCTGCCTTCACCCACCGTCCCTCCGCCTCATCCAATCAACCCCTAGGTGTCCTGCAGATTCTGCCTGCCCCGTGTCTCTCGAGCCCGTGCCCGCCTCTGCGCCCGAATTCCCCCGCCTTAGCCAGCCCCCAGCCCTTCTCGCAGGGTCACTGCCCCGCTCAGGAGCTGCTCTCTGTGCCTCCGGTCTGGATCAAGTTCCACCCACCCTCCACACTGCAGCTAGAGGGATTATTTCTAAAAACAAACCTGATCAAGCTAGTCCTCTGTTTAAAATTTCTCAGTGGCTCTCTGTTGCTTTCAGGATAAAGTTAAAACGTTTCAATGTACACATATAAGACCCTCCATAATCTGGTTCAGCAAGGACACCCCAAGGTCACTGACCCGTCCCTCGGGACAGTCACAGCCACGAGGCAGCAAGATGCTGAAGGAGGCGGCACTCCTGAATCAGACACCTGAGGTCCCCGTCTCTGGTCCCTCCGCCAGGACAGGTGGGATACAGGCTCTGCCACCTCAGCCATTAAAGGAGGTGCCAATGGCACCTGCATGTGGGGTTTGTTATAAGGACTGAACTAGATAATCCAAGGAAAGCCCTTAGACACTGCCCGACTCTCGGTGAGTCTCAATACAGTATCATCGTTGTAACTATTATCAGTACCTGGCCTGCCTCTCGGCCACCTCTCCCTCCAGGAGCCCAGCCATCACTCGCTGCTCGCTCTGCCTGGGATGCCCTCAGCCAGGCTAACCCCTCCTTGTCCTTTGAAATGCAGCTCAAGCTGTTTTGCAGGCACTGCTCCTCCTCCAGGAAGCCTTTCCTGCTGCCCACATCTGATTTCAGGGTCCTCTCAATGTCCCCATGGTCCCCTGCCTTGACCATCATGCAGCAATGTCAGTTGTTCACTTCTCCATCTCTACTACAGAATGCTGAACTCAGGAATTTGTCCCCTGTGTGCTGATCACAGGGCCTGGCGTAGAGCTAGTGCCTCGTTGAATGAATGAATGAATGAAGCAGCAAAACCAGGGCTCATCCCCTAGGTCTCCAGGCCACTTCCCTTTCCACTCCTTTCCAGAGAACATCTCAAAGCATTTAAATCCCCAAAAGAAACGCACCAAGCAGACTCCGTCCTGGGTCTCCAGTCGAGGAATGAGTCTTGGGAATCCACTTGGGAGGGACTAAGGGCCACGGGGAGGCCAAGGTTGGTGCCAGAAAACAGAAGATGCTTATTACGAAGCCAGTGAAATGAAACTCAGGTTGGGGTGCAGGGAAGCAGCCCACATTAGAGAAAGAAAATCGAGGACAAAGCAAGCAAGCTATTTCAGCAGTCAGCGGAGACTCAGGGGGGAAGGACAGAATAAATCAAACCCCTGACAGGCGATCAATGGATATTCAATTAACAGGTAAAATATTACTAATTTACACAAAATGTCTAAGCAATACCCATTCTCCCCACTGCCAAGACCTTGCATTCAGTGCCTCCCAGCTGTTGGGACTTCCCCTGCCAACACTGCAGGGCCGCCAGGCCCCGGTGCCCACACCTGCGGCAGACCCCATGGCAGTGCGTCAGCCAGATCAAAAGACACTGGAGTGAAGGGTGGGCCTCCGCGAACACTCGGAGTTTGGCCTCAGGGCTGGGGAAAGCGGCAGGGCCACTGGGGAGGCGCAATCGAGGATTCACAGAGGCCAAAATCAGAATCAGGCAACCACCTCTGCATCTACAGCCCAGGAGTCCGAGCAGCCACAGGCGCCAGCTTGGCCTTTGGATGTCTGGCTCCCCGCAGTCCGTGGTGCTTGGAAGGTAAAATACTGGCCGGGTGCATTGAAGTCTTTCTTCCTGCTCAGAGCATCCGGAGATGGGGCAGGAGGAGGGTCTCCATTTGGGGGTAAAAGAGAGGAAGGGGGATGGTAGCCACTCCACAGGGACACCCCGAGGTCACTGACCCAACCCTTGGCATGGCAGCCGTGGGCCAGAACCTTGAGGCAGCAGGATGCTAGAGGAGCCAGGCAGAGCTCGGATCTAACCATGACCTTGGGCAGGCCCCTCACTGCTCTGAGCCTCAGTTTCCTGCTCCAGAAAAATGGGATAATACTGGTGCCCACCTCAAGGCTGGCTGAGAACTGGAGAACACGTGTGCGGAGTGCTGAGTCCACGGTGCTGGCGACTCTTGCACCAAAGCACTGATTTGGGCGGCGCTGCAGAGCTGGTGTCCATGGTGGGGGTGGGGAGGGCAAAGGGAGGGGGGAGGGGAGGCAATGCCACTCCTCGTCCATCACTGCTGATGGATGCAATCTGAAAGATGTTGCAGGTACTACCTAGACACGCAAATCCAAAACCCCCTCACATTTTCTAAGCCCAGCAAACGCCCAGGTTTAAGCAAAGGCATTTCTTGAGGAAAGCATGAGCGCTGTCTCCAAATATCTGAAAGGCTGTCATATCCCTTCGACTTACACAGCCCTGTTTTCCCCCTTGATCCTATGAAGTGAGCCCAGTGGGTCTCATCACCCCCATTTTATAGATGAGGAAACTCAGTCACAAAAAGGCTAAATGAGTTGCTCAAAGTCACACAGTAGCAGGTCTTATCTTTCTTAAGTTATATTTTTTCCAGCCCGGGATGCTGCTGAGACACAGCAGGACAGATGAATTACAGGGAGAGAGGTGCTGTCTATCGTAGGGGAGAGGGGTGGTCTGAGTCCCCTCCACTCCCCAGGGCCTGCTGTCTCTCTTCCTAATTCCCAGGCATCATGGAGCCTATATGTCCCTTCATTTTTCTTACAACCTTCTTAGGTCTCTGCCCTGCCTGGCAGGGCCCATCCTGCTCTATAACTCAGGTGTCAGAAATGGAGGCACGCATTGGATGGCAGGCATGGGACCTTGCAGGAAGCGGCTTTCCAAATTACAGATTTTAAGCACAGAAAACTGAAATAGACACTTGAGAGCTATTCCCCCAGCCAACAGCTACCTCCTCAGACTGGAGCTGCTGCCACCGTTGGCAAATGTGCTTTCAACAAATTTTAACATGCAGATTAATGACTTCTCGAACTGGACCAGGAAAACGACCAAGTGTGGAGAGCTGCCCCCCAAAATAAGCCCTCCCATCCCCCAGCCCAGTAAGGAACCTGCAGTGGCTTAGCCCCCATGTCACTCGTCTCCATCCCGGCATCCTCTCCCCACAGGCCACTGACCAATTCATTTGCTCACCATTATTTTTAAAACTCAAATTTCATTAGCAGTGCAGCACGAGTGCTAAATAATAATGCACTGTTTGCACCTGAGTTGGCCCTGCCCGTCCTGAGACCACAGGGCTATTTGTCAAAGCCAGACTTCCTCCCCACCCGCACTCTGTGGTCGGGACACAGGCCTTCCAAGGTCACGGACTCTCAGGGGCCAAGCAAAGACAGGGGTGTGCTCTGAGGACTCACACTTTGGGGTTCCCTGACTCCTAAGCAGGGCATTGAGCTGCCTGGAAGGAAGAGCAGCTACAGTGGGGCTGTAATGCTAGAAAAAGAACTGGATCCTAGCCCTGCTGCTTACCAGCTGTGTGACCTGGGGCATGTCGACTTAACCAGTCTGAACTTCGTTTCCTCATCTGTAAAATGGGCCAATAACACCCACTTCTCAGGGCTGCTGGGGGATTAACTGAGAAACTGGATCTGAAAGCAATTTGCACACAGTGGGGACAGTAGCTGCGGGGGAGACTTCTCTCCACCAGGCGTCTAGGCCACCTGAAACCACCTCCATCCAGTTCCATGGAAGGACAAAGGATGGGCAGCACCTTTCCTGGTTGCCCCCAACTCCCCACAGGGGGCTGACACATTTGAACTTCCAGGCACATTTGTGGGACACTCTGATGCAGCATCTGTGTGCAGATGTCAGGAACTCAGCACTGAGCAAAACAGATGTGGCCACTGGTGCCCACACTGGGCTCTAGACTCCTGCCTCTACAGCTGTTTGGGGGTTCAGACTCAGCTGGAGGGAGTCATGGCTAAGGGCATTCTTTCCAGGGCAGGTGGACACAGCAGCTGGGCTCCCAAACTGAAGCGCTGGAACCTCACCCCTCACTTTGGTGCTCAACGGCCTCACTTCTTTCAATAAACATTCAGTAAGATCCTCTGTGTTAGAGGCTGTGGCACAAAAGTGGATGTGACGGCCCGATCCAATCCCTGGCTTCTCAGAGCTTGGTGCCCAGCGGGGGAGACTGAACAATGAACAGGCCGTTACAGTGCAGTCTGGGGAGTGCTCCGAAGGAAAGGAGAGCAGGAGTGGGCGGAGCTGCAAGAGGGGCCCCCTTAGGCTGCAGGAAGCAGCAGGAAAGGGCTTCCTGGAAGAGGAATGGAGAAGCAAAAGTAGGAGAGGAGGTGGAGGAAGGGGTTCCAAGCAGGTGAACAGCACGTGCAAAGGTCCTGAGGCAGAGAGTCAACTCTACACTGGGAAACTAGAGCCAGAACTGCGGACTGGTACTTGCTACATGGAAGGAATCCCTAAGGGAGGTCCAGAGGAAGGGTCCTCATAGTCCCTGCCTTCAGCCAGCCTCCAGGCAAATAGGGGTGACAGGACCAACGTACTAGAGATAGACTTAAGATAAAAACAATCATAAACAACCAGAACTTGCTAGTGTGTTTACTCTGTTCACAGTGTTTATGTACCTCCTTGCTGAGGGCTGGGATGTAACCATCAAGAGCTGAAGGGGTGGGCTTCCCTGGTGGCGCAGTGGTTAAGAATCCACCTGCCAATGCAGGGGACACGGGTTTGAGCCCTGGTCCGGGAAGATCCTATATACCACGGAGCAACAAAGCCCATGCACCACAACTACTGAGCCTGTGCTCTAGAGCCCACGAGCCACAGCTACTGAGCCCGCGTGTCACAACTACTGAAGCCCGCACGCCTACAGCCCGTGCTCCACAACAAGAGAAGCCACCGCGATGAGAAGCCCATGCACCACAACGAAGAGTAGCCCCCGCTCGCCGCAACTAGAGAAAGCCCGCACGCAGCCGTGAAGATGAAAAAAAAAAAAAGTATGTGAATTATATCCCAATGAAGGTGTTAAAAAAAAAAAAAAAGAGCTGAAGGGGTTTATCAGGGCAGGCCTCCCAGAGAAAGTGAGCGGCTCTGCTGGCACAGAAGCTGTCTGCCCTCCAGCACCCTGAATGATGCTACCAGGCCCTCGTTTTCCCATGTGATTGGAAACATTAGACAACAATAAGGCTTTATCTGCTTTGCCAGTTGCATTTAAACGCAAACACAGTGGCATCTCTCTCCCACTAGACAAGGGCACAGGGCAGGGCTGCTTAGTCTGAGTTCCGCTGACTTCCTTAGCCAAAGAATAAAGGCAACGAAAGTGCCTGACTTCCCATCTTCCTCCCAGCCCCCAGCCCACCCCGGGAAGAGGCAAGTGTGCCCCCCGCTCTTCCTGGCAGCAAGGCCTCTGTGAAGGTGCAGATCCCCTGGCACAGCCTCTGGTGAAGGAATTCGCATTATGCAGAACAGCTCCCTCTTGCCCTGGCTGCTGGGAGGAGAAATACTGCCATTGTCCCTCTTACCTGGCAGGGATCTGCCCTGGAAGGTTTCAGTTGAGCAAGGCATCATTTGCTCTGGACCCCCCACATAGTCCCCTCCCCTCCCCACCCCGCCTGCACGATCTAGAGGCTCTGCAGACAAATGCGTTCATCGGGTTCCTGCTTCCCACTCACTCCCATTCTGGAGGCATCTCCAGATTGGGACCAGCTCAGGACAGCGCTGTTCCGCATCTTCCACCACAAGCTGCGGGCCGACGGGGCTCTGGTACCTTCAAGTTAAGAGACAGCACAGACCCAGGAACCACCGCCCCCCCCCCCCCCCGCAACCCCAGTTAGCCGAGGAAGGGGTCAGGGCAACATCTATGTCCTTCATGCTCTACCGAGGGGGCCGCTCTGGAGTCAGACCCGGCCTGTGCCCACCTCTGCCCCAGGCTGGCTGACTTTGGACGACTTATATAACCTCTCTGAGTCTCAGTTTCCCCCCTTGTAAAATGGGCCGTGGAAGGATTAACCCGCTACCATCTCTACTAACGTCATTCCAGGTCTCCTCGTGGGCATTCCGTCAAGCGTCTGGCTGTTAAAACCCGGCCATTCTAAGTATTACATGCACTCTTTTAAGAAAAAGTTTTTAAATTGAAGTATAACGTACGTACAGAAAAGTGCACTAAGTGTAGAGCTCAGCGAATTTCCCACAGAAACAGCTCTCAGATAAAGAAAGAGCATTATGAGCATTCTAGAACCCTCTGCATCCCCCTTGTCCTCTTCCAAAGGCAACCGCTAGCCTGACTTTTATTACCATAGATTGCTCTCCCTGTCCTTGAATCTTATGTAAAGTCGTACAATATGTTCTGAAAGCACCTGACTTAAGAAGCCCTTCCATAGATGTTAACCTATTTGCTCTTCCCCAAGCCCTAGATCATGTGTTTTATTATCCCCCTTTTATTGCCGAGCAAACAGAGGCTTCAGACATAGTAACAGACTTGTCCAAGGCTGCAGAGTAAGTAAAGAGGTGGGGACTCTAAGCCCAGGCTGGCCAAGGCGCTCTGCTGTCATCTTTCTACCACACCAGGCTACTTCCCATACATCACACCAGCCCACCCTCCACCCCAAGCTCCAGGGAAGTCCCCTCCTCCAGGAAGCTTCCTGGGATTGCTCAGAGGAGAGCAATCAGCCTGTCCCACTCTGCCCATTTCAGCCTGGACACTGGGTCTTAACACACGGCTAACTGGGCATGTCCCTGTCCCTGACAGGTGTGTGTTTACTGCCTCCTGCGGGTTTGCAAGACGTCTCTGCCCGTCTCTTCTCCACATGGCTCTTGGGATCACAACTCCCAGAGGGCAGGGCCTGCTCCCAGGCTCATTCCCTGCTCTGCCCGGGACCGATGGGGCTGGCTAGCAGCTAGGGAGCATGGGGGCACCAGTGAACAGGGAGCAGTGGAGCAGGGCACTTGCTCCCCTGGTTTGATAAGAGACTCCTGGAGAGCCAATCTCGTGAGAGGCGTGAGACGAGGAAGAACCAGGGGCCAGGGCACCCCATTTCGAATCCTGATGTTGCAAGTGATGTGGCCTCGGGCAAGTTACCGCCTCTCTCTGAGTCTCAGTTTCCCCACTTGTAGAATGAGCTGATAGGACTAAATCCGACTTGACAAATTTATTGCTCCCTGTGCCCCTGGAAGACATCCCAAGTCAAACCCAGGCCCCATCCCAGGGAGCCAACGCTCAGACCCAGACCCTTTTCAACCCAGCACTGCAGGCACCGCCACCAATCAGCAGAAGCGGGCCAAGGAGGAAACCCAGCAGACACCGCTGACCACAGCCAGCACCAGGCAGCAGGCGTCACTGGCACCCTGCATCCACGTGCGGCACCTGACTGTGCCCCAAGATCCAGGGGCTGAAAGGTCAGACAGGGCCTCGGCTCACGCCCCAAATCCTGGGGCCCTCCATCCCCACGAAAGGCAGTTACCTTTTCCTAGGTCCTCTGCCCCACAGTCCTTACGCCCACCCTGCCCGCGGCCCTTCCACGTTAACTCTACCAGGAAGAAATGAGTTCTGGAGGCATGCCGTCCCTGGCTCACACTGCGTGTGTAGGGGAGCACCCCCGGCGCTCAGGCCTCTGCTCCCAGAGCCTCGTCCTGACTCACAGGAGCGGCAGTGTCCCCACGCTGATCTACAAGTCAGAGCTCTCCCCGCACGTGCCACCCCCGCTCCCACTAGACACCCCCGTCCAGTCCCCCTCAGCCCCTGATGCCAGGCTCGGCTGGGTTTGAGGAGGGGTTGGAGTGCTTGGGGCCACGGTCCAGGAGGACCAGGGCTGCCCTTTGTACTGGTTCGGCTCCATCACGGGTTGTGTTAATCCCACTATCCACCGGGCAAATGTGCTTTGAGATCTACACAACTGACTCTTTGGTCCCACACGTTTTTGAGCTGAAGCAGCCCATCCAAGCTTTCCAGAGCCGAGGCTCACTGCTAGCCCTGGGCTCTACCATCCCGGGCCTCTGCACACAAGGGGCTCCCCAAAGAGGCCATTCATTCAACAAATACGTATTGAGCACCTACTATATGCTGGTACCATCCTAGCTGTTGGGGATGCAATGCTGAGAAACAGACACAGGCCCTGTGCCAGCGGAGCTCATGTCCTGGGGAGACAGACAATGACCTCTGCTGACCTCCTTGAAGCATATGACTGTGGCCTGGCTGGCTTCATGGTCACCTGCCCTTGACCCTCCCCGAGGTGAGCCGTTTAAGTTCCTCCCCTACGGGGACTGGAGGCTCAGGCAGAGACACCTACTGGCTCCTTGGAGAGGCACTGACCACCAGGAGAAGCCACAGGTATAGGAAAATGGGGCAATGCTATGGTCCAGCTGTGTGACCTCTGATTACCCGGCTCTCAGAGCATCCGTTATCCCCTGGGTCAAATGGAACCAATAATCCCTACAGTGTAAGTTGCTGTGAGGATTTGCCAGGACATATGAGGACGGACACTTGAGACATGACAAGAGGGACATGGGACAAAGGTCCACCCCAGTTCCTGAGGCCCAAGGTCAAGCCCTGAGCCACCCCCTCTGCTAAGCCCTCCCCAAAGAGGAGCTGAGGGGAAGAGCTAGCCCACGAGCCGCCAGCCTGGCTGGCCTCATGCTGAGGGAAGAGCACTTCCTCAGCTGACTTCCCACTACTCGCCTCATGCAATTGCCTTGTTTGCTTCCGATCTGCACCCTACCTGGCAGATCTCATGCTCCAGCCTATTTACTCTGGACTCTGGCAAGACTCTTGCTTTTCAAAGGAGAATGGTACAATGCTACTTTCCATACTCACCCAAACTGGGTGCGCTTTCTCCACCTAGTTGCCTACCCTTAGATTTGGGTCATCTGAACTTTTCGGCCCTCTGGTGGGGGGTCTGCAGCATCACCTGGCCTCACAGGAGCTCAAAGGAGCAGGTGGTCACCTTGGTCCTCAGTCCCCTGCCCCCAGGATCTGAGGCCCAATCCATCATCTGACAGATTCAGAAGACACTTCTGCACACTTTTAGTAAAGGCCCAACCCTGGGGGGAGCCCACCCGGGGCCACTTTGTGTCCGTGCCTGCCACCTAAGAGGCACTCGGGCAATGTGTGCTATAAATGGACATGACCAAGGATCGGGCATCATGGGTGAGTCTTGAACAGAAACGCAGGAAGAAGAAGGCTTTGCTTCTCGTTCACGAGGTATCTTCACATCCCCAGGACTGGAAGGAGAAGAAGGGTAGAAGTGCCTCATGGGGCTCCAAGGAAGGGTGTAGAACAAGGACCCGTGGGAAGTAGATTTGGCTCCTATGAGGCAAAACCTTCTGATACTTTTGGAAGAGAATCATTAGCATTTCCTGAATACCTTCTACATGCCAGGCAATGTGCTGGGTGCTCCCACGTGCTCCCTCATTAACAGCTTCCCCGGGGAGGGATGGCCTGCCTCACGAATGGTCAAAAGCACGGCCCAGACTGCTGAGTTTATACCCAGGCTCCACCGCTTACTGGTGTGTCACCTTGGGCAAGCTATGCAACTCTCTGAGCCTCAGCTTACTCGTCTGTAAAATGAGATGATAGTCCCTACTTCATAGGGCTGTTGGAAGATCAACTTAATACATCTCAAGCAACTAGAACACAGTAAGTGCTCAATAACGCTAGCTTTCAGAGGATGAGGAGGGACTTCCCTGGTGGCGCAGTGGTTAAGAATCCGCCTGCCAGTGCAGGGGACACGGGTTCGAGCCCTGGTCTGGGAAGATCCCACATGTCGCGGAGCCACTAAGCCCACGCACCACAACTACTGAGCCTGCGCTCTAGAGCCGCGAGCCACAGCTACTGAGCCCACGTGCCACAACTACTGAAGCCTGCGTACCTAGAGCCCGTGCTCTGCAACAAGAGAAACCACCGCAATGAGAAGCCCACGCACCGCAACGAAGAGTAGCCCCGCTCGCCACAACTAGAGAAAGCCCACACACAGCAACGAAGACCCAACGCAGCCAAAAATTAATTTTTAAAGCAAAGTATTATTAACAATGTTTTTTAAAAAAAGAAGATGGGGAGGAGGGGGAGGAAGAGGCAGCTGAGGCTAGATAACTAGCCAGGGGAGATTCTGTCTGTGGACACGAGGAAGGCATAGGTAGGATGCTGACTGAATGACCTCAAGTTCCTTCCAGGAATAAGATTCTGTGATTCATTTAATCTCCCTGGGTTTCAGTTTTCCCAGCAATAAAATGGCACTATCATTCTTGGACAAATGTTGCTTTATTCTGTGCAACGTTCTCAACCTGAGGAAGAGCAGGTGTGCCCTAGGATCACTGCTTCTACCATCCGCACAGGCAGCGGTGGCCTTCCCAAGGCCTCAGGAGCCCTGGATCCTGATCCAACCTCTCAATCCCTAACTCTTGTTTTTGGCTAGTTACTGAAATTCTGAGAGTCTGGAATGATAATTCCTACCTGCCCCATCTACGTCACAGGTCTGTGGCCCTGTGCCATCCTTGGGGGAGAAGAAATCACCAAGACATCACAAGTCTCTGCATATGTGATACCCACCAGGAAGTGGTACTGGCAGCCTCAGCTCAAGGGCCAGTTGTGCTGATGGAGGAGTGAGGTGGGGTGTGGGCCCGGTGACAAGCTCCACCCACAACCTCCGTCAGGAAATGACGCCATGGGGGCCTTCTGCCCCCGCAAACCTACTCTAGCTCACTCTACTCCCGAAAAAGTCTTTGCTGCCTCTAGAAAGAGAGATGCCCAAACTCCCCCCGTCACCACCCTTGCTGGGGACGGTCTTCTGCTGTGATCTTATGAACCACACTAGGCCAGGGAGATGCTGTAAAGATCAGTAATAACCACACCGTAACAGCAGGGTGCCTTCAGATTTTTTCCAGGCTCCACGATGCTTCTGAGAGTCCAAGACCCCAGGGAGATCCCCCCGATACTCTGGGCAGCCACGCAGAGAAGCTTGGACCAGGGCCCTGGGGGTACAGTGAGCACACTGACCCTGGCTGGTCTGGGCAGGGTGAGGCCGAGGACCTCGCGGGGTCCCGCGTCACCTGAGCTCCATCATGCTCAAACTTTTCGGCTCACGAGAGTCTTGTGAAGGCTTCACGTGGCTGCCTCCTCTGGCCTCCACCCCAGGCCCTCGCCTGGATGGCCTCCGTGTTGGAAAAGACTGACACACGATCGGGTACTACTGCAGAAGCTCTGTTGGGGGTGATCTTTAATCGTTCCCCCAGTGTTGTCAGTGTGCTCTTACTCAGGGGTCAAAGGAATCAGGCCAAGGGAAGACAATCACCGGAGCGTCAAGAGTCCACTGCTCCCTTCCATGCCTGGCCTCCTTGCTACAGGATGCGGAAGAGAAGTAGTGAGGGAGCCAGAGGGGAGTCTAGGAGATTAGGGGAGAATCAGTACATATTTCACATACACGTGCATGTGTGCACACACGTCTATGCACCCACACACACACACAGAAATTTTACCACCAGAGTGTGAAATCAGACCGCCTGGGTATAAATTCCAACTCTGCTTCTTACTAACTATGAGACTTTGGGCCAATTAATCACCTGCTCTGAATCTCAGCCTCCTCATCTGTAAAATGGGTGTAATAATAGTACCTTAAAGTTACCGAGAGGATGAACTAAGATCCTATACGGAAAGCACTGTGCATCATACTTGGTACGTAACAAGCAGTCGATAATTATTAGCTGTTATTATTGTCATTGGTGGTGGTGCTGTGAACTAATCTGTCCACTTACCAAGTATATACTGAGTACCTACTCTGTGTCAGCCAAGTGCTAGAGACAAAAACCCAAGGCTGTATCCCTGCCCCCAAGGAGTGCACAGCCTGCTGCCTTAAAGAATCAAGATCTTTCTCCTTCTTAGTTCTAATCGGATCTTGTTTGGATGCCGGCACGGGACCAAATGATTTGTAGAAGTCTCTCTTTTCCAGCCTCTCACTCCTGTGTGGAGGGCCACGAAGCCCAGTGAAAAGGATGCCCCAGCTCTGCCACTCCCCACCTTATAACCTGGACAAGTGACTTAAGCTCCCTGAACCTCAGGGCCCTCCTCTGTCTGGGGTTTGGACTGAACTCACTCTATCGACTTCTCTGATGATTTCAAAATATGCCCCTGCTGCCTCCCAATAAGGCCTTCCCACCCTCTCACCGACCTTGCTAGGGATGGTATTCTGTAACATCTTAGGAACTGAACAGGGCTGGGAGAGACTCTGTAAAGATGAAAACGTAATCGTACTTCTAACAATAGCAACCGCAACCATTTAACAAGCACTTAGAGCGCCTGCTGAGACTCACAGAGGTGGGCATGTCGCTCCTCAGCCCCTGGCCAACACCACATGATGGGACTGGAAGACCTGGGATTGGATTCCCCTTGCGGTCTGATCCAGGAGTGGCCACCACCGCCCCACACAGCCTCTGGGGGAAGAACAGGCCCTGCTCAGGCCACCCGACAGGCAGAGAGAAGCAGAGAGCTGTCCCCGAAAGATGACAGCGGCACTTCATCCCTAAACCCAGCCTCCCCACTCAGGGGCCCTGCCAGGCTGGACAGCAGAAACGGCCTCAGCTGCCCCGGCGCCTGGGATGTGTCCATCCCCCTCGGCTTCTTAAACTTTTCCTTCTTATTAAGTGTGCTTTGTAGCCGGCCTCTCACTTACACACTGTAACCTCCTCCGGGCTATTGACTTCTCATCTTATTAAATCCTCAGCTTTAACTCCGGCCCTTAAACTCCAATTCTAGGTATGTGTTTTCTCCACAGCCACTCTCCCTGTCGTGGGGGGTCGCACCCCTCCCTGCTCCCTCCTCCGGGGAACCTCTACTCCACATGATTAACTCACTGAATCAGGAACCCATGATGTCGAGTCTATCGTAGGCCCCAGATTGTAGAGAGAGGAACCTGAGGCAGCGAAAAGTAGCCTGGATTTCCCGTTTCCAAGCCAGTCCTCCCCAACGGGTCCACAGCATACCTCCTCGCCACCCAAAATGCCCCCCGAGACTGTGCACACCCAGCTTCCCTTTCAGCCTCTCCATGGCCAAAACATCCCCCCAGCACCCCAAAAAGAGATAACCACTGACACCTGGTTTTCTCTGCTTCCTCTGAGCAAACTGTTCCCTGAGAAAAGCAGAAGAAGGAATGAGGAGGCAAGAGGGGGACTTCAGGTGAGGGGCGGGGCTAACCCCGCAGGTGGGGCGGGGCTAACCCCAGGTGAGGGGCGGGGCTAACCCCCAGGTTGGGGGCAGGGCTAACTCCAGGTGAGGGGCAGGCCAGTCTCAAACCCAGGACTCAGTAACAAAGGGAGGCCTACCAGCCTCTGGACCCTCGCTCCTTCCCCCACCACACGGCCCCGGCATCCTGGGGAACAGGCAGGTCCAGCACTGAGTGGGGGGCCATGGAGGGGAGGAGAGAGTCACAGAGATCAATGCCCAGTGTGACGGAGGAGCCCGGGAACCCTCACTCCCAGCGGCTGAAGGCCCACCCAGCCTTCCTCTCCCCTCCTCACCCACCGTGTTCTACAAACTTATCTCTGCAACAAACACTAAACACCAGTTGAGGCCACTTAAATAAGACAAATATTTATTCAGCAGCCGCTCTGTGCAAGGCAGGTCCCCTGGAGGTGACAGGCACAGTAAGTGCTGGGCACAAGGGTCCCAGCGCCAGGAGGAGAGGACGGAGCGGGCTCCCAGGAGGCTGGGGAGTGAGATCCAGGCATCAGAACCACCTGGTACCAGCCCTGTGGGCGGCCCATGCCCCTAGGCACGCGCCCTCGCACAGACTGGTGGGCTGCTGTCCAGGACCCCACGGCCACCCAGGACGACGCCCCATCGCCCTGCTCACAGCACGTCTGGGAACACACTTCCCAGCCTCCCTCAGACCCCCAACCCCACCCTGGCCCCCGTGTTCCCGAAAGCGTTGTTACCATCCTCCAGACGGAGACTGGAAATCTCTGGAAATCTCGAAGTTCCCTCCGACACTTCCTGCTCCCTCCTCTGCGAGCCCGATGTGTCAGCGCATTCCATTCCGCTGCTCCGTGGAAGTGTCGCTCAAGTACGCCCCGTGCCGCCACCACCCTTCAGGCCCGCACCCCTTCGGGCACCGCTCTCCTCTGCCCAAGGATCCCAAACCCCTTTTGCTTGGCTCTCAAGGTCCTGCAGCCTCGAGTTAGTTCTGCCCCAGCCCTGCCCCGCTTCCTCCCCGAAGACAGGACCCTGCCTCACCTGCCCCGTCCCTCTGCCCATCACCCAATCCCTGGGACACCCCCTGTCCCCACTTGACCTGTGCAGCCCCTCCTCGCTGGGAAGTCCTTCCTCCCATCCCCGAGCTCCAGCCCTGTCTGAACACCTGCTCAGCTGGAGGCCACTGCGCGTCCACACCCATGCCGCACGTTCCAACCGTGCCCTCCTGTGCTCTCCACTGCTCATAACCCTGCTGAAGGAGGCCCTGCCTTCCCGAGGTGCTGGTAACCATGCCCCCATCCCTGCTGGGCTGCATGGAGATGACAGAGGTGCTCAGCTGTTTAAAGAAAGCCTGGGACGTATCTTTTTATAAAGAGCCTCTCCTTCCCTTTTTCAGGCCCAAGTCTAGGGGAAGGAAGTGGGGTTCTGGAGCCCTCCCTGGTCTGTGACATGGCACGGAGTGGGCTACATCTACACCACAGGGCCCCCTGTGAACCCCCTTCCTCACCTGTAAAAATGGAGATGATCACGTCTAACTCACAGGGTCTCGGGGGTGACTGAGTGAAATGAGTAGACTTTGCAGGCGGTATAACATTAAATTGATTCTCTCCTTCCTTCCCATCATTTACCTTGGCTGGTACTGTGGTTTAAAATGTTTTTTTCATATTGGAGTTGCTACCTGTAAGGCATACCCTATTTTATGTAACCAAATATTTTTATCAAGTACCAACTATTTCTTAGTTCCTACTATGAGCAGGGGCCGATTTATGGGATGCTCAAGGACAGGGCTTGCTCCATTGGAGCCAAGGATGTGAAAAGGCACCAAGCAAAGGCCTTGCTCCTCAGGGGACCTGCCATCTAGGTGGGGAGACAAACAGGGACAGGTAATTCTCCAGAGCAGGTAGGAGCTGGGAGCTAAACCACAGAGGCAGTGTGGGAGGAGCCACCGGGGATGCTCCCCGGACACCTCCACATTCCCATTCTGCTCCCATTCATGCCCACAACAACCCTTTCAGGCAGGTGAGATTAGCCCCATTTTACAGGTGAGGCAAGTGAGAGGTTAGGCAATTTGTTCAAAGTCACTCAGGGAGTGACACCAGGATAGGAACCCCAGGTCTACCCAGCACTTAGCAGCTGAAGCTGCCTCCACTTCCTGCTGGGACGGAAGGCCAACATGGGGGCGGGGGGGGGGTCCTTCCCAGCCTGCACCTTGTGTGGCTCCAGCTGCACCTTGAAGGCTGGGAAAGGTGTAGTCGGGCAGAAAAGAGGAGGAAAGGAAAAGGCGAGGCATAGAGTGTCTGGGGTGAGGGGGGCAGAGGGTCACGTCCAGAGGCATAGTCAGGGCCAGCATGTGGACGTCATAAACTCCAGGCCACAGTTTGGGAACTCTCTCCAGAAACCCGGGGCCGCCAACGCTCTGGAGACCTGGTCACATGTTACAAATACCATCCTTTGCAGGAAGGCAGGTGTGGTGGCCGGGTGCCTGCAGGCTGCCCAGGGAGAAGGGTGTGTTACCATAACCCAGGGGTGAGCCACTGGAGCCCCAAATGGGACAGTGGCCGGGGAGAAAGGTCAGGCTGGGCACCAGTGGGATGGGGGGAGCCGTGGGTTCCAAGGTGACCGGGCCACGTGCCTGGGAGAACCTGGAACTCTCTGCAGGAGGGGGTCAAGAGGAAGCGATTTGCTGGGGTGAGGGGGGCAGGACAGCCAGGGCACCGGAGCAGCCAGTCTACGGGCAGGGAGAATGCAGAACCAAGGACCAGCCAGCCCCCAGAGCGGGGAGAGGTGCTGAGCTGACACTGGAGAACATGAGGGCTCAAGCACGGGATATGGAGAGGAAGGGCTGAACAGCTGAGACTTGAAAAAGCAACAAGTAGTAGCACAAGAGGCCTGGGCTGGGAGCCCAGAGGCCTCAGGTGTGGCTGCAGAGCCTTGGACAAGTCACTTAACCTCTGTGAGCGTCAGTTTCCGGGGGATCAATAACAGCTCCCCACAGGGCAGTGGTACAGACAAAATGCTTGTCTGGTTCAGATCAAGTGAAGTAAATTTTTCTAAAAAGCATTTGGAAAACTGCAGAACTCAATCCCCACATAAGGGATCCGTACTATGCAGAAGCAACAAGAGATGTTTTCTTCCCACACATATTCCCTGCCACTACCCACTCGCACCAGCCACATGGCCAACGGCTTCCTACTCGCTGTTCCTCCTGTTTTCCGCACAGTCTTTCCCCGTCACCCAGGACAGGTCATCCTGCCCTTCTTCCTTCCTTCCATCTCGGTCGGGCTGAGACCCACACCGGGGGCAGCTGAGGCCCACTGTCCAGGAGGCCTTGCACCCCAGCAGCTGGGACCTTCTCCCTGGAGCTTCCACGTCTCTCTCACCATGCAAAGTTCCCTTTCCATCCTCAGGGAAAACCACACTGGACAGCCAGACCAAGCAGCAGACCCAGTCTCTAGGAAGAACTCTAAGCGCTGGGGAAAATGCTAGCCAACGATCAAGATGCCTAGGGAGGTGGGGTGACAGGGAAAACAGAAAACCAGAACCTCCTTTCAACCCCCCTCCACAAACAAACCCAGACACTGTAATGTGTGCATATGAGATTAACTCTCCAAAGGGTCGTGACCTTGAGGAACACATCCAGCCAGTGAGGAACATAATAAACCTGATTAATGAAGAGGCATGAGCTGCATGCAGCTTCAGCAAATACGAGCCTGATGATGGCCAGCGGAGTTCCCGGGGCTTCCTTTCCGGGTGGGACCGGAGCACAGCTGACCTCTCCCCGGCCCTCGCCCCATCCCATGAGCACAGACACTCAGGGAGCAAACAGGTCCAGATTTCTCTCTCAGGTGCCCACTGCCAACCCAGGCATCCTCTACCCCAGGAGATACCATGCCTGCCGTTGGCAGGTGCTCCTGGAAGCATCCCTGTCACCCAGGGAGCTTAGGTGAAGGTAGTTCTCTTCGTTCCTGGCAGGGCTCCGGGCTCTTGGCCAGTCCTGGGACCTCTCGGTCTGGTCTTGACTAGCACCCACTGCCTGGCACAGGGGCCCAGCCAAGCCCAGAGGGCCCCTCCTCTTTCCAGACAACCCAGGCCCTTGGGAGACATGCCCAGGAGAGCCACTGGAGGGAGGCAGGGAGGTGGCACCTTGTGGCATCACCAGACAACAGCACCAGGAGGAAGATGGCAGCATAAAGCAGAGATGCCAAGAGCTGTGCAGCCAGAGGTCCAGCGGGAGGGAAGCTCGGCCGCATTGCCCCGCCACTGCCAGGCCGGCGGCCCAGAGGGCTCAGGTCCTCCCCTGCCGCGACCTCCCCAGCCCAAAGGCCAACTCTCCCCGGGCTCCAACTCCTCCCCTCTCACTTTCCTCAGCTCAAGGGAGCCAGAGACAGAGACACAGGTGCTCTCGCAGCCCCAAAACCCCTGTCCCAGCTGTCGCAAGCTGGCCACCAACCCTGGCCAGGTCTGAGCCTCTCACCACTCTGCCAGTCCTCACTGGGGAGGATCTCAGGCAGCTCCCCTCCCCCTCTCCTCGCCAGCCCCCTCCTGCATCATACGCCCAAATGCAGGTCTCTAGAGTTTCTCCCTCACTTCCCACTCGGGTGAACTAGGGTGGGATGGGTAGGAGCCTCATTAGTCCAGGGAAAGAGGGTCATTTCTCATAGAACGCTATTCCCCCGAAGCAAGACGGCGTGTAGGGTGGGGAGGTGGTGACAGGAGTCCACGGAAGGGGCCGGGGACAGTCGAGGCAGATGGCAGTGAGGAAAGGGGGAGGGGGCTTCGTGGGCTCCGGGCTGGGATGGGGCACTGGAGCCGGGGACCGAGGCGACCGAAGAAGCGGAGGGTGACGAGGTGTGGGGAGAAGCGCGGGGTGGGGAAGGGGCCGTCATCCCTGCAGGGGGCAGAGGCAGAGCTGGGAGTTGTACAGGGGCAGGGGGAGGACCAGAGAGGGAGGACGGCGAGCCCGAAGAAGGGATGCGGAGGGAGGGAGATGGGGATGGAGACTGGAGGAACTACGGGCGCAGAGCCATGGGGGTTCGGAGCCTGATAGGGAGACGCAGGGACCAGAGTGCAGGGGACAGGCTGGCTGAAGGCGGGAGAGGGAGGGAAGGGCGCAGGGAAGGGGGGTGGGGGTGGGGGCAGGGGAAGGTGCGGGGCCGCGGCCCCGGAGGGCAAGAGAGGCAGAGACGTCAGAAGTAGGGGATTCGGGCGCGCGCGGAGCTCCGCGCGGATGGGACGCGGGGGGCGCAGGGGCAGCGCAGGTGCGGGCCTGGGGCGCCGCGGCGGGCCCTGCCCTTACCTGGGCGGCTCCGCACTCCGAGGGCTGAGCTGGGGCTGGGCGCTGCTCCGCTGACGGCCGGGCTGTTGTTTCCCTTTTTTTCTTCTTCCGCAGCAGCCGTGGCGGCTCCAGCGCGATCCGCTGGCAGCTGAAGGCAGAGTCTGTGTCCGGCTGCGAGCGAGCGTGGAGCCGGCAGCGCGGGAGGAGCGCGGTCGAGGCGCGGGGCGCCGCCCGGCGGGCAGCGCGGGAACTGCGACGGCCCGCGCACGCCAGCCGCGGGGGCGCCCCTTCGGGGCCCGAGCGCCGGGCCGCCGGGCCGGCCGCCCGCCCGCCCGCCGCCTCTCCCGGCGCGCCCGGGGCCCGGGTGCTGGAGGAGCGCAGCGGTGGCGGGGCCGAGCGGCCAGAGGCAAACTTGCCGCCGCCCCGGGGGTGGACCGAGGCCGAGCGGGAGGCGCGGGGCCGGGGACGCGGCTCCGGGCAGGGGCGCGAGGGGCGCGCGCGACAGAACGGCCGCGGGACGAGGTGTGGGGGCTGTGTTTGATCGATCTCTGGGGGACCTGGGCGCAGCCCGCACCCTGCACCGCCCTGCGCAAAGGGGCGCCCACCCCGGCACCGAGGAGTTCGAGCCCGGCCTGCTTCGGCGGGCAAAGGACGCCTCCTGGTGGGGCTTTCGGGAACAGCTCGAGGGACGAGCGAGCTGGTTACTGGAGACTGTGGCCTCAGTGGTGGCGAGAATGGAGAGCGCGAGGTCTCAGGGAGAGAAAAGACTAAATTGTTCCAGGAGTTTGGAGAGAGACGGCTTGTATTTAGTAGTTCCAGGGCACTATTTTATGAATACAAACATCTTTGGAGGAGCCGTCATCCTCATGTCACGGATGAGAACCCCGAGGCTCGGAGAGACCAAGGGACCAGCCCAGGAGCCCAGGGCTCCACGTGAACAACGCAGCGAATGGCAGCACCAGGAGGGCAACCAAGCTTTCTGACACGCGGTCGTGGCTCATTTTACTCTATCACAGCTGTCCTCAGGAGGAGCTGGGGAATCGGGGATCTTGAGGAGGGCGGTCCAAGGATACGTGACCTCCTCAGACGTGAGTTCCTCCTTTCCCACCCGCACGGTCTCTGTCTGGGGCAAACAACGAACTGATCACAGAGCCCTCCCATCGTCAACGTCTTGGGCCGCCTCACGCAACTCTCTGCCTACCCACAACCTAGTCAAATTCTCAGTGAAGTGTTTGTTCCCAGACGCCCTTGGTTTGGTCTTGGGCGTGAAAGGCTAACATCTGGACTAGAGAATATTCGATGACGCTGCATTCCCCAGGGAGAGCTAACCACCCTGTTCTTCCCACTTCTCTGCCACCCAGGCTGCACGGAGGAACGTGGGTCACAAGAGTGCTGGCTTTCCATGCCCACCTCCACGCAATGGGCTTGGCGAAAGCTCACTAGGGAAAACACCGCGTACCCCTGCTGGGTGCCAGGACTACAGCACTCACACAAGTGTGGTTTCCAGTAACCTTCACATCAACTCTGCAAGGGAGGTGTGAAGGTGACACTAACCTCATTTCACAGATAAGGGAGCCCACTAAAGCGTAAGATCCCCCTTAAGGCAGCCACACCCTGGGGTGAACAGGCTGCACAGAACTATCTAATTCCAGCTCTGTTTCCTCACACGGGGCCTCATTTGCAAAGAGGCCAGACAGCAACATGGACCAAGCAGACTGGAGGAGTGAGGGGCATCCCTGGGACCCCGGGCAAGCTACTTCACATCTCTCCCCTTCAGTGTTCGCATCCCTAGATGTGAGGGAAGCAGACTGAATAACCTCTGAAGTTACCTCAAACTCTGAAATGCCAAGCCTGCGTCCTGGGCCCTTTTTCCCAGAAAGATGCAAGATCAGCGAGACCACAGAAGCTTAAGTGTTTGGAAAGAAAAATACCATCTATGTGAAACGCTTCATCTTATTCCTTTGCCTCCTGATAACCTGGGGGGGGGGGGCAGGGTGGGAAGGAGCTGTCGGCGAGATCAGAGGGATTGCAGACAGGTCTGGAGGTAGACTCTGCTGTGGCCTAACGAGGACCCCAGTTTCTCTCCTTGCTGCCAGGATGATTCTTTCATTCCCTTCCTTAAGGCCTCTGACCCTAGAAGCAAGGGGCCCACTAGCAGTCAGATGGTGGGCAGCAGTGGCAGAGATGCCTGCCTCCAGCCCCACCCTGGTTGTCCCCCATCCACCTTGCTGTCTCTTCCTTCTGCTACTATAACCCCGGAGTTCTTCTGAGTGATCACTGCTTGCTGTCCGCTTTCTTTACTCCTGAAAGGCAGTGCCATTTGTCAACCAAAACTTAATTCCAGGCAAGCTTAGTTCCCAACTCGACTAGGGGTGGGGTTGGGGTCGGGGAGGTTGGTCCAGATAAATTTTGGATCCCACAGCAGGGCTGGGTCGGAGGGGACTGAGGCCGGCCCAGCTGAACTGCCTCGGAGGCTGCAGCCTTGAATGAAATAGCATAAGGGTTGGAAATGGGGTCCCTCCCCGAGAACCTCTCATCTGAAGCAGCCACCACAGCCAGCTGCTGGGCTGGGCTAGACAGACAGGGTCCCGGGTGCTAGGGCATCATGGTTAAATCTAGTGGGTTCGAGCTCTTTGGTGGCTGCAGCCCACAGGAAGGAGTTTGTTCTCCTGGATTTATGTTAGCGTCTTCCTTCTTTGTATTTGCTTCAGGTGTATCCTTGAAGAATGCTTGATCTTAAATTAACCAAAGGTGCCTTTGAAGGTTCATCGCCAGTTCATAATGAACCCATTGCATAAGCAGGGCCAACTCAGGCACACAGTGACTGGGTGATTTGTCCTCACTTGCTTAGGGGCACGTGCCATCCTCATGTCACTGTCTCTTAGAAACTATTGCAACAGTCTCCTAACTGACCTCTCTGCCTTTAGACTGGCTCCCTGCCGTTTAAGCTACTTCACACTCTGGCTTAAAACCCTTTCACGACCCCAGATGGCCCCTAAGGTAAAACCGAGTTCCAGACTGCCTAGCACAGTCTGAAGGCTCTGCTCACTTCTCCTGTCTCACCCGTCTTCCACCACTGCCCCCTCTCACACTCCATCAATACCAAACGCTTATAGTCCTCCTGTCCTCCTAGTTTATGCCTCTTTGCCTTTAACACGTTGACTTCTGCCTGGAGTCCATCCCCCCACTCCCACCCCGCAACCCTCACACACAGACAGACAAGGTAATATTTACCTTTCCCAACTCGGTTTAGGAATCTCTTCCTCCTGGAAGTTTCTCCTGACCTGCCATCTGGTCCCTTCCCTACAGAATTAATCACTCTCTTCTCTAGACTTTGCTTGCACTTATTAGAGCTTATGGCTACTCACTTGTTTCATGTCTGCTTTCACTAAGAGACTATGAATTTGGTCTCCTGGATTTATTTTTCTCTTCTTCTTCTTTGTATTTGCCTCAGGTATATCCACAAAGAATGCTTGATCTTAAGTTTACCTACCATCTCTTTTCCAAAGATCCCTTTGAAGGCTCATCACAAGTTCATGGTGACATGTTGCTGTATTAACAGCACAATGCCTGGGATGGTAGAGGCGAGTAAATGTGTTCAGTGAATGAACGGCCATGCAGTAAGAGTTAGTGGTGTTAGTGGAGTAAGAGTTAGTGATTTGCCAGTACAAGTCTGGCAAATCAAGTTGGCTTCTGTGGTTGGACCAAACGAGTCAGATGAAATGACCTAACTGGCAATATGAAGCGTTGGTCCCCGCTACATTGAAGCCTTTACAAACCTAAGCTAAAGTTGGGGTTCACGTTTGAGGGAATGAGGTTGAAAGAAGCAAGAGCCTGATTGAATAACCTTCTTGCCACACAGTATTAAAATGCAGCAATCCTGCCAGAGTACTACTGCACTCAAACTCCAGATTAAATGAAAATGATTCTCTGTGTTCTTCTTGCCACCTGTTTGGGGATGAATGGTTCCTTCGTAAAGGATGATGTCTAACAGAACCAGTTTAGGGGCAGAATTGAAATTAGAAAGAGAACTGTTCTTTGACTTTGATTTTTACTCATGCCTTGAAGGATGAGACAAGCCGTGGTTTTGCCTAGTGACATTGTGGCCAAGTGTTGGCAAAGAGCAAATATACACGCATGTGAGTTTAGACTTCTGTAGCCTCCGAGCCTCCTAGCAGCAGGTCACTCAGCCTAGCTGGCTGCAAAGACTCCGTCTGATGCTAAAAAGCCCCACCTCCACTTGACAACTACATTATCACGCACTTCCCTTCCCCCAATGCCTCTTGTCTCCATTTTATGAGTCTAGGCATAAAGAATACTGCTCACATTGAAATTAAAATGAAAACTTGGATCATCCCTGATCAGAATACAACCTGCAGCCCTGTCTCTCACCCCTAATGAGAGAACCTAACTCATCCCACCATGTACCTTGGTTTCCGTTTACCACCGAGCAGAAGAGATAAGCCGCCATGGTAATTACTACTTCAAGAAATTTTTGGTGCCTATTATGTGCAGGCACTGGAGACAAAATAGAAGACAAGAAAATAGACAAATCCAGGGCTTCCCTGGTGGCACAGCGGTTAAGAAGCCGCCTGCCAGTGCAGGGGACATGGGTTCCCCTGGACATGGGTTCCCCTGGATAAGGAATTCCCGGATCCCTGTTCCAGGAAGATCCCACATGCCCGGAGCAACTAAGCCCAGACGCCACAAGTACTGAGCCTGCGCTCTAGAGCCCACACGCCACAACTACTGAAGCCTGCACGCCTGGAGCCTGTGCTCCGCAACAAGAGAAGCCACCGCAATGAGAAGCCCGTGCACCGCAACGAACAGTAGCCCCCGCTCGCCACAACTAGAGAAAGCCGCCCGCAGCAACGAAGTCCCAACGCGGCCCAAAATAAATAAAAATAAAAGAAATACATTTACTTAAAAAAAGAAAGAGAGACAAATCCAGGGCTTGGCCTCTAGGAGTTCACAGTCAAGTGAAAGATTTGGGAGAGGTAGACATTCTCCTTCTAACAGCTGTGGTCCATTCTGACATCAGGTATCTTCTGTATGGTATTTCACATACAGTTAATTCAGTTACATAGTCATAGTCTAGGCTGGCTGACTGGGTGTAGGTGGGGAGCAGACTGCAGGGGCGTGTGATTCATGGCAATTCCGGAGTTGGGACTGAGGGCCTTCAGCACACACTGGCTCGGGTCCACACCCAGAATTCTCAGCCTGGATCTTCTAAGGACCTGTGCTGTGGCTGGAGGCTGCACCTTGGTGGGAAAGAGGGACTGGATTCACCTGCACTAGTATGGGCTCTGCCCAAGTTTGAAATACTAGAAGAGATGCCTACCTGCTAGCTGCAATTGCAACAAAAGTATTGTATTGGGTATTGCATGGTATAACAATCATTTCCATTCTTGTTCTTCCAGATTCCAGGCAAAAGTCTTAATTTAAAAGGCTCTATTTATCTTAATTTGGAAAAGAGTAAAGGAAGATGTTGCAGCTGTCTTCAAATACTTAAGAGCTTTCCTACGTTGCTCCATAACCAGGACCAATGGACAGAAGTTACAGGCTGATTTTAGCTCAAATAAGAAAGAATTTATGAGTTGCCTCAGGCGATAATGAGCTCCCCAGCATTGGAAGTATACAAGCAGATGGATGGCCATCTGCTAGGATTGCCGTAGAAGATATTCCAACATTGGATTAGGAGGTTGAATGAGCTACCTTCCGTCTCTAAATTCTTGGATTCTTAGCCTGTCTCCTTGGCCCAAGGCTAAAAGGAAATTTCAATCTCTGAAGACACGTAATACTTATTGTTGAAAGTAAAAACATGCCGTATGTATTTGGGCCTTCTTAGATGCATGGGCACTTTTCTTTAAATGCAGTGAAGACACTGAATACTAGAAAATGCAGTAATTACTTAAATGCTCTCTTGACAAAAGTGATATTGTTGACACACTCAAGTGTTACTAGGTAAACAGCATTAACGACCTTGTTCGAAAAAGGGAATCTATTTACATGAAAGGAAGATAATTCCAAAATAAGGCCAATCTGAATAGATGAACGTCGTGCTTGCTTTTTAAATGACTTCTTATAACACACACACATGCATACAGATGCAGAAATGGAAACAGTGAGTGGAGCAAAAGGAAAAAGTATCTCCATATATCTACTGCTTTTAAGGCTCCGAATCAGACTGTAGCTCCTGCTAGCGGAAGGATGGTTTTCTTCACGCATTTTCAAGCACTTGGGTGAAGCCTGGCACACACAATAATACCTTGTTCTTCAGCGTACAAATTAACCCCAAGTCACCCTTCCCCCAGTCTGATGGATGCACTGCTTTTTAAATGCTAATTAATTAGGCGCACTGTAGAGGTGATTATGATTGACTTAGAAATTTGGTGGGGAAAGAGGAATAAAGAAAGTAAACTGAAAAACTAAAACCCACCACAAGAAGAAGAAACAAGTAGAGCCAAGCAACATTGCCTACACAGAAAGACATTTAATAACCCAAACAGGAAGCAAGTCTTCCCTGTCCCAACTCCCAAGGAAAAGATTTTTACTTTTCCATAGTGCTCTAGGGATATGGTTTATGGAGTAGTTGGATAAAGCGGTAGTTGGGGGCAGGCGTGAGAGAGGATATTAAATAACAAGTTACTGCTGAGGATGTGTTTTCAATCTTCAGCTGGGTTTGGTGAACAGCTGCTCAGTGGCTACTACTAGGCACCAGGCCCTGCCCCAGAGGTGGGGGACACACATGGTCCCTCACCCCTGTGAGGTCCAGAGAGTCAACCCCATTGATTCCAGTCCTCTTCGCAACACTGCTGCCCCTGCACCTTCCTCATTAAAGGCAAAATAAATCTGAATGCAGGAGTAAATACGTTTGGATACATTTCTTACAGGTAAACATATGCAAATGGATAGTAAGAGTTCGCAGGATAAATACTCTTCAATTCTGTCATCAGGTAGGTGCCTAGCCCATCTCATAACAATTAACGTTTGTACAGCACTTCACAGTTGACAAAGTGTTTTCATGGCCACCATCACATGGGTTCCTCATCTCAGCGCTTGTGACAATGTTATCTTCATTTCAAAGTCAGGAAAGTAACCTGTTCAGTAGTAAATCATGAGCCCCCAAGTTGTATTTTCTGATTTTAAACCAGAAAATTCCCCTTCTGTTATGGTTATATTTTAACTCTGCCCTCCTCATGTAATACATATAGAACCTGTGGTATAGAGGGTGTAACTGACAAAGCAATGCCACTTCTTGGTTAGGTGAGCTACAGTCCAGACTTAAACTCCTTAAACTTCCAGGCTCTCTCCTTGTTAACGGAGCCAAGCCACCAATTTTGCCCTGGGCTAAATGAAAAGATCAAAACGTTCTTTGTGGAATGAAAAACGAGGTGAAACCAAAATACCTGGAAAATTCAACCTATCACTTGAAATAAGAGCAAAAGTTAAATGTTACTTTTAAATCAATCTTACTTTTTAAAGTGAGTTCCCAGTGTATTTTATTTCTGTCTCTTATTTTGTGCCTTGTTTTATATACATCTCCCCCAGGGGCAGGGTCTAATGTTTATTAATTTAATAGAACATATTTGGAAAACATCCCCTAGGATGATATGCGTTGTCCACTATACCTTTTTTTTTTTTTTTTTGGTCATTAGGGCTAAAACGCAACTCCCATGTACTCTAGATTCTTAATCCAGACAGAACTATGCTATTCTTTGTGTTTTACTGACCATATGGTTGCCATTTAATAAATGTTAGATAATAAAAATAGAAGCAGTGCTTCCAAGTGACAATATCTGAACATCTCATTAAGCACCAAGTAAGGTAAACGAGCTGCCATCACACATGTGGATCTGCGCGCATCCCTAGGCTGCTACAAAAGACACAGACCAGTTGGTCTCCCACCGGACGTGCTGGACAGCATTTTTCACTCACCGCCAAGGAGAGAGAAAGAAAAACCAGCCTCTTTTGTTCAGCTCTCTTCCCTAATTATACCTGGGATCCAAATAAAGAAAATACAGCACACATAATCAGAAATAATTGAGAAGTAAATGAAAAGCAACAGAGTGGAGGGTTTAATCATATTATCAGTAGCAGGGTCAGAGGGACAGATGGGAGCGTCAAATTATCTACAGTGGCATGAAACGGAGAAAGAGATTCAACACCAGAGGAGACGATTCAAGAAATTAAGCTTGGTTTCCATGTTAATTCAAAACGGTTTGGGGGCTTAAGGAAGGAGGAAGCAATGATAACTCCAGCAGGGAAACTGCTCATTAACATCCTAGCAAAACAATAACCTCCGATAATAGGAAATATTATGATGTCTCCAGATAACAGAGAGAAATTCAGATTTATTCTCCCATCCATGGAGTTCAGCTTAATAGAGTATATTCAACACAGCTGAAATAAATATCAACAAGAAGGTTAAAACATTGATTAGGGGCAATATTTCACACTCCTGACATCTGGAAACAAACCACTTAGAAAGCAGGCGAGGACACTACTACATATAAAATAGACAGCTAATAAGGTCCTACTGTATAGCACAGGGAACTCTACTCAATACTCTGTAATGACCTGTACGAGGAAAGAATCTAAAAAAAGAGTGGATATATGTATATGTATAACGGATTCCCTTTGCCGTACGCCTGAAACTAACACAACCTTGTAAATCAACATACTCCAATAAAATTTTTTAAAAAAGGGCTTCCCTGGTGGCACAGTGGTTGAGAGTCCGCCTGCAAGGGACGCGGGTTCGTTCCCCGGTCCGGGAGGGTCCCGCGTGCCACGGAGCGGCTGGGCCCGTAAGCCGTGGCCGCTGAGCCTGCGCGTCGGGAGCCTGTGCTCCGCGGTGGGAGGGGCCGCAGCAGCAGTGAGGGGCCTGCGTACCGAAGGGGGGGAAAAAAAAAAAAGCAGGCAGGGAGATTTAGGTTCTTTTATTCCTCTGAAAGTAACACTGGCTGCTGTTCCAGCTACCCAGCAGGAGGGAATGAGGTAGGGGGTGGGGAGGAGGAAGCAGAGGGAATGAGAGGTGGGAGTGTATGCTCCATTGGTGCAAAGCTATTGAAGGCAGCTACTACTGGGTTTATTACAGTATTTTATGAAGCAATACAGGAGATTACCCAGACATCTTCAGCTAACACCAGGATTGCACTAGACATGTAATGTGACAAACAGCTTGTAAAAGGTTACCAAATATTCTAGATGATGGAGCCTGCATCAACTGTCTCCTGTCTAGGACTTGGTGCCCCATAATTTCAGAGCACTTGTCTAACCTTCGCCAAAACAAGGACAAGAAGGCTGAGGTTAGGACAAGAATCTAGGAAACAACTCCTTGTTGCTTTCACACACATTACCAACTATCTTTCTTTGTATGTCTTTTAATTACCAAAGAGCGTTGGGATATTCGGAAGGTTTGGGTCAGCTGCCTTATGCTAAATAAGACTCCTGTCAACCCTCTTAGTGTTATTGGATCTTTGGGGGGGAAAAAAATGCGAGCTCTCCGGCATCTTGCCTGGTCACCATACCGCTGTCGAGATCCCAAAGCACCTCGGATCCCTTGCCACACTGTGCAGGTGTCTCTTGAAGGGAAAAACAAAACTGTCGGCAAACTGACATCACTGACAGTAAACGCATCAGTAGAGCCTATCAAGATTCTTAAACGAAACCGACAAAAAACCATCTTCACCGCTTGTTCCCATAATGTCATTGTCCTGTGTTCCTCAACTTGGTGCTCTAGACTTTTGGGGCTATTGGACCACCAAATCATTAAGTGTAGTAATTGGGTCCTTACTAGGTATTCGATGCTGTTGAAAGAGCAGGCGATAAATAACAAAAAACTAAGCGTTACCACTTAGGGAGTGCCGACTGCACTTTACATGCATTGTTTCATTTCCTCAGTGCAACCCTGTGAGGCAGGTACCATTACTTCCCCCATTTTGCAGATGATGAAACTGAGCCTTAGTGACGTTAACTAACGTGCCCAACGTCATGCAAGTTAGTAAGTGGCAAAGCCAAGACTGTCTGACGTCCAAAGTCCGTGTTCCGTATGCACTGTGCCACGTACACCAGTTAGAGGTCCAAAAACATGGAATGCGTTACTGTGTGAGAGAGTAAGTTCCCCATGACAGGAGATGTTTAAGCATCTCCAGTGTAAGTAGAGGATGGATGAAAGCATTGAATCCCTCGGTGTGGAGCCAGAGTAGGTGATCTCCGAGGTCCTTTTCTCTTCCATTTTTGAAAAGGTATAATTCACATGCCATAAAATTCACCCTTCTAAAGTGTACAATTCAATGGTTTTTAGTATATTTGCATTGTTGCATAACCATCACCACTACCTAATCCCAGAACATTTTCCTCACCACAAAAATTTCCAGAATATTTTAACCACTCCATACCCTTAGCAATGTCCCCTCTCCCCAGCCTCTGACAACCAGTAATCTACTTTCGGTCTCTGTGGACTTACTTATTCTAGACATTTCATATAAATGAATCATATAATATATGGTCCTTTGTAACTGGTTTCTTCACTTAGTGTAATGTTTTCAAGTCCATCATGTTGTAGCATGTGTCAGTTCTTCATTTCTTTTTGTGGCTAAAGAACATTCCATTGTACAGATATGCACATTTCGTTTATCCATCCATCAGTTGGCAGACTCAGTATTTTCAACTCTTAGAATTTATGAACACAAGGCTCCCGTCCTTAATCCAGCTGGGACAACTCACATGTACGACTCGACTCAAGTCAGCTCCGGGGCTGTATGTGCAGCTTCTTGGTGGACATCCCCAAGCTGATATACTGCTGCCGGAAACTCAACATGGCCAAGTTAAACTAATCCTCCCCTCGAAGTCGGTCTCTCCTCCACGATTCCCGACTTCTGTTAAGGGCAATACCAATCTCTTAGGTCCACGAAACAGTCCCTTTTTTATGTGTTTTTGATTTTTTACTTTTTACATTTTTAGTTTATTTTTTGGCCACACTGCACAGCATGCGGGATCTTAGTTCCCTGACTAGCGATTCCCCTGCAGTGGGAGTGTTAACCACTAGACTGCCAGGGAAGTCCCTTTTTTCTTTTCCTTAAAATTGAGGCATAGTTGATTTACAATATCGAGTTAGTTTTAGGTGTATAGCACAGTGATTCAGCCAGATTCTTTTCCCTTACAGGTTACTACAAAATATTGAGTAGAGTTCCCTGTGCTATATAGGGGGTCCTTGTTGTTTATCTGTTTTATGTATAAGTAGTGTGTATATGTTAGTCCCAACCTCCTAATTTATTCCTCCCCCTTTCCCTTTCGGTGACCATAAGTTTGCAAAACTGTCATTTTTTTAAGCTCCTCCCTCTCCTATATGTTTAATATTAACTTACATGCGAACATCTGTAAATTCTATCTTAACTATACCATTTCCCCCTCATTCTGTCACTTAACCAAATTGGAGCTTCCTGTTGGATATTACAGCAGCTTCCACTAGTCTCTCTGCCTCCTAACTCTCCCATTTCTACTCTACACAACTCAGTGTAACTCAGTTGCTGAATTCATCTTTTTTATGTTCAGCTGCGTCCAAACCACTCCCAGGGTCAACCACCTTAAATGACAGGCAAAGTTCTGCCCCTGAGCCCAGTGTGAGTAACTGCAGTTTAGTAAAGGAGAAAGGTAGAAAAGTGATATTCATGTATTTGTCTTTGCCATTTGATTGTAAACACTTTTAGAAACAGTGGGGTGGGGCTTCCCTGGTGGCGCAGTGGTTGAGAGTCCGCCTGCCGATGCAGGGGACGCGGGTTCGTGCCCCGGTCCGGGAAGATCCCACATGCCACAGAGCGGCTGGGCCCGTGGGCCATGGCCGCTGAGCCTGCGCGTCCAGAGCCTGTGCTCTGCAACGGGAGAGGCCACAACAGTGAGAGGCCCGCGTACCACAAAAAAAAAAAAAAAAAAAAAAGTGGGGTGTCCTTTCCACAGTGGAGTGATAAAGATAGGCTTTGGTGGAAGACAGACCTTGCCTTGAATTCTGGCTGTTCCACTGGGAACATCATCATCACCACTAGCTTCAGTTGCCTCATCTATTAAAAAAGGGGAGAACCACTTAGCTCTCAGGGTGCTTGTAAAGATTAGGGGTAGTGTACAGAAAGGGTGCAGCACCTAGCCCCATAGTTGGTACTAATAAACTGTGGCTACTCCTTTCACACTCATGGTGGAGCCCTCCCCAAACGTGGCACCCTGCACTGTACAGAGCGGGCCCTGGAGCATACACATCCTCTAAGTGGAAATGCAGCGGTCAGGTGGGGTACAAGGGAAAACCATGACTGCAGGAAGAGTTAGGCCAAGGGAACAGTAACTAGTGGTTGCAGAAAATGAAAAGGGTGATCTGGAGAAGAGAAGCGGGATCCAGTTAGACAGAGAGGAGGACCAGGTGCATTTCAGATGACGGACGTAGAAGCAAAGGTTGAGGCAGGACCTGGATGCCAGGTGAGGAAGGCAGGGAGGAGGCTAAACCCTCCTGGAGAAGCAGGTTCACGGCAGGCAGTAGAGGGAAATAAGGTTGGCTGGATAAATCATGAACATCTCAGACACGAAGCAGAGTTTAATCTCTGTAGAGCAGTAACCGTAAAGTCATCGTAGGCTCTTAGGCAGGCAAATGCGGCGATGAGCGTAGTGTTTTTGGAAAACCGGATGGGTAGCCGCGTGCGTGGCAGATGGGAGAGCACGAGGAGGCAATTCTCGCGGGGTTTTAGACATCCACACGTGTGGCAAAATGACCTGGCTCCAGCGGGAACAGAGCAAGGGCTAAATCAAAAAGACATTTTGAATGGAAAAAAAAAAAAAAAAATCACAGGCCCTAGGAACAAGTACTATAAATGAGCTTGATCCCTAGCCTCCCTTCCCTAAGGCCTATGTTTTATTTTTTTTCTCAAACCATTTCAGACACTCTACTCCTCCAAGTCTTCGTTTTCTGAAACAAAGGTGGGAATCAGTTGACCAATTAATCAATAAACTCTTTAGTCGCTGCTGGTAAGCTATTCTGGCCCAAGGCAGAAAGATTCCTGCTCAGAACTTCAGAACTGAAGAGAGAGGAAGAAGGAAGTTGGAAATGTAAGTTAATCCATCATAACTCATGTCTGAAGACCCAGAATCTTCCCTACACACTCCTCCTAGAATGCAGATACCCGTCCCCCTCCCCTCCCCGAAGCAAACACTAGGCTTTATATGTATTGCAGCTAAATGTCACTGACTGCTGTGGCAGGTTAGAATGTATCCCAAAGGGCACAATTTCTAAAAGAAAAAAAAGTGACAGTCAAGAATATGAGTCTTCTACTTTCAGTAGGTGGCATGGCATAGGAACAGTCTTGTCCTTGAGCTGTTAGTTTATAAATATTGGATTGCATGGAAGCTTCCAAGTTCTCTGGGACTTCTTGTGGCTGGACCAGTTTTTCTGATAGTGCATTTTCTTGCTAAATAATCGATCCAGCTAGCTCATGTTGTGGGCACTCAATCACTGTAAATTCTCTAAGTTTCATAAACCTTTCAGAATCGGCCATCACTCGGGACATGAGCTGGGATGGAGATAAGATCTGTCAGCCTCCCCTCAGCCGATGCTCAGAAAGTCTCCTCTGAACCAGGAATGTCAGATCTTCTTCCAGAAAAAACCCCAAGTTTCTCGTAAAGTGCAGCGAGATCAGGACAAAATAAAAATTCAAATAACACTTCATCAGACTATAGGTGACACTGAACTAGAGGAAGCTATCAAAATAAGAAGATAAATATTCCAAAGAATAGGAGAAAAAGAAATGTCCTTCAGTGAGTGATACTAAAATTATACTCTTATTTGGAGCAACATAATACGAGGTGGGGAAAGGATAGAGCCTCCCTGAGACTAGCCAGCAAGCAAGAGGTAAGCTGCCTCTAGGTTCCTGTGTCCATTTCACAGACTTGCTCAGTGTAAGATGAGAAAACAGAGGCTCAGATAAAGTAAGGACTTATTCTAGGTTAGACAACCTGCTAACAGAACAGAGTGGAAAGAACTCAAATATGGTGTGGTTCTGCTTCCCTGGCCCTATGTATGGTCCTCTTCCTATGGATAGGAGGGAAGGCAGAGAGAAATCCAGAAACCCTGCCACACACTGGGCTTCAGGCCATGATGTCTGCGTTTGGGTTCTCCAGAAAAGGTCGTCTTAAAGTACTATCGTGATTTGAATATGAAAATCACTCATGCTCTTTAGTGCTGTAGGAGTGGTGATCAGTGCATTTTTAGGAAAACACAAACTCTCATTAAAATTACCACAATATAACTCTTTCTCCCATTAATTAAAAAAAATGAAAGCAGTCATATATTTTAAGAGAATGAAGATGTTTCAGAACTGCCAAGATCTAGCTTTAAATGGAAGATAAACCCAAGTAGTAGTAGCACATTGCATTATAGAAGGGGGCAAGATGAAAACCACTAATTCCACATGATTACTGAAATTTCTGGAACATCTACTACCACCACACTCCACCCCGTTATAATAGTAGCATAAAAACAGCACAATATACAGGTTTCTCTAAAACTGCACCGGTTTTTTGTCTCCCTTCCTTCCTTCCTTCCTTCTTTCCTTCCATTTAGAAGAACAATCAGGTTAAACAAGTATATTATTATAGAGGTCAGCAACCAAGTCTTTAAAAATGAACATACACACAATATCACACACCCTAAGAACCTAGGGTTTAGACACACAAAACCATTATAAAACATGAAATATGGCTGTATTGGTAAGAGATATTTAACATATTCTAAATTTATTAATCATTTTTCACCTTTCCTGCTTTAAGTACTTAAATCTTACAATGAAAAAAAACCTTTGGAGAGACACCAGTTACATATTTGATGACTTCTCACTTACCAATTCTTCCAACAACTGTTAGGATAAGTATTATTTACCCCAATTTACAGATTAGAAAATGGAAACTGAGAGAGTAATCTGCTCAAGGTTGCATAGCAAGTAAGGAGAAGAGGTGGAATTGAACCCAGATCATCTAAGTCCAGGCCCTTTTCACTACGTCAACAATTCTGCAAGTGTGGTCTGCAAGCCTCTGGGGGTCTCCAAGCCCCTTTCATAGTGTCCAGGGAGTCAAAACTATTTTCACTACTAAGCATCCAGGGAGTAAAACTATTAAACTACTAAAACATCATTTGCCTTTTCACTATGTTAACATTTGCACTAATGGTGCAAAAAAGCAATGGAGGGTAAAGCTGCTGGCATCTTAGCCTAAGTCAAGGTAATGACAGTAAAGTTCACTAAGAGTCACGGCTTTCTTCACTGCCACTCACTTGCAATACAAACACTGCCAGTTTCACTTCAGAATGCCCTTGATGAAGCAGTAAAAATTAAAAACTTTATTAAATCTCAACCCTTGAGTACACATCTTTTAACAACTCTGTGACAAAATGGGAAATATGCATAAAGCACCTCTGCCATGTACAAAAGTACCCCAGTTGTGTCTAAAGGAAAAGTACTTGTGCAATTGCTGGAGTTGGGTGCTAAACTAGCCACTATTTCCCCCCGCCCCCACCAAATGGAGGATTATTTGAACTTGAAAGAATGACTGGTAAGGCGATGCTATTCAGATTTCTGTATTTGGCAGATATTTTCTCAAAACTGAAAAAAGTGAGCCTGTATCTGAAGGAAAACAACTGTATTTGTTGCCAATGGTAAAGTGTGAGCCTTTAAGCCAAAATTAAAAGCTTTGGAAATTTGTATATACCGCCATGAGACTTTTCTGATGAGACTGGCTGTTGACATTAACCAATGTGATTTTTTTGATATTATATAAAGAAATGTATTAACATTTGAAGACCTGAATAATTCAGTAAACCAATATTTTCCCAATGATCAATACAGGGTATTACAAAATCATGCATGGGATGGGAAAAATATTCCATACTTTACACATTTAAAGTATTAAATGGATTGGTGCATTTGACTGTGACAAAGTATAAAAATTTCATTGATATGGCTTCAGATTCCACACTGCAGCTATGTTTTTTAAAAGTTACCACTTGTCGGGCTTCCCTGGTGGCGCAGTGGTTGACAGTCCGCCTGCCGATGCAGGGGACGCGGGTTCGTACCCCGGTCCGGGAGGATCCCACATGCCGTGGAGCGGCTGGGCCCGTGAGCCATGGCCGCTGAGCCTGTGCGTCCGGGGCCTGTGCTCCGCAATGGGAGAGGCCACAGCAGTGAGAGGCCCGCGTACCGCCAAAAAAAAAAAAAGTTACCACTTGTCAAATTTCAAAAAGAATATCTAAAATTATCTGAAAAAGCTATTATTTTCCCTTTTATAAATATATGTCTGTGTAAGGCTAGATTTTCCTCATCTATTTCAACCAAAACAATGTATCATACCAGACTGCACACAGAAGTAGATATTAGGATTCAGTTATCTTCTATTATGTCAGGTCTTAGAGATTTGAAAACTATAAAACACTCTTCTAAATAAAGAAGAGTGGAAAATATAGGAATTTTTCATAAAAACCTGTAATGGGTTTACCATTATTTTTAAATGAATTAGTGTTCTTATTACTTTTCTCATGTCTCATAAATTTTCTCATTTTAATTTCTAATAAAGTAAATATCGATATCTATAATAATCCACATGAACTTAAGTTCCTCCATAAGGTCAATAATTTTTAAGGGCATAAAGTGGTCCTGAGATCAAAAGGATTGAGAACTGCCACATTATATCATGCTAACTGCCTTTAATATTTAAAATAATAAGATAGTAGAAAAAATTTCTCTGTATAGACATTTCTCCAAAATTTTTTAAAAGATCACCAAGATGTACCGTAATTATTGTTACTGATCAGAATGTGTTCAGGCAGCCCCAACCCTGTGGTCACACCTACAAAGAAAGGGATCCTCTGAAATCAAATGCTGTAAAGGATGCCTTAACTTACGGGTTCGACAGCACCCCAATCAAATGAAGGGAAAGGACTAGAATAGAGAGCTCTGCCTACCTTTAAGGATTTCAAACCAAGGCCTCAGCTGATGCTCAGGGAATGATGATGTCTCGCTAGTAATAATAGGGGGCAAAACAAAATATTCCCTTGAAGTGTTTTCAATCAGTCACAAGAATTATACTTGACGCTACAGAAAAAAAAAAGGAAAACACCTACATCTAGCTATTTATCTGTAATGTTTTATGACATCTGTCATAATAGGAAGATATCAAGTTCAATTGAAAAGCAAATTTTTCATCAGTATAGATCCTCTTACCTTTCAAGTCGGTATTAAAACTTTGGTGAGCCAGTCATCTGGCTTAAAGAGGATGGCAAAAAGTGGAAGTAATTGCTCACATGCAAAGACAGGGTTTGACCTTCTCCATTCCCGTAAGAAGATGGCTGTCTAGGAGCAAGTGGGAATAGTATGGGTATTTATTTCTTCTATCAGTTATGTTTATAAACAGGGCTAAGAGTACAGACAGGTTAATTTCTGCAAAGTACATTTGACTTAATTTTTTTTAACGTTTAAAAGATCTACAAAATCCTAAGCATTTTTATTAATATATTTTTTATTTTTTGGCCGCACCGTGGGGCTTGCGGGACCTCAGATCCCTGACCAGGGACTGACTCCTGGCCACCCCAGTGAAAGCCCAGAATCCTAACCACTAGGCAACCTGGGAACTCCCCCTAAGCATTTTTTATTATGCTTATCAGCTCTATCAGCCAAAGGCCCTGCTGAGTGACTGGAAACTAAACTATTATCCCAAGAATAAATCAAAGTTTACCTCTGTGTCAAAACCAACATACAAAAAAGCCCAAAACTCAAGGTTTTGAAATGGGAGAGCTGAAATGGGATCCATAAAAGCACAGAAATGTTGTTAGTCTAGGAAGTCCAACACTGAGGATAAGAAAGGTAATAAAGATGTCTTACTTCATTTAGGGTAGCATTAAACCAAAGTTATATTTAAGTGAGCCATAAAAGCTGCCCCATTTATCCCACTAAAGTACACTTAAAATTTTTGTTATATATATTTTACCACCATTAAAAAAATAATGTAATACAGAAAAAAAATCATTGAATTGTACATTTTAAATGAGTAAATTGTATGTTATGTGAATTATATCCCAATAAAGCTGTTAGAAAAACAACAACAAAGCTGCCCCAGATGCTGGGGCAATTCCAGCTGTGAGTGTCCTCATGGAAGTTTATGTATTACGGAGATCAACTCGCTGGTCTCACTAGTAAAGATGCTCTAACAAGCAGGAAGATATCTGACAGTCATTGCCAGTAAGATCACTTAAGGCCTCCTTGGTGCTAAAACTTTTCTAATATAACTTGTATAAGACAAATCAAGAGGAATATAAATAAAAAGTCACATACTTGGTTCCTTTAAGCATATTTAATATTTGAACTCTCATTTTCTATTTTCCCAGACCCCAGAAAACAGAGTTTTTAGATGACCAATATTTTGTTCCAGAAACATACAGCCTTATCAGCTAATTCATAAAAGAGCTATTTTACAAAGGTACATCTGGATAATTAGAATAAAGTCTTTTAGGCATTTCAAAGTGTGATCAGTAAAAATACATGATTATTAATAAAGTTTTTTTTTTAAGATAGCTCCAGATTTCTTTAAAAGTAATTTCTGTTAAAGAGTACATGATTGTATGGTGAACAAGGAAAATAAAATGTTCTAGCAGGAACAGGCTGACTGAGAATAACCCACAGCGTGCATTACAGTTATGTTTGCAGTACGTCTGCTTAGCCATCGGCACCTGGAAAGGGTGGACAGGGCTTCCTTCTAGGAGGTACAATTTTTTCCTAGCAATTTATTTTCAAAACCGTCAGTACCAGTGGGGAAGAATGAGGCAAAGGAACTCTTTTCTTGAGGAAAAAACAATTTTTCAGATCACTTTGAAAAGGGGCAGAAAAGTCAGCAAAGACATGATTTACAAAACAAAAATTGTAATACTGGGGGCAAAAAAGCTAGCCAGCAGAAAGCTGACTGGAAGTTCCTGCTCATTTTCTGTTTGAGGTCTTCTGTACACAGTTCTGAACGGTGCCCCCCGTGACATACAGGGAAGGAAATATTGACCAAAGCTCTAGTAGCTCAAAATAACATCACATACCACCTTCAAAGAAGACAGCCTCCAGTTTGAAATACAGAAGCTCCACATAATACACCAAATTTAACAATATCAAAACGAAAAAAGAAGTATGCGAGTAAAAGACAACTCACAGGAAGCCTAATTATTTTCTTTAGCTTTGAAAACAAGGAAAAAATGGGCTCTTCTCTACTATCACACTAGCTCCCCACCCGCTTCCATAAACACATTAACAAAAAAACTTTAGAGGGACTCATCCCTTCTAACAGCTGTTACAGTTGTTTTAGGGAAAAGAAAGCCAAAAAGCTTATAAAATATACCTTCTGCGCAGCATAAATAGTAACCGTTTAGGTCCTCATAGCCAAGGCGACTCAAGCAGTCCAAGTTAGCTGATTTTAAAGTATGCCAAATACATCGTTTCTAGGGCAGTGATCATGACTTTAAATTACAGCACTCTGGGCGTTTGTTGATTTGCCTTGATTAATTCTGTTCTCTGAAAAGGAAGGAGACACTCCAAATGTAATTTGCCACTTAATAGCAAAGGAGCCATTAGGGCCACGTGAGAGAGCACAGGGTCACAGCAGGTCACTGCAATAGAGCTCAAACCCAGCTCTCCTGCTCCGGGAAGGTTGCTTTGTCTACCACCCTTGGATCTTTCCGTATGGAAGTAGATTCCAACTTCTAGTCACATAACTTTGAGAAAATGGCTTCGATGGTAACCAGCCTCACTCAAAGACAGGGTGAATACCTAATTCCATCATTCTGAAAGGCAGGTAGAGTATCAAAGTCGAATGGATGTGATTATAATGGCCAAAAGAAAATAAGAGGGTGTGGGAGGCCAGCATGAGAAGAAGGGAAGAAGTTAGGTTGGTAAGATAAAAAGAACACTCAAAATTGTGGAATCTATTCAGAATTAGACTTCATTTGGGGGCTTTGTTTGACAATCTGGATACGAATTTATTTGGAAGTACTAGAGCTATGGTCAAAATATTTTTCCAGTTAGCCCTGTTTTTGTTCCAAGGAGAGGTTAAACTTCAGGAAAAAGAAAAGCAAATAGTTGCTAAGGACAAGGGACTGGCTGAGCTAGAAGAGAAACCAAAACTCTGCTAACCTACAAAGCTTCTTTAAAGGAATGAGTGCTAGCGAATTAAGCAATTACCCTGTAGCGTCTGAAGTTAAGATGAAAGTTCTATTTGTATTTACCATTCTCTTGATTAACTGTCCACAGATGGTATTAGTGTCAAGTAACTACAGGTGTAATTCTTTTAGTTGGGAGTGACTACATTATTTCCAGCAGCACAATGTAACCATTTGGTTTTTACTTGCTTCTCTTAAGAGATACAGAAAGTTCAAGTCCCAAGCTTTACTTATATATTAGCCTCTGCTTCTAAAAATTTTAATCCCATTTTGATTTAATTTATACTTGGGCTACAACTCAAAATAAAATTCTAATTTATAGATGAGGTCCAACAATCCAAGTTGGTCTACTTAAAAACACAGATCAGGTTTGGAAAAACACAAACAGGAATCTGGACGTAGATGAGCTTGTTAAGTTGTAGTGGTGTTTATAAAAGTAGTTGGGAATCCTTACCACTTGTGATGAGGGGAAATTTATATATATATATATATATATATAATATATATAATATATATATAATATATATATTTTATATATATATATATATATGTATATATTTGGGCAGAGGGTGGGGGGATGGCAAGGAAGAGTAAAATTACATCCTAACTACCCACAGAGTTCAGAGGGCACTACTGAAAGACATGAGCAGTGGATGAACTCCTTGCATACTAACAGAATTTTCATATTTGACAAATGATTTAGTTTTAGTTGGCAAAAATACTCCAAAACATACATACCTGATGCACAAAGAAAACCACAGAAAGCCACCAGAACTGAAGGAGTTCTCAAGTTACAGTTCTGAAACATTTATCCTCTGGAGGGTGCTGCCAGTACTACTATTCATTCTAGAGCAGGCAGTTACCAATGCCTTGCCTGCAGTATCCAGTGTATGTTCTGGTCTGCAATTTTTAAGGTCAGTCACGCACCAGTGTGGAAAAAGCTCCAGCAGTGAAGTCAGAGGAAGTGCTTCTGGAGCTGGTTGGAGCAGCTCTGTCTTCTCCACCACAGCTTTCTCCGCTCCACTCTCGGCTCTCTTTTTAACTCAAAGAGCCCTTTGGCACCATCAGTGCAAAAATTAGAGTCAAACCTCCAGGTACTAAAATGTTACTGGCCTTATAATCAGCAGTACCCGTGGCTAATGAAAGCCATTGTTCAACTCAGTAGTGATTCAGTTACACAACCTTCCCAGACTCTCACCCGCTCCCACCCCACCTTCCTTCAGCGACCCCCGCCCCTGCCACCACCTGAAGCATCGCCGTTTGCTTGTTTTTACTTCCTGCTCAATCTGCAGGGGTAATTTTACACAAGTGCCAAAGTCTAACGTATAATTATAAAAATGAAACAATACCAAGAATAACAAACTTACAGTCAAGAAAATAAAATTTGCTTTCCTCTCCCTCCCAAATCCCAACCCTCAACAGAAAAGGAGACAATAGAAGAAAATACACCCATTTTCAAGTGCCTGCTCTTTAGTACATTGAGGATTCCTGTTCATTGGGAGTGGATCCCAGCTACAGAGAGGAGGTGCTTGCCTCGGGTGGGAGGAAGCCCTATCTGGGAGCGCAGAGCTCAAGTCCTCTGCACTCAGGAGTCCCAGCAGACTACGCTTTTGAGGTGGCCCTCAGACGAGCAGCCTACTGGATAGCAGAGGCCACGGGATACAGTTTGGTGGAGGCCACATGCTTCCCCCGCCCTGCTTACCCCGTCCTGCTCTTCACCTCTCTACCCCACCTCCTAATACCCCGTACTGAACTCTGCTTCGGGAGCAATCGATGCTTGGGTGTACTAAATACAAAGGGCTAAAACTCTCACTACTCAATTAAAACAAAACATGGCAAAATAAAAATTAAAATGTGCTTTCAAATACGGAATGAAGTCAAATAAATACATCTGATTTTCTCTTTTTCTTAAGTCTAAGTAAAATTTCATATTCTACACCCAAAGCTCTATACATTTGGTTTTTGTTCTGAATCAAAATGCATTTCTGATAGTGAGGAGAGCAGAGTGAGAGAACGGACGTCCCCTCACTGACAGACTAGTGCAGCTGCCAGGCTGTGAAGAACCAGTCCCGCTCCGGGCCCCTGGGGCGTGGCTACCCCAGGGTGTTTGCAAGCAGGTCCTCTGTCACACACTCTCTCTGCGTCCACACTGGAGCCAGGACGTGGTGATACAAGGCCGATGCTCAAATCCAACAGCCTGCAGTCACCTCCAGGACACGCGGCTCTAACTTTTATCTGGGAAGAACAAGGAGATGAGGAGATCAAATCAGGAAGAAAGAACGAATTAAAATGAACACTTAGGGAATATATTTGAAATGTGTGGACACTGTTAACACCTTTATTTCTGGATCAGAATAGCCTCATCCAAAAGCATGAGAGCGAATGAACACAAATGGCTGCACTGAACACAAATCCGTCGGTAGCCACAGGGGGACACTGCTTTCGCCGTCAGGGGAGACACAAAAGCACAGCAAGACCTGAGGGGGACCTGCCTCCACCACTAGGGAGCCTCAGTTTCCTGGGCCCACCACAGCTCTGCCTTCTGCTTTTGCAAAGGTGAAGAAAGACAGAAGGAGGGTGGCGTGGGGACTGAGCTGTGTCAGTAGACAGCGGCCTCTGCTTGATATATGATGTTTGGAAACAGGCAGTTTTTCTAAGACAGAGAAGAAATGGAATCTCAGAAGGTTTCCACTTTAGAGAATAATAAATCATTTCATTCAATGCACTGTTCAGGCAGGATGATTCTTGAGTCTGAAATCCACGGTTTTCACATACCTGAGTGCTTGTCTGTGAGGGCTGATCCAGCCAGCCTTTGGCAAAGAATGCTGTAACTTTCCTCCACCTTCTGTAAAATAAAACCCATAGGTTTTTCATTTGAACATCATGAAAAATTTATTTTGAAAATAGGAAAGAAGCCTTTTTTATATTATAGGGACATGCTTCCAAATTTCAACATTAACTTCATTAAAAATTTTGTTAGTAGGCGAAAAAAGTAAATTTCATTCCTTTTACCTGTTCCTCTCTTGAGTGAGTAACTTAAAATGTTCCCATACAGAAGAAAGTAGAGGAGAGGGCGACCGGTAGAGGTGATTACCCCACCGACCCTCTCCCCGCCCGGAGTCACCCTGAAAATGGTCCCACATGCGGCATGAACTAAATTAGAGCCAGTGTGCCCTCAGTGGCCTTTTAGAATCTTATCAGCCACAGGGTGACCCTACATATAACCTATGAAGACGGGAAAACCTACCACATGAAGTTAAAAGAAAAAGTAAGGGAGATCAGTCTTTAGCTAAGAGGCTAAGGACACTTTAAATTCTGGTCCCTGAAACCTCTACTAAATGATGTCATGACAAACATTTGGGCTCTAGCAGCTGTGCCTACTGATGGCAAACTTATAAAGTCCTGTTGTCAGAAATGACCACACAGGTCAGTTTTGCAATGGTGGCTTATGCAGCGACATTATCAATTTACAGAACTCCCACTCATAGGCAGGCCTTTAAATTACAGGAGCCACTGGAGACAATTTCTGTCACAGCACCTGGGAAACTACCAACATCACCTAACAATTCACAGATAATTAACAGGTTATGGCAAGTTAAAGCATTTCCCAGCCTAGATTCCTAACTACACCAACCCCACCTATCTCAGCTCACTGCCCATATCTTCTCATGGAGGCCAGCCAATCACCCCAAATATATTTAGGTTCTTAAACTTAGAAACCCATACAAACACACAGTTTACAGAGCTACAATTGTTTCTGTTCTTGTGATCAGATTAAAAAATGCTGATCTCGGTTTTTCATCCAGGTCTATTCACATCCAGGTCTATTTCATCCAGGTCTATTCAATCGTCAAAGAAAACATACAAATCTAGACCCTGAGCAAGGTTACTGACAACAGCCTGTTAATCATTCTACACTTCCTCTCTGCTAAATGTGTTTTTTATATCCGAGTCCCAAGGATGCTGAAGTCTGAGGTACCTTTAAGTGTTCAAGGTCAGCCTCTATCTTACGAATGTACTCCATGATCTGGCTTGGTGAATCTGCACTAGAGGCGGGACTCCGGATCTCAGGACAGGAATCCTCCATAGCTCCCCAGCGCTGCTGGACCAGGAATTCCGGGGTGAAAGGTGAAACTGCCCCATCAGAATGAGGATTCTGGGGAGAACGCTGCTGCCGGCGGGTAGAGTCCATAGAGGGGATGCCCGCCGCGGGCTGCGGGGGAAGCGAGGAAGCAACCTCCTCATCCGTGGAGCTCTCCTGCGCTGTTTCACAGCCATCAAGGGTCAAACAGGTTCCTATCGATGGAGACAGAACAGCTTGATGAGATTAGTGCTGCCATCATCACATCAGAAAAGAGACGTGGGGCGATCTGCTGACAACTTTAAAAGTTATTAAAGCAGGGGAAAGGCCATTAATTCCCAAATTCCCAGGTTAAGCTTTAAGTACCTCAGAATTTTCTTACATCAGGTTAAAGGTAAACTTAGCAAACTTTCTTGGTAATTTCTGAGTAACTTCATATTCGTTAGCATTTTAAAAGTGAAAAGCCGAAAACTACCGAGTCCCTACATGATCTTGCCACCACCCTCCCTGCCGAACACCGGCCTTGCTCCATCTCCCACCACTGTCTCCCTCACCCTGCACTCTTTAACCACAGAACGCCTGCTCCTGCCTCACAGCCTGTGCGCTCTTCTTCTCTGCTGGAACACTCTACTTCCAGGTACCCACATGGCTTCTTCCTTCACTTCCCTTGGGTCTCTGTTCACATGCTACCTCCTGAGAGGCCTTCTTCCCTCATCACCTCGTCTGCCCCCATTACCCTCTGTCCCTCAGTCTGACTTATTTTTCCTCCTAATTCTTACTATCTGACATCTATTTATTTGTTAACTCCTTTACAGTTAGTTACTCCTTCCCCAACCAGTGCTTAAGCATCATGACAATGGTGGATTTTTCCGTGTTTTATTCCATGCTGTATCTCCCAGCACCTAGGATAGGGTGTGGCACAGGGTAGATTCAGTATTTATTTATTGCATGAAAGAACAGATACTACACACACACACACACACACACACACACACACACACACACACACACACGAGAGAATGCTTGGATACCCGAGCGACATCCATTTCAGCACATAGGACAAATAACAATGATTGAAATCAAAGTTTAAATGCGAAAGGAACTTGCCTGAGATGCGCAAATTAACATCCTTCTCTTCCTTTTTAACTGCTCCATCACCTTCTGATGGATTATCATCACTATGTGCTTCACGGGCATCAAAAAAGTGCTCTCCACTCTCATCAAGACCCCCTTCTGGCTCTGCGGGAGGCATCTCTGGGGTCATGACCATGTGGTCCATTACTAAAATGTTACTTGCCTGGCTATCTTGGAATGCCAGTACCACTGAATCCCGTGGAGCAGAAGATTCAGTTGAAGTCCGTGGACTGTAACAAGTTGAAATGTCACCAGTTCCAGTTCTAAAGGGCATCTGTCCTTCACAAGGATGATAGGCCTTAATATTGTCAGGCTTCTGGGTTCCACTGTCTGCCTGCACCCCCAGAGAGGCTGTCCTGCATCTTGGGAAATGTGGCCAGTCTTCCTGAGTGCTCTTCTCAGTCAAACCCAGCTGTTGTACCAGCAACTGCTTCAACAAACCCACTAAAAGATTTAGGAAGGGGGGAAAAGACACACGCATTCACAACTATAACCTCAAACTGACAGAATTAAATTAGAGGAATGATCAATTCTCTTAAAGTAAGTACCGTTTTAGTAACATGCAGGCAAAAATATTAATTTCATACAGTCATTTTTTGTTTTGAGAAATGAAATAAAACACCATCTAGAGAAAATTTAACATCAAACTTGTCTTTAAAAAAATTTAAGAATTCTCAGTGGGAATTCTCTTATTATTCTCCTATATGCCTACCTCCACATTTTCTACCATATAACTGGAATAATACCCCAAAGGTACTTCTTAAAAGGATGTTGAAAAGCCGTGTTAATCTAGACAAAAGAACCTGAAAGTTCTGCTTTTTCCAGAGGCAGACACTATCTACATAGGCATTATTTTTTTCTAATTTTATTAGACACAGAGAACATTTATCTTATCATCTATAATAACCCAAAGAATTTCCTTAAATGGTGAAGAAGAAAGTAAAACTGCCCTGTAAATTTAATTCCAATGTTTGGTAGCATACATAATTTCAAAGGATAAGGAAATATTTATTAGTTTTTTAAAATGACCTCACTAGTACCACAGCTTCCTTTGGTTGTTGAATATAGAATGGATTTAATTTTAAATGGACAAGTGCGTGCTGTGAGGTCACTCACCCAATGAGAGGGACACTGGGACAATGTTAGTGGAACCATCAGAAATCATTACCACTGTTAACTCTATGAGTCTAGAATAAATTAGGTTTTAAAGAACTTGACCAATTCTGTACTTTCAATTCGGCCTTAATTTCTATCTTCTGTCTCTTTAAATAAAGTTTCCACATAGATTTGGGTCTTTGACCCTCCTTCTTTTTGCTCTGCAGTCACTTCCTGAGAGACGCTATGAATACTTATGGCTTTGACACTCAGATCCATCTCTCTCCCTGACCTCCTCCAAAATTCTAGTCTTAAAACTCTCAACTTCTTGCTCATCCTTCCTCTTAAATGGCTTGCCATTCATTACCATAATCTCAACATGTTTTAAAATTAAGCCCATAACCTATGGCAAAGAAAAGGAGGAAAAAAGAAAGTGTAGCAGTGGTGGTCTCTTCTAATTTTTATTTCTGACAAAAATACTGAAATTATCTCTAAATAGTCCCTTACCTTTGCCCTCACAGCCAAAGAAGCCAATTGTTTTAAGTATCTGTTGGTTTCTCACTTTATTTTTATTCTTCTAACACCATTCTAGCCCAAACCCTTTTCGCCTCAAGCCCAGACCACTCCAACTGTATTCCCATTCAAATCCTTCTGCAGATCTCAGCCAGAGTAATCTTTTTCCATTAGTCATACCCCCTAGCTTAGCAACTTCAAATGGTTCTTTCTCTGCAGCTAAAGCAATCATTCTCAGCCTTTTTCCCACCTCCAATACACCTGAGACATGTGATCCGCTCGCACCTGTAGCAGTGGTTCTCAACCAGGCTGGAGAGGGAGTGGGTGGCTAACCAAGTGGCAAGGACCACACATTCGTGTGTGTGTGTGCGTGTGCGTGTGCGTGCGTGTGCGAGTGCGTGTGCGAGAAGGATGGGTCTTGGTGAAGAATACTACAATCTCCACAAGAAAACAGAAGAATATCTGTAGCCTGAAGAATTCCTCAAAACCCTGCAGCCTGCCACCCTTCAAGTCTGGAGGACTCAACCTGCTCTTCAAGGTCCACAACAGCCGGGCTCAACAACGCGTCCTCCACCTTTCTAACCTTGTCCCCCATGACTCCTTTAGCTTGTGCGGTCTGCCCCAGGCCAGCTGCCCTACCCACTGCTCTCGGAACACCCTCAGAGTTTTTGCCTCTGTGTTTTGGTCCTATCTGGTCCTACCATTTTTCTTGTCTGACTGACTTCTATATATTCTGCTAAATACCTATCTGAATTTTACCCATTCTTCAAGGCAATAATCACACCTCTCTGGTTTTCTAATGCCTCCCTTCTCTGGTCACGCCAACCAGATCAATTTTGACATACCTATAATGTTTTTTTTACTTAAGAAGGTGAGGGAAAGTTTTCTCTCATCTTCCCAACTAGATTGTAAAACTCTTGAAGGGAAAATTCATGGTACATTACAAAACTCTGGTGCTTACTAAGTATCTGTATTAACTTACGAATAAAACTTACAATTCCTTAGTGCATCCAATGCCCACCGCTCTTCTGAGACAGGCAAGTGTGGATCTGGGATTGTGATTTGATAATTGACTCCAACTTCCTTTAGAGTTCCATCTGCATGCTGCTCCTTTGCAAACTGTCTCTCAGCCACAAAGAGATCATCCACCTCCGATTTCCCAGAGGTATCCAGTGAATGAGATTGAGGTTTTGACGACATTAAAGGAGACTCTAATCCCAAATCTCTGTCTGTTCAATGGAACAGAAAAAGTAGAACGTATCTTAACAAAACTTTTAACGTGAAGCATTCAGGAAATATTTGGAAAAAAATAACCGCATGAGCTACAGAGACTGTCCGCTAAGTAAAATACACGGCACTCAGTGCAGTGTGATAATGGTACACAGAAGGCGCACAAGCAAATTTTGTTAAAGTGAATAGCTGATGCCAGATCCTGCATAAACCAAGAGAGTTAACGTTTCTTCACATTTTATTGAGTAACATGTAGACTCCATTCTTCCAGGTTAACTTAACAGATCAGTTTACCTGGACTCTGCAGACCAGTGACTGAAATGCCATGATGTTCCACTTTTAATTTTGGAGGTTCTTCTTCATCATTGTCTCCTCTATGGAAGGGAAAAAAAAAATCTTTCAGCTTCATGAGGTGCCTAAACATCAGTGCAACAAAACGTTTATAATTATCTATTCTTCCTCTGACCAAAACCACAAAGTCGTTCCTACTCGGAAGCAAAGGCAGACTCACTCGCAAGGTGGCGACTGTGGCAGTGGAATTGGCTTTGTGGACTGCTCCTTCACTGACGCTGCCATCCGACAGATTAGGTCCTGCCAGCTGCAGGAAGTTTGAAAAGAATACAGAACACAGGAGGGAAAGGAAAAAGAAACACACTTTAAATACACTCAGAAAGCAAAAATAAAAACTAACAAACCATACCAGAAACCAAATCAAACCAACAGTCAAAAAACACTATTTCTGCCAGAGAATAGCTTTATTTTGGTGACATACTATTAAGTAGAGATTATAAAACCTAACAATGTTATGGATACACTACCCATGAAAAAAACTTCACTTGAAGCTTCTGAGAATTTTTTCTTTAGGAAAGATACTTTCAATAGGATAGAACCAAAATAAGAGAGATCCATCTAAAAAGGAACAAATTCTTAGAAGAACACCTCTCAAAGAAGACAGAGGAAGTACTTGTTTCCACATCGTTTTTGGTTTTCAAAGTCCTTTTACAAAAGCAGTTAAATTGTGGAATATTATATTCAGGATAATAAAACATATTAGAGCAAGGTAGCTATATCCAGTACATACACAGTCTTTTCAGAAACTGTCTGTGCCACCAGTTCATAAATTTGGGCTCCATTGTCAGACATGGAGATGACGAATAAAGCTTTGTTATCTGGGAAAACAAGACAAAAATTACTCTAACAATATGACCCACAGAGGCTGGGAAAGATGTTTCTAGGGTCCTGGTATTATTCTGCATCTTAATCTAGGTAAAGGTTACACCTGATCACTTTGTAAACACACATTCACTTTGTAAAACTCATCAAACTGTAACTTAAAATTTGTGCAAATTATTGTATGTTAAACTATATATAATATACTTTAATAAAACAGAGATTATAAAAGCTAGCACTAATTCCACAGTAATTTATTAAAAACAAGTGTCAACGTATCTAAATTACTGAGCTATAAACACTATTGCTCTTTTTGCATTTATTCTGAATTGCCCTTTTGCTAAACAGTTAGTAACATCCAGCGCGTGTTGGAGAAAAGGGGTCATAAGTTTATCTTACCACTATGGAACTAACAAGTTTTAAAAGGGATCTCCTTACTAGTACAGTTAATATGTAACTTCCTAACTGAAACTGATTTTTAAAAACCTAAACCACACCTACTTCTTCAGTTTTTGCCTTTTCCCCACCATATCAAAAAATGAAACCTTTTCAACGGGATTACCTCCAATTCATTGTCTTCACTAGTGTCATCAATGATTTGAACATGACATAAAGACAAAAGTAATATGCAGAAATTTTTCAAATGCAGAAAATTATTCAGAGAATCTAAGCATCCTCAATAATTTGGGGGTATTCACGTCCTAAGCAGTAAATAAATTTCATTTAATCTGTATAAGAATAGAAAAGGAACAAAACTCTACGCCAGCCGTGCTACTTCAACGACACTGAGTATCTTATGCAACGTCACGGTGAACCTGGAGGTTAGCATCATTCAGCAGACATACTCGCCTGTTGCCACTTGTCGAACCAACACAGTATTCAACTTGATGACAGGGCTAAAGGTGTGTTTGCTATCACCTGTAGATGCCAGAATCTTACTATGACACCTTAACACCAGTCTATCGTCCTGCTTTTGTAACAATACAAGAATATCTTCCAGCAGCAAAGTGTATAGATCTAGAAATAAAAATGTAGGAGAGGTGATCAGGACAGAAACTGAGACGTGTTTTATAAACTTGATAACAATCTGACATCAAAAACTGATTTCTGTTAAATCTAGTAAATTTTAAAAATGTACTTGCTATTGTATTTTTTTAATTTCATTTTTAAATAATTCATCTTTAATGTATTACACCAAAGTGTCTGTTTGTGACTGACAAGAGATAAAAAACACTGGTTCTTCACCACAGATAGTTTGAGATACAGTGGTTTAAAGGAAGCTGAGACTCATTAGAATACAAGGATGGAGACAGGACTGAATCATGACAAAATTTTCTGCTTCATCCCCAAATGAGTATTTAACATGCTTCACATATAACAAAATAACATAAGCAGATCTTCTGTAAATGAGTAATAACACAAAGTACCACTGCTAATTGCTGTCACTGAAAAATGTGAACGGCTATCTCTTCTCTTTGGCATAAGGAAAACTTCCTATTCTTTTCCTTTCTCCACACTCCCCCAAACCAACAGACAGTACACCTACCAATAGTTTTATCTCTATTCACCTTCCAAACCAATGGCCCTTCGTGAATCATCTTCCTTTTTGTTAAATCCAAATTCTGCCAAAATAAAGAGAATTACACACAAATTATTTCCAAGCACTAAGTGAGATGATATTCCATTTAGTCTCCTTTCCAGAAATTCTTACTATAAAAGATACCATTTACATTCACTATTATTGATATCCGTCAACTACTGAAAATGGAGTAAAAATCAGGTTCAAGTAAGCTGCATAAAATTTTCTAGAAAGGAAAAAGCATCTTGCAGAAAAACATTCAGGAGTACTGTCTTCCAAATTTCACTCTAAACAGAGGTAATAGCTAATGAAAATGAAGCTGTAAATATTCAGCTACTAGATTCTCAACCCCTTCCTTATTTTTTCTATGAATAACTAACTAGATGAGGATGATGTATAGCTTATCTGTAAGAAGCCTCTGATCTAGGCTCTCATTCCAAAAAAAGTTCTAAGGAATAGCATTTCACAGAAGTCCAGGTAGTACTGAGGCTTGCTCTAAATATCAATAACTTAATAAGAGAATCATCTTTTAGCATAAGTAGCTCTAGAAAAATCTCATTCTCTGGAAGTTAAGGGGCTCAGCATATTAGCATGCTTTTTGATAAGCTCTTAAAATTAATAAATAAAAGTCTATTTTAACAGCCACCAAATAAATCTGCCAGAACAACCAGTGAAACAGTATAAGAAAGACTTAAAATCCTAAGTGACTCAATACAAAAGCCCCATGTACTAGAAGGGGCAATTAATAAATATTTTACTATCATTCCTGTAATGGTTTCAACTTTTATGCTTTTGAAGAGCTTCACAGAAAAATATTTATCTTCCTTTACTCAAAAATCTGGAAATTTCCCACAGTAAACAGCCTTACTCTTATTCAAACTACAGAACACAATAAAATTAATTTTAATAATAAGTAATGTTCCTTGGTCTCCTATAAATCCTTGTCACAGGAAGTTAGTTTCACATAAAATATTCCCCTACTGAAAGACTAAAGCAATCCTCACACAGACCAAGACATTTAAAAGGAAGAACAGAACCATAAATACAGACAATCTATGATGCAAGAACTCCTTCAGGTGATGTATGTTCCCACTGAGATGTTAATTACCTTCCAAGTCTTTAGCAAATTTTATGTTTTTAATTATGATTAGACCATCCCTTACCCTGAGCTCTTCAACATTTGGGTACTCTGACAACTTCAGATTGGAGGTATCAAGGCGACGCTGATAATCTTCTAAGCGCTGAAAATGAGACAGGAAACAGCTAAGGTTACTGCTTTGGATATCGACGACCTCCCTGTTCCTAGATCAAATGGACACTGTACCTGCATTCTGCTGAACTCTGCAACATCAGACACAACCGACAACTCACGCTTCCTTAAAACACTCCCTTCTGTTGGCTTTGGTGATATTACCCTCTCCTAACTTTCCTCCTACCTCGTTAGCTGTTCTTTTCCAATCTTCTTTTCAAACTCTCTGGCTGCTAACTAGCATATATTTACTTTCTAAATATGTAAATAATGTGCATGGCACAGAATTCAGAAGGTAATATAAGGCACACAATAAACAGTAAGTCTCCCTCTAACCCTGTCCTCTTGCCTTCCCAGCCCCAATTTTCCCTAAAGAAGAAACCTCTAATACCCATTTCTTGGGTAGCCTATGAGAAAAACTCTAAGAAAAAAGAATACATATGGAGGTAAGCACGCTTGGCTCTGTTGCGTGTAGGTATAGCTTTTAAAAAAGAACTATATGGTAACATAATACATTCATATGTGTATTACTCATTCAAAAGGTAATGCAATATATTCATATACACATTTCTCTCTCTCTCTCCCTGTGTGTGTGTGTGTGTGTGTGTGTGTGTGTTTATCAGTCATCAATATATCTTGGAGACTGTTCCACATTAGCACATAGAGAGAGAGTAGTCTATTTTTCCAGTGGCTGCATGGTATTCAACTCTGTGAATGAACTATAGTTTTTTTAACTACACCTTACTGATGGACATGTATATTAGAATGAATTTCTAGAGAAACAACTGTTGGACTGACTAAAGGGTACATTTTTCCCCAAGATTATAAAAATTTCCAAATATACAGCAAAGTCTGAATGTGTACAGTAAACACCCATATACCCACCATCTACATTCCACAACTAACATTTGCTACATTTGTTTTATCATATACCTATCCATCTATTCACCCCTCTATCTATCCATCAATCCAGCTTATATTTTGGACGTGTCTCAAAATGATATAACACACTTTATCTCTAAACATTTTAGCATGCATCTCATTAACAAGAGTTCAATATTTATCGACCGTTCTTTTTTTAAATTAAAATTTACATACAGTGAAATGTACACACTTTAAGTATACCTTTCCACCAGTTTTTACCAATGCATATGCCTGTGTAATCAAGCTCCTATCAAGATAGGAAATATGACCATTGATCACCTCAGAAGGCTCCCTCATACTTCTTCCTAGCCAATCTCTGTCCCCAGATCCCCAGTGACAACCATTTTTCTGATTTTTTCCACCATAAATTAGTTTAGCCTTAGAAATTCACATAAATAGAATTACATAGTTGTACTCTTTTGTGTCTGGTTTCTTTCACTCAGTATAATGTTTGTGAGAGTCATCCATTACTGCTAGTATTACTTTAGTTTATGACTATATTTACATTTGGTTTATGCTATAAACATTCCTGTACAAGTCTATGGGCACGTATCTACATTTCTCTTGGGTAAATCACCAGGAAGAGAATTGCTGGATCGAAGAATGGACGTGCGAATATGTACATTTTTAATTTAAGTATAAATTGCCGAATTGTCCTCTGGGGTTTTCATCATTTTACACTCCAAACAATACATTTGGAAGTTCCCATTTTTCTACAGCCTCACCAACAGAGTGAATGAATGAGCAAACAAGCAGCTAGAGATGCTCAAAAAAGCCAAATACAACTCTGATGTTCTATCCCAAATTAATCTGGACCCACCTACTACATGAATAGTTAACAAACATCCTGCCCTTCAATTATGTAATAACAGATTCCAGGTAACACTAATTTAATATTCTTATTCTCACTGTCATCCTGTGTCTTCTTGCTTTTTCCTTCTTACCTGCTTGTTTTCTGCCTCCTTAACAGCCTGATTTACATAATTTAAGATTTGACGACAGTGATCTGCAGCTTTCTTCACCTTCTCCCTTTCTGTTGGCCATTCTAAATACGGCAAAGAAATCCAAAATGTAAAATGGAGGAAATAAGAAAAGAATTTAAGTATATACATAAATGAGATACCACTTTATTTCAACAGTTATAAAAGCATAGTAAGACCCTGAATATTTTACTTATTTTAACTTTTATTTTTATTTATTTATTTTTTATTTTTGGTTGCGTTGGGTCTTCCTGGCTGTGCACGGGCTTTCCCTAGTTGCAGTGAGCGGGGGCTACTCTTCATTGCAGCGTGTGGGCTTCTCACTGCGGTGGCTTCTCTTGTTGCGGAGCACAGGCCCTAGGCGCACGGGCTTCAGTAGTTGTGGCACGTGGGCTCAGTAGTTGTGGCTCGCAGGCTCTAGAGCGCAGGCTCAGTAGTTGTGGCGCACGGGCTTAGCTGCTCCGTGGCACGTGGGATCTTCCCGGACCAGGGATCGAACCTGTGTCCCCTGCATTGGCAGGTGGATTCTTAACTACTGCGCCACCAGGGAAGTCCAAGACCTTGAATATTTTTATACCAGGCTAAAATCCTACAGCAGAATCTCAATTCAGGTAGTCTATGGACAGGTAAGACTTCTTATCATAGTACTTTAAGCATCAATACTAACCTTTAAAAAGAAACCAAATCCAAGGAGAGATGCTTTATATCAAGTATCAGGCCCACCCAAAGGAGTGGGTTTCATTCACATTGTAAGCTATATAAATGGGACCCCTTTCCCCCTATCAAAGACAGCCTACATGATTATGGACAGTGGACCCATTAAACAATATATTTTGAATGATAAAACAATTCAAAGTAACTCCAAAATATGTTTCTTTGAATTTGGTATTATATTAAAGAAAGAAAATAGTTTACAACATTTGTATTATTAAAAGAAGATGAACTTCACCAAAATGTGTTGAGATTATGTTGAGGTTCTATTTTGGTAAAGAATACCAAAATCAGAATATTCAAAATTACAATCCTCCAAACAATAGTCCAACTATACTGAATAAATATATTAAAGTATAAAAGTTAATGTGTATGAGTATTTTCAAATTCCCAGGCATAAGAAACAGGTGTTTGATTGCATAGAATTATTAATGAGAACTAAGTATAAGAGCCTAAAGCTCAATTGAGAAACTCAGATTCACTTCACGTTTCAAAACAGGAGAGTTGGAATGATATGCATCGGTTGGACTTAATGAAAGTATATATGTAGATACAAAACATCTCTGCAACCCAGTATAAGTCTTCTTCAAAGCAAATATGATATATGCTACAGGAAGTATTGGTAAGCTTTTTTGGCACACTTGATAGGCCATATGGTCTCAACTACTCAGCTCTGCTGCTGTATTACAAAAGCAGTCAGAGACAACATTTCAACAAGTGAGTATGGTTATGTTCCAATAAAACTTTATTTACAAAAATACATGGTGAGCCAGATTTAACCCATGATCCAGAGTCTGCTAAACCCTGTGCTAGCGCTATTAACAGAGTACATTAAATCAAACAGCCCAAAGAAGACTGGATTGAATCTTGTTAGAACATCTTGCCGTACTATTTGGAAATTCAATGTCCAGACACCAGGATGCTGTGAGAGATTATTCAACGGAATATGTGTTTTTGTTGTTGTTGTTCCTAAGCTCTTTAAGTTCAGTGAGAATGCTGTACCTGTGTATTTGGCAATATTATCCAATAGAAGAGGGTACTTAGTAAGCCTCTGCATTTGGGTGGGAATGATATCTTTCAGCTGCAGACGACGACACAGTGGATTACTCTCAGCATCCTAAAATTAAAGTCAAATAAGTGAATTTGTAATTCTTATTAGGACTATGATTACCTAACACGTACCACATATTCATCATGTAACTATCTACAGCAACACAGTTCTGGTTATTAAATCAAGACTTAAAACCTGCCAAGACATACCACTGCCACACTACACTTCTGCTTTCTCCTTTAATCACATAATGTTGCCTTTATCACTCAGCCAATGGCTTCTGTGTTATCTATTCAAGCAAAGACTGAGAGCATCCATAATCAACTCTAAGAACTGCTTTCTTGTGAAAAAAGTTTTATCTTCACGTATTAAAAAAATCTAGTTACATTTTTCAATGACTGGCATTCCTACCAAAAGCTAGTCAGTTAATTTGCTATCTGCCACTCCAAGTAGGCACAATAGATCACCAGTCTCGATATATCAGCTCAACTGTAATAGGGTTCTGTAAACTTTTCAGTGAAGTGCCAGACAGTGAATATTTTAGGCTCTGCACGCCATCCGTCTCTGTCACAACTATTCCACTCTGCTGTTTTAACACAAAGCAGCCACAGACAATACATAAAGGAATGAACTTGGCTATGTGTAGTGAAGAGTTCTAAGATGGCCTCCAAGATTCTCACTTTCTGGTGTACACACCATATAATCCCCCTCCCCCCTTGAGTGTGGACAGAACCTATGAATATGAGGGGTTATCACTCCTGTGATTAGGTGACTATCAGTTAACTCTGAGTCAATCAGAAAGGAGATTGTCGTAGGTGAGTCTGACTTAATCAGAGGAGCCTTTAAAGGAAAGCTCTGTCAGAGAGACACATTCCTACTGGCCTGGAGGAAAAGGACACATCCATCTTGTAAACTGCCTACAAGGGCCACGTAGCAAAGAGATTTGGGCATTCGCTAGGAGCTGAGAGCAGTTCCTAGTCAACAACAGCCAGAAGACAGGGCTCCCGGTTATAGTTACAAGGAAATGAATTCTGCTGACAACCAGTATAAGCTTAGAAGAGTGGCAGATGAGAATCGCAGCTGCAGGTGATACCTTGATTTCAGCCTGGTGAAAGCATGAAGAAAGGACACAGATAAACTATATCTGTACTCCTAAACTATAAAAGCTGTGACATAATACATTTGCATTAAGTTGCTACATTTGTGGTAATTTGTTATACAGCAATAAAAATATAAACTGTGTAAATACAGCTTTGTAAACTTTATTTACAAAAACAGGGAAGAGGCTGGATATGGCTGGTGGGCTATAGTTTACTGACCCTTGGTCTACACCAATATATACCCTAGTAAGCATGACTGCTTGTTACGCTCTTCCCTGGGCTTGATATAAGGCCATTCTGATGTTTTGACGGTATTATTTTAATAGTGTACATGGGCCATGTCCTGACAGTATCTCCATGGCAATGTGGACTTCTATGTCAAGTATTGTAATCCTGTCATATATTCTTTATTATTCACCATTCCAGTATCATCTTTATATTTTCCAGTAATTTAAGAGAAAATGTATGGCTTTAAAAACGTAAACACAGACATAATCCTTGTAAAAAATTTAGTCTTAGGATTCCCCTAGTTTGTTCCATAATTGATTAAAAATTTGCATTTCTTTTTTCTTACATGGCTCACTCAACTCACTTGCACAAAAGTCTGGAATCGAGAATCCTTTTTCTGACGAGACTTGATCATTTCCAGGGCAAAGGGTTGGTTACTGCAAAAGGTAGCAGCAGCATGTTTCAGCTTTTCCTCCCCGGGTCCACTGAACTGTGCCAAGAATGCAAAGAGCACAATAGAGAATGGGATACTGAGTCTATATGAGGCCAGGCAAGATGAGAGACAGCCACAATCCTTCCAATATTCCAATAAGTATCCTCAAGTGACAAGAAACAGAAATCTACACATTTTACGTGGATTATCAATGATTCTCCATTAAAAAGGGTCTGACCCTGACATATCCAGACCTTTCCTGATCATCACCCAATGTTTTCTTGCTTGTAGCCTCTACCATAACTTACTACTTTTTCAGTCTATTCCACTTCTAAATCAGATAGAAACAGTGACACTTGGGGGAATATGAGACACAAAATGCTTAAAGACTGGGATTAAATTTGATTTTCTTAGAACGTGACACCTTCACAAAAATTACTGTCTTACTGCTCTAGGAAGAAAATCCTTGGGATTCTAGCTTACTTTCTTACTGTGAAATCCGGGGCAGGTCATAACTTTTCTGGGTCACAACAAAATTAAATCACTGCTGCTTCACCTATGTAGAAGGTAGGGATCCATCCCTTGAATTTCTCTTGGGGAAGATTCATGAGCCTATGACCCTCTTTTACTAAAAAGTATACTTTTTACTGATATTTTTTATTTGTAAATTTAAGTTTGTATATGCCATGATTTTAAGGTTTCTTATAAGACACCTAACAAGTGCTTCACTCATAATAGGTATCCTTATAAGTACAGGTCGAATAAATGATTTTTAAAACCACCTTTATATTTGTAGTAATTGCTTTATGGTTTATAAAGAAGCTTTTCATAAAAATCTCCCATTTAAAGCCATATTTCCAAAAGTTTATACACGAAGGCATTTTGTAAAAAATCCTTTTGTAGGGCGTTTGTAGTTAAATTCAGACTATTTTTTCTTCAACTATGACACATACGAAGTGATATTTGAATAGGTTGCTCCAATGTTGTATTCTTATTCTATTATAAATATCACTCAACATATTTAGAGATGAGACTGGCAGCATTTTTGGTATGTTAGTCAATCCAGGTGTCACGCAATTACTAACAGTGGCTGTTTACAAAAGAAAATAACACTCTAGCCTTAAGCAGTTTTACAGTGGTTTTACTAGCAGCATAAGTATATATAAGGTGACCTCAAGGGACCAATATTGGAAAAATATTCTCCAAAACTATTTTTTAAAAAATAGAGTAGGGCTTCCCTGGTGGCGCGGTGGTTGAGAGTCCGCCTGCCGATGCAGGGGACACGGGTTCGTGTCCCCGTCTGGGAGGATCCCACATGCCGTGGAGCGGCTGGGCCCGTGAGCCATGGCCGCTGGGCCTGCGCGTCCGGAGTCTGTGCTCCGCAACGGGAGAGGCCGCAGCAGTCAGAGGCCCGCGTACCGCAAAAAAAAAAAAAAAAAGAAAAAAAAGAAAAAAAAAATAAGAGTAAATCTAGACACCTGTTTATGATTTTTGCTTTTAGTATTTCTGGCCAACACTTTGCCCTAAATTAACCCTTTGTACTTAGCAGCTACTAACCAAATTGGTTAGTCCATTCTGCTTTTCCTCAACATTTTATAGGCATATCACCTTGGTCAAGAATACAATTCTTTTTGAATGTTCTAAAATAAATTTGTGGTCCCACTTTTAAGAGGTATCTCCACTTTATTTTACCATGTAGTAGATTTATGCAGTCCAAAGGACTGTGGTAAGAGGACCAATGTACTTCTGTACCTTATTAATGATGAATCTCACTTGACACTTGGTGTTAAACATTATTTTTGTTAGATGCAAATTAAACTGCTTAGGAATCAAGACTGATATCGTTAAGTCCATATGACTTACAACTTTTTAATCCAAATGTAACAAGAAAATTGACGCTACGCTGTGCCATACTACGAGTTCTGTTTCAAGTTGAGTAGAGTGCTGCCAAGGCAACAGAACTCAGAGATCAAGAAACAAAACGAGTCCCACCATCACAGGGTAGCCACGGAATAAGCTGGATTTTTCAAGGAAGTTAAGTCTCCTTAATAACAATGATGCCAGCGTGGGCCTAAGGAGAAAATGCTTTGGAAAGTTCAGTAAATCCAAGATGAGACTGGATTATGATTCCCTGATCTTGTTCTACGTGTCAAGTGGCTAATGGCTAAGAAGAGTTCTACTAATAGATTAGGAGATTCTGAGTTACGGTCTCACCATCAATGAAAGGAGTAGGATCAAGATTGTTTTAGTCAACTTTCTAGTGTTTAATCATTGTAAAATTATCAATCATTGTAAAATTACCCAAATCTTGTGACATTTCCTCAGTCTACATATTGAAGTAAATATCAGTCGGCACAGCTAAACAGTTCTTGTTCAACCAGTGTTAAAATTTTGAGAACTACGTCACATATTTTACTATTATTCACAGCCTTAACTATAGTACTTTCTTTAAATGTCTGGATCAAACCCACTTTCCCCTAGGAAGATTTTCTGTATGTTCCAGTTCAGGTCTCCTTGCTATCTATTCCCATAATAACCTGTATTCTCCCCTTTTTGTAACACTAATCACACTTGAAATAACTAACGACTGTTTTTTAATTTTTTTTTTCCCATTGACTATAAGCTCCACTAGCGCAGGAGCCATATCTGTTTTGACTGCTACTGCATCCCCAGTACCTAGAACAGTGCTTGGCACGTAAGTATATATTATGGAGTATATACTGATAAAGAGTCAGCTGGAAAGATAAATACGATTTGACAAACAGCTACTATAGTCTCTGAACTCTTTCCTGGTACATAAGATTAAGTAATTTTCACCTTTCTACTTTTGTGATGGTAGTTCTGGATCTACAGTTGTCTAATGTTTTACAGTACAATTCTGAGATTTTGACAACAGAAGACAGTTAAAATTCTACATCAGTTAAATTATTTTTTATCAATATCCATGTTACTCTACATTCTTTTAAACACAAAGAACTAGTATCTTTAATTTGATGAGAAAAGAGCATGTAGTTGATTGGGCACTTATTAGAAGAATAAGTACGAATACACAGTTGGACCCCTTTTCATCTTTACATTAGCTTTGCAAAATGGATGAGTTTGCATACTTGGGAAGGTTAGCAACTTAACCTTGAATCTGATCAAGTGTCTGTGAAAATTTTTAAATTAAATAGCAAATCTCCTTACCCAAGTCAGCAAATCTTCCCCAATCTGATCAATAACAGATGTCTCATTCCTCTTTCGAACAGCCTTCATTTGCTCATTCAACCCAACTAAGGGAGAAAAAAAACAATGAAAAAAATTAAGCATACATTCATTTCAGGCTGAGATACTGGTAATACCACGAACATAAATTTTCAAAAAAAAAAAAAAAGGATTTTCAGAGTAGCATATAGCTGCTTCTGACGGCCTTACATATAAATCTGGACCCAATTCCTATAAACCTAAATGTTTTGAGTTCTAACTGAAAAACAGTTGCCAAAGCATAAAACAATGTGGAAACTAGCACATTATACAGAGTATAGGTGCATCAAATACACATTTAACCTCAAGACTCCATCTATAACCAACCGTGTTCGTAAAAAACAAAGTTCAATTGTACAGGTGACTCCGTCCACCGTTCCTCTCTAAATGTGTGTGTTCCCAGGCAATGGACATCATCATGCTTGAATGTGTCCGTGTACACTGGTGAGACCTAGAATCACCCACAAAGGAGCAAAAAGCAACCATTTGGTGGGAGGGTGTTGGTAGGTGGTGATGGCATCCTTGATGAAAGAAAGACTGAAAACTAAGGGTCTGGAGAAACAGTGACTTAAAAAGAGAGGAACTGATACTACTGCCTACAAAAGTCCAAGATAACTACAACCAGGGAAAGCCAGCAAGACAGATTTTTTAATGTATTCACTCAAGCATTCCAAGCAACAAAACAATAAAATAATTTAATTCCTGAAAATATTCCCACCATGGGATTATATGCTGTATATTACTATTTATAAGATATATTTATACATATATTATTATATAGAATATATTTTTTAAAAACATATATATTGTAATCAATAGGAAATTTCCAAGGGTAATTTTAACTATTCATGTGTTTCATCTCAGGCATTGACTTTAGGCCCTAAGTCCTGTGCTAACACTGTATAAAAAAGGCTGATGGGGGCGTGGGGTGGGGGTAAAGGGTTGGGGAGAAATTCAAAGATCCAATCATTTCTTTATGTTATGCTCACATTTAATTATATAATTTCAGGAAATCTAACACATGGATACATTTATAAGATTTTACTGTTATGGTCCCTTTACATATTCACAATCTTTTATCTATTAGAAATGTTAGGGGAAAAGATCAGAGTCAATTTCTCTTACTGTGAAGTTGAAGAATATCTTCTAAGTTTGAAAAAATTTTCCGTAGTTCTGAAGGTGACAGAATTCCTTCTCTGGAAACTCGCTGATAAAACACTTGATCTAGAACCTTCAATGTTCGAACATGAGCTCTTTCAGTGTAGAACAATTCTAAGCAGGAGAAAAAGGAAATATAAAACGTTGCCTTACTTAGAATGGGGTCAAACATAGGCTTTAGCTGAAATTAAGTAGCAAATGAGTTATACAATAATTATTTGTAGTTTTGAAAGGATATAGTATCTCTGAAGTCACTTCTTGATTACATTAAACTCTCCTACAGAGCTATAAATACTGGCAAATGAAAAATATCGTCAAAACTATTTTGTACTTAAAACTTAACAATGTACTCCAAAATCCGTTGGTTGGTAGAACCAACCGATCACAACTACAGCATTAGAAAACTGTTAAGCCCAAATAGCATACAGACTTTGAATTGAACCCTCTTCAGAAATAATAGCACTCTGTGTTACCTAATTTGCCTATAAACTCTTATTTCTGAGGCCAGACTTTATAATCTCACTATGTCCCAATGCTGCTAGAGACAGGAAGGATATTTATTCAAATCACAGCCTAAAGATAGTAGCAGGTACAGCTTCCATGTCATCTCTCTGTCACATATATGCTAGGATAAAATAAAGAACATGCACGAGGATAAAGGAAGACCTAGATTCTAGTTTTCTTCCAGTCACTTATCAGCTGTATGATCTTGACTAATTCAGCCACTCATCCTGAGCCTTAGCTTCCTCATTTACAATCTATGCATAAAAATAACTTAGCCTGAAAGTAAAGTGATGGGACAAATGTCTCAATGATTTTTCAAGTTTAAGATCTATAATGCTATGAATTTTAAATAACCTGAACACTAAATGCATTTTCCTTTTAAATTATCAATAAGAATCATATAATCATTTGCATTTTTAAGTTGGAAAGTTCAAGGATCATCGATCTATTAGTTTAATTTCCTCTCTGTTCAAAACAAAAGGCTAGCAGACACTTCGAAGCAAACTCCAAGGCTCAGGGGTTGGTTTAACTCTAATACAACTCAATGTATGTGAATAACAACAACAAAAACTAATTAAACTCACCATTAATTACTTCCTGTCTTTTGATCTCACAAGGCTTTAGTGCCAATAACACTTCTCGACTAACGAGCTGCTGCCAGTTGGGTGGATCTGTCTCTAAGTCATTTTCAAACTGTTCATCCTCACTTTGACTTTCTCCAAAAGCTATGCTGTCAAACCTAATGAAGAAAAAAATAATGGATTCTATTTGAGGATATCACATGGACAATAGCACAAGTCTTTACACTACAGTAAATCAGTCATATTTCTGAAGCACTGCTTAGCACAGAGAATGAAACATCATCCTCTTACAAAACGGCTTACATGTGTTATAAGTACGTCATCGTCTCCTACAAAACAGCTTATGTGTGTTATCAATACCTCTATAAATATCTTTTAAATAATTGTGTTTATTAAGAAATTTCTTTTATACTATCTAACAGATTTGTGTACAGGGTTTCTTTTCCTTTAAAACTAGGACTTTGGGGAGAAAAGATATATTTCTTAAAATATGCCCTATTGAAAGCTACTTTAGGAATACTTACTTTCGAAAGGGCTTTGGTGTCCCATGTTCAGTCACCCTAAAATGATGGAGAACAGAGAGTCAACACAAAAACAAAACAGAAATCAAGAAATTTATGACAAAGATGCTCAAAATTGTGTTAAACTACAGTGGCTGATAAATAATTCTGGATATTGCAATGATCTAGTATCAAATAAATTAAAAAACATTTCAGTACCTATCTAGTATTTACTACCAGTAAGTTCTACTTCTTCCCCCAAAAAACACATGGGGGAAAAAATGCTACAGAGTGTAGGCATACTATACAGTGAAAAACTTTTAAGCAATGTCCTAAACGCCCCTAAGATATCACTGAATTACCTTTCCACTTCCCATTCCTCCTCCTGCACTTGGTCTAATGGAGGAGGTGGGAAGTCAAAGATGGTACTGGGAGTACGAGGTGTGCCATCTAAGGAGTCTCCAGATGCTGGCGTTTCTCCAACTTGCTTTGATCCTGAAAAGACACAAGTCAGACATTCAGGTGGTGTTACTAAAGACAATGATTAAAAAAAAAAAAAAAGAATTAGTAACCCAGAAAGTTTCAACCTCACCCATAGCCAAATTCTCACTTAAACAATTGCAGGTTAGCTAGAAACAAAATTCTAATATAAAAATTTTAAATGCACTAAAAAATAAACAGGAAAATCATTTTTAAGCAGGTTTTAAAAAATCAACATAAGATATGGCAACAACTCAGAAGGGCATATGATAAGGAGAAACATTCTTTTACTTTATCCTTTTTTACCCCCAATGCCAATCTTTTTTATTCAAATTTTAGTTATTATGGGGGTCCACCTCCAAATAATAACCTCATAGTTCTTTTTCTTGACTTATTATATTTAGGAAATATCTATCTCTTCTTCCTCAGAGGATTTTGCTCACTTATACGCCCCATCTTCACCTCCCTCCCCTTTTTCTTCCCACTGTTTAATAACTATATTATTGTTCCTAGTTGGCTTATTCGTTATTCCCTAAGCTTAAATGATAGAATTATATATGTATCTTTTTTCCAACAAGGTGTTAGTATCTTAATTCTCCTCTATGTCAAATTAGGTATTTAGTGTCCATAACCTTCTCTTTAATTATATTTCTTTCCTTTACAACTAAATATTCTGTGCTTTGCCTATTAGGTTGATTCTAAAAGTCTGAAAACAAATAGTGTGCTTACATTATTATGACCATACACATATTGTAATACAACATATATATACATATTATTCATGCCAGGTTAAGAGGCATGTTAGTTAGGATTATGTTTTCTTTTCTACTGGTCCAACCACACAACTCCTAGGCCACTTGAAATAGAGTATTTATTACATTAAAGTCATATACTCGATCAATTACTTTAAGATTATGCCATTTTTTAAATTCTGCTTCATGTTCAAATCATGACAACTTTCTTGAACAATTCTGTTCTTCTTAGCATTTCTAAATGCCTTTCTTTTATTGCTGTCAAAGTAATATAATTTTACCAAGTCACAAACTTTTTCATCTGTTACTATAAACTGCTTAAAATCTCCTTTTCTCTTATCCCCTAGGTTCTTCTTGTGTTCCAATCTGGAACAGCTGTTCCCTTGGCCTGTGACACAACTATCATCCTAGAACTGCCCTTCACCACTTTCCTGGGTTGTTTCCACTGTTTCCTGGACCCCATGAGATTTTCTTTCTTAATTTTTCTCTCATTTTGCTGGAGTGTGTATCTTAAATTATCTTCAAGGAAAGGGTGCATTTCAGTTAAACTCTGAATCCTGGAGTATCTGAAAATGTCTTTATATCTTTCTTCATATTTGATGGATAGTTTGGATGGATAAAGAATTCTAAGTTCAATACCATTTTCTTTCAGCAAGTTGAAGGCATGGCTCCTTTGTATTCTAGCACCTAATGTTCTGAGAAATGTGACAGCATAATCTCCATTTTCTTTCTCTTGAAAGCTTTCAGGATTCTTTTTCTTTATCTCTGATGCACTGACATTTCCAAAGCTACTCTAGGCATGGGTCTTTTTTTAAAACATTATTACTCATTGTAGTTGGTTCCGGGTGAGCCCTTTCTGTTTGAAAGACATCTATTCTTTTTTTTTTTTTTTGTGGTACGTGGGCCTCTCACTGTTGTGGCCTCTCCCGTCGCGGAGCACAGGCTCCGGACGCGCAGGCTCAGCGGCCATGGCTCACGGGCCCAGCCGCTCTGCGGCATGTGGGATCTTCCCGGACCGGGGCACAAACCCGTGTCCCCTGCATCGGCAGGCGGACTCCCAACCACTGCGCCACCAGGGAAGCCCGAAAGACATCTATTCTTTTTCAGCCCTGGGAAGCCCTCTTCTGTCATTTCTCTAACTGCCTCTCCTCCAGTTCCTCTGCTGATGTTTTGTGAATCTCCGTGGTGGCTCTCTACATAATTCTTGTCTCTCCAATTTCTATCTCTTGATGTCTCTGATACAGATTCTGAAAATTTCCTTGACTTTATTTTTAGGGACTTCTTTTTTTTCTTCTTATTTAATTATTAGCAGCTGTGGTGGTCTGAAAATACGTCCACAAATTCTTTGCTACTCCTCCCTTCAGCAGTGGCACCTAATTTTTCTCTCCTTGAATGTGGGCTGGATTTAGTGACTTGCTTCTAACTTGCTGAAATAAGGGGGTATATCCATACAGACTAAGTCATATAGAAAAACACTGGGATTTCTTTCTTGCTCTCCTTTGGATCACTCTGGGAAAGTCAGCTACCACGTCAGGGAACACTCAAGCAGTTCCACGGAGAAGCCCATGTGGTGCGGAGCTGAGGCCTCCAGCAAGGAGCTAAGTCTCCCTGCCACCAGCCACCTGCGGAAGCACAGAAGGGGTCTCCTGGCCCCATTAAGCTTTCAGATGGCTGGTTGACATCCTGACTATAGCTTTATGAGAGACTCCAAGCCAGAACTGCCCAGCTAAGCTGCTCCTGAGTTCCTTACCCACCAAAAATGTGAAGTAGTAAATATTTTTTGTATTAAGCCATTAAGCTTTGGGGTAATTTATCACAAAGCAATTAATAACTAATAAAACAGTTATTATATGTAATAGTTACTAAAACATTTTGGTCTCTGCTCCCTTTTTATAACATCCTATTCTTGCTTTAGATATAATAAACTCTTTAATTTCTTCAAGAATACTATCTAATTTAGAGGTATTTTTATAAGTTCTTACTTATTGCCTAATTTATTTTCTGCTAGTGGCAGTTTTTGTGTTTATTTTGTATTTTCTTTTTTATGCTACTAATATGTTTGGCATTATGTATTATCTTAGGTCTGGACTCTAATAACTTTTGCCAACAGTGAGTAATGCTGTTCATATGTAAGAACAGAAGACTGGGCAGCTGACTTGGCTTTCCGTTCTGCTATGTGGAAGTAGGGCCATTTCAGCCGGAAGCTCCTCAGAGCAGGGTAAGCCCCCCGCGTGCCTATTGTCATGCTCCAGGTCCCCTAAAGTGAGCTCCAGGGCACTAATACCATGGAGGACTTAACTCCTTATACAATTCACTCAACTTGTATAACAAAGAGCATATTCATTTTCTTCTGATACAGGAATGACAGACTGCTTATATTCTACAATGTAAGGATCAGAAGCTGCTGACATAACTGTTTTGATTACAGACCTTCGATTAATTCATCATTTTCAGCTCTACTTCTCACTCATGTACTCCGTAACTTATGCCAACTCTGAGCCCAAAGTCTCTCCTGGGTTCTAATGGACAGACTGGCTCCCACCTTGGACTCCTTAAACGAACTACAGGCTCCGACTTCCTTTATGTTGTTTTATCCATCAAACCACTCTTGCCCACTTTCAATCTCCCCAAAATTTGTTGAAATCTCTTACTGAATGATAATACCTTTTCTTCCTCTACTTCTTTTCTCTTTATGATTTTTGTTTATTCATTACCTACCATGCTTTTATTTCAATGAGACATGAGAGCCATGAATTAATGCATTACTCAGTCCTACATCTTCAGAATTCCATATAAGACAGAACCTCCACACTTCTCTACAAATGTCACCCCTACTTCTTTGTCTTAAGTAAAAACTTTCGTATCCCATGGAAGGTAACCTCTTCTGCTACAGCCCTCTCAAACAGAGACTGATGTTTCAGTCATACACTGTGTACTGCAGGGTGGAGATGAGATAGAGACCCTTCTTTTTCCTCAGTACTACTTATAGACTATTATCTTACCTTCTTATAAAAATCCCTTGCTCTACTGAGGCTCTCACTCTCTGAATAATATCACATGTTCTCCCCCCACCAACAACCATCTAGCAACACTGAACCTTTGGCTGCTGGCTCACAGTTTTCCTCTCTGTGCTATTACCATATGCAGTGATCTCAAAGTCTGTGGTATAAAGGTATTCAGACCCTTGGTTCCTTGGTTCCTTACCCTCTTCATCTCTAGTAACCCCCTCTTTGCCACCTTGGTGACCACTCCCACAGATTTATCCTTGATCTTGTCATACCAGAAATTGAACTGCTTCCAAAATCACCAATACAGAGAGGCATTTCCTTCTCCAAATAAAACCACCTAATTCTTCCATATCACTTGCTTCAGAAACCCATTATAACAAGTATGAAGAAATATGGTAATAAGCTCTTTCCTCAATTATCTACAATTACTTCCTATCTTTCTTTACTTTTCAAATCCCCTTGCCCTTCTCACTAAATCCTAACTCTCAGCTAATAACCTTGCCCTTCACATACACCCCACATATCATCGCTTCTCTCCTTCTCAAAACTTTGTTCTATTAGATACATAGTCCAGCTCCCGCATTTTCAACCTCTTCCTCTCAACTGGCTTCCCCTTAGCATTAAAAACAAAAAACAACCCTGGTAATCTTAGATTTTTTTAAAAAAGTCTTCTTTAGATGCACCCTGCTCCCCGCATACACACATCTGCCTCTAACTTCTGACCAGTCCTCTCAACACTCCCCACGATTTGAAGTTTTTATTTGTATGACTTATCTTCCCAGAAGACTAAGCTGCATGGGGCAAGAATCTACATATTACTGTATGATAACATCTGGCACAGAGCTAATGCCTGACAGAGAAGTCCGTAATAAATATTTTTTGAATGGACAAGAACTCAAAATTACCATTCAGCACAGATTTGTCACTGGTTATATAATATTAAAATATTAAAACTAAAACTGGGATTCAGTCTTGATTTAAATAATCTGCCACTCTATTTCTCAGTATAGTTGTTTTAAAATCCTGATACTTAGCTAAGTTGAACTACAGCATTAGCTCACCCATATCATTCTCTTTCCCTCCTTCCTGGGAAAGAGTGGCCCCTGAAACCACGGAGGACATGGAATTGGCTGGCAGGTATCCAATGTCTGCTCCTTCACTTGTTAATCCACTCTGGCGCAACTTAGCAGAGTCCTGAGGTTCAGGACTCACAGATGAGGGTGTGGATATGTGCTTAGGGTGGCGCTGCTTCTGTAGTTCCATGGCTCTGCCAACTGAACAGAAAGCAATAGTTAATAATTCATGCTGCAAAACAGCTTAAAAAAAAAAGATGACAGAAAGAATCTAGAAAAATGTCTGGAACATGGTGGGCCCTAGAAAAATATAACATGAATTATTATACAGAGTGAGGGATAGATAGATAAACAGATCGATAGAAAGAAGGGAGGGAAAGGAAAGAAAGGAAGAAAGAAAGAGAAGGAAGGAAGGAGGTAGGAAAGAGAGAGCAAGAGAGAGAGAAAGAGAGAAAGGCAGGGGAAGGTGAAGGAGGATGAAGAGAAAAGGGTGGGAGATGGTAGAAGATGAGGTGGGTGAGAAGAGGCAGGAGAAGAAGGGTCATGAGAAAAGGAGCTGAAGAGAGCAACAGTGGGTGGGGGCAGAGGGGATGCCGAGAGCCGGAGATGGACACGTACGAAGCTGTATTCATTTGTAAGAGAGAAGATGAAGCCTTTTAGCTCTGTGAGCTCTTAGCAAGCCCCTAGCTTCTCGCTAACACTCATAACTTCATCATCACGACATGTCTCAGAGACCATGCAGAATAATCCCTATGCTGCCCATTACCACTGTTCACACCAGTCACCATGAGAAGCTAAAGACTCTCAGCTCATCATCCCCCATAACCTGGCACATGCCCACACAGCTTTGTACATCTCTAATCCTAAAATGCTTCCTTCCCCAATTCCTACAATTCCTCTTCTGTATCCCTTGGAACACATGGTCAGCATCTGTGAAACGCTCTGTTCTCCTCAACCTCTTCTCTAAAAATTTCCTTCATCTTCTCAGTGTTTCTCAGCAAGGGGCACCACTGACATTTTGAGTGAGAGTTCCTCATTGTGTGGGACATTCAGGTTCCCTGTATCACAATACCCCCCCCAACTCCAGCCCATGCCAATATTTTCACATGTGGTACCTGTCACCTTGAAGACCACTATATGAGCTAATTTCTCTCCCCACAGCAGCTCGCCCACCCCTACTTCTCCTGCAGCCCTCTCTAGGAGACTGCCTCTCCAACAGGCCTGAGGGTGGAGGGACATCAGGAAATAAAACACAATGAAGAGGTGGAAAAACTGCAGAAGTATGGAGTAAGTGAGTAACGTATGTATAAAGAGGTAAAACAAAGTATGGTGGAGAAATCCATGCACATCTTGTTTTATAAATTTAATAATCAGAATTTGACGGCAAACAAAATCAGAACAGGTAAGTAAATTATGTTATGGACAACTAATGGAATACTCTACTGACATTAAATAAGATGATTATGACAACTATGAAGTCACATGGGGCTTTAGTTCAGAAATCACATTGAATAGAAACAACGGAAGTTCAGTGGAAACATTTCTAGAACACCTTTTTCCAGCAACCCATTCTAGCTAAATGAGCCTAAATGTAAAGACGGCATGGAATGGTGGGAACGCAGCATTTTAAACTTCAACGTACTTGCACTGTTGTCATGACGGCTTGGTCTCCTTGGGGGTCCCAAGATGCTGGGGAATCCTCTTCGCTTCCCTTTTTCTTCGCCTTCCCTATCTTTCTTCATACTTTGCTAGAGTTGAGGTACAATCAAAAAGATAACAGATACGTAACAGAGTAGATTTCTTTTGCTGCTTTTAAACAGAAACTTTTTAAACATTCTAATGGTCAGCTGAAAGAAATTGGTTAAATGTAAATGAAAGACACACACAGGGCACTCATTAGAGGCTGGACACAGTACTATGTACACACCAAACTCAAGATGCCTTTTCAAACCCTTCAGAACTGACAATTTTGGAAAGTAAAAGGTAGGTTTATAGCACATTTACTGGGAGCCTGTTCTAAGTAATTCATTCATCTGTTGAACAATATTTACTAAGCTAATAATGTACGAAGGCACTATGCTAAAAGCTGGGGATACAATGAAGAAGGTCCTTATCTTCATCCAGATTTACAATCTAACAAAAAAGAAACCAAGCCATACATAATTACAAACACTGACAGGCACCATAAAAGAAAAGTATGAGGCCAGAACAGTTAGGGACAGCTCTCTGTATAAACTACTAGTTTCACTTTTCACACTGCCTAATAAATTAGTTTGTATGGCTGGATTTCTCACCAGATTTTGAGTTTCTTGAGAACAGGGACCACATCTTATTCCTATTGGCATGCTTAGCACTAATTTGCTGAAAAAGTAAATACTAAGAAGAAGGAAAGCACTGCAATCAAATGTAAAGAAGCATGGAGACCTTAACACACTATTATTATTCTAGTCTTACCTTGATTTTTGGAAGGAATCCAATCCGACCTCGCTTGTGCTCCAAATTTCGAGGTTCTTTCACTTTTACTCCCAAATGCTTCATGTACATGAGAATAACATATTGCATTGTTGAACTGAGGGAGAGAGGATTAAGTAAAATAAGACTTCTGGGAAGGGATGGTGGGTAGAATAAAGATATCAAATGACTTCCAAAACCCCAATGCTGAAATTCTTAGAATTCATCAAGTGAAAAATAAGGAGCTATCTATTCACTGTGAATAGTAAAGGATTCTACTCAAGATACTAGAATATTAGTCAAGTAAAATACAGGCCACCAGAGGGAGACAGTCTATATTTTTATGTTAAAAGAAATCAATCATAATTTAGGGCAGGAGACAAGATAGTTTCTCTTTTCCTTAAAATTCTAGGAAAAAAGTAGTTATATTACCTCTTATCTTCTTCTACAGCCTGAGCAGTCATTCTAAAAATAAAAACATTTAAAAATGAAATATTAAAGTTTAATAAAAGAGTTGTTATTAAACTCAGATAACTGAAACAGCAGCACAGAGCCAAATGCTTTGGGACCCACCCCAAATCTCTGTCACCTGGTATAAAACATCAGAAAAATTCTAATCCCTGAAGGAACCATATACTTTCCACACTCATGTCACCAACCGTAAATGTCTGATAGCAAGAAACATTTCCAAAGTCTGTGAATTGAAGCCAGTATAAGTATTCAACCTGTTTTTGATCAGTTAGAAATTTTACAGTTACTCATTTTACCAATACCCAGAAAAAGAAATACAAGAACGTCATCGAAAGTATCAGCATAAATGTAAAATTCCAGCTTCTCAAGTATTACGACAGAATAAACAGCTCCACATAGACAACCTGACCCCCCTTTTAAATCTGTTCTCTTGAAGCACAGTTAGCATCTTAGTAGAGAGGCTTTTCTACACGTATTTCTGTTACTTACAACACTTCTTCAATTTTGGCAACAATCTGCTCTGCACATGCCCGTTCCTTCTCCAGAGTTACCCGGTCCTTGTCTCTCTCTGCATCAATTTTAGTCAGTTCGCTTTCAGCCAACGTCAGCCCCATGCTACGTTTCTGTCTAAAGGGAATGGGAGAAATTTCCTGAGGTAGCCTAGAGAAAAACTATCTCCCTCTGGAGATGTTTCATCAGAGTTTCCATAGCTGTGAATTTCTAGCAACAGGCAAAATGTCACAGTTTTCTATTTGGGGGCCCATGTCACCTAGGACACTGGAGGAAGAAAATTCTAGAGGCAATCACTCAACAGGGCACATATCCTGAAGGACACACTTAGCACAGAGTACTAATACTAGGCACAATTCCTGAGAGCGTAAGGAATGGGGACTATGCGCTCTCAGTACCATGCCAACCTTTTGACTGCAGATGTGCATTAGGCTTTAGTAACAGTGCTAAAGACGATATGCTAAGCCAAGGACTTAATGTATAACCTTTTCCTACTTAAAAAGAAAATTAATTCAGAACAACCATATCAGCTTACCACCGAGCTTACCGAAAATCTTCCAAGTGCCTTTGAACTTCTGGGTGGACTCTTTCTTGCATAGTTTGGATATAGTGGCGATGTAGATCCTCAGGAATAAGCTCGGGTCTTCTTTTTTCTGCATAAATAGAAGAAGTCACCTGATCTAAGGCATATTTTTTGCATTATAACTGGCACTATTTGGTGCAAACTTAACTTGAAGTAAGACAAAGAGAAGTTCAATACATTTTATGTATTTCATCTCAGAATTCATCTTTCATTTACCCTTAAATGTATTATAGGCTTTTTCTCTGCTGTGAGTCATATCACCTACTAGTCACCACGTAACAGATAGAAACCTTAGGGAGGAGCTGAGCTACGTATCTACAGAGATGTAATTCTCCAGCATATTGGTGCTCCAGACTTACCTAGATCTACTGATATTTCATCAGGAACAGAAACTTTCAGGTGCTAAAACAAAAATGCAAACAAAAAGTGAAATAGTACTAAGAGTTTTTCAGGATGCATATAAGGACTTACACAAAATAAAGAGATACAACTTGAATATCTATTTTTACAAGAATATTCAGGTATAAGCTCATTTTTTGGGTTTCACCCGTCTAAATTTCATAGCTCTGGAATGTTCTATTGTTAAACTTGAAAATAAGCCTTTTTCCCAAGGATCATATTATAATGGAAACATCTACACTTGTTTTACTAGATGACTGAATGCTTCTGTGCCTTACTTATTCCTGTTGGCTTTAGTTTTCTAAAATGAATCAATATTGGCTTGGGCTTTCTAGAATCATTGGTTAAGATAATCAGTTATACATCATTTGAATCAATATAGGTAAAACCTCAACTATGTGTATATCATATGAAAAATTTACTCATATATAATGATGATTTTTATTTACTTTTTTGATATACTCACACTACAGACCATGATATTCCCAACCATTTTGCTATGTAAAGCTAAAGAACCCTCACAGTAATAGTCACACTCCCAATGAGAAAGTGTTGGATATCAATGTTGAGGCCTTAGAGTCTTAAATCTCTAGTTCTTCCATGTGTAGCTCTTACTCTTGAACTAAGACGACTGTGTCATAATTTACTTCTTCTTAGCTAGGATTTGTTGACATAATAACTGCAGTTTTTGGTCCCATTACCAGATAATTATCTCCTGTTAATTTGGGAAATGTCTTGGAAAAAAATTGTTTTGCATTTGGAGAAAATATATTAACTTCTTCGTGTTTACTTTGTATTATACACCTACTTAAGTCATATCCTTTCAGAATTTAAACAATTAACATGAGACCTGAAGTTTTACATTTGAAAATAAGTCACTGCTAAAAATTATGAGATCTCTAATATTTATTTGAAGAACAGTGAAATGGATTTCAAAGCTTTCTCTTTAACTGAAGTTGCCATAAAGTAGCTCAAATCAACTTTCTTCAAAGTATTTCTAGCACAAATGCAAAAAAGTATATGTTCATTTCTGTATGTGGGTATTTATATGAAATAAATATGACCTGTGGCATAAAATAATAATTAGCAAATTAATCATTTATCATTTTGATAAACTTATATAGATCACGAGCAGCAAAGTATAAAGTTCTGACTTAGCATGGAGCAAGCACTCTTAAGAAATGTGAAATACAAATAAACTGTCATTTCTTCATGAAAGAAAGTTACCTTAATAAATATATTGTATAATATTTTAAACAATGGCAGTGTAATCAGAACCCTACCTAATCCATTCAGTAACTATCTGAGTGACCACTCTGCCAGGATCTATTCAGTGCTGGTGAAATAGCAGTGAACAAACAGAACAAAAATATCTGCCCTGATGGAGCTTACATTTGGGGTAGAAGAGTAGGAATATAGACAAAAAATAAATTAAAAAAGAAAACATAAATTCTATAGACAAAAATAACACGGGAAAGGTGACAGAAAGTCGGGGGAGATGAAATTTTAAGTAAATTGGTCAGGGAATTCAGGCTTCACTGAGAAGGTAACTGTATTAAGCCATGTGTAGGGGTACAGGTAACCTTGCAAAAAACACAAAGAAAATGGGGCAAGTGCTGGAGGACGAAGTGGAGCCAAAATGTTTCTATGTGAGTCTGCATGCTAATATGAATGATTCAATAGAAAACAAAACAACTGATGATGCAGGAGAGAAGAACTGCTAGAATAACTAATCTTTAAGTAGGTATAAGAAAATACACTCTGGATAAACAGGGGAAGAGGTGGCCTTAGATAAAAGCAGAACAATCCCTATATAGCATCAGGAGAGAGGGCAGAGCATATGGTATGACAGAGGTAGGATGATATATCTGGTAGAAGTTATCTTCCGTGTAATTTAAATTTCTCAAAGAAACAGCAAGGTCATCAGTTGAGAAAGTGAGGAAGTGATGGAGAGTTTAAGAGAGAAAAGGTGTGAAACAGTCATCTAAGAGAAATGCAAATATGAAAGAACCAGGGACATGCAGCATGATTCTTCAAGAGGTATTAAGGGCTAACTGTTATTTACCCTATAGCAAGGCTAATAATAAAACATACTAGAGCAGAAGCAAGAAGAACTACAATCCTGCAGCCTGTGGAATGAAAACCACATTCACAGAAAGAGACAAAATGAAAAGGCAGAGGACTATGTACCAGACGAGGGAACAAGATAAAATCCCAGAAGAACAATTAAATTAAGTGGAGATAGGGAACTGACCAGAAAAAGAATTCAGAATAATGATAGTGAAGATGATCCAGGACCTCGGAAAAAGAATGGAGGCAAAGATCGAGAAGATGCAAGAAATGTTTAACAAAGACCTAGAAGAATTAAAGAACAAACACCTAGAAGAATTAAAGAACAAACAAACAGAGGTGAACAATACAATAACTGAAATGAAAAATACACTAGAAGGAATCAGTAGCAGAATAACTGAGGCAGAAGAACGGAAAAGTGACCTGGAAGACAGAATGGTGGAATTCACTGCTGTGGAACAGAATCAAGAAAAAAGAATGAAAAGAAGTGAAGACAGCCTAAGAGGCCTCTGGGACAACAATAAATGCACCAACATTCACATTATAGGGATCCCAGAAGGAGAAGAGAGAGAGACAAAGGACCCAAGAAAATATTTGAAGAGATTATAGTCGAAAACTTCCCTAACATGGGAAAGGAAATAGCCCCCCAAGTCCAGGAAGCTCAGAGAGTCCCAGGCAGGATAAACCCTAGGAGAAACATGCTGAGACACATAGTAATCAAACTGACAAAAATTAAAGACAAAGAAAAATTCTTAAAAGTAGCAGAGGAAAAACAGCAAATAACATACAGGGGAACGGGAGCTCCCATAAGGTTAACAGCTGATTTCTCAGCAGAAACTCTACAAGCCAGAAGGGAGTGGCACGATATATTGAAAGTGATGAAAGGGAAGAAGCTACAACCAAGATTACTCTACCCTGCAAGGATCTCATTCAGATTTGACAGAGAAATCAAAAGCTTTACAAAAAAAAAAAAGCTTTACATTTACAGACAAGCAAAAGCTAAGAGAATTCAGCACCATCAAACCAGCTCTACAAAAAATGCTAAAGGAACTTCTCTAAGTGCAAAACACAAGAGAAGAAAAGGAGCTACAAAAACAAACCCAAAACAATTAAGAAAATGGTAATAGGAACATACACGTCGATAGTTACCTTAAATGTGAATGGATTAAATGCTCCAACCAAAAAACACAGGCTCACTGAACGGATACAAAAATACGACCCATATATATGCTGTCTACAAGAGACCCACTTCAGACCTAGGGACACATACAGACTGAAAGTGAGGGGATGGAAAAAGATTTTCCGTGCAAATGGAAATCAAAAGAAAGCTGGAGTAGCAATACTTGTATCAGATAAAATACACTTTACAATAAAGAGTGTTATAAGAGACAAGGAAGGACACTACATAATGACCAAGGGATCAATCCAAGAAGAAGATCTAACAATTATAAATACATATGCACCCAACATAGGAGCACCTCAATACTTAAGGCAAATGCTAGCAGCTATAAAAGAGGAAATGGGCAATAACACATTAATAGTGGGGGACTTTAACAGCTCACTTACACCAATGGACAGACCATCCAGACAGAAAATTAATAAGGAAACACAAGCTTTAAATGACACAATAGACTAGACAGATTTAATTGATATTTACAGGACATTCCAGCTGAAAACAGCAGATTACACTTTCTTCTCAAGTGCACACAGAACATTCTCCAGGACAGATTACATCTTGGATCACAAATCAAGCCTCGGTAAATTTAAGAAAATTGAAATCATATCTAGCATCTTTTCTGACCAGAACGCTGTGAGATTAGAAATAAATTACAGGGAAAAAACGTAAAAGACACAAACACATGGAGCCTAAACAATACATTACTAAATAACCAAGAGATCACTGAAGAAATCAAAGGGGAAATCAAAAAATACCTAGAGACAAATGACAACAAAAACACGATGACCCAAAACCTATGGGATACAGCAAAAGCAGTTCTAAGAGGGAAGTTTATAGCAATATAATCCTACCTCAAGAAACAAGAAAAATTTCAAATAAACAATCTAACCTTACACCTAAAGGAACTAGAGAAAGAAGAACAAACAAAGTTAGTAGAAGGAAATAAAACATAAAGATCAGAGCAGAAATAAATGAAATAGAAACAAAGAAAACAATAGCAAAGATCAATAAGACTAAAAGCTGGTTCTTTGAGAAGGTAAACAAAATTGATAAACCTTTAGCCAGACTCATCAAGAAAAAGAGGGAGCGGACTCAAATCAATAAAATTAGAAATGAAAAAAGAAGAAGTTGTAACAGACACTGCAGAAATACAAAGCATCATAGAGACTACTACAGGCAACTCTATGCCAATAAAAGGGACAACCTGGAAGAAGCGGACAAATTCTTAGAAAGGTATAACCTTCCAAGACTGAACCAGAAAGAAATAGAAAATATGAACAGACCAATCACAAGTAATGAAATTAAAACTGTGATTAAATATCTCCCAACAAACAAAAGCCCAGGACCAGATAGCTTCACAGGCAAATTCTATCAAACATTTAGAGACGAGCTAACACCCATCCTTCTCTAACTCTTCCAAATAATTGCAGAGGAAGGAACACTCCCAAACTCATTCTACGAGGCCACTATCACCCTGATACCAAAACCAGACAGATACTACAAAAAAAGAAAATTACAGAAAAAACAAAAACATATTAGTTTAAAACCTTACTAAGATTTCTATTGGTAAAATAAAACACTACTATTATCTATTATCATTTACACTAGTAAGATCTTTTCCACCATTTTTCAGTTACCCTTGTGCCTCCAAACTTCAAAGAGGCCAACCAGAGCTCAATTATACAAATATTGCCCTTTCAACCCTAATATATATGTATATCATTTATGTTCTCTTTTTCACTCCCTCATCCTAAATATGCACATGTATAAACCCCAATATACATATATATCCCTTAAAACTTACTGTGAGAATTCATATGCCTACAACTAACTTAGAAATGATACAAAAATTATAGTCAAGAATAATCAGTAATTGAGATATAATATAGATGTCAGAAAGCACAATGAAGTCCAAAAACATGGGAGGGAAGACTAGAAGTAGGAGGCCAATACTTCAATGTACTAAAGCAAAGATTATAATATTAACTTGGTAACTTACTGCAGATCGATCCAGGAAGAACTGATGAAACTCAAGGAAGACACGACGAGTCTCCTTGGAATTGGTCTGTTTATACAGGTCTGAATAGAGATAACAGAGCTGTAGCAGAGAAAGAAATGGGGGAGAAATCATGAAAAATGTAATCTGCTGGATCCTCGTCGAGTAGGAATGCCTTGAACAAGTAGGTCACCATAAACAATGTAGTTATTACCATATAACCAAGTCTTATAAAAAAATAAATTAGTAACATTTTAATCATCTTTCGTATCTAATATGTTTAGAAAACTGAAAGAAGGTCCATCCACTCATCTTGCTGAAGTGAAAAGTTTTATGGTATATGAATCAATATAAGAACTCTGAATTGGTGAAATCATAAAATATATTACCAATGTTGCAGGGTCAAACTGTGAAACTACATGGTGTAAGAAAACAGCCAAGTGAGCAGGGCGAGATTTTAGCAGTTCAATGCTCTGGAAACAGCTGCACTGCCCATTGATCTAGAAAAAGAGGTAATTATACATCAATAATGTCAATATATAAATGCAAAATGTAATATCAGCTCAATTAAACGTAACCATCCAAATTTCACTTTAACCTACCCTAAAAAAATTCAAGATTTAAAAAAATGTCACTAGAATTTATTAGCAATACAGGCTATGGAATCTCCTCTTCTGAAAATAATCTCTTGGGAATAGGATGGAGGGAAGACCATCCTGGGAGAATAAAAGTCCAGAAGATGATTATCAAAGAGCTCACATGTCTACAAATCAGTATGCAAAAAAACAGGCTAATAACACTTCTAAAAATGCAATGGAAGGCTTTTTGCCTAATAACAAAATAGCTGTCTTCCTTTCGAGCTAATCGTAGAAATGGTGGTAGGAAAGGGAGCTGTATGATTTTAAATAAGACAACTCCTAGAATACTTGTATATTCCCAAACTACACTGAACACAGAAAACAGCAATAGTTAAACTTAAGGTAACCTAGAATCATATAAGTTAATCTAAACAAATAATACCAATTCTACACAATCTCTTTCAGAAAATACAAGAGGAGTAACACTTCTCAACTCATTCTAAGAGTTCAGCATTACCCAAGTATCAAAACCAAAGACATTATTAAAAAAAAACACAAAAAACTACAGACTAATATCCTCCATAAGCACAGATGCAAAAATCCTCAGCAAAATAATAGTTAATTGAATCCAACATTATTATGAAAAGGAAAATACTTATGACCAACTGTGGTTTATCCCAGGAATACAAAGCTGTTTCAAAATGCTCATAATATCAATTAATGTAATTTACCATATTGAGACTAAATTTAAAAAAACAACACATGATCATCTCAGTCATTCAACAAAAGTCAACATCCATTCATGATAAAAACTCTTACTAAACTAGGAATAGAAGGAAACTTTCTCAATTAAAAAAAACAGTATCTACAAAAAACCTACAGCTAACATCATACTTAATAATAAATGACTGAATGCTTTCTTCCTAAGATCAGGAATAAGACAAGGATGTCCTGTCTCACCACACCGATTCAACCTCATACTGGAAATCCTAACTAGTACAATAAAGGTAAGAGCAAGAAATAAAAGATAAAACAGATTGGAAACAAGGAAATAAAAATTGTCTCTGTTTGTGGTTGTCTATGTAGAAAATCCTAAAAAGTTACTTTAAAAAGCTCTTAGAAGTAGTGAGTTTACTAACAAGATCATGGGATACAAGGACAAGAATAAAGCCAATCATATTCCTATATACCATCAATAAACAACTGGAATTTGAAATTTTAAAAAAAATTTATAATAACATACCCCTCTCCCAAGATGAGATACTTAGGTATAAATCAATGACTTCTTATCAGCTTCAAAAGCAAAGCCATTTCTATTGGTCAAAGCTAAAATAAGCAATTAACCTGGGTAATTAGCCAATTAATTTATCTTAGTTTTAAGATTTTAGCTTCAAATCCTTATAAATATAATTTCAGTCTCCAGAAAGTGTTCATTTTTGCAAGAAATCAAACATCTCAGAGAATTAATAATTTGTTTTTTAGAAAAAAAGTCATCACCTGTTCATGTTCAGTACCAAAGTCATCATCCTCTGCTCCAATAATATGAGGTGCTATACGGGTAGAGGGACTCCCAATAAGTGATTGAGTGTCCTGGTAACATTCAGAGAAAAGGAACAGAAAAATTATCCAGTGGTCAATTTCAGAGACAGGATAAAGCCAAACCATCACAAAGACATGGTTCACTAAACTGACTGGATTTCTTTTTATTTATTTTCTTTAGGTACTTTATTTTCAAAGTGGTTCTCAAATTTTCCAGTGTTGATTGTTTCTTGGGGGCGGGGGGCGGGGGAGAACATTTCCCCTGGAAATAATAAACACCCTTTGCTTACTATACCCTTGGTTATCTGATTCTAATCCCTCTCTGTATACTTCATTTATTATTTCATACATATCTAGACCTTGTTATAGAAAGAAATAAAGCTGGCTTACATAAATAGTTAACAATTTTTAAAAGTTAGTTTAAAAGTGAATGAAGACAACAGGACAAAGGAAAAATGAGAATAGAAGTAAGTTTAGCAGAGAGGTTAATACAAAAATTTCTATTAAGGTCATATAATTGAAAGCTGTCACTGAACCTTATTTTTTCATTTAAAGTTCATTTTCATAAGTACATAATGCAGGGTTTTCAATCCCGGTACTGTTGACGTTTTGGGCCAGATAATTCTTTGTTGTGGAGGCTGTCATATGCATTGTAAAATGTGTAGCAGCATCCTTGGCTTCTCCCCACCCACTAGATGCCAGGAGCAGCCTCCCAGTCATGACAATCAAAAATGTTTCCAGACATTGCCAAATGCCAAATGTCCCCCAAAGGACAAAATCACTCCCAGTTGAAAATCACTGCCATAATGCAATAAAATGTTCAAGTAATCACACAAACACTGCTATAGAAACAATGACAACAAGACTGTAAAAATAAATTGTAGGTCGGTAGATCTCACTCCGGTGCAATAGCTCATCTATGTGTCAATTCACTTACAAATTTGGATTTCACATGAAAAAGGCAGCGGTGGAACATTACTGTATAGTGCAAAAAATAAGGGATATTTGAATACTACCAACACTGAAATCAGAGACCATACAGTATTAAGAGAAATAGAAAATTTGGAACAAATATGAAAAAAATGAGTTTGGCTGAAATATGACAGCAGTTGAATGCTGTACGATCTGGATTTGAGCGAAGAGAGTGAGACTCTCTTTGATAGTGACTTGGAAGTTATCTGCACAGTAGTTACAGTTGAAACTATATACATGGACCAACAAGTTATAAATTAAGTGAATAACACATAGCTGTAGTTTTTCTTCCTTAAGTGTGTTGCAACTCTATGTATTTGCATTTCCTGAACTTGATTCCGCCCTTTTTACTCTTGTTTTTTAAACCATAAGCCTTTAATAATTTTTTTAAAAAATCAGGTAAAACAACAGAAATTTGTTTAGAGTATCAGTGAGACAACTTTTTATTTTGTCTTTGTTTATTTTGATGTGATACTTCTGATTTTTCAACAGTCCTTATGTTGCTAATAATAGATGAATCATAATATGCTGTTAAATCTTTTTACTATAAAACCTTATACAAGTCCTAATTAAAAAATAAACTCAGAATGCTAAAAGTATTCAATTAAGAAGATGCAAGATCTAGCAATTCCATTCTGAGTATACACCCAAAAGAACTGAACGGAAGAACTTGAACAGATATTTATTTGTACATCCATGTTCAGAGTAACATGATTCACAACAGCCAAAAGGTGGAAACAACCCAAGTGTTCACTGATGAATGAATGGATAAACAAAATGTGGTATAAACACAAAATGGATTATTATTCAGCCTTAAAAAGGAAGGAAATTCTGATACATGCTAAATCACTGATGAGCACTGAAGACATTATGCTTAGTGAAATAAGCTGGTCACAGAAGGACACATATTGTATGATTCTACTCCTAGTCAAATTCAAAGAGACAGAAAGTAGAATGATGGTTGCCAGGAGCTGAACGGAGAGGATAATGGGGAGTTAGTGTTTAGTGGACACCAAGTTTCAGTCGGGAAAGATGAAAAAGTTCTAGAGATAGATGTGGTGATGGCTGCACAATGATGTGAATGTAACAATGCCGATGAACTTAAAAAAGGTTAAAATAGTATATTTTATGATATGTGCACTTTATTATAAAAAAAATTTAACCACCTAATATTACTAACTATAGAGTAGCTCTCCATTTACCAAATCTTTATTAAGTTCCTTTAATAAGTTTAAGCTTTTGCTCCAAAAAATACACACACACACACACACACACACACACACACATATCAGATATCTCTGTCACTTAAGTATAAGGAAAGCTAAAGAAAACATTATCATTTCATGGAGTTCATACTCACAGTGTCCTGAATTACTTCACTTTTCTCTGGGTTTTCCTCTAGATAAATCCTCTCTTTCAGGCCACTCTTGGGACTCTAACGAGAAAAAAAAAAAAAGACATTCGTTTCATTTCGATAGGCTCACCAAAGGAGATAAAGAAAAATTGTGTGAAAGAATAATGTTCTGAATTTCATATTTGTGTTTGAAACTACTGAATATCTTTCATATAATACTTGGCTCTGCTACTTTTTACGTGACTTTGGCAAGTCACTTATTCTCTTAGCTTTTTAGTTTTATGTTGATAAAACAATATAGAATAGTTTTATTTCATCTTTAGGCCTGAGGGTTTATTTCTATCAAATAACTCTAACCAGATATATTATATATCACAAATTCATTATATCAGGGCTTCCCTGGTGGCACAGTGGTTAAGAATCTGTCTGCCAATGCAGGGGACACAGGTTTGAGCCCTGGTCTGGGAAGATCCCACATGCCATGGAGCAACTAAGCCCGTGTGCCACAACTACTGAGCCTGCGAGCCACAACTACTGAAGACCGCATGCCTAGAGCCCACGCTCCGCAACAAGAGAAGCCACTGCAATGAGAAGCCCACGCACCACAACGAAGAGGAGCCCACACTTGCTACAACTAGAGAGAACCCGTGCGTAGCAACGAAGACCCAACACAGCCAAAAAAAAAAAAAAAAAAAGTTCTTCATGTCAAAATCAAACTGTATATTTATCCATTTCCTCTAAACCTTTCTGCCCCAAACTATTCTTTCTAACCAAGTTAAAAGCATTTTGGCCTATTTATATGAATGAAAATAAGCTTCTATTTTTCTGTTACTACCTCATGTAAACTGATCTACGGATTTTTATAAACTTTACATGGTATGTTGGGGATGACCTAATGTAAAATACAAACTATATGATACACAGAACTTCAATTTTGGGGGGGATGAAGAACACCCCAAGCAATGGGAGCCATTCTTCAGAGCAGCTGAAAATGAGATACAAGAGATTTTTGTGTGAATGCCTATACGGAAGATATATGCTACCTATACACATGCCTAGATACCACAAGATAGAGAAAACAGTAGTTTCAAATATAAGCCCCACCTGGGAGAAATGGATGACTCTGGGTCAAGAGATATAAAAGATAAAGTGAGAATAATTTTGTCACACCAAAATGAAAGAAAGCTATGTTACTGGGGAGTCATGTCAAAAGAACATAGAAGACAAATTGAGGGAACTACCACCAGCCCAAAAAAGGGGACAATTTAATAAGTATCAAAAAGAATAATGACTGCAATGGACTGAAATGCAATAAGCAAATATGTTAAAAATCTATAAATTCAAAATATTACACAGGTACACACATGTGGGCACACATCCCACATTAGTGACCTTTGGAGTATGTTAGGGCATCAACTCTTCTGAAAACATACATAAAGGAAAATAATCAAATGTTTATATATAAGCTATATTTTAGGGTAACTTAAAACTAGTAAGGGAAAATTCTTCTTTATAAAATAATTCCATCTAATAAATATAGAACGACAGACAATATTATATTATCATTTTGAAACCTCTAATTAAATAATGGATGCAGGCATTTTGCTATCAATGGCAGGTAAAAACATTAGATAAAAGCTTAATGGAGAAATTTATAATGAAGGAATCATGCTGACATCATCTGAACACCTTATACAAACTTAACAATCACGAAGAGACAACCAGACATTCTCCTCCTGATGTGATATAACAGGATATACACAGTACCACCCATGAATTGTTCTTGCCAAACAACAACTCTCAAACGTTAATCTGTTCAAGACTCTAGATCTTACTACCAATTTTCAGCAAATATATACTCAAGGAACATGCTAAACAACACCATGAAGATACAATTAGAATGTGGGTGGTTTTACTGGACATGTGACCCAGTTTAACAACAACAACAACAAAACAGCAAAAAAAAATAAGAGGAGGGAACTATTATAACTTAAGAGACTTATCAACCAAAGGCTGAAGACGTTGACTGGATCCTGATTCAAATAAACCCACTGACAAAAGATCATTATAAGACTACTGGGGTAGTCAAAGTGCATATTAAGAAAATATTAATTAAGATTTGATAATGGTATTATGGCTATCATTTCTTTGTCTTCTTTTCTCTTAAAGATGCATATTAATGAAATAATGTCTTAGATTTCCTTAAAAATAATCCAGCATTTGGAGGGTTATGAGGAATGAGGGAAGACAGACACAAACAAGTCTGAGCACTTGTTGATGAGTGCTGAGCTGGATGATTAGGTACATGAGGGGGATCATTAGCTTAGTCTATTTTTGAATAGGTTTGAAATTCCTGAAAATAATTTTTAAAAAGTCAGGTGCAAACTGAAAATCAGAGAGGCAGATGTTCTAAGTTTGAGATGATGATTTGTGATCAGGTTGCTTCTCTTGTGAGAACCAGAAATGTGGCTATTCTTTAAAGCCTTCTCTGAGGTGATCAAAAGCAGGGAATTTTACAATGATAATGATATCACAAACACCAGAAAGAGATTATTTTATAAAAAAAGGAGAAGAAAATTGAAAAAAAAAATTAAAAGCACTGATCGGTTCCTACAATCTTAATACAGTACAACTGAAACAAACGTGGAAATCCATAAGCTAAAAGCAGCACATCTCTAGCTTCAAAAAGACACCTGTAGGAATTACACGAGTTTGTTAGGTGTTCAGCGAATATCCTAGTTTGCACCATATCATCTCTCACCTGGATTTCCACAACATCCACGTATTTGGCCTCAACTTCCTCAAGATTACAATGAAAGTTAAAAAGAATATCTGTAAAGCATTAGGTACAACCGCTGTCACAAAGTAGGTATTCAATATATGGTGACAATTTATCAGCCATTTAACACACATTTGTTAAGTTCCTCTTAAGCCAAGCAGTCTTCTTTTGCTGATCTCCCTGTCTCTTTACTCCAATTCATTTTCCACACTGACATGTTTCTGACTGTGCCTCTCTTCTGCATGCATGATGAAGCCCAAACTCTTTACTCATTCATTCTGTTGTTCAAATACCAATTAAACACCAATCATGTGTCAAACAGTCTTAATTCGCTGGAATGCCTGTTCCTACACTTGCCAATTCACTCTGTATTTCATAAAGTTATATTTCTAAGCCACGGATTTTATTGTTAACATTTCTCTAAATACAAGATAAAATTCAAAATTTTCATTTGAATCACTTGTTCTGAATTCCTACAATCTGCCAGTCTTTGTAGACATAAAGTCAAATATGATGGGTGCTTGCCTCTCAAGAAACTTTCCATCTAATGGTAGAGACAAGCCATGAAAACAGAGAGGAGAGCCAGCACTAAATCAAAAAGGAAAAATGTGAGGATTCCCAAAAGCAGTACTGCTAGAACAAGTTATAACTTGGACTCAAGGCTGAAGGCTTTGCTTCTAAGATCGATTCCAGCCATTTCATCTATAATCCTAGTACACCTATAAAATTTTCACTGCTCTCCCCAAATGTTATGCATTTGCATACCTTGGAGTCTCTGAGTACTGGTATTTTGAAACGAGGTAGAGGCAGATCACTTATTAGCTGGGTAAGTTTGGCAAGTTAGCTAACTCACTTTGGCCTCAGTTATTTCTTTTGTTAAGCTGTGATAACAACACTACTACTTCATAAGGCTGTTCTGAGAATTAACTAAGATAAAAAATATATAACACATATTACAGCTTATGGTATATATGCCCAATAAACGTAAACTACTATAACTGTTTTCTTGAGTCAAAATTGAAATCTTTCATTAAGACAGCCTAAATCATAAGATTCCTATCAACATCTTTCAAAAAATAAAAAAAATCCTCAAATTTTCCTTGCATGAGGAACTGAGTCACTGAGCATTAAGCCTCAAAAGATCTCCTAAATGATGGCTTAGACCAGTGGCTTTCTTTTTTTTTTTTACAACCTCCAATAAGAGAAATTGCACACTGCTAACCAGCATGTGCCCACATGCATACACACACACACTGATACATGTGTACATATACACACGTGTGTATATATGTGTGTGTACAACAAAAGTCAAAAAAGTAACACTTAGCTCTTCTACATGAAAAGTACTACTTACTTCCTATCCTATTATTTTTTTAAAATGCTGGCCCCAACCCACTAAACTGATCTTATGGCCCACATTGGGAAGAAAAAAAACCTGATTTAGATTACTTTCCTCATCACTTTTAAAGAGGGTGATCTATTTTTAATTCGTTATTCCTATTATTGCACACTACTTACAAAGTATTGCTGAGTAGGTAACACTGAACTTAGCTTTTAAGTATTCATATAACTATGGTGCTACATCATATTCAGCTTAAAATACTTTCTGATCATCTTCTTAACAAAAATCCACGTACATCTGGTAATTTCTGGGTTAATCGAGAAAGCATTACTAAACATGGGCTATTAACTAAAGTCTACCTAAGAGGACTAAGGCTTTTCCTCTTTGTAATGGCAAAGTGCCCCATGATTCAAGACTGAGTCACTCTGACCACAAATGGAATATTAACATGCTCTTAAAGATATCAACAGTTGGCCTCTCGGTTCAGTAAGAAAGCACTGGCATTATTAACTTCTCTACCCACAAATAAGATGCCTGCTGGGAAATTCCATCTCCTCAAAAGAAACATTTGGCAATGGTGTCCAAGGGAAAAAGTGAAGTCTGGAATTAAAAGCTCATATACAACGGTATCCAGAATTTCTGTTCATCAAATTGCTATATTAAAGATGGTGGCAATAAAAAGTAAGTAATAAGAAAACACCTGTAGCTCACAAAACTTACAATCAAATCGAGAAAGAGGCTGTAGAGAAAAATACAAGAAGATAAAGGTGTAGAACACTTACATCTGCACTTTCACTACTGGGCCGAGAAGCATCTCCACTGCCATAGTCAATTCTGCCTAGTCCATCACCAGGATCTGCTTCTATTTCACTGACTGCTAGCCCATCGCCTAATGGCTTGGAGGATGTAACTGCAGCTCCATCCTAAAACAGATCAAGCACACACACACACAAACACACACACACACACACATTAAAAACAAACAACAAAAAACCCTTTCATTATGGACTGTATAAAGAAACAGAGTTGCACTGGAACCTCAATGGAGACTGTTTAAATTCACCCAGTTTGATGTAATCAAGAATGCTAAAAGCTCTAAAAGTCAAAAGCGTAAATGACTACTAATTCTGGGGTTCTCAAATGGCATGACCTTAAAGACAGGGAAAGTGGTATTTCAGTAAAGAGAATAAAATCTCAAACTTCAAATAAAGCAAAAAGATAAAACAGTTTAACTTATATAATTTATATTCCCTGCCCTTTAGTAAAGATTATGACACTATAACTTGTGGTTAACTGCCTTCCAACACTTTAGAATTTCAATAAATTGCCAATTCTGGGACACAGTGCTATACCGTAAATTATTATAAGCTTTTAAATCAGGAACAACAGTTTTACTATTCAAACAGAGTAAGATTGTTGTCTTTGCTCAGTAATAACCACAACATAAACTGTCGATATTACTGAGGCGGAATACTCAAAACTTCATATAGCTAATGGGATTAAAAGTAACAACAACAACAAAAATGTGTCATGAAAAGTACACTGAACCAGGAAGTCGGGATGCCTTACAAATGTGTGACCTTGTTTGAGTCACTTAACCAATTTAGGCCCTAGTTTTCTCAACCATTGCATGATTTTTTTTTAACTTTAAAATGAGCAGATTAGGATAGATGATTTCAAAGAATCCTTTCAGTTCTGTGAACCTACAGACCTAACTCATGAAGAATAACAAGTAAGCAGCTTTCACTCATTTCTCCATATCCCCAATCTAAATATTATAGAACATAAATCTGGTTGATGTATAAATGCTAAGCTATTTTTCTAGTGAGACTACCATCTTCAAAACAAAACATACCTATATAGCAGGTCTATTGAAATCTATTTTAAAATTAGAATAAAAATAGTTATTAATATGAATGTGCTTTGAATTCATCAGACTGGGTTTAAATACCAGTTCCATCACGTTTGAGCTACATGACCTCAGACAAGTTATTTAATTTCTCTGAGTTTCTCTAAGTGTTTATGTAAAATGGGGGGAAACAACAGTAACATCTAATCTCAAAGGGTGTTGTGCAGATTAAATAAGAAAAATTGTACGTCCCTACTTAAAAACATAACTGCTGTTCTGTTTTACAATGGCAGAATACATCTCAAAAATGTAAATATATGTATCTAAATATATTTTTGTAATTTGTGATATCAAAGCAAAAACACTCAATTCTTTCTAAAATTACTGTGGAACAAAGAAGCATCGTATCATGAGCAAGCAAACAATGAGAAGCCCACATTTCTTTTAGTTAATCATTATTTCTGTAACATCCAACACAGGACCTCCTGTTGGCCTATGCTAGAAAAAATAACTTTAAAAAAAGGCAACTGCAACACTCTCTGACACATTCCCAGAAGAAAATTCTCCTGCAAAAGGTTGGGTAGCACTTTTAATAGCGATGCTACCTGAGCAGAGCCTGTGGCTTTGGATAACTGCTCTTGCAGTTGAGGAATGTGTTTCTTGGCCTCTTGGATCTCTTTTAGCAATCTTTGGGCAGGTGTTCGGCTGTAATCTTCCTGCAATAACTGAAAAGTTATAAAAATATTTCAAGAATTAATTACTTATGTCAAGAAAATCTTTAAAAGTCTATTCTTAATCAATAAAATAGCTGATGGCGTTGATTACAATAGTGCTTAATTATGATTATAATAAATACCAACTCAACTATGCCCACTCACATTTTTACTGGCCTATAAAACAGCCCCATTTCTAACTTAGTACCTGTAGCCGTTCCTGTTCTTTCTGTAACATTTTTCTCAGAATTTCTACTTTCTGGTTATGAACCACATTGTTTTCCTCCTAGAAAAAGATAAAAAAACAAACAAAAAGACAAGAACCAATACAAGGAAAGTGAAACTCAGTATCGAAAATGAGTCATACAATGTTACATCTCAGCTCCAATTTTCAATACCTATCAGGATTTTCTTATTTCTGGTGGTTATGAAGACAAACTTTTAAACATGACACTTAAAGATAAAAGGTTACAGGGAAATGTCAACTCTTCTATTTCACTTTTGCTAAACTAGGTTCAAAAAACATTAAATATTGATATTAGTTGAAGAAATGAAGTTGCCTTAAGTATAAGACTAATATCTTGGGCTTCCCTGGTGGCATAGTGGTTAAGAATCTGCCTGCCAATGCAGGGGACACAGGTTCGAGACCTGGTCCACGAAGATCCCATATGCCACAGAGCAACTAAGCCCATGTGCCACAACTGCTGAGCCTGTGCTCTACAGCCCGTGAGCCACAACTACTGAGCCCACGTGCCACAACTACTGAAGCCTGCGCGCCTAGAGCCCGTGCTCGGAATGAGAAGCCACCACAATGAGAAGCCTGCGCACCGCAACGAAGAGTAGTCCCCACTCACTGCAACTAGAGAAAGCCCAAGCACAGCAACAAAGACCCAACGGAGAAAAAAAATAATAAATAAATATTTTTTTAAAAAGAAAGAAAAAAAGAATAATATCTTACACTTTCCCTCCTTTGGATTTTTACTATCAACCCCCATGCATGGTTCAAATTCCCAGTATTTCCTACCTGAAGTATTAAGACAGATCACTAATTCATCTCCTGTCATTTCTCCTTGTTTTACAACCCTATAATATTTTATCAAATAAGTCTTCCTAAAATCCTGTTATAATCACATCACTCTCTTCCTCAAAAAATTTGTAATATATTCTTACTGCCCATTCAGTTACTTGTAAATTGGCCTCGTAGTTGTGACTTTTCAAAATAAATAGTCTTACTTTTTTCTCATCTCTTACTTCATAAATCTTTAACGGGCAACCAACCAAACAAGAGTCCTGGCTATTTCCCCAAAATACTTGATGCTTTCTTGGCTCTTTACCTCTGTTAATCCTGCTTCCTCTACCTGGGTTGCCTTCTTCCCCACTGCCACCATTAGGATGTTACCTGTTTTTTAAGGCTCAATTCAAATAATAGCTTTCCATAAAGTTGTTCCTTATCACAACTGGATGTGCTTTCTCCCTCCTTTGAAATCTCATAGAACTTAATATTTTCCTTCTCATAATGTCTACAGCTGCCTCTGTAGTAAAATTACTTGTATACTCTTGATTCAATTTCAAACAACAAAGGTTTATTAAGTACTTAGTACTGTATGCCAAGCAATATTTCAGGCTCTGTGGACACAACAATAAATAAAATAAACAAAAAAACCCTGTCCTCTTAGAGTGTATATTCGAAGATAACAAAGGACATTGAACATAGGATATCTTAATTATATTTTTGTGGGTGGCACCCTGTTTTGTATATGGTAGGTGTTAAATATTTGTTGAATTATATCTGCTATCCCCATACCCTGTAATCATTCCAAATTATTAGGTAATTATTTTTATCAGCAAGTTATCTTCTAGAATCTTAAACTTAAATTTGTTTATCAACTCAACACTTTGAAACTCAACATAAAGCAAAGGCATTATTATACAACTGAGCATTTACAAAGACGTTTTCCCACTCTTACCCCCATGAGCACAGGACTAGTAATTCTCTCCATATTCCCAGATGCTCCAGGTGAATGAGGGGATGTCATGATGGGAGACATATGTCCAACGACTGATGGCTCTACTTCAGAATCAGCAAGTGGAAACTGGGGCGACCCAGGTGGGCGTCCCTGAACAGTGAGAGCTACATAGGAACCCGCTTGGGGTGGGCAGATGGAAGAAAGGGGAGGGAAGGGAAAATAACATTGTCAAAAAATTTTTACTACTTAATCTTTGATAGTTCTAAAAGATCCAGATATATGAGAAAGTTTCATCATCTGCTAATCATTTTCCCCACAGAAGAAGAATCTTGTCATTTCTCTTTTATGGCTCCCCTAAAATTCTAAAAGAACAATGCAATTTTCAGATAGCAAATCACTTACTCATGAGGTCAGATATTACTTAAAAGCAAGTAAGATTTATAAATCCAGTGATTTTTTTTTAATTTAGGGAAGAATAAGTTATTATCAACTATCAACTATCAACAATGGCTATGTTCAATCAATTTCTCAAATGCAAATTTTAAAAATCACCATATTAAGATGATACTAATTAGACAAGGTTTAACTAATTTTCTGTAATGATACAATTTTAAATTAACTTTAAGAAATGTGTGTGACAAGAAATATCCGACAAAAAGCAGAAAAAAACCCCACAACAAATAAGTAGTGAGTTTTAATTTTAAAAATTTGGAGAAGACAAATTCACTAGGCATTTTACAGGGAAAAAACTATGGAAAGCAAAATTACCCATAACCAGAAAGACTCTGAAACAGACATTCATGAGTTATCTAGAATCAAGAAGAAATAATGCTTTCCAAATAAAAAACTTTTCTAGATAACTGACCTTTAATGACAAAATCTTTCTCTTAGACTTTTCAGTAGAACTTTAAATTGTATTTCATACTTTTTCCCCCAATTTAATCCTCCCATGAAACTCGCTAGTAATTATTTCACAGTGTTTGGGGTTCTAAAAATTTTTTTTATACTTAATGATCACAAATGCTGTGATATTGGGGAGATTTTAAGCACACACACTTTTTAAAGTTTTTCAGTCATATTTCTCTCTGTCACGAAGTCATCTAATATATCTTATTGACTCATCCATGTGCTTGGTTCTCATAGCCTCCTCGTTCTTCCCTTCTCTTCTTTAGATGTTTTTAAACTGGTTTGATTTGAAATCACTTTTATTATGTCTAGAATATGCATTGAAGAGTAGGACATGAGGGAGCTCTACTACAAGTATAGCACACAGGGTTTAGGCATTTCAAATTTATATCCGTTTTCGATACTCAGAGTGTTTTATGCTTACTTTGAGTTTTTAGTTAGGCTCTTGTTATTGGATAAGTAATCTATTGCTACAGTCCTAGGATTTAATTTTTTAAGTAAAACTGATATTGGAACAAGTAAAATATATAACCTAAAAAGCTAAAGAAATAATCTTTTCATACTCTGCAACAGTTAGTTACCAGGCATATATTATCGTAAACCATCATATTTATGTAGCACATAAAAATTCATAAATCACAATCTCATTAAATAAGTAATCAAATTTATTCTAGTATGAGGATCTAATTCTGATCATCCCATTGCTTTTTAAAATGTACTAAAGTTAAGAACTAAGATCAAAGTGATCATTTTAGAGCACTGGTACTCTGATGAAGAGATAAAGGGATTCACAGGTTGCTTTATCTAAGCAATAATAAGGCCAAGAAGGATTTGTTTATTAAATTTATTCTAAAGATGTCCACTTAATGAAAAGAAGTAATATTAAATAAAAAAGTAGTGTTTCTGCTTGGCCATAAACAACTATCTCTTTTTTTTTTTTTAAACAACTATCTCTTAATTGTAGTCTATTACACTGTGAAATAGTCTGATGCAGAAGACTACAAATTCTTAACCCTGGAGATTTCCAAGAGAAGACCACTTCCCTGGATTATTTAATCATTTACTTATCTGAGGGAACATGATTATGCTACGTGATTTTGAAAGTTCCATTTCAGTTCATCCAGGCCACTGTGTCTGATTTCTCAACCTCTTCTCTTTCAGGTCGACTTATGCATTTCTTTCAAATATACTTTCATTATTACCAAGAATAACAAGGACATTATAATCAACCACATAAATGAAGTGGACTAAAGACAGTTATTAGTAAATTAAGAATTTTCACCTCAGACTTTCCTTTAATACAGGGGTCAGTAAACTCCAGCCAAGGGACTAAATTCAACCCACAGATTGTTTTGGCAAATATTTAGTTTTACTGAAACACAGCCATACCCATTCATTTATGCATCGTCTATGGCTGCTTTCACATTACAATGAGAGTCGAGTAGTAGATTATCTGACCCACAAAGCCTAAAAAATTTACTATCCGGCCTATTGCAGAAAATGTTTGCTTATCTTTGCTGTAAGGGTTTCAGAAAACAAAACTGAGGATAACATTCACCTACATTTGATTAGCTTCACCACTTCCAGATGGTTTGAATGAGTCACCAGAGTTCCATTCACCTGTAAGAAAATAAAAATAGTGTCTGTCAGGTAATTCTAGTTGAGACAATTAAACTGACTTCAGGAATTATCATATGTAATACAACCAATTATAACATAGTAAACAGGACTATATTAAAATGCATATATATTTGGTTCAATAGTCACTTTTACCACTATTCTATAAGGTATACTCAGCAACAAAATGAACTTGAGCACAAAAAAAGGCCTTGATTTAAAGAGACGCAAGAGCCGGGGTGGGGGCGCGGATATGGGGATATATGTATACATATAGCTGATTCACTTTGCTATACAGCAGAAACTAACACACCATTGTAAAGCAATTATATTCCAATAAAGATGCTTAAAAAAATAAAAAGGATATTATAACTATTATAACTTATTCACCATGAAAAATGACAAAACGTACTATGCAACAGATTTGCAAATCCTTCACAGTGAAGAACCCTTGCAAATTAAAAACTCCCTTTGCTTTTAATTACAAATTCACTGATTTTCCAAAGGCATAATAAATTTTTTAAAAGACGAATAAGCAATATTTCTCCAATAATATTCAATTTACTATTAGTTTTCCAATCATCACCTAACCTTCACAAAGAAAATTAATTTTCAGACACGCTAAATGTAGGAATTGTTATCCAAAGTTTCCACTAAACCAAACAAATTAAGGTAAAAATATCAAACATGAATCTAACATTATTTTTTCTCTGATGCAAGTAACACTAATTTTTACAAGTTCAAATATATCGGGGTATAAAACAGAAGTAAAAGTACACTTGTCATGCCCACCAGAGATGATCACTGTTAAGCATGATGTTTAATCTTTGAGACATATTCTAGCATACACACACCAGATACACAGACACACATACATATACTTTGTAACTTGCCTTTTCCTGCAAATAAAAAAGCACTGTTTTATTACATTATGGATGTCTTTCAATATAGGTACAAACAGACCTAATCTATTCTTTTTAAAAGCTGGAGGTGAAATGCGATTTATTTCTTTAGCCCTCAGTATACGCATATTTAGATTGTTTACAAGTTTTCGATACAATAAAGCTTAAATGAATTTTCCTGTACACGTATCACTTCACATTTAAACACCTATTACCTTAGATAAGCTCCTAAAAGCAAAACTGTGGTCAAAGGTTATATACTTTTTAAAAATATGTAACTTTTGATACATATTCACAAATTTCCATCCAAACAGATTTTACCTAATTTATATTCACAACATGTTTATGAGAGTAGCCATTTTACCATACCCAAACTATGCCAAATGTGTATCATTAATCTTTAAAATTTCTGACAACCAAATATATTTTCACCTATCATTTAATTTCTACTTCTTTCTTATCAGTGAGGTTGGACATATCCTCATTGATATATTATTTCAATTACTTTGGAGAATTGCTTTATAAAATTCTTTGCCCCTTTTTCTGTCAGACTATTTATTCTTTTGTTAGTAATTTGAAAGTGCTCTTTACAATTAAGGCTATCATATTCTGTAATATATTTCAAATATTTATTTCCAGATAGTTCTTTGTAAATATGTTCATGGTGTCTTTTCCTGTATAGTAATTTGATTTTAAGTAATCACATTAGTTAGTTGTCTTAAGAGTAATTAGTGACTAATCCATTCTTTCCCTACTGATCAGAACTTAAGGGCTGTTTCTGGACTCTCTACTGTGTTCCACAGACAGGTCCCTAGGTATAATAGAGTCACTTGCTTCAAATCAATCTGCACTATCTCACCTCACACTTATCCATACACATAATACCTCTGCAAAGTTCACTTAGAACAAATAATCATTTGGAAGCTTGACAAGGAATGGCACACCTCCCCAAATTTATTAATAAATTTTGAAGAGAATTTCTTGCTAAGAGATTAACTTGGAGAAATATGATCTTTACAACAGCGAGTTATGACTCCATTTATTCAAGCCTCTTATTATGCTTTTCAGTAAAGGGTAACGTTAATTTTAGAATGAATGAAGTAAGTTTTTATAGTCAATAAATCCATCATATATAATCTGTAGCTTTTAATAAAAATCCAAGTTAAAAAAAGCAAAATATGGCTAATATATGCTGTTTTTTAATTCTATCATAAATTCCGTAATAGTCTTTTCCTTACCTTGATGATTCGATCACCTGTCTGTACGCCAGCCCGCATGGCTGCTCCATCTGTAAGAGAAATTAATTCTTAAAATGCAATTCATTTACCTTCACTGATAATCTTCTTGAAAGAGAGGCAGTGTAACAAAATGGTTAAATACATGGACTGTAAAGTCAGGCTGACTTAGGTCCAAATCCTGCCTCTGCCACTCACTAGTTGGATGACCATGGACAGATTTTATGTTTTTTTTATTCTAAGCCTCGATATCACCTGTAATATAGAGATAAAAAATACCTACCTCAAATTACAGCAACCAAGATAAAGGAAGTATTCAATATATGGTAATAGTAGTTCAAGATATTATTGTCATTTGGGAGAAAAGGATGGATATTTTTGAGTCTACAACCCCTTCTTTAATCTGTCTCTACCCAAATATCTCTGGTGCCATTAAGAAATAAAATTCCACAAACTTCTATAAGTGATGATGAGTAAAGTTTCATGACTAAGGAGTCATATGATTTCTAAAACAATATAAGAACTGTTTTCTTTCCATAAAGTACAAAAGAAAATCAACTGGGGTAAATTCATGCCTATAACCATAACACCAGAGACAACTCTAGCACAATAAGGCCATATGACCTGTAATGTATGTGATTATTTTATTCTAAGCAATAGACATTTTTAAACTATTCTATTCTTACTCTGTTTGCTCCCAAGTGACAAGACTGTTTTTAAAAATGCCTTGCCTTCTTTGACAGACTGTACGAACACTGGATTGTCTCCACTGACCGTCAGCCCAAATCCATTGTCATCCTTCTGGATGATCACACAACGCTGAACAAGACCTGCACAAGAACCAAAGGGTAAAGAGAGAAGGAAAGAGAAAACAGAGAAAAAGACAATAATTACATATTAGTAATGAACTGTAGTGTATCTGGAGAAGCACAAAGTAGCACATGAAACCCATATAAAAAATAAGAGCACTAACCCCATAAGCAAAACAAACACAAGAATATCACAAAGAATCATATATACTGGTTTCTCACAGGGAAGGTACAGCAGAATTGCTCCAAGATTAAAAACAGCTAAGGCAAACTGGAAAATATGAAGTATTAGAGAGGAGACAGACAGAATGCCCATTCACATCTATGCAATTAATTTGTAATATAAAATCCTCCCCCACCTCCCTGTGTTTTTGGTGCTCTAACTGGTGTTTAAACCCAAGATAATCAAATATTTGGGGACATTAGGCTAGAAGCATCCCATGGTAAACTCTAGAGAAGTCCAACCTTACTCTCAATAAAATATACTCAGAAAAACAGACTATAAAAAAGAAGGAAGTGCTTACAGAGCACCTGCAGCTCTTCTCCTGAAAGGGAGAAAGAAAAGGAAAAGTCCAAAGGAAAGAAAAGGAAAAGTCCAAGGGAAGAAAGACTTTGGCTCGTAGAAAAAATAAAAAGGAAAGAGAAAAAAAGTAGGAAAGATAAAGAAAGAACCTGTGAGTTCAACCAACTCTTTGATTTCTTTCATATACTTACCTGATTCCTACAGAGAATTTGTTTTCCTTCTAGTTAAATAGCAAACAAAAATTGTCAAGGCAAGGTGAGAAGAAGAAGACCACACCCAAGGGAATAGGGACGTCCCAAAACAGAACCCTGATTACTGCCCAGGGCTGTTTTACCGTAGATCAAGATCAGAAGATCCTGAACTCTTTGTTAGCCAAAGATTTAATATATACTTCCAGCTTTTCAGAATCTAAGTGTTTTACCAAAAATCAGTATGCAAAACATGTAAACTAACACAAGTATAATGATGATTAGAAAACAAAAACTACTTCAAAATTAAGATTTTTATACAAAGAGCCATGATCTTTTAAATAAGTCTGATGTACAAAACAAAGGAAATGCTAAAGATTGCATGTTAATGAATATATAGGCATATTTCTTGCTGTTAATGAAATGACACAAGTATGAGCCTACTACAGATGAAAAACTAGAATAACTGGATCCCAGAATAGAAAACACAAACTTGAACCTTAATTTATAACCCTACACAAAAATTAATTTACAGCAAATTATGGACCTGAACATAAAAGCTAAAACTTTTCATAAGATAACATAGGAGAAAAGCTTCAAGACCTTAGGATAGGCAGAGAACTTTTAGGATGCAAAATGCATCCATAAAAGAAAAAACTGGTAAATGGGACCCAAAATTTTAAATAGCTGCTTTCCTAAAGACACTGATAAGAAAATGAAAAGGCAAGCACAGAGTGGGAGAAAATATTCACATTACAAATTATCTGATAAAGCACTTGTATCCAGACATACATTTAAAAAAACAACTCTACAACCCAATAATGGAAGACACATTTTAAAGGGACAAAAGATTTGAACAAAGAAAGATACACCAATGGCCAATAAGCACATGCAAAGGTGCTCAACATCTGCAGTCTTCAGGAAAATGCAAATTAAAACCATAATGAGATACCACTATACACTAACTGGAATGGCTAAAACTTAAAAGACTGATAAATACCAAGTGCTAACAAGGATGTGGAACAACTAGAACTCTCATACATTGCTGGTGGGAATGTAAAATGGTGGAAATTTCTTATAAAGGCAAGTATATATTTACGTATGACCCAGCAACTTCACTCCTAAGAGAAATGAAAACTCATGTCCACATAAAGACTGGTAAACAAATGTTCACAGCAGTTTTGCTCATAAGAGACAAAAACTAGAAACAACTCAATCGTCCGTCAACAGACAAATGGATAAACAAACTGTGGTACAGCCATTACAATAAAATACTACTTAGCAAGAAAAAAAGGGAACTACTCACACAGGCAACAAACATGGATGAATCACAAAAACATCATGTTAAGCAAAAGAAGGCAGATACAAAAGAGAGTACATACTACACGATTCCAGCGTAGAACAGGCAAAAAGTAAACTAGTAAGGAAAAGCAGATTAGTGGTTGCCTAGGGGCAGGATGGCGTGGAGAGGTAAGAATGACTGCAAAGAGACATGAAGGAACTTTTTGGGTTGATGGAAATGTTCTGTACATTAATTAAGGTAATGGTTACATGAGTATTCATCTGTCGAGACTTAGTGAATTACACACTTAAAATGAATGCATCTTATTTTATGTAAATTAGATCTCAAAAAAGTTAATTTTCAACATTTAAAAAATGAGTGAGACCTCAATTCTAGAGACTACTAAATACTGAACAGTATTTGAATTCACGGTGTCACCACTCCTACAAAATAGGAAACTGCAATGGGGTCAGAGGAAAGATAACCCGTCAGAATTTAACCATTTTTCTTTTGTTTAATGTTGCTTCCTTCAACGAATTAGGAAAAACTCTAAATAGAATGGGTATAAATACATAAAATCAAGGAAAAAGACATTCTTTATAAATTTCTAGTACATAATACAATAAATATAAGTATCAGAGAATAATGTTTTACAGGAATCTTTTAAAATGCACACCCACTTTTAGAAACATAAACATCTGATGCCTTTCTTTACAGTCATTTGAAATTTCAAAATAAATTACATACTTTGAATTTTTAAAAGTCGACAACTGCAGCACTGAATATAGATTTTTTTCATGCTATAATCATCCCTCCCAGTTATCTCATCTCACTTTCAAAGGGCTGAAAATGAGTGAATTGAAGGATTCTAATATTGATGTTTCCTGTGCTAAGCCACTGGGCTTCTTAAGACTTTCTTCCAGGTCCCTGTAGAGAATCGGGTACTTGTACACAATGAGGGAGAGGAGTAGTGGGGGTTAACAGTTTGCTATGTTTATGTATTTCACTTGAATATAATGTACCTAAAGTATTCAGCTTAATGCCTAACAAATACTAAGGGTTCCTAAATGTTAGGTATTATTTTATTATGACTAGGGGTGGGTTGCGCTTGGATTTTCCTGCTCAGAAATATATTACTCATTTACCCATGCCATCAATTAAAAATACATTTGTGTTAACGAACTCCTATCATTAATGTAAATGCTCCTCAGAAGCATCAATTCTCATTTATGATGTCTTTGTGTGAATTTTGTTTTGGTTTAATAGACCAGCAAATTACTTTGAGATGGGGAAGGAAGTAAGGAAATTTTACAGAGCTTCTTGTGATAGGTAACTTTAGAAGATGAGAGACAGCATGACGCCCTCAAGAAACAAATCATCTCCTCTTATAAAACTTTCCCTAAATATCAAGACTGTGTTAGGTGCCCCCTTCTAGACTCCCACTGCACCCTCTATTTACTCTCAGAGTATCTTTATCACTCACAACTGATTTGTATTCGTTTTTATCCTCTCATTAGATTAAATACTCCCCTGAAAGAGTTCAGGGGCTCTATCTTGTTTACAAACTTATCTCAGGACCTGGTATATGTTCTGGCATAAAAGGAAATTTTTTTAAATTGCTAACGAATTAACGAAAAATCACAAAAGTATAGGAGTCTAGAGATGAACGGAAGCTCAGAAAGGGAGGTGATCAGAGAGAAAAAAAAATACAACTACACACAGTTAACTTTAGCAAATATGCTTAGGGTCCTAACAGACTGCTAAGTACTGAAAGCATTTATTAGGGTTGCCTCAGAATACTGCAAACCTGTATTCTCCAATTCAAAACTGTTCAGCATGATAACTTTCCCCTTTAATTCTACATTAAAAGGAGAAGATAAGGAACAAAGAAGAAAGAGGAAAAAGGGAAAGAGCTATGTGAGCATCATACTCATCTTTTTCCTCTCCTCAACACCACTGTACTGTCCATTTACCAATATTATTATTCTAAGTCCATCTACTAATCTGAGACTCTGATATACTTGAATATCTAAGAATTACTAGACTACCAATACAAAAAGAAAACATACATACATAGCCAATTCAGAATCTGTAGAATTCAAATTACTGAAATGTTCTACTTATTGTAGCCCAGAAGCTATTTTAACCCACCACACAGGATAAACTCCACCCTTAACATTGACATCACCAATACTGACTATCATACTTTTGAAATGTCCTTTTTGACAAAAAAAAACCTCCACTTTGCTTTAGCAAATTTGTATTGAGCATCTGTCTGCTCGTTATTTAACACTGTAACCTGCAGGAATACAAAACAACTAGGAGTCTTTGCTCTCAAAGAACTTAAAATCTTGAAAGGGAAGGATAATAGAGAAACCAATAGAGAGACAATGGCAACATCTAACTAAAATGATATGATAACAGGCCCTATATGTTATTAAAGAAGGGAGAGAGAAAAGGTGGACTCCTAATTCCAAAATAATCATTTTTGAATTTCACTAATTTAAAAAAAAAAACTTTCCATCATTTTAACTTTTTCTGGTTCTTACAAACACATATAGCCCATGGTTGGTTTGTTGGCTTATTTTGCTAATTCCCTTATTCTCTGGTATAAAGAGTATTAATTATAATCACCATACAAGTGTGTTTATCTCTGAATTTTTTTTTTTTGCGGTACGTGGGCCTCTCACTGCTGTGGCCTCTCCCGTTGTGGAGCACAGGCTCCGGACACGCAGGCTCAGCAGCCATGGTTCAGGGGACCAGCCGCTCTGCGGCATGTGGGATCTTCCCGGACCGGGGCACGAACCCGTGTCCCCTGCATTGGCAGGCGGGCTCTCAACCACTGTGCCACCAGGGAAGCCCCATATGAACATTTTTTTCCACAACTATCTAGTTTTGTTTTTTTTTTTTTTTAAATAAATTTATTTATTTATTTTTGGCTGCATTGGGTCTTCGTTGCTGCGCGCGGGCTTTCTCTAGTCGCGGCGAGCGGGGGCTACTCTTCGTTGTGGTGCGCAGGCTTCTCATTGCGATGGCTTCCCTTGTTGTGGAGCACAGGCTCTAGGCGGCTGGGCTTCAGTAGTTGTGGCACACGGGCTTCAGTAGTTGTGGCTTGTGGGCTCTAGAGCGCAGGCCCAGTAGTTGTGGCGCACGGGCGTAGTTGCTCCGCAGCATGTGGGATCTTCCCGGACCAGGGCTTGAACCCGTGTCCCCTGAATTGGCAGGCGGATTCTTAACCACTGCGCCACCAGGGAAGCCCCACAACTATCTAGTTTTTAAGTGCATATGGAATATTGGTAACCAAGTGCATCTCTATTATCATACTTACAAAAAAGCACTTCTTTTGTACCAGACTGTAAACTTCTAGAAAGCAGGTACAGTCTCCTATTATCTTGATATCTATCCCTTAACATAGTACCTGGCATATAATAGGTGCTCAATGAATATTTACTAAGTAAATCTGAACTTATTTTATAAATAAATCATACTCAGTCACTTTTCAGGAAAAAGTAAAATCATATCCATGAAAACTATGCCAAGTAGAGAAATACTTCTACACAGACACTAACCTTCTGCCCTGGCTAAATTCTAACCAAAGTAATTTGATACTCCATCTACCCTAAAATAACTCCTCTAATTCTTTACTTCCTGTCTTTTAAGGAATATGATATTTCACCTGGAAGCTGATAATAAATGTCATGCTTCATATTATCAGTGAAGTAAAGATAGATGGTCTATCAAACTTATGTAAATATTATCCTTTCCTATTTTTTTTCTTTAGAAACAAAGGACATGTTTTCCTCTTACAATAACGTGACTTTTTTTTCTTTTTAAATGCTTTTTTACTGAAGTACCATTAATTTATAATATTCTGTTAGTTTCAGGTATACAGCATAGTGATTCAGTATTTTTGTTATCTATTACTACAAGATACTGGATATAGTTCCCTGTGCTATACAGTATATCCTTGTTGCTTATCTATTTTATATATAGTAGTTTGTATCTATTAATTCCATACCTCAAATTTGTCCCTCCTCCCTTCTCTCTTTCCTTTGGTAACCAAAAGTTTGTTTTCTGTATCTGTGAGTCTGTTTCTGTTTTGCATATATTGATATAGTCATTTGTATTATTTTTTAGATTCTACATATAAGTGATATCATATAGTATTTGTCTAAGCGTAATGCTCTCTAGGTCCATCCACATTGCTGCAAATGGCATTATTTTTCTTTTATGGCTGAGTAATATTCCTTGGTGTGTGTGTATGTGTCTCTATGTGTGTGTATACACAAGACATCCTTTTTTTGAAACTGAACTATAGTTGACCTACAATATTGTGTTAACTTCAGGTGTACAGCTAAGCGATTTAGTTATATACATATATTTTTTTTCAGATTTTCCATTATAGGTTATTACAAGATGTTGAGTGTAGTTCCTGTGCTATATACATCTTCTTAATTCAATAATCTGCTGACAAGCACTTGAGTTGCTTCCAAATCTTGGCTGTTGTAAATAGTGTTGCTATGAACATTGTGGTGCACATGTCCTTTCAAATTAGTGTTTTCCTTCTTCCAGATATATAAGCAGGAGTGGAACTGCTGACTCATATGGCAGTTCTATTTTTAGTTTCTTAAGGAACGTCTAAACTGTTTTCCACAGTGGCTGCACCAATTTACATTCCCTCCAATGGTGTACAAGGGTTCCCATTGCTCCACATCCTCTCTAACATTTGTTATTTGTAGACTTTTTTGTTGTTGTTGTTGTTTTTGCGGTACGCAGGCCTCTCACTGTTGTGGCCTCTCCCGTTGCGGAGCACAGGCTCCGGACGCGCAGGCTCAGCGGCCATGGCTCAGGGCCCAGCCGCTCCGCGGCATGTGGGATCTTCCCGGACCGGGGCATGAACCCGTGTCTCCTGCATCAGCAGGTGGACTCTCAACCACTGCACCACCAGGGAAGCCCTAGACTTTTTAATGGTAGCCATTCTGACAGGTGTGAGGTGATACTTCATTGTGGTTTTGATTTGTATTTCTTAATAATTAGCAATGATGAGCACCTTTTCACATGCCTGTTACCCATCCGCATATCTTCTCTGAAAAATGTCTATTCAATTCTTCTGCGCATTTTTTGATTGGTTTGGGTTTTGTTTTGGTTTTTTTTTTCAATATTGAATTGTATGAGCTGTCTGTATACTTTGGATATTAACCCCTTGCTGGTCACATCATTTGCAAATATTTTTCCCCATACCATAGGTACTCTTTTCGTTTTTTGCTGTGCAAAACTTTTAAGTTTAATTAGGTCCCACTTGTTTATTTCTGCTCTTATTTCTTTTGCCTCAGGAGACTGATCCAAGAAAACTTTGCTACAATTTATATCAAAGAGTGTTCTGCCTATGTTCTCTTCTAGGAGTTTTATGGTTTCAGATTTTCCATTTAGGTCTTTAAACCATTTTGAGTTTATTTTTGTACATAGTGTGAGGGAATGTTACAATTTCATTGTTTTACACATGGCTGTCCAGCTTTCCCAGCACAACTTGTTGAAGAGACTGTCTTTTCTCCATTGCATACCTTGCCTCTTTTGCTGTAGATTAACTGATTGTAGATGCATGGATTTATTTCCGGGCTCTCTATTCTGTTCCATTGATCTATGTGCCTGTTTCTGTGCCAATACCATGCTGTCTTGATTACTGTAGCTTTGTAGTATAGTCTGAAGTTTGGGCGGGTTATACCTCCAGTTTGTTCTTTTGTCTCAGGATTGCCTTGGCAATTTGAGGTCTCTGGTAGTTTCATATAAATTTTACAATTATTTGTTCTAGTTCTGCAGAAAATGTCCTGGGTACTTTGATACGGACTGCATTTAAATCTGTAGATTGCTTTGGATAGTATGGCCATTTTCATATTAATTCTTCCAATCCAAGAGCCTGGGATATCTTTCCATTTCTTTGAATCATCTTCAATTTCCTTCATCAGAGTTTTACAGTTTGCAAAGTAAAGTTCTTTCACTTCCTTGCTTAATTTTATTCCTAGTAATTTTATTTTTTTGATGTGATTTTAAACAGAATTGTCTTTTTTACTTTCTCTTTCTGATATTTCATTATTAGTGTATAGGAACACAACAGATTTCTGTATATTAATCTTGTATCCTGCATCATTCCTGAAAGCATTTATTAGTTCTAGTAGTGTCTCAGAAGAGAATTTAGTATTCTCTATATAGAGTATCATGTCATTTGCAAAGAGTGACAGTTTTACCTCTTCCCTACTAATCTGTATACCTTTTATTTATTTTTCTTGTCTGATTACTGTGGATGGGACTTCCAATACCATGTTAAACAGGAGTGGTGAGAGTGAGCATCCTCGCCTTGTTTCTGAATTTAGCAGGAAGGCTTTCAGCTTTTCACTGTTGAGTATTACGTTGGCTGTGTGTTTGTTTTATCTTTACTATGTTGAGATATGTTCCCTCTATACCCACTTTGATGGGAGTTTTCATCATGAATGGATGAATTTTGTCAAATGCTTCTTCTGCATCTGTTGAGATGATCGTGTGACTTTTGTCTTTCCTTCTGTTAATGCGGTGTATCACATTGATTTGTGTATGCTGAACTATCCTTGTGACCCTGGAATAAATCCAACTTGATCATGGTATATGATACTTTTTATGTATTGTAGGATTTCGTTTGCTTATACTTTGTTGAGGATTTTTGCATCTATATTCATCAAAGATACTGGCCTGTAATTTTTTATAATGTCTTTGTCTGGTTTGGGTATCAGGTGGCCTCATAGAATGAATTTCGGAGTGTTCCCTCCTCCTCAAATTTTTGGAATAGCTTAAGAAGGATAGGTATAAGTTCTTTATATGTTTGGCAGGATTCCCCTGTGAAGCCATCTGGTCCAGGACTTTTGTTTGCTGGGAGCTTTTTTTTTTTTTAATTATAGACTCAACTTCACTTCTAGTGCTCAGTCTGTTCAAGTTGACTGTTTCTTCTTGACTCAGTCTTGGCAGGCTGGTATGTTTCTAGAAATTTGTCCATTTCTTCTAGGTTGTCCAATTTGTTGGCATATACCTGTTCATGGTATTCTCTTATGATTTTCTGTATCTCTGTGGTATCAGATGCTATTTCTCCTCTTTCATTTCTTTTATTTGTTTGTTTTGTTTTTTGGTATTTTTTTAATTGAAGTATTGTTGATCTACAATGTTGTGTTAATTACTGCTGTACAGCAAAGTGACTCAGTTATACATATATATACACATTCTTTTTCATATTCTTCTCCATTATGGTTTATCACAGGATATAAAATATAGTTCCCTGTGCTACACAGTAGGACATAAATGTTTATCCATTCTATATATACCAGTTTGCATCCGCTAATCCAAAACTCCCAATCCATCCCTCTCCCACCCCTCTCTCCCTTGGTAATCACCAGTCTATTGTTTACGTCCGTGATTCTGTTTCTGTTTCATAGATAGGTTCGTTTGTGTCATTTTTTAGGTTCCACATATAAATGATATCATATGGTATTTGTCTTTCTCTTTCTGACTTACTTCACTTAGTATGATAATCTCTAGCTGCATCCAAGTTGCTGCAAATGTGGCATTATTTTGTTCTTTTTTATGGCTGCAGTATTCCATTGTATATATGTACCACATCTTCTTTATCCATTCATCTGTCAATGAAAGTTTGTTTCCATGTCTTGGCTATTGTGAACAGTGCTGCTATGAACACAGAGGTGCATGTATCTTTTCGAATTATAGGTTTGTCTGGATATATGCCCAGGAGTGGGATTGCTGGAACATATGATAATTCTATTTTTAGTTTTCTGAGGAACTTCCATACTGTTTTCCACAGTGGCTGCACCAACTTACATTCCCACCAAAAGTGTAGGAGGGTTCCCTTTTCTCCACACCCTTTCCAGCATTTGTTATTTGTAGACTTTTTAATGATGGCCATTCTGACAAGGGTGAGGTGGTACCTCATTGTAGTTCTGATTTGCATTTCTCTAATAATTAGCGATGTTTAGCATCTTTTTGTGTGCCTATTGGCCATGTGTATTTCTTCTTTGGAGAAATGTCTATTTAGGCCTTCTGCTCATTTTTCAATCAGGTTGTTTTTTGTTGTTGTTGAGGTGTATGAGCTGTTTGTATAGTTTGGAAATTAAGCCCTTGTCGGTCACATCATTTGCAAATATTTCCTCCCATTCTGTAGGTTGCCTTTTCATTTTGTTTATGGTTTCCTTTGCTGTGCAAAAGCTTATAAGTTTGAACAGGTCCTATTTGGTTTTTTTTGTTTTTATTCTCTTTCATTTCTCATTTGCATCCTTTTTCTTCTTAGTGAATCTGGATAAAGGTTTATCGATGTTGTTTGTCTTTTCAAAGAACACCTTTTGGTTTCATTAATCTTTTCTATTGTTTTATCTCTAATTAATTTATTTCCTCTCTAATCTTTACTATTTCCTTCCTTCTACTGACTGTGGGCTTTGTGTGTTCTCTTTCTAAATCTTTTAGGTGGTTAGGTTGTCATTTGAGATTTTTCTTGTTCTTTAAGAAAGGCCTGTATCACTATAAACTTCCCTCTTAGAATTGCTTTTGCTGCACCCCATAGATTTTGGAAAGTTGTGTTTTCATTTTCATTTGTCTCAAGGTATTTCCCAATTTCCTTTTTGATTTCATCATTCACCCATTGGTTTTTCAGTAGCATATTGTTTAGTCTCTACATGTTTGTTCTTTTCCTGCAGTTGATTTCTAGTTTCATACTGTTGTGGTTGGAAATTATGCTTGATATAATTCCTATGCTCTTAAATTTGTTGAGGCTTGTTCTGTAACCTGGTATGTGATCTATCCTGGAGAACGTTCCATGTGCACTTCAAAAGAATGTGTATTCTGCATTTTTGGGGGGAATGTGGTGTCCTGTAGGTATCAATTAAGTCAAAGTGATCTACTGTGTCATTTGAGACCTCTGTTGCCTTACTGATTTTCTGTCTGGATGATCTGTCCATTGAGGACAGTGGGGTGTTAATGTCTCCTACTATTATTGTATTACTGTCAGTTTCTCCCTTTACATCTGTTAGTATTTGCTTTGTATATTTAGGTGTTCCTATACTGGGTGTGTATATCTTAACGAGTATAATACCCTCTTCCTGCATTGATCCCTTCTTCATTGTATAATCCCTTGTATTGATTCCTTTACCCCTTCTCTGTCTTTCATTATAGCTTTCGTCTTAAAGTCTACCTTGTCTGATATGAGTATTGCTACCCCCACTTTCTTGTTGTTTCTGTTTGCATGAAATATCTTTTTCCATCCTCTCACTTTCGGTCTGTGTGCATCTTTCACCCTGAAGTGAGTCTCTTGTAGGCAGCATATTGAAGGCTCTTGTTTTCTAATCCAGTCAGCCACCTTGTGTCTTTTGATCGGAGCATTTAGTCCACTGACATTTAAAGTAATTACTGATAGGTATGTACTTATGTCATTTTATTCCTTGTTTTGCAGCTGTTTTTGTAGTTCTTTGTTCATTTCCTCTTCTTTTTGTTTCTGCCATTGTGGTTTGATGATTTTGTTTTGTAGTATGCTTGAATTCCTTTCTTCCTTTCTTTTACAGTACCCTCTACTGTAGGGTTTTGATTTGTGGTTACCACTGGGTTCATATATGCTGACCCATAATTGTATCTACTTGCTTTAAACTGATAATCATTTAAGTTCAAACATCCTAAAAGATCTACATTTTTTACTCCTCTCCCACACATTTTGTGTTTTTGAGGTCATATTTTATATCTTCATGCTTATCCCTTTACTGTTTATTGTATTTATAGTTGCTTTTACAATTTTTTAAAAGTGATCTTTAATCCTTACTGTATATTTACCATTCCCATTGGGATTTTCCCTTTCCTGTAGATTCTTACTTCTTTTCCATTTAGACAAGACCTTTCAACATTTCTTTTACGGTAGGCTTAGTATTGCTTTATTCTTTTAGTTTTTGCTTCTCTGAGAAATTATTTACCTCTCCTTCTATTCTAAATGATAATCTTGCTGGGTAGAGTACCCTAGATTGCAGGTTTTTCCCTTTCAGGACTTTGAATATACCATGCCACTCCCTTCTGGCCTGCAAAGTTTCTGCAGAGAAATCAACTGATAGCCTTATGGGGATTCCCTTGTGTATACCTCTTTGTTTTTCTATTGCTGCCTTTAGACTTCTCTCTTTACCTTTAACTGCATTTTGCCATTTTAATTATGATATGTCTTGATGTGGGTCTGTTTGGGTTCATCTTGTTTGAGACCTTCTGTACTTTCTGTATCTGTTTCCTTCTTTAGGTTCGAAACGTTTTCAGTCATAATTTCTTCAAATACATGTTTGATCCCCTTGTCTCTCTCTCTCCTCTTTCTGAAACCCTTTTAATATAAACATTGGCATGTTTTATATTATCCCGAAGTTCTCATATGTTGCTTTCACTGTTTTTTTATTTGTCTTTCTGTTGTTGCTTTATTGGGTGATCTGCATTATTCTATCCTCTGGATCACTTATGCATTCTTCTGTGTCATTCAGTCTGCTATTCGTTGCTTCTAGAGTGCGTTTTATCTCAGAAGTTGAATTATCTATTTTTTATTGGGTCTTCTTTATGGATTCTAGTTCCATGTTAAAATGATCTGTGCTTAGATCAATTCTCTTTCTTAATTCATTTAGCATTTTTATAACAAACTTCTTGAATTAATTATCTGGTAGACTGATTATCTCTGTTTCATTATTTATTTTTTCAGGGGTTTTCTCTTGCTCTTTTCAGAGTAGTTCCTCTTCCTTACCATTTTACTTAATGTTCTCTGTCTCTATGAATTTAGGTGAAACAGTTATCCATTGTGGTCTTGAGGGATGTTTTTATTTGGGAGCATCCCACTGTAGACTGTATATGCCACTGTCTCTGGTGTGAGGGCTGAACTTGATGTAGATGCCAGCCACATTTATCCTCAGGGTATGCTAGCCACTATCACCTTGATAGGGAGTGTGGCTGGTGTTGGGGGAACTAGAGGCTGCACAGGGTCTAAGGCTAGATTTCCTCTCTACTCAGTGGCAGTCACCGCCTTGTCAGGGGTGGAGTCTGCTCTCAAGTTGCTGGAGCAGAATCTCTGATGGTCAGGCTCCAACTGGCTCTGTTCCTTTTAAATATGTGTTTTGATGGCAAGCCAGTACCTGCATACACCTCACAAGTCGAGTCTAGGCTTCTCCAGCCTTTCTATTTGTCCCACTGGTTCTCCAAGCAGCCAAGGAGGCCTGTCTCCTCTACACAGGATTCCAGAACTGGGATGCCCAGTCTGTGGCTCCCCAGGGTGAGTGTCCACCCATGCTATCTCCCTTTTCCTCTTAGTTCCCTTCTAAGGGCAGAGATCTCAGCCTGATGTTTTTCTTCCCATCCTACCCAATTATGTGGGAATCTTTCTTGCAGCCTTGGTTGTATAGGAGTTTTTCTGCCAGATTCCAGTTAGTTTTCAGTGAGAATTTTTCCTCATGTGGATGTATTTTTCATGTTTTTAAGAGCATATGAGCTCCATATCCTCTTACTCCACCACCTTGATCCCCCTTTCCAATGCAGCATTTGAAACCCATATAAAAAAGACTGTTTTTTTACTCAAAAGTGAATTACCAAGGATTGTATTTTGAAAGTGAAAAAAATTAAGTCTTTGTAATGCTTTGCTGTGGGGAGGGGAAGAAGTCTTTAAGGTATTCTGAAAAGGTGAAAAAGTACTCTCAAGTTTCACTGTAATACATTCCTTGAACAATGCAACAACTATATTGCCAAACAGAAAACTAATGAAAATGCAAGGCAACATGCTAAACCTTTCATACTGCATTTACTTTAGGAAAAGCACATTAGTCTTTCTTCACCTTTGATTTTATTGCATGACCAAACTTCTCTAAGTCTCACCTCTTAAAAATTAGCTTCAGGGAAGGGTGTGGAGAAAGACCACGTGCAACTCCATAAGAACAGCTCATTTTTAAACCGCTGCCAGACATCATGTTTTATGCGTTAGGCCTCAGATAAGCCTTTGATTAAGAAGTTTCTTGATTCTAAATGCATAATGCTGCCAGCAAGAGGAGGCTTAAGTTCCAAGCATGCCGATTCCATTCTTTTAGACTATAACCAACAGTAAGTCTCTTTTCAAAGTTACATTTTCTTCTACCTTAAAATTTTTCAAAGGAAAGAAAAATCCAATTATGATGGATCAACACTGTATTCCATCAATTCTCTTTACTAAAATACTTCATCCCAATCTCAACAGCCATTCATTCAAAACTCACTTAACTGAGTGACTCCAGTGTGTCAGGCATTATGGGAGATGCAAAGATGAATAAAAATACAAATAACTTGATACAAAGCAGGATGTCAAAGCTGAGACAACAAAAGTAACTGGGTAAACCTAGGAAAGCCCTATGAAAGAGGTAGTATTTGAACCTAGGCCGTGAAGGATGGGGAGGATTCTAATAGCGAGTTATAGGAGATAATCCATTCAAAACAATGGGAATGGCACGAGCAAAGAAAGAGGACCAAGCCACGTGTGGGAAAGGAAAATTTGGAGGACAGTCTGGTACCTTTGGGTGAACCGTACTAGATTAATGGAGAATGATGAATTGGAAACAAATTATGGCATATCTTAAGAACTATTTGTACTTTCCCAAAAAGTGAATGACCAAATCCTTACTTCAGTTAACACTCATCTGACTGAATACAGTAGAATGGAGAAAAGGAAGTGAATCAATGTGAAACAAACATGAAAGAAGGTTATGAGTCGATTAAAATAGTCTAATGACATGATGACAAACTGAACAAGGCAGTGGAGATGAAACCGAACAGCAGGGGGTGAAAAATAATGTGATGGCAGAACCAATTAAACCTGACAAGTAGTTGACCATAGGGGACAAGAGAAACGGAGAAGTCAAAGATAAATTTAAGAAAATAAGACTAAGTAAATGGGAAAATGACCAAGTCATTAAAAGAATCAGGGAAATCAAGGGGCAGACTGATTTCCAGCCACAGTTAACAATGGTAAATTCCAGACTGCTCATTTGGATTTGAAGGACAGTTAGAGTGCAAGTATTCAGCAAACAGTTACAAATATGAGACTGGAAACAGGGAGAAAAATCAGGGACAGAAACTTGAGTCATGCCTATATTTATAAGAAGGAAAAGGAAAGCAAGTACAGAAAAGACAAAACCATTATAAAGAGAAAAGAAACAGGTTGACTTAATATTATATACATCAAAGAAAGGGCATCAACATTGCCTGATGGCACAACGGGAAGGTGAGAACTGAGAAAAAGTTCATAAATTTTCAAGTTGGATATTTGGATTCACCTTCCAGATAGTATGTGTTCAGATCTGAAGAGGTTAGGAAGTGAGTGATTTACGAGGACACAGAAAGTTCATGTAGAATGCTCTTTGCAAGGTTGAAGAAAGAACAGAGAATAATAACTTGGTGAGAGTAAAAATCAAACCAAGAAGTTTTCATTTGACAGATATGAGAAGCTGGAATAAAAAGAAATATGAATTAAAAGAAAATACACTCTGAAGTATCCAAACCTGGATATTTCAAGTACTAACAATTCGCTTCTGTTATGGACTAAATGTTTGTGTCACCCCCACAAAATTCATATGTTTAAACCCTAACTCTCAACATGATAGTACTTGGGAATGAGGCCTTTGGGGAGGAACTGGGGTTAAATAAGGTCATAAGAGTGAGGCCCTCATGCTGGGATTAGTATCCTTATAAGATACCAGTTTGTTCTCTGTTTCCCTCTCTACACATGCTTGCACCAAGGAAAAGACCATGTGAGCACAAAGCAAGAAGGTGGCCGTCTTTAAACCCAGAGAAGAGCTCTCACCAGAACCGGACCAATGCTGGCAGCCTGACTGCATATTTCTGGTCTCCAAAACTGTGAGAAAATAAAAGTTCTGTTGTTTAAGCCAAGTCTCTGGTATTTTGTTATAGAAGCCCCTCTGGTATTTTGTTACAGAAGTCTTTTTGAAAAAGACTAAGACAGTTTCAAAAAGACATGGTCTATTTTCTTGTACATAATATCATCAGCTGTAATCTCTTCAGGACACCAAGACAGAAGCTGTAGACTAACTCAAAATTCCCCTGTTAAATCTCTCATATTCCTCAAACCCCCACAAAATTTCTCTATTACAATATTAGTAAGGAAAATAGAAAATTAAGTATCATTAAAATTGCAGATCAGAAAATATACCTGTACACGGTCAACAGACTCCAAAAGGTTCAGAGGGGAAAATAAGGGGAAAAGGAACAAATATTGACCTACTGCGCTGGGCAGAAACTTAACAAAGAAGTGAATACAAAACAAACATTTGGTTTCCTCTTAAAATGAGCAAAGTAAATCTGTCTCACAAAATGGCTCTAAAAATGGCTAGGAAAGTTTAAATAAATAATTTGTAAGTGAATGACTAGTATTTGTGTGAAGTACCCAGCTAACAATTTTACCCCAAGAGAAGACAATGTATATAATCTTAGAAGTTAAACGTGGGATTGTTAAGAGACCCTACACTAAAGCAATGTCACCAGTTGCTATGATTCTACTCAGTCATATTCCAGTATTTCCAAGCTTTCCATAACTCTCTAGAGATTCCTTTTCACCTACGCTAACTGCACACAGTCTGAAGAAGTCTATTCACACAGGTGATAAAATATTTGTAATGTCAAAGAGATTTAATTTAGCATGCTAACTCTGTTCTGATCAACTCATCCCTCTCAAAAGTTCTTTTTGAGAACTCATGGCTCAGTTCCTTCCAAAAAAGGTATTTCAAGGGTTCTCAAGAAACAAACACAGAGAAGCCACACCTTACTTCCCCATTACCACTTAAAATGTTTCTATTACTACCAAGCCAATGGCATGTCTGAACTAGTGTTAATATTCCCATCTCTGGTAAGAAAAATCTTAGTATACTATTTCTAGTCATGGATTCCTAAATTGTTAGTCTCATCCAAAGCAAACAGCAAGCTTTTGCATACATACCACAGATCTAGGAAAATGGTGGGGGAGATGAAATTACAACATTGCAAAGGTTGCTGGAAAAGAATGGTGCTATAAAGATAGTGTTCACATTCCTAAGAAGAGAATAAACCATAGGAAGTTCTTTATATAGAACAGAAAGACAGGGTCTCAAGAACTTATGAGGAGCCAAATACTTTGGAAGGAAGAAAAAGCATGAACTTGACATGCTATAGGGCATGGTACACATTTCCTGTTGAACTACTGTAAAAGGTTTAACTACACAGAAAAAGTACTGGTCACATAAACCCAAGCAAAAAACTATATGTATGTATCTAACACAGAAGCATTAACTGATTTATAACCAAACACAGGCCTCATAATACTAAATAGTATCTGCCATTATGTGTTCAAGTGTCAGGAGATATAAATTATAAAGTGTCTTAAAAGAGAAAGGGGGCATTTTCATGTATTTTTTCCTTTCATGTGTATATCAAGCTAGGAAACAGCTACACCCAGGGAAACTTCCACTTGATAGACTTTTGGCCTCTATTGGAGAAGACCTGGTTTTCCTTTGAGGCCAAATTTGGAATCTTCTTTAAAAAAAAAAAAACTTACTGGTCTTTCAGAGATTATTTTAAAAGTCTAGGGCTTCCCTGGTGGCGCAGTGGTTGAGAGTCCGCCTGCTGATGCAGGGGACACGGGTTCATGCCTCGGTCTGGGAAGATCCCACATGCCACGCAGTGGCTGGGCCCGTGAGCCATGGCTGCTGAGCCTGCGCGTCCAGAGCCTGTGCTCCGCAACGGGAGAGGCCACAACAGTGAGAGGCCCGCGTACCACAAAAAAAAAAGTCTAGGTTCCAGGCAGTGCTTCTCTTATCCACTTTTCTCAAAACACTAATTAGATGCCAAATCAAGAAAATAGGACAGGTAAAACTATGCAGAAGAAAAGGAAAAGGAAAAATATGTCTGAAATTCACAAACATGGTTTATATTATCTTTGGAAGACAGGACATAGCCTGGAAATATTAGTGTTTTAATCATCTGTTGCAAAACTTGACCATTCAGGTTAAAGCTGCTCTTTGCGAAGATTATTTTTTAAAGGTGTCATTTTGAAATCTTCCCATTCAGAATAAGCTTTAGGGAAACTTATGAAAGGCAGAGACATTCTTCATGCTACAAAAATAAAATACTTAGGCTATTTTTGCTGTTGTGGATAAATTACACAAGAACAGCATTTCCAGATGATGAGGTAATTAAAAATAAACAATTAAAATTAAAATTCCAAAGAACTGCTAACACATCAAACTATATCAGTACTATACTTAGAGAAAAAGACTGGTAGCACTGATGAAATTCTACATGATCCAAACTCTGCAAACGGGACATGGGAAGAAAATGCCAAGAATTCAAAGCTCATCCATGTTATATGGAGAAACTTGACCCAAACATATTAGAGATAATCACTTTCCTAACATAAACAAGACGAAAGAGAAGATGGGTAATGTGCCTATTCTTACTCTACAATGTTAGTTTCTAGCAACCTTAAGCTTCCACATCACAGCCACATTAAAACCCCAGGCTCCCTTTCCCTGCAATAGATCATGCCATGCAGAGCAGACACAAAAGAGACTGCAGTTAAAAAAAAAAAAAAGAAAGAAAGAAAGAAAAGAAACAGCATGAAGCAAGCTCCAAAGGTGCAAGGCTGAATTGGCTACATTAGCTTACCATATATCTCGGATCTACTCTCCTCTGAACTAGACTTTGTCTTCTTGGAGGAGCTATCTGCACAGGAGCGGGAGAAAAGGAGAGAGATATAGAAAATATGGAGACCAATGTAAGGGGAAAAATTCATGGGGGGGAAAAAGGAATGAATCATGATCAAGTTAAATCGTGCAAACACAAAGTATGAACATCACAGGTGACAGCCCTTAGAATAGTCACGAACAGCACAGGTAATGACATATTTTAGATTTATCAAAGAAAAGACAGTGCAATAAAAATATGTTCAAACAAAACAATACATGAAAAGTCTACAAAATATATCATCTGACAATTGTAGAGATGACAAAAGTACTAAAAGCTGTAATAATCTCATTATGAAGCACTGAATACCACTTTGCTAATCTGTCTTTGGAGACAGGCACATCACAGGTGACCAATACAGAGTCAAGTCAATCTAACAAGACTATAATGCTTCGATGAGCATAGGGCAGAAACATGTGACCCTAATTATCAAGACAGTAACTAATCATATAAATGAAAGCCTCTGAGCCCTATGACATCAAAATTAGGTGTCAGAAATAAAGGATTTTTCTTAATGGAGATGCAAGAACTTACATATTACATACTTCTACCACCAAAGCCTCCTAAATTGATGATTGGGATTTTTCACCTACCACCCAAGATGCAGGTAACTTAGTAGCTATTCACCTCCCATTCTTCCCTTCCTAGATAATATTTATATTTTTCAAAATAAACTAGCAGTCTATACTAAAAGTCTAAACAATCTTAATTAGACACAAAAAATACTCCATTAAAAATTAAAAATTTTACTTCTAAGTGAAAATACTTAAAAATAGATATATTATATTTATGTATCTGAGACCTTAGCATTTACTTACTTCATCTTTTGTCATAGAAACATACAAGTAATAAAAGAGTATATGAACAAAGAATAAGTTTCAAATGACAAAAGCAAAATTATCAAGCAATTTTTCTAAATTAAATACTGAGTGGGTTTACAAGGGGAAAGCAAAGGCCTACATATTACAGGAGGGGTTCAACCTATAGATACAAAATTACGAATATAAACAGTCAAAAGTCCACCAGCATGAAGACTCTAGGAAAGATCAACACTACTGAGGTTGAAAGACAGCTGTCTGAGTTTAGAATACTCTTTGAAGAAAAAGGGATTTCTATTCATTTGCTTATTCTAAAATGAGATGATCATTAATTTTAAATTATTTTATCTAATACTCCAATTTACCATGATCACACCTGAATTTTTAGATGACTACAGAATATGTAGTTGTTATCAAGCCTTGAATATAGCCTTGATTTTATAAACATACTACTGTTCATACCTAGGATTTACCCAAGTTCTTGGTCTGACCAAAATCTCCAATTATGATACAATAACCATTTCTATTATCATCATTATTTTAAAATATAATAGAGTCTATAACGATGCTTCCATAGTGGAATCCACAGTGTTGAAAGTTAAAAATGCTTGTATTCCTCCTAAGTGCAAAGGTTTTATATTATGTAATTGAAGAGGAAGGAGAGTCTTAAACAGATCAAACAGCTACTGCTGAGTGTTTCAGGTGGTCATGCAGCTTAAAGTGTTATTACTGGAAACTCCACTACTCTCAATATTCTTTGGCAGAACAAAGCGCTTTACCTGTGGGGTCAAAATCATGTGATGTACTGCGCTCAACTTTCTGCTTCTTATCTGTTGGTGACTCTCGGTTCAAAATACTTCCATGCCTAAATTAAATAAAAGCAATTCAATATTTTACTATAAGGAAATAATTGGAATAAAAACTTAACTTAAAAATCCCAAGTGTGTCTTACAAAGAGAAACCAAGAAATCAGTTTACCTTACACAGACAGTCTCATAAAACTCTCTAATTTATATTTTTCAAGGAGTTTTAAAATTCAGTCTATACTATGTTTGATACAGAGTCTATTTACCTGGTTATAAAAAGTGCTTAAAAATAATGAGTGGTATTTAGTAATAAAGTCTACTTTATTCTGAGACATAACTGCTTAAAACCTTTTAGTGGTTTTCACAGGTTAATCACTATTATTTCCATTTAACAGATAAGAGAACAGTACCTAAAAGTAATTAAACATATTCCCCAACCCTATGTATATTATGGCCAGGTTCAAAAACACTGTGTAAATACAGCATGGATGAGAACAGTTTTAAAAAAGAAAAATCTTAGGCAAGGCTTTTTTTTTTTTTTTTAAATTGGGGTTTAGTTGTTTTACAATGTTGTGTTAGTTTCTACTGTACAGTGAAGTGGAGTTCCCTGTGCTATACAGCAGGTTCTTATTAGTTATCTATTTTATACATATTAGTGCATACATGTCAATCTCAATCTCCCAGTTCATCCCACCCCCCACCCCCCCGCCCCTGCTCTCTTCCCTTGGTATCCATACATTTGTTCTCTAGGGCAAGGCTCTCTTAAAGCCTGCCTATAATTCTTGCCACAGAAGTCTTTCCAAGGCCCAGATGGCATAAGAGTTATTATTCTTCCTATGACCTACCCAATTATACTTGATCAGATAATGGCTGGGCAGTAAACAAGACCACTGCTATAATACATACACTTCTAATTACTTGAAATGCCAAGATTAGCATTGGTATCCTGGACTATGCCATCACTAGAAATGATAAAATACTGTAATAATTAGGAATGACATACTACCTACATTTTAAATAACACATACAACAATTAAGATGAAAGAGAAAAAAGATGCTGAAGAACGAGTACTGAGGAAGAGGCATTTAATCCCAGGAAATGAATAAATATGGAGATATAGGCACAGACATATTTGGACATTTTGGATTTTTTCCTTTACTGTCTTAGGGTAATTAAGACTGATCCAGTTTGTCAAAGTTCATTAACTAAAAAGGCAGTTACAGTTACCCAAGTGATAAAACACATCAAAAACTGGCAATCCATTTACACTCCCCAAGCTACTCACAACTGAAAACAGTCACAATAGATTTTAAAATTAAATCTCTTCATAGGGAGTGATCTTAAGTATCAATTTGAACAAACTTTTAAAATGCTTATATTAAAAACATTGGAAATGTTATCAAAATAATGTTGTCTTCCAGAAAAAATATGCAACACCTGTTATATTTTAAATTTGTAAAACATTTTGAAACTTTAAACTACTTAAATCCACATTTTCTAAAACCACAAAAATGCACCATAATTTTGAAGGAACACTTCTAAGTAAAATTTAACCTAAACATATGAAGTGCAACTGAACAACTTACCTTATAGGTTTTTTGAGGGGAAACCTGAAACAAAGAAAAAACAAAAAGAGTAGATGTCGTTATTTCACTTGCAAGATTGTTATTAAGCTTATCCATTCTACAAAACCAGAAAAAGGGACTTAAATCTTATACTAACTTTCCCAAAGCAAGATTCAACAAACAGGTGGAGTTGGATACCATTTTTTAACATCTTAACTACTTTGTTAAATCTTAAATTGCAGGTGTATTTACCATCAGCTGTCCCCGAGTATGGGTTCTTTTTAAAAATTCAAGTAATAATAGCAATAGCTACATTTATTGAGAGCTTAGTAGATGCTAAGCACTATTCTGAACTGTTCACTTGTAATATTTTTTAATCCTAAAAAAATAACTACGAAGATATTATTTCCATTTTACAGATTAAAAAAACTTAAGCAAAGAGAAATATTTTACCATTAAAATATTATACTTAGTTTTCCCAGCAAAAGTTCCTTCTTCACCTCTCCCCATTCAAAATATCTGGATACTTATTACTGCTCTATTGGTTGGTCTGTGTCTAACCTCTGATCATGATTAAATCATTATTCTCAATTATTTATGTTTAGGTAATACCAGAAATCTAGAAAAAATTACCACTGGGGTACTATCAGTTATTAAAAATATATTCCAAAAGTAGAAAACAAAGGTACTTTAAATGTTTTTTCAGTTTGTAAGCTAAAAGAACCACAGCCTTTTCTCCTGGTTGTCTTTTTTAAAGGAAATATTACTGGAGGCTTCTTGATAAGAGTTTGATGCTACACATAAATGCTAACCTAAGTCTAAAAGAGTGTTCTCAAACATCCTCCCATTCCTCTTCTCATTTCTGTCCTTTTTAGAATTATCTCAACGTATAACATTTTATGTAAAGATTATTTAGGTGATAAGAACAGGGCTTATTAAGAATATCAGTAAATTTTTTTAAGGCTACTAGTAACGGTGGTAAGAAATAAAACATAAAATGATACCTGACTATTTTATTTGGCATGGAGGTGGTTTAGTTTAAAAAAAACAAAACCTTAGTCTAAATACAACTTTAATTACAAATCCCTTTACCTCCTATATAAATAAAAATTGATTCAAAGAAAAAGACAGAGAATCTAAAAACTTCCCTAATAAGCGATAGCATATTAACTCTACGACCAAGTTAGGGATAATAAGGAAAGGGGGTTCCGGGATAAAAGAGAGGACACTGCTCTAGAGAATATACTGATTACAAAAGATAACCAAACCTTCAGAAATAAGAGTTCCTAAGTAGTCCATCCTTACTTGTTGGGGGAGGTGGGAGGGAATGGGATTTAAATTTAAAGATGAACATAAAAGTTGGCAGAATTCCCAGCTGAATTTCTGCAAAGGACAATACCTGCAGTTAGCAACCTTAGCCACTTGGCCTGACAGCCATTATAAAAACTGCTACCCAAAAACAATGCTGCTTGCGTCAGAAACTGCATCATCCAGAGAGATTCTGGTAAAGAAATCTGGAAGTTCCCAGACTACTGACTGTAAACCAGTTTCCTGAGTTATTTTCTCTTACCAGGGAATGGAAAGGAAGGGAAAGAGGACAAAAATGGAATGAAAAGATAAAGAAGAAGGACCGCCCTACAGTATAACTTGCTTATCATAATCGACTTACTATATTCAGAAAGTACAAAGAACTTTTCTCAAGAAAAGCTTTATTTACATCACAATACTTTTTCTCTAGTCACCAAATTCCACTTTAAAGTATGTGGTAAAACAAACAAATATGTATGTACCTATGTATGTGCAGTTGCATGTATGCAAGTAACAAAGTCAAGGGCCCTCCTGGCTATTTCATTCTTCCCTCTGCTCCAGCTAAGAAAATCACCAAGAGAATCCCATGGTTTTGTAAAATCCCTACCGTCTGCTGGATATTGAGATGAAGATGTAATCAGATAACTGGAAATAGAAAGCTAGAACCCCAAAGAAAAACTTGGGGCTAGAGTTGTAGATTTGAGTCACCAACCCACTGATGGCCACTGAAATTTAAAACAGCAGGTAAAGAGAAAACACCAAGGATCAAATCCTGGGGAAAAGAAACCTAGCTTCTGAACAACTGAGAAAGGATGTGAGAGCCAAAGAAGGAGATTAAGAAGATAAATCAGAATGGAGAAAGGGTTGCCCTAGGAACCAATAAAGAAGAGATAATACTATCAAATGCTACAGAAAGGTAGGTCTAAAGGCTAAGAAATGGCCATATTCTAAGCAACAGAGTAACCCAACACAAGGCTGATGAAACAATTCTGGTGTACAAAATCCTATTTTCAAGTCCCTGTCCATTGTATAGTCCAATCATAAAATTGTGAAAATCTCCTTTGGTTAGATATTTAAGTAGAACAGCTGTATCTGAATGCTGACATGTTGGATATGCCTAATTAATCAAATGTGTCTGGCTTTTGAAAGTATCATATTGATGACATAGACATTTAGCCAACAATGAACATGTTTTGTGCATATTTATATATGTGTATATGTATTCTGCTAGTTATAAGACGAAGTCAAACTGCCAATATGAAGAACCATAATATGTAAAGAAAAGGGTTATCAGGAATTTGAGCCATTGGGATAAGGTGACTAGATGCCCTCATTTTTGATTACCTATACTAAGCATATTCGTATGCCAAAAATCCTAACCAAGGGCCTTAAATGTCACAATACTTTCACTCACTTGACTCAGCATGCCTTTTCCTCGTTCGTTCTGAGCTCTAGCATTAAATCACTAGGTAGCAATATACAAAGGCCTCCCCCAATTTTTTATTTTCCCATTCCTCCCAATATGTTATTATAGAGGGAAATGTGATTTGGTAATTAAATAACCCTAACCTATAATTAATATATAGTGGAGTAAAACTTCCATTTTTTACCCAGGCTTTTGTTTTTTGGGTTTGTTTAGATAAATGTATTTAGTTAGTTTTATTTATCTTTGGCGGCGTTGGGTCTTCGTTGCTGCACGCAGGCTTTCTCTAGTTGCGGCGAGCGGGGGCTGCTCTTCGTTGCGGTGTGCGGACTTCTCATTGCGGTGGCTTCTCTTGTTGTGGAGCACAGGCTCTAGGCACGCAGGCTTCAGTAGTTGTGGCGTGTGGGCTCAGTAGCTGTGGCTCGCGGGCTGTAGAGCGCAGGCTCAGTAGTTGTGTTGCATGGGCTTAGTGGCTCCGCGGCATGTGGGGTCTTCCCGGACCAGGGCTCAAACCCATGCCCCTGCACTGGCAGGCGGATTCTTAACCACTGTGCCACCAGGGAAGTCCCAGACAGGTTTAACTATTCTACAATATACATACACATACACGATGTTATACTTGTTTTTAAGATTTTAAAACTTAAAACTTTTAAGATCGTTAAACAGAATTTCTTCTGGATCTAAAATATTGCAAAGAACTGCCAAAGTTTTGTGTCATCACATATTTGCTTATAATAAATAGCCTACTAGAAATCGTATTTTCCTTTTATTGATTTTGGTGAGAAAAGAGCTAGCCTTTTGATACTACTCCAGTGAGAAGTGTTCTGAAAGCAGAAAGAGGGATATCACAATCAAACCTTAATTCCTACTCTCTGCCTCCTCCAAGATATTAGATGTTTCTCCCTTGGGTTTAGTTATGATGAGGAATTTGGGAGTTAGATGGTTCTTAATAATGGATAACTGAAATGAAGGGGAGGAAGTTAAGGAAATCTTACCTACATTGGATAGTGGTCAAGCTTTTATTAACAAACAATGTTAGCTACTAAATTTAGAATTCTCAAAAATTCCATTGTAAGATACATCCTGATTTTAGTGATATTAAAATGCAGGGGGAAAAAAAAAATCACTCCAGTGAGGAGAGTTACTAGACAAAGAACTCTGCAAAACAGATAACAATTAAGATAATTCTAAGGCTCAACCCCTCATAAAGTGATAATAAACAATAGTGAAAAAACCAGACTATTCCAATATTGTTATAGTCGATGAAAATTACAAGTGATCTCAGGGCCTTAGGTTCAGGGACTCCTCAGAAAAAATATAACTAGGTTCATATTCTAGTTTCACAATGAGAAGGTACTTGAACGTGGGCAAGTGCTTAACCTATCTGTAAAACAGTGACAATACTAGACCTACCTCACAAGTCTGTTCTGAGGATTAAATCAGAAAATGAGAAGGATTAAATGAAAAGCACTGCCTAGCACATGGTAACCACTTAATTATTATTACCTATTAGGGAGAACAAAAATAAAATCTGAACTTTAGCTGCATGACTTCAAATTCAATCGAAAATAAAAATAAAGACTAACAATATTCCAATCGGTTTTTAGCTCAGTAAAATCCACAGAAATGCATAATTCAAAGCCAGTGATGAAACTATAAACGTAACCTGCCAAGTCATATTACATAAAATTAATGGCAATACTCAAGTTAACAAACTTCCCAGATGCTACAGGGTAAGAAAAAATATCGGGTTACGACCAAAACTTTTAATTTTCCTGGCAAGTAAGGTCAGTGATTTTTTTTTAAACATAGTGAAATTATGTTGACCATACCTGCCACTTAGCAAAAAAGTCCATTATTTCCTCATCTCCTTTAAAATATCAAGAATGATTAAGGCATTCTGTGTCCCAGATGTAAATCGAGTTTTTCATTTATATATTTCTATTAAATAATTTAAATAACCTGAAGCATAGCACTTAATTTTGAAATTACTCTAATATGAATATGAACCAGCTAGCTCAAGTATTATATCATTTTTCACAAAATAACAAACATAACAGCTAAAAGAACATTTGTCTACAATACACAGCGCCCGTAAGTATAGGGATTCAAACCATGGTACTGACTTCAGCTGAACTGTTAATTCAATCTTTAGATCTCTGGACAGCAAGATTCATAGAGCCAAAAGTAGTAAATGACCACTACCACTTCCTTACCCCCCCCCCACCAAAAAAAAAAACACACCAGTCATAAATTCTTGTGCCACCTATAATTTTTTTTTTTTTTTTTTTTTTTTTTTGCGGTATGTGGGCCTCTCACCGCTGTGGCCTCTCCCGTTGCGGAGCACAGGCTCCGGACGCGCAGGCCCAGCGGCCACGGCTCACGGGCCCAGCCGCTCCGCGGCACGTGGGATCCTCCCGGACCGGGGCACGAACCCGTGTCCCCTGCATCGGCAGGCGGACTCCCAACCACTGCGCCACCAGGGAAGCCCCCACCTATAATTTATAACTGGTCTAGCTTAGAGTCACTAGAAGAACTAAAAATTTTGGAACTAGCCAAAAAAAGAGTCTGAACATTATCTACCATTGTACTTTTTTTTTTTTTTGCAGTACGTGGGCCTCTCACTGTTGTGGCCTCTCCCGTTGCGGAGCACAGGCTCCGGACGCGCAGGCTCAGCGGCCATGGCTCACGGGCCTAGCCACTCCGTGGCATGTGGCATCTTCCCGGACTGGGGCATGAACCCGCGTCCCCTGCATCGGCAGGCAGACTCTCAACAACTGCGCCACCAGGGAAGCCTACCATTGTACTTTTTTATTAGCATACAGATCCAAAGCATGAAAAGTTTAGCAGAGCTGGCAATAAAACATTAATTAGTTATATCAGACAGGCTCTAAAGCAGAAGCTACAGCTGACAGGATGACTCATGGAGAATTCTTCATGGTGTTATTAGTTTTAAACTTGTGGACCTTGCAATACAAACCACAGAATGACAAGGAACAAGGAGCTCAGTTCTGTGTAAAATCCAAAAATGATTCACTAGAATGTAATGTAAGGTCTCAAATTAACTTTTAAAACATAGCTTGTATACTGCCACTTTTACTGAAGAACTTAAACACAAGACAGACCCTAAGTAAATGTCTCTTATTTCTTGGACACACTTTGACAAATCAAATAGTAAATTCTAAATTATTTTAATTCCCTCTGCCAGAGCTATTATAAACTGTATATTGGTTGTTTCTGAACTGGAAAAAGTAATTCACAATAAAAATAACAGCTTATTAAACTTTCACCTTTTTATTGACAATCTGGAACATTATCACTTTTGTGAGTATTTCCTGTAAGGTTTCTAAATAAATTTCCTTTGAGATCATGAGTATCACCATTAACTTAGTGTCTTTTTAGACTTCAAATTATTCACTCCAAAAGAAAAAAGAGTAAAAAAAAAAAAAACTTGAAAAAGTCTGAGACCCTCAAACTACTTAAGTATCCTCATCTCATTAAATACCATTCAAACCATCAAATCCATTATTAAACAAATATCAGCAAGAAACTGGACTCTACGGAATAATCTCATGACTTAAAAATCAGGGACAACGTATGATTTTCATTAGATAAGGATTTAAATCTTAATCTTGTTTCATAACTCCCTATTTCAGGGTATGTTTGTGAAAATAAAAATGAGAGAGAGAATAAAAGGCCTCAATCTGGGATAGGCATGTTTCCCAACAAGATTTTACATAACATACATTAATATTAAATGTTCATATTTTGTAAACTGAAGTGACAATGTGCAAAATTTGTTAGGACAAGCTGCTTTCTTCTGCAAATTTGCAGGAAGATACAATTGTGCTTCTGAAGAAGTAGAAAGTCTTAGTTATCAGCTTTTTACCTTTTGCATTGAGGTGCCACTGAGACAAGCTTCAGCATTAATCAGAGCTTGACAATTTCATAAAATATAAAATTATAATATAAAATATGTCAAATAATATTTTATTTTCTATTATATAAAAAAGTTCTACTCAAAATTTAAATTATTATGTATCAGTTTAAAAATAGAATTCTGGGGCTCCCCTCGTGGCGCAGTGGTTGAGAGTCCACCTGCCGATGCAGGGGATATGGGTTCGTGCCCAGGTCCAGGAAGATCCCACATGCCATGGGCCACCTAGGCCCGTGAGCCATGGCCGCTGAGCCTGCGCGTCCGGAGCCTGTGCTCCGCAACGGGAGAGGCCACAACAGTGAGAGGCCCGCGTTCCAAAAAAAAAAAAGAAGAATTCTTTAGCAAGGAATACCAATTAAACAAGAAAACAAATTATCATGGATTTATCTTAAGTGCGCCTAAACATTTCTTATCAAGTGTCAACACAATTACAGGAATAGGACTCTTTTATTTATAAAATCTTGGGAGAAGGAAAAATAACCGAAACTACACTAACTCCCAAATCACAAAAGATTATTCTTGATCTCTGCTTACCTTCAGGTGTTGGTACTTGGTGTGCACTCATTCCTTGAATACAGGAAGGCTAATCACTGCCATAGCTATACTTAACCCAAGTTAAATGGCAAGGATTGCCCCCCAAATCACAAGAAAATATAGGGAATGAGAAAAGTATAAACTTAGTTCCCACATACTCTAAAAATGTTCACAATTTCCTTGAACTAAACCAACATTTGTCTATTTCTTTTGAGGAGATAAAAACCTCATACACTTTCCAGGAAGAACTCTAAGGGAATAAGGATTGAGCATATTCTATGTTTTCTACTTACGATTTGTATAAATTATATAAGAAATGCTTTATGGGTAAGTATTTTGATTACATATCCTTATATTTAAGTCATATTCCTTAGTTGGTGAAATATTTCTATAAATAATGAAAATTTAGAGGCTATACGGATATAAAATATAGGTAAAGATAAGACTACTGAAAAAACTGATCACAGCCAATATCATTACAATTAAGTTTTCTATATAACACACCTTCCACATCCATAAAAGTGTTTTATTTTCTTCTGAGGAGATTATTTTTCATTGAAAATACTTTTACTGTCTATGTATACAATGAATGATCTGATGAAAATTTTGGTTTTAAACTAGAGACATTTCTCTTCATAAACACTTTGGTTCTGCCATCAAATATCAACAATTCCTCAATTCCTCTTAACTGTCCACTTAGTTTACCATAAAACCACACTTTCTGCTGCCAACCTGAATACCCCAAACTTTCAAACTACCGCAAAGAAAAAAAAAAACCTCTGATTTTGTGGAGCAAAGGTGAGAAAATCAGTGATATGCATGCCATCTCACCCTTTCTTCTACAGAAGTTTTTCCTGATCTAAAACCAAGGAACTAGAGCTGAGGTATATACTCTTATCAGTAACAATGGCTCACCAGAGCACTTAATCTGGAAAGGCAGAGAGAAAGGGTGTTTCAATTATTTTGACATTCTTCTTACATCATCCCAGAATTGAGAATCATTGCTTTACAAAGTTCAGTTCATTCTGAATTCACTGACATTCAGTTCCATTTTCTCCCTTAGATGCTAAAAATGGGACTTATCCTCTAATGTGCTTAACACATAAGACTACTGATATTAATAATTTCTAAATAAACCTATGCTACTAATATCATTTTTATAACATTTTCAAGATAATTCCTCTCTCTCAAGGGATTGAGGAATGAGACTGTTATCTTTCCCAAAATGTAAAGTTTCCTATTAAGCAATGGTTCTCTACTTTTTAATATGAAAGAATATCTTTTATTCCCAAAGAAATACATGTACACAATTTAAAAATTAAAAAGACAAAACAGAAACCAAAAATCAGCTATAATCTCAACACCTAGCATTTTAATGAATATTTCCCCCATCTTTTCTCAAGATATAGATTACTGTATTTGTATATAGTATAAACAGTGTACAAACGTTCTCTTTATAAAACTTAAAGCATAACGGACATATTGTTTTGGTAATTTTTTAAACTTAATATCAACATAATTTTACATCATTACATTTTTCACTACAGCACTGGTTTTAAATTGTGCTGCATAAAATCCTAGAGGTTCGAAAGAGGTCCCTCAGAGGACAAAATTGGGTAGATGAAGACTCTAGGTTCCCTATACATCAGAGATGCTTAGCTTTTATTTATTGTATATATTGAACTTACAAATGAGATAAAGATTTAAAAAAACAGGGCTCTAGATAATTCTTGATACCTGCAAAGTGCTTTGTGATATAGCTACTTAATTAATTTAACCAATTCCCATTTGTAAATATTTAGGCTAGATCCACTTTTTAGTATAATAAACAATGTTGTAACAAAATATCATTGTAATTCAAGTTATGCACTCCCTCTTGATTTCTTCCTTAAGATGAATTTATCTACAGTAAGGAATCCACATGGGAGTTTGGCTAGAAGTAAAGAGGAGTTTCTGTGTATACCAGGTAAACAGAAAAGAGAAGACACAGCAGTGTCTCAATCCCCCTAGCTCAATCCCATGAACTCATTTCTATCCCTTAAGGAAACACACAGAAGCAAGAAGCTGAAGGAGCTATTTTAGGAACAGACTTTGTAAGACAAAGGGCCAAGGTAACATTATTTTGGTGTCTGAGTGTCAAAGTTCGGCACAAAATAGGTGAAAGAGACTATTGCTGTTAAAAGTAAAAACAGACAAAGCAGAGATCCACATAATAGCAGTTAGAGGTATATTATCCACAAATTGAATAAATGCCAAAAAGCTACAACAAACTCATAATATTTTCAAATGAACTTGTATTTATTAATTACAACGCCATCATTGCATTTGAAAGAAAAGTAAGCAAAGATATGGAAGCTGCTTTACTTACACAGTATGGGAATTGCACTTAGTATATAGAGAAATTCTCAGTTCCCCTGCATCAAACATAGAAGCAATCCCTAAACTGGGAACCACTACACTTGTTATGCATTGAATTGTGTCCTCCAAAAAGATACGTTGAAGTTCTAACCTCTGGTACTTGTGAATGTGATCTCATTTGGAAACAGTCTTTTGCACACACTTTTGGTGTCATATCTAAGAAACCTTTGCCTGGGCTTCCCTGGTGGCGCAGTGGTTGAGAGTCCACCTGCCGATGCAGGGGACACGGGTTCATGCCCCGGTCTGGGAAGATCCCACGTGCCGCGGAGCGGCTGGGCTCGTGAGCCATGGACGCTGAGCCTGCACGTCCGGAGCCTGTGCTCTGCAACGGGAGAGGCCACAACAGTGAGAGGCCCGCGTACAGCAAAAAAAAAAAAAAAAAAAAAAAAAAAGAAACCTTTGCCTAACACAAAGCTTTTCTTCTAAAAGCTTAATGATTTTCAATTTTACTTTCAGGTCTATGACATATTTTGCAATAATTTTTGTATAGGGCATGAGTATGGATAGAAATTTATTTCTTTGCATATGGATATCCCATTGTTTCAGCATCATTCGTTGAAAAGACCATCCTTTCTCTACTGAATTGCCTTTACACTTTCGTTGAAAATCAGTTGTAAATATATATGTGGGCCTATTTCTGGAATACCACAGAGGTGAAATGCCTTTCTTATCACATATCAAAGGATGTACAATATCAACGTGACATCACTAGCAATGTTAACCTTGATCATTTGGTTAAGCTAGCATTTGCCAGACTTCTCCCTGTAAAGTTCCTTTTTTCTCCTTTCCATACTCTACTCTTTAGAAGCAAGTCACTAAATCTAGTCCATACTAGGGGTTGGGAAGATTAAGCTCCATCTCCTGGAGGAGGCAGAATTTACATATGCTACTTGGAATTCTTCCCATAAGGAAAATTTGTGTCTTCTCCTCTTATTTATGCAATAATTTCTATCAGCATGAACTCATGTATACTTATTTTATACTTTGAGTTCTAATCCAATACTACATTATTTTCTTGCTCAAATGATTTCAGCTTCAGCCATTGAGAGTTCCTTCACCTGTATCCCTTTGACATGCCCCCACTGTTTTATTTTTTGAGCACTTCCTGTTTCTGGCACTACAAAGTGCTTTAGGCTCATCTTATATCTTCCCTACTCCAGCCCTAGAATCAACCATTTCTCTAAGGAGTCATTTTATTGGACAATGGTATTTAGAAACCAAGATCTGGGTGCTGAGTGTACTTGCTGCTACTGGGGTGTCAACACTTCTTGGCCCTCTCAGCAAACAAAGCTAAGAAATTCATGTGTGTATACTAACTCTGCATCTGCATATTTATTAAGCTAAACATGAGTTCTATCCATCTGCATATTTATTAAGCTAAACATGAGTTCATACTGATGTCTCTGATTCTAATCCAGTACTACAGAGTTCATTCACCTTCCCTCTTTGCTTAACTTCCCAATCTGACAGTGAGAAATCTAGCTCCCATCTATGTATATGTTTATATATATATATATACATACACACACACACACGTCTTTTATATGTTCATATATATGTATTTTATATGCTATTTATATATTATATAATACATAGTTATATATACTTATGTATTATATATTAATATTGTTGGGATTTATAAAATTCCAAACCATAATTCACCTAAATTGTTAAATTTACTGGCATGCTATTCATAATATTCCCTTATAACCTTTTTTTTTTTCTTTGCGGTACGCGGGCCTCTCACTGTTGTGGCCTCTCCCGTGGCGGGGCACAGGCTCCGGACGTGCAGGCTCAGCAGCCATGGCTCACGGGCCCAGCCGCTCCGCGGCATGTGGGATCCTCCCGGACCGGGGCACGAACCCGTGTCCCCTGCATCGGCAGGTGGACTCTCAACCACTGCGCCACCAGGGAAGCCCCCTTATAATCTTTTTAATATTTATAGAATCTGTAGTGATATCACCTCTCTGATTCCTGAAATTGGTAATATTTGTCTTCTCGTCTATATTCCTGATCAGCCTGACTAGAGATTTAACAACTTTACTGATATTCTCAAAAGAATTAGCTTTCGCTTTCACTGTCTTTCTCTACTGTTTCTACTTCATTGATTCCTACTCTGATCTTTATTTTTTCTTTCTTCTGCTTAATTTGGTTTAAATTTCCTCTTATTTTTCTAGTTTCTTAAAACAGAAGTTGATGTCACGGACTTTAGACCTTTCCTCTTTTCTAATAGGTATTTAATGCTATAACTTTCTAAGTAATGCTTTAATGGCATTCCACAAGTTCTGATATTTTGTGTTTTCATTTTAATTCAGCACAAAATAATTTCCCTTTTGATTTCTTCTTTGAGCCATGGGTTATTCAAAATTCTGCTGTTTAATTTCCAAATATTTGGGGGCTTTCCAGAAATCTTTCTTTTATTGATTTCTAACTTAATTCCATTGTGGTCAGGGAACATACTTTGTATGACTTAAATCTTTTTAATTTATTCAAACTTATTCTGTGGCCCAGAATATGGTCTATCTTAGTAAATGTTCCACAGTGCACTTGCAAAAAAAAAAAAAAAAGTGTATTAGGTTGTTGGCTAGAGTGTTCTATAAATGCAATTAGATCAAACTGGTCAATAGTGTTAAGTATTCTGTATCCTTGCTGACTTTCAGTCTACTTCTTTCAATTATGGAGGGATACTGAAATCACTGTTAATGATTGTACATTTGTCTGTTGTGGTTACATCAGTTTTTGTTTCATGAGTTTTAAAGCTCTGTTAATAGATGCATAAAAGTTTACAACTGCTATGTTTTCTTCTCCTTTATTGACCCCTTTATCATTATGAAATGACCTTCTTTATCCCTCATAATATTTTTGCTCTGAAATCTACTTTATCTGATATTAATGCAGTCATGCTAACTTTACTTTGATTAGTGTTGGCATAGCATATCTTTTTCTATCCCTTTACTTTTAAATTGTGTGTATTTATTTTTAAGATGTGTTTCTTGTAGGCAGCATATAGTTGGGCTTTGCTGTTTTATCCAATCTGATAATCTCTGCCTTTTAATTGAGGTGTTTGGGCCATTTACCTTTAATGTGATTACTGATATGGATAGGTTTAAGTCTATCATGATTGGTATTTGCTTTTCATTTGTCTCATCTGTTCTTTGTTTCCCCTTTTCACTTTTTTCCACTTTCTCTTGGATTCAATTATTTAAATCAATTAATCGATTGATTTTTTCCAGCTTTATTGAGAAATAATTGACACACGCCACTGGATAAGTTTAAGGTGTACAGCATGAAGACTTAATTTACACATATTGTGAAATGATTACCACAATAGGTTTAGCTAAAAAACATCTCTTAAAGATACAATAAAAAGGAAAGAAGAAAAAAGGATAAAAAATTTTCTCCTTGTGATGAGAATTCTTAGAATTCATTCTCTTAACAACTTTCCTACAAGTTATACAGCAGTGTTAACTATAGTCATCATGGTGCATCATGTTGATTTTTTTGTTTTTTGTTTTTGTGTGTGTGTGTGTGTTTTTTTGCGGTACGCGGGCCTCTCACTGTTGTGGCCTCTCCCGCTACGAAGCACAGGCTCCAGACATGCAGGCTCAGCGGCCATGGCTCACGGGCCCAACCGTTCCGCAGCATGTGGGATCTTCCCGGACCAGGGCACGAACCCGTGTCCCCTGCATCGGCAGGCGGACTCTCAACCACTGTGCCACCAGGGAAGCCCCATCATGTTGATTTTTAAAACAATTTTAATATTCTGTTAACTTGTTTGACTCTCTCACTAAACCTTAAATTATCTGAAAGGGAAAACGATGTTCTATCTGATTTTGTATTCCAATTAACTAGTAGAGTGCTGAGCATATATGTGACAATTCAATACAGGTTTACTAAATGAATTCATTCATTAAAAAAATTTTTATTTAGAATTACAGAGGATATAAGTGATTCCCAATCCAGAAACCATAATTTTACTCTACGACTATCTTATCTACTACTTTCCTCAGAGCCAAGCTGACTCAGAGAAAGATGACTCCATTTCCAGCAAAAGAGATGGAACTTTTTGGCCTAATGTAATTCCATTCTCGGGTAAGTGATTGATTCAGAAAGCGATTGGAGAATAGAAACAAAGTTTACCAGACACATCTGTGAAAGTATTTTCTTACTCTTAAGAGAGAACCACATGAAACTTCTTTTCCCCTCCCACTGGATGTGAATGAGGAAGCGAGTAGCCCTAACTTGCTAGTTAGCATCCAATCTTAAAGGTTAGTTTAAGATGAAGCTGACAATGATGGCAAACGTGGAAAAATGGAAAGAACCTGGGCCACTGACACAGTTAAGCCACTAAGTCAAAAATCCCTCAACCCTCCCTCTAGACTTTTTATGTGAGCCAGTAAATGTCCTTACTGCTTAAGTCAGTTTGACTTAGTTCCCGTTACAGGCAGCCAAATGCATACTGAGTTACAGGAACAGCAATCTGTGCCAAAGCAGTTCTAGACACTAGAGGTTCATCGGTGAACAGATAAGGCCTCTGCTCTCAAGAAGCTTATATTCTACAAGACAACAGACCAAACAAATAACTGTACCAAATAATTTCAGATAGTGGTAAGCGCTATGAGAAAAATAAAAGACATGTAACTGTGATTAAATGAGTTAATTTAGTTTATTCAAAAAAGACCTCTAAAGCATTTGAGCTGAGACATAAATGAGGTAAAGGAGCCAGCCATGAGATGATCTGGAGCCAGAGGTTTACAGGCCAAGGGAACAGCCAGTACAAAGGTCACAAGGGAGAAGAAGCTTACTGTTTTCAAGAAATACAAAGTCCACCGTGGCTTGAGCATAAAGACCAAGAGAGAAGTACTAAGACAAGATCAACAGATCTTTTGACAGGAACCAGATAATGTAAGAATATGAGCCATGTCAACAAATTCTGATTTTATTCAAAGTACAATGGAACACCACTGTAGGTTTTTAAGTCATGACCTGATTTATGTTTTAAAGGAGCCCTCTAATGAATGAACTTTCATATTCCACAGATGTGAACACTAAGAAAGTTTAGTTCAGTCTATGTTTACAGTAACAGTGTATTTTGCCCCCAAAATCAAATACTTATGAGGCACCTAATATGTGGAGAATACTATATAAAGTTTATAATGTTGATATATTCTGTCCCCACCAAGCATGAATTCCACATTATCTTGAAGTTAGGAAAAAGAATAAAATGAGGAAACTAGCAAAGAAAGGGGGGGGTAGCTGTTAGATTATCCTTTCTATCCTAATTTCTCTAGATAACATCTGAAACTCATAGACTCAATTTTTTAAATTTATTTTATTTATTTGTTTTTTGGCTGCACTGGGTCTTCACTGCTGTGCGCAGGCTATCTCTAGTTACAACAAGAGGGGATACTCATCGTTGTGGTGCGCAGACTTCTCATTGAAGTGGCTTCTCTCGTTGCAGAGCACAGGCTCTAGGTACATGGCCTTCAGTAGCTGTGGCACGCGGGCTCAGTAGTTGTGGCTCATGGGCCGTAGAGCACAGGCTCAGTAGTTGTGACTCACAGGCTTAGCTGCTCCACGGCATGTGGGATCTTCCTGGGCCAGGGCTCGAACCCGTGTCCCCTGCATTGGCAGGTGGATTCTTAACCACTGCACAACCAGGGAAGCCCCTCAATTTTTTTTTTAAGCATAGCATGACTGAGAGCCATCTGGTAAACTTAGAACCATAGCTCAGCCATTTAGTCTCTGCCCAGGCAAGTGCTTCAGCCCTGTTCTAACACAAGTGTTTGGATTTTTCCAAGAGCTGATGTCAGGGCTTTTCACAGAGACAGAATGGCATTTACAGGCCAGAGAAGGAAAAAGGTTTCCCCAGCAGCTATGCTCAATGTGGCCTTTGTACTGTTCCACTGCTAATGGCAGGAAGACCCTGCTAGATAAAGCTATTTAGTTCCTGAGAAAAATTCTACCCTGGGAGGGTGAATGGACAGATTCCCCATTAAGGGAATCCAGCTTAGTTTTCTATCAGCGCTCAAACCCAAATTTAAATGGGCTCATCATCAGAACAAAGGTTTCTGAATTCTTATGAGAAAAATCGTTCTGCTGAACTTGTATTTTAAAGAAGAGATAAACTGGCTGGAAATAAGCATAAATTAGAGAGGTAAAGAACAACACAGTAGGACTTCCCCGGTGGCGCAGTGGTTAAGAATCTGCCTGCCAATGCAGGGGACACGGGTTCAATCTCTGGTCCAGGAAGATTCCACATGCCATGGAACAACTAAGCCTGTGCGCCACAACTACTGAGCCTGCGCTCTAGAGCCTGCGAGTCACAACTACTGAGCCCGCATGCTGCAACTACTGAAGTCCACACACCTAGAGCTCGTGCTACACAACAAGAGAAGCCACCGCAATGAGAAGCCCACACGCTGCAATGAAGAGTAGCCCCCTCCTGCCACAACTAGAGAAAGCGCACACGCAGCAATGAAGACCCAACGCAGCCATAAATTAATTAATTAATTAATTTTTTAAAAAAGAGTAACACAGTAAGCTGGTCCATATTTCTTGAGGTTAGATTCCCTGAAAAATACTCATTTGGGAAGAATGGTTATTAGCTGAGGAACACTCAATACCTTCAGGTTACACTTGGTAGTTAAAAACTATGTTAGGCAGATTGCTCCAAATATACGTCCTCCATTACCCAGGATAAGAGTAATCATTAACAGTTAAAATCATGATTATATTAGCTAAAACGTACTTGAGTACTTACCATATGCCAGTCTCTGCATGAAGTATTTTATACGTATATATTAGTTAATTTTATTCTAACAAAAATTCAGAGAGAGAAATATTATTTTTAGCTTCTTTTTATAGTAGGAAACTGTGAGATTCAAAGAAATTAAGTAACTTATACAAGTTATATAACTAGTAGATGGAGGACTTCTGACTGAAATCCTCATAGTCTAACTAGAGTCCCTACTGTCAACCTCTAGACTACTACCTTACAAGAAAACATTATCTTCCCTTTGTATAGTTTTTTACAGTTAACTAAAAGTTTTCACATGAGTGAGAATCAGAAAACTATATCTGGTATAACTACAAAATATTTAGCTAGAAAGGTATTCATACCCTTCATTTGTTTTAGGCAAAGATAAGCCAATAAAAACTGGTTATGAAAAAATTCCCAACCCTACAGAATCTGTGTCTCCAAATCTCAAAGCTTGGTTGAGAATTTAGTTAACATATACTTGCCACACGGGCAACTTGCCAGCTATGCATCTAAGGAGAAATCTATTTCCACCTGAATGTGTTTATTCATGGCAATGTTCTCACAAACCACTCATTCCTTCAACGCAATAAATATGCATTAAACTCCAGGTAAAGATGGAAAAGAACGAAAGCAGTTTTACTCCACTAGCCTTCCTCAACACTAAAAGCAAAAATAGAGGGGAAAAAAATCCATCTTCCATGAAAGAAGGACATGAGTATAACCTTAAACCACTAACTACAAAACATATCTGCCAAATCTATTAAATTCTCGATGCATACCAAGGAAGTCTTAGCAGACCTGAACAGGAATCAGATTTCCTTAAGCCTAAGGATCACAGATCTGAAATGAAGATCTAACTATCCTTTGACTAGGAACACAACATCCAGATGTGTGGCTAGAACAAGGCAATAGCGGGTCTCTGTAGAAACAGAACAACAGGACAAAGTAAAATTAAAAGGAAAACGAAACAAAACAAAACATGTTGAAACATTCCTAGGTTTAGGAAAATGCTGGAGGTAAAGTGGAGATAACGATAGAAACACAGAGCAACTGCCACAAAACACAGAAAACCCTGTGACCTCAAGAACTTTGCTGTGAGCCACACAGGCCTTTTGAACACTAACAGAAAAGAACAGTAGGTAACAGGAAAATGGAATAGTTAATAGTAATAGCTAACACTTACCGTGCATGTAACATACGCCAGTAACTGTTGCAACTACATTTTTTATATATATATATATATATATATATATATATATATATATATATATATATATAAATTCATTTGATCCTCAGTAAATACTACTATTATCCCTGTTTTAAATGAAGAAACTAAGGAACAGAAAAATTAAGGAACTTGCCCAAGGCCAGATAGTAAGCAGAGAAGCTGAGTTGTGAACCCAGACCTTACAGTTCTAGAGCCTTGTTCGTAACCATTATGCTTTACAGGGATAAAAAGAATATTCAAAAATATATTTTTAAAAATTCAAAAAAATACAGAATAATTTGTGTCTGAAGATGAGAAGGATACAGTGCACCTTATAAAAACAGGCACAAAATAATCAACCCTAACACATACACTGTTAAAGTTATAGAAATTTAAGATTTTTAAATAAAGTTACATGAGCACCTAGACAAATAAATGTAAGTTATGTGCAAATGGGAAAGATTAAGTTAGCCTCAAGATTTCTCCACAATAAGACTCCACATGCTAGAAGATATGACTCCAGTGTGAGAAGAGAAATGACACAATGTCTAAATTTCCTTTAAAAGTTTTTATACATACTGGAAATAGAAATAAAAGAAATCTTTAGAGAAATAAGGTAATAAAGCACCTATGAGCTCTTCTTGGAGAGGAGGGAAAATCTACTTAAAGCCAAAATCCATCCAATAAAAAACAGTCAAAATAAACAACTCAGGAATGTAGAAGCTAAGGTGAGAGAACTGAGGGTAAGCACTAAATCAACTAACATACAGAAATTAATACATACTTGTAACAAAAGCCAACCCCCCACTGCCATCCAGTGAAAGATGAGTGTTTCCTCAATGGAGAATCTGTCTTAATCTTGTGCCCTCACTATACCCCATATTGTACTCATTTTTTAAAAAGCATTTATTTGTTGATCTATCACCCATCCTACCCCTAACCTGCAGGAATATAAACTCTATGATGTAAGGATCTCTGGTTCACTGCTATATCTCGGGACAGTACCAGGCACAGAGTAGGTGCTCAATAAATATTTGTCTAATGAAAGAATGGATATTAGACATTGTCAGATGGACTTCCTCTCCTTCTGGGCCCCAACCAACTGCCGTCTGGGCATATGCATTTAGATATCCCACTGGCATCTCAAATTCAATAAATCTATAACTAAATTCTTACTCTGCCTCTCAAAACCTGCTTCTCCATCTTAATAAACAGACCTCCACCCACCTAGCTGATCCAGTCAGAAATCTAGAAATCATTAGTGACAGCTTCCTCTCCGTGAGGCCCCACATCCAATGCATCCAACTCTCCATCCATCCAACAATATTTATTGAGCATTAACTGTATACCAGGCACTGATCTAGAAATTGAAGACACAAAATAAATGTCATTATTTTCAAGGAGTTAACATTCATCATCAAAGTCTACTGATTTTACCTTTGATACATATCTCATTTGTCTTTTTCTGACCTTCACCATTGCTAGCCTAGAGCTAGCCATCTCATCTCAAACCTAGACTACTGCAATAGTTTAATAGGCCTTGCCACTTCTAGTCTTGCACACATCCTCCAATTCATTTTCCCATACAGCAGCCATATAATTTCAAAACACCAATCTTAACATGTCCTCCCCCACTTAAATTCTTTCCCACTGCATTCAGGAAAAAATCCAAACACCAAACATGACATGCAAGGCCCAAATATGAAACATAACTCTTGTTACCTTTCTAATCTCAACCCTACCACTCTCCTGCTCACTGCCTATGCTCCAGCCACAATGGCCTACCTTTAGTGCTTCACATGCATGCTTCCCCCCAAAAGGATATCTTGTATTCTGCTCTGAGACACTCTCCCTACCAGCCCAACTCCTGCGTATACTTTAGGTCTCTGCTTAAAGGGTGCTACCTCAGAAAGGCCTTTCCTGACCTCTGCTCTCCAATTTAAATTAAGCTCCTCCTGTTATTGTCTCCCATAATCACCCTTTTCTTTCTTTTTTAATACCGTTTACCACATTTTATAATTATTTAATTATTTTGTGTTTAATGTTGGTCTGAATCATTAGACAGCTCTGTAAGTACACAGTAAATCCAGCACCTGGCATAGCTCCTCAAAGTGTTCAATAAGTATTTGTTGAATGAATTAATAATTCAACCAAAGAAAAGAGTCAACTAGAGAAATTATAAGCAAGGGAAGAAGCATACACTGATGTGTTTGGAGAAAATGCAAGTAGCTCAGTATGGCTGGAGTATGGGGGTTGGGTGGGAGGAGAGTAATGATGTCTGGAGAGAATAAACAGTAAGCAGATCAAAGGCGGTCTATATACCGTACGGAGGAATTCAAACTTCGGTCTGTAGAAAGGTTCTTAATCCAGGTTTCAGCTTCTATAGGTACTGAAAATTTTAGACTATAAGACTCTCTAGAGAGGGTTTCAAAAGAGGTCCATAACACTCTTCCTCCAAAAAACCACTGCTAAAGACAATGCAGGAACACCAACAGATTGTAAGCCAGGCAGTAATATGATCCAGTATGTATTTTAGAAATACCGCCTTGAAAACAGCATGAAGAATGGGCAGGAAAGGTATGAAGCTGAGTGCTGGAAAACTAATTAGAAAGTAATAATATTACAGATTAAAAAATGATGAAGAGTCCAATAACAAAGGAAATGAAGAAAAGGGGATAAATACCAAAAATAATACTATGAAAATAAGCACTGAAGTTCCAGCAGATTTAGGAAAAAAGGTGGAAAAGGATTTTGGCTTAGATAGCAAGACATTTGACTGTGCCACTCACCATGGAAAGAAATGCAAGAGCAGGTTTTGGAAATAAGCAGTTTTATGTTAGTCAAGGTACCTGCAGGACATCATAGTAGACATGTCTACTAAGGACTGGAGTTCAGAGAAGAGACTGATTTGGCAATTCAGATTTGGATGACATCGCCATGACAGCAGAAATCATGAAAGTACATGAGACTCCCCAAGAGATTCACTTAACATCATCTGTAAAATGTAAGGATTAGACTAAATCTGAGATATACTGCTAAAGAAGTTATATGATTTTACTCCTTATTATTGATTTTTATGGAATCAAAATATCCATAAACTTATAAAAAAGCTTTATTTTAAAGGACATTTTATGTATCTATAGTTTCTACTTCCCCATCATGTTCTTATAATATTTTTGACTTCAAATTTATGTCACAACAATTACATAGCAGAAAAAATACTAAAAATGTTTAGTTATGATGTCCCTTGCAATGCCAGAATATTGCAGTGGTGGAATTCACCTGTTAAAAGAGTATTATATGAAAAATACTCCGAAAGCCTTTCTTCTTAAAAAATGTAAATGTCATCTTTTCTACTTTTAAAAACCTTTATTTAATTTGAGCAACAGTGTTATAAATTACATTTCTAGTTCTTATAACAATAAACACTCATGAAAAGCCTAACCTGGTAAATGGCATCTATAAAACACCCTACAGCTAACATCATGCTTAATGTGAAAAATGGAATGCTTTCCCCCTAGGATTAGGAACAGGACAGGGGTATCTCCTCTAACCACTTTTACTCAACACTGTACTACTCTAGCCAGTGCAGTAAGTCAGGAACAAGTAACTAAAAGGTATCCAGATTGGAAAGGAAGAGGTAAAACTGTCTTTATTCACAGATTACATAATGATCTACGTAGAAAACTCTATGAAATCAACAAAAAAGCTACTAGAACTAATTAATAAGCTTAACAGGACTGTAGGATTCAAAATCAATAATCAATTGTATTTCTGTATATTGTACTAGCAATGAATGATTAGAAATTAAAGTTGAAAAGACAATACTGTTTATGATAGCATTAAAATATTAAATATTTAGGGTAAATCTGACAAAAGATATATGAGACCTGAAAATGGAAAACTAGAAAACATGGCTGAGAAAAATTAAGACCTAAATAAGTACAGTGATATGTCATGTTCATGGACTGGAAAACTCAATATCGTTAAGACATCATTTTAACAACACTGATTCAACAAGATCTACAGATTCAACGTAATACCAATTAAATTTCCAACATGCTTTTTTTTCAGTAATTGACAAACTGATTCCAATGTTAATGTAGAAATGCAAAGGGCCTAGACCAGGTAACGATTTTGAAAAAAGAAGAGCATAGAGGACTAACTCTATTTGATTTCAAGACTTATTATAAAGCTACAGTAGTCAAGACAGTGTGGTTTTGGGGTCAAGACAGACAAAGAAATCAATAGAACGGAATAGAGACTTCATGTATATGGACAACTGATTTCCAACATAGGTTCAAAGGGAATTAAATGGAGAAAAGATAGTTTAAGAAATGGTGCTAGACTTTTGAATATTCATATGTAAAAATATATACTTCAATCTACACCTCAAGCCATATTAAAAATTACCTCAAAATGTATCACAGACCTAAAAGTAAACTTAAAACTATAAAACTTCTAAAAGCAAATACAGGAAAAATATCAGTTAGGTAAATATTTCTTAGACATACCAAAAGCATAATCCATAAAAGAAAATACTGACAGACTGAGATTTAAAGTTAAAAACTTCTATCTTTGAAATGTGAACTACATCTCAATTAAGCTTTTTAAAAAGAGAGAGAATACCAAGCAAATGAAAAGACAAGCCACAGACTGGGACAAAATATTTCCAAATCATATATATAATAATGGACTCATATCCAGAATATATAATGAACTCTTACAACTCAATATTAACAAAGAACACAATTAAAAACAAGATTTGAATAGATAATTCATGAAAGAAGACACAGGGATGGTAAATAACACATAAAAGGTGCTCAACGTCAACTGATCATGAGATGAAATGCAAATAAAAGCTACAATGATACCATTACACACCCACTAAAATGGCTGAAATGAGAAAGACTAACAATACCAGGTATTGGTGAGGCTTTGGAGCAACTGGAACTTTGCTGGTAGGAATGTAATACAATAAAACCACTTCAGAAAACTAGTTTGGCAGTTTCTGAAAGAGTTAAATACACTCTTACCACATGATTCAGCCATTCCACTCCTAGGTGAAATGAAAATATATGTCCATACAGAGACTTATATGTCCAAAGCAAATTTATTCTTAATAGTCCAAAACTTGAAAATAACCCAAATGTCCATCAATGGGTAAACAAATTGTGGTATATCCATACACTGGAATATTATTCAGCAAAAAAAAAAAAAAGGTATGAACCATTGATACACACTACACCATGGACAAATCTTAAAGTAATTATGCAGAATAAAAGAAAAACAAAAAGAGCATACACTGTAAAATTCCAATTATATAAAATTCAAGAAAATGCAAACTAATCTAAATGACAAAAAGCAAGAAAATAGAAACTAATCTATAATGACAATATCAGTGGGTGCCTGACGATGGGTGGGGAGGGTTGGGAGGGAAGAATTAAAAAAGGTATGGGGTGATGGATATGTCTATTATCTTGATTGGGGTGGACAGTTTCCCAGTTGTGTGTGTATGTGTGTGTGTGTGTGTGTGTGTATATATATATATATATATATATATATAAACATATCAAATTTTATACTTCAGACATATACAGTTTATTATACATCAATTTTTACCTCAATAAAGCTACTGAAATCTCAGAAAGTCTAACATTCAAATGAACCAAAACTACCAGTTAACATAACGTCATACTTCATAATGTCATACCTAATGTCATACATTATGTCATATGACATAATGTCATAATGTCATACATAATGTCATGAAATATCTTTTAAGTAAAAGACTCAGTGGGGTTTGAATATTTTCTGTCCATTGTAAATTAATAACATTTGAAAGTATACATAAATTAACAGATAAACCAAAAAGGAACTTTGCTACTATGTTTTTCTTTGCGTATGTGAAAGAATCTAAAAATGCTTTAGTATTTTAAAATACAATATTGGGTAAACCTATGGTTGGCAAGTTCTATACTATCAATAATTTTGTATGGGGAAGTTCTAACAAATTTAAGTTTACTTGCCTAAACTCAATTGTTTTGTAGGTTTTCTTCTTTTCAAAACTCTCACACTAATTAGTTCCTTAAATGGTCATTGTAATAGTAAAATGAATAATGCTAGCCCCAAGAGAATCTGTTTGTATTAAAAAGTATGAAGTTACTTATATATCTCACCAATGTACTATAAAAGTCTATTATTCATTCATTCAATAAATGAATTTATAACTGCATACTATGTACTCAGGCACTAGTCTATGTCCTTGCAATGTATCTGGGGGAAAGGGAAGAGGGAGACAATAAACAACAATGATTTAATATATAAATGTATACTGTAATATATTAGGTGGTGATATGCACTACAGAGAGCCTCTGAAGAAAAATCAGAGCAGGTTATAAAGGATCAGGAGTGGAAACTAAATATATTTATAATAAAAACTTGAAAGTAATGATATTTGTTTCCATAAGTCACACATGAAAATCTCTTACATGGAATACAATCATATAATGTTAGAACTGAACTTTAGGTGACCTAGTCCAACCTTGACATTTTATAAATACGATGCTAAATTTTTTATCCATTCAATTCCTGGCGGAGACTAGGATCTCCTGCTCACTCTATTGGCATCACTCTTTGTGATGTCAAATAATTGTGATAAAATGTTTTAATCCACTCATATTAAAACTACAGAAAGAGTTTTAGAGTTTGACTGACCTGGGCTTCATCACTTTATGGTTTTGTTACTTATGATGAATTATTTAACCTCTCAAAATATAAATTTCCTCATCTATAAAAGAGGGATGGAGATAGTTTTGTGATGATGTTATTATGAGGATTAAATGTAGTAGTTTACGTAAAATACCTGCATGTCAGTACGTAAGTATATAACCAATATTTGTATTCCAGCGCACACACACACACACACACACACACACATAAAAAAAATAATGCATGATATGCATAGGTTTTTTATACCCTCTGCTACACTATAAACCATGTTTATATCTAAAGTACTAAAGTAATGTAAACTCAATGAGCATTTGTTACTTTGTTAGTATTCTAAGGAAACAACCAGCTTTCAAAATGTGGCAAATAGTATGATAACTCATATCACTATGATGGAGATAATCAAACTAACTGAAAGCTTCAGAGTATACTTTAAAATGTTTTTGGTCTCTCATTTCTCAACAGAAAAGTCTGTAGCACTAAACACTTCTTAGTATCATAAACTATGGTCCTGGGTCTTTCTGTTTAAAATAAAACAGCTTCCACCATGAAGAACACCTTCAAAAGAAAGCAAAAAAGCCTGCGGCATTTTATACCACTTCTACTTTTTACATTCATGCCTCTGCTCCTGTATTCACAGATATGAATGCAAAAAAACAAAAAAACCCTCAGAATTGCAATTCCAAAGCCATCACATAGTAATCTGGCAGCTTCTTCTCATTTATAACCAACATTTTAGCTGATAAGAGCAAAAATACCACAAACTGAACAAAGGATAAAATAATTCAAAGTGATAAGAGTGTTTGGTATCATGGATATCTTCACCATTTCCAAATGATTGTATATTTCAAGTTAGCTTCAAATGAAAGAAAAATCATGAAGATTACTCTGTAAAAACATTCCCTTCCCCCACTATAGGATTAATCCCTGGCCCCCTCATATCCCATCCAAGGTCTCTTAGGTATCAAAGGGAAACAAGCATCCTGAAGCTTCAGATAATTAACTCACAATTTATAGATTAATAAATCAGAATCCCTAGCTAAGGTTCAAGAAAAGTTATGTCAATTCAGTTCTCAAAAGGTAAAAGAAGGGTGCTGCTTCCTAACCTTTTGAATAAAAATATCCCTGCAATGCTGGATGTTAAAACCTTTGTTCTCAAGCTAAGCAATTAAAGCACAGATTTTTAAAACTAGGAATTTTCTTCCTTTAGGTCAAATTAGTCTCTTTAAACATGAAAAAAAACCTTAAAAGCTATTTTAAGAATAGTGAACAATGTAAAATACCCTCTTTCTTTTAAATTTTATTCCTCTTTTGTAAGTACATCCCTTTCACTAAAGCTATTTTTCTACCATTTTGCTACATTTCATACACCACCGAGAAAACAAAGACTGCTGTAGATTACCTGGATCACCGGACAAATCAGCAGACAAGTAAACGCTCAAAAGGCTCGTTTCCATGGAGTAGAGGAGAATGAAATCCTCACTAAAACACCACTCCCTTAGCATTCCTAGGCTTTTCCTTTATATATACTCGACATCCTTGGAAAGGCATTTGTCGGATGATTTTACTGACCACAAGAGGGATGATATGAAGAAACTCCACCTCTTCTCCACCCCCCAATCATCCACCACCATCAACCGAAGCCCAACACTGCGCTGCTAATGGAAATGCAAAGAACAGCATGCACACACACTGCTCTAAAAGATTACACTGTAAAATTACATAAATGATAAATAAAGCAAAGATGCAGCTGGCAATATGTTAAGGGGGTGGGCCAAGCAGCTCCCACAATTTAAAAATACTTGTAAAAGGTCCAATTCTAGAGCCACAAAAAATTAATTTTCTTCATAATTTCCTGAATAAAGTATGATTTTTAGAAAAACATACAGTGTCTCTATCAAAAATGGAGTTCCTCATATATCTTAAAATTTTGTTGTTGCCACTGTTCCTTTCCCTAAAGCCAAATAAACCAAATACATTAGGATTAACCCAAAGAGTCTCCTTTTGTTGGTAGTGTGACCCCTTCAAAGATACTCTGGAACAAGAGGTGGGGGTGAAAGAGAAACAGATAAAAAATGGGAGGAGGAAAAATATTTTCTGACCCAATAAGCCTAATTAAGTTTGTAAGCAAGGCTGAGAGGATTGAAATTTCTTCATGCTACTCTGTCAACTTGTGTTTGATTATTGTAAATCTTCCCTGGTCTCTAAATATGCCCCAGGCACTGTGATGTCTGGCATTCTGTTAACTAGCATCCCTGCCACTTACACTAGAATGAGGGAGGGACAATACACACACTCATTCCATCTAATCCCTAGAAGCCATGTAATTCTTCTATACACTAATTTTCCCCAAACACTGTTCTCTAACAAATGCACTGACACACTAAGAACTTAGACTCATTAGCCTCTACCTTCCTTTTCTGAAGAATCAACACAACTTGACAATTTGCATACACATAATTCCTGGGATCAATGCATTAGTAATGAATGAAAAACATACTCTTTGTTTTATAAAACACATTCCCTAAAACATTTGGATATATCTAATTATAAGTTAAACCCAGTAATCATGTCATTCACATAAATTATAGCCCAGAGTTCTATGAATTTATGGATGAATTCACAGAATCTCAGAACCACAAATAGTGATCTACGAAGAATCGCCTTCTAAGAAAGCACACCATGGCAAATGTAGCTTGTAAAAAATAAAAGAATAACGAAAGGATAGATAAATTAGTAGATTTTACAGATTTTTTAAACTAGAGACTGATTTTAATGCTCTCCTTGGGCAATATTAAAGGACAGATTTACTGAATTTATGGTTTCTAAGTACTTAATAGAGAAGTAGTGATATGATTTACCACACAACCATACAACCCAGAAATCACACTTAGGTGTTTACCCAAGTGATGTGAAAATTTATGTTCACACAAAAACCTGTCCATGGATGTTCACACCAGCTTTATTCATAATTGCAAAAAACTGGAACTAATCAAGATGTCCTTCAATGGCGGAATGAGTCATCCACACAACAGAATACTCTTTAACAATTTTAAAAGAATGAACTATTAATTCACACAACAATATGGATAAATCTTAAATGTATTTTATTATGTTCAAGAAGTCAGGTGCAAAATCCAAAGATTTTCATCCCATTCCATTCATATGCAACTCTAGAAAATGCAGAAGTTAAAAACAGATAAGACAAAAAACAGATTAGCAATTACCAGGGACTAGGGGAGGGGAGAGTGACTGACTACAAAGGGGACACACAAGGGAACACTCAGAATGCAGGATCTGTTCTGTATAATACTAGGGTGGTGGATACATGACTCAACTATTTTGTCAGAACCAACAGAACTGCACATTAGGAAGAATGAACTTCACTGAATGCTGACTGTACAACAACAACAAAAACCATCAATCAGACGGTTGGAAGATTCCAAGATGAAATGTGGACTGTGACGAATGAATCTAACAGCATTACAAAATATGGCATACCTGCACCAAAGGGATGGGGGAGGGGAGGAGCTGACCTAACTAACTTTGGAAAACAATGTTTTGACTGGAAATTGTAAGGCTAATAAACAAAAATAAACACTGTACTCTAAATGGAAAATGTGTTTCTCGTGGGTATACGGAGTAATGGTTCTAAAATAGCTTTTCATGTATACTGGAGTTGAACAAATAAGTAAATGGATAATGGATGGTCAGAGCCAGGTTTCTCACTGTCAGACAGGGAAGTTACACATAAACAAGAAAGGAAGAACAGAGTGAACCCTGTGGTACTGGATTAAAATCAGAGATCAGTATGAACTCATGTTCAATTTAATACAGATACAAATGCATACAGAAACAATTATAGATATGTGTGTAGATATACATACATTACTAGCTCTACCCCTCAAGAGGGCCTAAAAGCAATGGCACCTCAAAAGCAATGAGCACACCCAGTGCCCACATTTTGGCTTCTAAAAACCATTCTCCAATAAAAGGAATCATAGCTCCTTGGGAAAACAGCTGATTCTATAATCAGGGCAAAGAGTATACAATATGAGGCTGAGCATCTTACAGCACCAGGAAGTAAGGAAGCACTCAAAAAACAAAAGCATAGGGGCAAGGGCCAATCTGAAAGCCTTTCCAGTGGTCAGAGTTGGAACAATATGAGCAACAAAATAAAAACACAGTACTGGATTCGAACTCAAAATATGAAATAAATATACAACAATCCATATTGATATAGATAATTGAATAAATAAATAAGTGATGGAAGACACAAATTTTCCTTACGGAAGAATTCCAGATCAAATATGTAGATACTTCCTTCTCCCTCAGGTGTGGATTGGAGTTAAGTGACTTGCTTTAAAAGAACAGTATATGGAAAGAGAAAAAGAGTAACTTTAAAGTGGAGAAAGCTGGCAAACACTATCTTAGACAAGTGGTTCAGGTTAATCCCATCAGTGATGCTACATGAATGTCATGTAGACTTCATATACCCTGATAAGATAAAGGGAAAAGAGGACTCTGCCTCTGGGTATTCCTTCCACAGATGCATAACCCTAATAATGAGACACAGCAGCAAACCCAGACAGGAGAATATTCTAAAAAATACCCAGCCAGGACTCCTCAAGGCTGTTCAGGTCATGAAAAACAAGGTAAGCCTGAGAAACCGGAAGAGACTGGGGTAATAAGAAAACTAAATGCAATATGGTATCCTGGTCAATGAGACCATTAATGAAAAATCTGGTGAGATACAAATAAAATCTGTAGTGTAGTTAATACCATTGGTAGTTAATACCAGTGTCAGTTTCTTTGTTTTGACAAATGTACCACAGTAATGTAAGATGTTAACAATGAGGAAAACTAGGTATGAGGTATATGGAAACTCTCTATACTATTCACAACTTTTCATTAAATCTAAAATTATTCCAAAATAAAAACGTTATTTAATAATTAGCCCATGATGCTAAAGTCAGAATAGTAAGCACTCTTAGGTAGTGACTGCAACTGTTGGTTAAAAACATTCCCACAGGGACTTTCCCGGTGGTGCAGAGGTTGGGACTCTGAGCTCCCAATGCAGGGGCCCAGGTTCAATCCCTGCTCAGGGAACTAGATCCCACATACACGCTGCAACTAAGGAGCTGGCGAGCTGCAACTAAGGAGCCCACCTGCCGTAACTATGACCTAGTGCCACCAAATAAATTAATTAATTAAAGTATTTAAAAAAAAAAAACATTCCCACAAAAAATATTCTAGGCTCAGATGACTTCACTGATGAATTCTCACCACACATAAAGAAAGAGATGATAGGGACTTCCCTGGTAGTACAGTGGTCAAGAATCCGCCTGCCAATGCAGATGACACGGGTTCAATCCCTGGTCTAGGAAGATCCCACATGTCACGGAGCAACTAAGCCTATGCGCCATAACTACTGAGCCTGCACTCTAAAACCCACAAGTCACAACTACTGAGCCCACGTGCCACAACTACTGAAGCCCACACGCTCTAGGGCCCTCATGCCGCAACTACTGAGCCCATGTGCTGCAACTACTGAAGCCTGTGTGCCTAGAGCCATGCTAAACAACAAGAAAAGCCATCGCAATGAGAAGCCCGCGCACTGCAATGAAGAGTAGCCCCCCCTTGCCACGACTAGAGAAAGCCCGCGTGCAGCAACAAAGACCCAAAGCACCCAAAAATAAATAAAATTAAAAAAAAAAAAGAAATAGAGACAATAACATCCTATACCCACTCTTCCTGAAAACAGATGACACTTCCCAATTCATTTTCTGAGGCCAACATTACCCTGATATCAAAACAAGTTAATGACATTACTAGAAAATAAAAAACCAATATCCTTTGTGAACACGGATATAAAAATCTTTATCAAAATATTAGCAAACCAAATCTATCAATATATACAAAAAATAATACATAATGATGAAATGGGGTTTATCTCAGGAATGCAAGGTTGGCTCAGCATTCAAAATTCAATGTAATTCACCATAACACCAGTCTAAAAAAATATATATATATATATCATCTCAGTAAACACAGAAACTGCGTTTTACAAAATTCAATACCCATTAATGATAAAAATTTCTTGCAAACTAAGACAGACAATAACTTCCTCAAACTGATAATGGACATCTATAAAGAAGTAAACACAGGGGCTTCCCTGGTGGCGCAGTGGTTGAGAGTCCGCCTGCCGATGCAGGGGACACGGGTTCGTGCCCCGGTCCGGGAAGATCCCACTTGCCACAGAGCGGCTGGGCCCGTGAGCCATGGCCGCTGAGCCTGCGTGTCCAGAGCCCATACTCCGCAACGGGAGAGGCCACAACAGTGAGAAGCCCACATACCTCAAAAAAAAAAAAAAAAAAAGTAAACACATTAACATCATACTTAACAGACTGAATGCCTTCCCTCTAAGATCAAAAACACAGCAAGGATGTCTACAGGCCTGCTCTCACAGCTTCCATTTAACATGTTAGTCAGAGGAGTAACACAATAAAAATAAAAATATAAAAGGCTCACAGAATGGAAAGAAAGCAGTACAATTTTCTTTAATGAAAGGTGGTAATCTATGTAAAAAATTTAAAGGAATTTATTTTTAAAACCTAGTAGAACTAATAAGTCTAGCAAGAAAACAGTACACAGATCAATACACCAAAAGCAATTATATTTCTATTACTAGCAACAAATCAAAAATTAATTTTTAAATACCATTTAAAATAACCTCAAAACACATGAAACAGATAGAGATGAAGTTAAACTACGTGCAAAACCTCTACACTGAAAACTGTAGAATCTTTTGAGAGAAACTAAAGACTTGAATAAATGAAGAGTGAGAATATGTTGATGGATCAGAAGACTCATACTGTTAAAATACTGTTTCTCCCCAATCTCAACTAGATTCAACATAATCATACTCAAAATCACAGCACTTTTTAAAAAAACAGAAACTGACTTGCTGATTCTAAAATTCATATGAAAATACAAAGGACCTAGAAGAGCCAAAAGAATTTTTAGGAAAACAACAAAGTTGGAAGACTTACATTATCTTATTTCAAGGTTTAAGGTAAAGCTAAAACAAGACATAAGGATAGGCATATTTATCAAAAAAAACAAAAAAAAAACGTAACAGAGAGAGCATAAATAGACCCAGGAGAAGATGATAAGTTTTTAACACAGATGTCAAGGTAATTCTGTAAGGAGAGAATAGTCCTTTCTACAAATAGCACTAGAACATATGCCGAAACAAACACACACACAAACAAACCTCAATCCTTACCTCACACCATATACAAATGTTAACTTGATATGTATCATAATGCCTAAACATAAGAGTTAAACTAAGACTTCTAGACAAAAAATCAGGAGAAAATTCTTGTGATCTTGGGTTAGGTCAAGATTTTTCAGATAGGATCCACAAAGCAAAAATGTAAACAGTTAATAAATTGAACTTCATCAAAATTAAAAACGTTTGTTCTTTGAAAGACACTGTTAAGGAAATAAAAGGACAAGCCACACACTGGGAGAAAATTTTACCAAAAACATACCTGATAAAGGGCTCATATCTTGTATCTCAATAACAAGATAAGCCAATTTTTTAAGATTTGAACAGACACGTCACAAAAGAAAACAAATGGCAAAAAGCATGTGAAAAGTCCTCAGCATCATTAATCTTAAGAGAAATGTAAATAAAAAATACAATGAAATGGCCATTCACACTGACAAAAATGACCAAAAAGACTGGCAATACCAAGTATTGATATGGATGTGGAACATGTGAAACTCTCCTACCTTGCTGATGAGAATGTAAAATGCTAATCATTTTGGAAAAGAGTTTGGCAGTTTCTTGTAAAGTTAAACATACACTTACCAAACAACTCAGCAATCCTAATTCAGGGCTTTTACCAAAAAGAAATGAAAATGTGTATCACACAAAAACTCATATGCAAATGTTCAGATTTATCTGAAATAGCCCAAACTGGAAATGATCCAAATGCCCATCAACAGGTACATAGATAAAGAAACTATTCACACAAATGGAATACTATATGGCACGAAAAAGAAGCAAACTGCTGTAATATGTAACAACTTGAATGAATCAAAAAAGCATTACAGAAGACAGACACAAAAAGGTTATACACTGTTTCATTTCATTTACATGAAGTTCTAGAAAAGACAAAACTCTTGTGACAGAAAGCAGATCAATGGTTTTAGGTGAATAAATGCATGAGCGAACTTTTGAGAGTGACAGAAATGTTCTGTATTTTAATTACAGTGTTAGGTAACTATAGTGTTAGTTAAACTATAGGGTTAATTAAAAATTACATACACTTGTCAAAGCTCATCAAAATATACACTTAAGGGCTTCCCTGGTGGCACAGTGGTTGAGAGTCTGCCTGCCGATGCTGGGGACACGGGTTCGTGCCCCGGTCTGGGAAGATCCCACATACCGCGGAGCGGCTGAGCCTGCGCGTCCGGAGCCTGTGCTCCGCAACAGTGAGAGGAGGCCCGCGTACCGCGAAAAAAAAAAAAAAAAAAAAAAAATATACACTTAAAATGAGTGTATTTTATTATATGTAAACTGCATCTCAAAATAAGTTTATTTTTAAAAGATAAAATAGAGTAAGTCCAGAATTTAAACAGCTTATAAATTGACTAACTTCTGTAACTTCCTACCTAAAATATTAAAACCTTAATTGTTGCTTTAGATAAACATAAAATCTTTAGAATGACACAGGAAAATAAACTTTTATTTCAAAGATAAAACTTGAAAGGCTGAACATTTTAAAAATTTAATTCTTAGCTCTGAAAATACTGTTTGTAAAAATATTTGACATTTCAATGAGCACTATATCAATATGATGATCTTTTTGGCCACGCCACGTGGCATGCGGAATCTTAGTTCCCCAACCAGGGATTGAACACGCATCCACTGAAGTGGAAGCACTTCAGTGGAGTCTTAACCACTGGACTGCCAGGGAAGCCTGATGACTTACTTTAATACCTAAAGCCAAGTAATTACCAGAGCAATTCCTGTAACTAGGATATTCTTACCAGAACATTCCAACACTCTATAATGGAGAAACCTAACAAACACTACTTCAGCCCAGTCATCAATGTCACTGTCAACAGTCATAAATCATGTTGATGGTATATACCCTTGATATGGTATGATGAAAATGGCACTATATCTCTGTGATCCTCCTTCCAACAAACCATAACTCCAGTCTAATTGTGAGAAAAACATCAAATTCCAATGTAGCAGCATATTATAAAACACCTGACCAGTACTCCTCAAAACTATCAAGATCATCAAAAACAAGGTAAGTCTAAGAAACTGTCACAACCAAGAGAAGCCCAAGGAGACAGGACAACTAAATGTAATGTGGTATCTTGGGTGTGATCCTGGATCGGAAAAAGGAGAACAGGTAAAAACTAAGGCAATCAAAATAAACTTTGGACTTTAGTTAATAATAATGTATTAAAACTCACTGATTAATTGTAACAAATGTACAGTACTAAGGTAATATGTTAATAATCCGGGAATCTGAGGTCAAGTATGGGATACACATTCCCCTCTGTACTAGCTTTTCAATTTTTCTATAAATGTAATCTATTCTAAAAAATAAACTCTTAAAAAAAGCTCTCCCTCCTCCATTCCCTCATTGCCAAATTAAAAAGTCCATCTCATCACTAAAACTTAGAACACTACAAGAAAGGAAGGGAAAGAAACAACGGGAAGGGGATCAAGAAAAGGATGGTACAGGTGCTAATTTAAAGAACATCATTACAGCTTTGGTAGAAAATTACATTGCAAAGCCTTTTTTTTTTTTTTAACTATTTACTGGAAGAAGAGAATGCACAAAAAAAAAGGTTAAAAGATGATCTAACAAGGATGTTAAAAATACTCTTCCCACTGCTTATACAGCTGTACTAGTGTTTTGACGTCAATCTCAAGACTCCCATGGATTATAGCAACATTTCACTCTTTGGTGTTTGCTGTATAAATTTCAAAGTAAAACCACTTGTTAATGAATGTCAACAGTTTCCATGATGAGAAAACTAATTTTGCTTAAACTCTGAGAATTATAGTGGCGAACTATGGGAGGAGGAAGGGCAGAAATGGAGAGGGTCATTCGAAGCATGCTTAAATTAAGTTTAAATTAAGTCTTCTCTCTTAGCTTTTTAAGTCATTTAACTCTCATTCTTAATCTTCACTGGGAAACCAGAGTGAAATACCAATCTCTTTCATTTCTTTTACAAGTCTGAAAAAGATTTGGTTGGGTAAAAGCAAATTGTTAGTGTGCCCTTCAAAATTGAGGGTGGATTCCAACATTTTTGAAACTTCAAAATCCAAAATATCTGTATTCTGTATCATAGATTTAACTTAATAGAGCTATGTTGGTGAGTTAAATCACTAATCTACATGATTCAGTGTAATCAGTTATTCATCAAAACATATTCTTTGCTAAAACCATCACATAAATTCTTCACTATTCAAAGAGAAATTTGTTTTTAAAAATACTTTTTTCTAAGTTTGCAACTTATGAGGACTGAGAATGTTATATCAAAATTCACAAGGTTAATTTTATATACTGAAAGGTAATTTCTGCAATGTTGTATATGTTGTATTACTGAATTCTGAATTAAGTAAGAAACTTAATTCAAAAACAGGGTAACCAAAAATCAAAAACACACAACAGATTCACAAAAACCAAAAAGAAGACAACACAAGCATAATACAAAAGAAAACCATCAAACCACAAGAGGAAAAACAAAAAGAGCAAAGAAGAAATACAAAATCAACTGGAAAACAAGGTTTAAAATGCCGATAAACACATATCTATCAATAATTACCTTAAATGTCAATGGACTAAATGTTCCAATCAAAAGGCACAGACTGGCAGACTGGATTTAAAAAAAAACCAAGAACCTAAAACATGCTGCCTACAAGAGACCAACTTTAGGGCAAAGGACACACATAGACTGAAAGTGAGGGGATGGAGAAAGATATTTCATGAAAACGGAAATGACAAGGAAACAGGGATAGCAATACTCATATCAGACAAAACAGACTTTAAAACAAAGGCCACAAAGAAAGATAAAGGACACTATATAATAATAAAAGGATCAATACAAGAAGAGGATATTACACTTGCTAACATATATGCACCCAGTACAGGAGCACCTAAATACATAAAACAAATACTAACAGACATAAAGGGAGAAACTGATGGGAATACAATAATAGTAGGAGACTTTAACACCTCATTCACATCAATGGATAGATCTTACAGACAGAAAATCAATAAGGCAACAGAGATCCTAAATGATACAATAGAATAGTTTTAGACTTAGTTGATATTTTCAGAACATTATATCAAAAAAAAAAAAAAAACCAATACACATCTCTTTCAAGTACACATGGAACATTCTCTACGATTAACCACATACTAGGACACAAAATAAGCCTCAACAAATTTGAGAGGATAGAAATTATATCAAACATCTTTTCTGACCACAAGGGCATAAAACTAGAAACGACCCACAGAAAGGGAAACAAGAAAAAAACAATTACATGGAAACTAAACAATATACTACTAAAAATTCAATGGGTCAACAACAAAAATCAAAGAGGAAATGAAAAAATACCTTGAGACAAATGACAATGAAAACACAACCATACAAATCTATGGGATTCAGCAAAAGTAGTTCTAGGAGGGTAGTTCATAGCAATACAGGCCTTCCTCATAAAACAAGAAAAATCTCAAATAAACAACCTAACCTACCACCTAAAAGAATTAGAAAAGAACAAACAAAACTTAAACTCAGCAGAGGAAGGAAATACTAAAGATCAGAGAGGAAATAAAATAGAGATTTAAATAAATAAAACAAAGATTTAGGGGGCTTCCCTGGTGGCGCAGTGATTGAGGGTCCGCCTGCCAATGCAGGGGACACGGGTTCGTGCCCCGGTCCGGGAAGGTCCCACATGCCACGGAGCAGCTGGGCCCGTGAGCCATGGCCGCTGAGCCTGCGCGTCCGGAGCCTGTGCTCCGCAACAGGAGAGGCCACAACAGTGAGAGGCCCGCGTACCGCAAAAAAAAAAAAAAAGTGGTTTGCGAAGTCTTGTGCTGGAGATTTCTTGCTGGACGGTGCTCCATGGTCGGGTAGACCAGTTTGAAGTTGATAGCGATCAAATCGAGACATTAATTGAGAAAAATCAACGTTATACCACGCTAGAGACAGCTGACATACTATAATCCAAATCTAGTGTGGAAAATCATTTGCACCAGCTTGGTTATGTGAATCGCTTTGATGTTTGGGTTCCACGTAAGTGAAAAAAAACTTCTTGACCGTGTTTCCACAAGCAATTCTCTACTTAAACGTAACAAAAACGTTCCATTTTTAAACCAAATTGTGATGGACAATTAAAAGTGGATACTGTACAATAATGTGGAATGGAAGAGATCGCAGGGTAAGAGAAATGAACCACCACTAACCACACCAAGGGGTGGTCTTCATCCAAAGAAGGTGATGTTGTGTATATGGTGGGATTGGAAGGGAGTCCTCTACTATGAGCTCCTTCCAGAAAACCAAATGATTAATTCCAACAAGTACTGCTCCCAATTAGACCAACTGAAAGCGGCACTCGACAAAAAGCGTCCAGAATTAGTCAAATGGAAACGCATAATCTTCCATCAGGATAAGGCAAGACCGCATGTTTCTTTGATGACCAGGCAAAAACTGTTACAGCTTGGCTGGGAAGTTCTGATTCATCTGCCATATTCACGAGACATTGCACCTTTGGATTTCCATTTACTTAGGTCTTTACAAAATTCTCTTAACAGAAAAAATTTCAATTCCCTGGAAGACTGTGAAAGGCACCTGGAACAGTTCTTTGCTTGAAAAGATAAAAAGTTTTGGGAAGATGGAATTATGGAGTTGCATGAAAAATGGCAGAAGGTAGTGGAACAAAAGGGTGGATACGCTGCTCAATGAAGTTCTTGGTGAAAATGAAAAATATGTCTTTTATTTTTACTTAAAAACCAAAGGCACTTTTTGGCCAACCCAATATATTCAATATCCTGTAATAAACCATAATGGAAGAGAATCTGAAAAAGAATATATATATATAAAACTGAAATCACTTTGCTGTACACCAGAAACTGACACAGCATTGTAAATCAACTATACTTCAATTTAAAAAAAAGAAAGAAACTTACTTCAAGAAATTCTTAGCTTTGTAAACTTCTGGATGGAAATGGGCAGAAAAATCAGCTAGAGAGGTTCAGTAGCTCAGTGAAGCTGTTTTTATCAAGTATCATAATGTTCACACACATACTTCGCTATAACAATAATCCAACTTAATCTCCAGAAGTACCTCCCTACTCTTTAAAGGCAATTAAATCAAAAGGAGTGAATGTTTCTCCTCCTCCCAAGAATAAAATATCCAAGCAATGCTTAACCTGCTGAACTGCTACAGAGACACTTAAAAAATGTGGGAAATCCCACAAAAAAAGAGCACCTGTCTTACCTCTAAAAAACAAACTTCAGTTTTCCATAAATAAATCTTTCAAATGCAAGGAGTTAACCAAGAAAGGATTCTTACATTCTGTTGCTCACTTGCCTAGAGAAGATCAAGATATGTTTACGAGCAGATCCAACCCTGCAAAGCAAACTGATTAATAACACACTGGGAGAAAGGTTTGCTAAAAGAACCCTGTACTAGCCTAGTACATGACACAGTGTGTAGTGAAGCACAAACAACTATAATTCAGAGACATTAAATAATATCAAGTCAATGTTAAAGATGGTATATCTATTAGAACATATAAGAACTTTGCTTCCTGAACACAAAAGAAAACATTATTAGAGCAATAAACAGTTCTCCTGAAACCCAGATTGCAGTGCTAATGGGGACTACTTAAATAATGGCATAGCTGTGGATTCTTTTGAAATTTATAAGGTATTTTTACTGTGGTAGTGGTTATCTTGTAGTTACTATTACTTATCTAGCATTCTCTTGAAAATTTTAGTGGCTTTAAGGTGTCACCATAAATTCCAATATTCAAAAGTATGAAGGTAACACAAAAACGTTTATATAGCGTACCACTTCTCTAGATTACAATCCAAGTTAGTGCCTTATAAATTAGATTACAAAATATCTAACTGACAGTAGCTTAGTCCACTCAAAGAATCAGTTTCAGTAAGTTACGCTTTATATTACTTCCTCAGTTTTTTATTAAAGGTGATTAGAAAAGACATTTTTTAAATTGCTTTTAACTTGTCATGAAACTGTTGTAGGAGAAACAGTATTGTCATGAAACCCATGTGACTAATATTTTTTATGAATTTAATGGCAAATAATAAAAATTTTGCTTCGTTACAAAGGAGGAAATAAACCCACTAATAGCCAAATCATATTTATCTCTTTCCCACAGCATCCCAAAAGCAGAGAGGATTGACCACAATGGTTGTATTAATCATAATTGTAATATGTGCACTGACCTCGCTGTAATAACTTGACTTCCTACTTTTCTTTGCATGTATTCAGTTGGGATGTGTGTATATGTGTGTGTGTTCTTTATTATAAACCACTTCACATCCTTTTGGGCAAGTGGAGTATAAACATTATAAATAATTTTTTAAGTCAAAATAAGTGTATGTATTCATGCATTTTTCTTTAATATTATTGATTTTAATAAATACCTCCCTCTGCCCCAAAGTAACAACTTTTTGCACTGAGTTTTTAATTAGAAAAAAAAATCAAATCTCATTTGATCCTGTGATGTAGATGGTATGAAAGTATTATTCTCCCATATAGATTAGGAGAATTAGGCTCAAAAAACAGAACAAAAAAGTTGACTTAGTTATCATGTCATCCTTGAGGTACAAAGCTAGGATTCATTTTAGCAATTCTGATGTCCATATGCTTTCCTCTATGCTACACTACTTTAAACAGAACTTTTGGCGAAGACCACACAAAATTAAAATATTAGATGATACAGAAGGGAGGGAAGGACAGAGGTAAGGAGATGGGAATGGTAGAGGAAAGAAGAAAAAAATGAAGGAAGAAAGAAGGAAGAAAGGGAGGGAGGAAACAGAAGGAGAGGGGAGGGAAGGGAGGCCAACCATTCATAACAGCAGTGAAAATTATGAAGTATCTAGAATAAACTTAACAGAAAATGTGTTAAGACTTCTACAGATAAAATTACCAATTATTATTGAAGAAAATAAGAGAAGACCTGAAACTTCTAAAGAAATACCATGTTCAGGTATAAGAAGACAACATCATAAAGGTGTTCATTTTCCCCAAATTAAACTCAACCTTCAATGCAAGTACAATTAAAAACCCAACAGGGCTTTTTATGGAATCTAATAAGCTGATCCCAAAATTCATACAGAAAAGAAAAAGCCAAGAATAGCAATGAAAATTTTGAAAAAGAAAAACTGAGTAAGGAGACTTACTCTGCTTACAGAGCTTAAGTAATTTGGACAGCTTGGCGGTATAGAAAAACTTAAACTGACAAAACACAATAGAAAGATCAGAGACAAACCCACAAAACATGGAAACATGATATATGACAAAGATGACACTGCAAATCAATGGTGAAAAGATAAACTGTACAGCAAATAGCAAGACAACTGGTAATCTCTAAGGAAAATAAAACTTACTCTCTACCTCATACTATATTCATATTTTATTAATTAAAAAACACCAGTTGCAAAATATATACAACATGAATTCAAATTTTTATACAGTTAAAAAATCTGCCCCCCTAAAAAACCTCTAAAATGTTTGAGGATCTATAACTATGTAGCACAAGTATAAAAACATGCATGAGAACAATAAACACCAAATTTACCAGAGTATAAGTGAAGAGGAAGAGTAGAGACCACAATTAGGGAAAAGTAGGCAGGAGAGCCCCAACTTTATCTGTGATTGTTATTTCTCCTCCTTCCCACCAAAATGATGATGCTACACAGTAGGTACCTGGATGTTCATTATATTCTTTTTTTTTTGTCTTATGCTTGCAATATTCTACAATGAAGTAAAATGAGGGGAAAAGAAAAATTTTTAATTAGATGTTGCAGCTAACTGAGACTTCTACTTAATAACAGAGAAAGCACAGGTTTTTTCAGTTTTTAAATTTAGAATTCATTTAAAGAATAAAACATTCTTTTATATCTCAGAATAATATTTTTGTTAAAACTGAGTAATTCCAATTAATTTCTATAAAATGATAAACATAATGCTTAAGTGGCTTTTACCACCAGTTCACTGACTTAAAACTCTCTAAAATTAAATAAATAAATAAATACGCTATTCAAATATAAGACTACCTTAAATTCCATACAAGTTTTTTCCTCTATTCCACAATGAAATCTTTGGGTCTTATTTTATCATTAAAAAAGTATTCCAACTTTTCTAAATTAAAATTTTTTTTAATTTAAAAATTCCAACTTTTAAAATTTCCAAGATTAAAAAAAGTTATTAAAAGCATCTAAACAACAGAAATTATTGATTTTTTGTGCTGTTCTATAATCCTTGGAAAAATTCCCATTAACGTGCTTTTCCCCAGAAGTATAGGAAAAGTTCCAAAATTATTCACATATCAGAACAGTTCTGAGATGTGAATAGCAGAACTGCAGATCAATCATCTACTCTTTCCTTCCCATAGTGTGTGATCCCTATTTGTATAATCACCGGAAGAATCAGATCCAATAAGACTGTTGGACAGCAATTAAGCTTCTTAAAACTACCTGACTCTACTTTGCCATAATGTAGTCTAGTTAAAATTTTTTTCTTTCCTATTTATTTCTATCCACCAATGGAATGTATGTTATCACGTGCCCCTGAAGAAGGAAAGGGGTAAGTTCAGAATTAGGAAACTGGAGTCAGGAGGTTGGGGTCAGAATGTGGTCATATTATTTACCTGCTGCTCACAACCAGAAAGAGATTAGCCAATACTTTCGTGGAAAAATAAGGACGCTCCTATTTGCGATGCAAGAACAAAACACTCGCTATATTATTTTATTGCCCACAGCATCATGAAAAGCTTTAAAAACATTTTAATATAACACCCCCAAGTAGATACATTTAAATTTAAATTTAACTTCAGGTCATCAAGAAAGATACCTTTGGTATCATTTTCTGTTTTTAATTGACCCTTTCTCCAGAGTCTTGCAATGGAGGAACAGTTGGCAGGATTTCTTTTTTTTTTTCTTTTTTTGCCTTTCGCTGTTGAAAGTGCTACCAGGGGTACATGTAATTACTACAATTTAACATAAAAATTATCCTTCCCTACTTGTGAGGTGCTGTTTTCACTAAGATTATAACTTTACGACTGGTGCACATAAATTGGTGAGCGAGTCAGCTAATACTTATCAAGATAAGCAGGTTCACTAAACCGGCAATCCACAGGGTGACAGACGTCAGAAACACATTATCTTCATAGTCATATCACCTATCTGTTCTTCTTAACCATAACAAATTAGAAGTAAGATCTTCAACAACATATAAAATTTAAAGAATTGAAGTAAATGGGAAAAGGAACCTGAAGTTAATAACCTCATTGAATTTAAATATTCCCCAAATAAGAATACCTTTTTTTAAGAGCCAAACTTTCATCTCAAAACCTTTACATTAAACATCCAGAAATTTGGGAATCATCCTAGATCCCTCATTTTTCTTTGTCCCTCTAGCTCATTCATTGGTCACTACAGTCCTCTCCAATCCATCACCCCTACCCTAGTGCAGGAACTTCTCATATCTCGCATTATAGCCTCCCATTTGCATTCCTAGTCTCAAGAATTACTTCCTTCTCGAATTACTAATTACTATCGAATTACTAACATAGTTTTTCATTAAAATAAAAGTCAATCAATTAACTAAAACTAAACAGAGTTTTTACTTAAAAACAAAACATCTCTAATTACAAAAGCAATATATATTCATGGTTGAAAACCTGGAAAATACAGATAAATATAAACAGTAAAACAATCATTCATAATCTCACAACCCAGAAACATTTAAAAAATTAGCACATGACCCAGAAGTCTTTTTTTAAGCATTATACTATTATGTATGTTTTTAAAAACATAACTGGCATTGTATTTGGAGTTTTATCTCCTACTTTTCACACACCATGGACACCTTCCTATTAAGGTTTACTTGAAAATGTCTTTAGTGCTTATATAAATCTCTATCAAATGTCATAAGGTAATTTATTAACACCAGTCTCCAGGAGCTCCTTGCCATCACCTCTTCAGAGGCACCTGACTTAGACTGGTTCTTCTTTGCCCCTACTAGAAAGAATGGTGTGGCTGACATCTTTGTATAAAACTTGATAACTAAATCTTTACTTCCTTTATGTCTTGAGAAATATACCAAAATTGGCATTACTGGATCAAAAGGTTTACATATGTCTTAGGCTTCTGAGCTATATTGTAAAATTATTTTCTATAAAGTTTAAACCAATTTCTATCCTCAACTGAAGAGTACAAAAAACACTGCCTTATCACAATCCTCCCTAGCATTCAGTATTCTTTTAAATTACAATTTAGAAAAGGAAAAAAAAAAGATGAAGTTCCCAACACAGTAAGGCACTGTCTCAGAAATTTTCTGCTCAGTACCCAAGATTATGCCTTATGCTATGGCACTATACCTCTTATTTAGATTTATTTGTTCATTTATTCATCAATTCAAATATTTACTTCACGGTCTTCCAGGTACTGGGAACACGAAAGTGAATAAGACAGACTAGCTCAGTAAAGCTGAAAAAATTAGTTCCATGATTCCTTCATCTAAAGGATTGTCCTCAGAGCTATCAAATTCCCTCTCTACTAACTACTTTATGGGTCCGGTCTGGGCTCAGTCCTTGAGAAGAGGCAGTCCCTATGTTGATCAACATGACATTTGTGATAACAGAAAGCAGTGAGACATAAAGCTGGAGAAGTCAGACAAAAGCCAAGTAGTGAACGGTCTTAAATGTACGTTAAGGAACCTGCCTTTAACCTCGAGGCTGTGAGTCCCCAAATACTTAAACTCTGCCTTAATCACCTGCCACCGTCACATAATGCGAATGTTCTGTTTTCGTTTCAAAAGGAAACTTTATTTCACTATTATAAATTTAAAAACCAATATTATTTGACATAGAAAGCAATAAGAGACAAAATACACAAACTATTATTAAATTTTTAAAAATTTAAGATGAAATGCAAGTAAAGCATTCCTGGAAATAGGAACACTAACAATTAGCGCACCTGTAACATGGTCATTATAGCAGCCTTGAAAAAGAAGCATCTCATGTTTCCTTCTCTTCCAATCTCCTAAAGTTATGACATGCCTCTAGCCATACAGTAAAAACTGTCCTGTTCAATGAACTGGTACCAGTGATTGGTCATTTAATGGAAAAGAGCAGTTAGAGTAAGGAACCGTTTCCAAAAAAAACACTCATACACAACTTAAACTTCATTCCAATTTAAAATATATATGTGTACATTTATTTGCCAATTTTTAAATGCAGGATCAAGGCCTTTTCTTTCAGTAACAATGTGTTGGAGTGCCCTATGATCCTTCTTTTATACACCATGCTAAAATACACATGCTATGTTTATTTCCTGTTTCAGTTTCCTTACAGTGGACAAAGAAGCTAAAGATAATCCCTGGACTCTTTTTTTTCCCAAATAGCTAATAGTTGTTTTTCATCCATCTCTAATTTGACAGCAATTTCTTGAGTTACAAGTCCCTACTCGTGCTTCCAAAGCACATACAACTCAGTTTTCATAGAAATAACTTCCTTTTTTATGCTCATATTTCATCGGTTTTCATAACATTTAACTGAACTATCTAATTCCAATACAAGGACAAAAGGTTGGGATTATACAGTTCAACTGTACGGAGTAGAAATATTCAAACATACTACAGGAGGAGTCTGTAGATGTAAGCATTTAACCCTCTGTGGGTAAAAGTCATGCTCTACAGGGGAAATGGAGTGAGTCCACTAAATTGAGGTTAACTAAGAGATTTCAACTACTACTTTTCCCCTGTCTTCTTAAATATATTGGTCACATCTTTCAAGATTGGATAATGTTAGCTTCTCTTGATTACAGGATTTTGTGAATTCCTAAATGACCACTCATCTTTACCACATGTTTCCTGCGACAGTTCCTTAAATGTAATCAGCCACCTTGAGACACTCCAAAACTTTTATCTTAACATCAAGAATGCTACTCTTTCTTGGCACTTTTGCAGCATCTCTAACACTATTATTTGCAGGCTTTTTGTCAGCCATTACAGCTCAAAAACATTCATTAAAAATCTTAAAAAAAAAAAAAAAATCTTATAAAAGTATTCCCTATCTTAACTTCAAAACTAGAACTACATTACAGAGTTTGGCAGAAATAATGGAAAAGTCTTCACACATCCATTTGAGTTGCAGGAAGAATTTCAAATATTTCTGGAAGAAATCTTCAATTTGTGAGATAATATGCATGAATGAGACAACTTCTGCAAATAAGCACATCTTGAAAAATATATCTGCTCATGCAAACAACTTACATTTATCCTGACAAATTTAAGTATTCCACATACAAAACAAAGTGAACAAGATAGGTGCAAAACTAGAACTATGAAATACACAAGTGAGTTGGATTCTTGTTCCCCTCTGAAAAGACTACTTAAGGATTCCTCTGAAAAACCACTGAAAGTATTCTGAATATTATAAAAGATGCATGGAAGATCTGATAATTTTTCACAGGAATTTTCCCAAACTGGATGGCAGCAAAGAGGAGATGAAGAACCCCTTTTCTACTTCACGAACACGAACTATTAACTCGACACATTCAGAAGAACAGATTCTAAAGATTATGTTAGATGGTTTCTTTGAATAAAAGGCCTAACTTTTATTAGTATTTAAATGTAGAACAAAGTTGACCATTAACTATTTTCTGATCTTTCCAACCACAAACACTTGAGAGTTAGGATTCTTGGTGCTTGTTAACACCAAAATTTTAAAATGAAACTGTCCCAATGACCTTAAATCTCATGTGAGTTATATACCAAGCAATGTCCAAAGAAGTATCCCTTTCTTATTGACTAAAAGCAGTCTTTCACTGAGGAAATGATTTTTCAGGCAGACATTTCTGTAAACAAAGGACGCATTACTGTATTTTTTTTTTTTTTGCGGTACACGGGCCTCTCACCGTTGTGGCCTCTCCCGTTGCGGAGCACAGGCTCCGGACGCGCAGGCTCAGCGGCCATGGCTCACGGGCCCAGCCGCTCCGCGGCATGTGGGATCTTCCCGGACCGGGCCACAAACCCGTGTCCCCTGCATCGGCAGACGGACTCCCAACCACTGCGCCACCAGGGAAGTCCCTGTATTTTTTTTTATTTTTTTTTAATTTAATAATAGTTTGTAATTTTTTCTACTGTTACCTTCTGTATATAGCAAAAATACTGATTTTCTATTTATAATAATGAAAGTTTCCTTTGGAAATGGATTTTCAATTTAAAAAGTAATGTTACAGAAGATTAAGTAACTGATAGATGAGGGATTAAATTATTTGGATACTATCTAAGTCATTAAGTTAATATCCAAATAATTTAAGTATGGGAAACAACAGCCTTCAAAATAAAGGCAAGTTCCTTTACATGCATTCAAGACCATTCTAATTATCCTTCCAGTGTCTTTTCTCACCACTTTCCCTCATCACAAACTTCATGTTCTATCAATATCCCACACATAACAAACCATCCTTTCTGCCTAAAATGTCTATTCTATTATCCATATTATGACCACCACCACCTCCACAGACCATGCCACACACACACACACACACACACACACACACACACACACACACAGACACACTATACCTAACACCCAACTCAACTCCTTACATTAAAGAGGCTCTACACTAAGGTATTATCTTCCTCCGAGAAATTCTCCGGAACCATATCTCCTCAGGCTGTATTATATGTTATTAGAGACTTTGTTTTACTCATCTATATTTCTTTCTCTGGTTCCCAGCATATTCGATAAATAATTTTTGAAAGAATGACTCTTACTTGACTAGTTTGTATCATTTAGCAATGCTAATTACACTCTTTCAACTTTTATCCCTTCGTGAAGGCTCCTTTATAAAGTACTCCCCTGGTACTCCTACTCCTCTGTAAGCATTCCTTTGATTCTCTGTAACTTTGATTCTCAATAGCCTTTGAAAGCACTTCTCTCTTCACCAAAACATGTGACCCATGATACTATATGGGCCATCCTTCCGGTGCAGTCTCTTTCTTGTTGAACTCACCTATTCAAAGTACTTCAACTACCATCACAAACACAATAGCAGTAGCCAAAGCCTCACTCCTTTACATCTAGTCGCCTACTGGACATTTGCACCTGGATGCTTCATAGGTACCTGTGGTGGGCAGCCTCTAAAATAACCCCCAGTTAATTCTGCCTCCTGGAATTCATGCCCTGTATAGTTCTCCTGGGATAATCTATTATGCAGCGTTAGATAACTGATACAGTACCTTAAACTAAATCTGTCCCTTACTACCTCTGTTTTCTTCTCCATCTTTCATCTTATCAGTCAACCAAACAAAAATAAAACAAAACTGTGCCTCCTCCCTTTTATATCCCACACCTTAGTGAATGGTACCAATACCCATCCAAACACCCAAGCCAGAAAGGCCCTCACTTTCACCAGCTACCCTTCTTATACTACTGGTATTCTTAACATTTTCTTAATAGCTCTATTTGTCTCTTCTCTTTTAAATGTAATGTTACAACTTTAATACTTCATTCTTTTTCATTATTGAAAAAATAATGTTTTTTCATTATATAATAATTTTTTCATTATTGAAAAATAATAATTTTTCAATAATATAATAATAAAATAAATAATAATAATAAAATAAATAAATAATAAACTAAATAATAATAAAAATAATAATTTTTTCATTATTGAAAAAATAAAGTTTTAGGGGCAGAGATACCTTATTGGTATCTCTGCCCCTAAAACTTCTCAAGACTAATCAAGTCTTCACACTGCCGCCCAAATGATCTTTCTATAACATAATAATGATCGTATTACCCCTCTGATTAAAGACCTTCAGTGGTTTCCCACAATCCAGAGGATAAAACCCGAACTCCTCAGAAGAGCATAAAAATAATATGATGCCTCCTATCACTGCAACTTTACCAACTGTTGTGACGGAAGTCAACCTCCATGCTCTTCTCACACTGAACTACATGCGTTCTTAGAAAAGGTGAGCTATTTCACCTCTGTGCCTTTGTTCATACTGCTGCTTTACCTGAAACGATCTTCCATTCCTCACCTGTCTGATAACTACAACCCATCTTTAAGGATTCAATGGAAGTATTCATCTCTTGTTTCTGATCTGTCCAGAAAGTATTGCTTCTTCTCGAGTCCCACTGCACCCTGTGCAGCTAGCTGGCTGCATGTCTGTCTCCTTCTGTTAGACTAGAAGCTCCTAAAAGGCAGAAAGAGTACCCAATTCAATGCTGATTCTATCTGGCAGTATAGCATAGTGTTCAGAGTGCAGGTTTGGAAGTCAGACAAACTTAAGGTTAAAATCCCAGTTTTGCCACTCACTAGGTATGCTACTTAAACTTTCTGAGCTTCTGTTTCTTCACCTGCAAAATGAAGATTATATAATAAAACCCATTACCTCACAGTGTCATTGTAAGGAATAAGTAAACTATTATGTATAAAATGCTACAGTGCCTACTATATGATTTTTAATGAATAAATGTATTTTTGATGACGAGATTAATGAGTTACTACCTCCTAGGTGGGCAAAGAAAGGGTGAGATAGGTCAAAATAAAAAGTATCATCTCTGAAATCACTTTTGCTAGGCTACTCTAAAGAAAATTGGTAAGTAATACAGGAAGCCTCTTACGTATCTACCATGTGGTCAGAAAATGACAGAGAACGGCAAAAGGACTCAACTGGAAATAAATAAAAGTTTGAGGAAACTAAAAGGTTGAGGAAGAGGAGAGATTCTAGATGGGGTCAGATGGGAGAGATCAGAACCCAGTGATGACAATGAAGGCAAAGAATGCATAGAGAAGGGAATGGGGGGGAGAAGGAGAAGTAGAAGGTAGGAAGTAGAAAAACACAAAAACTTGAAAGTAGAATCTTTCCAAGCAACAACAAGATCTAAGATGTAGTCATATAGATCCTAGGATAAATCACATGAAACTGCAAATATTGAACTATTTTCGACTAAAAAACCAGACTGGTCCATTTTTAAAATAATAAATTGGACCTTTTTTAAATAATAAAATTTGGGGGATTACATATTAATTCCATGTATTCCATTTTACATTCTACCTTTTGCCTTGAGTGCCTGAGACAATGTAGGGCTCCTAAGAAAATTATGGAAAACAAAAAAATTACTTTCCTATTAAAATGTCCTGGATGTTCTCTGGAACACAATTTAGAAATTGCTGCTGTAATTTACATTAAAAGATAAGAGACTAAATAAATAAACTTCTTTGGCTGAACCCTCTCATTTGAATTTTATACTTTCTAGTTGTGTTTGGATTCTAACTTCATAGAGATCATAGTTACCCAAAATTATGTGCAGTAACAAATACAATGAACCAAGAGTCATAAGACCTGGATTTTAAACCTGGTCCCAAATATGTATTAGCTGGGAAATACTGGGCTAGTCAATGAATGTCTCTGAATCTAAGTTTTCTCTCATCTGTAAAACAGGAATAACATCTGTCTTGTGTTGTTGTATGTATTAAATATAATGCCTATAAAGCACCTAGAATTATACTTAACAAATGGAAGCTTATTGTTACTAAATGAGGAAACAACTGTAAAAGTGTAGTAGATGAGAATGTAAATTACTCTAGTATCATACAGACAAAATATATGAAAGTGACAATGATTTGACTTGTTAAGATGTGACAAGATTGAAGTGAATCATACTGTTTGTATGATAATAACCTGCTCATTTTTAAATATGGAAAACAAGCATGGGCAAATATTTCTATAATAAATAGATTATTTACGGGCTGTGAATTTGTCATCTACCTCCTCATTATATTTTCCAATGTGACTTTTAACTTCATCAACCCGAAAAGATAACAACATTCTCCAGACGAGTCATATCGATAACAAACTTTGCAAGCTGGATAAGCAAAGATTTCCTTATTGCTAACAGTGTGAGGAAGCAATGCTAGCTAAAATGAGATATGGTAAATATTTATGCAAAATTAACAGAACTTTACCCCACAGGGAGGCTGCAAGCATGGGAAAAAGCAGCTTCCCAGAACTCAGCATAGCGGATGTCTGTAGATCTCCCTAAGGGCTATAAAGTCTCCACATCCATAAGAATGCTTCAAAGGGCACTGCCTTTTTGCATGCAGCCTCTTTGTAAGTCTGAAACCTAGTAAAATTCTCAAATCAGAATTCTCTAGCCTTTCTCTACCTAGAAACAGTACTTATTAAATAATGATTTGGTTTGTGAGCTTCTTTTTTAAACCAACTATCTGCCTATCTCTGTTCTAGATTCTCTAGGGTTACTAAGAAAATGCAAGAAAACAATTCATAGCTAAAAAGAGTTAATAGGTTAAAAAACAACACACTGAAATATCTCTTAAGCAAGTTTTCCAATGTTATGGCATAAAGAGTGGCTAGACTAAAACGATTCATGCCACGGAATTGTCAGTAACAACAATAAAAAAACTCATTTACAAAGAAGAAATGAAGATTAAAAGTAACAATGTATTATGGCACAGAAGATGCATCTAGAGCTAGAATAAAAGGGATATTTCTTTAAGTGGCAGAAAATATAAACTAAAAATGACAAAGAAGAGACGATCACTACTATAACAAGAAATCTTTAAAAAGAAAATATAGTCTCCATTACCACTTAACCAAACATAGATACTTGCTAAGAAAAAACTTAAACCCAATTTGCTTATATCATTTGTTCCACAAAGGCCCAATCACTTACTATTAAAATCATTTATTTGCTGCCTTTTCTTACTCTTATGTACTCAGTATAACAATTTTTTGAGTCACTTCTGTTTTGTGTGCCTATAATAAAAAATAAATAAATAAAACTTGTATTAGATGGGCCTTAAACTTCTTTTATTTATTTATTTGTTTGTTTGTGTTGGGTCTTTGTTGCTGCGCGTGGGCTCTCCCTAGTTGTGGCGAGCGAGGGCTACTCTTCATTGTGGTACGCGGGCTTCTCATTGCAGTGGCTTCTCTTGTTGCGGAGCCTGGGCTCTAGGCACGTGCGCTTCAGTAGTTGTGGAACACGGACTCAGTAGTTGTGGCTCGTGGGCTCTAGAGCACAGGCTCAGTAGTTGTGGCGCATGGGCTTAGATGCTCCGCGGCATGTGGGATCTTCCCGGACCAGGGCTCAAACCCGTGTACCCTTCATTGGCAGGTGGATTCTTAACCACTGCGCCACCAGGAAAGTCCCTTCAACTTCTTAAAAGAACTTTGGAATAGTTATAATGGAAAATGATTTACAAGCAACACATATTCGGCTTCAAAAAGTCCAATGTTTACAGATGTATGTATATATTTTCAAAAAATGAGTAAGAAACGGAAATACAATGTAGCCACTTTTTAGAGGAAATGAGACAAAATCCCTCTGGAAAAGGGAGCAAGTAAATAGGTGATTAAGAGTAAAAAGAATAAAACATAGTTATGAAATTATAATGTAAAGACAACACTTTAATGGTTTTGTTGAAGACAAAATCTACTTTCTGGGTTTCATCCAACTGATTTAAAAGATCCACTGACTGGTCCAGATGAGCCAATCATAGTATAAGCAAACCTGAGACCAGTAGGCCAGAAGAAAGTGGGCATTGGAATCATAATCCCAATTCTTCTGTTTAGAAACAGTGTGACCGCAATTCTTCTGTTTTGAAACTATATGACCTTGAGCAAGTAGTGAAGGTCTCAGAACATCATTTTTCTCTGTTTTAAAATAGGAACAACAATATTTAACTTACATAGCTGAGAGAAATTTAAAAAGACGATGCACAGAGAGCACCTAGGACAGTGTTCAGCATTTAGTATGTACTCAATAAATATAAAATCCTTTACCACATCCCAAATTTCCTTATAAAACTAAATTTCATCTCAATTTTTGTTTGTTTGTTTGTTTGCGGTACGTGGGCCTCTCACCGTTGTGGCCTCTCCCATTGCGGAGCACAGGCCCGGACGCGCAGGCTCAGCGGCCGTGGCTCACGTGCCCAGCCGCTCCGCGGCACGTGGGATCTTCCCAGACCGGGGCACGAACCTGTGTCCCCTGCTTCAGCAGGCAGACTCTCAACCACTGCGCCACCAGGGAAGCCCTCATCTCATTTTAAATGTTCATTTTTCACCTAGTTTCAACTTGCCACCTTTCTAATGTGTAAACTATTAGAGCAACAAGTCATCATGACTTAAGCAGTCTTCCTAATAATCAAACTACTGTAGTTTCCAGGATCTTCTACTGATCAACTCATCACCATACTTATCACTGGATGACAAAGTATAGGCTTAATGGGTTGTTACTACCTTCAAAGAGGTAGCTAATGAGTAGAGAGGTTCTCCTTCAAGTAGTGACTAAAGCAATGCCTCATCAATAAAATGTGATTTCTTCTATGCAAAAGCAATGGACATCTAAAAGCTTCTTAAATTTCAACCTATTCCATGCCCTTTTCACCTTAGTTTAGATAACTCACCAAAAAACAATTAAATTGAAAAACAGAAACGAAACATAAAAAGATAATATATGATCAAAAGTAACATTAATTTTTTTCTTTAAAAAATAAGATAAATTTAACAATTATGATTTCATACCACTACTTCACCAAAATACACGACTTCCCACCTTAACCTTCAACACTAATCAATGAATATCACTCTTACAGGTAAATTTCTTAATTCTTAAATGTAAATCAGCAGGTAACAAGAACACAAAATAACTCTGCCAACACAGTGACCTACGCAGAGTAGCCATTCAATATTTAACTGAACAAATGAATAAACAAATGAACTGATGTTGTCCAGACAGAACTGGACAAATTCTGAGTGATCTAAAGCAGATTTAAAAGTTGATTGTCCTAATAAGAACCTGCTGTATAAAAAAATAAATTAAATAAAATTCAAAAACAAACAAACAAAAAGAGGTTGATTGTCAATCCTAAAGTCTGACTGATTCTGTAACTAGAGATGTTATTGTTTCACAGTCTGAGTTGAAATAACTGTCTCTTTAGTCTATCCCTCACTTGCAAATGCACCTTAATTCTAAGAACAGCCTATAATTTGAAATATAAGAGAAAGGGAATATTATCACAGCAAGGAAAAAACACCGTCACAGCAGTAGCAGCAGCAAATACATATGAATTAAAAATCATTTTAAATGCATAGATCAAAGTTGTAGGAAAACCTAACTAATTTCTGAGGTTTAAACAATAAGAGCTATTATAACTTACTGAACTCTTTAATGTACTTAAGTACATTCTCGTTTAATCTTCATGACGACGCTAAAGGTAAGTGATATTATTCCAATTTTTACAGATGAGAAAACTAAACTGTTGTTCAGAGACGTAAATTTGCCTAAGGTCTTCCGGCTTGTAAGCAGAACAAGTCTGACGCACCAAAACCCAGGCTCTTTTCTCTACATCATCCTCGTTCATTTCCCTTTTACTACTCCTCCCTTACAAAGGCTAAAAAATTAAAATTTATATATATATATATAATTAAGTGCTAAAATAGCTTTTCCTTTAAAAGCTACTTTTAATCTCTAACGAAGAGAAAATCTCAAAAAGAATTCTGCCAGGGAAGTCAAAATTAATATAATTACTAATATTTATTAATAGATATATTTTAATTAATTCTTTTTTTGGAAACAAATTATACCTTGTATCCTGTTATGCAATAATTGCATGGTAAGAACCTTCTCTCTCTCTTTTTTTTTAACTATTCACATCCATTTACTAACACACCCAATTTACTTTTAATCACTGTCTCAAGAATTCTGATCATGTAGGGCTTCTGGATAAATACACAAGAAGCACAAGTAAACACAAATACATAAGTTACAAGAAACCACAAACCGTTCCCCAAATTACGCAATAAACAAATGCAACTAAAATGCAACCAAAGTGCAAGTATATTATTCTGACAAAGGTACTAACAAACTATTATCTCTGAAAATGAATGTTTTTCAATCATGAGACAACAGAAAAATAATATGAAAAAAAGGCAAATCAAAGAGTTATTCTCCATGGGAAAAAACTGCTTATTATTATTTTTATTAAAAATAGACTGTATTGCCCCAAAGCCAGAATCAATCCAATGCCAAGAAAAAATCAAATTTAAATAAAATTTTATGTGCAAATCAATGATAGCCAATTTTCTACTTCAGTCACTACATGGATTCTGAAATGAGATTAGCAATAGAACTTAATTAAAGAAAACGAAAACTACTTGGATACCTAGAAAGACCAATTTAATCTAAGTATTTCTAGGCACAGTGAAAGAAGCCAGTTAAGAAAACATAATTAGATAACACTATACTAAAATAAACTATTTTCTTCATGTTCTATATAATAATTTATTCACTAGCCTGCATAAATCCTCTCTGATCACCTCACTGTCACCTGCCAATCTACAAACTGAAGAAGAGATTATATCGGTTTAATTTGATTCCCACTGTTACATAACTCCCCCTCCCCAAAGTATGTCCTGTGAAACTTAAGATTCTAGATCCGTAATATAATGTCTATTACTCCCATAACCATAGAAATGATAAGTAAACTTACTGTATTACACTATATGCTAGTAAAATCTATGAAGTCTTGAGTCAAAATGGAGGCTTTAAAAAGGCCCTCAGATGAACTAACCTGAGCAGCTGAAAGTGACTTTAATTATTTCTAAACTAAAATGAGACAGACTCACTTCCATACTTTTATATCATCTTAGGGATCTCCTTAAAGATTTGATAGAACCTTTCTCTGCACAGCAAACAGCAGAGGTGAATACAGAATTTTTATAAATGATTCTGATGTTCGTCTCCAGAGTAAATAACATCACTGACTGGGAACTCCCAGAAGACTCAGTGCTATTAAGGGCTGGGATTCCTTTCAATTGGCATCATTCCAACAGAGGCTCAGTGAGAAATGGAACCTCCTGCAAATCAAATCTGTTGCAATGTTATTTTTTTCCAGAGGTTAATTACCTGCTTATACCACACACACACACACACACACACACGCACTAAAGTAGAGAAGAGGAGGAATTGGAAAAATAGATGACATTCTGCTGTAAGCCTCCTCCAGAAATACTCAAAATGAAATCAAAACAACTTTCTAGCTGTCAAATCCTAGACATACTTCATGAACATCCTTTCCTACTTGACACCTGTCAGTCCACAGTACCATTACCTCCAACTAAATAGTAAGAATTTACTAAAAGAAGTTACACTTTCATATTTTATCTTTCAGAGATACTCAGTGAAATATTTATGGGTGAAATTATGATATCCAGCAACTGCTTCAAAATAATCCAGTGGAGAAGCAGGGAAAGGAAACAGATGAACCAAGATGGTCCGTACATCGAATGTTATTGATGCTAATGATGAGAACATGGAGGTTTATCATACTATTCTCTGTACTTTTGTATATGCTTGAAATATTCCATAAAAAAAAAACTTTCACATTTAACAAGCATTTATTGATCACCTCCAGTGGTAGACTATATTATTGCTCCTAATTATTCACTCTCCCATTTCCTTCCTTAAGAGGATTATACAGCCTCACTCATTATCATTTGACTTGCAATGCCACCTGTGGGAGGAGTATACATCCGTGGCCCACTGACAATGAGCGTGACCATATGACTGCTTTGGCCAAGGACACGTAAGTGATGTAATGTACACCTTGATTGAGTAGAAGTTTTAAAAGCCATTGTATGTTTGCATGAGCAGTTTTCCTGCTCTTTCCCTCTGCCACAGTAATGGCATATTGGGTTCCAAAAATGCTTCAACCAATCCACAGCAAGATGCAATGTAAGCAAGAAGTAAACCAGTAAGCCACGGATATGTGAAGGTGTTGCTATGGTAGCACAACCTAGCAAAAGCTGATAGATACACCTCCTACAGGCTAGGTACCAAGAATATTAAAATATTCTAAGAATGTTTAGGAAAGTAGACACACACAAAAATGAACTACAGTTATCTTTGAGGGGAGAGTCTGAGAACCAGAGGGTGTATACGAATAGGGCTAAGATCAGAGGGAGACTTTATATAGTATTATATCATATTATCTATCACTTGAATTTTCATGCGTGTGTACGTGTGTGTGTGTGTGTGTGTGTGTGTGCGTGTGTGTGTGTGACTTGAATAACGTCATCTGGATAGCTGGATAATTTGGGCGATTTTTTTTTCTTCCTTATGCTTTTTAGCATTAAAAGGGAATAAAAATATAGTAAAGCAGATAATAATTGATTAAAAATGAATAAGAACTATCCTCCTACCCTTAAGGAACTCGAAAATTAGTTGCAACTTAGCTTTAAAGAAAACTTCTTTCCATAAAACACTCATTGTTAATTCTTTAAAGTGGCAAAGGCTAACTGGGAAAACAACGTTTTTAAAAATTAGGAGTATAACACATGCAATTCTATCAGTTTGCTCATCCTAAGGTTTCAGCAAAGCAAATACAGGGTTTTGTATATGGGTGGTGCAGCTACCGATCTCAAAGGAAATTCTCTCAATTACATTATTTTAGTATGCCAGTTAAGCTGGTGAAGAAGCTCGCTCTAGGTGTTAAGTTTTGTGAATAAGCCTTAACCACAGACAAGCCTTAACTATAGACAAGGTATCTACTCCACTAAGTTAATCCATGTAGGGTAAAATTATTTTAAAAAGCATTAGAAGAAAAAAGAAAAGGAAAAATTCTAACCATGACTCTTGTGGTGATTAAACAACACTTGAATGGTTACAGAAGTCTCAAGGCCAATAAACTAATGCTTTACTACATGACTATGTTTTTACTTAAATTTGAGCAATAACCTGCAAATATGATTAGGGACATGTCCACACTTTTCATCTTAGGATCTCAAAGCACTTTACAAACATTAATTTAACCCTCATATCGCCTGAGAGTTAAGTATTATACAGCATTATAACCATCTATCCTGCCACTGCAAAATATTTAAATACCCCTTCAGCAGTACTTGCCCTGAGGAGGTCTTGCCCAAACAGCCAATAAGACAGGAAGTAAGCTGACAGTGCATGGCATGTGCCACCAACAATCTCTGAAAAGATCAGACCCTTACCCACAAGAACCACTTCCCCTGAGTAAACCACAGAGACTGTACAGGACAACCACAACAGATCAGCTTGTGTCTGGAACACAGGCAGAGTTTTCCATCTAAAATCTATGGAAGGATATGTCTAAGCACCTTCACAAGGTATCTTATATGTATTTAAGTACATATGTATATTTGGGGGACTTGTTACTCTTCTGGACAAGACATAGCCACCTTCTGCCTTGTATGATCAATTTCACATATAATTTATTCAGATGCTGAGAAGTCTCCAGTTTTGCAACAATAGAATAATCTACATTTTCTGAATCCACAGAAGACCTGCAAAATCCTCCTTAAGCTCAAGTGTGTGAACCTAAGATCAGCATTTAAATGTAATATTTAACCGAAACTGTAGTCTCAGAGCAATACCTTTAAAGGTCTACAATAGGCAACAAAAGACAAAGCAGTGTGACAAGTGGCTAAGAGTAAACGTTAACTAAACCAGGTTTTCTTACGTATTTCCAACTTCTTCATGAATTGTTACTCAGAGTCCCACGACAAGAAATCTACTTTTTCACTGCCATTATTAGATTTGCTTCTCTCTCAACACTGGGAAGCCACCCAGGCCTATCATGTGACTGTGATCTCAAAAACCAGGATTCAGCACTTGAATTAGTAAGAGATCCTGTTTTGGTATGAATCTAAACTGTCAGCTGCATTGGTGCATGTTAATTTAGTACGGAAAATTTAGTATATTTCTCCTTTTACTGAAAGTCACTAATGCATTCTTATGCAATTTAGGTAGGGCCTCTGACCTTTGGCACCATCATGAATTACCTCTGCAAAATCAAAAAGCTGAAAATTATTCTTGGTACTAGCTTCATAGGTTTGTCTTGGAGTTAGAAACTCTCTTATAAACTTCTTTCTTATAAGGCTATCTTGGTACTCTAGATATCCTAAGTAGAGAAAGTAAAATGCCCTAGATCTGGCCTGTTTCCAAAATTCTAAAGTTTGAGGAAACAAAATCACTAGCAAAACACAAAAGAACAAAGACATCTATTTAAATAATTTTAAACTAAGTATCAACGATAAAGGTCTACTAATACAACATTCAAAAGCTTTATAATCTTACATATATATATCTTATAATAATTTAAGTACCCACTTTTCCCTTCTGTTACTTATCATTAATAACAATTCTTGTAAATACAGTAAGAAACTAAAACATTATTTCAACATTAATAACAGTATATCTTACTCGAAAAATAGTGCTAAGCATTGAAAGTCTATTTCTTTTCACCAATATGTAGAAATAACAAGAAAAAATAAAGTAAAACCACACACGCACAAACAATGGAAAAAATGACACACAATTTAAGATAAGACTGAAAAACCACCGCAAAAAAAAAAAAAAGAAAGGAATAACAACTTACAGATGTATCTCACCATATGGTAACAGAGATTTTACTTTAAAGCTACAATCACATCTCTTCACTTACTTCTAAGTTCAGAGATGTTTCATCTTCATTTTTGATTAATTTTCAACCAAGGATGGCTTATCATTTGCTACACTTTTGACATATAACTGATAACACTGGTTACATTAGGGGCACTCATATTGGAAAGAATCACTTCGTAAACAAGGCTTTTTATAACATGAGTAATTGCTTAATTAGTCGATTTGCTAATTATGCTGTTTATATAAACCTGTTTGGTTTTTTTTTTTCGATGGTGACATCTCCCGCATCCATTCTAAAAACTATCTAAAGTAAAACTGAGTTAAAATGATCCTGAGAATCTCTTTACTCATAATTTTGGGCTATGCCGGGAGAAAACTGAAGACCCCTGTATTACAGTAAAACTAAACTGGAACTTGCTGTTCTAGCATATGGGTAAACATAAAATATAGAATATCATACTTTGCAGTAGGACAGCGCCAAAAGAAAAAAATCACTTTGCACTAGAAGAGCAGTTGGAGAAAAGTTAACAGAATATTAAGAGGAACAGGTTAATTTTAGACACGAATCAACAGAACATACAACTTGGCTAAGCAAAGAATAAGGGTGGGGGAAGGAAAGGGTGGTGGATAACCGTCTGAACCATTCACAGTCACATAAACATAAAATGGGAGGAGATCATTATTTAGCCTGGTAGAGCAAGTATATACAAGTAACAGGACAACTTAAAAGAAAAGTCTGTGCTAAAGATCAGGAAAAACTTCCTGACTACAAGATCTATCAGATTGTTGTTCAGTCTCCTGAGGAAGTGACGAGAGCTTTATCCTCTAGAGATACTTAAAATTAGAATGGATAAGGTACTAGAAAGCATCCTGTAACCGAAAAATCCAACTCTGATTTAGTCAGCTTGGAAAGTTACAAGAGAAGTAGAACAGAAAAAATATACATATAAAGACAATAATTTAAAGTGAAAAGTGGGGGACTTGAGAGCCAGAAAATGTAGGTCATATCTTGGGTCGATCCTTTGCAGTTTTATAATCTTGACCTAAGTGCTATGAGTTGCCTAAAGTGTAAGTGATGATCTGCCTCACGCTGAGCTGAAGAACTACCCTACTGTTGGATATCAATACATACATCAGGGTATTTCACACCAAAGGAAACAAACTATTTATAATTTTGCTGATTTTAAAACTTCAGTTCAAATACCACTATTCTGAAGACCCTTAATTATTAAAAGGAAAAGGAGCATGTCTTCAAATGAAGCTTTAATACATCATCCAAACCAAGTTTTAATGGTTGAGACTTAATGAAGTTAAGCTCCCTGTTTGTGAAAATGTGGCATGGTCAATTTCTAGGAGATAAGCAATTATATGATAAGAAACATTTTTAGTAACTTTGTTAGACAACCATGATGTAAAAGTGCTTCTCCAATTACCTCTGGAAAACCATTAATATATTCTGCTGCTTCTATAACCCGTATCAGTATGGTAGGCAATTCATACCCATTTCTAGACAGCTTTCAGAAGAGGCAATCACATTTTGTTTACTCAAAGATTTTCCAACTGTTTTCCCTAGAATCACAATGCTCCACAGAAAAATATGTAAAATCCACCATTTATGGGTTTCATCCATGTATGCCTCAAATATCATTTCCTAAATTGAAATTTTAAAAAAGTCGTACATGTTAACTCAATGTCATATGCTACATTTTAACAACTGGAAGCCACTAATGTGTTAAGTGGTATTACCAGGTTAACATATTTTTGTAATGATTCAAATAAAGCTTCTCTTGTCATCTCACTGAATACATATGAACATCTTTTAAATGTGCCATTTATCTGTAAGACTATAGCTCTGTACTTTTAAAAAAATTTACTTCGGACTGTACATGTTGACTCATGTAAAAGTGTACAAGTGAATGTACTACTGCATACCTGTATGAATCAGGATTTTAAACTGAACAACTAGAAGAAAAGACAGCACGAAATTGAATACGAAGCTAGCACTGTGATCCCGGTCCCCACTTTCAATTTGGTATTTATCAAATGACTGATTTTGTAAGTGAATGTGACAAATAATCTCACCTTGCAGATGACTCAAGCAGCCTTGAAGATAGCACACATACAGAATTTTGTTTTGTTTTGCTTTTTAACCAAAAGCATTCTTATATGGCAGTGTTGGCAGAAAAAGTATCATGAATGAAAACGCTAATTACTGGGTAAATGCATATAAAGCCACAGGTTTCCAGACTCACTTTAAAAACTTGCTTCAAAAAAAAACCAAAAAACACAAAGAACAAAAAATCTGCTTCAGTTAAACGAGCTTAAAGCTGACCTTACAGTGCTAAAAAAAAAAAAAAAAGCCAATATATTTAAAACCTTTATCTATAAATCAAAAACAACAAAATCCACAAGTCCTAGACAAAAGTTCATTTACTTCAACAAAGACCTTTATAACAAAATCCCACCTGTATTGTCCCTGAAAACTCATTGTTCTAGAAGATAGCCTGAAATAATTTACTCAGTCCATTGAAAAAGCATTCTCTCCTCGTATCCCTCAGAAGAAATTCCAATTGCCACACAACCCCTAAACTCTCAGGGAGACACAAGCATCTAGGAGGATCAGAAACAATTAGGATATATTTTAGGACTGAATGCAGCAATCAATGTAAACCGAACAGCAGCAATCAGATATTTCTACCACTTTTAAAGTGCTGGTTCTAAAAATTGAAAAACATAGTCTCCAGGTCTCAAAGAAGTTACAGAGCAAGACACTGGATGGTATTCAAAAGCTGGTTAGATTTTATTTTTTTTAACAGTTCAGATACACTACATAAAAACAGTAGCTACCGTGAACACACAGTTTGAGTTTTAAATTGATAACTACGCCTTTAAAAGGGGGGCTGGAGAGCCTGAGGAGTAGAGGATGAAGAGGAAAAAAATGGTAGTAAACAAATGTGTTAATTTAACTGCAAAATAATAACAGGATATAACAGAGTTCTGAGTATCCAAAGTAACCAATCAGAGCCTAAACATAGCTGAATTCCATCCCAGCCCCAGCACGTCCCTAACACAAGAATAAAACCCTTCTTATCTTGTTCAGCCATGTGTCGCCTGCCACAAACTGCAAAACAGAACAACGCCCAAAACCAGCTAGTCTGATTTCAACTGAGGACAGACAGACTCTGTAGTCAGAAGCACCACAATGAAAGAACTCTAACTCACACAGCTGGCCTGGTGGGTCAGCACACTCTACAAAACAAAGCCACACCACACACAGTACTTCAAACTTGAAAGGACCTTTAAAAAGGCACTGTTAATTTGCCAATAGCTCTAGAATCAGCAAAATATACCTACAGGTCACTGGAGTCAGACAATGAGAAAAGAGGATGAGGTAGGTAAGGCTGAGAAGAAGCTAGGAACTATTCTACACTCATAACTTTATTAAGGCATCCTGGCACAGAAATAACACTAAACCAGTACTTCCAGATTTCACCCCTACCTATGTTCAAATCAGGGACAGCTACTCTCCTAAGAGCCAATGGATGCTTGATATTTACAGAATAAGATACGTTTAAAGAAAAAGCAATGGTCACATAAGAATAAATCTTGTGTGTGGTGGGGGGAACTAGTAGTAAATTCCAAAGAAACACAAATCTATACTGTCTCAGCAATGCACATTAAATTAGGTGGCTTTTAAAGTCTTTCTTCTTTTAAAGAATATGTGAAATCAGGCAGCACCTGAACTCATCCAAGAATATTAATACCCAAACCAATTTGCAGATTCATCTTAGAATATTCATCTCGTAATCCTTTGTGCCTAGCACAGTGCCTGGCAAAAAACAGGCATTAATTAATTTCATGCTTATTGTACATTTTTATCTCATCTAAGTTACAGAAAATACAAATCCCAAGATTTTATTTCCAAGATAATGGAAAGAGGAAGAAAATCTCTGAGAAGCAAAGAAGAAACGTCATTACTTGGGGGCTTTTAGGTGATTTTCATGCGGAATGAGCTAGTGACCCTAGGTTCTGTTTCTACAAAATTAAACACCCCTACTATTGCAATGAAAACTACCAACACCACATTAGTTCCTAATAAGACTTGTCTGCAGGGTCAACAGAGAAGGCAAGAATTGAATGAACAAGGAAAACAATTACCCACACACCCATGAAAGTGATTTCTCAGAGGCAAAAAACACCCTGAAAGGAAAAGAAATGGGAATAACTAGAAGAAATCAAGATAAGCATTGTTGCTACTCGTATTAAATGTACTCTGAGAAGCTGAAAATTAAACACAGTAAAAAAAATACACAAACAAAGAATAAATAGTTTAAATATTTAATGGAATCTCTTAGGTGAACATTCACGTGATACTGAAAAGCATCAACAGGAACAGGAAATTCTGTTTCTGGAGTAGCTGTTATGGTATGACAATGGAATTTGGCCCTTTTAAAATCAACAAATGAGTCTTACAATTGGGTGAAACTCTCTTATTAGGAAATTCAACTACTTTCTGCTGGAGTACTATTGTTGTACTTCTCATCAAAGTGCTTTCTTTGGGCCCTTACTTCAGTTATTTGATCTTTTTTTTTTTTTAATGATGTAATAGTTTGAAGGTTGACCAAAAAAAAAAAAAAATAAAAGCTGACTGAAACTTGGGACCTGGATACAATGTCATAATTAAACTGATAAATAAAATATAGTAAAGGAATATGCTTTTATCACTTAACCTAATATTCCAAAGAATAACTCTTAAGAGTAAGGGAACTCCACTGAAACCACAAATGGTTTAAGCTCAATTCACCAACCACCACCAAGCAACACAGTTAAGTACTATAAAGGACTCACCCAACTCAACAAATCCACCTGCCAGCTTCTACTACATAATTCGCTTAGGCTTTACACCCCTTAAATGCAAATGTTTCTGGAATATGAAATCCTAAAAATGCAATAATTAAGATCAAGCCCCATGATGTTCCCGAGCCCTTTTTCAGTTCCTTGATACTGTTCCCACCAGGAACCTGTGATTTACTAGTACTTCCAACATTCTGGAAAACTATTAGATAATAAACACTGTGCAAGTCAATGCTTCAAGGACATCAAATTCATAAATCATGCGGCAGTCTCAGAGTGAAGTTCACAAACAGAAAGTCCTAAAATGCAACAGCCTCTAGAGAACTACAGGACAGGAGTAAAACTGACGATGCACCAATACCCCAGCCGACATCGGGCACTGACCTTCACCCAAAATGACCTTCCTCTCTCTGGTTCCAAGATCAGTACAGAATCCTAATGCACACTAAGGGCAGAAAAACACAATCGTGGCTTTACCTACCCCTCCTCCGAGAATCTGGAGAAAAGTTTCTCTCCAGAAAAAACAAAACAAAACTACGTTTCCAAATTCAATCAACCGGGTAACTTGGCAGCAACGCCAGACTAATTGCAGAGCTCGGAAATAACCCTCTGTCCGCTGCCTGTCAACTTCACTCGGCAAAGGCAATCAGCAATCACCGACCCTCCTGCTAGGTCGGGCCCCATCCTGGGAGGCTAAGCGCAGGGGGAGCTTCATACCAACCTGTCGGTGATAGTAGACTGTGTGCCACTCATTGGGGCCCTTTGGCGAGAGGTCCTCCTTTTATCCAACTTGCATTTTACAGTAACACCTCCACCCCACCCCCAGCGCTCTGGGATCAGGCCCGACTCCGTAGGGGACACAAGAGTCCAACTCAAAACTCCATTCAGTCATCTAGAACGTCCGACTGGAAGTGGTCAAGGAAAGGGGATGTGGGTGGGAGCGAGGCAAGTTATCTCCCAAATCAAGCCGAGCAAGTCCGCCAGCAGGCGAGTTCTAGAGCTAAGGAGCGATCCTCCTCGGGAAGGCACCGGAGAAAACTTTGTCACGGAGGGAAGTCGGCGAGCCTCGGGGAAGGCGGCCCGGGAGTCCCTCCGGGGCCGGGGTGGGATCCGCTCGGGGCTGGATGTCGGCTCCTCCTCGCGGCTTGGGGGCCTGAAAGTCTCCGCGCCGGGCCGGGCCCGCTGGGCTCCGCTGTCTATCTGGGGCTGCCGGCCGCTCTTGGCCGCATTCTCGGCCGCGTCTCGGGCCGCCCCGCGCCAGGCGCGCGCGGCTCCATGGCCCCGGACCGGGGGACACCGCTCGTTCTCCTCGCCGCCCCCACCAGACTCCGGGCGCCGGGACAAGCGCGGGTGCTGCCGGGCAAGGGGTGGTCCCGCAGCCGGAGGTGACAGGAACCTGGTCTCTCAGCGCCGCGGGCTGCTACCCATCCCTCGGAGGCCCGGGCTCTTCCGCGGTCTGCACAGACGGCGGCAGCGGCTCCTCCCCGACGCGCCGGTAGGCGGCGGTTCCCGCGAGGGGCGGGAGGTTCCCGTCCGACCCGGCCTGGAAGCACCAGCGCCGGAGGCCGGCGGCGACTCGGAGCGCAGGACCGGCTCGCCGGGTTCTGGGGCCCTCGCGGGAGCGCGCGCGGCAAGCAGAAGAGGCCGCCAGCGGTGGGGGCCGCGCGACAATCGCAGGCGCGCGCACGGGTTCCGGTTCCGGTTCTGACTTCCCGGCCCCGGCCGCATCCAGCGCGAGCTCTCTCTTCCCCTCCCCCGTCCACTTTTTTGGCCTCCTCCCCTCTGACTTCGGGAAGCCGTCTCACCCGGGATCCCTCCGCGGCGCGCCGAGCCGCCCCCGCCGCCCGCGCGACCGCGCTCGCTGTCCCGCGTACCGCCCTCCGCTCGCCGACCGCGGGTGTGCGCCGCCCCCGCGCGGACGCCTCCGCCGCAGTCTTGTTGGAGGGAGCGAAAAAGTAGTTCTGCGGGGCGGAGGGAGGTGGGTTCCGTCTGGCTCTGGGAGTTCCACCCGCCAACCCACCGTTTTCCCCAGGTCCCCGGGAATGTCGGAGATCTGTACTTTGGGGCGTAGTTTGCACCAACTCGGCTTTCGCCTGAGACCGCCAAAGAGCACGCCCCCAATCCCAAGGAGTTGTGGACAAGAGGCTTTTTGGAAATTACCCACCCCCTTGTCCTCGAAACTTGTATTCTTTAAGGGAGCATACTTGTTTTCCTTTTCCGATAACACGCACAGACTGCTTTTGGCCGATGGAAGCGAACTCAGATCCGGGTTGCCGGACTCCACTCCTCTCTTGTGAAACAAACCCCAGCAAAGAGTGGTTTTGGCCTTGCACGCTCACCTGGGGCACCTGCTGGCCACATCCCAGGGCAGGGGCCGCCGCGCACCAGTCTTGGCTGTACGCAGAGTGTTAGAGGATGGAGGTGTATAGGGCTGGGGAATTGGAGCCAGGATTTCTTCGTATAATGTTGCTTTTAGGCTGCTTCTGCCTTGGCAAAATGATATGTATTATTTGCCAAATTGAGCAAGCATGGTGCTTTCCACAGCGACTTAACAAGCTTGTTGTGGAAAGAAATGGGAGCAGAAAATAAAATATATTTATCCAGTAAATAGCATTACAGTTCTCTTTGAAGAGTTCCCCAATAATATTTTTTTTCCTGCTGGTTAGATAGATTTAGATAACTGTCCAGTTTTGATTGCATAATTCAGGATTACAGCGATTCAAGTACCATGTATAATGTATTTCTTCAATTCCGCCTGCAAACATCTGAAGTGGCTGTCTCTTTATCCAACTATTTTCAGACTTTTGAGTTCAAACCTGTATTGATGGGTAAGGGTCTTTAGCCTCTTTGTGGAAATCAAGTGGCAAAGCAAATCTAACAAACAGTGGACGTGGAGAGGGGAAACAATTACTTCTTAACAATGCTGTTTCTAAAAGTCAATCCGCAACAGTGCATAAAAGGATCATTATCCCTGAATAGATGCATGAGCTAAGGCTGACGTTAGAACGGGTAAAAAAAAGAAAAAGATAAACAGAGGCCAAAGATGACTCTTTATTGCTTGATTTTTTTTTTTTTTTAAGTTCAGCACACAGCCAGCTAATTTTGTAATGTTTATTTTGGGAAAGAATAGAAGCCGATTAGGGTTCCAAGCCACTTTCCTAATGATCCAACCAGGACACATTGCCACCTGCTGGTGTACCCTAGCATGATAATTCTATCTTGAAAACTCATAATCGCACATTTTCTATATGTAACTGGAAAGAGCTCCATCAATCTATAAAAAATGACCAAAATGCAAACCTTATCCCCAAACGTTTGTCTTTCTTAGACATACTAAATATCTTTTTGGCCCTATTCTAATAATTTTATAGTGTGGGTATCAAATTAATTGGACCCAATGACTCATCAAATCATGCATTTTAAAAATGAGTTCCCCTCTTCTCTTCAAGAATGCCTCACTATACGAACTTCAGGAATAAAACAAACTGGGAAAGTTTCCTAATTCACCTTCTCTTCCTTGCATACAAAACCTCTTGGCAGGCTGCTTTCAAGATCTTTCCAAACTTAAACAGACCCAAAGTTCTAGCTGTGAGCAAAGAGGGCATTTGCTGTGGGAAAGCTTCAGAAGATGGTAAGCAAAGGATTTAATTAAGTCAGTGGTTATTCACTCCAGAGCTATTTTTTTTTAATGATGAAAATCTCTATATTCAGGCACAAAGCTCTAATGGTAAAAAATGTCCCTGAAAGCTTCTTTACAGCCGTTGATAGCTCTAGACTGTTTTAAGTCTGTGTATAGAATACCTTCAGAAGAGTCACACCAATTTAAGCAGAACACACGCCCCAGGGACATTAGTCCTTTACCTAGAAAAATGACATTGGTGACACCATCCACTGTGCATGCTCTGTGAGAACATTTTCCAGTGGGGGGTAATTCTAAACTACATCCTCATGCTTTCATCCATTCTTTCCACCTGCATATTGAGCACCTACTATGTGTCTAACACTGTTCCAGGCATGGGAAGCAGAGTCCGAGGACAGCCGAAGGGCCTGTCTTTGTGGACCCAACTGGACATCATCATTCTGAAGGCAACTGCTCAAACAGGTGGCAAAAAAAGAAATTAAGTTCTTCCTCCTTCTTTTGGCAAACTGTTTTCTATATGTAGATTGTTGCCTCAAAAAGTAAGCAGTATTAGGAATGGTGGATGATAAGAACAGCTACGAAGTATTTTACCGATAAGTATAAATATGGGTCAACGTTTCTGCAAGCCAAAAGCCTTTTTTTTTTTTTTAAGCTTCTGGCAGAACCAGAACAAAGACATAAAGCCAGACTCTGGGTTGATAAAAAGTTGTTTATTTTTATAAAATTTAGTACAAATCTCACTGAAATATAAATCTTTCTCGAGCAGTGTTAATGACTATTACATAGTAATCTAAATGCAAACGCGTACTTCACGTGTCCAACCACACCACATGTTAATTAGCCCTTCATGTGCCTCCTCGTGAACAGACTCAGCATCTTAACTGCTGAGCCACCTTCATTTCACATTTTTCTCTCAGCGAGTTTCCTTCAGAGTTTTCAGCTACAACAGCAAGAAAAGCTGAAACGAGGGATTCTCCTTCCCTTATCACTAGATAGGTTTCTCGAAATTCAAGAAACCTAAGTACATTCCCCTAAAAGAGCAAGGTCTGCAATCCCTTCACTTCTGAGGTGGAAGGAGAAAAGAATGGTACCAGATTAAGTCTATTCATTTGTCTGGTATGGGACAGCTTGCACTGTGCCAAAACTCAAGAGACGGCTTTTTCCTTTTCTTTTTTTTTTTTTTTTCTTTTGTGCCAAGCCACTCTTTTTTTTTTTTTTTTTCTAACCAGGCTTTTGCTAAAATCAGCATTCCCCAGCATCCTACTTGGACCACAATTTTGTTGGAAAGAAGCTAACCAGCATTTCAGGGATACTGATAATAGAAAAAAAGAGATGGAGATGCTACTGTCAGATTATTCTCATGTCCAGCAAATCTCCTTAACCAGAAGACAGTCATTTTAAAAGACCCACGGTTAACATGCCTTTAAAGCCGCTTTTCCCAGAGCAATGATGACCTCATGCAGTTCCAACCACTTGGTCATACCTAGACAATGACGTCCATCTTCAAGACCACTCATTAGGTTAGGATTACCATCGAATGGGCTGATACTTCCTACTCACATCCAGCCTTGACTTCAACATCCCCATACCCTCGCTCATCAGCTGAGCTACTCGCTCACCACTGGTCTCAACAAGGCAATCAAATGAATAAATAAACAACAAACAAACAAATAAATAAAACTTCCCTTTTTTCCCATAAAAGCCCTACGTTAAAGACCTGCATTAATAAAACACCACCTAATGTCTCTGTGAAATTCACAACGGGGTATTTCCTTAATTGACAATGGGGTTTAAACTGAAGCAGAGTAAACAAGTGACCTGCCCAAATGATCTGGCAGGTGAGTAGCCAATCTAGTTCAAAGAAACGAAGAATTCTCGATTCCTAAGCCCTTCCTCTACACTTACGTTCTTGCTTTTCCTAGCTGAGAGACTACTGATTAAGAAATATTTTTTCCTTCCAACACGGACCTTGTCATAACATATTATCCAGAGAGAGTGGCACCTTTTCCAGAGAAAAAGTAGTAACAGGATGAACAGGTAATGCATCTGAAATGGAGAAAAGAAAACAGCCTCATCACCCTGAGGCCAGGACGTTTGGTCTTTGGTTCCGGTTTGCAGTATGTATAGCAGAGCTGAAACCTGAACTGGCATCTCAAGCCCAGTGGAATCCACATGGTAAATCCCTGTGGAATTCAGTCACAGCCTCTCATGCCTAGGAGATTAATGCGCAAAAGCCCTGAGAACTGGCAGAGTTTTCCTGGTAGGGCAGAACCCGTACAACAGGGCCCGGTAAATCTGCCCACACCTCATTCATCTCTCATCCAAAGCTCTAGCTCTATGGTTTTTGTGCAGAAAAGAGTTAATATAGTAGGCCTGGAAAGGGCTGTTTGCAAGGTTGGCCCTTGGCTGACATCTGAAGACTTCGATTTCATTGGGAAGGTTCCCACATGAACTGATGAGACTGGCTCACTGGCTCTAAACTGTTTCTGCAAACAATGTGGTTCACAGTGAAAACCTCCTTTCCTTCTGGGAGTCAGGAAAAGACTGCCTACATGACCAGCCCCCCATTAAAACCTTGGGTACTTAGTCTCTAACAAGCTTCCTTCTAGACATTTCACACATATTGTGAATAAATCGTTGCTAGGGGAATTAAGCACATCCTGCATGATCCCACTGGGAGAGGGCTCTGGAAGCTTGGGCCTGGTTTCCCCTGTACTCTGCTCCAGGTGCCTTTTCCCTTGGCTGATCTTCTGTTGTATCCTGTTGCTGTAATAAAGCAAAGCTCTAAGTACAACTGTGTGCTGAGTCCTGTGAGTCCTCTTAGTGGAGCACCAAGCCTGAGGGTGATCTTGGGACCCCCAAGTACAGGGAGTCCTTTATGGTATATACCAAGTATACGGTATAGGGAGGCTCAGTAAGTAGCCCCCCCCATCACGGTTTCACCCACATCCTTCTCTCATCCTTCTGTCCCCCCATTCAATTTCCTGATCCAATGCTCAGAATGCCAAAGGCATGTATCTTCCTGAAAGTTCCTCACTTTATAGTAAATGAGGTGCATTTCTTTAAGCTGCTACACAGAAAGTAGGAATAAGTATTTGTTGAAGGAGTCACTTCAAGAAACAGCACTAATGCTTTTTGAGTTCCTTTCTAGGCTGTCTGATCACCAAGCCTCCCAGAGACAAAGGAGCCAGGGTCACCACAACTTAAAAGGAATGCAGCATGCTCACCTCACAGTTCTGACTTACAGCTACTGCTGGTAGTCTCACTTTCTACAACTGCACAGCGGCAGAAGTTAGTGTTTTAATACTGGGATGTGTTCCGCTCCAAGACTGACCAAACGGATGGATAAATTTAGCCCTTTTTAGAAACCTAAGCTCGTCCTAAGCAGGATTCTGTAACAGCCATATCTCCAACCTGGTTCCCGTGGCTGACTTAACCCAATCCATCGTCTGGAGCAAGCCTTGGCTAGTGCGTCTTGAGATGTCCATTGTGTTTTACCTGCCGCTCCTCACTCCGCCTGCTTCTCCAGGTGTGGTACTTCTTGCTGCTTTTCCTCCATGCAAAACGCCAGATGCTAACCATGAAACACCAAGACACAGCATACATCGCAACTCCCCCGACCTTCACAAACCACTTGGGCTTGGGTGAGACCATTTCACAGAAGAGGAGGTGAGCTCCTACGCCAATCCTCACTCCAGTGAACAGAGCTGCAAAGAGGAAATCCACCACGTCTCCAGTGAAACTATGGTAATGGCCTGTTTCACGAAGAAACCAGCGCATCTGTAGCAAGGGATTGGTAATCTCGCTTCCAAAGAGGACTGCATTGACCTCTGTGCCTGACTCTCCAAGCACCAGGGCCATGATGATGCCCAAGATACTCAGTGTGTGGTGAGCCAGCATCAGGGCCCCCTCAGACTGGAAGTAGATACACCAGCCCAAGTCGAAGATGAAGTAGCCCAAGGTGAAACACAGAACGTGCACTTGGAGAGGTGTATTGGGTGAGCCTGAAATAAACCAAGACAGAAGCAAATTGAGTGGCTGGGAATCGTGCTACCTCACGCAGAGATCCTGGATTGCTCTTTCTCAAGCTTTTCTGAATCACTGAAAACAATTGCAGGCACGTGCTTTTTAAAGGCAACCAAAAAAAAAAACCAAAACACTAAAATCTAAAACTTTGGTCTTTATCAAACCAATGTTACAGGGCCCAGGAAATGCTGTTCTGATGCACCAGATCTCAATGAGTGATTTACGCACCAGCAATTATCTCAGCGTCCTCTCTGTGTAGCAGCATAAAATCCAGTTTTTTTGTTCTTTCAATTAAAATCCTACACACTCTCTTTCTTGTCTTTTTTTTAACCAGCTAAAGCTCTGTTTCTAGACTCTTTTAGTTATTCTCTCCCACTAGCAGCAGATGCTAACTATTATATATAGAATGGACAAACAACAAGGTCCTACTGTATAGCACGGGGAACTATATTCAATATCCTGTAATAAACCATAATGGAAAAGTTATTCTGTCCCAAATGTCAGATTAATTTCTTAGCTTAATGGGTTAGATTATTGGACATTGGTGGCCCTAACTCGTCTTGAAAGTGGACTCTGGAGAGAACCCCAAAAGTTAGTATGTTCCCATGTCCAAGAACATAGGGTGCAAGGACCTGACATGTTTTGAATCCATTAAGAGCCTTCATATAAAATATAAAGCTTAAGAGTTGCTTCCTATCAGTTTGACAGTTTGGGGGAAATTTCAGAAGCTCAATATGGGAATCTAAAGAAATTATAAAAAGAAAGAATCTAAGGAATTAAAAAAAATCATATTCTAGGGAACTTATGGACTGAATTATGTCCCTCCAAAATTCGTATGTTGAAGCCCTAAACTCCAGTACCTCAAAATGTGACTATATTTGGAAATAGGGCCTTTGAAGTGGTAATTAAGTTAAAATAGGGATGTTAGGGTAGTGTTCTTATAAAACAAGGACATTAGGACTAGGATGTAGATAGGCACAAAGGAAAGACCATGTGAAGACACAGCAAGAAGGCAGCTCTGCACGCAAAGGAGCAAAGCCTCGGAAGAAATCAAACCCGCCAACACCTTGATCTTGGACTTCTAGCCTCCAGAATTGTGAGAAAATCAATCTCTGTTGTTTAAGCTACCCAGTCTGTAGTATTTTGTTATAACAGCCCCAGCAAACTAATTCAAGGGGATATAGGTTTTGTATTCTAAGGGAGTAACACTTGTATCAGTACATCTAGCAGCTTAAAAATTAATATAGCTGCCCCCAAATAATGAGGCATTGGTTAAATAAAAGATAGTAAATGCATACAACACAATATTATATAACAACTGAAAAGGATAAGGAAGATCTATATATATAGACATGGAAAGATGATGTCCTTTGAATATACAATCAAGTAAAGATTGCAGGTTACCAAAAAGTATGTTTAATGCAGTGCATTAGTGTCTGTTTGGGGCTGGTGGTAGATGTTGATATTAGCTTTATTATTTATACATTTTGGTCGATTAAATTGTAAAAAGCAATCAAGATTTTTTTAAAAAATAGAGAGTTATGAAAAGCAGAAACAATAGGTGACACATACAAATCAGCATTAACAATGAAGATGAATGGAGACTCCCAAAGCACATTATAATAGTAATTATTCTTCAATATTCTTCAGTATTATACAAATTCTGTGGAAAAGTCCCATCCTTCGAAGACTACCCCCAAATCATAAATTCCTAAGGGAAAATTCTCTAATGTCTCCCACCTACCTGGGTGGGTAAAAGGCCAAGGGCCATCAATGAAGCCAATATAAGCTGAGAGACCTATCGAGAGGACTCCGTGGGTGAACGTAACCAGCCGGCAGCTCCACTCATAGCTTCGGTGATTATTCAGGCGACAGAAAGAAATGTAGAGCGAGAGCCAGCCCCCCAGGCTGCACAGCGCCTGCAGACACAGAGCTAAGGCCATCCTACGATGAAAAGACCAAAACCAGAAAAACAACGGATGCACCCTAAGAAAACAGCATTGGGTCATTTTGTGTATACGTCTTCATTTCTACTCTAAGACAGTACAAAAATATTGCCTTCCCGGAAACACTTTTTCCTTATCTACAGAGCCAAGAATCTTCTACTGAAGCGTGGCTGTATTTCTGATTGCGTGTTCCTTAGAGATAACTGGTCAAAACTGTAAACCGAAAAGCAGGAACTGCATTCTGAGTTAGCAGATAGTCTAATATGGTATATGTTGTTATGATGAGTAAATGTCAATAACCTCCCAGTGATGACTGACCTTGGACTACAATACACAAGTAATTTAATATGTGTATTAGATAATGTGTTCATATTTCAAAAATCTCAATAAGAAGCCCTCACGGAAAAACACCTCCACCACTTGTGGTCTCTGCTAGAAGTCATATGACACATGGCAGTTTAATGTGGTTTTAAGCTGATACTAAACTCAACTGAAGTCTGGGTTTGGATCATGGGTTTATCAGTCAAAATCAAAACTTGAGGTAAACCTAAAGACAGAACTAAACAAAGACCTAAATAGTTTGGAAGGGAAAAAAAATAAACTCCTAGTTCTATTCAGTTCTGAAATCCAACTCAAAGATTGACCAAGGGGGAAGCAGCATTTTGAGGTACAAGTGGGGAGTTTTTGTTAAGATATAAAAATATCTTTAAGACAATTATTTAGTTAAAAATGAAACAACGTCAGAAAGCCACTGACTGAAATTTTTACCGGTGATAAATATTTCAGGACAAGAATGAGTGTAATGGAGTCAATATAGTCAGATAGGACTAAAATCTGAAAATAGCCAAGATGTCCTTATTAATATTCATTAGCTCCTCTATTGAAAGTACAAATAAAGAAATAAAAAACATTTCACATATCTGTCTCATCTCAGCAGGAATTTTCTGCATGGCTACACTTATTGCTTAACCCTATTCTGACACGCGAAATAGTATCTGTGGGCCAACACACTTCAATACACAAGCCACTCCCAAGAATGCTATCCAGAGAGGGCTTTATGAAGGTCAAGTGCTGTACAGCTTTCATCTGAAATCAGATTAGAAAACAGCAGTCGTCAGTCATTGACCTGAGTTCCAGTTCTGTCTCTGCCCCTAAATAGCCATAAGAGTGTGAACAATCACTTTCACCTCCTGAGCCTCAGTTTAAAAAAAAAAAAAGAGAGAGAGAGAGAGAGAAAAAAAAGGAAAGAAAAAAGGATTGAAAAGAACTCTATGATCCGGCCCAGTTCTGACAAGGAGTTCTGAGATAATTTCGTAAAACATCCAGGCCAATTTTCAGAGCAAGGGCCAGAGGTACAAAGGACCCAGAGTGAAAAGAACTGTCCTCTCCCACTTCCTTTTAAAGGCCAGGGTCACCGGCCAGTAAAGCGGATCAGCTCATTTGGATATAACGATTAGTATTTTTAGAGTCCTCTTCCCTGAATCCTAATTCCCTGGCAGAACAGAGGACACGGTAGCCCATTTACAAACAAATAAAAGAATAGACATTTATAAATGGCAGATACAACTCTGTGACCTTGGGAAAGTCACTCCATCTCCGCGTTTCGGCTTTTCACTCTTGGGTGAAAGAATGACAGGGTATTTAGATGGCCGATGGCCGTTCCAGCTCAGAATTCCAAGGCTCCTGTCCTTGCTCCTCCCGGTCCAGGGCCAGATTCGGGAGGAGGAGCGCTGGGCGGGCCCACCTGGCTCTGGGCCTCGGAGCAGGCGTGGCCGGAGCGAGCAGCAACCTCGGCGCCTGGCAGGCACCGCGAGCGCATCTCCCCCGGACGCGCCTAACTACCCTGTGGTCACGCCCACCTACCCTGTGGTCACGCCCGGCTTGGGCACACCTGAGCCGGACCACTATGCCAGCATCCCACCCGGCGCCCGCGCCGGCGCCCAAAGGCAGAAGGAACTCCCCTCCCCTCAGAGGCCAGGCCAGGCCATCTGCCCGCTTCCTTCCCCCGCAGCGGACCGCGCAGGCCGGGCCATCCACGTCCGGAGCCCATCCCGGCCGCGGGAGCCGGGCGGTCCCCGCCGCGCAGTTACCTGGCCGAGCGCCCCGGGAAGCCTCGGGAATCCCGGCCCCGGGGCTCAGGGCCCGGATCCCGGGAGCAGGAAGCAGCGGAAAGATGGAGAGAGGACGAGGCTCTGACGGCTGTAGAGGAGGAGCCGGTGGTCTGGGGGCACCTGCTGGCTGGGAGGACGGAGCGCACAGCCAGAGCTGGACGAGAGACTGTTCAGAAAGCGGGCGGGAGGGTCCTCCTTCTTCGCGCAGGCCTGAGGGGGCGGGGCGGTGGTGGTGAGGGGGTGATGATGACCTAGTGGTGACGTGAGACCTGCAGGCTGTTGCCCTTGCTTCTGTGTTTGTTTGTTGTCTGTTTGTTAGAATAAATATCCATCCCCTCCCCCCACGATGGGACAGCCCATCCCATAACCAGTTGTAGAGCACCTACTGAGTGCTTGCACCCCTGCTAGGCACTGTGTGAGATGAAAGACATAGTCCCTGCCCTCACACCTGAGTCTAAGTTGTGAAACAAGCACACAAATAACTAATTTCCAGGGAAGCGCTCAGGCCTGAAAATTAGAGTTACATATTCCTTCTCATGTCAACCCTGTCACCAACTTGGCAGTAGAGTATAAGGCTTGAGGGTAAACCTGGCTCTGTTACTGACTGTGTATCTTTGGACAAGTTACTTTTCTGTGCCTCCGTTTTCTCATTCATAGAATGGGGATAATAATAATAGCTGTCTCATAAAGTTATTGCAAGAATTCTACACATGGTACATGTGAAAAGTGCTTACAGCAATGGCTGGTGCATGGAAGTCGTTATATGAATGTTAACTATTGTTGTTGTTACCTCACTTTGGGTTAACCCTCTCTCCTCTCTGGATCTGTTTTAATACCAGGGAAAGTAAGTTTGAAGAGATAACCAAACATAAGTGTGGAGATGCAAATGGGGTAAAGAGAGCATCTGAGTTGGTTGATCAGGACAGGCACAGGTAGGATGCTGAGGGGCCCAGACATTCTTAAGAAGAGAAGACCTTGAGCAGAATTGTGAGCATTTAGGCCATGTCTGGGAAATAATAAATAGTCTTGTTTGCGTCATTTGTCTTGCCAGCCCTTTAAGAGTAAGGATCACACTCTTTTCATTTTTGTTTCCCTAGTACCTGGTACAGAGGCAGGTGCAATAAATGTTTGCTGGTTGAATGAATGGGCAATGAGCCTGGAAATGTATACTGGAAGCATATTGAAGCTCCTAAACCTTAATGACCATCTAGACCACTTTGGAAGTGTTTTCAAAATACCCTTTGTTCAGGCCGCACCTTGAAGGTTGTGCTTTAGTAAGCTTGGTGTGACGCCCAGGAATCTGTATCTTTTAAAATCTGCCCATAGATCTTCAGATGATTAGTCACATTTGGGGACCACTGATGTTAAAGGACCTTAAGTGACTGATGCCAGCCTAAGATGCCAGGCTGAGGCATCTTATTATGCGGATAATAGGAAACCTATGATGATATTGGGCAAAAGGAATAATTTTACCATGCTCTCCAAGTCCTTGCTACTGAAAGTCTGGTCCAGGGACCAGCAAAATCTACATCACCTGAGAATTTGTTAAAAACACAAAATCTCAGACCCTAACCCTGGATCTACTGAATCAGAATCTGCATTTTGACAAAGTCCCCAATGATCTGTATGAACATTCACGCCGTGGTTCTCAACCTTGACAGAACGATAGAACCACTTGAGGAGCTGTTTAAAATCCCAATTCCCTGGGCCACATCCCAGACAAAGTAAATCAGAATCTGTGTGAGTGTCAATTTTTTTTTCAAGTTTCCCAGGTAATTCCCTTGGGCAACCAAAGTTGAGAATCACTGCCATATAGAGACTCAACGAAAATCAGTATAAGACTAGTTGGAGAAGACAGCCTGTCACAAGTGGGTTGGAAAAGACCAGATAAGAGATAGTAATAGCCTGCAGGAAGAAAACAAGGAAAGATCCATTTCACTAAATGAACATATAGTATGCACATCTCAACTTTTTCCCCATTTGTTTTTGTTGCAGTGTTGTTTTTTTCTTCTAGTATCTGAATCTGGAATTATCTTCTTGCTGCCACCATTTCCCAGGAAAGAACAGAGTACATATTAAAGGCTTCAGGAGTCTAAAGACTGAGGGGATAAGGGAAGGTGCTAGTTCTTCCAGTGGAGCCTTTATTGGGCCTTTATCCTGGGGTGACTGGGATTCCAGGTTCAAGCTCCATTACTTGGGATTAAATTTTATTAATTCACATATCTTTGGCCACAATCCTTGTTCCACCAAATCATATGCTTGTCAACTGTGGTGTCCCCCAGGAAAGTTCTGGGCTGTTAGAGCAGAGGACAGGAAACTCTCCACCAATTTATTTGAATAACAATAATATCATAATAGTCAGGATAATAACAGATAACACTTATTAATGTATCAGGCATTGTTCCAAGCACTTTACATATATATATATATAATATATATAATATATATTCATTCATTTAATTCTCACAACAACTGTACGAGATGGATACTGTTGTTATCCCCATTTTACAGGTGAGAAACTGAGGCACAGAGCACTTGAGGAAATTGCTCAAGGTGACATGATTAATAGGAGGCAGATTTGGGTATGAACCCAGGCAATATGGCACTGGAGGTCATGCTCTTAACCGTGAAGATAGTCTGCCTCCACTACAGATGGTACTATATTTTTCTGTATTCATAGCTCCTAAAATCAGTGAAAGGCACTAGAAGTTGTTTAGAGGTTAAAAGAAAGCATTCAACTTTTAAAAACCTGAATTGCGTATTATGTACTAGTCGCAATGCTAGTCATGGGAATACAGAGAAGAAGACAGACTCAGCTACAAGGAGCTCCCCACAGTCTAGCACTAGAAGCAGGTGAGTCAGCAAAACCGGTCCATGAATGTAGCATGGGGATGCAGAGTGCACAGGGAGAAGAGGCACTGAACCGGCAACCTGGGGCCTCAGGACAGGATTCCTAATTTGAGTCTCCGACTAAACTCATTCTCCGAGTTGGACCAAAAGCCCTTAGTATTGGGCTCCCACAGCTGGGCCCACCAGTCTTGAGTCAACTAAAGATCGAAGTTTTGCGTGTTCAAAAAAGCAGCGGCAACAATTCTTTTTCCCTTTCCTTCCTCCTAAACAATGACTGGTTGTTGCCCTTTGATTCTCTTGTGCCTAATTAGATGCTGAAGAAGCTGACCAGGCTTCTGTTAAACTTGACTGGAATGATGAGTTTTACAGAATCTTGCAGACGTGAAATGTGAATTGGTACCCACCTTCAGGTTTGACTCTGTTCAGCAACTGTCCAAGGCAATGGACAATGGAAGTTACGGGAGGCTGAGCAGTTAGACTGTAATTGTGTTTATTTCTTTCATGAAAACCATGGTCAAATAGACCCCCGTGAATACAGTCAACTGATCTTTGACAAAGGAGCAAAGGCAACACGATGGGACAAAGGTAGTGTCTTCAACAGATGGAGCTGGAACAACTGGACATCCACACGTGAAAAAATGAATCTTGACTCAGACCTTACACCATCACAAAAGTTAACTCAAAATGGATCACAGACCTAAATGTAAAACACAAAACTATAAAACTCCTAAAGATAACAAAGGAGGAAGCCTACATGATGCTGGGTGCGGTGATGCCTTTTTAGATACAACACCAAAGACAACCCATGAAAGAAAGAATTAGCAAGCTGGACTTCACTAAAATTAAAGACTTCTGTGAAAGACAATATCAAGAGAATGAGAAGTCACAGACTGGGAGAAAATATTTGCAAAAGACACATCTGATAATGGACTGTTACCCAAAATATACAAAGAACTGTTAAAACTCAACAGTAAAAAAAAACAAACAACTTGATTAAAAAATGGGCCAAAAATCTTAATAGACACCTCACAAAGAAGATACACAGATGGTAAATAAGCATGTGGAAAGTTGCTCCACATCATGTCATCAGGCAAATGCAAATTAAAACAAACAATGAGATACCATTATACACCTGTTAGAATGACCAAAATCCTGAACACTGACAACAAAGGCTGGTGAGGATGTAGAGCAACAAGAACGCTGGTAATGTTACTGGTGGGAATGCAAAGTGGTACAGCCACTTTGGAAGACAGTTTGGTGGTTTCTTACAAAACTAAATATTCTCTTACCACACGATCCGACAATCACGCTCCTTGGTATTTACCCAAAGGAACTGAAAATTTATGTCCACACAAAAACGTGCATGCAGATATTTATAGCAGCTTTATTCATAATTGCCAAAATTTGGAAGTAACCCAGATGTCCTTCAGTAGGTAAATGAATAAATAAACTGTGGTACATCCAGACAAGAGAATATTATTCAGCATTAAAAAGAAGTGAGCTAGCAAGCTCGTGAAAACACATGAAAGAAACTTGAAGGCATATTACTAAATAAGCCAACCTGGGAAGCCTGTATACTATGATTCCAACCATGTGACATTCTGGTAAAGGCAAAACTGTGGAGACAGTAAAAAAGATCAGGGCTTCCCTGGTGGCGCAGTGGTTGAGAGTCCACCTGCCAGTGCAGTGGACACAGGTTCGTGCCCCGGTCCGGGAAGATCCCACATGCCGCTGAGCGGCTAGGCCCGTGAGCCATGGCTGCTGGGCCTGCGCATCTGGAGCCTGTGCTCCGCAACGGGAGAGGCCACAACAGTGAGAGGCCCGCGTATCGCAAAAAAAAAAAAAAAAAAGATCAGTGGTTGTAAGGGCGTAGCAGGGAGAGAGATGAATAGGTAGAGCACAGAGGATTGTTAGGGCAGTGAAAATACTCCGTATGATACTCTAATGATAGATCTACATCATTATACTGTTGCCCAAAGCTGTAGAATGTACAACACCAAGAGTGAACTCTAAGGTAAACTATGGACTTTGGGTGATTGTGATGTGTCAGTGTAGGTTCATTCTTGGTAAAAAAAAGTTTACTTTCTCGTGAGTCATGTTGATAATGGGGAAGGCTACGAACGTGTTTGGGCAGGAGGTCTATGGGAAATCTCTACAGCTTCCTCTTAATTTTGTTGTAAACCAAAAAAACTGCTCTTAAAAAATAAAGTATTTTTAAAGGGTCAAATGAGTGAAAACCAGCCTCATGGACAGTGCAGGACATCAGCTTTCAGCACTCACCTGAGCAAGATGTCAAGGTGGCCAAGACTGCTGCAGGAAAGCATCAGCTCCGGCACCCATGAGTATGCAAGGGACAGTGCATACATACGTGTGTGTGTGTGTGTGTGTGTGTGTGTGTGTGTGTGTGTGTGCACAGATATGCACAGCTGGGCTCATGGGTGGCAGAGTAATTTCTTTACATACTTTAATTATTGCTGCAGGCTCCTCTTATCTCTTTGACACATACCAAGCCCCTTTCAACTGGATCTTTTCTTGACAAAGTAACCACTACCAACAGGCTTTCTTCCACTTCATGACATGAAATATGAGTCTTAGTATAAGCCCCATCCAAACATGAAAAGCACTTAACTTACGGTTATTTAGGTATGGATTTCTCCCTTGGATATTAGTATTTGCAACAAATGTTTAGTGCCAATTTTAGTTTCTTCCCTTCAGTCATTACATTTTTGAAGGGCTTCCCTTTCCCACCACAGGTCAATGTTTGTCTCAAAAATGGTAACGCTTTAACTTTTTATTAACCCAAGAAAAACCACAGGGATAGCTTCCTTGCCCCTCAACCCTCTCGTCAAAAGTCACAGTGCATTCCAAAGCCAAATAGATTTGACTTTTGAATTATCCCTTGTCTCAAATATCTATCACTTTCCATTGCGAATAATGAATAATTGACCTTCAGGACATCCTGAGATATGAACTATTAACCTCAGCCTTCACGTCTTAAAGTCTACAAATGACTTGACCTTAAACATTTTCCATTCTCCCACTTACAAAATGAAGAAGACAATCTCTTACCTACTCTGTCCTCAAGGCTGTTCTGTCAAAAAGGGTAGAAACTCTGAACTCTTTGGAGTCCTGTATTAATGTATATCATCTTTAGCATCAGTTCGGGAAGTCACAGACTTAATCCACCAATGTGAAACCCTTTCTCCATCCCGTTTCATTACACGCACTCACATGTCCTACACAAAAAAAGACCCAGAATAATCTAAACCTCTTCTTGCCAATAGTGGAATACTGTATATCATCACCATACAAATTTATTTAGGAACAGAGAGATTCCTTTGAATCTCATCATTTTCTTGGACATGCCGTCTCTAAAAAAAAACGTTACCACTTCTGGAACGGCTTCATGTTACATGTTTACACACTGGACCACAAAGAAGGAGACTCGAGAAAGAATGTTCCCGCAGAAATCAACAAGGATTCCCAGCCCACGTGGGAACTCTTGTGGAAGCTAGCATGGTATTTCACACTTTGGTATTGTTTTTCCTTTCTTTTTCTTTCTTTTTTGTTAAAGAAGATAAAATATTACAGAGATCTTCAAAATTCACACCTGAGTTAAATATTTTGCTGGAAAATTCCACACTAAGGAGAGAAGAACATAATGCAAAAAAAGGAAAGGGCTACATACAGGTATTTGCCAGCATAATTGTTGCGTGTGTGCTTTTGTGTTCTTCCTTCTGCACCAGGAGAAGGGATAGAGGACGAGATAAGGAGAAATACAGGAAAGGAGAGAAAGAACAAGCGTTTCCGAACTCTGGGGCAGACAGAGCAGACAGAAGAACACCTGTGGGCAGAGCAATGTAACCAGGGGGCTGAGTGCGCCTCAGCGTTCTGTAAAGAGGAGGGAATTCGGAGAACACAATCATGAATGGATGTGGTTCTGGAAAAGGGGCGGGGCTAAAGAGAAAATAGGGTGACGTGAAGACTCAGTCAGAAGGCTTTGCTGAACAGAGTAGACATCAGAGCTTTGGTGGAGACATCAGATTCAAATCTTTTCATAGATTCTAGAATCAGTTCTAAGTTCAGAGTCAAAACCTTCTCACCCCTCTGGTGGTTTGGCACCAGGCAAATGGCTGTGCCCAGAATGAGCTGGAGATGAGCTGGAGAATAACGGCAAGAGGTCCTTTTTTCCTGCGGTACGCGGGGCTCTCACTGTTGTGGCCTCTCCGGTCGCGAAGCACAGGCTCCGGACGCGCAGGCTCAGAGGCCATGGCTCACGGGCCCAGCCGCTCCGCGGCATGTGGGATCTTCCCGGACCGGGACACGAACCCGTGTCCCCTGCATCGGCAGGCGGACTCTCAACCAGTGCGCCACCAGGGAAGCCCAAGAGGTCCTTTCTGAAAGACCACTGTTGCAGTGAAGCCATCTGACATATTTGGAACGAGAGGAGAAGGGCACAGGCAAGGAAGGTAAAAATGGTCAACTCCTAGGCGGGCTGTGCATCTCAAGAGCACTAGGGAGCCAGCACACGGTTCGGTCGCAGTTTGGATCTCCAGAGGCCCTTGCTCCTGAACAAGGCAAGAGTTTGGGTTCATTGATAGTGGAGATTCTCTTCTACTGTGCTGAAAGTAATCTGTCCATACAGAGAAGGCGTGACTCCCTTCCTTCCAGTGGGGAATACAGGGCCAGGTGGCATAGGAGAAACTTTTTTGGTCTCAGTGGAGGTAGGTGGGATGGTTCCATCGGTACCAAGATCTAGAAGGAAGGAAGAAACAAGTCAGTTGGACAGCTTCCAATGAGGAGGGAAGATGGGAATGAGCAGTGAGTGTTAGCAGGTAGGTATGGGGTGGGGGGTAGTGAAAATGTTCTGGAATCAGATCGTGGTGACAATTGCACAAACTTGTGAATAAACTAAAAAGCAGTGACTTGTACACTTTAAAATGGTAAATTTTATGGAAAGTGAATTATATCTCAAGACAATTCTTTAAAATGTACATTATATGTTTTTCTCTCTCTCTCTTTTTTTTTGGTGGAGACAGCTGAGGAGCTCCAACCTTTAGGGCTGTGCAACAATTGGCCCATAAGAGGTGGCTGCCTTGCTGAACAGTCTGGGTGTGGACAAGCGGGTTCACTTCTTCCGACAAGCTCAGGTCTTCAACCCATCGCCTAACTTGCAAATCTCTGTTTTGTTCTGAATCGGGAAAGGATCTCTCGAGGCATCCGCTGAGAACGCTTCTTAGAGTAGATTCTTTCCTTCATTAATCAAAGCTTGAGAGGCTGCTTTTCCCGCTGCATCCCGGGTGGGGGCATGAGGTTACGGGGTAGCACCCTCCTGCTCTCACGGTGTCAGCCACGCTGGAGGCTCAGGCTCGGGGCAGAACACCCCAGAGCAGAGGCGCTGGCCTGGAGGGTAACTCTCCTCAGCCCAGTGAAGGACCTGGCCCTTTCTGACAGGAGGGTTTGGAAATTTCCACCCTCCCAGTGAGGAGGGAAATGTTGGCTTTGTTGACATCAGCTCCTTGCCAGGACTGCTCACTGGCTAAGGCTTCTCTTTTAAATCCCACTCCCTAGGGAGAGAGTCCAGTCTGGCGCTCCACCCTGCCCCCTCCCTGCCCCCCCATTCCCCTTGTCCAGCCCCGTGACAAGCTTTCCTTCCCAAGGTGTTGACCCAGACGCAGCTTCTCACATGTCCCTCGGCCCCGCTGAGGTATCTCTGGGCTTGCCCCTCTGCCTCACCCTGAAGAGTTAAAACTGGTGGAGGAGTTCACAGCCGTTTTGGAGTTATTTTGAGATGCAGTAGGGCTGCCGTCGTGGAGTCCTGGGCCAGGAGACGAAGGCCTGCTGTTGTTCCCAGAGGGGCAGGATGACGTTACTGAGAACAAGGAGAGGCAAAAACAAGGGGGAAACAATGAGGCTGGGTCTGGGGACGTCGTGACATTCAGACACGTATCCTCCGAGGGGGCTCACCCTGTCCCTACCCGCCACCCATCTGCCCAACTCCTACCATGTTAGCATCGACACCTGGCCCCAAAGGGGCCCTCCTCATACACGCTCTCCTCGGCCCGGGCCCTGGAGAGCGGCGTGGCTGGTTCTGCGAGTCCCAGACTAGCCGAACGCAGGAGATACAGATGCCAAAATCATCCTACTCCAGGACACGCCCTGGGCTGGGCATACACAGCCCCGGACCACGGGGCAGGATGAGCAAAAGAACCAGACGCCTTGGAAAGGAAGAGAGGAGGAAAGAAAGCAAAGTGCTCGGGGAGGAAAAGAGAAGCTGAGAGCACAGGTAAAGACGGCCAGCCTCTCTAATGTTGCCATCTCCAGAGGGTTCGTGGTCTTCCAGAAAGAACACAACCAGGAGTGAGGAGTCCTGGGCCATTCACTAAGCAGCTCTGTGGCCTGTGGCAACTTGTTTCACTTCCCTGCATCCCCTTGCATCCCCTTTTCGACCTCTGTAATATGGCAGATTTGGATTAAACTGTATTTGAGTTTCCCAAACAGCATTCCGTGGAGAAGGTGACATATATTTCACCCTCCAAGCTAAGATGCTTTGAAGGGTCGAAGGCACTGCTATTGATAATTATGTCAGGACAAGGGACTGTCATATGGTCATCCTCTCTAGCTCTTTGAAATGCTTTGGAATACTCTTTGAAAAATAGAGTTCTGTAGAAAATTGGTTTGGAAAACCCTGCCTTCCATACAGCTCATTTGTATGGAGAAACTGCGACAATTAAAACAAAAACAAACACTTGTTCAAACTTTGCCTACCCAGCATTTCCCAAACTTACTTGATCACAGAAGCCTTTTCTTCCTAGCACAGATTTTAACATCTTTTGAAATACGTTTTCGGAATGCTGACTTAGGTAGGTACCACTCAGTTCTAGTATCCCATTATTTAAAAGAATTCTGGTACTATTCAGAAACCTCGTTTTTAGAGCTCACCTGTTCCAGGCATGGTGCTGTGGACAGGAGGGACAGAGAGGGGCCCCAGAGACCCAGAGGGAGACACCTGAAAGGCAACAGAAGCTTATAAATGTCCACTTCTGCTTCCTTCTCCCACCTCTGGCACTTCTCCCAGGATGCTGGGCCCCAGACTCTGCAGAGACAGGGCTCAGCTTCCTGGATGATTTCCTAGTCCCAAACCTGCACTCTGTGCCTTGTTTCACAGGAAGGTCTCCGGACCACGCACAGCACCCAGCTCTGGCTCTGCCCTGCTCCCGCGTCTCCCTGCTGCTGACACCAGGCCCTGCCCTCCCTGCTGCGTGTCCCCTGGCAAGGTCTCTCGGGCACTGCCAGGCTGAAGCTGCCCTGCTCAAGTGCTCCGGTGATGAGAGGGGCATGTCTCCTGGACCCTGCTGTGGCTGACACTGCTGGATGGCTGCCTATTTTCCAGTCCCTTCTTCTTCCTTTTTAAAAAAAGTATTTATTTATTTTATTTATTATTTATCTATTTCGGCTGCACCGGGTCTTAGTTGCGGACTTCTTAGTTGCAGCGTGCGTGTGGGATCTAGTTCCTCGACCAGGGATCGAACCCTGGGGCCCCTGCATCGGGAGTGTGGAGTCTTATCCTCTGGAGGACCAGGGAAGTCCCTCTTCTTCTCTCTTAAAAGACCCCTGCACTCGCTCAGGGCAGCAGATCACCCAGCCCTAACCACCCTGTTTCAGGCTTCCCATCTTGATGCATGAGTAGACCATCCACTCTCCCGAGGTAACTGGACGAGATGAACTGCGGTCTCTGAAGCCTTTCATCTTGCCCTGGATACTTCACAGCATCATCAACTCTGAGTTTGGAAGGGACCTAAGATGATTTGGCTTAACCTCCCACACAGTTCAGGAATCCCCTCCCTCAGTATTACTATCCTAGCACAACCTGGAACAAGATATAATAAAAAGAATAGACATTGTGGCCCAGCAGATCTGGGGGTGAGCCCTGGCTCCACCACTGTCTGTGTGATTTGGGCAAGTTACTTAACCCCACTGAGATTTGGTTTGCTCATCCGTAAAAGAGCAGTAATACCTCCCTCATATTTTCTTTTAATTAAGATTTAATGAGATAATGTCCGTAAAGCTTCCAACTCAATGCCTGGCAAACAGCGCACGGCTGTTAGCTCCCTTCCTTCCAGCAGGAAGCTGTCAACTGTTGTGTGTTTCCAGCTAGAAATTGTTTATTTCTTCATTTGAGCTGAACCCTGCATACTTTTCCTCCCCCTTATTCTTCTCATGCTGACCTGGGACGCTCAGATCAACCCTTACAAAGGACCTTGCAAGGAAGTTCTGCTCAGGGAGCTGGGATTGGCGATCCTCCCCTCCCCAGTCTGGAACATCCCATCCCGACAGGATGCAGCATGTACTCATTTCCTAATTAATCAGCAATGGTTCTGCTGCTTTCGTTTACCTGCCCTTTTACAAGGAGCGTCCTCAGTCGGCTGGGGCCCACCAAGGGTGGAGACAGGTGTGGAGCAGCGTGGTAAGAGGTAAGAGATGTTATTGATAACCTCCCTCCCTCTTCTCCTCCGCCCCTCCCTGCTGCCACACCCCCAGACATTTGTTGTTGTTTTTAAATAAATAATTATTTAGTCACTGCGACCAGCTTCTTCTGCTTCCTTCTGGAGACGGACTATACATATGCAAGCAGACATAGATATGGTTCCTTTAATATTTTGTATATAAATGGAAGCATTCTGTGCACACTGGTCTGAATAATTTTGCCTTTTTCTTTTCCTTCCTTCTCTCTTTGTCTCATTCTTTTTTTTCCCCTTAACTGTGTATCTTAGAGATCATTTCACATCAGAAGCAGAAGGAACTATGTCTTAGTCCCACGGACAGTGTCCCAATGAGACCTGAGGAGAAGACAGGAGTAGAACATTTTCTCTCGTCTTCCTTCAGGATGCCACAAGTATTAATGTGATTGTTTATTTAACATCTTTCTCCCCCACTAGGCTGGGGAATTCATGAGGGCGGGATGATGCCTGCGTGGTTCCCTGCTGTGTCCTCAGTGTCTACTGCAGTGCCTGGAACTTTGCGGGTGTTAAGTAAATATGTGTTGAATGCATGATGAGAACCCATGACACTCCTTTACGGCACCTCCATGCCTCCCACCACTTTCCTCCACGTTGGTGTCCCAGGCTGGGGTTGAACCAAAGTGATAACTGCCTCCCATCTATTCTAAACAAAGCCCCATCTTTAAAGATTCTGACTCTCTTATGACATGGTTCAGGTTCCTTAACATGGTCTACAACGTCCTACATGATTTAGCCCCCGCCTACCACTCCAGCTTCCTCTTCCACACACTCTCTCTCACTCCTCGGGTTCCATTCCAACCTCCTTTGCTTCCTCTCCCCACCCACCCCAGCCTCAGAACCTTTGTACACAGTTTCCTCTGCAGAGAATGTTCTTCCCGACACTACCTCCACCCTTCCGTCCTGTCTCCCACCGCAACTCAGACCTTTTCCCCATTCAAGTCTACTCTTGCTTCTGCTGTCAATTTCAGCATCATTCCTCGAGAAGCCCCTGACGTCTGAACTAGGTTAGGTCCCTCAGATACCCACACATCTTATCTGGAGGCTTCATCACAAATTGCATTTGTTTAATGTCTGTTTTCCTTGCTAGACTCTCAGCAGAGATCACCAATAAGTATCCTGTGTACCACCATATCCCAGTGCCAAACAGATGGTGGGTGCTCAGTAAGTATTTAAGATAGGAATGGTGAATGAATATCACATGGTCCCCAACCTAAAACTGTCAACGGTTCTTCATATCTTTGAGAGTAATTTAGCATCCACGACCCACCATGATCTAGCTCTCATCAACCTCTCTATCTTAGTCCTAAACCCTTAGCTCCAGCCAGACCAAAAGGCTTGTGATTCCCCAAATGCATCACGTTGTTTTATAATTCCATGCCGCTCACACACTGTTCTTTGCGCCAGCTATGCTGTTCTTTTTGCTAACTCCTAATCTGTTCTCCAAACAAATCAGGGGGTTAGCCCTCCCACACCCCATTCTGATTTGGGGGTCTTTTATCTGTGTTCCCAAAGCATTCTTGCAGGGCTCTTCACATCTGTATCACCCCTCCATATACTTCATTGCATTTTTTTGCATTTTCTGGTTCCTCCTTCTCAGTTTCTTTCCTTGGTGCTCTCCCTTTGCCCATCCCTCAAGAGCTAGTGTTCCCCAGGGTTGAAACCTCAACTTTCCTCTTTGCTTCCTCTGTACAAACTCCACAGGTGAGCTCCTCCTTACCCCGGATTCCAACTACCACCTGTGTGCTTATGACTCCCAGCCCATTTCTCTACCTTAGCCTTTCCTCCTGAGCCCCAGACCCATTATTCCGAGTGCCTGGGGCATTCCCACTTGGGTGTCCCACAGGCCTCTCTGTATATCATAATGATGTAAAGAATTGAAATCATCATTTTTTCCTGCTCCTAAGCCAGCTCCTCCCCCTGTGTTTAATTGTTCCATCTACAGCACCAGCTTCTACCCAATCAGCCCAGCCTGAATGCTGAGAGTCATCCCAGAGTATTCTCTTTCCTTTATCGCTCTCCCTGCCCCACCCAGTTTTCAATTTATTAACCAAGACCTAATAATTCTACCTTCTAATTATCTCCTGAATCCCTCCCATCCCCTTCATTCTTACCAAATGGGTTTGCTTCAGCCCTTATAATGTCACTGCTGGATAACTGCAGTCACATCTAACTGGTCTCTCTGAAACCAAATGTGATGCCTCTCAAACCACCCTTTATAACTACAGTCAAAGTGATCGTTCTAAAAAGCAATCAGATCACACTAATGCCCTACTTCACGTCCTTCAGCAACTCCTCAGGGCTTCAAGTTCCTTAGCCTCGCTCATAGCCCCTTGTGTCTGGCCCTTGCTGATCTATCCAGCCTCATCTTTCAACATTCCTCCACGTGGAACCACCGGCCATTCCGTGCACGTGCTCTCTTCTCCCTCCTCCATACCACTGTTCTCATACTATCCCCCTGGGGGAATTCCACCCCTCACTTATTTGCCTCTTCACTCCTCCTTGTCTTTTTAGACTCAGCTCAGGTATTAATTATCTCCTTGGGGAAGCCTTCTCTAACCACCACCTCCCAAGGCTTTGTTAGCTGCTACTCCTAAGTTCTCCAAGAGAAATCATCGTGTTGTTTATCATTTGTTTATTTGTCTGTCTCCTCTGCTAGGCAGTGAGGTCCTCTGGGACAGGGAACAAATATTACTTCTTTGTGCATCCCCAGCACTCAGCACAAGGACCAAAACATAGTAGATGGTCTATAAATGTTTGGTGAAAGAATAAACAATAGTATAGTTTTATGAAGTCGCTATGTCCCACCCAGAACGAGGCTGAATTTCACCCATCCTTGAGTACTAAAAGACAGAGGACAACACCATTATCCCTAATTCCCTTAACCTTCAACCACCCCCATCCCTAGGGTTGAAGAAGAACCTTCCCCCTCCCCGCCCCCACAACCTCCAGGCACCATCTCTCTCCTAGATGGAGAAGACATTGCGTATCCTCCAAACTTCCCATTCTGCCTGAACTTCAACTTATTGCCAGCCCTGACTTCTCCCCTTGAACCCCAGAATCACAGATATAACTGTCTGCATGACCCTTCCTCTTGGATGCCTAGGAGGTAAGTCTAACTTAATAGGACCAGCTCTGAATACTTAGTCTTTTTTCCCCCTCAAACCTGTTCCTCCTGCAGTCTTCATCATCTCCGAAAATGGCAGCACCTTCCAACCAGCTGCTCATCCTGGCCTCATTTCTCACACTCCATATCTGAGCTAACAGCTCATCTTGTTGGCTCATGGTTGAAATACATTCAGAATCCAGCCACGTCTCCTCACCACCATGATCTCCACCCTAACCCAAGCCTCCACCACTCTCAGCCTGATGGTTGTTAATTCTCAGGCTGGTATCCTGCCTCTACACAAATTAATCTCCACATAGCAGCCCATGTCAGCTCTCCAGTGTCTCCTTTTTTCACTCAAACTAGGAGCTAAGGTCCTTTCGATGGCCTCCGAGACCACGGTGAATGGCTTCCTGTTACTTCCCCGTTACTTCTCGGACTTCACCTCCCACTTCTCACCTCCTTCCTCACCCTGCCCTGGCGACATTGGCTTCCTTGCTGTTCCTCAAACATGTCAGGTCTTCTCATTTTCTGGTTTCTCTACCTGGAACACTCTATCCCTCAGATATTTCGTTCCCTTTCAATACTTAGATCCCTGCTCAAATGTCACCCTATCAGAGAGGTCTTTTCTTACCCCTCTACTATAAAAGCATCTCCCCGTAATCACTTTCTATCTCCTTATCCTTCTTTGTATTGTATATATTTTGTATACAGCCTCTCTTTGTTTATATATTTATTCCTTGCTCCCCAACCCCCATCTTCTTTAGGACGGGGAGGACTCTTTGCCCTCCAGGCTTCATCTCCCCCAGTGCTTGGCAGGCAGCTTGGCTCCTGGCCACTCACCAGCCGGGAACTGTACATGGGTGATTTGATGGGTGTGGCCACAGGGCAGTTGATTCGCTTCTCCTTTTGGCGGCGGTTGCAGAACCAGACCCTCACCACCTCCTTCTCCATGGACAACTGCTCTGCAATCATGGAGATCTCCTCTGAGCTGGGTTTGGGGTTCTACAGAAACCAAAGGGATAGAGTAGTCAGGAGGAGAAGGGAATAGGATCAAGAATTGTGCGTGGGGAACAGATGTTCCGAAGAAGCAGGATAGAACAATAGATGGAGCAGAAGCTTTAGAATCGGACCTACGATGGAATAGTGGCTTGAGCACTTACTCTGTGGCCTTAGGAAACTTTCTGAACCTCTCTGAGCCTCAGTCTTATCTATGAAATGAGAGAAATAATGCCTCCCGTATAGGGTGATTATGAAGATTAAATGAGAAAATGTGTATAAACTGCCAAGCACAGGGCCTGACACAGGGTGGAGGCTCTTCTCCCGCTCCTTCTTCAGAAGTTCTGAAAAGAGGAGCCCACTGATGAGTTAGGTAGGGCAGGCAGAATCCCCAGAACACACACTCCCTTCTGTTCTTTCCTCAGAATCTGATACCCTTCTCTTGCGTCATTTCTTGCTGCTTACCTCAAAATACGAAATGATAAAGTTAAAACATGAGGACCCATCAAGACTATAAAGCACATCCATCACTCCTTTGTTCTGACCCCTCCCACCCCCACCCAGTCTTTGATCTTAGCTCCCTTCTCTCCTTTCTGCACCCTCCCTTACTCTTGCTGCTCTCAGAAACTTAATCAGAAGGAAAAGCCAGGTCTTGTCATCCTGCCAGCAGGATGCAGCCATCAAGTCCTGAGTCATATGTGCTGGAGAGTCTGCTGGAGAGACGGGAGTCCTGGAGGTCTGGGGCCTGCAAGGTGGAACTAGGCCACAGGCGAGCCCTTTAGGGGCCGTGTGGTGTGGATGGAAGCTCTGGAGGCTGGTATCTAAGGCATCCTGATTAGAGGCTGTTTAGACCACACCTGTTTATCCCTCTTCTCTTCCCCAGCTCCCCCGGGGCACATAACTGGTATTATTAGCGTCCACATATTGGCTCAAGAATATACTTTTGCTGCAAGTTCAAAAAGGTGTCTATGTAATATGACTATAAATATTTAAATATACATAGAAGAGAGAAACAGAAGGACGTGCATTTAGATGGCGTTTGGTGGTGGATTTTTTTCCTGCCTCCCTGCATTTTCCAAATTGTTTACAATGAGCATTTATTATATATATAATTTGAAAAATACAGAACAATGCAAAGAAAATAAAGAATTTATATACAATGCCCTGGTTTTGCTCCCTTTATCTCAACTGGATACAGAGATACACTCTCCTCTGGGATTCTATACCCCTGTCTTTAAATCTCCCGAGGGACAATGGGCACCAAACAGAGGTCAGGGCGAGAAGGGTCAGTGGGGGAGGAAGTTTCTGGAACCCAGCCTCTCATTCAAACACCGGGGCACCCGGAAAGGGAGCGTGTCTCCGTGTCCCGACCCTTTCCCAAGGCAGGTGTACGGGGGCTCAGGGGTGGCGCCGGGGGGCTTGTGTGCGTCTGCTCAACCCCCGTGCAAGTCGGCCCACCCATCGCCACCCAAAGGGCCCGCTCACATCTTGAAATCTCTTCTCCAGAGTCAGGCGGATGCTGGTCTCGATGCTGGTCCGCTTCTTCCTCTTCCTCCCGAACACTTCACTGAGGGTGGGGTAAGAGCTGGGGGTGCTCACGGAGGGGTCTGATGGAGAGGATTCTGTGGGGAGGGGAGAGCAGAGGAGGCTCAGGGAAGGGAAAGCAGCTGGTTCAGGCTCTGGCTCGATGGACTTGGGGTCCAATGACCCTTCCCGGCAGGTTCTGCAGCCCCCTCCCCGACACAGGGGAACCAGACAGACCGAGAATCCTGCTTCCCCTCGTTGCTCTGGGCAAAAGGTCCTCTATGCCTCTCACTGCCGTGCCTCCAGCGTTTGCGGTCATGGTTCGGGGACATCCAGACATCAGCGGCGCGTGTGGGTGTGAGTGGGGGCAGGCAGAGCGCCTACGAGTGGCGCCCATGAGCCTGTCTTTTACGAGTAGGCCTGGATGCGACTCCCGAGGAAAATGAGGACTGGTGTTTTGAGCTAAAGGCAGTGGCACTTGGTGACGGAATGTTGGTGCGGAAGCCACTTCCTTTTCAGTGTGAGTGTTGGGGTTGAGGCTGTATGAGGGGTCGGCGGGGATGTCCCTTAGGAAGGATTCAGGCGCAGCCAGGGAATCGCACAAGAAATGATCCGCAAGATCCCTTCCCGAAGATAAGACCTTCTGATCACCTCTTTCACTTCGGCGCTCCAGCAAAAACCGCCGAACGATCAGCCTTCCACGGGTGGGGGTGGGGCGGGGTGGGCTGGGGAGCTTCCTCACCCCCTCCCTTGTTTCCACGTGGAGCAACTTCCGAGAGGGTCACACCCTTGGCTGCCCACCCCCCGCTTTCTTCTCTCTCCATAGTAACCACTGACCCACATTAACTACAGATGAGAGCCCAGCCCTGACACTGGCTCTGCTCCTAGACCAGTGGTTCTCAACCTGGGGCGAGATTCTGTACCACCCTCACTCCCCCAGGGGACATTCGGCAGTATCTGGAGACATTTTTACACCTGTCAACAGGGGGTGGGTGCTCCTGGCATCTAGTGGGTAGAGACAAGGGATGCTGCTGAATAGCCTACAATTCATAGGACCGCCTCCGCCACAGATCAATATCTGGCCCAAGCTGTTGCTAGTGCCTTGGTTGAGAAACCCTGTCCCATGCTATGCCATGACACCAAACTCTTCCATTCATTATTGCAAACGTTTTGCCCTCGGCTTACAACCCGGACCTCCTGGCCCCCCACGCCTGACTGAATCCTCCTGCAAGCCCCACTCTTGCTGTAAGCCTTTCCCAACCAGTCTAGCTTGGAGTAACTCCCTGCCCTCTGAAAACCTACTCAAGAATTCGCCAGGTGAAGATCTTGCATTGTGCCTACTGCCTCCTCCTCCCAGCCATGAGACCCTAGAGAACCTACTTCCCTAACCCCGTGACCTAGACCTAGTCCAGACAGCATTCTGGGTAAGTGTGTTTGCTCTGCAGACCCGAGCTTCGTCTCTGGCGAGCTGTCCTACGGTCTAGGCTGGGTGTGTCTCGGGTAGGGAATAAAATGCGGCAAGTCTTCGTGGCCACAGACCTAAAGCTATGTCTTCCATGCGCTTTATCAGTAGTGAAGCTGACATTTTCATCTCTACTTGGCTGTCTCCTGTGTCTTATTTCTCAATTGGCTCCAGACTCAGGAGGAGAGGAAAGGGTGCTATGTATTGACTGCCAAAAGCCCCAACACAGAGGACTTCCCCGGTGGTCCAGTGGGTAAGACTCCACGCTCCCAGTGCACGGGGCCCGGGTTCCATCCCTGCTCGGGGAACTAGATCCCGCATGCATGCCACGACTAAGAGTCTGCGTGCTGCAAGTAAGAAGCTCGCATGCCGCAAATAAGCGTCCATGTTGCAACTAAAAAAATATATCCCGCACGCTGCAACTAAGACCCAGCACAGCCAAAAATAAATAAATAATAATTTTAAAATGTTGTTTAAAAAAAGAAAGAAAGGAAGAAAGAAAGCCCCAACACGGACCAGTCACCATCCCCTTCCCTGCAGACCTTCTAAGGCTCCATCCATCCTCGTGTCCCTGAGGCCTACCTGCATCATTCAGCCACTTCTCCAGCAGCGGCTTGAGCTTGCACATGTTCTTGAAGCTCAGATTTAGAGCTTCAAATCTGGAGATGGTAGTCTGGCTGAAGTCGTTGCCGTACAGCTTTCCCATTGCCAGACCCACGTCTCCCTGCACACGGGGATGGAGAGGGAAGAACTTTGAGAGGTAGGCCCCTTCTCTCCTTTGTCCACATCCCTCACCATCCTAGCGCCTATCCACACCCAGCGAACCTTTGCTCACCCTGGCTCCCTTCCAGTTTCTACCCTCTAAGATGGAGACTGGGTTATTTCTCTCCCTAGACTCTGAGTGCGCTGTGCCCTCGTGCCCAGCTCCTTGCCTGGCTCTCATTCCTCTCCCCTCCACCAGTGGTGTTCCTGTTTTCCCTACCAACGGCAACTGTGCCCCATTCTCAGGGGACACAGGAACACGGTGGGTTTGCCCCAAACACAATGAGCTCTTAAAACCTCCACTAGGGAACCCCAGTCTCTACTCACTCGACCCAAGTTCTTCCACCTCCTTGCCCCAAACCGAACCTGTGTGAAGCCCAGCTTAATGCGCCTCTGCTTGAAGGTCTTGGCAAACTTCTCCAGCTCCTCCAGGTCACCGGGCTCATCAGCTCCTCCAGAGCTGGGGAGATGCTTGGGGACTGGGAGATGCTGGGATGCTTCCAGATGCGGTTCTAAAGAGGATCCTGGCACCCCAGGGCACCCAACTGCCTAAGAGCAGACACACACCAAGCCAACGCACAAACAGTCAACAGATCAAACGCATTTCCTGATATTTTGTACGAATAGGCCCACTTAGAGGATGACAGACTGGATTCCTATGATTTCGATGGTGTGCAAGTGGAAACTGGAGTCTCCATGAAGGGACTGGCAAATAGCTGCAGTAGCTGGGGTAGAAACAGTAGGAGTGCGGGACAGGGAGGTGGCCTTTCCGGGTTTTAGTCTATGACTCACTATTTGAGTCTGAGCAGGTAACTTCCTCCTTTCAGTTTTCTACCATAAAAGGAGCTAGCAGACTCGTTTACAAAGATCCCTGAGACAGATCTCAGAACGGGACAAGGAAAAGGTGGTTTGCCTTGCCTGTTCTTTTCCACAAAGCAAAGTAACTGAGGTGTTCAACAGGCATTAACTGAAGACAACAGAGGGCATCTGAAATTCACCGCATTAATGGAATTTCCACAAAATTCCAAACTCTTGTGACCGCCATTTTATTTTCTAAACAATCATCTTCTTTCCGGACAGTATTTTGTTTTTTGTTTTTTTTAATCAAAGGTATTCCAGTGCTGTCTAAGTGCACTTTGGTCTCATTTGTGCTTGTCAGGAGATATTCTTTCTTTAGTTTATTTTCATAGGAGAACAGACCCTTATACCTAGAATCCATGTTGTGCCCATTTGGGGTCAGGAATAAATCCAACCCGTCCACAGAAAAGAAGCAGAAACCCATCAGGCTTGGGGTCCTAATGGGCTTGTGTCCAGGGCAGGGGCTGCTACCGATGTGGATGGCGTGGCCTAAGTCCACCCTCTTCTCACTCCTTTCCAGTTTACTCTTTTCCGAGACTGGGGTTAACTTTACTCCTTTCTTCCAAGACATTCAGGCTTCCCATTCAGACGGGCAGCCTTGTGATGACCAGAGAGAAGTTAAGGACTCTTTTCCCCCGAGGGAGGGTCTTTTAGAGCAGAATGATTTGAAACCACTAAGCTTTGATCCTGTTCCGTGGGAGAGAAGGCGGCGTGGACCAGACCCTCAGGACAAGGCCTCGGTCCTCTCTCAGCCTTCCTTTTCATGAACTCATTTGTTCTTTCACCCCACAAACATGTCTTGAGCTCTCTGCTAGACCTTCCCCCTACTCCCTTCACATCCGACCAGCGGCGTAATTGCATTGAGTCAACTTCCCCAACATCCCCTGTCAGCCCCTCCTCTCTACCCTTATTGCCACCAGCCAAAGCCAGTCCCTTTGCTGCTGCTCCAGGATGATCTTAGTAACCTTCCAAACAGTCTCTCTGCTACTGGTCTCGCCCGGCTCTCGTGTTATAAGACACGAGAGGTGATCTTGAACCCTCTCTCAGATCTCTTCCAGATCTAAGTCTGTGATGATGCGATTCGGAGACCAGTCAGGAGAAGGTCCAAGAGCTCAGGACTCTTGGTGTCCCCATTTCTATTAGCCACTAGGGGGCACCCACCCCCTTCCAGGGGCCTCCACTGGACTCTAGCCCTGTAAAGCCAGGGCCCTGAGTGATCCACGGGGATCTTAGCCCCGAGAAGGGACATTAGGGTCTCTGCAGTCATTCCCAACTGTTCCACACGTCCGTCTCTGCAGAGGCACCTCATGCAGCAGTGCAGGCATTAACTGCACCGGGTCACCCAGATAAGGGGAGGAGTGGCATCTCCAGTGTAGCTCCTGTTGCCCTCGCCAAGCCACACTCCCTGGCGTGAGGCCGCGTCTGGCCAGAGGAAGAGGTGCCTTTTTTCTCCCTGGAAAACAGGTGCTGTGTGGCACCACGGCAGCTCTGCAAAGGGCCCTCTCGCAGGCCTCCGTCCTCCTGACCCATGCTTTGTCCCCTCCAGGAAGCAGTCTAGAAGAGCAGTTCTTAAGAGAGGCCCAGAGATGAGAGGCCCTGGCTTGGTGTTCTCAGAACATCAGGTCTCTGGGCCTCTGGTCTCCCCCTTGGCGCTTGAGAGCACCTGGGCAGGGCTGGCAGTCACCTTGGCGTCGCTAGAAAGTTGGCTGATCCCAGGTTCTCAGAGGAGAGATGCCAGGGCCTGACTGGGGCGGGAGTGGAATGCCTGCACACAGAGCAGGCTAGCCCGGGAGCTGAAATCTCTGGCTTCTAATTCTGGCTCCACCAGTGATACTGGGTCCCTCATTTCCTCTGGCTGTGGCTTGAATTTGCCCCCGTGCCGACTGGGATAATCCCTCGCGATTCCCTCTTCCCAGAGGGGTAAGTGTACCGTAAAGTGGGTGGGGGAAGCCTAGGAGCTTAACTCTGTCAGGAGCTGAGACAGGAAGAACGTGGGTGTTTACCTGGGACGCCAGGCCAAGCCCCGTCTGTGGGAGGAGGAGAGAGCTTTGCTGCTGTGGAAAGGAGAGAAGATTTGACTGCAGACCTGGGTGAAAGGGGAGGAACAAAGGAGCAAACGAATCAAATCCAGGCCAGCTGAAAAGACATGCTCTACAGCTTTGGAACCATGAAAACTGTCCCCGCCCCACCGCCCCACTACCTAATCATGTCCATCCACCCTGCCTCCAGCCTTGTGGAGAGGCCCCCATGGGCACTGTCAGGATTGCCACACGCAGGTGGAGGCGAATCAGACACAGGGATACGCAGATGTAAACAGCAGTCCCCAAACCAGTCCTTCTGCCTGCCCGCCTGCCTGGAGCGGTGCAAAGGCTGAGGAGGGTCAAGGCAACCTGCTCTGGGATTTGAGAACCAGGCCTGGAGAAACCCAAGGGGGAAGGAGATGTGGGGATGACTACTAAGAATTCAAGCTGGAGCTGAGGGTTTCCGTTTTGCCTGCAGAAGCACCTGGGATGGCTACAAAGGCCTAGCCTGATGTGCAGAGATGCCGATCAAGGGAATGGTGCCATACAGCTCCAAAGGGCAGCAGCCAATCGGCAGAGGCTCTTGGCAGGACCCAGACATTGAACACTTGGGAGGAAAGGCTGAGAGAGAAGGGAAGAGCAGGGGGCAACTCTACCTGGTGGTATGGACTCTACCTGCTCATTGCACGGCCTGAGGATCGCTTTCTCCAGGAAAACTGTCCATGAAGGGCTCTGCCTGGATGGTGGTCGTGACAGTGGCCTCCCTCTAAGAAGAGCCACAGCCAGGAACTCTCACTCTCACTGTGGGAATGGGGCCATCAAATTACCGAAGCACACGATGAGGCAGGTCACCCCAAGCACTCAGCACACAGCAGAACTTTGGGCTCTCTGTCGTCCCTAAGCTGTTCTGGGTCACTGATGTGTAGATCTACTGATGCTGACCGTTTTGCTCCTCAGTCTAAAACAACCAGGGCTTAATTTTTCGTTATTAAAATACATAGGCAAAAAAGCTCTTGTAAGGAGCCCTGTACTGGGAGTCGGAAGCTTGAGTGCTAATAGTAATCTGACACTGACGTTGCCTTTTGAAATGTACAAAGCCTTCTCACATGCATTATTTCAAATAACTCTCAATAACCTTGTGAGGCAGAGTTTTACTATGATGCCAGTTTTAGGGAGGAGAAAATGGAACCTCAGAGAGGTTAGGTAAGTTTCTCAAGGAGACACAGCTAGCGGGGGACTTTTTTCTAACCAGTGAGTTTTTCTGATTCCAAATACTAAACTGTTTCTTTCCCCCTGTGTCATACACTGACCTCATTGGTTATATGCCTGGGCCAGTTTCACAACACCGCCTTTCAAAAAGAAACAGAGTGAACTGTTACCTTCCCTTTCCTATTCCAGGAGTATGATATGTACTGTTTAGCTAAGATAAATACTCACAGGTTCACATATGTTCTCGTTCATCATCATGAGAACACTCTGAGATGACTTGGTAACTAAGGATGACTATAACTTGGGCAGGTGCTAAGGACAGAAGGCAGAGTTACGTTTTCTTTGGGTTCTGGGTTTCCAAAGCCTCTCCTCGGGATTTGTACAATGGAGGGAAGCTTATACTTCATCACTTTCAGCCCTAGTTGGTGGAGATGGGAGAGGGAGAGGCAGTACAGTGCAATGCCAAGAACGTGGGTTTCCGACAGACTTTTATGGAACTTTCTAGTAGGTCACCGGTGACATAATATGACTACCTACCACACGAGGTTATTTTGAAAGATGTCAGGAAAATCACTCCGCAGAGCTCCTGGCATATCATGCTCAAGAAATGTTAGCTATTATTGTGAATATTCTAATCTGTTTGTTCTTGGCCAAGGAGAAGTTGTCTGTGAGCAACTTCCCTGCCAAAGAAAACCTGAAAACGCTCTCCACAGCCTGTGGGCGGCACTGCCGCTCTACCCAAATGGAATTCCAGCTTCCCAAGGGTGGAAGTCTGAGTCCATGTCCACAACCTGGGGAGATTTCCAAGGATCTGGGACTTATCTGGACTGTGATTCCCAAGGAGCTCCTCCTTCCTTGTTCTGCCCCAGCTCCTGCCACCCTTGCGCCTTTGGTCTCAACTGGCCATGAAATTGAGGATGATGGGAAGGGGAAGCAGAAAAGGAGACTCAACCTGGAGGGCCACACCAGGTCGCTTCCTCGGGCCCTGAGGTGGACAAGCCCTCTTAATACTAGAGGGTGAGCCAGTCAGCCACGCCCCACACTTGGGTCCCAGCAGGCAGAAGCATATCCTTAGCACACTCATCTATGTAGAAGTCCCCAGGGTTTCTCACCTTGCTGCCCAGGCTGGGTCTGAGATAGCAGGAACTGGGAGACAGACTGTAGGTGTCCGGGAACCAGCACAAGCTGCTGGAGCTGGTGGAGGGAAGCCATGTCCTGTGCAGGGAGATACAGGCATCACAGAATTTACAAGCTGCAAGTGTGGGCTCCATCTGCCCGCCACCCATCTGTCCTGTGGGTCTCCATAGGGACCTTGCCCTATGCCTCTGTATCCCTGTGTCTGACACATAGCAGCTACCCCATTAATGATGGTGTTGTTACACCTCCTGCACTCAGCCAAGCTGTGCCTCGCTTAAACCTTGCCTTGTTATTTAACTTTTTTGTGTATCAGAAAGGTCTCCCAGCTACAGGTAATGCCCCAAAGGCACAGACTGTGGGTATTATCCATCTCTCAGAGGCTTATCCTAGAAATGACACGCAATCCCAATTTTCTAATTTTTTTTTTTTTTTTTGTGGTACGCGGGCCTCTCACTGCTGTGGCCTCTCCCGTTGCGGAGCCCAGGCTCCGGACGCGCAGGCTCAGCGGCCATAGCTCACGGGCCCAGCCGCTCTGCGGCATGTGGGATTCTCCTGGACCGGGGCACGAACCCGTGTCCCCTGCATCGGCAGGCGGACTCTCAACCACTGCGCCACCAGGGAAACCCCCAGTTTTCTAATTTTTTAAAAAAAAAATCTCACGCCACTTGAGATGCTAAAAGCCGCTTTTGTCTTGGCCATTTCCTGGTCCTGAACCTTTCCTGGAGGAAGAGGCACGTTATTCGTTCTTAATAAAACCACTTTGATTAAACAGAAAGTCCATTTCCCTTGGGTTCCTCCCAATAGCCCCCAAAAGGGAAATACTACTTCCCAATACCTGGGGGATCTGGGAGTCCTCTGCGACCTAGACCCCCAGGGTTCTGTGACCCCACAGGACTGAGCTTAGGTCTGTGCACAAAGGAAAGACTTGGTAAACCCTTGCTGAATAAAGAAGTGAAGGAATAAATGCACGCTCTAGTCTTAAATATTTCCAGGGAAGGGTCGGCTCTTTCCTCCCCTGGGAATCCAGATCGAGAAAGGGGCTTGCCGCGTGGACACCCGCCTTCTCAGACATTTGTCGTTACTATTTCAGGTGCCTCTTTATTCCTTCTAGTATGACAAAACCTTGGGGGAGGAGAATGGGCTTACTGGTGATGGAGATGCTCTGTAACCACAGCAGCAGCTGTCATCATGGGGTTCCCCTGAATATGGCTGGCAGACCCCAGCCCCATTGTTGGGGGCTAGCTAACCCCACCGTAGGGGTTAGCTCCATCGTTTTGGCAAGATTGACTCCTTTTTCTTCCCGAGAGGTGGAGACCTCCTTCTTCCCATAACTAGCCAGGCTTCATCTTTCAGAGGATTTTTCTGTAACCCAGCCCCCCTCCCAATGCAGGCCTCCAAGTTTCCCTGCAGGGGATTTTTTTTTAGCCCAATCTGCATTCACTGAGAGCCAGATCTAGAGGTGAAGCATTTTGCAGGAGGCTTGACTTAAACTCACTGGCCCTCTGAGAATATCAGGGCTTCCCGACTCGGGCTGCCATTTACCCCAGACATTTGGTTTCCAGGTATCATGGCAGGTCCTTGACTCGGGTGGCATGGCCGATGGGAGAGGGTCTGCTGCAGAGAGTCACTGAGGTCCTCGGTTTTAATCTGTAAGTGGAGGCAGGGGGGAGAGCATCAGTTCTGGGCCTCCCCAGGCAGACAGAATTAGAAACTTAGAGAAGACCGAGGCAGGAGATAAGTGACAAGCCTGGAGAGTCAAAGAACTAGCTCAGCGTCTGCTGGGCTGCAGCTTGACTTTCCCGCCTGTGTGAGCCCTTCGGGCCGGGGCAGCTGGTAAGGGACAGAGGTGAGAGGCTCTCTGGAGTAACCATCCTCGAGATGGGGAATCCACCTGGATTGGTCGTTCCCGAACACCATTCCGGGGCACGTGCTGGCACATAGCGCAATATATGCTCTTCCTCACTGAAACGCCAAAAGACGAGGAATTTTTGTAGTGACTTTAGACATTTCTTTTAGATTCCAAGGTGATGTTCTTTTTTCTTGGGGGGTGGTATGTTAGAATTTCTTTTAGGAAATGATGGTGATCCTAAATGGTATTTTAAAAACTCCGCACTTTCACAAATTAAAAAAAAAAAAAAATTGGCAACCCTTTACCAATCTCCTTTATATTATGTTTTTTTATTTTCCTGGTCCACGAAATCCCAAAGTCTGGGAGCCAGTTTCCCCTCCGTCCCCCCTTGTTTTCCACACTTGTCTGCCCTCTGCGTGCTGAGCTACCTTTGCAGCTGGCCTCTTCACCCATGTGGCTTAGGTGACAGTCCTTGCCTGTCTCCCTACAGGCGGGGACATGTCTCCTTCACAATCACTGCTGTAGTTGCAGCCTGAGGGGACTGTGGTGGTGTGCAAACCCTCTCCAGCCTCCACCACCCTTCGGTGGCAGCACCAACCACCCACCTGTGGGCTTTCCAGGTGTCCAAGGGCAGGGCAGGAAGCACTACTCCTCCCACCCTGAGAACAACTACAGTAAGTCCCCTACATACGAACCTTCAAGTTGCAGACTTTCAGAGATGCGAACATGCATCTGGTTCCAGCAAGGAACCAGAACTGGTGCCATCGACGTCAGGCGTGAGTGAAATTGCAGCTTGCCCTCTGTCTCCTATCGCTGACGATCCGTCAGCTCTACCATCTCCCACCTCCTCTCCCTCCTCCTGTCAGTAACTCTTCTTGCCTGTTCACTTGATGCCAGCCCCTGTATGCCAGCGGTTGTATTGTACTACTGTACTTTTCAAGGTACTGGACTGTAAGATTTAAAATGTTTGCTTTATTTTTTGTGTTTGTTTGTTATGTATTATTTGTGTGAAAAGTATTATAAACATATTACAGTACAGTACTATATAGCCGATTGTGTTAGCTGGGCACCTAGGCTCTCTTTGTTGGACTTGTGAACAAATTGGACTTAAGAATACGCTCTCAGAATGGAACTCGTTTGTATGTAGGGGACTTACTGTACCGTCTTGCAGCGTTTCAGGAAGTCCATTGTGGGGATGGGGGCGTTGGGTAGGGAGTATGCAAGTGACTTTGGATTCATATAATATGGCAGGGAGCTTGGGATCTAGACCATACCTTATAAAAGACATTGGGCGACCCTCTGATGGAACCTCCTGGCCATAGCGACTCTGGCTTAAAGCATTTTCATGGTCTATACAGGGAATATCACTGACATCCTGGAATCTTTTCTGTATCAGTTTAACCCAAGGTAAAGGTTCAGACTAACGGTTCTACTTGTGTTTAATCGCTGTGGAAGAATGGTACTTTGGATTACTCAACCAAGAGTTCCCTTTGGTTGGAGAGTTAGGAAGATCTTGTTGAGTGACAGAGACTGAGGAGGGAGCTCACGTCCTAAATATGGTGCCTTGTACATAGTGGGAACTGAATGCGTGCTAACTGAATAAAAGACATAATCAGAATCCACCTCTCCATCCTTCAGCGGGATACAGCGAGGAAGACATCAAACAGGGAGCTAGCACTTGTTTCCAGTCCTAACTCTGACTCTAACTGACCATGTAACCTTGAGCAATCATTTCATATCTATGAGACTTGGTTTCCCCATCTGTTGTATGATTCTACATCATTTTTCTTTCAGTCCTAGAATGGAATTATAAAATTCCAATTCCGTGGTGTATTTGGCAGAATCTGGCTAGTCCATGTTGCTGTAGTGTTCTTAGATAAAGCAGATCTAAACAGCACTAGGAAGTCCTAGTTGCGCCCAAATTGGTAAGAGGATGCTGCTTTTAGGGACAGTCTTTACAAATCACTCCTCTCTTCTCTCACCTAAGGAGGCTATTCTGGAGTCTTGGAAGCAAAGAAGAGGAAGGGAGAGCGTCAGGAAGTAGCACAATGGGGGCAGAGAGTTAGACATCAGGAAAACTCCAAAGGCATTGCCCCCCAGGAGTGATCTCCAGGACAGCCGCCATCCCTACCCCCAGTGCCCTTCAGCTCTCCCCACCCACACTTGGTATCTCCATCTAAGAAGCTTGCTGTCCTAGTTCTTCCCCCAGAAATTAGAGTTTTCACATCCTAGATTCCAGGGAAACATTTGTTAGCAGGTTTTAAAAAGCTCAAAATAGACGGTAAACTACTTATTTCAAACCACCACCAATCTTAAGCTTTGCTCAGAGGGGAGATTTTACTTAAGGGAAGCCTCCCTCCCCCACATCTCCCTTCTGCAACCCCCTCCTTCTCCTGGACGGCCCTCATCCCGAGTGGGGATAGGTGAGGCAGGATGGAGGGGGACGGAGGGAGAACATGGAAAATTGGAGCTCAAAGCACGCTGGTGGAACCACCGCAGGCAGCTTGGCACGGCTCCAGTTCAGAGGCAAGTGGCAGGGTTCCTTTATAGACTCATTATGCGCAACGGGGAGATAAAGGGGTGCAGCTATGACACAGCTTGAAAACATGTGCTTTGCCTCCAACCTGGGTGCTATCTGTTAGAATCAGTGCCAGGTCTTCCTGCAAAACTTAATTTCAGAAACCAGCGCCATCATGAAAGAAAACTCACTCTTTCATCTGCTTCCTGGATCAATTGCCCTCCAAACTCTTTTAGGGGCACTGCCGACCTCCCACTTCTGAAAATGAAGTGTCTGATAGCAAAAATAAATCCCTCTGGGTGTTAGCCTGGGGCGTTTTGACAACTCTGTGTGTTCCTCTTCTCAGTTCTTGCTTTATTAACCTCTTACTCTTTCATTTTTCATAATTCATTACCCCTTGTGTGTGAGCTGCTGACGGTAAACCCCAAAGGAGACAAACCTAAACAAACCAATCTGAAAGAGAGTAAAGCAGACTACTTCTCCTGTGACAAATTCTAAAATCTCCAGTTTGGTCGGTGAGTCTCAGAAAGAGCAGAGCTGAACTAGGAGGAGGAGAAGATACAGCAGCAACTCTGCCTGCCCTCCCGACCCCGACACACTTCTCCGACGATTCTCTGAGAGTTCAGGGGCTAGCGAAGACAATAAGAAATCAAGTCCCTTCCAAATCCAAAAAGCTCTTTCACAGCTGTCGAATGGAAAAGATTGGAGCCTTTCCAGGCAACTGGGTGTTGGCTGTGGATTGGGAAAATGAGACAGACTTCTGTTGGATCTCATTGACTTCTAATGTGAGAACCGGAGGCAAATTGGATGAAGACCCAATTTCCCCCGTACTTGTGAAAACCCAACCAAACCCACAGCCTGTCTGGAACCGTGAAGATCATCTCCAGGGTCCCTTTGGAGCTTCTTCTCACGCAAGTGAAATATTTCTCCAGGCCCTGTTTGGGATGGACTAATCCCTGGGGATGTGGGCCACCACAGAGGCCTCTGCCTGGTCACAGCCATCGGTCATCCCGTCCGTATGTTAGACATGGCTTGTTAGTTCAGGATCTTCTCCACCCACCGAGCTGTGCAAAGGTGTTACACTGAGTCTTGGGCAGTGACCAGGGAGGTAGAAAGGTATCATGGGTGATTATCTTTTCTAATCCCAGCGAACTCCTTGACATCACCTGCTTTAGAAAGAAATAGCCTCATTCTGGGAAGAGAGAGCCCGTTCTGAGGAACTGGAAACCCTTCATACGTTCCTTACTTGGCTTCACCGCCCAGCCAGGAAGTGTGAGGATGAGTATTTATCTTCCCATCTCACAGAGACCAGGAGTGCTTCAGAGATGCGTGTAAAGTTACACGACAAGACACTGGCTAAACGCTACAAGAGAATGGTCCTCTGACACTCCCCAGGCACTCTATCTACAAAACAATACTACAAACATCTCAGGGATGGGAGAGAGAACAGACCATAGGTGATGTTCTGGCCCAGACCTACACTTGGACCTCCTTATTAACCATCTGTTTGGGGTCATGCAATGGGGCTGGAATACTTAGCCTTAGCCCCCTCCCCGGGACATTTCACATGGCACTCTCTTGGGGGGAAAACAACTCAACATTAATGAATATATCACTGGCGATGAAAATGATCAAAGCTGTAGTGCCAGTTGCATAACTCGTTTGTGGAAAGTGTTTCATAAACATTTCACAAGAAGGAGAATTTCAAAGCGTGAACATCTCCCAACCTGCCTTCAATTACAGGCAAGGTTTTTTTTCTTTCTCCCCCCCTTCTATACGTCTCCCTAGCAGTGAGGAAGAGTTTCTGTTTCGTAACTGATCTATAAAAGGGTTGACAAACGTTTTGCTCATGAAAAGATCCTAAAAATATATTCCAAGCGGTAGAGTAGGGCAGGCTGGTTACTTATCTCAGATGAACAAGGCTGAGAGCCCCCTAAGAGACGCTGGCTGTATTTTTGCTTGGGGGACTCTCCTTTCTCCATGGCTCCTGGCCGCTCCCTATGAGTCCAAGGCTCCTGCCTCTTTGGATGCTACCCTGAATTACCTGGGGAGATGGCCTCCTCCAGTCCCTGGTCTCTAGTCAGACCTACGACAGACCAGCCTAGGCACACCTTTGCCCATGCACGTTGGGATCTTCTGGAAAGCATCGAACTTCTAGACAAAAGAGTGATGGAAGTGAGGAGACATGGGGCCCTTTAATAAACATATGGTTTCTTAGGAGGCTGGAGCCACTTAGAGTTGTTCCCTCCCGAAAAGAAGCTTTCCAAAGAGGCATCCTTGTTTTTCCTGCTTGTACCTCCTCTGGAAAGGCAAAAAGCTTGTCAGTCATGTTATTTAATGCTTTGGCTTCAGTTCTTAGGGCACAGCACAGCTAGTGCTGACACATATCTGAAAAAACCCCATCATTTTAAGCCCATAAAAATTTTCTTCTCCCTTTGGCATATAGGTCCGTGCATTCAAGTTTTAAAACTCTAGGAAGGAGCTGTGCTCTCTTTGAGGACACATCCTCCCAGATATTTTTGGTGCCCAGGACTTGAACAGCTTTAGCCATTGTACCACTTCCCAACCCTAGGGAGATGCCAGCAGCGTCTGCTTCCAGTGAGGAGCTGGATTGATGCAAGTTCTCTTTTTTGACCCAGATCTTTTTTTTTTTTTGGCCACGCCATGCAGCTTGCAGGATCTTACTTCCCTGACCAGGGATTGAACCCCGGGCCCCAGCTGTGAAAGCACCGAGTCCTAACCACTGGACAGCCAGGGAATTCCCAACCCTGATCTGTCTTGAGTCAGAGTCTTCTGGTTTTCCTGGTTTCCTACCTGTTGGACAAGGGCACAGAGCTACCTTCTCTGGTTCTTTGGCTGGGAAGGAGCGCCACACAGAACTGTTGATTCGCCCACATAGATGGCTGTTCTGCCCCGCAAGAAGTGGAATGGCAGGAGGTGGGGTGGGGTAAGAAATGCTGAGCATGGTCTCAGAATCAAACTCTGAAAACTGTTCGCCAGTGGCTCTTCTTGGGAATCATCTTGTGTGTGAATGCTGGCTGTCATCACACTGGGTTCTTTTGTATACATTGGGTTGCCTATCACGGGAAGACTCTGTAATCCTTTTTAGAGCAGGGAATGGAGAAAAAAAAAAAAAAAAAGACATCCAGGAAACAACTACAAGGCTCAGAATCAACCAGGAGACCTGACTTCAGGCTCTGTCCCTGCCTCTAAAAACCTGCATGATCTAATATTTATTTACTTCATTCATCCATCTAGGCCTAGAATATGCCTCCACAAAAGGAGGAAAATAGATGAGATGGAATCTACTTAAGAAATTTGGAATGTATAGAAGAGAGAGTGGGCGTTGGCTTGTGAGCCTACAAGTATGTTTATTGTGTCACTAGACCCATTTTGCAGATGAAAAGACTGAGGCTTGGAAAAGTTAAGAAACTGGCTGAAAGTTACACTGCTGGTAACTAATAGATCTGGAATGTCAATCCACGTCTATTTGATTCCATAGTTCTTCTACATAAACCTGACTACCATGTGTGATAGAATCATAGACTCTCCAAGGTAGCTTAGCACGGATTGTGTCGGGTGCATGCAAGACATTCAACAAGTGTTGATTCCCTTCCTTCTCCATAGAACTGGAAGGAAATGTAGATATCACCTGGTTCAAATGGCTCATTTTACAGCTGTGACTCCTGATGTCCAGAGAGGAGAAATCACCTGCTCAGGGCAACACAGCTAGAGCTGCAGCCAAGCCAGGCCTGGAGACTAAGGCAGGGCCCCTAAGGACTGGTCTCCTAACTCTCCACCCAGTATTTGGTCCATTCCGTTGCACTGCCGCATGGCTCTGTCTTCTATTTCTATCACTCTGATGTTGTTGCCTATTCTGGCTCCTCAAGTAACTCAGTAGTAACCCTAATCCCATTGCTCTAATAAGATTTAATCTCAGTCCCGATTCAGAGCTCTCCATTACTACACAGGGTAAGGTTTAGACACAGATAAAGCACACATCTACTTGGTGTGTAACCTAATACACTTGGTTTGAGAACGAGCATTGTGTATTCCCTTGACTCTCACATGGATGAATTAACTCCAGGGGGTTGAAATTTGCTTTTTTCCTCCCTAATCACGAGGAAGAGAGGTAGAGAGGGAAAGACAAGGCTCAGCCATGCCATGAAATCCTCACGCCAGTGTACATTTTACTCTGGGGCCCAAAGGAGACTAATGAAAGGAAGGACAGATGCCTTGCTCGTCCCGGACACACAGGCACACATGCACACACATGCATGCATACACACCAACCTGCGACTATGAAGCGCTATACAGATTAGCTCCAAGAGCATCAGTTCAAGAAAGGGAAAAAGGAATATTTTTAAAGCATTTTAGAAACTAAAAAGCACTTTCAAAAGTATCATCATTTATTCTTCATGATGATTCAACGAGGGAAAAAATCTTATCCAACCATTTATACAGATGTAGGAACCAAGAGTAGGAGGAATTAATATGTCCATCACACAGCCAGGAAAAGCAGAGCCTGACTTTCTATTTGGGTCTTTGGCCTCCAGGCCCTCTTTTGCCTATACCACTCTGTAAGGCGGCCCCACTGGGTTGCCACCCAGAATTTCCCACGTAAAAATGAGCTTGTTGACCTCTGCCTCCCCACGTGCCATGCTGTTTTCACATGTGGTGCACAGTTGGTGTAAACATTTCCATCTACAAGTGTAGCCTAGGACTTTTACATGGATGTGAGGCTGACTTAGTTATCGAAAGCAAACTTTCAACAAGTCTGAATGAGATTCTCTTTGGCGTCCCCTGGGGAACTGCCTGTGACCTGGAAGCCTGTCTCTGAAAGCCTGAGTGTTGGCTATAAATGCACGTAAAAGGCTTTTCCCTGGTAAGATTCATATTTGAGAACAGTCTTCTAAGTAAGGCTGAGGCCCTTATCTCTTGTATTCTTCTGGTACCCCAAATAAAACGAGGCACCTCTGTGGCCCTCTGACACCAGGTCTGCTCCAACAGCAGTTGGAGTAGACAGTCCTCCATGTGGCATGCTTTAAACAGAGGTTTTCCTGCCCCATAAAGGTCCCCTTCCCAGTTTAGCTCAATAAATATTTGGTATACACCCATTGTATACCAAGAGGAACTGGGACACAAAGGTGAATAGGACCTTCCAGATTAATTAGGAGACCGCAAGTAAAAAAGCAATTACCTAGAGTGCAGTACTTACAGCAATGGGAAGGCGGTACAGTGGTCACGTGGAAAGGTTGTGATTTGCTTTGTCAGGGCAGAGGATAGATAGAGAAAGGGGAATGAGGTAGGAAGTCTCCACGGAAGAGAAGTGAAGCCTCTGAGGAGCCCTGAAGGACAAAGACAGTTTCACCAGGAGAAGATAAAGCAGGGCATGCCAGGAAATGGGAGCAGCTTGTACACAGTCACAGATGGTGAAACAGGGCTTCATGTTCAGGAGCGACAAGCTATTCAGCGTCACAGCAGCGTGGGGTGGGAGAGGCCTGGGCAAACAGCCAGGGCCTGACGACAGAGGTCCTGTGGGTCACACAAAGGAGTCGAGGCTGGACTCGGGGGCAAAGTGTAACTCAAGTAAAGGGCAGGGACACGCGAGAGTTTTGTTTAGTTCGATTATGTTAACAGCTGTGTGGAATATGGATTTGAAGAGAGGACAACTGTAAGTGGGACAGCTAGTTACAAAAGCTGTTTATTGCAATAGTCTAGGTAAAGAACTGATGAGGACATGCCTAAGGCCAAAACAGTAAGAACGGAGAAGAGGAGACAGAATGGCAAGTTTTTAGGATAGAAAATGTATTTCCACCCCTAAAGGCTTATCCTTTATAACAAAGGACTATTTCAGGAATTCTCTGTTGAATGCCTGCAGGACTGAAAGAACTAACACAGAAAAAATTCTGAAAGAACATAATCCAACTGCTAATAAGAGATGGAGTGGAGGGTATTTGGGGTTTCAGAAGGTATTCACTTTCTAAGTCAAATATTTCCGCAGTGTTCAAATTTTTAAAGGTAATTATTCATTTTAAATTAGAAAAAATTAAGATTAATCTTAATTTAAAATTAATACTAAAAATAGTAAGCACTCAAAATTTCATTAGTCTGTGTGGAAGTTCTTAGTTTATGAGGTATTCAAGTTAGTTACAGTTCCCTCCTTTACCTGGTGAAACGGAAGTCTTGAGAGGTTCAGGGGCACATTTTCTAAATAAACACACATACATGCAGATATGTGTATCCTGTGTGTGCGTGTGTTGTGTGTGTGTGTGTATTTTTTTTAGCAATAACTGGGAATCCATCTCCTTCTTCTGCCGCATCTTGAGTCATTGTCTACCAGCAGGCAACACCTGTAGGTCTGTGGCCTGCAGACCTCACTTATACCTTTCCATGATGTTCTACAGCTTACAAAGTACTTTCAAACATATCAGTTTGGTCTATTTTCAGAATGTTCCCATGAGATTGAAAAGGCAAGTGATGCTATTCCTGTTTTACTGTTGAGGAAAACAAGGTTCATGAAAGGTAAATGATTTATCCAAGGTACATGGCTGGCTAGCAGGAAAGCTCTGATTTGAACTCAAGTTATCTGATTTAAAATTCAACACTTCTTTCAAATTTCTAGGATTTTCTGAGGAAGTTTCCCAATAAGTGGATTTTCAGTCACTGAAATATATTTCTTACATCTCCAAACCCTTTATTTCAGTTTTGGATAGATACTTATTGGTTTCATTTTTGAATAGAGATCTTGTATTTTATACATCTCTACTTGCCCTTAAAGAGTACTTGACAAAGATATCACAAATAAAGAAAATTACAGGCCAGCATTACTGATGAACATAGATGCAAAAATGCTCAACAAAATATTAGCAAACTGAATCCAACAATACATTAAAAATATCATGTACCGTGATCAAGTGGGATTTATTCCAGGGCTGCAAGGATGGTTCAGTATTCACCAATCAATCTGCGTGATATACCACATTAACAAATTAAAGAATAAAAAATTATATGATCATCTCAATAGATGCAGAAAAGGCTTTTGACAAAAGTCAACAACATCCTTCTACAAAGATTCTCCACAAAGTAAATATAGAGGGAACATACCTCAACATAATAAACGCCATATATAACAAGTCTACAGCTAACATCATACTGAATGGTGAAAAACTGAAGGCATTTCCTCTAAGATTAGGAACAAGACAAGGATGCCCACTTTTATGCAACACAGTATGGGAAGTCCTAGCCACAGCTACCAGACAAGAAAGAAATAAGAGCTATCCAAATCAGAAAAGAAGAAGGAAAACTGTCGTCACTGTTTGCAGATGACATTATACCATACATAGAACATCCTAAACACACTACCAAGAAACTGCTAGAGCTCATCCATGAATTCAGTAAAGTTGCAGGATACAAAATTAATATACAGAAATCTGTTGCACTTCTATACACTAACAATGAACCATCAGAAGGAGAAATTAAAACAATCCCATTTAAAATCACATCAAAAAGAATAAAATACCTCGGAATAAATCTAACTAAGGAGGTAAAAGACATGTACTCAGAACTGATGAAGGAAACTGAAGATGACACAGACAGGTGGAAAGACACACCATGTTCATGGGTTAGAAGAATTAATATTGTTAAAATGACCAAGGCAATCTCTAGACTCAATGCCATCACTATCAAAATACCAATGGCATTATTCACAGGACTAGAAGAAATAAAATTATTTGTTGTATGGAAATTTGTACAGAAACACAAAAGACCCGAATAGCCAAAACAATCTTGAGAGAAAGAACAGAGCTGAAGGTATCATGCTCCCTGACTTCAGACTATATTACAAAGATACAGTAATCAAAACAGTATGGTAATGGTACAAAAACAGACACATAGATCAATGGAACTGAATATAGAAACCAGAAATAAATGCACACACTACAGTCAATTAATTTACAAAAAAGAGGCACGAATATACAATGGGGAAAAGGCAGTCTCTTCAATAAGTGGTACTGGAAAAGCTGGACAGCTACATGTAAAAGAATGAAATTAGAACATTTTTTTCACACATATACGAAAATAAATTCAAAATGGATTAAAGACCTAAACGTAAGCCCAGAAACCATAAAACTCCTAGAAGAAAACATAGGAAGAACACTCTTTAACATGAATTGTAGCAATATTTTTTGGATGGATCTGTCTCATAAGGCAAAATAAAATTTAAAAAAATTAAATTAAATAAAACAAACAAGACCTAATTAACTTAAAAAGCTTCTGTGCAGCAAACAAAACCATCGACAAAACAAAAAGACAGCCTACTGAGAATATCTTCTCCTATGGGAGAAGATATTTGCAAATGGTATGACCAATAAGGGGTCAATATCCAAAATATATAAACAGCTCATACGACTCAATATAAAAAAAAATCAAGCAACTCAATTAAAACCTGGGAAGAAGTACTGAATAGACATTTTTCCAAAGAAGACATAAAGATGGCCAACAGGCACATGAAAAGGATGCTTGACATTGCTAATCATTAGAGAAATGCAAATCAAAACCACGATGAGATATCACCTCATGCCTGTCAGAATGGCTATCATCAAAGACCATAAATAACAAATTTTGGTGAGGATGTAGAGAAAAGGGAACCCTTGTATGCTGTTGGTGGTAATGTAAATTGGTGCAGCCACTGTGGAAAACAGTACGGAGATTCCTCCAAAAACTAAAAATAGAACTACCATATGATCTAGCAATTCCACCACTAGGTATATATCCAAAGAAAATGAAAACACTAATTCAAAAATTCTCCAATGTTCATTCAAAGTCCCCAATGTTCATAGCAGCATTATTTACAATTGTCATGATATGGAAGCAACCTAAATGTCCATCAACAGATGAACGGATAAAGAAGAAGTGGTATATGTATACAATGGAATATTAGCCATACAAAAGAATGAAATTTTGTCATTTGCAACAACATGGATGGGCCTGGAGGGTATTATGCTTAGTGAAATAAGTCAGACAGAGGAAGATGAATACTGCATGTTATCTTTTATATTTAGAATCTAAAAAATAAAACAAATGAATGAATATAACAAAACAGAAACAGACTCACAGACAAAGAGAACAAACTAGTGGTTACCAGTGGGGAGAGGGAAGGTGGGAGGGACAAGATAGGGGTAGAGGATTAAGAGGTACAAACTACTATGTATAAAATAATCAAGCTACAAGGATATATTGTACAGCACAGGGAAATAGCCAGTATTTTATACTAACAAATGAAGTATAATGTATAAAATTTTTGAATCACTGTGTTGTATGCGGAAACTAATATAATGTTATAAATCAACTGTGACTCAATAAAAAATCATTCAACACATCTTTCAAATTCCTAGGATTTCCTGAGGAAGCCTCCCCAAATAAATGGATTTTCAATCGCTGAAACTGATCTCTTGTAGCTCCAAGTCTTTATTTCAGTCTTGGACAGATATTTATTGGTTTTGTTTTTGATATTTACTAATGTATTATATACATCTCTTCTTTCCCTTGAATAGCACCTGAAAGATAATTTAGTCAATGACTCAGTCTTAATTGTGAACTCTTTTTAGAAGCAATCACGCCCTCGGGGACACTGAAGTGCTTGGCCTCTCGGTTGGCAGTAGCACTAAATGGCCCCGAATTGCCTCTTTTTGTTTTTGCAGCTCTGCTTGATCCAGGTTTTCTGCCTCCTTTCTCACAACCAGGTTTTTATCCTACTGTTGGTATCCTTGCTTCTAGCAGCCCCTATTTCAGCTCAACTTCGCAACTTCTATTTGCTAAGGGCTAGAAAAAACAGATAGTTAAGTTTGTTATAACTGTTTCTAAAATAAAAGTTAGAGGCTCTGAGAAAGGGTTTGGCTCCAGGTCTCATTCGCTTCCTTCTTATTCTCAGCTGGATTCTAAATTGGTGAGGCTGCTGACTCTCTGGATAAGTGAGGCACTGCAGTGGCTCTGTGTAGCTGTTTGACATGGGGCTCGCCCTTTGGCTCAATTTTTACTGACTACGTATCAATCCTGTTACCCTTGTTGGCCTGCGACAGGGCTCCAGGCACAATGGTTGGCTGAACCCACACAATTGACAGTGTAAGCTAAAGTCTCTAAGGCTGAGGAGCAGTTACCAAATTTATTGCCAAAAGGCGGAGTAAACTTGAGCCAAGGGACTCTCTGACAGTATATGTTTCCCTACTTATAAAAGGAAAATCATCTCTGAGTCTTACCCAGGTCTCAAGAGTTAGGGCTAAATGTCTAACAAAACCTATTCTAGGAAGAACTTTCCTTGCTTTTGTCACCAAAACGATATGAAGTTAATGATCCTGCACATTTATTACCTGGGACACCTGTCTTGCTTGTCTGTCACTTAGTAAGTGCTTAATTAAATAGATGCAGAATTGATGTATAAATACTTTCAATAATCCTTGAATTTAGAAAACTGGGTCTCAGAGAAGTCAATGGATTTTCCAAAAGCCATACAGCTAGAAAGTGGCAGAGCTGGAATTTGAACCTACGTCTGACCAGATCCAGAATCAACCCTCTTTCTATTGTATCACACTGACTTAAAAAGGCATGCCAAACTAGGCTCATTTCCTTTTATACAGGGTTCTTAGAAATGAGGATCAAGTGAAGGCTGCAATTATTGTATGTATACATATATACATGTCCCTGGAGGTCAAGGTGGGGTCATAAGGGCTGAGACAGTGTTAGTTAATGAATCAATGCCATCCAGGAGGGATGTCTCCGATGGCATGTCATGGGACTCTCTTCATCGTCCAGTCTTGTTAAGAATGTTATCAGTACCTTCGAGTATGATGATGTATGTGCCCTGCATACATCTCTGTATGACGAGCAGGGCTAGCTAGTACCTTGCACAAAGACATCAAGGTTAAAAACAAATCTTGAAATTGTGCAAGGAAGGGAAGAAAGTAATAAGATAAAACATAAGAGGAACTGTAAAAATCTTTTACTAAGAATATGAAAATTAACTGTACAAGTTGAGGCAACAGTGCAGATTTTTTAAAAAAGACTTGAGAGGTGTTAACTGACCCTAAGAGCATGTAAGTTGAAAGTGTGATACAATTATCTTTTAAAAAATCTGTAGGGTAGGCTGTACCATCCTAGTACAGTAGAGTATGGAGGGAGGTTCCCCTACTTAACCATGCAAGTTCAGGCGGAACAAGGCCTGCCACTGTCTTACCTGGGCTTGGAAAGAAATCAGGGCATGATAAAGATATGGTACCCGCTCCACCAAGTTTTGTTGAATGAATAAATGGATGAATGAATGAACCGAGGGTCCCACTGTGCTCTGGCCTAGCCAGATGTCATCTGGGTATTGAAAGTTGTACGCTTGTGGATACTACACTTAAAGAGGGTGATTGGAAGACCAAAACCTATACATATAAAGGCATCAAGGCGCAAACAAGTTCAAAGAGTTTGTATAGCATTGTACAAAAATACTTGAAGCAACCTAATGCCCGTTGATAGGGCAATGGAACAGTAAAACTACATGGAAACAGTAGAACAGTATGTGGTCATTGACAACAATCATAATCAATCCTATACGTACTGCCATGAAACAATCTATAAATCTTATTTTTAAATTTCAAAAGGAAGTCTCAAAAGAATACACACTGTATAATTTATACCTACCTACATATGTACCTATATATGCATTTTTAAAACTCCACGTATATCTATACATTTCCGTTTGTATTCATATCCATGTACGTGCAGAAAGAAGATTCTTCTAAACACATACACACCACACCGATAAGAGGCGTTTCCTCTGGGAAGAGGGCTGAGGCTGAACAGGGAACAAAATTCTTCTTGTTTATCTCTATTATTAAATATTTTCACAAGCAAGTATACATAGCATTCATGTACTATGTGTGTAATTGCTTTAAACAAGGCAATCAGAAACCTGATACGTGAAACTATTGAAGGAATTCTGGATGTTTACACGGAAAAGGGAAGACTTAGGCGTGAGAACTCTTCTCAAATACTGAACGGCTGTCAGGTGAAGGGGATGGACTCGGGCCTTGGAGCTGAGGCAGGCAGAGTGATGACCACGGGGGGACCATCACAGGGAGGTTGATGGGGTCTATCAGGAGGAAGAATGGCCAAGCATTGCAACCCGCTCAACCCTGGAGGGGGCTGTCTTCTGGGTGGTGAGTCCCAAATTCCTGGGAGAGCTTTGGCAGAGGTGTGGAGCCAGCGTCCATCTGTCAGGGGTGTCAGCAGTAGAACGTGTGCCCCAGGAGGTGGGTTAGGCTGGAATCACACTGGTTCCTAAGCTTTTGAGGCTCCTGACAAGTAAATCTTTTTTTTTTTTTTTTTTTCAGAGTTCAGAGAGTACTCTTTTATTTTGCCAAATAATATTAAAGTAACCAGTATCACCTACTCAGGTCATCATTTCATTACATACCATTAATATTTTAATACCAAAAAAATGCAAAATCTCAGACTGTTAAAATTGAATACATTGAGCTTTATAAAAATTTGCTGTTTTCTTCTTTTAAGATGTCACTGTGGATGGTGAAAATTTAGCCATAAGATGTAATATTATGAATAAATAAGTGTATCGACAGACAGGATAGGAGAAAGGAAGAAGAAAGCCTTGGTGCCAGACTGCAGAGATCTGTGGAACCCTTCTGGGAACAGGGGGACAGGTGCTAAGGGACCCTTTAGCCCTAAGGGTTTATGTGTCTCTAACTCACTCTAGAGTTAGAAGCTCAACCCATATTTGTCTCCACAGTTGACGAAAAATAAAGTCACAGTGATATCAGATGTCACTGGATATCCCCAACCATACTTTCCATTGAAGTGGCCAGGAGAAGGCAGTCCCAGGAGAACCTCAGTCCTGTCTTCCCTAAGGGGCATTTGTAAAGGGCCTATTCTGGCTTGAGATATATAGCTTGGTACTGAACTCTCAACCTCAAAGACTTTAAAAAAACTAGGTTAGCCAGAGTCCTATGTGCAGACCCTGGATCCCTAGAGGGTAGGCCTTGGCACCCAGCACCCACTGAGCAAACAAGCTAAGGAGCCTCATCCAACAACTCCTGGGGCCCAGCCAGCAAGTGGCGAAGTTGGGAAATATTTACCAGAGCTGACTGGATGGCGCCCACCACACAGGCTACAGGCAGACACCCAGCAAGCTCACCTCCCTGGGAAAAGCGGTGCGTTTCTGCGGATCGCTGGCTGAAAGACGACAGGGGGCAGAGAAGCATGAGGAGCGGAAGGCCCTGAAAAGCAGAGAGATGGGAGTTCCTGGCACCCAGGATGGAGGGATGGGCGGATAGGTTCATTCCAGCTATCCACCAATCCATCTACTCAGGAAACACTTATTGAATGTCTGCTCTGCACCAGGCACTGCTCTACCATAATCAATACAATATAGACTGTTTCCTCAAATATTTCCCATCTTCTGGAGGGCTACCTGGAGAAGAAGACATTTGAGCTGAGTTTGCAAAGATGAACGAGGGGCTGGCAGGGCGATGGGGAGTGAGGGGGCGGGGCGGGGGCGGGGGGTGTGTGCGGGTAGAGAGGCCAGTCCTAGGGCTCATTCAAAACAGAGTTGAGCTGGAGCTGGGTGCTTTGTGACCGCCTGGAGGGGTGGGATAGGGAGGGTGGGAGGGACGGAGACGCAAGAGGGAAGAGATATGGGAACATATGTATATGTATAACTGATTCACTTTGTTATAAAGCAGAAACTAACACGCCATTGTAAAGGTGCTGCCTCTTCCTTTATTCCTCTCTGCTTCCATCATTTCAAAGAGGCTCATTTCCCGGCGGTACTTGTAAGTCCTTAGGACGGGGGAAGAAGGGGGCCTGGGGTTCCCTTGTGAGGTTAGACTCCCCCGATCCTTCTCCCACCCACGCAGGATGGGGCAGCCCACACTAAGAGTGCTGGGCCCTTGCTGAGTGGCCAGATTCTGGGCAAAGTCCCAAACCCCAGGTCCTGCCATTCCCCACCCTGCTTCATTGCGGAAAAGTGTCTGTCTCTTCTAGGCCTCGGGCCAGGCCAGGCTGGGGAGTGCCCTGAGAGCCAGGAGGTTGTTCTCTGCCCCGCCAGGCCCAGTGTAAGGGGAAGCACCAAACCCTCAGAAAGGAAGTTGGCTCTGGTTCACTGCAGAGAGGAAGGGACTCCTTGCCTTTGGGTGGCTGCACTGCTTTCTCCTCCAGAGTGGTGTTAACCCTTTCTGGCCTGGGGGCTCTTACCCTAGCAGCCTCACCTCTGAGAGTCCCAGCCCGGGACACGGGGCACAGAAACACTCCACCACTGGTCCCGGCACGAATCAACATCTATCCCCAGGGACTGGGTGTCCAAATCTTTCCGGGCCTCAGTTTACCAGCTACCCAACTGGCCTGCAAACCCACTTCCAAGTCCTCAAGTGAGCCAGTCCACAGTGATGGGGTAAAGTTTAAAATTTTCCTTGTTAGGATCACACACTTTCTTTGAGAAGATGTCATCGAGGGAAAGCCAAATTGATATGTAACTCACTTTAAGCAAACCCTATAAATGATGCTTGGCTCCAACTGACTGTAAAAGGGCATGCTTTATTCTCTGAAAAGATCCAGTGTAACATTTCTTTAAATAGCAGGCTCTTGGTGGAAAAAAAAAATAGAATTTAGTTGATAAAACTTTGACTTAGGTACAATATTTCGGGAACCACCCTTTTAGGTATGGTGAGGCATGCCTGTGATTTACGCAGCACCAACTGAGTCTGGCATATTTTTCTTATTATTCCTCTAGTAACAGGCTGAGTCAGGTACAAGGGCACAAGTAAGAGCACTCAGAGGGATGCCAGCAGTTGAGGGGAAAATGAGCAGAGCTGCCATCTGGAAAACGGTGAACCTCCGGCCTTCAGAGGATCCCAAGGGCAGAGCTAAGAGGAAGCACAAGCTGGAGCCAGGCTGATGTGAAACGGGGCATCTAGAACCAATACTGTTGCAAGAGCAACAATAGCCCAGTTTATTGAGCACTTACTATGTCCTGGACAGTTTACACTCAAGATTGCTTGTAATCCTCCTCCTAACAATACTATTAGGTTGACGCTATGATTTCCCCCTTTTTCACAAAGGCAGAAACTGAGGCTTGGGGAGGGTGAGTGACCGGGTTCCACAGCTTCTGTTGGTAGAGCTGAGATTCAAATCCAGGTCTGTGCGACGCCAGAGCTGGACCTCTGACCACTACTACACTGCCATCTGCAAGCCTAAAACCAGACACCCTGCAGCAGTCCATGCCAGTGAAGTCTGTGGAGAAAATGTTAGAAGATGCCGGCTCAGGGGAGGGGCTGCCAAGACAGAAAAACAAAACAGGGTGTGAACCAAGGATCCTTGGGGGTTGGGAGCCAAGGGTATTTTAGTGGCCTCGCAGGGGAGAGGGAAGGGAGTCCTGACACTGGATCTGAACAGAAGCAGCAGAGGCCCAGGCGGCGATGGGGGCGATGGGGTCAGCCGATTAGTAGAATAAGCTGGATTTGGAGACAGCAGACCAGCACTGGACACAGCGCCTATTATCAAGTAGACACTGAATAAAGGTAACATTGAATAAGTCCTGGCTCTGCCACTTAATTGAAGTCACTTTATCATTCTGAGTCTCAGTTCCCTTGTCAAATGAGAATGATAACACTTGTTTAATAGCTATTGTTAAATAAGTTAAAACTTATTGGCTTAATGGGGTCCTCTGTAAGTTGTCAAGCAGAGGGGGCCGTGAGATGGGATGTGGCCTGGTAGGGAACTGAGCAGCTACAAGGAAACAGCTCCTGAGCCCTAAGCGCGGCCTCCAAAGCCATTCTCAGGCTAGACTAGGAGAGGGAAGTCTGAGGTGGAAAAGTTTATTTTCTGCCGCAGCTGTGATTCTGGGAGAAGGAGAATCTCCCAGGTACTAGAGCTGCCTCGACAGCCCTCTGACAGGGGGGCAACAAGAAGGGCAGGTCCCACCCCCTGCCCTGCAGGCACACACACAAGAAAACGCCCCTCTCCTCCCTGCACCCTTCTCACGCACAGGCCCAGGGAGGCACTCCTCCACTTGGGGTAGGGGAACCCTCTGGGTAGGAACCCTTCTTCGCCCCACCCTTCCCCTGGCAGCCTTCCCTGAGCCTGCAGATAGCATCTCTGCCATGCGAGCTGGCAAGCCCCGGCCGCGAGAGGTCTGCGGTGTGAGCATGAGGGCTTGGGACCTGTGGAAAAGTACTGTGCAGACATCAGATGAGGGGCTCTGGGCAACATTAGGGCTTGTCGATTTGCAGGATCTCTCTGTCTCTCGCAAAAGCAGCCTGACACAGTGTAGAGTCAGACAGGCCTGTTGTATATCTGAGCTCCACCTTGGGTAAAAATTACTTAACCTCTCTGAGCTATAGTTACCCCAGCTATATAATGGGAATAATCATGCTTACCTCACCGGGCTGTCGTAAGGATGAAGTAATATCAAGTAAGATATGACTTTAGGTAAAGTGCCTCGCACATCCCATCAGCCTTGGTTTGAATCCTGGTTCCAAGCAAGTCTCTTGACCTTTCTGAGACTCAGTTTCCTCATCTGTAAAATGGGAGTTCTAAAAGCTACTGCTCTAGGTTGCTGTCAGATTTCAAGGAGATACTGCTTATGAAGGGCACGGCCCAGTGCCTTTCAACTCAGGGTGGTATTAACTTCTTCTGTCACTGGGGCCAACTCCAGTTTCCTTTTCAAGACCCCTGCTCCAAAAAGACTCCTATGTGAGAGGGGGATGAACTGGCCCTGCTTTACCAGAATCTATACCCACCAAAGGCAACTCATTAAAATCTCCAAAGAAACCCCCCTTTTGGATCCCTGCAGAATCAGGGAGAGGGTTCCGACACTTCCCTCCTCCTCTAGTGCCTCACCACTCTCCACCCCACACCTGAGCCGAGAGGAACATTCGGTCTCCACTCCCCATCGAGATGCACTGTGGGCTTGTGCCCGTGCTGCAGCCTGAATGAGCTGGCCTGACACCCAGTACCCCAGAGAGGCTTTGTACTGGTGTTGTGGGTAGCTGGGTCAACCAGGGTGTTCGAGGGGCAGGGCTCCCGAGAACTCCAGCCACTCCCATTCCTACCTGCTCCACACCGTGCTACTCTCAACAAGGCTCAGTCCATCGAACGTCAAGCCTGCTGCCCGGGCCACAAACAGGACACAGTTGACAGCTGAGCCCCAGGCCAAAGAGCAGAGCATGATTGGCAAAGGAGGACAAACTTCCACCTCTCCAAATGCGAAGACACGCATCATTTGCTTCCCACCCAAACTTGGGGTAGGTGGGGGAAGCTTAGATGGAGAGATCGTGGATCTCAGAAAAAAATTTCCTTTCTGATAACATCTAAACACCAGTTTACATGCAGCCCATCTAAACTGGTGCAAGCCCAGTGCAGCAGCCATCCAGGGAGAGAAGGGGAAGAGAAAATGATGGGTTCTCATTCATCAGAAGTAACAGCAGCTAATGTTTATTGGTCGATGACTGTATGTCAGAGCCTGTTCTAAGCTGTGTATCTTATCTATAATTAACCCTTACAACATGACTGGAAAGTAGGCTCTATGACTGTTCTCACTTTTGGATGAGACTGTGAGACGCGGAGAGGTTGGCCAACACAGACAGTCGGCTCAACTGCTACGTGGAACCGCCTCCTCCAAGAGGAGCAGGGCCATGGCGCGGGAGAGCCATGGAGTCTGGAGTCTGGCCAGCCTGGCTTTAAATTCCCCACTTATGGATGGAGTGATTGTGGGAAAATTCCTTAACCTCTCAGGGTCTCCGTTTTCTCATCTATAGAATTGGAATAATCCCAATGACCTCACAGTGTCGCTCTAAGTAATAAATGGAACAATAAACGTGGAGCGTTTGGTGCTCAGTGCCTGCACACAGGCAGGACCCAATAACTATTTCTATTGTTATGTTATCTTGACTACAATGGGGAAATCACTTTGGAGAAAGGAATCATTTCTTCTCACCAATGAGCTCCTGCCTGAAAATTCTGTTCTCCATCAACCCTGTTACTCAATCAGCCCAGCTTATTCCCTTTTGAAGCTGCACTGGTTTACATATCCCTTGTTCTGACATTTTCAGACCTGTCTCCTTCATTGGACAGCAAGTAAGTTCTCTGAGGGCAGGTCTGTGTGTATTATTTGGGGGTGCCTCTTCCCAGGGCAGGGGAGCCTCCATTTCCACCGCCTTTTCTTTCTGTGTGGAAGGATCACAGCTAGAGGAACATCTCGCCCTCTGCCTCCTGGTAGAAGTGACTTATGTCCCTGGTGAGTCTAGGTCAGCTGTCCTCACTGGGGATGACAGCAAACCTGAAGGTCATTCTCTGAAATCTATGTGATGGTTTTTCTGTCTTAATAATTAGGAGGCTCTATTTGCATTTACCAGGCAGAGGACAGGCATTCGAGACATCCTGCAATGCAGAAGACAGCACCAGACAAGAAACTCTTGTTCGTGTCCTGTACAACTCGCATCCGACTTTCAAACGCCCCACTGGACACTCGTGTCAGTAAAAAGCCTGCCTGTATCACATGAGCCTAGAACCCAGTTCCAGTTTTTATGCAGGCACAACATATCTTTGGCACACTTCTGATATGCACTGACTTTTTCCGGGATGCCATTTTCTGTATAAATTGAGGAAAGATTATATTTTATTTTGTTTGGAAGTTTACCAAGAGTTGTTTAACATTTTGGAAAATCATGGCTTTTCAGCTGCCGGCAGAGCATACCAATATCAGTCTGTACTTGTGTCTGTCACCTTCATATAGGCGCACGCATCCTCCTAGCTCATCAAACCTTCCAGAGGAATGTGCCCAAGCATCTCCTTGCTGAAATACATATTATATCATTTTAATTTTTTTCATTCTCCTTTGAATCCTTATTCAAATTAGAGTATCTTACCGATTTTTATGTATGTTTTCTATAAATTTCATTCTAGGATATTAAAGGGGCTTTAGAGCATCCTTGTTACAAGGAACATTCGGTCTGATAAGGCTAAGAACACAGGTTTAGAAGGAAGCGGGTGTGTGCGACTTGACACCTTCTGAGACCTGCCTGTTGGCCAGGAGGGTACTTTACGGTCTGTTCTCCACCAGCTCTATCTGTGCCAGGTGGATGTATTTAATTCTGGAGCAAGGCCTTGGAAAGTCCGTTGTGGCTACACATCAAAGCCATGTCCCCCAACAAGTTAAGTGAATATAAGTTCTGGCCTGTTGTTCAAGTGCAGCCTCTTAGAACAAATTGTACATTTTTAAAAGGGTATCTCCTAAAAACAATATTTTATTGCTCTCCTCTTCTCTTGTTTGACAAAGATATAAGAGCTATGTTTTGATGTCCACTCTACATTTTTTGTCCATCTAGGCTTTCTGGTAGAATTATCCACTATCTTTGTCATTACTTTGTCTTTATAATTTTATTGTTAAATGATTTTTATAGCAATGTTTCCTAGGGTAGCCGTGTCACTTGCTTTTTGGCGATAAAAACATTCTAAAAACAAACAAACAAAAAACCAACCCAGTCCCCCCTGCAGCTCTATCTGTCAGGCTCCTGTATCTATTTTTTTTCAACTGCTTTGGTACCTTGGAGGGGGAAAGAAGAAGGATGTTATACGTCAACACTCCAAAACCCAACCCTACCGCTTAGGGTTGAGCAAAGTGTGGCTTGCTGGCTCTGCATCCTCTTCTCTTAGTCTGCCCATCCACCCTCAGTAATCCTGCCTCAGCCCGGAAGTACAGGACCAGAAGAAGGATCTTGCAGCAGAGGGAAACAAGCCTCAGCGGGTCAGGAGTTTCGCCATCCTTAATTCTCATCCTCCAAGGTCTTTCACAGGGAGGTCTCAGAGTCTCCCTCTGGCTTATTGGGCCAACGACCCCTGGCTCCCCTAGACTCACTGAACCAGCCCCATCGGGTTTATTACAGTGTGGGGGCCCTCCCTCCCCTCCGCAGCCTCTGCTGCATTTTCTTCCCACCAGCTGGGAGCTCCCGTGGGCAGGGGCCACGTTCTAGTCCCCTCTGACCCCTCACAGCTAGACACAGGTTTGCGCAACTAAACGGTCAAATGTGGTCAATTAATTCCCTCCCTTGTCCTCTGGTGCTCAGCTACTGCGGTGCCGGCCCTCCTGGGGCTGCTCCCTGGGTGCCTGGGGGAGGGGCTCACTATGTCTTCACTGCAGACCTTCACTTGAGAGTCCGGTCCTGCCTCCCCTGTGTCTCCGTCATGGGCCTCCCCGGAGAAGCCTCTCCGTCATTCAGAATCCTCAGAGACCTTTCCTTAGTCTGAATTTTGTTGATTTTAGAGAAGATGTCCCATTGAGCTGATTAAACACTACAATCAACGCATGCCAGGAGCAGCCAGAATCCGTGGGACTGACATGTACACACTAATGTGTATAAAATAGGTAACTAATAAGAGCCTGCTGTATAAAAAATAAATAAAATAAAATTCAAAAAAAAAAAAAAAGAGTCCGTGGTAGCTCACAGTCGTGAAAACGGCGAAGGAAAATCCCATTTGATTCAAAACCAAACGCTCTGTGGGAGCGCAGTGGGACCACTGCTCTGGACTAGCTGGACGGGTTCCCGAGAGAGGCACTGGAGGGCTGAATGTTGCGGCCGTAGCAGAGCTGAGAATGCTGCCAGGCCTGGGGCTGAGATAGAATCCCAGGCCACTGGGTCTCAGCTTTGGGGGTAGGAAGCTCAGGGACAGAGACACCTGCCAGCTTGCTTCAGACTCTCTTCTGGCCTCAGAGAACTTTTGTGAAGTCTTCTAGCAAGACTTAGCTTTCAACAGCATAGGTGGAGACATCGCTCTGATAGGTCTGGTGGACACCCACAGCCCTGGATGACGAGGAGCCCAGAAATCACCGGCACAGAGCAGGGCAAGGCTCCCCAGGTGTGCATCTGTCACTGTGGACTCTCCAAGCCCCTTTAAGCCAATGATACTTCCTAGTGTTCTTCTGAAGTTAGCTGTTGGTTGAAAGAGCAGGAAACGGGGACTTCCCTGGTGGCGCAGTGTTTCAGAGTCTGCCTGCCAACTCAGGGGACATGGGTTCGATCCCTGATCTGGGAAGATCCCACATGCCATGGAGCAACTAAGCCTGTGCACCACGACTACTGAGCCTGTGCTCTGGAGCCTGCGAGCCACAACTACTGAGCCCGCAGGCCACAACTACTGAAGCCCACACGCCTACAGCCCATGCTCTGCAACAAGAGAAGCCACCACAATGAGAAGCCAGCACACCACAACAAAGAGAGTAGCCCCCACTCACCATAGCTAGAGAAAGCCTGAGCTCAGCAACGAAGACCCAATGCAGCCAAAAAAAAAAGAGCAGGAAATGGAAGTGGAGAAACTGTGAACAGGAGGCTGTCCCTCAGGCTCCTGACTTCACCCACAGGGCACTCAGCCTTTCCTCCCTCCCTCCCTCCCAGAAGAGCCCTTCTCTTCTTCTAGGCTAAACCCTGCACCCATGCTCTCTCTTTTCTGTCTCCTCTATGGCATCTCCTATCTCTCCCCAGGCCCACAGCCCACCAAAGTCTCCCTCATCCCCAAAACCTTCCCTTCACACTGTCTCCATTTTCAGCCAACATCTGCATCCCTTTATCATCCCACTCATTGAAACGGAATTCTGCAGTCCTCGTCTCCATCATTTCCTAACTTCTCCTTACCCCTCGACGACAGCAATCTGGCTTCTGCTCTCACCACAGACGCTAGAGACGCTACGATGAGGCCACCAGTGTTCACCTCGCTGCCAAACCGTGGCCACTTCCAGGCTGGGGCTCTACAATATCTCTGCGTGCTGTGATGCTGTCTGCTATCCCCACCTTCATATGAATATCTCTCCTTTGTGGGTGTGGTTCTCCTCCCATCCCTTTAACCACTCCTTCTTGGTCTCATCTATGGGTGCTCATTCCTCAGCCTGTCCCCTACATGTTCCTTCTCTCCAGGTCTGCCCTGGGTTCTCATCCCAGTCTGCGCACCTTCCCTGTAGGTGACCTCACTCCCTCCCATCGCTTTGGTTAACACGATTCGATGGTGACTCCTCAGTATGCATCCTGACCTGTCTGCTGGGCTCCAGGTCCAAATTTCTCATCACGTATTGAGCGCCTATTGTCCATTATCTGTTCTTTGTCCTCTTCCCACCATCTGGACAAACTGGCTGGACCTCCCGTTCTCTTGATCTCTGGTTACAGTCCCACTAATGCTCAGTATCCCAAGCTAGAAACCTAAGAATCCTGCTGGACCCTTCCCCTTCCTTAGCTGTCCATATCCAAACTGTTGACAAAATCCTCCTGATTTTATACCAAAAATCTCTCTCAAATCTGAGTCTCTCCATGCTTTCCTGACACAGGAATAATAATAGCAAATACCTATACAGTTTACACGTTCTAGACATTGTCTAAGAGGCATACACACGCATGCACACACGCACACGCACACACGCACGCACGCACGCATGCATACACACATGCTAACAACAGCCCTGTGGGATAGGTACCATTATTCTCCCCACCCGTAAGATGAGGAGACCGAGGAACACAGAATTTGAAGAACTTGCCCAAGGTCACGCCGCCAGGTAGTGCCAAGCACAGGAGTCAAACCCAGGTCGTCTGGCTCTAAGTCTGTGTGCTTAATCCCTCTCCTTGGCATTGCCAACTCCTCCTACCGCAATGGCATCCCATCAGGCCTCTCTTGCATCAGTGCGTCATTCATCCTTCCTTCCCTCCGCACCCACACCCCCTTCTAAGGCTCTTCCATTAAATCAAACGAGTTATGCTTGAAAATGCCCACAGGATAAAATCTAAACTTCTTGGGAATTCCCTGGCGGTCCAGTGGTTAGGGCTCTGCGCTTTCCCTGCCGAGGGCCCGGGTTCAATCCCTGATCGGGGAACTAAGATGCCACAAGCCATGCAGCGCAGCCAAATTAACAAATAAATAAATAAACTTCTTTGCTGGGTATTCAAAGGTCTGCACGATCTGGCCCAGCCTCATCTTCCGCCATCACACCCCATGCTGACCTTCTCACGGTTCCCTTTTACGTAGTGAGGCTTCACCCTTACTGTCTCCTATGCCTGGAATATTCTTTTTTTTTTTTTTTTTTTTTGCCTGGAATATTCTTGCCTCCCCTCTCTGCCAGTCAGTCAAACCCCCTTCTCTTCCCTTGTCACCTGCTTCAACACCATCTCTTTGGTGACATCCTTGGGCCCGATCTCAGAGCTCAGTACTCTTATATCTCTTACAGAATGCACTGCAGAGTTCATTGCCATTTATCTTCTTACCAATGACACACTCTCTCCAGCTCTCAGGAATGACTAAATATTCAAAGAGTGAATGTTTGGCCCTAGATCCAACCTGCTGGGTCCTCCTGTCTCTGCCCCTTGAATTTCAAAAGATTCTTTTCGCTGGATCACACAAGATCATGAAGGCTGGAAAGATTCCATGTGACATATTTCTCCTCACTCTCTACAGCTCAGGGTGAAGAAATGGACACTCTCTTCCCCATTTCTCTTCAAAGAAAAACATGAAAGGAAAGTGGAAGCAAAACCAAACAGAATATGTCATGAGAATATTGATGGGACCATAACGTACAGACTGCAGGGGCCTTAGCAATCATCTCAAGCAAGTGTCTTCCTTTTACTCATGAGGACACTAAGGCCCAGAAAGGGGAAGAGGATTGTGGTGGGTGGAAACAGCACTGGCATCCAGGACCTCTGATTCCCTGTCCAGGGACCTGGCCTTGTTCGGTTGCCTCCCAACTCCGTCTTAAGCTTTCCTGGGGACTGAGGGGTGGCCCTGTTTCTGGGTCGCTGGGTCAGCTCACAATTATCTCCCAAACAGGCTCAGGCTGCTTTCCTGGGACCAGGAAGTGAAGAGGCTCAGCATGAAACTTCCTGATGAGGCAGCGTCCCTCGCTCACGCAACCTTAGGACAGCAACCTTAGGACAGCAGTGCGCCCAGAGCCTGGCTGTAGTTCCCAACTGCACCGACTGGCTTGGGGCCTTCCAGTGTGAGCCTCACCAAGGGCAGCGACTCATCCTTTGCTCTCCTGCGTCTGTCACCCCGCCTCTGTACCAGACACAGAGGCCGCTCCTACACAACACTCCTTCTTCCCCTCCCCACTCCCTGCACCTCCCACTGCCTCCCAGTCAGTCATGGTGAGGTCACACTCAGCCGCCGGCCCCCAGGCCTCTCTCTAAGGACAACGTGCGTGTTCAGGAAGAGGGCAGTTGAGAGACTGCAGAGGCTGCTGCAAGGCATCATGGGAAAAGTGAGCTCTGGAGTCAAAGAGATGTGGGTTCAAGTCCTGGCTCTGCCAGCTGACCGATCGGAGTGACCTTCAGCAGATTACTTAACCTCTCAAATCCTTTGCCTAATCAGGTGGGGCTGCCTGGGAGGCGATTTCCTTACCTGTATAAGGGGGATAGTAACACTCGGTATACAGTGAGAATCAGATGAGATAAAGTGCCAACAGCACTTTGCCCAGTGGCTCGGGGTCGCCAACTTTGGTTTACTTCCCTTGTTATGAAGCACAAGGGTATCACCGTCAGTGCAAGGGCCTGAGAAATCCTGGCGCCCACCTGCAGGCCCGCAAGTGAACTGGTGAGAATGTGAGGGTGCGGGCCTTGGTATCTGAGGCATCCGAGAGACAGTGGGAGGGAGCGAGGAGGGCCTTAGGGAGGGCGTGGACATGTGTGCTTGTGCACAGAGAAGAGCTCCAGTCTAAGTGTGTAAATGAGCGTGACCAGCTGAGCCTCTCTTCCTCCAAAATTCCAACGTCTTTAAAGAAAAGATCTTTATGTGTCCGTTCTTGTCAGTAATGAGAAATCCAAAAACCCTTCCCAGGGGAGGGTGGAACTGCCCCCTTCCCACGAGGCTCATCGAAGGGAAGTGAAAGCTAGTGAGGCCCTCCCCTGACAGAAGCCAGGAAACTTTCTCCCAACTGGTGGGGAAATCATACCTCAAAGGATGTTCAAAGGGCCAGGGTCTCTCTGTAGGCTGCTGGGGCCAGAGGGGCTGTCCCTAGCCTTGTCCTAAGCACGAGGGTTTCCCAAGCTCTAGAAAGATCACACAGGCAGCCAAACCCACCGGGCCTGTGGAGCGGGCCACCTCCGGGCTGGGCTGGTGCCACCACGTCTTGGTGTGGGATGGGTTCCTCCACGTGCATCTCGTCCAAGGGACCATGAGAGGCGGACCCTGGGCTGGGACCCTCGGAAAGCACAGGCAACAGGCCACATCCCAACCTGCCGAGGGCTCCTTCAGGATCACTCAATCCTCGGGAATGTCCTCCATCCTCCTGCCCTGGAAACAAACCTGGCCAAACTATCCCTTAGATGAGAATCTGTCTCATCTTTAAAGACCCTGAGAGAGAAGCTGATTCCACAGTCTCCCTCCCTCGGTAGCTTTTCCATTGTTTGATAAGCCACATTGGTTACAAGTCCTTCCTCGTAGCTCACCTAGATGTGTCTTTAACCGAAGCCTACCTCTGTCTTAGGTCTTGAGGGAAGAGGGAGAGTAGTTGGCCTCCATGTGTTAGCAAACTTCCCCAATGAACACAATTGCAGAAGTTGCCTAAGAGGTTTTGGGTTAGGACTCCAGATTGTTCCTCTCCAACTGTGAAGGATGTACCCAGAGTTAAAAGCCTTTCAGGAAATGTTAGTAGGGACTTCAAATCACTCTACAGATAAAGGAGGAGAAGAACATATGTCTGAGTTTGACCTCCACCCCTGACTTGCTTCTAAACTTGGACTCTGGATATGAGTGGGAAGGACCCCCAGTGAGTACCAAATGTATCCCCAAATTGGGGTTGTCTTTCCTTCCCCCTGGCTGTCTCCTTCTCTAGCCCACTCTTCTCTGCTTGACAAACTCTACTGACTCTTCAGAGCTAGAATCAAATATCACCTCCTCCGTGAAGCCTGCCCTGAGCTACCGGGAAGAATGAAGTATTCTCATTTCTGTTTGACACCATGCTTTTTACACGCCTGCAATAAAGCATGAATGAGATTGTATTATAATTATCCACTCAAGAGTTTCTCTCTCCCCTCCCCTCTCCCTCTCCCTCTATCTCTATCTCCTCCACTCCTCAATCTAGACTGTGAGCTCCTCCAGGGAAGAGATCATGTCTTAATTTTCTTTGTATTCCCACATCTGGCACAGTACATGTTCCCTCCCCCACCCCAAATTTATGAAATAAATTAATTTTTCAGCTGAGAAAACTCATACTAAAAATATTAAGTGACTTGACCAAACTTATACAGCTAGCTGGTGGCCCAAACAGGACCCAAACTCAGGCTTTCTGACTTTGTTTCTAATTCTCACGTCTCTGCCTCACTCTAGGGCCCAGTGTTCCTTCCTGCTTGTCTCCAATTTAGACTTTGTCCCCCCAATGAACCCTCCCACCATCTGCCTCTGACATCACACCTTGTCTTCACCCTCAGCCCCCAATCTTCCCATCAGCCTCTAACTTCAATGGAAAGGTCCTCTCTTCATTCACCCTCCTCTTTACACATCCAGCTCTATCCATCCTTCAATCCATCCAACACCACCTTCCCCTGCCTGAAACCCTCCCCGACTAACTTGAACTCCACCCAGCTTGTTCCTTTAAAGGCGCCCACCTTGTATCTCCATTGTCTCACTGAGCTGGGTTACATCCTCCTTCCAGAGCTCTTTTTGTCCTGGCTCCCCTGTTCTGTCCTCTATCTTCTTTTAAATCAGGAGTTCCTTTGGCTATTTACAATAGCCAGGACTTGGAAGAAACCTAAGTGTCCATCGACAGATGAATGGATAAAGAAGATGTGGCACGTATATACAATGGAATACTACTCAGCCATAAAAAGAAATGAAATCGAGTTATTTGTAGTGAGGTGGATGGACCTAGAGTCTGTCATACAGAGTGAAGTAAATCAGAAAGAGAGGGTTTCCCTGGTGGCGCAGTGGTTAAGAATCCGCCTGCCAATGCAGGGGACACGGGTTCGAACCCTGGTCCGGGAAGATCCCACATGCCGCGGGGCAACTGGGCCCGTGAGCCACAGCTACTGAGCCTGTGCGTCTGGAGCCTGCGCTCCGCAACGAGAGGCCGTGACAGTGAGAGGCCCGTGCACCGCGTTGAAGAGTGGGCCCTGCTCGCTGCAACTAGAGAAAGCCCTTGCATAGAAACGAAGACCCAACACAGCCAAAAATAAATAAATTAAAAAAAATTTATTAAAAATCAGAAAGAGAAAAACAAATATCGTATGCTAACACATATATATGGAATCTAAAGAAGAAAAAAATGGTCATGAAGAACCTAGGGGCAAGACGGGAATAAAGACGTAGACCTACAGAAAATGGACTTGAGGACACGGGGAGTGGGAAGGGTAAGCTGGGACAAAGTGAGAGAGTGGCATGGACATATATACACTACCAAACGTAAAATAGATAGCTAGTGGGAAGCAGTCGCATAGCACAGGGAGATCAGCTCGGCGCTTTATGACCAGCTAGAAGGGTGGGATAGGGAGGGTGGGAGAGAGGGAGACGCAAGAGGGAAGAGATATGGGGACATATGTATATATATAACTGATTCTCTTTGTTGTAAAGCACAAACTGACACACCATTGTAAAGCAATTATACTTCAATAAAAATGTTAGAAATAAATGAATAAATAAATAAATCAGGAGTTCCCTGAGGAACCCAACCCTCCATCTTTTGTACCTCCACAAATTCCTCTACACAGTCAGGTCATGCAAACAGACTTGCCCAAGAGGCAACTCAAGCTGAGCTTTGATGGGAAAAGAGTTGTGGTCTTAGATTCCAGACCACATCCAGCCTACAGATAATCCTAAATAGGGCTGCGCTGTCAGTACTCTTTTGAGGACATAATGAAGAGGTGACCCCAACGTTGGATTGTGGATTGGGGGAGGGGTTGGATGCAAAAGCCCTTGAAAGACCCCTTTCAATTCTGAGAGCTATGAGTCTCAGAATAAACACCCTCAAACTTCCCTTAATCTTCTTTGTGTCCCCACACCTAACATAGTATGAATGACCCCCAAAATTTATAGAATAAAGGTTTTCTTCTGAATGTCCTTACCTGCCTGTTGAAATCTAAGCCGTTTCGATCATTTCCTGGAAGAGATTAAAAAAAAAAAAGAAAACATTAATAGCTAGCAGGATTGGAAGAGACTGAAAGTTAGTGGAAAATAGGATGTTGGGATGGGCTTATCTTTATTTTGAAAAAGAACAAAATGCCTGCCCTGTGGCCAGAATCTTCTTGCTTATCCTGTTTCCTGGAAAAGTCTTTGGAAAATCTCCTTCAGGAAGGTAGGTAACCAGGGAAAGGAGAGACTGACTTGTCCAAGGTCACATAGAGTCTAACTGAGATTAGAACTTGCCACACCAGATTGCTTCTGCCAGATGCCCTCAGACAGAAGCTGTGATACATGCTGTAATGGAAAAGCAAGGAATGGCCGGCCACAAATCCTAAAGGAATTGCCTGAAGGCAGGAAGGCCTCCCGCTATCCCAGCCCTCCAGCATTGATGACACCTAAATCATGTCAGATAGATGAGTGTCACCCCTGTTTCCACCCACCCCCAACTTTCATTCTTGGTTTTATTCATCTTTTTCCCTTTATAATAAATGTTGGGTTGAAAAAGTAAATGTGTGCTTAATAGAGAAAACTTTTTGGTACAGAAAAAGTAAAAAGTAGCAGAAAAATCCATCTGCAGAGAGGCAGCTGCAATTAATATTTTTGTATATTTTATGGTCTTTTTTATGCGTGTTTTTCCTCATTGATATACATCGCTCTGTATAGAGTTTTTTTTTTTTTTTACTCAATTTTTTTTTTTTTTTGCGGTACGTGGGCCTCTCACTGTTGTGGCCTCTCCCGTTGCGGAGCACAGGCTCCGGACGCGCAGGCTTAGCGGCCATGGCTCACGGGCCCAGCCGCTCCGCGGCATGTGGGATCCTCCCGGACCGGGGCACGAACCCGTGTCCCCTGCATCGGCAGGCGGACTCTCAACCACTGCGTCACCAGCGAAGCCCTGTATGGACTTTTTACCCTGCATTTTCCAGTGAGCGTCATAATCTTTCTCCTACACTATTAAGGAACGTCATAAATCTTTCTCCTATGTTTGCAAAGATCATTTTTAATGGCTCCATAATATTCCATTTATGGAGATACCAAATCTGCTTAAACATATACCTGTTATTAGGGAAACTGCTTCCATTCTTTGCTGTAACTAAATTTCCTATTCATACAGCTCTTCAGGGCAGGAGCTGACAAACAACCTTCCTTTGTGCCCCATGGATTATTGGCTCTATAATGGCAAGAAAATGATATTAAATACCACCCAGAGCCTAGCACTAGGCTTAGTGTATAATAGGAGCTCAAGTTATATTGGTTGAATGAATGGATAGATGAACATGTGAATGACTTCAGAACTTCCAATCAGAAAATTCTTCTGCTTTCCATCGGTTCTTCAGTAGCTGAGGAATGAAGTCCACATTTCTTAGTATAACATATAAGTCCCTGTATGACCTGGTTTCTGACTACCTTCCCTGCTTTGTCTGCTGCCTCTCATGATCTCACCTCCCTCCCTCCCATGTACCCTGTGCTCCAGACTCACGGAAAGCTCGCTCATGCCCAAACGCGCCACACCTCTCCCGTTTCCACACCTCCATGCACTGTTCCCTTCCACAGAGTCGGTCCCCCTTCTCTCTGGTCCTTCAGGCTTGTCTACCAGCCGCATGGCACATGTCATGTAACTCTTTATTTGTCTGCATGCTTCTCTCTCCCTCTAGTCTATGAATTCCTTGAAAACTAGGAGGATGACGTTCATTTTTCTCCTCGATGGCCACCACAGTTCCTAACATGGGGCAGAGGCTCAAGAAACACCTGACAGATGAGTGAACGGGGTCCAGGAGAATCCTCTGGAGCTTTAACCTAAGCCCCCTTCCCTCTACTCTGTTCTAAACAACGGGTAAGTGAAGCCCTTGCCTGTATGATTGGTTGTGAAGCATCTCCGAGAGCAGCTGGGCCAGCAAGATGACAGCAGAAGTTGAGGGCTACAGGATTCCGAGAAAGAGGAAATTAGTGAGACGGGAAGTCATCTTTGAATAGCAGCCTGATTTTGAGACTAAATAGATAATCTGTGAGGGGAGTTAAGATGGGAAGGGCCCACAGACTGAAAATTTTGTGTGTGTGTGTGTGTGTGTATGTGTGTGTGTGTGTGTGTGTGTGTGTAGACTTAAAGATAAAATTGCTTTTATATTAAAAATTATTTCATGACATTGTAAAGGTGGCCTAGTAAGGAGTGATTTTAAAATTTGACCAAAAAGCAAATTCATTCATTCCACAAGTATTTGCTAAATACACTCTCTAAACCAGGCACTGTTCTAGGCACTGGAAATATAATACTGGAAAAGACAGACAGAAGTCCTTGACCACACGGAGCTTCTTTTCTAGTTGAAGAGACATGAAAGGAATAAGAAAACAAATATATAATTTCATTTAGAGAGAGTTACTATGGAGAGCAATAATACATGGTCAGGGGAAGAGTGTGTCAGAGGCTGTCCATAAGCAGGGTGGTCTGGGGAAGATCACTCCAGACAGGGGGATCGGGACCTGAGGGAGGCAAGAACAGGCTTGCCTGCTGAGGAACAGTGACGAGGCCAGCAAGGCTGCAGACATGTGGATGGGTGTGACCAGGGGAAAGATGCCGTGGGTCTGGCAGGCGGGCTGTGCGGAAGACTTCAGCTTTCATGCCAAGGACGTTGGGAAGTGATCAGAGGGTTTTGAGCAGAGGCGTGACATGATTTGACTTAAGTGTTTATACCTGCGGTGCTCAGCTGTCGGGATGAGCAAGGAGGAAGGGAGAACAACCAGGAGGCTATCGCAGTGGGTCAGGTGAGAGGGGGCGGTGTGCAGGATAGAAGGGCACCCGTGCAGGTAGTGAGAAGGACCTGGATTTTGAACTGATAGCTGACAGGGCCAGCTGATGGCTGCAAGGAGTGGTGCAAGGGAAGGAGAGGCAGGTGATTCCTAGGGTTGGGCTTTCTCCATGGAGTGAGTGGTGGAGTCATTCCCCGAGATGGGGGTGACTCGGGGAGGAGCTGGCTGGTGGTATAAAATCAAAAGTTATGTTCTGGGACGTGTTAACTTTGAGATGCCAGTTAAAGATCCCAGGAGAGACAGGGAAAGGAGTTTGGACTCAGGATAGGTGTCAGGTCAGAAGTACAGGGTGGGTAGTTCTCAGCTTATCGGTGGTATTTAAAGCCATAGGACTTGATGAGTTTACAAAGGAACTGAGTCCAGAGGAAGGAGGATAAAAGGGTCAAGGTTGGGAATGATGGGGAAGGGCCAGCAAAGGAGATTAAGAAAGAGTGGGCACTCAGGTAGGAGGAAGACCAGGCAGGTATGGCGTCTGGAAGGCAAGAGAAGGTGTAATATCATTACCTCCAGAAGAGGTAATAACATACATGTGAATGAGACCTAGAAAGGGAGAGAAACCTTGAGGGCCAAAACAGCCTATCCTGGAGAGGTCGTCGGGATTGTGAACAATTAAGAAAAGTCTTTACTTTCGATATCTGCGGATGCCGTCAGAATGTTGTTTGTGAGATCCACAAAACGCAAAAGATAAGCAAACAGCACGCAGAGATTAATTTTAAAACCCACCAGCCAACAAGAGAACAATTTCTCTTGTCCAGGAGTTTCTCCAGGGTCTTTCTCCAGAGGCCTCTCCCCTTGAGGACGCACCTGCTGCGCTTGGAGCCTGACGATGGAGTCTCCCCTTCTCATCAAACTCATCCTGGCCTGCATCGGTATCATTATCTAGTCCTCCTGGAGTCCCAGGCTGACTGAATGGCTGGACTGGAGGGGCCCAGGCCAGCCAGGGCCTCCCAGGAGACAGACCCCTTTACTCTGGGACAGCAGAGAATGGCACTAGTTCAGCACTGGGAACTGAATAAAGGTTCCGTCCCCCAAAGTGACTTCACCTCCGATTCTGATTCCGCTAGGCAGGTCACAGTATTCTCAGGAGACATGGCTTCCCCCGGCTGGGGAGAAGGAGCTCAGAGCATCTGGGGGCCTAGGTGGAGACAGCATGACACAGTCTAAAACAGGCGTTAGTTCATTTCTGGTGGCACTGTTGATTCTCTCTCCAGATCTGGCTGAGGGGAAACGGCCTCAGCCCTCATTTTACTGCTGCTTCTTCCTGCTTCTCCCCCATGTTCATGGACCTTGTTCCACCTGGAACCTCTCCCCACCCAGCCTCCAGGAAAGGCCTGGGAGGTGGTGCCTGGGAACTCTGGGACAAGATCAAGCTCACCGGGGTTCTGCTGCTGCCCTAATGCTCTCGGTTGAGAGGTGACCGACAAGGATTACCCAGGACCCAAGTTATTCATTTTTGAAACAGCGAGGAGGGCACCCCTCTTTCCTAGAGAAAGAAAGGGATGCAGTCACCACATTGTGGGAAATACTGGTCCACAATCACCAGAAACTTGTTTTCTACCCCTTTAAGCTGAGGTGTGTAGGAGTAGCAGGGCATACTTGAAACAGTCCTGGACTTGAAGTCTGAGAATTAGGGTTCAAGTCCTGGCTCCATCGCTCCCAAGCTGTGTGACCTTGGTCAAGACAGGAAGCTCCAGAGCCTCAGGCATCTTGATGGCAAAATAAGGTCATAGTTTCAATTCCACCCACTTCCCAGGAACACAGTAAAGCTCAGCTATATGCTGGGAAGCACTCTCCAGTTGCCGGCTGGGCTCCACACGTCCCGGGCCACTCCTCCGTCAGGCTAGCCTGCTCCTTTGTCAGGGACTTTGCACATACTGTTCCCTCTGACTAGAATGCCCTCTCTCCCTAGAAAATACACATTCATCCTCCAAGACCCAACTCAGATGTCACATCCTCCATGAAACTATCCAAAGCAAAATGAGGGATTTCCTCCTCTATGCTTCCGCCTCTCTTACTTATATCTCTTCCAGCACCTACCACATTTTTTAAATGTCAGTGTTTTGTGTGTCTGTTTCCCTCATGAAACTGGGAGCCCCTAGAGGCCAGGGTTATTACATCTTATTCATTTTTGTACCCCAAGAGCCTAAAACAGTGTTTAACACATAGTAGGAACTGAATGACTATGTGTTCAATTGATCCAAGTCACTAAGAAACTGCTACAGAAACGAATCTTCTATTCAGATCTAAGACATCATAGGTGCCACCAGCTGCAGAAACCTGATCATATTCTATTATTCAAGTTCTGGCTTTGAAAGATGGCAGCCACTTGCAGAAAAAAAACAAAGCAGGACAGACACACAGAGGGGCCGGAACGTTATTTTCAGCATTGGAAAGACACTGAAGTCCAACCTCAGAGGGGAGCACCTTGCGGTGGTCACACAGCCTCAGAGACCTTGATTTCGGACTAAAGCTTGGATTTTGCAACTCCCACACTCATACAATTTTCGCAATAAACCCACGGCACCCCAAGTCCAACACAGAGAAAACCAAGTATTAGACTGTAATCAACAGGTCAGGCAAATAAGCAGTATTGATGCCCGTCAAATCTGGAAGTGATTTAAGGCAGAGAGTGAGATTAATTCAGACAACTGGATGATGACATCAGGATTAGAAAATATTTTGGTCGATTCTAATAAGAGGCCAAAACCAACAACATAGGATGTAACAGGAATAAATCTAAGCCCTACATTTAGGTTAAAAAAGGTCAATTGTATACATAAAAGATAGAGGAGGCTGAAATTAGAAATGATTGAGGTGGTAAATTTTATGTTTAAATTTTACATTTTATGTTTAAATTTAATATTTATGTTTTTTACCATCAAAAAAAAAGGAGAAAAAAGTAAAGAGTTTTTTTAAACTTAGAGAATTATGTTTTGACAACTACTCTAACCCAGAAAGCTAATTTTCTACCTCATACTGGGTAAGCAACTAAAGTAGTCAAATTGCTCAAAAGTATGCCCTACCTTTAAGCCTATCTGCTACATATGATCTGGCAATCCTACTCTGGGTGTATATCCACAGGAAATGAAAACAGGGTATCAAAGAGGTAGCTTCACTCCTTTGTTCACTGCAGCATTATTCACTATAGCCAACCTAAGTGTTCATCAATGGATACATGGATAAAGAAAATGTTATATATATATAACTTGTTACATGGTTACATTCAGTCATGAGAAAGAAGGAAATCCTGCCGTTTGCGACAACATGGATTGACCTTGGGGGCATTACGCTGAGTGAAATAAACCAGACTGAGAAAGACAAATACTGCAAGGTATCACATATGTGGAATCCAAAAAATAAAAATAAAAAAGAGTCAAACTCATAGAAACAGAGAGTGGAAAAGTGGTTGCCAGATGCTGGAAGGGTTCCGAAATACGGAGAAGTTGGTAAAAGGGTACAAACTTTCAGCTATAAGGTGAATCAGGTCTGAAGATCTAATGTATAACATGGTGACTATAGTTGACAACACTGTACTGTATAATTAAAATTTGCTAAAATAGTGGAACTTAAATGTTCTCTCTCACACATATAAAGATAAATATACAGGTGATGGATGTGTTAATTAACTAGATGGTGGGAATCCTTTCACAATGTATACACGTATCAAATCACGTGATGTACATTGTAAAAATCTTACAATTTTATTTACCAGTTACACCTCAATAAAGCTTAAACAAAAGACTCTGGGCTACAATGTGAAACCTGATAAAGAGTTTTTTCAACAATACCAATAACCAACCTCAAACTAGAGCAATGGACTAACACAGCAGATAACATATGTGATTAAAAATTCAAGTGTGCAAAATTTAAGATACTTGACCATCAAAATATCTATACTCTGTATTTTACATTTTCAAAGAGGTTAAATCTCCTAAAGAAATATATCTCTCCCTCCCAAACAAAAACAAAAAAGTGATTCCTGTTTCTGTTTATTGGCAGACAGTATCTGGAAATAAACAAACTGCAGTTCCTTGTGGGGAGGGGAAGAGAGAGGAGGCTGGCGCTAGTGAAAAAGCGCATGTGAAAAAGAAACCCAAAAAGGGTTTCAGTTGACTGAAGCCAGTATTGGCCTGAGTGTACTGCACAGGTGTGGTGTAGCTGCTTAAAAAGCTAACGCTATCCTGTGCCTTAGCAGGCATGCAGACCGCTGCAGATCTCTGCTGAGAGCATCACGTCCAGTTCAGGGCAACATTCTTTAAAGGGACCCTGATGAACTGGGCTGCGCAACATGAGGACCAAGACGGTAAGGGGCTTAGATGTCACACCAAATGAGGAAAGGATATTTAGCCTAGAGAGGAGAACACTTACCCTTCGATGTCTTTTACGTTTTAGACACACATACTGCCATATTTAGGATTGAAATGTTGTAACGTCTATAATTTACAAGAAAATTTACAAGAAAATTTACAAGAAAATATTCCAGTGACAGGAATGGCAGAAATGTGATGGTTGTTGAGAGTAGGCAATGAGTATATGGGGCTCATCGTTTTCGTGTCTACCTTTGCGTGCGTTTGAAATAAAAAGTTAAAAATAAAATATTTCTCCCCAAAAAGGATGAAACCAACATGGCAAGATGTTAACAACTATTAAATCCAGGTGATGGGTATATCGCTGTTCGTTGAGCTGTCTCTTCTCTTTTCTATGTATCTGAAGTTTTTCAAAATAAAACATTTTTAAGTAATTCAATGAGGGAGCATTTGAAAGATCTACTTGGCATAGTGCCTGGCGCATAGTAAGTGCTTCAGTCAATGTCAGTGTACTCTTCCTTCCTCCCCGGATATTGGCATGGATGTGAAACCGGCTTAGTCCGCAGTTGCAAAGACCCAGCTCCACAAAGGTCATTGGTGGAGGCTCCTGGGAAGCAGGCTTCACCTCAGTATAAGGAAGAATTTTGTGAAACGTGGAATTGTCCAGCAGTGAAACCCACAGTTTCATATCAACAGGGCTCCCCATTGCTAGGAATGCTCAGGCAGAGGCTGCTTATTTCAGGGATGTTATAGAAGTGGTATTTGAATTGAGGGGCAATTTGATAATATCAAGAGGGGGATCTCGGGTGATCTCAGGGGACTGAAAATTCCTTCCATCTCTAAAGTCCTAGGATTCAACGCAGCGGATTGAAATGTACCAGGGCTTTTTCTTCCCTTCCCAGAAGCTGGTCACTGTGTAGCATTTGCAGAGGGAGGCAAGGAAGGACCAAAGAACTCTCCCCACCGTTTCCCTCTGTCCTGTTTGTTCTGCCCACAACTAAAAGATATGAACACAGAGGGCAGAGATGGGGCAGAAAGGGCTCACAAAGGAAGCTTCAGAATCCTCTCTTTGGATGTCTTGGGGCAAATGGGTAAGAACTGTGCCAAGCTGGAAGGGACACCAGCTAAGGTCTCTCCAAGCCTCTTTTGGTCCTCATGGTCTCCTGGGAATCTCTGGACCATGAAGCTTCTAGCAAGAAAGCCAGAGCGCAAACACCTTGGAACTATGGCTCACGGGGCTGGGAGGGACCTGAAGAGATGATCAGGGCGAGCGCTCTGCCTTTGGGAAAATGAAGCACTATTATTCACCCCCATTTTACAGTGAGAAAACTGAGTCTCAACAAGGTTAGGTGATAATATGTACGAAGTAACAGAGCTTTTAAAGTATGGGCATGTGTTGGGAATGATCCTCAGGGGAAGACAAAAACCCACGTCTCCAACCCCAATGTGGTACATCCTTCCCACGCTAGCGTTAACGCCACTGCTAGCATCTCTAAAACTCAGACAATGTCTGAGGACTCCATCCAAGCTCCAGCTAAATGGCCCAACTCCTGAATCTCCCTGGTCCCACACGGTACCCAGAACTGTTCATCTATACCAAAGAGCTCCAGACAAAGGAAGAGGCCGAGAATACAGTTCGAAGGATTTGGGTTAATTATGAAGACAACATCCCAGTTCATAGAAAATGGGATTTAGTGACCAAAAGAGGGTAAAAGGCACCTTGAATTGGTGGGGAGACCCGGGATCCTGGATAGAATTTCCTTAGGCCGGGATGGCCGTAATACCCAATGGAGTCCCCATGAGAAAGGCCAAGGATCAGTCTGTAGGAGGTGCGCAGGGGTCAAAGGCAGCTTCCACCTCTGCCTCTCCTTCCCTGGCATCTGGTGGGCACCAGGTCAGCAGTCCGAGCCACCTGGCAAGGACCCCTGTCTGACAGTAGACAGGAGGAGCCGGCGCCAGCCCTCTGCTTTCCCACCTCTGAGCCACAGCCTCACAGGCCCGCTGATTTGCATGCGTTGGCAGCGCTGGGATGTGAGTTTGCCTGGGGAGCAATTCTCTGGGTGAGGGAGGTGGAAGCACAGGAATCCTGTTCCAGCAGGATTTTCACTCCTGCCTGGCAAACATGCAGAGAGCATTCTGCAATACGGCTGAACCTCTCCCATTTCCGGGTTGCTTCTCTTCTCACCAGCTCCGCTCCCAGGTTAACCCAGCAAGACTTCCACTGTCATTTTATGACCACTTGGCAAATGTGCCGGCACTTCCTGGGATAGCAATGATCAAAGCAACCAGGACCTTGGAAGCACTGCTGGGCAGGCAGCCGCCAGAGCAAACCACGAGACTTCCCAGTGAGGTCATTCAAACCAGTCAAAACACTTTTCCCCAAGACCCCGCAGACACTATGCGTACCTTTTTTGTTACTTGAGATCCCTCCAAGGAACTGGGCACTGTTGCCTAATGGTCAGAGTTCTGTACAGAGAACACACTGTACACTGAGGTTGAGGGTTACCTCAAAGGCTGTTTTATGCTGGACCTTGGGCAAGTTGCTTGATCTCCATAGCTTCAATTTTCCTTACATGTTAAAACAAAAAATTCTGCCTATATTCCTGCCACCTTCTTCGTAGGAGCAAAGAAATGCCCAGGAGGAAACTGAGGCTGGCCCCTGAAGCCACCTGCAGAACAGGACACAGGATGTCCTTGATGGGCTGTGGGAAGAACACCGGCATAGGGGATGGGAGATCTGAGCTTCAGGTCTCCACCAGCTGAGTGTCCCCGGCTGTGGATAGCAAATGCAAAGATGCAGCGTGTGAGCCATGCCCAGGGCAGACATCACTAATGGACCACCTCACTTGCTTCCTTTTCCTAAACTCAGTGCATAGTGACGACCACCGATGATCAGAAACAGCTCTCCTGAAGAAACCCACTTGCTACCCCAGGACGGGATGATCTTACAGGGTCCCTCCACCTCTGACCATCTGTGGCTTTGGGGATTTTCATGAGTTAAAGCTTCTTCCTCTCTAGAATGGCAGAGTAAACGCGACTGACCTCGGGGCTTCCTTGCAACCCGGCCTGTGTGAGCGTTCCAGTGAGTTTCTCCACCTGCACAGTCATGAGGCTGAACCCCGCAGCCTTGGTCTGCAGGCCCTTAACACAGATGTCAGGAGCGTGGGGCTGAGGAAGGCACTCACTGCCCACCTTTGCTAAAAGGGAAGCCCAGCCTCCTCCGACTTCCCTTTATTATCTGTCATCATTCTTTGATAAATGAAAGGCTCCTCACCGAGGTCTTCAAATTTTTTAGGAAATAAAATTCCTGTTTCTTCTCAGTCTGAGCTATAGATGGGACTCTCTGGGGCCCCCTGCATTGCCCCTGTACCTCCTGCTGGCCTCACACTGAGGCCCAAAGTGGGCAGCATGGTCAGAGGCTATGCTGAAGAGGCCAGGGACTCAGGCCCCCGCCTGGAATGGGGCCAAAGGGCCAGGTTCCCCAGCAAAGTCTCCACTCATAATCCGCTGACCCTAGAAAACAATAAAAATCCAACTTCAAAGGAAAAACTCTGTTAAAGAAACCCAGGGTTCCCATCACTCCTAAATAAGCACAGGTCAGAGAAGCACCTTGGCCGCTATTTTTCTATCAGAACTTTCTTGTGCTCGAGGGGACCACACAGACACTCCCAGTGCAGCACCCACCACTTACAGGTAGGGGATCCTCCCAGAGAGGATGAGTGATGAGCTAAAGGTCACACAGGTAATACATGGCAAAGCAGGAACAAAGCCCGAGCTCCGATGCCCGGACTTGACCCTCCACCATAGCCCAGGGGTTCCCTAAAGGTCACCTCCAGACCAGCCCCTTCTCTACTCCTTGCCCATCCCTGAGAGGGGAAGAGGTTCAAAGAGGTTTAAGGTTGGTAAGAGACACTTTGCCACCCCCTTCCCGGGACTGAGTGAAGTGGGGGTGAGAAGGGTGGGTGGGGAGAGCAGGAATAGCTACCGAGAGGGGCGTGCAGCCGGGCGCTGGTCCTCACGTGGGCACGTCCTTTGTGCCGCTCAGAGGGGCACGTGTGTGGTAAGAAAGCTTACATGGGAGATGCTATCTCACATTTGTAGAACAACCCTCACTTCTGAGAGCTGCCACAGATACACTCTTGTTTCATTCCTGCCTCACAACTTGTTTTACAGATAAGGAAACTGAGTCTGGGCCATGGCACCTGAGTTGGAGGAAAGGAAGTTGGATCTCAGGGCTCTGGCTGCAGGGCTGGTGCGCTGGCCAACACGTATGGGTCTTGGGGCGTGCACTGGGTTTGTTCCTTTCTGTGCAGTGCACTTTCATATCCAGTCCTTATTAGAGTCTCGCCCGCCTGTGAGTTCTACAGGGCCGGGATTCCAGAACTCCTGTTTCACCAGTGAGTTCACTGAGGTTCAGAGAGGGCGGGGCTGGTTAACATCACACAGCCGTCTTCCGCATCCAGACACCATGCCATGCCCTTTCCCTCACGCAGGGTAACGTAGCTTCCTCTCCTTCTGGGGCCTGTGTTCCTAGGGCTGGAGGGGCCACTTCTGAGGGAAGGGTGATGGGGAGGGGGGAGACTTTGTCCAACAAAACAAGGAAACAAAAGCAAAAGACAGAGGACTGCCTCTAGGGTAAGGAAAGGGCTTTTAAAGAAACAGGGATCTCAACCCGTTGCTGTGACCTTGAGAAAGTCATTCCTCTTTTCTGACCCCACTCTCTTTCCCCATAAAATAGGAGAATGGGACTAGATCAGAGAATTTTCAAACATTTTGGCAGGAGAACACTATTTTCAAATAATAGGGATTAATTAATAGTTGACATTTATTGAGCATTTACTAGGCACCAAGCTTTGTATTAAACATTTTATACACAGGAGAGCATTTAATCCTCACAACCACCCTATGAGTAGGTGCTCTTATTATCCCCATTTTACAGATGAGGAAACTTGAGGCTCAGAGAGGTCAATCAACTTGCCCAAGGTTACGGATTAGTACATTGCTGGGTAGGAACTCAAGCCCACGTCTGTCCACCAGCCAAGGCTGACCACACCACAGTATATACTGACATACTATCTCCAAATGAAAACACACATGGAGTTGCCACAGAAACTTGAGGGGGGAAAAAAAGACCTTCAGATTTTTCCAGAACTATAAACATCATCTAGTCTCCTTGAATCTGTACCATCCCTAAACATTGGGTCCTGGGAGGAGGGGTCTTTCCACCAACTCCCTCTCCTTCTTCCGGCCATTTCCTGATCGCCTGGAGTCAGTTTGTTTGAGGGTCCTTCACCAAAGCACGCTTCCCACTCCCAAGCGCAGGTGGATAGGACAGTGTGTTGGCCATGAGTGAACGAATTCACAGGTAGGTCTACTCAGGAGACAGCCCATATTCCTAATAGAGGGTCCCTAGATTGGCCATTGGGTCACGTGTGGACACTCTGTCCTTCTGATACTAATACTGGCAAATGGCATTACTGTATGGCAGGCTCTGCTCTAAGCATCTTACACACGTTGGCTTATTCAGTCCTCACAGCAGGGGCTTCCCTGGTGGCACAGCGGTTAGGAATCCGCCTGCCAATGCAGGGGACATGGGTTCGAGCCCTGGTCCAGGAAGATCCCACATGCCGCGGAGCAACGACGCCCGTGTGCCATACTACTGAGCCTGCGCTCTAGAGCCCGCGAGCCACAACTACTGAAGCCCGTGTGCCTAGAGCCCGTGCTCCGCAACAAGAGAAGCCACAATGAGAAGCCCGTGCACCACAACGAAGAGTAGCCCCCGCTTGCCGCAACTAAAGAAAACCCGCGTGCAGCAACGAAGACCCAATGCAGCCCTAAATAAATAAATAAATAAATAAATTTATTAAAGAAAAAAAGCCAAAAAAAAATAATAAAAAAAAGTTCCTTACTCTCCATAATATTAAAAAAGAAAAAAAAATCCTCATGGCAACTCTAGGAGCCTATCCCTGTTATTACCTCCATTTTACAGTCTAGGAAACCGAGCAGAGACATTAAGTAACCAGCCCAAGGTCATATAACTAGTAAGTAGAAAAGCTGGGATTCAAATACAGACTCTGGCTCCAAAGTCTATGCGCTTAATGCCTCCGCCTTGGTAAGCTGGGGGCAGCAGTGCCTTTCCTAACACGTTACAGGAACTGAGAGGTACAGCAACCCCCATCTTTCCAATAATAACCAGTGAGCACAAAGGGTCAGCATGTGCTCACGGATCTCAGCATCTTAGAGCCGGAAGTGATCTTAGAGACTCTCAAGTTCAGACCCTCCGTCCAATGCACGAACTCAGGCCTGAAGAAGGGAGGTGACTTGCTGACACAGGTTCATGGTAGAGATGAGTCCAGATTCCATCTCTCCTCACATCTCCTCAGCCAAACGAGAAGGTGCAGACTGTTTTTCCAGTTTCACTGGTAGAAAAACTGAGATGACTAGTCTGTTGTCAGCAGAGGGAGACAGGCCTGAGCCCAGGACCAGAACTCACTCAATGGTCCTTAAGAGCCCAAGCATCCTTATGACACTGGGGTAAACTGAGTTGGGGCTAGGTGGGGATGGGGACCCAGCTGGTTCTCCCGAGAGGCACAGGTCACTAATACCCCACTCAGCCAACCACCCTCAGGCCTCCAGGGGCCTGAAGGGAGGGGACAGGGACAGGGTGGGAGCAGCCAGCCCAGTGCTACCTCCCTTTGATACCTTGGAGTCCAGAGCAGACATTTCCCAGCAGGCTTAACCCTTTTTGTGCGTGCTTCCCTTCTCAAGAGAACCTTAATCATCCTCATTTGAATTTCAAATGACCTCTCCCCTCTCCCCACTCCCTGCCCCAACAGGCTTTGAGGCAGGGATATGGAAATTCACCCAGCAGTATGGAAATCATTGCCCTATGCAAATTGGGTGCCAGGACCCCATCGTCATAGCAACCACTGGGTTTCCTCTCCTTTTGGCCCCTCTCTGGGCTCTCTGGCTTAGATTTTTTGTTCCTCTTCCCAGCAGGCAGGTGGGGCACCCCTCACCGAGGTGCCCAACGGGGCCCAGACCCGCCAGGCTTCCTGCCTGCTTCTCTAGTGCAAATCTGGACCCAGATTTGGTCTCACCCAAGCGAGACCAACCGCTGTTTTTTTCTCAGCCTAGCCTAATCCGAGGATGGGCTAGATGGTGGTGAGGAAGTTCTGGAGTCTGGAGGACACAGCGATGCTCCTAGAGGGGGTGACAGGAGAGGAGAGACCTAGAGGGCTTCGGTGGTGCCAGTGATAGGAGATGGAAAGCAGGGCACGGAACCTGTATGTAAAATGCCATGCAAATTAACACCTATTATTTTTTGAGTCAACAGCACTAGTACTTTCTGGGGAGATGCCCGCAGCTCTGTTTCCGTGCTCCGAGCTTGGCACAAAGGCCTGCCCTCCCTGAGTCTCCCAGGGCCCTGCTGTTACCCAAAAGCTCCCCCACAGTCAGCTCTAAGCCCATGGAGAATCCAGGAGGGGACTTTGAACTGTCCGTGGCTGAAGTCCCTAGAAATGAAATTCAGCCTCCTTTGAGGACTCTGGTCATCCGCTCAGCTTCCCCAGTCCTGTACTACCAGACCCTCAGGCTCCAATGAGAGGAAAGCAGCCCCAGTTGGGTTGACCTCACGCGGCTTCCCTTTTAAGGACATGTCTGCCCCTCTTCCCCTTGGCTGTGGGGAGTGGGGAGTGAGAGGAGGCAAGGGGAGCTGCACCTGCTTCTCCCCTCAGCAGCTCTTCCTAAGGATGGGTCATCCTGGGAGAGCCCTTCCCTTCCCGAGGGGGACCCACTAGCAAATGCGGGCAGAGACTCCAACTTCCGTCTCCCCTGCCCCTCCTGTAGTTTCACAAACACCCCCGACCACCCCAGCCTGCCTTTGATAGAGCCTTGACCAGAAAGGAAGACTGTCAGTGGGTGTACCCCACCGCCAGACTGCCCACCCTGCCCTGAGGGCTTCGAGGTGGGGATCGTGTGAGTCCTGTGTGTTTGCACGTGAGTGTGAGTTGGGCGTGTGTGTGTCTGTGTGTTTGGGAGTGGGGCGGACGGAGTGTAACTGCATTTCAGTTGTCCGGATTGGGGCTGCTCCTCAAGCCCTAAGACGTAACCCTAATTTGGCTGTTCATTTCTTTTCAAATTCTTTTTCCACTTGTTCAGCATTTTTCCACACCAGGTGTTCATTGCTGTAACTGTTTCTTAAGGAGGAGGGTGGACCCAAGAGACCAAAAGCATTTACTCACAGCCTATGAGGGAGGGGGGCTGCAACTTGGGCGCCTTAGTGAAGGGCTAAGGCCCAGAAGCTACAGCGTTGAGTCTCTGGACGCTGCTCAGGGCCTCTGTGTGTGTGTGTGTGTGTTGGTAGCGGGTGGGGGGTGGTTGTCATTTCACCCCTGGAAGCAAAGGATAGCCTGGGACCGACCTCTCCCGCTGGATCTCCCCATCATTGCCCCCACGGCACCGACAGTGGGAGTAGGAGGGATGCTAAGAAGGTCATAAGATGTATCCATTGCCCACGGGATGCCAAAGGAAAGGGGCATTCTTATGTACACTCTTATCCTCTAATGCAGGGCACCTCCAAGTGTGGTCCAACAGCCAGGCTGGTCTGAACTGTTCATTAACGTCGGAGACCAGATGCGTCCAAACACAGAGAGTAAGAATTTAGAAATGTTCACAGCACCCCAAGTACGTCATTAGTCATTAGTGAGCGCTCCCTGTGGACGCAGTGGGGACAAGTCTGGGCCCTGTTGAATGTGTGTGGTGGGTACGAGCTGCATACCAGTCCTGCACGGTGGGACTGTGGACTGCTCTGTGACAGACCGGAAGTAAAACGACCGGTCCTGCAGCCCACATTGTTTGAAGCGGTGCCCTAAGGAATGACGGCTGATGAAACCAAGCGGAACTCCAGATGGTAAAAGACAGCACACAGGTGCCTCCCCCGACCCGGCCCCCTCGCTTTGTTCCCTCTTAGGCTAGAGAGAAAAGGAGGTCCATGTTCTTCTGGGGGCTGCAGAGATGGCAGCTGGGGTGGGGAAGGTGGCCTTCCTTAAAGAGACCTCCGAAAGGAAGAGGGGCGGGTGTCAGGCAGGACTTGGCTCATTTACCTGCTCTGGTGCTAAGGTTTAACATAATTTTATATTTACAAACGTACCTGCTACCCAGAGGCAAGTATTAATTTAGTCCATATGGACTGTTACCCCTCTTGAGATTGTGACATACACACTCGTAACACACTCATATATAGTATGCTTAGACTTTAAAGTATCTTGACCCATTTCGGGACATGAATGTGTTATAAACCTCCTGATTTCAAGCAACATATAAAAAAACACTGCTATTAAAAACACTTCACAACACTTTCACCTGAGCAGCATGGTCCTGCCCTGTGGGCTTGGGTTTGGGACTAGATGGGCGAGAAAGTGTGGCACAGGTGGGAGCTGCTGTAGTAATTCTTTTATTTGCAGAGGTTCTCTGTGTGCTAGAGGCAGGTACCTCCTGACGTCACAGGCTGCTCTCCCGAGACCTCTGGCACACACAGCCACAGTATGAAGCCTGGATGGTGAATTAGTACCTCCTCATCTCCCTGCACAGAAACTGGAAACATGGTGAGATGGAAGCCACTCTGGTTTGAGAAGGCCAGAACCAGGGGCAAGGGGCTTATGCCAGTCGGAAAGGACTTCCGACACTGAGAATTGTATCCTACAAGAATAGGTGGCCAAGAGAAATTGTGGGGTTAGCTTTTCTTAAGGATGGAAGATAAATGAGGGGAAAATAGCTCTAAGAACAGGATCCTTTATTTTCCAGGGATGGTTTTGAAATGGCTTCAAAGGAAGAGAGAGGTATGGACAAGATATCCTCTCAGAATCCAGGGATTCCTATCAGTTCCCCCTGGACATCTGGAGGGGCTGTGGCTTCCTTTTTGTCCTCCAGAGAGGTGAGGTAAGGGAGAGAGTGGGTACAGACCAAGGCACAGGACCAGAGTCACCAGGCTTGAATCCTAGAGCCCACCCAGCTCACTCTCTTCACTTTACTCCCTCAAGCCCTCTCTCCCGCCATATTATGACAAGGAAACTCGAGTCTAAGGCACAAGCAGACTTGTCCCACACTGCTCAGTGACAGAGCTTTGTCTTGTCTCCTGAACGTTTCTGATAATTATCAACCTAATGATGGACTGTATTTGTGTGGTGACATACACTTTGCAAAGTGCTTTCACACCCACTCTGTTATTTAATCATAAAAGGGTGTGTGTGTGTGTGTGTGTGTGTGCGTGCACACGCGCGCGTGCGCCCGTGTGTCTCATTTAGAAAGAGCTGTCGATAGGAGACTGTTCTGCACCTTCCCCCAAGTCTCACCTCACCCCAGGTACTTCCTAGACTTCTCTCGTCCTCTCTGTCATTGAAAGAATAGTTTTATTCCATAAACATTTGGGTTAAAACCCACACACGTCTCTAGAGCCTTCCACCCGTTTCTGCCTGGAACTGCACCTCTTCGTCGCAGTGAGACGCAGTTTCTTTATCCTTAGCTCTTTTCTTGGGGACTCAGTAGGGTGGAGATGGCGAGGTCCCAGGAATGAACTGACCAAGACGGGGTTTCTCTTCTTGGGTCAGTTACTCATTATTTCTTTGGGCCTTAAGGAGAATCACTAACCTCTCTGGGCTCCCCTATATAATCGTGTCCATTCTGTCTTAAAACCATGCAGAAAGTTGCCAGATTTAAGTGAGGAGACTTTCTGCAAAGGGTCCCCACACAGCTAACTCCCCTGGATGGTCCTTCCAGACGGTGGGACACGGTGAGCCATTTCACCTCTCAGATAGGCAACTGAAGCAAAGAAGAAGGGCAGCAGGAAGGGATGACTGAACAGAGTCCGGTCCCCACCCCCTTCCTTCTTGCTCCCCTTTTCCTCCCCTGGGCTCCCCTCGTGGAGCCCTTCCTTCCCAGATCTCTGAGCAGGACAAGGGTCCTAAGGCGTCTGCTCCACTGTCATCTGGGCCTGCAAACCCCCACTCCACCAATGACAACTGAGCCTGCAGAATGCGGGGAGCTGGGGCTGGTGTGTTGGTGAGGCTGGCTCAGGATGAGAGAAGAGATGGAGACAGTTCTCTCCAAGGCCAGATTCTCACTCTCCACAGTTCACCAAAGGGAGTAAGTGGACCCCAGCTCTTTCCCTCTCTTCCCCAGCAAGCACATTTTGGCACCAGACAAGGCTTCTGCCTCTTGGATGAGACCAACCCCCCCAGCAGGGGCTTGGCTCTCCTCTGGCCAAGGAGGAGAGCCAAGCCCCTTGGCTGGAGCCACCTGCCATAATTTTGGCATCTCCCTGATGCTGCCACTCTCTTGTGTCCTCTGTCCCTGGTTTCCTGTGCTGGTCCCCAGTCTTCCCACCACCATCTCTGGGTAAATAGTCACTAGGAAGACCCAAGTTTAATTCTGTCATTTGCTAGATACAGAACCTTGGGGAAATCAGCTAACCAGCCTCAACTTCCCCGTCTGCAAAGTGGGATGGTGCCATCTACACTCACAGAATTGTTGTAAAGTCCAAATACACTGTTTGAATGTGCTCTTCCAAACACAGGTTGGCCCTGTGATCCACTCCACCATGAAGCCCTGGAGGAAAGCTCCTGGAAGACAGGGACTGTTTCGTCATCTTTCTGAGCCCAGGGTCTGACACAAGCGAGGACTGCCAGCGAGGTCAGAGAAGAGGATGGAGCCTGAACAGAGCAAGGCAGCTGGAGGTGTCAGAAGGAGAGCGGGCTGAGAAGGGTGGTGGAAGGAGGGGATATAGGGGCTGAGGGAGGTGACGGGGTAGACGGGCAGAACTCAGGGCTGAGGAAGTCCCCACACAAATGCACGGTGTGGGAACTGATGGCAGAGAATATGGAAAAGCAGAACTGCATACACATCTTTAAAAATTCAGCCCTTAGAGGCTATCCAGCCCGAAACCCTCCTTAATGGGGAGGAAAATAAATGTATGGGTGGGAAGACATTTGCCCAATAACCTGCAGGGAGTTAACAGCCTGCAGTCAGGACTGAGCTTGATTACTGGTTAGAAGCTGTGTGATTCTGGGCTAGTTAGTTTCTCATTCTGAGCCACAATTTCCTCATTGATAAAAATGGCAATTGTAAGAATTAAAGGAGGTAATGCATGTACAGTTGGCTCCATGGGCCTGAATATGGGAAGGAGGCTCCGTGGATGTGACTGGCCTTTCCCTTCTTCTTCTCAAGCCCACCGTATTTGTCCTCCCCTGTGTAGGAGGCTACACTGTGACCAGAGTGGTCAAAAGTCACAGGGTTATCTGCTTGGGTGCTTGGGGATGGTCAGTTATGGAGCTGGGAGCTTTTGAAATGTGGGTAAGGCTATGTTCTTATCAACCACTCAGTTGAGAACCGGAAAAAAAAAAATTGGTGTCAGCCTCAAGAAGGAAGGAAAAGTAAAAACGGGAAGTAAGAGGAAGGATAGAAAAGCTGATAGTTCAGAAATCTAGAAACAGCTTGGCTTCAGTCTTCTGCAGGGTGTGGAAACAACACTGGCCAGGGGGTCGGGAGCCTTCTCTGGTCCCGAGCGCTGTCACAAAGCCACTGAATTTCTCCTCTGTCCACCCATGCCTCGGCTTCCTCATAGACCGAAGGAAAGGAAAGGATGAGCTAGCTGCCCTGCCAGGTCTCTACCAACCGGGAGGTCTGTGTCTGGACTAGAGAACGCTCTCCTTTGCAGTCCTGGCCAGCGTGGAGGGGAAATTCACTTCCCTTTCCCAGCTCCCACCTCGTGCACCTTGGGGATTTCACACAACACAGAGGGTGCTCTCAGGGAGCTGGGGCTTTCTAGGTCACCCTTCTTTATAGTTTCTTTAAAACCCAGAGACAAACCGCCCCTTAATTCAGGCACTGTTGGGAAGGGGAATCTGCCTTTTAAAAATCCAAAGGAAGCCATTAAACCAAGTTGGTAATCGCTGTGACTCACGATAAGTTTTCCTCTGTAAAAAATGAGTCAGAATGACTTTCCAGGAAGCTTGGTTACTTTAATTAGCTGCCTCTTTTTTTCTTGCCCTTAAAAACATGCAGTAATTTGACAGTCACCTAAGTAAGGATGCTACCAGCCACCAAGCTGAGCCGCTAGAAGTGAAGGATCTGGGAATGGAGGCGTTCTGACAGATGAACTAAAGGGTCTCTTTGGAGTTGAGGAGGACCCACACAGAATCTTTCCCTGAATGGTGGAAGGAACAAAATCAACCTGTAGGGTTGATCCACTTGGCCTGAGTGAAGGGGAGAAGGGCACCCCAGCTACCTGCAGCCCCAGAACACTTAGCATCAAGTCTCGTTGTGTATATTACAGAATCTTAATGATGCCATTAGAGGAAATGATGACAGCAGCTGTCATGTGCCAAGCACTGTGCTAAGGGCTTTAAATATCTCAGCTAACTCTCAACCCACTCTCTAAGATGGACATTAATTGTCCTCTTTAGAAGAGATGAGGTTAAATTAACTCATCAGATCACATAAACCAGTCAGCAGCAGAGCTGTGATTCTCACCCCAGGTCTGTTTGATTCTAAATCCATACTCTTCAAAGGTCATCGGTTCCTGCCTCCTAGGGAAGCAACGCGGCTGGCCCAAGGTCACATTCTGAACTGGCAGACACTGAGATGACACTCGTATTCTGAAAGTCCCAGTTTATGTTCAGACTCTTTCTCCTTCAACCTTTCTCCTTCAAGCTCCCACAGTCCCAGACAGGAGGCCAGAGCTTGCTGAGACTGCCTGTAACGCCTTAACCTTCTTAATCCCCACCCAGGTTCTGAACTCCCTCTGTCTCCTGGATCGCTTTTCAGGGTTTCATGTAGGTCCTTCTCACTCCTGACACAGTTGTCTTGACTTGGTCCCGTAACTAATAACAGAGCACCAGAGCTATCCTGTTAAGTGTGGACTTCCACCCTCATGGACACTCTCTTAGCTGTATCACCACATACCTGGGGCAATATACCTGGCTCAGGTGAACAGGGTCGGCTCTAGCCAGCCTGCTACTGGGAAAGGGTGACTCAACTTCTGAATCAAGGCTTCTGGACTCTGGTTTTTCTCTAGGGAAGAGTTCAGAGCAGAGATGTACCTATTACTACTCATCAGGTGAACTGATATGAAAGCCTTGCTGGAGTTCTGGAGATCAAAGGGAATTTTCTTCACAACTGGGGAGAACAGATACCCCACTCCACAGACCTTTAGTGAAACATACTCAGCTAATAAATCAATTGACAAATGGTTGCAATTGGCCCACTCTCTCCAAGCTTAACTGTTCCCAGACACAAAGCAAAGTATAAAACGTGTACCACTACCCGTGTAAACAGACAGTTTCAATGCTAAATGGAGGGCGGAGGGGCAGAAGAGTTTACGGTAAATGTATGCTGCAGGTGTCTCCACAAGACCCCCAATTATCGTGTCCCTGATCCTGAGTCTTTTAGCTTCAAGAATGGAACTAGACTGCACCTGAAGACGTGGGAAAAGATTTTAGCTCTGGGGAACATCGATTCTCTTCCACTTCTAATTTCTATGCCTCTAATGGTCCAGATGAAAGACTAACTGAGGTCTTGTTGGGATACTATTAAAGTTATTTGGTGGTGTTACAATTTATGCTCATCTTTCTTCAAGTTGTTTTTAATTATATGGAGCTTTCAAAGCAAGGTTTGGACTATGGAGTTAAAAGAGAGAGCTAGGGGCTTCCCTGGTGGCGCAGTGGTTGAGAGTCCGTCTGCCGATGCAGGGGACACGGGTTCGCGCCCCAGTCCAGGAAGATCTCACATGCCATGGAGCGGCTGCGCCCGTGAGCCATGGCCACTGAGCCTGCGCGTCCGGAGCCTGTGCTCCGCAATGGGAGAGGCCACAACAGTGAGAGGCCCGCGTACCGTAAAAAAAAAAAAAAAAAAAGAGAGAGAGAGAGAGAGAGAGAGAGAGAGCTATGAAACTTTCTTCTCAACTCTTCCCTCTCCTTTTCCTTTTATTCACAAAGCAAAGTCATCTACAGGCACCAAGCCCTCCTTTCTGGGTCTGTTTGCCACCCACATGCATGTAATTTGGAAGAGGAACACTTGTACATGGGCCTCTTTGATTAGTTCCTTGAGTAGGATTATTGAGAAATCTGGGGTTAAAAGGCCTTAGTTCCCATCTACCAGAGACACATTCTGCCTTCTGTCAGTCAGTAGCAGCTGGGAACACAGCCTGCTGCTTCTAGGGGTCTTGAAAAAAAAATGGTACTGATGAACCTAGTTGCAGGGCAGGAATAAAGATGTAGACATAGAGCATGGACTTGAGGACACGGGGTGGGAGGGGGAAGCTAGGGCGAAGTGAGAGTAGCATCGACATATATACACTATGGAATGTAAAATAGTTGGCTGGTGGGAAGTAGCCGCATAGCACAGGGAGATCAGCTCGGTGCTTTGCGATGACCTAGAGGGGTGGGATAGGGAGGGTGGGAGGGAGGCTCGAGAGGGAGGGGATATGGGGACGTGTGTATGCGTACGGCTGATTCGCTTTGTTGTGCAACAGAAGCTAACGGTATTGTGAAGCAATTATACTGCAAAAAAGATCTATTAAAAAAATAGTAAAAAACTAAAAGCAAAAAAACAAATGTTACTTAAAAATGAAAAAAAAAAAAGTGAATCTCCTCCCTAACTTCTTGTTTGTTTCTAAGGATCTGGCCCTTTCCTAGCCTAGTGTCAGAGGCTTTGTTCCGTTGTATACCAATGTCTACTGTTCAAAGGCTCCAGGGTCATACCCCCTGTCTCTAGGGAATCCCTTCATTTCCTAAGACCCAGCCTTTGGGTCTGATTGGCTGAAAGACCAAGCCAGAAGAGGTACCACGTTATTCCATTATTCGATGAATTCCAGTAACTATGTCCTGCCCTTGCTTTTCTGTTTCATTTCCCAGAAGAGGAGACCCTTACCTGTCTCCACCTGGCTGAGAGCACTTCGAGCAACTGTAGAATCTGCTACATCCCCACTCATCTTGATATCTGCAGGGAAAACACAACTGATTTTAGTAACAGGTCACAATTTTTCTCGCTATGACATATGTGGCTTTAACTAAACAGCGAAGATGAATGTGTAATTACAACAAGCATCAGACTTTCAGATTCCTGATTCCTAAACATACAACTATTAGAATATTCATAAGCTTGGGGCACATATCCCCTCATCCCAGACTTGCCTCCTTTCCCCCTTCCTCCAGTGCTACTGCAGGGTCTCTCCCCTTTGCATCGTTCACGGCCACTTCCTTCTATCACCAGGCTCAGTTGGTAAAAATTTAACAAGGGGAAGGGTACAGCGGAGGGAGGGGAATGGGGGAGAACGCTCCTCATTCTCCATCCTCATTTCCTTTGGGATTTGGGGAATGTCTGTTATTTTTTAAAGTAGCGTAAGAAATATCCATCTCCCGTCCTCCCCCTCATAATAACTCTACCTTGAGAGATAAGAGCACCCTTGAACCAAGGCTTGCCCTTCTCATCTTTTTTAGCCAATCCTGCCTCTATTCTCTGCCTGATTCTCAGAGGTCAACCCACTGTCTGGTGATCAAACCCTAGTTCCTGTGTGGCCCTCCTTGGGAACCCTTACCTTCTCTCCTACTCCTTCAATGTTCTCAGTTAAGAAAGGGACGGCAGGCGGGTCAGTGTCCCGCGGAGAGAGAAGACCTACACAAGGCCCCCTGTCTCAGCCCCCAAGTGCTGCGGGTCTGGCCTCTCTGCCCTGCTTCATTTCAATAAATTAAACATTTACCCACAACAGACAGCTGCCACTGCCTAAGAGGCCCCTAAGTCTCCTCAAGGGTCAGCAAAGAGAAGGAAAGAGACAACTTTGAGCTAACTCACTCTCAGCTCCTCTCCTTATGAAACCACCCAAATACTGAAGCCGTTAAAGACAGAAGAATATTTTATTCAAATCATGTTGACCCCCCCTGCCCCCCCCTTCTCTGGGGCAGCACTTTAACTCTTTCAAACCAGATAAAGTCTTGGTGAGCCAATTTGCATACCCGGCCCCCCCAGCCAATCCCGGGTAAGCAGCCCGTCTTAATTTGGGCCACGTAGTTGGGCAGTTGACAGTCTGGATGCCTGAGGTCTGGAGATGACCAGGATGAGGGAGAAGGGTGGACCTCCGCCCCAGGAAAAGCAGGAAGAAACCGACTTTTATTTCTTCTTCTTCTTCTACTTTTTTTTTTTTTTATGGCAATGATATGTGTGGCTCTTGCAGAGATTTAAAGTGTGGTCCCAGGGGATGTAGTGACTGCAGTGCACGAGGGGTGACTGCCATGCCAAGCAAGACAGAGATGGGGAGTCCCGAGGTTCTCCAGCCCTTGGAACACCCCAGGAGCAGGGGAGGGAGTAAGCAACCTTGGGAGCCACTGTAGTTTGAGGAATAGTTTTGAGACCGGTCAAAGTGATGACTCCCAGGTAAATACTTGGAGCTCCGTACAGCCCTCCCCAGACATCCACGCTGTCCTGCGTGGTTACAGACCTCTAGGGGAAACCCTGCAGCCACACTTGCCACCCCTCTCAGTGCACTACATTTAAGAAGGCATTTCTCCAGCCTAACCAAAGTCCTTTCTGCTGCAGTTTGAAACTTTTTGTACAGTCTGTCATGCATGAATATGCAGAGTAACTAGTGTGGGCCACCTGGACAGGTCTGCAAAGGGCTTCTGCTACTCCACGCTTTCTGCTCCAGTGGGGAAATGGGCTTAGCTTCGTCCCACCCATGAAGTGCCACGCTGGAGCTGGGCATTGCCTATTATAGATCGGCTCAGTTACACTTCCCCATAGGGATCCTTCGGCAGTGCTGAGAAAACGTCAGAGACTGCTGGGAAGGGGCGGGAGGGGGTGAGTGCTCACCACCTCTCCCGTTGCGGAGCACAGGCTCCAGACGCGCAGGCTCAGCGGCCATGGCTCACGGGCCCAGCCGCTCGGCGGCATGTAGGATCTTCCCAGACCCGGGCACGAGCCCGTGTCCCCTGCATTGGCAGGCGGACTCCCAGCCACTGCGCCACCAGGGAAGCCCTCTCAGTGGGCTTTTAAACCTGCTTCAGTGGCGCCGGGAATTCAGAGCATGGGTTTTGACAGCAGACAGACCTGGATTTAATCCCAGTGCCATCCTAACTAGCACAGGGGGACCCTGGCCACATATTTGAACCTCAGTTTTCTCAGCTAAAAAAAAAAATGAGAAAAATGATACTCCCCAGAGTTATAGGGAGGAGCAAATAAGATACTGAATGAAAACCGCCTGGCACAGTTCCTGGTACAAAGGAAGCACGTGATAAATGAATTAACTAAACAGATACTTAGGCTTCGATCGGAGTCCCCTTCTCCCATTACAGTAAACAGCTTTGGTTTTTCTGTCTAAGCAGTATCGTAATTTGTCCTTTACCTGGGAAGCCATCTGCATTCTCCCAATTCTGACTTCATGGGAAAAACGCTCATGGGGACAAGAAGAATTTAAGAGGTAGTGAGGGTGGGATGATGACCAGGTATTCTGAATCAACTTATTTCAAACATCTGATGTTTAAGAAGGGTGATATTTTAGCTAAACCATAATTCTATGCTTGTAACCCAAACACTCCTCCAACACCCATTCCCTGTACCACCTTTAACTCTACCCAAAAGCCATCTCTCTGATCTTTTAAATTAGCATAAAAGGTAGTCCTAATCATGTCTAAAATTAACTTTTGAAGGAGTCAAAGGCTCCACACTCTTCCAGGACATCTACTCATTGGATGTACCCATTATGGGAGCAACATTGTGACACTTTGGGATTGGACAGGGATTTGAGTCTGAATGGAGGGTCAGGCTGAGATGATCTGTAAAACCTCTTAATTCCCATAGGGTGTTAAGACACTGAGAACCTGTTCCTGTTGGGTAGGAGGCCGAGGCTGATGGGTGGGACGAGCTCTTGGGTCTCAGCCTAAAAATGGGCCAACACCGAAACTCGCCGAGACGCCATAACCCTTCGCCTGTCGGACAGCACTTGCCGGAGGTGAGTGAGAGAGGTGTGGGGTGCAGTCAGGCTTCTCTGCTGTTCTAATCTCAGCTGGCAACTGAGGAGGCTCCTTGCCATCACTCCCTTCCCTGGGGAGGCTCAGCTGGTCTGTGTAAGAACCCAGATACCAGATGCAGCCCCTCATCTGCTTCACCGGCACTGTCACCCTCTGAAGCTGGAGCGAAATGTTGGCCGCTGGCCTTGACCTCCCTGTGCCTTGGCGTGACCCAGCAGCGACCCCTCCTTACACATCTGTGAACCAGGATGTGTGTGTGAACCTGCAGGAGCAAAGTCCAAGGGGCAGCACTTCCCCAGGCTGCAGGCTGAGTGTCCACGATGTCCTGGACCTCCTGGGTCCAGGCTACGCCAGGAAAACAAAAGGCCCACTACTCTCTCTCCTACTGTCCATCTTCATCTCTTCGGAAGGGACTGGAGCTCCCTCCTGACTCCCACACCCACTGCTGCAGGCACTTCTACCACAGGGAATTCAAGGGGCCCACCGGTCCTACTTCTGAGCTAGCCAGGCCTCCAACTCTCCCCTGGAGGAGATGCTTCTGGCCTCTTCTTCAAGAGAAATGCACTTCCTCTCAAGAGACCTTCGAACCCAATGGTCCTGAGCTGGAACTGGTATCAGTCTGTGAGACTCGATCCTCCTTTCCCAACGCTGATAGAGAACAGCTCACAGTGAGGAAAAGGGCAAAAAACAGATGCTCTGGGACTAACCAGGTGTCCCCCTCCGGCTCGTTTCCCACTGTTTCCCACTGTTTCCTCCATCTCTTCTCTCCCTCCTGAGCTTTCTGTCTGACTCTTATCTACCTGCATTGGGCCTGGGAGGGAGGAGCCCCTCCTTAGCCTGGGTGCCCCTGTGTCTGGTGACCTCATGCCTGCTCAGGTGTTTGTGCTCCCGCGTGAGAGGTGTTCTACAAAATACAAAGTGCTGAGGTCCCAGGCCAACCTGAATCACGGCTGGTACCCAGGTTATCAAAGCAAAAAGATGGGCTGACTCAGGGGCCGCAGTGCTTGTGGAGCTGCTGAGTGGGGGACCTTACGCATTACTTTGTGTGCCCCTGCTCTCCCTCCAACCCCCCCAAACTGTTGCAGTAGATCCATGGAGGGGGAATCCCCAAGGGCCTAGGACTGGGGATTTACAGGGCAAGTGCTGTTTATAAAGCATCCACAGGACACAGGATCACTGGGAGGGGAAAAGTAGGGCTCAGAAGAGACCAGATTTCCACAGAGAGGATCCTGGACTGAGAGACACTAGAGAGGGGCCCCCAGGGAGACACTCCATAGACGGATCCTCCCTCAGAGACCCCACAGCAGGGCCCTTGATGAAAGACCTTACAAAGATGACCCCGGACTAAAAACCCACTGAGAAGACCCAGCAAAGGGAGCCCTCAAATGGAGACCTAGTTAGAGAGGCCCCACAGAAAGTCCCAAATTGAGCGATCCCTTTGAGGTCTCCAAAGGGGAACCAGACACCACAGAGAGGCCAGGAAACCTCACAGGGAGGCCAGGCAGCCCTGAGGGGAGATAGACTACAGAAGCGGGCTGGGAAGCAGTGGCAAGCAAATGTAGAGAGATGACTCAGGTCACCCACCCGAGGTAAACAGGTGGACGGAGAACTCACCTGAGGAGTCAGCGCACCCTGGGTTTAGCTCAATCACCCCCTTTGTGTCTGCCTGCGGGGGACAGGGCTGGGGGAGGTGCCCGGGCTTCTGAAAAGCGTCAGCCTGGAGCTTCCTCCCAGGCCAGGCACGGAGGGCTTGGCCTCCTCACCTCAACCTCACCCTCTCTTTCCTGCTCTCAGCTAGATCCTCTTAGCCCCCAGGTGGCCTCCCTGCTGGGTCCCAGCTGCCCCCCCACTCCTCCCACTTCCCCCAGAGCAGGAGCCTCCAGTAGACAATGAGGTGGAAAACCCCCAGGGAGTCTCTGATCTTGGTCCTAAAGAACTTCCCACTGGGGGGCATGCCTTCAGGTTTTGCTCCCATGCACACCTAGGCCTTCTTGGTGGAACGTGGAGGAAGGAGAACCCGGGACCTGCCCCCAGCTATGTCCAGCTCCATGCTGGTGCTACGAGGTCTGAAAATGGACTTCCCCCAACCATTGGATGATACCCAGTTGGATGATTCTTTCCGCCACACCGAGCCCTCCCTGGCATGTCCTGGCACCTGGGGATCCGCTCAGAGCTAACACCTCACCATCTGCTGGTTTTCACTCAGCCCCACCAGGACTGCGTCTGGGAAACTGGGTCTCCCCCGTGCACCCACTGCTGCTTGATTTCAAGGATTGGCGGCTCCAGCAAGGGCCAAAGCCTCCAGCCTACCCTGCTCCTTGGGGTAGGTCCTGAGAATTGACTCCCTCACTCTTCCTCCAGAAAGGAGAGCAGGTAACAAAATTCCTGTCAACAGCTCTGAAGTCCTTAATGAAGGTCATTCATTGGGTGTTGCCCCCTTTAAGAGGCAAGTTGCTGGTTTGAAATGGCCAAATCAGGCTCAGCTTTCTCCACGTCAGTCCGTCTCTGCTCAGGCCCTCAGACCTCCAGAAGGCCCACCCCAACACCAAGTCCAACCTCCAGGATTAGTAGCTCTGGTCTTTGCCTGGCTGTGGAAGGAGGGATCAGCAGGGTGAATGGAGGGGTCTTGGTTCACTCCATGCCCATAGTCCTTTCACGCAGGGGAAACTGACTCCCGGAAAAGCATTTCCATGGCCTAGGTTCCCACTCCTGAGGAGAGGAGGGCTTGGTATCTAAATCCATGGGACATGGAACACAGAGGGTGTATCTCTCACTGCCCCCCCCCACCCCCCAGACGCAGAGATGGAAGCGCTTTCCCACAGGGCCCTGTGCAGGCTTCTCCTCCTGTGCGTCCCACAGAGCCCCGGCTCAGCCCCCGCACGCGGACTCCCCAGCCCCGCCGCGCACCAGCCTACGGCACTGCCTAGACTCACGGAGCAGGGGAGCAGGTACACCTTCACGGGTGGGGTCTGCTCCACCTCCTCTCCCAACACACATGGGGACAGGTAGACTCACCTCTGACACACACGGACACATGCTTCCCTAGGCCCTGATCAATACATGTGCACCATGGCACCTGCCCCAGGTGTGCCTCTGTAAATGCCCAGCTCCACTCACTTTTCCTAGGCACCCCCTAGACCTTACCAATATCCACTCTCCCTATACTTCACGTAAATGCCTGGGACACCAAACACGCAACATGTGGATACACGTATTTCCCTCACTTCTGCACTCCAAGGTCCACACCCCTGGCTGAGCCAGTGAGCCACCCTTCTGCAACCAGTGAACAGGGCAACTTCCCCGAGACTACCACAGCTCAGCAGGCCCAGGTCCCACAGGGCTGCGGCTCTCCAGATGCCAGCGCTCTCCAGATGCGAGGCTTCAGAAGCCCTCCCACCCTCCACCGTAGCCCCTACCTTCATTCTTCCCCAAAGTCCCCCAGACGGACCCTGTGCCCGCCAGCTCGGGGCGACCCGCTATCCACACTGCCCTCTCCTGGCCGCTGGGGAACAAGACCCCCCCCCCCCCCCCCCGAGAGCGGCGCCCCTGTCATTCGCCCCTGCCCGAGCACAGTGACACCTGTCAGAGCTCGCGCCCTCCGCCCCTCACCTGGGTGCATGGGTTCCAGATTCACCATCCTGCCCCAGGCGGGGCCAAAGCCAGCTTCCCCCCAGGCCCCTCGCGGCTGCCCCAGCCGGGCCTCCGGGGAAGCCAGGGTCTCCTTCCTCCACGCCCCCGGCCGCCGCCGCCGCGGGAGCCGCCGCCGGAGCCGTCGCCGCAGCCGTAGCGCGCTCCGCTGCTCCCTCCCGCCCACCCGGGCAGCACTCGGCGCGGCGGGATTGCCACACTCCCCAGGTGAGCACGCGGCGCGGCGGGGCGGGGGCCTCGGGCCACGCCCCCTGGCAGGGCCCCCGCGCCTGGCCCCCGGCCCAGGCAAAGCAGCGATTTGCATTCGGGGAGCCGGGGGCCGGGGGAGGGGGCAGGCGGTGCTGCCGGGGCGGGTCCTGACCCTGCGGGACACCTGTCCGCCTCGGACCCGCCAATGGCCTCTCCCCACCGCGCCCGGCCCAACAGCTTGCCCTACTGAGGAACCCCTGGCAGATTAACCAGCGCGGGGGCGGGCTAAGCTTCCGTCTGGACAGACACCCCAGCTCTGCGAGGAGCTCTGGAAGTGTTTGGAGAAGCCCCGGGAGTGCGCTAGGAAGAATCTGGTGTTGGAATCCTACCTCTCTGCCGCTTACCGGCTGTGTGACACGAGACAAGGCTCATCACCTCCCTGAACTCAGTTTACTCATCCGTAAAACGGGGCAGGTGTTCATCTTAACTGGCATCTATCTATCTGAATTTAGCGGGTGGTCAAGCTCACCTAGGGGCCCCGTGCATCCTCACCACATCCTGGGACTAATTATCACATTTTCTGGGTGAAGATAGTGTCTCTTGCCTGCCCTGCCAGGTCCCAGGTTGCTGCGAGGCTCTATAAGAGTATGATGTGAAAGCTCTTTACTAGTGTCAGGGGCTGTGGGAACAGCCACCTCCTCATTTACAGAACTGGGAAGTGACTTGTCCAAAGGCACACAATTCCCTAGCGATGGAAGGAAACTGGCTGGGATCAGGTCTCTGGACTCCCACTCCAGTGCTCTCTGCAGCACCCATCATAGACTCGTCACCTGAGCTTCCCCCACCCTTCTCCTCCACTCTTCAGGTCCCAGGAAGAGGTGCCGAGGCGAAGAGACCACCTGTGTATAAACCTTGAAAGCCGTGTGCCCACAGCAGGACAGACCTCGCCTTTCTTTCCAGACAGGTCTCCCTCTCAACCTGCTTACAGAACAAGTCCTGGGCTTTTCTGCCTCTACACCTTGTTTGCGCTGTTCTTTCCAGTTGGTGTGTCCACCCACCATCCACCCCAATAGTCCCCATTAGAACATCCAGCATTTATTGAGCTTTCAGTGCATCAGGCACTGTGCTAACCAGCGCTTGAGAGGCACCTGATCTTGTTTAGTCCTCATAACAACTCGAAAACTGGACTGTTACTATTTCCATTTTACAGATGGGAAAAATGAGGCTTAGAGAATTTAGTGTGCCCAAAGTTACCCTTCCAGTAAATATCAGGGCTCCTATTCCTAAACTCTGCACTCTTCTGCCTTCGTGCGCAATTCAAATGCCACCTCCTTCTGAAGCTGGAAGTGATCTGATCTGTTATTAAATTACCATAACGTTTCAATGTTCGTAACAGCCCTGTGGCTCGCTCTGCAGGACTTTTCTTATCCCACCCCCTGGCTGTTAACTGATTGGCTGCCCCCACGGCACCAAACACAGTGCAGGGTACACAACAGGTGTCAGAAAGGGCCCAGTGGGTGCCACAGTGGCCCTGGAGGGAAAATGTTTAACAAGTGCTTCTTCGGGTCCACACAAACCACTCTCCCCCAATCGCACCAACCTTTCTTCCGCCCACTCTTAGCAAGAAGGGAGGAGACTTTCTTCCTGTTTCTTCTGGCTGAGGAAAGAGATCAGTAGCTTTTCAGAGGCCTAGTGAACCCAGAGACACACCCCCCCACACCTTGGCACACTGCCAGACTGTCCCTTCCTTCCCTCCTCTTTCCTCTACTTTCCCTCCCTTCCTCCACTTCAGGTTTGGCCCCAAGCCTGAGGCCATTTCTTATCTACAACTGCACTTCACCTACCATCATCCTAGAAAAATGCCTGCACATAGTTTATATACCCCTGTGCGCTTGTGATTTCCATATCTCTATTTGCATAGCATTTGTATAGCCATGTTCCCCAAGGGTCTGATTCTCTGACCACCAGTATCTGGAACCTGTTTCTCTTTTCCATGTGCAAAGCTGCATTTCTTTTCTGGGCTTTAGTTTTCCAGAAGCCAGAGGAGCATGTACCTAATGATTTCTAAGGGTCTTCCAGCTCTAGTAGCCTAGGATACTGGGGTCCTGGGGATGCGGGTGGGGGTGGAACCCTTGGAGATGGGGCCCACTGGGGAAGAGATGGGGCGTTATAGCTTCAGAGTTGGAAGGACAGTTTTGGGTTCTGGACCAGGAGAAGGGGTGATTGGGGGAAGGATGGGAAGGTGAGAGGGGTCGGGGAGAGGTAGCAGACAGGACCTCATCTTCATTCATTTACTCATTCATTCAATCCATATTGATTGAATGCTTCCTATAGGCCAAACAAAGTGCTACGTGCTGGGCATGTACCTTTTCATTCAGTCATCACACCTTTAGGAGGAACATACAATTTTTAGGTTCCTTTTATAGATGAGGAAACTGAGGTTCAGGGAGGTTAATGCAGCTAGTAGATGGCAGAGTTGAAATTTAGACCAGGCCTGCCTGACTCCAAAGCTGGTACTTTTAATCCTGGCCTCCAGTGTCTGAGCCCGAGTCTCCTCTTCTCTGCTATTCCCTTCTATGAGCATACAACTCCAGGTGGAAGGAACCTAGATAATCGTATGAGGGACCAGAGGTCCACAGGGGGTGGGACTTGCCCAAGGTCACACGACACGGCAAGCAAAGGTAGAGCAGAGACCCTCTGTTCTCTCTGCTCCTCCTTCTTCTGTTCTTTCTGGGCCTTTGAAGGGTGGGTGGGGCAAGGGGCAGGGTTCGATGATTTTTATTCCTTCCCTCTGTGACTTGCTTGATGACCATTTCAACTAGATGAACTGGAACAGGAGTCCACAAGACCCCTTTGTCCCTCCCTCCTTCGTGGAGACTATGAGTGCTTCTATGGAGCACTCATAGTCTCCATGAAATCAGCTCTTTGAGTTCTGGGCAGATGGGAGGTGGGGAAGGTGCCACTTCCGTGGCCTAATACTCCATTTCTCTGTTTAGCCAGGAAGAGAAAAAGCTGTGGGGAAGAGGAGAGAGATAGGGAGTTGCCTGGAGGTTAGAAAGGAACAGAGGAAAGAAAGGGAAAAAGAAGCAAAGACAGGAAATTTCAGTGCCTTTGGACATCAAAAGAGCACCATGCAAATCACATACAAATGATATGCAAATGACCCATCACTTCCTCCTTTACCCCTTACCCTCTCAACAGCTGGAGGGCTTTTTCAGAGAGCAGCCAAAGCCTAACTCCAGGATCCTGTTGTCCCCAAACTGTGATCAACGTGGATCCCTCCTGGGGGTCCTTCTGGTCCTCCTGGGATTACGTCTGATCCCCTAGGAAGTTACGAGCCCCCCCCAGGCCCCATTTCTATGTGAGCATGCTAGCAGCTTCTTTTGCTTCAAGGACGGAAGGCTCTAGGAGTTAAGCCTCCCCGTCCAGACACATTGCTGGAAACAGGTTGTAGCCCTGGAGGAGGTGCTCGGGGAGCGAGGTGGGCCCGCACCCTGTTCCCTACCTCAGCAAAGTGGATTTCTTGGCCGCAGGCCTTTCTGCTCACCCTCATTTCCTGTCATGTCAGCTGGTGTGAGTTGTCAGGATTGGGAGAAGGGTGGAGAGCCAGGTGTCCTGGAAGGCCACCAAGTAGCAAGTCCTTTCTAGCTCTTTCTGTCTGCCAGATGGGCTGTAGGGCCCAGAGCGGGGGGATGTGGGGCGGGGGTCAGCTCCCTGCCTTGGGGTGACCTCAGGGACTGAATCCGTGCTCAGGCTTCCTAAAAGAGCAGATGGAAGGAAGATAGAGGCCAGGGAGAAATTCCAGGCCTCTTTTAAAATCACACCTCAGAGTCAATCTGATGGCACCGTTGCCAGGAGGAGTATTGCAGAATGGGGGTGGAGGGGGTTCGTGTCAGGGTGACAGAGTGAGAGGTGCACTGGGAACCAGAATAAAGCAACTTTCCAGGGAAGTGGATGGGAGAGGACACAGCTGTTTCCTGCCCCTGATATCCTTAATGCTGAGCCTCAACCATAGACATCCCACCCCACCCGTCTAGAGGGAGTACAAACAAACTCATTGCCCATTTTGCTCTTGAAGGTTTTGAATAATAGATAATAATATATGTATTTAATTTTAAAACAGCGTAACAATCCCGTCCTCCGATGAACTCTTTTGACCTCGGGGCCAGCATTGGGCCTGGGTCCGGCCACTCTAATCACACCTTGGGGCAGAGCCCTGCCTCAAGACCAGCCTCTCCCCGCCCGGTCCCCCTGCACGCTCAGGGCAAGTCTAAGCCCAGGGCGCCCTCTTGTGGTGACAGGCGTGTATGATCCTGACTTGAGTCCCCACGCCCACCCTCACCTCCACCCCGCCCCCCAACCTCTCCTTCCAAGCGGTCTCGCCGCCACTGTCTCCTGTGGTGAGTGGCGGTCCATGTCTGGGGGAACCACAGGCAAGGGCCCCAGTTCCAGGCCAGCTGGAGATATTGAGTGTTAGTTTCAGGCTGCTGTTGGGTCTTCTGGTCCGTGCTCCCCATCCAAGGCCAGACTTTACCATGGAAGCCCAGTTTTGGAGTCACCCAGTCACCGCCTTGACGGGCTGTCAGTCCTGTTGCCGGACAGCTCTGCTGGTTAAAACGTCCTACCTCCCACACTGCCCTCCGGAGCTTCTGAGCTCCACGCCAATCCTACACCCGCACACATAGGAGGACAGCGTCATCGGTCCATTCATCCATCTGGAGCTGGGAATTGAGTACCCATCGGAGCTGTGCATTGGGCTAGGGGCAGGGAACGGAACAGAGACCAGGCAGTATCCCTGCCCTCAGGAAGCTCACAGGCTGGCGATGCTTGCGGACCAGCGAACAGTAAGTCCGTTATCCTGGGGCCTGTGCTGTACCAGGGAAATAGGGGGGACTATGGGGGCCCACAGTAGGGCACGTCTTACCTGAGTCTGGGGGTGGGCATCAGGAAAGCCTTCTTAGGGGCAGGGACATCTAAGCAGAAATCCCCAGGAAAGAGGTAGTAGGAGGAAGGGAGCCTAAGCTGTACAAGCAAAGGGAACAGCATATGCCAGGAGGGTGCGTGGCACACTGGAGGGAGCCCACACAGTACAAGGAGGCTAGATCACAGAGTACAAGAGGTGGAAAACCACGAGTGAGTGAAGGTGATGGTATGTGCACAGGGAGGACCTTGAATCTGGCCTAACTTAGGTGGAAATAATTCACCAGTTTCAGGAGCAGGTGACTTTTCCTGATTGCATCACAGCATAGGCTTGAGTGCCACGGCATGGGGCGGCGGGGGGTGGGGAGGAGGGGAGAGGAGGGGGAGTCTGGCAAGAAGTTTGACTGTGAGGACACAAGGAGAAATAGGGCAGAGGTGGAGTGGGACTTGGGTTTGAGGTGCTTTTGATTGCACTTTTTAAATGGGAAAGATTTAAACACTCTCAGCACAGATGGGCAGGAGGCAGGAAAGAGCGAGATCCCGGGGTAAGAGCGGAGAACACTTCTCCAGAGAGGAAGGGGAAGGGCTGGGATTCAAAGCCCTGGAGTCGGGGAGAAGGGACACTTCCCCACCATCAGGATGGGTGGGAATCCTGAAAGGCAGGTATAGATGCAGGGGGTAGAGAGGTTTCTGCTCCTGGGATGCAGGAAAGGAGGGCACTGAGGGTACAGTGTCCCTTCATCCCGCCCCCCGCTCCCCTAGGAGTCAGGACATTCTCCCAGCGGGAGACCCACAGCGGGAGCCAGGACCACTAATTTGCCACCCCTGAAAGGCTCTGCAGGCCTGGGTCCTGAGGTAGCTTGTGACCCGCCTTCTCTCTCCCTTGTTTGACCGGAAGCCCCCTGAGGTCTGAACCTTCTCCCAGGGAGAAGCATGTGGGCCTCCATCCACCTCACTTTGGCCCTCTTCCCATCCACCGTCCATCCTTCTGGGTCCCCATCTGGGATGGCCGTCATCATCAGGATCTCTACAGGAAAACAATCAGCTGAACTCAGAGGGCCTTTAATGAAGTATTGCTTATTTACAGAGGTGCCGGCAGGGTTACGGGACACTGAGAAGCTAGGGCTGAAGAGGAATGAGTAGTTGTCCAGGAGTGCAAGGAGGTCTGGAGCCTTGGAGGAAGGAAGCCAGGGCCAGACCCGTGGTGCTGAGGAAGTAAGGGGTGGGGAATCCAAGCCCCAGAGTCCCTCTCATCCTGCCCTCTGACGTCTGGTGCTTCTCCTGGCTGAGCCAGAGGTGAGAGAGCCCAGGGGAGACCAATCCAGAGGTTGGAGTCCTGGGGCACAGAGCAGGGCAGAGGGAGGTGGAGAACGCAGGGGGCGAGGGGCAAACGGGGAAACAGCACGGCCAGTCGCCTCTCTATGGTCACTTGTTCATATCGGAGGATAAACCCTAGAACGCGTTGATGCTTCCCACGGTCAAAATGACCAACGCTTGGTGATAATATAAAGTGATGGCAGGTGTGGTAGTTAATTTTCTCTGTCAGCTTGGCGAGGCTATGATGCTAGGTTTTGGTCTAACACTAGACTAGGTGTTGCTGTGAAGGTATTTTGTAGAAATGATTAACATCTACAGTCAGTTGCCTTTAAGTAAAGGAGATGACCCTTGCCAATGTGAGTGGGGCTCATCCAATCAGTTGAAGGCCATAAGAGCAAAAACAGCTTTCCTGGAGAAGGAATTCTGCCTCAAGACTTCACATAGAAGTTGAATCTGAGTTCCCAGCTGCTGACCTGCGCTACAGATTTCAGACTTAAGGCTGCCACATCAACTTCTGCCTAACCTGCCAGCCGCCAGCCCTTAGCTGCCCAGATCCCCAGTCACGTGAGCTAAAATCAATCAGTGTGTGTGTGTGTGTGTGTGTGTGTGTGTATTCTGTTTCTCTGGAGAACCCTGACTGATACAGCAGGAATGTGTGGAAACAGGGCCTCTCACACACTGCTAGTGAGAATGTAAACTTGGACAGCACCATTTGGAGGTGATTCGACAGTATCCACCAAATACCGGCCACAGGAGCCAGTCCATTGCCCATCAGTAGCCAAATGGCTAAAAACCTGCAGTAGGATACCAGGGAGCAGTTACACGGTGAATGCCAGTGTCGGGGAAGACAGTCTAGACAAGCCCTCTCTCTTAGGGGATGATGGAATTGGGGGCTTGGAAGGGGAGGTGACCCACCCAAGGTCACCCAGAGGTGGGACTAGGCCGGTACCCACATTCCTCACGTGAATTTTTAGCCTCAAGTTTTGCTCCTGGGGAGCGGCCCCTGCCCCACTTTTTGCCAGATTCCTTGACAGCTCCACGCACCCTATCCAGGTCCCGCGAAGGCCCTGGGCAGAGATGCTCCAACTGTAGGGCTCCAGTTTCCCCACCTAAGACATCCGGTGGTTAACAAGACCGCAGGGAGAGGAGCCTGAAGAAAACCCACAGAAAGTACAGGCCCGGCCGTGCTCGGGCGATCCTGCCGGGGAGGCCTGCTACCACCTTTAGCTCCTCTGGCTTGAAGAGGCACTGCTGAGATCTGGTCTCCTGGGCTCCCACCCGAGGGCCTTGCTTACCTCGGCCAAGGGAACCAATCAGAAGCCTGTTCCTGCCAACATCAGTCCCAGGGGAGCTTTGGGATTTTTTTTTTTTTTTTTTTCGCCCCCCACCCACCCAGTCCTCGGTGATGGCTACTGCAGGGCTGGCCCTGCTCACCCTCCCCCGGTGCGCCGTGCTGAGGTTCCGGTGGGCCCATCCGATAAACCCATTTGGGTTGTAAGCGTGCGTGGCATAAGAAGGCTGGGTTTGGATTCCTCACTACTCTCGGACCTTGGGCAAGTCACATCGTTTCACAGGTGAGCCGCATTCATAAAATGTCACAGAATCGCTGAAAGAAGCCAAGCGAGCTCATTTATATGAAGGCACTTTGTCAACCCTGAAGAAATGAGAACTATTGTAGATATATGACCTCTCGCAGGTGTTTTCTCACATCCACAAAGGACTTTTGAGGACAGTAAAGCCTTATCTCTCGAACAGCTGACCACCTACATCTAGGTAACAAGCTCTGAGTCTGACGCACACAAATACCACACTTCCGACTGGAGGCACCGTGGCAGAGCCAGAGCTTGGCTGGGGAGGTTGGGAGGGTTCCTTGGAACGATGGGAGGCGTGGACTTCGTCTGAGCATAGGGTCAGGCCAAAGTCACAGGGAATCTTAATTCTCATCTCCATGCCCTGAGACAGAGAAGGGGCCCCAGGCAGGGTAGTCTGTAATGACAGTTTCCAGCAGGCCCCTCCCTGCAGGACACAGGCAGGCTTGGAGGTGCTCATCCCCCCCTCCCCAAGGAAGATCAGAAAAACACTCCAAGTCTTGAAAACATTACTTTTTAAAAAAGTATTATTCTTGGCTATTTGGAAGTGAGTAGGGAAGGCATATGGTTTGGGGACCACCACCCCCAGCAATGAAGACACACCCACAGAGTTAAGAGGGGTGGGAGATGCCTTCTCCAAGTAATCCCCTCCCTCACCCGGAGCAGGGGCTGGGCAGGAGGTGAAGGAGAAAAACGCTTGGGGAGGAAGGCCTCCCCAAATTGCCCCCCAGCACGGCTGAAGCTGGTTCTTGAAAACAGGTTCAGAGAGAGGCACGCCCACTTGAAAAGGATGTCTCCCCATTCCCCTACCATTAACTTGACCATCAAGCAAGCCCAGCTCCCAACTCACCCCTCTGGCCAGCACAGTTCAATGGGCAACAGCAGCCTGTTCTGGGGGTGCTGGGGAGCAGAGTAAGGGGGACAGCCCTGCCAGCCCCTTTTCTTCTCCAAGGCCTGTGAGGAAGGCTCTGACTCCCAGCCTCCTCCCTCCTAAGGAGTTGGGACCCCTGGGACTTGCCCAACACCTGAAAGACTCCAGTCTCTGCCCTGTGCTCACACAGTCCCCTCCACCTTGCCAAATCCCGACCAGCCTGCAGCCTCGACCCACGTCCCATCTCGTCCAGGAAACCTTCCCCAATCAACTCAGCCTGTACATCCCTCCTCCTTGGAAGTCCTCAGTGCTCAGCCCGGCACTTCATATTACAGCCTCTTTATACTAGAAGATACTCTTGAAGTGAAGAGGCCTTCAGGATGTCTGGCTCCATTGTGTCGGGTTTATAAATGAGGAAACGTCTGCTCTTTTCACTAACGGTAACAATATTAATAGCACCTAACACAGTGAGCACTGACTATGTGCTGGGCACTTGACACGTATAAATTCACTTCAGTCTCACAACTAAGCCCATTTTATAGCTGAGAGAGCTGAGGCACAGAGAGGTAAAGTAACTCAAGATTGCACAGCAAATAAGAATCATGGCCAGCAACAGGGCCATGAAAAGATGCTCAACCTCGCTAACAGAGAAATGCAGATCAAAACTACAATGAGGTATCACCTTGCTCTGGTCAGAATGGCCATCATTAAAAAGTCTACAGATAACAAATGCAGGAGAGGGTGTGGAGAAAAGGGAACCCTCTTGCACTGTTGGTGGGAATGTAAATTGGTGCAGCCACTATGGAGAACAGTATGGAGGTTCCTCCAAAAACTAGAGTTGCCATATGATCCAGCAACCCCACTCCTGGGCATATATCTGGACAAAACTCCAATTCAAAAAGATATTTACATGCACACTTATGCTCATAGCAGCACTATTTACAATAGCCAAGGCATGGAAACAACCTAAATGTCCATCGACAGAGGAATGATAAAGAAGATGTGGGACATATACACAATGGAATATTACTCAGCCGTAAAAACGAATGAAACAATGCCATTTGCAGCAACATGGACGGACCTAGAGATTATCATAGTAAGTAAAGTAAGTCAGAAAGAGAAAGACAAATACCATATGATATCACTTACATGTGGAATCTAAAATATGACACAAATGAACTTATCTACAAAACAGAAACAGCCTCACATAGAGAACAGACTTGTGGTTGCCAAGGGGGAGGGGAGGAAGGGGGTGGGGGAAGGATGGACTGGGAGTTTGGGACTAACAAATGCAAACTATTATATATATGTATAACTGAATCACTTTGCTATATATCAGAAACTAACACAACATTGTAAATCAACTATACTTCAATAAAATAAATTAAAAAAAAAATCATGCCCAGGATTTGACCCCTGGAAGTCTGGTTCCAGAGTTTTCACCGTATCTCACGTCTCAGTCTATGTCACGGGGTCTTTTACTGCCTGGCTTGCCCATCTATGTATGTCTCATCTTCTTAAGCGCAGAAATTTTGTCATATCTTTTCCTAATAATACCCACCCCCATCTACATCCTCTCCCCCCAACACAAGGCTGAACACACAGTAGGTGCTTTAGGAGTTGTTGTCCCAAGATGGGTCACCAAGAGCACAGGGACACTTCTCCTGACGCCGGGTGGCAGCATTGGCCAAAAGTTCTCTCAGAACTCCGAGTATAGAGCTATCAGCCAAGTAAAAATTTAAACTTTTATTTCTGGTACAAACGATAAATACTTTGCATTAAAAATCTGGGATTCAAGTTTTCCTCATACTTCATGCTCCCTCCCTGCCCCAAAACCTTACAAAAATATTTCTGCTTCGAGGGTGCAAGCCGACTCCAGCTCCCTCGGCAAAGTCCAGGTCTGCGGAAAGGCACCTGTGGTCTGTCTCAGGGTAGGGGGGCCCCCAGCTGGCCCCCGGGCAGCCTCAGAGGCCAGTAGTGAGAAGAACATGTTGAGATCCGCTGTCGGCGCTGCCCCCTCTCTGGCGCAAGGATCCGCCCCACTGTTGGGCAGTGGGAAGGTGCACAGGGGCCAGCTCCTTCTGGAGGGTGGGGCAGGGGGCTGGGCGTGGGGAGGTGGGTGTCACAGGCATCGACACCTTCCAGGGTCTAAACCTGCAAAGAGTTAAATAGAGTCACGCTGTCCTATTTTGGTTGCTTGAAAGCGAACATTTCAGGGGAGATGCAGGGGTCAAGCTTGGAGAACCCCCTTCTCCCTCCGTCCCCATGGGATTGGGAGGCTGTCTTCATGAGTTAACCCCTGCCGTGCCACACCCCTTTTCACAGTGACAAGTCTGGGGCCAGAGGCTCCGGGATTAGGAGGAAAGGAACAGCAATAAGGCCTTGGTTGAGGGTGGCCACACCCTCTGGCGGCTGGGGGAGGAGCAGTGGGCCCCCAGCAGCTGCCTCCGGGACCAGCTCTCATCCCGAGCCGGCTAGGGGTCCTCATCCCAGAGGCACAGCTGCCTCTGAGGCACGTAGAAGTTGAAGCTGTAGCTCTTCTGGCAGCTGCGGATGCCACACTTGTAGGGCGTCGGGCGGTCACGGCCATGGCAATACTTGAGCATGCAGGGGTACCAGGCCAGGCTCAGGCCGTAGCGACAGATGCAGGGCTTCCCGCGGTCCCCCACCTGCCCACAGCGAGGCAGCAACATCTGCTCTGAGGCCTTGGGCAGGGCCTTGAACACGAAGCTGTCCACACCTGGGGGAGAAGGCGGAGGTCAGGGATGGGGGAGGGGAGGGGGCGCCCTGGCATGGCCCCTTCAGGCATCCCGGCACTCCTATGGGCTAAGTGTTATCATCCCTGTTTTACAGGTGGGAAAACCGGCCCAGAGAGGTTTAACCATCTGGCTGAGGTCACACAGTAGGTAGGGGAGTCAGGACTGAATCCCAGGTCTGTCTGACTTCAGGACAGTCCTGGGAAAGGTGACCCAGAGATGGGCCAGCAGTGAGGTCCCATAGGCTGGGAAGGCAGGGACCATGCAAAGATGGGAAGCGCTCTCAAGGATCCTGGGAAGGTGTGAAGGGAAAGAGAGGAGCTGATTTCTGAGAGGTGGCAGAAGAGGTGGCAGCTGGGAATGGGCATCTTTGGGCCCCATCCAGACCCTGGTTCCTGTGCCCATGTCCGACAAAAGGTTCCATCTGTGTTTTCACTAAGGGCAGGGCTGAGGGGGGCTGTGCCTGGGCATTCCCTCCCCGGGGCCTAGCAGAGTCACAGTTCTCCACGTCCCTACCTGGAATTGGTTCCTTTCATCTGCTGACTCCTCTCAGTAAAGAGCCACACAGGCATCACTTCCTCCAGGAAGCCTTCCCTGACCAGTCCCAGCTGGGTTTAGACCTCCCATATCTTGTCATTGCTTCCCATCATATCTGAGACGATACGGCAGCAGGCAGCACCCAGCTGACCTTGCTCCAGCCAGAACCGGACGTCCTCCTGGCGGGTGTAGATGGCATCCGCGGCCTCGGCACACACGTTGCGGAGATGGGGGCTCAGCAGGCCCCCCTGGCTGAAGTTCACGGTGACGTCCATGTGCATCTGCTCCAGGCCCCGCACCTCCTCAGCCTGCCGCACTGCCCGTGGATTTTTCTGCGTGGAGGAGAAGAGCCATTCCCACCCGGCCTCAGAAGGCCCCCTGCCCACCCTTTCCCTGGTCCCTGAGAGTCAGACAAGCCCACGCCGGCCCCTCCTTGGGGCCACTGGCAGGGTGGCAGTCAAGGGGCACCCAGCCCCCCTCCAACTAGCGGAGAAACTGATACCCAGGGCGCAGTAGAGCCTTTTCAGCCAGCGGCCTCCCGGGCTGACCTCTGGGGCCTGAGGGAGAATTCTGACCCGCTGCTGTTGGGTGGCGTTGGAGGTGGGCAGGCGAAGCGAACTGTCCCAGGGTCAGTGACCTCTGGGGCCCTGTATTCTCCAACATCCAGGCAACTGAGTCACTCCGGGAAAAGCAGGTAAAAGGGAGGGGCCTCGGACAGCTCCTGCTGGGTAGTTCAGGGAACCTAAATGAGGCCCGGGGAGAAGCCTGGGGTCCAGGAAGGGACCGGGAGAAGGGCAACAGGCTGAGGGTTTCAAAGGCCGCACTGAACACTTAACATGCACTCTCCCACTTAATTCTCACCATAACCCATCTCTCAGTAAGAAAACAGGGGTTTTGAAGGCGAGGCGGTGGCCCTCGGCCTGGAGGCAGATCCGACCTGCCTCCATCATAAACGGGGAGGAGCTGAGATTAGGGGACTGGCAGAAGCTGGGAGATGGGAGTTCAGGGCAGATTAGGGATCTGGGGTTATGGGGTCAGGTTTGGCATATTTAAGGGGTTCAGGACTACAGGGTAAGAGTGGGGTGCCAGCGATCAGGTGGGAGACTGAGGCTGGGGTAGGGTCCAGGCCAGGGTCAGCTGCAGGGGAGAGGGCTCTGGGGCAGGTCCGGGGTGGGCACTCACCTGTCGGAGCTTGGCCATAGCCTCGCTGGGAATGATCTCATTGTGGTGCAGCCGGGTGGCGAAGCAGAGGGCCTGGAACTGGCTCTGCCCCTTCTCCAGCTCCCCTAGGATCAGGGCCCGGAAGATCTTCACATCCTGATGGAGAAGAGCAGAAGAATGGGAACCGGCCAGAGGGGGCGGGGCCTCCTCACCAGCCCACCCAGTGCTCAGTTCAGACCCTGCAGAGGACACAGGCCTGGACGTTGCCCTGCAATAGATGCCTCCCTCTTGCCGGCATGGAAAATTTTCTCTTTCCCGTTTAAACCTGTGACTTAAAAGAAAGAACATACCCCAGATGTTCCAAAGCCTCCTGGAAAATTCACACAGGGAACTGCTGGAAAGCTTTCCAAAACAAAATTGTTTACAAGTACAGAACGTCACCTTAAAGGAGACAGCACCCCTTTCGGCTCCTGGTTCATTCATAGCTATAGCTGATGCTTCCCCTTGGTGATACCCCCATATCACCCTGATCAGGGTGAGTGAGGGCCCCTTCAACCACCCGACTACGGCATCATGGGGGAGGGCTGCATTTTTACAAGTACAGATTCTAGAGTTTCTCTCGCTGACTTTCCCATTCAGTAGGTTTGGGGAGAATGCCCCCGGTGCTTCTGGTCAGCCAGGCTCCTAGACACCTGCATCTCAGATGGAGGTAGTGGGGTCAGGGTGGGGTTAAGGGCAAGACACAGCAGCAGCTGTTGCGGCCTTCTGGCCTGAGGGAGCTGGGCTGGCTCACCTTTCCCCTTCCCTCTCCACTTCCCCTTTCCCCTAGGGGGTTACTAATGGCATTACCAGCAGGCCAAGGGCTCTTTCCTGTCACTGATTCACTGCATGAATCAGAGAGGCTGGGGGAAGGGGGAGGGCAGAAGGAGAAGGGAGAAGGGCGGTGGGATCGGGTCCCCTTCCCAGTCTGGCTGCTGGAACCCTGGGCACCTGAGGTGTCCCTTGCTCTCACCCATCTCTGTGCCTTGGCTAACAGCTCGCGGTGAGAAGTCAGCAGGTCCCAGTCAGAAGTGGTCTGAATATGTCAAGAGCCCCCCTGCCTGGGAGGGACCCAAGCCACAACGATGGTTCTCCTCCAGGAACCCCAATAGCCCTGCACCAGCACGGAGGGTATATAGCCCTGTGCAGCTATGCATCCTTCAGTGTCCGTGCCCTGGCCTCGCCCACTGAGAGCCCCCATTCACTGAGCACTTACTGTCCATGTGCCAGAGTGAAATGCTCTGAGAACAGGGTCTGAGGGTCCCCCTTGGATTCCAGTAGAGGCAGTGAGGAGCCCAGGGTTCCACTCCAAGTCTACACTGTATTAGCCGGCATACAGGTCTATCTCCCATCTAAGCCTCATTTGTGAAATGGGGATGATGCCACTTTTTTTTTTTTTCTGGTACGTGGGCCTCTCACTGTTGTGGCCTCTCCCGTTGCAGAGCACAGGCTCCGGACGCGCAGGCTCAGTGGCTATGGCTCACGGGCCTAGCCGCTCCGCGGCATGTAGGATCTTCCCGGACCGGGGCACGAACCCGTGTCCCCTGCATCGGCAGGCGGACTCTCAACCACTGCGCCACCAGGGAAGCCCAAGGGGATGATGCCACTTTCACCTGGAGGCTTATGGTGACGACTAAATGAGTTAGTGTGGAGGGAAAGCACAGCAGAATGTCCGCCCGGAGTACGTGCTCAGCGGTGCTAACCGGGGCCACTGTCATCACTGCAGGTGACCAGCAAGTGTCCCAGGTGATCTGAAACTAGTCAGTGCTGTCCTCACACAAACCCCCATGCCCTTTGGAAGTCCTCTGACTCTACAAGGACATTTCCCTACTTCCTTTCACTGTAAATGATCTCTGGAACATTGAGGGGTGGGAGTGTCCAGGGAGATTTTCCGCCAAGATTGCAGCAAGGGGAACTGAGACCCAGCTGGTGAGAAAGGTTCCATAAGGTTCCTCATGGTCCCAGACTTAAGGGCAAGGTGAATCAGAGCTCGGATAACCTCAGCTTCCTCTCCACAGGAAATCCACTCTCGGGCCACGAGGCTGGGATCTGCTTGTCCCGCCAGCCTGGGCCATCCAATCTTCCACCCCCTCAGGTCGTTTGAGGAGAGACTGGAGGCTGGTACACTTGTGTATTTTCTGTTCTGGGCTCAGTTCCTGCCAGGTGAGACTTGATACTAGACTTTCCCTCCCGGGGCTGAGTCAGGCGGATGTCCCTGGCAGGACCCCCAGGCAGGATCCAAGTTCCACCTCCGGGGTAATTTCAGCAATGACCCTTTAAAAGAACCCATCTGGTATACTCACAGCATCTTCTCCAATACCACAGGCACGTGTCACCGCCTGTGGTCTGAGGGATGCCCCAAGTGGCCTCATTGCTTGGATATCACCCGTCTACCATTAGCAGGAGAAAGAATTTGAACTTTCAGACCAGACCAGGGGGCGAACAAAATCTGTTAGAGTATTTTCCCTGCCTCCGTATTAAACAACGTCAACAACAACAACAAAACGCTACCAAAATGGGAACTTGACTGGGTGTGAAGCGAGGGAATGAGAATCTTTTTGTTGAGATAGATTTCCTCTATATCTCCTATTTATTTGTGTAGGACAAAGCTTTATTGAAGTTTATAACTGGAAGGGACAAGTCATTGTTACCATGAGTCAAAAAGGATGTATTGTCCGGTTTAAAATCTTTATAACAAGAGGAGATAGGAACTATGATTATTACCGAGTTTGGAATGGATAACTTGCTCAAGGTCATGGGACCAAGAGGAAATGTAGTCAGAATTTTAACCCAGGCAGTCTGACTCCAAAACCCAAGCTCTCACCACCACAATGCACAGCTGCGTCCTAGATCAACGAGTTCAATTTCTTTGATGCCCAGTTAAAGAAACTAAAGCTCAGGCCCAGAGAGAAAGTGTGGTCTGCCATAGGCCACAGAGCTGGCGAGTGGCAGAGCCAGGACGAGAAGGCAGCGCCCTCTTCTAGCTGTGCCCGTCGGCGGTGGTCTGTATGTCCTCTGCAGACCTGCCCTGGGAACGTGGAGGCTCCTATTCAAGGCCCTGCGTGACTAACAGACAACAGCATCTGACGTAAACATCAGGGTCAGATGAGGCAGGATCACCCTCCTAAGCCCTCTGGCTGCCCTGCCCAGAGCCTCTTTAAACCCTGAATTCTCCAGCCTTCTTAATCCTATGTCTCCGGGAAACCATACTCCATGTGCTGAGCCCCGGGAGGGAGACAAGCAGCCCAAGCATCTGGATCTCTGGCTCCGTCATCATGACCGGTGTCCCTCCTACCTTCTACTCCCCACACATCAGACTCACTATTAAGGTTCCAGGGGCCCCTTTCCCTCCAGCACAGAGGGCAGGGCAGGGGGAGAGGTCTCCCTGCTCCAAGGAACATCTGGCCAAACGCTAAGCCCAGGCCAGATGGATGCCTGGCTCCCAGGTTCCCTGCTCGCCCGAGAGCCCCCTGGGATGGTCCACCCAGAGGTGCCCTAACCCCCAAGGCAAGACCACACAGCTGGGGAAGAGCCCATGGCAGGCTCCCCAGGCCCAGGACTCAGGCTAGGGTTCCCAAGATGGGCAGTTTCTATAAGGCTTCTTCTCCCACGAGCTCCCAGGAAACTCCAGCCCACCAGGAGCCAGGCCACCAGGAAGAAGTGGAGTGGCCAGTACTAGGGCTGAAACTGGGCCACACAGAGCATATGGCCACAGAGAGAGCATTTGCTGAAGTCCTTTGGGGGTGGTTTTAAGGTTCCCAAAGAGCACGGTAGTTAAGAGCAAAGGCTCTGGAGCCAGTGCTGGCCGCGTCCAAATCCTGGCTTTGCTGATATGAGCCCTGTAACCCTGAGGGATTTACTTAACCTCTTTGTATTGTAGTTTCCACATGTGTAAAATGAGTACAACTAACAATACCTACACCTCAAGGGATTACTGTGAGGAAAAATGAGTGAAAGGTCTCAGAACAGAGTGGGCGGGATTCCTTAAGTTTCTCTACTATTGCTGCAATCCCTGGCCTTGCTCCAGCTGTGATCTACTCCAGACCTGTAGAGGCAGGACAAAAAATTTTTCTCCCAGAGATGTACCTGAGGCCCAGAGAAGTCAGGTGGCTGCTGGAGCTTGCAGGTAATCAGCAAATCTGTGGGAGAGCACTGATTACATAGGGCAGAGCCTTCACAGGCACCAGGGAGGGGCAGGGGACTGGGCATGACCAAGGCCAAGGCTCCTGTCTTTAAGGGGCTCATAGGAGAGGCTGACCTACAACTGACGTAGCGCACTATTATAAGGCCTAGGGTGAGGTTTATGCAAAATGCTATAGGGCAAAGGATGGAGGAGGGAGCGTTTTTTGTCCCCTTAGGGATGGGCCTGGGAGGGGTGGAGGGAGGGAAGGCTTCCTAGAGCGAAGGACATTTCAGTGGTTCTGGACAGTCAAAGGATGGGTGGCTTTCTAGCAAAGAGAGAGGCATGTACAGAAGATGGGAAGGTGGGAAGGTACCAAGGCCTCTTAATGCCCCCACCCCATCCCTCCCTCCATGCTACTGTCTCACGATCTGGCCCAGTGCCCTTCCAAGGCTCCTTTTGTCCTCACCATAAAATGTACCCCACAGAGGCTGGCATCCAGATCTTTGCTGACAGCTCTGAGCATTGAACCAAAGAGGTGGCGGTTCCCAGAATGAGCGAGGCCATGAGCTGATGCCTCTGCCAGGGATGAGCTGTCCCCTTCTGCCCATCATCCTTCAGGACTCAGTTCAAATGCATCCATCACCCCTGCCCTCACCAACCCTCCAGCAGAGTTGGCCAGGCCCAACCCCTAGCCTCCAGAGCACGAATCCCACTGTGTCCGCAATGATCTCTTTCCTTCCAGACTCAACCCCTTGAGGCTGGGAGAGTATCTTATTTGCAGTGTATCCCCGCCCCCTGAATACAGCAGGCGCTCAGTACCTATCTGGAAATGAATAAATGAAGCACTGAGTGGGCAAACAAGAGCAGGCCAGGGTGCTGAGGAAAGTGAGGGGGGTACCGGGGAGGGGAGGGCTGAGTGTGGAAGGAGGAGGCTGGCCGGCAGGAGGGCAGGGCACAGTGTCCGAGAGCCCAGCCAAAGAAGTCTGAGCTTCATCTAGCAGATCACTGGGCGTCATGGCTGGGTTTTGAGCCAGGGTAGGACATGAATGGATCTCTGGCTTAGAGCTGAATCAGAAACTTGAGCTGTGCTGGGCCAGCGCGCATCTGACCTAAACGCCTCGGCAGAGGCCCCGTCCTCATGCGGCGTCTTCTGCCTGGGCAACAAGTGCCCCAGCCCCAGACAGGGCTCCGCTTATTTATGCAGTATCCTCAGAGTCTGGCCCAGAGCTGAGAGAATGGACCAGTGCTCTGGGGCCTCCATCAACCCCCTCGCCTCCAAAAAGAAGACGGCTCTTTCTTCTTGGGCTTCCTTGTAACTGGGCTTCTGCAGGCTGGTCGTCCTACAGCTGTAATTTGGGCTTCTAGAAGATTTAGGGGATCATTTAGTTCATGCTCCAGTGAGGTTCCAGCAGGGGACGTGACCTTCAAGGTCACACAGCTGCAGAGCCAGGCCCAGGAGCCCAGATCTCCTGACTCAATCCAGTGATCCTTCTGCTCTTCCGAGCTCCCCCTGCCCCGAGCCCCTTCCTAAATATTCTATTCTTCTTTGCGTCCACTCCCAGCCACGCTGCCAGAGATCCACTGTATCTCACAGAGAGAAGGCTGTTCTGGGAAAAGCAGGGGGCAGCTCTCTGCACTTCCAAGAGCAGACAGTCCGTGCCAGGCCTCTGCTGCTGCCTTCCTGGGGAGAAGCTCCAGGGAAACCTCAGTGTTGGGGACGGGCGGCAACCCCACAGACGGAGCCCACCGGAGCGCTGATGACTGTGATGCGGTCATATCAGCCCAACTGCCGGCTTCCAGCCTTAGATAAGACTGAAAGGGGGAAACGAACTTCTCTCTTGCTTCGGCTGCTGTGGGGTTTTATGTTACTCGCAGCCGAGTCAAATCGTAACTGTATGCACAGACAGACACTTGCTTTCCCCCATTCATGGGTCCCGTGGCCATAATCTTTCACCCAGATGTGCTGATTCTCCCACCATCTCCTACCCCTCACCCAGCGGCACCCAGGCCCCCCAGGCCCCTCCCGCCAGGGCCCACGCTGTGGCTCGGCTGTACCGTCCCTTCTCCCTCACACCGTTGCTCCTATGAGCACGTTTCCTCCCTCACAGCCTCTCCCGGGGGCCTCCCCACCTCCCCCTTTCTCTCAGTCACACGTGGCAGCCCTCACAGATTGTCTCACAGGCCCACCTCCTTCCGACAGTCTCTCCCACACCCTCCCTCCCTCCTTGAATTCCCCCAAAGTCTCACACGCCATGTCTCACACCCCATCTCACACACAAGCCTCTGCACACATGCTGTTACACTCCCCTGCCTTGCACACCCCCTCGTGGGCATCCTCTCCTACGTTCGTTCGCTGCCCCAGCCTCAGCCTGGCCGACCTCCCCTCCTCCTCTGCCTTCCCGTCACCCTCCCAGGGGCCTTCCTCAGACCCCAGTGGGGAGCGGTGGCGGGGGCTGTCCTGTCTCAGACCTTGCTGTCAGCCCAGCCTCGCACCACAGGGGACCTGAAAACTAAGAGGGCCTGGTGGCGGAGCTGCCCTTCCCTCAAAGCCCCACTCCCAGCCCACCTCTGTGCCACGGTGGCTGCACAGTCCAGGCTGAAGGCCACCTCTCCAGGGTCTCCACAAAGCACCAACTCCCCTTTCCTCTTTGCCCTTGGACGGCTGATGCTGTCTCCTGGGAGTTTCCTCTACCATCTTGGTCTCCTTCCCGTCGTCACACCGGACTGTGTGATTCTGAGGCCCGGGCTGAGCCAACCCAAGTATTTATGGCACTGGGGCTGCTTTATGGCTAGAGAGGAGCGAACTTCACTGCACTGGGGAGGTGAGGGGTCGCCCTGGAGGGGCAGCCAGGAACCAACGCCCTCTTCTCCCCATGCTGGCTGCCCCGGGGCACACTCAGGGGCACCTTGGCCCCTCTGCCCTGTCTCTCCAAGCAGGTACAGAGGCGAATGGACTCAACCCAAAGCCAGGCCAAGCACATTCCCTGGCCGGTGCCCAGGACATAGGCCGCCCCCATTACGAGATGCCTGCAGACCCTCAGGGCTAGGCCTGGACAGAGGCTTCTTGTTACGGGACATCAGTGCCACCACCAGCTGGGGGCAGTGCCGCCTGCCCCCTCCCAGTGCTCTGTCAGCCAAATCCCAGAGGTTGCCAGTGTCCCGACTGCCCCTGGAACAATGTGTGGCTGTATGTGGATCAACTGCGCCCCAATGTCCTGCTGACTCAGGGCTCCCGAGGTGGGGCGCCACGCTTCCCTCTCACCTGCATTCCCAGCCCCAGCCCCGCCCCCAGCCCTTCGTGGGAACCTCGGGGGCAGCCACTTCAACGCTTGCCAGCTGAAAGGACGGGAATCCTAATAATGCTTTGGTCCCCAGAGCAGGAACCATCTGCTTAACGGCCTGAGGAAGCAGGGCTGGGGCCCCGGCTAGAACTGCTATTTCTCTTCTTACGTGCCCTCGGTGGCCTCTGCTTCGCTGAGGCCTCTTACTCACTTCTCACAACACGCCTGCAAGCATCACACTGTGTTTGTGTCATGTCTGAACCTGGGGCTCAGAGAGGTTAAGTGATTTGTCAAGTCACACAGCTGGGAAAGGGCAGAAAAATGTATAGTGAGTGCTCAGTAGTATCTGTGAGATGTTTTAAAAATGGTCCCCTCACCCCCACCCCCCATCTCTCCAGAGGCCATGGCGGGAGGGAAACGGGGAGTGTCTCAGGCGCAGTGAAGGGCTCAAAACTTAAAATTCGTGGGAGGGGTGGGGTGGGGGAATTGTGATGAGCCTGGGGGAGGGGCGCAGCCCAAATCTGTACAGAGGAGGTTTTCTCTGTAGATTTGTTCCTCTGCACCAAGGCTTTTTTCAGTCTCCTCCTTCCCTCTCCTCTCCCCCATTCAGGTTTCTTCAGCCTTCTAGAAGGAGCCCACTTATATGCCATAGTAGCACAGGCAGTCAGAATATAGTGGAAGGCCCCCCGGGTCCCAATCTTGGATCATTAGCTATTGATCTCGTCCAAGTCACTTCATAGCTCTGAGCCTGTTTGCACATCTGCAAAATGGAAGCAATACCTGCGGCATGATGTAGCGGTGAGGATCGAATGAGGCCAGGTGTGTGAAAGCAACTCAGTGTGTGATCTGACAGCTCAGATACATGTGATTCTTACCTCAAAGCTGGTCTCTGTTGTTCCACCATCACCACCTCTGCGTACCTTGGGAGGCCTCGTAGGAAGAACCTCACTTCTGCCTCTCCCCGTCATCCCAACAGGCCACTTACTTGACCCAGGTGGCAGTCCTCACTGCCTGACCCGGGATCTTTTGCCAGGACTCCATCTGGACATAGGCATTCGGCGGGTGGGAGATGCTTGCCAGACTCCAGGAGCTGGGCTGAACCTCGGGGCAGGGCTGCTGATCCCTGATGCGGGGAGGAATTCCTCAGACATGGCAGAGGGACTGCTGTTAGACCGGAGGGTTCCATGGACACAAGCCGGATCATTCTTTCTGGTGACTTCTCGTGAACTGCCAGGGTGGGGAAATACCCTGGATACCAAAAAACTCTGGGCCTCTCCTGTAAGCACCTCTACTGCCCTCTGTTCCCCCAAAAGACATCCTCTCCGACAAATACCCCTACTACAAATCACCAAACTGCAGGGACCGAACACAGGCAGGGTAGGGGGAGACTGGACTCTAAAAGCTTGTCCTGCCTGACAAGCCCATGATGTGATATCGCGTTAGAATAAACAGCCTCAGGCAGCAACATGGCCATTTGCACATTCCACATCTTTGCTGACTATCTCTCACAGGCTGAAGCTGCTCCCCCCACCAAGGCGGGGAGCCCCAGGGCAGGGACGCTGGTGCTCTCTGGACCATCGGGGCCCAGAGCAGGACGCAAGTTTCCAATCTCTCTGGGTCCCTCAGAGTGACCTCAAGCTCACTCACCCTGTTATATGGCTCCCCTTATCTTGGCGCCAGCCCGAGGCCCCTCTTGACCCCCTCCCTCTACACACTTGGATGTGGCTCCTTCCTCCCGTTGCAGCCATGACCCCCCCCAACCCCCACGCAGCTGCTCATGACTTTGTCTTATCTTTCAGCCCCACCCTCCCCGTCCAGTCAGCACCAAACCGCTTGAGCATGACTCATCCCCTCCCACAGCTTTTAGACACTCACAGTGGGAGACAGAGGGGAAAGAGATACTTGGATGGGCACAGCAGCCTGGGGGACGGGGACCAACAGGGCTGTCAGACCAAAAGCCGGGATGGTGCCATGCCCGCTATTAATATGCCCAGTAAGTCTGTACATCCGGGTATAATAACATACGTAGGCTCTGGATTCTCAAGAAGAGCACTGCTTGTTGACAGTGTGTGATGAATTTTAGTTCCTGCACTGAGGGCACGGAGAATTAAGCCCAATATGCTGTTGAAACACATTAGGGACTATTGCGGGTAGAATGACAGGTTTCAACGAAGTGACTGAGTTTGGGATCTACCTTCATTTAACAGTCTAACCTGAAACCCCCTGCAAGCCCCTTCTTCCCTGGAGCAGCTATGCCAATGCTTCCCAAACTTTGCTGCTCATTGGGATCACCAGGGGTTCTTTAAAATTCTGGCTGCCTGGTTCCTAGCCTCAGACAGTCGGACTTAACCAGTCTGGAGTACAGCCTAGGCTTCGGGGTTTTCTAAAGCTCCCCAGGCGATTCAGATGTGCAGTGACGTCTGGGAGTCGCTGAGCTCTGGCACTTCTGAGAGCTGCAGCCTGACCTGCCTGACGGGCAGCAGCCTGTGGGCAGGGCTTACAGTAACTCACGATGGTGATTCGGTAGCTCCAGGCTGCTTGTGGAGTTCGTCATCCTTGCCCGGGCTCCAGGCTACATACGTGTCCTAGAGCAGCTTGATTACTGTTACAGCTTTACTGGCTTTAGGTCCAGTGCGGCAGTGTGGGGAGGGCCAGGCCATGTTAGAGACCCATCCCAGCAGAGGCAAACAGGGAGGGTGGAAGGGGAGGGGGGGTGGGTTGTGTGTGTGTGGGGGGGTGTGGGTGTGGGTGTGTGGTGAGATCATCCAGACAGAGGGCTGCACTGCATCCAGCACAAGGGGCCTCGCTGCTGCCCTGAGTAGACTGACAGGACAGGGATGGCTGCTCCCTGCTAGGGGGCTGGCCAGCAAGTTTGGAGTGTGATGGTTAACTTGATGTTTCCACTTCACTGGGCTAAGAGATGCCCACATAGGTGGCACAACATTATTTCTGAGTGTGTCTGTGAGGCTGTCTCGGAAAGATATTAGCATTTGAAGTAGTAGGCTGAGTAGAAGGTGGCCCTCACCAGGGTGGGTGGGCATCATTCAATCTGTTGAGGGTGTGAATAGAACAAAAAAGGTGGAGGAAGGGCAAATTTGCTCTCTCTGTGTGAGCTGGACATCCATCTTCTCCTTCCCTCAGACATCAATGCACTTGGTTCTCAGGCCTGTGGACTTAGACTGGGACTACATGGGCTTTCTTGGGCCTCCAGCTTACAGACAGCAGACCGCGGGACTCAGCCTCCATAACCGTATGAGCCAACCCCTCATAATAAAATCTCTTTCTGTAGGTCTGTATTTCTACCCTATTATTTCTGTTTTTCGGGAGAACTCTGACTAATAAAGGGAGCTTCAAAGAGAATCTTATGATGAAGGATTAAGGCTCTTCCAGGCTCAGTGCTGACCTTCCGTGTGACTTTGGGTCGGTCATTCAACCCCTTTGCACCCAGGCTTAGCAGGGAAGGTCCATGTTGAGATGCGATGTGAACCATGATCATGAAAGTTACTGGCTTCTACTTCTGGAGCACTGAGTACAGCAGCTGACACACAGTGAGTATTTCATATGCATTGCCCTGTTTAGTTCTCACAATGGCCATGGGATCGGTACCATTATTATCCCCATTTTACAGATGAAGAAATGAAGGCTTGGACAGATCAGGTAGCTTGCCCAGGGTTAAACCAGATCTGTCTCATTTCAGTCTGGACTGTCTCCCAAATGTGCAAAATGGCCAACGTCACTATTCCCAAGTGGACTAGGGACTGTTTCCAAACCACCCCAAATGGATTTGGTACATGAAACAAAAGAAACACCACATCCAGGACTTTTTCCTACAGGAAAAGTCATTACTTCTAGATAGAAGCTTCTCGTGGAAAGCTGCCAGAGATCTTGAGGACTGGGCGGGCAACAAGAGAGGTGACCCACCCCAGAAGGATCCCGTATAAAAGCTGCTCTGGCCAATGGAGACAGTGGACTGGGGTGGAGATAAACCCCACTCCCAGCCTTCCCCAACTCCACCCTGCTCCAGGCCATCTGAGAAACCCAGAGTTAGAGGGGACCTTGGAAAGCTGGTTCCCTTTCCATACTTTCCACTCCCAGTTCCCTCCCTTGCTGATGAAACTGGAGATGCCAGGGGTGGGTGTGAAATGCCAGCTTCTGGGTCAGAGGCTAACCTGAAAAGCACACTCTGGAAACCTGGGTGGTGGTTTGGACCGCTGTGGGGATTAAAATGTGGCTCTTAATGCCATTTGCAGCATGGATGGACCTACAGATTGTCAGACTGAGTGAAGTAAGTCAGAGAAAGAGAAATAATGCTTGTATGCGGAATCTAAAAAAAAAATGCTGTAAGTGAACTTATTTAGAAAACAGAAACAGACTCACAGACTTAAAGAAGGAACTTACGGTTACCAGGGGGTAAGGTTTGGGGGGAGGGATAGTTAGGGAGTTTGGGATTGACATGTACACACTGCTATATTTAAAATAACTAACAAGGAAAAAATAAAATAATAAAAAAATAGCAAAAATGAGGCTCTTACAATCAGCTCTGAATCGATTCTCTAACTGGGCAGTCAGCCCCCTACTCCACCCTCAGCCCCAATCCCCAGGCCTTCACCCCACTGCCACCCCGCCTCTCCCCTCCCCTCACCCTCAGGGTAGAGCAATAAAATCTTTCAGGCTGCAGCTAGAGGCTATAAAAGCTGAGCTCTACCCCTTGACTCTTTCAACCGGTGTCCTAGCCACAGCCTTGGCTGCCAGAGAGGTGCCAGGGTCGGGGAAGTCTCTCTAGGGTTTCAGCACAGCCACAGAACAATGCGCAGTGGGCAGGAAGGTGGGAGACTCATAGGCTGGCCTGAGGCTCACTCACAAGGACAAAGAGCTTCAGTGGAAGGTCAGAAGGGAAGATTAGATCCCTGTCTCCTGGGGAGGGTCCAGCCACTATTTGGGTTTTCTAAGAAAAGAAGAGACTTGACAAAATTCCCCTGGAGTTTAAGTGGGGACTCTGGGGGTGTTCTGGCCCTGTCAGCTTCCCTCTCTCCACACACAAACTCACCTGCCCCTACCTGAATTGAGAACCTAGCTTGGGCCTGCTGAGTGAGGGAGGGTCGCAAAGTCCTCCCCATTGTGACACTCAACCGCCCCTCCCCCAACAACCTGCCACCCGCCCGCCACTGGTCTCCCTACATCCCTTGTCAGTGAAAACTCAGTAGTCCAGGGACAGATCGGGCTGTCAAGCCCCACCTCCACCGTCCACAGAATCACCACCCACCCACCTGGTACTATCTTCCGGTGATTCTGCTGGGTCCCTAGCTGACACTCCAAACTCTACCCTCTCTCTGCCACCCCAGCTCCCAGTCTCTAAGAGGAAGGAGAGAGAGATGGCTCAGGCAACAGTCCCACCGCCCTGGGCTTCCCCAGCTGCTGCCTATGCCGTGGGCCTCACCTCTCCACTCCCCCAGAGACAGAGCCTCACAGGGCCTCTTTATCAGGAGAGGGACTCGGGGAGGGGACTTTAGGTGATCAGGAGACTCCCTTTGTGTACCTACACCTCACCCACCTTCCTCCCCTCCAGGATTCCTGCTGCTGGGTCACCGTTAGTCACTCACCGCCCTTCCAGGCCCACTTCCTGATAAGCCCAGCACCTCCACTCTCTACCCCAGCCCCAATCCTGGGGGGCCAGGCCCACCTACTGGTTCCCTCTACCACACACACACACACACACACACACACGCACACACACACACTCAGGAGAGGCTGTCTCTACCCACTTCCCCACAATCTAGGCCAAAACTGGGGGTTGGCCAGCCCTCCTGCCAAGCAGGGTGAGAGGTGGCACCTCTCCCATAGCCTGGGGACCTCATCTGGGGCCTCTCCCCAGGTCTTCTGCTACAAGTTTCCCAGACTTTTGGACCAAAGAGGAGAAGTGGCTTGGGAGGGACATGGGACAAGCAGCTCTTCCCAGGAACCCCCTCCCCCAGCCCAGGAAAGTGAAACAAGGAGAAGTGGTACATAGCCTCCAAGATGTCAGGGCTGGGAGGCCTGGCGCCACCGGCTTGCTCTGTACAGAGGTGAGAAAGGAGGCCCGGAGAAGGAAAGAGCTTGCCCTAGGTCACACAGCGAGAACCCAGGACCTCTGATGCCTGGCCCAGGATTTTTCCCTGATAGAGCCTGAGAAAATGACTCCAAAAAGGGAGACGGGGTTACTAACATTGACTCCCTTGAAGTAAGGTCTGCACCTAGAGGGCTCTCGGAGAGTGGAGAGTTGAAAGACGAAGTGGGGAGCTGGTCTGGTGGCCTGGGCACCCAGAGAGAAGTGAAAGTCTGGAGGGGAGAATCGGAAAGGCAGCAGAGCAGTTCGTGGGGGAGAATGAAGGGCCGGGTCTAGGCGCTGGGGAACAGGGCAAAGAGGTGTGGATAAGAGCCCGGCGTGACCTTGGCTATGTCGCGTCCTTCTCCTGGCCCAGTCTTCCGTCTGCTGGCCTCGGTGCGACTGGGACCCCGGAGCGCTCAGGCACGCAGGTCCCCCCGGGGCGAGCGAGGGTGCCTCACCTTCTTGAAGTCGGCGGTGAAGGAGATGAGGGTGCCGTCGGGCTTGCGCAGCTCCAGGCTGATGCTGTCGGCGTCGCTGTCCGCCTGCAGGCTCTCCTCGGTCACCTGGCCGTCGGGCAGCCGCACGCGGACCCGCAGCTCAGACGGCGCGCCAGCCCCGGTCCCCGCGCCCTCGCCGCGCGGCGCCCCCAGCAGCTGCATAAGCACCGGCAGCAGCAGGAGCAGCAGCGCAGGGGACGCCGGGGGGACCCCGCCGCGGCCGGGTGGGCGCATCCCCGGGGACCGCCGCCGCCCTCGCGGTCCCGGCGCGCCGCGGGCGGGCGGGGAGCGGCTCGGCCAAACTTCGCCCTAACTTGGAGGCTAGTTCGCGGCGCCGGGGCGCGGCTCCCCGAGGGGCTCTGCCGAGGGGCGCCCGCGACGCGGCGCCGACGCACGTGGGCTGCGCTCCGTCGCGCGTCCCCCGGCGGCTCCGAGGCGGACACCGCGCTCCCAGGGCCCGTCTGCCCCCTCGGCCCAGTGCCTTGGCTCCCACGGCCCCCGACTCCGGCGCTCCGAGACTCTGTTTTGCACTTTTCATTCAATCCCACCCCCCCGTCACTTCCTTCAGAAAACAGAAACCACCAGGACCTGCCTTAAAGAGACCGCGCACCTCTCGGCCCTTAAAGGGCCCGCGGAGGCTCCCCGCGCTCGGCGGCGGCCGCGGACGGGGACGGCGCGGGCCGAGGGGACCGGTGCTAGGCGGCCTTGTGGGAACAGGGCTTTCTCAATCGCCCTCCCTCCCCGCCGCGCCCGGCAGCGACCGGGCTGGCCCAGGAGTTGACTCTCCCAGCAGGGGCGGGACGGGTGACTCTTCCCCCGCCTCCCTTTTTTTGGCTTGTTGTTGTGCCACGTGGATGAAAGAATCGGGCTTGGTGTTCTAGGGGTTTTGTTTGGTCTTTTAGTTTCTCTGACGCAGCGAATTTCTACAAAGCTTCTGCAAAATCAGACCTCGCCTCGCATTCAGCCTTTTGACTGCCCTGGGTCGGGAGAGAGGGGCTGGGGTTCTGCTGGCGCTGACATCCGTCAGGAGAAGTCTTAATCAGTCGGGGCACCTCTCTGACGTGGTGGCCCTGAAAGCGCCCGCATTCTGTGAACCCCTGTGCAGTTTCTTTTCTGTCTCGTTGCCCTCACTTTCCCCATTCACGACCTTTCCCCAGTCCTGCCCACCTCCCCAGACCCCCATTCTCTCTCCCAGTAATAGGCCAAGCAGATTCAGGGAAATGTTACATTCCAGGCCACTCTGGAGAATGTCTGGGGATTCAAGATGCTCTTGACCATCAGAGGCTGTCCCACAAGCCCCAAGAAAGTAAGACTGCCCTGCCATGCACCCCAACAATGAACTGGGCGAAGGCAGGAGGGATCTGGATTCCTGCTTTCTCTGATTAACTGTGTGCTTTAGACACATTTTAAAAATTCTTCGGGCCTAGGTGTCCCCCTGGGTATAGTGGGAGTTGCTGAGACGTACAAAGTCCTGCCAATCCCGGAAGAGACTAACCTCAGAACCTGGGCTTCCTTGATGTCCATTTCACTTCTGTTTATTCTAGGGCCCCCTATTCTTTCCAAGATCTTGATCACGGATGGTGAATACCCTCCTCTGCTCTGCAGCCTCCTTCCCTTCTAGGTTTTCCCCAGCCCAGGGTTCTTATTAGTACCGAAGATGACAACAGGTACTCCGGCACCCAGGGACCTTGAAGACACCAGCAGACCAGATGCCCTTAGACTGCAGGGTGGGGCCCAGAACCCACCTCCTTCCTGCTAACCCAGGGCTCTTCTTACTACACTTTGCTACCTGAATTGAAGACGGAAATCGATTCAAGAGGTTATCTCACTTGATGTTTTTCAAATTTGCCTTATCAAAAGAATCACCTAGGTGCTTGTTAAAAACACAGCTACCAAACACAGATAGCTGGATTCCTAAATCTAGTCAATCAGACTCCTTAGGAAAAAGAACTGAAAATTTGCATTTTAAACAAACGCCCAGTGATGCTTGATATCGGGGATGGATAGCTGGTACTTGACAGCCGGTTAAGCTTAGAGGATCTAAAACAAACAGCATCTTTCCTGGGGAAACATCCTGGTCCCAGAGGAGTTTATCTCTCCATTAGGGAGATAAGGCAGGCAGTCAGAGAACAGTGGATTAGCATAAAGACTGCTCCCCTAGGGCTTCCCACTCTGAGCTGGCATGGCTGGAGAGGTGCCCAGGGTCTCAAAACTGGCCTCCTGCCTGACAGGACGCTCATCCCAATCCAGCCTTAGAGATAGGTCTTCTCACGTGAGTCATTAGGGCCTCACCCACATTTCCTAACTCTCTCTGTTTCAGATCCTGTCCCCCATCCATCATCAACTCTGCCCCCAGCCATATTCCTAGGCCCCTTCCTCTTCGCCCCAATGAGATCCCAGAAGAAGTAAACAAAGAAGCCCTGTGTTTGGTTTCTTTTCTAGGTGTAGGTTGTCTTTGTCTCTATTCAAATTCTGGGTTTGGAAACAAGGGTAGAAGACCTCATCTCTTCCTACCACCTCTTACCCATAATCAATGTCCTTGTTGAGTTCAACCACAGATCAAACTAGATTTTTCTTTTAGGATAGAGAATTTGTAGTCTCACTCCACTATGTAAGCCCTCCCTCTGTCCCTCTCCTTCCTTTTGATTTTACCTGACCAACTCTTCAAGATCCAGGACAAAACTTGAGTTTCCCAGGGAGACTTTCTCAGCTACTGACCTACAGCTCTGCACTATTCTCTCCCGGCTCTGAACTCCAGCAATAACAATTGTCGTAGCAGCTACCATTCACTGTGTTCTTATTATGTCCACGTTCTGTGGCAAGCACTTTACATGTATCATCTTATTTAATTTTTGTGGCAACCCTCCAAAATATGTTCTATTCTTAGCCGCCTTTTACTGACTAGGAAACCGAGGCTTCCAGAAGTCACACAAGTAGGGGAGCCGGCAGGGATTCAAACACGAGGCCGCCTGACCACAAACCCCTTGCTTTTAACCACAATAGCATCTGCCTGCCTATGGCCCTTGCTTTCTTCCACCCCATTCGGACATGCATCCTGTGTTATCTTCTTCTGTAATCTAATGGTTCCAAGTGTGGCAATCTTGTCCCCCAGTGAGGCTGTCAGTTCAAACAGGACAGCTCTGTGCTGGGAACAGAGACTGCTTCCCTTAAACCAGCCAGGCATAGAAGCATCTATTCATCTTACACGTAAAGGCCCTCAGAGGAAGAGCTCTAACAAGCCCAATTACTCTGAGTACAACCAAACAGCCCTCATTGTCAGAACATTCTTAATGCCTAATCTCAAGCCCTCTGCCACACCATAAACCAATTTCCTTCCTTTCTGATCCCTAGTCCTAGGAAAGCAGTTGTGAGTCGTGGTTCAAAGCAAGGGCGTCAATCCTGGAGCTTGGCCACTCAGGAGCTGTGTGATTCAGGGAGCCTGTTTCTTCATCTGTAAAATGGGTGCATAAATGCTTGCCTCGCTGGGTTGTTTTAAAAATTAAATGAAACATTATGTACAAAACACTTCACAACGTGTTTGGCATATAGTAGAGGCCCAAGAAATGGTGGCTATTATTATTTTAAACTGTTTACTCACTCCTCTTATATCAACTATTAAGTCCCCGTTTGACCTACACGGGGTCCCCCCTCCCCGGCCCACACTCCACGCACAGGCACAACTCCCTCCGGAATACTTTTTCTATTTATTCTCTTTAGGTCTTCCAGTTTATGCTACCGAGACCACTGAAACTGGGAAGTGGGCAGCAACACCTGGGCAAGCACCTCCCCTTTGCTTTTCGATCTTAGGGTGCCTCAATTTGGCAGGAAGAGAAATGCCATGCCATCTCCCGATCCCTGTCCAAGAAAACAGGTGCTGACGGAGCCCTGCAGAAGGCTGAAAGGGAAACTGAACCAGTGACCTCTATCTGGAGATGGGGAGAATGCGATAGGGAGCTTGACTTTGCAACAGTGGTGGGATTTTTCTTTTAATTTCTTTCTGTGGCTGGCGTTCGGGTTGGGTTATGGTGCAGTTGCTCGGTGCTGGGCACTTGCCGATGGGACTGGTCATTCGTGCTTTGAGTCTGAGAGCGACCTGGGGATGGGGTGAGGTGCTCGCCTCTACCTCTCAAGGCCACTGCAAAGCTCCAGTCACTGCTCTGCCCAAGCAGAAGTGCAAATTAGTTTTACAGCATCACACAGCTACTTGGTTACATAAATCCAAGGGCATGGTGGGAAAGTGAACTGGAGAGGCAGCGGCCAGGATAGAGAGCGGGAAGGGCAGTGGGGCCAGGACTGCTGGGTGAGCAGCCATTCTCCCCAGGCAGAAAATCGGGCTGAGGGGAAGTTTAGATGAAGTTGGGCTGAGTCAGTGACCTTTAGGAAGGAAAAGGAAGCCTGAATGATCGGAACTGCCAGAGAAGGTACATCTCAGCTCATCGATTCTAGACCAGGGACCCTTGGAGTTCTCAAACATAACCATCTTCTTCTCCATGCTAGTTCTTTCCGGGGGCCTTTCTTACTCTCCTATCTGGATACTCAACCATCCAGTCAGTCAGCCCGTCAGTCATCTAGTTACATACTCTGCTAGATGCTGTGGTCACAGCGGTGGAACAAAGCAGATGCAGCATTTCCTTATCCTGAGATGGAACCTCCAGCTGCAAGGCAACTAGACATTAAAAAAAGAAGTGCAGAAACAAATATTTAAATTATAATTGTAACTGGTACTGTGGAGAACTAGAGGAGACTCTAGCTTAGACCCACAATGTCTAGGTTGACTTAAAAGATGAATCAGGATTGATACGCAAAGATGATATTCCAGGCAAAGGGAATGGCTTAGGTATGGGCCTGAGCCTGGTGGGCTTCCCAGAAACTTTACCAAGTGCCTGAATTGAGATGAGGGGAGGAGAGCTGCTGGAAATAATGCGGGGCCTTGCAGGCAATGTTAGGATGTGAGTATAGTTTTGTTTTGTTTTCCTAAGAACAGGGGGGCAGTCACTGAAAGGTATTATATAAGGGAGTGACATGAGCAGACTTGTATTTTGAAAAGGTCACCGTGGAAGTGGATTGCAGCAGTCCAGAGGAGAGGTCATGGTGGCTTGGACCACGGTGGCGGCAGCAGGTGAGAGAGGTGTTGGACTTCAGCTGCATTTTGGAACTAGAATTTGGAAATAGGATTTGATGTTTCTTTGGACTTGGGGTGAGGGAGAGGGAGGGTCAAGGCCATTTGGCTTGGGCCATTGGGCAGCACCATGCATGGAGATTGGGAAGCCTGGGGAAGAAGCCCTTACATTACTTTTTTGGTAGCTTTTCTGGCACTTTTCACCCTTTGCCTTTTGTTTTAATGATTCCACAGCATTTGTTCTTGAACCAAAAGGTAAAAAAGAACTGAGGGGGAATTCCCTAGTGGTTAGGGCTCCGAGCTTCCACTGCAGGGCCACAGGTTCGATCCCTGGTTGGGGAACTAAGATCCTGCATGCCCTGCAGTGCGCCCCACCCCCCCAACAAAATAAATAAATAAATAAAAGAACTGAGGCCCGCTATTAGTGGCTCTGCTCAGATTAGAAGCCAGCTTTAGCCTCCTCTGTGATGCCACACAGGGTTTCCCTTTCATGGCTGGGGCAGGGTGTACTGGCTCATCTTCGTATTCCCCTTGAGCCCAGCATAACACCTTGTGCACAGAGGGTTTCAATAATGAGGTTTTCTACAGCCCTGTGTACCTGGCACTGTGCCGTGCAGTGAGGACCTGAGGCATAGTCCTTGCTCTCAAGAATCTCACTGGTCAGGTGAGAACAGGGCCCACTCGGGTAGCAGGCTGGGCCACGTCATCAAAACGGAAGCCCTCGGGCCATCTGCAGAGGCCAGCACTGCTCCCTACTGCTGGAAAGCACAGATGGAGGGAGATACAGATGTGTGTCCCTGAGGGCATCCTGTCCCCTCACGCACCAGTAACTCCATCACCATGGGGCACCCTTGGAGACCTTGCAGAAGAGGGGCCTTGCTTCTGCTCTGCGGAGCCACACCTTCAGCTCCAGCAGAGATCTTAAGCAATAAACCTGCAGCAAAATGAGGGGACCTGGCAGGGTGTATGCCTTGCGTTTATTACATTTTTCATGGGTACATATCCTTTTCTTTATGCAAAGCCCTGAGGAAGTTTATTACTAAAAAATGGAGAGACTTCCCTGGTGGCGTGGTGTTTAAGAATCTGCCTGCCAATGCAGGGGACACGGGTTCGATCTCTGGTCTGGGAAGACCCCACATGCCGCGGAGCAACTAAGCCCATGCACCACAACTACTGAGCCTGCGCTCTAGAGCCACGAGCCACAACTACTGAAGCCCACGCGCCTAAAGCCCGTGCTCTGCAACAAGAGAAGCCGCCGCAATGAGAAGCCCGCGCACCGCAACGAAGAGTAGCCCCCGCTCGCTGCAGCTAGAGAAAGCCCGTGCACAGCAACAAAGACCCAACGCAGCCAAAAATAAATAAGTAAATACATTTATTTTTTAAAAATTAGAAAACTCAGATTTTTAGCCAGGTTTTTACTGCTTTTACAAAATGAATGTACCTGTTATGGCTCTGGGTGAGATCCTGCTTCTCATCAGGGAGCTGAGTATGAGTGAGCTGGGCCTGGACAGGGGCCGTATCTGCCCAGAGTCATCAGCTTTCCCATCACAGGTGCTGCTCAGGGTCTATAGCATCTGTTTCTCTGGCTCTGATTAGATTGAAAGAGGGAAGGTCAGGTCCTAGCTGGGGCCAGAAGGGTGGGGAGGATCACATCTCTTCCTTACATAATGGAATAAAGAACATCCTCCTTCCCCAAACTGGGGATCTCAGAACCACCATCAGTGTCATGACTTTATTTATTTATTTATTTTTTTGCGGTACGCGGGCCTCTCACTGTTATGGCCTCTCCCGTTGTGGAGCACATGCTCTGGACGCGCAGGCTCAGCAGCCGTGGCTCACGGGCTCAGCCGCCCCGCGGCATGTGGGATCTTCCCGGACCGAGGCACGAACCCGTGTCTCCTGCATCGGCAGGCGGACTCTCAACCACTGTGCCACCAGGGGAGCCCTGTGTCATGACTTTTTAAAAGAGGTTTATTTTATTTTTCTGAACAAATGGAAAAATACACCATGGCCAAACAATATGATAACAATACATACATTTAGTGCACTTTCAATTTTCTCAATAGGACTTTAAAACATCTTTCCAGTAGACTATTTTTCCAGCGATTTTAGGTTCACAGCAAAACCGAGTAGAAAGTATGGAGTTCCTGTATTCTCCCCGCCCCATACACACAGTCTCCTTTACTGTCAGCCTTCTGTTCCAGAGTGGTACCTTTTTTACATCCATGAACTTCCATTGACACATCTTTATCACTCAAAGTTTGTAGTTTACATTAGGGTTCATTCTTGGTGTTGTACATCCTATGGGCTTGCACAAATATGTAATGACATATATCCACCATTACGTATCATAATGGTGATATCATAATGTATCATACAGAGTATTTCACTGCCCTAAAAATCCTCTGTGCTCCACCGATTCATCACACAGGGGAATATATGTATATATATATATATATATATATTCACCTATATATATATTTGTCTATATATTTTAAAATGCATACAATGGTCCTGATCAATATTTATTTCAAAGTATCTTCTGAGCTTTAGGGCTTTTATGAAGCTATCAGGGCAAGCTTTGTGTTTCCTGTTCTGCTTTTCTCAACATCATTTCATACCTGTATTTCCGTATATTGACACAGTTCACATGTCATTCTTAATAGTTATGGAGCAGGCCATGTCCAAACAGTTGATAGCTCTCACTAATCATTTATCATTTTCCTCCTATATGATATTGCGAAAAGATTTAAAAGGAGATATGAATATGATTCTAAGATGCACCACTAGAATATGAATAATAACAGTGCTCTTTGCGAAGGTTGACTCCCTGGACATAAACATTAATTCATGACTCCAGCCAGGGCATATACAGCAGCCTCTGAAACGGAGTGTTCCACCTCTGTTTTAATGTCTGTGAAGGGAAAGGATCCCATTATGTCCTGAGGGGACTCATTTACTACTGTGTAAATACAGGATCTTAGCCAGCTTTCAACTAGAATGTTCTTTCTAATGTACAACACAAATCTCTTTGACGTGAATTTAAGCTTTCTACTCTTCCTCAGTGTGGACAGTTTCTCTGACCTGCGTATAGCACCCCTGTGCAAATCAGAAGAGTCTGATGAGTTACAGGAATCACTTATATGTACTAATATTCTGCTGGAGGATGGCAGAGGCTTTTCATGAGTTCTCATCAAATCCTGAACAACCCTTTGAGGTAGGTACTATTATGATTTCCATTTTACAGATGAGAAAAGAAGACGATTCAATCAACTCCCAGCTTTAAAAAATTATTTCCCAGGGCTTCCCTGGTGGCGCAGTGGTTGAGAGTCCGCCTGCCGATGCAGGGGACCCAGGTTCGTGCCCCGGTCCGGGAAGATCCCACATGCCGTGGAGCGGCTGGGCCCGTGAGCCATGGCCGCTGAGCCTGCGCATCCGGAGCCTGTGCTCCGCAATGGGAGAGGCCACGGCAGTGAGAGGCCCGTGTACCGCAAAAAATAAAATAAATAAATAGATAAAAATTATTTCTCATTTTACATGTCTCCTAATTGGAATTTCAATTTACTTCTCCCAAATACCCACCTTATTAAAAATGAAGTGGTGAGAGGCCCTGTGACTACTCATCGATTACTTACTGTGAGCCTGGGAACTTTGGATTCATTTTCTTACTTAATTCTTATGATATCTCTGGGAGGCAGGTATTATTACTCATTTAATAGGTGAGGAAATTGAAGCTCAGAGAAGTGAATGTACTTGCCCAAGGTCACATCAGAAAGGAATGGGACTCGACCTGGAACCAAAGTCCAGCTCCAAGGTCTTGGGCTTCCGGCTCTGCCTACTGTCTTCCTAAATGTCCCGGCATCTCTCTCATCTACACAGAGTCTAGATCTTCATTTTATTTGTAACTTTCTGCCTCTTCCTGGAAATAGGGCATCTGAAAATCCCTCTGTGTGTATGTGGCTGCCCTGCTGCCCCTGAACAAGTCAGAGGAGACCAAGCAAGCTTACAAACCCAAGACCTTGCGTGGGTGGGGGTGGGGGACCTGGTCAGGGCCCTCAGGGTGAAGGCAGAGGGGAAGGAATCTCCTTCTCACTGTCTATTTGGATCCTCCTTCTCATTTCCTGCAAATAACCGAAGGGAAGCTCGGAAAGGGCTGGCGGTGGCACCAGAGGAGGACAGAGCAAAACTGTCCCTTGAGTTTGCAGTTTGAGACTGTCCCAGTCCCATCGTTTAAGGACCATCGCGGCTTTGGTGTTTGTTAGGCCTGGTTTTGAAATCTTGGCTCTGCCTTTTCCGGGCTGTGTGAGGTTGAGCCAGTGATACCCCTCCCCCGCCTAGTGAGTCTCCGGGCCCTCTGTCACACGTGAAAAGGGGATAGGAATTCCTGCTAGTGGTTATATGGAGGACTAAACGTGATGAGATGCACCAGTAGCCCGGTGCCTGCTTTAGAAAAACTTCTTTTCCTCTCCTTCCTTTACTGCCTTCCCTGGGACACTTGGGTCACCTTAGCTGCTTCCTGCCCCGTGTCTGTCAGACCCTCAGCCCTGCCCCTGCTGCCCTAGCTGCCCCTCAGCTCTCCTGGAGCGATGGAGAAGGAAGCAAAGAAACCCAGGCCAAACCTTGGCTTCCTGCCCACCCCTCTCCCTGGGTGGGGGCAGAGCCCTGAATGCCTCTCCCTCTGTCCAGACACTCCTCCGGGCCCTCCCCTCCCCTTGCCCACCTCCCAGCAGTTAACAATGACTCGCAGATCAAAGGATGCCCCAGCAGGAATCCTTAACCACGGAGAGCTTCAGGATCCAGAGCTCTGGATATTACAGGCAAATCTTTGCATGTATTTGCATTTTTCTGGAAATAGAATCTTGAGGGATCCCTGACCTCTCTGGTTAGATTTGAGGTGGGGAAAAGGACTCTGTGGGTTTCTTCTGCGTGGACTAGAACTTTCCTTAGAACTTGGACAGCCACTTGCAACTTCAGCGGAAGAAATCTGGTCCCACAAAAGGGAGTGAGACAGAGAGGAGGGGCCCACTTTTCCGCGAAGGAGGGAATTCCTAGAGGAAGGCAGATCTTCGGTTATAGACCCTACAGATACTCAGTCTCCTTCTATTCTGCCCACTCACTCACTCACTCATTCATTTTATTCTTCAATCAGCATTTATTATTGTTGCCTACTGTGTGCCTGGCTTTGAACTAAGTAATATTGGACATACAGACATCAGACCGGCGTTCTCTAAAGTGTGGTGCTACAGACCAACCTCATCAGAATCCCCTGGGTGCTTGTAAAAAACACAGGTCCCATGCTTGGTGTCAGTTTATTTAACTCTTGTAAAAATAAAATACAGTGTGCGTGTGTAAAAAAAAAAAAAAGAGTGAACTTCCAGGAGTGAGATTAACAAATTAAAGGAAAGAACTTTTTTTTTTTTTTTTTGGTACGCGGGCCTCTCACTGTTGTGGCCTCTCCCGTTGCGGAGCACAGGCTCCGGACGCGCAGGCTCAGCAGCCATGGCTCACGGGCCCAGCCGCTCCGCGGCACGTGGGATCCTCCCAGACCGGGGCACGAACCCGCGTCCCCTGCACCGGCAGGCGGACCCTCAACCACTGCGCCACCAGGGAAGCCCAGGAAAGAACTTTTTGTGGCACTACTCATAAATGCTTTCCAAAAGTGTTATATGTATATGCAGATTCCTTATAATACTATCAACTTTGGATGCTATGTTCTTGCAATTTTGTTACTATAATAATGTTACATAGTATCTCTGGATTTTAAAAATTTATCTTTTCTAATGATTAAAAATAAATAAATAAATAAATGTTATTTTTCATAAATAATTGTCATTAAAATGAATATCCCTCAATAGCAAAAAAAAAAAAAAAAACAGGTCCCTGGACCTCAACCACTGAGGGCATTGCCTGGGACTCTGCATTTCAAACAGGCTCCCCGGGCTCATTAAATTAGTTGAGAGCCATTGCCAGAGACTGGCATCTCTCACAGCCCTTGGCATTCATAGCATGAAGTGTGTTAGCTGGCCTGAGAACATGGTCCCGACCCTTTCATAGGAGATGTAGCCCCATCCCTGCCTCTCCCCTGGCTCATCCCTGCCCTTCTCCATGCTGGGCCCTGTGAAGAGGAGGGAGGGGAGAAGCTGCCCACCCATCCACCCACCACAGCCACTCTGGGGGTATAGTCTTGGGCAGATGGTGAATCTCAAGGGCAGAGAGGCTGTCGCAGCCTGCACCACTCCATCCTGACTAGGCAAAGATCTGATAGCATCAGTTAATGCCAGCAAGGCTCCCTCACTGCCTGGGCCTGTCCCGAGGCTTTGCTAATTAATACCTCTACGGTCCCTTGGGTCCCTGGGATGAAAGGTTTGGGAAGACCTGGGGAAACGGAATGGTTCATCTGAAAGGATCTTTCTACCTATCACAAGTGTAAGGAAACTGAAGCTGGAATCAGCAGTGGCATGGGAAGTGGAATCTAGAAACGTACCAGGTAACATTTCTGGAGCTCACTACAAAAGCTTTAAATACAGCATCCCATCAATAGCCACTTGCACTCCAGGTGCCCCCCACTTTGTAGGGGTCACAGTGAGACACGGTGTTCTGTCCAAGGTCACGTAGTTAGCGCAACAGAACTAGGGCCACACCCAGGCCATCTGACTCCGAAGTCTGGGCTCCCACTTATATTCTCCAGGGGCTTCTGTGCTACACAGCCCTGGGTCCCACCCAAGCCGCAGCCTCTTGCCCAGGGCCAGATGTGCCCTGTGTGCTCGGCCCCAGATGGGGAGGGCAGGGGTGATGTCCCCGCTGCTGCAGCCCTTGGCTCCCACTCCCAGCTGAGCCTTTGGACCTGATCATCGACTTCCTGTTCCTGGGGAGGATGAGGCAACAGGGAGTTGGGGAGGGCGGGGACAGGTCTTTCCCCTCTCCAGGGTCAAGGGCCTCTAGGGGAATCTACACCCTGGGCCTTCCTGGACAGTGCGGCTTCCCTCTCTAAGGCCACTGGAGAGCAGACTCCACCTCCCAGGAGGGCACGGGGGAGGGCGAAGCGGGCTGGAGCATTATAAACACATGGCCAAGGTCTTGCCCCAGGGAGCCTGTCTTCAGCATGACTTTGGGGCAACTTTGAGCCAACTTGAGCCAACTTCAGATTTCTAAGAAACGTTGGGTCTTGGGCAAATGCCGTGGCTCCAAAGTGGGTGGTAGAGCATGGGCAGTGGAATCAGACAGCCGCAAGTCTGAACTGTGGTTCTGCCACTTTCCAGCTGTATGGCCTTGGATGTGTAGCTAAGCCTCTGAGACAGAGAGCCTCAAAAGTAATAATTCCTATCTCATCGGGTTGTTGTGATAATTTTTAAAAATATTTATTTATTCATTTGGCTGCGCCGGGTCTTAGTTGCAGCATGAGGGATGTTCGTTGCCACGTGTGGGAGCAGGTTTTCCATAGGTGCTTAGCCATTGGCAATGTTGCCTCCTATCTATTAACTGGAGACAATGGAGGCCAATTTGGGGTGACACTTTTAGACCCCAATCAGAAGGCACTGAAATCCAGAAATAATTCCAGGGCATCTCAGGCACTCCTGCTGGGCGTTCCGCTTTCCCAGTTCCCCTCCGCCTTTCCCCTCCTCCCTCCCCCCTCTCCCTCCCCCCTCCCACCATCCACATCTGGATTCAACTAGAGAACAATAGGCTTTCTGTGAATGCCTCTACCTTCCCCTGCCCTGGGTCCTCCAGTTCAGAACTATGGTTCTCACAGGCGTGGAAAGGGGAGAAGTGGCCAGAAAATCTGAGAGATCTTGTTTCCCAAACCTAGAGTGCACGCCCTCCCCGGGGCCCCATCCTTACTGTTCCCTGTTGTCCCAGTTCCAGCCTGGAGCCCTAGTTCCATGCTGCGGCCGGCTGTCCCCAGGCATGAGGAGGAGATTGCAGTCCTCCACCCTCCACCCCCATCCCAGGCCACCCCTCCTGCCAGGGAGAAGTCCTGCTGTACTCCTGGAGGCCAGGCCATAAATTGGAATGCAGCAGTCACAGTTGAAGGCGGCTGTAACTCTCATTAAAGTGACATCGACCCCACCGCAGGAGCATGCTGTAAATCCAGGGAAAGGGGGCATTTATCCAGGGAGAACCGCAGGAGCAAAGAAAAAACCCATAAATAGAGGAGACATGGTGTCTGGAATTAACGGTGGAGCCCTGCCCAAGGCCATGCTGAACTGGGGGTGGGAGGGGCTCCCTGGCTGAGGAGGGCTGAGGGTCCTGAGGCGGGGGCTCAGTCTCAGTGAAGTTAAAGGGCGCAGCCAAAGCTCTTCCCTGTAATGATTCTCCACTGCCCTTTCTGTCCATTCTCAGGCTGGCACTGGGAACAGAGCTGGCTTGTGTCCCTGGGAGAACTGCTGGGGACATATCACTGTTCATGGGCTTTCTCGGGGACAAGAGGAGCTGTTGGCATTGGCCATTAGGATTTTTTTCATGGGAAAGATCAGTCGTGGGTCAAGCTCTGGGCTTGGAGCTGGCCGTCTGGGTTCTAATTTGACTCTGCTCCTTGCTTCCAAGCTGTGGACCTTGGGAGAGTAACTTCGCCCTTGGAAGCCTCGATTTCCCTCCATCAGAAAAATGGAAACAGTCACCTCTACCACACAGGCTTGGGTGTAGATGAGCTTGTACCGAATCAGGCAGGCCGTAGGTACTGTTTGTTGAATGACTGAATGAACTGACAAATCCCCGTAGCCTCAGAAGCTGGGATTCGCATTCAGATCAATTTTCCTTCTGCCTGAGTTTGGGTTCAGCCACTAACTTTCTGAAAGACTTTGGGCAAGCGACCTAACTCTCCAAGGCTTTGGGTGTTTCCTGGGAAATGAAGGGGTTTTAAGATGTTGACTCTGGGGGGTAGGGGATGGTGCTGCCTTGGGGATCTGTGGAATGGCCCAGGTCTCCAGGTCCCTAGGAATGTTGGGCTGCATTCCAGAACCTTCCCCTCGACTCCCTCCTCACCACTACACCAGGAACCTCAGACACTCTGCTGGGAGGCCACACCCACCTGTGCTCTCCAGTCCCGGTGGCAGTGGTGCTAGTGGTTGGCCTGTTCTGAGGTAGGGTCAAGGCCAACCATACTCTCCTGAGGTTGATGAAGGGGGCTTCCTGCGTGGTCTTCTTCGGAGGGCATCAGAGTCACCTGGAGGGCCTGTTCAATGACAGGTGGCGGGGTCCCCCTACCCAAGTTCTGTTTCAGCAATTTTCAGGTGAGGCCCAGGAATCTTGACAAGTTCTCAGGTGACGCTGCTGTTGCTGACTGGAGTGGTCTTGCCAGAATTCAGGCTTCCTTTCCTCTCTTACTGCAGACCTGCAGCTGAAGCAAATGGGCAGCTGAGGCGGACTCCAGAGGCCAGTGTGCTGACTTCCGAGTCACCTGGGTCCCTCCGAGGCCAGCCTTCACTGATGCGCAAAGAGCTGGTGTTGGAGGCCTTAGCAGAACACAGATCCTGAACTTTTAACAAGCTCCTCGGCCACAGAGGGCACTGGCATTGGAAATTCAGTGTCCTTTGAGGGTCCCCCTCCCTTCTCCCCACCACAGAGACTTAGAGAAAAAGGGGGTGAGGAGAGAAAAGAAGCAGGAACTCAATTGGGTAAAATGGCTTAGATGGAGGAGTCCAGGCACAATCAGTGGAAAGGAAAAGCATTATAACCAGGCTTCTGAAACACCTAGAAATGATGCCCAAAGCTGGGCTTGGGGGAGAAAATGTGACTCACCTCTGTCGAGGGCCAGACAGACACGGTGTGGCTAGAAGCAGCCTGCTGATTTAAAGGATGTTTCTGGGTGCATCTCACTCCCAGGGAGGGCAGCTGATGACGGATGCAGGTGGTGGCTGAGACTTCCCAGCGGTCAGGAGCCGACCAGGAGGGCCACCTGCTCCACCTTCAGGACCAAGAAACGAGGCACTCCGAGGAAGCGCCCCAGTGCACGGCATCTGCTGCCTCCTGTCCGGGCACCACAACACTGTCCTTCAGCCTCTTGGAAAAGCCAGGCCTGAGCCCAATCCCCCAGCAAAGGACAGTGTCCAGGGGCTCAGGGCCCTGCTGTCCGCACACCCAAACCAATTCGGGTCCTGCAAGCAACACCTTTGTCATTCCGCTGCCCTCCGGGTGGGCCGTGGCCGGGGTGATCCACGCTCCACGCCTCAGAGAAGGACACACAGCCCGACAGGAAGGCATGAGCTTATGCGTGCACAAGTAAGCATAACTGGAATTAGGACTGACTCTGAATTTATGGTCTGTGTGGGCGCCATGTTGCAAAAATCCCACCGGCTTCAGAGCATTTCACAATTTGCACGATGGCCTTTGAAGCTCCCGCAACCCCCTAGGAAAGGCAGAGAGGTGAGCAGAGCCTACTTAAAGATGAGCAAACTGAGGGTAAAGAAATGAACGAACTTGTCCAAAGCCCCACATTTAAGAGTTTGGGCCCAAAGAGGAATGGCGGCCTTCTCATTCCCAGCCTGTGTTCGTACTAGAGTGAATTTAACTCACTTCTTGGAAACTGGTATTAGGTTTGGGGCAGGAGGAGAGAGCTGAGAGGCTGTAGGGCGAGGTGTTGCGGTGCGCAGCCCAGCGCCCCCTCTAGGACGGAGGCGCTCATTGCTGCCCAGAGTCACGTCCCTGCAGAATTGCCCTCAGCCCAAGGGGGCTGCACTGCCCAAGGTCATGCCCCTTCCTAGGTTGGGGGATACCTTGCATCCAATGACCAGCTGCCGTCGGGTACAAGGCTTAGCCCTCTTGCCTCAAGGTGGGTCATCTCTGCAGGGCCACCCCAGCTCCAAAGCTCCCAGTGGGGTCGGCCGAGGCCTTGGAATCACAGACCAACTTCTCCCTCTACCCAGCCCTGCGTCCTTCACTCGCCCACCAGCTTCATCCCAAGAGCACGTCAGTAAGTGTGTACCAATCTCTTAGAGTCTGTTTCCTAGGACCTTAAGACAGAAGAAGAAGGGGGCGACAACAACTGGGTGCTGGGTTTTTTTTAGACTGTCTTATTTAATATAAATCTGTAAAATAATATTTTTGCTATTTTATTGTTGTAATGACCAAATAGTTCATATCTGGCAAAGCTGGGACTCTAAGCCAGATCCGCTTTGACATTGAAAGTGCCCAGGGACCCTGACCTGTGGGGTCTCTAGTGGAAAGAGCTGGCCAACCAAAGACCTGCCTAACATGCTCAGCAGGGATGTAAACACCCGCGAGAGGGGCGTTCACACCTTGGGTACCAACTGGGGGGAAGCAAGGGAGGAAGATCAGTGGCCGCACGTGGCAGTCTCTGATGGCTAAGGGGGCAGCAGGAAGCCCAGGCGGAGGAAGACCTCAGGCTGACCGTGGGTCCCGGAGCTGAGCCACAATCAACGCTAAGCCGCTGCCAATGGCAAACCCCAAACCCGCTCCCCACAGGCCAGGCATGGTGGGGACTGCTGGCTCTGCATCTGCTCTGGGGTTACAAAGAGGGGTCACCCGTGCCCAAGCTGGATGGCAAGACCCAGGCCCGATCCCGTCCCAGTGGAGGACGGGGGCTCCCTGGGCTTCTCTCCGGTACGATGCTCTCTCCCCTGTCTCCACACAGCCGAGGGCTCACCCTTGCCTGGACTCTGGGGCCGATCCGCTGGTAGTCAGGGGCAGAAGAGGGAGTTCCAGGTTGGCTTGCTGCTGGAGCAACAGGCCTGTCTTATAAATTTTCCCTTGGGCTCCAGCCCCCAGGCATCTGGAGACAGTGGGAAGAGGATCCTTCCTGAACTTTTGTCTCTTGAGGCCTGGACCAGATTCTAGAGGGAGGCTTAAAGCTAGAGCCATCCCCCTGAGCGGCAATGGCCCTGGAATCGCACCTGGGGAAGAGAGCAGGCACGTTGGTTCTGGCGCTAATTGGCAGCCCCTGTCAGCTTTGACATCAAACCGGAGAGAGGCTCATTGGGCCGGTACTGTCGCTTGGAGATTCTGAACTTTTTTTTACGGTTCATACAAGTAGAAACAAAAATAGCTTACCTCCTCCTATTAACCAGGTCCTTCTGCTGTGACCATGAGCCGCAGACAATGCAACCCTTCCCGTGAAAGTGGGACCCCAGGCGTCCAGATGTGACACCGGCTGAATACTCCCTCGGGAATTAAACATCTCTCATTTCCCTAGGATGCTTGACCAGCGTGGGCGGAAACTCCCCTCGCCTCAGTGACGGATGAGTGCCTTGAAATGAGAAGGCAGCCTGGATCAGGAGCTGCGGTGCGGGCTTTGGGTGCTGGCCAGCCTTCACCCAGGGAAGAGTGGCGGCCCGGCCCTGCCCAGCCCAGCTCCAGGCCTTGGTTTTCTCACCTGGCGGGGAACGTCCTTTCAGCCGCTGGAGGAGGTATGTCTGTGACTGCTTTTTCTTTTCTTCTATTTTTTTAATTTTTGTGAGAAAACCCTCGTGGTTCCACTTGTTTTCTCGGAGCCGTTTTGTTAGTTGAGGTGTTTCCATGCTGAGCGACACACACTCATGTTTTCCTCCTTAGCAAAACATTAATTATCCCACCCGGGAACATTTCTCTCTGGCATTTTTTTTTTTACCACCCCCTAAGCTGTTGGGCACCAAACAATTTCTCTATTTTCCCATCACTGCAGCAAGCCGACTGCGTGTCTGGGTAAGAGCTGTCCCATGTGGCCGGGGGCAGGCCCACCCTGTGCCCCAGGCACCCGGCTGCTCTGCCAGCCCTCCTCACACCAGCCGGGAACCATCTGTTTACATCTCGTGTGGTCTCCTCACGAGGCTGTGAGCGGACTCACTCCTGTATTCCCCACACCCAGGATGGCACCTGGCACGTTGTATAAATGTTTGCTGCAGAAACAGGTGAATGAATGAACATGAAAGATGGAAGAAAGAAAGGATGCTCAGCACAAGGTGCCGGGGTAACAAATGGGACTCCCCTTTGGCACCCCCAGCCCCCCATCTTTTGCCTATATCTGCACGAGGAGCGCTGGAAGGCTCACTTATGGTCCTTTGCTGTCCCATCCCCTGTGCTATCTGCAGCCGTTCTCAGCTGCCAGCCAGCCGGCACCTTCACTGGAAACCCAGTTTCCTCTTCCGCAGGCTCCCCTCGCTGAGAGCAAGATAGGACAGAAGGGAGAATTCTGGAGTCTGGGATGGAGGGACGGGGGGACAAAGGCAGGGCTTAGCAGTCATCTGGCACCAGCTCCTCCTCTTTCAGGTCAAAGAAAAGGCCCAGAGCGCCGAGCTGTCTGGTTCAAGGTTCCCTGGCTGGTGAGTGGTGGTGCTGGGACTCAAGACTCCAGGCACGTGTTGAGAAACAAGAGCGTCCTAATTAATTCTGGGTGGGGGGCCTTCTAGTCTGTCCTGCTACCATGTACAGCGCAGAAGAGGGGAGGGAGCAGCCTGATCCGCCTCCTCTTTCAGGTCAAAGAAAAGGCCCAGAGCGCCGAGCTGTCTGGTTCAAGGTTCCCTGGCTGGTGAGTGGTGGTGCTGGGACTCAAGACTCCAGGCACGTATTGAGAAACAAGAGCGTCCTAATTAATTCTGGGTGGGGGGCCTGCTAGTCTGTCCTGCTACCATGTACAGCGCAGAAGAGGGGAGGGAGCAGCCCGATCCGCCCCGTGCATGCAGCACAAATGCCTTTCTTCTCCTGTCTCCTTTCACCTACACAGCATCCCTCTGCAGCAGGCAGGTGGTGATGGTTGTCTCCACGTCACAGGTGAGGAAACAGGGGTGCAGAAAGCAGAACTGACCTGACCAAGACAGCAGAGCTGGTCGGGGTTAGAGTTGGGGCTGAAGTTCCCTTTATCTGACAAGTCCAGAGCCTGTGCCCTCACCCACTCTGTCTCTCCTGTCTGGTCTGTTCTGCTGCTCTGCCCCTTCTCTCCAGGACCCTGGGTTCTCTGACTTGCCCTGGCTCTGATGAGAGCGATGAGAGATGCCTTGCTTCAGAGGGGAGTCCTGGGGGTCAAGACGAGAACCCAGGATCCCTCCTTCTGGCTCCGGGCCTGGACGCTGTAGACAGTGCAGCCTGCCCGTGCAGTGCTGGACCTCTCGGCTCTAGGACGGGAAGCAGGAGGGCTGGGGGGTCTTCAGTACACAGGACAGCAGACTAACGTGCTGAAGTTGCCAAAGGGCCCCCCTCCTGCATCTCCAGGCCTTCCTGGGTGACGTTTGCTGAGATAAAACCTCCCTCCAATGGGAGAAAGTTTAGAGTGAAACCTCCCCAGAGCATTTGTCCTGCCCAGCTTGGGAAAGTGGGCAGCTGGCTCACACAAGGATTCTCTCTCAGCTCCCACCTACCTTTCTGGTTCTAAAATCGAGCGAGCTGTTCCCCAGCGAGAGTAAGACCCTGGGTGCTGGCTTGGTCCACACTCTAAAGGGTGGAAAGGGGCTCCTAGGACAGGATGAGTGACTAAGCCACTCTCCTCTCGGAGAATGCCCGAATTCCTCCTGTGCTCTAGATGCAGACAGTGATATGGCTGCTCCATAGAAATGTGTTTTCTCCAACACAGGACTTTTGCATCATAATCCATCTCAACACAGGACTTTTGCATCATAATCCATCTCCACCTAGGACTGATTTCTGTTGGCTGGTCTGAGGGAGAAGCTAAGGAGAGAAGACTTATCTGCTTAATCTTTTGGCCACACTGCATGGCATGCAGGGTCCTAATTCCCTGACTAGGGATCGAACCCACACCCCCCACCCCGGCATGGGAGATGTGGAGTCCTAACTGCTGGACCACCAGGGAAGTCCTGAGTTTATCTTGTTTATTTGATAATCTGTTTTGGTCTGTCCTACCCCTATAATGTAAATTGTAATGCCGTAATAGGTTTATACAGAACCCTATAACGCTAAAGGTCATACACGCGAATCCTGCTACTGTATGGAGTTTACGTGTCAACTGGCTCCCTCTGAGACCCAGATGCCCCGCAGTCAAAATCATTTTGCACTCTCCATAGCTGGCCCAGGTGAAACAGAGCAGGACCCTGTGGTCCTTGCCTGCCATGTCCTCAGCCTGCCTTTTGTCTGTGGAAGAACTTTAGCTAAAGAATAAGTTTACTCGGAGAAGTGAGAAAATGCAGAAACAAAGGAAAACAGTCCAACAAGATTAAATAATATTAGTTTAGTCATTAAGCAAAGTCAAGGACCTTTAGGTCCTCCTCAAGGGCTATAGATAATATTCTGAGCCACATCCTGTGAGCTGTCTTATAGATACTGAAACCCCTATCAGGTGGAAGAAGTTACTACATGATGAGCGGACTGTAGCCATGACATAAGCTGCTACAATTCTGAGAATTGGCCTCAAAGAAATGGGAACAAACCGGCCCTGGAACTGAAGTTAATTGTACTTAAAAAATGATCCAGTTGACGCTGATCCGATGATCACATGACCAATCTCAAGACGACTGTCAGAGCTGACCCTGCCGTTTCTGCACGTAGCCCCCTCCCTCCGCCTATAAAAGCTCTTGCCCACCGATTGTCAGTGGTGGGGTGCGGGGGCGAGTCGGCCTTTGGACAGTTGTCCGCCCTCCCCCTGAGGTTGCCAGCCTCTGAAATAAAGCAAACTTTCCTTTCCTCCAGCCTTGCCTCTTTATTGGCTCTTGAGTGGCGAGCAGCTGGACGCCACTTTCTGTAACACGGGGGCTCACTGGTCTGTTCACGTCAGTGCCCTGCTCCAGACCTAATGGCTTCCTCAGCCTGGCCTTCAAGGCCCAGCACCATCTTCCTCCTGTCACACCATGCGTTCCGTGTCCCTGTGTGCTGGCATGAGTCTCTTTCTTTTTTATTTTTTTTTGAATTTTATTTTATTTACTTTTTTATACAGCAGGTTCTTGTTAGTTATCCATTTTATATGTATTAGTGTATACATGTCAGTTCCAATCTCCCAATTTCTCTCCCTCCCTTTCTATCTTCCTTCCATGTTTTAAGGAGCACCAGACCCCTTTTGAAGTGCAATGGGCTTGCTTTCCCTTACATTACAGGGGTGGACAGATAAAAATAGATATTCAAATACGCAAAGTAAATTTAGAGAAGTGCTATATGCATACACTACAACAGGGTGATGTGCGAGTTCTGTGGGGTGGGAGTGAGGCCACATGTCTTGACCTACTCCTACGCGGGCAGAGGGAAATGCCCATGGGTAGAGGCTGCCCACAAGCCACTATCCCAGGAAGTCCATCTGCTCTGGGGGGCTGGCAGCGTTCTCTCCCACCTGTGGAGTTTATCCCTGTTTCTGACACGGTGTCCTGTGGCTTCATTACAGTCCATGCCCCATCTGGTGCTGAGCTGTAAGTTCCCTACGGGTAGAGAAAGCATCTCTTCCGGTCCTGTGCCTCTCACCTGCCCCACGCATGCAAGGCACAGAGTAACTGCTCCAGGAGAGTTTGCTGGGTAAGATGTGCAAGGATGTCTCCCACCTCAGAGGGCAAAGTCAGAGGGGGCCCAGCTCAGGGTCAATGCCTAGAAGAGAGCCACTTCTGTGCCCTGGAGAGGGACGAGGAAGGGGTATAGTTGAATGGGAGAATTCATCCCTGGGGGAGGGGGTTTTAAGCAGCGCAGGTAATTGTGGGACAGGAACTAGTCAAATTCTTGTAAAGCTTTAAATGGTTTGCTCTGATGAAGAGGCTGAGAACAGTATCAGGCCTATTCCTTGGCTTGGAAAGGTCTGGAACTGCGTATGGGGGCAGACTTTGATGAAGAGTGGGGAGTGGGTGTGCAGGATCACTGCTTGTGGAGGCGGGTGTGTATGGTTTGGAGTGTGGTCTGGCGTTAGTGCGCAGTGGGGGGGTTGTGTGGTGTCTGTGATGGTGGTTCTGAAATATTGGCACAGGATGTGAGGGAGGATGTGTGTGTGTGTGTGTGTGGCCAGGTGTGTGGGTGGCGGTGCCGTGGTGGCTGGGTGCGTGTATATGCGAGGTGCATCCCTGGCACACAGCCCATGGTGTGGAGGGGATGGAGGTGTGCTGGTGTGTTCTCCCAGAAGACAGTGGGGCACTTGCCCAGGGCCCTGCGGGGACCCTGCTCCCTCACGGAGAGGGGTCAGGAGAGGCGGAGTGGCAGTGGACTGGGAGCTGGGGGCCAGCATCCCTGGTGGCTGGAGACATCGCTCTCCCAGGTGGTACCTGGGGCCCTAGAGCTGAAAGCCTTCAGACTCCTGCCTTGCCCCCAGGCCCCACACTGGCCTTTGGGGGATGGTCTTTCTTCTTCAGTTTCCCTGTGACCTGTAGTCCCTCCTTTTTGAACCTTATCCTCGAGCCCCATCCCCATTCTCTATCCTACTATCCAGAGCAGACACCAAAATATTTCTGCATTTCCTCTGGAAAAATCCTGGGAGGTCTGCATCAGAGCAGCCCACATCTGTGCACAGTTCAGCTGGGACAGCTGGAAACCCAGGCACCGGAGTTGGCCGAAGCTCGGAGCACATCAGTGCTTCCCCATCTCTGCACGACGAGCACGGCAGAGTGAGTTCACGTGCCTACAGCTAGCCCTTCCCTGCTCCCTGTGCGCGCACACCCGCGTAGGCAGACACGCTCCTGCACACAACAGATCTCCGTAAGACATACGGAGGCTGGACAAGGACACACATGAGCACGCAGGTGAGCAGAACATTCTGAGAACCACCTCAAGATATAGAGGCCCGGTGCCCTGGGGCCTGTCCCACACGTGCAACGCCTCCCTCCCTCTGATTCAGCACGCCCAGAGGCGGACATGCAATGCACATGGAGGTGTGATTCACTTTCAGCCACCTGGAAAGCCCTCCACACCCAACCTCAGGCAACACCTGCCCTTTCAGGTGGACAGGCCTGCCCTCCCCTGGGAGAGCTGGGTACTCCCGACCTGGCGAGTGTCTCTGTCCTTCCCCATTTTCTGCCCTTTCCCCGACAGAGGCTGCCCGCACCTCCTCTTGGGCCTTTTGCACCCTGGATCTCCTCCTCACCAGGTGATCAGGAGCTGCCCCTGTGTGGCTCTGGGCCTCAGTTTCCTCCCTGCAAAGGAGGGGCTGGACTGGAGGACTGCTAAGTCCTGTCCATTCTAACCCTGGGCTCTACGCCAGTTTCTCGAGGCCCGACTGGGCTGGGAACAGGCCACCCTCCCAGGCCAAGTGCTCAGGCCATCTGGGGAGAGAGGACTGCCAGCCTCTCTGGGAGGACTGGAATCAGGGACCTGCCCGTGTGGAGGAAACTGGGGACAGGGAAGGGGGCAGCCTCTAGGAGCTGGCTGGGCAGGCCGCAGAAGGCCACCATGTGCCAGGATGCTAGGAAGTGTGCGAGGGAGGGGGCTGAAACAGGAGGAAGCCGCCCAGCTGTGCAAGGGTTAACCTGGGCTGGCGGAGGGGGAAGCCAGCCAGCCCTGCTGATGGGGCCTCAGAGTGTTGTTAGACGCAGGCCTGGAGAGGGTGAGGGCCCCAAGTGAGCACCCCGAGTCAGAGCAGCTGCTGTGCCTGGCAAGGCCCAAGGCCGCCGGCTTGCCACTGACGTTTTGGTCTCCCCTGGGCTGGGCCCCTCTTCTTGACTTTTGCTATCCATGGCAGCCTAGACCAGACGCCCTGGGGGCGCTGAGCAGGACTGGAGGCTGGCGTAGGTGGGAGTGCCTCCCCAGCTGCCCCCCACTGCCATGGTCCCCGCTGGAGGGCAGGGCAGAGAACCTGAGAACCCCCTATCCTCCACTCCACATCTCTCTGGAAGCCAGGTGGGTTCCGGGGCCAGTTGTCCCACCAGCCCCCCTCCCCCTGCCGGGAGCTCCCCTCTCCCCATTGCTATGACCCCTCCTTCCTTCAGTCCTGCTCTTGGATCTGCAGCCACTACTGCCTCTTCTCCCTTAGCCAAACCAGGCCTCCCAGATTCCAGTAAAGCTTTCTCGGTCAGGATAGGAATTTGCTCTTTAGGGCAGATGGGGGGAGGGGGGAGCAGGCCAAGGAAGGGGGAACGGGGAGAGGGCAAATGGGGAATGAAAGGTGGAAGGAGACGAAAAGAACTGACATTTGCTTGGGTCTCAGAAGGAAGGAGGGGCGAGTTAAGTGTGGCTGCAGGATGCCCAGTGTGTGCGTGGCCAGGCAGCAGGTGTGGGGGGAAGTAGGGACCGAGCTCTTCAAGTTCCCTTGTTCTGCTGGGGACCCATTTTAAGGCACTGCCTGTTCCACATGGGGACAAAACCTGTGTCCTTGGTCTCTCCGGCAATGTATCCCAAAGACCTGATCTTCTCAGGCCAGAGCAGGATTCTCCGGGACTCTTGGAGGTGTGTCCTGGGCTTGGGGTGCACTTTAACGCCCTTCATCCATATACAAGGCCATCTTGGTGGCTTCCGGGTCCAAAAGAATATCCAACCTCTTGGACCTTCCCAGTTCCCCTTGGGACCCTCCCTCTGCATATGAGCCCAGGCTGTACACAGACCCTCACTCATCCTTCTGAGCTGGAACATCACAGCTATATTCAGCTTTCTGTCCATACTCTATGAATAATTCTGGAATGTTCTAACTCAATCATGAATTAACCGCCCCTCCCCCCACAAAACTCTACTGGAAGCCTTGAGGCATTCTCCACCCTTCATTTCATATTTGTGAGGTCTGGGGCAAGTTTCTTCAAGGCTTTGCACCTCAGTTTCTTACAGGCAAAATAGGGACCCCCCCGCACCATCCCCCAGTAGGACAGTTGGGCTGTCAGTGTCTCCTGGGCACCCAGCCCAGTGCCTGATAATAGCAGGAGGCCCTTGATCAGCGTTAGTTCCCCTCTCCTTCCTCCCCACCCCCTTTTAGTATTCTGACACCATGTAAGCCCAGGAGGAGCAAGCTGACCCCACTGCCCTGGGACAAAGGAACGATGGCCTCCATTCAAGGGCAAAGTACAGGAGTTTTTGATTAACTCAGAAACACCACTGGCTTCCAGCAGCCCAGCTGCTGTGGGATGGGGTGGGGAAGGGAGGGGATGTTGTTGAGGGAAAAAATTCAGAAATCCTCAGAGGACATGAGGGCTGAAAGGCTGTGCCAACGCCCTCTCCCATCTCTCCTCTGCAGCCCTGGAAGGCTACAGCCCAGGGGCAGAGGCTGAGGCCCTGCACTGACTCCACCGGGAACCTTAGTGAGAAGGTGGATTCCTGTGGGACTGAAACGGCTCCTATGTTCCCGTCCTCTGCCCCAGGCTCCCTGCCCCCAACCCTGAGTACGTCAGATGTGTTTCTTTCTGGACTTGGCTGGGGTGAGGTCACTCTGGCTTTGGAGGGGAGGAGCTATGCAGCCTCTAGGTCAGTGCCCCTGTGGAGCAGGGACTTGGCCAGAGGGCACTAGGTGCGGAGGGTGGAGGTGTTGGTGGGACCCAGAGCACAGAGGGCACAGTGCTCCCTGAAGAACCCCGGTGTGCTCCCATCAGAGGGTCTCCTGGGGTCAGGGGGCCCCTCCACTGCCTCCAGGCCAAAGGACTCCCCACCTACCCCAGGAAGCAGGCCAACTCTGTCCTCCAGACAGAACATTCCACATGGAGGCTGTCCTGGTCTGCACAGTCTTCCTGATTTGTAACCTAAATCTTTCCTGCTAATCTGATAGAATTCTTTAGGTTTCAGGATATCAGTTTGTTTTTCCCCCTGTAGATAAACAAAATTTGGGGAAGATTCAAAATATCTTCACCCTCTTTCATCCAGCTCACACCCTCCCAGCTTCCTCCCCACCCAAGGACATGGGAAAATCTCCAGTTAGCCCTCCCAGTCATGCGAATGAGACCACGAGTCAGAGGCAGTGGGCAAGACGGAGGCCACCCAGAGCAGCCCGAAAGAACCAGCCCTTTGTGCCGGACTGGGGTCCTTGGGGGATGAGTGCATTTTTGGCGTATTTGGAAAGATTTCTTTTTTATAATGAGGAGCAGAGTGGGAGAGCCAAGGGAGAGACAGAGAAGCCAAAGGCAGGACTTGGGAAAAGAGGAGGGAGGAGGAGGGGGGAGGGCCGGAGCGAAGAGGGCCAGGGAGGGAAGCTGTAAGAGCACATGGAGAAATGTAAAAGGAAGCACAGCTCCAGAAACGGGAGACGGGGCCCAGCAGGGCAATTCTTAGGACAGATGGAAATTGCCACATTGCCGAAACAGAGAGCTTCTGAAGAGAAAGGGTGTTTGTGTCTGGGGGCAGAGGGGTGGAGGAAATGCATGTGCCCAGAGAGGGTTTTACTTCCACTTTACACGTGGGAAAATCAGGCCTCCAAAGGGAGGCAGGAGTCGGTAGCCAAGCTGACCGAGCCTTCGCACCACACCGGGCATAGGGCATCGTGCTTCACAAGCAGTGGCTCGTTTAATCCTCACGACAACCACACGTGGCCCGGGGTCTGTCATCACCCCCGCTCTGCAGGAACTTTGAGAAGCCGGGCACCTTACTAACACCTAAAGTGACGTCAGCCAGGTGAGAAGCCATGGTGCTGGTGCTGAGCCTGCAGAGCTCCTGGATGCCTCATGTTGCTGGGTGGGGCGTGGTGCGATCAGGGGTGACAGAGACACAGAAGCGGGTGGTGAGCACGCCTGAGGTGCCCCCTGGCCGGAGACGATACATAAATTCCAGCTTAGACTCCACGCCTGGTCCTTCCTCAGGCGAGTTCAGAAGGTCTCGTGTAGCTTTGACACGATGCATCATCTCCCTCCTGCCCGCGAGCATGTCCCTCCACCATCTGACTCCCTTTGAGAAAAAACTGTTTTTCTTTTTCTTGAAATGCTCTGTGCTGTGGGGGGCCTAGGAAACACCTTTCCTCCTTAGCTCTCTGTAGAGCAGACGTCATGAGGCCTCCTGCCTCGTGAGCCCATCCTCTCCCGCCCGTGTTTTCCACTTGGCCTGCCTCATTGCCAGTCCTCTGTTCACACATTGTTTTCCCAGGGACTGCCTTTACTGAAAGCCCGACGCCTGGCCCTGCGCCGGACACAGCCGAATGACGAATGACGGTGCGGGCATTCCACAAATACTCAGGTTCCTGCATTCACACACATTTCTAGAGCATCCACTCTGCGCTTGGAGAGTGCAAGGAGTTGGGGAATGAGACATAGTCCTTGTTGTAGGGGCACCAGACCAGAGCTGGGGAGAGAGATGAGTGAATCAGTGACTACACAGCCTGGTGATGGAGATGATGGCAGAGGCCCTAGTGTGTGAGGAGCCTGGGATGGGGTGGGGTGGAAGGAAGAGGGCAAGTCCCTGAGGGCTTCCTGGACGAGGTGTGGACAGAAAAGAGTCTTAAAGAAAGAGAGATCCTCAACTCCATCAAATTCTGGAGGATTCTGATTCTCTATTCCCCTTTACCCACTCTTACCATCCATTAAAAAAAAAATAGCAATAGTTCATTCATTTGTTAATTCATTTGAAAAATACTGCCGGCCTGATGTATGTCAGGCCCTGTGTTAGTCTTGGGAACTCAGCAATGACTAAGAGCTAGTCACCGCCTGGCCAGAAGCTCCCAGATAAGTGAGAGCCGACAAGCAGGCAAGCAGTGACCCCCACGGGGCCCACCGTGGAGTCCAAGCCAGGGCAGCCCTGTCACTTGTCCCTCCCTCCCACTGCCATTCACATGGGCTGGTGGCTTGCCCAAGGTCATGGGGCAAATAAGTAGGGGATCTGTGTGTGACCCTTCCTCAGTTCTCAGGCTCCAAGACCCTGTTCTTGGCTCTTACCAGTCTGGTCCCTGCAGGAGGAAGGGGCTGAAGGTGGGCTGGCTACCTGGGGGTGACCGCTCGTGGGGTTGGGCTGCTGGGTCTCCCCTGAGAAAGTGGAACAGTGCCCCTTTCCTCCTGGGCGACCTGTGGAAGGTCTGGTGCTGGGTTGAGAAGGCAAAAGCTCTAGGGGGTGTCCCCGGGGGGTGTGGCTGAGCTGGCCGGTCAGGAGGCCCCTCCTGTACCTCTGCTCCTTCTTCCTGCCCCTTCTTCCTGCCCCTCCCCATCTTCCCCCTCCCCTCCCCCATCTTCCCCTCCCCCTCCCCATCTTCCCCTCCCCCTCCTCCATCTTCCCCCCTCCCCCCTCCCCTGCTCCAATAAGTCCCCCTCCTCCTCCTCTCCCCTTCCCTTCCTGCCTGTTTTCTCCCCCCACCGTCCCCTCCTCTTCTTCCTCCTCTTCCTTCTGCTTTTCTCCTTCAAACTAATTGCTTAAGGGGTGAAGACCAGGTCGACTTGTGAAAACTCTGATCCATCGCCATGGTGATGCTAATTCAAGCTGAGTTCAAAGGAAATTGTTCCAGTTAAAACTAACAAGCTGGAGCTGGGGCCCCAGGAAGGACCAGTGCCAGGAGGCGTGAGCCCTGCGCACAGAGAAATAGGAAAAACAAAGCCAGAGTTGGATCCTCACACACCAGCTCTGTTCTGTTCTGAGCCCTCCCTGGGCTTTCAGATCTACCCGAGATGAGAAGGAACCTGAGAGGTCATTGCAGGGAGTCCCCTGCCTCCAGCCAGACTCCACCCAAACCACCGCACACAAGCCAGTGCATTGAAGCCCTCCCTTGAAGGCCTGACAGGGTCTCCCTCACTCTGTGGTTCCGGGTTGTAACCACCTTTGCTTCTGGGGAGTTCTCCACAGTTCACACGGTGCTTCCCAGCACTTTCTACTAAACGTGGATTTGAAAGCAACAGGAGTAAAGCAGCCAGTACTCCAGGAGTGTCTGCTCTGGGCTGGGCTGGTCCAAGCCTTCGTGTCTGTGCTGGTACTATTACCACTCTTATCAATACTTTTCGGGTTTCCAGGCATGAGAAAGCTGCCAGGGGAAGCACCTGCTTCATTTGAGCTTAGCCAGGTCTGGCTAGTTCAAGGGATGGGCCCTGAACTGGGGGAGATGCCTGACCGATGGACGGCAGAAGGTCTTGATTCCCAGGTACAGTGAGCGGCCTCTGTGCTTTGAATTGACCAGACCTCCCCTTCCACCTCCAGTCCGCACAGCACGTTGCCTGGACCCTCCTGCATCCCGGCTCGCGTCCCTTTCAGTCTGGGTGGCTGCGCGTGTTCTTCTTGACTCTGAGGGCAGGAACCGTGTCTTCTTTGTCTGGGGCCCGTGAGCGGCCAGGCTGGGTCCAGGTTAACCCTTGTCTACCCATTGGAATGCTGAATGGGCTCCTAGTCCCTCTGGAGGGGGATGCTTTGAGGCCCGCCAGGTGTAGGAGGTTTGGGGAGCCCCCTTTCGTGGAGGCCAACTGAGGACCAGCAGGAGACTTTCTTGGAGGACTTGGTGGTTCTAATCCGCTGGCAGAGGCCAGCACTGGAGCGCATCCCTTGGCAGCCCTCGCCTCCCCACTCTGACCTTCCAGGAGACCTCACTCTCTGGCTCATTCTCCTGTTCTTTTTCTTAACCCTGAAGTATCCAGTGATTTTCCAGGCACTGAAGAGGTGCTGGTTGAGCACGAGAAGACATTCCTTAAGGCCATGCCCCTGCGGTGCCTCTATCACAGCGCCGGCAATACAGAGCACAGGGCTGGGAAGCTCCTAGGAGAGCCTCAGATTTAAAAGAATGAGTAACTGGGGTCTGGCTGCCCTCTGCGAGGAGGACGCTAGGGGGCAGAAGGCTTCAGATCTGCTCTCCCCTCAGATGTGCCCCGAGACCTTGAGAGACCTCTCCAGCTCTTTGTTCCTCACTTTCTTCAGTGATCCACCTCCCTCTCCCAACCACATTCAGAGGGCGTCACGAAGCTGTAAATGCGTGGTAGCATCCCCACTAGCATCAAGGCCAGAGCACCTCCCTCCCTTCCCAGTGAATGCAGGGTCATGCCTGGCCTGTGTGCCGCACACACTCTCTGGGAACACCCCATCCCCCCTTGCCCCCTCCCCGAGCTGTCCTGAAAGGGGAGTTTGGTGTCTCTGGATTACAGAGGCGAAATCCAGCCAGGATGGAGGAAGTGACTCAGGACAGGGGCTGGGGAAGGCCCAGGGCCAGGTCTCCCACTCCCAGGACAACTCGCACTGTGCTTTGTACTCAACCCAGTGCCTTTCATCCCAGCATCTCAAAGCCCCTTTCAAGCGGCAGCAGTCCTGGGAGTTGGGTCATGATCTCAACCAACACCTCCGGCTTGGGTTGCTGACTCAGGCCATTGGGTTGACGTCCAAGGACGCCTGTGGCTGCAGACCATCCATCTCATCGATGCCAAGCTTCTCTCTCTGGCCCTTGTTGCCTCTCTGGCCTCAGACACCACCTCCCTCTCCCTTTGTCTTTGAACGTGGCTCTGGACGTAACCAGGCATATCTGCTCGATAACCTCAGTATCTGACTCTCAGTCTTGCCCTTGACCTTTGCGTAAGCCCGTAACGTGAAGGCAGCGGGCCTGGCCCTTTCCCCACGTGGACCTTTTTCAAATCTTTGTTCGAGATTGAGTCCTCCGAGTCCTGCCATTAGCTTCCCTGCCTGTGAGCCTGATTCGTCTCGGCGGCTGCTGTAGCAGGGCAGTGTGTTGCAGAGAGGCCAGCTGTGGCCAGGAGGCCCAGGTGCGCCTCGGGTTTGCACGTGGGTTGGCTTTCTGGGCCAGGAGTGGGGGGCAGGTGAGGAGGACAGGCAGTTGGGAGCATCTCCCGCCAAGTCTGGAGGACGGTGAGGGTGGGATGGATGGAAAGGGTTCCGAAGAGGGAGGGGAGCTGGGCTTGGTATCAAATCATAAGGAGAAAAGAATTTGAACTTTCTTCTGGGGTTTGAATTCTAGAGTGTGGTTTCTTCAATATGACCTCTTCGATCCTTATCCGAGGCTCTCAAACACCTTCCCATTCCGGCCTCCCTGACCCCCTCTGATCCAAGTCCCCTATTACACTCACTTCTAGCCTCAGGCTCAACATTTTTCTGGAGGTTTTTGCAGTCTTTGGATGGGTATAAATTCCTGCATTTTGCAGATGGAAAAACGGAGACTTAGAGAGATCTGGTGATTTACTTACAGACCCACAGCCAACAATGTTAGAGCTGGAAAAATGACCAGGTCCACCTGGCTCCGAAGTTGTGCTCCTTCCATTACACCCTCATACAGATGTGCAGGGTGTGTGTGTTATGTGTTCATGTGCGTGTGATTTCCCAGAAGTCCTTGGAGGATTGTTTACTGACCTCTCTCCCCTCCCTCCCTCCCTCCCGCCTTCCTTTTTTCCCTTTCCTCTTCTCTCTCTCCCTTCTGGATGACGTAATGGGCTGTCTGTGTTCATGACATGTTTTCTTCCCACGTCTACAAGGATCAGAAATGCTGGCATTGGTCTCTCCGCACCTTCAGGACACCCAGCATCTAGCCCTGTCTCGGGAAGAGGCAGGTGGTTTTGTTACTCTTCCCTGGCATAGCAGCAGTCTTGGCACCAGTCTTGGCTTCTAGGCGGAAACATAAAATTAAAAAAAAATGTAAAGTGGAGAAAGCAGGAGGGTCAGGGAACCTGTGTGCTAGGTTTGACTCAGCCTTTTACAGATTGTGTGACCCTCTGAACTTCAGTTTCCTTAACTGTATGATGCTATCAGCCTCCCAGGAGTTGGATTAGAAGGCATACTGTGTGTTATCATGCTTGGTAAACTGTAAAGGGTCAGGTCCACTAATGTCAACCCAGAGAATCAGGGATGTTTGGACACGCTCCTCCCGTGTCATTCTGACGGTGACATCAGGAGACCAGCATCCTCTCCACACCCTTGTCAGAGACAGGACCTACTTGGATGGACACTTCTTGATGATAATTCTTATTGTGGTGGCATGAACTACTTGGTGGCCTCTCTCCCTTTCATCAGGGGGGTGTTAGGAGTTAGGACAAATCTAATTAGAGTCATTCCAGATGCTGAGAACACTTAACAACTGATGTGGTGATGCTTCAGGAATGAGTGATGCTTTCTTAGATGAATTGATGCTGGGGTTATTGTTTTATAAAGGGCAGGGTCAAAGTCAGACAAAGAGGAGAAATAGCCCTTCCCAGGAAGAGACCAGGCTGTGTTGGCTCTGGGGAAACGTGAGTGCTCCCCACGACTGGAGGCAGGCTTGCTTCTTGGCTAATGAGGTACTCAGCCAGTGGGAAGCTGAGTGGAGTCAGGGAGCCCACCGTTGCTCTCCTGAACTAACCACTGCTGCCAAGAGCAGAGGCTCCATGAGCATCTGGCCAAGCTCTAGGCCATAAATAAGGGGACTTTCTGCGGGGAGAGAAAGAGTAGGGACACTGGTCCAGGGAACTTGAAAGAAGGGACTTTTAACAGAAGGATGGGGAATTGAGGAGACAAAGAGCTAAGAGCATGGTCACTGCCCAGAGGAGCAATTGTTTGCTGAGGGTTCATCGCAGCTGGCAAAGGGCAGGCCCCGGAATTCCTAATCATCAGCCACGAAACCTTTTCCAAAGGAGCAGGTGAGCAAGCCGGCCCTTCTTTGCCTCTGTCTGAACCTGCTCCCTGCCCTTCCCTTGGGTTCCCACTCCCCTCCTCTCGGGTCCTCTCAGCTTCCACACTTCCTTATGGAAGTGAAGGCGGGAAGAAGTGGGCTGAGCAGTGGGACAGGAATAACCCTTGAACTCAGAGCCTCTCTTGATTCATCAAAGAGGGGCTATCTGGTTGCTGGAAGGAGTGGGGAAAGAGAAGGGAGGGAGAGCGCTCTTCAGGCTGGGAAAGATCCAATCCAGAGCTCCCATTAATGTCTGACACCTCCGATAAAAGCTGCATATTCCCCAAAAGCAAGTTTTGAAAATCCTAGACTCTTTGAAGCTTGGCGTTTAACTGCCACTCCTTCCCCACTTAATAGGAAACCAAGCCCCTTGGCTTGCGCACAGGGCTCCCATCTGGGGCGATTTCCCTCCTCCAAGCATTTGAGGCCCTTGTGTGCTTCTTGCAGCTGGGCATGAAAGGGATGCCTTGATCCTCACGGAGTGAAGAGTAGCCACCCCGGGGGCAGTGGCTGTAGTGCAGACAGGCTTGGAGGCTGGAGTGGGTCAGGGCTGGGTGGGAAGGAAGCACGGCTAAGACTTTGGAAGTTGGAAGGCGAATGGAGTTGAGAAATGGGACTGAGCCCAAGCAGTTATGTTTCTAGACTCTTTTTCTCCCCTTCATTTAACTGAAAAAATTAGCACATATATAAATGCTAAAATAGGAAGATACTGAAAAGCAAGTCCCCATTTATGCAGACGACCTGCCTCTTAAACGGCCTCTTACACTACAATGAACAGCTTTTTGGGTATCATTCAGAAATTTTCTATGCTTAAATGCATTTACTTCTTTTTTTTTTTTTTGCCATCAGCAGGAACATATGATACCCACTCTTCCATATATGACTTGCTCTTTTATTTTTTAATTTAAAAAATTTTATTTTTAATGTTTTATATTCATATTTATATGGCCATATATGACTTGTTCTTAATATAACTTACAGATCGTCATATAAATCTACTTCATTTATATGCACATATATTTCTTTATATACACACATATCTCCTTCATTCTTTGGCTGGTATTGTATAGCATAGATGGACCATAATTTATTTACCCCACCCTCTAGTGATAGATACTTAAGTTCTTTTTAGTTTTTAGTTATCATGAACAAAACTGCAGTGGACAGCCTTATACATACACGTCTGTGCAAATATCACTGAGGGGTACATTTCTAGAAGAGGAATTGCCGTGTCAGAGGCGTGTCCTTTAAGCTGACAGACGTCGCTCGGTGGCTTTCTGGCCAAGATTGCATCCAAAGTGTGGGGAGAATTGGCTGTCAACCTTCCATCTCTCCCCCACCTCATCTGGGAATAAGGTGACCCCCAGGGTGGGATAATGCCCTAGGGGATGATTGAGAAATCATCTCTGTTTGGCTTTGGGATGCAGGAAGAGAGGTGTTTTCTGTTTGGTTTTTTGTTTGTCTGTTTGGAATAGTCTGTCCTCTTCATGATGTTTGCTTGGTGGAGGGCTTCTTGCTTTCCCTGAGCAGCGCTGCACTGCAGAGGGACTGCCAGACTCAGGGGGTGTCAGCTGGGCTCCCTACAGAGTAGAGGGGCCAGCTGGTCTGCCCCCAGGGAACTCCCCGGGCTTCCCAGCCTGTTCACCAAACTGCAATAATGTTGCAATCATTTGCCTGATGGATTTAACTTTTCAAAGACTTTTGTAGCCAATGTTTCATTCCATTTCAGCTGTGAGGGAGGCCAAACAAATACTCTTAGGTCAGGTGAGGAAACAGACCCAGAGAGGCTGCGTGATGGGAGTGTGGTCATGAAAAGGTACTGGGTTGTGAGCTGGGACCCCCGGGTTCAAGTTCAGCACTGAGGTGTTAGCGCGGTGACCTTCTGTGGAAGCAGTTGGGTGGGATGGTCTTCCAGCCCCTCCCCATCAAGGACGTGGTTTGATGACTATCTAAGGGCCTGAAGTTAGCTTGGGGGCAAGCTGGCCCTTCATGATTTGTGAAACCCATCCTACAGTGGCTCCAGGCTGGTACCACATCCTGATTTGGCTTCTATAGAGGAAGCAGAGGGTCTCTCTCCTTTGGGTGATGGCACATCCTCCAAGACTCCTCAGGGGTGGGTTTGGTGGGGCGTGTGGAGAGGGGGCAGGAAGCACAGCAGTGGCTGGAGCTGATGTAATTGGGCCAGGCTGCTAGGGAAGAGGCCCTGCACCAACACCTTCCAAAGGCACTGTGGGTAGAGCCCTGCTGCCCCATTAAAGCCCCTATAATTCATGCCATCTGCCCCCCATAAAACCAACCAATCTCCAGAGTCTGACCCTGCAGATAGCTTTGGGACCTAATCAAAGCCAGACCGGTCCCTGGTCTCCTCCGCTTCCACTGGTCTGTGAATAGCCTTCAGCCATCCTGGCTCCACACCCCCTTAACCCCTTCATCCCTGGCTTCCTTTCTCTCCCCCAGGATCTCTGTTCTGCTGCCCTTTCACCCCCTTGGACTAGGGTCACACAGAGGAGCCCATTCCAAAGCCAAGTGTGATGTCTTGAAAGAATCTAGGTTGGGATCAGGAGGCCAGGGCTCCTCCCCTCGGGCCACCACTGACTTGCTGTGTGGCTTCCAGAAAGTCATTTAACCTTGTGGGGCCTCAGTTGCCCTGTCTTTGGCAACCAACATTTATATTTTAATAAAGAGCTTTCAAAATGTTTTTCACCTACATAGCCCCATTTAATGTTTCAAAAGGAGATAATTATGCCTCTTCTAATTACCATCACAGGGAGAAGTTCGTTAGAAGGTGGGTTGTGGAGGTTAGGAAGCAATACCTAGGTCACCAGTTACCCTGCCAGACTGCGGAGGGGTCTCCACAGAAGATGGCACAAGCCTCTCTGTACGCCGGTCAAGGCCTTCTGTGGGAGGGGCCAGGATTTCCTAAACACCACCCAGGGGACCACAGCATGTGGGTCCACAAGGGAAGCAATTCCTGCTCCAGGCCACTCGGCTTAACCCAATGAGGCGGAGGTGTGGGTAGTGACAGGCCTTGCACTTGCCAACAGTCAGGGCCTGTCTCCCCTGAAGGCAAAACAGGAGGAAACACGCTAAATAGTAAGGGAAGGATTGAGGACAGACCCACGAAGGGCTGTGTCAAAGGGAGCCGCGGCCTGGGGGGCTGGTTGAGCGGGGTGTGGAGACACCCTGTGGTGGGAATGAGGAACCACAGTCTGGTTCCCTCGGAAAGGTGATGCGGCTTACTTGAGTTTACACCTGTGCTGGGCAGGTGCTTTCCCCAGCTGACCCTTGAGTCCCCAAACGGCCCTCTCCTCTGTGTTCACGCTGGTGTTCAAGGACACCTCCTCTCTCCTCAGCTTTAAGACGAACTTCCCTGGGCCCAGGGCAGGAAGGAGAGTGAGGATCCAGCCTTCACCACCCTTCAGGCCAGAGCTCAATGAGTGAGCTAACGACAGCAGGAGGGATTGTAGTCGGATACCAGAAGGGACTTACTGGGTGGAAGATTGTTCCATGGTGGCACAGAAATCCTTCTGCCCCTGCCAAGTTCAGTGACAGAAGGTAAAGGAAGGGGATAGACTCTTTCCCAGGGTACTCAGATGACCACTTCAGAGGCTGGTCCCATTGCCAGTGGCCTGACATTGTTGTTCTGATGGACAAAGAGGACACAGCAGGTCACGTGGGCATTGCTTAGTCCTCGGCTCTTAAATGCCCAGGCCAAACCCCAGCCGTCCTCGGCGCCAACTTGGTGTAGCCAGTGAGACTCCTCCAGGGTCCCTGCACCATGGGCTTGCTGAGGACACTGACTCAGGCTGGGAACTGACTATTAGGGGAGAGCTGGGCATCTCATGTTGGGTGAGGGTATGGCTGCTGAGCCATGTGGGTTATGGGGGGTGGTGGGTCATAGTAACAAGAGCTAAGACTCACCATGCATCTTCCTTGTGCCAGCAGCTGTGTGTCCACAGTCCCTCCCAGCGACCCTATGTGGTAGATCTGTCATTTCCTCCATTTTACAGGTGAGGAAAATGAGACACAGAAATTAAGGAACTGGCACAAAGCCACACAGCCGGAACACAGTGGAGCCAGGATCTTAATGCAGGCGACTGGACTCCACAGCCCACTCTCGTCACCATTACACCTGCCTAAGGGGTAGGATGGTCGGACTGGACCGAAAGTGGGGCTGCGAGGTCAGTGGGGGTAGGGTTGGAGCAGGAAAGGGGGCTCCAGATCCTGGGGGGTGTGAGGGCTTAGGGAGATGGGGGCAGGCTGTGAGGAGGGGAAACCCAGCCGTGTCATTGGACCTCCCTGTGAGAGGCAGAGCATGCTTGCTCAGAAGGGCTAGAGGTTGCACAGTGCCACCTGCCCAAGAGCAGAGCTCCCATCTGGGGGCAGGGCACACTGATGTGCTGGGAATGAGTTACAGGTGTTCTAAGACAGAGATCTCCTCCATCCGATCCTCCAAATGGTCCCAGTTTCCCGGGGCATCTGCCACCCCCTCCCCCAGCTGTAGCCTCTGGCTGAAAGCAGCCCCTCACTTTACTTCAGTGGGTCGTGCCATGCCATGTCGTCGTTTTTCTCATGTGCCGTGCTGTGACAAAGTTTGGGAAGCTCTGTCTCAGACAGGAGCTCACGCGGCCTCTGAATCCTTCCAGGAGCTCAGAACATGAGATGCTGCTTCAACAGCTGCTAGTACTGCTTGTCCGGGGCCAAGCACAGAGAGCCATCCCTACACTGGAGTGCTTGGGGACCTGTTGGTGGGGTGGCCTGGGCCTGGCTGCCAGGCTGGGCTCTCTGACCTGGAGCTGGCTGGTGGAAGCCCACGAAGCTCAGGGAATCTCCCGTGGGAAGCTCATGCATCCATCCAGTGCCTCTGCGCCTGCTTGCTTCTAGCTGCATGGCCCTGGGCAGGTGACCTCCCTGGGCCCCAGATTCCTCATCAGGAAAATGAAAATAATAAACGCCTCCTCGCCCCGCCCCCCAGAGGGTGCTTGTGAGCATTACATGAGCGCATGTACCTCTTCAGCAAGCCTTTCCAGTCTTGCTCTGGGCCGGGCAGTGGCTGGTGTCAGGGATGGGAAGTGACTTAGTACACCGCAGCGTCTCTGGGCAAAGAGAGGAGGGGACCCAAGGGCAGGGAAACAGACCCAGAGACAGAAACCCAGATACTTAATAAATGGGGCTGCGCACAGAGCCCATACAAAACGCACCACCAGTAAATAACCTGCTGGACTTCCCTTTAGAACAAGAATGATCGCCATCGTCCCGGTGACCCGCTGGACGTTGGACTTCAGAAGCGCCCTCTGCCTCGCTGCTCAGTTTGGTCCCTCCCCTCACTCACCCCAACCCCTGGGGGGCCAGAGAGAACGTCCTGGAGCCCGGGTCCCTGCCACCCTCAGAGGCTCACTGGGCAGCAAACTCAGGTCCCCGATTCTCCGGTCGCGGGGAACCCGCGGGCAGACACAAAACCCATTGCATCGTTGGGCATGAAACAGGCCTTTGTGCCTGGCGGGAGCAGCCATCAAAGCCGGGCGAGCGAGCGAGCGGGGCCAGCCTGGAGCGCTGAGAGCCTGGGCGCCGCTGGTTCCCACCGCGGCCACCGCTCCCACGGGCGCCGCCGCACCGCCGCGCCTCTCCAGACACGCGTCCTAGCCCCTCTGCCTCCTCCGTTTCCATCCTCCCACTTTTAACTTCAGTGATGAGGCCGCTCTTACTTGCGTTGCACGTTTACAGCTTTGGGGAGCACCTTTCACTCCAGTTGAGTCATTTGCTCTGCATCACAACTGAGGAGGCATGAGGGGGCCACTCAGAGCCGTCAAGTGGCTCCTTTGTTCGGTAAGCACCTGCTGTGTGCTAAGCTCTGAGGATACAAGGGCAGGGCTGGACTTTGCAGGGCGTTGGGCCATCTTAAGGACGGGGGTCTTATTCCTGAGAGCTGTGGGGTGCCACTGGAAGAATTTAGGTAGGGCCAGCATGTGAAGAAGGGAGGAGATGGCAAGTTCAAATTTATGTTTCAGAAAGACCCCCCCTGGCTGCTGCATGGATAATGCATTGAAGTGAGCCAGAGGCATTGTGGGGAGAGCAGCGGGAAGCTCCTGAGAAGGCCAGGCTGGTGATGGGGACAGGGTCACACAAGTGCAGAATTCAATGAATGACAAGTGTTGTGGGATTCAGCCCTTCATCCAGCCCCTCACACAAAATTCAGGGTAAAGCTGTTTGTAGGGTGAGAAGAGGGAGGGGTATGGAGACATTTCAAACTAGAAAGATTCAGGGGAGGCTCCCCATCAGTCGACTGTGGTAAGACTTGGGTATTGAAGTTGATTATTAGCCACAAGACTTTGGGCCAGTCACATAATTTCTCAGTGCCTCAGTTTCCTACTGTGTGAAAAGGGATAATACAGTTCTGGTTTCTAATAATGGAAGAATAGCTTTGTGGGACTTACCCATCCACCCACCCCCCAAACAGTCCCCGGCAACAGATAACAATTATAAAATCTGGGAAAGTATTAAAAAAAATTATTTGAAGACACTGGGGAATGACTAAAAGCAGGCATAAACTGAAAGGGTGTCTACCTTTGAAAAAAAGTAAACTGCAAGGAGTGAGTTTGTAGCCATTTTCTAATGACTACTCTAATACCCACATGGATCTAGTGTAGAATCTGCAGCCTCACTAATTCGGTAAGGGCAGAGCAACCAGAAAACTGAGGGGGGCCTGAAAAGGAGGGAACTGTAGCGGGGGTGAACCCCCAAATCTACATGGAAAATCTGTTCGTATTCTCTGTTGATTTTAAGTTATTAAGCTAAACTGTCAAGCATTAAGGAGATTCCAGGCAGCCTGGCAAAAAAGCAGTGGCTAGAAGCTGAAGGAACCGAGCAAAGATGTCAGATGTTACTCACCATAGCGGAGACAGAGTTTGGAGTTTCGGTCCAGCTAAGTTAACTGACAGCTTGAATCAAATTTACCCTTCAAAGAAATACAACACAATCCAGAGTCCATACCATGTCATTCATAATGTCTAGTATCTAATCAGAACTCAGTAGACATTCAAAGAAACAGGAAAACATGACCCATTTTCAATTTAAAAAAGCAGTCAGTCAACCCACAACCCCCATCCTGAGATGATCCAGATGTTGCAGTTAGTAGACAATGATTTTAAAGCAGCTATTATGTTTTCTTAAATTAATTAATTTATTAATTTATTTAATTTTTGGCTGCATTGGGTCTTCGCTGCCGCACGCGGGTTTTCTCTAGTTGCTGAGAGCGGGGGCTACTCTTTGTTGCGGTGCGTGGGCTTCTCATTGCGGTGGCTTCTCTTGTTGTGGAGCACAGGCTCTAGGCGCTCGGGCTTCGGTAGTTGTGGCATGCAGGCTCAGTAGTTGTGGCTCGTGTGCAGGCTTAGTTGCTCCACAGCATGTGGGATCTTCCCTGACCAGGGCTTGAACGTGTGTCCCCTGCATTGGCAGGCAGATTCTTAACCACTGCACCACCAGGGAAGCCCTTGTATAATATGTTTGAAAACTTAAAGGAAAACAATTGGGTTATGAATTAACGGATAGGGAATCTTGGCAGAAAAAAATACTATAATAAAAGAACCAAACGGAAATTCTAGAACTGAAAGTTACAAAAAATGAAATAGAATGTTTACTGGGTGGGCTTACAGCAGAGTGGAGAAGGCAGGAAATAGAGTTAGTGAACTTGTACACAGACCAATAGAAGTTATCCTATATGAAGGACAAAGAGGAAAAATATTAAAGAAAAATGAAGAGCACCTCAGAGTCCTGTAGGACAACATCAAGCAATCTAACATGAATGTATCTGGAGCCCAGGAAGGAAAGGAGAGAGACAGAATGGGTAAGAAAATTATTTAAAGAAATAATAGCTCAAATCTTCACAAATTTAGTGAAAGACATCAATTTAGAGATCTTAGAAGCCCGGTGAACCCCAAGCAAAGTAAACATATAGAAAACCACACCTAGGCACAGATGGTCAAACTGCAGAGGTACAGAGAACATACTGAAAGCTTCCAGAGAGGAACAATGGTACAATGATGGCCAACCTCACAGCAATGATGGAAGCCAGGACACAACTGAGCAGCATCTTCAAAATGCAAAAGAAAAAAAGGAAAAAAAATCCCTGTGAACTCAGAATTAAAAATAATTTTTTGATCTTTGTTTTTCAGAATTCTATATTCAGCAAAATTATCTTCAAAAATGAAGATAAATTAATTTTAGGAAAAACGAGGTGAATTCATTAGCCATCACACTTAACACTACAAAAAATGTTAAAGGAAAATTTTCAGACTGAAGGGAAATGATACCAGATGTTAACTCAGATTTATAGGAAAAGTGAAAATCATCAGACATGATAAATATGTGGGTAAATATAAAAGACTATACATATTTTATCTTTTCTTCAATTCTTTAAAAGACATGACTATTTAAAGCAAAAATTACAACACTGTAGTGAGGGGTCTATTACATATGTAGATTAATATATATAGGACATGCAGTGAAAACTATGATGGCAAGTGTAAATGGAACTGTCTTGTGGCAAGATTCTTATATTTTATGTGAAGCAGTACAATATTAACTCTGAGTAGATCGTGGTAAGTCGAGGATGTACATTATAATACCTGGAACAGCTCCTACAGATGAAAAATATATAGCTATAAAACTAATTGAGGAATCACAACAAAATATTTTATTAATTCCAAACAAATCAGGAAAGGAAGAACAAATGAACAAGGAAACAGATGAAATCAATATAAAACAAATAGGAAGTGGCAGACCTAAACCCAAATTTATCAATAATTACATCAAATGTAGTTTTATGAATTATTGATGAAATTGATGGATTAAACATTTTAATGAAAAGGTATAGATTGTCTGACTGGGTCTGACAGGACCCAGATATGTGTTGACTCTAAGAGGTGTACTTTGAACCCAAAGAGACAAAGTGAAAGTCAAAGGATAGAAAAATATATACCATTTGTGATAATTAGTTTTATGTGTCAATTTGATTAGTACCCAGTTATTTAATTAAACACTAATCCAGGTGTTGCTGTGAAGGTATTTTGTAGATGTGATTAACATCCACAATGAGTTGACTTCAAGTAAGGGAGATTATCCTCTGTCATCTGGGTGGGCTTCATCCAATCAGTCGAAAGGCCTTAAGAGCAAAATTAAGGTTTCCTAAAGAAAGTAGAAAATTTGCCTATGAACTACAGCTTCAGCATCTGTCTGAAAGTTTCGAGCCTTCCAGCCTGCCCTACCCTACAGATTTCGGACTTACCAGCCCCCACAAGCACATCAACCAACTGCTTGAAATAAATCTCTCTCTATCCATCTCTCTTTTTCTTTTTACACATAAGAAAACATGGATAGATAAAGAAATATTGTTATAGATCTCCAGTAGGTTCTATTTCTATTAGATCTCTAAGGCAGCATTTAAACAACACATAGGAAAGCTGGAGTAACTATATTAATCTCAGACAAAATGAACTTCAAGTCAAAGATTATTACTGGAAATAAAAGGAATATTTAATAATGATAAAATGGTCAAAACATTAAGAAAGCATAATAATTATAAATCTGTACTAAGATATAATAATACTTAAAATAATTGTTTATAATCTGTACTAAATCTAGTAACAGAGCTTCAAAATACATGAAGCAAATACTAACAGAAGAGAGAAATAGACAAATTCACAATCATAGTTGCAAATTTTATCACCCTTCTCTCAGAACAACTGGACAAAAATTTAGTTAGAATATAGAAGATCTGAAGGACACAATAGACTCCCTCAGTCGAATTGACATTTATAGAATACTACCCATAACAATTGCTATACACATTTTCCCCCCAAATGCCCATGGAGCATTCACTAAGATGGATTATATGCTAGATAAAATAGCATCTCAGTAAATTCCATAGGACTGAAATAAGATTGAGGATGTTTTCTGAACAAAATGGGATTAATTTAAAAATCAATAAGATATTTAGAAAAATTCCAAATATTTGAAAATTTAAAAATACAGTTTTAAATAACTTGTGGGTCAAAGAAAAAACTAAAAGGGAAATTTAAAAGTATTTTGAACTAAATAATAATGAAAATACAACATATCAAAATTTGTAGCATGGTATTTAGAAGAAACTTTACAGTTATAACTTCTTCTATTAGCTAAGAATAATGGCTTAAAATCAATCACCTAAATTTTTACCTTCAAAAACTGGAGAGGAGAAAATTAAACTGAAAATAAGTAGAAGAAAGGAAATAATAAAGGGCAGAATCAATAAAATAGAAAACAGATGACAGAGAAAAACAATGAAACCAAAAGTTTTTTCTGGAAAAATTAATAACATTCATAAACCTCTATCAAGACTAACCAAGAAAATATCAAGTACCAGTATCTAGAATAATAGAGGAATATCCCCACAGATCCTATAGGACATCAAAAGGATAATAAGGGACTATTATGAACAACTTTATGCCAATAAATTTGACCACCTAGATGCAACAGGCAAATTCTTTGAGAAAAGCCAACAGACCAAAACGGACATAAAAGAAATAGAAAATCAAAATAGTCCTATACCTATCCAGTACATTGAATTTGTTATATAAAACTGCTCTGCAAAGGAAATTCCAAGCCCAAGTAGTTTTACTGTTGAGTTCATTACATATGTAAGGAAGAAATAGTACCTGTGGTCTTTCAGAAAATGTAGACGAAGGAACACTTCTCAGTTCTTTTCATGGGTCCAACATAACCTTGAGCCCAAATTTGACAAAGACAAGAAAATTATAGACCGGTATCTTGCATAAACATATATACAAAAACCTTTAACAAATATTCACAAATTGAATCCAACAATATTTTAAAAGGATCATATATCTGACTATATGAGGTTTATCCATTTCATACTTGTAAATCTGTTATTATAATCCACCTCGTTTATAGAATAAAGGAGAAAATTCATATGATTATCTTAACAAATGCACAAAAAACATTTGACAAAATTCCACTCAGTCATGATAAAAACTCTCAGAAAACTCGGAAAACAAGAGACTTTCCCAGTCTGATAAAGGGCACTATACAAAACCTACAGCTAAAATCACCCTTATTAGTGAAAGACTGAACACTTTCCCTGTAAGATCAGGATGTCTACTTTTATTACTTCCACTTAACGTTGTACTGAAGATCATAGTCACTGCAACAAGGCAAGAAAAATAAATAAAAAACACAAATATTTGGAAAGAAGAAGTAAAATAATGTTTTCACAAATGACAAGATAGTTTATGTGGATAAACACCTTACCAGAACTAATGAATGAATTTGGCAAAGTTGCTAGATACAAGGTCAATATATACACATAAACTATATTTCTACATACAAGCAGCAAACAACTTGAAAACTTCTACTTAGTGTTATAAATAACAAGATACTTAGGAACGTCTTTAACAAAAAATATGCAAGAACTGTGCACTGAAAATTACAAAATATTCCTGAGTGAAATTTAAAAAGACCTAAATATATGGAGAGCTATATAACATTTATAATTGAAAGACTCAATCTTGATAAGATGTAATTTTTGCCAAGTTAATATGGAGATTTAATGTAGTTCCATTCAAAATCCTAGAAGGGTTTGCTAATAGCATTTTATAGGCTATTCTAAAATATATATGGAAGTTCAAAGGACCAAAATAATCCTAAAAAAGAAAAACAAAGATGAAGAGTTTATGGTAGATTAAGATTTATTATAAAGCTGCAGCAGGGACTTTCCTGGTGGTCCAGTGGTTAAGAATCTGCCTTCCCATGCAGGGAACGTGGGTTGCACCCCTGGTGGGGAACTGAGATCCCACATGCCGCGGGGCAACTAAGCCCGTGTGCCGCAACTACTGAGCATGTGAGCCACAACTAGAGAGAAGCCTGCGTACTGCAACAAAGAGCCAGCATGTCACAATGAAAGATCCCACACGCTGCAGCTAAGATCCCATGTGCTGCAAATAAGACCTGAAGCAGCCAAAAATAAATAAATAAATAAATATTTTTTAAAAAGCTGCGGCAATCAAGACAGTGTTGTATTGACATAAGGACAGACAAATTGATCAACAAAACACAATAGAGATTCTAGAAATAGACTTGCACTCACACAGTTAGTTAATTTTGAACACAGGTGTCAAAGCAATTCTATGGAGAAAAGAAAATATTTCAACAAATGGTCCTCAAAACAACTGTACATGTTTATCCAGAAAGAATAAGCCTTAACATCTGAACTTTATATCATATATCAAAAAATTAGAGTTGGATCATAGACCTAAATGTAGCAGCTAACACTACAAAGTGTTTTGTTAAAGCAAGCATAGGAGAGAATATTTTTGAGACCCAAAAGTAGGCAGAGAGGTCTTGAATAAGACCCAAAAGTCAATAACCAAAAAAGAAAAAAATGATAAAGTAGGCTTCATTAAAATTTAAAAAAAAAAGACAACTTTTGCTCATCAATGAACACTTCTGCTTTCATCATGACGGAGTAATGGGGACCAGATCTACCCTGTCACCTTAAATAAATAGAAAATTGGAAAAAATATACGGAACAACGCTTTTCAGTTATTAGATAATAGCACGGGGCTCTGATCCTTGAGAGAATGGAAAAAATGAAGTGAGCCCTTCAAATACCTTACTTTATTGCCTGGAGGCATTTTCTAGGTCACAGAACAGGGAGAGAGAAGCCAAGCAGTGCCTGGTGATCTCACTGAATTGAGGAGAAAGTGACTGGAGGTCAGGGAAGCCAAGGAGCCAAACTTGCAGGGCAGGGTACCAAAGAGGAGGGAGCTACAGAGGAGAGAGAGCTCTGGAGATCTTCAGAGGTGTCCCTTGAGTCTTTGACTGGTTATTGATTTACAATGTATGAGAGGAAATGACCCAAAGCTAGGGAAAGGATTCCCAGAACGGAGTGGGCAAAACAATTTCTAGAGCCCACATAGAACTTGGAACTTGTGTTCTTACCAGCCAGAGTTGAGAAAACTTATAATGCATGGGACATTGGGTTAAATGCTCAGAAAGGTATTGCCTTAGGAGTGGAGCTAAATCAATTCTGGTCTAAAGGTTGCTGTGGACCCACTTTAAAGAAACTAGACACAAGTCTTGAAAGGCTTCAACTGATTACAAATCACTTACCTGTGCATCAGAATAAAGTCCAGCACTTAAAGGAATGCAACAAAATTCAGCACCCAGCAGATAAAATTTACAATGCCCAGCATTTAATAAAAATTTCCAAGCATGAAATGAATTAAGAAAAACATGGCTCATAATCAGGAGATAAAGTGGCCAATAGAAAAACAGAGAAAATAAAATGAACAAACAAGAGTGTTAAAAGCATATTATAAATATGCTTCATAGATTCAAGAAGGTAGAGGAAAACTAACGTAATGTGAGAAAAATGGATTATATAAAAGACCCAGATGGAACTTCTACAGATGAAAATATAATATCTGAAATAAAAAATACTTTGGAAGGAACTAAATGCAGGTTAGACACTGTGGAAAAAAGGAGTAATGAACTTGAAGATCCAGCAATACAAATCATACAGAATGAAACACAGAGAGAAAACTATTGGGGGAAAAAATGAACAGAGCTTCAATGATCTGCAGAATAATGTCAGGCAATCTAATATTCATGTAATTGGAATCTCATAAGGAGAGAGTGGGGCAGGGCAGAAAAGTTTAAACCCAATGCAAGAAATAAGAAAAATGAGAGCAGAAATTCCTGAAATAAAAAGAAAAAAATCCAAGAAACCTAAAGCTTATTCTTGGGAAAATGTTTTGATTTCCTCCTATTCACCCAGTTGGTGAGACGGGGATTCTTGCCCATGAGTTAGGAAAATGGTGGAACACGTAACACCTGACACCAGACAGATGCAACTGGCAGGAGTTTATTAGTCACATATACTCACAGTCAGGGGGAGGAGGACACTGCATGCCATTCAGGGCTGCATAGGGGTTGCGCTTGGGAACAGAGTGAACACCAGGGGCTGTTGGGAGGCAAGCTTTGTAGTACCAAGAGGTTGAGGTGCCCCATCATTCCTAGGATGTGATTGGTGTGTTTGAATAATTCCACCAGCTGTCAGGAAACTGAAAATTACTATTCAGGGACAACTAGGAAGTGCACCTGGTCTTCTTGATAGGGTGGGTTGTTTGGCTAGAGGACCTCATTCACGGGAACAGAGTGGGAAGGGGAAGTTGAGGTTGGGCCAGATGAGGCCCTCCTGATTTCACTAGGTGTCAAGGCAGCACATAATATTGGACCTGAATTTTCGGCCTTACTCCATAGAAAGATCAACATAATTGATAAAACTCTAGCCTGACTGATCAGGAGAAAAGAGAGAAGACCCAAATGACCAATATCAGGAGTGAAAATCTCTATAGATTCTACAGACATTTAAAAACCTAAGGGAATATCATGAACAACTATATACCAATAAATTCAGCAACTTAGATGAAGTGGACACATTCCTTGAAACACAAGCTACACAAGTCACACAATAAGAAATAAATAATTTGACTATCCCTATATCTATTAAATAAATTAATAGTTAAAAAAAAAAAAACCTTTCTATAAAGAAAACCCCAGGAATGGCTTCCCTAGTGAATTCTACCCATTGGTGTGCTGGTAAATGTTTCACCTGTGATTTTCCAAAGGGAAAAAAATTCCCTGGTTTGTAGCATTTGCCAGTTTCCATGGTGTAAATATTCCCACCATGACCAATTTCAGGTTACCAATGTGATGTCACTGATCATGGAGCTGGGGAGAGATGTGTAGTAGAACACCACACGGATAAAATAGTCATACATGTTCTCAAGAGCTGCTACTAATAAAATGTAGCAAAAATAGTTAAGAAGTGATGCACGGTCATTCAGGATTTATTACCTTTGTTTTTAATATAATTTATTTAATTTTAAATAATGGCTGTGTTTAACAACGGTTCACAAAATTCCTAAAAATTTAACAGTAGGCTATCGTGAGCCAGTACAAGCCAGTTCTGGTATACCGATGATTCTACTAAACATTTAAGGTAAAAATAATACCAATTCTATAAATACTTTTATAGAAAATAAAAGAGGAACGAACATTTCCAAACTTACTTTAGGAGGCCAGCGTTACCTGGATACCAAAACCATACAAAGACATTATAAGGAGAAAAAAAAACCTTAAACTACAAACCACCGTCACTCAAGAACATAGATACAGAAATACTTAACAAAATTTTGGCAAAGAAATTTCAGCAATATGTAAAAAGGATAACAAATCATGACCAAATGGCCTTTTCCCCAGGAATTCAAGGTTGTTTTAATATTCAAAAGTCAATCTATGCTTTATCATATGTGATAGACAGAATATCCATTTCTTAATCCCAGAACCTGTGAATATGCTGCTTTCTGTAGCTTAAGAGATTTTGCAGATGTGATTAATTTAAGGATTTTGAGATGGAGTGGGATTCTCTCCTAGGGCCTCCAGAAGGAAGATAGCTCTGCTGACATCTTGACTTTAGCCCAGTAGGATCCATTTTGAACTTCAAACCTCCACACTGGTAAAATAATAAATCTGTATTGTTGTTAAGCCACTGTTTTTAAGCAGCAGTAGGAAACTAAGTAGAAAATTAACGCATCATTTAAACAGTCTTAAAAGAAACAACATACAATCGTGTCAATTGATGCAAAGGAATTTTTTTGACAAAATTCTACATAGACCCATGACAAAATTTTAGCAAACTAGGAATAGAAGGGAACTTACACAACCTGAAAAGAAAGGATGTCTATAAAAAAACCTAAATAAAGATGTTTAAAATTTTTTTTTAAAACCAAAGAACAAAAAAGAAAACAAACAAACAAAAATCACCTACAGCTAACATCATAGTTAGTGGTGAAAGACTGAATGTTTTCCCTCTCAGATCTGAAACAAGGCAAGGAAATCTGTAAAAATGATTCCCCCCTCCAGTTTTATTGAGATATACTTAGCACATAAGATTGTGCTAGTTTAAGATGTATGACATAATGATTCGATGTATATATTGCAAAACGATCACCACAATAAATTGAGTTAATTTATCCGTCAACTCACAGAGTTACATTTTTTGCTTGTGATGAGAATTTTAAGATCTACTCTCTTAGTAACTTTCAAATATACAATACATTATTGTTAACTGTAATTACTATGCTGTGTATTACATCCCCAGAACTTATTAATACTATAATTGGACATCTTGGCCACCTTCACCCATTTTTCCCATGCCCACCCCCCTTTTATAAATATTTCTATTCAACAGTGTACTGACGATCCTAGGCGATGCAATAATTCAAGAAAAGGAAATAAAAGGCTTGTTGCTTTGAAGGGAAGATTCAATATTGTCTTTGTTTACAGTCAACATGATTGTCTATCTAGAGAACCTTAAGGAATCTACAGAAAAGCTAGGGTACTAGAACTAATAAGTAAGTTTGGCAAGATTTCAAGATACAAGTTCAATATGCAAAATGAATTGTATTTCTATAGACTAGAAACTAACAACTGGATATTTACATTAAAAATAACATTTATAATAGCATAAAAACATGAAACATTTAGGCCATGTTCATGAACCAGAACCATTGATATTGTTAAGATCTCAATTCTGCCCCAAATTAATCTATAGATCTAATGTATTCCCAGTCAAAATCCCAGCAGGTTTTTTGAGAATTTCACAAGCTGATTCTAAAATTCATGTGGAAATGGAAAGGACAATAATAGCTAAAAAAATTTTATGAAAAACAAAGAACAAGGTTGGAAGAATTATTACCTGATTTCAAGACTTACAATAAAGTTACAGTCATTAAGATAGTGTATTATGGTGTAGAATAGAGATTTGGATCAGTGGAACAGAATAGAGCGTCGAGAAATACTTACACATATACAGTTAATTGACTTTTCACAAAGGTGCCAAGCTAATTCAATGAGGGAAATGGCAGTCTTTTCAACAAATGGTGCTGGAATAATTGGATGTCTATATACAAGAAAAAACAATGACCCTTGTCTCACACCGTAAACAACAACTTGAAATCGTGGGGCAAAAGACCTAAAATCTTTGTGATCTTGAGTTAGCCAAGATTTCTTAGATAGGACACAGAAAGCACAACCTCTCTCTAATGAGAAAAAAAAAAAATCAGTATATTAGACTTCATCAAAATGAAAACCTTTTGCTTTTTAAAAAAGACATTGTTAAGAAAGTGAAAAGGCAAGCCACAATGGGGGGAGAAAATATTGCAAATCATATATCTAATAAAGGACTTAGATCCAGAAAATACATGGAAAACTCTTCCCACTCAGTAGAAAGACAAATAACCTGGTTAAAAAGTGAGCAAATGATTTGGAGAGACATTTCACCAATAAAGGTAAACAGAGCAAATGAACATGTGAAAAGGAGCTCAACATCATTTGCCACTAGATAAACACAAATTAAAATTACACTGAGATACCACTTAACAACCAGTGGAATGGCTAGGACTTCAGGAGACTGATTTTACCACGTGTTGGCAGGGTGAGGAGAAGCTGAAAGTCGTGTGAGTTGGTGGGAATGAGAAATGGCATGGCAGTTTTGAAAAACATTTTGATTGATAGTTACTTATAAAGTTAAACATCCTCTTATTACATGACTCAACAAACTCACTCCTAAGCATTTTCCCAGGGGAAATAAAAAGAAACACATAAAGACATTTATGTAAATACTCATAGCAACTTTATCTATAACAGCTGCAAACAGAAACACCCAAAAGTCCATCAAGTGGTAAACGGATAAATTGTAGAATGTCCATACAATGGAATACTATTCATCGATAAAAAGGAATTATTTATATAGGCAACGATGTTAATGAATCTCAAAAACGTTATGCTAAGTGAAAGAAGCCAGACAGGAAAGATTACAAACCGAGAGACTCAATTTGTAGAAATTCTGGAACAGGCGAAACCATGGTGCCAGGAAGCATGTCAGTGATTTCCAGAGCCTAGGGGGATTCGCTATAGAGGAGCACAAGGGATCTTTTCAGAATGATGGAGCTACTCTAGATTATCCTTCTCATGCTGGTTATATGACTGTACACGTTTGTCAGAATTCTTTGAATCGTATACTGAAAACGGGTGAATCTTATCTAAATTATGCCTTGATAAATCTGATAAGAGGACACCATTAAGAAAATTAATAGGCAGGCCACCGATTTGGAGAAAATATTCAGAAAACATATAACCGACAGAGGACTGAGTGAGTACAAGAATAAACAAAGAACTCCTATGATTCTATAATGAAAAGACAAGCAAGTCCATTGAAAATGGGCAAAAGGCTTGAACAGATACTTCACAAAAGACGTAGGAATGCCAATAGCACATGAAACATTGCTTGACATCATTAGAATAATGCAAATTACAAGCGGTACATACCAGCCAGTATGGCTAAATTTTAAAAGCCTGACAACCACCAAATGTTGACGAGACCATAGAGCAACCGGAACACACACACGTTGCCGGTGGGAATGCAAGCCAGTACAACCGCTCTGGAAAAGAGTTTGACGGTTTCTCGTAAGCTTAAACATACACCTGTACACCTACTCTTTGACTCGGTAATTCCCCTCGTAGGTATTTATCCAAGAGAAGTGAGAATATATGCCCACAGAAACAAATGTTCATGGAGGTTTTATTCACAATAGTAACATACTGGAAACAGCCCAAATGCTCATCAACAGGAGAATCGCTAGACAAATTCTGACACATTCCTACAGTGGAGTACTGGCCAGCAATGGAAAAGAAACCAACTACTGATGTATGCATCAAGATACAAGAGTCTCAGAAATAACATGCCGTGAGAAAGGAGCAACGCGCTCAGGAGTACATAAGGTATGATTCCACTTATGTGAAGTTCTAGATTAGGCAAAACTATTGTTAGCTACCAATTAGATCAGTTTGGGGTGGAGGTAGGTGGTGGGATTGACTGGGAATGAACATGGAGAACTTGCCCGTGAGATGGTGATGTCATATTATGACAGGGATGCGGGTTACTTGGATATAAACATTTATCAACATTATACAGCTATATTTGTACATTTTTTTAAAAATAAATTTATTTATTTATTTTTGTCTGTGTTGGGTTTTTGTTTCTGTGCGTGGACTTTCTCTAGTTGCTGCGAGCGGGGGCTCCTCTTCCTTGCGGTGTGCAGGCCTCTCACTGTCGTGGCCTCTCGTGCTGTGGAGCACAGGCTCTACACGTGCAGGCTCCGTAGTTGTGCCTCATGGGCTTAGTTGCTCCGTGGCATGTGGGATCTTCCCAGACCAGGGCTCGAACCCGTGTCCCCTGCATTGGCAGGCAGATTCCTAACCACTGAGCCACCAGGGAAGCCCATATTTGTACATTTTAACATATGTAAATTTTCCTAAAAGTAGTCACGTCAAAAAATAATAAAAATTGAGTGGGTGAAAATATAGTGAAAGGAAGAATGGCACGGTGAGATAATTGTTACAGCGAGGCGATGTGTGCACAGGGATTTAAATTATACCATTATGTCTACTCTGTGTACTTTTGAAGTTTTCCATAATAAAAAGTAAAATAAAATAAAAGGAAAGAACAGGATAATGATACCTTCTGGAGCTGTTGTGCGTTCATTGAAGCAGTGCCGGGGAAAGGGTTTTGGAGTCTGGGAAGTGTGTTTTGACACAGGCTTTCTCCACCAGATCTGCCTTCCCCTCCCTCTCATTTACTCACTCTAGTTCTTGCTATCTGCTGCACTCTTGTTCTGTTTTGTCCTTCTTGCCGCTCTGCTTTCTTTTTCTTTTCTTTCTTTTTTTTTTTTTTTTACATCTTTATTGGAGTATAATTGCTTTACAATGGCGTGTTAGTTTCTGCTTCATAACAAAGTGAATCAGTTATACATATACATATGTCCCCATATCTCCTCCCTCTTGCGTCTCCCTCCCTCCCACCCTCCCTATCTCACCCCTCCAGGCGGTCACAAAGCACCGAGCTGATCTCCCTGTGCTATGCGGCTGCTTCCCACTAGCTATCTATTTTACGTTTGGTAGTGTATAGATGTCCATGCCACTCTCTCACTTTGTCACAGCTTACCCTTCCCCCTCCCCATATCCTCAAGTCCATTCTCTAGTAGGTCTGTGTCTTTATTCCCGTCTTACCCCCTAGGTTCTTCATGACATTTTTCCCCCTTAGACTCCATATATATGTGTTAGCATACGGTATTTGTCTTTCTCTTTCTGACTTACTTCACTCTGTATGACAGACTCTAGGTCCATCCACCTCACTGCTTTCTTTTTCATTTCCCACCTGCCTAGCTCCCTCCCTTCCCCTGCCTGCCCATCGCCCTCTGTCGACTGATGCCTCCAGATCTGCTGCGTTGGGGCTCTGGTGGCTGCAGACTGGGTGAGGGCGGTGTCTTGAAGATGTGGCCGCACAGCAGCAGCCGGCTTGGGGAGGTCAGGGAAGGTGCTACTTCTTGCTTTCTCCTCTTGCAGCCCGCAAGCTCGGCCACCCTGTGTCTCCCAGGCTGCTCTGCTTGCCTTGCAGCCTGAGAGCCAGCACTCTAACCAGACGGACAGGCTGCCATTGCCCTGACAACGTCTCCTCTACTTGGCTTCCCTGAAAAGTGTCAGATTTGAGGGAATTTTTTTTTTTTTTTTTTTTTGCGGTACACGGGCCTCTCACTGTTGTGGCCTCTCCCGTTGCGGAGCACAGGCTCCGAACGCGCAGGCTCAGCGGCCATGGCTCACGGGCCCAGCCTCTCCGCGGCACGTGGGATCTTCCCGGACTGGGGCACGAACCCGTGTCCCCTGCATCGGCAGGCGGACTCTCAACCACTGCGCCACCAGGGAAGCCCTTGGAGGGAAATTTGAGCCAGTTTCCCAAGCCCTAAACCCCAGCTCATCTCCTTTCTGGAGCCGCCCTGCCCTACTCCGACCTCCTCGGTGTAACTGCCTTCCGGCTGCCGTCAACATCTCAGCCCTTGTACCTTGATCTGTTCTTGCCAAGCCCCAGCTGAGTGCCTGGCGATGCTCCGGAAACTGCGGGCTTCGGGGCAGGATCCACAAGATGCCTACAGTCTGCTCTTTCTTTTGTTCTGTTTTAATCATCCGTTAACTCTACAGATATTTATCAGGCCCCCACTGTGTGCTGGGCACCGAGTGAGACGCTGATGGCTGTAGAGCTGGCCTGGTGGTGGGAGGAACGGAAGGTTACAAGGCAGGGAGCGTGACCGGGTCAGCCACCAGGGAACTCGGAGGAGGGGGGTTGGGGGTTGGGGGTTGGGGGGAGCGGGAAGGGAGGGGTCGCTCGGCCTGGATTGGGGTGACGGGTGTCAAGAAGCAGTTCTTGGAGGAAACGCCAACTAAGCGAAGACCCAGAGTGGGTGGAGCGGCAAAGAAGCAGCGTGTGAAACAGCCCCAGGGTGAGTGCTCCGTGCAGGGCCTTCCGGGAGCTGCAGAAAGTTCAGTCTGGTTAGACTTTGGGTGTGAGGGGGGGGTCCAGCCCGCACGTGAGGACTGGAGGCCCCCCTGCTCCCCGGTCAGAGCTGCCAACCAGCCTCCTCGGGTGCCCCTCCCCGGGGCGGTGGTGCTTCCGCCTGGGCCAGGACTCCAAGGTGGCTGGCGCCGGCCTCCCCTGAGCAGCACAGGACGTGAGTGGGGCGGTGTCAAGCAGGGGCCTGGGTGCTCCGCAGCTGCCCCCGCTCTTCCTCAGCGGTCCTCGCCCCCTGAAGCCCTCAGTGACTCAGGCCGAGCTGGCCTCGCCTCCTTCCATGTGACGCACGCCTTGTGCCTCTGTGGGGTCAGGCAGCCTCCTCTGTCCTCTTTGCCTTTCAGGAAATGCTCTGGCTTCCCTTCCAGTTCCGGTTCCAATTCTCGTTCAGGTTCCGACTCTGGTTCTGGGCTCAGCTGTACCCACAGGTGAGGCCATACACAGAAGCCAGGCCTTGCCAGGGCCAGGAGAGCCGATTCTGACCTCAGAGCCTCCTCCTGGGGAGGGGCCTCCTCCATCCCTGAGCCAGGATGGGGGCAAGGGCGGCCATGGGGTGATGAGACAGACTGTGGATGAACTTCCCAGAAGTGGAGGCTGGAAAAACATGGAAGATATGGAAGGAATTTTTAGTGACATCACAAAGGTAGCCGTTAGACTCTAAAATCAGTTAGCATGCTTGGCTCAGAAGAAAAAAATTTAGCAGTATAGTTTAAGGGATTAGAAGGAGAGCTCTGGAGTCAGATTACGAAGAATTCAAAACTCAGTTCTGCTACTTATTAACCTTGTGACCTTGGGCAAGTTACTTAACCTCTCTGTGTCTCAATTTCCTCCACCGTAATGTGGGAAGAATGACAGTACCCACCTGGTAAGATTATGGGGGGGGTTGAATCAGATAATTCATATTAAGGATTTGGCCTAGTGCCTGTTACATGGTGAAGGCTTCATAGATAATAATAATTAAAAAAAATAATGCTATTTACTGGTATTATTCTCTGCAAGCCCTCTGATAGATGGGTGAGTGACCCTGGCCTGGCACCCACTGGGGGCTTCACAAGGGTTTACTCCCCCCTTCCCCCACCATGGGATGAGAGAGTGGCAGAATGGGGGTTCTGCTAGGATGTATGCCATCACTGGTTAACAGATGAGTGACTGAGGGCAAGTTGCTCAACTTCCTGGTCTTAATTGGTCTTAATTTCCTGATCAGTGAGATGGGGATAATGCTATCTCACTTGTAAGTAGTAAAGTTTGTATGGTATGGATGGATGGCACAGAGCTGAGTGTCAGCTCTGCTGTGTGAACTTGGGCAAATTGCTTCACCTCTCTGGACCTCTGTTTCTTGGTACTACGCACCAGGGAGAGTTGTGAAAGTGGGGATAATCTGTGTAATGTGCCTGGCAGAGAGTATGACTTCGGTAAAAACTAGTCACTAGTATTGTTATCCTGATGATGAAGGTGGGGAAGAAGTTCAGGGTTCTGGGAGGGAACTGGTTGCTTCTGGGAGGGAACTGGTTGGATCTAGGTGTTCCTTGGGAGAGAGAGCTACTTGTCGCAGCCTTAGAATGAGATGTGCGTCTTGTTTTCCTTCATGTCTTCCTGAGATGTAAGCACTGCCTGAACCTGGGCAGGTTCACGTTCAAGCTGTGTGGAAGGGATGGGGAAGGAAGGTGACCTTGGAGGTCTTAGGAGCAAACCCAAAGCAGAGGCTTCTCTGTAGCCGACCCCCCCACCTCACTTTGTGGGGCTCGTGCTGACCGACCCCCTCATCCCCTCCAGGCCTCCCTGGCTGACAGTCCATGCAGGGCAGCCGAGCGATGCTGGACCAGCCCTGCCACACCTGTTCCGTCTCTGCTCTCCTGTTTGTTTTTTTCCTTTCCTCCTATCTTACAATTCTGGGGAAATTAGTTTCTAGAATTCAAACAGCTGGGAGGAAAGCCGGAGATTATCCAACACATTTCCTACCACAAGGCAGGTCTGCAGCAATCCCATCCCCCCCATCCCCCTCCCCCAACCCCGCGCCCCCCAAGTCCTCTAAAGGAGACGGTATCTTGGGCGAGGCAGACAGCCTGTGGTCTGTCTGACCTCAGTCCCTCTAGCTGGGCTGTTAGCCTGTGCCCTCTTGTTTGGCCCTCTAGAGAGGTGGAAAGAAGCTGGCCAGCCTACATCCAAATAACCCTCCCGAGGTTAAGAAGGGTGTTATTAAGGCATCCCTTCTCCAGGCTAAATAATCCTAGTGCCTTTAACCCTTTCCTCTCAGGTTCTGTTTTCCAAGTCTTTAATTATTTTCATTGCCCTCTCTGTAATTTAGGATGCCACCCTATAATCATAGAATTTCAGAGCTGGAAGGTTCCTAGGAGAGGTGTGGAGGACAGCCAGATGCAGAGGGTTCAGGCCTCTCCTTGCCCAGTTGCCGGAACGGGAAGGAAGCCCAGTAGGCTCCCTTTCACGATGCCCTTCCCCATCCCTCTTCCAGCAGGGGAGAGCCCTGCTCATTTGTCCTTAAATCAAAAATTGATTGAGCCGTTCTGGTGAGCTGTGCGCTGTCTAGGCATTTTCAAAATTGTGACCTCCTTAATCCCTCCACTGTCCTGCCGGGGAGCCTCATTTTGTAGGCAAGGAAACTGGCTCTGAGAGATTAAGTAACTTACCCAAATTCACACACGAAGAAAGTCGCAGGCCCCTCCACCCAAACTCCCTTCTCCTGCTACACTCACCCCAATCCCAGTGGCGCCCACAGAGTCAATTCCCATTGGCCTTTATGGAAGCATCTCTCTCCTGGAGAGTCTGTCAGGCTCCAGGGAGGCCAGAGCTGGGCTGCGGCAGGAATTGTCAGGATTCTCTCTCTCTCTCTCTCTCTCTCTATATATATATAGATAGATATATCTTTATATATCTATATATATTTATATAAAGAGATTCATTTATATATCTTTATTTGTATATGAAGACATTTATTTCAAGGAATTGGTTCATGCAATTGGGAGCTGGTAAGTGCAAAGTCCAGAGGACAGGCTGGCAGGTTGGAAATCAAGCGGGATTTGATGGCACAGTTTTCGAGGCAGAATTTCTTCAACAGGAAACCTCAGTTTTTACTGTTAAAGCCTTTCCACTGATTCGAAGAGGCCGAACCACATTAAAGAGGGTAATCTCCTTCACTTAAAGTCAACTGACTGTAATGTAACCACATCTACAAAATACCTTCGCAGCAATACCTGGATTAGTGTTTGATTAAATAACTGGGTATTATAGCTTAGGCAAGTTGACACAAAAAGCTACCTATCACATGCTCCTTTATGGGTGTCGATGGGGAGAAGTTGGCTTGATCCGGTGGGCCTTTTCCCCAGAGTCCCAGGCAAGTGCTGGGAAGGTGCCAAGGAGGGCAGAGCCCTCTGCGGACCTCCCCATTATGAAGGTGCTAGGTCCCAAGGTCAGGGTTGTCCCACCAGATCCACACCAGAACGCTTTCCCCTGGGGATGTGCTGCCTTCGTCTGCTTGAGAGCTGCATTTAAGATCCAGGGACTTTTCAGGGGGCAGAAGGCGTAGAAGGCACAAAGGGCAATCCTCGGAGTAGGAGCAAGAGGACTGTTGCCTGAGTCCGAGGGACCAGGTAGGCCAAGAGCCCTTGAGGGTGCGGACCGCGTCTTATCTCTCTGTATCCCAGGGTTGGGACTATGGCCCACGGGAGACATGCTACAAATGTCTGTTCCTTTCCCTTCATCAGCCTCCCTGGTAGGTGCCCAAAACATTCTAGCCAGGTAGAAATCAGACCTGTTTTTAAAGTTCTTCCAATAAGAACATTTACTGATAACAGAAATAGTATTTCCCAGTCTAGAGAGTTCTCCTCCTCCTCCCCCCCCCCTCCTCCCCTCCCCCTCCCCCTCCTCCCCTCCCCCTCCCCCTCCTCCCCCTCCCCCTCCCCTCCCCCTCCCCCTCCTCCCCCTCCCCCTCCCCTCCCCCTCCCCTCCCCCTCCCCTCCCCCTCCTCCTCCCCCTCCTCCTCCTCCCCCTCCCCTCCCCCTCCTCCTCCCCCTCCTCCTCCTCCCCCTCCTCTCCCCCTCCTCCTCCCCCTCCTCTCCCTCTCCCTCCCCTCCCCCTCCCCCTCCTCCTCCTCCTCCTCCACCCTCCCCTCCCCTCCCCTCCCCTCCCCTCCCCTCCCCCTCCCCTCCCCCCTCCTCCTCCCCCTCCCCTCCCTTCTCCTCCTCCTCCTCCTCCCCTCCCTTCTCCTCCTCCTCCTCCTCCTTCTTCTTCTTCTTCTTCTGGTCAAAGGGTATAACCTTTTCGTTTTAAAATAAATAAGTCCTGGGGATGTAAGGTACAGCATGATGACAATAGTTAATAATGCTGTATTGTGTATTTGAAAGCTGTTAAGAGAGTAGACCTTAAAAGTTCTCATCACAAGAAAAAAAATTAGAGAGTTCTTCTCAATATAAAATCAAAACCCCCCAGTTTCAGGTGAAACTCTGTAGGACTAGGATAGCAGAAATGAGTAAATGAGACTTCAGAGATTTTATTGTTGCTCTCAAGTTTGAACCACCACAGCCTTCTGGCTGCTGTTTACAACTAGAGGCACACCAAAGGACAGAGATACCAGCAATTCAGAAGACCCATGCAAGCACTAAGTTTGGACCAGAGCCCTCCTCTCACAGACACAATTGCCCCTCATCTTGTCTTTCGCAGGGCTTGAGGCTCAGAAAGACTCAAAGAAGAAGTTCCTGCAGCAAACAGTCCTAAAGCTTGAAGTCAAATGGCTAAGGGATCTTGTGAAGTCTCTTTCTTTGCAGGACTTTTAGAGGATGTTTCTAGATATAGCATTTCTTAGAGGCAGGGAGTGGACCAGCTGGCCGCTCCCTCTCAACCCTGGGATTCCAAGGGAACAGGAGGAGTTTTCTCCTTTTTTTTTTTTTTTTTTTTTTAAGTTTTTTGTTTTTTTTTTTTTTTTTTCGGTACGCGGGCCTCTCACTGTTGTGGCCTCTCCCATTGTGGAGCACAGGCTCCGGACGCGCAGGCTCAGTGGCAGTGGCTCACGGGCCCAGCCGCTCCGCGGCATGTGGGATCTTCCTGGACCGGGGCACGAACCCATGTCCCCTGCATCGGCAGGCGGACTCTCAACCACTGCGCCACCAGGGAAGCCCAGTTTTCTCCTTTTAAGGGGTTTCCTCTTTCATCTGGAGGTGGTTGGTGAGAGAATCAGGTGTTACCAGGGCACAGCAGTGGGTGGGTGAGGCTGCCCCACCCGCTGAATCAAGGGAGGCTTCCAGGAGGGGAATGGCTTGGAGATGCCTCGTGAAACAAGCCTGGGAGGAGGCTTGGAGTTGGCTGATAGGTGGGTATGGGAGGAAGGGACTTGGTGGGGGCTGGCTGGAAGGGCAGGCCTAGTCTGAACAGGCAGGATTCTCCCCAGCTTCACGGGAGTCCTTCTCTGGAAGCCATACCTGTCAGCTCTTCTTACCTCCTAAACCTTGCAAGGGATGGGGATGGCAGCCAGTGACATTCCACCATCACTTGGTATAGGGAGAAATGTTGCAGCAGGAAGGCTTTAAGCTAGACCAGAGGAGGAACTGGATAAGATGGGAGATGAGTGACTGAGGGGCTCCAGGGGCCCCTTTCTTTCAAGGCCTTTAAAAACAAAGAGGCTTCTTCTTTTCCCAGCACCCCCTCACCTCCAAGCCACAGTGATGGCGATGACAGCCTTTGGGGGCTTTTTGCCAGTTTGCACGTAACACGCAGGTTCTGTGAGCCATCAGGAAATGCCCTTTCGTGGAAACTGTGCAACTAGATTTGGGATTGAAGAGCAGGCAGACCCCCGCAGATAGTGTAGAGTGTAGATGGCAGAACTGGAGTGAGGGGTTCGGGGGAGCTCTGGGAGCAATCATTCACTCATGGATGATCCACAGTGTCCACACCGGACCTCAGTACTCCAGAGGCTAGAAATCCTTGTCTCTCTCTAGTTCAGCCCTGGGACTGGTGGGCATGGAGTCATGGGGTCCCTGGAAGGACAATCATTTCTTTGGCTTCTTCCCTTTTTCAGCCCTTGGATTCTGGAGATTGCCAGGAGACTCTGCCTAGAGTCCACCGTGCCTTTGGAAGGAGCACCCACACCAAGGGAAGGAAGGGCCTGAGGCCCTTATCTGGGAGGGCCAGAACGCCGGTAAACCAGCACTGACACAATTCAACTGAATAAATCTGCTGAATCAAATTCAATGCTGCTTCTGTCTGGCCAGGGAGGGTGCTTCTGTGCATGGGAAGTGAGCCATGCTCAGCCCGGTGGGAGGGACCAGCCTCTCTCAGCAAGGCCTGGGCCCTCCCTCCCCACCCTGGGCAGGCCAAAACTCTCACATGGATTTCTCTCATTCACGGACATGCTAGATTCAAATGACTGACTCACTGGTTTGTTTTCCCACTGGACCGTGAGCTCCCCAGCCGCGAGATCTGGGACTCATTTACGCCTGTGTGATCGGTCTCTTGTTTAGAGCCTGGCATATGGTAGGAGGCTGGAGAAATATCAATGGGAATGAGTGAGTAATTAACCCCATTGGGTGGTCTGAGCTAAATACCTCTGAGTAGGACAGACAGCGATGTAACAGGGTTTCAGAGGAGGGAGCCATCACTGTGGGCCTGGGTCAGAGGGAAAGCCTCGTGGAAGAGATAAAGTAGCCTTGTCTTCTATTGCCTTAAAATCACTTGAGCCCATTTTGCTCCCTCAGGACAACTGAGAGTTGAATTCTCCAGCATCCCTTTTTCTATCCTCCTTCCTACATTAATTCATCTACCCCAGTCACCCGCTGACCCTCCGTGATGTGCCGGAGTGACTCACAGTGGCCTGGGGGAGCTGACTGTGTTTATCTCTTCCCAGCACACCTGACGCTGGTAGCTTGAAACTGGCCAGGGAGGGAGAAATTGGCAAACACTATAAACCAGTGCTAGAAGAGTTAGCTGCTAAACGTTTACCAGCACATTTGCCTACCTACGACCTGTCCATCTACTACCTGTCCATCTCCTTCCTTCCTTTCTCTTCCCTCCTCTTCCCTTTCTCCTTCCCACGAATCTTCCTTCCTTCCCTTTTCCCTTCCTTTTTTATCAATTCTTTTATCCAGTTCCCCACCTACCTACTCATCCGTCCAACCACCATCCGTCCACCATCCATCCATCATCCATCCATCCATCCACCCATCCACCATGCATCCATTAATCCACCATCCTGCCACCCACTCACCTATCATCCACACATCTACTATCCATCCACCCATCCATTTCCCACTTGGATCCACCTAACTTTTATTTCTTTTATTCATCCATCCATCCATCCATCCACCCACAAATGCTTTCTGAGCATCTTCTCTGTGTCGGCCTATTCCCCAGGCTCAGAATCTTTCCCAGACTCCTGGAAGATAGGTGCATGAAGGACTAGTCCTTACAAGGACTAGCAGAGGTCTCCCAGTGCAGCACCCCAGGGTCAGCCGGCACTGATGTTGGGTTCATAACTAGAACACTCTGGTTTTCCCCTTCTGCTGCTCTTTGCCCCTCATAGCCTGTTCTCACAGGGTCCAGGAGACACTAGCAGGGGAAGGAGAGGCACGTCCCCATCTCTCACTCCCTCCACACCTCAGGCAAGAGCCCAGTGGAATTGGGCCTGACTTTGAGAAAGGGTTTCCTGCCCCCAAAGTCCCCACGAGCTCTTAGACAACTTACCAGTGAGTTCAAACAAGATGGGGCTCCCCTGGGGCCTGAGAACAGAGACATGAGGTGAGAGGGAAGCCCCATGATGAAGCAGCACCCTCTGCCCCCAGCACCCCCCTGCCCCTTAAAGCTCTGGCTGCTCTGTGAACCAAGCTTGTCTCTCGTTCCCAGAGGCTGTTATTGCAAAGGGTTTGCTGTTCAGCCTGGTGAGCCAAAGGGGCTGTAGGGCTCCCAGAGCCCGACCTGGAGTCGAGGGGAAGGGAGGGGAACCCACTCCCCTGCACGCAGTCCGGAACCTGCCACCTCAGCCACGCCCATCTCCTGTGCTACGCCATCCAGCCCAGCCTGGGAGAGGCACAGCCCTTTACTCTGTGCAGGGGTGTTGGCTTCCCTGGACCATGGCAGAGGGTCGTAGCCCAGAGGGGACCAGGTGGCATGTCCTGGCAGGAGTGGAGGGTCCCCAGAGTTCCTGCAGGAGGTCAGAGAGAGGAAGTGGCTAGAGTTGTTTTTTCTCACTTCTTCCCCTGAGGTCTGTGTTTACATGACAGTCGTACCCAAACGTCTCACTTCTGAGGGTATCTGAGTCCACACTTCACTGGCTTCTTTTTGGAGGGTATTGCCTGTGGCCTGGAACAGAGAGGGCGGGCAGATTTTGTTCTGAGCCACAGAGCATACCTACTGTGGAGACAGATGAGAGTGAAGTGTTTGGGCCCCGAGGATGCAGCCCCCTGTCCTGGCACTGCTTGCATTCCTGTCCCTCGCTACTATTTCTCTGTCCTCTGGATCCAAGCAGTTTATTTCTACCTGCTCTGAGAGAAATAACATAAGGCTGTATGCACCTTGTTCGTGCTTCTGGGACAGACGTGACTTTCTGAAGCTGTCTTCCATTGCAATAGTCAGGTGGCTGACGGGACCTTAGCATCTCAAAGGCCTTGGGTTCAAATCTCAGCTCCACCAGGACTCAGCTGACTTAGGCCAGCAAGTTACCTTCTTAGAGCTTCAGGTTTCTCATCTATTAAATGGGGATAATTGAACAGGTTGCTGTAAGGTTTAAGTGAGCTCATACAGGTAATGTACCTAACACAGTGCCTGGAAGTTGGCATACAGGGTTAAATGATCAGTAGCCACTTCCCTCCAAATCCTAAAATCCAAATCCTAAAATCCAAATCCAACTGAACCCATCATCCCCTTCAAGATGAGAAGCAGCTCCATTGTCTCAGGGCAGCGGGGCATCTTCCTCTGAAACCTGGGCCCTCACATTACAAGGTTATTTGGCTTGTGTGACCCAATTAATAGCCCTCTGTCCTGTGGGCCTCGCGGGCACCTCGCCTTCTGTCCCGGGGACTGCTCACCTCAGTGAAACCTGTGAGGACAGACGCTCCCATTTCCTGATGAGAAGAAAGTGAGTCAGGAGGAAGCAGCCCAACTTGTTGCTGAGCTGTGGAAAATAGTTAAACTGGGGGAGAGAAAAAACACTTGTTTAAGAAATCAGGCTAGGTATGAATGTGTAGGGTGTGGCCCCCTGTGTGATTGGCTGCTCTGCTGGCTCTGGGAGCTGCCTGCCTCTCCGGGCCCGTTGAGTCAGGCTCACCTGCAGCCTCTCCTCTCCACTCCTTCTCCCCTCTCCCCGCAGGTGTATCTCCGGCTCTGCGGCTGCCTGTCCCACTCCTGCCGAGACGCAGCGCGAGAGGTCACCCACCGCACCTCCAGCGAGCCCGACACAGACCAGCCAGGCGACCCACAATGGAAGCTGCCGATGCCTCCAGGAACGGCGGGGCCAGCCCGGAAGCCAGGGGTGCCCGCAGCTTGCTGGGCCCCAAAGGCAGCCTGGAGAATGGGGCCAAGGCCGAAGGCAAAGAGGCCAGGATCACCAACGGCCACGGCAGGGAAGCGGCCGAGGGCAAGAGCCTAGGTGGCCCCCTGAAGCCAGGCGAGGGAAAGGGCTCCCTGTTCTTGGGCAACAAGGGGCGGTGCCCCATCATCCAGTTTGTTGAGTCTGTGGATGACAAGGGCTCCAACTACTTCAGCATGGACTCTGGAGAAGGCAAGATGTCCCCCTATGCCAGGCTCCAGCTGGGGGCCACCAAGAAGCCACCTGTCACCTTTGCTGAGAAGGGGGAGCCGCGCAGGCCCATCTTCTCGGAGCCCCGCAAGCCCACGGTGGCCGTCATGGAGCCTGGGGACCTTCAGCGGAACATCTGCCCCCGGGCCGACTCGAGCACCCACCTGCACTCCAAGTTGGGCTCCGAGGAGGTCCTGTGCGACTCGTGCATCGGCAACAAGCAGAAGGCCGTCAAGTCCTGCCTGGTGTGCCAGGCCTCCTTCTGCGAGCCGCACCTCAAACCCCACCTGGAGGGTGCCGCCTTCCGTGACCACCAGCTGCTCGAGCCCATCCGGGACTTCGAGGCCCGCAAGTGCCCCCTGCACGGCAAGACCATGGAACTCTTCTGCCAGACGGACCAGACCTGCATCTGCTACCTCTGCATGTTCCAGGAGCACAAGAACCACAGCACCGTGACCGTGGAAGAGGCCAAAGCCGAGAAGGAGGTAACAGCGGGCCCCTCCAGGTCTCTCCTCCCTCAACGCGTCCCCCCACCTCATCTTCTCCCTGGGGTTTCCCAGGGTCTGGGGCTCAAGTCTCTTGCTGTCCCTTGTCCTTTCAGAAAACAGTTCTTTCCCCTCCCGCCCCCAGGCTGGGAGTCAGAGACGGTTCCCCAATCCTCCAAGGCCTCAGGAGACCAGGCATCTCCTAGATGAGCAAATGGGGGCTCAGCAAAGATGCGGGGCTTGGCCAAGGTCATAGGATAAATTCAAGTCAGGTTAGGGAATCAGCATGCAGTCCTGGGCTCTGTGTCTAGCTGGGTCTTTTCCTTCTTTCTCCCTTCCTTCCTTCCTTCCTTCCTTCCTTCCTTCCTTCCTTCTTCCTTCCTTCCTTCCTTCCTTCCTTCCTTCCTTCCCTCCTTCCCTCCTTCCCTCCCTCCCTTCCTCCCTCCCTCCTTCCTTTCTTTTCTTTTCTTTCTTTCTTTTTTACTTAAGGGAGAGAGAATTTTTCCCACCTGAGCAGGGCTGGCTCCTGGGATGAGTCATGGGTGAGGAGAAGGGAATTTGAGGACCGCTTCAAGGCCCTTTTTTTCTAGCTTCAGAGTTGGCTTTTGCAGTCCAGTGGCTCCTTCTTGTTCTATCTGATCCCCCAGCCAGTCTCTTGACTCTCCCAGTGGCCTCCTTTATCCTTCCCTCCGCTGGGCCCCGTGTGCTTTGTGTGTGTGGTTGTATGTGGACATACCTCTGCCTGTAGGTGGACACTCTTGGTGAGGGTTGGAGTTGGGGGGGGAGGGGTGTGTTATATTCATATGTGGATGTTTGCATATGACTGTATGTGTGATACATTAAGTGTGTTTGTGTTCTGTGTACGTGATCCTGCATGTGCCTCTGTGGGGAGGAGCAGGGGCGTGTGGAAGCCTGTGAACGTGGACACCTTACACCTGGAGAGGGTGTGCTGGACCAAAGGCTCAGCTGTGGCTGCCACTCCTGACTCCACAGATGCTGGGCTGGTGCCCCCGCGGCCACACAGCTCTGTGACATGGGCGGTCTCCAGCCGGTGGTCAAGGCAGGCACCCTGCAGAACGGGGCAGCCCAGGATACCCTCTGGGCCCAGCCTTCCTAACTGGGAGTCTGTAGGTTACTCTCTCCTACCCATACCCCTGGGCAGGAAGGATGAGTCAGCGATGAGAAAAGACTCAAAGATCCTTTTCAGAAGCCTCATTTGGCCCAGGAAAAAGGTGACCCCAGTTTCCCTAACTCCCTGACCCCAGTCTGGCTTCAAGCTTCAGATAGGGAGATGGAGATGGGGCAGGGGCCATGGTCCCCGCCTCCAGGACCTCACCTAGGAAATCGAAACAGAACGAGGGGCCTATCACCCTCAGCCACCGCAACCAGGAAATTGCAGAGCCCCAGGCTATGTTTTAGGAGACCTGACTTCTAGTCCTGGTTTTTGCCTCTAACCAGCTGTGAGATGGTGGACAAGTCCCTTCCATTCTCTCAGGCTTGGTTTCCCTTCATGTGAAACTAAGGGATTGGACTGGATTGTAAATTTTCAAATGACCCCTGGAGCCCTAGGATTCTTGAGAATGTCTTTGAGGCATCAGGGATGAGGCAGGGGGCTAATTGGTGCCAAGAAGTCAGGGGACCCCTGTTCCCACCCCCAGTGCAAGCAGTGCATGCACTTATTTATCTATAGGTTTGGCCCCAAATTTCATCTGAAACAAGGGTATCTCCACTTAAGAAAAGCCTGAGTGCCGCTGGAGGACAGGACGGTCTTAGGCAGTTTTCTCTGGCGGCACCTGGGACTAGGACTTCATGTTCCAGTACTGGGACAGGACTCAAAGACACAGTTCTCACCCTTGAAGGCTCGTGATGTAGGTCAAGAGGCAGAGCTCAGACACACAAACCAGTCTGGGGCGCATCCCACCAGTTACACAGCAGTGGCTGTAAGTAAACCTCAACTTGCAGAGGACAGAACATCAGACTGGAGCGTTAGCAATCTTGTCAGTCCACCTTGCATGGGGACACAGGCCCAGAGAAAGGAAGAGACCTGTCCAAGCTCACTGTTTGAGGAAGAAGTTCCCTGAGTCCTCGACCAATGTTGGGGAGCAACTTAGGGGAAGGGTTAGCGTTCCTTTGAGGGGGATGGGATTACAGGGACTCAGGGGAAAATGTCTGATTCACTGGAGTGACTTTAGGGGTGGGAGCTTCAGACTGTGTGTGTGTGTGTGTGTGTGTGTGTGTGTGTGTGTGTGTGTGCACGCATGCGTGTGTGTGCACCAGCAGTGTAGGTAGGCAGGGGCGGGTGGTGCCGAGCGGCTGAGTGGAGATGGAGCTGGAGTGTGGCACTTTGTCCCGGTCTGGCTCAGCTGGAATGTCAGACGTGAGGGATGTTGGCACAGAGCAGTGTTAGATGGGTTGACAGATCAAAGTGGACTGGCGTGTCAATCCTGGCATCCTTTGGAGGCAGCCCCTGCAGACTCAAACATTAGGGCCCCACACAGCTTTTTGCAAGGAGCCCCGTCCAGAACCTGTTCTGCAGCCTGGTTGGTGAGGCCCGGGTGAGGTGATCGCTGACCTATCTTGGTTACTTGCACAAAAGTGTAGACAACACCCAGGGCTGCAGTGCTCATCTCTTGGGCCTCAGATCTCGCTACAGACTCGGAGCAGAGGTAGTGCTGGAGAAAGGCCGCTTGGTGTACCAGCATGACAATCCTTCCTCTGCTGACCCAAGATCAGAAGGTCTCCAGTTCCACTCCGAATGTCACAAGGATGGTCCACAGATGTCCTGTGGTCCACCCCTCTGCCTCTGGGCATTTCCCAGGCTGGATTAGACTGATGAGATGTACATAACAATCCTTTCCTGTGTCTCGTGGCCCTTCCTTCTGCCTATCCCGAGTGCCTTCTGCCCCACCGGGTCAGGGTGGAGGATTCCTGGCCATGGCTGCTTGCTGCAGGGCGGCCTGCCTGTGGATCCTCTTGGGCTCTGGGTTGGCAGCCTGGCAAGGCGCCGGGAGGAGTGCTCAGGCCAAGCATTGCTCTGGAGGGCGAGGTCCTAGCTCGTCAGCGCAGCTCAGATTCCGTGCGTCGGTCGTTCTCCTGACGCCATCATTTGGCTCGGTTCCTCTCTGTCACCATGGCCTGTGGCTTTGCTTCTGGTCTCATTGCCCAATTCTTCCTTGAAGGCTGAACTGCTGGGCTGCTGGGCATGGGCAGTCGCTGCTCATTGAGTTTTGGGAGCTGTGCTGGTCTGGGCTTTTGGGACTCTTTGCGTGGACAGCCATGACCGGGGTTTGGGAGGATGAGCCAGGCGAAAGGCCTAGGGTGCAGTGGCAGGTGCTGGGACCATCCTCCCCAGAGATCCTAGGGGAGAACTTCTGCTCTGGGACAGGGTGGGTGAGACAGGAGGTGGGATGAACTCTGTGGGTGCTGGGGAGGAAAGGACAAAATAAAAAGAGGTACAGAGACAGGAGGCAGGGAGGGAGAGTGCCAGGGAGGCAGGCAGGAGACACCCCTGTCTTTATGGAGTACAGCTATGTGCCAGGTGCTAGCCTGAGCCTTTACACGGTTAGTTCTGACGACGGTCCCACGGGGTGGGAGTAACTGCATCTATTTTATAGGTGAAGAAATGGGCTCAAAGATGCCAAGAAACTTACCCAACGTTACAAAACTGGGAGGTGGCAGAGCTGGGATTCAGATTCATTGTGGCCATAGCCCAGCCTGTTTTCTCTCCACCATTTAAAATGTTGTTTTTATAGGGTTGGCAGTGGCTCCTTGGGGTCACCTGGGTGGTTCTGATTCAGGGGGTCGGGGCCTGGGATCTGTACTTTTAAGTTACCCTCAGGGATTCGAATACGTAGTCAGGTTGGAAATCAGGAATCTAGTCCAGTTTTACCAGGAAGAAACCGAGGCCTGGGAGGTGGGGTAACATGTCAAGGGCCCGATGCTGGTCTGGAGACAGTCTGGGTGATGCTCTTCCCACCCTGTCTTGCCCCTGCCCCGTCCTGACACCCAAGGAAGTAGAAGGAGCGGTATGCCCCAGCTAAGCAGAGTAATACTGGGCTGTTTGACATCTGTGTGGAAATGGGGAAATCTCTCCAGCATTTCAGATTCTTATCCATAGAATCACCATTTGTCTGAAAGTACAAATTTGGCAATTAACTGGCTCATCTGGCAAATGTCACAGCCAACGGCCTGTGTGGTTAATTCAGACCAGGGGAGGATCCCTCGGGGCCCCGTCTCCTCTTCTCTGGGGGCAGCGCAGGCACCTGTCCAGGTGAGTGCTCAGGTGAGTCTGCACCTGAAGGTCCCGTCTGTCCGGGCCGAGACACCACCAGCCACTGGCCACCCCTCTGCTCCCCCAAGGCCGGAAGGATTTCAAGACTGTGTGGCTTACACGGGCCCGTCCCAGGCAACCGAGCGAGAGGCAATCGTCATGGAGGAGTGTGGGAGAAGGGAACAAAGAAGGCATTTAGGGACAGGCCTGGGCAGGGTGTAGGGAGTGAGCTGGGGAGAAGGAGGAAGTCAGTCGGGAGGGAGGTGTAGACAGGGGTGGAGCTGAGGGGAGCTGAGGCCCTGTCAGACATCAGGAGATTTAATCAGATTTCAAGGGAGGAGGCAAAGAAGGAGAAAGTGTGGCCTCAGGGGGTGATGGGGAGGGTGTGGGGAGGAGAGGAAAAGAGGCAGAATTGATGAATTGCCCCATCCGTGAGGTGGGGGAGCTTGGGCAGGGGTGAAGGGCACGGATGATGTCCTGGAAGGTACAGAGAATAGCCCAGAGGTTGAGGCCATGTAACAGAGCTGAGTCCTGTTGCTGTGTCGTGGTCTTCCCACTTCCTCGCTGGGAGAACTCAGGCAAGCTCCTCAATGTTTCTGGACCTCGGTTTCTGCATCTGTAAAATGGGGATAACACGGCTTGCCTCCCCAGGAGGCTTTTGCAGATGAAAGGAGAAATGCGGGCACATAGTGGATGCTCAGTAAAGCAGTTAGGGTCCTTCCTTCTAAGGTTGCAGGAGAACCCAGTACTTTGGAGCCTTCCTATGTTTTATTGTTTCCTACATCCTGCCTTTTCTGGCTTTTGTGTAACCCTGCCAGCAGGGAAAAATTGCCAAGGGCTAAACAGATGCTGGACATATCCCCAGAGGTCTCACCCCAAACCCTCTTCTCCTGACAGGGTAGCACTCATCCCAGAGGTGAGAGCAGACCTTTCTAGTAGCACAGAGTTCCCAGCCCAAGGTCCCTGGTGCCCTGCAAGTCTGGCCTTGCAAGGCCCCCTCCCAGCCGATGTTGACTTCCCTGGTGCCCCAAAGAAACCAGTAGCCTAGTTTCTCCTCCGCCCTGACTGATATTTCCGCCCACTGCTGCAGACAGGGCGGCTCCGCTTTTGACCCTTCTCTCGCCTGTTTCCAGATCGGCTGCCTCTCCCTCCGGCCCTCCCAGGTCACTGGCCGACACCTCTGGCTCTCTTCTGTGCACCCCCCGCTAGCCTCCCTCTTCCCTGCCTCTCTTGCTCAGGATGGACCCCAGGGGCTGGCTCCCGCTACCCTTGGCCGAGGCTCTTCATTGTTCTAGAGCCCCTGGACTCTCCCTCCTCTGTACTCAGTGCCTCTTTCTCCCTCTTGGTCAGTGAGTCTGTGCTCTGCGGGTAAGACCTTTCCTCACCTTAATGCCCCATGCCCCACAGCTGCCAGCAGGTCCCCCGAGCACCTCTGCTCACTCCGCTGGTTCCTTACCTTCACCTTCTCTAGGCAAACCTTCTCCCCTCGCGGAGGGGGTTAGCCTGCCTGCACCACCCCCTTTATCCCACCACCTTTCCGCTTTCCCCAGTATCCTCCAATCTTCAGTTCCCCACCATCTAAGCCTCTACTTTGTATCTGCAGCCCAGTGTCTTGACCTCCCTCCCCTCACCCCCGGACGATTCACTCTGTATCCCGACTGTGTACGCACCACCCCTGGGCCCCAGCACAACGGCACACTCCATCCACACCGCTCGCACCTGCCCACTCCCCTCACTTACCCGTGCCCTGTGGGCCTGCCCGCCACCCTGTCCTCTCCCCTCCGAGCTCGGGTCCCGGTCCATGGAACGCGCCCCACCCAGCAGTGGGGATGGGACCACTCGTCAGCGCTTTCTCTGTGCCAGGTGCTCTCTGAGAGCCTCACTTGCCTGGTCCCAGTTCATCCCACACCTGGCTGGGAGATGGCCTTCATACTACCTCCACAAAAAATGGAGTCACCGAGGCACCAAGTTTGGTAACTTGTGAAGGCCACCTGCCTAGAGGTGGTGGTAACTGGATTCAAAGCCTTGGAGCCCCAGTCCTGGGCTCTGGGTGGGCTCCCTCCTGGATCCCCCAGGCTCATTTCATGGAAGAACTGCCCTGCGCCTGCCCCCTGGCCCCCCAGACCTGGGGGTGGGAGTGAATGTACTTTTGTTCTCTGCTTTCCTTGTGCTGGGTGCAGAGGTCAGGTGAGAAGCCCCAACGCCAGCCGCTCTATCGCTGAGCTGGTGAGGACATCTCAGCTGCGGAGGGAGGCAGCTTCCGGCGTCCCATCCCCTTGGGGCCTTGCTTGCTGGGGGTGAGGGGCTCTCCAGGGACAGGAAAGTTGCCCAGCACAGACCCACTGTCCGGCCTTTAGGCTTCTTCCTCACAGCTCAGACCCACCTACCAGTCCCAGGCTTCTCAGGAACCCTCCAGGCCACCGGCTCCTCCAACCTCAGAGTTCGGGGCTCTCGGCTCTGCCCCCGCAGAGTCTCCGCTGCCCACGTGGGGTCTGGGTCCCTTGACTCTCCAACCTCCCACCGCTGTGTCTATTGACAGCTGGCTTCTCCCAGCCTTTGTCCAGAGACCAGGCCAAACCCTCATCTTCATCCACGTCTACTCCTCCGCTTAAACGTTTTCCATCCCTGGCGATGGCATTTTCCGTGTTGTGAGATTTCCAGCACGTAGCTCGTGGGGCACATGCTTTCTGAGAAGAACTTAGAGTCTCTGGCCTGGGGAGCCCAGGGGTGTGGGCAGAGCGGGCGGGGTTGGAATCCCGGGCTGTCTGGCTGGGGGCTCTGCATCTCCTGCTCTAGGCCTTCCCACCTTCTCCACCAGCTTCTCGGCTCTCTGGGCACTTTTTCAAGAAAGCCAGGACACTCTCTCCTCCATCGATCCACTTCCCTGGGTGTCTGCACAGGGACCCACCAGCAGCCCCCTGGCCTGGGAGAGTATCCAGGAGCTGTGACGTGTGCGCCCAGCTGCTCAGGACTCCTTGCCAAGAGAGCTCACGTTCCTGGTGGTTTGTGGCTTCCACATGTTGGCTCTTCTTGTGCTTCCTCAAGGAGATGGCTGGAAATGGGTGGGACTCTGTGTTCAAAACCCAGTGTGGTGGGGAGACCGGTGAGCGCTCCGGGGTGTTCTCAGATGGCTTGGTCTTCCTGCCTTCAGGTGGAGATCACCCACCTGTCTTCTAAGCTGGCAGGTGCTTTGGGAGCACTAGTGGGGAACCCACAGAACCAAAGAGGTGCCTCTTGGCTGAACTGGATTGACCTCTCTCCTCCCCCAGGGACCCTGGATAAAGTCTCGATCTTGCCCAAACTGCAGACGGCACTCCCTTTCCCATAAACAGGTTTATAGCTGTGCCTGCCCAGACAGAGTCCCCGCTGGCGGCAACCCAGGCTCTTGCTTGCAACACAAGCCTCACGTCATATCATAGAAACGCTGCACGCTTGTACTGCCACGGGACACTCCCTGGGCTGGGCTCTGCTGAGCTGGGCTGCGTCCCCTTTCTCCCCTAAGCTGCTCCCTGATGGCCCCAGATCCATTGAAAGGAGTGGGAATCCCATAAATGAGCTTCCTTCCTGCTCACGTTGGGTGGAAGGCCTGGCAGAGGGTCAGCCTTACGAAGACATGGCTGGGCTGCCCAGCCCCAGAGCCCTGAGTTTACAATGAGATGGCGTTTGACTTGTTGCTGGATCCTCAGTGACTGGTGTGGTGCCTGGCATATCCGACGGCCTGATGAGTGTTTGCTGAATGAACGGCTGAAGGGCTGAGTGGTGGACCCTGCTCGAGTTTGCCCCCTGGGTGGACCCACTCCTTGACTCTCTGGTTCTCTTCCACCTCTTCCCCCTGACTTCTCCTCCAACCCCGGCTCCTTCCCTGCAGACAGAGCTCTCACTGCAAAAGGAGCAGCTGCAGCTCAAGATCATCGAGATCGAAGATGAAGCTGAGAAGTGGCAGAAGGAGAAGGACCGCATCAAGGTAAGCCGCCCCCAGGGCTCTCCCCAGCCTGAGCTGCCCAGAAGAGGCAGGCCTGTGCTCCAGCTCGAGGGCTCAGTTACAACCCACACTCGTTTCTTCTGGGTTCTCTTGCCCCCTTTTAAGTGTGGGCCAGGCATCCATGTTGTCCAGCACCTAATGCTCGTTTTACATCATCCCAGCAAATAAAGACCCTGGACCAACTTGTCCTCCAGTGTGGTTTCCAATGTCCACCGGTGTCTGTTCTGCCCACCAGGCTACCCAGCCACCAAATGCGTGCTATTTTCCCTTTACTTGTGTCAGTGTGGCTAGATGTATGTCTGTCGTGGTTTGAATGCTTGTAAACTGCAACCTGAAATCACTGACTCTTGACCCTGGCTACATAAACAGCTCATTAATTCACTTTCTGAATGATGTTTGGGTCTGGTTGAAGTTTCAGTGGACACACCCTGACTCATCTGGGAACTTTTGGGCCCATGGAGTTACCCAAGGGTAGAATGATGGTTCATGTCAACCCACCAAGGGGGAGGAGCTGCTGATAGATAAGGAAAGGTGGGCTGTTAAAAAAAACCCTGGCCATCTCTATCAAGAGATGGCATCCCTCAGTGATGCCTTTGAATGAGATTCTTGGTTGAACAGGCTTGCAGGGTCAGGGCAGTAGAAGTGCCCTGACTCTATGTTGGGGACCTAAAGATGCACCCTCTAGGGAGATTTTTAATTACTGAAACCGTCCTTCCTCTCTCCCCTCACTCTGGACGCAGAACTTCACCACCAATGAGAAGGCCGCCCTGGAGCAGAACTTCCGAGACCTGATGCAGGACCTGGAGAAGCAAAAGGAGGATGTGAAGGCTGCACTGGAGCAGCGGGAGCAGGACGCTGCAGACCAAGTGGAGGTGATCGTGGATGCTCTGGATGAGAGGGCCAAGGTGCTGCGGGACGACAAGCAGACCAGGGAGCAGCTCCACAACATCAGCGACTCGGTGCTGTTTCTGCAGGTAACAAGCAGCTCCTCTGTCATTCAATCCCTCACTCCTTCTATCCACACACCCAGACCCTCATCCAGTGTCCATCTGTCCATCCATCCATCTATCCACCATCCATCATCCATCCATCTATCCATCCATTCATCCCTCTAAGCTCTATTCCATCTGTCTATTTAATTTTTCCATCCAAGCCATTTCCTTACCTACTTTAAAGATGGCACACAAATATCACTTTGTCCCAACTTCAATTGATAAGCACAAATAGTGCTCCAGGCTCAGTAGGAAACAGTTCTGTGATCGATTAGTGATGCCTGCACTGGGTATGGGGGTGTGTGACATATGAGCGCTGCGTATTTGTTATCCTTCATCTTGTCTGTCTGTCAATTCCTCCATCCATCCTTCCACCTGCTAGACTGTGTTGGGTACTGCATGTACCCAACAGTGAATAGAAAGGTATAAGACATGGTTATTGCCCTCAAGGAGCTCCAATCTTGCTGGGAAGATAAGACACGTACAATTAGAGAACAATATAGAAGAGAGTGTAATTAAGTGATAAAGCCTATGGTTCAGGAGATAAGAGCCTGTGGAAGCTCTGGGATGGGCAAACAGGCTGGAGACAGCTTTGTGGAGGCGGTGGAATTTGAACTGGGTCTTGAAAGCCCATTAGGATTTGAGATGAAGGGATTCTCCAGTGAGAGGGAAGGGAGGTGAGAAGTGCCAAAGTGTAGAGGCAGTGAGTGGGCATGTGCAGAGGGAGAAACCACCATGACTGACCCATACGCTAGTAATTCCTTGCCTTTCTTTGGTGCTTTCACGCCCAAAGACTTCACAGCTTGTGTCACACCCATAAACCCCCATGAGGTAGGCACAATGCACCCAGTTTAAGAGACGGGAACCACGGAGTCACAGGTCTCGGTGCTAGTGCCATTAGGGATATTAGCATCTAGTGGACTTTAGTTGAACCCTTTCATTTTACAGAAGAATAAGAAACAAGTGCCTAGTGGGAAAAAGTGGGACCAGTTAGTAGCAGAGCTAGATCTGGAACCCAGCTCCTCTGCCTCCTGTGCTGGGTCTTCCAGCTGGACCATGAAAGCCCCGTGCAGAGAAAGGTCCCCATAGCTCCCAAAGACCCAGAAAGTTAACGGCTTCTTTCCTTTCCTGGTAGGAATTTGGTGCCTTGATGAGCAGTTACTCCCTCCCCCCGCCCCTGCCCACCTACCATGTTCTACTGGACGGGGAGGGCCTGGGGCAGTCGCTGGGCAACTTCAAGGACGACCTGCTCAATGTATGCATGCGCCACGTTGAGAAGATGTGCAAGGGGGACCTGAGCCATAACTTCATCGAGAGGAGCCACATGGAGAATGGTGAGTCCCCTCTTGTGGGCAGGCCCCAAGGCCGTGGGTGTTTCCTCCCAGGTCAGTTCCTGCTGCCTGGTGCAGGCCGACATCGAGCCAGCTGGCCCCTCACTGTTCCCAGCCCCCCATCCCACTTAAGGGCGTCTGGACTAGGATTCAGGGATGGTACCCCCCTCCCTTGAAGTTGCTGCCACAGTTATGCAGCTATTTACAAGGGGCCTCCAGGGCAGGAAGCATCCCAGGCACTGGCCGCACAAATGTCCTCTCTGTGGGTTGTCCGTCAAACTCAGGGATTGGTTTCATTCAGCTCTGCGTCTGCTTGGCGGACCCAATCCAGCAGCTGTGTAGGTGCTGCAGCTTGTAAGGGCCAGACTCCAACCTGGTGGCTTTGCAGGTTCCAGTGCACATGACCTAGAACTGCATGTGTGCTTGGGGGGAGAACTTGCCTGTCACCATGGCCGTGCTCAGCAGTGTTGAACCCAGAGGTGGACTTGGCCTGGTGGCCCGGCTGGAGATGGTTGGGCCCAGCGTGTCTCCGTGACTCACCAGCTCCCCTGAAGTCAGCTTCTCTACTGAATCACTCTGTCCTCTGCAGAGGCGACTGAATCATCTCACAGCGTCCTAACATGAGAAACCGCCCCATTAAGTGCTTTTCCACCAGTCCCAGCCCAGTCCCTTTAGGGCCTGAAGCTGGACACTTTCCCCAAGCCCCACCCAGTGGCCCAGGCCTTGAGGTTGCAGCCTAACTAATGACTTCTAGCCCCAGCATCCCGAAGGCAGCGACCCTGGTCTTTGGTCTCCGAAGGGAGCATGTGATTCTTTGAGGGATGAGAAGGGGGCGATAGTGTGCAGAAGGGCGGGGACTCAGGGGGCAGCGTCTGTATGTCTTGGGGATGGTGATGTCGCATAGTGTCCCCGTGAGATGTGAGGGACATTCAGTCACTCCTGAGGACAGATAAGCCATTTCAGCAAGACCATCATTGGGCTTCAAGTGGCACCTGGGTCCTGAAATCCTCCTAGCGACCATGGCGGCCATCCTGAGGGGACGGCTCACAGCGATTGGGTGCTCCCTGGACGCTGGCTTTGTGTGAAGGCCTCCCTTACATTATCTGAGTCTCCCTGTGGGTTGAATTGCACGTCACAGATGAGAAGGCTGAGGCGTAGAGAAGAAGCTTTGCAAAGGGCACACGGCTAAGCAGGGGGCGAGCTGGGTTTCACGGTCCGCTGTTCAACGCCTCCGCCCGGTGTCCTCTCATCTGAGAAGCAGCTGCTGCCGGTGGCCGTGCAGAGGAGCTGGGAGTGTGACGATCACGAGCCCTGGGGTACCCGCCTGGTACGGGAGCCCCTCCGCTGAGGCCTGGTCGGACAGATGAGGACAACCCCGAGCGGGTTGGGGCGCCCACCCCTCCGCCTGCAGCCTGCCCACTGTGCCATCTCTAGGTCATGATAGTGCTGGCCACGGCCTCTGTGCAAGTGGGGCCCTGTGCCCTGTCCAAGGTGTGCCGGGAAGCAGCTGCCAGGAGAGGATGGGTGCTGCTGATGTCAGCAGCCCTGCACCTGTGCCTGGGGCCCCGGGCCTCCATGTTGGCGTTCTGGCACTGCTGTGTGCTCGGGAGTGTGTCTGGCTGGAGGAGGTGGGGCGTGGGTGGCTGGTGAGTCAGACCCTGGAGTGACCGTCTTCTCTCCCTGGATTGCAGTCTGCCCACCGGACAGACCAGGGACTCAATCCCCACCATCAAAGGTGGGGTCTGAGACGCACCGGAGCATCTTCCTCCTGGGCTTGGTGGGGACGGGGCGGGGCCGACATCAAGAAGGGTTTCTATTTGTCGTGAAGTGCCTATTGTGTGCCAGGACGCTGCTTGGCACACGTGATGGAGATGAAGGATGAACATCCTCACTCCTGCTCTTGCCCGGGAGAGAGGGAGACGGAAGGGCAGAGGGGATGTAGGAGATGGGGAAGTAGCAGGAGAACGGACTGGGGCAGAGGGCAGCTGGGGAAAGGCGAACTTGTAGCCGCAGATTTGTTTGGGTTCAAGGGGGTCTGCCGGTGGGTGTCAGGGGGAGTCAGCTAGAGTTAGCTACCCCTCCTGAGTAGCTCACTCTCCCCTGCACGGCTCCGCAGCTGGATCCCTGGCCGTGGAGGCCAATGCTGGGACTTCATTCCATCTCCTTCCTGGGCTGCCAGCAGTGGCTGAGACAGAGCCAGGAGACGGGAGTGAAGGCTCGAGCCCCACATCTGCCCTTATTGGCCATGTGACCTGGGGCAGTGGCTTCACTCGCCTCCTCAGTTTCCTTATCTGTCACCTGGGCATCTTCATATCAGCCCAAGGCTTGACGCACACATCAAACGAGATGAAACTCAGTAGCACCTTGTAAACTGCAAAGCGCCTTGCACACGTCTTCCTCATGGGGGCCAGTCCCAGGGAGGGTGGATGGCCCGCCACACAGACCCTCTCTCGTCCCCCAGGAGCTCAGGGCCGGAGGGGATGTTGGGCAGGGAGCCCCCTTCTCCAAGGTTGGGGACCTCGCCTCTCCCTGGGGCAGAGGGGCTATAGGCTGCCTCGGCGACACCCTCAGTGGCTGAGTTCATCCCCCCCACCTGCCCCTCTGCTGACCCGACCTCTCTGCTTCCCAGGGGGTGACCAGCGCTACGTGAACAGCTACAATAACAGCTACACCAGCGAGTGGGGTGCTCCAGACACCGTGAAGAAGTACTCCATGTACCTCACATCCAAGGGTAAGTGAAGGGAGCAGATCCTCCGCTGAGGGGATGGTCCAGGAGAGACGCAGCCAGGTTCCCCTGGGGAGTGACCCTCGCGGACAGGCCTGGGAAGGTCCTGGTGCCTACCTGGTTCCCAGTGTAAGTAGCAGTACCTCCTCTCGCCCTCCGTCTGGCACCCACCCCTCAGCTTCCCTGCCCTGTGCCCACCCCTCCCACCCCCACGCCTCCAGCCCACACCCTCCTTCTCTTTCCTTCCGGAGGGGCTCCTGGCTGCTGGCCTCAGCCACTCCCATCCACCGGGCTGAGCTGGGTTTTGCTTCTCCTGAGGTTTCTGTGGTCCTGAGGGAGGGCCGGCTTCTCCAGAGCCATCCCGCTTGTCCAGGCAGGGGGACTGATGGCTGCACTTTTAAATTCCTCACCACCCCCCCACGCATGCCAGCCCCTCAGCCCTCCTTCCCAGGCCCTGGCGAGGCGCCGCCTGAGGGGCGGCAGCCCAGCTGGGCGTGGGTAGAGACCAGCGCCTGGCTGTCCTTGCCCTGTGGTAGCCCATTACATTCTTTGGCACCAGCAACAAACCACAGCGATGCCCGTGACGTAAGGGTGGGTGTGCCCGGTGGACAGAGGGGTGTGTGCACGTGCGTGTGTTGTGAGGGGCCGGGGTCAGGACAGGAGAGGGTGTGCAGAGAAGGGGGAGAAAGGAGACGTGGGGAAGACGCCAGGGCCTGGAGCGGGGAGCCTCGAGGCCCTGGGCACTGATCCACATGCCTCAGACACGTGCACACACACCGACCCGGTGGGAGGGGCCCAGGGGAGATGAGCTCAGCAGAGAGGAACCTTGGCCGCCCCACCCAACTTGAAAACAGCACCTGGGCTTCCGGCAAGGAAGCTGGACCTGAGTACCCGGACCTATGTTCCTGGTGGGGGCCCGGGCCCGACGGGTCCTGCTCGCTTCCCTCCCCCGGGGCGCTCTCCTTTGGGTCTAGTCCTGTGAGAGGGTAAGCTGCGTTAACCAGCCCCATTCCAGCATTACTGGCCCTGACCCAGACCCTTCTGGCTCCCCAGCTTCTGAGGATCAGACCCTGGGGTGGTATCAAGTCCCCCGACTGGCCCCTGCTTGGCTGGCCTGCTCTGTAGAAGGCAGAGGGGAGCGGAGCAATAATGGGGGATTGAGGAAAGAGCATGGACCCGCCCAGATGTCACCCGAGAGCCCGGGCCTGGTGACCTTGGGCTGGTCACTGCCCCCTCAGTATCCTCATCTGAGAAGAAGGAGCTTGGACTCAGCTGTTAGGAGAGCTTCCAGCTCTGTTACCATGAGTCAGGCTGTGACATTTGTAGGGAGAAGAAACAGATTCCTCCAGTGTCTCTGCCCCTGCACTGGGGACTGGAGGGAGGAAACCTGGGAGCCTCGGGCTCAGGGTAGAGGCAGGGGAGGGGCCGAGGGAGTCAGCAAGATCAAGAAGCAAGGCCACCAAGGGACAGTGGCCTGAGTTTGGGAGCTTTGGGGCAGTGGGACTGGGCGGTGAGACTTCCAGGAGAGATTAGTTTCCAGGCTCCCTGCAAGAGGGGCCAGGGGCTCGGTAGAGAGGACGTGGCTGTGATGGACAGAGGGCGCAGGCGAGAGGGATGCACTGCAGGGGTGCGGGTTTAGAGAAGGACCAGCTGGTGCTCGGCCAGAACGGGAGTGGGGCTGGTTAGGCGGGAGGGCAGAAGCCGATGGAGGACTCTGACCCACGCAGACACACGTGGGGGACGCGTTGTCTGCATCTGTGAAGCAGCCGCGTGTGGATCCCGTTCTTGCCTTCCTCCCAAGACTGTGTGGAGCCCGAATGGGGGAGGGAGGGAAACACCTGTGCCATGTAGAGCTCACCCCTGGGGAAAGCATCCCTGTAGTGGGGGAGGTATTTTTGGCACAAGCTCATCAGGCCCCTGCAGGTGGCCGCCCTCATTCGGTCAAGGGCCCTACACCTCTGCCCCATGGTGGCCGTGGCCCAACTTCCTCATGGGCACCCCATTTCCCAGCCTCTGGGGTCTCAGTCACACAGGGTCTGGCTCAGGAAGGCTCTGTTGACCCTCAAAGCCCCTAATTAGGGCAACCATACATCTAGGACTCTCCAGGTTTACGCCTGGTACTCTCAGCATGACTATTCATAGCGCCCTTTCACGCTCAGAACCTTTCTGATTGGAAGGGTAACTTACGTGGTCACCTTATCCTAGACCCAAGGGAGCTGTCTTGGTGGGGGAACAGGCCCTGGCACAGGCAGAGGCCGCTGTCTGGGGGCAAGGAATCCTGCAGTACACCCCTCAGGTCAGAGCCACAGGCCCCCGACTGAGCCAGGTCCCCCTTTCTGTGATGACAGCCCCTCCTCGTGTGCTTCACAGGTGGGTCCAGGACGTCGTACCAGCCGGTGTCCCCCAGCCGCCTCTCCAAGGACAAGACCTTCAACAATCTGTATGGCACCAAAGGTAGGAGGTGGCTCAGCTGGGGGGTGGGCAGGGCCTGTGTGGAGGCCACACAGGAGGGGCTGTGGGCTGGCTCATGGGCAGGGGGCCTGGGCTCCCCACGTGAGGTGAATGTGGGGAGCTGGAGTGGGGTTGGGGACCCAGAGACGCTTGGCGAGGGGTCCTAGTGGGCTTAGGGCGTGTGCGCATGTATGCGCGTGTACGGGCGTGTGTGTGCGTGTGTACGCGTGTGTGTGACGTCGTCAGGCTGAGGAAAGGCAGCCGGGCACCTCGGCATCCCTGGAAATGCCTGAGTCCATAGGATCTTCTCCCTGAAGTCTGAGTCAGGGGGCAGTGAACACCAGGGTCAGGTGTGGGGGCTTCCCTCGGCGGATGTCGGGGCAGGGGCCCACAGAGGACCTCTCCTGATGTGTGTACTCCTGGGTCGGAAAGCCACAGAGTGGTTAAGACAGACTAGGGGAGCAGGAAACGGGAAGTCAGGCATGCTATGAAATGGGCCATCCCTGGAAACCCAGGAGGTGTTGTTGCCAGGGAGGTGTGTGGGCGACTCGTCCTCCAGACCCGGGAGGGGTGGGATGGGGGTGGAGACACGGCTTCCCCAGGGAGAGCTGCTGAGCGCAGGGTCCCCTCTGCCCACAGCACTGAAGGCACCGCTGCGCCGAGGGCAGGGCCGAGCCTCGATGAGCCCAGCTTCTGGGGGCTCCTGCGGGGGGGGTGCCACATGTTGTGGGGGGGAGGGGACCGGGCCAGCTCTGCCAGAGCCCCCCTCGGACACAGCACCGGGACGTCTGAAGAGACGTGGAAGGGAGTCGGGGCTTGGTAGTGAGGACGAGGCCCCCGGAGATCTGGAAGGTCAGGGGCACCGTGGGCAGGGCCGTGCCCAGGCCTCTAGGTGCAGGACTGGGTTCACCACCAAGCACAGGAGACTGTGAGCTCCGTGAGGGCAGACGCTGGGTCTACCCTGTTCCCCGCTGAGACCCCAGGGTCCAGAAGAAGGCGGGGCTCAGCAAACATTTGTTGAATGAGAGGAAGAGGGGACCAATGAATGGGCGAAGGAAAGGGCAAGGCGGATGGCCCCTTGGGGCCTTGGCAGGCGCACTCAGTGAGGGCCTTGCTGCAGACTCTGCCCGAGGTCCCTGTGGGAGGGGGTCCACGACGGGGCAGGCCACCCGCCCCAGCCCCACGTGACCGCCGACCCGGCTCCACCCCGCAGGCAGGAGCAGGAGAAAATCGCCAGGGCTGGTGGGCTCCACTGCGGAGTGAGCTCAACCCAGGGGGGGTCCCCCACGCTCTGGGCTGCTGAGAGGGTGCGCTGCCCACAGGGGCTCTTGAAGGCCCTCGCGGTGCCCCTGTTGTCCCTGCCACACCGTCCCCACGGCCTCTTTTCTGTCCACCTGCAAATGGACACTTGCAGCCTGTTCAACCTGACAAACAGAATTTCAGGACTTGTATCGGCTGCTTCCGCCTCCGATTTTAGCCTGTGTTTGTATTTATTCGCTCCTTTACTCATTTGTCCATCCATCCGCTGTACAATGAGCACCTTCCAGGAAGCAGGCTGGGTGCCAGGCACTGGGTGTGATGCTGGGCCAGATGCCCCCTCGGAGCCCAGTGGGGGACGTGGACCATTAAACGTGGAGTTACAATGCGATACGGGGCATGGGGCTGAGACACAAGCAGACTTGGGGGAGGTGACACGGAAGCTGACACCTGAATTTGCTAAGCATGGGGGAGCAGGTGGGCTATTCTAGGCAGAGGATCTGGCCTGTGCAAAGAGCCTGGGGCAAGCGAGAGCCTGGTGTGTGTCAAGCGCTCAGAGTGCAGCCTGGTTGGAACGTTGAGTGATGGAGGCCCAACTCCAGGCGAAGGCAGAAAGTGGAGACCGTGGGGAGGGGGGAGGGCCTCATGAAAGAGCTGAGGACTGTGCTGAGGACTTTGTACCTTAATCTGAGGGCAGCGGGCTGTTAGGTAGGGCAAAGACCAGGCAACACTTGATAGTTGAGAAGGACAACTTGATGGCAGGAAGGATTGGCCAGAAGTGTGACGGGGGCCCAGCAGTATCCTGGCTGGAGACGTGCAGGGGCTGGAGAGATTCACAGAAATGGCCACGTCCCGGCCTCCATCCCCCATGCTAAGCTGTCCAGGGCTGATGCCTCTTCCTTTCCCCACCAGGTAACTACACCTCCCGGGCCTGGGAATACGCCTCCCCCATCCAGAGCTCCGATGACCTCCCTGCCGTGCAAGGCAGCTCTTCCTTCTCCCTGAAAGGTGAGCCCACCCCATCCAGAGTGCCTTGGACTCTACTCACAAGCTCTTACCTTGTAAGGATCAGAGCCCTGCCTCCTCGTCTCTGCTGTCAGGAGGGCTGGGCCACCACACGCCAGTCCCTCAGGATGTGCTATGATACAGGCCTCGGTGTCAGGGAGGTGCGGACACACGACACCCTCTACACCCCCCACGCCAGGCATCCCCAGGATGCTTCCATCAGGCACCGAATCTTCCTACTGCAGAACGTCTGTTTAACTCAGTCACCCAGTGAGTCCCAGCCTTGGTTGACTCTAGAACCCTGTGACCACATAGCACCTGTGAGCATCCCATGGAGCCAGAGTCCTGCCGAGTCCCTGCTGGGGGAGGCAGATGAGATGATCTCTAAGGCCTCCCAAGTCTGATTCTGCCCCCCAGAGCTCAATGACAAGGCTGAGCAGCCGGTGCCTCCTGTCCCCTGGGGATGGGGTCACCCTGAGGGACAGGCCTGAGCCAGGCCCCAGCTCACAGTGGGGCCCGCAGCCCTCCCATCTCTTCTGAAAGGTGCATGGGGCATCTATGGTGGGCTGAGGTGGGAGCAGGCCTGTCTGCCTTCTGGCTTGGAGACATCTGGCCTGGGAGACAGGATAAGCAGTTTGGGTGAGCTCAGGTGGAGGGGGTGGGAAAGGGGCAGGCGGACCTCCAGGCAGTGGCCTCGGATGGTGGCTTTATCATCCAGCATTCCCTTCTGGGCTGAATCCCAGCCTATACCCAGGGCTGGGATTCTTGGATCTACCAGCAAGGAGATATGACTAGAGGATCCCAGCCTGCAGGACTCCCAGGCCTGGGGAGTTCTGGGACTCGCCTTGGCCTGCCTGGCTTCCAATAGATCATCCCTGCTCTCTGGTCAAGCTTGGATCAAAGGCCACCCGGCAGGGAAGACAGCCACCCTTAGGCGTGATTTGGAGCTCTCACGCTCCCTAGCATCTCCCCGTTGGCCTGCAGTCTCCCCAGGCGAAGGCCTTGTCCTAGGAGAGCCTCTCCTCAAAAACACCAGGACCTCGGGACACCTGTTGTCACCTTCATGCGGATTAGCTCCCCAGATCTGCTGGGAATGGCCTGTATGGGGGTTCTGGTCAGGGGCTGCCTGCCTGGGAGGACTGACCCCACCTACTCTGGGGCGGGGGGAGGCAGGGAGTACACTCAGGCTGCCAGGGAGGACTGAGTGAGGGCTTTGAGAGCGGCCGTGCCCATGGGACGTGTGAGTCCCTCTGGCCCCTCCTGGGACCAGTGCTAATGGCTCTCTCTCCCGGCAGGCACTGGAAAAGTCCCCTATCAGTTCACCACCTTGGGACAGGCTACCACAGAGTTTTCCAAACCACTGGACAGCAGTGGGCTGTTTAAATATCATCCTGGTACCTGCCTGTTTTACACCCCCCCACCACATTTTCCCTCCCACAGCAGGGCAAATGGGACACCCTATGGGGCTCTCTGCCACTTCTAGGGTATCCTGGTCCCTCCTCCCCAGAGCCCCCTGGAAGAGGATGCATGCCCCTCACCCCCTGCCATCCCTAGCCCACCTGCCCCTGGATGCTGCCTGCTATACAGGCTGGTCTCCTAGACCACAGCCCTGCCGCATCCCCGTCCCCACTTCTCTCATGGCTGGCTTGGGATTTTCTTTCTGGGAACTGAGAAGTGAGACCTGAATTCCCCCCTCTCAACCTCCCACTCAGGACCTGAGGAACCCTCTCTTTCCAAGGCTGCCCCCATTCCCAGATGCAGGGAGACAGCCGGGTTCTCTGCTCTATTTCCACCCCCTTGCCAACCCGGGGAAGGGCCGGCCTCGCCGGCAGCCTGGCAGTGCTACAGGTGGTTTCTGGGCCTGACCAGCTCCTCCGCCTTTGAGCAGGCCAGCCTGCCCAGGGCTCCAGCCTGCCCCTGCCAAGGACAGACCCTGTTTATTTCTTGAGCTCCTCCATGGCCGGGGCACAGCCTGTTCCTTGCCAGGCACCACCGCCAGTCCCTGCAGGCTGAGGGCTGACACTGAGAGCACTTTTCACAGGTCTGTGGACTGGAGCTCCTTACAGACCCGCTGGGCTGAAGGGGAGGGCTGGGGAGGTGGGCTTGGGCAGCGCTGCCCCGGACCAGCGCCTCGAGGACCCCAGGCCCAGATGACGCCCATGTGCTCCAGGCCCCCTCGGGCTCGCTGTTTTAACCCTGGACCGCAGCCACGTGGCTGCCCCTCTCTGGGCCCCAGCCTCCTGCTTGTGAAGCAGGGAAGGGGGAGCCAAACTAGGCAGACAGAACGCGAGGATGGGTTTTGGAGTCCAGCAAACCTGGGTTCTGATACTGACCATTGATTATTAGCTATGCAGCTCGGGGCAACAGAAACAGGGGAGACCTATGCGAGTCCCAGCACAGCGCCTGGCACGAGTGCAGCCAGTACACGGGGAGCCTCGTGCACACAGTCGGCAGGGGTGGGAGGAGTTGGGATGAGTGCCTAATGGTGGAAATCCTGGCAGGTCGTGCTCATAGAGTGGCTTCCCTGGGCTTTGGGGAGGGGAGAGGTCTGTGGGGTGAGCCTTCAGGGTGGGTGGGGGAAATCCCAGCAAGTGGTGGGATCCTGACCTGGATTTGGGGTGACACTCCCCTGCCGCCTGGCCCAGCCCACCTGGCCCGTTCCTCCTCCTTCTGTCTGCCTTGGTGCCCCCTCCCTTTGGCCCAGGATTTTCCATGGCAACCCTCCTGGCTCCTGCATGCCTCCTCAGGGTTGGCTGCACTTGGTCATGGGCTGGATGGAGCTTGGCAGTCACTTTGGAGATGGTGTCTGTGCTGCTCTGGCCCTGGGCCCCTGACCGACAGCCCATGCTCCCTCTGACCAGAGCCTCTTGTCTCCCCAGGCTATCCTTCCATGCTCAGGAGCCAGAGCCCCAAGGCCCAGCCCCAGACTTGGAAATCCAGCAAGCAGAATTATCCGGTGAGTGAGGAGAGCCTGCCGGGGCATGAGCATATGCAGAACGGGCACTGAACGGGGCTCCCAGGAGCAGCTGGTCGGGGCCTGTGGGAGGACGGTGACGTCTCTGGGCCATGGGATGGAGGTGGCAGTGGCCTGAATACCTGCATGCAGCAAAGGGTAGTAAAGAAAGACCCAGGGCTAATAGGCAGGGGGCCTGGGTAAGGATATACTTTTTGGGCCTCGGTTTTCTAATCTGTAAAGTGGGCGGCCCAGGATTCTTTTATGTGCAAATGGTTGTTTGCTGCCTATGCTTGTTGAATGGTGGCCAAAATGCTGAGTCCAGGGGACGGGCATCCTTGAGATGAGTCTCGCTTCCCTGGCGGCCAGCTCTGACAGCAGAGAAGCCTTTGGGCTGATAGCGTGGGTAAGGCAGAGGCTGCAAAGTTAGGAATAGATATATTTAGGGTTCGATAGCTAATGACCCTGAGCTGGGGCATCAAAGAGCAGCACGAGAGGAAGTGTGGTCTTGGGGTCCAGCCACCTGCTGACTGGGGTCCTGAGTGAGTCAGAGCCCTCTCTGGGACTCTATAATGCGGTGCTGAGATGGGGTTGGACTCTAATACCTGTAGACCCGACATGCCTGAGCCCTGCCCGAGACCTCAGCGATCAGGGGCTGTCCTTCATATGCTGTGCTTTCACTTCCCCGCACGCTCTCCTCCAAGGCCCATGCCAGGCCCTGCTGAAGGGGTCGGCCAGCTGCCTTGGGATGGGGGTGGCATCAGCTGGGCCCAGGGGCTGGTGCCCCCCGCTCCCTTCTGTCTTTGCATTTGGAGGTCAGAGCATGGAGAGGTGATTTGCTTCAGGCCACAAAGAGTGACTGGGGCTGGTTTGATTGGAGAGAATCTTTAATTTGCTGGCGATGGAGCTAAGTGATGGTGTGTGTAATCTGAGTCAGGTCCAGGCCCACCGCAACAGCAGGGCTGCAAAAAGCAGATATGGAGAGAAAAAGGAAGCTTTCTCTTCCTGGACTCGGTCCTTCTCCTCCCTCCCACTACTCTCCCTCCCTCCCAGAGCTCTGATCCCAGCAGAGACGGTTCATCATCGCCTTGAGATGCCTGGCAGGGCGGGGTTCTGGGGTCCCCAGCTGGCACCCAGCACTCGGGGAATGGAGGCAGGTGCTAGTGTAGGAAGAGGCTGGCCTGGGGTCTGGCCCCAGTCCTCTCACCAGCTTGCCACGCAAGTCATTCTTCCCCTGTGTCTCAGTCTCCCCATCTGTAACATAAGGTAGATGGCCTGGATGCTTTCATAGCTCTTCCAACTTTCATGTGCTGTGACCCTGAGCCAGGGAGGGAATGGGGCAGGGGATGGGGGTGTGTGTGTGCAGGGAGCACCCTGCCCAGGTGCTCTCTTTGTGCCCGCCTACCACCCTGGACTCTTGACAAGACAGCACCATTCACTGACCTGTGATCTATTTGATTGACCCAGCCTTCCTGTAAGAAAGGCTTCAGCCATTTCTGGGCCTATTCACTTTGCCTTACTGACTCCTTTGGGGTCCAGGCTGGCACCTGGGGATTAGGAGACCTGGTCCAGGCCCTGCTCTGCCACTGAGTAACTTTGGCTATGTCTTTCCCCGCCCTGGGTCTCCATCTCTTCCGTTGTTTAATAAGTGTTTTAACCAAGGCCTGAGCTAAGTTCCCTCAGCCCCCGCATTCCACAGGCCCCCAGTCCTGCTGTGGACCAGATGTAGGCAACGAGCTACTGTAGATACAGGTTTCCAGGCAGGCAGGGCCAGGGCAGGGGCTGGGATCACCCTTGGGGTCTCCTGTACTGGGGTCATTGAGGTGTGAGGCGGGCCCAGGCTCTGACCCAGCTCAAGGGCAAAGCCACTTCTGGAGGCCGTCTAGGGGCCAAGGGTGCTCGCAGGGGCAAGCAGCGGCTAAAATGTGCTCTTCATTGCAGGCTGGAGGGCGATTTCTCAGGGCCCTGATGAAGTGATTGGGAAGAGGAGGGAGTGCTGATTTTGTGAAATAGCTGCGGGATATAACACACAGGCTGGCAAGAAAGTTGTCGCTGGCTCTGTCCTGAGAGATGCGCCCTGAATCCCTATGAGGGTTCCGGGATGAGAGAGGCGGAAGGTCTGGGATGGGAGGCTCCCAGTAGGTGTTGGGCTGGGGCGGTGGTTTGCCCTCTCTGTACCCCTTCTGTCAGGGAGAATTATGCAGAGAGAGCAGAGACCAAGTCTTGAGACTCAGAAGAGGTGCATTGACACGGGTGGGGCTGGGGGTTGGGCTCTGGAGCCAGGTTGCTGGGTCTCAAATCCCAGCTCCTCTGCTTGCCAGCTGGGTGACCTTGGGCAAGTTGCTTAGCCTCTCTGTGCCTTGGTTTGTTCATGTATAAAATGGGTATGATAAGAGTAACCCACTTAATTGGGTAGCTGTGAAAATTCACTGAGTCCATCTATGGAAAGCCCTCATACCAGTTCTGTAGAGTAGAGAACACCGTATTAACGGGAGCTACGCTGGTGCTGGGTGGGGCTTTCTGGGAGTGGAGAGACCAGTTGACCAGGCTGAAGTTCAAGCTCACCAGTCGACTGATGGAGTGAATTCTAATTAGGATGTGAACCCAGAGACTCTGATAATACTGGGGCCCAACTCCAGTCCCAGGGTAGATGGAGCTTGTGGGTTAGGCCACAGGCCCCTAGAATTATCGGGGTTCAGACCACTGCTGCTTCCTGGCGGAGGTTAGGGGGTGGGCATCTGGCTGGTGAGCTCGAGTGCCCTCCGACCTCCCTAACAACTCCTGTTTCCCCCGCAGTCGCACTACCGGCCCTTCTGCGTCAACAAAGGCAACGAGATCAGGTCCAGCGAGGCCCCATGAGTGCCAGGCCGGCGGGAACGAGGGGCCACCACCCCTGCCCGCCCCAGCGGCCCTGCTGCTCTTGCTGTTCTGCTCATCTGGGTGGGAGGGGGCCCGGCCCTCCCCCTGCCCCGCCCCGCCCTCCCCTGCTCTCTCAGGGCCGCCTGGCCTCCCCCTCTTCCCCATCAGCCAGCTCCATCCAGGCCCCCTCCTGCTCTGTGACTAAGGATCACCATCTTTCCTGTGCTCAGAGGCCAACCCTCATGCGGGTGAGAGATAAGGCTTTTCCCCCCTGACGCGCCACATTCCCCCTTTTGGGTGGGATCCTTGGGGCCGGTAGTGGGTGCCCACATCGTACCAGCCTGCTTCCCCGGCCCAGGCCCCTGCTGTCTTTCAGGCCTGTTGGCCATTTCTCTCCAAGGCCCCTTACCCCGTGATGATGTCAGTAGGTGCCTGGCCATGACAGCTGCCCATCTCCCGCCCACACGGGCCCACTTCTTCCCAGCAGCCTGGCCCCCTAGGAGAAGACTGGCCCCATGTGCCCTGCTCTGATCCTACCTACCCAAGCTCAGCCTGGCGGGGCCTGCAGCCCTCGGCCACCACAGAGGAAGAGCTCTCAGTGTCTTGGCATCACCCTGCCCGGCCTTGGGTCTCCCCACATCCACCGCGAATCTGTGGTCCCTGAGGACGGGCTCTCCTGGCTTGGCAGGATAATCTTCACCAAGATATTCCTTTCTTCTACCTGCTGAGATAAGCGGTTCCCTTGATGTGATACACTCCACCCGTGAAAATAGCTACCAGCCCAGCTGCTCCAAGGGAAATGTTCCATTGGTTTCATAACTGTGTTTCTCCCCGACAATGGGAAGTGAGCAGGCTGGCGAAAGTGTGGCTGGGCTGGTAGCCGCGGATGCTTCTTTACAATGTGCCTTACACCCTGCCCGCACCTCCATCTACTGCCCCCACTAGGGTCTCCCTTTTCCCTCTGACTACCCTCCATGTTACATGTTGTCATGGGGCCCAGGGCCTTGAGATGAGCTCACACCAGCAGCACAAAGGTGGGGTCATCCCTCTTCTCGCTGTCCCCCTCCCAAGGGCCTATGGGGGCTACAGGGAGGGGGGCCAGCTGGCAGGGGTGGGAGAGGGAGGGAGGGATGGGGGAGGGAGGGAGGGAGACATTCAGCTTGGGCTTTCCCTTCCTGAATAAACCACTGATCACTCACTTCTTTGTACTGAACAAGCGTTTCCCTGAGGGTCACCAGAGGGGCTGGCTGCAGTTCTTCTGAACACACTTTTTCCACCTCTGATGAGTATGTTGTCATCTCCCCTCTTTCCTCCAGAAGACGTGGTTCCTTTGGGTCTCCCTCCCACCCCTCCCCACACCCACCTGAGTCCCTAGTGGGCAGTGCAGGACACTGGACCTTTCTGAAGCGGCCTCGGTTAACAGTGAGCAGAAGGGAGGATGGTGCAGGTGGGGTCCGGGGGATCACCTGAATACCCCGATGGCTGTGAGCTCAGAGCCCCTGGCCAGCCTACCTCAGAGTCCCCAGAGGGGAGCCGGGCCCAGGAGTGGCTACCCACAGGCTGGGGTGGAGGCCAAGCAGAGTCTTCAGACCTGAGAGCCTTTTTAGTAGGGGAGGGCTTCCTGGGCAGGGGAGCCCACAGCTGAGGCCTGGCAGGGGAGCCCCGCTCCCGAGGGCAGCGCCATCCTGAATTTGGGCCATGGGGAAAGGAAATGAGGCCTTCCAGTCCCTGGGAACCCAGAGAGGCCTGGAGAGGCAGTCAGGGAAGTCTCCCTGGAAGAGGCAAGCAAAACAGAAGGATGCATGACTTGGGAGGGAGGGAAATAGGGTGCAAGAAAATTACACCCCTGCCCCGGTATGGCTGGGACGCACCCCCCCCCAGGCCCTTCCATTCTCATGTCCTTCTTTGCTCCCCACCAGGGGCCAAATGATCCCCGGGGAGCAGCCCCACGCACCTCAGTAAAAGAACCTCAGTGAGCTCACTGATGGTCCATCGTGGAGGGGCAACACCCTCCTCTTCCCCTCCCTACCCTGCTGGGCCAGGCAGCTTTGGGATGCCAGCCAGCAGCCAGATTTCCCAGAAGGGGGCTCCTGGGAATCAGGAGAGATAGATAAGAGGATGACCGGGAGGAAAGAGAGGAAGGAAGGAAGGGAAGGTGAAGGGAGAACCTTCTGCCGTCATCAGGAAGCAGAGCCGACTGTGCGTGGGACGCTCTGCCACCTTGGTGCCCTCCCTTGAGGTCTGGGAGCAGTGTCCTCGGCCTTGGCTGTGCTCCCCACAGCCCTGGGTGCTGGTTCCATGAGCAATGCCCTCTGAGGAGTGTTCCCCTCCCAGCAGGTCCATCTCAGTGGCACCCAGTGCCCCGTGGCCTCCCCTACCTTCTTTAGGACCTGCAGTCCCTGTGGCTGTCTTGGTGAAGAGGGCCACTGCCCCCGCCCCCAGGCTCCAGGGGCTCCCAGATGCTCTGAGAAAGGGCCTGTCTGCCCACATTTTGGGCCCTTCCCCAAGCCCGCCAGCTCGAGGAGGGGAAATGCACCACGGTCCTGCTGAATTCTCTGGGCTGAGAGCCATGGGGGCGGCCGGCCCCTGCCTGTCTGAGGCCTGGGCCTCCCCAGGAGCGGCCACCTGCAGCCTGGAGGCCCTGGGCCCTCTGCTGGGACCTGGGTGGGGACGTCCCCCAAGCACAGTGCTCCCACATCCATCCCCACCAGTTCCATTACCGCCAGAGCCGTGATTATAAAGCAATCAAGGGAATGCTTTCTTCCCACTTCTTAGAAAGCCTCCCTCCTCAGCGTGAATGAAAACATTGGGACTATCGCAGGCCCCACGTGGCTCAGGGAATGGGAGGGGACATGTCCTTCCCCAGAACGGGAGAGAAAGGAGAGAAGCAAGACTCCATTTCTATTCCAGTTTCTCTCAGATCCATGCTCCCCTGTGCCCTGTCCTCGCAAGCTCTGTGCCTTAGGCGATTCCGGGGGTGCTGTGGGTAGCCTGCCGGCACAGGGCGGAGGACCCATGGGGTCTGAGCTGGAGGAGGCAGGGAGCTGGGCCAAGTCGTTGGGATTGCTTTTCCTGACTCCCTCACTTCGGGCTGTGTGATCTGCTTGCCCTCTCTGGTCCCGACCTTCCCCATCTAAAAACTGAGGTGTTTTCACTGGATCGTTCCTGGGGCCCTTTCCCAGCTCTGTGCCGCAAAGATCATAGCGTGAGTGGCTGGATGGACGGGACTGAAGAACGGAGCTTGGTACCCGCTTAGGGCCCTGATCAGGACCTGGTCGAGAGCCAGGTGGATTGGACTCCTGACTCCCTACGCCTCCCCTTACCCACCCGGCTGCCCCACCTCACCTTTAGACCCCGACAGTGTGGGGCTTGGGCCTTCCCTGAGGAGATGCCTTTCCTGGTCAGGAGCGGGGAGGTGGGGGCCTCAGAAGCGTGGAGCTCTGCTCTGGACCTGCATCTTCAGGACCCACTGGAATATGGACTCCGTGATATCAGGGGTTACTCTGTTTTGTTCTCCTAGAGGAAAGTGGGCATGTGGACAGGACTTGGAGGTGGAGAAGCATCTATCTGGGGGGAGGGGGTGGCAGCGGGGAGATGAAAGAAAAAAAATAGGGGAGTTGGGGAGAGGTCCAGTGAGGGGCTATCTGGGACATTCCATCGGGTGGGGAACCGAAACGTGGGCTTCGGAGTTTGGAGTACAGAGTCTGGAGCCAGACTGCCTGAGCGAGTCCCGGCTGTACTGCTCAGCAGCTGTGTCACCTTGGTGAGCTCCCTGGCCTCTAGGAGCGTAAATTCCGTGAAGGCATCGGACAGGATTGTTGGGAATGTGTGAAAAGCAGCTGGCACAGCAAGCGCCCAATAATTGATACACGATAATACGACTGTTGTGAAATCAACATCCAAACCCGAGAGCAAGCTCGGGTTTCTGGTCCTTTCAACCTTCTGCAACTGGACAGGGGCTACTGGCAGGTGCTGGGCAGTTTCTGGTCTCCTGACCAGCCCCAGGGCTCCCTGCAGTTCTGAGATATGGCCAGCAGGTGGCAGCATTTCACCACAAGTTAATGGGCACTAAGCCTCCCTCCCCTAGCCCTGCAGTCAGGAACAGCCCCTCAAAGGGAGCCCCTTTCTTCCCTCTTTCTGCATTAGCTAGATAGACCCTGAGGTCCTAGGCTGTGGAATGCATCACGACAGCTGAGCAGGAAGGAGGGGCTTGCTGTTCACCCCATCAAACCCTGTCCAGCCTGGCATGAAGGTTGCAGCGTGGTGCACGGGGAGGGTCCCCTCCACATGGGCACTGCTGCCCTTGCACTGTCTTTGCGGGCCTGAGGAAGGGGGCTGGGTGGGCTGGTCAGGGTCACTTCTGCAGCCCCCGAAGGCGGGACTCTGTACAAGGCAGACCCCCAAGTGAAGTGCGAGATGGAAAGTCAGAGCCCTTGAAATCCAAAGTGAGAAAAAAACGAGGGGCTGCCAACTGCAGAGCCCACTGATGTCTGTCATCCTCAGACTTCCTGCCCACATGGAATGGGGGGGATCTTGTACATTCCTCCTGATCAACTATGTGGGGAGGGCAGAGGCCTCAGGAATAACTCTGGGGAGGGGTGGCAGCTTGGAGGCAAAGATGTGGGCTGAGTTCCTACCCTGTCCTCGTCTTCTCACCAAACCCTCACATCACCTCCCGGGAGTGACCCAGGCAGGTTTACCTTTCTGAGTGTTGACTATTAAGTTTGAAAATGAACTGTTGTCCAGGCACACGATCAAGAGAGATAAACGCTAATTGCTGGATGGGTGTGCTAACTCCTGGCTTCTAATTCGTCACCTTGCCTAGGCTGAAGCTGAGAGAGGCAAGGGAAGGAGGAGGCGCTGGGGCCAGGACCCTGGGAGCCACTAGACCCTCTTGCAAGAGGATGTGGGTGAGTGAGCCAGGACTCCCTCCCCAGGGGATGAGAAAGATGCCCTGTGTCCCTGAGCCTCTCCAGGGAGGACAAGTAGCCAGGTGAGGGAGGGGGAGGTCTTCGGCGAGCTCATGCTTATTAGGAAATTAATCCCAAGTAGACTGATAATTTGTTTCCCCAGTGATCTTGCGGTTGGCCTTGGGGAGCAAACTATTTCTCTGAGGTTGGTTGCCTCCTCATGTTAAGACGCTCAGTGGGCTGCAAAACCCATGATTGATTGGCAACTTGCTGAAGGCGGATCTGGCAGTGGAAGGTGTGGGACTCACGATTATTCCTCGAGAGGTGAGGTTGTGGGTCTTTGGTGGCTTAGGTGGGGACCTGCCTAGAGTAGGATCTGGACTAGATGACCTGGCGCAGATCCAGGTGAGAGCAGAGGGGTGGGAACGAGGATTCGTGTGGCAGCAGCAGGACCGGTGGGAGCTCCTTCGCTCATTCCCAGGATCCGTGGCATCTCAAGATCCTGGCCCTTAGTTTTCTCATCTGTGAAATGGGGCTAGTAATCACAACCACCTGTGTGTTTTGTGAGAATTAAATGAAAGGAAGTAAGTAAAGCGTTGCCACAGTTCCTGGCACCTTATCCCTCGAGAAATAAATGTTCAGTGAGTGGGTGTCGGGCTTCGCTTTCTGACCCTGCTTTTGCTGCTGCTGGCGGCAGAATCCAACCTCACTATTCCAGGGGAGGGCCTGCCCATCCCTTAAGACAACCCACTCTGGTTTCTGGGGACGAGATGAGTCTGGGCCCCTCCTTCCCCGCCTGGGCATGCAGCCACGGGTCCTCTGGCTGCATCTGGCAGGGAAGGCAACCGCGCACGGGAAGGATGGAGGCTAGTGCGTCTCCTCCCAGCATGTGGGGCTGGCCGCTACATGCATGAGTGGCCGGGGTAATTAATTTACACATTTCATCCTGCTTAAACTAATAAGCTTCTATATCCTCCTTCTCCACTGAGCCTAAGCCTGAGCCTTCATGCTGGGCTGTCATCCTGGGCCCAGGGAAGCTGTCACATTCCCCACTGCCGTCCCCTGGGCTGGGCCCAAGGCTTGGAGGCCTAGTGTAGGGAGGATAACGTGTATCCTATTCTGTTCCGTTAAGAAAGGGAGAGACGCATGTGCGTGTTTGCTTGCGGGATAAAGCCTGGATGGGTACCCGGGAGACTGGCTGCCCCCAGGGAGGAGCTGGGCTGCGGGGCAGGCGGAGGGAGACTTTCACCCTTATCCTTCTGTACCTCTTGAGTCTCGAGCACTGTAAATCGTCACATATTCAAAAAGCGTCAGCTGTTCGACAACAAATACAAACGTAATGTAAAAGCCCCGTTTGTCTCCAGCATGTTTTACGGATACTCTGGTGTGCCTGGTGGTGAGGCTGCGGGAGGGTAAGTCATGACGACCCCTTCAAAGAAGGGGCGGGGAGTGAGGAAAGTCCTGGATGATAATGACTGTGGTGAATGGAATGCCTGAAAGCCCTCGGGCTCATGGACGAACCCCAGTGGGTAATTCAGGAGCTGCCTGGAGGAGGGGGTCTTGGGCCATTTTGAAGGTAGTGTAGGAGTCCACCAGATGGAGAGGAGAGAGAAGGGCTGGACGGGCTTGAAGTGTGAGTTCCTATTCTGACGGCAAAACCCTGGGGTGCATTCGGGCCCTAGCGTTCCCATCTGTAACATGGGAAGAATCCACTCGGGGAGCCAGTAAGGAAAGCGATTCCAGCCCCTAGGACCTCAGTGATCACCATCCCCTTGTGGTCCTGGAGTGGAGGCTGTAGGATCCAGGTCTGTGCATCACAGAGAGGCTTTCTCCTTAGCTGAGGACGGCGGGCCACCAGCTCCTTCTGACGGCTTCCTCCTACTTAACGGATTCCACTTGTATGCTCCGATTCCAAACCCTGCAGGATTTAATATCCACTCTGTAATCTACTAGCACCACTAGCATTATGTAACTAAACCTTAAATTGAAAATGCTAGGCTTCCATTTTCCCCACGCTGCCGGGAGAAGTTGGGGCGCTCCTCGTCCGACGTGACTGACTCTTGCACTAATTAAAGTGCTGTCCGTGCAGGCACACAGCCTGCTCCCGGCACACCCCACAGCACAGCCTGAGGTGACCAGCCAAGGTAGGGTCCTGGGCTGGCCATCCTAGTGGCTGCAAGATTGGCCCTGTGTCTACCCCAAATATCACTTGCTTTAAGCCCATTTCATTTCCAGCTCACTGGCTGTAATGACCATTCACTCACTCACTCATGCATTTATTACGCACTCATGACAGGCACAGAAGTAAAAGACGCTAACACATAGTCAGGCTCTTCTCACCTCCTTCCCTCTTTTGCTGTGACATCTTCATATAATGCCAATTCCCAGGCCATACCAGTTCATAGAGGAACCCAGAGGAACGGATAGCAAGAATACCTAATGTTATAGATGCTATTCTTCTACAGATATCTTCTTCATGAGGTAACTCTCTTTTCAAAAAAGTAAACTTTTAATTTTGAGATACCTGTAGTTTCACATGCAGTTTTAAGAAATAACACAGAGAGAGAGAGAGCCCATGTGTCCTGTGTCCAGTTCCCCCCATCTTGCACAACCTTAGTACAGTATCACACCAGGGATACTGACAGGGATACGGGCAACATACAGAGCATTTCCATCAGCAAAAGGATCTTTTCTGTTGCCCTTTATAGGCACCCTTACCTCCCCCTTCCTCCCTCTTTCCTGATCCCTGCCAACCACTGATCTGTTCTCCATTTCTATCATTTTGGTATCAAGAATGCCAAATGAATAGAATCGTAGAGTGTGTAATCTTGTGGGATTGGCTTGAAGGACTCATTTAATCCTCACCACACCTCAGCAACATAAGCATCCCTATTCCCATTTCATAGAAATGCAAGTTGAGGCCAGGGAAGTAACTTGCAGAGGCAGGATTCAAGCTTGGGTCATCCTGACCCCCAAGCCAGCCTCTCAGCTAATACGGAGCTGCAGGAATTGTTGGAAACAAGAGCCCTCGGGTCTGCTCATGTCAGGGGAGCTCCCTCTGCATCCAGGACACAGCTGGAGGTCCTGGCCCTGGATGCTGGGGGTTATGGTCCTAGCCTATCTAGCGCAGCCTGAATTCTCAAGAGCAGGCATAAGGGAACCCCACCGCAGGACCCCTGCTGTGGCGAAGAGACAGAGGTGGGGCTCCCTCCTTGTCTGGAGGGGCTGGCAGAGGGGCTCAGGTACGCTGTCCCGCCTGACGGCACGACAGGCTGATTGCACTTCTCGGGGGATTTTGGGGGGGGGCTCTTGCACTGAAGTCCACCCCTGCTACCCCCGAGGCCTCCCAGCCCACTGGTTGGGTCAGCCTTGGGGCCACAACAGGTCAGCTCTGAAGCAACGTCACTCTCAGAGCTAACCAAGCGTGGGATTGCTCAGATTGCTGGGATGAGCAGCTCCCCGTGTACACCCCTCCCACCAGCCAGCCACAGGCTCATTTGGCTCTCGCCCGGCTCTCGCTGCTGCCTTAACCCGACCTGGTCTCAAAGCCACATGGCTCCCACATCACAGTTGACGAGGGCCTCATCTCCCTGTGGAGGGCTCAGCCCCTGGTTCCTGGGGAGGGGAATCTGGCTCTCTCTGTATCCAGTGGGAGGGCCGGATGGACCAGTGCGAGTGGTCACTCCCCAGACTCAACCCTGGAGCGTGGTCGGCAGGGCAGGGCTGGGGCCCGTGCATGAATGTGGGACACAGGGGGCCTCTTCTGGACCAGGGCTGGAGTTAGCAGCAGTGACCCAAGCCCCTACACATCAGGAGTCCGCTAGAGGGCAGAACCAGGGCCAGTGGGAGAGGTTCTGATGAGGGAGGCAAGTTTTACTCAATGAAAGAAAGAATTAGCAGTAACTAGGAATGTCCAAAAGTAGAGCAGACGACTTTGTGAGTAGTGAGGTCCCCGTCAGGGAAGGCATGCATTCACTCATTCATTTAACCCCTGTCAATTGTCTGCCTCGGGAAGGCAGTACACCGCTGTGGCTCTCAGCACTAGAGTCCCCCAGATGTGAGGTCTCCCTGCTCTGCCACTCCACAGTTTTTAGCAAGTTCTCTGTGCCTGTGTTGCCGCCCCTGCAAAACAGGAATAATAACAGCTCTTTACCTATCTCAGTGGGAAAACTATAAAGACTCTCAGCCCCATGCGTAGCACCAGCTAAACATGAGCAGCGCGTGTTATTTCCCAGGTGCCGTTACCGCTATTCTATAGATGAGTTAAATAAATTCTCTGCGACTCAGTGCCTGAGTGGGGATTTGAACCCAAGCTGGTCTCATTTCAGAGCCCATGGTCCTCCCCCTCGACCATAAAGCTTTGCCAGCTAGGTAGGTGTTAAAATCTGAGACTAAGGGACTTACATCTAGAGCATATAGGGAACACTTACAAGTCCATAATAAAAAGACAATCCAATTAAAAAGTGGACAAAGTATCAGAATGGATATTTCTCCAAGGAATTACACATGGCCAATAAACACATGAAAAGATGCTCAACACCGTTAGTCATCAGGGAAACGCAAATCAAAACCGCCATGAGACGCCACTCCACGTCCAGTAGGTTGGTGATAATCGAGAAGACGGATGATAGCAAGTGTTGTCAAGGATGTGGAGAAATTAGAAGCTCATACACTGCTGGTAAGAGTGTGAAATGCCTCAAGTGGTTAAACATAGTTACCGTATAACCCAGCACTTCCACTCTTAGGTATATACTCAGGAGAATAGAAAACATATATCCACATAGAAACTTGTACGCCAACGTTTATAGCAGCTTTCTTCATTATAGCCAAAAGGTAGAAACAAGGCATGTTCACCAAGTGATGAATGGGTGACCAAAATGTGTGTTTCCACGCAATATCATCCAGCCGTGAAAGGAATGGAATCCTGACACATGCTACCATGTGGATGAACATGGAAAACCTTAGGTGGAAGAAGCCAGTCCCAGAAGTCCATTTAGTATGCAATTCCGTTCCTACAAAAGTCCAGAATAAGCAAATCTGTGGGGACAGAAAGTAGGTTAATGGCTGCTTAGGGACTTGAGTGGGGCTGGGGGGATGGAGGGGTGATGGCTGAAAGGTACGGGGTTTCTTTTTGAGATGATGAAAATGTTCTAAAGCGAACTGTGGTGGTGCTTGCACACGTCTGTGAATAAAGTAAAAACCATTCAATTGTAGACTTTAAATAGGTGAATTATAGGGTATTTGGGTTGTAGCTCAATAAAGCTGTTCAAAAAAGGGAAATAAATCCATAGAAAAAAACTGAGGCTGAGGGGCGAGGTATGGGTGGAGAGAGAGGCTGTGGAGTTGCTAACGGAGAGCTTGGTGGGGGGATGACCTTGCTCAGGAAGCGTTTCCCAAGGGATGGATGATGGACCCTGAGGGAATGCCTTCATGGAGGAAGAGGTGTCACTCAGGCGGGTGAACCCCTGGGAAGTGCTGGGCAGAGGGCTGAACCGGTGACCTCTGGCGGCCCTCAAACCCTCCAGCAGGAGAGGGCTGGTCGGTATTGGGTAGGGGGGCTGGGGTTCTGCTGAGGTGCCTGCAGCTCCAAGGAGCAGTGGCCCTGCCCACCCATCTACCTCCAGCTGGAGGTCATCACACCACTGATGTGACCTTGTGCAGAGGGACAGGACTTGACCCAGTCAGTGCCCGCATGGGTGAAACACAAATGATGGGAGCTTGAGTTTGGAGGCAGAGGGCCTCTCTGACCTCAGGCTCCTTAGCAGTAGTCTGGGGTGGTCATTTCCCCCTCCATGGGTTGCCCTGCATGAAATTAGATGCTGTGTTGAAAGCACCTGGTAGGAGTTCCAGTGATGGGTGAAAACTGATCTCAGTTGGTCTTGGCATCAACCCTGTGAGTAGATGGGGCCGGTATTACATGAGGTATCACAGAGGTCACGTGTCTTGGTGACTCGTCCAAGGACACATTGCCGAGAGGGAGGGCAGAACTGGACCCTGCCTCTGGGATGCCTTGCCCCTGACAACGCAGCAGAGCTGACACCTCGCAAAGCACTGTGGGCAAATACTCTAATTTCACCTTCAGGACAAGCTTCTGTGTAAGTAGGATGGGTATCACTAGCCCCGTCTTACAGGTGAGAAAACTGAGAGTCAGGGATATGTCTCCAAACATTATTCAGAGCACCCGGACTCCTGCTGGCTTTAGAGCCATCACACCCATGATCCTGGAGGCTTCTAGACTCCAAGATGCAGCAGATTAAAGGCCTTGCAATGAAGGTGGAGCCGGGGGGAGGTGCTGAGGCTGGAAGAGGCCGAGAGGTGGGTCTGTGCTAGGCCAAGTGTGGGTAGCTCTGGCAGCCCCTTCCGTGGACCTGTCCGCCTCTCCCTGTTCTGGCGGGAGGGAGGAGACAGGAGGCTTCTGTGCACAGGGAAGGTGGCTGCGTGTTCAACGGGAATCACACAAGCACTCTTGATAAACAGCAGGTAGCCCCGCTCCCGCTAGCTAACAGGATTAATCTAAATGCACACGGACGCAGCTGGGCAAAATCAAAACACAGAACCCAAGCTAAATTACACCACTTAGTGGCGGGGCCCTCAGAGCCTCTGAACGTGTCACCTGAGTCGCTCACCTGCTGCAGGAAGAGGCCACGAGTGATGCTCATGTGAGGCACAGGCGTCAGGGGGACCCTGGTGGAGGGCCGGGGGCCGGGGCACTCAGGCAGGGCCGTCTCCGAGGGTCCATAGCCTCAGGTGGGTGGTACATCCTGGAAGGCTGGGGCAGCTTCCAGGCCTGAAGAAAATGGAGAAGCCGGGATGCTCCTGTGACCAGCATCCCACCTGCTGGTCCTGCTTGATGAGAGTCCTGCCTCCCAGGGAACCTGACCCCAGGATGTCCACACAGAGAGCGTCGGGTAGCTCTGCCCAGTGGTCTGGCATCCTAGGCTTTATTCTGGCCTCCACAGTGAGGGAAGGGAGAGGGAGGGGAACTCCTAACCACGGTAACCACATTCAATCCCCACTTTGGCTATTATAACCCCACTTTACAGATAAGGAAACTGAGGCAGAGTTAGGCTTCAGATCTGTTGGGATCCAGAGTCCACGCTCTCGCACTGCCCCAAGCTTCTTCCCCGGTCATAGCTTTGATGAAGAACAAATCTATCCGGGGTCTGCCTTGGGCTCAGGTGGGCTCCAAGCCCAAGGTCAGGGCAGAAGCTGATTAACTCCCCAGGGTCTAGAGCCCTGTTTCCTTCGCTTTAGCTTAGGACACCTTGGTAATGTCCTCTGGCTGTGGGCGTCTAAGCCCCAAAAGCTGCACGGGCAGGGGACTCTAGGGGAAAATCAGAAAGGCTGTGAAAATAACTTTCTGGGCCCATCACCCTGGGAGGGAACTGGGGGGTCATTATGTCCATCTCTTGGCCAATGAGTGGCAGGCAAACCATCAGGGCAAAACCCCTTCCCTTAAATCTTAGGAATGATAAATCCATTGCTCACGTCAATTGAGCACGTACTCTCTGCTAGGAGCTTTGCTAAGCCCTTTGAATCCATCCTCTCTCCTAATGCACCCAGCAACACTAGGGGGTGGGTATTATCTTCATTATAACAAGGAAGTGGCACAGACCCCAACGTCCTGTGATCTCTCTCCTTCCCAGGATTCGGTCATGTTAACTGGGTTCTCCCGTGTCACCCACAGAAAGGGCAAGGTTGGGGTGTAGTTCCTGCTCCCCCCAGCTACCTGGTTCCATGGTCTCGGGCAGCCCGGGGCTTCTTTGAACTGGGAATTCCTGGCTTGTAAAACAAGGAGAATGCCCTCCACCCTACCTGCATTCCTACCTTATTGTGGGAATCACAGGAGAGAAATACACCCTGGTTTTCATGCTGTGAGGCACTACATAAACGTTAGTTATTGTTCCACACCCCAGAGCAGGCCTGTCCCAGAGCTCTGCATGAGGTTGTTTTTGTTTTAAATTAATACTGTTAGGAATGAGAATTACTACTAATAAGCCCACTGCTTTTCCACGTACGTCTGCATGGGGACCTCGATGTCCCCAGGACACAGTCTCTGCCCAGGGTCTAAGAGGAAGGGATCGTGCTCCCCATTCTGCAGTGGGGTAAACGGAGGCCCCTGGCAAGAACAAAGGGCGGCCCCAGGTGCCCCAGGCCTCCAGGGGAATGGAGATTTCACGTAGGATCCGGGATTTCTGGTCTTCTCCCTCTCGCTGTGAGGGCTCCCAGGCCTCTCCGAGAGTGATTTATGGCAGCAATGTGCACAGCCAGTGCTGTGTCAGCGCCTCCCTCCCCTCCCGCCTCCCACTCTGGTCTCTCCCCAACCCCCATTTCAGCTTCTCACCTGTTTCTCCCAATGCTGCCGCTCACCTCTCACTGGTTCTCCCCTCCCTGAGTGAGTTGCCCAATGCTGAACTGGGCCTACTTTCAACTCCTTTCCGGGCTGAGCGGTCCCTAGCAGCTGAGAGATCCGAGGGTGGGGGAAATGCTAATGAGGAGCTCCCCCTGCCCTGCCCCACCTCTCCCGTGGTCCCAGGAGAGCTGCCCTGAGGCCCTTGGTGGAAAAGGAGGGAAGGGGGCCTGGAGCCTTCGCTTCCTGTCACCTGTTCAGTGGCAGGACCAGCTCTGAACCTCGGTCTGTGGGACTCCCAGGCTTATGTTTTCCCCATCTCCAGGGCTGAAAAAGCCTGGACACTGGGACTGGGGGCATAACTGGCCCCTCAGGGCTATGCAGACCCCTGTGCGGAGGTCCTGGTGTTTTGCCACCAATTGCAAGGCACCGGCTGCCGCAATGCAGATTCTAGATCCTGCGGGAAAGGAAAATCCAGGGGGAGTGAGCTTCTGGACTGAGCAGTCAGGGGATGGAGGCTAGAAGCAGACACTGAATCCCTCTTTCCATGCTCCTATCAGAGCTAGTGAAGCAGGAGACCAAGGGCTTCTGGGAAGGCAAACAGGGCCCACGAGGGGGTACTGCCCAGAAAAACATACAGATCATTAAATAGTTAAAAACAATAGAAAATTTATGAAAACCCAGAATTTAGTGTATTGTTAACTCGTTTTCTGACATGGAGAAAATGGAAACTCAGAGAGGTTCTTTAACTTTCCCAAGGTCACACAGCTAATGGAGTCAGGAAATACAGCTCTAGGCTGGTGGGCTCTCTGTCCTGTGCACAGAAGCTAGGGTGTGGGCCAAGCTCTGGCCAGTCCCTGGCTACACTCTCCCTGCTGCCCTTGCCCCTTCCAGCATCCCCAACTTCAGGAGGCTTGCTCTGTCCTCAGCTTCTGAGCTGGGTCAAATTCAGAGCGACCCCACCAAAGGCCTCCCTGGGGTTTAGGACTACACACTGCCCCTCCCTCCACATCCAGGACCTGGGTGGGCCTGGGGAGGCTGGGGAGGGCCTGGCCTTGCTATCATAACTCTCACTTCTGGGACCCAGAGGGTCAAGTAGGCATTTTGGAGGCAGTGATTGGTAGAGAAGGAATTTGGGGAACAGAACCAGGATGCTGATGACTTAAGGGGGTAAAGGGGGCTGTCCTCCCAGGCGTAGCTGGTATCTTTGGGGGCTACCTCCTGCCTCTCAACCCCTCCCTTGGCCCCTAGCTCATTCTTGGGACAATGAAACACTAGTGCATCGGGCCAGCAGGCCAGACACTCCACCTAATTCCCTTTGGCCTGAGATCCCCACATGCTGACTTCATGACGAGCCCAGCCAAAGAGGCTGGCCCTGTCACATCTTCCATCCTGTGGACAAACTTGTTATTTACGTTGATTGGTGCATGATTAACAGCTAATTTGTTCATCAACCACAGGCTATGCCACTTAGGTGTGGCTGTCTCTCCATGGAAATCCACCAAGGTCCCATCCTGAGAGGCTGGCCTGGCAGCTGGGGGAGCAGGTGCTGGCAATGGGGGTGTGGACTTGAGGGTCCCTCCCGTCCACAGCCTCTATCGACTCTCCCTGCCCTTGTATGAAACTTCTTCTGGCTCCCTGGGGTTTCCACCATCCTCCCCTCACCCCATACCCAACACCCAAGGCCACCCTCGCTCAAGGCCATCAGCTGCCAGGTGCCTTGGGCAAATCACCTCACCCCTCTGAGCCTCAGTTTCCCCATTTTTGGTCTCCCAGTTGAGAAGATGGGTGATTTCTGTGAAAGCACCATACAGTCAGTAGGGTGCCAGAGCTGGCTAGTATCGACTCACAAGAGTCAGTTGTTAAACTTTCAGTGATTTTTGCCAGCTGGTTGATAAACGTGGCCATTATTAAAAATTAAACTATATAAACTTACAATTAAATAAGTTACATTGAACACAAAGGTAATAAATACTCAAAACTCATTACTTCTTAATTACTTTACTATTATCTGTGCTCTTGAGGTTATTTACGTCGATTGTATCTTGTCTATTGGAAATGCTATGAAGCATCTCTTTCCAGCTCCACATTCAATGACATCACCTTGGTAGCTTGAAATCAGCCAGAGTGGGGGGATTCGCAACATGGAAACTGGCAAATGCCGTTAAGTCAGGACTTCATTTATTGTTTTGTTATTTGTTTAGACTTAAAAACAGTGATGGAGAAGATCTTACTGATGCAGATTAAACCTAAAAGTATGTGGTGTGTGTAGCTATTACATTGTAAATAGCACAAAAAAATTGAGGAAATATTCTTGCAGCAAAGAAGCCACATCATTGACGAAGGAGGTACCCACAAGTGTCTTTGTCGTTTCACGTTCCTTTTAGCCATTAAGGTAAATGCAAATATTAACCAAAATTCATGTGAGAACTACACTCGTTTGTCAATTGCAGCCATAGGTTGGCTACGGATAGAAGAGTTCTGCAAAAATCAGCAGAAGCATTCTGTGAAAACCAATTGGATATGTGGAATTTACAATAAAGAGGGTTGTATATTTTATTATTTTTGTAAAATATATGCAGTGCACCCTTTATATCAGTAAAATCACAAACACCCATATTCACACACTTTTCTTTTTTCCTGGAGAGCCAGTTGTTAAAACTTTACCAGCACACCACTGACTGCACTTATGGGAGATACCCTCATCCCCTTCCTCTTTGCCCCTCACTCTGGCTCTAGGACTTGTATGGTGTCACCAGCCTTTAATGGCTGCACCAGATGTGGAGGAAGGAGCTAGAACTTGGCTGTCTCATCCTCCTCCACAGCCCCCTCCAAAGAAGGTGGATTCCTAGTTGCGCCCCAGGAGAGAAGTTGTCCTTGGGACACATCCCTGGGCAGAGAGAGGAAGGACCCAAGACCCTGGAACTTGCCTGCTCTGCTTTCAGGGGTGTCTCCACCTGTTGGCTGACTCCATCCAGAATCAGACCTCTGACACTACCTTGGGAGGGGCCAACATCATCTTTGTCTGGATTTTGACAAGAGCCTCCTAACTGGTCTCCCCATTTCTAACCTTGCCCCCTTTACAGTCTCTTCTCAACAGCCAGCCAGAGGGATCTTGTTAAAAAACAAAATCAGATCATGTCCTCCTCCACCAGAAACCCTGCCGTGGCTTCCCTTCAAATCTCGACAACAGCCCTGCATGACCCAGCCTCCTGCTACCACATCCCTGTGTCCTGCCGCTCTGCCCTTCTTTACTCTCTCTCTGAGGCAGCCGAGCTAGCCTCTTTGTGGTTCCTTGTGCTCACAAGCACCTCGCCTCTTAGGGACTTCGCACTGGCTGTTTCCTGTTTGGAATGCTCTTCCTTCAAACATCTGCTTGGTTCGCTCCTTCACCTCCTTCAGATCCACTCAAATCTCGCCTCCCCATCAAGGCCGTCCTTGATTCAACACTCTCGCTCCCACTCCAATGCACCTGATCCCCCCCCACCCCGCTTGATCAATTTTTAATTTTTTCATAGTATTTCCCACCTTGTAATATACTAATTTCCTGATTACATCTGCAATGGAAACTGAGTGTCACGAGGGCACGGATCTTTGCTTCATTCACTGACATACTCACACTCCAAAAACAGTGTCTGCCATGAGGTAGGGGTAAGTAAATATTTTTGAAGAAATTCTTTGTGGGAGGGAGGGCAGCTTCTCCAAGGAGTCTGTGCAAGAGCAGACAACCCTTCCTTTCTCTATTGATGTGGGGATGGGAGGCCTCCTGCCTCAGTCCAGCCCAGTTTTCCAGCTCATCTCCTAAATCAGAGCCTGTCTGAAAGCAGTCAGGATTCTCCAGAGAAACAGAACCAAAAGATATATGCATAACTATAGCTATAGAGATATAGAAGGAGAGTTATTATAAGTAATTGGCTCATGTGATTATGGAGGCTGACAAGTCCCAAGGCCTGCAGTCGGCAAGCTGGGGACCCAGGGGAGCTGGTGGTGCAGTTCCAGTCTGAAAGCCAGCAGGCTTAAGACCTAGGAAGAGCCGATGTTTCCATTCAAGTTCAGAGGCAGGAAAAAAATGAATGTCCCAGTTCAACAGCCATGCAGCAGGGGTTCTCTCTTACTCAGCCTTTTTGTTCTATTCAGGACTTCATCTGATTAGATGAGGCCCACCCACACCAGGGAGGGCAATCTGCTTTACTCAGTCTGCAGGTTCAGATGTTCATCTCATCCAGAAACATCTTCACAGACACACCCAGAATAATGTTCGGCCAAATATCTGGGCACTCCATGGCCCAGTCAAGTTGACCCATAAAATTAACCATCACAGGCCCTTCATGTCACAGAGCAGAAGGAGAACAGGATGCAGCAGATTGAGTAACACACAACCTTCTACCAGCTGGGCAATGCTGCAATTAACATGGCCTGTTAGTACCACCGGTTCTCTTCTCCTACTCTCCAGGGACCTAGAACCTGGGTAATGAGGAGAGGAAAGGAGGCTTAGAACAACATTTGTGGCCTTGGCCTAGCCTCTGTTTTCTCATCTGTAAAATGGATTTATACTGTATTACGCATCTCACAGCTGTAAGGCTCAAATGAGAAAAAGCTTTGTCAAATATAAAGCCTTTTGCAAGCCCAAGGTATTTATCTTGCAAACTCACTCCTACTCATCTCTGACAAGCCCCTATCCCTGTCAAGGGAAGGGTTAAGCCCGCCTTCTTTTTTATTGTTTCTCGTGTCCTAAGAGGGAAGTGCACAGGACAAGGCATAAGTAGGGCCAGGGTCTTTGAAAACAGGGTCAGTAACAGCACATGTATTTGAGAGGCTAAGTTGAGGATTGGTGCTTTCTCCATCCTGTGGCAGGAGAGGGTCATCAGACTGTTGGTTTTCTCCACTCCTGTGCCATTGCCCATTGGGAAGGTCTGCAGTTCTGAATGTGGCTGATGAGACATTTTATCAGAGGAGCTTTCTGTCTCGGGACCGTGGAGGAACAGGTCTGTCCTGGGTGAGTTGTGTGCAGGCGAGCCTGGCAGCAAGGGGATGAATGGGGATATCTGAGCTCCTATCTGCCCAAAGAATGTCTCCTCTTATTGGTGTTTCCCCACCACCATTAGCACACCCCTTTCCCTTGGTCCTGTATGGTTGGGAATCAGAAATGAGAAGGCACCTTCCTTTGCCTAGATCTCCATTCTGGCTCCTCCATCCAATCACTGGCAGAGCCAAAGTTCAGGTAGAAACTTGTCTGCCTGCATTGCCAAGATTGCCGTGGCCACCCACTGCCCGGCTCTGACAGCTGTTTGGCAAGATGGAGCATGGATGCCAGTGCTGTGGTAATGGGTGCCGAGTGGCACAGGGTATTCCCAGCACAGGGGCCTATCAGGGAGACATGTGACTGATGGGAAACTCTCATTGGGATGGGATAAAGTAAATATCCAGGAGACAGGAAGGCAGGCAGTCTTTGCTCTCCCGTCCCCTGCTGACAGCAGAGAACATGGGCATACCTCACCCTTGCCCTCTGGGAGTGCCATGCCCCGATGCCCATCATTGGATACTCTCTGTGTTTGGGGCTTCAGGTCAGGGGGTGGATATGGAGCTGATTGGTTTCATGAAACAGTTACGGTGGAGCTGATTCATTCATTCCTTCAACCATTCACTTATTCAATAGATATTTATTGAGAGCCTCTTCTCTGCCTGTATGCTGGCACTGTTTTATTTTTTTGTTTTATTTATTTATTTTAAAAAATATTCATTTCCTTTATTTTTTTGGCTGCGTCAGGTCTTACTTCCGGCGTGCGGGATCTTCCGTTGCGGCGCGGGTTCTTCGTTGCGGCGCGCGGGCTTCTCTCTGGTTGGGGTGTGCGGCTTTTCTCTCTCTAGTTAATGTGCACAGGCTCCAGAGCGCGTGGGCTCTGTAGTTTGCGGCACGTGGGCTCTTTCGGTGAAGCATGCGAGTTCAGTACTTGTAGTGGGCAGCCTTAGTTGCCCCAAGGCTTGTGGGATCTTAATTCCCCGACCAGGGATCCAACCCGCATCCCCTGCATTGGAAGGTGGATTCTTTACCACCGGACCGCCAGGGAAGTCTCTGGCACTGTTTTAGATGTGAGAATCGAGGTCCCTTGTGTCATGGAGCTTACAATCTAGGTGGAGAGGCAAGGGCATACATGTGAACGAGTATAAAGAGGAAAACTGGATAGATCTGGGTCTGAGCCTTAGACGTGTCATTTACTAGCTGTGTGACCTTGGGCAAGTCACTTAACTGTGTTGAACTGCAGTTTTCTCATCTTTAGAGTCAAGATGATGATAATACTGGTTTCATAGGGCTGTGAAGATGACTTGAAAGAAAGTATATGAAGTACACAATGGAGTACTGACTCATGGTGGACGTACCCATGCATGCCTTATTGTTACTGTTATCGTGGATATTACACATTTAGAAATAGAAGCAGGAAACCTTTCTTTCAGCAAAGTGACACCCTGGAAGAGGTGATTCCAAAGCTGTATCTACTGCGTCACAACATTTAGTTGGTAAAAGATCAATTCAGCCAGCTCCTTGAGTGTTTGGTCAACAAAGGCTCTAACCACTGACATTTATTTTTTTCACTGGTGGGATCAGGTAGTTGTTTGAATTGAAGGAACCCATTGGTTGTTCTAATTGGATGAATCAGTTCATTGTTCCGGCAGCCTGGTGACCCAATCTAAGAATGGTCGTGATTTTATCCAAGACCCCGGGTGCTTTCTCTTTCACAAGTGAACTTTTGGCCTGATTTTGTCTTCATTTTATAACTGTTAAAAACATGTGATTGAGCGTGAAGACACACACACACACACACACACACACACACACACACACACACAGAAGCCAAGCCAGTTCACGATTATCGCTGCTGAGCTGGGTCCAAGAGAACCCGAACTTTATGTTTTGCCAACAGCTTTTTACCTCTTCTCAGCCAGTTCTTTTCCACGGCACACGCCAAAGAGCCAAATGGCATAGTCTGAGCTTGGTCCCTTTCCTGCCAGTCATTGGGCAAGGCTCTGGCTGTTGGCACTGTACCCTACTGTCCATTGTGAGGTCTCATCCACTCCGCCTGGCACGGGAAGGGGAGAGCTGGCATTGCCCAGCAGGTAGGTGCTTGAGGCAGGAGGCCGAGGAGGCTGGTTCCTGGCAGGCAAACCTGTTGCCACTAAAACTTGGCACGTCTGGGCGGCTTTAGCAGTCCAGACAGAGAATTAGCACAGAGGAAGTGCCTGTTCCGCAACGCCGGTCTGGCTCCTTGGTACTCCCTGTGGAAAGCACCCGTGGTGCTACCCATGCTCTCTTCCTTGGTCGCAAATTTATATGACGTGGGGTAAAGAGAATCCCAGCATGACTATGACCCCAATCATCTGGGAGTTTCCTCCTGGGACATTTTGCCGAGTGCCTGGGGAGGGATCCTACATTTTTCTGAGCCTTTCCAGCTGAGGTAATGAATGCCATTTCTGAACTTTTGGAGATTGGCCAGCTGGTGATGTCTTAAGGATGTTTCTTGCCTGCTCCAGGAGTACTGTCTCCCACTGTCACCCCAAGCCCTTGATGGAGTCCGTGGCCGGGGCACAGGCTGCTCAGCCAGGTGCCTTTCTTTCCACCTGCTGGCAGATGGAGGGCACTGCGTGTGGAGCCAGGAGACAGGCATCTCAGGGCAGCACTGCCTGGCACAGACCGTGTGGAATGTGGACAAGCTGCCTAACTTCCCCGGGCCTCAGTTTCCACGGGCCTTATCTATCGTCGTGAGGATTGAATGCGGTGATGCAGATGAAGGCAAACTATACACGGAGAACCCTCAAACACAGGCAAGGCATAGATGACGGCCCCCACGTGCAGCCTTCCACCCGACCAGCGCCGTGGGATCATTTTTCTCATTCGATTTTGTTAGAAAGCTGCTTGCTTGGATAAAACTCTCAGGAGGAGCAAGAAGTCCATCCCTGGGGAACCCTACTCCTTCCTGGCCTGTCTTGATTCATAGATTTCTGTGTACTCTGAAGCTCTCAGCCACCTCCAAAGCAGTCCCCGGGCAGGCACGGACTTGACGAGGGGAAAGCTGCGCGGGAACAGCCACAGAAACGAAAGATTACGGATTCTCTTTCTATTCCTTTCTTGATTTCCTGTTCTGAGATGGGCGAAGCAGCCTGATTTATTTTTGACAAACGTATCTGCATTATGAATTATATTGGGGATGGAATTGTTACATTAAATCAATGTTAATTTTTGACTTCTGTTCAAGGCGCCATAAATAATCAACTCCAGGGTGAGGTTATGGACTGAAGTCGCCCAAATTATGCTAATGAGGATGATTAAATTTTTGAATTCTAAGTTTCTGTAAGAATAGCAATCAGTTAGCATTTACATTTCTGCCATGCCCTAGGATTTGCAGCTTTTTCTGAAGCTGCTATTAAATATAAATAACAATACCAGGTTTTAAAGCCAAGTTGGGCCCTTTGGGGCATATTCTATTCTCTTTCCTGATGCTCTGCTTCTGAGGCTATGGAGAGGGGCTTAGGTTCCGTGTCTGAGGCTAGCAGAGATGGAAGGGAGGATGCCACAGAGTGCCACAGGAGCCGGGCAATTTGCATTTGATTTGGAACTGCAAAGGCACGTTCAAGTTCTAAAAGAGACAATAGTTCAGTTTTGCATTGGTCCATTTGGTGAGGAATGCCGGGAAGCCCCAACGGGCTTTAGAAGTGCTACCCCCAGTGAGCAATGATTTCGGAGGGATCTGAACTTAGGATGGGGGACCAGTGCTTAGCCTTTCCTGCCTGTGTGCTGTGGGTCTTTGGGGCTACTCCATTCGCTTTTCGTGCTTTGTTGTCCCTCCACAGGCTCTAGGGACCTTTCCTAGGATGCCACTCGATCCCCTAGTTTAGCTCAAGAAAGGGCAAAAAGAGCTAGTTGATTTCCAGCGTCCTGTTTAGCCACCTGTTATGAAAGCTGCCCAGAGATGCTCATCCCCTGATGTCTGCGTGAGGCCCAGGTGGCTACCATCGTAATGACGGGTCAGCTCTTAGGTTAGGCTGCTGGCTGAGTGGCTATTGTTTATCCCAGTTTCAATTTCATTGTCATGGCAACCCACACAAGTCACCGTCTGAACCGATGCCTCTCGCGAAGGTATGTGAGAAACGATCCTCTGGCTCGCCCCGCCTGTGGACCAGGACCCATCTCTGCCCTCCGGGGGCGGCTCCTTCCTTTCCTCCATGTACACAGGGTGATCTTATTTTCTCCACCACTTACCCAGAAATTGTCTTTGAAAAGTGTCTCATTTCAACAGAATTTGGTCTAGAGTGATTGGGAACACTGCTAGGCAGGGTTTGTGGCCCAACCCTTCACGCGAGCATTCTCACCGCCATCCTTAGTCCCACGGGTTTCTAGAACTGCTGTGGCCACTGGTGGGAGGGGTGTTGGCCGTGGGTGGGAAGTCTGCCCACTTGACACTCATGGCATCAGAGGGAAGGCCTCTTGAAAGTTCTGTCCCATAACCTGGTGTGATGTATCTCAGACGTGAAACCTGCCTCAATGCATCTTCCCAGCTAAGGGGTGCCCCCTCCTTGATAGTTTCAAGAGACAGATGGCTGGAGCTTCTGTTTTGCGCTATTGCTCTGAGAAATCCTCGTGTCTGTGTGGGGCTGTTTAGGCACCAGCTCTTGATGTTAACGTCAGTGAGGCTCGAAAGAACTGCCTTGGCGGAATGGGACTGTCTGGTGAATTTCTCTTCCGTGTCTACAAGTACTTTACGATTCTGAAAGCATACACGTCTTTGACTGAGTCTCAAAGAGGGGCTCTTCTTCGAGCTGGCTCTGTGGTGAGTGTGTGGAGAGGAGGTCTTGGCCAGGGCTGCCCACTGCGAGGGTTACGAGGGAGGCCCAGCACCAGGAGGAATGTTGCCTCCTCGTCAAGCCCTCTGCTGGGTGTGCCTCATGATCACCTATTTTGGCCAAACCAATGGCTTATTTCCCTAAATAAAATAACGAGGGATTTTCTCTCTTTCTTTCTCTCTCTTTCTCCCTTTCTTACTCTCTTTCTCCCTTTCTTTCTCTCTTTCTCCCTTTCTTTCTCTCTTTCTCTTTCTTTCATTCTTTCTTTCATTCTTTCTTTCCTTCTTTCTTTCTTTCTTTCTTTCTTTCTTTCTTTCTTTCTTTCTTTCTTTCTCCCTTCCTTCCTCCCTCTCTTCCTCACTCCCTCCCCTTCCTTCCTTCCTTCCTTCCTTCTTTCCTTCCCTCCCTCCCTTCCTTCCTTCTTTCTCTCTCTCTCTCTTTCTTTCTCCCTCTCTCTCTCTTAGATATTGGGGTTTCTCTGCCTGAAACAGAGAAGCGATGAGGGACTGGAGAGCTAATTAAAAGTCTCCAAATCAAGGGAGATTGTTATAGACACAAGCGAATCCACTGCTCTGGGAAATGCTGAGGTTACTTCCACACGTCTTGGCCCCTCTGTTGTCATCGGCATGGGTCAAAGTTGAGCCGGGCAATGGGAGAGGCAGAAGGCATGTAGGGAGGTCAGGAGCCAGGGCTGAGGCAAGCAAGCCTAGGGCAGGAGTCCTGTTAGAAGGTGGTGGGATTTGGGGCGAATAGTCTCCACCTTCTTCCCCTTCATTCATTCCACAAACCTATTTGGAGTATTTACTCTGTGTCTGGCTCTATTCTAGCTCCTCATGAGCCAGTGGTGAGTGAAACAGACAAAAATGACGACACTGCTAGAGTTTTACTTTCTACTGGGGGCCCCAGATAGTAAGCAGATCATTGAAGCACTTGGTGTGTCAGATGGTAATAAGGGCTACATTAGGAAAGGGGCAGAGGGAGTGTGGAGGTGCTGCAGTTTAAGACAGATGGGCAGGGCAGGCTTTTGATGATGCTTCAGTGAAAAAGTAAAGGAGTGAGGGCTGGAGCCATGGGGATGCTTGGGAGAGGAAGACCCAGGCAGAGGGAACAGCAAGCCCAGAGCCCATGGGCCTGGTGTGCTGGGAGAACCGGGGTGGGGGTCTGCATCACTGGAATGGGGTGAAGGAGGGGAGAACCACAGAGGACAAGGTCCAAGAAGTAACCAGGAGCCTGATCGCCCTGGGCTTTGCAGCCACTGTAGGGGTTTTCTGGGTGCAATGGGAAGGCATGGGGAGGTTTGACAGGGGAGGGATATACTCTATAGGCTCTTACAGGATCCTTCTGGCTGCTGTGCTGAGAATATTTTAAATTTTAGACCTTGTCTCCTTAGATTAGGTCCTCACTCGTCACTGGACTGGAGACGGTCTGCATGACTATCAGATTAAACTCTACTAGGATTGGAATATTTCTAGGAAAACAGTGAATTGAATATGTCATAAATTTGTACCAATGAGCAAAGTTAAAGAGAGACCGATTTGGCCCAATCTGGATTGGCCATGTGGGTCTCAATGCTATGAGAGGGGCTGGGCCCACGTGACCCAGGATCCGTCCCCCTATAGCATTAAATGAATATGCATAATGTCACTCACTGGTGACCAGTGAATGGGAACTCACTCTCCTGCTTTACAGGGATGGGTCCGGAGATGTACTTAGGGATGCTCCTAACTGCATTTCTTCCACACCACTGATGACAAGACTTTGTGAGTTACCGACTGAGGAGAGATCTGAGCTGGCAGAATCAAAGGCAGTGGGTTTAGGAAAGGGTCCAAATTACATTGAGGAAGATCTCACTGCTGTTCCAAGCACTCTAATGCCGCCTTTTGATTGAATAGGCTTGTTATTAAAAATGCATTTTGAAAAATGAAATCGAAGCAAATCCCTTCAAATAAGATTTCAGCCTTGTCTCAAATCCAGGGGTTTATTTGGAAGTTCTATCTTCTCACACTTTGTACAGAGCTGTGTTGGAAAGATCATAGCCTCCGGTGCCCTGAGTGTGATGAATCAGGAAGGTCGATATCCATCAGGTTTCCCGAGATGGCTGTGCAATGTCCCTTTGCTGCTTATTTTCTGGGCTACTTACATGGGGCAGGTGGTCACTTGAACTGTGTTAAATGTTGCTCCACCCAAATTCCTCATTTCCCTAGAGGACTGAACCTGAGTTGATTTGGAATCTGTGACTCAGGAGTAGTTTCCTACTAACTCCCACCCCCAGGAGGCTTCTGCTCCTCTGTCTACTCCCTCCCCTAAACTCGGGCCACATTGTTGCTTCCTGCATGTCGGCCAGATTGGGGACCTCCACACTAAGCTACATTCATAGGAAGCTATTCTTTATTGTATTAGGAAAAACACCACATTGCTTCCCTATGACCTGTCCCCTCTCTTCATCTGCTACCCTGTGAAAGAAAGGGATGGGGCCAGGGAGGTATGCCAGCCAGGACAGCGTTAACTTTAATCCTATTTAATTCTAATTCCATGATGAAAGGCTCACTTTGAGACTTGATTGAGGTGAGTTTCGGTCAAATAAGAGGAGGTTTCATTCAGCTCCACAGTCAGTTATTCATCAAACAATCGGAGCCAGGCTCAGAGCTTGGGGCCGGGGGTCAGAGGAACCATACTTGGTCCCTGCCCTTTAGAGAGACAAACAGAAACAAATAGGAAATAACAAGATGTGCCATCAGTTCTGAAGTAAATGTATGTACGAATGCTGCAGAGAACAGATGAGAGCCCGTTGGGACTCTGGAGCAGGGGATCAGGGACGAAACTGACTCTTACGGTGGGTTTTGAAGGCTGAGTGATAAACTCATGGAGATAGAATTATGGAGCTCATTACCTCCTGGAGAGATTACTAGCAGGAATTGTACACGGATTCTGATAGACGGGAGAGCATATGTGGTTATTATGAGAGGGAAGCCTAGACTTGACACCTGGAGGTGAGTGTCCGGGATGTGATACCTAGTAAGTTACTCACCATCTTTGTGCCTCAACTTCCTCATTTATAAAATGGGAAATGAAATAACGATGCCTGTCCTGACAACCTCATGGGGCTGCTGGGAGGATCAAGAGTACCAGTGCATATGAACATGCTAGAAAACGGTCAAGTGCAAGGCAAATGGAAAGCCATTTTTAAGCATTATATTTGGAAAGAATTGCAAACTCGCAAAAAGTTGCAAAACTAAAAATCACACAAAGAACATCTGTATACACTGTACCCAGATTTACCTACTGTTTACAGTTTACCCCATCTACTTTATGATGTATTTTCTCTCTCATACACACAGTTATGTATGTCTATACATAATTTTTTTCTGAACATTGCAATAAGTTATATACATCAGAGCTCTTTATCCCTAAACACTTCAGTGTATATTTCCTAAGAATAGGAATATTCTCTTACATACCACGGTAGAGTTATCAACTTGATTGATGTACATTATCTAAACTGTCAGCCATATTATAATTTTTTCACTTGATCTAATAAGAGAAGTTTTCGCTCCAGTGTAGGATCCGGTCTAGCGTCAGGTATAGCGTTTCGATTTCATGTCTCTTTAGCCTCCTTTAATCTGAAACATTCCCACAGCCTTTCCTTTGTCTTACACGATATTGATATTTTTGAAGAATACAATGCTCCATTTTTAAAATAGGATGTTTCTCATTTTGTGTTTGTGTGATGTTTCTTTATGATTAGAGTGGGGTTATGCATTCTCAGTAACAATACAACGTAGGTGATGATGTATACTTCTTGGGGTATCACATCTGGAGGCATGTAATGTCCATCTGTCCCTCGCAGGTGATCTTAATTTTGTTTGTCCAGTCAAGGTGTTACCTGCTTTCTCCACTGTTAATTACCATTTTCTCCCTCCACTGCAACTAGTAAGCAGTTTGTGGGGAGACAGCTTACCATGTGTCATCAAAATTTTCTGCTAGATTTAATATCCACTGATGATTCTTGACTGACCCAATCTTTACCATGATGCTAATCTCCCGACTCCAGCATTTACCAGTTTGCCCTCAGCATTCTAAGCAAGAGCCCTCCTTTCATATCTGTTTATCTATCTATCATCTATCTACCTATCTATCTATCTAAATATATAGTTTTGCTATGGGCTCATAAATTCCTATGTTTTCAGTGGTTTATAATCCATTATTCTAGCTCATTATTTTGTTGTTTAAATTATCCCAGATTGGGCCATTGGGAACCCCTTCAATGTGGTTCCTCTGTTCTGTGACATGCCCCATTATTATTATCATTATTATTATTGGAGCAATCCTTTACTTTGTGGCATAAGATGTTCCAGGCTTGTCTTGTAGCTACTCTGCCCTCGTCCTGGAATCAGCTACTTCTCTGGGGAGTCATGGTTCCTTTTAGTGGAAAATAGTATTAGAGACCAAGATCAGGGGGCTAGGTGTGCTCATTGCTACAGGGGTATCTTTGCTTCTTGGCTATTTCAGTGGTTGAACTAGGAAATATATGCACGTGTATACAAACGCACATACACACGTACCTAGATTATACACGTGCATGTGAACATTCATATACGTACATACTTTAGAAATCAGGAGTTCACACCAATACTTCCCATTCAAGTCTATTTCCACGGGGTTCTTGCCTTACCCCTTCCGTATTTGCACATCCCTTTTTCATCAGTAAGAACCCTGCAGTTCATTCCACTACAATAAACAAATCTCCTCTAAAGAATCCAGGATTTGTCTGCACTTCCTCCCCTCCCATCCTTCCCCCACCCCAATACACGCATACATATATACACGCCCTATCTTACCCCAGACTGAGGGTATGTGGTCAAATACTACTTTCCTAAGTCACTTGGATTAGTTCTTTCCCTCCCCCACTTCTGTGTGGTTATAATCCTCACTTGAAATATATAGTTTCATTTGTTTCAGTTTACTTTCCATCTTTTCTCTGTCTCCAGTCTTACCAATTTAATTTGTTTTTAGAATTTATAGAGTATTGACTTGCTTACAAAAGTCAAAATTATTTTAAAAAGATATACTCAGAGAAGTCCCACTTCTTCACATATCCCTTCCACCCCATGTGTCCCTGTCTGTTCAGGTTACTATAACAAAATAGCATAGGCTGAGTGGTTTATAAACAATAGAAATTTATTTCTCACAATTCTAGAGGCTAGAAGTCCAAGATCAAGGCCCTGGCAGATTCAGTGTCTGCTGAGGGCTTGCTTCCTGGTTCACAGACAGCTTTCTTTTGGCTGTAATGTCACATGACAGAAGGGGAAAAGTGAGCTCTGTAGGTCCTGTTATAAGGGCACTAACCCCATTCATGAGGGCTCCACCCTCATGACCTAATTACCACCCCAGAGGCCCTCCTCTTCCAAATACTACTCCGTTAGAGATTAGATTTCAACATATGAATTTGAGGGGACACAAATATTCAGTGTATACCAATTTACCCTTGACCCCCCAAATTCATTTCCTTCTCACATGCAACATACGTTCATTCCATCCCAACAGCCCCCAAAGTCTTAACTCCTTCCAGTATCAACTGTAAAGTCTGAGTCCAAAGTCTCACCTAAGTATCATCTAAGTCAGGTATGGGTGAGACTCGAGGTACAATTCATCCCGAGGCAAATTGCTCTCCAGCTGTGAATGTGTAAACCCGAACAGGTTATATCCTTCCAAAATACAATGGTGGGACAGGACAGACATTCCCATTCCAAAATGGAGAGATAGGAAAGAAGGAAGGAGTGACTGGTCCTGAGCAAGTCCAAAACCCAACAGGGAAAACCCCATTAGCCCTTAAGGCATGAGAACATTCTACTGCACCCACTGGGGCAGGGGTCCTGCCTCTGCAGCTTTGCTAGACAGAGGTTCAGCACCTGATGTTCTGGGTAGCCCTGCCCCACCACTCCACTGGGCATTGCCCTTGTCCCTGCAGTGGTTCTGTCTGGGCCCTGTTCCTGCCGGCTGGGATCCCAAGCAGTGGCTCTCCTGGGGTGGGGTTCTGAACCTATGGCTCTGCCAGGTAACCTTAGAAATCTAGGTGGGGGAAGCCATGCCTCCACGGTTCGTGTACTCAGTGTGTAGGCCCCAGATGGTCCTGTAGGGAATCTGCCAAACTCTGTATCTAGTGCCCTCCAAGAAGTGCAGCCACCAAGGCTGAGCTGTACCAGGGCCTAAATCACCCTGGAGGTTAAGGGGTTCATTCTTCCACTATCCTGAGCTGACTAATCTCCTTATCAAATGGTCATTTGGCCACCTTCTTAGTGTTGTCTCCCTAACAGCCTTTCTCATTCTTTTCAGTATGGATAGGCTGAGAATATTACACATCTTTAAATTCTGCTTACATTTTGATTAACAAATGGATGTCTTTTTTCTTTCTTTTTTAAATTGAGATATAATTGACATATAACAGTGTATTAGTTTTAGGTATATAACATAATAATTTGCTATATGTGTATATTGTGAAACGATTACCAAAATAAGTTTAGTTAACATCCATCGCCACATAGAGGTACAGTGTTTTTTTCTTGTGATGAGAACTTTTCAGATCTACTGCCTTAGCCACTTTCATATGTGCACTACAGTATTATCAACTATAGTCACTTCACATACGTACATATGTTTGTAACATCCCCAGGACTTATAACTGGAAGTTTGTACCTCTGGAAGCCACCAATCTGTTCTTGGTATCTGCGGGTTTGGTTTTTGTTTTGGTTTTGTTTTTTAAGAATCCATATGTAAGTGAGATCATACAGTACTTGTTTTTTCTCTGTCTGACTTGTTTCACTTTGCATAACGCCCTCAAGGTCCAACCATGTTGCAAATAGCAGGATTTCCTTCTTTTTTTATGTCTGAATAATGTCCCATTTGTGTGTGTATGTGTATAAATAATATAGATAATAATTTCTCTTTTCTTATATTTCACGGTAAGCGGTAACGAGGAACCAGGCTGTTCCTTCAACATTTTGCTTAGATATTGCCTCAGCCAGATATCACATTTCATCGCTCACAAGTTCTACCTTCCACAGAACACAATTCAGCCAAGTTCTTTGCCACTTTATAACAAGGATCTCTTTTCCTCTACTGTGCAAGAACATGTTCCTCATTTCTTTCTGGGACCTCAGGAGAATGGCCTTTACCGGCCGTGTTTCTACCAACACTCTGCTCAGGGTTACTTAGGTATTCTCTAGAAGATTGAGACTTTCTCTATAGCTCTCCTCTTTTCTTTCTGAGCTCCTGCCAGGATGAGTCTCTAATGGTCCATTTACGGCAATGCAGGCTTTTTTTCAGCATGTGCTTCAAACTCTCACAGCCTCTACCCTTTACCCAGTTCCAAAGCCACGTCAACATTTAAAAGTGTGTTTGTTACAGCAGCGCCCCAACATCTGGGTACGAATTTCCATCCCAGTCTGTTTGGGCTCGCATAACAAAGCACCATAGGCTGTGTGGCTTATAAACAACAGAAATTTATTTCTCACAGTTCTGGAGGCTGAGAAGTCCAAGTGCCCTGGCAGAGTTTGATGTCTGGAGAGAAGCCACTTCCTGGTTCATAGACTGCAATCTTCTTTCTCGTGTCCTCACATAACAGAGGGACGAGGGAGCTCTCTGGGGCCTCTGTTATAAGGGCACTGACCCCAATCATGAGGGCTCCACCCTCGTGACCTAATTACCCAAAGGCCTTACTTCCCAGCACCATCACGTTGGGTTTAAACATATGAATTCTGGGGGGATACAAATATTCCAGTCTAAAACACCATTTCTTCCTACTCCTTGTAGATAACCGTCATTATTTTTTGCTTTATCTTTCCTGTGTTTCTATTTGTAATCACAAGCTGATATAGGTACATTTTATTATTTTCCCTTATTTCTTACACAAAAGATAGCATGCCATCTGTGCTCTCTTGTACTTGCCTTTTTCACTTAATAACATCTGGAAATCATTCCATATCAGTTCACAGTGACTTCCTCTTTTTTTTTTTTTTTACAGTTGCATCGTGCTGTGTGTATGTACCAGAGTGTATGGAAGCAATTGCTTCTAAAGATACTTTATTTTTCAAGATGTTGACACTTTCTCCACCTTTGCAAGCTAAGTGCACATTATGTGCCACAGGACGTTCTGAGCATCTTGGTTTAAGCTAGGAGTCAGTCCCACCACCCCTCATATTAAGGTTGGTGTTTCTGCTAATTGGAGTTGTTGAGCAGTACCTCTCCCAGTGTGTATGCTGATTTGCGTGAGGAACAGGGAGCTGTCTGGGATTATAAGACAAATCTTGGGTACTGTTGGGGCATAGACACGTCTGATGGAGGGGGAGCTGGAGGGAGCAGTGGGTGGGATGAGAGCCAAAGGAAAGCAGATAACATGGGAGAATGACGAGGGCACACAAAATGCACTCACCTAAGTGAGAAAGGCGTCTAGAATAGGAAACCTGGCCCAGTCACTGACTGCACTCTTCATAGGGGAGTGTTTGCACCCCATCTTCCTGTCCCAGCCCCTTGGTGACTTGTGTGGTTTGAGATAAAGGGGCTTTGTGTGCCTGTGAACTGAAAAATCTGGAACATGTAGCTAATCAAAACTCTTTGCTGTGTGACACCCTTGTCTGCGTGAGATGAAGCATTCTCCTTGGTTGCAAAGTCAGAGTTGCCCTTGGGGTAGAAGCAGGGGGTGGTTCATTGGAGTCTGGACTGTGAAAGCTCTGGCCATGGTGGAGGCCCACCCCCAGCCTGTTTGGGGGAGGAGAAGAGCTGTTGACCAACTGAATAGCATTTCAGGTACCAGCCTTTTTTTCACTCTCTGTGCTCTGAGCATTTCCCTTTTACTTTGCAAGAGTGACAACACCAGTAGTGGCAAACTCATAGACACAGCCTTCCCAGTCACTGACTTTGGGCTTCACTATAGAGTCATGGACCTGGCAGTGGCAAAATAATGGCAGTACAATGAGGTCCTAGAAGTGATACATCAGGGATGCTGTTGGGCCTGGTACTTGGTTGGTGGGAGTAAACAACAGGGCAGGGAGGCTTTGTGTCACCTGGGACCTCCCTGAAGCATCTCAGGAATAGACAGAAGTTACTCCCTAAAAAACTGGACTTCTTGCCACCACACAGCTGGGCACTTGCAGCACCAAGGTTTAGGCACAAATGTTAGTGAGACCAGCTTTTCACCTTCCAGCTGGGGAAGCCTGGGACACTCAGGATGTACTTGTGATAGAACTGCCGTGGAGACCACTGCTGCTCCCTCTGGCCCCAGCAGCCTGCCTGACAGATGGTCAGTGTGCTTCATGCTAATTGTCATTTGTTGTTCTGTTTCTGTGTGCACGCTTCATGCCCTTCCTAGTGTTCTCACCCCATCCCCCTGAAGGCAGTGGCTGTCTCTTCACTGTCCCTGTGTCCCCACACTGTGCCTCTAAACTAGGAGACAGGTCCTTTTTGCTCATCACTCCGAGTGACGGGTGCTCAGATCTGGCCTGACACCTGAGCTGGGGAGGTAGGAAATGGGGTACTTGGCAACTAGTTCCCTCCTTACAGAGACCTGTGCTGACCCCCGCCCCCATCGAAACAGCACCCCTGGTGCCATCCACCTTCTTAGCTGACTTAGGTTTCTCCATAGCACTTTTCACTCCCATATTTTCCTGTTTGTTTATGATCTCTCTCCCCCATTAGCACTGAGCTCTACAAAGGCAGGAGTTTCTGTTTTGTTCACTTCGAGTTGTCCATGCCTAGAACAGTGCCGGGCACATAACAGGCCCTCGACAGGTAATTGTTGAATAAATAGAACACTGGTGCCGTAGATAAAGATGCTGATGGTGAAAGATTCCTGAGTCGTTTTAGGCCCTCGCTGCCAGAAACAAAGAAATACAGGCATTTGGCCTTCTCAGTCTTCAAAAAAATCAATCCAAAAGTTTTTCTGTGATTTGAAATTCACTGGGAAGATGCCCCTCCTCCTGTTCTCACCCAGGTCCGACTCTCGGGAGGAGGGGCTTCTTAAGAGGCCACGTGGTTGTCAAATCTGGGGCCTCACCTGGAACTCTGTGTGGTTCAGTGCTCTCAACAGTGTTCTTGAGAGGAGAAACCCAGTGTGACCTGGACGGGTCTGGCTCCAGGCCTCAGCGTCCTTCCAAGTCCTGACACAGCCCCCCTCACATGAATCCTGACCCCAGCTGGAGGGAATTAATAGTTCCACCTTGGTGCCCAGGGATTCTGCTTCAAGTTATGCTGGCTGCCAATGAGGCCCTAGCCTGCCCCTCAGATCTGAGAACCAGGCACTTGCTGTGGCATGTGTTCAAATCTCATGCTTGGCATGGCACACGGAGTCATGCCAGTTTCACTCTTTCCATGACCCAGTCACGGTGCCTGGCCCCTGGAGGCCACCTCCGAGTCCCAGTGCCTGGGCTGGACTACAGGGTAGCATAGGAACTGGTGTTGGAGGCCCTGTGGTGAAGTGGCAAGGCCATAAGTTCAAATCCCACCTCTCTAGCTGAGAGACCTTAGACAAATATTAATTAACTTCCTGAGCTCATCTTGAAGAGTTGTTGGGGACATAAAAAGAGAAACATTGAAACAAAAATGCTGAACAGTAGCTTTTGTTATTGACAATGGCTGGCTTCCTTGACACTGGACTGCTTGCTTGTCCCACTTTTCTCCTGGGTGCCATGTCCCATCAAAGCCCCCTCCCCCACCCTCAGTCACCAACTCTTCTGTGTGTCTCCACTGCTCCTCACCCACCACTTTGGGCTCCTCAGCCCAAATCAGGGCTCTTGCCCTCCCAAGGCTCTTTTGATTTCTAACAAAAACTCACTCAAGCTCCTGCCAGAGTGTATACCGTCATTTCTAATGCACGTTGCTGTGGTTATTCACCTTGGCTAATAAAGAAGGGCAATTAACCATCAGCTCATACCTATAATGCGAGTATTACCATTTAAAACAAAGTACAAATAACACATGTGTTTTGGTTGGCAAGACCTGAAAATTAGAGTGTTTTGGGTCCTTGTGTGTCCCAACTTTGTCTTCCAGAGGAAGATAAAGCAGTTGAGCCAAAAATAGTTAGGTCCTCACATCTAAAGAGGGGATTAAAGGGCAAAAAACTGTGGTGTGGTAAGGTGGGGCAGTGGTAGTGGTCATCCCAGATGCCAGCAATAGGATGCATGCTGTCTGCAGAGAATTTAGAAACACCAACACCGAATAAAAATCAGTCAGCTTTCTAGTACCATCATGCAGTGGAAATTCTAAACATTGGTGATAAAATACTCCCTGGGAAGTCTCCTGTTGGCTTAAGTTCTAAATAATTTCAACAGTTACATTTGAGTGTTAATAATGTATATGTAAGCCTCAGAGTAGCCAAAGCAATCTTGAGAAAGAAGAACAAAGCTAGAGGCATCATGCTTTCTGATTTCAAACTATATTACAATGCTATAGTAATCAAAACAGTATGGTATTGGCATAAAAACAGACATATAGATCAATGAAACATCATAAAGAACCCAGAAATAAACCCATGTGTATATGGTCAATTAATTTATGACAAAAAAAGCCAAGAATATACAATAGGGAAAGGATAGTCTCTTTAATAAATGGTGTTGGGGAAACTGGATAGTCATATGTAAAAGAATGAAACTGGGTCACTCTCTTAAACCATACACAAAATTTAACTCAAAATAGGTTAAAGACTTGAACCTAAGATCTGAGACCATAAAACTCTTAGGAAAAAAACATATGGGGTGAGCTCTTTTTTTTTTTTTTTTTTGCAGTACGCGGGCCTCTCACTGTTGTGGCCTCTCCCGTTGTGGAGCACAGGCTCCGAACGCACAGGCTCAGCGGCCACGGCTCAGGGGCCCAGCCGCTCTGTGGCACATGGGATCTTCCCGGACTGGGGCACGAACCCGTGTCCCCTGCATCGGCAGGTGGACTCTCGACCACTGCGCCACCAGGGAAGCCCAGGGTAAGCTCTTTGCCATAGGTCTTGGCAATGATTTTGGGGGTTTGACACCAAAAACAAAGGCAACAAAAGCAAAAATAAACAAGTGGGACTACACCAAACTGAAAAGCTTCTGCACAGCAAAGGGAATCATCAACAAAATGAAAAGGCAACTATGGAATGGGAGAAAAAATCTTCATTTTTCCAAAGAAGACATTCAAATGGCCAACAGGTACATGTAAAGGTGCTCAACATCACTAATCATCAGGGAAATGCAAATCAAAACCACAATGAGATATCACCTCACACCTGTTAGAATGGCCATTATTAAAAAGACAAGAAATAATAAGTGTTGGTGAGGATGTGGAGTAAAGGAAGCCCTTGTGCACTGTGGGTGGGAATATGAAACAGTATGGAGGTTCCTCAAAAAATTACTAATCATCAGGGAAATGCAAATCAAAACCACAATGAGATATCACCTCACACCTGTTAGAATGGCCATTATTAAAAAGACAAGAAATGGGCTTCCCTGGTGGCGCAGTGGTTGAGAGTCCGCCTGCCGATGCAGGGGACACGGGTTCGTGCCCCGGTCTGGGAGGATCCCACATGCCGCGGAGCGGCTGGGCCCGTGAGCCATGGCCACTGAGCCTGCGCGTCCGGAGCCTGTCCTCCGCAGCGGGAGAGGCCACAACAGTGAGAGGCCCGCGTAACACATAAAAAAAAAAAAAAAAAAAAAAAAAAAAAAAAAAAAAAAGACAAGAAATAATAAGGGTTGGTGAGGATGTGGAGTAAAGGAAGCCCTTGTGCACTGTGGGTGGGAATATGAAACAGTATGGAGGTTCCTCAAAAAATTAAAAATAGAACTACCACATGATACAGCAATTCCATTTTTGGGTGTTTATCTGATGGAAGTGAAATCACTATCTCCAAAAGATATCTGCACTCCTATGTTCATTGCAGCATTATTTACCACAGCTAGACATGCAAACAAGTGTTCATTGATGGATGATTGAATTTAAAATGTATAAACATGTATTATCTATCTATCTATCTATCTATCTATCTATCTATCTATATATATATATTATTCAGCCATTACAAAAGGAGAGAAATCCTGCCCTTTGCTACAACACAAATGGATCTTGAGAGCATTATGTTAAGTGAAATAAGCCAGACAGAAAAAGAGAAATACTGTATGATCTTACTTATAAATGGAATCTGAAAAATATGAACTCATAGAAATAGAGAACAGACTGGTGATTATCAGAGTCCTGGGGCTGGGGGGTTGGACAAAATGGGTGAAGGTGGTCAAAAAGTATGAACCTTCAGATATAAGATAAATAAATCTGGGGATGTAATGTGCAACATGGTGTCCATAATTAACAATATTGTATTGCATATTTGAAAGTTGCTAAGAGAGTAGATCTTAAAATTTCCCCAACAAGAAAAAAATTTACAACTATGTATGGTGATGGATGTTAATGCAACTTATTCTGATAATCATTTTGCAATATATATATATATACATCAATTCATTATGTTGTACACCTAAAACTAATACTCTGTTATATGTCAGTTATATCTAAATAAATAAATAAATGTAAGCTTCGAATTAGCACAATTTTATGATTTATTCTTTAATAAACATTGTATGCACATGGAAGTTAATTTGGAGAATTTCTAGTGTTCAGTCGCCTCTTGACACACATGGACTCAGTTTTACAGGTCAGTTCGTAATTGTTTGGGATTGAGTTTGCTTCAGGTGGAGTTTGTCTCCAACCCCTGGGGTATGACATATTCCTGCACTTAAACGGTAGACTCTCAATCAACAGTGACAGCACAGCAATTTTACAGAAGAGCCCAGATCTTGAGTTATTTCAGTTTATGTGACCACTTGGAATTTTTATTTGTGTTTAAAATTTAAAACAATGAGACAAAGTGCAAGTCATGAATTGTAACGTTTTTGTTCGGCTAAGTGCAAATTTTCGTTCACATGTGAAATATTTTGCTTAATTTAAATAATATCTTTAAAATTAAAATTTATTTTTCTTTTAAAAGTACTAATTGTTTTAACGCTAAAGAATGATTCCAAGATATAAAATATAATATCATTGGTGCGATTTAATATTGCCTAAATTGTGCCATTTGCAAATGCTTGGGTTTTATTAAAATTCAATTATTAATCATTAGAAAATTATTTACCTAAAATATTATTTTTTTATTGGCATGCTTATATATATATGAGGTTTAATAAAAGAACATTTTCACTGTGTTTCTTTTCTGGCCATTATTATTATTTGTTTATTTCATGATTATTACTGAAAATAACCTTGTTGAATAGAGGAAAGGACTTTTTAAAAAATGCACTCTGAGTGTGGAGTATGCTAGGATGCCACCGCATAAGCCAGTGGGAGCCAGCACCTGCTTCTGATGTCCTGCCCCTCACAACAAGCACCTGTGAGGTGCAGGACCTGCTCTCATGGACAGAAGGGATGTGTGGGAATCTTCTAGAGGGGTGGGGTTGAGCCTTGCCATAAAGTAGGACAACTGTGCTGAACATACCACTGGTTGAAAATTGCACTAAAACCCTACAGTTAAGATATGGATTCAGCTGCAGTAATGCTATAACAAAATCCAAAATAAGAGTGGCTTATACAAAAGAGTTTATTTCTCTCTCCTGCAACTGGGCTGGAATAGTAGCTCCATGGTGTAGGAACCCAGGCCCCTCTACCTTGCTGCTCTGGCATCGCTGGAGTTGCCCTTCATGATGATTAATTTTATGTGTCAACTTGACTGGGCCATGGGGTGCCCAGATATTCGGTCAACAATATTCTCGGTGTTTCTGTGGCAGTGCTTTGCGTGAGTTTAGCATTTAAATTGACAGACCGAGTAAAGCCAACTGCTCTCCCAAATGTGTGTGGGCTTCATCTAACCAGTTGAAGACTCGACTAGAACAAAAGGGCTGACCCTCCCCCCAATAAGGGAATTCCTCCTGCCTGACTGCCTTCAAGCTGGAACATTAGTCTTTTCCTACCTTCAGATTTGAACTGGGCCTTGAACTTGCTGGCCTTTGGACTAGAATTACATCATTGGCTCTCCTAGTTCTCAGGCCTTCAGATTCGAACCGGAACTGTACCATCAGCTCTCCTGGGTCTCCAGCTTGCCAACTGCAGATCTTCAGACTTGTCAACATCCATAATAGTGTGTCAATTCCTTATATCTCTGTATATATAAAGGTGAGCATGTAAATATATAAAATAAATATATAATATATACATATCACACACACACACACACACACACACACACACACACACACACACATCCTATTGGTTCTGTTTCTCTGGAGAAACCTTGTTGGTGTGGTCCAAGATGTCTCACCACCAGCTCTGCATTCCAACCAGTATAGAAAGGGGAAAAAGGGGTAGAAAGGGCACACGCCTTTTCCATAAGCCCTGATCTATAAGTTGTGTACATTACTTTTGCTCACATCCCATTGGCCACAACTTAGTCACATGGCCACATCTAGCTGCAAGGGAGGCTGCAAAATACATTCTTTATTTTGGGCTGTTATGTGTCCAGCTAAAAATTCTATTACCACAGAAGAAGAGAAAAATGAATATCTGGGAACAGCCAGGGTTAATGCAGTGGTTTCTACCGCTGAAGATGATAGCCCAGCAGGAGCTAATTCAAGGTCCTGGAAGTGTCACTGATACCATATCCATCCTGAGGGAAACTGTTCCAACTGTTAGAATATCTTATCTTGGGGCTGGGATGAATGGAGGGGATAAGAAATTTGTGTAGCTGCCTTTTCTGCCTGGCTGTACCCCAAAATGGGCATTTTCCCTCTTTTTTTTAAGCAATGTGGTGCTGCAAATTCAATTCACCTGACTCACACAGAAGAAACAGGAGGATGGGAGTAAACCAGGGTCTCCTTAACTTGCCATAAGTCCACCCTGGGTGTTTGTAAAAAGTGCCTATCCCGGCCCACCGTGGAGATACAGATTCAGTGGTCTGGGAAGGAACCCAGGGGTCTGTAGGTTTAACTGCCTGTGTGATTTTTAATCAGGTAAATTTAGGACACACCGTGCTGTTTCCCCAGCTTCTCAGGAGCCTGTCCAGAACATGGAGATTTATTGCAAGGATATTCATGATTACATCTCAGGACAGAAGCTGTGGCATGGGGCTTAGACAGGAAGATGGGGTGAGGTGGGAGTCCAAGGTAGCTCTCAGGCTGTGGTTCTCCGAGGACCCACAGCAGCCAGCGTTTGTGACTCTTCCCTCCAGACGCTACCACCAACAGGACTCATCTGTCTTCTCTTCTGTGGCTTCTTACTTCTCCTGTGCCTGCCAGTGGCTTTATTCTTTCCTTTTCCAAAAAGAGAGAGAGCCTGATTGGTTGAGCTAATTGCTTTCTGTACCTGGTCATTTCAGAGGCCTCTGGTCAGCCTATGAACTCGTTGCCCTTGTCTGGTGCCCAACCCCATGTTCAACCAGGTCATGTGGTTCTAAACAGGGGACAGCCTGAGGCCAAGCCCCAGCCCATTCTATCCTGACTCCAGTCCCCCAGCTTACCATCTTGCCTTCCAGACCCGTCACCATCTCAGCTGTCCATCACAGAGCCCTGGGGGGTGGGGGATAGGGGTGGGAGTTGCTCCCTCCTTTCTGAAGTCAGGCAGCTGGGTACACAGGCCACAAGGCAGCCCTCCGAGCACCCATGTCAATGCTGAGATTGGCAACAAGTAGCAGACCCTTCCTCTGGTCAGGATCTGTCTTTCCCAGTCCATTAACGTAGCACATGCAGAGCAAGGTTAATGGAACTGAGACAGAGCTGCCAGGAGAGGGACAGCCCTTGGCGACCATGCAGCCCACCTCCTGTCACTCAGCCTACTCTTTCCTCCTTCTCACCTCTGGGCACATCCGGGGAATGTGTCCACCTGGGCACCTTTGCTTCAGAGAGACATAGGGAAGGAGGGGAAAGGGGCACAGAGGCGAGGGGGTCAACATTCTCCAGCACTCTTACCCACGGAGCCCTGAGGGAGGGCCGCCATCAGCTCAGTTAAGGGAGTCATTAGGAGAGAAAATCCATTTTGCTGCTCATAGGCAAGGTGGCGTGATTGAACTGTGGGTGTGTACAGAGGCAGGCTGCAAATCTCGGAGTGCTGGAGCCTCTGTGTGTGCTAGGTGAGGTCCTGAAAGGCCGAGAGAGAAGGAGCACGACCACCCCTCCCTGGGGTGAGTGTGCTGTTCCCATCAGCCCAGCTCCCTGGAACCATCATTAACTCTTAAGTGGAAGGAAATGGCTCCAAGAGATGCAGATGGGTCTGAGGTCTGCCAGCATATAAGATGCACATTCAATTGGAGGGAAGAGGTGAGAAAGTTCCCCATCTTCAGGGAGGATATGAGGTCAGTGGGTGCAAATTTCACAGGTAAAAATGACACATTTCATAACCCAAGTTCTGGGTGGATTTTCACACCCATTCATTTGAAAAACAGTCAGAGCTGCTCAGATGACCTTCCTTCTGATGAGGAAACTGGAGAGACACTTCTGGCAGTCTGGCTCCACTCTGTGACTTTTGGGGTAACGGGGGTGCTCCCAGAATCCTGCCTTCCTCCACCTCACCAAGCTCAGGTCCACTTACAACTTAAACTGTAGCTGTTTCAGAAAGAATGCAGGGGGATGTAAGGAAGGACTTGGCAAGCAGCTGTGAGACAAGGGCAGCTGTTCCTTGGGAGAGCAGCAGAGTTCTTTTTCCTGAGGACATTTGCAAATAGGACTGTTACTGACACCATCCGAGAAGTTACGCTATAGCTCACCTTTGCATAGGAGCTGGCAGGTTAAAAGCATTTTCAATCCATTCCCATTTGTTCCAGTAAGGTATCAGATTCCATTATACTCATTGTACAGGCAAGGGAATGAAGCTCATTGGTTAAGTGACTTGACCACGGTCACACAGCCAGTAACTGGGGAGTTGGAGCCACAGCTGAGCTCTCTGGACCCCATTTCTTCTCCATCTACCTCATGCTGTGTCTGGCATTGCACGTGAAACACTGCTGTGGATGCCTCTGGAAGGTTCTGCCCAGCAGAGAGGATGGGAAACCTGTCTCAGAGCTTCCCCACCTCCTTTGGATCTATATTCTTAGCCCAGGGCCCTCCCACCGAAACCAAAATTAAACCCAAACTCAAGAGGTAGGCCTGGAGCCAGCTAAAAGAGGATGCTGCTGGCTTCCTAGGGCAGGAGGGGCACTTTGTCTCTGTCCTCCTGGTTCTGGCAAATTCTTCCTAGACTCCTTTTTGGGCCATTTCCCAGCAGATGCTAAATGGAGAAGGTGGAAAAGTGCTCCCTAACTCTTGATTCATGGGGGTATTTCAGTCTTCAGGGCTTGGAGAGGTATTGAAACCAGTGGGGTGTATGTATATGTGCACGTACGTATGTGTGTGGTTTGGGAACAAGCAACTTCTCCTTCATAATGAAAAAATAAAAGCTTGAAAGGGATTTGTTAAATCAACTAAAAGGGGGCCCTGGGATCTCTGTCTCTCTTATGCACAAACCCTTTCCCAATGTACAAATGAATCAGGACTACATGGATCAGATTTCACTCAGAGACTGTGCTGGTTCATAAATTCCAAAGAGGAAAATCATCAAAGGCCACCTTTGTTTTCATCTCTCTGTCCGCACGCTCCCAGAGGCTTGTTCTGGTCTCTCCACCCTCTGGGGAGATGGGATGTTTGCCTATTTGGGTAGGAAGAGGATGGAGAGAGGTTCTCATCATGCATTTCTTGAGTCCAGGCCAGGTGAGCTCCTGGAAAAACTGCAACTAGGGGCTGTGGGTCCTGCTTTTGAGACACAAAAATTCAGCCTGGAAAATGGAGGGGAACAGATGTTTACATCCTCGATGAAGGGGCTCAGCGAAGATGGGAGAGTATCTTTGTCCTCCTTTCTGTCTCTCCAGGTCTTTCTCTAAGGGCCTGCTTACCAAGGTGGTGTGCAGGATGGGGCTGGCCAGAAAACAGCCCACTCGAAGGAAGCCTGGGGTCCGCGGAGTGGCCCACAGATGTGCATTGGGGAGATCTTGGAGAAACCCAAGCTCAGCCCACACTTGGTCCTCCCTCTAAGGACTGCAGGGTGATGATGCTGCAAGATGCCTGTGGTCTAATAAAAATACATATCTGATCTTTGCACCAGGTTCTTAGCAAAGTGTTCCTAAAACCCAGAGTATCTCCTGAGTGATGAGTGTCTTGTGTGCTAATTGAATGACTCTAGTTCGGTTGGATGTGGGGTGGGGAGGGGGACAGATAGCTTTAGGATGAGGGTAGATGGCCAGAAATACCCAGTCTGTATCATCAGATTAGAACTTTCAGTTCTATCCTGATAACCTCCAGGGAGGAGAGAGGGGCCGGTAATTAAACTCAATCGCCAATACCCAATGGTTTCATCAATAGCTCCTAGATGAAGAAGTCTCCACCAAAACCTGCTATCCATAGGGTTTGGAGAGCATCTAGGTTGGTGAATATAGTGGTGTGCTTGGAAGTTGGCACACCTCAGGAGGCATGGAAGCCCTGCCACCCACCCCTCCCCCCATAACTTTCCCTATGCATCTCTTCCATTTGGCTGTTCCTGAGTTGTGTCCTTTATAATAAATAGGTAAACATAAATAAAATGTTTTTCTGAGTTCTACAAGTCATTCTATGGAATTATCGCGCCTGAGAGGAGGTTGGGAGAACCCCTGATTTATAGCCAGGCAGTTGGAAGTACGGGAGGCCCCCAGGACTCGTGATTGGGATCGGAAGTGGGGGCAGTCTCGTGCAACTACACCCTTAGAACCGTGGGGTCTGATGCTAACTCCGGGCACTTAGTGTCAGAACAGAACTGAACTGTAGGACAATCTTGGTATCAGAACTGCAGCATTGGTTGCGGTGTGGGAAAACACACATTTGGCATCAGAAAAAAGACCCTACATCGCAATAGAAAACTAATACATATATTTGTTCCAATAAATCGTTCAAGAAATATGTATTGAGCTTACCATGCGAGTATTGGAGATGGAATCATGATCAGGCAGCTGGGTCTCTGTCTCAGGGAATTTTAGCGATTGGTTGTCGTACTTTCCAAGTCAGACTCCTTGAAAGGCAGGGTCAAAATCTTATCTTCTTACTTATCTCCCATAGTACCTAGTACAAGGCTGGTGCTCAATTCACTCTCACACATTGCTTAAATTGTGAGCCCCCTGAAAGCAGAAACAGTGCTGTTTTATAGTTGCATGACCCTGAGCAAGCTACTTCTCACCTTATGCCTCGGTTTCCTCATCTGTAGAACAGGAATGATAATAGTACCTGCATCTTAGGGTTTTTGCGAGAATTAAACACGATAATTAATATGTGTGAAATGCTTAGAGCAGTGCCTGGTCCACAGGAAGCTCTGAATAAGTGTTGTCTTTTGTTATTCCCTCCTCTTTCTCACCCCAGAGTGCTGGGAACAAACCACGGTGAAGCAAGGACTCTGTCCTTGGCATTGTTGTCACTGACTTACAGGCGGAGGTTGGGAGCTAGTGTAATGGGCTGGGGTCTGACTGGGCCTCTTCTTGGTCTGCAGGGACTGTAGGGGGAGGGCTAGCTCACCCCATGTAGCAAAGGGTCTCTGTCACCCAGGGGGAAACAAGCATACCCTCAGCTTAGTTTCCAGGCGTCCAGACCACCCTGCTCTGAGCAAACCTTCTGATTTGGGGGAGAGAAGCCTTGGTGACCATCTTCCCCTGTAGACTCCATCCCCATTTCTCAAGCCCTATTCCAAGGGCTCCCAAATTGAAGCCCAGACAAGCCATGCAGCTTGCCCAAGATCACACAGCGTATAGTGGCTGTTTCTGGGCACAGATGCAGGTCTCCTATTTCCTGGAAAAGTGTTGAAGCCAAAGGCCAGGCTGCTTCTCCCCTCTCTAGGGGAACATGGGTTGTCCTGGCGCCTCCACTGCTTCCCATTTCCCCAGCTGCTTGGGTGCCTGGGTCCTCTGAACTTCTCAAGGAGTTACTTGGCTTCATGATGCCGAAAGAAAACTCCAAAATCAAAATTAATACGTGTTTGATTACATGTCTGTAGAACATGTCAACTAGCCAAGTGCCACTTAATTTAACTCCTAGTCATATCTAAATTATAGTTAATGTAAAATGTGTATGCAATTTGAGATGATTGACGTTCCGTGTGGCCCCCAACTGTCAGACTGAATAGAGTATGGTGATCATAGAGTGACCCCGTCCTTCCCCATCTCTGCTTGTGAATCAGAAAGCTGAAGAGGGACAGGAGACAGGGAGCTCCCGGGGCAGGAGCCCAGCTCTGCTCCTGACTCAGGGGCTCCTGGACCAAGGAGGGGAAATCTAGTTCATGGGCCTCCCTCTCCATTAAACTTTAAATAGCTCCCCATTTTCCATCTTCCTGGACAACAGAGCTATATAGTTAATTCAAAATGAAGGCCAATCCAAACAGCATTTGAAGTTGGCTTAGGGCAGTATCACACCGAATACCCCTGAGTTGGACCCCTAACTTTCTTAGACTCAGTCCACCTGCAAATGACCGGGGGTACCAGTGGGGTGGTGAATAGTCCATATTTATTCAAAATATTCAATAAATTCTTGTGCCAGGCATTATGTCAAAAGCAGGGTGTGCAGAAGTGAGCAAAACAGACCCCCTTCTCTCATGGAGGTTAGTGTCTAACGCGTACCATTGCCAGTTTTGTACCATAACCTTTTCTTTTTCTTTTTTTTTTAACATCTTTATTGGAGTATAACTGCTTTACAGTGGTGTGTTAGTTTCCGCTCTATAACAAAGTGAATCAGCTATACATATACATATGTTCCCATATCTCTTCCCTCTTGCATCTCCCTGCCTCCCACCCTCCCTATCCCACCCCTCTAGGTGGTCACAAAGCACCCAGTTGATCTCCCTGTGCTATGCGGCTGCTTCCCACTAGCTATCTACCTTATGTTTGGTAGTGTATAGATGTCCATGCCACTCTCTCATTTTGTCACAGCTTACCCTTCCCCATCCCCATCCCCATATCCTCAAGTCCATTCTTTAGTAGGTCTGTGTCTTTATTCCTGTCTTACCCCTAGGTTCTTCATGATATTTTTTTTTCTTAGATTCCATATATATATGTGTTAGCATACGGTATTTGTCTTTCTCTTTCTGACTTACTTCACTCTGTATGACAGACTCTAGGTCCATCCACCTCACTACAAATAACTCTATTTCGTTTCTTTTTATGGCTGAGTAATATTCCATTGTATATATGCGCCACATCTTCTTTATCCATTCATCCGATGGTGGACACTTAGGTTGTTTCCATCTCCTGGCTATTGTAAATAGGGCTGCAATGAACATTTTGGTACATGACTCTTTGAATTATGGTTTTCTCAGGGTACATGCCCAGTAATGTAATGGGATTGCTGGGTCATATGGTAGTTCTATTTGTAGTTTTTTAAGGAACCTCCATACTGTTCTCCATAGTGGCTGTACCAATTCACATTCCCACCAGCAGTGCAAGAGTGTTCCCTTTTCTCCACACCCTCTCCAGCATTTATTGTTTCTAGATTTTTTGATGATGGCCATTCTGACTGGTGTGAGATGATATCTCATTGTAGTTTTGATTTGCATTTCTCTAATGATTAATGATGTTGAGCATCCTTTCATGTGTTTGTTGGCAATCTGTATATCTTCTTTGGAGAAATGTCTATTTAGGTCTTCTGCCCATTTTTGGATTGGGTTTTTATTATTGAGCTGCATGAGCTGCTTGTAAATTTTGGAGATTAATCCTTTGTCAGTTGCTTCATTTGTAAATATTTTCTCCCATTCTGAGGGTTGTCTTTTGGTCTTGTTTATGGTTTCCTTTGCTGTACAAAAGCTTTGAAGTTTCATTAGGTCCCATTTGTTTATTTTTGTTTTTATTTCCATTTCTCTAGGAGGTGGGTCAAAAAGGATCTTGCTGTGATTTATGTCATAGAGTGTTCTACCTATGTTTTCCTCTAAGAGTTTGATAGTTTCTGGCCTTACATTTAGGTCTTTAATCCATTTTGAGCTTATTTTTGTGTATGGTGTTAGGGAGTGTTCTAATCTCATACTTCTACATGTACCTGTCCAGTTTTCCCAGCACCACTTATTGAAGAGGCTGTCCTTTCTCCACTGTACATTCCTGCCTCCTTTATCAAAGATAAGGTGACCATATGTGCGTGGGTTTATCTCTGGGCTTTCTATCCTGTTCCATTGATCTATATTTGTTTTTGTGCCAGTGCCATACTGTCTTGACTACTGTAGCTTTGTAGTATAGTCTGAAGTCAGGGAGCCTGATTCCTCCAGCTCCGTTTTTCATTCTCAAGATTGCTTTGGCTATTCTGGGTCTTTTGTGTTTCCATACAAATTGTGAACTTTTTTGTTCTAGTTCTGTGAAAAATGTGAAAAAAAACCCTTTTCTCATTTGATTCTTGAAAAAGCCCTGGGACCAGTCAGGGTAGGATTAGTTTGGTTTTATCACCTTTTATAGTTGAGAAAACTGGCGCTCAGAGAAGCCAATCAAGCTGTTTAAGGCGGCAGCGACAAAGCCTGGACTGAATCCCTCAGGGGCTGTTTCCAGATGCCTAGTTCTTTCCCTAGTGCCACCAGGCCTCCCAGTGATGGTCATGGGGGCCGTCCAGACAGCTAAGGAGCAGCTGTAGTCTGCGCAGGCTGCTGTCTGAGGCTTCTGGCTTTGGGACTGACTCTGGGGCTGAGCTCGATGACACCCTGCACATGCGAGAGGGCTTGTCCAGCAGCAGCGAGGTGGCTGCGTGCCCACCGCGCTGCTCCGCGCGCTCTCTGAGCTTCCGATGCTATTTGGAACCAATTAGCCATTTATTTCAGCCAATTCATTATGTTCTCTTTGAACCACATTTCCTTTTCCCGGAGAAAATCTGCCTTGAACTTTGAATGTTGCGGGCAAAATGTGGTCGCGGGCTTTCATTCCGGAGCCAGCTCCGCACGTCTCCACGCTGTCGCTGCGCCCTCGGCCGGGATGGATGGGCTCAGCCCCGCGGCTCCGTCCCCCGAAGCACCGGTCCTGCCGCTCCGGTTTTCCAAGGTGCTAAATCACCCCTCCGCCCCCGCCCCCGGGGCCGCGGCCGGCTATCTCCTGCATCGAAGTGTCCCCTGTGCTCCATGAGGCTCTGCAGCAAATCCTTCGTCTCTGGCTTCAATCCCTCCTGAGCCGCTCTCAGCGCCCGGTGTAGCGCTGCTCTAGCCCTCCCCGTGGGCTCTTTCACCCGCCCTCACCCTGCCCTGATCATGCCATCTGCTCCACCAGCGCCCCCTCTCCCACCGCAGCCATCCCAGGGGAACATCGACTGCCTGGTGTCACTCCCGCTGGTCTCTTTCCCCACCCGCCCGCTCTCACATCAGATTTTGCCACCCAGCGTGATTGGCTGGCCCATCCTAGCCACTTTCTGACTCTGGGTGAGGACAGGACGTCAGGGTTGTGGGAAGGTGGGAGGGATGGGCGGGGGGGCTTTCTTCCTTTCAGCTCCAGACTCTCCTCAGGTGCTGGTCACGGTGGGGTCAACTCAGCAAAGCAAGCTGGGAAAATCCCCAGGAGCCTTGGGTCACTGTGGCCTGCCGCTCCTCCCAGCTTCTCCCCAGCTTCAAACAGTCAAAACCCCAAAGAGTATGGTTTCACTCTAGGACACTGTCTCCTGGTAAATGCGGTAGTCTCACCTTGGGGCTGTGCCATCTGGCCTTGGGAGAAACAGAGCCATCTTGAGAACGTATGTCGTCAGCAGCTCCCCAAGATCACCGCGGGGGGCCCCCATGTGCCCTGCCAGGGAATCTGGTTGCTATGGCAACAGGAAGGCAGCCCCCACAGGTGCAGAGGGTAGGGGCCTGCAGAGTGCAGGGGGACATAACACTTGACCACTGTGGCTGTCTGTGTTGTGCTTTCCTCCCCCATCTCAAGGGAAGTGGCCCTCCAGGAGCACAAGAGGGAAAGTGTCCTGCGGGGGCTGGGAGTGGGGGGGCGAAGGATGCTGCCTTGTGGCAGAACTGGCAAGGGAGCAGTAGAGGGGTGCCACTGCAAATTCAGCCTGTCGTCCTGGGGGATATGGGGGACCCATGGGATGTGGAGCACAGAAATAGAAGAATTATCCTCTGAGTCCAAACCCGTGATACATCTGTCTGGCCAGAGCTCGCCTGTGACAGTTTTTCCCAGACCACTTCATGGGAAAGGCTTTATCCTAGAAGCTATCAACATCAGAGTCATGTCCCAACACCTGCCACTTCCCTAACAGCCTGTTGAGAGCTAGCGTTCATGAGTGTCCTAAACCCTTCCCTAACCTATTTGTACTTTCATACTGTGACACTTCTTAGGGACCTGAGCTCCCTGAATTTATTCCCAGCTGGTCTGAGGAGTGTTCCCCTCTGATCTGCCCTGTAACCATCTGACGTAGGTGTCAAAGGGATCTCCCAGGTTCAGGATTTGGAGATTTGGTGAATTACTCTTCATCCCACCCTTCCAACCCTCATGATACTATATACTTTAATTTCAAAGATTAATATTTCGGAGTGCCTGCCGTGTTCCAGGTGACTTTAAAATATTACCTCATTTATCCCTCAAGACCTTATGAGGTAGGAATTATAATCCTCATTTCAAAGATGAGAAAACCAACGCAGAGACAAGAGTCGACTTGTCCACCAGTTAGCACAAGGCAGAGGTGGATTGGAACAGGTCTGACGACGCGCTCAGCGTTTTTCCCATGAGGACCCAGCTACTTTTGAGCCCATTGGTCCCGGAAGGGTGAATATAAATTAAACTAAGAGATTTAATCCTCTTAAGGGAATTAAGGGAGGAGAGAGACATCCTTCCCCCTCCTTTTAATTTCAGAATTTTTTTCTCTGTCCTTTTCAAATGTACATAAATCTTTATAATGGTTAAGTAAGTTTCTAACCGGTCTCACAATGCAGGTATTTCCTCAAGGACCCAAAACCATCTTTTTGAAATGTAAACAACCAGAGAGATAGCGCCCTCTGTCCCAGTTCCCATGGGAGGGTAGGCACCTAACTTTGGTGGGAGCCTTTCTCCCATTGGCAAAGCTTCCTCCTGTCATAGTTATGAGTTTGTTTTTCCTCTAGATAAAGCCAGTAAGCTAAAGCAGATGTCACCCCAGTTGCCAGGTAAAGGCAGGATGAACTCTGTGTGACAAACGGTGCTGACAAGACCTCTCAGGCAGGGGCTAGTTCTTGCTTATCTTGATGTACAAACAATGGCTATGCCTGTAATGGATTATATCCGCTTGGCTATCAAGGGCGGGGCCAGAATATGTCACCCCAAAATATGCCTTTTTGGCATATGGATCATTTTTGAGCTGAAAGCCTTCGAGGAACAACAGATGCAGGAAAAGCTCTAAAAACAGAGCATAGGTTTCCCTTTTGTCAAGGCAATTTCCATTTGTAAAAGTGTCTCCCTCCAGTAGCAAGGAAGAGGAGACTCTTGACGGCTCTTATCAAAGGAGAAGGCGCTGACTTCAATCTGCATAACAAGTCTTACTAAACAACCCTAGTTTACCCTACACTCATTTGTCACCTTCCCATAACTTTCACCTCCACGCCCCCCAACCCCAAACCCCTTTTCCTTTTTCTCGCCTCAAATAATATATAAGCCCCTAAATTCTGGCTGCCTCTTTAAGCCACACTTTCTTGGTGAGTTTCTGTGCGTGTGTGTGTCATTAAAACTTTTTTCTCTTGTTAATCTGTCTCTTATCAGTTTGATTCTCAGGCCCCAGCCATTGAACGTAGGAGGGTGGAGGGAAGGAGGGTTATCTCCCGTCCTCTGTGTAAGGGGGTGAGATTTCATTCTGTCTGTGCCATCTCTTAGCGGATTGCCTATGATGCCCATCGCATTCTGGTTTAACGCTCATCCAATGAGAAAACTGTTTTCTGTCTCCACTACCTTCATGGAGAGGTTTTCTGTGTTGGGAGAAGATCCCTTTTTCTAATTCTATTTTCCCAACAGTCCCCTTGCCTTGCCTGGTCTTTCCAATCATAGATTTCTGCCTTTTGACTCCATTCTTCTCACCCCTGACTCCTCCAAGACTCCAGACTCCCGCTGACCCCCATTTTCCTATTCTGTGGGGTGTGGCCTCTGATCTGCATTAAGACTTGCTGGTGTGTTAATAGATGTCAGACCACAGCTAAGGGTGTTCCCACCGGGCCTTCTTAGGAAACCGTTAGGCCAGTCCACATTTTAAGGGAGGTTTCAGCAGCTATAGCTTTAGCCCCCAGAGCTGCCCCCACTGATGTTACTTAAAAACATTTGAGGTCTAGGAGGTAAGGTCACAACTTAGTCATGTAGGGACCCCAGAGGCTGACTCAAGCCTACCTTTCCTGCCATACCTTCTGCTGCTCTTCCAGTTTTATCTCTCGGATCCTCCACCCCGCAACCCCCATAGTCCACTCACAATGCATTCACTAAACTGACCTCATTCCCTCTGGCCTGAAATGTTTCCTCTCTGCTTTCCACCCAGGCAGAGTCTGTCTATTCTTCAAGGACCTCTACTGCACACCTCCCACTGCAGCAAGCCCGGGGCCATACCTGGATGCATGAATGAGCTTCCAGGCAGCCCCAGCCTTGGTGGGTCCTGCAATCTCAGGCCTTGGGCTGCGCGGTGCAGGGTTTCCAAAGAGGAGCTGTTAAGGGAGTTACACTTGTTCCTCTGCAGTCTGAGGGTCACTGACTCTCTCTCAGCTAACCAGCGGGTGGCAATGTAGCCATCCCACCTGGGCCACCCAGCGCACAAGACCTTCTTGCTCCCCTTCTCTCTCCAGAGTAATAAACAGAGTCGTTACCAGGTGCCTCTTGCAGCCTCCTGTGTTGGCAGGTTATTTATATGTAAATTTGCCTGTCTGTGGTTGTGGCGGTTCAGAAACGCGATAACAGAAGCCTCTGTAGGAGCTGGGATGTGAGGGAGCGGGGGCGGGGGGTGGGGGGAGGCCCTGTAGCTTCTTCGGGGAGAGTTAATATGAGATTAGCTACAACCAATTAGATGGTATCAAACCCAAAAGGATATAGCTGTTTAGCTAAACTGAAGATCCGCTGAAGGAGGGGGCTGTGGCTATCAGGAAGGCATCCGGCATTGGCAGAGCCATCCCCCAGGAAGCCAGGCTTTGGGGCAGAGCCCAGGCCTCTTGGGAAGGGGCTAGGGGCGGAAGGGCATCACCTTGATCTTACACTGGTCCTGGCATCCACAGGTTGGGGGCGGGGTGTGGGAGGGGAAGCATCCCTGCCCAGGAGGTGCAAAGGCATTCATTCAGCCCATTCAGGCTGCATGCTGTCACGCTCAGGTACCTTCACACACACTGACCCCTACTCTGCCTGGTAGACTGCAACTCATCCTCTGGGACCCCCTGAGATGTCACTTCTCCTGGAAAGCCTTGCTTAGCCCGTCCCTGCTCTGAGGTCCTGTGAGACTTTGTACATGACTGGAGTACCACTCATCTCACTGTTCAGTTTATGTGTCTGTCTTCTGTCCATCCTGCAGGTGCTTGAAGGGCACACATAGCTTCATTGTCTTTGACTCCGCAGGGACGTAACAGTGTTTGGCACAAAGTAGATGGTCAATAAATAGATTCTGAGAGACTGGAAGGGAAATACAAAGAAAGCCAAGGATATTTGGGCTTAAATGCTGACTTGTGGTTGAATATACCACCTCATAATATGCCTCTTTGGCATAGGGTTTATTAAAGAGTTAAGATCCATTAAGAATCAGCAGATGCAGGAAAAACTCTAGAAACAGGGAACAAGTTTTCCTTTTGGAAAGGAAATTTCCACTTGTAAAAATGTCTCCCTCTCCTATAGCAGGAAGAGGAGACTTAACAGCTCTTATTATTCAGTGGAGAAGGCACTGACTTACCGCATCGCTAACGTCACTAAACAACTCTGCTTACCATATTGTTGCTGGCCACCTTCCCATAACTTGCCTCCTCCCACTCCCCCTGAAGCCCCCCTTTCCTTTGTGTAACCTAAGATGGTATAGAAGCCCAAGTTCTAATCACCCCTGAGGGTTACTCATCATTGGGTGCTCCCATGTATGCATGCATATTGTACACATTAATTCACTTGTTTGTTTTTCTCTTGTCAATCTGTCTTTGGCCAGTCTAATTATGGGGACCCAGCAGCTGGAGAACTAATGGGTAGAGAAAAGTATTTTTTTTCTTTCCTACGTACTGCTTTTGTGATCTTGGGCAAGTTATTTCACTCTTTGAGACTCAGTTTCCTCATCTGTAAAATGGGGATAACAGTCCCTCATATGCTATCCTATGTATGGAGATTGTAAAGCCTGGCCCTTGAGAGTTTGCTCAAAAGTTAGTTACACTTCTCTTGCCATTAACTTCTTCCCTTCCCATCCCTCCAGGGCGTCAGACCACAGGTCAAATAGTCTCTTTTCTCTCAGGGGAGTTCAGTCCCTGGGGAAGGTAATCAGAAAAGAATTCAGCAATCAGGAAAGCAAAGACTTGTGGATAATAGAGCAGGGAGGGAGAGGAGAATTGGTTGGGAAAGGGAACGGAAAATGAGCCACAGCCTCTGAAAGTGTCTTTTTATTGTAAGGGTATCCCTGAGAAGTGGCGGGAAGCATGGAAGAAGCTGTGGGCTCAGAGTAAGGGGTATTAACACTGGTCTGCTTTCTGGGCCAGTAGCGAGCAGGAACTAGAGCCTGCCCCATGCCAGGCAGCCCTCCTACACCCAGCAGAGGAGATGAAGGAGGCAGTGGAGAGAACGGAGGCTGCCCTCAATTTACTTACAATCCAGGGACCCATGGCCAGGCTTCAAGCTCGCCCTCTAAGAATCCTTCCCTGCTGACCCTGGGAGCTGGGGGTGGGGGTGGGGGGTGTCTGGTCACGTCCCCAGGCAGCTCTGTGCATTCTGCTCCATCTGGCACTGGAGCATCCACACAGCCTCACAGAATGTGCTGGCCAGAAGGAGCTGCGTGGAACATCAGGTCCAAAGCACTTGTCTTACCAACAAGGAGAAGGAGGCCTGAGAGTCCATAGGATGCGCTCCATCTCACACTGCACCTGAGTCCCAGGGAGCTCTCTCGGCTGTTTCCCATTGGTGCGAGGAGGGGTCAGCTCCCTTCAGCACTGGCCTTGGAGGTCCTCTTACTGGTCAATGGCCTGCCCAGGCAGGAGAAAACAAGAGGGCCGTGGAAGCACGGCAGCCACGAGATTTCCTCCCTCCCCAGGGTTGTCGGCTCCCAGTTGAAGCAGGAGTCTAGACTCTGTGCTGGTCACCAAACACAAGTTCATGTGTCCAATGCACAGTGCGGCCAAACAAAATGAAATGTTGGAGTTTGGAGCAGAGAAAGGTTGATTGCAGGGCCAAGCAAGGAGAATGGGTGGCTTGTGCTCCAAAAATGCGAACTCCCTGATGGTTTTCAGGGAAAAGTTTTTACAGGCAAAATTTGGGGTGAGGGCTGCAGAGTGTGTGACTTTCTTCTGATTGGTTGGTAGTGAGGCCACAGGGTGGTGCTCCAGGAATCTTGTGCTTAGCCTGAAGTTACCATCCTCCACCTAGCGGGGGGACATAAGTTCCTGTAGAAGAACTCAGAGATATAGTTATGTATATCCCTTGATGAGGTACCAAGATCCTGCTTTAACTCCCTGCACTGTAGTTTATGGATTGTTCCTTCTTTGTTTCTGCATTCCCTTATTTCCCTGAGTAGCCACTGTTTGAATCTGCTCGTTGGGACTCAGAGAGGTCTAGGGAGCTAAAGATTTTATCCTGCAAATAAGAACCAGGGGACACAGAAAGGCTTTTGTTCCCAGGAGGACCCCACAGGGTCCTGCTCAGTTACATGCTTATAGCTGTTTGCTGCCCAGATCTTTGGGGATACCTTCCTCTCCACCCAGTGACTAGTCCCACCATCCATCTTTCTATTAGTCCTGCTGGAATCCTGGGAGACTGTCGTGGTTCCATTCTCTCCTAGCCCCCATACCCAAGGGCTAGAGACCTCGGCTTCTCTGGAAGACCCCACATATCCCATAACTTCTCTGAATCTAGCTGTTTCCCTCCTTAACTCTCAGCACAACCTCGACATTCCCTGGCTTGACCAAAGCCTTCTAAAACAAACAGGCAGACTGACCTGGCAACCTGGTTTTTCTGCCATAAAACACACAGATATTGTCAGTTCTCCCTGTGCGTATGAAAAGCCCAGGCCTCAAAGGTACGATGGCTTGGCTTCCCTGCTGTGGTGGGAGTGAGGAGGAAGAGGGGTGGAAATACCTTTCATTCTTTACCAAGGAGCCTACAATGGAGAAAACAAGACACAGCTAGTCTCTCAATAGGCTATTCTGCCACATTACATTCTTAACAAACCACCCTGCTACATTTCTAAGACAAATCTGATCATGTCTGCTCTCTGCTTAAAATATTTCAGTGGCTCCCCACTGCCCTCTGGATAAAACCCAAGCCTCCCCCACCACATAAGAACATCACGATCTCGGCTAGATCTTACTTCTCCAGCTGGTACTACCGCTCTCCTCCCCGCTCCGCTGTGGCCAGACTGATCTAAAATTTGACTGTGTGTTTAACCCTGCTGGCCTGGCCTAGAATGCTCTCTCTCACTTGGTTCCTTGGACCGGCTGTTCCTTCAGCCTGGAACACCTTCCCCATCTTCCTTTATTCCTCTTCATCCTCCAAGATTCAGCGGGTGGGCCTGGTGCAGATGTGGATATGCTCACTAAGGGTGAAGTGAATCCCACCCTCTGAGATGCCCCCAAAATTCAGGATCGACCACACAAGTGTATCCAAGGTATCATATGGCTAGTTTATACTTGATGATTTAGCTTAAATATCAGGACCTGCTCAACTCTTTTTTATGAGATTCATAGTTTCCTATTTTATCTTTAAAATGATTTGATGGAGGATGTGTCAATTCAGAGGCAGCTGGATCTGTAGCCTTTGTTCCTAGTGAGGAGGTGGGTGGATGCCCCCGTTACTGTCTCTAGTGAGAAACATCATGGAAGCCCAGGGGCTCTCTTAACCCCCAAGGGAGGCCTCCCCAGCATCCACAGTCCACTGCAGTCCCCGGCTCTGGAGAGCACCGGGTCCAGCCTGAGGCCAGGCCCAGATTTGCTGGGAACGTGGTGTTCCTGCCTCCTGGCGCCCAGATTCATCCAGGTCCAAGGGAACAGTTTCCCAAATTCTTTTCATCATCTTTGTCTTGCAATCCAAACCCATCCAACCCATGAGGACCCTGAGAGAGAAGCAGACATGGAGCATCTGCAGGGAGGGCGCTGAGGGGCAGTCCTGTTTCACATAGGCGATAAGCCAAGTGGACCAGAATCCTGCAGGGAGGCCCTTGGGGGTAGGGCACAGTGGAGGGTCATTATTTAGTTACACTGTTGCCGTTGAGATTAGCACCCTCCTTCCTCAAGTGCTTAAAGAAATCCACTACATTCTCTTTCTTTATCACATTTCTTGATGCTGGGAGGTGGGCAAGAGATGAAGGCCATGTCCATGGCTGAGTATGGTTCCAGCAAATGCTGACTGTCAGCCGTGTGTGGTTGCCTGGAGATGAGCTGCACTGTGGCCCTGCTGTGTCCTGCTTCAATGCCAGTTGATAGGACCTTTGCTGCTGGCCACATCACAGAGCTGACCCTGCATGGGAAGGAGCAGCTCATTTTGCCCTCAGCGACAACCTCATAGCCCCCGTGCACCAGATTAAAGTTGGTTTGGCCGGTCAGAGGGTCTTTAGGACACCATCCATCCAGTCATGAACACATCCTTGGCACTGCGGGGAAGGGGGGTGTGGCACTATGAACTTGAGAGCTCATATGCCTAGGTGTGTGGGAGGAGCCTGGGATAGAAGACCAGGCACTTTGGGATTGCCATTCTCACAGCACCTTCTCCAGAAAGCATTCCTGAACAACCCCACCAGACACACTTTACCCAAAGGAACCTCACCAGACAGTGGTCTTAATAGCACTTCCCTTCTCCCAGCTTCCAGGGCCCAAAACCTTGGAGTCAGTTTTCTCTTCTTTTCCATGTCTCCTTATTGAGTTGGTCACTAGGTCATTTCCATTTCTCCTAAGCAATGTGTTTGAGGCCATTCTTACTCTGGTCAACCTGGTCTGGGTTTACATCCTAGCGGGCCTTCAGACTTCAGGCTCTGGTCCCTCTAATCCACTTTACATACAAATGTCCGAACGAATCTTCTTTGCATTCAGCTGTCATCCGTGCCTCCCCTATTATTAATCTTTCATGGCTCCCTCTTTTCTAGTACATAGAAGCCAGTGTATTATCTAATTTTCTTCTCTCTCAGCTGATTACCAATGACCTTCCCATATACAAATCAATGGTTCCTTTTCAGTCCTTACATTTGCTGAAACTCTCTTCACCCCAGACTTCCTTAAGACTACTCTATCCCATTTCTCCTCCTACCTCCCCTCAATTCCTGCCCAGTTTCTCAGATCGTTCCTGCTTATTTCTTTCCGTCCAACTCTTAAATATTGATGTTTCCCAATTTTCCATCCTTGGTGCTTTCTTCTCTCTCCACGTCCATACTCTCCTTATGTGATTTTATCCAACTGCAGAGCTTCAGCCACTACTTATTTGCTGTTGATTTATAAATCTAGATCCTTAGTCTAGACTGGTGGCCTGCAAGAAGCTATGTGCTACACGATCTCTTGAGGTATAAGAAGAAAATATTGTTTTAATTTTTATCTAAAAAGTAAGAAAGAGGGCTTCCCTGGTGGCGCAATGGTTGAGAGTCCGCCTGCCGATGCAGGGGACACGGGTTCGTGCCCCGGCCCGGGAGGATCCCACATGCCGCAGAGCGGCTGGGCCCGTGAGCCATGGCTGCTGAGCCTGCACGTCCGGAGCCTGTGCTCTGCAACGGGAGAGGTCACATCTGTGAGAGGCCCGCGTACCGTAAAAAAAAATAATAAATAAAAAAAATAAAAAGTAAGAAAGAAAATAAGCTTTATAAGTATATAATATACATATTGACATACATGCTAATTATATATGTTACTACATAATTTTGAAAAAAAATTATGTACAAATACACATATATTGGGGGGGTATGTACTCAAAAATGTTTTACTAATGGGGTATGTGGCAGAGATTCCTAGCCATCCAAGAATATATGTTTTCCCCTTCTTCCGTAGTAACAATAAACTGTGCACACGGCTGCCTGGAATAATATGCTGCCCAGCCTCCCTTTAACCCTGATGTGGGACCAGTTCCTGGGATGTGAGCAGAGTCGTGTGTGCATCTCGCAGGGTTATGTCCCTAAAAGGAAGGGGCTTGCCCTCCCCTTGCCCAGTGCCCCTTTTCCGCTGGCTGGAATGCAGATGGTAGTGAGTCATCTTGGACAATGCACATACAAGACAGGGGGAGCCGGGTCCCTGACCCCTTCGAGCTCCACATCAGCCCTGGATTGCTAATGCTTATGAGAGAGAGTGAAACCTCATCCTATTTAAGCCACTTTTATTTTGGGTTTTGTAACAGTAGTTGAATATGTATCCTATCAAATATAAGACACATGGTCTAGATTTCTCTTCTGAGCTCCAAACCTGTACACGCACCTGGTATCTATGGCATGGTGAGCTCAAGAAGTCTGAGTCAGAACACATTAGATCCCCCTCTTACCACCATCTACTCCTCCCCTTCCCTGTTTGGGTCCATGCACCTCTGTGACCTGGAGCAGGGCTCCCAGGCCACTCCAGGCTAGGTGCAGGGCTCAGCTACTTAGATGTTTGGAGGACTGGGGCCCCTGGGTATATTAATTCTCCCTAAGCTTTTTGTTTTTATGCTAATAGAGGATGAGAGAAGTTCTTTTTAAAAATGAGTCTTCAGAGAGGTTGAGGGGACAAGTGGAAGGAGGTGATTGGGACAATTGTGGGGAGGATGGGTTAGTGGGAGTGGGAACTGGGATGGTGAGAGGGTTGAGGCCTGAGGCTGAGGGAGCTGCTTCCATAAGCACAATGGTTTTTGAAGCAGCAAACCCTGCTCCGGTGTCTCAAAGACAGATGGTGGGGAGCATCAGGAGATTGACCTTTGTGTGGACATTGGTGCTCTCATGATGGGGACCACTGGTAGGGCCAACTAGGAAGGGGCCTACGGCAGAAACGATGCTATAAAGGCACCCAGCCCCCTAGCAGGTGATACCATTTTTCTAAGAATGTGGACAGAGTGATGTGCTCCACTCCTAGGCCTCACCTCCCTCTCATTAAATTTAGTTTCTACACTCTCTTTCTTCTGCTGACTGTACGATGCTGGGGTGACTGTGAAGCCACAGAATGGTGGCAGCGTACGGCCATAGAACCACTAAGAGGAGAACCTCCCAGGAGAGCTGCCCAGTCGGGAACGTCCCAAATGCGTGTGGTGAGCAGAAAGTAATTTTTATTATGTAAAGACACTGGGATTTGAAAGTGGTTTTGTTCTAGCAGCAACCATTAATTATCCTAGCTAACAGAGTTCTCTAGTGGCTTTGTGAGTGAAGGACACTGACAAAGGGCAAGTGAAGACCAAGAGAGGAAACAGGGACATTGTATATGACTGGAGGTGGCAGACAGATGTCCAAGTGTGAACGTGATGCCCTTTACAGGGACATCAGGGAGGTGAGAGTTTATTAACCCCTAAGTCCAGACAATCTTTCCCATAATCCTTTTCTACTTTCCGTCACTTTGGAACTTGCAGAAACCCATGCATACTTCTGTCTTTGTGTATGCGTGTGTGTGTGTGTATAACTATAGACATTATATATATATATATATATATATATATACGCACACATATACAGATAATTTACACTTTTTAAAAAGCCCATATAATCTTTGGAGTTTGCACTATGAAATTATAAACAGCATGGGATTTAAAAAAATTAACTTTTTTATTCTGAGATAATTGTACATTCACATGCAGTAACAAGAAATAACACAGAGAGATCCTATGTACACTTGTCCCCTTTACCTGGGTTCCCCTGATGGTAACATCTTATGAAACTGTAGTACGGTGTCATACCCAGAACGCTGACACTGATTCCATCACCACAAATATCCCTCATGTTGTCACTCAGCATGATTCTCCAGGTTGTCACGTGAACCCAGCTTGTTCTGTTTAGTGTTGAGTAGTGTTCCATGGTGTGGATATGACACGGCTTATTTAACCTTTCACTGGTTGAAGGACATTTGCAGTGTTCAGTTTTGGACTATGGTGAATAAAGCTGCTATAACATCCATATACTAGGTTTTGTGTGGGCTTAAATCTTTATTCTCTAAGATAAATGCCCAGGAATGCAACTGTTGGGTCATGTGGTAATCAATTGCACGTTTAATTTTTTTTTTTTTACAAAACTGACAAACTGTTTTGCAGAATGGCAATATCATTTTCAATCCCACCAGAAATATATAAGTGATCCAGTTTCCCTGTATTCTTGTAAACATCTGGTATTGTCACTATTTTTTATTTTAGCCATTCTGATAGGTGTGTAGTAAGTCGTACCTTATTGTTACTGGCTCTAATTTGCATTTTCCTAAGGGCTAATGACGTTGACCATCTTTTCATGTGCTTATATGTCAGGTGCTTATATGTCAGCTGTAGATCTTCTTTGGTGAAATGTCTCTTCATGTCTTTGTCCATGTTCTAGTTGGATTGTTTGCTTTTTCACTGTTGAGTTTTGAGAGTTCTTTATGTAGTCTAGAAACCAGTCCTCCGTCAGATATGTGGTATATCTAATAGCAAATATTTGCAAATATTTTCTCCCACTCAGTAGCTTGTCTTTTCATCCTCTTAACAGTATCTTTCATGGAACAAAAATTCCTAATTTTTTTTTTTTTTTTTTTTTGCAGTACACAGGCCTCTCACTGTTGTGGCCTCTCCCGTTGTGGAGCACAGGCTCCGGACGTGCAGGCTCAGCGGCCATGGCTCACAGGCCCAGCCCCTCCACGGCATGTGGGATCTTCCCAGACCGGGACACAAACCCGTGTCCCCTGCATCGGCAGGCGGACTCTCAACCACTACGCCACCAGGGAAGCCCCCAAAATTCCTAATTTTGATGAAGATCAGTTTATCAGTTTTTTTTTTAGTGAGTTGTACTTCTGGTATCAAGTCTTCAATCTCTGCTTAGGCATAGATCCTAAAGATTTCTGTCTATGATATTTTCTAAAAGGTTTATATTTTTACATTTTATATTTTAGTCCATGATACATTTTGAGTTGATTTTTGTATAAGGTGTGAGACTTAGGTCAATGTTCAGTTTTTTGCCTATGGATGTCATTTGCTCTAGTACCACTTGTTGAAAGGTTATTCTTTCTCCATTTAATTGCTCTCACATTTTTGTCAAAATCAGTTGGAGATAATTGTGTAGGTCTAATTCTGGCTCCTCTGTTCTGTTCCATTGATCTATGTGTCTATCCCTTTGTTAGTATCACAAAGTCTTAATTATTATAGCTCTATAGTAAGTCTTGATATTGGGTACATTGATTCTTTCCACTTTATTTTTTCTGAAAATCGTTTTTGGGGAGAACTGACATCTTTATTCTGTTGAGTCTTCCAACTCATGAATATAGTACATCTTTCCATTTAGTTGGATCTTTGATTTCTTTCATCAGTGTTGTGTAGTTTTCAGCATACAAGTCCTGTGCATGTTTTGTTAGCTTTACAGGCAAGTAATTTTTTTTGAGTTATTGTAAATAGTATTGTATTTAAAATTTTGATGTCTACATGTGCATTGCTAGTATACAGAAATACAGTTGATTTTTTGGTATGTTTTTCTTGTATCCTGCAATATTTCTAAATTCATTTATTAGTTTTAGGAGGTGTTTTTGGTAGATTCCTTGGGACTTTCTACATAGACAGGTCACCTGCCAATGGGGATAGTTTTATTTCTTTCTTTCTGATCTTATTCTTTTCATTTACTTATCTCATTGCATTGGCTAGCTCTTCCAGCGCTGTGTTGAGCAAGAGTGGTGAGAAACCACAAGCTTGTCTTGTTCCCAATTCTAGGGAGAAAGCATTCAGTCTTCTATGGTTAAGTATAATGTCAGCTGTAGGTTTTTTTTTTTTTTTGGCTGTGTTGGGTCTTTGTTGCTGCTCGCAGGCTTTCTCTAGTTGTGGTGAGCGGGGGCTATTCTTCATTGCGGTGCGCAGGCTTCTCATTGTGGTGGCTTCTCTTGTTGCAGAGCACAGGCTCTAGGTGTGTGGGCTTCAGTAGTTGCAGCACATGGGCTCAGTAGTTGCGGCACACGGGCTTAGTTGCTCTGCAGCATGTGGGATCTTCCTGGACAAGGGATCGAACCCATGTCCCATGCATTGGCAGACAGATTCTTAACCACTGCACCACCAGGGAAGTCCCAGCTTTAGGTTTTTTGTAGATGCTCTTTATCAAGTTGATTAATATGTCACCTGATTTTTCTTCTTTATTCTGTTAATATGGTCGATCATATTAATTTTCAAACATTGAACCAGCTTTGCTCCCTCTAAAATATCCCCAATTAGATCAGCTCGGTGCTTTGTGACCACCTAGAGGGGTGAGATAGGGAGGGTGGGAGGGAGACGCAAGAGGGAGGAGATATCGGGATATATGTATATGTATGGCTGATTCACTTTGTTATACAGCAGAAACTAACACACCATTGTAAAGCAATTGTACTCCAATAAAGATGTTAAAATAAATAAAATATCCCCAATTTATGGCAATTCCTTTTATTTATTGCTGAATTCTATTTGCTAATATTTTGTTAAGGATTTTTATGTCTGCACTCATGATTGATATTGTTCTATAGTTTTCTTTCTTTCTTTCTTTTTGGTATGGTTTTTGCCTGATATCAGGATAATACTAGCTTCAGGGGCGGGAAGATGGCGGAAGAGTAAGACGTGGAGATCGCCTTCCTCCTCACGGATACACCAGAAATACATATACACGTGGAACAACTCCTACCGAACACCTACTGAAGGCTGGCAGAAGACCTCAGAGCTCCCAAAAGGCAAGAAACTCCCCACGTACCTGGGTAGGGCAAAAGAAAAAAGAAAAAACAGAGACAAAAGAATAAGGACGGCACCTGCACCAGTGGGAGGGAGCTGTAAAGGAGGAAAAGTTTCCACACACTAGGAAGCCCCTCCGCGGGCGGAGACTGCGGGAGGCGGAGGGGGGAGCTTCGGGACCGCGGAGTGGAGCACAGCGACGGGTGCAGAGGGCAAAGCGGGGGGATTCCTGCACAGACGATCGGTGCCGACCGGCACTCACCAACCCGAGAGGCTTGTCTGCTTACCCGCCGGGGCGGGCGGGGCTGCGAGCTGAGGCTCGGGTTTCGGTTTTGGACGGAGCGCGGGGAGAGGACTGGGGTTGGCGGCTTGAGCATAGCCTGGAGGGGTTGGTGCGCCACGACTAGCCGGGAGGGAGTTCGGGGAAAAGCCTGCACCGGCCGAAGAGGCAAGAGACTTTTTCTTCCCTCTTTGTTTCCTGGCGCGCGAGGAGAGGGGTTTAAGAGCGCTGCTTAAAGGAACTCCAGAGAAGGGCGCGAGCCGCGGCTAAAAAGCGCAAACCCCAGAGACGGGCGCGAGCCTCGGCTGAGGGCGCGAGCCCCCGAGACGGGCGCGAGCCGCGGCGGGAAGCGCGAGCCCCCGAGACGGGCGCGAGCCGCGGCGGGAAGCGCGAGCCCCAGAGACGGGCGCGAGCCGCGGCTGAAACTGCGGAGCCCAGAGACGGGCGGGAGACGCTGGGGCTGCTGCTGCCGCCACCAGGGGGGCTGTGTGCGAGCACAGGTCACTCTCCGCGCCCCTCTTCCGCGGAGCCTGTGCAGGCCGCCACTGCCGGGTTCCCGGGATCTGGGGACAGCTTCCCGCACGGCGGGTCTCAGGCTGGTGCAGCGTCACGCCGCCTCTGCCGCCGCAGGCCCGCCCCGCACGCAGTGCCCCGCCTTCCCCCATCCCCCAACCCCCGGCCTGAGTGAGCCGGAGCTCCCGAATCAGCGGCTCCTTTAACCCCGTCCTGTCTGAGCAAAAAAAAACAGACGCCCTCCAGCGATCAGCGCGCAGGGGCAGGGCCGGGTACAAAGCTGAGCTCCTGTGAGCTGTGAGAGCAGGGAGGAGAGGGGGAGGTCTCTCCCGGCAGCCGCGGAGGCGGCGGATTGAAGCTCCACAATCAACTTGATGTGCCCTGCATTGTGGAATACCTGAATAGACAGGGAGTGAGCCCAAATTGAAGAGGGGGAATTTAGGAGCGAGATCGGTGATTTTTTTCCCTTTTCCTCTTTTTGTGAATGTGGGCATGTATGCTTCTGTGTGAGATCTTGTCTGTATACTCTTGTTTCCACCATTTGTCCTAGGGCTCTATCCGTCCATGGGTTTTTTTTTTTTTAAAAAAAAAAAAAAAAAATTTTTTTTAATAATTAATTTTAATTGTAATAACTTTATTGAACTTTACCTTCGTTCTTTCTTTCTTTCTTTCCTTCCTTCCTTCCCTCCTTTAGACAACTAATCACCCCAAATTGAGGAGGTGGTCTCTGGGAGCAGGATTTATGATTTTTCCCCCTTTGTCTCTCTTTGTGAACGTGTAGGTGTATGCTTCTGTGTAAGATTTTCTCTGTATAGCTTTGCTCCCAATAGTTGTCCTAGGGCTCTATCCGTCCATGGTTTTTTTTTAAAAAAAAAAAAAAATTTTTTTTTCTTTCTTAATAATTAATTTTAATTGCAATAACTTTATTGTACTTTACCGTCGTTCTTTCTTTCTTTCCTTCCTTCCTTCCCTCCTTTAGACAGCAAATCACCCCAGGTTGAGGAGGTGGTCTCTGGGAGCAGGATTTAGGATTTTTCCCCCTTTGCCTCTCTTTGTGAACGTGTATGTGTATGCTTCTGTGTAAGATTCTCTCTGTATAGCTTTGCTTCCAACATTTGTCCTAGGGCTCTATCCGTCCATGTTTTTTTTTTAAAAAAAAAAAATTTTTTTTTCTTAATAATTAATTTTAATTGTAATAACTTTATTGTACTTTACCTTCGTTCTTTCTTTCTTTCCTTCCTTCCTTCCCTCCTTTAGACAGCGAATCACCCCAGGTTGAGGAGGTGGTCTCTGGGAGCAGGATTTATGATTTTTCCCACTTTGCCTCTCTTTGTGAACACGTATGTGTATGCTTCTGTGTAAGATTTTCTCTGTATAGCTTTGTTTCCAGCATTTGTCCTAGGGTTCTATCTGTTCTTTTTTTTTTTTTTTTTTTTTTTTTTTCTTTTTCTTTTTTTTTTTTTGTTCTAAATATTTTTTAGTACAATAACTATATTATACTTTATTTTATTTTTACTGTATCTTCTTTCTTTCTGTCTTTTTTCCTTCTTTCCTTCCTTCCTTCCTCCCTTCCTCCCTCCCTCCCTCCCTCCTTTCTTTCCTTCTTTGCTTCTTTCTTCCTTCCTTCCTTTCCTCCTTTCCTCCTTTCCTTCTTTCTTTCCTCAAACTTCTACTAATTCTCTCTACATTTTCTCCTTCTTTCCCTCCTACCTTCCTTCCTTCCTCCCTCCCTCCCTCCTTTCTTTCCTTCTTTGCTTCTTTCTTCCTTCCTTCCTTTCCTCCTTTCCTTCTCTCTTTCCTCAAACTTCTACTAATTCTCTCTACATTTTCTCCTTCTTTCCCTCCTTCTTTCCTTCCTTCCTCCCTCCCTCCCTCCCTCCTTTCTTTCCTTCTTTGCTTCTTTCTTCCTTCCTTCCTTTCCTCCTTTCCCTCTTTCTTTCCTCAAACTTCTAATAATTCTCTCTACATTTTCCCCTTCTTTCCCTCCTTCCTTCCTTCCTTCCTCCCTCCCTCCCTCCTTTCTTTCCTTCTTTGCTTCTTTCTTCCTTCCTTCCTTTCCTCCTTTCCTTCTTTCTTTCCTCATACTTCTAATAATTCTCTCTACTTTTCCTCCCTTTTATTCTGAGCCGTGTGGATGAAAGGCTCTTGGTGCTCCAGCCCAGGAGGCAGGGCTCTGCCTCTGAGGTAGGAGAGCCAACTTCAGGAAACTGATCAACAAGAGACCTCCCAGCTCCACATAATATTAAACGGTGGACATCTCCCAGAGACCTCCATCTTAACACCAGCACCCAGCTTCACTCAACGACCAGCAAGCCACAGTGCTGGACAACCTATGCCAAACAACTAGCAAAACAGGAACACAACCCCACCCATTAGCAGAGAGGCTGCCTAAAATCATAACAAGGCCACAGACACCCCAAAACACACCACCAGACGTGAATCTGCCCACTAGAGAGACAAGACCGAGCCTCATCCAGCACAACACAGGCACTAGTCCCCTCCACCAGGAAGCCTACACAACCCGCTGAAACAACCTTAGCCACTGGAGACAGACATCAAAAACAACGGGAACTACGAGCGTGCAGCCTGCAAAAAGGAGACCCCAAACACAGTAAGATAAGCAAAATGAGAAGACAGAAAAACACACAGCAGATGAAGGAGCAAGATAAAAACCCACCAGACCTAACAAATGAAGAGGAAATAGGCAATCTACCTGAAAAAGAATTCAGAATAATGATAGTAAGGATGATCCGAAATCTTGGAAGTAGAATAGACAAAATGCAAGAAACAGTTAACAAGGACCTAGAAGACATAAAGATGAAACAAGCAACGATGAACAACGCAATAAATGAAATTAAAAGTACTCTAGATAGGATCAATAGCAGAATAACTGAGGCAGAAGAACGGATAAGTGACCTGGAAGATAAAGTAGTGGAAATAACTACTGCAGAGCAGAATAAAGAAAAAAGAATGAAAAGAACTGAGGACAGTCTCAGAGAGCTCTGGGACAACATTAAACGCACCAACATTCGAATTATAGGGGTTCCAGAAGAAGAAGAAAAAAAGAAAGGGACTGAGAAAATATTTGAAGAGATTATAGTTGAAAACTTCCCTAATATGGGAAAGGAAATAGTTAATCAAGTCCAGGAAGCACAGAGAGTCCCATACAGGATAAATACAAGGAGAAATACGCCAAGACACATATTAATCAAACTATCAAAAATTAAATACAAAGAAAGCATATTAAAAGCAGCAAGGGAAAAACAACAAATAACACACAAGGGAATCCCCATAAGGTTAACAGCTGATCTCTCAGCAGAAACCCTACAAGCCAGAAGGGAGTGGCAGGACATACTGAAAGTGATGAAGGAGAAAAACCTGCAACCAAGACTACTCTACCCAGCAAGGATCTCATTCAGATTTGATGGAGAAATTAAAACCTTTACAGACAAGCAAAAGCTGAGAGAGTTCAGCACCACCAAACCAGCTTTACAACAAATGCTAAAGGAACTCCTCTAGATAAGAAATGCAAAAGAAGGAAACGACCTATAATAACGAACCCAAAACAATATAGAAAATGGGAATAGGAACATACATATCGATAATTACCTTAAATGTAAATGGACTAAATGCTCCCACCAAAAGACACAGATTGGCTGAATGGATACAAAAACAAGACCCTTATATATGCTGTCTACAAGAGACCCACCTCAGACCTAGAGACACATACAGACTGAAAGTAAGGGGATGGAAAAAGATATTCCATGCAAATGGAAACCAAAAGAAAGCTGGAGTAGCAATTCTCATATCAGACAAAATAGACTTTAAAATAAGGACTATTAAAAGGGATAAAGAAGGACACTACATAATGATCAAGGGATCGATCCAAGAAGAAGATATAACAATTGTAAATATTTATGCACCCAACATAGGAGCACCTCAATACGTAAGGCAAATACTAACAGCCATAAAAGGGGAAATAGACAGTAACACATTCATAGTAGGGGACTTTAACACCCCACTTTCACCCATGGACAGATCATCCAAAATGAAAATAAATAAGGAAACACAAGCTTTAAATGATACATTAAACAAGATGGACTTAACTGATATTTATAGGACACTCCATCCAAAAACAACAGATTACACATTTTTCTCAAGTGCTCATGGAACATTCTCCAGGATAGATCATATCTTGGGTCACAAATCAAGCCTTGGTAAATTTAAGAAAATTGAAATTGTATCAAGTATCTTTTCTGACCACAACGCCATGAGACTAGATATCAATTACAGGAAAAGATCTGTAAAATATACAAGCACATGGAGGCTAAACAATACACTACTTAATAATGAAGTGATCACTGAAGAAATTAAAGAGGAAATAAAAAAATACCTAGAAACAAATGACAATGGAGACACAACGACCCAAAACCTATGGGATGCAGCAAAAGCAGTTCTAAGGGGGAAGTTTATAGCAATACAAGCCCACCTTAAGAAGCAGGAAACATCTCGAATAAACAACCTAACCTTGCACCTCAAGCAATTAGAGAAAGAAGAACAAAAAAGCCCCAAAGCTAGCAGAAGGAAAGAAATCATAAAAATCAGATCAGAAATAAATGAAAAAGAAATGAAGGAAACGATAGCAAAGATCAATAAAACTAAAAGCTGGTTCTTTGAGAAGATAAACAAAATAGATAAACCACTAGCTAGACTCATCAAGAAAAAAAGGGAGAAGACTCAAATCAATAGAATTAGAAATGAGAAAGGAGAAATAACAACTGACACTGCAGAAATAAAAAAAATCATGAGAGATTACTACAAGCAACTCTATGCCAATAAAATGGACAATCTGGAAGAAATGGACAAATTCTTAGAAATGCACAACCTGCCAAGACTGAATCAGGAAGAAATAGAAAATATGAACAGACCAATCACAAGCACTGAAATTGAAAGTGTGATTAAAAATCTTCCAACAAACAAAAGCCCAGGACCAGATGGCTTCACAGGTGAATTCTATCAAACGTTTAGAGAAGAGCTAACACCTATCCTTCTCGAACTCTTCCAAAATATAGCAGAGGGAGGAACACTCCCAAATTCCTTCTACGAGGCCACCATCACCTTGATACCAAAACCAGACAAGGATGTCACAAAGAAAGAAAACTACAGGCCAATATCACTGATGAACATAGATGCAAAAATCCTCAACAAAATACTAGCAAACAGAATCCAACAGCACATTAAAAGGATCATACACCATGATCAAGTGGGGTGTATTCCAGGAATGCAAGGATTCTTCAATATACGCAAATCTATCAATGTGATAAACCATATTAACAAATTGAAGGAGAAAAACCATATGATCATCTCAATAGATGCAGAGAAAGCTTTTGACAAAATTCAACACCCATTTATGATAAAAACCCTCCAGAAAGTGGGCATAGAGGGAACTTTCCTCAACATAATAAAGGCCATATATGACAAGCCCACAGCAAACATCATCCTCAATGGTGAAAAACTGAAAGCATTTCCACTAAGATCAGGAACAAGACAAGGTTGCCCACTCTCACCACTCTTATTCAACATAGTTTTGGAAGTTTTAGCCACAGCAATCAGAGAAGAAAAGGAAATAAAAGGAATCCACATCGGAAAAGAAGAAGTAAAGCTGTCACTGTTTGCAGATGACATGATACTATACATAGAGAATCCTAAAGATGCTACCAGAAAACTACTAGAGCTAATCAATGAATTTGGTAAAGTAGCAGGATACAAAATTAATGCACAGAAATCTCTGGCATTCCTATACACTAATGATGAAAAATCTGAAAGTGAAATCAAGAAAACACTCCCATTTACCATTGCAACAAAACGAATAAAATATCTAGGAATAAACCTACCTAAGGATACGAAAGACCTGTATGCAGAAAATTATAAGACACTGATGAAAGAAATTAAAGATGATACAAATAGATGGAGAGATATACCATGTTCTTGGATGGGAAGAATCAACATTGTGAAAATGACTCTACTACCCAAAGCAATCTACAGATTCAATGCAATCCCTATTAAACTACCACTGGCATTTTTCACAGAACTAGAACAAAAAATTTCGCAATTTGTATGGAAACACAAAAGACCCCGAATAGCCAAAGCAATTTTGAGAACGAAAAAAGGAGCTGGAGGAATCAGGCTCCCTGACTTCAGACTATACTACAAAGCAACAGTAATCAAGACAGTATGGTACTGGCACAAAAACAGAAAGATAGATCAGTGGAACAGGATAGAAAGCCCAGAGATAAACCCATGCACATATGGACACCTTATCTTTGATAAAGGAGGCAGGAATGTACAGTGGAGAAAGGACAGCCTCTTCAATAAATGGTGCTGGGAAAACTGGACAGGTACATGTAAAAGTATGAGATTAGATCACTCCCTAACACCATACACAAAAATAAGCTCAAAATGGATTAAAGACCTAAATGTAAGGCCAGAAACTATCAAACTCTTAGAGGAAAACATAGGAAGAACACTCTATGACATAAATCACAGCAAGATCCTTTCTGACCCACCTCCTAGAGTAATGGAAATAAAAACAAAAATAAACAAATGGGACCTAATGAAACTTCAAAGCTTTTGCACAGCAAAGGAAACCATAATCAAGACCAAAAGACAACCCTCAGAATGGGAGAAAACATTTGCAAATGAAGCAACTGACAAAGGATTAATCTCCAAAATTTACAAGCAGCTCATGCAGCTCAATAACAAAAAAACAAACAACCCCATCCAAAAATGGGCAGAAGACCTAAACAGACATTTCTCCAAAGAAGATATACAGAATGCCAACAAACACATGAAGGAATGCTCAACCTCATTAATCATTAGAGAAATGCAAATCAAAACTACAATGAGATATCATCTCACACCAGTCAGAATGGCCATCATCAAAAAATCTAGAAACAATAAATGCTGGAGAGGGTGTGGAGAAAAGGGGACACTCTTGCACTGCTGGTGGGAATGTGAATTGGTTCAGCCACTATGGAGAACAGTATGGAAGTTCCTTAAAAAACTACAAATAGAATTACCATATGACCCAGCAATCCCACTACTGGGCATATACCCTGAGAAAACCAAAATTCAAAAGGAGTCATGTACCAAAATGTTCATTGCAGCTCTATTTACAATAGCCCGGAGATGGAAAGAACCTAAGCGCCCATCATCGGACGAATGGATAAAGAAGATGTGGCACATATACACAATGGAATATTACTCAGCCTTAAAAAGAAATGAAATTGAGATATTTGTAATGAGATGGATAGACCTAGAGTCTGTCATACAGAGTGAAGTAAGTCAGAAAGACAAAGACAGATACCGTATGCTAACACATATATATGGAATTTGAGGGGAAAAAATGTCATGAAGAACCTAGGGATAAGACAGGAATGGAGGCGCAGACCTACTGGAGAGCGGACTTGGGGATATGGGGAGGGGGAAGGGTGAGTTTTGACAGGGCGAGAGAGAGTCATGGACATATACACACTAACAAACGTGGTGGGGTGGATAGCTGGGGGGAAGCAGCCGCAAGGCACAGGGATATTAGCTCGGGGCTTTGGGACAGCCTGGAGGGGTGGGAGGGGGAGAGTGGGAGGGAGGGAGATGCAGGAGGGAAGACACATGGGAGCACATGTATATGTATAGCTGATTCACTTTGTTATAAATCAGAAACTAACACACCATTGTAAAGCAATTATACCCCAATAAAGATGTTAAAAAAAAAAAAAAATACTAGCTTCAAAAAATAAATTGGAAAGTATTTTCTCCTCATCTATTTTCTGGAAGAGATTCTATAAAATTGGTATTAATTCTTCTTTAAGTATTTGGTAGAATTCTCCCATGAAGCCATCTAGACCTAGATATTTCTTTTTTTGGAGTTTTAAAATTATGAATTCAGTTTTCTTAGTAGTTACAGGGCTATTCAGTGAAATTCTACTTCATATTGGGTAAATACTGGTAGTTTGTCCTTTTCAAAGAATTGGTTCATTCTGCTTAAGTTGTCAAATTTATGTGTGTAGAGTTGTTCATAATATTCCCTTATTATCTTTTTGAAGTCTGTAGGATCTTCAATGATATTGCCTGTTGCATTCCTCATGTTGGTAATTTGTGATTTCTCTCTCTCTCTCTCTCTTTTAATATGACAGTCTTACTAGAGGTCTGTCAATTTTATTGATCTTTCCAAAATACTTTTTGTTTCATTGACTTTGTCTATTATTTTTCTCTTTTCAGTGTTAATGACTTCTCTTATCTGCGTTATTTGCTCTCTTCTTGTTTACAGTTTATTTTGCTTTCCTTTTTCTAGATTCGTGAGGTGGGGGCTTAGACTATTGATTGAGCTTTTTCCTCTTTTCTAATGTATGCATTTTAGTGGTATGAATTTCCCTCTCAGACTGCTTTAGCTGCATCTCATAATTTTTTCTATGTTGTATTTACAGTTTTCATACAGCTCAATATACTTTTAAAATTAGCTTTGAGACTTCCTTTATTGCTTAGAAGAGTGCTGTTTAGTTTCCATCTGTTTGGTGATGTTCCTGCTCTCTTTCTGTTGTTGATTTCTATTTTGATTCCAGTGTTGTTGGAGAATACATTGTATGATTTCAATTCTCTTAAATTATGTTTAAGAGAATTGAAATCATATTCTGTTAACTTTGTCTTATGGCTTAAGATACGGTCTATCTTGGTATATGTTCTATGGGCACTTGAAAAAAATATGTTTTCTGCTGTTGTTGGGTGGAATGCTCTATAAATGTAGATTTACATCACTTTACCCTCTCCCATTTATAGTATAATTGTCTTAAATATTTTATTTACATACATGCAGAACCACATCAGTGTTATAATTTTTGCTTCAACCATAAAACAATTTAGAAAACTCAAGAAAAAAAGGAAAACCTACCCATGTCTACCCATGCTTATCATGTTCTTTCTTCTTTCCTGATCTTCCAAGGTTCCTTCTTTTATCATTTCCTTTCTGTTTAGAGAACTTCCTTTAGCCATTCTCTTAGGTGGCTGCTGCTGACAAATTCTCTTAGTTTTCTCTCATGTGAGAATGTCTTGATTTCCTTTTTATTCCTGAAGGATAGCTTTCCTTGCTGTAGGATTCTGGGTTGCACTTCTTTTCTTTCAGCACTTCAAAAATATTATGCCACTTCCTTCTGGCCTCCATGGTTTCTGATGAGAAATTTGCTGTTATTCAAATGATTTTACCCTATAGATAAAGTGTCATTTATTTTTTCTGGCTGCTTTCAAGAATTTTTGTCTTTAGTTTTCAAAAATTTAATTATGATGTGTTTGCATCATAATTGCTTTAAGTTTATCCTGTTTGGGATTCACTCAGCTTCTTGAATTTTTAGGTTGATATCTTTTGTTAAATTTGGAAAGTTTTTAGTCGTTACTTCTCCTAGTACTTTTCAGCCCTGTCCTCTTTCTCCTTTCCTTCTGGCACTCCAATGACATGAATGTTAGATCTTTTGTTATAGTCCCACAGGTCCCTGAAGCTCCATTCATTTTTAGTTTAAATCATTTTCTCTGTTGTCTGTAATGGGTAATTTCTATTTTCTATCTCCCAGTTCACTGATTCTTTCCTCTGTCCCCTCCATTCTTCACTGAGCCCATCACTGAGCCTTTTATTTGGATTATTATATTTTTCTGTTCAAAAATTTCCATTTGGTTATTCTTTATATCTTTGATTTCTTTACTGAGACTTCTAATTTTTTATTTGTTTCAAGTGTGTTTTTAATTGCTCATTGAGGCATTTTTATCATGGCTACTTTAAAATATTGGTCAGATAAGTCTAACATCTCTTTCATCTTAATTTTGACATTTATTAGTCCCCTTTTTTCATTCAGTATGAGATCATCCTGGCTCTTAGTGTAACAAGTGGTTTTCAACTGAAACCTGGGTATTTTCACATTATGAGATTCTGGATCTTATTTAAACCTTCTGTTTCTCTGTCTGCTACTGCCACGTGGAAACAGAAGTCCAGGTTCCCCACTCAGCCTTTGTCGACACCTGATATGGGTGGGGGGAGGGGGGAGGAGCTCCTTGTTACTGGTGGTTGGGGTTGAGATTTACACATCCCCACACAGTCTTCATCAACACCATGGTGGGTATGGCCTTGTTACCAGCAGGCAATGGTGAATGTGCTGACTCTCCAGTAGACGTCTTCTAGCAGGGGAGGGGAAGGGCATCTCAGTACTCCTGGGTGGGGGTGGAAGTGCAGGCTCCCACGTCATCTCCACTGACATTGCATGTGGTGGTGGTTGGGGGATGGGGTGTTTGTTACCAGCTGGTGGGATGAAAGTCCCAGCTTCCTACTCCGTCTTCTCTGGCTCAACCCCAGCAGGTGTGCTGGGACACCTTGTTACAGTCTTGCAAAGGTGGAAGTCTAGGTTCCCCACTCGGCCTCTGCTGGCATGAGTGAGTGTGGGCCCACAGTGGTTTTTTTTGTGTGTATGTGTGGTATTTGGAGTAGAGCAGTTATTATTATTTTTTTTATAAATCTATTTATTTTATTTATTTATTTTTGGCTGCATTGGGTCCTCGTTGTTGCGTGCAGGCTTTCTCTAGTAGCGGCAAGTGGGGGCTATTCTTCATTGTGGTGCACGGGCTTTTCATTGTGGTGGCATCTCTTGTCGTGGAGCACGGGCTCTAGGCACGTGGACTTCAGTAGTTTTGGCACACGGGCTCTAGAGTGCAGGCTCGGTAGTTGTGGTGCACAGGCTTAGTTGTTCTGCGGCATGTGGGATCTTCCAGAACCAGGGTTAGAATCCGTGTCCCCTGCATTGGCAGGTGGATTCTTAACCACTGCGCCACCAGGGAAGCCCATGGAGTAGAGCAGTTATTGTCTAAAAGTTTTCTTTTAGAAAGAGCAGGCTTCTGTTGTTGTTTTTGTTATTATTATTGCTGTTGTTGTTTTGGTCTGTGGGCATTGGTGTTTCCAGTTTGTCAGCCTCTTCATCTCCAAGAATATATAAGATAACCCAGAGAACTCACCATTGTGTGTCATTCCTTGGGTCCTGAGGTCCCTAGCAAGTCTGTCTTCTCTCCACCTTTTGGAGTCTGCTTATGTTTGTTTTATACATAATGCCCAGGGTTTTCAGTTGTACTTAATGTGAAGAATAGAGAGAAGCTCATCTATATTTACTCTATCTTCCCAGAAGCAAAAATCCCCCTATTATACTTTTTAGCAACTTGACATTTAATTCACATGCCATACAACTCAGCCATTTCAAGTATACAGCTCAGTGGTTTAAAATACATATAGTTGTGCGATCATTAGTACGACTAATTTTAGAACATTTTTGTTGCCTCTAAAAGACACCATGTACCCTTAGCCATTAACTCCCATTCCCTTCCCCACGCCCCACTCTTCTAGCTCTGGTAACCACTAATCTGCTTTATGTCTCTGTAGGTTTGCCTAGGCTGGGCATTTCATTTAAATGAAACCGTACAATATATAGCTCTATGGGACTTGCTTCTTTTGCTTAGCATAATACTCTCATGGTTTATGTCATAGCACGTACCAATACTTATTACTTTTTCTTTATACCAGTATGTTACAAGGGAATTAGAAGAGGAGAAAATGATAGACCAATCTGTCTCACAGATATAGATGCAAAACTCATTACATAAATATTAACAAACGGAATCTAGTAAATATATAATCACCAGTGGAATTTATTACCGAAACACAGGCTAGATAGAATCAGTGTATTTCATGTGATTAACAGATTTAAAAAAAAAAGAGAAAATCTTTTTATGTTCCCTGAAAGATGAAGGGAAAAAATACTTATTTTTTATTGCTGAGTAATATTCCATTGTATGGATATATCACATTTTATATATCTATTCATCAGTTGATGGACGTTTGGTTTGTTTATACCTTTTGATTTGTGTGAATAATGCCACTATAAACATTTCTATGGGAGTTTTTTTTGCTGTTGTTTTGGATATATGCTTTCATTTCTCTTGCATATTTACCTAGGAGTGGAATTGTTGGACCATACAGTTAATCACTGAATGAATTGTCAGATTGTTTTCCAAAGTGGATGCACCTTTTTACATTCCCACCAGCAATGCGTGAAGGTTGCAATTTCTCCACATCCTTGCTAATACTTGTTATTACCTGTTTTTTTTTTTTGTTGTTGTTGTTTTTTGTTTGTTTTTTTATTATAGCCCTCTTAATGGATGTAAAGTTGTATCACATAGTGGTTTTGATTTGCATTTCCCTGATGACTAATGATGTTGAGTATCTTTCCGGTGTTTATTGGCCATTTGTATATCTTCTTTTTTGGGGGGAGGCGGATAATTGCTTTACAATGTTGTGTTAGTTTCTGCTGTACAGCGAAGTGGAGTTCCCTGTGCTATACAGCAGGTTCTCATTAGTTATCTCTTTTATACATATTAGTGTATATATGTCAATCTCAATCTCCCAATTCATCCCACCCCCCCAACCCCCCTTGGTGTCCATACCTTTGCTCTCTATGTCTGTGTCTCTATTTCTGCCTTGCAAACATGTTCATCTGTACCATTTTTCTAGAGTCCACGTATGTATTAATATACAATATTTGTTTTTCTCTTTCTGACTTACTTCTCTCTGTATGATAGTCTCTAGGTTCATCCACATCTCTACAAATGACCCAATATCATTCCTTTTTATGGCTGAGTAATATTCCATTGCATATATGTACCAAATCTTTTTTATCTGTTCATCTGTTGATGGGCATTTAGGCTGCTTCCATGACCTGGATATTGTAAATAGTGCTGCAATGAACATTGGGGTGCATGTGTCTTTTTGAATTATGGTTTTCTCTGGGTTTATGCCCAATAGTGGGATTGCTGGGTCATATGGTAATTCTATTTTCAGTTTTTTAAGGAACCTCTATACTGTTATCCATAGTGGCTGTTTCAATTTACATTCCCACCAACAGTGCAAGAGGGCTCCCTTTTCTCCACACCCTCTCCAGTATTTATTGTTTGTAGATTTTTTGATGATGGCCTTTCTGACTGGTATGAGGAGATACCTCATTGTAGTTTTGATTTGCATTTCTCTAATAATTAGCGATGTTGAGCATCTTTTCATGTGCCTCTTGTATATCTTCTTTGGGGAACTATCCACATTCTTTACCGATTTTTAAACTGGATTGTGTTTTTGTTATTGAGTTGTAATAGCTCTTTATATATTCTAGATACAAGTCCCTTATTAGATATATGATTTGCAAAGATTTTCTTCTGTGGGCATCTTTGTACTTTCTTGATGGTGTCCTTTGAAGCACAAAAGTTTTAAATTTTGATAATGTCCAATTTATCTATTTTGCTCTTTTTAAAATAAATTTATTTATTTATTTTTGGCTGCATTAGGTCTTCATTGCTGCGTGCGGGCTTTCCCTAGTTGCTGTGAGTGGGGGCTACTCTTCGTTGCAGTGTGTGGGCCTCTCATTGTGGTGGCCTCTCCTGGAGCACAGGCTCCAGGCGCACAGGCTTCAGCAGTTGCGGCACATGGGCTCTAGAGTGCAAGCTAAGTAGTTGTGGCACATGGGCTCAGCTGCTCCATGGCATGTGGGATCTCCTGGACCAGGGCTCAAACCCTTGTCCCCTGCACTGGCAGCTGGACTCTCAACCACTGTGCTACCAGGGAAGCTCTCTTTTTTTTTTTTTTTTTTGTGCTGTATAAGAAACCATTGTCTAAGCCAAGGTCATGAAGATTTACGCCTGTATTTTATTCTAAGAGTTTTATAGTTTCAGCTCTTTCATTTAGGTATTTGATTTATTTTGAGTTAACATGGTATGAGGTAGTAATCTGACTTCATCCATTATAGATATCCAGTTGTTTCTGTACCATTTGTTGAAAAGAATGTTCTTTCTCATTGAATTGTCACCCTTGTTGAAACTCAATTGACTATAAATTTGAGGGTCTGTCTCTGGACTGCCAATTTTATTCCACTAATCTATATGTTCCTTATTATATTTTGAGCTCCTTTAAAAGATGCCTATTCACTTTCATATTCCTGGCATATGTTAGGGTCTGTAGGTAAATCTAAGTACTGTCTGTTGAACTGAATAGAAAGCAGGAGTGTTTGCCTGGCATCTGGTGACAGATGAGAGGCAGAAGGATGAGGCTGCCCCAGCTGAGCATGCCTGGCAAGTATGGGTCAGTCTGAGAAGTTAGCCAGACTTCCTCAGGTCGAGAGAGGGCCTGGCAAGGGACAAGAGGGCTGTGTGGGCTGTTCTCTTCCTGTGTAAGTGATGTTTGCGAGAGACAGAAACAGACATGAGGGTTAACCTGTGAGAGGATGGAGAGACGTGTGTATGGGTATGCTTGAATGGAGAGTGTGTGCAGGGGATATTATTCCCTATCCCCAGAGAGAGCCAAGAGGCATGATAACTGTCTCTCCTACAGTGATTTCTGCTTGCTGTTGCTAAACAGTTATTGTGAACATTTGTGGGACAGATACAACAGCTAAGCCTTGGCTGGACACACACACACACACACACAGCGCCTCCCTACACAGGTGCAGGCCCCTTTGCTGGGAAGCGCTTATAGTATAAGGATACTTGGCATCTTTCTCTGTGGCATCCCTGGGTTTCTCTTAGGCTTTCACACGTTGTCCATTCTCTGCTCTGCTGTGGGGGTAGAGCAGTGGGGTCTTGTGAAAACCCCTCCCTGAGACGCAGCTTCATCATCTTTATCATAGAGATGTGAAATGCTTGCCCCCAACTTTTTAACCCATGGGCTTTTAGAAAACTTTGACATCCAGTGTCAATGGGAGAACAAGAAGGATAGATGAGGGGGATTGCTAGGGAAGGAGGGCTGAGACCAAGCAGAAGGAGAAGAATGGGAGCAATCATGTGTAAGGAGCTTCCAGTGCCCCCCAAATTGGGCCCAAGGTCTTGTTATTATTTCTGGTGGAGGCCCAGATAGCCTTCTTGCAACGCAATAATATCAAAAGGCTCATGAGTAAGCAATTGTAATGGTTTTCATTGATCAGGCCTTTAAGCTCACTCATTGCCTTTCAGGAAGTTCAAGTTAGGGTTGGGAATAGGTTCAGGCAGAAGGAGAGAAGGCTGGGAAGTGAACTCAGAAGTCAGTGCATTCCGAGTGGAAAGCGGGCATGACCTGGGCATGGGGGGCTGTGTGGACATGAAGCCAGTCTTCCTTCTGCAGGATTCAGATATGCCAGTTAATTTCATCCCCTCTGGGCTGTAGAGATGGGCTTCAGGCCTGGAGTCTCAGAGTCCCAGAGGCTGGAATGGATCAGAGGAACGTGAATTTACCATCTCCTGCCTCCTTGGGGAGGTTGGGAGGTTTTCAGCCCAGTTTCTTCCGCCCACCCAGGCTGCAACGCTGAGGCTTTTACAACTTTCTTCCAATTAACAACACTCAGCTGTGAAGATGTTTAAACCACAGATTCCTTCTCCACCTCCCTGTTTTCCTGTGGGCATGTGGTTTCTGGGCCACAGGGCCTAGTGATGCCATCTTGCATGTCTCCAGGGCTCTCTGCCTTTCACTGCCCCTGCATGGAGCATGTCCTCCCAGGCCTCATGGCAAACTTGCATGCCTAGGCACAGAGAAGCAGGTCACTGTTCTACAGAGCAAACTGGTAAGGCCATTAGGACCAGAACTCAGGGGTCTGGATGCCCAGTTTCTACTTTTTCCAGTACATCTCATTTCCTAAACAGAATAAGTGCTCAAGTAATCCCTGCCCATTTTATCTCACTATTCTCCTTCACCTCCCTCCTCATCCATGGGGTCTAGCGGAGATTTCTAAGAATGGTGGGTGGACTGCTGGAGAGAGCCCCATTTGTAAACATTTCCTTAGGACTTGGAATTCTGCTGGGAAGGACTCCTGCTGGCAAAATCTGGGACAATCTGAACATTGAAAAGAATAATGAGGGCTTCCCTGGTGGCGCAGTGGTTGAGAGGCCGCCTGCCGATGCAGGGGACACGGGTTCGTGCCCTGGTCCGGGAAGATCCCACATGCCACGGAGCGGCTGCGCCTGTGAGCCATGGCCGCTGGGCCTGCGCGTCCGGAGCCTGTGCTCCGCAACGGGAGAGGCCACGACAGTGAGAGGCCCGTGTACCACAAAAAAAAAAACAAAAAAAAAAGAATAATGAGTACTACTGATTGTAAAACATTGAACAAATAGATATCCATCAGACCATGGTAGATAGATAGATAAGCAAGTAAATAACTAAATAAATAACTGTCTGAGTTGAGAAATAGAAACTCATTTACCAACATTGAAGGTGACTACTGAACCAATTCTTTATTCAGGAAATTCATAATTAAAAAGAAGGAACTAAGCATTTACCAGACTTTTTAGGAGGAATTGTTCTTAATTCCTGCTGATGAGGGAAAACTCTTCTTTGTGAATAACATGAACCAGTGAATATGAAAAGAATGATATAATTTTTAAAAACCATCATTTTTCAATATTTAAAGGAATAATTGACTCAGGCCAAGAGCATCGGTAAATGTTAAATGCATCAGGTGACAGAGTTGAAGAACGAGGTATTCCAGGGGCTCAAGGTATTGTCCTGCAGATTACTTGCTGACTGTAAAAAGGGAAAATAAACCTTTTCAATGGATTTGCAGGGGCCACCTTAACCAAATGATGAAAATTAGTGGGACAGCTTGGCAGTATATGCCTTCTGATGTGATGAAACATGACGTTGATAGCATCCCCTATGAAGCTGTATTAATTATCTATTGATTTATATATTAGTCTGCCCAGAGTGCCATAGCAAAATACCATAGACCAGGTGGCTTAAGCAACAGATATTTATTTCTCACAGTTTTGGCTGCTGAAGTCCAAGATCAAGGTGCCGGCTGATTCAGTTTCTGCTGAGAGCTCTCTTCCTGACTTGGAGACGGTCAACTTCTTGCTGTGTCCTCATGTGGTGTGGAGAGAAAGATCTCTCCTGTTCCTCTTCTTACAAGGCCACAGTCCTATTGGATTGGGGCCCTGCTTATGAACTTATTTAATCTTAATTACTCCCTAAAGATCCTATCTCCAGATACAGTCACATTAGGGGTTAGGGCTTTAATATATGAATTTGGGGCAGGGGGACACAATCTAGTCCATGGCAGTGCATAACAAAATATCCCCAGACCTAGTAGCCTAAAACAACAAATGTTTATCATCTCACCGTTTCTGTGGGTCAGGAATGCAGGCATAGCTTAGCTGGCTCAAGGCCTCTCATGAGGTTGCAGTCAAGCTGTCACCTGGGGCTGTGGTCTCACCTGAAGGCTTAATGGGGTGGGGGGAGACCTGCTTCCAAGCTCACTCACGCGGTTGTTGGCAGGCCTCAGACCCTAGCCACATGGACCCCTCCACAGGGTGCCCCATGGCATGGCACCTGGCTTTCCCCAGGATGGGGGATCCGAGAGAGAGAGCAGCCATGACAGAAGCCACAGTTTTTCATAATCTAATCTCAGAAGTGACATCTCATTATTTCTGCCATGTTCTATTTATTAGAAGTGAGTCACAAAGTCCAGCCCATGCTCGAGGAGAGAGGACTACACAGGGTGTGAATGCCAGGAGGCAGGGATCAATGGGGGCCATCTCAGAAGCTTCGACCACTAACGGTTTCTTACCTGAAATCTTTAACTTGAATCTAATCAAGCTGAGGATCTAATGTGTAGTTTACAGGAAACACAGGGAATCAAGTGACCAGTTGAATAGCACCGTGAGGAAATAACCAGGCGAGCTCGAAGAGTGGGACATTTTGCAAGATCATCAGCTCAATCACTTCAAAAAGTTGATGTCGTGGCAAAAAGAGGGCTGGTGTAGCGGCGAGGGGGCTGCTATTTTAGATAGAAGACTAAACAGACATAACAACTAAATGCCGCGTTTGACCTTTGGAGTCTGCTGTGAAAATACAGCTATAAAAGACATTTCTGGGACAACTGGAAATTTGAATATGGGCTGGATATTAAATAATATTAGGAAGTTATTAATCTTTCTTAGGTGTGATAATGACATCTTGGTTACGGAGGAGAACGTCCTTTTTAAGAGATACAGGCTGAAGCATTTAGGAGTGTGCCGTCTTGATGTCTGCAGCTTGCACTCAAACCGTCGAGAAAAACACAGAGATAAAGCAAAACTGACTAACTGTTAACTGGAAAATGTAGATTTTGGTGTATGGGCTATTATTATCTTGTTCTTTGAGATTTGCTATACGGATGAAATCTTTTTGTAGTAAAAAGTTGAGAGGAAAGGTATTCAGTCTTCTGAATGCACGTATTCAACCCACAGAGATGAGCCCCATTACATTCCTCAGGCCTCGTGAAAAATGTCTCCGTTTTTCTCATCTAGACATTTTGAGTTTGCCTGGTTCCTGTCCTATCTTGTTACGGAAGAAATTTAAGGTAACTTCTCGCCCCACCTCCAGCCCTCGCCTGGCTTCCTGGAGGAAGGAAGCAGAGGATCTGGGCCAGAGCTGGCTCTGCCTGGGTATCTGGTCACTCGGGGGCAGATGGCTGGGAGCAAACTCAGGCAGACCCGGACTGGATTCTTGGGCAAGATTCTTTTTTTTTTTTTTTTTTTTTTGCGGTATGCGGTCCTTCCACTGCTGTGGCCTCTCCCGTTGCGGAGCACAGGGTCCGGACGCGCAGGCTCAGTGGCCATGGCTCATGGGCCCAGCTGCTCCGCGGCATGTGGGATCTTGCCGGACCGGGGCACGAACCCATGTCCCCTGCATCGGCAGGCGGACTCTCAACCACTGCGCCACCAGGGAAGCCCTGGGCAAGCTTCTTAACTGCTCTGAGCCTCCCTTGCCTGAGTTGTCTGAGAGGAGAATAACCTGTCCCAGGGTTGAGAGAGGGGTTAGAAGCAGGACATAGCAGGGAGCTCAGGGAAGGCTGGTTGAGAAGCAGATGAAAAAGATCCAGGAGCGTGAGGTTTCCAGGTCCCGGCATCCCGAATGCTCTCGATGAGATGTCAGGCAGGGCAGAAACTCTCTGAGGCCCCTGAAGAGCACAGGAGGGAGGGGGCCAGAGAGCGTGTTTTAGGGATACTGTAAGTGTGGGGAATGAGGGGTATTCAATAAGCAGGTGCCCTAGGGCTCTGGGCCCTGGGCCCTTATGTACGTATGACCCATAAGCAGACCCTGGGCCCAGGAAATAGCTCTTCTTTTCCCCTTGCTCACCAGCACCTTTCCTTGGGATCCATCACTTGGAAAACATTTGCACGGCCTTTTCCACCCGGCATAGCTTGGTGTCACAGTGGACATCCGTCTCCCGTTCATCATGCATCTGCCCCTCTCTTTCTGACCAGTCCAGCTCCCGTAGGAATGGGGCTTGGCTGGGTTACCAACATCACCTGCCTGCCCACCACTGTCTCAGGAACAAAGTCTCTCTTTTGTCCCAGGAAGCTCGATGGCCAGGGAGATTATCTGCAGAAGGAGGGAGCAGGCGAGATGCACCAATACAGTCATCAGTTCAAAACCCCCAGAAGTGAATTTGCTCCCCTCCACCCCAGAAGTCTCCTGGAGACCCCAGCCAGGGGCGGCCACTGGTCTGACGAAGACCCCCGAGAGGCTGCTGAATGAGGCTGTCAGGTTCCTTAGCTTTGCCCATGATCGAGAAATCTGTAGGTTGCAGAGTCACAGATGAATGGAGCCTGGGCTTGTGTGCGGCTGACAGGCGGGGGAGAGGAGGGGAGGGGGGGAGGCGAGTGGCTCCTTGGTCAAGGGGAAGCACCGGATCCACAAGGAAGCAGTGAGGAGGCTGGCGAGCCCTCAGAGGGAGTAAGTGGTCTCAGGGCCCCTCTGAATGGTGTGGTCAGGACGGGAAGGCCAGGAGCCCCTCCTGAGCAGGCGGAGCCCTGACCGCTGGTGACCTGAGAAGGCTCAAAACCCCATCCTTTACCTGTTATTCCTCTGGTTAAGCATTGCCTTCAAAACAGAAAATATCCTTAAAAGAGTAAGGAAGGAAGTCACCGAAGCAGCCCCTCGATAGACTATATCCACAGACACAGTCAGCCCTCAGCATCCACGGGTTTCCCATGAGGCTGCGGTAGAAATTGGGAGCCAGTGTTTTGTTCTGCGACTGCCTGAGGCTGAGGCCAGGTGGGGAGAGGGTGCCCGATGGGGAGGGGGGAAGGGAGCAGGCAGCAGAGGGCTGGGGTGCCCAGGGGCCACCTGTGTCATTTTACCTCTGTGCTGAGGGCTGACGGGGCCAAGTTGGTGTGGAGAAGACAACCTTCGCCATGGACAGGCTAAGGAAGCACCGGGCTAGAAGTCAGAGGACTGGTCTCTAGGCCGGCCTCCTTCACCAGGGGTCTGGGGCGGTCACTTCTCCTCTGATTTGAGTTCTCATCTGTCCAATGGTGGTAGGACCCACCATCACAGAGGTTCTCAACCTTTGGGATGCCTGGCCAACCCTAGACTCACCCAACCCCATCTATAGGGGCGGAGCCTGGGCATCTCCTTACCCAAACATCTCCTAGGTGATTCTGCCCACAGACAGGGCAGCTGAGGCTCAGGAAGGCAGCAGGGGATGGCGAACGAGGAGGGAATCCAGGGAGACAGAAGCTTCTTCAAAGCTCTGAAATCCCAGGACTTCTTTAGTGAAAGCTTTCGAGTTCAGAAGGCGACCTGAGGACATTCAGACCTCCTGCTTACGGGTTAGACGGGATAGATGATGTTGCCAGGCCCACGGCATTTAGTCTGAACTCAGTCACTGTGCATTTTCCCCGCTCTCACTTCAGCGCATCCCTACTTGAGCGGCTGGAGCAGAAGAAACCACCTGAGAACTGAGAAATACGGCAAAACATTGTGAAATATATTCCAGGAAGTGCGGGGGCCGTGGTGGGGGAAGGAATTCACAAAAATCCCCATGAGGTCTCTAGGCTTCTTTTCTTTGAGGCCAGTGACAGAACTGGTTTGCCGGATCTGGAGTAAAGAGGCCTTTGATGGGGTGACCCCCGACCCCACCCCCAGCATCAGAGAAGACTTCAGAATGACACTGAAGGTCTCAAGGGCCACCTTGGTTTCAAGGCTCCACCTCTCACTGGAGGAACAAGGGCCACCCAGAGAAGGACAGGACTTCCAGCTTCCCCCGAACTTGAAAGGACAAAGCAAGGAGGCAGCTCTCCAGCGGGGTTCCTGGCCAGGGCCATCCCACTGCTGTCTGGAGGACAGCCAATCAATCTGAGGCCTTGCTCCACTCGCTTTAGGGTGTGGGGTCTTGATGCTTCTTTTTTGTCAGCTTTGGGCCCTAATTTCCTACTCTGAGGTCGCAGCAAGAGTCCCACTCAATGCTCTTTAGACTTGAGCCCAAATATCTGAGACCGCTGGCTCCGCACAGCACAGGCATGGCCCGGCTCAGGCTCTGCCTGGACTCAGCTCTCCCGCCCCTACCGAGCAACAAAGGGGTCCCTGATTTCCCACCCTCCTCGGATGAGCAGTGAGGCCTGGGTAGGTCAGAGATGTCTGAAAAGCCAGACGCTGCCAGTGTAGCCAGTGTGTCCATCAGCCCTGCTGCCCTGGCCTGGGCTCGTCCTCCTGCCCCAGCCTTCTGTGAGTTTTCTGCCAGGGCCACGCTCTGTTCTTGGCCTCCAAGACTTTCCTCCCATCCTCAATCACACACCCATTACTTTCCAGAGCTCCCCGCTGCCGTCCTTCTCCCTCAGCGGCTTCTCTTCCCCCCCAGACCTGAGCTCCCTCTGGCAAGCTGTCCCATCCAGTTGAACCCAGGCTTGGTCAAGCTATTTCCCTGAGGGACCAAGGTGTGGGTGTGGAGAGGCTGCTTTGTACAGCTGAGGCTCCTTGCTGTGGAGCACATACCCAGCCCGTCTGGATGACGGTCCTTTGTCTGATGTACCAGAGGCTGGCGACCAGCCTGGCTACGCCGGCACCAAGCTCAGCACGCTCTCTCTCACACAAACACACAGACGTACACAGAGGAGGCAATACGTGGGGATGGTGTAGACGGGGGGAGGTTTGTTTAGAAAGCAGTAAAGAGGGGATCTCTTTTTCTAAATTAATTAATTTATTTTTGGCTGCGTTGGGTCCTCGTTGCTGGGTGCGGGCTTTCTGTAGTTGCGGCGAGAGGGGGCTACTCTTCATTGCGGTGCGTGGGCTTCTCATTGCAGTGGCTTCTCTTGTTGCGGAGCACAGGCTCTAGGAGTGCGGGCTTCAGTAGTTGTGGCACGTGGGCTCAGTAGTTGTGGCTCGCGGGCTCTAGAGAGCTGGCTCAGTAGTTGTGGCACAGGGGCTTAGTTGCTCCGTGGCATGTGGGATCTTCCCGGACCAGGGCTCGAACCCATGTCCCCTGCATTGGCAGGTGGATTCTTAACACTGTGTCACCAGGGAAGTCCAAGAGGGGATTTCAATTTCCTTTGAAAATCGCAGCACAATTGTCCCATGGTGGCTTTTGCAGGAGCCATGAGATTCTGCTCTCGGAGCCAGAAACTCAGGACATCAGGAGTCAGGGGAGGTTGTCAAGAGGGTCGTGTGAGGAGCTTCAGGCATTAGTGAGGCTACCTAGAGGATGCAGGTGGTTGGAGGGAGGGCTGGAAGGCTCTGTGTGGGAGGGGTCAGGAAAAGTTGCAGTGGGGGCAGCGTGGGGAGGACTTGAGGGATGGCAAGATGATGGGGACATGCTCGCACACTGTCCCACAGGCCTGGACAAGGTGAGGCCAGCGAGGCACCTCGGCTATAGAATGTAAGAAGCATCACTCTCAGGTTTGTGCAAGTGGATCCTGATTTGCACAGGGTGTTGGCTGGGATTCGTACTTAGGGGGCACTATGGACTTAGGGTCTCGCAGTCCCCCAGTGGCCAGGTGATGCAGATGAGAGATGGAGGGACGATGGACAGACAACAGGCAGCAGAGCACAGCAAGTGTGCTTAGTAACAAGGTGGTGTCCTGTCCAGGAAGGTAAGGTTCAGGAACAGATAACTCTCCTCTATTTCTCTGGGAAGACTTCCTGGAGGAGGAGGTAAGGATGGTTTGGGGAACTATTTGATTTTTGGCAGAGGGGAGGGGGTGTTGCTTCTGTGTGTGTGTGTGTGTGTGTGTGTGTGTGTGTATGTGTGTGTGAGAGAGAGAGAGAGAGAGAGAGAGATACTCTGCCTGTGGACTACGGCATGTACCTGCTGCTGGAATGCATGGATATACAAGCCTGCAAGGTCAAGCTCAGCTGATGGGGGGTCGGTGCTCCTGGGAGCTGGTTTTCGGGAGATTCATGGCAGCATTTTGAGGAGCTTTCCCCACTCCCTTTTGCTTCATGCTCCTGCCTCAACAAATACCTGTTTGCTGGCTGATGTAATGGAACATTAAGTGTGGAGAACACCGAGAGCGTTAACTGAGTGTACAAGCAGGGGCCTGGCTCTGCTGCCAGTGAGATGTGTGGCCTTGGCAAATCTTGACCTTCTTTCTCTTGTGACAATAGCTTACATTTTTATAGCTCTCTAGGTGACAGGTAGTCTTTTATTTACTGCTCACCAACTCCTGAAGGGTAGCTGTGGATAAGCCCATTTTACAGATAGAGACACTGAGGTACAGAGGAATGGTCAATATTACAGTTTACTCCTGTATAAAATGAGAACGTGGGGCTGGGTGATCTCTAATGATTCCTTTCAGTGCCCAGATTTTATGATCCTGGGGAAATCTGCCACCAGAGTAGACTCCTAAATGGGCAATGTTCTTGTTTTACCTCATGTGTTAATGTCATCTCGTTGCCGTAACTAATGATCACAAGCTGAGTGGCTTAAAACAACACAGATTTATTCTCTTAGAGTTCCTGAGGCCACAAGTCCAAAACCAGCGTCACTGGGCTCAAGTCAAGCTGTCAGCTGAGCTGCATTCCTTCTGCAGAGGCTTCTGACGGGAAAATCCACCTCCCTGCCTTTTCTAGAGGAGAGGCTGCCATCATTCCCTGGCTCATTTTCTCCATCTTCAAAGCCAGCAATGGAGCATCTTCAGATCTCTCTCTGACCTCTGCTTTCATCGTCACACTCCTGCATTCCTCTTCTAAGGACGCTTGTTAACCCTGATAATAACCCTTTATTGGGTCCACCCAAATAATCCAAGATAATCTTCCCATCTCGAGAGCCTTATTTTAACCACATTTGCCAAGTCCCCTTTACCGTGTAGGGTAACAATTCACAGGGTCTGGGAGTGAGGATGTGGATTCCCTTGGGGGGGCATTATTCTGTCTACCACATAATCCTCTCCCCTCTTCTCCCCTTCCTTCTTCCCCCACGTGTGCTAAAACCAACATTAAAAGTGTATCTGGAAAAGGCAGTGGGCTGAGCAAACATCTGTCCACTGGTGAATGAAGCTTATTGTAAAGGTGGACTCTGAGAGAGAAGAAGTGGGTTTAAGTTACAAATCAAGGGCATGAATATAGATGTCAGAAAGCACTTATACAGAGGACTGTCTAACAGAATTGGGGCAGCCACAGCTGAAAGGCAAAGATTACAGCTTGGTGGTTAACGGCACTGACGGTCAAGCCAGACAGACTGGAGTTTGAAACCCAGCCCCTGCTACCTTTTAGCTGTGTGACCTTGGACTTCTGTGGGCCTCCTCTCTAAGATACCAATAAAACTATGAATTGCATCAGTTTTTTTGTGAGAATTATGAGGTAACATTAGGAAGTGCTGAGATTCTCATGACATCAGAAGGTATGGTCCTGCCCAGAGAGAGGGGTTGGAAGAGATGACCTTGGAGTAACTTGGGGGCTCCTTGAAGGTGGGGCTGAGTCTATATGTGTTGAGGCCCTGAGTATATATGCAACCAACTTTTGGCCCTCCTGTCTCTGGCTTCTGCAGACCAGCAGAGCAAATCTGTGGCCTGTGGAAGGGCCCTACAGGGATGTAGATAAATCACCTGCTTACCCTGTGGGCCTAAGGAGCTGGGTGGGGTCGCTGGCCTTGGGCCTCTGGAGGGGCCAGGACTCCTGAAGATGGAGAGCAGGGCAGGGCCCTTCCCCTCTCGGCAGTGGAAAAGCACCTGCCCCTTTGCCAGTGCACATGCTGGCCTCACTCTGTGTCAATATGCTTAATGGTTTGTGACGTGATTGATACAGAGAGCGAACTTGCTATAATCCATCTGTTGAGGACGAAGCTGTGGCAGAGCCAGACATTCAGGGGAAATCAGGACGTTGTGCCCTGCTTGTCGCTTGGGCCCTGGGCGAACAGGAGGGCCATTTCCGGCAAGTCACACTGTCTCCAGCCTGGAGCTGTCTCGGGAAGATGGAACCAAGGGAAGACCACACACCAGGAAGGGACTGAGGTGGCAGAGCTGGAGGCAAACATCTCAAAGTTAGAAACCTGGGAGCTGGAAGCCCTCACTTCTTCTGTGCCTGCACCCGATCTGTGCTTTTGCACCTTTAGTGGGCACAGGCGGTGCCTTGACCCGGTCCCTTCGTGTCCCTCTCATGATCTATGTGTGTGCTTCCCTGCTCAGGGATCGATCAGACAGCCTTCAGAGGATTGCTCCAGGGCTCCTGGAGCCACCTGACCAGTACGTGCCTGGGAGGTGCCAACCCCGGTCACCTTCACCCACCATTTCTGGGGGTACAAGAGCCCAGTACCTTTGCCGCAAGATGGGGAAAAAATGTCTGCAGTGTCAATGACACTGCAGAGCTTTCCACGGGACCAGGCAGAGGCTGAGACTTCACATGAAATCACACCCTTCCTTGGTTTCTTCCCCTTCTCTGTTCCAATGGGCCTGCTACCTGATCAGTTTCTCCAGCTAGCACCCCCCTCATAAATAAATAAATACCCTGCACAGGCTTCTTCTTCTCATGATCTGCTTCTAGCGAACCCAACCTCAGACAGCCCCTGAGCAAAGCCGGAAGAGGTCAACAGGAAGCTGCAGGCGGTCCGCACATTGTTTAGTTTTATATCAGGTGCGAAAGTGTGATCGCCCCGCCAGGACTGTCAGGTCCCGAGTATCCATACCAGTGGCTGGAGGTGGCGAAGCGGATCATCCCAAAGCACGTATGAGGTGTGTACTCACGTGCGTGGATGAGTACATCCAACTACTTAGGTCTGGCGCTGGAGGACCTGTAAGATCTCCCACCCCAGCCGCACTGCCTGCCTGCTCCTGCCGAAAGTGGATTTGCTTTCCTATGTCTTGGACAGATGTTAAAATGAACTCACATGCCCTGAGTACACGCAGTGTGATGCCTGGAATATGGTAGTCTGAGCCAGCTCGGGCTTCCCTAACTAAATATCATGGAGGGGCTGGCTTAAGCAACAGACATGTATTTCTCACAGCTCTGCAGTCTGGGAAGTCCAAGATCAAGGTGCTGGCAGGGTTCAGTTCCTGGTAACAGAGGTCTTCCTTGCCTTCTTGTTATGTGCTCACATGGCCTTTCCTTGGTGTATGTCTGGAGACAACAAGCTCTGGTCTCTCTTCCTCTTCTTATAATGACACTAATCCTATTACATCAGGGCACTACCCTTCTGATTCCATTTAACCTTAATGACATCCATAAAGGTCTTACCTGTACATACAGTCACATTAGGGTCTAAGGCTCCAACATGTGAATTTTAGGAGGACACAATACCGTGTATAGCAATGGGATAAAGCCTTTTTGTTTGAAGGGAACTTGAAAGTAATTTAGTTTGGCCTCTGAGTTCTGCTTGGAACCCTGCAGCGCCAGGGGCTCTGGCCTAGGGTTAAACCTGTGACCTGGATAATCCAGACAATCTACCACATATTGCTAACTGGGAATTCACTGTTAACGTAAAAAGATTCTCAGAACACACTGTTACTTTTTGCTGGCTTAGACTTCCTTGAGTGAGGAAGAAGAAACCTGTGTGCTTTCTTTCCAGAATACTTTCCCACTCCTGTTCAGAGGGTCAGTCCCTCATTTGTTCATTCACAGGGTAAGTACTTACCGAGCATCCGTCGTATGGACTTCTGTTGTTTTGGTCTCCCACGCACGTGACCAGGCCTGGCCAATCAGAGCGCTGCATCTCCAGGGAGATGTAATTAGTTCAAGGATGGACAGATGACCAATCTGGTCCAGCGAGAGTGAACTCAGGGTTTTTGTTTGACTGTTGGAGAAGAAACAGTCTAGCTTTCACCTGCTGGACATAAATTGGTGAGGATATAGGTCTGGAACTGTAGGCAAGCATGTTGCTAACCACAGGGAACTTGAGACAAAACTAACGTGGGTGAGAACAGACCGAAGAAACAGAGACCGGGTCCTGATGATGTTGTTTTAGGCCCCGAGTCCGGTTGTGCCTGAAGCCAGACCCTGGACTTTAAGACCTGCGAGTCGACACATTTCTTTTCATTGAAGATAGATGTGTTTCTTTTGTTACTTTTTTTTTTTTTTTTTTTTTTTTTTGCGGTACGCGAGCCTCTCACCGCTGCGGCCCCTCCCGTTGCGGAGCACAGGCTCCGGACGCGCAGGCTCAGCGGCCATGGCTCACGGGCCCCCAGCCACTCTGCGGCATGTGGGATCCTCCCGGACCGGGGCACGAACCGGGGCACGAACCTGCATCGGCAGGTGGACTCTCAACCACTGCGCCACCAACAAAACTGATGTTAGTTCCAGTAGTGGGGATGTGCAGGTGACAGGCCACACTGAGTGGAGGGAGCGTGCGGGGCAGTGAGGACGCGTGTACCCTGGGCTGAAAGGTCAGAGTCCTTGTTACACGGAAGAGACGTGCTGCAATTTCCTATTAGAAAGTGACAAGCTTGGGTTGAAACTGGCTTGCTTGAAAGCAGAGGGCTAAAAACCCTAAAAAGCCCCTCGAGCTTGATGAAGAGAGCTACTTCCTGCCCATGACTTGAAATCCGAAACGGCCGAGAATCCAGAAATCCGGAGGCCTGCAGGACTGGAACGCTAAAGTATCCTTTCCAACTAAAACTAGTGTGAATAAAGACAGGAAAGTGGGAAAGTGCAGAAATCAGACAGGGACCTGGGAACATTCTGGCCCCCTAGGCCCTTCGCCGTCACCTCCAGTGATGAGCTCCTGCTCAATGAAAGCGATGCAGCCAGGGCCAAGGAGCCAAATAATCCCCTCCCACCCCCAGGCCATTGTTTCAAACGACCCTAGGGATGCAGGGTCCGGGATGGAGGTCAGGAAGCTCTTGGCCTGGGGATGGGCAGAGGACTGGCCAGGCTATGCATTCAAGGACTATGCCTTAGCAAGATTTCTGGCTTCAGGTACTAAGCCCTGGAGCAGACCAGAAGCAAACACCGAGAGCCTACTAAACACCGAAGAGAATGGCTCTACCATAGAAACACCCAATCTAGCCAATGACCTGCATAAGATGCCATCATCTAAGGCTGTCCTCAGGTCCCTAATTCCTCATTGAGTAGAAGAGCTCCTTTTTGGATGTTGCATCTTCCCCAGGATCCATCTCAAACATGGCTACGGAAGGCAGTGGGCTAGGGGGACCTCTCAGAAAACACACTGAAGGACAGAGGACCTCACTCTCCACAGGCATGGAGGGAAGGCTGAGCTATGGGCTGGCATCCTCTGTGCACGCGGTTTCCCAGTCTCTTCTTCACTGCACACAGTCTGTTCTCTCTCCACCATTATCCACTGTGGATGTCATAGGGGGCAGCAGGCGATGTTATTGTATCATTTAGGCCAAGACCGTAAGAGGCCACATCTGGAGTGACCAAGAAAAAGGCACTTCTGAAGGGGGCAGAATTATGTAGTGTCGCATGCCCGGGCTCTGGAGACAGACTGCTTCCTATGTTTCCTTACTCCTTCAGTTCACAAGTATGTGATCAGCGTAAGTTACTTAACCCCTTTGTATCTAGGTTTCCTCATCCGTATGAGGGGATAATGATGGTACATACATCTTGGATCACCTCTCTGTGGCCACCGTCTTTCTACCACATGGATGTTGAGATGGAGGCCACTGTGCAGAGGGCAGTAGAGCTGGGGGTGGCATGAGATCAGGTGTGGATGACATTGGGTGAACCCCTGACCCAGTCATACCTGAATCCAGCCTTATGCCTTCCTGGTTACTTATATGGAGAATACACTTCCTTTATACTAAGCTAAGCTGATGGATTATTGTCACTTGCAATCAGAAGGGGCTAGCAGATATACCTCTGTGTGTGTGTTAATCCCTGGGGATACAACCCCCGCCAGCACCCCACTCTCAGGAGTTCTCAGATAAGTAATGCAGTGTGGAAGGTATTGGGATAGGGAAGCATACATGAAGAGTAGCCCACCTAAGTATGAGGGATCAGGGGAAGCTTCCTGGAGTAGGTAACATCTTGACTGAGGCCTGAAGGAATGGTCGGAGCCAGCTGCAGGGGGTAGAGGAGAGAATGCACCATGCCGTAATGGAAGAGTCAATCTCTCACTCACTGCAGGTTCTAAGGATGGGCTGGAGAGCAACTTTCCAGAAATAGAGGATTTGTGCCTTGACTGAGAGGTTAAATCCAATCTTTCTAGCAGGGAATACGGCCCTTGGACACCACCATGGTAGCCTCTAAAGCAGTATCTCAACTGGGTGGCTCTTCAGTGCTTTGGCCTGAGCACGTGTTTTGTCTGGTCCATACCATGTTTAAAATTTTAAAAATTTGTTGCCGGTATTTAAATTTGAGACAGTTCACGTAAAAGTTTGAATTTGGAGCTTCTGTTGAAAGATCAGAAGGCCTGACAGCACTGGTCCTGCATTCCCACTTGCTAACAGCGGGCTGGCTCTGAAAAATGGTGCTCCATTCACGTAGGACTCATGTGTTCCTGGGCCCACCGCAGTCCCCACCACTCCATCTTGCCCATTTCTTTACCTTACAGGTAGGTCCCTGTAGGAATTTGAATTTGTGAACCCTGTTACAGAGTAAGGATGTACTGAACATTGAACATGGATTAGGCTGCATGGGGTAGTGGGTGATGCCCTAGGAAATGAAACAGACCTGAGTAGGTGTCTGAGTAGGTGCCCCTTTTTGGGTCCTTTCCTCTGGGTGCTGGTGGGGGTGACTTACAGGGGCAGAGCAGATTTGGAGACTCCGGATTTGAGCACTGGCGGGGTAGGAGCACGAAGTTGGAGGAGGGGACTTATTTGGTTTTATACCACTCAAGGCCACCTGGGCCAGCAAATGGAACCTTCCACACACTCCAGTCTAGCCTCCGAGGCTTCTGCAGTGGGGGCCGGGGACAAAGCCATGGCTGATAAAAAAACTTATTTATTTGTCTTGCTTTCCTTCTCTGTATACATTCCATCTCTTTAAGGGGTCTCCTTAGGGGAAGCTTTCAGGTATTCCTGGGTCCCCAGGTCAGAGCCCATCATAATAGCATCTTTGTGTGTGTGTGTTTGTGTGTGTATACACATAAGCCTATCTGTGTGTACGTTCTTTGAATGTTTATTTGACATTTATTCTTTTTATTCTAAGTTTGCGTTATATTTCAACGCTATTAACTTAAAGGTGTCATTTAAACCTCAAGTTAAGTTTGTTCATAATAATCTTGTATGTACCTTTTCCCCAATTTTATTGAGGTATAATTTATGGTCCTATTTGGAGTGTACAGAGCTCTGTGAGTTTTGACAAATGTTTAGCCACATGTAACCACCACCACAATCAAGATACAGACATTCCCCAAACCCCAAGGTTCCCTGTGCTCCTTCCTAGTCAACCTCCATACCACTCCTGGCCCCAATCGCTGATTTGCCTTCATGTCATTTTAGATTAAATTTCTTTATTTTTCTAGAGTTACATATAAATAGAATTAATACTATACACTCTTTTGTATCTGTCTTATTTCACCCAGCATAATGTTTTGAGATTCATCCATTTTGTTGCACTTATGAGTAGTTCATTCTTTTTCTTTTTCCTGAGTAATATTCCATCGATTGTATAGTGACACTGTCATTTACTGTTCTAGTCACCTGTTGATGGACATTTGGGTTGTTTCCAGCTTGGGGTATTACAAATACATCTGCTATGAACGTATATGTATGGGTCTTTGTGTAGACACATGTTTTCATTTCTTTTGGGCAATACCTAGAAATGGAGTTGTTGGGTCTATGGTAGGTGTATGCTTAACTTCTTAAGAAACTGCCTATTCTTCCAAAGTGGTTGTTGTACCCTTTTATCCTCCCACCGGTAATGGATGAGAGTCCAAGTCGTGGGGCCATGCAGAGTGTACGTGTACTGTTCCACATCCTTCCAACACTTGGAATTTCATTCTCTTAGAGTTTAGCCATTCTAAGGGGTGTGCGGTGGTATTTCATTGTGGTTTTAATTTGCATTTCCCTGATGACTAAAGACGTTGAACGTCTTTTCATGTACTTATTGGCCATTTGTACGTCTTTTTGTACATAATAACATCTTAATACCAACTCAACCTCTAGTAGAGGCAATAGGAGATTATACATAAAATTAGTTCACAGTATAGCAAATCAGTTCTGTGAAAAGAACTGATAAAAGAATGTAGGTGTGAGAGGGAGGAGAGGTAACATCTGATCTCTGAGCTGGAACTGGGATGCTGGGATTTTGACTTTTTCCCAGAACTGAGCAGCTGGGACGAGAGACAGGCAGGGATCTCAGACCTGTTTCTGTGATGGGGATGGTTCAGTGCATGGCTAGTGGCTACCTCTCTGTTGTGCTTCCCTGCTGGGCAAATAACTGTGGGGTGGAGTGCTGATAGATAGAGTAGCAGACCCATGGCCTTGCCTCCTTTTGATAGGTTTGCTTGTTCCTGGATATACGGTCTGAGCCTGCCTGGACTCTCCAATCCATTGAAGCCACGTCTGCCCTTGGAGGCAGGGTCAACCTGAACAAGTCCTGGCCCTTGGTCTCCCCCTAGTGGCAGGGGCAGGGCTGAGCTCTGCCTGCTGGTCAAAGCCCCAGGCAGCTGGGCCGTAGGTGAGTTGGTCCATGCTCACAGGTGGCTGGACCCTGTCCTGTGAGATTTCTACTGCGGGGCGAGCAGATCTAATCCCGACATCACTCAAAGCTTTAACTCAGCCTGGATGAACTGTAGGACCTCAACTCATCGGGTCCATCCACTGACCAGTGTGTTCAGTGCGAAAACTGCTTTGACTGAGTTTTTTCAATGACTAAGCCTGCTGTCTGACTGCACTAATCAAAATGAAATTTGACTCAGCTTAAGGATGGAATGTCTTGTTCTTTGTCAGCTTGGCTTATCTTCTCTTCCAAGAGCTCATGGGTTTGTCATCTGCATCAAAGTGCCCACGTGTTCTGCCACTGATTGGCTGTGTTATCAACATGACACAGTGAAAAAGTCAATGGTTTTGGAATGTACTGGAACCCAGGTGTAGTTGCAGCTCTGTCACTTATAAGCAGTGTCACCTTGGGCAAGTCTAAGACCACAGTTTCCTCTGTAATATGGGGATAGTAAAATTTACCTCATTCACTGTAGCGTTTTGATAATTAAATTTGACAACGGACACGGTGCTGAGTTATTTTGTAGCTTGTACTGGCTCTGGGTTTCAAGCTTCTGCCTCTGCAAAACAAGTTAGCGGGAACAGGTAATCTCCCAGGGCCTGACGTATGATTCTCCTATTTACAGAAATCCCAATTTCTGTAAATAGGAGGAAATTTTAACCTTAATGACAGCCGGTTTAACACTTACGCAGTACTACCTCCCAGGCTAAACTACTTTCTTCTTCCTGCCCCCGCTCCAGGCAGTGGCACTATCCAGCAGGCCCATACATTTGGGTAAATAATCTACAAAGTCAAAACCAAGTCTCAGATTCAGTGGTCGCTTCTGTCACAGACTTGGAGGGGGTACCTCGTGATACTTCAGTTTCTCTTTCATCCCAGGAGTTCTGCAGGGCTTACTCGTTCCCTCCTGGTGTCAAAGCTGTGATTTACTCTCTCGAATGCCCTCCGGGTCCTCCAATAGGAGTTGGCAGGTTGAGTAGCAAGAATTATTATTAATTAGTGAAAATATGTATAATCACATAATTGGAGTGTATAATTGATGCTTCACTGCTACAGGCAGAAATGGTGGGGATGCATAGATGAAAGCCAGGGAGAAGGAGGCCGCCCTAGATCCCACCTGCTGTCAAGAATGAGAAATATGGAGGGTTTAGTGCTCCTGGCACCTGCAAAAGGTGGACTGACCAAAGGTCATGTGCTGGGGGCTTAACGATCATAGAGGCAGTGCACAAACAAGCCCCTAGTGTTAGTAGCTGATGTAAATAGAGCTGCTTCCCCCAGGAGGTCGTTTTAAGCCCACATTTTGAGCCAGCAGGTCTGTGTTTGTTTTACAGCAGTGTCAGATTTCTAATGAAGAGCTCAGTCGATATCTGCAGTAGCCTAGGAAGAGATGATAGCATCTCACCTCTGGCTGGCTTCTGGACTGTCCCCTGATTTCTCGTAGTTTTGAGCCTTTGTTGCTCTGTCAACACCCAAGCAGAACTTCCAGCCCTTCCCTGGTCCCAAGGGCCTGGCTTATTATAAATGAGTCGTGACGTCTGGGGTCTATTTGTTTCAGGGCTCATTGGTTGGAAGAGGGGGAGTAAGGCAGCAACTGAAGAGTCTCTCCTCGAAAATATGCACTCGTGTTTTCCTCTGCCCCCTGAGGATGTGGAAGGAGGTGTGTGTGTGGAGGTGTGTGGGGATGGGGAGCTGGGACAGGAAGCAGGTGTGGGTCATTCTTGGAAGGAGGAAGTAATAATAACAGCAGGCACTGTGTGTTGAGTGCTTCCAGCGTGTCAGGCACTGTGCCGGACGTGTGCTGTCTGCTTTAGTTCATGTCATCGTCATGCACTTCTGTGATGTGGGTGCTGTAATTAGCCCCAGTCACTGGAAGGGAAACAGAAGCCAAGGGAAGAGAAATCACTTGCCCAAGGTCACCCAGCTGATAAGGGATGGAGCCCGGACTCCAATCCAGGTCCTGCTCCGAGCCCACACCTGCATCCGCCACCTCTGCTCCTCCGGGGACACACAGCACTGTCAGGTCTGCTGCTGCCGCCACCTCCACCTGTGTTTCACCCCCAGCGAGCCCCCATCAACCCCACAGGCTCGTCGTCGGGATCAAATGAACTCATGCTTATTAAGTACTGAGAGCAATGTTTGGTCCTTATTATTATTATTTTTCTAAACGCTGTTTTTTCTCCGTGCCAGACACTCTGCCGGGCGCTACAGGGCTACAGAGGTAAATCAAACATGCCTCCCATCCTCCAGAGAGCTCCCATTATAGCTGGGAGGTAGGACAGACACACAGCGGTAAGAAAAGGCAATGTCTGAGACATGCCAAACATGGCTCATGAAGAAAAGGCAATAGAAGTCCAGGGTGAGGACGGACGCCGCATGGGGCGAAGAGGGATGGCTTCATGGGGGAGCCGAGGTAGGACCTACAGCTGAAGGAAGGGCTGGATTTTTCAAGTTTAAGTTGGAGTGGGTGAGGCCAAAGCCTTCAGGTAGAAATAACGACACCAGAATGTCAGCTTCTCCCCCCAAGAATGAGGGTGGGGATTTTTTTAATTAAAAAAAAAATTGTCATACAATTTTAAAGGTTGCTTTTTCTTGACAGTTATTACAAAATATTGGCCATATTCCCCGTGTGGTACAGTACATCCTTGAGGCTGTCTTACACCCAGTAGTTTGTACCTCCCACCGCTCCACCCCATGACACCCCTGTCCCCCACTGGTAAGCACTAGTTTGTTCTCTATATCTGTGAGTCTGCTTATTTTTTATTATATTCACTAGTTTGTTGTACGTTTTAGATTCCACATATAAGTGATATCATGGAGTATTTGTCTTTCTCTGTCTGACTTATTTCACTTAGCATAATAAGGTAAGGATTTTTGTCTGTTTTGTCTGCTGTGTCCTCAGTGCCCAGAAGAGTGCCTGGCACCGAGTAGCTTCTCAAAAGATATAGGTTGAAAGAATGGATGAGAAAAAGGAACGCTCGCGGGAAGCTGTAAGATCTGTTTGGGTAAGACCGGCAGACTAGTTTGACCAGAATAGAGAGTGGGCGGTGGTGCTTGGAGGAGAGAGGCTGGAGAAGGCATGTAAGTGGATCTTGAAGAATGAGTTCGATTTTGATAGATGGAGAGAAATGAAGGCGCTACAATAAGGCCTGGCGTGCCCTCAGATGAACGCCCGGGAGAACGAGTGAAAAGGTTCAACACGCACAAACCTGGAGTTTTTCCCCACCCTGGGCACCTGGAACAGAGGAGGTAAAACTGAGAGCAGGGAACAGAGCAGAACGCAGACCCCGGGCTGGACTGCAGCACAGAAATAGCAAACGCAGCACACAGATGCCTGGTCCCATTACCCTGCCCCCCATTAGCATGAATGTCCCCATCACAGTTTGCAGCCCACAATGATCATCTGCTACAGTTTATGGCAGTGCCTTCACTTGCCAAAGGCTGGTCTCAGCTGACTCCTTAAACTGACTGCTTGGCATCTTTAATCTAAGCGATTGCTCAGTGGACTTGGTGTTCTTACTTTCCAACAGCCTGCCCAGGGGTGGTACAAGAATGGACTGAGCATTTCTTAGTAAGTGCTGGAACAGCTCACATGTATATCCAGCTCCCAGGTTAGGCCTTTTGCTCTTGGAGGAGGAGGATGTGTTTTCTATTTTCTTTGCTCCCAGGTGCCTGAAGTTGGCCTGAAATGAGTGATACTAAGAAATTGAACATTTGAAAAAAAGTTCCTGTGGTCGCAGTGGACCCAAGTCAATGCTTTCAAATTGAGAATGCGTAAACTTGGAGAGTAAGAAGTTAGACTTGGAGCAGGGTAATCTACTGGTTGATCCCAGTGACACATGTAAAGGATTAAATGTGGGGGTAGGGAATGATAAAAGCAGAAAAAAACATAATGACAGTCTCATTATTTTCCCATAAAGGGGCAATAGAAAGAAAATTCTTTTAAGTTGACAGATCTGAGTTTAGCCTCTGTTATTTAGGAGTTGAGTGACTCTGGAAAAGTCCCCTAACCCAGTAGTGATTTTTGTCCCCCAGAAGACGGTTGTTGGCTTGGAGTGAGGGTGGGGGGTTAGTCCCTGGCACGTTGTAGGTCCTCGCTTTTGTTCCTTCTGTTTCGCTCTCAAGTGCCTTCTTCATTCTGGGTGTGGAGAAGTTGGAGAGAATTCGGAAGCATTGCCAGGGTAATTACAGGGCAGGGAGTAACATTCTAAAGGAACATGAAAAGAACTGGGATTTTATTTTAGCTTGAAGAAGAAAGGTGGCTCAAAGGTGATTTAGTACTAGTCTTAAAGACTAAGAAGTGCTATTATTTAGGAGAAGATAATCCACTGCTTTCCATCTCCACTGGGGAATGAAAATGGACCACAAGCAGGGTGGAATCAGGCTAGAGAGAAGGCAGAACTTCCCGTCTACAAAGGTCAGCTGAAGAAAGAGCCTTCTGCAGCATCGTAAACCCAAGGACTATCCCACATTGGAATTCATTCAACTAAGATTAATTAACAACTTCCTGTGTGTTGGGAGAGCCGGTGGGAATGGTTGGGGTCAGGTGGGTGCAGGGGAGGTGCAACAATGAGGATGGAATCGTCTCTGCCCTCCCATCTGGGGCCAGACGGTGGATGCCCTGGAATGCCAGACCGAGGGGCGTGTCCTCAACTCCACAGGGACAGGGCTATGGGCAGGGAGAGTCCCTGGCTCAAGCTATGCTTGGGAAGGTTAATAGGTGAAGGTCTGTAGTTTGGGCTGGAGGCACCCTGGGGGGCAGGGCGGTCAGTTGAGGACCCAAACCTGAGGACTAAGGTCAGGTGGGAGGTAATGAGGGTAGTGGCAGCTGGGAGGGGCTGGAAAAGCCTCTCTTGAGCCCTATTTCCTGGGTGGGCCTCTGGTCTCTCCATTAGGGCGGACTGGTTGGCTCCAAGCTGGGCCACCTGCTGACCTCAGCACCCTAGAATCCATCCTGAGAGCTGGATCCTTTCTTTTCCACTCTGGAAACTTGGAGCGTGGCTGGATGCCCTGCCAGCCATGGGCTCAGCCACTGCTGAGGCTCTGCTTGCGGGGATGCATGAGGCCCACTCAGGCTGGCCCGGATACCTGCTTCCCCTCGGTGGTTTCCTCTGTGTATCCTGTTATTCCCTGCCTGGTCTCACTTCTGGGTGGTGCTCCTGGGTGGAAAGGGAGTGCAGAGGAATGGCAAGCGCTGAAGGGGTCGGGCGCGGGAAGCAGAACCGTCCAGGCCTAGGAGGAGGGCTGCTGACGGAGACCTCCATCCTGCCTGCTGCTTGGCTTGCCTCTGAGTCTGTGCAGAGTCCCCGTACTGCCAGGCCCCTCCCAGGGCCATCCCTGCAGCCTGTGGCAACAGGAGAAACAGCTGCTCCCCCTGGGGTCCCACCCAAGCAGCTGCACAACTTAATAGTCCGTACAGCCCCCGGCAGGAAGCTCCTGCAGGGGGTCTCCACGGGTAAGGGGGCGGGAGGGTTGCATTACAAGGCCTGAAGATTAGGGCTGACCCAAGGGAGGACTTCCTGACCTGAGGTCGTGAGGGGCTGCCAGGCGCAGTGAAGGGAGCTTCAGAAAATGCAGGGGCCTCCCCTCCAGGTCGTGCATGGGAATCACCAGGGGAGACTGGGAAACAGAGAGCTCCCCAGGCTCCAGCCAGACCTACCGAGTCAGGATTCGGGGCCACTGACCAGAGCGACACCTGCCCTCTTCCCAGTGGTGAGGCCTCTCTCCCCTCAGTGTTCGCAGGGGCCTCTGCAGCCCTAGAGAGCTGCCCTGCAGAGCTGCCCTGACCTGAGCAGACCCGGGACTGCAGACACACATGGTTGACAGAGGCAGTGCCGTGTAGCACAAAGAGCTAGGACTTCAGCGTTAGGAGGACCTGGGCTTTGAGTTCCGCCCCTGTGATATTAGTTCTGGGACCATCCACAGGTACAAAGCTCAATTTCTTCATGTTTAATAGGAGGGTGTCGGTACCTGTTTTTAGGGCTGCTTTGAGGAGTAAATGAAATAATATATTGCCTCTATATGGTTGGTTCTCAACAATTAATATTCTTTCCTTTTCTGTGCCTCACGGCCAAGGGCAGAATGAGTCTAGCCAGGCAGCCTGAGGCCTTCTCTGGAGGCGTTCATTCTCAGATGCCGGCCTGGGGTTGCAAGAGCCCTAGGGTGGGCACCTCCTTCAATTTTGCACCCTGGGGGCCTCACTGGCTCACCCTAGTCCCAGCCCTGTCCTGCTTGTTAGCTATTTGTCATCTCAGGTGCAGGCTCACTCAGGTTAACAAATCCTGCAGAGGACCCTCAAGGTCCTCAGAATCTCCTGGGTGAGGTGAAGCAGTAAACACAGAAAGTGCATTGTGATAATCAGAGATGGAGATAAACCCGGGGTGATGAGGATGCGAAGGCGACGTCCAACCCAGACTGGTGGGGTTGGGGAGGGGCGCCGAGGAGGGGACAGCAGAGTGGAGGCGGGAGGGTTAACCAGCATCACGGACTCTCCTGCAACGGGATCCCAGCCCAGTTAACCTTGTTCTACTATCAGGAGGACAATTTGGCCCTTGTCCGCTCTGAGATCTTACAGCTGTGCACACAGGACACCAGCAACCTGTACAGAAAGTATAAAGCCCACTAGATGCTTCCGGGGCTCAGAGGGTTGGCATCACAGAGGCCTGGCCCCCATCGGCCGGCACAAGGCAGCCGCAGAGGGGTCTGGGAATAGCCCCACCGGGAGGCAGATCTCCCCGCCACTCTACAGCAAGGCCACTCGCTTGAGGAGTGAAGGCACTGCGATCATGAATCTCACCATTCCCCAATTATTTTGAAAGGAAGCTTCTGCACTGAAGGAGGAGAATTACAGAGAGCAGTGCCAGCGTTGGGGAAACATGCCCAACTTCCATCGGCAGCCGTCACTTCCTTTCTCTTTGCTCGAGGTGCGTATGACAGGAGCTTCCAAACAGCTTAAGCGCAGGGAACTCTGAGTGTGTGTGTTTGTCTCTGAGCGACTTTCATCCCTCCAGAGGTTCAATCTGTCTGCAAAAGCCCTCCCTTGTCAGCGGCTGTCGAGGCAGCTCAACAATGGAACGAACTAAACTTGTTTCACCGCCTCCAACTGAGAGAAACTCTCCCGGCTCTCTCTCCTTCTAGCACAGAGACTACATCTGTACACGGTAATTGACCCACTGGCTGAAGGTGGGGCGCTCGGTATTGTTTCCCCAGCTTGCGTCCCGCCCCGGGAGAGCTCTTCTCTCCACCTGCCACCACAGAGCCATCCTCCACCTCTGGCTGCAGCCCTGTAGAAATTCCAGCTAGTTCCTGTGAAAATCCCTGTGTGGGTGATAAACTCTCTGTGGGACAGGGCTGCCCAGGGACAGGGAAGTTGTAGAAAATGACCTCTGGAATTTGCTCCAGACTTTATGATGCTGTGATTAGGAGAAGTGTTCCTGGGGGCCTTTGAAGTCCCTTGCTGTTTCAAGCCATTGTCCTCTATGGTAATGACCAGATTCTCCGTCAGAGAAGACTTTAAAAGTCATCTGGTTCCCTCTCCTCTCCCTCCCCTTCCCTGCCTCCCTCTCCCCACTTTCCATGCTTAAATCTCCTCTGCAAGTTGGCCATCAACCCACTTGCATGCTTCTAGCAACAGGGAACTCAGTATGTCTTAAGGCTCGGGGCCACCTGCATGGTTCCCTGGTTCTTCTTCCATTGAGCTGAAGTCTGTCTGCATTGAGTGGACAGCCACCCCACGGAGCACAGAGATGGAATCTAATCTCTCAGCTCCATCACCCTGGAAGGTGGCTCTCATGTAAACCTGAGGCTTCTCTCCTCCGGGGGAACAGCCCTACTTCCTCAAGCTGCTCCTCTCTTTCATGTCCCTTTGATTGGAAATGAAATCCATTCTGATTCAGACTTTTTCCTTCCCGGATATTTAGTGGGCAGACACGGCCAGCTCTGAGCCCAGTATGTTGGTTTATAAAACTGACATCATATCTGCTACTCCCAGTGTAACTGAGCCCAGCAAACTGTGTCTGCCTGGTGACGCCCAGAGCCCGGGGAGTCTCATTCTGTCCAGAACCCGGGCTTAGAGAGGAGTTCCGAGGAAGGAGGAGGCTCGAGCCGGCTCTATGGGGCTCTCAGAGGAAGGCTGGCTCGACGAAACAGGAGAAAGAGACTTAATGACTTTCGCAAAGGACCCCAGAGAAGTACAGTGAAGAAAGTTCAAATGGTGGAGGAAACGCCCAGGTGTCCCGGTGCCAAAGCTTTTGGGGGAAGCAGGGTCACTATGCAGGAGGGAGCTGAGAGAAAGAGGAAGAGGAAGGCCCTTCCTGGCCAGAGATTCAGTCACATGTGGGGGCTGGAAAGCCTGAGGGAGTTGAAAGGCTGTGCCAGGGGTAATGAGAGCTTAGAGGGCTGAGTTAGAGATGGAGACTTTACAGGCAACTCCAGGAACCTGCGCAGAGGGCTTCGCGAGAGGAGCCCTGCACCTGTGAAAACAGTCCTTTAGCAAGGATGCTCCTTTTCTGTTTCCAGTTGCTGAAGCCCCAGGGGACTCTCAAAGGACAGTGGACCCTTTAGATGTGGAACTCAGTGGAGCCCACACCTGCACGCTGGCTTCTTTGCACACGTGTACAGATGTGTCTGAACTCCAGCACTTTCACTGAAGTCAAGATAAATATTTTCAAGGGTACCCAGGCAGCCCTTCACCTTAGCAGGAAATCCTTATATAAGAGAGAGGTGACTGCGTCTGCTAAGCTGATGTTCTCATAGAACAGGAAGAATTCCTGGACAGGAGATGCCTCTGATGCCTCCACTTGGGCCACCTCTTTGCTGGAGCAAAAGCAGTACAGTGGGTTCCCCTTCGCTCCGAGGAAATGCTATTCAGACCTGCTGGATCTCAGGTCCTCTGCAGAAAGACAAGCCCTTTGGGGAGCTGCCTCCCTGTTTGAGAGTGTTCCAATTCCTTCCTACCACCTCTGTGTCTGATTTCTAATTCGTTGGGGTTTTCCATTTCATTTCCCCCTTTTGCTCACCTTTCCTCCCTGTGGAATCTTTTGGGGCCTTGATTTTCCTTTGTCGGAATGAGCATTTCCTTCATATGACAACTGTTCCTCCCTCCTCCCACCCCCATGACACTGTTTAATTCGGCTGCTTCCTGCACCTGGCTTTGCCTCACACCCGCCACGGGGGAAGAATCACAGCCCACAGCCCCTGCTTTTCCTCCCTCCATGTGAGCCCTGGGCCTCTCCAGTTACACTTGCTTCTGCTGGTGTCAGGAAAGAGTGGACTTTAATTACTGGCACTGCTGTGTCTGGAATGGGGGCTTGGCGAAGGCTCCACCCCATCCCTGGTGGTCTGCCCAGTATCGTGGCAACAGGATGCTAGGATATTCCCATAATCCTCTGGCTGGTGGAGATCCAGTCTCTTTCCCTGTGCTTCCAGATAGGACTGTCCCACAGCCACTCTGCCAGGTTTGGGGGGTGGGGGTGAGGTGTGGGAGAAGATGTAGCCTCTTATAAGAACTTCAGAAAAGGAAATTCTATTATCTGTCTCCCATGCTCTCCCACTTCTGGGGTCTTCCTGTGGGAATGAATTGCTCTAACCTAAATCCTACCCACTGTCGTTTTAGATATTTGCCTTTATTAGTGACCGATCTGACTGTGTTATCTCTCACTCCCCTGATCTCCGAGGTTGGTCTGGTGGGCGAGGTGTTGGGGTCAGGGTGTCCCTGTCTCCTTCATGGCTTTACTCATCTCTCTCCATCTCACCTCCATCTTTGTTTCAGGCTCCACAAATGGCTATTTTCCTGTTAGCGTCTCCTTTGCATCATGCACAATTCCCAGTGGTGATGGCATTGAGACAGAGAAGGCATAGCTCTGTGGGGCAATCGTTTACTGGATGTTGAGACCATCACACCAATCTCACTAGGCCAAGATTTTGATTAACGTACTCCAACCTGTAATCCATGGCCATGGGGATTTCGAAGTCAGGAAAGGCCCTGGTCTGCTGAAGTAGTCCATTCATCCGTTCATGGAATTATTCATTTAACAAATACTTTCTGACTGTCTTATCCCCAGCCAGTCACTGGGCAGAGCACAAGGAGAATGAGCTAAGAAAACATGGTGCTTCTTTCCAAGGCACTGACAGCCTTGGGGAAGACGTGTGTACCCATGTACATGTTACAGTACCATGTGATGAGTGCTTTACACGTACCAAGTGGCATGGGAACAGAGCGGCTGTGCCTGGGGACTCAGGAAAGGTGTCGAGCAAGAGAAGACTCTTGAGCCGTGCCTTAGAAGGAAATACAGAAGCTCTATGGACAGTCGAGAAAGTGGAGGGAAGACTTGATGTTACATTGTTCAGGCAAACAAGGCGCTTTCAATCGCATTCCATGGTGTTTGCCTCAAACTTACAGAGACTGTGAAATTATGAACTATATTGTCGATTCTTTTCCTCTGGGACGGTATCTGTTCTCTGGAGCACCTTGCATGTGGCCTTAGCTGCTATTCATAAAGATGAGGGATACCAGGCCGCACAGAGAGCCCAGGCAGTAGGGCCTGGAACCAGGTCAAGCCTTCCACGCCTCACGGAGGCTAATGCAGACACCTTGCAGGAAAAGCGTAGAGGGCTCTGCTTATAGTCTGAGTCCTGAGTTCCTAGGGGTGCCAAGTGTGCACTAGCTCAAGATTCAGAGGCAGGGAGAGAGTAAATCTGTCCAGCCCCAGGGCCAGGGGAGTTCGGATTTTGGTGTCTGCTCTTTAATCAATAGCGTTAGGCTTTCCGATTAAAAGGTCTTAACTTGATAGGCTCCCAGAAGAGTCATCGGTTCTGACGTGGACGTATTACATGGCTTCCTGACTACCAGGGAGATGCGGCCGGCTTCCCAAAGGAGTAGGGATGCTGCTCTCTTTATGTTCTCTTTGGATCAAGAACCAGAAATGAGCTTGGTTTTCATCACAACTTCAAAGATGAATGTTGGAGCAGACGCTGGTTAGTTTAACGCTTCTGGCCCCGAAAAGACCACAAAGGTCCTTGGGGGACCACATTAACCAGGTGAAAATAGATCCTACTGCCAAAGAGAATCCACGATTTCCCTGCCAGAGGACTCTGAAAGAAAGCCCTCAGTTACATTTAAATAATTCAAGCTGCAGTTTAGATGTTTCCCCAATTGTTCTTCCAGTTTCCTCCACATTTCAGACCTGACAAGCTTATCACTGAGGAGTTAGAGGAAGCTCTCAATGGAAGGTATTCTGGGTGGGTTGGTGGCCGTTGGCATCATTGCTGGGAAGCAAGGGAGTTAATGTGCTCGAGCTGCAGCTGGAAGGAGGAATGGCCTGTGGAATTCATTCACCTCAGTGCCCATGACCTCTCCCCAGAGAGGCCTCCCCGGTCACTGTACACAAAGCACCCCATCCTACTGGCCTCTTTTATTTTCTTCATAGTCCTGCTAGCTGCAATCAGCTTAGTTATTATCCATTTCCCCCTGGAACGTAAGCTCCACAAGGTACAGCATCGTCTCGTTTACTGCTGTATCTCCTGGTGTATTATAGGTGCCCAATGAATATTTGATCAAATAGTTGATTAAAGAATATGAAAAGAAAAGAAAAAAAAAGAATATGAAAAGTTTTTGTGTAGACTCCGAAATACAAGCTAGATACATGTTTTTCTGGACTCACAGTTAAAAGACCAAGTAAATGTAACCCTATGTCACAGGGTCACTGTGAAGACTACATGAGATAATATATGTGGAACTCCTTTCTAAACTTTAAAACATTATATAGACAGGGAGTTCCCTGGTGGTCCAGTGGTAAAGACTCTGTGCTCCCAGTGCAGAGGCCACAGGTTCCATCCCTGGTCAGGGAACTAAGATCCCACATGCTGCACGGCTTGGCCACAAGATAAAAATAAAAAACATTATATAGACAAAAAATGTAGTAGATACATAATGTTTATCTATTCGTCCTCTCTTCCTTTGGGGCCTCCATGGTTCCAATTGGCCTGTTAATCACAACAACAGGTTACAGGGATAGGCACATGATCCGGGCCTGGACAGTCTCACTCCCTTGGGACAGTGATTGGCCCAAGAATTGAGCACATGATCCAAATAGAACCAATTAGAGTTCTTCCCTGAAATTTATATATTTGTACTAAGAGGATAAAGACAAACAAACAAACTATAAATCAGGGCATCTGAAGGCTAATCTTCCTTGTCAAAAGGGAATAAAAGTCTTTCTCCGCTTGAAACAGACAAACAGAAGTGAGATGTGAATGGTGAGATGCAGGTGTCCGATGACCCTGATTCCTAACTCTGGCTCCTGATTGTTGGATCCCTGGAGCTCTTCATTCTTTGAACTGTCTTAGTTATTTTCCATTTCATAAGCCAACATTTTGCCCAATTAGTTTGAGATGGTTTTCCTTTGTACGCAGCTGGAACGAGTTATTCCTGGTCATTCATTTATTGGTGTTTTCATTTATGAACTTAGTCATTACTATATTTAACAAAGACTTATTGACTATAAAACACCATCGTTGTATAACAAAGAATTTGACTGATCTTTGTTTTTGGTTCCTGGGAGGGAGCTTCTAAACCCTTGCAAGGTGTGCCTTCGTTATTCATGGTGGGCCCTGGGACCACACCTGAGTTTGTACTAAGGAGTTGACTCTGGATGGGCGTTGGTCCTGCAAGATAGACAAACCTTGTGATTATAGGGTTGGGCTTTAAGCTACGTGATGTTGGCCTGACCTCCTCCAGAGAAGGGAAGGGGTTGGGAGATTGAGTTCAGTCACATGGCCAAGATGGAATCAATCATGTCTGCATAATGAAACCCCAGTAAAAATTCTGGGCACCAACTCCTGGCTGGTGAACACATTGCTGTGTCAGGAGAGCCACATGTCCTGATTCCAGGAAAAGATGGCATGGGGTCTCTGCATTTGGGGTCCCCCAGACCTTGCCTATGTGTCTCTTCATCTGGCTGATCCTGATTTGTATCTTTTATCATAAATTGTAAGTATAGTATTTTCCAGAGTTCTGTGCGTTGGTCTAGTGAATTATAAAACCCAAGGAAGTTGTAGGAACCTCTGAATTTGCTGCCAGTTGTTCAGAAGTGCAGGTGGCTTGGGGATCCCCAAACTTGTGGCTGGCATCTGAAGTGAAGGGAGTCTTACTGGGGACTATCCCCTTAATCTCTGGAGTCTGCATTAGTTCAGATGGTTTGTGCAGAATTATACTGCGGTATTGTAACCACATATATGACCCAGTCATTCCATTCTAGGTATTTATTCAAGAAAAAATGAAATAAATAATTTTTCACCAAATGAAAGCTTTGTATACAAATGTTTATAGCAGCCTTCTTTGTAATAGTCCCAAACTGGAAGCAACCCAAGTGTCCATCAATAAGTGAATGGATAAACTGTAGTACATCTGATCAATGGAATACTACTCAATGATCAAAAGGAACAGATTATGTACCACATCTTCTTTATCCATTCATCCACTGATGGACATTTAGGTTGCTTCCATGTCCTGGTTATGTATACAATGGAATACTACTCAGCCATACAAAGGAACAAGAGAATGCCGTTTGCAACGACATGGATGGACCTAGAGATTGTCGTACTGAGCGAAATAAGTCAGACAGAGAAAGACAAATAACATATGGTATTGCTTATACGTGGAATCTAGAAAAATGGTACAAATGAAGTTATTTACAAAGCAGAAATAGAGTCATAGATGTAGTGAAAACAAACTTATGGTTACCAAGGGGGAACGGGGTGGAGGGAGAGATAAATATCTATACACATGTAAAGATATACGTATCTATAAAATAGATAACTAGTAAGGACCTACTGTACAGCACAGGGAACTGTACTCTGTAATGACCTATATGGGAAAAGAATTTTCTAAAAAAGAGTGGATGTATGTACACGTAGAGCTGCTTCACTTTGCTGTACCCCTGAAACTAACACAACATTGTAAATCAACTATACTCCAATAAAAATTAATTTTTTAAAAAAGAATGAATTAGTGGAACAGGCAACAACATGGAGAGTCTCAAAATAGTGATACCAAATGAAAGAATCCACACAAAAAAGAGTATACACTGTGCGCTTTCATCTACATAAACCTCTAGAGAACACCAGCTAATCTGTAGTGACAGGTCAGTGGTGGCCTGAGAGAGGAGATGGGGACGGGTGGGAGAGAAAGGTTGTGATGGGCAGGAGGATACTTTTGGGGTGTTCACTATTTTGATTGTGGTGGTAATTTCTCAGGTATAGATCTATGTCAGAACTCATCAAACTGTACATTTTAAATATAAGTAGTTTATTGTACATCAATTAAACCTTAATAAAGCTGTTACAAATACCATTGTGGCAGGAACTGTGAAAGGCTGGAATTTTCCTTCCAACATCTCCCGTACCTCCGACTCAGTACCCCCCAGTGGGACTCCTCTTCTGACCTACCTCCAATTTGCTCTTGCTCTTGACATATGCTCTCCCTGTTAAGGACACTACCCTCTAGTCAGAACCCAGAAACCTAAGAGCCTTTCTGGACTTCTTCCTTTTCTTCCACCAACAGCCAACTGGAAATTAAGTCCTGGTGATTCTCTTTCCATTTTAACATCTCTTAAATTCGACCCCTCCTCTCCAGCTGAGTTTAGGCCATTATTACCCCACATGTGAAGTGTTACGATCACCTCCTAACTGGGTTTCTAGTTTCCAGTCTTACTGTCCTGCACACAGTCCCAACCCCCCCTTTATAAGGCTCCCATAGTATCCATCCTCTACACTGCTTCCAGTGGGAGCTTTCTAGAACCTATGTGTGATCTCTACAGGGCCTTAATACATGCAGTTTCTTCCAGATAAAAAGTAGAAACTAGGGACTTCCCTGGTGGTGCAGTGGTTAAGAATCCACCTGTCAATGCAGGGGACACGTGTTCGAGCCCTGGTCCGGGAAGATCCCACATGCTGCAGAGCAACAAAGCCCGTGCGCCACGACTACTGAGCCTGCGCTCTAGAGCCTGTGAGCCACAACTACTGAGCCCGCGTGCCACAGCTACTGAGCCCGCATGCCTAGAGCCCGTGCTCTGCAACAAGAAAAGCCACCTCAATGAGAAACCCGTGCACCACAACGAAGAGTAGCCCCCGCTCGCCGCAACAAAAAGAAAGCCGGCGCGCAGCAATGAGGACCCAACACAGCCAAAAATAAATAAATACATAAATTTATTAAAAAAAAATAGAAACTAAATATTTTTCTCCTCTCTTTGCTTAGATAATACTTACTTTAAACTACTGCTTCTTCATAGAGACCTTCTCCACCCCCAGTCTAGTTATGTCTCTGTTAGCACCTGGAACTCCTCCTCGGTAAGAGTCTGTGCTACTCACAAATGCTACATTCATGGTTAATTTACTGTCTGTCATCAGACTGTACTCTTCATGAAAGAATTATGTCCATTCCACAGTGTCTTGCTCAGTGTTTGGTCCAGACAGGAGTTCCATAAATAGCGTTTTACCAATTCAAGGAGAGTTCAGTCTACTAGGAACCTAGTATGACAGAGACACCAATATATATATTAGGCAAATGTTACGTGCCTTAAAGCATGGCCCAAATAAAACACTGCAATGGATCAGAGAGAGGTCTGGTTGTGGAATAATGAAGGGCTTGAAGAAGGAAGGGGCAAAGGGAGCTGGGTCAGGCATTTCATAGGGAATGAACCTGACAAAGGAGAAGATGCAAGAAAGTCTACAGTGAACGTGGAGACTAGAACAGTCCACTTTATTCGGATTATACATTTACAGAGTGAAAACAGTAGGAAGAAGGAAGGCTGGAAATGCCTTGAGGCCAGAGCTTGGAGGGTGTTAAATACCCAATTGTTTGGTGGCCTAGGGGGACCACTAAGGGTTTTTAAACAGGAGAATGACTTAGCTGTGCTGCTACCAATTTTCTTCTTCTCTCCTCCCCTCCCGTTCCCCCTTCTCTTCCCCTCCCCACCCTCCTTTTTGGTGGGAGGAATCATGGTAGCGACGAATCACAACACAGATTAGAAGGAGATAGAAACCAGAGTTGGACACCTACTACTTGGACTGTTGTCCAAGTACCTGGGTGTTAGCCTTGAAAATAAAGGAGCAGTATCAGATGTGAAAGAAGTGTTAGAAATAGACTTCGTAGGCCTTGGCACTTGATTACTCAGGAGGATGAAAGAAAGAGAACCTTCAGAGGTGAATCAATGGTTTCAACCCCCCTTCGCCTGGAGGATGATGGTATCTTTATCAACCATCACCAAAGAGTTGGTTTGCTGGGGAATCTGACTGGGGTAGAGAGTGGGAAGGTATTGGGAATGCATTTGGCCTGCATAGCCAGATCAATGCAGCTCCTGGCAGTCTTTGATCAAGAAATTCCACAGCCTTCTTCCCTGTTGTGCTCAGTTCGCTGGGGACCTCTGCCAGTCAAGTGGACGGGAGATCCGTCTTCACGAAGAGATTTTTTTTCCCTTAATAAATAACAATGCTAAATTGCAAGTGTGTGTGGGAGTATCAGGACATCGCTCCTCAGTCCTGCTGTTGTGTCCAAGCTCCGGATAATTAGTGTCTGATAGTTTTAAATAGATGGGTCTCTCTGGCAGCAGGGATTACAGCTGGAGATCAATCCTGAACAAATATTATATTAATTTCCCAACTCCCTCTCTCTGTGGACAAGACCTGTTCTTTTCCTCTGAGCGCTGTAATGACGAGAACATTAATCTTAGATCATTTAGAGATGAAACGGGAGTGGTAGAGGAGAAAGAAGGAACTGAACTTAGGAGCCAAGGAGGAGGTGGATACTGAAAGTTTCACGTGGCTAGATGCAGACTGGAAGCAGGAAAGGATGCTCTGAGAGTACACGGGGGCGGGGCTGTGGGTCTGTCCTGAGTTCCGGCATTCCCCAAATGTTCAGCTTGAGCCTGACATTGGCACCTGCTCTGACAACAGCCTGGGTAGTCTCTGATGTTTATCCAGTCTCTGAGAGGAGACCGGTTCTACATAAATAGGTCTGCAGGGGGCCTGGCTAGACTTCTGACTTTCCAATCAAACCGGGCAATCTACAATTCAAAAACAAACCGGGCTGCCTGGAGTGAGCCTGGGAAGCACAGCCGCTTCTCCTGGACAGTTAAAAGGGAAAATCCCACCACCTACAACCACATCCTTGTGTAATGGCTGGTGATGAGGCCCGTGCTCCTGTTCCCAGCCTCGGGTAAAAGCTAGGCCTGGAAATGTTTAAACCTACAGGCAGTCAGCCCTTGATTATTAACGCTAATGTAATTCCCGAACAATTTCCCTTTGGCTTTGCAGGTTTTTTGTTTGTTTGCCTTTTGTACTTGCATCTGGCCTTACCTACCTAATCATGCTTGGCTCAGGTTGAAACATGAAACTGAGCAGCAACTGGGGTGTTGTGAAGAGAGCAGCGATTTGGAGCTGGTCCGGCCCTGCTCGTGATGAGCCTTGAGGTCAGAGCATCTCAGTTTCCCAAGTCTGTAGAATGGGGACTAAATCAGCCCTCCCCCATAGTGTTGTTGGGAAGGTCAAATACAATGACAAGTGGACCTAAGCATCTGTGAAAGCCCAACCCCAGATAAGATTTTGAAAATATCATCGCTGCCCACGCCCTGGATTCCTGAGGATGGGGGGCTTCGAGAAAAAACCCACTGCTGCAAAGTCCTGGAGAGGAGTCTGTGACCACTGGATATTCCAGAATGCGAATTGGAGGCTGGGCTGGTACAGTTTTATGTGGCGGGGGAGGGGAGGAAAGCCGCTAGGAGAAGCCACTGAAGGAGGCAGGGGTGCAATAGGATGGGAGAGTGTGGAGGATTGTGAAGGGTCTGGTATTTTTCCCTACTTGCAAGCTAACAAGTTAGCCTGCCACGGTTTCCGGGATGCTGGCAGAATACATGAGACTTCTGAGTCAGAGACAAAGGTCATCACAGCAATAGCAGTAGCCGGAGTGCTAGCATTTGCACAGTTCCCGGAGCCCCAGTTCGTCCAGGGTGACTGGAAGAGGGCCAGCTGACACCTGCACACTCAGAGGGTTGCTCTACCGGGAGGAGTCCTGAGCTTAGGGAACCTGAATCTTTTTTAGTGAGAAGTAGGCCGTCCTGACCTTTGCCCCAGAAGGAGACATTATTATACTGGACTCTAAGCCAACTTTTCCTTTGCTCCCAAGAGACATTGTCTCTGTCATCCAAGGCTGTTTGCTTTACTAACATTCTTAAAAAGATAATTCAGAACAAAGTCAGTTAACAGCAAGACATGCAGAAATGCAAGAGGCCTAGGGAATATTGTCGTCCTGCAGACTTCTCTCTCTCTAACAAGAGCAGAACTCTTTCCGAGCTGAGTCTACCCCTGATTGCAATGGGAAGCGACCGGAGATGCTGGGGTCCCAGCAGCTCCCAACAGGCACGCACTCACTCCACCACAGTCACCCTTTGCCCTGCAGCCAGGTGAGACCTCTGAAGGGCACATCTGACTGCTTCTCAGCTGAAAATGCTTCATTGCTCCCCTTTCTCTTAGAGCCCTCTCCACTTAACATGGCTTGGAACAGAGCAGTGCTGGGACCAGCCAATCAGCATCACCCAGGAGTTTGTGAGAAATGCAGACTCTCAGGCCCCACCCCAGACCCAGCGAATCAGACACTCTGGGAGGGGGCCCAGAGCTGAACAAGCCTTCTCGGTGACCCTGATGTGTGCTCAAACTGGAGAACCACTGGATTGGAAGATCTTTCAGTATCTGGCTCTCGCTTGGTCATGTTCCAAAAGTTCTGGACAATTCGTCAGATCTTCTAAGGCACAGGGTTCTCTCTCAGCTACGAGCTTCAACGTTTATGTTTGCTCTTCCCCTTTCCTAGAGCGTCATTCAGTCTCCAGGGAGTTCTTCGAGATAATCCCTACTTATCCTTCAGTTCTCAGCTAGCGGTCACCTCCTCCAGGAAGTTGTCCTGATCTCCCCCAAGTCTGAGTGAAGTATCCCCATTAGCGTTCCCAAAGCTCCCTCTCTTTCCCCCACCAGAGCACAAACACCCTGAGCTGACATTACTTGTCTAATGTCTGTCTTGTCACCTTTTATCTCTGGTCCAAAGTAAGTACTCAGTTGGTACTTGTTGAAAAATTAGTTAACTATTTCACCTAATTCCAGGTCAGTGGCCATGAGGGATGCCACACGTGGGGCTAGAGGGGCCAGGTGGGAACTCTGAACCTTCTGCTCAGAGGCTTGACCTTGCGGGAATGTTCCTAACGAAACTTGAAGGAGCTTGACCCACCCTTTCTACTATAACCCAGGGGATACTCTTGGGGAAAGAGCAAGGTCCTTAATCTCCCATCCTAGAGATGCTTGGGGACACACATCCTACATTGGCCCAGGTCAGCACAGCTTCTAAGAGCCAAGAGCAGTGACCCTGCTTGCAGGAAGCATCATCTCCATTCTAGGAAAGAAATAGGAGAAGGGGAGGGAGGGGTGGAAAGTAACTTTTGCTAAACTCCTAGTATGGCTCAGGTACCTTAGATACATTAGCTCGCTTAACCGTTACCTAACAGCCTTGTTTGACTGTTACTTAAAGACATCTTTAAAGACAAGTGGAATACAAGCTCAGAGAGGCTGAGAGGGTCTTCAAGGTCACAGAGCATCTATATGGCAGGGCCAAGATTCAAGAACAGGTCTGTTCACCTGGGTGCTACCACGACTCCTCCTCTCCCCTCTGTCTTGGTCAATGTACTCAGGAAGAGGTTTCCAGAAGCCAAAAGGTTTTGCTGTCCTAGGCCCCCACCTTTCAGTGGCAGAGCTGGAAGTCCTACAGAACCAGAAGCCCCAAGAGAGGCATTATTATATAAAGGATAAGGCCCAGAACTCAGACAAGTGCTCAACGACACTAGTTAGATCACACCCTCATCTCCTTTGTGTCCTCACCTGTAAAACTGGAGATGGTTGACCTGTATGACTTCCAATATCCCTCCCGTATCTGACATGATCCCAGATGCCAGTGGGCTGTTTCCATACCCTGCAAATCCCGATGCAGACCATCCCAAGATCAGGCTCACTATGCCTGGGGGAAAGAAACAGTGGCATTCTTAACTTGACCTTCATTGTTGGCCATCCCTTCAGCACCTTCAGGTCTAAATTGAGGGGTGGAGGTGAAGGTAGCAGAGGCAAGGGTCTTGAGAAATATGGACACCCTTGACCCAACCCCCCGGCCTCCACATGTCCATTGGTAGGTCTAGCCAATTAGAACAGTGGTTTTGCACTTTGGTTCTGCAGTGAAATCGCCTGGGGAGCTTTGAAAACTGTTGATACCTGAGATTCAGATTTCATTGGTCTGGGGTGTGGCCTGGACATTGGGATTTTTAAATGCTTCCTGGGTAATTCTAATGTGTAGGCTGAGAACCAGTGAGTTAGAATAAGATTAGCGTCATCCTTCCTCCCTCTCATGGTGATATTTTGAGAAAGTGATAGCCTATACTTTTGATGGGAACAGCTACGCTTTCATTACTCACCCCAAAGAGAGGCTTCAGGATGGCTGTGTGCCCCTGGTCACTCCAGGTTGTACTGTATCCTTGGTGTTGGGTCAAAGCCCTCCCCAGATTTTCATTTTGGCTTTTCCATCTTCCTAGGTGCCAAGTTTGCTGGCTGCAGGGTCGCAACCAAGGAAGACAGAGGTATGTGAGGAGGTGATGTCCAGGCAGGCAACACCTCTTGTTGGTTAAACCTGCCCCATCTCCAGCCCGGCTTAGAGAAACTGGGCCTTGGGCTGCAGGAGCGACAGGTGCAGACCTGACCAGTTCACCCTAAAGAAATGCCGCTGACCTGGACCTGGGTAATCAGTGGGGCAGCTGTTGGGCTGGGCCAGAGCTGGGACTCATCCATTCCAGCGTTGGGGTATTGAGCCCTGCACTTCGCCTTCCAAGCAGGGCTGCGGGAAGTAGTGGTGGAGAGGCCAGTGGTGGAGAGCGGTGGAGAGCGTATGCTGGAGGCTGTCTTAGCTCCGAGGCTCCACTGCAGCTCATCGGCCACTCGAATCCGTGCAACAGAACACAAAAGATTTAAAATCTCAGCCCTCAGCGGCCCAAAGCGTATCGGTGGGAGAGGACAAACTGAATCCCTATTTTCATTCCATCTGCCACATGGAGCTCACATAAAGCCTTTAAACTATCAGCTTTTATTTGTTTTTAGTGTCCAATTTAGGGCTTTGCACGGGACTCCCTCCAGGGCTTTCTCAGTGGATTTATATCACAGTCAGATAGTATCTCTGAAAGTTTGTCTGAGCTGGAAAGTAGAGAAACATCCTTCTCCTTTGTCAGGTGACAAGTGAAGGTGCCCAGGCAGCCAGCTAGGGTGCACGGGGAACCCATTCTGTATTCCAGGGCTGGGCTGGGCCCTGTCTGGAGAGGGGGCTCCGAATTGCCTTTCCTCTTCTGGGTGCAGAGACTCCAACTCTGAAAGCCTTTCAACAAAGCACTGGCTGTCCTCTGGGCCTGTCACCTGCGGGCACAATGATGTCAGCTCCCTGGCCAACCACCTGGTGCCATTTGCAGAGATGTGTATGTTGGGGTTAGAGGGGAGAGTGCGGAAGCCTGCTCTGGCTGGCCTGGTAGGAAACAACAGCTCTCTTCTCGACGGCTAGGCTGCCTCTTCCAGTTTCCACCAGGAGCTGCATTAACCCCCTCCTCTCTGCCTACCTTCCCTCTCCTAGCTGGGCACTCATCGTTCTTTCTTCCCATACACGTTTATTGAACATCTACTATATGCCAGGCAGTGTCAGGTATGGGGGTTCCCATGCCTAAGTTGCTCATGGTGAGTGTGAGAGGCAGAGAGGCAAGTAGGTGATGACAGGGCAGAGACAACTGTGAAGAGAGACGGAAACATGAGGATTTGAGATGGATAGAGGAGGAGCAGAGAGCCGGCCGGAGGGCTCAGGAGACGCGTCCTAGAGCAGAGACCCATGGAGTGGTGAGCATCCCGGGTGAGGGTGTGGGGCAGGAGGCTTCTTTACCCTAAGAGACCGTGGCCCCGATGAGTACTAGTAGGAATCCAGGGCATTCCTGGTTTATACCTGTTGTCCTGGCAACACTTTCATTCTAAAAATGTCACTGGATGACAAGCTGTCATAAATCAGAACTGTTCCTGAAAATTCTATGAATACCATATTCACAGGGCAGATGTAACCCAGGATTGAAATCCTATTTTGTGACAGAGTCGGCGTGCCTGGTGTGTCCTTTGTGTGTGTGTGTGTGTGTGTGTGTGTGTGTGTGTGTGTGTGTGTGGCAAAGGGCTGTCAGGAAGAGTGTGTGTGTTGCCTCCATCGAGTCACTAGAAATTTCAAAAAATGGCCAGGGGGTTGGAGAAGGTGGTCATGAGATACAATAGGAACCATTTTAATTCACTTCTACCTTTACAGTTTAGGAGACTGAAGTCCAGAGAGGCGATGGGAGGAGCGAAGAGGAGAGGAGAGCCGTTGGCTGTGTGCCTGCTGTGAGCCACACACCTTGCTGCACAGCCTCCCTGTGAATCAGACGTAGGTACATGCCCATTTTCCAGATGAGCATGGAGGCTTGGAGAGATTCTATAACTTGCAGCTACAAGGTTGTTCAGCTCCAAGTAGGACATGACGTTTCCCAACTCGAGGCCAGTGCCCCCTCCGTGACATCTCAACTCATGGAAGAATGGCTTGGATAGCCCTGGCCAGGGCTGTGCTAGCTCCAGCTGGCCTCTTTTCTAGTCTTGCCACTGTCTCCAGTCCCCAAGGGCCTCTCCCACTCCTTGAGAGGCATGTCTTCTGGGAAGCATTGGATGGAGTCTTTCTTAGCCCCTGAGCACTCAGCCCTTGCACGTCACATCCTAGGACCCTGAGGGACAGGCAGGAAGAGGGGCCTCAAGCAGGGAGGAGCTGGAGACAGGCTGGGCTCCCGGTGGGATCGGGAACTGTTTCTTGCAGTTGTGTGCCCTTGGGCACCCCTGCCCCTCTGGTCTATGAGGGATGTGCAGTGAATGGCTGGAAAGATCCTCCCAGCTGTGATGTGGCTGTGATTCCAGGGCTGCCGGCCTCATTGTGCCACAGGAACATCCTGATTCTGTGGTTAAACAGTGGGAAAACCGCATCTTCAAAACCTCTCCACCTTCTCATTGCTGATTGGAAAAGCAGATTTGCTGGCGGTGGTGACGGCTGAGGGAGGGCCCCAGAAGCTCAGAGATGAGGCCGAAGGTGGCCACTGCGGGGAAATCTGACATGAGTGTGCTGTACGGAGCGGCGTCTGCCTGGTCATTGCTTGGTCCTGAGCCCCAGGTCCCTACAAGGGATGTGGGGCTTGGCTGGGAACCCTAAGGGAGATCTTTCCTGGGGCAGAGGTGGGGAGGAGGCTGGGGCTGCTTTTCCAGGCAGTTGAGCAAACAGCCCTGCCCAGACTTGCCTCCAGTAAGTCCCATTGGCATGAACCCCCTTGTCTGGCGTCCTTTCCTACATCAGACTTCTGCCCTGCCCCCTCTGAGAACAGCTCGCTGGCTCCAGGCCTTAGAACACCTGCCCCTTTCCCTCCCCCGACATGGGGGCAATGGTTCCCACTTATTAGCAAGGGGCTCAGGAGCGGCTGGAAAGGGGAGAAAGCAGTGAAGGATGGAGATCATTTGCACACCCAGACTTGTTCTGCAGAGCTGTTGTCAGGGTGCCCAGAGCGCTGAGCTCCCACCTCGCCTCTCCCAGATGTGAGAGCCGGCGGCGGCCTGCGAAGCCCAGGTAAGGGCTCCACCTCGGTGCTCCAGGCTGGGGGGTGGGATACCACAGACCATAAGAAAGTCAGCCCCTACTGTCTGAGGGCCGCACAAGGGATGGAGGGACCCTGTCCTCCAACTAGTGCAGGACCACTTCCTCCCAGCCTGCCTTCTCCCTACCCCCGACCAATGGGGCCAAGGTCGCTGAGCTTACCTTCAGCCCCCCCTGGCTGGGTCACCAATCTCCTACCAAAGTCCAGGGTCCCAGTTGGGACCGTGAGACTCTCCCCACTTCAGGGACTGGGGGAGCCACAGAGCCCTTTGGTGCATTTCTGTGTATGTCTGTGATGTTTCCTCCTATGACTCCACTCTGACCCTGCCCTGCTCCTTACCCTGGCCCATGAATGCCCTCAGGGTCAGAGGGTGCCTCTCCCAGAGCATCCAGGGTCATCCCAGCCCCTAGGAAGGAGCTCCTATGTAGGGGGATGGAGGAAGGAGCCGTGCCAAGTGTGTACACATGACTTTAATAACTGCATCTATCTAGCATCTTATGTGGTACTTTCCCATCTGTTTGCTAACTCAAGGGTCCTGTTGAGTCCTGTGAGGTGGCAGGGCAAGTGTTACCACCCTTCACCTTGTAAGTGGGGAGTCCCAGGACCTGGGAGGAGCAGGGACTTGCCTGAAGTTAAGAACAGGCCCAGGGTGCAGGCCGGGCCTCCCTGTGCAGCCACCACTGGCTCCCTCCGCGTGTGGGTCTAGCCTGGGGACCAGCTGTGCCCTGAGCCCACAGGGAGAGCTGGGGTGCTGAGCATCCTGTGTTGTGCCAGCCTCTGCCTCCTAGGAGCCTGGAGCTGCGGGGGGCCCTGGAACCCGATGGTTCGCAGCCAGAGGGCCTGGTGGGAGGAGGCTGGTTCAGCAGACAGGCTGCCACCAGGTGTAAAGAGGGAACAAGGAGACTTGGTGAGTGAGCACCGGGGTGGAGGGAGCAGGGTGATGGGATCGTGGTGCCGGCAGAACGAGCCGTTGGTGCAGATGCAACTGTTGACTACGTTCTGCTCTGGTCCTGCCTGCAGGTGCGGGACGTGGACAGAGAGAGAAAGCATGGGCCGCGCGTGGAGCGAAGTGAGCAGGCACTGGCAGGGGTGCGTGAGACAGGCCCACACCGTGGGTCAGTCTGCGTGGCTCCCCTTTCCCAGCTCCTCTACCCCCAGAGACCCCAACGCGCCCCCTGCTGGGATCCATCCCTTCCGACTTCTCACTGGCGTCACGGCTCAGCCGCCTGGAGTCTCTCTCTCTCTGTTTCTCTTGCAGGCAGGCATCTTACCCATCCTGTCCCTGGGCTGTTACATGCCAGCGTCCTCTAATGCTTGCTGCCCACCAGGCCCCCTCCATCTTCCTCCCTTCCGCCCCCTCTCCATCCCCAGCACAGCTGCTCTGCCTGAGGTTCTCCCTTCTAGCATCTCCTTGACTTCTCAGGGTGTCACGCTCATCCCGGATCCTAACCCAGTCCTGGCCTGCCAGGCCCCGGGGGCCTGCTGCCCTCTCAGCTCGCCTGAAGGGCTCAGTCACCTAAGGTGCTCGCTGAGCCCCTCCCTGCTCCACCCCCAGCAGGTGGGCAAGCAGTCACCTGGTCACCAGGTCCCTCCCAGATCTCCACATCACAACCCAGATTTTCTCCTAATGGTATTGATTTCCTCTGCCACACTACGGGGATCAAAGTGTGCCTCAGCTACTCGGCAGTTCATTAAGTCCTGGAGGTCCCAGGGGACTGGCCGCAGATAAAGATGTGAGCGGGGGCTCAGGCCGGGGCTGAGGGGCAGGTGTGGCGCGGAGTGCAGGACAGAGCAAGGCATCGGGCTTGGTGTGGATAAAACAGGCAGGAAGGGAGGCCCCAGACAGACCTTGCCGTGGCTGCAGTTGGAGCTAAGGCTTCAGGCCTCTCCTGGGACCAGCAGCGATCCTGTCCCACCTGATGCAGCCCCTGGCTCACGCCCATCCTCCCTGCTATCTTTCTGACTGTCCTTCCAGCAAATACCTAGCAGGCCTTGTTCTGGGCACCCGAGATGAGAGCTTCCCAAGATTATCCCTGCCCTCAAGGAGCTAGAGGAGACAGACTCAGACAGAGCAGGTTGACTGTGTTCATTTCCGAGTGACCCCTGAGCCAGGGACTCGGACAGACCTGGGGCTGGGGCTGAGCTGGGGCAGCTGCTGGATGAGGGCATTTTGGGAAGTTTCCACAGTGCACCATAAGAGTCACTTCCCTTGTTCCAAAGCTGTGTCACTGGCGGTCGGAGTCTACACTCATGCGGACACTCCCCCTCCTCCTCTTCTGGAATCACTCAGTCATCCCATCAGCAGGTGTTTACTGAGCCCCTACTGTGTACCGGCACTGTGCTTGGCCCTGTTCCTACAGTGGCGAGGATACAGACACGTCCCCTTCCCTCTCGAGGACTCTGAGTCTGGAAGTGAACTTTCGTTTGTCAGCCTGGGACCACACCGGAGCTCTGGGATAGGGCACGCTGGCCCAGAGAAGAAACTGAAGTTTGAGTTAGGACTGTCAGGGGGCCCAAACTGAACCTCTCCTCCTCCATTGGGCAAAGGTCGACCATGCCCCTCAAATACCCTTCCCCACGGGGGACTCCAGGGAAGGGGTCTCGGGATAGAGGACAAACACTTGTTCGGTTCCTGGGTGTGTCTCAGTCCTTTCTGGCTGCTCTATCAAAAACACCATAGGCGGGCTTCCCTGGTGGCGCAGTGGTTGAGAGTCCGCCTGCCGATGCAGGGGACACGGGTCCGGGAAGATCCCACATGCCGTGGAGCGGCTGGGCCCGTGAGCCATGGCCGCTGAGCCTGCGCGTCCGGAGCCTGTGCTCCGCAGCGGGAGAGGCCACAACAGTGAGAGGCCTGCGTACAGCAAAAAAGCAAACAAACAAACAAAAAAACACCATAGGCTGGGTGGATTACAAAACAATTTATTTCTCACAGTTCTGGAAGCTTGGAAGTCTAAGGTAAATATGCTGACAGATTTGGCGTCTGGTGAGAGCCTGCTTCCTGGTTCATAGACAGCTGTTTTCTTGCCGTGTCCTCACATGGCAGAGAGGGCAAGGGAGCTCTCAGGGGTCTCTTTTATAAAAACATGTGTCTCAGTCCCGAGAGCTCCACTCTCAAGTCCTCCCAAAGGCCCCACTTCCTAATACCATCATCTTGGGTGTTGAGTGTCAGGATTTCAAGATATGAATTGAGGGGCAGGGGAAGGGGGAACATAAACATTCTGTCTATGGCACAGTGCTTCACATTTCATATCTTAAGCCTCATCAAAACCCTAAGAGATGGGCTTCCCTTGTGGCGCAGTGGTTGAGAGTCCGCCTGCCGATGCAGGGGACACGGGTTCGTGCCCCCGTCCGGGAAGATCCCACATGCCGCGGAGCAGCTGGGCCCGTGAGCCATGGCCGCTGAGCCTGCGCGTCTGGAGCCTGTGCTCCGCAACGGGAGAGGCCACAACAGTGAAAGGCCCACGTACCACAAAAAAAAACCCTAAGAGATAAATATCACAATCCCAATTTACAGACCAGAAAGCTGAGGCTCAAGGGAGCAAATGATCTCATCCAAAGTTTTCATGGGTAGCACAAAACCAGGTCTGGCTCCAGAGCTCATGCTTTTCCTCAGCACCGTGTTGTCTCTGAAACACACAAAACCTCCATCCTCTGCTTCCCTCTGAGCACTGCAGACACACCAACACCCTGACCTCTGGGAGGATTGCTCCCACTCAAGGCTTTGAAGAAAATTATAGGGCAAGCGCCAGAGTGCACACTCGCTTCCCTTCCTTAACTTCTACATCCCTGTGTCTCCCTAGTCCTGGCAATTCCAGTCTCCCTTGTCTACACTGCTCTTGCCCCAGAAAATCCCAAGAAGGCTTCACGTGGCTCTATTTAAATCCCCCTTTCAGCACTCAGAAGCGGCTCTGCTTTCCTGGTGCGCTCTAGGTCTCCATCTGGTTCGGAGGCTATTTTAATTCACCGGATGTAGATTAGCTGTGATCTGGGGCTGAGGTGCTGGAGAGATGCCTTTGTCTACAGAAGCACCATTTAAACACTGACTCAAAGCATAGAGAACAAATAAATAAATTCCTCTTTCTGTCTCCAGCACTCTCCATCTCATTTTTACAGGTAATTGCTGAAGGATTTTGCTTCCCACAGGCTCTTGCTTGTATGGGGTGTGCCGTGCTGCAGTGTGGACCAAGGACAAGCAGCTCCTGGCCAGAAATGCCAGGTGAGGGAGAAGGCTGCTCTAGTGGGGTCAGGAGAGGGCATGTCCCAGCCTGTGGGCATGGAGCAGGGGGTGTGCCCTTCCAAGGCGTGCTCTAATATAAATATTCCTGGGGCAGGAATCACCTCCCCCTTCTCTAATCATTGAGAAAGGGGCCTTCAGTTCTGCCCCCGGCCAGAGCCCAGAGAAGGGCTGATTAATTACATCAACAATGTCCTAATGTTTCGGGAGTTCGTGACCCCTAAATCTGCTTCTGCATCACCCAGGGTGGTGGGGTGAGCGTGTCCTGGCTTGGGAGGCAAAGAGGGGCCCAGAGGAGGGAGGGGAAATCTTGCAGCTCCTGAAAAGCTGTGGATTCAAAGAAGAGGAAGAGAAGAAGTCTGTACCTCTGCCAGTTTCTCGTCTACTCTTCCCAGTGAGCCTTGGAGGAGAGCTGCCCCATCGCCCTTCATAGATGAGAAAACTCTGAGGAGGGACGTCCAGCTTCATGAGGCAAGTGCAGAAGCTTTTCAAACACGCGTCTTCTACGAGAAGTTCCGGGTCTCTCCTCTGCACCACCGCTGCCTCTTGAAGAGTTTCAAAGAGCTGGTGAGGGTTTAAATGAGCAGGGAGGGGATGCAGATGGAGAGAAGGAGAAGGGAGGGGATCTTTTCCTCTCTCCTCCTCCTTTCCTCTCCTTCCCTGATCTCACCTGGGGCAGCTGCCCCCTCCTCTCTGGACTGTACAGGCCCCTTGTCATGGTCAGAGCAGTGTTGTCCACAGTAGGTGACCAGCCTTGATCCAGATCCATGGAGGACGCGTCTGTCCTTTCAGTGACATGGGCTCAGGACGCCACTGAGAGAGAGCATAAGAAAGCAAGAACACCTCAGGAGGGCAGCTCTGGGCTGAGTGTGGGGCAGTGCAGATGGGGAAGGGGGCTTACAGGTGAACCTTGAACTTGCCCTATCCAGACTTGCCCTGTGCCAGCTGGGCGCGTGGCCTCCCCTCAGCCCAAGGTGGTGGTTCAAGGCATTCAAAACCTTGCTTTGATATCCTCGCCTGAGAGGCCACTATTATCTCCCCTCTTTATGGATGCGAAGGTGAGGCTCAGAGATCATACGCATAGCAAGCTGTAGATCCGGCATTTGAACCAGGCCTGCCGCATTCCAAAACTAGAATTTCTACCAGAAAAAAACAATAATTCCAAGTAATGTTTCTGGAGGGCTAACTCTTTCATCCTCTGTGCTGATAACTATGCAGACAGCATCTCACGTAATCCTTAGAGGGTCCCTATCCTTCAGATAAGGAAACTGAATCTGAGAAAGGTCAATACTTCGCCATGAGTGACACACATCTTAAGTTGAGGCCCCAAAGCCTGTGCTCTTCACCTCCAGGAAGCTGCCACTCACAAGTGGACCCCAAATAGACAAGATGGACAGCTCACACTTTATGCGGGGCATGTGTAGGCACTGTTCAAGTTGAAGGGGGAGAGAAGGGAGTTTGCGGAGGGAAGCTATGCAGAGTACTCCCCTTCCTGCCCTGGGACCACCCCCTGGAGCTGGCACTCAGCACCTGCAGCGTGTACCTTTATCATGTATCTGCCCCATGGCTGGAATAGAGCTCCAAGAGGGCAGGGTGGGGTCATAGCCCTTTTAGTGTCTAGCTGAGGTTTACCAAGTGTTTACAGGCGAGGAAACGGAGCCCAAATGGTTTAGGTGGGCCTGAAACCCAGAACTCTTAAGTTGCCAGTGGTGACAGATCAGGTGTCTCACACAAGTTTGGAGAGGTTGCTACTTTGTAGTCCAAGGACTTTCTTTCTGAAGTCCCTCCAATCACCACACAACCATCCTTCTTTGCTTCCTCTCCATAAGTCAGTTCCGCTCCTGCCCCTGTGTTGATAAGAGCTGGGGAGAGAGGAGAAAGCAAGCTCACACCACCAAGAAGCCCAAGTTGTGACTTCTGTCTCACGATACCCATTTTGCAGGTGTCAAAACTGAGGTTCAGAGAAGGACAATGCTGCAGACTTAGTCCCCTTGAAAGGACAAGCTTCCTAAACAATGAGTGAAAAGACAGTTCCATCCTTCAAGACTTAGACCCTCCCTGGGTTCTTTCCTGTAGGAGTGAGTGGTGTGGGTCTGCAGTTTGACCGGAGGCTGTTAGGTGTCAGGATCACGCTTAAGGAAAGGAGGAGCTGCCTGGGAGAGAAGACTGGAGCTGGTGTGGTCTGTACACTGCTGATGACGCAGGAGATGAATTTAGATGGAAAAATTCTTATTGTTGCCTTCGATTTGTGGCAGGGGCTATGGCTTTCCATATATAGTAATGATGTAAGATGTAGTTTCTAAAAACATCTAAGTAAATAAAGAGAGTCAATTTAAAGGCAAGTAGGAAACAATGTGGTTTGACTTTTGAGAAACTGACAAGGGGTCCTGAAAAGGTACTCCTGGCCCTGAATTTCCTCCCAGACAAGCTTGTGGCAATTCATGGACTTGGGACCAGGAATTGCCCATTTTGGGAAACCTCTGTTCAAGCCTCAGGCGGCCGGAGCTAGAAGACATTTGAAGGACCACCTGATCCGACATTTCCTATCAGAGATGAGGAAGTGGACGCCGGGGCTGAGGTTGCAGAAGGTGTGTCAGCACACACTTTCTCAGAAGGAGCTTGTCCTGATTCACTTTCCCTCTGAGACCCCTGGGGTGCAGGGCTGAATGAATGGCCCAGGTTCACACCCCCCAAGAGCAAGGCGGAGAAGCACAGGGTGAGGTTTTGAGTACAGTGGGCTTCAAAATTACCAAAGCAGCTTTGAAAACATACAGATGCCTGGGCCCCATTCCCAGAGATTCTGATTTGGTGCTTTGATTTGGGGGCAGCATTCAGGGAAACTGTTCTTTAAAAATCTCCCCAGCTGCCCACCCTAAACTGGACACCAAGGACCCGACATGACATTCTTAGGGAGGACAATCCTTGAGTTACCCTTTCTTCTGCATTTTCTAGACTCCCCCAGTACCTAATGGAGAGCGGGGTAGGAGAAAGGAGAGAGACGGGGAAAAAGAGAGAGAGAAAAAGGAAGGGAGGGGAAAAGAGAGAGAATGTAAGTGAGCAAGTAATCATGGGCTTTGGACCTAGAGAGGTCTGGCTAACAGTACTGGCTGCACCACTAATATCTACAAGATTGTTACCCAGGGCATATTTCTCAACTCTGAGACTCAGTGACTTCATAGGTAAAATGACGGTAATATTAATCAGTGCCTCAATAAACTGCAGTGAGTTTTCCATGAGGTGCATCATTTAAAGGGCTTAGCACAGAGCTGGGCACATGTCGCGAGCCCTCGATGAATGCTAATTCTTAGCCTCATCATCTTTATCATTACAGCCAGAGGCCAGGATGATCCTGTTGTTTAGAGGAGCCAGGGACTCCGCTGGAACATTCTTCAGGGCAGAGAAGGAGTTCATTAAATTGCTCAGAATTAAGATGGGCAGGAGCTAAGGAAGAGCGGGACTTAATTCCCTGGCATACCCAGGGGAAGGGGCTTTTGGAAGAGATTTGCATTGGCTTTAGTTGATTGCAATTACGCTGTCCTTCGCTGTGCTGAAAATAAGATGAAACCCTAACAAAATTCCAGGTTTAATTGAAATTTCCTGGGATCTGTTATTACATCGCCGTGATTGTTCTGTGCCAGTAATGAGCCTGTGCTGATTATCCAAGTGTCTCTCCAGTCACTATTCCATTATTGCATTATTAAAGATCAGATATGATTGTCACAGCCGACAGTGTGAACATCAAACAGCAGAGACAAGTCAGAGAGCCTAACAGATGGACAGATGGACAGGGTTGGGTGGAGTGGGGCCAGTGGGCAGAGTGTGCTGGCCAACAACTTGGTACCCGGAGTAGGACAGGGAAGGGTTATGGATGCTAGTGTGGTGAGGAACCAAACTGAGGGATAGGGGCCATGCTGGAGGGGGTGGTGGGCTGGGCATGGTGAGCACTCAGAGGTCAGTATCTGGGAGCTGACGAGGGGAACCGTTGCCTATAAGTTGGTCAGTGGCTCCTAATTCTCCGCTTACCTGGAGTAATAGCCAATGACTCATGATAAACAAAGAAACAAAAACCATTTCCAGATGAACAAAGTCTTGGGGGACTGGGAAATGGGAAAAGACCAGTGTAAAGGGCAGGGGTGGGGAGAAGGCTGAAAGGGTCATTCTACCTACACAAGCCTGGGTGTTCATTTCAAGGAGCTAATGAGCACCTTTCTCCCCAGGGCAAGTGAGAGGGTTGGTGGACCCTGGAGGGGGCAGTCATTTGTCCTGGACCCTGCAGGGGAGACCTGTCTGGAGACTGGGGCTAAGCAGGATGACCTCAACAGAGCCCTCCCAGCCCAGTTTTTAAGCAGTCACCTCCTGGTACCCCGGAAGTTAGAAGGGAACCTGCATGCTGGTGCTATGAGAGAAAGTTTGAAGGGTTTTCTAGAAACCGCCAGATGCTAATAGTCTTCCCCAGAGATGGTAATGAGCTGGGCTCCAGAGGTCTCCGTGAGCCCCAGGCCCCACCCTGCACGCCCCTCATGCGTGGGCAGTGGCCCATTTAAATCTGGAGAGCCCACAAGGCCCACAGCTGGTTTTCCTGGCCTCTGACCCTGTGCACACCTCCCCCGCCCCCAACTCCCTGCCTTTCAGGAGGCGTCTTTCCCGAAAACACCAGACAGGATGAGGTCACACTAGGCACTCGGTTGTTGCCAAATTTCATTCTTCAAAGATCAGTGTTGCGCGAACATGAAATGCGAGCCAGGAACGGGGGAGAGGAGGGGGATAGACTGACGACACGGAGGGAGAGAAACCCACGAGCAGGAGAGAAGGAATTGACATTTGAACATGGTTGTGTAATCGGAAAATTGATCCCAAGGCCGCCCCCTCCCCCAGTAACAGGCATGGGGGCCGCCGTTTCCCCGAAGCTCGTGGTGGGGCCCCCTGTTCTGTTACCCTCGCTGCCTTCATCTCGCTGTCTCCATGGCAAAGAGGCGAATGGCTGGGGGCTCCAGCAGCCATGGTTTCCCTGGCAACCCTCAGGCGGCAGCCCACCCTAGGTTGCACAGACTCGTTTGTCCCCGTCACTGCTGAGCAGTCCAGTTATTTCCGAGCAACAGGGGCCCTCTGCCCACGTAGCCACCCGTCGTCCCACCAGCACGCACACGGTGCCTTCCGCGTGCTCCTGCCCCCGCAGGAGGGTTCCTGGCCGCCCGTCCACCCCCCACACCCATTCTGAACCTGTCCAGCTTGTAGGGGGCTGGGCTGACCGGCCAATCACAGAGACACGCGCTTGGGGTGTGCGTGTGGAAGGCAGGGACCCCTGGGGTAGGCAGAGCCTGAACACCTCCTTCTCAATCCTCAGGGAGGACTAAACAGTAGAGGCAAGACCTCTAACTAGGGGGATGCCCTGCCCCTTCACTTCTCCCTCCAGGACCGTGCGCCAGTCAGTCATAAGGATGATGTTGAACACAGTCATAATAATCCCACCTTGCAGATCTTTCATCCTCCTTAAGGAAGCAAAACAGTTACTGTTATCATCTTCAACTTACAGAAGTGGAGGCTGAGCCCCAGAGAGGAGATGGGCCTGTGACTTCCCCAGCACCTCCTGGACAGGTGATGGAAGAGGGGTAATCGGCCTGGGGCGCAGCCTCTGGTAGCGAATGTGCCGACCACATAAACACACTAGAGCCCAGCACTGGCTCCAGAGCAGTGACTGTGCAACCCAACTGGGGGTTCCCAGAGACCAAACCTCCGGCCCCCTCCCCTGCACCAGAGGAGGACCACCCAGGACCCCCCACACCTTTCCTTAGAAAGGAGCATCTGTCTTGTTCTTAACCTTCTCCCAGGAACGAAATTTCACTCGGCACCTGCTTTCCACATCGCCCGGTCTTTGTCAGGAAATTTAGATTTTCCAGAGTCTGTTCTTTGCCAGGTAAAGCGATTTACATATACATTGTCTCAGATGAGCCTCACCACGGACCTGCAGGGCTGGGAGGGCAGGACTAGACCCATTTCACCAGGAACCGGAGGCTCGGGCGCTTGGGCTGAGTCAGTTCCCCACAGGGACCAGCTCCCAAGGGTCAGAGCCAGGATGTGAACCCTTGATTTTAAGTCCTGCCTCCTGTCTCCCCAACAACTGGCCACAGTCCCAACAGCGGTGCAGCCGCTCTCCTGTAAGGGTGAAGAAAACAGCTCTGCAGCCCCTGGAAAACTCTGCAGCCACCCTCTTAGGCCAGGGACCAGCCAGAAGTTCGATGGAGGAGGCCTGGCGCCACTCCACTCGTGCCCCGCCAGCCCACTCACAGGGCCACCCCTTAGTCAGCTGCTCAGCTCACAATAAAAGATATGGAAGATTCCTCAGTCCTTGTCATCTGCCTGTCCCCACCCCTTCTGCTCTGGTCTGAAAATGTTGAGTTGATTATATTCTGCGCCCAATCACCAGAAATAATCAATCTGTAATTACGCATCCTCCAGCCCTTTCCGAGCCCCCACCACTGCCACCGCAACCACCACTGCCACCCCTTCACCTCCCCCTCCCACCTGCCTTTTCAGCATGGAATCGTTTTAATGAGATTTCTCTGTTACAAAAGACCAGTTTGTAATAATTATATCTTGTGCGGCAATTGCGGTTTAAAAATGATCTAAAGCAGGGAAGTCTCCAATTTATTAGGCATCAAATTCTCTGTGGTGAACTTTTTAACTGGAAGCAGCCGCACAGACACGGAGGGACCCATCTCTGCTACCCTGGGCTGAGCAATAGTCCTGAAATATGAATGGTTTCAGGATGGAAATGTAGCCCAGGAGATGTAACTTGGATTAAAATAAATGAATCTCGCAACAACAGCTTGGCTGTCCTGGGTGTCCCAGCCCCTCCTGGGTGGCAGAGGGAAGGAGGAATGGGAAGAGGAGAGAGTGAGAGGGGCTACCACCCAAAACAGAGGAGACATGAGGAACGCGAGCTTCTGGACTCCCTGCCTGGAGCATTCCCGTGCCGGACGTCTCCAAGGAGAGTCATCATGGTGTGTTTTTTTTTTTGTTTTGTTTTGTTTTGTTTTTTGTGGTACGTGGGCCTCTCACTGTTGTGGTCTCTCCCGTTGGGGAGCACAGGCTCCGGATGCGCAGGCTCAGCGGCCATGGCTCACGGGCCCAGCCGCTCCGCGGCATGTGGGATCTTCCCGGACCGGGGCACGAACCCATGTCCCCTGCATCGGCAGGCGAACTCTCAACCACTCTCAACCAGGGAAGAAGCCCCATGGTGTGTTTTTTAAATTCTATAAAGAGCTTTGGTGACAGCCAGAGCTGGGGACTGTTTGGGACTTCTGACTTTAGAATGAACCTGGGTTCAAATCTGAAGCTTGCTACTTTCTGCCTGTATTGCTAGTGCTTTGCATTTATTAACTTACGAGGGCCTCACAACACTGCGTGTCACCTATTGTAGGTATCATCATCCCCATGGGGAAATGAAGGGGTCTGGACAGGTCACGTGCTGCCCCAGAGCTGCACTTTAGGTGGTGGAGGGGGGGTCATAGCCCCCAGGCCCCTATCCAGCCCCCAGCCCCAGTACCCTTTCCTTGGTATACATCCATAAGTAGAAGTTCCCTGGAGGAAGCAGGACTGCCATGGTGATTGAAAATAGTAGTGTATTATTTCAAAATATAGCTAGAAAGGTTCAGGTCTGATATCAGGAAAACCACCTTGGTGCAAAAGGTGTTGGAAGAAAGGAGATGGCTGAGGAAGGCTGAACAGACCCTTCGCCTTTCAGAATGTGGAAGTTTCCATGTGTCACGGGCACGGCCTCTTTGGGCCCGGGCTGGCGTCCAGGTTATATACCCGCCAGAGCCATCCTGGTTTGGTGTTGTGTGTGCGCTCTGTCTTCCATTGGAGCGTGAGTTCCCCGGGGCGGGGGCCCATTGGAGCGTGAGTTCCCCGGGGCGGGGGCCCATTGGAGCGTGAGTTCCCCGGGGCGGGGGCCCATTGGAGCGTGAGTTCCCCGGGGCGGGGGCCCTATCTCCCTGCCCGCCTCCAAGATAGTAGGTGTGCGAAAACATGAACTGCACAGTTCCTGAGGGCAGGACCCGTGCCTGTTTGGTTCCTTCCTGGAGGCTAACCTGGCACATAGTAGGTGCTAAATAATCATTTATTAAAAGAGTGAATGGGGCTTTCCTGGTGGCGCAGTGGTTGGGAGTCCGCCTGCCGATGCAGGGGACGCGGGGTCGTACCCCGGTCCGGGAAGATCCCACGTGCCGTGGAGCGGCTGGGCCCGCGAGCCATGGCCGCTGAGCCTGCGCGTCCGGAGCCTGTGCTCCGCAACAGGAGAGGCCACAGTGGTGAGAGGTCCGCGTACCGCCAAAAAAAAAAGAGTGAATGAATGAACAGACACTGTTTGTTGCATTAGATGGAATGGTCTCTCCCCTTCTGACCCCACCCTCTGGAGGGCGCAGTAGTGCCCATCCTTTCTGACAGAGGGGCAGTGACCCCGGGATGAAGGTCTACAAGGAAGAGAGTTCACCCTCCCTGGCCTAGTGGGACTCCATCGTGGACTCTGCGACTCCGGCTCCTACACCAGGAACGTGAAGACTTACAAAGCTCCTTATCTATCGAGTTCTGTCTCAGGGATGAATCGTGGGACTGGGTTGGGGGTCAGTGGCCCGTTGGGAGTGGGGAGAAGGAAGGAGCCGAAGGCAGAGGTGAGGGCGCCCCCTTCTGTCCATCTCTGAGTACACCCGGCTCGGGTCTGTGCGGTGTCTCATCCTCCAGCCCACTACCCTCATTCTCTGACCAGCTGCCGGGTGTAAGGGATCTGGGCTTCCTTTTGCTCTCCGGCCCTTGTCTGGGCCTAGGAGGATGGAGAGAGCACTTGCTGGTCCTCCCCAGTTGCGTGAAAAGGACGCTTGCCGCCAGGCTGAAGCCCTGCGAGATTTCCCTCCAGGTGGCACACGCGGAGGGGCAGTGGTACTTTGCTTCTCTCACTGCTCTCTCCTGGGAACGGGTGTCTCCTGGGGACCATTATGGAGACAATCAGGGACCTCTTGAAGGGCAGGGCAGCACCAGAGAGCTGTATGGAGGCTGGAGTCCTCAAGCAGGAGACTTGAAGATGAAAAACAGTGTTACACCATCAAACTTTTGAATTTGAATTCTTAGGAGTCCTTGTCCCCAGAAAGTGATGGCCTCCTTATAGGCACGCCGTGGCCTCCGACATCCCACATCAGTCTTCTCCATCCACATCTTGGTGCTTTGTCACTGAATATCTCACCATTTGGTGACCTCAGGAAGGGTTTTGCCAGCACAGCTTTGCTCTTCGGGGGCCCTCCTCCAGAGAGGTGGAATGATGTACTGAAAGCCTTGTCATCTTTATCAGCAAGACATCAACTCTGAGGTGCAGCTTTGCCCCAAGCTGTCTCTCAACTAGTCACAAGATCCTGGGACTCAGTCTTATCCTCCGTAACACGGGGCGATGACTATAATTCTTGCTCTATTGCCATTCCTGGCCTGGGAGAGCCTGGTGAACAGGAGCCAAGGCCATTCCACTTTGCTTCCCCAGTGGGTCCCTGCACAGTGCCTGGCCCTGGCTGAGTGCCGACTGGATGAAGGATTATCGGGAGAGGTGCAGAAGCTGACCCCTGGGGGAGTTTGTCAGGGCTCCAGTACCCTACAGACACGAGGAATCCGTTCCTGCCCCGGCCTGTGGTTCTCTTGGAGTCCTTCTTCTATTCTGGGCGTCCCTGAGTCGAACAGATCTGCCTTTCCCACGTGCCTGCTCCCTCCCCTTCCCCGGGCACCTGCTTTCTGTTCTCCATCAAGCTGGTGATGTTCCATGTCTCCATAATGGAGTTCTAGCCGTGTCTGTTTCCATCCCATCAGTTACCACCACACTCTCCCCCTAGGCCCATGGCTGGGGGGATGGCAGCACCCTGCCTGCTGTGCCCCTGCACCCAGTCCATCAGCTCCCTCCTGGACACAGAGTGGGCCTCCAGGGCAGGTCCCCTCCTAGCCAGCCCCTCCCCCTGCCTCTGTCTGAATTGACAACTGACCCCACAATGCCCTAGCTTACAATCCTTCAGAGGCATGGCATTATCTTTTCTTTGATGACAGTAAATATTTATTTGGTACCTACTGTGCACCGGGCGCTCTGGGTACAGTCCTGACTCCCGGACCTACATACCAGGTCCTTGGGGATCGGGCCCTGCCCTGTGCACCCGCCCCTCCCCAGGCTCCAGGCACGAGAACTGCTTGCAGGTCCCCGAGGGTGCCACACGCTCTCACACCCCCGTGCCCGTGCATTCGCTCTCCACCCCTTTCCTGTGACACTCTGCTTCTCCCCCTTGCTCCACCAGCCCTCTCGGCTTCATTAACTCACCTTCTAAGATCAGTTCTGCTGTCACCTCCCGCAAGAACTCTTCCCCGCATCTCCAGGCTAGGGTCCCATGCCGCCTAACGGTACCACTTACCACCCTGTGTTCTAAGCACGTGGCCCGGCCGTCCCCCTGCCCCTCTGTGAGCACACTAGGCATGGCCACATCTCATGCCTCGTCATCTCTCTAATGTCCTGCACACAGTAGAGTCTCAGAATAGGTGTTTTGAATATCAGCTATATTCTTTAGCTTTTATAAGCTGAAAGCTTTAGCTTCTGTTTTTAAGTTTCTTTTTAACTCGTATGTTCTGCAGCAGGGACAGGCCTAGTGAATAATAATGACAGCCACAGTTTCTTAAGCGCTTACTATTTGTCAAGCATCTGCTAAACTCTTAACGTCCATTATCTCATTAAATCCTCATTAAATCCAATTATCTCATTAAATCCTCATCTACTAGAGGTAGATACTATCAAGCATTATTATCTCCATTTAACAGATAGAGAAACTGAGGCTCAGAGAAGTTAACTGCTAATGCCTACACTTGAACCCTTGTGTCTAATTCCAATGCTTGGACACTGATCACTGGGAAACCCTGTCACCACCCACCCCTGGGATTAACCTGCCTGACCTAACCCCTGGGGAGGAGGCTCGGGTGCCCCAGTCCCCTAGTCGAGGCTTGGCCTTTGTGGTGCTCTGTGGTTGCTGTCCCTCTGTGCCAGATATCTCCTGCACCGAACAGCAGAGGGAAGGCGTGTCACCCCAGTCCAAGGCTGGGAGCAGCCCATTCGCAGCCCTGGAGTGAGGTAAGTTGGGGCGGGGGGCGGGGAAGGGAGGGTCAGCCAAGGCCCGCTTCCCACTGCCTATCTGCTGAAGGACAGCGAGCCGGAGAGTTTGGGTTGGTGGGGAGCTTTGAGGGCCCATAGGAGACTCTGTTAATTTTGGCTCCGAGTCTGTGGTGGAGCTAAATAACTGGAAGACTCCCATGAGGGGGGCGCGTGAGGCCGAGGCAGCTGCAGCTCCGACAGCCCAGCCACGTGCCAGCGCCAAGATCAAGTCACTTACTGGAACACCCTGGCAGGAGTGGCTTCTAAACCTGTACAAGAGGGCCACACAGCCAATCACCGCCCTGTGGGGGGCCGGAGGCAATAAATGGGGAGGAGAAACACTTCAGAGTCTGCCCGGGCCCTGGAACTCACGCATCCTTCCCAGCTAGAGACTCATTTACAGAAGTAAGTTCCAGAACTAACAAGGCAGGCTTTCTTCTGCCTCACTTCCAGGAAGGAGAATCGGCCCAGGTACAGGATGGACCAGTAGACGGCTGTCCAGACCGCCCTAGCATGTCCTTCAAGGCAGCCCAGTTGGGCCTGTGGCTTCTGACGTCCTGAGAAATTGCCATGGAGTGTAGGATTTGATCCCAAGAAACAGGAACCAGAGTTTCTCAGAAACCTCTCCTGGAGGGAGAGTTTACCCTAGAGGTTATTACACTCTTCACAACATCCTGTACTGGGGCTTGCGTTTGAATACTTGAAAATCAGCGTGGTGTAGAGCAGGTAGCTGGGGATCTTGACAAAATGCAGACTCTGACTCAGAGGTCTGCCACTGTGCCTGAGATTCTGCATTTCTTACAAGGTCCCAGGCGGCGCTGTTGCTGCAGGTCCAGGACAGTGTGGCTCCACGATTTACTGGCTGTGAGACCTGGAGCACCTCATTTAACCTCTCCAAGGCTCGTCCCCTCATCTGTAAAATGGGGATGAGAACAGCTACCCAGAGAGCCACCGAAGGGGTTAACGAGATCAGGGGCGTAATGCGCTCAGTAAGTGGGGGAAGAAGCATAGGAAAGCACCTGGTATGGAGCAGGTGTTCAACGCGTTACGTCTTCTCTTTCTTCATTCAAAGTGATTTTGCACTTTTTCATCTGAGCCCACAAAGCAAGAGCAGCAGATACTGATCGTCCCATTTCACAGATGAGCAATGGCTAACACAGCAAGTTAGTGGCTGACGTGGACCATAACCTGGGATTCCTGCCCCCAATTCAGTGTTCTTCCCAGTCCAGTTAGAGATGTACGTGTCCACCAGATGAGGAGCACGCTGATACTGATGGTGAAAATCCTAACAATACGGCAGAAATCTGTGTGGGGCTCTTGCTGGGCAGGCAGCCACGGCTGGCCTTCTGGAGTCCTGGGAGAGAGCTTGGAACTTGGAAGACGATGTTCCCATTACATGGCTCCCCTTTGGGTCTGCCAGCACATTGATCTCAACGAGCATTTCAAGAAAGAACAAATGCTTGGACCATCTTCCCCCATGGGCAAGATAGCAGCGAGTGGATCAGAGATAAAAGGGAACCGTCCTGCCGTCTCCTTGGTGATGCAGGGGTCATCTCCTCTGGGTGACCCTGGTTAGCAGAGGCATCTGTGTAGGCAGGGCTCGGAGCAGAGAGTAGGAGTGCAGGCCAGGCCCCTCATTTGGCTGCCACAGCTCTGCAGAGGGGTGGAAGAACAGTTCAGCACATTCTTCCCTTCCCCACCCCGGCCCACTCCTCCACGTATCGCCCCCGCCTCTCACTGCCCTGCTCCCCTGTGCTGGACGAGACCCAGGAAAAGCTGGCCGGGACTCCTGTAGTCCTCTTTACATCACTTCCTTCACCTTCCCAGAGCAGTCCCATTGCGAGGTTGTTAGTCCCATGAGTCAGGAAAGCCAGCGGAGGCCCAGAAGCCGGCAGAGGGCACATTTGGTTCCTAGTCCGTAGATATGGTCTCTTGAACTGCAGGATGTGTGGGGGTCGAGCCCTATTTGAGGAAAGTCTTCTGATCCCCATTTGGGTTACTTGTCCAAAGGGAATTCCAGATGGCATTCCTGGACTTAACATTTCCATTCCAGCCATTTGTGAGTGTCGCCAGAGGCCCTCCACATGTAGCCCTTTGTCATTCACTCCTGCGGAGGCAGGAGTGAATCCTGTGTACAGCGAGGCTGCTGAGTGGCAGCAAGCTCCCCGGTCAGTGGAGAGCCAGCCTCAGACCCTGCTCTGCCTCCCATTCTGGGGTGGCCTTTCTGGGTGAATTTTCACAGCTTCCCTGAGAGGTTGATGCTGTCCTTACTTTACAGACGAGGACATAGAAGCACTGCATGGCACAGTGCAACTGGAAATTTGGAGATGCAAGAGGATCTAGTGTTTGTACTCCTCAAGAAAGTCCAAGTCTCCTGGACCTTATTGGTAGGGAATCCAGAGACTTGTGGGAAAGGAAGGAGTAATGAAGACTGGATCTGTTGTCAAGTCAGTGGGATCGGTGGGATTTCTAAAAGCAATGTCCAGCATTGCCCTTTCTGGTCATGAAGTCCAGGGAAGGAATATCACAACGCCACTGAGCCTCTTCCAGCAGGTCAGGGGCTAGTTGCCACTGGAATTCTCGAATATCCCACTAGAAAGGCACGGGTCCCGCTGGGCAGCAGGCACCCCTGTAATCCTAGATTGCCAGCACCCCAGCCGTTGTCCCGTTCTCTAGTTCGTTCCAGCACCACCTGGAAGAAGGCCGGTTCTCCCGGTCCCATCATCAACAGAGCAATCCAGCCAGGCATGCACTTTACAGTTATATAACACTTTTACATGCCTGGTCTCGCTGGATCTGCATGACACCGAGGTAGAGTAGCGTAGGTGTCAAGAAAACCGAGGAGCAGAGGTTAGGCATTTCAAGTCCCAAGAAAGTGGGGACTCAACCAAGGTCTTCCAATTTTGCATGACAACCTGAAGTTCTCTTAACAGTCTACCTGTATGTTCCATGTTCATGGACACGATCTCTTTTTAATTTCATAACAACCCTCTGAGGCAAACAATAGTAGGTAATATTGTCCCCATTTTACTGATAGAGAATCTGACATGCTGAACTTGTGCCCAGATGGTTCTCTTAGGGGAGGCAGGGAGGGCAGGTTAGAAGTCAGGAAATGCAGACACGACTTCAGAAGCTGTGCATTCAGCCAGACCTAGATACCTCATTTAGAAACATCCTTCCTATAGTAATCTTACCACTTTTAGAAAAGTTTGTTTATTTAAGTAATTATGCTTATTAATAGGCGTTTTTTTTTTTCTGGCCATGCGGCATGCGGGATCTTAGTTCCCTGACCAGGGATCGAACATGTGCTCCCTGCAGTGGAAGCACAGAGTCTTAACCACTGGACCACCAGGGAAGTACCCCCCCCCCCTTTTTTTTTCATTTTTAATAGGCTTTGGAGGGCTTCCTAGGGCACCACAAAGATCTAGGCAAGATGCCGGAGGGAGCAGTTAACATCTGGAAAATTGTAATGCCCCCATCTCCCCTCACCAACAATTAAGGTGCCTACTCACAGCCTAGGCATCTTCTCTGGCCTCCCTGGAAACAGCTCCATAGCCAATGAATGTAGTTTGCCATTGTCCTTGACCTGTCGGGGCAGGGTCTCATGTGGAGCATGTGGAACGTGGATTGGGCATCCTGTGGGCTTTATGTGTGCCTATGCCTAAGAAAGAGTGTGGCCAACACATTCCCTACACATATAGACATTTCCGTGTGTGTGCGTGGTACTGCATGGGTGGTCACACGTGAACCTGTGACCAGTGGACATGGCCCCCCACCCCGGCCCCTTCTCAGAGAGCACACAGCTGTCTCCTTCAGCCCCGGTCTGTCTTATCCCCGCAGCCCGGTGTTTTGGTGAGTTGTCAAATGCAAACATCCACTCCACAGCACCTCCTTTATGGGGAGGCCAGGACAGGCAGGTAATTTATCAAACATTATTTAAAATAGTCCTTCAGCCTCTTGCTCCCTTTCTCTTGTTGCTGTCTGATTCTTGACTGTTTCTTCTCCTTTCTGTCTCTTGTTTTTCTGCCTGGAGATCGACAGCCCCCTGCTAATACAGCCTTGGAGATGCCAGGTGCTGGTGGAACCGACACCTCACTCTTCCTCAGCCTCCATCCCAGAACTAACTGCTCCGCGGCTGACTCGGGCGGTGCTGCGCTGGCTCCTGTCTGCGCACCAGCGTGGCAGGCTGATGGATGAGGCCACATCCCCTGCACTGCAGAATGTTCAGGAACCAGGGCCACATAGCCTGTGATCTGCTGAATTATGGACTAGCACAGGGGACTCCTTCTGACACCAGCAAGCCCTCGACTGCCCTAATTTTGCCCTGTTCCTAATTCTCTAGCCTTTTAAGCAGATCCATGGCTTGTGACCTTATGTACCGGTCCGCTGTCCTCTTAAGAGATTTCAGGAGAATGAGATGAATTAGCATTCTCTGTCATCCTCACTTCCAAGATGAAACAACCAAGGCCAACCAAGGGAAAGAGAGTTCTATTACTGGGAAATAATATTAAGCACTTGCTCTTGGCCAAGTACTATGCTAGGTGCTTGAAATGTTATTGTCTTCGAGTCCATGTAATAGATACTATCCCTATTTAGAGGTGACTGAGAACAAGAGAAAACGGACTCTTTTCGGAGAAGGTAGGTAGCCTGTCCTAGGTCAGTTTTTCAGTCAGAGATCATGACTGCAAGCAACAAAAATTGACTAGCCAACTCAAACAGAAGAGGAAATTTGGGGCAAGTTATGGATAGCTCACAGAATATACGTGAAGCTTAGAACACGTGCATGAATCGAGATGGCAGAGTGAGGGTCAAGGCCACACCAGGAGGAGTCTCTTAGTCCAGTGACCACGCTGGACACTGGATGGTGGCAGTTTGGCCAAAATGCGTTTCAAACTCTGCCTGTGCCTTCATATCCCCATCTGAAATCCAAATTCCCACGCGGTGTCGTCTGAGGGTTAGTAGGCCATGTGCTCCTGACTCCTACCAAGAATCACTTGATTCAGGGGGTTCCAACATTGGTGGCCAACAACCAATGAACTGGCAAACCAGACCAATGTCCCCAGCCATCACACAGCTGGTGAGAGTGCAAGCAGGTACAAAGGCAGTTCTTCCTGGCTCTTTCTGTCACCACCAGGGGTGAAGTCCAAAATATTAACAACTGGCAGGCCACTGATTCTGGCCAATCGGAATAGATGCCTCTACACACAAACAAAGCAAAATGAGAACACAGGGCACCCAGCTGCCCAGGCCTAAGGGCCTTACTCTTAGGACCGTGCTTCCCAAACTTTTCCATAGAAAATGATAATACTTGGTGGCACGCTGGGGTAAGCTTGAGAGAGGGAGAGAGATGGATATAGACATATAAGAAGATATATCGTTTGGAGGAGAAAAGCCCATTACATTTTATTTACATAATACTATTAGGATAAAAATAAAATAAAATCCCCCTGAACACCAGGCTTTTATTTTATTTAGTTATTTAAAAAATTTATTTTATTGTTTTGGCTGCATTGTGTCTTTGCTGCTGTGCCCAGGCTTTCTCTAGTTGCAGTGAGCGGGGGCTACTTTTTTTTTTTGCGATACGCGGGCCTTTCACTGTTGTGGCCTCTCCCGTTGCAGAGCACAGGCTCCGGATGCGCAGGCTCAGCGGCCATGGCTCACGGGCCCAGCCGCTCCGCGGCATGTGGGATCTTCCCGGACCGGGGCATGAACCTGTGTCCCCTGCATCGGCAGGCGGACTCTCAACCACGGCGCCACCAGGGAAGCCCGGGGGGCTACTTTTTGTTGCCGCGTGCGGGCTTCTCATTGCGGTGGCTTCCCTTGTTGCGGAGCACAGGCTCTAGGCGCGTGGGCTTCAGTAGTTGTGGCACACGGGCTCAGTAGTTAAGGCTCGCAGGCTCTAGAGCACAGGCTGAGTAGTTGTGGCACACGGGCTTCGTTGCTCTGCGGCATGTGGCATCTTCCTGGACCAGGGCTCGAACCCGTGTCCCCTGTGCCACTAGGGAGGTCCTTACCAGGTTTTTATATCCGACGGCCTTCTTAACATTTCCAATTAGATGCATAATAGATACCTCAAAAATAACATATCTGTATTTGAACACCTGGTCTCCCCACCGTCACCACCAACTTGCTCTACCTACAGTCTCTCCCAACTCAGTTAACGTCTGGTTTATCCTTCTAATTACTCAGGTCAAAATCTTTGAAGTCATCTTTGGTTCTTTCGTTTATATTCTGCACCATCTACATATTCTACATATGTGTTATGTGATATGTATGTACATATTCTACATCAGGAAACCCTCTGATCTCTAATTTTAGAATATACTCTGTAAGTCACCCTCCTTTGGACTCGCAAGATAGTGTCCTAACTAATCCCCCTACTAGTTTTCTCAATACAATGGCTGGAGTAATCCTTAAAAGGCATGTCAGGTAACATCACTCTTTTGCTGCAAACCCTATATGGTTTCCCCAATTCACTCAGAGTCAAGAGCACTGTTCTTAAAATGTCCTGCAAGCCCCCTCATAATCTGGTCTCTGTCACCTCCCTGACCTCCACTACTCTCTTCCATGCCTACTACTCTCCCGCCAAAAAGGCCTCCTTGCTCTTCTTTGAATGTGCCAAGCTTGCTCTGCCTCCGTGCCTTTGCACTTACTCTTTACTCTGTCTGAATACTTTTCCCCAGATGTCTTTATATCTTAGTTTCTCACCTCCTCCAAATCTTTGCACAGATGTCACTTTCTCAGTAAGACCTGTCCTGACCATCTTATTTTCCCAACCTATTTTATCCTCCTCAATTTTTTCTATAGTGCTCATTACCTAACGTGCTATAATATTATTTATTCCTTGTCTCTCTCCACTAGCATGTCAACTCCACAAGGACAGAGGTCTTTGTCTGTTCAGGGGTATATTCCCCAGAGCTAGAATATTATCTGGCTCTCAAATTATTGTTGAAGGGGCGAATAAAAATACAAAATATTAGAGTTAATATTAAAGATTTAAATTTGCATAGAATTTACATTTTGGAAATTGGAAGACATCTCTAATTTTTAGATGATAACTTAATATTATTTCCATGAACATAACTTTTAATATCTGGTTTTATGTTTGAAATGGCTCCACGTAATCTTTATTCCAGGCTTTCAATACTGATCTCTTCAAATTCTTAATAATCTCCATTGACAAGAAACTTTATGTGCAAAAGTCAGCAGCATGTTCAAAGTTTTATAGCTGAAATTATATTTAAATAGTTGAAATTATATTTAAAGACCCTCGGAGCTCTTCCTTTTCTTTCATTGACAAATGTAATGTTAAAATATCTTGCGATAATGCTAATGGATTTGAATGCTATCAGCTTTTTCATATCAAGTATTTTAAAATAACGCCAAGGCTCTAATTTGTAGCAGGTACGTGCATTGTTAGAACAGTCACCCTGCAGCTAGCTTGGAGGCCACTAAGAGGGCACAGGAGCTGTAAATGTTTAGCAGCATTTGATACTTGTGAGGATAGAGATCTGGGCCACCTCCTGGAGCTGCATCTACCAGCAAGCCCAGCCAGCCTCCCTGCTCCCACCCCAGCACCATGCACGTGGGCACTCAAAGCCAAAAGTCCTCCTGCAACTAAAGGGCAGTGGCCTGTTCTGAGCTGGTAAATTCAAGTAGACATCCAGGTGCAGGGGCATCTCCTGTGCCATGCTTAGCACATCACCGGGCAGCAGACTGTAATGGAGTTGCTCAGGGTCACTGCCAAGGGGGGCCAGAGGACACACCATCATACCCTGCTCCACGCCTGCTGTTCTCCAAGGCACCGTGCCAAGGGTACTCAACAGCCCCTGTCCCCACCTGTCAGTTTGCAGAGCTTTGAGACCCCCTAGCAGCCCATCAATATGCCATGACCCACCATTTGGGAAGCTCTACTTTGGAAGCCTTGGGCAGGATTCCCACTTGTATACTAACCAGCTATGTGTCCTTGGGTGGGTCACCTCACCTCTCTGAACTTAGTTTTCCCCATCTATAAATGGGGGATTTGGATAAAATTAATGCTTGTCAAGGAGCCCTAAGATTCTGGGGAAGTGTCTCAAGGGATACTTTGGGATGGAGTAGGAATAGAAAGGGTCCACAGGGGAAAGACTTTTCTTATCTCCCTCTTCAACCAGAACACCTCCACTCCTATCAGTTTTAGATCTTGGTATCCCATAGAAGATTTTTATAGAAAGAGAGGCTTCCACTGCTGACATAAAAGTTTGAAAACCAGCGTATCTGCCAGGGGTCTTACCTCTAGCCCCTCTTCCCCCCGCTGTCCCTTTGTTCAAGTAGAAAATCATTCTGAATGGTCTTCTATTATATTTTATTACAATAAAGAAAAACCATCTTTATTTAAGGAAAGTATGAGGAAGAACCTCCAAAGTGGCTATGGGAAGGGATTTCTTGATACATTTGGTGGATGGCCCATGTGTCTTGTCTCTGTGTCTAAGAGTCATCCTCCCTTTGGGATCTTCCTCTATGCTGCTAACACTAGCCTGCTTTCTCTTAATACTCAGCCTCAAGGGAGGAATGGAATTCTCCTCTTTCTTCCCCATGGCATAGGGATGACAAAGTTGAAACTTGGTTCACATAATACTTTACAAGAAGCTAAGGAATAGCAACGGGGAAAAACACAGAGAAAGTGATGCAGCTGGGCCATCTGGTTTACCAGCTGTGACTGGCCTGCCAGGGCTCGGAGGCTCTATCCCATCCTCATTGGCCCCAAGAGTTCCATATCTCTGGACTTGCCTCCATGGGGTAGACACCATTTAAAGATCATCACCCAGCAGAGCCCAGGTAAGACACTTATGATTCTCAATATTTAGACCCATCTCAGGCAGCTACATCTCCCTCACAACTGCAGGTTTCTTGTAGGAAGACCCTCTTTTTCTTTGATAGCAGCACTATCCACCCTCTCCTGGTAAGATTCCACCTTCTTACTGGCATCCCCCACAGCTTAACTCTATGACAACAGTACAAATAGTTCCAACAAAAGATGCATCCAGTCATCGACAAGGGATTGCTTTTTTTATAGATGCTGAAGCACAGAGGGGTACAGTAATTTTTTTAGTAATCCACAGCTTGATAGGGGGATAGAGGGGATTCAAATGTGGGGCATTGGACAGGACACCAGGGCTTTCGGTCTATATAAGTGCCTTTCCCAATGTGCCTGTGGGGCAGGGAAAGAGAACAGATGGGGCCCAGAGCTCTCACCTACCGCTGGAGACACTCAGATCAGGGAGTCAGGCAGAGGTGGGGTTGAGCACCCCACCAACACTCCCAATACTTCTGTTCAGAGTTCAGACTCCACAGGGATGGCTTTGTCTTGGACAAAGGCAATCTGGCCCTCAACTGACAATTATAGCTCCCAAAATCTTAGGGACAAAAATGCAGGGAATGTCAGGGCCCAAGGCTTCCCCTTCCCTAAGACTCTGAGATTTGCATGAACCCTTTTGTTTGCTTATTTATCCTGTTGCCTCAAATTAGAAGTGAAAACCATAACAAAGAAACAAGAGACATTCCTCAGGATGGAATTACCTATGTAGCCTTGGGGTTTGATCTTGACAAGACAATTGGGAGTCTGTTACACTGTTGCAACACATCAAATACCCTAAGGTTTCCCTTTCATCGGCTGGCTTCTAGGGCTGTGCGAAGTCCAACGCAGGAGGAGGGGGAGCCAGGCCTTCCTGGGTTTCTGGGGTCCCTGCAAGTCTTCCCAGGCTGCCACAGGAAGATTTTCATACTTAGGAAATCATCCTGAGGGTCCTCATCCCAAGGGAGATGTGGCTGGGAAACAGGAGAAGGAGGCTGCTGGGGGAGGCTGCTGACCTGGGGCTGGGATTCATCTCCTAGCATCCTTTTATCCCAGCTTGAGGCCCCCGGCTGTAAGTCCTGCCTGCTCAGATGTTGGCTGGAGGAGAGCAAAGAAAACTTGTGGCATCCTGTCAGGTGACTGCTTATTAACTGTCTACTCTTGGGCAGGGTGTTTCCACTCTCTGAGCCTGTTTCCTTCTATGTGAAATGGGGATAATAGTATCCCATTTAATCTCCTCTCATGGTGATGGGGGGTGGGGATCAAATGAGATACTGCCTATTAAAAGCCTTGTGAAAAGTGTTTTTCAAAAAGTTTACCCGGGGTGTGTGTGTGTGTGTGTGTGTGTGTGTGTGTGTGTGACATATGATCCATTGGGGCAGAGAGAGGAGTGGCCCCTCCCCCCAAGGTGTCACTCCAAGGTTCCCTGGGGACTGGAGACAACAGAAGAGCTCAAATACCTTCCGGTGAAAATTTATCAGGGTAGGAAGAGGATCAGAAGGAAGGGCAGCCTTTGAAGGAACTATGTTCTCACTCTATCTACCCTGACATCAGAAAGAAAATTGAGAGACCAGAGGTGTCGCCTGTTTTTGACACCTGGGGGAAGGAGGTTGAGGGCAGAGACTGTGCCTAGAAGGTGCACCTGGAAAGGAGCTCCTCCAACTCACTGCCTTGCTTTGGCCAAGCTTCCTCTAACCTCTCATCACTGTTCTAAGGTGCCCCAGAGGAGCAGACAGCACCCACCTGCACCTCATCCTTTCTCGCCCCTCCCCACCCCCATTATCAGCTAGGTTTCTGAGAAGGAGAGAATTTGATTCAATTCCACAAGGATTTCTCCAGCCTCTCCTACAAGTGCTTCCCATTTTTTATGGCGTTCTCTGGTTGACAAAACTCTTTCATAACAATTACGTCCTTTTTTTTTTTTTTTTAAATAAATTTATTTATTTATTTATGCTGTGTTGGGTCTTTATTTCTGCGCGAGGGCTTTCTCTAGTTGCGGAGAGCGGGAGCCATTCTTCATCGCGGTGCGTGGGCCTCTTACTATCGCGGCCTCTCTTGCCACGGAGCACAGGCTCCAGACGCGCAGGCTCAGTAGCTGTGGCTCACGGGCTCAGTTGCTCCGCGGCATGTGGGATCTTCCCACACCAGGGCTCGAACCCGTGTCCCCTGCATTGGCAGGCAGATTCTCAACCACTGCGCCACCAGGGAAGCCCCAACTACGTCCTTTTGACTCTCACCGTAATGCTGAAAGTCGGGGAGCAGATAAATTAGTATCCTTAACTTCCCAGAAAAAGAAAATGAGACTCAGGAGTTAAGTGATTGCCCAAAAGGCACTCAGCTCATAAGAGCAGAGCTAGAACCCACATGGGAGCTTCTGACCACGGCTGGGAGACCTCAACATCTCAACTCCTTACCAGGGTTACAAAGCTTGTAATGATCTGCACTCACCTCCCTCTACTATGAAGCCTTCCCTAAGGGGGAAGGGGTTATGCCCACTGCCTCCTTGCCCTTTTCACGTGCTCTCCTTTGATTGCTATTATCTGTTTACCCCCTGAGGGCTCCGCTCATCCTTGCATCTCCAGCATCTAGCATAGAGCCTGACACATAACCTACGTTTATTAAATAATTAAAACATAAAAGAATGGGCATTTTAAGTAGGGAAATGATGGAAACAGCCTAAGTGGCCAACAGAAGTAGAAAAATGGTTAAATAAAATCATGATACATCCCCTAGATGAAATATTATGCAGCTATAAAAAACTATACTGATAAAAAATTAATATTGACTTGAAAAATTCTTCAGATATAATGTTATGTGAAAACCCAAAATAAAACACTGCACATACATTATGGTCATAGCTATATAGAAGTATATAAAAGCAAGCTCTTAAAAATCATCAAGGAAATAAAAAGTTGAGACAGTGGGTGTTTTTCTTCCTTCCATCTTTCCATAATCTCCAGGTTTCCTATAATAGAGACGCATTCTTTTTATAATGAGTACAACGGCAACAAAAATGGTAAACAATAGCTATGGAGCTATTAAGGGAATTGTTAATTGCTTTCACAGTTCACAGCTCCAGGTTCAAGTGACTTACTTCTCTGGCGCTGAAAACTTTCTAATAGGATGTCAGAGACATTGTCTAAAAATCTGGAGACCTCCTGGAGGCTGGGCAAACATCCAGGAGACAGGCAATCTATCGTGTTGTACCCAATTTTAGGAAAAAAGTGGTGGTCATTAGGAAATCTGCCTCAGGTTCACCAATAATGAAGCATTCCAAATTCACCATTTTCCCCTTGGATGGGATTATTAGACTGGTAGATAGGAGAATGCTACCAACATCATGTGTATCGATTCTGCAGTATATAGGACAAAGCCTCTCCCGTCCTTAAGCACAAGGTGGAGAAATGTGGACTGGAAGACAGCACTGCAAGGTGGACTTCAAGGAGATGGAGCAACAAATGTAAGTAATGCAGTTTAATGGATCCGAGGCTATTCTGGGGAAGGGATGGCAATTCGTGACACCTCTACCACCACTGTCCTCGTCCCAGCCCTCGGGCTGGCATTGCTAATTAACTACATCCCTCTTTTTCTCAGAATCCAGATGGAACTTCAGAATCCTTCTCAGCAGAGGGCCCCAAGCGGCCTTTAGCCAAGGGCAGAGCAGACATGCCGGTGGAAACCTATTAGCCAAACTTGACTTTTAAGGAAGTCTCAGGCACGCGCCTCAGGACGATTTTTAACTCAATCCTGTTCAGCATGTTTATCAGTGATTTAGAACAAAAATCTAGAAAACATGTGTGTACGATTGACAGTGACTTAAAGTTGGGAGGGAAAGATGATAGAGTCAAAATTTTAAACTATCCGACCAGATTATAATATGGAACAGAACCCAAGGAGTAATTTTTACAGTAGCGCATATAATCCTATACTTAAGTTTAAAAGTGAATTTCAAGAACAGAACAGTTGATATTATGACTTGATAGCAGCTCATGCAATGGAGGAATGAGGGGGACACACACGAGATGTTAACTGACCACAAGCTCAACTTGAACCATAGAATGATGGTTGGGCTTTTGATAATCAGTACAATCTTAGGCTTCGTTAATGGAACTACAGGCTAGAATACAAGAGATAAAGAGGACTGTTTAGAGCCAGAGTGGAACTGAAACTTCAGAGACCCTAAGCACCAAAACTACAAGGATGCGCCACCACCCCACCCAACTTTCCTTTGTCACTCAAATCAATCCTACTTTTCCCCATGATAACTGTTTTGATTCTATTTGAAGTGTAAAAGATTGTATTAGAAAAATGTAGAGGCTTTGTTTTGCTTTGCCGTAAGGTTTTGGTCGGTTTGTACATTGGATACACTGGGTGCATTCAGTCAGCCCCGGGAGTCCCATTTCAAGATGGACTTGGCTGTACCAGGGTCTAGATCTGATTAGTCCCTCCTGTCTTCCAAAACGTCCCATGGCTCTCCTGTGCATACAGAATAGAATGCAATCTCTTTAGTCTGGAAGCATTCGAAGCCTGCCAAGGCCTGAAAAAGGAGGCTACTTTTAAAAATCAAAATAGGACAAATGATTTAAAAGCCAAAAGTACCAAAAGGCTTATAAAAGAAATACAGCAGTCTTTGGTTCTACCCCTCTCGACAATTTCAGTCCTGCTCCGAAGGGCCCACCATTTTTATCTTTTCAATTGATTTATTCTGGTAATTACTTTTGTAGCTCTAAATAATACGTTTTTTCTGATATATCTGGTTTTATGTGCTTTACACATTATCTACTGATTACCTGCGATGGTGGTTGGGTGTTTATTTTATTACATGACACTCATCTCCCCTTCCCTCATCCTTCTACTGTTACTATTTTTGGGGGGGAAAATCAATTAATAATGTTTATTGCTTTCTTATGGAAAGTTTGTTTATTGCCTCATCAAATTAGTTGCACATCTTTTTGTATAGCTTTTTATTTTCCCTAGAGTTTCTAACTCCTTTCTTTTTTTCTTGCTTTATTTGCCTTTGTAGAATTCCTCATGTTTTTTTATTTTCCAATGTTTCATCACATCAGGCATTCTGTAAGTCTCTCTTGTTTTTCCTGAAAACCTGTTTCCAAAGACCTCAGTCCTCCTGTTCCGGTCTGGACTGGTTGCTCTTTGGATGACCGAGACAGTGATCAGTCCTGGGATTGTTCTTTACTGCCTTCTTGGGGTAAATTCAGTGACTTCCTCTGCCCATATCTTCCTATCTCTTGATTTATTCCATTTTTTAGGAGCACACCCTCAAGTAAATGCCTAAGAAACAGTGAGTGAGAGATAAATTATCTCAGTCCTGTGTTCCTGAAAATATATTTGTTTTGCTGTTGTACCCAATTAGGTATAGGATTCTAGATTTCCAGGTTGAAAATTATACTCCTTAAGATCTTTGAAGGTTTGCTCCAATGTCTTCTTTCTCGTATCCGATGTTACAGATGAAAAAAGTGATTCTAGTCTGGTTCTAGATCTTTCTAGTTGACCTGTCACTGTCTCCTCCCACCTGTATCACCGTTCTCACTAGCCCATCTTTCTTTAGCGTTCTCTATTTTCCTTCATTTTCTTGAACACTCCATAGAACCATTCAATCTGAATATTCTATTCAATTCTGGGAAATTCGTTGGTAGTGTTTTGGACATTTTTCTTCCCTCTATTTTCTCTATTTTCTTTCTGGGATTCTCTTAACCAGGTGATGGACCGCCTGAATTGACCCACTATGTCTCTTATTTTTTCTTTCATATTTTCTGTTTCTTTTTATTCTGTTTCAGGAATATTTCCTTGAACTTATCTTCTTAACTATAAAATTTTTTAAATTTAGGGAAAAAAATATATGTATATATAAAATTTCAAGAACAGGATGCTATGAAAAAAGTAGCAATCAAAGCACACAAGGTCTCTTAATTTCCCTGAGGATCTGATTTGAATCTTTTTAGTGTTTGTTTTAAATTATCTTCTGTTGTCTGAATTATCTTCTTCAGGGATCAATTTTTCTGTTGTTGTTGCTTTTTAAAAATCTCAAGTATTTGGGATTCTTGGGTATCTTTACATACATAAGAATGAGAGGATAAAAATCCACTTAGGAGATTTGTATTCATGGGTAGGACTGGCTGACTGATGGACTTCGTCTTGGGAGGATTGGGTGGTGAGCCAGCCATTTTCCTGGGAGTCAGCTAGGTGTCAGAATAAAGCAGGATCTTTGTTTTAGGGTTAATTGATTTCTTTTTAGAAGGAACTTACTTTTTTCTTTTTCTTTTTTTGGTCTGGGGGTAGAAATATGGCTGTCAGGAATTCTACACAATGTGGAGATTGCGGTTACTGTTTGGTACATGGATTTTCAATCAGCTTCCATAATTGAGTTCCAACTATCCCCTCTACTCTCTGATGTCCCGTACATCTGAAATCAAATCCTGCTTCCCTGGGCAGGTTAGCTGCATTCTCTGTAGCAGCCCCCTCTTTTCTAGCTTCATTAGTGACTGTTTCACCATCTGCTGTCTTCAAGACATTTAAAGATCTCTCTCATTTGCTGATATGCCATCTCTCATTCCTTTTGTTATAAGCCTTCTTTCTCCTCCCCCTCCTCCTCCACCTGCTGCTGCTTCTTCTTCTTCATTATTACAACATACAGGAAAGTAAGGGGGATAATGTCAAAATATTCTTATTCCTATCTCCTCAGTTCTGTTAAATCATTCATTCATAACATTTGGCTATATTTGCTTCCTACCTTAAAAAAAAAAAGGGATAGATTCAGTTGACATTTACCCCTACCTCATCCTATTTCCCTACCTCCCCAGTTGCAACCATTGTTTTGACTTTGGTGTTTTTCACTCCTTTGCAAGTTTTTATACTTTTGCTACCTATATGTGATATACAATATATGCTATTGCATTCAGCGTTTTATATTTTTATATAAAGGTATCAGTGTATATCTATTAACCTTCCAATTACTTCTTTCAATATTTTTTGAAGTCTATCAATGTTGTACCTGTAGCTTTACTGCTGTATAGTGTTCAGTCAATCATTCTCTTGTTAATGAAAAGTTAGATTGTTTCCAATTTCTCACTGTTACATACAGTACTAATCGGAACATTCTTGTAATTTTTTCCTTGAACACATGTGCAAAAGTTTCACTAGTCATGTATGCTGTGTCATAGTATATATGCTTCTTCAACTTTAATGCGTATCGGCGAATTGCTTTCCAAAGTAGATGTAGCAATTTATCCTCCCGCCCATCAGCAGCATTAGAGGGTTTTCTTGCTGCATATATCGCTGGTAGTCCATATTGTCAGCAAACCAGATTTGCTAAACTGGTCAGTGCGAAACAATATCTTACTTTTAGTTTGCTTTTGATTAAAACGATCAAGTTGCGCATCTTTTTATTGGCATTCAAGCTTCCTCTTTTGTGGACTCAATGTACAGAAATTTTGCCCAATTTTCTGTTGGGTTATCTTTACCTTAGTGATTTATAGAAGTCTTTATATCTGGCATAATGTGGGAGCTTGTTAGAAATGTGGAATCTCAAGCCCCACCCTTGACCGACTGGATCGAAATCTTCACCTGAACAAGATTCAGGTGATTTGATCGCACATTCAAGTTTGAGAAGCACTGATGTAGAACATTTTCTCTGTCTCTTGTATATTTGGTAGAAGTTCCCTGTAAAACCACCCAAGGATGATGTTTTGTTAGTCATAGCTATTGTTGCTGATGTAGGTAATTTTTTACTTATTCAATTTCTTTAATGATTATAGGCTCCTTGTGATTTTTAATTTTCTTCTGGGTAAGTTTTAGTAAGTTCTTTTTTTTTCTTAGAAAACTGCATTTTACCTATGGTTCTTCGTGTATTTATAAAAAGATGTTCATATTAATCTCATGATTTTAAAATTCTCTGCTGTATCGGGTTATAACTTTTTCCATCTTAAAACTTTTTATTTGTGTGCCCTTCCCCATCTTGCTCTCACATCAATCCTGCCAGAGGTTTGTGTGTTTTATTGGTCTTTTCAATGGACCATATTCTGGTTTTATTGAATTCTTCTCTTATAACGTTTTCTATTTCATTATTTTCTGTCTTTATCTTTATTATCTTCTTCTTTCTACCTTTTTTGGGTTTACCCTGTCTCCCTTTTTCAACTTGTTGAGTTGAACTCTTAGCTCATTAACTTTAATCTTTATTTTTCATGATTCAAGCATTTGAGGCTATATATTTCCCACTAATTACCACTGTAGTTGTATCTTACATGTTTTGATATGTCATATTTTTATTATCTTTTAGATCTAAATGTTTTCTAATTTTCATTATTACTTCTTTGATCCATGAGTTATTTCAAAGTGTGTTTTAAAATTTATGCCTGGAATATTCTAAAAAGATCCTTTTTTTTAATATATAAATTTATTTATTTTTGACTGCATTGGACCTTTTTTGCTGTGCGGGCTTTCTCTAGTTGCGGCAAGCAGGGCTTACTCTTCATTGCGGTACGTGGGCTTCTCATTGCGGGGACTTCTCTTTGTTGCCGAGCACGGGCTCTAGGCGTGCGGGCTTCAGTAGTTGTTGCATGCGGGCTCAGTAGTTGTGGCTCGTGGGCTGTAGAGCGCAGGCTCAGTATTTGGGTCACACGGGCTTAGTTGCTCAGCGGCATGTGGGATCTTCCCCGACCAGGGGTCAAACCGGTGTCGCCTGCATTGGCAGGTGGATTCTTAACCACTGCACCACCAGGAAAGTCCCTAAAAAGATCTTTAAAATGGTATTTCTAACTTAATTACACTGTGGATTGAGTACGTGATCTTTATGATATTGGTTCCTCGGTGTTTGTTGTGATTTGTTCTTGGATGTCATTCATGGTCTATTTTTGTAGATGTACAATGTGTATTTGAAAAGAAGTGCATTCTCCTCTAGTTGTTAGGTGCATCTCAATCTTGTTGGTTATATTTTTCAAACCTTTTGTCCTTAACAATTTTTGTTTGCTTATGCTATCAGTTGCTGAGAACTATGTTACGATAGTCATTATGATTTTAGATATGTAAATTGCTCCTTGGAATTTTGTCAATTTTGACTTTATACATTTTCAGGATATCTTATCAGCTTCATGCAAATTTAGAATTTCTATATATTCCTGGCAAGTTGTTCCTTTTAATATTATATGGTGTCCATCTCTGTTCTTAAAATTAAAAGCTATCCTGATATACAACAAAATACTCCTACACCAACGTTCTTTGGATTGGTATGTGACTGGTGTATCTTTTTCCAATTTTTAATGTTCAACTTTTCTGTGTCCTTTCTTTTAAGATATATCTCTTATAAGCAACACAAATATTTTTTTAAAATCCAATCTGTCAATCTTTATTTTAACAAGTGAGTTTAGTCAGTTTACATGCGTATGATTATTTATATATTAGATTTCATGCTACCATTTTATTTTGTGCTTCTTTCACTTAAATTGTATTCAGTTACTATGTCTGTATAACAAATTTTTCCAAAATTTAGTGATATAAAGCAGACATTTATCATGCTCACAGATTCTGTGGGTCAGGAACTGAACGGGGCACAGCTCCTCCATGTATGGGGACTCATCCATAAGACTTAAAGGTGGGACTCATCTCAAGACTTGCCCACTCACATGTCTGGGTATTGATGCTGGCTGTCTGCTGAGACCTTAGCTGGGACTATTGGTCCAGACAAACTATCCATAGCCACTCTGTATGCCTGGGGGTTCCTCACAATATAGTGGCTAAGTTCCAAGGGCAAGAATCTTGAAAGAGAGAGTGCTAGGTGGAAACCATATCGCCTTATGGGATCTAGCTTCAGAAACCACACAGCATCACTTCCACCACATTTTATTTGTCAAGATAATATTAATAACAAGGTCCTTCCCAGGTTCAAGGGGAGGAAGAGTAGACTCTATCTCTTGGTGGGGAGTTTAGCAAGGTTCTGGAAGAGCTTGTGGGATTAGAAATATTGCTGTGGACATTTTCAGAAAATACAGTCTACCATACTCTGCTTTTTATTTGCTTCATTTTCTTCTTCCCTGCCTCCTATTGAAACAATCAAGGCTTATAAAAAATTATGCTCTGGGCTTCCCTGGTGGCGCAGTGGTTGGGAGTCCACCTGCTGATGCGGGGGACGCGGGTTCGTGCCCCGGTCCAGGAGGGTCCCGCGTGCCGCGGAGCAGCTGGGCCCGTGGGCCGTGGCCGCTGGCCCTGCGTGTCCGGAGCCTGTGCTCCACAGCAGGAGAGCCCACAGCAGTGAGAGGCCCACGTACCACAAAAAAATAAAAAAAAAATTAAAAAAAAATAAATAAATAAAAATTATGCTCATATTCTGCTGACAGTTTTGGAAGTCATACATTCTATTTCAACTTTTTAGAGTAGTCTTAAACATTTTTGTATCTATATGTAACACAAAATCTGAATTTAATCAGTGTCTCTGTTTTCCTCTCAAATAAAACAGGGATCTCAGAATGCCTCATTTTAACTCCTATCACCCCTTTTCCATATTATATATTCTGTGGTTCATATTGTAATTTCACTTTTATATATACCCTCAATTAGTCATTATCATTTTACGTATGGTCTTTTTTCTTTAAATAACAGCTGAGTCATGTTTCAATTTACTGATATGTACCATGTTTTTTACTATGTTTTTGTTATGTTTTCTTGCATCTATTCCATAGTAGTACTTTCAACAAAGCTCTATAGTTAAAAACTCTCAATCATTCTATATCTGAAAATATCTTTATTTCACCATCTCGAAAAACTTATTTAGTTATGAGTAAACTTCAAGGTTGACAGGTATTTTCTCTCAGAACGTTAGATATAGTCTAATACTATTTTCTGTAGTCAGCACAAATGTTCTTTTAGATAATCCATGTCTTTTATCTCTGCTTATTTCAAAGATCTTCCTTGGCTTTGGTGCTCTGAAGTTTCGCAGCAGTGTTTCTTGGTGTACATTTAGTTTTATCTGTGCTACTTGAGATTCTTCACAAATATGAGGATTTCCAATTCTGGCAAATTCTCAGTCATTGTCTCTTGGAATATTGTCTCTTCCCTGGTCTCCCTATTCTGTCCTCCTTTAACTACTATGAGACATATTATGAAAATTCTCATTCTAGTCTGCATGTCTCTTAATCCCTAATATTTTCCATTTCTTTATATTCTGTGTTGCTTTATGAGTAATTTAAGATTTCCTTTTTGTTCACTAATTCTTCAATTGTGTCTAATATATTATTTAAACTTTCCATTGAATTTTTAACTTCAATAACTACATATTTCATTTCTAGATCTTTTCTGGGGCCAAATCTACCTTTTCATATTTTCATACTGACTTTTTATGTTTTCAATTCCTTCTTTTATATCTTCAATTGTTTCAAGAAATAGACTATTTCCAGCACCCAGAAGTCCTTATTATGCCTTTCTTAGTCACAACCACTCCCCTTCCAAAGAAAATCATTGTTCTGACTTTGGTGGTCATCATCTTTCCTCTTCTTCCTTCTTTTACAACCTAAGTTTGAGACAAACTTCTTTGTCATCCTTCCGGACTAGCTGAGGACTTTTTTCTATCCCTTTCTTTGGTAGCAATGTAACAGTTTGAGCCTCAAGGCTCTATGCAAAGATCTCAGTTCCAACCCTTCTCCTCAGAAGGCCCAGATCTAGGCCTTGGGCCCCACATGAGCACTAACCCCCATGTACGTGGGTTGCCAAAGCCGGCAAAATTGTGTAGCAGCTACTGCGCCACTTGCAGTGCTTCCTACGACAGATTCTTTGCGTCTGGCTCCAGGGTGAATGTTCTTACTTTCTTAAAGGTCACTTAGGCACCTAAAGAATATTTTCCTTTCTAGGTCTTTGTCCTGGGCATGCATCCTGGTCGTCTTGGCCACCACACTGCCGAGCTGGGCATCCCGCCCTTTCTTCCTCAGCCTTGAACCCCACCATGACCCACCTGCTACATCCTTCTCTCCAGCACATGAAGCCTCTGGTCTGCGGTTGAGTCCTTCCTGGCCTGTTCCTGAGCCTGAGTGCCCTCTAGTTCCAGTGCCTTTGGGGCTCCATGGTGAACCCCCAGCCTTCCTGCCAGTCCTCCTGCAGACCCTGACTTTTGGCTTCCTCTACCTGTCACCCCTCGTCCATCCGCCCTCTGTCTTATGGAAATCTGTCAATGTCCTTTATGTGCTGCTGTCTCCTCTCCTGTTCTTTGGGTTCTTGTGAGCCCTTTGTGCCTTTCTTTTATTCTTTATTTTCATTTTAGTGGGGATTCAGAAGGGAAAGGAAAGAAACACATGTTCAACCCTCCACATTTAGTAGGAAGTCCAAGCAGTACCTCACCTAATCTTCGTGTTTCTTTAATTACAAGCGAGGTTGCACTTTCTAACAAGTCCATTTTTAAAAACCTTGTTGTTGTGTCATTACTGTTCACATCCTTTACCTGTTCTGTGTTTGTTTTCCTCACCCACCTCCATCCCATCTTGACTCTTAGAATGTTCCCTTCAATTCATGTATCGATTATTTATATGAAAACATTAACAGTTGGCCTGGAAGTTTGGAAGCAAATATTTTTCTTCAGTCTCTGGTTGTTTTTTTTTTGTTGTTGTTGTTTTTGCGGTGCGCAGGCCTCTCACTGCTGTGCCCTCTCCCGTTGTGGAGCACAGGCTCCGGACGCGCAGCCTCAGCGGCCATGGCTCACGGGCGCAGCCGCTCCGCAGCATGTGGGATCCTCCCGGACCGGGGCACGAACCCGTGTCCCCTGCATCAGCAGGCGGACTTTCAAACACTGCGCCACCAGGGAAGCCCCCTAGTCTTTGTTTTTTTTATAAAAGTGTTTTCGTTTGTTATTCACATAAATTCTTAATTTTATGTAGTTTGATCTGCCAGGTTTTGCCTTTTGTGATTTCGTCTATTGCTCCTGCATTGATTGGGAGAGTGGAAATGCTCTCCAAAGACTCGCCTGCTACTACTATTGTTTGGTTCTATGGGGAGAGAAGGCCTTGATGGGAAGCAGAGAGAGAGAAATAGGAGTTTCATTATAGTTTTCATCTGACCCCAGTTGTCTGTCAGTACATGGATAACTGAGAACTGACTCCAAGTTAAATTGATAAACTGACCTTCTTAATTACATGCCAATATACCCTATCATTCACTGTGGGCAGGAAAGCAATCTCCAGGCTCACCCTCATGCCATGTACTCACCCACCCTCTTCCTTGAGATTTTGCACTTTGTGACCTGCCCTTCCAGTGAGTTCCCTTTAAGACCCACTTGCCTTCTGATGCCAAAAGAGCTGAAAGATAACAACATCCAGACTTTATTGCTGCCTGAATTCCAGTGCCCCCAGCTAGTGTGTAAAGAGGAAGCAGCATATATCTCAAGCGCCTCTGATGGTAGCTGGCATGATGCTTGATAACAGAATTTCTCAGATAACAGGCCCAGGCTGGGGAATTTTAATATTGTCTTTCCCTACAAGTAATTTCCAATGTTTATGCTCTGTGGAGCCCCTTTCGAGTTTCAGAGCAGAACAAATCCCAGTTTTAATGGACTTGCTAAATCATAAAAACTGCTTGCAAAATTGCGTCTGATTAAAACAGGAAAATGTTCCATTATTCAGAAAAATCTCCCTGCAGAGGCTCACGGAGGCAGTTGGAGGTGCGGAAATGCAGGGAGTTCCCAGATCCTGTGGAGTTCTTTCTCCATGGAAAAGAGTTGGCTCCTTTTATGGTCCTCTTCTCTCCCCCAAGTCCCCTGTTCTTCTGCCTTCCCTGATGAAAAGGAAATTGACATGAGTCATTTCATAATTAATTTATGCGACGTGTTATTAGCCGGGGCAGAGCATGTATGACAAGGTACAGACAGTTAGGAGATGGTGGGGTGAGGGGGACCCATTCTGAAACCTCTGAGTTACCTATGATGGCTTCCACGGAGCAAAGACCAGTACAGCAAAAGCCAAAGGCCTGCTCCCTTCAGCTGGACCAAGCTCTCCTGGCTAATAACAAAATATAAAATGAAATTGAATTATCCCACTGATATAAGTCACCCACTAGAGAGCCACTTCCAGTGGATTATCAGTGGAATTTGACTGGGCATTTAACCTATAGCCAGTGAGACAAGTAGACTGATGGACCAACATCATGACCAAGTACCCTTTGTTTGTAGAGAATTGTCCCTAAGTCTGGAGATAAAGCAAAGCGAAGTACTGCCCTGTCCTCGAGGTAGGCAAGAGGACATAGAGGAGGAAGGGGCAGGGTAGGCACAGTCTTAGATTTAGAGAAGTGTCTCTCCAGATAGACCAGAAGATGATGAGTGACAGCCAAGTCGCTATAGATCCATCCTGGTTGGTGTCATTCAGTTATCAGTGCCAGGAAGGCGGCCTAGGCAAGTCCTTCCAATATCAGGACCCCCAGGGACGCTGGAACTAACTGAGTGTCTCAGTTATCCAGCCCGGTGCAGGAAACAACCATGACATTATTTTCAGCAATTTCTGGGATAGCTGGGCTCCGCTGGGCAGCTCTTCTGCTCCATGCGGTGTCAGGTTGGCTCATTCATGAGGCTGTAATTAGCTGGGGCTGGAACATCCAAAATGGCTTCACTGCCACATCTGGCACCTGCCATGGCTGGAGGGCTGCCCGGCTTCTCCCTGTCCACGTACCACACTGAGCTGCGTGATCTGTCGGCAGCCAATGGGCCAGCACGTCTCTGCATGGCTACTGGATCCTAGAAGGCATCGATGTATTCCATTGGTGAAAGCAAGTCTCAGGGCCAGCCCAGGTCCAGGGGAGGGGAAATAAACTTCACCTCTTGATGGAGAGGGGCGGATGTATTCAGGGATGGGAGACATTTTGGTGGCCATCTTTGCAGACAATCTACCACACTGAGGCTGCCTGAGAAAAGGGTTGGGTTTGAAGTCAGATGACTGGAGTTTGAGTCCCGTTTTCCCCCTTTCTTTTGAGAGACTTGGGCAAGTGAGGAGACCTCTGAGTTGTGGCTCCCTCTCCTGTAACTTTCCCTCCACCAGCTGTCATGAATGTGGATTTAGTGAGACCATGCATGGCAAAGCACTTGGCCAGTGACAGCCTGCTCCCAGAGGGGCAAGGGATCACTCTGGCCTTCCTCATCTCCCGCCCCATGACCCACTGTGGCCTTGGCTAATCAGTAGACTTCTCTGCTTCTGGATCTTAAAATATACTTTTTTTTTTTTTTTTTTCATTTAAAATGCTTTCATTCCTCTTGGGCTGCATGGCTTCCAGTTTTGCTTTCAGGCTCTGCTTCCCAGTACTTCACCAGGATGCATCTCCATCTCGCCCCTGTAGTATGGCATTTGGGGGCTAAGATTCAACTGTGCCTTGCATCCAGGGCAGAGCTGCACCTGCCTAGAGGGTTCTGCTTGCCCTAACGCTTGCAGTGGCTCTGTATGAACTAGGGGTGACTATACCTGGTGCCGGCCCTGGTACGACTTGAGAGGCCAGAAGTGGGGACCTGCCAGCCATCAGCCTGCTGAGCGCCTCCTCGCTCCGGGCTTCTTAGCCACACTCAGCTGCATGTGATGGAGCCTTCTCTGCTTAACGTCGGGGTTAAGGACTCTGCCCTGTTTATCCACCAGCAATGGCCTCCAACCTCCTCGGCTTCCTTCCTGGCCCTCTCAACCCCACGCCCAGCTGCTGCCTGTCACCCACTGTCCTCCCTGACACAGAAATGAGTTTTATAAACTCCTCCTTGACTGAAGAGCCACTTTAGAGAATTTAAAACACCACCACTCTCTCCTAATGAGAGGGGAGAAGAGACGCAAAGTCACTAAATTCTCTAGAGCTTTCTTGTTGCGTTCTGATGTCACTCCCTCTGGAAATATTTCTCTCCCCGCAACACACAAAATATTGGCTGGGGAGTGTCACTACCTATTTTAGAATCATCCCCTTGAGCACTTCTAGGATTTCCCAACTCTACACAGTGTCAATACCATCGGCTTCAAAAGTTGGGGCTGGGGATGTAAACTGGAGCTGGTGCTGGACTTCATGTGTGCCAGATACTCAACATGTCCCCACCTCTGAGCTGGGCCCTGGCGAAGGAAGTGAAACAACTCAGGACAAGGACACTGGCCATGTCAGCCCACCCAGATGGAGTCACTGGTGCCCTGGTCATCAAAAAAGATGTCAGCTGGCCTAGACACATCATAAGGCCAGTTTGCCTTTCCCCATGGAGCATCCCAGGCACCCCTGAAAGTCCAAAGTTGCAACGTTTAACACTCCCTACCCTGCCTGCCTATGGTGATCCAGTTAGTCTTTGTTTTCTGGACCTACCCCTCTGGCTCCCTACTGTTTGGAAACCAGCCTGCCTGGTAGCACCTTATGTCCACCTGACCAAGCAGCAGAGCTTCACCTGCAGAAGCTCCAGGCCATTGCCACTGTGCTCTAAGCATCACCCACCATCCAAACACCCACCATCCAAACACCCGCCATGTCCCTCGCCGCCAGAGCCCCTCCTGCCTCTCCTGCACCCTCCCCATCGTCCGGAGCCAGCCTCTGTAACTGGGTCCCTTCCCTGCCCCACCCTGCCTGTCCCAGCTCCCTTCTCCTCCCCACCAGCCTGTGGGGCTGGGGTCCCCTCTAGTCTCCCTCCCAAAATGTCCTCTCATCTTTCACATCTCAGTGCACGTGAGGCCTGAATTCAGGTAGCCTGCATCTCTTGCTTAGATTGAGAAAACAGCCTCTGACACATCTCCCGACTTCCAGCTATGCCCATGGAATGCACCTTTTGTAATGAAGCCAGAGGAATCTTTCTGAAACCTCAGGCTGGCATGTCCTTCCCCACCCGGATCACTTAGATGCCTGTCTTTCCATGGCCTTCATGCCACCCCTGACCAGCCCACTCACCTCACTGCTCTCACCCCTTCTTGCACATGCTGGGCCAGACTGAGCCATCCCCCCTCTGCCCCTGACTTTCTCTCACCTCTGGAGTGTTAAGTACTGGGTTCAAATCCCATTACTAGCAGTGTGACCTTGTCATTGGGTGAGGTTAATCAGAAACCTAATTGACCAAACAGATGCAAGCTATTTTAGACAGAATGGATAAACAACAAGGTCCTACTGTATAGCACAGGGAACTATATTCAATAGCCCATAATAAGCCATAATGGAAAAGAATATGAAAAAGAATATATATATACATATATATGTGTGTGTGTGTGTGTGTGTATATATATATATATATCTGAATCACTTTGCTGTACAGCAGAAATTAACACAACATTGTAAATCAACTATACTTCAGTAAAATAATTTTTAGAAAAGAAACCTAATTGACCAGAAGAGGTGAATTTAGCCTTGGAGGTTGAAGATAATAATAGTGATGGTTATGATAGTATTAATGACAGCTAATGCTTAGATTGTGCAAATTAATTAAGCAAAATATTTAACCTCTCAGAGCCTCAGCTTCTTCGTCTGTAGAATGGGGATGGTGGTGTTGATGTGAGGCTTAAAAGAAATAATGTCTGCAGAACCTCTATTTCGCGCCTGGAAATGGCAAATATTCAATAAAAGTGAGCTATTGTTATCATCTTGCCAAATCGACTACCTGGAACTCTAGTCAGGCTCCCACTGTTGCCTTGGCTGGACCTTCCCCTCCTCCACCTGCCTGGATACTTCCCGCTCATCTTTCAAGTCTTATTTTAGATGTCACTTCCTCCAGGAAGTCTTCTGGGACCCCTTTGGTGATGTACTGCTGCTCTGAGCCTGTTGTGGGATGGACCTCTTATACTAAGTCCTGATGGTAGCTTACTTGCCTGCTCCCCCTGCTAGCCTGTGAGCCCCTTGAGAGCAGGGCCTGCGTCTTCCTGGCATGGTCATCTCATACCTGGTACAATACGTGTAGCAGGTGAACAGGAAACATTGACCTAGCATGCTTCATGTCCATGCATGCTGGTCCTCAGGGCAGGACCAGCCCTGTCCTTGAGATCTTCTTCTTTTAGATGGGAAGGCAAGAATAATAAGCATCAACACTGGTGAATGGTATAAGATGGTGCACACGTGCGTTACAGAGCGAGCAGGGCGGACAATCAGCCGGCCGAGTGCTCAGGGAAGGGAGCTGTCATCACTGTCGGCATATCGAATATTGTTTGAAATAAGCGGGCCATCGACTGGGACATGGAAATTGCTTTTGTCACACAGAAAGTTTCATTGCCCTGGTACTTGCTGTAACAGGATTTGACTTACTATATGAAGCACTTATAGGACCTTTGTGATTCCCAAGTACTTCCCATACATTTATGAAATGCATAGTGTAAAAAAAAAAAATCTCAATTGTTTGGAGATTGGCAGCTCCAATTTTCTGCAGCAAGTCTTCAATTGTTCCCTGATCAACCTTCCAGTGAGGGCCTGGGATTTCAGCTTCACAGGCCCATCCAAAGTGGGTTCAGGCCTCTGGTCAGAAAGAAAGAGTGCCTGCTGGGACACAGGTGGGCCCACCTGCCTGGAACGATGCCTCTGGTTTCTCTGAGGACAGGAGAGGCCGGTACATCTCAGCACTGACTCTGGGTAAGGGTAGATTCCCATCCACCAGTTCCTCCCCCACTTGCTGAGGGATACACCATGCTCCAGGAAGAGGCTGCTACTCTTCTGTCTCCTGCAGGAAATGAACCCCATGGGCCATTTCAGCACACCTCTGCTGGGGACTTCGGGGGCACCCAAATGCAGTTCATACTCCAGATCAGCTGTCCCTGTGCCAACGGGCACTCAGTACCCAACCTTACCATTCTGTTTGGTGTGACTTGTCACATGCTGCCGGCCCAGCAACCAGGCTTTCTTGTTACCTAGCTTGGTCTCAGTGTGCTGTCACCCACAGTCCATATTCTGCCCCCTTACAGATCAGTGCCAGGCACATAGCAAAAGCACCGCCTAAGTGTGAGCCGCCACAAGCATCGTTATCATCATCCCCTTCTACAAAATCCAGATCTCAACTCATCTCTTCTGAGCAGGTGTCTGAGTGACTTCCCCTAATGATAATGGATTATTCTTATTTGGAATTTTTAGTTTGCAAAGCACTTTCACGTATATTATCTTAGGTAAAGAACTGGGACAGGGAGTGTCATTCACATTTTCCTAATGGTGACAAGAGTTTCTGAAAAGTCAAGTGCCTTTGCGCGAGTCACATGGGCCAAAGTCAGTGACTGTGCTGATCTCAAACACAGAGCTCTGACTCATGAGGTGCACAGTCTTTTTAGACCACGGTTCACAGTAGGAAATAAATTTTATCAAGGCCCAGTACAAACACACACACACACACACACACACACACCATAAAACTGAAACAAAATTTCATAAAACGATACTTCTCTTACTACATGCAAAGTACCCTCCTCCCTTCCCCCCCACCCCCTCCTCTCCTCTCCCCTCCCTTCCCCTCTCATGCTTCTCTGTCTAAAAGAGGGCAAACCTCCTCTTTTACTCCATATCTAGGGCTCTTCCCACCCCTTTCTCCCACCCCCAGGTCTGCTTCTCACCTGAATTTTTTTCCCTTCACCCACTTCCTCAACCCTGATTCACTACTTTGCATTTGTCTGTATGTTGCTTTGCAAGTATTTTAAAGCCTGGTCGTGTCACTCCCAATATAGATTATAGAGGAGGTGAGGTCAGGGACTGTTTTATACTGTCTCTGCACCCCTCTCGATGGCAGCTCGGGCCTGAGCCCACAGAGAGGGCTCCACTCTGTCTGGTGGGCTGCAGCCCCTCCTCATTCCTCAGCACGACGGTCCGTGGAGAGCCCGCCTGGCCAGTCCAGCTCTCCTCCAGGGCTCTTCGAAGGACCTTAGCTAGACTCTGACAGGTGTGTATCTCACTGATTAATTTAGGCCCCTTTCAAACCTTGACACCTGCTGGCACCAAATGTTTATTGAGCAGAAGGTATTGGAAATGCAGCATCTAGCGATAGCAGGACTCTGACCGGATGGAGAAGGAGAGAAAGGACGAGGGAGAGGTGGGGGAAGGGAGGCGCCAGGCTGAGTTTCAGCTTCAGGACGACTCTCAGGGTGAGATACAGGCGGTTCCGCGTGGGACATTCACCAAGGTGATCCTCCTGTGGCCTCCTCAGCAGAGCAAACTTGGGTGCGCCCAGCGCTCAGCTTTGCCCCCATGGAAACACTCACACACCCCCGCCTTTTCCCCAGCCAGCCTCCGCTAGGAGGGTCCCAGGACCAAAGCTGCTCATCTGGGCAGGGCTTCCCAAAGACTCCACGAAGACTTGTGCACCTTCGCTGCAGCCTGGTGAGGGAGGTGTTAGTACCCTCTTTGCTCAGACAGGCAAACTGAGGCTGTTCGGTGATATCAAAAAAGCAGTGAAGAGCAGAGGTCAGGTGCCCTTTGCTCTCAGAGCTACGTCTGCTTAGAGTTCTGGGTCTCAACTTGGGGCAAAGAAAATAATTCTACTGCCTGGGTCCGACCCCCAGATATTCTGACTTCACCCATGTGCGTGTGGCCTGGGAATCCGCCGTGTGTAGGAACCACGAATATGCAACAAGGTTAGGAGTGATGATTTAGATGCTATTAGAAGGTGTGTGTGTGCGTGTGTGTGTGTGTGTGTAAAAGCATCTTCCCAGGCTGATACCAGCACAGGTGTAGCCAACGGATTCAGTGACCTTGGGCCCTCAGGGCACCAGGTGGACTGAGATGGCTCTGGGGTCTTGCCCCTGGAAGGAAAGGAGCTGCACCACCATAGCGCACACTGTCTCTGGAATGCCATCCTGTTTCTGTGACTGCTCTTATGTCCCCGGTGAGTCACAGTCACAGTCACGACCTGTGCAGGAGAACTACAGATCCGATGGCAAGCGTCCTTCTTAACACCTTAGCTTCTTCCTCCGGGAAACTCATAAAGACAGTAAGCTCAGTGAGGGCAGAGAACCAGTCCCAGTCATCATTGCCTGTGTCGTGGCACCAAGGAGGGGCTCTGCAGATCTTGGTGGAATGTTGAATGGAGGAAACCCAGAGCCAAAAAACCTGCTTAGCCCTGTTTTACAAACAGGGAGATGGATCTGGAGAGGGAAGGGTAATGATGATAATAATTTGTGGAATAATTGATGGGCCAGCCACAAAGTGAGATGCTCTTCCTACATCAGCTCCCCTAATCTTCCAACTGCACTGTGCATAGGCATCATTAGCTCCCATTTTACAGATGAGGAAACTGAGGCTCAGAGAGGTCAAAATTTTGCCAGAGGTTACACAGCAAGTAAGGGGTCAGATACACTGTGCCAGGCTGCCCCAGATCTTTTATTTTGTTACTTATTTAGTTATTTTGGCTGCTCCAGGTCATACTTGCGGCACGTAGGATCTCCATTGCGGCATGCAGGATCTTTTAGTTGTGGCACGTGAACTCTTAGCTGCAGCATGCATGCAGGATCTAGTTCCCTGACCAGGGATCGAACCCGGGCCCCCCGCATTGGGAGCGCAGAGTCTTACCCACTGGACCACCAGGGAAGCCCCTACGAGTGACTTTAAATTCTTGGTTTTCCCCTTTTCACCAGCTTCTGAATGATTAACAAATTTCAAAGCAAATCATGCAGGGATCAGCGTAGACCTCTTATTTCAATAAATAACGTCTTCTCTGGAAACAGCGGAGAGTGGTCTTCAGGGAGCAGTCGCCTGGGCTGCAGGAATAAGGGGGAGTCTATTACCGAGAAGAACCCACACGCAGCCCCTGGGGACCGGCTGCCTCTGACCTCAGCGTCCTTTTTCATCTCTAATTTCTGTGATTCTGGAATTCCGCTTAAGCCTCATGCAGTGCCCTGAATCACTCCTGAGCTAAACTTTCGCTAAAGAATGTCAAGGTGTTCAATCACGCCCGGTGGTGATTAGGAAGAAGGCGCGGAACAACCTGTTTCTGAGTCCCTGCTCTCCTGGGTGCAGGGCTGGAAAAGGATGTGAGGACATAGTCGGGTCTTGTCCAGGACCTGCGCTTGCACAGCCAGAATCCCAGCACTCTCTTGACCTCTCGGAGCCCCCGTTGACCTGGCCCAGGATGTGCTGACCAGCAAGCAGGTGGCCTCTGCCCTGGAAAAGTGTTATTTTTCACTCCCTGCTTGTTCTCTTGTTGCCTGCTTTCTCTTAGGCTCTGACTTATCTCTTGTAGGTCAAAGGATAAGGAATTCAGATTCAGAATGAGATTACAATGTATTTTAGAAACCAGACAGGGATGGATTTAAGTTGAATTCAGGACTGTGTGGAAGGAGTAGCAATGGCATTTTCTACAACCTGGGATCCCCTGGGCTCGCTATCCAAGCTTTGAAGGTGGGCAGTGGCCAGGCCTGCCGACTCGGCAGGAAGATTCCTGGAGTTGAGGTTGAGCCTTGAGTTCAAAGCTAGTCGTTACTCGGGTAACCTTGGAAAAATGACTTTGCATCTCTCAATCTCAGCGTAATTATCTATAAGTGGACTTAATAATAAATACTATTTCAACTAATTAACATGGGAACCGCTCAACACTAGGTATGTGACAGCACTTTGACAAGTGAAATATACTATCCAAATGTTAGTTAGGCTTTGTACTTTCAAAATGCCTCCTTTATTTAAAAAAAAAAAATGTCTTCTCCTGGAGTGGGGTGAGGACATTCCCCCATGTTGGATTCCTTCTCCCACTTTTACCAGGACCCTTGTCCGCCACGAGTGTTCAGGCAAGAATGAGGGCGTGGTAGGGACAGGGGCCAGGGGAACCCTCAGGTCATTCAGGCCTCCCTGCAACCTTAAATCGCAATCTTCCTCTTGGTGGAGGAGACTCAAATCACGTGAGAGGCCCTGGGAGAGAGGGGGCGTCCAGAGCAAGGAGGTGTGGGGTCCCAGTGCCCGCTTAGCCCCCATCCCAGTCCAGCAGAGGCCCTGGCCAGAGCCTTCGGAAGCTGCCGCAGCTCCAGGAGGGAGGCCCTCCCAGCACTGCGTAGCTGGGCCCTGAGCCCCTCTCCTGAATAAATGCCCCCCCATGAGGTTACACCTGCACCCTTGACCTTTGGAGGGTCCCAACAAGTCTGAATGGATTCCTGAGGGGCCAGTAGCCAAGGGCACCTGTGTGTACATGGGTGGGTGTACTCGGCTAATTCCAGACACTCTTGATCTCTTGTAGCTCATGCACGGGTGCCAGCTCCACACCAGGTACCAGGTGTGCTCCCGGGGCAGAGGGATGGATGGGCTAGAGGCCCATCCCAGAATGGGTTTCCACCTACAAGTAGCCTCCTTTGTGGCTGCTGGGGAGGAACGCAGAGAGAGCAGGTATAATGGGGAAACGCCAACTTATGAATGACTCCAGAGGCTGTAATTAACTGGCTCTCAGCTGCTGTATTTTAAGACACAAATATTGTCACCAGACGTTTCACAGCCACCCCAGAAGCTGGCTCCTCTCAGGAGCCCCCTCTTCCTTGAAGGTGGGACTTCCCTTCTCAGGTAGACCTAGGCGTCCAGGATGACCTGCGTCTTACAGCTCCCTCTTCTCTGCTGAAAACTGGCTGAAGAGGTATCACGGGGCTGGGAGCCTGGATCCCCACCCTTCACAGACCTGCTGGGTGGCTGGAGGCACCTGGCATCCACGGGGCCCCTTCTAAAGCCCAGAAACAGCCAGGATGGGCTCCTTCCTGCTGCAGAGCAAGAAAGGGCGCACCTCGGTGGTGGTGAGTTCTTTTCTCAGGCAGACTGTGAACTCATGAGTCAGAGAAGTGGAAGAGTCTTTAGTGCTCCTGACTCTGCTACCTCATTGTGTAGGTGGGAAAAAATAAGGCATAGAGAGAGCACTGACCTGCCTAAAGCCAGACAGCTGGTGTGGAAGAACCAGGAAGCAAACTCAGGGCCTTTGGCTGAGGGCTGGCTCTCAGGAAGCTGGGGTTCATTCCCACCTGAGGAATGTGGGACAGCCATGTAGACACACCGGGCCCAGGATAGCCTTGAACTTTGAGATTCTGGACATCACGAGAGATGTCCAGATTCATGGAGATATATGGCATGTTTATCACCCCAACAACAATTTCCTGGCTTAAAACAATTTTCTATTATCTTTCATAGTTGTGTGTGTTGACCAGGCTCAGCTGGACGGTTTCTGTTGGGGCCTCTCACACAGTGACTGTCAGATGGAGGCTGGATGGGTTTAGCCATCCCAGACGGTTTCTTCACTCGCGTCTGGTGCCTCAGTCGGGATGGCTGGAACAGCTGGAACAGCTGGGGACTGGCTGGGCTTCTCCACACAGCCGGCTTGGGCTTCCTCACAGCATGGCCGTCTCAGGGTACTCAGCCTACTTACATGGTGGTGGGCTTCCCCCAGAGTGAGCACTCTAGGAGGCCCAGAGGAATCGGCAAGACTGCTAGGACTCAGCTTCAGAAGTCACATGGCATCACATCCACCGCAATTCACTGGTCAAGAGCAAATTACGGGGCTAGCTCACATCCACGGGAAGGGGCCACACAAGGGCGTGAATGCCGGCAGGCATCACTGGGAACCAGCTCTTGCAATAAGAAACACACAGGCTAGAATAAATAAAAAGAGAGTGGCCTTTTGTCTCACCAGGGAAAAGGTTTTCTACATAACTTGGTTCCCTAATTGATATTTTGCTCAGGGCCTCCCTCTTTCTACTCCTAACTTCCCCTCCCCTAGCCTCCTATCTCCTTCTGCTGTCCCCAGTGCCACCTCATTTGGCTTAGTGGAAAGGAAATGGACTTTGAAATGAGACTGCTATGCTTTTGAATCTCAGTGCCATTACTTATTAGCTGTGTGACCTTGAACAGTTGAAGCCTCAGTTTATCCATCCTGAAAATGGGGAAAAAATAATTGCAGCGGCCATCTTATCTTCTTAGAAAGTGGTTGAGCTAGTGAAGGGCACTCACACATGGGCACAGTCCCAGCACAGGTAAATCCCTCTGTGAGGGTCCCCTTCCTCACTGACTCATCTCAGAGGACCCAGAACCTGGAGGCAGCAGATTCGCAGATGTCCCTCACCAATGTACCCACAGCTCTTTCTTGATGGATATCAAACAGAACCTCCTCCTCCATCGGCTGCCCCTCATCCCTGCCACCAAAAGCAGCTTGAGGAAAAAGGGAAAATTCATCCTCTTCACAGGTTGTTTGCTTCCCTCCATGTCAAACAAACCGGTTTGACAGACTTCTCCCTGTCTGAAGTATCAGGCTATCTGAGAGCTGCATTAGACCCAGCTTGAGTAAACGTCATTTATTTTGGAACTACTTCCTGGTTTCTTTTCATTCAGAGGAATCTAGTCTCGGTGTCAGAAAACCTGGTTTGAGTCCTAGCTCTGCTAGCAACTTGCGCTGTGGTCCTGGCCAAATCTTAAAGCTCAGTTTCCTTATCTGAAAGGTCTGGATGCTAATAATTACTTCTTTCAGAAAAAAATGAGATAGTGTATTTGAGAGGGACTTGGGGACTACAGAGTGCTATATGAACACGTGGGATTTTTACTATCAAAACCACTGTTTGGGCCCAAGCTGATGAGAAAGAGAGGAAGGAGAGAGGGAGGGAGGGAGACATCATCACAATAACCTTAGAAAATAAGTTACTGCGGGAATTCCCTGGTGGCGCAGTGAATACGAATCCACCTGCCAATGCAGGGGACATGGGTTTAATCTCTGGTCCGGGAAGATCCCACATGCCGTGCAGCAACTAAGCCCGTGTGCCACAACTACTGAGCCTGCACTTTACAGCCCGCAAGCCACAACTACTGAGCCCACATGCCACAACTACTGAAGCCCGTGCACCTAGAGCCCATGCTCCGCAACAAGAGAAGCCACCGCAATGAGAAGCCCGCGCACCACAGTGAATAGTAGCCCCCGCTCACGGCAGTTAGAGAAATCCTGTGCAGAGCAAAGAAGACCCAACACAGCCAAAAGTAAAAAAGAAGAAAGAAAGAAAATAAGTTACTGAGATTATTTCCATTTTACAGATGAGAAAACTGAGCCACAAAGGCATGCAATAGCTTCCCCAAGTTCACACAGCATGTGGTAGAGTTCCAGAGCTAGAATTCCCAATGCTGTCCCTGTGGGTCCCACCTGTGCTGGGCCCTCAAAATAGAAGACGAGAAAGACCCTGTTCTTGGTCCCAGGTAGCTTACCTCCTGGGAGAAGAGGATTCAAGCTGGAATGCTTGTCTTAGACTTGCTATTAGAGACAATTCTGGCCTCCAGGAGAGTTTTTCTTGGCAGTGACCCACTGAAAGGAGAAGTTATCAACAGAGAAAAATAGCCATTACGGATTTGACCAGAGCAGAACATTTTTAAATGTATCCATCCACAAAATTACATTTTTGGGAAGATAGTCTGTGTTTGCTAAACAGCTGAGAATCTGAAAAAAAAAAAATACTTCCCATGGCACAGAAGAAAAATATTATGAATGTGTTTGCAGTGCTCTATGATTTAAAAAATGACTCCATCAATTCTCATCATGTTTCACATGAAATGGGAAGGGAAGGGAAGCTGTCTTTGCAGGACCCTCTTTGTGTAAGGAGCACAGGGGTGCTGGGTGCTTCCGCTTTACTGTTCACTGCCCCTCCTTCAGAACCGGAGCCCCGTCCTGGACCTTGAGGGTCACCCTCCTCCTACAGCCCCTCTCTGCTCCCCAAGCTTCAGGTTTCTTCCCCTTCGCTTCTTATCACCGTCGTGCACACTGGCTTTAGCCAACAGAGAACAAATCACTTTTTGCACATTTCAGCCTTCCTGCTCAGACCATCCACAGGAGTGGTGGGAACAAGGGACAACCTCCCACGGGAACTAAGTCCTCCTGTGTGTCAAGCACGGTGTGATGTGCTGTGTATTCATGATTTCATTTCATCCACAATTAGTGCTATTATTATTTCCATTTTCAGATGTGGAATGGAGGCTTGTAGAGCTTAAATAATTTGCCCAAACCTACATAGCCAATCAACGGTGGCACCAGGATTCAAACCCAGGTCTGTCTGACTCCACGGCTCATGTCCTTAACCATCATGCTACACTGTCCCTACTCAGAAGAAGGCAGACTCCAATTATTTTTAAATGTTCTATTGAAGTGTAATCCACTTAATGATATTACATTGGTTTCAGGTGTCAGAATAAAACTGTTTTAGAAGGCATCCGTACATTTGTCTGGTGACACAAGGTGTAGAGTAACTTCATTCATTCAATCATTCTTTTCATTTATTGGCTCATGAATCCATGTATTGATTCCTATGGCATATAATAGCTATACATCTAGGAGTATATTTCTGCCGAGTGCCTGAAAGTGTGGGCTCTGGGGTCAGACCACAAGAGTTCAAATCCCAGCTTCACCGTTTACTAGCTCTGGGACTTCGGGCAAGTTCCTTAATCATTTTGTGCCGTAACACAGTGTTTGGCACACAGTAAATATACCAGAATGTCAGCCTTCATTTTTATTCCCCATAATAGGTACTGTGCTAGGCACTGCCAAAAACCAAAAGACTATGGCACAAGAGTGAAAAGTGACGTTATTCCCTGAGTCTTAGGGTAGCACTGAAACTTCGGAATGATGGGGTGCTGATTGGATTTTGTTTTAGGATTTTTCATCTGGATCTGGTTGTGCATAAGTTGGATCAAAGGACAGGGAGACTGGCTAAGAGACTGCAGTAATAGTGCCAGTGACAGCTCATTCCAATATGGTAGCCTAGACAGAAGACAGGACAGGACGTGGGGACTTATTGGACTAGGGCTGTCATATAGTGGGGAGCAGTGTCCTAGAAGAGTGAGGCTTCCAGCCCAGAGAAGTGGGAGAACTCAGAGGCCACCAACAGAAACGGGGAACAGAGGAGGAGAGGCCACTGGGAGGAAAGATATTGATGAAGTCTCTACCTTTGCAGAACCAGGACGGGGAGGCTGCCCTTGCCTGTTCAAGGCTCTGGACTGTTGTCTGGACTCTTTACCTCTTGGGTATTGGTCAAAAGACGACCCCGCTCAGAGGTTGGGCCATGACCAGAGTCCCCCTGGAGCCCCCCAGGGTAGACCCAATTTGGAACTTGGCTTTCGCACCACTAACCCTGTGTTTCATCCATGTAAGCCAGCTGTCATTTTCTTGCTCCTTGCTGCCCTGTCTGCCTTTTATATTTTTGGGTCAGAAGCCAATAAAGGGAAAGCATTATTGAGACCTCAACCTGCCCTACTAGAGTGAGAAGCCCCTTTCAGGCCCAAGGAGGTACAGGGGCCAGGCCTAGGAAGTCCAGTAGGGAGTGAACTGCAGCTCCACCCCCTTTGCCCCCCAAAGAGAAAGGGCTCACACCCTGCTGGGAGAGGTCCGGGGTGTCACGGACAGTGGGTAGTCAGGTGTAGGGTTGGGGCTGAGGTTGGAGCCGCTGAAGGGCCAAGGGCTGAAGCTTCAGGTCCAGTGCAGGGGATGGTAGACTGAGGACACCGGGGAGAAGCAACTCTAGGTTATTGGATCCCCAGGCATGGTGAGCGAGGGAGCTAGCATCTCAAGATGCCCCTTCCACTTTCTTTATATCCCCAATCCCTAGCACAGCCCCCGGCACCTAGTAAATGCTCGATCAATCTATTGACTGAATGAAGAAATGAATGAACAAATGCCAGATTCCCAAGCCTTTTCCACTTGTGGTGGGAGCAGGACTGACTGCCTACTTGGCCCTGAGTAGGGAGGGAGGCGTGAGAAGCAGCCTCTGCCTGTTGATGAGCTAGAAGCAGAGCCTCCATTCTGAGGGGCCCGTAACAGCGGAAGGATGCTGCAGCAGTGTCCATGGCAGGGACGGCCGGGGTGGAGACGCGCCAGGCTGCCTGCCAAAGAAAGTCAGCTGCTGGCCAGCTTGGCTCCCCAGCCAGAGGTTGCAGACCCTGGGATAGATGGCGGCATTGGATATGCAAATCTATGCAAATGGTGTCACAGAAATGCTCTCAGGTTCCCAGAGAAAGGCTGTTAATATCCACCACTGGGCAGCTGGCCTCTGGCAGCAAGTCATTATATCACCATCCTGTGGCAAACATCCCCAAACCTCCCTAAAATCCTGCTGGATGTGGGTCTCACTTCAGGCCACTGGAGACAGAAGGATGGAGCAGCAATGGAATTTCAAATGTACTCTATTGTTTGATCTACACTGATGTCGTCTGAGATGAGCCAGTGACCTCAGATCAGGGTCTGAAGAGCTGGCCATGGGCAGTGTGAGCTCTGGGCTTTTCTCTGAGGATGAATGAAGCTTGGGGCTTCGGGGTTCCGGACTCCTGAGGGAGGATGAGACAGAGGAAAAGGCCAGGGAGGCTGGGGTTCAGAGCTATCTCACCCCAAACCTAAAGAGGAGGTGGGCTTGAGGTCAGAGCCAGGACCTTGCACTTGCAGAGGCCAGAGAGGCCGAGGTGAGATGGCTGAGCTGAGGGAGTCTTAGCAGAGGAGGAGCTAGAGGCTGGAGATGGCAGAGGCCGGGAGAGGTGGGTGTGCAGTGAGCCCCGCCATGTAGATAATGGGGGGCCCAGGACTCCCTCATGTGCACTCACTCCCTCATTCATTCTTTCCATGGCTGTCACTGTGCTCACTGCTGGGGAAGGTGCGGCGAACATGTTGTGGACCTGTGGGCTGGTGGGAGAATGGATGCTAAGCAAATCGCTAAGAGTACTGGGTCAAAGGAGAGGTGGGATGCCATAGAGAACAGGCATGTCCAGTCTAGTCTCAAGCGGTGAGGAGGGCTTCCTGGGGGACCTGAGGCCCAAGCTAGGACCTGGCAGATAAATCAGAGTTGACTAAATGGGAGGCTGGGATGAGGGTCGGGTGGGGAAGCATTCCAGGCAGAGAGACATAAGTGCAAAGGACCTGGGGTGGGAAGAGGCAGGAGGCTCCCTGGAAGCTGAAAGATGACCCAGGTGGCTGAGCGAGGGGGAGGGGTACAGGATGAGGGTCAAGGGTAGGCAGAGGCCAGGATACACTATAGGCGACGCTCAGGACATTGGGCTTGATCCTAAGGCAGTGGGAAGCCATTCAAGGGTTTTTTTGAATCAAGGGGGTGTTGTGATCAGATTGATGACTTCAAGATGTCCCTGTACCTGCTGGAGAACGAATGGGGGCAGGAAAAGCTATCAAAATCGTGCCCTTGGATGACCTGTGCAATGTTGCCGTGGTCATTGTAGGATGAGGTACTGCTGGATGTGAGACATAAGAACTTGGATCTTAGGAACAAGGTCCTGAGCAAAACCTCTTCTTCCATGTCCCCTGGTGGTGGCATAAAAAATTAACCACGGTCCCTAACCAGAAGACAAAATCCGCTGTCCTCTTCTCATCTTCTTTGTCCCTGCTCAGGGTAGGAGGGGAGGGGGACTTGCCTGCCTGTCTGGCCCCCTGCCCTGCCTCCTGCCTGTTCTCTTCCCCAGGGCACTTCCCTGGAACTACCCCTCTGACACTCACCTATGGTGGAAATCACCCCTCCAAGGACCCGTCCCAGTGTCACGCGCAGCCGTGCCAAGAAGGACCTGGGAGGCGGGAGGTGGGGGGGGGGAAGAAGAACCGGCCCAGATTGACCTCCATTGCCCGTGCTCCTTCTTTTGTGATTTGGGTGTTTATCCTTCCCAGGGTCAGCCCTGCTGCCCCAGGTACTTCCCACGCTCCTGCCAACAAACAGAGACTGAAGCGGGGCAAGACAGGCTTTTAAGGAAGTGCTCCCTGGCCAGCAATATCTTACTCTGTGGTTACAGACAACACAGACAGGCGTGTCTATGGGCCATATAAACAAGAGGCAACATGTGACACTAAACTCAAGATTAAAAGGAACCGTCAACTGGAGCTGACTGTGCTCATCCAGGTGTCACCAGAAACAGCTGTACGCCGTCTGCCAGTGGGTACCACCAGCTGGAGCAGCTCTCCCCAACACCCTGGTTTTGCTTTTCTCCATGGCAGGAAGGCAGCGCTGAGGTTGGAGGCCAACCCGAGTGACAGGGATGATGGAGGCCGAGGTGGCAGCTGAGGGGAGGAGGCGGTGTCACCTCTCCCTCCCCACCCCCCAGGCCTTGTTTATGCTAACAAAGGCGAGGAATGAATTACTGATAAGTGGCCTCTTTTAAAGGGAAATTATTCAAGAGAGTTGGTGAGATTCTGCAGACATTCATCTTCCCAGCTCTGTGAAGCTGGCTCGGAGATGGGGAAAGGTAAGGGAGATGATTCATGACCATGGCCCTCCATCCATCACTCGGGGTGTCCTCAGTAATGGGGAAGCAGGATTGATGGGCCCCGGGTCCCGGGTTGGCAGTGTGCTGGGAATCCACCGGCTCCATCTCATTAGCTGGGGCAACAAGACCACGAATCACTGGGACTTGAGAACCTGGCACCCAACTTGATGCCAAGGGACAGTCACCGGGAGTGGCAGGAGGAGGTGGGTTCACTTTGCCAGAAAATGCCCTCAGCCCTGTGCAGGTTGATCCTGGAGAGGGGGATGCCTGCTGAGGGACCGTGCAGGAGACCATGAGCGCTCACTGGTCTGGGAGTCAGGAGACGAGGCCCGGCTCTGCCTCTTTCCCCTCCTGACCCCAGCTTCATAAAATGAACAGATTAGAAATCACAAACCACTGGGCCCCATGGGCTATATTCAGGCTTGTTTTCTTGAACCTGCATGGCGTAGGACCATATCGTGTTTGAAATCCTATTTGGGGGATTTCCCTAGCAGTCCAGTTGTTAGGAAACCGTGTTTCTGCTGCAGGGGACACAGGTTCGATCCCTGGATGGGGAACTGAGATCCTGAACGTGTGGCATGGCAAAAAAAACCCCAACAAATCTGAATTTGTTGTCAACTTTAAAAGAAAACTCAGATAACTGGCTTTTTGGGGGGAAATATCCGATCTAGCCATTAGCTGGGGCTGAGTACAGCTGCGCCCCTGATGAGGGAGGCACCCCACCACCACCTTTGTCATCCAGCCCCCATCCCCTCATCTCTGATTCTGTACCACGGTCCATTCTCTCAGCCTCATCTGTCTCCAGTTTCTAAAGCCTTTGCTGCTCCCAGTTCCGGAGGTGGCCTCCGCCAGACTTCACTCAGGTAAAGCCAGTCAGTGCGTTGCTTGATGCCTGCCCTGTGTGCCGTGGGGCCCCTGCCCCACGTCCCTGGGCTTCCCCCTTGATGTTGAGGTGCAGACCCCACTCAGCAGCCACATGTACGCAGCCTAAAGGGCTGGGGAGTTAATGCTCAGAGAGCCGAAACTTTGATCAGTGGAAAGTGGAGGCTAGTGGAAGATTCTTCCGTCCGTCTCCTTCCCAGGAGATGCCCCTGAGACATATAACTTCTTGAAATGCTCTTGCAGGATTGAGCAGTCAGTTGCACGTGGCAGACGCCAGCTCAGCCGTGTGTCCCCATAGTGGCTCTCCCCTTCCCTGCCTCCCTCTCCCCCCCTCCCCCAGGGCTTGCACTCCCTAATAAAGGGGACCACACGGGCCTCTGCCTCAGACCCTGCCTGCTGGGAAGCCCAGGTGAAGACACTGGTATCAGATGGGACCCTGGACAGCAGCCCCTCTAGGTGGGATTTTAGAAGTGGATTACTGGCTGGGGTTCTGGCATTAGGAAGCCCATCGCTAGGGATCGGTAGGATGGTAATAACCCTGGCATCACAATGATGAAAGCTCTCACCTGTGGAACCCCGGGCAGAGGTGCAGGTGGAAGGTGAGACCTCAGGGTATGCAGTGACCATGGTGTCTGGACAGCGTGGTGATCATAATGATGGTGAAGCGTGAGGCTTTTGGTCGGCTGCATTTCGAAAGCCTTGAAAAGAAAGAAGAGTTAGGCTCTTGCTAGCTCGAGAATGGGCCCTGGAAACCTGGGATGGGAATGAATGTGTGGGTGAGACTGAGAATCTCAAATCCCTGGGGCCCTGGACCCTTCAGGCTGGCAGGTGCAGTCATCTTCCCCTTGACAGAGAGAGAAAAGTTCTCTGGCTTGGAGAACGTGCAGTGGCTCCCTGAGGCAGGCGCCTCCCAAAATGATTCCTGTTCCTCAAAATCTGCCCCCCATCCCCGCCACCATTTGTTGCCTCCAGGGCAACGACCTAGATCAAGTCTCAGTACTCAGAAAGGACAGCCCTGTTTCAGAAGGAAATAGCTTATATGGGGAAGTAATTGTAGGCTGTGACCCCTGGGAGCTGCCAGAACTAGGGAAGCACAGGACACGTGGACTCGAGGGTGTAGGGCAGAGGAAGTGGGAGGGGAGAGAAGGCTTCACGGGAGAATTTACTGATATGGGAACACTCACCTTGGACTCAGGATCAAGTGTTAGGACCCAGAGCTGGTCATAACAGTATGATGGGATGGCTTCTTAGAACCTGGCCATGGCAATGGGCTATGAAAAATGAGTAGAAATGCCAGAACTTCCTCGGCACAGCATTGAAGAGGGGTCGGAAGGTTCAGGAAGGTGAGGTTTTTATAATGGGCTTTCTATGTACGACCTGGGAATTTACCAGTTGACAATTGTTATAGGTTGAATTGTGTCCCCCAAAAGGTATGTTGAAACCCTAATTCCCAGCACCTGTGGATGTAATCTTGTGTGGAAATAGGATCTTTGCAGATGTAACCAAGTTAAAATGAGGTCATTAGGGTGACCCCTAATACGACTTGTGTCCCTATAAGTAAAGGAGAGGACACACAGAGAAGCAAAGGCAGAGACTGGAGTTATGTGGCCACAATCCAAGGAACTGGGAGAGGTAAAGAAGGATCCTCACCTAGGGCTTTGGAGGGAGCTTGGCCCTGCCAACACCTTGAGTTCAGACGTCTGGCCTCCAGAACTGTGAGAGAATCAATCTCTCTTGTTTAAAGCCACCCAGTTGTGGTACTTGGCTACGGCAGCCCTAGGCAACTACTACTGCTGTTTTCTCCAGGGGCCCCGAGAGGAACCTCCCTCACAAAGGCAATAATAAGGGATGCCCTGGTGGGGCAGGGGTGAGGGGGCACCAGCACTTAGAGAAAGTCCATGGTGGCTGCCCTCAACAGGCTGGGACTGATGGTGGAACTCGGCTCCCTGTTCCCGATGGGCCTGATAGGATTCTGCACCAGCAGAGGCCAGGTGGTGGCACTTCAGCATGAGAGGCACATGGGCAGCAAGGTGACAGTAGAAACCGGGGCACCTTGACGTGCAGGGGTTCTTGGCAATGGCCAATCAGCCATGGTGTGAGAAAGATGGGCAACCAGTGAGGGTGTTGCTTAACTTGTTTCATTTTTCAAAATATAAAGAAATGGTGAACAGAAGGATGACATCGAACCCTCACATGGTTTCCAGATGTAAGTTAGTTCACAGACCCAGTGTCCATTGATAGAAAGGGAAGAGGGTCCTCTTGAGGAAGGACCATACAAAGCCATCACAGTTGAGATGATAAATATTCCCCCAATCCCTTCCCAGAGGACCTACAGCCATTTGCTAAGGTAACTACATATGGAAGGAAGGACAGTACCTACATTTCCAAGGACTGTTAGTTGCAGGTGCTGACCTAACACTGACAGCAAGGGATCCGACCCGCCATCACGGGCTTCCAGCTAGCGAGGAGGCATCTTGGAGCAAAGGTGGCAAAGGTACATTGGTCCAAGTCAGTCTTCTGGAGGATCCATGGGCCAACCCTGGGGTTATTTCCCTGTCCCTGAGTGTATAACTGGAACGGCTATACCAAGGAGCTGGCAGAGACCTCACACTTGGCTTCACAAATGTGAATGAGGGCCATTATGGTAGGATGGGCCAAGTGGGGGGCCCTGAAACTTCCCTCCAGCTCAGTGCCAGCCAAGATAGTAAATCAGAAGAATTATTGCCACACTCTGGGAGAAATTGCAAAGATTAATGCCACCATTAAAAACTTAGAGGATGTCGAGTTTGTGCTCCCCGTCATAGACTCATTCAGTTCACCATTCTGGCCCTGCTCAAACCAAATTGATCACAGGGAAGGACCGTGGCCAAGCATACACTTAACCAGGTGGCGACCCTGATTGTAGCTTCTGTGCCACATGTGGTCATTTTACTAGAGCAGGTCAAACAGCTTCTGACATTTGTATGAGGCTACCGATCAAGCAAATGCCTTCTTCTCCATTCATTTTCACGTGACGGGGACAGATTTGCTGTCTTACCTGAGGGCTGTGCTACTTCTCTTATTCTCTATCATAGTGTAGTCCAAAGGGACTCCAATCGTCTTGAATTCTGTAGAACATCACACTGGTTCACGACGTTGATCGCTTCATGCAGGTCATACCTGGTAAGCACAAGATGGGAAACGCTGAACGCCCTAGAAAGATACTTGTGAACTGGAGGTGGAAGATAACCACACGGAAATCTAGGGACCTGCCATGCCACGCTGGTGACATTTTTAGGGATCCAGCAGTCTGGAGCATTCCAGGATGTCCCCTCTAACATAAAAGACATATTGTTGCATCGCATACCTCCTGCCACTAAGAAAGGGACACAGTGCTTCGGGGGAGCCTCTTTGGATTTTTGAGGTAGATTACAGCACATTTGGAAATACTTCTCTGACCCATTTGTTGAGTGACTTGAAAACTACAAGGTGTGAGTGGGGCCCAAAGCAGAAAAGGGTTCTGCTTGGGGTTCTGCCTCTGGTGCAAGCAGCCCAGCCCTGGGACTGTATATCCCTACGGACCAGAGAGTGCGGCTGGTACATGGCTGGTAAGGATGCTGTGAGGAGTCTTGGCAAAGCACCAGGAGGAAAGCTGCAGTGCACACGCCCTGGAGCCCTGGAGTACAGCTGTGCCTTCTGAAGCTCCTTTTGGTGTGACCTTAGGCCCTGGTAGAGACCAAGGCCACGCAGTACCAGTTGCCTGTGAGACATGAGCTTCTCGCGAGGGGCCAGCTTCGTATCAGATCATGGAGTCGTGGAGTCAAGTGGGCAGAGTCCATTGTGTGGTGGAAACGGTATATTCAGGAAGAGGTCCACATAGGATCAAAGGGCACAAATAAATTAAATGAACAGTTGACCAGATCCCCATGTCATTGACCTGTAATATACCAACACACACCCCCCAACTCACACTCACGAACTCATGGTGGGTTTCCTGTCACTGACCAACAGAGGGGGAAAGAACTGGGGCCTGGATACCAATAGGCCGGCACATTGTGTTTGTGGTTACGGAAAATGGCCCTGAAGACCAGTGATGCTGGGGAATCCTATCGGTGCAGAGCCATGAGTAGTATACTGGCTTGTCCTCTTCTTACAGAGGGAAATGAGGCCTGACGTATGGATATACATGGACTCCTTGGTGGTGTCAAATGGCCTGTCTGCTAAGTCCGGGGATTAGAAAGAATATTATTGAAAGATCAGAGATAAGGAAGCCCTGAGAAGAAGTCTGTGAATGGAACTACGGTGGGCACAAAGCACACAGGTCTTTATGTCTCCCATTAATACCACCAGAAGCATCTATGGCAGAGTTGGTTCTCCCCGGTCAGGTGGAAAGGATGATGCATCCACAGGATGTCAGTCAGCCTCTCTCATCAGTCACCCTGGTGCAGATGCAGAGGACGATGGTGGCAGGAATGGGGGCTATGAGGGGCCCACAGCACGGGCTCCCTCTCACCAAGGCTAACCTTGCAGCTGCCAAAGCTGGATGTGCAAACCAGCAGCAGCAGAGACTGACACTGAGCCCTTAATACGGCACCGTTCCGTAAGGAGACTAGTCAGCCTCCTGGTGGTGGGTCAGTCGCGTCAGACCCCTTCAATCCTGGAAGTGAATTGATACTACTCTGGTCTGCCCTCCCTGTCCACAGAGCCTCCACTGGTACCAGCATCTGAGAGTGTACAAAATACCTGATATCTGTATGACATTGTCTCAGACCAGGAAACCCAAGTCACGCAAGGAGGTGTATAACCGATTCATGGTCATGGTCTTCTGTATGCATCACCCTATAGCAGCCAACCTAAGAGAATCGTGAAATGTCCCGTTAATCTAAGGCCCCAACTTAGGAACAATACCCTAAGGCTTGGGGTACTGTCCTCTAGGAGGCAATATATATGCCGTAATAATGAGCTACATGTGATGCTGTGTCCCCAACAGCTAGAATGCACAGAACTGGGAATCAAGGGGTAGAAGTAAGATTGCCCCTCACACCATTACTCTTAGTGACTCACTTGAGAAATGTGTGCGTCCTTATCCTGTGCGTAGGCTCTTCTGGGTTGGAGGCCCTGGTTCCTGAGTGGCAAATGCTTCCGCGAGGGGACAAAGTAAGGGTACCACTGAACCCGAAATTGTAATTACCTAGACACTCTGGGCTCCTTGTGCCAGTGAACCAGTAAGTAAAGAAAATAGTCACTATGTGGACAGGATTACTAACTCTGGCTCCCGTGAGGAGCTAGGGGTTCTGCTACACAATGGGAGCAGGGAGAAGGATGTCTGGAACTCAGAAGATTCGTTGGGGTGTCTCTTGGTACTCCTATGATAATGACAATCATTACTCAGCGAAGTCAAGGCCATTAGGAGCCTGGACTCCTCAGGGATGAAAGGCCAGGTCCCACAAGGCAAGCAACCCAGACCAGCCAAAGTGTTGGCCACGGGTGAGGGAAACCTACAGTGGAGAGGGGAGAGAGAACATGGTGAGTGTCGGTTGCAGCCTTGGGACCAGAGCCAGCAATGAGGACTGTAGCTTGTTTCACTAATCTTCTTGCCTTACATCTCTTTAAAGTGATGTCTGGCTCCATCTTTAAGGGGACTCTGTGACTGACTGTATTTGTACCTCCCCCTTCAGAACAAAGGTGAAGTTCTCTGCTCACAAAAAAGGAGCCCTTGTTTTGTGCTTTGAGTGCCAGACACGATGGAAAGTCAGGGTGGGTCAGGCCAGGGATGGATGGTATGGACATCTCTTAGGCACCTCTTCGGGTGCCCTTGGCCTGACCCACCTCTTTTCCTGCTGCAATGGTTACGGTGAGCAGCTCTGCATTGGCTCCAACAGGTACTCCCTGTGGGGGTCTTGTCTCTTGTCTGTGTCACCTGCTGCCTCCCTCTCACCTCCAGCATCATTGACACCAAGACATGGGATGCTGAGGGATCTATTTTGGCACTCATGAATTACTCCAGAAGGGAAGGGAAGTCAGTGCTCAGTGCGGCTAACCATTGACAAATGGAATATTGAATCTAGTGGCTAAATCTTCCCTCTTCCTCTGGACAGGTAGTTTTTGCAGCTTCTTGGGGGTAGTTCCACAAGGCTGAGCAATAAGTTGCCCTTGATAGTGGCCAGCTTGCTGATGCATCCTTGTATTGGATCTGTCTGTCTCACTGCGGTGACTTGTCTTGTTGCGGAGCACGGGCTCTAGAGCGCAGGTTCGTGGCGCGTGGGCTTAGTTGCTCTGCGGCATGTGGGATCTTCCAGGACCAGTGATCAAACCCATGTTCCCTGCATTGGCAAGCAGATTCTTAACCACTGCGCCACCAGGGAAATGAGACAGAGACGTCTCTGTCCAATGATGCACCTCTCCGTCCTTCCCTGCCTCACTCTTCTTTTTTTTTTTTTTTTTTTTTTTGCGGTACGCGGGCCTCTCACCGTTTTGGCCTCCCCCGCTGTGGAGCACAGGCTCCGGACGTGCAGGCTCAGCAACCATGGCTCACGGGCCCAGCCGCTCCGCAGCATGTGGGATCTTCCCGGACCAGGGCACGAACCCGTGTCCCCTGCATCGGCAGGCGGACTCTCAACCACTGCGCCACCAGGGAAGTCCTCCTCACTCTTCTTGCCCCTTACTCTTGTACCCCCTGGTAAAATCATGGCATGCAAGCTTTGCCTCAGGCTCTGCTTCCTTGGGAATCTCCAGTATTAAAGTGGGTGTCCGTTGTCATTTACCATCCAAACCCCACATTACTCATTTATATCCTCTTCCTGGTCCTTGTGATATCTGAGTTTGGGCCCCTGAACAAGATGGTCTCTTAGATATGCTGCTCAACCGATTGACGGACTTATCTTTCCAGGAATCAAGGATACAGATTCCTCCGCAAATTCATTGGCCAAATGCTTCTGTCCCCTCGGGACTATCTCCTGCTTTGAGCTCTAAAGGATGAGAGGTTTCAGTTCGTCTTGAATTGCATTTTTAGGGCTGCCCCTTTAAGGATTCCTAGAAGTACTCTGCTCTCAGATGGGAAGCTCCTTTGTACCTAGACATCAGCTGAGAAAAGGGGCCAAAAGGAAATAGATGAGAGAGGAGAGATCTGGAGAAGAGTTATGGGAAGGACGATGGGTTAAAAGAAACTGTGCCACCAAGAACTTGGATGGACTCTAGGAAATCTGCTTTAAGAAATACAAGCCAGGCCCTAGAATGCTTCTGGAATCTCTGCATGGGGTCTTGGAATCAAGGCTCTGAAAACCACCCTCTGTGTTTGGAAGGCCTTCAGAGAGAAAGGGAGGCAGGCCTTATGGCACCAATGCCAGCAGCAGTCATCAGCTTTTGCCCCAAATCAAGCATTTGATCAGTACATGCTTTACTCCTGCTATATCTACAAGGTACTGACAATATCTTGGGAACGGGGAGAAGAGAGCAGAGACACAGATTTGGATGTGCTTCCCGCCAAACTTGAACTTGCAGTGTATTTTGAGGCAAAAATACAAGACAAGGCAACGTGAACTGGTCACAGAAAGAGCGATGCGGAATGTGGGTGACACGATCGGGTAAGACAGTGTTCTAGGGTCTGTATGGGCTGGGGAAATAGAGGGCATTGTTGGTGGGGATGTAAACAAACACATTGACCTACTCTCTAGGGCCTTCTAAGCAAGGGAGTTTGGAATCAACCACGACTGGCTGTAATACCAGTCACAGGGTGTGTGGAGGGGTAAATAGCAGATGGATAATAAACATTAATAAATCTAGGAGCACATAGGATGGAAAGGGTCAGTGCCAACTTAAAGAGAGGGCATTCCCGCTGGGGTTGAAAAGAGAAATTTCCTTTGGATAGATGAGAACGGGGTGGAAGAGGGGCAGGAGAGGAGGACAGTCCAGGCAAAGGCTGGAAAGTGTGCCGTGGGTTTGGAGAGTGGTGAGCAGGCCTTCTGATCCTTCGTCAATCATACTGTCATGTCTCCCAGGCACCAGGAGCTCTGCCAGTGCTGGTAATTGGTTTTGGTTAGGATTGTACTCAGTGGTGGATCACAGACACATCACTAGAGAAGCTTAGCCTAGTAGGAGGGACGTGTTCGTTTGTTTCCACGTCACTGGAACCCAGAGTTTAGGCTCAGAACCTCCACGATGTCATCAGTTTCCTTCTGCCCCTCTGTCGCTCTGCCTTTAGCATGCGGCTTGCTGTTCATGGTCACAAGTGGCCGTGTCCTCTCTGGCTTCATATTACGGGAAGGAAAATAGAAGTGGCTGTGGTTATCCTAGGAGAGCAAAACTTTCCCAGGAACCCTCGGCCTGCACCCCATGGTCCAGGACTGTTGGCAGGGCTACCCCTGCCCATAAAAAAGCTGAGGAGAAAGCTGGGACATTGCACCCTCAACCAAGACTGGGGTCTTGTTATAGGAGAGAACAGGGAATGGCTGGTGGGTAGGCAATACGCAGCGTCTTCCCTGAGATGCCACTGTGAGGGACAGCATCTGCCCTCGAGGAGCTCACAGTCCCTGGATGGACGTGCAAGCTGCTCGTTTCTGCGGCAGAGTCAAGCACAGGGTGTGCTGAGCTGTAGGAGGGACCTCTCCCCTCCCCTTGGGAGGGGGTGCCGAGGTCCCTGAGACCTGGAGAAGTAGGAGTAGCCAAGCAGAGGAGGAGAGGGAGGGTTGCTGGGCTCCTTGGTGGGGAGGACAACGTTCAGAGTCCGGAGGGCAGTGGCAGTGTGGTGACTTCACAGAATCCCAGGATCACGAGAGGGCAGTGGCAGCACCAGGCTGAGAGTGAGGATGGAAAATAAAGGGAAGACAAAGGGTGTGGGGCAGAGTCTAAAGGAGCTTTTCTGCCCCCATTTAAGATTGGGGACTTCATCCTCCAGACAGAAGAGAGTCACTGGAGGGCTTAAGCCAGGGAGCGCCATGTCAAGGATGTGCTCTAGAGGTCAGAGGAGATGTAAATTTGGACTTGTCACTCTATAGATTGCATTTGAAGCCAATTTAAAGCCAGGTATCTGGATGAGATTACCAAGGGGCTGTGTGTAGAGAGAAAACTTGAAGAGGTGCCCGGGCTGAGTCCTGGGGGCCTCCAATGTCAAGCAGTTGGTGAGATGAAGGGGAGCCAGCAAAGGGGACAGTGGAGAAGGACCCATTCCCAGGAGCACGTGGGGTCCCAAACTCTTGGGAAGAAAGTATTTCAATAGGAAGGGAGTGATCAGTGCAGCCCGAAGCTGCTGACAGTCAAACAAGATGGGAGCTGAGAACTCACCACTGACCTTGGCACTCTGGAAGGCAAGGACAACCGGGATAAGAACCCCTGGGTGGAGCAGACCAGCAGATGAGACACAAATGGAGGAAAGGAATGGGATGGAGTGAAGGTGGACAGCTCTTTCCAGGACAGTTGATATAAGCTGCTGGAGGAAGAGGTGGGACACAATGTTTTTCCTTTACTTTTCCTTTTTTTAAGATGGGAGGAATCACAGCAGGTTTGCCCCCTGAGAGGAGAGGACCAGGGGAGAATGGAAAACTAATGATGTAGGAGAGATCTGGGGTGCAGCTGGGCAATGTCCCTGAGTAGGAGAGGGGTGGGCACTGGCCTTGGCAGGAGTGTGGACCGTCTGCCCACAGCACAGGAGAGAAGGAGAGAATTTGAAAACGGATGTGGTGGGAGGGCAGTTGTGGGGACGGGAGTCTGAAGGTTTACTTCAGTTCTTCCCACATTTTCAGTGAATAGGTAGCAAGGTTTTCAGTGGAGATGAGGATGCAGGGGAGGTGTTTGAGGTTTAAGGAGAGAGAGGATGGTATGAGATACTCATCGGGGAAAGGAGGAAAATGAATGGAGCAGAGAAATGATGGACGATGCCAGCCGGCAGCCAACACCCACTTCAGTTTAGGGACCATAAATTTAAAGTGAGACCGTCAGCGTACTCTGTGGGATCCTCTCCAGCTATGCTCTGCTCGCAAAGGCGCACACACTGAGTGGGGGAAGGTTGGAGGTTTTGCTAAGTGACCCGGAAGGGAGAGAGGGGTGAAGGAGTTGAGAGCACTTGCAGTGGATGAAAATGATGTTTGATCAGGAAACTGCAGCTGGCTCAGGGGGTACACTGGGACACCAGGAAGGGGGCAAAGAGGTAACAGGACCAACAAAGTATAGGTTTGGGTGGGCCCAGAAGATGAAAGCTGAGGGGCTGCAGAATAGACGGCTTGAGATGGAGATCGTGGAGAGATGGGACCTGCTGACGGTGACAGGGTTCAGGCTGAGACTATGGGGGGCGGCTGGAGACCAGCTGACCGGAGTAGAGGAAATCAAAATGCCGACAGGCCAGACCCCCACTAATCACTCTGAGGTAGATCGGAGAGAACCACCATGATCCAGGCGCCAAAATGTTCAAGAAAGGAGAGGAGGACCAGCGGTCCGTAGATGACTCCAGCAAGGAGGGACAGAGGGAGGTAGAGTCTTGGACTCAAGATCTGAATCTGGGTGTTTTTCAGGAGGAGGGATGGATATTGGTAGGAAACTAAGCAGGGAGGAGCCAGGAGGACCCTATTCCTCCTCCAGCCCCGGGCACAAGGGAAAGAAAACAGCCTCCGACCTGTGAGTGTAGGGGAGACGTGAGGGGAGAGTGGGGTTCAGTTAGAGCAAGGGGGTAAAAAGACCATTCAGAGGAGAGGCAGGAGGGAGGCTGGTGGGGGACTGAGGCAGCTGATGGCGGCTTAGAGGCAGGAGCCCTACCTGGCACGCAGGTATTCCAGGGAGGGTGTGGCCCAGGCCCTCGTAGTTGCCCTCTTTTCTCCAGCTCTGTGGGAATCTCCTCAAAACCGCTCCTTAACCAAGTGCTGGCCACGGCTCTGTATCTGAGGAACCTCACAGATAATCATCTTGGAGGCGCTGAGGTGTTCTAACTGCAGCAGGATCAGAGTTTGCTAATATCGCAGTAACACAGCCCTGGGGAGGAGCTGTTCATTCGCCATGCCACTGAGGCCGCTTATCTTGCAATACATCGCGCTCTACAAGGGACACAGAATGCCTACAAGATGGAAATTAAAGAGGATAAAGGTTGAGGTGGGGGCAGAGATAGTGAAAGAAAAAAGTCAGTATCCGGCCTTAGTTTTAGGTCTACTAAAGGAGAAAATATGTGCTCAGATGATGAAAAGCCAAGCATGAAGCCAACCCCACACTCAGGGAAAGGCCGGGGGTCCCTGGCTGCAGGGCCTCCCATTCATTACTTTTGATTTACTGCAGAGCAGACAAGAGGCGCTCACATGATACATAGCTTGTATGTTCTTCTATCGATTTCCAAGACTTTGTTTTCTAAACTTCCCATCCGTCAGCAGCATCTGTGCCTGCCCACCCCCAGAGATGAAACAGGGATGAACCACCCCGTCTTGCAAAGAGTGGCAAGTTTTATGAGCTTGGAAGATTGGAAACTGAGCCTAGACTGATGCTCGTTTCTGTCAACAGGTGAGGTCGCCGCCTCCCCATGAAGTTGAAAGGGCACGGTCAAGGGTGTGGCCGCTGGGAAAGGGCAAAGCACCCCTAAAGCCCAAACAAACAGGGCAGAGGAAGAGCAAGGTGGTATGGTTACGAGGAGGCATGTTCTCAGTGGTGGGCGTCCGCTGTAGAGACCGTCTTGGACGCTACTACTATGAACACTTCCCGAGCTGAGTAACCAGCGTGAACACTGCCCACATTCACCATCAGCCTCTAACCCACCACAGAAGGGTGCGAATGGTGCCCCTGCTGCCAGCCTGGGACCCTGAGAACAGACAACCGCTCCCCACTGGCTGCCGAGAGAGGTTACTGTGACCCCACCGGAAGACACGCTGTTCTGTGCATATAAGGAAAGCCGGGTACCCACATGCCACCTTCTTCTGCCAATATTCTCAGAATGGAAAAGGCAAAGCATCTGTGGTATTACATCCACCCCCAGCCCTCCCCCACCCCATTTACAAAAAAGATTCCTTCGGCTTTCACAAAGCAGATCTCAATACCTGGGGGCGCTGGGATGCAGGAGAGTGGGAAAGCTCTTCACTGCATCCCCTTGAGGCTGGAGCACAAAGGTGGGAAGAAGCAGGGCCGAGGGCTGCCAGGGCCTTTGGGAGGCAGATGCAGAGGCCTTCACTCTGCCTTCGTGGGGCACTGGGGAGTCTTCAGCTGAGCCGAGAATCTCAACCTATCCCGGAGCATCTCATAGCAGGAGGGGGAGATGTGACATCAGGAGCTGGGCGAGGAGCAAGTGTCAGCAGGCAGGGGCTGGTTCTGCTCTATGGCCTTTGGCCAACTTCCCGTTCTGTCTGTGCCTCAGTTTCCCTCGGAGAAATAGTCTTCCAGTTCCTCCACCTCTCTAAGGTATTGGAAGGCATCCAAAGAGTCTCAGAAGTGACAATATTACAAATAAAGGAATTATAGATGTGATCAATGGTTTCAATGGAGCTTTGGGGTCCCTGTTATTTAGAGGATGGATCAATAGTAATAACAACAATAAATAGAGAATAACTCAGGAGACAGTCTACAAAGGACCCTGTGGCAACGTGGGGAAGATAATGCAGAAGCAGAGGAAGCCCTCCCGTGCTGCCCACGTCGGCTCAGTCACCAGGCTTGCTCTGGGGAGCGGCTGCCCTGCTGCTCGGCCAGCCCGCCCAGGGGCCACTGCTGCTCCAAATGGCATTCCGAACGAGCCCTGGCTGTGCTAGGAGCTAGGACAGGGAGTGAGGAAATAGGGTGAGCTAAAGGGGTTCCCCAGAGATAGTGCATGGTGCCAACCAGCACAAGATGGAACCAAATGAAATACCATCCACGGGTCCACTCACCCGGCCACGCGTGTGAGCCCAGGCGGGGTGACGGAGCAACAGGTCACAGCATGCGATGGACCAGCCACAGTCAGAGCCTGTTCCTGGCAGCTTCCAGGAGACGGCAGATGTGCTGGAAAGGGCATGGGGTGTGGAATTTGAGGACCTGGTTTGAAGTCCTGGCTCTGGAACACCCTACCTGGTGATGGGCTGGTCACATGACCTCCCCAAGCCAATGACAGCTGTCTAACTTGCTGTTATAAGATGTCACCTGAGAGAAGATAGGGGAAGCTTTCTGCAAAATATTCAGCGCTTCTGTCACCCACATGGGAGGATGGACAGTATCCCAGGAATGCCTCCTTTCCCAAGATAGCTTTGCCACATCCAAGCAGCCACAGAGCCAGCACTCCGACATTCATCCTCAGTGAGGCCGAAACACAGCTAGGGGCTGGTCCTAGGAGCGATGGGCTTGCCCACGCCCTCCCTATTCCCCACGCCAGCCTCTGCACGGGGACTGTCACATTTTTTATACTTACTGGGTTGTCTGCCGCGAATTTTCTGCTGAGTTGTAAAGCCCTCGTGTTAGTGGTAGGCACTGTCCTGACACACACTGGTGCACCGGGGATGAGTGAGTGCGCCCCATGAGTAAATCTGTGCCCCTTTAGGTACTAACTGTCCAGGACTGATTTGTCTGTCAATGGATTGGCTTCTCCTCTAGGAGGGGGGAGCTGATGTAACAAGTTGGCCTCAGGTGGATCAGAAAAGGCCTCTTAAAGGGGACAAAAAGTCTAAAAAGGGAATCAATCAATGGGGCTAAAGCCAAATTCCAGGTACTCAGAGAATGATTTTGGAAAGGCCAGCCCAGGGTGGGGTCCTAAGCACAAGCTATCAAGTCCCAGCCCGCAAGCCTGACCCTCAGCAGTTGGAAAGAATCAACTTCCCCTCCAAGTACAAACATCCCAGAATCAACAATGGGTCATGTCTCTGGTGAGCAGATTTGGGCGAGGAGCTGAGATGAACGTGGACCTGGGTCACGGCAGAATCTACTTCTTATCGTGCCATCAAATGCAGTGTTCTCACACATGAGAGTTGGGTGTCTTCTGGCGGGGGGCACGGTTCGATGCAGGCACAGGCACACAGCCATCCCCATGTGTCCAAATGCACAGATATGCATAGAGTCCCACATATCTGTGGACCAGCACAGGTGTGCACAGGCACCCACGTGATGGATTTGAACAGTAATTCACACGGTGAAACTTCTGGGCCCTCGAGCCAGCGGGGAATTTCAATCCCAGTAATAGATGACTGTCCCTGACCTGACCAGAAGCATGGGCTCTTTTAATGACTTAACATCAGGGAATTAGAATTCTAAGGGGACTTAGACATCAACAATTTCAACCTCCAACCCAGAGCATAAAAATTCCCAGCGTGTTGACATATAGCCTCTGCTTGATGCCACGGTGATGGAGGACCTATTGCCCTGCTTGGAACCCCATCTAATTGTTGTTATTAATAATAAAAAGAACTATAATTTATTAAGTGCAGACTCTGTGCCTGCTGCCGGGCTAAGCACTTCCCTGGACCAGCTCAGGTAACCCAGTGAGAGATCTCCATTTAATGGAAGCTTAAACTGAGTCTCAGAAAAGCTGACTTGCCCACAGCGATACATCCAGTGTGTGGCAGAGCTGGGATTTGAACCTGGGACTGACTCCACAGCCCTTCGGTCATATGAACTTGCCCTAAATTCTACTGTATAGAAAATTCTTCCTCGGAATCAACCGAACTCTGCTTTCCTGTAACTTCCATGGACTGATCCCTGATCCGGGCTCTGGAATGTTGCAGAGGCTTCTTCCTGTCCCCCGGGCCCTTCCCTTCTCCTTCCCATGCTGTCCCTTTCCCTTGATGCCCTCTGGATGCCCTTGTTCAAATACAGGCCCCCCCCCCCAAACAAAATTCCATTCTCAGTGGGATATCACCTCCACGGTTTGGACACTGTGCGTCAAGTGAGCTTTGTTTAGATGCCATTGGCCTTTTGGTCAGTGACATTACATCACTGTTTTTTTTTTTTTTGCGGTACGCGGGCCTCTCACTGTTGTGGCCTCTCCCGTTGCGGAGCACACGCTCCAGACGCGCAGGCTCAGCGGCCATGGCTCACGGGCCCAGCCGCTCCGCGGCATGTGCGATCTTCCCGGACCGGGGCACGAACCCGTGTCCCATGCATCGGCAGGCGGACTCTCAACCACTGCGCCACCAGGGAAGCCCCTACATCACTGTTTTAAAGAAACTGTGGAGCTTTATTTCATTTCAGTTAGGTAGCTTCTTTTTTTCTTACATCAACTACTGTAAGGTGTTTTTGCAGTTGAGATTAAAGAATATGTTTCCAGCTTATCGTTCCAGCTACTTTTAAGATCATTGTGAAGCATAGTTTGTCAGCCAGGACTTTAGCTGGCCTTGCAGCTTTGAGGTGTCTGCAAATTGGGTAAGCTGACTTTCTGTGCCAAGTAGTTGATCCAAGCCAGGCCAAGATTCGAAGGCTGAGTTTTGCATCACCCACCAGAGACCACTTATCCGGTGACACTGACATACGAAGCATTACTCTGGTTCCAATGTCAAATGCCACCCACAACTGCACATTTGGACTGAAACTAGAGATATGCTAGGGGTCACTTTGGAAAAAGTAGAGGGCAAAGGTCATTTCCAACCCAGGAGATAAGGATAAGGTCAAGGGAGAAATGCCAGTCGGTAAATATCACAGCAGTCCAGGAGGCAAGGGTACCAGGTGGAGGCATCAGGGCTGGAAACATCAGTATCTTAGCTGGAGTTTGAGACTCGCACCAAGCTTAGGAATACGCAGACACAAATGGGGCGTTTCAGGCAATGTCCCAGTGAATCCCAGAAGATTGAATCCTGCTGGCCTGTGGCTCTTTTTAAAAGCCCAGCTATCCAACCTTTCTGAGTGTACACATAGCTGCCTTAAAAGTACCACCTGGCTTATACTATCTGGTTTCTGACCAACTTTTGATCCACCAGTAGTGAATCTTCTTGATGATAATAGTTAGCCCTCATTTCTCCATTTTGCCCATAAGGATGAAAACAAATGTGGTCAAATAACTTTCTGAAATGGGAGCGCATAATATGTAAGGCATTCCCTTTATATCAGTTGGATTATTTTCCCCCTGCAGGTTACAGAAACCCTAAATCAAACTGGTTTAGACAATAAGGAAACTGATGGGCTCATGTAATAAGAAGCTCAGAGACAGATGCACCTGCAGGGTTGGCTGGTTCTGTAGCTCGGTGATGTCCTCTGAGGCTTAGATTCTAGCTGTTTCATCTACCGCCCATAGCATTATTAGCTCCTTAAGTCTGGTCCCCCTCATGCTCAGAAGGTGGCTGTCGGAGTAATTGGGGCAACAAACTTCTTTATTTCCATCCAGAGAGAGACTGGATTCTCTTTTTTCCAAAGCTCCAAGGAAGTCTGACTTCATGTCTCATTGGCTCAGTTCTCTTTAGCCTGCCTCCAACTGAACCAGTCCTCTGGGGGTGGAATGGGTGTTGGGAAATGTTCGTTCCATTTCTGGTCCTTTAGTCCAGCCATGCTCTCAATAAAGAAATGTGATCATTTTGGCTCGGCTTATGTTTGGTGAATCCACGTTGGTTCCTGGCATTCACCATCTCCCTAAGTGTCCACAAACCATCTATTTAATAAGCAACGTTAGAGCCTGACCAAGGACCACAGTCTCTGGGATCTTATTTTTTCCCCATTTTTGAAGCTGGAGACACCATTTACCTCTTCCATTCCCTGGGATTCATCAGAGCAGAGTTTACAGATACAAGCATGCAGGGGGCTACCTGTGGAGCTTGTTGAAAGTTTACAAGTGGCTGTATAGCCTAGTGGTTAAGAGCATGGGTTCAGGGCCCATGCTCAAGTTCAGGCTCTACCTACCACGTACCCTCACTCAATCTCTCTGGGCCTCAGTTTTCTTATCTCTAAAATAGAGGTAGCAGTAGGATCTCCCATGAGGAATTGTTATGAAGATTAAAGGAAGGGTATGGGGCTTCCCTGGTGGCACAGTGGTTGAGAGTCCGCCTGCCGATGCAGGGGACACGGGTTCGTGCCCCGGTCCGGGAAGATCCCACGTGCCGTGGAGCGGCTGGGCCCGTGAGCCATGGCCGCTGAGCCTGCGCGTCCGGAGCTTGTGCTCCGCAACAGGAGAGACCACAACAGGGAGAGGCCCGCATACTGCAAGCATACCGCAAAAAAGAAGAAAAAAAAGGAGGGATATGTGCCAACTGTTCAGAACAGTGCCAGTGAGGGGCACACATGTCTTGGCTAAATAAATATATGTTCTCAGTCCCCACCCTCAGAGACCGGTGATTCAAGCTGGGTGCGCGAAGGCAGTGGGGGAATCTGCTCTGGACAAGCGTGTCCTGGTGGATTCCGACGCAGATGAATCAACCACCCGGAGATGCCTGGCAACAATATGCCCACCGTCCTGCTCAAAGCTCTTCCTGAGCGTTGGGATGAAATGCAGTGCGCCCTGGCCTGGGAATAAAAATCCCAAACACGTAACAGTGAGCGTGCTTTCACTACTGCCTCATCCTATTTGGGTTTCAGTTCTTTCAGCTATATTTTTCTTTCTCCAGATTTGGGAAAGTTTTCCTTGATAGGAGACAAGCAAAGTGGGAATGATGCTTGGGCCTCTCTCAGCATTATATCATCCTCTGTAAAGAATGGAGCTCACCCTCTTGTTCTTGCTTCAAAATTCTTTAATGTACCCACCGTTCCTGGCGTTCCCAACTCGCCATGGACTGTAATGCCACTGGTACCCTTCATGTGGGCCTGTGTCGTGTTCGTGTTTGCCTGTGATGTGAACCTCCCACCCCAGTTTAGGGATGCGCCCCTTTACAAATCTGAGCTCACCGCAGAGCTCACCCGTGATTCCCCGTCAGCTTCATTTGTGCTTATGGCATCAGAACTCAGCGTTCGAGAGCCTCTCAGCCCTCCTGAGCCATCTTCCCTTTCAGAGCCTCTGCCCACGGAATTATAATTGTTTTCTCTAAACCTGAACAATTCTGCCTTCTGAAATTCTAGTCTACTTGGACCATGCTCAGTTTTCCTCTTTTATCTCTTATAAACTCTAAGATGACTTTTCCCCAAGCTTCCTGTATCATCTATCTACGGCTGCATAAAAAAACCAACCCAAAACTTGGTGGCTTAAAATAGCAACCATCTATCTTCTCATGATGCCGCAATCTGGGCAGGTCTCACCTTCGTGGCTGCCATTGGAGGGATGCCTGGGGGCCGGCTTCTTCCAGGTGCCTCACTTATAAGCCTGGAAGTGTAGTGGGATGGCTGGGTTGGGTGGGGTCACCTGACCTCTGTCTCCACGTGTCTCTCAGCCTCAAGGAGGCTGGCCTGGACTTCCTTGTATGGTAGCCACAGGGCAGCTAAGAGCCAAAGAGTAGAAGCTGCAAGGACTGGGCTTGACGGTCAGGTGGCATCCCTTCTGCTGCATTCTATCGGTCAAAGCAAGTCGCATGGCCAGCTCCACCGGGCAGGGGAAATAGACTTCACCACCTGATGGGAGGAATTGTAAAGAGGCATGGCCGTTTTTCACTTACCACACTTCCTTTCATGAAACCTATTTTGAGGACCTGAACCGAGGAGACGAGGAAAAAGATGGTTCTGATCCCTGGAAAGAGCTCACAGTCTGGTGGAAGAAACAGAAAGCTAAAGAGAACATTATAACATAATGTGATAAACAATAATGATGGCTGCCAGCCCTTGTGCATCTGCCGTGTGCCTGGCACCGTGCTGAGTGGTCTATTTGCTTCGTCTCACTGAGTCTTGACTATAGCCCCGGGGATGGGGGCGGGGGCTGGGGGGAAGGTAAAGTTAATAATTATGCCCATTTTTCAGACAGGAAAATCAAGGCACAGAGATGTTAGGTATCAAGAACACCAGGCAGGGTGTGAACTCAGTCAATGCCCAGCTTTACAGCCCTTGCTCTTACCAGGTACTGTGACTCCCCTGCAAGCCCAGCCATCAGCATGGAGAGTATCTTGCCTGCGGTCTTAGCCACAGAAAGAGCTCCGTCAATAAGCAAGTAGATGGAGGAGCAGGAGAAAGACGAGGGATCGCAGCGGATTTCTTTTCACAGAACACAAGCAAGAAGACCCCCACCCTTCATGCTCATCTCGGGGCCCCCAGCAGGTTGCTGTGACTTTCACCTGACTCCTGACTAAAACGACACACCAAGACCAAAGCCCACGGTGGCCTGGGGCTGCATGAAAGGTTTGAGAACAAAGGAGTCACCTCCTCTCCATCTGTCCCAGTGACACATGATCGGGGGAGAAACTGTTTCCAAAGCCACACAGGAAACCACGTCTCTGTAAACTCACCCATGACGTCAGCCCCGCATCCAGAAAGGCCCTTGTGCCTGCCTCCCACTCGTCCCCGCATTAACCAATTACTGAAAACAGCTCAAAATAGCACCTGCCCCTTGGCTGGGCCTGCTGCAGGAATACTGTTTATGATTCTGTGCGAGAGAGAGAGAGAGAGCATCTTCTGAAAATCGGTGCAGTGAGAGAATGATCTGGGCTCTTCCTCCAGCATCTGGCTTTGACCCTGACCTGCCTGGAACAGGCTGGGACGCAGAGTTCGCGTTTCCTGCAAGACATTTGTGGTGCAGTGCGGCCTCTTGTACCCAGCTGCAGTCTGGGCCTCAAGGTGGCCCTGGGGAACAGCAAGGGACCCAAGCCCATGAGACACAGGGCATCAGAGGCTCCAGGGTGGGGAGCCACCCCAGAACCCACTGGAAGCAGCTGCTCTGGAAGCTGGCTGAGGCACAGGACTCATTTGGAGGCTGTTTCATGGCCCGGCTTCGATCACAGCTCAGTTTCTCCACACTGCAGTCTCCCCCAAGGATCCCAAGGGACTCCTGTCTCCATCAGTCACTCCTAAGCCCATTTTTAAATCTGTCAAAGCCATGAAAAGGATACTTATCATAAGTAATAAAAAAACAACAAAATGAATATCTGTTATAATTTACAATAAAACTATTGTAACAATCGAATGGAGTGGATCTTTCCACACTGGCATGGAAATCACACCAAGAAATGTTGTCAAGTGGAAAAGGCAAACCATATAAATACCTGTCTATCTATCTGTCTCTCTCTCTCTCTATTTATCTATCTATCTATCTATCATCTATCTGTCTAGCTATCTATCATCCATCTATCTACTATCTACCTGTCTACCTGCCTACCCACCCATCTATTTAAACACCAAACTGATGATAAATGATTTCCTTCCAGGAGGGGAGAGGGATTGGAGGGGAAGATGGAGCTAGATAACGAGGACTTTTGCTTCACTTGTATTCTTTGAATTTTTACAAGGACGTATTCATGTTTTACTTATAAAATTAAAAATTAAACACATTTCCCAGCAAAGCAAAGCTAGAGAGAATGATCCACTAACAAACTATAACCCAGTTCATTCCTCAATCCCGTCTTAGTCTGTCTGAATTTTTCTGCTGCCTGGGCACCGGTGCCCAGGCAGCAGAAAAACTCAGCAGAAATGGCTGGTGTGGCTCCTTGCCCCTCCCCCAGGGCCCCCTTCTCCTTCCTTGGCTGAAGGCTTTTGATTTCACCTGCATCCCAGCCTCACGCCTAGGCTCTGAAAGCCAGCAGGGAACGTGCAGGCATCTTGGTTGCCGAAGTTCTGACTTGGAGCCTTAGCCCCACAGCCCGTGCCCCTGGGGTCCACCCCCTATTGCAGACCTGGAGTCTCTTTACCTGGATCTGCCCAAGTGCCTCTCCTGATGCCCCCTCAGCTTTGGCTGTCTAGTCTGGCCCCACTGATACAACAGCACCTACCAGTGGCCCCGTGCCAGCGGCAGCGCGAAGAGTGTGAGGTCTGCTGTCCAGCAGGCTGGGCCAGGTCTGCAGAACCTCCATGCTTGGCCTCCTCACCTTGGAGCCTGAATGAGCTTTTCAAGGACGTGCCTGGGCTCAGGGGCCTCACCGACAGTGGCTTGAGTATTGGCTTTAGTCTCCTCTGAGGGACGTCATGGAAGCAGAGCCAGGGAGCACCCCAGCGGGGAGGGGGAGTCAGCCTGAGGCCCCTCACTGGGCGTCGCCGCCCCCACCTGTCTGCTCAGAGCGCTCTGAGCATCTGGTTCTTCTGGCTAAATCTGCCTCACGAGGCGCTTTGGGGAGGATTTCAGGAGTGGGGCTGCCAGCGTTGTCGTGCATGACTGCATCATCTCCTCCCGAAAACTCTAGAAGGAGGAGCGCCAACCAGCTCTCCCCGACTAGCTGGTTTCCCTCAACTAGCTTGGCTGAAAAAAGCTAGTTGAGGGAAACTAGCTATTTTATTGGTCGATGGGCCTGGAGGCAGGAGAACGGACTAAATGACTCTGATGATGAAGCCATGCCAGGACCCAGTCAGATGGGGACAGTGTTGTAGTTGTGACAAGCCTGCTTTTCCCCAGAACTTGCCCTTCCTCACCTGGCCAAGAACACCAGCTTCTCAGGACCGTGGACCTGACGCATTCAGGTCTCAGGTGCCACACCTCTCAAGGCTCCTGGGATGTCCACGAACTTAAGGAGACACCTGCTTCTCCGTGGGGTTGGGCGGGCCCCCCTCACTGAGAGCTTGCTTTAATATTGATGGAGACCACCTCCCTCCAAGACCATGATGGCTTACCTTCTCCACCGTTATCAAGGTGGGGTGTGCCTGGAATTCAAACAGACCCCTCCTCTGACACTCGGCAATGCCCATCTATTCCTCGTCCTCTCTCAAGTCCTCTGGTAGTAATGATGATCCCGTCCAAGGCTCTGAATAATCTATTAATAAATAACCATCCCTGAGATCACACAGTCCAATGAACAGAGTCTTGTATTAAATAGCATGGTGCTGGGTGTGGGAGACGGGACATTCTTTTCCATCATTGTGCTCAGGAGGTGAAGGTGCAACATTGCAGCAGCCAAGGGCCCTTCTGAGGGGACCAGGATCCTCCTTAGAATGGAAAAAGCCTGGGACACACAAAGGCCCAAGGGAAGGATGGTAACAAAGCTGCTCTGAGAGCCAAGACATTTCTTGGGTTAGTAACAGCTGCCAATATGTTCCGTATAAGCACTGTTAGGTGGGTGTCTGGTCGAAGCCGAAGTGTGGGTGGTGGAAGAAACAGTCAAATTGACGTGAGTTAAGAACTGAGGGTTATTTTGGATTCTTTCATTTTTAATTTGAGCTTCCTCCTTTTTCTTGGGAAAAAAAAAAATAGGTGTTTTTCCATGGGCAGTCCAGGAAAGTGAAAAGAGGAGAGCCGGTGGGGGAGGACAAACATAGGAATGAACCTCAATTCATTCCTGACCCAGTCATGTCCCTGAAATCCTGCCTAGAGACAGGGGCAAGGTCGAGATGACCTTTTGGCATCCTTTCTTGGGACTGGAAGAATCCTGGCTGGAGGGTTCTAAGAGGCAAGGATGATGCCTATGAGGATTGAGGGAAGACTTGTAGTCATGGTAACCATGCAATCCAGAGTTTCCCCATGTGAGTAGGTGGTCCAAGTTTATGAGAATCGAAATCCGAGGTTCAGGAGACACTCAAATCCGGGTATTAAATGTCCCCGGCAAAACCAACGTGGCAACTCATGTTCTCGGTGGGAGGGTCATCCACCGTGACCCTCCTTTGGGAAAGGGAGGACCAGCACGGAGAAGGAGCTACTTAGAGGCTCCAGCATGCCAAGCGTGGGAGAGCCATGAGGACGAAGGGGAGAAAGCGGACACACCTGGTCAGAGTGGACCTAATGAACATTTCCACAAACGTCAAGGGTGGACAGCACCCTCATCGCAGAGAAAATAAATCTAGTTAGCAACAGGACCTATGTAAGCAGGGTGTGAGTGTCTTGGAAGGCAGAACAACCTTGTACGTTGTTCTCAGAACCCCTGAGAATCAGATCCCTTTGTAGTCAGGGTGCATGCACAGTGCCGACCCTATTCCCCAGTGTCCCAACCCAGGCTCTCCAGCAACAACCCCTCCACACCCTCCTTGCTCCCCAGACTGTGGGAACATCCTCCAGAGGTGCCAAGCCTTGGTGTACCCCTGGTGCCCTGCGGCCCAGCCTCAGTCACGTAGGCGCCCACCTAAGCCACCATCTCACCTGGCTCGGAGCAAAGCCCTCTACTCCTTCAGAAGGCAGGGAAGGCAGGTTTTAAGTCAGACAGTGTTTAAGATGCCCAGCAACAGAGACAAGCTAATGTTTGCATAAAGGCCCTCTCACTGAACCTACTGCCTGTCCATCTGCCCCCTGGCTGTCACACAGCCGGGCCGCCTCTGTGGGTAAATAAGGCGGTCCCTGGAGAAACCCGAAGCCCGCCTCCTCCTGGCTGGCAGCCACTGCCCAGCCCGGCCTCTGCCTGCCCCTCCGCACTCATGCTCCGGCCCCCCCCACCCCACCCTGTTTCTCATTCCCTTTATCTCCTTCCTCTCCCTTCCCATTTCTGGCCCTGGCTTAGCCCTCTATAATGACTTAATCTTGCCGACAGTGTGACAAGCGGATGAATCGAACTCCGAGGCTTTTTTCTCCACTCCAGATTCATTTGAAGATTTCTCCCAGATGCGGCACTAAAACCCCAGATTCAATTTCCCTTTGACATAATAACCGAATTAGTCTCATATTGTCATACATAAATTACTAGCCAGTCAGGGCGCCACCAGAGGGAGGGAGAGCTGGAGAGAAAGGAAGGCGTGAGCCTCCGAGGGGGTGTGACTGTGACAGCGGGGACCTGGATAACAGTGGGAGACAGAAGGGTGACAGCTAATCATATCTGACGGAAGGACGAGGAGCATCCCCAGGCGGCAGCGAAGGTAAAGATTACTTACCTTCCTCCCCACGCCCCTGGCCATTAAAACGTCACCACAGGGAGCCTTGCACCTTACAAGAGATACACAGATCTAAATATCTGCTCCATTAAGTAATGTTCTGTTAGCAAAGGCTGTTTTCAAAGAGGAAAACTTAATTTTGTGGAACACTGCTGCAGCTTCCAGGCCTGGAGACAGAGCTGAGCGGGGCAGGAGACCTGCCTGAGGCCCTGTTGGGGCAGAGATGCACATCCTGGGCCCTGTGAACATTGTGAGCACAGACACAGCATCCTAGCCTTCCCCACCTGGGCCGTGGGACCAGAAGTGTGGCCAGACCAGAGCCAGCTGGAATGAGGCCTCCTCACCTGCCCACCAGCCACTCGGCCCAGGCCAGAGCCCTGGGGACTCTCCTTAAGCCTTCCTCTCTATTTCCCCCAGCCCATCTGTTAGTTCTGGTCAATTCTGAAAGCTCTTGCCTCTGGCCTCGCTTCTGCATCCCATGTCTTGCTGGGATTATAACCACAGCCTCCGGACCAGATTTCCCACCTTCAGCCCTACTTAACAACCCGTGCTCCACTCGGCCACAAGACCATATCTTTCCAAAGTGCATATCTGATGGCAGCGCTTCCTTAAATTAAAACTTTCAGGTAGCGCCCAAAAGAGTACCGTCCAAATCTCTTAGCTTGGCCTGAAAAGCAGCATGAACTGACCATTGCCTACTGCTCCAGGCTTATCCCTTGGACCAGGGCCTCACATGTACCATTTTGCAAGTAAGCTCTGGGATTTTCCTGAGCTGTTCCTTCAGCCTGGAATACCCTTCTGCTCCTTCACTGTCACCTAAACATCATCTCCATCTAAAGCATTTCCTGACCTCCCTAGACCCATCACTGCTCTTGCCAGGCTCCACTGCCTCCCAGCTTTCTTCTCGCATGGCACCTAACATGTGTTATTGCTCTTAATGGCTTACTTATCCATCTCTCTTGCTAGATGTCGAGTTCTTTGAAGGCAAAGATCTTATTCATTGTTATAGTCCCCCATACCTAGCATAGAGCAGAAATTCGAGAGATATGAAAAGAAACATGCAGGAAGGTTCATGAGGCCAGCCCAGAGCAAGCCAAGGGCTCGCACAGACCTTCACATCCCTACATAGAGGGGTATAGTTGGCGCGCATCACATCTGTGCGGTTAGATTGAAGTTCTGATCGCGTGTCTGCCATGAACATGGCGTTGGCCCGGAGCTTTGTAACATTTGTAGCATTTCAGTCCCCTCACTGGCCAGCCCAGAACTTGGCCTGTGTGGACTTTCAGTAAATGTGTAAGCGATTATCCACTGGGGATTTTGTTCTCAGGAGTTGCCTACTTCAGAGGATACAAAGGAAACAATTATGGAGCAGATATGATCCAATATCCCACTGGACCACGAGCTTCTAGAGGCAAGTATTGGGCTCGTTTCTGCATCTCTGTCCAAGGCACATACATCCCCCACTAGTGCCCTGAGTAGCCCCTGCTCACTCAAAGTTGTGAGAGCTGTGGAGATGAATGTGGATTTGTTCTGCAAAACAGATGTGACCCAAGGTACAGGCAGTGACCTGTCACTTTGCCTTCAACTTTTATTGACATCACCACATGTTCTATTTCAATCTTGTGCTGGAGAACGATGTCCCTTTTATATTTTTACTTAGACTGAAGTCCTGCAGAATACCAAAGATGTAAGTGGCTTTAAAGCCAATTTACTAAATGGCTAGGCTTCGTGGGAGTGAAATCAGGAAATGGTCTTTTTTCGCCTCCCTACTGCCATTCGATCCTGCTCTCTCAGACACTCCTCTCTATGCCCCGTACACCCACCCCACCCACAGGAGGCAAATATAATTGTGTATATTTAAACTGTACAATGTCATGATTTGATAGACACATATGTTGTAGAATCATCAAGACCAAGATAATTCACACATTCATCACCTCACTAACTGTGTGTGAGCGTGTGTGCACGCGTGTGTGCGTGTGTGCATTCACACGTGTGCATGTGCGTGTGTGCGTGTGTGTGCGTGTTGGAGGAGAACACATGAGATCTATTCTCAGCAACTTCCAAGTACACAAGACTGTATAACTAATTGTAGTCACCATGCTGTGCTTTAGATCCTCAGAACTTAATTCTCCTGTATAACTGAAAATTTGTACCTTTGGCTTACATCACCCCATTTCCCCCTCCCCCCAACCCCTGGCAACTGCCATACTATGCTCTGTTTCTATGAAATTGGCTTTTTTAAAGGTCCCACATACAAGTAATACCGCACAGTATTTGCCTTTCTCTGCCTGGTTGATTTCACATAGCGTCATGCTCTCTAGACTCATCCGTGTGGTCACAAATGGCAAGATTTCCTTCTTTCCCTTGGCTGAATAATATTCCCTGTGTATATATCTACACATTTTCTATATCCATTCGTCCACTGAAAAACATGTAGGTTGTTTCCATGTCTCAGCTATTGTGAATAGTGCTGTAATGAACGCAGATACTTCTTCGAAATACCGATTTCAATCCCTTTGGCTATATACCAATTAAACCAAAGAGCATCTGCACCGCCAAGGAGACGACCAATACATTGAAAAGGCAGCCTACAGAATGAGAGACAATATTTGCAAACCCTATATACTATAAGAGGTTAATATACAAGATATATAAAGAACTCATAAAACTCAGCAAAAAAGCAAATAATCCAATTTAAAATGGGTAAAAGACTTGAATAGATGTTTTTCCAAAGAAGACATACAAATGGCCTCTAGATGTGTTAAAAGGTGCTCAACATCACTAATCATCTGGGAAACACATATCAAAACCACAATGAAATTATCACCTCACATCCGTTAGGATGGTTACTATAAAAAGACAAGAGATAACAAAGGTTGGCGAGGGTGTGGAGAAAAGGGAACTCTAGTGCACTGCAGGCAGGAATGTGAACTGGTGCAGCCACTGTGGAAAACAGTATGGAGGTTCCTCAGAAAATTAAAAATTGAAGTACCATATGATCCTACAAATTTTCAATCACTCTTCACGATTAACAAACAGTCTTTACTTTCATTTATTAAAACTTTCAGTTCAACCTAAGTCAAAACTTCTGTCTCTCATCGGTTGAAAGGTCCTCCTGATTGCCCCAGCGCCAGCGCCCCCCACCAGGCTGAGGACCCCGCCGCAGGGAAAGGAAGCAGCTTGCTGCCTGTTCTCCCCCCTGTTCTTCCTCCTCCTCCTCCTCCTCCTTTCTCCATGGTGCCTCTGGCTCCTCCAGGGTCACGGCAGGGAGAAGGTGACCTTCACACATGGGTTGAGCTGTTGGTGGTTCTCTTTGGCTGTTGAATGATCTGGTAGATATTCAAAGGCACGCCTTCTCTCTTGTGGGGGATTTTGTGGGTTCTTTGGGCCATCCTCTGGGCAACCTTCACCAGGCGGTTCCCTGATGGGGGCGATGGGCTCCCCACTGACCTCTCCTGACTCCCTCTCATCTCTGACTCTCGGGGGTACCCACACAGCCTCCTTGGTCTCCTCTTCTAGCCGGTTCCCATTGCAGCCCTTTTCAAGACAGCTCGAGCCGGGCCTACCTCTAATGGTCCATCTGCCCCTCAGCACGTAACCCGGCATCTCCAGACTCTGTCCATGCAGGCAGCTCCCAAGAGCTTTTTTGAGCTTCACTCCGGTAGAGTTAGAGACAGGTATCTGAGTTTCTATGGCTTAAGCATCCAGCAATGGGGATGTCTGTCTTCCCATTTGTAGATAACTTCCACTTTCAACATGTGATCTTCTGAAGCTTCCTTCCCTCGTCTTGGGGCAGACAGAGGAAGGGAAACACAGAGTTGTCCCCAGAAAAGATTCTCAGTCTCAGGTCTCCTCCTATCTGGACGGGGGTGGCTGGCGGCGTGAGGGCTGCAGAGCCAGTTTCCCTATCTCTTGGACAGTCCAAGGCTACGTCTGGCAATGCATCTATTGGGCAAGGTCCTGACAGGAAACACATGGCACACTCAAAGGGGTAATTAAAGAGAATTGTAGAGACTATAAATGTATGGGGCAGGGTTCAGGTAACCACAAGGGAAGAGGAACCATCTTGAGTCTAAAGGACAAAGGGAAGGAGATGTTTCTGGAACCTTGGGAGATCCAGAGCTATCAGACTGGTGCTGCAGCCTTTAGTACAGGGATTCAGCCATCCTCAAACCATGACCAGGCAGAGAAGGAACCAGGGGAATAAATACCCTGGCCTTTTTCCTCCTGCCCTTGGATCTCCTGCAGGTGCCTCCCATTGGCTGAATTCAGACCAAAGCCCAAGGGCAAGTTCAAACCACCTTGTAGAGGTCAGCCTGGCAGGACTCGGGTGGAGAAGAACGGCACTGGAGTGGTGTATTGGGGAATATGCAGTATACACCCCTCTCTTCACAATGCACAGGAACTTGCCATCCACTGTCCTCAGCTGGGGGTCCCAGTGAAATGACAGTGAGGGGCCATTTGTCAACTAATAACCCGTCGCACATTTGTCTGTCTCTGCTCCTCTCCACTACCCCGGACGGCATCTGCATCCCTGTAGAGACTGCGGAGCGGGAGTGGGAGGTCTCGGAGTGGAGATGGCAGCCTCTCATCTTCTGCTAAGAAGGGATTCGTCCTAAACTATGTCAGCACCAAGGTAACCCATGTCCAGATATAAGCTGCAAACCACACAACCACAGCGCGAAGAAGACTTGGAGTGAGTTTTTGAGGATCTGCCATTTTAGATTCTCCAGGCCACAGCACTGTCATTCTTAGCACACTTAACTAAGAGCTGGCTCAGGCTGGCTGGCCGAGGAGCCCTCTAAGAGATGGTGGCCAGGGGTGGAAAGGAAACAGTTGGGCCAGGGATGCTCAGGGTGGACACAGCATTCCAATTTGATGTGGGGACACAGGGATGAGGCCCGTGGTATGTGTCCTCTCCCTCATCTGCTTCTCCAAGGATGCTTCAGGTGGCGTCCAGCCCAGGTGGCATGGCCTTGGAAGAGCTGGCTTCTCCTGAAAGTGGGGACTAACTTTGAAAGACTCATCAATGCCAGGGCTCCTGCAGGGAGGACAAGGCCCAGTGTTGCCCAGGCTGGAAGGAGTAGACTCACCAACACATCAACTCCTTGTCACACAAACAATGGTGGATCAGACAATACCAGTGTTCGTCTTTTCCAATCCTGCAATAACGCAGGATGGAGTTGGAGGCTTGCGGGGATGGAAGATATGAAAGTCCTCAGCTCCCCGGGGAAGATGTTCATAGGTCTGTTGGGGTCCCCGGCCTTGCCAGGGACGGCTGGAAATTGTAGCCAAGTCAAGCCCATACTGCTGGCTGCTGTGTGGGATATCCAGGGCCACTGAGTACCAGCTCCATGCAGGCTAAGAGCACAGACTTTTCCATCAGACAGACCTCCATGCAAATCTTGGCTCTGCTGACCCCTTATCTTGTGGCCTTGGGCAAACCAAGGCTCGGTTTCCTGACCTGAGAAATGGTCATGACAAATTTCACAAGGCTGTACTGAGGATTAAATGAGCTAATACATGGCAACTGCCTATCACAGTGTCCCGTACATGGTTTGCATTCAATAAATGTCAGCCATTACTGTTATGGTTGGCACTCCCCCATTATTCTTGCATGGACAAATCCCACGTGGTAGCAAGTTTTAATCATTCATTTATACAAAAACTGTTTACTCAGCACCTCCCATATGGCAGTGGAGAAAAGGAGGCCTCAAGGTGCTCAAAGTCCAGTGCAAGAGACAGAGGATGGAGCTAACAGCGGTGATATGGGGTGAAGGCTGTGGGTGCACAGAGTCCAACAGCCTGGCCCAGGCTGGGATAGTCAGGGAGGCCTTCCTGGAGGAGATGGCACTCAGGCTGAGTCTTGCTGGATAAGTGGGGCTTTGTTAGGCAGTCACAATGGGGAAACTGTTCTAGGCAGAAGCAACAGCCAGCCCTGACAAATGCCAGCAACAGCTTTGGGATGGCCAAGTGTCAGTGATGAGAGCAGAGGTGGAAGATGAGCCAGAGAGGAAATCAACATGCTGGCTGGAGGCAACTGGATGGTATCCTGCAGAGCAGGGTGATCCATCAAAGGACGACCAGGAGTTTACGTCATCAAATAATTCTTCAGAACTTCATCAAGACTTTGGCTGAGGCGACTAAGGCTGCAGCCTTGGAGGCTGGGCAGGGAGAACCCAGATGTGGCCCTGCTCGACTCCTTGCTGCCTGGTATCAGGTGCTGCCTGGGAGTCAGCCCTGGGGGGCCCAGCCCACCACCTCTGTGCTACCATCCCCTGCCCATCCTCCAAGCTGCCCCTGGCTGGGCTGATGCCTAGTGCCCTGAAGGAGAAAGGGTCCCAGCCGTCACCCTGCTTCTACCGCTTGTGGAAGCAGGAGGCTAAGCAGAGGCTGTGCCTTGGTCCAGGCTGCCAGGGACTTGTGGACCCTCCACAGCGGAGCCCCCAGGCCTTCCTGGCAGCCCCTCTCTGTTCGGGACACCCAACTTGCCCCGGCCCCTGTGACTTTGACGACTGTCATTCTTGGACGTAACAGCTGAGTCTACAATCCAAGTATATGTAAAGGGAGGAACGGAGGCTCCGTTTCCTCTGAACTTCCAGCTGCTGCTTTTAAGTGACAGGTCAGCTGTGTGCTGTCCCTGCTGCTGCAGGGACACGATGGGGGTGGGGGGAGCATCTGTAAACTGGATGTCCTGAACGGCCTCGAAGTTCCAGGCTGCTTCCGTGAGTGACAAGGGCTGCCTGCCAAATAGGAAAGAAAAATACTTTAATTGGATAGCAGGGGGAGGCATGGAGTTGTGGGACTAATCTTCATCCAAGTCCTGGATGATCTCAAAAAAGTCATTTAACCTTTGTAAGCCTCAGTTTCCTCACCTGCTCTGTGGTCACGTCTGCTTTACTGGTGAAGATTAATTGTAATAATGAGTGTCAATGTTTCTCAAACAGGGAGCTCTAACCCAGGGTCTAGATGGTGATAGGGTGGGAGGTACCTATTTTCCTAAAGCATAAATTTTACCCAAAGATTTTAGAGAAAAAGATTCTATTAAACAGATAAAGTAATATTCTGGAGAAGCATATGCCACTTTAATGAATTATAAAGACAAAAGAGGAACGATCAAAGCAATTCTTTGCAGCGCTATAAACTCTTTGGCTACAGCCCCAGATCTTTGGGTCCTGTTTCCTCTCTGTCAGCTGAACCAACCAAGAGCGCAGTGCAGGGGGAGGCTCTCTTTCCATGACCAGATGCACAAGACAAGTGTGGATGTGAATCCACTGCCTGATGGGTCATTCTAGGCTTTGCTTCTTTGGAGCACACTTTGCCCATGAACTTAACTTCTGCTTGTAACCACAACCATTTGGTCCATCTATCTATCTTTGATAGAACCATAGGAAAACGGTGGGCAGCCAAGGACACTTTCCACCAGACAGTAACTATACGGGAAATAACTTGGAGAGGAGGCCTGGAGGAAGCCAGACCAGTCTAGAGGAGGCAGGAGCAGATGGCAACGGCTCATACAGGGGACAGACCTGCAGAACCATGGGGCTGGGAGATGTGGGATCGGAGAGCCCAGGAGAAAGGGCTAAGGAACAATATACTGAGAATCCCCCAGGGAGGACTCAAGACCCAGGGGCAACTGCAGGCCAGGCAGGGAGCAGGAACTGCAAGGAGGGGAATGATGGCCCATCACTGAACGTGAAAGTGACCTCTTGAAGTCCCTGCCACTGACTTCTGCCTGACACGTCATTGCAGGCCCAGTCTAACAGTCAGTTCTCTGTGGTCCACTGACCAAGTTCTGCCAGGTTTACGAACGAACTAGCCCAGCCCAGCCTTCTAACCATCCTCCCTTCTCAAGCTTAACGTTGCTCAGATGTGAGGGCACAGCATTCTCCCTGCCGGCAGCACGTTAGCCCCGAGACGCCCAGGTTTTTCAGTTGCCCTCTGCCTGTAAGTACGGGCTGCATGCAGTTTTAATGAATAACAGTGGTGAAGTATATTTAAAGGTATAGATTTTTAGCAGCAACACAGATGTTGAAGGGCGAAAACAAGGCCAACACCCCATCTACTTAATTTTAGTCCCTCCGAAGTGCACAGTTTTCAGCCTGGTGCCCGTCATCGATCAGTTTTGATTAAGTGGCTGAGAATATTTTTTTTTTTTAATGCCTGAAATTCTTAAAAGAACAGTGGACTGTGTTCATTTCTGCCTTCAGGTTTAAGAAGATGCTTTCCTAGAACTTGCCATTGCCCGAAGATGGGCCTCGGGGCCACAAGTTTGGGTCCACAAATTCTGGGGATCTGTGGAGCCACCAAGATTTGACATTCAGAATGTCCCTGCCATCGGACCCCAAACAATGACCCCCAAACCTGAGAGAACGCCTCCTGTTCGTCCAAATCTGTGAATCACTTTTGAAACTGACTTTATTTCTACCGAATAGCTCTGCAATTCTCTAAAATAGGGATTCTACTGAGCTGGGACATCTCATCAATGGGAAATGAGTCTCTGGTTGTCATCTGCTCCATCCTCATGGCCCGAATGAGTCTGAAAGTCTATGTGTCCTAGAACAAATCGGAATGTATCCTCCCCACTCCCCTCCCCCAAAGCTTCGAGTTCTCCATGTTCAGCTTTCTTCAGGAAAAAAATTGTAATGAATCACAGGGCATCAACATGTTGGCATCTCTTGGCACTGAGAAAGTATTTCAGTGAGTCTGTTTGACAAGTGTCTTCCACCCAGCAATGGGGTAGACACAAGAATGAAGAAAAGAAACGATCTTGATAACATACTCTATATATTCTGCCATAAACCAATCCCGCAAAGTTTGCAACGCAGACTCTTCTGGTGGTTAATGCTCTTTTTTTTTTTTTTTTTTACGGTACGCGGGCCTCTCACTGCTGTGGCCTCTCCTGTTGCGGAGCACAGGCTCCGGACGCGCAGGCTCAGCAGCCATGGCTCATGGGCCCAGCCAATCCGCGGCATGTGGGATCTTCCCAGACCGGGGCATGAACCCACGTCCCCTGCATCGGCAGGTGGACTCTCAACCACTGCGCCACCAGGGAAGCCCCGGTTAATGCTCTTTTGACTTGAATAACTGTTGAAGCCTCCTTCCCCCTTCTTTCCCTGCAGGTACATCATCCCAAAAAGGCCTTAGCTTTTCACATTTCAACAAAGATTCTCACACTCTTTACTGGTAGGGGACAAGGCCCTATGAGACTAAACACACAAGATCATTAAATAAAACAAAATGCTTGATTAAAAATGTCAAGTGGACAGCTGAGGTCAGGTGGGACCTATCTGGCCTGAAAGCTCTATGTACACACTTATAAAAAAGAATCCATAAAGAGCCCAGCTGGGGAATTGAAAACATACGTAATGTAGATTGCAAATTTCAGCCACTGCATGAATTTCTTTAAGCTTGTTTGATGTCTTTCAGACCCGAGATGCAGGCATTAGGACCAGTACTTCTTTTCAATGCCTGGTCCAACCTCAACTAACATTCAGACCTCTGGGCCCCAGGCACTCTGTTTAGAACTTCCCTTTAATCAGCAAGCAACCCTCTGAGGAAGCGATTATTAATCCCTCCCCCCTTTCTTTTTCCAGGTAGTTTTAAGCTTTAATCTTCTTTGTAGGTAACAGAAGTAATGAGTTTTGAAACAGAAGAGAATTTTTTTTAAATGTTTAATATGTTCTATACAATAGCAGAGGTTGAGTGTTTATTTATCCCCGAAAATCTTACTGTTCATTTTTCTCTTATGATTTTTCTGATTGCCGCAAAGGACAAAATCACCTGCTGATTTCACATTTGCTCACATCTATGGGTAAGGCCGCTTTGCATGGTGCGTAGTGCTATTGGGACAGACACTTAATTCCCTTTTACTGATGAATAGGTTGGGGGATGGAAGTGTGTTTCAGCTTCAAGACCCGCATCCTTTTTTTTTAAACCTCAGTACCTCCTACTACCGCCAGCTGACATTGTTTAGATACGTACAGTCTTGGGGAGAAAGTTTCCTCATAGCTTAGTTCTCAAACTTCAGTGTGCCTAAGAGTGGTTCGAGAAACATGACAAGCGGGCTGGGGTTCCCACCACCCAGGAGTCTGACCCAAGGGGACTGCAGACAGGGCCCTCGGTGGTGCTTTGGGTTCTTCAGACCTGAGATCTCCCGGCAGCCATCCCTCTGCCCCACAGGCAGACGTGCCTCACCTCCCCCCCAAACCCTGTTTCGGAAGCTCCTTCCGGGATCTTCTGATCCAGTGTGAGGGAACCCGGAGACAACCCTCACAACTTTCCAGGCCCGGCAAGAGAGAGAAAAAAGAGAATAAAGAGCAAGCAGAACTCCTCCGCTCCTTCCACATCCAACGCGGCAGGATTGACCTTTGCAAGCCTCGCCTGTAACGCGGCCCATTCCCACCCTCTCTGCCGATAGGAGCGGGAGTGGCCGGGCTTAGCGCTCCCCAGCAGGAGCAGCTGTGGCCATAATCCTCCAAGAAGGAGAGTTTCCGAGTCTGTCTCTGGCATTTAAAATTAATATACTTATTAAGAGAGCAGGAGAGTGCTTGCAGGGTAAATGTCTTTTTATTTTTTTTCCCCAGGGCGAAGGCTACTTAACGCAAACTCAAAGTCAGCTGACTTCAAGGGGCCTTGGCGTATTCGGGGCTTAACTGTACAGGATGAATGTGCTCACCATGCAGCCGGGCTGCATTTTCTCACAGTGGGTTCTGGCTCCTCCCCTGAGGGTCTCAGGGGAGAGGGCTGCTGAGCCCTTGCTGACCAGGAATCCAGCCTCTTTCAGCCATGCTCTCCTTGCTTCTGCTCTACCTGGTCACTCATCCACCCAGTCACCTCCAGCCATTCCTCTATCCTTCCACTCTTCATTTATCCAGTCAGCCATAGTGTTCATGCTTTCGTTCATCAAACATTTATCGAGCCCTTTCAGCATACCAGGCATTGGGGAGCCACAGATGAATAATATACCTCCACCTGTTAAAAGCTCACATTTCAGGAAATCTGCTTCAAAGGCAGAGGGAGATAACATGCTAAAACTCTGGTTGAGATTTTACTCCCTTGTCCAGCTATCAAACTCCTATGCATCAGTCAAAACCCTATTTAAATATGCTCAACAGGGCTTCCCTGGTGGCGCAGTGGTTGGGAGTCCGCCTGCCAATGCAGGGGATTGCAGGTTCATGCCCCCGGTCCAGGAGGATCCCACATGCCGTGGAGTGGCTGGGCCCATGAGCCATGGCCACTGAGCCTGTGCGTCCGGAGGCTGTGCTCTGCAGCGGGAGAGGCCACAGCAGTGAGAGAGGCCCACGTACCGCAAAAAAAAAAAGTTCAACTTACAAAACTCCTGCCCACTGGCCCCCACAGATTATACATTTCCCCTGTGCTCTTACAGCACGTAGCTGTATTTTATGGCTCTATTTCAGCTCTTGTCATTACTGTTAGTATCTTCTCCTCCTCTCCCCTGGGAGGGTTTTCTAAGTGTGTGTCCTGTGCTGAGCCCAGCACCTGCTGTAGAGCAGGTTAGTGACTTCCCAACTTTTACAAACCTAAGAACCTCCTGGGAAAGCTGTTAAAAAATACAGACTCCCCAGCTCCACCCCTAGGCGACTGGATTTAGTAAGTATGAAATTGAGGCTCAGGGATTTGGGTTTTTAATAAGTGTCTCAGGTGATTCTGATGCAGCTGATCTACAGACCACACTTTGATAAATCCTATGCCAGCACCTCAATAAAAGTTTTCTGAATAAATGAATGAAAACCCCCAAATTTAAAGGTCAACAAAAAGTCTGTGATTTTTTTTTTTTTTTTTTTTTTGTGGTATGCGGGCCTCTCACTGTTGTGGCCTCTCCCGTTGCGGAGCACAGGCTCCGGACGCGCAGGCTCAGCGGCCATGGATCACGGGCCCAGCCGCTCCACGGCATGTGGGATCTTCCCGGACCGGGGCACGAACCTGTGTCCCCTGCATCGGCAGGCGGACTCTCAACCACTGTGCCACCAGGGAAGCCCAAAGTCTGTGATTTTAATAAGGCCTGTGGATTTTACCAAAGAGAATTTCCTAGTTTTGAAATTGTATACAGGTATGTAAAGTGTTAGCATTGGGGGGAACTGGGTAATGGGTACGTGGGACCTCCCTGTACTACTTTTGTAACTTCCTGTGAATCCATGATTATTTCAAAGTAAAAAGTTTTTTTAAAAGTCACCTGGTTTTCCAAAACCTCAAGGATGTACAGTTGTAATTTGCTTCAAATCCCTTATCTCTCGATCTTTAATCTTCCCCTCTGGAGATATCAACAATGGTCAGCTGTCTGTTGAGTACAATTAATCATACACCTAATTAGTATACAATTAATCCTCTATTATTAACAAAAGGTACTTCATTCTTCGCTTAATTTCTCAATATCCTCCAAAATAATCTTATAATTCCTTTTACTTACTTTTTAAGTAAGTCATGCTAAAACTACTGGGGGAAGTTGAGGACAATGTTTGAGATAATGGGGAGGACAGCACAAAGCCATAATCCAGAACCCTTGCTGTCTTTATGTGCCTGTGGACCCCAGTGGGTCTTACTTTCGCCCAGGGAGCTTTTAAAAATCTCAGTCCCCAGGCCACACCCCATTCCCATTAAAATGAGAATTTCTAGGGTGGGGCCTGGTGATTCCAACCAGTGACACAGGCAATAGGTGGAGGCTGGCCCCTGGATGCAGCTGTGGGCCTTGCTCAGGTGGAGAGCACCTCTGGAGCACTTTCTGAACTGCTGGCTCTAAATTCAGCTCCATGAGAACCACAGCCCTATCCAGGGGAGGGTGGGCCTATGACCTCTTCTCTGCCTTTTCTCATTCCTCAGAGCCAAGGCCTGGAGGCAGGCAGGACTCACACCTGCTCACCTTCCAATGGAGGCCTTTGTTTTATCTCCCTGCTCTCCACAGGCACAGGTACCTTCTTGTCTGTGTGGCTGAAATACTCCTTTCAAAGCAGATCGGCATTTCACATGATTTGGGTGACCCTCCATGTTCCCTGGAAGTTCCCCAGGCCTGACTGACTCATTTAGTTTCTGCCCAGGTCAGCATCCTTTCTCAAGAGGGTCTGCCAGGTCCACGCTGGTCTCCTGACAGGGTGAAGGGTCCACTCTGAGGACCCTCGTGCTAGAAAGAAAACAGGCCTTTGCTCAGGTCTGGGGCAGAGCTCCAGGCTGAGGCGCTGATGGGATCCTGTCGGGTCACAGCAGAGATGCAGGATCCCTTTGGGGAGAGTCTGTTATCCACCGCTGATAGGTCTTCGGTGTTCCGCTGAGGGGACGATTTTCCAGGTCAGGGTTCTGGTTCTGGAGACAGCGGAGCAGGGTCACGGTGCCTGGTGGCTTGCAGACAGCCCAGGTTGCTTCTTCAGTCCCTGAGGGCTCCCCACACCTGCTCCTCTCCAGCAGCTGGGGGCGGGGGTGGAGGAGGGGTCCAGCACAGACAGTCGGCGAACTGCCACGTAGGACAAGAGTCACGTGCCTGTGTCTCCAGGATGCCATTCACTCTGACCGGGCAGTGCAGGCCTCTGGAAGCCCCGTCAGCGATGGCCTAGTTAGCTAGCGGGGCCTGGCTTGCTGCCAGGGAAGCAAAGGCTTCTAACAAGCTCTGGTCTCCGCAGAGTCACCTGAAGATGGCTGAACATCTTCGCTCCAAGGACATCTTCCCTGTCTGTACCCAGGCCTGCCCGCTCACTCCAGGCCCCTCGTCCCTCCCACTGTCCCTCTCTTGCTTGGCATAGAGTTGCTGGCCAAGCTGGGAGATAAAGGCCTCACATGTTCAATGCACTGAACTTTATGACTGTTTGGAACAGAAATGTGAACTTTCCTGAGGATGAATCGAGTGACCCAAACAGGAAAGCAAAGGCAATTTTAAATCTTGAGCCTGGCTGCTGTAATTGCCAAAGTTTACTTAACCTGTGTGCCAGATCCTGCATTTTGCACATTAAATCTTCCCAGTCTCCTAATAAGCACTATTATTTCTCATGCCCATTTTACAGATGAGGAAGTTAAGGTCCTGGCACGGCAAACATTGACTTGAGTCAAGAACCTGCCTGTTTCATCACTGTGTTCTTCTGTGTCACCTCCAGAATCCTCCACACTAAGACCAGACAGAGTTCCAATGCCTGGGGAAGGCACCAGAGCCCCTGTTCCTGGGGGATGGACACTCTCCACGAGGAGCAGCGCCTCTAGAGTGGGAGACTGGGGAAGAGGTGACTTGGCCATGTCTTCCTGACCTGTTGGATGAAAATGGCCTAGTGGACAGAGCCCCGGTTTGGAGCAAGGAGGTGGGATATATAGACCCAGTCCAACCCTTTCTTTGAGGCCTTCCCCACTCCACCAGGACATTTGAGGAATGTCCCAGATGGGGTGGCCCAACTTCTCTTCAAATCTGAAAACGGGTCGGGCCTCCCCATTTGAGGAGCATTTGAGGGGATGGCAGGTGAAGCAGAGCTGAGACACCCCCCGCGCTGATCCCCCAAAAAGGGAAAAGCTCATGAATCAGTTGATTCCATTTAGGATAAGCATCTTACAGTGCCTCTCTGTTAACATTTTCCCACACTTTCTTATCCCATTCCACTCACCAGCTATGTGACTTTGGGCATTTTCTGTTCCTCAGTTTTTTTCATCTGTAAAATGGGGATAATAAGAGTCCCCCGCACGTAGGGTCATAGTGAGGCTTAAATAGTTGAATGTGGAAAATAGGGAATAAGGAGTAAGGAAATCCTTAGTGCCTGGCACCTTGTCAGAACTCTATCAGTTTTGGTTAGGAGGAGGAGTAAGTCTCTTTTGAGACCAGAATAACTAACAAGTTCTTTTTCCACAGGAGAGGCTGTGGTTAGATAAAAGAGCTTCTTGACTGTAAGTCATATGAGAATATTCTATAAAGAAATGCAGTAACACTTTCTTCCCTAGACCATTGTAAGAACTACTCTGGCTGAGGTGAAAAATAATAATAAACATTGTTTGAGTGTCTACTGGGCCCTTTTGAGTGCATCACCTCATTCATTCCTTACGTCAGCTCTGAGGGTATTTCCATTTCTGGAGGAGGATGCCAGGGCTCAGAGAGGTTAAGTACCTTGCCCTTGATTCCAAGCACTGTCTGAGCCTCCACGCCATTGCCTCTACCAGTAACAGAAGACAGACTGGCATATGACCTTCAGAAAAGCCTTGCAGCCCAAGGAGTCTCACTTGGGCTTGCTCAAGCCATCAACCAAACGGAGATCAGAAAATCATCGTGCAAAGTGTTTCTCTTCTCTCATGGTGATAAATTCTCCCGACATTAGCAGAAGCTGGGGCCGGGTAGCACGGGATGCTGACTGACAGCTCTCCAGCGGGGCTGGCGGTGGACGGAGGGAGACTGGCATCCGCGTGCGAGGCCGTGGGCAGGGTGATTGCTGGGCTCCCGTGAGAGCAGGCGGTCCGTGAGGCTTTGACTCACACTTTGTAAATTGGTTTCATGCATGGGCTATCAATGGGGGCCTGGCTAGATAACAGGATTTTCCAGCACACTTCTTCCCCCCCTCCTCTGCAGCCGTCCAAATCTCCACGCAGAGCGCCTGGAGGGGATGTGATGTGCTTGGCAGCGCACTCCCTGGTCAGGCTCCGCAGCTCCGGCCGGGGCGATGCAAATCTAAGAGGCCATGGTTCAGGGCAGCCTCAGAGAGAGGCTTACGTGCTCCATAAGTGGGAGTTGGAACCAGGGTCCCAGGCAGCCCCTTCCTGGCAGGCTACGAGTTCAGGCACTCTCAGCCACGCCTGTCCATTATGGGGGGACAGGGTCCTCAGGAAGTGTCCACGGGGCTGCAGTGACTACTCCTGGCTTGACTGAATGGTGCCGCCAGCCTTGACTGGCCACGGTGAGTCTCTGCCATGCCCAGCCCAACCCCAGAGGAGGTTCCCCAGAAACCCAAGCATCCCACATGTACCCGTTCCCTAGAGGCAGACCCTGGGAAAGCGAATTACTGGGCAAGCACTCCCAGGAGAGATGAGGTGAGGAAACTAAGCAGGGATGTGGTTTGGGCTGAGGCCAGCTTCAGCCTGGTCCCACTGGGAGCCCAGGAGCATGGGTTACAGCACAAAGTCGGGCGCACCTTGTGGCAAGGGGCCTGGTCTTTTGTGCCCCTGTGTCAGTCATCGGTTGTTGGCTTAGGGCAAGGGGACTCAGGCAGGTGGCTGCCCTCCGGGGTCATCTGAGGCTCATTCTCTAGAGAAGGCGGACAGCGGTGAGCTTTAGTAGCCAATAATCACAGCAGCTAGGGGATGGGTGCATCAGACCAGGCATGCGGATCTGGGCAGGTCACCAAGAGCATCACTGCGCCATGCCCATGGGATACAGCCAGGACACAGCTCAGCCGGAACCCCGTGAATAGCCAGCCTGGTGACTCTGACTTCCAGAAGGCCAGAGGGCCGAGGAGCCAGACGGTACTACAACGAGCAGTGTCTGTGACAGCCTAGCCATCACCCCGACACCCATACTCTGAAACTACAAAGGCATTGTTTGTACATCTTCCCTCCTATCTCCTCCCAGCAGGGACACAGACCTGCAGGTTCCATCAAGGGTAGTGCTGGGGACTTCTGCCCAGACCCCCTGAAGCCAGAGCCAGTCTACTGTCTGCACATAGACACACAGCGCACCTACCGGAGCTGTTCTGTGACAATCCACAGCCTCCTCCCCCAGAGCCTTTAATACAAGTTTGCTGCCGAAACACAAATACCCGCCTCCAATGCGGAAGAGAGATTAAATTAGGAACAATCTTAATTCTTTCTGGCAGAGGGAAGCGAGTGAGAGCTGTCAGTTCCCCCATGATATATTGTTAAGGAAATCCAGGTTTAAAGGTATTTCGTAAGTTTGCCTTCGCCTGCTAATAAAGAGAGTCAGCTAACAGAATCCGATCACCAGGCGAGACTGTAATGAGATAATGTGGTGTACTCCACAGAGACCGAGCCAGCTCCTTGAAATTCCTCCGAGAGAGTTTCTGAAGTGCCACATTATGACGAGGAAGGGAGAGGAAGAGGGAGAGAGAAAAGGGAAAATGGGCATGATTAGCTGGGCAGATTAGGTGATTCAACAAAGATCATACGGTCTCAGCAGGCTGAGTGGCTGCGGTGTTTATCAACACACCTCACCTTTGCCTCTCAGTCTCCAGGCCTTTCTGTTTTCTCAGTGAGATAAGCAAGCTCAGAACCATCTTCCCGGAATATCCAGGGAGTAAAGGCTTTATCATAAACAAATAAGCAGGTTTGCCTGGGGTCCTCCCCAGCTGGCTGGCAGTGGGTCTCAGCTGGGTCTCCCCCAAGCCCACAGACCTCGGGGAAAGAGGCTGTGTTCACAGGAACCCTAGGCCTAGGACTGAGCTCACTCTGGCGGGTGTCCAGTCTGGTTACCCACTGTGCGCTGGGTACTCGGGTTCGGTGAGCTATGATGGGGTTTATGCTCCACTTTGCTGGTATTTGGCCCCTTCCTTGATTGTTCCAGGGCTGAATTGTTTATTTGGGCTGTGATCTGGGGAGGGCTCATTCTGTACATGCACCTGTATGAGAAACCTGTCTGGGTGCAAATGATCAACCCATTTAGCACATCAGAAAACGGGACGCCCCGCCCCAGCCCGACATGCACACCCATGCAAAGAAAATGTGATTCAGGGCTTAAAGCAATAAAAAACTTCAAAACTCCTATTTACTATTTAAGCCAGCTCAGCCCCTCTGCCCACTCTGCCCTCAAGCCCACCCTCACAGGGATAGGCAGATTTTTTTGTTCTAAAGGGCTTTGGGAAACTGATGAAGGCTCTGAAAACTCTTTCCAGAAAAAGTACAGACACACCCACACACACCCGAGTTGTGGTGCAATTTCAAGGGTTCACAGATCCCGACGGTGAACCCCAGGTTTCAAAACTCTGAAAAAGAGGTGGTGTTGAGGGGAGGACTTACTTTGTTAGACTGGTCCTGGGTGCACCCCATGGAGACAGATACTGCCTGGGCAGGAAGCCGTCCAGAAGCTGATCAGCCCCTGGAGACATGTGGGCTCCGGAACGGGCTTTAGTTTTTATTTCCTGTGCTCCGCTAGTTATGTTTTCCAGCGTCTGGGTCTCTGGGCAAAAGGGAAGCCGGGGGTGGGCAGGCAGGCCTTCGTAACGGCGTGAGAGGAGAGGCAGGAGAGAGGCCAGGATCCACAGGGGAGTCTGCACAATCACCTCCTGTCCTGTGGGACCTTTGTCATCCCTGCTCTGTCCCCCAAATGGCCCAGCAGATGATCTTTTGGGAGGAAAGGGGATTTCGTGCTGGCTTTGGAAGGCATCAAAGAGGGGGAGCTGGGGAGACTACAGGCCCTGCTGCAATACTGCCAGGCTAGAGAGAGAACCCCAAGGGACAGAGTGGTGGTGGCTGTCTCAGAGAGGAAGGGAAGGAGCTGAGGCTCTGGGGCCTGGAGGGAGAGACAGGAGCCACGTGACTGCTGTCAGCAGAAGACGTTGGGCCGGGAAAGATTCTGTGATCGGGAGAAAATTCTTCTCCGTGTGACTCCCCACTTTCTTCTGGTAGCATCTGAGCACCCCCTGACTCCACCCAGTCCCCTCAGAGTGTGTGATAGATGTTCTGCCAGGGAGGGAGGGTTCAATCTGGATTTCTAATCTCCTCTGGCTGCACCACCGCCAAAATACAACACGCAATTATGGGGACACGGTACATCAGTGATCACTGAGGGAAAGAAACCCCATTTGGACAGCAAAGCCAATGGGTGGTATCTAAATGTATGACTACAGTCAGCTCAGAGACCCTCGGGTTCTCTTGCAGGCAGCCAGCAACCATCCACTGATAACAATCCAGCTCTCCTTCTCAAGCCCCAGCCTTTTCCTGTCGTCTGCTGACAGCACTTACATGGCTCCTATGTCCAGGCCCTGCAGAAAGAGGGCAGGGCATCATGCCAGGAGGCCGGGGATCACAGGGGCCCAGGCCCGTTTGTTCATTCATTCACTGGTATTTTTGGAGCACCTTTCACCTGCCAGGCACTGTTCTAGGCTGTGGAGTATAGCGGTGAACAGGACAGACTGCCCTGGGGAGTGGACATTCTAAGGAAGGCTCTGGGGGGGCATATTTGTGGTTAGATACTGCTCCTTCCTGATGAGCTCCCCAGGCTCATCCTCTTGCAGGGTGATAGAGCAGACCGTTTCAAAAGCTGGTCCAGGGGGACAGCTTCAGGGGCCTTGGATCCTACCCTCCTGCTTCCCATCTCCTTGAGCTAAGAAGGCAGATACCAGAGTCCATCTCTTCCTCCTCCTACCTCCTGTGGTTCCGGGCCTGGCTTTGGTAGGGTTATCTGAGTGATCTAGGGTAAATCACTTCCCTTCCCAGCTCCTGGTTATTCTCAACTATAAAATGAGGCTAATGACACTAGCTCCAGTCATATCACGGGGATTTTCTTAGGATGGTAGAACCCACAGAAGGTCCAGATGGAGAAGAGACCTCAGGAATCACTGAGCCCAAAGCACTCATTTCACAGAAGAAGAAACTGAGGTTCCAAGTGGTACCTAGTAAAAGTGTCTGAGAAAGCTCTTGGTGAATGGAAAGCTCTCTGTCGATACAAGGGATTGTTATATTGTTATTTTCCCTTTGAGCGCACTGGCTGGTCTCCCGTGACCCAGGCAGGGAAGGGAGGCACGAGTGAAGAGTCCTTCCCTGCAGGTCCCTGAGTCCTTCACTTGTCCTCAAAGACCTCACTGGTCCCGAGCCCCATGTGGCTCCCCCTGCTGTGGCTTCCCAGCCCCACTAACAGGATGGAAGCTGTTTATTGCTTTCCTGCATGGTGGGGGAGGCTGGAGTTATAGGCTAATTAAACCACAGACAGATTCCTCAGCAGTTGGCTGGGACCGTAAGTGCTGTTACAACAGTAAAAGGCCAGAGATGACAGATGGAGCTTTTTCAAGATTATATCACCGTCGCCCCAGAACACGGCTTCCACTCAACCCCTCAGCTTCGGGGCCATGCTCCATGGGGTGATTGCTCCGCATTGGGGAAGTCTACAGACAATTAGCGGGGAAAGCGAGAACAAAGAAGAAAAGGACGGGCTCAGTCTAACCACAATGGCAAGAAGTAACAACCTAACCCACACCGTGGTCTCCTTGGAAGACTATAAATTGCCCAAGATGCTTCTCAATGGAAGAATGGGAAAGTCCTTCCTAAAGTCTAATTGAAATCCCTTCTGCTGCCAAGACAGCAAAGGGCTGGGGGAAAGAAAAACGACGACTGTGCCGTGGGACAGAAGCAGTGAGCTGGGGAAGGGATGAGCAAGGACCACACGGGGGCAGGTCTCCGACCTCAGGATGGGTGTTTCTCTTTGTGCTCCAATCAACAGAGAGGATTACTCTCCTTTGTACCTCCTTCCTTCCACCTCTTCCAGGAAGTTGACCTAGATAAGATTTGGCCAAAATCGGGACATAACTTTGGTTTCCATGCTACCCATGACCAATGAGCTGGAGGGAGGAAGAAAGAGGAAGGCAAATGAATGATCTCGTGATTTAAAATAACCTGTAGGAAAAGACTTCATCTGGTTGTGGAGTCAGCCAAGTTGGGTTTGAGTCCCCTCCCTGCCTCTTGGACAGTTCCTTTAACCTCCTCTGGGCTTCCGGTTCCTCCACTGTAGTAAATACAGCTAAATATTCCTGCCTTACGGGGTGTTCTGAAGTTCAAGAGGGATCGTACATTTAAAACCTCATGGTGCTTGGTAGACTGAATCGTGGTTATTCAGTCGCTCCTCAGAGGGCATGGTCTCCAAGAGGAGTTAGATCCTTCTCTGCCCTGAAGAAGAAATCTCCACTTTCCTTGATAACCAATTATTCATAACCTTTAGACTCAGAAAGGTCACCCTAAAGTCTAGCCTGACTCCCACCTGCTGCAGGGCCCCCCAAAGTACAGATCCAGACAAGTAATCCTGAGCTGGAGAGCTGGTGTTCAGGGAAGGCCTGGCTGCCACCTCCCTGCAGCTGGGAAGATGCTGTAAGTCCAGCCAGGCTGTTTACCTCCTTCCTGTCCCTCATATTCCTCAAAACGCACAAGGTCACTTGGCCCAGCTAGAATCCCAGCTCAGACACTGACGTGATGCGATCTGACAGCCCCGTGTCCCGCTGCCAGGCCACTGCTGGGGCAGGGTGGGGCCAGAGGGGCAGCTGTGTCTCTCGGCCTGGTCGCGGCCTGGAGGAAACCGGGGGACCTGGGAGCTGTGAAGTGCCATCAGATAGAAAAGCTGAAGAGCAGGTTTGTGGGACGCCTCTTCCGCTCTCCCCGTCCCCGCCTGCCACCTACACCCCCTCTCCACCCCATGCACTGCAGGCTCTGGGACCAGCTAGTGTCTGGGAGCTCCCACCACTCGGGCTTCAGGTGGGGAGGCCGAGGGGACCCGAGCACCGCTGACCCTGCCCCGAGCAGCAGCCATCTCTCTTCTGCATGGCTTCATCACCCAGCAGAGCCCAGCATCTCCCCACTGAGGACCCACCTCTCACATATGCCTTTCGACAGCCCCTTCCAGTTCTCCCGGAAGGAAAGAAGAGGAACCAACATTTGGAGAGCCCCTACTTTGTGCCAAGGGCTGTGTCAGGCACTTCTGTTATCTCACTGGATTCTTCAATCCATAATGTCAGGGGGGACCCTGGGGGCAGGGAAGGGCGGGGGGGTGGGCAGGAACAAAGACACACTCAAACTCCATACTACAAAGAGAGTTGGGAACTGTTTACAAAGGTGTGGGCAGGGTTTAAGGAAACTAACCACAGGTGGCGCAGTGTCCTCAGACTAGCAGTAGCAGGGTCCCTCGCCTCCCCTGGGCCTGAAGCGACAAGGGCAGAAGCAGTTAGTTACTGGCATTGGGGGAGAGTCATGTTCACAGCAGTGGGTAGGGGGCTACCTGATAGGAGCTGTGGCTCTTGATGGAGGGACACAACCAGCTGATGGGGATCCTGCAGATAAGGAGTCAGAGGACCAAATCCCAGCCTACTGTTCTCCTCTCCTCTGCTATTCTGCTGGTGCCACCCACTGGCCCAACCCAATCGGGAAGCTCGTGATGCTGTGCGCTTGGGAAAACTTGGGGGCAGGGGCAAGAGCAGGTGGGGAAGGGTGGAGAGCGGACCTGGAGAGACAAAGAGCAGGTGGTCGGCACGCACAAGATAGGAACGATCCCTGTTTACAAGTGCCCAGAGTCAACAGCCGATTACAAAGCCAGATCCCGGGCCCATGTTCTCTGTCATTTCTTCTAACGTCTCCTCCGCAAGAAAGTAGGACAGGAGGTAAGGACGGACAGGTTGCAGAGTCCTCATCTCACCTGGTCTGAGCTTCCAGCTCCTCACAGCTCCCCAGCCTGGCTCCTCTGATGGTACCTCAGGTCTGCAGAAGGCACAGAATCCAACTCAACTCAACCCTCAACTGCCTCCTGACCTTGAGAAATCCCTCAGGCTCTCTGGGCTTCAGTTTTTGCATCTGTGAAAAAAAGAGTGTAATTCTGTCCCTGTTTCCATTACAAATATTTTGAAAGGATGAAAGTGAGATATACGTGTACAATGTTTTGGCATTAAAGTCGAGCCACAAATGCTAGAGAGGAATCATTCTTTAATTGAATAAATGTTTATGAGACAACCTACTACGTGCAGGCATTGTTCCTGGTGCTGAGGGTACAACAGCAAACAAATAGGCAGTGTCTGCCTTCTTGGGGGAGACAGACAATGAACAAACACATGAATGCATAGTATGTCAAATGGAGAATAAGGGCTATCTGGGGGAAAAGAAGCAGGACAGGCAGGTAGGGAGAGCTGGAAGGGAGGTTTGCTATTATATTTAGCGTGGCTGCAGAAAACCCTGAGATAATAAGTCATTTGAGGGACTTCCCTGGTAGTGCAGTGGTTAAGAATCCACCTGCCAATGCAGGGGACACAGGTTTGAGCCCTGGTCCAGGAAGATCCCACATGCTGCGGAGCAACTAAGCCAGTGCGCCACAACTACTGAGCCTGCGTGCCACAACTACTGAAACCCATGCACCTAGAGCCTGTGCTCCGCAACAAGAGGAGCCACTGCAGTGAGAAGCCCACGCACTGCAACGAAGAGTAGCCCCCGCTCGCCGCAACTAGAGAAAGCCCATGTGCAGCAGCGAGGACCCAACGCAGCCAAAAATTAATTAATTTTTTTAAAAAAAGTCATTTGAACACAGGCTTGAAGAAAGTAAGGAAGAAAGACTTATGGAGATCCAGGGGGAGGAAACAGCAGGTATACAGGCCCTGAGGCTAAAGAACATTGGGCACATTTGAGGAAAAGCACGGAGGCCAGCATGGATAGAAATGAGTGACCAAGGTGGAGAGATTAAGGGCCACACCACCATGTTAATAAACTGAAGGAGAGTAAGGGTGGAAGTAGGGAGAACTGTTAGAGGCTATTGCAATCGTCTAGTAAGAGATGATAGCTTGGACTAGCCGGAGGTTATAGGAGTGGTCAGATACCAGCAAAACCAAAGGATTGTTGATGGATTGGATGTGAGTTATGAAAGACAAAGAGAAGTTAAGATGGATCCCAAAGTTTTTGGCCTGAGCAGCTAGACAAGGGTGTCGCCATTGGCGGAGCTGGAAAGATTGCGGGTGGAACAGCTTTAAGGGGAAATCTTGTTCTGGACATGTAAAGTAGATATGAATGGATCTGCAATATGGGGCAGGACTGGACTGACGTCATACATCTGGGAGCTGTCAACATGCAGATGGTATTAAACCCACAGGTCTGGGGGACATCACCCGAAAGTGGATCTAGGAGGGCCAAGGCCTGAGCCCTTGGGCCAGGTCAGGCGCCAGCAGGAGAACTTGAGTGGCAGTGGTCAGTGAGGGAGAGGGAGGACCAGGCAAGGAGAGCACCTCCACCAACAAAAAAAACCCTGAAGACTCATCTCACTTTTGGATTTTGCTGTCCAAATCCAAAATAAAATTGAGCAGCGATTGAAAGACTAGTCCCTCGTGACCAGCTTGAGTTCATCCCAGTCATTACAGACCGATTCGACATTAGAAAGTGTGCTAACATAGTTCACTGCATAATAAAGGAAAATTCTATGTGGTTTTCTCGCTACACACCAAGGAAACATTTGATAAAAGTCTATACATTTTCCTCATTTTAAAAAAACCTCAATAGAGATGGAAGAAAATTAAACTTCCTTAATCACACAGCTTCCAAAGAACGTTCGAAATATTTCCACTCTGTTTGGAAAGAATATACGGACGTCTGTCTTGTTCAACATGTTTCTGGAGGTAGTGGCCACTGCATCAAATGAAGAGAAAGAAGTATGGAGGATGAATAAAAGAAGGATGAAAGACAAAAGTATTATTTTCAGATGATATGATCATCTACCTAGGAAATCCAAAAGAATGAAATGATACACTGTTAGATAGTAAGATTCCAGCACATTAGTAGAGTATCAGGACAACAAACAAAAATCAAAGCTTCCCTCCATGCCACCAATTAAAAAAAAAAGACCCCCAAAATAGAAAAAAAAGAAAACAACAAATGCCTCTAAGGTTCCAAGGAATGGACCCAGTAAGATATGAACAAGACAGTAACGCAATAACTATAAAACTTGACTGAGTATTATAGAAGAAGATCTAAATAAATGGAGAGACATCTGATGTTCCTGGATGGGAAGTCTCAGCCTCGTGAAGATGTTGATTCTCCCCAGATTCAAAGCAAGCCTTGTCAAAATCCCAACAGAGTTTTATGGAACTTGATCACCTTAATTTAAATTCACCTGCAAGAGAAAAAGAAGAAAAGTCAGGTAGCTGTTGAAAGAGAAGTATGTTGAAGAGGGATCTACCCTATCAGTATAAAACGTATAATAATGACATAAGCCATAGTCATTAAAACAGCAAGATGTGAGCCTGAGAATGGACAGATAATAAACAGATTGTGTAGGTGCGGGAGCATATGATAATAGCATCTCTAATTAATCGTCCTGGGATGGACCGATTGTTCATAGGTAGTCCTGGTACAGCTGCTTGTTGTATCAGTTTGAGGTACTGCCTGCTGCCCATGACAGAGAACTTGACATAACCGGGCTTCAGTAATAAGGAAATGTATTGCTGGCATGAGGAAGTCCAGAGGTAGATAAGGTAGTAGCGAGACCTCCAGGTTGGCCAAACCCAGTGGCCCCGACTCTGTTCTCTAGGCTTCCTTTATAGCTATGGCTCTTTCCGAATGTTGCCCTCGTCCTCTGGCCGGCTTCTCTCATGGTGACAAAGATCCCTAGCAGCTCCTGGATCCATAGCCACAAACCATGATGTCCGAAGGAAGAAAGGGTTTTTTTTTCTTTTTTTCTCCCAGTGCAGACTTTGAGAAGTGAGCAAACTATCTTCCCCAGACACACTCAGTAAACTTCCTCTCACTTTAGCTCGGTCACATGCTCATCCTGAACTAACCACCGTGACCGACATAACGCCATACTCTGATGTTTAGGCCAGGTGTATGCGATTACCCTTAAACCAATGAGGCCTGGCCCCAAAGCCAAGGGATAATGGCGATGGGGTAGAATGCCTACATGAAAATCTAGGGAAAGTGGAAATGAACACTAGGTGGGCCAATAATAATGGCCACCGAAGCTAGCCATTTGGAAAAAATTAAATTAAAACTTACTTCCCACCATAACAAAATAAATTTCAAGTTGACTAAAGAGCTCCATAAGCAAGGGGAGCGCTATAAAAATATTAGAAGAAAATGTACTATAACCTTGGGGTAGGGAAGACCTTCTCAGGGAAATACAATAAAATCAAAACCATTAAAAAAAATGATAAGTTGACTATATCAAAACTAACTGGGGCTTCCCTGGTGGCGCAGTGGTTGAGAGTCCGCCTGCCGATGCAGGGGACACGGGTTCAAGCCCTGGTCTGGGAAGATCCCACATGCCGCGGAGCGGCTGAGCCCGTGAGCCATGGCCGCTGAGCCTGCACGTCTGGAGCCTGTGCTCCGCAACGGGAGAGGCCACAACAGTGAGAGGCCCGAGTACCACAAAAAAAAAAAAAAAAAAAAAAAAAAACTGTTTCTGTCTGATGAAAAAATTCATAAGGAAAGTTAAAAGGTAATTGACAGACTGGGAGAGATATGTGAACCATGCATAGCAGATATGAATTAATATCCAGGACATGTAAAGAGCGTCACAAAAATGATAAGACTAAGCAAAAAATAGGAAGAAGCAATTCGTAGAAGAGGAAAGGTAAATGAGCAGTGAACATATTAAAAACATTTACAGAAATCAGAGAAATTCAAATCAAATGAAATGAAATACTTTGGCAAAAAAGTATAATATTGACAATATCTAGCATTCAAGGGGGTGCAGGGAAATGGGAAGTCTACTACCCCACTGTTGGGAGTGTAAACTGGCAAAGAATATTTATTCAAATTAAATATATGCACTTGTCAGGAATTTCACTTCTAGGTATCACTCCTAGAGAATTACTCATTTTTGTATAAATGAGTAATATAGACATAGACAAAGATGGCCTTTGTTATGTTGTTTCCAGTAGTGAAAAAATGTGTCTCCAATGTCCAAGAGGGGAAAATAAATGTATATACAAATATATATAATATATACATTCATAATGCAATATTATAATATTTCGTTGTTTAAAAAATGAGGTAGTTCCATAGGTAGTGAAATTGAAATCTGTCCAAGCCATATTATTAAGCGAAAAAGTGAAAAGAGCAAATTGCAAGCCATAGTACCACATTTTACCATTTATGTAAAATCAAAAGGTCCAGCATTTTTCTAGTTGTGTGTATGTGTAAAATGCTCAGGAGGCGGTCTATAAGGATGCACACCAATCCCCTAGTTACCGCCAGGAAAGGACTGGGAATTGGGGTCAGGGAGGGGCACTTAGGGTTGATCCTACTGTGTGGATCTTTTAAATGTAACTATATATCACTTGTATTATTAAAAATAAATTGAAACGTTTGATTTGTCCTCCGCGCATTTGAGGACAGGCTATGTGCACCCCCTGGCTGACCCACCGTTATTCTACTGCTCAGACTAAGGAAGGATCAGCTTCCAGCTCCTCTCTGCTGGGGCTTCCCAGGGAACTCGGGGGAAGGCTGTGAACTTCCAGAAGCCTCTAAAGGTTGGGCATGGTTTGGTTTCAAATCACACAGACTTTGGAGTCAGAAGACCTCAAAGTCTGAACTGTGCCTCTCCTCCTTGCTAAATACACAACTGAGGCTCTGTGCCTCAGGGTTTCCATCTGTAAAGAGGGTTGATGAAACGAATACCTACCTCTCAGGGCTCCTGGGAGGACAGAATGGGCATGAAAACTAACAGGCATTTAAAAAATGTTTTTAAGTATTTTAAATATTTATGCGAATCTAACTCCAGGTTTAGGGACTGTTCTTCCCTAAAACCTGCCCCGCTCCCCTTCGTAAACAGGAGGAGCAGAGCGGGGTCTTGGTTCCCTGGTCCGGCCTCTCCTCTTCCCTTCTCACCCTCTATTTGTGCTCACCGGAGCTGTGCTCTCAGGCACAGTGACCCCTGGTTAATCCCTTTGAGTAACTCCAGGTCTCTCCAAATCCCCACTCACACACCTGTTAGCAAATAGCAAAGGCTGTACTGCCTCTGGGCAGTGGCAGTCCACTGGGGCTGAGTTGGTCCTTCCCCCTCCATCTTTTGTTAGCATGGGATCAGCTGCTTCCTAGAAGCCAGCTGTGAAATGTCTTCTGAACCAAACCAAAAAGAGCAGATGTTTAGCCGTGAGGCTTTGCTCCCCACTCCTCCCTGGGCCCAGGCCTTCATTCACACCTGCTCCTGGGGGCAGAGCAAACCACCAGATATACCCTCCTCCACTCCCAGGTCCTGCTTCCGGAGGGGAGACAGTGAGGGAGGGGGAGGAAAACCACTTCTGGCTGCTCCCAGTCTATTGGCCAGCCAGGTCACTGTCCCCGGCCTCTGGAGATGCAGCTGTGGGCGGAGACTGGAGACAGGGAAGCAATATCCTGCCCAAATGGCTTCTCGCTGCTCTCCACTCCACTTATTAGCCTGTCACTCTCCGCTGAAGCCCCAAGCTCTTCTCTGTCTCTGCCTGGGACCAAGGGAAACAGGAGGCCAGAGAATACTGAACCCAAGGCCTCTCCGTTTTCTCCATCCCCCCTCCCCTGTCTGCTCCCCAAGACACACATAAAGCACGCTGCCCGCAGTGTGTGCAAACAAGCATGCACACATCCCCGGACTCACCTGCAAAGTCAGGTGCTCCAAAATCCTGTTCTAGGATCTGGTCAGGAGGGCATCTGAACCCCTCCCTCCCTTCGTTTTAAAGACATCCAAGAAAATAGATTCTATCACCTTTAGTTATCCTTTCAGTCCTGGCTCAAGCATCACAGCCTCTATGAAGCCCACCAGAGTCCCCCACTCCTTCCCTAGAGTGCCTCATCCCTTGTGCCTCCAATCGTACCATGAAGGCATCAATTCCAGAACTTACTTCACAGTATTTCACTTTATGTCACACACCTATCTCCTGCACCAAACTGTGCCATTTGTATCTAAACCTCTACACCTACCACAGTGTTGGAGCATATTAGATACTCATTGATGGGGGATGGAGGGGTGGAGGGATGGAAGGAAAGCCTCCCTAGTCCATTCTTCCCAGCTTCTAAGAAGTAATAATCTCACTCCCACAACATTCTGTTGGTCTATATATTTATATGTAACAGAGTATCTTCATATCTTAGGGTACTTGATAGGCCGGTACTTTTCTCCTTTTAATAGAGCCCAAGCATCTTTGAGGGTAGAAAGAAAATTGAGAATTTCAGAAAAATGTACAAAAGCACAGTTTTCTCACTAGGAGGCTGGCAGACACTCCAGAAGGGCCCGCCTGGAATCTCCTGGGCATCCCAGGTTCAGAATCCTGTCTTGCTGGTCTAGACAGAGACCAGTACTTTTGCCTCTGCAGACATAGCCCTGGGTTCATCACGGTGGTGGGAAATGGGTGGGCATCTGCCCTGTGTTGACTCTTACGGGCTTTGGCCATTTCTGAGGATCTCTCACTCCATTCTTGTCCAAAACACACACTTGTTGCTCACAAACCAAGTGGATATGGGCCGCAAATTTTATGCGGATAATAAACGGGTCCCTATTTTGGGAAGCTATTCTGTCTTGAAAACAGGGTGTCCCATGGAGCTTAGGGTTCTCTGGACAGCACCCGCCCCATAGGAAGTCCTGGGATGGAACCTATCCTGTACCTCAGCAAGAGTGGCAGAAATGCTGTGTCTGCCCTTCTTTGCCTCAGGGAGAGCTCTCCTCGGACTTAGTGAATTCCGTGCTCAAGTCTGACGGTCTCCTCAGCTGAATGCACCAACACAGTCTGCAGCCCGAGGCCTGGTGGGGGAACAGGCGGGGCTCAGCCTTTCTCAGCATCAAAAAAGCAATGAGGTTGAACTTTATATTTATTGATCACAGCTTCTCTAGACCTTTACTATCATCATTTAACTCTCGCTTCTAACCAAATCCCCTTTATCTCTTTTTGCCAACTTCACTGCCCAAAATCGTTTTTTTTCTTTCTCACACTGTAAACACATTTCCATTCGAGTGCACAGCCAGCCTACCGCCAGAGCCCTCTCTGTGTTTATTTTTCTCCCCTATCCAAAAACCATCCTCATCATGGAGGAAAATTAAAGGAAGGGGTGGCCTAGAAGGGGTTAAACTAACCCAGTAAATAAATATTGCAAGTTCTCACTTTCTGGAACAAATTCAAGAGGTGAGCTATACGTCTAACCTGAAACTGTGCTTATATTCAAAGATAATTTCTCTTGGTTTTTGAACGAACTGGGGGTCTTCCCATAAGCAAATGAAAAGACAATCGTGTCTGGATAGTCTTGGAATTCTGAACAGTTAAAATCAAATGGAAAATGAACATTAAATACAGAATAAATAATAAAAGAATAACGTCACAACTCAAAGGCTAACCTTCCAAAGATCCTTTCCTCTCCCTTTTTCGGCCCTACTTCATGCAGGGAGCGGACCCCAGGCGAAGAATCCTAGAAAGAAACAGCCTAAATGGAGGTGCCCTCTCTCCCTCTAAACCCCTTGGTGTCTGACTTGTCTTCTAATGAGGATAAAAATGTGCTGCATCTTGATTAGGAAGAAATCTGAAGACCCCCTTCTCTCTCTTGCTGAACTCTGAGTTAGGCCAGATAAGGCAGACTGTTTGGTGACTGAAGGCCAGAATTTCTTCAGGAGTTGCTGCAAACCCTCCCTTACTTCCACCTTCTCGGGCTGGTGTGTTTCTAGGCTTCCCTGGAGCACACGGGCAGAACACAATATAATGTGCGCATTGATAGAGCTATAGACTCAACAGGGTGCGAGCAGAAGGCAGCTCCATTCTTTCATTCCGCTACGGCCCCTTCAAGCACATTCGTTCCCCACCATTGGAGAACCTCGTAGAAAAACCTTATAGCTTGGGAGATAACACTCAGATTTTTTTTTTTTTTTTTTTTTTTGCGGTACGCGGGCCTCTCACTGTTGTGGCCTCTCCCGTTGCGGAGCACAGGCTCCAGACGCGCAGGCTCAGCAGCCATGGTTCACAGGCCCAGCCGCTCCGCGGCATGTGGGATCTTCCCGGACCGGGGCACGAACCCGTGTCCCCTGCATCGGCAGGCGGACTCTCAACCACTGCGCCACCAGGGAAGCCCTCAGATGTTTTTAAAAGTCCAGATCAATTTACTGTTAGAGCCTCCACTTCTCATCCTATTGAAGACTCCCATCGCCCAGCTTGGACCTGATACAGCTGGAACCTTAAGGAGTGGGGAGCATGGGTGGTCAGTTTCATCACTATGTTCTCACTCCTCCTCTACTCATTGTGAGTGTTTGGACCACTATCCCCACCCCAAGGTCAGATAGGGTGGAGATGGGAGGAGAAAGAAAGGCCAAGGGGGCCTTACTTGACTTGCAGGATGGTGGCAGATTCCAAATGCCAGTCTTTCTCATGTCAGGGGCTCATGTGTGTCCTCTCACCTGTAGTTCCCTCAATGTAGGTAACACCCCCTCTACTGGTTGCTTATGACCCTCACCTCCTTTAGTCCGGCACACCCCAGCCTCTGGCCCGGGACCTGAAGCCTTCAGAGTTCCCGGCATCCCTCCGTGAGGTCCACGCTGGCCCAGAGGAGGGAGGCTCCCTCCACGCCCTGCCAGACTCTAGGAAGGGAGCGATCTGAGGCCACCTAGTCCCTCACCACTCAGGCCGTCAGCTACAGCCTCTCACCTTTGGACCTTCTCGGTCCTCAGCCAAGCTCTTGCATGGCTCTCGTCCAGCTCCTTCGTTCGGTCAGTGAGAGGGAGGCAGTCCCCTTCCCTCTCCCATGCAAGGAGGTGGGACACAGCCCCCTGACCGCTCAGTCCACAGAAAGCTGCCTGGCTTCATCAACCTCTCCACATCCTATTTTTATACCCTTGAAGTAGATGAGAAGGTAAGGGTCACACAGCCAACTTCACCCACTTTTAGCCCTGGCGAGGGGTGGGCAGGGAGGTAGGCAGAGCCCTCCGTTTGGAGCTCAACCACGCCCTGCTCCACAGGGGAACTTAGCCAGCTTTACTGCTCACCCCAAGTGTGAGAGGGCCAAATTGCTCCGGACCACTCATTCATTCACCCACAAACATTCCTTGAGCATTTATCTAGGACTGCCGTGACAAAATACCATAGACTGGGTGGCGTAAACAGTAGAAGTATATTTCTCGCAGTTTTGGAGGCTGGGAAGTCCAAGGTCAAGGAGCCAGCAAGGTAGGTTTATTTCTGAGGCTTCTGCTCTCGACTTGTTGGCAGTGGCCATCTTGCTATGCGCTCACATGCAGGGGGGTGTGGGGGAGGGAGGCTGTGCACAATCCCACCATGAGTGTCCCACCCTCATGACCTCATCTAACCCTAATTATCTCCCAAAGACCTCAGCTCCAAATACCATCAAACCGGGGGTTAGGGCTTTAACATACGAATTTGGGGACATAAACATTCAGTCTATTACAAGCACCTACTGAGCATCCAGGTGCTGTGCTGGGCGCTGAGGATAAATGAGCATCCACGAGGCATGAGGCTTGCCCTCTCCTTCTCCCAGGAGAGAAAAAACCAATGCGTGGATAAATAATTGCACGTCAGTATCAGAGACGCCAAGTGGCCAGACAGCATGGCTGGGTGTCTGGCAGGCCTATGGAGACCATTCACGCAGCCTTCCTCCATGTGAGGGGCGGGGCCCTTGAATCACTGCTTCTTGGTAGCAACACGTGCCCAGGTGTGTGGACATCCTGATACAAAACCAGGATGACCTTTAACTGATGCTGATTGAACACCTGCCATCTGGCTGGACTGAGCCAGGGGTTTTTCATTCTTTCCCAACAAGCCTGGGGATGGAGAACCTTACCTCTATTCTATAGATAAACAAATGGAAGTTGAAATATAGAAGTGGGTCTCTGAATCCAGGAAGCAAACACACTTCCAGCCCAAGAGAAGGCTGCATGCTTTGGGGGGGAACAAATCCCTAACCTTTAGCTCCCAGCGCCTGTGGGGTTTGTCACCAAGAGGTTTCCACCCACTTCCAGCTTTTTCTTAGAAATGCCTCAAAGGAAAGTTTGTCTAACTCCGGGTTCTTTGCATTTTGTTTAGAGACAAAGATAAAAACGCGTTCATTATCTCATCTGTGGCCGCTCAAACGAGAGAAAAGTGCTTCTGTATTAGGGCGACGCAATGCACCCAAACCTTTTTACTTCTATTAAAAAAGTATGAAGGCAATTTACCAGGATGTGCCTGTCACAGTCTGAAAAGCAGAAGTGCCTCTTTTATCTTCTGATTTATTTACAGGTGCAGCCTAGTGACAGAGGCAAGCATTTTTCTGGCGCAGTGACTTGGAGGGGCCGCGGTAGATAAAGCAACAATCGGGTGCTTCCTTGTCCCTAAATGTGAGTTTTGCGCTGCCAGCATCGGATAGTCCTGAAGCAGGTCCCAGGTCGCTGAGGTCACCAGCAGACACACTTCTTCACTTGCTCTCACACACACACCCCCAATGCCCACCCCGCAAGAGCCAGCTGGATCTCTGCCGGCTTCCCTCCAACCGCTCTCCCAAGGGGAGAGCACTTGGGGGGCTCCTCTTAGGAAATGGGCTGAGCAAGTGGAAGAGGAGACATCCAGTAGGATTTTCTGTTTCCAAGAATCTGCTAGGTACAAAACAGGCCTAAGGGTCGCTCTGACACCATCACCTTTTCTGGAAATTTCAATTGTAGAACACTAATTTCCCTGGGGTGGCTTCTGTGTTGTCTTCACTGGAGATATCTTTTGACATTTTCATGCAAACCCTCTCCAAGGAGCTCTCTGGGCATTGTTTCAACCATTCTCACTGTTGACACTGAAAGGACACAAAGGGAAGAATGAGTCCTGGGTAATGACACTTAGTATCTGCATGGTGATGCCAGGCCACCATCAAATCGGCATCGGATTTGGCCGTCAAAGATATTTTCTCCCGCAGTCAACACCGTTTACGGAGCCCCTGCTGTGGTCAGGCTCAGCATTCAGGGAGATACAGGTGCAGATGAGATGCAATTCTGCACACAGTCTGGTGGAGGAAAAAGGCAAGAAAGGAAATCATCAAAACATGAGGCGGCACAAAATAAGAAGTAAGTGGAAGTGTCCACAATGTGTTACAGGAACACAGAGAAAGAATGACTTAACCCTGAGTTGGGACGCAGGGGAGGTGGAATTTCCATGGAAGGCAGAATTTTCATTGGTCTCGAGGAATGGAGGGTTTGCAGGGGAAGCCTGGGGGTGGGAGTAAAGGGGTAGCACAGCGTTCCCTCTGCCCTGTTCTGGCTCAGCCAGGGCACAGTGGCACCTGCCACCAGGGGCTCCCATCATCCACGGAGGCTTCATTCACTCTGGTCCTCGTTGCCATGGAGCCAACATCTGGTCCAAGTGACCTGGCCGGTTGCCATGAGCATCGCTGCAGCATCACCTGAGCTCCCAGCTCCAGGACTCAGGGGAGCTCCACGTGTGGGGAGCTACAGCTGGGTCGAAACCTTCAGAGCCACAGGCTGAAATCGACACCAAAAGAGGTGGGTCGGGGGTAGATTCTGCCCTTAAGACTATTCCTCGAGAAGCACTGAGGGGAGCGTTGAGATCCACACTGTCCACTCTACCGGAGGGTCAGTAGCAATTGTGGATTTTTCCCTTAAGGACTGTGTCGTCCACACCCCTTAGCGTGACTTCACAGCCCCTCACAATCTGGTGGCCTGCTGACTCCCCAGCGTGACCCGCACCCCAGCGTTCTCCGTGCCCCACGTCCCGACCTCAGGGAAGAGCTCTCCTGCCCCCTCTGCCTGTGTTCCCCCCGGGAGCCTGTGAGGCTAGGCGTGATTGTGCTCCTTGCTTTTGGAGACGCTTTCACCCTCCTTTGACCCTCAAGGCAGATGCGACTGTTCCCTCTTTCCAGCTGGGGAGTTGGGGACCCAGAGAAGTTGGGTGGCTTATCCTGTTGGAGCTAGGACCAGCTCTCATGGCTCTCAGCTCTGATGCACCATCCTCCACCACAGTGGTTACAGCCTTTTCCAGCCCCCAACTCCCTAGCTGGAAAGAGGGAACAATCGTACCTGCCTTGAGGGTCAAAGGAGGGTGAAAGCGTCTCCAAAAGCAAGGAGCACAATCACGCCTAGCCTCGCAGGCTCCCGGGGGGAACACGGCAGAGGGGGCAGGAGAGCTCTTCCCTGAGGTTGGGACGTGGGGCACGGAGAACGCTGGGGTGCGGGTCACGCTGGGGAGTCAGGCAGCCACCAGATGGTGAGGGCCTGTGAAGTCACGCTAAGGGGTGTGGACGACACAGTCCTTAAGAGAAAAATCCAAAATTGCTACTGGCCCTCCGGTAGAGTGGGCAGTGTGGATCTCAACGCTCCCCACAGAGCTTCTCGGGGAATAGTCTTAAGGGCAGAATCTACTCCCGACCCACCTCTTCCCAGCACACCGTTTATTGTTTTTCCTTCCACAGACCTCAAGGAGGCCTATGAAGTCATCCCCAGCCAATCTCAGCTCCTGCAGGAGATAACCACGGTTAGCACAACCAGCTAAAAGCGGAGAAACCTGATGTTTTAGGTAGAGGCTGTGCTGATAAGAGTATGATTTCTGTGGCGCTATTTGAGACATTGACAGAAGCTCTCAGAGAGTTATTATGACTTTCCCTGGGGGTCCAAAGACTTTAGCTTGGGAACTACTGCACTATTTCTGCAGTGACCACAATTTTCAGGAGAAAAATCTGGACCCATGGTGCGATAACTGTGAGTACGTGTATGGGGTGATGATATGGGCTGTTTGAAGACTATAGTGTTTCACGAAACCTGGGTTAAATGGCCATCCATTCACTCACTCCTTTGCTCATTTATTAAGTGCCCACTATGTGCTGTCACTGTGCTAGGTGCTGGGCGTTACAGTGAAGACAAGGACACGGCTCCTGACTGCACAGAGCCGCTAGTTAGTTTACATAATGACCCTTAATGTGTAGAACAGAAGAAAGCATGAACATCTGGGGGATTATGAAATGTGGTCTGGAGCAGGAGACATCTGAGTTTAGTTTTGAAAGATAAACAATAATTTGCCATGGACGAGAACAGAAGATTAAGAGGGGAGAGTACGAAGAAAGGCTCCGGGGTGTGAAATAGCAAACGCAGGCAATCCACTGGGACTATGAAGATGGAGACGGAGGTGGAGAGAGAGATTGGGAGAGATGAGGCTCCAGGGCAGGAAGGAGCCAGGCCCTGAAAGGTCCTGAAAGCCCATCCTGGGAGCCTGTAGCAGCCCAGCCCTGTGCTCACCCACAAGCCCCACCGTGGCAAACCTCCAAAAACCAGTCTTTGACATAACATGTGCTCCAAGCAATTGCTTGAATGTGACCACCTGTGCTCTTCTCTCTCTGCCTCTGGGATTCCTCTGGACACTCATTAATTTGTTCATTCTCTCATCAGGGCAGGGAAAAAGATGGAAGTCATCCCTGCCCTCAAGTAGCTTTCAATCTAAGAGAAAAGGCAAACATTAATGTAATAACTAAATGCATAAATGGAAATCATAAGTATCAAATGTAATATCGGTATAATTTTTTAAAATTATAAGTATCAGAGGTCAATTAGGATATAAGTGCTACAAGGAGGAGCTACATACCTGGCACTATAAAGCCGTATTTCTTTTTTTTTTTTGCAGTACGCGGGCCTCTCACTGTTGTGGCCTCTCCCATTGCAGAGCACAGTCTCCGGACGCGCAGGCTCAGTGGCCATGGCTCACGGGCCCAGCCGCTCTGTGACATGCGGGATCTTCCCGGACCGGGGCACGAACCCGTGTCCCCTGCATCGGCAGATGGACTCTCAGCCACTGCGCCACCAGGGAAGCCCCTATAAAGCCATATTAACAGAGACACTAACCTACTCAGAGAGGTGGGAAATGTTTTCCAGAATAAAAACTGGGCTGAAGACCAGTGGACAGATAGGGATCGATGTCACATTTGCTTTTGACCCCTTTCATGTTGATAACATATTTGAACTCTCTTCTTTGGTTTTGGACCTTGCTTCCTACTTGGCCCCAGGCTTTGATCCCTTGACTTTTCCAGCTTTCCCAGCCTGGGCTGAGAGGGTCCCTCTGCCTGCCCTTCCCGGTAGACTCTGGCCTCAGGATAAAGAGGAGCCATATGAGGGTTTTTAGCAGAAGTGACATCTCTAACCCCAATTCTTCCCTGAACTCCACCCTTGTGAATCCAAGTACCTGCTCTCCATCCTCAACTAGGCTAAGACCTCCCAAACCTAACCTGTCCTGACCACACTATTAATGGCCCTTCCCTGCCCACTGGCCAAATCCCATGCCATCTTCTCCATGTGAGGAAGTGGCAACTCCATCCTTCCAGTTGTCCTATCAAAGTCCTTGGAATCAGCTTTGCCTCCTCTCTTGGTATTCCACATCCAATCTGTCACAAATTTCTCATCATCTCTCCTCCAAGACATGTCTCCCAGACCTGACCTCTTCTCACCACTCCAAACTATAGCCCAGGTCCAGGCCACCAACCCATTTTCACCTGAATTATTGTACCTGCCTTCTAACTGGTCTTCCTCTGTCCTATACGTTTATTCTTCTGAGATGAAAGTCTATTCTTCTGAGATGAAACCTGGATCATGTCCCTCCTCTGCTCCCTACCCTCTTATGGCTTTCCTCTCACTCACAAAGCCACAATCCTTACAATAGCCCACAAGATCCTGTGTCATCCGGCCTCGCCACTACTTCTCCGCCCTTAGCCTAACCATCCTCCTTTCCAGCCACACCAACCTCTTGGTCCTCAAACACAGAAAGCACCCTGTTCCCTCTACCTGAAGTGCTCTTCTCCCCACCACTGGATATTCACAAGGCTTACTCCCCCCCACTTTTGTATCTTTGCTCCAATGCCACCTCTTCAGAGACAGCTTCCCTGAGCCCCTATACAGCACAGAACTTTCCCATGGCCAGTTTTTAATCCCCCTTATCTTTCTCTACTCTTCTTCATAGAACTTATCACCACCTGACATATAATTATTTACTTCTTTATTGTCTTTTCCCCTCAGCCACCCAACTAGAAGGTAAACCCCATCAGGAAGAGTCTATTTATATCATTCATTTCTGTATCCCTGACACTTAGAACAGTGCCTGGAAAATAATGGGCGCTAAAGAAACATTTGTTGAATGAATGGCTAAATTTGTGTTTTTAAGGGTTCATGTTGGGTGGAAAAAGAAATGGAGAGAGATAGCCTTGGGGACAATGAGTGATTCTGGGAGGTTCATGTGTTAACCCAGGAAGGCAAATATGGGGATGATGGAGAAGAGAGGTTGCCTTCAAGGAGAACATTGAGATGCAGAGTTGGCAGGACTTAGGGGCTGACAGATGTGGGGGAGGGGGGAGGAGAAGGAGGGATCCAGGATGGCTCTCCAGGTCCTGACTTGAAGGACCACGTAGTTGTTAGTTCCTCTGACCGAGAAAGGAAAGCAGGAGGTCAAACATGTTTAGAGGGAAGATAATGAGTTGGTTTTAGAAATGCTGAGGTTGAGATGACAGTGGACATCCAGGAGGAGGCGGCCAACGGGCAGCTGGATATACAGGTTGGAATCTCAGCAGTGTGATCCGTGTCAAAAATGTAAATGATCTGGGTCAATAACACAATGACAGCGTTTCAAATAATTGGTGTGTACGGAGGCTTCCCTGGTGGCGCAGTGGTAGAGAGTCTGCCTGCCGATGCAGGGGGCATGGGTTCATGCCCCGGTCCGGGAAGATCCCACATGCCGTGGAGCGGCTGGGTCCGTGAGCCGTGGCCGCTGAGCCTGCGCGCCCGGAGCCTGTGCTCCGCAACGGGAGGGGCCACAACAGTGAGAGGTGCGCACACCGAAAAACTAAAAATAAAAAAAATAATTGGTGTGTATTAAATCACCTAGAAAGACAGTATAGGGTGAGAAGAGGAAAGGACCAAGATCAGAGCCCTAGGGAGCATGGACATGTAAGGAAGGAAAAGAAAATAAGAAGTAAAGACAAAAAATTGGTGGGAGAAGTTTAAAGAGAACTAGGAGACAAGGGTGTCATGGTAATAAAGGAAGGATAGAGTTTTCAGAAAGAGGGAGCAGTTAACAATGTCAAATGCCAGGGAGAGTAACAGAAAATAAGGGCTGAGAAGGGCCCATTGATATGCAGTATGGAGGCCATATGTGGCCTTGGCCAGACAAGGTCAATGGTATGCCAGGACAGAAGCCAAGCTACGCTTGGTTGAAGAGATACAGGAGATAAGAAAAACAAAGCAGCAGGTATAGACTATTCTTTCAAAAAACTCTGCTGAGAAACAGGAGAAAGGGCAGTAACCAGAAAGGAATCCTGGGGGCTCAAGAGTGTTGTTTACTACATGGGATGACTTGAGCATCTTTATGGGCTCAGAGCAGGATACAGGGCAGAGGCCGCAGCAGGCTATGTGTGGAGAGGGGATGGTAGAAGGAGCGTGGTCCTCGGGTCGGAGGGAAGATGCACAAAGCAGAGTAGGGGTGTATGTGGAGCAGAGAGAAGGGAATCCAGAGCCCACGCTGTAACGATAGCCCAATGACTCCCACCAACATTGGAAGACAGGACAGGAACACATGAAGAATACACAGGACACCTACAACAGAAACACGTGAACCAGCGTCCGACCAGCAGCAACGGAGCAGAGGGATAGATACAGTGTTGAAGGAGATGCAGGATGGATTGGCATGGCCAAACCAAGTGGGTTATTAAAGGGACCCTTTCTGGAGGAAGTGAAATTTAAAAAGAAGGTTGGAGGGAATACCCTGGTGGTCCAGTGGTTAAGAATCCTCCTTCCAATGCAGGAGACGTGGATTCGATCCCTGGTCAGGGAACCAAGATCCCACGTGCCTCAGGGCAACTAAGCCCACAGGCTACAACGAAGAGCCCGCAAGCCGCAACGAAAGATCCTGCGTGCCACAACTAAGACCGCATGCAGACAAAAATAAATAAGTAAATACTTTTTAAAAACTAATAAATAAAAAATAAGGTTGGAAAACACAGGGCTTGGGAAAGGACCTCTTTGTCCAGGAAAGTCTGGTTTGGAGCCTTCTAGAGAAGCAGAGTGGCAGCACAGGGAGCCTTGTCTGTCTTAACAAGACAGACATACAAGCAGATGAACGGACAGAGAGTCTAGTAGTCGTGGTAAGAACATGAGCTATGAAGGCAAGGTACTGAGTTTGCACCTGGCTTGGTTGCTAACTGGCTGTGTGACGTTGGGCAAATCATCTAATCTCTCACTGCTTCAGTTTCTTCTTCTGTAAAATGGAGATGATAACACATGTGAAGTGCCTGGTACCATGAACTTTCAGGCAGTGGCTCCACAACCCATAACCCGTGCTAAGATAGCTTCATGAGTCCACAGTCTATCTGTCATAATACGTGGACAGACAGACAGCTAGAGACAGGTGTGCCAGATGACATTTACCACTTGGCCTATTTCCTACTTTATCAGGAAACCTACTTTAGCCACCTTTGCCTCTGAGGCAGGAAAGCAGTGAAACTGCATGTTTCTAAACACTCAGCATTGAAAATTGGGGCAGCCAGGTGGCTGTTTAGCCCGTGGGAATGGAGAGGACGGCAGGAAGTTGTAAATACCATGTATCCAAACTGCCATCTTCTCGCCAGGACTGGCTCAAAGCCCTCCTAATAGAGGGTTTTAGGATCCAACAGGAAAACATGGGGATTTTGACCAGGCTCTCTTCCCTACCCATCCCCCTCCCATCCCATGGCAGAGACACTAGTTTTCCTTCCAGTATTCATGTTGCACTTCTTCCAAAGCAGGAGAATGTTCCTGGGCACATGGCCACCCAGAGTAAAGACTTCATAACCCAGTCTCCCTTGCGGTGAAGTGTGGCTAAATTCCGCCCAATGGCAGAAGTATTGTCTTGCTGTTTCCAGGAACCTTCCCTGAAATATGGCTGCCCCCTTAGCCCTTTTCTTATTCGCCCCTTTCTCCACACAGCCACCTGGAACATGGCTCTGATGGCGGTCACCTCAGATAGTGAAGACAAGGGCCGCAGCATAGGGGTAGCAGAAGAGCAGGTTGGGCAGATCATGGAGTCCTGAGGAGTGTATGGACCAAAGCTTCCATCTCTGACATTCCCCAGCGGTTTCCAGTTTTTCACGTGAGAGGAAAATAAAGTCCTATCTTAGCCACTGGTTCTTTGGTCACTGGTAGCTGAATCCAATCCCAACGGAAGCTCAGCGCCTCAGGCAGCTCAGCCTCCTGCGTCACTTTCTATAGCAATCTTGACTGTTCCTAATTCAGATGGGTGAACAGAAAGAGGAGGTACGGATTCTGACCCCCAGCCTGCATCTGGCCAGAAACTTCACTGGAATCATAACAGCAACCTGTACGGTGCCCTATTATTTACAGTGTGCTTTCTCAAACATAAGCTTATTAGATTCTCTCAGAAACACTGAGAGGTAGCCTGTCCTGGTATCTCTATACCCTCAATTTTCAAAGATAAGGAAACTTAGGCCAAGGAGTCTAAATATTTTGCGCACATCACAGTTAATAAGGAGCAGAGGGCTTCCCTGGTGGCGCAGTGGTTGAGAGCCCGCCTGCCGATGCAGGGGACACGGGTTCGTGCCGCGGTCCGGGAGGGTCCCGCGCGCTGCGGAGCGGCTGGGCCCGTGAGCCATGGCCACTGAGCCTGCGCGACCGGAGCCTGTGCTCCACAACGGGAGAGGCCACAGCAGTCAGAGGCCCGCGTACCGCAAAAACAAAAACAAAAACAATAAAGACAGCAGGAAGGAGGAGCCCTCAGGCCTCAGGGTGTCCCCAACAGAGAGGACATCATCCCTGGCCAGACAGCTTCCAGAGACAGGCCCAGCTTCTGCAGAATACTTGGCTGTCGGCAGACAGAGACTCCCACCCAATGGGGAGCTGGCATTGCTCTAGCAGGCCACGTTCACACAACTCAGGACCTCCTCTGTGTAATCACCCTACAGCGAGTAGACTCTTAGAGGGTTCCTGCAGGAGAGGCCAAGACCATCTGAGGTTCCTCCTCAATACTGGGGGTCAAGCAAAGCTCACAGATCAAGCCCACGAGATATCAGGAAGGAGGGGAGTCCCCTGAGAGGGGCGGGGAGAGAGGGCAACCTCCTCTCTCTAAGGGACAGTCATTCCATTGCTCCTGCCACCCACCTGACTGCTATCTCCACCCTGAGCTCCGCTCAGAAAAGTTCATTTCCAGTTGTAAGAAGGCAAGATGTAAACAACCCAAGAGTTGCCGTCAAGAGAAGTGGCCCATCCATTTCTGCCTGGAGTCCGTATGGAGAGCACTAAGGAGGGGCTGCCCCCAGTGATGGATGGTGTTTCCAGAGGTTTAACTGAGCTGGACTTGGCCTCTTTGGGCTGATCTATGATACGAGGACTGTTTTAAAGTATGTGGCTTTCTGGTGCTGGATTATCGAAAAGAGTTAAAATTGAAGTAGTCACTCAAAGCTCTGCCATCTGTCCCAAGTGGCTAGTGGGGCTTATCCAGGTGGGCCGGGGAGCTGGGGGCTGTGCTTTAGCCCCTTAGATCCACGTCCTTCCCTGCAGCATCGGTTGCTCGCATTGTCCTCCCTGGTGTCCCCAGGGCATGGGCAGTTGATGATCTGCCCTAAGCAAAAAAGGGGGGAAGCTTGGCAGGGAAGAAGGAATGCGTGTCTCATGCCCAGTGTTCAGAGGGCAAGTCGTCATCTTAGTATCACAGTTTTCCTCCTGACAGATAAAATAACGTCGCTATTAGTGTTAAACATGTGCTGAGAACCTGTCACGTGTCAGTCCTGGTTTCAGTGCTTTACCTGTAAGATCTCATCAAATCCTAACTGGTGACCCTGCAGAGCCGATACTATTCCTATCATTTTACAGAGGAGGAAGCTGAGGCTGGGAATTCGGGTGAAGGAACATGGCCAAGGTCTCGTCAAGGGAAGATACAGCCAGGATTCCCAGTGAGCAGTCTGGTTCTGGAGCCTGGACACTTAGACACTTTACTCACTGCTGCAGGCGGGGGCCCTGGAGGCCATACACCCATGTACACACGTACACTCATGCAGACATACACGTACACACACAGCTCCCTCCTCTCCTTCTAGCCCCGTCCAGCTCCTTCGCAGCCTCCCCAGCCCCACGCCTGCCCGTGGCACCTTCAGTGTCCTCCAGGGCCACAGCGCCTCCCTGTGCCCAGGCTGGGTGACTGGCCCCAGGAGTCGCTGCCCCTCCCCTTCTCATCCGGCTCCCCCCACCATGCTTCCCTTCCTCTTCACCGGCAACTGTCACATTTGTATTTATTTAGCGTCTGCCTTCTTGCTGAGCTCTAAACGCCAAGAGGTCCAGGCATCCTCACATGGGACTTGTGCAGGGAAGCTGGTGATGCTGGGGCAACTCCCTGGCTGAATCCCACTCCCCTCCCCCAGCCTGCGCTGACCTTGGCCACAGATAAGATGGACCGTGCTGGTGGGTTATGGCCTCTGAGGAGTCCCTGGGCCCAGGGTGGTCTCCGTCTGCTTCAGACAGTAAGATCAGGCCCCGAGAGCAGGCACAACCTCTCCTCCTCTCCCTCCACACTCGCGTCAAACAGAGCACTCCAGCAGAAGCATGAAGTGCTAATGGGGGATTAGCCACTGGCTGCTCGTCCTCCCACCAGGAATGCAGCCCAGTAACTGTGATGGGGCCAGAGGAAGGCTGGGGCTGGCAGGGGGGCAGCCGAGGCTTGGCCTTTGCCAAGTTGTGCAGATTAAGGGACTGGTGAGCTGGATGGGACCTGAAGCCCACGTTCCTGGCTTGGAGCAGGACGTGACGCAGAAACACCTGACAGAGGCTGTGCCCCGGGGTGAGGATGGGGACAGCTTCGACCCCTACGTCATCTCCACCAGTCCCCAGCTCGCAGCCACAATACGTGTTCTCTGGTGTGGGCAACTGACGTTTCTCAATCTTATGTAAAGCATGTGAATAAGGACATTTCTAATTTTAAAAAGTCTATTTTTGTAGATTTATAACAATCTCTGTAAAAACAGTGCACGTTGCCCGAGATGCATGTGCCGCTTGAGACAGGACAAGTGGTCCAGCCCTCCCCAGCCCCACCCAGCTTAACCCGGCGGCAGCCCCAAGTCCCCTCCCATGGAGACCCTGGACGGGAGCTCAGGGACCCCCTCTCTGTCCTCTGGGAGAAAGGGCAGCTCACGTGAGCATCTACTGCTTCCTCTCGCTGTGCTGACAGTTGCCTCTCTGGGTCTCTAGGTCCCAGAGCACCGCCAGCTTCCTGCTTCATGACACAAAACTCTCTCTGGCAATGGTTCATTACCCATCTCCCCATCATGCTGTAATCTCAGCGCTGTGTCCCGTGCGCCCTTCCCCAGTGCTCAGCACAGGACAACAGTCCCGTGAATGTTTGATGGCCTCCCACACTCCCATCTCTCCCCCTGTTGATTCCACCATGTCTCTGAGTTCTCTTTCTCCACTGCTCCAGCTCTGCTCTCTTCTCCCATTCCTTCCCGTCTCTCTCTCATTTCTGCCCTGCCGGCCTTACTCTCTGTTTTTTTCCACCTGTCTGTTCCTAGCCCCTCTTTTACCTCCCACTCCAAGTCTCTCCTCCCATCTTCCTGCCTGATTTGGTCCAGAGATGACTATTTGGTCAAGATGATGAATGGGTCATAAAAAAATATGAGCTGCTAATTGGAAACTTTCATTTGCAACTAATTTTCAAAATAAAAAATATAAAAGCATTGCAAAAAGAAACCCAGAGTAGGGCTTCCCTGGTGGCGCAGCGGTTGGGAGTCCGCCTGCCGATGCAGGGGACGCAGGTTTGTGCCCCGGTCCGGGAAGATCCCGCATGCCGCCGAGCGGCTAGGCCCGTGAGCCATGGCCGCTGAGCCTGTGCGTCCGGAACCTGTGCTCCGCAACGGGAGAGGCCACAACAGCGAGAGGCCTGCGAACCTAAAAAAAAAAAAAAAAAAAAAAAAAAAAAAAAAACCCAGAGCAGTTTGAAAACAAATTAGAAATCTTTAAAAAGAGGGAGGGGAACCCAAATTGAAAAATTCCAGATCTTTTCTCTTAATAGTTTCTTTTATAGTTTTGTTTTTAGTTGTTTATGCTTTTTATCTTATTACAAAAAAATGCACATTACAGAAAATACAGACAAACAAAAAGGACATAGAGAACAATTATAAACCCACCCATTCAGACACAACCACTGAGAACATCTTGATACATGCACTCACTTCTGGATTCTTTGTGTGTGTGTGTGTGTGTGTGTGTGTGTGTGTGTGTGTGTGTGTGTGTGTGTGTATGTGTGATCAGGCAAATTTTATCACTTCCCAAAGAAAGTTCCAGAACCTTAGTCCCTTGTGCTGTAAAACAAGAACATTAACAGCAACAAAAAACCTGGTCAAAATTTGAAAAGTATTACATATTGTATTTTCTTCCTGGAGCCTCTTAATATTCATTATAATGAATATTCATTATGACAGTCATCATAAATGAATTGGAAGCTCTGGGGAGATGTACAGTTAAGAAACCTATTTTAACTTTGTTGTTCTCTAAACTCTTTGACACCAGAGTTCTCTTTTCCTCTGACAGCTATTAATACGTGTTTCTGAGAAAACATTTTGCCAAATAATGAGAGATAAATATCTATGCATCTTCAGATTCAGTTTACAAAAATAAAATCTTATCATATATTCTGTTCTGTAATATTAGACATGTTTCCAAGTAATCTCTGTGATTGGATGTTTAGGTTATTTCCAACTTTTTATTACCGTTTATGTCACTCTAAATAATACAAAATAGGAAGAGTAGGCTGAATGTGAATTAGAAATAAAAGACACAAAAGGAAATAACTCAAATATGAAAAGTAGGTAAAAATGTTTAAAAACATAGAAAGACCGCAAAACCATCCCCACGGTACAGCAAAATTTCCAATCTAGCTATAAAACCCCTTATTTAACCAATATTTACTGAGTGCCCACTATGTACCAGGCTGTACGGGAGGTTCTGAGGATGCGGTAAGTCAGACACTGTTCCTGTGGGGATCACATGTAAGTGGAAGAAAGAGAGAAAACTGATTAAATAGTGGCAGGAGATGAGTGCGTGACAACAGATGAGGGACGAGAATGGCTGGGTGGGGGCCATTTTAAATGGGGTTTTCAAAAAGGGCCTGGCTGAGAGGGTAACATCCCAGCAGAGGCCTTGAGGGATGTGCAGGAGCCGGCCACGCAAACATCTAGGGAAAGAGTGGTCCAGGCAGGTGGAGGACATATGCAGAGACCCTGAGGTGCCAGTGAGTCTGGCCTTGCCCCTCCAAAGACTCATTAGTCCTGGGGCCCCTGGGACCCATGATGGGGAGGGGCTTATCTGGATGTGCTGCTGTCATGGCAGCGGGGAGGTAGGGGCTAGGCTGGAGCATCTTTATTGGGGGGCTAGAACAGGGCACATCCGTAGCACCCCAAACTGTTAGGGAGTGAAAATAGTTATATTTGACCAGTTTAATTGTTTTAACCAGATTTTTGTCAGTATCAGTGTGCTTTCAACTAACCTACCCTCCGTTCCTCCCCATCCAGCCCATCACTTTTTTTCCCCAAAGGCCAAAGATGCTGTGTCCATGTTAAGTGCCTGAGATCAAAGCCTCTCCCTTCCCTGCAAGCTGCTCTGGTGAGCATCGGCTCTGGCTGCCTCTGTCTGCTCCGGCTGGGCTGTTCCAGCCCTTTCCATCAGCTCTAAGCTGGGATAGGGGAAAGAGAAGGGGCCAGTCATGAGAGTAGAGCAGAGCCCACAAGAAATACCTGCGTCTAGGAGATCTGCCAAGTAAATCCTCCCAAACAGACACGGCTTTTCTGCAAGTTGTGTGAGAACGACCATTTATATTACCCTAAATAGTACAGAGTAGGAAGAATAGGCTGAATGTGAATTAGAAATAAAAGACACAAAAGGAAATAACTCAAATCTTCCAGATGAATACAGGAAGATAGAGGCAAAACATGGGGAAAAAACAAAGGAGACAATGGCCGAAAGGGAGGTATAGACGCTGAGAGACACACAGAAACAAACAGAGAGGTTGACTGAAAGGAAAAAGAAAACAAGAAGGAAGGTAGAGAGGCCAAGGATGAGGATGGGTGAAGGGGCTGTTGTGGCCCACTGTGGGAGGGACACAGATGTGGGATGCAGACATCTTTAGGAACGAGAAGTCTGAAGAGCTTAGGGATGGCCCTTAGACAAAGATGACATAATGAGGTTAAGGAGCCAAACTGCCTGAGTTCACATCCAGGTTCTGCCATTTCAAGGCTGTGTGACATTGGGCTAGTTCCATCACCTCTCTGAACCTGTTTCCTCCTCTTTAAAATGGACGTAACATTAGTTGTGTGCGGTTCAAATGAGACAAAGCATGTATGGCACTGAGCACAGTGACTGACACACAGTAAGCTCACTGTGTGAGTAATAACTGTCTGCTGGTGTATTACTACTCGCTGGTCTCCCCTCCGGAAGGGTGGTGACTGAACAAGTAACCTACGGCTGAGGGCCTGTCCTCTCGTGGTGTGAGTGCACCGGGCCCTGGATGCTCTCCCAGCTCGCTTCTGGCTCACACTGCAGATTGGCCCTGACAGGTACACGATTTAAACACCAGCACCAAGTGCAGCTTCCAGCACCCTCCAGGCAGGCCACATCAGCTGCTCACCGCCCGGGTGCAGGATGCCAGCCAGAGTTTCCTCTTGGGTCCCTTGGCCTCTAGCCCACCCACATCCCTGCCCACAGGTGCCCGGCTCATAGGTCTGCAAGCACGCAGCCGGTGCTAGGGTTGAGAAGGTCCAGTCAGGCCTGGGGACAGGGGCCTCGGGTGCCTGGACCTGACTGGGCCCTGGCCTGTACAGCCCTCCTTTTCCCAAGGCTGGGATTGTTCATTCCACCCTCCTACCCTTCCCCTTCCATCAGTAGGTTCTGCCACAAGCCCAGGTCCAGCCTTAGGGCTGGAGGATCTTAGCAGTTCTGGCCGGATGTTTACACCGTCATGGTCCCCAGGGCTGCTCTACATGGTCCACGGGACTGATAAGGTAGCGTCTGCTTTGCTTCTTCATCTGCTTTGTTCAAGGCCTTATCTTGCTGGCCTTCCCGATACCCTGGTCTTTCCAGGCTTGGATCTCTGTCCTGCTAGTGTCAGACCTCCTCCCCACGGCTAGGGTCCTGTTGCCAGCAGCAGACCACCCCAAGACTGCCCGCTGCCCCCTGCTTCGTTCTGCCCACCTGTCAGGGTATCTGCTACCCCATCTTGGATGGTGACCACTTGGGCTTGAAGATTGTACCTCTGACTATCACCCCATCTTCCCTGCGCTCCTGCAGCTGACTGTAACACTCAGTCTCTTTCCCTCACGCACCCTGAGCGTGGCCTCATCCCTGACCTTAACCCTGCCCTGCTGCCTGGTACAGAGGATGCTGCCCCGGAATCCAGCCCCTCTGGGACCTGGCAGCATCTCGCCTCTGCAGTTCCATTGGCCTGAAGACTTGACATTTCCCTAAGCATCAGTTTTCCTTCCAAAGTGGGGGAAAGGTTCTGCCCTGTCTGCCTCCAGGACGGATGGCGGGGGGGACCGTAAGCCTTGGCCTGGGACTCCTGTCCTTTGTACACGTTCCCATGAGCCCCACCCTGGAAGTCGGCTTCCTGTTCTCTCTGCACAGGATAAGATGGCTGATGTGAACGTGCTCAGCTTTCAGCCCCTCATCAAAGACATGGGTTCTCTTCCAATCGTTCTCCCCAAAACTGGTCTGTGATGGTCTCCATGCCTTCATCTTCCTCCTTTACTTTCGACAGTTTCCGGTCTGTCCCAGCTCTCTGTAGGGTAAGAGGTCCCTGTCCCTCTACACCCCAGGCTCAAGAACCTAGGCACAAAATCAATCAAACTCCACCCGTGTTTGTCCCTCCGCGCGTTCCGCTGTCTCCTTCAGTCTCCCTGGGTGTCTCTTTCTCTGCTTCTCTCTGTGTCTTCCTCTTCTCTCTCCTACGTCACCGTGTTGTCAAGTATTTCCACCGTCAGCACAAACCGTATTGAAAGTTCTTCCACTTGTGCAGCGAGCCGCGTGGGCAGGCTGGGTAATGTCTGTTTTACCCTCTTGGTAATGAATCCCATCTTCTTCTCTTTGCGGTGATTGTTATTGATTCTGTCTTGTCACCTTGGTTTGTTTTCTGCCAGCTCCTGCCTTCCCTTCATCTTGCTGTGGCCATTTCTCTTCTCTTATCTGTAATTTCCTCTCTTGTTACAGCTGTCTCCCCTCTGGGCTGGCGTGGCACTGAGGCCAGGGGTTTTGTATTCACTTGGTGGTACGGCTCCATCGGCCCTTCCCTGAAGTGGTGGGTTTGGGTGGTGGTCGCGAACAGGTCAATAATGATGGTGGTGGGGAGAAGAAAGCTGGAGCCAGACCTTCCACATATTGGTTGTTCTAAAGCAGAGCTTGGACCATGGTGCCTTCCCCAGCTTGGGAAACTCCTATGGTTGCCCTGGACCCACAGACAAAGGATGTGATTTTCAGCTGGGGAGTAAAGTCCTTCGCAAACTTACCCCCATCTGCATTCCCAGCCTCATCACTCAGAACCGCAAACTTTACCCTCCAGACACACCACACTGGCTACTTACTATTCCCTTCCATACCCTAGGCCTGTGATCACCCAGGGCAGGGGGCTCACCTAGCAGGCAAAGGAGGGCATTTTGATGAGACCAGGAGAAGGGGAAGACACATGTCTTCCGCCCCCAACCCTGGGGCCCCTATGGGTGGAGCTCCAGGAGTTTGCCTGGGAGGCGCCTTCATGAAGGCCATCAGGGGCCATCAGGAACCTTCATGAATCTCTTTGTTCTGGTCAGTGGCCCCAGAAGGTGGATGATAGGTGACCAGAAAGCTTATGGGTTTTGTCTGGCATTGGGAGGGCAGGACCCTGGAAGAACTGAATGACCATTTTCTGAGCCTGACCACGCATCACACACCCTCATCAAAGGGTTACTCATCCCCTTTCATCAGAAAAGGAAGCCGAGGCTAAAAGTGCAAGGTTATTTGCCAAAAGTCCCACAGCTGGTGGGTGACTCTTGGGATTCAATCCCAGATCTTTCTGACTCTGAGGTCAGTGCTCTTTCCTCATCCCTATTCCCTAGGCTTCCAATCCTTAAGCCTAATGCCATCCCTATCCCAAGCATTTTCTCATCCCTGCTTGATGCCCAGACTCCAAGATGGCCCCCATTGATCCTCTTGGAATTAGACTTTGTGTAGACCCTCCCATGTCGGATCAGGGCTAGACCATGACCGTTAGAATGCAGTGGGAGTGATGGCACATGACTTCCCAGACTAGGTCATGATGGCGTCGTACCTTCAGTCTCTTGCATGGCTCTCTCTGGGTGAAGCAGTCCCGTGTTAGGCAGCCTGGCTGAGAGCCCAGGTGAGAGCAACCAGCTAGCCTGCCTTGTGAGAGGGCCTTCTTAGAAACGGGGCCCAGCCCAGTCCAGCCTCCAGATGACTGCAGCCTTGTGAGAGGCCCTGAGCCAGAATCACCCAACCAGGCTGCCCCTGAGCACCATACACCATGAGAGACGATTAATGATTAGTGTTGCTTTAAGTCACTAAGTCTTGGAGTGATTTGTTACACTACAGTAGATAGCAAATATGTCTGTCCTCAGAGCAAAGGGCCCCCAAGCTGAGGGCTGGACAGTCCTCAGTTTCTTCCAGGGTTTCTTTCCTGGGGTGGACACGAAGCCAGGGACCCTCTGCCCAGGAATCCCTTTGTCCAGACTCTTTCCTCATCTTAAAGAGAGACAGGGACTCATCTCCCCATGAGGTTTCAGAAGAATACCCCAGCCACTGCTCCGGCTTTGGTGTGAGGCAGGATGAAGGTGAAGTCGCCCCTCAGACCTTATCAGAAAATGTCTCTTTCCCTCCCTAATGAAGACAAATCCCAGCATCTGAGGAGGACACCAAATGGATACAAATGAAACAGCCGTGTTATCAGATGGATGTGTCTTCCCAAGATCTAGAGCTGATGGCACGTGGATTCCCGCCCCTGCTGACACACAGCCTGCGGTCCCTGGAGGGTCTGGCAGAGCCCTGAGGGGCACCGCCCTTATGAGAACTCTGGGACCATCTGAAAGAGGATGTATGCTCTCTGCCTTAGCTTCTGCTCTTTCTAGCTGGAACCCTAAGGGAGGTCTTGGGGGCACTGTGTCACCCAGCATGACATTAGACTCTAAGGTGCAGAAGGGGCTGGCTCTTGGGCCCACCCTCAAGAGCATGTTTTAGGTTTCCACAGACTGCCAGGCCAACAAGGCCCCCGGTCACTGACTTGACTCCCTCTCCTGCAGAGGGCAGAAGAAGAAGACTTATTTTAGGTTGGTATGTTACGTTCTTATTTGCAAGGCTGCCTTAGAAAGAAACCATCGGACTGGTTTATTACCTCCTGATTGGTTTATTCCCTTCTTTGTCCCTCTGCCTTTAGGTATCGAAGTGTGTCTATCACGTGAGGGGGTGGGAGCAGGGAGAGCTGGATTCCTAGAGACACTACCTCAGCTGGCAAGGGGGCAAAGGCTGTTTCTGGTTCCCAGACTTTTCAGAGTAAGGAGCTGGAAACTCCAGGAGATAAATGGTTACAACCAGCCTCAGAGCCTCCATCTCCTTTTGCCTCAAAGGAGAGCAAAAGCATTGGAAAGCTTGTCCCACTGCCCTTTCCTACCTGTCTGAGTCTACCAAGGATCTCCGTGGACCCAGGCAGCCTTCCTTGCCCCGGTGCCCTCCTGCGCTAGTTCCCCTGGCTCCATGCTCAGCACCTGTCTCCTTATTTACCCGTCCCGGCTTCTCTGCTTTCCCTGCTGCACCAGAAACATGTAGTTTATCTTCATTCAGGCCTGTCCCTGCGGCTCTCTCTGGATCATGCTTGCCTCGCTAGCCCTTTGCCCTTCTCAAGAAACACACCATGGCTGGCAGAAGTTCCTTCTATGATAACATTTTCCATCACAGCCCCAGAGTCTGCAAAACATGCGGGTCCTTACCAACTCTCCTAGGAGAGACATTGGGAGCTGCCCGTCCTGTTTTCCAAGGTGTCTAGGGAAGGGTCCTCATCTCCTGCCACCATTGTGGGTCATTTATGCAAAGCTCTGCCCAATGGCAGGAGGCTGGCGGGGACGAGTGTACAGTCCGGCATTGTGGGTTGAGCATGGCTCAGGCAGCAGGGCAAATCCTGCCTTGGTCACTTCTAACTTTATGTAAGTGCATCTCTATTTCATTTCCTGGAGTGCAAGTTTTATCTACCACACAGAGAAGTGAGGCAAGGCGTGGGAACAGCCAGCCAATAGTGGTTTTGTGACAAAGGGTAGCAGTGGTGACAGTGACGATGAGGTTGTCGCTTAGCTGCTGGGGGCCCTGCCTGCACTGAGAAGCAGAGGGTCTGAGAAGCCAGGAATTTGGCACAGAAAGAAGCTCACCTGAGTCGGTCAGGAACAATCAGTAGCACCTTAGCTCTGGATGGAGTTTTAGTCTCTCAGAGCAAACATCATCCCAAGACCTCTAGTTCCAATCCCTCATTTACCAGCAGACAGAATTGAGACCCACAGAGGGCAGTGACCTGCCCGATGTCACCCTGTGACCAGTGGAACCCATGTCCTGACATTCCATTACCACTTAGCCTCAGGCTGAAGCGGGCCATTCCCAGGCAGACAAACCAAGGACCCCTCCTCGGGGACTCCGTCAGTAGGAATGGGATGAGGGAGGCCACCTGACCCAGACTGCCTCCCCAGACTGTGTTCCGGAGGTCACCCCCAGGCCCAGAGGCCATTACTCAAAGATGGGGTCATGTAGGAAGAAACCATCAGCATCTGGTGAATGTCTCCCAGAGGAAAGTCACTGCCAACCTTTTTGCCTCCTTCCTACCTGAGGTAGTGCTGTGCGCAGTTTCCCCAGGAGCCTAGCCCTGTGATGTAAAATCCTCCCCTCTATCCTATAGATGGAGGGGAGAGGAGGTGATGGGATTGGCCAGGGTGTGGGTGAGTGGAGGAGGGGTCGGAGAAGTGACCTGGGAGGGGAAGGGATGTGCTTCCACTAAGCTGCTCCGGGGCGCGGAACCCAGAGAGTCTGAGACGCCATTCCTCAGGCCCCGGGAAGGGGTGTCCCTTCCCCTAAACCACTGCCTGCTTTTCCTCCTGCTTGATGGGCCAGCACCCAGCACCTTTGACTCAAAGGCTCTGAAGCTCCCAGGAAGGAGGTGGGAAGGGACTCCCAGCTGGATGTGGGAACTAGACAGAAACAGAGGGGGCAGAGGGAAGGAGGGAGGAGAGAAGCTGGGGCTGGGGAGAGGTCTTGTCAGCCTCTGGCTCTGGCCCAGGGCAGGGAAAGACAGGTGGTTCAGAGGCCCAAAGCTGGAGCACTTCCCAAGAAGCCTAGTGGTGGTCCGGTTCCTGAGGAGAATGTTCCCCAGGCCCCGTCACCAACCTGCTCAGCTCTTGGGGTGTGCAGGACAACCCATGCCCTACTTTGCAGACAAGGAGACTGAAGTCCAAGCTGGTTAAATGGCTTGCCCAAGGTCACCTAGATATTCATGTCTTTTCCATGTATTACTACTATTCCCCTCCCATTTCATAAACCGTTTGAGGAGGTTTATAATGAAACGTATGTTTGCAGTAAATCTCTCTGAGTTTATTCCTTCCACAGATATTTGGTGTTTTCTATGTACCTGACATTATTCTAGACTGAAAAGTAGACAAAGAAAGACAGAATCCCTGCTCCCATGGAGCTTACTCTCTGGCATATCGTTATCTTGTGATAAGTGCTCTGAAGGAAATGAGAGAAGTGACAGTAAGGGGAGGGAGGGAGCATTGATTTTAGATAGGATGGTCAGAAAGGTGGCATTTAAGCAGGTGTAAAGGCCTAAGGCAAACTTGAGTTTGGAGTATTCACGGAGAGAAGGCGCCAGAGGCCTCCACGGTGAGGAGTTGCAAGCTAATAGGGTGGAAGCCACTACGGCATGGTGGAGACGGGATGATCCCATGGACATTTTAGAAGAGGCTTCCTGCCGCCTTGAGGAGAACGGACTGGCCAGAGGCAGGACAGGAAGCGGCTTCTGCAGTGATGCGGATGAGAGGTGCTGGTGACTGGACCAGAGATGGCCGTGGAGGTGGAGAGGAAATCAGAAGAGGTGTCAGAGAGAGCGGGGTAAGCAGAGTGCTCAGCCTGAGGTCTGACAGTGCTGTTCTACCGCACGTGACCCAGAGCCCTAGCTGCCTGGCATGGAGTGGTGAGGTTTGGGAGAGAAACAAGATGGCAGACTTGGGGGCTGGATGCCTACAGAGAAAGGGCTGGAGAGAGGATGAGAGGAGAACTCTGACAACTGCAGCCGAGGTGTGGGGACCAAGGTTAGGCATGAAATCCTGCTAGAGAGAAGCCATTAGATGGAACCAACCAGCTTGGGGCACCCTGTGGGTGCTCCTTCAGAGATCAGGGCTTTGACTCTCCTGTTGATGAAGAAAAATAACTCAATTTTGCATTACAGGAAGGACTAAAGAAGCACGGTATAAAGCAAGGAAGACATACAGACATCACCTCCACACCCACACCTGTGACAGACATCACTAATCAATGGTGCCAGCCTTCTGCTGAACTCAGACTCAGCTTCATTGTCTTTCTCAACACAGCCGTCCAAGCAGCTACTCCCGATCAACCTGTGAGGTACAGGCTTCACAACCTCCTCCTCATTCCCAGTGCAGAGGAATGAGCACCGAGTTTGGAGTCCAGGACACTTGGGGCTTAGTTTTGCCTTCATCTGTAGACAATGTATTTAGCCTCTTGGAGTCTCACTTTCCCATCTGTGAAAGTGAATTATTATTCCTATGTCACGTATTTGCTGTGAGGACTAAGTGAGGTAATGAATGAAAGAACTTAGCCTAGTGCCTGCTACAGGTAGGCATCAACAAATGCTTTTTAAAAATAGCCCCCTTTGCCTGACCCACGCTTCTACTCCCAAATGTGCGTACGGGCACACACACACACTTACACACACATGCACACACTCACACACAAGTTGTAAGAGGATAGAAAAATTTATCCTAACAGCTGGCGCTGGAATTGATGTTAGGGAGGGAGCCCTCTTTTGTTCAGGAAATTACCTTGATAAGTCACTAAGGATATGGATTAACAGAAGTCAAGGAAACAAAAATGTCGCCGAACGGCTCTGCATTAAAATTGAGATGAAATTCATGAGCAGCGGGAAGCAGAAGAGCCCAGCGGGATGGTGTGGGCGCTACACAGCATCTCGGCGGAGTGGGCAACGCAATTTTAAAGAAAAAGTATGTCAAATATCCAACATGAAGCTGTTTGCACTTCTGAGATATAAAACCTCTCTGTCTTAAAAAGAGCCCACACCACATGATTCCATTTATATAAAACTCTAGGAAACGCAATCCAATCCATAGTGACAGGAAGCAGATGAGTGGTTGGCCAGCGTGGAGGGAGAAGGAACCTTTGGGGGAGGGGGCGAACGTGTTCAGTATCTTCACTGTGGTGATGTTTAAAATTTTACCACATTGAACACTTTAAATACATGCAGTTTAAAAAGTCATTTATATCAATTTGATCCAAATTTGTTGTTTTCTTATGCTTTTTTTTTTTTTTTTTTTTTTTTGCGGTACGCGGGCCTCTCACTGTTGTGGCCTCTCCCGTTGCGGAGCACAGGCTCCGGACGCGCAGGCTCAGCGGCCATGGCTCACGGGCCCAGCCGCTCCGCGGCATGTGGTGTCTTCCCGGACCGAGCACGAACCCGTGTCCCCTGCATCGGCAGGCGGACTCTCAACCACTGCGCCACCAGGGAAGCCCTTCTTATGCTTGTAGATGTGCCAACTTTCCCCACCTTTCAACAGGTAATGACCCCCTCCCCCAAACATTTTTTTCTGTCTCCCCACACCTCAGTCAAGTCTGACACAGGTGTGAAGGCCTTGTGTGAGTGGTCTGGGGGTAGAATTTGAAGGAGGGAATTGAATCCCACAACTAAAGTGAGACTGCCGAACTGGGATGGTCAGGAGACTATCCATAAACTGAGTGAGTTCAGCAGAAGCACGAGCTCATAGCCAAGGTGCTCACGAGAATCAAGCTCATTCCCCTCCCTGGAAATTCTTAGAAGTCTTGGGAGAGAGCACGGAATTTCCATGTGTGATGGGGGCTCAGGCCAGTGTCATAAATCTTAAGGTGCGGGGAGGTCCCAGTTGGCACTTGTGTTCCTTGCACAGACAGAAGCCCAGACGGGCACCCAAAGAGCGCCCCCTTCCAGCCACACTTCCTTACATTGCACCTCTTGGGGCCCTGAGCTACACTGGAGGAAGAGGAGCTAGCTCCTCGCTGAATTGCATTTCTCTGTAAAGACACTTATCCAACATGGGAAAGATCAGAGCAAAGAAGAGAGGTTGGCCCCTCAGCAAACCCAGCAGTGCCGAGCCTCCTCTGTTCTTCCCCTGGGATCTTCCGGAGAGTCCATCCTAATCAGCCTCATAACACTCACTCCAGCAGCATCCCCTGAGCCGGCACAATGGCCATCCGAACACGAGGTCAATTTGCTACCGGGGACACTGCCCTTTAGATCCCTCAGCTCTGCAAGGTGCCCCGCTCCAGAGAGACAAGAGCTTCTCCAGCCCTCTTCCCCTCCCTCCCCCCGCCACACCTCCCCACCCCATCCTGGAGCATCACAGCAGAAACCGAATCAGCCGCTCCTTCCGAGGGGATAATCAAAGTGCAGCGTCTCTGGAGAGGACCTGGCTCTGTGGAGCAAGTCTTTAATTTCAAGCTGACTAGACTGGGAGCGTGTGCCGTGGGCTCTCTGATAGGCAAGACGAATGGATGGCCAAGGAGTCAAGCTGGCGAGCCGGAGCAGGTGGAGGGTGGAAGGAGCAAGATGGGGGGGGGGGGGGCAGGAAGCTTCCCATGTGGGCAAAAGGGGGCTCCCTGCTCTGGAGATCTGTTTGCTCTCTGCAAACCCCAGCTGCTGGCATCTCCCCCGACAGCCCAGAGGGATGTCTACAGCTTCAGATGCAGCCCCTGCCCATCCCCCCACCAGACAAGGAGCCAGAAGAAACCCTGAGGGGCAAGCCTCCTGCCTAGGGTCACAAAGCACCCCGAGGGTGGGCGGAGACTGGATCCTAAATACAGACCTGGGTGGAGTTTCATTCCCCCTCCCCCCCCACCCCGCCCCCCGGGCTCCTGAACCCAAATGGCAGGGCTGCTCTGGGAACAAGGCCTCACTGACATCAAGAAACTGAGACTTTACAGAAAACTTTCATGTGCTTGGAAGCAGGTGTCACTGGGACTCTTGTCATCATTCTGTCATCAAGAGGAGATATGCCCATAGAGGTTAGGAATCCTGCTCAAGGTCAAAACGCAAGTCAGTGATGAAACCAAGAATATCGTATAGCAGGTCTGGTGCTCACGAATGATACATCTCAAGACCTTGGTGAGGACTCCATTTCTCAAAAAAAACCCATAGAACTCATTGGATAACACCAGTGCCACAGTGGGCTGCAGCAACTGGGCAGACAGCGAGGCCCTGGCCAGCTCAGCGACTCTGTGGGTCAAATCCAGGCCTCAACAGAAGGACAGATTATTTCCCAGCTGGGCCTTCAAAGAGCTGAAATCACAAACAGCACCCCGGCAAACCACAGCCTTCTTCACAGCTCTCTAGGCTCCTGGCCCATTGCTCCAGCCATTGGCTGCTGCCACGTTGTGTCGGGTTGGGGACCAGGAGGGTATTTATGGGCAGACAAATAAGACCAGGATGGGGAGGCAGCTGCCAGGAGAACAGCTCCAACCTGAGCCCAGAAATGTGCTGCCTTCTTCCTTTCCTGTTGCCTCACCTGCCAATACTGGACCTGAGCATTGTACACCAGAAACCAAGAACCTGGACACTGGCTTCTTTGGGGAACTCCCCTTCTCCAGGTTCATGGGTACTCTGCACTCCTATCCCATGTTGCTTGAGCTTCCTTGGCCTTCTATGATCTAACGGTGCCTGGCCTGGTGTCTGGCCCTTAGTAGCTGCTCAGGGTTTGCTGAATAAATGAAGTTTTGATATGTGTGTGAATCAGGCTGCCTACAGCCTGCCCCTCTTGAAGCCTAGTTCTGCCCTTGGCTCTGTGGGGCAAATACTGTCTATAACAAGGCATGGGCCCCAGCCAACGGGTGGGAATCTAGTAGGGTGCTATGGGCTGAATTGTGTCCCCCCCCAAATCCATATGTTGAAGCTCTAACCCACAATATGATAGTATTAGGTGGTGGGGAGCTTTGGGAGGTGATTAGGTTTAGATAAGGTCGTGAGGGTGGGGCCTTCACAATGGGATTAGTGCCCTTATAAGAAGAGAGCATCTCTCTCTCTCTCTCCCTCTCTCTCTCTCTCTGCCATGTAAGGACACAGAAAGAAGGTGTCAGTCTGCAAACCAGCAAGAGGTTCTCACCAAGAACTAAATCAGCCAGTACCTAGGTCTTGGACTTCCTGCCTCCAGAACTGTTAGAAACTAATGTCTGTTGTTTAAGCCACCCAGTCTATAGCACTTTGTTATAGCAGTCTCAGCAGACAAAGACATTGGGGAAATGAGATCCCTCCCCACAAATTCCTCCTGACACAGTCCAGAGCCATATCAACAGGGCCTTAATCTTGACTGTGAGCAGAACCATGACTGCTGAGGTAAAAATGTGTGGAGCTGGGAGCCCAGAATCTGGGTTCTAGACCCAATCCTTCTGTTTATCAGCTCCATGACCTCAGGCAAGGGATGGAATCAGAGTATGTCAGGGATGACATCCACAAGACCTCAGTTTCCCCATCTGTGAAGTGGAGGGAGATGGGAGCCCACCCACCCCGCCTCTTTCTCAGGGATCCTGTGAGTGGGGCTCCTGGGGGATGATGGGAATGAACATGTCTGGAAAGCACGGCAGGAACCCTGTGGGAGTGTGCCAGAAGGTGGGGTTGGGTTGGCATCAACAGCAGAGCTGGAGGGGCTCCTCACTGCAACGGTAGAGCTGACCCCGACAGTGCCCAGGGTCTGCCACCCCCACCTGCCCACAGTCCTTGGTACTAAGAATCCACTCATTGTCTGAGCATGGCTGGGCCTGTCCACTTGCTCTCTCAGACAGCTCTGGGGAGCCTGTCTTGTCTCCTGGCTCCACTGGAAACCTCTGCAGGGCAGGTGCGGGTCCATCTTCTTTCCCCTCACAAGCTGAGCATGTAAGGACTTGATCAACCCCTGCTCTCTGACGTGACCCAGCCGTGCCCCATTTGGGGAGGTGGCTGACCTTTGCTGTAGGAAAGCCTTGAAGATGGCCCCAGGGCATTGGCCCTCCTCCCAGGGGCAGTAAAAGCAATCGAAGAGGGCCTGATGTGGATCCTCAGTTTCCTTGCCGAGGCTGCCGCCCTTTGCTGTCACCTGAGCCATCGGGCCAGCGGTATACTCCCTCGCCCACCCGCACTGCACTGCAGGACACTCCACCCTGAGTCCTGGCTGAGCAGAAGAAGTGATGATTTCAACACTTAGTGACGTGCAGCCGCTGAGGGCTGTGCAGGATCCCCTCTGGCCCGCCGCCAAAGGAACCCAGCTGCCCTTTTTCCTGTGCCCATGCGCCGCAGTGCCCCGGGAATGGAGGTAGGGTGTGAGCTGGCCCCGCTCCTGCTTCTTGCCTCCTTCCCCTGTCTTTAATATTCATGAGGACTCCTAGCAGGGGAGCTAAAACTGTTCCGCTCCTAAATCTAGCTGCTTTATGGAAGCCTAATTAAATTCTTTGGTGGAAGGGGAAAAAAAGTGACCTTCAAAACTGCCAAAGCTATTCGGAGTGGCTCATCCCAGAAACCTTTCCCCTTCCCTCCCCTCTCTCTGCGTTGGCCTTTCTTCTGGTGAAGAAACTCTCCCCCTCCCCCCCAGGCTAAGGGTCCAGGGGATGCTCCAGGGGTGGGTGCCCGATGGCATGACTGCTTCCAGTCCAAGAAACACAGTGATGGCATCTCTTCTAGCGACCCGATGACCTCGGGCCTTGCTGGAAACTGTGATCTCAGCCAGCAGGTGGGGTTGAGGGAGGAGAAATGGCAACCGGGAGGGGCTGGTCATGGTAGAGAGAGTGACAGGCCCCTTCCGCACTCTTTTGCAGCAAGTTACTCCTGGAATTTCAGGCTTCCTCTTTCCCTGGGCCGCCTCGTCCATGCTACCTGGCAAGGCCCAGACAGGCATGGGGAGAGAGGCCAGCCCTTTGCAAACTTGTACCTGGGAGTTTGGGATTGTAGCTCACGTCCCTATTAGCTTCTCCCATTCATTAGGGACAAGCAATCACTTCCCCAGAGGCCAATGGAAGAAGCTGTCCCTTTTTCAGGGCCTCTGAATAGAGGAAGTAAAAGCGTCTGAATGCACCACACTCTTCCCTGTGACCAGAAAAGTGGTCCCTCTTCCTGAGAAAGCGGAAGAGATGTGAGCAGGGCAGGATGAGGTTGTGAACTCCTGAGCCCCACACCCACAGTGCCAGGATTCGCCTTTGAGGATGGTGTAGACACAGGTGGGGCTCAGCGGGACCCTCCTGTAGGAGAAGTAAGAGTCTGGCCAGAATCCCTCAGGCAGGGGGCGGGAAGAGACCTAGAGGCCTAGATCTACACAGCAAACGAGCATCAGGGCTGGCTCTCAGAGGCCCTCAATTAACTTAAGTTGGGTGAACGTGAAGGCACATGCAAGCCTGGTAGGTGAGGACAGAGGTGGAATCTGAGGTTTCTCTTCTACCTTGGGAGGAAGTCATTTTTATCTGGTCCGAAGTCGCCTTCTGATCGGTCTCCAGCAAGTCATTCTCAGACAATATCTCAAGCCAAAGTGCGACGATTGGCAGCTAGTAAGCCTGGGTGACAACCTGGCTCGCCATGAGCCTGTTCATTCCTGGGATGCGTACTCTTCAAAATCGGTTTGAGGCTGTCAGAATAGACCTTGCTTGGTGGGCAAATTCTCAGGGGTCACCACACCCATCCTAGCCCATGCCCAAGAAAGCCTCCCCGCTGCAGGGTCCAGCTTCCCGCAAGAACCTTTCCCAGGCCCGGCCTGCACACAGCCCAGGCAGCCTCTCCCGGGCCCTGACCCTCGAGCTGGCCAAACCGCTCATTCAACCTCGGAGCCCCTCGCAGCCTGAGCTCGTACCAAACCCCCTAATGATGCAACTCTTAACTCCCCACCTCGGAAAGTCAATGTCTGTGCTCCGAATGCCTTTGGGAGCTCCCTGTGTGCCCTCAGAGATTCAAAGGCTTCGTGGAAAGTGACCGAATGTGAGGTGGAATGAATGAAAGTGAAGGAATCAATGAGGAAATTCACTCACTCAACAAACATTCATTAAGTACTGTAGGCCAGACAGTGTGCTGGGTGATGAAGAAATGTAGGGCGTTAAAACAGACTCGCCCACCACTCGCCACTCGCCCAGGAACGCTCAGCCGGAGAAACAAATGAGTGAGTAAAGGAACGGGTCAGTGAACGGACGAAGATGAGAAACTGAGCAGGTGAGTGTGTAGGCGCCCGGACAGTGCACTGACTTACAGGCCTTGGAGGACCCCAGCCGTGTTCCTGGTCGGAGGCGTCCTCACTCGTCTGTACCCCCTCAGGCCCCTCTTCCTCTCCTGGCTCCCTCGGAGCTGTGTCTCCCCAAGGTGAGCATTCAGACTGCCTCCTCCACCCTCTCCCGCACCACTGAGTCTATCTTGGTGTTTCTGCAGCATGCGACACGCCCCCCCTCTGGTCACAGCTGCTGCTTTCCCATTCTGTCTTCCGAGGCCTTAAATCAAATGGGAGTGAGCAGGGCTGCCCCCATCACTGCCACGTTCTTGGGCTGAAACCCGGCCAGCTCAGGCCTGCTCACAGGGAAGAGCTCAGGTGCCAAGGAGCCCCTGCCGATGGCCAAATAAGGGCACCTGAGTTGGTTGCCAACCCTGCTGGCCTGGTGCAGCTGTCCCTCATGCCAGGGCCTGGGGAGGGGTCCCTGAAGCAGAAAGAGGCAGGCCCTGTGCCCCCCAGTCAGGTGGGGACAAAGGAACTGTCAGGCTCCAGGGGGGTCCTTAGAATACCCTTGGAGATGGGCTAGCAATTACAGAATGTTAAAGCATGTTACTCTGAAGAATAAAAATAAATAATACTTCTGGTGTGTGAATTAAGGCAAAAATGGTACATACTTTTCAAGATACATTTAATACTGGAATAAAACCTCTGAGTTTCACAGACCTAGGCTTGTCTTAATACTGCTACCACAGCCTTGTTTGATGTCTCAAGACAGTTATTGCTAGGACTTGAGGTTTGGCCCTCTACCCTCCCAGTAATGTGGTGTGCGTGTGTGTGAGTGTGTGTTGATGTTTGTGTGTCCATGTGTGTGTTTGGGTGGGAGACGGGGTGCAGAGCTAGCGTTCCAGATTTTATGCAAATGTTTCAAATATGACATGTAGCTTTGAGCCATGTGCAAAGATGTGCTTTGACCTAGGATCCCTTAGACAAGTCAGTGTCTGAGCCTCTGTTGCCATGAATGGGTATCATAATATAGCAGATGCTCTGGGGGCGGGGGTCATGCAGACCCCGTCTTCAGGAACAAGGCCTTCAGTCCTCCAGCTGCCTGAGCACTGCCTACAGGTGGCTCACAGCTGAGTCCCTCCCCAAGAATACCCTTGGCAAAAGGGAGCTGCCCTCCCCAAGGTTAGGGACCTTCCTCAGAGGCAGCCCCCAACCAAAGACTCATCCGTATGGGGTACAGAGGCTTGACCCCCTTGCCTCCACGTGAGGTAACTTTGAAAGACCATCTCAGTCTCAGTGCTGGGCTTGGCGAAGGTCTTATTGTAACTACACATGCTCACCTTGTCCCTCTGCCCAGTCCCACTTCCTTCGCTCCCTTATGGGTGATATTCTCTTACAGGCCCCCCAGAAAGCCTCCTGAGCACAAATCCCTGTCTCGGAGTCTGTCCTGGGGAACGCGACCTAGAAGAATAGCCAAGGTGTGGCCAGTTAAACGCGATGAGGTGAGCATACGGCTTAGTGCAATGCCTGACCTATGGTGAGGACTCCCTTACTGATAGCTGTTCTGGTCCTCCATGGAGGGCACTGTCTCCCAGCCTTGGCTGGGATATCATGGCTGATATCAAAATCAGCCGTGAGGCTTAGAAAAAACAGAGCCAGATGCTTAGGCCACTTCCCCACAGATTTTGATTCAGTAGGGCTGAAACCGGCCCCAGATTTCTGTATTTTCAGAAGTTCCACAAGTGTTTCTGATGGACAGCCAGGGCGGAGAAGCACTGACCTGGGTCATCTTTCTCTACCACCATCACCTCTTTAATTTACAGGCAAGAACCATAGACCCATGTAGGGCAAAGTGACCTGTCCAAGGGCAAGCAGGTACTTAGCTGCCCAGATAGAGCTCAACTCATTAATCCCGAGTCACTCGGGGTCATTGTCCGGCGGGGGCATGGAGGGGGGACAGTCTGTAAAAGGCCCTTGATTCCAACTGTCTCCCAGAATCACAAGGTAATCACATTTATTAAGCAGATCCCAGAACGTCTGGCCTGACTGGCAATACAAAGGCAGTATAGGATCAAGCACCCTGAGCACCCAGAGGAGGGAGTCCTCATTGTGGTTTGATTATCAGGGAGGTCTTCAAGGAGGAGGTGGGCCCCGAACCAAACTTTACAGAATGGTGTGGCTCTGCATAGGGAGTAGGCAGGAAGGATGCTAGCTCCCAGAACCGGTCATCTCATTCTGAGGTCAGTCAGTTTCTAAGGAAACCGAAGCTGATCTGTATTCTCATCATCCTTCCAGCAAGACTGAGGGATTTCAGGGGCACTCACATTCATGGACCAGCAAGCAATGATTGCCCAGTTTTTAGAAAAATGTATTTTGTTCCAAAGATTAAAACTTAGGTGAGGGTTTGTTTAAAATCTGGTTGATCCACACTTCAGTAGCCCCACTTCCCTCTAAGTGATTAAGTCCCAGAAGCCATGGAGCTATGTAGTATAGCAGAGACAGACTTGAGCCTGAGTTCACACTTATAAGCTGTGTGATCTTGGCCAAGTTACTTAACTTCTCTGAGCCTCTACTTTTTCAACTTTAAAATGGGGACAATAATATTTGCCCTCCTCCCTCTCTCTCTCAGTTATTAGGAGGATCAAATGGTATCATGATTACAAGAACCCTTCTGTACATGGCAAAGCACACTACAAGCGTCAGCTGCTACCATTTTCCACATCTCTCTCTTTAAATTCAGGATGCAAAGCCCAGGGAGGTTTCCACCATTGCCCAGCACCCTACAGTGAGCCATATCGGAAAGAGGCAAGACCAAAGTTCCCCAAATCCGACCCTAATGCTTTTTCCAATGCAGCAGCATATCTTTTCCTCAAATCTCTCTTCTCTCTCTAATTTCTCAGGCAATACAGGGAATTGTGCATTCTCACCTTGCCCTAAATTTGTAGTCTTTGACGCCTCCTAATCTTTTGATCCCCTCTGCAGCACCCTGCCAGCCTGCGTCCTTCCTGCCTGCATATCACCATCTCGAGGCTCCCCTGTCTATACTCTCTTCACTTTGGACATCCTAAACTCAGTCTGGGACCAGTGCCCCCTCCCCACCAGATGATTATAACCGCCCTCTCTGTGGGCTCTCCCTCCTCCCATTTATAACACTGGTAGAATGTTACCTGCTCATTAATTCAGAGTGAGGCACTTCGCTGGGCACTTGGGATACAGAGTCTAAAAGCAACCTGGAAAAGAGCCTTAAGGGCTCATCACCGGTCATTGCCAGGCAAGACAGAGGGGCCCGGCCTCTCGTGGAGGCTGGGCTGGAGCGCTGGACTCCAGGTTCCCAACTTCTGCTTGCTCCTCTACCCCAATTTCTTTGCCTGATCAAATCAATCTTCTTCTGCAGAAACCTCCAGCTCCTCTGTGCCAGCCTCCAGGTCTCCAGTGCCAAGCCCTTGGGGGCCTCTCTGCCCCCTACCCCCCCCATCCCTTTCTCCACGGAGTCCCCTCCAAGTCCAACAAGCCCAGCTTAGACTCTGGGTTCTACGAGACGGGTCACGTCCACCACCCTGGGTTGCGGTGCCAGCCAAACTAATCAATGGCAGAGCAGTAGATTAAGGGGCCCGGCCGGAAGCCATCCATCACTGTCGTTTACACGGGCCTGTCAGCCTGCAAATGGAAAAGGAGATGATGTGAAACAACCCATCTGCAGGTTTTTAACGCTCTTTACAAATTGCTGTGGTGAATAACTTGTTGCCTGTATTTATCCCTTTTCAAATTGTCTCTTAGCTACAGTCATCCGTCTTCATCCTACACCCCGATGGCGTGTGCACTGCCAGTTGGGCAACCTCATTATTTCCCTGACTCCCCTGCCTAGAGGAGGAAGGGAGTGAAGGAAGGGAGGGAGAGAGAGGAAGAGGGAGAGGGAGGTGGGGTGGGAGGGTGCTGGTAGAGGAGGGGCTGGGCCGGCGGAAACAGCTTGAGCAAGGACCTAGTCAGCTGGGATCCTTTCTCCCAAAGGTCCTCACTTCCCGAGCCCCTGGTGGGAGAACCTGCCCTCTTCCAGGAAGTTTGACAGCAGGGACTGCCCTCTAAAGAGAAGGCTCAGTACCTCCCACCGGCCCCGCCCCTGGTTGCCAGACCAATGGTCAGAATTTACAAGCCACGGTCATAGACTGTGGTCACTCACCATCCCCACCCTCAAGCAGAGTCCATCTGCCCATCCAACTGTAAAACTTTATCACGGAAAAGTCGTTTTAATATTTCTCCATCCTCATCCCACACGTCAAGACTTGAAACTTCTGTCTCTCCACTGAGACCATCCCTATGCTTTGGTTCACCCTGCCCTAATTCTGGCTGGCATTCCTTCTTCCCCAGCTCAGCACGGTAGCCTCCTAACTGGTTGGTCTCCCCTCCAGCCCACCCCTCTCACTCTCAAGAGAAAACTGAAACTCTTTCAGGGGCCATATTCCTTCTTAACTCCGTCAGTATTTTTCAGTTATCCGTGTGTCCCCTGCATTAGAATCGCCCGGCCACTCCACCCTGGACCACTGATGCCGGGGTGGGGGGGGTGGTGGGGGGGGAGAGGGCTGCATTTTAAACAAGTGTTCCAGCTGGTTAGCATGCACTGCAGAGGAGGGGGACCACGGCCCTAGATATTCCACTTGACATCTGAGGTACAGAGAGGTGCAATAATTTGCCGGTGATGGCACAGCTAGTCAGCAGCTGAGCTGGAAGTAGCAATCCAGTGCCCTTCCTGAAATCCTTATATGAACAGTAGCTCTTGGTGTGTCCATCTGTCTGACTTGAACATAAGTTTCTTGAGGGCAAAGACAATGTCCTATGCACCTCTGTATCCCCTCTTCCTCCTCCAGGCTCTGCACGGGACCTGGTGTATTTCTGGTAAGACAGAGAAGTTAAGAGCAGTGTAGAACAGCCCAAGACCCACATCCAGGTCTTGCTCCAGGGAAGGAAGCCGATGCCGGGCTCAGAGCTTTGCTCTTCTTGTTGATGTACTGCAGACCAAACCAAAATCCACCTTGCTGTCAAGTGTGGCGTTTCTGACACTGCTTCCAAAATTTCTGCCCTGTCTTCCACAGCAGACCTTCAAATATTGAAAGCAGCTCTCAGGACCCACTTAGATGCTCTCTCTTCCAGGTTGAAGGTCCCCAGCTCCCTCAACCACTGCTCACGTGGCCTGGTATGTAGACCCCAGGGCATCGCAGTCCCCCTCGTCCGAGTGCCATCCATTTGTCAATGTCCTTGCTCACCTGCGATGAAATGCAATGCTCCGGATGTGGTCTGGACACTGCCAAGCACAGAGGGACACACCATTATCTCCCCTCTTCTGGGCTCTGGGCTTCGATGAAGACAGTCCAAGATTGCATTAGCTCCCTGGTAGCTTCACCCACCGCTGGCTCACACTGTACTATGTCTGCTAATCCATCTAACTTGATTACTATCTAATCCACAATTCTCCGTCTTGTCCCCGAGTGTTACATCAAAGTCTTTACAGAACGCCTTGCTCAAATCAAGATAGGTGATATCCATAGCACACCGTGTGTCTACCAGCCTAGGTCACCTATCAGCCCAAAAGAAGGAGGTCATTGCAGCTGGACCTGTGCTTGGTGAACCCAAGAAGATTCCTAGTGATCTCTCCTCTTCTTTCCTATGGGCTCATGAACCATCCATTCAATCATCTCTGCTCAGGGCCCTCTATAGAGCTTTCCTCACCCAAGGTGCTTGCTCAGTGTCTGGACTGACCAACTGCAAGGGGCCGCCTGATGGATTACACCTGTTGTGAGGTTTATGGTGGCAAGCAGGGGCTGCCAGGGGGAAGCGCAGGGAGGGGAGCAGATCCTACCACAAACTCAGGAATGCCCATGGAGGTTGTAAATAGCTTGAGAGAGGGATTTTGAGTCTCTGGGTTGGGAAGTGTATTAACAATGCCTGATGTATTTCACTCTCCCTGCACGGTGTCTGAGTCAAAGAAAATACGAAAAAAAAAATCTTTGGAATCCCAATTCTGCCAAACCATTTCCTTTCTCCTATAATTAGGTACTCCAGATTTTTAGTATCATTTTTTGTGTGTGTTTTGTTTCTTCTGATTTCCACAGGCTATTTTTAGACCAATCATGACTCACTTTTTGAAAGGTGTTTAAAAAAAGTCCTTTTCCCCAGCAATCAAATGTTCCCGTCCTCTGGGTGACACACGTTTAGGTAAGTCATAGCTGGGTGACAGACAAGGGGGCCTGGGACAGCACGTGGGAGGAAGGCCCCTGCTATAAGGGTGGGGAGCGATGAGAGGAGACATCACACGCAGCGACCTTCAGCCCCTGGCCAGCCCCACTAACTAACCCTTACTCCTTCCTCCAACAGGGAGATGGACGCAGGTTTTCAGAGAGACAGTGCTGGTGGTAGGAGGCACAGCCAGCTCCAGAAAGGCAGGAAATGACTATGAGCCATCTGCAGTGGGAGGGGCTGCTGGGCAAAGTAGTGAGCTCCCCATCTCCAGAAGTATTCAAACCGAGCTGGATAACAACCTTAGTGTTCAAGGCCCCTTCTGATGCTGACTCTGTGACATCTGCCAGGGAGGCTGCTGGAAAAATTCCAGCTCCGAAAGGGAAACCAAATTCCAGCTCCTAGGGCTTATCCAACACCAGGGCTCCAGGAAGGATGAGACACTTGCCGCTCTGCCTGTACTTGTCCCCCACACAGTGACAATGTAAGGAGGATGGGGGTTCACCTCCTGCGTTCGTCCTTCCTAGAGTGATCCATCTGAGAGGCAAATGCTTGAACGTTCCTGGCCCCCGCCTCACCCCGTTGCTGCCTAGTTAACATACCTACTCTCCCCGCCTCCCAAAAGGGCTTTGAATGCAATTTACTAGCTGATCATGGATTCATTTTCTGCTTCCCTTAAGCACTCAGAAGCTTTTTAGAGACTCTTGTAGGCCCAGTTCCTTCTCTCTGAAGTTTACAATCTGAGATTGACCTGCTGAAGCTAACACATAGGTATGGAACACACTGCCACACAGCAGTGACACAAACCTGGAGCAATTCAACGGCCCTGAGTGTGACAAGAGTGTGTGTGTGTGTGCATGTACACACATGTACTTGTGTGTATGTGTATACAGGAGGGGGGAAGTTACCACATTTACTTTGGGTCATCTCTAAACTACACAAGTCCTTACTTTGGCCACCAAGAGTCTGCCATATTCCCTCCACTCCGCCCCTAAGACACTTAAAACTCAACCCCCATGGAGGGCAATGTTACAGATGAGAGGAGCCAGAGAAAGTTTGGGAACCGCTGGTAGAACTTTACAGTTTGCAAATCCTTCCCCATCCATTATTCTGAGATTGTCCACCCAGTCACCAAATATTTACCCAGCACCTACCGTGCTCCAGGTGCTGTGCCAGGCACTGAGAGAGCAGGAGTGACCAAAACCAGATACAGTGCCTAGAGTCCCATGAAGCTCACAGCCTAGAGGACATAGACATTAGCAAACCATCAGAAAAGGGTGTACTTACGGCTCACTCTACTAAGTGCGAGAACAGAAAATTGTACGGTGCTGTGGAGCTCATAACACGGAGCTGATCTAATCCAGGCTCAAGGAGGGGAAGGAGGGGACATATGGACTAGGAGCTGAAGGATGAGGGACAGGTAGCCAGTGAGGGGTGGGAAGGTGGGAGGACAAGAGGGTGCCTGGCACGTTGGACTGAAAGATACAACAACCCGTGAAGGGCATGCCTGTTCACTCAGGAAACATGGAATGCCTACACACATGCCACATGCTGTGGGGTGCTGGAGACGTGTGGTGACCAGGCAGACGCAGCCCTGTTCCTCAATCTAGGCGGGAGGCAGGCATCTTTATTTTTTCGATGCAATTTTTGTATTGAACTATAGTTGATTTACAATGTCATGTTAGTTTCAGGTGTACAGCAAAGTGATTGGTTTATACACACACACGTATTCTTTTTCAGATTCTTTTCCATTATAGATTATTACAAGATATTGAATACAGTTCCCTGTGCCACACAGCAGGTCCTTGTTGTTTATATATTTTATATATAGTAGTATGTACCTGTTAATCCCAATCCCTAATTTAACCCTCCCTCCCCTTTTTCCCTTTGGTAACCATAAGTTTATTTTCTATGTCTGTGAGTCTATTTCTGTTTTAAATAAGTTCATTTGTATCATTTTTTTAGATTCCACATAGAAATGATAACATATGCTCTTTATCTTTCTCTGTCTGGCTTACTTCACTTAGTATGATCATCTCCAGGTCCATCCATGTTGCTGCCAATGGCATTATTTCATTCTTTTTTACGGCTGAGTAGTATTCCATTGTGTGTATGCACCACGTCTTCTTTATCCATTCATCTATGGATGGACACTTAGGCTGCTTCCGTGTCTTGGCTACTGTAAATAGGGCTGCTGTGAACATTGGGGTGCGTGTATCTTTTCGAATTAGAGCTTTCGTCTTTTCTGGATATATGCCCAGGAGTGGGATTGCTGGATCATAGGGTAACTCTGTTTTCAGTTTTTTAAGGAACCTCCATACTTTTCTCCATAGTATCGAGGCAGACATCCTTAAATTTCACAAATAGTTACGTCACGAAAGGGGGGAAGTGCTAGCAAGGAAAATGCCAGTGTGTGAGGCAAGTTTCCTCACCGGCAAAATTGGAACAGGACGTGCTTCAGAGTGAGAATTAATCAGCTTTGATGGCTGGTTGAGTGGCGGAGACTGGGGAGGCTGAGAGAAGTGCGGGATGCCTGCCTCGGTCGCCTGGTGGATGATGATGCCCAGGTCGTTAACCGAGACAGGGACATGAGGCCGGAACACTTTTTTTTTTTTTTTTTTTTTTTTGCTGTACGCGGGCCTCTCACTGTTGTGGCCTCTCCCGTTGCGGAGCACAGGCTCCGGACGCGCAGGCTCAGCGGCCATGGCTCACGGGACCAGCCGCTCCCCGGCACGTGGGATCTTCCCGGACCGGGGCACGAACCCGTGTCCCCTACATCGGCAGGCAGACTCTCAACCACTGCGCCACCAGGGAAGCCCCGGAACACTTTTGAGTACATTCCGTGAGTATGATTTGGGGCGTGTTCAGCTCATCCCAGGTCCCCAGGTCTGTGTACTCCCGTGACATGACGAAGAGGAGTCTAGGGAAGGCTTCTAAGAAGAGGTACTAATTAAGCTTGTTCTTGAAAGGAAGATGGGGTGGAGGGTGAAGGAGGCGCTTAATAGAGGAGAATTCCAGGACGCCCCCTGGGGCCAAGGCCTGGAGGCTCGTCTGGGGACCTGAAGGGAGCTGTGCGTGGCTGGAGCAGGTTGGTGCACACAGGTGGGAGGGAAGGATGGAGAGCCGGGTAGAGGGCAGGATGCTGAGGAGTGTGGACTTCGTCCTAAAGAGGAGTCATTGAAAAGTGTTGAGAAAGAAAATGACACTGTCAGATTTATGCTCTGAAAAAAAATAAATCATTGAGTCTGCAGAGTGGAGGGTGGCTTGGTGACAGCAAGGGACGAGGGACAGGAGCAGCTGGGGGATGGGCCCAGGAGCATTTAGGGGCTCAAAAGCACAGGATGAGGGGACTCTTTGGGTGTGGAAAGGTGAGCCAGGAAGGGAGGAAGTGGAGGTGAACCCCAAATTGATTCCCTGGTCAGCCAATTGGATGCTGAACTTGAAGGTTTTGTGAAAAACACTTCTAAAGATGTCCAGAGGCAGTCAGACAAACGATCAGGACCAGCAGCACAGCAGGAATGTAGGTGCGGGGTGAGGCACATCCAGGTTTCAGGGTGAAGACAGAGGCTGAGGTCTTCCTGCTGCTTCCCCCTCTGCCTCTCGGGCTCCGGGCTCCATGTGGCCACTTGTCCTATTGCTTAGGGCAAACCCCACAGGCATTCCTGAATCTTCTTCTCCTTCACCTTCACTTTCTCCCCACCTCCCAGCCGTCAGTTCCACCTGTGGGCCCTCCCTCTGTCCAAGGCAGGTGGGCCCAAGTGTCCTCTTCTCTCCGCCTGCTCCGAGCCCCTGTCATCTTTCTCCTGGAGGGATGTGACAGCCCCTACGGAATGCCTGCTTCCCACTCTCACCGGCTCCCGGCCTCCCCCAGCCTACTCCCTCCCAGCCGCGATGAGACCAGGTCACTGCCGAGCACAACACCCTCCAGCGGCTCCTCTGCACCTTCAGAACCAAATGCTGCGTCCTCAGCCAGCTCAGAGCTCTGCGCGAGCTGGTCCCGGGCTGCCCACCTCCTGCCCCCCTTGCCCTGCAGCTCTTTACTGCTCCCTCCGCTCCTCGGGCTGCTGACCTTGCTCCCCACTGAGAGCCTTGGGCTTTGCAGAATCTGCTGTCTCCTGGCCCTTCTTGTCATGTGGGTCTCCGCTAGAGCATCACTCCGTGGAGAGACCTCCCTGAGCGCAGCCACCCAGCACTATCCCTATCAGAGGTTTCCTTGTTTATCAATTTGCTTATTATACTTCCCACACCCAGCCCACACGCACAAACCTGCTAGCTGAAAGCTCTCCAAGAGCTGGGTCTGTTCACCGTCACACACCGGGGCCTGGAAGAGTGCTTGCTCTAACCCGTGACCCGCAGATGCCTGTTGGATGAATGCACAAATAAACGAGGGAACAAACTGGCATGAAGGTGATGCCTGATGCTGCGAGAAGATAAATCCCCTAGAGAGAGAGAGAAAGTACAGTCAGGAAGAGATGGTCTAGCTGCAGAAGAAGAGAGAGAATCAAGAGACACATTTATGGAACAAGTCAAAGAGAGTTTTTCAACGGAGAGACTCCAGAGGCACCTTGTAATGACCCAAAGGCTTCCACCGGCTTTAACGAGAGGGGGTTACTTAGGCCTCGGGGGAGCAGTGGAGGGCTGCTGATGTGGTTGACTGGGATGGAGGGGTGGGTGGGGCATATCTTGGTGGAGCAGGTGGGTGAGGGCATCCAGGCAAAGGGGAATTTTCTCTTGAAGACTGGCTTCTGGCCTGAGCAGAGAGAATAGAGGAGAAAGACGAGCATCTGAGATTACACAGTAAGGAACTGGAACCGGACTCTTCAGAGGTTTACAGAAGAGTCAAACTGATATGTATTCCACATGTACTTAAAGGCAAGGTCAAGGGCTGCACAGGGGAAGAGCTAAGAAGAGGGTTTAGATGTCATGACCTGACCTCTCCCCTAGGTCCTAAGTAGTTTACTCTGGCCCCAAAGGTGCACTCCTCACCGACATAGCAAAGCCAGAGGCCAGCAATAATTGGGCATCCACTCCAAGAGGTGATGGAGGGATCGATCAGCTGTTGCTGCTTGAACACGCCCCCCCCTTTTTTTTTTGGCTGTGTTGGGTCTTCGTTGCTGCATACGGGCTTTCTTTAGTTGCAGCGAGCCGGGGCTACTCTCTTTGTTGTGGTGCGCGGGCTTCTCATTGCAGTGGCTTCTCTTGTTGTGGAGCATGGGCTCTAGGCACGCAGGCTTCAGTAGTTGTGGCACATGGGCTCGGTAGTTGTGTCTCGTGGGCTCTAGAGCGCAGGTTCAGTAGTTGTGGCTCACGGGCTTAGTTGCTCCGCGACATGTGGGATCTTCCCGGACCAGGGCTCAAACCCATGTCCCCTACACTGGCAGGAGGATTCTTAACCACTGCGCCACCAGGGAAGTCCCAACATGCCCTTTTGAGGTCTCACCCTACAGCCCAAGCAGATTATCAGCATGTTCCCCCAGCCCACCCACTTCCATGCCCCAGGAGCAGCACAGGTCAGTACAGCTCCCTCTAGGTCGTTTTGCATTTCCAGTGTCATGATATTTCAGCACCAACTTAGATGGACACCCCAGGCAGCTGCCCAGTCTTAATTCAGCTGCAAACCAGGGCCTGGCTCTGAGCCAGTTTCTTTATTCTGGCCTCAGCGTCTAGTGGACAAAAAGGAGCTTACATCCTGCTGTGATTGGTGTGAAGCTGGTGTGGGGCGGGGAGAGAGATGTGGGTTTCTCATGTCTCACGCGGTAGTTAAGGATCAGCTTTGTACCCAGTCCCACAGCCCCGCACGAACCTGCTCCACTGAAATTTACAATGGTGGGGAATACGGTAGATTAAGGGTCAAGGGATGCAGGTGTCAATCTTGGTTCTATCCCCAGCTAGCTGTGATATTAAATAGGTCACTTATTCCCTGTTGGTCAATAAAACAAAGGAGGGGTGCAGGGCGGGGGCTAGAATTTACCTCCCGGTTCCTTCCAGTCCATCTTTCTCAGAGACACCCTGAATATCTGACTCTGATCAATCTTTATATCCCTGGAGTTCAACAATCAGCTCTCAAAGAATGTGTGATCAGTGGGTGAATGCACAACGCTCCCTTGGGGAGGCTGGAGCAATTTGGTCATTTGAGTTGGGAGATGGGAACGGACTAAAAGAGGGGCGAAGGACACCACTTATGAAAGATTCTCACGTGAAAAGACAACAAGAGTTTCAGCAAGGGCATCAAACACCTTCTGAGAAAGGCACAAGAGGAAAGGGAAGAAAACCGCTGGTCTCTTCCAGGAAGAAATGGTGGTCTAGGGGAAGAGAGAGAACTCCCCTCCACCTCCGCCAGGAAACGAAAAGCATACACAGGGAGACATGTCAGCTACAGGGTTGAAGGGCTGAGGGGGGTGGTGTGGAAGGTGCAGGCAGCCTCGGAGCCAGGCACAGCTAATCCCAAACAGTTTCAACGAGACATCCACGTATAGCAGGTTTTGAGGAAATTGGGGATTATGAATTGGCCCAGAGGCAGCAGAGGCTTAGCCAGGCTCGGGACAGGGAAGGATATGTAGTGGCCAAAAACACATCACAGAGAGTGGATGCTGGCAGTCCCACTGAGGGCAGTTTGCCTCCAGAATCTTCTCCTAAGAAAGATGCTGCCGTCCTGTCGTTTGTTCATTTAAAACCGGGCGGGCCAGAGCCCAAAGCATGATCCATGGGGAACAGCCCTGGGAGAGAAATGTATTTAAATGCATCTGGGGTGACCGGACGGGACGTGTGATGAACTCTGCAGGTCTCTGATCTCAGGGCAGACAGCCCTCCGATGAGGGCCTCCTCCAGGGGCCTAATGAGAAATTACCTGCTGCAACGCTGTTTCCTGGTTCATCAGCTTCTTTTCATGCATTTTACCCCTTGCCCTGCTCACCCTGAGCCCCAGTGAGGTAGGAGACCCCGTTGAGAGCTCATGCTTCAAATATAAAGAGTCCCCACCCACCCCCAACCAGGACAATCAAACATTCGGTTCCCCATTTTAAATGTGGCCTGGGCTGAGCACTGGAAGATTGTTTCCTTTTATCCTCCCAAACCACATGGCTCCCCAGGCCTCTGGGAAATAAGATTCAGAGGCTGGAGGGCAGCGGTCCCTGCGCCAGAAAGCCAAACACCAGTGCTTAGAAGAGCCCATGATAGATGCGCAGTGCCCCCCTCATCAGAGTGAAAGGGAGTCTGACTGGGAATAATTCCTGTCATCTCAGGGCTGAGGGAGGCCAGACCGGCTAATAGAGGGGCCAGTCACCGAGCAGGTGAGCCACAGAGTCCAAAAGACACTCTGCTCTAGGTTCTGCTCCCGTAGGCCTGGGCCCCTCCCCTCACCGCCTACAGCATCTCCTCTTCCTGAACTTCCTTTGTGCTCTGAGCTCAGAAGAGGCAGCTGATGAATCTGGTTCCCCACACTGACCACAGCCAGGATCCTAGGTGATTCCCACAGCAGCCCACAGGTCCTCATGTTGGGCCCAGGACACAGAGCCCGGGGTTAGCACAGCGTGTATGCTCCTTCCCCAGGACGGTGTGGTGTGCAGACCTCCACCTGCTGTGAAGAAACAGCTCACCACCCTCTGGAAAAAAATCTGAAGAGGCTGCCAGATTCGGCAAAGAAAAATACAGAATGCCCAGTTCAATTTGAATTTCACATAAATGATGAATAATTGTTTCATGTATGTAGGTCCTGAATATTGCTGGGATAGTCTTGTACTAAACAATTATCTGTCACCTATCTGAAATTCACATTTAACCAAGCATCCTACATTTTGCCTGGCGGCCCTCTCCCTGGACCTTCTATGAGGGGAAGGTACCCTGAAAAGGAGGCTGGTCAAGGGGAAGGTCACTCCCCAGCAGCCAGGGCCCAACCCGCTGCTCCTAACCCTTCCGCAGGGGCTCAGAGAGGTCCGTTTAGGGGGTCCCTAAGCTCCCAGGAAACCCTGGGCATGGCCTCGGCTCCCCCCTACCCTGCCTGGAGCACCCACATGGCAGCCACCGCCGTGGTCACTAGCAGGGTTGCCCCCTGAGCCAGGCCTCGGCCATCTCCCCACCCCCACCCTGCCGCTCTGAGGTCAGGTTCCTGGTAAACTTTCCTCTGTCATTTAATTTGCAGTCACTCAGGTTGGGTCCAGATGGTTTTGGTGAGAAAGAACTTCCTGTCCCGTGGCCATTATTCCAGTCTAGAAATTCCCTTCAAACTAGGAGCAAGGAGAATGCTGGAGACCTGCCTTTCTCCTCGTCCCCAGATTGTGATCTATCGCCCGGCCCAGGGCCCGCAGGGCACGGAAGGAGGGCCCCCACCGCATCAGCCTGGCTGCAGATACCTGCTGCCCTTCGCTCCTGCCTGGGCTAACTGAGGCTGGCACGTGGCTAGGACCGCATAGGATTGCCTCTTTTCCCAACCATTAAGCAGGGCAGCCAACACCACGCACTGGCTCCCAGCTGGACAGCACAGCGTACGGACTGGCAGGGGACATGGGGGCAGGAAGCCACCGCCTCAACCCTGCTCGGATAGCAAAGGCCCTCAAGCTGCTGCGGGATGTGGCTGGCTGAGACCAAGGGCAAACTCCCCCGTAGAATGAGCTGTCAGGCTGCCTGGCCAGAGGCTCAGACTCAGGCTCTCTCCACCTCCACCCCTTTCTAGAAAAAGGCACACAGAGCAGCCCCAGGCTTCTGGGATACATCCCATTGCGCCTGGCCCTGGCCAGGGAACGGGGCGAGGTGGCCACGGCAGCAGCCCACCCAGGGGACACTTAGGGAGTCCTTACATGGGGTGAAGGAGCAAGGGTCACCCACCTTAGAATGATGCCCACCCTTTGCACCCCCCTAAGTCTTACACATCTTTCAGAATTCCACTTAAACATCACCTCCTCTGGGCAGCCCTCTCTGATGTTTCAAACTAGGTCAGACCTCCCTGTACTCCCTCCCATAGTACCCTGAGGTTCTCTTTCATATACTCATTGCACTAATTACTGTGGGAAGGGGTAGAATTCACATACAGCAACTCAGTAGGTAAGACAAGTGACTTTATTTCCCACAAATGGCTGCCTCTTGCCCGGGTTCTCCCTTCTTGGCCAGGGGGCTGGTCGTGGTAGGACACCAACTTGCCAGCAGATAGTAATTCAGTTTAAAACATTCTTTTTTGGATAGTCAATCAAGAATCAAAGTCCCGGGCTGCCCTAGTGGCGCAGTGGTTGAGAGTCCGCCTGCCGATGCAGGGGACACGGGTTCGTGCCCCGGTCCGGGAAGGGGCCCGTGAGCCATGGCCGCTGAGCCTGCGCGTCCGGAGCCTGTGCTCCGCAACGGGAGAGGCCACAACAGTGAGAGGCCCGCGTACCGCAAAAAAAAAAAAAAAAAAGAATCAAAGTCCCTTCTGGCGCCGTTTCTTTTGCCTCAAGGAGACTTCCTGCTCCATCTTCCTGTCTTGGATGGCCTGTGGGGATGCGGGTGGGGAGTAGCACACACACAGATACCCTCTGGGTTATTGCCAGCCTCGTGAGATATCCCCCAGGCCACTTGTCCCTGGTTCCAAGCTCGTGTCCTCCGGCCCCACTGGCTCTGACAACCCAATAGCAGCCCCAGATGAAGTCCAGTCACGTGGCAACCTCATTCTGACCTCAGGACTCTTCCCTCCACCAATTCTCTCAGTGTTTCTGCAATCCCTCCTCGGGAACATGTGGGAAACACCCCCTCCTTGTTGGATACAAGGCATGGCGGCCAGGAACACTAACTCAAACCTACCCCGGACACCTCCTTCTACCAAAGCTGCAGTTTCACCCTGTGTCACACCCCAGGGGCTCATCCTCTCCTCAGGCTATACTTGGAAAGCAGAGCACGAGCCCCAATATTCTGAGGATCCCCACACCTCCTGGGAGCACCTCTCTCTCACCCACCCTGCTCTGAATTTGATCCCAGGGAGGGTAACATGGAGAAATGAGGATGGTCGGCATGCACCCCAACCCCTCCTGCAGACCAGAGACCTTCCTCCTTCCCCCGCTTACTGTGGAGCAGGGAGGCCCTTTTCCTGTGTCTCTTCCCCACACCCTGTGTTAAACTCTGTGCTCAGACCTGCAAGCTTTGCTCTTACAGTGTAAAGAGTTAATTTATAAATGTAGAAAAAAGGCATTTTATCTCTACAAATGAGGCTGTCAAGACCACAGTTGCACTAAGGTCTTTAAAAAGCCAAGCAGTGGCCTCTTGTTCCAGAGTCATTTGCTTTCTTCTATGCTTTCTTGAGTATAAAAGAAAGGTGAGGGGTGACAGCTAACAGATCCAGGCTTTTAATAACATTAGGAGCACACTGCAAAGGTGAACCCCATCACTCATGTGCATCTTGGTGGAGAACAGGTGGTGAATCTCTGCAGCCGTTGATCCCCCAGGGCCCCCCCAGCTCTCCCTGGCCACCCACCCCACCCTACTTCATGCAGATTTTGATGAAGCCCCGGCAGAAAAGGAGGCTTTAAAGTTGACTAAAGTCAGAGGAGGCTTTATGGGTGGTTAGGATTAGGGTTCTAGGCAAAGGAGAGGCGTGGGTGTGCTCAGAGAACAGCCAGGGGCTGAGCCTGGCAGGCAGTGGTGTGCACAGAGGGAAGTGGTGAGAGGTGAGCCTGGGATGCCAAGCTGGGTGATTGGTACTTAGAGCTGAAGGCTGGCTTGGAGCTGATCAGTGGAGAGGGTGTGTTTGCCCAGCTGGGTGGGAAGGGCCCGACCATCCAGGATGTAGATTCTCTGTTCTTTTACGCCTTGCTCCTTCCTCATCCTTCCAGCCACATCCCTGCCCCCAAAGTCTGAGCTGAGTTTTGGGAGGGAACTCTGTCCAGAGCCCTGCCCAGCCCTGGCCTGTGGGTACATTATGCCAGAGTTTTCATGAGGCCTGTAGCTAGGAGAACAGAAAGGATCAAATTCAAACATATTACATTAATGAGTATATTTTCGACTATATGTAATAGACAGTTCAACTCAAAATCACTTAAACAATAAGGAATCTACTGGCTTGTGTAGTTGGGATGTCCAGAGGAAATGTTGGCTTCAGGATAAGTTTGATCCAGAGGTTTGTGATGTCCCGTAGGGCTCAGCTTCATTTCTTTGTGATCCTCTCCACTCTGCCCTCCTAATACATCAGCTCCATCCCCAGATTGAACTTCCTCCTGGTAATGAAATGGTTGCCAGCAGTTCTAGGGTCCCATGCTTCCTTCTTCATAACCAAGAGGAGATAAAAGGTTTTTCTTCCCCCCCCCCCTTTTAACAAAATTCCCAACTTTCTCTCTGACTGGACCAACTTCAATGACAAAGTAGCTCTCCAACCAATCACTGGGGCCAGAAGAATCCTAAGCATTGATTGGCTTGGTTCTCTTCCTCAACCAATCACTAGGGCTAGGGGACTAGGAATACTGTGATTGGCTTAGACCAGTGATGGGCCAGCCCAGGAGTTCAGTCCTACTCAATAACAGGCTGGTACGCCGTGAGAGGGAGTGAGAGGATGCTGGGGGAGCAGACAGTGCCGTCCAACACACCTACCTATTTTGCTTTTTTCATGAAAGGTTGGGTGAGACCAAGAAGAGATTAGAATTGGAAACTCCAAAGTAATTTGAGAGTCATCCACAGACTTAACTCACCGGTACTCCCAAGGTCACACAAAATTGCAAGCTGGCCAAAATGTATTCTTTCATCTTTCTTTCCTTTTCCTTTTTCTCTCTCTTCCCCTTCCATGTTTTTGTATCCTCTTCCTTGTCTAATTTCCTTTCCCTTTTCCAACTCTCTGCATCCACAGTACATCCTCAATACTGCCTCTCCCCACCTCCTGGCTCTTCTCTCTCAAGCCCATTCCTCCCTCCCTGCCCACATCTCCAGCCACACTCTCCTGATGCCTCTGAGTTCAATTTCCACCTCATCCAAACTGCTTTATTGGTTCCACAGAAAAACAAGGCTCGCCAGAACCACTATGGATGTGTACAGCGTGCGTTAGACTCAAAAAATATTTAAGGAAAATACTCTGGCCAACGGAGTCAGTAAACTCCAAATCACACACTCACTGAGAAGAGGAAGTCTGCCTTTAGCTAAGAGTGCTAGGAAGCTACTAGCACTAGCAGTAGCAAGAGCCTGAGGCTTCTTCACAGCGGACCCCCCACCGACAGTGCACCTCAGCCAGAGCACGAAATGAACCCTACGTACCCCAGCCCCCTTCTCCTGCAGCTGCACCCAACCCTGCCTGCACCTCCCGGCACTCCTCCAGGTCTGCCACTGCTCGTCCCAGCTGCACTGCAAGATACCAGTGTTTTCCACACCTGTCCCCAGTGCAATTCTAGGGGGGCTGATTAAGAAAGGGAGCGATGATGGGGAGAGAGGGAAAAGGATTAGGGGAACAGAGGCGTTCACATTGTGGTATTTTTAGACTCGAAGATTACATCTTTAATAATCATAATTTTTTCTTGAAAGCAAATGGGAATGTGTCCCTGCAGCTGAGAGGAAGGGAAACACAGAGGAGAGAGGGGAGAAAACCCAGAGGGCAATTAGCCCCACAGGACTGGAGTCAGGCTCAAGGCTTTGTTCTGGTGGATTCCAGGAAAGAGGAGGCCAGGTCACACTGGGAGCTTGGGGCTGTCTCCTGAGCCCTGGGCTGCTCTGGAGACTGACAGGAGAGCGCAGGACTGAAGGAATCAGCCTCTCCAGTGACTCTTTCATGGCCACCCTATCCTATGCGAGAGCTTTCCCTCCCCAGTGGCTTTTGGGTTGAAAAGCAGCTAATACTTGACCTCCCAGGCCCCTCAGGAGAAGGGCCTCTTCCTGCAGAAGGGGTTTCCCCTCATGGGCCCTCCACCCACTGAGAGTCCCCCAAACACACATCTCATGAACTTGATTCCCCCGCACCACGCCCCGTGAGAGAGCTGCCTCCACACACAGACAGCACCACCCCACCCTGGACAGTTCCCAAGGGAGCCAGGAGGAGTGAGTGAAGACGGGCACCAGACCAAAGGTCAAGACACTTGGGACAGAGTCCACTCTCTGTGTGAATTTGGACAATCGCTTCACTAAGGTAGATATCAGTTTCCCCAAATTACAACGAAGGGTTGGATAGGTCAAAAAAGTTTAGATCAGGATCCATGAGTCCCCTGAATTTGCACAGGGAATATGGTTTGTATGTGTACTTTTCTGGTAACGGGCTTCTCAAGGTGGTCTGTGACCTCCCCAACCGTTGAGAGCCATAGAGGGGGCCAGTGCCCAAGTTTGCATGTGCCTCAAGTGTTCCTGGCCTTCCCAAACCTCCAGGAGGGATAGCTGTTCAAAGAGCCCTGGTTTGTCCCCTGAAGGGGCACCTTGGCATGACCTCCCTAATGGCCACTACCACCACATCTGGCCTCCGTGGGGCTTCTGTGCCTCCTTCCTGAGCAACCCATGCCAACACACAAACCCCTGGATTTCCTTCTAGTAGAGTTTAGGCAGCCTCTTTTTATTGCGATAAATTTTACTGAGGAAGGAAGAAAAATGAATAAAATACAAATAACATTAAGTTGGTCAGATTCTCCAAAACCCTACAGATTCCATTCAGAGTACCAAAGAGCTTATTAACAGCTCAAATTACCTCCTCCTGAAATAATATGTATCTTTACAAATGAAACAAAACTGTCATAGGTACCAGTTTGGATGGTTTCCCATCAAATGGCCTTTCTTCCCAACCAGGCTCTAATCCCCATCATCATAGACTTCCAGGTGCCATCTTGCTTCTGTGCACCCAGACACTAATTTCCCTAAACATCTTGCCTCATTTGAGGACAAACGTCTCTTTTAAAACTAAGACTTGGGGAATTCCCTGGTGGTCCAGTGGTTAGGACTCCATGCTCACTGCCGAGGGCACAGGTTCAATCCCTGGTCGGGGAACTAAGATCCCACAAGCTACGTGGCAAAATAAACAGCCAATCACAGTGACTCAAGCCAAGTAGGTGCTCAATTAATCGGTGTTGAATAAATTTTAAAAAATGAATGAATAAGTTCATAAAGTAAATTAATGGAAACTTTACTTCCATTACTCCCCCAGTTCCCACTCCCCCTAAGCTGGGACCTCTGGCTCCATTCCCATCTAGGCCAAATAATTTGCAAAGCACTGGTTTCTGATCCCTCTGAGTCAGTGTATGACTGAGCCCTCCGGTGTCTGGCACAGATCAACCCACCTCTGGAGGCTTCTTGACTCTATAGGCTTATATCTTTGCTCAGTAATAGAAAATTCAGATGTTTCTTCTGCCCTGTTCTCCCTCTCCTCCTTCTCCTTTCCTTCTGAGACTCCAGTGAAACATATATCAGACCTCATTTTTTCCCTCCTTTTTTTCACCCTCTTTTCTATATTTTCCATTTTTCAGTGTTACACTGTAAATAGTTTCTTCTGACTTCAATTCCAATTCAGTAACCTTCACTTTAGCTGTATCTAATCTCTTACTAAACCCATCCATCAGGACTTCCCTGGTGGCGCAGTAGTTAAGAATCCTCCTGCTAATGCAGGGGACACGGGTTCAAGCCCCGGTCCGGGAAGATCCCACATGCCGTGGAGCAACTAAGCCCGTGCGCCACAACTACTGAGCCTGCATGCCACAACTACTGAAGCCTGCATGCCTAGAGTCCATGCTCCACAACAAAGAGAAGCCACCGCAATGAGAAGCCTGCGCACTGCAACGAAGAGTAGCCCCCACTCGCACAACTAGAGAAAGCCCGCACGCAACAACAAAGACTCAATGCAGCCAAAAATTAATTAATTAATTAAAATAAGTAAATAAACCCATCCATCAAGTTCTTAGTTTCGGGTATTGCATTTTTAGTTCTAGAATTCCTTTTTTAAAATGTTATGTATTTTATAGTTTCCAGTTCCCTGCTGAAATGTTCAAGCTGAATTTTTATTTCTTCGAACATAGTAAGTGCAGTCATTTTATAGTCTATGTCTAATAATTCCACTATCTGAAGTCTGTGAGACTGTTTCTGTTGACTGTTGTTTCTGCTGGTTCGTGCGCATAGTGTCTTATTTCCTTGCGTGTTGGTCATCTTTGAATGTGTGTTGGGTATTCACCTTGACCCAGCTACTAGGCTGCCAACCTTCTTAGAGAAATTTGAGGATGAAGGACATTAATTCAAGGGGCTGCTGTTCAAAGTCCAGTTAGGAAACTACTCAAAAAGGTCTGAAATTGGAACCCATTCCTACCAACATCTGCACCCCCCTTCAAATGTGCTGGGGCCAGGGAGAGTGGGGAATTGGTAAGGGAGGGGAGCCTTCCAGGAGATGTCTATCTCACTCCATCACGAACTCACCAAAGCTGGAGCCTACCTCAGGGTCCACCACCATTTCCTTAGCATCCATAGCCGGAGGAGCTTTCAGCTGAGCATGCCTGCAGCGAGGCAGGCATGAGAACAGACTTCAGAGGTTACAAACTTGCCACCTGACAGTTATTCCGTTTGTAAATGTATTTTGCTTGTCTATTCGCTTACCCTTTGAGATACTGCTCAGAACGGGGAATTTGGCAGATCAGAGGTTTTGCTCACTAGTACCAGGAGACAATTGGCTGGAGCCGAGGAGCAGCTGCCTTTAGGAAGCAAGTGCTCTTCAGGAACCGAAGTTGCCGTCACTCAGGCAACAAATATTTGCCCTTACTCTGGCCACGTCCCACTTCACTTAATTACTGCCTGGCCCTGTAGGAATTTAACTTTATAGTCCTTGACCTAGAGAAAGGATGGTGGGTAATTCTGACCCCGGGAGTTTCAAAGACTGGGAGAATTAGAGAGCACAGAGGTAGCAGAGGAATCAGCAAGGCAAGGGGGTCTCAGAGGCTCCCACTAACGCTGGGAGAACAGCCATAGTTCCGCCTGGCCCCGCCCCAGGTTCCTGGCCAGACCTCCCTGCCCAGGTCACGTGACTGTGTCAAATACAGCTTGCCCATTCCGTGCAGGGCCAACCAACAGTGGGTAATTATTTAACATCTCTAAGCCTGACTTTCCTTACCTGTAAAATAGGGATAGCGATAGTTCCTGCTGACTCATAAAATTGTTGTGAAATTAAATGATACAATGCATGAAAAGGGCCTAGTATAACATTCTGTCTATAACAAATGTTCACAGTATATTGGGCCGTCTGCCACTCTTGCCCTGCCTGCTCTCATGCTCCTTGTGGACAATTAGGACCGGAGATTCCAACAGTCAGACGAGCCCTCATCCTCTTTTATGTATCGATGATGAAACAGAGGTCCAGAGGGGTGAGGTTTCTCTAAATGCCAGTGTGTGAACCTCTACCCTTGGTCCAATGACACAAATCTGCCCAAGCCAACTTAGGCTCAAAGAAGGGACTGGTCACACCAGGAGTGGGGCTGGGAGGGAAGGCTTCTTGGAGGCAGTGGGCTTTAAGCAGGGATTAGAAGGAAAAGTGGAAAACACATGAGTAGAAAGAGGGGTTTTCTTATATATCCCCAAATACCCACATTTTGAAACACCGAAACTAAAAGTATTTTTATTGTCTTTGAGCCCCAAACTATAGCCCCCGTCCTGTCCTCACCCAACTACGTAATCCAACAAGTAGCCTCAAAACTAAGGGCCTAGGCTCCCACTCCTGCCCTCCCAACTGGACCTGGAAAAACATAAACACACGCGCGCACACACACACACACACACCACACACACACACACACACCACACACACACCACACCACACACACCACACACACACACACACAGCTGCCCTCCCAACTGGAAGTGGAAAAACATAAACACACACGCACACACACACCACACCACACACACACCACACACACACCACACACACCACACACACCACACACACACCACACCACACACACCACACACACACACACACACACACAGCTGCCCTCCCAACTGGAAGTGGTAAAACATAAACACACACGCACACACACACACACACACCACACCACACACCACACCACACCACACACACCACACCACACCACACCACACCACACACACACACACACACCACACACACACCACACACACACCACACCACACCACACACACCACACCACACCACACCACACCACACACACACACACACACCACACACACACCACAGCACACACACACCACACACAGACCACACACACACACGTGTTTATTTGTTTTCTTCTTTGTGGGGCCCTTACATCACCAGCTCATTGCTCCTCCCAACAGTTACACAATCAGATAGAGGTCCCTGTCAGAAACACATTTCCTCCACGGCAGTGATCTAAGTGATCTGACTTACCAAGGAAATGAAGAAGGCTCTGGCAGGAATTGGCATCTAGAACCAAACTCATCAAACTCCTGTGCTTTCCTTTGTTTTTTCTAATGAGTTTTAATCTGGGCCCCACACGCACCTCGGGGCCTTTCCCAGCTGTCACAGCTTCCTGAAACTCCTGCTCTCCCCACTTCCTGCTGCTAGCTGGCTCCTCACTGGGGCTTTCAGGACACCCCCAGTCAGCAGGCCCCCTCCACTCCCACCCCAGAGGGCCCTCCTTATCCTCTAGAGTTCTCCTTAGGCTGGTCTCCTCTTGCTCTCCACCACACACACCACCCGACACACCACACCATACACACACCACACCACACCACACATACCACATACCACACACACCGCACCACACCACAAACACCACACCACACATACCACGAACACGACACACACACACACCACACACACACCACACACACACACACCACACACACACACCAACCACAAACACCACACACACACCACACATACCACGACACACACACACACACCACACACACACCATACCACACCACACACACACACTCCACACCATACACACCACAAACACCACACACACACACCACACACACCACACTCGCACTATCGCAACTCAATGGATTCTTCCTCCTCTGCAGTCTTTTGCAATATGGCTTCCCTCCCCGGCACTCCCTGGAACAGCTCTGGCCAAAGCCATGGTCAGTTCCCAGCCTCATCTTATCTGAGCTCTCAGCAGCCTTTACCCAAGACCACCTTTCTTCTGAAGCAGCCTGTCCCTGGTCTTCCCTCAGCCACGCTGACCTGGTCCTCGCCTCTCTGAGGACTCCTTGGTCTCCTCCTTGACTTCCCTCCCTGACCTCAAAATGCCGGTATGGGAGGAGGTCCTCACATAAAAGCTCAGTTTCACTCCATCCTCACCCACACTGAGTATTATTTCTATTTTTAAAATCTTTGCTATGGGGCTTCCCTGGTGGCGCAGTGGTTGAGAATCTGCCTGCTAATGCAGGGGACACGGGTTCGGGCCCTGGTCTGGGAGGATCCCACATGCCGCGGAGCAACTGGGCCCATGAGCCACAACTACTGAGCCTGCGCGTCTGGAGCCTGTGCTCCGCAACAAGAGAGGCTGCGATAGTGCAAAGCCCACGCACCGCGATGAAGAGTGGCCCCTGCTTGCCACAACTAGAGAAAGCCCTCGTGCAGAAACAAAGACCCAACACAGCAAAAATAAATAAATAAAAATTTTTTAAAAATCTTTGCTAATCTAATGGCAAAAATAATGTTTCATTGTTTAAATTTCCATTTCTTTTCTGTCGGCTGATTTTATAGGGCCTTGCAGGCCATGGTAAAGACTTTGGATTTTATCGTAACCCCTAACAGAGGAGTGACAGAACCAGATTTTCCCTTGAAGAGAGGCCCTTCTGGCTGGCGTGAGGAGGCTGAGTCATAGGGAGGCCAAGAATGGAAGCGGGGAGGCCCCGCAGAGGCTCTTGCAGCTGCCTCAGGGGAACAGGATGGACACGGTGCAGGGGCTGAGCACAGACAACCTGCATTCGCTGGCAGCTTTGATACTGTAATGAGGGGAAGGAGGAATCCAGGAGGACCCTTGGGCTCTTGGCCTGAGCACCCGGAGGAACGACACTACCACCACTCCTATAGCATCCATTCACTAAGTGACAGGCCCTGTCCTAAAGGTTGTGCAAATTTTAACTCATCCAATTTCCTCAACTCTGCAAAGTCGGCCTTATTCTAATCCCTGCTCACAGCTGAGGACACGGAATCCCAGCAGGGAAGTGCTGGAGCCAGGGTTCCAACCCAGGCATTCTGGCCCCAGAATTCACATTCCCAACTGCCACACTCACAGACTCTATTGGGAGGAAAGTTTGAGCCATTTAGGAAATAGAGAAGATTGGCGGTCGGGAAAAGTCTCAGGATGGGAACCGGCAGGGGTGGAGCCCAGGCATCTTCATTCTTCGGCCCCCAGAGGACGCAACCACAGCCAGGCCGTGTATAGTGGCCGTACTGTTGAGGCAACGTGCAAGAGGTGAACGACGGGAGGGGAAAGAGCTGAGCTGGCTTAAGGGGTGTCTTCAAGGCCAGGAGGGTCTCAGGCCAAGCGGGGGAGCAGCCATGTGCCTGCCTGCTAACTTGGGTTTACACTCACTCTTCACTTAAGATGCCGCTTCCCGCCCCTCCCCCGACACTCACACACCCACCCCTTGCCTCTTCTAGAGAGATGTACCTTATTATTTCCAAATAAACTTTGTATTTTTTCAATTACAAAAGTATATGTTTATTGTAAGACATTTAGGAAACATTGAAATGTAGAAAAAAGTAAAAGTAAACTCACTCATAGGTCACCCAGAGAATCACCATGACCATTTTGGTGTTTATTTTAGATAAAAAGACAGACACTACTTTTTGTTAAACTGGCATCATAATGCAAATTCAGTTTTGCATCCTGATTTTTTTCACTTAAGATATAATGTAAAGCATTTTCCCATGTCATTAGATATGCTTCTAAAACAATAATTTTCATAACTGTATGGCAGCCCTTGTCTAGATGTACCATCACTTAACCAGCCCCCTCATAGTGAACATTTACGTTGTTTCCAGTTTTTTGTCTTTCTGACTAAAACCCCGATGAATGTATTGTACATAAATCTCTGGGTGTACCTGATCGTCTCCTTGGGATAAATCCTGATAGTGGCATTGCTGGTCTAAAGGCTTAAACCTTTGTAAGGTTTGGATGCACATCACCCATCCAAGGCCCTTGCCCAAGCACTGTCATCTCCCACATCACTGTTTCCATAGGCTCCTAACTGCCCTTTCTGCTTCCTCTGTTACCCACCCCAACCCACTGTCACAGCAGCTAGAGCCTCTTCATCAAACAGGGTTGTGTCACCCCTGCTGAAAACCCAACAGGGCTCCCCTTGCTCGTCACTCACTCACCCCTTCTCCAGCTGACTCCCCACCATGCTCCCCTCATCCACTGTGTCCTCCCCGGCCTCTTCTCAGTTCATCAAAGATCTCTCCCACCACAGGACCTTTGCACAAGCTGTTTCCTCTGCCAGGATCATTTCCCCTCTTCCTGCGGCTCGCTCCTTCCTACTATTCATGACTCAGCTCATAGCCACCTCTTTGGAAAAGACTTCATTGACCTCCCCCACCTCCTGCCTGGCTCAGTTTGTTTTCTTTAAGGCCCTTCACATTTTGTAAATATCTGATTGTATGTTCACTTGTGAATTTTCAGTTTCCACTACTAAATGGTATGCTTTGTGAGGGCAGGAACTTAATTTCGTTCACTACCACACACCTGAACAGAAAATAGGTCCTCTATAAATAACATGAAATTGTCTTCCAAAAAAGTGGTGCTCACCTGCACTTCCACCAGTCGTGCAACAATGCATGAAAGCGCAGTTTCAACACATCCTCACCAGCACTGGGTATTATGCTTTTAAAAGGAAACAAATCAAATCTTTGCTAATCTGATGGCAAAAGTAATATTTCATTGTTTAAATTTGATTACTAGTGAGGTTAACACTTTTTTATCAGTCTTTTGCGATCAATAATAAAAAGGCCCACTCAAATAAGCAGCTATTCCTGAGGTCTGACCTCCATCCTTCCTGCTCCTGCTAACATTTTACCTTCCTCTTATTGGGCCCCTGTGGGATGGGCAAGAAAGCACGTAAGTGCCCTCTCAGTCCTCTCACCTGAAGCCCTCTTCTGCCTCTTCTCTCAGCAGAAAGCAAAGCCCACGGGTCCCTCTCTCCCACACCCCAGCACAGAACAGCGGATTAAACGGTTCAATTCAAGAAGGAAGGCTGTGCTGCTGAGGTGCAATCATCTCCGACTAAAATCTCTTTTTCAGATACATAATGGTCTAATCAATATTAACAGAGAGGCTTATCTGTTTTCCTCATCTCCCATGTCCTTAAGAGTAGATAAAATGCTTGTAAAATAGGATACCATTCAGCACACACTGATTGCTTCCAAAACACATTTTCTCGAGATCTGTCATCAAGTGCAAGTGATTACTGAGCCTCTAGGCCCAGTGCCACCATTGACAAATTTGGAGAAGATTCTTTGATTATTTTGCCCAACGTGATTTAAGGGCTGCAGCTTCTCTCACTTCAAAATTTGTCCTTACCTGTCCGCCAAGGGGATCTTGGAAGGCGGATGAGTTTTAAACAAACGGAGGCTGAGAGACCACAGGGCTTTGGGGGAGGGGATGGGAGGAGCCATGAGTGGATTCCCCACCCCTATGCCATATTATCCCCTATTGGAGTCCAGCTCTGGAGGGAGGTGAAACAGGGAGGGTGAAGCAGGGTGGTCTGGGAGGTCTGCTGTGCCCTGCGCCCAGCATCCCAAGACAGGTTTCACTTCCAGTTTTGTCACTTACTGGCTGTCACCCAGACTCAGAACTTTCTAGCTTGTCTTGAACCTGAGAAGAGTCCAGTGCCTTCCAGACTTTAGTTCTCATCCTCATCTACTTCTCTGGGGTTCTGGACACAGATGCTCCCTTTGGGGATGCCTCAATTTTTGTAATGCTGCTACCCAGCGAGTGGTTCATACAGTGTGCATAAAAGATATCAGAAGAGCAAAATTGAAAATTAGAACCAACTTAAAAATCCACGAGTGACAAAACAAGCTGTACTTTGACAGTTTGTAACGTATGACATATACAACATGTAATCCAGAGCAATGGTTTCAAAAATTGTGGAGGGCTTCCCTGGTGGCTCAGTGGTTGAGAGTCCGCCTGCCGATGCAGGGGACACGGATTCGTGTCCCGGTCCGGGAAGATCCCACATGCCGCAGAGCGGCTGGGCCCGTGAGCCATGGCCGCTGATCCTGCGTGTCCGGAGCCCGTGCTCCGCAACGGGAGAGGCCACAACAGTGAGAGGCCCGTGTACCGCAAAAAAAAAAAAAAATTGTGGAGATGTCTGTACCAACACAAAAGGACATCCAAGACATGTTGCTGAGTGAAAAAAGCAAGTTGTAGAATGATTCGTACAAGGTGACACTATGGGATAGGGAGAAGAAAACAGAAACTGATACATGCATGTATGTAAATGTTTAGGGAAAAAAGTCCACAAGGATGTAATAAACTGATAGCAATGGTTACTTCCAAGGGGAGGGGGAAATGATTACGATGGGCAGGGAGGGTCAAAGGAGACTTTAGCATCATCTGTAATGTCTTGGAATTTTTTAAGGGGGGAAAGTATTTATGCATTTCTTCTCTAAGTAAAAATTATTAATAAAAATATCTGAGTTAATTGGATTTCCATATGGAAAAAAGTTCGTCTTGACCCCTAGCTCATGTCAGACACAAAAAATCAATCCCAAGTGGATCACAGATCCAACATGTCAAAGGTCTATTAATAAACCTTTTAGAAGAAAACTTAGGAGAATATCTTCAAGAGGTTGAGGTAGGCAATTTTTTTTAAAAACTGGACAGGGCTTCCCTGGTGGCGCAGTGGTTGAGAGTCCGCCTGCCGATGCAGGGGACACGGATTCGTGGCCTGGTCTGGGAAGATCCCACATGCCGCAGAGCGGCTGGGCCCGTGAGCCATGGCCGCTGAGCCTGCGCGTCCGGAGCCTGTGCTCCGCAACGGGAGAGGCCACAACAGTGAGAGGCCCGTGTACCGCAAAAAAAAAAAAAAAAAAAAAACAAACAAAAAAAAACTGGACAAAAAGTCATTCACTATAAAGGAGGAGAAAACCTATAAATTAGACTCCATTAAATCAAGACATCTTCAAAGGGAGGGGTTCTGCTCACAGTATAATGCTGACGGTTGGCTGGTAAAAGTGAAGAGAGAGACAGAGGTGGAAAATCATCCTTCTGTAACCATTAAAGTAAAGATTGGTTTAGACAAGAATCTTCAGTGGATGCTAAATCTAGGGGAAATTTTGATGAGAAACAGAATAGTTGCATGTTCTTAAAGTGTATTCCCCTAGGTTGCTCATTAGTTTCAAAGAAAAATATCATAACTATACAGTGGAGAAACCTGACACCACCTTGACCAAATGATCAAAATTAACGTCATTAATGAGGAACAGAGGGAAATTGTGTGGCTCCAGATGTGAGACTTGGAGAAGGACACAACGTCATTCATATACTATTCCAGCTGGCAGTGCTGTATTTCCTCTAATCATAAGAAAATAACAGACAAACAAAATGAGGGACATTCTATTTAAAAGGGAAGGGGAGAGGGACTGTATTCTTCCAAATGTCAATGTCATAAAAGACAAAGAAAGGCTATGGAAATGTTCCTGATTAAAGGGGACTAAAGAGACATGATGACAGAACAATACCTAATCCTCGATGAGATTATGTATTTGCTGGGGGGGTGGGGGATGCTATAAAGGGCATCAGTAGATCACCTGAAAAAAAATGGAATACAGATAGTAGAGTAGTATATCAATGTTAAATTGACTGAAGTTGATAGCCGTAGAGTGGTTATGTAAGGGATTATTCTGAAGAAATGTACACTTATACACTACTGGGGAGTAAAGATCATCATGTATATAACTTACTCTCACATGGTTCAGAAAAGCATCGTGCATGTGTACATGTGTATGCATGTGTGTATGTCTGGGAGGGGTTGTGGGAAGAGAGTGCAAATGATAAAGCAAATGAGGTAAAATGCTACCAAAAGTTGAATCCAAGTAAAAGCTATACTAGAACTCTTTGTTCTAATCTTGTTCTTGTAACTTTTCTGTAAATTTGAAAAAAAATTTTTTTAACTTTAAAAACAGAAAGTGAAACTGCAAGTCACAAAATGGAAGAAGTTATTTGCAATATAGATGTCCAAGAAAAAGTTATAACCGGAATATAAAAAGAATCCCTCCAGATAAATTAAAAGTAGGTAAATAGGTAAATCCACTAGAAAAATAGGTAAAAGACTTGAACAAGCACTTCACAAAAGATATTCAGGTGCGGGCTTCCCTGGTGGCGCAGTGGTTGAGAGTCCGCCTGCCAATGCAGGGGACGTGGGTTCGTGCCCCGATCCGGGAAGATCCCACATGCCGCGGAGCAACTGGGCCCGTGAGCCACAACTACTGAGCCTGCGCGTCTGGAGCTTGTGCTCTGCAACAAGAGAGGCCGCGATAGTGATAGGCCCGCGCACCGCGATGAAGAGTGGCCCCCACTCGCTGCAACTGGAGAAAGCCCTTGCACAGAAATGGAGACCAACACAGCCAAAAATAAATTAATAAATTTTAAAAAAAAAGGCATGTCTGGAGACTTGTTAATTTCAGATTCTAGAATCACTCGTGGTCCCTCTCAAAATTCCAAATCAATGGGTCAGGGTCAGGGTAAGTGGGAGGTGAGCAGGTACTAGAATCTGTCTTTTGAACAAGCTGTCAGGTAACGCCTCTTAGCTCTGGGGCTATACTTGGAGAAACACTGGTAACCCATTTCCATTTTAATAATAGCACGATCCATGTAGACAGAGTGACAGTACGGAGGGGTAAGAATAGTCTATAATAGTTACCTCTTCAAATTGTCCCTTTGCCCCACACACATTCAAGGGTATATAAGATCCCTTCTTTTTCCTTCCATTCTTTTTTCTCCAGCTCTAAGCACCTGGGTGAAGGGTGAGAGTGGCCTTTCTTATGCATAGGATAATCTTAACCTTCATTAGCACCAATAACGTGATCACCCAATCAAACTCCCAGCTTTGCCAACCCCACCACCACCCTATCCCTGAGGAGATGCTACCTAGCTGTGCATACCTCCTTTCCCAGGTCTGAGGAGGGAATCCTCTCAATTTGTAAACCCTTATTCCTGCCACCAGAATGGAAGCCATCAACTTACTTTAGAACCACAGGTAGTGAAAAACTTTGGAGAGGGGCGGAGCAGCGGGAGGGATTCCCCAGCGGCATGAGGAAACTTTGGGGACTGATGGCTATGTTGTAAAGAAGGAAAAAAATTTCTTCTATCCTTCTAGGTTCTGTGGCTGGTGCCTAAGAATTAAACTGACGTAAGACAGATTAACAGAAGAAAACTATACACATTTTAATTAACATTTTTACCTGTACAAAGGAATCTTCAAAAGGAAAATGAAGACCCAAAGGAGTCATTAGTCCCCAAAGCTTATATACCTTCTTAAACAAAGAATGATAAATTGTGGGGATGTGAAGAAAAAAAGGGGGCCTGAGCTGGGGCAGGAAATTACGGGATGGTGACTAGGAAATATATGGGGGAAACTAAGAGAAGATAAGGGTTATTTCAGTAACTTTGTACACATCCATTTTGGAATTGATTCCCAGTCTCTGGTGATAAGTTTTGTCTTCTCTTCTTGGTACATAGAGGGATCCTTTCGCATGGGAAATGTTATGATCTGCTTTCAGGAAGAAAACCAAGGTCAGAGAGCCCTTTCTGTATCTGCTATTTCTCAAGTGTCTTCAACTCAAAATAGTCAATATGCCAAAGCAGCATATTTAGGGGGGGCATGTTCTAAACCCTTTCAATGTTCAGTATCTTAATGGTGGTGATAGTTCAAAATTGTATACATATGTCAGAATTTATCCAGTTAAACATGTTAATTATTGTACAGTTTACCGTGTGTCAGTTATGCTCAATAAAACTGTAGAAGGAGAAGGAGAAGGAGAAGAAGAAGGAGAGGAGGCAGGAGAAGGAAAAGAAAAAGAAGAAGGGCAAGAAAAAGAAAGAAGAGGAGGAGAAAGAAAGGAATGCAGTAAATTTGCAGGATATAAAATCAATATACAAAAATCTATGGTGTTTCTATACACAAACAAGAAACTATTCAAAAGAGAAATGAAGAATACAATGCCATTTACAATTCAATCAAAATTTTAAAAAATACTTAGAAGTAAATTTAGCCAGATGAAAGAGCTGTACACTAAAAACTATAAGACAATGATGAAAGAAATTGAAGAAGGCACAAATAAATGGAAATATATTCTATGCTCATGGATTGGAAGAATTGATATTGTTAAAATGTTGCGGCCTCTCCCGTTGCGGAGCACAGGCTCCGGACGCACAGGCTCAGCGGCCATGGCTCACGGGCCCAGCCGCTCCGCGGCATGTGGGATCTTCCAGGACCGGGGTACGAACCCGTGTCCCCTGCATCGGCAGGCAGACTCTCAACCACTATGCCACCAGGGAAGCCCTCGCAGGAATTTTTAAAAAAACAATCTAAAATTTGTTTGAATCCATGGAAGACCCTGAATAGCCAAAGCTTTCTTGAGAAAGAACAAAGCTGGAGGAATCACACTTACTGATTTCAAACTATAACGCTATAGGAGTCAAAACAGTAGGGTACTGGCATAGAAACAGACACATAGATCAATGAGACATAACAGAGAGCTCACAAATAAACCCATGCATAAATGGTCAAGTAATTTACAACAAAGGAGCCAAGAATATACAATGGGTAAAGGAGAGTCTCTTCAATAACTGGTGTTGGGAAAACTGGACAGCCACGTGCAAAAGAGTGAAACTGGACTCCTATCTCACACCATGCACAAAAATCAACTCAAAATGAATTAAAGACTTAAATTTGGAGCCTGAAACCATAAAACTCATAGAAGAAATCATAGGGGATAAACCCCTTGACGTTTTGACAATGATTTTTTGGACTTGACCCCAAAACCAAAAGCAACAAAAGTGAAAATAAACAAGTGGAAAAAGCAAAAATAAACATCGCACTAAAAAGCTTCTTACAATAAAGGAAACTATCAACAAAACAAAAAGGCAACCAACAGAATGGTAGAAAATATTTGAAAATCATATATCTGATAAGAGATTAATATCCAAAATACATAAAGAACTCATACAACTCAAAAGCAAAAAAATCCAATTAAAAAATGGGCAGAGGAACTGAATAGAGATTCTTCCAAAGAAGACACACAAATGGCCCACAGGTATATGTGAAGGTGCTCAAAATCACTGATTATCGGGGAAATGCAAATCCAAATCACAGTAAGATATCACTTCACAGCTATCATCAAGAAGAGAAGAGGTAACAAAAGTTGTCAAAGATGTGGAGGAAAGGGAACCCTTTTACACCACTGGTGGGAATGTAAATTAGTGGGGTCACTACGGAAAACAGTATGGAGAATCCTTTAAAAAATTTTAAATAGAAATGAAAACAGGATATCTAAGAGATATTTGCACTCTCATGTTCAATGCAGTATCACTTACAGTAGCCAAGAGAGGGAAACAACCTAACGGTTCATCATCAGATGAATGGGTAAAGAAGATGTGGTATATATATATATATATATATATATATATATATATATATATATATGTAAATGTATAGTGGATTATCATTCAGCCACGGGAAAGAAGGAAGTCTTGACATTTTCGGCAACATGTATGGATCTTGAAGGCATTATGCTAAGTGAAATAAGCCAGACAGGGAAAGACAAATTCTGCATGGTATCACTTAAAGTTGGAATCTTTAAAAAAAAAAAGAAAAGAAAAGAAAAGAAAAAGAACTGAAAAAAGTCAAATTCATAGAAACAGAGAGTAGAAAAGCAGTTGCCAAAGGCTCGGGAGTGGGGGAAATAGGGAGAGGTTGGTAAAAGGGTATAAACTTTCAGCTATAAGATGAATATGGTCTAAGGATCTAGTGTATAACATGGTGACTATAGTTTATAACAAGGAGTGTATAATTGAAATTTGCTAAAAGAATAGAATTGAAATGTCTTCACACACAAAAAGAAGATAAATATGGAACATGATGGATGTGATAATTAAGTAGGAGGTGGGGATCTTTCACAATCTATACATATATCAAATCACCACTATGTACACTTTAAATATCTTGCAATTTTATTTGTCAATTATACCTCAGTAAAGCTGAGGGCAGAGGAGGGGAGAAAAGAAAGTACAGAAAGGGAAAGTGACTTGTCCAAGATCTGTCAGACAATTCTAACAGTAGTCTTGATCTCATATCTCCTGCCTCCCTGGCCAGAATTCACATCCTGGTTTTCCAGCCAAAGGGAAATCTTCAAGAAGCTTTTATTTTTAGTACGTAATTGGCTGTAGAGAAGGCTGAGCTCTGTCCCCAGAAAGCTATGGAGGCTTAGCATTAGTTTTTTGTTGTTTTGTTTGTTTTTTAAGGTTTTTTTTTTCTTTTTTTTACATTGAAGTATAGTTGATTTACAATGTTGAGTTAATTTCAGGTGTACAACAAAGTGGTTCAGTTATAAACACACACACACATATATATGTATGTATTCTTTTTCAGATTCTTTTCCATTATAGGTTATTACAAGGTATTGAATATAGTTTCCTGTTGGCACTACCCTTGGCTTGGCTTCTTCCCCACGACAGACTCACCAAGGGGCGGTTGTGATGAGGGAGTGTGTACTCACTGGCTCCCCACTCCCCAGTCCCTTCCTTCAGTGAGTGGGTACGGAGCACCTGTGTGCCAGGCACGGTGCTGGAGGCTGAGATGCAGGAAGGAAAGGACATCATCCGGTCTTCCAGGAGCTCTGAGTCCGGTGGGGTGCAGGGACCCCTAACAAGATCATATTGATGGAGTGACGAGACAAGTAGGTGTGCTCAGCCCAGACTGGCCACTGCTTCCGGGAGGAGGTGATGCCCTGCCTGGCTTTGCTTCCCCCTTGGGGGGTCCCACTTTCGCTTCTGCTGTCCCCTCCCCTGGCCACCCCACTCCCTGACCCAAGTGTTCCTCCAACACAAACCCGTTGCCTTTCTTCTCCTCAGTGCAACTGACACGGGTGCCTTTTCAACTTGGCTGGAAGTTGAGAACAAACAGAGAATGCTGGAAGGCTGGCTACCACAGACCAAATTTCTGATCCTGCCATGGCCAGCAGCCCAGTCCCCAGTGCTTCCTTGTCCCACAGCGCCTCATTCACTGCAGCCATTCCTCCCTCTCCAGCTTGATACCCATCCCTTCCTGAAAACTTGCACCAGGCAGGATGCTCTGGGCAAATGTTTTTTTGTTTGTTTTTTTTTTTGTGTGGTACGCGGGCCTCTCACTGTTGCGGCCTCTCCCGTTGCGGAGCACAGGCTCCGGACGCGCAGGCTCAGCGGCCATGGCTCACGGGCCCAGCCGCTCCGCGGCATGTGGGATCTTCCCAGACCGGGGCACGATCCCGTGTCCCCTGCATCGACAGGCGGACTCTCAACCACTGCGCCACCAGGGAAGCCCAAGGGCAAATAGTTTTTATCAGAAATAAAACGGTCTTATCAGAAATGGGCCTCACGCCCCTCCCCCTTCACAACAACCTCAGACACTCTGATATCTTTACCCCATGCCCAAGAAATGGTCAAGGTTCTTCTCCTACACAGGCATTGCCAGAAAACTTTGCACACACAAGGATGGGGAGAAGGGATTTGGAAGAAAGGAGAGGATGGCAGTGTGCAGAATCTGGAGGGGGTACCATATTGGGAGATTAAAGTGCCCATAAGACTCTCTCCTTCCATATGCTCCATTTGCAAATCGCCCTCCCACCCATGATACCCTTTAATCCTCACAATATCTTTAAATTAAAGATGTAGGAAGAGTCTTAAAGGAATGAGATAACATGCCTAAGGAGAAGAAACAAATGTATAGTGAGCAGGGTCCCCTGGGGCTGCGGTAGACAGAATAATGCCCCCAAGGTGTCCACATTCTAATCCCCCAAACCCATGAAATATGGTCCCTTACATGGCAATGGGGACTTTGCAGATGTGATTAAGTTAAGGGTTATGAGATGGAGAGATTATCCTGGATTATCCAGGTGGGCCCAATCTAATCACAAGAGTCCTTATAAATAAAAGAGAGAGGCAGGAGAGCTGGAATCAGAATGATACAGGGTGAGAAAGACTTCACTGGCCATCGGTGGCTTTGAAGCTGGGGAGAGGAAGCCAAGGAATGCAGCAGCCTCCAAGAGAATGCCTTCCCTCCTGGAGACTCCAGAAAGGAAGGCAGTCCCGTCCATACCTTGATTTCAGCCCAGCCAGACCCTCGCTAGACTTCTAGACCCCCTGTTAGGCTTCTGACCTCCTGAACTGTAAGATAATGAAGGTGCATTGTTTAAAGCCCCTAAATGTGTGGCAGTCTGTGACAGCAGTGAGGACACTCACCCAAGTACCTCACAGAGGGCAAGGAGTCCACCCACAGCGCTGCCTGTGTTGGTCTCGGCAACCCCATGAGTGGACGTGACTCCCCATTTCGTGGATGAGGGTACTAAGGCTCACTCAGGCCCCAGGTCACCAGCTAGTCTTAGGTCTGGGCTCTTCAGAAGCAGAGCCTGAGGAAGTTCAGGTTCATGACTTCTTGAGGGAGCGCTCTTCAGCTGTTCAGGAGAGGGGGAAACAGCAGAGGGAAGGACATAAGGAAGGGTGGGGTCTCAGGGCAAGGCCACACTTGGCCTGATGCATGGGTCACTCTGGAACGTAAATCAGTGAAGAAAGTGACCCCACTCCCAGCAGGGGGCTCAGCCCTTGGAACCCCATGTTGGCCGTCGTTGGTCGGCTGATGGCTGCCCTGAAGAGTGGCTGGGGATAACGCCCCTCCCCTGCAGACGGGGCAGCTGTGAGGAGTCAGGGGCCCACACTCACACGGCTGCGGGTGGACGAGTCACAACAGTATCCACACGGGTCTGGCGTTTCCCCTCTGCAGCAGGAGGAGTAGAGACCACGGCCAGGGGTGTTTGTAGGCTGCCCAGAGAGCCATGTGCACCAGTGCACGGAGAAGGGGCAGTGGTGGCTTGACCCTGAGACACACGTCCAGGCCTGTGAGGTGCCGGGCCGAGGTGGGGGGGCCCCCACGGTTCCAGGCCTCCCCACCCAGAGTGGTACCCAGCCCGCAGCCCCACTCTCCCACTGGCGGGAGCCGCTTCCCAGGAAGCTGCAGCGTCAGCAGTGCCCCAGTCCCCCCTCCCTCCCCAGATCCAATTCTCTGAGGAAATTGGATGTTAACAGTGCTCACACTTGTCTCTTTTCCTTCTCCTTCCCCTCCCCTCCTTCTTTCTGAGCCTGTCCCTGCAGCTATTAATATCCAACTTGAACCAAACCGCAACCGTGTTTCAACTTTCCTGTTTTCTTTGCCGCAAGCCTGGCTGTTTCTCAAAGGGTGATGATGGGACCCGGGATCCTCCTCCATCCCAGCCCGGTGCTCTGATGGCTGGTAATACGCAATGTAACTACCAGGTCTAGGAGGAAAATGAGTGTTTCATTTTCTGCATGTTTCATGTAGCGGCTTCTTCTGCTCCCATCAGGAACCTTTGCATCCAGTTCACAGGCCGGCCTAATGGAGCAGGAATGTGCTGTCCGGAGAGGCCGGCATCCTGCCGTGGGGAGCACCAGGAGGGTCTTGGCCCATCAGCCACTTGCCGCAGTCCGGTGGCCTGGAACGGCCAGGTCTTGTTCTTTCCCCTCGTCAGGACAGGACAAAGGAAGGAGGGTGGCAGGAATCACAGGTGAGAGGATGTCAGGGCAAGAGTCTGGAAGCCTGCCCAGAGGACCAGCAAGGTGGCACCTGCCATTTGGAGAGGGGTCTGCTGCTTCCCATGTCTTATCAGCCCTTCAAGGATCCTGGGAGGAGTGCTGGGGCCACCCCAGTTCATAGATGGGTAAACCCATGCCCAGATTGTCCTCGGGCCTTGCCTGTGGATACCCGTCTGGGTCAGGGATGGGGCTGGGGTCTCCTGACTCACAAGCCCCACCCCACCCCAGGCTCTAGTCCCTGACTCCAGGCCAAACTGCCACTCTCTAACCTTCCCTTCCCTCCCAGACCAGCTGTCAGCTGGGGTATGTGCTTCCCCACAGGCCTCCTGGCCCCAGAGCCCCATCTCCACATCCCCACGCCAGAGAGCAGGCAGAGACAAGAGTTGACTTTAAGCCCCCCAGAGCCAGATGTCACAAGGTCCCTCTCCCAGCCCAGGCACACAGCCCCACCAGGACCCCCAGACGTTGTCCTGGGGGCCACTTTGTCCCAGAGGCAGGCTGACATCACTCCTGAGGGAAATTCATCCGTGGCTGATCTGCCTGGGACCAAGGGGCCCTGGATGATGACCCCAGAGAACTGTGGGTTTAGCTAACGGCCACAGAGCACTTGGCCAAGTTGACAGGCACAGCAGGTAGCTGGCCTTTTAATTACTGAAGTAACTGCTTTTGTGGAGCTCCTGCTGGGTGCCATGCACTGCACGGGGAGCGTTACCTGAGGCATCTCACACACGTGTGCATCAGCCCTGCAACTGATGCACATGTTTCAGGGAAATATCCCTGTTTTACAGACCAGAGAACAGTCCCCACATGTGAAGGCCCATATGGTCTCATTGCATCTTCTTAATCCCTAGAGGACTTCCAGCAGAGAGGATGAGTCTCCTTTCGCTTAAGAGGACGGGGAGGCTCAGAGAGGTTAGGCAACTCGCCCAAGGTCCTCCAGCACTGACAAGTCCAGATCAGTGCAGCACCCATCCCCAGCCTGTGTGAGCCCAAGGCCTGGACTGTCTCCCAGGCAGGCGGAGGGGCTTCTCTGTCCAGGACAGACTTTACACACCGGACATTGGCCAGGGGAGCCTGAGGACCCTCCCACCACACGCTGTCCACAGACAAGCCCTTGCCACACAGCCGGCCAACAGGACACTTCGCCCTAGGAGAGGAAAAGCTCCACCCCGGCCCTTCCCAGGACACTGCTCCCCTGAGTCTGTACTAGGGACACGTGCATCCCTTCAGTGGACATCTGTTGAGCGCCCGTTCCTGCCAGATGCTGTGCTCGCTTGAGAACGCATGGCCAGTGACCTGCAGAGCCCACCGAGGGGTCCCAGCTTGCCATCCCCACCCCCCGGGGTCTGGTCATCATTCCACCCAACCACATGCTGTCTGTTTCACACACTCCGAGAAATGCAAACGTGTGCATACACGCACACACATGCACACACACGCACACACAGAGCCTTCACTAAACTAGGTCAGGCCCTCCAGCCAAAGTGAGGATGAACAAAACAGACGGAGGGATGTGGTGGCTCAGCAGACCAAGCCCTGGAGGAAGAGGACATAGAGGAGAGACGGAGAGGGAACAAGGAGGGTATGGGCCGCAGGGAGGAACGGCAGCCTCGGGGCCAGCAGGCCCTCACACTGCAGGGTGTGAATCTGACGTTGACATTGGAAAGGCCAGACTCAGGCAGCCCTGCAACAGCGTAGGTGTGGCTTGGGATGCAGGTGAGGATAAGAGTCGGCAGCTTCAGCACGTGGGGCCCTGGGGAAGGGTCACAGACCTGCTCTGAGCCCCTGTTTCCCCATCTGTAAGATGGGGATGATGATAGTTGATATCTGATGGGTCAGTTGTGGAGATGACGAGAGATGGAGTGTGGGGTGTGGAAGGACCTCGGAGGTGTGAATCGCGTGTAGGGCAATTGTAACTGCTACGCTCCCACCATGCCCATAACAGTGAACGCAGACTAACTGTGCACTCCATGCGGGGGGACAATTAGCCTCCAAAGTTTCCCCTGCTGCCACCCACAAACTCCTTTGAAGCAAATTAAGGCAAATCTCCAGAAGGTCCCTGTTGAAATACACATGGATTCCTGGGAAGGCTCTCCTATTATCTCTTTAACAGAGAATAGTCATTAGGCTTGGTCAGTTGGAGGGTTGGCTTTGATTTTAGAGATAGGTGTACAGGGGAGTATACGAGAATGTGGTCTGGAAGAAGAGCCCAGAACCATCCAGGGACAGATGAGGACAGTCTGCAGGGGAGGGGTTGAGCGGGGCAGAGTCAGGTTCAGATCGGGGGAATGTGGAGGATCCTCTCCAGCTGCAGGGGTGGGGTCCGAGGCAGGGGCCTCCTGGGCTTCACAGGCCAGCACAAGGGATTTGGGACAAGGGTGCAGGCTCAGATGAGGGATGACAGTGCAGGGCTGCAGTTTTCACACTGTTTTTTTGTTGTTGTTGTTATTTTTTTGTGGCAGAATCCTGTTTTCATACATTTTACCCAGAAATAAAATACAGATCAAAGAGAAGGGAGCAGGGCTTCCCTGGTAGCGCAGTGGTTAAGAATCCACCTGCCAATGCAGGGGACACAGGTTCGAGCCCTGGTTCAAGAAGATCCCACATGCCACGGAGCAACTAAACCCGTGCGCCACAACTACTGAGCCTGCACTCTGGAGCCCGCGTACCACAACTACTGAAGCCCGTGCGCCTAGAGCCCGTGCTCCGCAACAAGAGAAACCACCGCAATGAGAAGCCCGCGCTCTGCAACGAAGAGTAGCCCCGCTCGCTGCAACTAGAGAAAGCCCACGTGCAGCAACAAAACCCAACACAGCCAAAAATAAATAAAATAAATAAATTTATTTAAAAAAAAATGGAGAGAGAAGGGAGCAGGCCTGACTCAAAAGGAGATTGGGAGGAGGGGGCAAAGATTTGATTACTCAACTCCCCCATTGCCCTCCCAATCATGGCATCTCCAGGACATCCCTGAAGGTCTTGGGCCCCCAGGGACCCAGTTTGCAAACCATCAGCCTTAATGTAAACAGCAGCGACCCTGAAGTCAATTCAGGCCATCTTACCTGAAGTCTCTAAGGCCGCTCCCAGCTGTGACATTCTAGGTGGTCTAGGGAGGGGCATAAGGGAGGGTGGCCAGGGACAATCTTTACTGCTGAGTGAGGGCCGTGCTAAAGTCATATGACCGGGGAGGGTTCTGCCAGGCTTTGAGGTCACACCCTGAGCCCTGACCCTGAGCTCAAGCACAGACTTCCATGGACACCTGGGGTTGATACCCAAGAACCCGTGAGAGAGAACAAAGGATGAGGTGTGGGTCCGGTCCAAAGAGGGCCCACGATCCCCCACTTCTCACAAGTCTCCCCACATGTATCTGATGGTTTCATTCGTGTATCGTTTCCACGTGGGGTCGGTGGATGGATATCACGTGGTCCAGGGTCAGCAGCCTGAGCCTGAGACACATGTACCAGGTCCATCACTTCCCGGCTGAGCCTTCCCAAGCCATCAAGAAGCATTATCACATTTTCTCTCCTCAGAAACCCCGGGGGGCCAGGAGGGCAGAGGTGATTATCTTCCTTATAAAGCTGAGAGAAGTAGGGCTCAGTTAGATGAAGGGACTCACCAAGGTCAACCTTGGGAGAGCTATACCTACGGCCAGGTCTCCCCCCGGGTGCCACTTCTGTGAGGCTCAGCTGCCCAGCCTGCAAGGCTCTCTGCCCCAGGGACAGGTGGAGATGCCCAGGGTTCCATCTGGAGGGCAGTGGGTGCACAGGCCCATGACTGGCAAGAGAGGTTGGCTCCAAAGAGGCAGTGGGGCAGGGCACTAGGGGCTCAAGGGGCAGCAAAGGTCTTGACCCATCCTTGGGCGCTCAGCACTGCACTGCCACTCAGGAGAGTGAAGTTTGGCCCCTAGTAATTGGGTCAGCAGGTGGACAAAAGCCACTGCTGCAGGTGAACCAGCACGACCTGGCCCCTCCATCAAGGCAAGGACTGCAACAGACTCCCAGGAAGAAGACTCTGGCCCTTGGAGTAGAGGACGAGCTGGGGTCCGACAGATGCCCCTGGCTGTCTCCTAACCTCACACTCCAGGGCTGCATGGAAGGAAAGGGGGTTCTGGGGCCCTTGCGGGAGCCCCAGATCCAGGGTCTGGAGCAAGACTTGGAAGGAGAAGGGGTGGGGGAGGATAACGTGCTGTCCTATCAAAGGGTGAGGCATGCAGCAGGGACTCAGTGTTGGCAGAAGGAATGCAAAGCAGCTGGCGCTGTCATCCCTCATCTGAGCCCGCACCCTTGTCCCAATTCCCTCTTGCTGGCCTGTGAAGCCCAGGAGGCCCCTGCCTCGGCCCCCGCCCCTGCAGCTGGAGAGGATCCGCCACATCCCTGGCTGTGTTGTCTCCCCTGCCCGTTCCTCCTCCGCTCCCACTGATTCAATTATTCATCCAGTCGACTTCTCAGCGTCGTAGTTAATCTCTCCCTCCTCTCAGCAACTCCCAACCCCCGGCAAGTTTGGGGTGGGGAGAAAACGCTGGCGGGTTCCATGTGGTGTTGATTAGAGTATTGATCGTGGCTGCAGCCCTTGCGGTCCCCGCCTGGGCATCCATCAATGCCAGGTGGGGCAGGCTAGAGACTGGCCCCGGGGCTGGGTCCAGACCAGAACGTGCCCAGAGCTGCTCCCCAGGGCGTGAGTAGGGGCGGAGTCAAGGTCAGCCCTGGCAGTCTTAGGTGTCCTCAGCGCTGCCGGCTTTGTTGCGACTTCTAGTCCTGGGCACCTTGCTCCCCTTCCTGCCTCCTGTTCCTCCCAACTCTCTCCTCTTTGCTCTCTGGCCTGTTGATTCGCAGCTGCCTTTACCTGGTCGTTCTGGCTGATGGCAGTCCCGTCACTTACTGACCACCTCCCACGTGCTAGTCGTCTGCTAAGGGTTCTCCATTCTCACGGCCACCCAGAGAGGGTCTCCTCCTCTTTCTTACCTGCAGAAGGTGAGGCTCACAGAGGTAAGGCGAGCTCAGGCTGCCGAGCAGAGGAGGGGCCAGGTCTGGATGTCACTTTTCCACCAAGCCACACCGCTCCCCTTGCAAAGAAGCGGTGACGCTCCTTTGAGCCGCTATGTGCCAGGGACACGTACTCCCACTGACAACGCCCATTTATCTTGGGATGCAGAGGTTCGTTATCCTCATTTTACAGGTGACAACACTCAAGCAGCTTGTCTCCGGGCTGCACAGAAGTGGCAGAGCAGGGATGCGAACCCTGGTCTGTGAAACTCCAGACCCAAGCTGCTTACGCTTGCGTGGCAGTTCCCAGTTTAAAAGCCAGTTCACTGACACTGTCTCCTTTTCTTTTTACTCACCCTGAAAGAGAACTGGTATTAGTATCCCCATTTTACAAACAGGAAAACTGAGGTATGGCATGGTTAAACGGCTGGAAACACAGAACTGGGACTCCAGCAGGTCTGTCGACTCCTAATGCTCTGGTATCAAACCTACTCCCACACGGCCTCCCCCTGGGCTGGATGCCGCTGCTCAGCATCTTGTCCTCCATTCAGCGAGCCCCTGAAATCCATCTTCTTCCTCTTCCAGGAAGCCTTCTTGGACTTGCCATAGGGTGGCAGCTTCCCTTGACCTTTCTGTTCCTCTCTAGAGCACAAACCAAGGGTGGTACTGGGCATCTTTCTCTCTACGGGTTCAGTTCCTCTCCAGAAAAATATGAAGTGTGCTCGGTTCCGTGTCAAGCATTTGCTCGGGCGCTTCCCCTGCCTGGAACTCCCCTGCCTCTTCCTTCCACCAGGCCTCCTCTCTTCCCTACCTGCAATCCCTGCTCAGGTGCACTTCCTACAGGAAGCCCAAGCCCCCTCAACCCCCATCACTCACGTTAATCACCCGCCACTCAGCATCAGGAGGTCTAGGCTGTGATCCCACCACTCAGCTCAGTGGCCTTGGCAATCACTTCTGCTTCCTTCACCTGTGCACCTCATTAGAACCACCCAGAAGCTTTGTAAACAATTCAAGTGCCAGGGACCCCTCCTAAGACTCTGATTCAGAAGATCTGGGGTGGGGCCCAGGCATCTGCATATTTCAAAGTACCAGGTTTTCATTGAACAAATACTTATTGGATGTCTATTACTGGAAGTCCAGTGTGGACACTGGATCCAGACGGCAGGGTTCAGACTCCAGCTCCACTGCACCCAGGTGACCTCAGAAGGTGGCTGAAGGTCTCTGTACCTCCTTAGCATCACTACCACTTGTCATATGATGTACTTTCCAGGGTTGGAGGGAGGGGTGATGTGGGAGGAGCTGGATGTGCAAGGAGCATCTTCTGTGTGCTGCAGGGGTCAAGAACCGCCAGGCTGGGTGGCCTCTGGGGTCCTGCCACACAGAGATCCTGGGATTCAACCGTACCTTTCAGGTGCTCCCTATAGAGCCTTTTGTCTGCTTCCTGGCATCCCCCACCCTCTTGCTCTTCTAGGGCAGAGCCAAGGCTCCTTCCACCTGCGGACCATCACCCTGTCCCTGGGGGAGGGCCCTGCACAGGAGGTGTGGCCCAACAGACCTTAGGTATTTTGACCAAAAAGTCCCAAGCACTCAACTGCTCCCAACTCTACCTCATCCCACCTTCAGCTCCTGGCATTGCGCGAGACAGGCAGGAAAGCAGACAGCGGCCTTCCCGATACCAGCCCTTGAGTTAGCACTGATGGTGGTGCTGTGGCTGGAAAGCAGCTATGATTGCAAATTGATCTGCTGTGCACTGAGCTGGTTACCAAGAAGAGAGAAAGCAAGTTGTCAATACTGCATTATTCACTGGGGTCCAGAGCCACTCCCTTGGGCTACCCAGGAGAGAGAGAGATACCGAGACAGAGACAGAGGGAGGGAGGGAGGGAGAGCTGCTTCTGCATTACTGAGATCCTTGTGGGGTCCTAGGGAGTTGGGTGGGAGCCCAGGCTCAGTCCCAATCCCTGCTTCTGGGCCAGCTCTGGGCTCTCTTTTTCCTCCTCCCTCCTCGAGAACCAGCTTGGAGCTCCAAGTGGAACAGAGGAGCTAAAGTAGATAATTTAGAAATTTATTTCCATTTGGTTTATAATTGTGTGGTTTGCCATGGGTCTGGGAGCAAAGGCTGGACCACTTGCCTTTATTCAGTGGCTTGGGGACAAGTGTTTGCATTTCACCTGTGTCACCAGTGCATGGGGCTGGGAGGCACCCAAGGACCTGGTAAAGGAAACCTAGCCTGGAAGCTTATCCAAGGTCTGTGATTAGAACACTTAGTGTTGGGTCCTGCCAACTCCACACTGAGCCCAAGTGTTCTGAGCCTTCTTCCCTTCCCAGCCCTGCCCTGGATGCTGAAAGCAGTGGGAGGAGAAGTGGCCCACACGAATGCCTAGTGCCAGCTAACCCTGTGCCCGGCTGGCTCTGGGGGAAGCAGAGACCCCACCTATATGCTCAAGTTCCACCTTCCCCTTGGAGTCTCTAGCTGACCCCTACTCAGACTTCAGGCCAGGCCAACTTCCCCGTAACTCTGGCCCCCACCTGGCTATATGACCCTCCCCTTAGGTCTCTGTAGCTCAGTCACACAGGGGCCCAGTGGTTCAGGGATAGCCCAAGAAACACTCACACACTGGATTGCAGGTAGCCAGGTAATCGGTCCCCCATTCTGGTCCTCTCTGCCTACATTTCAGCTGCAGTTACAAGCTTTGGAACTAGGCTGGAAGTTGAAACCGGACTCTTCCTACATGCATGCTCTCAGAAAGCTACCTGACCTCTCTAAAGCTCAGTTTCTCATCTGAACCACAGGAATAAAATTACCTACACATAATGGTGTGATGAGAGCTAAACCCCAAGCACAGGCATGAGCACATAGTACGTGCTCAGTTAGTGATGGCTCTTACTGCTCTCCACAAAGCAGTCGCCATCTTTAACCCCTGCTGTCCAGAATGCTTCCCAGACACGCAGACTCCTGCAGATCCAGGAACGTTTTCACTCCTGCCTGTCAAGGGGACTTCCCTGTTCTAATTACCCGTCTGAGGACCGTCCTCTTCTCTGGATGACAGCAGTAGCAACCTCCCACTCTTAGGGAAAATGCTGCCTGCCCTCACAGGCAACATTATCCTAACTGACCACCTCCCAACGAACCCAGCATTCAGACAGGGTCTAACCCCATACTACATGCAGTAAGGGTTGACACACAGCCCAACAAGGAGATATTTTTAAGTAAAAGGAATAGCCACTGCAATCTACTTTGTGGCCACCTACCCAGTATGGACCAGGCACAGGGTTTGGTCATGGGGGTTAGTCCTGCTCTGAGGCCTCCTGACCAAGCAGAGAGAGCTGGGTCACAGCTACTGGAGGACCATTAAAGGTACCACAGGAGCTGGACCACTGGGCAAGGAAAGACTTCCTGGAAGAGGCGATGTCCAAGCTGAGTCTCGAAGGAGGAGGAGGTTTTCCCCAGACAGCTGCAGGAGGGAAAGGCATTCTGGGCTGAGGTCACAGATGCTGCAGAGGCTCCTGTGGCCACATCCTAGGGAACCACTCTAGTGTCTTTCGCTGATTCAGCTAACAGCTATTGCTCATCTACTATATGCCTGGTCCTGGGCTGGGGCTGAGCAGCTCGAGGCAGGGGTGGCAGGCACTGGAGAGGCAAGCGGAATAATTTAGAGGTCCTGTGCCCTGGGAGAAGATGCTACAGGTACCCAGCAGGCACTGACACCATGCGCAGAGGGAAATGCGAGGGGACAGTTCTGACGGGGTGAGGCGGGAAAGCAGAGATTTCGGAAAGCTTCGGGGAGAAAGTGTGGCTCAGCTGGGCCCTGGAGGAAGGGGGACTGTGAGAGGTCCCGGGGGCAGTAGGAAGCACCAGATAATACAAAAGGCACAGGATACAGAATGTTCATACCTGAGTTCAGGTAGCTGATGTCTTTGGATGAACCAATGTCAGTTTCCATGGGATACCAATGGCCACACATATTAGGGTAAATCAAGGACTTAATATGGGCCATTTTATAAATGTGTTGGTAGCGTGTAGGGGGAAGCAGAGTTGTTACCCACTCTGAGGCCTGAAGGGAGGGAGTGGTTTCTGGAACAAGTGAGGAGCACAGACCTTCAGTCAAGGGTCAGGGCCAACCCAAGGCCACCCTGTGGGAGAGGAAGGGGAACAGAGACCTTGACTTCTCCCCGGTCCCTCAGATGCCCTTCTGGGGCCCCCCACTGACAGAACCCAGGGAAATCCAGGGGCACAGGATCAGCTCTCCTGGGGCAGAGAGTAGGGACAGAGGGTGAAAAGTGACCTGGAGAAGAGCAAACAGAATCTCCCTGGCACCTGTAACATCCCTGATTCTGAGAGGTGTCCTCAGGAAACAAAGCATAATCAGTACAGCCCTAAGAACCTCACGGAGTTCTTGAAAGGGTCAGTGAGCTAACAGTGGCAAAGGCTTTGATAATCACTCCTCCTTATCTCAGCTGGGGGGGGGGGTCACCCTTCAGTACTAATTCCATCAGTATTTGTAAGAGAAATAACTTTACTGGTGAAGAAGTAGGTTCAGAAGGTTATGTCATCTCTCTGGGGTGGTCAACTCCCTACTTTGCAAGAGACAGAAACCCAAGTCAAACTAGCTTCAGCAAGTAAGAAAAGCAATTGGCTCGCATAACTGTTCAAGAATAGGTATGGTTTCAGGATTTCAGGCATGGCTGTATCCAGGCACTCAATCAAAGTTATTGAGTGTCTGTTTCTTCTGTCGTTTTGCTCTGCTCACCCGTGTTGGCCTCATTCTTGGGAAGAGTCTCCCCAAGCAGAGACAAAGCAGCTTCAGACACACTTCTGTCAGCTTAGCCATGCCAAGGGAAACAGCCCCTTCCCAGAATTTCCAAAAAACGTCCTAAAACTGACTTCCCCACCTCTGGACCAATCCCTATGGAGGTGGTGATGCGAGCTCTCATTAGCTAGGCCTGGGTCATGTGCCCTCCCTTGGAGCCAGGAGGTCAAGCCAACACAGCCGAGAAAAGTCTGAGAAAAGGAAAAAACAGAGAGCCGACTATCCAAAAAAAAAGTAGATGGTGGGGTGGCCAGAAGCAGCAAGAGGGGAGACAAGTTGTGCACGAGCCTCCCCAAGCCACACAGCTGGGAGCAGCCCCTCCCAGGGTCCCACCGGACTGTCCAACTTCTAAGCTCTTTATTGTTTAGGTTTTTGTTGTTGTTACTTTGTGTTTTGTTGGGGGTTTTAACACTGTATCCTATGCCAGGAAGGTATGGTGAAAAGGCAGGGCACTTGGGCATGGGCAAGGGGGAGTGACCAGAAGGGCGGAGCCGACTGTGAAGGGTCTTGAGCGCCAGCCATGGATCAGCGCTGAGCCCCCAGGTCTTGAGGGCTGACCCACTCAGGACGCAGGCCCGGAGGAATCTTCCTGCGGCGGCAGCCTGCAGGCCTGGGAGCAGAGAGCCAGACTTAACGGGGGGCTCTGGCGGGAGAGTGGAGCCCAGACAAGCTAATGCCCGTGTGTGGTCTCCCGTCTCCACCTCCCTCATCTGCTGGCTCTATTTTAAGGGCCTTCGCCCTGATATACAGGAAGCACCAAGGTCACTCCGACTTCCTTCCTTTCCCACTTAAAGGCCTCCTCCCTCCTTGTAAAGTTTGCAGCGTGTGTGAGCACGTACACGTGCACACGGTGGCCCGTGGCAGAGGAGCGCTCTCCTCTCTGGGTGGTGACACCCATCTGGGGACAGCCAGGGAGGGGTCCTCTGTGGCTGCCTATTCCCTGGCCTCTGTCCAGCCCCACCACTCCTCTGTCTTTATTTTACCACCCTTCTGTGGCTCTGAGGATCTGAAGAGGTGATAGGGCATAGAGTTGGATGGGATAGCGGGCTCAGAGAAAGAAGAGATTTGAAAAGGAGGGAGGAAGGAAAGAGGATGGACAGAGGAGAGGGAGGAAGAGAGCATGGCCAGAAGGGGAGGGAGGGAGTCAGAGAAGCAGAGAAAAGGCAGAGAAAGAGGAGGAAGACAGGGGTTTCGGAGATGAGTCCCAGGTGATCAGAGGCCTTGATCTCCCAACAGAGCTTGGAGGGGGCACCTGCAGTCAGGCAGTTGTCAGAGGGAGAAGGACGCAGGGATGATCGAGTCTGGGGACCCGGGGAAGCAGGGTCACGAAGATGTGGACACTAAGCACATCTTGGCCTGGACTGGGAGACAGATGCGCCCCCGGCCTCTCCGGCATTGCCTCCCCCCAGCCCACACTCCCCCTTCCCCAGAGGGCCAAGTTCCAGTACACGGAGCATAAATCGACATGACAGGGCCCCTGCCCCTCTGGGCTTGCCGTCTCCTTCCCAGCTGGTGTGCTTGTGCCCCTACTGACCTCCACAGTGCGTTCCTCCAAAGGGGTCAGCACCCCGGGCTCATCTTGGGTCCCTTCCAGTCCCACCCACATCCCAGCCAGATCCTCACCCAGTAACTGGGTGCCAGCGTCAGAGCAAGGATGGGGTGCTGTGTGGCCCTTCCACCCGTTTCACCAGGGCTCAGAGCAAGGAGCCTGAAGTCCCTGTGCCCTGCCACGGCCAGGGGCCCCTCACCCTCATGGGTGTGAAAGGAGCCAAATGCAGGTGTGAGTGAACCTTCTACCGAGTCTCAGTTCCAGCCCGACCACCCAGGAGAGGAAGGAGCTGGGCCTGCCTGGAGGTTTGTCTGGGGTCACCGGACACTGCCCACCCCAGAAATGCCGCTTCCCAGTTACCATCCGTGGTCCTCAGATCACACTGCCCACTACTGCAGAGCTGCCTGATCTGATGGGGCACAGGGGGCTCACGCACATTGGAACCCACTGGGCCCCCAGCGCTTCCCTCTTTCCCTGTCTCCACCCCCAACCTCTAAGCCGACACAGCAGCTCTGCTTCTAGGATAATAGCCAGCGTGCTGGGCGTGCAGGGTGGGACAGTCACCATCACAAGCCAAGGAAGTCCGCAGACCAGGAACCAGGAAGAAAGGGATGGCACATCCCCGGCACCCCAGAGCTGAGCCAGGGAGGAAAGGATTTTCCACTCAGCCCCGCTCTGTTCTGTGACTCACCACTCAGGATGGGACGTAATCCCCACTCCCCTCCTGTGCGTTTCTAAGACCTGATGCTCCGTGAATTTTGCATCATGTTCATAGGCAGGAGACATACTGCAGACACTGCAAGGCTGCTTTCATGTTGTGCCGAGGGATCTGTGTGTGCGTGTGTGCGTGTGTGCGTGTGTGTGCGTGTGTGTGTGTGCCCTTTTGCACGTACATGTCCACCCTGTGTAGGCGTCTGCATACACAGACTCCAAACCCTTTACTCTCATGCACACACACTTCCATACATTCACACTCCCACATGCACACACCCCTACATTCCTCAAGGGCTCAGTCACAGTCTCAAGGAGGCCATCACAAAGTCACACACACACACACACATCCTCACACCCTAACTGGCACACACGTACACTCTGGGCGCACACTCCCAGACTCTCTGGCAGCAGCCAAGGGCTCCTCTGAAGAGTTCCCTCATCTCACTCATCCACAGCTGAGCCGACACGGTCTCACACCCACGTTCCGCCATCCACTCCGCCCCAAGCACACGCAGACTCCCATCCCCACGGCGTGACTCACCAGCCAACATTTGGGATGAATGCTCATCTTGCCTTTACTCTCTATTCATTTGGAAACTCTTTTTAAGATCTATATGTTTGACTGCTTACAAAGCACTCTTACGTAGATTATCTTAGTCCTTCCTCACAATAGCCCCGAGAAGGGGCATTTTATTATCATTATTATTACCACTTACTATGAGCAGATGAAAGCTCAGAGAGGCTGGGGCTCCACGACCATACAACCCTGAACACCCCAGATCTTCAGAGAGGCTGGGGGCCTTTCCAGGGTCACATGGGTTGTACATAGCCAAGATAGGCCTGGACCCCATCTGCTGGATTCCAGATATTCTGCTTATCCTCATAGGCTTGTCACTAGCCCACGTGGCACCTTTGTGCACACTAGGGAAAAGTGCCCCTCCAGTCAGACATGACCCTGCGCCCACCCCGGAGACCTGGCTGGGCTCCCGTTCACTGAAGGGCGCCTGGACAACCACGCTGGGCAGCCCTGATCTCCCCGCCCACCTCCTGAGGGTCCCTCCCCATCATGTCCCCCTCTTTCTTCTATGCACTGGGCGTGGCAGGGCCTCTCCCCTAAACCACCTCTGAGGGGCAGACCCTCACTTGACTTTGACCCCAGACCACTGGCCCCGGCCCACGACGGTGGCTCAGGGAGCCCCTCCTGCCAGGCGCTGAAGGAGGGCCCCCCAGACACCGGGGCCCAACCTCCCGCTCTGGCCAGGCTCCCCGGCACCCCCTTCCCAGGCGCCAACGCCAGCACACACAGACCGCCTCATCCCTTCAAAGCCCCCTTGCCTTCGACTCCCACCCTCTTCCTGGGAGCTTCCTGGGGCTCCGCATGCTGTTGGCTAAATAAATCGAGGGCAGCGAGAATAATACACCTGTCATACAGCAGCTAGCTTGCACTTCCCGCTGTCAGCCCTGCCCACCGTGCCACGCCGAGCCTACTGACACTCTGCCGCGAGCGATCCATTTCCTGAGGTCCCGCGGTGGGAGGGGTGGGCCCTTACCAGGGGACCCTGCCAGTCAGGGCACGCTGCAGGGCAGACCTGGAGAGGAACTCCCCGTGACAGACCTGATAGGAGAGGGACTGAGACGAGTTGCGGCCGCTGGGAGGCCTGGGGAGGCTGTGATGGTTAGAATGACCCTTCGGGCCTCTCTCCACAGGAGGGGCTCAGGAAGGGTCATGGTACCGCATCACAAGGGGAACAACTGCCCAACACTGTGCCCTCCTGATAAACAAGCAGGCAGCAGCACCTAGAGGTGAGATCCCGGAACCCAGGGTTAGAAAGAATACTGGGGTCAGCAGTTCCAGCACTCTGCCCCCGGCTGAGCTGCCCTGTCATCATCGCCGGTGTAGAGAGGCTAGCCAGTCTGCAAAGGCCTTCCAGAGAAAGCGTCCCCCAGTTCGGCCACGACGAGCATTTTCATTAGGGAGTCCTTTCTCTGTCTAACCTGGCTTTGGTGGCTTCTGACCATCTTCTCTGCTCTGACTTTGCAGAAGAGGTCAGCAATGAGCCTTCATGTTCCAGGGCCTCCTGCCACCCAACACACCCCACCCAGCCTCCCAGACTTATCCTCCTCAGAGGGAGAAGCTCGTCTCTCCTCCTGGGTCTTCACAGTCTCTGAGCCTCACCTATAATCCTCCCTGGGCCCTCTGTGGCCCTTCTCAGCTGTGCAGCTATGTGGCCCTGGTGGATACAGGCCTCGCTACATGTTCTAAGGACACCTGAGGACTTTAACACACCATTCCCTTGGGGGTGCCCAGCAAAGTGTCTCTCCCGCTGCCAGCTCCCCCACGCCAGGTCAGTGCAGGAGAAGATGCTCTGGAAATTGGACTGAGAGCTGAGGGCTGGGGCTGGAGGTGGGAAGCAGAGATGCCTTCTGACAACATCCTGAAGACGGTTCCTCCCTCTGGATCTAGCACGTGAGATAGTCAGGGCCTGAGCCCACATAGCTGAATGGTATGCAGGTTGAATATAGCCTGCAGAATGAAGGCACAATTTCTCCTCCTGGAGCATTTTGTTGTTAATTCAAGGATGAGAGAAACTTCCCCAATCGTAGGGCCTGGGCCTCAAAAGAGCCAGCCAGCCAGCCATGTCCCAGACTCAAAACGCTGCTGCCCTCTCCCTACGGCCCCTCCCAGCCCACTCCACACCAATGCCAAGCCACTTTCTCCACTTCCCTGCAAGTACTGGGCACGTGTCTCTTCCCCCAGGGAATTCCTCCCTCCAAATCCCATGCCCTCGGTATAGATCAACAGAGGCGGAAGAACTTAAGACGCTCTAATCTGACTCCGCATCTTTACAGAGGAGGAAACTGAGGCCAAGGAGGGTGTTGGATCTACTGGGTACTGTGAAGCCTGTTGGGTGATCTCAGGCAAAGCATTATACTTTCTGGGCCTCAGTTTCCTCATCTATAAAATGGGGAGGGAATACCTATGTCCATAGAAAGTACGTGAGGACAAGGGTTTCTCCTTTTTTGTTACTGCTATACTCCCAGTGCCAATAATTACAGTAGGTTTTTTAATTGAAATATATTCGACATACAACATTGTGTAAATTTAAGGTGTACATGTTAATTTGATACAGTTTTATATCCTAACGTGATTGCCATCGTAGCGATAATTAACACTGCTATCATGTTATATGATTATCATTTTATAGTAGGTATTTTTGATAGTAAGGCTCTTGGAATGAAAGAAGGTAAAGCACTTAGTAGGTGCTCATTAAACGGTAGTCCCTGTTATTCAAGATCATAGCCCAGCTAGCGGAAAACCCAGGTTTCCTGACTCCTGGTGCCAGGTCACTTACCCCTTCTCTGCCCCACCTACCTGGCTTCACTCCCCCTACCCACTCTCAGCCTTGCACCCCAGCCCCTGACCTCTCCTTGGGGAACTGGCAATGGGGGAGGAGAGAGGGAGTTTCTCCACAAAGGAAGGGGTGGGCCTGAGCTAAGCCATGCCCCCTCGTCACCCCCCTGTGAAGATCAGAGACAGAGCAGCAGGGGGAAGAGCACATTTGTTTCCATGTTGTGCGAAGGAACCAAAATAAACTCAAACAAATTTGGTAACAGGAGCTCAGGGTGGGCCGGCCCCCCTTCCACCCTCCCTGCTGAGCCACTGCCATTTGCTCTTGGATGTAAGGATGAGTAACTCCTAGCTACCCACTGAGCTGGGAAGCCATCCCAACCCCGGCTTCCAGCGCAGACCCAGGGGGCCAGGGAAGCAGGACCCCCACACTCTTGTCCTAGTTCTGGGGTCCTAGAGCCTTCTGGGGGAAAGGCCTTCCCTGGCTATGGCAGGTGGGACTTAGGTCAGGTCTGTGGAGGCCTCCTGTGCCCTCAGTTAGCTGCCCGTGCCTCTGGAGACTACGGAACATCAGTCAGAGGGTAGGGGAAGTGAGGGCAGCCAGGGGGCTTTGACCGCTCGGGTTCAAGGGCTGTCCTGCTGGTGGGTGGGGCTTCTCAAGGCCAGGCTGAACCAGGGAGGGCAACCGAGCAAGGGGCTCCCGGGCAGAGCCCTCACCCAGTCCAAAGCAGGGAACGGGCCCAAGGGAGCAGAGGGGTACCAGAAGCCATCCAGTCTAGGGCTTCTGAATCTGGAGACACTCTGAGCCCTCCAGGGGGCCTGTGAATTCCCACAGATAATAGGCAAAGGTGCACGTGTGTGCACACACACTCATGTCTACATGTACACACGTGTGCCTTTGGATGCGGAAAGGGTCTGTTGCCCTTACCAGACTTTCAAAGGATCTATGCCCCCCCACAAAGCAAGAACTATTATCTTACATTACTAGTTTATTTAGCATCTGAGAAAAGTAGAAGCCCCAAAAGATCACCCCTAAGTCCAGTTCCCTCGGGGACAGCCTGAAACCCTCGGCTAGGGATGCAAGGAGGACCAGAGGGCCTGCCCTGTAGACTCACACAGAGCCGAGGTGGCCCCCGCTCTCTCTCCCTTTCTGGAGTGACAGCCTCACCCCTGCATCTTCTACCCCTCCAGCACGCACAACCCGCCCACTCCTGCAGTGCAGGTGCGAGCCCTCTCACCACCCATCCTGCAGGCCCTTTGTGAAGGACAGAGAAGAAAAAGGAAGCAGTCGTGGCAAGACCTCCACCCCACCAGGAGCCAGACGCGGGGGCCGAGAAGCGGGCAGATGGGCGTTCGGCTGTGCCCCGCTAAGCCCCTCCCTGCATGCCTGTCGAGACAGCCCCCTACCCCAGCCTCCTGGCCTGCCTTCCCGAGTGGTGAGTTTATCTCCGTGAAACAGAGAGGTACGTCTGACGGCAGAGATGACTTGGGCTGAACTCCTCCGTAAGCAGGCTCCCAGGGGAAGGGCTGGGAGCGATGCTATCGCCCCTGTTTGTCAGTCAGTTGTCAGGAACCCGGCCTTCGTGCGGCTCCCTCCCTGTCCCCTGCTCCCCAGCACCCCTGGGCTCAACCTGACCGCCTTGGCAAGTGAGGGAGATGTAAATATCCCAGGAGCACCTAGGCGCTGGGGCCCTGAGGACACACTACCCACGTGCAGGAAAAAGAAAAAAGAAGCCGAGCGAGCCTCACTGCACTGTCCCCACATCCTGCCGCTTGAGCACAGCTCCAGAGTTTAAGGAGTGTCAGCAGTTTGAGGGTGGAGGACACATCTGGGAGAGAAGGACACATCTGGACCGTTCCTGAGGGCGCCCCAGGGGACCTCGTCTCCAAGGTGTCATCACACCCCCCATGTCGGCTCTCACCCCAGGGGCTGTCTGTTTCTCCCTTGGAGCTCCGCCCTACCCCATCCCCGCCCAGGCAGCCAGGGTCGATGGGCACGGCCTCTCAGCCAGTCCAAGGTCCAGGGCCCCTCCTCTGGATAAAGGAAAACGGGGGTCAAAGAGTCGGGAACCAAGGCCCACACCTTTGGGCAGCCCGGCTGATCTCCCGGCGGTGCGCCTGGCACTGGGCTAGGGGCTGAGAGGCAGCGCCTCCAAGGTTGAGATGAATGTAAGTCATCTGAGCCTCTTGGATGGGGACAACAGAACTGGAGAGACGGGTGACCAGAATCAGCGTCTGCTGACTTCCGGTCCAGAGCACCATGCTCACAGGGAAGCCGAGGTCACACCACGTGGTGGCCGGTTTGGCCAGTCACGGTTCATCAAATGTGACTCTGGGGGCCCCCAGGGCCGCTGCAGTCAGCAAAGGCTCCCTGGACAAGGGCCCTGAAACAGCTGCCTCTGCCTTCCTGCCTCTCCCCTCTGGGCCCTGTCTCCCACCTTGCACGGGGCGGGGACCCCGGCTCCCCCTTCGTCTGTGTCCATCTTCAGCTCTGCCGTGAGCAGGCCATCTCTTCAAGGTGGGCAGCACTTAGGGGCAACGCTGACCAGAGATGCTTGCAGCTTCCACCTGGGACTGGGGCATCCCAGCCAGCAGTTTGCCCCCATCCCCACCCTATGTTGCACACGTTGTTGAGCAGAAACCTGTGTGTTGTAATGTAAGGAGCAAGGTCTCTATGGCACTTGCTAGCTGTGTGGCCTCAGGAAAGACGCCAAACATCTCTGAGCTTCCGTTTCCTTATTTGTGTAGAAAATGGACATGAGAATCAGAGATAGTGCATGTAAAGAACCTGGAACCCAGACACTCCCTAAGTTGTTATTACCACTGTCATGTTTGCTGTAACTCTGGGGAAAGGTGGAGAGAAGCAGCATGTGCTCCCAACCAGGCGACCTGGTCGCGAGGCTGCAGGAGGAAATCCCTCAGAGAGGACGCCACAGCTCAGCCACTGCAGGGAAGCCCTCCGTTAGCGCTGGGCCCCGCGGTCCTGCTCGCCTGCCCCGAGCCAGGCCCGGGCACTGCAGAGATAGGGAGACCCTGAGAAGGGGACTGGCCCGAAGAGTCCTTTTCCTGGTCCGAGTCATAGGATGTGAGGGCTCAGAGGGACCTCAGAAACCATTCAATCCCAAGTCTTCCTCCCCATTTGACAGAGGAGGAAACTGAGGCACAGAGGTCCCCCACTGACTGAGAACAGAGCCCCTGGCTCTGGTCCAGTGTGGTGTCCATGACTCGGAGCTGGCTGCATCCTAACCCCACCTGAGGGCTCTCAACTACCTCCTCACCCACTTCCCTGCAAACCCTGGATTTCTCCTATCCAGAAGATAGCCTGTTTACAAGAGAGGCCTCTGGGAGAAGACAGAGTGAATCAGGAAATACTACAGAGGGACACAGGCATCTCCATCCAAGAAGCACAGTTGGGGGTGGGTTTCTGGTGTCCCTCCTGCAGCCCTGGAACCCACCCCCCCGCCCAGTTCAGAAACACGGCCAGGCTTCCTAACTCCCCACACAGAGGTCATCACCAGGGCGAGAAGGAGACAGGTGTGCCGGAGCACAGCAGATGCCCGTGAGTCTTGGGGGCTGCAGGATGGGGTGAGGTACTGACACCAGAAGGGGGGATGGTGAGGAACTCTGAGAACCCAAACCCTGAGGCAGGTGTTCTGAGAAGACACTCAGAAACAGAAAGGGTTTCAGAGGCCAGGCCATCTCATCCCCACTCCCCAACCCCCAGGAAGACTGGCTTCCCCTCTCCCACAAGGACTGTAACACACCTATAAATCCACCTGGAAGATACCAATGAGCAGCGGGGAGCAACTACCTCTCCCACTGTAGCTGACCTCTGGACGCAGTCCCCCAGAGCAGGCGCAAGCATTACCTGGGGACTCAGCATGGGACACTGCTAGGAAGAGGTGGGTCTGGACCAGAGCAGGACGGAGGGGCAGGGCGGGGAGCAGAGGAGAGAGGGGAGGCGATTGACCGTGACCCGCAGTACTGGGAGCACTCTGCAAGGATGCAGGGCCCAGGTGCCCTACTGTGGGCAGCTTGACCTCCTCACCCTGTGGCCAGCATGTCCAGGGCATAGATCCCCTCTGGCCATGCCCTCTGCTCCTGCCATTGTGCCTAGCACCAGGCTGGCACAGGCTAAGCCCGCTGCTTGACAGAGGCTGGGTATGCTTTGAGCTGATCCGCTCATCCGGAAGGTGCTAATTGAGCTGATTAATAGAGCCAATTACCTCAGCCTCCCAGGAGGGCTGGGAGCAGGCCTGCTTCCTGGAGACCAGGTGCGAGGCTGCAGGATGGGCTGACAGAGGGGGCCAGGCCGCGAGGGGCGAAGGCTGCGCTCTGCACCCCCAGGCCCGCCAGCCCACGCAGGCGCAGAATGGAGGACCAACTGATGCCCTAGATGAGTGTGGGCTTCTGGGCGGATCCTGGAGAGAGCCATCAGAAGGGGATGCGGGGCCGGAGCAGATGCGGGACCCCAGGACAGGAAGCGGGTGGCTGCATGGAGAAATGAATTACCCTTTCCTGCCACACCTTCTGCTAATTCTGGGGTGTGAATGAAAGCGAGAGTGAATGTGACATGGGAGTCCTCACTACGGAGCCTTGAGGACTGACGTGCGGGAACAGTGCGAACCGACCGCTGCCCTTCATCGCTGGCCGCATTGTTGCTGTGAGTTTACAGATGAGGAAAATGGGGTGCAGGGGCTGCCCGTGGGCTCACGTCACACGACTAACCTGTAAGGGAAGCACTATTCAAACCCCATTCTCCAGGCTGCAAAAGCTCTGTGGTGCACGGCCTGCAGTGTGCGTGGGGCTCGGGATGCAATGAACGTGAGCCCGCGTGTGCAGGAATGTGGGTCCGAGTGTCTGTGAGCATGCAGAAGGCGTGGCTGTGAGCCAGCTGGGCTCACGTACGCGCAAGGGCAGGGGTCGGGGGAGCATGTCTGCACACAGATGTGCACCTCGGAGAATGTGAGTCCCCTCCTGGCACCGTAGTCTCCACTCCGGGGCCGGGCCCGGCTGAAGGCCAAGGACAGTCCATCGACCCTGGGGCAGGAGCACCATGTTCCAGCCTGGGGGGGACACAGTCTCCTCCTGTCTCCTGCTTCTCTCCTCCCCACCATCACCACGGTCCCCACCAACATCCTGGCTTGTCTGAACTCGTCCAATGATTTCCCACTTCCACACCTGCTCCCTTCCAATTTTGTCTCCATACAGTTGCCAGAGGGCTTTTAAAAACACAAATCTAACCGTAACCCATTTGTGTTTTTTTGTGCAAACGGTGTAGACATTTATTTGGGTAATAGAAACTATATTCATTTCAGGACAACAATGTGCTTTTTTTCAAATATTAACTTTATTGACATATGACTTACATAAAACAAAATGTACCCATTTTAAGTGTATAGCAAATGAATTTTGACAAATATATTCACTTGGGTAACCACCAGCCCATCCTATTTGCTTGCATCAGCTCAGAAATCTCCCTCATATCCCTGCCCAGTCAACACCCCACCGACCCCCACCCAATCCGATTTCTATCACTGTCAATTTGTTTTGCCTTTTCTCATGCAGTTTTCATGCAGTGTGTACTCTTCTTTCACCCAGGGCAACAGTGTTGGATTCACCCACGTTGTTGAATATATCAATCACTAATTCACTCCTTTTCGTGCTCTATAGAACTCCATTGTATGGATACACCGTTTGTTTATCCATCCACCAGTTAATGGACATTTGGGTTGTTTCCAGTTTGGGGGCTCTTATGAATAAAGCTGCTATGAATATTGCTTACAAGTATTTTCGTCCATATATATTTTTATTTCTTTCAGGTAAACACAACAATTGAAATAGAACTGCTAGATACGATAAGTATGTGTTCAATGCTATAAGAAACTACCAAGCTGGCCCTTAGGATCAATTGTGAGAACCTTCGGCCTGACCTTCAAGGCCCTACATGCCCTGGCCCTCCTTTCTTTTCAGCCCCAACTTCCGTCCCTTCTTCCCTTGCTTACTGCATATCAACCACCCTCTTTCTTGCTGTTCCTTTAAAATACCAGGCTTCTTTTGACCACAGGACCTTTGCATGTGCTGGTTCTGCTCCTGGAAATGCTTTCGCCATTCTTCTGTTCTGCAGGTCTCATTTAAATATTCATTCCTTGGGGTGGCTTCCTAACCATCCCTCACCCCCATCTACATGTGGTGATCCTCATGCCTTCTCAAAGCTCCCTGTATATTTTTCCTATAACACACATCATGGTATTCATTACATACGATTATGTGTATGATGTGTGATCTTGTGTTTAATATTCCTCTCCTCCACTCAACTCCAGGCCCTGTGAGTGCAGGAATCATGCATATCTCCTGCGTGTCTGGCATGGTACCTGACACATAGGAGCTACTCCATAGATATTTCAGGGGATTAAATTAAGAAGCCTGAGCCCGAAAGCCCACAGGCCAAGGATGGGGCTTGCCTGCCCTGCTGGGGAACCTGGGAGCACCCCTTGTAGAGAGGCCCAGGCAGCCAGGCTGGGCAGCCATTCCACCCCAGATCCAATGACTGTGTGGGGAAGGGAGGGAGGGAGCAGGGGAAGGCAGGAGGGGAAGAGAATGACTCATCTTCAGAGACACATGGCAAAGGGGAGTGGAAAATGCAATTCAGCAGCTTCTTGATCTTCCCTTTGTGAGGGACAAATGCTCCAGCCCCAGTGAGCGAGGGGCAGCCATCAGGACCTCCCAGCGCCAGGAGAACATCTGCCTTGCCCCACGAGCCGTAACAAGAAAAATTTCTCAGGCTCAGAGAGAAATCAGGTTGCCCACCTCCCCCCATCCTCAGGCTCTGCCACTGCATCCTTGTCCCCAGGCTCCTCAAAGGTGGCTGTCCCCACCTCACCACAGAGGCGGTGTGTGGCACTGAGACTGGTGGAGAGAGTGGTTTCCTCCCAGGACCACACAAAAGCAAAGGAACCTTTTTTTCCAGAAGACAAAAGGGATATGAACGGGCTGACCCCAGCCCAAAGCACCAGGATGAGGCCAGAGGCAGGAGCACCTTGGACGTGAGTAAGGCATGCCTGGGAGAAATTCTCAGAAATCCGCTGTTGTACATGTAGAAGTCCAGCCCACAAAGGGGAGAGAGGGTGGGGCTTCCCTGGCGGCACAGTGGTTAAGAATCCGCCTGCCAGTGCAGGAGACACGGGTTCGAGCCCTGGGTCGGGAAGATCCCACGTGCCACAGAGCAACTAAACCCGTGGGCCGCAACTACTGAGCCCACGTGCCACAACTACTGAAGACCGTGTGCCTAGAGCCTGTGCTCTGCAACAAGAGAAGCCACCGCAGCGAGAAGCCCGCACACCGCAACGAAGAGTAGCCCCCACTCGCCGCAACAAGAGAAAGCCCGCGCGCAGCAACAAAGCAGACAAAAATTTTTAAAAATAATAATTAATAAATAAATAAATAAAAGGGGCGATAGGGTGGACCAGGAACAGATGGCAGTGGGTGGGGCCATGTAGGGACAGCTCTGGTCTGTAAGGCAGCTGGCTTCTTGGCTCCAGACGGTGTGGCCTGACTCACTAAAGCAATCTCCTGTCCCTAAACAAGAAATCTGGATAGGAGGGGCAGGGGGCAGAGCCTCAGCCCACTGGGGAAATGGTCTGAAGGCATTGCAGGGCCACAAGTGCTAATGGATGAGGCCCTCCCTGCAGGATCATCACCCAGAGCTTCACTGAAGCAAATCTGGCTTTTAACTTCTCACTGACCAGATCTCCCCCTGTAGTTCTACAACCTTTCTTCATTCAGGTGGGGTTTGGTTTATGGTTCCTGAGAGGGTCAGAATCAGTTCCCCCAACCCAGACCCCTTGCTCCCATCCCCCTTGGACACAGCCAAGATAAAGTGTGTTAGGCTGGCTCATGCCCCAAAAAAAGCCGTCAGTATCTTGACCTTTTGAGCTGCCAGAGCTTTTGAGGGGCTGCTAGCAGGTGGATAAGGCAGCAGAGGAACTCAAAGACCAGAGCCTGGGGTTATTCATGGAGATCAGCAATTCTCTGGATTCTTCAGGGTGTAAATGGAGGCAGCATGGATGTGAGAGCATGGACTTTGGGGGAGCCTTGGTTCCCTATTCCTAAAATGGGGACAGTAACACCAACCTAACTCATACTTGTCAGGATTAAATAAAGTAAATATTACAAAAAATGATAGCTCATATGATGAATGAATCTTAAATTCTATCACAGTCCATGTTTAATCCTGACATTTTAATCCTCATATGTATAAAGTGTTTTATTATTTATGATCTTGTTTGATCCTTATAACAATCTTTTAAGCACACAGGACAAACACTATTAGCCCCATTTTACAGATGAGATAACGGTGATTCAAAAGGGTAAAGAAAATGGGCAAATTCCACAGGACCCTGTGAGTATGCAAAACCAGAATTAAAACCTCCTGACTTGTAGCCTGGATTTTTCCCCCACTGGACTTCCACTCTGCCATGCAAGTCCCTAGCAGAAATTAGAAAGTGAATTAAAATCCTTTCCTACAAAAAGTCAAATACTCGAGGAAGATGACAGATGCAGGAGTGCATTCATTATCTATTGCTGTGTAACAAATACCCCCAAAACTTAGTGGCTTAAACAAACAAAAAAATTATCTAAACCAAAAAGTTATCTAAACAAAAAAAAATTACTATTATCTCATAGTTTGTGTGGGTCAGAACTTTGAGAGAAGCTTGGTGGGGTGGTTCTGGCCCAAGTTCTCTCATGTGTTTACAGTCAAGATGCTGGGTGGGGAGTAGGCATCTGAAAGCTTGACTGGGGCTGGAAGATCCACTTCCAAGGTGACTCAGTCACATGGCTGTGGGCAGGTGTCCTCAGCTCCTCCCCACATCAGTTTCCTATATGGCTGCTTGAGTGTCATGACATGGTAGCTGCTTCCCCAGAGCCAGGAGGAAGCCACAGTACTTTTTATGACCTAGTCTCAGGTGTCACACACTGTCACTTCTGCCATATTCTATTTGTTAGAAGCAAACCTCTAAGTCCAGCCCACACTCAAGGGAAGGGGATTGGGCTCCACCCTTTAAAGGAGCATCAAAAAGTTTGTGGACATATTTTAAACCATCACAAGGGATTAAACACCCTCAGATAAGCAGAATATGCTCGGAACAGGTGCAGGGGACAACATCCAGGTCAGGACCAACAGGCTGGGGGCCCTCCAAGCAGCAACAAGAGGCCCCTCACCCCAGCCAGAGCACCCGACTCCTGCCCTCATTGCCACAACAACTTGGGCTACCCTGGATCAAGGGGACCAGGAGCCCCAAGGCAATAGCTGAGATGGAGGAGGAGAGAGCTGCCGGGATGTGGTGGAGACTGCCTTCACCCAAGCCTGAGCACATGGGGGAAGGAGAGATTGGGGTACTTCATGGTACTGAGGGGGTGGAGGGCCCCATCTGCACCCTGCCTGGGTAACAGCGACATTTCTGGGGACACCCCTGACAATGCTCATGGGTCTGGAAAGGAAACCCTTCCACTGGATCCTGGCTGGCTTAGGGGGGAAACTCAAGATTCCCCAGCTTCCCCTTCTAACAAACCTGCCCATTTCCAATCCTGAGAAGGCAGCATCTTATACCACCTGCCTGCTGGCCTCATACAACTGAATGAAAAGTGGACACTTGACCCAGCAGGAGACGAGTCATTGGCTAACCAACAGCCAATCAGATACTTTCTCTTAAGATTTTGGCATTGAGGGCCCAGAGCCTGGGAGTCAGTCTGGGGCAGGGCCTGGAGCTGGAGGTCAGGCAGTCAGGGCAAGCTGGGGGAGGCTGGAGCAGCTATTTCAGGAGCATGTGTTGATGAGCAAGCGAAGAAAGCTGATCTGCAGAGAAAGGCAAGAAAATGGAGCCCAAAGAGCATCAGGGCTGATTCACAGTGTGGCATCAAAGGGGGGGAACAGGCGGAAAGGGCACCTCTCAGCTCTCCTGGGGCCTGGACGTTCTTCTGGTTCTTCTGGCTGTGGGTTCCACGAGGCACTCTTGCATCCTGTGTTAAATCCCCTGCTCCTGAAGCAAGCTTGAGTGGTTTCTGTCTAGACAGTCAGACAATCCTGCCTAAGACCTGAAAGAGGTAGAAAAGATAGAAAGACCATGGCATTGTTGCAACACCACCAGAAAGGATCTTTGGGTAAGAGTGTCACAGGCACAAACTTGAAGCCCAGGGGATCCAGAGAAACAAAACATGGCAGCTACTCAACTCTCATGATGATGTTTTCTTCCGACACCACCATCTCCCTCCGTTCCTCCTTACTATCCCCAAGGCTGGTTCCCAGCAGCAACAAGAAATAAAATCTGACACTAAGGCAGATGATTTCCCTCCCGATCCCTTCCAGGCAGAGGTGAGCAGGAAAGACAATGTGTTACAGACAGGCGGCCCTAAGTAGCTGGTGTTGGTGTTGTCCTGGGCAGTGATGCTAACAGCTTGTGGGAAGGCGAGGGGAAGCAGAGGGGCTGGACGGAGAGCTACTTCCTTCATCGTTCATGGCTCCTCTTGCCCTGAGATTGCGTCATCCAGCTTTAAGGCAATGTGAACTCCTGCAACAATAACCACACCCATCTCCAAATGCAAGTTCCAAAGAATGGACTTTTGAATTATCACTTCATTCAACAAACACTCATAGAGCCCTTTTTATATGCCAGGCCCTGAACTAGGTACAAACTTGAAACCAAGCCAATCCTTGACCTTACGGAGTGATGAGACGTGGAGAGCACTCTTTAAGTGACACTCAAGACAGGGCCCTTAGGAGCTCATGGGAAAGATGATGGGTCAGGCCTTGAAGAATGGGCAGGATCTCTCATGGGAGAGAAGGACGTTCTGGATGAGGCACTGGAGCGGGGAGCAGGCTGCGGTGGGAAGAAACACGTGACAAGGAGGCAGGAGGCCTGGGTCGTACGTAGTTCTAGTTCTGTCCTTAACTCAGAAGATCCCCTTCCCCTCTCTGGGCCTTAGTTTTCCACCTGTCGACAAGGGAGCTTGACTTCGCAGCGCTAGCATTGGAGAGTCTATGGTGGCAGATGCTGGCGGGACGGGCAAGTTGAGGAGTAGAGTTTCTACAGTTTGATTTCATTCAGTGGTTTCCTAGGCAGCTTCCCTGGGTCAGATGGGCAATGCCCCTAGACGAGGCCGGGGGAGCCCCATCTGGTAAGACCCCACTTCATCCCTCTTTCATTATTAATTCAACAAGGGGTGGATCCTGGGTGCCAGCCCCTCCGACAGGGGTCCAGGAGTGAAGTCGCAGCCTGCTCTATGACAGAGAACCTTCGACATCTTGGCAAGGTCCAGGCTGCCCTCGGGGAGGACATCCTTGTTTCCACCCTTCTCAGCGAGGTCATTCACGTGGTTTGAAAGCAAAAAGACACCAGCAGGCTGTTTTACCGCGTTTTGACCTGGTGACCAGGATCCCAGGACAGGCCTCACCGTTCTGTCCCAAAGCCCACTTCTCACCAAAGGGGCCAATACACTTTGTGATTATGTTAATCTGCAATTTCCCTGAAATGGTTTGACTTCAGCCTCCCACAGACTGACCACCATAGGGGAACACAGGCAAGATGACCCTGGGACTTGTACCAGGAACACAGAAGAGCCCAGCGTGACTGTACTGTGGGTGCCTTGGAGGGAAATAAGACCAGAGCGATTCATCGAGGTCAGATCATGGAAGATCTTACATGCTGGGTTGAGGAGTTAGGTTTCAGAGTGAAGGAGTGGCTGATGGGAGATGAGCTTAGGAAAATATGCTGACAGTGGTGAGTGACACAGACCAGTGTCAGAGGGCCAGAGGGGGCCCCAGCAGCTGGGAGAGGGCCTGACCCAGACAGAGGGAGTGGGGATGGAAAAGAGCGGGAGGGAGCAGATGGAAGAGATTATGCAGGAGGGGAACCCACAGGAGTTAGCCACTGTCTGCAAGTGGAAAGCCAAGGAGAGGGAGGAAAGGGGAGGTAGCCTGGGAAAGTTCCAGCTTTCTTCCCAGTACAGATCCAGCAAAGCACACACCTCAAATTACAGAACACCGTAAGACTGTCTACATAGCACAAAATACTGACAACTCGAAGCATCCATAAAGCCCCCAGATGCCATCAGGTCTCCAAATACCTGGAAAGCCATTCTGCTTTTCGTCTAAATGCTTGCAAAGAGTATGGGAGTAATTAGGTTTCTCTGGCTTTAGCCCCTACGGTCCCCCCAAAGCACTCTGCAGGAAGGTAGCAGAGTGCCAAGGTGCCGGGCGAAGGGGGAGCCCAGCCCCTGCTCTCATCAGAAGCCATGCCGGTATTTTTAGTGCCGCAATCAACAGCAGGGCCCGCCTTTGGATGGGCTCAGCCAGCCTGGGCTGAGCAGGGCTGTTAAAAATGGAATGGCACACACTGCAATCAGATGTGGCGGGCAAGGGGCACCCGGCGGGGCAGCAGCTGTGGCATCTGAAGCTATTGGTCCTCGAGCTGGCAGGCGAATGGGGGAAGCAGCCTCCCAGATCATACTGGGGCTCTGAGGTCGTCCCACACCCACCCATGGTGCCCTTGAAGCGTCCAGCAGTCAGGCCCCTGCCCCAAAGCACTGCCTCCACCCCTGCTCTTTACTGTGCCAGAAACGCCACCATTAGCATCTGCACCCTGCCCTTTCCCTGCAGGCTTCTCTGTCACGGCCAACTGCGGGAGCTGGGGAGACTCTGTGAAAGGGGGAGGGGCTGTGGGCCAGCGCTGCTCTACGGGGAGCACCGAGGAAGCTGGACAGACAGGACACAGAGAGCCTATCGTGCCCGCTGACATGGGACCATTTGTTGCTGCCTCTGCTGCCCCTCGCTTCCCTGTTCTGGTAGGAGGGGGAGCTGCACAGGGAGCCCCGCCAGGACAGTGTCACTTCTAGGGTGGGGCGTTGCAGTAAGCAGCCTGGGACAGTGCTTGTTTACCACACTGAGACCCAGGAGGCCTGGGTTTGGAGCCATTTCTACCCATCTGTGATACCTATGGAGCCTTGGGTGAGGGCCTCCCCTCTCTGGCCTCCATGGCTTTATCTATAACATGACAAGGCAGGAGTAGAGCACTGACATCCCAGATTCTCTGAGCTGCCAGCAGGCTGGGTACAGAGCGATGGATGCTTCAGGGGCCCTGGTCACACCCCCTCCCCCCATCCCAGAGCAGAGGACTCGTGGCAAGGGCAGAGCTGGGTCCCACAAGAGGGGGTACTCTTGGTGCCCCTTCCAGACCAGGAGCCCAGAGGACCGGCTGAACTGAGATCGTTTTGGCATCATGATCCTGCCTCACCAGGAGCTGAGAGGGCTCTGTCGGGGTGCAGAGAGAACAGGAAATGAGTCAGGGCCCCAGGAAACCAGAGTCATCAGAGGAGAAGGGACTCCAAAGGCCATGCAGTCCCATACCCTCATTTTACAAACCTTGGAGCTGAAGTGAGCGGAAAGGCAAAGGGCACCAGTGACCCAGGCAGACGTGTGCCTGCATGAAGGCCCAGAGGCAGGAGACAGCTCAGTTTTCTTCATCCTTCCCCTGGACCCTGGGTCCTTCAAGCGCCCCTTCCATCAAGGTATCCAGCACCCCGATTTGCCCCAGCTGAGCCCTCACCCTCACAGACAGGCTGTGGGGCTTTGCAGGCATCTGTCTGCAGGCGGGAGGGCGGGGCTCTGGTGTTTATTGAATCCGTGGAGGAGCATAAACCTGCGTCGACCTGCCTCAGAACAGTGCTCAGCCGGCAGGTGAGCTGGCTTAGGAAGACGCTTCACTGCCTGTCCTGGAACCCTTTACCCCCTGCGGGACACAGGCCTGACTAGCTGGGCGCCTCACGTGAAGAGGCACCTTGACAGGTCATTCCTTCCATCCCCCTGCCTCACTCCCCTGGTGGCAGCCATGCCAAGCCAGCGGCTTCTTAATGGCATGCTCTGGACAAACGTGCTCCAGAGCTGCTTGGCCCTGCAGCAGCCGGGCGAGTCCTCCTCCAGGCATGGGAAGCTCCCTGCTGCCTCCCCTGCCAGGACCAAGCTGAACCCTTGCTCCCAGAGCCAGTGGCAGGAGGAAACACCCCAGTGCTCTCCGCCTGTCTCTGGCTGCCCTGCAGGCATCACGCCCTCCCACCTGGAAGGTGGGTACCCACAGCCAGGGCGTGCAGACTCCAGCACCCTAAGGCTGGCACATGGCAGAGCCACGTACGTCACCGTGCTGTGGGTTGGTGGCGCATCTCGTGTTTCCTCAACACCTCAGAAAGCAGGATGAGAATCTGCTGTCTGACAGCGTCAGGACCCACAGCCTGCTGGAGGCTCCGTCACACACCTAGCGCCGCAGATGGCTGGGCTAAGTCGGGGGAGGGGCGGCTGGCTCTCTCGCTGCTGCTGCTCAGCCTGGGAGATGGTGATGCCCGCCTCCCCAGGCGGCAAGAGAAGAGCCAAGCCCCCGAACCCCCACCCCGTGCTGGGGCTGGCCTGCTGGGCAGCAGTAGGCTTGGCCACTGCCCTCTCTGAGTCTGGGGAGGCTCTCTGTGGAGGGCTCAAAGTCCCCCGAAGCTGCTGACTGTGGGGTACCAAGAGAGGGGCTGGCTGGGACTCAGGAGAGGGTGAAAAGAAAGCAACTGCATGAAGAAGAAGAAGAAGAAGAAGATTGGCACCACCCCAAAAACAGCCGAGGGAACAGCAACTTCTCCCAAGAGGCGGGAGGAGCAGCCACCCTCCAAGCCAAAGAACAGTGAGAGCTGAAAGAGAGGCGGCCTCAGGAGGGGCAGAGTAACGAAAAGGAGTGAGAAGGAGAGAGTGGGAGATAGGCGGTGGGAATGCCTCAGTGCTCACCTCCTACACGGTGAGGAGGCCGAACGAGGAGACCCCGGAGGTCTCTCCCAGCTCTGACTCTATGATTCTAGAAAGGAAAAGACACTGGTCAGTGACTCCATCCCCAACCTCTCCCTGTATCCCTCTCCGTCTCTTGCTCCAACCTTTGAGTGGCTCTCAGTGTCTGCTTGGGAGACCCTGCGTGCCTCTCTGTATATTTCGCAGCCTTCCCCTGTGTCTCCCTGCTTGTATCTGCTCTTCTCTGGTGGCATCAACCCAACTGAGAGTCCTGTGCAGGGACACCCTTCGTCGACTTGAAGAAGACGTACTCACAGTTCTGAAACACAGGATTATAACTAAGAATCAGCCAGTAGAGAGGATAAAGCTGGTCACCAGTGCTGTGCAGAGACACTGGTGGAGAGAAGCGAGAAGGGGACTTGCCTGCTGTCCTCAGGGAGCTCCCTTGATAATGGCAGAGACAAGAGCCATCCAGAAAGCAAAGAGGAAGTTCAGAGTTGTGTCAAGCCTTGAGACAGGCCCAGGAGCTGGGAGATAGAGGGCAGACAAGCAGATGGGGCCATCAAGACCTGGAGGGGGCCAGGCAAACTCATACGAACAAGGGCCAGGCATCCCTGGGACAATACCCATGAGGGATGTATAGCCTTCCAGCAAAGCCTTCTGACAAAGGCAAAGGAAAGATTCAGACCACCAAGGCTGAAGGGAAGACGTGAGAGCCAGGTCTGCTTTCTCAGCATCACACCAGAGACTGTGGCAAGCATAGTGGGATCAGATGCTCCTAAGCAGAAAGACAGCATCCACGTGGCCAATATGAGGCTGAGGCAGTAGGTAGCATCTCCTACAGCAGCAGATAAAGGGGACAGGGACGATTCTGTTCCTAGAGTCAAAGTCTGGCTGCACAAGTACAGGATGGGGTAGAACCCATTTCTCAGAAGCACGTGGAAAACAGACTCAGGGCTTAGCTGAAAACCAGTTGACCCGAGAAAAGGACATGATGAGGCCACCGATATGTCTAAACGTAAGTATCTTGGGCCAGGCTGCACTGATAGAACAGTGACCAGAAGAAGGGATGGTCAAGATCTACTGCTCCTGAAGTTCTGTGCTCAGTCCCGTCAGGAAGGGACACTGTCAACCAAGGCACCTCCAAAGGGGTACAGTTAGAGCAGGGGCACAGGAGGGAGGGCGGGGGAGGGAGCAACGTCGTGTATCTAATTTTACAAATGCTTATATAACACTGTATCTCCAGCACTCTTTCAAGTCCCCGGCACAACTATTAACTCTTTATATCTTCATGATGACCGTGTGAGACAGGCACTGTCAACGGCCCACTTGTGCAGATAACAAAACTGCAGCTCAGAGAGCTTGGTTAACTTACTCAGGGTCATCCCCCAGGTAAGCCGTGCAGGCAGGACTCAAACCCTGGAGATCCAGCTGCAGATTCACTGTCCCAACCCCTACACTCCCCTGCCTCCCTCACACACAGAGCTGTGAAGGGATGGGGAGTCTTTAGCCGTCAGAGGAAGCCCAGGAGCAGCAGGCAGGGGGCAGTCTGTCCTGCGGGCAGTGGCAGGATTAGCGCTGGGTGACCCAAGACAGCAGCCTGGGGCATCAGGAAATGTTACAGGGACAGAATACAGCTCTGCAGGAGGAAGGATGGGTCTCCTCACTCGCCTCCACTCTGTTTCTAGGGCTCCCATGCTCTCCCAACTGTCCAAGTCCTCTAGGGCACTTATGCCAGATCCTAATTTTTCTAGAGATTTCCTGTGTATCTGTTTTGACTCTCCAACTGAACTGTATATGGTCTTTGAGGCTAGAGACTGTATTTTACGTCCCTTCAGACACCCCGCTATCTACTTCCACTCAAAGTACTTGATGGAATCATGGCATCTCAAAGTGGGAAGTTACTCCCTGAAGATCTCCTGCATGATTTCTCAGCCATGCAGATTCCCCTTTGCATCAGCCCAGATGCAAGAGTACGTTAGCCTTGGTCACCTCCAGTAATGGAGAGCTCAGTACCACTCAAGGCACCTATTCCAGCAGTGGATGGGCAATTCCATTAGAATGAGAACTTCTCAATATTCTAGGACACCTTGAGGGTGGAGTGTGAGAGGAGGGAAAGGTGATGCAAAATAGAATGTAGGGCCATATAGGCTGAAATCTTTTATGCAAAAGGAAATATAGCACCTTCTGTTTGTGGGAAACCTGAGAAAGCAGGTTAGAGCCTTCTGGTGCTATAGAGAGGAAGCAGAAATGATCCCCCCCCACTTTTACAGGGGTAAGTGACAGAAGCACAGAGGACCAGTCCCAGCTAGTTACAGAGTGAAGAACAGGAGAGATGGAGCATGAACCCAAGATTCGGGCTCCCATGGACATTCTAGCCCTTTGACACCCAGCAAAGAGGCCTGGGGTGGCACTTAGGCCACATGCACTCAGATGGCCTGTTCTCAGCACCAAAAGCTGTTCAAACATGCTATCCACCCTACCTGGGGCTACTGAGCACTGGAAATGCAAACAGTGTGAAATGAGATGTGCTCAAGGTATAAAATCCACCACACAGGGCTTCCCTGGTGGCGCAGTTGTTGAGAGTCTGCCTGCCAATGCAGGGGACACGGGTTCGTGCCCCAGTCTGGGAAGATCCCACATGCCGCGGAGCGGCTGGGCCCATGAGCCATGGCCACTGAGCCTGCGTGTCCGGAGCCTGTGCTCCGCAATGGGAGAGGCCACAGCAGCGAGAGGCCCGCGTACCAAAAAAAAAAAAAAAAAGAAAAAAAAATCCACCATAGATTTTGAGAAGCATGTAAAATATCTCATTAATAATTTTTTAATATTGGACACATTGAAATGATACTATTGGGTTACTTAAAATATATTATTAAATTAAAAAAAAGGACTGCTTAAGTTGTGGCATGCCAAAATGGAACTAAGACACACATACATGAAATATGAACTCTTTGTCATATGGTGTTAAGTGTTAAGGGGTCCAGAGAATCAGTAACCCAGGAGTTTAGGAAAGAGAAAACTCACTGCAGTGTGAGGAAAGGGTCAGGGGGGGTTGATATCGTAGCCTTGGGTGAAGCCTTAAAGGATAGATCAGAGGTGGACAGATGTCAAGGAGAAGAGACACAAGGAGTGGGGAAGTGGGGTGCACTGGGAGATCGGCATGGTTGGGGAGAGAGGTTCCTGGTGAGGGCAGGAGAAAATTAATTAGGGCAGGGAAGATAGCTCCCAACAGAGGTCCATCCAAGGTCCTGTCTTTATCCCTGTCAAGCTCCCAACCCAAACTTCATTCTCTATGGTCTCTTTTCTCAAAATGCAGTCCATAATTAATCACTGAAGAGTACCTAACCACCTCCAGGCACTCTGTTAGGTGTTAGGGATGCAGCAGTGAATAAGATCTTCTCCGTTCCTGTCCTCAAGGAGTTTACAGTCGGGACATCAAACAGGCAGAATATGACCTCCCAAACCCAGTTCCAGGACCCACAGTCCCGGCAACATGTCCATGAGTCCCTCCCCTCCCACCCCCCCACCTCCACCCACCGAAGGAACAGCCCAACCCAGGACTCCCTCGCATTTGCTGAGCAGTCCTAGGCAGTCAAGCCTTCTGAGAGACCAGTCATGAAAGCCCAGTCCACCAAGTATCCTCGGGGCTACTGGATCTACTGGGAACTCAGTATTGGCACCCATGAGCACTAGACCCACAGGCCTGGTGGGGGCACCAAAGGGCAGGAAGGGCGTTCCTGCCTTCAGAGCCCTGTCATGAACCCTGTCCAAGGTGCTGAAATACTGAGTTTCTATGGTACAAAAGGGGAAAACACTGACTCTACTATCCAACCAAACACTCCTCAAGAAAATGGGGCCATGGACTTTAGCTCATGTTCTCAGATCTGCCAAACCTGTATTCTCAGTCCTGTCTCTCCATCCCTCGTCCAAATTCACCAAAGGACAAAGTTGCAGAGGGCAGGAAGATGGGGGCTGGGCCCAGCCCTCTCTCCAAACCTCCCAGCTTGACCCAGAGGAAGCCAACAGAGGCAGGAATAAAGCATTCCTTGGATTTCCTAAGTTGGATTCTGTCACCCATTTACATGACTCGTTGGATGTCCCCAAAACAAGGGAAAGTGAGTATCCCACTGTCATATCTCACAAATCAGAAATTGGGCTTGGAGTTCTGCATGCGTATTAGTCCAATATGTATACCATTAGTGCACATTCCACAGCACTTCCGGACCACACCCCCACCCCGTGCACACATACACACCTGGACACATTGAAAAGAACTAAGGAAACAGTCCACTCTATGGAGGCTGCCTCAGTGTAAGAGGTTCTGTCACATCCCAGGCCCCATCAGTAAGCTGGCAACCCATTCTAGTCATTGTGACAAGGCCCATCATTCAAGGAGGGAGCTAGGTGAAGCTGCTCAGAGGTGGATATTGGAAGAGTTAGTCCTCATGCTATAAACCTCCCTCATTAAAGACCTTTAGCACTGCAGCTTGTGGAACAAAAACCACATTCACAGAAAGATAGACAAGATGAAAAGCCAGAGGGCTATGTACCAGATGAAGGAACAAGATAAAACCCCAGAAAAACAACTAAATGAAGTGGAGATAGGCAACCTTCCAGAAAAAGGATGCAGAATAATGATAGTGAAGATGATCCAGGACCTCGGAAAAAGGATGGAGGCAAAGATCGAGAAGATGCAAGAAATGTTTAACAAAGACCTAGAAGAAATAAAGAACAAACAAACAGAGATGAACAATACAATAACTGAAATGAAAAATACACTAGAAGGAGTCAATAGCAGAATAACTGAGGCAGAACAGATAAGTGACCTAGAAGACACAATGGTGGAATTCACTGCTGTGGAACACAATAAAGAAAAAAGAATGAAAAGAAATGAAGACAGCCTAAGAGACCTCTGGGACAACATTAAATGCAACAACATCCATATTATAGGGGTCCCAGAAGGAGAAGAGAGAGAGAAAGGACCAGAGAAAATGTTTGAAGAGATTATAGTCAAAAACTTCCCTAACATGGGAAAGAAAATAGCCACCCAATCCAGGAAGCACAGAGAGTCTCATACAGGATAAACCCAAGGAGAAGTGCACCGAGACACATAGTAATCAAATTGGCAAAAATTAAAGACAAAGAAAAATTATTGAAAGCAGCAAGGGAAAAACAACAAATAACATACAAGGGAACTCCCATAAGGTTAACAGCTGATTTCTCAGCAGAAACTCTATAAGCCAGAAAGGAGTGGCATGACATATTTAAAGTGATGAAAGGGAAGAGCCTACAACAAAGATTACTCTACCCAGCAAGGATCTAATTCAGATTCGATGGAGAAATCAAAAGCTTTACAGACAAGCAAAAGCTAAGAGAATTCAGCACCACCAAACCAGCTCTACAACAAATGCTAAAGTAACTTCTCTAAGTGGGAAACACAAGAGAAAAAAAGGACCTACAAAAACAAACCCAAAACAATTAAGAAAATGGTAATAAGAACATACATATCAATAATTACCTTAAACGTGAATGGATTAAATGCTCCAACCAAAAGACACAGACTCACTGAATGTATACAAAAACAAGACCCATATATATGCTGCCTACAAGAGACCCACTTGAGACCTAGGGACACATACAGACTGAAACTGAGGGGATGGAAAAAGATATTCCATGCAAATGGAAATCAAAAGAAAGTGGGAGTAGCAATACTCATATCAGGTAAAATAGACTTTAAAATAAAGAATGGGGACTTCCCGGGCTTCCCTGGTGACGCAGTGGTTGAGAGTCCGCCTGCCGATGCAGGGGACACGGGTTCATGCCCCAGTCTGGGAAGATTCCACATGCCGCGGAGCGGCTGGGCCCATGAGCCATGGCCGCTGAGCCTGCGTGTCCAGAGCCTGTGCTCTGCAACGGAGAGGCCACAACAGTGAGAGGCCCACATACCGCAAAAAAAAAAAAAAAAAGAATGGGGACTTCCCTGGTGGTGCAGTGGTTAAGACTCCACGCTCCCTAATGCAGGGGACCTGGGTTTGATCCCTGGCCAGGGAACTAGATCCCACATGCATGCCGCAACTAAAAGTTTGCATGCCACAATTAAGGAGCCTGCAAGCCGCTACTAAGACCCAGCACAACCAAATAAAAGTAAATAAATAAATACATTAAAAAATAATAATAAAAAATAATAAAATAAAATAAAGAATGTTACAAGACACAAGGAAGGACACTACATAATGATCAAGGGATCAATCCAAGAAAAAGATACAACAATTATAAATATATATGCACCCAAGATAGGAGCACTTCAATATATAAGGCAACTGCTAACAGCTATAAAAGAGGAAATTGACAGTAACATAATAATAGTGGGGGGCTTTAATACCTCACTTACACCAATGGACAGATCATCCAAGCAGAAAATTAATAAGGAAACACAAGCTTTAAATGGCACAATAGACCAGATAGATTTAATTGATATTTATAGGACACTCCATCCAAAAACAACAGAATACACATTCTTCTCAAGTGTGCACGGAACATTCTCCAGGATAGATCATATCTTGGGTCACAAATCATGCCTCAGTAAATTTAAGAAAATTGAAATCCTATCAAGCATATTATCTGACCACAACGCTATGAGATTAGAAATCAATTACAGGGGAAAAAAACATAAAAAACACAAACACATGGAGGCTAAACAATACACTACTAAATAACCAAGAGATCACTGAAGAAACCAAAGAGGAAGTCAAAAAATACCTAGAGACATATGACAATGAAAACACGACGATCCAAAACCCATGGGATGCAACAAAAGCAGTTCTAAGAGAGAAGTTTATAGCAATACAAGCCTACCTCAAGAAACAAGAAAAATCTCAAATAAACAATCTAACTTTACGCCTAAAGGAACTAGAGAAAGAAGAACAAACAAAACCCAAAGTTAGCAGAAGGAAAGAAATCGTAAAGATCAAAGCAGAAATAAATGGAATAGAAACAAAGAAAACAATAGCAAAGATCAATAAAACTAAAAGCTGGTTCTTTGAGAAGATAAACAAAATTGATAAACCATTAGCCAGAGTCATCAAGAAAAAGCGGGAGAGGACCCAAATCAATAAAATTAGAAATGAAAAAGGAGAAGTTACAAGAGACACCCCAGAAATACAAAGCATCCTAAGAGACTACTACAAGCAACTCTATGCCAATAAAATGGACAACCTGGAAGAAATGGACAAATTCTTAGACAGGTATAACCTTCCAAGACTGAACCAGGAAGAAACAGAAAATATGAACAGACCAATCACAAGTAATGAAATTGAAACTCTGATTAAAAATCTTCCCACAGACAAAAGTCCAGGACCAGATGGCTTCACAGGTGAATTCTAGCAAACATTTAGAGAAGAGCTAACACCCATCCTTCTCAAACTCTTCCCAAAAAATTGCAGAGGAATGAACACTCCCAAACTCATTCTATTAGGCCACTATCACCCTGATACCAAAACTGGACAAAGGCACTACAAAAAAAGAAAATTACCGACCAATATCACTGATGAACATAGATGCAAAAATCCTCAACAAAATACTAGCAAACAGAATCCAACAACACATTAAAAGGATCATACACCATGATCAAGTGGGATTTATCCCAGGGATGCAAGTATTCTTCAATATACGGAAATCAATCAATGTGATACACCATATTAACAAATGGAAGGAAAAACCATATGATCATCTCAATAGATGCAGAAAAAGCTTTTGAAAAAATTTAACACCAATTTATGATAAAAAACTCTCCAGAAAGTGGACATAGAGGGAACCTACCTCAACATAATAAAGGCCATATATGACAAACCCACAGCAAACATCGTTCTCAATGGTGAAAAACTGAAAGCATTTCCTCTAAGATCAGGAACAAGACAAGGATGTCCACTCTCACCATTATTATTCAACATACTTTTGGAAGTCCCAGCCACGGCAATCAGAGAAGAAAAAGAAATAAAAGGAATACAAATTGGAAAAGAAGAAGTAAAACTGTCACTGTTTGCAGATGACATGATACTATACATAGAGAATCCTTAGGATGCCACCAGAAAACTACTAGAGCTAATCAATGAATCTGGTAAAGTTTCAGGATACAAAATTAATGTACAGAAATCTCTTGCATTCCTATACACTGATGGTGAAAAATCTGAAAAAGGAATTAAGGAAACACTCCCATTTACCACTGCAACAAAAAGAATAAAATACCTAGGAATAAACCTACCTAGGGAGACAAAAGACCTGTATGCAGAAAACTATAAGACACTGATGAAAAAAATTAAAGATGATACAAACAGATGGAGAGATATACCATGTTCTTGGATTGGAAGAATCAATATGGTGAAAATGACTATACTACCCAAAGCAATCTACAGATTCAATGCAATCCCTATCAAATTACCAATGGCATTTTTTTACAAAACTAGAACAAAAAATCTTAAAATCTGTATGGAGACACAAAAGACCCCAAATAGCCAAAGCACTCTTGAGGGAAAAAAACGGAGCTGGAGGAATCAGACTCCTTGACTTCAGACTATACAACAAAGCTACAATAATCAAGACAATATGGTACTGGCACAAAAACAGAAATATAGATCAATGGAACAGGATAGAAAGCCCAGAGATAAACCCACGCACCTATGGTCAACTAATCTATGACAAAGGAGGCAAGGATATACAATGGAGAAAGGACAGTCTCTTCAATAAGTGGTGCTGGGAAAACTGGACAGCTACGTGTAAAAGAATGAAATTAGAACATTCCCTAACACCATACATAAAAATAAACTCAAAATGGATTAGAGATCCAAATGTAAGACCAGACACTATAAAACTCTTAGATGAAAACATAGGAAGAACACTCTATGACATAAATCACAGAAAAATCTTTTTTGATCCACCTCCTAGAGTAATGGAAATAAAAACGAAAATAAACAAATGGGACCTAATGAAACTTAAAAGCTTTTGCACAGCAAGGGAAACCATAAACAAGACGAAAAGACACCCCTCAGAATGGGAGAAAATATTTGCAAATGAATCAACGGACAAAGGATTAATCTCCAAAATATATACACAACTCATGCAGCTCAATATTAAAAAAAACAAACAACCCAATCCAAAAATTGGCAGAAGACCTTAATAGACATTTCTCCAAAGAAGACATACAGATGGCCACAAAGCACATGAAAAGCTGCTCAACATCACTAATTATTAGAGAAATGCAAATCAAAACTACAATGAGGTATCACCTCACACCAGTTAGAATGGGCATCATCAAAAAATCTACAAACAACAAATGCTGGAGAGGGTGTGGAGAAAAGGGAACCCTCTTGCACTGCTGATGGGAATGTAAATTGATACAGACACTATGGAGCACTGTATGGAGGTTCCCTGAAAAACTAAAAATAGAGCTACCATATGACCCAGCAATCCCACTACTGGGCATATACCCTAAGAAAACCATAATTCAAAAAGACACATGCACCCCAATGTTCATTGCAGCACTATTTACAATAGCCAGGTCATAGAAGCAACCTAAATGCCCATCGACAGACGAATGGATAAAGAAGATGTGGTACATATATACAATGGAATATTACTCAGGCATAAAAAGAAATGAAATTGGGTCATTTGTAGAGACATGGATGAACCTAGAGACTGTCATGCAGAGTGAAGTAAGTCAGAAAGAGAAAAACAAATATTATATACTAACACATATATGCGGAACCTAGAAAAATGGTACAGATGAACCGGTTTGCAGGGAAGAAATAGAGACACAGGGCTTCCCTGGTGGTGCAGTGGTTGAGAATCTGCCTGCCAATGCAGGGGACATGGGTTCGAGCCCTGGTCTGGGAGGATCCCACATGCTGCGGAGCAACTAGGCCCGTGAGCCACAACTACTGAGCCTGCGCGTCTGGAGCTTGTGCTCCGCAACAAGAGAGGCCGCGACAGTGAGAGGCCTGAGCACTGCGATGAAGAGTGGCCCCCGCTTGCCACAACTAGAGAAAGCTCTCGCACAGAAACGAAGACCCAACACAGCCCAAAATTAATTAATTAATTAATTAATTAATTAAAAAGAAGAAATAGAGACACAGATGTAGAGAACAAACGTATGGACACCAAGGGGGGAAAGTGGTGGTGGGGGGTGGTGGTGGAATGAATTGGGAGATTGGGATTGACATATACACAATAATATGTATAAAATAGATAACTAATAAGAACCTGCTGTATAAAAAAATTAATTAAATTCAAAAATTAAAAAAAAAAAGAAAGACCTTTACCCCCATTTACCCTTTACTCTGCACCGCTGAAGCTCTCAGTGACTGTTTCCCAGTTTCCAGAGAATTAAAGTACAGCAGGAGAAATAGAAGCTGGATAGGAAAACAAACTCTAGAACAGGAGTCAGGAGAGGCGAGCTTTGCGTGATCTTGAACAAGTTGTTTTTCCTCTGGGCTTCCGTCTCACCCTTTCTAGGAAAGTGAATGATCGCTAAGGTCCCTGACAGCCTCGACATTGAAGGCTCCGGGGTTACATGGGTTTGTCCTCTGAAGTCTGGCATGCCGACAGCATGCACATCAGAGCCAACGTGAACAACATATGTGCCAAAGGATGGCAATTGTGTCTGCGGGAAATCAGCCTGGCACTGCCCTCTATGGGGACATGGAATGAGCACAGCCCTCCCCTGCATCTGAGGACACCCCGCAGCATCTCTTTATGTACATTGTTAAATGAGAACGAATGAAAGAGCCTGGCACAGTGCCTGAACCTTAGCAGTTACTCCAAAAGGGCCCAATTTCCCTTCCTTCCCCTCTCATGCCGGGGATGCTTATCTATTTTCTTAGAGGATGGTGGCGACAGGGGGAAACTGGAAAGAGGAGGGGGAAGAAAAAGGTCAGGGAGGATGGGAGAGTGAGGGGGACCACAGCTGCCATCATTAATCACCTTCCTTGGCAACCTGCGTCTTGTGAATCAGCATCTGTGATACTGATAAAGGCTTCTGGAGGGAAGGAGGTGACATAGTCACAGGCAGGATGTGATTGCCTGGGGGAGGAGGAGGTAGGGGTGAGTCCCGCTTTCAGGGTTTAATCTCAGTTGGATACACACACGCACGCACGCGTGCACATGTGCCCACAAACATTGCCATTCTGCAGGCTGCAGAGCCCCCTCCTCCTGCTGCCACCCCATCTGTGCTCAGGCTGCAACCCCTCTGTCTAGTCCCCATGGCCAAGCAGGACTAGGCCGACACAACCGCTATTTAATATTTTACACATTAAGAATTCTATGAAGCCAGTCCCATTAGAAGGGCAGGGACTGTGTAACGAGGCAAACTGGTATAGTGGAAAGTACATGAGATGGCCTAGGATACGTCTGTCTCCTCCCAACCCTCACACAGAACCTTCTGGCTGAATGAGCAGACATTGGTTGGTTCCCGGTAAACCTTGCTACCAACTAGCTGTGTGACCTCGCACGACTCACGTTTCCTCTCTGGGCCTTGGTTCCATCATCTGTGCAATGTTTGGGTTGGATTACAAGATCCCCAAAGTCCCCGCTGGCTCCAGCAGTCTGTAATCCTCTGATTCTATAAGCTCTTTGCGCGTCCCAGCAGATGGCCAAGGGCAATAGTCATTGGTTGAGCTGGTTCTCACCAATTCCCTGTGAGAAATGAGCACATACAGCAAATGCTCTTTTTGGTTCCTATCCATGTGATAGTCACTGTTTATAACTAAAATTCTGAATTATCAACTGTCTTGATTATAAGCAAGAAAGGGAAGAGCAGAGCAGAACAGAATTGCAGGTGGGCTCTGCAACTCTGTTGTTCTACACCCACCACTCCTTTCTATCTTTAAATATCCAACTTCTCTCTCTCTCTCTCTCTCTCTCTCTCTCTATCTATCTATCTATCTATCTATCTATCTGTCTGTCTGTCTATCTATCTCCCTCATCTCTCCCTCACTAAAATATTGTGATAGGCAGGATGCTAAGGTCACCGCATGAGTCCTGCCTCCCTGTGCACGTGCCCTGTATAATGCTCTTCCCTGCAGTGTGGGTGGGATTCACGAACATGATGGAGTGAGGTAATTAAGGTCTCAAATCAGTTCATTTGGAGTTAATTAAATGGAAGTTTATCCTGAGTGGGCCTGACTTAACCAGTGAAAGCTCTTAAAAGAGGGACTGACCCTTCCTGAGGGGGGAGAGAGTCTCCTGGTGAGACCTTAAAGAATTTAGCTCCCATGTGGTAAGCGAGCCTGTAAGAGGACTACAGGGCAACAAACTGAGTGCTTCTAAGAGCCAAGAGAGATCCCCGGATGACAGCCAGCAAGAGAATGGGACTCCAGTCCTACAACCGCAAGGCACCATATTCTGCCAACAACCACAGAGCTTGGAAGAAGATCCCACTCCATAAAGAAATCCAGACCAGCCAACACCTAGATTTCAGCTTTGTGAGACACTGAGCAAGGAGCCCGTTAGGCTGGGCCTGGACTCCTGACCCACAGAAACTGTGAGATGATAAAATGCATGTTGTTTTAAGCCGGTAGTTTTGTGATCATTTGTTATCCAGCAGTAGAAAATGAATACAAATGTCTAATAAATAAGACACCACACTCTAGACCCACCTAATAGGATTTTACCTGTATCCCCCTCTAATGCCAAGCACAACTGGCCTGCCTTCTCTGCTATTTGGGAATTGATTAAAGACCTCTCCCTCTGACCCCAGTCATGGAGACTAGGCCACAAAGATGGCAACTCTACCCAGAGAGGTGCTGCCTTCTCCCATATGAAGGCAATGACACCTGTCCAGCCCAGTGCCAACACAGGATGGCAGAGACCACTCCACGGGACAAATGCCCTCCTATTTCTCCCAGCCAATCTGGTGATAGCATGCAAATGGCTCTATTAGCTCCCAGGGCAATTGACAGCCAAGCCATGCATTATGTAAAGTTCCACCAGGAGGGTGCCCACTCCCACATCCCATAACACAGCACCTTGGCACCTAGAGCTGACGCCGGGCCCTCTGCCCTACCTCCTTCTGTGTGCTCCCTCTCTGCCTGCCCCATGGGGCACCAGCCCTCACTACCTCTGCCTGCCACTTCTGCCTTACCTTACTGCAGCAGCAGCCTCATCCAATGTGACACCAGAGGGCAGGGGGACAGGGAACCCAGCTGAGGCTTTGGAATGTGCCATACCAAGGCCCAGGGGATGCCGGTGGAGCACAGGCCCCATCTCCCTTATCCAAGCACCCCTCAGCAATACAAAGGAATAAACTATAGATTCATGCAGCATGGATAATTCTCTAAATAATTATGCTTTATGAAAAAAGCTAGACTTTCCTCCCCAAAAGAGCACATCCTGTACGATTCCATTTATACGAAATTCTTGAAAATGCAAACTAACCTATAGCGACAGAAGGCAGATCAGTGGTGTCAGGGGATGGGGGAGAGAATGCTGGGCGAGGCAGGAGGGAGGGATTACAAACGTACATGAAGAAACTTGGGGGTGATAGATACACCGACTATCTTGACAGTGGTGATGGTTTCACAGGTGTATACATATGTTAAAATTTATCCACGAACATTTTAAATATGTGCAACTTGTTTTATGTCAATTATATCTCAATAAAGCTGTTTTTAATATAGTGATAGGATAGAATGTCTCATGGCTACTTTAGATTAGCAGGCAGGGAAGGCCTCTCTGAGGAGGTGACATTAAGCTGCGATAGAGGGATGAGAGGCAGCAGTCAAGCAGATGTCTGGGGAAGAGCATTGCAGGCAGATGGAACAGCATTGCAGGCAGATGGAACAGCATGTGCAAAGGCCTTGGGAGGCAGCGAGACTGGCCTGTTTGAGGAGCAGACTGGTTCACTGTTGGGGAGGGGGAAGTGATGCAAAGTGGGATCAGAGGGGCAAGCAGACTCCAAGTTAGGGAGGTCTCTGTAGGCCAGGCAGGGAATTGGGGGTTTGTTCTAAGTAGATGAGAAGTCAGATCCTAAGCAAAGGACTGACATGACTCCTGTTTTTAAAATCATTCTATTTTGTACCAAGGGCATGTATTACCTAATAAAAGTAAAATATATATTTAGAACAAAATCATTTTCGCTGTTACATGGAAACTAGATTGCAAAAGGGAGCCCCGTTAAAGGGCAGCTGCGGGCTTCCCTGGTGGCGCAGTGGTTGAGAGTCTGCCTGCCAATGTAGGGGACACGGGTTCGAGTCCTGGTCTGGGAAGATCCCACATGCCACGGAGCAACTGGGCCCGTGAGCCACAACTACTGAGCCTGCGCGTCTGGAGCCCGTGCCCCGCGACAGTGAGAGGCCGCGACAGTGAGAGGCCCACGCATTGCGATGAAGAGTGGCCCCCGCTTGCCACAACTAGAGAAAGCCCTCACACAGAAACGAAGACCCAATACAGCCAAAAATAAATAAGTAAATAAAAAGCAGTTTCTTTTTAAGAAAAAAGGGGGGGGTGGGCAGCTGCAGCTGCCAGGTGAGAGGAGGCTTGGACCGGGTTGATGGTCCTGCAAGCGGGGAGGACACCTTTGAGATCTAATCTGGAGCTATATCTAGAGCACATCCTGGGGGCAGGGTGTGGGTGGAGATAAAGGGGAGTCAGCAGCTCCTGCAATAGTGTGAGCAGCTGGCCCTTGGGACATGGTCTCTGACCTCCACTGACCCTCCCCATTGTCCTCTCTCCTGGGCAGCCCAGGGCATCTGGTACAAACCTTGTCATCACTCTGGTGCATCTTACTATGGTTGGTTTGCGTCTGGCCCACGAGCTCTTCTTCCAGCCCCAGTACCTAGTACAGTACCTGGCATGAGACAAACACACAGTAAACCTTTGTGGACTGAATAAGGAAAAGAATGGAGCAAATTCACTCCTGAGAGTGGAGCAAGGGAAGCACTACAACCTGCACTGACCTTGGTGTCAGACCTTCTCCTCCACCCCCTGCCCCACTCACCCCAGCTCCTATCCCCCTACGCCAGCAGTTTCCAGGCTCTCGCTCCCCAGGAGCTGCAAGCACGTGGCCAGGCCACTGGGCAGTCAGTGCTGGCCAACTCCTGCTGGCTGGCAGCAGGACCTGACCTAGTTTGGAGCCAGTCGAGGTGACGGAGCCAGAGCAATGCAGCTCCTCAGGGCTTAGCGTGCTGAGCTCGGAGTCTGGGTTCCGCTTTGAATGCCAGAAATTTGGAAAGAGCACTGTCCAAGGGGCTATCCAAGAATGATGTGGGGGACAGGTCTGGAGGAGGCTCTTTGGAGATGCTACTGTTCTCCTGGGAGCCCAGTCTCAGATTTCCAAGCCCCTTTATGGGGATCTGGACTGTGGGCTCTTAGACCTGTCTCTCCCTGTCCCATGGGGAAGAGTGGGGGACACTGGGAAGGGACAGGGGGTGGGGAGGACCACTTGAGCACCTCTTCCGTGGCCCTAGTCATTGATTAGCTTACTAATTCAAGCATGTTCTAAACATTTATTAAATGTCAACAATGTAGGCCAAGCACAGAGCTACTGTTGAGGGTCCCAAGGCGATGAAGACATTGTCCCTGACTGTCTAGAGTCAGAGAGAAACATCAACAACCAAGCCACATATAGGCAGATGTAGTTACAATGGAGATGTGCCATCTGGGTGGCATTCCAGTGGGAGCGGAGGTGAGGGGAGGCCTCACAGTGGAGGTGGGTCTTGAGAGGAGATGCAAAGGATTAGTAGAATCTTTCTAGGTGGTGAAGGGGGCCAGCCTTTAGGGTATCAGCAACCTAGTGGATACAATGCAGGCGGCAGGGTGGTAAGGCTATGGGCAGAGCATAGGGAAGACTCAAGTCTGGGGGTGATGGAGCTGGAAAGGGAGGCTTGGGCCAGACCCTAAGGGGACAGTTAGGAAGGCCTGGAGAGGAGGGGATGATGCAGCAGCCCCTGTGCTCTGGGGCTGAGCTTGTACCCAGCTCACGCTTTCTACCCCCGTACCCGTCACTCCTCAGGCTGGGTACCCACAGAGTCATGTGCCCCCCAAACACTTTCTTCCTCAGGGAGTGGACCTGGGCCCTCTCTGATCTCCCTTCACTGCCCATCGTCCCCCAGTCCTCAACCTACTGCCGAGTACAGAGGAAATGGGGGAGAGTGGCAGACACAAAGCTGAAGACGGGCAAGGCAGAAGAGGAGGCCACACCAGGGGTGGGGGCCTCTAGGTCTCCCCATAAACCCATCAGGGTCCTGTCTTGGGGAAGTTAAGGTCTGAGATCTCCCCCATTGCAGGTACCCCTGCGTCCAGGATTCTGCAGGGCATCACCTATGGGCTGAGACCACAGAGAGGGACTGCTGGGTCCTCAAAGCCTGGATGCTCCCCGTCAAACCAGGAGCTAGGATCCTGCCCCCAGAGGAGGTCAGATGAAACTGTTGAGGGACCAAGGCTTCCTGGCCCCAGTCGAACACTCAGTCCCCAGAAAGTGGCATCTTCCAAAGGCCGGGCACCCAGGAGACCCTAAATGTATCTCCAGGGTCAGGAACGTCACCGAGTATGGCAGAGGAGGAAGGGAGAGAGGACGAGCAGCTGGTCTCTTGGCTGGCGGGAGTAGGCCCTGAGTGCCCGCCTAATGCAGTGTGACACCCAGGACCCCGTGGCAGCATAAACACTCCATGTCATGGTAACTGAAGCTGGCATCTCCTCCCTGGCACTCCTGGTGTGCGCCTTCCCCAGCCAGCTCTACCCCAGATCCTCCAGGGGGCAGGGCCAGTCGAGGGAGGGCCCCAAGCGCCACTGTCGTTACAACAGGTTTCCACTGCAAGGGCAGGCCTGCTCCTACGCCAGGACGGGGCACGGGGGCCGGAGTGGGTAGAAGGGGATTCTCCCCGGCCTGTCTGGCCTGTGAGTCAGCTGGGATGAAGCGAAGGGCAGCAAAGCAGTGGGAGCGGGACCGGGAGAAGACAGATGCATTAGTACAGCTGAGGCAGGTGAAGAAAGGCAGTGTGGTGTGACAGAAAGAGCCCTGGCAGTAAGAAACCCAGATTTCATCCCAGCTGGGACACTCCGGGCAAGTTGCTGAACCTCCCTGAACCTCGGTATCTTCATCTATAAAAGCGGGGAGTGATATCCCTACCACATAGGGCTCTTGCAGAAAACAGAGTGGATATATATGGGAGAGCTCATCAAAAGGAAAATGCTAAACAAAGATGAGTCAAGGTTATGGAGAGACGAAGATAGATCCAATGGCAGTGAGTCGGGGGAGCCAGGCTAGGCAGGAAAGCCAAATTCTCGCTCCCAGGGAACAGAGGCGACTGTAGGGCCAGAGGTGAGACTGCTGTGCGGGTCTGGCTCCATCCATTGCCCCAGGGAATCCTCAGGGATCAAGGCTCTGGGGGTTCACCCTCCCCAAGTCTTAATCAACTGTCCCTTCCCGCAGTCTGAAAGGAGTAGGCAGGGGGTCCCTCAAGACCGTAGATAACCCCATCACCGAGCTCACTCACCCTGAGCCTTTCTGATGGGCAGCTTTAGAATCCACCTTGACCTTCGAGAACCAGACCATCCTTCTCCCAGAAACCACCCCATGAGTTAAATTGTATCAAGCAGGACTAACTAACCATACATGTTCAACAGTAACAGTAGCGTAGAACTTACAGAGCACCTCCACCTTCAGTTATCTCCTTTAAGCCTCACTGCTGGACTTCCCTGGTGGTCCAGTGGTTAAGACTCCACACTTTCACCGCAGCGGGCAGGGGTTTAACACCTGGTCAGGGAAGTTCCACCTGCCATGTGGTGTGGCCAGAAAACAAACAAACCTTACTGCCACCCTAGGAAACAGGTGCTAAGTTACTACCCTCATTTTTTCAGGTGAGGAAACTGAGGCTCCGGGACTTAAGCAACTTGCCTAAACTCACAGCTGTGTGGCAACGGAGCCAGGCTCTGAGCTAATTCCCTCTCCCGCCACCATACCACCAGCTAGCCGACGTCACCTGAGCGCCTGCTGTGTGCAGGGCCACTGGTGATGGGAGTGTAACACGGGACCTTCAAGGACAGAGACAAGAGCTATGGAATTCAGGGTCCCATGACTCCACATCAGGAGCCTTTGTGGTACCTAAACCAAGCTCCTCATTTCGTTAATAAGGGAGATGCAGACAAAAGCTTCTAGACCAAGGGGCAGCAAACATTTTCTGTAAAACACCAGACAGTAAATATTTTAGGCTTTACAGCCACGGATGTCTCTGCAGCATATTGCTCTTGAATTTTTTTTTTTTTTAAACAATTCACCCTTTAAAAAATGTAGAAACCATTCTTAGCTTGAGAGCTCTACAAAATAGCCTGGCTGGAGGCAGGATTGGGCCCGCAGGCTATGGTTTGCCAATCCCTGTTCTAGGGGGTCATACAGCCTGAGCTTCCTGAGCTGGGGTTCATTCAACCAAACAAACCATTTTTTGAGCACCTGCTATGTTCCAAGAGCTATGCCAAGAGCCGGAGGGACAGAGAACGATGTCACGTGGTCTGTGCCCTCAGGTGACTTACCGTTGGTGGGGAGGTAGACAGGTACGGAAATAAGGTCACCTCAAGATATGATGGGAGGCTATGCAGGACAAGATACTCAGAGCAGGGAAAGGCCAGCCAGCTCTTCCTGGGGTCTCCTGGGTGCCACCCCCCATGGTGGCGGTCAGCACAGGGCATTGTAAGCTCTCTGTGCCCCTCCCCCCAGTCTGTATGTTACATGGGGGCAGCGACCTGTGTCCATGTTGTCCACTCCTCCCGCCCAGCACCTAGGACAGTGCCTGGAAGTAGTAAGCGTGCAGTATTTGCTGAATGAATGAGTGAGTAGCAACTGCAGAGCTACAGCTCTGGCGCTAGGATGGGGTGGCTGCTGAGACCAAGGACTGCTCACCCTGTCCCCCGTAGTTGTTAAGGAAAGCAGGTTGACTGAGCCTGGAAATCCAGCCCCAGACAGCAGCAGCCTTCTGTTCCACTCTCTCTGCTTCCCCCCCCACCCACCCCCCAGTCTTCTCCCCACCCTGGCCTGCTGCTGACTCACACAGCAGCCGCTAATCACACCCCAGTCAGGCATGCTTAATTAAGACCCAGTTACCCACAGCTTCCTAGCAAGAGGAAAGGTTGGGACTCCAGTCGCGTGCAAGGCCGGAGGGGGCTGGGCTGTGTGTGGGATCTGGTGGGGAGACACATGCAGGTGATGGTCAGACATTCACTGGGATCCTGCGGTAGAAATGGTAATGATAATAATAATAGTACAGCTCTACGGACTGTCTACTCTATACCAGGCCCGGCTCTAATGCTTTCTGTGTGTTAACTTAAGTCTCCTCATAGAAAACTTATGACACCAGTACTATTATCATCTCCATTTTACAGGGGAGGAGATTGAGGCTCAGAGAGATTGAGGCTCCATGACTTGCCCAAAGTCATACAACTAGTAAGTAACAGCTGAAAGGACTCCCCTTTTCCTGATCTCCGTGGCCATGGGGGAGAGTGTTCAGGGAGAGGAAGGGCAGCCATGTCCAGAGCCCTGACCGCGCTGCCCAGTGGCCTGGGCTCCTCCGGATAGTAAGGCCACCCTGACTCACACACAGGGATATAATTTTATTTTTTTTAATAAATTTATTTATTTATTTTTGACTGCGTTGGGTCTTCGTTGCTAGCACACGGGCTTTCTCTAGTTGCGGCGAGCGGGGGCTACTCATCATTGCGGTGCACGGGCCTCTCACTGAGGTGGCTTTTCTTGTGGCGGAGCACGGGCTCTAGGCACACAGGCTCAGTAGTTGTGGCCCACGGGCTCTAGAGCGCTGGCTCAGTAACTGTGGTGCATGGGCTTAGTTGCTCCGTGGCATGTGGGATCTTCCCGGACCAGGGCTCAAACCTGTGTCTCCTGCAATGGCAGGCGGATTCTTAACCACCGTGCCACCAGGGAAGTCCCTATAATTCCATTTTTAACTCAACCCACATTTATCATATACCTACTGTGTGCCAGGCCCTGGACAGGAGCTGAAGAAAAAGAGAACCTCCTACAGAAAGTTCACAGACCTGCAGGGATAAATGTCCCCACTCTGGGAGCAGTGCTACACATACAGCAATAAATATACATCCTGGTGTACGGGGCTAGGGCTGGGGTAGAAAAGTAGCATATACTGAATACTCCCTGGAATCAGGAATTATTCCAAGGATATCACACCCTTTACTTTTCCTTTATAAGCTATAATTATATATGTATTGGTGTGATCATTTATCATTACTGTTACTGGTGTGACGAATTATTCCGCACTAGACCGTGTACTCTGTGACACAAGCCAAGTATCCCAGCATCAGGCACAGTGCCTAGCATAAAGTTAGTACTCAATAAGCATTTTTAAATAAATGAATGAATGAATGAAACACAGTTCCTGCCCTCAAGGAACTTGCAGTCTAGCAGGGGAAGTGGAGACGAGAACCAATGGTCACAGTGCAGTGTGATGGATGCAAGGCAGGAACAAGAAGACAAAGGTGCATGGGAGCAGGGAGAAGGGACCCACCTGGAGCAGGGGAGCCAGCAAGGTGTTCCACAGAGGGAGATGCCAAAGCCCGGTCTTGAAGAAGGAGCTGGAGCTTCCCAGGGAGATGGGAGAGAGGGAGGAAAGGTGGGGAGGTCCTCGTGGCTGAGAGCACAGCCTGGAAAAGGCACGGAGGTATGACCCACCAGCTCTGTTAGAGAAACACTAACAGAGGCTCCATGAGACTGAATTATGGGTGGGGTGTGAGTGGGGAGGGAGACAAGAGACGCAGCTGGGGAGGGGGCTGGGACCAGATCTCAGAGGGCCTTGCTGCTGGGCCAAGGAGATTGGACCTTATTCCTTAAGCAGTAAGGATTCTGGCAGGGTTTAAGCAGTGGAATATGTGGTTCAACTTCTGTTTTAGAAAATGGCCCTGGCAGGGTGTGGAGGATGCGCTGGATGGTGAGCTTTGGGGGAGGCAGCCCAGTTAGGAGACTGGCGAAAGACTACGTGAGTGTTTAAAGTGACACAAACAGTGAGGGTGGGTGGGGAGGCGAAAAGGCATACAAGTGAGACTGAAAGGACAGACTGAGAGACCATTTGAGGAAACAGGCCACTTAAGCTCTTAGAGTCTCAGTCTCCTCCTCCATAAAATGAGGATAAGATGATCTACCCAACAGGGCCATTGTGAGCCTTCTCGGGGCAAAGACTAAAGGCCCACACGGGGTCTGGCGGGTGGTAGACAGCTTTCTACTTTTTGCACCTCTCTGTTCCTTTTTGCCACGTCTTATGCTTTCGCAGCAGAGTCAGAGGGAATGCACAATACTGGAATAGGAGGGAGGAGCCCCAGGGCTCCAGCAGCACAGGGGCACGTGCCTCGGCAGAGGGACGGGGTGTCTTGCCCAGAATAAGGCTGCCGTGTCCGTAGGACTCCAGGTCCCAGGCCACTCAAACCTGCTCAGACCTGCTGCTGGTACATAGGCTTCTCCCTGCAGGGTAAACACAGCACAGTCCCTCGTGCAAGCTGCTGTGCTCACTGAGGAAATAGAAGCCACCCCAGGCCTTTCAAGCAGAGGGATTTAAACCAGGGATTTGGTTGTAAAGTGGTAGAAGAGGTAGGACGACCCAGAGATCAGCCACAGCAAGAAGCCACCACACTCTTGGGGCTGGACAGAGCAGGCAGTGTTCCAGAAGCCCAGGAGCTGAGGTCCCCAGACAGAAGCTGGACTGGCTGTGGGCCTGCCAGAGGGAGACGGGCCGTGCGGGAAGGGGCTCTTCTGGAGGAGCCAAAGAGGAGACACGGATGCTACAGAGACCTGGCTGGAAACAGAGCAAGGGAAGAAGTATCCTGGCTTTTCCCCTCCTCCTACTCTCTACCTCTTCTAGTGCCTCCAATTGGCTGAACCCATCCCAAAGCCAGTAGGTAAGGGATCCTGGGAAATGTAGTTCCCTGTGCCTCCAAACAGGGCAGAGAAAGACCGGAAATGGATCTTGGAGCGACAGGGAAATGACCAGCACACTCATTCATTTCTTCACTCACTCACACATTCAGTAAACATTTATTGAGCACGTAGGTGCCGGAGAGAAAATGACAAACAAGAACTCTGCATCCTGCAGCAGATGGACTGCACCCCTTATAGCCCATGCCCAGACAGCCAACTAGACTTCAGGATGGGGGTTGGTACAGAGCTTCAGGACCCCTGGGAGCTTCCGGTGTGCAGAGAGGATGGAGCTAGGCTCTGCTGAGGCTATGGACTGGAGGCACAAGCGTCTCGGCTGGCTCTGCCTCCTCCCCAGCTGAAAACTCCCAGCTCCGAATGAAACGTCACCAAAAGGGAAAGAAAACCCTTAAATCCCACTGTTTGTCTTTGGAGCCTGGGAAGCGAGGATCTAATGAACATGAAACGTGCGGGCCGCTCAGAAGTTGCCTTTGAAACCTCCCCAGGCTGGCTTTGTCAAGGAGCAGCATTGCCTTTCAAAGCTGCCTGGCTCCAAACCCCTCTCCTCCTTCCTTGGTAGCAGGCAGCGGCTGATTAGCAGGAGATGTTAAACACTCCCTAATTCATTGGAGAAATCCCCAGGCTTCTGGGGAACTGGTATCAGGGCTGGCGAGCTGAGTACTTCCGCTCCTCCTACCCGGGGCCACCCCCTCCCCTGCCAGCCTGGGCCCTCCTGGGTCTCCTCCTCCGTGGCCAGGTTTGCCCTCCTCACTCCCTCCCTCACCCTGGCCTGTGTCAAACAGAGTCTCTGTTTCCTGGAGTCTTGTCTTCTGGAATCTGCCTCTTCTGAGAAGACTCCATAGACGTACCGCACGTGTGATGACCAGCCACGCCCTGAGTCTTCGCCCACAGTGGGGCCTTATACACACCCCTCTTCATGTGCACGGGCCCGGGGGCTGCCCTCACTGCCCACCACTCAGTGCAGCCCCCCTGAAGGAAAGGGCTCCAGTCCAGCCCGGGGGAAGGAGAGGCAATAAGGCAAGAACGTTCCAGGGCGTCACCACACAGCCATCTACAGACAGGCCATCTGGCCTAGAGTCATAGCCTGACCACATGGCGCTTTCTGAGACCTTGGGTAATTCAGACCCCTCTCTGGGCCTGCATTCCTCATCTACAAACAGACGGTTGTGCTAGCCCAGTGCTTCTGAAACTGCAGCTGCCACAGAGCCGCCAGGAGGGCTTAAGTGTAGATCACTGGGCCCACCCCAGATTTCTGATTCGGCAGGACTGGGGTGGGGCCTCCTGAGAACCTGCATTGCGAATAAGTCTTCAGGTGATGGCTGCTGCCTCTGGTCCAAGGCCCACACTGGAGAACCAATGGGCTAGATGGGTGGATTTTAAGCCGTATTTGTCAAAGCTCCAAAGGGTCACAGGAAGCTCGCTCGCTCACGAGGCAGCAGGAGTGGTGATCAGGGGCAGGGGGATGCTGAGTAGGCTGGCCCCTAGCCCCCATCCACCTTACCTCCAGTTTTGCTTTTTTCGACTTTAACCAGTTTTGTTTGTTTGCACGTCCAGGTGAGAGTTGGTCAGAAACAAGGTTCCGCACTTCAAGCGAAATGTCTGGAACCTGCCGACTAGACTAGTGGTCAAGGCGGCCCCTTCCAGCTCTGATGTTCTAGGCCCCCGCGCTCATTCCACACCCCTCCTGGGCTTCTCCCACCTCCTTTTTCTTCTTTACAGTCAAGGGGGGGAGGGAGCCCAACAAGAACAAGACTGTGGATTCGGGTCTTTACTCTTAGGGGAGGGGGTGTGGGAATGGGTGGAGAGGCTAGTGACTTCCCAGGTCATTGTCATGGGGGGGACATTTCAACCCAGAGATACACCTCAAAGTGGTGTGAGTGTGTACACGTGTGCGCGTGCATGTGCACGCATTTATATGCATGTACACACGCGCACACACGCGCACGCACACACACATATCCCTCTACTTGCAACCCCCATCCTGAAAAGGGGCCTGGGGCCCAGCTGAGTTGAGGAAGTTCCTGGAAAAGAGCGTAGCTGCATTCGGATGGGGTAAGTGTGGTGCATGTGTGTAACTGCGTGTTTGCACGGATGAGGCCTGTGCATACAAATGAGCTACAGAGAGAGATCAGGAATGATCAGGGTGAAGACAGATTTTAAATAAAGCAGAGGTCTCCTAGCATCTCAACAGTTCAGAGCTACACTGGAGATCATCAGTTCTGAACCCCTTATATATCTGATGAGGAAACAGAGGTTCTAGAGCTAGAAGCAGGGTTTCCTGACTCCAGGGTCAGTGCTCTGCACCCCTCCCCACCCCCACTTTCACGCTCTGCTTGGATGTCAAGCCTCTCCCAGGCACCAGAATGACATCAGCTGAAACCAATGAAACATCGTGGCAAATGGACAAAAATGTTCACAGAAAAGAATCCAAGGCAAACAAATCCCTTCCCAGCCCTGCCTGCCCCCACCCACATCGCCATTCCCCGGATCCCAGAGATGCCACTTCCAGCAGGGGACCTGCCCAGCCCTGCAGCCAGGCTGGGTGAGCCTGTGAGAGAGCAGTGAGGAGGAAAACAAGAGAAGAAACCTCCTGGGCCCTTTCAAGATTCCTGGGGCTCTCTGGGACCCAGAGTTGTGCGTGGATTGGAGAGAAGGGAAGACCAGCAGAGAAGCCGCTGAGAAGCAGCAGTTTAGGAGAGGTGTGTGTGCGTGTGTGTGTGTGTGTGTGTGTGTGTAAAGGAAACCCACAACAGAGAGATTATCAGACTGTGCATGTGTTTGTGCAAACCCAAGAGAAACCAACAGATAGCATAGCATTCTGCAGGCCGAGGAAGAAGGAACACACACACACACACGCACACACACGCACACACACACGCACCTGCAGACTGGATATGGGTGCGGCTGGGAACAGGGTGAGGCCAGCAGGTAAAGTGCTGTCGGAGCGAGCCAGCATGCAGGCTGTTTGTGTCTGTGATGGGGCGTGTGACACAAGATGTCAGAGCACGTCTGTGCCTGTGTGCGGCGTGGGGCCTGCCCCAGGGACCCGGAAAGGGGGTGGGGAGGGCAGGCAGCGCACAGCACCGGACGCCCTTCACAGATGTGCTCTCACACTTCTGGGGGCCAGGCAGCCCCCAGTGTCCCCTTCCCTGGGACCCTGCTGACAGACCCCCTCAGCTGCTGCGAAGGTCCTCCCCTGCCTTCACCTGCCATGCTTGTCACCCTACCCCACCATCCTCCTCAGGGCCTGATATCCCAGGAATACGATCGTCTCCAGCCTGGGACAAGTCTCTGCTCTCGGTACAGCAACCACCAAATCCGAACCCGCACCCGGCCCACACCCCACACCCACTTCTGTCTCCGAGCAGGGCACCAAGTACAGACCTTGAGTCACACAACCTCAACTTCAGATTGTATCTCTGCCTCTCATACTGGGTGACCTTGAGCAATACTTGGGCCTTTCTAAGTTGTAGTTTCTTCTGTTTAGGGAAAAAAAAAAAAAAGAAGAATAGCGCCCTTGCGAGGATTAAATGAGGTAATGTATGTGCAGTCCCTGGCATTGTGCCCACCACCAAGTAGGTCCTTCCCTTTCTAGCCTCTTAATTCATGCTCCCAGGGGGTAGCTTCTTATTCAAAGTCACAGGGACTTCCCAAGCAGCACCAGCTCCCTGAAACCCTAAAGCTGGAAGTAACCTTAGAAGTCATGTGGTCTAAGTGCCTCACCCCACATTGTAAGTAAAGACAAGAGGCTTGAAGAGACGTAACTTGTATTAATAATGGAGCCGAGACCACAGTACAGATCCTCTGCTTCTCAACCACCAACTTTCAGCTTTCTCCCTTCAACCAGAGCCAGAGGATGTTCACATCAAGGTTCTTGGAAGGTTTTTTCTCCATTGGTTTGGAGTGGAGCCTGAGCTCTGAGGTGTAGGCTGGAGCAGAGGCAGAGAAGGAGGACTCTGAAGGACAGAGCCATGTCCCCCTCAAGTCCTGAGCCATTCAGCTCTGGCCCTAAACTTGCATTCCCAAGTAGCAAAGCCAAAGCTCTCAGGAGAACTGGATTCTCTCTCCCTAACACCCCCATCCCACTGCCACTTAGAAGGCAGTTTCGTGGTCCATCTCAGGTGGTCCTTTTGGGAGTTAACCCCCCATCCATTGTAAGTGATCAAAGGATTTCTTCTACCCACACCTCCCTGAAAGGAGAACCTCAAGTCATTGCAAGCTTCTCCACCTCTTAATATTTCTGTAGCACAGACCAGTGCCAGGCAGCTGCCTGTCTCACCAGGCCCCACATCTGGCTCTTTATCTGGGCTCTTATCACACCTCAGTTGTGATAAAGACCAACAGTGCTGAGGACTACAGGACTGTGCTGAAACATGCCCCCTCCCTGAAGGATGGGAGTCCCAGGGGAGGAGCTGAGGCTGGTTGCTGAGAGGACAGCAGAGGTCATGTTCCTCGTGTTTGCTCATCACACAGGAGGCGAATGTTCCTGGGAGACACCAGTGCATGGGCAAGAGGTGAGTGCAGCGGGGGGAAGTCTGGCCAGAAGAAAGAGCCGTCATGCCAGGAACCAAGCAGGGGAGGGGGTGGGGAGGAGAGAAATGCTGAAGGGGGTGCAGGGATATCAGTCAGGAAGGGGGCACAGCTGGGGAACCAGTGTGGCAGGAACCAGGAACCAAAGAATAGAAGCATCACTCACCTTCCCCACCCCCTCCTGCAGTGACAAAGCAGTCCCCCCACCCCCACCCCATCAGCAGGAACTTCTAGGGACACAGGAGGCCTGGGAGGAGGCAGAGACCAGGACAGGAAATTCAGGTTCCTGAGCTCATGCCTGTTCTTGCACTTCCTTAATCCTAGAGAGAAGGAACCAGAAACCAGGGCGAGTTAGAGACCCCTGAGTGCACAGTCACCCCTACCCTTCAGCAGCTGACTGGGGAGAGGCTGGGCAATGGGAAGCAGACTTCCTCCAAAGGGTCCTTAAAGGCCGTTTGTGTTCTACTCATCAGGACCATGCAGCCTAACCTGCAGGAGTCACACCATTCACCCCCTCCACCAAAATTCATTTATCCAAATGCAGTAAATGTTATAAATATCTAATGTGGTCCATTCATTCATTGCTTCAGAGAAGCAGCTTCAGAGAACTGCTGCTGAAAGCATGGGCTCTTGAGCCAAACTGCCTGGCTTGAATCCCAGCTTCACCAGTTGATGGCTGTGTAATCTTGGGCAAGTAACTCAACCCCTCTGTACCTTAGTTTCCTCATCTCTGAAATAGCGATAATATTAATAACTACCTCATAGGAGCACTGTGAAGTTTAAATGGGTCAATATATGTCAAGTGCCTAGGACAATGGCTGACACATAATAAAAGCTAAATAAGTGCTAACTGTTATTATTATTTATTCAATCATCAAAAAGTTATTGAGCACTGACTGCGTGCTAGATGCTGGTCTAAACCTTAGGATCCCATGAAGAGCCATCCAGACGAGGTCTCTACTCTCAGGAACTTACATTTCAGCGGGGGAGACAAACATTCAATAATCACTAAAAAATTTACGTATTTACAGATTGTGATAAGAGCAGTTAAAGACAAAAATAGAGAGCTGGGGGACTTCCCTGGTGGCGCAGTGGTTAAGAATCCGCCTGCCAATGCAGGGTACACGGGTTTGAGCCCTGGTCTGGGAAGATCCCACATGGCACGGAGCAACTAAGCCCGTGCGCCACAACTACTGAGCCTGCGCTCTAGAGCCCGCGAGCCACAACTACTGAGCCCATGTGCCACAACTACTGAAGCCAGCGTGCCTAGAACCCGTGCTCCGCAACAAGAGAAGCCACCGCGATGAGAAGCCCGCACGCCGCAACAAAGAGTAGCCCCCACTCGCCGCAACTAGAGAAAGCCCATGCGCAGCAACAAAGACCCAACGCTGCCATAAATAAATTAAAAAATTAAAAACTAGAAAGCTGTGAGAGCATATAACTAACAGATTTGCAGTTCAGGGAATGCTGTCTGGGGTGTGATGCTTCTCTCACTCTTCCCCACTGAGTCTGAGCACCCTGGGTGCGCCATCGCTGTCCGCAGATGCCCACTGAGGACAAAGCCCATCTGTGCCCCTCGTGGGTCTGGCCACGGCCGTGCATCCGTGCACTCCCAGTGTGAGAAGCCCAGGCAGGGCCAAGTCCCCACCACCTCACCTGCCGCAACCGCCACACCATTTCTGGACCTGGTTCTGAACAGAACCATAGCCCTGCTCTGGGTGCTCACAGTGTCCAATCAAGAGCAGCCACTTGGAAGGTCATGACTATTTGTCAGGAGTCCTACCTGCTCCTTAGAGACTGTCCTAAATCTAATATCCAGCCAGGAAGATGAAGCAGCATGTTAGGTACGTTACAATTCACTTAGCAAATGTATTCAGTTGTCTTACGTAATCATCACAGCAGCTTTGTGAAGTTAGACCTATTTTACAGAAAAAGAAACTGAGGCTCTGAAAGGTTATACAACTTTCCCAAGGTCACACAGCTTATTTGTGGAACAGCTAGGACCCCAACCTAAGTCTGCTTGACTCCAGACCCTAAAGTCTTAAAAAGCATAGTATGGTCTTTTTAATAACATGAGTAATAATATAACAGCTAATACTTGGATAACACTTTCTATGTGGCAGGTACCATTTTATACATTGTAAGTAATTCAATCGCTTAATCCCTATAATAATCCTATGAGGAAGATACTATTGCTATTCCCATTTTACAGGCGAGGAAATCGAGGCACAGAGAGGTTAAGCCGTGTGCCCAGGGCCAGTGAGATGAGTCAGGAGGTCGAGATGACCATGCTTTGTCACAGAATGGTGGAGTTTAACGACCTTAGCAGCCTCAGCTGGAGGCTGAGAGAGGAAGAGATGGGCTCATGGCTGCGGTGGAGCTGCCGGTACCTGGGCAGAGGCTATGCCTCTCCCCCACGCGGCCTCTCTCACCCACCTGTCTCCAAGTATCCAGGTCCAGGCTTCCCTATGACCTGGCTATCTCCTCCCCTCCCCCAGGTTCACCTGTGCGAGCCAGGGCGTGGGCACCATCCCGTCCAGCTCTGTCTCCTTTCTGTGCTAGACACACACCTGGCCCTGGTGTCTCCATCGCGAGGCTCCAACTGCAGCTGAGTGAGGTGAGGCTGGGAGTCCAGGGCCGCTGTGACGGAAGAAATAAAGGTCAGCTGATGGCCGGCTCAGAGGCCCAGGGCAGGGTGGCCCCTCCCCCCGACTTGGGTCTCTTTCTCCAGAAGGTGAACTCAACCCAGCCCAGTGGGCCTGACCTAAAAATTCAGACCCCAGAGAGTGGCATGGACATCTATACACTACCAAACGTAAAATAGATAGCTAGTGGGAAGCAGCCGCATAGCACAGGGAGATCAGCTCGGTGCTTTGTGACCACCTAGAGGGGTGGGATAGGGAGGGTGGGAGGGAGGGAGATGCAAGAGGGAGGGGATATGGGGACATGTGTATATGTATTCACTTTGTTATAAAGCAGAAACTAACACACCATTGTAAAGCAATCATACTCCAATAAAGATGTAAAAAAAAAAAATCAGACCCCAGGGCAGAGTGGGGGCAAGGGGTGCCCCCTGAAGTGTCACAGGCTCCACTCAGAGGAGGGTTCAGACAACCAGCTTTCCTCTTCCCAGATACCCCTCCCCCCATTCCAGCTAAGCTTCTGCCCTTCTCAGGCCCCTTTGGCTCCAGCCCTCCCCATAGGGCACAGGCCCATCTCTGTCCTCATCACAGGAAGAGCATGGGGTGATGGACAAGGGTGAGGAGGGGGCAAGGACTAAAGGTGGCCAAGGACCTGGGAAGCTGGAGAATGCATTTAACTTTTGTCCTTGCATCAATGGCACCGTCCTGCCGGCACCACCAGGGCCGTGGGGCCCTCCTACTCCAGCCTGCACACCTTCCAAGAGCTTAGCCTCCTGAAGGCGGAAGGGTTTTATCGGGAGTCACCCCGGCAGGAAAGGGGGAGCCCTTCCAGCAGGTGGGGCGGGTGATGTGGGAGCGCCGAGGGAGGGCAGCAGGGGCAGGGCAGCGAGGTGCCCGTAGCCCGGCAAGGTGACTTGCCATCCTTTCTCCCTCCTGTGGCTCCCGGGCTCGAGACTCCAGAGGTCTTGTGTGGAGGACGGAGCAGAGATGAAAAGAAAGGAACCGCTGTGTGGGGCTGAGAGGGCTCCACGGGCTGAGTGCTGACTTTAGCGGTCCCCGTGGACAGGAAAGCAGGGCCTGTGCGGGTTGCGGCGGGAGCTGTGGATCTGTTGAGGTGGGGCTCTCCCTCTAAGTGGTCCAGAAGCATCTAATTGAGGCCTTGTGCTGAGCTGGCTTGCTTCTACCTTCCAGCTGGACCACAAAATGGGAGGAAACATCCATAAAGTACCAGAGCCGGCTCTGTGGCCAGAAGTCCTACCAAGGGACTGCCAGTTCCCCCTCTAACTGGTCTTAATTTCCATGATTTGCAGGTCTCAGTCTCACTGAGGGTCCATTCCCCATCATGATGGATGGGCAGGAATAGTCCAGTGAGCCGGCCCCCAAGGGCTCTGGGCCGGTCCAGCAGGGTCCTGTGGGCTGCAGGGCAACCCAGTTCTCCACCTGAGCCCCAGGCACCATGCCCACTAGAGCACAATCCTCTCTCCCAGCTAACCTCCCAGCTAGAGGGCCCCATCCCTTCATACAGCAACAGGATGTGGAAAGAGAATGAGCTTCATACTGGGGCCTGGACTGGAGCTCCGTCAAACCTCCCCGAAACCCCTCCCGGGACCTGGCACTTAGTCGGTACTCAATAAACTTATTGAACTGCTGCTCGGCTGATCTAGGGGACCTTGCCTTTCACCACGTGAAACGTGGACGTCTTCTGCCTCCCACTCTCTGGTTCAGCTTTTGTCACAGTGACTAAGATACAACTCTGGAGTCAGGTTGCCTTCATTTGAATCCCTAATATATTACCACTCGCAAGGAAACCTCAGGCAAGTTACCTAGCTTCTCTGTGTCTCAGTTTCCTTATCTTTGAAATGGGGGTAGTAACACTACCTACCTCATTGGTCTATCACATGAAAAAGTTCAATTATATTGTGGGAGCAGAATAGTGGACCCCAAAGATGTCCATGGCTAATCCCTGGGACCTGTGAATATGTTTCCTCACATGGTAAAGGAATTTTGCAGATGTGTTTAAAGTATGGCTCTGCTGATAGATTGGTCTGGATTATCTAGGTGGGCCCAACCTAATCACATGAGAACTTAAAAGCAGAGAAGCTTTTTGGGGACAGAGAGAGATGTGATGACAGAAGAAGCATCAGAGAGATGCAACATTGCTGGCTTTGGAGACAGAGGAGGGGGCCACAAGCCAAGGGCTGCAGGCTCTGGAAGCTGTAAAAAGAAAGGAAATGGAATCACCTCTAGAATCAGCAGGAAGGAATGCAGCCCTTCCTACACCTTGATTTTTAGCCCAGTGAGACCTGTGTCAGACTTCTAACCTGCAGAATTGTAAGATAGTTTTGTGTTGCTTACATATTAGTGTGTAAGCGCTTAGAATGGGGTCTGGCACATAGTAAGAGCTCAATAAATGTCGACTCTCGATTATCTTCATCGTTATCATCATCGTCATCGTCACTGTTGCCGTGGTTATAGTACAGGGTAGAGGACCCACTGTTGCTCCCATTCCAGGGCAGCTGCCTCTCCAGCATGAGCTGCTCCGAGCCCATGTCCCACTTCACTGGGGATTACAGACTGCGTGCAAGTCAGCCAGGGGGCAGAGGACATCCTGAAAACAAAATGGCACTTGGTACAGCCACCGTGTGAGTGAGAGACACATGACCAGCCTCCCTGCGGCCCCGTTCTTGTGGAGTACAGGAGTAGGGGCACCCGGGAGAGTGGCGTGGGCCTGCCTGGTCCGGGCATAAGGCCTGCCTGGAGTCGCCACTGCAGAGACGACAGCTCCGGGGCCTGAATGCGCACCATTCCACACCCACCCACCTGGGACTGCTGAGGAGACAGCCTTGGCACCCCACACTTGTAACCTCTGGGCTGTGTGAGTACGAACAGGACCTGCAGTGCGAGAGCAACGTCGAGTTACACAGAAGGGGGAACTTGCTCTGGTGAAGGGGCATCGAATAGCACGTGATGCGGGATTTCAGATTGACTCAGGAAGGGGGAGGGACAGGAAGTGGTCTCCAGAAGCCAGGCTGTGGTCAGCCACGGGTCACCTCACAGAACAAGTCCCCCTCAGGGCCCACTCCCACATCCCCGCCGTCTCAGTCAGCCCCCGCCAAGTGAAAGTGAGGCTTTGCTCCCCCAGCAGAGTCCCCCAGCCTGCACACCTCCCCTCCTCCCTTCTGGAAGCCCTTCATCCCCATCCCCACCTCCAAAGTGACCCCTACATTCCCCCCGGGTGCTGGGGGCCTCAGAAACCTGTCCCCACTTGATCTCCTACTTCTCAAGAGCCACTGAGGCCCCAGGGAGTAGCCTCTCAGAGTCCCCAGATGTAGGGTAAGACCCTTTGCCTAAGACGGAACTGAGCCCAGGGTAGGGACCAGACTGTCGTCCGACAATGTCCACGGACCTCGCCATCTCAAGAAACAGGGGTCATTTCCTTTTAGACCCGTGGACAAAAGCACTGTTAGACTGTAAGTTCCCTGAGGGCAGGGTCCCTGCCTGTCCATTCACCACAGGGCCTGGCCCAGAGAGGGCCTCCAAAGCCATTTGTTGGGTAAGGAACACCCTCTAAAAGTCGACGGCCCTCTCAGAGGGCCCTGGACAAAACCCAACCCCTTCCCATCTCCCTCTAAAGGGGAGCTCGGCCAAAAGAGCCACCCCAAAGGGACTGACTGCTTTGGAGTGACAGGAGACAGGAGAGAGCTAGGCTGGGCGGTGGGTGGGGGGCCACAGGGAGAACCACTGCTCCCAGGGATACCCTGACCTCAGCCCAAGGGCCCATCCCATGTGGGTCACCCACCGTCACCTCCCTTTCTATCCAAAGTTTAGCTCTGAGCTGGCGTTTCCCCACTGCTCCCTGCTCACCCAGCACTCCCTGGACGTTCATGGACCATGGAATCTCTCCTTGCTCCTTCCTCTATCCCCCAATCTACAATGTCACTTTCTGATTAAAAGAACTCCCCTTACCAACACCCCAACTCCGACTCGCGCCACAGGGAGCCGATCTGCGTGGGGAGCTGGCAGGGTAACTGCTGATCCATGTGATTCCTCTGTGCAAATTAGAAAAAGATGCCTTTTTCTCCAGATGAATGCAGGCCCCATCACGGTGCATGGGCTGGTGAGGAGGGCATAGGCTGGATTTCAGCCCCTGGCCACCCCTTGCCTGAATATCCTTGCACGGTGCACAACCTGCCCACCTGCACACAACTGTTAGACTTCAGGGAGTACACCCACTGAAGGAGCCTAGTAGACCAATAAGCCTTAACCTCTCATTTCACAAGGGAGGAAGTGGAGATCCAGGAAGGAAATGTAATTTACTGAAGGTCACACACCAAGCTGGAGGCAGACCCAAGGCCAAAGATCCAGGCAGCCCGACTCTCCCAATCTAGCACTTTTCCCTCCCGCTGCTCTATCCAGTTCTCACTCTTGGGGACAGATGGCAAAGCCGAGACAGCAGGAGAGCTCCCAAAAGCAGCTCCTGGGGAAGCCTTCTTGCACTAATTAGAGGAGAAGTGATAACCTCATCCCAAACTACACATAAAACTGAACATAAAACTCTCTGAACCGTGTACCGCTTAACCCTTGGCTGATGTGGAACGTGAATATAGCTCTTCCCCAGTTATTCCCCATCAACAACCTCATCTATCCTAGGCTCCTTCACTGTGAGGATGTCCCCAATGTCTGTCTAAGCCAGTACATCTGTCTTGGCCTGGAAACTCCCAGATGAATTTCTTGCTTCTGGAGAACCCCTGGACACGCACAAGTGCTCAGAAGATGACTTTTAATTTAGATGCAGGCGAGGGCAATGGTGATGAAGAAGGAGGAGAAGGGGGGAGGAAGGGGGTTGCGAGAAGGAGAGAAAGAGAAAGAAGAAGAAGGGCAATTCCAAATGTATGATATTAATTTCTTATCCTGGGGTCCTAGTTGCCTATAACATCACTGAGTTGTGCTTCACGGAAATGGTGGTGAAGATACACACACGTGCATCTCTCTCTCTCTGTCTCTCACTCTCTCAGTGGTGCCTGCAATAGAATGTGGTGATTAAGCTCAGGCAGATTAACCTGAGATTAACCTCAGGTGATTAACCTCCTGGTTTGGAATCCTGGCTTTGCCACTACTTGGCTGTGAAATTTCAGGCAAGGGCCTTGGCTTCTCTGTGCCTCAGTTTCCTCTTCAATAAAATGGGATAACAACAAACATGACCTCATAGAAGTTTCTGAAGATTATGAGAGTGAATATATGGGCAACACTTAATGTGGTGCTTGGTTGATAGCAGGCATGCAGTAAACCTTGTCCGTAACTATATTGGGGTGCTGTTTCTTGACACCTTGTCCTGGCCCTATTTTCCTATGGTGTTGGGGGAATTGTCCAGGCTGCCTGGAACAATTTCCAACTCAGTATTCCAATTGTTGGAGCAGAGAGGGACTGCCTTTAAAAGTAGTGAGCTTCCTGTCACCAGGAGCAATCAAGTGGAATCCAGGTGAGCACTTGGCATGGATGTGGCAGAAGCAGAGTGGGGGTGGGGGATCTCTTCCAAAGTCCCTTCCGAGCCCAATACACTATGAGTATGTGAATAAACACACATCTCCTGGCACTCACATGGGCATAACCTTGCCCACAAACGGGGACACACATACAAGGGTGCGGTCTCCACACTGGCTTTGGGGACCAGGGAGAAGTATTTTAGGCCAGGCAAGCCAACATCCCCAGCCAGCCCCTCCCCCAGCACCCAGCCTGTTCCTGTGTACACACAGGCGACCAGGTGGCAAGCAGGGAGGCACCGAGTGGGATTTCAAGGAGCCTGTTTCCTACCACTCCCGGTTGTCTTTTTACAGGCACCAGCTGCCAGCCTCCGCGCCCCCGTTGCAGGCCAGCTCCAAGACAGGGTGGGGCAGGTGACCAGGAATGGGACGAGGTAACTGGGTGTTGGTTCTGTCTCTGATGGAGGTGGACTGAGAGTGCACCTGGGGTAGTCCTGGCAGCTCTGGCCTCTAAAGGGCCGCAGTGCCCAGAATTCGGATGCTGTGAGAGGTAAGGACTTCCCCATTGCAAAAGGAATGAAGCAAGAATTTGTAGGAGGGTCAGAAGCAGCCCCCCTCCAGCCAAACCTATTCCTACCCCTGCCTTGTCCTGACTGGCACCCCACCTCACGCAGTCCCCCAACACTTGTCCTGGGTGCTGTGTGCCATCCATGAGGCATTCTTTGGAGAGGGCAACGTGCTGATAAACCAGAGCAGCAGCACATTTAGACCTTCCTATCAGCCCGGGATGCATTACTGCATATCATTTGTCTGCAGCAGCTGGGACAGCGGTTCTTCCTTCCTAACAATATCGGCTTCGCCTGGTATTAAAAAGGGCCCCTAAGTGCCACGAACACCTTTGCTAGGAGAGGAGACCACACACTGGGGAGAATGGGGGGGTGGACCACCCTGGGATGCACATTTTGCTGCGGATTAATCCAAATGTGGATGCAAAAATTAGGTGGGGGAAGGGGAGGAGGAGGAGGCAGACGGAACAGGAGGGGGACAAGGAGCCCGCCCAGGAGGCAGAGCTTTCCCGAGGACCAGTACACCCGGCCCCACTCTGCAGGAGGCAGGGCCCCCTCCAGCTTCCCTGCCACAGCCCGGTTCCTCTTCCCAATCAATGACCTCTTTGTGGCTGAGAAGGTACGGGGACCACTACAAGAACTGGGGGTTGGGGGGAGGCCACCTCGTAAGCACCCGGGCGCGCACGATCCCAACTTATTGCCGTCGGAGCCAGGGCTCCCGAAAAAGGTCTCCACACCCCTGGTAGCACGGGGCTGCCAGGGGCAGTGGCTGGAGCCTCTCCGACTCCATGCGGCGGTCGCCCGTCCCCCAGTCCCGGGAAGAAGCTCCCTCCCCCGGCCCATGACCGCTAGGTGGCGCTCGGCAGTCATGCTCCTCCCACCCCCGGCGTCCCAGCAGCCTGAGAGGCCCCTGGACGCCCGCTTGGAGGTGGGCGGGTGGTGGCAGGTGCACCGAGGTGGGGGAGGGAGATAGGAGCAGTATTCCCTCCTTCATTTATTCATGTCCATGGAATTTCTAAGGCCTCAGCCTTCAGTTGCATTAAAAGTGGCCAAGGACCAGGGAAGCTGGAGAATCCGTTTTACATTTTTTTTTTTTTTTTTTGCGGTACGCGGGCCTCTCACTGCTGTGGCCTCTCCCCTTCCGGAGCACAGGCTCCGGACGCGCAGGCTCAGAGGCCATGGCTCACGGGCCCAACCGCTCCGCGGCATGTGGGATCTTCCCAAACCGGGCACGAACCCGTGTCCCCTGCATCGGCAGGCAGACTCTCAACCACTGCGCCACCAGGGAAGCCCCCGTTTTACTTTTGTCCTTGCATCTATGGTGCCATTCTCTCTCTTTTTATTGAAGTAGATAGTTGATTTACAATGCTGTTAGAAGTGTTAGCTTCAGGTGTGCAACCAAGTGATTCAGTTATACATATATATATTCTTTTTCAGATTCTTTTCCTTTATAGGTTATTACAAGGTATTGAATATAGTTCCCTGTGCTATACAGTAGGCCCTTGTTGTTTATCTATTTTATACATAACAGTGTGTATCTGTTAACCCCAAGCTCCTAATTTATCCCTCCCCCCCTTTCCCTTTTGGTAACCATAGTTTGTTTTCTATGTCTGTGAATCTGTTTCTGTTTTGTAAATAAGTTCCTTTGTATCATTTTTTCAGATTCCACATATAAGTGATATCACGTGATATTTGTCTTTCTCTGTCTGACTTATGTCACTTAGTATGATCATCTCTAGGTCCATCCATGTTGCTGCAAATAGCATCATTTCATTATTTTTTATGACTGAGTAATACTCCATTGTGTGTGTGTGGGATAGATAGATAGATAGATAGATAATCTCCCACATCTTCTTTATCCATTCATCTGTCGACGTTGCATGTCCTTCTCTTGAAGGTCTAAATACCCCAGTCCTCCAGAAGCCCACAACCTCTGAGAGACAAGAGATCCAGGAAAAGTTAATGCAAGGTAATCTATGCCAAAGGCCAAGTAGGAAGTACAGCCAGTGCTCTGAGTTCAGAAACAGCCACGGGATAAGACACCACAGAGCTCTGATAGGGCTAGACATAAGAAACGGTTGCCTAACATCCAAAGCATAATCAAGACTAGGGTGACATTTTTCCTCTGGGTAAAATGGGAAAAGAACCCATGTTTACTGAGTGCTTAGTTCCATGTACCAGCATGGTTGATGTCTTCTCATTTAACCTCAACTTCACTCTGTGGAGTGGATGTTAAGCCCACCTTACAGAAGAGGAGACTGACGCTCAGGGAGGTTGAGGAACTGGCCCTAGACTGGAACCCATAACTGCCTGAGTCCTAATCCCACCCCTCTTCTGCTGTAACACGCTGCCTCTGGGACCATCTCTGGATACACTGCTGGGGGCCAACACAGGGAGCGTAGGGGAGGGGAGAGAGAGAAAGCAAAAGGAGCCTGGCAGGCTAGGAAGCCACCAGGTCAGGGCCCTTGTCACCACGTCCTGTTGGCATAGCCAGCCCTTTCTCAGCATCCTGACCAAACCACACTCACTTAACATTCCGCTCAGTTTTCACTCCTTCCGACTCCAAATGTTTATCAACACATGCTGTAATGTAATCAGCTCCTGGGAAAATACACACTAGGTAACAGATGCTGACAAGAGTGTCAAACAGATGTCCCCTCCCGTCCCTCCCTCCCTCCCAGCCAGAGCCGGCACACCCAGGATGCTGGGGAGCACCTCTTGCCACTCCACCCTTCCAGCCCCAGCAGGGGAGGGCCTCCTTCCTCAGTAGCCCAACAGTGTGAGGGTCACAGTGCTGGGGGCTCACACATCTCACCTCGTCCTCATGGCAGCACTGTAGGCCTATTCATGCCCATTTTGCAGATGCAGGAACTAAGGTGCACAGTGATGATGAAACCAAAGTGAGGCAACAGCACCATCGGAAGCAGAAGAAGGGATGACCACTCTGCCTGTTCCTTCACTAGGAGGCCACCTCCCCGGTGGAGCACAGGCCTTTGAAGAAAGCTGTCTCATCACTTTTTTTTTTTTTTTTGCGGTACGCGGGCCTCTCACTGCTGTGGCCTCTCCCGTTGCGGAGCACAGGCTCCGGACGCGCAGGCTCAGCGGCCATGGCTCACGGGCCCAGCCGCTCCGCGGCATGTGGGATCTTCCCGGACCGGGGCACGAACCCGTGTCCCCTGCATCGGCAGGCGGACTCTCAACCGCTGCGCCACCAGGGAAGCCCTGTCTCATCACTTTTAAAGTTGTTGGATCTGAGGCCTCAGGGCCTGGCTTCTACGGACTTGACAGGCCAAGTCAAGTCGGGCTGGCAGCCTGTTCTCCATTTCTGCCCCAATCAGGCTGGGGACAGAATGGGTCCTGAAAGCTCAGGACCGAGCAAACTAGGGAGACTTCAGATGCCGTGCGAGAGGAGAGAAGGGTCTGGGGAAGGGGCAGGCGCCTTCTTTGTCCTTTTCTCTCCCCTTCTTCTACTACCAGAGCTGAAGGACCCAGAGGCCAGCCCAGACAGAAGGGAGAAGAAGGGCACAGAGATGGGGAGAGCCCTGATGGGACAGGACCGCCCCCCAGCTCAGGACCTCCGGACCCTCTGGGATCAGCTGTCTGAGGCTGGGCCATCCTAAAGGAAATCCGTATTTGCTTTTCCCTCCAACACAGTCATTTGCTCCTTTCATCTGACAGGAGTTGTAAATGAGACTTTATGGGATTTCTAATGATGGTGGTTTCCCTTTATCAGCCTCCAATTCCCACTTCTCAGCCCAGTTGACTCCAGGAAATGTTTTGACCAGGAATCCAGAATCTAGCACCAGGCCCCCACCCTGGTTGCTGCTTTGCATAGCAACAGCTAGAAGTTGTCAAACAGGCATCGGAGGCCAGGAGCAGCTCACGATGGAGAAGTCAGATCTGGGTTCCAGGCCGCCTCCCAGATGGTGTATTTAACCTCTCTGGCTCTTGCTTCTTCAACCGTAAACCTGGGGTAATAATGCCTGCTCCACCCACCTACCTCACGGGCTGCTGTGAGGATCAAATGAGATTACAGGCCGCAAAAGCCTTTGAAAAGTATAAAGCAATCACCCAGCCTGGTTTTGCTATTATTATTATTGCTGTCGTGATCGTGTGTTGGTGCCACCGGGAAAGCCGATTATGGCGATCTGTGTGTCTCTGAGAGCGAGCTTGTTTGTGGGCACGGGGGTATATGTACCAGATTTGTGCAAGGACGGAGTTCCTGTGTCGGCACCTGCCTTTAAAGGCGCATACAGGCAATGTATGTGGCTATGAGTATATTGGTTCATGGGCACACATTCAAGTGTCTTAGTATAATATCATACTAAAATATAGCGATATAATAATATAATAATCCTATATGCCAGGCATTTTGCTAAACATTTGATATGGAGGTTGGGCCAGTGTAGGTATGCAGGCACCTATGGGAGGCTAGTTGCGGAGCATTTGTACCATCTGTGTGTCAGTGTTGGGCGAATGTAACGTGATGTGTGCCTATTCATCTCATGCACGTAGCAGGGACTCTCTCCATGTGCTCACCTGAGTTGCAGTGAATCTGAGTGTGTGCATGCAAGCATGTGTGTGCACGTACATGTGTGTGGGCACACACCCACCTCCCTGTACCTGGGTTGATGGTGTAATCGTTCATTATTTATCAGCTGCCTGGCTGTGGGAGCCCCTGGCATGCCCTGAGCTCATTGCCAAACAGCCGTCAGGCCCACACACCTATTGTGGTGACAGCAGCCTGCCTGAGAGGGGAGGTGCCACTCTACTCTCTGGAGCCCCAGTCTGTGCCAGGCAGCAGGGCCCCTGCCAGGGGATTGACTACGCCACCCTTGAAGCCGCAGGAGTGCTCAGCGGATGGGCCAGGCTCGAGGGCCTTGGGAGCAGAAAAGACAGCTGGCACCTTCAGGTCCAGAGGACGTGGCTGTAGCAGGCCAAATCCAGTGCCTGGCCCAGGAACACCATCTTAGCCAAATAGGGGCTGGGGCTGCCCAGTGGCCAGGTGTGAAACATCCTTGCTCTCTCTGCCACACCACCACGGCTCCTCACTGCCCTCAGGATTAAGTCCAAACTCCAGTGTACAAGGCCCACACAACCTGGGCATGCACCTCCCAGGCCCACGGCTTCCCAATCCTCTTGCACCACACCCACCAGACTGAACTCTCAGTCCTTTGATGCACCCAGCCCCCTGGGCCTTCTCACTGCCTTTCCTTCTGCCTGATTTCTCCATGCGACACCCCTGGCTAGCCAGTTCTCACCCCTCGGGGATCAGCTCACCTCTGCAGGAAAGCTTCCTGACCCTAGATTAGGGAGGGGTCCCCACTCACCTGACACGCCCATAGGCCCCTAGATTTCCTTATCATCCCACTTCCTAATAGAACCTTTCTTCCTCATTAGACTTTGGCTCCAGCCACAAAGGGAGCATGTCTCAGTAGTACAGGGCTTTATTCCAATGCCTAGCATGGTACCAGGTCATAGGTGGTGCATAAATATTTGTTGAATGATTTATTTTTAAAAGCCTGTTGAGAGAGAGTGGCTGTCTCAAGCTCTCCATGTATCTATATCACAGTGTGCATTTGAACAGGCTCTTGGGTTCTCAGATCTCAAGGCTGGGGAGAACCACTCCTTTCCCCACTCCGTGCCCCCATCCTACCCCACCAATCATCATCGTCATCCCAACAGGGCTGAAGATGGTAGAGTTTACAAGCTGCTTTTACAAAGGTCTTGGAAATCATCAGCATCCCTTTACAACTGAGGAAACTGAGGCACAGAGAGGTTAAAGTGTCTCGTTCATAGGGGCCAGCTCACTGGTTTGCCCAGAGCTTTCCTAGTTTTAGCACTGAAAGTTCCATGTCCCGGGAACCCCCTCAGCCCCAGGTAAAATAGGACAGTTGACCACCCTTCTTGTCCGGGATGCAAACCTAGGACTCCTGACTCCAAATCACGTATCCGCTCCCTGCCCAACTGCTTCCTGAGGGTCCTCAAAATTCAGTGACTCACCCTTTGGATGGCCTCTCCAGACCACTTGGCACTGCCCTGGAGCAACTCTCTCCAGAAGCATGTGTCCAGGAGTACAGGTCATTAATGCTAACCTCAATCAAATAGTATTCAGAGAGATGCTCATTTCTGGAGGGAAAGCACTTTACATAATATAGAAGAAAACTAAGTCTACAATTAAAATAACTTCATAATGATATTAAAGCAAATTTTTAAAATAAAAAAAAACTTCACTCACAAAACATTTTCATTTCTCCATGTTGCCTTTGCATTTTTCTCTTTCTAAGCGCGGAGTTTTTACAGAACCGCAATGAAGTGTATCACGCTTGTTCTCATTTTCACTTCATATTACAGAACTCTCGCTTAGGTTTGCCTCATTCTGGATCCTCCATGTCACTAACACCCATTAGCTTAGATCACAGGGAGTTTGGGCTCAGGGCTGCCTCCTTCCTGAAAGACCCGTTTCTCAGCAGGGATTGCTAACTCAGGGCCCCAGCTGGCCTCCTGCGGGTTGCCATGTAAACACCGTCCTTGGGCATGTGTGCTGTTTGCAGGGCAGAGGGACACAGCTTTCATCAGATCCTGAAAAGATCAGCGCCCTAGAGAAGGACACGCAGCCTCACGTCCACTCCCAGGGCGAGCATCCACCATGCACTTTCTCTGCAGGGCTGGGCTGACCCAGGAACTCTGTTCCTCCCTTACAATAAATTCCATTTCTCGGCTTCCATATGGCTCTCAAAAAAAATCCGTTTCCTCTCCACGATCCTGATAATTATCCTGACCACAACGCCGCCCTCCATCCTGAATCTAAAGGCAACATGGAAGGGGAGAGAGTGTGGGTGGGAGGTTGAGTGTCTTCTTTCTTTCTCTAAGTCTTTTTCCCTTTCACCTCTTTCTGCACTGGGTATGCTCCAGGCTGGAATTTGACCCATCCTCTTCCCATCTCTTGGTCTAAGCTCCCTGGTCCATGGGTATCCTCACTGAAACCCTCTTCTTAGCACCACTGTTGAATTTTAAGTATTCCCACCCCAAATGAGGAATGATCCCCCATCACATCCAGAATTCCCTAGGGTTTTGGATGTGGTGATTCACAGGAACGTGTTGAGGGTCTTCCAACCAGAGGCAGAGTGTAGACTGATTTACCTTCTGGAATCCCTTCTTTCTGGAGAATTGGGTGGTTCAAGAGGGGACTGTGGCCTTTCAATCATCGCTCAGAGCTCCAGCCCTCAGAGCCACAGAGATCCCTAGGAAACCATGGCCCACAAGGGAGAGGCTAGCTTCCTATTAGCCACTGAGGGACCACTTTGACCCAGTAGATCATCGGACCTGGGGGGCAGCTGCGTTCCACTGATCTGTCATCTTCAAGAGCAATGGCAGTGTGGCAATAGGGAGCCTCTGCAGGGATCTCTGTAAGAATAACAATAATTAAACGTTTCTAAGCACTGTGGGATACGGGACACGGAGGCATCACCATAATCACCACAGCTACCAGGGTGATGATAACAGTAATTAGATGCTGTGGTTTCCCAACTACCCGCCGGGAGCACTGCCTGGGGTGAGGCTGGCCTGTCAGGTTAATGAAGGGGGCACCAATGCCAGCCAGTCCTCTCTGGAGCTGGCTAGGGCTTTGGCCACACTTCCTCCATGAGATTCCTCCTCTTCTCTTGCCTTGCCCTCAGCTTCCACTGACCCCAGATTGGGGACTGGGGACACAGGAGAGGGTGACGCCCATTCAGCATATCACTCTAATGTAGGTTCAAGTTCAACTCATCCTATCAACAGATTTCAGGGGATTGGGGAATCTTGGGGACTTCTTAACAGGACTCCCCTCACATCAAAGTGAGCTTTATTAGTCAATTAGTGAATGACACAGAGGGGCCTGGGAGATGGCCAGGAGGGGAAGTCTTTATTGTATTGATTTTGGGCCTTCCCCAAGCCCAACAGCTGCCTTTCTGGAAGAGCCTGTGGAAGCCGCGGGGGGATGGTGGGGACAGTTTCCTGGGTAGGACACCTTCCTCAGGGCTGGTCTCTGTCTAGTCACTGCCCTCAGCTGTGGAGACGGTAAGAAAGGTGAGCCCAAGGGCCTGTCCTTTGAGCAGACTGTCATTCCTGTAGTCATTGAGTCTCAGAGCCAGGAGGGAACGTGGAATTCATCTGGTATACTCTCCACGTCAGAGCAAGAATCCCATCCAGGGCATCCCTGATAAGGGATGGGGCCTGGGGCCTGGGGCCTCAGTCTGAAAAGGGACAAGGAGTTCATTCCATTGTCGGTTCCCTGAACCGACAATGGTCCTGATTGAATCAATTGGTCTTGATTCTTCTCTGTGAAAGCACACAGGCTAGGCTTGTTCCTTTTCCAGTCAGGGTTTTGGGAGCTTGTTAATCACACCTCACTTCCACCTCCTTTGACCTTCTCCTTTATGAGGTCTGAGGCCACCTTCCAGTCTCTCTCTGCAGTTAACTCCAACTCCTACTTGACTGCAATGACCTTACTATTAACTTCCCTGCTTTCCACCCCCAAAACTTCCATCTTCACTGCTCTCTTCACCTTCCCTCCAGGCTCAGAGAAAAATGAGTCCTCTCTTTTCCAAGGCTAACCCCTCCTCCACCCTAGTCCCACCAGCCACGCTTCCTCCAGGGCCTGCCCCGTGAAGTACACCCTCTTTCCCTTCTTACACCTGTTTGGCCAGTCCTCACCGTCCACTAGCTCTCTTCCTTCTGCCTCAGGCTGCTCAGGGGCTTCTGAGTTCCCGTCACAAAGGGACAAATAAGCCCCTTGGTCTCTGTTGTGCTAAATCCCCTTCAAGATTCTGGCCCATTTTACTCCTTCTGTTCACCACCAAATTCCTCAAGAGCAGGGTGGACACCAGCTGCCTCTGCTTTTTCACCTTCCACATTCTTCTGCTCCCACTTTGATCTGGGTTCTGCCCCCAACACCACCCTCTCAAAGGTCACTGGCGTTTTTGTCACTGTATCCCAAGGCCTCCTCTGATTCCCACCTGCTCTCTGCAGCATCAGACACTATTGGAAACTTCCTCCCCCGTTAAATTCTCTCCTCACTTGGCTTCCATGACAACCCTCTCTCCTCACCCCCCCTCCTCCCTCATTGACCAGTCGTCATCTGTCTGTCCTACCCACGTCATTGCCAGATTCATCTCCTGGGAGCCCAGATCCGACAGCTCCCAACGAGCACTTCTCTGTCCAGAAACCTTCAATGGCTCACCATTGCCTGCGGGAAATAAAACAAAAATCATGCAGTTGGGCTTCCCTGGTGGCGCAGTGGTTGAGAATCCGCCTGCCAATGCAGCGGAGAAGGGTTCGATCCCTGGTCCGTGAAGATCCCACATGCCACGGAGCAACTAAGCCTGTGCCCCACAACTACTGAGCCTGTGCTCTAGAGCCCGTGAGCCACAACTACTGAGCCCACGTGCTGCAACTACTGAAGCCCATGTGCCTAGAGCCCGTGCTCCACAATGAGAGAAGCCACTGCAATGTGAAGCCCGTGCACTGCAACGAAGAGTAGCCCCTGCTCGCCGCAACTAGAGAAAGCCCACGTGCAGCAACGAAGACCCAACATAGCCAAAAATAAATAAATAAAAGCAATAAATTTATAAAAAAAAAAAGAGAGAGAAACATCACAATTTCTTCCAAGAAATGGTCAAGGCTAAATAACCATGCCCCACCTCCCTAAAAAAAAAAAACAAAAAAAAACCATGGAGTTACAAAATGATGCAGCTATATGCAATGCATAATATACAATGTAATAATAATATGTCAGGGGATTCAAACTTTTTAAGTAGCAGAGTCCATTATGAAGACTCTTTCTCAGAAGCCCAATGTTTGAAGAGCATGAAAACAGTATGCTCTTTAAACATGCTTCCTATTGAAGCAGGGAATAGGGATCCCAGGAAATTCTAGGGCTTTCAAACCACAGTTAGAAAACCACTGAAAAGATTAAACTCATCAGTCTGCGGGTGAGAAAACAGGCCCAGAGAGGAGAAGTGACTGGTAGAAAGTTGCACAGGATGTGTTAGTCGATCAACACATTTTCATTAAATGTGCCTACTGAGTGCCAGACACATTCTAGGTACCAGCAATAAAGCAGAGGACAAGACAGAAGTGCTCCCGCCCTGGAGGGGCTGACAGCCCAGCAGGGAGTGAACCAAGTATTATAAACAACTACTGAAAGTGGTCACAAGTATGCCAAGGAAACTGTGGGAACATATAGGAAGGGACTCGCCTGGTCTGAAGGGCAAAGTGGGCCACCCTGGGGAAGTGACACATGTAAACTGAGCCCTGAAGGATAGATAAGTAGCTGGTCAAAAGAAGTAGAAGAGCATTGAGGCAGCTCCAGCTTCAGTGAAGCCCAAGGAAGCAAGTTTGGTGGCTGGAACCTCAGGAAAGCCCAGCGGCTCCTACTCAAAGCCCTGGAGCAGGCTGAGAAAGGGCTGCAGAAGCAGGCAGGCTCAATGGCCTTACTGAGAACTTGACACTGGCCTCAGAGGCTGGCTGGCCAAGGAAGGCTTCTCAGGCATTGGGACCTAATCATTTGCATTGGAAGACGATCCACTGCTAAATCAATGGGGTATTGTGTACTGGATCCTGGAACATAAAGTAGACGTTAGCAGAAGAAAAAGACATCGGAATAAATTCTGTAGTTGAGTTAATAGTATTATACCAATACTTATTTCTTAGGTTTAATGAAGGTACCATGGTTATGTAAAACATTAATATTAGGGGAAGCTGGATGAAAGACACTTGAAAACTCTGTACCATTTTTACATCTCTTCTGTAAGCCCAAAACTATTTCAAAATAAGAAATTTTAAAAATACATGTATCCCTCTGGCACCGTGGCAGAGAGGAGCGAAACTGGATGCAGAGAGAGAGATTACAGTAATAACGATGACTAACACTTAAACCGTTCTTCCTGTACACCAGGCATTGTTTCAAGTACTTAATGTGTTTAACTCATTTAATCCTTGCAAGTCCATGAGTGAGTATTTTATTCCCCCTCATTTTACACATGAGGAAGCTGAGGACAGAGAGGTTAAGTCAGTGGCCCAAGGACACACAGCTACTGAGTGACAGAACTGGAGTTTAAGGATTCAAATCTAGGCAGTCTAGCTCCAGAGTCCTGTGTGCTTGAGCATTACATTGTACTCCCTCCCCTCAGTGTGCACTGGCTCTACTGCAAGGATATTGCAAGGATCAGGCAGAAATCATGAGTGCACGGACTAGGGTGATAACAGTAGAAGTGGAGCCATGTCACTAGACTTAAGACATCTATTGGAGGCATACTCAACATTTGCTTTTGAATTGGAATATGATGGTCAAAGAAGAGGGAAGAAGCAAGAATGACTCCTAGGCTTCCTTCCGGCTTAAGAGTAGGGACCAGAACTTACTCCTGATGCTTGGTCCTATGTTTCTTCCCATCACTGAGGGAAACATTCCAGACCTTTCACAGTCTACTTTCACTTTCTTGTCCCTTTCTCTTATGATCTTCAAAATGCAAAACAAGCTGGACCACCTGCTGCTCCCAAACAGGCCCCAACCTCTCCAACTTTCATGTCCTTTTACAAGTTGTTCCCTCCATGGAAAGTGTCCCCTCCATCTCCCTTGGTCCAAATCTGATCAACCCTTCAAGGCCACCTCTTCCAGAAGCCTTCCCTGCTCTCCACAATGAGAAGCACTCAGTGTCTCCTCTGGACGCCAGCATCTTTTTGGCTCTCTTTGGCAGCGAACAACTTCCATCCTATAATATAGTTATTTGAGTGGGGTCGTGGCTCCTGCTGTCTTTGGTGACCTCAGTACATAGCATAGTAGATGCTCAAAAAGATATCTGTTCAGTGAATCATCTATCTGAGTAAACAAGCTCTATCTTATTTCTCTTTGTCCCTTCCTGGCTCCCTTTTCTGTCTACTGCAACCCACCGCACACGCACACCCGTGCGCGCACACACACACACACACACACACACACACACACACAACACATACAAGCTAGCTAGCACCCATGTTGGCGCTTTGCGTGTTTCAGGGACTGGTTTAATCCGCCTCCATCTTCTCCACCCAACCCATCCCCAGGCAGCCATGCCAACCCCCAGGCACGGTCTCTCTGGAAGCCCATTTAATGGCAGAAGATCAAAGAAGCCTTACCCAAGGATGGAGAGATGGGAGGACATAAGCGGGGAACTAGCAGGCATTGGTGCATCTGGAACTGCCCCTTCAACCTATCCAGTCCATCTCCTACAAGTGGTCCTATCCTGGAGGAGGTGACAGCGCAATGATGAATAAATCAAGTATTCAGAAGCAGAGTCTGAGACCACTGCAGTGAACTCAATCCAGCACTGGTCCTTATAGGGCCAGACTGGACTACCACAAACCAAACTGATAAGGCATTCTCCAGGTAAAACCCTCGTGGTGGCTACCTGGTATTCACTGCAGGTCTCTCCTTTCCCCGAGTCTTAGGCTCAGGTACAGATTAATGCCTCTCTCCTCCAGCACTTGCCTCTGTCTGATAGATAACTCACTCAGCCCCTGTGTGCCTTCCCCACAGAAGCCTTCCCTGATCCCCACCCCACCCCAGACTGAACTGGGCACTTTCTCTGAGACCCGTCAAATCATGTGTGCACATCTCTGGGACACACCACACACATTAAATGATTGTTTATAACATCTGCTTCTGTTTGTCTTCCCCCTCTGCCCCCTAACTAGACCGAGTGCGCTTAGGGCAATGACGATGTCTCTGTATCCCCAAGCCTGGTATGGTGTTTGGTACAAAGAAAGCCCAATTACATTTGTTAAATGTAAAAGATGGATGTATGAGTGCGAATGTTCACGTGAGCGCTTAGGTCTACGGGCTTCAGCAGGAAACCAACAGACACTCCAGGACCAGATCCCAAATAGTGGGAAAGCGGCGTCCTCCTTGCCCATCCTCTTTCTGCTCGGCCTACTCCCAGGAACTAGAATTTACATTTTATGAGGAATGGGCCACTCCCCCTCTGCTCCTGCCTGCTGGGCAAAGGGCAGCAATGGGCAAAGGGAGCATTGTCTGGTCAGGCGTCCGGGAAGAACTTGCTTCTCCTTAGTGGGAAACTCTTTCTGTCTGTCTCCCCTTGAGGGAGAGGATGGGGTCTGGAGGGAAGGAACAGAGAGCAAGCGCCGGGCTGCCAAGGGCCCAGAGGGCCCGGCCGCCTTGGCAGGAAGCCAACCACACCCGGATGTGGTGGGTGGTGAATGGGATGGGGCGGAGAGTCCCTGCCTTGCCGCGGACACTGGATGGGTCCCTTTCGCGGGTATCGTGCAAATCGCTCAAAACAGAGGTTCCACAAAAGGGGCAGAGCATGAGTTCTTGCTCTATTTAGGGAGGGGAGGGGGCTTCAGTTTTTGGAAAAGGAACTCCTGAAGGGAGCGTGTATTAGAAAAGACCAGAAACCTCAGCGGCCCCATCTCACCCACGAATGCCCACCACCGACTTCCCTGGCAGCTTCCGGAGGATCCCCCCGCATAGCTGCCTCTCCATTTAGCGTTCAGGTGATGCAGAGAAGCAGGAGCTACTGGGTTCTAATCCGAACCCTGCCACTTTCTGCTCATGCCCCTGGGCGAGCCGCCTTGCCCTTCTTTGGGCCTTTGTTTCCTCATCTGTAAAGTAGGGCCAGGGTTGGAGGAGAGGGCCTGGAGAAGACCTTTCGCCTCGGACACTGCTGGACCCCGGTTTCTCCGTACTGCACTCCCGCTCCTCCACAGCCCCGCCTCCACCCCGTCCTAACTCCACCCCCACCGAGCGGCTTCTCCCCTGACGCCGGCCGCTAGGGGTCACTGCCTCCCTTTGTCAGCGACGGAGGAGGGCGGCTAGCCCTTCGGCCCTCTCCCCGGCGGAAAGGCGACCGAAGGGGCATCTCCCGAGCAGTGGGCCTGAGCGCGACCCCACGGCCCTTGCTAGGGATCCGCCTCTGCCTGGGGCCGGAAGGTGTGCGCGGCGGGGCGGAGGCCGGGGCCGAGCGCGGGCTGCGCGTGGGAGCCAGGAGGGGGTTAACGCTAACCCCTCCCCTTCGGGCTGACATCACGGGGAGAGCGGCTGAGAGGCTGGAGCTCGGCGAGTGAGAGAAAGAGAGGGAGAGGAGCGAGCGCGGCTCGACTCGGTGCCCGGGCAGCTCCACATTGTTGCGGATCGCCGGGACCCGGCAGAGCGAGCAGCTGCGGCGCTGCGGGGACGCGGCGCCCCGGATCGCTCTCCTCGCCTGGAGCCGCACCGCCCGATCGGCTGGGCCGCCGAGCCGCGCGCCCTCCGCCTGGGCCCCGAGCCCACCGCGCCGCCCGCCCGCCGCCCTCGCTCGTCCCGCCGCCCTCGGAGGACGGCCGCCCATGGACGCCTTCAAGTTGGAGCCGAGCGGGAGGGTGTGAGCGCGCCGGGGGCCGGGAGCCCGCGCCGGGCAGCCGGGCGCGCCGGGGGTGGGTCCCTCTCCCCAGCCCGGCTCTGCGTGGAAGAAGAGGGCGGGGACCGGCGCGGGGAGGAGAGCGGAGGAGGAGAAGGGGGCATGACTCGTGCAACTTGCGGCGGGCATCTGCCGAGCCTCTGAGCCGGCGGCCGCCCGGGGCCCGGATTGCGTCCGCGCCGATCCCACCCAGCCCACCCCGCCCCGGCCGACGGCTGAGGCTGACCTGGATCTTCAGAGCGCCCGCCGGCCTGCAGGGATCGCCTTCGTCTTCCGGGCTGCTTTCTGGAGCGCGAGGAGCGCTCTCCTCGCGGCCCCTCTCGCCGGACCCCCGGCCCCCGATGGCTCGGATGGGGCTTGCGGGCGCCGCTGGACTCTGGTGGGGACTCGCTCTCGGCTTGACCGCCTTCTTCCTCCCAGGTAAGCACGTTCCGCCTCTGCCTTTCCCTTCCACACCCCCCCCCCCCCAATCCAGTGCCTCCACCGGGGCTGGGAGCTGGATGGAAGGCACGTCTGGGTTGTAGGGAGTGAAAGGAGCCAGAAAAGTTGGGTCACGGCTTAGGTAAGGGGGTAACGGGTGGCACGGCGGAGAAAGAGAGGTTGAGCAGCCGAACAGCCTGCCCTGCAGGGAAGCAGTAGGATGCACGTCTCTGTGTAGCAAGAGAGCACTTTCTCCGCGCAGTTTTTCACACAAAAATAATAATATGTAATAGCGTTCTATTTATTCAATAACCAGCTCTCAGCTCCGGAAGCAGTTTGCAAACACTTCATGTTACATAAATGCAAAATAATCACCGTAATCACCGTCTCGGGGTACGAGACAACAGCCCCAGGGGGAGGGCGTCAGTCTCGGATCTGGTGGGCTGCAGGGCTTGGCGGATAGCAGGGGGGCTTCGTTTCTTCTACCAGACCCTTTGCCAGATGGTTTCGGGCGCTGCCGCACCGCGTCGCCCCACCACCGACGCGGAGAGCCCGCTCCTGCGGCAGGGCTCACCTGCGGCTCCTTTACCCGGAGGCTGAGGCCCCGGCGGCGCGAGATCGCAACCTCCCCGCCTTGCGCAGGGCTGGGCTTCGCCTCGGAACTGCAATCGCAGTTTGGGGGGGCTCTCCCCGCAGGAGGCACCTCGGGCTTCGTGCCAGCCAGGTAGCTGCATGACCCACTTTCCCGAGGGTGCCCCGCGTGTCCTTCCTTGAGATGCTGGCGGCCGAGGGGTTAACGCGACGCCCGACCCCGGGGGTGGCCCGCGGTGGCCCCTCTGACGGATGGGGTGGGGGCGGAGGCTGGGACTGGCCCGGGCGTTTTGTGCTGGGGAATGAACTGGAAAATGCGTTTAGGAGGCAAATCCGACCGAGTCCCCTCGCCTGGTTTTAACCCTTTGTGTCCCTGGGGAAGCTGCCTGGCTCCCACGGTGGCTGGGGACACCGCGCGCCAGTCGGGGCTGGCGGGTGGAGTGGGGGAGGGGTTTGGGGGAGTTCCTCCAGGCTTCGTGAAGGAAACCTGAGACTACCTCCCGCGCTAGCTAGATGGGGGGCTTGGGAAGGAGGCTGGGCAGAGTGGGGGCTTGGCTGAAGCACGTGGCCCCGGCCTTAGGTGGCAAAATAAGGGGTCGAAGTACAGAGAAACCGGCTCCGCGTGGGGCGAGAATGTTGGGTCTCGGCTGTGCCTGCAGCTCCGTGGAGGAGGTACGTGCGGTGTTGCAGACTCGGAGGGCTGTCTGTTATCTGAGGGCCAGCCACGTTGTGTGTTTTGCGGGGCTGGCCTGCACTTCTGGGAGGGAGGAACCTGGCCGCGTTCACTTTTGTACCCCGTCCGCCACCAGCTCACTGCCAGGGCTCCGAAAATGCCTCGGAGTGGCCGATGGCGGAGAAAATGGTTTGTGAAAGTCCGCACCACGGTGCCCCCGGCCCTGCAGCCTGGGGGGCGCTGCCCTGCTAGGTGTGCGGGGTAAGGGTAAGTTCCTGGGCACACAGGTGTCATTGCCCATTTCAAAGCGGCATGGTTGAGTCCCTCCACGCAGCAGGGTGGCGGTGAGAATAAGAAGTCTTTATCTTTCCCTGGACCTCCTGGGAAGCCAGCAAGAGATGCTAGAAGCTCAGGCTCTAGCACTTGTCCGACACCGGGGTTTGGGCTTCCGGGAACCCTTCAATCCCATATTACCCACACCCAGTACCCAGCAAAAGGACAGCTTTCCTGAGGCCTGTGTGGACCAGCATACTAGGGGTTAACCTAATCCTGGGTCAGACAAAGAGCGGGAAGGCTTGGGGAGGGGACGTTCACTGCCCCCCCCCACTCTCCCCTCCTTTTGTTACTCTCTTACCCAGCTTTGTGGTGCTGTGCTTGGTAGTTCATTCCTTCTTTGGGGGGCTGGAGGCCTGCCCTGCTTCCTCCCACTCAGGAAGTGGGGGCAGGGAGGTGACACTGTCACCTGGCTCAAGTGTAGACACTCCTCCCACCAAAAATCCAGGTTGAGGGGGTGGGACGCAGAGAAGGAGCCACACAGCTCAGACAGGCAGCTCATAAGCCTCCTTGATGGATCGTAATTGTCATGACTGGGTAGCGTCAGTCAGCGGGGCAGCCAGAGTTCCCCGACCCGAGAGCCTCCTTTACCCGGTGCCTGTGGCCCTGGTGCCTCTGTGAGGGGAGGAAGGTGGATGTGGTAGTGTCCACACGACACCTGGACAGAGGCTGGTGGGCCCAGAAGTTACCCTCCCACACCCCGTTTACCATCACCCTCAGGCACCCTCCTGATTGCCCGCTGCTGCTTCTCTCTGGGGGATGCTCCTTTCTGGGTTCTCCGAGGCTATGGCAGGGGGCGTGGAGGGTGGAGGAGAGGAGCCTGGTGGCGGGGGAGCCCCCCCCCGGGCTGCGTGTGGTGGCCCACGGACTTCAAAACACTCCAAATCCGGCTCTTGATGTGTAAGCACAGAAGTATATTTTCAACAACACAGACTTTACCGGGCAGGGTGGTGAAGCCCCACAAGCCTCTGAGATGAATCTGTTCACTCAGAGGACAGGGCTGCATCCCAGAGGGACAGGAGGAGCCCGGGAGAGGAAGCAGAGAACCTGTCTTAGAAGCAGGTGCGCTGAGCTGGTGTCCCACCTACACCACACCCTCCCTAATTGGCTTCCCCAAACCTTTTGTCTGGAAAGAGAACACACGCCCCAGGTGTCACGCACACCCTCGGAAGACCTGTCGGGGCCACAGCACCCCCTTCTCTGCAGCCTATGCGGAGCTCGCTGTCATGGTGGTTTCCTTCGAAACCTGGGGTGTCAGGACTGTTGGGATATTCTCCTCTCTCCCCATCGCTCACAGACAGTGGTGTGCTCTGGCTTGCTGGGCAGGACGTTATGGCAAAACCAATCCTGCTGGTCTGGGGTTTGCAGTGCCGGTAAGCAGGAATCCCAGCGCCCATTTCGGAGGCAGCGCTGTGGAATGTCTCAGACTCAGATTCAAGGCCGAATAGTCAAGGCTGGAAGGGAGGAGGAGATATGGCAGAGCCTGGGCCCGGCACCCTGGGCTGAGTGGTCTAGTGTCTCTGAGCCTGACTCTCTGTGTTTACGGGACAGGCCGCCCCTTGTCGCCTGATACTGGCCTAGACTCTGATATCCATTCCCTTCTCGGCTGCTCAGCTTTGCACAATGAATCCACCTCGTTGGCCTGACCCGGGACCCAGCTGTACACTGCCAGGATGGTCTCCGGCCAGAACCCTAGTGCTGACGGCTGAGCAAGTGGGCCAGGCTGGGGAGGGTGGGGGCCAGGGGGTCAGCCCCAGTCCTGTGCCTATGATGCTGCCATTGTTTAGCAGCTGACTAATGTTCATTGTTCAGCGCAAACAGAAAATACCCAAGGGAGGTGTGAATATACCTTCAATTTTCCTGATTGTATCTTTCCTGGTTAACCTGGTAAACTGAATGCCTCCTGCCTGCTGGGGGAGACAGTGAGGGTGTCTGTATATTCACCTGTTATGCTGATTTTTTTTTTTTTAACTTTGAATGTTAGCCAGTGAGCCAGGCTAGAACGGACATTAGCCAGCTATGGGGCTTAGGCTGTAACATTTTTGACAATCTGCCTATGGCCTCACCTTCAGTATAGAGTGCGTGCACACACACGTGTGCAAGACTGTGTGCGTGTGTTGGTCACCTACAATTTACTGTGTACATGCAGACCCATGGGGACTAGGACAAGGAGGTGTGTGCGCTGGGATCTATGGGTCACCATGGTGCAGGGGCCGTAACTATACATCAAATATATATTCACATGCAATTGATTTCTTGTGGCTTTCCAACTAGGATTTTGTGAGTGGCCGTGAGCCTTGGTAACGCCTGTGTTTATGTCAGAGTGTCAGTGAGGGTGACTTTGGAGGAGACCTGAGATTTGCCCTTAGCCAGTTCCTTCCAAGATGAGCTGTCATATCCTTTGGGCTTGGGAAGCCTGGACACTGCCTTAGTTTTCTGCTCTGCCCTTGGCCTTAGACTGGGCCACTGCATCCTCACCGGGAGATGCTCACCTGGAGAGACTTTCCGCTGCTTCTCAGGATTTCTGAACGGCTGGCAGGGGCCACAAGAAATAGAGTTTCAGCTACTATTTTGGCATCTTTGCTTCCTGCATGAATATTTGGGGAAAAGGATCAGCTGGAGAAAGGGGATGTACTCTGGGCATTTAAAAAGGAGCTCTTGAGTCGTGGGCTGTGAAAAGCCCTGCTGAACCATATGTGTGCCCAGGTTGGCAACATACAGGTACCTGGAAGCATCTCAGTTCATTCAGCAGAAAGCAGGAGCCCCCTTGTTGAAAAGGCAAGCGGGGATGAGGGGCAAGGAGTGGGGAAGAGGCCAGTCCTGGGATCCCAGGACCCTGTGCCCGAGTCCAGCTGGTAAATGTCTCTGCCCCATGATGCCCGCCCCTCTCCATAGAGACCAGGTCTGCGGAGCCAGCAGCAGATGTGCTGGCTGGGGCAGGAGGTAACTTAAGATCTGAGCAGGGATCACCTTGCACAGGGAAAGCCCTGAGCTGGAGATAACACCCCTTAGTCCGGTTAACCCTTTAAGCTCTGGATTCTCTTGTGCTGTTTGGAGCTGGGAAATGGGGAGAGGGAAAAGATAGGAGAAAACACATCAAACCTAATATCTGAACACTGACAGGGAGAGATGAACTCAGTGCAACAGGAGAGACCCAAGAAGGACACAAAGAAGGTCTTCCTGACAGCAGACTGTAGGCTCTTCAGGGCAATGGATAATCCCAAGGTTTATTCTGGGGTAGCGGAGGGGCAATGCTTATGTATTCTCAGGGACTCATGAGATCTGTGCCTTTCACAGTCTTCTGGGGTAGAGTAGCAGTGGTCCCAGGCCCCAGTCAAGAGGGAGCAGCAGGGGCTTCCCTGGTGGCGCAGTGGTTGAGAGTCCGCCTGCCGATGCAGGGGACACGGGTTCGTGCCCCGGTCTGGGAGGATCCCACATGCCGCGGAGCGGCTGGGCCCGTGAGCCATGGCCGCTGAGCCTGCGCGTCCGGAGCCTGTCCTCCGCAACGGGAGAGGCCACAACAGTGAGAGGCCCGCGTAACGCATAAAAAAAAAAAAAAAAAAAAAAAAAAAAAAAAGAGGGAGCAGCAGATAGCTCAGTTCCTCTTCCCACAACCCGGAGATCACCCCATCTTGGCCACCCAGCAGAGTGAGAGAGCAAAGCAAGGCCAGCTGGACTGGATTTGAATCCCATCTCCACCAATTGCCCGTTGAGTGGACTTGGTTAAGTTGCTTTGTAGGCCTCAGTTTTCCCATCCGTAAAATGGGTTTCTGCTAATACAGCTTTCAAAGAGGTTTGTGAAGATTAGATCGACAGTAATGTACGAAAAGTGCTTAGTGCATTGCCAGGCATGTGATAAATGTTCAGTAGTGGTAGCTGCTCTTATTCCCTACACCTTTCCTCTGAGTGGTCCTGGCCCCCACTGTGTCTGCCAGCTGGGCAGTGCCAACTTCACAGTCCCTTGAGAAAGAACCGCTCAGTTGCCTGCCCACTGCTGACCTCTCTTCCCCACATGGAAATGATGGCAAAGGCTGCAGCAGCCCTGGGGGACTCAGGTGGCCTGGTTGGCTGCAGGCACCTACCTGAGCCCAGCCCTGGTGGTCATGTATGGCACGATCAGCAGGTGCTGTGCACCTTTGTTCTGCAGCCTGTCACCGAGCGCTCTCCCCTGCACCTGCCTCACTCCCTGTCTGGGGCCCAGCTGGGCACCATGGCCCATCTGGAGTGCTGGCTGGGGCAGCAGCCTGAGGCTGGCATGGAGGGCCTGGGACTCAGCCCCTGCAAACTTCCACACTTGGGAGAAGAGTGGGCCACAGGACCCTTTCCCAGCAGTCCACGGTACCGGCTCTTCAGGCAAGATGGTACAGTCCGAGAGGTAGAGACTCTGTCCTGGGGTCATGCCCTTCTCACTGGCAGAAAGTCCTTTTGGTTTCTCCAGCTGAAGGCTCAGTCCTTTCACCAATAATAATAAAGATGTTTGCGACAGTCTTTTCAGTTCATAGTTTCAGCTGATCCTCTCAGTGACCCCATGTGAAGGGTATCAGTAGCTCTCCCATTTTACAGATGAGAAAAGTGAGGTGTAGGTTTAGTACCTTGCTGACCGTTTCATGCCAGTGTAGCCAAATTAGATTTCAAGGCTTCTGACTCCAAATTCAGTAGATGAGGAAGATGAGATGGGCTGGGCTGGACAGATGCGGAAGAGGCTGAGCCAGGCCACGAGAGAATGTGTCCGGTGAGGCGGTCATTCACTTCGCCAGCAACCACCAGCTTACACTCTCCCCGACAACAAGCAGAGCATGGCGGCTCCCTGGAGAAATGAGGGATAAGTTAAGGATCTAGGTTGGAGGGTGGCCCAGCCGGAGCTGACCAGAGAGCCCAGGTTGGCACAGAGCACAAGATGCCCAACAACAGAACAGCTTGGGGGAGGGGGCATGTCAAGGGGAGCACGTCCTTTCAGATGCTAGAGCACCACTCCCGGGGATCCGACCTGAGACGTGGGCACGGCCCCTGAGGTGTAAGTGCAGAGCCTCCGGGCACAGGCAGGCACACAGCCAGCGTGTGGGCCTGGCCCGGGGCAGAGCGGTGCTCAGACAGCATTGTGGACTTGACTGGAACAGTGGAGGGGGTGGGGCGGGGATTTGGTAGGCAGAGTCGATTCCCTCTCCTAGGCTATCCCCCACCCCTCTCTGGTCCACGCAGACCCCAATTTCATTCCCAGTTTATGAGGAGTCCCATTACCAAGCCACAGACAATAAAACCCGCCTGGCCACTCTGGCCCGGATCTCATTAGAGGACATTAGTTCCGCTGGCTTGGTGGCTCCGTTGGGACACAGCTGCAGGCGTGGCCCAGGCAGCAAAACAGGCCAATGACCATGGGCACAAGCATGTCCCATTGGGAGTTCGAGTTTGATCTGTGGGCCTAAGCAGGGTCCTCCTTCCCCACCCGCACCCTCTCATTCCTGGAATGCACGTTCCCCAAAGCTGGGAACATGGAGTCCCTCCTGCCCACTTGGACCCTCAGTTCTGCTCCCCACCTTAAGGAGGCAAGGACACAGCTCCCTCCAGGGCTACGCATAGGAGTCCGCCTTCTCTGAGAAGCTCAGCAGATCATTTTCATTCCATAGAAGAGGGCACAGGGAACAGCACGCCCACCCCCACACACAGATCTGAGAGACACGTCCTAGCAGCAGAGGTGGAGTCTGGAGCCTTCCACACGCCCTTGGCCTGAATCTTAGCCCATCTTTCTGTCCAAAAGGTGGGGGTAGAGACCTGGAGACCCCATGTGAGAAGCGTTTTTCATTCCCTATAGATGCAGTGTCACCAGCTGACAGCCTCCACAGGGGCTTCCTGGCCCCTCTCCTCTCCCCAACGTGGAGTGACTTGCCCACAGTCGCTGTGATGGAGCCCTGGTTCCATCTTGGGGTTCTTCCCACCAGAGACGGGATTCTTTCTTTCTTAGCAGATTCTGGTGTCTGTTGACAGCCAGCCCCTCTGCCTGTGCCCTCCCCCTCTGCTTTATCTTTCTTCCCCCGCAGACCAGCCAGTCACCACCATACCACCAGGGCTCAGTGAACGTAGCCATGAAAAACAAGACGAGGGCAAAGAAAACCGTGCCCCTTCTTGGAGCCTCAGTCTTGTAGAGGAAAGAGAGTGCCAGGCCGGAGTAATTGGTTCTTAGCGCACACGGGCTCACTTGGTGTGCTCCACGCGGGGGTCACACAGGCCAGCCCACACTTCAGCACGTGAGCGCCCGCCAAATCAGTCAGCGGAGGTGGGAGCGCCAAGCTGTTTGGGAAGACATCGGCAAGTCAGTCCTGCTCTGGAGAAACGGGGGCTGGAGATCTATGCCAGCCCCTGATGCTCCCCTGTAAGGCCCTGCAGCTTGTCTGGAATTCGAGCCCCAAGTGGGATTGGTGGGCTGACTCCATGGGCTCCATTCCCTGACCCCTGAGCAGCACCCCAGGTATCCCCTCCGTCACTCCTGGTCTCTCCTGGGCAAATGCTGTCAGCTGCTGGGACAAAGGAAGTAGACGAGGTGCCTCAGAGCCGAGCCAGCCTTGCCGCCACTTGACCCACTTGACGTGGATCCCACTGCAGGAGGGGCTGGTGGCAGTGTCCTCATTCGGGGACTCCTGCAGCAGCCCCTGGCTCACCTCCATCCCCAGCTCCTGGCTCTCTGGCTCCAAACTGCCTACACTGCTTCTTGGATGAATATACCTAAAACGTGCCTGAGAAGGATACTCACAAGCCCAGAAGCATTTGATGGCTGCCCCCTCTCTGGCTCAGCTCGCACCACCTCTCCGGGCATGGCAGGCCCAGCCAGCCACACACCTCATGCTTTCCCACCTCAGTGCCTTTACACGTGCCGTTCCCCCCAAATCGCCCTTATTTCCCATATCCAAAAACTGAGGTCGAGCGCTACTTTTTTTTTTGTGGTACGCGGGCCTCTCACTGTTGTGGCCTCTCCCGTTGCAGAGCACAGGCTCCGGACGCGCAGGCTCAGCGGCCATGGCTCACGGGCCCAGCCGCTCCGCGGCGTGTGGGATCTTCCCGGACCGGGGCACGAACCCGTGTCCCCTGCATCAGCAGGCAGACTCTCAACCACTGCGCCACCAGAGAAGCCCCGAGCGCTACTTTTATCATGAAGCCCCCAGCTGGAGATAACCTCTCTCACTCAAAGCCCCCACCTCCCGTCCCCAGCACCTCATCCATGCCACCCATGGCAATAACCACTCTGCATCTTGCTATAGTTATTTGGGCCTGGGATTTATCTTCATAAGACTGAGAGCTCCAAAAGGACAGGGCCCGTTGTTGATAGAGCTTGGAATCCCTAGGGCCTTGCACAGGGTTGGCCACACCATGGGCTATCTGATAGCACTGTAGTAGGTGGATAGATCATTGCATAGTACATGCTAAGTGGATATGTCATTGCTTGTTTGGACAGTGATGATGATAACAATAACAGCAAACTGTTATCAAGAGTTTTTGGACACTCGGACACTGTTGTAAACATCTTACGTGTAATAACTTATTTGGTCTTCATAATAATACCTCCTTCTTGTGGAGGATCCCTCCCCCCGTCTTTAACTTATGAACAAAGGAGACCTGAGCAGAGGTTAGGTAACTCACCTCTGGTCACATAGCTAGTAAGTGGCAGAGGCAGGATTCAGATCGAGGAAATCAGGTCCAGTGTGCATGATCCTACCACTTGGCTAAGCGGCCTCTCTTCCGGGTGATGGAAGAAGACAGCTTACTAAGCCTGGAGTAACACAGGACCTTGCCTCAAGAATGCCCATCCCCCGGGCTTCCCTGGTGGCGCAGTGGTTGAGAGTCCGCCTGCCGACGCAGGGGACACGGGTTCGTGCTCCGGTCCGGGAGGATCCCGCATGCCGCGGAGCGGCTGGGCCCGTGAGCCATGGCTGCTGGGCCTGCACGTCCGGAGCCTGTGCTCCGCATCGGGAGAGGCCACAACAGTGAGAGGCCCGCGTACCGCAAAAAAAAAAAAAAAAAAAAGAATGCCCATCCCCGCTGCATAGCATCTTATAGCCTACCCTCCTGCTCCGTTTGATGGTGCAGGAATGACCTGGGGCCTCCCTGGAGCACTGGGGAGTCATTAGTGCTTATCAGCAGGGAGCTTCGGCTGTGGTCACTACTTATCCTTCGGATGCCTTACAAGTACTAAAACTACAGTTACATTCCTGGTGTATCCTGCCACGTCACCGTTGTGTCTCGGGAGTATTAATGTGCCTGTGCTAGAGGGAAATGTCTTGCCATTATTGCTCTTTCATCCCCTGAGCCTTTGAGCATCACTGATGCCGTTTGGGGGCCTCCCACCATGTTTCACTGTGAGACTAGAGGCAGGTGTAATAGCTCCTCTCAGAGAATCTGCCTGGAACTGCCACCAGCAGGTGTTCCCAGGCTGGCCCCAGATCCTGGGTGGGTCCACAGCTCAGCAAACTGATCCTATGCCAGGGCCTGTCCTAAGCTTCCGGAAGGTTCCCATCCCTCTTGCCCTCACCCAGAGATCCCAAAAGATGGCAAGGCAGGTGGCCCCTACCTGGGGAGAGGGGCAGGGAGAGGATTTAGGGTGTTCACATGTGCCAGCTGCTTTGATCTCCTGGGATGAAAGGGCCTGGTGCTTCCTGTACCACAGGCAGGTTCAAGACAGGGAGCCGGGGACAGAGGCATTGGCCGCCTTGCAGCTGAGGTATCGAACTGTCCCGAGAAGGAGGATCGTGGGAGCGGAAAAATCAAAACCCTTTCCCAGTGTTGTGGTCACGGACCAAGAGTGGACTCCAGATGGCTCACGTGTGATCGTCCTCTCGAGGGTCACCTGGGGCCAGTGCTCCTCCAGCACTCCCTGACCCTGCAGATTACCACGGGTGCTCAGGCCTCACAAACTCCCTTGCTTAATTAGGAAGGTAACTCAGCTGCAAGACAGTCATCTGATATGTTTCGACGCCAAAGAGAAATTCCTCCTAGACCCTCTGCTGTTCTAGATTATCCATGCTCCGTTAGTTTGAATTACGGTGCAACTTCTGTGGCCCAGACACAGGCCAGAGCTATGCGATCGGTTCCTGGAGCTGGAATCCTCCCGGCACCCGGGAAGTACTTGGAAGCATAGGAGGAAGGAGGGCTTAAGACCCATCTGCCCTCCATGCAAACCTAAGGATTGCCTTGTCAGCACAAAGGAGCCAGCTCTGCCCAGAGCCTGCCCGCCCCGGGGCCTGTGATGCCCACGGGCGCTTTTGAGTCAAGCCACTTTCGTGCCTTCTAGGCCAGGCCTCCTTTGAGGGTTTTAAGTCAATGGCAGAAGCTTCTACAGTGGCTTCTGGGTAAAACTTGGAGCAGAGGCAGGGACGGGCTTCTCCTTGAGTGTGAATAAGATCGGAGTGGAGCAGCCACACTGCACTGGATTATTTTATTATGATTGCCCACCTCCCCCGTCCCCAAACCATCCTGATCTCATTGGCCTAGATTGCTGCATATCTCAGAATGATGGATGGGCTGCCTCTCCCTTCCCAGGCAGGGTGGCCGGCCCTGCTACCGAGACACCTCCTCCCCAGCCCCTTCCCAGATTTATTCCCTGTGTTTACGGTGCCCAGAGAGTAATCAGTGTCCTGGGCCGGCTGCGCACTCTGATTATCTCTGCTCGGTTGATGGATGAGCCTTTGGGGAACTTAGATGACAACCCCCTGCCCCTGTTCCCCTGTGCCCTCCCCTGCCTGGGCCTCAGCACCCTTCCCAACCTTCGACGCCTCCCAGGAGTCAGATAACGGGCCTCTGGGCTGGAACCGAAGGAGCGGGCAGTCGTGGAGGAGGAGAGGTGACGGTCTTTGGCCCCCCCACCTCTCAGCACTGCTGTGGGGTAACTGGAAAGGGTCTCTGTGGCTCCCCCTTCCCTCCAGGGAGCCTGGGACAGCGGGCAGACAGTGCCACCAGCTAGCTTCTCTGCAAGTCAGCCACCCCCCCCACACACACACACACACACAGCCCAGCCTTGCTCAGAAGCACCCTTCCCAGAAAACAGCTCCATTATCCTCTCCCATCTCCCATCACTCCATTACTCCTACCCCCTCGGCCCTTGTGTACACAGTTTGCAGTGTAATGATAATTTGTGCTGGTTTATGTGTTTCTTTACAAGTGTTTTTACGTCCTCTGTGTGTGGATGAGAGAGGTTTATGGTTTGTGTGTGTATGTGTGTGCCCATGCATGAGGTCACGTGCTCTGTGTGTGTGTGTGTGTCTGCTCCTGATCAGACTCTGATTGCCATCTTCTCCCCCACGGAGGTGGGGGGCTCTCACCCAGCTCCCTGCGGGGAGGGCAGAGTCTGGATCCTGGGGGATGAGGGGAAGAGTAGGGAGAGGTAGGCAATCAAAGATGATGGCTGTCGAGGCAGGGTCTGCACTGTCCCCCAGCCACCAGGCAGAGAATGCAGAAGGTCAATCTTAGATAACTGTTTTGTCTATAGGATCACAAACAACTGGTTTGACTATATTTCTCCCAGCAAACTGACTGAACCCACTGTTTGTTTTGGAGCCAAGCGGTCTCTGCCTTTTATTACTTACATGTGGCCGTGTATATACCTATGTCTTGTCTTCTCCAGACATGAGTTCCCATCACTGGAAAATGGGGATGTGATACCGGGAGGTTTAGAAGTGGTAAAGAATGCATGTGGCCACGTGGTGTGATTAGCACGGGGCCTGGTACAGAGCGAGTCTTCACACCACTTGGCTGTTATTAGCTACTGCCTGCCTGCGGACCCCGGATCTAGAGGAAGGTCACTTCCCAGGGGCTGGGAAGCCAGGCCCAGGAGCCCTCCCAGCAGTTCATGACCCGCTGGGTGGGGTATCCCTCAGCGGGACTCCTGTGGCCTCTCCATGGTGATGAACTCAGGAAGAGTCAGGCGCTCAGGCCCCTGGTCTCCTGGAAAACCACACCCCTGCCCCGATGGTCACCTGGAAATGTGCCTGGTGACCCTTGGAGCCATCCTGTGTTCCCTTCTTAAAGGGTAGTTAGAAGCAAGAGTTACACGCCCTCGACCAAGGTACCCCAGGTGCAGGAGTCCGGCTGCCCCCAGGGCCCGATGCCAGCCCTTATGGGACTCCCACTGCCCTGGGTGTGTGGCGGGAGAGGGGTGGTAGGCCCATTCCTGCACCCACTCAACCCCATGTGCACTGATGCCTCCAGTACAGCACCAGCCCTCTGACCTCACACACAGCAGGTGACACCTCAGAGTGCCACCTCTGCATGCCTGTAAGACAGTGGCCTGGCTGGGAGATGGAGAGGAGGAGCTGGGGCCTCATGAGGTAATTGCCTAAGCCCATCACTCTCCCTAAACCCTCCCTGCTGGGACATGAAGGGGCGGGGGTTACTATTAAAGGCAGGTTATACATCTGAGCCCACCTGTCCCCTCCCAGCCCCAGGTCTGGGAAGAGCCTCCCAGCCGGGCCCTCAGCTGAGGATACCTCCTGCCCTGCAGGTGAAGTTGGGGAGGACCAGAAGAGTAAGTCGCAGAACCCTAGAGTCTCAGGGTTGGAAGGGGAGTCAAATAATGTAACACCCATTCGCTTCTTAAAACCCCCCAACCACATCCCTACCTGTTAGTTGATCATCCAGCTTCAGCATGAATACCTGCAGTGATGGGGAACTCACCACCCTACATGGAAGCCCATACAGCTTTAACTGCCCCAAATTCTCCCTTGTACTGAGCTGGAGTCTGTATCCCTGAAGCTCCCACCTCTTAGTCCTGTTTCTACCCCCTTGGAATCCTGTAGAACACATCTGATTTTGCACATGCGGGTCCTCCAGGCATTTAAAGATGGCCTCTGGCACCCGGAGTCTTCTCTCCCATGAACTCAGCCAGCCAAGTCTGATACCCCCTCCTTCTCAGATGCTTTCCTGGGAACCAAGTTGTCTAGGTCCCCGGTAACAGGTGTGATGCTCCAAACGCCGGCTGACTGGCCCAGGGATTTCAGCCTAGGCGTCCCCAGCTGCGACCACTGTCCCAGGGGCCAGGAGGAGGGAGTGGGTTAGCTGCCTTCACCCTTCCCCACCTCCACCTCACCTCTTCCCACCCCCTGTTTTCCTTTGGATTAACAATAAATTGCAGTGAAAGATCCGTTTATCTCCAGTGGGAATTAAGGAATTAAGCTGGTGAGGGGCCTGAGAGAGGGAGCATATTGCAGAGATCCAGGGCATAGAGGACAGTGGGGAGGGCGGGGGACCCTCTGCCTGCAGTCACGTCACTGTGAGGGGGTGGGGGCAGCCCCCTAATTCTCCCAGCAGCCTGTGCCCTAACTGGCACAGGTGGGGACCGGTTGGAATGGGTGTGGTCACCGGTGGGAGGCGGTGCCCACAGGGATGCCTCGGGGGGTGGGGGTGGTCTCCTGGCAGCCTCTCCTGTCGCCCCTTGGTGTCTCGTGCCATCGTGCAGTGGCTCTGTGGCATGTCACGGCGCTGGGAGAGCGAGCCACGGCATGTGGCGGGGTGAGGCACCTCACCATCTGACCTTGTGATACACAGACTGTGATACAGATTCTGCAGCCGCAAGTCCGTCCCCCCACCACCACCACCACCGCCGCAGGTAGTTCATCAGTACCGTCCAGGCACTAAAAGCACGTCCCCTCCCCACCCCAGAAGACCCTTGCGGGCTTCTTAGCCGTGGATTCCCGTGGCCATTGGTGAAATGAGTCTTTGGCCCCTGGAGAGTCTGGCCTTCTCTTTATCCTGAGGGTAAACCAGAAGCCTCCTTCCTGAACCCCAGAGGAGGTTAGTCAGGCTCCGGCCCCCAACGCGTCTCCACACGCCTGAGCCCCAGCACCCTGCCCCCCACACCCAGGAGGCGTGGCTTGGAGCCCCCTCTGCCCTGTCCCGCAAGCTCGCTGCTCCTTGCCAACTCCCCACCCCACCCAGCCTCAGACGGTGGTCCCCTTGCCAAACCTGCCAAACCCTGAGGCTGAGCAGGGAGAGATAAGGAGCTGAGCTACGCTTGGAGGGAGGGGGCGGGGAGGGGAGCAGTGAAGAGGGGATGGCTCCTCCCTTGGCCGCCTCTGGGTCACCCAGACACGCCCCCATATAATATTTTCTATCGCTGCCATCCCTCTGTCTCCTGACACCCCACCAGGGTGGGGAGAAGGAGTCGATATTCAATGGTAGCAGCCACCGGGAAGGGCGGGATAAGATAAAGAGCGAGGCGGGGCTGGGGACAATCTGTGGTGGGTGGGGCGGAGGTGGGGCAGCCTCCAGAGCGGGGCTGGGGAGTTCCAGAGGTGCTCGGGATTCAACACTGGTGTAGGGGTGAAGGCGCAAAGTGGGCCCTCAAGTCCAGGAGTCTAGCTGGTTAATAATTAGTAACTCTGGTTAGTAAATCATTAGTGTTTTCTCCCCAATTTCAGCTCCCCCACCTCCAGCCCTGGAGAGCCTTCTAGGCTCTGCCCTCCCCCTCTCCCAGCTGCTTTCTGGTCTCTAGAGCCAGCATGGTGTGTAATCTCCAAGAGTAATTAGTGACCTGCAGGCCTGCTCCCACAGGCTCTTTGGATGCACCTAGATATTGCCTGCTGGGAGGGCAGACCCTTTGACCAGCCCAGAGAGCATCTCAGCACTCACTCTCCTTGGCTCCCACTGACTGATTTGGTTGGGCCCTTTCTGCTGGCCAGATGGGGTCCTGGGGTGATCCTGTGGGTAACTCTTCCCTAATCCTTTAGGTGAGGTCAGTTAGTCTACAGATGTTCTTTGAGCATCTATTAAGTGCCAGGTATGTCAAGAAAAAGTACTTTAAGCCATTCAAATTGACATTAAAGGCTTTATTCAAAGGCTCATGGCGTGGTGGGGGGCACGTGTCCTTGAGGTTTGGCCTTTGGGTGGCATTTTCATCTGTAACTACTGGAGCACTTCCCATTGGGAGTTGTCCTGGTTTCCACACCTTTTCGTGACTCCTTGGTGCAATCCCGTCCTGGTGGCTATCAGAACAGTTCTTTCTAGAACTGTTTTTGTAAGCCGTGTGGTCAGGGGACGGGGAGGTGGCAAAGGAAGGGCAGAAAAGGGAAAGGAGACAAGGGCTGAAGCGAGGGCACTGGGAGCCTCTCCTGCCTGTTTCTGTCCTTGGCAAGAGCTGGGGCTGAGCCCAGTTGTGATGTACCGTCTGAAAACAGGTGTCCTCCTGCTCTGGGCTCTGGGATGGCACACAGAGCGGGTCTAGGGAATTACTCAAGTGATTAAAGTCTGCACAGGGCTGCACTGGGCTGCGAAGGAGACACCTGGGCCCTAACCTGGGGGAGGCTTCCTGCGGGGAAGTGGCCTTGATGCTGAGACCTGGAGTCTGAGTGGGAGTGGCTGGGGGAAGCGGCAGAGAATGACCAGGGCAGTCTGAGGGAGGCCGGATGCAGACACACATGAAAGAAGACTAGAGTCTTCTGGAATGTCTTCAGGATGGGGGAGCCGGGAGCCTATAGCCATGGAGGGGGCTGGGAAGGCTGTGTGGGGAATTTTGGCCTTCGGAGAACAATCCCCTCTATCTGCTCTGTCCAGTTTCAGCCTGACCTGCTCCCCAGACCAGCTGGTCTTAGCACCAGCTAGACAGTCCCGCTTCAGGCCCCACGTACAATCCTCCTCTTCCCGGGACACAGCCCTCGCTGGGTACTCTGCCCATTTCTGTGCTTGGAACCCCAATTTTGCATTCAGTGGAGCTCTGACCAATTCTTCTCCATCCTCTGCATCTGATTTGTTGCCAGTTCTTATTGGTCCCATTTCTGTCAGACCCCCACCCCGTGCCAGTCCCGACACCATCACCCTCTGAGACGTCCGGGGGCCTCTCCCCATTCCTGGGTGGCCTGCACACACTGAGAGCAAGGAGAAGTTGGGGCATGTCGTTCTCCTGCTCTGCCTGGAGCCCTCCTGGACTCCCCGGTGCTGCTGTCTTAAACACAGACTCCGTGATCGAGGCCAGGGCTCTAACCCCCGCAGCTAACACTGCTGACGTCCTGGGCCAAGTGATTCTGTGCATCCCTGGGCCAGTTTAGCACCATCCCTGGCCTCTACCAGGTGGATGCCAGTAGCCTCCTCCCACCACCCCCCACCATGTGACAAGAAAAAATGTCTTTACACATTGCTGAACATCCCCTGGGGGCAAAGTTACCCCCAGTTGGGAACCACTGGTCTAGGCTCTTGCTGTAGCCAGAACCTACTTTTCCAAAGATAATCTCCCCCTGCCTGACTTGGGCACATTCAAGTTTGCAGCCAGAGTTAACCGCTCCTGGCTCCTCCACTCCTGCCCCTGGGCCTTGGCTCCAGCTGCTGGCTGAGCCCAAAGCCCCAACATATGAAAATACCTGTGAAATACCTGGTTCCCAAATGGCCCCTTCCCCAGTCTCCTGGTACTATGTTGTCTGGTACTGTCTCGCTTTCCTCCCCTCACCCTAGATGCCGAGGTCTTTGCAGGAGAGGTCTCAGCCTTACAATCTCTGCAGGCTCTAGCTCAGTGCCCTGTACACAGTAGGTGCCCCGTAAATGTACAGTACACCGATGGGAGCTGCTGGCTTGCCCTCCTTCTCAAGCCCAGTAAGCCCTGAGGTTTCCTTCCCCCGCGCACCTCCCTGTTTTCCTGGCAGTTTGTTTAACCCCATAGCCAAGATGCGAAAACTGCTCTGCTTCCCTCTCTCCTGACACCTCCCATACTCACGTCGTGTTGTTTGTGGCAAACGAAAGCATCTTTTTGCCATTTAGTCAACATTTACTAAGTATTTACCTCCCATGCCTTGACCCCCTAGGGAGCAGAGGGCTCTGTAGTCGCGCGTGGATGTGTGGTTTCCCAGGGTGGGTGTTGGTGCATTGCTAGGCGCAGGTGTTTGTGTCTGACTTAGAAGTTGTGCCATCCACGCTAGGGTTTGTTGGGGGTCTGCTCCTCCACTAGCTACTCCACTGGCTAGGCACCCTGGGCTTGCCCCCTCTACACGCCCTCCCTCACTTTTCATTCCTTTGCTCACGCTGTCCCCTCTGTTTGGTGAGCCCGATTTCACTGCCTGGTAAAGTCCCAGTCATCCTGCAAGGCCCTTTCTTCTCTAACTCCTCTCCCCAAGTTCATCATTTTCTCCCTGGTACCATCATGGCACTTGTGAACATTCCTACCATAGCACGTGATCACGGTATTAGTTCATGGATTCCATGTCCTTAAGCCCGGGACGATATCATCCGTGTGTGTGTGAGTGTGTGTGTGTGTGTGAGTGTGTGTGTGTGTTTATAATCCCTATTTTCAGGCACTTGATAGATTCTTAATACACGTTTATTAAGTAAATTGAAGTAAATGGCTCATTTTCCTAAAGCACTTTCTTTGTACTGTCCTAAGAATGTCTCCGATTAATGACTGCTTAGTCATTCTGCACGTGCCCCATGTGTTTCTGCGCCTGCAACCGTGCACACACATGCGCGTCTCTATGTATACAGCACTATTCAACTGCACACGTGTGATTGGTTGGGCACGCACGCGTGCGTGGGTCTCTGTTTCAGTGTTTCTGTAGATTTAAATGTGGCTCCCCACCAGTGCAGCCCCTCTCCAAGCCCCTCACCTTTGAGAATTGAAGGAGTGAGGGTGAGGGGGACTGGGTGGTGGCTCCCCGCAGGCAGCTTTCTCCAGCCACCTGAGATCTTCCTCCCAGAACTTCCTTCTGACCCCAGCCCATGGTCTGTTGGAAGTGACCAAGGGCTTCCTGTCCATCCTGGGGCAGCCTAGGGTAGGCAGGTTAGGTTGGAGGGCAGAGCCTTCTGTGGCCTAGTCACATCATACCCCCTTCCCGATCCATCTCTGCCCTGTTTAATTGGAATTTGTCTAGTGGAGACCATCTGTTCCATTCCGTCCTGTTTCCATGACAACCAAGTGGCTTGAGACTGAGGTTTGTGGTGAGAGAAGTGGCCTGGGGGATGCTGGGAAAAATCAGTGATGTCCTCCCCCTCAGACCGGCTCTGCCTCGCCCTTTCCTTTCTGCCCTGCCCTCACCCCCAAGCCCAGAGCAAAAATAAAGCTATTGCCTGCCAGGGCGTGAAGTCCCCCAGCATCCCCTCTCCCAGCTCAGCCCAGCCCTGCTCTCTCCCAGGCTCCTTTGGGTTTCCTATACATGGCTCCCTCCGGCTTCCATTCATAAGCTCTCGCCACCAGCAGACTGGGGAGCTAGCCCTGTCCTTCTACCCACACCTGGGACTAGAAGGGAAATCTGGGGGCACAAAGCCCTGCAGTTTCTGCCTGCACTTTTGAGCCTCAGCCACCCCTGCCTCCAAACCACTTCCTCGCCCCATCCAGGCATCTTAAGATCTCCTTCAGCCGGGGATGGCACACATGCACACCCCTCACTTTACAAGCATCAGAACTTTCAACCCACTTGGATGGTTGATGCATTTCCCGTCCCCAGCCAGTGTCCAGGGAACCTCGGTCCCCACGGACCTTCCACATGACAGGACTTTGAGAGTGGGGTCCCTTGCTTCCCTCCCAAGGGAGTGAGTGCTCCCTCCGCCGCCTTAGAGACACTCAGGGCCCCCTGTACCCAGGGCTCTCCCACCCACCCCACCCCCTGGCCCTAGTGAGCAGGGTGGCCCCGGCAAGTGCGTGGCAGATAGAAGAACTCTGAGCCTGGGGGGTGGTGGGCAGCTCTGCAGCTGGATGGTCCCTGGATTCCCAGGGGCTCAGACAGACTCGGACACACTGGGATGAGGGTGAGGCTTTTTCTCTCCTATTTCTGGACAGACAGTTCTGTTTTCATAGTGTTATTTTCTGCCCGAATTTCCCCATCTATGGCAAAGCCTCTTCCGTGCCTGCTCTATCACCAGGGGACCCGCCTGTCTTCAAAAATAAGTGGTGTGGCTTGTCAGGTGACCCGTCCGTCCCTCTGGTCCCAGGCATAAGGTGCCGCCCCACCACCTGGATGTGGGGCAGGGAGCCTGCCCAGAGGTGGGGGTCCCAGGATCTCCCCAGTGCCCACCAGCCCAGCAGAATCAGTCTGGGGCAGAGGAGGGAAGACCTCAGAACGTCGATGCTCAGAGCAGCTGTGCTGAGCAGGGGACACCCAAATTTGGGGGCTCCGCAACCTTGCAGAGGTCTCCTAGTGGCCGGCCTGCCTGTGTCGGGGTGGGATCTAGCTCCCTGCCACCCATCCTTCTTCATGTGCCTCTTCTTTTATCATTGAGACATAATTCACCTACCATAAAATTCACCCTCTTAAACTGTACAACGCAGTGGGGTTTAGTATATTCACAAAGTCGGGCAGCCATCACCACTCCCTCATATAGAACGTTTTCGTCACCCCGAAAAGAAACCCTGTACCCATTTGCCATCATTCGCCATTATCCCACCCCCTCCAACTCCTGGCAATCACTATCTACTTCTGTGTCTCTGGATTTGCCGGTTCTGCACAGTTCATATAAGTGGAATCATACCCGGAGTGGCCTTTCGTGGCTGGTGTCTTTCACTGAGCATCCCATGTGCCTCTTTCCGTGTCAACACCCTGATTCAAGAGCACCAGTAGCTCCCAGTTGCCAGCAGGGTGAAGGGGGTGAAGTGCAGACCCTTGTCTGGTACAGCGCCCTCTTTAAACTGGCGGCCAGTTCCCTTTGGTGTCACCTCCGCACCTCACAGCCGGCACGTTAGCCACAGCCAGGCTTTTAAAGACCGTCTTCCCTCTTCCTGTTCCCTCTTCTGCCTCTGAGGGACTCCTGCTTATCCTGCAAGACCCAGCTAAAAATCTCACCTCTTCTGCGCTCCTCCATCACCCTCAGAATCACTCCTCATCTGAACTCCCATGGATTTTGGTTCATACTTTAAAAAACAAACAAACAAAACACAGCACTTATCACTCAGTAATTATTTGTTTTCATGTCTGGTCCTCTGCTAGACTGAGCTTGCACAGAGAAAGAAAATGTCTTATTCTCTCTTGCTCCTCTACCTTCCTACCTCTTGCCGCTTCCACCATCGCCTCTACCCAAATGAACTAGCGCTGTGCTTGGCACAAAGTATGTGTTCAGTAATGCTTCACAGACTCGAAAGAGCCAGTGTCCAAGATATCCTGGAGGAGAGAGCCCAGTGCAGGGGACGGCGAGGGCAGCGTGAGGCTTAGGCCGGTGAGGTGAGCGGGAGGCCAGGTGCCCAGGGAGCTTTATGACAAGGTAAGGGTGGTGGCCTTTACACCTGTGTCTGATGAAAACCTCCCCATCCTTCAAGGGTCCCTTCAGGATGAAGGGACTCTCCCTGACCACCCCAGCCTGCAGGGATATCAGTGGTCCTAAGTGTCCTTGCCAGATGGAAACTACTAGAAGGCAAACGATGGATTCTAAAACCCTCTCCCTCTTCACCCAGCCCCATGGGGAAGAATTGAGGGTCCTCTGGGACCCTCTCTCCTCCTATAGACATTGGCCAACTGAGTATAAAAGCGGGATGATAATACCACGTACTTTGAGGATTTCCTTGAGGAGTAAATGAGAGGGGGCATACAAATGCTCTGAAAGGGCCGGGAGGGCACCTATTCTCACATGTGCTATCAGCACAGATTAACTGAGGGAAGGGAGCGGAGGCCTGGGGTCTCTGGCTTGAAGGAATCACCCCTTCTATTTTCTTGTCTTTTATGTCATTTCCAAGAGATTAGAAACCCTGATGGGGCAATTCCATACTGCTTATTTGAAATAGGCTGGAAAGCAGACAGAATTGTATTTTCTTGGGAGGACGGTGATGAGGGGGACAAATTAAGCCTCCACGCCTACTCTGAGCGCTGGGGATGTGGAAAAAAGAGAGTGGTGCTGGGTTGGGGGCATCGGGAGGTCCCTCCCTCTTCATAGATACCAGCAGTTCTGGAGCAGAGGGAATCCGGTCGTTCCTGCTGCCGGCGGAGCAGTGAGGGGCTGGTGGCCGGGGTGGGGCAGGACCAAGTGAGGCCGGCAGCCTTCTCCACGGGGAGTCACCGGAGCCACTGGCCCTCCCCACGGTGCGATCCGGTTCCCAAGGAGGGTGCCTGGCAGACCTTCTGCCCCTGCAGAAACAAAGCTGCCTAATTGCCTTTTAATCTGGGGATGTCAGTCCGATGGTGTTGGTGCTGAATTGTAAGGGGAGATAACATCTTTCCCTTTGAGCGAAACGCTATTTGATCTCTGTGTGTCAGAGGAAGGCCTGTGCCCAGGGAAGAGGTGGGACGGAAGGAAAGGTGGAAGGAGAGGAGCAAGGGCCTGGCTCCTGGCTGAGCTGAGGCTCTATTTCTCCCCATAACAATCATAAATAAAGGGGAACAAGCACCGTGCTTGTCTTGGCTCAAGGCCATTGTTAGGTGCAGGCTTCCTCCTCACCCCTGCCCCTCCCAACCTCCTTTCAGGCCCAGGATGGGGAAGACAGATTGTCTGCAGGGAGAGAGAGTGGGCTGCCAGCTGTCTTACCTGGAGAGGTGGGAGAGGTGGGCTCCCAAGACCTGAGTGCACCCTCCCCCGCCCTGCCCTGCCTCTGACCTTGGCTCTCCCTCCCCACCTTTGCAGAGGCTACTCAGATGTCCCAGGTGATTACAAGGGCCTCCTGACCAGTGCCTCTGCCTCCACTCCCTACTGTGTCGGTAGTCTTGTCCAAACCTAACCTAGTTCTCCGCTTGCTCCCACTCCCCGACGGCTCCCGTCTCGCTCAGAGGAGAAGCCTGGGCCCTCTCCATCATCTGGCCCCTGCACCTCTCCCCTCCAGCCACACCCACCAAACTTACCAGGCACACGCCCGCCTCAGGGCCTTTGCACCTCTACTCCTTCTGCCTGCCGTGCCCTTGTCCCAGGCGGCCACACGGTCGGCAGGCTCGCCTCCTCGGTCCTTCCCTCAAATGTCCTTCTCTCAGTGAGACTTTCTCTGGTGACCCTTGGTCTGAAGTTAAGCAGCCCTCGCACACACCCACACAGCCCCCCGAAAGTCCTGCTTGCCACACCCTGCTCCAGGAGCCGTCCCTGACCTGTGCATCCCAATCCCTCCGACGGTGCCCCACTTCCTGCAGGGTTTTATAGCATCTACAGGGTGCTCTCGCCTCATCCTCCTAGCACCCTCTGCAGGTCAGGGTGGGCATCCCTGATTTACACTTGAGGAAGGTTCTGAGAGGTCCAGGACTTGCTGGAGATTTCCACATGTGAGCGGCAGACTCTTAGCTGGAGCCGTGCACATTTTTTCTAGAAGCTTCTGCCGGGCTGAGTGGAAGAATGTCCGAGCCCTCCGCCAGCCTTGGATCTGTCACCGTGGCCTGGGATGCAGGCTGTCCTTTCGTGGGAGCGGCTCACTGCCTGCTGCTCCGTGTCCCAGCTCATCTAGGTCCCCTCCCACCTCCTCCCCTCACTCCCTGGCGTGCACACAGGCCCAGCTGATCTTTCAGCCCTTTTTCTGCATCTGTCCACCTGGCTGGAGAGACCCTCCTGGGAGGGGGCAGGGTGGCCTGTCTTTACCCCAGCGAGGAGAGTCAGACCCCCTCTGAGCCCTCGCAATGCTTAGTACTCCAAGTTATAGATGGAGAGGTGGACACTGAGAGGGCCCGGGAGGACCCCTCTGATGCTTGGGTCGGCTCTCTGCCTCCGGAAGCCCCCCTCTCGCAGCTCTGGGCTTTCTCCATCTCAAGAAATTCTGGGGTAGCTCCTGAAAGACCCAGAGGGAGAAGGAAGACAGCCCTGCCCTCGGTGCACCAGCAGGAACACAATGGCGACCAGGGACGCCAGCTATGCGGCCTTGGGTGAGGCACTCCTTCCACCCCAGGTCCACGTCCCTGGTGCTAAGGTGGGGTCCCCAAGCCTGGAGCTGGAGGGGCTCACGGGAGCAGGTTTCTGAAGGAGCTGAGCCCAGTGGGTTGGGAAGAGCGGTGACTGGTCCTGGAGAAGAGGCGTGATGCGGTGGAGTGGATGATCTGGAAGGGCCGCGCACGCGTTAAATTAACCTGGCAGTGAGCTACCTTGCGTCGTATGTGATTGACCCTTTGGGGCTCTCACTTGGAGCATTGAAGTTGGGGGGAGTTATCTTAGCAGTAATGCAGGGTGACAGGAATCAAATGTGGAAGTCACACAGGAAGCGGGATTGCTGACATGGGCCAAGTGTGCTTTCGGGGAAAGAGCGTCAGCCGCGGGGTTAGGAGTCCTGCTCAGCCACTTGTCGCTGAGTCACCCTGGGCACTCTCTGGCCCCAGCTTTCCCATCTGTACAGCAAGAGTGTTAGACTAGGGCTGCCCTGGTGGCGCAGTGGCTGAGAGTCCACCTGCCGATGCGGGGGACACGGGTTCGTGCCCCGGTCCGGGAAGATCCCGCATGCCGCGGAGCGCCTGGGCCCGTGAGCCATGGCCGCTGAGCCTGCGCGTCCGGAGCCTGTGCTCTGCAACGGGAGAGGCCACAACAGTGAGAGGCCCGCGTACCGCAAAAAAAAAGTGTTAGACTAGCTGCCCCTGTGCAGTCCCTGCTGACCCATCCTCGGTGTACAGTGATGTGCGTGGGACCAGTGACTAGACTTCACCACTCGGGAAAGTCCAAGGCACTCAGAGACCAAGATGGACACAGGAGAATGTGGTGCCCCCCAGGGGCCAGCTGGTCCCTGAGCCCTGGGGATGTCCGAATGCCTTTGCTGTCAGACATCTCTCTGTCCCTTTGGCAGCCAGCGTGAAGGCCCTTCCTGACTACCTTTGGGCCTCAGAGCGGAGCCAGGCAGGACCTGGCCCCCTCTGTCTCTGCCAGGAGCGATTCTCAAACCCGCCAGGGTCCCAGACCCTTTCCACTGGGGTGGGGGAAGCTCAGCACCTTGGCCCCTCCAGCTGTACCAGGCATCAATCCGTTCTCGGTGACTGATCACTAAGGCCTGCATGCAGGCGCTGGCAGGGTGCTGGGATCCAGCCTTGAGCAGGTGGGCGCCGTCTGTGTTCTCATGGAGCTTATGGTCTAGCAGGGAACAGTGAACAGGTTACTACAGGTGTGGCAGTAGCCAAAGAGATGGCCTGGTGAGAGCACACAGCAAGGAGGCTTAACCCAGTCTGGAGGGACCTAAAGGATGAAGGGACACTGGAGAAAGAGGAGAAAGAAAAGGGAAGAGCACACGTGGGGGCCCTGCATCTGCAGAAGGCGTGGTACTCCTGGGTGCTGGTAGGCGTGACGGGCAGCGGCACCTTGAGATAACATTTCCCGCGCCAGGCTCCGCTCTCAGTGCTTCGCTTGTAGAAATTCACTTAATCTTCCCAACAACCTGTAAGGAGTTTACTGGCATTTTCTCCATCTTTATAGATGAGGAAACAAGTACAATACAGAAAGTGTATAGTCACACAGCTAGCCAGTGGCAGAGCTGGGATTTGAACCCAGGAGCCTGATGCCAGAGCCTCTCTGCTGTACAACTCGAGAGAACTGGGATCTCCAGCAGACGCCCCTGATGAGGTAGGACCAGGACAGGAGCAAGTGGCAGGGCCAGGCCTGGCCCAGCCATAATCAAAAGGGAAGACACGCTTTCTTGCAGCACAGAGAGGGCTTGGCAGTATACAGACAGCCTCTTCCCCCAATCTGGGACTGGCCTGGATGGCATCTGGTGGTGGTTGACCCTCTCCCGGGCTCTGAATCAAAAGGCATGGGGAAATGCACTTGCTTTTCAGTGAAAGGGATCAAGATAAAACAGCAGGAAGAATTTCCCAGCTGTCACGACCATACGCTATTAAAACCAGCAGCCGAGGGAGGTGGAGGCCCCTCATGGAGAAGGTCAATGTCTTGCTGGTTGCACAGGGCTGCAGAAGAGGGGAGTGGAGGCTGGGGAGGTATGGGATGACCCCTCGGCTCAGCTCCGAAGGTGAGATACAGTCAGACAGATTGCAGGGCACTGTCCCACAGAAAGAGACATCCGCTGTCCCCAAGCTGGTGCCACCTTCTTCCTGGGACCCTGTCTGCCCCAGCCCTGCCATCGGACTTCATTAAATTGCATTTTCCCAGAGCAGGGCAGGCCAGTGACAGAATGAGTCAACGCCAGCTTGCTACAACTGTCGCCCCTGGAGCCGGCGGGCATGGAGGGAGATAATTGGGAGTGGTTTGACAGCTTAATGTCTGGGGTTGGCTTCCCAGAGCAGTGGAGGGGTGGGGCAGGGTGGATGCAGGCAGCCAGCACGGAGGAGGCAGGGTGATGGGGGCTGCGTCCATCCAGATTGACCCCACCCCCAACACCTTTCCCTCCATTTCCTTATCAGCAGCTTGTTGGGCAGGAAAATAAACACGGGGAAGGAAATTAGATCTGGAGAATAAATGAGGCTTTCTTTATTAATTTGTCAGAACTAATTAACATCTCTACCAAATTCATCTCCTCTCCAGCTGCCCCCCTGAGCAGAAGGAAGGGAGGAGTCTGGAAGAGGCCGGATCTGGGCTTCGGGGTCCCGTTCTAGGGACTGCAGGCTGAGAGGGACCCCACCAAGTTCTCTTGTCCACTTACCTGGGGTGCTGAGTCCCGTTGTGGGTGACACAGTTCAGGGGTAAAGCCCCAGAAAACCCCGGCACCAGGTCTCAGCTACTTCACCTCTCTGAGCTTCTACCGAGAAACCGAGTCAGGGCCTGCCTCTCCACCAGGGGTGTTGGGAGAATGTGAAGCAGCAAGTATTGATCCCTTCTGGGTGCAAACTCAGCTCTCGATGTTACTATGGGAGATGGAACATAAGTAAAGCACTGGAAAGATCTCACAGTTTCTTCGTATTCACAAGGTCATTTTGGTTTGACCCTAACAGTAACCTCGGGAGGTATTAAGAAACAGTCATTGGTGTTCCCATTTCACAGATGACCCAAAGGGAGCACAGAGTGGTTAAGGACCTTATGGAAACCACACAGCAAATCGCTGTAGAGGCAAGACCAGAACTCAGCTGGGCAAGTGCTCTGCTCCCCCGCACGGCCCATCCCACCCCCACCCCTGGGCTCTGCAGAGACCTGACTCATGGCCAGAGTCTCACTTACTAACAGATGCCTCACTTCCTGGGTTTGAGCTCAAGGTCTCCAGCCCAGAAGCCTGCCCTCGCTACCGGGCACTCCTTCAGGCTGGCCCTTGACATGGGCGAGAGTGGGGATTCGTCTTGCAGAGTGGGTGCCTTCCCTCACCACCCGCCCCCATCCCAGAACCGGGCCCAGCCCCACCACTTTGGAGAATAACCAGCTCTGAGAAAAGCCTCTCCACGCCAGGCAGAGGAGAAGCCCTCGAGAACCAGCCACGCCTTGGTTGCAAAATCCAGTCTGTTCTCTTGCCTGCCGTGCTGTGGTAGCATCCTAGAGGTTCCATTCCTGCCAACCGGCTGCTCCCGGGAGGCCCTGGGAACACGTGGAGGCGAACACTGCCCAGCCAGTAGCATCAGCCCGAGAGCTCATTGCCTTCTCCGTGTGGAGCCGGTTGGGGGCTGCCTAGAGAGCAGAGACTCCCGGACTGGCCAGGCCGGGGGGAACCGGAGGAAGCGTGGACTGTCCAGCTCCTGTATGTGAAATGAGGAAACTGAGGCCTCAAAAGAGAAAGTCCCATGTTTGGCTGGCTCATGGCACCACCAGGGTCAGCACCTGGGTCTCCTGACTCCCATCCCCGGCCCTTTCATGAACTAGGTATTACGCTTGGTGAATGGTATCACGACAAGATGAACGTGTTACATCGGGGACCCTCAGAGCCAAGAACAGGCTGAGGGCTGGTGGCAGCCGGACAGGGCAGCATCCCTGCTGGGGGAGGGGAGGTGGGACATCTGCCTAGCGGGGCCAGACCACAAGGTCCAGGTCCAGAGGCAAGATCACTACCCCCGTGCCCTCTGGGCCTCCTGGCAGAGCTCTCAGGAGGGGCCTCACCCCTACAGGGCACACGGCCCTGCTCCATGCCCTCAAATCATGGACGGGTAGCAGCCAGGCACCTCATAGGCAGCAGCAACGTTCTCTTCAGAGCTTGTCTGATTTGCAGATGCCCTCGGCAGACCCCCTAGTGCCAGCGGGGTGGGGGTTAGAATTCCCATTGTACCGATGGGGAACGGAGACCCGGAGAGGCTCTGAGTTTCCCCGTCCTCGTGGGCCTGAAAAGCAGCGTCCTTGTTCTGGAGGCCTTAGAGAGCAGGGGGTTTTCGTCCATGCTCCTCTGCTCACGGACTGTGGTGGTCCAAGCACCTCTGAGCCACGGTTTCCTCAGCTGTCTCCTAACGCCTGCTCTGGAAGGCAGTGCCCATGCCCAGTGAATCCACCAGTGTCTTTCAAAAGGCCACATCCCAGGCTCCTGCCGCCGTCCCTCACACGTCTGTGAGCAATGAGGGAGCCGGGAGAGATGTCAGAAAGGAGCCCTCCCAGCCGTCCTGTGACTCCAGCCAGGCCCAGAAGCCCGAGGTGCCAGAGCGTGGGGGTGTGGCAGGCAGCTGGGATGAGGGCCTCTGCCCTCCAGGACTCGGGGCCAGGCCCTGACAGCGCTGGATGTGGCCAGCTGGGGTGGTGGGAGAAGGACCCAGGGAGAGAGTGGAGCTGGCAGACTTGGCGTTGGCTGGCTGGATGTGGGACAGAGTCCCAGAGTTCCCACGAGTACACTCAGAACTTTCTTAGAGGCACTGGGAAAGGAGGCCGGGAGAAGCCCCTCAGCCCTCGTCACACCTCCGGCCCCTCTGGTCCTTCTTTCTCCTGCATCTTCAGGGCCCACAGTATGAATACAGGTCTGTGCTGGCACCCACCCCGGAGGCCCCTTACCCTCTGCGGGGAGCACACTCCAAGCTCTCCTGGGTCCCCAACCACTTGCCATAGGACTCCAGGACCAGGCCATGCACCAGATTAAGGATGCTGATTTGGGGGAAGAACAATTGAGCTGTCTGAGATCTATCATGGAGCTTTGAGGCTGTCCATTCTTCTGCAGGAGGGCACAGGGCAGCTTCTAGAACCCAGACAAATGGGGGTAGCCTTAGTCTTTGGGGAGGGTCTGGAGCCTACTTTGGGATGCTAGAAAGGGCCTACTCCAGCCCTGAGGGATGCTCGCAGCTTCTTGGCTCTGTCCATGACCCCTAAGTACCTACATACCAGCTGCCACGTCCTGAGCAATTACTCTACGTCACACTATCCATGAACAGACATTATTTTATTGAATCCTTATAGCCATATAGTGATCAAACATTAAGTCCATTTTACAGATAAGGAAACTTATCTCATGAGCACTCACTGCCAGTGAGGGGAAGAGCTCAGCCCAGGTCTGTCTGCTACCACCCGCGTCCCCTCCCTACCTCTCCCGTTCTCTCCTTAAGAGGAGGACCTGCCTGATCTCCAGCTCTGGCACCTGATCCAACAGGCCCCAGCACACCACAGGATAGAGTGTGCTTCCACCGCAGTACGAGGAATTGAGGACAGACTTTAGGAAGGACTTCTCTGTCAATGAAGTGTCTAGAACATTTTAGCAGTTTCCCAGGGAAAATGATAGGATCTCCTACTATGAAGACCTTGAAAGAAGGGGAAGAGATTTATTTAGTCACCTAGGTAGAGTTTTGGGGGGTAAAGCCTTGTCAGAGGCAGAGGGTAGTATATGACAGCCCCTCTCTCTAACCCCTGGTTGGGCAGTTCAGAGGCTCAACCTCTGGCTGGGCGTGACTGCCCTCTGTTGCTACCACCTGGCCCAGAGGGTCAGGTATGGATGTCGCCTTTCTAAGGACCTGCTTTCTTGCCCAGGTCCACTTGGAGCCCTTGCCAACTGATGCCTGGGGTGGCATGTGGGGCAAGGCAGGGCCTGGGTAGGTGTGGTGCCCGGGTACCTGTCCGGGGAGAGCTCTATGGCTGAGCTCTATGGGGAGAGCTGAGCCACTCCAAAGCCCCAGACTCTGCTCCTTTTCCCTCCCTTGCTCCCAGAACTGGGCTGGGAGGAGACCCAGACTGGGCAGGTCACCGAGGACTTCAGCCTCCGATGCCCCTCTGTCCTTTGGGGAAGTCCATCTTATTCACTTCAGCAAATCCGCAGAGAACCTACAGCCAATGAGTTGGGCACTGCCTGCCTAGAAAGCTGAAATCTGGTCTCAGGAGAGGTTCTAACTGAACAGACAGAAAAACAGAGGGCAGTCTCATTCTGAAAGTACACAGAAACCAGACTCACCACTTTTTAGCATTGCAAGTTGGCAAATTTCTCAACCAGTGGGCCTCGGTTTCCTCCTCTGTAAAATGGGAACATCAGTACTTGCTCCAAAAGATGGAAGTAAGAATGATATGAGATCCTAAACGGGAAGTACTTCCCAGTACCTGGAACGTAGGAGTGGTTCAATCAGTATTGGAGGAAATAAAACAGCTTGCTGTTAGAATTCTGGGAGGCAGGAAGCACAAATACCAGTACTTACTTTTAGGGCTGAGGGAGCCCACAAAGGAGGAAGGACTGAGCCTCATATAAAACAGGGACACACACAATCTGTCTAATCACTTTGAAAATGAAAAGTTGCTGGGAAATGCCAACCTGTCTGATGGGAACAGGGCTGGAGCAAAGATGAAGAGACACAACAGGGCAGATTGTGTAAAATAAAGTGCATATTTTTAATTGCTTGAGTTCACATCTCATAAAAGGAAAAAAACTAAAGCACAAGCCTTGGCCATCCCCCGCCCCCCCCCCCCCCCCCCCCCCCCGCCGCTTTCTCTGCCATGAGCCAAGAACCAGTTCCCGCCGGCCTGTCTTGGGTTCAAAGCGTCTCCCTGCCCTAGTCCTCACGCCAACCTGCCCACCCTCTGCATCCACTGCGGGTGAGAGGGGCCTTCCCCTGAGCAATGGGGGCACTGCCCCTCCCCGGGCCAGCCCCTGCCTGCTGTGGTGGGCAGCACCTAGAGTTGTCAGGCCTGATGGGAGATGGGGAGATGGGGTGGGGTGTGGGAGATAGGAGTTAAAGGCAGCTCCCCCAACCTCTGCCTGCCGGCCTCCTGTTGATTGTAGCTTATTGTCAGGGTGAAATGGCACAGCTAGGTCACTATTGTTAGGCCTCGCAGGACTTTTCCCCAGACAGTGGAGGCTAGGTGCTGCTTCCTCCCTTGCCCTATCTACAGCCAGCAGTCCTGCTCCCAGGGCGTGTCTGAGCCTGTAACCTGGGAAGCCGGGGCCTTGGGCCCAAAGCCCGCTGAGCCAACTCTGCTTCCTTCCCACCCTGGGAACCCACCCTTTCCGTGGTTCCTGCCAGCCCTGGTCCCCACGTCCCCTGAGGTGGGACAGACCTCCCAGCCACCTGCCTGTCACTCTCAGTTCTCCCCTTCATTCTCCCCGCCCACCCCTGGCCCCCGAGCCCTGACTCACTCCCTCACTTCCCACTCAAGCTGTTTTCTGGGACGTGTCGGGACAGGGCGCCTGGGTTCTGGTCCTCCAGGCTCTGGCTCTGCCCACTCTCAGTGGGGGCGGGGCACGTGGGGAGGATCTGCTTTGACCTGCTTCTTCAGGCTTCCTCCCTCCTCCACCCCCAACCCCGAGGGGGCAGGCTGGTGGTGAGCTCCAGAGCGCCTCCTGATTCACCCTTAAGGGCCCCAGCCTGGGGCCACGGAGGGGAGTAGGGGAGAGGAGCGCTGGCCATCTTCGCCTTGATCTGGGCCAGCTTGGGTCTCTGAAAACAGGACGTGAGACGCCAGCCTGCCCACCAATGACTCCTACCCAGAGGCCTTCACTCAGCCAGGTGCCATGTCTACACCATTCCTCTTCTTCATCCCTTTGGGACCAGAAGAGTAAAAGAAGCATCAAGAGACTTGGATTCACTCTCTGATCTCAGTTAATTTATTATATAGCCTCTAGTAATCACCTCACCCTTCTGGGTCTCAATTTCAACATCTACCACATGCACGGCACCTTCCTCTGGCTTGTTCCAGGATCCAGGATCATCAGAGTAAATGGGGCTGGAAGAGAAGACTGATGGGATTAGCCCTGGCACCCTGGACTGGACTGCAAAGGAAGGGTTGGGAGGGGTCTTCCCACCTCCTGTTGGGGCCTGGAATTGGATGCATCTCTCACATATGGGGCCTCTCAGTCTTTCTCTTATAGAGAATCCTTCCTTTTTATACATAATCATGGCATTCTCCAGGGAGTCTTTGATCGTGAGCTTTCTAAGAAGTCTTGATTAAAAGATCTTAATGACTGGAGCAGTCAACAGAGCACCCCATCCGAGTCTGTCCGCTGAGATGTGACCCTAGCTGGGCTCGCAATTCACTGAGCAAACACAGATCGGGGTCCTTCCTTGTGTGGGCACTGCAGCTTCAGAGTAAGAGACAGCCCACGCTGGGCACCCGGGGAAGGCTTGTGCTGTGGGCGCTTGAGCACAGAGCTAGTGGCCAGGGGACCTGAGTGTTGAATTGGGTGGGAGCTGGTGTGGCGGGTGGGGACATGGGAGGGCCCAGAGGAGGAGCTGAGAATACAGGCAGGGGGACAGATTGTGAAGGCTGCTAGGTAGCTCAGATTTGCCTTAGATTTCGCCTGAGGCAGTGGAAAGTGGGGGTGGGGAGGGCAGTGGTGTGACAAGGTCTGCTTTGTGTTCAAATCCACTTGTGGCTTAGACAGGCCACTTCACCAGCCTGAGCCTCAGCTTCCCAACATGAACAGGAAGGCTTCACTGGGAGGAATTTTGTGAGGGGGAAATGAGATTCCGCGCCTAACAATACCTCTTAGATAGTGAGCACTTGCTAAAGGTCCGCTGTTTTTAGCGTAATCTGTGCCAGGACTCCAGATTAAAAATGGTGGAGGCCTCAATTCCCAGTTGAACTGCAGTGTCAAGGGCTGTATTCTAGAAATCCAGAGGAAGGAGAGTCAAATGGATATAATGAGGTGACTGATGTGACGGAGCCCTGGGAGGGACGGGGGTGGTGAGGGAGCAGCTGGAGAGAAGAGTTCGGTGTGGAGCTGCCCAGTTGGCAGGTGCACGCTGGGGGCCCTCAGTATGGGGGCATCATCAAGGCCTTAGGGGCACGTGGACCCACCTAGAGTTGACCAAACATCCACAGCCAGGCAGCCGGTCCTCTCCCGTCCTTCATCTCATGCTCCTTCCTCCAGTCTCCTCCCTCCCCAGAATAGTACAAAATCTCTAGGTCACCATGAGGTTCCAGGGGTAAATGTCTGCATCACTTCAGGATGAGGCTGGTGAGTGTGAGCCAAGCAAGAAAGATACAGGAGATGCCTTAAGAGACGCCCATCTAGGGGCTTCCTTGGTGGCGCAGTGGTTGAGAGTCCGCCTGCCGACTCAGGGGCCACGGGTTCGTGCCCCGGTCCGGGAAGATCCCACATGACGCGGAGCGGCTGGGCCCGTGAGCCATGGCCGCTGAGCCTGCGCGTCCGGAGCCTGTGCTCCGCAACGGGAGAGGCCACAACAGTGAGAGGCCCGCGTACCGGGAAAAAAAAAAAAAAAGAGACGCCCATCTAGCCCTTTCCATACAGACCAGACAGGAGAGAGAATCGCAGCTAGAGGAGGTGTAGAGGTCCGTAGCCTTCCACTACCAGCCCACTGCTCTTTCGTTCTACACCTGACTTGTCTCCCGACTTGATGAGCTATTCACTTATCTAACGACCCAGAGGCAGGACCTTTGTAACCACAACAAGAGAAACAACCGCAGTATATTGCTATGGGCTGGTGTCTGGCTGATAACTGTCCCCAGGTACTCTCACACCCACTATCACGGTATTGAGTCCAGGTGGCTAAAGTCACACCTTCCCACTTCTCTTCTTCCAGGGCCCAGCCCTGCCAGCTCCTCCTTTCCCCATTCCCACCAACTTCTTGGCAACTTTGGATGAGTTGCTTTTCTCCACACCTCTGTTTCCTCCCCTATAAGTGGGAGCTTAGGCCAGATGGTCCCCATCTAAGGGGATGCAACACAGCTGAAGGATTCTCAGCCTGGTCCTTCCTCCCTGGGTCTGTCTGAGTGCTCTGTCCCTTTGACTTTCCTATCTATTTATACACAGAATTCACCCACAACATTTCAGTTTTCCAACAGCATCATTAATTACCCCAGTAATTAAACCCAATTAGCAGTTGTAGGGGCCTTTCTGAGTGAGGAGCCATTAGCCGGGGTGAAAATGCATGGGAATGAGAGAGAAAGAAAACCCACCCTTTCCCAGCATTAAAAATGAAAGCCCGAGACAGCACTGCAAAGCAGAGGGCCCCAATTAAAGCTGGGGCCTCACTCGTTAAGCTAATTTGACATGCCATCCCACCCAGCAGCCTCTGATGGGAAGCCCGCTGGTAGAGCTGGCTGGGAGATGTGTCCAAGCTTCCTGCTCACCTTGTGGGCTAAGCTGGGCCCCCAAGTACCCCCTCCAGCCCCCTGCTCAGGGAGGGACATGAAGAGTCTGCCCATTTTTCACTAGCACCCGCTGCCCACTTCCGGGGGCTTCAGATAGCTAATAACCCAGAGTGGATGGGGCGGGGCTTGTGGAGGGGACGACATGGTGGTGGAAGTGTGGTACGGGCCGGCTGGGAGGAGCAGGGATGAGAAATGAGAAGGAAAAGAAAAACCCGACATTTCTGGGGCCTTGGGAAAAGCAGAGGTTGCAGTCACTCTCCTGTCTGGGCCCGAGCCTGAGGGGACTCCCCCCCCACACACCCGGGGATGGCGATGAAGAGTAAGTGAGGTTACATATGTCAATGCCTGACACATCATAGGTGCTTAATTGATGGTGGCCAGCGTTAGCCCTTTGCACGCCTGGTCCTCCTAGCTCCACATCCCCGGGGGAAGATGTGAACACCAGCCCTCACAGGTGCGGAATCCCAGGGACAGAAAGAGAAAGATCCACAGCCAGAGATCAGAATGGAAGTCAAGTTTCTTAGCTCCTGGACTGGGAGGAAAAGAGAGCAGAGGAAGAATGATTTTGGAGTGCCGAGAATTATCCCTTTGGCCAGGGCTGCCCTGGGCCCAGTAGTCCCGCTAGGAGTGGGGCTGGGGGGCTCAGCCTCACCCGGAGCCTGGATGAGAGGGGGGATGGTGTCTGCCTTCCCAACGAAGAGCCCTTCCCAGCCCCATCAGCATGGCTGCCAACAGACAAGGGTCCCAGGTGTCACGTGCACCCTCACCCACGATTCTGGGGCTCGGTAGGTGTGTGGGGAGGTGGGAGGCCGCGGGCAGCCGGTGTTGTTTTGAGGAGCATAGCCTCTGGAGCCAGGCTGCCGTGTCAAATAGTCTTCACCGACTATGTGACTTTGGGCAGGTTACTTGACCTCTCTGTTTCCTCATCTCTAAGATAGAGACAATAAATGGTACGTAGCTCCCGGAGTTGTTGTGAGGATTAAGTGAGTTAATATCTGTAGACATTCAGACCTCGGCCTGGCACAGACAGGTAATATGCATGTGTTAACTGTTCTTACCGTCCACTGGCAAGGGGCTGGCAGGGGCCCGGCAGGGAACGTCATCCTTTGGTACTTTCTGTGCTAGGGAGGGAGGGGAGCATGTGAGACCCCTGGCTTCTGCTGCTAAGGGGCTGGGCTCAGCCTTGGGGCAGTTGTGGGTAGCAGGCAACACCCTTCCCAGACTTAGTAGAACATGGGGGTCTGCTCCCCACCACACGCATACGCATCCCGCCAGGGGCCACTCCTGGCTTTCGGGGGCCGCTCCCGGCAGTGCGGTGGGCAGGGCGAGGAGGGCATGGGAATGGGAAGGAGAGGGAGGGCGGGGAAGGGAAGGGAAGCAGGTGGCCGCAGAGGCTGGGCTGCATCCCCGCCGCTGGGTATTGTGCCCTGCTGACTACGTGCTAGCTCTCTCTGCAAGGCAGGACGAGAAGCAGGTCCTGGCATGCCGGGCCCCTACCCAGTGACTCCTGGAACCCTAACAAGTCTGAGCTGGAAGTGGGACTGGGCGAGGTTCCTGATAGATTCATGTTGGGCAGAGGGATGGCGGGGGCGAGAGGGTGGGGAGAATGGGAAAGACCACCCCCCCAGTCGAAACGACGGCACTGCCCGTGTCGGGGGAGAGTGGGCAGGGCTGGGGGGAAGTGACCAGGGCTTGGGGTTTTCGCCTCCTGCCTCTTGGGTTCCCTCTCACCCCACCTGCCCTGGCCCGACAGGGTGGGAAGAGGACAGGCTGTGACAACGGCAGGGACCTTCTCCTCTCAGCATTTTGCCAAGAAGAGGGTGATGATTTCAGCGCCGCTGAGAAAGGAAGTGGAGGAGAAATGAGGAGGAGGGAAGATGGCAGCCCCGTGGGGCCAGGCAGGAGGGGTCATTTGGCACAGATGCACTCACTCCATCCTTTCCCCGGCCAAAGAGGTGGATGTGCTCAGGCCCGTTTTACAGGTGAAACAGGCTGGGCTTCGGGGAAGGTGTGGGACGTGATCGTGGGTCCCACTGCTAGTGGTTGCTGCTGCTGAAATCACAGCAGGACAAACTGGGTAGCATGTACCCCATCACCACCCCTTTCAGCCTCCTGGGCGCCGGGGAAGGGACAGCCCAGGAACTAGACATGTCTACAAGGTCCTGGGGCCATGGGGTGGCATGGGGAGAGAGCAGGATGAGCTCCCCGTCGGGCAGATCCACCCACAGAGGGAGGCCTTCAAGCTCAGCCAGCCTATCCCTGCAACTTGATGTCAGGACCCTTTGAAGACCCTGCTTTCTCTGGCCACCCCAGTCGGGGATTACTGGGTAGGAAAAAAACTGTGAGCTGTGACTGCCTTCCTTCCGGGGTACCACAGAGCTGAGGCTGAGCTCAGGTCTGCAGCGAGTTGAGGTTAGAACCACATGCAGGATTGTGCTTCGCTCTGTGGTTACAACCAGGAAGAGGTTAGCGCAAGTGTTAGGGTCGTGACCCAGGTCTGCGGTCTAGGTTGGCACTGACACGGCGACTTGGCTGGGGCTGGTTTGCGGGTTCATACTGCGGCTTGAGGAGGATGCTCTTCTGGGTTACCGTTGGGGTAACAGTGAGTTGGGGGTGTCACAGCTAAGGGATGTGAGAGAGGTTGGGGATCCAGCACCTCCTGCTTATGTTTGGAGGAGAAATGGTCATTTTCACTTGAGCCGTGCACTGGGGAGAGAAGCGGGGCTGGGGGTTGCAGCTGAGCCAGAGTGCGTTGAGCATGGGGGTGTGCAAGGGGAGGGTGTTCTGGATGTGACGGAAGGACCACTGAAAGACCCTCTCCTCCCTTTTCCCAAAGCTCTGCTCACCTGTTGCATCCCGTGACCCAGGCCACCCCAGGCCTCGTTCAAATGCTACCCAGACCGAAGTCCGAATTTCTGAGGCATCGGGAAGTGTCTCCTCCGTGGGGTTTGGGTTCTCCCATCGGCCAAGGGAGCATAAGGACTGAGGTTTACCTCCTTCTCTCTACCCCAGCAGGCCCTCGGCCCTGACCTGAGGGGCCCTAGCGGCCTGCCTTCCCTTTAGGGGAGGCCCCTGGGGCAACACTAGCTGAAGAAGGTCAATCAGAGAGAAACCGTGACCCGAGCATTTGCCGGTTCCCTGCTTCCTGCCCTCGCCTCTTGTCTGCACCCTAGACTCTGCCCAGTACGGAGGTTTAATGCTGCCCAGTGTGCGTGAGGTCAAGACTGCTCCCCGCCCACCTGAAGCCCAGGAGCGGAGCTCATAGGGTGGCACGGAAGCCTTTGAGGGGATGGAGACAGTCCTGAACTGGGAGGTGTGGAGAGGGAGGCTGACCTGCTGACATCTGGGGCCAGGTTGTGGCAACCCAGACATTCCGGAGGGGCTTCACCAAGGAGGGGCTGTGCAGGGAAGGGCCCTTCTCCTGCACCCGAGTCCAGATCCAGAGGAGGCCCCGTCTGCAGGCCCGGGAGCACCCTCTTCCCATCCCCCATCCCCACAGTCAACAGAAAGCGTCCCAGGAGCCAACGCCCAAGGCCTGGCTCTGTCCTTGTACCATCTGTACAGGGAGGGGGCCCAGCAGAGACCCGGCCCCTCCTGCCCTGCCTGGCAATATTACGTCTGAGCTAAGCCTTGGGCTGCAGTGTGGCTACAGTATTGCTCATTTGGTCCAGACGGACCCATGTGTCCTGCCCAGGGATGAAATAGCAAGTTTGGTGCCTGCAGCAGCCACCTTCTCCCTCTCAGGCCCCTTCTCCTTCTTAAGCCTCTTCAGAAGCAGGTAGAGGGGAAGAGGTTGTCCTGGGCCCTAATCACTGACCCCCACGCCCTGCCAAGAGTCCAGGGTTGCCACCGTGCTGTGGCTACAAAGCATCTTTGCAGAGGCCGCTGCGTTTCAGCACTAGGGACCAGTGAGACCGACGCCTTCCTGTGGGGCGGGGTCAGGAGCCCGTCTCCCCGCCCCGAACCCCAGCATCCCTCCTGAGACCCTCAATGCTGCACCAGCAGGGCAAGTCCAGTGTAGTCCTGCCGCCCTGTCATTGTCCTCTGAGCAGCAGTGGCCCCACCCACCCTGCAGCCTGGACGATCCCTCCCACTCCAGCCCTAGAGTCCCTCCCGGCAGGAAGAATTCTGACCCTAAAGCCTTGCCCAGGAGGAGCCCCCAGAGGCGGGGTGGGTGGGGGCGACAGGACACAGAGCTGCCAGCCCACGTGGAGGAGGCTGGGGTGTGGACGGAGGTGCTGGGAGCCGAAAATGCCAGTCCAGGGTGGGATGGGCACAAGGGCTGGTGCTGTAGATGCCACAGGGAGGGGTGGTGTGTGTGTGTGTGTGTGTGCGCGCGCGCATGCCCACTCATCTCCTGAGGCCTCGAGGCTGAACAACCTGCACAGAAGCAATCAGGCCACCTGCCTTAAAAGGAAAGACAGAGGCCAGCCAGGCCGGGGGTGAGAGGAGCAAACGGCAAAACTTAATGACTTTAATATGAAAGAATTTGCCACTAATGAAGCACAAGCACCCCACTGATGCAGAGAACACATGTTGTGGATTTCACTTAAGCAGGAACCAAATGAGGTGACAATCCTTCCGAAATGATAGCAGTTTACCAGCCGGAGGAAGATGCTGCCGACCTCATTTCTGCTCTTAGAAACACAGCCCTTTTGTCTTTGCGGCCTCTTGGCACTGAGTGTCTCCCTGTCTGCGCCTCTGTCCCCGACTCCCCCTTCCCCGTGCTCTTCTGTCCTCTGAGGACTGCACGCCACTCTGTCACCCATGTCTGACAGCAAACAGCAGTCAGGTGCAGACTCCCTAGGCCTCCTGTTCTCTCCACCTGTTCCCCCCAAACACGCACCTCCTCCTACCGGGTCGGGAGCAGGCTCTCCAGACAGGAGCCTGCAGCTCCTCTGCCCCCAGAGAGACCAGGACACTTCCCCTCCGGAGTGCCCCCAGCCCTCTTCCCCACTCCCCTCCTCACCCAGCTGACTCAGGTCTGCCCTGCGCATCCATCCCACACTCCAACACCCCTGCCTGAGCTTCATGCCCTTTCCTCTAGGCCGGTGGTCTTAACTGGAGGCAGTTTTGCCTCCCGGGGAACACTTGGCAATGTCTAGAGATGTTTTTGTCACAACTGAGGGAGGCTGCTACTGCGTGGAGCGGGTAGAGGCCAGCGATGCTGCTCAATGCCCCACGGTGCACAGAACGGTCCCCACGGCGAGGGGTTATCAGGCCCCAAGTGTCAGCAGTGCTGAGGTTGAGGGCCCCTGCTCTGGGAGAGTGGCCTAATCACAACAGGGACTTGCCCAAGATCACATGGTGGGTTGGTAGAGCTGGGATGGAAACCAGCTTACCTGACTCCTAGGTAGCTCCTTTCCCCAAGACTCTAACAGTGACAATAACACAACCACTTGTGTGGCGTAACTGTGCCAAGCACTGTGCTAAGAACTAATGTGAATGATTTAGTTTTCACATCCACCCCAGGAGGCAGTGCTGTAAGTGCTCCCCTTTTATACGTGAGAAGACTGAAGCACAGAGAGGCTGATGCAGCTTGCTCAGTCACCCAGAGAATAAGGAGCTGATGTAAGCCTGGCTCTGTCTGCATCCAAAGTCAGTGCTCATGGATGAATGAATTACTTACGTCCCCCCGCCCGCCGCCATATTCCTCTTAACCCCTTCCCCATCAGTCTCCCACCCCAACCCTGCCCTTTTAGATTGAGCCTTCCCTGAAGCTGGCACCATATACCCACCTGACTGCCTTCCCTTCCCTGTACGGGCCCAGCCCCCTGCCACTGGGGAAGGCAGCTGCCTGGGCGTCTGGAGCTGGGCACTGGGGTATCCGACAGGCCCCTCCTGGTAAGAGGTAGATCAAGAGACCTCCACTTCTAAACATGTGGTGACCATTGGCATGGAACCCACAGGGCTGGGACAATGCATCTGTCACCCCTGAGCCTTGGGAGGCTTGGGGAATTCTCCCTGTTTTCTCGGCAGCCCCCAGCCTCTCCCACCCCACGCTAGCCTTCCGAGGAGGCTGCTGCCTACACTCCCCAAAATGTGTCATTAAAAACACACACTTGCTGAGGGGAATCCGGGCTGCCGTGTGTCTGCTGCGAGATATGTCGTCTGCTGCAGCCGGGGTGGAGACGGCCGGCGTCGGCCACAGAGAGGGGACCTGTCTGAATCCTGGCCTGAGAGCCAGGTGGTTCCAGGTCTTTGAAGCCTCAAAAGCCTGACCAGGCCGGGAGAAATCCAGGCTATGTAGTGAGGGGCGTGGAGCTGGAGAGCGTGCAGGCTTTGCAGGGCTGAGACCTCAGGAGCAGGGCCTCAGGGCCTCAGGGCCGCAGCTCGCTTGGGTGAGAAGAGTATTTTTCACCTTACGGTCTGGAGTGAGGAAGGAGGTGGGGCCGGGTGCGAGGAACTGGGGCAGAGGACAGAGGAAAGAATCGGGAGGTGGCAAGTGGGAAGCAAGCGGAGGATATGGGGTTGGGGGACAGACAAGCGGTCACCCTTTGGGGGTGTAGCTTCCTGGTTTCCATCAGGAAGGAGGAGATTCAGGCCCTGACCTGCCTCCCTTCCGTGCAGATGTGAGGCCTCACCTTCCGTCTCTGCCCTCCGGCCCTACCTGGCCACACCATGCTGTGTCCTCCTGTACAGGCCCCCCTCCTTGGCTAATGTGCAGTTTCCAGGAAGGTGCAGTCGGACCTGAGAACTGGCTAACCCTGGCCTGGGACCCCAGCTGGCTCACAGCCTTCTCCAACCGCTTGAGGCCCCCTTATGCTTACTAGGTGCCAGGCACTGGGCTGAAGTCCTGATCCTTCCGCTCAGTAGGGGAAATGCTATGACAGGTGTATGCTGAGGTCCTGGGACCCTCGGGGTGTAGGAACACCTCACTCATGGGGGAAGGGGGAAAACCTCCCCAAAAGTCAAGGCTAAGGTCATTCAGGAAGGATGAAGAGGTGTGGGCAGGTAGCAGGGTATGTGGGTTTTATTGTTTTTTGTTTGTTTGTTTGTTTTGTTTTTAATTAATTAATTTTTTTTTTTTTTTTGGCTGTGTTGGGTCTTCGTTTCTGTGTGAGGGCTTTCTCTAGTTGCGGCGAGTGGGGGCCACTCTTCATCGCGGTGCGTGGGCCTCTCACTGTCGCGGCCTCTCTTGTTGCGGAGCACAGGCTCCAGACGCGCAGGCTCAGTAGTTGTGGCTCACGGACCTAGTTGCTCCGCGGCATGTGGGAGATTCCCAGACCAGGGCTCAAACCCGTGTCCCCTACATTGGCAGGCAGACTCTCAACCACTGCGCCACCAGGGAAGCCCCGGGGTATGTGTTTTTAATGGAAGGAAGAATGTGGCAGGGAACTGGTGGTCTTGTCCCACGTGGCAGGAGAGAGAGAGCAGGCAGGGGAGAGGAGCTGGAGTCTCGGATGCCCGAGATGAGGTCCAGAGCCCAAAAGGACTTTGGACTTGATCCTGAGGGCTGTAGGAAGCCGTGGAAGGGTTTTAAATCGAGAATGCTTTGTATTTTAGAGAGCAGAAAATGGATTAGAGGGGGAAGCCTGGAGGCAGGTATGTATCCTTGGCATTATAGTACAGTAGACTGGGCAAGAGACGATGGTGGCCTGCACCAGGGGCAAGGCCTGGGGAGAAGAAGGGCGGCAGGGATGAGATGGTAAGTGCTGGGTTCAAAGGAAAGGGGTTGGGATTTACTTCACTGGGGGTTCCCAGCCCAGGAGTGTTGAGAAAATAAGGAAGTGAGCCTCTGCTGGAGGTGCGGGTGGGTAGGAAGGGGGCTGAGCCGGAGGGAGGGGACTTAGGAGGAGTCTGGATTGGGGCCGGTGGGGATGGAGAACAAAAGTGGATTCAGAAGCATTTAGGAGCTAGCACCAGCTGCGCTTGGTGATTACGTGGCCGTGGAAGAGCCCTGTGTGCCCCGGCTCTGCCGTCATGCAGCCTGGATTTTCCTGGCATCCCACTTAATCTGGGAGGTCTTCTTGGAGGAGATGGGCAGTATACAGAGGTAGAGCACCCGCTTGGTAGAGAAGTTCCAGAGGCTAATCCAGGGAAGGTGCAGAGCAGGGGCAGAGAGAGAGCTGGACAGGTGACATCCAAAGTGGAGTCCTCCAGGGACATGGGGTCCAGCAGTCTCGTTTTACAGAAAAGGAAACTAAGGTCAGAGAAGCAAACTGCCCTACCTAAGGCCGTACAGAAAAAAATGACCAAGTAGTGGGGGCCAGAGCCCACCTCTCCCAATTTCCAGTAAGTACCCTCCCTTCCCACCATCCAGCCAGAGGAAAGGTGACAGGTACGGGATGAGCAGTACAGAGAGGACCGAGAGGTGGAGCCTGAAGGTTAGAGATGGAGGGGGCAGAGCCAAGAGAGGCTCCCTGTTTCTGGGATGCCAGGAGTGGAGTCAGGAGCTGCTCAAGACCAGCCTACCCTGGGCTTTGGGGATGGGCAGCCAGCGTGAAAACAGGCTCAGAGGAGAGCCATCCAGGTGTCCCTGGCCACTTAATTCTCAGTGGGAGAAGGCAAAACCCAGCTCCCTGATTCATCCCCAACCCCCAACCTATCCTCCTAGGGTTCAGGGAGAGATGGGACCAGAGCAGGCCCCACCGCCACCGCTCCCCGGGGGCTTCCGCACTGCCAGAGAGCAGGGCCCGCCCAGCCCGTCTGGAAGATCCCGGGCTTCCACTCTGGCTCCTTCTGGGGCTTTTCCCAGGCTGCCGCGCCCCCTCCTCTCCCATGCACTGTGCTTACCCGCCCCAGGCGCCGGGCGCCAGCCCCACAGCCCATCATTAACCAGCTCCATGTGGGGAGTTGAGGAGGGTGTGCATTAGCCAAGAGGAAAACATTGGCAGTTGCTGTGACCCCGAATGAGGGGTGGAGACGCCTGGGTTCGGACAGTAGCAATTAGCCCCTGGCTGTGGGATCATGGGATGTTAGCACCTCTGCTGGTAAGGTGGATGTGGAGGGGACGCAAGGCTCCAGGACACCTGGGACCGTCCCAATAGGCACTGCTCCCAGAGAGAATCCCACCAGGCAAAGCCCCTGCACTGCAGGAGGCCGGGGGGGCATTAGTGCTGAGCTAACAGTGGCACCGGGCCGGGCTGCTCAGCCTAGACTCGGCCCTCACGCCTTCTTGCCATGTCCAGACCCAGTGAGGGGGGGCTAGGGGTGCAGGGACGAGAGCTGGGCCAGCTGCCACTTCTCTGTTTCCTCACTGAGCCCTCTGCCCTGGCTCACCCCGGACCCCATCCTGGATGTAGAGGAGAGGCTGGAGGCTGGAGATGCAGCCTGGGCACTTGGGGAGCTCCAGAGCTAATAGGGAAACATGCCCAGGGCATAGATACGAGACAGGACAAGCTCAAAGGACTTCAGTGAGAGCCCTGCTCATGTGGGTTCTTGCTGGCAGAACGATTGGGTCCAGGCGACACTGATTGGGAAAATCTTCCCAGAGGAGGGGACCGTAGGAAGGGGAGTCCTTCCGAATCTCACCCTCTACCTCACTAGCCTCTCCCCCATGAGGTTAGGCCGTGACACCCGAAAGTGAGGAGCTAGGCAGCCCTGGGAGTTGACATTTGGAGAAGTCACTGCACTGGGAGGAGGGGACCTATAACCTTTAGGTCACTGTGCTGACTCAGCAGGGTTTCGTCTGGAGGCTCTCCCCCCTCCAATGGGTGAGTCATTCCCACTTACCACTTAGCTGGTTTCTCACCGGATTTCCTGTTCCTTTCTACCAGTTCCAGGGCAGGGAACAGGGGAGCATCCCTGGAAAGCCCTAGAGATGGATCCCAAAGGATGCCGATTTCAGAGAGGCCCCTTCTGCAGGGCCCAGTGCATCCCACCCAGGCCAGGCCTGCCACTTCTGCCCACCCAACTAAGCGCACCCGGGCAGAGTCTCAGGAAAGGAATGGCGCACCGAAGAAGAGGTAGCCTGTGCCAGAAACCTCTGAATCCCGCGGCCCCGGCCCTCCTCTTCACCCACCACATGGGCCCAGTCCCAGCTTGCTCAACTAGGGAGAGAGGGGTCTGAGGTTTCAAAGGTGGGGACAAACTGGTCGAGGTGGGTACGGGGAGGAGAGCAGCCCCCGCTCTGGGCCACACCCCGCTGCGTGGGAACCCATGGCCCCAGCCTCGGATTAGCTCGATGGCAGGCAGGGCAGGCGGGCAGGGCCCTGGGGAGCAGGTTTGTCGGCCACAGCTGAGGAGCCTTTGTGTTTTGTTGCTGAGCTGGGGCTTTTGCAGGTCCGTGACGTCTCGGGGGCAGGCCTGATGCCTGCCTTGTTGGCTCAGCACTTCTGAGAAGCCACGAAGGCAGCCCAAACTGCCCGACCCCAGTGCCAGTGGGGAAACTGAGGCACATATGCACAGGTCCCCGGGACCTGGGTCCCAGACCCTGGAGCTCATAGGGTGGCCAGGGAGAAAATAGGCAGGGCGTGAGGTCAGGAACAGACTCATTCTTTGGTGTCCTTAGGATGCAAGAACTCCTCTGCTGGGACTTCCCTGGTGGTCCAGTGGTAAAGAATCTGCCTTCCAATGCAGGGGATGCTAAGATCCCACATGCCATGGGACAACTAAGCCCCCACGCCACAACTACTGAGCTCACGTGCCTCAACTAGAGAGCCCACGTGCCGCAAACTACAGAGCCCACACACTCTGGAGCCCACACGCCACAACTAGAGGGAAGCCTGCATGCCGCAATGAAGAGCCCAAGCGAAGATCCCGCGTGCCACAACTAAGACCAGACACAGAGAAAAATAATTAATTAATTAATTAATTAAATAGAATAGCATTTTTAAAAAAAGAATAAGAAAACTGGAGAGAGAAAAAAAAGAACCCCTCTGCCAAGGACACAGGTCCCAGTGGATCTCTTCACCCTCACTCCCCACCGCCTTGGCTTTTTCCTGCTCTGTACATAGCAGCCTCCTGCAGGTGCCCCCAACCTTGGCTCCCAAAAGTCCCTGTTTCTGACCTTGCACCTGACACGTAGTCACTGGACTCCAATGTGGGCTCCAGCCCTGGCCCCCAGCCCCTTGACCCACCTGCCCGCCAAGCCCAGCACAGGTAGCCCGCAGGCACTGTGGCTGCAATATTGTAACTGGTATTTTTGTGCCATTTCTCCAAAGGAGCAATGGAGGCACTGAGATCACACAGGAGGGACACCACCCAGAATGAGGCCCTGGAGCATTAGATTGAGAACCTGAGTCTATTTTTTTTTAATTAATTAATTTATTTATTTTTGGCTGTGTTGGGTCTTTGTTGCTGTGTGCAGGCTTTCTCTAGCTGTGGCGATCGAGGGCTACTCTTCATTGCGGTGCGCGGGCTTCTTATTGTCATGGCTTCTCTTGTTGCGGAGCACGGGCTCCAGGCACACAGGCTTCAGTAGTTGTGGCACATGGGCTCAGTAGTTGTGGCTCTCGGGCTCTAGAGCACAGGCTCAGTAGCTATGGCGCACGGGCTTAGCTGCTCCACGGCATGTGGGATCTTCCTGGACCAGGGCTCGAACCTGTGTCCCCTGCATTGGCAGGCGGACTCTTAACCACTGTGCCACCAAGGAAGCCCCCCTGAGTCTATTTTTATGGCAGGTTAGGAAGAGCACTGGGCTGGGTCCTGCTGTTCTGTGTTCCTGAGCAAGTGACCCAACTGCTCTGGCCCCTTGTCTCCTCCTTTGTAAAATGATGGGTTGCATGGTCCATTGAGCTCCACTGTGCTACCATTTTGGTGGTCCTAGTTCCCACATCTGGGACAGCCTCTGCTTCTCATGTAAGAGGGAGCCTGTGGGGAAGAAGAGATGGTACCTTCTGTGGACCAGCCCTAGCTGCTTGGGGAACCAGAGAGAGTCTATAGAGTACTCTCCAAGCCCTGGACCCTGCCAGCATCAGCCGTGACATGATCAGCTCAACCCAAGGTCAAACCTGCTCCTTCCCTCTCCCACAGGGACTTGCAGTCTATTTGGAGACGGGAGGATACAGTAGAAAACATGCTAAACACACATGCCAGGAAACAAAAAAGGGTACAGATTCATGTTATATGTATTTGGGCAATGAATAGACATGTCAGCTAAGTAGGAGGAGTCCAGAAGGACTTCCTGGAAGAGGGGGACTAGAAGCACACATACAGTGCCTAGTACTGGGTAGGTGCTCGATAAATATTTGTGGGGGTTTTTGTTTGTTTTTCTTTTTTGCGGTACGCAGGCCTCTCACTGTTGTGGCCTCTCCCGTTGCGGAGCACAGGCTCTGGACGCGCAGGCTCAGCGGCCATGGCTCATGGGCCCAGCCGCTCTGCAGCACGTGGGATCCTCCTGGACCGGGGCACGAACCCGCGTCCCCTGCATCGGCAGGCGGACTCTCAACCACTGCGCCACCAGGGAAGCCCTCGATAAATATTTGTTGAATGAAGTGCCGGGAAGGGAGGCCTCCTGCTTCATAAATGAGAAATGTTGATGATGATGATGGTGGTGATGGTGATGTTGATGGTGGTGATGATGATGATAGCAACTAACATTTACTGAGCATTTAATTTTGTGCTAAGTGCTGTCCTCGAGTTTCACATTTACTCGTTTAATCATTACAACAACTTTTACAATAGGTATTATTATAATCCCCATTTTACAGATGTGCATCCTCAGTGCAAACTGAGGCACAGAGAGGTTAAGTCATTTGCCCAAACTTTCACAGCTCGTAGGTGACAGAGGGGGCATGCAAACCCACACTGTCTGGCTCTTCACACCCCACCATACTGCCTGATGGGGATGGTGACCTCTTCAGAGGGTGGGAGGAGCTTGGGCAAGGTAGGGGAGACAGAAGCATCAGTTTTCGGGCTGTCAGGGCTGGAGTGCTTGGTGGGCACGGACCAGCCAAGGAGAGGGGCTGTGTGGTCTCCCAGGGGACTCCCCTGCAGTGCACCCCTTCTCTCAGGCCTTCCAGAGAAGGCTTACAATCCACCTCAACCTGCACAGAGGAGGGCCCTTCTCCTGGGTCCCTGCCCTCAACTAGCCCTTTCTCACTTTTCGGTGGTGCCTGCAGCAGTCTGACCCTGGCTGTCAGAGCCACTGGGGTAGAGTGTGCCCCGCTCTCTGAAAGCCTCCCAATCTGCCCAATCTAAACAATGAGGGACATACCCCCCTCACCCCCGCATCCCCCAACCAAGACACGTGGATTGGGTTCCGGGTCCCTAAGCCTAAAGTGGGGGGAAAGCTGAGGGAGGGTCTTCAGCCCTTACCAGTCTTCCCAGCCCCTCCCAGTTCCACAACTCTAGGATCCCCGCCCTCAGTGACCCCAAACCCCATACTCCAAGCGTTCCCTTATGCCCACCCGCCAGGGTCCCCTCACCGGCCCTGCTAACAGCAGCGGTTCTAGGTGCTTTCACCAAAAACATTTTTACTGCAAACATTTTGCCACATAACTAATTGGCCGTGAGGCAATTTTGCCATGAAAGAGAAAATAACTGGTTGACAGTTTGGTTTGACAGTTTGGTTTCAACTAGTTGAGATGCGCTAGCGTTTCTTCCAGTTAGTGACGTTACTGATGGCTTTATCAAGCTGACAGAAGATGATGGTTTTCCCCAAGAGTTGGTTTTGTATTTTGAAACACACTACGTTGGAGGAGAAAGAGGCCAAGGGCCTCAAAGGCACAGAGTTGAGCCTACGTTTCCCATAGAACTTTTTGGAAAGTCTATCAAAGGACGTAAGACAATGTGCTGAGAGCACACAGCAGTGCAGAGGCTCTCCCAACGCAACACAAAGTTCAGTTACAAACATGCACCCTAGTGTTCGGAAACTGACACCTCTCTGAATGAAGGAAGACATTTTAGCAGAAAAGAAAAAGTTCGATACCAAATGAGGAGACGAATCAACAAATGTATAAAATAATATGAACGAAAGACTTGGAAGACAAGTGCTTACTGCTTAGACAAGTACAACCCACAAAAGAAAATCAGTTCTTCGCACGGTATTGCCATGCATCTACACACATTTTATTTATTTATTTTTAATTTTTGGCTGCATTGGATCTTCATTGCTGTGCGCGGGCTTTCTCTGGTTGCAGTGAGCGGGGGCTACTCTTCGTTGCAGTGTGTGGGCTTCTCACTGCGGTGGGTTCTCTTGTTGCGGAGCACGAGCTCTAGGCGCATGGGCTTCAGTAGTTGTAGCACACAGGCTCAGTAGTTGCGGCACGCAGGCCCTAGGGCACACGGGCTTTAGTAGTTGTGGTGCGTGGGCTCAGTAGTTGTGGCACATGGGCTTAGCTGCCCCACGGCATGTGGGATCTTCCTGGACCAGGGATCGAGCCTGTGTCTCCAGCATCGGCAGGCAGATTCTTAACCACTGCACCACCAGGGAAGTCCCTACACACATTTTAAATTCAAATATTTTGTATTTTGCAATAAGGTCTTTTTAATTTTGTTACTCATTTCTCCTGTTTCATTATGGCCTTTTTAATGTCCCTCATTTATACTTTATTATTTTATCTTTTTCGGCAAAGTTGACTTATGGACAATTAGTTATGCGGCAAGAAATGTGGCAAAGGCATCTGTGGCAAAGATGCTTACAATGGAAATAGCAGACAAGGCTAACAGTAAGCTGTAGGCAGAGAGGCCCATGTCAGGATGCACCTGCCGGCTCCTTAGAGGTCCTCCCGCCGCCTGCCCGCTCATCACGGGGGCAGAGGGGCAGGAGCCCAGGGAACCCACTTAGTGCGCAGTGAGCGGGCACCCAGGCACCTTCCTCGCTGCCCCGCCTGCCATGGGGTTGCTTCTGGGAGAGTCACACAGGAGAGGAGACAGCAGCCTCAACCCCAAAACAGACGTGGGATGGGGAGGGCCACCTCAGCCTGGTGAGGCGCTGATGAGAGGGGGCTTCTGGGGCACCTGAGCCCCTTGCAGAAGCCTCTCCTCCCCACGCCCAGGCCGCAGTCAGCCGTCTCCCCTCCTGGCTCACAGCTCTGCAGAGTAAGGTCACTGCTGAGGACGTGGCGAATGAATGTCAGCCTGTGCTCCAGGCACTGAACTCTGCCTGTCCCTACATCCCCAGTGGGTGAAAGGAGACGGGGTGGCAGCGGGCTTGGTGGGCTGTGTCCCATTGTAGGCCCCACTGTGCCCTGGTACCAATCCCAAGGTAGATCCTGGTGCCCACACCCCTACCCAGCCCCCCACCGTGGCCCGAGCCTTCCCAACTGGCTTTTCCTGTTCCCGGCTTTGTGTGGTGGAAGTTCCCCAATTATACCCACATTACCCCAGCTGCTGGGCAGCCTCCAGCAGGCTTGGTGAGTAGAGGCTGGGCGTGTTGGAGGGAGCACCCACTTACCCTGCTGGAAGGCCTAGGGCTTAGCCGCTTGCCAACTGGCCAGTCAGCAGGAGTACTGGGCTTACTGGCCCACTGACTTCACTGTGGGACTGTGTCTGGGGTGAGGCCACAGCTGGGCTGGGCTGCAGTTCAGGGAATCAGACTGGCCAGAAGGGACCATTGGCACCGTGGAGTCCAGCCTGCTCCCTTACAGGGGAGGAAAAGAGGGCTCGGGAAGGGGAAGTGACCCACCAAGGTGCCAAGGCGAGCTCAAGACGGAGCCGGGCTAGAAGCCTGCCCTCCTGACCCCCTGCTGGGTGTCTCCGGCATAGTTCTCCCACCAGCCCACAGTGTTCTCCACCGGCGACATGTCAGAACCCCCCAGACCGGCCAAGGGGACGGCTGGAGGGGTGGGGTGGTGGTACCCCAGGTGGACCTTGAAGGGCTGTGTGGACGTGAGCGGGCATAGAGGAGGGAACCATCAGGGAAGCTTTCAGAGCATGGCGAGGGCCTAGCTTGGAGGGCCAAAGATATACTTATTCAGCAGGCATGTCTTGAGTGCCTACTGTGTGCCAAACACAGGGGATACCGTAGTGCCTGGAGAGACCTGGCCTGTACCTTCTTGAGGGGAGGCGTGGGGGCCAGCATACTTCACTGACCATTGTCTCGGGACCCTTCAGAAGAGTGTGGCCTACTCATACCTCCATCACGCAGAGGCAAGCATAAGCCCCGAGTTCCCAGTCTGGAGCAGCAGACTCCCTTAGTGGGGGGGGGGGGGGGGGCGGGGGGCGCGTTTAGGCCATCCCTCGGGCTCTGGGTCAGTCCAGGGCCTGACACTGATGTTATTGATGGCACTCAATAAAGTAACTGAGTGAAATAAGAATGGAAGGACGGCTGATGACAGAGCTCAGGAGCGAGCCCACTGGAGTGAATGACTGAGCCAAGTTCAGAGTTAAGGAAAAGCTCAAACAGAAGCCACTTGAGATGGAATAAAGCAAAATCGGTAGGGAGACTAGAGGGAATTCATTCATTCATTCGATGCCACTGATCACTCCCTCCCTCTTGCAAACCTCTCCTCTCACGGCTTCCAGTGCCATTTGTCTGGCCACAGATATTTACTGAGCACCTACTGTGTGCTAGATCGTGGGCTAGGCGCTGGGGCTACAGGCATGGAAAAGACGCAGGCGCTGCTCTGGAGGAGCTCACCGTCTGGCAGAGGAGAAGCCAGAGGTGTGAATAACCACATTCCCAGGCAGAAAAGGGCTGTAATAGGGTTGGGAGGATCAGGGAAGCTTCCCAAAGGAGGCGGCCTGAGTGGGATATCCATAGGTGGGAAAGGGGCAGGGCCTTCCAGGGAACGAGAGGAACAGGCCTAGACATGTAGCATCTACGGCTCTGTGCTCCTTGGAGGCTGGGACTGAACCGCTCATTGACGTGACTCCAGCGCTGATAATAGACTCAGAAATGGGAAGAGGGAGAAGGAAACACAGAAATACGGCACGTTCTGAGGAGGGGTCCAGTCTGGCCTGGTTGGAAGGCCTCATGTATGGAGAGCCGTGGACAGAAAGGCAGGACCCAGCTTATGAGGACGTCAGATGCCAAGTTAAGACATCCAGGCTTGATTGTGAAGGCGAGTTAGAGCCAGAGAGGCTGAGCCTCGTGCAGCCGCCTTGCTGGGTAAGAGGGGCCCAGCCAGTGCACCCCAGGGCCCGGGCCCTCAGCCCTTCCTGAGTGGAGGTGGCCATAATGATGGCCACTGTGGGCCCCGGTGCTCCCCCAGCGCTTCCTGCCTCCCGACACTTTCTCATCCGTCGTACCATTTGGTTCTCCTAGCAACCTGTGAGCTAGAGAGGACTGGATTATCCGCCCCATTTATCAGACGAGGGAACCGAGGCCCAGGAAGGTGAAACAGCTGGTGGCTCCTCTGCTGAGCCTCTGCTCAAAAAACAGCACATTCAACCCTCATCAGAAATAAGGGTGTGGACGGTATTTACTGCCATGGAGCAACACTGATGATATGTCACTAAGTGAAAAGACAGTGTATGGAACAGATTACGGTACGCTTCTGATTTTGTTTAAAAAAAAACAGATGGTTACCTGGATATATAGAGAAGAATGTAAAAGAGAACACTTCCTATCAGATGATCAGTGATATGTCTGAGTGGTGGGATCACGGGTTGTTGTCATTTTCTTCTCAGTATATTTTAGTATTGCCCACAACAGTGTTTCTATAACAAGCAATTATTATTTTAGAGTCAGAATTTTTTAAAATAACGACTACTGGAAAATAGAAGACCAGCGCACAGGGAGTTGGGGCGGGGGCTGTGGCTGTCCCTGACCACCCTCTGCCATCTCCCTCGACCAGGCGCCCACACCCAGGTGGTCCAGGTGAACGACTCCATGTACGGTTTCATCGGCACGGACGTGGTGCTGCACTGCAGCTTCGCCAACCCGCTGCCCGGCGTGAAGATCACCCAGGTCACGTGGCAGAAGGCCACCAATGGCTCCAAGCAGAACGTGGCCATCTACAACCCGGCCATGGGCGTCTCGGTGCTGGCCCCCTACCGCGAGCGCGTGGAGTTCCTGCGGCCCTCCTTCACAGATGGCACCATTCGCCTCTCCCGCCTGGAGCTGGAGGACGAGGGCGTCTACATCTGCGAGTTTGCCACCTTCCCTGCTGGCAATCGAGAGAGCCAGCTCAATCTCACTGTGATGGGTAAGCTGACCGGACCACTCCTCTCTGCTTGGGTGGGGCCTGTGGCCTGGGGGCTTGGCCATCTTCAGTGGCCCCAGATGCGCTCCTTGGGTCGGCATGTGCTCTGGGCGTGCCACTTCTGGTCTCTTCTAACCAGGCTGTCTCAGTTCACTAGGGATGGGGGCTGGGCCTTCGCTGTGGACAGAGCTGAGGATCAGTATTCAGGTTGGAGCCCCACCGTGGGGCACTTTCCAGGTGGCCAGGAAGCAGGCAGACGCCATGGTAAGGGAGAGAGCCTCCAGAGCACAGCAGGACTCCAAGAAGACTTCCACGTGACAAAAGGGGATACAAAGACTAGAGCAGGAAGGCTGCGGGTTAGACCCGTAGAGGTCCCTGTGAGAAGTGCTGGGAGGGGCTTTGGTGAAGCGTAGCTGAGAGGCATGGATGGCCAGGGTGACCTGAAGCAAGGCCTGGCAGGTACCTGCCCTCCTGGCCTGTGTGTCCTTGATGAGGCAGCAGAGCCAGACTCATGGCTGTCTCTGGTTCCCCACAGCCAAACCCACCAACTGGATAGAGGGCGCCCAGGCAGTGCTTCGAGCCAGGAAGGGGCAGGATGACAAGGTCCTGGTGGCCACCTGCACCTCGGCCAATGGGAAGCCTCCCAGTGTGGTGTCCTGGGAAACACGGCTGAAGGGTGAGGCGGAGTACCAGGAGATCCGGAACCCCAACGGCACGGTGACCGTCATCAGCCGTTACCGCCTGGTGCCCAGCCGGGAAGCCCACCAGCAGTCCCTGGCCTGCATCGTCAACTACCACATGGACCGCTTCCGGGAAAGCCTCACCCTCAACGTGCAGTGTGAGCGGGGCAGAGTGTCGGAGGGCTGGGTCTCCCAGGGTGGGGCAGGCGCCGTGGTCCCCTCACACCACCCCCACCCTCGCCAGCCCTCCCTCCTTTGCGTCTCACCTCTCATCACTCTCCCCACCCCTCCTTCCCTCACCCCCTTATCCTTCCTCTTTTCCTTCCTCCTCCCTCTCTCTTTCTGGGGGTTCTTCATCCTCCCCTCCTCTTCCCCCTTTGCCCACGCTCTCTTTCCCCCTTCCTCATTCCCCTGCTTTTTCTGCTCCGAGGGTCCGTGACCTCCACCCTCCCTGTCATTCTACCCCCTCTTCCTGCTGTTTCCATGTCACTTCCCCTTCCATCCCCTCCCCATCAGAGCCTCCCTCACCCAAGTTCTGCTCTCCTGACCTCACCCTTTTCAAACGTCACCTCTTGTCCCACAGACGAGCCCGAGGTGACCGTCGAGGGGTTTGATGGGAACTGGTACCTGCAGCGGATGGATGTGAAGCTCAAGTGCAAAGCTGATGCCAACCCCCCAGCCACCGAGTACCACTGGACCACGTAAGTGCTGCGGGGCTGGCTGGTCGCTTTGCCAGGAACCTTGCTGGTCACAGGGAGGCCCACCCACCCCACCTCCAGAAACCTTGGGCAGAGAGGAAATGAAGGTCTAGGCTCAGGCGGCTCGGTGAGAAGGGGAGAGGGGCCATGAGAGACACGCACACACACACACGCACACATACACCCCCTTGTTTGACAGCATCAGGGTCCGTGGGACAAACCATTCTGCCAGGGGGGCTTCCCTCGTGACCTACCTTCCTTCTGCTCCCTAATAAGGAATGCTGTGGTGATTCAGTTTGAGTCACTCCCACCCCAGCCCCCACTATTTATTTTTATCGAGATGTCCCCAGGGAAGCTGGCTTTCTGGAGCATCCCAGATCTTTCTTTGTTCCTTTTCCTTCTCTCCAGCACCCCCAGATTCTCAGGGAAGAGGCAGCAGTCAGCCCAGAATGCCTGTGTTCATAGAGTGCTCGTCCGAAGGCCCATCCTCCCATTCTTGGCTTCGTGGTCTTTGGGCCTGGACCTCAAAGGGTCTAGTCTCACTCCCCCCCCGAGCCAGCTCTGATGGCCTGAGCCAAGGTTCCTCCCAGAGAAGAGCTGGATGGGACACACAGAAAGCAGAAAGACAGGGGCGTGGGGAAGCTAAGAAGCAGGTTGACATGGGTGGCCAGAATATGGCTGCCCAGATCGTGTCTACGTTCTTTTTCTAGGGAGTAGAAGGCGCTGACATACCTTAGCTGTTTGTTACCATCCCCTTCCTGGAACCAGAAGTAGTTCCGAAGGTGCGAGTGGGCAGGGCCCTGCTTGCCAAGTTCAGCTCCGGGTCCAACAGAATAATAGTTTTGTGGCATGAAGGATCAGGAGGAAGGAAAAGGTCTCCTGTGTTCAGGAACCTTCTAGGACTCTCCCCCTGTGAAAAAGACCTGTGACATGCCCAGCAAGAAAATGAGACGGTGAAATGGAACATAATTCCTAAACATGGGTCACATCTCGTTACCTGAGTAACTTGTTAAAATTCTAGGCCATGACCGCAGTGGTTCAGCTTTAGTAGATTTGGGGTTAGGACCCCAGACTATTAACCAGCTACCCAGGAAACCAAGGACCAACTACCAGGAACCAGTGTGGTGGAAAGCGCACTGTGCCGAGAGTCCAGAGCTCTGGCTAGAGCTCCAATTGTCACTTTCTAGCTATGTTTCCTTGGCCTTGAACCTTTTCTCTTCTGTCGAGTGGAACCAGTATCTACCTGTCCCGTCCGCATTGTCAGTGCTGTGATGAGCAAATGTGAAACACTGAAAGATGATTGTTGTTTTTGATTGTTTTTACCCCTTCCGAGACAGATGCTGCCTATGAACTCAGCCAAAGGGCTGATGGTGTTGAAGTCAGGTGGGTGACACAAGGGCAGCTTCTCGGGGCTGGAGAGTCGTAACCCTCTGCCTTGTCTCCCAATCCCTGCAGGCTGAATGGCTCCCTCCCCAAGGGTGTGGAGGCCCAGAACAGAACTCTCTTCTTCAGGGGACCTATCAACTACAGCCTGGCAGGAACCTACGTCTGTGAGGCCACCAACCCCATCGGCACCCGCTCGGGCCAGGTGGAGGTCAATATCACAGGTAGGAAGCTGCACCCTTCCCTGCCACTCCCCGCCTCTCTGCGCCCACTGCCTCCTCCACTGCCAGCATCTGCCACCTATGGGCTGTGTCACTATAGGAAATTTGTGTCTCCTCTCCCTGCTTCTCTGGTTCTCCCTTGAGCTCTGGCCACTGGTCTTGCTTTGCTTTTCTCTTTCCTCTGTGAAGGTTGTGTGTGAGACAGGGTGACCCCCCGCCCCCGCCAGTCAGAGAGGGGCAGGAGGGAGGCTCCAGGAGGGAGGAAGGAAGTGCTGTTTACAGCAATGCTGTTTTGGGGGTGGGCGTGGTTAGAGCCTGCCCATGGGTCTGCACACCTGTGATGCTGCCTTGGTGGGGTGGGCTTGTGGGAGGAGCTCATCTCCTCTGAGCTTCGCTCCTGCAGTTCAGGAAACCTGCGTGGGCTGGAGGGCGAGGCTTACCTCAAGCAAAGATACAGAGGGAAAGCCAGGATACAGCCCAAAGCCATGGTGGTTTGTGTGCCCTGCAACTGAATTGCTATCTTCCCTGCATTTTTCTCTCTCAGGGCAGATGGGAGGGAGACTCAGCCTCCTGACCTCTTAGAGCAAAGGGAACACAGGGGCTGGGATGTTCTGGGGGAGACATCACATGGAACGTGAAAGGAGCATGGGCTTCCGTGTCAGACAGCTGGACAAGCCGTCATCTGTAAAACGGGCACAGTATGACATGCCTTGAAGGCTTGTCGTCAGAATTTATATAACGTAGGCCAAGCACCTAGCACAGACCAGTGTGTCAATAAATGGCTCGTGTTATTATCTTGTCTCTGTCATTATCATTATTAATGGAAAGATCAAAACAAGCCAACAGAGGGGTAAAGTACCATCACAACTTCGCAACCAGGGTGTCTTTAACCCTGTATCTGAGCTAGTTCCAGGGTGAGAAAGTGACAGAAAGACCCTCCTAGGACAGGAAGTGACATCATGCTGCTACTGAGCTGGACAGGAAGTGACCTCGGAGAGACGTTGAGCTAGGTTCAGGGATACTGGATGTTGGGCGGCGGTTCCTGGCTCCAGGCACAGAGCTTGGGCAAGTCCTGAGGATTCATTAGCTCTGAGCCTGTTTCTCAGAGGTGGGAGGCCTCACCTGTGGGTACATTCAAGGCACAGCTGCTGATAAAACAGCCCGAAGCTGTCCGAGGGCTGCACCCACCTGTCCTCGGGGCTGTTCTGTCACCTCTGTCACCAGGGTTGGAAGGAGATGGAGTCACTTGTCACTTGCTCTTTTCTTCAACTCCCTGCTCTGGGCTCTCGGACTGGCTAAGGTGGTAGAAATGTCAGAGGGAACACAGTTTTCAAGGCATGAGCCCGCTGTGTCCCCCTTTGCCTGGCAAAGCGATAGAGCTATTCTTTTCTACTTAACCCCCCCCCCCCCCCCACTAAAAAAAAGAAATGTCAGAGGTGGAGCCTGGGGAAAGCTGAGACAGCCCCTCCCCCACTCTAGGGTCTCGGCGTTCCCATAAGTTGGCAAGGATGGTAAGGCCAGTGTCACACACTTCTCGCCCCCTGGAGAAAGTCTGAGCAAAGCTCCATAAGAGCCTCTAGGCGCCTGAGCTCTGGCCATGTGGTACATGAGGGTGAACAATGTCATAAGGGAGCGCGACCACCTGGGGGGATGGGGGTCATGTGAGGGACAGCACAGACTTGGCCTGAATGTGTTCACATACTGGCTCTTCCTGGCTGTGTGGCCTTCACCCCTCTGAGCCTCAGCTTCCTAGTCTGTAATACAGAGACCATCATACTTATCTCAGGCTCCTTTTGATCACGCCAAATCTGTATACCACGGCCTAGCACACAGCATGGACTTCCTGCATGGCAATACCTTCACCCAGCAGTGCAGCACCAACGTCACCACTGCATCCCCCTCCACCACTCAGGCTCTCTGGGGAAACTGCTGATTGGGGAAATCAGGGGCGGAGGCCAAGAAACCCTGGAGTAATGACCTCCCATTGATCCCACTGCCCAGCACGAGCGGACCGGCCAGAGGCCCATTAAGCTTACGGGGCTAAGTGGTACTGCCCTACCCCAGAGGCAGGGCCGGGACAGGAAAGTCAGGGCCTCCCTTCTCCCAAAGCCCAGGAGAATGCAGGACCACCGTGAGCGCAGGACTGCGCAGCAGGCAGACACAGCAGGTCCAGGAGCAGGGAGGAAGGAAAGGGAGCAACTTCCCAGGCCCAGGCTGGGAAAAGAGAGGAAAGGAAGGTAGGGAAACCAGCGTGGAGGTGAGCCATCTCCTTGGGCGTGTTTGCTCCAGTGGTGCCCTCAGTGGGATCTGTGGTCAGGCCTAGGTGGCCTTGCGGGGAAGGTGGGCCGGGGCCGCCCAGGGCTCCAGCTGGAAGAGGCATGCAGCGTGTCCTCGCGTGCTCCCCAAATACAGAGCGGGATGGGGGTGGTCACCAAAGCCACACACATGGGTGGTGAGAAGGGCCTTGCGTAAGGGGACTCTGTCGTTAACAGCCCAGTTAGGCAGGAGCCAGGGAAGTGTGATGCTCCCTGAATCATCGATGGGCCCAGGAGCTGTTTCACTGGCTGTCCCGAGGGAAGGTCTCTCAGCCCCCTCAGGAAGACTCAGCCAGGCGGCCTGAACCTTTTCAGAGCTGTTCGCTCTGTTCACTCTCGTACTCACGGGCAGCCGCAGACCCCACCAGCCTTCCTCCCGCATCGGCTGGTCTCCGGGGGACACAGCCATGCCCTGTGCTCCAAGCCCCGCTGTTCTGGAGGGAATGCATGAACGAGATGGATAAGTGGAAATTTAATTTTTCATTCTGGCCGTCGTACAGGTAATAGCTTTGCCCTGGGCGCATCTGGTGAGGGAAATGAAGAGCAGAGCAGAGGAAGGCGTGCAGCAGGGTGCGTGCCAGAGACACACGTGTGTGCAGGGCACACCTGCACAGGGCCGCTGCACCACCTGCACAGACACTCTTTGGCACAGGCTTCTTGGGATCGCAGATCCCAGAGGAGGTGGCCTTTGAGTTGTTCCTCCAAAGACGAGTGGTGGGTGAGCGGCGGCGATGGAGGAAGTGTGTGGGAGGAGAATGGCTGGGGCCGAGGGGGCTGGAACAGAGGGAGCAGAGCTTCCTCTCTCTTGGCCGTGGGCGCCCTCCAAAAGCAGCAGTGTGGCAAGGAGCGTGGTCGAGACTGAGCGCCTGGGAGGCTGTGTGGATGGCACCTGGGGGACCAGTAAGGGGCTGTACGTACAATGAGTGTTTTTCTAGAGGGAAATGACAGGTCCAGGCTGTGGCCGTGCGACTGACAGCAGAAGAGACAAACCCACCGGAATTTGCGGATACACTTCACGGGGCCCGGGCCCACAGAGAAGCCCATTTCCCAGGGGCGGTTTCATGGGGTTGGCCCCTAGTCACAAAACAAACCTGTCAGCTCCCCTCCGTCCTCCCTCTGGGGGCAACGCTGAGGACGGGGAGGGCTGCGAGGGTATGGCCTTGACCAGACGAAAGAGGCCAAAGAAGGCAGCATCTGCCCCTGGGACTGGGTTTGTCCGGAGAAGAGTGTCCAGGGCACTCCCAGGAGCCAGGCAGGAAGGCCACCGGGGTGCAGGGTGTCCCCAGTTTCCATTTCCGGCGCTGAGCCGGCCCAGTCATCGGGGGTGAAGGCAACAGGGTCTGCGCTTTAGGCCGTGAGTCCTTCAGACCAAGGGTTGGTGGGGCTTGGAGGTCCATCTAGAAGGGAGGGCTGTGTGAGCCTGCGAGCATGCGTGCCCAGGCGTGAGTGTGGGCGTGTGCCTCTGAGCGTGTCAACGTGCACAGGCGAGCAGGCCAGCGCTGTCTGCGTGCTGAGTGTGCAGAAGGGGCCCGCAGCTGTGCTGTGGGCAAATGTGGCCGGCTCCGGGCCGCCCGTGGCAGCGCTGAGGAGCCTGTGGGGAGGCAGCTGCGTCCACACCCCTGGGAGGATTCAGTTCCCCTCCACCGCGATGAGGCCCTGCCCACTGGGCTGCGCAGTGCACGGCTGCTGCAGCTGCAGGAGCAGAAGGGCTTCCCAGAGCTTGACCTCAGGCCTTCCCCCCTCCCTGGGCCCGCAGCACTGCACACTGGGAGGTGTAGTTCTCACAGCTTCCCGGCCTAGGCTTCTGGTGCCAGAGCACTGCCTGCCTGCCTGCCTGCGGAAGCAGCAGGCGTTGGTTTGAGAAGCCCGAACGTTCTCTTTGACCCCAAACCTCCTCTGGATCCTAGAACCAGACTAAACCCTAACCCTCGCTCCACCTCCGATCCATCCAAAGCCCCCGTACTAGCCCACCCACCTCAGTCAGGAGACCCCCGGCCCCAAAGGAATGCGGAGCCTCCACTGCCCCAGGGTCCCAGCCAGCCTGCCATCCCCGAGGGGAGGCTGCAAGCCTTCAGCAATGGGGCTGGGCTGCCCCCTTCCTAAGAGGAAGTGAGGGGAGCCGGCTGGTCCCCCACCAGGAAGCGCAGATGACCCCACGGCCCAGCTCTTCTCTCCCACCAGCTGCGGCCTTTGAGGCTCTGCTACTGGCACAAAGACGGGAGCTACTGGCTGAATGTGACAGCTGCAGGGGTAGAAGGGGAGGGCGCTCCGTTCCACACCAGACAGCCACCTCTGCTTACAAATGAGTTAGGTCCCCACGTGCACGCCTTCTGCACCCTCACTTGGCATCTCCACACAAGTCTGCGTTGCTGGAAGGTCATCTTAACCGGTCTTCTGCCTCTAGGCAGGCTGGCCCTAAAGTAGGCAAAATAACCAGGGTTCCCTTTGGTCCCAAAAATCTCCAGGGAAGAGTAAACATACTTAGGACTCAGGCGGGGAAAAGGTAAACAGAAGGCCCTAGAGAGGGAAGAGACCCAGAGGCTCACCTCTGAGACATGGCCTTGCCTCTGTAGAATTCATTCGCCAGATGTTCTTGAACTCCGGCCACGTGCCAGGCCGTCCAGGTGGCGGGGGGTACATCACTGAGCCAAAGTCCCTGTCCCCGTGGAGCTTACGCTTTAGCACAGGAGGACAGACAACAAATAGCAGATAAAATACGTTTGAAAAATTCTGTGGTCATTTTGAAGGTGATCAGGAAAAAAGAAAAGCAGGGTGAGGGGTTCACAGTGCTGGGGGCGGGAGTTCGTGAGCTGTGATTTTCGATAAGGTAGTCAGGGGAGGCCTTGGCGAGAAGGGGACCCCCGTGAGAAGTTGGAGCCAAGCCCCGAAGGCGTTGAGGCAGTGAGCATGGGACACCGGGGGGAGGAGCTTTCCAGGGCGCAGAGCCGCCAGTGCAAAGGCCCTGAGGAAGCTGGGAGTGGAGCGAGCTGGGAGGAAAGCACGAGATGAAGGCAGAGGCACAGACCATGTAGAGCATTTTCAGCTCAGATTTAACAGGATCTTTGTGGCTGCCGTGTTGAGAATAGCCTGTACAGGGAAGGAGTGGAATTGGGGAAGCCAGTTAGCAGCTACTGCAACCATCCAGGTGAGAGATGATAGTGGCTGGGATCAGGGTAGTCGTGATGGAGATGGTGAGAAGAGGTCAGGTTCCAGATTTACTTTGAATTCGAATTTACAGACTAGTTGGGACAGCAGCCACTCTCGTGAAACAGGCAATACAGTAAACTCTACCATACTGTGATTAGTGGGGCCCAAAAAATTCAGTCTAGTCAAGTGAAATGTAGGAGGGATTTACTTCTCTTTGGGTCTCTGTTGCTACTGAAGGCATAAAAGTAAATATAGTTGAACTAATATTGTACACAACGGGAACACGCTGAATTGAGTCGGTCCCAAATTATCATGACACTGCCACTTCCTCAACCCCTCTCCCTGTTCCTGCAGAAGAAAAGAACTTTAGCCACTTGAAAACTGGCAGAAGGACCAGAGCCAATCATGGTAGATCCTAATTTGCATTTACTGTGGGTTGTTCTATCAGGCCTTACTGTAATATGTCAGTATATGATTAACGAAATGGAGTAAGCTATTGTTTATATCAGAATGAAAGCTGCAGACCACTGGTATGCAAACATTCTAAAGAGAAAGAGAAGTGTGAGCTGGAGAAGAGAAGGCTGCACAAAGAAGGGACCGAAGCACTGAAATAGGCAGAAGGAGATGAGGAAGGGCATTCCTGGCAGGGGAAACAGCATGAGCAAAGGTCTGCAGTAAAGAGTCTACTTGGGGGCTTCCCTGGGGGCGTCCCTGGTGGCGCAGTGGTTGAGAATCCGCCTGCCAATGCAGGGGACACGGGTTCGAGCCCTGGTCTGGGAAGATCCCACATGCCGCGGAGCAACTAGGCCTGTGAGCCATGGCTGCTGAGCCTGCGCGTCTGGAGCCTGTGCTCCGCAACAAGAGAGGCCGCAATAGTGAGAGGTCCGCGCACCGCGATGAAGAGTGGCCCCCGCTCGCCGCAACTAGAGAAAGGCCTCGCACAGAAACGAAGACCCAGCACAGCCCAAAATAAATAAATAAATTTAAGGAAAAAGCATCTACTTGGACAGCAAGAACGGTGAGTTGGCCAGACCTAAGATCAAGTTGCGTGATGGAAGCTTTGAAGACCAGACTGACGTGGTCCAACAGGCAACGGGGAAGTCATTGCTAGTCTTTTGAGAAAGGGAATGGTAGTGTCTACACAGTGAAAATTAACCTGGTGACTGTGGATGGAGTGACTAAAGGCGGGGCAGAGACCAAATGAAGGTGGGAGATTCACGGATCTACTATAAAAGTAAAACCTGGTGTCAAGTGAGAAGCTATTGAATAGGAAGAGTCAACAAGATTTGGTGGCAGATTTTGACCCAAGAGATGGAGAAGGAAGAGTCAAAGGTAAATAAGATTCTAAACGGGAAGAGCAGACAGATGATGGTGGAGTTGTGGTGTTGAATGGAGTGGGTTTGGAGGGAAGACGGTGAGCCATGTTGGGAGGGATGGGCCTTGAGTGGGTGGAGAGAATTCCAAGTGAGGTTGTGCTAGATAGAAGAGTGGTCAAAGAGTGTCCCCAAATACTTCTCCTGTGAATGGTCCTTGAGTCAGGAGGGTGGGGTTTGTGTTCCAGTAGGCTGGGAAACACTTTGTGCTCCTCTTACAGTCCACAGTGTGCATGAGAAGATGAAAGGGCTCCGATGCTTTGTCTCCACAGACATTTCCCGAAGCGTCTGACCCCAGTATTTTTGCCAGCCCTCTGAGCCAATGGCTTGAGGTTCCATGGCTACAGCTTGCGAACTGCTGTCCCAGAGGCCTTTGGAGATAAAGCCCCAGAGTTGGGGGAGAGCTAGCTACCCGAGATGGTTTGGAGAGCCAGCAGGATCAAGGGAACTCATGATACAGAGGCCAGGTCTGTCCCTAGGACAGAAAGCAGAGGGTGAGGTCCAAGGATGGAGCCCCCAGCCAGGCGGCTGGAGCAGAGAGAAGGCCCAGCAGTGCAGTCTGCAGACAGAAGGCTCCAAAAAGAAAGCTGAAGGTCAAGGACTCCCTGTATGTATTGGAAGGCAAAGGAAACATGTCAGAGAGGAAGGGCAGGTTCCTCCACCTGATGCCTTTCTTATTCTGCTGGCCTCTCCAAGTCCTAGTCATCCTTCAAGGCTTGGCCTAAGTCTTCTCTCCTCCAAGAAGCCTTTTCAAACTCCAGGCCGCAGGACTTTCCTGCACTGCACTCCTGAAGCCCTTGTCGGCCAGCGCCCTTGATGTCCACATGCTGCTTTGCCTAAGAGTGTCATTTGGTTCCTCAGCTGGGCTGTGAGTTCCTTGTATCCTGTGACTAGCGAAATAGATGCGCGGTACATGTTTGCTGAGTGGATGGGTGGGTGGGCGGATGGAGCGATGATGAGGCAGGTGGCGAGAGGAGAGAGCACACAGGTACGGGGTAAGAACTGAAGAGGGAGCCGGCAGGTTGAACGTACAGAGGTGGCTACGTTCCTGCCAGCTGCCTCTTGGGCATTTCTTGTGGCAACATCTCCCACCTCGCGGGAAGCAAGTGTGCAGCCCTTCTCAGGGCAGTAAACAGATGGGACCTGGTGAACCAGGAGAAGACGCTTGAGGTTCAGGGAGACTGTTCTGGAAGTGGGCGGTGAGGACGAATATTCAATAAATATTTATTGGGCGGCCACTCGGTGACCTGCACTGAGGACACAGTGGTGACAAGTGGGAAGCTGAGTCCTCAGTGGTCGTGCTTCTCTCTGCCAGCTCCCGCCCGTGGAGAGGCCCGAGCAGGAGCCTCTGGGTGGTCCCAGCTCAGCCATGTGACGCAGGCAAATCGCCTCCTTTCTTCGGCCCCCGTGTTTTCATTAGCCCTTCCAGCCCGAACTCGTGGAATGCCCTTCCTCTTCTCTTCTAGAATCCTTGCCCTGCTCCCGCTGCAGACAGCACCCCACAGGCTCACACACCAGACCGGCTCCACCTCTGGGAGGAGGGACTGGTCTCGTAGGAGGAACAGGATTCCCACGGAGTGAGTGATGCTGAATCGGGGAGTGAGCTGGCAGAAACAGATTCCCAAAGGCCAGAACGTATGCCCAGATTGACCGCCTCCCTTGGCCTGAAGAGAGGAGGGCTGAGAGCAGCCGAGGTCAGCCCTCCAGGCCTGCCCTGGACCTGCCCACCGGCTCCTCCTGTCCAAGGCCAGCCGTGGTCTCCGGTGCCACCCTGTGGTGGTGCTGGGAACCGCCTCCCTCAGCCTCACCTGGGGACCCCTTCGGCCTCTGGCCCGGCCCCACTGGCAGACAGACACCGGCCCAGCCTTCTCTCCCTGCCCACCCACTTCCTTTCTCTTTCCACCTTTTCTGCCTTTTTGTTTCTGCTCTGTCCTCAGTGTGTACGTATTTGTACACACACGTTCATCACATCAGCACGCGTGTGGGCCGGTCGTGCCAACAAGGGTGTATGCCGGCACGCGTGCTCGCTCGTGTATACGCGTCATCTTTGCTACTGACGTACTCTCATGCTCCCTTTCGGCACAGCCATGCTGAGCGTCTTATGCTCGGAGCCCAGCTTGGCTGCACCCTGGCCCCCACCCTGCCCTGCAGGGCCAGACTGCAGCCAAGAACCACAGCCCGGGCGTCTGGCACTCACGGGGCATCTACGGGGCCAGCACCTCGGAGCAGATGAAATCAGGCGTGGGGCACCCGGTCTGCTCCAGGCTCCGAGTCTCAGAAGCCAAGGTGTGGTGCTGGGGCGCAGTGACATTTGCACAGGCTTTCAGTGCAAGAGAATCAACGACGCGTCATTGGCTGATGGCCTCGGACAAGTTATTTGACTTCTCTAAGCCCCGTCTCTTCGTGTGCCGGAGGGAAATTAATAGCATACTTACTTCACGGGGTGTCATGGCGGTGACTGGCGTCTACTGGACCCTGGGTCATGGGTGGGCTGGCTCCACATCCAAGGAGAAAGTCAGCGCGGGGGCTCTGGGGCTACGGGGCCGTCTCTGCCTCTCCCTGGCCCCAGCTACCCACGCTGCAGCGTGTTGGGCTCCTGGATGGGTGGGCCCACTTCCCGGCTTTCCCTCCCCTGCCACCCCTACTGACTCCCCAGGAGCAGACACTGACACTGTCCCCCTCCATCTCTCTTCTCACCCAGAGTTCCCCTACACCCCGTCTCCTCCCGAACACGGGCGTCGCGCCGGGCCCGTGCCCACGGCCATCATTGGGGGCGTGGCGGGAAGTATCATGCTGGTGCTGCTGGTGGTCGGCGGGATCGTGGTGGCCCTGCGCCGGCGCCGTCACACCTTCAAGGGCGACTACAGCACCAAGAAGCACGTGTACGGCAATGGCTACAGCAAGGCCGGCATCCCCCAGCACCACCCGCCCATGGCCCAGAACCTGCAGTACCCTGAGGACTCGGACGACGAGAAGAAAGCCGGGCCCCTGGGCGGCAGCAGCTACGAGGAGGAGGAGGAGGAGGAGGAAGGCGGAGGGGGCGAGCGCAAGGTGGGCGGCCCTCACCCCAAATACGACGAGGACGCCAAGCGGCCCTACTTCACGGTGGATGAGGCGGAGGCCCGTCAGGACGGCTGCTACGGGGACCGGACTCTGGGCTACCAGTACGACCCTGAGCAGCTGGACTTGGCGGAAAACATGGTTTCTCAGAACGACGGGTCTTTCATTTCCAAGAAGGAGTGGTACGTGTAGCCCCGTCTGCAGAGCCCCTGCCCCAAGCCCACACCCGCACGCCCCCTGCCCGCCCCCCACCGTCCACTGCCCCAGGAGCTCGGCAGAGACTCACCCAGCTGCTCGGGGTACCTGGGAGCCCAGGGCACACGACCTGGCTTTGTTTTGATTTCCTCCCTGCCCCCCCACCCTCCCCTATGGTGTGTGTTCACTGTGGCTTCGGTGTTGCTGGTACCTTTCCTCCCCTGACCCCACCTGCCTCCCTCCGCAGGGAGCCCTAGTCCCGTCTTGTGTACCTAGATGTCCCCTCCGGGGTTTGGGGAGACAGCCCTCCCCTGCCCCCAACACTGGAATTTGTCTGTGTCCTCTCTCTGCGAGTGGAGGGCTGAAGGGGCTCCAAGAGGAGAAGCCCCCTGCCGCCGACCCCAGATGCTGCTCCTTTTTCCCTGGGAGAGGGAACCCGGCACCCCCTCCCCCATCCCACCGTGAGCTGGCCCCTGGAGCTCGGACCCCCGGGCTAGGCAGCCATTGCGCCCAAGGGGTAGGGGAGGGGGGTGGCTTTTCTGAAGCATCCAGGGTTGTCTTTGTTTGTTAAGGGAATCAAGCTGAGGTCCCCACCTGAGGCCTTGGGCAGTGTGTTTACCTGGCAAGGTTAGTTTTACATTTGTTTTCCTCATTGGCCTCCAGGGAGTTAAGGTGGCCCAGCTCTGGTGTGTCCCTCCTCTTTACCCCAGTCTGCTGCCCACATAGCGGGACTCCAGGTAGACTCTGGCCCACACTTCCCATACACTTCTACCAACACGTACGCACATTTACACACACACACACACACACACACACACACACACACGCCGCTCGTGTGTACCCCTGTGCTCCCCCTGGGGTCACATGCCTTACCCAGGCTGGACACTGCCCAAGGCCCACCTCTCTGCTCCACCTCTCCCCCTTCCTTCCAGCTGAGGATGGGGGCAGCCTTCAGAAGCTTCCAGTGAGAGCTGACACTAGGCCCTTCGGTGCCTCCACCCTAGCATCTCAGGCTGGCTCTGAACTGCTCCTTATAGCGTGGAAGTCTCTTGAATTTCTCCCTATCAATCAAGTGCTAGCAATTCTTGATTTTCTTGGGGAGTCAGAGCTGGGATCCCAGAAGGGAATTACCTCCAGGAGCTACAGGTGAAGGAAGATCACTGCAGAGGGCACCGGAGAAGGAAGCCCGCACAGTAGGAGCTCTGCAAACAGGCTGATAAGACTCTGCATTGCCCAGGTAGCTTCTGGCCCACAAAGGCCGATGTAGCTGCTCCGGGCCTGCCAGGAGGTGCCAGCGGAACGGGGAGCCAGGGATCCTGAGTCCGAAGCTCCTGCTTGCCACCCTCCCCGTCCTGCTTCACCTCTCGCTGGTCTCCATTCTGGATGAGGTGGGGAACCTTGGAGAAGCTTTCCCTTTGAGTTGTAGATTCCCTTCCTGAGTGGGGCTCTGGGTCCCTGTCAATCACCGGAGACTGATGGTCTTCCCCAGGATACCATGGAGGAAGGCCCCGCCCAGCCCCTTATTTGCTCCCCCAGCTCCAAGTGCCTCAGTTCCTCCATTTGCCTACCCCATCCCCCCCGGCACTCTCGATGGGAAAGGCCCTGGGATGGCAGAGGCAGGTTCATGCCTGCCCATGAGGATTCCAGTGAACTCAGCCCAGGGTGCAGGGGCTCTGTGGGATGGCAAGTGTTGGGGGGAGTTAGGCAGACCACTCTGTGCCCCACGGGCACCAACCTACCCTGCCATAGGCTTCCCAAGGGAGCCGCCAGCCTCCCGCCCTACTCCTCCCCTCCCTGGTGCTGCTATGGAACCCCCAGCCAGCTCCATCTCTGCCCTGGCAACCCTGGACCCGCCAGCTGGGTCACGCTCCTCCCCCCAGCCCCCACTGCCCTAGCCCCAGCCCAGACCACCCAGTAGCCACGTAGCAGAAGTCTGAAGCCATGCCAGCCCTGGGGCGGTACTCCCCTCTCTTGGCATTGGGAGTACTGGATGGGGTGGAGTTGGGAGAAACTTCTGGGGTCTTTCTAGCCACAGGGCAGAGGGGGTGGAGGAGCTGGGCTGCATCTCCCAGCAGTAGTAGTGTCCCCCCCGCCAACCCCAGGGCAGAGGACCTTTTCCATGTTACATCACTACCCCATCCCACCTCACACCACCCTGGCCCCCTGCTTGGTCCCCTTGCCCCCCAGGCAGGAGGAAATCCCAGGGGCCTGCCTGATAGAGGCATTCTCTGTCCCCTTGAAATCACAAGACTGAAAGGACTCTTCCTCTGTGTCTCCTTTATCTGCACTGCCACCCCCTCTTCCTCCTTATATGATGGACTTAGGAGGCCCCCGGGCCTAGCCAAAGCACTGAGTCCCCCTTAAGACACCTCCAAGCCCTCCCCTCCAGCAAAGCACAAATTGTGGGGCCCACACCAGATGTGTGGGCCACGTAGAAGGCTCCTGCCTTGGCAGGGACCCATCAGCAGCACGCCCAGCAGGGCAGCTGCTACCCGGGGCCAAGAGTCGGCACGAGGCCGGGGTCGGCACTTGGGCCTGGGGTGACAGGGTTTTCTGTGCCCCAAGTTTGTGGGGCGGTGGGTACTACTGCTGGGCCCATAGCCACAGCCGCTGGCACAGGGAAGGTCTGGCCCAGCAGAGAGACGAGGACGTCTTGCTTCTCCGTGCCCCCAACGTGAGCTGAGCTTCTGCCTTTGCTGGAAATGAAATAAACTTGGTCTGCATTGTGCCAAGGCCTCCCCACTTGTCATCCTGCCTCTTGTTGCCCTCCCCGTCCTTGCCCGCCCCCCACTCCACCAATACCCCTCTTTCCTTAAGATTTTGATATTGTTCTAATGTGTAACAACCCTCTGAGTCCCCTTTGATCAGAAGCATCTGAAGAGCAGCAGCGTGGAATCAGGGAACACAGGCGCGCATGTGCGGCCGCGTCAGGCCTGGCCCATGCGTGCACGAGGGCGCACACCCCCCGACAGACCCAAGCACAGGTGCCCCAGCCCCACAGACCTGCCAGGGGGCTGGGCTGGTCCTGCTGAAAGCCCTTCAGGAAAAACTGATTTCCCAGCGCTCGGGCCATAATAGAGACTCACGGGGGCCCTGTTTCCCAGGCATGTGCCCCCATGCCAACCCCCTCCCGCGTGCCCGAGTCACTGGTGCAATAATTTTTCCGCCGTCCTCCAAGCAGAGGAATTGGGGATTGTGTCAGGTGGTGTGGGCAGCTCACGTGAGAGGAGGGGAGGGCTGCCAGACCTCCCAGGGGCCAGACGGAGACCTTCTAGGCCTGACTGCCACCAGGAACCCTCAGGTGGGCCCCACCAGGCCCCAGGCCCCTGTGCCGTGGCCCAGGCGGTGAGGGCTTCTGGGACCTCGCTGCTGCCGCCTGATTGTACGGCCAGAGGAGCCTCTGCCCCACCCGTGCTGCTGCTTTTCTGACTCCTGCTGTGAGGAATGGGATTCTTGGCCGGAAACAAACAAACAAAAAAAATGGTTTTCTTTTTTTGTATAAATGGAAACAAAATCCAGGAGAAGCTGCCCCCTCCCCTGCCCCCGGAGTGTGATGCACTACCTTTGCTTCATTTTCTTAGTCACTGTTTTCGTCCTTGGTCCCAGGGACGGCCCAGCAGATCTCCTGGTCCTAACCCAGGGGGTGTTTGCATCACCCCCTTTTACTTGTATAAAAAAAAATGATGGGTTGAAAAATGTACTGAGGAAAAAAAATGTACTTTTTTATAAATAAAGTCTTTAAAACAACCCCGGTTGCTTCGTGTCCCTCGGGAGCTGGGCCCTTCCCCACGGACCTGGGGGCAGGACAGGGTACGCGGGGATGAGCCGGCGCCCTAATGCAAGGAAGGCAGCTTCCACCCCGGGCCCCGTTCCCATGGCTCTGGAACACTGACTCGGACCCCGAAGGAGCCCCCTGCCCAGGCCAAAGGAGCCCCAACCCGCCCTCTCGCGGGAGCCCCAAGGGCAAACGTGAGGGTCCTGCCTGAGTCCTCAGCACAGCTCCCGGGCTGCCACTGAACCGCCTTCCACACAAGTGGCACCACTGTGGACAGCTGCATCGGGAGGGGTTGGCCGCTCAGACACAAGCAGGGAGCCCTTCAACGTGCGGCCTGAGAGTCTGGGGACCGATGGTGCAGAGGGAGGGCCCTGTGCTGGCTAGAGTCCCCTGCCCTCCTGCCCCAGAGCTCCTACTCAGGCCCCTCCAATTCCCCTCCTCACCCCCCCGCCCCCCCACCGTCCTGCTCCTTCCTGCCAAGTCCCCTCCTGTGGCGGTTTGGAGAAGAAAACCAGCAATGTCACACCTGTCGTGTTAGATCCCTGGGGACAGGGCAGAGACGGGAGCTTTATCCTCTCATCTTTTTGGAGGATACTGCCGACCGCATCCCCTGCAAGCTCTCAGAGACCCCGCCCCACCTCCCAGGGGGCTGGTTGGAAGGAAGGTCTCCTAGTTCCTTGGTTACCTCGCCCTCCCCGCTCCAACACCATCTGCTTCCCATCTTCTGGGCTGGAATGCAGGACAAATCGATCCAGGGGTGGCAGTGGCAGGGGCTTCAGTGACTGCCCCCTCCCAGCCACCCCCAGCAGCATCTCCTTTCACTGAAATCCACACCCTACACCCCTGAGAAAAGGGGGCGGGGACGCTGGAAGCCTAGGTGGCTGCCCAGCAGCAAGCACTCCCGCCCATCTGGGACAAGACCACGCCCTCCATACATAGGACTGGGGCGGGCGGAGCTGGCGGGAGCACGAGAAGCCAGCAGCTGTTGGCAGCTGGCTGGGTCCCTCACTGGAAGGTCAAACCCAGCACCTTAGACTGTGTTTGGATGTCGACACTCGAGTGAGATGCAAATTGGTTGTTTAAGCGGTCATTTCCTCAGTTCTCTAGGCTGTCCATTTAAGTTAATTTTTAATTTGCACAGGCAATAAATGCTTAATTACATTATTAATATACTGGAAGAGAGCAATGGACAGAATGTCCTAATTGGCATTTAACTAGAACGTTCCGGCAAATTAGCCAAGACTTTCTCCGGCAGCCGAAGGAGGGCAAGCCAATTAGTCCCAGGCACAGCCCCATCCCCCAAGATACCAGGAGGCCAGGACACACGTAGCTTTCTAGTCGAGCTCGGCTTTGGAAGAACCTTCTGCTACTTAGGCTACTTCTGCCCAAAGTTCAACCCTTGCCCCCGTGCTCCACCCACATCCTCAGCAGAGCAGAGGACAAAACGCTGGATGGCTTGGAGACAGGATCCACCTGAGAGGCCAAGGTCCCCCTGGGGTGTGCCCACCATTGCCTTACCTCGACTGTGGCTCAGAACTGAGATAGCTGGGCAGCCAAAGCTCCTCTCTGGATACCAAGGAGTCCTCTCTCCCATCCTCCTTACCTTACCCTCTGCAGATGGTTAAGGGAATGAACTTGATGAATTGAGGGATTCATTTATCCACTCATGCATTCCTTCATTTGGCCACCCTGGGCCAGGCACTGTGCGAGCCTGTGACAGTCCCACCCAGAGTCCCTGGTCTCAAAGAATTCAGAGCCTCCAGGGTCCTAAACCCCAAAACAGTGCCATGCTGGCCATGGACTGAAGCAGAGCTATGTGTAAAGTGCCATGGTAGCACAGAATGGGAATGACTAATTTTGTCTGGGAAGGTCTGAAAGGCTTGATAGAAGAGGTGAATTTTCCACTGGGCCTTGAAGGATGTGTAGAAGTTCCCCAGACCAAAGGTGTGTTAAGAGTATTCCAGGACGACTTGGAATTTAGCATCTTATATTCATTCTTCTAATAAAAGAGATCGTTCTAGTCCAACACACTCGTTCAGCATGTGGAGAACTGGAGCCTAGAAAGAAAACTAAGGTTTGGTAACCAGACCATCAGAAAGCATGTGCTAAATACGCTCAAGGACAAGGCCATGTCCTGGGAGCAGGAGGAGGAGGAGGAATCCAGGGGAAGGGGTGGCACCAGCCTGACTCCCTTGGGGGTATACTAGATGTGACCCAAGGCTCAGTACCCCTCCCCCACGGCCCCAGAATAGAACAAACGTCCATGAGGTGTAAACTGGGCTTTTGGGAGCCACACTTGGTGTTGAGGGGAGCCGTCGGTCAGACAGGACCCATGGGGAAGACTTCCTGGAAAAGGCGGTGTGATTCTGGTCCCGGGGCTGATGTAGTTTTTTCTCACACCACCGAGCAATCAACTCAATTCTAACAGTATTTACCTGGAGGTAGCATCCGATCTCACAGTTAAGGGCTCAGTCGTATAAGACTCCTCCCACTCCAGCTGCTAATCACGAGTCCAGGTTGTTACCTGTGCTTCTGACTGGCTGGCTATAATCAGAGGTCCCCACGACCCCCTCCCTGCAGCTCACAGAACTCAGGAAACCGGTTTACTCGCTAGATTACTGGTTTAGAGTAAAAGGATCCCACTCGGGAACAGTTAAGTGGAAGAGATGCAGAGGGCAAGGTATATGGGAAGGGGCGTGGGGCTTCCATTCCCTCCCAGCACCAACCTGGAAGCTCTCCAAACCTGTCCTTCCAGGGTTTTATGGAGGCTTCCTCACATAGGCATGATCCATTAAATTATTGTCCATTGGTGACTGAACTCAATTTCCAGCCCCTCTCCCCTCCGCAGAGGTCAGGGTTGGGGTCGGAAGCTCCAAACTTGGTTCGTTTGCCTGGCACCCAACCCCCATCCTTAGGTGCTTTCCAAAAGCCAGCCCATTAACATAAACTCAGGCGTGGTGGAAAGGGATGTCCTAAGAATGACAAGACACCTCTCTCACTCTTATTCCTTAGGAAATTCCAAGGGCTTTAGGATTTGCGCCAGGAACAAGACGAAGGCCATATATACACTTCCTGTTAGAAGTCAGAATATCATAGGTGGTATCTGCAATGGTTTTGAGGAATGAGAGGCACATAGGTTGGTGGGAAAATGGAAGAGGAAAGGGCTCTGTGAAAGCTGGAGGAGAACAGCAGCCAGACCCTGCTCCTAGACCCCCTCTGTCCTCTCCCCACAGCCAGACACTTCTGGGGAGCAACGCTTGGGCTCCAGCTTGGTACTGGCGTATAGGGCCCCCAAACCCTATTTTCTGCCTCGGCTTATAGGCCGGATGGCAGAGCCAGGCCAAATCCCAGTCCCCAACCCCAGCATCAACTCCCAGATGAGAAGCTGCAAGCACTGCCCCCTTCCCTCCCTCCTCTCTGCCAGCCACGCCTTCCCTAGCCGGAGGGCACCCTCGCTTCATTGCCTTGGGCCACATCTAAGCTGGCCCTTCTGGCCAGACTCACCCCAAGCTAGGAAAGGTATAGGAATGGCCTTGCTTGGCTCAAGAACCAGCCCCAGGGCATCATCAACACACACCGCAGGCTCCATTGAGCCAGGGAACTAAACCCTGGACACACAACCCAAATCACCTGGGGATTTACAAAATCAAATATCCAGGCCCCACCCCCAGGCCAATAGGGTCAGAGCTCTAGGGTTGGGACCCAGACAGCTGTATTTTCAACAAGCTACCCAGGAGGTTCCAGTGTACAGCCAGAGTCAGAGCGGCCGGTGTGGAGGCAGAGGCCGTCCAAGGTGTCAATCGTGAGGAAGAGGCACGTCGTGAGATGGGAAACTGGGACTGAGGGGTGGGTGGTTAGGTGATTCGGTGAGTTAATGCACATAAGAGTTTGGGTGCCAAATATGCTCTGTATTGTCGCCATCATCAATCATCTTCATCATCGCCATTCTCATCCCCTCTGAGACGGGATCCTGGATGACAGTGACTGCAGTGGAGGCCAGTCCCTGGAGGCAAGTAGGGAGCCAGGGTGGACCCGTGTTTGTAACACTAACGAAGCAGGTTTTCTGGGTTTAGAACATTCCTGAGCGCTTGGCCACTGGGCACCTGTGAGAGGGAAAGTGGGATCCTGAGTTAAAAGCTCAGGCAGGCAGTCTCGCAGGCCCGCCCTGAATGGCGATGTCGCTCCTCAGTGATCCCACCTTAGAAGAAGCCAATGGGGTTTATGAAGGACAGTGATAGTGCCCTTAGAGTCCAGTTAGGCAGAAGAGGGGGAACCCTTGGAGAGAGACAGAGAGGGAAGGTGGCACACAGGGCCCCGTATGCCCTTTCCTCCTTGCCCAAGGACTAGCCGAGGCCCCCTCCAGAGCCTTCTCTGAGGAAGGCATTCCATTCAACAGGGAGCAAAGACCTTTGGGGGAATAACTGACTCACAGACCGGCAGGCTAGGGTGCCCTCAGCCTGAACTCCTCCCACCCACTGTCCCCTCAGTTAGTGGCCAGCTCATCTCCATGGAACCCTCAGCCGCGAGAGAGCCTCCATGGATGAGAAAAGAGTCAGCAAGTGATAGGACCACACAAGCTGCCTTCCTACCAGGCTGTAAGCCCCTGGAGGGCTGAGACCCCGTCTTATTCATCCTCAGCACCCAGCCCAGGGTGGACAGAGTGGGTGGTCGATAAAGGTTGAACCAAACCGAACTCATCCAAGTGAGAGTCGAGAGATCTTGCAGGTGGCACGGCCCAACCTCCCCAAGGCAGGGCTGTCCTCCAAGCATCCCAGGTGCCTCTGGAGAGGGGCACCGCACTGCCTCTAGAGCTAAGCCCTAGCATCAAAGGGCAACTTCTCTATTCAGACGAAATTTCCCTCCCCTAAGTTTCACCCATTGGTCTAGGTATTTCCCTGAGAAGCTACATGATCTGGCCTTCCTAGGACAGTCCTTCAGGTATTTGGAGATGATTACTCCTGGCCCAACCTCTTTTTCATGTGATTCTCCCTCTGCTCTAGTCACCAGGCCACTTAGCAACACACCTGTTAGGAACCTGGACTTAGGAGTCAGGCAAACCTGGGTTCAAGCCTTGGCGGAGTTGACTTGTTGTGAGTTGACTCACATCAAAAATCCCAGTTATCTTTGGACTTTGTGTGGTCATACTGTGTCTCTGGAGGTTCACTGATTGTAACATATGTACAACTTCGGTGAGAGATTTTGGTAGTGGTGGCTGTGAATATTTGGGGGCAGGGGGGTATATGGGAAATCTCTGTGTCTTTCAATTTTGCTGTGAACCTAAAACTGCTCTAAGAAAAAAAAAGAGCCTTTAAAAACACCCCATTACTCCAGCTGTTCCTGAAGAAAACCCATTACCAGCTCCCTCCCATTCTGAGGGCCAGGGAATACATGCTGTTTCCAGGAACTGATCTGACCAGCAGGCGATGGGGGTGGAGGGGTGGGAGACTCTCTGCACGTCCTCCCTGAACCTGGTGTACTCTCTCTTACTCTGTGGCACAGCCAACCCAGCTGACCTCATGGTGATGGTATGGAACACAGAGGGGCTCAGTTGTGGTGGTTAAATTTCCAGATGCATGGGTGGATGGACGGGTGGATGAATAAACCTTTGAGTCTTTTTCACGTGTGCTGCCTCTGAGCAGACCTCTCTCACCTGCACTTGGGCTGCCTATTTTTCTCCTGAATGTGGCGCTTTTCATGTATCTCTGCTCTGTTTTATCTTAATGGCAAAGTCAGCATTTCAGCCTGTTGGGATCCTTTCAGATGCTGGTTCTATCATCAGTTGAGTTCACACTCGACATCTATTGAAAACCTGGTAAAAGGAAAGAGGCAGGGCCTTAGGGTCCATTGATCTCGATTCAATCCCTACTCCTACCACTTGTCCGCTGTGTGAACCTTAGGCGAGTTGCTTGCTTTCCCCCAGCTTTATTTCTCAATCCATGTGAACAGACTGCTGGGATGAATAAAGATAGTTATAGAGAGAGAAAGTTAGTTGTAAAGCAGATAACACTGGCACCTACCACAGAGGGCTGCTGTGGGGATTAAAGGAGAATCATCCCTTTATAAAGCACTTAACACAATGCCTGGAACAGAGTAAGTGCTCGGTTAAGCTAGGATAATATTAGCTCTTACTATTATTTTCCCCACTGTGCAACAGCCCTTAGCAGCAGCAGATTGCAGCATGGAGACAGAACCTGTCATAGAGACGACATCAGGCACTCGGACTCTTGACAAGTCCAAGTAGAATCCCAGCTCTGCGCCTTCCTGGCTGTGGGGTGACCATCCCCTTAGTTCCTTTCTCCCTGATTTGCATCATCCCACGCAAAGACCCACCAGCTAGTGGGAGGGACACAGACATCGAGGGGCTGCGATGTGCCCCTCAAGGGCATGGCTTTGGTGGGGATTCCGACGCTAGGCCACCGCCGGGGGGTGGGGGACTGGGGCCAGCCGTGGGAACATGAGGCCACAGTTACTCCAGAGCAAAGCCTTCCAGCATGCCCTCCAGAGTTTCATCTTCAGGAATGCCCCAGAGCCTCCTGAGGTGGGAGGCAAGAGGATGGGTCTCAACTTTCCACTGTTTTACTTTCCAGGATTCTGTGTCAGGTTTTAACCCTTTGTTATTTTTAACTTAAAGGAAAATTGTATTGAGGGATACAAACAGTAAAGTGTCAAACCTTAAGGGAAGAGCTCCATATTTTTATAACCATGTTATATGTATACCCCCACGTCATCAGCCCCAGATCAAGTCACGGAGGCTCGTTCAAGCTCCCTCTCTGGCAAACACCCCCATTCTGGAACTTCACATAAATGGAATCACGCGAAGTGCGCACTTACTTGTGTGCCTGGCTTCTTTCACTCAGTACGATTTCTATGAGATGTATCTGCAGTGTGCCTCTCCTCGCTGTGTAACGTTCTATCGTGTGAATTTGCTACAATGTAAGTCCTCTATTCTGTCATTAGTGAATACGTGTGTGGTTTCCGGTTTGGGGCAATTATGAATAAAGTTGCTGCAAACAGTCTTGTATGTAACTTTGGAGCACTTAACACTCATTTCTGTTTAGAACGGAATTAGGATTGATAGATACAGCCAAACGGTTTTCCAGTTTATGCCCCAGTGTAAGAGGGTTCTGATGCCTCCACTTCCTTGCCCACACTTGGTATCATCTATCCTTCTAGGTTTAGCCATCTGGCAAGGGCATAGAGGTATCTCGTGATTTAATTTGCATTTCCCTGATGACTAAGGATGTCAACACTTTCATATGACTATCAGAGGTTTGGAGTTCTGAAAGGGTCCTAGACTTTAAAAAATTTTTTTTGAAAAATCCATTGTCATGCATTCCCTGGAGGATGGGTTAGTGTCCATCCAGCCACTCTGTGGTCATCTGGGGACAGGTCCCTGTTCTAGGTACCTAGGAGGCCCTGGGGAGGCGGGGACAGGACAGGTAGAGCCAGAGGAGGGAGGATGGTGTGTGCTCTGGAAGAGTCCCAGAGTAGCAGGAAGGAAGGGCCAACCATTGGCAATCGGGAATTCTGACACAAGACACAAAGAAATGCCCTGTGGCTGAAATGAGCTGTCGAAGTATCACGAGGATGACACTGGGTGGAATTAGCTGGGAAACCTTCATCTGCTCCCCACGGTCGATTTCTAAGCTATGCAGTTTTCCTGGAGTTTCACCAAAACAAGGGCAGGGGACGGTGAGCCACACCCAGATGGGCTTTTCGCTGATGATGACAATGGGTTGGCAGGGAAGTGCAGGTGGTCAGGGCTGGACCGAAGGCAGGAGGCAGGTAGTGTGCTGGAAAGATGCCTGGACTGGGAATCAGGAGGCTGAGCTCTGCTTCCTCTCTGCCACGTCTCACCCAGTAACTCTGAGCAAAACCCTTTGCCTCTCTGATTTCATGACTTTCTACGTGTGGAACAAAGAACCGGGGAGATGGGAGCTTGGTGGCCTCTCCTGGGCGACCCCTGGAGACAAAGCGGGGCTGGGGTGAGAGGTCCCCCGCAGCCCTGACAGTGATGAATCACCACGCCCCATTCCATTGTCTCTATCTACTGTAATTGATCCTGAGGCCAGGTGTCTGGGGTGATAGTGAGCAGGGGTAGCTTCCAGAGGAGTCTGGCTTGCTGCAGGAGGGGGAATATGGGGGAGGGTGGGCAGCAGCCCCCTCACTGGTGAGAACACCCCATGCCACCCTCCTCTGCAGAGAAGTGACGGATCTGCTCTGCTAGCAGAGCAGAGATCCAAGCCTTTACAAGGGATGTGCAGAGAAGCGGTCCCCACTGGGAAAGCCACAGTGGGAGTGGGCTCCGCATGTCTCCTCTGACAGCGTACTTAGGGGGGGTCAGCTGCTATGTGTCTCCAGGGTTTTTCTCCGGAGTTCACCCTAGAAAGACTTGGGGTTTCGTTCAATGAAAAGTGTAGGTCCCTTACGTGCAGCTCTTTCAGGAGACATCACAGGCTCACAAGGGAACTGGGGCCCAAAGCTGGTTGGTACTGGCCTTCCCGCAGGCTCTGGGTGAAAACGGCACACAGGAACCCCCTGATTGGGAAAACTCACCCTCCAACACCTGCTTCCTCCTTTTAGGTGTTTTCTGCCATCACCTCCCAGCAACCATCCTCTCCCTTCCTGAGCCTGGGTCCTGGGGTGCCCCGTCCTTTGCCCTATCCTATTGTCCCTACAGCACAACACGTGCAGATCCCAAGCAAGACATCTATCTACCTATTTTAGAATTATAGACCATTAGAGACAGAGCAACCTCAAAGATCATTTGCCCCAACCCACAAATGGGGAAATCGAGTCCCAGAAGGCTAACAACAGTAAGAATTCCTTACATTTATATAACATTTGGAAATTACACAGTGAATCAAGAGTTTTTACTAATAGCTAAGACTTATAATATCACTCACAAGTGTCAAGCACTGTTCAAATTACTCTATGATATTAAATCCTTACCTCAGACTTAGAATTACTATTCCCATCATTACCAGAGAAATGAAGAGAGTTGTCCAAAGTCACAGAGTTTGCTGGGCTTCGAACCCAGGCAGTCTGGCCTCAGAGGCCATGCTCTAACCATTGTACCACCCTTCCCACTGCCTGCAGCCCTCCTAAAGGGCAGAGTCATGTCCTGACAACAGAGTGGGAGAAGAGACAGGAGAAGGGGCCACACCAGCCCAACTCCTGGGGGGATCCTGGGCCTGACACAAGTTTCAGTACACAAAGCAGCGAGTATCCCAGGCAGGGATTGACTGAGCTTGTGGGAACCACGTTTGGTATCAGATGGAGTCATCAGGGGCAGGTGGGGCTCACAGGAAAAACTTCCTGGAAGAGATGGTATCAGAGATGATTTTGGAAAACGAAAGTGATCTGGAGAAGACGTAGAATACCCAGCGTGGGGAGGACCTCCAGGTAAATGTTTGCATCAGGAATCAACTAGACTAGACCAGGCGCTTTGGGTAGCCGGAGGGCACCCGGCACCCCAGGATCCTCACAGCCAGCTGAGGAAGTCAGCAAGGAACCCCATTTAGCTGACGATTAACCCGGGGCTCAGGGATGTTAAATGTCTGGCCCAAAGTCACACAGGTGGCGGGTGGTTGACTCATAACTTGGACCCAGGCCTTCTGACTCCAAGCCAGGTGCTCTTCGCTCCCTACTGAACCTCCCATTGAAAAGAAACAAAATGCCACCATGGTCACAGTTTTACACCCGCTTATAACTTACGAAATGTGTGGAACACACACAGGCCCCTTTGAGGTAGTACTCCAGGATCCCGAAGCACGGCCTAGGGGCACGCATGCATTGGTGGGCGGGCCCAGTTTGGGAGTCATACAGACCTGGGTTCAGTCACCAAATCTGTCTCTTATCAGCTTGGTGATTTGGGGCAAGTGGGGTAAAATAGAGACAATAAGGCCTACTTCGCGGGCTGCAGCGAGGGGCAGGTGTTACGAGGCACGTGGCCTGTGCACAGGCAATACGATCCCACACCTCCCCCACCCAGACGCCCACCCCCAATCCAAGTCTGACCTCTTCCAGTGTTTTTCCCAAGAAGGACCCAGAGCCCAGGTGTCCCCTGTTTCTTTTCTTGAGATTGTTTTCCCCTCAACTTGAGAGGGATGAACAAATTTAATCAAATCTCTCGGGCTTACCATGGTGCCACTCAGAGAACTTGCCAGAACTAGCTGTTCCTCTCCTCCTCACCTCCCCAGAAGTGTCCAGATCCTGAAGGCCTCCAGATCTGCTGCGCCTTCCGAACCCCTGGCCCCCAGCGACCCCAGGGCATTGGAGCTCATCTCCCCCGCCAAGCCCAGCGCACCCCCTCTAAGAACCAGAGCTCCTCCTGTGTGCGGTGCATTCCCCACCTTGGGAAGGCCCAGAGAAGCACCATTGAATTTCACAGCATTTTAACGTAGAATTTCCATATCTAAATCCCCTCGTTTTGAGTACTACTCTCAGTATACACTTGATTTGAGAGATTTGCCACAAGGAGAGGGGTCCTGCAGAGGACCCCTGCCCAGGATGGACAGACAGCTAAAACATCAACACCCGTGACTCGCAGGGAGACAGACATAGCCCCTCAGCTTCTGGCTCTTTGCTTCCAGAATTCTAGCCTTTTCAGGTCTCCTTCCCCACCCAGCCCCTCCCAGAAGCCTCAAGAGCCCCCAGTTTATCTGGTTAATGTGTCCCTGTAGAGGTGTTTCCACTCTCCCTGCTGAGGCCCCATTAACTCCAGAATCACCTCCAGCCACCTCCTAAGTACCCTGCAAATGTGGTCCAACCCTGGAGGAAGGGGCAGGTAAGTGGGATGGGCATCCACGAGAGACTGAGTCAGGAAAGAACCACGGGCGCCCTGAGGGTGGAGCAGCTTTGCCCTGGCGGCTCAACATGTGGATCCCAGCAAGTGTGGCCACCACCTCCCTGTGACTTTGGGAAAAGCCACTTCTCTCTTGTCCCTCAGTTTTCTCGTCTGCGAAACAGTGATGTTAATCCTTGCTGTGCCTAATTCCTAGGATTACACCAAAGACTCCAGAACGCCAGCGAAAGCCCTTTTGTAAACCGTGAAGTTCTATGCGGAAGTGAAGGACCATCATTATGTAGTGAGCTGTCAAGGTCATTCCCCACCAAGGAAGCATCAAGGCCCTGCTAGAATACCTCCAGTGACAGACCTCACTTCCTCCCAGGGCTTTCTGCCCAAGCTTTCTGCCAGCAGCACTGACCTTCAGAGATTTCTAGTGAGTCTGTGGCTAGATGGTAAATTACCTTAGGAGAAGAAGTAGGTCCTCCATGAACTTGGCCACCCCTGTATGTTTTTATTTCCTATTCTTCTTATTTTCCTAGTAACACTCCTTTTGGGAATGGCTCATCTTGCCCCAGATAAATTAAAATGGAAGAAGTTTATCCTCATAGGCAGTGACTGTTGTAGCATGAAGTTTAGGCAGTGGGTGAGGGGGTGTGTGGAGACCATTATGGGTCCATAATGAGACCCATGGGACCCCTCCCCCAAAACCAGAGCCTGTTCAGAGGGGGAGCAGCGGGGGAAGAGCCTGAAAGAGCTGGAGAGGCAGCCCCTTCCCCGGCCATCCCTCAAACCGTGCAGGGGAAGTCCTGGGCTTTGTGGGTGGTGACGGTCCCCCTGGGCACCCACCAAGACTGGGACGAGTGATGGGTCCCCACAGGGAGCAGGGGCTTGGATGATAGGCTGTCTCCGAGACCTCGGGCAGTGTGCATGTCGGGGCGGGGAAGGGGCCGTCAGTCTGCTGTCCCCTCCTCCCACCCACCACTGGCACCCTGAACCAGCTCCAGACCATGCCCTGTGGCTGAGCCTGCTCTGGAATCCACCGGCTATCGTAGCCTTCAGCCCAACCCCCAGACCATGCCTAGGAATCGTCTCAGCTGCCCTGGACTTCACACCTTTCTGCTCCACGCACAGAGCTGATACCATCATGCCACAGTGAGGCAGGGTCAGACGTGACCCTGTCACTCATGACGTCTCATCCCAACCCCAGGGAGGCAGGCCATGGCTGTAGTAGTTCCAACCAGACTAGAAGAGAGAGGAGGCTCCCGCAGGGCCACCCTGACCCCCTGGTCTCTCCCCCTCCGCAAGGGACAGTGGAGGCTCCAACAGTGCAGGAAGTCTCTGTGCAGTGCCCAGCAGCTGAGAGTGGGAAGGGGGCTGGGGAGCCTGCCTGAGACATCAGGTGACACCGACCCCAGCCCAGTGAGGTTTGGTTTCTGTGAGGGCAGAGCCCGGGGCCCCTTGCTCTGCCCAGGCTTCCTACTGCTGGGTGCTGGACCGTGGCTCCCGAGGGCAGCAGTGAGGGGTAATGAAGGAACACCTGCTGGGGCTGGAAGAATCTGGAGCTCACCAGAGGTGGTCAGTCCCTCCCCCACAATCCAGGCAAAGGAGGGAACCAACATTGTGCTTCAATGTCGGAATCACCGAGAACACCACTGATGTTAGAACGCTACTATTGCTGCTGCTACAATTCCTAGAGGCCGCTCTACCCCAGGAGCTCCGTGTGCGTTATCTCACTTATTTCTGCCATTTCTCCACTTTACAGAGGAGAAAACTGAGGCTCAGAGCAGCTAAGGTCACAGCACTAGAAATACTGGAGCATCCAGGCCATTATTTTCCCCACGCTCTGTGTGCCTTCTCAGATTTGGTCCTTCTTTCCCCTTCAAAGCAGCCCTTTGTGAGAGAGGGAGGAAGGAGATAGGAGCTGACAGATAAGGGGAGAGGGCACCCAGGGGGGCGGAAGGGAGTGCCCAGCCCAGCCCACAGGGTGCATGACAGACAAATGGCTTCCCTGTGCCCCCTGGCCCTCCCCAGCTCGCTGGGCAATAGCCTCACTCATCTTCCTCCCTCTGAGAGGGCTGGGGCTCAGGGTCCTGCCTGGCAGGGTCCCCAACAGGGAGATAGTCCCTCTCCCCCCAGGAATGTGCGTGAAATCCCAGTAACTCTCTCCAGCTGGACCCAACTTTGCAGAGGGCTCTGGGAGCAAACCCTGTGGCGAGGGGTGGGCTTCTGGGAAAGTTAGCCTCCCTCATGTTCCTTTTTCCCCCTAATGACAACTCAAGGTGTGAAGGGCTGGGTGGGAGGGGCTGGGACCCTGGTGACACTGGGGAGAGCATTCCAGATGGCGGGAATGCTGTGTGCAGAGTGGGAAGTGACTGCCCTCAGCCCTCCCCAAGGAGTGTCACAGTCTCTCTCTCTGTGTCACACACATGCACATGTACACATATACACCCACATACATACGTATACACCCATACACATATACATACAGACACCCATATACACACAGACTCACACACACATACACTCACACACACTTGGATGTCCTAAGGCCTGCACAGGCCTAGACAAGTTGGCTTTGCAGATCGTGACCAGCAAGGGACTAGGGAAAGCTGAGGGCGGGGATGAGAGCGGGTCACAGGCAAGATTAGAGGAGGGGTCCCAGCCCGAGCTGCCTGGGAGTTGCCCAAGGAGCAGACACGTCCCCTGCCCTCCTTGAACCAATGCTTATTAGGCACTGAGTGGCACAGGCACTGTGCTGAGGGCTCTGACACGCACTAGCTCATTTACAGCTGACAACAGCCCTGTTGTGGTTCCCATTCTACGGGTGAGGCTCAGAGAATTGGAGTGACTTGCCCAAGATTCTATAGCTAAGTAAGTGGCACACTCAGGAAGGAGCTGGCCTGTCTTCCCCCGCAGATGAACAGGTCTCTCCTCATCAAGGCCGCTCAGAGCTCTGCACTGAGGACCCGGACACCTGGGTTCCTACCTCACTTCCATCATCAGTGAGATGTATGACCTTGAGCATTTTATTAACTTTCTCTGAGCTTTCAGTTAGACATCTGTCAACAGAGGCAATGGGGTGGGGGCATCAAATGAGGTAATTTAAGTAAAAGCACATGGAATACAGGTATGGTATCATATATATGATAGTAAGCTAAGGTGGCCACAGGTGTAATTTGGCCCAGCATGCTAGCTCAGGGAAGAAGCCAGGACTCCAGAGAGGGGAGAAGTGGCAACATCATCACCACCAACCTCGTCATCACCATCAACATCATCACCACCATCAACATCGTCACCACCAACATCATCACCACCATCAACATCATCACCATCAACATCATCACCACCATCAACTTCATCATCACCACCAACCTCGTCATCACCATCAACATCATCACCACCATCAACATCATCACCACCAACATCATCACCACCATCAACATCATCACCACCAACATCATCACCACCAACATCATCACCACCATCAACATCATCACCACCAACATCATCACCATCAACATCATCACCACCATCAGCATCATCATCACCATCAACATCATCACCACCATCAACATCATCACCACCATCAACATCATCACCACCAACATCATCACCATCAACATCATCACCACCATCAACATCATCACCACCAACATCATCACCACCATCAACATCATCACCACCAACATCATCACCACCAACCTCGTCATCACCATCAACATCATCACCACCATCAACATCATCACCACCATCAACATCATCACCACCAACATCATCACCACCATCAACATCATCACCACCAACATCATCACCACCAACCTCGTCATCACCATCAACATCATCACCACCATCAACATCATCATCACCAACATCATCACCACCATCAACATCATCACCACCAACATCATCACCACCATCAACATCATCACCACCAACATCATCACCACCAACCTCGTCATCAACATCATCACCACCATCAACATCATCATCACCAACATCATCACCACCATCAACATCATCATCACCAACATCATCACCACCATCAACATCATCACCACCATCAACCTCGTCATCACCATCAACATCATCACCACCATCAACATCACCACCACCAACATCATCATCACCAACATCATCACCACCAACATCATCATCACCAACATCATCACCACTGTCAATATGCATTTATGGAGTAGCTAACAACAAAAATAGCAGCCATTTACTACATATTGACTATGGGCCAGGCACAGTGCTGAACACTTTCCATAATTCATGTGTGCTCCAGACAGATGACATGGAAGTCAGAGGTGAGGGAGAAACGAGGGCAGGGCTGCAGAGCCCAGAGCCCCCGGTCTCCATCCAGAGGGGCCAAAGAGGGTGATTGCAAACTGACCTCCACCTGAGTGCAGAACCAGAGAAAATTCTGTGGTCAAAGGCTTTCTGCACTAATACTAACCCACCAGGGCAGACGCAAAGCCGAAGGGCAACCCAGCCCAGGGCAGGGGGAATGACCAGGAGCCCACCTCAGGGAAGAGGGAGGCAGGGTCTCCCAGCAGCTCCTACGGTCAGCCTCTTCGGCCTGTAGCCCAAGGCAAGGAGAAGGCAGAGGCCTGGCTGAGTCTGAGTCGTGCTGGCCAGGTAGTCGTGCTGGTTGCATCGAGCTGAGGAAAGGGCTCTGTGACTCACTCAGTTCCAGGCCTCTGAGTGGGCTCCCTCACCACCTGGGTCACAAAAAAGCACATGAAAGGGTGCTTTTCTATATGGACTGAGCAGGGGAGGAGAGGGATGTATTCCCTCCTGGGCAAGGAGAGAGGATATTCCCACAATCCCCCAGTGTGATGGTGCAGCAACCGCCCCACTTGGAGTCATGGGAAGAAAGCATTGAAATGAGAGAGAGACAGGAGCTGGAGCAAGCTGAACACAAGGACTCGAGTCCTGGCTGCCCACCTCTGGCCAGCAGGAAGGAGCCACTCCCACACCCCTGGGCTGGAGAAACGGCCAGAGGGACTCTGACCCGGTGGGTGGGCGGGCCCTTGGCAGTGAAATCAGCCCCACCCACAGCCAATCCTACCTACCAGCATCCGCGCCGAGTCCAGACACCCAGCTTCCTCTGAGCTACTGGTCCCCCGGAAACACCTCTTCGGCCTGTGCCACAGAAGGCGAGCAGACAGCAGACCGACCCAGGACAGTTTCGTGGGAAGGAGGGCCAAGTGCTCCCCAAGGAGCCCTGGAAGGTCAGCCCACAGGAGAGCCTGGGTCAGTCCAGCTCCTGAGAAAGCGGCATCTCTGTCCCCAGGCAGGGGCAGCAGAAGAGAGGGGTTACATTACCTATGGATAAAACCTAACCTCTGAGCCAGGTCCACTCCCTACATACCTCTCCCCAGATTCATGCCTTGTCTATCCTCTTTTGAACCCAATTTCCAAGACATAGCCAATGCTTGGAATTTCCCTTATACACCCCACATCTCACACACGTGTCCCTGCAACACTCCTTATCCTGCCTACAATGTTCTCCATTTATTCTCCTGGAGAACTCCTATTATGCTTTCAAAACCCTGTTCAGAAGGCCCCTCATCTGTGAAGCCAAGAACTCCCAAAACTAATCACTCTCTTCCCTACACCTGTCCTGGACCTTGGACAGACTTCTCTTGGGGCATGAATCATAAAATAGAGTCTCTGTATACATGTCAGATTTCCCCGTTAGCCGGGGGTAGAAACCCCAGCAGCTGGCACAGTGCGTGGCAAATGGAAGGTGTTGGGATGTGTTTATGGAACTGAGCGGGGGACAACAGGTAGGCAAGCGAGCAGGCTGTGAAGCAGGATGTCTGGGTCCACTGTCCATCACTGAGCAAAGGCTGGGACTCAGGACCCACGAGGTATGGCTGAGAAGCGGGGTGGTAGGGAGAAGCAGACTGAGACTGTTGGACCCTTGTGTGGGACCTAAAGCTCCTCCCACCCCCACCATGGGGCCTCAGGGCAGCGGGCTGGTCTGGTTCCAGGAAGAGCCAAGAAGCTCCTGACTGTCACTGGCCTGCAGCCCCCTTGCCAAAACCCAGGTCTGTGTTTACTTCCCAACTGGGGATTTCAGTTTCTCAGTCTGAGGGACCCAAAAACCAGGCACGCTGTCCCCAAGTGACAGGTGAGAGCACTGAGGTATAGGGGATATCACTGGTGTGACCCCAGAGACAGGTAAGAAGGAGTTGGTTGGGGGCCATCCTTGAAGCCTGAGCCAGGACAGATGCCGACTCTGCATCCGGGACGCAAAGCAACCAGCCCCTGCTCACAGAATAGGGAAAAGAGGGACTTCAGAAGTCGACCTGGATCCGATTCCAGCTGTGAAGTTCCTGGCTGTGGGACTCCAGACAAGTAACTTAACCTCTCTGAGCCTTTTTAGTAGAACAAAGCCAATGTGACCAACCTCAGCCCAGCACCCATCCTAGCTCACAGGAGATGCTCCCAGGAGGCCCCTTGCCCCCATCTCCCTCACACCCTGATTCCCAGCTCTCCCAGGCCCTATGCTCCAGCCCTGGCCAGCCCGGCTACCTGCAGGTGACTGGTCCTGCCCTAAAGCCTGTGGAGCTGGGGCTAGGGGAACGGATTTTTCCCGGTGTAACCAGAGAGTGTCTGGGGGCTCAGTTCCGGGGCTCCAGCTGGGGTCAGTGCCAGGCCCCCACCTCACAGCTGTCAGGGGGAGGAGGCCTGGAGACAAAGCAACTGGGAGTGAGGGGATAGGTAGGGCTGTGTCTTGTAAGGGAGAGGGGGTGGCAGCTCCATGCACGTGAGGGACCAAGGACTGCTAAGAAGACCCCATGGCCTGATTGGGGAATGTTACGCAGATGCAGGTTCAAGGGCTGCTCAGCCACTGACAAGCTGGGTGACCCTGGGCGAAGTGCTTAACCTCTCTGAACCTCATTTGGCTCACTGAGAATAGCATTATCTAATTTTGCAGGCTTGATGTGAGGATCTAACCCCAAATCAGCCAAGGTGCTGGGCAGTGCCTGATGTGTTGGAGACTTCAGAATGATTCTCCTCTTTGCCTTCCCCTTTTCTCTTCCCCATCTCTCATTTTCCCTCCACCAGTATTTCTTCCACCAGGGTGGGGCCCTCCGTGTGGAGCAGGCAGGGCCCAGGGCCTCCAAGGGAATTTGCACTTATATTTTGAGAGGGACATGGAGAGAGGGCGATTTGAGGGAACAAAATCAGAGTTATCCACTCTGGCCCTGGCACCTTTGAGGCCCTGCCCACAGTATCCCACCCTTTTTGGCCCTTGATTTCTCTAATGGCCACATTAGTGCCTTTACAAACTCATTTGCGTATATTATTGTTTGCATTGTAAGCATGCTATAAGGCCCCTTAGAAGGATGGCGGCCTCCCTGTCTTGCTGAAGTGGCCCCAGAGTCACTGAAGGGGTGATGGGTGAGAGAGCGTGGGAGAGGGCACCCGGGAGCAGGGAGCTGAGGGAAAGGGCTGACGTGAAGCTGTCTTTCCCTCCCGCCTGGATCCCACACAGGGCTGGCCTACCCAGCTGAGCTGGCTATGGCAGGAGAAAAACGTGAACTTCAGGAGCCAGGCAGGGTATGTGCACTTATGCATCTCTGCTGCTCAGGGTCAGAATAGTGTCTTGGAATACAGTAGATCCTCAATAAATGCTTGCTAAACCAAAGGAGAGGCAGAGTCAGAGGCTGCAGGTTCCAGTCACGGTCAGGAGTCCGGCCAGAGGGGCTGCAGATTCACTGGGAGCCAATCTGTTACGGAGGACTCTGCCAGACACCCACTCCTTCAGGGCATTGGAATGGAGCAGAGAGACAGAGACAGAGAGAGGCAGGTGCTTGTCAACCCCGCTTTAGGAAATTGGCTCCATGATGTTTATTGCAAACTTCAATTTAGCGTCTCTATTCAGGTGCTCTCCTGTTTAATTACGTATAATACGGTGTGAGGAGGAAGGAGGGAAGGGAATGCATATGATTTTCTCCTCAGTCCCTTCCTCCCCCGGTGTTGGGAAGGTCAGAGGTGAGAAATGGAGCTCAGCAGAGGGAGGGAAGGGAAAGGCCTGGAGCCATCCACGGCTTCCCATTCCAAGCCTGGGCTGGCAGGGCTGGCCAGAAAGCAGCACGTGCCCCTGGCCACAGGTTCAGTTCCAACAGCTCTGGTGTCCTTGTCTTCAGGGACCTCCCCCAGTGGCCGCCCCTCAGGCTGAGAAATCATTCGACAAAACTTCACAACTTCCCAGGCCTTTTTCTTTCCAAGGCCCAGAGAGACAGGGTGATTTGCCCAGGTCATCAGAGAGCAACTGAGAGGGATTGCCACCTACCCCAGCCCCACTTCCCACCCATGGAGCCAGGGCTCCCGGGGCAACGCCCAGGTGGGTCCAGACAGCGGGGGCGGGAGGCTTAGTCCGCTCCCCTTAGACTCCAGCCCTGTGTGTTTTTCAGCTTCTCAGGCACTGGACAGACTAGGTTTCCCCCAAGGATCCCCATTCATCCTCAAGCTCCCATCTTCCCCTCCCCAGATCCTCACACTTTCTCCAGAGCTGGGAGGGCAAAGCACCAATTAGTTCATTTGCCTGTTTAATTGGGTAGGAAGGGGAAGGAAATTAAACTCCTCAACAGAGATCTTCCCTGCAGGGCCAGAGATGGAATGAGGGTGTGGGGACCCCCACCCCTGAGCACCCCTGAGCCTGGCCTGTGTTCCCCAGCCCCCATTCCCACCTCCATGCCCCAGATCCCAAGATCAGAGCAGAGGCTGGGATTACAGGGCCCTGGGGAGCCAGCATATGAGGTCTGTCCTGCCCTAACTGGGACAGCCCCCCCAGAACTGGAGCATGAAGGGGGAGGGGAGCTGCAGGTGAAGGGGTTAGGGCAGGACACCGCCTCAGCCTCTGATTCTTACTTTTTGCCCACCTCTCTGACTCCAAAAGTTTTCTTTCTCTCCCTCTCTTCTCTCTATGTCTCCCTCTGTCCTACTCTCTCATTCTCTGCCTTGGTCTCTTGGTTCCAGAAAAACCCCTCCCCCAGGGGGGACCAGGAAGTATGGCCAGGTTCCTGGGGTGCACGGTGGCCGTGGTCCTCATCCTCAGTGTGGCTCTTACTGTCTTCTTTCTGTATCACTGGCAGCAGACGAGCAGGCTGGAGGTGGACGGGGGCGGGTGAGTGCAAACCAGCCCATCCTCTGTACCCCCAAACCTCCCCCACCCCACCCGCTGCCCACCCCCATGGGCTCCTGCTGAAGCACCCGGACTTGTAAGGGGCTCAGGGCTACCCCACACCCCAAGGCTCTGTCTCCTCCTCCTGCCACCAGAGAGGCGAGAGGGGGACCCTAACCCTCCTGCAGTAGAGCTGAAGCCTTCAGATAGCTCACTGCGCACAGGCACCTCCCAACGTTTACGCTGGCTTACGAAGATGCATTTTATCCTCTCAGCAACTCTGAGAAGTACGTGTGCGATTATAATCCACGGTTTATGGTGAGGAAACTGAGGCATAGAGGTGAAATGCCTCACACAAGCTCACCTTCTCCCAGCTGGACCAGGGTGAGATGAGTGGCACACTCACCTCTGACACCAAGTTCACTGAGGCACCAGAAACCTCCATCATTGTGAGGAATAATACTCTAATGCAGTATTTTTTAAAAATCCAAATGAATGCCCAAAATACACAATGAACAAAATATCAACACTTTAAATAAAGACAGGATCAGTAATACTGATTTTTCTTTTTGCCTCAGGCTCTGATATGGCTTGGCATGGCCCTATTACTTACCTCGTCTTTACTTAAAATGTTGATATTTTGTTCATCATCGATTTTTGCATTCATTTTGGTTTTTTAAATATTGCATTAAAACATTCTTTATCGCAATGACTGAGACTTACAGCGCCCCCATAGGCTTTCGCACCTGAAGCCTCAGTCCCCCCGCCTTGGTCCCGGCCCCCGCTGAGGGCCCATGTGGATTTCCCACTGTCCTTCAACCTAGGACACCTGACTTACTTGGCTCTGGGCCCAGGCTGGAGGGAGGGACAGGCTGGGAAGATGGGAGAGGCTTTATCAGCCTCCATCCCACTACGCTGAGTGAACATCTCCCAATCTCTGGCCACTCAGGAGGCCACCTGGGCCTCCTGAGCCCGGGGCCATCCTTGCAGGGGGGCCTCCGGGACCAGTAACTGTCAGGTGGCCTGACTGGGGCAGAGACCCCCATGTGAGCCTCATTCTGTTCCCCCAGGACTACCCTGCCCTTCGCCCAGAAGCTGGAGCCTTCTCCCAACAGGCAGAGCCACCTTGCACCTGAGGACATCCAGGTGGGCCTGGGTCACTCGAGTGTGGGAGGGGGTTGAAAAAATGGGAGAGGGGCTCAGGGCAGGGGCCCAACCTGAAGGCAGAGCCCTCCCAACTCCATGAACTCCTGGACAGTCCCAAGTGCACCACTAGCCCTGGCCAGTTCCAACAAGGCCAGCTCCAGGCTAGAGACCGTGGTCGGGGCTTTCCCCTCCTCTACCCTGAGAAATGACACACTAGGACCCTTCCTACCCAGGCCACCCCCCACCCCCCCACGAGGGGAACCTCTTTCTCTACCTCTCAGATCATTCATTTAAAAATAACCATTGATGCGTGGCCCCGGGCTGGTCAGAAAGAGCCTGCAAAGCCAACGGCTCAGGCTGCCCTGTGCCTCCCAGATGTCGCCAAAGTGGTGAATGCAGGATGGGGGCACATGGGAACCTAGGAGGGGAATCCACGTCCCTCCAGGAGGGCCGCCTGGAGCAGGCCCGTGCAAGAGTCCGTGCAGCCGCTTAGCCCCTTCTCTTCCAGATCCTTTGCCTGGAGCCTGGGAAGCAGCATCCACAACAGGAAGAGGAAGAACTGCAGAAGCTGCCCGCCCAGGCCCCCTACTATGATCTGGGGGCCTCCCCTCCCTACTGCCCCTTGGTAAGGACCTCTGAACCTTGAGGATGCTGTCCCCAACCCAGCTCCACCCGGCCTGGCCACAAGCCCAGCTGCCTGAGAGAGCAGGGGGTCAGAGGAGGCTAAGGAGACTGGACAGGGAGGGCACAGGACAGCCCCCCGCAAGGGGGGGAGGCCCCTCCTTGTTGCACCACCACAGGCACCGTGACGACCAGGGCAGGAGGGTGGGGTTTCCAGCGAGGGCAGAGCCCCAACCTGATGCGCAGCTCTCCCTCCCCCAGCCCCGCCCCCTGGCTCGGTACCCTGCACCCCAGTCCCTGGACCTGCCAACGACCACCAGAAAGCCAGCCCCAGCCCCTGCTCATGGTCCCACTCCCAGCCGCTCGGAGGGCCGGCGTCCACTTGAACGGCTGCCACTTCTGCCCAGAGCCCACTCCTTTCAGTGGACTTGGGGCCAGGGCAGTACCCATACAGTGCCAGCCCAGAGACCCAGGCCAGACCGCCTGGGCCCAAAGATAACACGCTCTCTCCTGGCACTAGGGGGAGAGCCAGGTCATGGTCTCCACAGCTTAGCCATCCTCCCTCTCGGTTGGAGGTGCCAAAGTGAGCCCGTCTTGAGCTGCCAAATCCTGCCCCCAGGGAGGTAGCATTCCTATCCCAGGGTGCCAAGCCCAGAGGACCAACCCAGCACCCCCTTATGATTCTACGCAGGTGGTAAGAAGACTACCAGCCATTTGTAATTCCTCAATCAACCTCGAGGCTGGGAAGTGAGTTAGAACTCACAGTGGACACAAAGTCCATTCCTCAGACAGCGGCTGGACCCCTTCCCCTGTGAGGGTGCCCACACCCCCGTGTCCCCAGCTGTACTGCCTGGCCCTGCCGGTTCCAGCAAAGGGAGTCTAGTGACAGTTCTGAGCACGGACTGCGTGCCAGACACTCTGCTGAGACTTTTCAAACACGACTCTGTTTAGCCCTCACAGCAATCAGTGTGATAAATCCTATTATTGCCTCCATTTTATAGATGAGGAAACTGAGGCTCAGTGAAGTGAAGAGGTTTGCCCAAAGCCATCCAGCAAGTAATTGTGGAAAGCATCATTCAGACCCCTGGTCCTCTGGCTCCCAAGTCCAGGCCCTACCACACAGCAGCCACGGTGATGGCCAGACCTGTGGGGAGTTTACCTGGAGCGGCTTGAAGAGCCTCAGAGTGGGCGCCAGCTCGTACAGAGCCCTCCAAGGCCCCAGGCTTCCTGCGCACAGCAGAACGCCCAGCTCTGCTGCCTGGCTGCCCCTCAGCACTAGGGGCCTTGAGAGCCGCAAGGCAGCCCTGAGAGCTTGCGTTTAGAGTCCTGAGTGGGAGATCGGGTGTCACTTTGGGCCACACAACCAGCACCTGGCAGGGTGGAATCTCCCACCTGGAGAGCCTCATCTTACCCACCCCTGCCTCAGGACAGTAAGAAAGCACTTTATCCCGAGGCCTGAAAGTGGGTAAGGTAGGAGGGAGTGCGGAGACCCCAATGTTTCCAGAAAAGAGAAAGTTATTCCCCCTCAGGATTCTCCAAATCAGCCTTCCCCTTCCTCAGCGCAGCCCCGAGTTAGGAGTCAGTAACCTTGTCAGAGCCCTGGGTGAAAGGAGAAAGCGGGCGAGAGGAGAAAAAAAACAGGAAAGGGCAGGCAGGGGGCCTGAGGCCTGGGGGAGAGGGAAGATGATGGAAGGGAGTGATTTGGAAAGTCATGGAAGACTCCAGCGGGATCTCCTGAGGAGTGGGCCCAGGCTCGGCATAAAAATCGCCGTGATGTAATGGGACAGCTGCAGCTGGCCTTAATCCCCACTAACGACTTCTCGGCCCTGCTCTCTGACTGCTGCCCCCTCCGCCTGGCATGCACAGCCCTCCCTGGGGGCACGGCGGGAACCAGGCCAAGCCTGGCGGCTCCAGCTCCAGGACAGCCCCCGCCCACCACCATGACCCCTCCTCCCCCTCTTCTCTTTCATACAAGCCCCAGAGCCCAGCACATGGCTCTGACCCTGTCCCCTCCCTGATAGCCTTGCCTCCCCAGGTTCTGCCATATTGGATTGACAGAAACCCCAAATGAGTTGAAGCATTTGAGACACAAGATGACTACTTGGGACGAAGAGCAGAGTGGGCTAGTGTCCACCCACCTCGCCACGGGCAGGAGGGGCTAGGTGATGGGCACACTCTGTGTCCTGAACCCAGAGGCCACGGGATTAGGGCATCAAGGTGGATGGACGCTTGTGAGAATGGCCTGTGGGGTGGTGTACGGAGGTCAACTCCGGCATCCTGGGGAGGCGCCGATGTTGTTGCCAAGAGAAGTGTAATTCCTTTTGGCTTACAGAGCAATTACCGGGCCAGGAGAGGATTTATCCCCAGCACTCGGGTCTGTTGGCAGTGCAGCTTGTATACAAGTCACATTATTGATGATGTCATCAATTCTCCTTCCCAACAAGTAGTGAGAGGGAGCCAGGCAGAGAACACGCACCATTCACCGAGGCAGGGCTCCGGAGGGGAGGCTGCAGGGGTCTGGGGGGGCCAGCAACCAGAGGCTCGTCCCAGCCCAGTGGCCCCAGCCTGGGTGGCCCAGGCCCCATGCTTCCCACACACACCAGGGCACTAAGCAAGGCGCGACCCTCCCCTCAATTTCTGTCGAGGTTTCTGGGCTAAGAGTCCGCTCAGGTGGCAGGTACCATTTGAAGAGCTGGCTGGCTCAGGACTAGATCTCAGGGAGGACTTCCAGAGTCTCCAAAGTAGATGTCTCGAAGTGGTGGGAGGAAGAAGCACTGCCTCACCTTTAAGGAGAGGGGCTTTCATCTCCTCAGTCTTGTGAGGATGGACAACCCAGGCTAGAAGCAGAAGACTGGATGCAGCAGCATTTGGAGGGATGGAGTTCTGAAGCTTTTGTGTTGGTTCAGGTCCCCCAAGAAGGAGACGCCAAGATGGAATCAGACACACAGAGTCGTTGAGGGGGACACCGGCGAAGGATCGAGGAGGGAGGAGAAGTAGACAGGGAGAGGGGGAAGGAAGGAAGGTTGAGTAGGAAGAGTCTCGAACGGCCACACGCTCTACAGAAGCTCTGGGCAGGCCACAGAGAGCCCTCGAGCCACAGCTGCCGTTAGGGGAGCCCCGCACGCCGCAGGGATAAGTTGCACGAGGTCCCCATCACATTCGGCCATTGGTGGGAGCAGCCTGGGGAAGTGTGGGTACAGCAGAAACGCTGAGGTGGATCCAGAGGGGTGGCAGCTCGCTGCTCACAGCAGAAGTCTAAGTCGTGTGCGTCCACAGCTGCCACGGGTCACCCTGGCACCCCAGGGATCTCCACCTCCATGATTCCGGGGCCTCTCTTCCTGAGGGTGTAGCCCCTATTGCTCCAGTAGATCTCAGGGCCACAACTGTGCACATCCTCTCCTTCCCGAAACCGTTCTAAATTCCCCTCGCTCAGCTGCCACCTGCCTTCATTCCTGAGGCGTCTGAGTCCTTGATGATGACACCCTTCGCAGGCCAGGGCTGTTGCATGTGTCCGTTCACAGCTAAAGAAGAAAAGGCCCGAGTCATCACCCATGCCTGTCACATAGCCCTCCCCGCCTCATGTGTGACAGCAGGCTGACCTCCTCCTGCCCGTCAGGGCCAGTTACACCTGCCAAGATGTGACTCCTCGCCTGCTGGCCTGGAACACGAGGAGTCCAAGTGTGCCCAGCAGAGCCCAGAGGGGCAGGGATGGGAAGCACACCATCCCCACACTGGGTCATTGGGAGTGATGGTGAGTGGGGTCACACCCGTCTTCATCCCTTGTATTCTTCCTGTTCGGGCCACAGCGCCATGTAGAGGCCTCCCAGAGTATTGCCACCGAGCTGGCATTTCAGCAGGCATTGGGAGCTACAGTGGGGCTGCCGCGTGATGGAGCCTATGGCGGTCGACAGTGATCCTCTAGCATCCTGTACGGCCAGACTGAGGAATTAAATGGAGATAAGACAGGGACCCCCATCCCTGCATCCTTTAGGGCTCTACGACGACACCGATCTCTCCCCGACCTCGGGTACTGTATCACTTTTGATTTACTCTCTTGGCAGGTGGGGGCAGTCGCAGAGGTCTCCACTTGGCCCTTGGCCCGCAGACCATGGGCTTATTGTGGTGTCAGCATGTCAATTCCACTTCTGCACTGGGGAATGCCGTATCCCCAGCAGTGAATTTGCCCTGTTCTCTGCGGTCCTTGCCAGGCTGTTGAATCCCATATCCTGAGAAAGTGCCCTGCAGGTCAATGCAGTCTTGCTTATCCCCCCAAATCCCACCCAGGAATGCTCGCCTGGCTTCTGCTGGAACGTGCTAGAAGTGTGTGCCACTCCTTGCTCCTTGGGTGTAATCTCTCCTCCCTCATCAGGTCCCGCTGTCCCCAGCTTAGTTATTAGCCTGGCAGCCAGGAACACAGGTAGAGGCAGCTCTCAAGGGGGGCACCTCTAGCCCTGCAGGGCAAGCCTGGAATGGTGTTAGCCCTCATAGGGGAAGGCTGGGCACCTCCATGTGCTCTGAGGGACACATCCTCCGGCAGGGTGCGGGGCTTCTATCCATTTGTCCACAACACAGTTTCAGAGTTGCAGATTTTTCCAGCCGAGCTCGCACTTAGCATAACAAAGCTGGCGTGCCTGCGCATCTCTGGAGCCCTGTGATTCCCCGCTCTCAAATCCTACATCTGCTCCCGCTGTGTCCACTGCTCCACAGCAGGAGGAGACGGGGCCTCTGTGTAAGCTACCTGAGAGGGTCTCTAGCTCTCACATTGAGTCTTTAACAGTCAATGGCCCTCAGTTTCTCATGAACCCTCTGTAAGTGCCAACATCACTAAATAATAACCAGCCCACTCTGCTGCCCCTCCAGCATCACTTCCCGGGCATCTCAAAGCCTGATTCACTGTGCCTGAGAGAGCGTTCCCCTCCACCATGATGTCCTCCCAGGCCCCCGCTGGTGGAAGCTTCACCACTGGGCTGTCACACTGTACCAGAGACTCTCCGGGCCCTACTTTCCACTCAAGGTGGGGCCTCCTTGCTGCGAGGCAGTGAGTGAGCCAGGCCCAAATCTCCACTTTCCCTTTTGCATCTATTTTCTCGGACCACTCCTAGTACCACTTTTGATCATCCGAGGCCTCCAAGAAGAGACAGCAAGACAAGATTTGATGTACAAGAGCTTCATTGGGGGAAACACCTGTGACAGATAAAGGGGAGGGGACAGGAGAAGGCGGGGCAGGCTGCTGACCTCCATACAGGTCTGGCCCTGAGAAAGGAGAGGGGAAGGAAGGAGGGGCCTCAGACTTCAGCTCAGCTCTGGGAAGCTTGCCCAGGGCCAAAAGGGAGTCCTCAGGCCAGCCTCAGAGGAGTCCTGCCTCTCAGGAATGGGTCTCCACTAGGACAGCCATGCTCAGTCACTGGAGGGAGGAGCCAGGGGACATGAGGCCTCTGCAAATGCCATGATGGATCCAGCCAGGCGGCAGCTGGGTTGTTGTTCAGCCACGCTCCCCACGGCAGATCTGAGCGTTGCGTTTCCATGGCTGCTCCAATGACAAAGCGGGGAGTATGGGAACTCCAGGGCAGGAATGACCTTGGGATGGAATTGATGGTTGAGTCTGCCAGGGGCCAACTCAGGGTGAGGCTTCTACCAGTTCCCCAAACTTATACCAAGAGGTGTGTACCTTCTGGGATGAGATGGGGAGCAGGGCCTGAGAAAGGCTGGTGCCTGGGGCCAGAGACACGCCTGGCCTACAGGGTGCTGACTCCCTGACCTGTCGCCGAAGTTTCCCCCAGTCCAAGCAGGAGTCTCAGGGCACTCCTCCCTTGCCTCTTTGAGATGGATTCTTTTAAGACAGAAGGCAAAGTGCCAGGGCTTCCAGGAAGCCCCTCCTGCCCTGGAGAACTCCCCTCCACCCACCTGCATGAGATGGTCCCAAAGCACCTTTGCCATCACCCCATAATCTCCCAGGCCTCTGTGGGGATCAGAGCCAAGTCTGCTCCATACAGATGGCCCTCAGTTGGGAAGGACCCATGGAGAGAAGTTACTGGGCCCACTGCTGGTGGTCTCGCAGCAGACAGCCTCGGTGAGAATCCCCCTGAGGGGTCCCTGCCTGTGTCTGGCAGCCCCAGGACACCCCCGGCCTCACATCCCCCTGAAGCACCTGTCCACAGGCATCCTCACGTTGATGGGAAGGTCAAGAGGTGGGGTCCGTTCATCCTGCCACACCCTGGGTGTGTGGAATGAGGACACCCAAGGTGTGGCATCCGTCCCCAGCCTCCGCAGGATGGTCTTCACACCATCCCAGAGTGCCAGCCACCCTCCCACCTTATGGGAATCCCGACTTGGGGCGTCCACGCTCCGCCTGCCTCCAGGGCCCCGCGGGGACAAAGGGAATCAGGGCTTTCGCCCTCAGCAGCTCCTACTCACATGCCGCCCTGCTTGCCTTGAGCCCACGTGCCCAGCCCTGGGCCATCCTCACCGGCCCTCCAATTCATGGCTTGGGAGACAGACCTCCCATCTGTTCAGCCCCCTTCCCCTTCCTCCTACCTCTGGCCTCTTGTACCTCCAACCTCCTCCCCGGGACCCCTTCCTCCTGGAAAAGAGGTGTTTCCTCCACCCTCACCTCCAGGCAGGCTCTGGAAGCACAGGGGGCTGAGGAAGGAAAGCCATCAGGGTGTGGCTTTCGCTTCTGAGAAATCAGGAGCTAATTGCTCTAATCTTAGCCCAGCCACGTGTTCCTGACTGCAGTCACTGATGGGCACCAGACAGGCGCTGCTGAAATCAGGACACTTGCCCTTCCTGCCATGCAGGCAGCCCCGCCAAGAGGCAGAGAGTGGGCATCAGCCTGGGTCACAGGAACCTGCCTCCCATGACGTGGAGCCCTCCTCCCTGCCCTCCGACCTGGGGAGAGCCCTTTCTCCCTCGGCCCCTGCTCTGCGGACAGGTCCATGCGTCTGCCTGCCTAAACGTCGGCAGTGAGCTGAGGAGAAGCTTGTGAGGAATGGTCCAGGGTTGAGAGCTGGAAGCTCCTCAGAGATCACGGATCATTTTGCCAAAGGGGAAACCGAGGCCCTGTGAGGGAGAGGGGCCAGGCACAGCCATGGCAGGGGCCATCGGTAGAGCTAATGCCCACGCAAGGCCGGGAGGGTCTCTGCCCTTTCAGCTTCATGGCAGCCCCTGCCCTCCGAGCCCTCTTATCTAGTAATTTCCAAATCAAGGTAAGAGTCAAGTAATACAGAGCCGTCGAAGAGCTCAGGGGGGAAGTTGGAGCTCGGGGTTCTGACAACAGTGATTCACGTAATGAATCGTTTTATGGTTTTATTTATTTAGGCTCAGGTGGGTTGAATAATCTGACCAGCCACAGCAAGTGGTCCAGCTACAATTCAAAGCCAGGTCTTCTGACTCCAAGTTTGACTTTATGTCACCGCTGCTCTGCCAGCTACTTCCATGTGACCTTGGAAGGTCACATCACTTCCCCTCTCTTGGCCTCACTCTCTTCCCTCTGCAGAATGAGAGGGGTGGCCCGAATAGTCTCCGGGAAGCAAGTGCAGTGGGCCCAGGAGCGGGGCCCACCCTCTGCCCATCCCCACATCAGTCCAAGGGGACACAGCGTAATGGAGCGTAGACAAATGCTTGGGGTGACTGATTGTTTTTCTGGTTCTCTCTCCTTCTCTCCATACTGTACAATTCTCCCTGGTTCCCTTTTCTCCTCGCGCACCCACCTCACTCCCACACCTCTCCATCTCATCCCGACTCCTGGCCCTGGGGCGCTTCATCTGGTCCTTACTCCCCTCCCCCACCCCCTCCTGCCATCTCTCCCTTCTGCCTCATTCCTAGGGCTCTGGTCCAAAGAACACTGACATCCACTATGCAGAGCTGGACACATCAGCCCTGGAATTCACACCAGGGCCACGGAGCACCATGCTAGGGTCTGAAGAGGTTGTGGAATATGCCACCATCCAGCTGAGCCCACCCTAGCACGTGACCCCTAGCGGCCCACCCTGCCTCTGGACCACAGGGACACTCTGCCCACTACACTTCCCAGCAGAGCAAATGCCCAGCTGCACAGAGGCCTGGAGTGATGCAGGGCTGGGGGCTTCAGCGATGGATAAAGGGGGGTGGGGGGAGCCAGACAGGTGCAGGAGAAGGAATTCTGGACCAGGAGCCCGGAGGTCTGGAATGTAGTCCCCTTCTGCCACCAATGTCCTGTGTTACCTTCATTTCCCCTTTTGGAAGCTCAGCTTCTCCACCTGTGAAACAGAGAGGTTGGAAATAATCTCTAGGGCTCCTTCCTGTCCCGGCGGCCCCCATTTATCCTTCTGCGGGGCCGGTGGGCACACGCTTCTCCCAGAAGTGGCCTCACTCCCTGCAACACTGACGCCCCTTAGCCATCATGGGCACCTGGGTGCCACATTTTATTTTCTTACCATGGCTCAAGGTTGCACCCCCACATCTCCTCCTGACCTTGACCTCTCTTGGCTCAGCTGAACAGTTTGAGGCAAAGTTCCTATCCCCTGAGGGGCTCCCAGCAAAGTGACAACCCAGGGCCCCTGAGCTGAAAAGGGACCAGCTGGGCTCTGCAGGGTGCGGTGAGCAGGCCTGTCTGCAGCATGGATCCTGAGTCACTTAGAGGCCACAGGGTTGAGAACTCAGATATTGACTTGGGGAGATGGTGAGGTCAGAGGGGTTTCAGCAAACACGTGAGCCTTCTTGAGGGATTAAAGTAAGCCGAAGGCCCCTCAAACTGAGAAAGTAGAATCATAGGGCTGGAGACTTGGGTCAAAGGGTCCACACACACACAACCCCCCGCCCCCCCCCCCGCCCCCCCCCCCCCGCCCAGCTACAGAGGAGGAAAGCTGACCTCGGGGCCCTGTACTTGAGATGGTTGGTGGGTGAGCAGGGTGGAAGAGGATAAAGAAAGGGGCAGGAGGAAGAAAGGAAGGATCAGCCAGGAGAGACATGGCGGTGCTGAGTGTGAGAAAAGTCCCACAAGACCTGTGAGGGCTGGCATGGGGGCAGGACCCAGGAGGGACTCACTGGCGGCCCCTGCAGACCGTTCCCCACCGACTAGGAGCCAGTTGGGTCCTGGGACCCAAGAAGGGCCAGGACTCTGCTCCCACCCATGCCACCCATCTCCACCCCGCCGCCTCTCAAGCTCTGGGTTCCCGCAACACGTCATCCCCCAGCCGCCTCTGCAGAGCGATTTCCTTGAGCCTCAAACCCCCGCAGTGGGTATGGAGGAGTGAAGACCCAAAGGGATGCAGGGACCTCCCCCAGGGCCCTGCACAGCCACCCTTGGAGAACTTGCCGCTGGGATCGGCTGTCTCCCTACTCTGACAGGGCCTCCCCCTCGCCAAGGAAAGGGTGCTGCGGGCTGGCGTGAGGAAGGGGCTGGGCGCCAGGCGGGGTTTCTGGCCTCCCCCCTCCCCCACTAACCAAGGGAAGAAGCTCAGCTATTGCAGAGCCTTCTTGTGAGGTCTGGGCCCCGGGGAGGGCTCCCCCCCCACCCCCGCCACCGCCCGCCTGGGAGGAGGGCATGAGGCTTGCAGTAAGGGAGACAGGCAGGGGGAGGCAGAAAAAAGCCATTAATCCCATAAATCCTAATTTGGAAGCCCTCCCGGCCCCTCTGAAGTACAGGGAGTTGGGGTGGGTGTAATCCTGGGCGCGGCTGGCAGAAACCCAGGAAAGGGAGGGGTTCTGCTGCCTTTCCCCTCCCCCACTGCCCACCCCACCTCACCCACATTCCCACCGTCAGCAGAGCTAAGGATGCCATCCTGCGCCCCGGGGAGGCCCTCTGTTTGGGTCCAGGGTCTGAAAGGTGCTGGACCAGGGTGCCCAGGACAGGGGAGAAGCTGTGACGAATTGGCAGCTTCCAGGGAGGCTGGACAGTGTGGAGGGGAGGGAGCGCAGAGCTAGGGCCAGGGTCGGGTGGGCAGGGGCCTCCGAGCTGGTGGCTTGGTGGAGCGGAAGGAGGCTGCCAGCCGGGAATTAGCTGGCCCCCCGCCCCTTGTCCCTTCCCACCACGTGTTCTCACTTCCCCTCCCGGCAGGAGGAAGGAAGATGTCAGACAGGAACAGGTGCACGGGCTGCAGGCAGAACACCACCCCCAGTCTCTCCCCACCCCCTTGCCTGGGCACAGGCCTGAGCCATAAACTCCAGGGAGATCCCCTCTCCCTCACTCCATCCCTTGGGCCATCTGATGCCATCAATGAGGCCTTGGCCAGAAATTTGTTGGAACCTGCAGACCATTAGACGCCGACAACTGGCAAACTAGTCTGAGAGAGAGGTGCCTCCCCTGGAAGGAGAGGGAGGATGGGAGGTGAGGGACCAGTGGGCCCCATGGCACAGGCTCACCCCGTAGCCCAGATTCCCGGGCAGAAGAGGCTGGAATCTGGGACCCCGGGATCCGCCTCTGCCCCCAGGTCACCCTCTCCCACGCCGCCTCCTTCCTGCCCCACGCGGCCCACTCAGCCCTGTCTCCTTTCTCCGCCCCGGGACTGGCCAGTCCCTCTGTCTGCCCACAGCATTTCCTGTCCCCCAGTCCCTCTTCCCCACCGGCCTCTCACTCTCCCTTTCAGCAGCTGCGTCACCCCCTTTCTCGGTTCACATCTGTTTCTCTCTCATGTCTCTTCACGGCCCCCCACGCCCTCCCTTGTCTCTCCCACCCCGGCTGCCTCTGCCCTTTCATCTCCCCCTTCCCTGGGCCCTCCCCACTGAAGTTGTCGGTTCCAGGGGCTATAACTTCAAAAGGAGATCAAAGCTGGGCTCCCCCATCAAAGACCAGACTCTCCAGGAGCGCACCCCCCCCACAAAGACTGTAACTCTTCCTGACAGGCCAAAGTCCTGCATCCCAGCACCCTGGGAAGCACATTCTCAGCCAGAGCCTGGTGCTGGAAAGGCCATTGTGTTTGATGGAAAGCTCCCAGCACTTGGGATTCAAACAACAAGCTGGAAAACTATAACAGCCACCCCCTTACTGGCTGTGTGACCTTGGGCGAGTCACTGAACCTCTCTGACACATAGCTACATTATGTGTTAAACGGGACTGTGATCTACTTTATGGGATTGTTGAGTGGATTAAAGGAGAGAATGCAGGTGAAATATCTAGTACGATGCCTGTCTTGCAGCTGGTGGTCAGTGAGTTGATGCTCTTAATACTACTGCTACTACAATAGTACTCCCAGGGCTGGAAGTGTGTAGAGACCAGGGCAGATGTGCCCAGGGAGTAAGGCCTACTGCTGCCCTGTAGGACAGGAGTCCTAACACCCCCAAGGGGTCACAGGGCACATGGGCTCCACCCGAACCCAGACCTCTGGGTCTCATCCTCACCAGGATGCAGTGGCCACTTGATAAGCCCCCTGCCATCACCCCCACCAGACACTCAGCTCTACCTCCAGACTGGGCTCTCCTGCCCCGGCGGCCGCTTCTCGCCAAGCCTCTGGCCCAAGTCCTCACCCTCACCTTCGGCCCAGCCCCACATCCCTCAAGGGGATGATGGCGTCTAGATGGGGTGGGAGGTGGAGCTGGAAGGCCGAGGCTGCATCTATGAAACTTTTCTTGGCTCCAAACATCAGGGAACTTCAGGAAGACGTGACTTGAGTAAGTCCCTAAACCTCCCGAAGCTTGTTTTCTCATTTGTAAAATAAGGGGTTAGCGGCCTCAAATCCTCCTTTGGCAGCAGGCTGTACATGTATTAATTTTAAAGAATCTAGGAAGTAGAACTCAAGGCCCTCTGAGGCCCCCTCCGGACGGGGATGGGGAGACACGACACAGATCTTCAGTCTGCACTGCTTCCCACAGCCAACAGCCCTGAGCTCTCAGCTCACCGGAGCCTCCACTGGTCCTGCTTTTCCAGGGAGTGACTGAGGCTCCGGAGGTGACGGGACCTGCCCCCAGGCCATACGGCCAGCCCTGGCCTCTCTCAGGCCCCCATCCCTACACCATCTGATGGGAATTATTCTTCCCAGGTTGTAAATGTACACATGGGGGCTCAGAGCCTAGGTACACAGGCCGGGCTCAACGTTGCTGGCCTGCCCCACCCGCTGGGACCCACTGGACCCTCCCTTGGATGTCTGCCCCCCTTCCAACAAAGCCCATCCCTGACTCCCTAGCCCCAGGGCTTCAGATGGCAGCACCCCACCCTCCAGATCACCTGCCCCCCCAAACACACTGTGAGGAAAGCAATCTGCTCCTACCTGCTTCCTGGCTCAGTGCCCCCCCCACACCCCAGGGCCCCCATAGGACTGTCTGCGCTGACGGAGGTGCTCTGTATCTAAGCTCTCCAGTACACAGCCACCAGCCTTGGACTTGGATGTCAGTGTAATCTTATTTTTCTTTTTAATTTAAACAGACACACACAGCTAGGGGCTGCCATACTGGACGGCAGAGATAGAGGTGTCACCAAAATGCCTGGCCTCTGCCCCTCTCCTCCGCAGGCACATCCGGCAGTGGAGACTTTTGAAGTGTGTCCGTGGAACGTTTAGGGTGGTGAGGTGGACAAGGGAAGTTCCTGCCCCCGGGCTCCCCATGCCAGGCCAGCCTCCTCGGTTGAGCCCCGAGTGGCCATGGCCCAGATGCGGCCAGGCACGGGGCACGGTGGGAGGTGGAAGGTGGAGCAATGCCCGGGGAGCCAGTGGCCACCTTACCCGCTACCCCCAGACACACACCCGCAAATCCCTGCAGGGGGTGTGCAGACTGAGCAACCTCCCAGGCCCTGGTTGTTCTTTCCTCCCCTTCCTGAGGACGGCCTTTTCTCCCAGGACCCCTCACAATCTCACATGTTCTTCCTCCCCTCTAGGCCTGGAGGAGGTGGGAGGCCCAGGCTCACCCCTGGAAGGGGCTTGGGAGCCGAATGGCCAAAGTCTTTTTTTTTTTTTTTTTTATAAATTTATTTATTTATTTTTGGCTACGTTGGGTCTTTGCCGCTGCGCGCGGGCTTTCTCAAGTGGCGGCGAGCAGGGGCCACTCTTCATTGCGGTGCGTGGGCTTCTCACTGCGGTGGCTTCTCTTGTTGCGGAGCACAGGCTCTAGGCACGCGGGCTTCAGTAGTTGTGGCACATGGGCTCAGAAGTTGTGGATCGCGGGCTCTAGAGTGCAGGCTCAGTAGTTGTGGCGCACGGGCTTAGTTGCTCTGCGGCATCTGGGATCTTCCCGGACCAGGGCTCGAACCCGTGTCCCCTGCATTGGCAGGTGGATTCTTAACCACTGTGCCAGCAGGGAAGCCTGGCCCAAGTCTTATGTCCAACCTCTTGGGAGGCCAGGAGTTGTGCAGGCCGGGCAGGCCAGGGAGAAGAGGGCCGGGGAGCCTCCCCCAGAGCCAGCCAGGCTCCTCCACTCATTGGCCTCAGCTGTCTTCAGAGGGCGGAATGGAAGCTGCTGCATCGGCCCGTCCAGCCCTGTCAGACCCTAGGAAAGTGGGCTGGTGGGGCAGAGCTCCCCCTGCTGGGAAGCCCTGGAAGCGTGCCCCTGCCCCCAGGCCACTGCAGCCAGGGAGTCCTCAGCCCCAAGGTGAGCTCCCCCATGGAAGCAACTGGAGGACTTCAGGTGGGAGTGGGAACAGGATGGAGTGACTGGGGACCCCGAGACATACTGGCCAGGGCTCAGGGTCGCGGGGAGCCAAGTGAAGATCAGTTCAGGATCCCAGTCACCCCATTGCTACTCACTTCTCGCCCCAGAGAGAACGCCCTTCTCCTCCTTCCCCCGCTCCATTCGTCTAAACCCTCCTCTGGGGCTTCCCTGGTGGCGCAGTGGTTGAGAGTCCGCCTGCCGATGCAGGGGATACGGGTTCGTGCCCTGGTCCGGGAAGATCCCACATGCCGCGGAGCGGCTGCGCCCCTGAGCCATGGCCGCTGAGCCTGCGCATCCGGAGCCTGTGCTCCACAACGGGAGAGGCCACAGCAGTGAGAGGCCCGCGCACCGCAAAAAAAAAAAAAAAAAAAAAAAAGATGGCCCTTCCTGTGATGGGAGAATTAAGGGGTAAACCCTCCTCTGCAGCACGGGGAGGTCAGCTCTGGACAGACCTGAGTTCAGGCCCTGCCACTTACTTGCATGTGGCCATGGGTGAACAGGTTAACTCTCCCCCACCCAACGCTGGAGTAGGGAGAATAACGACCCCCTCCCACATTGCGGGGAGGAGGGGATGGACTGGGAGGTGCCCAGTGGGCGGCACACCCCGTTATCACCAGTTCTTTTCCCTGCCCTCCCTCTTCCCCTCCTGTCTTTCCCTGGAGCTCCAGGATGAGACCTGCCAGGCCCCTGGCCCTCCAGAGCTACCCTTTCCTCTGGGAAGACCGCTACCTGGAGCTGGCCGCCTACCTGACCACTTCCCCAAGCCTCTTTTCACTGACCTCCCTGGGCTCTGTACCTGCCTCTAATGGCCATCCATGTAGAGGACACTGTCCCCTCTCCCATACTCATCCCAGCCCCCAGCTGCTGCTCTGGGCCAGCCCAGGACAGAAGCCTCATCCTGTATGCCAGTCCCCTCCACCCAGACCGACAGAACCCTCAAGCTCCACTTCCCTCCGGCACACACAGGGCTTTTTTGTGAGTCAACAGTAGAATATTACCCAGCCATAAAAAGAAACGAAATTGAGCTATTTGTAATGAGGTGGATAGACCTAGAGTCTGTCATACAGAGTGAAGTAAGTCAGAAAGAGAAACCATATGCTAACACATATATGGAATCTAAAAAAAAAAAATGTCATGAAGAACCTAGGGGGTAAGACGGGAATAAAGACACAGACCTACTAGAGAATGGACTTGAGGATATGGGGAGGGGGAAGGGTAAGCTGTGACAAAGCGAGAGAGTGGCATGGACATATATACACTACCAAACGTAAAATAGAAAGCTAGTGGGAAGCAGCCGCATAGCATAGGGAGATCAGCTTGGTGCTTTGTGACCGCCTGGAGGGGTGGGGTAGGGAGGGTGGGAGGGAGAGAGACGCAAGAGGGAAGAGATATGGGAACATATGTATATGTATAACTGATTCACTTTGTTATAAAGCAGAAACCAACACACCATTGTAAAGCAATTATACTCCAATAAAGATGTAAAAAAAAAAACAAACCAGTTGGTTGAATGCATGGAATCTGGCGGAGAGTGAGCGGGCGTGCCCGAGTGCGTACCTCTCCCCTGCACCACACTCCCCACCCTCTCTCTGATGCTCCCAGACAGAGCCCCAGCCCTGACTGCTCTCTGCCCCCCACCTCCCTGAAGCCAGGGCCGAGACCGCTGCCTCTCCTCTCCTGCTGGGGAGCTGACCGTTAGGGTCACAGGAAGAGGACAATAGAGCTGACCCCATGAGGTGGCTCCCCCATGTCTCCAGCCCCCCACAAATCACCCCCAAACTCAAATAGCAAGTTCCTTCTTCCCATTCCCCACCAGCAGAGGCATTGTAGGCAGGTCACCAAAAAAGGTCAAGCCACGCGCTCTGCTAGCTGCTCAGAGCTTGGGATATCTATCGGGCCAGGTGCCTTTGCTCACCATCAGGGGAAGAGATCCAGGAAACCTGGGGGCTCCCAAATTATGAGATCCTCCTCCTGCAGGAGCTACACAGCTTCTGTTCCAACCGGGCTCTCCTCTGACTGGGAAAGAGCCAATCCAGGAGGCCATGGAGAGGCTCCCATCTTCCAGCAACCTCCAACCCTCGGGCCTGGAGCAGAGTTCATCTCCAGAGTGTCAAGTGCCATTGATTGAGAAGGCCCTGGGGGCATCTGGGCTGAGCCTTATGAAGGTGCCATCTGTCCCCCGTACTCACATCTGCCCACAAGCTAGCAGGCCCTGGAGAGCTGGGAGTAGGCAGCGGGGCCTGGCTGTCCCAGTCCGCAGATCACTGGACCGGGACGTGGTCATCTCAGAGTCAACCTTCTTCTTGTTCCTGGGCCAAAGAATGCAAGGAGGGGACCAGGCTGGCTCTTGTACACAATCATGGGTGGAGAGCCAGAGTGGGTCACTGCCAGGGCAGCTCAGGAATGTCCCTATCTCCTGGATAGGATAAATCTTTTCTTCCAGAATTCCCAGTTTCATCTAGGCCCCCCATGGGCTGAAGAGGCTTCAGGGGGCCTCCATCTCCCCCACCAAGTCTGCCCTTCTCAAGAGCTCCCTGGGGATCTATTTCTGGGATCAATCAGATTGAGCCCTACCCTGGCAGAGGACCAGGAAGCTCAGGAGGAGAAAGGTCCAGCGGAAGGCAGCCGAAGTGTGTGTAGCTCATCTGAGAGGCCTGAGATAACCTTTCTGGCCTTTGACAAGAAAAAACTTATGCTATCGTTCTACATTTCCAGCCAGCAGCCCAGCCTCTAGCTCTGCCCGCCTTCCCCCACCAACCCTGACCTCAGTCCTCATCCCCAAACCAGGACTGTGGACCCAGCTACATTTGCAGAGAAGACTGACCATCCACCCACCACATACAAACTTGTACAGAGAAGGTCATAACCCCGGGAGCACACTGACCCAGCATAGGTCTGCTAATTTGAGTTCCTTTTTTTTTTTTTGCGGTACGTGGGCCTCTCACTGCTGTGGCCTCTCCGGTTGCGGAGCACAGGCTCGGGACGCGCAGGCTCAGCGGCCATGGCTCACGGGCGCAGCCGCTCCGCGGCATGTGGGACCTTCCTGGACCAGGGCACGAACCCGTGTCCCCTGCATCGGCAGGCGGACTCTCAACCACTGCGCCACCAGGGAAGCCCTGAGTTCCATTTTTATAAAGCGGGGTGAATCAGTATATCATAGTCACTACATCCTGATTTCAGCAAGGCATTTTTCCAAAGGTGAGCAAGATAGAGAAATATGGGCTACCTGGTACAGCAAGGTAGGTTCAGAATGTCTGTACATTGGTGCCCTGAGGTTCCAGTGTAGTTTTACAGACTCTCTCTTTTGCTTTGCTTCAGCTCTCATCATTTCTTTGGATGAAGAAAGTGTGCTTATTGAAACCTTATGGGTAAAAGAGGTAGAGTTGAAAGGAATTAGGAATATTGTGTATCATTAAATTGGTCATTGAAAAGGTCTATAAAAGATAACAGCTTAGATCAATTAGATCGAAACCAAAAAATAAAATTTAACAGAAGTGAAAAAAAATTTTAAGAGACAAATGTAAAGTCCTTTATTTAGGTTCAGAATTCAGTCACATACATTTAGGTTGAGAGAGTCCTGGTTTATTTGCAGTTCGTGTAAACTTCATTGACTACATGTTTCAAATGAGTTAGCAGCTTCTGAGGTTTGCTTAAATTGGTAGATACAACCCAATGCTGTTTAACTTAGCTGTTCAGTGACTACACCAATTCCCCCATTGTTTGTTTGTTCACTTGCTTGCTTATTTGTTTTATTTTTAAATGTTTTTGCTCTGTGAGCCTCAGTCTTTCCACCCTGCCTTCAACATAACTTCCCTCATGGTCACAGGATAGCGGCCACAGTTCCAGGCATCACATCTAGGCTCAAATTTCTACTAGAAGAAGAGACCAGCTCTTCTTGTGTCTTTTTTAAAAGGGAGGAAACCTTTCCTAGAAGCCCTTAGCAGGCTTCTCCTCCACCTCATTAGCTAGAATTATGTCACGTACCCATGCCCTTGTCAAAATCATTCACTGGGAAGGGAAATGGGGTGACAGAGAGAAGAGATACGATTAGGTAACCAAAAGTTCCTGCTCTGATGACAACGAACTTTCTATCATTAGAGATGTTCAAGACTGAATAAAACCTGCCAGAGACATAAGAGGAGATTCTGGTAGTGGGTCGGAGTTGGGTGTGATGAACTTGAGGTCCTTTCCAGCCTAGAAGATGTCAGTCTTCTATAATTCAATAATTATACATGGCTCACAAGTGTACACACTTCCTCAACCAAGGACCATGTCTCTGGTTGAGATCTCATGAAGCAGACTTTGTGACTGAAGGCTATCTCCATGCCCTAGGGGTGTCCCTCACTCCACACTGCTCACCCTTCTCTCTCAAAGACCCCCTTCTTTGTCTCTTTCTCTCCATGACCACATCTGCGCACCTCAGAATATCTCAAGAGACTGGAGTAAAGAAACAGACAAAAACGGAACAGGGGCTGATCCCAGCCTTCTGCCCAGGTGCGGGCTCTCGGGGGCCAGCCAGGGAGGGAATAAACATCCACAGCAGCAACACACCTGTGGAGCCACTATCGTGTGTAAGACAAAAGGAACCAAAGGAGAACTGTCCGCTCGATTTCTGACTCAAAGAGCTTGCAGTATAATTGGAGGCAGGAGACACAATACACCATGGAACCAGAAAATAGTCGTTCTACTTCCATAAACCACACGTGAAAACCAGCCAGGTTTTTTATATCTAAAGAGAAAAATAATCATCTAAGATTAGTACTCAGTGACAGAGGATGGAGACAGACAGTAAATGCTCTGGGGACACAGAGGATGAAGAACAGTGTTATTAAAAATTATAGTAGCCGACAATAACAACAACAATGGACATTTCCAAATAGGTAAGACCGTCCCTTGCCTGGAGACTGTGACCAGCAGCTGTGCATCCCCACCAGGGAGACTGGGTGCCAGGGAAGATACAGGAGGGGTCCACACCTGCTCCTGCACACGTGCGCTCACCTTGGTTCTGATGAGATTTTTGTACCCTTGCCAAATATAAAACAGAACGTTATCATGTGTTTGAAAATTAGCAACTGCCAAATTTTGAAGAGTGTCGTAGGTGTTGGGCTCAGTGCTAGGAGCTGTAAGTACATTATCTAATTTAATTCTCAATGAGCCAAATGCTCTCTTGAAGCCCCTTTAAGGCTTTGAGATTCACCCTTTCCTTTCGTCTTCAGATAAATATGGTTCCCCTCCCCATGTTCTCCAAGATTCCTGAGAATTGCCAGGACCTGGCGTTTTCAGGATTCCCTCTCGTTCTGACGATGTCCTCTTCTCTCTCAATCCTGTTCCTGCCTCAGTTCTGGAGTTCACGCCTTTTCGTCTTCTTGTTGATCTACAGAAGCGGCGTACTCAACCCGCGGTGGGGTGGGTGCAGGGAGAATCCAGGAAGGAAGGTTTCCAAAGAAATGACAGGTGGAGTGGCTCTGCTTTTCCCTTAATTTTCCCCCAAACATTACTAACGTAAGGAGGGACTTAGAACTTTACCGAAAGTTGAGAGTAGCTGGGGAAAAGATGGGCACTTCTCTAAGCCCAACAAACAACTGGAAATTTAAAACCCAGACCTGTTCTTGCAAGTTCCACCCCCCTCCCCAGGCACATCCTCTGAGTCCTCTCCTCAGCCTCTGCCCTCCAGTCCCACTGCTAGACCCTCCCCACACCTGCGCCATTTTGGCCCCCTCTTCCCGGATTTCACTCTGCGGGGGTGGGTGAGAGAGCAGGCTGGAGAGCTTTACCTGTCACACTCCAAAGTGTGTCACTTTCAAAACAAAGATTCCTGTCTCTCTGCCAGCAACTGGCACCTTTTTCTAGAACGCAAACCAGCTAGAGACACACACTCCATTGGCAACAATCTGCGACACAGTGACCACAGTTACACAGGGAGAAACCAAGCTTAGAGTGATTATGAAATTTGTCCAAAGTCACAAATCATGGTGATCTCTGGTTTGAACCAGGTCCGTCGGCTCCAGAACCACTCCTTCTAACTCTGGCAGTAATCTTCAAAGAGGTGAGGCTTGAGGGAACCTTGAAGGAAGGGGATGTGCCCGACAGAAATCAAAAGGCATGAGGCAGAGCCTGAGACCGGCTGAGATGAGGGGAGTGAGCACAGGTGAGCCCGGAGGCAGGGAGCCCGGGCGGAGGCTGGAACAGAAGGAGGCCTCCATGCCAGGCTGGGGACCACTGGAAAGGAGATAAGGGAGTGGATTGGGAAGCTAATTAGGAGGGGAAAACCTCATGGAAAACTGGATCAAATCAAACAGGACTGAACTTGGAGGGTGAAAGAGAGAATGGCTCCAAGAATCACGCCCAGATTTCTGACGGATGTTCACTGAGGGGGTGACCATGGTGGGAAGGCAGGGAGGGGCATTTACAATGCGTTCAGTCAAGTGTGCGCGTGTGGTGATGGAGGTGCCTGTGAGGCATCCACGCAGACATGTTCGCAAGCTGCTCTGTGTATGGGTTTGCTGCTCCTGAGACAAGCCCACACTGGAGAGGCAGTCATGGGCCTACAGATGGTAATTAAAGCCATGGGAGGATGAACTCAGGCTGGGACAACGTGTGAGAGAGGAGGCGAGGACCTTGGACAGAACTCCAGGAGCATCCCCAGAAAAGGGAGGGGCCCAGGGAGAAAAACCAGCAAGGAAACCAAGAGAGGAGAGGCCAGGTGGTCAGACGGAGCGGGGAGGACTCATGTCAGGGAATCCGGGGGCTCAGGAGGGCCGGGGTGGGGGGCAGGAGGCAGAGGTCCACGTTGTCCAATGCTGCTCCAGAAACATCCTGAGAATGACCATTGGATGGATTTAGAAACAGGGTGTGGGGTGTTGGAGTGGGGCGGTGGTGGGGGGGGGACTTCAGAGACCACTGGAGATTCCCTTCAGAGGAATATCACCTGAGAAGTAAAGGAGAGATGAGAACCTAAGACAGCAAGATATGGAGGAGAAAGGATAAGATGTTATGAGACGAGGGTAGGGGTGAGGGAGATAGGGTTTGGTTTTCTTTTGCGTAAGGAGAGTTGAACAAGGGTAAATGATGGTGGGAAGGAGCCAGACAGTGGGTGGAGGAGGCTGTAGACAGCAGAAGTGAAGATGCAGATGGAGACCGACCAGAGACGTCTGAGGCTCAGGGACGGAGGGTCCCACTGGCCTCTCCTAAAGACAGGCTCTGTCAAAAATATCTGACTCCACAGAAATCCATTAGAGATCTCTGCACAAATCCATGGTCCCAGGAGGGTCATAGGAGGAACGGAGATGCTCCTGATGGAACATTCTAACCCCTGGTGAGGCCAGGCTGGCAGAGGAGAGGCAGTGTTCAGGAAATCCAGTTGCAGTTTGGGTCCTTCTGGCCATCAGTGACCAACCCCCCAACCCTGAGCACAGGGGCCCCAGCAAAGCTCTCTCTGCCCACCCCCCAGGGGCTGTGTGCATAGCCCTTGGACCACCCACTTGAGCTGCCCCTGCCGGTCTGCATGGACTTGGGCTTCAGTATCCCTCTGCACTCTGGGGCTTACTGTGTGCCTGGGTGCAGAGTAAGCTGGCTCCTGGCCCCTTGATTCAGAGCAGAGGTGTCCCAGAGCCTTGGTGCCCAAGAACTCAAGTCCTTCCTTGAGCCTGTCCTCCTCACAGCCACCTGGGAGATGTCTGCAGACGCAGCGCCTCCAGCCTCCCCTCCATGTCCCCAGACTTGGTTAGTTCACAGGCAACCCCATTTCTCCAGCACAATTACAATGGTGGCCCTTTACTGAGCACATGCTACTCATTTATCCGCCCGTTTAATGAATAAGCACCCCCGTGTACCCCGCGCGTTACAGATCGCTGGGGATTCCAAGGTGAAGGAGAAAGATTCGTCCCTGCCTTGTGCAGTTTGCAGCCCTCTCCCCTAGTGCTGTGCCTGACACTCGGCTTCCTTTATCCTATTTATTCTTATAGCAACCCTGTGAAATAGACATTACTACCTCCATTTTACCAAAAAAGGAGAAACTGAGGCCCAATGTGGTTAAAAATCAGGCAGCTTGTAGCTGAAGAACCTTGATCTACCACCCTCAGAGGCTCTGTCTCCTCCAAGCACAGCTGATCCCAAGCTTCTCTGCGTTTGGGGTCTCCCAGTTCCCTTCTTTAGAGCGACTCCTTCCCCTCCTTCCATATCCTCTCTCCTTCCTTCTCTCCCTTCTTTCGCTCTTTGGAGGAAAGTGTGAGTTGTCTGAGTCCAGAGTCCCAGGTCTAGCTGGCGAACCTGGAGCTAGCAAGTTGTTAGTTTCACTGCTCGAGGCCCACATCCCCTCCTCCCTGAGAAGAGCATGGTTACCCGGGCCCTACCCTCTCCAGAAGGCGCTGGGAGGATTAAATGGGGTCAGAGGTGTGAAAGTGCTTTCCAAGGCACTCACAGGCAAGGGGTTATTCTTTTTTTGTTTTTTTTTTTTTGTTGCCCATTTTCTACGAACTTCCCTAATAATTTTCACCATGCTCTTTATTTTTTTATTATTTTTATTTTTTTTTACATCTTTATTGGAGTATAATTGCTTTACGATGGTGTGTTAGTTTCTGCTTTATAACAAAGTGAATCAGTTATACATATACGTATGTTCCCATATCTCTTCCCTCTTGCGTCTCCCTCCCTCCCACCCTCCCTATCCCACCCCTCCAGACCATGCCTGGAAGGGTGGGAGGGGGAGAGTGGGAGGGAGGGAGACGCAAGAGGGAAGACATATGGGAACATACGTATATGTATAGCTGATTCACTTTGTTATAAAGCAGAAACTAACACACCATCGTAAAGCAATTATACCCCAATAAAGATGTTTTAAAAAAATAAATAAATAAATAAACAAGGGGTTATTCTTATCAAAACCTTCTCTAAGCGGAAGCCCTGTGATCAGCAAATTACTTGTTCACGTACATTGCAGTCACTGTATTTCCTGTCCCAGGCTGTTTACACTGCAAGCCCTTCCCTAGCTGTGTAATGAAAAGGTTTTCCTCTCCTGAAGGAATTTCAGGTGTCATCTAACAGGGAGCAAAAGGAAGTGGGGGCCTTCCTCACACTTCTGAGATCCCAGCCAAGGAGGGATGAAAGACAAACGCGTATCAAGTATTTATTACGTGCCAGGCTCTGGGCTAAGTGCTTTGCCCACAGCACCTTTGTTTATTTCTCACAACCCCTTAAGGCTAAAATACTACTATTTTTACTTTACAGGTAAGAAAATTAATTTATCTGAAATTGCAAAGCTTTGAAGTGGTAGATTTAGGACTTGGACCTAAACCTGTCTGATTCCCAAACTCATGCTTTTCCCACTGAGAAATACCCAGTCCTGCCTGAAATCCCTGCTGAAGCCACCTCCTCCAATGCAGCCTCAGCAACGTCACTCTATGACAATCACTGATTTGCCTCCCTGCTTGCCCTGTACCAGACAACCAGCCCTGTACGGACACGGACTGTGTTAAATTCATCTTCGCATTCCCAACCATCAACACGGTTTGCCTGGTTCACGGAAGCTGAATGGTCAGTGGTCAAAGAATAATTTCTGTCTTAAAGATAAAATCATGACTCTCACATACAAATATAAAATCAATCTGTATCAAAAATCTTATTTCACTCATTAATTAATGAGGGAACCACTGATGTTACAACTCGTTCAAAGGAAAACTCAAAGAACCTCAAATATGTATGCCTTTGTCTCCTCGAGCTGTCGTGACAAAATACCACAGGCTGGGTGGCTTAAACGACAGAAATTTATTTCCCATAGTTTGGAGGCTGGAAGTCCAAAATCAGGACGCCAGTAGGGTCCTTTCTGGTGAGAGCTCTCTTTCTGTCTTGTAGGCCGCTGCCTTCTCACTATGCCCTCAAGTGGCCTTTCCTTGGTGCCTGTGCAGGGAAGAGGGAGAGAGAGTGAGGTCTCTGGTATCTCTTCTTATAAGGACACTAATCCTGTGGATCAGAGCCCCACCCTCTGACCTCACTTAGCCTTAATTACTTCCTTAGAGTCTGCATCTCCAAATACAGCCACACTGGAGGTTGGGCTTCAACATATGAATTGGGGGTGGGGCGGGGGCTGGGGGGGGCCCCCCCGCAAACATTCAGTCCATAACAACATGCAAATAAGGAGTGCTGGCATGAATTTACAGACAGATGTAAAATGGGTCTATCCACAGGCAATAACCAATTGCATTCCACTGAACACAATTCAATGACATTTTTAAAGACAACAAGCCTTTGCATTATTATCGGTTTTCTACCACTTGCAGAGCTGTAAAATAGCTCAAAGACAATGAAAGGTTGAACAAAAACAAGAATATGCTAGTCAGGACACCTAATTATCTTTTTGGTCCATTTCAGCCTTTCACAGTGTTTCCCTGTAGAATGAATCAATAAAAGCAGTTGTCTGGGCTGCCACGGGAATTGTCCACTCCCCCAGCCATCCCCTTATTCTGTCTCTCTTGGATTGCATTTTTGCACATGTCTTTTATCACCCTATTTCCGCCAGACAAGGGGTGGCCCCACAGCCTGTCCCCTAGGCCTTTCAACTGCCAATCAACTCCCACTCACAGTGACACTAACATCCCAGACTCAGGACTACAGCTGCCTGTGGAATATCTCCTTTGTCTAGACTGGAGAAAGTAGGTTGCATCACAATGTACTAAAAGGCAGAGGGCCTCTCACATCAAACAGCCAACATCAAGGGCACAGGTGGGCTGGGGAGATGAGGGTCCTGCAATGCTCGGATTTCCTAGCCACTCACATTTGCATTGGCCCATGGAAGATCTCCATAGCCCAGGAAAGAGATGCATTACACAGTCATAAAGGAAAGGGGTATCCCCAGGTCACCCAGGCCCCAAGGGCTCCTTTACCAGCTGGGCACTTTGAAAAGTTTAAGGTCTTTGCCAGAAACTGCATCTGACAGAGGACTGAGAATGTAAGAAAAGACCAGGGATGTGGAGAAGGCTTCTGCTGGAAAATCAATGGAAAGCAAACCCTGGGATGTCTAAATGCCAAGTGGAGCCCAGCTAGCTCATTGAGAAATTCAGCCTTGACTTCAGATCCTCTGGAAATCCAACCTTTGCTCTGGGAAAACAATTTCTGATTCCTTTCTCTGCCTTCCTTTTACAAAGGTCAAGTTCTATCTGCAAAATGGAATTTGTGGTGCAAGTCCATGGTGTTTATCACTAGAATAGTCCATGCAAACTGGACAAGGTCCACCACAGCAGTTGACAGCCTCACATCTCTAGCCTGGACTAGCAACAGCCTATAACCAGTTTGCTGGTTAGCTCAGGCTGTTAGCTTAGTCAGCTCAGGCTGTTATAGTGGTGTACCATAGACTGGGTGGCTTACAAACAACAGAAATTTATTTCTTACTATTCAGGAAGCTAGAAGTCAGAGATCAGGGTACTAGCAGGATTTGGTTCTGATGAGACCCTCTTCCAGGTTGCAGACTTCTTATTGTATCTTCAAATGGTGGAAAAGAGAGTGAAAGCGCTCCCTTGGGGTCTCCTTTATATAGGCACTAATCCCATTCATGAGGGCTCCATCCTCATGACCTAATTACCTCCCAAAGGCCTAGCCTTCTAACACCATCACATTGGGTGTTAGAATTTCAAATATGGATTCAAGGGGGACACAAACATTCGGTCCATTGCAGTGACCTCCAGTCTCACCCCTCCAGCTCATCTCATACAGACACCAGAGTTACCTTCTAGATATATTTGCCCGTATCATTTTCCTGCCTAAAGCTTTTTGATGGCTTCTAATCGCCTATAGGATAAGGCCAGTGATGTTCAAGGCACTCCACAGCCCTGCTCAGTTCCCCACCCTCCTCTCTCATCATCACTTCCTGATCCCCAACTTATGCTCCAGCATCATGAACTCCTAGTAGTTCTCTACTCATCCCAGGGCATTTCTCCAGGCCTTTACTCATGAGGTTTCCTCTGCCTGGAATACCCATCTTACATCCTTTCCCTTACCAACTCCTATCCCCCTAGGAGGCTTGGTTCAAATGTCCTCCTTTCCTCTCCTCCTACTCTCCCTCCCCCTGTCATAAGCTCTCTGCTCCAACATGCCCTTCACTCCATCACTCCTGTTAGTGTGTCTGCTCCCCCTTCCACTAGACAATGAACTCCTTGACAGCTGGAATCATCTCTTGTATTACGTTAAATAGCCTCCCCCCAAAATTCATGCCCACCCGGAACCTGTGAACATGACATTATTTGGAAATGGGGTCTTTGCAGATGCAATTAGTTAAGATGAGGTCATATTGGAGTAGGATGGATTCTAAATGCAATGTGACTGGTGTCCTTTTAAGAAGAGGGAAATTTGGAAACAGACACCCAAGAGAATGCCATGTGAAGACAGAGACAGACTGGAGCGATGACTCTACAAACCAATGAGCACCGTGCATTGTCAGAAGCCACCAGAAGTTAGGAGAGAGGCATGGAACAGAGTTTTCTCTTGAACCTCGGAGGGAGCATGACCCTGTCACCCCAATGATGGGTTCCTAGCCTCCAGAGCTGTGAAAGAGTGCATTTCTATTGTTTTAAGCCGCCTAGTTGGTGGTACTTTGTTACTGCAGCCCTAGGGAAGTAACAGATTTCTTATTAAGGTCCCTAGCCTGGTGTTTGGTTCACCAGTATGTGGTCAGTAAATGTTGAAAGAAAGAGTGAATGAATGAATGATCCTACAGTACTACTATCTGCCTCACTCCCTGGTCTCAAGGAGCAGCCAAGGGAGGGAAGAGGGACTCAGGGCTAGAGGACTCATTCTGACCAAGGGAGGCAGGCTTAGTCAGCACATCTTTATTGAGTACTTACCATGTGCAAAGGCTCTACAAGGTATAGTGAATCAGACAGGGCTCCCATGCTGACAGAAATGCCCTAAAACCACAGATAATTCAGCCGGTACCCATGAGTGGATCTGCCTTACAAGGAAATCTAGGTGATGTTCCCATCAGCGTGGGTGACTGGAGCAGAGCAGCCGAAGGAAGTGAAAATGTGGAGTTTGCAGAGGAGAGGCTTTTAAGGGCAGAGACTCCGAATATGAGACAGACATCGTGGATAAGAAATGTCTTTACTGTGGCTGCAAGACCGGATATTTGAAATTCACAGAGAAACAAATTAAGGGTCAGTCTAAGACAGAACTTTCTAATACAAGGAGAAGGGAACTAACAATGTTGAATGCCTGCTCTGTGCCAAAAAACCAAATCTGGATTATTCATACAATGGAATATTATTTGGCCATGACAAGGAATGAAGTACTGACGCATGGTACAACACAGATGAACCTTGAAAACACGATGCTAAGTGAAAGAAGCCATGCAGAAGGCCACAGGTTATATGATTCCATTTAAATAAAATAGGCAGTATAGGCAAATCTACAGAAATGGAAAGTTGATTAGTGACTGCCTAGGAATAGAGGTGTTGAGGGGATATAGAGAGTGACTGCCAATGGGTACCAGGTTTCCTTCTTTTTGGGGTGATAAAAATGTTCTAAAATTGATTGTGGTGATGGCTCAGCAACTCTGCGAAATTACTAAAAATCACTGAATTGAATACTTGAAAATATTGAATTTTATGGTATGTGAATTATGTGTCAGTTTTTTAAAAATAAGCCCTTAAAAACCATTAAGGGGGCTTCCCTGGTGGCGCAGTGGTTGGGGGTCCGCCTGCCGATGCAGGGGACACGGGTTCATGCCCCGGTCTGGGAGGATCCCACAGGCCGCGGAGCGGCTGGGCCCGTGAGCCATGGCCACTGAGCCTGCGCGTCCGGAGCCTGTGCTCCGCAACGGGAGAGGCCACAACAGTGAGAGGCCCGCGTACCACAAAAAAAAAAAACAAAAAAAAAACCCATTAAGCCATGGTTTTAAGCTGGGAAGTGATATTTTTTGTCTGCATTTTAGAAAGAAGGTGCTCTGGCCATGGGGTAGAAAAACAAAGTAGAAGCAGAGAAGTCCTGACAGTTCTGAGGCTGTTACAGAGTCTTGGTGAGAGGTAATGGTGACGCAAACAAAGAAAGTAGCCGTGCAGATGGTGAGGAACGGTCAGACCCAAGAAGTATTTAGGGTGGATGTAGCAGGTTTAAACATATAGTCATAACTGAGATATGCAGAAGTGTGAATTTCTTTATCTCTCTATAACTGAATTCAACTTCATTCTTGCAGTGGTTTTAAAAATGTCCTCAAAATATTTTGACAGTCATTTCGTCAGACGGTGGAGTCTAATTCCCCTCTCCTTGAACATGGACCAAATTTAGTGACTCACTTCTAACTAATAGAATGTGGCAGAAGTGAGGCTAAATAACTTCCAAAGCAAGATAATAAAAAAGATTTCTCTCTCTCTCTCTCTCTCTCTCTCAGTGCTCGCTCTGGGGAACGGCAGCACCATGCCATGAGGACACTAGAGCATCCCTGTGAAGGACCTCACATGAACAGGAATGAACTCTCCCATCACCAGTCAGCACCAACTTTCCAGATGTGCTAGTGCATCATCTTAGAAGCAGATCCTCAGCCCCAGTGAAGCCCTCAGATAAGTGCAGCCCTGAGCCTTCGGGTTTTCTAGCTGTGGCCACATGGAGCAGAGACATGCTGTCATTGCTGTGTCTCCACTGAGTCCCTGACCCACTGAGACTTGTGAGAGAGAATAAAAGTGATTGCTGTTCTAAGCCCTTAAGTTTTGAGATCATTTGTTATGTAGCAGTAAATAACCAATATGATTCTGAAGCCCAACGTCTACTGAGAGCAAAGAGCTTTTAACCTTGCCAAGTAAAGGTAATTGAGTCACTTCCCTTTGAAAACCTAAGTCTCTTTGTGGTCAACACGCAGCAGATTCCAGATTCAAACTCGCTATCAGGCCTTCTGGTTTTCTCCACTCTTGCCTCCTCCCCCGGATGCCTCGTACATGGCAGGGGTTTAATGTAACATCATGGCCCTGAGCAAGGGCTCCCCTGTCCTCCCCGAGGGCTAGCTTGTCCTCTCTGGTCCTTGGGCATTGATTTCTGCCTTTGCTGCATCTGCCACTGAAGTGGCTATGGGCCAGGTGACCTGCGTGATCTGTCCCCTGGATGAGGTCACTCTATGTAGTTGTACAGAGCTTCATCCAGGAGGTCTGCCAAGGGGGTGAATGGGAACTGAAATCCCAGGAGGAGGAATTTTGTTTCAGTTTCTGGAATTCCCCCTCTCCAAATTGAAACAAGATATTAAAGTTTTAATAGAGGCAAGATCCAACCCAGCTCTTGTACAACCTTGTCTCACTCACCTCACTGTAATCCCAACTCTTGTTCCAATAAAACTTTATTTATAAAACCAGGCAGCCATGATTGCCAATTTGATTTTTATTTTTTTAAGTGCTACAGTAAAATAATATTTATCTTGATTATTGGGTTGCTCCCCTCCTGCTAGCCCTGACTTGTCCCACCAGCCCTCATCTTTCAGATTGGGGGCCACTCTGGATTTCCTCATTTCCAGCCACAGGCCAGGATCCAAAAGGGTAGCAGGGGAAGGCTGCTGCCAGAGGCAGTATCTCAGGCCTCTCCCTTACGCTCTGCAGCGTCCACCCGCTGCTGGTGCAGGACATTCTGGGAGTTCCAGAGGGAAGCAGGGCACAAATTGCCTTGGGCTTGGCAGACCCCCTGGGTGGTCTCCATCTCCCCTGGAGTTCTGGTCTCTAAGAGAAAACGGAGGGTGGGGAGGACAGAGAAAATGCCCATCAAAACTCCAGCTCTCGGGCTTCCCTGGTGGCAGTGGTTGACAGTCCGCCTGCCGATGCAGGGGACACGGGTTCGTGCCCCAGTCCGGGAAGATCCCACATGCCACGGAGAGGCTGGGCCCGTGAGCCATGGCTGCTGAGCCTGCGCGTCCAGAGCCTGTGCTCCGCAACGGGAGAGGCCACAGCAGTGAGAGGCCCGCGTACCGCAAAAAAAAAAAAAAAAATACCTCCAGCTCTCTCCCTCTTTGGGCTCCCCAGCTTCCCAAGGAGGAGCACCTCCACACGTGGTACAGCAACTACCCTCAAGCCCCTAATCTGTGGTTACTGTTTTTTCATTCATACATTCATTTGGCCATTTATTTCACAGTCAATCCTCGATCTCAACTACGTGCCAAGCATTTGCTAAATTCTAGAGATACAGAGAAAATTTTCAGTACTCGTGGGTCGAACAATAACAGGGACCAACATTTACAATTATTAAAGTCATGCATGTAGGGACTTCCCTGGTGGCGCAGTGGTTAAGAATCTGCCTGCCAATGCAAGGGACACAGGTTCGAGCCCTGGTCTGGGAAGACCCCACATGCCGCGGAGCAGCTAAGCCCGTGCGCCACAACTACTGAGCGTGAGCTCTAGAGCCCGCAAGCCACAACTACTGAGCCCATGTGCCACAACTGCTGAAGCCTGCATGCCTAGAGCCCGTGCTCAGCAACAAGAGAAGCCACGACAATGAGAAGCCCGTGCACTGCAACGAAGAATAACCCCTGCTCACCACAACTAGAGAAAGCCTGCACACAGCAACGAAGACCCAACACAGCCAAAAATTTTAAAAATAATTTTTTTTTAAAGTCGTGCATGTATGTAAAGTGCAAAGTCACTTTATAAGTATGCTCAGGTTCAGTTGTAGCAGGGAAGAGAAAGTGATTATCTCTCCCCAGAAGCCTCAGGACAAGGGAGGTTGGAGCTCCCCAAGCTGACAAAGAACTCGGAGGAGTAGCAGTAGTGGAAATGGAAGCAACAGTGTTGATTTAAAGAGAGAGAGAGAGAGAGGCCTGTTATAGGACATAGTATTAGGCAATTGACATGAGTTCATCTGTCACCTGGGGACAATCGTAGTACCCTTTTATGAGGTTGTTAAGAGCATTAAATGAGATACATCAAACACGGCACAACGCCTAGCACACGGTAAGCGACTGTGTAAAAAGCACAGTGTTAACTACTATTAGCCATTCAATCTTCAGTCTAATATGAGAAGCATTGCACGAGAATACAAGTTTAGTTGCACGGATAGATTTTCGAACATGGAGAAGGTTAATTCAATCAACAGTTAAGCATCTACAACATCCCTAGATACTCTGTGGTGAACTTTTAAAAATTCAATGACCAATCCTGAGTTTAAGCTAAGCCTTTCTGGAGTTTAAAGCTAAATGGTTTCTCTCTTAAGCTCTAGATCTTGCCAGTCAAAATCGCTTTGCTCATAGACTATTGTTATCTGCGTCTGAAAAATCCATTCAGCAACTCAATTGATGTCTTTGTTCTAGGTTGTAGGCACCCTCCCCAGAGGCGTCGATGCCACTGACTCAGTGGGTGCAGGCTACCCAGTGTAGGGGAGCAAAACCTGCCATCCCAAAGTGTCTCTTTGGCCTGTGGATTATTTCAAGCTGAAACAATCAAGGCCCAAAAGACTCAGAAACCTTGACCTTCTCCCTAACTGCCTGAAGGATTTAGATGAAGGGCCTGTTACAGGAATAGAGATATCACCAGAGAAATCTGGGCAGGGGTTGCGGGAAGACAGAGATCAGAGACCACTCTGTGTCCTATTGTCTCTGCAGGGCCCAGCCAACATTTGTTTACCAAACATTTGCTTTTCCATTTCCTTGTGAATTCCCTTCCTCTCCTTTGAAGTCCCAAACCACTACCCCCAACATCCTCTTTTGTCTTTAGCTGAAGATGGTATTTAAGGTGAGGGTTTCAGCCATTTTGGTGAGCCACTCAGTTTTTCTGGGTCTCTCCCATGTATACATGTTATTAAAATTTTGCTTTATTTTCTCCTGTTAATCTGTCTCACGTCAATTTAATTCTTAGAACAGCCAGAAACCTAGATGGGTAGAGGAAAAAAATCTTCCTCCCCACCACCGGCAATAGGACACATTGGTCTAATATTTCAAAACCATTATTCAGCCCCTTAGGAAACTGGCAAGATTTAGGGATGAGGCTTGGTTAGATAAGGGGTGAGAGAAGGCTTAGACCCACGGGGCTTAATTTACAGAAAGGTTTGTCTTTGGGGGGACTTTTTTGTCCCTCCCAGGAGGGAATAAGACATCCTGCTAAACTATTCCACTTTGTGGGAGGTGGGAGAGCATATATAATGTTTACTGAGGCGTCTACTCTGTGCTAGGCTCTGTTCAAAGGGGTCCCCCCCCTGAGGACTGGGACAGTTCTGCTTCTGTGACTTTCACCTGAGGCACTTCATGGGGATCTCATGGCGGTAGAATTGTCCCAGCTCTTGGGAGGTTAGAGTGAGCCTATCGTGTGATTGGGAATTTAGAAAAGTGAGCCTATACTTCCACCAGGATTCCTAGCGTTCGAAACCTGCCCTTTGGACACTGATTCTGCTATGTGTGTTTTCTATTCCTATTTTCTATCTTTCGAATACAGTGAAATTTGAAAATACCAGCCTGTTTTTGGCCATGTTCAGAGAACCAAAGAAAGGATTTAATTTCAGCCTGAGTTGAAGTTAAAAAAAGAAAAGCTGTCCCCTCTCTCTTGGGGGAGGTGGAGAGGGGGCTGGTCCCCAAGGGGATGTGAGGTCCCAGGGAAGAATCTCAGCTACTGGGGAGGCCTCAGGAGATGGAGAGAGGCTGGGCTCCCGATTCCCCTGGTGTCCCTGTCCCCCCACCCCGAGTGGTTCGGCTGCTGCTCCCTTCCTGCCCTGGGGGATCCATGAAAGCCCCTTCCCTGCCTTCTCAATATCTCCCTTGTCACTTGAGCTAGTCTGAGAGGCTTTCTTTCTGTTACTTGCCAGTCACCATCTTAGCTCAAAGGGGTGATTCTAAGAGTGAGAATTATTCTGGGCTAAGAGAGAAACCCCCCCGCCCAAAAAAAAAAACACCCTCAGAAGCTCCTGATCCTGTCTTCCACACAGCAGGCCACTTAGGCCTTTGTTCGTTCCACAAATATCTATTAAGTGCTTACTGTGTCCCAGGCACCAGGCATAAGAACGAATAAATAAAGACACAGCTCCTGCCTTGAGGAGCTCCCTTCTGACGGGGATGCAGATGGGTAAAAGGGCCCGTTGAGCGTCACCAGGGAAAGCAGCAAGAGCCCCAGTTCTGGAATTCCCTCCTCCGAGGACCAGTTAGGCCAGTTAACATTAACTCCACCAATTAAAGGCATCGTTAGAAGACAATGCGGACTGTCTTCCTCTTTATTTTTAATTGCAGGGCCTGGCCTAAAGTTGTCAAACCATTTATAATCAGAGCAGAGCTTGTGAGCAGGAAGCCTGGATTGGGGAAGAGAAGAAGGGGTGGAGAAGACAGGGGCTCCCTGCCCAGCACCCCTCCTCCACCCAGTCCTCTGGGCCTGGAGCCGGGGTCTCTCTGCCTCTCAGACTGTGACCAGCTACTGCCCCACTAAGGGACTGGGTGGCTGGGAGGGCACTCTCCCCTCTTGGTGCACACCCTGATTATAGTCATTAAGAAGTCACCCTGAGCGATGGGAAGACCAGTGGGTACATCAGTGGCCCAGAGGCGGGAGGCGGCGGCAGGCTGAAGCAGGACCAGCTGGGACAGGAGCACAGACGCCTGGAGAAAGAGAAGCAAGTGAGGCTTCTCTCCTGCCCTCTCCCTGCAGGGAGTCATCCATCTCACCCATAAAACAGCCCACATTGGCACAGCACAAACTGTGAGAGAGGGCCAGCCCAGTGCACAGGGCTCCAGACAAAGGCGGTGCCCCTCGATCAGCCTCAGGGTACCAGCTCAGCTTCACAGCACCCGGCACCCACGACGAGCGGCAGGGCCGAGTCATGGCACTCTTCCCATAGGCCAGGGCCAGGGAAACGGCTGGGAGGAAAAGGCCAAAGTAAACCTGCTCCCAAGACACAGAGAGTCCATGAACTTGACTTGGTTGGACCTGGGCTCCCACCTCCACCCTCTGCTCAGATCCGGAGGGACGGGGCCCCTCTTCCCGTCGTTCAGGGAAGCTCCAGGCAAACACGGAGGGTGATCCGAGGTGGCCCAGACCCCTGAGTTCCCAGCCCCCCTGTCTACCTAGACCAAAGATAGGGAGGCGGGACACCCATCAGGCTGTGAGACACCCAGCACCAAGGCCTCCATCTCACCAGGCAGGACCCAGGCTCCAAACGCCCCCACCTCCCACCCTCCCCTTTCCAAGGTAGGGACCAGGGGAACCTGGAGCCAGCCAACCTCCTCTCTCTCCATCTCCCACCCAACCTGCAGTGACAGTGCTACCCTGGACTCAGTCCTATGTTCCTGGAAAGCATCCACAGTTCAGTAATCCCCTGCCCTTTCATGTGCCAGGAAAAGGCTCACTGCAGAGAACTTCACTTCCCCAGATGACTTAGATCAGACTCGAAGATGACTTCCTTGTTCACCTATGACAGTGCCAGAGACCCTGCAAATGCCCACTCTCTGTCTATGAGAGATGATAGCCCAACCATCTGTCCCCACTGGCCAGTCTGGATGAAATGCCCACTAACTTGACCAAACTTCAGTCAGGCTGCTCTCCCCTGAACTTTGACCCACCCCCCTCCTGAGCCCACATAGGGCTCAAAACAACTCCTCCTTAGCGACCCCTCCCAGGACTCCCGGCTGACTGCAGGGAAAAGTGTTCCCTGATCAACTGTCCCTTCAGGCCACCTGCTCATCCCACCCCAGACCCCAGACACCTGATTTCTTCTAGCCTTGTTTACTTTTCTCTGTTAAAAAAAAAAAAAAAAGCCCTTTTTGTCTTATCTTTGAGATGCTGACTTCCTATAGCAATTGTCTTTTTGAATAAAATCTCTTCCTCACCTAAACCCAATTTGTTCTTTATTTGACACCAGCCCAGGAACAAAGACCCTTCCCACTTGACATCGCCTCTCACAGGCCAGCACCTAGTGACCTCCACGTGACTTTTGTGCCTTACCAGCTCTGCAGGTCACCCGGTTAACAGTTAACGGGTGGGAACTCCCCTTTCTCTGCTCCCAACTACTTCAGGATTGTCTGGTCAAAGGCTTTCTGGTTAGTAACAAAAGCAAGCGTATCTTAGACGTTGATTATGTGCTGACCACTGTGCTAAGTACTTCGCAGGCATTTTCTTGACCCTTGTGAGCTGGGCACTATTACTGCCCCCACTTCTCAGATATGGAAATACACGTTCAGAGATGTGTGTAGAAAATAGGGTACAGGAATGAGGACAGAACCATTCAGCCACAGGACGGCAGACTCATGGGTACACCCCACGAGCCTTAAAATATCATCGTTTCCTCCTTGCCTTAGAGATTGAGTTCTGAGGATTAAATAGCTGAATATACGCCACGCTTAGAATGGTGTCTGGCACACCGTAGGTGCCATATAAATACTAGCTATTGCTGTTAGCATTCCTAATACGATGATAATGGTAATGTCATTTTGTCCAAAGGGTTGGGCAGTGCTGGGTTAAGTAACTTGCCCAAAGCCATACAACTAAAATGTATCTACTTCTAATGTGCTATATAATTTACTTCTGTATAACCCCACTACTTACTTATTACTTTCAGTGCTTATTGGCTCCACAACTAGTGTGTGAGCTCCACAAGGGCAGAGATCTCTATTTTGTTCACTGCTATAGGCACACCTAATGCTTAGAACTGGGTCCAAAACACAGAGAGTACTCAATAAATATTGTCGAATCAATGAATGAATGAATGAATGAATTCCAAAGCTTGTGCTCCCAATGCTTATGCTCTAAGGCAGCCTTCTGATCCTAGACCTGCAGCCTCCTTTTAAAGTCAGTCTAAACAATTCCTGACCCAGAAGGTAAAAAGCAAACAGAAAACAAAAAACCAAAACAAACCAAAAATCCACCCCATCCCCCTATAGCCCCGTTAATAATAATTCCTTTACTTAGGTATGAGATTTGTGGGTTTCCAGAAAACTTTCCCATGCATCCCCTGGCTTTATTATCCATAGATGTTTTTATTATCTCCAGTTTACAGAAGGAGAAAATGGGATCCAGAGAGGGAACCTGACCTTTCAGCCAGACCCTCACCCCCGGGTTCCCAGTCCCCGCCCCCGCAAGCCGCCAAGCCGGTGAGCATCCCAGCTTCCTTTCTGCTCTGCTAATTATCCTTTTAACTCGCGCTGGCGTGTTTTTGCGGCGCGATCTGAGGGTTTATTTTTATCTACCTCTCCATAATGGTATCGGGCGGTTACTCAGGGAAGCTCCCGGCTCTGAGCTGCTCCCCAATTTACAATTGCAATTATGATCTCCTACAGAAACACATGCACCTGGCGTCAATTTTGAGCAATATTTTGATCATAATAATTAAAAAAGTAACTTATGGCATGCACGCATTAGATAAATTAATGTTCTTCCAAGGCTCTGCTGAAAGGCGTGCATGGGAGAAAGGAGTGAAAAGGAAATGGTGCTCCCGATCTCTCAGGGGCAGGGGGAGTCCGTCTCCAGCACGGGCTCACTATCCAGCTGGCCCGGCTCACAAATTAACTTTCACATTGCGTTTAATATCTGTATGCCCTTCAAGTTGAGTGCCACCTGTCCCCGCCCGCCCCCCCTCACCGACACACGCGTGAAATTGACGGTTATTAAGGTATTTGGATATAAACAAGCACATCTTCTTGTCACTGCTACCCAGGCAGGTGACAGGCAGCTGAAAGGATGTCCGCATCTCTCTCCAACTGGATGTTCAAGACCCAAATGAAAGCAAGACCTGAGGGTTGGGGGCTGGGATGGGAAACGGCAAGGACTTCTGAAGGCCCTCTTTCCCAGAGCCCAACACACAGAGCACATACAGGCACTGCGTGGATATATACAGACCAGGACGCTTGCACTCATTCATACCCAGGTAGCCATACGCGCACACACACACGCTCACACACGTCTACCTGCCCCAGACACAGGACTGATAACCACACACACACACACCCTCACACCTCCAGCCATATCCACAAATTCACATAATTTACTCGCACTTATATACATCTGCCCTCTTACACATGACGACCCATGATTAACACTTCCATCCACATACATGCACACACACACACACAGGCACCCCCATTCAGAAATGTACCTGCTCCCAGGCACATGACTCATGACAATAGACATCCTCACATCTCCACCCATAGCATGACGCAGACATGAACACACACACGTCTGAACACATACCTTGATTTACGGGCATCATGTACACAGCTATCTGCTCACAGACACACAATTCATAATCACAAACAAGGCCTGCACACAGTCACACAATGAAACTCATAAACATGCATGCACACATGCACACACATGGACACACACACTCCCTCACACACACGCCCTTCTCAGTGCACAGGCAGGGCACCCCCTGCCCCAACTTGAAAGCCAGGCTATAAGGCAGCATCAGTAGCTTTTCAACTTTTGAGGGGTCCCCAGGTTGGCTGCTCCCTACAGAGAAAAACAGACAGATGCAAAACTTTTGCACACCAATGCAAGGACCTGTATCCTTTCTGAAACCCACCCAGAGTCCCCAGCTTAAGTCCCCTGACGTGAGAGTCCCAGGCCATCCTGTTCTTACCCTCCTCAGGGTGAATACAGAAATGGCTGTGAGTAGAGGAGGGGAAGGGGAAGTCCCATTCGTCATCTTTCAGGGAACAGTATACTTTTTTTTTCTTTTAAAGGGCTTCAAATGCTTGGCTTTTTTTTTTTAATTTATTTTTGGCTGTGTTGGGTCTTCATTTCTGTGCGAGGGCTTTCTCTAGTTGTGGCAAGCAGGGGCCACTCCTCATTGCGGTGCGTGGGCCTCTCACTATCGTGGCCTCTCCCGTTGCGGAGCACAGGCTCCGGACGCGCAGGCTCAGTAGTTGTGGCTCACGGGCCCAGCCGCTCCACAGCATGTGGGATCCTCTCGGACCGGGGCTCGAACCCGTGTCCCCTGCGTCGGCAGGCGGATTCTCAACCACTGCGCCACCAGGGAAGCCCTGAGTTTACTTTTTAAAAACATGATGATCATCTCTACTTTTGGTAAATGGAAAAAAAAATCTGCCTTTTTAATACTAATAAGATATTTTAATTTTGAAAAAGTACTGCTCCTGTCCCCTACCTCCTAGGCCTGAAGGCACAGGACCTTCAACACGGCAGAGCTGAGCTTGTTTCCAAGTGTCTGAGTCAGATGCTTGGATTCAGATCCCGGCTCCACACCACTCACTGATGAAATGACCTTGGAAAGTGCTTAATTTCAGCATCTTCAATGGTACCTCCCCTACTTCACGGAGCTGCGCCAGGACCAAATGAGAGGAGGAGCTGAGCACAGCACCTGGCACAGAGCGTGAGCCCAGTACATCTCATTTGCTGTTGTTTTTGTTACTAACATAATCTTGAGGCCCGAGCTCTCTCCAATCTGTACTTGCCACTTCCTTCTCTCTCACCTTGCCTGACTTCTCTTTCTCTGCCCCTCCTGCCCCTTCCCCGGGGATGTTCGGCCCCCTGGATCTTCTTCTCCTGTCCCTTTACACACTTCCTTCAGAGGCAACATCCACTCCCAATACCTACCACGGTGGAAAAACGATGGAATCTGAAGGCAAAAGACGGGAGTTTTGATCGTGTGCCCATGGGGTAAGTCATTTAACCTCTTGGGAGCCTCTGCTTCCCCACTGCTAAAACGGGGACCGTGATGCCTGCCTGCCCTATCTTGCAGGGCTGAACAAGGCTGAGTCTGAGAAAGTGCTTTGAGGTTGGGAAGCCCTAGAAACACGTCAGGTGTCACAGTGGGCTTTGTCCCATCACCTGGGAACGCTCCTCTAGAACTTCAGTTCCTCCTCTCCCAACCCCCAATAAGTCCTTCTTACTTGCAGGCCAGTCCCTCTGCCACAGCACACTTCCAGAACCCATCCTAGATCCCTCCACCGCTCCCTCCTGCACCCATATCTCTCCCCATGACTCCACCCTCTCACACCCAGCCCTCATCACCTGGGCTCCTCCCTCCACCCGCTTTCCTCCAGTCACCACAAGTTCTTCTCTTTCAACTTTCAAACTTTCTTTCTTCCTTCCCCTCCTTCCATCTCCACCGCCACCGCTCGAGCCCATCACTGGTTTTCTGCAAAGTCATTGGCTGGTTTCCTGCCTCCAGCTTCTCCTACGGCCCCATCCTGCTCATGGCCGGGACGTTCACCATCTTCAGGCACCGGAAGCAATACCCAGTCGCTCCAGCCCCCCACCACCACCCAGGTAACGTTCCTCTGCTTGGCTTTCAGTCTCCCTCACAATCCACCTCATTTTCCACCTGTGGGTCAAGTACCGGTGGGCATTTCACCCAATTAGAGCAAAGAACCTACTAAACACACCTCCATCATAGCCCCCCTGAGCCTTTGCTCTGGCCACCCCTTCCTCCCTTCCCGCTTCCCCCTGCCCATATAACTCCTCTCTACATACAATACCCAGCTAAAGGAACCCCCCTCTCAGAACCTTCTATGGCAGCTCTAGCCCTCAGAAATCCCTGGCCTGGGGTTTTTCCTTTAAAACATTTTAATTATGAGAGATTACAGACATCCACAAATGTATACTACTGTAACAAAATGCATGCAACACACCCAATTCTTTTTTTAGTTTTATGTCCTTTATTTTATCAATGTTATACATGCACGTAGTTTGAAGATTGATAGAATTCTACCAGGTTTGGTATTAAAAACAAAACAAAACACAACAATCTCCTGCTTTTATTCTACCCACCACCCCCAGCCCTGCCCCCGCCCAGGAGGAGGCAACCAATCTCTAGAGGCAACTATTTTTGATGCTTTTAGCTGATTCTTTTGATATTTACTCCACATCTTTTTTTAAATGTGCTTATATTGCTTTTTCTTTGTTTTCCCATTTGGTGCATTACCTGTTGACTTTCCACCATGTAGAATGAGGATTTGGCCCTTTTCGCACTCCTGTCACATCACTCTCACACACACGCACACGCACACACACACACAATACTGACAATTTACTTGTATTATAAGTTTTGTTAGATCAGTAGTTACAAGATTATGACTATAAAGATGCCATTCTGATGTCTAATCCTTTGTAGGAAGCTTGTAGAATCTTCTCTATTTCCTGTGTTCTGAAATTTTGCCATGTTGTGCCTTGGTGTGGTCTATTTTTCCATTATTGGGCACTTCGGGGGGGCTTTTCAGTCTGGAAACTTGTATCAGTCACGCCTGGTACATCTCTTGAGTTAGTTTACGACTTCCTCCCTCCTGTTTTCTCTTTCTGGAAACACTCTGATTCACATAGAGGACCCCCTGGATGGCTCCCCACATTTTCTTATACTTCCTATTTTCTATCTCTGTCTTTGTTCTACTTTCTGGAAGATTTCCTAGACTTTATCCTCTACTGCTTCTACTGAATTTTTCATTTTCTGCTATCATATTTTTAACTTCCAAGAACTCTTTTTTCATTCTTTTTTATAGCATCCATTTCTTATTTCAAGCAATTATCTTCACTTATCTCTCTAAGGACATTAATGATAGTTTTTCTGAAGTTTTCTTCTTCCTGCATAGTACTTATTTCTGCTAAATTGCATCTTTCTGTTTGCTTTAGTCCCTGTCTCCTGTCTTACACGTTAGTAACTTTGTCATATAAGTGATAATCCTTGGTGGTCAGCTGCTATGTAAGAGTAGGGGACCAAATGCTCATTGGAAGCTTTTTGTAAGTGATGGGACTTGTTGACTGTGGGATTCCTGTATGCTGATTAGCTGTTTAGTTGGGGAAACTCTGATGTCTGTATCCTCAAGTCTCTCCTCTTGAGCTGGTCAGATTCCCCAGAGGAAACCCTTCCAGTCTCCTGCCCTGAGAGTAGAGGCCTGGCTCCCAGCATTCTGGGGAGGGGGGTGTAAAGGTCTTAGCACCTTGTATACATGAGTTCATTTCATCTCCCCTCCTTTTTCAGCATGGCATCCATCCTGGCATCCCCAATCTAGAGATCCTCTGTTTACCATGTCCGGGAACAAACCTCAGTTTTCTGCTGGTGTGGGGAAACTGCACAGACTTGGGGAGGGTCCCAGGGATCCAAATTCTCAAGTTTCAATACCTATTTCACCAATGCCTGAGACTCTGGAGGGATTTGAGGTGAAAAGTGGATTTTTAGCTTTCGCCTCTTTGGGTTTAGGCTTTAGTTTTTCTGGGTGGGCTAAGTCCACTCATTCATTGCTTTCCGGTCTCCAAACTTCAGCTTCTATTGCCTCCTCTCCCATTCTGTCTATCTTTTGGGTTTCTGACTTTTCAAAAATTCCTTTGTAGCCACTTTAGTAGGTTTTTCAAGAAGAGCGAAATTAACTGTATGTTCAGTTCACCATCTTTACCTGGAAGTCTCCATCTGCATTTCACCTTTGAACTGAAGGACTTATGCCTTTTATTAAAAGCCCCTTACTGTCATTTTCATGGGGTTTGAGGAGAGTATAAACTAATGGATGGTTTCGACTTGCCATCTTTAACTGGAACTGGTTTGTTCTTTACTGAACTTCTTTCTAGATGTAAATGTCTGTCTCCCCACTGCGAGCTTCTTAAGAGATTCCTTCTTTTTTCTGTTTTGTTTTTTTTGTTTTGTTTTTTGCTTTTTTTATTGTTTTGCCTCAAAAAAACAAACAGCAAACAGCACAATGCCTGGATATGATAGGAGCTTCTAAATATTTATGGCTGGACCTGTGCCTTTGTGCTGTCTAATCTAACTTCTCTAGCCTTGACAAATGGGCATTCAACAAATAAATATTTACCAACTATTTACTCTTTGCCAGGTAATAGTCAGGCCCCAGGCATCCAGCAGAGATCACATCTGACTGGGTCTTCTCTTATGAACTTGCATTCAGTTCTGTTAAAATATCTCCAATGCTGTGAGCTCACTACCTCTCAAGGCAGCCCACCTGTTGCCAGGAAGCTCCAGCTGAAACCTGGCTCCCTGTTACTCTGCCTCAGTGGTCCAGATTCCTCCCGGCAGAGCCTCCCTCTTCTACAGGACAGATCTCCAGTTCACTAAAATCACCAGACCCTGGCACCCTCCCCGATTCTCTCCCCATCACAGCCATGGCCTGGACCCTCTCATGAATAGGAAGGTGTGTTCAAATAAAAAATATATATATTTGGTATTTGTCCTAGGAATTTCCTGAGTGATAGGAGTATCTTTTGCTGTAAAGTGTCTTTGTCATAAAGTTCTTCTTTCAACCACACCTGAGTTTATGCCAGTGAGGTGATTCAGGGTAGGTTCCTAGGTAGTTTAGGAATAAGGGCTGGGCTGGCTGTTAGGAAAACCAGCTAGGTGACTAGAGGGTTGGAAATTTCATCCCCCACCCTTGGCCTCCAGGGAGGAGAGAATAGCTGGAGATTGAGTTCAAGCAAGTGGCCGATGATTTACTCAATCATGCCTACGTAATGAAACCTCCATCAAAAACTCTGAACAATGCGTGCTTCCTGGTCGGTGAACAGTCAATGTAGATATACTGCGAAGGAGATGCGCCCTGACTCCACGGGACAGAAGCACTTGTGCTTGGGACCCAACAGTCCTGTTTCTCCGGCTAATCATTTGTGCTGCTTATAACAGAGCGATAGTCATAAGCATAGTGCTTTCTATGAGTTCTGTGAATCTTTCTAGAAAATTGTTGAACCTGAGGCGTGGGCAGGGGTGCTGCTGCTGGCACCCCAAGCGGACGCAGTCTTGTGGGACCAAGCCCCTTAACCTGTGGGGTCTGTGTTAACTCTGGGTAGTTAGTGTCAGAATTGAATTATAGGCCACCCAGCTGGTGTCAGAGAACTGGAGGATGGAAGATGAACTTGCCATGATGCCTGGCACACCCATGTCCCTCCCTCCCAGCCTCACATGCTCCCTGCCCAGCTGAAGAGGACTCCATTTCCCCAAGGAGGAGCACTGTTTGACGGGAGGGCATGGTGGGGGGCTAAACAGCTTCCTTCCTTCTACCTTTGTGGGTATGGCGGTCTATGTTGCCTCTTATTTCCCGTATTTGAAGGGCCACCTGATTACCTCAATTGGACTGTAAAACGCTTCAGAGTTTTCTTAGGTCCTATAAAGTGCCCAGCTCAGAACAGGTACCCAGGGGATGCTCAATGGTGCCGGTTGACATGGGCTGGCTTGGTCTGTGTTAAGGAAAACTTCCCCTCTTCCAACCTCCCTACCTTTTGCAGGCTCCCATGAAAGCTTGCATGAGTGTTCAGAGGGTCCTCACCTGGCTTAGGTCCTAGAAGCCCTTCTCCAAGTCTAAGTTTCCTGTTGGATGGGGAGGGACCCATGTGGATAAGCATCACCCCCCCACACCCCAGTTTTGGTTGGTGTTGGTTGTTGTTTTGCCTTTTACCGTGGACCACGCACCTGTCTGGGTGGGTAGTGGCTTGATGAGCCATGCACGCTATGAGGTAAAGGCTCTCCCTTCCTGCACACGGGAAAAGCAATAATAACACATCTGCACGTCACTCTGCAGACTACCCAGTCCTTTCCTGTACCGAAGCTCACTTAATCCTCAAATCAAGAGTTAGTCTCACATGATGTCTAATTTACAGACGAGAAGACAGAGGCTAAATGAAGTTTTGGTGACAGTTACCAAGTGAAGAGGATTCAGGTCTTCCGGATGCACATCTCTTGAGCTTCCGTCCCTGAGGACAGAGAGGGCTGTAGTGGGTGGGCCGTGAGAAGGGTGCAGCATCCTTCAGTCCCTCTGATCTTCCTTCTGTCCCCTGAGCTGCAGCTCCTCCCTCACCCACTCCAACCCACAGGCCCATTTATGTGCCTCTGTCAGTCCAGCTGAGAGGCTCAAACCCATGTGCCCTGTTAACTAGCTCCCCCCCACCCCCACCGAGGGATGGCACTGGGGACTGGCAGGAGGGAGCTGCCGGCATCGGGCTGCGGCAACCCACACCTCCCTCCTTCCCTCCAGCCCTTCCTAGTCTCTGCTTGTGTAATCTGCTCTCCCAAATCTGCTTTCCCAAGAGAGGTCACTTTCAGGCTGATTCAGAAGAGGACCGAGGAGGGACTGAGAAATCAGCCCTCAGGAATCTCTGGGCTTAGCCTAAGTTTAGCCCTTGGGTCCAGCTCAGCAACCTGCAGCAGGGGGTGGGAGAGAGGAAGGCCACTTGGGATCCTTGCCCTGATTTGGGCTTGCCCTACTGCCAGAGCCTCGGCAGGGTCACTTCATCTGATGGCAAAGGAAGTGCTTCCTTACCGCTACATGCCAGAGGCTCTGAAACCCCCAAGGGCCATCAAAGTTGGTCTTATTTGACCAGGGAGTAAAGCCCAGGGTTAGTTTTTTGTTTGTTTTTAAGTCTTAGATTACTTAAATAGAAAAATCTTCAGAAAAGATGACCCAAGAATTTACACATGATGTCACCCGGTAACTTATCTTCTAATGCAGGTGTAAATGACTTGTAGAGATATAGTGAGGGAGCAGAGAACATGGGGACATTAAGCCCCTGGAGAGGGTGGGGAAAGGGTGTGGCACAGGAAGGGGAGCTAGGAGTATTGAAGAAAAGTTCTCCTGACACACTTTGTTGAAGGTTGCCTCAGCATCAGGGCCCAACCTCTTTCTTGTGATGTGTCAGGATGAGGTTTGCCACCCTAACTTCCCTGTGATCATGGTATCTTCCCCACCTACATCAAGTTGTAAGCCAAAGAGATATTTTTAAGTGGCTCTTCTCTCTGCAGATTCCTCCAGGCTCCTCCACCCCTCAGCTTTCTCATCCTGGGGTATTTGGATGGCAGCGTCAGGGGAGATCCATCACCATTGCTCTGGAGGAAGCTGGGAAGGGGGCTTGTGTAGGAGCAGTCAGCATCAGCTGGGCTGGGGGCTACAGAGTAGGTGTTTTCTGATTTGAGAAGAAATCAGAGTGAGACCAGACGGAAAAGACATCCGTCTCTTGATTTGTAAGGTAAATTATCCACACTGTGGCTTTATTGGAAGCAAACTACCCACACTCGTGTTGAGAACGTCCTCCATTCTGTTTGTCCTAGGCTTTCAAGAACTCAGAGGGAGCCATGCCACCTCAGAAACACAGCTCACGGAAGAAGAAAGGCAGGCAGGGCTGGGGAATTGTGTTCCCAGTGGGCTATCCTGGGCATGCGCCGGAAGACCCCAGGGCTGATGGGAAGGAAGGTGACATATTTCCAGATGCACCTCCATCAATCAGCCACTTAGTTCCAGCCCTCTGGGGGTCTGAAAAGTCCTGGATCCTTCAGGCATGGGGAGTCTGATCCACATGCCTCTTTGTCGCAAAGAACCTGGATTAGACAACCTCAACTCTCCCCTGAGGAGCGTGAAGAGAAGACAGGGCCACTCCATAGCCTAGAAAGTGTGGTTTCCTGGGCCCTTCCAAACCTCAGGGACCAAAAGCCACCCGGGTTGCTCCCGTGGCATCTCCAGAACCACAGAAAGACCAGGCTGGATGGAAGAAAGCCCCAGCCCCCGTGTGTCACAGATGAAGAGGTCCAGGGCAAGGGCCTTACCCAGGGCACACAAGTGGTTAGCAGAAACCCCAATGTCTGGCTCTAGACCGACCCCTCACACCCACCCCTCGGGCTCCTTCCAGAACTGCTGCCCGAGCAGATGGCCCCTCGGGTGCGGGGCCCTGAAGTTGAACCCTGGCCCGGCGCAGGGGTGCCCATGGACACCCCCCCACAATCCCTGCACTGAGGGGCCCTCCGTGTGCATTCAAGATTGTCTGGAGGGCTGCTACAGCGGGTCCCTCCTCCCCCTGGGCTCCCCCTCCCGGGCTGGGCCAGGCTCTGTCCCCTGCTGCGCCCTGGCTGCTGTCTGCCGCTGCCAGAGGTGATTGCCATGTTTGCAGCTCCTTTCCTTGTTTGGAAAGATGTGGAGGCAGGTGAGGCTGGAGAGAAAGCGGTCCTGACAGGTTGTGATCAGCGTCTGCTACAGAGCAGAGTCTCGGAAGGGCGGGCTGGCTGGCCTCGGGGGCTGTGCTTGGCCTCCGCGCCCCGCGCCCCGCGCCCGCCCTCCAGGACCCAGTGCAGGTCTCCTCCTCCAGGCCCTGCAGGCTCTCCACAGCCGCCAGACCCCTGCCAAGGTCCCCTGGCCCTCCCTCTATCTCCGACAGACCCCTAGAAGAACCCGCACCCCCAGCCAGTAGCCCTCCCGCCCCCTGCCAGTCCTTTCTGATGTCTAGCTCAAATCTCTGGCTCTGGCACAACGCCTTGTCTTCATAAGAAGGAACATTATGCGGTCGTGCTGGTTCCCTTCCCCGCACCTGGAGGCACATCAGTCACGGTGGGATTTTTCTCTGCGCCTGACAAGGCAATTTGTGAGGAGCAAGGCTTTCTCTCTCCCGCAGGATGCTAAGTGGGAGCCGAGGAGGTGAGGGGGGTGTGTTCTAAAGAGATACCCAAATTAAGCATCCAATCTGCCATGTCCGGTGTCATTCAAAGTTATTCATCTTCTCCTGGGCTCCCCGCTGGGACGGCTCCCAGAAGCCCGCGGTCGTTAACCACGCTGTTTATCTCCCTCCACCGCCAGGGAGAACAAATGGACGCCCCGCGGTGCCCCCGCCCCATTGTCATTCAAAGAGCCTGCGCTCCAGCGCTCCGCAGCGCGGGAAAGTACCTCCCGGTCTGCCGGCTGGAGAAGCATTGGGCTGCGTTGCGACGGTCAGCGCGGGGAGGAGACAGTGGCCAGGGGGAAGGGCTTGGGGGTTTCTAGAGACCCCCCGCGGTTGCAGCCGGGCTCAGGAAGACCCCTCCCAAGCAGCCGCATAGCACAGGAAGATCAGCTCCGGGCTTTGTGACCACCTGGAGGGGTGGGATAGGGAGGGTGGGAGGGAGACGCAAGAGGAAGGGGATATGGGGATATATGTATACGTATAGCTGATTCACTTTGTTACACAGCAGAAACTAACACACCATTGTAAAGCAACTATACTCCAATAAAGATGTTTAAAAAAAAGATGTAAAAATCAATAAATAACTAACAAGGAAAATAACTAAATCAATCAATAAAGGAAGCTTATAGAAGAAAAAAGAAAGACCCCCCTCCCAACTCCCAATGTCTACCGCAATGACTCAGCAGGGGGCTGGGGCCCGCAGCTGAGGGCTGTGCCTAGGTCTTTTTTGAGTTTGCACATTCCAGAACCTGGAAGGGACTCTGTTTTTCCTAGTCCTGCTGAGACGCTTCCTCCAACCACCCAGCTAACTGTGCCCCACACCTGCCAGGCCTGCATTTAGGCCAAGGAGGAGGGGCTCAGGGGCACATCCCCAAACCCTTGGAAAGGGCTGTTTGTTGAATCACGTATTTGCAATGTTGCTTCTTCCCAAACTCAGGTCCTGAGGCTCACTGGAGAATGTCCCCACCGGACCAGCAGGGGGCGCTCTGCCCAGGCTTGGACAGATGAAGACATTTCCTAGAGGAAAACCAAAGGTGACCTCAGAAGATCGGGGGAGAGGGGTAGGAATGGACACCCCAGCAGTCCTGGCTTTCTGCTCCCAAGGGTTCACTGAGATTGGTTGATGGCTACTCCAACCATAATCACCCAGAGCTCACCTCCCAGGTCCCACTTTTCCCCAAGTCTAAGGATTAGCCACCCAGGCTCTCTAGAGCTCATCTTGTCCTTCCCCTGCACCCAGACCTACCCTCCTGCAGACAAGCCACCACCAGCTGGAGCAACAGAGAAGGGATGGAGAAGCGAGAGAGAAGAGGGAAGCAACGTGGGGCTGGGTTTCCTTTGAAATCCTGCTTTGTGCCAAAGTAAAAGAAGGAGCAGGTACAGCATTGGATTCTGGGCTCCCTCACCAAGAATGGTAGCAAAATCTTCACATCTTTTAGTTCTGTATTTTTCATCCTGGCTTGTAGTCTCAGCTCTGACACTGATCTTCTCTGTGAATCTGGATGGCCACACATTCTCTCCCTTCCTCAGTTTCCTGTTTCTAAACTGGAAGTTTGGATACTGATGCCTGAGGGTCCTTCCAGATTCCTTTCTCCTGATCTCCCTCTGGACCCTTGCCTCCTGGTCTGGGACAGCAGTGATCATGCGGGAACAGAGTCCTGGAAATCAGTGACACCAGGGCAGCCCCGGGTACAAGGTGCCCTGCCACCTTGTCCTTAGACGTTCACTGATACTTATCAGACAGCAAGACCTGACTTATGCTTTGGAAAACTGGTCCCAGAAGTTCAGAGCATTCACAATATTCTCCTGGGTGATAGGGCAAGGAGTTGGGAAGCATCTTGCCCCAGGGCATATTTTGACTCCAAGAAGGGTGGTGACTTGCTTAAGGCTAGAGGTGGCACAGCAGGCTCAGAGACCAGACAGCCTGTCTCCAGACTGGAGCTCTCCCCTCCGATGTTACAGAGCTACCTGTAGGAATGAATGCCTCGTATCCCAAGCCTGAGCCTCTCCAGCTGCTCCTCCAATGCCTCCAACATTTTCTCCCAGTGGCAGCAGGGACCAGTCACTGAGCAGGCCCAGCTGAGTCACTGTTTGCTGGCTGGTAGCGAGAGGAATTATGAACAGGTCCTCATGGATGGAGAGGTCCAACACAAAGCTATGCTAATTCTTCATAAACTCTGCCTGCCGCCTTTTATATATCAACCTGAAATGTAATTATCTTTATGGCTGGTGGAGTAAATCACCAGTATGTGTCAAAGAGATTTGCTCCTGTGTTTTATTACATAATATATTAGCTCTACAGTTTTAAGATGTCATTACTTGGCTAATCACATGAAACGTTTTCATGAGCAAACAGTGGTGCTGGCGGGAGCTGGGGACAGAAGAGACCTATGGCTACGTCCTTCTGGTAAATGTTGAGAGAGGCCTCAAGAGGTCGTCTTGCTCAACCCTCTGTCTCTAGGCTTAGAGAGGTCTAAGTAGGCAGGGGTTCTGCACCATCTGAGGGACTTCAAGAGGTAGGAGAGAGGGAGCAGCAAATGACCCTCCGATTTCACTCCTGGGTATGTACCCAACAGAAACAAGTGCATTTGCCTTATGCCCACCAAAGGACATGGATAAGAATGTTCAAAGTGACTTTATCCCTAATAGCCAAAAACTGGAAACAACTTAAATATCGTTGTAGGAGAGGGAAAACTTTTCCTCTACCCTTTAGTTCTGTACCTGGGCTCTGCAGACGAAGCTAACAAAATACAGATTAACAGAAGAAAAGGCATACAAATTACACCGGTGTTAATAGTTACATGTGCATGGGGCTTCACAGAAAAGAAACAAAAACCCAAAGAGGTGGTTAAATCCAGTGGCGTATGTACTATTTTAACAAAGGGTAATAAATTGGGAGATGTAACTAGACAAAGGAAAAGTCACCACCCCTCTTGGAATCAAAGACAAAGATGTAACTAGACAAAGGATTTGAGATTCTGGGTGGTAAAAAACTGTGGGAAGGTGACCAAAAAATGTATTTATTTTATGGTTGCACTTAAAAGTGGTATGTGTTCAAACTCTTTCTTCTCCTGCTATGATTTTGGTGGCCAAAGGCAGTGTGGTGTAATAGAAGTAACACAGGGTCCGCAAGGACACCCACCCGGCTTTGAATCCTAGCTCTACCACTTTCTCATTCTGTCATCTTGGACAGATCACTTAAACTCGCTAAGCCTCTATTTCTACATCTACAAAATGGAAATAATAATGCCTTCTTTGCAGTGGTATTGTGGGAAGTAGTGAAAAAAACGAGAGCAGCTTACCTGGCGCTGAACATATTCTTTCTTGGATCATTCATATGGTCGTTCAGTAAACATCTACTGAACTCCTACGCTGTCCCAGGCACTAGGCTTCAGGCCGGCGCACAGCATCGCCATGATCTAGAGTGAACTAGCTGTCTTTCTGCCTACTTAGCATCCAGTGGTCCAGCATTCTGATTTCCCTTTTGGCAACCAACCCCATTCCCTCACAGTTCAAGTGGTTCACCTATAGCTAACTCCCACTCCATCCCCCAGTTCAGGGTATTCCATCCTTCTGCCTACAGAACTTGTTTCTGGGATGGGCTCATGGTCCCGACTGGCTCCATTAGAGTCAGCCCTGGGACTTTTCCTGGAACCATTGAGAAAGAGGTGCTTCTTTTCCACCGAGGATGGTTAGCTAGTCAAATGGAGCCCTGTACCTGCTGAGGGTTGTCTTTGCCACTTCACTGGGAGAGAGTGCCTAGGAATAAAGATGACAGAAAGCAGAGAGAGGAAGAGGGTAGATTCCTAACAGCCTCATTTAGACACCCAGATCCAGCCACACCAGGACTGAATTGGGTTTCTGACACTTGGAAATAAAATAATCCTGATTAATATACAGTTCTAAAAATGACTAACATTCGATGAGTTTTTAGTATACACCAGGCATTGTGCCAGATGATTTACAGGCACCATCTTATTTAATCTCCACAATAATCTTACGAGGTAGGTTGAATAAGTGTCCCCCCCCACCTGGCCCACAAATTTTATGTCAACCTGGAACCTCACAATGTGACCTTATTTGGAAGTAGCGTTTTGCAGATATAATTAGTTATGATGTGGTCATACTGGATTTAGGTGAGTCCTAAATCATATAACTGATGTCTTTACAAGAAGAGGAGAAGACATGGGCGCAGGGGGGAGAAAGAGAAGAACGTCATGTAAAGATGGAGGCAGAGATTTGAACGATGTAGCTATAAGCCAAGGGACACCAAGGATTGCTGAGAGCACCAGAAATAGGAAGCAGCAAGAAAGGAATTCTTCCCTAGAGTCTTCAGAGGGAGAGTGGCCTCGCCAACGCCTTGACTTCAGACTTCTAGCTTCCAGAGCTGCCACAGAATACATTTCTGTTGTCTTCAACCACCCAGTTTGTAGTAACTTGTTACAGCAGCCCTGGGAAGCTAATACAGCAGGTAATCATCATCACTATTGTTGAAAATGAGAAAACTCAGGCTAAAGAAGTTAAGTAACTTGCCTGAGGTCTTGCGGCTTATTTAACCAGAGGCAGGACTCAACCCCAAGCCGACTCCAGAGCTGTCTCTCTTAATCATTAGATGCTACATAGCAGGCACGTGTTTATTTCCTTCTAGGATCACGATTCATTGTTCTTTGCGTCCAGCATGCCTAGCTTGGTGTCTGACATTTAGTAGGTGTTCAACAACCACTCATGAGTTAAAATCATTGAGAGCCCTACTGGGAAGGGCATTGAGAGGGCAGAGAGGGATAAGACACAGCCCTCGACCTCCAAGAGTTACAATCTAGACAGGCCATAGAAGGAACGTGTGCTCAGGGCTGAGTGAGAGCTTAAAAGTAAGCCCTGGAGGAGCTCTGAGAAGGGAGAACTCTAAGAGCTGAGCCAGAAGGAGGCTTTGTGAAAGAGATTGACCTTGATTGGGGCCCAGAGGAACTTAGGAAAGAAGAGGTGAAAGATTGATCAACAAAGGGAAGTCATGAGAAAAGGCTCAGAGGAAGGACTCGGTGTGCTGCGTCTGGAGCAGCGAGTTCAACCAGGGAGTGGCGGGTGATGGGCTGGGAGGAGTCAGGTAGGGCCAGACCATAGGAATTGTTGAGGGTCAGGCAGGAACTTGGACATGAACTAGTAGCAGGTGCCTGTAGGCTTTGGCAAGGCAGTTCCTGCACATGTTCCTACTAGAAACAGACTCGACTGCAGATCTGCGCTCCCCACCTTTCCCTGCCGCCAGCAGTTAGGCAGGGCTATGTGCCTGGTCCTGGCCAATAGACTGTAGGTCTAAGTGTCGCTTCCAGCTGAAACATAAAAGAGCAGGTACAAATCCTGCCCGTCTCTCCTCACTTTGTGGCAAGTGTGGCACGTGTTGAGATGGTGCCGTCACCAGATCTAAGCTGCTTGGATCACTGGGGACAGCTGTCCTAGAGAGCCTTGCAGATTTTTGTGAACAAGAAACAAATGTGTATATACTAAACCACGTCGATGAGGGTCTTTTGTTACCAAGGCATAAGTCTAGCCTTTCCTGACTAATGCAAGGTACTGAGTGACTAATAGCAGGAGGCTATTAGGGAGAGGGTAGTGGGTGGGGAGGAAGTAAGGGTCAGGAGAGAGATATGTTTAGAAATGTTGAGGGGGGTGGGATGATGTAAATGAAGGTACTAAAGGGGCTGATGGATTTAGTGATGGGCTGTTGCCTGAGAGAGGCCAGACCAGGGCTGGAGTTAGGGTGGGAAGCTGGGGAGGTGCTGGATCTGATAGCAAGAGAGTGACTTCGTTTTGGGCAGCTGATGAAAAAAATCCCGAAAGAAGGTCAGGAAGCGTGGGAGCAGATGAGCAGGTGAGAGGCATGCCCTCCGCTCCAGGCCTTTCTCTGATAACACCCGCTGCCCCTGCTCCGTGGGCCAGCTGGTGGCAGCAGGGACTTTCAGGCCATCTTCTCTTCTTGTCCCAAAGATCAACAGCCACAAACCCAAAGGCCTTCCTAAACGTGATTTCATTCTGTTATCACAACAGCTGTGGGAAGACGTCCTTGTTACCCGAGTTTACAGAGAGAAACAGGCTCAGAGGACGTGAAACCACAGCCAGGCAGTGACAGTCAGGGCTGGTTGGGCCGAAGACCACTAGGGCTTCTGACTCCCAGAGCAGAGGCCAACCTCCCACCCCACACACAGGTGCAGCCACATCAGGGAAGTCCCGCCAAAGCTGGAGACGGCCTGGGAATGGCGAGGAAGCAAGGAGGGAAGAGTGAGGGCTGTGGTGCCTTCTGTTGGGATTCGCCACCATGGGAAATTTTTTTCAGGAGCAGGGCCTGTCCCCAAAGCCCTGAGGCTGTCAGAGAACTCTATCACCCTATCTCAGTGGCAGCCTGCACCATTCAATCACACCAACCCCCCACACTGCCTAGCAAATGTACTTAGCAAAACACTACATTTCTTGCCTGTTTGAGTCAAGGCCCTATCGCTAAGCTCTGGGCTGTGAGACACAAGCAGATGTTTTGGGGTGAAACTTCCAAGAAATTTCCTTAAAAGGGAGACAGACAGTTGGTAAAGCCCTTTTGGCCCACTCTCTTCCTCCTACTTCCTGCCTGGAGCTCAGACTCGATGGCCGGAGCTCCTGCAGACATCTTAGACCATGAAGTCTAAGAAAGCCATATGTTAAGGGAGGTAAAGCAGAAGTACATAAGAAGCCTGAGTCTCTGATGCCCTTGGCACTACCCCAGCAGCCCTGGAAGGCCCAACGCTGGACTTCTGTGTGAGAGAATAAGCTCCTGATCGGAGTAACCAGCTGCAGTCAAGTCTCCTAGTAGCAGCTAGACATAATCTAACAATGGTTATGGTGACTGCGCAGCCAGTGCCCCGGGCTCTGCTTCTTTAACTATGGAGCAACAATCAGAGTAATAGCACCTGATGGCATTTCAAATTGGGAGAGAAACCATGGATTTTTTTTTTTTTTTTTTGCGGTACGCGGGCCTCTCACTGCTGTGGCCTCTCCTGTTGCGGAGCACAGGATCCGGACGCGCAGGCTCAGCGGCCATGGCTCACGGGCCCAGCCGCTCCGTGGCATGTGGGATCTTCCCGGACCGGGGCACAAACCCGCGTCCCCGGCCGTGGCAGGCGGACTCTCAACCACTGCGCCACCAGGGAAGCCTTGGATTTTTAACTAACCATGCCGTGAGAGAATTTTTAAAATAATAATCCAGAAGTGGGGAGGATCTTCTGATATACACCTAGAAGTCACAAAATAAAGAACTGATCATTTTAACCTCATCAAAATAAAAAATTTTCTTTGTGGCAAAAATCACATATATCAAGATAGGGTAGTTGGGGCTTCCCTGGTGGCACAGTGGTTGAGAGTCTGCCTGCCGATGCAGGGGACGCGGGTTCGTGCCCTGGTCCGGGAAGATCCCACATGCCGCGGAGCGACTGGGCCCGTGAGCCGTGGCCGCTGAGCCTGCGCGTCCGGAGCCTGTGCTCCGCAATGGGAGAGGCCACAACAGTGAGAGGCCCACGTACCACAACAACAACAACAAAAAAAAAATGCTAGTTATGCTGCAGCAAGAAAAAAAAAGTCAGAATTTTAGTGGCATAAAACAGCAAAGGATTATTTCTTGCCCACATTGCATGTTCTCTTGCAGATTGGCTGGGGTGTCTACTCCCATGTTGTCGCTACTGTCACCTTCACTTTGGGTCCCCCTGCTGAAGGCACAGCCATCATCTGCTTTTGCCGATTGCCATGGCAGGGGGAAAGAGAATGCAGAAAGCAATGCCAATTCCAGCTTCAGCCCAGAAGTGACAAACATGCTTCTGTTCACATTTAATTGGCCAAAGCAAGTCACACAGCTGCCCCTGGTCAGCAGGGTAGGAGATAGAATGCCTTCTCAGGGAAAGAAACTGGATATTCATGTACAGAAATACACAAAAGCAACAGGCTTAACCCACTGGAAACAGCTTTAGGCTTTCCTATCATAGACAGCTAATTTCTCTGATAAATAAAAAGCACCTACAAATCATCAAGAAAATGACCACATCCAGTAGAAAAACAGGCAAAAGATACATTTTACAGAAAAAGGAATTAAAGATGCTTTCACTCACTCATAATAAGAAAATCGCAAATGAAAGTTACATTGAGATACCATTTTTCACCCATCAGACTGGTGAGAGTGGGCAAACGGTCACGCTCATACACTGCTGATGGGCAGTAAATTGGGATAACCTCTATGGAAGGCAATTTGGCATATGTTCTACTACTTTTTGAAATGGATCCTGCAGATGTGCTCACACATGAAGGAAATGATATTTGTTCAAATTTTTTCATTGCATTGTTTGTAACAGCAAATGATTGGGGGAGAACTTATTGCCTTTTAATAGGGAACGGATTAAATAATTTAAATTAAATAAATAATTTCCCTCTATCCAAGGGAATACCATACATATATAAAAAGAATGAAAAGAGGGTTGTTTTTTTTTTTGGTAACGATATGGAACAGTCTGTATGATTTAATGTCAAATGAATAAAGGAGGGTGCGGAACAATGTATATCATACATCACTATTTGTGTCAAAAATGGAAAAATACATATTCACAATTGTTTATATACGCTAGAAACATCCCCCCAAAATACACTCAAAGTGAAAATATTGGCTGTCTCTGAGGAGAGAGTAGGAATTCTCCTTCTGTACCTTTTAAGTCGTGAAATAATATGGGAATATATTGTCTAATCTAACAATAAAATTTAAAAAATAAAAGAGAGAGCTGACCTAGCAGTTTTAGTCCTAGGTATATACCCAAAAGAAATAAGAACACACATCCAGGGCTTCCCTGGTGGCGCAGTGGTTGAGGGTCTGCCTGCCAATGCAGATGACGCGGGTTCGAGCCGTGGTCTGGGAAGATCCCACATGCCGTGGAGCAACTGGGCCCGTGAGCCACAACTGCTGAGCCTGTGCATCTGGAGCTTGTGCTCCGCAACAAGAGAGGCCGCAACAGTGAGGGGCCCACGCACCGCAATGAAGAGCGGCCCCCGCTCACCACAACTGGAGAAAGCCCTCACACAGAAATGAAGACCCAACACAGCCAAAAATAAATTAATTAATTAATTAATTAAAATTTTTTAAAAAACACACATCCACACAAAAACTTGTGCATGAATATTCACAACATTATTATAATAGCCAAAAGATGGAAACAACCCAAATGTCTGTCAATTGGTGAATGGATAAATAAAATGTGGTATATCCATACAACGGATTATTATTCAGCCAGAAAAAGAAATGAGTTACTGATACATGGCTACAGCACAGATGAACCTTGAAAACATTATGCTAAGTGAAAGAAGTCAGACACAAAAGCCATACATTGTATAATTCCATTTAAACGAAATGTCTAGAATAGGCAAATCTGTAGAGGCAAAAAGTAGATTCATGGTTGCCTGTGTGGGGGGCAGGTTTGAGGGGGAAATGGGTAGTTGACTAGCGGGCGCCATGTTTCTTTTTATAATGATGAAAATATTCTAAAATCGATCGTGGTGATTTTGCACAACTCTGTGAATGTACCCAAAGCCATTGAATTTCACACTTTAAATGGGTGAGTTGTATGTCGTATGAGTTATATCGCAAGAAAGTCTTTTTTTGTTTGTTTTGTTTTTGTCTGTTTGTTTTCTCAAAGAAGAAAGGAGAGGAAAAGAAATGGCCCAGGAGACAATGCCTGAGGACACATCTCACTAGACCATCACCCCATGATTCACATGTCTGGTGGGTTGAAATAGTTCATTCGCAAGCCTCACAGGAAATCCAGCGGGGCAGCTGTCAGCCTGGGTTCCCCCAAGCGTAGAGGCTTTCACGCAGATAGCTTCTTTGGGAAAGAGATCCTGGGAAAACGGTGATGGGAAGGGGGAGTGGGGAGAGCGGACCAGGGAAGGAGAAAGGCCCAAGCCTTCGTAATTGAGCTGGTTACTGCCGGGGGCAACTGAGGCTCAGTTCTGCTGGGGACCCTGCAAACCATGCAAAATGCACCAGCTCAGGGAAGTGGGGGGGGCTGTTCTGACAGCAGAGAAAGGCTGAGCAGATAGCAAGAGAGGCCAGGCGCTATCTGACCACATGTGCTGTGACAACCAAGGGTACAGTAGTAACAGAATGGTGGGCTGAGAGCTGAGGATGAGATTGGGCAGTCTTCCAGGCCCTCTGGAGCCTCCTTATTTTTGACTCACAGAGCTCTTCCCTGCTACCTGATTCTCCAGCCTCAGCCCAGAGTACCGCTACATCATTCGCAAAAGCCAAACCCATCCTCAAATAACAAATACCTGCTACCTTTGTGGACTCTCAAAGGCATGTGCTCTAGGCCACTGAATGCACCAGACGTGATTTTTTTTTTTTTTTTTTTTTTTATTTAATAGGAGACATTCTGAGCCAAGTCTGGCACACAGGGAACCATCAGGCTGTGGGTTGCTGTTTAGGTCAAAGATGAGGAGTGATTGGAAAGCAAGGCATCTGGCTGATGTAAACAGTGACGGCAGCACCCAGACGGGGTTTAAGAGATGCCCTGAGTCCTGGAGGTGTTGCTGAAATAAGCTCGCTGCCTCAGAAGTGGGGATTGTTCTCGGGGCAGCACTCATTCAGATGTAGAGGAGGATGAGGTGGGCAGAGTGGCCCCTGCCCAGAGTGAGGGGAGAGTAAAGTGTCCGGGTTTCTACTCAGAGAGCAGATACTCAAGCCTCCTCCCCCCGGCAGCCCCTCCTCGGAACACTCAAGGTTCTGCGGTACTTCCCAGTGTCTTAAAGGAAGCCTGGAAGCTGGCTCCATCTGCCTCACTGGGCTGACTGGGGAGCCGAGGGCTGGAGAAAGGGGCCGAGTCCCTGCTTCATGCTGCAGCCGCAGGTGCCCGCAGCAGGGTGCCCTGCAGCCAATGATATCGGGCTGGCTGCCCCCCGCCAACGCCATGCTTGTGGAAGGAATGAGCGCTGTGAACCGAGGAACAAGGTCCTTATGAGCCAAGCTGCCCCGGAAGCTCAGACCAAAGTCCCCAGTGGGCCTAGCCAGGCCACCACCTCGGCAGGGAGCCCCTTCAGGAAACAGCAGCTCCTCGGAGTGGTGCTCAGATCAGCAAAGCCCTGTGGACCCACCAGGGCTGAGCCCAGTGAACTAACGCTGCCATGCTCAGCTCTGTTCACCCACCAGCCACCATCCGGGGGCAAGCTGGCCCCAGGAGTACTGGGTCCCCCTTACCTCCAAAACCTAGACACACCTTCTCCCACCTAGCTGATGTTCAGCCTCTCCAAGGGGTGGGGTCTGCTTTTCTCTAAGCCCTCTAACAAGAAGTATGGTTCACTCCTCTTCTGGACTAATGGAGAAGGTGATGTAAAGATGGTGGCAGAGGCTGGAGTGGTGCAGCCACAAGCCAAGGAACACCTGGAGCCACCGGAAGCTGGAAGAGGCAGGAAGGATCATCCTCTAGAGCCTTCGGAGGGAGCACGGTTCTGCCGACACTGATTTCAGACCTCTGGCCTCTATGACTGTGAGAGAATTTGTTTCCATTGTTTTAAGCCACCCAGTGTGTGGTTGTTTGTTACAGCCGTCCCAGGGAACCGTTATAGCCCCTTAATAAAGAACCCCCCCAGGGCTTCCCTGGTGGCGCAGTGGTTGAGAGTCCGCCTGCCGATGCAGGGGACGTGGGTTCGTGCCCCAGTCCGGGAAGATCCCACATGCCGCGGAGCGGCTGGGCCCGTGAGCCATGGCCACTGAGCCTGCGCGTCCGGAGCCTGTGCTCCGCTACGGGAGAGGCCACAACAGTGAGAGGCCCGTGTACCGCAAAAAAAAAAAAAAAAAAGAACCCCCCCCAAATAAAAAGTGCTCTTACCTGTGAGAATGGCAAGATGGTGAGACAGGCATGATGATTCAAAGACTTGCTTCCCAAACCAGGTTCACAAATCCCTCAAAGTCCTGTGAGCACATAGAGACAGGGGCCAAACACAGCCAGCTCCCTGCAATGTGAACATACTCAAAGATCCTGAGGAGAAAGTCGAGTGATTTAACTGATCAGTAATTTAAAACAAAGAGACATGCTTTGTGGAGCAGAACCCCCGATGTGCCTGAACTTTTTTCAGATAAGCAAGGAGCTTCAAGCCACGCTGGTGGCTATTTGGGGGCTGTGCCCCTAGACTCCCCTGTGATCACTATCACTTTGGGGTGTCCACATTCATCTCGAGGGAAGAGGGCTTCCCCAGAAGGAAAATCCAAAGTGACAGGAGGTGATTCCTCAGACGCCACACTAGGAGGCTCAGCTTCTCCTCCTGGAACGCAAAGGCTCTCGGGTGTGCCCTGGCCGTGGACCAGGCAGAACAAGCGCTCATCTGACTTCCTGTCCTGATCCCAAGCTCCCCAGCTGACCCCTTAACCTTCTATATCTAGTCGTCTGGTCTGTGTCAAAGGGGCCTCAGGCCTTCAGTGTGGCCTAAGGAAGCTTGAGGCGCCAGCAAGGACACGCCCCCATCAGGCCTCAGCAGGACTCTTTTCCAGGATGGGGGTGGGTAACGGGAGGAGATGGAGGAAGACTGAGCTACAGGGGAAACTGTTCTTCCCGAGCCGGCAGAGGGGACAAGTCCCTCCGGGTTAGGAGAAGCAAGAGAAGGCCCTTCTCCAACACCGGTGTCCCCAAGCTTCCGCTGGGGAGATATTCCTGAGACTTTGGCTCTGAGCCTCCACTCCCAGCTCTGACCCCCAGGGCTCAGGGCAGAACCAAGGGCAGGAGACGGTGGCGGCCACAGGACAAGGCCTCCTCCACCCGTTCCTCCTGCCAGGCCTGCGCTCGGAGGGAGGCCACTTGGAAGTTGGCTCTGGGCTCTGGAGCGAATAAATGTTGACATTTGGAGAGTGGGAGCCGTGCGGGTGTTTTACTGGTGTTAATGTGATGTGGGCAGGATTAGACATTCCCCAAATTGCTCTCTGGAATAGAGCAAGTGAAGGCAGAATGGGTCTCCTGTCTCCCTCCTGCCACTCAATTTAGGATTTGATTAAAAGCGCCTTCCCGGTGAAGAAGACAATTGAGCGAGCGGCCTGCTGTCTCTGTGCCTGTTGTGAGGAAGGGAGGGGGAAGGGAGGGGGCCCTGGTCCCCTCTGCCCTACCTCCGTGCCTCTCTTCCTGGGAGCACCCCAAACTTTTCTCTGCAGACCTGCCCCTCCCCCATACCTGAGCTCCAGAAGCCTCTTCTGCCCCCAGGCCCCTCTCTCCCCATCATTCCTTTATCCTGCGAGCACAGGCCCTCCATGCTTCCCTGTCTCTCTGGCACAGGATCCTGCAATGGTTTTTGGCTGAGAACTGATACCTGGGCAGATGGGGACTAATCCCCACACACACCACAGGGGCTTGTCTCTCCTGATCCAAGGTTCTGTCCTTGGTCCGAGAGGCCGAATGGCTCTCAGATCAAAAACCAGGACAGAGGGGAAGAGTCTCAGGAGGCCTGGCTGGCTTGCATTTCTCTGGCCCGACCACAAAGAGAGAAATGGGTGCCACATGGAGCCAGGTGGGAGCTGGGGGGCAGCAAGGGGCCCGTGAGGTCATCCCGCCCTTAGAGGCTCAAGGTTAGCAGCTCCAGGACTATAAACAGGCCCTGTTTTCACTCTGTTTGTACATTTGACAAGGCTTTCCTTGCCATTCTCCCTGTTTTCCAGCCAGGCCCTTTCTCTTGCCCCTCCTGCAGGGCCCAGTGCCTCCTCTGTCCCTTGCTTACCCCATGGCACTACTTCCCTCCCAGCTGGGCCACCAGGTGCCCAGCTTCCCCACGGGCCCCACAGCCCAGGCTCCTCTGAGCATCACCCCCCTTCACCTCCACTCTGGGTCCTCTGGGGAGGACCATTCCCAGCTCTTTCTGGAGGTCAAACTCCAGGCCTGCTCAGGCTGAGCCACGAGGAGACCCCATGGAGGGGTTTGTGTGTGTGTGTGTGGGTGTGGGTGTGTGTGCAGGTCCGTGAATGTGAGCCAGAGGTGAGGTGCATATAAGTGCATGATGGCTCGTGTACTTCAACACATCTATTTGGCCTCAGCTTTCTAGATACTGGAGACTAACCTCCAAAAGAAGTTTCCAGAATCCAGCCATGCTGTTCCTCAGACCAACCTGCACCATGCCCACAATGGCTACCGGGAATTGAACAGTGACCATTGCCTGGCACCGAGCTGGAGGCTTTACACAAACTATTTTATTTAATACTCGTAACAACCCAAATGAGAAAGGTACTATAACTATTCCCATTTTACAGGTAGAAAGACTGAGTAGTTCTGCCCAAGGGAACAGAAAGCAACGGGCCAACTTGGGGTTGCCCCAAGTCTGTCTGAGTCCACAGCTCATGGTTAAACCCCTCATTGGGGGGCAGGCTGGCCCACACCCTGGGCAGTGAGCAGGACATCCACGGATGGTTCTCGACCAATTCCTCCCCCATCACCCCATGAAGTGCCCCCCAGACATGCCATCTTCCAGGCCCATGTCCTCAGCCCTCAGAGTAAGTCCCACCTGCTAGGACCAGTGCCCAGAAGCTGCATATGGCGGGCACCACACACCACACCACAGCAAGCCAGGGAACTTAAAAATAATTTTTTTTTTACTTATTATTATGGAAAGTTTCAGAAGCTGGTAAAATAACTCCCCACGTACCATCATCCAGCTTCAAAACTTAACATTTTGCTAATCTCATTTCATCTCTTCTCTCCACACATTCTGAAGTATTTTAAAGCAAATCTCAGACATCATTTCATTTCACCTGTAAATACTTCCATATGTATCTCTAACAGATGAGGACTTCTTTTCCTTCAACTTAATTACAATAGCATTAACACACCTAACAAAATTAACAATGGTTGGGGCTTCCCTGGTGGCGCAGTGGTTAAGAATCCGCCTGCCAGTGCAGGGGACACGGGTTCAAGCTCTGGTCCGGGAAGATCCCACATGCCACGGAGCAACTGGGCCCACAAGCCACAACTACTGAAGCCCGCATACAAGCCACAACTACTGAAGCCCACGTACAAGCCACAACTACTGAAGCCCGCGTGCCTAGAGCCCATGCTCTGCAAGAAGAGAAAAGTACAATCTATGTTAGAAAAAAAAAAAATCAATAAAGTGGACTGCATCAAACTAAAAAAAAAAATTAACAATGGTTCCTTAATATTATCTGACACTAAATTGCCTCAGCAATGACTTTTTACAGTTGATTTGTTCAAATCTGGATGCAAACAAGGCCTGCCTGTAGCATTTGGCTAATGTCTCTTTGTCTTTAACAGCCCCCATCATCCTCTCCAGGCAGGTGTTCTGTCCTATAGAATGGCCCACGTTCTAACTGACTGATCCCATCCTCACAATGTGCTGAACATCCTCTTCAACCCCCAAGAGCATTTCTGTAACACAGATCACATCACTTTCCAGCTTACAACACCTCTGTGGCTTCCCTTTGCCCTAAAAGAAGTCCACACCCCCTTCTGGGCCCACAAGGACCTGCCTATGAATGGCTCCTGATTCCCTCTCAAACTTCACCTCCCTCCCCCCAAGCCCCGCGCCTCCTGCTCCAGTCCCTTTAAGCTCTGCTCCAGTCACACAGGCTTATCTTCCTTACTTTGAACCTTAGGGGCCAGAGCAGACATGGTTCCTTCTACCTTAGCTCTGCCACTGTGGCCACCAGCCTTCTACCTTCTCCTACTTCCTCGTCCTTCTACCGCCTTTATGTCCCCTCCCCAGAGAGAGGCCTGCCCTGGCCACCGTACCTAAATAGATCCCTCCCCCCGTGGCTCCCTGGCTCCATCTCTTTTTTGTGTCCATTGCGCTTCTCAGAATCTGTAGCTACTTTTGCTATTTATTTGTTTCCTTGTGTTTTAAAGGCCTTCCTCCTCCACCACCCAGAATGCAGGCTTTCTGAGGGCAGGACTGCATCCATCTGGGAACTCTGAGGCCTAGAACAGGACTTGGAACATAGTAGATGCTCAAGTATTTGATGATTGAGAGAATAAATGGAAGGCGGGAGGGAGAGAGAAGAGGTTTACCTTTCAGAGAGTTCACAGTCTGGTTGGAGAGAGAGGAATACAAGAATGCAAGACCTTTCAATCAATCAATCAATCAATCAAAATCTATTAAGCACCAACTAATAACTCCACACTTTTCCAGGCATGGAGGGAATATTTTGGGTGTTAGCAGCACTCAGTTAAAGGATAACCGGGTACACTTTCTAAGTCTAGATGGAAATACTCACACGAGGCTTCATGAGGGAGGGGTCCTGAGCTGAGCGTCCATCAGAAAAATCCCTCAGCTTTCCTTGGCATCCCCGGTTCCCAAAGGATGCCTGGGAGGCAGGCAGGGCCAGTGTTACGATTCTTCCCTTTTGAGAGATAAAGAAGTTGAGACTCAACTATTTGTCCACAGCTTACAGGGGCAGAACTGGGACTGGAGCCCACAGTGTGTAACTCCTCCCCTCCCTGCTGGCCCAGCAGAGTCAGGAGGAAGGCAGAGGGGAGGGAGGCAGCAGGGACCACCTGGGCAAAGGCCAGGAGGACAGAATAGGCAGAGGCCAGAACTGTCCTCCCAGCCTGGAACTGTAGACCTCGGATGGGAGAGACTCTTCATCATTTCTGCCCCAACAGATGGGGCATCTGAGTACCTGTCTCGGGGGACCAGAGCCTAAGGGAGAGGGAGGGAGAGCTTCCTGTGCCTGACTCTGGGCTGCAGCCTCTGGAAGCCTCACTCACCGAACTTTAGGCTCCTTGCTTTATGGCACAGTTATGTTTAATTTAGACAAAAGACCTCACTTGGCCTTTTATGGTGCCAGTCAGTAGCTTTCTGTCTTTTTACCAGAGCTGTCTGTTTTTGCTGTTTTGATCTCTACTGTTTTATTAAGTAATCCTTTAGTTGGTTTTGTTTGTTTGTTTCTGGTCTTATTCGTTTTACTTCTTTTTCCTCTTTTGCTTTTAAATGCAAACAGAGAGGCAGCAGTATCCCCAAGGTGAGGCCAGGAGGAGGCTAATGAGACCTGGGACCCCAGACCGTGAGCCTTAGTCCCAAATGTAGCCCCCCAGGAAAGACCGATGTTCCCATTTAAAAATGACTCACTTCAGCAGCACAGAGATTCACAGGGCAAATGACTCTCCCGGAAGATAAGATTAGCCCCCGCATGGCCCAGAGGGCTTACTGGAACAGGGCGTTTTAACTTATTTCTGGGAGGGTAAGTGACATCTTGATGAATCCGTCATGACATGAAGACACCTGATGTGGCCTTTGAAGCAGCCATTAAACTTAGCTTGCTCTTACTGCCAAGTCACGTGCAAAGCAGACTGTTCATGCCTTCCTCAAACCCCACCCCAGGGGCGAGGTAAGAGGCTAGGGTCTCCACAGCAGACATTCCTGGGTAATAAGCAACAGACCTGCTACATTTTTGTGTAGCTGCATTACAATGTCTCCTGTGTCAAACCCGAGGAGTTAAAATGTCCTTCCATTCTAACGTTAGGGGCTTTGTCTATTTAGATGTATGGGCACCCTTTAAAAACATAATCTTGTCTGTATTTTGAAATCTACATAAATGGTTTCAGGCCATTGCTTCTTCTGTCTGTTCCATTTCTTCCCTTTGGGTTGCCCGTGAGATCTTCCCAAGTTGCTGAACTTAGATGCAGGTCATTACTTCTGACTGCTGTGTGGCATCCCATCATATGCCAACGCCACGTTTTATGTACCCATCCCCAGTGAAGGACACCAGGCAGGCTCATCATGACTGGCACTTCCTTGCGCCTGTCTCACAGGGGCAAGACTCTGAAGTTGTACACCCAACAGTGAGTGTAGTGAGGATGTGTAGACCCTCACTGCTAAGGTCAGCCAGATTTCTCCGCAGCACGACTCACTCTTCCCACTAACGGGGACTGGGCGCTTCTCTTTCCCACCTCCTCACTAGTACTTGATATGATTCCAATTTTCTCATTTTTGCCAATTGAAAAAGGTAAAATGGTACCTTACTTTGTGTTCAAAGATTAAGCTACTCTTCTATAGTTATTAGCTCTTCAAAGGGCCACTTATGTGAATGGCCTATTTATAGCCTCTTTCCGTTTTTTCTTTTAGATCCTTGTATTTTTCTTATGGGTTTGTAGTTATTTGTATAAGCTGCATACTAAACCTTTGTCAGTTTTCAACTCTAAAAATACCTACTCCCACTCTGTTTCCTCTGTTAACTTTGTTTATACTGTTTTTTAAAAAACAGAAATCTCATGTTGGTGTGATCAAATCCATTTATTTTGTACCTTATGGGGTTTTCAAAAAATCTTTTCAAAGAAATGCTGACTTTGAAGTTCATAGTTATTTTTTTAACACATTTTCATCTATCTGTGTTTATAATTTTACTTTTTAGATTTAGGTCTTTCTCCATTTGGAATTTTTTTTAATATGGTATTGAGTAGGTATCTAACTTAATTTATTTCCAGAAACGGAGCCACCTTTTCCCAATACTCCTGTCTAAGTAATTCATCATTCTTACTAATTTGTGATGCTACCTCTATCACATGCTGGGTTCCCAGTAGTTTTGTTTATTTAGACTTGTTTTTGTCTATATGTTTGTTTATGTATGTCTAGGTCTGTTCCTGGTCCCTTACTCTATTCCTTTGGCTTATTTGTCTGTTCCTATGTAATAACACACTGTTTTTATTATTATGCTTTTATTGTAATCAGTTTGATTGTCAGCAGAACAAATGTTGCCTCTTTGTTGCTTCTTTTCTAATTGGATTATTTGTGGGGCTCAATTCTTCTATATAAATTTTATAATCAATTAGTTTAATTCTCCAAAATTCCTGCTGGAATTTAATTGAATGTGGAAATTAATTTTGGGCTAATAGACATCTTCCCAAGATTAAGTCCTTCCAAACATGGATATAGTATTTCTTTTTATTTAGGTCTTTCATTTAATGGTTTTGTTAAAGTTTAATATTTTTTTCCCCTTTGTGGTCTTGTGCCTTTGTTGTTAATCCCTAAGGCCTTTGTGGTTTTCAATGCTTTTATCCAGACTGGTCCGCTGTCTTCTCCAGGATCCTGGGAAGGGCCTAGAAATGTGAACATGTTATTGTAAAATTGCAAAAATAGAATATTTTTGCCATAAATGGTAAAGTCTACTGTCTCTTTCCATTCCAGCCTCCCCTCCACTGCACCTCCCTTACAGTTGGGCAGTATTGGAGTGATCACAGGTACTTTGGGGGTCCAGCTAAAGGGAATTTGAGCTGGGGATACATCTAATTTGGGATTTATGGGATGTATCCATGTGGTCACAATCACTTCCGTGTATGGTTTAGTCATTGGTAGGCATCCTGGTGTCAGAGTGGCTTCCAAGAATTCATGGAATTCCTTCCACCCACTGTCCTGACTCACCAGACATCTGGATATAAAGATGGAGAGCTATAGGTAAGTCAGGTGGTTAATTAATTTTTAAAATAGCGTGTTGCTTTTCTGTTTGTGACATTCATTGTGCTGTTCAGTTTTTTTTAATTGTAATTAGTTGTGATTGCTTATTCTAAATAAACATTTATTTTATACCTAATTTTGGATCTGTACTTTTTAAAAATTTTTCTTAAAGAGGGCTCCTCAAATTGCATAAACTTCTGCCCTTGAAACCTGGATTTGTACCCTAGATATTTTCAATGGTATTAATGCTTCCTATATTCAAATGTCTATGTTGATCTAGAAACCAGCAATTTTGCTAAACTCTCCTATTAGTTCTAAAAGATTGTTGACTCCTTTGAGTTTTCTCATTAAATTATCATATTATCTGCTAATAGTAACTATTTATCTCTTTATTTCCAATACTTATATTGTTCTATTTCTTTTTCCTCTCTTATTGCATTGGTCAAGACCTTCAGTATTCTGTTGAACAGTATGATGTCAATAGTGGACATTAATAGGAATACATCAAAAGTTTCTTCTTTAAGTATGATGTTTGCCAAAGGCTTTGGTTGTCTAGTCTTTATCAAGTTAGAAAAGTTCCTATTTTCCTAAGAGGTTTTTTTTTCTTCATTTATTTATTTATTTTTGGCTGCTCTGGGTCTTCACTGCTGAACATGGGCTTTCTCTAGTTGCGGCAAGCAGGGGCTACTCTTCGTTGTGGTGCAAGGGCTTCGCATTGTGGTGGCTTCTCTTGTTGTGGAGCACGGGCTCTAGGTGCGCAGGCTTCAGTAGTTGTGGTGCGTGGGCTCAGTAGTTGTGGCACAGGGGCTTAATTGCCCCGCAGCATGTGGGATCTTCCCAGACCAGGGATCGAGCCCATGTCTCCTGCACGGGCAGGCAGATTCTTAACCACCGCACCACCAGGGAAGTCCCTCCTAAGAGTTTTTTTTAAATTACTTATTGATGAAATAAAGTTTAAGTGGAACACAGCCATGTCCATTAATTTACATATTGTCTATAGCTGCTTTCACACCACAGTAGCAGAGTTAAGTAATTGAGATAGATACTGTCTAGCCCATAAAGCCTAAAATATGTATTGTCTCACCCTTTACAAGAAAGTTTGCCAACCCCTGCTTTAAAGTGATAAATTATATTGATAGACTTTCTAATATTGAACTATTTTTCCATTACTGGGATAAAATTTTCCCATTTGAAGTACTTTTTTAATTCATCGCAGTATAACTTACATTCAGTAAAGTATAGTAATCTTAAATGTATAGCTTAATAAATTTGTACATATGTATACATCCATTTAAATACCACTCAGACCAAAATAGTGAATATTTTCAGTGCTGCAGTTGACTCATTCCCTCAACCAGTCTATATGGCCAGCCACTCACTCCCAAGGTAATGACCCTTCTGAACCCTCTCTCTATACATTCATTTTGCCTGTCTTGAAATTCTCAGAAATGGATATTCTCAGACTATCAAATAGTTGAGAGTCTTATGTGTCTGGCTTTTCACTAAACAATGTGGATTGTTGTGTAGAGCAACAGTTAGTTTTTTAAAATATTATTTAGTATTCCATTATTTGAATAAGATGCATTGATTTTTTAACACAGTATTAGAGTCCATTGATATTTTATTTAAGTTTCTTTTATACCTATGTTCTTAAATAAAAGTGGACTAAAGTTTCCTTTTCTTTTTTTTCTTTTTTCTTTTCTTTTTTATTTTTTGGCTGCACCACTCGGCTTGCAGGAGTTACCCAACTTTGAGGATCTCAGTTCCCTGACCAGGGATTGAACCTGGGCCACAGCACTGACAGTGCCAAATCCTAACCACTAGACCACCAGGGAACTCCCTAAAGTTTCCTTTCCTTATAATGTTCTTTTCTTTTTTGGTGTCAACTTTATACTAAGTTACATCAAGTTCATAAAATAATCTAGAGAGATTTGCCTATTTTTTATTTTTGGAACAATTTGTGTTGGATACTAATTATTTATTCCTTGAAATTTTAATAGAATTTACCTAAAAATACTTATAAAACACCATGGGACTTTTGTAAAATCTAACAGAGAGGTTTTTCTAATTACTACTTCAATTTGTCATTTTGCTATTAGTCTTCAAGTATTATGTTTATCTTGTGCCAATTTCAGCATTATATATTTTCCAGAGATATGTGTATTTCATCAAGGCTTTCAAATGTATATTGTTGTATATACGTATATAGATGTTCTAAAATTTTATATTTTAAAATCTGAGTTCTATTGCCTGCCTAATTCTGTACTGTGTTTATCTGAAAAACTTCTCTTTTGTTTCTTGATGTTTTATTAGTCTTTTTGAAAATGTTTATTTTATGAGTCTTTTCAAAGAAATTTTGGGGTTTTTTTTAGTCATTTGTATTGTATTTGCTACTATTGGTATTCTTAATTTCATTGATTTCTGCTCTAATCTTTATTATTTCCTTCTTGTTTATTTGGGTTTTCTCTACTGGTTTTTTTTTCCCCCTCCAGATTTGAATACATAGCTCATTTGTTTTCAATCTTTCTTGTTTTCTGATGGATGTGTTTAAAGCTATAAATTGTCCTCTTGGCACTGCTTTATTTGTAGTACATAAATTTTGACAGGCAGAGCTTTCCTTGACATCCAGTTCTAAGTAATTCATAATTTTCCTTAATATTTTCTCTTCAGTCCAAAGGCTATTTGGTTGTATGTTTTTATTTTTCAGACATGTAAGACATTTTGGCTATTCTTTTGGTCTCTTCCCACCTCTTGTGTCTCCTGACTGCCATCATGTTGACATTATCTGGATTTTAGTTCCATATTTAATTTATATTCATCCTTCATTCAAGTAACAGTAAAATTTAATAAATTCATTTTCAATCTCATTTTTCTTATATAAGAAAGATTCACTTTCTTTTTATATTGCTGGAATATATTCTGCATACATCTTTAGCCTGAGGATATCTTTATTTTACCTCCACAGTTAAATAAATATTTAGCTGTATATAAAATTCAACAGTTTCTAGATATAATTTGATTGTCATCCCATTGTCACTCAGATTCTCCTTATTTGTAGGTGACCTGCTTTTTCTCTATGGAAGTTTTCTCTCTGTTTCTGGTGCTCTTAGATTTCTCCTTAATGCATCTATGTATGAGATCCTTCTCTATCTTGTTCAGCACTCTCTTAACCCTTTCTGTCTGAAGGCTAATTTGTTCCTTTAATCGTGGAAAAAGTTGTCACTGTTTCTTTCAATATTTTCTTCCTTCTATTGACTCTTTTATCTTCTCCAGAGACACACACCTATTAGTGCTTACATTCCTATCCTCGGTGTCTCTTGATTTCCTCATAGTCTGAATTGAAAAAAAAAAAAAAACCTCAGTTTTTCCTTCAGTGTTTCTCCCCTATTCTCACACCATTACATCACTCAAAACACTTCTGACATCAGATGTATGGGTTTTCCCCATACTGAGCAATTCAACACCTGCTGGCTGTCTTACAATTTAACTCAGTTCTGACACTATTTACATGGAAATAATGTCACATCCCACAGGTTAAGGGCTCAGTCCCACCAGACTGCCCCCCACTCAAAATGCCCATCAGAAGTAGGAGGTTCCTACCCCAACTCTGTCCAACTTAGCTACAAATCAGAGGCCCCCACGTACCCTTCCCCAAGTTTGATTAATTTGCCAGAGTGGCTCACAGAACTCAGGGAAACACTTATTCATATTCACTAGTTTATTAAAGGGTATAATAAAGGATACAGATGAGCAGCCAGATGGAGAGCTACATCATGCAAGGTCTGGGACGGTCCCGAACACAGGAGCTTCTGTCCCAGTGGAGTTGGGGGTGCATCATCCTCCTGGTATATGGATATGTTTGCCAATCTGGAAGTTCTTCAAACCCCACACTATTGGGATTTTTATGGAAGCATGATGAATTAACTCCATTTCCAGTTCCTCTCCCCTCTCTAGAGAAGTGGGGGAGGGGCTGCAATTCCAAGATTCTAATCATGGCTTGGCCTTTCTGGTGACCGCTCCCATCCAAGAGCCACCCAGGAGCCCACCCAGTCACCTCATTAGAACAAAGGACGCTCCTATCACCCAGGAAATTACAAGAGGTTTGGGAGCTTGGTGTCATGAACTGGGTCAGAGACCAAGTATTAGAAAAAAAAAAAAAAATTGGTGCTCCTGGTACTCTTTCCACTTAGGAAATTACAAGGGTTTTAGGAGCTCTGTGCCAGGAACCAGGGGCAGAGACCAATATATATATTTTCTATTATCTCACACTATCCCTCGAAGAGATCCTTAACCCTTACTTATTTATCCTCTTATGATCCACAGAGTTGGGTTTAGCTGAAACGAATGTTTCCCAAAGGCAAGTCTCCATCCCAGCTTGTCCCTCTGCTGGTGCAGCCAAGGAAGTCAGGAAGGTGGCGAAAGTCCATTTCCAGCGGACTTGCCTGGTGGCGCAGTGGTTAAGAATCCGCCTGCCAATGCAGGGGACGTGGGTTGGAGCCCTGGTCCGGGAAGATCTCACATGCCGCGGAGCAACTAAGCCCGTGCGCCACAACTACTGAGCCTGTGCTCTAGAGCCCGCGAGTCACAGCTACTGAAGCCCGCATGTCTAGAGCCCATGCTCCACAACAAGAGAAACCGCAATGAGAAGCCCGCGCACCACAACAAAGAGCAGCCCCCGCTTGCTGCAACTAGAGAAAGCCCACACACAGCAACAAAGACCCAATGCAGCCATAAATAATTTTTTTTTAAGTCCATTTCCAGGATCCCACTTCCTAGAACCATCCATTCATTCAGTCATTCATTTATTCCTTTCTGCTCTGTGCCAGGCCCTGTCCTTGGTTCTAGAGGCACTGGGTCCCTGATTACTCCTCCAACACACTCGTCGCTGTCCTCCTTGCTTAGCATTCTGCTCCAGCCACTCCGGACCTCTCCCAGCACCTTGAAGATGCCAGCCGTGCTCCCCTCACAAGGCTCTTCCCCTTGCTGTTCTCTGCACCCGAAATGTCCTTCTCCTCCTCCACCTTTCCTGTCCCTGTCAATGTTTACACTGATGACTTTTTCTCATCATTCAAGTCTCAGTTCAAACATTACCTCCTCAAAGAGACCATCCCTGGCCACGCTCCGAAGTAGTCAGCCCTCTGGCCACTCTGCTTCATCCTGTTTAATTTCTCTATCTCTCTCTCTATATATATAGATCTATATATGTCTCTCTCTATATATTCTCTCTATATATTTTACCACTCCTGGAAATTAGCCAGGATGGGACAGGCTACGCTGCAGTAACAAAGGTGGTGGGAGAGTCAGAGTTAATGTTTATGCAGGGTTTATCGTGTGCAGGGTACTTCGTGTAGCGTCTTGTATGTATCATCTTAATTTATGCAACACCCATATAATGTACATATTATTGTGATCCTCATTGTACAGGTGAGGAACCTGAGGCTTAAGGAGCTAGAGTGTGGTGGAGTCAGGATTTAATCTGAGTCTGTGTGACTCTAGAGCCCCCGTGCTCTCCACAAGTATGAAATAGGAGGGAGGAGAAGTGCTCATCCTTCTCTCTGCCTCTTTCCTTCCTGCTAAAGCTCAGCTCTTTCAGAACATGTCTGGACATTAGCCCAGAAGGACAAGGGCATCTGGAGCTTGGAGGGGTGCATGGTGCCCCTCAGAGTGCCAGTGAATAGCATGCTCCCTGGAAAGGGCTTTTCTCTCTGCTGGTCCCCACCCCTCTCCCTCCAACAGCACAGGATTGGGGAAGGGACTCCTAAAGACCTCCTTCCATTAAGAGTCTAGAGAAAAATCCCAAGCTCGTCAATGACCACAGACTCCTTTTGGTCATGATCTTGTACAGGGCTTATCTGATCCCCCTCCTCAATCCCACGAGCTCAATACACACAAGGCAAATTAGGGCCCCCCTCCCTGACCTGAGCCCACCACTTCCACAAGCGTCTAGTCCCACATCTAGAGGAGGGGCCTGGTCCCTGGGCACTGCCAAGATGACAAGTCATAACCAGAGCTCAACCCAACACTCCTGGTTTTTTTCTCCCCACTCCCTCTGGGGGCGGGGGAGCTGCTGGGGCCCCGGGTCTTTTCCTTTTCTGGGACCCCACATCCCTTCAGAGAGAGGAGGTCCAGCCCCTGCCTCCGGGTTAGGGTATGGGTTAGGAAGTGCTGGGCTGAAGTGAGCAGAGCTGTGGCCTATCCTTTCCCCAACCCCCTTGGCTCTGACCAGAGGGAGGGAGGAGAGAGAGAGGAGAAATTCCCACTCATCTTCCTCCCCACAGGGCCAGATGCTGGTGGAGGAGGCACGAGGAACTGCCGTGGCACCCGTCCCTCCCTGGTCAGGAGAGGCTTGGGAAGGACAACACCACAACCCTCCCGGGCCTCACCGCTGAGAGATTTCGCAGTCTGCAGAGGCTTCCCACCGTTTCTTCTGTCTCACCACCACGACAGCTCTTGAAGGTCAGCAGGGAAGGGCTTGTTCGTCCCCATGGTGTAGATGAGGAAACCGAGGCTCAGCAAGGAGCAGTTACATACCAAAGGCTACGCTGTGACCTTGGATTGGTGGTCTAGCCAGGACTGTCCTCTGCTACCTCACGTTAACATATGCGTATTCACCTGGGTGTGTGTGCACAGATGTATGTTTGCACATGGGCATGTATGAAGTGTTTAAATATCCCTTGTGCAAGCCTTCCTGACGCGATCAGTGCAAGGGCCATGCGCAGGGCAGTGTCTCCTTAGGCCGGATCCCAGGGCTCCAGACTCTGTTCCTGGCAAGTGTCATGCCCCCACCACCCTGAAAACTGCTTACTGCTTATCCCCACCTTCTGCCCTGCCTCCCCCTCCCACAGAGGTCCTCCTCCTTGGCTGAGATCCCCAACTGGCTTTGTTCCTGCTGCCAGCAGAGCTATGTGGACATTGTGTGGCCGCCAGCACGCTCACTGTGACGCGCTGGGCCCCTACCTGCTGCCCCACCCTCTCTTCTTTCCCCAGTGCAATTAGTAGGAAGTTCACCTTGGATCTAACCTGCCCCTCTACTGAGAAAACCGCCCCCCTTCTCCATCTCAATTCGACTGGGTGCCTCCCCCGGGCTCTCGTCTTCTGCTAGCCCAGGATGGCCTTTCCCTCATTGGGAGAACAAGGCTCATCCCCTCGATACTCAAGTCGTGCCTGGGGGAAGCCTCGCTTGCCTCTCACCTCTCTCTACGTGGCAGAGCAGTGAGCGAGGAGCCAGGGCCCCCTTTATTGCCGTCAATTTTCCACCTCAACTTACCTGCGTCTTCACATGGTGTTCTCAGACAGGGGCTGTGTGTACGACAACCAGGTTAAATAAGTGTTGCGTCCTTCCCATCCCCCTAATTCCCCGTCCTCTTGCTGAGGACAGCTGAGTGTCTCCCTGGCTTCCGGAGAAGATGCTGGTGTATTGTCACCTGCCTTTATTTGATTAGTGTCTTATTCAAAATGCCTGGGGCCATCGCGCCACAGAGAGGAAGAGAGAGGGAGAGGACGAGTCTCCTCTTTGCCTTCTGCTGCCGGAGCAGCTGGTCCCGGGGAGGTGGCTGGGGGTGGGGGGGCAGGACCACAGGAAGCAGGGTGGGGAGATGGCGTCACGTGAGGTCAGGGAGGCAGGCAGAGGAGAATCAGAGAAGCCAAGCGTTGAGGACTGTGAGCCTAGGATGGAAACTCCCAGAACTCGGATTCATAAACCTTTCCAGGCATCTCATGTCCATCCTCCACTTGCCACTGTGACCCATGGAGGCCCCTCCAAGCTCCCACGGTAGGAGCTGGTTAGATACTTGGTGTTTTCCCTCATGCAGGAGAAAACTCGAGTCCTGGCGGCCCCAGTGGTGAATGCTTGGTGCCACTGGACCACAGGCCCTGGATCCTGGTGCCCCAGGGTCCTCTGTGGCCTCCTTGAACACAGATAGACCAGAGACCCAAGAGCCATCAGACAAATAAGCACCTCAGAGCCTCGGAGCCCTGGAAGGCAGTGGCTCCATCCAGACAGCCCTGCTCCAGGGCCAGAAGAACAGCTGAGAATTCGCTACCTTCTTACATAGGGTCATTGGCACCATCCTACTGTCTTATTCAATTTTCTCAGTAATCCTATGAGACAGCTGATATTCTTTTCATTTTCCAGATGAGACAGTTGAGGCCCAGGAAACCAGATGACTTTCTGAAGGTAACAGTCAGCAAATGGTAGAACCAAGATGCAAAACTAGGTCTTCTGATGTCAACACCAATCCCCCCGCCATAACTCAAGCTAGTCTTGACAGTGGCTGAAAGGGTGGCCCCTGCTGACACGTGAGCTGCTCACCTTACGAGACACGTCAAGAACACAACAGTCAGGAAGGCGGAGGCCCGTCCAGCCCCCTCAGACAGGTGTCTCCTTGGGTGGCTGTCTTCTTTTGCAGGTAGTCGTGAGCCAAGCTGCCGAATGTTTGACACAGATCCCTACTGAACCACAGCTGTGACACGCATCCTCACGTTCACTTCCAATAGACTGGCAGATGCGCCCGTGTGCCGAGCTTGCTGGCGTTCCTTTTCACACCCCCGCCTGCATCCCCTGGGAATCTATTCAAAGCTACTCAACGGAGCAGCCAGGAGAAGAAGATAAACCCATATCCACACTGTGTTTCTCTTCGTCTCTCTCCTTGTGGAAAAAAAAAAAAAGGAACAGTACAAAGCCTCATCCAATATTCACTGGGAATCATCCTGACATGATCCCAGGAAAATAAGTTCTTTTCAAAGCCACAGTTCCACTGCATCCTCTCCCGTGGCTGAGAGCAGGCAGAGCGGGCTGTGTGCGGGGCTCCGTGGCTGGCAGAGGCACCTGGCGGTAAGGCTTAATTATGATTCACGGAGCTGCGTTGCGGAGATGGTTTAAAGCCACTTAATTAGTGTAGGAATAAACCACCGTAATTTTCCTGAAATATGGCCTAATTAACCTATGGAAAAGCCAGGGCCACTGGTCAGGAATGCCGGAGACGTTAATAGTCTATTAATATACCCGGCCCGCTCTCTGGCACAGCTTTGGGGGTTCACTGGGCTGGAGGAACAGACAGAGGAGAATGGGGTTTGCCCTGCAGGGTGATGATTTAAAAATATATGAAGTGGGCAGGGAAAGGAAAAAGGAAATAAGATTTACTGAGCACCTATTATGAGCCAAGCAGTGTTTTAATTCATTCCTTATTTAATCCTCAAAATAATCCTTTAAAATAGATACTAAAGTTCAGAGAGGTCCATTAATGAATCCAAGGTCACACAGCCATGAAATAGCCGAACTGGAATTCATTCTCTAGTCAGGCTGTTCCAAAGGCCACACTCTTTCCATTATTCCTCACTGCCTTTGGCAGGTACAGAAGACTTGGGGAAATGGACATAATAGAGAAAAGAGGTCCCTTCAACTCTAAGGAAGCACCACTCCCTCTGACATTTAGAAAATAGAGTCATTCAAGCTTCCTGGACACTGCACAGCCCTAGGAATCCCCATTCACATAGGCTACAATGGGAATGATGTCCCCTCGAGAACACAATGCACAGCCTGCACAGCCATTCACAACGGTCCTGAGAGACCAGCTTAGATGACTTTAATTTCCTTTTCCACTTAAGTCTCCAGCCCCAACCCTGACTTTGAGTCCAGATGTTGGCCCTAAGCCAGAAAAGCCACGTCTTGGATAATTCTTAATGAAGCAGGATTTGAACCCAGTCCTCCCCTGGGGATACTCCAGTGCCCAGCTCAGACGCTGGGACAAAAGTCCAGAGCCCTCCAGGGGGAGCCCGAGAGCCAGACTTCCACCTCCCAGTCTGGCCAGCAGGTCGAGGAATATTCCAACAATGTCTTCATTCTTCCCCGATCAAAGGAGCTGGGATTGAACCTGCTGTAATCATCCGTCGGGGAGTTTGCTTAAAATTCCCCTAATTATGGGAGAGCAGAAAATTGCTACGCCTCAGACTGAATAGGGAAATCGAAGGCGCCCTGCTCCAAGCTGCCTAGGGGAGACAAGCCAGGATGGGAACGGGGAGTGGGGGAGGGGTGCGGGGGACAGTGCGGGTACTATGATGGCAGTGATGGGAGGGGAGAGGAGCTCCTGGTCTGTGCCAAGGAGTGGGAGAGGAAGGGAGAGAGCCAGCTGCAAGGGGGTCACGGTGCCTGGCTCAGGTGGTGCACACCGTCCACCCCCCACTCCCTGCAGGGAGAAGGGTGCAGGGGCAGGAAGGGTGGGCACGTGGGGAAGAATTAGCCAGGACGCACCCTCCAGTGGCTGGAGCTGGCCTTCGGGAGAGGCTGGGGCAGCCTGTAACTCTGGCTTACTTTAGAAAATAGATTCTGGAGCATCTTCTCTGCCAGGAGAGGGAAGGAAAGAGCAGAGAGACAGACCAGACAGGGACCAAGCTGGAAGGACAGGCTGCTTCAGGCACCCTTTCTGGGCTCTGCCCTATTCCAGGCAGGTGGAAGGTCTAGAAGGAGTGTGGTGGGAGAAGGATCCCACCCTTGGGGAGTCTCAGTCTGATGGGGCACACTGAGTGAGCGTCCCAACCCAGAGTAAGAAGCCCTATACACCAGTGCCCAGCACATGACGGCCCTGAACTCTAGGAAGGGGGTCCGGACTGTACTGAACTGGGTGGAGTCAGAAGAGGAAGGCTTGCTGGAGAGGCGAGTACTGAGCAGGAGAAGACAGGAGGAGGAGGAAGGATAGGAGAAGGGAGGGAAATGTTCGAAGGAACGCTGCAAAGTACCAAGGGGTTATGGGTATCATTTGCGGGGAGGGAAGCACGGCCCAGGGAGGTGAAGTCAGTCGTCTAATGTCACACAGCTCATCAGTGGCTGAGCTGGGGCTCAAACTCCTGGTCTGTGTATTACACCTCCCAGGGAGCAGGAGGGGTGGGGAGGGGCTGGCCGGAAGGCAGAGTGCTAGCACGAAAGGGGAGGCCGCTCCCCGACCAGTAGATGTTGACTCTGAGGGGCAAGCAATATTCTAACGGGTCTCCCCTTTGCTAGCCTGACTCCTTGCAGGAGCTCCCCGGGCTCCCCACCTCTAATAGCTTGGAAAAGGTTGACACTCCACAAGTCTCATGCTTTCCCAAGGGATTTCTCAGTTCCTCAGCAAGTCCCTGCACTGGCCCAGCTTGGGTCCTCTGCGGCCCCAGCTGCACTATTGTGTTTGTCCCAGTTATAGGTGTTGGGGTATCAGTTGAGACTCAGGGATTGCAAGTTACAGAATCCACTCAAACAAGCATTTAACTAAAAGGGGAAGTTTATGAAAGGGACACAGGAGTGTCATGTCCCACGTCCCCCAGCGCAGGAACGCAGTCAAGCCTCAGTCAAAGGCATCAAGGACAGGGCTTCCCTGGTGGCGCAGTGGTTGAGAATCCGCCCGCCAGTGAAGGGTACGTGGCTTTGAGCCCTGGCCCGGGAAGATCCCACATGCCACGGAGCAACTAGGCCTGTGTGCCACTACTACTGAGACTGCACTCTAGAACCCACGAGCCACGACTACTGAGCCGGCGTGCCGCATCTACTGAAGCCCGTGTGCCTAGAGCCCGTGCTCCGCAACAAGAGAAGCCACCGCAATGAGAAGCCCACGCACCGCAACGAAGAGTAGCCCCCGCTCGCCGCAACTAGAGAAAGCCCGCACACAGCAATGAAGACCCAATGCTGCCAAAAATAAATAAATTTTTAAAAAAATGTTTTTAAAAGAAAGGACATCAAAGACAGGAATGCCAGCCGGAACCTGGAGCTCCTGCCTTCCTGCTCCGCGTCTCGTATCTGCATCCCCATCTGGTCCTCGGCTTCTCCTTGTACACCTGGGCAGACCCCCAAATTCAAGATGGTGACTCAGGGCTCCCAGGCCTACATGGCTAACCCTAGTAAAGAACAGCATGAAGAGATGGTCTCTAGGCCCCAATTCCAGTACCCCAGAGACAGAATTCTGACCATCCCAGCTTGGGTCAGGTGCCTGTTCTAGTCCGGTCAACCTCAGGCCAGGGGTCGGTCACACTGAACAAAGGCTGCTGTGTGCCCTCCACTGTGTGTGAACAGATCAGGTCGGGGACCGTGGGGAGTCAGACAGTAACTCCACAGGGAGAATGTACTCGGGTAGTGGATGTGAGGTGGATGGGCCTGGAGGTGGGGCTGGGGGCTTACCTGTGTCAGCAGGTCCCTCAAGGAGGTGAAGCCTCCACTTGAAGCCGGGTGGTGAGTGTTTCAGTGGGTCAGACACCAAAGCTATGGCTGAGGCAAATCCTCAAGTGGGGAACTAAGGAGCGGGGGACCCGGCCTGGGCCCTGGCCCCTGGCCCCGTGGGAGCCAAGTTGTGCAGTGGCAGGCCGGTCTGCGAGGGCTGGAGTCTGGCCTGAGGCCTGTGGGAAGGCAGGCCAGCCTCTTGAGCTCCCGGGTGGTTATCTGAGACTGGGAAACCTGTACTTTAGAAGCTTGACTGTTTTCATGCTGTTTGTATTTTCTGTAATTACTTCCCTTTTGTTCTCCTGTAGTGTTTATGCAAGTCCTTTGTGAAAATTCCAGCGGATCCCAGCAATGCTGAGAGGAAACAGCAAAGGGGTTTGTGTCTCTTCCTAGGCTCAAGGTAAAAGAGGAACATCCCCTGGAGCCTGGGAGGGGTGGTGCTGGCAGGATCGTGGCCAGGAGGGCTTGGGGGGCGGGGACAAGGATGGCAGCTGGGAGGCTCCTCCTCCCCTGCTCTCTTTCCAAGCTCTTTCTCAAATGTGGGGAGGCCCTGGGCTTCCTTTGAATATAAAGTCGGTTGTCCTGAACTGGGCAAGCGGGCAGAGCTGCCCACTTACTCTCTGCCCCATCCTGGGAGGCAGCCGAAGCCACCCTCAGACCAGTCTTGCACATAAACTCCTGAGGAAGCTGTTCCTGTGCCCTGGATGCTCCTTGGGTGCTGGGGCAGGGAGGGGACCACCACAGGTGCTAGCCCAGGGCAGGGACCCTGTCTTGAGACCCCGGGAATGGGAACTTGGGCACCTGGGAGAAGCCCTCCCTTGATCCCAGTCTCCACGGGGTTCTGAATCTTCCTCCAGTCTCATCTGCCCCAGCCCTGACTTCTTGCTGGGTTCTACCTTAAAAACCCCACACAGGCATCAGAGTCCAGCTAAGGTGGGGCTGGGCGTTGGGGGCACCTCAGTTTCTCCCTGGGTCTAAGGGCCTGCCCTTGGGTGAGGAGATGGGTGAGGCTCTGGTGTAGGAGATCAGAGGTACCTCTGTGGTTTCTAAAAGGGGAAGAGCTGAAGGGCCAAAGTGGTAGAAAGGACCAGAGAAAGAGTCACAGAGGCCTTTGTCCTCTGATATTAAATTATTAATTAATTATTAATTAAGCAAATAGTCACCAGTGCATCACTGGAAAGTCCTGGCCCTGCCCCCGTCCCCACCACCATGGCCGTTCCTGACCAGATGGAGTGATCCTGGGTGGCTGAGCAGCCCCCAGGAGCGACGTGTCCGCAGGCTGAGAACCGGCAATGACATGGGACGTTAGGTGCTGATGGCTTTGCCAAGCAAGAAAATTGCAGTTAAGGATGCAATGGGTCCCTCCGGGTGCTGTCAGACAGGATCTGGAACAAGACGCAAGGGAGCTGGAGTGGGGAGCCAGCACAGGGCTGCAGGGGTCCATCCTCTCAGCAAGTCCGTCAACAACAGAAATATCATAACACCTGCATTTACTCAGTGCCCAGCAGGCCCCTGGTTGGCAGGCGGGAGTGCAATTATCTCCATTCTACAGAGAAGATAAGGAAACTGAGGAGTAGAGGTTAAGTAACCTGTCTGAGAGTGGAGATGGAATTCAGGCCCGGCTCCATCTGGCACCAAAGTCAGAACTCAGAGCTGCCCCGCTGCAGTGCCCTCTTCTAAGGGTTCCCCAGACTGGGCTCAGCACTGCCCCTGGGCTTGAGGCTTCAGGGTGGGGGGGGTGCGGAGAACCCACCCAGACTCCCCGGCAGCCACACCAGGGACACACCTCTCCACCCTGGTGTGAAGGAGGAACATCCGGCCTGGCTGACAAGTGGAAGCCGCTCCAGGGGAGGTGGCAGACCCAGGAAGGTGGGAGGCGAGGAGGGGCACACACGTCCCCTCGAAGCTCCCCACTTACCTTGCTCATATCTCCCACCTTGCAGAGCCCCTCTCCCGGTCCTCTCACCCCGGGCTTTGGGCAGTGACCTCATTGTTACTAACAGGCTCTTCCTTATCTCTACCAGCCCTGCCTGGAGGAGGGGCACCTGCACCACTCCCCAAGCCCTGCTTGTTTGCACGTGCCCACCATGCCCTAGAGTGACCTTGAGGGTCAGGTGGTATGTGGGAAGCAGCCCGTGAAAAACTGTGCCCTTTTTAGGAGCTGATCATATTGCACCCAACGTGGAGGATGGGGAGAGAGTCGGGGAGGGGAGAGGTAAGATGAAATGAGAGGAAGATGAGAAATGAGGTGCTCAGAGGGCCCAAACCAGGTAGGGGCGCCTCACCGCAATGCTGGCAGCTTGCAGCAGTGCTGACCTGGGCATCGGGGAGCCACTGAAAGGCGGCTGAGAGCCGGAGAGACTGAGTCATTCAGTCTCGGCTCAAACCTGCTCCCTCAGGCTGGGCACTGAACCTGTCCTGGAAACACTCTTACCGCAAACTACCCATCCGGGGTCCTGTTCCATCTGTTTGGAGCCCAAGGAGGTGAAGGGTGATTGAGACCTGAGGTTGCCCCCACAGGTGTCGCTGGTTTGCTGGGAAGAGCCTGGGGGCCTGGAGCCTGCAGGACTCACTTCTGACAGCAAAGCCCCATCCAAGAGTTGACTAGAACCCTGAGAGAAGGGGAGAGCTTGTGGGTTCAGAAAGGGAACACAAGAGTGAGGGAATTCAAGATGACCCCCAACTTTGCCTTGAATGCCTGTCCCTTCATTCCCAGCAGCCCAAACCTTACCCATCCTTCAAAATGCAGCAGAAATGCCACCTCTTCCATGAAGGCTTCCCTGACCTCCAAATGAAGTTTTCTCTCTCCCTAAGTACTTTATCCACACTGGTCTCACAAGCCTTGTCATTTTATTCCTTGCATTGTACCTACCTGGCTAGACTTGGAGCTCCATAGGGCAGAGCCATTGTCCCATCAAGAGCTCCAAACCTACCTGTCGGATAAAGGGAGGCTGAGGGAGAGGAGGGTTCACTAAGGACAGGAGGTGAAGTGCTCGGATCAGAAGGCACAGGGGGGTTCAGGAAACACCAGCTGAAACAAGACTCAGAAGAGCCATTATTCGTTACCTGAAATCCAGGTTGCATTTAGGGACCAAATACAAAGGAAGCTTGTTTCTCCAGAGTCCTGGGCAACTGAGAAACCAAATGTAGTGCTCTCACAGAAGGGGCAAGTGCTGGCTACTGGGAGAATAAGTTTTAAAGGAAAAAATGCCCACCCCCGCCCCCATGTGGTTCTGGTAATGGCAGCAGCAGAAATAAAATCATTTATTTGTTCAACAGTATTTTTCATTTCAGATATTTTATTTTCATCTTTGTAAGTTCAGATTCTAAAAATCTTCCATTTCTCTCCTCAGCATGTTCACGTTTTCCTCTACATTTCTGAGCATATGGTGCATATTTATAACCACTGCTTTAGCATCCTTGTCTGCTAATTCCATCATCTTTCTCATTTAGGGGTCTGTTTCTGTGGATTGATTTTTCCTCTGGTTATAGATCCTACTTTCCTGCTTCTTTGCATGGCTGTTAATTTTTTATTTGATGACCAATATTGTGAATTTTCCATTGGGTTCTAGATTTTGTTGTATTCCTTTAAAGAGTGCTGGACTTTGTTCTGCCTCACAGTTATTTGGAGTCACTGTGACCCTTTTAAGTCTTGTTTTTAAGCTCCATTAGAATGGGTCCAGGGCAGCTTTTGGTCTCGGGCTAAGGTAACATCCTTCTGAGGACTGTATCCAACGCATCACATACTACAAGCTCTCTCCACTCTCGCCGGTGGGAATCTGAACCATTCCCAGCCCTGGGTGAGCTCCAGGAATTGTTCGGTCTTATGCTTTCCAGCAGTTCTTTCCTTAATTATGGTGTTTCACCCCAATTGTTTGCAAATCAATGTTCAGCCAAAGTTTTGAGGCCCCTTCTACAGATTTCTGGAAATTTCCATGTGCAGCTCCCTTCTCTCCAGAATTCTTCATCACAGATCCTAACCTCCTCAACCTCAATCCCTGTCTTATCAACTCAACCCCCAGACTCTGTCAGGGATTCCCCCCCTCCTTTGCCTTGGCCTGGAAACTTTCTCTAGGCAGTAAACTGATGATGTAGTGGGGCTGTTTCCCTTCTCTCAGGGACCACCATCCTCTGCTAACTGTTCCCCACTGTCTGAAAGTAGTTGTTTCATACCTTTTGTCCAGTTTCCAGTTGTTTTCATCAAGTGGGCAATTACCATAGCTGTTAATCTATGGGCCGAAGGGAAGGCTTCCCATGCACTAAACATTTATTGGGGAAATCTCCAATGAGATTTCCAGTGTGTGAGGCCCTGCTCTAGGCGCTGGGTATAAAGCGCTGAATTAAATGGACAGAATCTCTGCCTTTACGGAGCTGATATGCCAGTCGGTGGGGCAGACAAGAAATAATAAACATAATAAAAAATTGTATAGCATGTTAGAAGGTGAAAAGTGCTGTGGGGGAAAAAATAGAGCAGTACGAGAGAGAGAGAGAGAGAGAGAGAGAGAGAGAGAGAGAGAGAGAGAGAGCTGCGGAAGGGAGCAGTATTTTAAATAAGGGGCTCAGGGAACACCTCACTGCATAAGTAAACTGAGCCTGGTCCTGAAGGAAGGGAATGAACGAGCCACAGATACAAGGACGCTGAAGTGGGAGCAGGCCTGGCTTGCTCAGGGAACAGCAGGGAGACCAGTGTAGCCATGCGGGTTTGAATGAGAGAGAGACACAGTCAGAAACCAAGGGGAGGGGCTAGACCGTGGCGAGCCTTAGAGGCCACAGAAGGAGAGCAGACAGTTACTGTAATAACTGAGACAAGAGAAGGTGAGACCTTGGACCTGGGTGGCGGCCACAGACATGGTGAGAAATGAATTCAGGAGATTCTGAATGCTACGTCAAAAGACTGAAAGAGAGAGGAGTCAAGGATGAGCCCTGAGCTTTTTGGCCTGAGCAGCTGGAAGGATGGAGGTGCCATTGACCCGTGCAGGGAAGGTTGCAGGCCAACTGAGTCTGTAGGTGGGAGGTGGAGGAGATCACCTTGACGGTGGACCTGTTAGGTTTGAGATGTCTCCTAGACACCCACGTGGAGGTATCCAGTGGGCAGCTGGACACTAGTTAGGAATTCAGTGGAGAGATCCAAGACAGAACGGAGGGGATGAAGCTGGGGAAATAACCCACTGGTGAGGTCTTTCCTGGTGACACCCTGGGTCACCAGAGAGCACCTTGAGAATCCTCCTCCCCGGACACCCCTCTGCCTCCACACAAGGGGGCAGGAGCTGGCAAACCAGGATGGGACCTTCAGAGGCCAGCTCATCCCTCCTCTTAGTCCAAGAAAGTTGGTCCAAACCACTAAGAGCTGTCAGATCACATCATTGCCCAGGAACCACCATCTGGACCTTCAAGAGGAAGCTGTATCAGCACCTCTGTCCCCGGGGGCCTGTCATCGGCTACTTCACAGGCTCCCTGGCTCTCATTCATGACTCTGGACGGCAATATTTACTCCCCTTGGCTCTACGATGGCTCGCCTTGATACCCCACGTCTGACACTGAGTCTCCCAGCTCTTGCTGGCTGTGCTCTCCAAGCAATCCCCGGTGCATCTCTGGTCTCAGGCTGCCGTCGCTCTGCCTCACAGCTGGTGTGTGACTCAGGGGAACATTTCTCCCACTCCCTATAGAGAGAAGGTCCAAGAGCCCTGGGATCTGAAAATCATTCCAGATAGCTAACCTCCATCCTTACTGCTTTTATCTGCTGCCCCTGTTTCTTCCTCCCCTGGGTGCCCTCCGTCTCTTTGTCCTTGAGATTTGTCCGCACCTTCCTCGCTCCCCCTCTGCATGGCCTCTCGCCTGCTCTCTCACCCCACTCAATCATTCATCTCAGACAGTTAGTTTAGGGGAGTGGAGATGAAATTCTTGCTGACTCTGGTGAAGGTCCTTTCCTCTCCTCACCCCGGGGAGGCCAGCAATTATCTCGATGCCCCCAGAGCCCTCTCCGCTCCAGACGTCTCCCTCTCCCTTAGATGCTTCCCGGCCCTCCCTACACTGTCGTGCTGCCGTATCCTGCTGTCCTCACATCGTCCTGACATTGCCAAAGAGACCTGTCCCTCAGGAGATGAACACCTTCACCTCCATAGTGACCACCCCTCCTGTCCCCCACCCATCACACACACACACGCGCACACCGCTCCTTAAGTGTGGGCCAGGGCAGTGGCCAAGAGATCCATGGCTCCTTTCTCTTCTGCTGCTATGGTAAAATATGGACAGCAGGAACCATGGGAGAAATGAGGCATGGAAATTAATCTGCTTTACAATCTTCATGAATATTTAAAAGCTGATGAATATGTAACTACATGTCTTTTCTCCTCCATTAGTGTCTGCTTTTGAGTTACTCTATAGCTCCCTTGGTTCCTTTGGGGTCTGGTTGGCTAGACTGATTTTTAAATTGGTCTTACAGATGCCTATAGCTCCTGGGTTCCCCACAACCCCAATCTTCAGAAGAGGATTGGTCCCTTTAAAGTTCCCCAGGAAGACCTGGCAGAGAGAGACAGAGAGAGAAGAAACTCCCTCTGAAACTGTGGGTTCCCAGAGGGAAGGGCAAAGGTTGAGAGAGTGGGACTCCCACCTTGCAGTGGGGCTCACAGAGTGCTCCCTTTGGGGGATAAACCACCTCCCTCTTCCCTGAGCTTCGGCTTCCCCTTGAACACAATGGTAGGCCCTCGCACCCCAGCCATTAAGGGTCTTTCAGGGCCATAGTCCAGGGTAGCCTTGAGAAACCAAGAAATTAGGTGGCAAAATGTTACCTTCTTCCTACTCAGAAGAATCCAATATTAGGCTAACTGTTTGGTACTTTGCAACCATCTCCTGGCCCCTGGCACAAGCTACTCCATCTAGAACCATGCTTCGGAGCAGCCCCGGTCATCTCTCTGGCCTGTCCTCCCTGCCACTCGTCTTTGGCTACCCTGGAACCCTGCTTCCCAACCACTTCCACCATCTGAAGCAGTGTGGGGGGAGGCAGCCTCCTCACCCACCCACCGCAGCCATCAGTCACCCCAAAGGGAAGCGGAAGGAGCAGGAGGGCATCTTCCCAGAGCACCAAGATCTGTCTTGGAGCCTGAGGCCGAATCCAGCACCGAAATGGCATCCTGTAGAGGGAGGGCTGGGTACTGGCTGGGAGGAGGAAGGCGTCGTGGGGCGGGGCAATGGGCTGTGGGAGATACCCATCCGGGCAGCAGGGCTGGGTCAGAATGTGCTGAGGTTCCTAAAGAACCACAGCCGTCCAGAGAACCCCAGGTTCCGTAGCCAGCACCCGGAATTCCAGGTCATAGAGGACTGCTGCTAATTCCCGGGTGTTCATCCACCCACACCTGTCCTCAGTCTCACCATCCGCTCCTCATTCTACACAAAGCCTTGCAAAGCATTTCACACTGTTTTGATCGTATTTCTTCCCTACTAACCATCCCCAGAGGCTCCTTAATTTCTGGCTTATCAAATTCACATCTGACCTGCCAGCTCCACCGTCAGCAACCCCAGGCCCCTCACCCGCCCTAAGTCCCCCAAACCACAGCCATCCAAGCTAACATGCTCCCAATCCCGAACATGCTTTCACCCCTTTGCCCCAGAGCCTCTGCTTCCCCTCGAATGGCACCTGTCCTCTCCTTCTTTCCAGGCTCTTCTCAGAACTGCCTCCATCAGGAAGCCTTCCCTGGTTGACCCCAGCCCTACTGAACCACATGTCATCTTTTCTAGGTTCTCAGTTTTTCAGTACAGAATCCACAGGGTGTTCATTGGCACCATCTTCACGTGTGCGGCGCACAGAAAGGACTGCTTGTCATGCAGTGTCTTTTAAAGCAGACCCGCACACAGATGGCAACCAGTGTCGCAGCCTCCTAGGATGCAGGAATGGCGTCTGTGGATACACTCACCAGGCTGTCTCACTCTCTCATCACCTGTGCCTTCAAGTCAGCCTCACTCCACCTCCTGTGAATGCCTATCCTGCTGCAGGAGCATCCCAATACAGGGACCCCTCAGGAAAGGGAAGGTGAGCTGCCCTTTCTCCCTCCTCTCAACGACCACCTGGGCCTCACACACACAGGGCCTCTGGAGTGACACGGGGCTGGGGACTCCATGGGAGGGATTGCCCAACTTGGGGACAGAGAAGTCTCCCCGAACAGCGAGTCAGGAAACCAGGCTCCGGACCTGGCTGCGGACCAGGCTCCGCCCTGCTATCTTGACAGAGCCACCTAATGTTCTTGGGTCTCCCTTTTTCATCATTCAAATGGGACTAAAGTTCTGTCCCTACATCAAAGGATTATGGTGAGAATCAAATGTGAAAATGCTTTGAAAAATACAAAACACTACATAAATATTAGGTACCTCTGCTATTAAAATAATTAACAATAAATTGTTATAAAAACCAGAGTACGTGACATCCCCAGCTCCCTCTGTTTCGAGGGGTCCTTCCTGGGCCAGGGGAGGGACAGGAGGCCCAATTGGATGAGTGCCTCTTGGGATCAGCATCTCATTATCCGCGATGGGTTCCCCAAGCAGCAACGTCACCTTCAGCCCCTGGCCTCTCCGCTCAGCTTCCCAGTTGCCTCGACAGCAGGAACAAGCGAGAGCCTTGTCAGACAAGCCCTGCATCTCCGTAAAACATGCTCTAAGCATAATTACCCATCGGAGAAGTGCACGGGCCCCGCCCTTATCAGAGAGCTGCTGCCACGGCTGGATTTTCACTTCTGCAGCAGCTGAAGGCCGAGTTGTCCTGGACCAAAGAAGCAGGGGCAGTGCTCTAGCTAAGCAGGGTCGGATATGACCAGGCCTTGGATGGGAGCCCCGGGCCTTGGTTGTGAAGGCCCAAGCCCCCATTGGCCCAAGCAAATGCTGAGTTCAGCTTCTCTCCTCCCTTTCATCAGCCTCCAAGTTAGCCCCTAACAGCCCATCTTGAGGCCCCCTCTGTATGGGGGCTGTACCCACCCTGGGCTCCCTGTCCCCTGCCTGAGCTCCTCTGCACTGGCACCTGGGTGGCCCTCTTATTGGTCCTGCTGCCCTCCCTATCCTGAGGTGTCACCTGTGTCTCAGGTGTGGTACCAGCAGCAACCTAGGCAAGTGACAGTGCTTGGAGATGCAGCCAGGCAGTTAGGGTGGGTCGCATTCCCCAGAGCCAGGTGCAGTGCAGGACAGGAGAGCTGCCACCTCCCACCTCCATCCCCTCCCCGTCTGCCTACATGCCTTTTCCCGGGAAACACTCCCAAACAACCTTTTGGGAAGATGTGTTCCTGTTTCCTCCACACCTCACCAGGCTACTGCCTGATTGATTTCATACCACGGACGTCACTCCTCCTTCCTTCTGGGGAATGGGAATGGCCCAAGCCCCTGGATCCAGCAGAGGTCTGTGTCTTCCACCTACCCGTCTCTAGACGGTGACTATTTCTAGAAAGAGTTGGGGAAACTGAGCCCTGGGCTGAGCACCCAACTCTTCCAACTCATTCTTCTGAGTGGAACACAGGCCAGAGGATGGGGGAGATGTGTAGGGGTCCTTGGGAGGCAGTCCTCCTGGCCAGGCTGTCAGAAGAAGCAGGGGCACCTGAGGTGCTCACTGTTTATCCTTCTAGCAGTCTCACCTTTGGGAGCAGGTGCTCTGAAGGAGGGTGATTCTGTTTGCCCTCTTCCTGTGGGGGATAACCTGAAGCGGAAGAACAAGTCGACTTCCTTTACCCCCAAGGCACCTCCTGGCATCCCACCGTATGCCAGGCTCAGCCCGAGGGAAGGGCTGGCAGGGTTCATGCTATCCTCTCCTGAGCCAGGTGTGGGTTCCTCCAAGCAGCCCCAAGCCTAATCTGGGACCCCACATCCCTGCCCCCCACGATACCCTGCCCAGTGCCATCTCAGGGCTTCTAGGGAATTATGCCCCAAAATCGAACTCCACACTGAGACCCAAGCCAGATCCTTCAATCCAGGATTGGAGGACATCCACACCAAGCACCAGGGTGCTTGAACCCTGAGCCTTATCCCAGCCTTTCCCCGCTAGAGCTCAGCTCCTGTGGGAGTGGCAGCTCTGTGGGAAGGATGCATTGAGACAAACGGGGCTGTGATTAACCAGCCATCAATATCTCTTAAAGGCCCATTACCTCAAAAGCTGGCAGGTCCCTCCAGGTCCCCCGTCCTTGAGCCCAGCAGAGATCCCCAGGGCAGCTCAAGCCTCCCTCTTTCTCTCTCCTTCCCTCCCTGCTCTGGCCACATCAGCCAGATGGATTATGTCTTATTTCTCTTGGATTTGGCTGCAGGAACCAAACAGCATTTAAGGCCATTGATCGCTGAGAAGGCAAAGTGTATAACGCACCAGAAAATTAGTTTGGAGTGCCCGGCAGGAGAGCAGCTCCGCTCTGGCCTCAGATTTGCACTGCTCTGGTGGCCAGGAGGGGGAGAGGGGCAGGGGCCAGTGTACCTTTCAATCTCTCCAGGAAGTTCTAGGAAGTTGTCCTCTCATCATGGCCACCCTGAGCCCTTCTTACCAGCTATGTGCCCAGGTGAGCTACATGACAGCCAAACCTCTCCTAGGTTTCAGCCCCAACCCACTCGTCCTCCCCCCAAGACACACAGGCACAGACTACACTCACATTACGCACCCAAGTGTTTTTTAAAATACCTACACATATGCATGCACATGAGACAGGCATGTCACGCACACGCTTACCTATGTACACGTGAGACTGTCTTGGAGTCTAGACAAGAGGCATTCCCTTTGTCTGAACATTCTGGTGCCTAGGAAAGTACCTGACACAAAGAAGGTGATCACTGGGAATTCCCTGGTGGTCCAATGGTTAAGCCTTGGCGCTTCCACTGCCCAAGGCCCAGGGTTCAATCCTAGTCAGGGAACTAAGATCCCACAAGCTATGCCGCACAGGGAAGGGAGGAAGGAAGGAAGGAAGGAAGGAAAGAAGAAAAAAGGTTATCACTGATGTTTATTAGATCAATCAAAATGGCTTCTTGGCTAAATGAATCAGAACCATGGACAGATCCCATTGACCTCCTCTCCCCTCCCCTCTGTGATCAATTAGTTCAGTGGGCCAAAAGCAGCGCCAGCCCACAGCCCGCTGGAGCTGTAGTGATGACCATCGTGGTAATCATAAAAATGGCTTTCGTTTTTGAGCTCCTACTATGCACCAGTCACGAGCCAAGCTCTTAGTATGACTCATCTCACTTGGTCCTCACCACCTCCCAGAATGTAGTTATTGTTGTTCCCACTCTACAGATGACAAAACTGAAGCATCGAGCTTGTCTAAAATGACAGAGGCCTGTCTAACTCCAGGGGCCCCTATTAAATTGTACATACTTCATATGACAATAACTTTACCAGATGGGTTTTCCTTGAAAGCAAAGGAGGAGAGGTCGACATGTATCCGCCCACAGCAGCAACTCCTCCACGTCAGCCAGCACACCTTTCCTGCCTCCACCAAGGCCCCAGCCTGACGGAGCCAGGAAGAGTGTGCTGAGTGAGTGGGTAGGCTTGAAACCTGAAAATCAAGGCCAAACGGAGCCAGTCATGGAGATCTTGCAAAGGGGACACTTGAGAGGCTCAAAGAAGTGTGTGAAAGTGAGATAATGTCCAAGGCAGTGGTACGTTACACAGATTCACCAGGCTTAAAGAAAGGAGGATAAGCAGGACATTGCCAGAAGAGTTGCTGGCAGAACAGTTGTCCAGCCCTCTCCCCCCTCCTCCCCAAGTCCACTGAAAATATTGAAAAAGGTGAAAGATCCCATTCATTGAAAGAGACGATTAACAGTGAGAATGATGGCTGAAGAGTTCAGCTAACGCAAAGAAACAGAGTCCCACAAGAATACATGTAATTGTGTTGTAAAGTTTGAGCTGCATTCTTGTGACAGAAGAGAGAGCTGTCTCATTATTGTGTCTTCCAGATAAAGTCAGACTGAGCAACACCTTCGGCAAGAAAATGATAATCAATGAACTGCTTTGCCCCGGCTAAGCCGAGACCAGAGAGCCCACGTATTTGCCAGGAGAACTCCAGCTCCCCTGGCCAAAAAGAGGCTCCAAATCATGAGAAAAGATCATGGATCATTTGGTTTCAAACATCAGTGCCCTCCTTTCCCCCAACCCTCTCTCCCTTCGCATAACCAATCAAGCTTTATTTCACATGTCAAGATTCTGAAACATTTGAGAAATCTCTGTACCACCCAAAAGCTGGGGCCTGTGGAACAGTGAGTGTTGACACTACACTTCACTGACAACTGTTTTCAAACGTTTTTTGATCCAAAGAACAATCACCTACTTTAGTGCCTCACCTATTCTCTAGACTTGAATCCAAATGACTTTGGGGTATTTCCAAAGATCCAGGTCACCCCAAGGTAAACACTCACCAGTATTCAAAACCATATGCCACAGACTTCCCAAGGGGAGTTGCGAAGGTGTGTTGACAGTGGGACATGATTGGAATATGTATCAAACTTTCCAAGTGGATTACATTGAATGTAAAAGTTCTGGCTTTGTGAGAAAAGAACTTCATCTAATTTTCTTGTCACATTAGCAGCAGCCACCAGAAGTGGATCTGAGTCCTTTCTTGCGTTAGTTGAAGCCCTGAAGGGGTAAGAAGACAAGAATGGTTTGGTGACATTGGAGTCAGGAGTCCTGGGTTTGATTCTGGCTTTACCTTTGACCACTGTGTGACCAAGGAGCTGAACCCCTTTGAGGCTTGGGTTTATTTCCTTTACAAAATGGTACCAGTAATGCCCCCTGCCCTCCCGTGGGACTGGGATTCTGGCTAAATGAGATAGACGACCCAGCACAGTGCTTGGCACGGCACATAGTATGCATTTATTATGTTAGTTGATTCTTCAGAAGGAAGGGGTCAAGCAGCCACAGGTCCTGGATAAGGTCCTGAAGCCTGGAAAGAACAAAGGTGAAGCTGGGCATTGGGGAGATAGAGAAGGAGGGCATGAATGGGGGGAGATGGGCAGGAACCTAAGAGACGAACTTACCCTACATAACTACTTTGTCTAGGGATGGGTCCTATCACAGGGATACAGGAAGGAGGCAGGGTTTCATCACTTCTCAAATGGAATCTAGGACATGAACTCAGCAGGAGAAAGACAGCAAAGTGTGTTCTTCGAGAGAAGGATGCTCTTCACTATCCTAGTGAAGGGTTCAAATCGGCTTACGTTGCATCAAAAGAGGGCGGTTAGACAAGAGGAAGAACTTCCACCTAGATCCACTAACTCCTTAAACAGGCTGCCGAGACAGGCTCAGGAATAGAACAAGCAATTGTCCGGAGACAGGGGAATGGATGAGGTGAACTAGTGAGGGACTAGACCTTCCATCTCTGAGGCTCTGTAAGTCGAGGTCCATCTGAAGAGCAGCTCTCAGCATCAGGAACGGGCTCTGCAAAGCCCCGGGAAAACACCAGTGTGGCAATTTAGTGGTGAGCAGAACGCTAATTAGTGCGAAGAATAACAGTGGCTTCTTAATGGAGCCCTTAATGAAGACTCATTTTGGGTTTTATTAACATGGAGAAAAAGCACACACTCTCCCCAGCTCTCAGAGAGCAGACAGGATGAAGAGCAGCCCCCAAAATGGGGCCGATCCTATTCCGGGACCCTGCTTGGGATACCATAATAGGCTCTGGGAAGTGGGGTCAGAAGGGCAAGCTTAGAACCCTGAGATGTTCCTTTGCCCTTTGGGCGATCCATTTAGACCTGTAGATCCCATACAGTCTCAGGGGGAGATTTCCAGCTGGGCTCAGCCCTGCAATTTACAGGCAAGTTGCAGATAAGAACACAAAGGAGAGCCACCCCCAAGGCGCCGGCCGTGATTTCAAAGGCAGACGCATCCCATTACATATTTAATTAGGGGGCTTCCCCGGTGGCGCAGTGGTTGAGAGTCCGCCTGGCGACGCAGGGGACGCGGGTTCGTGTCCCGGTCCGGGAAGATCCCACGTGCCGCGGAGCGGCTGGGCCCGTGAGCCATGGCCGCTGAGCCTGCGCGTCCGGAGCCTGTGCTCCGCAACGGGAGAGGCCACGACAGTGAGAGGCCCGTGTACCGCAAAATAATAAAAGAAAATAAAATATATATATATTTAATTAGAATACAATCCCACCAAAGCTCTCACACCATAAGAGACTAACAAAATGCAGCCCTCTACCCAATGCTGCTCACTTATTACCAAGTATACAGTCTCTGTTGGCTTCAAATATGGCAAGAAGGATTCAGGTTAGACCTAGAAATTCGGAACTTTAAAACTTGTGTATGACCTTGGAGGTCATCTAGTCAATCCCTTGTATTATGAGAAACTGAGGCCCAGAGAAATTAGAAACACTCAAAAATCAAATAGCTAGTTGTGTCTGAGCCATAATCCAAGACATCTCTAGAAGTGCTCCCCCTTGACACCAGCCTCTGCCCCTGCTTGCCTCCCTTGCCCAGGGCTACATAACCTGGTTACTCAACCATCCTAGGGGCTGGGCCGGCATGAGCAAGATGGTACCTGGGGGGCACTTGTGGCTGAGACCTTGAGGTGTCTCCAATGCCCAAATGCTGACCAGGATGCAGCTCAGAGACGGCTTTCCTCAATCATTTAGGTGCTCAAACTCTCTTTGTGGAAGGAAATAGGAGAACCCACTTTTGTAGATCTTTGACACCCTAAACTCAAATGGGAAACCTCAACAGAGGGATGAAAATCATCCCCAAATAGCTCCACCACTATTCTGGCTACACCTGCAACCCCTTCACCAAGAGTTAATGCACAATTACCAGGTTTGTGAGATGAACGGCCTGAGAGCCTGAGAAGGGAGTGGAGGGGGGGACTTCTTTCTCATTAGCCGAAACCTGCAGGACGGGGACTGTCTCCGCTTGGTGTTCAGGGAGGCCCAAGACAGAGGGGAGGCAGTCTCTGCCTGGAAGGACCCAACCTGATGGGGAAAAGACAACAGTGCAATTGCTGAGCGACTGCTGTGTGCCCTGCATCATACGAGGCACTTAACACAAGTTATTTCTCATTTAATTCTCACAACATCATTATAAGGTAGGTATTACTTTGCCTCTTTCAACAGAAGAGGACAAGGAGACACAAATGGCTTAAGTCAACTGCCCAAAGTCACACAGCAAGAAATTGATGGAGCTGGGCTCCACCTCCAGCCACACGCCAGTACCTGCAAACTGAACCCCTCAGTTCCCAGGGGATCCTGAGCAGGTGACAGTCACTGCAGGGAGCAAACTGTGGATGGTTTCCTGGACAAAGTTCCCTGGGACTTTTCAGAAAGGCCAGCAGTAGCTGGAAGGACCTCATTAACGGTGGCAGAACTGTCAGAAAAAAAGCTGACATTTATTGAGCAACTGCTATGTGTGCTGAGCTCTGTGCCATGCGGCTCACTATCCAATCTCGTCTAATGTTCACAACAACCCTCTGACAAGAGTCTGGTTCAGAGAGAGCAAGTGACTTTCCCAAGGTCACACAGCGAGCAAATGATCAATTTGGGATCTGAACCTAGATCTGTCTGGTACCAGTTGGAGAGGACAAAACCCAAGGGAATTTAACCTGAGGGGAGAGTGGGTGCTGGGGGGAGGCTAAGAAATAGCTCAGAGGCCACCACTGGAGACATCTCTTTCCTGGAATACAGGAGCTTATTTGAAGAGGCTTGGCTCTGAAAAGGCAGGAGAAGGGACCAGGTGTGCCTTGACCCGAGGGCCTTTTACCACTGCGTCCATCCTCTTCCCCCAGGAGAGCCCATGGAGATGACAAAGGATCACATCGATAAGATTCCATTAACACGCAAGGTTATTGCACAGCATTTAAGCATCACCATGGCCACTTTAATCTGTTTTCCCAGAGAGGTTTATGCCACATCTGTTCACACAGCCCCTGGCACAGCACTGCTCACTGGAGACTGCTGGTTGGCATCCCCATGAGCCCCGCAGCTCAGGCTGCCAGCAGCAATGCAGGCTTTCGAGACAGACAGAACAAAGTTCAAATCCTGGTTTCCCCAGCACTGAGCCTCTGTTTCCTCATCTCTTAAAAAGAGCTAATCATGCCTGTTTCCTAGGGTTGTCCTAAGCATTAAAGAGCTTGTCCCAGCCTCCCCCAAAGCCACCCTTCACTGTTCCCTGCTCCACACACTTCACTGGCCATTTTGCCTTCAATCATGGAGGAGGTTGAGTCCTCTGAGGCTCTCTCTACTCTGCATATAGAGCCACCCCTCCCTGGTGGAAAGGAGAGGAGTTGAGAGAGCTCCACCTCTGCGGAGGACCAGAGGGAGGTGATCCCAGAGGGTGGGGAAGCAGGGAGACAGCCCGGGGGATCCTGGAGGCAGAGGGATCCTGGGGACCCCAAGACTAAGTGGGCTGATGCCAGGAATCAGACCCCCTCTGCATTGAAGGGGTGCTGGGAAGAGCCTCCAGCTTCACTGGCCCTGTGTTGGGGAAATGGAGACACTTGGGGAGTAAGACGGCTCCCCTTCCTGAGGGGCTTAAAAGGGGTCAGTGACAAAGGATCCAAATGCCCAACTCCATCCACACAAGCTCTCAGCATGCCATGGAGGGAAACTGTGCCACGGCAATGTCACAAAGCCCAGGCAGCAGCTCTGCCTCCAGAGCCTGCTCCATCTCCAGAAACTCCCGAGGGATGAAGCCCAGCCAAACCCGCCCCGTCCTTCTTCCCCTGAAGTCACACTAGCCTCCTCAGGCCCCAGACCATGAACCTTCTCACCTTTGAGCCTTTTCTCACACTGGTCCCTTCTTGGTGATGCCTCTTCTTTGCCTCAGCATCTCCCTAAACCAGCCCAGTCTCCAAGGGTCATCACAAGCCATCTCCTCTGTGAACCCGGGTACTGCCCTGGGACAACTCCTCACTCCTTCCCCTCCAGTGGGTCTTGTCTCTCCCCCACCTCTCCTCTGAGCACACACAGCCTGTGTGAAAGGAGTTCTTCTCACCCATTCCCAGAGCCCTGGAAGGCAGAGATGTGGCTGGTTATCCCTGTGTCCTCAGCACTCAGCACAGAGCCTGGAAGGAGCGGGTACCTGGGAAATACCCATAATTAACTAATCACTGAGGAAGCCCTGTTCTTTCTTCCTCTTCCCCTTCTTCCCTGGCACCAGAGATTGGGTCTATGGAAGATGTAAACATAGGACAGCTGACCCAGGTCAAACTTGGGTGATGCTCTTGACTGGGAGGCAAGGGATTGGTCCCAATGCCTCCTTGCTCCTGAGATAAGAGAATGATTTTTTTTTTTTTTGTCCTTTACCTCCCCGCTGTAAAGCTCTTAAAGGGACCTCAGCTTCTTATTAGCTCCCTCCTTCCTCCTGCCAATTCTAAACCAAATGTCTGCTTCCTCTGGAGCTCCTTCCTCCCAGGCCTGCCACCACGCCTCCCCACCTCCCACGCTCTCCCTCCCACCCCATCCCTGTAGCAGGGAATGCAATTAGGCCTTTCCCCAGGACAGCACCCCCTCCACGCAGCTGAACTGCCTGTCCAACAGGGGATAATTTATGGAAATGGGTAAAGGTGTTTTTAAATTATTCAATTTAAATGTAAATAGGGGAGATGGTTTCTCTGAATAAATTGTCTTATTTATGTTCCACCCAAATCCCCTCCCAGGGAAATACGGAGCAGTTTGGAGCCCTCACGAGACCAGAGCCCTCCACTTCTCTTTAAGGAATGTGGGAGCAGCCCAGGCCCCTGGGGGGCAGTGACTGGGAGACAAATGTCCTGACAGCTGCTGTCCCAGCTGGGGTCACAGGACAGGCCGAGCTCTCACCAAGGGCTGTTTCACCCCACTCCACCCTGGAGAGCTGTGGCCAGGCCATGGCCCAGATGTGGACAGAAAGCAATTCCTCCATCTTTGTTTGCTGGGGAGTGACAATGGGGCAGGGACTCTGTGCCCCTCCCCTTCTTCCCAAGGTCTCTTTCCATCTGACACCAAAGCAATGGGGGGCTTCACACATCCCTGATAAAGTCCTTCACTCTCTGAGATGCTAACTGACTGTGGGCCATCTTTCCTTGGAGCATTTCTGTCCTAAACAGGGCCTCCTAGACACAGGGCTGCCTTGAAAGTAAAGCCCTTCCTTGATACATCTCAGGCACTGTCACATGTGTCAATGGGAGGGCCTCTGAGGGTGAGGAGAGGGGCCATTCTTTAGCCCCTCCCTTAGTACCACCTAGATGCCAGCGTTGCCATCTCCTGAGATTGAACCACCATTACATGGGAGCTACATGATCCATGTAGCTGTTAGGGGATTTTCGGGGGCAAAGGACAGAACATCAAAGTAGCTGAGATTATATGGAAATTTACTAGCCCTGGAAACCTGGAGGCTGGGCAAAATTCAGGTGTAGATCTGGCGTGATCTGGAAACCTTATCCTGTTTCCCTGTGATTCTTTTTTGTATATCCACCATCCTTGGACTAGATTACGAGATGGCTGGGGGCAGTTAAGAGCCTTAGATCCAACCATGACGATGTCCAGAGAAAACCAGGAAAGGGCAACTCTCAGAGACTCTTCAAGAAGTGTGAAGCAGGCTCCCCGCCAACTCCTCAAAAAAAACTCTCCTTGGGCTTCCCTGGTGGCACAGTGGTTGAGAGTCCGCCTGCCGACGCAGGGGACACGGACACATGCCACGGAGCGGCTGGGCCCGTGAGCCATGGCCGCTGAGCCTGCGCGTCCAGAGCCTGTGCTCCGCAGCGGGAGAGGCCACAACGGTGAGAGGCCCACGTACCGGGGTTGGGGGGGAAACTCTCCTTGCATCTCATTGGCCCATCCTAACCTAATGTGGGTAGACATTACCACTGGTGTAACAGTTGAATAGTTGAAATCAATACATGTTTTAATGGTTGAACATGTTTGTTTCAAACCACCCCCCGCTTGAAATGGCTCAATTCCTTTCTGCCTAATCCTAAGATTCCCCAGGACAGCACCCCTCCACACAGCTGCCCATCTCCCAAAGAGTAGAGAGTCAGACCAGTGACCCAGATCTCAGGCTGATTGGCAAGACTGGACCAAATCAGACACAATCGCTGTCCAACACCTTAACTCTTTCCCAGGATACCCATAAATGGAGGAATGGCTTGTCCGAGCCCCACGATCAGCATCGCCCCCTCACTGCCATTTATTCACTCATTCTACAAGTATGTCTGGCCTGCCTACCTTGTGCCAGACACAAGCGAGGGGCAGAAGTTTCACTGGCAAAAGAGAGCCCATTTCCTGTTCTTGCAGACTTACCATCCCTGCAGTGGACTTTGTCATGTTTGTGGCCAGTTGTTTCGGCTGCCCACAAACATTTTTGCCAAACTTGGGAGTTTCCAGCCTCAGTGAATCACGCCTTCCCAAGGTAGAAACCAGAAACTCGGTCACCCGGTCTCCTTTGCAGCTAGGGCACAGACATGTGACTCAGACCCCACCAATCAGATTCACTCATAAGAGACTTTGCTCTAGAAGGGAGGGATTTGAGTAAGAAAGCAATGCCCAGAATGCACTGTGCTGGCAAGGGTGGAAGTGGAGCTGTCCAGCTTTGGGTAGAAGTGACAGCAGGATTCAGTTCCTGGCCCGGAAGTGCAATCAGTGCGGAGTGGCATCAGAGGTGCCCTGGTGCCTGGTGGGAAAGCAGCAGCAGCTGTGGTTCCCCCATCAGTCCGCTTCTGTGTGCAGTGGGGCATCAGGCCTGGAAGCTTAGCCTCACGTCTGGCTCTCCAGCCCTCCGTACGACTAGATGGGACACACCGTATTCTTCTAACAGATAGACTCCTCAGTCAGTCAGAGTTGCATCTATTGCCTAAGGCCACTAACCCGCCTGATGCAGAAGAATGTCGCATCCTCGGTGAGGGTTACTCATTGTGAAGACCTCGCCCAGGTAGCCGCTTCCTGGCATCCCACTTAGCTCATGCCTCTAAACAGCAGTCTTTTTTTTTTTATATTTTGGCCGTGCCAGGTCTTAGTTGCGGCATGCAGGATCTTCGTTGCGGCATGCACGCGAGATCTAGTTCCCCGAGCAGGGATCGAACCCAGGCTCCCTACATTGGGAGCACAGAGTCTTACCCACTGGACCATCAGGGAAGTCCCTTAACAGCAGTCTTAACAAAGGCGTGAGCCCCTCTGTGTGTCTCCAGTACACCCCACCCCCAACACACACACTAAACTCTGAGCTCCTTGGGACCTGGGACCACACCTTTTGCACCATTATATCCTCAGGTCTGTTTAGAACCTGGGTCAGAATAGGTGCTCACTAAGTATTGGCTGTGATGCGATCATTGCCACTGTCTTCATTAATGACACGAAAAAGGCCACCAATGGCTGACTCTGGATTGAGCAACGCACACAGGGAATGGCCCGTATCTTGTCCTACCTTCTCCAGAATCAGCGACCAGGTTCACATCCACGGGCTCCAGGCACTTCAGTCCCCACAAGAAAGTCCCCTAAAATACCACAGGACTGCCTTCTAACCCCTGCCCATTTCCCTAATCACCCTTGGCAGCCTTGCATTTATTCCTGCCAACCAGCTGGTCCCATCTCAGCCTTGCCCTCCTTCCCACCCTGCCCTGGGCAGCCTTGGGAAGATCTCCATCCTTGGACATGAAGATGACATCCCGAAGTCCCCTGGAGAGATATGCCCAGATGGGTTACATAGCCAACCCAAGGGTATCCTTTATCCTGACCAGCCCTGCGAGTGTGCCCACACACACACATTCTACCCCCTCTGCAGGAAGAACCAGAGGAAATGGACAAGGTTTCTGGAATCAATTTCACGCCTTGGGCATGATAAACAACCAAGCAGAGAGCAGCACCCATCCAGGGAGCTAATGGCCTTGGTATCTGAGTGATACATCTCTCCATGAAAAAGAAAGCCTGGCCTTTTCTCCATACACCGCTCCGCTTGGAGCAGACTCACGCCAGCCCCAGCTGCACCTTCCTGGGCGTGGACGAGACAGGCACTTCCCCCTTCCCCAGGCAGCACACGGCCTATCCTCAGCTGGGGGCCTGGGGAGGCCCAAGGCAGAAAGCACCTGACCCACTACCTTAGCTAGCAGGGCCATAGTTCAGATAGAGCCCAGCTACCTGGGTTCAAACCCCAGCTCCACTCCTCACTCTCTGAGTGACTTTGGGCAAGCTACCTAAATAGTACCCACGTCACAGGTTCTTCTGAAGATTAAATGAGGCTTTTTGCAAAGAACACATAATAAGTCTTCAATAATCTTAGCTATTGTTATTATTATTATGACTCCCTGTAGCCAGGAAGTTCTTGGTTCATCTAACTTGAATCCTACCCACTGCCTTTTAGGGCCATTGTAGTTGGTTCTCTTCCTGGTGGGCATGGAACTCAGCCGTCTCCAGTGTGATGCAGTAGGGAAAATAATGGTGCTGGAAGCAGAAGAGCTATGTTCAAACCCATCTCAAGTCTGTTAGCTATGATTCTCCTTATATCCAATCAGTGTAAGACAGATTCTAAATACATGATTACTAGCTGTGTGGACAGACAGATGTCACTCTGCTTCTGTGGGCCAGAGGCCACAGCATCCTTGTTTGTACAATAGGAAAAGAGCACCATCTCCAAAAGTCATAGGATGAGGTCAGATGCAGTAACATCTAAGAGAGTGCCTGGGACGGTGGGTGATCAGGGATGTTAGTTGAATCTGGATCTGCACAAATGCTCGAAATGAGACTTAGTTCCCTAAGCCTGCTCTACCTGAGACATATAATGACCCCGTTTCTCCAACCTTCTCCACTTACTGTCCAACTCAGCAAATCCCTCCATGTTTCTTCAGCCTGAGGAGTGCTTATTCAATGGTGAGAAACCAACATCAGATTTTACCGGAAGTGAGTAAAATCCTTGCAGCCGTCCACGGCAATGCCGATGCCCGGGAGAGGGCTGGTGAGTAGCCATTGATGTGTGTCCCACACTCAGTAGTTAACAAATGTGTTCTTGGGTAGTATCTTAACAAATACTTTCCCAGTCCAGTTTTGCCAATGGGGAATCTAGCTCAGAATGGGGCGCCAACTTCCCCCAAAGTGGTAAAGAAGGATGTGAACCCATTTTGCAACCAGTCTTTCGCCAACTCCCTTGGGCACTCTGCCCTCTTCCCGTACGTCGCCCTGCGCCAGCCTGGAAGGTCTTTACTGATCTTCTAGCTCTATCCCTGGCATAATGCCTGGCACAGAGTACAGTCCCAATAAGTAATCGTCACATTTAATCCAAATACTTCATTTCACCCACAGGGAATCTGAGGCAGAAAGAGACGTAGTGAGTAGCCCACCGTCACACAGCTGGAAGGTGATGTGATGGATCCGCTAACAGGGGAGCATGAGCTCACCCCAAAATGTCAGAACTAGAAGAATCCTAGAAGGTCATGTGGTCAAGGCCCTGCCAGGCCTTCCCTGGTAATCAAAGCCAAGTTCTCCCACTCAGACCTTGGAGGGGGGACAAGAGGCTTCTGAGGCTGGAGGATATAGTAGATTGATTACAGAACATCCCCAAATCCTCCCCTACCGATATCCATGCCCCTTTACAATGTGGCTTTGCAGCTTCTCCCAAGAAGAAGTAGAGTCTGTTTCCCCTCCTGTTGAATCTGGGCTGCCTTGTAACTCGCGTTGACCAATAGAATTCAATGGAAGTCATGGTGTCCCAGTTCCAAGGCGAGACTTCAAGAGACCTTGCCGGCTTCCATGCTCCCTAGAGCCCTGCCAGCACCCTGTGAGCAGGCCTGGGCTAGGCTGCTGGAGGATGAGAGACAAGTCAGTAAAAGGCCAGTTGTCCCAGCTGAGGCCTCCCTACTCCTGTCTACGGCCAGCTGATCCCCCAACACGAGAACCCATCCTAGAGCAGCAGAGGTACCTCCTCTGCCCATAGCCAACCATAAGGACATGAGTGATTCCAGCCAAGACCAGAAGCACCACCCAGATAACCCATAGGCTCATGAGAAATCATAAATGTAATTGTTTTAAGTCCCTGAGTTTTGGGGTGCTTTGTCACAAAGTATCATCTAACAGATACATTGGGCCTTAAGAAAAGACCCCAAGTCATAGGGCTGGAGAAGCTGAGGCCTGTGCTCCTGCAGGGCCTTGAGGGAGCAGAACTCTTTTCTGCAAAGAGCCTGATTGAGTTTCTACCTAGTCTGTCCAGTCTCTAGGTCTGGCCCAACCCAGGACCAAGGAAGTCAGTTCTAGCTCCAGCCCTACCCTTGCCACCCACCTTGGCACCTGCAATACCCACCCAGGGCAGTGTCCAGGAGGAGTCCATACAGGGAGGGCTGCGACAAGAGTCGAGGCTGTCCACAGACCAGGAGGAGTTCGTCTCAAAGACAAAGCCCAACAAAGTCCCGAGGTGGGGTCTCCATGGTAGAGAAGAATCCGAGACCAGACGACCCCCCCGCCCATCACCCAGGGGGAGCAATCAGCCCCGGAGGAGCTGAGCAGGCCGCTTGACATTTGATGGGAGTCATTATCAGACACTTATTCCCAATCAGGGCTCAAGTGTCTCTGAGGGCCCCTCTGCTGCCTTCTCATTCCAGGGAGTATTAACAGGAGGAGGGGAGGCGCAGGTCTGGGCAAAGGCCCTCAGACCCACCGCTCTGACTCCAGTCCCCTTCTTGCTTCCTGGGGCCCCCAGGGGCAAGCTACCTCATGCCAGAGTGTGGAGAATGGGGGACTCCAGAGTGGAGAGCTTGAGTCCTGGATCCTCGGGCACAGAGAGGCTCAAAGAGATGTGTGCAGGAGGGCTGGCTCAGAACTCAGATTGCTGCCGGGCCCAAGAAAGGCTTTGTCTCCAAGCCTCATGCCTCTGGGAGTCCTGAGTCCCCGCCCCAAGCAGCCACCTCCTCCCTCAGACAGTCCTGCAGGACCAAGGCCAGGCTCCTCCCCTTGCACAAAGACCAGAACTCTCTCTCTCTGCAGCCAGACAGCTCCGCTCAGAGAGAGCCATGACTCAGGAGTGTGAAGGCCTTGTAAGGCTCTCCTGCCTCCACAGAGAGATCTTGGCCAAGCTACCTAATCTCTCCTGCTCTGGAAAGAGGGCAATGATCCCTGCCCTGCTTCTCTGCACAGGTCTATCGCGAGAATCCTATTCTTTACTGTACGGGAAAACACTTGGTAAACTGTAAAATGAGGGCTGGGCACAATTGTCCCCACTGGATCATCATCACAATATAGGCGAGCTCAGATGAGCCAGGTGCAGGCGTGTTGGTGGGGTTGTGTGAGTCTGTGTGTGTGTGTGTGTGTGTGTGTGTCTGCACGGGTGTCTCACTGCGTGCTTCTGCACTCCAATACCAATATTTCATGGTTCCGGATTATCTGTGAGTTTTCACCATCTATGTCTCTATTCAGGCAGCGAATCAACTGTGTTCATGTGTTACAGCCTGAAGACGGAGGCAGAGTTCTGAGGTTACAAAAGAAAGGGAGCAAAAACACCTTGTAGTGGGGTTTGACAGTTGAGAGAGAGAGAGTACAGACACACACACACCTGTGCTGTCAAGGAACTTAAGGACTCAAAAAACCAAATGCAAAAAATAGAGAAAGAGGTGGGTGGAGAGTCATGGAATAATGGGCCCTGAGAGTGGTCAATCCAGAAGGTTTCCTGGAAGAGGAGGTAAAGTCTGAGCTGGATTTGGTAGAAAAGCAGGGAAAGATGGCTTTGGGAGAAGAATAGACATGAATGGGTTTTAAGTATGCTGTTATCAAATAATGGTAATTAGGGCTTCCCTGGTGGCGCAGTGGTTGAGAGTCCGCCTGCGGATGCAGGGGACAATGGTTCATGCCCTGGTCCGGGTTGATCCCATATGCTGCGGAGCGGCTGGGCCTGTGAGCCATGGCCGCTGAGCCTGCGTGTCCGGAGCCTGTGCTCCACAGCGGGAGAGGCCACAACAGTGAGAGACCCGCGTACCGCAAAAAAAAAAAAAAAAAAAAAAGGTAATTATACTTTACCCTGGCAGAGCAACTGAGGATTTACAAAGCTTTTCCATATGTATTTTCTCATATGCGTCTCATTACCGTCCTCTGATCGAGACAAGTCAGGTTTTATAATCCCCATTTAATAGATGAGAAAACTGAGGCTCAGAGAAGATGAGTGATTTACCCAGTGTCTCCAAGCTCATAGGCAGTGGGGCTGGGATCCTGACTCCTCCCTAACCTGGTGCACTTTCCATTGTCTCTCTGCAACCCCACCCCACCACTGGGTCTGGTTCCATCTGTAAGCTCCTGGGGGCAGGTACCATGTCTGGGTGATGGACTCTGGACAGTGCTTGGGAAATTAGTCAGTAGAGGGGAGTGGTGGCTTTAGAGTCAGAAATGAGGCTCCAGGTACTGCCATTTACCCAAGATCTGCCATTTACCTTGACTTTGACTTGTTAGTTCCTCTCTGAACCTCTTGTTTCCATAGGCGTAGAAGAGATTATTATGAGGAGCAGAAGGGAGAATGTTTCTGAAGCGCTTAGCACTGTGCCTGGCACATAGTACTTGCTCAAATAATGGTAGCTACTGTCATTAACCTCTCGGTTATTCATTTATTATTGCTAATTAAGAAGCCTTTCTTTTTTATTTTTTTTAAGAAGCTTTCTTTTTTTTTTTTTGCGGTACGCGGGCCTCTCACTGCTGTGGCCTCTCCCGTGGCGGAGCACAGGCTCCGGACGCACAGGCCCAGCGGCCATGGCTCACAGGCCCAGCCGCTCCGCGGCATGTGGGATCCTCCCGGACCGGGGCACGAACCCGCGTCCCCTGCATCAGCAGGCGGACTCTCAACTACTGCGCCACCAGGGAAGCCCTTAAGAAGCCTTTCTTGATGGCCATTTTTCACCCATTTCTCCCTTCCAGGATAAATGGGTCCGTCATTCAACACACACACTGCCCATTCACTACTGTTATGAGAGATGGTCCCCAGTGGGCAAAAGCAATGCACTTCTCCCTCCATCCACCTGGGCCCACATGTCCAGTCCAGACCCCACACCATGGAGGGGCTCTAGGGATGCTCCGGTACAAGCTGGTGTCGGGCCTGACCCCTCAGCCACCTGTTGAAATCCATTTCAGTCGCCAGAGCTCTCATTTCTATTAAAACTTCATTTGCCAAGAAAGCGGAAAGGTAATTATGAATCCTAGTCTTAAATCACTCTGCCGCTGAATTATTAAAGGGAAGAATTAAAAATAATCAGGCTTTTTCATTACACTTCATAGCAGGGAAATTAAAGGTCTAAGAATGTATTTTTTCCTCGAATTTAAGTATTCATTTTGGAGATTTATAGAGGAGGTGAAATGATTCCCTGCATGCGCAGCTTTCCCTTTTATAAAAGGGGGAGAGAGGAGAAAACCTTGTAAAATTAAAAGGGAGATAGAGCAGAGAAGGGATTTAACATAAAGAAGTACAACTGAGTGTTTTGCATTTTAATACATTTTTTCTGCACAATTACACCATTGAGTGATATGGCAGCGGGAGATTAGGTGGTGCTAATTTCAGATACTGGGTAGGGAAATGCTAAGGGGTCTCACCAGTCGTTGGGTCAGAAAAGCCTACTGGGGCATCTGAGCCGGCTCCTTGGATATCCAAGGCCTGTGAAGCAGGGACCAGTTCAGCACCAAGCTTCCACACCCTCTCTTTTCTTCATGGAAGAACAGGATGAGGGGCCAGGTTCATTTCACAGAGCAGAAAATCCAAGGTACCAAGGTGGGGCAAGCAGCATCTTGGGGCCTGAGACCAAAAGAGGCGGGGCACGGAAGAACTTCCCAGCTGGTTGTCAGATCGGGGTGACAATCCCTCTGCACTCCCGCCCAAACCCCATGCTCCAAGGCTGAGTGTGAGAAACAGAACTGTCTGAGCTAGGACAGAGACAGGATTCGGGAAGGCCTTAGAGGCCCTGATGGATGAGGCCAAGAATTGATCGAGGGCTTCCCTGGTGGCGCAGTGGTTGAGAGTCCGCCTGCCGATGCAGGGGACATGGGTTCGTGCCCCGGTCCGGCTGGGCCCGTGAGCCATGGCCGCTGAGCCTGCGCTCCGCGATGGGAGAGGCCACAGCAGTGAGAGGCCCGCGTACCGCAAAAAAAAAAAAAAAAAGAATTGATCAAGTCTCTGTTTCCCCATTCCCAGCCGGTCCAGAGGATGCAGACCAGACTCCCCCAAGTCAGGTGAGAAAGAGGTATAAACTCCTCCTCCCCTGGACCAGATGCCGAAGGAGGAGGAAATGAGAGCGGAGCAGAGCTGGAGGGGACACATCCCGGGAGGCTTCGGGAGGAAGGGAGCAGGGAACAGGGACAGAGTTTGCAGGCAGACAGAGAGACGGCAGAGGACAGAGCACGGCAGTGCTTCCCGCTCCACAGCAGCTGGAGACCACTGTGTTCTCTCCCTTCTGGGGGCAATACGACAACAGAACAAGAATCGGGACACCATCAACACACAAGCATCATTGGCAGCAGCTGGGTAGTCCCAAATCGGACCCAAGGGGGGGTGCTAAGAGCAGGCTGTTCCCATCCAGATATTCTCCAACAGCTGGCCTGCCTTTTGGTGGGGATGCCAAGCCTCTATCCTGCGTCCCTTCCACCCACACAGGCAACAACTGGACAAGGAAGGGGGCGGGGCTCCCCATGGATCCGGGCCCAAGAGCTACTCAGCTGCCTGCCCCCCTCCCCCGAGGTGGTAATGAATTGCAGGGAAACGCTGCTGAGAGGTGTCAGAACAATTTCTATTAAACATAATTTCCTAATGAAAAGGTTACGAGGGAGCCCAGTGGAGCTAATCAGGATTGAATGCTCACTCCAATTTACTCCAAGGGAGGGGGCGCGAGGCCAGGGCCTTGGTTCCACCTGGTGTGGACTGGAGGGACGGGCCCTCGGGGTTGGCTAAGGCCCTGAGCAGCTTCAGTGCATCCCTCTCAAGGTCTTGCATATGCCCATTATCGCAGGGTGCCAGGCACTGTGCTAAGTGTTTCCCATGTGTCATATCCTCACAACATCCCTGCAAAATTGAAATTATATTCCCATTTGAAAGATGAGTAAATTGAGACTCTGAAAGGTCATGTGACTTGCCCAAGGTCACCTCTCCGGAAATTAGGAAGCAAGGGTCAGATTCGAACCCAGGTCTGTCTGGCTGAAAGACGTACCACGTCGTCCCTTCCCACCTCCAGGGCCCCGTCCTACCCCAAGGTTGTAAAGTCCTTTGGAAGGGCAAATGGAGCCCTCGAAATGGGGCTGGGCTGGGGCAGGCCAGACATGCAGCCGAGGCTGCCTCACTCCTGCCCAGCTAGCCACACCTTGCCCTGTCTCTGATGATCACCTGGGTTATCTGTGAATAAAGAAACCACAGTCACAGATTCTAAATGATTCTGTGTCTCCTCAGAGGCTGGCGTGGTGTCCTACTGAGCCCAGAGGGGACGTGTTTGTCCATGCAGCCAACTCAGGGGTGCTGAGAGCCCCTTGAGTCTATATCTTGAGAAAAGAAGTCACTGACCCCATGCAGACCCCCACTCTGGTCCCAGACAGTGTTCCCAAGCCAAGCTTGTCTCTGAGCAGGGACCCTGCGCCTTTTTCTCCCCCATCACCCTGGATCTCAGATGCTGAATTCCTACATCAGGGCTGCGCTGAGGGTGGGGGCAGTGTGGCCAAAACTAAGAGAAAAGAGGGGGCATTTTTAGAACGTTCAGGGATTCTTCCCAAGCCCTCAATGACAAGCTGTTTAAAAATGAGGGATGGAGGAGGAAGGAGCAAACAGGATGTGAATCTGAGACCAAATAGTAATGAGCCCTATTCGCTTCCATTCAGAGACTCCTGATACCACCAGAGCCCAGTTGGGGGAAATTACAGGAACACTGGGGCTTTGCTCTGCCAGAAACTTCTGCAACTGTTGAGATATCTCTTTGTAGGGAGAGGAATGTTCCAGATGTGCCCCTACGGACAGAGGCAGGCCCTTAGAGGCTACAGCTGAAAATCTTCCAGGAAACTCACCACCATCCTTATATCCTGGGGGAGGGGGACTGGGCTACAGGAGGGGCCCAGATGACAGATTCTCCTCCTCTCCTGCCATCCAAACCCACCCACCACCTCCCCTGCCCCTCCCTGCTCCGAAGTCCCTCCACCTCGCCATGAGCCCCAGGCTCTACACCCCGCCCCCAGCTGGGTGCGTCTCCCATCCTTCATTACAATGAAGCTGTCACAGACTGCCATGTGCCTGCCTTCCCAGGACCTTCAAAGACTGGAACAGCATGAAATCTGCAGCTGCCTTCCCCCAGCGCCCACTCCCCACTCAGTTCCCTCCCTCTAATTGCTCTGCACAGATTAAACTTGGATGTTGCAGCTCTGGCTGAGGACAGCCAACACTAACGTTCTCCAAAAACATAGGAGGCTCTGCTTCTGCCTCTAGGCAAGAAGAGCTCGCTTCCTGGGTGTCTGAGGTGCTACCTCTCCTCACACACACACTCCCTGTGAGAACATCTCCTCTCAGCCCATCCACCCCTTAGACGGAAGGCTTCCTAGAAGGCAGGCAAGGTTTTTGCTGAGAACAGCAGTAGTTCTCAAAGTGCGGTCCCTGGCCCAGCAGCATTAGCATCACCTGAGAACATAGAAATACAAATTCTCAGGCCCTACCCCAGATTTATTGAATTGGAAATTGGGGGTGCGACCTAGCAATTTAGGGTTTATCAAGCCCACCAGACAGCTCCAATTCACTGGTTCTGATTCAAGTTTGAGAAACATTGAACTAAGGACCAGTTCAATCCACATCTGATCAACTTGATGGAGCTCCCCTGGGCACCCAAGCCTGTGCTAATGCTGGCAGAGAGGGAAAAATACCACCTCCCCTGCGTGGGGCTGGCAGTCTGTGACCGACAGGAGGGGCGATAATCAAGTACCCCCTGCAAGACCAACCTGAAAATCTGGAAGATGCAGAAGGGTTAGCTGGATGCCGCAGGAAATGAAGGCTCCACGGATGAGGGGAGTTAAACTAAATTGGGGCCTAAATAAATTGAGACCAAATGAAAATCAAAATCACAATGAAATATCACCTCATACCTATTAGTATGCCTACTATCCAAAAAAAAAACCCGTAAAATAACAAGGGTTGGTAAGGATGTGGTGAAATTGGAACACTTGTATCCTGCTGGTGGGAATATAAAATGGTGTAGCCACTATAGAAAACAGTATGGCGGTTCCTCTAAAAGTTAAAAATAGAACCATTATATGACACTGCAATGCCACTTCTGGGTATATATCCCAAAGAAACGAAAGCAAGATCTCAAGGAGATGTTTGTACATCCATGTTCATTAGAGCATTATTCACAACAGCCAAAAGATGTAAGCAACCCAAGTGTCCCTCAGTGGGTGACTGGATAAACAGAATGTGGTCTATCCATACGATGGAATATTATTCATCCCTGAAGAAGGAGATTCTGACACATGCTACAACACGAATGAACCTTAAGGACATTATGCTAAGTGAAATAAGCCAGTTACAAACAGACAAATAGTCTTCAATTCCATTTATATAAGGTTCCTAGAGTAGTGAAATTCAGGGCAACACAAAGTAGAATGCTGGTTGCCAGGGGCTGAAGGGATGGGGGAACAGGAAATTGTTGTTTCATGGGTCCAGAGCTTCAGACTCACAAGATGAAAAATTCTGGACAGGTGTTGCAAAATAATACGATTACAATTAACACTACTGAAACATAGGTTTAAAAATGGTTAAGATGGCGATTTTAGGTTATGTGTATTTTACCATAATTAAAGACAAAAAATAATCTGGGCCAAAATTTGGGCAGGAAAAGGGACACGAACTCCAGCAAGCCTCGTGTGTGCAGTGCATCTCGTTGAGAGAGGAGCAGAGCAGGAGTGAATATCTGATTTTACAGGGAGACAAGCCAGGGAGGAGGGGTGCCCCACCCAAGGTCTGGACGCAGTGAGTGGGGAGCTGGGTCTGGGCCTCAACTCCTGACCCCCATGCCAGCCCTTTCCTCTCATGGTAAAGAGCCCTCCAGGCCCAGGAAGCTGCAAGCCCGCACCTTGGCAGGATCTTAAGGAGTTCAGGGTGGGGTTGGGGAGCCCTGGGGTCAGGCTGCAGGGGTGAGCCCATGATGTCCACGCCAGTATCACAACTGCTTCCCCCCACAGTCACTGACAACAGTTCCTTCAGTCTCAGCAATGCCCCAGTTTGGAAGACAGGTTATATATTCACCCCAACTACAAGTGACCAGAAAGCCAAGGAGCAGAGTTGGGTGGAGTTTGGCAGGAAAAAGGAAGCAGCCCAGATTCCTGGAGAGGAGAGTCCTCGGGTGCATCTCAGAAGGTCCCCCTGGCTGTGAGCAGAAGACCCAAAGGATGAAGGAGGGAGGCTGTGGAGGAGGGGAGGGTCAGTAGACCGTGGACCCCAGGACCATCACGTGCCTCTTCCCGGCTGTCATGCTTCCCCACCCACCTTTTCCATCTCATTCTCTGGGCTCTCCATGTGGAACACAAGGGCAGGCCCTGCAGGAGGAATCAGCCATGGGGTTCTCTTCTCCCTCTGAGCTTCCCCACCTCGAGTCAAGGCAAAGTCCAGACCAGCCTACAGAGGCCATCCCATCCCATCCACCCATCTCAGCCCTGGCCAACCTCTCTTCTTCAACTCCCACCTCAATCCCCAACTCACCCCTCCCAACACTGTGCGCTGTAGCTAGAAAACCCCCACGCCGTCAATCCTGAGGTCCTCCGCGTTCCTCCTCTAGGGCCTGTTCCACAGCTCCGAGACCTTGCAGCCAGAAGACTTGCATCTGACTCCCAGCTCCTCCAGCTTGTATCTTTGTGATCTGAGGCAAGTCATTTCACCTCTCAGAACCTCAGCTTTCTCAGCTTCAAACTGGAACTGCATCCCCCACTCAGAGAGTGCAGTGAGGCTTCAACAGGATGAGCGTGCAAGGGGCCTCTTGACACCGGTGTTGTGTCTGATACTTCCTGTGCTACTCAGCTCTACTCAGCATTTACGTACAAAGCAGTCCCTTGCCTTGCCTCTGTGAAAGTTTTCTCCACGAGGGGTACCCTTGTTCCCCTTTCCACCCACACCGGGGGCATGATGGACCAGAGTCAGAGACACACGGCAGGTGGAGAGTTGGGGGCAGAATCCAAAGCACCCCGTGGCCCACCTACATCCTTTGCCTTTGGAAAATGATAACGATGTCTTCTGCAAAGACTTTGCCCCTTGGGGAATGTTGTCAGTGCTGACATTGGCATGAGTTTATCCATCCCTGGGCTCTCCCGTCTGATAGTGAGGGCACTGAGGGCACACGGCCAAGTTCCCTAAGAACAGGGGTGGCGTGACACATCTCTCTACGCCCACACAGGTGCTCAGCCATGTTTATAAGGAGGGAGAGAAGAGGAGGGAGTGGGGAGCCAGTCTTCAACCAACCCCAAGACTTTAGGGCTCAGGTATAGTCTGAGATTAGGGTTAGAGGTCAAGTGCCGACTAATACTAGGGCTGAGGTTAGAAATGAGGATAGTGTTTAAGTTAAGATTCACATTAAGAAAAGGATGAGGGTGGGGCTGAACTTCATATCTGTATTGGGTTCAAGTCTGCATTCTTGTTAGAGTTCTGGTTAAGCCGAACACTAGACTATAGGCTATAATCGGGTTATTGTTATCAGGTTAGGTTATTGTCAACAGTAAGACTTGAGGTAAAATTCACCTTAGAGTTAGGTATGCCTGAAAGTTCTGGGACTTGCAGCAGGGGTCACTGCTATGGGCTTGGGCAGGGGGTCTGGACATGACAGGCCTGGCAGACAAGCATCTGGAGAGATGTGGCCAGCAAGGCTGTGCCAGATGAGATCTGAAGCCAGCACCGTGGACAGCTCCAGGGAAAGTGCCTTGGTGAGCAAAGACACCGTAGACATTCCTAGTTGCCTTCCCCCACTGCCCCCTTCCACAGCATCACTTCCTCTGAGCTATTAGCCCAAGACTGACCCCTGAGAAGGCCAAGATAGCACCATATCCTCCAGTGAGTTTGGGTCTCTCATCTTTTTTTTTTTTTTTTTTTTTTTTTGATGTGGACCATTTTTAAAGTCTTCACTGAATTTTGTCACAATACTGCTTCTGTTTTTATGTCTTGATGTTTTGGCCATGAGTCATGTGGGATCTTAGCTCCCCAACCAGGGATCGAACCGACACCCCCTTCATTGGAAGGCAAAGTCTTAACGACTGGACCGCCAGGGAAGTCCCGAGTCTCTCATCTTAAAGCCTTTGCCTTTCCTTCAGCATCATTCTCGTCTCTGACCCTATATCCCCTGGGCCTAGAATCAAGATCCTAACTGGGAAATTTCTGGCTTTTATGAGATGATCTTTTTCCTAAAAATCAAAGTTTTTCGAATTCCTCTTTTGACTGCCAGATTCACTCTACCGTGTATGACATAACTCTTATTCCTCTGAGCCTTCTTCCCCACGGGGAAATCAGGGGGATACCCAGGCCTGTCCCTCTCGTCTCTCTCCTCTCATCTTCCCTTCATCTCTTGAGCCCTGAGGAGTAGGACAGAACACAGGTGACGGCCTCAGGATGGAACACAGGTGAGAGCACACAGTGAACAGTCACCCAGAGGCAAGCAGTGCCCAAGGGTGCAGATTTCCACCCTTCCCTGGGGGACTGAGAGCTGCTCTTCCCTGATTATCCCCAGATACCCCAGCACAAGCAGAGTAGATGTGGAGCAGGGTCCTGCTAAAGGACCAAGTGCTGCACACACTCAGACCCAGGCCCTGGGAGGTCCGAGAGAAGACTTCCAAGGTCTTCGCCTCAGCCTACCAAGCCAGCCCCACAGAGTAGGGGGAAGGTAACCAACAGGCATTTAGCACCTACTGTATGCCAGACTTTACCTACATTTTTTTCACTGAGTCATCAAACAAGCCTAGTGTGGATTCCTTTCTACACATGAAGAGACTGACGCTCACTAGCAAATAGCAGATCTGGAATTTGAACCTAGGTCATCTGGCCCTAAGTCTGTAGACCCAAAGCCCATACATTTTCCACGACATCATGAACTCCGGTTGTTAAAGTGCCCTTCAAGTCAACTTGGCAGGAACTCTCAGCCTTCGTATCAGATGCCATCATCAGGTCACCAGTCTGGCCTGGATCGCCACAGACATAGCCTTGTGTCCTGAAGCCTGGGAAGAGGGGTCTTATCCTCTGCCTGTGGCGAGCCCCCTCTAGGGTCCGGAAATTCCTGTGAGCTGCCTCCTAGTGGGCAGTGTGTCCATGCAATGGCCAAGCAGTTCAGCATTGTTGTTTCTTCTGATTCCTTTCCCCTACCCCCTCCCCGCCCCCGCGGGGCATCTCCAGGGGACAGATCTTCATGTGCTACAGGTACAGCTTGAAATTACCCCCTAGGGAGGGGACATGGGAACATCCTTAAGCCCCTTTATGAGCCCTGGGGATGTATCCAACCCACCCGTTGGAGGTCACGGGGGTGGGGGGCAAAGGTGAGCCTGGAAAACAGGAAGGTACCAGCCTGGGGAGGCTCTGGGGAGCTGCGAGCGGAGCCTGGCTCCCCTCCTGTCCTTCTGTAGTAATTAACAGGCCTTTGTTCCTGTCCCTGATCGTGTCTGGCAGAGCCTTAATCATCCTTTTCCCTGCAATGAGCAGCCTTCTCATTAGGGCCTTAAGAACCTCTATTACAAACATGTAAATGGAGCTCAACGAGGAGGGAAATATTTGACTGCTCCAATTTCCTTTGTGCTGCTGCCAGCTTCGGGCTGCGCACGCCTGCGATTTCACTGCTCAGCAGCCCGGCGCCAGCACGCTGCCCCCACCGGCCTGTCACACCTCTCCATCTTCTCCTATCGGAATTTAATTACCTTCGCTGGCGAATGTTTGGAGAACCTCTCTCCATCAATCGATTCTGAAGTCAGATTTTGATTCCAAGATACTTAATGGCACTTGGGCTGTTGGGAGCCTGGGAACAGGTGGACCTGGGGCACAGGGAACTCTTTAACAGCAGGGTTAGGATGGGTCATCACCGTTATTCCCCCGCCTCTAAGCAGGTTAATATTTCAGCCAGCCCAGCTGGATAGGAGTCGCTCTTCTTTAAGGTCTAGAGAGAAGCAATTCCTGAGACTCCTGCTGGGCTGGACTGGAAGTTCTTCCTGAGGTCTGCCTGAAACTCGATGAGCCATTTGGCCTTTTCTTTTCATTTTTGTCCTTGATGAAAAAGGAAGAGCCCCATTAGATAGAACGTCTGTCCACTGCCTGAGAAAAAAGCTGATGGTATGACCAGCACCTCTCCCAGGGCCATGATGGCTCTTGCCCATCATGGGCAAGATGGTGACTCATTCCCTGCAGGCCCAGTGCAGCTGCGGGTAAAGGACTCCCTGGGCATGGTGAGCCCTTCACGCAAAAGTCATGTGCCCCGGGCTTCCCTGGTGGCGCAGTGGTTGAGAGTCTGCCTGCCAGTGCAGGGGATACGGGTTCGAGCCCTGGTCTGGGAGGATCCCACATGCCGCGGAGCAACTGGGCCCATGAGCCACGGCTACTGAGCCTGCGTGTCTGGAGCTTGTGCTCCGCAACAAGAGAGGCCGCGACAGTGAGAGACCCGCGCACCGCAATGAGGAGTGGCCCCCGCTCGCCGCAGCTAGAGAAAGCCCTCGCGCAGAAGCGAAGACCCAACACAGCCATAAATAAATAAATAAATAAATATTTTTTTAAAAGTCATGTGCCCGAGTCCTCCTTGATTCAGAGATACTAGAGATGTTTGTCCCCACCTGCCTTCCTTCTGAAGCCCTTTTCAGATCTAAACCTCCATTCTGCTCATTCTTTAAAACCCAGATCACTTCCCTTCCTCCACGAAGCTGTCCCACACCATTTCTCCCGCTACTAACTTCAGAGCACACCGTCTGCCCTGTTTGTCCATTTAACGGGTGTCACCAGTGTGACAGGTCCCTGCTGACCCTGAACTGGTCTTATGTCTCCCCAGCCTGGATAATTACTCCAAAGTGTTTCTCCTTCAGGGTGGAAGCTGTCCTCATAGCTCTGAGCACAGTGCCTGGAATGGGGTAACGTCAAGAAAACAGACTCAGACATAGAAAACAAACTTATGGTTACCAAAGGGGAAAGGTGGTGGGGGGGGAATAAATTAAGAGTATGAAATTAACAGATACATACCCACTAAGCTGGGTTGGCTGGTAGGTGGGTAGATGGGCTGGTATATTGGTTAGAAGATTGCTAGTTGGTAGGGTATGGGGTGGGTTGTTGGAAGACTAGCCTTCTTAGCTGATTGGCTGATTGGCCATGGACTCATAGGTTGGTTAGAGGCTTCCTGGGTTGGGGGGGAGGTGAGAGAATGGGAACGCCAGTTATTACCTTATTGCCCCTCAGCTTCAAATCTACTCTTCATTACCTAGTCTGTGATCATGGCTGGAGTCTAAATGTTTCTCCTTTACCAGCTGCCTTTCTGTTAAGCTTTGTTAGTTGAAGGGGCTAAACACAGCAGGAGGAAGGGGTTTCCCTTCCAGGCCCCTGCAGTAAGGCCTCCGCAGCATACAGCTTCCTCCAGCACCCCAAAGGCAGCTTCCCAGGAAGTTCCACCAGTGTGGTACCTCGCAAATTCTTCTGCCGTCCAGGGGGCCTCGCCAGCCGTTCCCTCCCTTAGCAGGGTAGTGACGTCATCAAGCCTGGGGGCGTGTTTCTGGGGAAAGGCTCTTCCAGGTTTGCTCCTTCCATTGTGCTCTGCCTTAGCCCCAGAGGCAGTGACCTCTCCCCATGTCTGCTATTCCTTTGTTTCTTTAGAGTAGGTAAGCAGTCTCCTATTAAAATAGTTGGTAGGTAATCTTCAGGAAGTTATCCCCTGTCATAGTTAATAATGTCTGTATTAAACCCTTCCTGTTAATATTACCGTGTAGTTTCTGTCTTCTGATTGGACAGTAAGGTGATGCGTTGACCGGCGAGTTGGTTGATAGGCTAGTTAATGGGGTGGTAGAATGGCGGAAGAACAGGTTAGCTGGCAGACTGGTTGGGGGGTTTCTGGTTGGGGGGTTGGTTGGTAGTTGCTTAGAAGGTTGCCAGGGTGGTGGTGTGGCACCATGTAGGGTAATACATTGGTTGGTGGTTACTGAATTGGTTAGTGGGGTGACGGCTTGATTAGTAAGTTGGCAGACTCGGGTGGTTGATGGTTTAGTTGCAGGGTTGGTGCTTTAGAACATGGGGTTAGCACCACGTCAGAGAGAAGGACAAGACCCGGGCAGGCCCCTCCCGTGGGCCTCAGTCTCCATTTCTGTCCTACCCACAGGGGCCCATCCTGCCCCCCAAGCTGGAATCCTCACGGTTGTGCCGTGGCTGCCAGAACACCTCTGCGAACAGAAGCAGCGGCTGAGGAGGACGCCTCTGGGGAACGTGGAGAATGGAGGGCAACGGAACCCTGAGGCTACAGGCTGGCCCTTTACCACCCATGCTCCAGAGGGCTCGGACAACGCCCCCGAGGGACCACCTGACTGCGCAGCACCCAGAGGGCCTTCCAGAAAAGGGATTAGAATTCACTGTCCTTCAGGGGGGATTTGTGCCTCTGCCCCATGAGATCGGAGATCCTGACCCAAGGCAGGGGCCTCCTTTAGGTGCTGGGCCACCCACGACCCAACCCCAGCAGGCTGGGATTCTCCGCTGTACCTTCCCCCACCCTTCTGCCCATCAGGACCCCCGACCCCTTCCTCTGGTCCGTCTCTGCCGCCCTCCGTCCTCAGCGTTCCCTCTGCCACACTCTCCCCCGCCCACACCTCCCCCTCTGGCCTGACCTTGAGGGCTCAGCTGGAACCCAGCAAGGCCTTAGTCCCTCCCCACCTCCTCCACTGCCCCCAGCCACACCACAGGGCCCACCCAAGTGCCTTGTAGGTGGCCTGGCCCACACCCCAGCCAGAGGCACCGAGACATTTCCAAAGTGCATCTTTTAAGAATCAGAAAAAGAGATTTCAGGAGGAAATTGCTTTCCCCCCCACCCCCAGTCCAGATGGGTTATTTTTTACTTGTCTTTTTCCCCCACTTACAATCTCAGTAAAAAATGAAATCATGTCTAAAGCTTTTCCCTGGGTTGGGGCCAGTCTCTAGCCGTCCTGAGGCCTGGAGGCACCAGAGAGGGCCACACCCCAGGAGGTGGGGGGCAGGCACCCAGCTTCCAGTCCTGCAGATGGGGCTCTATTCTAGGGCTCCCCAAGCCCAGAGCCAGGCCCTGGCAGCTCTCGGAGGAGGGTGCACGGGTGTGCTCACAGCGGCAGAGAGTAGGGCTGTGTTGGGACAAAGCTGTGAAGTGGGAGGTTCGCTGTGTCTCCTGAAGCCCCGTCCCCACCCACAACCATAACCTCACACTTGCACCTACCACCAATCCTGGCGGCCCCTTTCCTTCCCTCCAGGCCTCAGAGCAGAAGCAAAGCACCTGATTCCTCCCCTCACGCCAAGAATGACAGCCACCTGGGCCAGGCTTTGAGGGCCAGTCCCTGAGCCAGGAGGCCCAAGTTCTAGCCCAGCTCAGAAAGTCACTTCCCCTCTCGTGGCCTCAGTCTTCTCATCTGGAAGGGGTGTGGTGAGCCCTGCACTGCTGGCTCAGAATTGAGGCCGGCGTCTGATGGGTGAGGCATGACCGGCACCTCGTCCAGTGACGGCCTCGTGCTTCTTGACCACTCGTGCCACGCCGCACACCACGCTGAGTGTCCTAAACACTTGGTCTCGGTTTGTGTCCACAAGAACCTTACAGCTGGGTCTGTTGTTATCTCATCTAAAGAGAAGGAATCAAGGCTCAGAGAGGCTGTGGAGCTGCCCAAGGTCACACAGCAGACGAGGTGTGGAGCCAGACCTCAGGTTCCTGTTCTTAACATTCACACGGTGTTGTCAGGTGCTATTTTGTGTTTCTTCATTGGAGCCTTTGGAAGAACTATGATCCAAAGAAATAAGTGGAGGAGGAATTCCAGAAGGAGATATAGGGGTGGGAAGAACCTTCTAGAACATCTCAAATGATAATAATGGTGGCTAACACATATTGAGCACTCATTGTATGCAGACATTCTGCGGAATTCTTAGGTGTAAACGCAATTAATGTTTACAACACACCTGTGAGAACCCTTCTCTCCAAAGTGCAGGTGCAAACACTGAGGCACAGAGAAGTTACTTAACCTGTTCAAAGGCACGTTAGCAGCCACACCTATAGCCTCAGCGATGGCACCAAGAAAGTTGCTTCCCCTACTGAGGTTCCTCTTCCTAGACCAGGGGGTATGTTGGGGGATGGGGGCAGCGAGGGGAGGGGGGCTAAGGGTCGGCCAAAGTCCCCTTCTCTCTTGGTCACGCCCCTCTCCCACCCCCAATAGTCTAGTTAGTTGCTCAAGGCTGCAGTGCTGATGGAGGGAGAATGTAGTTCAAGGCTGAGAGACGCGGGCACGCCTGTGACACGTTGGCCAGCACCCCATCCCCCCGAGCCGGAGCCTCCCAATCTCCCCCTTGAGGGTCTCCCGCCTCTGGCCCTCTGTGCCAGCTGCCCTTGTCTCCCCTACACCCATCTATCCCTTCTCCTGGCACCAAACTTCAGATCCAGGGTCGCCCCGGTCACAGCAACAGGGGGCCAAGGACAGAATGGTCCATGATTTCATGCCGGAATGAGGCTGTGAAGTCCAAGACTGGCTGAGGAGGGGGGAATTTATCAGGAGATGGCAGGCTGGCGACAAAAGTACACCTGGCCCAAGCAATGTCTGGGCTGTGGCTGAGCGAATCACATTGACTTTTAAAGAGGACCTGTCAAGAGGAATGGCAGCGAGGGTCCCTCCCCCCAACACAAGAGGTGTACCACCTTCAGCTTCCTCTCTCTGGGGAATCCTCTACTTGGTCCCTCTCTCCAGCTGGAGCCAGCCTGACCCCACCCTGCACATATGCACATTCATCTCTAAGCAGGAATTTATGCACGCCTTGCTGCCAAAAGATTCTGAAAGAGTTAAAAAGAATGCATGTAATAGTCTAAGATTAAACATATAAATGGATGATTTCTCCAAAGCAAGAGTAGTGGGGCCCCATACTCAGCCGTGTCAGTGGGAAGGCAGGTCCGCAAGCGACAGAAGAAGGAAGCAGGGGAAAGAGACACAGAGGTAGAGGTGAAGACGCCAGAGACAGGGACCCAGAGAGGTTCCAGAGAAAGACCAAGGGGAAGCCTTGGTCCCCAGCCGCTTCCTGGAGTCCAGAGCCAGTCCACGAGACACTGTCCACTCATGATGAAGTTCCCTTTTCTGTTAAAAATAATCAAGATTCAGGAAGAAGAAAAGTAGAATAACAAGGTATTTGGGGGTTTAGTGGGCAGGGGCTCCTGAGGGATCAGGTATGGGGTGTGAGGAAAGGAGGGAAGTGGGATGCCTCACCTGGCCCTCAGGGAGGGAGGGGGAGTTTGGTGCACAAGCCAGGAACAGAGCAGAAATAAAGTGCTGGCCACCAGCCTGGGAAAAGACCACAGCCTGTCCAAAGGCCCCCTGAGGGTTACTGCTTCATTGCCGGCTCCGCACTCTGCCAGGTCCTCCAGGGCAGGACTACAGCGTATTCCTCTGCGACCTCAGCACCTACACCTTCGAGGTGGCTCCTTGGATGAGTGACCCCACTAATTCTCTTCCTGCCACATCAAAAAGAGGAGATCTGACCTGTCTAGAATTTAGTAGTTTGTAACCTTTCATGGCTTTGAGAGCTTGCTGAGAATCTGATGAAAGCCAGGGCTGTCCCCCTCCCTAGAAAACACACACACACACACAAACACACACGTCACCTGTGATTTTAGTGACTTTGTGTTTCAAGGGTTCATGTCCCCTCTGGGACCCCAGGTTGAGTAAGCCCTGGGCTAGGATCTGGGTAAGGGCCCCTCCAGATCTGAGGTTCAGCCCCCGTTGTCCTGAGCCCCGACGTGGAAGCCTGGAGAGCCAAGAAGCAGACAAGGTGAGACAGGCTGGGTGCTGGAAGGAGGGAAGTGCAATCCTGAATGCCAGCATCGCTCCCTTCATCCAACTGCCTAGGCCTGGAGGGTGGAAAAAACCAATGACACCTGGTCTAAGAGAAAAATGAAGAAAGAAAATGAAGGCAGAAAAATGAGCACTTGCCATGTACCCAGATGTGTGCCAGGCACAGCCCTCATCTCCTGTCCTGACAATCACCCAGCAACACGGTGACAAGCCGGTCCTGCCAGCTGCAGCGTCACCCCACCCAACACACATGCACCAGGGCACATCTCCCTCCACCCCGCAGGACCCTGAGCCCGCACGCTCCCTCCAGGCCTGGCCCCTCGGCCTGCGCTGCATCTCTGGCTCACTTACACAGAAAGGCTTCTGGTTCTGCCAACGACAGCACGGTGGGCAGGCTGAGGGGCCGAAGAAGGCAGCGTGGACATCTGTGATGACGCCCCGGGGCCAGGCCAGCACAGCCCAGCTCTCCGGGTCCTAGAGCTGGTGGGAAGCAGGAAGGAGGGAGCAGGATGCTGGCAGGCGAAGCAAAGATGAAATATTGATGCTCGTGTCCTGGTAAAGCAGAGAACGCCACTTGTCCATGAATAAAAGATGCACTGGAAGAGCAGGCTGGGCGGCAGATTAATTAATCTAAGTGAGCGCTCTGCCCTGTGCCATGGGGCAGAGAGGGGGTGGTGGGGGGCAATGGAGTAAACAGACTCATCTCCCAGCTGCCGGCTGCCGCCCCAGCCCTGCAGGCCCAGAGGGGCCAGCAGAAGTCCTCTGTAGCAGGCAGGCAGCTGGTTAAAGCACGGACACGGGCAGAGCAGCAGTGCCAAGCCCAGATGGGTGGAGAGAGGGACAGAGGCAGCCGGATTGTCCAGGACGGGCCTGGGCCTCTCTGCCCCATGCCTGCCAGGGGCCACACGAGATAGCAGTTTCCCCAGGCAGGTGCAGGGTCTCTGAGGTCAGCGAGGGGGAGCATCTGGGGCTCCTCGGTCCTTTCCTGCTGCCTCCGTCTCTTCCTCAGGGAAATTGTGAGAATCGGAAAAAAGAGGGGGAAGGTAGGAAAAAGGGCAGAGGCAGGAGGCCTAAGATTTGGCAGAGAAAGTTGGGCACAGGCCGGCATCGCTCTAAGGAACGCTGGCAGGGAGGATGGAGGACCACAAGCTCTAAGGCCCAGGGAAGAGCTGGATGGTGCTATAGCTGTATCCGCCCTCGGAAATGCTAAAGCCAAGACCCTGACGGCTTCTCACCTTCAGCGTTAACACGGAAAACGTGTTCATGGAAGGGAGTGGCCCACGGGTTCTCTGAGGTGGTGGCAGAGTCTCAACAGGAATTGGCGCTCACGACCTCGGCTTGTATTTGTCTCCACAGTACGTGGCTCTGGAGAGTGTATGTTGCCTAAAGGTTACACTGGACTTGATGGGAAGGGCGGCAACATCCTTCATTACTCTCCTCACTCCAGGGTCCTACAGGAGGGCGTCATCTCCAGCATCTGAAGTGTCCTAATGACACGCCCTCAGAAGGAGCTCCCGATCCTGATGGTGGCTCCTCCCCCACCCTCACCAGCCTCAGTGGAACCAGGGTGCCCTTTGCTGGGGTCATCATCCTGGTTTGCTCTATGGACAGCAGTACCATCCCTGGAACCTCTCCCTGGGCAATTCATCATGAGTGGCCTGCTGACATCTCCTGTGCTCTGTCTCTTACTTGTTATTTAATTATTTTCACCTAGGTTTAGTCCCGTATCTTCCATTCATTCTTAACCCCTTGAATGGCAACCAAGTCTTTTTGGTCCTGATAGTGCCTCAAAGCCCTACACAGCCCCTGGGCTCACAGGAGGCACATCAGCCTGTGAGGGCTGCCTGGACAGCCCTCACACTCCTGTCTTTAAGACGGGAACTAGAGATTTCCCTGGCAGTCCAGTGGTTAAGAATCCGTGCTTCCAATGCAGGGGGCACGGACTCGATCCCTGGTCAGGGAACTAAGATTCCCACATGCCATGTGGCATGGCCGAAAAAATTAAAAAAAAAAAAAAAAAAGATGGGAGCTAGTCCTTACTGAGGTGTTTTACAGGCACCCGAACTTCCCCACAATGAGGCAGGTACATCTCTCCCATTGTACAGATGACAAAACTGAGGCTCAGCTTTTGGCAAGGTCATCCAGCGGGCAGGTGACAGAGCCAGGAATGGGCCCTGCTCTGAGCCCAGGGTCCTTACTCATTCCTCCACGTGCTGAGAGTGAGAAGCCGCAGGAACACAGAGCAGAGGGCACTTAGCTTTCCTCACTTCCTGTGGAGGAGGAAAGAGGGGTCCCCTGGCTGCTGAGACTGGTCGGAGCTGGACAGAGCCCAAGCGCTCAAGGCTGCCCCGGGAATGCGGGACGGGTCCCATGGCTGAGAGCAGAGAGGAGACAGGTGGTGGAACCCCACTCCTCTCCCAGGGCTCCCTGGAAGATTCCCCAGGGTCTAACCAAATCCATGCAGCTGCCAGAACCTGGCTGCCCAATTCCAGGCACCTCACCATCACCTGTGCCTGGAGCTGAGGGCCGGGGCTGGTGAGGCTCCTCAGCCCGAAAATAATCACAGGTCTTCAGGACTGCTGACAGGAGACAAAAAACTGGCAGAAGACTGACCTGGGAGGCGCATACATTGTCACACACACACTCCAGCGTTTTATGGCGGAAACAGGGGCATCTAAGTGAGTGAATTTCTGGGGAAAATAGTGGCTGGGAAGCCAGGGACCTGCCATTTCTGTAGTCACAGTGCCACCTGCTGGCAGTACCTGGCATGGCTTATAGGGGCTGTTCTTGAGCCTGGAGAAGAACTTCCAGACCTCTGGTATCCATTCATTCATTCATTCATTCACAGATATTTATTCAGGGCCTGCTGTGTGACAGGCATTGTTTTAGGGGCTGAGTATATAGTAGTGAACAAAACAGACTAAAATCCCTGGCTTTTTGGCGCTTATATTCTAGTGTGGGAAACAATAAACAAGGCCCACAGCATGCTGTAAATATACAGCATGCTAGAAGGGTGAGCACTAGGAGAAAAACAAATCAAGAAGAAGGTAGGGGGCTTCCCTGGTGGCGCAGTGGTTGAGAGCCCGCCTGCCGATGCAGGGGACACGGGTTCGTGCCCCGGTCCGGGAAGATCCCACATGCCGCGGAGCGGTTGGGCCCGTGAGCCATGGCCACTGAGCCTGCGCGTCCGGAGCCTGTGCTCCGCAACGGGAGAGGCCACAACAGTGAGAGGCCCGCGTACCGCAAAAAAAAAAAGAAAAAGGAGAAGGTAGGGATCGCCCAGGAGGTTGTGATTTTAGATAGAGCAGTCAGGCATGACCTCTCTGAGCCAGTGACATTTAAGTAAAGTCTGGAAGGAGATGAGGAGAGAGCCGTGTAGATTTCTGGGCAGGAACATTCCAGACAAGTGCAGAGGCCACACCATGCCTGCTGTGTCTGGGGAACAGAAGAGGCCAGTGAGGACTAAGTGGAGGGTGGGAGAGTGGTAGGAGGTGGGACCAGATTCCGTAGGAGCTCAGAGGCCACTGTAAGGCTGTTGACCCCACAAAATGGAGCTTCATCGCAGGTGCTGAGCTGAGGAATGGCACAACCCAGCTTGAGTTTTTAAAGGACCTCTCCGGGCCCTGTGTGGAGTCAAGGGTGGAAACGGGGACACTAGTTAGGAAGCCACTGAAACCTCCAATAGGAGGTGATGGTGGCTTGGCCCGGGGGTAGCTGAGGCAGTGGGAGGGGTGGCAGGATTCTCTGGAGGGGGAGAGAAAGAGAGGCGCCATCTTCGACTCCAAGGTTCTGGCATAAACTACAGAAAGAATGGTGTTGCCCTTACTGAGATGCAGGATTTGCTGGCTTGACGGGAGGAACTGGGAGCTTCATTTGGGGCTTGTCCAGTCAGAGTTGCCCATTAGATGTCCAGGGGACAGTTGGATAAATAAGTCTGGAGCTCAGAGGCGAGGTCCTGCCTGGAGATACAATTAGAGTCATCAGCTCTTGGATGACATTAAAGTCATGAGACTGGATGAGATCCAAGAGGGTAGAAAGAAAAGCGAGGGACCAAGGACTGAGCCCCGGAACCCTTGACTTATGAGGTCAGGAAGATGCAGGAAAATTAAGAGGAAGAGGCAGCGAAGAGAGGGCATCAGAAGGCTGGGATCCTGGAACCCAAGTCAAGAGAGAGGAAGGGGTGGGCAATCATATCAAAAGGCTACTGATCCCCATCTCTACTGGATTCAGCAAGATAGAGGGCGCCAGTGACCTTGAGAAGAACAGTTCTGGAAATGGATGGAGACAAAAAGAGTAAGTGCAAGAAAGAATGAAAAGAGAGAAATTGGGGACAAGTTGAAACCACTCTTTTGTGGATTCTTTTGTAAAAGGGAGGAGAGATGGGAAGATAGCTGGAGGAGGAGTTGGTTTGGGGTTTTTTACGGTGGGAAAGAATAAGGACCTGCTTGAATGCTGGTGGGGGTGATTGCAGAGAGAGAGAGAAACCTGTTGGAGGAGATGTAGGGGAGAATCGTGGGAGCACTGTTCTCCAGCAGGTGAGAAGGGATGAGATCTGGTTGTTCATCCCGACGAGGTACCACTTCACACCCACTATGACGGCTAAGACCCAAAAGACAATAATGAGTGTCGGTGAGGATGCGTGTAAGCAGCTCTTTGAAGGAAACTGCCCTCAGCAGGAAGCCCCTTTTCCTGTCACTTTAACAGAGCCATATTGTAACCAACTTTTAAACCAGGCACCCCTATGCTCTACTCATCTCTGGCCCCAGCACACCTTTCAGATCTTTAAGTCACACAATACCTTGTCTAACTTGTCAGTTCTTTCCACAGATCGAAGAAGTAGACATGAAGAATAAGTAACTGGTGACCAGATCTCTTCCCTAGCTTCCCCTTCAGCAACCTTCTGAACAAACTGGGTGACCAAACTTTGCGGACAAGTTAACGTCTAGAGGAAGGTGCCAAGGAATCGACAAATCCTCACATAAGCCTGCACACAGTGGGGGATGGCGACAACTCTGACTCCCTGTCTCAGTGATTAACTAGATTACTTCCCTGTTTCCCTTTTAAAAGCTTTCATGGCCGAGCAGAATCTTTGGAGGTGGTTTGGGGGGAACATTGTGTCCACCATCTCCCCAGATTGCCGGCATTCTGATTAAAGGCATCTTTCTTTTCTACCAACATCTGTGAGTATTGATTTTGTAAGCAGTGAGCAGCAGGACCCGATTCAATTCGACAACATGTGGAGAAATTGAAAGTCTTGTACATTGTTGGTGGGAATGTAAAGTGGAGCATCTGCTTTGGAAACAGCTTGGCAGTTCTTGAAAAAGTTAAATGCGGGTGACTATAGTTAATAATACTGTATTGTATATTCGAAAGTTGCTAAGAGAGTTGATCTTAAAAGTTCTCATCAGGGCTTCCCTGGTAGTGCAGTGGTTGGGAGTCCGCCTGCCGATGCAGGGGACGCGGGTTCGTGCCCCGGTCCGGGAAGATCCCACATGCCGCGGAGCGGCTGGGCCCGTGAGCCATGGCCGCTGAGCCTGGGCGTCCGGAGACAGTGCTCTGCAACGGGAGAGGCCGCAGCGGTGAGGGGCCCGCGTACCGCAAAAAAAAAAAAAAAAAAAGTTCTCATCAGAAGAAAAGAAATTTTGTAACAATATTTGTGATGGATGTTAACTAGACTTCTTGTGACGATCATTTCACAATACATACAAATATTGAATCACTGTGTTGTACATGTGTATGTATATAACATAATGTTATATGTCAATTATATCTCAATAAAAACAACTTTAAGTTAAACATGGAGTTACCATATGCCCCAGCAATTCCACTCCTATGTGTACCCAAGAGAAATAAAGACATACGGCCACACAAAAATGTGTACACAAATGTTCATAATAGCCAAAAAGTGGAAACTGAAATGTCCATCAACTAATGAGTGGATAAACAAGAGTGGTATATCCATACAGTGGAATATCATTCAGTCATAAAAAGGAATGGACTACTGACACATGCTGTAACATGGATGAACCTTGACAACCTTACACTAAGTGGAAAAAACCAGACACCAAAAGCCACAGATTGTATGATTCCATTCATATGAAATGTCCAGAATAGGTGAATTCACAGACACTAGACTTTCCCATAAAGTAGATTAGCTGCTACCAGGAACTGGTGAGTGGGGCACAGAATGGGGAGCAATTGCTAACGGGTATGGGGTTTCATTTGGGGGTGATAAAAATGTTCTGGAATCAGGTAGTGTGTGATGGTTGCACAACTCGGTGGATATGCTAAAAAAACATTGAATTGCACCCTTTAAAAGGGTGAATGTTATGCTTTGGGATTTTTTTTCTCAACAATAGTTGTTGTTTTTTAAAGACCCGGTTGTGCAGAGTAGGGGGGCTGCCTTGGCCCCAGGAAAGACGCAGAGGACTCGGGCACTGAAGCAGGTAGGCGGTTGGGTGTGGTAGTGGGCGACTGTGGACGTTCTCCCCTGGTGGCTTCTACTGCCTCAGTGAGACAGGCGGTGAGGTCATCAGCTGAGAGTGAGTAGGGGGGCGGTTCCAGGAAGAGCGAAGGTGAGGAATGAAGAAGAGAGGAAATGGATGGACTCCACTCGGGACATTGAGTAGGATTGCAGCGCGGGGCTGAAGCCCAGGCGAGGGAGGCGGAGGAGCAGTAGGGATGCGCTGGGGGGCAGGGGGGAGCCCCAACAGCCTTGAGAGTATGGGGACCTGGGTCAGGGGCACCATGCTCCCCACACAACACAGCTCTCCTGATCTCTGAACGCACAGGTACACACGTGGTGGTGCTGCACCAGCAAACCCTAAAGATGCCCGCCCGTGAGCCTTCACAATCGTAAATGCACATCCCTCTCACCCTGGGATCCATTCCCCTTAGGGAATCTAGCCTCAGAGACTCTTGCACATAGACACAAGATGTATGTACAGGATGTTTGCGGCAGCTTCGTTAGTAAAAGATTGGAAACAGCCCGAATGTGCATTACTGGGGAAACGGTCAAATAAATTCTGGTCCATCCATGCTATGGAAGCGCTAGAGCAGTAAAGACACTGGAGGAGCCTGTGTGTGTGACGGGGAAGGATGCTAAGACGCAGCATCTCTAGGTGGGGAAAGGCTGCAGAACAATGTGTGTCATGTTCCGTGGTTTTCTTTTCTTTTTTTAAAAACGAAAACAGTATTTATAAGTGTATACATAGGTTATTAAAAGGTACAAAAGATCTAGAGAGGATGCAGTTTACATTGTTAATGGTGTTCAATCTTGACGTGTGGGTTTTGGGAGAGGAGTTGAAGAGGGTTAAAGGGATCAAAAGGCTTTTAGAGGGGGACTTTCATTGTTTATTTGATACATTTTATGGTTTTTGGACTTATAACATGGAGCATAGATGCTTTTGTAATTTAAAAAGGGAAGAACTGCTGTGCCCCCCACCCTATCCCTGGCTCCTTTCCTGCCCTGGGTCAGGGAGCCCAGCGGGGCCAGCGTCCCCCCAGCCCAGACAACGATGCCCTGCCATGTCCCTGGAGGCAGACACAAGGCCTGGCCAGAGCGCAGTGGGTCCCCAGCAGCCTTCCCTCTGCCTGCCCTTCCCAGCTCCACCCCCCAACCTCCCCTTCCCCTCCCCCCACACAACTGTTCCCCTCCAGCCACTTCCCTGGGGAGGAAGGTATCTGATCAATGCACTGGAACCAAAGGTACCAAAGGCAACGGAAGCAGCTACCCTAACGATAATACCCAGCATTTATATGGCATTTATTGTGTACCAGGCACAATTCTAAACACTTCATATATGAGCTCCCAACAACCCCACAGGTTCCATATATTACTATTTTCACTCCGTAGCAGATTTTTAAACACAAACAAATAAGAAGGAGGCACAAAAGGCTAAGTCCCTTGCCCCAGGTGCTACAGCCCACTGACCTGAGAAAGAGGCCACCTCCCGGGAACCCATGGTCCAGGCCGCCCTCCTCCTCCCACTTCCCTCTCCCGCAGCTGTCGGTCCTGTGATGTTCTGATCGGGCCGTGTGCCTTCCAGGGCGAGGCTATGGTTTCCTCAACCCAGAGCCCCAGCCCTGCACACGCCTGACACACAGGCAGCACTCGTCGTGTTTGTTGAATTAATTGCTCTGTCCCCCCAACCCCCAGTCCACCGTGGCCCAATGGGCTGTGCCTTGCCCTCTGGGAATTGGTTTCCTCATCTATAAAATGAGGGGGTGGGTGCACTAGACGGCATCCGACCACCACTTCAGGACGAGAATTAAGGTGAAGCCAGTAGGGACTTCCCTGGTGGCACAGTGGTTAAGAATCCGCCTGCCGATGCAGGGGACAAAGGTTTGAGCCCTGGTCCGGGAAGATCCCACATCCCACATGCCACAGAGCAACTAAGCCCGTGCGCCACAACTACTGAAGCCCGTACACCTAGAGCCCATGCTCCGCAACAAGAGAAGCCACCGTAATGAGAAGTCCGTGCACCGCAGCGAAGAGTAGCCCCCGCTCGCCGCAACTAGAGAAAGCCTGCGCACAGCAACAAAGACCCAACGCAGCCACAAATAAACAAATAAATTTATTTTTTTAAAAAAAGGTGAAGCCAGTGCTCATCCCAATGGAGTGACTGTCAATGGTGGGACGTGAGGGCCAGGGTGGAAGGTGGGAGAGCTTTTGAGACGCCTGCCCTCGTGGGCCTTCGGGAGCTGGGAATGCGGGTCTCACCCAACCACAGGCACAGACAGACACTTCACCCGACTGTCCAATGGACATGGCTCCAGGGGACAACAGCCCACACCCTGTGCCGTGGGCTCCACAGGGGCTACCCCTGCCCAGCTTTGTGGAAGGTGGGGAGCTGCTCCTGTCACCAAGTCAGAAGTCTTGGCACCCAGGTGGCCGCCACAGGTGCAGGAGATCACGTGCCATGTGGACGGCACGTGGTGGCTACATGTGGCAGCGTGGGCTGGTGAGCCTGTCTGGGACTCGGGGACACAGGGAGGGGTGGGGCTGAGCAGTGTTTCTGGTCTCCTTGGGCTGCAGCAGCCGGGGGGTGGGGGGGTGGGGGGCCCTCCCACAGTGCTTGTCTACCCAGCTGGAAAGCGCCAGAACAACCTGGGGGACAAAGAGCCAGTGGAAGGAGGAGGGAGGGGACCCCTTGGCACTGCCCCGAGCCCCCACATTCACACATCCGTTCACAGTGCCCCATAGGAGTTGGCTTCCTCATTCCTCGCAGATGAGGAACCCGAGGCCCAGAGAGGCCAGGGACAGGGCCTTTGTCGCCAGCTGGGACCTGAGCTCCACTCCTGAGTCCACAGCCCATGCCTCTCCTCATTCCACCTCCTCTGGGCGAACCAGGATCCTGCGCTGGGACGCAGATGCAGCCGCCAGCCCTGTCCTGCCCCAGCCCTGGGCTTCCAGCCTCAGCTCTGGAGCCAACCCTCGGCGCCAAGGCAGTGAGTGGCCTCAGATCTGCGATCCAAGGGGTCCTGGGCTAGATTCCACCGGTGGATTCACCGTCAGCTCCTGAGCCCCCAGCCAGCATTCCCCCCACCTCCCCACCACAGCCCCTCATCATCCATAACGGCCCCATCACTTCTCAACAGAGTCTCCCAGCCTCCCAGCCCCATCACTGAGGGTCACACAGCCGGGCAACCGCAGGCCTCAGACTTCAAAGGAGGTCCAGGTGACCCATAGAAAATAAAGGGGGAAAGGGGGGGTGAGCCCCTCATCCTCCATGCCCCAGAGGTCACCCTCTGAGTGTTTCCTTTTCCCTTTCCTGGAACAGATTTAGGAGTTCTCTGGGGGAGCGCTGGATCTTGACCCTCTCGCATGGTACTAGGGAGGTCTGTGGTCCCAGGGACAGCTCCAAGCTGTTGGCAGACCCATAACCAAGGTGAGTATCTGGGAAAGCCGTCCCTCCGGCACGCCCATGCCACACAACCACGCTGAGACACGGCCACTCCCCCAAAGAGAACCCAGGCTACAAGTGCCCCAGGCCCCCCTACTCCCCCCTCTATCCCAGTTCCAGGCTGCCCACAGGTGGCCTCCAACCCCTGTGCTGCCAACTCAGAGGATTCAACAGACAGATGACAGCAGGCAGCCCTTCCCCGCCGCCTCCTCGGAGCCTGTTCCTGGGCCAGAGGCCAGAAGGATTTTCCCAGAATTTCTGGGGCCTCTGGCACAAAGATATCAAGAAACCTGGGGGAAGAAAGAACAGGACAGAAGCCGGCAGAACAAGCGGGGGTTGGGGGGAGGCTGTTACCATGTGGGTCATCCATGTTCCCCCCACCCCTCCCTGTGCCCAGCACTTGCAGCTTCCCTGCCTATGCACATGAAAGCTCTCACCCACCCCTTCCCAGAACAGACACAAAAGTCAGGGAGGTGGAACTGCAACCAGGTAACATCAAACCAAGTATAGAGGATGCTGCCCAGGCACAGAGGAGGGCCCCCATCACAGACACTGTGGATCCAGGAGGACTTCCTAAAGGGAGTGCTTCCTAAGGCCTTGGGGGAAAGACCATTTCAAGGAGAAACCGCCTGTGCAAAGGCCCTGAGACAACAGAAAGCGTGGTGAGGATTGAGGAGAGTGGAAAGGGTCTGCACGGAGGCGGCAGCCAGAGCAGCCCCGCTCCACATTGGTGGCCGGTGGTTCACTCATCCTGCTTCCTAGACATGGCAGGAATGCGCCCAGCCTCCTGCTGGCCCCATGAGCATATTTGGGAAAGTATCTTGTCACAGACCTCAGCCCAGCCCAAGACTCCTCTGACCTCCCACATCCTCTCTGAGGCCGCTGCTGGGCGGGGTCTCAGCCCTCAACCCTCAAGGAGTTCCTGACTCATCGTGGAAAAAGCTAAAAAGACCAGTCTTCTCAAGAATCAGTCCAACTCTGGGGGGAGGGCGGCTGTGACCCCAGCTCCAGGACACAGGGACAGTGGAGGGGGCGGGGCAGGGAGCAAATCAGAGACAGAAGAAGATGCAGAAACAGAGACCCGGGCAGAGACTGATGGAAAGAGAGACAGGAGGTGCTAATCACAGACACAGGGACAGGCAGCCCAAGGCAGCAGGACAGAAATATACCAGGCAGCGACAGCTAACATAGGCCAGAAACAAAGCGATACCCCTAGGTACACAGGACAGGCTGCCAAAGACAGCCAAGGACTACAAAGTCAGCTGATCAGCTGATCCAGAGCCAGCCTGTGGACCCCAGAAGAGATTGGGTGGGGTGCCAGAAGGCAGCTCCCAGCTGTGGGATGGGTCCAATGACCGCACTTGCAGAGCAAGCCATGAGGGGGCGGTGTTGCTCCAGCCACTGCCCTTCAGCCGGGAGCCCAGCTCCCCAAAGACAAAGGCAGACTCCCTCCATCAGAAGCAGCAGACAAAGACCCAGGCTCACTGAAGGTGTAAGAGACTTGGTTGAGGGAACCCAGAGCAACCACACCCTAGCCTGGAGACCCCCTCCTCATCCCAGCATCTCCTCAAACCTACCCCTTCCCTCCACATTCCCCATCACCATCCTCGTTACCCCTTTCCTGACCCCTGCCTGGAAAGCCCAGAGCATAGAAGGGCAGAGCCTGGGGATGCCGGCCAATTTCCCTGCCCTTTCTGTAAAGGACATGAGCAGATGCTAGGTCTGAGGACTGCCCTTGGCTCCTGCCACAGGACCTGGTCCCCTCCTTTACATCTTCCCTTGTAGGCTCTTAGATTCAAAGCATCCCTCACAAAGATACAGAGGTCTGAGCCCACACTTACCAGCAGACAGCAGTGCTAAAATCACAAGTGCAACCTTGGGCTGCATTAATAGAACCTGATGTCCGGTGGATGACCGTCATCAGCGATGAAGTCCAGGCCTCTGGTCACTTCTCTTCAAGGGAAGTTAATAAACCAATGTGACCCAGGAAGAAGGCCACTGTGGAAACATGCTACACATACAAGATCCATCAATGAGCACCAACACTGCGTCAAAAACTTCATATATGGGCTTCCCTGGTGGCGCAGTGGTTGAGAGTCCGCCTGCTGATGCAGGGGACACGGGTTCGGTACCCGGTCTGGGAAGATCCCACATGCGGCAGAGCGGCTAGGCCCGTGAGCCATGGCCGCTGAGCCTGCGCGTCCGGAGCCTGTGCTCCGCAATGGGAGAGGCCACAACAGTGAGAGGCCCGCATACTGCAAAAAAAAAAAAAAAAAAAAAAAAAACTTCATATATTTATTTCATCTCACCTAATCCTTACGTCAACTTGCATTATCGTACCCATTTTACAGACAAGAAAACTCAGAGACACTCCTCTTCCAGTGCCTATCCTGTAGGTGTATTTCTCAAAGCTCCATCTCAGGCCTCTTCTCTTCTACTTTGTACATATTTCCCGAGAGTTCACATTCATTCCTGTGACCTAGACTTAATTCTCAAGTTAAGCCTTTTGCCGAGATCTTTCTCCCGGGTTCCAGATCAGTCCACCCACCTGCTTTCTCCTGATCTCCTCCTGGATGTCTTCAGGGACCTAACATTCTATGTACCCAACGGCGACTCCAGATCTTCACGCAGTGGGTGACCCGGGCACACAGCCAGCTCCCCTCAGCCAGCCTCCACCACTCCCAACCCAGTCAACTTCCAGCAGACTCTGCCCTACGTGAGTCCAGGCACTGATCTCCGCCCCATTCCATCTCCCTGGGCCCTGCCACCGTCATCCTTCACCTCCACCCCGCCACCAACTCCAAGCTTCAATATATACGGATGGACTCGTGTCATTCCCCTGCCTAAACCCATCCAGTGCTTTGAATTGCTCTCAGGGCAAAGTTCAAAGTCCTCACCGGGGTCTGAACTGCCCTGATGACCAGCCTCCCTCTCCAGCTGTCCATCGCCACGCCTCACTCCCTCCAGCCAGGCAGCCCTCCCCCACCACGGACCACTCCCTCTGCCGCAAATGCCTCTTCCTCCTTTCTGCCCTGAAGCCTGTCCTGAAGCCCCCCTGGGTTAATGCTTGAAGAGCCCTCTAACCCTCTCCTTAGCATCCGTCAGGATGCTAACATTCCTTCGACGCAGTGATTATGTTCTCAGTGCCTGCCATCCAGCAGAGGGTGAGCTCTGAGGCGGTCGGACTGTACCTGTGTTGGTCACTGCTGGATCCCAGCCCCTGTGAGCCTGCACGAGTCTGGAGCTGAGTAAATGTTTGTTCAATGAATTCTGCCCCTTCCACACCTCCCGGGGTAGCTCAGCATGGCTCTGGACAGAGATGACTCTTGGTCATGTCTTCCTCCTAGTGAGCTGAATCCTCTCAAGTTCTTGAATCAACTTCCATTAGGGCAACTGGGGGAGGGTCAAGCGGCCATCCCTCTTCCTGCATCCAGCCTGATCTCTTCCCCTCTCCCTCCTCCACCCGAGGGCCCCTACGCCCTCAGCCAGCCCTCCTGGGCCAGGAAACTGTTGAGGCACCTCTCGGGCTCCTAGATGTCACCTTTCCTCCTCCCAATGTGTTCCTGGCAGGGAGGAGACGATGTGTTCCCTGTCTTCCGTCTCCAAGCCACCAGCACACGTGTGCACGCACGCATGCGCACACACATACGCAAAACACACACACACACACCCGCACACATCCTCCGACTACCTCACCTGAGCACACTGCTCCCTCTCTGCCCCAGTAGGGGGCGCCCTCTCCCTCCTCCAAAAGCTCCCCCACCCACACTCCCCCAGCCTCGTCTTGCCCCAGCGCCTCAATCCTGGGGTCCCCCAGTCTGAGAAGCCGGCCTTGGGCTGGGAGTCCCTCGGTGACTTGTTTGTGGCCTCGGGCTTTCCCTCCCATACCTCATCTCCACTTCAGTAAAAAGAAATGGTTAGATCATGAGTTGACTTCTGAGGTCTCTCCCAGCTCTCGAATCCTGTATTCGTTTGCTTGGCTACCATAAAAAGTACCACAGACTGGGCGGCTTGCACAACAGAGATTTATTTTCTCACAGCTCTGGAGGCTAGCAGTCCCAGAGCAAGCTGTCGGCAGGGCTGGTTTTTTCCGCTGCCTCTCTCCTTGGCTTGCAGATGGCTGTCTGCTCCCTCTAGCTTCTCTCTGTGTCCTGATCTCCTCCTCTTAGAGGAGCACCAGTCATAGTGGATTAAGACCCACCATGTGACTTCTTTTTACCTTGATCACCTCTTACTTTTTTTAAATTTTGAAGCCCAGTTTATGGATCTTTAATTTTATGATTAACGCTTTTTTATTGTAGTAAAATATACAGAAAATTTACCATTTTAGCCAATTCTAAGTGTACATTCAGTGACATTAAGTACATTCACACTGTCGTGTAACCATTACCATCTCCATCTCCAGAACTTTTTCATCAACTTCCCGAACTGAAATTCTGTACTCATTTACACTAACCCCCCACTACTCCCTTCCACAGGCCCTAATAACGACCATTCTACTTTCTGTCTCTCAATTTGACTATTCTAAGTACTTCACGTAAGTGGAATCATATAATATTTGTCTTTCTGTGTCTGGCTGATTTCATTTACTATAATGTCCTCAAGGTTCACCTTGATCACCTCTTTAAAGGCCCTGTCACCAAATACAGTCACATTCTGAGGCCCCGGGGGTGAGGACCTCAACCTATGAATTTTAGGGGGACACAATTCAGCTCACAACAGATCCCAAAGAGGCAACGTCATCACCCTTGCTGAGTGTCAGGGCAGCGGGGAGGGCTGATGGGTAACGTGTAGAAAGCACCTGTGGCGCGGCAGGGCACAGAGCTGGTGTTCAATAAACAGTAGCTGTGAGCAATGCTGCTGCTGATGACTATGGTGACGGTGACATTGGATGATGTCTCGGGATTGGCCTAAGCAAAGTCACCGAGTCCTTACCTGGTGTCCCCACGGGGAAGGCCCCCCGCGAAGGTTTGTGCGTGCATCTCGCCCTCGCTCCTGGGTCTCTGGCCTGTCCCATCCCTCCCGTCAGGTGAGGAGCTCGCCAAGGACAGCTCCCGGGCCCTTGCCCCTTGCTTTCTCCGCGCCTGCGCGGTATGCACCAACCAGGTGGGATACAGAGTAGGCGCTCCAGGCCTTTGCACATGCTGTTTCCCTTGCCTGGAACACCCTTCCCCTCCCCACACCCATCCCCATACAATTCCTCCCACACGTTTTAAGCTGCTTCACTTACCTCCTCCAGGAGTAACAAAGCCTTAGGTGTCACGCCATCTGGGAAGACTTGCTTGAACTCCCCAGGTTATGAGTGCCGTGCCCCCAACCCACCCCACCTCTCCCCTTCCCCCAACCTCCCACCTCAGCTAAAGTTCTAAAGATGTGGTGTAGTTGTGACTGATGGTGTGGGCTCCAGAGTCAGAGTCCAGAGGAGGCCTGCAAATCCTGGCGCCTTCACTGACCAGCTGAGGAACCCTGAATAACTTACTTGCCTTCTCTAAGTATCAGTTTCCCCATCTGTAAAATGGAGAGAGTTTTTTGTTTGCTTGGGTTTTGGTTTTTCTTTTTTCTTTTTTTCAGCTTTCTTGAGATATAATTTACCTTGAACAGTGTGCAAGTTTAAGGTGTACAACATGTTGATCTGATACACTTACATATTACAAGATGATGGCCACCGTAGCTTAGCTAACATGCCTTCCTGTCACATGATTACCATTTCTTGTTTGTGGTGAGAACATTTCAGATCTACTCTCTTAGCCACACTCAAGTAAATGATACAGCATTAGCTATAATCACCATGCTGTACATTACATCCCCCAAATTTGTTAATCGTCGTTTGTAATTATTGAGCTATAATTGACGTCTAACTTTATATTAGTTTGGGGTATGCAATGTGATGATTCAATATTTGTATATATTGTGAAATGACCACCACAGTAAGTCTAGTTAACGACAATTGCCACACATAATTACAAATTTTTTTTCCTGTGATGGGAACTTTTAAGATGTACTCGCTTAGCAATTTTCAAATACACAAAGCAGTGTTATTACCTACAGTCACCATGCTGTACTAACACCCTCAGGAAAAAATGAAGGTTTTAACAGTACCTATTTCATAAGACTATTTTGAAAATCGAGGAAGAAATTCCCCACAAAGCAACTTAGCACAGTGCCTGTCAAAGGCAATTCAAAACAGCACTTAGTAGCTATTATGATTATTTTACTACTGTGGAAGTCATTGCATTAAGGAACAACCCTCGAGGGGGCACCGCCTCTCTGGTTTACCATGAGACGTCTTAGCAGTGATCCTGCCGCAAAGTAGGTGCTCAATATAAAACTGTTGAATAAATGACGACATTAACCCCTTAACTGATACCACTGAACCCTCTACTTCTAGCCATTCCTCTAGTTTTTCTGGTCCAGGCTCTTGGTGCTGTGAAGTGGGGATCCACCTGGCGGGAGAGGGTCAGAATGAGAGCCGTGGGAGGGAGGCGTGGCCAGAAGTTGGGAGAACCACCTGAAATGCCAGCGACAGCCTGTCAAAGACCAGCACTGTCTGCCAGCCCCTCTTGCAAGTGAGGCCGTCCTGAGGGTCCCTTACTGCCTGCTCCATGGGCCAGTTCTCTTTGCTCTTTCTTCAAACTGCCTCACGAGGTTTGCTATTAAACTTTCCATGATTTTTGCACCACCCGCTGCCAATAAACATGGGACAGGAGTAAAGTTGACCAACAGTTCAAAAAAAAAAAAAAAACAAAAACGACCATCACTGTCCCATTAGGGACCCAGGGCCTGAGCGGGGGGCAGCCTGTCCAAAGTAGGAACGTCCTTTCAAGGAAGCATCTTCTTCCCTCCAGCACCGCCACCCTGCTTACTCCAGGGTGCCCCTGGGTGCCTCCCAGACCCTGGGTCTTCCTTCTCTGCCCAGCTGTTTGGGAGTCGAGGTGTGCTGAGAAGTTACCCTTCCAGGAACAAGAGAAGGAACAGAGCATAGGGAGGCCTGGGGGAGCAGAACATAAAGGTGGAGAAAATGAGTGGAGGCATCTCAAGTTAGAATTTAGGCCTGGGGACCCCCAACATCTGATGCAAGAGGCTGTGGAGTCTGGTGGCTCTGAGTTCTTCCTAATTTCAGTCCTGTCCCCAATTTGCTGTGTGACCTTAGGCAGGTTGCTTACCTTCTCTGGATCCTAGCTTGCCCTCCTGTAAAATGCAAATTGTGATATTGTAGTAGTGACGACTATCACTGCTTGTCCAGCCAAGTTCAAGGGCAGTCCCACGGTCACTCCAAGTGACCACAGGCCCTGGGTGGGGTCTCCCTCTTCCTCTTGAACTAACAGATACAGCAGGAAATGAGGACTGAGAGCAAAAGACCACGTGATGGCACTTCCCTGGAGGTCCAGTGGTTGGGACTGGACCAATGCAGGGGGTGCGGGTTCCCCTGGCCGGGGAGCTAAGATTCCCACATGCCCCATGGCCAAAAAAACAAAACATAAAACAGAAGCAATCATGTAACAAATTCAATAAAGACTTTAAAAATGGTCCACATCAAAAAAAAAAAAAGGCCATCATCAAAATATCTAGAAACGATAAATGCTGGAGAGGGTGTGGAGAAAAGGGAATACTCTTGCATTACTGGTGGGAATGTGAATTGGTACAGCCACTTTGGAGAACAGTATGGAGGTTCCTTAAAAAACTACAAATAGAACTACCATATGACCCAGCAATCCCACTACTGGGCATATACCCTGAGAAAACCATAATTCAAAAAGAGTCATGTACCAAAATGTTCATTGCAGCTCTATTTACAATAGCCAGGACATGGAAGCCAACTAAGTGTCCATCATCAGATGAATGGATAAAGAAGATGTGGCACGTATATACAGTGGAATATTACTCAGCCATAAAAAGAAACGAAATTGAGTTATTTGTAGTGAGGTGGATGGACTTAGAGTCTGTCATACAGAGTGAAGTAAGTCTGAAAGAGAAAGACAAATACCGTATGCTAACACATATATATGGAATCTAAGAAAAAAAACATGTCATGAAGAACCTAGGGGTAAGACAGGAATAAAGACACAGACCTACTAGAGAATGGACTTGAGGATATGGGGAGGGCGAAGGGTAAGCTGGGACAAAGTGAGAGAGTGGCTTGGACATCTATACACTACCCATAGCACAGGGAGATCAGCTCGGTGCTTTGTGACACCTAGAGGGGTGGGATGGGGGAGGTGGGAGGGAGGGAGACGCAAGAGGGAGGGGATATGGGGATATATGTATATGTATGACTGATTCACTTTGTTATAAAGCAGAAACTAACACACCATTGTAAAGCAAGTATAAAAGATGTAAAAAAAAAGACCACATAATGTGAGGGCTGAGGCTGCCACAGTGGGCTTCATGCCACAGGACTTACAGGGAAGCAGAAATCTAAGTGAGTGGAGCAGTCTGGCTGGCAGAGAGGGGAATGGATGCAGAGAGAAGCAGAGACAGCAAAAAGGCCATCGTTAGAGCTGCCTTGATGTCTCTGCATCCCCAAACCCCAATCTCTGGGTATCCAAGCCACAAATACCCCTTGTCACCCTAAGGTCAGAAAAGCCATAGCTGGAACCTGTATCCTGCTCACAGGGTCACCTTGAAATGAAAGCATTAGCCCAGAGTCTGGCACGGAGTTGGTGCTCAGTGATAATGATGACGGGGGGATCAGAGCCCCGCATGGGTGAGAAGTCTCAGGAAGGCCCCTGCCCTGATGCCCACATACACGCTCCATAGTCCCCTGGGGGGCAGAGGACGGGTGGTGAGCGGCTGCACTCACTAAGCCTTCCCCTCCTGCTCCTCCCAGCAGCAGCCCGCCAGGCCTGGGCACATGCCGATGTCCCAGCAGGGGCCATAAAGGTGAGGGAGGTGGAGACACACCCACAAGGCCAGCCCTGGCAGGGCTGGAGGTTGGGGGGGTGGGGTGAGGGGGACAGGAGCCGTGAGGCGGTGCCCCAGTGAGGTGCACTTTCGGGTGGCCCTGGTTAAGAGCACAGCTCTGAGCCAGAATGCCTGAGTTTGACCCTCTGTGCGACCTTGGGCAGCTCACCTAAGCTGTGTCTCAGTCTCCTTGCAGTAAAATGGGGATAAGAGCAGAACCTACTTCCTAGGGTTGAGGGGGAGGTAGACAGAGGTCAGATGGGCCAAAGTCAGAACAATGCAGCAAACAGACGATGAACACTGCAGTTGGTACCTGAAAAGAAGCAGACAGATGCAGAGGCCGGCTCTCACTGGAGGAGAACAGGCCTGGCCTGGGTGCTGGGCTCCCCCAGCCGCGGTCTCAGGACCGCTGCCTCTGGGCTGCTCTGGGATTCCCACGAGCACCGTCTCCTTCCTCCGCCCACAGCCCTGCAGCCCACCTACCCCTCATTCCAATCTCGAGCTCCTTCCATACATCCTTTAGGCTCTCGCGCAAACATCAGCCCCTGGGAGAAGCTTCCCTAGGGGTCCTCTTCACCCAGGGCCCTCTGCTATTCTGTCTCAGACCCTGGGAGCATTTATCATAGAGCTTGAATCACAGGAAAATCCTGCCATAACATTCATTCAGACAGAGGCACAGTTGGGGCTTTCCTCGTGCCTTCTAGCTACCCCCCACCATCAGCTGCTGGTGAACAAGGAAATACTCAAGTTCCCGTCTTTGGGGGCAGGGACAGGATGTCCAGGAAGCACAGCCTGTGACCATTCGGGACTTTCTCATGTCAGTGCCAGTTTAGTTATGTATAGTGTAATTTGAACTGTCTTTACGTTTTGTGCCAGGAAAATAATCCACTTTTTAAATTCAGTGTTTGCTTTATTTCCGCTTGCAAAACAAAACTCAGTCCCCAAACTAAAAATGTATCAATTTCAAAGTATTCTTATACTACGACATTTGACTATGAAAATCATTTATTATGTCTTTTAAATTTATTTCATACAGGGCATCTATTTTTTTTTTTTTTCTTGTGGTACGTGGGCCTCCCACTGTTGTGGCCTCTCCTGTTGTGGAGCACAGGCTCCGGATGCACAGGCTCAGCGGCCATGGCTCACGGGCCCAGCCACTCCGCGGCATGTGGGATCTTCCCGGACCGGGGCACGAACCCATGTCCCCTGCATTGGCAGGTGGACTCTCAACCACTGCGCCACCAGGGAAGCCCCAGGGCATCTATTAAAGCTCTGGGTTGGGCTGCCTCACTGAGAGCAGTGCCATAGCTCAGAATTTTTAGAGGCATAGCAAAGGTATTTACTACATTTTAAATTTTTTTTATGCAGAAATTCTTTTAGGACAGGGACTATGGCTACCTAAGGTCTCATTTTCTTGATGATGCTAAGAAACCGTGTTCCCAAACCAGAATATTTTTTTCTTTTCCATTATGGTTTATTACTATACTGAATATTACTATATACTTATTATTATATTAAATATAGTTCCTGGTGCTATATAATAGGACCTTGTTGTTTATTCACTCGGAATTCTTGTTTTCATTCGGAATTTTTTAATAAACATCTTTTTAGAGCAGCTTTAGGTTCATAGCAACATTGAACAGAAGGTGCAGAGATTTCCCATACAGCCCGACTCCACGTAGCTTAGCCTCCCCCATTATGAACATGCCCCACCAGATAACACACTTTTCATCAACTTCACAGGAGCGTGGTCTCTCCTTTTATAATTGGACTATTTGGAACCCATTTAGCACAAAACTATGGGGATTGAACCTTAAGACACTTACTGGGTACCTGGATGTCTGCTCCCCCAGTGGGATGTAAGTTTCACAAAGGAGGAGTTCAGTCTGGGCTTCTCAGTGCTGCATCCCTGGTAGCCTATATAATGCTTCCCAGGAGTGGGAGCTGAACTTGAGAAAATGAATAAGACCCGCCACAGAAGCAGAGATCAAGCCACGGGTCAGGAGGCCTAACCAGGTAGCCAGTGATCACAGCCACATCACTTATCCTCAGCGTTAAGGGGAGATCCAGAGGCCAGCAGGCCTCACCCCAGCCCTCTCCTGTGATCACAGGATTCCAAGAAGCCCAAAAAGAAAGACCATGACCTCTCTTACTCCCTGGGGAAAATGGCTCCACAGCTGAACTGCTGGGGGCTCGGCTCTGCCCTCACCCAGGAGCGCTGGGGGTGAGCCCGGTTTCCTCAGTACCCCCAACCTTACCATGATTTATGGAGAAGACAAACCCAGGAAGGAAGCCTCAATCAAGGACCTGCCAAGAAACATAATAAGTTAATGAATTAAGCTCATTTGGATGGCTTGGGGGTTTTCTCCATTACATTTGTATCTTGATTCCAATGGTGTGTCTCTGGTGGGAGCCCCAATACATAGGTGTTTCTGGTGGGGGGGGCCCAATAAATAGTCTGGTTTCTGAACAATTTGAGAAATAAAAGAGTAAAAAAAGAATCCACCAAGATGCAACAGTGGGGACCTTGTTCTCATGCAGGGCCATGTTCTCCCAGGACAGAGAAGGTGGGACAAGGTGACCCCTGTCACATGTGAAAGGTCAGGATAGAGCCCTGGGCGGAGCAGGGAGACGCTCCAGCTGGCACAGGGGTTGGTTTCATGTTACTTTCTGTGTTTATTTCCCCTTCATCATCCCTGAAGCTTGTGCAATGCTTTGTTAAATACCCCAATCTTGACTCAGCTGTGTTTAGGGAAATCGAGGCAATGATCCCAGTTCCAGCTCAGGCTGGACCAGCCACCTAAAGCCAACGGGAGTGGCCACGGAGCTCTTTAGTGACAGAGCCAAAGGAAGCAGAATCCCGGGGGAAATTTGAGACTTCAGAATCCATTCGTGACCTGGAAGGGAAGTTTTGCTCTACACTGCTAAAACCCTGGAGAATTGGGACTCGAATTTATTCTGAGTCAGCCAGACCCTATGTAGAAATTCTCCCGGCATTCAGGTCTGCTCCCTGGCTTTCCTCACCAGGAGATCTCCCAAGGGTCACGTCACTCATGTCTTCTTCCATTCCACACCCCCAGAGGTGGAGGCAGATGCCCTGTTCCCTCCAGGTTCTCCATTGGTAGGAAAATCCTCCTATCTTTCCTTCCTGCCCAACTCCACTCTTCCTGAAGAGCTAGCCTGCAGCCACCCAAACGTGATCTTAAATGAATACGTTCTCACCAGGCAGCTCTCCCACTGGGGGACGGGTGTCTGTCAACAAGGTTACTGTGGATTATGAACTGGATTTTCCACAGACTTCCACTAGGCAAGCAGAGGTGGGTTTCTTCCCAAGAAAGGAGGGCAAAGGAGCAAAGTCTGGGAGTGGGAAAAGAAGTAAGCGAGGCTACATAGAGATCTCATTAACCCAGGATGTGGTTTTAATTCTGTGCTTCCCTTGCAGCCTCTACCCTGCCCCCAAGTTTATTAAGGGCTCCAGATTAAATATACAAGATGTACTTGTAACATGGAGACCCTGAGACTGTCAGGGGAAAGAAAACAACCACAAATTGAGGAACAGAGAAAAAGCAGTCTGTGACTTTCAGAATCTCCTTATTCAGTTAATTGCTTAATAGAATAAATAGAAGGAGGGGTTGGCATATCAACTAGGTACTTGCAGCTCTAAAATCAGCCTTCAAAACACCTATTTGCCAGGTAGAGCATATTCTCTGTGGGCCCCACTCCCATCTGCTAACCTTTCTGGAAGGCCAAAGAAGAGTAGAGAATTTGCCTTTACAATATATTTATTAAGGAGGAGTTGCAAGCAGGAAGGGTGCTTAAATCGTTGAGTCTTTAGATAAGGAGCTTATGCCCTGAATGCTTCTATGAGTGCTTAGCTCCTGATTGAGAGACACATCTAGGGCATTAACAAAAGAGCTCTGATGATGTACCATAGAAAAAATTATCTTTGGGACTTCCCTGGCAATCCAGTGGTTAAGACTCCACGCTCCCAACGCAGGGGGGCATGGGTTTGATTCCTGGTCAGGGAACTAAGATCCCACATGCCATACGGCATGGCGGAAAAAAAAAGAAAAAATTATCTTTCTCCCCAGGGTTTAACCAGGGCCATCAACTGAATAAAGGGTCCCTGGTACCTAGCGTGGTATGAAACATAAAATGACACTCAACAATTTGAAAATCAATGGTTGCATGGATGGATGGATATGTGGATGGATGGATTCATGGATGGATGGATGGATGAAGGTGAAGTAGCTTCCCTTTTTGGGAGTTCCTTCCTTCAGCACTATCCCTAGAAGGGTCCAATCACATAGACACAGATTGGTTCAGCTGAATGAAGACTAGACAGCATATTAGGGTATGTGAAAGGAAGGAGGAGTACAGAGATAGCTTCCAGAATGTATGGAAAGAAGAGACTGTTGCCAACTTATCCTAGTTCTTCATGTATCTATTAATCTAGCACTTTGATTGTCTTTTCTTTTTCAGCCACAGTTAGGAGTGCTACCACCTTTTCCCCACCACCTATCTCCCTTTGTCAGGGGCACCAGAGACTAAGCCAGAGGACTTTATGGACCATCTAGTCCGAAGAAGCACACGGTCCTCAGACATGTTTTGTTTGGCCTCTGCAGTTATTTAAAATTTTGATTTGGATATTAACATGTAAAAATCAGATTTTATGTAAAAATACAGTTTTTTTGTTTTTCTTGGGGAAAAAAACCCCAAAGACCTGGCAATATTTCCTTGGCACTTCTCTTAGTGACAACTGACTGGTGCTGGGAATAGGTTGCCCATGCCAGTCAGGAGTACACTGTCCACTTAGCCACAAGCCCCACCTTGCTCTACTGTACATACTGCCTGCTTCCCTCATTCAACAGTTCCTGTCTGTTTGGTCCCCAAAGTATATGAACCATTTACACAAATCCAATACCCTCACTCTACAGATGAGGAAGCTAAGGCCCAGAGGGGAAATGATTTGACTAAGTTCCCACAACAAGCTATCAGCAGAGCCAGGACAGGAACACTAGTAGCTACTGGTTTGTTTGTTAGTGTGTGGCATGGTGGATCTTTGAAATACTGTGGAATAAGTGAATGTGTGAACTAATTAAACATCCATTTTTCCAGCTACCTTGAAGTTTGCCCCATCTGTGCTATTATAGCTGTACCCTCCATGCCCACTCAAAGCACACGTGCCAGGAGTTATCCTGGGCCAGCTCTCCCTGGACCAGAACTCTCCTGCCGATCTCTGTACCCTGAGATGGTCCCACTGAGATGTGGTGGCTGGGCTTGCCGTTCCAACATTCCTATTATCTACCGTCAAGTCCAAGTGTAAGGGGTTTTCTCATTTTTTGGTTGCCCAGCACCTTTCTCCCCTGCTCTGGTAACTGTCTTTCAATTTTCTCCTCCCCCATTCTCCACCTGTGAGCTTTTCCCTGGAGTTGATGGCCATTCTATTCCCAGAGGTAAGGGGTGAGGGGAGAGGCTGATTGGCTTGAACCAAGACATGGACCCTAAGAAGTCACTTGGGTCTGGTAATAGACACTACTCCATTCAAAGTCAATAAGTCTGGAGCAGGTAGTCACTGTTCCTCTAGGAAAGAGATTCTCTGGAAGCTGCTGACTGTCATTTGGGGGCCATGATGAGAATGTTTATCTGAGAATGGAGCCAACACAGAAGAAGAGGCACTGAGTAAGGGAAAGAGAAACTGGGTCCTATTAAGTAGAACCCTGGGCATAGCCTCACCTGAAGTTGACATACCCCTGGATTGTTCAGCTAGTGGGCCAACAAATTCTCTCTCTTGCCTAAGCCAAGTTGGGACAGGTTTCCTGTCATTTCCAACATAAAGAGAACTCCTGGGGACCAAGGCACTTTCCCAAATATTCTCCTCTAAGGAATAGAGGGTGTACGACTCTCTGGGTTGCAAGTGATGTATGCCACGCGACTGAGCATCGTCTTAGAGAACGTGGCACAGGTCTCTGCTCTGCACTAGGAACTGAGGTTGCAAGGATGACTAAGACATATAGCAGTCACGGCCCAGTAAGGGGAAGTCTCCTCCTGGAAAGTGGATAAGACTCAGCAGGAGAGGACATCTTTGTAAGCCATTTAAAGGAGCTTAGACTAATTTTGGGGGTGGAGGGATGGCCACGATGGCCTGAGCTCACCTCCTCTCACAAGTACACCAAAACTGCAAGTATTTACAGAACAACGATCAATGAGAAGGACCCAAAGACTAGCAGAAGCGATTTTCCACAGCTAAAGATATAAAGAACCACAATGAGATGGGCAGAGAGGTGGAGGCACAGTATGGTCAATACTCACACCCCCAGGTGGGCGACCCACAAATGGGAGGATAAATCACAATTGCAGAGGTTCCCCCCAAGGAGTGAAGGGTCTGAGACCCATATTGGGCTCCCCAGCCAGGAGGTCCTGCACTGGGAGGATGAGTCCCCCAGAACATCTGGCTTTGAAAGCCAGTGCAGCTCATACATGGGAGAGCTGGAGGACTGTAGGAAAGAGACTCCGCTCTTAAAGGAGCACACAAAATCCCACATGCTCTGAGGCTCAGCGCAGAGGCAGTAATTTGAAAAGAGCCTGGGTCACACCTACTAGCTTATCTTGGAGAGCCTTCCAGAGAGGCGGGAGGTAACTGGAGCGCACCGTGGGGACATAGATGCTGGCAGCAGCCATTTGGGGAGCTCATTCTATCATGAGAACAGTGGTGCTGGCAAGCTCCATTTTGGACTCCTCCCTCTAGCCCATTAGCCCCAGGGGCTTACCTGTCCACTAACTGGTCAGCACCAGTCTCAGGAGCCACACCCCCACCAGGCCAAGAAGCCAGACCCACGGTGACCCAGCCCCACACACCAGTGAGCCCGCACCAGCTCTGGAACCCCCTCGGCCCCTGCCAGCCACGCCAGGACCAGCCCTGCCCCCCAGCAAGCAGCCTCTGCGTAAGGCAGAGCCTGGCAGCCAACTGGGCCAGGGCAGGTCCCGCCTACCAGTGTACCCACAGCAGTCACATCCCCAGTGACAGAAGGGCCAATGTAACCCACATACAGGGCACCCCTAGAGCATATAACTCTGATGACCAGAGGGGAGTGTCTTGCCAACCCCCATAGGACATCTCCTACGTAAGGCCACTTCAAGATCAGGAAACGTAACCAACCTACCTAATACATAGAAATAAAAAACAGAGAATTAGGCAAAATAAGGCAACAGAGGTATATGTTCCAAATAGAGGAGCAAGGTAAAACCCCAGAAAAAGAGCTAAGCAAAGTGGAGATAAGTGATCTACCCAATAAAGAGTTCAAGGTAATGATCATAAGGACGCTCAGAGAACTTGGGAGAAGAAGGGATGGACAGAGTGAGAAGTCAGAAGCTTCTAACAAAAAGTGAGAAAATACAAAGGAGAGCCAAACAGAGCTGGAAAATGCAATAACTGAAAAAAAAATACACTAGAAGGAATCGACAGATTATATGATACAGAGGAACGAATCAGTGAACTGGGAGACAGAGCAGTGGAAATCACACAAGCTGAACAGAAAAAAGAAAAAAGAGTTTTTTACATTTTTATTTATTATTTATTTATTGGGGGCTGTACCACGTAGCATGTGGGATCTTAGTTCCACAATCAGGGATCAAACCCACGCCCCCTGCAGTGGAAGTATGGAGTCTTAAACACTGGACCACCAGGGAAGTCCCTAGAGTTGTTTTTTGGGGGGTTTTGGTGGGGGGGGTTTTTTGGCTGTGTTGGGTCTTCGTTGCTGTGCACGGGCTTTCTCTAGTTGCAGCGAGCGGGAGCTACTCTTTGTTGTGGTGTGCGGCCTTCTCATTGCGGTGGCTTCTCTTGTCGCATAGCACAGGATCTAGGCTCATGGGTTTCAGTAGTTGTGGTGTGCCGGCTCAGTAGATGTAGCTTGAGGGCTCTAGAGCGCAGGCTCAGTAGTTGTGGCACAGGGGCTTAGTTGCTCTGCAGCATGTGGGATCTTCCTGAGGCAGGGCTCGAACCTGTGTCCCCTGCATTGGCAGGCGGGTTCTTAACCACTACTCCACCAGGGAAGTCCCTAGAGTTTTTTTCAATAAGGATAGTTTAAGAGACCTCTGCGACAACATCAAGGGTACTAACATTTGCATTATAGGGGTCGCAGAAGGAGAAAAGAGGGCAAAAGCATCAGAGAATTTACTTGAAAAAATAATAGCTGAAAATTTTCCTAACCTGGAATGGAAACAGATACCCAGTCCAGGAATTACAGAGAGTCCCAAAAAAGATGAACCCAAAGAGAATAATACCAAGACACATTGTAATTAAAATGGCAAAACTAAAGAAAACAAGAGAATCTTAAAAGCAGCAAGGAAAAAGCAGCTAGTTACATAGAAGGGAATTCGCATAAGACTCTCAGTTGGCTTTTCAGCAGAAACTTTGCAGGCCAGAGGGAGTGGCATGATATATTTAAAGTGATAAAAGGGAAACACCAAGAATAGTCTATAGCCAGCAAGGCTATAATTCAAATTTAAAGGAGAGATAAAGAGTTTTACAGACAAGCAAAAGCTAAGAGTTCGGCACAACTAAATAGGCTTTACAAGAAATGTTAAAGGGACTTTTCAAAGTGGAAAAGAAAAGACCAAAACTACAGATATGAAAATTACAAAAGGAAATATCTCATTGTGAAATATGATGTCAAAAATATTAAATGTGGGGCTTCCCTGGTGGCGCAGTGGTTGAGAGTCTGCCTGCTGATGCAGGGGACGTGAGTTCGTGCCCCGGTCCGGGAGGGTCCCACATGCCATGGAGCGGCTGGGCCCATGAGCCATGGCCGCTGAGCCTGCACATCGGAGCCTGTGCTCCACAGCGGGAGAGGCCACAACAGTGAGAGGCCCGTGTACTGCAAAAAAAAAAAAAAAATTAAATGTGGAGAGGGATAAAATGCAGTCTTGTTAGAATGTGTTATAACTTAAGAGATCATCAACTTAAAATAGTTAGTTAGTTTGTTATAAACCTCATGGTAACCATGAGGTAATCTATAATAGATACACACACCAAAAAAGGAGAAAGGAATCAAACACAAAGGAAGAGAGCAAAAGCAGAATGAAGACCCATATATATGTTGCCTACAAGAGACTCACTTCAAATCTAATGGCACACACAGACTGAAGGTAAGGAGATGGGAAAAAGGTATTCCAAGTAAATGGAAACAAAAAGAAATCTGGAGCAGCAATACTTACATCGGAGAAAATTGACTTTAAAACAGAGACTCAACCATAGAAAAGAATGAAATCTTGCCATTTGCAACAACATGGATGGACCTGGAGGGTATCACGCTTAAGTAAAATAAATCAGACCGAGAAAAACAATCTACAGATTCAATGGAATCCCTATAAAAAACCAATGGTATTTTTCACAGAACTAGAACAAATAATTCTAATATTTGTATGGAAACACAAAAGACCCCAAATAGCCAAAACATCTTGAGAAAGAACAAAGGTGGAGGTATCATGTGCCCTGATTTAAAACTATATTACATAGTCATAGTAATCAAAACAGTATGGTATGAGAACAGACACATAGATCAATGGAACAGAATAGAGAGCCCAGAAATAAACCCACACTTATATGGTCAATTAATCTATGACAAAGGAGGTAAGAATGTACAATGGAGAAAAGACAGCATCCGGTATTGAGAAAACTGAACAGCTATATTCAAAAGAATCAAACTAGATTACTTTCTCACACCATATACAAAAACAAACTCAAAATGGATTAAAGACTTAAATGTAAGGCCTGAAACCATAAAACTCCTAGAAGAACACAAAGGGAGTACACTCTTTGACATTGATCTTAGTAATATTTTTTCGATATGTCACCTCAGGCAAGGGAAACCAAAGCGAAAATAAACAAATGGGACCTAATCAAACTGAAAAGATTTTGCACAGTGAAGGAAACTATCAACAAAACAAAAAGGCAGCTTACTGAAAGGGAGAAGATATTTGCAACAGATATATCTGATAAAGGTTTCATATCCCAAATATACAAAGAACTCACACAACTCAATGTCAAAAAAAACAAACGAAAACAAACAACAACAACAACAAAAAAAACCCAATTAAAAAATGGGCAGAGGACTGGAACAGACATTTTCCCAAAGAAGACACGTAGATGGCAACAGGTAAATGAAAAGATGCTCAATACCACTAATCATCAGGGGAATGCAAATCAAAACCACAATGAGATTGGAACAGAATAGAGAGCCTAGAAATAAACCCACTTGCCTATGGCCAATTAATCTACAACAAATGAAACAAGGATATACAATAGAGAAAAGACAGTCTCTTCAATAGTGGTGCTGGGAAAACTGGACAGCTACATGTAAAAGAATGAGATTAGAACATTTTTTCACACCATATACAAAAATAAACTCAAAATGAATTAAAGACCTAAATGTAAGACCTGAAACCATAAAACTCCTAGAAGAGAACACAGGCAGAACACTCTTTGACATAAATCATAGCAATATTTTTTTGGATCTCTCTCCTAAGGCAAGAGAAATAAAAGTAAAAATACACAAATGGAATCTAATTAAATTTAAAAGCTTTTGCACAGCAAAGGAAACCACTGACAAAATGAAAAGACAACCTAAGGAATGGGAGAAAATACTTGCAAATGACATGGCCAATAAGGGTCTAATATCCAACATACATAAATAGTTCATACAACTCAGTATCAAATAAAACAAACAACTCAAAAAATGGGTAGAAGACTTGAATGGACATTTTTCCAAAGAAGACATACAGATGGCTAACAGGCACATGAAAAGATGCTTGATATCGCTAATTATTAGAGAAGTGCAAATCAAAACCACAATGAGATATCACCTCACACCTGTCAGAATGGCTAACACTAAAAAGTCTACAAATAACAAATGTTAGCGAGGATATGGAGAAAAGGGAACCCTTGTACACTGTTGGTGGGAATGTAAATTGGTGAAACCACTGTGGAAAACAGTATGGAGTTTCCTCAATAAACTAAAAATATGGACTACCATATGATCCAGCAATTCCACTCCTGGGTACATAACCCCCAAAAGTGAAAACACCAATTGGAAAACATACATGAACCCCATTGTTCATAGCAGCATTGTTTACGATTGCCAAGATATGGAAGCAACCGAATGTCCATCAACAGACAAGTGGATAAAGAAGTGAGATATATAGATATAGATATAGATATATATAGATAGATAGATATAGATATATAAATGGAATATTACTTGGCCATAAGAAAGAATGAAATTCTGCCATTTGCAACAATGTGGATGGACCTAGAGGGTATTAGGCTCAGTGAAATAAGTGAGATAAAGAAAGACAAATACTGTATATTATCACTTATATGTGGAATCTAAAAAATAAACAAACCAATGAATTTAACAAAATAGAAACAGACTCATAGATACAGAGAACAAGCTAGCGTTACCAGGGGAGAAGGAAGGGGAAGGGGCAAGATAGGGGTATGGGATTAAGAGCTACAAACCACTGTGTATAAAATAAATAAGCAACAAGGATATATTGTACAGCACAAGGAAATACAGCCATTATTTTATAATAACTTTCAGTGGACTATGATCTATAAAAATATTGAGTCACTATACATATACCTGAAACTAATATAACATTGTAAATCAACTATATTTCAAATAAAAAAAACAATCTCATAAAGACAACAAATAACAAGTGGTGAGGATATGGTGGGAATGTACACTGCTGATGGGAATGTAAATTGGTGCAGCCACTATGGAAAACAGTATGGAGCTTCCTCAAAAAATTAAAAATAGGACTACCAAACAATCAAGTGCTTCCACTTCTGGGTATCTTTCCAATGAAAACAAAAACACTAACCCAAAAAGATATATGCACTCCTACGTTCACTGCAGCATTATTTATAATATCCAATGTATGGAAGCAACCTAAGTGTCCTTCAATAGAAAAATGGGTAAAGGATGTGTGGTATATATGTACAGCGGAATATTACTCAGCCATAAAGAAAAGAAATGAAATCTTGCCATTTGCAACAAGATGGATGGACCTGACGGGTATTATGCTAAGTGAAATAAGTCAGACAGAGAAAGACAGATACCATTGATTTCATTTACATGAGGAATCTAAAAAACAAAACAAATGAACAAACATAACAAAACATAAAGAGACTCATAGATACAGAGAAGCAACGGGTGGTTGCCCGAGGGGCGGGGGTGGAGGAGGAGAGAAATAGGTGAGGGAAATTAAGAGGTACAAATTCCCAGTTACAAAATAAATGAGTCATGGGGATGAAACGCACAGCATGGGGAATATAGTCAACAATATAGTAACTTTGTGTCTGATGATAACTAGACTTGTTGTGGTGATCATTTTCTAATGTATGGAATCTCTATGTTGTACACCTGGAACTTACATAGTATTGTAGGTCAATTATACTTCAGTTAAAAACAGTAATAATGAATAAACAAACAAATAAATAAAGGAGTTAAGACTAGTCAAAGGGTAGCAATTCAGGATTTTTTTATTTTTCCAGTATAAAAATAATCCTCGGGCTTCCCTGGTGGCGCAGTGGTTGAGAGTCCGCCTGCCGATGCAGGGGACGGGACACTGGTTCGTGCCCCTGTCCGGGAGGATCCCGTGTGCCGCGGAGCGGCTGGGCCTGTGGGCCATGGCCACTGAGCCTGCGCGTCTGGAGCCTGTGCTCCGCAGCGGGAGAGGCCACAGCAGTGAGAGGCCCGCGTACCGCAAAAAAATAATAATAATAATAATAATACTCATTTGTTTAAAATTCAAAAACTATACTAAAAAGTATAGATATTTTAAATCACCCAAAGCCCTACAAATCAGAGTAATCACTGTTAGCATTTTTTGTGTATTTCCTTCCAGTCTTTTTTCCTTTGCATAATTTTTTAAATTTTATTTTATTGTGGCAAGAACACTTAGCATGAGGTCTACCCTCTTAACAAATTTTAAGTGTACAGTAAAGTTAACTATACATGAGTTGTACAGCAGATCTCTTGAACTTATTCATCTTGCAAAACTGAAACTTTATGTCCATTGATTAGTAACTCTTCTTTTCCCCCTTCCCCTCCAGCCCCTGGCAACCACCATTTTACTGTGTTTCTAAGAGTTTGAATATTTTAGATACATAATATAAGTGGAATCATACAGTATTTGTCTTTTTGTGACTGGTTTATTTCACTTAGCATAATGTCCTCAAGGTTCATCCCTGTTGTCACATATTGCAGAATTTCCTTCTCTTTTATGGCTGAATAATATTCCATTGTATGTATAGACCATATTTTGCTTATCCATTCATTGGTTGATAGACATTTACGTTGTTTCTACATCTTGGCTATTGTAAATAGTGCTGTAATGTACAAGGGGTGCTAATATCTCTTTGAGATCCTGATTTCAGTTCTCTTGGATAAATACCCAGAAGTGTGATTGCTGGATCACATGGTAGATCTATTTTGGATTTTTTGTGGAACTGCCATACTGTTTTCCATAGCAGCTGCACCATTTTGCATTCCCACCAACAGCATACAAGAGTTCCAATTTCTCCACATCCTTCCATAGTTCTCATGTTTTGGATTGTTTAAGAATTGTGACCCTAGCCTCTTCCTTCCAACCTGTGATGCCTGAGGTGAAGGTCTGTTTTCTGAGGCCAACTTTGGCAAGGTGGTGGGAGAAATCTTAAATGGTGGCGCACACATCACAGCAGCTGGACGGAGATGGACCACACGCTGGATTGTGTTGGAAAAAGAACTTCTCCTCTGCTTTCCATCGCCTCTCATGGAGGTCGGGAGTCCTGATCTTATTCCCTAAGGAGGCCAATGCAGCAGAAAAACCCGCCACCTCGCTCCTCGCTAGCTAATAAGGTGCTCTGGTGCTTGATGCCATGGGGCCATGTTTTGTCGGCGAGTGGGCCACTGAAGCAGGTGTGGCGTGCCCTATTGCCCCTTCCCCACGTCCTTGAGCACTCCCTGAGCTCTGGCCGTGCTTTTTGTTTGCATGGGGTTCACACACCTGAGCATAGCCCCACCCTACCGTAACCCATGAGAATGCCCGCCATTCCCTGTACCTCATCTGCCCACGTGAGGCAGGCCTGCAGGCCCATTCCACATGGCTGACCCAGTGGGAGGGACACTCTAAGTCTGCTCTGTTGGCCTGTCAGAGCTCCATGGCACGCCACTCCCAAGGTTTAGATTTGTGGGGAGAGAAGGGGCCGCATCTAAACTAGAGATCTAAGCTACATCTTCAAATTTAGCTTGTATCAGAGAACCTAATATCAGATTCCCTATAGGTAGGGAACTATACATCCCAGTTTTCCTGGGATGGTCCCAGCTTATGCTTGTCCTTCTGGCATAATTATTAATAGCATCCCCTTTCACTTTCAGAAGTGTCACAAGTTGCACAATACATTATAGGGTGCTTGTGCATATTAAGAAGATATGAAATTACCTTCTCAGTGGCTGGTGTAATCTCTGGTGGTGGAGGGGAAGGGAGAGGGATACAAGTTGTATCCCCAAGCCCCTTCCAGATGGCACAAGTACCATGGCTTATCGATCCCTGGTTTTAGCAGAAGTCACTGTAACCACAGGAAGTTCCAGGCAAGGAAGCAGGACGGTTCTGCAGGGAACGATCTCAGGGAAGATATTCCTCCATTAAGCCGTCACCCAGCTCCCAGGCGGCACCCACACAACCTCAGGACCCTCTTGCTCTTTGTCTTCTAACTCTGAACCTCTCGCCTCAACCTGCACCTCAAGATTTGCTGCCAGCGCCCCCCAACTTCTGCCCTCATCCCCTTGTCTGGCTGTACTGAACCCTTCACACCTGACTCTACTTCTCAAGGCTCTCGGCCTTGGCCTCCTCCTTGACTACAGCTCAGTCCAGCTCCATCAGGGACCTCCCAGCCTAGGCTGTACCCACAGCAGGGACTTCATCCTGTGCCTCGAAGGCTCTTGATGGAGACCCACACACTAGACAAGACTGTAACCTTCACAGTTTGTCTTCTGAAATTCTGCCTTTGGCTCACTTTAAATTTCTGCCCCGTCTTTAATATTTTCCACTGGCTCCTTCCCTTCACCATTAGACCTTTGTATGTTTATTTATTCATTCATTCATTCAGTGTTAATTACAGGCCTTTCAGGGTGCCAGGCGGAGGATGCAGGTCTTCCCCCTCCTTTGTCACTGCTGTCCCTACCACCCAGCTCTCCTTCCTAACCTAACCTCTCCAGGAAGTGACCTGTTCACAGCTTCCATTTACTTGCTCCCACTTTGCAGCCTTCTGCCCCCACTGATATTCTAAAACTGCCCTTGCTATGCTCACCAGTAACCTCCGCGTTGCCAGACGAGGAACTGTCCCAGCCTCTTGGCCTTGGCACCACTGGCCCATTTCTTCTTCTCTTGGTGACCTGGACGTTGCCTCTCCCTGACTCTTTCCTGCATCCCACTTGCATCCCACCATCTCCACCCACCCAGGATCTCCCATGTGTCTTGAGAGTATACTGACCCAGTCCCTGGAATTGACTTCATTTTATGGTCCAGCTTCTGTGTCTAGGGGAAGGGGGCAGACCCACCTCTGACATACTTCACTTAGTATAATGCTCTCAAGGTCCATCCGTGTTGTCACGATAGCAAGATTTCATTCTTTTTTATGGCTAAGTAATATTACAGTGTGTGTGTACACTAGATAGATAGATGATACATACATACATACATACATACATACCTCATTTTCTTTACCCATTCATCCATCCATCACTGGACACTTAGGTTGTTTCCAGATCTTGGCTATTGTAAATAATGCTGCAGTGAACATGAGGGTGTAGATGTCTTTTCAAGTTAGTGTTTTCATTTTCTTCAGATAAATACCCAGAAGTAAATTGTTGGATCATATGGTAGTTCTATTTTTAATTTTTTGAGGAAACGCTATACTGTTTCCATAGTGACTACACCAATTTACATTCCCACCAAAAGTGCCCAAGGGTTCCCTTTTCTCCACATCCTGACTAATACTTATTATTTGTTCTTTTTGATGATAGCCATTCTGACAGGTGTGAGGTGATATTGTGGTTTTGATTTTCATTTCCCTGATGCTGTGATGTTGAGCATCTTTTCATGTACCTGTTAGCCGTCCATACGTGTTCTTTGCAAAAATGTCTATTCAGATCTTCTGCCCATTTTTTAATTGGATTGTTTGGGTTTTTTGCTATTGAGTTGTATGAGTTCTTCACATATTTTGGATATGAACGCCTTGTCAGACATATGATCTGCAAATATTTTCTTTCATTCAATAGGTTGCCTTCAGTGTGATGTCCCACTTGATTTTTGCTTTTGTTGCCTTTGCTTCTGAATCAGATTCAAAAAATCATCACCAAGACCTCGTAAAAAAGCTTACCGCCTATGTTTTCTTCAAGGAGCTTTACGGTTTCAGGTCTTATGTTCAAGTCTTTAGTCCATTTTGATTTTGTTGTTTTTTTTGGGTTTTTTTGTGGTTTTTTTTGCGGTACGCGGGCCTCTCACTGTTGTGGCCTCTCCCGTTGCGGAGCACAGGCTGCGGACGCACAGGCTCAGCGGCCATGGCTCACGGGCCCAGCCACTCCGCGGCATGTGGGATCTTCCCGGACCAGGGCACGAACCCGTGTCCCCTGCATTGGCAGGTGGACTCTCAACCACTGCGCCACCAGGGAAGCCCCAGGGCATCTATTAAAGCTCTGGGTTGGGCTGCCTCACTGAGAGCAGTGCCATAGCTCAGAATTTTTAGAGGCATAGCAAAGGTATTTACTACATTTTAAATTTTTTTTATGCAGAAATTCTTTTAGGACAGGGACTATGGCTACCTAAGGTCTCATTTTCTTGATGATGCTAAGAAACCGTGTTCCCAAACCAGAATATTTTTTTCTTTTCCATTATGGTTTATTACTATACTGAATATTACTATATACTTATTATTATATTAAATATAGTTCCTGGTGCTATATAATAGGACCTTGTTGTTTATTCACTCGGAATTCTTGTTTTCATTTGGAATTTTTTAATAAACATCTTTTTAGAGCAGCTTTAGGTTCATAGCAACATTGAACAGAAGGTGCAGAGATTTCCCGTACAGCCCGACTCCACGTAGCTTAGCCTCCCCCATTATGAACATGCCCCACCAGATAACACACTTTTCATCAACTTCACAGGAGCGTGGTCTCTCCTTTTATAATTGGACTATTTGGAACCCATTTAGCACAAAACTATGGGGATTGAACCTTAAGACACTTACTGGGTACCTGGATGTCTGCTCCCCCAGTGGGATGTAAGTTTCACAAAGGAGGAGTTCAGTCTGGGCTTCTCAGTGCTGCATCCCTGGTAGCCTATATAATGCTTCCCAGGAGTGGGAGCTGAACTTGAGAAAATGAATAAGACCCGCCACAGAAGCAGAGATCAAGCCACGGGTCAGGAGGCCTAACCAGGTAGCCAGTGATCACAGCCACATCACTTATCCTCAGCGTTAAGGGGAGATCCAGAGGCCAGCAGGCCTCACCCCAGCCCTCTCCTATGATCACAGGATTCCAAGAAGCCCAAAAAGAAAGACCATGACCTCTCTTACTCCCTGGGGAAAATGGCTCCACAGCTGAACTGCTGGGGGCTCGGCTCTGCCCTCACCCAGGAGCGCTGGGGGTGAGCCCGGTTTCCTCAGTACCCCCAACCTTACCATGATTTATGGAGAAGACAAACCCAGGAAGGAAGCCTCGATCAAGGACCTGCCAAGAAACATAAGTTAATGAATTAAGCTCATTTGGATGGCTTGGGGGTTTTCTCCATTACATTTGTATCTTGATTCCAATGGTGTGTCTCTGGTGGGAGCCCCAATACATAGGTGTCTCTGGTGGGGGGGGGGGCAATAAATAGTCTGGTTTCTGAACAATTTGAGAAATAAAAGAGTAAAAAAAGAATCCACCAAGTTGCTACAGTGGGGATCTTGTTCTCATGCAGGGCCATGTTCTCCCAGGACAGAGAAGGTGGGACAAGGTGACCCCTGTCACATGTGAAAGGTCAGGATAGAGCCCTGGGCGGAGCAGGGAGACGCTCCAGCTGGCACAGGGGTTGGTTTCATGTTACTTTCTGTGTTTATTTCCCCTTCATCATCCCTGAAGCTTGTGCAATGCTTTGTTAAATACCCCAATCTTGACTCAGCTGTGTTTAGGGAAATCGAGGCAATGATCCCAGTTCCAGCTCAGGCTGGACCAGCCACCTAAAGCCAACGGGAGTGGCCACGGAGCTCTTTAGTGACAGAGCCAAAGGAAGCAGAATCCCGGGGGAAATTTGAGACTTCAGAATCCATTCGTGACCTGGAAGGGAAGTTTTGCTCTACACTGCTAAAACCCTGGAGAATTGGGACTCGAATTTATTCTGAGTCAGCCAGACCCTATGTAGAAATTCTCCCGGCATTCAGGTCTGCTCCCTGGCTTTCCTCACCAGGAGATCTCCCAAGGGTCACGTCACTCATGTCTTCTTCCATTCCACACCCCCAGAGGTGGAGGCAGATGCCCTGTTCCCTCCAGGTTCTCCATTGGTAGGAAAATCCTCCCATCTTTCCTTCCTGCCCAACTCCACTCTTCCTGAAGAGCTAGCCTGCAGCCACCCAAACGTGATCTTAAATGAATACGTTCTCACCAGGCAGCTCTCCCACTGGGGGACGGGTGTCTGTCAACAAGGTTACTGTGGATTATGAACTGGATTTTCCACAGACTTCCACTAGGCAAGCAGAGATGGGTTTCTTCCCAAGAAAGGAGGGCAAAGGAGCAAAGTCTGGGAGTGGGAAAAGAAGTAAGCGAGGCTACATAGAGATCTCATTAACCCAGGATGTGTTTTTTTTTTTGTTTTTTTTTTTTTTTATAAATTTATCTATTTATTTATTTATTTTTGGCTGCGTTGGGTCTTCGTTGCTGTGCGTGGGCTTTCTCTAGTTGCGGCGAGCGGGGGCTACTCTTCGTTGCGGCGCACAGGCTTCACTTTCGGTGGCTTCTCTTGTTGCGGAGCACGGGCTCTAGGCGCGCGGGCTTCAGTAGTTGTGGCTCGCAGGCTCTAGAGCTCAGGCTCAGTAGCTGTGGCACACGGGCTTAGCTGTTCCGTGGCATGTGGGAAACTTCCTGGACCAGGGCTCGAACCTGTGTCCCCTGCACTGGCAAGCGGATTCTTAACCACTGTGTCACCAGGGAAGTCCCCCAGGATGTGGTTTTAATTCTGTGCTTCCCTTGCAGCCTCTACCCTGCCCCCAAGTTTATTAAGGGCTCCAGATTAAATATACAAGATGTACTTGTAACATGGAGACCCTGAGACTGTCAGGGGAAAGAAAACTACCACAAATCGAGGAACAGAGAAAAAGCAGTCTGTGACTTTCAGAATCTCCTTATTCAGTTAATTGCTTAATAGAATAAATAGAAGGAGGGGTTGGCATATCAACTAGGTACTTGCAGCTCTAAAATCAGCCTTCAAAACACCTATTTGCCAGGTAGAGCATATTCTCTGTGGGCCCCACTCCCATCTGCTAACCTTTCTGGAAGGCCAAAGAAGAGTAGAGAATTTGCCTTTACAATATATTTATTAAGGAGGAGTTGCAAGCAGGAAGGGTGCTTAAATCGTTGAGTCTTTAGATAAGGAGCTTATGCCCTGAATGCTTCTATGAGTGCTTAGCTCCTGATTGAGAGACACATCTAGGGCATTAACAAAAGAGCTCTGATGATGTACCATAGAAAAAATTATCTTTGGGACTTCCCTGGCAATCCAGTGGTTAAGACTCCACGCTCCCAATGCAGGGGGCATGGGTTTGATTCCTGGTCAGGGAACTAAGATCCCACATGCCATACGGCATGGCGGAAAAAAAAAGAAAAAATTATCTTTCTCCCCAGGGTTTAACCAGGGCCATCAACTGAATAAAGGGTCCCTGGTACCTAGCGTGGTATGAAACATAAAATGACACTCAACAATTTGAAAATCAATGGTTGCATGGATGGATGGATATGTGGATGGATGGATTCATGGATGGATGGATGGATGAAGGTGAAGTAGCTTCCCTTTTTGGGAGTTCCTTCCTTCAGCACTATCCCTAGAAGGGTCCAATCACATAGACACAGATTGGTTCAGCTGAATGAAGACTAGACAGCATATTAGGGTATGTGAAAGGAAGGAGGAGTACAGAGATAGCTTCCAGAATGTATGGAAAGAAGAGACTGTTGCCAACTTATCCTAGTTCTTCATGTATCTATTAATCTAGCACTTTGATTGTCTTTTCTTTTTCAGCCACAGTTAGGAGTGCTACCACCTTTTCCCCACCACCTATCTCCCTTTGTCAGGGGCACCAGAGACTAAGCCAGAGGACTTTATGGACCATCTAGTCCGAAGAAGCACACGGTCCTCAGACATGTTTTGTTTGGCCTCTGCAGTTATTTAAAATTTTGATTTGGATATTAACATGTAAAAATCAGATTTTATGTAAAAATACAGTTTTTTTGTTTTTCTTGGGGAAAAAAACCCCAAAGACCTGGCAATATTTCCTTGGCACTTCTCTTAGTGACAACTGACTGGTGCTGGGAATAGGTTGCCCATGCCAGTCAGGAGTACACTGTCCACTTAGCCACAAGCCCCACCTTGCTCTACTGTACATACTGCCTGCTTCCCTCATTCAACAGTTCCTGTCTGTTTGGTCCCCAAAGTATATGAACCATTTACACAAATCCAATACCCTCACTCTACAGATGAGGAAGCTAAGGCCCAGAGGGGAAATGATTTGACTAAGTTCCCACAACAAGCTATCAGCAGAGCCAGGACAGGAACACTAGTAGCTACTGGTTTGTTTGTTAGTGTGTGGCATGGTGGATCTTTGAAATACTGTGGAATAAGTGAATGTGTGAACTAATTAAACATCCATTTTTCCAGCTACCTTGAAGTTTGCCCCATCTGTGCTATTATAGCTGTACCCTCCATGCCCACTCAAAGCACACATGCCAGGAGTTATCCTGGGCCAGCTCTCCCTGGACCAGAACTCTCCTGCCGATCTCTGTACCCTGAGATGGTCCCACTGAGATGTGGTGGCTGGGCTTGCCGTTCCAACATTCCTATTATCTACCGTCAAGTCCAAGTGTAAGGGGTTTTCTCATTTTTTGGTTGCCCAGCACCTTTCTCCCCTGCTCTGGTAACTGTCTTTCAATTTTCTCCTCCCCCATTCTCCACCTGTGAGCTTTTCCCTGGAGTTGATGGCCATTCTATTCCCAGAGGTAAGGGGTGAGGGGAGAGGCTGATTGGCTTGAACCAAGACATGGACCCTAAGAAGTCACTTGGGTCTGGTAATAGACACTACTCCCCTACTCTCCACTACTGTACCACGTAGCATGTGGGATCTTAGTTCCACAATCAGGGATCAAACCCACGCCCCCTGCAGTGGAAGTATGGAGTCTTAAACACTGGACCACCAGGGAAGTCCCTAGAGTTGTTTTTTGGGGGTTTTTGGTGGGGGGGGTTTTTTGGCTGTGTTGGGTCTTCGTTGCTGTGCACGGGCTTTCTCTAGTTGCGGCGAGCGGGAGCTACTCTTTGTTGTGGTGTGCGGCCTTCTCATTGCGGTGGCTTCTCTTGTCGCATAGCACAGGATCTAGGCTCATGGGTTTCAGTAGTTGTGGTGTGCCGGCTCAGTAGATGTAGCTTGAGGGCTCTAGAGCGCAGGCTCAGTAGTTGTGGCACAGGGGCTTAGTTGCTCTGCAGCATGTGGGATCTTCCTGAGGCAGGGCTCGAACCTGTGTCCCCTGCATTGGCAGGCGGATTCTTAACCACTACTCCACCAGGGAAGTCCCTAGAGTTTTTTTCAATAAGGATAGTTTAAGAGACCTCTGCGACAACATCAAGGGTACTAACATTTGCATTATAGGGGTCGCAGAAGGAGAAAAGAGGGCAAAAGCATCAGAGAATTTACTTGAAAAAATAATAGCTGAAAATTTTCCTAACCTGGAATGGAAACAGATACCCAGTCCAGGAATTACAGAGAGTCCCAAAAAAGATGAACCCAAAGAGAATAATACCAAGACACATTGTAATTAAAATGGCAAAATTAAAGATAACGAGAGAATCTTAAAAGCAGCAAGGAAAAAGCAGCTAGTTACATAGAAGGGAATTCGCATAAGACTCTCAGTTGGCTTTTCAGCAGAAACTTTGCAGGCCAGAGGGAGTGGCATGATATATTTAAAGTGATAAAAGGGAAACACCAAGAATAGTCTATAGCCAGCAAGGCTATAATTCAAATTTAAAGGAGAGATAAAGAGTTTTACAGACAAGCAAAAGCTAAGAGTTCAGCACAACTAAATAGGCTTTACAAGAAGTGTTAAAGGGACTTTTCAAAGTGGAAAAGAAAAGACCAAAACTACAGATATGAAAATTACAAAAGGAAATATCTCATTGTGAAATATGATGTCAAAAATATTAAATGTGGGGCTTCCCTGGTGGCGCAGTGGTTGAGAGTCTGCCTGCTGATGCAGGGGACGTGAGCTCGTGCCCCGGTCCGGGAGGGTCCCACATGCCATGGAGCGGCTGGGCCCATGAGCCATGGCCGCTGAGCCTGCACATCGGAGCCTGTGCTCCACAGCGGGAGAGGCCACAACAGTGAGAGGCCCATGTACTGCAAAAAAAAAAAAAAAAAAAAAAATTAAATGTGGAGAGGGATAAAATGCAGTCTTGTTAGAATGTGTTATAACTTAAGAGCTCATCAACTTAAAATAGTTAGTTAGTTTGTTATAAACCTCATGGTAACCATGAGGTATTCTATAATAGATACACACACCAAAAAAGGAGAAAGGAATCAAACACAAAGGAAGAGAGCAAAAGCAGAATGAAGACCCATATATATGTTGCCTACAAGAGACTCACTTCAAATCTAATGGCACACACAGACTGAAGGTAAGGAGATGGGAAAAAGGTATTCCAAGTAAATGGAAACAAAAAGAAATCTGGAGCAGCAATACTTACATCGGAGAAAATTGACTTTAAAACAGAGACTCAACCATAGAAAAGAATGAAATCTTGCCATTTGCAACAACATGGATGGACCTGGAGGGTATCACGCTTAAGTAAAATAAATCAGACCGAGAAAAACAATCTACAGATTCAATGGAATCCCTATAAAAAACCAATGGTATTTTTCACAGAACTAGAACAAATAATTCTAATATTTGTATGGAAACACAAAAGACCCCAAATAGCCAAAACATCTTGAGAAAGAACAAAGGTGGAGGTATCATGTGCCCTGATTTAAAACTATATTACATAGTCATAGTAATCAAAACAGTATGGTATGAGAACAGACACATAGATCAATGGAACAGAATAGAGAGCCCAGAAATAAACCCACACTTATATGGTCAATTAATCTATGACAAAGGAGGTAAGAATGTACAATGGAGAAAAGACAGCATCCGGTATTGAGAAAACTGAACAGCTATATTCAAAAGAATCAAACTAGATTACTTTCTCACACCATATACAAAAACAAACTCAAAATGGATTAAAGACTTAAATGTAAGGCCTGAAACCATAAAACTCCTAGAAGAACACAAAGGGAGTACACTCTTTGACATTGATCTTAGTAATATTTTTTCGATATGTCACCTCAGGCAAGGGAAACCAAAGCGAAAATAAACAAATGGGACCTAATCAAACTGAAAAGATTTTGCACAGTGAAGGAAACTATCAACAAAACAAAAAGGCAGCTTACTGAAAGGGAGAAGATATTTGCAACAGATATATCTGATAAAGGTTTCATATCCCAAATATACAAAGAACTCACACAACTCAATGTCAAAAAAAACAAACGAAAACAAACAACAACAACAACAAAAAAAACCCAATTAAAAAATGGGCAGAGGACTGGAACAGACATTTTCCCAAAGAAGACACGTAGATGGCAACAGGTAAATGAAAAGATGCTCAATACCACTAATCATCAGGGGAATGCAAATCAAAACCACAATGAGATTGGAACAGAATAGAGAGCCTAGAAATAAACCCACTTGCCTATGGCCAATTAATCTACAACAAATGAAACAAGGATATACAATAGAGAAAAGACAGTCTCTTCAATAGTGGTGCTGGGAAAACTGGACAGCTACATGTAAAAGAATGAGATTAGAACATTTTTTCACACCATATACAAAAATAAACTCAAAATGAATTAAAGACCTAAATGTAAGACCTGAAACCATAAAACTCCTAGAAGAGAACACAGGCAGAACACTCTTTGACATAAATCATAGCAATATTTTTTTGGATCTCTCTCCTAAGGCAAGAGAAATAAAAGTAAAAATACACAAATGGAATCTAATTAAATTTAAAAGCTTTTGCACAGCAAAGGAAACCACTGACAAAATGAAAAGACAACCTAAGGAATGGGAGAAAATACTTGCAAATGACATGGCCAATAAGGGTCTAATATCCAACATACATAAATAGTTCATACAACTCAGTATCAAATAAAACAAACAACTCAAAAAATGGGTAGAAGACTTGAATGGACATTTTTCCAAAGAAGACATACAGATGGCTAACAGGCACATGAAAAGATGCTTGATATCGCTAATTATTAGAGAAGTGCAAATCAAAACCACAATGAGATATCACCTCACACCTGTCAGAATGGCTAACACTAAAAAGTCTACAAATAACAAATGTTAGCGAGGATATGGAGAAAAGGGAACCCTTGTACACTGTTGGTGGGAATGTAAATTGGTGAAACCACTGTGGAAAACAGTATGGAGTTTCCTCAATAAACTAAAAATATGGACTACCATATGATCCAGCAATTCCACTCCTGGGTACATAACCCCCAAAAGTGAAAACACCAATTGGAAAACATACATGAACCCCATTGTTCATAGCAGCATTGTTTACGATTGCCAAGATATGGAAGCAACCGAATGTCCATCAACAGACAAGTGGATAAAGAAGTGAGATATATAGATATAGATATAGATATATATAGATAGATAGATATAGATATATAAATGGAATATTACTTGGCCATAAGAAAGAATGAAATTCTGCCATTTGCAACAATGTGGATGGACCTAGAGGGTATTAGGCTCAGTGAAATAAGTGAGATAAAGAAAGACAAATACTGTATATTATCACTTATATGTGGAATCTAAAAAATAAACAAACCAATGAATTTAACAAAATAGAAACAGACTCATAGATACAGAGAACAAGCTAGCGTTACCAGGGGAGAAGGAAGGGGAAGGGGCAAGATAGGGGTATGGGATTAAGAGCTACAAACCACTGTGTATAAAATAAATAAGCAACAAGGATATATTGTACAGCACAAGGAAATACAGCCATTATTTTATAATAACTTTCAGTGGACTATGATCTATAAAAATATTGAGTCACTATACATACACCTGAAACTAATATAACATTGTAAATCAACTATATTTCAAATAAAAAAAACAATCTCATAAAGACAACAAATAACAAGTGGTGAGGATATGGTGGGAATGTACACTGCTGATGGGAATGTAAATTGGTGCAGCCACTATGGAAAACAGTATGGAGCTTCCTCAAAAAATTAAAAATAGGACTACCAAACAATCAAGTGCTTCCACTTCTGGGTATCTTTCCAATGAAAACAAAAACACTAACCCAAAAAGATATATGCACTCCTACGTTCACTGCAGCATTATTTATAATATCCAATGTATGGAAGCAACCTAAGTGTCCTTCAATAGAAAAATGGGTAAAGGATGTGTGGTATATATGTACAGCGGAATATTACTCAGCCATAAAGAAAAGAAATGAAATCTTGCCATTTGCAACAAGATGGATGGACCTGACGGGTATTATGCTAAGTGAAATAAGTCAGACAGAGAAAGACAGATACTATTGATTTCATTTACATGAGGAATCTAAAAAACAAAACAAATGAACAAACATAACAAATCATAAAGAGACTCATAGATACAGAGAAGCAACGGGTGGTTGCCTGAGGGGTGGGGGTGGAGGAGGAGAGAAATAGGTGAGGGAAATTAAGAGGTACAAATTCCCAGTTACAAAATAAATGAGTCATGGGGATGAAACGCACAGCATGGGGAATATAGTCAACAATATAGTAACTTTGTGTCTGATGATAACTAGACTTGTTGTGGTGATCATTTTCTAATGTATAGAAATATAGAATCTCTATGTTGTACACCTGGAACTAACATAGTATTGTAGGTCAATTATACTTCAGTTAAAAACAGTAATAATGAATAAACAAACAAATAAATAAAGGAGTTAAGACTAGTCAAAGGGTAGCAATTCAGGATTTTTTTATTTTTCCAGTATAAAAATAATCCTCGGGCTTCCCTGGTGGCACAGTGGTTGAGAGTCCGCCTGCCGATGCAGGGGACACTGGTTCGTGCCCCTGTCCGGGAGGATCCCGTGTGCCGCGGAGCGGCTGGGCCTGTGGGCCATGGCCACTGAGCCTGCGCGTCTGGAGCCTGTGCTCCGCAGCAGGAGAGGCCACAGCAGTGAGAGGCCCGCGTACCGCAAAAAAATAATAATAATAATAATAATACTCATTTGTTTAAAATTCAAAAACTATACTAAAAAGTATAGATATTTTAAATCACCCAAAGCCCTACAAATCAGAGTAATCACTGTTAGCATTTTTTGTGTATTTCCTTCCAGTCTTTTTTCCTTTGCATAATTTTTTAAATTTTATTTTATTGTGGCAAGAACACTTAGCATGAGGTCTACCCTCTTAACAAATTTTAAGTGTACAGTAAAGTTAACTATACATGAGTTGTACAGCAGATCTCTTGAACTTATTCATCTTGCAAAACTGAAACTTTATGTCCATTGATTAGTAACTCTTCTTTTCCCCCTTCCCCTCCAGCCCCTGGCAACCACCATTTTACTGTGTTTCTAAGAGTTTGAATATTTTAGATACATAATATAAGTGGAATCATACAGTATTTGTCTTTTTGTGACTGGTTTATTTCACTTAGCATAATGTCCTCAAGGTTCATCCCTGTTGTCACATATTGCAGAATTTCCTTCTCTTTTATGGCTGAATAATATTCCATTGTATGTATAGACCATATTTTGCTTATCCATTCATTGGTTGATAGACATTTACGTTGTTTCTACATCTTGGCTATTGTAAATAGTGCTGTAATGTACAAGGGGTGCTAATATCTCTTTGAGATCCTGATTTCAGTTCTCTTGGATAAATACCCAGAAGTGTGATTGCTGGATCACAGGGTAGATCTATTTTGGATTTTTTGTGGAACTGCCATACTGTTTTCCATAGCAGCTGCACCATTTTACATTCCCACCAACAGCGTACAAGAGTTCCAATTTCTCCACATCCTTCCATAGTTCTCATGTTTTGGATTGTTTAAGAATTGTGACCCTAGCCTCTTCCTTCCAACCTGTGATGCCTGAGGTGAAGGTCTGTTTTCTGAGGCCAACTTTGGCAAGGTGGTGGGAGAAATCTTAAATGGTGGCGCACACATCACAGCAGCTGGACGGAGATGGACCACACGCTGGATTGTGTTGGAAAAAGAACTTCTCCTCTGCTTTCCATCGCCTCTCATGGAGGTCGGGAGTCCTGATCTTATTCCCTAAGGAGGCCAATGCAGCAGAAAAACCCGCCACCTCGCTCCTCGCTAGCTAATAAGGTGCTCTGGTGCTTGATGCCATGGGGCCATGTTTTGTCGGCGAGTGGGCCACTGAAGCAGGTGTGGCGTGCCCTATTGCCCCTTCCCCACGTCCTTGAGCACTCCCTGAGCTCTGGCCGTGCTTTTTGTTTGCATGGGGTTCACACACCTGAGCATAGCCCCACCCTACCGTAACCCATGAGAACGCCCGCCATTCCCTGTACCTCATCTGCCCACGTGAGGCAGGCCTGCAGGCCCATTCCACATGGCTGACCCAGTGGGAGGGACACTCTAAGTCTGCTCTGTTGGCCTGTCAGAGCTCCATGGCACGCCACTCCCAAGGTTTAGATTTGTGGGGAGAGAAGGGGCCGCATCTAAACTAGAGATCTAAGCTACATCTTCAAATTTAGCTTGTATCAGAGAACCTGATATCAGATTCCCTATAGGTAGGGAACTATACATCCCAGTTTTCCTGGGATGGTCCCAGCTTATGCTTGTCCTTCTGGCATAATTATTAATAGCATCCCCTTTCACTTTCAGAAGTGTCACAAGTTGCACAATACATTATAGGGTGCTTGTGCATATTAAGAAGATATGAAATTACCTTCTCAGTGGCTGGTGTAATCTCTGGTGGTGGAGGGGAAGGGAGAGGGATACAAGTTGTATCCCCAAGCCCCTTCCAGATGGCACAAGTACCATGGCTTATCGATCCCTGGTTTTAGCAGAAGTCACTGTAACCACAGGAAGTTCCAGGCAAGGAAGCAGGACGGTTCTGCAGGGAACGATCTCAGGGAAGATATTCCTCCATTAAGCCGTCACCCAGCTCCCAGGCGGCACCCACACAACCTCAGGACCCTCTTGCTCTTTGTCTTCTAACTCTGAACCTCTCGCCTCAACCTGCACCTCAAGATTTGCTGCCAGCGCCCCCCCAACTTCTGCCCTCATCCCCTTGTCTGGCTGTACTGAACCCTTCACACCTGACTCTACTTCTCAAGGCTCTCGGCCTTGGCCTCCTCCTTGACTACAGCTCAGTCCAGCTCCATCAGGGACCTCCCAGCCTAGGCTGTACCCACAGCAGGGACTTCATCCTGTGCCTCGAAGGCTCTTGATGGAGACCCACACACTAGACAAGACTGTAACCTTCACAGTTTGTCTTCTGAAATTCTGCCTTTGGCTCACTTTAAATTTCTGCCCCGTCTTTAATATTTTCCACTGGCTCCTTCCCTTCACCATTAGACCTTTGTATGTTTATTTATTCATTCATTCATTCAGTGTTAATTACAGGCCTTTCAGGGTGCCAGGCGGAGGATGCAGGTCTTCCCCCTCCTTTGTCACTGCTGTCCCTACCACCCAGCTCTCCTTCCTAACCTAACCTCTCCAGGAAGTGACCTGTTCACAGCTTCCATTTACTTGCCCCCACTTTGCAGCCTTCTGCCCCCACTGATATTCTAAAACTGCCCTTGCTATGCTCACCAGTAACCTCCGCGTTGCCAGACGAGGAACTGTCCCAGCCTCTTGGCCTTGGCACCACTGGCCCATTTCTTCTTCTCTTGGTGACCTGGACGTTGCCTCTCCCTGACTCTTTCCTGCATCCCACTTGCATCCCACCATCTCCACCCACCCAGGATCTCCCATGTGTCTTGAGAGTATACTGACCCAGTCCCTGGAATTGACTTCATTTTATGGTCCAGCTTCTGTGTCTAGGGGAAGGGGGCAGACCCACCTCTGACATACTTCACTTAGTATAATGCTCTCAAGGTCCATCCGTGTTGTCACGATAGCAAGATTTCATTCTTTTTTATGGCTAAGTAATATTACAGTGTGTGTGTACACTAGATAGATAGATGATACATACATACATACATACCTCATTTTCTTTACCCATTCATCCATCCATCACTGGACACTTAGGTTGTTTCCAGATCTTGGCTATTGTAAATAATGCTGCAGTGAACATGAGGGTGTAGATGTCTTTTCAAGTTAGTGTTTTCATTTTCTTCAGATAAATACCCAGAAGTAAATTGTTGGATCATATGGTAGTTCTATTTTTAATTTTTTGAGGAAACGCTATACTGTTTCCATAGTGACTACACCAACTTACATTCCCACCAAAAGTGCCCAAGGGTTCCCTTTTCTCCACATCCTGACTAATACTTATTATTTGTTCTTTTTGATGATAGCCATTCTGACAGGTGTGAGGTGATATTGTGGTTTTGATTTTCATTTCCCTGATGCTGTGATGTTGAGCATCTTTTCATGTACCTGTTAGCCGTCCATACGTGTTCTTTGCAAAAATGTCTATTCAGATCTTCTGCCCATTTTTTAATTGGATTGTTTGGGTTTTTTGCTATTGAGTTGTATGAGTTCTTCACATATTTTGGATATGAACGCCTTGTCAGACATATGATCTGCAAATATTTTCTTTCATTCAATAGGTTGCCTTCAGTGTGATGTCCCACTTGATTTTTGCTTTTGTTGCCTTTGCTTTTGAATCAGATTCAAAAAATCATCACTAAGACCTCGTAAAAAAGCTTACCGCCTATGTTTTCTTCTAGGAGCTTTACGGTTTCAGGTCTTATGTTCAAGTCTTTAGTCCATTTTGATTTTGTTGTTTTTTTTGGGTTTTTTTGTGTTTTTTTTTGCGGTACGCGGGCCTCTCACTGTTGTGGCCTCTCCCGTTGCGGACCACAGGCTCCAGACGCGCAGGCTCAGCGGCCATGGCTCACGGGCCCAGCCGCTCCGCGGCATGTGGGATCCTCCCGGACCGGGGCACGAACCCGCGTCCCCTGCATTGGCAGGCGGACTCTCAACCACTGTACCACCAGGGAAGTCCTAATTAAAATTTTTTAAAATTTTTGAAAGAACTCTCTTGTAAAAGCCTATAACCTTGTTTTAATGTTATAGCACTATTCAGAATTTTGGTAAGTGACATATCTTCTAGGGATTTGTCCATTTTATCTAACCTCAAATTCATAGATGGTATTATTTGTTGACATTATTTTATTCAACATTGTTGTATCTGTAGCTACATCCTCTTTTCACTCATACTGTTAATTATATATATCTTTTTCTCTCCTTCTCTCTCTCTCTTCCTCCCTCTGTCTCCTCATTACACCAGAGATTTGTCTCTTCGTTTACCTTCTTGAGAAACCAACTTTAACTTTTGTTGAGTCTTTCTGCTGCATCAGTGTTTTCCGTTCCACTGATTTCTGCCCATATTTTCACTACGTCCTTCCTTCTGCTTTCTTTGAGCCTATTCTGTTGTTCTTTTCTCCGCCACTTACTTTGGATACTTATATTAATGTTCTTCAGCCTTTTTTCTTTTCTAATATAAGAATATAAAACCATAAATTTCCCTTGAAACATCTTTGCTGTATCCTACAAGTTTTTATATGTAGTATTTCCATTGTCAGTCTGTTTCAATTACTTTTCTTTTAACGTGACATCTAACGTTGCCAACTTTATCTTGTGCATTTGTGTAAGAACATTTAGTTTACAGGTTTCGGGGTTCTCTCAAACTGTATAATTTGCTTTGAGAAGTACACTCAATACAATTTTTTAATTGTTTAAAGCTGCATTCAACATCAAACTTACCTTGGGTAACTTTTGACATCTGTGGACAAAGCTAATTGTGTTTTTTTAAACATCAACAGCACCTTGCCTGAACAGGACTTTAAAGAAATTAATACATCGAAAAAACGTATTTGAACCCTTATTTGATTACTTTAATTGCACCATTAAAACATTTGACTTAAATTATTGGACCATTCCAGTCAGTGTACTGTTCTGATTTATCATTGTGTAGGCCAATTTGCCTATCAGTGTGCATGTCTTTTTCGCTGGTCTTATAATTTTTGTGCAATAATTAAAGGCAAAGGACCAGATGCACTATTGTGTAAAGAGATTACACATGACTGTACCCTATTGCACTTAATCAAATAGTATGTGGGGATTTACAATCGCTTGCACTGTTTCACAAAATAAATATCTCATGTCAAATACTAGATAAGCATCTAAGTTATTTCTACTTAATCCTGTTTAGATAATAGGAACAGAATAAACTGTGGTACAGAATAAACCTGGGCCCTCAGCTGCCAGTAGCAGCTTCAGTTTCTTTGGTGGTCAGGGGACCCGTTCTGTTAGAGGATCGAAAGTAGACCACACCCTGATATAAGGTAGGCGCTATTATCCTCGATTTGTATTTTTTAAAGTCCTGCTCCTGAGCTAGAGTTTACACCAACTGCCTACTAACCCTGCTAACTTGGGGCCCCCCTCCAGTTATTAAGCACCAAAGCGGCTAGACATGGCACTTGTGCATAACTGCCCTTCAACACGTTCTGCCTTGTACTCAGAAATGATGCACATTTCACCTAAATCCAGGAGGGATCGTTATCATCTAGAAAGTGGCTTACGAAGGAGTGACTGTGCATTTATTTAGGTGCCTATGTTGCGTCCCGCAATGCACAGAACCCTGTCTTTGTGAGCTGTTCAAGCTATCTGGGGCATATCCAAATAAGCAGTTGACCCTAAACGGCGGTTTTTCTAAGTAGTCCGCGAATACACCTCAGCCAGACGAGCTCAGCCCATGCAGCTCAAGGCCGGGAGCCAGTTCGTGTCAAGTGCACTACAGCGCTGTCTGTTCAAGGCCACAGCCGGATTCTCACCTCCCCTCCCTGCAGACACCCTCCACGCCGCGTTTGAATGAACCTGCCCCGTCTCACTGATTTCCACGGAGAGGACAGGACACTCGGACTCACAGGACAGGCACAGGAATAAGCAGAGACTGCAGGACCCCCGAGGTCTTCCCCCGCCCCCAGCCCCGGCAGCCTAGGGCCACAGCCTAGCTCGCTGCTAAAAGAGCCGCCGCCGCGGGACAGACGGCCCCAGTTATGCGCAAGCGCATGCTGCTCTGGCGCTGCAGCCTGATATCCCCGCCCCGCTCCCCCCCCCCCCCCACGACCGGCGCCACGCGCAGGCGCGACGAGGGCTCAAAGGCAGCGCGTTTAATTACTTTTAAATATATGCGATGCTTTCTTCTTGTTCATGAGACAGGTTTTGGTTTTTTTTCCAAATATATAGAAAATGTTTTAAATTGTCCTTTTGTTATAAACTTCTGTTGAATTGTTTTGTAAACAGAGAGTCTATTATAACGCCTACACTTTAAAATATGTAGGGAAATTTTGTCATTAATTTTTATGAATGTTCCATGTATACTTGGGGGAAAAGAATGTTTTCTAATTGTTCGATGCCAAATTTTATATAGGTCCATTAGAAAAAGTCTGTGTTGTGTTTCCATTCATTATACCATTGCTGATATATATTTTTCTACTTACCAATAAACAAGAGAGATGCATTGAAATCTTCCACTAAAATGAAGGATTGTTCATTTTTTCCTTATTGTACTATTAATGATAGATGTGACTTGAATCTCTTTGGATACTGCCTGTCCTTCATTCTTTCTCTTCTCTCCTTTAATTAGACATTTATCAGACCATCTGATTTCTAGCTTCTCTCTCTTAATTTCTCATATTCTCCATCTCCTTTTCCTCTTTGTGGCATTCTGGATAATTTCTCCAAATACACCTTTCCGTTTACTATTTTTTTCTTCAACTGTGTCTGTCAAAACTGTGCTTTTTAAACCTATCCACTGAGTTTTCATTTCAACAATTATTTTTCATTTTGAGGTGATCCTTTTTTGTGAGGTTATATTCATATAACCTGAACTTAACCATTTGAAGTCAGTAGCATTCAGTACATTCACAATATTGTACAACCACCACATTTGGTTTTTTTTATTTCAGATCTCTTTGTTCCTGATGATTTCCTATTATACGCTCTTTGTAATTATATTTCTTTGAAGCACTGCATTTTTATACGTTTAATTCTTTTTATTGTTTTTTGTTTGTTTGTTTGGCCATACCTTGTGGCTTGCGGGATCTTAGTTCCCTGACCAGGGATTGAACCTGGGTCCCGGCAGTGAAAGCACAGAGCCCTAACCTGGAACTCTGGAACACTGGAACACCAGAGAATTCTCTGTTTTGTACTTTTTTAAAAAGGAAATTCTTCTTGCTACATTTAAGATGCTGACAACAGTCCTTCTCTTGTGACAGGGCCAGGATAAAGGTGATGCAAGCAATGTGAATCGTGCAAGTGTTGACTCAGATCCAGTCTTTGTTTCAAAGGCTGGTATCTTGTTCATCATGGCTTTTTTTGCATTTGTTTTGGTTTTTGAAATATTGCCAATAAAATATTGTTTATCTCTGTCACTGAGGTTTTGGGCATCCTCTGAAATGTTGCACCCCAGACAGTGTCTTACCTCACCCTAGTCCCCTCCCTAAATTTCAACCCAGCACCATTGGGAACTGAAGGATATGCAGTCGGAATAGTAGGGGGGAGCTCGCCCCATTCTGCCTCTTCCCGTGAGAATAAGGGGCTTCCTGAAGTGCATCCCTCAGCCTCAGGTGGCACAAACAAGACCCCCACCCTTCTTCCTGACACTCCCCCAAGCCTCCTGACCCCCACAGGTTCCAGGCCCCCAGAGTGAGGCCACATTGCTCAGGAGGCAGGGACGTGAGGCCCCACGCTACCCAGTAAGGAGCTGGATAAAAGGTAGCTGCCAGAGTTTGTACTGGGGAAACCTCAGGGGGACCCTAATAAATGGGCGTGCCCTATTCCCTTCATCCTTAGCAACATTCATTTCTGGAAGTGTTGCTTTCCCTTCTGTTTTCTGAGTGGGCTGAAGTAAGTGCAGGCATCTTGAGAGTGCATTTAAGGAGATGTGTTGGAGGGCGTGGCCTGGCTTGTCCAGTTCTCTCTCTTTCTTACTCTCCTGGGGGATTCGCTTATGAAATCAGATCCTCCCAACATGAAGAAAAAGTTTAACTGTGTTACTCTCCCTTGAATGAAATAGGAATTTTTTAAGTAAATGTCTATGAAGCAGTATATATTTTTTAAATGCAGCAAAGTAGAGATTTCTCAAAAAAATGTGGTGATCTTTAAATATTCAACAATTTAGAATATCCTCTCTAGTTAATAATGGTGTATTCTATAAAGAGAAAACAATATATTTTAGGTACATATTATAAAAGACAATCTATACCACTTATAGATCTACATCTATATGAACATATATATGATATATATACTTTATTTTTAAATGGGATCAAATTCTAGAACAATGTAGTCCAACAGACATTTCTGCAATGATGGCAATGTTTTATATCTGCACTGTCCAACACGGTAGCCGCTAGCCACAGTTGCTACTGAGCACTTGAAATGGAGCTAGTGTGACTGAGGATGAGAATTTCTAATTTTATTTTATTTTAGATAGTTTAAATTTAAATGTATTTAAATAGCCACAGGTGTTACTGTGCTGTATTAAGCAGCGCTGTATAGCATTTCACAAACATTTAATTCACTTAACATTGATTGGCAAGGTCTTTCCAATTCAATAAATATGCTTTTCAAACATCAGTATCTATGTACATGATAACACTAATAGGTTAAAAAGTGTAATGTAAAACTAGGTTAAAAAGTGTAATGTAAGAAAGTGTAATGAAAAAAAACTAGATAAGTTTTTTTTTTAAGACCATACATGACCCAAATAAAGAAACCTAGAAAATCTCATTAAGGTATTTTTTAAAAGGAAGAGGAAGGGCTTCCCTGGTGGCGCAGTGGTAGAGAGTCCGCCTGCCGATGCAGGGGACACGGGTTCGTGCCCCGGTCCGGGAGGATCCCACATGCAGCGGAGCGGCTGGGCCCATGAGCCATGGCCTCTGAGCCTGCGCGTCCGGAGCCTGTGCTCTGCAGCGAGCGGGGCCGCAACAGTGAGAAGCCCGCGTACCGGGAAAAAAAATAAAAATAAAAAATAAAAGGAAGAGGAAGAGGAAGAAGATTAGTAACAGTGGAAGATGAGGTGGGACAGGACTGAAATATCCAAGGACCAAAAGACAGACTGTCAAGCGTGATGTTGGTGAGGAAGATGATGCTAGGTAAGGCAAAGAGAAATGCAGAGCCTACACATGCAGTCCCGTATAGGAATTTGAGTTTTGTTCTAAAAGAAAAGAGAAAATATTGTTATTGAAGAGTTTTATTTTTTTATTTATTTATTTCTAGCAAATGTGGTTTTTTTTCTAATATTTAATTTTTTTTTTTTTTTTTTTTTTTTTTTTTTTTTTTGCGATACGCAGGCCTCTCACTGCTGTGGCCTCTCCCGTTGCGGAACACAGGCCCCGGACGCGCAGGCTCAGCGGTCATGGCTCACGGGCCCAGCCGCTCCGCGGCATGTGGGATCTTCCCAGACCGGGGCACGAACCCGTGTCCCCTGCATCGGCAGGCGGACTCTCAACCACTGCGCCACCAGGGAAGCCCCTAATATTTAATTTTTTAAACATCTTTATTGGAGTACAATTGCTTTACAATGGCGTGTTATTTTCTGCTTTATAACAAAGTGAATCAGCTATACATATATATATATCCCCATATCTTTTCCCTTTAATACTTATTTATTTATTTGGTTGCACCAGGTCTTAGTTACGGCAGATGAGCGCCTTAGTTTTGGCTTGCGGGCTCCTTAGTTGTGGCATGTGAACGCTTAGTTGCAGCATGCATGTGGGATCTAGTTCCCTGACCAGGGGTTGAACCCAGGCCGCCTGCTCCCTCTGGAAGCACAGAGTCCTATCCACTGCGCCACCAGGGAAGTCCCCACTGAAGAGTTTTAAAGAGGAGCAGGACATGATCTGCTCCATGTCTAAAAAGAGCATTGATTTGGAAAATGGCCTGTAAGGGGCACAAGGAAGATTATTTAATAAATTTAAGGAACAGTTGAAAATAGTATTCAAGAGCTCAGCCTCATACCTGTTGATGAACTTCTCTGTGCCTCAGTTCCTCATTTGTAAAACGGGGTTAAAAATGGTACACCTACCTTGAGGGTTATTTTGAGATTAAAAAGAACTAGTGTTTGTAATACACTTAGACAGTGCCCGGCACGTAGAAAGTGCTTTATAAGCCATTTACTCTTATTATGACTGCATTAGTCCAGAGGAAAGATGATGTAAGCTTTGAGTGGTAGCGGTGAAATTATTTTGGTGGAAGACTGCAGCTGTAGGAGGCTGTGGAGTTAAAAGGTTTATGGAAGGTAGATGGGAGACGTGAGTGGGCGGCATGGGAAATGAAGTAATCATAGATGACTTCAGAGTTTTTGGCTTAAGCAACTGTGCTGATGGGGGTCCCATTTATGCAGTAGAAAAGACTGGAGGTCAATTTAGGACATATCAGATCTCCATGTGGCTCTACTAAGTAATAGTTGATCAATGGGCCAGAGCTCAGGGAAGAGTTTGGACTGAAGTTATAAACATGTTCTTCATTTTTGCAAGAGGGAAAATATTTAGTAATATAATTTGAATTGGACATTTAGTAATAATATTTAAAGGCACTCAAATCCTAAGAAATTTGATAGATCAAACACATGTAAAATTATATTTGTATAAATCATTCACTGAAGCATTGTTTGTAATAGTACAGTTTGTAAATCACCTAAATAGCCACTGATAGGGGACTGGTTAAAGAGCCTGTAATATGATCATAAATGGAATGTTATACCACTGATAAGAGAATTAGTCAAATCCATATGTCCTGATATGTCAAGAAAATGATGCTCAAGAGACATTGTTCAGTGAAAAAATAAGATGCACAGCAAAATGTATAAAAGACTATATTTGTGTGTGCTCCATACCTCTCCTCTAAAAAACAGATTTGCAATGTTATATTCATGGATTATTTCAGGAAGGATACATGATTGCTAACAACTGTAGCAATGGCTAGAGGACAGGAGTTGATCAAGATTTACTTTTTACTCCATGTTCTTTGGTATCATTGAATTTAGAACCACATATATGCATTACAAACATTTTAAGTATGTAAAAAAATTTTTTAACATGGTTTCGGGGGAAAAAAATCACTCTGGTAGCATTGTGGAGCCATGTGCAACAAACTGGCATCAGGAGACCAATTAGCAGGCTACTGCAATACTCCAAGTGAGAGAAGATGAGTACTAGCGCTAGGGCTGTGTCAGTGAGGGTGGAAAGAAGAGCTGCCTCCAAGAAGCATTTTACAGGTAGAACTCAAACTCAGAGGAAAGGCTGGTTATGGGGGTGAAAGCAAGAGAGGATGACTCCCAGGGTTTGGGCTAAGAAAGATTTTGTACTCGGAGTCACTCCCCACCCAGGTCTACCCATTCCTCTAATAGCTCCTGGAAGGTTGGATGGACAGAGATCTTCCTGGGAAGGCTGAAGAGAGGGGCTGGGGGGAGTGTCTAAGTGAACAGAGAGCTCCAGCCACCACCACTGCCCCCGCCCCCACACACACACAGCATCACACGGACTCCTGGACTGTACCTCATGCTCTCACCAGAGAAGCTGAAACACATGCTTTCCTACTCAGTGCATTCGGAAAAAAGAATACCCATCGACATTCTCCTCCCTTCCTTCCTGCCAACGAGCAGCAGAAATGCCTCCAACATAAAGAAAAGGTTTCTATTTTTTTTTTCATTTTCCCCGTCTAAGAGTTGAATTTCCCCTCTTAGAGAAAATTCCTCCTACTTTGGATTAGCCTGACCCAGAGTAGCTGCAGGATGCTGTATTTGCATGCCGCCATTCTATTGGCCGAAGCCAGCTGGAAAGGGGTGTTGAGTAATTGTCAGCCTCTTCAGAAGGAGTTAACATATTATGAGCTTGCGAGTCAGGAGGTAACAGCTTGCTTACAAGGCAGCTTTGCCCAAGATGTGTCCTGGCTCTGGAAAAGTTAAGGTGGAGGTGGCTTCAGACAGCTGTGGGACCTCTGCCCGTATTTTTTTGTTTTCCCCAAAAGCCAGTAAAAAAAATGCTAACTCTGCTCACATTCCACAAGGATGAGTCTTGTTTATCCCTAGGCACAGCGGTACCCGCCAAAAAACTGCTAATCCGTTTTCCCTTTACTGGAGAGACTGAGTCAGGACTCAGGGGGGCTATTCTCACCTCTCAGACAGCCCTTTCTGGCCCTCCTCTGACTTTGTGCAGACTGAGAAGAGCTGAGCTCAGCCAAGCCAAAACCCTGAGGTTGAGCCTGAAAAAGCCCAGCAGCCCCACAGCCCATGCTCTCGAGCATCTTTGCCAGGCGCTGCTGCCCAGGAGATGGGCACGGGCAAGATCTCACCAGCGGGCAGGTCCTGACCTTCATGGGAGACTCCAGTCCTTTGCTTTGGAAACCAGCAACCCCCCTCACCACCTCTAGCCTCCTATGAGAGAAGAGGAAACCACCAGCAGCCCCTCACATACCAGGTTCACATCCTCAGTCTTTTCCGACTCACTGCCCAACACATGACTATATTAACCAGGTAGTTTATTTTCTGTATTCTGATGCTTTGACATCTGGGGTGACCGCCCCTCCCAGGGGCAGCCAATCCCTGGAAGTAGTAAACCACTCACCCACCAGTGCACCTTTCAAATGCAAACCAACCAATTCAATCAACCAAACAAATTAACCAATCTAATTCAATTAACCAATCGGATTTGAGGGTGCCCACACCCTCAACCATCTCCTTTATCAGGCTCTCACATTCCAGATCACTAGCCACCTGCCCTAATCATCCCATGGCCAGGTACCAGCCAACTGCAGACACCCTTGTGCCCCAGAGACCACTGAGATTATTCAAACTAGCCAATCCTAAACCTGTTTAATCTGCCTTATCTGTCCCTTCCCACAGAAACCACAAAAATGGCTCTTGCCCACAATATCCCATTTGCCTCCGCCTCCAACACTGGTGCCTCCCAGTGCAGCCCCCCCACCCCCCGTAGAGTGGCGTGCATCCCTCTTGAGATCTATGAATATAACCAACTACCTTTTCAGTGGTAGTCATCTCCTCATCTGCTGGCCCTGCCATACCTAAATCATAATAAAACCTATATTTTTAAACAATGACCTCAGACCTCAGCTCCCACCAGCTTCTGAAACTGTCCTCACCCGGTGACCACCCTGTGGTTAAGTCTAGTGAACGCGTTTTAGTCTTTACTTGACATCACTGACCACTTGCCCATTCCTGGGGTGTGGCTCTCTCCTGGCTCTCTCCTGGCACTTCCTCACACTCCTTTGTGGCTTAAACACCAGTGCTCCTTCAGGTCCTGTCCTGGGTTTTGTTTTCTTCTAGGACCACGGTGCCCGCTGGGCGCTCATTACCACCTATTTGCCAACACCTACTAGACATTTGCCCTCCGCTCAGACCTTGCTCCTCAGCCCCAGCCTGGACCTCTGCACTGCGCGTCCCACAGGACCTCAAACTCAACATGGCTGACATTGAACTCATGATCTTTTGCCTCAAAGCTGCCTCATCTCTTCTCTTCTTTCAGAGCAACCACACCAAAAACCTGGGAATTCTTGCCAGACCTCACCAAACACACCTATGAAGTGCCCGTGTGCTGTGAATTCTCCCATGTGGGTCTCTTTCATCTGTCCCACCTCTTCCATCTCCACTGCTCCTGTCCCATTTCAGGTCCTCATCCCCTTCAACCGAACTCCTATGGTCCCAATTGTGCTGCATCCAGTCCTGTGCATCCTTCCAATCCCACACCATCGCATCAGTTTCCACTCATCTCTCCAGAAAGCAAGTCTCATCACACTTCTCCCTGTTTCAGAGCCTGCCATGGCTCCCCACTGCTTACTGCATAAAGTCTAAAACCTTTAGCCTTATAAATCCAGTCTTCTGTGATCTGGCTTCTTCTCCCTCCCCAGCCACATCTCAGGCACCATCCCTCCACTCCCCCTGCCCAATCCATGTGTGAACCACACAGAACTTCAGAATGTGTTGTTCCCCAGACACAGTTCACACTTCCATGCCTTTGTTTCTGAGACTCCCTCTGTTGGAAACGCCTTTCTTCTTCTTTCCAGAAAAATAACCACTACTTTCTCCCAAACTCTCCTTGGAATTTCCTCCCTTTTTTGCCTGACAAATAGCACCAACGATACTTGATTGCTCTTATTTCTTTATATGTTCATTCAAAAATATTTATTAAGAATCTGCTTTGTGCTAGGACCCGGAGGCCCTAGAGATACAACAGTAAATAAGGCAGACACAGACCCTGACCTCAAGGAAGTGTCCATCACACCACACTGTTCCCCCAGAAGCTGCCTTCTGCCGCTCTACCTCTGCTCTGAACCCACTACAAGACGAAAGGACCAGCTGAGCAGGAGACGCTCCATGTGGCCCTCTGTTAATCCCCTACACCGCCCCAGAGTAATCTTTTGAAAGAAGGCATCTCTCTGGCCATTCCACACCCTTCCGATAAAACTCTGATGACCTCACATTACCCACGTTCCTCAAATGGGTCTTCCCCGTTTTGCCAGATATCCCTCTCAACATTCATTGCCACAGGCAACCCCCAAACCACCTGTATTTTCCCACATGCGCTTTGCTTTGCTTTGTCTCTACGCCTTTGTTCATGCCCTCTCCTTCACCTTAAATGCCCTTCCTTCTCTTCACCTGGTTTATTTGTTATCTACTGCTGTGTAACAAACCACTTGGACTAGTAACTAAAGGCAACAACCATTCTGTGAGTCAGCAGTTTGGTCAGGGGTCAGCTGGGACGGCTCATCTGTACTCCATACGGACTTACAGGGCTCACCCATGTATTTGTTGTCAGTTGACAGGTGGACGGGGGGCTGGACGAACTTAGAACGTCTCACTCAATACCTGGCAATTCGGTGGGGCTGTTAACTGGAGCATTTCAGTTCAGCTGTCTCCATGCGGCTAGCTCGGGCTTCCTCACGTGGCAGCTGGGTTCTAAGAAGCAAGCGCTCTTCCCTTTTACAGCCATCGCTGAAGTGCCAGCGGCCAAAATGAAGTTCAATCCCTTTGTGACTTCTGACTGATGGAAAACCGGAAAAGAAATTTCAGTGCACCTTCCCACATTCGCAGGAAGATTATGTCTTCCCCTCTTTCTAAAGAGCTGAGACAGAAGTACGATGTTCGATCCATGCCCATCCGAAAGGATGATGAAGTTCAGGTTGTACGATGGCACTACAAAGGGCAGCAAATGGGCAAAGTAGTCCAGGTTTACAGGAAGAAATATGTCATCTGCAATGAGCGAGTGCAGTGGGAGAAGGCTAATGGTACGACTGTCCATGTGGGCATTCACTCCAGCAAGGTGGTTATCACCAGACTAAAGCTGGATAAAGACCGCAGAAAGATCCTCGAATGTAAAGCCAAATCTCACCAAGTAGGAAAGGAAAAGGGCAAATATAAGAACGAAACAATTGAGAAGATGCAGGAGTAAAGTAATCTTGCATACAACTTTCATTAAAAACCGTTAAAGTGAAAACAAAAAAAAGAAGCAGCAAGCCCTAATGCACAAGCATTTATGAAGTTTCTGCCTGATCACATTTGCTCAAATCCCATTGGCCAACGTATGTCATATAGCTGAGTCCAGAATCAATATGGAAGAGGTGTGACTCCCTGGAGAGCCATGAAGGTAGCAATCTACCACAGTCTGCCCTCTACCCCTAATGATGCACAGCCTTCCCACATGTGAAATATACACCTCCTACCAAAACACCCGAAGTAGTATCCAATCATGACAGCAGGCTCAAAGTCCTTGATCTCATAACATGCAGCAGGTCTGGATGTGGCTGAATCTCCTGGGGTACAACTCCTCGGGTGTGGCTCCTTTTGATCCAGAAGTCTGTGAGCTAACAAGACAAGAAAACTGCTCCCCACGTGCCCAGCATACAATGGTAAATCATGTAGAGGATAACCTCAATAGATGCTCCCCTTAAAAGGGGGGCACATAGCAATCATGGAATTCAAAGCCATTCTGGAATCCAACCAGGCACTATTATCAGGACCCCTACTCCAGAGGCAGGGAATGTTACTTGAATAGAGCTCAGTTCCCCTTGGCTTCTAGTTATATCCTCTGGGCTCTTGGTTCTGCCCTCTGAGAGGATTTTCTTTTCCATAAGAAAAGGCCTGTGTGAATATTGGCCAGCTTACTGTCCATAGATAGTTGGGGGGCCCAAGGCCTCTTTTCATTTTTAACTGTGTCATTCCCTTTGAGTCCAAACTGATAGAGTTTTTGCCAACACAATACTCTTTAAAACTTTATGGGTTTTCTGTGAGTATTATTGGGTTCACTTTGTGCACCAAAAGTCACATGCATAATTAGTTTCAAGAAGACTCTATTTCTGCTATGGGACAGCATCCTTAATTTTCTCAGAAACCCTTTTTCTTAACTGAGAAGGTCTACTAAGCACCGTCTTAAATCTTCCTGGAGTCTGAACGAAGTTTCTACAGTCATACGCTTGATTTAATCTTTACCCTTAGGCTAGTTTTCACTTTGAGAATCTATTGCCTGCTGGAGAGACTGGAAATGAGACCAGTTTTCTTTTCCATCTCAGCAAACTGGACAGCTCCTCATTTAGCTCATCTCTCTTATAATACCTTATCATGCCAGCTAGAAGCACCCAAATGACACTTTCAGCATTCCGTCTCTAGATCCCTTTAGCTAAATCCACACTCAGTAGGTGCGTTTTCTGTTACCAAAAGCAATGTTTTTGCCCATTGTTTCTCCACCGTATATAACATGAGTCGCCCTTGGTCCAGCCTCCAAACAGTTTCCTTACTGCTTTCCCAGCCTCTCCCACTAGTTCATTCACAGCCCCTCCGGCCTGCACTACAGCCTCCTTGCTGCTTATCCTGCAGACCTTTGCCCACCACCCAGCTCCAAAGCCACTGCCCCATGTTTAGGGTTTTAAAGCATGTTTAGGTACCACACTTCTAGGTACCAATTTATGTATCAGGTACCTATTGCTACATAACAAATCACCTAAAACAACAGCTTCAAACAACCACCGTTTTATTAAGTTCACGGATTCTGTGGATCTGGAATTCAGACTTGTCTCTGTCCCGCACTATCTGGGACCTCAGCTTGAAAACTCGAACAGTTAGGCGGACAACTCAAACAGCTTGGGGCTGGATTGTCTGGAAGCTTCTTTATCTACATGACCGGAGCCTGGGCTGAAATGACTCTGAAAGCTAGGTTCACGTGGGTCTAGAGTGTTTACATGGTGCCTCTCCACAGGACGGGGGCTTCAACAGCATAGCCTTAGGGTCGTCAGACATCGCATATGGCGGTTCCAAGAGCAAGTGTCCCAGAAAACAAAGTAAAAGCTATATGGCCTTTCTAAGACCTAAATTCAAAAGTCTTTTAGCATCACTTCTGTCATATTCTGTCGGTGGGAGCAGTCACAAATCCATTAAGACTCGGGTGGGACACAGACTTCACTTCTTGAGAAAGGAAGATCAAAGAATTTCTATCCAGGTTTTAAAACCACCTTCGTAAGCTTATTGGGGGTGGCTCATTTCTGTTCTTGGTGGCATCAGTTAGGATTACACGTGTGTTTGTGATCATGTGGCAGGTTAACTGGGGGCTAGCTGATCCCAAGTGGTGGTTGATACAAACTGAGGCACCTCAGTTCTCTACGTGGTTTTGCTCAAACTTTCTCATGTGGCAACTGGATTCCAAGAAGGCAAGTCCCAACTACAAACACTTAGCAAGCTTCTGCTGGCATCTCATTTGCTGACAGCCCATTGGCCAAAGCAAGGCACATGGCCAAGTCCAGAGTCAATGAAGATGGAGATCACATGAGGGCATGGATATCAGGATACATGATTCACTGGAGGGCAGTACTGTAACAGTCTACTACACCTGGGTAACCCCCATTTTTCTTTAGACTCAGTTCATGCCTCCCCTCTTCCAACAAGGCCTCTCTTGACAGACTGGGTCATTAGTTGTCCCTTCTTTGAGCTGCCACAATACTTTACACACATCTCTACCTCTGCACTTACCCTATTGTTTTCTAACTATCTGTTTACCATTTTCATCTCCCCCACTGGACAAGCCTTCGAAGGCAGACTGTGCTCTATTGATCTTTGTATTCCCAGGGTCTAGTCCTGTGTCTAGAACATTGTGCCTAACAATAATGTCTTTCAGGACTTCCCTGGTGGCGCAGTGGTTAAGAATCCGCCTGCCAGTGCAGGGGACATGGGTTCGAGCCCTGGTCCGGGAAGATCCCACATGCTGCGGAGCAACCAAGCCCATGCGCCACAACTACTGAGCCTGCGTGCCACAACTACTGAAGCCCACGCACCTAGAGCCTGTGCTCCACAACGAGAGAAGCCACTGCAATGAGAAGCCCGCGCACTGCAATGAAGAGTAGCCCCCGCTCACCACAACTAGAGAAAGCCCACACGCAGCAATGAAGACCCAAAGCAGCCAAAAGTAAATAAAGAAATAAAGTTTTAAAAATAAAAAATGTCTTTTAATTATTTGATTAAACATTCATGAATAAACCTTCTTAAATAAATGTTGAAAGTGTTATCTCCATTGGTGCTTTGACCTCTCGCCCTCTGCCCTGCATTCTAAGAGAAACTTCTCTTTTTTGTCATACTCTCCAACCAAACATGCATTTCTTCGGGGAGTGACCTCACTCAAGGAGTTGACCTCAACTAGAGATTAGGAGAGGCAGCAGAGGGTCAAGCAGTGGTTCCAAGATTTTTCAATTACATAGACTACTCATATTTCCAAAGAAGTTTGGGGAGCAACAGAAAGTTACCACTTTTTGTGCCTAGAAGGGACATTAAAAACACACCACCTACCACCATCAGTTCAAAAAAAACGGAAAGGTATAACCTTAGAATGAAAAAATAGACCATTGCAAAGAAGGGCCGGTGTGTGGCCTCAATTAGCCCAAAATTAGAGCTCAAAAGCTGTCTTAACATGTGATCCAACTGGGAAGGTCTCAAGTGGCCTAACCACAAATTCTCCTTCCCAATTATCAGTTTCTGCTGATAAGTTCTTCTGGTCAATTAACCCTCCTTTTCACAGGGACCAGGTATAATCCCTGCTTATCCCTGAGAATCAGGCTTCCGTTCCCTGCCAGCCCACAGAATTATTCAAACAAGCCAATCATATCCTCCTGCGGGAAATGAGCATTCCACCCTTTGGGTACGACAAAGCCTGCCTCACAGCTCCCGCTTTTTCACTGTTCCTGAGTGCAGCTCCTGAGTGGCAGTGCCTGGCATGTGGTGTCTTCCTCCGGGCTGTGAGTACAGGTGACTAATAAACTGCTGTCAGTCACATCTGTCCAGTGTCAGGGGTCATGTGTTCAACCATCTCCAAAACCCTAGGGTGGGAATCTGGGAATCCTCCCTTATCAACAGAGTGAACAGGAGGTGATCAGAACAAAGCAGCAACCTGACAGCTATGTTCAGAGCACCCCACATCGGCCTCGTTTCTCTCATCTCACCATGCACCAGGGAAGCCAGTCTAGCAGAAGTCTGAAGACCCACCCTGGGAGCAGTGGAGAGTACTGTACATGGAGTCAGGGGATCTGGGATCTAGCTAGTCTTGCCTGTGCTCCAAAATCTTTGTCTGACCTTTGACAAATCATTATCCTTTGTGGGTCTCATTTTCCAGCTATAAAATGATGAGATGGCTTCTGCCACCTCTGTGATTAAAAAGACAATCTGATGAAATAGGGAAATAAAAAGAGTGAATGGCTGGTAGTCCCTTGGTCATCCTAAAGGAATGTGCATTTTTATTACTTTGTGGGTTGTTTTTTATATTTATTTATTTATTTGGTTGCGCCGGGTCTTAGTTGTGACAGGTGGGCTCCTTAGTTGTGGCATGCGAACTCTTAGTTGCAGCATGCATGTGGGATCTAGTTCCCTGACCAGGGATCGGACCTGGGCCCCCTGCACTGGGAGCGCAGAGTCTTAACCACTGCGCCACCAGGGAAGTCCCAGAATGTGCATTTTTAGAGGTGTATTTACTCCATGTGTCTCTAGATGAGGCAACTGGAGATGATGGGAGAGGAAAGATCTGAGGGACCAACAGGGCAGCCACAGTCTGCCAGTAAATCTTGCCTTGGGTGGATTCCTCTAAAGCCTTCCTGCTTTCAGCACTCCTATCCTGTGCCATTAGCAAATGGGAGTTTTAAATCTCCTCCCCAACACCACCCTGTGTTCCATCCCAGCCCCTAAATGTCTCACTTGAGCCATTAACTCCATCCAGCCGGAGACCTTGCTTTAGCAGACACACAATTGCCGCACTCTCTAGAGTCCACACTCCCCACCCCTTCCTGAAGTGAAGTGCTTGGGGACCCAGAAAATAGGCCAGGTCCTCATAAATTTATCAAAATAGCACAGCTAGGCCTTCCAACCAGCAACAACACTCAGAGACTGGGCCATAGAGTGGAAAACAGAGCATGCAGGGTCTTGTCCAGACAGAGCCCAGATATCTCCAGTAGTTAAGGGGCCTCTGGGTATCCTCATGTCTTGCCAAAAAAAGTAACCACCTCCAGCCCCATCTGTGTGTGTGTGTGTGTGTGTGTGTGTGTGTGTGTGTGTGTGTGTGTGTTCCAGTGGCGGGGTGGGGGTGGTTAGGCTGAAGCTAAAACAACTAAAGCAACTGAGCTCTGATAGGAAAGATCCCTGGACTGAGAACCAGGAAGCCGTTAAGCAGGAAAGACACTGCGTGGAGTGCCAAGGAGGAGGCTAGCACGTATTGAATGCAGCAGGAAGATGAAAGGGAAAGATGAGGTGGTGGTGGAGGTCGGCTGCCAGAGGCCAGGACATCCAGGGCCTTAAAAATTACCCTCCAGACAATGAGAAGCCAGGTCACCTGATCTTTGAAGAGGGATGGTCCCAGGCCTGGGAGCTTGTGAAAAGTGCAGACTCAGGCAGCTCTACTACTAGACTAGGGAGATCCCAGGGGGGCAGGGGCAGCTGCATTTCTCATAAAGTGCCCCAGGAGCTTCTGTTTTTTAGCAGAGCCAAGGGCCCCTGGACTTGACCATCTGTGAGGCTTGTTCCAGTGAGAAAATTCCATCATTGTAAGCGTTGGGAGGCCACCTAACCTCCAAGGGAGGGAGAGGGAAATGAATCTCCCACTTGCAAGCCCAGGGATGGCTTCCAACAGTGCCATCACACTAATGGAAACTGCAGGGAAGGAGCCAGGACCAATGTCTATGAAAGAATAGGAGAATGGGTAGGCGGGGGTGCAGAGCCAGCCCACAGGATGTCCCCACCAGAATTCACAGAGGCCACAAGGATGCAACTCAATCAAATAAACCTTTGTTCAAAAAACTTCACCTCACCTGTGGCGGGGAGAGACAAGTCATTAGCACTGGCTGTTAAAAAAAAAAATCCAAGGGCCTCTGATGACTTCAAATTAATGGGGCAAGGACAGGTGCCCCAGGGGATTAAAAGCGTGGTATTCCTTTCTAGTTGGTCCTGTCTCCTCCCCTTTCCCACAGTTCCACAATTTCCCCCTCCCACCGGTCTGGGGTGCAGCTGTGGAGTGGCTCAGCACTGAGGACTTGGGGCTCCACACCCCAAGTTGACCGGCCAGCTCTCCCACTTACTAACCATGAAGTGGGATGGAGAGTGGGCTGAGATGAACCCAGCAGATTGTGGCCATGGATGTAATGTGCCCATCAGAACGCTTGATAGAGGGTGGCACCCTTTCCCTTGTCTGAAGACCAAGAAGACAGTACTCAAGGACTTGGGTGGGAGTGGGGGCAGGAGGGGTACATGAAATTGAGAAGAACCTTCTAGCTGTCTGCACCAGGAAGTGCCAGCCCAGGAGCTGAGGGAGACAGTGCCCAAGAGCAGAAAGCCTCTGAGGGGCCGGGTGTTCTAGGTTGGGTGAGGGGGTGGAGCAGGGCTGGGGACCAGGAAAGACCAGTGCTGCCTTGCTTCTGAAGGGCTGTTCCAATGTGGAAAAACACCCTACCATCTTCCTTTGGAGAAAACCTGGACTATTGCAACACCAAAAACCTCTCACTGGCGGCTCCTGTGGAGATGGGCTCCAGCTGAAAAGGAAACGAGGAGGCATGGGCGCTGCCTAAGGGGGCTCAGTTGCCGGCCTCCATCATCCATCCCTTACCCCTTGGTTTTCCCACAGGCTTGTGAAGCCTAGGTCAGAAGAAAGGATTAAAGCCTTAAAAGGGGAGCGATCTTGGCGGGGCTCTGGGAAGCGGCTAGCGGCCCCACCCTGATCTCCAGGGTCCTGAACCCCTCCATCCCTGGTCAGGTCCGCCAGCCACAGTGAGGGCCCCCTTTGGCTGCGGATGGCCACTCTCCCGCACCAATATCGGACCGCCTCCTCCTCCCTCTGCCACCCTTTTTCCGCTACCCACTCAGCCTCTGATTGGCCGAGCCCCCGGGCCCTCCCCGCTCCTCCTCTCCCACCCCTGGTGAAAACTGCGGGCGCCGGGCAGGGTGTAGCAACTGGAGGCGGCAGCGCGTCTGGAGGAGGCTGCTGCGGCCGAGAACCGGAGCCCAGGTAGGAGCCAGAGGCAGGGCGGGACCCGGGTCGCGGGGATAGTAGGCCCCCTGGCGCCCAGGCAGGCCCTCCCGATCCGAGGCTTCGGAAAACGGTCGGAGGGCGCCCTGGGAAGGAGCCGCTCAGTGCTTGAGGAGGGGGCTGCTTGCCAGGCAGGGGCAGGAGCCGGACGCAACTGCTGCAGGCCGGGGGCCGCGGAAACTTTCGCCCGCTGGGGAACGTTCGCCTGGGGCTGGGGTGCTGGAAGGAGAACCGGGAGGAAGGGCGCTAAGGAAAGCCTTGCGTTCTGCTCTCCAGCCAGACGTCCCCAAAGCCAGCCTGCGAAGGCGGGACCAGGGTTGGGGGGCGGTGAAACTGGGGGAGCAGACGACCGCAAACTGAAGGATATCTCTGCCCTGCGACCTCGCTGCGGGCTGGGTGCGGGGCATCCAAGGAACGGGAAACCGCAGTGCCGCGGGCGGGGGCTGGGGCGGGGACTGGGAGGAAGGCTGGCAGACGGGGGAGGCGAGAACTGGAAAAGGATGAGAGAGGGGGAAGAAGGACCTCAATTGGGAAAGGAGAGGATTGGAATAGGGACACGGAATAAGGGTGGGGTTAGTCGAACGCGGGCTGGAGAGGAGGGAGCGCAAAGCTTCTCCGGGTTCTGAGCTGCGGGGACGCAAGGCCGAGGAAAGGCAGACTGCACCTCCCCTCCAGCTGTCTACCCCTCCCTTTGGCTCTACATCCCCTTGAGTCCCAGCCCCATTTCTTCCTTTCTAGTTCTAGCCGCTGCTTCCCCCGCTTCCTCTCCTAGATCCCAAGCTCGCCACCCCCTCTGTAACTCAGCGTATGCTAATCTAAACCAGATGTCGACCCCCCTTTATTCCCCAACGGCACCTCCGGGTCCCTCTCAGCAGGGGTCTGAGAGGGAACCGACTGCAGCCGCAGGCACCCGGCAGCCTCAGTCTCGCCCCTCCCTCCCCCCCTCCCCCCACTGGGCTGAGCGCCTGGGACCCTAGACGCGGCTAGCGGCGCGCCCTGCACAGCAGGGCGCACGCACCAGGGCACGGCCCCGCGCACTCGCAGGCACACGCCCCTGCTGTGGCCTCTCCCTGGCGAGCACTGCTGCAGACGGGCTAGGCTACCCGCTCTGTGTCGCCTCGCCGGGGTATAGATTCAGCCTAGGCTGCAAAAAAAAGACAGGGCAGAGAGCCTAGGCAGGGAGGCTACCGAAGCTGGACTGGAAAGCTGCAGGCCCAGGAATCCTGCCCAGAGAGCTGGACAATTGGAAACATCTTGGTTCTGATGCAGAGAACCTGTGCAATAGGATGGTACTGTCGCCTTCCCCACACACAGTCGGGAACACCCTTAGCGGTGTGCCAAGTACGGTCCTACCTGGGGCCCCACACATACCTGACCACGCTCGTCTAAGAGGCCCGCGACTAAGGCCGTGGATCACTTACTCTCCAGCAGGGCCAGATGTTTGTCATTTTTCTTAATCCCCATCACAACCCTGTGGGTATCTAAAGCCCAGGTTCATTCAGTACCTTTCGGGCATCTGTTGTATGCCAGGAACTGTTTGGGCACTGGGGATTTTCTTCTGAACGAGAAATAGGTAGGCCCTGAATGAGGAGTTTTTGTTTCATGGGTAGAGAGTTCTGATTTTGCAAGATGAAAAGGGTTCTGGAGATTGGAGACTGTACACTTCAAAGTGGTGAAGATAATAAATTGGGTGTTCTGCAAATTTTACAATTAAAAAATTAGGAAGTTCCTGACTTCCTGAAAGAAGAGGAAACGGTCAAGTTAAAGTCACTTACTCAAAGCCACCCAGCTAGTAAGTGTTCAGCACACATATACACCACGGAAGAGTGTGTTCTCCAACCACCTTGCTTTCCCAGATGGGGAAGGGCTGAGTGGCAGTGTCACATTCACTGAGAGGTGGGAGGGGAGAGGGCTGTAGAGAGGGGCTTGGATGCCCACCGTGGCCGTTATGGCATGTCTCCCAGGGGCCCCCAGCCCTGGCAGTAAGTGCGGGCACACCTGCCCCACCTCCTGGCTGATTCCCATCCTGTTGCACCCCCAGATCCAGGACTGAGCTCTCGGCACCATGAACCCTACCACTGGCATCACTCTCTTGCTGACAGGTACCGGGCAAGGGGCAGGGCTGGGATTCCAAGCACCCTGGCTGCCTTCCTTTCAGAGAAGCTAGCTTCTTCCTCGTGACCTCAGAAAGTAGAGGTGACTAAGGGAGAGAGAGGGCTCCTTTTATCCCTAAGTCAGCTGAGCAACCTAGTTGATCTTCTGACTGCCTGGGATGGTTTTTGGAAACTCAATTCACTGAGCCTGCCCCATACTGAGTTGGAATCTCCAAGTGTGAACCAGGATGTTGCATCAACTTCCCCCAAGGGCTCCTGCCCCTGGAACATACTGGTGGGACCCACAACTAGAGTAGAGGGAGGTAGGCTGGGGCCTGCAGTAGGGAAGGTAGACTGGCCCTCAGGGACCTCTGGGCGGGGAGAGGTGCTCAGAGAGCAGACCCTGTGCCCTTCCCTGGCCAGGCCGTTCTCTACTGTTAACGTGGATGGGAGGCCCCCTGCTCTACAGGTCCTCACCAACTTGGAGGGGGCACTGCTGGTGCCAGTCTTACAGGTGGCCCGTGGGCAGAAGGTGACCAGCCTGACAGCCTGCCTGGTGGACCAGAGCCTTCGTCTAGACTGCCGCCATGAGAATACCACCAACCTGCCCATTCAGTACGAGTTCAGCCTGACGCGTGAGACAAAGAAGCACGTGCTCTTTGGCACCATTGGGGTCCCTGAGCACGCATACCGCTCCCGAACCAACTTCTTCAGCAAGTACAATCTCAAGGTCCTCTACCTGTCGGGCTTCACCACCAAGGATGAGGGGACCTACACGTGCGCACTCCACCTCTCTGGCCAGACTCCCATCGTCTCCAACAGGAATGTCTCTGTGCTCAGAGGTGAGGCAAACCCCCAACAAGACCAAGGAAGCTGGGAGAGGCAGGCTGGGGAGGAACGGGCTGGCTGGGACAGCTGGCAGTCCCCTTGGCTGGGCCACAATAGGGAGTGGCCCCATAATTTCTCTCTCCTTCCCCCCACTGCTGCCTGTGCCTGGGGGAATCGCTACCTTCAGCATGAATGGGGGAAGGGCTAAGGGGACAGTCAGACAAGCAGAGTGGTGTGGCAGACGCTTCCCCCATGACTGCGGGCAAATCACTTGGCCTCCCCAAACTTCCTTCTCCCCACCTGGAAAACAGGACGGCACTAGCTACCTCACCCACAGTTTGCTTGTGATGATATTCGTTCAAAGTCTCAGGAACCTGCAAACGGGAAAGATGGTTGGTTCTGTCAGACCAGGTTGGCCCTGGTTCCAGCCAAGACATCATGGCGCCACCCTCCCCAAGGGAAAGCAGCCTTGCCCTGGGCCTGGGCCTGGGCCTGCCCGAGTCCCGGCCGCTCTTCATTCCCGCCCTGCCTCTCTGCCCCGTCCTCTGTCCACAGATACACTGGTCAAGTGCGGAGGCATAAGCCTGCTGATCCAGAACACCTCGTGGCTGCTTCTGCTTCTGCTCTCGCTGCCCCTCCTGCAGGCCATGGATTTCATCTCCCTGTGACTGGCTGGGCCCATGGAGAATACAGGAAGCCACAAGGCCCAGTCCAGAGACCCTGCTTCTCAGAGTCAGTTGACCCCCCTCCCCCCAACCTCCCACATACCTTGGGGAGAAGTGGGGACCCCACCGCCCCTAAGGAATCCCACTGCTGCATGCCATTATCTCCCATCCCCCACTGCCACCCCCTACCCTCTCCGCACGCCACTGCCTATTTGTATCCTTTGTTCCAGAGCTGCTTCTGTCTGGTTTATTTAGGACTTATCCTACCTTTTCTTTGGCAGTTTGCGAAAAGGGAAGCCAGGGTTGGGGACCTGATGGAGAGTGAGGGGATGGGAGGGGTATCAGTCCCTGGGGCCGGTCATCCTTGCCCACCGGGACTAGAGGCCTGGGAGAGACCTGGGCGAGGAGGGGAAGGGGTGTGTTTGGCCCTAGCACATCCCTCAGCAGTAGGGATGGCGCCTGAAGACCCCGGATGTGAGGGCGCTGCCAAGCGTTTGTGGCCCATCCTGTGAGGAGAGAACCGAGCGTCTCCACGAGCACTTTCCGTCACAGAAAAAAGCTGCCTTCTTACCCTACAGAAGTCCCCAACGGGCCTTGGGCCCGGCGTCTGGTCCAGTGAAAATGCAGATTCTGCCCGGGAAGCAGTGCTGATGGGCTGGTGAGGCAGGTGGAAGGCAGGGTCCATCATCCCTCCCCCCACTGAGGAAGCTAAAAATGGGAGCTAGTGTCTCTCACTGGCTCGGCCAGCAGTTGGGAGGTAGCAGAGGAGGACAGGCCCCCTCCCAGGCTATCCCAAGCTCCTAGGAGCTTCCAGAACTCAGACCTGGAGGCAGTAAATCAGGTGGAGCCCCTGGTTGAGCCACACAGAGTTCGGCCCACGTGTTCCCCCAGGAGGCTCTTCCGTCTTCCCCCAGCAGTGCCCGAGCCTTCAGATAGGCCCCCGCCCCAGAGGCCTGCCTTCTTAGGGACCTCTCGGGGGCCTGGGGCTGGCCGTGGGGTGATACCCATAAGTGGACATGCCTCGAGGGGTGGCTTTTCCCAGCAGCCAGCTCTGCACCCGGTGGCTCTTCCCCGTCCTGTGACCGTGTGTAGTGCCACCCCAGCTTATGGCGTCTCACTGAGGAAAAAGAATACTGTACAATAAAACCAAGCCTCTGGAATCTGTCCTCCTGTCTGTCTCTGCTTTGCTCCTCTCTCCCCCAGGCCCGCCCCCCTCCCTTAGCCTTGAGGGCCGACCCACCACCTCCTCGTCTCCCCCATCCCTGCTTTCTGCAGCCCTTCTCCTCCCCCCTGCCCCCCAGGGGTGGACCACTGCATGCCTGGCTTCTCAGAACCACTCTAACACGGCACGTTTGCCCAAATAAACAAATGTTCCCTCTCTGTGGACTCACCTGCCCCATGTGTGGGCCAAGCCGCATGGCGCTGGTTCCAGAACGTGCTAACAGGCACTAAGGCACGGAGTCTGCCTTCTTGGGTCTGGATGTCCTCAGAAATGCCCCGTCAGCTTACAGCTGCTATAGAGAGGGGCACAGAGGGGAGGCTCGGGAAGCGAGGCGGTACGCAGGAGCTGCCGTCATCATCAAGGTGTGAGGACAAGCATCTCTTCTTAACTCCAATATGGCCACATAAAGCACTGGGGGTGGGGAGAGAACACTGAGGCCCGTCCCCAGCTCCCTCCCCGAAAAGTCACTGAGTAGAAAGCGCCCCCTGGTAGAAGGGACTAGAACAGCATCACAGGGTGGTTCTGGGTCTCAGTTGCTGCCAGAGTGAGGCAGCCCCCAGAAGGGAATCTGGGGGAGGACAGTAGTGACTACCCAGAAGCTGACTCATTTGGTATTTAGCGCTGGGTAGGATGGTTTTTCTGAGCATTTACTTAAAGGCCCAGGATCTAAACTCACGCCACTGACTCCCACTCTTGCGACACCTCCCATTGATACCTGAGCTTTGCCAGTGACCCCCGTAGTGGCCAGGCCGGAAGAGGGCAAGAGAAGCCCTCAAGGAAGAGAGGGAGCTGCCCGAGTCACCGACCACGGGGACCCACCCATCCCCACATGGGCTGTTGGCCACTCAGGACAGTGTAGCCAGCCTGGACACAGGGCCCTTTTGCTCTGCCCTGCTTGCAGCCAAAAAATGAAGAGCCTTTGTAGGGGAAGGGAGCTCAAATGCCACCCTCGGGGCAGTAAGAGCTGAAGCTGGAAGGTCTTTCTGGAAGGAACTGGGAAGCCAACTGTGCAGCCTCAACTGTGAGAAGCCATGAGGCCCTGGCACCTGTGTGAGCCTCCTGTGTGGTCTTTGTCACCCTGGCACTGTTCCCCTGAAGAGTTTAGCGGCCCCTCAACATGGGTCTCTTTGCAGCCACGCCTGTGGGAGAACAGCTTAGCTTCAGAAGACACAGAGGCCTCTGAGGCCCAGGGGCTATAGGAAGGCTGGGACAGAGAAGAAAGGAACAGGCCTGGACCTGGGAAGGGGCTCAACGATTTAAAGGCAGAGCCGTCGGGCCTCACAGCACAAGCCAACCCAGAAAGACTGCGGGCCAGGGCTGCGGTGGGCTCCCGGGGCCAGTCCACGACGGCAGCCAGTTCCTCCCCGGTCACGTCAGGAGAGCTGAAGAGGGCTGCGGCACGTCTGCAGGGGCTTGGCTAGTTACAAAGAGGGCTGGGGCCGGCCCTGGTTCCTGCACACATGCCCAGAGCCCACCCCACCGAGCCCCTTCCCATTCCTCCTCACCCCTCCCCCACATCCCCCTTGGCCATCTTGGTCCTTACCTTAGGGCATGGAATCCTTGCTCAGTAGAAAGAGAAAGAAGCCCCTCTCCACACATCCGTCCACTGAGACAGGAGCACCTGCACACGGCGCAGCATGAGGGTCTTCCCAACACCTAGGGGCTCCCTCGGGAAGAACAAGGGGTGTCACCGTGGGGAGACGCAGGGACTTTCTCTAGCCAACCAATAAATGTACCCAGCGTCCAGGGGACCCGTGACACACATCCTCCAGCCCCTGCCCCGCCCCCAGCATGATGTCCCTGTCCTCACTGTGTCTGCAGCTCCCGTGTTGTGATGGGCAGGTTTGTCTTTACATGTGAAAGAAGCAAGTCCCAGGTTAGGAGTAAAGCACTTCCTCATCTACCGCTGAGGAATCAGTGGGCCTGGAGTCCTTCAGAGTTCTGGCAAAGCGTGAGGGTCGTCAGCTGCCTCCTGCTAACCCTGAAGCAGGGCTTCTGGACAAAGGTGGGATTGCCTCCTGCCCAGGGCTCTCAGGCCCCGGATGTGTCCCACCCCTCGGGAGTATCATGTCACGTGAAGACTCCCAGGAGGGGTCTTTGCCTGGCAAAGGGAAGACCTGGGGGCAGGGAAGCTATGGAAGTGGGCACATGCTGTAGAGGGCAGTGTAGGACCAAGGGGAGAGTTCTGCGGAGACCAAGTGTGGCTCTACACCGGAAGGGGCCGTTGACGGCTGGAGCCGCCCAGCTGCAGAGGCAGGAGTGCCTGGCAGTGGGCATGGTCAGTGGAGGCCACCTGTCCAGCCTGCAGGAAAGCAACTTCCTGAATTCAGTGGGAACCTGGGCTAGATGACCCTAGTCATTTCACCCTTCAGTGCCTCATTTTTCTGATTTCTAAAATAAGATGGGGGACGGGAGGTACATCTGGTGGTGCAGTGGTTTAAGAACCCGCCTGCCAATGCAGGGGACACGGGTTCAATCCCTGGTCTGGGAAGATCCCACATTCCACTAAGCCCGTGTGCCACAACTACTGAGCCTGCACTCTAGAGCCTGTGCTCCGCAACAATAGACGGCACTGCAACGAGATGCCCGCGCACCACAATGAAGAATAGCCCCCGCTCGCTGCAACTAGAGAAAGCCCATGTGCAACAACAAAGACCCAACGCAGCCAAAAATAAAATAAATAAATAAAAATAAGATAGGGGAATTCCCTGGCTGTCCAGTGGTTAGGACTCCACACCCCCACTGCAAGGAACTAAGATCCCGCAAGCCGTGCGGTGCAGTCAAAATTAAAATAAAATAAAATAAAAAATAAGATAGTAGTGCTGGAATGATTTATTTGTACAAAAAACGTTAAGTACCTGGCTGTGCTAAGAGGTAAAAGACATAGCCCCTGGCTGAAGGAATCTACAGCCCAGTAAGAAGTGAGGAATTGATTTCAGTGCAGTGATTGGTGCTAGGAGGCAGAGAAGCTGTGGCAGACACTGCTTGAGGGTTTTCCAACATGTATTCTCTCTTTCTTTCTCAGCAATAGGACCCACAAATTAGAACTAGATTATATGGTCCAGAATAAAGACTACATTTCCCAGCTCCCTTGCAGCAAGATATGCACATGTGTCTAAATTCTGTCCAATGGAACATTAGCACAAAATAATGTGTACAATTTTTATGAAGTGCTCTTAAAGGGAGAATGTGTGCTTTTCAGACCCTTTCACCTTCATGCTGGCTGGAATGTGGAGTCAATGGCTGGAACTGGAGCAGCCATCTTGGAACATGAGATAGAAGTTTTATGTTACACATCACAAAGTACAACAGCCTGGATTCCTAGTGATGTTAGAACTGTCAGAGCAGCCATGGAATACCATGTTAGAGTTACTCTTATTTGGATTTTCTGCACTCACAGTTGAACCTAAATGTACCTTAAAAAGAAGCTGTTATTTAACACAACTAAACTGTACACTTAAAAATGGTTAAGACAGTAAATGTTACCACACACACACACACACACACACACACAAATCAAATTTAGAGAGACAGAAAGTAGAATGGTGGTTGCCAGGGGCTACAGGGAGGGGACATGGGGAGTTATTATTTAGTGGGTACAGAGTTTCAGTTTTGCAAGATGAAAAGAGTTCTGGAGATGGATGGTGGTGGTAGTGGCACAACACAATGTGAGTGTATTTAATGCCACCAAATGGTTATATGTATTTTACCACAATTTTTTTTTTTAAAAAAGGAAACAGCCAAGGCACAAGGGGACTTTTTGGTGTGCTTACACGAGCACTTACATTTGTCAAAATTCATCAAACTGTACACTTAAAATGGGTGAATTTCCTCAAATGTAAATTTTACCTCAGTAAAGTGCTATGAGAATACATATGTAGGGCCCCTAGCCAGGCTAGAGGGCTTCCCAGAGGAGGGGTCATGGTAGGAGTTAGCACGAAAAGCAGGCTCTACTATTTCGTAAGCTGATCACAAAGAAAGCAATGTTATTTTATTTCTTCTATATCCTGAAAGACTTGGGGACGGGAAGTAGAAGCCATTGCGGGTTTAGTCCGAGGACAGGCCTCAGTCCCTCTCTCAGGCAACACAACTGCTGGCTGATACAACAGCCCTCAGAGCACATGGGCCCTTCATCAGGGTCCCTGCCCCAGTCATATCCATTCAAACATTTACTAAGTGTGCACCCCATGCCAGGGAGTGTAACTATCCGTGCAAGGTAATGAGAAGAGACCTGTGAATGGTACAGACAAGTTCCTTCCCCATAAAACTTATATTGTGGTACAGGAGATGGACATGAAGCAAGTAAACCAATCAGACGGAGGGAACACGAAGGGTTCAAGGTGTCCAGGCGAGGAGGGGTACAAGATGTCACTGAAGGCGAATTCTCTGGAGATCCAGTGGTTAGGACTTGGCACTCTCACTGCGGGAGCCCTGGGTTCGATGGTCAGGGAACTAAGTTCCCACAAGCCACGCAGAGCAGCCAAAGAAAAAAAAGTCACTGAAGAGGTAGGCGAAAGCCAGGTCCCACAGGGCCTTGGAGGTCATGGTGAAGAGTTCGAATTTTATTCTAAGGGCAATAGGGAAGTGATAAAGGACTTGTTCTAATAATGTTTTTAGAAGATCCCTCTTGCTGCTTTGTTGAAGATGAACTGGAAAAGAATAAGAGCAGAAGCAAGAAATCAGAAGGATACTGCCATAATCCTAAAAGAGATGATGGTAGCTTGGACAAAAATTGCATGGCAAAAACAGAAATGGTGACTTTGAGATACGTACAGAGTTAAAACTGGGAGGACTGGGCTTCCCTGGTGGCACAGTGGTTGTGAGTCCGCCTGCCGATGCAAGGGACACGGGTTCGCGCCCCGGTCTGGGCCGCGGAGCGGCTAGGCCCGTGAGCTATGGCCACTGAACCTGCACATCCCGGAGCCTGTGCTCCGCAACGGGAGAGGCCACAACAGTGAGAGGCCCACGTACCGCAAAAAAAAAAAAAAAAAAAAAACTGGGAGGACTGGTGAATCTGAGTAAGGTCTGTGGATTTTACCAATATTGATTTTCCCAGTGTTGATACTGTACTACAGTTGTATTAGATGTTACCACTGGGGACTTCCCTGGTGGTCCAGTGGGTGAGACTCCATGCTCCCAATTCGGGGGGCCCGGGTTTGATCCCTGATGGGGGAACTAGATCCCCGCATGCATGCCGCAACTAAAACAAAAAAGATCTCACACGCTGCAACAAAGATCCTGCGTGCCACAACTAAGACCCTGTGCAAACAAAATAAATATGTGTGTAAATATATATATATTTTTTTTAAATGTTACCATCGGGGGAAATTGGATGAAGGGTACGCAGGACCTCGTCATACTATTTTTGTAACTGTTGTAAATTTTTAATTATTTTCAAATAAGAGTTTTTTTAAATTCTCAACAACCAAAAAAAAAAAAACAGATGGCAAGTACTAACTCCAGAAACGCCAGAGGGAGGAAAAAAAGAATTCTAATCATATAGCACATTACACAGCTTAGATGTGAAATATTTACAGAGTCATACTAATATAAACACTACACAGTGATTTTAACCAAAATTTGTGTTAAAGCTATATTGGAGGATGGGAGAAGGCTAAGTATATGTGTTTAGTGGGGGAGAAAATGGGCATTAAGAGAGCTAAATCTCATTTTCCAGAGGTGAAAGTCTTAAAACTGAAAAATCAAGAAATAGCTAGCTATATGAGAAAGTTTTAAATATAAAAGTAAAGTAAATAGCAGAAAAGCTAGCTGAAATAGTTGAGAGTAGTTGCTTTGGGGAATGAGAATGTAGGATGGGGTAACAGACTGCTTTTACATTATAAACCTAGTAATACTTTTAGCCTCTGTTAGTTTACCAAGCAATGTAAGTCAAATGTATTTAAAGAAATATATTAAAGCCCAACCCCAAAAAACAGAGAGGACTTGCTTACTAGTGGTTTAGATGGAGGTGGAGTGTTGAAAGGAAAGGAGACGAAATCCTGGATGACCCTTGGGTTTTTGCTTGAACAATTAGTGGATGGTGGTGTCATGTGTTGAGACAGAGAAGGATGGGGAATACTGGGGTGGAGAAGTGGATTTGTTAAATCTGCGATGCCCATTAGATATCCAAATGGAGTATTGAGAAGACAGCTGGCTCTCCCAGTCCTGAGCACAGGTGAGAGATGGGGGTTAGAGAAAATTCGACAGACATCAGCATTTGGGTGGTAGGCACTGACCGTGGGACAAGTAAGATCATGCAGGGAGGTGTTATAGAGAAATAATTGAGCCCAGGCCTAGAATCTGAGGTGGTCCAATATTTAGAGTTTAGGGGGACACAACGGAGATTAAAGAGCAGCCAGTGAGGAAAGAGGAAAGCCAGGGGTTAGCGGAGCCGGAGAAGGAAAAGTTTTGAAAACGCAATCAACTAGGTCCACTTCTGTTAAGAAGTCAAGTAAGACAAGGACCAAGTTGTTGGTGACTATGGTAGCTAGTCTCCAAAGATGACCCCCTAAATAAAATATGCCCTTGTGTAATCCCATTCCCTTGGGCCTGGCATGGCCTGTGTCTTGCTTACGACCAATAGCGTATGATAGACATCATGCTACATGACTTCCAAAGTTAGGTCGTAAGAAGCCTTGCAGCTTCCACCTGGTTCTCCAGGAATGCTCACTCCTGGGACACACCCTCCTGGAACCCAGCTACCATTCTGAGAGCTCAAGTCACAGAGTGGCCACATGCAGTCACTCCAGTCACCAGCCCCAGGTAAGCTCCCATCCACTGCCGGCCGAGTCACTACGCCATCTTGGACATCCAGCTCAGGTGAGCCTTTGGATGACTCCCGGCCCAGCAGTTGCTGACTGCAGCCTTGTAAGAAAGAAACCCCAAGTGAGATGTTCCCAGGTAACCAGAGCAGCATGAAACACATTAATAAATTTTTTAAAATAAATTTATTTATTTATTTTTGGCTGCGTTGGGTCTTTGTTGCTGTGTGCGGGCTTTCTCTAGCTGCAGCGAGCGGGGGCTACTCTTCGTTGCAGTGCACGGGCTTCTCACTGCGGTGGCTTCTCCTGTTGCGGAGCACGGGTTCTAGGGCATGAAAATACTGAGCGCGGGCTTCAGTAGTTGTGGCATGCAAGCTCAGTTGTTGTGGCTCACGGGCTCTAGAGCACAGGCTCAGTAGTTGTGGCGCACGGGCTTAGCTGCTCCGCGGCATGTGGGATCTTCCCGGACCAGGGCTCCAACCCATGTCCCCTGCATTGGCAGGTGGATTCTTAACCACTGCACCACCAGGGAAGCCCATCAATAATTTTTTTTTTACACTTAAAAAAAAATCTTATTGAAGTATAGTTGATTTACAATGTTGTGTTAGTTTCAGGTGTACAGCAAAGTGTATCAGTTATACATATACATACGTCCACTCTTTTTTAGATTCTTTTCCCATATAGGTCATTAGAGAGTACTGAGTAGAGTTCCCCGTGCTAGACAGTAGGTCCTTATTAGTTATCGATTTTCTACATAGTAGTGTGTATATGGCAATCAAGTTGATAAATTGTTTAAAGCCGCTAAATGTTGGAGCGGTTTGTGATGCAGCAATAGTCACTTTAACAAGAGCAGTTCAGTGGAGCAGGGGTAACAGAGGCCAGTTTGGAGGGGGTGAGCGAGTGAATGGGAGGGTGTAGACTTCTCTTCCAGGAAGCTGAGCTGTGACTGGTGTGGGAAGCAGAGTCAAGGGGAGTTGTTTATGGGAGAGGCTAGAGCATGGTGTACGTTGATGGCAATTACTTATGAAGACAGGGAGAGACTGCTGAACAAGGGGGAGAAGAAAATGAGGAAGCAGAGTCCTTGGGGAGGTGAGAAAGGAGGGATCTAGATGAGAAATAAAGGCAAAGGAGATGGGTGTGGAAGAGGGGAGGTTTGTGAACTTGAGGGTAGAAGTTCAGGGGGTTCCACACGAGTAGCAAGGCCATCAGCTAAATAAGAGGGTGAGGAGATGAAGGGAAGATGCAACAGGTTTGAAAAAAGTAGATAATAGAAAATAGACATATCAAAAAGTAGGAGTGGTTCGATATTTTGTAATAACCTATAATGGAAAAGAATCTGAGAAAGAATAGATACAGGGGCTTCCCTGGTGGCGCAGTGGTTGAGAGTCCGCCTGCCAATACAAGGGACAGGGGTTCGTGCCCCGGTCCGGGAAGATCCCACGTGCCGCAGAGCGGCTGGGCCCGTGAGCCATGGTCGCTGAGCCTGCGCGTCCGGAGCCTGTGCTCCGCAACGGGAGAGGCCACAGCGGTGAGAGGCCCACGTACCACATACAAAAAAAAGAATAGATACAGACATAGATGTATGTGTAACTGAATCGCTTTGCTGTACATCTGAAACTAACACAACACTGTGAATCAACTATACGTCAATAAAAATTTTTTTAATTAAAAAAACCCATATGAAAAGACGTAGACACAGAGAATGGACTTGAGGACACAGGGTGGGAGGGGGAAGCCGGGGCAAAGTGAGAGTAGCATCGACATATATACACTACCGAATGTAAAATAGTTGGCTAGTGGGAAGCAGCGGCATAGCACAGGGAGATCAGCTTGGTGCTTTGTGTCCACCTAGAGGGGTGGAATAGGGAGGGTGGGAGGGAGGCTCAAGAGGGAGGGTACATGGGGACCATGTATGCACATGGCTGATTCGCTTTGTTGTACAACAGAAACTAACACGGTATTGTGAAGCAATTATACTCTAATAAAGATCTATTAAAAAAGGAAAGACTAGGGCTTCCCTGGTGGCACAGTGGTTGAGAATCTGCCTGCCAATGCAGGGGACACGGGTTCGAGCCCTGGTCTGGGAAGATCCTACATGCCACGGAGCAACTAGGCCTGTGAGCCACAACTACTGAGCCTGCGCGTCTGGAGCCTGTACCCCGCAACAAGAAAGGCAGCGACAGTGAAAGGACCGCGCACCACGATGAAGATTGGCCTCCGCTTGCCGCAACTAGAGAAAGCCCTCGCACAGAAACCAAGACCCAATAGAGGCAAAAATAAATAAATAAATAAAATTTTAAAAAGACTATAAGGGACCTGCAAAGACCAAAATATTTACTACCCATCTCTTTATAGAAAGAGTTTGCCAACCCCATTTTTAGTGGATTCTTTTTATTTCTTTTAATTTTTATTTATTATCATTTAGTTTTGGCTGCATTGGGTCTTCATTGCTGTGCACGGGCTTTCTCTAGTTGCAGCGAGCAGGGGCTACTCTTTGTTGTGGTGCACAGGCTTCTCACTGCGGTGGCTTCTCTTGTTGTGGAGCACGGGCTCTAGGCGCGTGGTTTCAGTAGTCGTGGCACACGGGCTCAGCCGTTGTAGCTTGTGGGATCTAGAGTGCAGGCTCAGTAGTTGTGGCACACGGGCTTAGTTGCTCCGTGGCATGTGGGATCTTCCCGGACCAGGGCTCAAACCCGTGTCTCCTGCATTGGCAGGCGGATTCTTAATCACCGCGCCACCAGGGAAGCCCCAGGGGATTCTTTTTAAGATGCAATATGCACATTTAACCTATCAAATTCTTAAATTAATCAAATTTATCCTTTATCCTCTTTATGGATAAATCAAGGCCCTTAGGATATTATAACTCTACTTACCCCTTCCCACATACATGTTACTGTAGTCAGAAATTTTAATTTTATTTTTTTAAAAACTTTATTTTGAAAGCTACCATATGATCCAGCAATCCCACTCCCAGGCATATATCCAGAGAAAAACATGGAAGCAGAGTCCCTGGGGCACTCTGTTCATGGCAGCGCTCTTTACAATAGCCAAGACATGAAAGCAACCTAAATGTCCATCAACAAAGGAATGGATAAAGACGTGGGGTACATATATACAATGGAATATTACTCAGCCATTAAAAAGAATGAAATAATGCCATTTACAGCAACATGGATGGACCTGGAGATTATCATACTAAGTGAAGTAACTCAGACAGAGAAAGACAAATATCATACGATACCACTTCTATGTGGAATCTAAAAAAAAAACTGATACAAATGAACTTATTTACAAAACAGAAACAGACTCACAGACTTAGAGAATGAACTTGTGGTTACCGGGCGGGGAAGGGTTGGGGGGAGGGATAGATGGGGAGTTTGGGATTGATGTGTACACACTGCTATATTTAAAATAGATAACCAACAAGGAAAAAAATAATAATGTATTATGAATAACTTTATGACAATAAATTTGACCTTAAAAGAAAAAAAAAACCCATATGAGATTCAGACTGAAAAAAAAAAAAAGGTGGGAGTGTGTAAGGAGAATTCTAAAAATAGCCTCCCAAGATTGTATACCCCTAACCCCTGGAATCTGTGACTGAGATGAGATGTCACCCCCGTGACGGTGTTACGTTAAATGGCACAGTTGATCTTAAAAGAGGAATACTGTCCAGGTAGGCCTATGAAATCACGTGAGTCCTTAAAAGCAGAGAACTTTCTCTGGTTAGTGGCAGAAGAAGAAGACAGAGATTTGAAGCACAAGGGTGACTCAACGTGCCACCACTGGCCACGTGAGAAGGACTGTGGGCAGCCTCTAGGAGCAGAAAGCAGAGCCCAGGCAGCAGCCAGCAAGGAAACAGGGACCTCACACCCATAGCCATAAGGCACTGGACTCTGGCAACAACCTACATGAGCTTGGAAGTGGAATCTTGCCCCGAGCCTCCTGATAACAGCCAGCGTGGTCAGCACCTTGATTTTGGCCTTGTAAGACCCTGACCAGAGAACCAGCTGAGTCTACCAGAACTTCTGGCCTACAGACTGTGAGATAATACACGGGTGTCTTAAGCCATTAGGTTTCTGGTAATGCGTTACACAGCAGTAGAAAACTAATACGGTGGGGAAATAAACATACCATGGAAACATAATAGAAGTGCCGGGCAGTGCTGAGTGTGACCCATCTGAGGTGTGTGGCCATGAATATAAAGGGGACTTAATTGGGTGAACTTCTCCAGGGTCATTCACCTGCATGGGTGCAGGCATACCAAGGAAGGGAAGATGGCCTCAGGGAGGGTCCAGGTTTTTCCAGGCACGAGCAGCAGAGGGAAGGAGGGGCAAAGGAATAGAGGAAGTTAGCAAAGGAGTGATTAAAATGATCCATTGTAGGGACTTCCCTGGTGGTCCAGTGGTTAAGAGTCCATGCTTCTAATGCAGGGGGCGTGGGTTCAATCCCTGGTCAGGGAACTAAGATCCCACAAGCTGCATGGGGCAGCCAAAAAATAAAAAAGAGTCTTAAGTGGGTCAGGATGTGAAGAGGTCAGAGGGTGGGCAGATTACACATACAGAGAGGAGGTAAAGGGGGCCAAAAGCTGACAGGCCAGAGGGTTGCAAGGAGCATCCACATGGCTGCTGAAATCATGCAGGATGATGAAAGAGAAGGGGGAGAAAGGAAGACAGTGAGCCAGGAGACAAGTGACCTGCAGCCAGCACGTTGACAGCAGTGAAGAAGGGTGGCAGTAGGGTAACCAGGTGCCTGGAGATCCAGCAGGGGCGCTTGAAGGAGAGAGCAAATGAGGAAGAACACTTACCCGACCTGTTGTGGGTTGAATTGTGGCCCACCCCCCAAAACAAACGTACGTTCAAGTCCCAATCCCCGGTACCTGAGAATGTGACCTTATCTGGAAATAGGGTCTCTGCAGATGTAATCAAGCTAAAATGGAGTCATAGGACTGAGTGGACCCTAAACCAAAGACTGGCGTCCTCATAAGACAAGGGAAATTTCAACACAGAGAAACAGGAGACACAGAGAGAAGACAGCCATGTGAAGACAGAGGAAAGATTGGAGTGATGCTGCCACCAGCCAAGGATCACCTGGGGCCACCAGAAGCTGGAAGAAGCCAGGAAGGATCCTCCCCTAGAGGCTTCAGAGGGAGCCTGGCCCCAGCAACACCTCGATTTTAGACTTCTGGCCAAAAGTGTAAGAAAACAAATTTCTGTTGCTTGAACTCACCCAGTCATGGCAGCCCTAGGAAACCCAAACCCCACCTCCTGACCCTGAGGTGTGTGAGGGTCAGAGTAAAAGCAGACTCCACTGAAGGAGGCTTCAGGGGAAAGGGTGTCCTCAGGGAACAGTGAGTTTCATTTAAGGCCGGAGCTCAAGAGAACCTCTGAAGAAGAGGCTAAGGATGAAGCAGAGCTTGCCCACCCCAGAGCAGTGTCTGGGCACAAGGGGGTTTAGGGGGTGGGGCGGGACCTGGCCCAGGCGAGGAGATGCTACAGGAGAGGTGCGCTGATAATGGATGTGCTGGACTCTCTGGACCTCTGGGGACTGAGCCAGACAGGTAGGACTGGCCTGACGCAGTCACCGGGGAACGGTAGGCAAACAGCTTAACTATGGCCTGATGCCTGGTCCCACCGTCCTGGGCTCCCGGTGTGTCAGCAGCAGGAGGGGCCCGCTCTCTGGCAGCCTGAGCCCTGGCACATTCAGTACACCACCCCCTCCTGCTGCGGGGCCTTCTGGGGCAGCTCCACCCCTCACACAGGGTGACACAGCCTCTTGGAGCCTCCATGTCCTCTGATGACAACAGCCAGCGTCACAGCTCTGGGCTCAGGCTTCAGGCTTTACAGCTTCATGGTTTCCTGCCATCTAGACCCGAGCTGTCCAATATGGTAGCCACTAGCCACATGTGAGTATTTAGACTTAAACAAATTGCACTGAAGTAAACTGAAATTTCAATTTTTCAGCCACGTCAGCCACATTTCAAGTGCTCAGTGGCACATGTGGCTGGTGGCGTTCCGTCCTCACAGAAAGTTCTATTGGACAGAGCTGGACCAGACCATGGGCGGGAACCACGGTTGTTTGAACCGCTGAGCTATCCCACCTCAGGCAAACTCATGAAGGGGAGGCAGGGCAAGGACAGGAGGGCCCTGAAAGGAACACTTCTCAGCCTCACTCCCTGAGGCAAGGGTCAGCTCCAGGAACGCTCTGAGCACACCAATGCCTCAGAGCCCAGAACACAGTGTCAGGAGGCCTGGAGAGGGGAAAGCCTCTCACCGCGAGTCTAAGGTCCACCACCTCCCATTCTTTACTGCCTGTCTCAGCACAACTGACAGTCGAAACTCCACTTCCTTCCGAGGCACAGGCTGGGGTACGCCTCTAACCCGAACAGCCACTCACCCGGACTCACAACACACGCCAACTCATTTCATTCCAAAATGTCCATGTTAGCCAGCCGTGTGCCCCGTGAGTAGGCCTGTAGGACGTCCACCATTCGCCCCGCTCCCTCTCACCTTCCATCACCTCCAGCCCTCCGTGCCCCTGTCTCACACCTCGGCCCCTGTACACACCCGCGGGGCCCAGACCCAGCAAGAGTGCTCGAAACTCAGAGCCAAGAAATGCTTTCTCCCCACTGCCTTCTAAAGAGCAAGAAGGGCAGAAGACAATTCCCATCCATCAGATCTAACATTCCTCTCAGCTCAGTGCTGGATACTTGCTCTACATCTAGGAAACTACAAGCCCTTTGTGGTGATTTTCCCAACGTAAAGAGTCAGCCACAAGGTGAAGTCTCTCCCTCTCTAGAAACTGAAAACTTGCAACTTTTAAAGGATGGTTTTGGGCTTCCCTGGTGGCGCAGTGGTTAAGAATCGCCTGTTGGGCTTCCCGGGCAGTGCAGTGGTTGAGAGTCCGCCTGCCAATGCAGGGGACACGGGTTCGTGTCCCGGTCCGGGAAGATCCCACATGCCGCGGAGCAGCTGGGCCCGTGAGCCATGGCCACTGAGCCTGCGCGTCCGGTGCCTGTGGTCCGCAACGGGAGAGGCCACAGCAGTGAGAGGCCCGCGTACCGCAAAAAAAAAAAAAAAAAAAAAATCATACGATCCAATCTCAGATAGGCACCCTTTATAGAGGGTTCCCCCAAATGGCTCGAAGACCATGATGGGACCAGTGGGGGCCATAGCATCTGGAAATCCCAAAGCTCAGAAGGCATCACTTGCCTGCAGAAGGTACCTGGTGTGAGGAGAACTAACTACACATCACCTGCATCAAAACAGACTAGATTTACCACCCTCTTGTTGAAACTGCAGGGAAAGCCTAAAAAGATGAAATCACCCAGGGATGATAAGTAGAAATTACAATATACATATTACTGCTAACTTCAGATCTGTAAAATGTTACTGATATTTCCTTTACTACACGTGCTAAATGTTAGTGTTGATTTTAGTCAGGATAAAGTATTTACTGGGCATTAAATAGGTCACTCAGTCTTCCTAATCTTATTTTTTATCAGAGGTCTTCAAGTGTAAAAACCTCCTACTGTTCCAGCAACTTGACCCTCAGGGTTGGGGAGAAAATTTTGCCAAACCAGGAGAAAATTTTGCCAAACCAGGAGGTTTATAAGAATGAAACTCTGAACTAAGACAGAAGCAATGGAGAGAGGAGAACCTTAGGGGAACAAAAGAAAGAAAATCAAAAAGCTATGATCCCCGGGGACTTCCCTGGTGGTCCAGTGATAAAGAATCCACCTTCCAATGCAGGGTACACAGGTTCCCACATACCACGGGGCAACTAAGCCCACGCACCACAACAACTGAGCTCGCACGCCTCAACTAGAGAAGCTGCGTGCCGCAACGAGGAGTCCACTCACCCTGGAGCCGTGCGCCACAACTAGAGAGAAGCCTGCACACCACAACGAAGATCCCACGTGCAGCAACCAATACCCGATGCAGCCTAAATAAATAAATAAATATTTTTTTAAAATAAAAGATATGATCTCCATGAGATGTAGTGAATACGGTAATATTTTTAAATATTATTTTTGTTGGCTTCCCTTTACCCCCATAGCCCCACTTTAACCAGCCAAGCTTTTGTGTTTATGCTTCAGTGGAAGGATGTGACAGCAAAAACCAGGGGAAAAAATGGGAAGCCACTTCTGGTTTTACATCTCATTTGCCTAGACCCTTAATAAGACAGAAAGGAGCCACAGCCTGGACAGAAGATGTGGAGAAAATATCTTGGGTAGAGCCGGGCCTCCCATTAGCATGCCTACCAGCAGACAAAAGCCAGAGGAAAAGCACAGAGACAGCAAAAAACCCAGAGAGGGTTTTGAGATCTGACCACTGTGGGTCCCCACCGCCCCATCCTGGGTAGGTCCTCAGATAGGGGACAGGCCCCCAGAAAGAGGAAATGACTGCAGAGTGCAGCCTATTTTGGACACAGCTGGAACCCTGGACAGCATCATATTTTCTCATGCTACTCTGGGGCCTGGAAGCTGCAGAATAATTCTCAAGCGTCCCAGAATGACCCAGAGGTAGCAGAGACACATCAAACCTAATGAGGCCACACAAGCAGCAACCAGGAAGCAGACATCCCAGTGGACACTTGGACGGCCACTTAATAACAAGGGCCACTTCCTCCAGGGCTTTAGCAAATATGTATGGGACACCCCCTGGAGTTCAGGCAATCCCTGGAGAGAGAAGGGGCAATTCCATCAAGTGACTGAAACTCAGTGTTCACCCCTGCAGTGGAATAGGGGTTGGCTCCAAAGAGAAATGTAGTTATATTACAGAAAAACAATGTTATGTCTCCTGAGTTGGTAGACTAAGAGAATACCTCTGTTTGAGAACTATGGGAGGAGAGAACTTGGAAACTAGCAAATTTCTGGTAGCAAACTGGATGATGCCACCGTTCATAGATGTGGGGATTAAAGGGAGGGGAACAAACGGTTGGAAAATGATAAGTTTAAGGTTTGGATGTGCTGAAATTGAGATACTGACGTGATGTCCAAGGGTATGTCAGGAGGCATTTGGATAATTATGACTGGTACTCAGGAGTGAGGTCCACCTGAAAATACAGATTTGGGCATCGTCAGCCCATACAAGTAGTGGCTGACGGATGAGTAGCAGATCACAGTGGTCTTAGGCACTCACTACATGCCAGGCACTACTGAGAGCTTTTCATATATATGAACTCATTTTTTGTCTTTTTTTTGGCCGCTCCACACAGCTTACAGGATCTTAATTCCTCGACCAGGGATTGAACCCGCGCCCTCGCAGTGAAAGCACAGAGTCCTAACCACTGTGGACCGCCAGGGAATTAGCGAGATTTTCATGCTTTTAAGGGGAAGAATTGGGAGACTTATATGTCAAAGGGAAAGTTGGCAGAAAATGAAAGTTTTAAAGACAGGACTCTACCCAGGGACAGTGACTGAATGTGATGGGAAAGAATACTGAATGGAGACACTTCCAATCCACGATTTCTAACCTCGGATGGGCCCCTGATGCTACCTGACAACCCCACTGTATGTCCACAATTCATTTGTTCACTCTCCCACCCACTGGCACGTGCTCTCAAAGGGCCGACCCCAGACCAGCAGCCTCAGCTTCACCCCGAAACATGTTAGAAATGCAAATTCTCAGGCCCACCTCAGACCTCCAGAATCAGAAACTCTGGACGGGGCTTTAACAGACTCTCTAGGTGATTCTGATACACACTCAAAGTTAAGTGCCCCGAGATGGCTAGTTTATTAACTACCACTCCCGCCCCCCACGCACACCTCTCTAAATTTCCAGCCCTTCCTCCAGCCTCACTCTCAGCTGACCTTGCTTCCTAATTCACTGAGGGAAAAGAGGCCATCGGAGAGAACGTCCACTAGCTCCCACCACATCCGTCCACCTGCCTACATCGGTGCCCAAACACTGTGCCTTCTCTCTTCTTACTCTGGATGTACCCTTTGTGCCCTGGCCAAAGCCAAGCCCTCACTCCTGTACTAGATCCCGTCCACTCTCATCTCATCACGGACGTTGCTCCACTGATCTCTCTCCCGCATCGTCTGTTCTGACTCTACTGGCTTTTTCTCATCAACATCCAAACATATAATCTCATCAACTTAAAAAATTTTCTTTGTAGCTGAGCAGGACCCTATGGGGCCCTCCCGGGACAGACCTTCCCATGTCCTCTGCCTGCCTCTTGTTTGTAGAAAAACTTTAGCCTCCTAGGGCTTCCCTGAGTTCCAAAGAACAAATTTAATCAGAGAAGTGAGAAAATGCAGAAACAAAGGAGAACAGTCAAACAAGACAAAATAATTAGAGTTTAGCCGTTAAACCAAGTCAAGTACCTTTAGTTCCTCCTCAAGGGCTATAGATAGTATTCTGGGCCATGTCCTTTGAGCTGTTTTGCAGATACTGAAACCCTCACCAGGTGGAAGAAGTTAACTGCATGCTGACCACAAACACTTAGACCCCAGACAGTTGGAACCAGAAGACTGATGATAGTAACTCCTGATCATCTCACCACCAACCAATCAGAAGAATGTTTACCAGCTGATCACACACCCCCCCAACCCTCTCCCTCACCCCATCTTTAAATCCTTTTCCTGAAAGGCATCAGGGAGTTCGAGTTTCTTTTGAGCGTTAGCTACCTGTGCCCCTTGTTTGGTGTCTGCAGTAAACATTGCACTTTCCTTCACTACAGCCCAGTGTCAGTAGACTGGCTTTACCGTGCTCAGGAGAGCAGACCCCAGCTTGTTCAGGTAACGTCTTACCCTCACTTCTCCTTTTAGCTCCCACCCCATCTCTCTCCTTCCTTTACCACAAAATTCCTCCACAGAGTTGTCCAGGGGACTTCCCTGGTGGTCCAGTGGTTAAGACTCCGCCATCCCAATGCAGGGGGCCCAGGTTCGATCCCTGGTCAGGGAACTAGATCCTGCATGCCGCAACGAAGATCCCACACATGGCAACGAAGATCCCACGTGCAGCAACTAAGACCCGGCACAGCCAAATAAATAAATAAATATTTTTTAAAAAGAGCTGTCTATACCTTGTCCCTCCCTCTCCTCCCATTCTTTCTTGAACCACCCACAATCCAACTTTCACTCCACCACTACCAAAACCATTCTTGTCAAGGTCACCAAAACCTCATCTTACTTAACCCACGTGCAGCATTTGACACAATTGATCTTCCTCCTTGATAGGTTTTCTTCTCTTGGCTTTCAGCATACCATCACCTCCTGCGGTTTTTTCCCCTACTTCACTGGCCATTCCTTTCACGTCCTTTGATGGTTCCTACTCACTTCTAAAACCATTTAATGTTAGAGAGCTCCAGGATTCAGTCCTTGCACATCTTTTCTTTTCTGTTTATATTTGCTCCCTTGGGGACCTCTTCTAATCTCGTGACTTTAAATAACATCGATATGCTGAGCACTCTCAATTATGTATCTCCAACACAGACTTTGCCAAACGTGTATGTCCAGCCTCTTTCTTGGCATCTTGACATGCCTAATAGACATCTCAAACTTAATATGTGTTAAATCAAGTTCCTGACCTCCCTGCCACTCCCAAATCTGCTCCTTCCACAGCCTATACATCCTCAGTTCATGTTCAGACCAAAAAATCCTTTTTTCTCACACCACCTAATCCATCAGGAAACCCTGTGGGCTCTACATTCAAAATACATTTAGAATCCAACCATTTCTCACTTCCTCTCCTGCTACCACATTAACCTGAGCCACCATCACCTCTTAGCAGATGATTGCAGTCTCCTCCTTCTACTCTGGCTCTCTTCAGGTCTGTCCTCCATATAGTAGCTAAAGGGACTCTGTTAAAGCAAAACAGAGTCCCTTTAGCTACTCTTCTGCTCAAAATCCTCCAATGGCTCCTATCTCAGAGTAAAAGTTAAAGTCATTGAAATGGCCTAGGGCCCTGCAAGGTGAGGTCCTCCCTTATCTCTTTGACTTCATCTTCCACTCTCTCCACTCCAGCCACACTGACTTTCTTTTTTTTTTTTTTTGCGGTACGCGGGCCTCTCACTGTTGTGGCCTCTCCCGTTGCGGAGCACAGGCTCCGGACGTGCAGGCTCAGCGGCCATGGCTCAAGGGCCCAGCCACTCCGCGGCATGTGGGATCCTCCCCGACCGGGGCACAAACCTGTGTCCCCTGCATCGGCAGGTGGACTCTCAACCACTGCGCCACCAGGGAAGCCCTCACACTGACCTTCTTGCTCTTCCTCGAAGGTGGCAAGCGCATGCCTATCTCAGCACATTTGCATTTACTGTTCCCTCTACTTAGAACATTCTTTGCCCAGATTTCTAGATGGCCCACTCCTTCACCTCTTTCAGGTCATTCAAATGTCACCTTCTCATTGAGACCTCTGATGGCACGTTATACACTCTGTATCATCCCCTCTGCTTTATTTGCCTCCATAGCTCTTACTGCCATCCAATACTATATATTTTACTTATTTCCTTATTTGGTTACTGTCTTCTACTTCTACTAGAATGTAAGCCCCTTAACTTACTTTGCCTGTTTTATTCACTGTTACATCCTCAGTTCCTAGAAGACTACCTGGAGTGCCCAGTAGCTGTCCGTAAAATGCAATGGAATGAGGGTCCGAAGGTAAGCAGATGGGGTAGAAGGTCCCTGGAGAAAGAGAACTAGGCATGGCTTTCTTGATGGAAGAGATGTCATTTTTGGCTTAAGCTATTTTGTGATCTAAGCCTGGCCACAATGCCAGCCCTTGAACAAGTCTCAGTAATTAATGAGATTAAGGGAAGGGAGGGAATGCAGAAACAAAGGAAAAGCAGTCAAGAAACAATAGTTCAAACAACGAAAAATCAAAAAGAGAAATTAAGGAAACACTCCCATTTCCACTGCAACAAAAAGAATAAAATACCTAGGAATAAACCTACCTAAGGAGGCAAAAGACCTGTATGCAGAAAACTATAAGACACTGATGAAAAAAATTAAAGAAGACACAAACAGATGGAGAGATATACCATGTTCTTGGATTGGAAGAATCAACATTGTGAAAATGACTATACTACCCAAAGCAATCTACAGATTCAATTCAATCCCTATCAAATTACCAATGGCATTTTTCACAGAACTAGAACAAGAAATTTTACAATTTGTGGGCAAAAACAAAAGACCCCGAATAGCCAAAACAACCTTGAGAGAGAAAAATGGAGCTGGAGGAATCAGGCTCCCTGACTTCAGACTATACTACAAAGCTACAGTAATCAAGAGAGTATGGTACTGGCACAAAAACAGAAATATAGATCAATGGAACAGGATAGAAAGCCCAGAGATAAACCCATACACATATGGTCACCTTATCTTTGACAAAGGAGGCAGGAATATACAATGGAGAAAAGACAGCCTCTTCAATAAGTGGTGCTGGGAAAACTGGACAGCTACATGTAAATGAATGAAATTAGAACACTCCCTAACACCATACACAAAAATAAACTTAAAATGCATTAAAGACCTAAATGTAAGGCCAGACACTATAAAACTCTTAGATGGGGGTTTCCCTGGTGGCGCAGTGGTTGAGAGTCCGCCTGCCAATGCAGGGGACATGGGTTCGTGCCCCAGTCCAGGAAGATCCCATATGCCGCGGAGCAGCTAGGCCCGTGAGCCATGGCCGCTGAGCCTGCGTGTCCGGAGCCTGTGCTCCACAACGGGAGAGGACACAACAGTGAGAGGCCTGCATACCACCAAAAAAAAAAAAAAAAAAAAAAAAAACTCTTAGAGGAAAACATAAGCAGAACACTCTGTGACATAAATCACAGCAACATCCTTTTTGACCCACCTCCAAGAGAAATGGAAATAAAAACAAAAATAAACAAATGGGACCTAATGAAACTTAAAAGCTTTTGCACAGCAAAGGAAACCATAAACAAGACAAAAAGACAACCCTCAGAATGGGAGAAAATATTTGCAAACGAAGCAACTGACAAAGGATTAATCTCCAAAATATATGAGCAGCTCATGCAGCTCAATATCAAAAAAAACAAACAACCCAATCCAAAATTGGGTGGAAGACCTAAAAGACATTTCTCCAAAGAAGACATACAGATTGCCAACAACACATGAAAAGATGCTCAACATCACTAACTATTAGAGAAATGCAAATCAAAACCACAATGAGGTATCACCTCACACCGGTCAGAATGGCCATCACAAAAAATTCTAGAAACAATAAATGCTGGAGAGGGTGTGGAGAAAAGGTAACCCTCCTGCACTGCTGGTGGGAATGTAAATTGATACAGCCTCTATGGAGACAAGTATGGAGGTTCCTTAAAAAACTAAAAGTAGGGCTTCCCTGGTGGCGCGGTGGTTGAGAGTCCGCCTGCCGATGCAGGGCACACGGGTTCGTGCCCCGGTCTGGGAAGATCCCACATGCTGTGGAGCAGCTAGGCCCATGAGCCATGGCCGCTGAGCCTGCACGTCCAGAGCCTGTGCTCCGCAACAGGAGAGGCCACAACAGTGAGAGGCCCACGCACTGCAAAAAACAAACAAACAAAAAAAAAAAACTAAAAGTAGAACTACCATATGACCCAGCAGTCCCACTACTGGGCATATACCCTGAGAAAACCATAATTCAAAAAGATACATGTACCACAATGTTCATTGCAGCACTATTTACAATAGCCAGGACATAGAAGCAACCTAAGTGTCCATCAACAGATAAATGGATAAAGAAGATGTGACACATATATACAATGGAATATTGCTCAGCCATAAAAAGGAACAAAACTGAGTTATTTGTAGTGAGGTGGATGGACCTAGCGTTTGTCATACAGAGTGAAGTAAGTCAGAAAGAGAAAAACAAATACCATATGTTAACGCATATATATGGAATCTTAAAAAAAAATGGTACTGATGAACCTAGTGGCAGGGCAGGAATAAAGACGCAGACATAGAGAATGACTTGAGGACACGGGGTGGGGGGGTGGGGGGGAACAATAGTCCAGTAAGCAACAGTGAACAATAGTTTAATAAAACAGAGCCCTAGTTCCTCCTCAAGGGATATACATAACAATCTGATGCAAATCTTTGAGTTGGGCTGGAACTAAGGCCTCCAACCAGGTGGAGGATGGTAACTATCTGCTGAGACCCTAGACTGGTATGAACCTAAGGAATGATGTTGACCTTTTCTGACACTCTAATTTCAATCAACTAAAGCTCTCTGTTAAACTTTGACCCAATTCTTTTTTTATTTTTTTTTAAATTTTATTTATTTAGTTTTGGCTGCGTTGGGTCTTTGTTGCTGCTTGCGGGCTTTCTCTAGTTGCAGCGAGCGGGGGCTCCTCTTCGTTGCGGTGCGCGGGCTTCTCATTGTGGTGGCTTCTCTTGTTGCAGAGCATGGGCTCTAGGCACACGGGCTTCGATAGTTGCGGCACACGGGCTCAGAAGTTGCAGCTCGCAGGCTCTAGAGCTCATGCTCAGTAGTTGTGGCGCACGGGCTTAGTTGCTCCGCAGCATGTGGGATCTTCCCAGACCAGGGCTCGAACCCGTGTCCCCTGCATTGGCAGGCGGATTCTTAACCACTGCGCCACCAGGGAAGCCCAACTTTGACCCAGCTCTATGCTGAATTCCGCTCAAGCCCCGTCAGGAATACGCAAGCACTCTTAGCTTAAAACTTCCCCAGTTTTGCTGTTCAGGGAGACACTGCTTTGGGGAAGATCCCTTGTATTCTCCGTACTTGCTGCAAATAAAACATTCTTCCTTCTCCTGATCTTTGGCCTGGTTGTGTCTTTTGGCTCAACACCCACCGAGAGGCGAACCCAGTTTTTGGGTAACATTAAGGAAACAAAAGAGTTGAGATCCAGAAGGGATTTGTCTTGGACAAGAAAGAGGGACACCTCTTTCACTGCTTCTGGAGCAGAGTTAAGAATGGATTCGGCTGTGTTTGTACACAGAACTTTAAGTGCTTCCCTCCTGATTGCCTCTAGTTTCTCTAGGAAATAGAAGACTCGAGGGACTTGAGGAGGGTGGTGATGGACAGAAATACCAGCCAAAGAGAAGAGAAAGAGCTAAGGACACTTGGAAGGACTGATGGTCCAGGTGAAATTGAAAACCTGGACTTGCCTTGGCACCAATCTACCTGGCTGTGTGGTTTTCTTCACCACCGTGGAGGATGGGGGAAAGGTTATACACAAAGAATGGGAACCGCAAAAATTCAAGTTTCCTCTCAGCTTTTTCTTGAAAGACAAAAGAGAATCTCTTCCACTGACTAAGTGCCACCGTTTACCCACTCAAGGAGGCACCATCAGTCACTGGTCTCGTGCGAGTAAAATGAGCAGAGAGTAGAGAAAGAGGAGCGAAAAAGAGAAGAGGCAGAAGAACTGGCCCTCTCCCAGCCCGGTGGGAAGGAGCGGGAACATTTAGCCTTCCCTAAAAACTGAAAGCTGATACATACGCCCTGGGGTTCAACTTCTGAGCCTTCTCCCCGTGACCCTTCCTCTTTCCCAATACCTTCCAGCTGTCCCGTCGTGTCATATTCAGGTGCTCCACCCCCTCCAAACTCGCGTGCGTTTCCTCCACGTGGTTCTCTGCATATATCGGTCGCCTGAGAGATCCTGGCCGGGCGGGGCTCTAATGACGCCACAATAGGAACAGGCCAATAGCAGTGACGCGTCTCAGTGACGCGAGACGAGGGCTGTCGCTTTGCCTGCCCCGGCGCAATGAGGCAGCTGCCCGCTGGGTGGCGCCGATTTCCCAGGGAGGTCCTCTCCGGCCCCCCTGCGGAGGTGCGGGAGAGGCGGGCAGGAGCCGAGGCCAGGGAGCCCTCTGCGTCAGCTGCTGCTCATTGCGCTGCTCCAGTACCGGCCGGGAGTCACCCGCAGCTCCATGCTTGTGCCCGGCTCGACTCGTCCGTCTTCGGAGAAGAGGCAGGTACGTGCCACCTGTCTGAGACTGAGGAGGGGGGATGCGGAGGGCAGTGCCTTTTGAGGCTCAGAAAGTGAGGTGTCAACGACAGCCTGGGCAGAATGGGCACTAGAAATGTAGGGCGAGCGCCAGCTGCGCCGAGGATCTCCAGCTGTGGGTACCAGTTGTATGGGGGGGCGGGGGCCTGCCAGCTGACAGCCTAGGGTGCCGGGAAGAGCCATCTGTGTGCTGATCAGTGTGTTCTAAGGAAACGGTGCTTGGGCAGGACCAGGTCTCTGAGGCCTGTGTGGGATGTGGCTGAGAGTGACGCCTGGACCCTGACAACCCCCTCCCCACGTGTGCGTGGCAGCTCATTTACTCCCTCCTCTCAAAGCTCCTGGGGGCTGTCTCTGGTCAGTTCGCCAAAGAGGGTGGGGTGGGGGGAGGGTAGCAGTCAAGCGGAAGAGCTTTTCCACCAATCCCAAACCAGAAAGAGGCATCTTTGAAATTCTCACCAATCCCAAACCAGCAGCAGGCACGCGGTGCTCCAAGGCAAGTAACTTATACTTAACAGTCTAAGGAAGCTCTGGCCAACCCATTCTAGCTAAGGTGTGAACATCTACCTGCTCATCTGGCTGCTCTTAGAATGGGCCTGAGCTGCATCCTGCTGATGCTCACCTCCCCAGGCACAGGCATGAGAAGGTCCCCAAGTCGGAGACGCATAAAGTGGAGGAAAGGAGAGCTGGTTGGGCTGGGGTTGGAGCAGCCACCACTCCTCTGATGCTGTAAAGGATGCCAAACTGGAGTCGGAACAGGGACTGGAATGAGGGCCAGGTACGAGGGCGTCCTCTGAAGTGCATCATCGTGACCTGAGCTGAGTCAGTAGCGTCTTGCTGAGACGGGGTGGAGGCACCATCCCGGGTACTCCCAGTGCTCAGGGAGAGCCATCGAGAAACAGGAGAAACAGACTGCGTGCAGACAAGAGCACCAAGGCCCCAGAGGTTAAGAATGCAGCAGCTTCCTCCTGTGACCCTGCCCAGCCAGCCCCGCTCCGTAGGCTCGGCACCCTGAGCACTCCTACAGGTAGAGTGGACACAGCAGAGCAGCCAGCCTTGCTCCCGGTAGCCTGGGGGAATCTGCACTTGCTATATTTTTCTGGGTGGAGGAGGAAGGAGCCCAAGTGGGCCTGGCCCTTCTCTGATAGGTGGACTGGACATCTGGGAATAGGGCAAGCCCCGTTTGCCTTGCCAGTTATGGGACATGGACCAGCTCAGAAAACCATGGCGCTGTTCTCTGGCATTAGAACAGAGCACTCCCGCAGGGTGGCCTGGAGGCCCTTTTCTCCCTAGCAAGCTTCACCCGGGAGGTACTACTACAAATACTACCACTAATTATAATAATAAGTGGAAGTATTCAATCCAGTAATAATTATCATTTATTGAACTCTTACTATGGGCCAGGAAATTTACAAATATTATTTAACCCTCACACCTGTGAGGTATAGCATTATTATTGCTCTTGCTTTACAGACTAAATAAGGTCCAGACAGCTTAAGTGACTTGCCCACTGTCTCAGAGCCAATAAAAGGGAAAGCCCCGGAATACAAGCCCAGGCCTAGAAGTCCATTTTAAAAGAGTTTGGACCGGGAACCTGAGAGGGGTCCCTCCGGCCTCTCCCTACCTGTGTGCCCTAGAGCAAGCTGCTGTCTGCCCCTAGGTCTCCTCCGTTTCAAAACTAAAGGAGGTGGACTGAGGCTTCCTGCTCTTCTGCAGTTCAGCGACTGACACCTCCTTCTCCATATTTTTGCCTAATCCCACCCGCCTCCCTCTACCCTCTTTCCAGTTGTTTCCCCTTGAATCCTCCTTCTGTTCCATTTCAAAATGCCTCCTTTCAAACAGTCTCGTAGGATCTCCTTGCCTGGCACCGGCCCACCTCGAGGGGAGGGCCTGCCACTGCCCCTTTAATTCTCCCCGAGCTTGGAATGCCAGCGAGTGGAGCTAGCCATCTCCGTGAGGTCAGATAAGATACTATATATATCGGAGTCGGTAACCTGAGCTCCGGATTACCCGGCCGGAGTCAGAGCCCTGCCTCTGGGCTGGCCACTGCACTCCCTGCCCTGCTGGGGAAGGAGAAGCCCCCAGATCCTGTCCAGTGTCCCCAGACACAGGTCAGTAACTGCCCCTTTGATGTCCGAACTTCACAGGGCCATTGTCCAGAGGGCCCTGGACTGTCTGTTTGGAGGAGCCCTGTCTGTCTGGGGGAGCATGTGAGAGGCCGCCCCACCGGGCCTGGTAGGTGCTACGGACAAGACCAAGGGCTCAGAGGCCAGAAGGAGGAACAATGAAGCCTTAGAGGAGAGGGAGGGAGCCTGGGACTCTCCCCTGGGGTGGGTACCAGGAGAGTGCCTGGAAGGGTGGTTGGAAAAGAGAATTTAAGGGTTCTAGTACTGCCCGGGGGCCCATATCTTTGCCTTTTCTTGGAAGTGTAGAGATGCCCACCCCCCTCCCAACCCCAAATCAAGGAGCGCCCTATAGAGACACTGCCCTAAGCCCAACCACCTCTTCTCCTCCAGGCAGGATTCTGGCTCTAATCCCCAGTCTCTTTATCTTACCTCTTCACCCACTCCCAGCACTTGGGTAACTACTGGGATATAGAGAGACTGAGAGGGACCCACTGCCCCTTGGATGATCCCCTGCCAAGGCATATTAGGCACTAAACTGGTGGGTCAGTGGGGTGGGTGCCAGCCCCTGAGAGGCAGAGCCTCTAGCGGCAGGCTGGAGGGGAGTGGGCCTGAGAGGAGTAAACAGAACTCCTAGACTATGAGAGCAGAAATACCCCTCACCCTCACCTTCCACTCCACCTGCATCCTCTACTTTGGCCGGGACATTCCTTGACCTAGGAATTGACGCTCGTGTGTAGACAGTGCCCCAGCAGCTGGGCCTGCGGCTTGGAAAGTGTAGGTGACAGGGCCCCTCTCTCAGCCCACTTGACCCTTCAAGGTCAGCTGTCTCACTGTCTCATTCCGATGTTGTTAGCAAGCGGCTTTGGGAAGCTCTGAGGCCACCACTGTGGAGGTTCCCAAGCACCTAGTGGAATGGCTGGGATTCCCCACTCACCTGTCCCGGACACCTGAGTAGGAGGGAAGGGACTAAATCTGGCTGAGGCGCACCTCTGAAGCCCAGCTAGGGGCTCTCTATCCAGGCAGTGGCAAGGCCACAGAAGCTGGCACGCCTTCACCCCAGAAAGGAGAGCAGATCTGGGCAGAGAGGGGCCGTGAAGGCTGCTGGGATGTTGGGCATCACCCATCCCCTACCCTGGGGGCCAGGAGTGCCAGGGATTCCTGGGGAGCAAGTCCCTCCCCTGGCTGGGCAGGTTACGGAGCCCTTCACGTGAGCAACAGGAAATGACAGTGGCTGACGTAAAGGGCTGGTGGCCCCAGGAAGATAGGGTTCATTTTATCCCCTGACTCACCTAGTCTGGGTACCTCGGGGGGTGGGCTGAGCTGCAGCAAGGGTAGGAGGCTGGGGGGCATGTCCATAACCAGGCCTTGGGCCAAGGGCCCTGGCTGGGGCCAGATGCTGGTGCCAGGGGACATGCAGGAGCTTGGCATCATGGGTGAAATGGAGGCCTCCTGGACCATGTCTCGGCCGATCAGCATCACTGGGGCTCAGGTTGCACCTGGCTTCGCTTTCATTCGCCTGCAGTGGAAACTCGAAGGGCAGCTCCTGCGGGAGTCTGAACCTGCCATGCTGTTGCCTAGACAGTGGATGCCTGGATCCCCCTCAACCCCATGCTGCAGGCCCCCCACCCTGTGCCAGCTCAGGGGGAGGCCAGGGAAGTGAGAAGGGAGGTGGGGAGTTGGCTCCAGGGTAGCTGTCAGCAGGCAGAGCCCACGTAGGTCCCAGTCCAGCTCTGTCACTGCTCCCAGTGTGACCTTGGGGAAATCCACATCACTTCCCCGAACCCTAGTTTCCTCATCTGCAAATGGGCATAATAATAGCACCTGTTGCTTAGGGCAGTCGTGAGGGTTGAGTTAATACGCAGACATCTTAGTGCCGTTTTAAGCTTTAATAACTTCAGAAATATGAATGCTAAATGCTTCATTTGAATGTCTCATTATTTAAATCTCTTGTCTATTTTTTTTAAATTTTGAATGAAAATATTTTGAATTTCAATTTAATGTAAAAAAATTAAACCTTCAAATGCTGTTTGTCAGCCAGGGGCGCGGGGAAGGCTGTATGAGTGTTGGACTTCGGGCTGCTGAGAAACGAGAGGCAGCCCGAGAAGCACTCAGGGTGATGCCTGGTCCAGGGGTGCTCAGTACCTGCTGGCGGTGCAGTGGCCAGCTGGCTCACTCATCCTTTCAGGAAGAGGGGTGCCACCACACCTCCCAAGAGAGGGAAACTAAGCAAAGCGAGAGGGAAGCCTGGCAGAGCAGGGAAAATCCGAGGGCCCCGGTGAGATGGCACGGAGGAGGAGGCTGGCCAGGGAGGCTGCCCCCGCTGTCTGAGGTGGCGGGCACCTGGGGAGGCACTGCCTGGAACCACATGCCTGTACTTGCCAGCTCTGGGTAAACAGTGAAAGGAGTCGGGCAGCAGGGGCCCCATGCTGGGCAGGGAGGGGGACGGGGGAATCACAGCCAATCGGCTGGCCTCCCACTGCCCCATGAAAGGGCCATTCAGTTCAGGCCGTTCCTTTGGCAACAAGGAGACTCGTGGCCATGTGAGTGCCCGTCCTGTCCCTGTCTTGCGCAGCAAGGCTATAGCCAGGGCCCCGGCCCACTCTCCCGCCCGGGGTGCATTCTGCAGCCTCCAGGGACAGCCGTGCCAGGTAATGCAAGGGGCGCCAATCCAAGCTGTCTGCTCACCTGAAAGATGCTGGCTGGCACTGTCCTCAAGAGTGAAACTGGGGGTTGGGGGAGGGGATAGGCATGTCAAGGCCTCAGCCCCAGTAGGGACCCTCTCCCCAGACAGGGGAGCTGTAAACCAGCTGCCAGTGCTGAGAGGCAGCTTCCAGGGGGCTGTTAGTGATGGCATGACCACCTGAGACTGCAGGGAGGGACAGGTCTGCCAGTTGCCTGCCAGATTGAAGTAGCAGGAGAGAGGGACTTAGGAGCCCTCCTGCGATTCTGGGGACTGGAAGGTATGGCTCCACCTCCAGACCCCAACCCTTCCCAGTGTTACTTGTGGGCCACCCCAGGGCCGTCTGTCCCCATCTGCTGCACCTTGTTTGGCCCCAGCACTTCTGCATCAGCAGGGCCAGGAGAGGTCGCAAGCTTGGGGCACTGCCTGCAGAATACCAATTGCCTGAGAACCTCAGTGTGGGGAGGCGTAGAGAGGCCTGAGCGGAGGAGGTGCGAGCTCCTGCCCTGGTGGGGGTGGGGTGGGGTGGGGTCATATCTGATTGGCTGCCAGGTGTCCCAGAGCCCAGCTCCTGAGACCTGGAGTCTCTTTGACTTTGAATTATTGATGGCGCTCTCCAAAGTGAAATCGAGGAGGACTGGTCCCACGCCCCCGCCCCCTGTGCTTCTTTCTATCTCTCCCCCTGGCCTCTCTCAGCCTTCATTCTCTTCCTTCTCTGGACCCCAGAAAGCTAAGCAGATGGGAGGGAAGCTTGTGGTTTCCCCTAGCCCTCCTCCAGTTCTCTTTTCCTAGAAAGGGGTGAAAGTCATGCTGGAGGTGGGAACACAGTGGGGAGGGAGTGTACATGAAGGGTAGGGGGCCTCTGGGCCAGGCGGGAAAAGGGTGGACGATAACGTATAAGCCATGCCTTTGTGATGCCGGACTAGACTGAAAATGGCTGGGGGTCTCTGGCAGGGCCTACAAGTTCTGTTCTGGGGCCTATATGGAAGGTGCCACCTACTCACCTCCCATCCCGGCACCTATCTCACGCCTTACACGGACTGTTTCCAGAGCTCTCTGCCTGGCCCTCAGCACTTGAGGCTTGGCACCAGCTCCTCTCTGCCCTAATGGGCTGGGGCTGCGGCCTAGGGCAGGCTGTGGGCTGCCCGAGCCACTGGCTGCCGAACAGCTAGATTCTGCCCACTGCCCGCTCATCCACTCATCTCCCTGGGGGCTGCTGGGAGAAGCCTGGTGCCCGGGGCTGCGGTCAGAGGCCCGCTGGGCAGGAGACAGCCAGCCCTGACATTATTACAGGCCTACAAAGGGAGGAGCCGGGCTGCCTGGCGGGGGCTGGGGGAGGAGATAATAACCACTGTCATTGTTGAGAGCTTTCACATGTCATTATCTCATTTATTTCTCGCAACAACACTGGGAGGCAGGAATCATAATGATGATTATTATACTGATTTTGCAGGTGAGGAAATTGGGGCTTGGGAGGTTAAATGACTAGGGCAAAATCACCCAGCTAGTCAGCCACGGGGCACTCCTCTGAGAGTCCTGGATGACTCTGCCCCCTCACCGCCCCAGGAGCCCTGCTGACCCTCAAGGAAAGAGGCCCGATCCTACCTGCTCCTCCCTCCAAGCACCTCTGGCCTCCAGCTCCATTATAGATAAAGCCTGCGTGTTCACGGTGATGGAGGGACTCTGCAGGCCCCCACGTGAGCCTAAATGTGATGGGGTTGCTGAGTCGAGGTAAAGTGGGAAGAGCACTGGGCTGAGAGACATGGACGCCAGCCCTAGGCCTGCTAGTGCGTGACCTTGGACAAGTCAGCGGCGCTTTTCCCATTTGTACAGCAGAGAACTTAAGATGGATGACCCCTTCATCGAGTGGACACTCTCAGATGCCCAGGAAGGGGTTGATGGTCCTAACCAGTCTTAATTGGCTGGGGCATGTACTGGACACAGCTGACTCCAAGTTCCTGAAAAACAACTTGGGCAAACATCTTCCGGTTTAGTCTGAGTAAGATCTGGAGGATGTGCAAGTCTTTTGTAGCAACAACTAAAGCGACCTTAACAGTGAGGGTAGGTAACAGGTGCAATGCATCTGATAATCACCCTTGTTTCAGCAGTGGGGAAATCTGGGATGGATTCCCAAATCTGACGTCTCTGCGGCGAGACTTGGTTCAGGCTGTCTCACCCCTGTCTGCTTCAGTGTCCTCTATGTAAAGTGTGGTCATGGCTGCCCACTCCCTGGGACCTTGGGAAGATTCAATTGGATGATGGATGTGGAAATGTCTTCTTTTACTTGTGATAAAATATATGTGACATGAACCTTAAAAAAAAAGATGGATGACCCTTTAGGGCTCTCAAAACTCCTCCATTCAGAGGTTCTGTGTTCCTTCAGCAGACCCACCCCAGCTGCAAGGACTGGGGGTAGGGACAGGAGGGCTGCCTGCAGTGCAGAATTTTAGCCTCTAGGGGGCCCCCTTTGCACAAGTCATTATCACCATGAGCAGTTTGTGATGGGTGCTGGTAGGGGAGAACCCCTGGGAGGCCACAGGGCCCTGACTCCACTTGAAACAGAAGTCTTAGATCAGTGAAGACGGTGGGCTCTACCACACGAGGATCCCCCACCGCAGCAGGTGACCATGTCCAGGGAAGAACTCTGGGATTGGGTCTGGAGACCAAGGTCAGGCTCCTGCTCAGCCACTCATCGCCGCCTCCCCCAAACCACATGGGCCTCCTTTTTCTCATCAAGGATCTGGCCAAGTGATGCTCTCAGGTCGTGCCAGCTCAGACAGTGTAAGATTCGCAAAAGACTCCTGCTCGTCCCGTAGGTCAGAAAGCAAGGGAGCAGTCTTAACTCTTGGAACGTCCAGCGTTTCCAATCCGGGGGGTGAGGGCGGTGGCATCCCCCCATCTCGGGAGTATCTGCAGAAGCTGAGGGGAGGAAGCAGATGGGACCTGGGTTGGAATACTATTTGTTGCTTGAAGGGCTGCAGAGGTAGGGCAGTCCCTGCCTCACCCTGGGGTCTTTGAGGGGAGCAATTGGAGTGGCCAGGACGTGCTGAGACTGATTGCCCGGTGTGGTTTACAAAAGCCAGCTCAGCTCTCATGCTTTCCCTGAGGTGTGAAAGCATGGGTGCGTGGAGACCTGCATGCCTGTGTGCGTGCGCGCAAAGGCAGAGGTGTGTCTCAGCGGCGGGCCAGCCTCTCGTGGAGTTAGACTGTGTGGTCCCTGGTTGAGGTCTGGCCAGCTGGGGATGGAGAGCAGGTACAGTGGGAGCCTGACCCCCAGCAGGGCCCTCTGACAACTGCTTTCCTTGTCTTTCAGCCCATGAGGCTCCCAGTTCCCATTGAGTGCCGCCCTGAAGGATGTCCCAGCTCTCCTCCACCCTGAAGCGCTACACAGAATCGGCCCGCTACACAGATGCCCCTTATGCCAAATCGGGCTATGGCACCTACACTCCCTCCTCCTACGGGGCCAACCTGGCTGCCTCCTTCCTGGAGAAGGAGAAGCTTGGTTTCAAGCCCAGCCCCCCCACCAGCTTCCTCACCCGTCCCCATACGTATGGCCCCCCCTCCATCCTGGACTATGACCGAGGCCGCCCCCTGCTGAGACCCGATGTCATCGGGGGTGCTAAGCGTGCGGAGAGCCAGACTCGGGGCACCGAGCGGCCTTCAGGGAGTGGACTCAGCGGGGGCAGTGGCGTCCCTTATGGAGTGACCACCAGCTCCCTCAGCTACCTGCCCATGAATGCCCGCGACCAGGGGGTAACCCTGACCCAGAAGAAGTCGAACAGTCAATCAGACCTGGCCCGGGATTTCTCCAGCCTCCGGACCTCAGATAGCTACCGGCTAGACCTGGGCCGCAGCCCCATGCTGGCCCGCACGCGCAAGGAGCTGTGTGCCCTGCAGGGGCTCTACCAGGCAGCCAGCCGCTCCGAGTACCTGGCCGACTACCTGGAGAGCTATGGTCGCAAGGGCAGCGCACCGCAGGTGCCCACCCAGGCCCCTCACTCACGAGTCCCTGAAGTCCTCAGCCCCACCTACCGACCGAGTGGCCGTTACACGCTGTGGGAGAAGGGCAAGGGCCAGGCCCCTGTGTCCAGCTGCTCCAGCTCCCCAGGGCGAAACACCATGGTGAGTTTGCCCGAGGGACCCGGTGATGGGCTGGGGAGGCAGCCACTGATGAGGAAAGGACTCCCAACTTGACCGATGATCGAAGGCAGAGGTTTTTCTTCCCAGGCCTCACAGTGGCTGCTCCTGCAGCCCAGGTGGGGATGAGCCAGGGAAGTAACCTCAACACGTCCGGTGCCCTCATGGTTTGATGCCTTGCCCAGGGACTTTCCCACTCTCCCCAGGAAACCCACTTCATGACCTGTGCGCTCAATGATGGCCCAGCAGTCATCTTGGAAATGCTCGGCTACCCTCATGTACACTGGGATTCTTATCCTCTACTTTCCCACCCAACATGCCAGGGTCCCCTGCAGGCCCTGCCCCATCCTGGACTGACTGCTGAGGCCCCCAGACCACCAGTGTGCCCCGTGGTAAGAGAGGCCCCCTGGCCCTGATTGCATCTCTCCTCCTGCTCAGGCTTTTACCTCCCAGTCCAGAGACGTGGCTTAACGTTGGGACGTAAGACATCAGGAGAAGAGGGTCTCTCCTCTGATGGACCCTGCCTGGCTCAGGACAGGGTGTCTGGACAGGAGTTGTCCTCATGTGTCTTTGGAGAAAATGGTGCAGAACTTTCTGTCTAGGGCTTTAGACGATCCAATCCCTCTCTACTCCAATAGTGCCTGGGCTCGAATAATGGAAGAGGCTCTGCTGGAGACAGAGTAAAGGCTGGCGTGGCCCCACCCACATCTAATCCCTGAACACACCTCTCTTGGGGCACTGACTACAATTCCGCCTTTTCTGTAGTCATTAGTTTACCCATTAGATGGTGAGCTCTCATAGGATGAGAAAGAAATCAGATCTCTAGATCCCTCACCATGTGCCTAGCTCAGTGTAGAACTCAGCTGACGTGCTTATCATGTGGATGGATGGATGGATGGATGGATGGATGGATTGGTGAGTGGGTGGGTGGATGGATGGGTGGGTGGGTGGATGGATGGATGGATGGATGGATGGTTGGGTGGATGAGTAGGTGGGTAGATGGACAGGCAAGCATATGGGCAGGAGAACTGGGTGTTGTGTTGCCTTCATTACTCTATGTACTCTTCTCCTACTCTTAGGACACGTGTCTCTTGGAAACAATAGCTATGCCATAGCAAGAAATGCTGCTTAAGGGGCTTGTCCAGAAAAATGCAGCAGGAGTGCAAGATAGGGGTGGAGCTTTGAGGCACGGATCTTGAAGCTTGTCATAACTAAAGGTCTTGAGAGGCCAACTTTGATACCATTACTTAGAGAGTCTTGGCCTTGCTGGGCCGTCTGTGAGGTGCCATGGGAGATGCAAAGGCTGGTGCCTCCCAGAGCGTTCAGGCCCTGAAAGGGCAGGGCTGGCTATGTCGGAGGGACGAGGAGTGGCACACGACAGAGCTGGCCCGAGAGAGAAAGACATGCTCTCAGGGCACGTGCGCTTGGGGTGGAGCGTGATTCACTTGAACAGGTCTGGTGTTGCACATCTCAGGGACAATCAGAAAGCAGCTCTCAGTGGAGGGGCTTGGGTGCTAGAGGCCTCTGAGGGGCACCCTCCCTTTGCTCAAAAGAGAAGGGCTATTTATTTATTTATTTATTTATGGCCATGTTGGGTCTTTGTTGCTGCGCACGGGCTTTCTTTAGTTACGGTGAGCAGGGGCTGCTCTTACTTGCGGTGCACAGGCTTCTCATTGTTGTGGCTTCTCTTGTTGCGGATCACGAGCTCTAGGCATGCAGGCTTCAGCAGTTGTGGCACGTGGGCTCAGTAGTTGTGGCTCGCGGCTCTAGAGCTCAGGCTCAGTAGTTGTGGCACACGGGTTTAGTTGCTCCGCGGCATGTGGGATCTTCCCAGGCCTGGGCTCGAACCATGTCCCTTGCATTGGCAGGCGGGTTCTTAACCACTGCGCCACCAGGGAAGCCCGAGAAGGGCTCTTTACGGGGCTCGATGTTCCTCAAAGTGGGGTCTGCAGACTGCCTACCTCAAAATCACCTACACAGCTTAACAATTCAGGGGTCTGGGCCCCACCCAGACCCCCCCAAATCAAATTCTCTAGGGACAGTGCCTGGAAATCTGCCCTTTTCACAAGACTGTCAGGTCATCTTCAAGCACACCGAGGTCCGAAAACCTCCCCTCCACAGACTGGACTGCAGAGCCACTCTCAGGCCCAATCCCAGGAGAGCAGGGCTTCCTCCTTCCCACCCAGGCACATTCCAAACCTCCCTGGAGCCTGCTGCCCTCCACCCCTTCCACAGGGGACACCCCGGCCCCACCTCCACCCCCAGGGCCAGGGTGAGGGGAATTCTGAGAGAGGACCTCAGAGGAGCGGCAGATTGAGCCAGAGCAAACTCAGCCACCCTAGCATACCTCCTCCCGTCCAGAAGCAACCCACAACACAGGGAAGTAGCCAGCAGCCCAACAGCTGAGCTAGGGTTTCACTGTGAGCTCTCGCTCCAGAAGATGCTATCAACTGGGAAAGGCCCCTCGTGGGCTCCGTGGTGTAAGACCTTGATTCAACCTCACCCTCACCCCTCTAACCTCAGCCCTCTCTCTCCTCACCACCCTCACCCTCGCCTCTGGAGCTGACGACATCTTGCTGGCGTGAGAACATCCCTGTTCGTGGGGCCTGGACCACTTCTGCCTAGAACCAGGTCCAGTTTCTTTTCCGACCTCCATCTGGGGATCTTACCGTCTCATTCATTCATTTACGGTGCTCGGCTTACTAGCAGCATAACCTCAGAGAAGTTCCCGAACTCCTGAACCTGTTTCCTCTGTAAAACGAGAGCAATCGTAGTTCCCACTGCATAGACTGTCGTGAGGAATCAAAGGTTGCGTGTGAAAGGGCCTGGCCCGTAGTAGGTGCTCCATACGTGTCAGTCCTCCTTGCCCCCTTCCAGGTGCTCCAGGAGGCAGGAGAGGTTTGAGCCATGGCCCCTGCCCTCGGGCACATGCACAACTAACTTGGGGAGATAAGTTCCAAAAACAGTGGCAGTAGGAGGCCTCCCTAGGTGTTTGCAGTGTCATAGGTGATGGGGAAGGGAGAGGTCATCCGAGGCTGGGATGGACTGCTCTGACCGCTGGAAGAATATTTTGCCTCTTTAACCTTGGACACCTCTCACCTGAGCTGCTTCCTCACCCACGAAAGGGAATGGTCATGCCTGCCCTGCCCACCTCCCAGGGATGTCATGAGGTTCAAAGCAAATAATGGACGTGGAGGAATCTGAAACCAGTAACATGTGATGGGAGAGTCGGTTTAAACTTAAGGGGGGAAAGGAGATGATGGAAAAGAAGGGGCACTTGGCAGCTGACTAGAGTGGGAGAGGGGACTACCGTTGGGAGGAACAAAGGTGAGAAGGAAGCGCATCCTGGGGCGGAGCCAGCATGATCTGACTCCTCTGGGGCAGCCGTGGCCCCAGGGCTCTCAGGGTAGCTGACCTGAACTACAGTTGAAGTACAGTAAAGGGAGGTCACGAGCAGGACCGCCCACCGGGGACTAGAACAGTTCTAACCAGACTCAGTCCCCTTGTTAATAGTAACAGCCCACATGAACTTGGACTGTCACAGACTCAGCTGAACACGGGTAAAGGACTGGTGTAGGGGGACAAGAATTCTGAATACCCCCCCACCTCACCCCCAGCGTGCTTAAGTACCAACAAAATGCCAATCCACGGAGGGTACAGCTCAGCCTGGGACAGTGAGGGCTGCCCCAGGCTCCACCTTACAACAGACTGGAGAGGAGGGAGGTGTGTTGGTTCAGAACCGATTAAAAAAAAAAAAAAACCTTTCACTGCCTTCAGTGGGGACTCCAAGCCAGGAAGCCAGCCCAGGTGAGTTGGCCCTGCAGAGAGCCAGGGGCCCAAGCACCCAGCCTGGTCATGTCCCCCCTCTGCCCCACCTCTCCTGCTCCCTTGGGCCTATGGAAGGACAAGCTGTTCCCACTGAGCCCTTCCAGGGCTGCGCTTTAACCCCTACAATCCATCCTAATCCTCCTCCGCTCCACCCCCTCCAGCTGCTCCCTCCCCGGCCCTGGCATTCTGCCTGCTGGCCTCAGCCCTGCGGAGGCCACCCTCTTCTTTCCTGGGGCCCTCCAGAGCACAAGCCACGGGCCCAGGCATCTCCTGCTCAGATGCAGGGCCTGACCCGGCCTCTTGCACACCCGTGCCCTCTGCTCTGGGACCTGTTGCTAGGAGCAAACGGCCTGGGCACCTGGGTCCTATTTGCCACTGGGGCTGCTGACTCATCTTGCAAAGCCTCGGGTTCCAGCTGTTCAGTGACAGGGAGATTATATAAGCCGAGGTCATGTGATTTTTCTCTCGGGTGGGACTTTGGACTTACTGCTGCCAAGCAGTAGGGGGAAGGGAGGAGTTTTACTCCAAAGAGAACTACTTGAGGACAGCAGGGGCTGCCCTAGTGCTCCTGGGTGAGAGGTGTGACCTTCCTCTCTGTCCCCTGCCTTCTCACTGTTTACTCAGCCACTCCGAACTGCATCCCTGCTGTCTTATTTGTCCAGCTTGGCAGCCTGAGACCCTGGGGCTTGTCCTCACCCACTCGGCCACCCAGAGGAGGCTGAACTTCCTCAGGGCCTGAATCTGTGCTGACAGCATAGGAAGGTCACACAGAGGAGCCCTTAAGCCAGAGGGGTCCCACGGCCAGGAGTAGTACTAGCTGCTGAGAAAGAAAGGGCAGTCGTTTTGTAGTCTGTGGTTAGAATCAGCCAGACACTGATGTCTCCAGCCCTTGAAGACCGGCTGTGGGCTATGACCTGGCTGGTGGCCTTGGTGCTGCCTTACCCGGGCTCGTTTTCTCAATCAGTGCCCCGCACTGTGCTCCCTGCCTCCCCCTCCACCCCGCCTCGGGGATGTCTCCATGAGTTAACGTGGCGCAGGGGTGGGCTCAGCAAGGCAGAAGTTAATCCAAGCCTGGCAAAATGTTCCCTGCCCCCGGGAGAGCCGCTCCACTGACCATCGGCTACAGAAATGAACAGCATGTTCAGGGCCCAGAGCAGCACACGTGGCCCCCTGCACCCTCTCACCTCAATGGGTCCATAGAAACCGGTGCCCCACACAGAGGTATAAACGAGAGAGGGAAGTGTGTGGGCCTCTGGAATCCAGCTGGTTCAGGCCGGGCTGCCCAGGGGCTCAAAGGAGTACAGAGCTTTTGGCCTCCTGGAGTCTGAGTGATACAGAGAGGCGGAGCTTCCTACAGACCTAGGTACCGCTGGCTGGCCCTCCGTCCCCAAGGGCACTCGTGGGCTGAAAGCCAAACCTCCTAACAAGGACTCTGAGCCCCTACCAGTTCCGTCAATCAGGCCACCAGTCTGTCCCGTCTGCGGTGGTAACAGCAGGTGCGCCCAGGAGCAGGGCCTAAGCAGTGTTTCCAAATCCAGGACCAAGCTGCCCACTAAGATCTGAGGGAACAAGGTATTCGCCGTCTTGCCTTCGTAGAGCTAACGCTGACTTTAATTTATTTAAATACTCCATCCGTGCCAGGAAGGATCTGAGGTGAGAAGATACCTACGGGGGAGGCAGGCCAAGCACAGGGTCTGAGAAATGGCCGTCTCGGGCTGCAGGAATGAGCCCTGCAGAGATTAGCTCAGTGTGTCTGAGGCAGAAAGTCATGGAGCCAGAGCCAGATTCAGATCCCAGAAGACTATATGCTTTACCCACCCCACTTCACGAAATGGCACTGAGGAGAAAGGGTCTCAGAGGGGCTTGGCTAGTTGAGAAAGGACCTCGGTTCTTCCTCGGCTGTGTCCTGCAGCCGTCAGACCTGCCTGACAAGACTGGACCCTGTGGGAATTCTTTCCGCCCCGGCTTCTCAAAGGGCGCCCATGCAGGAGCTTTCCCCAGCTGGGCCTCCCCTCTCCCAGCAATGCCCCTAACCTCCCGCATCCCAGGAAAGATGGAGAGAGCTGGCAGAATGTCATGATGTCCCGGGGTGGCTGGCCTACGTCATGGGGAGACAGGCCAAATGCTCCAGGGGGTGAGCACCTGATAGACAGCGCTTCCTGCAGCTCACTTACTCAACATGCAAACCCAGACTCGCCCCACCCTCTGAGGCTCAATGGGACTTCCAGGATGGCCAGCAGAGCCTGCTCTGGCCCCCTTTCATGATGAGCTCAACATCTTTATTAAGCACCCACTAAGAGAACCCACAACCCTGCCCTTCAGGAGGTATCAGTGTGATGGTACAATCAACACACAAGCTCAGACCACTTACAGAAGCCTTAGAGACACTTATAACACAAAGATAAACATATTAAGACAAATTCATACAGTGGAAACTGAATGCTAGTAGACTGAGGGTATACAGGGATGGTGTTTCAAGCTGGGTGGAGTTCATTAGAGAAGGCTTTGTAGAAAACATGAGTTTTGAGCAGAATTTACAGGTTGGTAACTGGCAGAGAACAGGAAAGGCATTCCAGAATCTCCTGGTAATTGTTCCTAGCATGGGTTTTGCTGTAGGACGGGTCTGGGTTCAAAGCCCCACACTGCCATTTACAAGCTACGTGGTCCTGGAAAGTCATTTGACCTCTCAGGGCTTAAGTTCCTTCATCTAGAAAATAGAGGTAATAGTTGCTACATCACTGTGTTATTATGCAAGTTAGCTGGGCTAATATATATAAAGCACTTAGCAGTGCCTGGCATTTAGTGAGTACTTCATCGATGGCAGGTTTGTTTTTTTTTTTTTGTGGTACGCAGGCCTCTCACCGCTGTGGCCTCTCCCGTTGCGGAGCACAGGCTCCAGACGCGCAGGCTCAGCAGCCATGGCTCACGGGCATGTGGGATCTTCCCGGACCGGGGCACGAACCTGCGTCCCCTGCATCAGCAGGCGGACTCTCAACCACTGTGCCACCGGGGAAGCCCGGCAATTTTGTTTTTTAAGCGAGAGAAGGCAAGTGCTAAAGCAGGTTGGTTGGCAGCGGGGATCAGAGAAGAGTGAGGGTGGTGACAGTGGTGTCGTCCGGCCTATGGATGACAGTCTCACAGACAGGGCTACCTGAGGTTTCCAGAATGGATAGAAGAGTCAGGTGTTTCAGGGCAGGGGAGTGATGTGATGAAATGCAAGCCTTGCTGCAGACAGTGTGGTTAGGAAGGGTGTGGTTAGGAAGAAGGAAGCATGGAGGAAAAGGCTGTTGCATTTTGTCCAGGGTCCAGGTTTGGTCACCTGGCAAGGAGAGTGACTGTGGAGATCACCCCTCCTAACATCAAGCCTCACTTATCACCCAGGAGAACGCCCTGCAGCTCCTGCCACCTGCGCACTCCTCCCACCACCGCTACTGGAACACACAGGGGCAACCGTCTGTGCTCCCCCCCCAGTAGCACAAAATCGCTGTTCTGTGGGAGGCCTGGGGTACAAGCCATACATGCGTCCTGGACACACTCCCCATGTGGCTGTGGTCGTGTGTGCCGTGTGCGTGTACATGTGGGGATGACAGGCCAAGGGAAACAGAAGGAGGCCACAGATGAGTAACAGCACACACTGCTGCCTCCCAGAGTATTTTTAAATGCTAAAAATACTGGCTAAAAATAGCCATCAAGCTCCAAACAAGGTACTTTCTCCAGGCAGATTCTGTGTGGGTCCCTGATAGGTGAGGGGGGTGGAGCAGCAGAAATCTTCAAGCATTGCTGCCCTTAGGGTCAGAGGAGTACACTCACCCCACACCAGCGGAGCACCTATTTCTCCACCGTGGTGGTACTTTCTCCCCATCTCCCAAAAACAAATCAAAATTTGAGATTCTAGGAAAGATGGAGTTGGGTAACTGGGTAGAAGAGGCCAGAAAAGGTTCCTTCCTGGGGCCAAAAGGTACGGTGATGTATTGTACCATACAAAAATATGGGCATTGCCTCTCTTGACAGTGGGCCAAACTAGGGCTAGAGAGAGGAGGGGTGCTCAATGCCGAAGCCGTGGAAATCTACCTTCCTAACCTGGGCCCTGTGACCCTCACGGTCTGTGTCGATGTTGGGCTCCAAGAAAGCCCTAAATGCTGAATCCCCCCTGAATGCTGTGCAAAAGTTTGTGCGTGGGTGCATTTTTCCCTGAAAAAAATAAGTACAGAGCTTTCATCGGGTTCTCAAAATGATCTGCAGCCCCCAAAAAGTTAGGAATCGTTTGCCGCCTTGGGGGAAGCTCACCCGGCTGACACTCGTCCTTGGAGACGTGTCCTCTGCGGGCCTCAAAGACAGTTTCTCGAGTCCCAACCCCGAGGTGGGTGCCGGACTACGCGCTCCGGTCCTGCCGGCCCCCGGGGGCTGCCAGGTCTCTGCGGCCGGCGGGCTCTGTCGGCGGCAAGGGGCTGGGGGCAGCCAGGCGGTGGGCGGACCCGCGGGTAGCGCGGGGTCTGGCGGGGTCTCAGCCTCGCTCGGGTCCGCGTGCTGGCGGCCGGGGGCGGGGCCCAGCGGGGGCGGAGCTGGAGCCCTGGTCCCGCCCCAGCGCTGACGTCGCGCGGCCAGCGGCGCGGGCGGGGCCGCCAGTCTGCTAGAGAGAGAGAGAGAGAGAGAGAGAGAGAGAGAGAGAGAGAGAGAGAGAGAGAGAGCGCCGGTGCAGGGGCGGTTGGCGGCGTGCGCCGCGGAGGCTGAGGCGGAGGTGCGCGCGATCTGCCTGCTGTAGCGGTTGCCGCCGGGCGCCGCGGACGGTGTCCTGTGGCGGCCTCGCCGGCCTGGGCGTCCGGGCCGTGGGATCGCGCGGTACTACCCCGCGCGCCCTTGGCCAACGTTAGGCGAGGGGTCGAGCCCGCCACCCGCCCGTCAGCATGCGCACCTCGTACACCGTGACCCTGCCTGAGGAGCCCCCCGCAGCCCCCTTTCCCGCCCTCGCCAAGGAGCTGCGGCCGCGCTCCCCTCTCTCCCCTTCCCTGCTGCTCTCCACCTTCGTGGGGCTCCTGCTCAACAAAGCCAAGGTACGCGGGGCCCTTTTCCGGGACCCCCAACGCCGAGGGCTGGGGTTCCGCCTCCTCCCCGGGATGCCCTCCCTCCCGCCCCCTGCTGCCGCGCGCCGGGCCCGGGCACGGAGCGTCCTCAGCCCCCACCCCTCCTTTCCCAGGGTCTCCCGGCAAGGAACGCCCCTCCCCGGGTGATCTCACGCTTACTCGCGGCCCCCTCCCCTTGTCGAGATCCCAGCCCCTGAGTCCTCCAAACCCCCCTTCCCCTTCCCTCTCGTCGACCCCTGCACCAGGTGGCTCTTGGACTCTTAATTCCTGGCACCTATCAGGACAGGTGCAGGAAAGCGTAACCTTGACTAGTTCTCGGTGTGTGAGGGAACGGGCAGCTCGCTGGACTCCGCGGGCGTGACTCCTCCAAGGCCAAACCCAGCAAGAAAGGCTGGTGGGAAAGGGGCCGCCTCCCCGACACTCAGTTCCAAAAGGCCCTTTCCCAGAGGGTCGGTAACAGGGGTCCTTTGACCCCGTGAAGGGCAGAGGAGTTGCAGACGGGGAAAGAGGTCAACGCCCCTTCCCTTCCCAGCCCTCCCCAGTTCAGCTAAGTGGGCACTGGATCCCTCAAATGACGTAGCCGCCCCAGAGTGATACTGGGGCTAAAGGCTGGGCACTGCCCCCTCGGGGAAGAGAGAAGGGGCCAGAGCTTGACAGGTCTTATGTAACAGCACCAGCTCCCGCGTTGGCAGTGTGTGCACTGCCCCGTGCCAGGGCCATACCAGCCTCCTTGGCTGCAGCCAGGACTCATGGCTGACCCTCATGGCACAGGTGAAGTAAGCTGGAAAGCCCTTTCCTGGGGTCTCGAGTGTGAAGACACAAACCTCCATCAGCCTTTCTTCTATGGCTCTCGTGTTCCCAGATGTTTCCCCCGCGTTAACATAGAACAGGCTCTTATGAGCCCCCCCTCCTTCCCTGGGAGGTGAATGCTGTCCGTTTACTGGCAATGGAGGTGGCAGCTACCTTCAAGAACAGTGGTTGCTACTGAGTCAAATTAGGTTTGCTGATGGCTAATTTTAAGGAAGTTCTTGACCCGAACTTTCTCCGCTCTTTGCACTTGAGTTCCAGCATCCCAACTGGAGTCATTTCCTTGTCTCCTGGTGAGAGGCTGGCTGTTCAGGGTCTCTCCCAACTTCTCCAGTTTGGGCCTCTCCCTGTCGGCCCTGAGGTAGGATTGTTTTTCCCGTAAGAAAGGTCACTCCTGGGACATTTTGTTTCTCTCTGGAATGGAAACTGCTGACTCTCCCTGCAGCTCCTGATCTCCTATTCATGGCAGAAGAATATCTGGCTGCGCCGAGAACAGCCCTGCTCTCCCCTCCACTCCCACCCCCTGACTTCTGTTACCCAGCCGCCTTCTACACAGAGTGCTTAGAAATTGGCAAGGAGTTTTGAGCTCAGGAAATTTTAGACAAAGGCACAAGCCAGAACTAAGAGGGTCCCAGCGATGCCTTGAAGGAGCCTCCCCCATCTCTCCACCCGCCAGGCCATAAGCAGGGGTAGATCCTCGAGAATAGTAACCGTAGGTCGTGAGCTGTTCTCCTTGACCTTCCCTCTGTTGGGCCACAGTTAAAAGTGTCAACACCACAGGAATGCTTCATTAGAGAGATGCCTCCAGTCTCCCACTGCCCCACCCCCACTAGAGCTGCATGACTACTGCCTCAGCCAAGGGCCCCCTTTGGTGGACAGCGACAGTCACCAGCGGTAGAATGCTTTGCTTCTGTGGCCCGTTTAGACAGATGTTGTCTGAGGCACGGGGGGTAAGAACTAATAAAGCACTGCCGGAAATAGGTGTAAGAGTGGGTGTCCTGGGGAAGAAAGAGCAGGTATTCGGTCGTGGGCAGGCTTTAACGTTTAGTTCCGAGTGGGCAACACGGAGACGTCAGTGTTTTTGTTGGGCCCCACGTCTACTTCAAAATGCTGATAAGGTCTTTGTCCGGGGAGTTATCTCTGTTGTGGCCCTCTGACTGGAGCATCGGGGTTTACTGAGATTGTCGTGAAGATTTAAATTCTGTGTTTGGGGCCATACACTGCTGTTCTTCAGCGGGTGTTTGTACCGCACCTGCTGCCAATAGGCTTTTCTTTCTAGCTGCAGGTGGACAGCAGGTCTCTCTGCTGGTTTAGGTATTTCCTTCCCGACCTATTAGTGTTAGACCTGAGAATTGGCAAGGAAGGATCTTCCCACTTGTGGGATCAGCGGAGCAATACCTGAGAAAAGCCCTCCTTCAGCCTGCCTCTCCCCAGCCCACCCCCTTATGCTGACAACCTCATGGGCTTTGAGCTGCTGACAGCACACGGCATGAGTAATTTTAGCTGAGTTATTTCAGGCTCCTGTTCTGATCAGGCTTGAGCTGGCCCCACGCATGCCCCAGCCAGTGTTGCTCCAGAGTTGCCTGCTCCCAGGTCCCCTCCCTGAGACGGAGGGTGGAAGGCTCATCTGTAGGCCGATGCTTTAACCCTTTGAGCCTGAAGGTTTTCTGACTCCTTGGAGGTCGGGCCAGGGTCAGCCAAGAGACCCGGACAAACAATGCTCAGAGTCCTCGCCGGAGCACCTGTTCTCCCTCCCACCCCCTCACCAGCCTCCACAGTAGGGACAAGAGCAAGAGGAGCGCCTTCAGCCAGGTGCTCACCTCTGCTTGGCCCAACCTGCCATCAGAAGGATTCCCAGCCGGTGGCCAGTCAGGGTGTTGAAACCTGAACCAGGCGGGGAGGATTCTCCCAGGCTTTAATCAGCCCTCAGGAGCTGAGCTCAACTGGAAGGAATTCCACCTGTCTCTGGCGGTTCAGAATGGCGGGCCAACTAGGGTTTTTCCCCAGATGAAGATCTAAACTCAGTTGAGATGTTTTGTCATTGAACTTCTCAAGACCTCCTAGAAGTGCTCATTATGACAGCTGCTTTAGACATCAGACATCTCAGGATACTAATGTAGGTCATTTGAGAGAGTGCCTGGATTTGGGACCTGAAATTTCTTGGAGACAGGTATATGAACTCCTGGTCTCTGGCTCTCATCTCCAGTCTCCAATATGGCAGAGAATGAAAAGTAACATAAAGATGGGGGAAAACACGTAGTCGACAAAAGAAAGCAAAGCCTCGAGGAACATTTTTGTTGTGTGTTGAAAATGACAGGCATTCCACACCCCTCTTGCCTACAACGTACGTAGACTGAAGTTGAAGAGAGAATAATGTGTGTGGCTTGATGCCAGTGGCTACAACTGGCAGAAAGTTGCAGAGAGAACCTAACATAGGCCAGGCCTCTTCCTTCAGCCTGAATATGCCGCGTGTTCTTTGCTTACAGAATTCTAAGAGCACCCAGGGTCTGGCTGGTCTCCGAAACCTTGGGAACACGGTGAGTTCTTCCTAGCCCACTTCTTTCCTGAGGCCACTCCCTACCATCCCAACTAGGACCGTCTAACCAGAGTCCCCTCCTGGCTCCAGCCGACTCCCTTCCTACCCGCTAGGCCAGCTGGTACCTGCCCTTCCTGGCTGGTGTTTTACAAAGTTGCCGACCTCTTCCTCAGCCCCGCCCCCAGCAGGAAGCCCTGCTGAAGAGGAGTTGCCCTTTGAACTGGCAGCTTAGGTACTGTCCTGGATCCTTCTCCTCGAGGACAGCCATCACTTCCCACCCACTTCTGTCCAGCTCCCCCACTCCCTTTTGCACACCTCTGTAGTAAATAACCAGTCACATCACCTGTGCCAGCCGGGGGAACTTGCCTCACTCCACTGCTTTACTTACAAAAAGAGGCACTTGAGGCTGTGGGAGGATTCATTTCTGGGCCAGATGGACCAGAGGGCTCCAGGTAGGAAGTAACTAGACATGCCAGCCGGGTCTCTGTTCCGCGGCTGACGTGCAGGTGGTCTCTCGCAGTGCTTCATGAACTCCATTCTGCAGTGCCTGAGCAACACCCGGGAGCTGAGGGACTACTGCCTCCAGAGGCTCTACGTGCGGGACCTGGGCCACAGCAGCAGTGCACACACAGCCCTCATGGAAGGTGAGGGGCGCGGCCCTGCTCCCCCTCGGGACGCTTTTCCCACTCTGCTGTCGCTGCACTAGTCGTTGTGTGTCACGTGTTCCTCTCCTATTTCTCTTTCTTCGGCTTCTTTTAGTTGGGACTCTCGTTTAAGAATTTCATAGAGAAAATGGCTTAGCTGTCCTCCACGCCCCTCTCTACCCTCTCCTTCCAATAGAGTTTGCAAAACTAATCCAGACCATATGGACCTCATCCCCCAATGATGTGGTGAGCCCCTCTGAGTTCAAGACCCAGATCCAGAGATACGCACCGCGCTTCGTCGGCTATAAGTAAGGGCCCTGGGGACGTGACCTCCCTGGGGTGGGTGGCAGTAGCAGCAGGTTCTAGGGGCCAGAGGGGTCACTCACTCCCTTTTCTTCGGGTTCAGTCAGCAGGACGCTCAGGAGTTTCTTCGCTTCCTTCTGGACGGGCTCCACAATGAGGTGAACCGGGTCACAGCGAGGCCCAGGTCCAACCCGGAAAACCTCGACCATCTTCCGTAAGTAGGAGGAGAGTGCTGGGGGCGGAACTACACGAACTTCTTTGGGGGTAATGATTTGGGGAGAATTTTGGATATTAAGGATTTAGATCCCTAGGCCTTTAAACTTATTATGGTTTGAGCTCTGACCCAATTGTCTTCCTCTCTCTCTGGGTCCTAGTGATGATGAGAAAGGGCGCCAGATGTGGAGGAAATATCTAGAACGGGAAGACAGTCGGATCGGGGGTAAGCGTGGGCACGGGGAGCAATGCCTGCCTTCCCTGCTAAGTGCTTTGCCTGAGCAGGGCATGAGAAGCCCATTCTCCCGGGGACCCCTCCTGCTACCCAGTGCCCAGCACCCGAAGGTCTGAGGCGGGAGCGGTGAGAAAGGAGACACAGCGTTTAAGCATCGCGTGTCCGTCTCTCCCCAGATCTCTTTGTCGGGCAGCTGAAGAGCTCCCTGACGTGTACTGATTGTGGTTACTGTTCTACAGTCTTTGATCCCTTCTGGGACCTGTCTCTGCCCATTGCTAAGGTACGCACCCCTGTCCCCCTGCATCTGAAACTCCCGCTCTTACCCTTTCATGTCAGCGACCTCTGACCTTCATTTTTCTCTCTCCCAGCGAGGTTATCCTGAGGTGACGTTAATGGACTGCATGAGGCTCTTCACCAAAGAGGATGTGCTTGATGGCGATGAAAAGCCAGTAAGTCACCCGCCTTGGCAGCGAGAGTGCATCTCCCTGAGCCCTCTCGGGGGCGGACCAGCCTAGGAGTTGCTGGATTCGCCTGTTGGCCTCTCTCGTGAGTCCTTCCCAGCTCTGTCTATCCTGTCTTTCAGACGTGCTGTCGCTGCCGAGCCAGAAAGCGGTGTATAAAGAAGTTCTCCATCCAGAGGTTCCCAAAGATCTTGGTGCTCCGTATCCTTCAGCTCGTCAGGGCAGGGACTTGACATTAGAGAGTGACTGATGACAAGGGCCCAGGTGAGGGCCAACGGAGTAGGAACCTCAGAACGTCAGGCGGCTTTTCTCCTCCCGCGTGCCCTTCTGCTTCCTGAGAAGCACAGTCACCCTCAGGGGCTCTGTCTCCTGTTCTCTGACTCTGTTCTTGCCACCCTGTCTGTCCTTGACTCACACCAATACCAGATCTGAAGCGGTTCTCAGAATCCAGGATACGAACCAGCAAGCTTACAACATTTGTGAATTTCCCACTAAGAGACCTGGACTTGAGAGAATTTGCCTCAGAAAACACCAGTAAGTATTTTTCTGCACTGGAGGCGCAGAACCGAGGCACACGTGTCTAAGATACAGCGGGGAGGCCAAGAGGTGGAGGGACGCTGCTAAGGAGTGAGACGTGGAAACTGGGAGTAGCGGCAGGAGGGGGGGGCCCGGGGGAAGGGATGCCTCGGGGGCTGGACGCTTTGTGCTTCCTCCTCAGACCACGCTGTTTACAACCTGTATGCTGTGTCCAATCACTCCGGAACCACCATGGGCGGCCATTACACAGCCTACTGCCGGAGCCCGGTGACGGGAGAATGGCACGCGTTCAATGACTCCAGGTGAGACAGGCCTCGGGCGCGGCTCCCGGCCGTCAGGCACCTGTACCTCACCCGGAAAAGGTCAGGGCCAGAAGGGGTGCTGTGCATTTGAAGACCCTCCAGAAGAGGGTGGCCTTGGGTGTCCAGTAGATCAGAGACGGGCCCTCATGCTCCCCCAGCCGCTCTGTCGCGTCATGGGGCCCCGTGGCCGCCAGGCTGACCTGTCTTCTCTCCACAGCGTCTCCCCCATGTCCTCCGGCCAAGTGCGCACCAGCGACGCCTACTTGCTCTTCTACGAGTTGGCCAGTCCACCCTCCCGCATGTAGCAACGAGGAGCTACATCTCATCCTTCCCCGTGGTGGCCCTACACCCTAAGTTTTTTTAAAAAGACCAAAAAAGGCAAAAAAAAAAAAAAAAAAAAAAAAACCCCACCTGACTAATAAGCGAAAAATAAAGGAAAGTGAAGCTGCCGAGCAGGAGTTGCTGCAGCCTGGCCAGGGTCTGGGGTGGGCAGCCTGCTGCCCCCGAGCCCCGCCTGGCAGGGAAGACCGGCAGGACACAGACTGAGCCAGCAGTGTCCCTCGGCTTCTCATGTTTGCATTTGTAGGCTTGTGGTTTCTTCCTGTGTGTGATTAAACAGCCGTCTGTGGGGAGAAGATCCTCATCCACTGGCCCGCTGGCCGCGGCTCCAGCCCCGGCCTCCCGGAGAGACAGCGCCCTCTGGAGCCTGCTGGGGAGGATCGCCGCCCATCTTCACCGGCCCAGGAGCAAGAGAAGCACCCATGAGCCAAGAGCCCTCTTAACGCTGCTAACTCCAGGGGGACAGATGAGGGGACGTCTTTGAAAAAAGCTGTTTTTGGTTTTTAAAAGCCCAGCTGTTTTTTTTAATTTACCGTAACTAAAGTTTTCAGACTGGAGATGCTGTCTTTCACACCTCTTCACAGCTGGGACGTTGTGCTGGTCATTTTTCTTTTTTTTTCCTTAATTCTTCAAAATACAGCTTTTCTCGTGCCAGCCCCCAGTGGTGCTAGGTGGGAGTTGGCCAGGCCCCAAGCACAGCCACAGTAGACCTGGGCTCTGACAGGTTTTTTGTTTGTTTTTTTAACGTTTTGGATGGAATCTAGTTGCCTCCAAGAATTGTGCCTTATAGCATTTGGGGACCAGGGGGTAACTGCCCCTCCCTGAAATATCCCTCAGCCTCTTCCCTTTTCCCCAGTGCCATGTTCAGAGCCGCCGGGGAGCCTCAGGGTCGTGCCTGTAGCCCCTGGCTTGTTTTGCATTGCAGTGAGGTGAAGAGAGCAGGTAAAAGATTTCTTCTGATAGTGTTATCAAGTTCTTCCCGCCAGCTTCCTCTAACCCAGCCCCGGGCTACTCCCCAGCTGTTAGAAGGATAGCAGGAGCCCCTTACCCTCGAGCTTCTCTCACCTTTAATTTATTCCTCCTTAACTTGCTTTTCCTCTCCGACCTTCCTGCCCCACACCCCCTTCTCACAGCCTCCTGACGTAGGCCCTCTGGACCGAGTTTCTCAGGGATGCCCATGCCGCCCCCAGCTCCAGCTCTCGGCATCGGTCTACGGTCCAGCCTGGGAGCTGGAGCCTGGGTGTTTGGGGACATCTGCCTCAGTTGTATGGTTCTTTCCCATGGGCTCGATTCTGCCCTAAGTAGTTGGGCAAAACTCTGTGCTGTCCCCTAGAAAAAAGCTGTTCCGCACCAAGGCACGGAGGTCTGTGCGTGGAGCCCTCTGCACACCCACGCAGCTGGGCCCCACCTGTGCCCCTCGGAGCCCAGAACTTTCCAGTGTTCCCAGGAAGCATCAGAAAAAGACACCCTGAGTCTAACTGGCCTGACACCCTTCTCCAGGGAAGACCTGTGAACCTGAGCCAAAGGGCTGGTGTACACTTGTTTACTGTGTAAGCAAGAGGAGAAGAATGTGTGATGTACAGTGGAACCTTGTACAGAATAAATAATAGCTTTGAGAAGTAAGTTGGTACGTGATGGAATCTTGATCTAGGACAGGTCTGAACCCAGGAAGCGCTCCTAGCCTATCAGTGGAGATAGTTTACTGCTGCAATCAGACTGTAGATTCCAAGTTCTGGACAAAGTTAACTACCCACTTTTTAGCTTAAACTTCTCAATTCTGTAAAAAAAAAAAAAAAAAAGCTGGACTAGTACACATTTTGAACACTATATTCCTTATCTGGATTCACTGATACATTAACATTTTGCCACATTTGTTTACGTATACTTTATTCTTTGGGGCAAAACATTTACGGGCAAGGTGTCCTGTCACTTCTAAATACCTCAGTGTGCGTCTCCCACGTGACCACAACCCTGGCTTCACACCTCAGGAAATGAGCATGTCTAATGGACATCACTTTAAACGGACTGTCTGCTTTTTAACTGCTAGTAGGGGCACTCTGGTGGTTCTCTGTTGATGCACTTGGGTGCCTGTACAGACCTGTGACAAGCTAAGACAGGTCTCTCCAGCAGTGACTGAATACAGCAACGTTCGCTCTTAGAGCAGAGTGGCTATGCCTGGGTGTGGAGTGATCAAGGCTTGGTCCTCAATAAATTAAATGAAAGATCTCAACTTGCCCCACTAATACCTGGAAACAACAGCCTTTACATTAAAGGTGTTGTTCTCTAAAATGGTGTTTTCAAGACATCACCAGATTTAACTCCTTGAAGGGAGGGCCTCGTTGGGGTCCCCAGGGACTTGGCTCCTTGAGTTTTCTCTCAGAATTGTTCAGATTTTCAATTTCTGCCACCAATCCCAGAACTTGGGAAACTTAAGTCATCACCAGTTGAGCTCAAAGTGTTTTATGGGGAATTTTCCTAACTGCCGTCCGTGCTTCACACACTGAGAAATCAAGGCCTATCTCTCCTTCCCTTGCTTGTCACTCTCCCTCCCAGCGACCTGCTGTCACACTCACCTCCTGGGCTGAGACTGGAGGCGGCCGTTTTCCGGGCGGGGGGTCATTTCCCAGAAAGGATTGAAAATAACAGTGACTCAAGCCTGAGGTTTCTCCCCGACCTGCCCTGGAAGGGGCCCGATGCAAGGAAAATAATTTCCCCCAAACCACAAGTGAACAGGATCACCTTCAAGATGGAAACATTAGGCTTAGAGCAAAATGGATGGCTGCGCCCCAAATCAATGTAAGGTGCTATACCTCTCCTGTGACTAGTTCTTCACTGGAGGTAGAAGCCACCTGTGTGCTTTTGTTGTCTTCCACTGGGGAACAGACAGACTATAACTAACATCGAGGGCGGGGGCTCAGCCCCCTCCACCCTTGCTCCCAGCCCTCCTTTCTGTACTTGTGGTGCTTTCTCATCCCCATGGCAACAGGTCCTAGTGCTGCACAGATCCCCAAACACAACCTGTCCCCGTGTTTCCTTACCCATCAGCTTTGCCTCCTAGCAACTGGGATTTCATCCCCCATTCCTTGCTGGCATCCCAACAGGCCTCTCCCTAGGGGTGGAGCTCTCCCTGCACCTGTTCTTGTGTGACCTTGGGCAAGAGCCTCCCTCCCTCCGGGCCTCAGTGTCTCATCTGTGAATTAAGGAGATTGGACTAGAGGATCTCGAAGGTCTCAGCTCAAGTGTTATTCCAAGTTACTTTTTCCCTAAGTACAAGTCCTACGTTAGAGGACTTGCACACCTCTGGTTCCCTGATTCCACTTTAGAGAGTTTATACGTTTTAAAGCGATCGGTGCTCAGAAAATGCATACTACTTTCCATAGGGGTCACCTTCTCCACGTTCTTACCTTGCCAGTGAGGACACGAGCTGTAAAGAAGCCTCGAGTCCCCCAGCTCATCGGTGGCGGGGGCAGGACGGAACCCAGGGATCTTGACTCCCCACGCAGATCTCTTTCCGTCTGAATACTCTTCCTTTTGGTCGAATCATTGACAGCATTTTGCAGGACATTCTGCCGCAAATTTCCCAACCCCGTGTCTATTATCAACTGAGCTGAACAGCAACGTAACCAGGGAACTCCCTGATTCTACACATGCACACACCCAAGGGCAAAACCAGCACTATGTGTCGCATACCTGGGCCCACACATCTCTGAGGGTCCCGTCCTTCACTGTTCTAGGGGCACAAACGAGCACCCGTGCAGGAGGCAGGAGACAGCGGAGTCCGAGCATTCCCCGTCCAGGCAAATTACTTAATCTCTCTGAGCCTCAGTTTCCGCCTCTGTAATCTGAGCATAACAAGAGCTACTCAGAACTGTGAGTGTTCGGCACATAGTAGGTACTCAACGAATGTCTATTTCCCCCATCTCACCTCTATTTCCAGTACTGCACCATCAATGCTCCACTAAGATTCTCTTAGTTGGGTGATCCTCAGCAAATGCTGAGTTCCCCTGGCCTCTCAGGGTGCCTCTGACTTTTCAGGAATGCGAAGTAAGTACAGCATCGCCCAAACCACACAGAGTTAGTGAGGCAGAGCCACTGGTTGGGCATTCCAAAGCCAAGGGCTGAGCTTTTCTGATTTCCTGATACTCGGTGTGACCTGCCTCTTGGAGACGGCAGTGGGTTGGCTGGGATGGAGCTGCAGTCATCCGGGCTCCTAGAGACTAAAGATCCAGGAACCAGAGGGTGAGAGTCAAGGGTAGGGGTGGCAATGAACAAGGAGAGGAGAGAGTATTTGACGGATCTCGGGAGGGTCAAGGAGTCAAGTCCTGATGCACATCTATAACGCTGGCCCTGGGAGCCAGCAAAAGGAAAGCGTTCAGATCAGAGCACAGGCCTGGACAAAGACAGGTAGGGTGGGTACAGTGTGCCAGGGACAAGGAAGAGGCTGGTCTGGCTGGAGTGGAGGGTTGGAGCTGGAGGGCCAGCAGGAGGGAGAGCTAGCGAGCCGGAGTCTAGAAGGTGATAGCTAACCTCAAGCTGGCCTTGCCCCTCCTGGTTATAAAGGGGCCACAGAGGGCTTCCCTGGTGGCACGATGGTTAAGAACCCGCCTGCCAATGCAGGAGACACAGGTTCGATCCCTGGTCCGGGAAGATCCCCCATGCCGCGGAGCAGCTAAGCCCATGTGCCACAACTACCCAGCCTGCGCGCTAGAGACCAGGAGCCACAACCACTGAAGCCCGCGTGCCTACAGCCTGTGCTCTACAACAAGAGAAGCCGCCACAATGAGAAGCCCGCACACCGCAATGAAGATCTAATGCAGCCAAAAATAAATAAATAAAACAAACAAACAAAAAAAAAAGGTGGGAGGGAGCCACAGATAGCCAGCCAGGCCGAGTTGCAAGGATCCAAGCTTGCAGGAACAAAAGCAAAAGCCCAGTGGAGCTTCTGGGAGTGTAGAAATCAATTGAGCAAGAAAAGAGGTAACTTCCCTTTGCTTGTTAGTTTTATCCATAGCCGTCAGCAGGAAAGTCCATGCAAACGTCCCCACAGCAGCAAGAAAAGGGAGGGCTGGAGACACAGTGTCCCTGCAGGCAGTGGGGGAGATGGGGAGACCCCCGGAGAAGGAAGAGGCAAGAAGGCCAAGGCCCCGGGGCCTGCAAAGGAAGAAGAGGAAGCCCAAGAGGCAGCCAAGAATGAAGCAAGCAACCTGGAGCTCAATGGCCGCAGGCCTGAAACCTCCCAGGGCTTCACAGCCCAGGTGTCCTCTGCACACATAGCCTACAGGAGTCCTTGCCCACAGTACCTCTCGCCCCCACTATTCTACATGGTTTATAGAAAGAACATGGAAAATGTAAAAGAAAGGAAAGAAAAAAAAAAAGGGAGGGCTTCCCTGGTGGTGCAGTGGTTAAGAATCCGCCTGCCAATGCAGGGGACATGGGTTTGAGCCCTGGTCCGGGAAGATCCCACATGCCGCAGAGCAACTAAGCCCGTGCACCACAACTACTGAGCCCGTGTGCCACAACTACTGAAGCCCACACACCTAGAGCCCATGCTCCACAGCAAGAGAAGCCACCACAATGGGAAGCCCACGCACTGCAACGAAGAGTAGCCCCCACTCGTCACAACCAGAGAAAAGCCTGCATGCAACAACAAAGACCCAACACAGCCAAAAATAAAAGGAAAGGAAAGGGAAGGGAAAGGAAGGGAAGGGAAGGGAAGGGAAGGGAAGGGAAGGGAAGGGAAGAGAAGAAAGACCAAAAGCTGAGAATCAGGAATCCAACAGACCCAGCTCTGAAACCCAGCCTGGTAACTGGTGCCTCAGTTACATCTGGAAAATGGGAACAAACACACCTCCCTGACCTTGGCTCCCAGGGCTGTTATGAGGGTCAAATGAGCTGATGAGCTGAGGCGTGTCTGTTCTATTTCTCTCATTGTCCCTTTACTAGTGCCATTCTCCCACCCTGACCTGGCCCCTGGCCTGGCTGACCTTCTCCCCTAGGAACACGTCCATGAAGCAGCCAGTCGCAAGGGCGCCTGTGCTGGCAGAGCCAGTGGTGTCGTGGAGGATGGCCATGGGCAATGGCAAAGCCAGAGAGAAGCTTCTGGCCCTCCCAGCCTCCCCCTTGCCTCCTTTCCACCACCTTCCCACAAACAGGGGCTGTTCTGAGACCCAGATCTGACCAAGCCACTCCCTGCTTAAAATGGGTTACAACCCAGCCTCCCTAGGCCCATAGTGCTACGTACCGCCTCCTTTATGGAATCCCTACCCAACCCCCAAATTCTACCTATTAAAATCTTTTTCAACTCTCTAACTTTAGACTAAATGCCCACCTCTTCCAAGAAGTCTCCCTGGCTGTTATAGCTATTAACATTTACTGTGTTAAAATCAGAATGGAAAGGAATTAAAATATTTTCTTATTAATTTTTTTTTAATTATTATTTGGCCACACCATGCAGCATGTGGAATCTTAGTTCCCCGACCGGGGATTGAACCCACACCCCCAGCATTGGGAGCACAGAATCTTAACCACTGGACCGCCAGGGAAGTCCCTTTTCTTATTAATTTTTAAATAAATTTTAAAATAACAGCAAACCTTTTACATGTCAATATAAATAACATTTAACAAAAAAAAATTTTTTTTAGGCCGTGCCGCATGGCTTGGCTTGCGAGATCTCAGTTCCCCGACCAGGGATCGAACCAGTGCTCTCTGCAGTGGAAGCATGGAATCTTAACCACTGGACCACCAGGGAAGTCCCTTTTTTTTTTTTTTTTTTTCCCCCCCGGTACGCGGGCCTCTCACTGTTGTGGCCTCTCCCGTTGCAGAGCACAGGCTCCGGATGCGCAGGCTCAGCGGCCATGGCTCACAGGCCCAGCCGCTCCGCGGCATGTGGGATCCTCCCGGACCGGGGCACAAACCCATGTCCCCTGCATCAGCAGGTGGACTCTCAACCACTGTGCCACCAGGGAAGCCCCCATTTTTTTAAAAACTACATTTTCCAAAACAAAAAGAACTTAGTGAGAAGGATAACTTTGTTTTACATTTTTGCAAATCTTATTAACGCCTGGCTGGATTCTCACCTCCTTCACATCATGCAGCCTCTGGGAACCACGCTGTTCACTCAAGAGGAAGGAAAGAAAGGGAGAAGGACAAATAACACCTACGTGTTATTATAGAAATACTTTTGACCTCTCAAACCCTCTAAAAGCAGTTCACATCTTAGGACCAAGGAAAGGCTTGTCCCCTAGACAAAAGCAGCCCCGGGCCCTCTAGTGGGTGAAAGGAGAGGAGCTGGGTGTTGAGGGGGATCTCCTGAGTGTGAAGAGAGCTGCCGCGGGGGATCGGGGATCGCAGAATCTGTCTCCTTTGTTTCTTCTCTCCCCGCTGGGTTCTTCACTCAGTTCCCCTCTGTCACCAGCCTGCCTTAGGCCAGTGCAGAGTGAAAGATGTGTGGGGCTTCCCTGGTGGAGCAGTGGTTAAAAATCCGCCTGCCAATGCAAGGGACATGGGTTCGAGCCCTGGCCCGGGAAGATCCCACATGCCGCGGTGCAACTAAGCCCATGCGCCACAACTACTGAGCCTGTGCTCTAGAGCCCGTGAGCCACAACTACTGAGCCTGAGTGCCACAACTACTGAAGGCTGCGCACCTAGAGTCCGTGCTCCACAACAAAGAGAAGCCACCGCAGTGAGAAGCCCGCGCACCGCAACTAGAGAAAGCCCGTGAGCAGCAACGAAGACCCAACGCAGCCAAAAATAAATAAATATTTAAAAAAAAAAAAAAAAAGACGTGTGTCAGAGAAAACATGCGCTTTGGATTTACCCAGCCCTGGGTTCAACTCTTGTCTCTGTATCTTGGGGGAGCTGATGTAACCTTGGGAAAGTTACTTAACCTCTTGGAGCCTTAGGCCATCGTTTGTAAAATGGTTATGCTAGCTCACAGAGTGATTCAAGGAGAGAAACTGCACGTAGGACCTCTGGCCCAGGGCCTAATACGTAACAGACATTCTACAAACAGTAGCCAGAAATATTATGCTGCCTCCCCACCTCCTGCCCTACCCAACTCAGCGTGAGCACGGCTAACACAAAACAGATTAACAAGCCCTTTCCCTTCTCCCCGAGGACAGCTGCGCCAGGCTGGGATTTTCCAAGAGAACTTCGCCTCGTGGAGAAAGAGAGTCACGGAGTGATGTAGTTTGCAGAGGGCAGGTTTTCTATCCTGCAACAGCAGATGGCACCACCTGCCGGATTCCACAGCCCATCTGAAGGGCCAGCCCTGACCGACCCGTCCAAGGCCTTGGGCAGCTTCACCTCCTCCACTGCCCTTTCTCCTACGGGCTGAGGCAGCCAACCCCTCAAGCTCCCCGACTCACATCAGCACAGACACAAGCAGCGCAGAAAGACTTATCTCCTTGTCCCAGGCACCCAGGTGCTTTAGGGGGACTTCCAAAGACCCAGCTTGGCTAATGCCTCGGTCGCCCTGATGGCCAGGAGCGATGGGCTGCTGGTCTGTCCAGGACCTTGAGGACTCACAGGCCTTGAAGCTGCCAAACCGTCACACCTGGCTTCGAAGGCTCCCTCGTGCCTGTAAAACTGCCCCGCTGTCTCCCTTCCTTCCCAGCACCCCTCAGACACTCACTCAGCACCGCAGTGAGGTTAGGAGACGGGGTGGCCAGCTCCCTGGTCACACCCCCGACAGAGCGCCCAGCTTCCTCCATGGGGTGTTCTCAGCCTGCGCCTTTAAGGACTGCTGCTCTGTGCCAGGGTCTCGACCTCGGCATCCTCAGCTGAGTTGGATTAAGGGACCATTTCATGCCGTTGCGAATTCCTTCTGCCTGCTGTCCCTTCCCCCACACAGAGACAGAATAGCCAGTAGCCAGAACCAGCCTGGAAACAGTCTGCCCAGGGCAGCGGGAGAGCTGGTCTAGCCTGGCAGCCCTCGTCTTCAGGGAGCGGAGCAGAGGCTGCCCCTTTGAGAGGCGGCCTCGGGGCAGGGAGCGGGCCCTCTGGGGTCTTGGGCTGTCGCAGGGACTCGAGAAAGCCATGCAGAGCCTAGAGCCATGAAGGACTGCTCAGACATCATCCTCTGCGTGGAGGCGACAGAGCTGAGCAAGGTAAGGGTCATACAGGACCACTCCCGCAAGACCCAGATGCCCACCTAGGGCTGGCAGTGCCCAGTGAACACACCTGCCAGGCAGTGCTGCCACCAGCCCTCAGCCCTCAAGTCTCTCCCTTCAGACTGAATTCTGCAATCCTGCTTTTGAGCCTGAATCAGGGCCACCTTGCCCCCTACCCAGCCTCCAGGAGGACGCCAGCTGCAGCACCCGAGCTCCCTGGCATGGTAACCATCTCACGGGGTGAGCTGGGTAGGACAGAAAGGCCCAGCGGCTAAGGGCTGTGTGAGAGATGCCCAAGCGAAAGGGCTCTCAAAAGCCCACCCCGCCTGCCCGCAGGTCGGCGTCCCCGAGGGCTGCAGCCTGACTGCCACTTCTCCTGGCTGTGTGTCCTCCTGCTGGCCAGCCTGCTGCTGTTGCTGCTGGGGCTGCTGGTGGCCATCATCCTGGCCCGTAAGTTCCCAAGGCCTCCATGAGTCTCCCATGCCCTGCAAGAGATCCTGCACCTCTGAATCCCACTCCCCCGTCTTCCCGCCTCCAGAACTGCAGGCTACAGCCGCGTCCGGGGCCTCCCATCATCCACTGCCTTCCCAAGGCCTCACCACCATTGGCTCCACCCCCACTCCCATCCCCACCACCTCTCAGGCAACTGGGACCCCTAAAGGGCAACCGGAGGCAGGTGTGAGCCCCACACCCCAGTCGAGTGAGTACTACGGGGCAGATCTTCCCGGAGAAAGGCCCAAGACGGCAGGGGGGAAGGGAGGCCGGGAAGAGGCATCTTATAAAAACAAGTCTCTCTCCTTTTGACCTCTGAACTCTAACCTCCGTCCCTGCAGCCTGTGGGGGCCTCCTTCCTGGCCCAAGGGGCTTCTTCAGCAGCCCCGACTACCCAGACCCTTACCCACCCAACGCCCACTGCGTGTGGCATATCCAAGTGGCCACAGACCATGCAATACAGCTCAAGATCGAAGCTCTCAGCGTGGAGAGTGTGGCCTCCTGTCTTTTTGATCGCTTGGAAATCTCCCCAGAGCCTGAAGGCCCCCTCCTCAGGTGGGTCCCTCTGCCCCCAGGAGATCCCACCCCCCTCCTGAACCACTGTCTGGAGGGCAGAACCAGGGAACTGCAGTGGGAAATTCTTGACTGGGAGGAAACGGAAAGACTTGGCCTCTGGGCCCAGCTCTGCCACCATCTTGCTATATGACCTTGGGAAGGTCACTTCCCCTCTCTGACCTTGGTTTCCAAATCTGGAAAATGGAGCTCCCACATATCTTTCCCATGGATAAATGCCTCAAGGATGGATGTGCAGGAGCTAGGGAGGTCAGAGCTCTGCTGGAAATGAAAGGAACCTTTTGGACACATCGTCCCCAGGTCGGGGCTTGAGGGAAGAGGACCGCAGGGCCCAGGCAGGCTCCACTCTGGCTGGCCCTGAGCTCTGAGCCTCCGTCACCCCCAATCTGGCTTCTTGCAGAGTGTGTGGGAGGGTGCCTCCCCCTACACTCAACACCAATGCCAGCCACCTCCGCGTGGCCTTCGTCTCCGACAGCAGCGTGGAAGGATCTGGCTTCCATGCCTGGTACCAGGCCGTGGCCCCCGGTCATGGTGAGCGTTTTCCCACCGGTTCCCCAGCTACCTGTCAACTGTCCGCTTCCCCCCTCTCCAGCCACTCCCAGCCCTGCAAAAGGGGTAGAGATTCTAGGGGGTTCTGAATCTAGATGCCGCCCCCAGGGAGCTGTGCCCACGATGAGTTCCCCTGCGACCAGCTCGTCTGCCTGCTACCCGACTCGGTGTGCGACGGCTTTGCCAGTTGCGCTGATGGCAGTGACGAGGCCAACTGCAGCGCCAAGTTCTCGGGTATGGGCCCGGCCAGCCTCAGGGCGGGTAGTGTCCTCAGGCATCTGATCCAGGTTCGGGCTGGCCTCCCCAGGCCTGGCCCAGCTCCAAACCTGCCTGGTCATTCTTCTGGCCCAGAGCTTGTCTCCCCACGGGCACAGCCAAAACTCTTCTCTGCCATCCCTGCTGGCCCTACCGGGCGAAGGCAGAGACCCTGGCAAACTCATGAGCCCCTCCTCCTCTCTACAGGGTGTGGGGGGAACCTGACTGGGCCCCAGGGCACTTTCTCTGCTCCCAGCTACCTGCAGCAGTACCCTCACCAACAGGTAAGCCAGCGCTCCATGGGGGGGTGGTGCAGCCCACGTGGGCACACCTGAGCATCCGGGTTAGTGCGATTGAGAAGAGCATGGCAGATACTGCCTTGTACTTGGGAAGGTCAGAGATCAAGCAGGCAGGAAGGGAACAGTATTAAGTGCTTACTAGGTATCCATGTTCCCGTGCTGGGTAAGCTTATCTCTGAGACCAGATAAGTTAAAGGCCCTTCCGCCAGCACCGATGATGCGAGCAGTGTGGGCAGGGCCCACCCACTCCCTACCCCGCCTGCAGCAGGGGGAAGCCCATCTGGAGCTCAAGCCTGGAGGCCCCGATTGGGACAGAAGAAGGAACCCATAAATTACTCCACCTGTGCCCTCCCCCAGCTTTGCACCTGGCACATCTCGGTGCCCGCTGGACATGGCATCGAACTGCTGTTCCACAACTTCAGCCTGGAAGCTCAGGACGAGTGCAAGTCTGACTACGTGGAAGTGTATGAGACCCGCAACTCAGGGGCCCTCAGCCTCCTGGGCAGGTACTGGTGGAGCCAGCGGGGAGGAGCTGAGGATAAACCCCATCCTCCAGAGTCCGAGGTCAAGGCTTCCTACGAACCGGCCCAGGCACGCAGTAGCTTCATTCTCTTCTCCTGCGCCAAGCTGGAGCCCCCTCACTGTCACCCTGAAAACGGCTTGTCCTTCCTCACCTTCGTGCCTGTCCCCCTCACCTTTGCTCCTTACATCACCTCCTCCAGGAAGCTCTCCCCGTCCCAGCTCTCCCACCTGCCCTGTCTATCTATAGCTTCCCCCAGAACGCTCACTGATTTTCCCCAGGTCGAAGGGGCTCGAGTTCAAGCAGTTTGTTTCGTTTGTTTAGTACTTTGTCTCCTGAACATGTGTGTCTTCCTCACTAGTCCCATGAGTCAGTGACTATGCCTCCCATCCCCTCTGGCATCGCCCAGAGCACCCAGCTCCATGCCGCATCTGCGGGGGGGCCCCGTGCCAGGACTGCTGTCTGCTTTGGGCAGGTTCTGTGGAGCAGAGCCGCCCCCGCGCCTCATCTCCTCGCACCACCAGCTGGCTGTGCTCTTTAGGACAGACCATGGCATCGGCATCGGGGGCTTCTCGGCCACCTACCGGGCCCTCAATGCCACAGAGAGTAGGTGGCCCTGGGCGAGTGGGTGTGGGCAGTGGAGGCGCCTCCAGGAGAACAGGGAAGGGCTCTGGACCCTGGTCAGGGCACTGTGAAGGCAGTGGGGGTACAGGCATGTCCCAGGGCACTGCCATGCCCCCTGTGCCTGCAGACCCCTGTGGGCCCGGAGAGTTCTCCTGCCGGGATGGAGGGTGTAAGAGTCTGCAGTGGATGTGTGGCATGTGGAGAGACTGCACAGAGAGCAACGATGACAACTGCAGCATCCCCTTGCTCCCACCCCCAGGTGAGGAGCCTGCCCCAGGGCACCGCAAGAGGGGCTGGCAGGCCTGAGCGGGCTGGGTGCCCATCCCTAGAAACCCACTGGCACGTGTCATAACAGCCATCCCTATCTTCCCTGATGGGGTGGGGGGCCCACTAGCCTGACTCTGGACCACTCCACCAAATACTGGAGGGATTCTCCCCCAGGAGTGGCAAGGGTACTTAGTGTCACCCCCGAGGGAAATGGGAATCTGGGAGTTGATGGTTGAGGCTTCAAGAGCCCATCCAGCCTTGTCACACAGAGAGGCCCTCTCCAGGGCCCACCTCGGAGATGGGGGGAGAGCGGGGGAGCTCCTTCCAGATGCCCTGGTCCTGCCAATGTTGGTGCCCCTAGCTCCCTGAGATCATAGACGTGCCTGCATGATGCCCAGGGCTGGCGAATGATGCTTGGAGTAGGCTCTCAAGGAAAACAGGAATCCTCAACATGGATAAAGCATCTCTCTGTGTTATCTCCTTTGATTCTCCCCGTCTGACCCATAGGGAGCGCTTAGGTGACTTGTCCCAGCTCACACAGCCAGAGAGTATTCCCCAGAGTGACCCTCTCCTCCCACCCCTGCAGAGCTGGCCTGTGAACCTGTCCAGGTGGAGATGTGCATCGGTCTGAGCTACAACACCACGGCTTTCCCTAACATCTGGGTGGGCATGGCCACCCAGGAGGAGGTGGTGGAGGTCCTCAGAGGTTACAAGGTGCTCCAGGGAGAGATAAGGAGGAACCCCCAGGGAGGGGAGGGAACTGGGGGAGCAGGGTGCCTGAGGGCTGGTCTCCTCCTTCCACAGAGCCTGACAAGCCTGCCCTGCTACCAGAATTTCCGGAGGCTCCTTTGTGGGCTACTTGTGCCCCACTGCACCCCGCTAGGCAGTGTCCTTCCCCCTTGCCGCTCTGTCTGCCAGGAGGCAGAGCGCCAGTGCCAGTCTGGCCTGGCACTACTGGGCACCCCCTGGCCCTTTAACTGCAACAGGCTGCCTGAGGCAGCTGGCTTGGAGGCTTGTGCCCAGCCCTGACCCTGAGGCGGGCCCCTGCCCTCTGCTGCCCATCCTCCTTTGCCTATCAGGGTGGGCAGGCAGGGGAGCAAAGGAAGGGGACCAGCATGGGACTCTGCCCATCCCCTCTGGGTCCTCCCAGGGAGGGGAAGAGGAGTCCTCAGCGGGTCTAACAGGACCCTCCTACCCTGCCAGATCCTTCCCTATCCTTTTATTTGCCCCAGCTGCTGCAAACAGCTGGCCTGACTCCACACTGTACCAGTGATCATCTAGATTGCTTCCCACCCAGGCCTCTGACCCCAATTCCCCACCTTCTACCTTCCTCATCTCCATCTGCTTTTTCAGGCTCTCTACCACCCTCTTTCTGACTTTTTCATTTATTCCAAAAAAAAAATGTATCCAGTGCCTAGTCATGTGGCAGCCCCTATTCTGAGCCCTGGGGATCCAGTTGTCTACTGCTTCTAGAACCGTCCACCCTCGGTTCTCAGCTTCTATTTCTCCTGGACTAGAGTGTTGTCTTTGATCTCCGTCGTGGCACCATCTCTCCTTCCAGCTCGTTGGAGCTGTAGATGCCCTGAGCGTCTGTTTCTCATGGTTCTGCCTCTCTGCGCCCGCCTCAAATCTCTCCCTCCTTTCTCCACCAAACTTTGGCCAGCCGCCGGGCGACACCACGAGTTATTTCCCTGCTATTTCCCGGCCCGGGCTCTTGGCCCCCGAACAACTGGTTTCCTCTTGGAGTCTGGGAGGAGCAAAACAGAGCCGGCAAGGAACGAACCGGGACCAGGGGGACGCCTAGGGCAGGGGGCGCCTGGCTAGAGAGAAGCGCAGGGAAGGAAGGTAGCAAGCAGGGGTCAACTGGAGGGTCCGGAGTAGCGAGATCCCCGAAAGAGGCCACAGAGAGAGCGAGCAGCCTCGGGAGCCGGGAGGGGGGTGAGTCTGGTCGCGAAAGGGGGGGGCGGGGGCGGGGAAATGGAGATGGGGGAGGGGACTGTGGGAAAGACTGGGCGCCGGCCCGGGGTGGTGGTGGGGAGAGGGCCGGCCTCTCCTTCCCCCTGCGCGGTGCCCTCGGGGTTCTTGGGTCTAGGGGCGCCCCATTCTTCGTCCCCTCGAGGCCACTCAGCCTCACTCAGGGACATGGCAGTGGGGTGGGGACCGAGCCGGCTGCGCCGGGGCGGGGACCGAGGCAGGTCCCAGGATTCTGGGTCCCGACTCCTGTCCTGCCCAGCCCACAGACGACCAGAGGCCCGCGGCGTCCGTGCTCCGCGTGCCAGCGCCATGAGGCCGCTCCTCGCTCTGCTGCTCCTGGGCTTGGCGGCCGGCTCGCCCCCGCTGGACGACAACAAGATCCCCAGCCTGTGCCCGGGGCACCCCGGCCTCCCCGGCACGCCGGGCCACCATGGCAGCCAGGGTCTGCCCGGCCGCGACGGCCGCGACGGCCGCGACGGCGCGCCCGGCGCTCCGGGAGAGAAAGGCGAGGGCGGGAGGCCGGGTAAGAAGCGCCTCCGCTGGGAGGCTGGTAAGAGTGCGGCCCCGCTCCTGCTCCCGGGGGCCCGGGGCTCGGGGTTGCCGCTAGGGGGCGCCGCTCCCGTCCCCGTCCGACCCGGCCGGAGCCGGGAGAGAGGGACTCAGCTGAGGGAGCCAGAACCCCTGGGACCCTCAGATCTGCCCCAAGCCCTGCAGGAAGTGTGGAGGGGGTCCTGGGGCGCAGGGCGGCCCCGCCCGGGAAGGGGCAGCTGGGAGGCTGAGGGAGGATGCTGGAGGCCCACGGCGGGCGCGCCCTAACTGCTCCGCTTTCCCCCCACCCCCACCCCTGCAGGCCTCCCGGGGCCGCGTGGGGAGCCCGGGCCGCGAGGAGAAGCAGGCCCCGTGGGGGCGGCCGGGCCAGCAGGCGAGTGCTCGGTGCCTCCGCGCTCCGCCTTCAGTGCCAAGCGCTCAGAGAGCCGGGTGCCCCCGCCGTCGGACGCGCCCCTACCCTTCGACCGCGTGCTGGTGAATGAGCAGGGACATTACGACGCCGTCACCGGCAAGTTCACCTGCCACGTGCCCGGGGTCTACTACTTCGCCGTCCACGCCACCGTCTACCGGGCTAGCCTGCAGTTCGATCTGGTCAAGAATGGAGAGTCCATCGCCTCTTTCTTCCAGTTCTTCGGGGGGTGGCCCAAGCCAGCCTCGCTCTCCGGGGGCGCCATGGTGAGGCTGGAGCCCAAAGACCAGGTGTGGGTACAGGTGGGCGTGGGTGACTATATTGGCATCTACGCCAGCATCAAGACAGACAGCACCTTCTCTGGATTTCTAGTGTATTCTGACTGGCACAACTCCCCAGTCTTCGCTTGATGCCCACTGGAAAGTGAGCGCACGCTGTCTCACTCGAAGGGCAGGAGGGCATGACACTGACAGCCAAATCATCCAGGAGGGCTGGCCCCCCTGGAATGTTGTGAATGACCGCGGAGGTCGGGTGGGGGCCTCTCCGTTCTGCTGCAGGCAGGGGATGGGGACAGAGGCTGAGATCAGGGCTGGCAGCACGGGGCAGTGGCTGGACTTCTGCCCTAGACCAAAGGAGTGCTGGCAGGCAGCGTGCTGGTGGTGTGCTGGCAGGTGTGAGTCCCCGCAGTTGCTCTGGCCCAGGACCCCAAGGTGGGGTGCTCCCTTCCCAGTCCTCTGCTTCTCTGGGTCCTCCCTCATCCCTCCTGCTCCTGGGCCCTTTTCTCAGAGATCATTTAATAAATCTTAAAACAACAACAACAAAAACCCTCTTACTGGCTTCAGCCTTTCTTCTTTACTGGTGGGGATGCCCTGATTCTGAGAATGGGGAGAAGAGGGACAACGGTGGGTGGGGAGGGTGCTCAGGCAGAAGGGAGGGCTCTTGGGCTAGATGGAGCTATGCGCCAGGAGATACAGGAAGCAGGCCCAGGTGAAGGAGAGGCCGCTCCACAGACCTGCTGGGTAAGCAGTGGAGGTTGTGAACGGGAGCCCCTGCTGAGGAGGGTGTCCTGGTGTCAGACTTTGGCCACCCAGGAGGAGCCCTTTTTCTAACTCAGAGATGTCATATGAACTGGGTGGGACTTCAGCACACATCCCTGCCCTGACCAACAGAAAGGAAGCCAGGATTTGCATTCATGGCTGCTCTGGCTACTTGCCTGGTCCCTAGATGACTGGAAAGCTTCTCTGTCCCCCATGCCAGGGGAGTGGAGTGTCCCTGGGTGTCTTAGAGATGTCATCTTGGAGATGGCCACGAGGGGGCAGCCCAGCTCCAGGATGCAGCAATGACCCTAGGTAGCTGAGCTCCTGACTGCTAAGGTGGTTAGGGGGAGGAAGGGTATTGAGCTCCGCCAGTGGGATTCCAGATGGGGGTGGAGGAAAAGGGGGTCATTTGCTCCCAGCTCAGGAAGTTTATCTTCTCTCATAAAATGTTTATCCTCACATTAAACAGAGACTGGAAGGAACCAAGCCTCCCCTTGCTCAGCTCCCTCTCCAGGGTTGGGGGAAGGGGAAAAAAGAGCCCTTCCTCAGGCCTCCCAACTCCAAGGTGCGTGTGGGGAACAGTCACTCACTGAACCGGGCCACACCACTCAGTCCGAGGCTAGCCGCAAGGCCCCTCCGAGGCTCCTCTCCTTGCCCCACCCCCGACCCGATGACGAACAAACCCGGGCTGGCCCGCCCACATCAGCTCAGGCTCTCAACCCAAGAGAAAGTGGAGGGGCCTCTCCTCGGAGTTTCTTCCCATCTACCGCTTTCCCCTCCCCCACCACCTTCCAGAAGGCTGTCCCTGGCATCATGCTCCTAGATTTAACATACAATTATGGGGTAGTGTCCCCCCCTCTCTTGCAGGTCATGTGAGGATGGATACGACCAATGGCGACTGGACCCAGTGAGCTAGAGACAGGCCTCCCAGCTGTCCACCAGGAGGCCCCAAGGCCATACTCCAGCCCATCACAGCGCCACTCTATGCCAAGAGTCACAACGACAAGCACCAACTCCTCCAGGGATCTGAGGGTAGGTTGGACTCCAGGCAGTAGGAACCCCAAGTTCCCTCCTGGGAAGAGTGGCACCAGAGGAAAAGCTGGGAGGGCTGACCCAAAGGGTGGGCAAGTTCACACTCCTCTCTCCTAGGGCTAATTCTGGAAAGATAGAAAAGATAAGGAGAGCTTTCCAAAAGCTGTGCACGCGAGAGGGCACAAATCAGACAGGGTGAAAGCAAAGCTAGCCACACCTGGCAGGGGCTCTCCCCAAGGCACCCTATCTTATCTCTCTGCCAGGTCCCCCACCAACCACACTTGTGACTCCGGCAGGACCGAAGGACCCTGCTGCAGCAGCATCCATCACCCTAACCGACGGCTCGCCCTTGCAAGGATGCACACAGAGGCCGTCAGAGCTGTAACAGAACTTCATTCACTGGATCCTGGGCCAGACAGACACCTCACGGACCCGCATGCCTCTCGGCCCTGGCCCCTTCTGTATTTGGACCCTAGTGAAATGTGCACAGTCTGCCCTCCCCGATGCCAGGGAGAGACGAACAGAAGGGGAATGCCTTCTCACTCTGCGATGTGGGGAGTGAAAGGGATAGGAGTAGAAATCTGGCTATCCCCCCTGCGGTTCCCAGTGGTGCTGGGGTGTCAGAGGGCACATGGTCCCAAAGGCAGGTGCAAACACACACACACCTGGGGGTTAATTCTCATCCCAGCTGTTGGGTCAGGTCAGAAGGGAGCCTCATAAGATCATGACTGGTAGAAGGAGCTCTAAGGGCACCTGAGAGATACTACCCCCAAAGCCTGCCAGAGCACAGGGGCTCCAGCTGAAAGCAAATGTTCAAGATCATTCCAAGGCCCTTGAGTTGCCACAACACCCAAATGACACTGATGTGTGTGTCTGCAGAAGCGGGGGAGGAAGTGGGAAGGGAGCAGGGAGAGAACCTGCAAATCCCCAACAGAACAACCAGAAGCGGAGAGGGTGAGCCCCACACACGGGTATCTGGGTGGGCCCTGGCAAGCTGGAGGGGAGTCCACAGAGAACAGTCTCAGGGCCTCGCAGAGTGACACACTCACCACCCTCGGCATCACTGGGACCCACTGGGTAAGGATAAGTGTTACCCTGCCCCCAGCCAAGCCACAGTCTTCCAGAGTTTCCCATCTCCATGTCCTGGACGTATGGCTCCGAGGCTCGGCAGGACGGCCGTAGGGGCAGGAGGGGCTTCAGGCTGGGACCCAGAGATCAGGTGTGAATGCTGTCCTAGCGCAGGTGGCTGTGTGGAGCGTGGAGGGATGGGCAGGCGGGGAGGGAGTCTTCAGAGGTAGACGTTGAGGGTCTGCAGGATGCCCCGGCGGCACAGTGGGCAGTTGCGGTGGTAGACAGGGTGGCGCATCAGGATCTCAGTGCAGGCCTGGCAGAGGCACAGGTGCCGACAAGGCAGAAGCAGCACCGTCTTGCTCTGGTCCTGGCAGATGACGCACTTCTTCCGCTCCTCTTGCTCCTTCAGCAATTTCCATGGGTCTTGCCCAGCTACAGGCTCCTCCACATTGAGCCTCTCCCGGCCCCGGGCAGCTGTCACTCTGGCCATCCTGACCTCCTCTTCTTCTGCCTCTGATCTGGGCCCAGCTTCAGGAAGAGCGTCCTGTCGCCAGGTCCTGGCTGAGGGCACCCTCCTAGGGCCACCCTGGGGGGCCCCAGGGGCCCCTCCCCGGTTAGGCCAGCTCGCCAGCTGCAAGCTACGGCTCCAGACTCGGCGCCAGGTCTCCAAGCCCAGTGCTAGGCGAGAGAGCCGCACAACATCCTCTCTGAGCCGGTGGTAGGATGGCCGGGCATGGAGCTGACTGAGCGCCTGGGTGGCCAGCCTCAGGGTGAGGTCCGGGTGCAACAGAGTCACTGTCACTGCCAGCACGCAAGCCAGCAGCACCAGGCCAGTGACATTGACAAGCACAAAGCTGGCCAGGAGGCGGGCAGCGGAGGCCAAGAGCTCCAGTACCAGTTGGCAGGGGGTCCAGAGGAGGATGGACATGGCCACAGCACTGCTGGAAACGTGGGCTAGGAAAGCAGCCACTACATCCGTCATCCTCCACAGCGGTCCCATCACTGCATCCCACAGGGCCAGCACCAGGGAGAAGAGGTTCTGAGTGCCAATGAGGCAGATGTTGACCAGGCTATTAATCACATAGGCCACCAGGCTCATGGTGATGGCACAGATGTCACAGACCTGGCGCAGCAAAGCATGGCCATTGGAGACCATATTAAGGACACCCCGGTGCAGGATCTCCCGGCTCCTAAGCGCCCCGTGGGAGGCCAGGTGCCCCAGGAGCTTTAAGCTCTCCAGGCCAGAACAGCAGCTGTATAGTACGGTACATAAGGCCTGAAAGCCCCCAAAGGTGAAGGGAACCACGGCTTCGATGAAGGCCAGCAGTGACAGCAAGACTCCACGGCCCAAGTGCAGAAGACTAGTCAGTACCGTATGTGGCAGGTTGTAGATGAAGGCCAGGAGCCAGGCCAGGGAAGCCAGGAGGGAGGACACCAGCAGGAAGTTGAGGTCCAACACCAAGGTCAGCACATCCAGCAACAGGCCCACCCCATTCACTACCAGGTACACAGCCTCCATGATAGGGCTATGGGGGTTAGTCCAAAAGGAAGTCTGGCTCCCGGTTGAGGGGGGTGTCAGGGCTGTCAATATTTGGGGGAAGGAGGAGGTCGGGGATTAATTTGGAAGGGAAGTGAGCAGTCTCCAATACAGGGAGAATCTGAGGAAGAAGTGGGTTAGAAGGAAGTGGAGTCTCAACGGAGGGAAAGGGGGCCAGATGCCGGTCCAGGAGTCCCGGTTTTGAAGGCGGGCTCTTTGGGAGGAAATAGTCCAAACATCTCTAAAGTGGAGGTGATCCCGGGCTGGAGGAGAAACCTCAGCTTTGGAGGCCTGGTGGTGGCATACCACGGCCGGGCAATGGGTCAGACCGAGAGGAGACCGGGAACGGAAGGGATCGGGCCAGGCCGGGGCCGGGTGGGGGCGGCGCAGGCTGGGCGCGGGCTCGCGGTCCAGCTACGCAGGTGCCTCTGTCCCCGCCCGGCCCCCGTCCTCTGGGCTCGCGGCGCTTCGCGCCCAAGGGAGCAGCGGGGAAGGGAACGAGCCTCAGCAAACCCCAGGCGCGGCCTCTACTCCGCTGGGCGCCGCCATCTTGTGTGCTACCGGGTGGGGCAAAAGGCGTAACAAGGAGGGAGGGACGACGAACTCTGACCAATCGGTGAGGCCCAAGCGCAGGAAACATCGAGCACTCATTGGTCCATTTGAACGGCGCCCAAACATATTTAGTACTTTAAGGGATTGGGGGGGAACAGATTGAAATCCCCGCCCCCTTGAGGCGGGGATTGGTCAATTGAAGGGCAGAGGTGAACTTGCCCCCCCAGCCCCGCCCCCTAAAGGAGCAGGACTTTGGACTGGGATAGTGTGGGCGCTCTTCTTTTCACTTGGCCTCCATCCTTGATTATTTTAGGTGCGGGTTGGCGGTCACTGCCTCTGAGCTGGGCTCTAAGATTGCACCGCCTCCGCAGCCTCAGACTCAGTCGTTCGTCCTCCTCCATTCATCCATTTATTCTATCGTTTATTGAGCCTGCTACAAATGCAAATGAGGATTTGTATTTGTACGAATGAGGATACAAAAACTGTTTAAGACGTGCCTGCTCACAAGTAGTTCAAGGGGAAACAGATTGTGATAGGGGATTCCCAAGGTGCTATTTCCAAACTGTTTCCTCAAGCTCTATCACGTTTTCTCAGCATCCTCAGGAGATTACCTCATTGTCAGTGAGAAAAGGAGGTCACATGCCGGAAATAGCTCACCCTCCTAGCCCAGGCCCTATTAATTTGTTTACTTGAACGCTCTAGTTAGATATCTGCCTGGGCACCCTTAGTAGGCTCCTCAAAATTTTAGCCTCTTCTTTAATATTCAAATAATATTCAAAATATCTAAGATCCTATCCCAAGTATATTGGGAAGCCTGGTGTTCTCTACTAAGCCCAAGGATACTTGGAGGTCTTATCCTTCCCCTGGCCTCCATTGCTTTAATTTCCTGCTTGCATTTGTCGACTTAAAAAAAAAAAGCAAAACATGAGAGTCGTGAGTTAAGATTTATTTGGGGTGAAATGAGGACTATAGCCCAGGAGACAGCCTCTGAGATAGTTCTGAGGAACTACTCTGAAGAGGTAAGGGGAGAGGTGAATGTATGTGTAATTTTGGCAAGGGGGGCATACGTGCGATTCAGCACACATTTTGGCAGAAGGTTGCTGCTGGTCACAAGGAGCAGATGTCTCCGTTAATGATTTAAGTGCTTTTCTAGATGTGAGAAGATGCAAGAATTTGGGCTCGTAGAATCTTCTCCTGAAAATAACTATCTGAAGGCCTGTTTTGCCAGTTTTTCCCAGAGCACAGAGTGCCTCATTCCTGATCTCTGCCCTGAACTCCTTTCAGGGGATGTTGAAGGTCAGTGACTATGGTGGCTAGTGACAGTTTTTAGTTAGCACATTGAATTCTTCATCTCCACTCTGGCCTGGACTGCTGAAAGTGTCTGTCTCTGTCACCCCACCCTGAATACTGCCTGAATCCTTTCTTCCCCAAAGCACCACTGATGCATACGAAGGTGAGGGATGCAGCACACCTTTACTGAAACAAGGGGCTCCCAATAGGGGTTACACCATAGTGCAGGGCAAGGACTGCAACTTCTAAAAGTCCACTGGTTTTTCCCCAGCCTCTCTCTCACATCTGTCAGGCCCCAACTTAATGTTTTCTCTGAGACATGTTTTCCCTTTGTCTTCCTCTTCCTTTTGAGATTTCCCCTCCTTTTCTCTAGCCATCAGACTCCAACTTCCCATTGTTATTTTATATTACAGAACAGTCTATTTCTACCCCCAACCCCACCTATGCTTTAGCCACAAAATGCTAATTTCTCTAAACAAAGGAGAATAATATAAAGATTTATTTAACCTCCTGCCCAGATCACAGTCTGTTGTGGTTATTGTTGCTGGAGTTTTTATTTTGCATTTTTCCCCTAATTTCAAATCTTGGAGAAATGCCCACCTCCTCTTCAAGATACCTGAACCCACCACGCATAACTTGTCCTCTTCAGAAATTTTACCTGTCCAGTGAATAGTATTATGTTCTTAATTTATCTTCCTGCAGCACTTGACATCAATGACCACCTCCTCCACCCTTGGCCTCTGGACCTTACCCTCCCCTGTATTCTTTCTGTCTCCATCATGGCCCCCTCTCCTCTCTACACGATGATTCCCAAATCTGTGTCTTCAGCCTGAACCTCTCTTGTAAAGTTCAGGTTCCACATGCTTCCTGGACAGCTGCTGGATATCCCACTGGTGCTTCAAACTCAATGTGTCCAAAGTCAAACTCAGCAAATTTGCCGTGCCTGCGCTGTGTGTAATTAACCAGCCAGCTTTCCAGGCCGAGAAAGACCTTGAAGTTGGCAGGATCCTCTAAGACAATATTTCCATTAGTCTGGGACTAATTAGCCTCCCCTTTGAGTGATCTGAGACACACTAAGCCAAAACCAGCTTAGTTTAGCTTAAACAAGCCACAACCTTTGACTCTGCGGGCGTTCTAGTTGTGGGCAGGCAGAGGTGACCTGTGGCCAAAATTCTTGTGACAAATGAATTCCTGCAAAATGCTATCCATTCTTAAGCTAGAAATATAAGAAAGTACCATGCTACCACAAGGCAAAAGAAGTGCTCGGATGACCCCCGCCTTAGAGAAGCCAAGGCGCTTCCCAGCGCTGAGAGGTTGTTAACACTCCCCTTGAGGTGATCATTGTGGTTGGGTTGGGTCTGGACTCAAGCAGTATCTCTACTGACTCGATAATGTTTCTTTCTAGGACTGTGTTTCAGATAACAGCTGGTTCAAACTGACTGTTGCCAAAGCAGGGGTCATCCTCTATTTGGAGGCTGGAAGACTGGAGAGTGTTGGTCGAAAGAACTAACAGCACCTGACTTTAGGGAGGAAGTTCAAATTGCTCACTAGTGTGAGTTGCAGTGGTTGAGAAGAAAATAAGCCAGATCTGGAGAAAACTTAATGCCTGGAGGCGCTAACCCTGCAGAATTGTGTCATGGAAGATAATAGTGGTATGACCTAAAACTCTCAGACATCTGGCCCAGGGGCCTCCCGGAAAAACAGCTGGTTTCTGCTGTTGCGCTAAGTGCAGGGCTTTTGTGTTGCTAGGTGAGAGATGCTAGCTGGGACAACAGAAGGGGTTTTTAGAGGTTGTTCAGCCTTGAGGATTAAGAGATGGGATAAAACCAGAAAGAATGTCTAATTCAGGAGTTTTGTTTTGTGGTATTGTGTGTACTATAACCCTCCCCTTAATCTCCCCATCAAGCATTCAGTAAAATCCATATTACTGCCATGGTCTTAGAGTTGGATTTTTTTCCTTTTTGATTTAATTTGGCTTTTTAATCAGGCAAATCATTTACAGGGTCCCCAAATCAACACCATATAAAAAGGTACATTCCTAAAAGGTTTGCTTTTGGGCTTCCCTGGTGGCGCAGTGGTTAAGAATCCGCCTGCCAATGCAGGGAACACGGGCTCGAGCCCTGGTCCAGGAAGATCCCACATGATGCGGAGCAACTAAGCCTGTGCGCTACAACTACGGAGCCTGAGCTCTGGAGCCTGCGAGCCACAACTACTGAAGCCCGCGCACCTAGAGCCCGTGCTCCGCAACAAGAGAAGCCACCACAGTGAGAAGCCCGCGCACCGCAATGAAGAGTAGCCGCCCCCAACCCCCAACCCCGGCTCTCCGCAACTAGAGAAAGCCCGCGCGCAGCAACGAAGACGCAACTCAGCCAAAAACAAAAAGCAAAAAACGGAAAGGTTTGCTTTTATCCTGCCCCCTCCACCCTGTTCCCTCCCAGTACCCCACTAGCCTCACAAATCACAAACATACCAAAAAATATTTTCCTCTTTCAATCAGGATCCGAGGCTTGGCACCGGTACAGGAGAACCCATAACCCTAAACATCAGCTCTGGTAATAACGCTGTTCAGGTCCAGAGAATCACTTCACGTCTCATAATCTGTGTCCTGGAAACATGAGGTGACTGTCCAAAATGCCACCAAGACCTGTGGTTTGTACCAGGGAGGATTTGAGCCATTGAAACACTTAGGGAAGAAAAGAAATACATTAATTAACTAGTCAAATCCTCTTTCTTTTCTTCCTGTTCCAGTTTGTGGTTCCAGAAATACTCAGAAATTAATGCGGTATTTGCCATAGTGGCTGAGGAACATTTGTAATATTAATTCATATTTTTAAAAATTTGTCTATATGTGAGTCTGGATGAAACACGTGTCCGTATTTAATTGGTTTTAGCCCTGTTCTGACTTAAGGGAAGGACTGGAAAAAAGCAACTTACAATTTTAGGCATTGATTTAAAAGGATGTTGAGAGCAAGTTCATGATAATGGGACTGACATGGTTTAGTAAAAATAAAGGTGAACAAGGTCATTTTTTTAACGAAAAATCCAGAAGCGTTTTTTGCACCATATACCCCGTATGGCACATAGTTGAACTTGTTACTGGACCTTACCTTGACTGTGATCATGATGGCTTTCTTTGGAATGTTAAAAAGATTATATACAATATTTTCTGGACCTACCCAAAGTTGAAACATCTTAGGAAGACACATATCACATCTGACCTTCCAACCGTTCTTGGAAGCATGACAAGCATTCTGGTTACAGGCTGTTAAAACAAGTAGATATAATTAACACATGATGCTAAAAGAACTTGAAGAATTAAGCAAAACAACAGAAGATTCTCAAATAAAGAGTAAATCATGGTCACAAGCAGAAAATGAAATTATTCTTGCTACCCACAGATATTTGAGATGGACTGTTGCTTACTATTAATAATATTGGCAAAAGTTTAACAAATCTAAATCTAAGCTTGACTATTTTAGTTTCTTTGGTTTTTTTACAATTGATGAGCCAATATTGATACATTATTATTACTAACTAAAGTCCATAGTTTACATTAGGGTGCACTTTTGGTGTTGTACATCCTATGGGTTTTTTTTTTTTTTTTTTTTTTATCCTATGGGTTTTGACAGATGTGTAATGCTGTGTATCTACCATTACAATATCGTACAGAATATTTTCATTGCCCTAAAAATCCCCTGTGCTCCACCTATTCATCCCTTTTCTCCTTCACCCCCAGCCCCAACTCCTGACCATCACTGATCTTTTTACTGTCTCCATCAGTTTGCCTTTTCCAGAATGTCATATCATTGGAGTCATGCAGTACATAGCCTTTTCAAATTAGCTTCTTTCACTTAGCAATATGTATTTAGGGTTCCTCCATGTCTTTTTGTGACTTGATAGCTCACTTTTTTTTTTTGCATATGCTCTTTTTTTTTCCTATTTAACATCTTTATTGGAGTATAATTGCTTTACAATGGTGTGTTAGTTTCTGCTATATAACAAAGTGAATCAGTTATAAATATACATATATCCCCATATCTCCTCCCTCTTGCGTCTCCCTCCCTCCCACCTCCCCCATCCCACCCCTCTAGGTGTCACAAAGCACCCAGCTGATCTCCCGGTGCTATGCGGCTGCTTCCCACTAGCTATCTATTTTACATTTGGTAGTGTATATATGTATGTCCATGCCACTCTCTCACTTTGTACCAGCTTACCCTTCTGCCTCCCCATATCCTCAAGTCCATTCTCTAGTAGGTCTGCGTCTTTATTCCCATCTTGCCCCTAGGTTCTTCATGACCATTTTTTTTTTCTTAGGTTCCAATATATGTGTTAGCATACGGTATTTGTTTTTCTCTTTCTGGCTTACTTCACTCTGTATGACAGACTCTAGGTCCATCCACCTCACTACAAATAACTCAATTTCATTTCTTTTTATGGCTAGATAGCTCACTTTTTTCTAATTCCTGAATAATATTCCATTATATGGATTACCTTCCAGTTGTCCATTCCCCTATTAAAGGACGTGACGCAGTTGCCTCCAAGTTTTGACAATTATGAATATATCTGCTATAAACATCTGTGTGCAGGTTTTTATGTAGACCTAAGTTTTCAACTCATTTGGGTAAATACCAAGGAGTATGATTACTGGATCGTATGATAGGGGTATGTTTCACTTTATAAGAAATTTCCAAACTATTTTCCAAAGTGGCTGTACCATTTTGCATTCCCACTAGTAACGAATGAGAGTTCCTGTTGCTCCACATCCTCTCTAGCACTTAGTGTTGTCAGTGTTTTTGGACTTTAGCTATTCTAATAGGTGTGCCATAGCATCTCCTTGTTGTTGTTGGGTTTTTTTTTTAATTAATTTATTTATTTGGTTGTGCCAGATCTTAGTTGTAGCAGGCAGGCTCCTTACTTGTGGTAGGCGTGCTCCTTAGTTGCAGCTTGCAGGCTCCTTAGTTGCGGCATGCAAACTCTTAGTTGTGGCATGCAAACTATTAGTTGCGGCATGCATGTGGGATCTAGTTCCCTGACTTGGGATCAAACCCAGGGCCTCTGCACTCGGAGCCCAGAGTCTTAATCACTGTGCCACCAGGGAAATCCCTCTCCTTGTTTTAATTTGCAATTCCCCAATGACAAACGACGCTGACATCTTTGGATATTTGCCATCTCTACATCTTCTTTGGTGAGGTGTCTGTTGAGGTCTTTAGCCCTTTTTTTTTCTTTCTTTTTTCGGTACGCGGGCCTCTCACTGTTGTGGCCTCTCCCGTTGCGGAGCACAGGCTCCAGACGCGCAGGCTCAGCAGCCATGGCTCACGGGCCCAGCCGCTCCACGGCATGTGGGATCTTCCCGGACCGGGGCACAAACCCGTGTCCCCTGCATCAGCAGGCGGACTCTCAACCACTGCGCCACCAGGGAAGCCCCTAGCCCATTTTTTAAATTGGGTTTTTTGTTTTCTTATTGTTGAGTTTTAAAAGCTCTTTATAAATATATTTGGGGATTACCAGTTATTTATCAGATACGTGTTTTGCAAATATTTTCTCTGAGTTTGTGGCTTGTCTTTTCAGTCTCAACGTCTTTCACAGAACTTAAGTTTTAATGAAGCCCAATTTAACAATTTTTTTCTTTCACAGAGTATGCCAAAAATTCACCGCCAAACCCAAGATCACTTAGATTTTCTCCTGTTATCTAGAAATTTTAGAGTCTTGCATTGAACATTTAGGTCTATGAGACTGTTAATTTTTGTGAAACATGTAAGATCCGTGACTTTTGCATGTCCAGTAGTTGTTTTATTTTCAAAAGGATGAAATACTTTCTTCTAAATTTCAAAATACTACCTAAAGCTAAAGAGGCTGCATTCTAATAAACTATAAGGAAATGAAGCTTGACAGTACACTCTGTTGGCAAGGCACTGGAGAAACAGGCACTCTCATACATTGCTGGTAGGAAAGTAAAATGTTACCACGCCAGTGGAGAGGAGTTTGGCAATATCTACACAAACATTATTACAGACCTGCCGTAATCAATACAGTGTGGTACTGGCATAAAGACAGACATTCATAGACTTCCCTGGTCGTCCAGTGGTTAAGACTCCATGCTTCCACTGCAGGGGGCGCGGGTTCAATCCCTGGCCCCGGAACTAAGATCCTGCAGGCCTTGTGGCACAAGAACAAACAACAAAAAAAAACAGACATTCATATAGACCAATGAATGGAATAGAGAGCCAGAAATAAACTCTCACATATATAGTCAAATGATCTTCAACAAAGGTGCCAAGACCACTCAATGGGGAAAGGACAGTCTCTTCAACAAACGGTGTTGGGATAGCTACATGCAAAAACATGAATTTAGACACTTAGCTTACACTATATAAACGAGGGACCCCTACTCAATACTCTGTAATGGCCTATATGGAAAAGAACCTAAAAAGAGTGGATACATCTATATGTACAACTGATTCAATTTGCTGTACCCCTGAAACTAACACAACGTTGTAAATCAACTATACTCCAATAAACATTTTTTTAAAATGGAACAAAGACCTAAACATAAGACCCCCAAACTTTAAAATTCCCAGAAGAAAACATAGAGGGAAAGCTTCATGACATTGGACTTGGCAATGATTTCTTGGATATTACATGGAAACGATAAGCACCAAAAGAAAAAATAGACAAATGGGACTACACCAAACTCGGAGGCTTTTGTGCATCAAGGAACACAATCAACAGAGGGAGGACAACCTACAGAGCTGGGGAAAGTATTTGCAGATCGTGTATCTAATGAAGGTTTGTGTCTGGAATGTGGAAAGAGCTCCTACCACTCTACAACAGGAAATCAAATAGCTTGATTGGGGATGGGCGGAAGATCTGAAAGGACATTTCTTTAAGGACGATGTGCATTTGGCCAGCAGGCATATGAGGGGATGCTGGGCACTTCTGGTTCTGACAGAGGTGCTGGTAAAGGATGCCACCTTGTGCCCAATGGGATGGCTGCTATCAAGGAAACAGAAAATAGCAGGTGTCCTCAAGGACATAGAGAGGATAAGCCCTTGTGCACTGTTGGTGGGATTGTGGAGTGGGACAGCTGCTATATAAAACAGTATGGAGGGTCCTCAGAAAACTAAAAATAGAACTACCATATGAGTTAGCAATCCCACTTCTGGGTATATATCCAAGAGAATTGAAAGCGGGGTCTTAAAGAGACCACTGCAAAGAGAAGTCCGCGCACTGCAACAAAGAGTAGCCCCTGTTCGCCACAACTAGAGAAAGCCCTCGCACAGCAACAAAGACCCAGCGCAGCCAAAAATAAATAAATAAAATAAATAAATTTATAACAACAACAAAAAAACTGTAAACTGGAAATTACCCTATATTAAATAGTTCTTCCTTATTCCTTTTTTTTCTAACAGCTGCATTGTACTCCACTGGATTTACCTACCAGAGTTTTGTCAACCAATCTCCTGTTCAGACTTTTAGATAATTTTCAATATTTTGCAATTATAAATAATGTTACAATAAATTTTCATCTTGTTGAAAGTGTCTTAACAGTAAATTCCTAGAAGTGGATATCTGGGTCAAAAGGTAAATGCATATGTAGGTTTTTTGGTTTTGTTAATTGTGGTAAAAAAAGCATAAAGTAAAATTTAACTTTTCCACCCTTTTTAAGCAAACAGTGCAGTAGTGGTAAGTATATTCACATTATCGTGAAACAGATGTCCAGAACATTTTTGCCTCGCAAAACTGAAGCTCTATATCCATTAAATAAAAACTCCTCTTTTCCCCTTCCCACCGACCCCCAGAAACCACCGTTCTACTTTCTGTTTCTATGAATCTGACTACTTTAGATACCTCATATAAGTGGAATTGTATAGTATTCATCTTTTTGTGACTGGCTTTTCTCACTTAGCATGATGTTTTCATGTTTCATCCACGTTGTGGCATGTGTCGGAATTTCAACCACTTTTACGGGTGAATGATATTCCATTGTATGAATAGACCACATTTTGTTTATTCATTTATCTGTCAGTGGACACTTGGCTTGCTTCTACCTCTTGGCTATTGTGAATAGTGCTGCTATGAACATGGGTGTGGACCCTGCGCCACCAGGGAAGCCCCAGTTTACACTTTCAAGTGAAAGAAAGCAAAGTGCAAAATATTATATATCGTATGGTACCTTCTGTGTAAGAGAGACGGGGAAATAAGAAAACATAGGCGGTTCCCTGGTGCTCAGTGGTTAAGAATCCGCCTGCCAATGGAGGGGACAAGGGTTCGAGCCCTAGGTCCGGGAAGATCCCACATGCCGCGGAGCAACTAAGCCCATGCACCACAACTACTGAGCTTGCACTCTAGAGCCCGCGAGCCACAACTACTGAAGCCCGTGCGCCTAGAGCCCGTGCTCCGCAACAAGAGAAGCCACCGCAATGAGAAGCCCGCGCACCGCAACGAAGAGTAGCTTCCGCTCGCCGCAACTAGAGAAAGCCCACACACAGCAACGAAGACCCAACGCAGCCAAAAATAAAAATAAAATTTAAATTAAAATTTCAAAATAAAATAAAATAAAACCATCATAGTAAAAACTGGTTCAGGCCAGAACCATTAAGGGATGCTAACGTATATATTACTTATGTAGTATTCCAGCCTGGGGTGCATAACCCTAATTTAAGCACAAGATTACACCAGACAAATCCAAATTGACAAATATGAAGCAAAGTCTGAGGAACTGTTGCAGATTAAAGAAGAGTAATGAGACCTGAGGACTAAAGGCAATAGAGAATTCTGTACCAGAGGGGAAAGACAAATGCCACAGTGGACGTCATTGGGACTCTTGTCAAACTGGAATATGGATTATAGACTAGAAACGTTTTGTATCAGTTTAAATCTTCTAAATTTGGTAACTGTTTCGTGGTTGTATGGGACAATATCCTTCTTCTCAGGAAATACTGAAGTATTAAGGGACCTAGGAGCATGATGTACGCAACCTACTTTCATGATTCATAAACTCAAATTATACATAAGGGCACACATATCAAATAAAAATTTTTAGTTAAAATTTTATTAAAAATTATAATTTAGAGAGGATAAAAAAGCAAAATCTGGGGAATTCCCTGGCGGCCCAGTGGCTAGGACTCCTCGCTTCCACTGCCAAGGACGCAGGTTCAATCCCTGGTCGGGGAACTAAGATCCCACAAGCTGCAGGGCACAGCCAAAAAAAAGCAAAATCTGTGGCAAAATGTTAATCACCTTTGACACTAGGCAAAGGGTATATACAAAGACTCTATACTATGTTTGCAACTTTTCTGAGTGTTTGAAATTATTTCAAAATAGAGTTAAATACATATACACAGAAACTAAAACAAGGAAATAAAAATGTTTGCATGGGCCTAAAGGAAAGGAATCACGTGCAAGTAATCCCCAGACTAATTTCTAGAGAGACTAACTTCTGGTCAAGTTCAAATTACAGTTTCAATTGCAGAGAGATTTGAAGAAATGTAGCAAAATACTACTCTTTGGGTTTTTTCTTTAAATAATAGGTTAGCACTGAATAATTTGAAAAAAGTAAAACTTAAACAGCAAATGGAGCTAGATATTGGTTTAAAATATGTTGAAAATTATAATGCTTTATAAGATGAAAAAATATTTTAATATTTTTATTATTAAAATTTATTATTAAATTTTAATAATATAATAAATATTATATTTATTATAATAAATAAAGTATAAATAGATACTAAATATAAATAAATATTTAAATTTATTATTAAAATATTAATATTTATAATCTGTGACTCCTTTATAATATTTGAATATGACATATAACATTTATGATTCAATTCTGATCTAAGTATTGCTTTAAAAATATTAGTAATAATTTCAGCTTGGAGCCAAGTTTCTCTTTATTGAAATTAATTTTGTAAACATCTAAGGACAACAACTCAAGAAAAGTAAGTTAATTTGGCATTACTGGCAACAGAACATGCATTTGGGATTTTGGCAAAATGAAGGCAAGAAGAATTTATTTAATGGAGTATTATATAATAACTATGAGTTGCATATGACTTTATTATCCATCCAAGCATTGCTGGGCCAACGTGAGAACACCCAGGCACGTGCAATGATAATTTAATTAAATTATCTTGGATATTTTGCTGACTTTGTCCTACAAAAACTACAGCTTCACATATTTTTTAATTTTGTCATTAGAAAGGCTATTTGTCAAGGTAAGAGGACAGAGCATATTTAACAGAGTTGGTTAGCCTTCAAATAATTCAAATATTTCAACCTTCATTTGTATCTGACCTGGCCATACAAATATTGGTGGTTTTGGTCCTTTCATTGTTTCTATTTGAAAGTATAAATATAGATGTAGATCATATAAAATATTCTTACACAAAAGGTAGCATTCCACATGTAGCATCCTATATCAAGCTTTTTAATTTAAAACTATAGTCTTCATCAACTATACCTCAATAAAAAGTGTCAATGACCCCCAAATAAATAAATAAATAAAATTACATTCTAGTGATCACTCCATATCAGCGTATAGGGAGTGTCCTAATCCTTTTAACAGCTGCATATACTCCACTGAGTGGAGTTTATTCAAAGATTGTTTGTAGGGGACTCAAAAGTGTTGTGTCCCACCTCAAGTTGGATATGGTAAGGAGAAAAGGCTACCGAGAGGCTCTCAGTCATGGTGGGTGACATAAGGGACAAGGTCCCTCCCATGCTTATCTTTCATTCTAGTGTGGAGCTGTTATGATCAGAGGGATAGATTGGCTTGTTGAAATAAGGCCATAACCCAGGTGTAGCAGCAGCCTCCCCAGAAGCTCAGTCACCCAAGGGAGAGGATGAAGCTGGGAGGGGAAATGGGACCTTAGAAAGTGGGACCTTTTGTTCTGTCCCTCTGGGGCTGAACTCAGATGGATCTAAACTGATTGGCAGGTGTTCCCCTACTCAAAACCATTTATACACACCCTGCTGTGCTAGATCATTTACCAGGGTTTACAAATCCTCTGTAATCTGGCCTCATCCCTCCCTAAACTCATTCCTCCCTTGCAGGATAGTAACCAACCGCTAGTCGTCTCCTGCACAGAGCATGCTGTCACACTCCATTTATCCAGGTACCTACCATTATCCCTTAATTTGAAGCTAGGTGTCAACTCTTCCAGGAAGCCTTCCCTGGTCACCTCAAGCTGAGTTAAGTAACTGTTTCATGTGCATCTTTGCACCCTAGTACTTGGCACGTTGTATTCTAATTGTTTACTTGTCTGTCCCCCTCACTAGAGTACAGAACTCTCAAGCACATGGACCTCGTCTTAGTTATCATCCCATCCCCCGCCCCCAACTTAGTACCCTAAACACGATATCCTAGTTCAGTTACAAGACAGAGAAGGGAGCCACCACAATGCCCTTTTCCTTCAAAGCAAACCCTATCTGTCCACATGTCACCTCTATTTGTACTGCAGTGCTGTCATCGCTCAGGACGAATTGAAATGAGGCCGAAGAGTTTGGTTTCTGCAACTCATCAGTCCAGCTTTTCAGTACCCCCATCCTCCCACCTACTCCGTAAGATGAGAGAACAATTGAAACTAGGGGCGCCAGGGGGCGCTCTCAGGCAGAGAAGAAATAAAGAAACCATTATAAATCTAAATTTCAATTTCATCACATCATTTTGCCATTGCTCAAGAACCTGCGGTGGCTCCCCATTGCCTACTCTATCTCAATGACCCCCAAATAAATAACTTCCCCATGACCTAACTTCCCCATGACCTAACTTCACTTCCCCATGACCTAACTTCACCTCATCTGCCCAAGCGCTCACAGAGATGCACACTCTACCCTGTTGAATTTCTATTTAGCCATGTAACAGTTTATTTAGTACCAGCTGTTTGCATAAGGGTGGTACCAACAGGTGGTAGCAGTGGCTGAAGCTCTCCTTAAGACACTCCAAGTAAACATATAATAAAAGTGAAAGCAGTGGGCTTGCTATGCAAATGGCAAGCCAGGTCTCCCAGCCTCCCCCATCAGCCTGATCTTCTAGCCAGTTGCCCGTGCTGAAGCTCTTCTTATACAGAAGAAGCAGTTTTCACTGTGCATGCCCCTTTCTCTCTTCCCCACCCCCTCTCATTGCTTGTGCCACTTGCCCTGCCTGGAATGATCTATCCTCACTCCTCCTCTATCTAAACTTGACTTTTCACTGAAGCCGCCACACTTCCAGAAAGCCTTTCCTGGCAAGTGCAGGCAGAGTCCACGTGGGTGCCCCCTCTTCTGAACCCCTGTTGCATTTCCTGTTTATACCACAGAATTCGGTGATATTCCAATCCGCTGCTTTCATTTCCATGATATGCTTACTAAATTTGGCTGTAAATCATGACAGGTATGGGGCCCGGGTTTTGGAGTTACATCAACCTTGGTTCAAATTTTAGCTCCTTGGAGTGATCACAAAGTTCTGGGACTAGACAGTGGTGATGGTTGCATAACACTCTGAGTGTACTTAACGCCGCTGAATTGTACACTTAAAATGGTTAAAAGGGTAAGTTTTATGTTATGTGTATTTTACCACAGTGAAGAAAATGTAGCTCCATGGCTCACAGGCTGCCTGACTTTATGTCATGTAACTCTTTTCACTTCAGTTTCGTCATTTTTTGTTGCAAAGATCAAGATAAACATTAGTGATGAAAATGACCCTTAAGTGACGGGCTGAGTTATAAAGCACTGTGAAAATATTAGCTATGAGCGGCTTCTTCTCTCATTCCGAGCACTGCCATGTCCCCTCTGAACAGTCACTGGTTTGGCCACTTGCCCAAGATTAGCTAATTAAATGGCAGTGTTGTCTCAAAGCCACCAATTCCTTCATGGAGTTTACAGCCGGCTGTTGGAGACCAAAGTTGAACCAGCACTTTCCAGTGTGATTGGGACACAAAGGGAAGGTGCCAGGGAGAGCACAGCCCCTGGGGCTTTTCTCTGACTCTGAATCCTTCCACTTTTCAAGTCCCCTTGAAGCCCTGGGCCCTGGGGTATGGGTCAGGGAGGCAGGGTTCAGGTCATCGACTTGCCACCCCTCTTTCCTCCCATCTCTCTCCCCACCTCCAAGATCAGCTGTGGCAACTACAGAGGGCATCGCAGGCCCCTGCAGGGGTGCAGTGGAACAAGGCTCCCCTCCTCCAGGGCTCCTCCTGGGTTGTTCAAAGCTCTGTGTGGAAGGGAAAACGCAATGCAGAAGTGGCCTTCAGGGAGGAGACACAGCAGAACCTGGGATCCCTAGGCTTCCTGTAGGCTCCTCTCTGGTAGACTACCTAGGCTTTCCTCAGGGACAACTCAAAGTCAAATTTAAACAGCTCTCTGGGGACATTGCTCCTCCTGGGTGGTGGTATTTTGGGGAGCGGATGTGAACTTCCCTGAGGGGGAGAGGTGTAAGCTCCCAGCATCCTGCCCTGTGCCCTCCCCCTGCCCCCAACTTGCTCCGTTCTCCAAATTTAGGATGGCAGGAGGAAGTGGGAAGATGTTTAGGTCCTCCGAGGCCAGAGAGCAGAGACCCAGCACTGGGAGCGAGAGGCTCCATTCTTACAGCTGACAGGAGTGGATCCAGCGGGGCTAGAGGGCGACCCAGAAGCCCGCACCCCTGCTCTGATGCCGAAATCCTGGCTGCGCAGTCCTACTCTCTCCTCGATCAGAGGTCACTGCACCCCCGGGAGGCCGTCCGCAGGGACTCCCCACGCAGCCTGGCTCTCTCCCCAACACCCCAGCCCACCCCTACTCGCAACTCTGCCCCTGCCCCCCTCACTTCCCAAAGCGGAGGCTGAATCACCACTACCAGCGCTCGCTGAGAAAGGCCTGGAGACCGGATTCGAGGCTTCCGGAGAGCCCCAGGGTCCCCAGCCCGAGCCCCTCCCCGGCCCGCCACGGCCTGAGCATTTATGGTAATGTTTGTATTGGTGCGAGAGCGGCCGGATGCCCCGCCTCCCCGCGGCCTCCGCCGGTCAAGACCTGGGGAGCAGGGGCTCCTGGGATCCCCTGGGCTGAGGCCCTGGGTGCTGGAGGGCTGCCCACGTGGAGAGGCCCCTGGGGTCTGAGAGGACTAGAGGGACAATCTCGGTCTGAAGGATGGCTCAACAGGGCGTGGGCTAGGGTGGGAAGGATGTGATCCCCCTCAGTATACCCCACCCACTGCTATCCTCTCTCTGGTTTAATGGGTCCCTAGTCCCCAGGAAGAGTCCCCATGCACCCACATCCTCTTTCTCTTTCTCTCCCGCACTCCCTGGCAGAGAAGGGCCTGAGAGGGGAGGCCAGCAGCTCCCAGGGGAGTCGCTGGAATGCTGGGAGCCTGGGAACAGACCCCGCAGTCAGTCCCTGGGAAAGCCAGGCTGTGGGAATCCCACCCGCAGACCCCTCCCCAAGAGGCGACACCGGATGCCAGAGACAGACCCCACCTCCTCAAGAGGGGGGCTTTGTGAGAGTGGGAAAACCCCTGTCCAAGCCCCAGCCTGGCTCGACCCCAGAGTTCAGTAGGCCAGCTGTGACGGAGACGCCCCTCCCCCGCCCTCCTCTCCCCGGCCTGCTCCAGCATAATCCCGGCCATTGTGCCACCACCTCCCTTCCCCCTCCCCTTCTCTGCACCCCTGTACAATGGGTCCTTTGCCTCCTCCAGCACTCAGGGTGGAGATGAACGCACTCACGGTTTTTCCAAGTTTAAAAATAGCCCCTCCCACCCCACCCCCCAAGCCCCCCTCCTCCTCTTCCATGGTGTTTCTGGGGCACACCTCAATCCAGGCCGCACCTCCTTCTTCCTGCCCCCGGGTCAGGTGCGAAGGACATGGGTGAGACTGCGTCCGGCCAGGATAGGGGCTGCTTCCCCCCATTCAACCTCTTCCCCAGCATCTCCCACCCAGCCCCGCAGTATCCGGTTTCCTGGCCCGCTGATGTCCTCAGCAGCAGCTGCCCCCCAACCCTCCTCCTACCCAGTTTTTCACTCCCTCAGCACAGTCTTCTCCCAGCTCAGATCCCGACTCTGGAAAAATTCTCCTTCCTCCCCTCCAAAGACTCAGACCGAACCCTGCTTTGCAGCCAGGCCGGGGAGGACGCCCAGCCTTGGTCATGGCCGACATTGCTGACCCGCCCCTCCACCCGCAGCTCCTTCTCACTGCAGCTGTAAGCTTGCCTTTCTAAGCTTCCTTCCTCCGCCCAACCCGCCCTCCTCATATCCTCCCGGTTAAGGCCCCTCCACCAGAGGGGTGAGTGGGAGACCACTGTACCCACTATGAGAGAGAGAGAGAGAGGGCTCCTGGGTTTAATCTCACCCCAGCGAGCCCCCAGGGGCAGGCCCAGCCTTGTCTTTTGACCTCCAACTCCACCGGGGTGGGGAGGCACAATGAAATGAAAGCCCCCGCTCACCCTGGAGACGGGAGCTGAGGGACCCAGACCGCGGCCACCACCCCACCCAGCCTCAGTTTCTCTACCTGTGGTCAGACCTATGCCCATGAGACACACCGAGGGCATTCTGCACCGCGAATCCCCTCGTGTCTGAGTGGCCTGGGTCAACCATGGGGGTGGAGGAAGGCAGCCTTCCTACCCTTTACTTCGGAGAGAAATGAGGCCGGGCATTAGGACTGTGGCCTGGGGCTCTTCTGAGCCTGGCCTGCTTCTGGGCGAGGCTGCCTCCACCCCCAGTCCAGGCGCTAGAGTATCTGCCGACGGAAGGCCTGCCGCGGCCTCCCTGATCTCCCTTCTGCTGGACCTCCGTCCTCTGTCACTGGAAGTTCTTGCCCTGCCGCCTTCTCTCTTTCCCGCGATTGCTGGAGCTCTGTCTTCTGGCATCTTGGAGGAGTTGGAGGGTTGATCCCCTCCACCTTCTGCTCCTTCGCCCTGTGCTGCTGTCGCCCCCCTTTCTTCTGTCTCCAGTCCCCTCTGAGTCCTCTCCAAAGTCCTGACCTCTTTCTGGTTTGGAATCCTAGTGTGCCCCTCTGGTGAAGCTGTCCTGGAGTTGTCTGCCCCCTGACCTCTGGCAGCCCAGATCGCCCCAAGCTACTGGCTTACTTGAAGGACAGTCTTTGTGCTTCCTTGGTGGGGACGTGCAGGACACGGATGTCACCCTGGGCTCTAACCTCATTTCCCCACTGCAGAGGCAGCTCCTCCACCCCCACCTACATTCACTCGGCTCAGGACGGAAGAAGAATTAAGAACTGACCGTCCTTGGTGGTTAGCTGGCTTTGTTTTCAGGCCAGAGACAGGAGAATGATTAGTTAATGGTGTTAAGTGAAGGGAAGGGGGTGGGGGCAGGGAAGCAGAGCAGCATGCCCGGCTCTGAGCTTGCCAGGGCAAACAGCATCCTTCAGCCATTCCCACTCCTGCCCCTGCAGACAAACAAACGCATCCATTCCATTCTGGGCCCTGGGCCAGTCTATACCTTCCCTCTGGGGGATGGGAAGCACCATTCTCCTCTTGTCTCCCCCCCACCCCCTCCCCCTCCCCCAGGCTCCAGGCCTCTGGCCTGGCCCACCTGGCATAACCTTGGCTGGAAACTACTGGAGGTGAGGAGGGGGTCAGCAAGGTTGTGAAGGAAGAGGCTGATGTGGTTTGAGAGTCATTTCCGCGTCATCAAACGCCATCCCAGAGCATCCTCTCCAGTCACCTGCCCATCTCTGGCGTTTGCTGCCTCACCCTGCTCCTCCCCCAGCCGGCAGCAAGGCTGCCTGCCTGGGGACAGGACTCTACCCCAAATCCAGGCCCCCTTCTGACCCTCCCTGCTGAAGGAGTCCCCGCTGATGTAGAGCCCTTTCCCGGGGCCAGGGTGCTTGGGGTCTCTATGAGGCAAGTCCGTCTCACTTGCCAGGGCCTTAGTTCAAGAGGCCAGGAGACCCAGGGTTTGGGAAGGAGAGGAGCTGCAGGGTCCCCCTCACCTCACCGTGTGGCAGACCCCACTCAGGCAGGGCGGCCTGGAGTCAGTTCTGATTCCTCCTCCGATCCCCTACCCCCAGCTGCTGAGCCATAAGCCATAGGTGAGCTTAGGGGGCTTGGTGGAGGGGGGTGGAGCCCTGCTGCAGGGGGTCCTTTCAACTCTCCGGAACAGCAACAGGTGCTGGGGGTCAGGCTGGAGACCTTGCACCTGTTAACTCTTCCTTCCCCCTCTTTTCTTCATTCAGGCAAGAGGAAAGTGAGTCCAGGCTGGGCTCAGTGAGTGAAGAGGGCAGAAGCAGAATTCTCAAGATCTGGGCTTGGACAAGGGTGGCAACCTTGGGCCCATGAATTCAGCCCTCCCTCCTTCCTCTAGTCAGAGACGGACTTGCAGGAGCTGGGGTGGAAGGGGCAGTCCTTAGAACACCATCTCCACTCGCCAGTACAGGTACCTCTGGGTCTGTGGGCCCCGGGCTCAGTGTTCTTCCCTCAAAGCTGCCAGGACTGCCAGGCTTGGGGGCAGTGCCAGGCCGGCGGCAGCTGCAGCGCTGCAATCATTCTGGGAAGCCTGATTTTCTCTGTGGCAGGGGTCCGGTGGGGTGGAGGAGGAGGCGGGGAGAAGAGCCTAAATGGGAGGGAGGCCCCCATCGGGGACACCAAGAACCTGCTCGGCGGCTCCGCCGCCAGGAGGTCCCCCAGGGCTACACGGGCTGGCTGGGGCTGCGCAGGAGTGAGCGCGGCGGGGGTCTGACCCCGCGGTACTCCGGGTATCCGGGCCAGCTTCTCCTCGCAGCCGCCTCGGCCAGGCAGTCCGCCCGGGAGACACCTGTCACCGCCCCCTCTCCGTTCCCCAGCTCGGGGCTGGGAAGAAGGCTCCGGCCTACCCCCACCCCGCGCCGCGCGGCTCGGCAGCACAGCTCCGGGCATCTCGGCGCCGGGCCCGCCCCCTAGGGCTGCGGCGCGCGGGGCGGGGGCGTGTGGGGGGGGGATGCGCGGGGCGTGGCGGGCCGGCCTCGGCGCTCTGGCCCCCTCCCCCGCCCCCCTGACGTCAGCCCCCGGCAGCTGCGAGCTCAGTCACTTCGCTCTAGCCCTCCGGCCGGGAAGCATGGGACGGTCCGGGCTCATCTGCGCCTTCCTGATCGCCGCCTGCTGCTGCTGTCGCCGCGCCGCGGGTGAGTGAGCTCGCTGGGGTGGGGGTGGGGGCCCGCGCCCCCAACGGAGCGGCCCGGCAGTCCGGCGGAGCGTGCCCGGGAGGAGAGCTGGCATCGCGGCATCGAGCCGGGGCTTTGCGCTGCGTCGTGCGCTCCTCTCTCCGGGTCCCAGGCACCCGGCGCGTTGCGCGCGTGCAACTCTTCTTTGCAGCCGGTTTGCAGCCTCTATTCCACACCTTCCCGGGAGCAGAACTGGGGAGGCGGGGAGGGGGCTGCTGCCTGGAGCGGGAAGGGGTGGAGCCAAGTCCCTGGGGCCGCTGGTGAGAGCTTTTCCTCAGGTGCTTTCTCTGGGGAGCCCGTGATTGGAGCCTTGGCGGGAGGCGCCTCTACAGCGCATCCCCAAATCCTGAATCCCGCGCCCGCCTGTTGCTGGGAAAGGCAGCTTTCTTAGCTGGAGGGATGCGCCGACCCCTCCCTCTCCCGCCTGGGCTTCGAGCCAGGCTGGAGGTGAGCGAGATGGGGAAGAACGGCGGCTCCCACCCCGGCAGGGCGTTGGCAAAGCCTGGAGGGCGGTGTGGGTCGCCTCGCGCCTACCCGGGTGACGGGATCACAGGTGGCAGGGACGAGGGATCGAGGATTACCAGAGTGGAAGCGCCCCAGACTTGTTACACCTCCCGGAATGGGACCAAGTTCAGGTGGGAAATGCGCCCCTGCACCTCGGAGTTTTTCTCTGGAACTGCCTAGGAGCCGGGCGCTCCCGGGTTCACGCTGCCCTTGTATGGCCCGCAATGGTGTCGCTTGTTTCTCTTGGCTCCCTTTCCCGGGCTCCAGCCGCTGCCTGGCTTAGATACCCTGGTTGGGTATCTAAGCAGTACCCAACTCGATGGCCTCGTGCCCATGCCGACGGTGTCCCTGGGGTACACTTGGCTGCTGCCTTCCAATCCCTTCTGGGGAAAGGGCTAAATCGGGCTCCACCCGCTGCAGAAGGTCCAGCCCCACCCGGCCCTGCTCTTCTAGCTCTGGGGAAACGGAGTCAGGGGTGTGAAGCTTTTGCTCTGGGTTGAAGACCACTCCATCTGCCCTTGTTATCTGGGAGCCAGCCCAGGCCAACCACCCAGGCACCCGAGTCCAGCCAGATGGTATGGAGTGACGTCACCTCCTCGCAGGGCGGGCAGCGCACTAGCACCACTGACGTCACTCCTGCCCACTGCCTGGCCCTTGGCCTGACCCCTGCCCTGACCCCGGGGAGAGATTCTGGCCCCCTCCGTGACTCTGACCCCTCCATACTCACAAGACTCCCAGGATGGGGTCCCCTGAGAGTGTCGGATGTTCACGGGGGTGCTGCTTAAGGAGTATGAAATAAGGGCCTCCTGGCCAGGGTTGCCCTTTGGGTTTTATGGGGGATTTGGGGAGGGGGTGTGTGTGGGGGGGCAAAGGGTAGAGATGTCTTCCTCTGGGTGTGGGGACAAAAAGGGCCTGTGTGCCCCTGGCCTGGCACATGCCTTGCATTCCCACACTCTGAGCTCACCCGGGGAGGAGGGAGCCTGGAAGGAAAGGGGCCTTCCTCTTGGCCCAGAGCCTGGGTTGCCCCTCTGCCAGCCTCATCTGGGAGGTTCCTGGTGCTCAGGGTCTCTGCTCCAATGACCAGAAATGTCCATCCCCAACTCCCTTGAACCGGGAGAGGGCTGGCCCAGGGTTCGGGGGTAAAGAGTGGTTGAGGGGTAGGAGAGGACAGTGCCCTTCAGACCCTCGAAGTGGCAGGAAGAGCAGCTGCAGCGAGCGGTGTGCGTGGAGGGCATGGAGAGCAGCTGGAGCTGACACAGCTCCTCCCCCACCCCCTCCCCGCCAGGTGTGCCTGGAGAGGCTGAGCAGCCCGACCCGGAGCTGGTGGAGGTGGAAGTGGGCGGTACAGCCCTTCTGAAATGTGGCCCCTCCCACTCCCCGGGCAACTTCAGCCACGCGGACTGGTTTTCTGTGAGTGCTTGGGCCCCAGAGAGGGCAGCAGGGGCGGGAGGCTCTGCCCTTCATGTAGCCCCAGGACGCTCACCTCCTCCCCGCCACCTCCCCTTAGGTCCACAAGGAGAAGCCAACACTCATCTTCCTCGTGCGTCAGGGCCAGGGCCAGAGCGAACCTGGGGAGTACCAGAATCGGCTCAGCCTCCAGGACCAAGGGACTACTCTGGCCCTAGCACGCATCACCCCCCACGATGAGCGCATCTTCCTGTGCCAGGGCAAGCGCCCTCGGTCCCAGGAGCACCGAATCCAGCTCCGTGTCTACAGTGAGTGCCCTGTCCGTGCCCTGTGGGCAGTGTGGGGCTTCGGGAGTGGTGGTCCCATGCCCCTCCCCATTTCTCTCCCTTGTAGAAGCTCCGGAGGAGCCACTCATCCAGGTCAATGCCTTGGGCATTTCTGTGAACAGTGAGGAGCCTGGGGAGGTGAGATCTGCCGGGGTGGCCGGCCAGCGGGTAGGCAGGAGCTGAGGTGGGCTTGGCGGGGTCGCAGAGGCGGGGAGACTCACACCCTGTCCTCCTTAGGTTGCCACCTGTGTGGGGAGGAATGGGTACCCCCTTCCTCAAGTCACCTGGTACAAGAACAGCCAGTCCCTGAAGGAGGAGAAGAACCGTAAGTCATCCTCTCTGCCCTTAAAAGCCACGCTTGTGGCACAATATGGGGACCACCTTGCATTTTATTTTACTTTTTTTTTTGGCCACACCACGCAGCGTGCGGGATCTTAGTTCCCCGACCGGGGATCGAACCCGTGCCCCCTGCATTGGGAGCGCAGAGTCTTAACCACTGGACCACCAGGGAAGTCCCTATTTTACTTTTTTTTTTAAGTACACAAGTGATCCTTGAAAATATTCTCATAAGAATTCAAACTATGGAAAATCTAGAAGGAAAATTTCCTTCCTGCCCCAGACCCATTCCCAGAAATAGCTGTGCTATCAGTGTGTATGTATTCACACTGAGGCAATCCTTGATTTCTAGCCTACTTCTAGGTACTTACTCACACATGTAAATATATCTAGGACTACATAGGCTTTTGTTTTTTATTATCTAAATCAGTGGTTCTCAACTAAGGGTGATTTTGCTCCCCTCTGGAACACTTGAGTGTCTGGAAATATTTTGGGTTGTCGCAAATGGATAGGTGCTACTGTCATGTAGCGGGTAGAGGCCAGGGATGCTGTAAACATCCTACAGGGCACCGGGCACGTCCAGCCCCAAACGTCAGTGGTGCTGAGGTCGAGAAACCCTGATCTGAATGACACCGTGCGCTACACATTGTTACACAACCTTGTTTTCCTTTTGACGACAAGTCTTGGAAATCTTTCCAGGTCACCCTATTTAGATCTACCTGATCGTTTACCTACTGCTGGCATTTCACACGGTGTATATAATATAGTCTAGCTAACCATTCATTCCCATTAGTGGATGTCCAGAGTGTTTTCTCATTTCCTTTTTTTTTTTAAATCCCTGCAGCAGTATTTGCACACATCCTTGTATGTGCGCCTATGTGTGTTTGTCTAGGGTAGATTTCGAGCAGGAAACTGCTGGGTTGAAGGGCCGCAGCTGGCATTGGTACCTGGCCCTCTCTCTACAAGGGCTCCCCTGCCATTCCGCCGACCCAGGAGATCATAGGGTGCGGTTGGAGGCGGAGCTGAGGCCGAGCCCTTCGCCCCTTCCTCCCTGCCCAGGGGTCCACATCCAGTCGTCCCAGATCGTGGAGTCGAGTGGTCTGTACACCTTGAGGAGCGTTCTGAAGGCACAGCTGACCAAGGAGGACAAAGATGCCCAGTTTTACTGCGAGCTCAGCTATCGGCTGCCCAGTGGGAACCACATGAAGGAATCTAGGGAGGTCACTGTCCCTGTTTTCTGTGAGTACCGACCCATCGCTGTGGGGCTGGGTCCTGCTAGCTCTTGGGCTGAGAGCTGCCCCCTTTGCCTGTGCAGACCCGGCAGAGAGAGTGTGGCTGGAAGTGGAGCCTGAGGGGATGCTGAAGGAGGGGGACCGCGTGGAAATCAGGTGTCTGGCTGATGGCAACCCCCCGCCCCACTTCAGCATCGGCAAGCAGGTGCGGGGGCCTCTGTTCTGGGTGCAGGGGGGCAGCAGGAGTGGCTGGAGGCGCACTCTGGTCACGCCTTTGTCCTCTCGCAGAACCTCAGCACCAGGGAGATGGAGGAAGAGAGGACCGATGACAACGGGGTCCTGGTCTTGGAGCCCGCCCGGAAGGAGCATAGCGGCCTCTACGAATGTCAGGGCCTGGACTTGGAAAGCACGGCATCGCTGCTGAGCGACCAGCAGGAGCTGGTGGTGAACTGTGAGGGGCTGGGGGACCAGGACAGGGGGACCAGGCTGGGGCGAGAGGGAATTTGCCCCGCCCTGTCCTGCCTGACACAATTGCTGCGTCCCCAGATGTGTCTGAAGTCCGGGTGAGCCCCGCAGCCCCCGAGAGCCAGGAGGGCAGCAGCCTCACGCTGACCTGTGAGGCAGAGAGTAACCAGGACCTTGAGTTCCAGTGGCTGAGAGAAAAGGTACCCAGGTGGGCTCAGGTCTCCGGGGCAAGGGGCTGTGGGGTGGGTGTGCCTAGGAGTGACCTCTGACCCATCTCTCACCCCAGACAGGCAAGGTGTTGGCAAAGGGGCCTGTGCTCCAATTACGCAACCTGAAACGGGAGGCAGGGGGAGGTTACCGCTGCGTGGCATCTGTGCCCAGCGTTCCCGGCCTGAACCGCACCCAGCTCGTCAACGTGGCCATTTTTGGTGAGGCCCTAGGCAGAGATCGGGTGGCCCCTTGAAGCCACCTTGAGTTGGGTGGCTTCAAGCTCTTTGGGGACCGAAAGCCACCCGCTGCCCTGGGGTTCCCTGGTGGGGAGGGGGTTGGCAGGCCGGCAGAGTTTGCTGTCTCACCCTTCCCCGCCCTGCCACAGGGTCCCCGTGGATGGCACTAAGGGAGAGGAAGATGTGGGTGAAGGAGAACTCAGTGCTGAATCTGTCCTGTGAAGCATCAGGGCATCCTCGGCCCAGCATCGTCTGGAGCGTCGATGGCACGGTGAGCAGGCACGTGGCAGCCTCCCAGGCTCTCGTCCATCCCTGCGCGGGCTCTGCTGCCACGACCCAGCATCCTCCCCACCCCTGAACTGCGTCTCCTTCCTTGTAGGCCAGCGAACAGGACCAAGATCCGCAGAGTGTCCTGAGCGTCCTGAATGTCCTTGTGACCCCAGAGCTGTTGGAGACAGGTGCTGAGTGCGTGGCCTCCAACTCCCTGGGCAGAAACACCACCGTCATTATCCTGGAGCTGGGTAAGGGCTTGGTCCTGCGGAGTGGGGTGGGGGCAAGCCCAAGCAGTGCACATTCCTATCCCACCCACCCCCCATCTGTTTAACCTCTTTCACCCCAGACTCCAACAGAACCACTAGCCTCAGCACCTCCACCGTCAGTCCCTATGCTAGAGCCAACAGCACCTCCACAGGTGAGCTGGGCTGGGTCGGGAGCAGGGTTGTGCCAGGGCATCCTCACTCTGCCCTGACCGGAAGCCCAGGGGAGCTCTGTCGAGAAAACGATCAGCGGCCCATCTTCCATCAGCCCTGGGCTGGGCGGGGCCGCGATGGTAACATGGCAGCCTGGGGCAGGGAGTGACTCGGGGTGTCTTTTTGGGACAGAGAAAAAGCTGACAGAGCCCGAAAGCAAGGGTGTGGTCATCGTGGCCGTGACCGTGTGTGTCCTGGTCCTGGCTGTGCTGGGCGCCGTCCTCTATTTCTTCTACAAGAAGGGCAAGCTGCCGTGCGGACGGTCAGGCAAACAAGAGATGTGAGCACGGCACCTGGCACCCCGCGCCCCACCCCAGCTCACGCTGCCAGCTTGTTGCCTCCTCAGGGATGTTCCCCTGCTGGCCCCTGTGCCCACTGAGCCGTTAGGAGCAGGAGGGGGACCCTGGGTCTGAGCGCTCCCCGCCACTACCCAGCTTCCGTCCACCACACTCCTCCCTGTCACCCCTGTGGCCCTTCCCTGAGCCAGACCAGAGCACCTAAGAGCCCTTCAGTACCCAGTCCCACGTCCCTCCCAACAGCCCCCATTCCCTTGCCCCCGAGTTGCCAACCTCTTGCCTCCCTCCCTCCTCCCAGCACGCTGCCCCCGTCTCGTAAGGGCGAATTTGTAGTTGAAGTTAAGTCAGATAAGCTCCCAGAAGAGATGGGCCTCCTTCAGGGCAGCAACGGTGACAAGAGGGCTCCAGGAGACCAGGTAGGAGGCAGTTCCTGTGGCCAGAGCCTGACACATCTTCAGGCACCGGGAGTGGCAGGGCTGACTGTTACTGAACACTAACTTTATCCTTCATCCTTCCCTGTTGGAGGCGGGGAGCCGGCCCCATCTTGCCTTCCTAACACCACGCACAGACGATAGGGCCAGGCAGGTGGCTGAGGGACCCCGAGAGAGGGTAGCTGCCAGGACTGAGAGCAAGACCCCGTCCCATCACCATTTCCTGAACAGAGCTGGCGGCTCACGTCACTAGGTGTGAAGCGTGGCCCAGTGCGATTCGGGGGCCTCGTCTCTTATTCCCCGCCTTGCCATCCCCACCCCCTCCCCGGCTTCTTCCCTCCAGGCGGCTGCACCTAGTTCGTCAGCTGTGGCTTTGGTCCCTCCTCTCTTTTCACGCTCACACCTTAAACCCTGGTCAGTGTCTCCGAACACCCCCCTCACTTCTGCTCTTCACCCATCTTTAGGGAGAGAAATACATCGATCTGAGGCACTAGCCCACCGAATCACACGGCGCTCCCTCCCCTGCCTGGAACATTTCCTGTTCCCTGCTCACCTTCCTCCCCAGCACTCAGGATGGTCACCAAAGCCTCTAAAGTGGACAACACAGAAGATCCCCCTCCAGCTCACCTGCAGACCCCATTTCAGAGGGCACATGGGCTAGGACCAGACCTGTCCTGAGAAGGACCTCATGTGGCCCTGGAGGCCCCCTCTTCAGGGACCTGTCCACCACTGTCTCAATTTGTTGAGTGACGCTCATGCCAAGGAGGGGGCCTCGGTATCCCAGAAGCACACAGGAGAGTTTCTTGCAGAAACTTGTTTTCTCTTTACACATATTATGGATGTAAATACCTGTCTTCTACCAGCAGCCGAATTAGGTAGCCTATTTATCTTGAGCTGACTTCCTGCTCCACGGCTCCAGGGCTGGCTTCATAATTCAGCTGATCACTGAAGTAAGGATGCAGTGAGCCCAGGCCTCTCTCTGCTGGTGAGACCCCAGCAGTGTCTAGAAGCAGTTACCAGTTCTGGAGAGACCCCAGCAGTGTCTTCTAGAAGCAGTTACCCGCCTGCCTGCCTGCCTGCCTCTGGAGTCCCCTTTGCGACACTCTTTTCTTTCTCTGGGCAGAAGTCAGGACCTGGTGTCGTCCCTTAAAAGGTATCCTGGGTGTATCTCATTGTCCCTGCAGTAAGGAAGCTGGGTGCCGCTTTCCAGAGTTAAGGCGACTGGGCCCGAGCCCCCGCATTCATTTGGCTCCCCTACCCTCTCAAGGAATCACGTAAGACTGAATGCTGGGGGTAGGGGTTGGAGATGAGGTCCAGACTGTCCTTTACGAGGGTTAAGGCTATAAAGTTATATTAGCACCAGAATTCTACAGCCTGAGCTAATGGGCCTAGACCTTAGAAGAAAGGCCCTAATGGGAGAATGGTACTTGGAGATGAGAAACAGGCCTGGCTAGAGCTTTGGGGTATGTATGTCTCTGCGTGTATCTGTGCGTACGTGTGTGTGTATATATATGGTTTTGTTAGGTTGTAAATTTGCAAATTGTTTCCTTTTTATATATGTGTATATATATATGAAAAATAAAGCTTAATTGTCCCAGAAATCTTACACTGTGTTTTATTCATCATGGGGTACCACAGCGGCCTGGGGCCTCCAGAATTGGAACTGCACCAAAAGGAACACAAAACCCTTTGCAGTTGGGAGCAGGGACCAGGGGTTACCTCTGCTTCTGAGCAGAGGGCTCAAGCTCTAACACAGGGGATGATCAACGTACTGACAGCAAAGCTGCCCTGCTCTATCTAGGCAGCTTGCAGAGCCTGGCGAGCTGCTGGCAAGGAGCTATTGCCCCTCTCCTGTCACTGAGACTGCCCTCAAGGTAGCAAAACAGGCTTCTGCTGATGAACTGGTACGAGTGGGCATCTGGCCCTATAGCTCCCCAATATATCACTCCCTAACCCACAAATGATCAAGAACTCGGGTCTGCTACAACAAAAGAAACTTTATTTAAAAATATTTTTTTACAGACATGGGTGCCTGAAAAAGCTCTTTAGTTAACTGTGTATGGAAATGAAAAAAATTAATAAATAACATTAGTATAACAGAACCTCTAAACATTAATACACTGGCAAAACAAAACGGACTTAAAATGAAAATGAATCTTAAAGCTCTGCTATTCTCTGTAAGAATATTTACCTTCTGTTTTATTCTTTACAGGTGAGAATGATTAAATACTGCTAATATAATTTTTTTATATTAATGACACATTTTTAAAATAGTCCACAAAAAATCTCATCTAAGTTTTCATTTTGTTTTATTTTTAACACTGATATACAAATGGGACTCTTCATTCTGGAGAAAAGTATCAAGTTCTCTCCAGCCCCACCCAGGCCAAGAATGTCAAAATCCTGAATAAGGAGGACTTTGAAAAGAATTGTTTCTATCTCCCAATTCTTTATTAGTTAAAGGCAGGGAAGAAGTGAGAAAAGGAAAAGAGATAAGTAAAATGTCATCATACACAAAACTTTTTTTTTTTTGGTCGAAACCTACAGTGGCCACAATACTGAGGACAGGCTTCTGTTCCGGTACGTGGTCCTTGCTGCCCTTCCCAGGGGAAAACTCGCCCCTGCAGAGGGCACTAGTTGCTTAATGCTCTATGTCTGAAGTTTTCAAATGAAAGGAAAGCCAAGTCTAAGGGACAGGCAGGAGGTCTAGGCCAGTTCAGGACCCAGCAAAAAGACAAGACAAAACGAACAACCAAACAACCTCCCCTTTTCGGGAGGGTCCACCCTACACTGTTCCATGAAGTTGGGTCATTAATAGGATCAGGAGGCTGGGTCACCTGAAATGGTCCAGAGGATGCCTGGAAATCATGGAACGTTCTGTCTCTTCCTGCTGAACACAGAACATTCAACCTGATAACTGAGATTCTGACTGGAACCAACCAAATGATCCTGGGATACAATGCTCATTTCTTCCAGCTAAGCACCGTGGCAGGGAGAAGGGACCGCGGACACGCTGCACCTGGGGGCCACCTCCCCAGGCACACGGCGCACTTCCTCTCCCCTAATGCCACTCAAGGTAGAGGAGCTAAGACTCTGGGATTTCCATATTAAGTCCTAAAATGCAGCCTGGGATACGGTGCTGCCTTAGAAAGGCACAAAATATTTGGCTTTTTTTTTTTTTTTTTTTCAGTGTGCTAAAAATTGTTTTGTTTTGAATAAAGGAAAAAAAAAGATATATAAGGTTAAAAATCCCAAGTCACCACAGCCAGAAAGCAGATGTAGGAGGTACCTCATAGCTGCCACACCCCTACCACACGTTTCAGCAGGAGGTCAAGGCCAAGACACTAAAACAGTGCTGAGAAGGGCAGGTCAGGAGAGGAGGTATCCACTCTCATGGGCATGGCTCACTCACCCAGACAGCAGAAGGAACAAGCCAAGGAAGAGAAAACATGTGGTCTACAGACTTGTAAGTAGTTCTCTGCCTCTCCAGTTTCCAGACAGCCCTAAGCCTGGCCACCCTCACCCAGGACAGGGTCAGAGGTAGACAGGGCGGAGGGAACTGACACAAAGGGCACATCAGCACCCATGCCAGACTGCCGGGCGTGGGCACACTGCACACCCCACTTCAGGGCTTCAGCATGGAGGCAGCGCAAGGCCTGAGGAGGCTCAGAGCGCACGTACGGAGCAGTACTCCTCTGGCCTCCCAAACCGGCCCAGGGGCAGAAGGAGAACTGCGGGAGAGCGCCTCACACATTCATTTTGGGGACTGAATAAGAACGTGGGGCTGGGCAGTCAGAACTCTGATTTGTTCCACTGCCAAACCAGTAGGAGGCCCGAGGTTCGCTTCCAGCCTCTGCTCTCTACAAACACAGGGAGCGGTCAGTCACATTCCTCTCAAGCACTGAACAAGGGAAGAGGCAGCGAGATCTCCAAACAGTTGTTAGTCTGTTAGTCAACAGCTGGCCCTCTGGCACCATGCTCTCCAGCCAACTGCGAGTAAGCCTCCAGGCAGGCCTCGCTCTCCCCACCCCGATTTCCCCCGCTTACTCCCAGGCTACTTTCTGGAACCAAGAAAAACTGGGGCTCGCCTCTGAAACCAGCCCAGATTTCCTAGAACTCTGTGAAGGCGAGTGGCACTGCTATCCCTCTGCCCCTTAATTCTGGCGCCTAGAAGGGAATTTCAAACACACAGGCCCCAGCCTTCATCACGGGCCTCAGTGTATATCTTTGGATTATTAGGTTACTTCCGTGTACATCAAATGACTCCAGTAGTTTAAAAAAGTTATAAGTGACTATGAAATGCCTTAATAACACAGGACAGGCTCCCGGATGAGATAAATAAGATCAAAAGATTCAGGCAAGCAGAAGCACAGTTTTAAAAAACCAAAAAATAAAGGCTTTACTATAGGACGACAAAGGAAGCAACTGGACAGGGAGGACAAATGCATCCTGTCTAAAGAGCTCTCAGTAAAAAGTCTCTCTAAATTGGAATCTATACCTAATTTATATCCTGGCAACTGTCCCAACTTTATAAATTCTTACTGGCAAAGTAGTTTCTGAGGTACCTCGGAAGGCCTGCCTAAGAATATTACCGCAGAGCTCCCCTCATAGAGGAAAGACCAGATAAAAGGGTGGGGAGGAGGGCTTGGAGGGAGGCAGGCCACGGGCCCATAGAATGAGTATGTTCTCAGCACTAAGACCTGAAGAGAGCCCAGAAGTCCATGGGTAGGGGCTACATTGGATTTGTGATCTGCTCTCTAAATGAAATCAAAGAAGGCTAGAAACCTGAGACTGAATGAAGGCTAAGAAATGTCACCTAAGAAAAGATTAGCTCCAGAACAGGAGAAACTGGTCCTAAAGAGGGAGGTAAGAAATCTTGGATGCCAAGACTCATAAAGGGAAGAAAAACTGGAAATAAAGCAACAAAGAAGACAGTAACCTAAATTAACTTTAACCTAAGCATTTCCTCCAAGTCCCAGACATAGTCCCATGCCTGCCTTTCCACTCTCAAAAGAGCAGTATGGTAAGTTTTACTACTAGAGTAAAGTATTTTAGGGTATCTATCCCCTCCTCCCTGAGAACCTCCCCCTGCCCCTACCTCCCATCTGAAGGGGCAGGCCGCTTCTGCCCTGTGTGGCAAAGTCGGGGGTCGATACCTGATCAATGTGCTGGGCTGATCATCGTCTTTCTTGAGAATATGAACCAAGAGGCACTGGGACTCTGTTAAAACGGTGATCCCATTTAATGGTGAGCTGGGGGTCGTGAGGACTGGGGTGCCTATGTTGGGGCCATGCATACCGACAGACCGACGAGCAGGAGAAAGGACTAGCTGCAAAGTTTCTCAGCTCCACGCAGAATCAACTGTACCGCTTATCCTGGGTTCTGGGAAATACCCTGCATCCTTATGATTCCTTCCTTTCCTCTGCTTTAATCCTTCTGCTTCTTGCATCCAAAGGACTGCTCAACAGGACGGTCAAAGATACAGCCCTGACCTTCTACCACTATGCATCCATCTCCATGCATTAAATGGCTACACGCATTTCTAAAGAGAGACTGCTGATGTAGACTGAGATCGAAGTAGAAATAGTAATGCTTTATGCCAACTGAGAATACTTTAGATAGAATTTCTAGGGCCTGAAAGTCTAGGAGGATAATAACGTGTTGACTTTCATACTAAGTTCTACGGTCTCTAAGCTCCGTGCCCCTAGAGACACAGGCTGACGTTTTTGAGAACTGACTGAGGTCAACCTGTGCTATTGCCTGGCTCTTGGGAGACCAAACAACTGGCTGAAGATTAGGACCCAGAAACAGGTGCCCATCCCTCTCGCACACCTTCAGCCCTTCTAAGACACAGGATCAGCTGAAAGGTTGTTGAAGGACTGGAAAACAAGTTCCATATAGAATGGGAGATGGTGAGAGGTCCCAGAGGGGTGATAAGAAAACTTCCTTATAAAGGGGATCAGAGGTATAGGCAGCTCAGTAAAAAGATCAAGGAAGGCACTAGAGTGGAAAGGGGTCTGTAGGCAGATGCTTTACTTAAACATTTAACTGCCCTATTGTGCAACTCTGAGCCGACATACCAACCCACCACCAAACAGATTCTACTTAAACACATAAAAATGGTGGGTGTCCATGAGATTTACATGGAGGAATCTCCCAGACATTGTCAAAGCTATGGGAAGACAATAGGGGCTAATGGGAGCGTCTTGAACTGATTTTTAACCAGGACAGCTCTATAAGGAAACGTCTACATAAAAGAGCTGTGAATGCAACCTGCACAATGTTATTGGGAACGGCTCTTTCAGGGCCAAATGCACATGCTAGACAGGCCAAGTACAACCGCTCAACATCAGTAAACCGCCATATGGTGGCAGGGGAGAACACAGAGCGGACACTTCGGGCTCATGGTAATCACTCACAAACACCTGCTGAATGAACAAACACAATGTTAGAGCCAAGCCAATAGTCAGAACACCATTATTCCATGGGCAGTGGTCACTGCAGAGTCAGAAGGCCAACAGCAAGAAGGGGGACTTACAGTTTGGGAAGAGGGCCTATATCCCTCCGCCTTTCATGATGTGAGGTAGGAGAATATTCTGCACTAACACCATGGCTGATCACACACAAAAAGGTCTACATCTTGTTAAAGAGAACATATAGCTGGTCCCTATTTTGCAAGCAAATATACAAAAATTCATGTGTAAGATTGCTGACTGGACCATAAAATATATTTTACCTTTCTATAGAGGAAATAAATATTTTAAGTGTGAGGAACAGCAACCCCCCAATTTTTTTTTTGAAATCCACAAAACAGCTAAATGATACTAATAGTACCATCCCACACCCTGGGTCCTGGTGTTGAGAGTCTGTATAGGAAGCCAAAGAACAGAAGAATGGCAGAATATGTAGAGTGACACTGGGGGACAGAGAGAGCTAGTGGAAGAGAATGGCCATCCACAGATACATATCACTATTTATATAAATATTAACACACAAATGCTGAGACGATAAACTGCCTAATCTATTATTTACCTAAAGAGAGGTATATCATTGAGCCCACAGGGTTTTTCCACTCTGATAACTCCTGACTTTAATGGAAGGAGTACAGCGAGTGCAGCTGGTTAAGTACTGCAAAGCAGGCACCCAGCAACAAGGCCGGCTGCGTAAAGCAACCCAGGGAGACATGGGGAAGCAGAAGGCCAGGTTGGACAGAACAGCCTAGTGCACTTGAGAAAAAGGAAGACGTCAAAGTGGTTTTTACCTTACTTACCTGACAGGTAACAGAGGAGGAACCATTTGTAATTAAGAGCGGGAAAGGGGATGTGTTTGCCGAAAATGGCGAGATTCAAAGCCCACTTGTGAAAGGTCAATTTTAGTTAAAATCACAGCAGAGCCAAAGAATTAAAAATTGCCATACAAATGGAGGACGAAGAATGGGTTATTGGTGCCTTAGTCAAAGGAAAATTCAAGAAGTTAAAGTTTTGGAAATATCCTCAACACAAAAGCCACGCAAAAACTTTCCTGAGCCTCACCTGGCAATCTCAGGCATGGACCCAGGTGTGACCTCAGAGCATCCAAAGAGAAAACCCCTCACAGAATGGTCTAAGACCCTGAACACCTGCAGATACATGGCCGATAAGCTAAGAACCAAGCCATGCAATGGTGCACACCTAGTTCAACCTGGATCCCCACGTTCAACACAGGGATCTGGCACCTAGCTTGGGGGCTGACCTGACGAGCCTCAAGCGTATCCAGTTATGAAAAGCAAGGATGAACCTGCCTTTAGCCTATGTAAGTGAGGACATAACCTTCAAAGAAGATTTGGGATGCACTCTGAAAAGGCAACAGATATGCAGAACCAGTGCTTTGTTCTCTTGATAGATCTTCAGACTATGGGCAGTATCTACAGACAAGGAAAAATTCCAGTGTGGAGAGGTACGCAGACTGCTGCCATTTTCTCTAGCTCTCCGTCTAGGCCTTCAACATCTCAACAAGGCGCAAGACTGAACGCTACCACAAGTGAGACACTACGCTGGCTCTGAGAAGGAGATGCTAGTTACTGTTTCCTTCTCTCTGCCGCTTTCCTCTGCCCTCTCCATCGCGATTCAGGCCCTCCTGCACCTGTTGGGGGCTGTATTATTTTCTGCCACGTAGAGGAGACACTGGGTAACCACAGCAAGTCAGCAAAAAGCCCTGAACTATCTCCTCTGGGAACATAAATGGCTCTGAGGCAAGAGGAGAAAAATCAAAAGACCTAGGAGTAGCTGAAAGCCAAGAGAAGAGTTAGATAAAGTTTTAGGTCCAAAGATGACAAGATGGGAAAGAAAACAGGTGTAAGGAGAGTCATTTCTCTTTGGATCTCACGACAAAACCATGATTTAGATTGTGAGGAAGGTAGATTTATCAAAGTGCAGGCTTGCTTCTGACAAGGAGGAAGGTTACACACTGCTATAGGGAAGTCAGTAAGAGGCCCTGGCCGGAGAACTAACTGAACTCAAGTGGTGCCTTGGCAGTATCTGCAGGAACGTACCAACGGTGCCCCACACAAGACTCTGAGTCTTCTTTACAAACTGGCGATGGCACAAGCCACAGGGCTTTTCACATGTTGTCTGTCCGCAGTAAAGTCATTTATTACACCCAGTGACGTCTAATTACTGTGGGGAATGCAGTCACTAAAGAGTACGTAGGACCTAACGTGAAGAAGAAAGGGGAAGGAAAGGAAGAAGGACATGTTACATTCCCAAAGCCATAGGCACAAGAGAAAAGCAAGGGTGGCACCACGGTAGGGTTGGTGCTGATTATCAGCAGAATGCTGTGCTACCATGGGTGGTATTCCCCCCATTCCCTAAAGGGCAAAGAAAAAAATCGTCTCTGAAACTACAACCTGGCTCATATGCACAGGGAGACACCCACATAAGCTGAAATTCACTGGGAAGAAAAACTGAAGAGATAAATCTTTATTGTCTGTTTTGTGCATTTTAAGTACAACAAGGTAAAGAGCATGTGAATGGAGCTTCCTAAGAGCTTCATGGTATTTGGGCCAGAAAGCCATGCTGGAAACAAATGTTTTCCCTTCCCATTAAGTAGAAAACCTCGTGACCTACATTAGAACACACACCTGGCACCAAGGCAACTGACTCCCACAGACTATTTTCTGGGGAGGGCGTGGAATGTATCTGAAGGCCTCTATCTCAAATCAGTCACTATGTAATTAGGATAACTAAAACACCTTTTTCAAAACAGACTCAATGTTCCTATAGAAACAGTGCTTTGGAGTGACCAGTGTTCGCTGCGAGTATCAAACAGGACCATAATGATAGAGCAACAGTACTTTTTTCCCACCTGTCTACCAAACAAATCAACACCATCACACACAATAAAGAACATCCTATAAGCTGCTCGGCTTCAGTAAGGCTGGTCATAGCAAGCCCACTGCCAACGACAAGACACCAAGGAGGAGGAGGGGGGAGGAGACTGAGGAAAGGACAGAGGGAGGGTGTTTTAAAAATACAAGACTTCAGCTATGCACATTATAATCCAAGCCAAAGGGGAGTGTTGGAGTTGTAATACACACTGGGGTTGGGTATAAAACCACAGTTGACGGCAGTCTTTAAGATTCCTTCTTAAACCTCTTGTGCTAATTCCCTGCCTGGGATTAACACACACAGCAGGTAAATCTTATAATCACAGGACACACACAACCACAGACAGACAGACACACAAGACGCACACAAGCACATCCCTAACCTAAGAAAGTCTTAAGTCCTCAATTAGGATTTACCGCACAGCGCTTCTCCTACTGCCTTCTGGACCGTTCCCCAGGTAGGCTTCCACTTAATAAAAATCCACACTCTCTCCAAGTGGGGAGGGACTGAAGGACACCTTCAAATGCACTCTCAAAACAAGTAAGATAATAAAACATCCTAGCTGCTCCATTCTCATTCCACTGCTTTGAAATCTTGGAACCACAGATGTGATATCCCACACAGGGCAAGACCTCATTGCGAAGTCTCCAAAGGAACCTCTCTGCCCTTTTAGGTGCTACTCGAGCAAGAGCTCCCGGCTCCTCGGTCCTGTAAGCTGCGGCACGGAGTGGGTGTGCTAGGTGGCTACGTGGGCAGGAGAAGAAATAGAAACAAATTCCCGGAGGATGTTTTTGGCCATTTCAATATTGTTGTGGGCAATGACCAGAGCTTTCTGAATGTCCTGGTAGGAGTATCCCTGACTCATGAGGCTCTCAATCTCACTGGAGAGCTGCAGTGAGGTGGCGGCGGTGCTTTGCTGACAGCTACCTGCTTTTCGTTCAGAGTTGATTCTCCGAGGGAACGGTTTGGGTGGCCTCTCAGGAACTTGGGAACCCTCAGTGAAGTCTGGAAGAAATAGGAAAGACAATGTTTGCAACTCGGGGCGGGGCGGGAATCCTCATCCGATAACAACGTGCTAATACGAGAGATTATGGACCTACTGTCCGTCAGGTACACGTGCGGTCACAAGGCGGGGTTTTACAGTTTCAAGGGCTTCTGTCTACAGCCTCCTCCCCTCGCAGCACAACAACCTTCTAAAGACACCACGCGCCTGTCCTACCGACAGAGACCACGCTGCCCTCCACACAGCACACCTGCACCTGCACCACGCTTTACACTGAGCACCAAGTTTTCACACACATCACTGCCTGAATTAGTTAAAAAACACTTCTGAGGGGCCAGAGAAGACACTGAACTTCTCCCTATACAAATAAGGAAACAGAAATAAGCCTAGGTTGCAGCGAAGAAGCATTAAACAAGGTTGGGTGGGTGGGGATCACCGCCTGTTTGGGCAACTGGATGCCATGTATCCTTTTCACCAGCTGTCCTGAAGGCTGTCTTCCATTTCTAAAGTGACAGCAACTCTGGCTGCTGCCCTCCCAGGCGGCCACAGGTGCAAGAAGGACAGTCCTTAACAGTCAAGGCCCAAATGCGGGCTGGCTCCAGGCCTACTCAGTGTGCTTTCCAGAGCTGGCACACCTCCTTTCCAATGGGACAGGGACAGCGCCCAGAAGTGTGGTCTGAACCATCAAAATGAATTACTACTGTCATCATGCACGCTCAAAAGAGCCAGAAATCCTATTAATACTTACCCCCAGCACAGGAAGAGCCAGGGTTTAAGGAACAACCTCATTTCTAAGTCTGGCAAAATCCTCAAGGGCCTGAATACAGTTTAACTTCCTAATTTGGGACCCAGGACCAGCTTTCCTCCCACTTCAGTCCACTCCTTCCAGCCACTGACTTACTGTCACCAGGCAGTCATCTCTGTTTCAGTATAAATAAGAAGGCATACAGCATTTCAGGACAAACCCAAGGTAGCCTGGAGACTCACTCGTTGTGGGATCACCTTCCAGAGACAGCCAGCCGAAAGAGGAGCTGGCGTTGGAGATGTCAGAGAGCGTGCGGCGGGCCAGCACTGCGGGCACAGGTGGCTTGGGGACATCGTACCCGTCGTCTTCATTTTCTGATTCCTCAGGGCCAGTGTTGGTATGGGCTGCAGCCAAATTCCCTTCACCTAGAGAACAGTTTGTGCAGTTATCTTCTTTTTCCAACGTACTTCACCTTCTAACATTTCAGTACGGGGGCATCCGTTCATTCAAACATATACAGAATCAAATGGTTACCGAATAACCACTAGGGGCCAAACACCGTGTGGCCCTGTGCGTAGAGATAAAAGAAACAGGGAAAATAAGATCTGCACCAATCCTGCAGCTCTACTTTTCTGAACATGTCAAAAGCTACCCTTGCCAAGGTTAACAGTCACTGATGTCCAAGACTCAAGCACCACTTTATAGCATTCGTTCAACATTGTCCTCTGCAGTTCACCTTGGAGGATCAGCCAAAGGGCCCTGTTGTGTGCACTGCCTTCTTGAACTTTCAACTTGGTAAGCTAGTTAGTATGGGAATTGAGTATTCACCACCCACACACACAAGAATTTCATCAGTGTTGAAAAGCAATGGGAATAAGAGGGAGCTAGCTGTCAGCACTGCCGATCCAGGCCATATAACACAAAGGCCTCCAGGCCCTAGAAGGATGAAAAACACAAAAGGAACTAGCTGTGTAAATGGGAAATAAAACAGAGGAGGTGGTTTTACTGCCATAGATCAAAGGTATTTTGCAAAGAAAATTATTTACGAATATTCCGCGTAGGTCAAGTTCTCATTGGCCAAACATTACAGGCTCGTTCTTCCGGCACATCGATGATTGTTAAAGTAGCAGAACGACTACTCACCAAAGGTGCCGCTCTCTGTGACAGACGGTGCCGCCTGGGACTGAATATTATACATTGCTTCGTATGTACAACTATCGATCTGCTGGTTACAATCACAGGCTCTGGACCAGAAGGAAAGTGGCACAATGATCTTCAGAAACAGAACTCTGTTATCTGCAAACTTATTAAGATATTCCTATTCACAACTTCTCTAGACCCTGATTCTATCAAGAATCTCCATTCTCCTCTTACCAGTATCACTAGTAAATATCAAAAGATTGACTCTTGTTACTAGTAGTAGCTGTGTATGTTTTTGAAATTACTGTGATGTTGAAGAAACATTAAGTGGAATTGCTTACAGCTGCAAGAGGCTTAAAACGTTAGAGGTTACACACATCTTTCTGCTTCATTTCTGGCTGGGTAATGCTATGTGCAGGCAGCAAGCCAAACAGGTGAGTTGGTGTCAACTGAATTCCCAAATAGGATCGTTGTGAACCTACCGTGAACTCTGGGTTGTCTCCAGAGGCCACTTCACTTCTGGCTTTTGAAGTCCCACAGGCCTAGAGGAAGGAGTCATATACTCTGTGTCCTCCTCACTTTCACACTGCTCCCCAGGTGGCGGTTTTGGCACAGGAAGAGGTCTGGAAGATGAAGAATAAAAAACAGAAAAAGAAAACAAAAAGAATGAACTGCTTTGCAACTATCTGAAATAATCTGAAAATCACTGTAGAAGAAATATATAACATCCTACGAGGTTCAAGATACTCCTGGTGAAAAACAGCATGTACAGCACGATTCCATACACACAAGACTGGCAATGAGCGTGTCACATGTTGCTGATCACGGTCTGACTCTAGGTGGTAAGATTATGGATAACATTGCTTTAGCATCACTTATCTGTGTTTTCTAAATATTATTATAATTAACACATACTATTGTCATAAAAAGAAAAGGATCATTAAAAGGGTAATCCAAAAATTTTAATTCTTTTTGTTGATGATGTTAATAAAAATATACAATTGCACCTCCTACTCATGAAGCATTTTGGCAATACATACTTTAAACTATTCACATTCTTTTGTCACAGTAATTCTACCTTGGCTGCATCTCTGGCTATGTAAAAAGATGTTCACTGAAGCAAAGTTATTACAGTAAAAGCTTTTAAACAAAATAAATATACAACAACAGGGAATGATTAAATATACGATGTTACAGCCACATTACATAATAATACGCAATAATTAAAAGTGAGGATTTTGGGGACTTCCCTGGTGGCACAGTGGATAAGACTCTGCACTCCCAATGCAGGGGGCCCACGTTCAATCCCTGGTCAGAGAATTAGATCCCACATGTATGCCACAACTAAAGAGTCCGTGTGCCACCACTAAGGTGCCTGAAAGACGCAACTAAGGAGCTCCGGAGCTGCAACTAAGGAGCCCACCCGCCACAACTAAGGAGCCCACGTGCTGCAACTAAGGAGTCTGTGAGCCGCAACTAAGGAGCCTGCTTGCTGCAACTAAGACCCCATGCAACCAAATAAATAAATATCAAAAAAAAAAAAGTGAGGATTTTGAAGAACTTTTTAACTGATAGGAAGAAATGCCCAAGATATAATGCTAAGTTTAAAAAAAGGGAAAACATAAAACTACATCTTGATCTAAAACATATATACATTTTACATGTCTATAGCTATGGCCAAGTAACAAGCACTGTCTAATCGTCTGCCTAGAACAGCTAGCTATAAAAGCAGGAAAATATGCAAAAGAAAGAAGGCATTGGAGAGCAACCAGGCAGCCAAGATTTGAGAGGCCAAGATTCCAGAGAAAAGGAGAATACACTACAGTAAGCCCCATATTAGGGGTTCTGAACTTGGGGTTCCAAGGTAGTTTCAAGAGACTGAGGAGAGAGGGATTGGAATTTGGGCCAAGGCACGAGGGGTCAAAAATCCTGGAGAAGGGAACAGTAGAGAAGTAGGTTTGAAATTCTGCCTGTAATTTTCCCCAGAGCTACTGCGAATCCTTAAACCACGTATGAGTGGGACTAGATTCTGAGAAACCAGGCAAAAAGTAGTAGTACTTTGGTTGTCTTGCCAAACTATAGAGAGACAAAGTTGGAGGTAACAGACATGGCCTTTAAAATAATTATAATTTATATATTCCATTAAAACAGAGGATGGAGAATTTTATTAGAAAACTACAGAATAATTTTTTTTTTTTAATTCACATGGAAATTCTAGGACCTAAAAACACAGTATTTGTAAATACAATGGATGGATCCTGGGGCAGATTAGAAACTGCAAAACAGAAGATGAGGGAACTGAAATAGAGTAGAAACTATTCAGGTTCAACTAAAGAGAGGAAAAAGAATGGAAAACACAAAAATGAGCGTAAGAGCTATATGAGGTGTGGTGAAAAGGTAGAACTTTCAGGTAACTGGAGTCACAGAGCGAGAGGAGAAAGAGACTGCACTATTCAGTGTATTTTAAGAAACAGTGTACCCCTGAAACTAACACAACATTGTAAATCAATTATACTCCAATAAAATTTTTTTAAAAAAGAAATAGTGGCTGAGATTTCCTATGCTGAATTTTTCTTTCTTTCTTCTTCCTTTTCTTTTTTTTGGCCGCGCTGCCTGGCTTGTGGGATTTTACTTCCCGACCAGGGATTGAACCTGGGCCCTCGGCAGTGAAGGTGCAGAGTCCTAGCTACCAGACCGCCATGGAATTCCCAGTGGCTGAGACTTTCTAAAACTGATTAAAAACATCAAATGACAAAATCCATAAACTCTACAAACCCTTAGAAGGATAAATATAAAGAAAACTACACAGACGCATTATAGTGAAACTGCTGGGATCCAAAAACAAAAAGGTTTTATAAGTAGTCAGAAAAAGAATCATGCCCTTAAAGGGGCAATATTACGCTAATTTTCCAACAGAAACAATGAAAGTCAGAGGGCAGTGGGATGATATTTTTAAAGCGCTGAAAGAAAATAACTCCAGTTCAGAATACAGCTGACCTCTGAACAACATGTGCTTGAACTGCACAGGTCCACTTTTACCCAGATTTTTCCCCATTAATACATACTACAGTACGACACAAGCCACAGTTGGCTGATTCTGCAGATGCGAAACTGTGGATACAGAGGGCCCACTGTAGTTATATCTGGATATTCCACTGCGGGGAGGGTCAGCGTCCCTAACCCCCAAGTTGTTCAAGGGTCAAGTGTACTATGTTTAGTGAAAATATCTTTAAAAAAATGAAAGTGAAATAAAAGATATTTTAAGTCAAGCAAAATTTGAGAGAATCCATTAATAGACGATACACTAACACCCCCTCCTCTTTCTCTCCCCCCCACACCCCGTCTCTCTAAAGGAAGTTATTTGGGCAGAAGGAAAAAGATTCCAGGTGGAAGTGTGGTAAAGCAGGAAGAAATGAGGAGTGCTATAGTATAAATATGTGGGAAATTTAAATGTCCAGGAAGTGTTAAGAGGAACTGATTCAAAGTAGACTCTAATGAGTCAAAGGGATATGTTGGAATCCCTAAGGTAACTGTTAAAAGAGTATTAGGAGTGAAATGGTACAATAAAAAATACTTTAATCCCAAAGAAAGAAAGTAGAAAAAAATGAACACAGAAAAGATGGGGAAAATGGAGAAAACAGTAGGAACAAATATTCCAATTATTTTTAAACAAACAAACAAAAAAATGCTAGACTGGATTTAGGGGGGAAAAAAGCCAACAAGTGTATACTACTTAAGAGAAACATACCTTCAATGAGGACACAGAAAAGTTGAAAGTAAAAGGATGGAAAAAGATCATGCAAACACTACAAGAGAGCTGATGTGGCCATTTTAATATAAGTAAAAACAGACTAAGGCTGGTTAGAAGCAGAACTAGAGAGTAAATGGAATAATCAAAACAATTATCATTTAGTTGATAATTCTAAATTTCTATGTATCCTAATTACATATACTAAATACATATACAATGCAAACCGATAGACCTAAAGGAAAAAAGAGAAACCCACAATTATCGGGGGAGAATTTAACACACTCCTCTTGGTATTTGACAGAACATGTAGACTTAAAAAAAAAATCAGCAGGAAGATAGTATAGTTGAATACAATTAAAAAATGACACATACAGAATGCTGTGGCCAACAACTGCAGAATATACATTTTTATAAAATGAAGGCAGTAATATGTATGGAATTTACCATAAACTAGTCAATAAAGGTCTCAACAAATATCACAAATTGAACTCACAGAGTATGGTTTCTGACCACACTGGAATAAAACTAGGAAGCAGTAACAGAAGAGGAACCAGAAAATCTTCCAATGTTTGAAAATCAGGCAACACATAAATAACTGATGAGTCAAAGAAGAAATCACAAATGGAAAACCATATATTTTGAAGTGAATGATAATGAAAACAGGACATATCAAAACTTGTGGAATGCAGCTTCAGCATCTGTTATGGACTGAATGTTTGTGTCCTCCCCAAAATTACTTTTGAGGCCCTAATCCCCAGTGTGGCTGTCTGAACATGGGGCCACATCTGAGGAAGTAACTACGGTTAGATGAGGTCCTGAGGATGAGCCCCTGACTCAGTAGGATTGGTGTGCTTATAAGAAGAGACACCAGAGAGCTTGCTGTTGCTCTCTTTACCTCTCTGTGTGTGCATGTATCAAGGAAAGGCCATGTGAGGACGTACTGAGAAGGTTATGTAAGCATGTAAGGCTGTAAAGGATTCCTCACCAGAAACCAAATATGCTGACATCCTGACCTTGGACTTCCAGCCTCCAGAACTATGAGAAAATTAAATTCTGCTGCTTCAGCTGCCCAGTCTGTAGATAGTATTTTGTTATGGCAGCCTGAGCAGATTAATACAGCACCCATCTCATGGAGCTAGAAAAATAACAAATAAAACCTAAAGGAAGTTGGAAGAATAAAATAAAGAGGAGAAAGCAATGAAACAAAAAGCAGATACAGGCTTCCCTGGTGGCGCAGTGGTTGAGAGTCCGCCTGCCGATGCAGAGGGACACGGGTTTGTGCCCCGGTCCGGGAAGATCCCACATGCTGCGGAGCGGCTGGGCCCGTGAGCCATGGCCGCTGAGGCTGCGCGTCTGGAGCCTGTGCTCTGCAACGGGAGAGGCCACAGCAGTGAGAGGCCCGCGTACCGCAAAAACAAACAAACAAAAAGCAGATACTCAACGAGGATTCTGGGAAGATGGTAGAAGTTGTCTGATGTAACTATTTTGCAACTCTAGAGTTTGTTGAAGGTTTGTAACTTCCAGGTGAAGACTGGGAGGCTAAACTGTTGTTAATTTCAGCTCTTAGCATAGTAGCAGCTACCCATTCTCAACCCTACCACATAGCAGGCAGCTGTGCAAATGTTCCTGGAGCAGCCTGCACACAGCTTGCAGGAGCCAGGGTGGCAAAAAGGACTCAGCCCTCCAAACATTGGGAATCTGTGTTCTGATTGCTGATTGCTGCTCCTGTTCACAGAGGTGCTGACAAAGGGGCAGCAACCACTGTTGTTGCACCTCCCAGCATTGTTGTAAGCCCCTCCTGTTCTGGCTGAAGTGACTTCCATGAGATTTTAAAGGAAGATGTGGAGAAAACCAAGAAAATGATATGTGAATAAAATGGAAGTATCAATAGAGACAGAAAACCTAAGAAGAAACAAAAAAGAAATTCTGGAACTGAAAAGTACAAGTGAAATGAAAAAAAAAATTACTAGAGGGATTCAAAGGCAGATTTGAGCACCGAGAAGAAAAAATCAATTAACTTGAAAGACAGAACAATGGAAATTATCAAGGCTGAGAAACAAACAGAAAGAAAAAGTATTGAAGAAAACTGAACAGAGCCCAAGGGAGCTGTTGGACATAACACCACCAAAGGACCAACATATACATTGTGGGAGTCCCAGGAGAGAGAGAGAGAAAGGGGCAGAGAATATCTGAAGAAATAAGGGCCAAAAACTTCCCAAAATGATTAATATAAACATCCAAGGAGTTCATTAGACTCCAAGGAAAAGGAACTCAAAGAGACCCACATTTTCAAAAGACAAAGATAAAGAAAGAAGCAAAACATCACGTACGAGGGATCCTCAATAAGATTATGAGCAGACTTCTCATCAGAAGTTTTAGAGGCCTGAAGACAGTGGGCCGATATATTCAAAGCGCTAAAAGAAAAAAAAGCTGTCAACCAAGACTCCTACACAGGCATACCTTGTTTTACTGCACTTCACAGATGGTGTTTTTTACAAATTGAAGATCTGTGGCAACCCTGTATCAAGCAAGTCTGCTGGCACCATTTTTCCAACAGCATTTGCTCACTTCAAGTCTGTGTCACACTTTGATAATTCTCAAAATATTTCAAGTTTTTTCATTATTATATTTGTTACAGTGATCTGTGATCAGTGATCTCTGATTTTACTATTGTAAAAGTATTATGACTTGCTGAAGGCCTGGGTGACGGTTAGCATTTTTTAGCAATAAAGTATTTTTAAATCAAGGTATGTACATATATATTTTTAGACATAATGCTACTGCACACTTAAAACCACAATATCTCTAAGGTATGCCTGTATCTGGTAAAACTGTCTTTCAAAAGTGAGGGAGAGGGGCTTCCCTGGTGGCACAGTGGTTGAGAGTCCGCCTGCCGAGGCAGGGGACACGGGTTCGTGCCCTGGTCCGAGAAGAGCCCACATGCCGCGGAGCGGCTGTGCCCGTGAGCCATGGCCGCTGAGCCTGCGCGTCCCGAGCCTGTGCTCCGCAACGGGAGAGGCCACAACAGTGAGAGGCCCGCGTATTGCAAAAAAAAAAAAAAAAAAAAACGTGAGGGAGAAATCAAGACATTCCCAGATAAACAAAAGCTGAGGGAGTACGTGACCACTAGACCTGCCCTGAAAGAAAAGCTCAAGTGCGTCCGGCAGGGTGAAATGAAGACACTAGACAGTAATTTCTAGCTGTATGGAGAAATAAAGACTTTAATAAGGGTAAGTACATGGAGAATTATAAAAGCTAGTACTATTGTAACAATGGTTTGTAACTGCACCTTCTGGTTTTTTCCACATGATTTAAGACAGCAATACATTTAAAAGCAAAGTGTAAAAGCCACTATTACTGTAACTTTGGTTTGTAACTCCAAATCTCTTTTTCTGCATAATTTAGGAAACTAATGCATTTAAAAGAACTAGTTCATGAACTCGTTTAAAAGAACTAGGGGCACACAATGTATAAAGATGTAATCTTGTGATCAACAACCAAAATGGGTGTGGTGGAGCTGTAAAGGAGAAGAGTTTTTGTATGCTATTGAAGTTAAGCCGGCATAAATTCAAATTATAGTGTTATAACATTGGGATGTTAAATGTAATCCCTATGGTAACCACAAAGAAAATATCTATAGAATATACACAAAAGGAAATGCAAAAGGAACTTAAACATTTCACCATAAAAACCCAACTAAACACAGAAGACAGTAATGCAGGAAATAAGCAACAAAAAACTACAGGGCGTACAGAAACCAAATAGTACAATGACAGAAGTCTCTCCTTATCAGTAATTGCTTTAAATATAAATGAGTTAAACTCTCCAATCAAAAGACAGAGACTGGCAGATTGGATTAAAACACACGATCCAATTATATGCTGTCTATAACAGACTCTGATATTATACTAATATCAGAAACAATAGACTTTAAATTAAAAAAACGTTACAAGAGACAAAGAACATTATATACACTAGAAGATTTAAAACTTATAAACCTTTATACACTGAATGACAGTAAAATATATGAAGTAAAACCTGACAGAACTAAAGGGAGAAACAGACAGCTCTACAATAACAGCTGGAGATTTCAATACGCCACTCATAATAATGGACAGAACAAGAGGACAGAAGATAAGTAAAGAAACAGAGGACTTGGGCTTCCCTGGTGGCGCAGTAGTTAAGAATCTGCCTGCTAATGCAGGGGACACGGGTTCAAGCCCTGGTCCAGGAAGATCCCACATGCAGTGGAGCAACTAAGTCTGTGCACCACAACTACTGAGCCTGCACTCTAGAGCCCGTGCGCCACAACTACTGAAGCCTGTGTGCCTAGAGCCCATGCTCCGCAACAAGAGAAGCCACCGCAATGAGAAGCATGCACACTGCAATGAAGAGTAGCCACCGCTCACCAAAACTAGAGGAAGCCTGTGCACAGCAACGACAACCCAACGCAGCCAAAAATAAACAAACAAAATAAATTAGAAAAAAAAAATCTGAATAGACCTATAACTAGTAAGGAGACTGAATCAGTAATCAAAAAATCTCCCAACAACAACAAAAAAAGCCCTAGACCTCACAGCTTCGCTGGTGAATTCTACCAAACATTTAATGACAAACTAATACCAAATCTTCTCAAACTTCTCCAAAATTGAAGAGGGAACCCATTCCATGAGGCCAGCATAACCATGATACAAAGCCAGACAAAGACATTACAAGAAAAGAAAACTACAGACCAATATCCCTTATGAACACTGATGCAAAAGTCCTCAACAGAATGCTAGCAAAAAGAATTCAGCAGCATATTAAAAAGTTTATATACAATGAATTACCAAGTGGGATTTATACCTAGAATACAAGAATGGTTAAATATATGAAAATTGATCAATATAATACACCACATCAACAAAGAAAAAAATACCACATGATCATCTCATTGATGCAGAAAAAGCATCTGAAAAAACTTAACACCCTTTTACGATAAAAATACTCAACAAAATAGATAGAAGGAATGTACCTCAACATAGTAAAAGCCATATATGAAAAACCCATAGCCAACACCATACTCAATGGTGAAAGACTGAAAGCTTTTCGTGTAAGATCAGAAACAAGGCAAGGATGCCCACTTTAACCATTTCTGTTCAGCATAGTACTGGAAGTTCTAGCCAAATCAATTACACAAGAAAAAGAAATAAAAGGCATCCAAATTGGAAAGGAAGAAGTAAAATTATCTCCGTTTCTTCAGATGATGTGAGCTTATATGTAGAATACCCTAAAGACTCAACAAAAAAGCTGTTAGAACTAATAAATCAACTCAGCAAGGTAGCAGGATACAAAGTCAACACACAAAAATCAGTTGCATTTCTATACATGAACAATAAACAACTTGGAAACGAAATTTCAGAAACAATTCCATTCGTAATGGCATCAAAAAGAAGAAAATACTTAGGAATTAACTTAACCAAAGAGGTGAAAGACTTGTACAATAAAAATTACAGGGCTTCCTAGGTGGCGCAGTGGTTAAGAATCCGCCTGCCAATGCAGGGGACATGGGTTCGAGCCTTGGTCCGGGAAGATCCCACATGCCGCGGAGCAACTAAGCCCGTGGGCCACAACCACTGAGCCTGTGCTCTAGAGCCTGCGATCCACAACTTCTGAGCCAACGTGCCACAACTACTGAAGCCCGCGCGCATAGAGCCGGTGCTCCGCAACAAAAGAAGCCACTGCAATAAGAAGCCCATGCACCGCAACGAAGAGTAGCCCCCGCTCGCCGCAACTAGAGAAAGCCCGTGTGCAGCAACAAAGACCCAGTGCAGCCAAAAATAAATAAGTAAAATAAATAAATTTTTTAAAAAATTACAAAACACCACTGAAAAAGATTAAAGAAGACAAATAAACAGAAACACATTCCATGTTCATAGATTGGAAGACTTAATATTGTTAAGATGTTAGTACTACCCAAAGTGACCTACATATTAAATGCAATCCCTATCAAAATCCCAGTGACATTTTTTGCACAAATAGAAAAACTCCAGACTTCCCTGGCAGTCCAGTAGGTAAGACTTTGCCTTCCAATGCAGTGGGTGTGGGTTCAATCCCTGGTTAGGGAGCTAAGATCCCACATGCCTCATGGCCAAAAAAATCCCAAAACATAAAACAGAAGCAATATTGTAACAAATTCAATAGACTTTAAAAATGGTCCAGGGACTTCCCTGGTGGTGCAGTGGTTAAGTATCGCCTGCCAATGCAGGGGACATGGGTTTGAGCCCTGGTCTGGGAAGATCCCACATGCCGCGGAGCAACTAAGCCCGTGCGCCACAACTACTGAGCCTGCGCTCTAGAGCCCGTGAGCCGCAACTACTGAAGCCCACGTGCCTACAGCCCGAGCTCCACAACAAAAGAAGCCACCGCAATGAGAAGCCCGCGCACCACAACGAAGAATAGTCCCCACTCGCAGCAACTAGAGAAAGCCTGCACGCAGCAACGAAGACCCAATGCAGCCAAAAATAAATAAATTAAAAAAAAAAAAAAGAGTGTGGTGTTGGCATAAAGACAGACATATAGACTGATGGAATAGAGTGGAAAGCCTAGAAGTATCAACAAATCCTCACATATATGGTCAAATGATTGCTGCCGACCTTTTCGCCGTTTTTTGTTTTTGGCCACACCGCGAAAGTGTCCCGGTTGGCTTTTTTTTAAATTTCTTTTAGGGACTTCCCTGGTGGTCCAGGGGTCAAGACTCCATGCTTCCAATGCTGGAGGCCTGGGTTCAATCCCTGGTCAGGGAACTAAATCCCATGTGCTGCAACTAAGACCCAGTGCAGCCAAATAAATTAATATTTAAGAAACAAAACCCAACAAAAATTGCTTCTTTGAGAAGATTAATAAAATTGATGAGCCCCAGCAAGACTGATCTATGTACATATACACAGAGAAAATAATGGAAACAAACAGTCCAAAACATGGTAATTTTTACATAATGGAAATACAGGTCAATTTTAATTTTCTTCTTTATACTCTTCTGGGTTTTCTAAATTTTCTATAAATAAGTTGTTTAAAAGTATCAACTCTACTGTATGAAATATAATTTTAGTAAACTTACCTGGCAGCCAGAGAATAAATGGCATTGGCAGATGCAGAAGGTTTGATTTTGGGATGCTCACACTCTGGACCTGCTAACGGGCTGCTATTCGTATTCTGGAAAGAAAAGTGTTAAAAAAAAAAAAAGAACCTTCTTAATACAGCTAAGTATCTCCTCTTACTTATTCAATCTATTCAAAATAACAAGAACAATCATACAGACACAGACCTCTCCCCCAATGCCATGCTTAAGGATTATTATGTGTGACAAAAGTATAGTTGAAAGTTCAAATGTAAGAGTTAGGGAGACAGTTCTAGGAAATGGGTTTTTTTGGTTTGTTTTAATTCTAGAAAGATTTGAGGAAACTGGCTGTCTGCACACATACCATTCTAGCTTAAAAAATCTATACATCTTTCTATACTGATGCCACCAGAAAGTCAAACCTAATCCACTCTCACTAATTAGACTGCCTATCACATAAATGCCACTTAAATGCTAAGTTACCCTCCCCTTTCCCTTTCAACGAAGAAATACATAGTTCATTTAAGGACCACAGGATTTCTTAACTTCACCCTCCAATTCCATCTTTTTCTTGGATTTCTAACTACCTACTGGACAATTCTTCCTTCAATGGCTCATCTCAAATTCAACATGTCTGTCGCTAGTTAGCCAGGTTCAAAACCTCTGGGGTGTGTGCATGTGTATATGTGTGTGTATGCGATTTTTCATCCTTTTTTCCACCCACTGACTGCTTTCAAGCCTTTCTGGGTCTTTGTTTCATGCTCCCTAAAGTCTCGACCTAAACCAGCTCCCCCTCCTGCTCCTAGACCAGGATTCTTCCCCTTGTTTCCCCAGTACCAGCTATATGAGATCCCTTTGTTATTCCTCAAATAGACTCTCCCAAACTCACTTGCTTTTCCCTCATCCCCCATTGCTCCAGGTCACTCCCCACACTACTCCAGGTCTTTGCTCAGAATTGTACCCCATCCCTACATGTACCTGCCCCATCCCAACTTTCCCTATACCCTGTTTTTACCCTGTTTTTCTCCACAGCATTCGTCAGCATCCACTATCTTACATGTTTTGTAACGTATCTTGCTCGTTTTCCATCTTTCCTCCAGTGGAATGTTAACTTTGTGAGAGCAAACTTTTTTGCTCAGTGCATAAACGAACCAACAAAAGAAGGAATATACCTCTCCCACCCCCCGTTCTGGACCCATTATCTCATGCTTATCCAATGGACTGCTAACCTCCCTTTTTTCAATCTATTCTCTTTCCAATCCATCCTGCATACTATTCCTAGATTCCTCTCTTTAAACCATCATTTTGGTCACGTCACTCCACTAATTTAATCTTCACGTACTCTTCATTTGTACCAAATAAATTCCAATTCTTTTGGGAGGGGGTATACAAAGTGCTCTAATCTAGCAGTAACGCTCCTTTCTAGCCCCTTTTCCTACTCTGATATCCAAAATTTCTGTTTTTCTCAAATTAAACTACTTCTTATCCCACAATACATCTTGAGCATTTCTGTCATTGTAGGTCTATTTTAAAACTGTATCCACTTTGGAAAGAATACTTCAAATTCAGATGCCACTCTTTCCATAAGCCCTCATGATTGCTCTATCTAGAAATAATCTCTCCTTTCTTTAAAACTGAACTGTTTTCTATTTATACTACTCATGGCATACACACCCAGAAACACATTTATTGCATTAACAAACATATTAACATACACTTCTTGAGGGTAGGGATTAGTATTATCCTTGAATCCTGTAAAAAACATACCACAGAACTGACCCATTCAATGTCATCCACGAATGTTTGTTTTTAAGATAAATAATTTCAAAATCATGACTCACCATGGAGGTATCCAGATTGAATGTGCTTCCAAGCCTAGGCACATCGGTTCTGGGTTCCATTTGTGAGGGCAAGGAAAATGGAAGTGAGTGCCGGTTGGTTAATTCTCTCCCTGTCCAGGGGTCACTAGGGTTTGGCGCAACTACTGGTACTTTGGGGATTGGCCGAGGCAGCCATGATGCTTCTCCAGCGCGGCCAGAGGGGACAGGGGGCAGTTTGTCTCTGGACGGACAGTCGCCTGGTGTACATGGCAAGGGGCGTCTCTGAGGCCGTGTTTCTGCTCCACCAGAATATGGCCGGTCTGGAGGGGGTGGTGGTGGAAGATCTCGAAGAGTGGGAGGTATTGGTAATGGTTTGTCCTTATGAAGGGAGCCAGAAGGAGCCTGTGGAAGCATGATGGAAGCAATCAATCAAACCCCACTAATACACAACAAAGAATCAGAAAATGTAGAAATGGATAATGCTTTACCTTAGAAGCAGTTCCAAGACCAGAAGCACTTGAAGGAATAGATATTCGCTGTTGTAGAAGGTCAAGCCGTGGTGGCACTGGGGGAAGGGAAGCTTGTGGGGCCACAGAGAATGGAGAAGGAGGTCGTTCCACCTAACACAAAAAAAATTTCCTAATAGGTTATTCTTGTCTGGAGGAATGGCATCTCTCAACTCCTCTGAAAGATGTACACAACAAGTACTACATGAACACAGAATATACCAATGAGCCTGACTTTGGCTTAAGGTAGCGCTTCCTGAATTATTTCTATGTCACCAAAAGAGGGCGCTCTCAATCACGGAAATACCATGCAGATGCAAGCTACAGGCAAAATGTAATATCTAGACAAGGCTGTGCTACATAAAAAGCTTCCTAGCTTATAATTTTAGAAAACTTTACAATTTCCCATATTTTCCTCTTCAGAAAAAGAAAAAATCTTTCCAAGATTAAAAACAGAAAACCATATTAAAGAAAGGGGCATACATTAACCTCTCAACAAATCACCTAGGAAAATAATGATTAAGGGGCAGAATGAGGAAAGAAATCAAAGTTAATAAATTCTCCATGGGTTATTGTAATTAAAAGAAAAAATGAGATTTTTAAGAGAAAATGATCAATGGTATTACTAAAAAGCATCTTTCGTTCTTCCAAAGAAATGCTATTTCAATTCAGTAATTAAAAGGGATAATTTTTTTGTCAATTTGTATTCTAAAAATTGAGGTGTCAAATCAAAAGAAACAAATAAATGTATAACCTTTTCCATTTCCCTGCCTACAGCAGGGTGATGAGTAGCTGATAAGCTTGTCCAAGTAAGCTGTCAAGAGATATACAAGAATTTATACAAAATACTAATTCACATTTGCATTCCCTAAAAGCAAAATAGATGGAAAATAGGCGAATATGTATTACAAGCACTTATGCAAGGTGACAGGGAAACAACCATCCCCATACTGAGTCCTATCATTAATGCTGGGAGGTGAATGAGGGGGAAAAAGCCTGCACCATCAGCTACGTGCTTTTACTCATGCTTCAGAGAACGGGCTCCATGTCAGGCAGCGTGAGCAGCTGAACACCTCAAGGGTTAAGGAAGGGAAAAGTTATCAGTCAAACTAACTCTCACTTCATCATCAATATCTAGTCACTGTATCTTGTTGATTTTCCCATAAAATAATCCCATATCTATATCTTCCTTTTCATTCTACTTACCAACCTCAGACCTGATTTATTAAAACCCCCTTCCAGTGGTTCTCCCAACTTCTAGATTCTTATCTCACCAAATCATTTTGCTCACCATTACCAGCTTAACCATCCTTAAATACTCACTAGTTCAAAACCCATCTATCAGTAACTTCCACTTTCCCAGGTCACAAAATGTCACTTTCCTGCCTCGCTTTCTCAAGTCTAATTTGGTCTCCCTAACCAACAGCATTTTCCATAATGCCCTGTGTTGGAATTCCTACCTCCCTAACTTTGTTCAAGTTGTTTCTCAATTTGGAAGGCCCTCTCTGCCTATTTTGATCCCTCCCACCATCCATCCCTCCTTCTTATTCCTAAAGGGCAGAGGATTGAGTTAATCATATTCTTCAATTCATGTTTCAATATCATAACCGACCCATGAGATGTTCTTTTATCTCAACATACAACAAAGTTCCAGAAAAGGATAAAAGCACATACGGGGACGAAATTATCAAAGAAATAATACAAGAATATTTCTAAGACCTAAGGGACATAAATATCCATATAGAAAGCGTTCACTGCATAGCTAGCCCAAAGAAAGAAAAGAAAACTAATAACCAATCAACCAACCAACAAAACACTTAAATTTTCAGGGAATCAAGGATAAGGAAAATATCCTAAAGGCTTCTGAGGATAGAGGGAAAGGCGGTACTAAAGAGAAAAAATACACTAGAAACTAGAAGTCACTGAGGCTGTAACAATTCATAGAGCTAAATTTTTTTTTCAACCTAGAATTCTGTACCTAGTCAGTTTGAGGGTTGAATAGAGACATTTTAAGATATCAAACGTCTCAAAAATTTCACCTCTCACCTTTTCACAGAAAGCTATTTTGAGAGCATACTCCACCTAAACAAGGAAGTTAAAGCAAGAAACATAAAAACATGGGAGTTAAGAAATAGGCACTCCAACACAAAGAAGAGGCAATGAAGTCCCACGATGATGGTGAGGGGAGACACCTCAGGGTGACATGGAATGCAGCACACCCAGCGAAAAACCAGTCCAGACTGGAGCCAAAACATGGCAGACTCCCATATATTAGTATACTATATTACATAATACCTACTATATTAATATGCTAATAGAATTTACTCCACAGAAAATCATATCAAGAGGATGTTTGATAAGACGTGGTAGTGACAGGTACAAACTGAACACTAAGGAAATAAAAGCAAATCAATTATTTCAGAAAAGCAGAAGGTTGTAAAAGAAAGCAAAAGTAATTATCAACACATTATAGTATATTACTTGATACAATAGGGAGCAAAAATCACTTAAACACTGAATACTGACAGAACCAAAAAACATTCAAATTAACTATAGTCGGAAGATAGGGAGTAGGAAGGAGGGAGATAAGACATTTAAATCCTTTTCTAAACAGATGACTAATATTGCAGAATCAAGAGAAAGCAGTATAGTATATGGTTAAGGAACAGCTTTAAGAACCGAAAAATCTGAATGGGACACAGGAGTTAGAGGGCATAGAAGCAGGGAACTGACATTTCTGTAAGCCTTTTAGCAATTCTTTTAAACTTAAAAAAAAAAAATCCAAGTGCACTGATCACACGGAATTTTTTAAAAAGTAGATTCACTATTTTAAAAACAAATCAGGGACTTGCCTGGTGGCACAGTGGTTAAGAATCCGCCTGCCAATGTAGGGCACACGGGTTCGAGCCCTGGTCCGGGAAGATCCCACATGCCGCGGAGCAACTAGGCCTGTGTGCCACAACTACTGAGCCTGTGCTCTAGAGCCCACGAGCCACAACTACTGAGCCCACGTGCTGCAACTACTGAAGCCCGTGTGCCTAGAGCCCATGCTCTGCAGCAAGGGAAGCCACCGCAATGAGAAGCCCGCGCACCGCAACAAAGAGTAGCCCCCACTCGCCGCAACTAGAAAAAGCCTGTGCACTGCAAGGAAGACCCGATGCAGCCAAAAATAATTAAAAACAAAAAAATCAAAACGAAACAAACAGCAAAAAGCAACAACAAGCTACTAGGATATGACGAAACAGACACTCTCATAGTCTCATATACTTTGGGAGTGACTTTAGGACAAAAAATTAGGAACAAATTTTAATGTCTATCCAAAACAAGTTAAGATATTTTTATTCCAGTATTTTATTCATACAAAGTAGATAATGAACTATAAGGTACAAAGAATAACAAAAGATGAAACACCCACGTGGAACCTACCATTCAGCAAAGAAATGAAACACCATGGCTTTCTGAAATTCCCATGTGTCCCACCACTAATTATATATCCCTCTCCTCTCTCAAAGAGTTTAAATGGACATACTCTAATCTAGCAATTCCATTATTAGAAATTTACCCTACAGACAGACTTGCAAAAGAATGTCCATATGTGTAAGCCTGGAAACAACAGGAATGTCCATTAAGAAGAGACTAAATGAATTACAGAATAGCCAAGTGCAAAACAAAATATGAAGCTGTTTGTTTTTCTACTTGAATTTTTACAGTATGCATTACTTATTTATTTATTTATTTATTTATTTATTTGCGGTACGCGGGCCTCCCACTGCTGTGGCCTCTCCCGCTGCGGAGCACAGGCTCCGGACGCGCAGGCTCAGCAGCCATGGCCCACCGGCCCCAGCCGCTCCGCGGCATGTGGGATCCTCCCGGACCGGGGCACGAACCCACGTCCCCTGCATTGGCAGGCGGACTCCCAACCACTGCGCCACCAGGGAAGCCCTACAGTATGCATTTATCACTTTTATTTAAATGAGTAAATTTAATCTCATTTATATATATTAGCTACAGAAAAAACTGTTAACTTTCTTCTTTCCTCTAAAGTCCTATAGCACTTAGACTGTGTACCCAACAATTTAGAATAATGTACACTGTCTGGCTTGTATTAAATAGTGTTTCACCTGTATATATATTCTCTTCCCAAATAACTACCTCCTTTTGGGCCTTTGTCTTAGGTTTCTTATCCCATATAGCACTCAAGAGAGCTACTTAACTAGCACAACAAACAGCTTGCAAAAGTAATATGTGTTAACTGTGAAAAATTCAAACATACCATAAAATGAAAGTCCTCTGATCCTGTAGCCTCAGAAATAATAGTAATGTGATGTGTAGTCATCCAATTTTCCCCCCATGCATGTTAAAATAATTCTTTTGTAACTAAATAATTTTAACAGAAATAAGGTGATATTATATATAATATACAGTTGTTTTTTTAATTTAATACACATTGACAGCTTTCCACTTAAGTATATGTAAACTGAGTCAACTCTGCAGAGCATTCTGTTATATGGACTGTAGTAGACAGAATAATGATCACGGTCCCCTCTCCCACAGGCAGATGTTCATGCCCTAAAACCCAGAATCTGTGAATCTGTTATCTTACTTGGCAAAAGGAACCTTGCTGATGTGAGTAAGGGTACAGATCTTGAGATAGGCGAATTATGCTGGATTATCCAAGTGGGCCCAATCTAATCACATGAGTCCTTAAAAGTTGAGAACCTTCATGACTTAAGGAGGAAAGGAGTCCAGGAGCCAAAGAATATAGCTGGCCCCTAAAAAATACCGTCAGCTGACAACCAGCAAGGAAACGGGGATCTTAATTCTACAACTGGCAAGGAACTGAATTCTGCCAAACCCACATGAGTAAGGAAGGCCAACTGTATACATTGCACTGTGCCACTTTACATAAGGGACTTGGGCATCTGCTGGGACTCCAGGACCCAATCCCCTGCGGATACTTTCTTTTGGTTTTTTTTTGGCCACACCACGTGGCATGCAGGATCTTAGTTCCCCGGCAAGGGATTGAACAGGTGCCCCCTGCAGCAGAAGCGTGGAGCCCTAACCATTGGACAGCCAGGGAATTCCCAGGAAATACTTTTAATATAATATTACAAGGTGATAAGTTCTATGGCAGACATATTCATAGCATCCCAGAAACACTTGGCCAGACCTAGATTATTTGTGGGTCTTGGGCATGGGGGAAACAGGGTAGAGTATGGAAAGGTTTCCTAGGAAATGAAAACTGAGCTAAATTACATAGAAACTATCAAGACAAAAGCACGGAGAAATTTTTAGTGGTTCAGTCTTGCTGGATTACAAAGTGGAAAGGATTACCAGGGCAAACTGCCTAGAAAAGAGAATGGACTTATTAATCCATTAAGTAATGAAAAGTCATTAAAGAGTGTGAGGCAAAGGAATAAGGTAGTCAAGGTATGTGCTGTAGATCAATGACTCTGGAAGCGGGGCGAACAGATGATTATAAGAGCCTGAAATAAGGCAGTGACATTGAGGACAGAAAGAAAAAGATACACTGGATACAATCACTTAGGAGATGGAATCCATCCTTTCAATATTTATTGAGCACCTACTATGTGCCAGGCAGTCAGGTGCTGGTATAAAAGAAAGCTTCTTTTGTACAAAAAAATGCCTCCTATGAAGTTATAACAGTCCAAACTAGAGAACTGACAACATACTAGAACCTCTGTTTGCCCTATATTTATTAAAATCTTCAATGACTGCCTTACTCCTAATTAGTGAATAAATCCCTGTTTTACCCTACCACTGACGTAACAGAACTTGTTCACATACTTTCTTAGCCTTTATCTTTCCCATCTTTACTAGGGCCTTTCTAGTTTTAGTTTCTGTATGGTACCTCCTATTACCTTCCAATCACTGTAGTTGCCATTTATTTGGTTGTTAACGGTGCCTCATTTCTCCCGCCCAAACCTAACTTTCCAATGCCAAGACTCCGTTAGAAAAATAGACAAGGAGAAAATATTCTGTTCACAGTAGCAAAATGGGTCCAATTCTTTTACTCACCCCTCATTTTCTCTACCAAGCTATCTAAATAGAGCCCAGTTCTAGCATACAGACAATAAGACCATGGGCCTTGAAGCCGGAATGTCTGGCCACAGATTCTGGTTCGACTTACTAGCTGTGTGACCTTCAGCAAATTCCTTAACCTCACTGTGCCTTGGTTTCTCCCACTGCTAAATGAGGATAACAGTAATATCTACTCATAGGGTTACATGAATATGTATTAGTATAAGATTATGAGTTAAAATAAGTAAAGTACTTAGCATCATTTTTTCTCACACAGTAAACGTTCAATAAATATTAGCTATTGTTACTCCTTGTATTTTGGATGTCATTAAGTGCTCTATTGCTTTAGGACACAACTGATACTGGATTTTGCCACAGTCTCTTAAACTGACGCTTACCTTGGCACCAGCCAATTCCTTCATCATGAAGAGAGAATCATCAGCTCGCTCATCGTCATCATCCTCATAATTTGGGGAGGGAGCGCCCTCTGCTCCTTGCCTCAGCAGGCTGCCACTTCCTCTAGGATCAAAGGGATCGACCACAATGGGCTCAGTACCTTTAATTTCACATCGACAGAAGGGACAGCCCTGGCCTTCTGATTCCTGCAAAGGAAACAGGAGATGGTAGCAGACACATCTGAAAGTTCTTAAAATATTCGTCCACTAAAAATACATTTCCTAGAAACGAAAAAAGAATCAAAAGTTTAGAACCTACCCCACAAACCAGGCCATCCTTTATATCCGTAAAGGATATATAATCCCCAATTCTTCATTGTCATTACTTAGCTGAGAAAAAAGCATGGCTTGGATCCATACCTGCCAGGATGTTAGACAGGATGTGCACATGAGGTGTCCACAGGGCTCAATCTTCACATCTTTATCATTTTCAGCACATATTTTACACAGTTGGAATGTGGAGCCCATCTCACAGTATAATTCATATTGTTCCTTTGATTAAAAAGAAATTAAGAGATTATTCAGCCTATTGCAAATATTTGTTGAATGAATGACTGCAACTGTAAATGCTAAAAACAGGAAAATTGAAAACTGTTACTTTTAATACTAATTTTGCTTGTATGAAAGTGTCACAACAGTGTTCAATTAAAACAGAAAGCACCTAGTCTTGTTCCTTTTTTTTTTTTTTTGGCCGCACCCTGCAGCATGTGGGATCTTAGTTCCCAGACCAGGGATCGAATCTGTGCCCCCTGCAATGGAAGCACAGAGTCTTAACCACTGGACCACCAGAGAAGTCTTTTGGCCCTATTTTAAGAAGCACAGTTTAAAAAGAAACCACACAGGACTTTCCTGGTCTCGCAGTGGTTAAGAATCTGCCTGCCAATGCAGGGGACACAGGTTCGAGCCCTGGCCCGGGAAAATCCCACATGCCGTGGAGCAACTGAGCCCGTGCGCCACAACTACTGAGCCTATGCTCTAGAGTCAGCAAGCCACAACTACTGAAGCCCGCATGCCTAGAGCCCGTGCTCTGCAACCAAGAGAAGCCACTGCAATGAGAAGCCCGCGCACAGCAACGAGGAGTAGCCCCCGCTCGCTGCAACAAAGACCCAACGCAGCCAAAAAAAATTAAAATAAATAAATTTATTTAAAAAAAGGAAAAGAAGCCACACACACCTAAATTCACTAATCTAGTCAATGGTTTAAAATTTACGTGTTCCAATCACTTAATATAATTCTATTGTCAGTTCTGTAAAGTATTATACAAAAGCTTGGCTCTGGTAATATGGTTATAATTTAAAACAAAGTTCACCTGGGTCACTTTGATGTGGTCTTGGGGAGTTGGTTCACATAAGCCTGTCAGGTCTGGATTCTGATTCCGTCCATCAGGAAACAAATAGCTATAAAAAGAGTAACCAATCTTGGGGTTCTACTGAAGCCAATTTATCACTGCTTACTAATACAGACAAATGTTATCTAGGAATTCTCTCATTCTAAAAGGGCAATTTTGCATAAGTGCCAAGATAAATTTTACTAGTACTTCAAAAAAATTAAATAACACAGATCAGTTCCAAGAAGATACTCTCCAAACGCTGATATTCTTTCTCTATTTTAATCAAGGGGTTGACAAACTTTTTTTTGTAAAGTACCAGAGAGTAAATATTTCAGGCTGTGCGAGCCATGTAAGTCTGTGCCACATATTCTTCTTTGGTTGGTTTTTTAACAACACTTTAAAAAGGAAAAACTATCTTAGATGCAGGCTGTACCAAAACACCTAGTCTGTAGGCCACAGTTTACCAACTCTTATTTTAATCTGTGGATGGCCACAAAGTGTAAATTCTTAATTTAAATGACATTTGCTTTGACCAAAGACCTGAAATACCTTTGTTTACAGATTTAACACAGAGAGACACTAATTTAAAGACTGGACCACCAGAGAAGTCTGTTAATTTAAAAGAAATGTAACAAGAAGCAAATTAGGCCACCGGGATCAACTACCAGGAAGCTTCTGGCATCAAACTGCTCTGACGTTTGGGGAAGTGCCCCTTCCAGCTCCAGTGTTACTGTAGAAGACGATGCATAATGGAAAATGGATTTTCCTCATCACTTTAAAACACAAGTCGTTTTCTGATACCTGGTCAACTGTTAGTATTTTTAGTGCTTACCAACTGATAATCAATTTGAATTCCAAAAGGAATAGCAATTCTGGAATAAATAAGAACTTAGTCATAAATATTAGCAGAGGTTACAAAAGCCCATAGCCTGAAGAAATGCTGCTGAATCAAAACGAAGTTAGGATGAAGGCTGATGAAGGCCACTGAGTGTGCTGCCATCAGGAACATCTAAATCATTCTAATGTTGGCTAGTCAAATAACAGGTAACGTTTTCTGCTAATTGGTATATTTTAAAATCTAGTATAGATTTGAAAATAAATTAACATTTAGAAAAAAAGAAAGATAAAATTTACTCAGGGTAACAAGTGAAGTAGTAGAGAAAAATAATTTCACTCAAGGAATCCTTCCAAAATAAAAACCAAAGTCCTACTGAACCTGAAAATCCAAACAATATAACCTGTCAATATGTGTCCTGAATCTTTATCTGTAGAAGAAACCTGGAATAAAATCATTAATGATGCAGTTTTACAGCCCCTAAGTTCCTAGACTCTAGCAGACGGTAAACAGTATGTACTTACAAGCCTTCCCTGAAGCCATCAATCAGCGCTTGGAAGAGAGGTTTATTGTGAGGGATTGTCTGGAGAATGTTCCCATCAGCAGTGACATACCCAATAGCCCACTGACCCAGACGAGTACAGCTCAGCCGGAAAATGTAACTGAGAACAGAGAGAAACAAAATCTTTAATATACATACTTGCATTAGGGTGGAAAGACAAGACAGAGACAAAAATCAAAAGGACCATCAATAATAGATTCTTTAATGGCTTCAGACCAAAATCAAAAGACATATAAGCTCAATTCTTAAGTGGCTTGAAAGCATTTATCAAATCATAGTATCTGAATATGTCAATTCCTCTGATAAACAGACATCAATCCTGCCGCAGAAATGTGGTCACTGGGGAACTAGTAAAAGATCATATTTCCTCTATTTCAGCAAAGGTCACAGGAGAATAAAATTCAGGTGAATAAACCTCTTTGCTTCATTGCACTGACCTGCCAGGTTTGTGAATGAATTTCTGGAGCCGAGCTTTCACTTCATCATATGTCAGGAAAGCCATGTAACCGGGATGAGTTACAGCAAGACTGTTCCAGTTCCTGAGCAAAGAAGACCAGGGCTAAGGAAACAAGAAATCAATCAGACCATTTGGCTCAAGACATACAACCAGCCTCAGAGCAATGAAGAACAAAAGGAAAAACAACCTGAATTCTCAATTATAAATTCTCCATTTAGTGTCACATATTTCCAATCATGTTGTTACTTTAAGGGAAGACAAACATGTTTGGGAAATAAGAACTCTGAAAAGCTAAGAAGAAAATTACACATGCTTATAGGGAGAAACTTAACTATACAAAATGAAATTCAGAAAATTTCCAAGCAGCTCTAACCAACAGTAGTGAGGCTAAACAACAAACAAAAACAGAGAAACAGGGCAAGGCCTAGATGTGCAAGTAAGAAGTTTCAAATAAAGGTTTACACAAGGTGGCATATACACCCATTGTTTTTAGAAAAAGAAAGAAGTGAGTTCTTTGTGGAGCATCAATACATCTCAATATTAACAATCAAGAATTTCAATACCATAGGAGAAAAAGCTGGAAACATACATAAATGTTCAATAACAGAACTCACTAAATATATTATACCCATCTTTAGGATGTTCTACAACCGTTAAAATGATGCAAAGAAGAATATTTAATAATAGAGAAAGATTATAAATGTGAGGGGAATAAAGCAGATTATATAGTTATTCTTTTTACAAAAAAAATTTGTATATATAAAATAGAGTAGTTTTAACCTTTTTTTTTTTGGCTATAGTTTCTAGAATGAATAAAAAATATTTTCATAATAGGCAAAATCCCAAATGTCCAAATGTTATTTTTTAAAAAGGTTTCTCTTCAGAAAAATAGCAATAACTAGTTTAGCCAACATTTTAGTATCCTACCTGAAAGAGTCGTGTAAAGATGTCGAATTCAAACACTGAAATATAATCATTGCAGGTCAGATCAATAGTGGATTTCAGAGCCATGGCCTCCAGCCCAGAACTGATGGGATGTACTTCATGAAGGGCCTGTCTGAAGCTCTTCCAAGGTACTATTGTCCTAGGATGGGAGTGGGGGTAGGAGAGAAGGCAGAGTGAGATAACAGATAATTTCAGGCATTGCTACATTCAAAAAAAAGAGAGCCACATTAAGCTCTCAATATCAATTTCAATTTTCTTAAAGAAGCTGAACTATATTTTACATTGAGAACAGAAAGGGCATAAGTGATACATTTCTTAACTTTCTAATGAATAAATTAATAATAGAGACATCTTCTACTTTTCTTCGGCAGAATGCTACAAGTTCATTCCCTTTCTCATCTTTCTTCAGACATTTGTTCTATTAGAAAAGCACTGGAAAGAGAGATAAGATTATCCTTTTTGTATAACAGATGTAATCTGTGTCCAGATCTTTACTAACTGAAAGCTTGTGTTTAACTTTTTAAAAGCACATAAAACACTCTGTGTTCTTTTGAGGAACCCACACTATCAAGGACTTCACTAGAGGAATATAGGCTTAAGGTACAGGAAGAACAGAGTTCTGATAGAGATGAAGAAGAAATTATTTAACATAAGAATGATTAAACCCCAGATATGGCTAGCAAAAGATATTGTGGGATTTCTATTTCTCAAGATCTTAAAAAATAAAATAAAATCTCATTGCCTTTGAAAAGTTTATGTATTCACCAGTCTGAAAGTAAGAGAACAAGTGGCGTTTCAAACTCTTTTCTAATGTAGCTAGTTATTAAGTTAAAGGAACAAAGTTAAACTCGTTCCCATTCTCTTCAATTAAGTTTTTAAAAATCACTAATTATTCTATATTTAATGTTTAAACATGATTTTTTAAAATAAATCAAGCGTTTAACAAACTTCAAATCAATATGTAGTATATACCTGAAACTAAATAGTGTTTGTCAACTATATTTCAATTAAAAAGAAAGAAAGAAAGCATTTAAAGAGAGATTTACATTAGGATCTGTATATTCAACTGAAAAATTTTATTGTTTTCTACCTTTTCAGTTCTTTGAACCAAAATTTCAGAGGATATCCAAGAACATTTATATTAATACTTAGAAACATAAACTTGTCTCATAAATCTGTCTATATAATGTAAGACTTCTGAACATCAAAAAGACAATATAACAAAGTGGAAAGACAAGCCGTAGACTAGGAGAAAATATCTCTAATGTAAGTGACTAACAAAGAGTTAGTATCTTACAATAGGAAAAAGACAAACAACTCAATAGGAAAATGGACAAGTCAGGAATAGGAATAGGAAGGTCAGAATAAGAATCTTGATTGGTGACAAATGTGAAAAGGTGCTCAAGCTCCCTTGTCATTTAGGAATATAAAGCAAAATATGATACCAATTCATATCATCAGTGTTAGTCAAATTGCAGAGCTACTGGAACATGTGTACACTACTTATAGGAATATAAACTGGTACAACCACTGTGGAAAGCAATTAGGCAATATTTGGCAAAGCAGAAGATGTGAAACCCCCTGACTCAGCAATCCCACTTCTAGGTATGTAACTATTGAGAAACTCTTGCATATGAAGACAAATACAATTTTGCTTTCTGCAGCACTGTTTTGCAATAGCAAATAGTTTGAAATGTAAATGTCCATTAACAGCATAATGGATGAGTAAAGAAAGAGAAGAGCATTCAATCAAAGAGTGTGGATTTCAACGGAACTGCAAAGGTTTATTTCTTTTAAAAAAAAATAATCAGAGCAAAAAAAGGTTGGGAAGTAGGTACACACATATTACTTTTCTGTTTCCCATGTTTTAAATATTCCATCAATAAAAAAACTAAACAAAAACCCAAAACACAAGCTTCAGTTCTTCATAGTTCAAATTCATTATTTTGAGTCTTACTTTTCCCCAAAAGCTTTCCTCCAAAATTCTGCAGCATCTGCTTTAGTAATCCGAAATGTGTCTCCTTGAAAGAGTCCACTTGGAAAGATTCCTTTTAGCTCTGCCAGCATGTGGCTGAAGATCAGGGACAGTTTGGTTAGGTTTCGCCTACAAATGATCAGAAGTGCAATGATTAAATGAATACATAAAATTATTTTTATTTTAAATGTGCTGAATTCACTACACCAGGTGTGTAATTTATAATGCAAGAAAGACTGCTGCATTCACTAGGTCTACTCCTTTCCCTCTGTTCAATGTTTTGTGGTTAATAAGAAAAATTTAACAGGAATCTATTTTAAGACTTTTAATCTTAAATTAATCAGATCTAATAACTGAGCATAAACTTACATGAACAAACTTACTTTTTTAGGATGACAGGTAAAGAGGACTCAACAAATATGTGTAAGAAGTTGTACACTGCTATAACCATTCACTCACAAAAGAAATGTTAGGAAAGCAAAATATATTATTTCCTGCTTTGCATGAACTAATCTGGATGTTTAAATTACCATAACTCATCTAAATTAAAAATAAAGGCTTCCCTGGTGGCGCAGTGGTTAAGAATCCACCTGCCAATGCAGGGGGACATGGGTTCGAGCCCTGGTCTGGGAAGATCCCACATGCCACAGAGCAACTAAGCCCGTGTGCCACAACGAAGAGTAGCCCCTGCTCACCCCAACTAGAGAAAGCCCGCGCGCACAGCAATGAAGACCCAACACAGCCAAAGATAAAATTAATTAATTTTTTAAAAAGTCAATTTTTGTCATACAAGGGGACTATGAAATTTCAAGTCAATTCATGATCAATTTTATTGCCTAAAAATTCTCTTTAATACAGATAGATTTTCCTCTTTTAATGCTATACTGGAGGGTCACCACTAGTCCCATCTTTGTCTTTACTGGATAAAATGCTGCACTAAGTCTCTATAGCCCCAACTTTTCTGCAAAACACTGCTGAAATCTTTCTAATCAGCTTTTCAACAAATCAGCTTCAGTTTTTTGATATTTGTCTTCCTGCACTTGTATCAAGTTATATTCTTTCTAGTTTCCTATTTCTGAAAGCACCTACAAAAGTGATAAAATTAATATTCTTTGAAGACAGTCTAAAATAATTCATATGCTAAATAGCTCAAGTAAGATAAAAAATACAAGCACTTATCCAATCCCTAAACTCCATTAACTGTTTTCCTCCTGGTACTTTGAGAGCCTTCAATTATTGCTGGTTAGGACTTTTACTATTTTACCAAAGAGGAAACAAAAATAGAAACTATCGAGAATATATCACAGATAACATGATAGAAAATCTGCAAAGTACAATTTAGTCCCAATGACTTCCCAAAGACTTCTGCAGGACACCAGACTGCACTCAATATTTATATAACATTTTGCCAAATGTTAATCCTTAAAGATAAGCAGGAGAGAGTCCATTATTCCCTTAGGATATGCTAAGCTGTTAAGAACCTACTATGTGTAAAGAGCTATGCTAAACAGTATAGCAGAAAAACGTGTATCAGAGAAAATACTGGGTGGGCCAAAAAGTACCTTCGGTTTTTTAAGTAAAAATAAAAGACACATTTTTCATTTTCACCAAGAACTTTATTGAACAACGTATTCACCCTTTTGTTCCACTACCTTCTGCCATTTTTCAGGCAACTTCATAGTTCCATCTTCCCAAAACTTTTTATCTTTTTGAGCAAAGAACTGTTCTAGGTGCCTTTTACAGTCTTTCAGGGAATTGAAATTTTTCCATTAAGAGAATCTCGTAAAGACCGAAATAAATGGAAATCCGAAGGTTCAATGTCTGGTGAATACGGTGGATGAATCAGAACTTCCCAGCGAAGCTGTAACAGTTTTTGCCTGGTCATCAAAGAAACATGCAGTCTTGCCTTATCCTGATGGAAGATTATGTGCTTTCTGTTGACTAATTCTGGACGCTTTTTGTTGAGTGCCGCTTTCAGTTGGTCTAATTGGGAGCAGTACTCGTTGGAATTAATCGTTTGGTTTTCCAGAAGGAGCTCATAATAGAGGACTCCCTTCCAATCCCACCATATACACATCACCTTCTTTGGATGAAGACCGGCCTTTGGTGTGGTTGGTGGAGGTTCATTTCACTTGCCCCACAATCTCTTCCATTCCACACTATTGTAGAGTATCCACTTTTCATCGCCCGTCACAATTTGTTTTAAAAATGGAATGTTTCATTATGTTTCAGTAGAGAATCGCATGCGGAAATATGGTCAAGAAGGTTTTTTTCGCTTAACTTATTTGGAACCCAAACATAACCAAGCTGGTGCAAATGATATTCAACGCTTGATTTGGATATTTTGAGCATGTCGGCTCTCTCCAGTGTGGTATAATGTTGATTGTTCTCAATTAATGTCTCGATTTGATCGCTCTCAACTTCAACTGGTCTACCTGACCGTAGAGCATCATCCAGCGAGAAATCTCCAGCATGAAACTTCACAAACCACTTTTGACATGTTCGATCAGTCACAGCACCTTCTCCACACACTGCACAAATCTTTTGTGCATTTCAGTTGCGTTTTTACCTTTCTTGAAATAATAAAGCATAATATGCTGAAAATGTTGCTTTTTTCTTCCATCTTCAATATTAAAATGACTACACAAAAATTCACCAATTCTGATAAGTCTTTTTTTAAATGCACACTGATATGACAGCAGTCACATACAATCTAACAAAATTGTTTTGAATGAAGTTAAAGACAATCAAGTGCTACTAGAGCCGTCTTATGGAAAAAACTGAACGAACCTTTTGGCCCACACAATACATATATCATACTCCCAAGGTTACAACAGAACTCTTTCTGCAAGAAACTGGTTTGAATCTTACTTCTTCCTGAAAATGTCTTTCCTTAGTCACTCCAATGTCATCCTTTCTTGGTTCTCCTACTTGCTTTTGTTCTTCCTTTGGCTATTCTTTCTATTCTCCTAACATAACTATTTCCCAAGAATTTGCTCTCCATCATTTTCCTTTCTTTCCCTCTTGACTCTTCCTTTGCAATCTCAAGGCTTCAAAAACTGCTTTGCAAAAGATTCCCAAATCTTAGGCCTTAGTAATCTCAAGGCTTCAAAAACTGCTTTGCAAAAGATTCCCAAATCTTAGGCCTTAGTAGCTTTCCAACTGCCTACTGCATTTCTCCATTCAAACGCTAGCACCACAAAGCAACACATTCAAAATTAAACTAACCTTCCTTGGGGATTGGGGTGGGGGTGGGGCGGTAATAACAGATTTTGGGAATTTGGGATTAACAGATACACACTACTACATACAAAATAGATAAACAACAAGGACCTACTGTATAGCACAGGGAACTATATTCAATATCTTGTAATAACCTATAATAGAAAAGAATATGAAAAAGAATATATATACACAACTGAATCACTTTGCTATACACCTGAAACACAGTAAATCAACTATACTTCAATTAAAAAAAAAGAAAAACAAATTTGTTAACTGGAATTAAATAAATCTTTACACTTCTAAAAAATAAATAAACTAACCTTCTTTCTCAAAGCTGCTCTTTCTTCATGTTCTCTATTTTCCATATTTAATGACAACACCATCTTACTTCCCACAAGTTCAGAACCTTCGAGTCAATCATCTTAGCTGCCTCCATTTTCTTTATTCTCCATATCTGACTTGTCAATTTGCCAATCATTTGTTGTCAATCCTACCTTTGAATTTGTATTATTATTCTAATATGCACTCCTTGCTACCTGCGCCTACCTACTCCGTAATTCAAACTTCCATCTTCAGTCTATTCCTATGCACGTTCAATCATACCACATATAACTGCCTTTCAAGGAGGGGGGAAAAAATTTCTACAGTACCAGTGGGACAAAATCCAAACTCAACTTTGATTTTTAGACTTTCCACTAACCTGGGTCTAACCTACCTTTATAACTAATTTCACTAGTATATTCTACTCAAACTGAACATTTTACCTCTTCTTATACATACTACCCTTATTCACTTTTGCACCTCTGAACCACTGGTTATTTGTTCCTTAGTCTGCAAAAGACCCAGCTTAACTGTCATTTCCTAAGAAGCCAACCAGAAGTAATAAACCTCTAAAATACCCCCAGTATTTTCACTGAAGTTCTCTTATGTCATCTGAACCCATCTTGTACTACAGTTATTTGTGTACATGAGGGATGAATTCATTTCTGATATATATTTATAACCCTTTGGCATCTGGCATAATTTCTAACCTTTATTATACCTTTAGAAAACATCTGACTGCATACTGTGTGCTAGGCACTAGGGATGGATACAACAATGCAACAAAACAAAATTCCTGGTTTTATAGCATTCACATTCCCATGGTAGAGTATCAGGTAGTAGGAGAAAAAGGCTTTGAAGAAAAACAAAGGAGGGTATGAGAAGAGAGGCATGTTAAGATTGCCGTTTTAGAGGGAGTGGTCTTAGGAACCTCTCTTATTGTTGATTTTTAAGCCAATTCTGAAGAGAAGGTAGGAAGCGAGTCTTTGGATGACTGGGCCATGTCAGCATCTTTGACTCTTTAATTTTCCCCTGAGAATCTACCAGGTATCCAGTACTATGCTAGATCAGAGATAAAATATACATACCAAAATATAATGGACAAAAAGTTTTAATTTGTGAAGTAAGCCACAAAAAGGTGAAAGTTACTGACCGCAAAGATGTAATGTCACCAGGTGCCTAAGAGCAATTTGAAGTGCTGACTGCAATAGTTACTGAAAATCAATTTAAGACACTTTCATACTCAAGGATGCATCCCCCAAAAAGCCAGCTTACATTTCTTAAAACCACCAGAGATGTGCAGTGCGAGCATCACACTTCTTAAAACGAAAAAGAAGAATCTACAAAGGCCCACGGGTCCGGGTATTTTGTAAGTGGTCCAAGTTTAAATTCTGTTTCAATAACATTTTAAGGCCTTAGGCTTATGGCTCAGTGTCTACAGTGTATAGGGCAGAATTTAATCAGCAAAACCTGTCTCAACGTGTAAACTTAGAACAATGAGGCATGATAGATATTTGGGCTTATTACAAGTAAGCGATACATTTCAAAATTCTGTCAGCAGGTACTTCAATTCATACAATATGTTCTAACATTTCTCCAAATATCCACAAAGACACACAATTGTTCTATTTTTTATAAATGCCCTGAAGACAAAACTTTTCTTTCTCTGAGTAGCAGCAAGTAGGATCAACACAAGCTTTTCTTTAACTCAGTATCTGAAGAAGGTCATTTTCACTACCTTTCACGCTAACCATTTACATCTAAGTAACTGCAAATTCTACTCTATAGCTCCCATCTTTCCCTTCTCTTGTCCTCTCACGACTTCCCCATAATCAAATGCTGATTCAGTATGCAGTGTCAATTTTTAAAAAGGTTCAAGACTGGTGTGAGTTATTTTCCCCCTACCTCAGGTCCTACTCTAAAAGCCAATGTACCTTTGTACCTCAGGCCTAAAGTAATGGTATACATTTTCTTGTGCATAATTTCAGCCAGTAAGGGACTAAGATTTATATGTCACTAATATTTAAGTATATAAAAATTAAATGCACAATTATAGCTTCTGTTTCAGCTTCAAAAGTAGAAAGATAAATACAACCTGACAGAAACCACAATCACCATTTCTATAGAGCAAGCAAGACAGTGTGGGAAAGTAGCCTTTATATGAATATGAGATAAACAGAAAACTCCTCAAATGATGCCAACCAATGCATTTTCTATTACACAAAATACTGAAAAACAAGCTGCCTTGTAACTCTTGGCCACAAAGTACCTTGCAGAGAAAGAGGAAATGGAAAAAAGAACATAGTATGGGGAGATATATTAACCCTCTATATTAAAATGTATTTATTAATGTTTAAGACAAGTACAGAGAGTAGTACCTCTTTTTTGTTTTAATGAGAATGTTCCATCGCTTAGAAGTACAATAAAAGTTTCAAGAAGAAAAAGACTGTTGAGAAATGAATATTAAGAGACTGAGATCTTCTTGGACTTCCCTGGTGGCGCAGTGGTTAAGAATCCGCCTGCCAATGCAGGGGACACGGGTTCAAGCCCTGGTCCGGGAAGATCCCACATGCAGTGGAGCAACTAAGCCTGTGCGCCACAACTACGCCCGTGCGCCACAATTACTGAGCTTGTGCTCTACAGCCCGCAAGCCACAACTACTGAGCCCACGTGCCACAACTACTGAAGCCTGCACGCCTTACAGCCCGTGCTTGTCAACAAGAGAAGCCACCGCAATGAGAAGCCTGCACACCCCATGAAGAGCAGCCTCTGATCGCCACAAGTAGAGAAAGCCTGCGTGCAGCAACGAAGACCAACGCAGCCAAAAATAAATAAATAAATAAATTTATTTATTTAAAAAAAGAGAGAGAGGTTGAGATCTTCTAGATCTTCTAGAAAAATATTAAATGATGACTTACAAAACAATCAGTCCAATGTATTCATAAAGATATTCTCACTTATGGTTACTTTTTCTGAAACTCCATTTTGACAGTCAGAGATAAATTCTATAACTGACAAGCATGCTCTGTTTATTCTTTCTACAAAGGAGTACCTGAAAATATATATAATAATAGTCAAGACGACTAGAAATCTAAAATGGATTTCCTGGTCTAGCATTAATTTATTGTGTCCTGTGACGTTATTTAATCTCTCTGGGCCTCCATTGATTCCAATGTAATATAAGGAAGCTGGAACCAATTACTCTTAAAGATATCTTTCCATTTATAAAAATGTATAAATTTATGCTATATCACTGATTTGAAACTGGAAAAGAAACCTTAACTTCAGCAGTTTATTTTCATAATATTGAAGAAGACATGAGAGAAAGAAAGCTAGCACTTTATCCTTATGTGACAGGCTAGAAATTATGTCAAGAAATAATAATTTTTAAAAGTATATTTTATTTCTGCCTGCAAAGAATTTAAATAAACTTATATCTTATGGAATTTAAATGAACAGTTAATTGTATGAACCATATATGGGGATAAATTAAAATACTGTTATCTACTCGTAACACTAGGGATCTGGCTAAATTCCAGAATCTGTAGTGAATTATTTTACTCAAAGAATTTTATCATTTCTGAAGAAATAACATGGAAACATCAAAAATCATCTCAGCTATATGAAAATACTATCACATGTGAAAATGGTTCAAACACTCAGAAGTCTTTTTGATTTTTAAAAAGACAAAGTGGAGCTTTCCTTTTGAAAACAATAATTTAGTTAATATGTATATAATTATTATAAAATTCTTCCAATTTCTGTTTGACGTTTATAATAAAAAAAATTTATAATAAAACATTGGGGGAAAACCCCAATAATCTATTTTAATAATATCTGTAGACCCAATGATCCTGTACTTCCCAGCAGGTAAATTTCAGAATGATTAACACAATACAGTGATTGACAGACAAACTGCACAACATTATACAAGGCCATTTTGGAGCTGTAAAATATTTCCCAAATGAGGTCCCAATATAACTCACTCTTTGCCATTCAGCCATGGTGTGGGCTGTAAAACCTACATAAATGATGATAAATAATTATACTGCTCAATAGTGAAGTGATCAATGTTTTTAAGTATTTCACTTACTGGTACTATTTCAGTGATAACTGTGCTGCTTTTTCTATTCATTAAACTCCAAAACCTTATATGCAAACACTAGTGTCATCCAAAGAATGCTGAGTGAGAACATACTGAGATGACATTTATAACTCAATAGCAGCATCCTCTGCTCACAGTAATCAGCTTTAAAAATAGATACAACGGAACTTCTTTCAAAAAAGCTTCACAGGAAGTCAATGAAGTACTGTTTAACTCTTATCTGCTTAAGCTGCTAAAAAAAAAAAGAGGGGTGTCGAGGCAAAAAGCATCACCTATTCAAAAAAATTCTAAGCCAATATATCTAAAAATATCAATGGCCTTTTTCACTAAACATATTAAGTATATTTGATAATATACTAATGGTCCTGCTTCTGAGACCCCCAAGTTACATGGTAACAGATTACAACATCATCATTCAGAGCATTTTGAGCTGTTCCATAGAATTTTAAACCTGAAGAAACACTAATCTAATTCACCAGATAAAAGGGAAGGCAGCAGCCCACATGAGAATCTCCAACATGCCCCTCGTACTTCTGTCAGATTAATCTTAAAACACAGACTCAATCTCCTTAATCCTTCTACACCAAAATCCTCAATGACTTCCCAATAACCACCAAAAAAGTTCAAGTTGCTCTGCTTGTAAGTCAAAGCACTCACAATATGGTCCTGATTCACCTTTCTAGACAGATACTACTCAATATTTCCCAAAACATTCTATACTTTCCAGGCCCCAGGCCTTCAGTGATGGTGTTACATCAGTAATATACGTCCTCTCCTTCTCTAATAGTTAACATTAAGAGCTTACTGTGTATCAGATACTTTGTTAAGCTACGTGTATACCTCATTTAATTCTCATAATAATGCTTTGAAATAGAAATTACTAATCCTATTTTACAAGGAGAAACAAAGACTTAGTGACATCAAATAATCTGCTCAAGGTCACAGAGCAAATAAGTGGCAGAGCAGGTCTGTGATTCAAGAGCCCAGGCTTGCTGGTATGATATGTATTTCCTTTCCAATGACTATGGTTACCTAAGTCCTGCCCATTCAAAATTCATTTTAAATGCTATCTTCTTGGTGTGGGGGAGGGGGTGGGCAGGTGGGGAAGGATTCCCAGTCTTCATTCAATGTCTACTTTCAAACTCAGACACCCCACACCCACACCCCTACAGCATCTTGCTCACACTCTGTACTGGCTTCATCATGTTCTACTTTGTATCAGTTGTCCTATTCCCCAGCTGGATGACAACTCCTTAAGGGCAGGGGCAGTGAAGGTACCTTACACACTCTATGCCCTGCAGTGGCGAGCACACTGCCTTGCACTTAAGAGACATTCAATACATGTACAGACTTGAAAAATATTACTTATTTTTTAAATAAACTTTTTATTTTGGAATCTTAGAGTTACAGAAAAGTTGCAAAGATAGTACAAAGCATTCCCATATACCCCTCATTCAGCTCTGGTTTCCCTTAATATATTACTGTCGTACATTTGCCAAAACTAAGAAACCAACATCAGTACAGTGCTATTAATTAAACCCTAGACTTTATTCAGGTTTCACCAGTTTTTTCCATTAATGTCCTTAACTATCCTGGGATCCAATCTAGGATACTACATTACATTTATTCGTCACATCTCCTTAGTCTCCCCTGGTCTGTAATAGCTTCTTAGTCTTTCCTGTTTTTCATGACCTTAATAGTTTTGAGGAGTACTGGGGTTAGGTATTTTGTAGAACGTGTCTCAATATGTAAAGCCGATGTTTTTCTCATGCTCTGACTGGGGTTATGAGTTTATGGACACAATATCACAGAAGTGAAGTGCCTATCTCAACACATCATATTGGAGGGTACATGAAGTCCACATGACATCACTAGTGATGTTAACCTTGACCACCTGGTTAAGGCAGTAAGTATTTGCCATGCTTCTCCATTGTAGTCACTACTGGAAAAGATTTATTTTTTCACAGATATATTCCTTCTTTCCTAACTCATGTAAAACAGATCACTTACACCCAAGTCAGTATTTTTTTTTTTTTTTTTTTTTGCGGTATGCGGGCCTCTCACCGTTGTGGCCTTTCCTGTCACGGAGCACAGGCTCCAGACGCGCGGGCTCAGTGGCCATGGCTCACGGGCCCAGCCGCTCCGCGACATGTAGGATCTCCGCGGACCGGGGCACGAACCCGTGTCCCCTGCATTGGCAGGCGGGCTCTCAACCACTGCGCCACCAGGGAAGCCCAAGTCAGTATTTTTAAATGATTAATGTGATACACTCTCATTAAAGCACACACCATAGAGACATAATATTTATTAGTTAATACCTTTGGTTTTACTGTGGTTGGAAAAAAACAAAAATAGCTTAAAACTCATTGTGAACATTCAGCAAATGTTCACTAAGTTACATTAACTTATGGTACTATCATCATTATTTCCTAAAGAGTTCAAGAATATAATCAGACTTCTCTATATTTCAAAACAACCTTTGAATTTACTCAACCCAAGTTCTGAAAGACAGCTATGTAAGTTACATACACTGGAGCATCTGTCTGCAACTAAAAGCATATTAACCCTGAGAACTGATTACTATTTCTCTATACCAGTTCCTTAAAGAGCATACAAGCACATCAGTAACATAATACAGAAATCTCCAAAACTTCTCATACCCTCCCCCCAACAAATGACAAAAACCACCAAGCACTTTTCAGAAGTTTTATCCTGTGAACTTAAAAAATAAACTTAAAAGTATATAGATACATAGACAGACAAAGAAAATTATATACCGAGCAAGAGACAGCTCTAATACAATCTAATCAAGTATATAGAAAGTATATCTAATTATCATTAATTATTTAACTCCTGAGTATATGACATATCAGACATCCATTTCCATTTAAATATACTGTTTCTCTGAACAGACACAGAGTAGCTACTAAACTTTGTTATTCTCAAAACTTGGGAAAGATAATGAAATTTTCTATATTTATCTGCATCTCCTCTGTTTGGAGGCATCAACACCAGAAAAATCTTCATCACTGCCATTTTCTTCAATATATTTTCCATGAAAAATAATCCTCCTCAAGTTCAAGATTCTATGTCTCTGTAAAACTCTGGTATTAGCATTTTACTTATTTAGTTAGTATTTAATTAGCAGTATTTTTATCAAATTCAACATACTTTCATTAAAAAGCTATAAATAAAGACAACGTCAGGTAACACAGGAAAGAAGGTGTTCCTGGCCCTGACTAGTTATCAAAGCAGACTCACATTTAGGCAGACTCTGGTGAGTGCAAGAGTGAAGTATCAATAAAAACAAAGAGTCATAAGAGCATGGGTAGGAGAAGCACTAATTAAAACTAGTATAATTCAGGAGGCTTCTTGGATTTAAAGAATAGATGGGATTTCAACAGACAATACGGAAGGGAAAGGGATTCTAAGCCAAGGGAATGACCAAAGCAAAGGCTCGGTAGAAGAAAGTTCAGGGACTCGAAAATAAACGGACATGGCTAGAATGTATAATCATGGTAGCATAGGATAAAACTGAATAACATAGGCAGGACTCAAAACGTAGAGATTTAACTACCGGGGTGAGAGATATTACAAACGCAGCAGGAAGTCATTAAGGGTTTGGAGTGACATCGAATCTGTTTCGAGGCCATAAATGACAGCAAGCAGTATGAAAGATGAAACAGTGAGGACACGACAAAAGCAGCAAGCTCAATCAGGATGGTACTGCAGTAGAAAGGTAATGGGAGCCTAAACACGGGCAGTACAATATTAGACAGATTTGAGAGATACTGCAGAAGTAAAACCAAGAAGGTGAGATGACTGAGTAGGAGAGCGGAGATGATGAACCTGAAACTGAGTCTGAGCAGCTGAGAGTAGGGTCTTAAAAATATATATATATTAATAAAGCTAATACATTTAAAGGGCTTACTATGTGTCAGGCATTTTATATTTTTTATTATTTAATTTTCATTCACAATCCTCTAAGATTGATTCTATTATCCTCACTTTATAGATTAACAAACCTTAGCTGAAAGAAATTAATCCAAGACTCAATCTCAGTAACTCACACCGGTCACCACTACATAATATTAACTGAGGGAACTCAGAAGAGGAAGTTGGTTTGCTAATGAAGAGGATACATTCAATGTTCAGACATGTCGAGTGTGAGATGTCTGAAAGATAATGCATGTCTAGCAGGCAGCTTGGGAAAGAGGAGCAAGTAGGGAAACAAATTTGTGAAATCATGTATAAGACTGTTGACACTGTTGGGAATGACCTGTCTGCTAATTCCCTCACACAGGATAATCAAAATGAAATAGAATTTTTACCAAATCAACATGTTGCACACCTTAACCTTAAATAATGCTGTAAGCCAATTATATCTCAATAAAATTTTAAAAATTAAAAAGAGGGACTTCCCTGGCGGTCCAGTGGTTAAGATTCCACTCTCCCAATGCAGGGGGTGCAGGTTCGATCCCTGGTCAGGGAACTAAGATCCCGCATGCCACGCTGTGTGGCCAAGAAAAAAGAAAATTAAAAAGAAACTGAAGTACAGCTTTGAAAAGATTTGGAATTTCTCCCTTTGGGAGTAGGGGGGTAGGTAGTATGATGGAGTCAGAAAAGGACAGGAGTGGCAGGCTTCTCTTATTTAAAACAAAAACAAAACCATGTGAAGAATATTTGGAAACACTGGGCAATCAATGTTCTAAGTGTGCTATATTCACCTTTATAAGAATATCGTGCTAAATTTTTTAGTTGTTCTCACATGAGGCAGAATTCATGCCACTCTTTGAGACCCAATCTTTGTTTCTCCGTATCTTCTATGCAGATGAAACGCACTGAGTTGATGAAAACGCATTGAGTTTCTTAACACTTCTTCAAAGATTCTCAAATGTTAGGGCTTCTAACACCTATTCAGCAGTATTTATCATATTTCCAGCAGGAAAACTTATATGGAACTTAAGTATTAGAGGCACTGTGCAAAAGTAAACAACATTTACTGTGTTTACTAAACTCAGTAAAGTAGAACTCGTGATAAAATTTCAATTATTGTCAAAGGAGCAGAGGTATATTCATGAATGGGGGAAAATAAAGCGTAAGAATATATAAAAAATGGGGCTTCCCTGGTGGCGCATTGGATGAGAGTCTGCCTGCCGATGCAGGAGACACGGGTTCGTGCCCCGGTCCAGGAAGATCCCACATGCTGCGGAGCGGCTGGGCCTGTGAGCCATGGCCGTTGAGCCTGCGGGTCCGGAGCCTGTGCTCCGCAACAGGAGAGGCCACAACATTGAGAGGCACATATACCGCAAAAAAAAAAAAAAGAATATATAAAAAATGGAGAAAAATCATAAATGTATCTTGACTTGAATACAAGAAATTTAAAAGCTTCATAAGAGTTCCAAATTAAACCTCTCATGACGAATTTGTAAAAATCTTCAGAATGCACAAACTTTAAATCTAACAAAATTAGAGACATAACTAAAAATATAAATGGTAATTTAATAACAGAATACAATGAACTCTATTCCAGTAATTTTCACTAATTTATTTCATAAACATTGAATGCTTACTATATGGCAAGCACCATACTTAAACTTATTTAGGGGAAATGGACTATTCCAAACCCTGAGTAAACCAAAAACCATTAAATAGAGCAGGTATCAAAATCCATTCCCTACTCTCACACATAGACACAGTCATATACACATGTGAGTACAAGCACGCGTATTAGACCATGATGGTATTATGGAAGAATTTTTGCTATACGTTCCCCATAACAGCTAACTCTTATTTCTACAAGCTGTTCAAAAATACAGAAAGAGAACTCATTCATTTTGATTACTTCCATAATCAAAGACCATGAGAAAAAAACTATATGCTAATTTCACTTACCAGAATAGATGGAAAAATCCTAAACGATTATTAAATAGAATCCAGTGAAGCATTATATATCACCCTAGGTATCTGCCCCAAAGAAATTAAAATATATGCCCACACAAAGATTTGGACATGAATGTTCCTATTAGCTGTATTTATAATAGCCCGAAACTGGACACAACTAAAATGTACATCCAACAGGTGAACAGATAAACAAATTGTGGTAAACGCATAGAATAAAACTACTTAGCAAACAGAGGAATAAGCTATTCATATGCAATATATATATATGATTAATTCATAGAGACAATGACTTTATTTCCACTATAGTTCAGTTGCCGCCTTAGTCCAAACCACCATCATCCTACCTGGATTACTGCATTTGACTCCTGACTGGTCAGTCATCTTGTTCTTTCTGGATTGCTTGGCAACGAGCTAACTAGGACCAGGGGCTCCTCCTAACATCTTCCCAAGGGACCTCTGCAGTCTCTAGTTACCAGACAGCTGGTTCTTAGCAACTCCTGTAAAGAGGTGGCACCCAAGACTCACACTTTTTACCTCACTTATCACATTGACCCCCATAAAAAGAGAGAGTGCAGGGGTATATTGGGGTAGGTTGAGTCCCTTTCCTGGAGTCCAGTCTCATGATACAGCCAACTGTGCTCAACTCAAACACTCCTCTCCACAGGACACCAAGAGAATATGGCGTCTCTATACAGGATCATCCTTCCACCTATGAATTCAAGCTTGATGTTCACCTGGAATGTACTGAGAGCAAGATCTCAAAAATACTTGCTGAATGAATACTTGCATAAAGAAAACTTCAGTAGCCTGTGAACCATGACATTTCTTTTTTAAAAATTATGATAAAATATACATGACATAAAATTTATTACTTCAACTATTTTGAAGTGTATACATTTTTCTTAACAATTTGCTCCCTCCCATGATTTTTCAATAAGTGTATATCTCTAATTTTTTTTAAAAAAATCAAATACTTTGGTCCTGCTTTTTGTGAACCAGGCATTATTCTAGGTGCTTTCTAAACATTAACTTATTCATTATAATACAACAATCCTACGAAAGCACTTTTAATGAGATATCTACGGCAAAGAGAAGTAACTTGTCTAAGGTCATATACTGAGATAGTAAATGGCAGAGGAGTCCATCTGGCTGACCCAGCTCACACACTTAGCATCTAACACGACTGCTTTAACCTCACGGCGCCATACTACATGTTTACTGACCTGTGTGTGTGCCACTAAGTGAAAGTCACACTGAGAAACTGTGCAATTAGGCAGTACCTTAATCACTCACCTATTCTATAAAACCTTAATCCAGTGATAAAAAATAAAATAGATAATATTCGGTCACATACAGGCCTAAAGAGCCCTTCACAAAAGTTCATGTCAAGAGAACTTAGCTCAAGCTCGCTGTTAACAGCAATAATGATGAAAGATTTCCTTTCTTAAGTGGCTTTTTAATCATGCTCTTTGAAGTTAGAACAGAAGAATAGAAGAAAAGGGATCACTATAATCTGGTTCAACATTACAGGGAAAATAAACCATTCAACTAATTATTTTAAATGTAAATAATATAAGAAAAATACCGTAAGAATAAGAATGAAACAAGTTAAGAAATATTAACTCTGAATACTTAAATCATTTAGATATATTTTATTAGACACTAAGCAGGATGAGTGTTTTGCATGTAAAGGAGTGGGGGGAGGGTTTAAACAAAGAGGAAAGAAAAATGTTAACGAATGTTTTTTATTCCATTTCTTTAACAAATTTAATACAAAGGATTTAAGCTTTCCGAAGATAATATATATTTCAGGTTCAATACACAGTAAGTAAAAAAAAATACATTGCCAGGATTCAAGTTCATAATGCTTCTAACATTTTCACACTACTAGGTACCTCTAGCAAGCATTTGCTGCTTTGTATACTACAGCCAGGCAAAAAAAAAATTCTTGTAGCCAGCTTTTGAGCTTGTTCTTTAAGATGTTCTAATTTAAATGCAGTTGTAGACTTCACAAGTATTATGGTTTTAGAGCAAGTCTTGGTTGGCACTATTAGAGCAACGTGATTAGAAAAGGCTTTTGCACATTCTACTTGACATTCACTGCCTACTTCTCTATACTGCTCTGGTTTTATAAAAGTCATCACTGATGCTTCGAGGGGAGGCAAGGGAGGGTACCTTCACATTCTCTCTCTCTCTTTATCTGCATAATCAAGCCTATGCTCTATTAGAAATATTATGAGTGAAATTCTCTTGCTATGTGAATACCTAATGCTGTAGTAAGTCACAGTATTGGTAGTTTTTGTGTTCAAATGACATGCCTATTAAAATGTTTTAACTTCCCCAAGTTTATGTAGTTTACCATTTCATATACTACTTGAAATATGGCCTCCATGGGATCATTTCTGCAATGTGAAATGAAATACACAATCATCATTCCTTTACATTCAAACAAAGAAAACCAAAGTAATTGGTAATAAACATGTGGTAGATTAGCTTAAAAAAAAAAAAAAAAAAAAGGGCCCTGGCACTTACTAGCTGTATGTACTTGGGTAACATATTCTAACTTTCCGAGCCTCGGTTTCCATATTTATAAAGTGTAAAATACATAAAGGCAAAGGCCATGTTCGTTTTGTTCAACATAAAAGAGAGAGTACCCAATTAACATGTGTGGCGAGGTAGGGAGCGAGTAAAGACTAGACCACATTTGAACTTTTCAGGCATATAGCAAGCACGTAATATTAATGGCATCTGAATCTGCAAAAATCCCAAATTAAATTTTAGACCGAGACTCCTGCTTTCAGCCAAGAGGGAACTGCAGGGACTGGATTTACCCTCCTTGAAAGAACTGAAAAATTGGACAAAACATACGAAATAATGGTTTCCAGAGAGTAGACATCATGCAGCAGAGGACTGTGATCCCTAAGAGAGGGGAAACAAATGGAAGTGAACTCTATGACTGACTGAACTTACTGCCTGGAGTTTCCAGGCCTCAGAACTGGGAGGGGGAACTCAGGCACAGCCTGATAGTCTCTTGAGTTGAGGAGACAGAATTGTGAGTCTGGGGAAACCATGTCAGTTGGAGTCCTCAGTACAGAATACAAGAGAGGAGAGAGCTGCATAGAGAGAGGAAGCTTAGGAGATCTACAGCTGAGCACTGATGAACAAAGGGAAAGAACCACCTGAAAGGAGTACAGCAAACACTCCCCAGTTCTCATAAAGGAGAAGGAGGGGGGTGGAAATCTGTAGATGGGTAGAGCACGGGTAGAATCTAGCATGTGGCTAGATTACAAGCTATTCATATATCCAGAGAAAACTCTAATCTGAAAAGACACATGCACCCTAATGTTCACAGCAGCACTATTCGCAATAGCCAAGACATGGAAGCAACCAAAATGTCCATCAACAGATGTATGGATAAAGATGTGTGGTGTGTGTGTGTGCGTCTGCATACACATATATATACACACATAATGGAATATTACTCAGCCATAAAAAAGAATGAAATAATGCCATTTGCAGCAACATGATGGACCTAGAGATTATCATACTAAATGAAGTAAGACAGAGAAAGACAAATACCATATGATATCACTTATATGTAGAATCTAAAAAAATGATACAAATGAACTTATTTACAAAACAGAAATAGACTCACAGACATACAAAAAAAACTCATGGCTACCAAAGGGGATAAGGGGCGGGGGGAGATAAATTAGAAGTTTGGGATTAACATATATACACTGTTATATATAAAATAAACAAGGACCTGCTGTATAGCACAGGGAACTGTATTCAATATCTATAATGGAAAAGAATCTGATAAAGAATATATATACATACATACATATATAGAGAGAATTACTGTTGTACACCTGAAAATAACATGATATTGTATTACAAAATTAATTATACTTCAATTTAAAAAAGGTTAATTAAAAAAAACAAAAGCTATTCTGGCCTTGCCTAACAAAGTTTAAAAGGATCAAACTATTCAGCTGTATCCCAGAACACAGCTCAAGAATATTTATAAGAATACAAAGTATCCAGCACCTACCACAGTAAAATTAACAATGTCTAGCATCCAATCAAAAATTAGCAAACACACAATGAAGCAAGAAAATATGACTTAGTGAGGATAAAAACAAATCAGTAGAATTAAATCCATGAGTGACACAGATGACAGAATTGACAGGCAAGGATATCAAAAGTTATTATAACTATATTCTATTTATACAAAAAGGTAGAGGAACTCTTGTACATGTTAAGACATGGAAAACATAAAAAAGATCTAAATCCAACTTCTAGAGATGAAAACTAAAATGGAAGGGACTCGCAGCAGATTAACTACTGCAGAAGAAAGGATTAACTGACTCAAAAACACAGTGATAGAAACTCCCCAAAATAAAACACTGGAAAAAAAGTGAGCAGAGCACCAGTGGCCTGTGGGACAATATCAAGTGGCCAAATATATATATAAATGGAGTCCCCTGAAGGAGAGTAGAAGGAAGGGAACAAAAGAATTTTTTTCTGAAGAAATTATAAGATAAAAATTTTCCAAAACTATAAATTTTAGATTAAAATAGTACAAAGAGCAAATTATGACATTGTCATATCTCTTTCCCAAGTCCAAGGAAGACATTTCTATTCCACCCAGGAAACTTTATCCACTGAACCCCTCAAGACAACAATCTAAGCAGCTACAACCTATCCACAGGACCAGCAATTATTAAAATCTATTTACCAGCCTTGATATTCTGCTCCCTCGAAATGTACAATGGTTCAAACATAAAAAGGGGTAAGATTAGCCTGCCTTGCGCCAGAATTATAAAGCAGTATTGGAACAGTATAACAAGTCTACCCTTTAAGAGATTAGAAGGAACAGTACCAAAATGACAGCAGCATTAATCACTTTCAAAAATGGCTATAGCATTTTTGAAATGTGGACATCAATATAGCAGTTCTTAAAGTGTGTTATGCAATCCCTAGGAGTCCTTGAGACACTTTCAGAGGGTCTGCAATGTTAAAATTATTTCCATAATAATATTAGGACACTACATGATTCATCTTTTCCACTGTGTTGATACTTGCATTAAAGGCACAAAGTTGGGTTGAGTCTGCTGGTGCCTTAGCTGAATCAAGGCAGGAGCACTGAACTGTACATGTAGGCATTGTACTCTTCACCATGACTTGCAGTAAAAACAAAAACAAAATGCCAGTTGCACTTCAGAATGTCCTTGATGAAGCAGGAAACACCATTAATTTTGTTAAATTTTGAATATTGAGGACACTTTAAAAAACACTGTGTGTGACAAAATAAGAAGTATGTGAAAAGCACTCCTGTTGTAATAACAGTTGTCCTCAGGAAACGCATTTGTACAATGTCTTTTTTGTTGTTTTTAAAAAAATTTTTTTATTGGAGCATAGTTGATTTACATGCGCAATGTTTAAATAGTGGAAGTAGTCACTCTTTTGGTGGAATACCTTTTTTTGTAAACCACTTACACCATTTTTTAGTGTACAATTCAGCAGCATTAAGTACATCCACACGTTGTATAATCATCACATCTATCCATGTCCAGAATTTTTTATCATTCCAAACAGAAATGTTAGCAGTAACTACCTAGTCTCTCTCAACCCAGCCTCCTGGTAACCTCATTTCTAACTTTCTGTCTCTATGAATTTGCCTAGATACCTCATATAAGTATAATCATACAATATTTGTCTCTTTGTGTCTGATTTATTTCACTTAGCACAATGCTTTTAAGGTTCAGCCATGTTGTAACATGTATCAGAACTTCATTTCTTTTTATAGCTGGATAATATTCCATTGTATGTATACATCACATATTGCTTGTCCATTCATCTACTGAGGGACACCTGGGTTGTTCCTACCTTTTGGCTATCATAAAATGCTGCTATGAACACGGGTGTACAAATATCTGTTCAAGTCCCTACTTTTGATTCTTTGGGGGTAAATACCTAGAAGAATCGCTGGATCATATGGTAATCCCAGTTTCAACTTTTTGAGGAACCACTAAACTTTTTAAACAGTGGTTGCACTATTTTACATCTCCACTAGCAAAGGATGAGGGTTCCAATGTCTCTTTGCCAACTTTTGTCAGTTTCCCTTTTTTCATAAGACATTCTAATGGGTGTGAAGTGGTATCTCTTTGATTTGCATTTCCCTAATGACATTGAGCTTCGTTTCATGCACTTACTAGCCAACTGTATAACTTCTTGGGAGAAGTGTCTATTCAAATTTTCTGCTTGCTTTTGAATTGGGTTTGTATGTGTGTGTGTTTTTCTGTTGAGTTGTTAGAGTTCTTTACATACTCTGGATTTAAATCCCTTACCAAATATATGTTTTGCAAAAATTTTTTCCCAATTTGTGGGTTGTCTTTTCACTCTCTTGTTAGTGTCCTTTGATGGATAAAGTTTTAAATTTTGATGAAGTTCAACTGATCAATTTTTTCTTTTATTGTCTAAGCTTTTGGTGTCATAACTCAAGAAATCATTGCCCAATCCAAGATCATGAAGATTTTCTAAGAGTTTTTATTTAGCTCTTAAATTTAGGTCTTTGATCACTTAAACTTAATTTTTGTATATAAGGTAAAAGTCCAACTTCATCCTTTTGATTGTGGTTATCCAGTTTTCCCAGCACAATTTGTTGAAAAGACTTGGCATCCCTGTTGAAAATTAATTGACCATACGTGTGAAGGTGTATTTCTGGGCTATTTTATTCCATTGGTCTATATGTCTGTCCTTATGCCAGTACCACACCATCTTGATTACTGTAGCTTTGTAGTAAAGCTTTGAAATCAGGAAGTGTGAGTCTTCCAATTCTGTCGTTTTGCTAAATTGTTTTGTTTTTTTTGAGGTCCCTTGAGATTTTTTTGGGGGGGCTGCATTGGGTCTTTGTTGCTGCGTGCAGCCTTTCTCTAGTTGCGGCAAGTGGGGGCTACTCTTCGTTGCAGTGCATGGGCTTCTCATTGCGGTGGCTTCTCTTGTTGTGGAGCACAGGCTCTAGGCGCGTGGGCTTCAGTAGTTGCGGCACGTGGGCTTAGTTGCTCCATAGCATGTGGGATATTCCTGGACCAGGGATTGAACCCATGTCCCCTGCATTGGCAGGCAGATTCTTAACCATTGTGCTATCAGGGAAGTCCTACTGAGATTCTTAATGAATTTTAAGATTAGCCTGTCAATTTCTACCAAAAGGGCAGCTAGAATTCTAATAGGAATTGCACTGGACCTATAGATCAATGTGGAGAGTACTGCCATCTTAACAATACTAAATCTTCCCAATCTATGACATGGAATATCTTTCCATTTATTTGGTTCTTTTTTAACTTCTTTCAGCAGCATTTTATTGTTTTCAGTGTACAGGTCTTTAGCCTCTTTGGTTAAATTTATTCCTAAATATTTTATTCTCTTTGATGCTATTATAAATGGAATTCTTTTCTTAATTTCATTTTTGGATTGTTTACTGCTAGTGTGTGGAAAGAATACAATTGAGTTTTGTAAAGTTTTGCATTTGATCTTGTATCCTGCAACTTTGCAGAACTCAACTATTGGTTCTAGTAGTGGTGGTTTTTTTAGTGGATTCCTTAGGATTTTCTACAAACAAGATCATGTCATATACAAATAGAGACAGTTTTACTTCTTCCTTTTCCTTGTGGGTGCTTTTTACTTCTTTTTCTTGCCTAATCGCTTTGGCTAGAACCTCATATGTTGAATAGAACCTATGTTGAATAGAAGTGGTGAGAGCAGACACCCTTGTCTTATTTCTGATGTTAGGTGGAAAGCTTTCAGTCTTTCACCATTGAGTATAATGTTAGCTGTGGGATTTTCATACATGGCATGGAACACCATTTCTACTTAAAAGAATGACTAATAGACAAAGTATGGTTACTCAGACTCGAATATTTGGCAGACAGTTTCTCCAAAATAAACAAAGTGACCTGTCACCTCAAGGAAAACAACTGATAGTTCTTGTTGTCAATGATAAAACTCAAGCTTTTAAGCAAAAATTAGAATTAAAAAAAAAAGCCTATCCTCCACTATGAGCTTAACAGTTTCCAAATAAAACTTTTCTAATGATATTTAATTAATGAATGTGATTGTAGAATGATGTGTCAACACTTGAAAATCTACATAACCTAGTGAACCAATATTTTCCAAGTGACCAAGGTATGATGCTACAAAATCGTGCATGGGTAAAAGATTCATTCCAGATGCAAGACAGACCAATGAATGTTAATGTAACAAGGTATAAAATGTTCACTGAGGCAGTTTAAGAGATTTGCAAAAATGTAAAACTACTTATTTTTTTTAATATTTTCCAGGGAGTTCCCTAGTGGCCTAGTGGTTAGGATTCCAGGCTTTCATTGCCGTGGCCCAGGTTCAACCCCTCCTCGGGCAGCTAAGATCCTGCAAGCCGTGCGGCGTGGCCAAAAGGAAAAAAAAAAAGAATTGAAAAAAATTTTTTTCCATTAAAATGTCTTCACGTTTAAAAAAATGTTTTTATGTCAACATGTAATGGGCTTGTTACTGTTATTATTAAATGTTAATAGTTATTTTAAATATTTTTCAATTTCTCGGTTTTAATATTGAATATAGTAAATATTGATAGATATAACCCACATACATGAAAGTTCTTTGAGGTCCTCAGTGATTTACAGAGTGTAAAGGGGTCCTGAAACCAAAAAGCTTGAGGAGAAAACTGTATTAATTAACAAAAGCTCTACACAGCAAAGTAGATATTTGGTTTAAAGCAAACAAACAGTACTTTAGGCACTCATTCAGCCAACACCTACATTAGAATTTCTTAAGATCTTATTATCACATATTAACAAACCATAGTAACTTATGATTGACTGGTCTGCAAGCACTGCCATATTAGAGTTGTACAGGATGGTTTTGAGAACTAAATGTGACTTCTTCACCGTCATGAAACTTCACCTTCTCCATTTTAGCCCAGTTTTCTAGCCTCTTAAGCTGGGAACTTAGGACTTTGTCTGACTAGGTTCACTGAACTCAACTGAATCTACCAATCATGTTACTACAAGAAATGGGAAGTTTTCCAGGATTGTCCTTGTGAATCCAAGCTGTCACCTAAGAGGTATCACATCTTTTTCTTTGTTTAAAAAATAATTTCGTTGATTATATATTAATTATAGAAAATTTAGAAAATACATAAACAGAAAGAAAATTTAAATTACCTCTAATTCCAGTACCTAGAAATAAGTACTGTTGATATTTTGGTATCATTCCTTCCAGGTTTTTTCTATATTTCTTACTTTTTACAAAAATGAGATCTTATTAGTTATACATACAATTCTGTGGTCTCTTTTCTTCTCCTTTATAGAAATATTATAGTCATCATGCTGTACATTATATCCCCAGGACTTACTCATCTTATAACTGGAAATTTGTACCTTTTGACACCTTCACCTATTTAATACATTGTTTGCCTATCATTAATCTTCATAGACAAAAAATTTTTAGTGTCTACATTGTACACAATATCTTCTCTTGTTTATGTAATTCATCTTACGTTGGACATTTAGGTTGTTTCTAGGTTTTGCCTTTCATATACAGCATCTAAATGAATGGCTTTGTAATTGTATTTTAACCCAAATCCCTTTTCTGTTCTTTCTGATAAACTTCTAAAAGTGGAACTATTGAGCAAAATTCTAAATCTTTCTATATAAATCACCCTCCAGACAGAAAGGCTAAACCAGTTTCATTCTACCACAACCAGGTATGAGAGTACTCACATTCCTATACCCTCCTTTTAAACACTAATTATAAGTAGATTTTTCCTTTTGCTGTGTTTGATTTTTCCCTTTTTTTTTGCCAATCTTTCAGGTCAAAAGAAAATTATTTTATGACTAACAAATTGGACTGTTCTTTACTATTCATATTTGGTCTTTTATGCTTCTTCTTTCATGGATTATTTATTTCCTTTGCTAATTTTCTATTTAGACAGAATTTGGAGGGGGGGAAGGGAGGATACTTATTTATTTTTCTTTCCTTTTTTTTAAATTGAAGTGTAGTTGATTTACAAAGTTGTGTTAATTTCTGCTGTACAGCAAAGAGATTCAGTTATACATATACATACATTCTTTTTAATATTCTTTTCCATTATGGTTTATCACAGGATATTGAATATAGTTCCCTGTGTTATACAGTAGGACCTTGTTGTTTATCCATTCTACATATACTAGTTTGCATCTGCTAACCTCAAACTCCCACTCCATCCTTCCTCCACTCCCCTTCCCTTTGGCAACCACAGGTATGTTCTTTAAGTCTGTGAGTCTGTTTCTGTTTTGTAAATAAGTTCATTTGTATCATTTTTTTTTAGATTCTGCATATCAGTGATATCATATGATATTTGTCTTTCTCTTACTTACTTCACTTAGTATGATAATCTCTAGGTCCATCCACGTTGCTGCAAATGGCATTATTTCATTCTTTTTTTATGGCTGAGTACTGTTCAATTGTACATATATACACACACACACACACCACATCTTCTTTATCCATTCATCTGTCAGTGGACATTTAGGTTGTTTCCATGTCTTGGCTTTTGTGAATAGTGCTGCTATGAACATAGGAGTGCATGTATCTTTTTGAATTACAGTTTTGTCCAGATATATGCCCAGAAGTCGGATTGCTATTATCATATGGCACCTCTATTTTTAGTTTTTTGAGGAACCTCCATACTGTTTTCCATAGTGGCTGCACCAACTTACATTTCCACCAACAGTACAGGAGGAAAAAAAAACAGTACAGGAGGGTTCCCCTTTTAGAGAGAATTTTTTGTTTTTGTTTTATTATTCCTTGCCTACTACTTTAATCTATTCTCTCCTTTCTTCCTTTGTTGTGCCTCCTTTTAAATCTGCTTTGCTGACTTCTCTCCCCCGCCAGATGATTTTTGCCTACTCTCATGGCTTTAAATACTATTCTTGAACATCACCAAATTTCTATCTCTATTCCAGACCTCTCCTTCTGAAGTCCAAACTCTAATATAGCCAACCAATTGCCTGCTTGACATATCACCTTAGATGGCTCATGAGAATATCTCAAACTTAAAGTTGTCCAAAATGGAACTCTTAATTCCCCCTCTCTCAATGTACTTCTCCCCACATTTGTACTCTGAATTCCCCATTTTAGTAACTGCCGCCACCAACTGACAGAGTTAATGACCACAAACCTACATCCTTGATTCTCCCCTGTCATCTTTTCTCACCCTTCTCTTGTCCAATCCACCAGCAATTCTTATTGAGTCTAGCTCCAGTCCACCTCTTATTGGTCCATTTTTCTTCCTTTCAACTTTTTTATCCTTAGTCTATCCTATCTCATCTCTTACCTGGTATACAGCAGTAACCTTTTAACCTATCTCTCTACTTCCATCATTTCTACTTCCACAAGCCTAATCCATTTCCCACACAACAGCCAATACTATCACTGTAGAAGAAAACTCAGATCATGACTTTCCCCTGTTTTATACCTTTCCATGGCTTCCCATTACACCATCTACACACTGGCTCAAACCAGAAACCTATCCAATCCATTAGCAAATCATGTTATGCTAGCTTTAAAACACAGCAAGTTCTGTCCATTTCTTTCCATCTCTACTACCACCACTTTGTTTCAAGCCATCATCATCTCTCTCCTGAACCAAAAAGACAGGAGCTTGGTGCTGTCGCTTTCCCAGTTGTAAGAAAGGCATTCCTGGGCTTCCCTGGTGGCGCAGTGGTTGGGAGTCCGCCTGCCAAGGCAGGGGACACGGGCTCGTGCCCGGATCCGGGAAGATCCCACATGCCGCGGAGCGGCTGGGCCCGTGAGCCATGGCCGCTGAGCCTGCGCGTCCGGAGCCTGTGCTCCGCGACGGGAGGCCACAGCTGTGAGAGGCCTGCGTACCGGAAATAAAAAAAAAATAGAAAGGCATTCCTAATGTAAGTGGGAATCTTTTCTCACCAAGCCCAAACTCCTCAACAAAAAGTTCTAAGCCACCATTATCTACCAAAAGGATCTGGCACACTTGTTGAAACCTATTTTCAGGGTGCTAGGGAAAAACTATATCAGTACAAATACTGCTGTTAGCTTGTGAATCACCACTCTTCCACTGGAGGATAATCTGGAAACCAAAAGAATACTAGTTCAGTGGTTACAGCTTGGAAACTAATGGAAAATGAGAGAACATAAGGTTATAAGCATCATGAGAGCTGTTTACTGCTCCATCACTGTTCTTAGAGCAGTGCCTACCACAGAGAAAATACTCACTACTATTTTTTCTTTAATGAATGGTTAGCACATAAGCTTTTAGTTATTTCTGAATTATTCCTGGCTGAATACAACAAAACCAAATTTTGACAATTTCAGTTTATAACTACCTCTAAAAAGACAACATAATTACAACAGAAAAGTTTAATCTTACTTCCAAAATGGATACAATAAGACAATGACAATTTAAAATTAACTGCACTGTATAATCCCATTCAGCTTCTACTATAACATCCTGCGCTCTAACGAAAACAGGCGCAAAAACGAGAGTTAAAGATAAAAGGCAAGAAAGCAGCTTATGGTTTTGCTGAATTAACTTTTTATAAAGTCTAAGAAGAATGAGGGCAAATATCTTTAGAGAAGTTAATTTACCTAATATCCTCTCTAAAACAAGAACAGGAAGCAACTATATTATATACTGATAGGTACACTTATGTACACTCTTCTAGAGAATATTTAAGGGATTAGCTCCTCAACATCCAGTCTGGCAACAAATTCCCTCATGTACATGGCTTTGGGGAAACAGATATGTTCCCCAAGCTATAGCAGGTTTGTTTAGAGATGACACCTTGCCCTCGCTGGACTAATCACAGCACTTAGCTTTTCTTTCCAGAGTTGACTGGTCCAGAGATAATCAATTGATCTATACCAAGCCTAAGTCAAAACTGGAACCAAGAGGTAGATGCTCTGCTACCGTAAGAAACCTGTAAGATGTAAATCTTGGGTGTAGCAGAGGCCAGATTTCCCCACAATTCAGACATTAATCTGCATTGAGAGAATGCAGTGTCCTGGTAGCATTTTCAACCATGGTTTCAGTTATTCCTGAGGCTTGCCTGCATTCTTGCCCTTAGTGCAACTCAAAATATTCACTTCTTCTAGAATATCACCAGTCTACAAATTTTCTCTCTCCCAAGAAGAAAAAGCAGGAACAAAGCATAAAAGGTCTATAACATTCTTTTGTGATAAAAAACAAAAACATTGAGCAAAAAAATAGAAACTTTCTCAACCTGATAAGGGCATCTATGAAAATCCCACAGCTAACATCATACTCAATGGTGAAAGACTGAAAGCTTTCCTCCTAACATCAGGAACAAGACAAGGATGTCTGCTCTCACTACTTCTATTCAACATAGGTTCTATTCAACATATGAGGTTCCAGCCAGAGCGATTAGGCAAGAAAAAAAGCAACCACAAAGGAAAGGAAGAGGGCTTCCCTGGTGGTGCAGTGGTTGAGAGTCCGCCTGCTGATGCAGGGGACCCGGGTTCGTGCCCCGGTGCGGGAAGATCCCACATGCCGCAGGAGCGGCTGGGCCCGTGAGCCATGGCCGCTGGCGTCCGGAGCCTGTGCTCCACAGCGGGAGGGACCACAGCAGTGAGAGCCCCGCGTACAGCAAAAAAAAAAAAAAAAAAAAAAAAGGAAAGGAAGAAGTAAAACTATCATCATTTGCATACAAATAGAGATCATGCAAACATGATCTTATTTACATAATATTCTAGGTAATCCACTAAAAAAACGACTACGACTAGAACCAATAGATGAGTTCTGCAAAGCTGCAGGATACAAGGTCAAATACAAAACTTCACAAAATTCAACTGTATTCTTCCCACACACCAGCAATGAACAATCCAAAAATGAAATTAAGAAAACAGTTCCATTTATAATAGCATCAGAAAGAATAAAAATATTTAGGAATAAATTTAACCAAAGAGGCAAAAGACTTATACACTGAAAACAATAAAATGCTGCTGAAAGAAATTAAAGAAGACCCAAATAAATGGAAAGACATTCCATGTTCATAGACTGGGAAGACTTAGTATCGTTAAGATGGCCGTACTCCCCACATTGATCTAGAGGTCCACTGCAACTCTTATTAGAATTCCAGATGCCCTTTTGGTAGTAATTTTCAGGCTAATCCTAAAATTCATTAAGAATCTCAAGAGGGGGGCTTCCCTGGTGGCGCAGTGGTTGAGAGTCCGCCTGCCGATGCAGGCGACACGGGTTCGTGTCCCGGTCCGGGAAGATCCCACATGCCGCGGAGCGGCTGGGCCCGTGAGCCATGGCCGCTGAGCCCGCGCGTCCGGAAACTGTGCTCCGCAGCGGGAGAGGCCGCAACAGTGAGAGGCCCGCGTATCGCAAAAAAGGAAAAAAAAAAAAAAAAAAAATGAGCAGAGGATTCAAACAGACATTTCTCCAAAGAACATATACAAATGGGCAATAAACATGTAAAAAGACTGCTCATTATGTTACTCATTAGGGAAATGAAAATCAAAACCACAAAGAGATATCTACTTCATACCCAGTAAGATGTCTATAACCAAAATAATAATAATAAGTATTGGTGAGAAGTCGGAACCCCCATACATTGCTCGGGGAATGTAAAATGGTGCAGCTGCAGTGGAAACAGTTTGGTGGTTCCTCAAAGTGTTAACCATAGAATTACCATATGACTCAGTAATTCCAGTCCTAGGTATATACCCAATAGAACTGAAAACATAGAGCTTCACAAAAAATTGTACATAAATGTTCATAGCAGCATTATTAATAATAGTCAAAAGTGGAAACAACCCAAATGTCCATAATCAAAATGTCAATACAATAAAATATTATTTAGCCATAAAAAAGAAAGTAGTACTATTCTATGCTACAACATGGATGAACGTGAAAACATGCTACGTGAAAGAAGCCAGACAAAAAAGGCCACATGTTATATGATCCCACTTAAATGAAATGTCTAGAACAGGCAAATCCGCAGAGACGGAAAGTAAATATTAGTGATCACCAAAGGCTGGAGGGAAGCAGGAGTGGGTAAAGGGGAGTGACTGCTAATGAACATGGGGTTTCTTTTTGGGGTGACAGAAATGTTCTAGAATTATATAGTAGTGATGGTTGCACAACTTTGTGAACACACTAAAAACCACTAAATTATACACTTTACAAGGTAAATTTTATAGTATATGAATTATATCTCAATTTTTTAAACTGAATACAAGAAAAGCCTCCTAACAACCAAAATACAGATCGCAAAGATGGTACAGTAAAGCCATATATTCTCCTTTACTGGAAAAAAAAAATGTATTCTCACCTCAAATTTATTTATTCTCACTTTATATATAATTTGTACAAACCTGGTTGTACGGTCAAAGCCTATAGTGGATTAAAAGCTTCATATTAGGGGAAATGAAATTGATACGGACAGACATACTGACAGTAAGGTTTTGTTAAAAAGGTAAAAGAACTTACAAGCATTGTGTGAAGCCATTTAGGAAGGGCAAATTGGTCTACGCATTTCATTAGGTTCTGGCAGTACCAATGATTAACAGCCTGATACAACAATCTATACTTATAGTAATGAAGATGATTAATATAATAAGAGCTAACCCACTTATCACTTGCAATGTGCCAATCACTGTTGTAAGTACCGAACATTTAGCTACTTATTAAACTCCCAACGATCCTACAAGGAAAGTAATACTATTATCTCATTTTACAGATGAAGAAACCGAAGAATCACACAGCTAAGTTAAGTGGAAAAGTTAAGATTCAAACTAAGGCAGTTGGCTTCAGAGTCCCTCCTCTTCTTAACCAGTAGACTATTCTGCCTCTCAGTGACGAACTGTGTCATTAAAAAAAAAAAAAAAAAGTCAAACAATGTTCAGTGTGCCTAAGAAGATTGAAAAATCTACAATTTTTATTCCACTATTTAAAAAAAAAAAAAAAAAACCTGTTCTATGGCAGCCTGTTATCTATAGGAGAAAGTCTTAAGGTCAAAAAACAGCTCTTTACAATCTGACTCCAACCCATATTTCCAGCTTATCTATCTCCCCTAATTCTAGCCAAACCAGACCGCTCACGTTCCTTAAACAAACAAGAGCCTGCATTTTCATGCCACTGTGTTAAAAGCCTTTTCTTCACTTCTCTGCCTAGAAAATTCCTACTTACCCTTCAAAATCTAGCTCAAATAACACTTCCTCTGTGCCACCTTCCCCGATGCCACTAGGTAAAACTCTGTTCGTAAAGCATTTTGTACATATCTCTATTAAAGTATTTATCACGTGACATCAGAATTGAATACTTAACTCTCCTTTTCACCGCCTAGAATTAGAACCTAGTACACTGTGGATAATAAATAAAATTTTTAAGTTTTGGTACGTAATAAAGTCCAAAATTATTTTTTTAATTCAGCAATACAAAATGACAAAAGTCATGAAATTTAAATAATTTAAATGGACAAAGTTCATTTTCACATAAATGAGATGTTACAAAGGTTCCTACGGATTGAATTCAGTTACCAGAAACCTTTTTAAGAAGAAAATACTAATACTCTGGACCAAACCTGAGTAATCTGTCCCAGTAAAGGTAACATGAATAACGATGTGGGTAAAATTTTAAGTGAGAGATGAAGGTTCCCAGAATCCAAGCCAACAGAGTCAAACGCTACAAGGATACCATTTAGTAAGTTACTGTTTGGCATGCTAACTGAATGCCCTCAGAAATTACTGTCCCTCCCAATTCAAGTCACTTCTCAAGTGTAAGTTACTCCCTAAAAATTATAATAGAATTTACATTTTATTACTTGTTCCAGATGAGTTAATATTTAATTCCAACTAGACAAAACCAAACACAACTATACCATGGATACAATCAACCTGTTTCTCTCCCAGTGCATAATATACGACAACCAAGCCAATAATATATGGGACAGTCAGTATAGTTTTCAGTATTTAATAAGTACAAAAGAATACCTATTGGTCCCTCAAATGTTTATTGAATTAACTGCATTTTGCCAATTCTATTTGAAAAGTATTCTATTCTATCCTATTTGAAAAGTTACTTTACCTATAAAGGAAATGTCATTTCACTTGGCTTTATTAAAAAAACAGTTATCCAAACTACTGGCTAATTTTTTTCCTATTATCCCATACTTATAACCTACCTAATATGCTACCAGCTTGGGCAAAACCCTCTTACTGTTTACTGCCAACCCCAACTTCTTTCTTTCAGACTCTCACCTATCCACAAACTTTCACGATCTTCAGGGCCTCTGAAAGACCTACTGCCTCTAACTCATCTTCATGACTGTAAGTCACTGACTTTTCAGAGGTAAACAAATAATCAGAGCTAGGGATGGATCAATACTCTCCAAGGTAACCTTTTATACAAAACACAGCTTTAAGTCAAATGTCAACTTTGCATTCTATTCCTGTTGACATAAAATTAAAAACAACTCAACTATTTCTATGTGTTACCTATTCGGGCAGTCACAGACCTGAATAAATATTTGTGTAGTATTCTCCATTACCTAGGCTGAGAATTCTCCTCATACATTCTTTCTTTCCCCTCCTTGAAGAGGCTTATGGTCTGCTTAGTTTTCTTCATCAAATTCTCCATGAACACCCTAAAATACTCATTTTCTCCAAGGGTCTCCATCTTCCCCTCATATCTTGACAAGATAGTGCGGAGATGCTGGTAGGTGTCTGGCAGCAGGTCTAAGATATAAGGTGGGCTATTCTTTAGCGCCAGCTTTGGGTTCTGACACAACCGCACCACCTGCAACAAATGGAAAAGAAGGGCTATTACTTGGAGGATCTTAAGGGCAATTTCCTTTTTTAAGTTTAGAAAATTATAAAATATGTGCTCTTTTGCGGAAATACGAAAAATGCACAAGAATATAAGAAATGATCCATAACCCACACACACACCCACAGGCAATCACTTTACATTTTTAGTAGTCTCCCTAGAGGGTGGGTTCTTAAAACCATATCTAACAGTTCAGACAACACATAGAAGACTAAACAATTGGGGTGGGGAAGACATCCACATACATGCCTAAAAAAATGCTAGATGAAGCATGGCGAATTCCTCTGAAATGCATGGCTCACGCCACAGCAGAATAAAGAAAATTTCCAGGGGCAGAAATAAAGAACGTGGCTGCCCTGGGAGGTAAACCTGGTAACGTAGGAGCCTAGAGCTTTAACAGCCACTAGGGGACAGGAGCACAGAGGCCTTGGAGCCAGCAAAGAGTTGAACTGAGACACCATTCCTTCCCATATAAATGCAGAACTCTCAGAATTTGCCTGGTTAATTCATTTTACCTTCTTTTACTTTCAACTTTTCTCAGTTCTTAGTTTTAAGTAGGTCTCTTTTAAAGAACATATAGTTAGACTTCTTTAATCCAATGTAACAATCTTTTTTTTTAACTGGTGAGTTTATATTTGTTGTAATGACTAATAATTTGTATTTATTCCTACCATCTTATTTAGTACATTCCATTTATGTGGATTTTTGTGTGTCTGGAAGAGACATAAATTAGTGGGACAGAAAAGTCTAGAAATAGACCCGCACATATATAGACCCTTGACATCACAAAGGAGTGATCTTTCCCAAAACCAGTAGTGGAACAATCCATATAGGAAAAAAAGAAAATCAAACTAAATCCTTACCTTACACTATGCAAAAAACAAAACAAAAAACCTAGATGGGCTCTAGACCTAAATGCGAAAGGCAAATAAAGTTTTAGAAGATAAGAAAACTATCTTTCATTACTTCATGATGGAGAAAAAATCCTTAAACAGGACCATAAAAAACATTAATAAAGGAAAATATTAATTAAATTCTACTATACTCTAAAAGAACTTCTAAGATACCACAAAAGAGTAAAAACACATGTACAAAATCAGTGAAGATATTTACAATACGTATATATCCAGTATATATAAAGAACATCTACAAATCAGTAAGATAGGGACGGTCTTTTTTTTTTTTTTTTTTTTTGGCTACACCGCGCAGCACACAGGATCTTAGTTCCCCGACCAGGGATCAAACCCATGCCCCCAGCAGTGGAAGCATGGAGTCCTAACCACTGGACCACCAGGGAATCCCCAAAAATGGACAAAAGACTTGAATAAAAACTTGACAAAAGAAGATATCCAAATAACCAATAAACATATGAAATGGTGCTTAATCTCACTGATCATTTTAATTTCATTAAAATGACAATTGTAAGCTCTCAATTAGATACTATCACTACACACACCAAATTGGCAATGCCAACCACTGGCAAGGAGCAAGGACCTTCAAATACTGCTGGTGGGAATCTAAACTAATAAAACCACCCTGGAAGACAGTTCGGCACTGTACGGTCAGGCTAAAGACTTATATGCCCTACAAACCTGCAGATCTCCGCCTGGAAAGGTATACTGGGATACACATACAAAAATGTGTAACAACTAACAACTGCAAACAACCCAGATGTCCATCAACAGTAGAGTGGATAAACTGTAGTATATTTATTAGCAACAATACACTACCATGTGGATGCTCCTCTCAAACAAAGTAGATCTAAAGAAACCAGAAACAAAATATATATATTACAATTACATGTATATGACTACATTACTATTACAAAGATATCCCTCTAAACTATATTGATGCAATATGCATACATAGGTGGTAAAAATATAAGTAACAGAAAGAAAATAATTTTACTTTACTTGTAGCTGATATAACTGTCCATGAATAAAATGAAAGAATTGACAAAACGTTAGAAACAAAACAGTTTAATAGGTTGCTGGATTCAAAACTGATATACCAAAATGGCATTCATAAAAATTTTATAAATAATTTTAAAATGTAATTTTAATTGCTGCCATTTTGAATGGCATAAATAAAAATTTAAGGCTCCTAGGAATATATCTAACAAAAAATGTGTAAGACTCTTATGAAGAAAACTACAAAACTTCACTGAAGAACATAAAAACAGAAATTAATGAAGAACTCTATCATGTTTAAGGAGACGTCAGTTCTCCCCCAGATTAATATATAAATGCAGTGCAATTTCTATCAAAATTCCAAAAAGATTTTTCATGGAACTTAACAAGGTGATCCCAAAACCCACATGGAAGAAAAAGAGACCAAAACCAGCCAAGCCTATTTTGAAAAGTCACAAAGTAGGTGGTAGTTACCCAATGAGTTATCAAGACTTTTTAAAATCTTATAATTAAAATAGTGTGATGTTGACCAAAGACAGATAAATGGCCAAATGGAAAAGAAGAGAGCCCAAACAGAGACACGCATGTATGGAAATTCAGCATCGGAAGTGGCATTACAAATCAGTTCAAGAGGAATTCCCTGGAGGTCCAGTGGTTAGGACTAGGTGGTTCCATTGCAGAGGGCATGGGTTCAATCCCTGGTAGAGGAACTAAGATCCCTCATGCCGTTCAGTGTGGCCAAAAAAAGACAAAAGAAAAAAACACACACAAATCAGTTCAAGAGAAAAACTACTGGAAAACTGGTTATCCATACGGGAAAAAAAATTACATCCCTTACGTGTTACATGAAAAGTAAATTTCAGATGAATTAAAGATCTTGTGTGGAGAAAAAACTTTAAAGCTTTTAGAAAAAAATTTGGAAAATATTTGTTGAACTTTATGATGTCAGAAAGGAAGTATTTCTTAAGACACAAAAGCAAATCATAACCATAAACAAAACAAAATGACAACCCACAGAATAGGAGAAAATATTTGCAAACAAAGCGACCGACAAGGGATTAATCTCCAAAATATACAAACAGCTCATACAGCTCAATATCAAAAAAAACAAATGAACCAATTAAAAAATGAGAAGATCTAAACAGACATTTCTCCAAAGACATATATATGGCCAAAAAGCACATGAAAAGATGCTCAACATCACTATTAGAGAAATGCAAATCAAAACTACAAAGAGGTATCACCTCACACTGGTCAGAATGGCCATGATCAAAAAATCTACAAATAATAAATGCTGGAGAGGGTGTGGAGAAAAAGGAATCTTTCCACACTGTTGGTGGGAATGTAAATTGGTACAACCATTATGGAGAACAGTATGGCGGTTCCTTAAAAAACTAAACACAGAACTACCATATGATCCAGCAATCCCACTCCTGGGCATATATCTGGAGAAAAACATAATTTGAAAAGATACATGCACCCCAATGCTCACTGCAGCACTATTTACAATAGCCAAGACATGGAAGCAACCTAAATGTCCATTGACAGAGGAGTGGATAAAGAAGATGTGGTACATATATACGATGGAATATTACTCAGCCATAAAAAAAGAACGAAATGATGCCATTTGCAGCAACACGGATGAACCTAGAGATTGTCACACTGAGTGAAGTAAGTCAGACAGAGAAAGACAAATATCATATAATATCACTTTTATGTGGAATCTAAAGGAATGGTACAAATGAACTTATTTACAAAACAGAAATAGAGTCACAGATGTAGAAAACAAACTTATGGTTACCAGTGGGGGAAAGGGGAGAGAGGGATAAATTGGGAGATTGGGATTGACATACACACACTACTATATAAAAAATAGATAACTAACAAGGACCTACTGTGTAGCACAGGGAACTCTACTCAATATTCTATAATGACCCATATGGGAAAAGAATGTAAAAAAGAGTGGACGTATGTATACGTATAACTGATTCACTTTGCTGCATACCTGAAACTAACAACATTGTAAATCAACTATACTCCAATAAAAAAAATTTTTTAAATCATAAATGCAAAGACTGATTAGTTTGACAACACTAACATTTTAGTAATGATAAATCATAAGAACTACTGAACTACTTTTTCCTTTTTTCCATTTGTTTAAAAAAAATCAATGCAATTATAATACTGTATTATTTTTTTCAACATCCTTTTTATTTTCTTCTTGGTAAACTGCACTTTCATCAACGAAATATCCTTCTTTAGAAACACATCTTCCCTTAAAGTCCCCTTTAATGTATCTAATATAGCTAAACCAACTTTCCTGGGTTGGTGTTTGCATGGTGTATCTTTTTCCATTCTTCTATCTTCAAACTTTCTGTATTCTTACATTTAATGCATGACTTTGTCATGCAGAATATAGCTGGTTTCCTTTTAATTCTGACAATCTCTGATTTTAACCAATTTGACCTGTTTACACTTCAACTATGAAACTGTTATTATTGTAGGTCAAATACTGGCAATTTCATATGGTTCACTTAATAAGTACTGATCCTATAATAAATAATAAAATAATTTACTATTTGTTTCCTATGCATCTCTCCTGTTTCATCTTCCTTTACCTCCCCTTTCTTGCCCTCTTCCGGTTTAAGCATTTTTTTATTTTCCCAATTTTCGCCCCCAACAGCTTGCCAAATATATATTCTTTTACTACTCTTTAAATGAATACCTTAGTAATTATAAAATGCATCTCTGACTCATTAAATCTTATATAAAGTAGTACTTTTACCACTTCCCAGACAACACAAGGAGCTTGGGACACTAACTCCATTTACTCTTTTCAAGTTATGTGCTATTACTATCACACATTTTAATTCCATATATCATATAAAGTCTACAAGTCATTATTATTACTATTACTTGTTATTATTTTATACGGCCAATATTCATTCACATTTACCCACACAACCCCCCTTCCCAATGCTCTTCACTGCATCTGAAATCATTTTCCTTCAGCCGAAAGAACATCCTTTAGTATTTATTTCCTTTAGGGTATAGGCTGCTGGCTACAAATTCTCCTCAGTTTTTGTTTATCTCAAAACATCTTTATTTTGTAACCACTTTTAAAGGCTATTTTCCCTGGATAAGAATTGGCAGTTATTTTCTGTCATCATTTTATAGCTACAGGCATACCTCGGAGATACAGCAGTTTCGGTACCAAACCTCTGCAATAAAGGGAGTATGGCAATAAAGTAAGAATTGCAATAAAGCAACTCACAAAATTTTTGGTTCCCCAGGGCATATAAAAGTTATGTTTACACTATACTGTAGCCTATTAAGTGTACAAGACATAGTATTATTAAAAAACAATGTACATACCTTAATTTTAAAATGCTTTATTACTAAAAAATGCTAATCATCAAATGACAACACAGGGTTGCCACAAACCTTCGATTTATAAAAAAACGCATTATCTGTTAAGTGCAATAAAATGAGGAATGCCTTCTAGATGCCACTGTCACTGTTGAAAAGCCAGGCTGTTAGTCTCACTGTTGCTCCTTTGAAGATAAAATGTCTTATTCTGTGGTTGCTTTTAAGATTTCTCTTTGCCTTGGGTTTTCAACAGTTTTACTACGATGTGCCTAGGTGTAGTTTACTCTGGATTTTTCCTGGTGTTTATAGAGCTTCTTTAATTTGGAACTTGATAATTTCTGTCAGTTTTGGAAAATTCTCAGCCAATTTCTCATCAAATATTGCTTTTGCCCCATTCTCTTTCCTCTCTCCTTCCGAACTTCAAGTACTTATACATAAGACCTTTACTCAATATTCCATATGCCTCTCATACTCTTTTCTGTATTCTCCATCCTTTTGTCTCTCAATGCTTCAGTCTGGATTTTTTTTTCTGACTTACCTTCTACCTCACTAATTTTTCCTTCAGCTTTATGCTATTAAACCCACCCACTGAGTTAACAATCAGTTCTTGTGTTTTTCAGTTCTAGAATTTCTATTTCATTATTTACCATTTCAGATCTCTGACAAAATTATCTATTTTATCTTTTTTTTTTTTTTTTTTGCGGTACACGGGCCTCTCACTGTTGTGGTCTCGCCTGTTGCGGAGTACAGGCTCCAGACGCGCAGGCTCAGCAGCCATGGCTCACGGGCCCAGCCGCTCCGCAGCATGTGGGATCTTCCCGGACCGGGGCACGAACCCGTGTCCCCCGCATCGGCAGGCAGACTCTCAACCACTGTGCCACCAGGGAAGCCCTCTATTTTATCTTTAACTCTTCTAACACATTAATCATAGATATAAGTCCATGACTGATATCTCAAATATCTGTATCCCCTTTAAGTATGTATCTTTTATCAATCTATCCTGTTGGTTTTCAGTTGTAGTTTGTTTTTTCATAAGCCTAATTATTTTTTATTGAGTGCTGAACACTGTATATAAAAAATTATAGAGACAATCTGAGGCTACGGATGATGTTATTCAGAAAGGATTTACTTTTTTTTTTTTTTTTTTTTTTTGCGGTATGCGGGCCTCTCACTGCTGTGGCCTCTTCCGTTGCAGAGCACAGGCTCCGGACGCACAGGCTCAGCGGCCATGGCTCACGGGCCCAGCCGCTCCATGGCATGTGGGATCTTCCCAGACCGGGGCACAAACCCGTGTCCCCTGCATTGGCAGGCGGACTCTCAACCACTGCGCCACCAGGAAAGCCCAGAAAGGATTTACTTTTGCTTCTAGTAGTCAGATTTGGCTAGGGACACTAGGAATTCCAGGTCATCTTAATCTAACCCAAAATTGAGAAGATTAAAAAGCTGGGCTTCAGTCTTCAGTGCCTTGTAAAGACTGGTTTACTTCTGTTTCACCCTTACTCCTACAATTCAGGCCCTCAGGGACCCAACCCCAAAACCTAGAGTGTTTCCCAGGGCCCTCCACCTTGGCAGGCCCTAATTCCAATTTTTTGTCCTCCTTGACATGAGTATTTTGAAAACTCTATTCAGCCTCTCAGCTATCACTTCCAGAATCAGCAATGACCTCATGGAAAAGGCAGCCTCAAAAATAAGGCTTACCTCTCAGAGCTTTCCTTATCTTCCAGAACCTGGCCTCTAATTCCTCACTGCCTTCATAGCTCTTCAACATCTTCTAGCTTTTCTAGTTGCCAGCAGTATTATTTGGTTCAAAACAGCCTAGTCTAACAATGGTAGAAGCAGAAGTCTGACTTCTTACTCTTTATTTAATATTTTAAAATGCCTATTTTCTTGCATCACCAAAAGCTCATTATAAACTTTTTAAAGATGTCTAAATGATTCCACTCTATAGACATACCATATCTTAAACCATCCCCTCCACTTTAACATTTATACTGTTTGTAAGTCTTTGCTATTACAAGTATCGCTGTGATGAACATCTTTGGGCATTTTATTCTTCTAAACATCAGATTATTTCCTTAGGATAGATCCCCCAGAAGTGGGATCACTAGGTCCACCTGGAACAATTGCAAAATTCCAATTTAATTACTAATGTCTCTTCAAATGATGTAAGACAGTATTAAAATTTTTAAACTAAATATTTTATCCTCTGTACATCATTTCCTGTACTCTTGAAAAAGAGCCCTATATAAGCCTGGCAAATAAAGACAAGCTGAATCAACAGAAATATATGATTTATGAATGTTTTAACAGTGTTTTAGGAAGATGCTCATCCTATCAAGGGTTTCAAGCCAAAAGGGAACAACATAGTCAAGAAAAAAAGACTCTACCTCAGAAGACAGCTATATTCTAAATGCAACAGAGTTAAGAACTCATACTAATTAAAATAAATAGTACCCAATTTATAAGTATTACATTCCAAAACCTCATTTGGAAGACAGGTATTTATGATTCAGAATATATTTTTACAGAATATATATTTATAATAAAAATATTAAAATGGTAGGTTCTTAAATAGTCCATGGAGGGAGTTAGGGGAGACTGACATTGAGACTAAGAGATCAAGATTCAGCAAAGACTACAAGAGGTATATGATCGAAGGTTTTTATCTTCAGAGCATACTGAGCATGTTTTATATGGAAAAAGAACCAGAAGAGAAAAAGATAAAAGAAAATGGAAAACGGGATCTACAACACAGCTAGAGCACTAAACACCCAATACCATTAAAAGAAGGGACACCTCCTTCCTTTAAAACAGGAAGAAAGGGAATGAGGACAGGTTTAGACAGACACAGATTCAGAGATATGAAGGCAGTACGTTTAAGAAGACTGCACCTGATCTTGATTTTTCTCAACGTATCCAGTCAACAAATATATATCAGGCACTGGGACACAGAAGTAAAAATACCATACCCCTGAATCTGAGAGGAATCAGGCAATAAACAACAAAAAGGAAATCAACAAGAAAAATATCAGGTTCTATGCAGACAATTAAAATAGAATAATAAGAAAATGCTGGATGACTACTTTAGCACAGTGAGTAGGGAAAGCTTCTCTGAGGTGAATTTAGGCTAAGAGTTAAAATTACAGGAAGGAGCCCGTCACATAGAATCAGCAGAAGAGTAGCCCAAACAGAGGGAACAACTAATCCAACAGCCCTATGAGAATAGGTTTGGATTTGAGGAATAGAAAGATCAGTGAGACTAAAGTGTAGAGAGCGAGGTGAAGAGGGTCATTAAGGGAGAGATGTGGAGTATCAGGGAATTAACAAGGAGACAGTATGATGAAGATTAAAATATAAGCTTTTATGTGTTGAATTAAAATTAAAATGTTTTAGTATCTTGACAAGATTACACCAAATAGCCACATCAGAATGTCCTGTTTCAGTCATTTACCTTCAGTAAAGTTCTTAACCTCTGAGCCTCAGTTCTTTTACCTGTAACACAGCGATAATACCCACCTCATAATAAATGTTTATGAAAGGACTGTAGAGTTTCCAATAAAGTAGACATTCAATGCTAGTTCCCTCCCCATTTCCACACAACTCGACCAGGTTTATCTGCAGGTTAGGCAGGAATTATCTATTGAAGACAGAATGTTAGACCTCACATCACCCTTTGTTGACTCCCAGAAACTGACACCCTTATTCCTACCATCTGGCCATGCCACAGCTACCCTTCCAAACCTGCATGGTGTCTAACTACTTGGTAACCAAGGAATAGAGAAAAGGCAGTAGGCCACCCAAGAACAGGGTGGCCAACAATCTGCAAAACCTACAGTATCCGCTCCTGCAAAGGTCCAAAGCAAGCAGAGCTCCCCCAAATTATTTACATTTACATCCAGAGCTACACATGCCAACCCATAATATATTCTCCCTATTTAAAGGCAAATGCATTAACATTAAGAATTCAGGTTAAAATGCATTATTTGCCTAATACCTCTGGAAAAAAAGGTATACTTCCTTTCAACAACAACAAAACTAAACTAAAATTGCTCTGCCCAACCTATAGTAAGCAATTAATAAACGCTGATTGGGCTTCCCTGGTGGCGCAGTGGTTGACAGTCTGCCTGCTAATGCAGGGAAAACGGGTTCGAGCCCTGGTCTGGGAGGATCCCACATGCCGCGGAGCAACTAGGCCCCGTGAGCCACAACTACTGAGCCTGCGTGACTGGAGCCTGTGCTCCGCAACAAGAGAGGCCGTGACAGTAAGAGGCCCGCGCACCGCGATGAAGAGTGGCCCCCGCTTGCCGCAACTAGAGAAAGCCCTCGCACAGAAACGAAGCCCCAACACAGAAAAAATAAATAAAAAATAAATTAATAAACTCCTACCCCCAACATCTTCTTAAAAATAAAATAAAATAAAATAAAATAGGGCTTCCCTGGTGGCGCAGTGGTTGAGAGTCCGCCCGCCGATGCAGGGGACACGGGTTCGTGCCCCGGTCCGGGAAGATCCCACATGCCGCGGAGCTGCTGGGCCCGTGCCACGGCCGCTGAGCCAGCGCATCCGGAGCCTGTGCTCCGCAACGGGAGAGGCCACAACAGTGAGAGGCCCGTGTTCCGCAAAAAATAAATAAATAAATAATATAATAAAATAAAATAAATGCTGATTAATGACAATGACCTGAAAAAACATATTACCCCTCATAACAGATTTAAAATATCATGAGTTTTGGGGCTTCCCTGATGGCACAGTGGTTGAGAGTCTGCCTGCCGATGCAGGGGACGCGGGTTCGTGCCCTGGTCTGGGAGGATCCCACATGCCGCGGAGCGGCTGGGCCCGTGAGCCATGGCCGCTGAGCCTGCGTGCGTCCGGAGCCTGTGCTCCACAACGGGAGGGGCCGCAACAGTGAGAGGCCCGCGTACCGCAAAAAAAAAAAAAAAAAAAAAAAAAAAAAAATCATGAGTTTTTAAATGTCTCCCAAACACTTGATTAGTTCACATTTTCAAACTACTACCATGTACGTTCCACAAATGTTATCTGTCCCTCCTTAGAATGTGACCTTGTAAAGATCAACTGTACATTAAATATCCGCTTTTCTCAAGATCTTTCAAAGACAAATCAATCACATGACCAGGGAAATCAGCACTCCTTAACACTAACACAGACCATAAATTAAGTATATAGGTAGAGCAACTCTTTTGACATTAAAATCTTCTGTAAAGAAAAAAAAAAAATTCCCTAAATATTTATAACCTCTAGGGAAAAAGTTTCCAAAAGGCTTTGTGAATAATTCAAGTCAATAGTTAACAAACATCAAAAGCCAAAAGAACCTGCCTTTATTAGTGAATGTTAAATTGGCAGTTTTAGTTAACCTCTAAAGCACAAATGTGCATTCTGAGCTTAAAAAATTCACCAAAAAATTTCCGAAAGATATTTTCCTGCTTAGTCTGTTCTCAATTTTATTTTGCTTTCCAAGTCTTACAATAGCAAAAATGGCTTCCTTTTGTTTACTTCTGCCTGTACATTTACAGCATCACTCAGAACAATGTCAAAAAGAAACATGCTTAGCTCTGGGAAACCAACAGTATCCCTGCACAGCTGCCATATACTCCATTCATAATAGCTTCCTCACTGGCCTAGCTCCTCCCTTTGCTTCTGCCAAGGGCTCAATGGTCAATAGAAAAAATTTGGAAAGCGCTATGATTACAATAAAGAGGAATAAAATTATGTTTGGAAATTGCTAAATTTTTAAAAACAGAAAAGTTACAGAGAACAGTGCCTATGCCTAATTCTGTTCTGAACACAGAATCTTTTCTAACACTAAGGAATTGTATTTCTAACTAGGCAGAAAACTATAAGCATATATGACTGTGAATGACTAAGTATTTTTATCTCTGTAGACCTTAACTTATCCATGGAATCATTTTTCATTTCAAACTTCTTCCTATGTTAAAAAGCATGATTAAAATAAGCACTAAGCTTCAAAAGCAAGTATTCAGTATGGTGAGCTATACATAAAACACATAAAATTTGATTACAGTTTTAAAAGAATCAGTTGCTCAAGAGAACAGGAGGTACAGCAGAAAGGACACCAGGGTAGGAGTCCAGAGACCTGGGTCTTAGTCTGGTGACTGACATTAACTGGCTATGTGACCCTGGGCAAGTTACTCATCTCTCTGGGTCTCTCTCCCTCTATAAGTTAAGAGTTAGATCAATTAATTTCTTTTCTTAAAGCTTCAAGTTTTAGAAACTAATCAACTCAGAAACTTGAAGAGATTTAACAGTTTTACAAGTGTAACTACACAGTGAAGCTTTTAAATGAAAACTTATGACAGTTTTTCAAAGAGAAATCAGAAACCCATACTTTTTTTAAAAGAAACATATCATCACTAGGTAGCGGCTCCAAGAAAAAAAAGTCTTTTACTTCTAATTACTCTTCTCCATTACTGATTTATCAAAACCCATTCAGGGACTTGAACTGTAATTACTACCCAACGCTTCTCAAGTACCTCCCAACACTATTTATTTAAAGCACTATGTCACTTACAACTAATTACCAATCTCATTACTTTCATTTATCACATTAATTGCAGAAAAAAAAATACAGCCAGTACAATGTAGGAAATTAAATAACCGACATGCGCTAACAGCTTAACCATGCAGTTTTTATACAGGGATTCTGTTTTTAAAAGGAAAATATAATTCTCTTCTCAGACTTACCAGTGCAACTTCAAACCAATACTTAGCATGAACCAGAGATTAAATGATTTTAGCATCATTTTTGGATGTCAGACCCTAATTAAGGCACAACTGTGAATTAGGATATTGTGGAGTTCTCTGCATGGTCTAGTCCCTCCCCAGTCCCAATCCTCTTTCTGGTCTCAAGGATTAAGTAAAGATTTGCCTAATGATTCCCACAGGGGGTTCCCTGATCCCTTTGAACACCTTCAGTTATACCACCAGTTTGCAAGAATGAGGACTGAGTCATCCTTAACTCCCTAGCACCCAGCAAAAAGTTCATGTTCAATGAAACTGTGATGGTGGAAAAGGTGCCAACGTAATTTTCACCTAAAGTAACTAGGAATCAGCTACCATATTTAAATCAACAAACTAGACAAGGATTGTGGATGAAAGCAGACTTTTTGGAAGGCAATGTGCCAATATATACTTTTCAAACTTTAATGTATAATTCCTTTCACCCAGTACATTTCATTTCTAGAAGTTTATTCTAAAGAATGTTTAGCAAATGCATAATAGATAGTCACTGCAGCATTGTTTCTAGTATTAAAAATCAGAAATAACCTATAAGACTATCAATATGAATTTGTTAAATAAACATATATATCCATATTATAAAATCTTATACACCCCTTAAAAAAAGAATTCAGGACTTCCCTAGTGGCACAGTGCTTAAGAATCCACCTGCCGATGCAGGGGACATGGGTTCCAGCCCTGGTCTGGGAAGATCCCACATGCCGCGGAGCAACTGAGTCCGTGCACCACAACTACTGAGCCTGCACTCTAGAGCCCACGAGCCACAAGTACCGAGCCCGCGTGCCAGAACTACTGAAGCCCGCGCAACCAGAGCCCACGCTCCGCAACAAGAGAAGCCACCACAATGAGAAGCCCGCGCACTGCAAAGAAGAGTAGCCCCGCTCGCCGCAACTAGAGAAAGCCCGCGTGCAGCAACGAAGACCCAATGCAGCCCAAAATAAATAAATAAATAATCTTTTAAAAAAAGAAAAAAGAATCACTTAGAGTCTGAACAGCAGTTCAAGATCCACATAAAAAAACAAAAGTATTAGTTGGGTGGCTTATGTTACTTAAACTCTCTGAATCTGTTTCTTTCTCATAAGACACATTATTTTGAAATTTTTGCTGTATCAGATGTGAAATTGTGAACTGCTCAGCAATATAAGGAATTATTAGAACTTGGTTATCAGTCTTAGTGAGTAAGTGCTAAAAAGGCAACAACTTGCTCAAGTCATAAATCTTTCAAGGGCAATGCTATCCATCCAGGCTTCTCAGAGCTGCTTAGAAAAAGGGACTGGAGAGATGGACCCCAAACAGCAGACACTGGTTACCTCTGGAGAGGGCAGTCATTTTGCAGTATGAGAGTAAATGGAGACCTTTACATTTTGTTCTGCATATTTTATGGTTCATAAATTGTTTTTCACAAAGAGTACTACACCTGTGTACTGCTATTCAAAGTAGCTCTAAGAAAGAAGGAGGCAGGAATTAGTATCCCATCCCCCTCAATGAAGTAGCAGTGAGTTGGCCTCATTTTAAGACTTCTTGTGGTTGATCCCAGAGCAAGAGGGAAGGTCAATGGTGGCTGTAAGAAGGCGCCCAAGGCAGAGGAGTCTGCTAAGCAAGACCCGCCACCCATCCCAAAAGTTGCAGAGGGGAGACCCAGGGTCATTGCTGATTTAGGAGTTTCTATGGCAGTGACATTCCATCTCCTAGGGCTTGAATCCCCCGTGGGTGTGTATCACCAATACCATCACTGCACCCCTTTCCCCTCCTCCTTTTGGAAGCTGCTGCAGGAAGGAACATTGTGGGGACAGAGCTGAGGCTGGCTTCCAGTGCTCCTGGTTGACTACTCCCACCTATTTCCTTCCAGCACAAAATGTGCTAATCATGCAAACATTTCACAATGACTTGCTTGTTATAATCCCCCTCTTCCAACAAACCTAATGATCAGAATTAATTCTAAGATCAGAATTAACAACTTCATTGGAAAATGTGATTGAAATTTAGGCTCAGTTTTCAAACTAATGCTTAGTCCATTTTTCTTTTAATGCTCTAGGTTAGTCATTAGGGGGGTGATTTTCATAGTATAAACGTTATCCGTATGTTTGACTATAACATGAACTCCACTGAAAGTGAAGACTTGGGGACCAATCTGCCCATGTGTATACAGCCAACAAACAACATATTAAAAACAGGTTGTAAAAAAAAAAAAAAAAAAAAAAAAACAGGTTGTACTACAGCAAGGGTCACCAAAAACTTCAACCAAAGCCATGAAATGAACAGGGCAGATTATGTTCTTCCCTGGCCTAACCCTACTTTTATTCCATATACCCTTCAGAATTTCTATCATGAATCACATGAAATGCTCAGTGAGTTCACATTTCATACGGAACTAGGGAGAATTTTACATCCCTTGGGGGAATTTTTAATAGGCATGAAAACAACACAACCTTTTTGTTTACAATGACTGTATATTACCCTTATAACCAAAAAAGGTAAAACTACTTTTAGTAAATGTTACTTTAATTCAACACTCAAAAAAAACAAAAAAAGATTCCCTACCTGATCCTCCTAATTAATCACATAGAAAATGTGGGAACATGTTTTGATCTCATTTTACTTTGTTAAAATGTTTGCACTTCATTCAGCACGTACTATATGTTAGGCACAGGAACTGATGTTAAGACAGTCTTGGGACTTCCCTGGTGGCGCAGTGGTTAAGAATCCGCCTGCCAGTGCAGGGGACACATGTTCGATCCCTGGTCTGGGAAGATCCCACATGCCACGGAGCAACTAAGTCCGTGCGAGACAACTACTGAGCCTGCGCTCTAGAGCCCACAAGCCACAACTGCTGAGCCCGCACGCCTAGAACCCGTGCTCCGCAACAAAGAGAAGCCACCGCAACGAGAAGCCCGCACACCGCAACGAAGAGTAGCCCCCGCTCGCCACAACTAGAGAAAGCCAATGCACAGCAACGAAGAACCAGTGCAGCCAAAAATAAATTTAAAAAAAAGACAAAGCCTTGATCCTGAAGAGCTCTAGTGGAGGGAGAGACAGATGAAATAAAAAGTGGTAAATGCTATCACTTTTTTTTTAAAATGAATCCCAATACCTTTATTTTTAATCACAAATTCCTGGGTGACTAAAATTCCTAGAGTTAAAATTAAATTGGGAAGGAGCTGACTACCAGAAAATAAACACCTACTTTATTAATATAATAGCAACAGAAAGGGTTTCCAATCTTCAGAAGAAAAATAACATGAACCAGCACCACCTGGTGGGTGTTACAAGATGAAATGCCCACATTTATTGTATTGAGAGCCCCCCACCACACTGCAGGTGCTTCATCAAGGACAGCTGCCATCAGAGCTGAATGGCATGAATTAAGTGCAACGGGAGAATAACGTGTACAAACGTCCACGATAACCACGCAAAGTAACCAGTCCACATAATTTGAAGAGACACAAACCCTTAACTTAAAAGAAGAGATTTCTTTTAATGGTACTAGTTAAACACCACGTTAACATCATTCAAGAGAACATCTACTTTGCCTGAGTGTGTGAATGGCGGGTGTGAGAGTGTGTGTGTGCGTGTGTGAGAATTGCTGTTGTATACCTACACAGGTCACTTTCTGAAAAATGACTTTTGTTATCAAGACTTTGTTGTATACCTGAGAAGTTACTGTATGGAGGAAATAACTAAGCCTTAGGAGGTGGGTAATCCTGGATTCCAAGTCAAGCTCCCCTATTAACTAGGTTACATAACCTCTCTGAGGCTAAGTATCCATAAAATAGGGATGATACCGCCAAAGAACTACTGAAAGAAATAAATAAGTTTAATGTAATTAAAAATGATTCCCACCCCCATACCTTTTCCTTTCAGAATTCCTTTGGGGCACACAAAGCAGTTTAACAAATATTTACAACGCACTTACTATTGTGTAAGGCCTTGTGACTGGACACTGCAGGACATAAAGAGATTACAGTTGCTGTCCTCGTGGAGTTTACAATCTTCAGAGGTTAAGATAGAGAAGAAATATGTACATGATGTTTAAACTTAAGAGATCCCGTATCACTTTGAACACACAGTCACTTATCACTATAATGTAATCTCCTGGAATGTAAGAATTTACACCTAGCACTACTATGCTCCTGATTTAGTGAGCGTGCAAGCATAGGAAGAAAGGTAAGAAGAAAGGGAGAAAAGAGTCCAATGAAATACACTGATTCATAAATTCTATTAAGTGCATCTTATTTCCAAAATACGGGAAGTTCCTTAAGGTGCTTTTTTTTAGGGCAAGCAGGAGAAGGTAGGTAGCAGAAGGATTATCTTTTTATAATGCCTTTTTAAACCCATGCTTTAAAGGAAAGCATTTTTCCCATAAATTATAGTCCATTAAATAAATGAACACCTGGGATTCCCTGGTGGCGCAGTAGTTGAGAGTTCGCCTGCCGATGCAGGGGACACGGGTTCGTGCCCTGGTCTGGGAAGATCCCACATGCCGCGGAGCGGCTGGGCCCGTGAGCCACGGCCGCTGAGCCTGTGCGTCCGGAGCCTGTGCTCCGCAACGGGAGAGGCCACAGCAGTGAGACGACCACGTACCGCAAAAAAAAAAGAAAACAACGAACTCCTTAAGGTTTTACTAACATAAGCTAATTTAAAATAAAAACATAGCATGGACCTAAAATACTGCCAGCATAATGCTCTACTTCAGAAGTGGACAAACTACAGCCTGCAGCCTTTTTTGTACACCTGCAAGATAAGAATGGTTTTTACTTTTTTTTTTTTTTTTTTTGCGGGTACGCGGGCCTCTCACTGTTGTGGCCTCTCCCGTTGTGGAGCACAGGCTCCAGACGGGCAGGCTCAGCGGCCATGGCTCATGGGCCCAGCCACTCCGCAACATGTGGGATCTTCCCGGACCGGGACACGAACCCGTGTCCCCTGCATCGGCAGGCGGACTCTCAACCACTGCGCCACCAGGGAAGCCCGGCTTTTACATTTTTAAAGAGTTGTAAAAACAATAGGAAGAATATAGTGGGCTGCCCTGGTGGCGCAGTGGTTAAGAATCCGCCTGCCAATGCAGTGCAGGGGACAAGGGTTCAATCCCTGGTCCCACATGCCGCGGAGCAACTAAGCCCATGCACCACAACTACTGAGCCTGTGCTCTAGAGCCCACGAGCCACAACTACTGAGCCCGCGTGCCTACAGCCCGTGCTCCACAATGAGAGAAGCCACTGCAATGAGAAGCCCACGCATTGCAACAAAGAGTAGCCCCTGCTTGCGGCAACTAGAGAAAGCCCGTCTGCAGCAATGAAAACCCAACACAGCCAAAAATAAATAAATAAAATAAATTTATTTTTTTAAAAAAAAGAATATAGGACTGCATATGTGGCCAGCAATGCCTAAAGTATTTACTATCTGTCCTGTGACAGAAAGTTTGCCAACTCCCACTCTACTTCATAAGGGAATTTTGAGTCTCTCACTAAATTAAATACCTTGATACTTCTACATTTACATTCAAGGCAATTTATATGATTGCTCTCTCCACTCCCCTGCCCTGCTGTCTCTTTACTTACTAGCCACTTTCTTCACATACAAGTATTCTCACAAATATTAATTACAATATACCGAGGTGGCGAAAAAAACCTAGAGGCTGACCACGTCTTCTGTTTAATAGCAAGCATTGTAGCACAAGCATTTTTCCAAGAATGAGTTTAAGTTCTGCAATGGAATAGTAAATTGGGCCTATGTTGACCAGAACCCATGACTTATGCCAACTTCTCCATCCGTATACATCCAATATTGGAGAAGAGGATACAGTTCCCAGGGCTAAACCAATAAACTGATTAATAATAGGCTGGGATAATATTCACCTAGCTTCAATGACAAGGTTAAAACAGATATGAGATGGTGACTTAGAGCTAAAGTCAATAAATGTGTGGGACATCTATAGATCTGACACTAAGTTCTTCTCCACTTATATCATATGGCATAAAGTCAAGAAGGGTTAGTGATACATTTAAGACTTTCAACAATAAAGTGAAAAAAGAGAACATCTATGCTCTAAACAGCAAGAGTAAAAGAGACGGTACAATCTAACAACACTCCAGAATTAGTCAGAAAATCTAGAAAGCAGTACGAACCTACTGGACTAGTACATCAGAAAGAACTGTTTTCAGCACAACCAGTAATATGTGATATGGGGCAAAAAGTACTAAAAATCATTTTCCAAAGCAAGCAACACAAGAATAAAACATTCCTTTCCCAACGCTAGAATGGAAAAGCTAGAAGTCTACTTTCCTTGAAACTACCGAAACCTGAAAAGCATTGACTCAAAACTGAGAGGTCTTTATACTTCCCAAATAATTAAACATTCTGCAGAAGAAATCATAATCCAATACACACTCTTTAAAGAGATGAATGAGAAAGACTTAAGGGGAAATCTTATTTTAAGGACTACGTTACATAGACTCAAAAGTTTGATAAAAAGTTTATTATTTTTAAGGAGAGGTCTCTAATCAATATGATTTTGATACATCGCATGTTGATACAATGAGAAACTAATTAGAAATGCAAATATTTTTTCATTCCAGGAGAAACTTTTTAAGTCATTAACTCTACATCCCTAAAATGCAAACCTACAATCTTCGGGTTTTGAATATATTCCATATATATTTTCAAGGTGTCAATGCATTTAAAATTTCCTTTATGCCTAACTTTCTTTAATGGTTTTATTACAATTTCTAATAATGAAATTAGCATTATAACACCAATATAATCAACATACAAATACCTGTTTATTAATTACCATACCAATTACTTAACATGAGAAAAACCAGCAGTGAAAAAGTAGCTTCTGAAACCACTGGTATGCACTACAGGAGTGCTAACTCATACACGGGACTTATTAAGAATTTAGATAGCACGTTTATATTTGCCAAGTGCTTCACAGTCACTTTTATTAGCTGTTTCTAGTGCAAAACAATCCATGAAGAACTTTACAGAAGAGGAACCTAGGCCCAGAGAGGCACCAAAGAAAAACAATTTTACTCTGGAGGAAATAACACCATTCTCTTACAATCTATGCCTGATCCTTCTAATAATCACCTTTCATCTGCAGAATGAATTTTGCAAAAATAAGTTATTAATAAATGTGAAAAATAGCAAGGAAATATTGAATTCTCTGGAACAAACCATTAGACTGTTTAAACACTTTTAAATACTTGGGACTAACTACTATATTTCATTATACAGACACAACTATAAGGAAGTAAAATTCTCTCAAATGCCAAACTTAAAGTGGGGTTATTTTTCACACTTGCTGAAAAAAGAAAGTAACCAAAGCAGCTCATCTAACAAGTTTAAAGTCAGGTTCCATAATAAGGAGTCAGGTTCTGTTACCAAAAAAAGTAGAACCCAACGAAAAGCAGTGTGTGTGTAAGGAGGAAGTTCTGGAAGAAGTCAGAATCTGCCGCCTAACCCGCTCAGTCAACATATCTCTCCTAAAATAATGGTTATGACCAGAACTTGTGGTTTAATCAGTGCATATCTATCTCAGCACCAGCAATGGATCCCATTCAATGTTTTGGAGGAGAAAAACTTGAGCCAGCGCTAGATGTGGAGGAAAGTTCCTTCCTTGGCTCATTTAAACACCCCCCATTTATTTTCTCTTGGTGTTGCATCTTAATGAGAAGAAAAAAACAGAAACAAAAACTATACGCTCACCTAGAGCGCAGTTTGCCTGCGGAGTTGTCAGGACCCCAGGTCTCTCAACCAGAGCCCGTAAACCTAATTCCCTAGTCAGAGCTCATCCAGCTAACAGTCCCAGCCGGTAAATCAAGCGCTCTTCCTCACCCCCTCCCTCCTATTTCCCGGGGCCAATTCCGTGACCCACATCCCTACACCCTACACAGAGCCGCAAACTCTGCACCCCCATTATACTTCCTCCCCGGTGGCTCCCCAGTTACCCTTCACCCCAGCCGCCACCCCATCTTTGTCTCGCAACCCCAAACACACATCTCAACGTTCCCTCACTCCCAACCGCAGCCCTTCCCCCACCGCCGACCCCCATCCTCCAGGTCTCCTCCCCACCCCCATATTCCCCACCCCTGCGCCCCGTCACCCCAGCTCCTCGCCTCCCCAGCCTCGCATGACCCGTCCCCTCCCCCAGCTTCCTCTGTCCCTTCCTTCCCGTCCCTCGGCCCCTCCGCCCACGCCCACCCCTGCTCCCGCGGGTCCTCTGCAGGCCTTTCACCTTGTCCATGAGCTTCCAGCACTTCTCCACCATCTTCTTGTCCACGGTCCCCGGAGGGTGGGGGCTGAGGTGGTGGTGGTGGTGGTGGTGCGGCTGGAAGGCGTCCTTCATGAGCCCGATCAGGCCTCCCGAGCCCGAACCCCCGGAGCCGCCGCCGCCCCCGGCCCCAGAGCTCTTTTTCACATTGCCGGCCATAGCCCGGGGAGGGTTAGGGGCCCAGCCGCGTCCGCCGGCTCCGCTTGGCTGCAAGTGAGGGAAAGAAGGAGGGCGTGAAGGAGGGGCCTCTCCCGGCCGCCGCCGTCACAGCCGCCGGCCGTCCGGGCGGAGGGAGGGGCGGTCGCGGGGAGGGGAGTGGGCGGCGCCGGGAGCGTGGGTCCGCGCGGGCGCGCCCCTTCAGAGAGCGCGAGCCCGGGGGAGGGAGGAGCGCGCGGAGCCGGCGGCCGCGTCGGGACTGGGGAGCGACCCCTCCTGCACCACCCCCTCCCGAGCCACAGCTCCCGGAAAGCTGCGGCCAAGTTTCCGCGCCGTCTCCCCCGCCCCTACCGCGAGGTTGGGGGGCGCTGCCCAGGCGGAACCTTCGCGCTGCGCCCCCTGCTGGAGGAGCGGGGAAAGGGCGGGGCGGGGTCTAACGTGGAGCCTGCGCACTAGGCAGAAGCCGAGCCCTCCGTGTTCCTTGTGGGTTGTGGGATGACCCTCCTGGAGGCGGTCATTGGGCTATTTAAATTAAGACAGGTGGCCATAGAAAGAATCTGAACTTCAAGTCTTTACCCCACACCTGACAAATGAGGAAAATGAACTTAAAGCTGTTTGCTTCTTAACACTGTGGGAGAAAAAGGGAAATTTTTTCCCCACTCCTTAGTGTTTTAAACTAGTTAAGTCAGGACCAAGGACAGGAATGTGAATGCTGCAGATTGTTGCATCCTGATTAGACCCCAGAAAGGCTTGAGACACTTAGGCCTCGAGCTCTTCTTCCAGGCCCTTTGACCCTTCTGAAAACAAAACACTTACCCCTTTTTTTGCTTTGAACACAAGTTCCTTTTCTGGAAATTGAATATATACTTAAGATTCCCCTGCACAGCGTACTGCACCACAGGTGGGCACTGCCAGCATCAAGCCCTGACCACAGAAACCTTGAGCTTCAAGCCCTGGCCTGAGGAGTCCTCGCTCCTCCCAGGGAACAGTAATGCGGTTCCCAGTCACTTCCACTTTTCTAGTCTCAAAGTTCCGCTGGAAGAACTTTGAAAAAAAGAATCTCTCTCCCAAAGAAGGAAGTGCCCTGCCCCAATTTGCTAATTCTGAGCCTCAGCTTTGGGAGTATGCAGGCCCTGGTGTCTCAATAAGTACTCACTTCCTCCTTAGATTCCCCACCTGGCTCTTCTACAAAGCTCTTGACTGTAAGAGGGGAAAAAATATCCTTGTCTGCAATTCAATGGCCTGTATCTAAGATTGATTGCGGAGTCAAAATTATCATTTCCTATCAGTAGAATTTCCATTAGTCAATTCCTACCTAGAAAGAGTTAAAATGTCTAAAGAAAATGTATAGGCAAAGCTCTTAGATAATTGTCAAAACTTCCCATCCCTAGTGCATCCACCCTTAGTTGCAGGCTCTCCTTCCCTCTCCCTTGGTCTATTGAAACCTTTTCCTCACTGATTTCCCTGCCACCTCCAATCCACGCTGCCACCAGACCAGTGTTCCTAACGTATAGGTCTGACAGCATAAAACAAAACAAAACAAAACACTTTAAACACTCCCCATTGCCTCCTGAATGAAATTAACAGTTATGATCTAACTCTAAACTACCTTGCAGTTTTGTACTACTCCAGTACATATATCCCATGCTGGGTGACTCACCAACTCACAAAATACCACAATTCTTTCTTTTTTCATCACTATTACTCAGAGCATTCCCTCTGCCTAAAGAGTGCTACTAAAGTCCAATCCATTTTTTTATACTCAACTCAGATATTGTCCTCCTTACCAGACAGTCCTCCTCTAAATTTCCATAACCATCTATTTCTCACCTGCCACACATTAATTTATGCTATATTGTCTTATCGACTTTGGTTTTCCACAGTACCTAGCACACTATAGACATGCAAGGGTACTTTTTCCCCTCGTAGTCAAATCCTAGATTTTATGGAATATAGGTTAAGAAATTAACCCTTGGAGCCGTGTATGAGCTCGTAGGTCATCTTCACAATGTACATCATCATTGTACATCTCTGGCTTGGTTTAAGGCTTCCAATTTGCATTATGTTCAGTATGGTCTGTATAGAATGGAATTGTAAAATCTGCACTCTTTTTCTGCTGTAGTAAGCCATATTTCTTTTTTATTTATTTATCTATTTATTTATTTTTGGCTGCGTTGGGTCTTTGTTGTTGCGCACGGACTTTAGATGGGGCGAGCAGGTGCTACTCTTCGTCGTGGTGTGCAGGCTTCTCATTGTGGTGGCTTCTCTTGTTGCGGAGCATGGGCTCTAGGTACGTGGACTTCAGTAGCTGTGGCACGTGGGCTCAGTAGTTGTGACTCGCGGCCACTAGAGCACAGGTTCAGTAGTTGTGGCGCATGGGCTTAGTTGCTCTGCGGCATGTGGGATCTTCCTGGACCAGGGCTTGAACCCGTGTCCCCTGCTTTGGAAGGCAGATTCTTAACCACTGCGCCACCAGGGAAGTCCCATATTTCTTTTAATATATGATGACCTATATTTGTCTCACATTTGAGTGAAGTAGAGAGGGTGACGCTTCTCTCCTCTGTATCTCTTTAAAACCCCCAGAAGGGATCCTATTCAAAGGAAGACAGAGTTGTGCTGAAATGATCGTTCCTGTTTTCACTTATGAACTGAGGTTAATGAAGAAAGAAAGAAAGATTGGCCTTTCTTTCACAATTTTCACTTGGCTTGTTTTCATAATGTGCTGGAGATTGAATTGTTGATCACAATGTCATTCTCATTCCTGGATTATTCTAGAGCTTGCTCAGTTTGTATCACATCATGTGACCTGTGGCAATTTTCTTATTCCATTTCACCTTCGCCCCAAACCACATCCTCTCTGCACCTGAAAGTCGGTTGACTGAATATATTTGAAAAGTAAATGCTTTTCTGAGACACGATATGTTGTTTATACTCTGTAATTTCTGTCCTCAATATGGGACTCCGTGCATCAGCACAACAGAGACACTAATTATTCTATTCAAAAGTCCTCAAACAGGCTTCTGGATGAAGGGAAGGACCAGGACAGGAACCTCTACTGCATTCCTACTCAGGGAGAGAGGGTTCTGGGGGGCGGGGGGGGGGGAATAAATAAAAAACATGCTTCAAGATTAGAAGAAAAATCTCCGATTTGGGAGATGTGCCCAGGGTTATCTGACACTGAGGTACAGGAACAGTAAGCAACGGGAAGGACAAGGCCACTTCTTCTCTTTGCTCTGTAAAATGTCCCCGGGGTCAGAGAGGTACCCTGCAGCCACGAAGGTGACAAATAAATATCATCAGCCTCTGCCTGTATCTGCCTGCTCCCTAGAGGAAGGATTTTTTCCCCAGATCTCATGGCTATTTCTTCAGATCTGTTCCTGACAACAGGCAATTGACCAAAAATGACCAAAAAATGTTGAGGAAGACAGAGATAGAAATATCTAAAGAGAGAGTCTGCAGTTCCCTTAATCCGCAAGGGGAAAAGCCCTGAAGTTTCTGCTGTTTTCATCCTAGCCAGTATGGTGTCCAGAGATCCCAGTGACAGACAGACAACAAGGCTCCCAATAGCACAGGGCTGGAGAGAGGGGGTGGGGGACGAGGGCTGCTGACCAGGGCAAACCACTCGTCATTGTCCCTTCCCCAGATTTATTTTTCCAATCTTCATGACTCCAGCAAGAAGCATCCCTAAGTGGGGGGCAACCCCCCAACATTGCTCAGTAAATAATTTAAATAGAAAAATGCAGGAGGGCTTCCCTGGTGGCGCAGTGGTTGGGAGTCCGCCTGCCAATGCAGGGGACATGGGTTCGTGTCCCGGTCCGGGAAGATCCCACATGCCGCGGAGCGGCTGGGCCCATGAGCCATGGCCGCTGAGCCTTTGCGTCCGGAGCCTGTGCTCCGCAGCGGGAGAGGCCACAACAGTGAGAGGCCCGCGTACCGGAAAAAAAAAAAAAAAGAAAAACGCAGGAGACTCAGTAGAAGGTCAAGTAAGTCCACTAGAGGGAGCCCCAACCAACTCAGTACTGCAGAGAGCCAAGCAAGGTATTTTCTCAGCACCTGTCTGAAAGTCAACCACAGACAGGAATACGGGAAAAGAAGCAATACAGTAAGTCACAATGAGAGAAGATAGTCCTGTAAATACCCAGGGAAAATCCAGGCCTTTCAAGATTTACAAAGTCAAACATTTCTTTTTTATTTTTTGGTCGCATGCTGTGGCTTGCAGGATCTTATTTCCCCAACCAGGGATCGAACCTGTGCCCCTTGCAGTGGAAGCGCAGAGTCCTAACCACTGGACAGCCAGGGAATTCCCCAAAATCAAATATTTAAAGACCAGGAAACTGAGGCTGAGCAAGTTTAAATGGCTTGCTCAAGTTTACATATCCGGACGGAGGGGATAAGAACTCACAGCTCCTATCTCTAACCAGTGCCCTTTCTTCTCCATTTGCATCTCTCTATGTCAACACCCTGAGGTCCTGGGTCTACCTCTCCTTTGCGTCTCATTTCTCTGAAAGGGGAAACTCTCTCAACCACCTTCTGCACTTCTTTCCTTCATACAACACAGAGTGCCTTCCTGAAGGAGAGCTTCAGTTTTAAACCTAATAATGTCATTTTGCGGATGAGACCTTGGGATGTGTAAATTGCCCCAAATGGCTACTGTCAGTCCTTTTCCTCTGTATCAGCACAACAGCATTATTTCAGATGTGTAAATCTGTAATTTGTAAGTCTCCAAATTGCAGGCTGTGCTACAGAGAAGTGAATCATAGATGATCGGCTCCAAAGCCCTTTCTCCTCAAACTACACTTAGGATTTGGGGATAAGGAGAGTATTGGCTCTCTGAGACCTCGGTATTTTAAGCTTTGTATTTAGTCCCTTCTACCTTCCTATGAACACCATGTTTCCCAGTTGCCCGGACGACATGCAGCCTCCAGAAACCCAACCTTCCAGTTCTCAGTCCCGCCCCAGACAGAAATTTGCCACTCTGGATTGGTTCCCAGAACCCAGTCTCCTCCTCTGGCTCCTAGATCGTTGGGCCTTTTCTCTGCCCCTCCTCGTGAGTGGGTCACACCACAGGGAGACACGACAGAGGCAAGAGAGGGTCTTGCAGAAAGGAAGAGGCAGGGTAAGGATGTTGGGAAGAGGGAAGGGACCAGGTACTGAGCTTTGTTTTCTCTGAAAGAGGATTGAGAGGAATGATTTCTGTACTTAGAACCTGACCGATAGAGAGAAACAACTCCATCCTTCCCAGTGGCCTCAGCCTTGCCTAAGTTTCCAAGGAAACCAAGAACAGAAGCTTCTGAAAAGTATAAGAGACAGAGTTGGAGACTAGAACACTAATTCTCCTGAGACTCCTGGTTCAGTCTAGGGGTCAGGTAAGCATCTCCATTGTCCAGACCTAAATACGAGACCCCTCTCTCCCCCAGGACAGCAAGGAAATACGACCTAAGACCAAAGAAAAAGGGACAAAACCTGGGACACAGAAGAAGAAAAGGAATGCAGCTGTTGGTGAGTCAGGCTGGGTGGAGGTGGGTGCCCCCTGCTTCTCCACGTTCTGGCTCAGAGACCGAGCAGAGGTCCTCCAGAGAGAATTCAGCCCTCTGCCTGATAAGACGGAGCTGTCTTGACCCTCCTCCTTCATATCTGCATCCAGATTCCATGGAGCTGGGTAAGTGGGAAAATCAGCACCCATGCCCATCTGACCCCCTCTGGCTCTGTGCCTTCCTTATGTATTCATTACACATCTTTTGAGTACCTGCTATGTGCTGGGCAGTGAACTCATTAGACTTTGCCATCAGAGATCCCTCATTTAGTGGTCCTGAGATCTCCTGCAAAAAAAAAAAATCCGGGGTGTGGGATGAGGATGGGAGGGGAGTAGGTAAGGCTGAGATCCTGACAAGCTGAGGCTCTGCCATCTTGCCAGGGCAGATGTGGAGACTGAATCCATACACTGGCTGGCACTGCTGGAAAAGGAGCTGCTCCAAGACCACTTGGGTAAGAAGAGTGGAAGTTCTGGGGGCAATAGAGGTGGGTCAATGGGCATTTCTGTATCCCTGGGAGCTTGAAGGGTTGGAGCTATGGTAGAGGGCTGAGCTGATCTCTAACCATCCCCTAGTGGAAAAAGATTGTCAAGAGTTAGGGTTGTGAGGAAACGGTGGGCAGTAAGGGCTGATAAAGGCAGCTATATTTTTCTTAATTTTTTGTCCGCACCACGCGGAATGAGGGTTCCCCGACCAGGGATAGAACCCTCACCCCCTGCGGTAGAAGCATGGAGTCCCAATCGCTGGACTGCCAGGGAAGTCCCAAGGCAGCTATTTTTTATAGCCAGAACACAGAGGGAGTTTGTGGTTCTTAGTAACGAAGAGCCTGTAGGATTCTAGGGGGGAAAAAACAAACACCAGAATGACAATGAGAGACTGGCAGCCTGCTGCCAGGTTTCCAAAGGTGGGCAGAGTCCATCAAGGCCATCGGGGCTGATTTAGTGGGGTCCCCAGCCAGTCCTGAGGGCTGCTCTGGGACTGTTCACAGCTCTGTGGAGGGATGAGGCCTGCCAAGCCAAGGCTTCTGAAGACAAGCTGAAGCAGAGGATACAAGAACTGGAGGCTGAACTGGAGGGGGCCTGGAGTGAAGGGAAGGCCATATATGCAGGTGTGCAATTGATTAAGCAGGTGGGCAGGAGACAGGGGCCTGGAAGAGGACACCCAAGAGGGCCAGAGGTTGCTGGGTAGGGAGACAAGGAGGACTCTCATCTGCCATGCCTAGTCTCAGCCTTCCCAGCACACACAAGAATCCTGAAGGAGCCAAACAAAGGCCTCTGGGATCTTGGGCAGGGACCTTCCATGATGGCCCATGCCATACGCTTGATGCTGTGTGGGTTACAATACACAGCCACAGCCTTTATCTCATTCATCCCATGGGACTGAGTGGGGAGAAGGGCCTGAATCCCCATCCTGAGTGGCAGGGGGAAGGGGACCTTGTTTCCTAGCTCCCTCCCCAGCCTCTCAGAATCACCACAAGAAGAACCAAAAGGCCTTTATGTATCTGCCCCACTGGACCAAGCAGAGCCCTCCCTACTCACAACTTCCCATCCTTTCTCCATCCCTCTGTCCCCACCTGGGTCCCTGGCCACCCACCATCCCCACCACAGAGATGAGTGGTCAGTGCTGCACCCTGCAGGAGGTGATGGAGACCCACAGCAGGCAGCTGGAGGAGGAAGTGAGGGGCCTTCGGGAGCAGTTAGATCAGCTTCCCCACCCTCGAAGCCCTTTCTCTCGGAGGATCACTGCTGCTGTTCAGACTGAAGAGGTGGATTTAGGATGTTTCTTCTCTAGAAGACTGCAATCTAAGCTCTCATATTGCTTTCCCCACTAACCTTCCCACCATTGAGAATTTCCCCACTGACCTTCCCACCATTGAGAATTTCCCCACTGACCTTCCCACCATTGAGAATTGCAGCAGACGGTTCAGGACAGGAAAAAAAAAATCTTAAGCTATAAGAAGAAGACCTTGGTCTTCCCTGGTGGCGCAGTGGTTGAGAATCTGCCTGCTAGCGCGGGGAATGTGGGTTCGGGCCCTGGTCTGGGAGGATCCCACATGCCGCGGAGCCACTAGGCCCGTGAGCCACAACTACTGAGCCTGCGCGTCTGGAGCCTGTGCTCCACAGCAAGAGAGGCCGCGATAGTGAGAGACCCGCGCACCGTGGTGTAGAGTGGCCCCCACTTGCCACAACTAGAGAAAAAGCCCTCGCACAGAAATGAAGACCCAACACAGCCATAAATAAATAAATTAATTAATTAATTAAAAAAAAAAAAGAAGAAGAAGACCTAAGTCTCTCACCCCATTTCCCTCTCTCAGTGGTGTCTCCAAATCCAGTTCTCACTCCCCACCGCCGCCATGTCTCCCATAAGCAAAACATATTCCCGCTCAGTTTGGCTGATTTTTATAATGAAACCAAGCTTAAATGAAACTGTTTAACTTACTTATTTCCTTATCTTCAAGGCCTAATGCATGGTAGGTCCTAAATAACTATTTGCTAATAAATGAGAGAGCTTCTAAATAAGCATATACATGTATGTGTATGTGTATGTGTGTGTGTATATATATATATATATATATATATATATATATAAGCTTTTGTTCTCTTCCATCTTGGTAACAGGATAGAGTTGAAAAATTTTGGCATGGCGCACAGATTTTCCACAATTTTGGCCTCAAATTTTCTTATCCTAAAGTAGCTTTATTTTAGCTATAGATAGCCAAGAGCTGCTTATCTGCCATGCAGGCCCTGAGCCCCTTTCCTAATCTTTGCCGTATCTCAAATTTAAATGCAGTCAGCATTTATGAAGCACTTCCTGCATACTAGGTGCTTTCCCATACATTAACACATTTAACTCTCACAGCAAGCCTGTGAAGTATGGGTCATTTTCTCTACGAAGATGAAGAAACTGAGTCTCAGAGAGAGATATGTCAGACATTACACAAGTAGTAAATGACAACCAGATTTGGGACTCAGATCTCTTGTCCCAAGCCCACTCTCTCTACTCTACCTTAATGGTATATTTCAGCTCTTTATAGGAACTCTGGGAAAGTTGATGGCTCTGCGGAAGTCTGGAATGATCCCACTCAAGTTCTGCTCTTTGGGTACCTTTGGAGACTCTGTTCAAGCATAGAGTGACACCGTCCTGTCCTCTTTCATCCTTCTGCCCCCGTCCCCAGAGATGTGCCAAAGGGAGGCTGAGGCTACACAGAGAGAGGCCATGCAGGCCCTTGGAGAGTGGGACCGAACTCTGGCTCAGCTTCAGGCCCACGTGGCAGACATGGACGCCAAATACGAGGAAATCTTACATGTAAGCCCTACCCTCTGAAGGCCAGTCATCCCAGTGCCCAGCACCCCCCCAAAAATCCCAGCTAATGTGACAATGACAGACCAGGGGGAAGGAAAAGAAGAATCTCCATAGGGAACTCTGCTCTATCTTAAGGGGATACAACCATGCCTACCCACTAAGAATAAGAGCTTTGAGAAAACACTGTCCAGGAAAGCTTACAGACCAACCTGGGACACCCCTCATCCAGCCCTCTCCCTTCCTGAGATCTGAAGCTTGGTGTCTGCAGGACAGCCTGGACTGGCTCTCAGCCAAACTGAGAGCCGTCAAGCCGTCCACGCCCGGCACAAGGAGCAGCGCCGCCAGTTTGGACTCAACCCCCTGGATCTTTGACTGTGAGCCTCTAGTCTCTGGGGCCCGCTGAGGCCCCAGCTGTCTGTATGTAGAACTCAACAGGACTGTGGGCTGTGATTTTTGGCAGAGATGAGTGCCCCTCATAGGAACATCTCAGTTCTGGGCTGACCCTTTACCCTGAAGACTGAATAAGAAGAGAGAAATTTGACAAGGTCTCAACTTCTCTCCTAGAGAAACTGGGTCCCACCCCTTGAGCCTGAGGCCCTTTTGGTCACCCTACCCCCACCAACACAAACAAAGGCAGCCAGATTTGCGGGGAAAGGCCATTTCTACAATAGACCAACAGTGACCAGGCACCAGCTCCCACAATCCTAAGGTGCCCACAGAGGGAAGGTGCAGCCGGTCTCCAAGTTCCTGCAATATACCCAACAGTCCTGGAGTCATGCTTAGGGCAAATTCCAGGCGGCTTCAATCCTAGCCGGCCCCACAGCCCGCCAGGAAAGGGAAAACTCTGTTTCTTCTCTGTTTTACTACAACGTTCTCAGTTCTACTTCATTTCTGGTGAAACGTGGAGGAGGGAGGTTTCCCACACCAAGTAATTCTCCGTAGACACAATTTAACTTTTGTGTTACAATTTAACTCAATTCCGACACTATCTACCTGGATGTATCATCAGATCCCTCAGGTTAAGGGTTCTGTCCCACAGACTGCCCTCGACCTCAAATACCAATCTCGAGTCCAGGTTGTCACTTGTGCTTCTGACCTACTAGCTATCAATCAGAGGTTCCCACAACCCCCTCCTTGGGTTCAATCATTTGCTAGAGTGATTGAACTCAGGGAAATAGTTTACTTACTAGATTACCAGTTTATTATAAAGAACACAACTCAGGAACAGCCAGATGGAAGAGATAAACCGGGAGAGGTATGACCATGGAAGCTTCATGCCCTCTCCAGGTGCACCACCCTCCCAGCACCTCCACGTGTTCGGCAACACGGAAAGCTCTCTGAAACTGTCCTTTTGGGTTTCTGTGGAGGCTTCTATGTAGGCAAGATCCATCAATCCATTGAACACTGGTGATTAATTCAACCTCCAGCCCCTCTCGCCTCCCAGGAGGTTGAGGGTAGGGGTGGGGGTGGGGCACTGAAGGTTCCAACCCTCTAATCACATGACTGGTTCCCCTGGAAACCAGTGCCCCATTCTCAGGTGCTTTTCAAGAGTCACCTCATTAACAAAACTAGGTATAGTTGAAAGGGGCTTATTGTCAAAAACAGAAGACAGCTTTCTCTCTCTTACTACTTAGGAAATTCCAAGGATTTTAGGAGCTCTGTGCCAGGAAAGGATATGAAGGCCACACATATATTTCTTGTTATAAATCACAAAATCATAGCACTCATCTCACGCAGATCTTCATCCTTCGGGCACAGCTCCCAAAGATCCCACGTGACTTGCTTTGGAATCAAAGGGGAGGTTCCCTCTTGGGCCCACCTGAGGCCTCTGGCCACACCCTCTTCCAGGAGGTGGGCCCATGGGAAGGGAGGGAGGCCAAGGACTATCCTGTGATCCGAGGTATCCGGAGTCCTAGAGCTGCAGCTTCTGGTTTAAAGAGAGCATCTCAGCTCCCACCACCTCAGGCTGGAGAGTGGAGACAGGAAAGCTTGGGTAGATCTGTGCCAGGTATAGGGGGGGTGCTACAGTAGATCTGAGGCTACAGTCCAGTCCTAAGCAGAGAAAGAAGGGAAGAGGTCATTCAGAGACCAGAAGAGTTCCCTTTCCCTGTGCCCCCCCCCCCGCCCCCGCCCTCACTGGGATGCCCAGGAATGGGGCTTCTTCCCTGGGTCCTTCTGACCGCACGTACCATGGCCTAAAGTCCCAGCCTGAGTGCCCCACGCTGCTTCACCCTGCAGCTTCCCGCTCTGCCCTCTGCTCTGGCTCCCCTCTGTCCTCTTCTGGCTGACTCACAGTCCATCTGTCTCTTCTTCCTCACCTCTCCAGACCCTGGGGGAATCCAGGCTTCCAAGCCCTGCTGAGATCTGGCCGCCAGCTTCAGGCATAGGGGTGGCTCCGCCTCAGCCAGCTGCTGAAGTCTTTCCAGGTCATTCTCTCCGCCCATGGGATTCCCGTTCACCTCCAGAATCACATCTCCCATTTGCAGTCCCGCCCGGGCAGCTGAGCCTCCTAGGGTCACCTGGTGGAATGGGGTGGGGGGGAATGTAGAGCTTGGAACACCACGGAAAAGTCTGCTGGGTGTACTGAGGCTCTGGGAGGGAAGCAGAGGAAGGCTTGTCAAGAGGCAAATGATTGAAAAGATCCAAGGTCCCTGGGGCATCAGTCACCTGGGAGATGAAGAGATGAGGCCCACTGGCCACACAGCTGAGTCGGAAGCCATAGCCACCGCCAGGCCCAGGGTACAGGAAGCACTGGCGGAAGCCGCGTGGGACGGTCGTGTCTTCAACTGGTGGGTCCCTGGTCTCAACCAGAGAGGCTGAGCCGGTATCCTGGGGAGAGTCAGGAGCCTCTGTGCTCTCCAAGAAGAGAAGTGGGGACAAGCGAACCTGGAAAAGAGGAAGATAGGACAAACCGTGCTGCTTGTTCCCCCACCCGAGCCCTGCTCTCTCCCTGCCCTCTCTCTAGCCCCCGCCCCTCAGCTCGCACCATGTTGAAGAAGCGGTCAGCCTCGGGGTCGACGACGATGAGCGAGACGCAGGAGCCCTGAGCCCGGATCTTGGACACTGTCTCTTCATGGCCCAGCCCTTCCACGCTCTCCCCAGCCACAGCCACCAGCCGGTCCCCAGCCTGCATCCCGGCCTTCTCTGCTGGCAGTCCTGGGTCCACCTGCCACAGGAACTGACCTGGGATGCAGACATCCTCACTGCTCCTTCCCCACTGACCCCCAGTGCCGGCCCAGGCCACTGTATGCACACCAGGGGACTGACCCAGGGCTACACAAGAGGAGGAGGCCCGGGCTGGGGTTCAGCCAGGGCCACCACTTCTGTGCACTGAGAGGTGTATATATACACTTGTGTGCCCACCCCAAGGCCCACCTTCCCTCCCTGCCCCCAGGGCTCTCACTCACCGAGCCGACCGTCAAGGCCCTTCTCCTCTCGGAGCATGAACCCGAAGCCCTGGGGCCCTTTCTCTAGATGCAGACAGCGGGGCTTGGTGGGCAGTGCCCAGCCCTCTGCCAGGGGTGCAGCCAGGGGCATTCCCAGCTGGCGACACTGTTCCTCCACCGCTGGCCCTGCCACCAGCAGGGTCACCTGCTTGCCACTCTGCCAAAGCTGTGGGGACCCAGCAGGGCATCAGCGTCAACTACCTGGGTAGGGAGGGCAGAGGCAGGCACCTCCTCACAGCCCCTCTTCCCAGGTCCAGGAACGAGGCACTAGGGAAGGGAGGGGAGGGCCCAGCACAGAGTATAAAGGGAAGGATGGCGACAGGTACAAGATCGGATCAGGCGATTAGGCGTGTGGAGGAGGGGTCTGCTTCCAGAGGCAGGGACCAGGCCCGAGGGGTGAGGACAGATGGGAAACAGGCAGTCATACCTTCTTGCTGAGTTGGTTATGCGTGAACTTCTCCACGCTGACCCCATTCACTTCTAGCAGCCGGGCCCCAGGGGGCACTCCTGCCTGCTCAGCTGCTCCTCCAGTGCTCAGCACTAACCAGAAAGGACCCCGATGTCCTGGAAGCACAAACAGCAAGCTTCTGCCCGCTTCTGCCCAGAGCAGGGCTGAGATCCCCATCCTGAGCCCTCCCGAGCTCCAAGCTCACCTTGGGTGATACTGAAGCCAAAGCCACCCTCGTCTTTCACTACGTGGCACAGCCGAGGCCGGACCCCTCGGCCGAGAGTGGGACAGAGGTGGGCATCGTTCCCCCGCTGAGCTCGGGCCACCTCATGCACGTGCTGTGCCAAAACCGTCAGCAACACCCGAGGACCGCTGGCCCGGATGCGGCGTATCACCTGAACGGTGGGCACACGGAGCGGGCTTGGGCTGGCCCCTCTTGCCAGCTTCCCCTCCCTGGAAGCTACACTTTTCACCACGGGAACCGGCTCTCTGGAGACCTTCACGCAACCATTCGGGCCTGGGTGTCCCTAAGTTCTGGGAGATGGGGGAGGTTGAGGCTTGGGTCCTGCCCCCATATACCCAAGGAGGTGACCAACCGGCTTCTGTCTCCCTGAGGTGCTATAGAATGTTCTCCTGTACCACAGGGGTCCCAGCCCAACCTCACCACTGAATAGTCTTCATGTTCCACGACATGGTTGTTCACCCCCAGGATCCAGTCTCCTTCCCGAAGACCCTGGCGCTGGGCAGAGGTGCCTGGCTCCACCCTGCACACCACATGCCCAGCCCTGCCCCGCTGCTGCCGCAAGTGGAAGCCAAAACTCCTGCCCTCCTCTCTGTTCAGCAGATAGAAGCGAGGTCGTTCCAGGCTCCAGAGATCTGGAAGGGGAGGTGGGCAGCAGAAAAGGGGGAGGAGAGGGGACATGACCCAAGTACAAGTCACCTTGTGTCTGGCAGACCCTGCCCCTGTGATAGAACACCAGACAGGCTTCTGCCCAGTTAGGTATTGGGCAGGGGGACTGAACACGGACCAGGCAGAGTGGCGGGGACAGGAAATGCCTGGCCCCCTTCCACCTCCACATGGGTACTCCCACCAAGGCTGTTATCAGAGGGAGACAGAGTGAGTGGTTACCAAGGAGACGGGAAGCTGTGTGGAGCCCTGGTGGCTCTGGGGAAAGGAAACGGTTGCCCCAAGTGATGGGGGGTTACCAGAGGGCTCGTGGTCTTCAGCCAGGGAGAGCACAGGATTATCAATGCCCAGTTTGGGGTTAAACTCAAACTTCCTGCAAGGAAGCAAGTCAAGCAGGTAGGAGAAAACTGACATCCGGACTTGGGTCCCAGGCTCACCTTGAGGTGCTAATGGCTAATGGCAGCTGAAGAGCTTCCCCACCTTCAAGCCCTCCTCCCCTTGCCCCAATCCTTCACAGCACGGCACTTACGGGGCCAAGGAAGCTGTGTCCTGAAGATCTGCTGGGAAAAGAAGGGGTGAGGGGAGGAGAGGCACATTCTGCCCCCCCGAGACTCCTCTTCCATGGTCATTAACTGAAAGGACTTCGGGGAACCCCCAAATTCAGGACTCGCTCCAAAAGGGTGTTCCCTTCCCCCTCCTTCCCCTCCCCGGGGCAAGGCCTCCTGATACGCACAGAAGTCTGAGCATATCAGTACAGGGCGTGGACCAGGAAGGCAGACACATCCAACCACTCACCTCTCCCCTCCTAACTTCCAGTCTACGTGCCTCAGAGCTCCAAGCCCCAGTACCAAGTGTGTCCTGGTCCCAAAGCCTTCCAATCTGCCCTCTGCCCTAAAATCCCCCGCAGAGGATTTCTCCTGGCCTCTTACCTGCAGCTGCCTCCATGGTTGGATCAGCGAGCCAGGCTCAGTGTAGGGACAAGGTCCATCGAAACCAGCTGACCCTCCCACCTACCCCGCCACGTCCCGCCTCCTCCAAGACGCTGCCTTAGAAGCAGTCAGTAATGGTTAACGGGAGGAGAGTCTTGTCCTCTGGGGAAGTGTGTCTGTTCCTCCTGCCCTATTCTCGAGCCCCGACTTTCTCGGGAGACTCTGCTGCCGCCCCAGTCCCCCCTCTGCGCAGAGAAAGGTCACTGTAATTGCTGGGCACTGTAATTCCAAGCCTGGGATAAGAGTATGAGAAGGGGGACAGGAGCCCTATGGCCCAACGTGGCCTACCTCCATGCTGACATCTTGTTCTTGCACCACGCTCAGGGCCTCTGAAACTAGTGCCCAAGAAACATCTGCAACAGAAAGTGGCCAGTGGTTTAACCAGAATGACCCAGAACAGTACCCTTTCTTGAAAGCAACAGGCAAAAAAGACTCCACAGTAGTTGGAAGACACAGCTCTTTAATGGCAGCAAGTCAGCACCCACGCCCCTAGGGGCCACCGAGCTTGGGTACAATTGTGAAGGGGAAACAAGGGTGAGGACACAGCACCAGGGAGAGAGGAAAGTGGCCGCTGGCATCCTGGGTGTCCCAGGGTGTCCCCAGAAAGCATAAGGCAGGACGCGGAGGCCCGCCAACACATCTGGATGGCAAGGCCCCTGGCAAGGCCGACAAAAGAAGTGTGCCCCCTGGTGGCACAATCCGAGAGGAGATTGGTGGTGGTGCTACAGGACAATGTGGGGCCACCAAAACGCCACATCTTTCAGTCCTTCTAGCCGAAGGGAGGGGAAGCGTGTTCCATGATCCTGAAAACCCCAGACTTGGAAGCACTGGTTGGACACACCCCAGGAGAGCAACTGGCACAGCTGTGCCCATTCCTTTGCCTCCAGCCCTGAAGGGATCTTTCTGGAAGCGGTAGTGCAAGCTAGGAGGCCACAGACAGAAGCGGCTTGGGGCCAGGGGACACCGCTGCTACTGTCTCAGCTTCCAGGGCCTCCCAGCTGCTCCAGGAGGGCCCTGACCTCGCCCTCCACTCGAAGCAGCTGGGCTTTGCGCCAAGGATTAAGGGTGGCTCCTCGGTTATCTTCCAGATCCCGCAGCAGAAGCTCCAGGTGGCGCCGGACCTGACCCCGATCCCAGCTGTTGAGGTTCCGCTGGACTTCACCCAGGATCACTGACCAGTACTCGGACACTGCTGTCCCCTCTGTCAGCGACACCACGACCCGGGCACCGCCCTCAGTGGTGGTCCCCAAGTCCCGCAGGGCCTGGCGGCACTCTGAGCTCAGCTCGTTGAAGTAGAGGCTGGCAGGAGAGAGGACAGTAGATGCTGTTCAGCTCTGAGAAGAAGGGGCAGAGGGCGGGTGGCCAGAGAGTAAGGGCCTCATAACTGTTCCCCTGGCTGTGAAATGCAACGGGGTAAGTGTTTGCAATAAGCCAGAGATGGAGGGTGGTGGCCACTGGGAGGCAGGGATGACGCTAGAATTCGGTGGGACCAGGGTCAATAGAAATGGGGCCACTAGGACCCTAGGAGAAATGGTGGTGGAGAATCAGGGCAGGGGAAGGGCCAATCACCAAGGGTGGGTGGGGAGATGGGAGTGGAGGGCAAGACTCACTGCAGCAGCTCCAGGGAAGGGTGCTCCCGGGCAGCCTTGGCCAAGGCCAGGGCCGCTGTGTCGCCAGCGCCGTTGTAGGCCACATTCAGCTCCTGTAGCTGCTGGTTACGGTCTAGCTGGGCAGCCAGCAGCTCCAGGCCCTCGTCCCCAAGGCCCGTACGCAGCAGAGACAGGTGTTTCAGCGAGGTGTTTCCCGCCAGCCCCTCCACCAGCAGGGCCACGCCCGCCGCCGTCAGCGGGTTGTTGGACAGCCTAGGGCCACAAGCACCCCAAGGTTATGAGGGCCCTAGCAGATGCCCTGTGCTAAGCACCGGGACTTGGGCCAAAACAGTGCACCACTTGGGCAGAGACCAGCCTGGACGCAGAGAAATGCAGGCCCAGGTAAAGAGGACGGAGAAACAGGGGTGAGGCTCACTGTAGAGGAGGGAGGGTGGGGTGGAAGCCGGCTTCTCCCTCCCCTCCTCCCGCCTTCCATTCTCCTTTGAGACTCCCCTCTTCCCTCTCCCCTTCCTCGTTACCATGTTCCTTCTTGCTCCTTTCTTCCCCCCCTTCCAGCCCCTGCTTCATCCTCCCTTCCTGGTTCCCCATCCCCCTCTCCCTCCCTCCTCATTCACTTCTCCTTCCTCCAACCCCAAATCGGGAACCCAGCGTCTGGGTCGCTAGTAAATCAGTCAACACTTTGGGAGCATCTACTGAGCGCCCAGCGTCAGGGTCATCCTTGTGAGGAGGCAGGGAAAATCCTGGGAGGGAATCAGTGGCGTCGTTACCAGGTAACCAACCTGGGTGTTATTCCACCCCCCACCCCAGGCTGCTTTTAGCCACGCAAGAGGCTTTCTTAGCACCCATTTATGGCTGGTGGCATCTTTCCCCCTGCTTGACTGCTTGTACTAGACGTCGTGGGGTGGGGAGCAGGTCAAGGTCTACACTCCCGCCTTCTTTACTACAGCATGGGTGCGCCTGTTCCAGGCATGTTGGGAGGTGGGGAGCTCACCCTTGACCTTAGCTGGCCAGCAGGATGGAGCCCCCTCCCAGGGCACTCACCGCAGGGTGGTAACTTGGCACTGGTCATGCAGCAGCAAGTCTCGGAGGTCCCTGCAGGCCTCGGGGCCCAGGCTGTTGAGTTGCAAGCTGCAGCAGAAGGTGGGCAGAGAGGAGGTGAGAAACCAAGGAAGGAGTTCGGCGTGGAGCCTGCCCACCCACCGGGCCCCTCCCTCACCATCCTGCCTCTTGTAGTCCACAGCTGTGTCCCCTCCTGTAGCTCTTGTCACCTCCACCCGTACCAGATCTCACCCCACCCCCTGGTCCTTCCTCACTCCCTTTGCTTTCCCAAGCACCTTCTCTTCCACCCGTGCACGAGGACAGGGCCTCACCCCAGCTTCCGGGCACGCAGGAAGACAGGCCTGAGCGTGCGCAGCCCGGCAGGGTCCAGTTGGCAGGAGGCGAAGTTCACCTCGTCCAGGGCATGCCTTCCACTGCCCAGTACGGCTGCCACCACCATGCACTTGAGGGGTGTCATGCGCACGCCCTCCAGGCTGAGCTGGCGCAGGGAGCTGAGCACCTCGGCGGAGAAGCGCTGATTCTGGAACTCATAGTGGAAGAAGAGGTGGTCAAGGAGCTCCGAGGGGGGCAGCACCTGCCGGCCCAGCTTGCCCAGCTTCTTCTTGATGGCCTGGGCATTCTCCAGGGCATCCAGGGTCTTGATGGGGCAACCGAGCTGAGCCAGCACTACCCGGTTATGGGCAGAGAGAAGCCCGCCCATGAACATGGGGAAAAGCTCGAAGACCTCATCCTCCGTGGGCTCGTCCGAGCGGCACCGGGGGCCCTCCACACCCAGGATACTGGCACCCATCTGGTCCAGGACGTCGTCATTGTAGTAGTCCTCCTCTCGGAACATCTCCAGCACCATGGCCTGGGCCACTGCCTCGCGGCTTTTACCTACCACACGCCCGAACACACGTGGAACCACCTGGAAGGGAAGCAGGGTGGGGGCGCTGCAGCCTACTGCGTGCTGTTCAGCCTTCTGGCCTAAGCTTAAGGTGCAGTCCTCCTGACTGCTCCAGCCTGGTGATCTCCCTTAAACTTGAGCACGACTCGTCCGATCATACTAATCCCCCTGCTGCAGCACCTTCCGTGGCTCCCCACTGCCCCTGTGGAATATAAAACTTTGCGGAATTTGGCCCCAATGTGACCTTTCCGGCGTCACCTCTCAACACTCTTCTCACGTACTCCAGACGCTGGGAAATTCCTTCTTTTTCCCAAACCCCCCGTACATTTTCAAGCCCAAGCGTGGTGGGAAGGAGTTAGCATATGTTATGCATTCAGCTTGGTACCGGGCTCGGTGGTTTAAGTACATCACCATCTTCAACATCACCGTCGTCATCACAGCAGCGATGACGGATGCCGCTCCTACTGCTTCAGACCCTGCACGATTTGGCCTCATGAAATAAAATTCGTATTTTAAGGAAAGACAAGAAAAATTTAAACATGAAATTTTTCTCTGCCCCTTTGGGCCTCCTCCCTCCCCTCCAGTGTGCATTGGACATCTGCACTATGCATTTAACCAGACCTCCCCAAGGGCAGAAATACCCGCTCAATCATAAAGATCACTTTTTCTCCTTCTGGCGCCGGCCATGTAACTCCTTAGAAGATAACATTCCTTTCTCAATCCTGTAAGGGGTCACAGTGAGCCACCACTCGCCTTGTATATGCAGACATCTTCGGTGAACTTTATGTACAATGCCAATATATCATTTTCCTTAAAGATAGAGATTGGTGCAAAACAGACTGCTCAGAGACCTGAGGAGATACTGGGCCTCACCTTGTGGAAGATCTTAGCTTCAATACTTACTTATGATACTATTAATACTACTAGCTATATTACTTGTATTTGCCTATTTTGTAAGATTGCTGTTTCTTGCATTACCAAATGTGTGACTGAGCCTCAGATAAAATTAACGATGAGGGGCTTCCCTGGTGCTGCAGTGGTTGAGAGTCCGCCTGCCGATGCAGGGGACACGGGTTCGTGCCCCGATCCGGGAAGGTCCCACATGCCGCGGAGCGGCTGGACCCGTGAGCCATGGCCGCTGAGCCTGCGCGTCCGGAGCCTGTGCTCCGCAACGGGAGAGGCCACAACAGTGAGAGGCCCGCGTACCACACACACAAAAAAATTAACGATGATTAGGTGACTTGAAACAATTGATCAAATATATAGTTCTATAAGATGAAGGACTATAATAGTGTAACTCTAGATAAGGGAAGAAACAACAAGAGGGAACCGTTCCTTGGATCACAACGGACTAGTAAGAGGTCCAGAGGATTTGGGCTACTGTTAATAGGGTCTAGTCCCCTAATAGCACATTGAGTGACCTATCGATGAAATCCTTGCCTGACCTGGGAATGAGCATTCCTAGTGCTGTGGAACAAATAGGTCACGAAATGCCTCCCAAACCTTGGTTGAAACTAAGACTGAAAGGGAAGGGATTGTAAAATAAAGAATGTTGCCCACCACCCAATTCTACAAAGTCAAGTCATTAGCCACTGCAGTCACTGGCTACAATAACCTTGAAAGGAATTCAGGGCGAAGATGAGGATAAGGTACTTTGTGCTTTGGGAAAACTGACAGAACTGGTCCTTAGATACTTCAGGAGAAATTTTTACGAGCCCGGATTCTTGCATCTTTCCATACTTAGAAAAGCACTAAAACCATTAACTGAGATGTCTGTGCCTCGTGACTAGGTGCGATGTGTGTTTGATCACACATACCCCCGTTGCCAAAATCACATATATTGAATACGTTGGCCTCCCTCTTTACGTCTTTGGAATAGTTCTCAAAACTCTCTGAGAGACTGTCTCCTGGGTTATAATCCTCAGATTGGCTTGAATTAAAATTTCCATTTCTTTCTTAGATGTGTTAGGGAACCGTTGACTAAAACCACCGTCCTTGGCCAGGCACGATGATGACCACTTGCATGAGTTGTCTCGCAACAGGAGTTGCCAATAAGGAACAGGGTGCTGCTGTCAAAAACTGGAGAATTCAGGAGGGGCCAAAAAGAGGGAGGAGATGCCAGCCCCATAATATTGTCCTACCAACCTCCCAGAATCCTTGGTGCTGGAATCCATCTTGGCTGAGACACGTGTGCCACCAGGAAGGACCTTGAGTCAGACTAAATAGGGGCCAAGCAAGATGAATGGCCAGAGACAACCCAGAAAGTAACCCCATTACCATAAAACCTGAGACTACAAGCCACGTGGCAGAGCAGTTCTCCTGGGTTCCCTTACACCACTGCTGTCTGCCTGGGTGGCCCTTCCCAATAAAGTCTTTTGCTTTGTCAGTACATGTGTCTCCTCAGACAATTGATTTCCGAGTGCTACACAAGCACTTGCTCTCAGGGACATCCCTGGTGGTGCAGTGGTTAAGAATCCACCTGCCAATGCAGGGGACACGGGTTCGAGCCCTGGTCCGGGAAGATCCCACATGCCGCGGAGCAACTAAGCCCGTGCACCACAACTACTGAGCCCGCGCTGTAGAGCCCGCGAGCCACAACTACTGAAGCCCGCGCGCCTAGAGCCCATGCTCCGCAACAAGAGAAACCACCGCAATGAGAAGCCCGTGCTCCGCAACGAAGAGTAGCCCCCGCTCACTGCAACTACAGAAAGCCCGCGCACAGCAACAAAGACCCAATGCAGCCTAAATAAATAAATAAATTTATTTAAAAAACAGCTAGCTCTCAGGCCCTGGAAGGGGTCCCCTTCTGGCAACAGATGAACTATTGATCAATTTTTCATTGACAGGCCCCTGTCAGCCACGGCGCCTTCATGACAGCCTCTCACCCTCGCTCACTCTGCTCCTGTCCTCTCGGCTTCTCTCTCTCTCTCTTTTTTGTTTTTTGTTTTTTGACGGTGCCAAGATTGTTCCTCCTTCAAAGCTGTGCCCTCTTCCTGGAGTGTTCCCCCCCACACACCCAGTTCTGGCTAATCCTCCAGGGATCAGATTAAAAGCCCTTTCTGCAGAGAGGCTTTACTTATCCCCCCAAACCAGGTCCCCCCTCCCCCCTTACACACTTCCATAGCACCTGGAACTTTGTTTTCCAGGCACTTCCCAGAATTTTTAATCACATGGTTATGCTGACATGTTTATGTTGAGACTGTATGATTAGAAAAGGCAGAAACCTGGGGTTCTGTTGCTTTTTCCTCCGAATCTAACACACTGCCTGGCACTCAAATATTTGTTGAAGAACTGAATGTTTGGGAGGTTGGCGACATCAGCTGCCATCCTTGCAATGGTTCTGAAAGGAAAGGAGAGGTCCATTCCTCTGGCAAGAGCCACCAGGTTGTTTTGTGGCACCTCCTCTCATGTGTTTTCTTCACTTTTTACAGGCGAGGTTCCCACCATGGAGGTTATAGTGCCCCTCCCCCAACAAGCATCTGGAGACAAGACACAAAAACTGTCACTCTGGGAAAATGAATCAATAGGCTCATAAAGAAACAGATGGGACCCATCCTCTGCTAGGCAACCCTCCCTCCGAGAGGGCTTAGGGGTGTGGTGTCCCCTTAAGTAACTGAGTGGCTTTCTGAATCCTGTCAGGAGACCACAGCCTCTCACTGCAATCCAGATGAGGCAAGCACATCCTCAAAGAGGTGGGTGGCCTCAGCAATGGCCATTACCTGCCTGCCTGAGGCAATGGTGTAAGAAGGGATGGGCTGCCTGAGACTGCTTTTGTGTTTAACAAACAATTAAATAGCGCTTACTATGTGCCAGGTCCTGCAGATGAAGACATTTAATCCTCATATTGGGCCAATGATATAGATTCTATTATTATCTATTATTATTCATTTAACAGATAAGGACCTTGGGGCACAGAGAGGTTAAGTAACTTGTACAAGGTCACACAGCTAGTAAGTGGCAGAGCCTGGATCTGAACCAGGTAGCTGCGTTACAGAATCCCTGTTTTTACCCTGAGGCTTTGCAGCCTATAAAAAGGAAAACTTGTTAAAATGTCAGCTCACCAGGGCTCTGCTTCCCCAAGACCGATTACTGAAACATTTCTAAAGAGGACCAGGGTTACCTAGCAAGGCGCCATAGCTTCCTAGAAATATCCATAGTACATCAATAAAGTTTGGCGGAAAGAGCACAGGATTCAGAACCATAAAACCTGCACTCAGATCCCAGTTATTCTCCTTACTATCTGAGTGACCTTGGTCACGTTACTTAGCCTCTGTGGGCTCCAGTTTCCTCATCTATAAAAGGGATCATAGGGCTTCCCTGGTGGCGCAGTGGTTAAGAATCCGCCTGCCGACGCAGGAGACATGGGTTCGAGCCCTGGTCCGGGAAGATCCCACATGTCGCGGAGCAACTAAGCCCGTGCGCCACAACTACTGAGCCTGCGCTCTAGAGCCCAAGAGCCACAACTGTTGAGCCCACGTGCCACAGCAACTGAAGCCCATGTACCTAGAGCCCGTGCTCCACAACAAGAAAAGCCAGCGCAACAAGCAGTCCAAGCACCACAACGAAGAGTAACCCCCCCTCGCCGCAACTAGAGAAAAGCCCACGCGCAGCAGCAAAGACCCAATGCAGCCAAAAATAAATAATTAATTAATTTTTTTTAAAAAAGGATCATAATTATATTTCATTTACAAGGCACCCGGCAGACATCAGCCGAGAGTGGCTACTTCTTCCCATCAAAAACTTCGTACATCCGCCCTGCTCACAGCACAGTCCTCAGGCCTGTAATTTGGTTTCTGGAGCAGACCTGCACCCAGGATGGACTGTCCTAAGCCAATTACCAATGCCATTTATCCTCCTGGTATAAATGAATAAAATGGCGTCTGCTTTATAAACCTGCCTCTGGTGATTAAGTTAGGATGAGACATCACTCCCAGAGTCTAATCACCTCTGAGGAACAGATACAATTGGGTTTCTGGACCTGCAAAACACAGGACAGACCTTGGACAGTAGTGACCCCGGCCGCCCAGCAACAAAGACTAGGAGGAGAGAGGCAAAAAACAAAAAAAACAAAAACAAACAAACAAACAAAAACCTATCATTAGAGTTATGGGATTGTTATGAAAGTCCCCGCACCCTTAGATTCCCCTCCAAGCCTTCCCCAGCCTGCGGCTTCTCTCTCCCCCTTCCTTATGACCCATTCCCACTAAAAGCCAGATTGCCCAAATCTGAAACAGAGCCAAGAAGAGGATTCACGGTCATGCAGGAAGAAGCAGTTTCCTTCTGGGCAGGAGCAAGAGTGAACGAGGAGGATGGGGGCCGGCAGCCTGGGATCCTAGGGCTGTTACCTTGAGCAGGTTGAATAGCAGGGGCAGGGCCCGCAGGGGCAGCAGCTTGGCCATGATGCCCAGGACCAGGCTGACATCCTCCCCGACACGGCCCACGAGCTCGGCCACTTCCTTGCCCACTCGCTGCAGAGTCGTCTTCCGCAAACCCAGCACGATGTAGAGGGCAGCCAGGTATTCCTGCATGGCGGGCACAGTGAACACGAAGGTACCCAGGTGCCCTGGCTCAACGCACGGGGCCAGAAAAAACCTCAGGGCATCCCGGCGGAACACATGCAGCAGCTGAAACTCCTCTTCCGTCTGGATGCCAGCTTCCAGGCAGCCACGGACATCCTCTTCAGAGAAGTACGTCTTGCGGGAGGACACCCCCTCGTAGGCCAACTTGCCCATGGTTCGGGCTGCATAGGCCATCAGGGACAACTTGGAGGGGTCAGTGCTGTCCAGCATCTCCCCACTGAAGTTTAGATGCAGGAAGCTGGTGTAGATGCTCGTGAGGGTCTGGCCAGCTGGTGTGGGAGCGTGCAGGAAGTGCAGGGTGGCACAGACAAGCCAGCAATAGGAGGGCAGGAAGCAGGCAGTGGCGATCTGGTGGTGCCCCTCCAGGTTCCGGGAGAGCATCTGCACCAGGTGGTCACGCTGAGCCGGCGTGGCTGAGAAACCCCCAGCTCCGTGCCCGCAGTCTGGCTGTTTGAAGCGGAGCTGGAAGTAGAGCTTCTGTAGGTTGGTATCGGAGAAGCCGCAGATCTCACCATAGCGGCCCACATACTTGCTGGGGATGCGGCCAATGGCAGAGGGCCGGGTGGTCACCAGAATGCTGGCCTGGGAAGAGCATGGTTGAGAGTTAAGAAAGACGCTTGTGGGCTTCCCTGGTGGCGCAGTGGTTAAGAACCCGCCTGCCAATGCAGGGGACACAGGTTCGAGCCCTGGTCCGGGAAGATCCCACATGCTGCGGAAGAAGTAAGCCCGTGAGTCACAACTACTGAGCCTGCGCTCTAGAGCCCGCGATCCACAACTACTGAGCCCACGTGCCGCAACTACTGAAGCCCGTGCGCCTAGAGCCCGTTCTCTGCAACAAGAGAAGCCACTGCAATGAGAAGCCCGCGCACCGCAACGAAGAGTAGCCCCCACTCACCGCAACTTGAGAAACCCGTGCACAGCAACGAAGACCCAACACAGCCAAAAATAAATAAGATAAACAAATTTATAAAAAAAAAAAAAAAAAAGACCCTTGTGTCCTGATTGCCTCACTTGCCAGGGAGTCCCTGAAGACTGAGTGTTCAAGGATGAAGATAATGACGGCCACGGTAGTTATAACTCACACTTACTGAGCGCCCATGATCCAGGGCGCTGCACTAAGCACTTCATAGGCGGTATCTCATTTGTTCAGTACAACTCAAGGAGAGAAGGAAACAGAAGCCTGGAGGAGTCACTGACTTGCTCAGTCCCACGGCTTGGAAGTGGAGGGGCAGGATTTGAACTAACCCAGAGCCTACGTTCCTACCCATTAAGCATGCGGACTCAGGACACGAAAATCCTGAGGGGGCAAATTGGGAACAGTGGAGGCGGAGCAGGGTGCACTCACTTCGGGCAACATGTATTTGCGTAGCAGGTTGACGATGATGGCAGCTGGCGCCTCTGACTCCTCCGGGTCACTGCAAAGCCCTGTGCCTGCCAACCGGAAATCAAGGTTGAGGTGCTCCAAGCCGTGGAGCACAAAGAGCAGGCAGGAACCAGCAGCGGCCATCAGAGGCAGAATCTCCTTCAGGGGTGTGTAGCGCTGGGCCACAAGTTGGCACAAGGAGGCCGGCGCAGGGCCCAGGGATGACAGGTCCTCGCAGGAGAAGGGGATCAGCAGCTCGAAGGCTGGCAGCCGCCCGTAACACCAGTCCAGGACCAGCTTGCGCACCAGCGTGCTCTTGCCTGTGCCCACTGTCCCGTAGAGCACCACCGTCTGCACGCGGCGCCCACAGGCATCTGGGTCAAAGAGCTGAGACAGGGCCAGTGGGGGGAACCCAGCAGAGGGTGGCTGATGCTCCAGGGCCAGCTCAGCCAGTGGGCAAAGCAGCTCATCAGGGGTGCTCTCGCGGATCACAGGGTCTACGTGGACCGTGTCTAGTGCAAAGGTTGGGCCGAACTGGCGCTCTTCCCTGGGCAGCCGGCTGAACCACTCGGCCAGATTCTGGCGGTGCCGCTGGATAGCTTCTGGATGGGAAGGCAAAGGGAATAAATATGTCAGGGAGAGGGGCTGAGAAATGCAGGAGCTTAAGGAGGTGGTAGGGTCAGGCTGCGGAGTCAAGACACAACACCAGGAGATGCCAGGACCCACAGTGGTGCTGGACACACAGGACTCCCTCCGACTGTCCAGAAAGTTTGGACCTCTGTGGCAGAAAGTGGGAAGCCATGGAACGAGTGAGGGTGAGTCTGGGCTGACTGGCTGTAGGATTATCCACGTGTATCTTCACCTGACCGCTAGAGGCAGTGTGTTGAAGGGATGTTGAGGGATGTTATATCCCTCCCAGTGCTTTGTACATCGTAAGTGTGCACTGCATGACTGTTGCAGGAAGGGATACGTGGACAGATGGATAATGAAGCCAGGGAGAGTGGATCCACTAATGGCTGATTGTAATGGATCCTCTATACCTCCTTCCTGCTTGTTTCTCTCTCCAGGCCCTTCTTCCCCACGCTCCCTGAACCCACCCCCACACTGGGAGCCCAGCAGCCCCTCTCCTCAGGCTGACTGAGGAGCCAGTCTCTTTACCAGCTGCAGCGATGCCCTGGAACAACTGTCCATGCCTCCCTGATGGGGGACCACTGCCCGCTGAGCTTCCGTGATGGCGTATAAAGGCCCTGTGAGCAAGGAAAAGGGATGAGCTGGGGCTTGGCTACTGGGCTCAGGCTCTGCACAGGCTCAGAGTCCAGGCCTGCCTGGACTGATGAACTGCTGGCTTCCTGAGATCCAGGCCTGCCTCTGGACACCCAAGTCCAGAGCCTCATCTGACTCTCATACCCTTCCCAGGGCCTGAGGTCTTGCCCCTACCCCTCCAGTCCCCCACTGCTGACTGCCTGCCTGGAACTCAGACTGACCACTGCCAGACTCCACCCACTTCCCACCGGTCCTCCCTCTGGCTGACCACTGTGACTTGTACTGTGGATGGTATAAGCTAACTTCCCCTTAGGCCTGGTAGCTGAGTCTGTACCCTCTTCAGCCCCGGAAAACCAACTCTCCCCAGGAGATCAAGCTCTCTCCAAGTCCTGACCCTTCGCAGGCTACTCTGCTGTGCCCAGATGTGTCCCAAGGTCACACTGAGGCCTCACCTAGGGGGCCCAAGGGGGCGCTCCCCTTTAAGGGGCCAGCTCCAGTGGATCAGGAAGGGGATACGTTCATCTACAGAGAGAAAGCAGAAGGAAGAAACAGCATCCAGAATTCACCCACATTAGCTCCACAATACACAGACCCCACATCTACATCAAAGCCCCATCATTTGCTCTCATAGCGTCATGTACTGCCCCTTTGTAGCAGTCATTATGAAATTTTATATTTCATCGTGTAATTATTTGATTAAAATTCATTCACACACTCACCCCCATTCCTCCATGAGAGCAGGGATCATATCTGTTTTGGTTCACAAGTACCTACTTAGAACTTAGCATGGGGTCTGGCACATAGCAGGCACTCAATAAATACTCATTGAATGCAAAATGAAATCAGACAAGTGTTCCTGGACTTATGTAGCTACAGGGACACTCAAAGATCATCTAGTCTGACTCCCTTAGCTTAGGATGGGAAAAAGGAAGCTCAGGGAGGTACGGTGACTTGTCCAAGGTCAACAGCTAGTAAATCACAGAGCTGGGACTAGCATGCCTGGTGTCTGGATCCCTTCTCTCTTGGAGGTGCCATCTGGACTCTGGAAAGGGAGAAGTGGCAACAGAAACCCCTGCTTCCTGCTCACCTGCTGGCTGGAGTACTCTTCCCAGACCAGGGCCCCAAGAGGCCCTAGGCAAATGGCAGCCCCACCTCATGGCAGGAGAGAAGGTCAGGGCCTGGGGGACCGAGCACACCACCTTCTATCCTGTTCCGCTGCAGAAAGAATGGTGTGAATGGACCCCACACACCCCCACTTTCCCACCCCACCTCTCATGCAGGCCAAGGGAGGCCCTTCCTCCTCAGGAGAACATCAGCCTTTCCTTAAATGCCAGCATAGCCAAGGCCCTGGCCTGGCTTTCAGACCTTTCTCCTCTACATTCCCCACCTGAGTGATCCTACCACCCACTGGTTCTCCCCTGAGGCTTCACGATCACCTTTCTCCTGAATTCCAGCCTAGTGAACTGTTTTATTTAGGTGTCCTTTTTTTTGCTTGGCTGCCAGCACGCTCCTATGAGTCCTGTGTTCCTTTTCAGTGGCTTTTCTGAGCCAACGTTTTCCAGTAACAATCATCCATTCTCCTCTGAAGTTTTTCCCTAGCTATCAGGTCCTTTTAGCTGAGTTTTAATGGTTTGATCATTTTATCTTCTCTGTGACTTTTATGTAACCTGCCTTTGAGGCTGGCATAAATTATAGATAAGTGAATGAATGACTTCCTATTTGATATCTCCATATGGACATCCTGCCAATGCTTCAAGCCGCACGCTCGCAGAACTGAACTCAGCATCCCTCCTCCCCTTCCAGTTACTTTACTGCAAATCTTCCCAGTCACATGATTTCTACTCGAAATCTGACCTCTTTGTCTTCAAATCCTTCCCCCCTCCTCCACTTGTCTTCAAATCCTTCCCGCCTCCTTCACACAGTGGAAGCAGCCCTGCCGGTTCCTCATCCCAGTACTTTGCCAGCCTGTTCCTATTGCATAATCCCTACCACCCTGTGCTAATTTAGACCCTCCTCCTCCTTAGTGGCCTCTGCCTTCAGTCTCATTCCATTCCCATCCCTGATCCCAGACACCAATCGCCTCCCTAAAATCCTAGGTTATGTAGCGTCCAAACACCTGGCCCACACCAGCTATTTTCCTGAGTTTCCCCCTGACCCGTACCTCACCGGCCAGGCTTACTGAATTCTTGCTCCCACTTTCCTAACTTTGTTCATACTCTTTCATCAGCTTGGAATGACCTTTCTCCCCTGTCAGAATCCTACCCAATCTTTTCAGAACCTGGTCAAAAGTCCTCTCTCCTGGGAAGTCTTTCCTGATCCCTCTGAGCTCCCTTAAATGAAGCATACAGCTATCTGGCACCTGGTCTCCACTGAGATGTGACTCCTTAAGGGCAGAGCACGCTTAGGGAGAATTGGGTGCATTCGGCCCTATTGCCAGCAGGGCCAACCAATGGAGGCGCAGCCTGGGGCTCAGACCAGGAGTCCCGGGGTCGGGGGCGGGGAGTATAGAAGGGTTAAGAGACGGCCCTGGAAGGCTGGAAAAGCTTGGGGAAACTAGCTCAGTGGGATAAAATCAGTTGCAGGGCCTCTGACTCAAGATGGGACTGGCGGTGGGGATGGGGGCATGAGGCCAATTGTCGGAAGATCACCGCTGGTCTCCGGGGCAGTGAGAAAAGGAGAGGGCACAGCAGGAAAGGTACGGGGTCTGTGCTCGCACAGGTCCAGAGCTCCTCCTCTTAAGGTCCTAGCTTTCCTAGTTCTAGTTGGTTTCAGAGCCCAAGAGTAAAGCCCGCCTGAATGCCCACCTCTCAGGGCACCGGCTGCGCCCCACGCGTCCCCAGCCTCCAGCTCCTAGTGGCACTAGCCCAGCACCGGCCCGCCCCTGCTACTTAGACCTTTACCGCCGCTGCCCAGGCCCGGGAGCCGGTCGCCGCCAGAGTCTCCCGCTTGCTCCCAGAGGCCCCGGCGCGCGCGGCGCTTCCTGCACGCCCCGCCCGCCTGCGCGGAGCCCTGCCAGCCCTGGCATCCGGCCCGGCAGCGGGCAAGCGAGAGCACGAGCCCAGGCGCTCCGGGCCGCCGGGTCCTGGGAGGAGGGAGATGGCGAGAGGGGCTAGTGTCCCGGAGAGCAGGCCCGGGGCGGGTACTTCTTCGCCATCTGTCTCTCCTCCCCGCACCCTCAGTGGTACAGCCCTCCATCCAGGCGGGCCCTGCCTCGGGGACTGCCCTCTACAGGTCACTGAGCGCCAATTCCATCCCATTACTCACCCAGGCAGGGCTTCTTGTTATGCCCGTTTTACAGATGCAGGAACTGCAGCTCAGAAGGGTGAAATGACTTGCGCAGGTTGACCCAACTAGGAAGGGAAAGAACAAGAATCCGGGGCTTGGGTCTTCCTACCTCACCCCTGGACCTTCCCGAGGCGACCCCCATCCCCCATCCCCCGGGCATTCTTCCCTCTGTGCCTCTTCACCGCTTCAGCCTGCCTCCTAACAGAGATCTGAGTCAAGGTCTTCTTGGGTCCTCCCTCTGTACCTGGCTCTCTTCAGACCCCACACCTCTGTGTGTGGCTTCTGGTCATTTGGGTCAGGCGGGCAGAAGAATGGTGCTGAGGGACAGCTCCCACCTCAACCTGCTCCTCTTGTCTGGCACCCAACCATAGCCTAGCCCTAGGGCTTCCTGGTCCTCAAAGACCCCAGCCTCATCCCTGTGCTTCCATACCGGGCACACCCAGGGCCCACGTAACCGATGGAGGAGCCTCCCACCACCCACAGCCAGGGCATGCCTCCACATGCAAACACAGGCTGTACTGAACGGAGGTGTGCAGTCGGGAACTGGTAGAGAGGAGCCTTGGGCAGGGCTGAGAAGAGGGCTTTATGATCTCTACCCTCCGTCCAGACTGAGGACTGTGGGGATATTTCACTTATACATGTAAACATCTGTTTTTTCACTGAACACGTGGTACTGGGCTAGTATGGAGCAACCAGAACAAGGTGAACAGGGACCAGACCATAGCAGCTCCCCTCCAGGGGGCCCAAATGATGGTACTTCAGAGGGAGATGGAAGCCTTAGGAAAGCCTGGGAGAGGAAGTTACGAACTGCCTCTGGCACAGGAGGTGACATTTGAACTAGATCTTAAAAAATAAGCTGGGGGACTTCCCTGGTGGTCCAGTGGTTGAGAATCCGCCTTCCAATGCAGGGGACGTGGGTTCGATCCCTGGTCAGGGAAGTAAGATCCCACATGCTGCGGGGCAACTAAGCCCACGTGCTGCAACTACAGAGTCCACGCACTCTGGACCCCCTGCTCCACTAGAGGGAAGCCCATGTGCAGCAACGAAGACCTGACGCAGCCAAAAACAAATAAATAAATGAACATTAAAAAAATAATAATCTGGTACTCAGTCATAAAAAAGAATGAAATAATGCCATTTGCAGCAACATGGATGGACCTAGAGATTATCACACTAAGTGAAGTAAGTCAGACAGAGAAAGACAAATATCATACGATATTACTTATGTGTGGAATCTAAAAAATAATATAAATGAACTTATTTACAAAACAGAAATAGAATCATAGACATAGAAAACAAACTTATGGTTACCAAAAAGGATATGTTTGGAATTTGGCATTAACAGATATACACTACTACATATAAATTAGATAAACAACTAATAGCACAGGGAACTATATTCAATATCTTGTAATAACCTATAATGGAAAAGAATCTGAAAAAGAATATATATGTGTATATATATACATACATGTATAACTGAATCACTCTGCTGTACACCTGAAACATCGTAAATCAACTATGCTTCAATTAAAAAATAAAAATAGGGCTTCCCTGGTGACGCAGTGGTTGAGATGCAGGGGACACGGGTTCGTGCCCCGGTCCGGGAGGATCCCCATTGCCGCGGAGTTGCTGGGCCCGTGAGCCATGGCCGCTGAGCCTGCGCGTCCGGAGCCTGTGCTCCGCAACGGGAGAGGCCACAACAGTGAGAGGCCCGCGTACCGCAAAAATAAATAAATAAAAATTTTAAAAAGCCAGAGAAGAGAAGGGCATTCCAGACAGCACGGAAAAGAGCACATTTGATTTTAACAAAGATCTGAACGAGGAGTAGGATGGGGTGCGGGGAGAGGAGGTAGAGTAACGCTGTGAATGTGATCTTAGGGGTGACATTTCAGGCCTGGAGGACTCCTCTAGCTTCACTCCACTTACCTAGCCACGTGAGACTGACAGGCCCCTGGCTGCGTTACTGGACACAGCTCAGAGCAAGACATTCCCCTCCCCCACCCCTCAGCGGGCACGACAGCCATGTAGGTTTTATTAATAACATATAATTTGACTGGCCTCTTGCAGACAGAAGTACTGTGAGTCACACTGTGGGCATGTGCTCTGTCGTCGGACCTCAGGATGGGGCAGCAGGAGCTATAGAGCCACAGCACAGAGAAGTGCTTTGGTCATCTCTGCCCTCCAGCACCTTGCACAGACCCTGTCACAGAAGGCAGCTGCGTTGAAGGAAATGATCTCTGGGTCCAGGAAGTTCGGCATTCAGGGAGAGTGGGCCCATTTCAAAACATGCTTGGATGCCCCCCCCTCTGCAGGTTACTGAGACTGGTGGGGAGAGAAATCGCAGGTGGTTCTCCGGGGCAAAGGGCACAGCATCTTGAGAGCTCGCTCAAGTCGCTTCTCCAAGCCTTGGTTTCCTTCTCTGTAAAAGGAGGAAATGATCATACTCATCCTAGTAGCCTCATGGGGTTGCTCCAAGAATCAAAAGAGCTTTCTTCCCAAATATGTGAGCCACTCTACGAATGTTCTCGGTGCCTGAATGGCCCTTGATGGCTCTGGAATGTCTGTTCATTTCCTTTAGCTCCAAGGGGAACTTACGGATGTGTGAACTTATAAATTTTACTCTTTGGGGAGTATTTTAAATTTCATCTTAAAAGAGAAAGAGTAAAAATGAAGAATCTTAAGAAAGACTATACAGTGGCAGAATTTTGTGCCCTCTGACTTTTAGGAGCCACGTATTGGTATCATTCCAGGGAGAAGGTGACACCCAGAGTGCCCCCTCAAGCTAGCTAGAATTCCAGGAGCTAGGACTCAGACTTCCCACTTCCCATTCCCATGCCCCACTTCCCGCCCCCCGCTCCCACCCCCATAAGAAACAAAGTTAGTCCATCTCCAGGCAAGCACCCATCCAGTCATAGATTGGGGCCTACCCTAGCCCAGGGCATAGCACAAGTAGGGTATTCCAGGCAGCTGGCAGGACTGACGGCAGCCCCTTCCTTTAGTCCCCAAGCTCAGGATCGGGAGGGAAGAGGGAGAGACAAGGTACTGCTTCTTGGGTCATCCCGCCACCAGCCCTCAAGACCTTCTGGACCATTGCCTACTCCAAATCTCAGGCTACCGGAGCCATTTGTAGTCCTGGTGGTTGACGGTTTGGCCATGGGAGTGTGGCTCGGTAGGAAAGAGGCGAGGAAGAAATGAGGAAAGTTGTGCTGAGCCCAGTGGGGTTCCTGCCACTCTCATCCTGGGGCTTAGGTCCCTGGGGCTTTCTGCTTCTCACTGCCTCCACAGCCCCTAACCTCCCCGCTCCCCCATAGGCACAACTGGGGAACCAGGGCTCAGTGAGTTCTGAAAAGAGAGTCACATATCACTCAGGCAAGAATGCACCTATGCAACAGACACAGAGCCCCTGCACGCAGCTTGCAGATCCACCAGTAACAAGCATAATGGGCCAAGGCCAAGGACGGGGAGTCCAGAGGCAGAAGACCTGGTTGTCAGAGCTGGTTCCCACTTCCATTAGCTAAGGGTCCTTGGGCAAGTTACTTAGTCCAAGTCTCAGTTCGCTCATCTGCATAATGGATTGTCGTGAGAGATAATGCAGGCTTGACCTGACACTCCCTTGAGATAATGAACAGAAGCATCTGTAAGACGCGAAGCTTGCTACAAATATCCCATAAGATACACATTCACCAGCTTGACTTCCCCTCCCCTGCCACAGCCTCCCTGAAGCTCATAGACTTCTTGCCAAGAGCTCTCACAGCCCATGGTACCAGGTGCCAGACCCACACACATTTACACACTGCATACTGTATAAATATAGGTTTTATTAATAATGGGTGAACTCCCACAAATACACCTGGCATCTCTGTGTGATGGGGAGAATCCGTGGCAGGGCAAGGAAGGTAGAGAGGTGTGTGTACAGGACAAAGGGGGGACAAAAGCCCTAGGGGAAGGTGAAATCAGAAGAAGAATGAGCCTGGACCTGCACCCCCAGGAAAGCCAGACATGTTCTAGGTGTGTCTGTCGCTCTGGTGCCCAGGGCCCACCTTGGCTGATAGAAAGCAGGTGGAAGAAAGCGGACAAGAGTTTGAATGGGCAGCAAGTGGCCATGGAAGGAGAGAGGGAGTGAGACCGCCAGCTTGACACACAAAAGGAGAGCCATGGGGTGGCAGCGGCCAAGTCCATCTTCTGCTCATGCTTGTGCTTGTGTGGGCTCCTGAACTCCAGGGAGCTGGTGCCCTGTGCCACCCCTGGCTTGGGACGGAGGGAGGGAGGGAAGAATGGTGGGTAGACACCTGCAGATCCTGGAGGCGCCCCGGGCAGCACCAGCCTCATCCTTAGAATCAAAGCGGAATCCCGGGAGGAGGTTGACACAGCCCTTCCCACAGCACCCACCGTCACCACCACCATCACTCTTCCTGTGAGCCACAGCGGGACAGCGAGTGTGTGTAGGGCCGAGATTCCCTGTTCGCATATATGTGCCTGTAACTCAGGAGAGGTGAGGGAGCATTGCGGGACCACGCGAGCAGCGAGAAAGGAGGCTTGGGTCTTCTCCCACTCACCCCTGAGAATAAAGTGCATTCTCCAGTTCCAGTGGCAGATGGGAGAGAAACACAGACATTATTGCAGAGGTGCCACAGGCCCAGCCCCCACCAGAGGTGACGGGGAGGAGTCCAGGGGACAGCCCATGGCGCCAGGCCTCTCCAATCCCCAGGATTGGGAGGGATGATCCAGACAGAAAACCCAGCTCCTGTCCCAACAGATTGTCCAAATCAGCCAGGGTCTAGGGGCCGGGAGAGGTGAGGAGGAGGAAGAGACTTCCAGAGTCCATCCCTGCTCCATTCCAACGTCCAAATGGGACATCCAGGGGACCCCACCAGGGCCCAGCCCTGGAACACCAACCTTATAACAGCCCAGTTTACAAACACTTGTGTGGTGGGGACCCCCGGGGGGGCCACTTTGGTCAGTTGTCAGGGGGCCTGGAGAGCCTGGGGCTCCCAGACAGACAACAGAGGAGGGGAGTTGTGGGGGCAGAAGGCGGGTGGCAGCCTCCCCGTGGTCTTTGCATGCAGATGTTGGAAAGAGGAGGGAGGAAGCTACAGACCTACAGACCGCATCAACTTGGGAAGACTCCTGGGCGTGGCGGGGAGGCCTGGCACCCCCAGCCCCAGGGCCACAGCTGGGAGCGCAGTCCAACAGCCAGCCTGTGGAGGATCTGAGAGAGGGGAGGACGGCTGCACCAGCAGCCAGGGCCCAAGTCTACAAGGTTAAAACAGTCCCAAAGGGCCGGGGCCGGGGGCTTCCTGCTGCAGGGGCTGGGGCGCAGGCCAGGGCAAAGCTCTATCTCTCTGACTTGACCCGGTAACGGAGCACAAGGTATGCCAGCAGCCGCAGGGCCAGAAAGAAGATGCCCAAGACCAGGAAGTCCATGTAGAGCTTGGCGTCCTCCACATCCAGCGCTCGGAGGATGCTCTGTGGTTCCTGGAAAGGGCAGCGCTCCTCCAAGCAGGTCAGGTCTCCTCGCTCCATGCCGTAGATGGTCAGAATCACACCCTCAAAGCCATACCTAGGCAAGCAAGGGCATCAGAGCGGGACACAGAGCACAGGGACCCTGCTCCCTGGGCAAACTGCTAGAGCCCAGGTGCAATCTCTCACGCTTGGGGCCTGGCCTCCTACCCGGAGGAGCAGGGGCAGATGGTGAGGAAGGGGCACTGACCTGACATAGGAGAGGTAGGAGCTCCATTGCAGGTAAGTGGGGATGGTTTTGAAGCTGACAAAGAAACCGGAGAACAAGAGGACAGGGATGGCGGTAACTGGGCCCACAAATGTGGCCACCTGGAGGGGAGGGAAGGCGACCGGGCCATCACAGGGGTGATCAGGACAGACCCAGGACTGGGGTGGCCCCCAGGTTTCCCATAGATCCATCCCATTCCTTAGGCCAGCCCCTGATTCCTTCCACCAGACTCCGTCCCCCCTCTTGGGGGTCGCCACCTACCAGCCCCTCACCTGTAGGGAGTTGGAGGCAGCTCCGATCAGCAGCCCCAAAGACTGGGCCACCAAGGCCGTGGCAGTGGCCAGGGCTGAGAAGAGCAGGAAGCGGCTGGTCTCAGCTGGCTGGCCTGTCATCCAGTACACGATGCTGCAGTACACCACCGGGCACACCACCTGGGGAGTGGGCACAGGGCTGGGCAGAGGCCCAGACCCTCCACTCCACCCAGGCAGAACCTCTAGGGCAGCAATTGCTAGAGCCTCCGTGCCTGCTCCTGCCTCTGCACTCCTGTTCATGCAGTCGCATGAACTTGACACATCCCCTTCCACCCTGGCTCTAAGAACCTCATTCATCCTCCAGTCTCACCTCTTCCATCAGGCCCGCTCGGACCCGTTCAGGCACGATGACTTCTCTGAAGGTCCTTCCCATCTGGACCAGCATATTCCTTATATTGTTAATTAATTAACTGTATATATGTGAGGGTTTTGTTCCCCTGGATGCCGTCAACTCCTAGAGGACAGGGACCGAGCCTACCACGTACGGTAGGGCAAGTTCTTCCCTGCACAAGGCGCCCAACCAAGAGGCAACCAGAGGTGGAGCCCCAGCTGAGCTCTTCTCACCCTAGCACAGTGCAGCCTCCACCCTGAGGAGGGGACACGTTTTCTAACTTGCTTAAAGGTGGTGCCCTACGGATTATTGGTGGCCCTGATGCTTGGTACAGGGCAGTGGAAGTACTTTACATGTATTAACTCATTTCCTTCTCATAAACAATCCCGAGGTAGATACCATCATCATTCCATTTTATAGATGAGACACTAAAGCAAAGAGTGATTAGGTGACTTGCCCAATGTCTCACAGCTAACGAGGAGCAGTACGGCTCCAGAGCCCACGCTATTCTCTACTGCCTCGAATAAGATTCACAGAGTCATTTGTAGGGCTGTTATTTTCATCATTTTCTGTTTGTCCTCTCTTATTCTCACCGGAACATAAGTTCCACAAGGTCAGGACTACTTCCATCATGTTTGTTGCTATATCCCCTAGTGCCTGGCATGGAGCCTGGTGCATGGTAGGTGCTCACCACCTGTTGCTAAGTGAGAAGAAGTCAAGGAAAGGATGGCAGGTAACAAGGTTAAGGGAGGCAAGCAAGCAAGGATGGAAGGAGCAAGACAGGAGGGAGGCAGTGGCGGGGGAGGAAGAGGCTCACCTGGAAGGGCACATCGGCCATGGTCTTGGCCAGGTAATACGCTTTGAGGCTGTACCAGTAGTTGAGATGCTCCCTCATGAAGACGGCCATCTCTAAGGGGACTGAGGACACAGGCCAATTAGGCACAGCTGTCCAGCACCCTGGCCTTACCCCGTGCCTCCCACTCCCGTCCCATGCCCAGGGCAGCTCGGCTCACAGGTGAGCACAGTTGGCATCAGGGCGGCAAACATGAGGAAGAGCATGGAGAAGAAGAGGCAGCCCGTGTTGTTGAAGACCTTGCTGGCATCGTCACCGATGTGCAGGTAGAGGAGACCAATAAGTACGCCGATCACCACATGGGACATAAACCGCAGGTGGGTCAGGACCTGTGTGAGGGGTGATGACGAGGAGTGGGGGTGGATCACAGGCTAGGGATGGGCAGGTCACACTTGGGTAGGAATGTGGGTGTGCCCTCACAAGCACAGAGACCCACGGGGGCATTAGGGGGAGCTGTTGGGGGAGGGGCCCCATCACCATCCCAGCTGCTGGGATCCTACACCCCACAAGGCCAGGCTTATGCCAGCCTCCCCTCCCCCAACTTGATGTCTCACCGTGTCCCTGAGGATGGACAAGAAGGTCCTCTTGAAGAGGATGCAGAACTGTGTGAGGGTGCTGGTGGCAAATGTGTGGCTTTCAATGGGATCCACTTCCTGGAGAGAGGGAACTGGATCAGGTGAGCCTACCCTACCCCCCACCACACACCCAGCTCAGCTGGTGGGAAAACCCCTGAGCCCGTCCCTGGGGCAAGGGTCCTCCAGAATTCTCCACCATTGAGTTGGGTACCTGGAAGCTGGCCTTAGCGGTGTGAATCAGAGTGGGATTCAGAGAGAGACACAAAGAGGGAGAAAAAACTTGGGAGGGAGGAGATAGAAAGGAGTTAAGGACACCCATGGGGGCTACTAATAGATCAGTCACTTCTCTTTATTTATTTTATTCATTTATTTATGTTTTTGGCCGCACTGCACAGCTTACTGGCCGACCAGGGATCGAAGCCACACCCTCAGCAGTGAAATCGCAGAGTCCTAACCACTGGACCACCAGGGAATTCCCCAGTCACTACTCTAATCCATTGAAAACATTTACCCTAAGGGTATAATACCTTTATGCCACCAGTTTCACAATATTATCAACAATGATAATAACGATGACAACAGCAACAATAACCCTCCCAGTCTTCCAGGGTTATAGTATCTCATTTAAGGGAAAGAGCTGGCATGGAATGAACACCAACTGTACCAGCTACGGTGCGAAGAGCTTTGTGTGATGATCTAATCAGTCCTCCCGATAACCCTGTGAAATAAGTATCATCACCTCCAAGTTAGTGATGATAGTAAACCACACTGGTCACGAGGCCAGAGACAGCTTCAGTCTTGCTTACCAGGTGGCACTAAGGACAACGTGCTACAGATGCTCAGTAAGAATTTGTTGAACAAATAAATGAATGAGAAAGTCGAAGCTCAGAGGGGTTAAGTGATGTGCCCAAAGTCACACAGCTAATAGCGGGTCTATTCCAAGTCCTGGGTTCTTTCTAAGTACCCAGTGGTTGTGATGCCTCTGGGGCATGTCCTCTTTGGCAGGGCCATGTCCAAGGTCCTCTCTCTCCTCCCCCACTCTGCACTCTGCCCTCTCCACCCCTACTCACCGGAGGGCAAGGGGGACAGGGGGCAGGGACCTCATTCTTCTCAGGGCTGCTCTTCTTCTCTGCCATGGCACAGAGCCCATTCTGCACAGCCCTGAACAGCAGGGGATTCAGGTCTCCGTACTCGCCAGAGGCCACCTCGATGACTGGGGGACACAGAGGGGTGTGCTCAGCTAAGATCTATCCTTGCTTCCCAAGGGCAAGCCAGCCCTTCCTAGGGTGTGCGCGGAAGGCAGGCGACAGTGAGATCTCTGCCGCTGGGAGGCCCAAATGCATGACCTGAACCCCCAGGTTTGGTCCGCCACCGTAACCCAGCCCCTACCAACAGGCCCCCACTCACTGAAGTCAGCTGGGTTGTGGTAGGTGGGGCAGTGCAGGCCGAGCCCCTTCAGATAGGGGATCAGGTTGGTGACCACGCCCTTGAAGATGCACTGACCCTGGCTCAGGATGTAGAGCTGAGGCAGAAAGAGAAGGACGAGGAAAACACCACGAGCGGGTCAGGCAGGTCCCACGACACCTCTACTGACCCCTTCCCTCTCCCTGTCGCAGGCCGGTCACCTTTGAGTCCTAGAGACCCTCACCTTGTCAAACATCTCAAAGAGCTTGGCACTGGGCTGGTGGATGGTGCAGATGATAGTACGGCCCCCCTGGGCCAGAGACTTCATGAGGGACACCACTTGGAAACAGGAAGCGCTGTCCAGACCACTGTCCAGAGAGAGGCCACCAGGGGGCGGGGTGAGGTGGGCAGAGACAAGGGAAGGGACTGTTTGGGTGGGGCAGCTGCTATGAGGGCGAGGGAGCTGGCAGGAAGGGGGTCACCCTGGCCATCGCTTTATCCCATCCACACTGTACGATTCAGGCATTTGGAGGTACCGAGAAGCCCAGAGTACTGTTAGGTGTAACAAGCTATTATTAAACACCTGTTGAATGCCAGGCACTGGGATTACGAAGATGAATAAATAAGACATAGACTCTGGTTGGGAGGGAGAGAGAGAGAAATGCACAGATCATCTGAGATAATGTGCACCATGCTGTAGAAACAGGGGGTGAAGTGGGGGGGGAGGATTCAGCTCTGTTGTACAAAGGTGTTGGAGGGTAGTCAGAAAAGGTTCCTGAGTGAGTCTGGCAGAAGAAAGAGCTAAGCCAGGTGAGGGAGGGAGGAAGGGCAGGTGCGGTGGTGAAGGGCATTCCAGGCAGAAGACACAGCATGTGCAAAGCTCAGAGGCATGAAACACATGGCTGGACTAAGAGAATTATAAGTGATTCAGTATTATTAGAGCATGAAATACAAGACAGTGTGAAGCAAGACGTGAGGCCAGAGAAATAGGTTCAGACCAGGACCTTGTAAGTCCTCTGACTTCATTCTGAGGGCAAATGGGAATCACCGCATATTTTTAAGCAGGGGAGTGAGTATTGCCAGACTTTTCTTTTAGAAAGTTCACTCTGGTTGCAGTTTGGAAGAAGGATGGGCTGGGAGAGACTGGAGATGAGGAGATAGGAGTCTGTTGCAGAAATGCAGGCAAGAGTTGATGATGTCCTGAATTTAAGCACTGGCACTAAGAATGGGGGTGGGGTGAATCTGAGAGATGGAAAAAGAACGTAGAAAAAGCAGGACTTGGCGATTGATTGGCTGTGGGGGAGAGAAGGAGCAGGCGAGGCGACATCTGTCAAGGAGGACATCAGGATTTCTGCTAGGGTGAAGGATGGGGCTGCTATGGCAACAGGACTGGCAGGGGTGGAGCCCTTCTCTGGTCCCAGGAGGCTGCAAACACATGCTCTTGTCTCCAGCAGTGGAGCAGATGCAGCCTCTAGCCCTGGCTCTGGGCTGAGGGGAGGAGGCATCCTGGTGGGAGAGGAGTGGGAGAGATACCTGGTGGGCTCATCAAAGAACATGACAGGTGGGTTGTTGACCAGCTCCAGGGCGATGGCCAGGCGCTTCCTCTGCCCTCCGGAGAGTAGGGCTGTCCTCGTGTGGGAGCAGGACATCAGGCCCAGTGCTGTCAGGATCTCTGTCACCTGGCCCGGCCGCCCACCCACCCCAGGTCAGCTTCAGAGTCTCTGCTTCCCCCAGCACCACCCCAATTTAAGTAAGCATCTCCCTGAAGCGTGATGTCCCAGCCTTGGCCGCCCCTCTCCTACCACCCAACTCGGGGGCCCCAGAACTCAGCAGCACTGAAAAGGGCAGCTGTCCCCTCCCCCTCCCCCCACCCTCCCCCACTCACCAGCTCCTTCTTCACCTCCTGCTTCTCACTTAGCTTCAGGTTAGCAGAGACCTGGGGCCCAGAGAGAAGGCGGATCAGATATGTGTGGGAGGGGGCACAGGCTTGACCCCTTAGCCAATGGGAAGGACGGGGACAGCAGATAAAGGGAGAACTAGGAGGAGGGGCTGGCCACCCTGCTCTCACCATCATGGCTTCCAACACTGTGAGGTGTGGCAGTAGCATGTCATCCTGCATGATGTAACAGGACATCTTTCGGAAGGTCCTCAGCTCCCTCGGCCTCCCGTTGACCAGGATCTGCCCCTTCATTCCAGACTCCCTGAAGGAACGTTGGTTGGGGATGGGGCTCAGCATCACTTCAGAACAACCTCTGTGCTCCCCAGGGGACCCCTCTGCCTGGTCCTGCCCCCACTCTACCCCAGCCTTGTCCTCACCTGTATCCTGCCAAGATGTTCATGAACGTGGACTTGCCAGCCCCTGAGGGGCCCATGATGCCAATCAGCTCCCGGCGGCAGAATTTACCTGATAGGCACTTAAGGAGAGTCTTATAACCTGCAGTGAGGGAGGGAGGAACTTTTGATCAGGGCTACAGTGAACAGAGACACCCCAAACTCTTAGGAGCCATGGCTGTCAGTGAAATAGGCAGTCCCTACTCACTGGGAATGGGTTAGGATGGAGGAGAGACCCTCAGAGCCCCAACAATAACCTATACCCTCTCAACCCGTCCCCCTAGAAACGACCACCACTAATGTCAAAGTACCCAAGGTGACAATGTTCTTCTTTTTTTTTTTTTTAATTAATTAATTTATTTATTTGGGGCTGCATTGGGTCTTTGTTGCTGCGCGCGGGCTTTCTGTAGTTGCGGCGAGCGGGGGGCTACTCTTCGTTGCGGTGCGCAGGCTTCTCATTGCGATGGCTTCTCTTGTTGCGGAGCACAAACTCTAGGTACGCGGGCTTCAGTAGTTGTGGCTCACGGGCTCTAGAGCGCAGGCTCAGTAGTTGTGGCGCACAGGCTTAGTGGGCCTAGTTGTGGCGCACATCCCTTAGTGGGATCCTCCCGGACCAGGGCTTGAACCCTTGTCCCCTGCACTGGCAGGCGGATTCTTAACCATTGTGCCACCAGGGAAGCCCGGCAGTGCTCTTCTGAAGGTCGTGGGAAAACCCCCACATCTGACGGATGGGCGTGGAGAGGAGATCAAAGTTACAGTAGACTCTACTCTTCTGCAAACACAGCGGCCACTCGCTCATCCCCTCCAGGAAGGCTTTCCCAGCGATCCAGCCTGAGCTGGCTGGCTGTCCTCTGCGCTCCCACAGCACTTCTCATATGTCAACACGTTTGTTACTTCATGTGCCTGCCCCTCATTCCCCTCCTCCAGCCTCTTAGTCAGTGAGCTCCTTGGGGGAAGGGTCTGTGTCTTTCTCATCTTTGTAACCTTAGCAGACTGGCTGGCACATACTAGATGCTCAGTAAGTGTTGGTTCTATGAGTGTGTGTTCTCAGAGCCTTGGCCTCATTCTAAAAAGCCTTCTTCGGGGTGCTCTCTCTGCCCACCAGGCTTGTCTCTGCAGACCCTAACATGGCCCAGTAAAGTCTCACCGTTCATTCACTCACTGGGAGGCAGTTTGGAGTCGGGTGGATCTACGTTCAAATTCTGGCTCCACACTTACCAGCTGTGTGACCTTGGGCAAGTTGCTTAACCTCTCTGAGCTCCAGGTCCCTCATCTGTAAAATGAGGATGATAGTACCTATCTCATAGGGTTGCTATAAGGATTCAATGAGATAATATATGTAAAGCATATGACACAGTGCTTGGCACATAGAGCCCATTAAAAACTAGTGACATTTTATAATTAATCCCATTTGGCAAGCGCTTATTCCAAGCTCTGTACCAGACAGTGCACCAAAAGAATGAGGAAGACATAGTTCCTGCACTCAAGATGGTGATAGTCTAGGTTAAAAAGATGGACAAGAAACCATCTATGGATCTGAAGAAAGATAAAATAAGGGTTATAACAGAAGTACAAATCATGTGCAATGAGAATGCAGAAAATGGAATTGATGAGGGTGGAAGGGCAAGGGGAAAATCAGGAATGGCTTCATGGAAGAGGTGGCATTTGAGCTAAGTCTTGAAGGATGAACAGCATTTCAAAATGGAAAAGGAAGGCAGAGGCTCTCCAGGCTTTGGGAGGAAAAGCTCTGCTATACAACAGCATATATGTAATACAATCCAGGGAACAAAGGGCAGAGACTCCATGGAGTCAACTGGTGAGACAAGTGGGTGGAGAGGAATGAAGCCAAGGAGGCTGGCCTTGCCTGCTGTGCTTGCAGACCTGCCTCAGTGAGGCGGAAACACCAATCCCCTACCAGGTACTTTGCTCACTACCACCCTCCTCCCACCCGTACGGAGCCCAATTCCCTCTCCATTCTACCTCCTTAGCAGAGGCAGTGAAGGGATGTGATCTTTCACCCTCCCTCCACAGAACCCAGCCGTCCCTCTGGACATATCCGGTCAGACAAGGGATCAGCTGCTGCCCACTCTGGGATCCTCATCACACCAACTGCCCGTATGGTGCTTTCCAGTTTACAAAGCTCATTGCCTCAGTCACCGCTGTAGCAACGTGGATGAGGCAGCTGGGGCCCAGAGACATCCAGTGACTTACCCAAGGTCACACACACAGCAAGTTCTTTACTGGGAGAGGGGAAATCATGGATTCCGACCCTCTGCCTCATTCATCATCACTGTCAATTAGAAAGACGTGTGGTTGTGCATGCCAGTGTATGCCTTTCAGAGCTACTCACAGGAAGCAATTTCTTTTGCAGGGGAAGAAATTGACAGTGATGACCCCTCCCTTCGTTTAATCCCCACCAAGCACTCGATTGAACACTATTGCCGAATTCAAATATCACCCTATGCTTGCCTTTCACAAAGCATTTTCACAGCTAACATCTCAGCTGAGCCGCACAACAAGCCTGTGTGGTGGGTATTCTTATCATCCCTGTTTACAGATGAGGAAAGTAAGGCCAAGAGAGGGTAAGCAGCCTGCCCAAAGTCACACAGCTTACAAGTGGCTAGGAACACATGTCTTGGGACTCCTGCTGGACCACAACTGCTCAGCATGGGTGGGGCCTGCCATGCCTTCAGGATGGAGACCCACCACAGTTCTAGGTCTGCCTCAGTCAGTAACTCTCTTCACAGTTTTATGAAGTCAATCCTTCAGGGCCTCCATTTCCTCATCTATAAAATAAGGAGAGTATATTTCCTCCCAAGGACATAATAAGGTTACTATGAATAATAAGTAAGATAATTAATAATAATTAATAGAAAAGGGTTTTAAAAATCAAGAAATGTCCTTTGTAATTAGGAGAGGTGAGTGACAAATCCTTACGTGGGAAAGACAGAAATCTCCCTCTCTCCACGCCCCTTGCTCTTTTTCCTCTCTGCCTACCTCTGATTGCCTTCTGTCCTCCAGAGAAGGGGACAGGGATTCAAGTGAAATGAGAAGGCAGAAAGGGGAGGACAGAGGGCAGAGAAAGGGGCAAGGGATGGACGAGACGGCAAAATAGCCAGTAAAGCAGAATGGGGCTGGCAAGGACAAAGCAGGGAAGGACCTGGTCAGGGGTGCCCATTTGTTGTGGCTGGTGGCTTGAAGCAAGAGAGCTGGCCCATCTAGACACATTTCTTTTGTATCTTCATTTCTCCTTAAAACCGTGAGGGCTATAGGAAAATAACAGCTCCCTCCTCATTGGGCCGGGAGGCTGCTTAGGGTCAGGGCGCTGAGCACGGAGCCCGGGTACCTCAGTTTCCAGTGGTTCAAGCCCTGTGACCTTTTGGTCCCTCATGGGAGTGAGGGTAGGGAGTGCAGAGAGAGTTCAGGCTCAGCCCTGCTCTGAAGCACCCCAAACATTTCTTAAACCTCAGAGAACAATGTCCCAGCCCCACCTCTGATCCACACCCAGGCTCTGGGGAAAACCCCAGCTTCCCTATTCCCAGTTCAACCTGCCCAGGGCAGGGAGGGTGGGGTGGGGGGCAAAAGCTGCAAGGGATGCAGGAGATGCTTAGGGTTCAAAGGAACTCAGAGCCCCAGCCAGACCTTACCCCACTGTCCTAATGGGAGAAACAAGGAGGAGATGGGAATGCTTAACAGGGAAGTTAAGAGAGGGAAAGGAACGCTGCATGGAGAGCTGGAAAACCTGGCTTCTGGTCCCAAGTCTGCCACTTATTAGCTGTGTGACATTGGTCAAGTTACTCAACTTCTCTGGGCCTCAGTTTCCTTATTACTAATACATGGATGTCATCTATCCTGTCAAGCCTTCACCTTCCATGTCTTGGAGGACTTTGGCAAGAACGAAGTAAGAAGACAGGAATGAGAACATCTTTTAAAATTAGCAGAGCTGTGTAGGTCCAAGGATTTTTGCTAACCACTGAGGACAACCCCTGCAGCACAGCCCCTACTTTCTCATATCAGCCCTCAGAGGCAGGAGCTCTACCTGAAACAACGAAGGAAAACTCCTCATGGACCAGAGGTGATAGTGTCAACTTGGAAGAGGAAATAACCAATTGAATCTAGTGTCCCATGGTGCTTACAGGTGTAGGGGGAGTGCAGACCCCCGGCACCTCAGCTGTGTGCACAGTGAATGAGGTGCATAGATTTTAGTGGACCCGCTCCTGCCGGATTTGCAGAAGAGGGGACATCCAGGCCTCATGCTCCCAAAGGGGCAACTCATGGGGGCTCACAACTCCCCATCAGGCTGCTCCCTTACCCCGTTTGCGCCAGCAGGGTCCCTCCCTCACGGAATAGGACAGCTCCACAAACTCGATGTCCACGGCTGAGCGCTTGGGTAGGTGGGAGAAGCGCTGGGCTTCGGTGATGTGGTTCTCCACCTTCTTCAGGTGTGTGGTCAGCATAGGGGGCTCCGCCCCATCCTCCAGAGCCACGGCCATGGCCACAGCCCCAGGTCCTAGTCCACAGCCCACGGCCTCCAGCGCCTTCTCCGCCATCACGCCGCCGCCGGCCTGCAGGGAGAGGGCCTGCTCAGTTTGGGGCAGATCCCGATCCCTGGCTCAGAGCTCCTTTGCTTTCAAATGTGCCCTCGCCCCCACTCCCCACCTACTTCTCAGGGTAGACCAGCTACTGGGAGCAGCCCACATCCCACCGCCAGAGCATCTGCCTTCCCCCAACCACCACTCCCCGCGCAGCAACGATCAGTCCCGACCTCTCCTCGGTCCCGGGCAGCCCCAGCCCTAGCCTGGCCCCAGCTCGGCCCCTCGAAGCCCGCACCCGCTCCCTCCTCCCCACGGAGGCTCTAATCTCCTTACCCCGCAGGCCAGCAGCCCCAGGGGACTGGATGGGGGGTGGGTGGGAAGGGGCGGCTGGCGGAGACTGCAGGCTAGGAGGTCAGGGTAGCAGGGTGAGCACAGGGTGGACCAGGAGAAGGCGGAGGAAGAGGAGGCTCTGGGCCTCCCGCTGCGTTCCCTCCCCATCCCTGGGCGAGAGGCCCTGGCTAGCCCCTCCCGCCTGCGCCCCTCGGTCCGCGCGCCCTGGGCTCTCCCCAGAGATGGGCGCACCACCGGGACTCAAAATCCCCACTGCCAACTAAGCCCCCCATGGCGGGCTCATCCCCCTCCCATCTTCCGCAAGCCTGGTCACCTTGAGGTGCCCCCGGGCCGGTGCGGAGCCGAGATGCTTAGCGCTGCCGCGGGCGGAGGATGGAGGCTCCAGGCCCTCTTACCTGCCTCCGGCTGCGGCACCGGCGTCCCGGCTCCCGGTCCCGGCGGCCGGGCCGGGCCGGGGCCGGGCCGGGGCGGGCGACAGGGGAGGGCTCGGGCCTCAGGTCTGAAGAGAGATGACAGGGTTGGGGAGGGGCGACAGGGGCGCGCCCCTACTCAGCTTGGCCGCGCACACCTGGTTCCCTGAGCCCGATCCTCGGTGCCTTGTCCTCCCGAACCCGCCGGGCGACTGCGCTCTCCTCCAAGCTGCTGCTCGCCCTTCCCGCTGTTCTTAAAGAGCCCGCGCCGCCCCGCAACCCGCGGGGGGCGAGGACGGCGAAGGGGAGCGACGCGTCGGCGACGTGGGGTGCCGCAGCGAGTGCAGTTGTGGACCTGGGGAATTGGTAGCGAAGCGCCGACTTGGTGGCACTGAGGAAGGGAGAGCTGAAGTCACTCAGTGGGGACACGTCCCTGGATTACAGACTATACAACGGTGGTGGCGGAGGGGGAGGGGAATTGGGGGTGCAGATTCTGTCACTCTCAAGGGATTGTGGAGCTGTCAGCCTGTCTGCACCACCACCACCCCCATTAATTTCCCTCAGTTCTGGCCCTTGAGCTCAGGCATCCCCTGGGAATCCCCAAACTAGATAAAAATGCTTTGAAAGCAAGAATCTTGGGACATCCTCCCTCCCCCCGCCCCCTCCCCCGCCTACCCTTTCCCTCTCTAAGGGCGAGGAGACTAGTTAAAGAGAGACAGAGCGTGGCTGCTTTGGGAGAGCTTGCAGGCAGCTCCAAGGTTAAACTGGTACCCAGAGCTCAGCCTGCTCCAACTGTAGAAATGTTTATGCTCCCAGGCAAATTCAGGCCTTTAAGACAGTCATTGCCTGATGCTGGAGGCACATGTGTGCCAGGGCGTGCACAGGGCTCACAGAACACTGTCTGTGCGTCTTCTCACATACGTGTGCATTCTCTCCCTCACCCGACTAGCCTTCAAAAGGAAGTGCCCAGAGCACTCTCGGGGTTTTCCCCTGCTCCGCGGCCTTCCTCAGGCAACTCCTCTTGGCCCCCGCCTGCCCCCGCCCCAGTCTTCAAGGGGTAAGTAGGTTAACCAGCAGAGGCACGTGACCTGAGCTTTTCAATTCCCACCTGTCCCACAGCAGAGACGGATGGGAGGGGCGGCTGCTGGTACTGCTGCTGTGGCTGAGGCCTCTCCTTGCTGCAGCAGAGGAGAGGTTACTAGCAGTCAAACCTCTCCCCCGCTGGTCCCCCCTCTGCCAGCCTCTCTGAAGCCTGGAGGCTGGCGGCCCCTGCAGGACGTCTCCAGGCCCCACCCTGTGACTTAGAGTTTCATACAGCCCTCTCTACCTTCCCCTGACCCCATGCGCCACATCACCACTGTTCCTCAGGAACCCCCATTCTCCAAGGTGCTCTACTGTAGATTCCCCCCCCAACAGTTGCATTGTCTCATTTAATCCTCACAATATCCCTATGAGGCTGGTGTTACAACCTCTCTTTACAGATAAAGAAACTGAGGCATAGTGCGGTTAAGCCATGTGTCAAGAGGACACATTTAGTTGGTAGCAGAACACGGCTTAAACCCTAAAGTCCTCTCTGCTATGAAGCCTCTGGGAACCCTATTCCCAAATGGACTGTCTCCCTCCACTTCCTAGACAGGCTCTTCATTCTCTCAAGATAACTCCATAGCTTAATGACACTCCCCCCCATTCCCTGGCATACAACTTTCCAATTTTCAGGAAAATTTCCTCCCCTCCCTTAGAAATGCTCTGTCCCCATTCCTCAGGACAGCCTTCCCTATCTTCAGAGACCAACATTTCCAAGTCTTCTGCCAGTTTTCCACCCTGTGCGGTTCATACCCCCTGCCCCAGAGCAGTAGTCCTCAGCCTTGCTTGAGAGTTAGCATCACTTGGGGACTTTCAAAAAGATGTTTAGGGCTTCCCTGGTGGCGCAGTGGTTGAGAGTCCACCTGCCGATGCAGGGGACACGGGTTCATGCCCCGGTCCGGGAGGATCCCACGTGCTGCGGAGCGGCTAGGCCCATGAGCCATGGCCGCTGGGCCTGCGCATCGGGGGCCTGTGCTCCGCAACGGGAGAGGCCACAACAGTGAGAGGCTCGCGTACCGCAAAAAAAAAAAAAAAAAAAAAATGTTTAGATAACACTCCAAAGCAGTTCATGCTGATCTCTAAGGTAGAATCCAGGCATTAGTATTTTAAAATGCTCTCCAACTGATCCCACTGACTGGGCAAAGTTGAGAACCACTGCCCTGATGAACCTTCCATTCCCTGGGTTAGAACAGCTGTCATGCAGCCACTAAAAGTCTTTCTCTTCCCCGAAACAGGCCTCCCCATTCTCTAGGACACAGGACACCCTCTCCCCATTTTGTGAACACATCTTCCATGTCCTGAATTTGCAGCTGGAAGATTTGCATTCTACCCTTTGTGCTTTCACTAGTTTTGTACTCAAGCAAATTTCTCCACCTCTCTGAGTCTCATCCATGTCGTGGGGATGATAAAAAACCCTACATATCTGCCTCTCAGAAGAAAAGGTTCTTATGAGAGTCAAGTGTTCAAGTGCTTAGCAATAGCTGACGATTGTTCATTCTCAAGAACAGATCATACATCCTTACTCTCCAGGTCAGACTTACCACGGTTCAAGGTCATTCCTTTTCCTGCAGAAGAATCTCCCATTTCCTTGGCAAAGGAGGGGAAACCACATTTGCTGAATGCCTGCTACGTGCTAGGCTCTCAGCATAGAGATCTGATCTCTGAAGGAAGAGCTAGGTCTGGCTCGTTCTCCCCTGAATTCCCAGAACTTGTGCACAGGAAACCCACTGTATAGCCATGTATTGACTGAACAGTCTAGCCAGTCCTCACAACAAAGTTATGAGGCCAGTATTATCCTCCCATGTTTCAGATAAGGAAACTGAAGCTCAGAAATGTTAAGTACAAGTATGAGGTCACACAGCTCATGTCGTGGATCCAGGATCCAAAACCTAGACTACACATTCTAAACGATGACTTGATCTACTATGTCCAACTTCCTCATTCCCTAATAGTGTCACCTTCCCATTTTATGAAACAGATCCATCTCCACTCCCCTGAACAGGCTTCTTCCCATTCTAGGATATAAAAGTTTTCCAACCTTCTAGAGGTCCACTAGGAGAGACCCTTCCCATTCTGGGAGATACCCCCAACTCCTTCCACATACCTTCCAAGACAGAACTTTGATTCCGTAGAATGCACACCTCTAACTCCTGGAAGAGACCTTGTAACTCGAGAGCAGTACTTCTCAAGCTTAGCACACATGAGTATCCCCTGGAGGGCTCCTTACAACACAGATCACGAGGCCCCCTTCCCAGAGTTTCTGAGTCAGTATCTGGGATAGAGCCAGAGAATTTGCATCTCTAATAAGTCCCCAGGTTATGCTGATGTTGCTAATCTGGGGGCATGCTTTGATTTCTCATCCTCCGAACGAGTTTCCAATCTCCTACCATGGTCTTTCCCTCAAAGCCCAAAATGGATTCTCCTCCCCTTTCCTCAAATAGACCTCCTCCATTCCCTGCAATTGATCCTCTCCTATTTCTAGGATCCTCCCCAATTCCCATGCCAGAGCCTCCCCTCCCACCACCAAGCCAGCCTCCATCCAGGACAGGTGCCCTAGACCCAGATAGGTAAGTGTTGGTGATAACTGGCTTGTGAGGAGCAAGGCAGAAGCAGAAAATTCCTGTCTCAGCTTAGTGCTGGGAGCTAATCTAGCAGACACAGGGTGCTCTGGGCAGGGATTTGTGGGAGAAGCAGTTGGTAAGGAGCTTTATGGACTTATGGGGAAAGGGGGATAGCAGGATCCTATGGGAGCTGGAAAGGAATTGGATTGTGGACTTTGGAACCGACCCAGTTCTGCTTTCACCACCCCAGGTTTCTGGTCCACCCCGACAGTCTCCCTCTCTCTCTCTCTGTCTCATCTTTGGATAGAATGATTTTCAAGTGTATTTGTCAGTGGAAGGACCCTCTGCTGGCCACTTGGGGAAGTGCAGCCCAGGCCTGGGAGAGAGTGGCAGATAAAGAGGGAGGCTGCTGGAGATAGTCAGTAAAGATGGGTATAGGGCACCTGAGTCCGGGCAGTGGAGGGGTACCTACTAGGCAGAGTCCCGGCTGTTGCCTTTTAAAAAAAAATCCTTATTGTTAAAAAATATGAGAATATAACATATATAACAAAATCAAGCAATACTGAAGTATATTTTTAAAATGTGATGTTTATCTCTCCATTTCTTACCTGTGACGTAGTTCCATTTCCTTTTCTTTAAATTTTTTAAAATAAGTTTTTTGTTTTTTTTTTTGGCTGCATTGGGTCTTCGTTGCTGCGAGCGGGCTTTCTCTAGCTGCGGCGAGCGGGGGCTATTCTTCGTGGCGGTGTGCGCGCTTCTCATGGCGGTGGCTTCTCTTGTTGCGGAGCACAGGCTCTAGGTGCACGGGCTTCAGTAGTTGTGGCACGTGGGCTCAGTAGTTGTGGCTCGCGGGCTCTAGAGCGCAGGCTCAGTAGTCGTGACGCACGGGCTTAGTTGCTCTGCGGCATGTGGTATCTTCCCAGACCAGGGCTCGAACCCATGTCCCCTGCATCGGCAGGCGGACTCTCAACCACTGCGCCACCAGGGAAGCCCCATTTCCTTTTGATAAGAAGAAAATGAGGGGTTCTTCGAAGCTGCCAAAGTTCTTTGCCCGAGTCACTGTTTCTTTTTCCTTGAGAACTGTCACACATCTTCTGCCTCCCAGTCTCAGCTTGCCGTCTTCCTTCCCTTAGAACTTGAACTCCCACCACACCCCTTTGTACCCTTTGCATGGAACCAGCCTGAGACCAGCCCGTTTGCCCAGCTTTTCTCTGGGACTTGTTCCCCTGCTCCAAACACAAGGCCAACTCCCCTGGAGGGTGGGGAGAAAGGCCACTGCTGGTAGGTGTTCAAAATGCCTTATTTCCCTTGATCTCCGCTATTCCAATGCCCCTATCTCTACTCAGAAGCCTACTTCTTGAGAACATACTTGGCACTCCAACTAGCTCCATTTTATTTATTTATTTATTTATCTATTTATTTTTGGCTGTGTTGGGTCTTCGTTGCTGTGCGCGGGCTTTCTCTAGTTGTGGCGAGTGGGGGCTACTCTTCGTTGCGGTGCGTGGGCTTCTCATTGTCGTGGCTTCTCTTGTTGCAGAGCACGGGCTCCAGGCGCAGAAGCTTCAGTAGTTGTGGCACGTGGGCTCAGTAGTTGTGGCCTGCGGGCTCCAGAGCTCAGGCTCAGTAGTTGTGGCGCACGGGCCCAGCTGCTCCACGGCATGTGAGATCTTCCCGGGCCAAGGCTCGAACCCGTGTCCCCTGCACTGGCAGGCAGATTCCTAATCACTGCACCACCAGGGAAGCCCTAACTAGCTCCATTTTAAAATGTCCCTTTTCACAACAATAAAACAAACAAATTGAAAAATGTGCAGAAGACCTAAATAGACATTTCTCCAAAGAAGACATACAGATGGCCAATAGGCACACAAAAAGATGTTCAACATTGCTAATTATTAGAGAAATGCAAGTCAAAACTACAATGAGGTACCACCTCACGCTGGTCAAAATGGCCATCATTAAAAAGTCTACAAATAATGGGACTCCCCTGGTGGTCCAGTTGCTAAGGCTCTGCCTTCCCAATGCAGGGGGCCTGGGTTCCATCCCTGGTCGGGGAACTAGATCCCACAACTAAAGTTCCCGTATGCCGCAACTAAGACCCGGCACAGCCAAATAAATAAATAAACAAAATTTTTAAAAATCTACAAAAAATCTATCTGGAGAGGGTGTGGAGAAAAGAGATCCCTCCTAGACTGTTGCTGGGAATGTAAATTGGTATAGTCACTATGGAAAACAGTATGGAGGCTCCTCAAAAAACTAAAAATGGAGTTGCTATATGATCCAGAAATCCCACTCCTGGGCATATGTCCAAACAACACTATAATTCAAAAAGATAGGACTTCCCTGGTGGCGCAGTGGTTAAGAATCTGCCTGCCAATGCAGGGGACACAGGTTCGAGCCCTGGTCCGGGAAGATCCCACATGCCGCAGAGCAACTAAGCCCGTGTGTCACAACTACGGAGCCCACGTGCTGCAACTACTGAAGCCTGCACACCTAGAGCCCCTGCTTCGCAACAAGAGAAGCCACTGCAATGAGAAGCCTGCGCACTGCAACGAAGAGTAGCCCCTGCTCACCGCAACTAGAGAAAGCCCACGTGCAGCTATGAAGACCCAGTGCAGCCAAAAATAAATAAAATTAAAAAGAAAAGATACATGCACTCCTATGTTCATAGCAGCACTAGTCACAATAGTCAAGACATGGAAACAACCTAAATGTCCATCAACAGATGAATGGATAAAGAAGATGTGGTACATATATACAGTGGAATACTACTTAACCAAAGAAAAGAACGAACTAATGCCATTTGCAGCAACACGGCTGGACCTAGAGATTATCATATTAAGTGAAGTAAGTCAAAAAGAGAAAGACAAATTCCATATGATATCACTTATATGTGGAATCTAAAATATGACACAAATGAACCTACTTATGAAACAGAAACAGACTCACAGACATGGAGAGCAGATCTGTGGTTGCCAAGGGGGAGGGAGGGTGGTGGAGAGATGGATTGGGAGTTTGGGGTTGGCAGATGCAAGCTATTATATATAGAATGGATAAACAACAAGGTCCTACTGTATAGCACAGGGAACTATATTCAATATCCTGTGATAAACCATATGGAAAAGAATATTAAAAAGAACATATATATATAACTGAATCACTTTGCTGTACAGCAGAAATTAACACTACATTGTAAGTCAACTATACTTCAACAGGGCTTCCCTGGTGGCACAGTGGCTAAGAATCCGCCTGCCAATGCAGGGGACATGCGTTCGAGTCCTGGTCCGGAAAGATCCCACATGCCGCGGAGCGACTAAGCCCGTGCGCCACAACTACTGGGCCTGCGCTCTACAGCCCTTGAGCCACAACTACTAAAGCCCGTGTGCCACAACTACTGAAGCCCACGTGCATAGAGCCTGTGCTCCGCAACAAGAGAAGCCACCACAATGGGAAGCCTGCGCACCGAAATGAAGAGTAGCCCACACTCGCCGCAACTAGAGAAAGCCCACACGCAGCAATGAAGACCCAACGCAGCCAAAATAAATAAATTATAAAAGAAACTATACTTCAATTTAAAAAATACTTTAAAAATGTCCTTTTCTGACCGCCTTTCCCTCCTGCCCTCTGATCTTCAGAGGCTCACTGTATTTGATTCTAACTAGTCTCCTAGGGCCTCCCTGCCCAGTTTTGAACTCACGATCCTTCTCTGGCTGCTCTAATTACCCCTGCTCCTTGACCCTAGGCAATTCATGTCCAAGCAGACAAGCCATGGCCAAGGATCAACCCAGTGGTCTGTCTTCTGCTTTTGCTCCGGGGGTGCTGGTATCTGCTACATAAAAGTGTCTGGTTGTGTTGAAGTTGCCACTGCCTGATCTTGGTCTTCTGCCTCTGCTGAGTTGTTAGGTGATCTATCTCACTCCTATATCTATAAATGGCATTTCTAAAACTTGACAGTTGTTATAAATCTCCTTAAGCCAATAAATTATCCCTCAACAACATTAATCCCTACTCTATCAAGGAAATAGAGACTGCCAGGCATGAAATCCCTCTCAGACCTTACACCTCCTACAAACTAAATTCACAACCCCTCCCATCCTGCCTTCCCTCTACTCGAAGGGATGTCTCCATTACTTTCCAAGCTTTGTCTATTTGTCCTCCATATTCCTTGCTCAGTCAAGAAATTCAAGCTATTTAGCATGCTATGAAAAGTTTGCACAATCTCCCCCTACCTTCCCTCTCAGCCTCAAACCCCTCTGCTACTGTACATGAAATGAGTGTGCTCCCCATTTGCAAAGTGCACCGTGGGATTCCTGATCTTGAGCAAATTCATTCATTCATTGGGAGCCTATATTTACTAGGTCACAATCTCACAGAAATGACTTGATTCCCCATGACTATTCTTCCCTCTTCTCATCTTGGAGAATCATTTCTCTTTTCTACCCACTCAGCTCTTCTGTGCTCTTGTGTGAGGTTATGGACTTGCCCTAATTAAGAAAAATGAAGCATCAGCTTCCACAATCCTGGGCCACCTGCCCTCTCTTCCTACCACCACTCCTCTCTTCCTACCACCACCCCTTTGAGAAGAGTAAGAGAGGGTATCTCCTTAATCTTCAGGCACCATGATGTCTGACTCTAGATGAAATTTTAAGGCAATCAAATTAGTACTGGCACCCTCCTCCCTCCAGGGATCTGCTGTCACCCACCCCCAGCCTCTATATTCTTCCACAGGCCTCTGGCTGCTTAGACGCAATAACCCCTTTCTCCGGTCCAGTGCTTTCTAACGCACGCACACAGAGCCCAGGATCCCCTCCTCCTGGAGAACTGGAATCACATGGCAGCAGGTCAAAATGTCTTCTGCACTCCCCATGGTCCAGACCGAGCAATGGGATTTGGTGTGGGCCTCACTGGTATGACTGGTAGGGAAGGCCCTTTTCACGGGGTGCTGGCCTGATCCTGAAGGCACTGCTCAGCTGAGGAATGAATGGCATCAGTAATGCTGGAGAAATCCCTCAAGGGGCAGCCCCAGCCACTGCTTAGAACACCAGCAAACCAAGGGCACCCAAAAAATGAAAGAAAAAAATTGAGACCAGAATTTGATAGTTTATAAATATATATTTTGAAAGTATAATCATGTACTTACTTGTAGTTGCTTCCGGGTTTAATATTTTCATTTTGAATTATACATGGAGAATGGGCACCACAGTCTTATCAGGGTTCAGAGCCTTTAGGCTTCATCTCGCCTTGACTGGGAGAAAGGCCTCTAATGACTTGCCCTTGGGGTCTGCCTCTGGCCCTGTTCTATTCAACCTTTTAACCTACCACTTGGAGACAGTTGTCCACCGAGTCTCACAGGTCAAAATGTAATGAGGATACACACGAGGGCTTGCTGTTGGGTCCAAGATAACCACTGCAAACATCTAAAGTGAAGAAGCACAGCTTGGGCAATAACAAAACACGTAAAGGCTTCGGGGCTTCAGAGGGCAGCGGCTTCATACTAAACTGAGAGCATGGTGTAACCACCAAAACTAGACGCCCCAAGGACACGGGGGTGGAGGGGGACTCCAACCTCCACGACACAGGTTTAGAAGAAACGGAGGGTGCTTAGCCCGAAGAAGCCTCCGTTGTCTTCAGTTACCCGAAGGCCTGATGGGGGAGCAGAATTATACTTGTTTAGTGGAAGGACAGGGTGTGGGTGGTGAAATTGATACAGGATCCTAGAGTGAGCCTGGAGATTCAGTGGCTTTGCTTATGGAAGTCTTCACTTGCGTTTCCTCTCTCCTCCATGTTGCCATTTAAAAAAAAAGAAAAGAAAAATCTTTCTCAATGCCTTTTTTTACATATATATAAAATTATCTATTCATTTATTTATTTTTGGCTGCATTGGGTCTTCGTTGCTGTGCACAGGTTTTCTCTAGTTGCGGTGAGTGGGGGCTACTCTTCGTTGCGGTGTGTGGGCTTCTCATTGCAGTGGCTTCTCTTGTTCCGGAGCGCGGGCTCTAGGCGTGCGGGCTCAGTAGTCGTGGCTCATGGGCTTTAGAGCGCAGGATCAGTAGTTGTGGCTCATGGGCTTAGTTGCTCTGAGGCATGTGAGATCTTCCTGGACCAGGGATTGAACCCGTGTCCCCTGCATTGGCAGGTGGATTCTTAACCACTGTGCCACCAGGGAAGTCCTGCTTTCTTTTTAAAATTATTTATTTTTTATTGAAGTATAGCTGAAGTGCAATATTATATGTTACAGGTGTACAATATAGTTTCACAATTTTTAAAGTTTATACTCCATTTAGTTATTATAAAATATTGGCTATATTCCCTATGTTGTACAGTATATCCTTGTAGCTTATTTCATACATTATCGTTTGTACTTCCTAACCCCCTACCCCTATCTTGTCCCTCCCCCCTTCCCTCTCCCCACTAGTAACCATTACTTTATTCTCTGTATCTGTCACTTTCTTTTGTTACATTCACTAGCTTGTTGTATTTTTTAGATTCCACAAATAAGTGATACCGTACAGTATTTATCTTTCTGTCTGACCTATTTCACTTAGCATAATATCCTTCAAGTCCATCCTTTTAGCTGCAAATGGCAAAATTTCATTCTATTATATGGCTGAGTAGTATTCCACTGTGTATAATACCACATCATCTTTATTCATTCATCTGTTGATGAGCACTTAGGTTGCTTCCATACTTGGCAATCGTAAATAATGCTGCTATGGACATTGGGGTACACGTATCTTTTCAAATTAGTTTGTGCTTTTTTTCGGATATATACCCAGGGGTGGAATTGCTGGATGGTATGGTGGTTCTATTTTTAGTTTTTTGAGAAACCTCCCTATTGTTTTCCACAGTGTCTGCACTAACTTACATTCCCACCAACAGTGTACTGTTTTCTCCACATCCTCACCAACATGTTCTTTGTGTTCTTTTTGATGTCAGCCATTCTGACAGGCGTGAGGTGATATCTCATTGTGGTTTTGATTTGCATTTCCCTGATGATTAGCCACGTTGAGCATATTTTTATATGCCTGTTGGCCATCTGCGTGTCCTCTTTGGAAAAATGTCTCTTTGGTTCTTCTGCCCAATTTCTAGTCAGTTTGTTTTTTTGACGTTGAGTTGTATGAGCTCTTTTTACATTTTGGATATTAATCCCCTATTGGTCGTATCATTTGCAAATATTTTCTCCCATTCTGTAGGTTGTCTTTTCATTTCGTTTATGGTCTCCTTTTCTGTGCAGAAGCTTTTATGTTTATTTAGGTCCCATTTGTTTACTTCTGCTTTTATTTCCTATGCCTTAGGACAGATCCAAAAAAATATTGCTACAATTTATGTCAAAGAGTGTTCTGCCTATGTTTTCCTCTAGGAGTTTTATGGTTTCCAGTCTTACATTTGGGTCTTTTACCATTTTGAGATTATTTTCGTATATGGTGTTAGAGAACACGTTGCTATTTCTTGAAGGGGCTCTTGCAGAGGCGAAGTGAACATCTACATTGACTTGACCTTAAAGCCCTCATTATTTCTTGCCTGAATTCCGGCAGCAGCCCCCTAACTTGCATCTGCCTGCTCTCTCACTCCCCATCACTGGCAGAATCACCGTTCTAAAACTTGATGCAGTCCTTCTGGGCGGCTTTGCCTTCCTTCCCAGTCTTGTCTCTCTCCACAACCCACTGCCCTCTGTGCTGCAGACCACAAAGTACCCCTTTAGATTCGTTTACAGACCTAGTCTCCCCTGCTCGGAAAAAACCGGCCACCCCTTTGCAGATGGTAGCTCTAGTTGTTTCCTTGACAAAGCCCTTCTTGATCCCTTGGCCAAGTAATACTGTCAGCTCCTGCTTTGAGCCTCCTCAATGAACCCTGACAGGCCTCTCACTTACCTCACTCCATTTAGGTCTTTCCTCGCCTCTGTACCTGCAAGTCCCTCCGGGGCAGATCCTGCCTGGGTTTATCCATTTTGTAGCCTTAGCACCTGTCACAAAACCCGGACTATAGGAAGAACTCAGTAAATGGCTGATGGAATTAATGAAGAGACTTCTCTTTCCTAATTCTTTCAGCAACAGGCACACAGTTTTTGTAGTAAGAATTATTTAGTCCTCTTTAAAAAGTGTTAAAACAACACTTTTGGGGCAGCTTCCTGCCCATCCAAGACCCCTGAGAGTACTTCCCTGACCTCTTGAGAGTGGCAGAGACCCTAAGAATGACACAGAGCACTAAGATGTGACTGGACAGGCCTAAAAAAATGGTTCTTGTTTAGGAGGGTTCCAACCCCTTTGAGGATCTACTGAAAAAACAGACCCTTTTCCTCAGGAAAATGCACATTCAGACACACAACCTTCTAACTTGGCTCCTGAACCCCCAGTACCTGCTATTCCCTAGGGCTTCCACATCCACCCTCCGCCCTAAGCCTCCTTCTTAGTCCCACAGCTCCACAGGTAAAGAACCCCCAACCCAGAGGCGCTGGCTTCTAACCAGCACTCAGAGCGTGGGGCCAGCCTGGGTGCTCTGGCTTCCTGGCAAGCCCCACTCGTCCGTCCTAGAGTGTTCTACTGCCCACTCCTGGCCTATGCCTGGGACCTCTATAGAGATGGTAGATGTTCCAAGAAGAAATGGAGGAGTTTCACCAAAGGTGGGGTGCGGGGGAGGGGCAGGGAACAAGAGGACAGTTCAAAACAAAACAAACCCCAGTCACTAAAAGGGGTTTATTCAGCTCCTAATTATTCAGCTCCTCTTCTGGGCAGCTGTATCTCCTCATTATCTAGTTAATACCACCAAACATAAGGAAGAAGAAGTGAGTAATGGCCCAAGCGTTTCTTTTATTACCAAAAACAATTGTTACGCACATACTCAGTGCCTCCAATCCCATCCCTGAGGATGACCATGAAAGTCCTTGGGGTTTGTAGGAGGAACCATTTAGAGGGAAATGCCTTGGCTGGTTGTGAGGAAAGGGCCCTTGCAGGGATCAGTTACATGTCATCCCTGGGCCTAAGGACCCCTAAAGACAGGAATGGATGTGAGTTGACTATGGATTTTAATCACTCTTCTAGCACGTCTGGGGGTTAGGGTTAAGCCTGACACTAGCCCCCTCTACAAGAACACACACAACCAGGGTGCCCCCCCAAAGAATCCAAACTCCTCAGGATCCCCACAGAATGTGGTCTGGCACAAAAGGGAAGTCCCTCAGTCTGCCGAATGATGCAAGCCGGGTCCAGAGAGGACCGCACCGCTCTCAGCACCACTCCTAAAGGCATCCATTGGCAAGGGCTGCCCACTAGGGGCACTGCCGCCAGCCCGGCTCAAACCCCAGCTGGGGTCTGGGGTAGCAACGGTCAGGGTCTGCAGCCTTCACACCATCTGGACTTGTGGCTCCTCAGCTACTCCCTGAAGCTCTTCCATGACGCCCCCGGAGCAGGGCTCAGAGGCTGGAGGTGGCTCTCCCGGGGCTTCAGACAGCACATAGTAGACAATCTCTCGCTCACCTTGGGCGCTGGTCTGATTCACCACGTGGATGACAGAGCTAGAAGTGTCCTGAGAGGCCGAGAGGGCTGTCCCCTCACCACCCCCACCTTCCTCTTCAGCCTCTTCCTGGGGTCCTGGCCCCCCTGGTACTGTTTCTAGAATGATGCCCTGCAGGCTGCTCTCATTCAGTGATGCTCCCAGGCCCGATCCCTCTGGTGGCTGCCGCAGCAGTTGCTGTGTCAGCTCCACACTCTCATAGCGAACCAGCTGCAGCCGCATGTAGCCGTCTTCATGCTCCTTGTACCTGGTGAAGGAGGAGCACAGAGGGCAGCAAACAAGGGCAGGGGGAGGCAGAAGTGGCCTGGAGATTGGCGAGGTAAGGGACAAATATGAGGGAAAGAAGCAGCTCTGGGATTCTAAGTGATGGAGGTAAAAGACAAAAAAGGTCCTTATTGGAATATTTAGAAGAAAAGGCAAGAAGGATCATTACTCAAAAAGGAAAGGGAGGGGAGGGAAGGGGAGAGGGAGGAATTATCTGTACTGGACAGTAGTGTTGTCAGCGGATTTATGAGCAGGCCATGGAGCTACAGATTAGGACCCTTGGGCTCACACTCTGGTTCTGGCTACAGGGCTTTTGGCACCATCTACTGTTTCTGGCATCGTGCCTTGGATTCAAAAATCAGAAAAATAATCTTTGCCCCACCACTATTCTCGAGGTTCCTTGAACCTAAATGGAGATGGTGGACATCAAAGCACCATCAAATTCAAGGTCTCTAAATTGTTGAAAGGTATGAAGAAAAAGTGTGGGAATCTGGGAGGAGCGTACCGAAAACGGGGGTGCCCTGAGGGCCACTTGAACTGGTGTTTCTTGCGAAGGTGCACGGTGAGGTTGTTGCCCCTCGTGAAGCATTTGTCACACACGTGGCATCTGTATCTCGGCTCTGAGTCTCCCTGGGGGGGAGGGGAGGGAGAGTGAGGCTAGATTCTCCCCGAACCCCGGGCTCCCCGACACTTCTGCTGGCCCTTCCCCACCATCAGCCCCACTCACTTCATGCACTTTTCGGTAATGGGACTTGATAGAGCAGAGCGACCGGGCACTGAAGGTGCAGTTCTCGAAATCACACCTGTAGGCTGGCTCCTTGCTATGGGTATCCAGGTGCTTCCGGAGGTCGATCAGATTCTTGCAGCTGCCGAGAGAGGTCAGGAGGGGTCAGAGGGCATGGGGGACCCTGAAACACAAGTTTTCTGATGTCCAGTCCCTGTTTCCCTTTACCTGTAGTCACAATAGTCACATTTAAAGGGCCGGTCCTCGCTGTGGCGAAAGCGCATGTGGTTTCGGAGGGAGGATGGCAGTGGGCAGGTCATGTCGCACAGAGGGCACTTGTAGTGGTTCACTGAGGAGCAGAGAGGAGGCTGTGATCCGAGGGCTAGTGGAAGCTTGGAGGGTGGGCCAGGACGAAAGGCGTGGCCAGCTACTCACCATGGTTACGCATGTGGTCCCGCAGCAGCCGCTCTGTGGCAAATCTCTTGGAACAGTGAGAGCACTGGAAGTGTTGCTCTGTGGTGGGGCGGGCAGAAGAGAGGGTGGGTTGTGAGGGATGGTGGAGAGGCACAGAGAGGAGAGCAAGCTGGGAGAGGGGAACCATCCCAGGCAGAAGGGAACCACCAGAGGAGAGGAGGAGCGGGGAGCTTAGGGAACTATGGACGGACATAGTATCACAGAAAGAGCATGGGACTTGGAGTTGAGAAGCTGAATTAGAATTCCGGCTTGACCACTTACTAGCTGTGTGATCTCAGGTAAGCGATTTAACCTCTCTGAGCCTCAGTTTCCTCATCTGCCAAAAGCGTGGACAAGAGGCCTACCTCATGGGGCTGCTGCTAGGATTCACTGAGATAAGAGCTGTGGCACACAGTAAGCATGGAATAACAACGTCTAATGAGTCTCTATCAGCAGAGACTGTGGTAGGTGACTGAGCCCTTAAGGTAGACGCAGCCAACTTGCAGATACCTTCAGGGGTCCCCTCTCCTGGGAATGTGCCCCCAACCTCCACTCCAAGCCTGCACCCATGCCCCTGCTCCGACCGCTTACGATCCAACGAGGTCTGGCGACGGATGTGATCTAAGAACTTGGTGTTGTTGGCAAACATGCCCCCGCAGGTGGGGCAGGCCACCACCTTCTCCTGGGTATGGCTACGGAGGTGCTCTCGAAGCTTAAAGCGGTCCTTGAAGGTGCACGTACAGCCTGGGAAGGAAGGTCCGGTCAGGTCCAGCTACAAACCCTCAGAGGAGGCTCTGGTACCCCCACGTCTCTCCAGTCAGCAGCCAACCTTGCCCTGCAGGACTGGTCCCACCCCTAGCTGCCCTGGCCCCTTAGCAACCCCAAGGTTTCTTCAGAGGTCAGAAATTACGGAGCGGCCCTACCTTTCCAGCCACACAGCACCACGTGGTTGTCCTTGCCGACTGCCTGGTACTCACAGCACAGGCTGTGCGCTTCCACATGCCGATAGAACCACTCGGGATTGTCGAAGGAGCTCTGTGCCAGGAGCAACTTGGGGTAAGGACTGAGGGTGGGTGGAGGGACTCTTACCCCTAGGTGTCCAAAGGGGGCTTCTCGGCTCTCTCCCAAATTAACTTGGTGGGGATAGGAAAGTTTGAGCAAGGGGGCTACCCAGAAATGTAGGAGGGCTACTAGCGGGAACCTCAGGAATACAGGGCATCCCTGAAAGCCCACGAGCCACAACTCCTCCTCCTGAAAGGGTCAAGGCATCTTTAGTTGAAATCCCCAACTTCCCTCCAGCCGTATTACTGGCTCTGCCTGCTGACCTCACAGTGTTCCCACAGACACAGGAAGTGGTCAGGGATGTCAGGGATGAGGTTGCGGCTCTGGAAGTCCAGGACGCAGGGGCTGAGGTCGGCCTGGCTCTGCAGGGCCTGCAGCCCGCACTGTTTCAGCTTGGTGTGGTAGCAGTGGAAGTAGACATGGCGCACAAGATCCGCAGAACTGTCCAGAGAACAAAAGCCGCACTCCTGCCACAAGCAGGAGAATTCTTCCTCTGCAAAAAGGGGTTTAGAAGGAAGAGTCTGATACTTTCCAGAGCTCTCCGTCCACTTAGCAGCAAGGGAGGATGCCAGACTGACCTGGTATGCCAGGAATTCACTCAGCAAATACTAGTATTTAATGACCACTAACTGTGTGCCAGGCACCAGGGATACAACGACGAGTAAAAAAGAGTCCCAGTCTTTGTCCTCGTACAGCTTTCAGGCAGGGAGAAAAAAACATCAAATAATCACATGTATAAATATTAGACTGCAACCAGGTGGAGGGGAAGTGCGGTCTAGGTAGGGGAACAGTGTGTGCATGTCCCAGTGCCAGTGACTCAGAGACAGCACGTGTGGCTGGCATTTGCTACAGTGGCTCCGAGTTTCTGCTGTTCCCAAGAACCTGAGACACCTCCCACTCCTGCCTGTCAAACCGGAAGTCCTTATGCTGCCCAAGATCGGCCTTCCCTAGGATGGACTATTCCCTAGCACTATTCAGTTCCACTTCCTGTCTCTCTAGCATCTGTCTAAGCACCAAATTTCCACTGCTTTACAAGGGTTTACTTGTTTTGAAAAGTAGATGCTTTTAAAAATATAATAATCCCCTAATTTCTCTTCTGTATAAATATTACTTGACTTTTGAAGCTATGAGTTATAGTTCGCAGTCACTAGACTCAAAACAGAATTTGAGGTGGGGGAAGGAGAGGTGTCTCTATACCTTCTGTAGAACAGAGTTTTTCAAACTGTGTTGTGACCCATTAGTGGGTAGTGAAATCAGTTTAGGGGATTGCAAATCACACTTTTTTTTTAATGAAAGAGAATAAGATGGAATAACTCAGAGGGAATTTAATAAAGGAAAGTATTGTTTTTAGTATTTTTTAACTTTTGTGTACAGGGTTGTGATATAAGTAAGATGTATTCCTAACTGGTGGTCACAGTAAAAAAAAAAAAAAAAAAAAAAATTGAAAGACACTACCAGAGAGTGAAAAAAGCAGCTTGCCAACAGCTTGTACAATATGATCCTTTTCAAAAAAATAAAATCATATCTAACTTATGTATACACATGCAGAGAGATGCGGTACGCGGGCCTCTCACTGTCGTGGCCTCTCCCGTTGCGGAGCACAGGCTCCGGACGCACAGGCCCAGTGGCCATGGCTCACGGGCCCAGCCGCTCCACGGCATGTGGGATCTTCCCAGACCGGGGCACGAACCCGTGTCCCCTGCATCGGCAGGCGGACTCCCAACCACTGCGCCACCAGCGGAGCCCAGTAATTGACTTTTGATGGCAGGATGGCAGGTTCATTCCATATATCCTTGTTGAATGAGTTTTCTATAATGAGTCTACAGTGCTTTTATAAACAAACCAAAAAAAAAGCACAATTAGGAAAATAAACCACCACTCTTGCCGGCTGCCTTCCCCCTGTGCAGCAAGGAAAATCAGCTTTTCCACCATCCCTCGAGCGCTCTCCCCTGCTGTGTCCTGCTTCCTTACCCAGCGGGTCCTCCTCCTCCTCCTCCTCCTCCTCCTCCCCGGAGCCCTGCAGGTGCTGCTGCAGGTGCTGGGTGACGTGCTCGCAGAACTCCTCCATGGCTGAGCACACAAAGGAGCAGGACCCCCACTCACACTGCAGCCCCAGGTTCTCCTTTCGAGGGACTTTCCCAGGGGGCGGCATGGCCTTCACCCTAGAGAGGGGGAGGAAGAAATCAGCAGCTGCCAGGATTCCACCCAAGTGCTGTTGGGCATAAACAGCTGGGCGGGCAGCCGGCCTAGACCCAGCAGACATTTTCCAGTGGCCCGTGACAAACTCCATGCTTTTTCAATAAGGACAGAGTAGCAGTTCCTTACACCCCTGGAAGCTGTCTGCTGCTCTTGGGAAAGGAGAATACAAACTAACATTACTGAGCATGTACCAGGCTCTAAGCTGAGAGCTTCAACAGACATTTTTTCAAGGAGCTTCAGAGCAACCCGCCAAGAAGGAATTAATTACTCCTACAGCAAGCAGAACAATGCTCAGGTTCAAAAAGAAGGCTTTGGGGAATGACCCAGGGTTCAAATCCACACGCCTCTGTCCACCACCTACTTAGCTGTGCGACCCTGGCCAAGTAACTTAACCCTCTACTCCTGAACATCCTCATTTCAGAATGGAGTAACAAGCCCTTTTGCTTTTTTTTTTTTTTAATTTATTTTATTTATTTATTTTTGTCTGCGTTGGGTCTTCGTTGCTGCACGCGGGCTTTCTCTAGTTGCGGCAAGCAGGGGCTACTCTTTGTTGCGGTGCGTGGGCCTCTCATTGCAGTGGCTTCTCTCATTGTGGAGCACGGGCTCTAGGCGCGTGGGCTTCAGTAGTTGTGGCTCACGGGCTCTAGAACACAGGCTCAGTAGTTGTGGCACACGAGCTTAGCTGCTCCGCGGCATGTGGGATCTTCCTGGACCAGGGATCGAACCCATATCCCCTGCATTGGCAGGCGGATTCTCAACCACCTGCGCCACCAGGGAAGCCCCCTTTTGCTTTTAATTTCACACTTACTATACGCCAAGCACCTACTAAGCACTTTATTTGCCTTGTGTCATTTAATTACCAACACCACCCTATGAGGTAAGCACTATTTTTAACTTCATTTGTAGATAAGGGCCTAAGGCTTGGAGAGGTTAACTGGTTTGACCAAGATCACACACTAGTGTGGTCGGGTCAGGTGAGGCTGACTCCAAAGTCCACATTCTTTCCTATGCACACAGATGACCTCAGATGCTCCTTATTTCTTACTGTATCGTAAGTCCCCCGCCAGACTTACAAAGTGCCGTACAAACTCCCTTTGCCTAACCTATCCAGTGCTTTACTCCACCATGGCCCTGACATCCTCTGAACGACAGTGCAGATCCCATTTCACGTAAGAGGCGGTTATCTGTCCAGTTTATACTGGGTGTACACAGTGCTAGGCACACTTAGGCATGTCATAAATATTTGCTGAAGAAAGCTGAATAAAAAAACTAAAGGTTCTCAAACTTTAATACGCACACAAATGCAGAGGTTTCCAGCCCCTCCCCTAAAGGTTTGGATTCGGGAAGGCTGGGTTAGGCCTAGAAATATGCTCTCTTAACTCAGCACTCCAGTTCTGGTGGGGCTTCCAGGAACAGAGTTTGAGGAACAATAAAAGAACAGTTTCCCTCGTTAAAACAAAACACAGGGACTTCTCTGGTGGCGCAGTGGTTAAGAATCCGCCTGCCAATGCAGAGGACATGGGATGGAGCCCTGATCTGGGAAGATCCCACATGCTGCAGAGCAACTAAGCCCCTGCACCACAACTACTGAGCCTGCGCTCTAGAGCCCCTGAGCCACAACTACTGAGCCCACGCGCTGCAACTACTGAAGCCCGCATGCTCTAGGGCCTGTGCTCTGCAACAAGAGAAGCCACCGCAATGAGAAGCCAGCGCACCACAAAGAAAAGTGTCCCCCCCGCTCGCCGCAACTAAGAGAAAGCCCGTGAGCAGCAACGAAGACCCAACGCAGCCAAAAATAAAAAAAAATTTAAAAAAACAAAAAAAACCCACAGAATGACAGATGATACTGCAAGCAAAATCTCTGGGGGAAGAAAAGACACTAAGAGGCCCTGACTCTGTCCCCTGAGTGTCACCTCTTCCTGAGGATTCTCACTGATTCTTGCTGTCCCCACTGTGGTAACCTGAGAGGAAGCGGGGGCATTGCTCCCGCTGGCCTTCCAGATACAGGTGGGAACTCTGAAAAAGAACTTTACTACATACTAAGGAAAAAAACCCAGAAAACACAAAATGCACAACATCTTTCACAGCTACAACTGTAAGAAGCTACTATATCTAACTGCTTACCAAAGAAACCCCTTTTAAATCCACAGCCTTTGCCTCTCCTCTGAGAAGAAGACAGCTACCTTTGACACTCTGGGGTGTGAGTACTTGGGGTTGCTGAACTCTTGGTAGACTAACAGTGAAGCCCTATTAGGAGAAAATGTGGACTACTTTTACAATTTGGGGGTAGAAGAAGTAGGGAAAGCCTTCCTAGGTCAGACATAGCAGTCCAAACCTCCTATACTACCTTCAGGATCAAGTCCACTTAGCACAGCATGCAAGGCTCTTCTCCAACTGGCCACAACTTACTTCTCCAGGAGCTGGGTAAGGGAACTAACACATGAGGGCCTACCACGTGTCAGCCCTGTGCTGAGTCCTCTTCCAAACTTCACTTCTTTTGGTGTAAGAGTGCCCTGATTCTAATCCAAAGGTCGTGTCCTTCCTCCCACACCTATCCATTTATTCCCTCTTTCTGAGTCAATAATCTTTGTCCCTAAACATACTACATTCTCCTAAAACGCTCTGCCTGAGAAACCTCTACTCATTTGCTTCAAGCCCAAATGCCCCCTGCTTGGTGACCCCTCTCCCAATTCACCCAGGTACAGCTGACATATCCCCCCTCCTGCCTCCACAGCACTCGGTACACACCTCCATCCAACTACCTGTTACAACGGAACAGAATGTGTTTCCCCTAGACGAGGAGCTTCTCAGGGCAGAGCCCATCTCTTCTTCACTTCTCATTCCCAGCATTAGCCCAGAGCTTTGTACTCTTGGGAAACTCAATAAATGTGGGGATATGATTATATCCCAGGAAGCGTTCCTAAACTACCCCGCCCCTCAAATCACTCTCGCCTTTCGGTTTGATGGCTAGCATAGTTGAAAGCAGAAAAGCTCAACCCTATTTTTTTCTGCTGCCCTTGGTCACTCATGGTTGTTTTGTGTTCCACTCTCACCTACCCAACTGGACAATATTAGGTGCTCCTGAGCAGATGCCACAAAGCCTGTGTCCCTCTACTGTGTCCAGCACAATGCTGAACACAAATGTTCTAAACACATACCTGTTGTTAGACTGTGGATAGGGCCCAGGAAGCAGGCTATCTAGATATCCAGAAGGACTTGAAATTTAGGCAAAGCTCCCTGAATCCCTCTTTCACCATCCCCCAGCGTTCTTTACTTTCTTTCCCTGTACGCTGCTTGTCTCTACCCTGGGAAGCTGTAGGACAAAGTGACTATTTGGTCACCACTCCTCTTTCTGTAGGCAAGGGATGCAAATGAGGCAACCTGTATAAGGAAAGGGTGCTGGACCAGCTGTCAGAAAACCTGGGCTCAAGCTTCCTGTCTCAATGAGTTTGCTCAGCCTAGAAAAATATAACACCTGTTAACTATCTACTATATGCCAAGCACTGTTTTAAGTATATGTATAAAAACTCATTAACACAACAACCCTATTGAAGTAGGTACCATTATTACCCACTTCGCAGATGAGGAAATGGCCCAGAAAGGTTAAGTAATTTACCCAAGATCAAAGCTAGAAAATGATGGAGACAGATTTCAAAGCCAGGGAGCTTGGCTCCGTTCTCCTCCTACATCAGCCTGTCTTACCTCTTCATGTCTGATTCCTTCTTCCCCACAAACATCATATCCAAATACACAATACCCAAAGTATGTTTTATTGAGTAGCTATTTTGTCAGTTTCCTCCAATAAGCTGTGAGCTCCTAGAAAGCCTGGTCTGTGCTGTGTTCAGTTCTAACTGCAGGGCCACCACGTACCTACTACAACCTCTTTTAATGTTTAAGTAAATCTGTTAACTTATCACTTATTACTTATTATTAAAATGCCTAGCATAACACACCGCCACAACTCAACAAGTGTTGGCTCTTCGTATCTTTGCTTCTAAGGATGAGATGATCTAAGCACGAATTCTACAAAAAGATCAACAAAAGGAAAGCCCGAAGGATTCCTAACCCTTCCTTTCATCAGGAGTCATAGTAAGAAGCAATCAGCAAATACCTAAGTATAAATTGTAACGCAAAACACCGAATGAACCCTGAATGGTGTTCAAGAATGGTGTTCAAGAATGGAGGGACCCAGATCCGGAACCTCCTAAGGACTCACAATGTGGTCGAAGAGATAAGACTCTGACGTGTTAAGACAACGACCAAAACAAAGCGCCGGATGGGGGAAAGCTGGACAGGGAGAAATCCCAGTGGCAGGCGAAGCATGGAAGACTTGCCCTAAGCAGTGAGGACCGGGCCCCTGGAGCACAGGTAGAGTTCGGAGAGAAAGAAGGAGACCGTTCCGGCGGGTAAACCTCTCCCTCTCAGCCCCGCAGGCTTCCCCCAAGGCGTGGCGGCGACCGTGTCTCAGCGGCAGGGAAGCCCCAGACGAGAGGTTCGAGTCGATGTTGGGGTCAAGGCGCTGCAGGCACCAGGCAGACCAGCGTGGCCGAACAGCAAGAGGGGGCCTCGCCTAAGCGACCGGGGAAGAGCCCGGCCTCGGCTGCCAGCCGAAAGCCCAGCCCGACGCTGCCCAGCGGAGCCCGGAACCCGCAGCTTACCGTCGATCAGTCTAGTCTGCTCCGGGATCTCTCCTGCTCTTCGCCCACCTCACACCGTCTCCGGGAGGGCGCTTGAGCGACGGCCAACGACAGCCAATAGCCGCTCTCGGATCCCTCTAACAACCAATCGCCCTTGCGACTGACGGAACTCATGCGCGACCAAAACACGGAAGGGGCGGGAGTGAGGGGCGGCGGGACGCGCGGAAAGGTACCGCTGCTGGCGCCGCGGTTCTCCTAGCGTGGCGCAAGCGGGGATCCCTAGGGCCCGAATTCCCCCAACTGCGCAGGCTCGGCCCACGGCACCCACTGGGCATGCGCAGAGCTCGGGCTGAGCGCAGAGAGGGGTCTCCGACCTTCTGTTGGTTATCAAGCTAGCTGGCCGCGTGGGCGGTGAGGCGGAGGAACAGGTGGAGGAGACCGGGGAGGCGGAGGAGGAGGCATGCGAGGCTCCGTGCCCAGCACAGCAAGCCCCGCTCAGCCCAAACTGGGGATCCTTCACCTTCTTAATCTTACTGTTTCTTAAATATCAGTATTCCTTGTGGCATCTCTTTCCCCTACAAATCACCTCCTGTGTCACCAGGCTCAGTGAATGACTCCGTCAGGTCAGAAACCTGGCGGTCATGGCTGATTCCTCCCTCACACGTAGCATCCAATGCATTGCCAAGTCCTGTAAATGCTACCCCCTTAAATACAGGATCTCTCATGTTCATCCCCCGTTCTTGATGTTCGCCGCCCCCTCTCCAGTCCATTAACAACGTCCATCCCGGATGTCTACACTGACCTAACTGGTTCCACTGCGGGCACTCCTACTTCCCTCCAAACCATTCTCGACGGAGCTCTCAAGTGATCTTTACAAAGAGCAAATCTGATCAAACCACCACCCTGCTTTAAACACTCAAAGTCATTCTGTTGTCCTCAGGACAAAGCCCCAAACCATACTGAGGCTTTCTAGACTGTTCAGCATCCGGGTCCTGCATACTTCTCTCCACCGTGTCTTGAGTGCTTCTCGAACTCACTCTCTGCTCTCCAGCCCCCACATTTCTTTCAGTTTCTCCACCACACCTAGCCGCCTTTCCTCTCCTGCCTTGTACTTGCTGTTTCCTCTGCCTGGAATAATCTTCCCTTTCTCCCCTTCCCACATATGTTTGATTCCTACTCATTCTTCTGGTCTCAACGAAGATGCTTCTTTTTCCTGGAAGTCTTCCTGGACATCCCTTTCCTGCATTTCCCCATTACAGCTCTATCATGCGGTGTTGTATTTGCCTATTTATGTGTCTGCATTCTGCACTAGACTCAGTTCAGTGAGAGAGGGCAGGGATTGCGTGTGTTTTTCACGTTTATAACCCCATTGTTTAGCCTAGTGGCTGAAACTCAGTAAGGGTCCAAAACATATTTGTTTAAAAATTATGTACCTTAGTAAAGTTCATTGGGATTGATATTTACTGCGTTATATTTTCTAACCTAAATATAAACCTATATAATTTATATAATCAGAAAGCACCTTACATGTTCAACATAAATAAAATGAACTTAAAGATGCCATTAAAAATAGCAGGGCTTCCCTGGTGGCGCAGTGGCTGAGAGTCCGCCTGCCGATGCAGGGGACATGGGTTCGTGCCCCGGTCCGGGAAGATCCCACATGCCGCGGAGCGCCGGGCCCGTGAGCCATGGCCACTGAGCCTGCGCGTCCAGAGCCTGTGTTCCGCAATGTGAGAGGCCACAACAGTGAGACGCCCGCGTACCGCAAAAGAAAAAATAGCAAAGCCAGGGACTTTGCTGGTGGCGCAGTGGATAAGACTCTGAGCTCCCAATTCCGGGGGAAGGGTTTCCATCCCTGGTCAGGGAACTAGATCCCACATGCAGGCAGCAACTAAGGAGCCCTGTAGCTGCAACTAATGAGCCTGCCTGTCGCAGCCAAGACCCGGCGCAACCACATAAATAAATATTTTTAAAAAATAGCAAAGACAGAGTAAAATCAGAATTTTGTGCATGAAGTTTGTTACTAACAACAAACAGTGAATTAAACTTTGTCCCTATTTTAAAATATAATTCAAGAGTAACAAAAATATGTTTTATCAACTTTATCCATTCAAAAGCACATAGGTATATTAATACTTCATAAAATGCCAACCGTATTTGAATTCAGATTTACACCACTAAAGATGGCTCTTAGCTTTAATTTAGCAATTTCATGAAGAAAAATCCATTCACTGAGTTGTGTAGACTCAAACAATATTTATAGAGCAAAAATTTCAGGATATCTCTGGAATCCACGCATGTTTCCAAAACTTGAAACGGTGTATTGCTGTCTAACATAGGTCACTTCCATCTCAATCTGCTTCTCTTGAAAACAAGACACAATTTTGGCTGGATAATTCAAGACACATCCTGATATTTGTTCTTTAAAAGCTGCCAGAAAGGGCTTCCCTGGTGGCGCAGTGGTTGAGAGTCCACCTGCCGATGCAGGGGACACGGGTTCGTGCCCCGGTCCGGGAAGAGCCCACATGCCGTGGAGCGGCCGGGCCCGTGAGCCATGGCCGCTGAGCCTGCGCATCCGGAGCCTGTGCTCTGCAATGGGAGAGGCCACAACAGTGAGAGGCCCGTGTACCGCAAAAAAAAAAAAAAAAAAGGCTGCCAGAAAATCTTAAAGCGTAATTCATACTCATCAAAAACTGTGGATCTCTTCTGAAAGTATAAAGTGAATTAGGTTATGTTTTGCGTTTCTTTTGCGTTCATTTTCTTAAATCCCTATTTCTGAAATGTGATTGGGCTCTCTGTCACTACTAAATATGTGATTGCGTTGAGTTCTGGGCAGGTCACCCTAGAAACTGAGTACATCTTCCAGTCACCATCAGCTCAATCCCCAGGTCTAGTAGGAATCTGAATACCTGCCCTCCCATCAACAATTGTTTCTTGTGAAATTTCAAGTTCAGTGTGTTTGGTGGCCGTCTTGTCATATCGGTAAACAAACTGCTCCTCTGTGAACTATTAAGAGTTGTATTTCTTAGATCAGGGGAAGTAGCTTGATAAACCTTTGAGTTTTGAGGACCTAGAATTTAGCATACCAATATATGCAAATTAACCAAACATCCATATTCTGCCACCCTTTCTAAATATTCCATTATTCTGTGACTAGCGCGGACAGGAGCATGGGGAAAATGCACAGCTCCAAGCTACCTAGCCAAAGGCAGGTGCCCTGAAGCCCCCCGTGATATAGGTTAGTCAGAATGGCAAGGCTGGAAGCGAGTGACCTGGATGATTACCTAGGCCACCCTTCATTTTAGAGATGAGGAAGTTAAGGTTCAGAAAGCAGAAGTGGACTTCTCAAGGTCACTTGCTGTGTCTGTGGTGCACCCAGGTTTTCTGTTCCTGGTCCAGTGCTCTCTGACATCCTGCAGCAGCTTATCTGTTTCAAGTCCTGTGTAAGATCCCAGAAAACAGGAACCAGCGTGCTAGACTTTCCTAGTATCCATAACTCCCTGAAATTTGCCCACATTTAGGAGTGAAAGACTTTTCATTATGATGAAACCCTTATAAGACTTCCCCCTCCCAATCAGTCTCTTCTGAGGCAACAGCTCACACTTATTCAGCACCGACTGTATGCCAGCCAAGTTCTAACCCACAACCAAATGATAGTTACTTTTATCACAGTCCCCATTTTACAGATGAGAAAAGTGAGGTGCTGTAGGTTTACATATCTTGCCCAAGGTCACAAAGATAATTAGTGGAGCTGGGACTCAAATCCAGGCAGTCTGGATCAAGAGGCTGTGCTCTGGACTCTCCTATATTCTAGAAGGAGCAGCCTGTTCAAGGAAGGGGAATGAAGATGCCCGTACTAGCCGATGGACTTTTTTTTTCTGATTGACATTTTTGCTACAACTTCACCCTTCAGAGACGCTTGTTCTCCCATCCTCTCTCTACATGTCCCTTCCTCCCTGCAGGAACTTCGTAGACCCAATATATGTGTCACTGACCCCCATCTCACCATCTGGGCCCTGTCTCTGATCCTCCCACTCCAACACCACAGCCTCGCTGCCCATTCGCCTGTCAAAGGATGACCAGTTGTCCAGTTTATAAACTCCAATTTGACTTTAATAAATTAAATTCCAGGCCATCACACAGCAATGGACATCATCATCTCCCACTATACAGAGGTGCAGCTCTGCTGTTGCTCCATCATCACACACTCTGTAAATAAAGCCCCTAAAGCCATCTCTCGGGGAAAGGCTTCCCATCAGGCTCCTGGCTCCCTCCTTCCAACAGAGCCACTGCTCACAGAGAAGGCATCAAGTACAAAAACGGTAACAAAGGGGGAGGGAGGGATGAGGAGCAGAAGGGGAGGCAGGGAGGTGGGGAGTACCTGCCCCCCATCCCGGGCACCGGCCCGGCTTTCTATGAGCTGTCAATGTCCTCAGAGGCAGACATTGGTGCTGGTCGGAGTGGGGACCTGAGGGAGGTGAGGGAGCCCCATCCGAAAGGGAATTGCCTACCCTCCTGGGATAGGGAAGAAGGGTCACCTGGGAGAGATGCCCTCTATTACCTGTTCACTGAGGGTCCGGGACCACACATATAAATAGAAAAGAGAATAAATAAGGGAGGAAGGATCAGCTGAGGAGCCGAGCACCCTGGGACTCCTCTGAGGGGCCAGTGCCAACAGTAGGCCAGCGGGTCCGAGGAACGCCCACACGCACCAGGACAGAGCCTCCTCTTTCTCCGGGCCACCCGCTCCCTCCTCTGTGTCCTCAGCAACGGGTGTCCACCTCTCACACACTTCCCGTTGCAAGTCCCCTTCCAACCAGCCCCAGAGCCCAGGGTGGACAGGGCTTCCTGGAACCCAGAGGGCTTCCCTGGCCCAGGCTACCGGGAATCCAGGAAGGGGAATGGAAAGGAATGTGGGGAAGGGGCTGAGAGGATGCCTGCCCTCTCCTAGCTCAGGAGGTGAGCAGGGCCCTCAGAGCTGGGGGCTGGGGTTGCCATTGGCCTTAGGTTTGGATTTGAAGGAAAAGCGCTTGATAAGACGGCGAGAAAAGCTGCCAGCCTTCTTTCGGACGCTGGGTGTGGCCGTCGCGTTGGAGAGGTCATCGTGTGATTGGCTCAGACCGGCTTCCTTCTGACGAGGCCTCCGGCGGAAGATGAGCTTAGTGCCACTGCGCAGGAAGCTCACTGTGAGGGGAGAGGGGAGGCTGAGGCAGAGAGAGGGGTTCCAAGGGGTGGGGTGAGGAGGGGAGCAGAGAAAGGACAAGCATGAAGGGGTCCAAGATGCGGAACAGAACAAACATGCCCTTTATCCTTCCTGAGGAAAACATGGTGATGCTCCTGACCACCGCCCCCGAGGTGGAATGTCACGGGGCTGGCTGCTCCGTGAGGACAGATTGATGATTGGGCCTCTTTACTATGGAAAGACAAAGGCGGGGCAAAGGGTGTTCCTAAAAGCCATGAAGGGACAAAGTGGGTTGACGCTGACTTGCTGACCAAATTCCAGGATGTGAGCAGGAAGCAGTGTGTCTGGAAAACTTCAAAGAGGTGAATTCAGGACGAATATAATGAGAAGGGTGTTTACACGGCAGGCTTCGGACTTAGGACTCTCATTATCCCAAGAAGTGATGCAGGCTTAAATCATAAACAGTTATAAATACACTCGTGAGTGATAGACTCACTGGCAGAGGGATGTGGACGTCTGGGGGCAAGCCCTTGAACCTGAGAAATCAGAAATACCATAGCTGTGCACAGACGGTGTCACTGCTAGAGGGGTACTCCTAGGGTTGCCTGGGGTAGGAATTCTTATACACATAGGGGAGAGAGTTAAGAATGAAAGGAAAGGGTGGTGGGTGAGAATAAGGGAAGGAGGATATGCACTTAGATCCAGGAAGAAAGAAAAAAGGGAGGTAAAAGGAAACATTTTTACATTTCTTCTTATCACCCAAGCCTGTTAGATCCAAGCCAAGACTCAAGACATCAAGTTCCCCCCTCTCTACTCAAGCTTGGCTGAAACAGGCTGGGAACTCTGGGATCCCTTAGGGGAGCAAGGAGGAGATTGGCCCGAGGCTCCTATGTCCCTTAGTGTCCAGTGGGACCCAGGTGATGATACTGGGTATAAAAGAAAGGGGGGTGCTGCCAATATCTCCCCACCTTTGTGATCCTTGAGGCTGCGGGTTTCCAGCGCACCAGTAGACCCTGTTTCCGACTCAACGTCATCCACAGAGGGCCTCTCAGAAATGTCCGAACGTGTTGTCTCATCTGCTTCCTGGACACTCGTGGGACTGGAGAGGGCATCTAGGGGTCCTGGGGACATGGCTGGTGGGTCTGAGGGAGGTGAAGAGGGACCTCCACTGGGCCCTGCATCATCCTGCATTGAGGCTTCCAGGGATGCCGCATAGCCCAGGGATAGTGCCAACTCGTCCTGGGCAATGGGCACCTGGCAGGAGGGACAAATTTTAATGGGCAGGAGTGACCAATGAGGGTTCTCTCCCCAGCCCAGCTCCTCTCCCCAGAGCCCCGTTACCTTGGAAACCCCGGAGATGATGAGTGTGCTACGCTTGGTGGGTGTCTTCTTGGCTGCCCTCCCGCTGGGCTCAGTCAGCTGGCGAATGGCTGTCTCTGCTACAGGGTCCAAGCCGTTGGAAAGGTGGCTCTCCCCTGCTGGAGGATGGATACAGGGGATGGCTAGCCTGACTCCTCCCCAGCTCCTTCTTGGACCTGAACTCCTGTGCCCCACCCAAAATGGTTTTTGACTCTGGGGCCCAGGTGCCAACCACCACTCACACTTCCCGATTCCCTACTCACGGCTGCTGCTGTGGGAGGTACTGCTGGGGCCACCGCTCTCGCTCAGCACAGTTGTTGTCTTCTCAGTCACCTCCACCTTGGACGGGGAGCGGGAGGGGGAGTCTGGTGGGTGGGGGAGGGTCAGTGAGCTGGGAGCTGCTTTAGAGTGGCCCCCACCCCCTACCGTCTTTATTGAGATGCAGACTTTGGTTGACTCAGAGGGTAGGGATGACTAAGGGATGATTAATCACAGAAGTGACTAAGAAGATGCCACGGGGACAAAAAGACACCACAGGAACCAATGGGAGCGTGGGAAAGTGCCATGGGGCCCACCAAGGGCGCGGAGAGATGCCATGAAAATGTTGAGTGTGCAGAGATGGCAAAGGGGTCCAGTGGAGGTAGGGGGAATTCCATGGGACCCCTAGGGATGGAAGAAATGTCATGGAGGGCCCCTGGGAGTGGGAGAGTTGCCAGGGAGGCCACTGGGTTTGTTGGAGGGTCCCACAGGGTGCTGGAGGTTGAGGGGCGAGGGAGGGGCAATTGGGCAGCTGGGGCTGGGAAAAGGGAAGGGGAGACACATGTGAAAAGACAGAGGGGGAAAAAAAAAAAAGACAGAAGGGAACTTGGGGAGGTGGAAGTGTGAGAATACTGTAGGAGGGGCTGGTAGATCCAGGATTGAAGAGGGAGAGGACTAGTTAGGGAAACGGAGGGATGCAAGGGAAAGTTTGAGAGAGTCAAAGACAATGAGGAAGATGTGGTCGGAAAACAGGGAGAGTCGGAATTAGGGCTTTCCTTGCCCTTTCCCTGTCCAGCCACGGATCTGCAGTCTGGGGCCCCTGGCTAGAGCTGGGCTCCCAGGCTCCTCCTCTTTACCTAATTTGCCATCTACCCGGGGCCGGGACTGGACGGTGGTGACTGTGGTGACAATGGTGCCATCGGGCATGATGGTCCGGTCAAGCTCAATCTTCTTGGTAGGTGTGATGCTGGGGCGTGGAGTGGAGGGGGTGGGAGTGCCCAGGTTCCGGGGGGAGCCCTCCTCATACTGAAGCTGCCGAGGGGTGGAAGTGGAAAGAGGCAGGGCCTCAGAGACTGGTCTTCCCCGCCCCCCCCGCCCCACCCCGTGTCCTCCCACCTCCCCCCAGGGGCCAGCTTCTCACCTCTACTGCCATGGTGGCTGCCTGCCCCAGGGCTTTACCTGGCCCAGGGGTGAGTGGGCACACCTGTCTTCGGGACAGTGGTCTGGAAGGGGAGGCCACAGACATTGTGGCCTGGCCCAGGAATTCAGCTGGGGAAAGGGGTGGCACTGTGAGCTGGGACCATGACCAGGCCCCGCTCAGCACCCACCCAGAGGTGCTCCTTCCTGCCCCATACTCACTGTCTCCACAGCTGCTACTCCTCAGCACTTTGAGGATCAGCTCCCGGCTCTGGGGCCCCAGATCCCTGTGGCCAAGAAGAGGTGGGGCAGGGAGGGGGGAGATTAGCAAACCGAATCCACCCTTGAGTCGATCACAGGCCAGAGGCAGACAGAGACGGAGGTAAATAAGATAGAACAAGTGCTGCAATCATCCTCCAAATATGGTCTCTTCCCAAGAGAATGGGATGGGGCTGAGCAGGGACCATACTACTCAGCCGGGCATTCAAATCCTCCATGCTCCTGCCCCATCCTGCCTTCGCAGTCTCCCTCTATGGCAAATCACTCTCTTTTTCCTTTACTCAAGCTGTTCCCTCTGCCATGAACACTTCTCTCTAACACTCTGTTAAAATCCTACTCTTGCTCGAAGGTGTGATTTAAATGCCACCTCCTCCATGAAGCCCACTCTGACCCTTAACCTATGGGAATTAAGCTCCCCCATCTAAGCACTTCCACGGCACTTTGTGTAAACCTGGACTGGAGCACTTATACCATCTTCTTTACGTACACCTGTCTCTGCTTCTAGCCTGTGATCAACTCAGGGCGGGGGCGTATCTTGGTTATATCTGGACAAGGCCAGGCCCTGGCAGACAGTAGAGGCTCACACCAAGGTTTACTGAAAACAGAGCTGATTCATGCCAGGGCTCTGCTGGAAGGCTCTGATCCCCAGTCAAGCTGTGGGAGTAAGGGTGGGGGCTGGGGAGTCACTCCTTACAGTGCCAGGTCCTCGCTCCACTCCACCTCGGGCCCAGCCCTCATGGGCTTGGTCCACTTCTGTTGCATAGGGTTGTCGAGCTCAGCTACACAGCACACTTCCCCAGTGCCTGTGGGGGACCGGAAATTTGAAAATGCTCAGTTCCAAGCTGAGAGGCCACGCCCTTGGCAGGGGCGCCAGGGGCACCTGCAAACATAGCCTCGGCAGTCCCCCAGAAGATTCTGGCTCTCACCTTCCAGCTCACGTCCCAGGTGAGATGCTCGAAGCTGCCTTAGGAATAACCGGGTAGGTCTGGGGATGGCTGGCTGGGCTTGGGGCACCATAGGTGGCTTCTCACCGGGTACCTAAGAGCAGAAGGAGGTAAAAAGAGCAAGAATCCCGACACAGTACCCTGGGGACAGTATGCACGCAAACTATCTGCTTTGAGCACCTACTCACCAGGCCCCCAGGGGCAGAGCAAGCCCTGAGGTTGACCATCATAGCTGGCTGGGTGCTGACTATGGAATCCTCGATCAGCTCCTCGATAGTGGAGAGCTCTACTTGCTCCTCACCTCTCTGCAGGGCGGAGAACAAGGAGGTGAGGCCCCCCAGCTCCGCCTCCCCCTCCCTGTTCTGCCGCTTCTCTCCCAGCCCTGCCCCCTTACCTCCCTGTTCTGCAGCTTGGGAAGCACTGTCAGCCTGAGATCTGGGCGATCCGTGAAGGCCCAGGATACAAGCAGGCCCTCGCCAGGGATTTCCTCCAGGTTAACTTCCAACTGGGGACGGGGGACAAAGGGACTGGGTTGACTTGCCCTACTCCTCCAACTACTCCCAACCCCACCCCCCCACGACCCTCCCTTCCCAAATTCTGTCTTAGAGAGGAACCAAACTGAAAAGGCTGAGGCAACTGAACCGCCCGCCCCCTCCCCAACTCAGTTTCCCACATCCTCCTCCACCTGTGTTGGTGGCAGTGTCAGAGTGACGTGGTAGGTCTCCATGGAGACGGCAGCGGGGGACTGCTGGGTCACAGAGACTGGAAACATCACCTCCTCAGCAGAGAGCTGGCAATGCAGCACCTGAGACAGGCGAGGCACGGAGGCAAGGAGGGTCACGCACGGAGGAAGAGTGCTCAACTTGGCCCTGCCCTGTCCTGCCCGACAACGGGTCAGCAGACCCCTCTCCACTTCGGTTTTCCTTGGGAATCACCTTTTGGGGGTCATAAGCCCATAAAAGAATGATAAAAGCCAAAGACTCCTCTCTCCCGGAAAATGCAAATATGCACACATGTACTACAGTTTGCATGTAACTTTAGTGGGATTTTCAGACCTCCTGAAGCCAATCCTGGGATCCCTAAGGCATTCAAAGACTTCGGGTTAAGAACGCTCAGACTAAAGGGAACTCAGGATCAGCCCCCACTCCAGCCCTAAAAGAAGACAGTGCCCATCAGACCCTTACCATGGTGCGCTCTGATTGGTCTGTGCAGGTCACATGACTGATGCTGGCTTTGGGTGGGAGTTGGGGCACCTCCTCAAAGGCGATTTGGATGGAGCTCTGAGGGAGTAACGTGGGCATAGGATCAGGTCTCTGGAGCTGCCCCCCACAGAGCTGGCCTACTCAGTTGCTGGCTAGGCCCTGGCACTGCGGAGGCCTCAGCTGCAGGCTGGCCTCTGGCCCCTCCTTGGCTCAGGGCTTTAGGACAGCAAGTGTTCCCCTTGAAGCCCGCCTTTCCAGGGCCTGCAGCTGCTAGGGAGAGCTGGGAAGCTAGACCGCCTCAGAGACCACATTACCTTGAACTGAAGACCCTAGACTTCTCCTGGAATGCCAGGAGCCTCCCTCTTCTCCCCCACCTTCCTCTTCATCCCCGCCCTACCCCGGAAGAAAGGTGTGCATAGAAAAAAAATAATAAAGGTGTTGGTGCCACCTGTATATCATAGCTGGGCAGAGACACAGCTGAGCTAAGGATGAAAGCAGTAGGGCCCCTTATTCAAGACAAGAGCTAAACCTTCTTCCAGATAAATAGGATGTAGAGGCATAAGAGTATGATTCTATCCATATTCCTGGAGATGAAGACTAGCTCAGCCTGGCCTTGGGGAACTTTACCACAGGAACTGGGAAGAAAAGCAAGCTCAGAGGGCTCAAGGGCCAGAGACTTGGCTAATTCCTCAAGGCGGACAGCGGGATGGCTTTTTTTTTTTTTTTTTTTTTTTTTTTTGCGGTACGCGGGCCTCTCACTGTTGTGGCCTCTCCCGTTGCGGAGCACAGGCTCCGGACGCACAGGCTCAGCGGCCACGGCCCACGGGCCCAGCCGCTCCGCGGCACGTGGGATCCTCCCGGACCGGGGCACGAACCCGTGCCCCCTGCATCGGCAGGCGGACTCTCAACCGCTGCGCCACCAGGGAAGCCCAGCGGGATGGCTTTAGGGAGCAGAAAGCTGCTTAGCTTAGGTGTTGTAAGAGCTTCCTAATTCTTCCACAGCAGTGGAAGCCAACTGCTGCAGCCCCATCCAGAGAGCAGGATGGGAAGAATTGAGGAGGGGGCACAGACAGCTGGCAGCTCCTCCTTGGGTCTTGGGATGGGAGGAAACAAATCCACAGGGCTCATTTGCCTGGCAAACCAGGGAAAGCCAACTTCTCTGCTACTGTAGCGGTCTTGTTCAAAAGCCAGGCCAAGGGAGATGGATGCTGGGAACGCCAGTCTCCCCACCCCCTGCAAGGGAGGCTAATGTCCAGCTGAGTCAGCTGTCCTGGGGAGTCAGTCCTGACCCAGGGACAAGGTACAGGGAGAGCTGGGTGGAGGGTTGAGTTCACGGCATAGACTGACAGATGCCATCTGGCTTTCAGGTCAGCTGAGCAGAGGAAGCAGAGCAATTTCTTGCATGGCCACTTCTGTTTCCAGGCATCTGGGGAGCTAGTGGAGTAAAACCCTCAGACTAGTGGTGGCTGGAAATGGAGAACCCTCTGCGCCAGGGGCTAATAGACTGCGAGGGCCAAGATGAGTGTGGACCCCAAGAGAGGGAGGTCTCCACCTCCCACCCCACCTCAGTCTTATGACCACGCTTCCTGCCCCACTTCCTGGGAGGCCAGCTGCCCATGGTGCAATGGGAGGAAGTAGGCTGGGTTAGTCTGTGACTGACCCTCAAGGGGCAACTCTAGGCTCATCTACTGGGCGGGGCATGGAATGTCAATCTCCTTTCCACCTGAATACCTTTCCCTAAACACAGACACTGCAGGGAGCACGGAGAAGGACGTGTTAGACTGCAGCAGTGAAATTACTGAGGGATGGGGTGGCGGGGGGAATTCAGGCTCCCCGGAGACCTGCCTGATCACACCAGGGATCTGGGGCATGAAGTGCTGACTGGGTGTGATGGCATGAGGACCAGGCAAATTCCTTCCACAGGTGCACATGTCTCCCTTCTAACCCCCCGCAGCACCACCCACCCACCCAAGCCACACACAGAACCAGCACCCAGGCTGGGAGGAAGTGCCCTGGGGCACAGGGATTAGCGTTGCTATGAGAACAGCAAGTTGTGCACCGGTCTGGAGCCAGAGAGTACCTAGACCGCAAGAATAGAGGATTTGGGACACAGCCGATTTCTACAACCTCCAGCCTCACTTGCACCCTTTTCTCTGATCCCAGAGGAGAAGAGAGGCCATAGGGTTCCCCAGTTGCTCCCCACCCCCATACGTGCCTCCTGGCCTGGGCAGTCCCTCCTCTAGAAGAAAAGGCTGAGTGACGGGACCACCTAGGTCCTCCTGTCCAACTCACCCCATCCCTGCAGGCCTGCTCGTTCAACGCTCGCACCCAAGCCCGCTGCCAGTTCTCCCGGAAAGACTTGAAGGCGAAGAGCGACGCCAGGAGGCCCCTGACGCCTGGCTCCTCAGGGGCGCCGGCCCGAGTCGCCCGCAGCCTCAGCAGCGAGCGCCAAGCGCCCAGCTCCCGCAGGGAGCCGGCGGGCTCGGCAGCTAAGGCGGGTCCCGGGCCCCGGCCCCCGCGGGCCCGCGCCAGCCACAAGCCCCGGGCATACTGCAGCAGCCAGCCCAACACCGTAAGCAGCGAGGCGGCGAAGAGGACCAGCAGGGCCGCCCAGCCCACGTCCCGCTGCCCCCAGTCTGGATCCATGCTCCTCGCGGGCTCAGGTCCCGGTTCCGGCTCGGGCTCAGCCGCTGCCCCGGGGGAGCATGGCCCGGGCGGGCCGCGGGGCGGGGGCGGGCTCCCCCGGGGCTGGGCGCGCGGGATCGGGGGCTCTCCGGGGCTGGGTGCCCGGGACTAGTGGGTGCCACAGATCGAGGAGAGGAGGTTCCTGGGGGATCGCGACGCCGGGGTCCCTCTCTCCGGAGTCCGGGGCCCTCCTCGGTTGGTCCGGCAGTCCAACCCGGGTTAGTCGCCGGACAGCGCCCGACTCCTCCCACGGCGGGGGCCCCACCGGACCCGGGCGGGGACTCGTCTGCGGGGACTCTGGGGCTCGCAGGCAGGCACCGGCTCCGGGAGGGCTGCGTGCGCAGAGCTGACACTGACAACACGGCCGGCCCCCCCCGCCCCCATCGGCCTTAAAGGAGCCGCACCCGCGGCGGGCGGGGCTTAGCGAGCCCGGCGTTCCAGCGCTAGAAGAGGGTGGGAGGAGGAGCGGAGAGCGGAGGAGGTTCTAGGGTTGGAAATAGGCGGGAACTTTAACTACCCCGCCCCATCCTGGAATCGGGGGTACTCCTGCTCCCCCGAGCTCAAGGCGAGAGTAAGCAAGAGTAATTTCACTCACCTGAGATGACGCCTTTGCTCTCCCCTACGTTCCTTAGCTTTCCATAGTTTGGACGCCTGTGGGGTTAAAAAAGAGGTGACCCCTGTGGATAGCATCAACCCCTTATCCCAGCGCTCCCAGGCTCAGCAGCTTCTTGGTTCCTATGTCCTGGCGGAAGCTAGGCCCTAGGTATGTAGCTGCAGAGCATCCCTCCTAGATAGAAGTGACTGGTAGAGGTCCAGCCGATACCAACGCGAGAGGAACCAGAACCTGAACCTGGTAGAGGTTGAGAATAGAACATGGAACACTGAACCCCCTCCTCCACCCCCATCCTCTTCCCTCTGGAGCCAGGACCAAGGGACACTCTATTAACCTCCTTGCTCGTGTGGGTTTATTCTGGAGATATTTCCAAAGCCTGGGGCTGCTTCTGTTTTTAAAAATAATTTATTTCCATAGTAACAGCTCCTGCCTATGGAGCACGTGTAGAGGGGGTGGCAACGAGGAGGGAGCTGGCAATGCAGCACTGGACCATCAGTAGATTCAGCCAGAAGACCCTGCCATCCAAATATGTGATATCCCAGCAAGCACCCCAAAAATTATGTTATAGGTACACTCTGGCCTCAGGATCCATCCCTTTTCTTAGATTTAAGGGAATGGATTCCATCCCTATAGGACAGAGGCTTGTCACTGCTTTCTGGAGGCAGGGGAAGGAAAATCCTACAAAAGGATTCAAAGGAATCCCCATGCCCTAAGAGGCCCTTTTTCTCCACATACATATGGCAGGCCTTCCTTAGAGAGGTAAACAGAGAGACGTTAAGTATCTCTCTCCCAAATCCAGTCGTTAGTCTGAGCAGTGAGCAGATGGGAGTAAACAATGTCTTCTAAAGTGCGGGGTTGCAGAGCTAAGCAGAGCCTGGCAGGTCAGCGACAGGGTGCCTGAGCCACAGGAGGTGGTAGGAAAGCTTGGGGCATCCCCAGATTTCACTCTAAGGAATGGGGTGGGGTGATGGGGTAACCTTGCTGTGACCCTGCCCATGCATTATCACTGGACCTCCAAAACCATAGAAGATTCCTAGAGTGTGGATTTTTAATCTTGAGGGGAGAAGAAATGAAGGGAGGAGAGAACTCAGGGACACAGAAGGAAGCTGTCAGTAGGCAGAGCAGCTAGGGCTAGGGGAGCAGGTTATGTGGAAAGTCGTCCAGGTACAGTTTCACTATGAAGACCCTCTTCCCCCAAGAACGCTTTTCAGGGTTCTTCAGAGTTCATCTCAGGTCTCTGAGTTGCTGGGTTTACTTCAACTCCTCCACTGAGCAATTGGTCCTGTGCTGCCAGATGCTGCTTCACAATTCAGTCTTACTTATATTAGTCTCTCTACTTATATTAGTCTCTCTACTTATATTAGTCTCTCTACTTAGTCCTCCCAATCTTCCATCCACTTGTTACTAGACCTCTTGTACTTATTTCATTCTGCCTTACAGCCTAGCTGGTTGTTTATATGTCTGTTTTTCCCACTCACCAGAAAGCTGCTTAAGAGTGGAGACCCTGTCTTACTCATCTCTCTTCCCTCATATTGACTCAAGGTGCTTTAATATGATGAAGTAGACTCCCTGGGGAAGACAACTGCATTTATATCACTTTGTGTCCCCACAGTACTTAAAAGTTTCCCATGCACATAGTAGGGGTTAGCAAATTCTTTGTAATTTTAAGAAGTCTAACAGAAAATATTCCAATATACATGTAAACACTGAGAATTCCTATATTGTTTCCATCTTTTGAAAACCCATTCATGTCATCCAAGTGGAATGGGACATCTTGGGGCTTGCTATCAGCTAACAACTTTTGATAAACTGACAGGAGAGAGGTGGGAAGAAATGGTAAAAGAGTAACTCAGCTGCTTGTAAAGAGCCACAGATATGGTCCTGCAAGTGTCACAGATCCAGACTCTCCGAAGCTGTCTCGTATGTACTTTTTCAGCACTGTGAAACATTTCTGGGACATTCTTTGTCAGGCAATCAGCCTTAATAGTGCATTAACTTTACTTATTGGGAGGCACTCAGAGCTCCCCAGTAGGAGATGCGCATCTCAGACCTTGTCTACTCAGCCCAAGAAACCAGCTGAAACTCACCTGATCCATGGGTCCTAGGACCAGCTTCAGCATTTAGGCAAATGCTTTGAACTTGTACCAGGACAGGCACAAAATTTCAAGTGTGGCCAAGTCATGTGTGTGTTTGTTTCTCCTGGTGAGTCTGATAATCAACTGGGCATTTACCATCATGGGAACAAAAATATTCAGATTATATGACAAGTATCCAAGTAACCATGTTCTGATGGTAGCATGTATGCATGGATGATGAATCCCCAGTGTCTTGTTTTTGAACAAGTATCCCCTACCCTCTTCCAGGGGGGTGCATGAGGGAGGGCTAACAATCTCTGGAGAAGAAAGAGACAAAGGTGCCCAATGCCAAGCTGGGAAGGAAGAGTTATTAGGATTGGCCTCCTAATAAAACAGGAAGCAGTTACAGACTGTCCCTCAGACCTCCAGGGAGTCTCAGCCTGCTCCTGAGCAACAAGATAACTGAATGCTGCCTCCTCTGGGGCTCCGACAAGCTCCTCCTTTCCACCTGCTCCTGGCGTCTCACCTTCCCTGTTTGGAAGGCCCTTCCACTCTTGCCACCTACTGAAATCCTTAGAGACACTACTCTTCCTCAAGGTCCTCTCACTTCCCCTGGTCACAACTAATTGCTCTCTCCATGTGCTCCTATTGCCCTCTGTACCTCTTTCAGATCCAGACTCATTATGCGTGATGATGCCTTGTATACAGATATCTGTGTGTCCTTAGCCCCATAGGAACACACTGTGGAACAGAAAACACTGCCTCTAGGGAATTTCCAGTCTAAGAGGCACAGATGCACACTCATGCACCCGTGTGCAGGTACACACACACACACACACACACACACACACACACAGAAAAACAATACCAGTGGGATAATATTATGTACTGAAAATTTGGAGGAATACTACTATCAAGTAATTACTGGGATTACTTTATATACATGGTTTGAGTTGTTAATTAGAGCCACCTTCGAGTAGAAAGGACATTTCACATCTGGTTTTGAGAGACAGGAGGGCCTATCTTTGGCCTAAAAGGAGTCAACCTAACCCTGACTCCTTATTCAAGAGTGAACAAAATGTCAGCATACTTCAGTCGTCTCCCGCACTTCCTGGTGATGAGTTCTTCTCTGAGGACTAGAAATCATTTGCCGCCTAAGAGCTTGTGTGTCTGTGAAAGAGAATGAGATGCTGGTGAACTGTTATTTGTAAGGAAACAGATGCCAAGCAAAAGGCACCCAACCTGGAGAAGAACCTGCCTGGGAATTCCTCAGACTTACTGGAAGCCAGCCACTTGTGGGTCTGGTTCTCCTACTTAGCTCTTTCCAAAGCCTCAGCCTCACCTCCTCCGACTGGGAGCCTGGCACAGTGCAATGATCCAGGACCAAGGAAAGTCTAGAACGGGGTTAAATCCAAGACCTGAGAGCATGAGGGTATTCCCAGCCCCTTCAGTGCTGAAGTACCCCTCAGTGTTGCCCGGCAACTAACTGCTACTGCGGGGGCAGAAGGAGGGTGGGATGATGAAGGAAAAGTACCTGGCTCAACGACACGGGAAAACATGAAGTGGGAGGGGCTTTTCAAGTGTCCGCTCTTTACATTTTACATCATCTTCCAAATTGTAGCTGTGTTTCGGGGAACTGAGTTGTGTTTACCTTGGCTTCCTTCCCAACGCTGACTATGTTGGAGACAGGTTTTCTACACTGAGCAGGTGCTGCTCCACATCCTCATTCCGCCTGCCCTCCCCCTTGCTTCCAGTAGCCATCTTCCAGTCTCCAGAGGCGTCCCAGAGTAAACGCGGGGCACTGGCCCTTTAAACGCGACCAGCGAAGGCCGACGGAGCTAAACCTGACGTGGAACGAAGAGTAAGCGGCGTCAGACACGTGGTACAAGGAGGCGCTCATCTTGGAACCGGGCAAGGAGTTTTTCCGCTTTGGGCTGTACATCTTTAATATGATGTTAGGAAAGTATCCGCCTTTGTTTGTCCTTCTTTAATTGCTTTTCCAATCCCCTCTTGATGATTCAACTCTCGAATATAGTTTAAAATCACACTTCTGTCCCTACTCTTATGCCCATATTAAAAATGGCCGCCGCCTTCCACAACGACAGTTGCTCTGCGAACTGGATCCGGGTGGAAACAGTGGGTAGGCAGATGCAGTGGGGCAGAGCCAAGGTTGCTTTATAGAGGCTCGCGGGAGTCCTGAGGGCGGCTCAGGTCAGAGTCGTTGGGTTTCGCTCAGGGTGGTGTGGGAATATCCAGCCTGTGGGGAGCGGCCACTCCTTACTGCTGGGGCCACAGGGCTTCTGCCCAGCTTGTCCGTTAGTTAAGGAGGGGGCCGACCAGGCCCCCTGGCCGGTCACCATGTGGGCCTTCCCGGAGTTGCCGATGCCGCTGTTGGTGAATTTGATCGGCTCGCTGCTGGGACTTGTAGCCACACTCACCCTCATCCCTGCCTTCCGTGGCCACTTCATCGCCGCACGGCTCTGCGGCCAGGACCTCAACAAATCCAGCCGGCAGCAAATGTGAGGGGCCGCGCGCTGGTCCGGGGCAGTGGGGAAGGGGTGGGCAGGCAGGGACGGGGACTGGAGTGCTGGACTGCGAGCGGAGACGTAGTGCTAACCCAACAGCCAGCCCGGGACTCTGGGAGGTGGAGGGCAGATCTGGTTAGCATTGGGGAAAGGGTGGAGGCGGGAAGATGGGACCCTTGGGTGTATCTGGGACTCCAGTAGTGGTGCCCTTCCCCGCCCCCAAGTCAGGTTATGGTGATGCTTGCACTAGTGAGTGACCACGCCCCCTTTCCTCTTCCCCCTCCCCCCCGGCTTGCTGCTGGGCCACAGCCCAGAGTCCCAGGGAGTGATCAGCGGTGCTGTTTTCCTTATCATACTCTTCTGCTTCATCCCTTTCCCTTTCCTGAACTGCTTTGTGGAGGAGCAGTGTAAAGCCTTCCCCCACCATGAAGTAAGTGGGTTAGTGAGGGCTGCTGCCTGTGGCTGGGACTGGGAGGTACTGGAGAGAGTTGGGGTTATTTGGGTGTGGCGGGGAGGGGAGGGACTGAGAACGAAAGAAAAGATGGGCATTCTTGAAAGGAACTGTGAAGTGGGAGTAGTCTGGAGCCATGACCTGCCCGAGCCCTCCCCAGTTTGTGGCCCTGATAGGTGCACTCCTTGCCATCTGCTGCATGATTTTCCTGGGCTTCGCGGATGATGTACTGAATCTGCGCTGGCGCCATAAGCTGCTGCTGCCCACAGCTGCCTCACTACCTCTCCTCATGGTCTATTTCACCAACTTTGGCAACACGACCATTGTGGTACCCAAGCCCTTACGCCCGCTTCTTGGCCTGCATCTGGACCTGGGTGAGTAGCACTGCCACTTCTGCCCCTATGGCCCCTACTTCAGGGCACCCTTACCCTGTGAGATATCCAGCAGAGCATCCTTCCTGGTGCTCCACATTCTCCTCCCTGTTTTGTCCCTGTGTTTTCTTAGATCCTTTTGTTGGCCTTTCATCCCATCCCCTATCCTCACCACTTTTCTCAGAAGAATATCCTTAAATTCTTATTCTACAGGTGGCATTACTTCTCTTACTGTTTTCTCCCCCCAGGGATCCTGTACTATGTCTACATGGGGCTGCTGGCAGTGTTCTGTACTAATGCCATCAATATCCTAGCAGGAATTAATGGCCTAGAGGCTGGCCAGTCGCTAGTCATTTCTGCTTCCATCATCGTCTTCAACCTGGTGGAGCTGGAAGGTAGGTGGGATTGGACTAGGGAGAGGAGAGAAGTCTGAGTGTTAAGGAAGTTGCCTGCTATCTGGCTTTGGGGAATTTGTTAAACGTGAGAAAGAAACTAAGATTTGTTAAATGTGAGAAAGGAAAGTAGCAGCCCTGTCATTTATAACGGCATTGGCCCTAATAGGTAGGCCATGGTCTTCTCCTACTGAGCATAAACAACTTCACAAAACCTCAAAATCAGACAGGGTCACTCTGCGACCGTGATAGAGTAAGACCAAAACTAGATCCCTCTGTAACCATGTCTGAGCACAGACAAAACCACAGGAACGCGGTGCATCTCACAAAAATGACCAAGATCCCCTTCTGGCTAACGTGAGTGGTTGCCGCTTCCTTCCGATAACAACTCAGTTCCTCTCACTTCTTGGATAAAAATTATTAAGATGCTCAATCATAGCATTATCTCTGCTGACGGCACCCGGTGCGGGGCAAAACTCTGCCTCCTTGCATCCTCCCCAGAATTATTTAAAACAAATTCTATAAAAAGTCCTCCTAACACCTCCTTACTGAGGCACCCCATGGTTCCCCATGGTGTGTGGGTTCCAAAGTTTCTCTTGTTTCAAGTCAGTAAACCCAGCTTTGACTACAGGCGTGTTTCTGGTGGTTTTTGGCTGATGGACATCCATAAGTGCTTATTAAAGCTAAGCACTTTTAAAATGTGATCTCACTTTAAACTCTAACGGCTCTATGTGGCAGGTGTTTTCATCAGCCTTTTTTCACAGATACGAAACTGAGGCTCAGAGAAGTTAAATGTGTCATGATCGAGGTCACACAGTTAGGAAGTAAAGCTGGTATTCAGACCTAGGTCTGAATGGTCTAAACCAAATGTAAGACAGTAACTAGTTTAGGAAGGGTTCATGAAAGAGGTGAAATATTGGGAACTGCTTGGGTGACATAAAAGGGATAGTGAGTTCTTGGGACTTAGAGAGGTGGATGATACAGCTTGGGACAGAACTCAGGGACAGACAAAAATAGGACCCAGGCAGGCGTGCAGGGGACGTGGCTGTCAACGTTTTCTTCTTTTTCCCCTGCTTCCAAAGGTGATTGTCGGGATGATCATGTCTTTTCCCTCTACTTCATGATACCCTTTTTTTTCACCACCTTGGGATTGCTCTACCATAACTGGTAAGTAGGCCTGTGGATAGTGGGACAGCTATTTGAATTTGTGGCCAGTACAGTCCTCCTCATTGTGACCCATCTCCTGACGGAGAGGCTTAACCTGTGCATCTCTGTATTGAGTGTTTTCTGGGTCTTTTTGGTAATCTTCTTAAATCTTAAATATTCTCTACCCAATTGTAGCTGGGGGCAGGTGCTGTGGAGCCCCCAGGAATAGATGGATTCGGGACCTTGTTTCCTGGAGAGTTGCTGGGAGAGCTGGAATGTCCTCTGAGCCAGAACTAGGGTCAGGGCTAGCCCAGTGCGCAGGGTGTGTGACGTGAGAGAAAGGATTGCTAATGCCTCTTGCCACTGGCTCAGATCCTCTCCCCTACACAGGTACCCATCACGGGTGTTTGTGGGAGATACCTTCTGTTACTTTGCTGGCATGACCTTTGCCGTGGTGGGCATCTTGGGACACTTCAGCAAGACCATGCTGCTCTTCTTCATGCCCCAGGTGTTCAACTTCGTCTACTCACTGCCTCAGCTGCTGCATATCATCCCCTGCCCTCGCCACCGTATGCCCAGGTAGCCGCTTTGGGGCTTGAAAGGGACATCATAGCTTTTTCCCTTGGGATGCCTTAGACGTTTGCTGTGCAAAGGGAATGGGCCCAAAGAAGGGCTAACTCTTGCCATGCAGTTAGCCCTTTATACATTACAGAGCACATTTAGTTCCATGATCTCATTTAATGTTCACAGCAGCTCTGATCACACAGAAGCAAGCAGCAGAGCCAGAAGTAGATCTCAGGGTGTTTGACTCCACATTCTGTGCCCTTCCTGTTAATTAAGCACAGGGAGGAGAGTTCTTTGAGTAGTGGCCCAGTCACATGAAGCTGTCTTCCCCTGCAGACTCAATACCAAGACAGGCAAACTGGAGATGAGCTATTCCAAGTTCAAGACCAAGAGCCTCTCTTTCTTGGGCACCTTTATTCTAAAGGTAACAGGGTAACAAGGAGGTAAGGCTCTAGGCTGCCATTCGGAATTCAGGGAATGGGGAACCTAGGCCTACATCACACCCAAGGGGAGTTTGGAAGCATTGAGCAGATCCCCATTCCTGAAGCCTAGGTATTAGCTGAAGTTCTCTCCACTTTGGACCCCTCCAGGTAGCAGAAGGCCTCCGGCTAGTGACAGTGCGCCAGAGTGAGAATGAGGATGGTGCCTTCACGGAGTGTAACAACATGACCCTCATCAACTTGCTACTTAAAATCTTTGGGCCCATGCATGAGAGAAACCTCACCCTGTTCCTGCTGCTGCTACAGGTGCAGTGCTGTTGGTGATGTGACTTACATCTCCTTGTCTCCCTTTCTCTGTGGTTCTTACTGTAGTTCATTTCTCCTTACAGGTCGTGGGCAGTGCTGTCACCTTCTCCATTCGGTACCAGCTCGTCCGACTCTTCTACGATGTCTGAGTCCCCTGATCCACCGTCCTTTGCTTCAGAGCCTCCAGATATCCTGACTCAGGCCGACCTCTTCCAGACCAAGATTGCCTCCTGGCCCAGGCCTCTCCCACCCTTCATTCTCCTCCAGATTTTGTCCTCAGCATTCCCTTTCCCCTGTGATGATCGACATCCCGGGCCATTCTTGCCCTCTAATGACTATTGATTGGACTTCGCCTATGGCTTTCTTCTACTTGCCACTCCCCCTCTCCGTCCCATCTTTGCAGCCTCCTAAGGTGGGACACTGTAGCTTTGATGCAATTACCCACAACTCTGACACTCAAGAAGTATGCTGGGCCTGGGGATAGAACCCTGGCTGGGGATAGGGACACAGGCTCGAAGGTGACTTGACATTTGACTATAAATTAAATATTCTGATGATTTCGCAGACTGGGGGGCCCTGTGCTCCCAGTGGTGACAATAAACTGTCGTCTTTTTCTTGTTGTTCCTGTAGGTGTATCTCCTATATAGGGCATTTTAGGGTACACTGGGAGGGTTGGTGGAGGCATTTCCTCGGAGAGGATGCCTATCCCTCTGCCCCATCCTTTTTCTTTCAGTACATCAGGCCCCTCCTAGCAAGAAGGGAACAGAAAGAACAGACCAGACAGAACATGTTGAATAAACAGGAAATCCTGCTGCTCAGGTGGCATAAAGGGCCATAAGATTGGCGTTATCTGTTCTCTGGTATGGGGTTGGACTTTCAGGGGGTCTCATTCCTTCCCTTTTTCACTCTCCCTTTGCCAGGCAGGAGGAGGGAGTGACCAGACCTGGGACCGGAGGAAGAGGTAGCCGTAGTGTTGACCCCTTTCCTTTAAAAATCCTAGACCCGCACAGACTTCCCTGAGGCTCTTGAGGTGACTTCAGACTCCACCCTCTTTGTCTTCCGGCTCTGGGCTGGGCTGTAGGGTTTAAATCTGGCGCGCTTCACTTGGATTGGCTACACCCGGGAGTGGTTGGCTGACTGCTTGCTGCCGCTCCTCCTCGCCTTTTCCCCGGGCAAAAGGTTTTCAAATTCGGCCAATTGGCGGGCGCGTTCCCTCAGCTGAGACGCGTCATCGAAGGGTTAACCGCAGCCAACCGGAGGCGGGTATTGGAGAAAGGAGCCAATCAGGAGGACGCGGGGGTGCGCCCTGGGGGCTTATAAGGGCGGCCCTTGGGCGCGCGCGGCAGCAGTTGGACTGCGGCGGACGGCTGTTCCTCAGTCTCGTGAGCAGCCTTCCTCTCCGTTCCTCTACCTCGCGCAGCATGTCGGGCCGCGGCAAGACAGGCGGTAAGGCCCGCGCTAAGGCCAAGTCGCGCTCGTCGCGAGCGGGCCTCCAGTTCCCCGTGGGCCGCGTGCACCGGCTGTTGCGGAAGGGACACTACGCCGAGCGGGTGGGCGCCGGCGCGCCGGTCTATCTGGCGGCGGTGCTCGAGTACCTCACAGCCGAGATCCTGGAGCTGGCGGGCAACGCGGCCCGCGACAACAAGAAGACGCGGATCATCCCCCGCCACCTGCAGCTGGCCATCCGCAACGACGAGGAGCTCAACAAGCTGCTGGGCGGCGTGACGATCGCCCAGGGAGGTGTCCTGCCCAACATCCAGGCCGTACTGCTGCCCAAGAAGACCAGCGCCGCCGTGGGGCCGAAGGCGCCCGCGGGCGGCAAGAAGGCCACCCAGGCCTCGCAAGAGTACTGAGGGCGCCCGCGCCGCCGCCACCGCCGCCGCCTGGCCCCTCCCCTCGCCACCACAAAGGCCCTTTTAAGGGCCACCACAACGCTCACGGAAAGAGCTGGGCCGCGTCGGGCTCCCGGCCGGGCGGCAGCTCACTCGCCCCCTCCGCGGCCCCGCCGCCGCCGCGCGGCCTGCCCCTCCCCCGCGCGGCTCGCTCCTGCCGTGGCTCGGCGGAGGGCGGCCGTTTGAACGCCGCTCGGTGCCAGGAGCGAGCTCGTGACTCGGCCGGCCTGGCCCCCGAATGCTGATGGGCTGCGGGGAGGCCGCGGCACCTTCTAGAAGGCTGGGCCGGCCGCGCTGACGCAGGGCCGGGGCGCGTGGCGGGGAAGGTGAGTCGGTGCGGACGGCCGCCGGCGCGGCCGCGCGCGCGCGTTCCCCACCAGCCCGGTGCTCCGGACGGGACTCGGTTGACGGCGGCGGAGTCGGTCGGTCACTTCATTTGTCCCGGGACGTCCTTTGCTGCCGGATCCCGAGCCTTGCACGTCCGCGCTCCCTCCATCTCCACTCGCAGGCCTGTGCGCGTCCCGGAAGACACACTTCGCGGCGTGAGCATCTCCCGCGGTGTCGGCTCCCGGCGGCGTGGGCTCTGCGGGAGTCCTGCCCCTGGACCCGCGCCCCTCCCGGCGGGTCCGCTCCGCAAGCCAAGCGCCTAGATACCAGCACTAGTCCGTTAATCCCCATCTGGACTGAGTCGCCGTTGGCCTCGGAACTGGAATTTTGCAGCTAACCCATCCAAGACAGTACTTTAGGTATTGGGGAGTTTCAGATGGACTAATTTTGTTTATTAAAGGATTTTCTTTTTTAAACAGTGAGGTGTCTCTTCATTTTGCAGACGGGTTGTAGGATCGATGACTGTAGATGCCTAAAGGTAGTGGGGGAGGGGAGCTATCTGATACAAAGGCTTTACCGTTAACTGGAGCGGCAAATCGTAGATTATAAGATTACGGTTCTTCCTTGGTGTTCCTTGGGAGACAATTTATTCTGTCAGAACTACTGAGACAGACAGAAGGCAATGTATTCCAGGAGAACTTTGGACCAGGGGGTCTTAGCCTCTGAGGTAAGGAGCAAAGGGTCTTGTGTTTGTCCTTATCTTTCTGTCCTGCAACCCCATCAAAAACAAAGCCACCTTCAAATCTAGTTTATTAGTAGAGCTGGTTACATTCAAAGGCTGTGGCTTGATAGGTGTGTTTTCTCTAGAGACTAAGCCTCCACCTACTGAGGAGACAAGGCATCACCAAGGCCCCGAGTTGAGACAAGTCTCTAAGTCTCCGCCCCTGCAGTTCCATCCCTGGGAATCACCCCCAAGGTAACAGTGAGACTGAGGGCTGGGATGTAGGCACGGGGCACCAGCAACCCAGGCACCTGTGCCCCACAGACCAGTTAGTGGGCATCGTTGAGCTGCCGTGCAACATCCAAGATGTTCTTGGCTCCTTTGTTCAGCAACAAGGTGGCCAGGCTGATGCCCAGGCTCTCAGCAGCCAGCTGGGCTCGTCGTGGAATGTTCCGGGCAGTGATGCCCACCAGCTGTGGATCATCCTCAGGGCCATCTTCATGCTGGGTAAGGGAAGGAGGGTAGGATTTGGTGAGCACAAAAGGGGTATTAACATACAGACGTGTTTTTTACCCTCTCCGTCACCCTCCAGCCTTGGCACCTGGGCAGGGACATGGATGGTGGCCTGCATGGTCTCTTGCATGCTATCTGCGCCATTCAGACTCCAGACTCCTCCAGTCAGGTATAGCTGGGAAAGAAAACAGTTGCCTCAGCATATTGTGAGAGGGAACTGCTGAGAAACCTGGGCTTTTCTTGCTGGCAGCTCAGGATGCACAGGAGAAATGCCAGAGTCCCTTCCCTGCCCTCCCACCCATCTTCCCCTGCTTACTTGCCCATCCTTCATAGCTGTATGCACTGCCACTGGCACACTGCAGCCTCCTTCCTGCAACAAGTTCTCCCTGTGAGCTCCAAGGACCCTTACCACCACCCTGTAACCAGACCCCTCTAAGGACATAACTGAAAATGAGGTAGCGGCCCAGACCTGGGTCCTGTCCATACTTTGAAGGATGAGTTACCACTAAATACAGAGCAATAATTTGAGAAATCTCCCCACTGCCCTTCCCGGCTCCCCAGGTACCCACCCCTCCGCAAGAGCACAGGCCCTACCAGGTGCCTCAGGAAGGCCCGTTCAGCAATGCAGCGAAGCAAAGTCTCAGGATCATGCAACACACCCACCAGATCCAAGACGTCCTGGTCCTTGGCTCGAACTTCCACTCCCAGAGCCCCCTGATGGAAAAATAGCCTAAGATATCAGGGCCAATCTTTCCCCAACCAATGGAGCTAAGGATGGAAGCCAGCCTACTGCCACCTGTTTGCCAGGTCCTTTTGGGCCAGTAGCCTCCCAAGGCTTGCCCCTCTCTGGGAGCGTTCTTGGTTGAAAACAAAAGAAAGGGACACATCAATACCCGGCTTCCCTGGTCAAGCATACCTGACCCACAGCATACATGCACTCCTCAGGGTGCAGGATCTGTGGGGGCAGAAGAGGCAGTCAGAAGGGTGGAGGTGGGAGTGCCTAAAAGCACACAGCAGTGAGATGGGGCTTTTCTAGCATACAGAAGGGCTGGAGAGGCAAGAGTGGGAGTTTGGCCTCTGATCCCCAGTCTTCCCAACCTGGGACTCATTTCCAGCTTGCACTGTTAGAGGTGGCATTCAAAAAGAGAACACAGGCAAGAAGGAGATGAAGATCAACTGGGGCGTGAAGAGTGGCAGGCCCTACCTGCCCCACCCGGTTCTGCCAGCCCATGCGCTGCAGGCCAGCTGCGGCCAGGATGATGGCACTGAACTCCTGCAGCTCATCCAGCTTCCGAAGCCGTGTGTTGAGGTTTCCCCGCTGTGGAGAGGCGCTAAGGACCACAAGCTTTGGGCAGCCTGGAGCCTTTTGCTGTTCCCTTTGCCTGAGTCTCTCAATCTGCTAACTTCTCACCCTTGAGTTCTCAGCTTAATGACAACAGCTAACACTTACCTCATACTTACTACATGCCAGACGCTTTAGATATGTCAACTCATGTAATTTTCACAACCCTATGATGTAGTATTATCATCTCCATTTTACAGATGAGAAAAATGATAGAGAGGTTTTAATTTATTTAATAACTTGCCCAAGGTTACAAGACCTCTGAGAAGCCTTCCTTGACTCTCAAGTCTGTGTTTAGATGTTCCAGCTAGAAGCTTCCAGAGAATTCCCTACTTTGTGCACTGGAGCACTTAGCAAATACTATTTTGAAAATCGGTTTTACAAGCATATAACGTTGTAAAGATCAAAACAATATAGTGGAATATAAAATAAAAATGGAGTTATGGTTACCAAAGGGGAAAGGGGATGGGGGGAGATAAATTAGGAGTTTGGGATTAGCAGATGCAAACTACTATATATAAAATAAACAACAAGGTCCTGTTATATAGCACAGGGAACTATATTCAATATCTTGCAATAAACTACAATGGAAAACAATATGGAAAGGAATATGTATATATATGTACAACAATCACTTGCTATACACCAGAAACTAACACAACGTTGTAAATCAACTATAATAAAACCAATTTTTAATTATTTAAATTTAAATGGAAGCACCCCCCCAACCCCCCTCCCTCGATGTAATCATTATTCAGTATCACTCTGTATTATCAATGCCTGGTTGTCTGTCTTCAGCACTAAAATGTAAACTCCGTGTAAGCAAGGACAATGTTGATCTTGCTCACCATATCCCCAGTGCCAGGCACTTGCCTGGGGCTAAGAAAACATGAAAGGATTATGAATGAATGGATGGATGGATGGGTGGATGAATGGGAGGACAGGCAGTCCACTGCATCCATGGTCCACTTCCTCTGGAAGCCCCTTCCACTCTCACAACTCCCAGGGCCCTCTGGACCTGGTCTTCCTCCGTGGCTGCTGCCTCCTCCCTCTGCTAAAAGGATACAATACTCTTGAACTCCAGATGTGGGAACTTTCTCTGCAGCTGGGCCGCTCTCCGGAGGGAGCTAGTTCCCACCACGCTGCTCAGAGAGATGGTTTAAAATGAGATTTAAGTCGCATGAGATTTAACTAGGCAGGCACTGTTCCTTTCCTCCTCCTCCCACCCCTCCATCTTCTGTGCACATCCCACCAAGATGCCTATCCAGGCCCCACTCACCTCTTCTCTGGCAAGGTTTCTAGGGTCTTCCCAACAAATTTTGGGTGAAAGACCACAGCATCATAGGGGCTCTCCCGCCTGGGGATGGAGGGAAAGTCATAGAATAAGAGAGAGATCTCGGTTCAGGTCACTTCCACGCTCTCTCAATAGTCAACTAACTGGCATCTTCTGAGTTTTCTGCCATGCTTGACACTCCTCAGGGCAGGGGAGACAGCCTAGAGGCAGAGGGCCAAGTCCCAAAGGGGAAAGTCAAGGTTAATATGAGGCCCCTGACTGGCAGGACTCTTACTTGCAGATGGCTCCGATGGTGAAGCCAGGAGGAAGCACCGTGGGCAGGTCCTTCAGGGAGTGAACAACCAGGTCCACTCTAGAGAGATGGCAGAGAGGGAAGGAGAAGGGGTCTGAGCAGCACGTCCCCAGCCCTTCTCCACCCACTCCTGCCTGTACGTCACTGGCAGAGCCTAGAGCGGTTCAGGAAGCAGGCCTTTCTGAGACCTTGGGTCCCAGAGACCTGCTCCCCTCCTACACTCCCTTTCACCCCCCTCCCCCAGCCAGTCCTGCACCCCCAGGCAGCCAGATGGCTCAGAACCAGGACACTCTCCTTTTCTGAGGCCTGAAAAACTCGCATATGAGCCCCTCTCTAGCCTATCCAAGCGTTTAAGCCCAACAGTCTAGCTGATACCCAGGTCTGATGTGCACTGGGGTCCTAGCGAGAGCCTGGGAGGGCGCCGTGCTCCCTGCTTTCACTTACTCATTCCTCTCCAGCGCGAGTTCCAGCTCCTTGGTAAACAGGCTCTTCTCTCCAATCTGCCAGGCAAGAAAGAGCCTCAGGGTGAATCTTTTGGGGGAAGGAAAGAGGAGGGGGGAAAAGGGTTGGATGGAAAATGTTACCTTAGAGAGAGCAGTATCAAGAATCTTGTCTCCTGTGGTGGACATAGCAACTGAGGAGAGAATCAACAAACCAGACGTTCAGTGATCAGCATTTATTGCGCCCCTACTGAGCTCAGCACTTGTGCTAAGATTGTTGGTTGATACAGAGGCACATAAGCCCCAATCCCTACCCTCTGGGAATGTACAATCTAGGAGGAAGACCAGACATAATCACAAAAAGACCCAAAGCAGATGATAAATGCCAGGTTAGCCCAGGTAGTCAGAGCTGGAGGTGTTCAGAGAAGGAAAGGGCCCTCCAAACTGGGGACAGCCAAGAAGAATTCTCAGAGGCAACAGAACCAGGCTTTGGTGCAAAACAATGCCAGAAACACTGTGTTCTCCCCTCCAGGGGTTAAAGGCTTCCCATTAGCTTCCATTCCTTTCCAGAAAACTCACTGATTTCAAACTGCAGGCCTGGGTATAAGGCTTTCAGCGTTGCCACCACACTGTCCGTCTGTATGCGGGCCAGCTAGGGGTAGAAATTCAGGTTAGTCCTGTCCTCTGGCCACCACCCTAAGGTCAGACCCTCACAGGGTCAGGGAGATCCTGAAAGGATTGGAATTCAGAGAGGGGATTGAATGCCCACCTAGGAAGGGGAGGGGTCTGGCCTGGGAGTCCTTTGTACCCCAACTTCCCAGCCCAGGGACTATCTCTTTACAGAATGCAATCTGTCATCCTGCATGGGATTCGATACTCAGTCACCCCATTTCTTCCATCCCCGAGCTACTGAGAACGCTCTATGCCCCCCAACTTATAATACTGTGAACACAGAAGTCTTCTGACAAACCTCTTCCACCCCGGTACTTACACTCACCTGGCTCTTGCGGGTACCCACGCGAATCACTCTCATCTTTGAGCTGTTTTCTTCCTGCAGAAAAAGTCCCCAGGTCACAGTCCCTGCTGCTCTTTGTGTTCCTCAACACCTGGTCCAAGAACCAGAATCACTGGCTTGGAAGAAAGGAACCTCAGCCGCTGGCCTGTGGCCAGCTGAGTCTTGGATTGGGGAAACACTCCCCTCCCCAAGACTGGTCCCTTTACCTTCCCCAACAATACCTTCTGGCTCCTCAGGGATCCAGAGAAGCAGAGACCAGACAGAAGTGACAGTAGGACCTGCTGTTGCTGTAATGACCAGGACACTAAGCCCTGAAGCCCATCCAAGCTAAGGCAGTAGGAATGCTGCACTCAGCCAGGTGGGTAGAGAGATAAGGTCTATCAGTCTGGCCCCAGGGAGGGTGGGGCCTGCAGCAGGCAGGGGCAGGACAACTGGGGCCACACAGGGGACCGTGAGCTGAGTCACTGAGGACAAGTTCAGCATCCACAACGGAGCGGCACTTGAGAAAGCTTCAGTGCCACCTAGATGCCATAAGAGCTACCCCACAGCTGCTGCACTATGGATCCCATAATCTGGACGGAATGCATGACTGGGATCGACAGATCTGACGTACAGTCCTGCTCAGCCTCTTGGCTGGGCGAACTTGAACACATCATCTTATTTGTTCATCTATAAACCTGTTTGTTCATCTATAAAATGAAGAAGTTTGCACTCAAGTATCTTCTGCTTTTGATATTCTGTAAGACTAAGAGGGTGAGCTGTCCAATGTCCATTCACCTAGAGTGCAGCCTCTGGTTTCACCACAAAGGAAATATTAGGATGTCAGAGACCAAGCCAAGAACTCAAAGGGCCATGCCTCTTCCTCTTGCCAGGGCACCTTGGACAAAGGTATTCAGTGCGAAGCAGGCAGAACTGGGTTCTCCAGTCTGAGGTCCTATTTCTTCCCAGATCAGACAGTGATCACTGTAGATACTATCAACTTCCCCTGCATCCTACAGAGTTCTTCTGCAGTCAGGTATCTGGGGCCTCTGTTGCTGGAGGAGGTGACAGCTGGCTGCTCTTGGACTCTAGTCTACTCCATAGCTATCACTTCTCCAATAAATAAACCCTGGGGGACCCTAAGCAAATTAGGCTAGGTTGGAAATGCTAAACATGGCAACTAAAATTCTGGGCCACAGGCAGCCCACAGAAAGGAATCTAAGGTCCCAGAAACTGCTATGTTCAAACAATCCCTTAATTTCATCGATTCTGCACATCATATTCAAGTCAAATTGTTCCGGTAAAAAATTCCTTATTGAGCATGTATATCCTAGAGCTATTGCTTTTAATCTTCATAACAACGTATCAGGTAGACAGGGCAGGCATCTCTGGAACTACGTTACAGAAGCAAAGTCTGGCTCTGAGGAGCAAAGTGACTTGCCCAGGGCCACAGGGTTAATCATGGGTAGAGAGCTGGAATCCAAATCTTCTTACTCCTAGTCCAGCACTCAGGAATGTCAGCAATGGCACAGAATCCCACTCCTTACCAGCACATAGGTCAGGGAGAGATAGGGCAGCTGCCCCACTCCTTTCTTATCTCAGGCTGACGTTGGCCTCATGGGCTCTGCAGAACTGGGACCCCAGGCTAGGAATAGGAAGGCCCAAGGGCGTCCCCCGTCCATGGTAGTAACCCAATGATGTGTCTCAGCTGGGGACTTTTGAGTGTAGGCTGGGGCTGGGTGTCCATTAAAAAGAAAAAAAGCGGAAAAGGTGCACTTCCGAGACGTTTGTGTGCAGTTCGGAGAATTCGAGGTACACTCTCCTCTCTGGATCCAAAATGGAACACTTCCCCAAAGTGGCTGAATCTCGACTAGGACCTGTCTCGTGTGAAGGGATCCCGGGGAATAGCACCCTGTCTCGTGCAGACGAATTTTCCTGTGTTGGGTCACTATAGCTAGAGCCGCGGAAGCCATGCCTCATGGAATCCCATCCAGATCCCCGCAGGAACGGGGTTCCGTTCGAGACAATCGATCTGCTCTTAAGTCCGCCCCCACCGCTCTCTGATTCCCCTACGGGCAACCCAGCTACTGGCCCTTTAAAAACTGTTAGAACCAAAAAAAAAAAAACCAGACAGATAATCGTCCCGACCAATTGACGACGGAGAGTGGCAACTTGGGGCCAATCGTGGCACTGCTAGTGCAGAAGACCGAAGCTGCGAGGGTCACCGGCTCAGGACTCACCGCCGTTGCGGCCGCGTCGCCGTTACCAGACATGGCTGTGCGCGGGAAGTAGGCCGGGGACTGCTGCCAGTGTCCTCCGGAGTCAGGCAAGCCGAAAGCTCCGGCCGGCCGGGCACTGGGCGCACGCGGGAGCTCGCAATCCTCCGGCAGCCACACGCTCCCGGCTCCGCTAAGGGCCTGCGTCACTTCCGGCCCCGCCCCAGAGGGGCTAGACCTCCCCTGGGCGGGAATTAGAACGATTGCAACAGAGAAGACCTTACCTTGCGCTACCGTCCCTACTCCCCCAGGCTGGCCCTGGTCTTCCCCGTTTGAGACCCAGACCCACCAACTGTTCATTTTTACTTTTACCTAGCCAGGAATACCGACGGTCAGTGGCCAAGATATGCTTCCCGGATTTATCCACAAAGTAAGTTCTTTGCAGTCCCTCCTACCGCCACCCAAGGGAACGTCAATAAACCAAAAGTAGGCGTGCCGAGAGGAAAAGGAGATTAACCCTACAATGCGGCGTCGGAAGTTAAAGGCTACTTGAGCAACTTACCATGCCCCCAGGCTGCATTCAACGTCTACAAATAAAAGAGGCCTGCTTCTGAAAGCTAGTCACCCAGAATTCCACAGCTTTGTCTCCTTCGCTGTGGCACAAGCAATTAGTGCAGCTTATGTGGTGCTGCTTCTGCTACAACCCTGAAGTAGGCAACTAAAGACAAATAACTGAAATGGGAGTGACAACGCATCATTAGTGTTAGTGGGAAAAGGGCTTGTGAGTAGAAGTGCTTTACCCATTAACAGTACTAATAACCACGTATTAACCACTTTCAAATAACTGGACACCTGTCATCCATGCCAGCCTGAGGGCTACAAGATTCCAGCCTTGACTTATCTCTGTGCCTCAAAAGCACCTGGTATTTGACAGAGATGTTTTGCAACTGAGCTTTAAGAGATATGCAGTGGTCAACAGCCCCCGAACTAGCTCTGACTTGACCACAGAACCTGGTAGTGTCCTAAAGCTACCTTTGCTTCATTACCATGCCAAGATCCCTGCCCAAGGGGGATATTTGTACTCTGCTAGGCGCAAATTCCTGCCATGTGGAAGACTGTGATGCCCCAGCTCCCCCGCCCCGCCCCCCCCCCCCCCCCCCGCCCCCAGCCGCCGAAATCTCTGCCCCTTTCCTAGAGCCCTGATGATATGTCTGCCTCCTATCCCTTAAATTCTCTTACTGCCCTCCCTTGGGGGAGAAGGTGTCTTTAGAGCATGTGCTCTCCCTTCTCCATTCGTTGATCGATGAATAGTTTCTGCTCTGCTATACCGAACATGGTGTTGTTTGACCGGAATTTGCAACTCCAGGCAAAGGACCCACTGAGGGGTCACTGACCTCTTGGGGACCAGTAACACATCCATTGATTGGCTCCTTTGACCTTCATAACAGCCGTACTAGAAAGATGTTCAGACGAAGAAACTGAGGTTCAGAGAAGGTTCAGAGTTGCCCTAAGTGAAACTAAGAATCAAGCTCAGGGCAGCTGATCCAAAGCCTGTATTCTTAGCTGCTACCAATGTAGTGCACTCCATCCGCCTCTTCTAGAACTACCTAAACCACAATGTCTTAAGTTACTTCTTTTAATTAAACAACCCCATAGGAGCAATTTTCCAACGGGCAGTGTAACCCCAATTACACGCAGACACTTAGCAACACAAACTTCAGTTAACAACTTTGGAAGAGGGAACAGAATGTTTCAATAAAGGCCCTTTTATCCTGCTTATCATCTGGTACTGAATACAGAGAGACACCAACCCACCCATTATGATGGCAGGCTTTAAAGCCCAAGGCTCCCCACCAGAATCTGCCTCCAGCTTGAATACTCTGTCCATACAAGAGCCACAGAGGCCAGCCACACTATAGAGCAGAGTCCTCAGTCCGGGCTGCTCTTGGGGCTCAGGCCTCAGGCCTTTGCAGAGGTTCTTCAACTGAACTCTACTAGATGCCATAGGCCCCACTCATTACTGGAATGAAGTCTCGTCAACATCATCTTTAAGGAACTCTGCAGGAAGAGAAGGGGAGCTCTAGGAGAGCAGAGGGAAAGAAGTACATTTTGCACAGTTAAGAATCACCAGGAAGTCCCCAGAATAAATCCTTCAACCCCGAAATCATTATATGCTTTTATTTATAGACTCTGGGAGCCAGGACCCAAGCACAGCCTGGTGCTCTTGGATAGAGAATAAAGCCGCTATTGTCCAGACTCCGAGGTTGCTGAGGTGCCCTCCCCCTCTGGTCTGGAATGATCTACACTGCTCAAAAAGTCAATAGGACAAATGGCAGGTTGGCCGAAGAAGGAGGCAGGAAAAGAAAGTCCCCTTAAGTCCTGAGGGCTATGGCATCAGATGAGAGCAGAGTCCTGGGCATGTCTGCCTAACTCCTGTGCAACAGCCCTGTCTCTGTCCCCCTGTGTCCCTGCTGCTGGGCCTCCACCATCACACCCCTCCCACTAGCTGCTTAAGTGCCCCTCCTGGCGTGTATGAGCAAGTCCCTCTGCAGCCCAGCCTCCAGGCTCGCAGTCAGTCGGGCTGTGGGCGGGTCGGTCAGCAGAGTCAATTTGTTGAAAACACCTCGGCCAAAGTAGTCAGCAATCACAGAGAAGCTGTCGTTGGAGCACTTGAGCTGCAGGGAAAGAGAAGAGTTGCAAGTCAAAAACCCACAGGACAGGCTTCCCTGGTGGCACAGCAGTTAAGAATCTGCCTGCCAATGCAGGGGACACAGGTTCGAGCCCTGGTCCGGGAAGATCCCACATGCCTCAGAGCAACTAAGCCCATGGGCCACAACTACTGAGCCTGCGCTCTAGAGCCCGCGAGCCACAACTACTGAAGCCTGCGTGCCTAGAGGCCGTGCTCCACGACAAGAGAAGCCACCACAATGAGAAGCCCGCGCACCTCAACGAAGAGTAGCCTCCGCTCAACGCAACTAGATAAAAAGCCCGCGCACAGCAACGAAGACCTAACACAGCCAAAAATCAATCAATCAATCAAAATAAAGCAGGACACCTCATTCCATCTCTTTAAAAAAGAAAGAGAAGCCACTGCAACGAGAAGCCCGCGCACCGCAACAGAGTAGCCCCCGCTCGCCGCAACTAGAGAAAGCCTGCGCACGGCAACGAAGACCCGATGCAGCCAAAACTAAATAAATAAAAGATACATTAAAGAAATAAAAAATGTTTAAAAAAAAAAAAAAAACACAGGAGGAGGAGAAAAGAACACCAGTCCCCAGCGCTCACCACCTCCCTGTGGGCGGGGGAGTCACGTCATCCCCACCTGGTGCTGGAACTGGTCATGGAGATCTCGCTTCTGTTCCTGGGCCCGAATCATATCCATGACCTTGCGGTTTTCAGGGAGGCAGGTGGGGCAGTCGGCATCACTTTCTGAGTAACTCTCAAAGCAGTGCTGGTGGAAGGAGTGGCCGCAGAGAAAGTGGACTGAGGGCAACTCCAAGGCACTGTTACAGATACTGCACTTGGTCTTCTGGAAAATCTTCGGACTACAGGCAAGGGAGATCAGAAAAGAGTGGCAGAAAGTGAGGGCAGGGCCAGGAACCACATGGAGAGAGAAGGCAGTTGGAGGCAATGAGGAGAGAGGTCCCCGTTAAGGAACTATGAGGCCCTGCTCTTCTTACCACCTAAAGCGGGTCACAGGAGGACCCCACGCTGGGCCTGCAGGGAGTCTCAGCACCCTCCCAGCAGGTCCATCCAACCCAAGAAAAGTACCTGCTACAAGATAATATCCTCCAAAGCCCAATAAATCACGTTCTACGTAGTAAATCATTCTTTGGAATTCCTCTATCAAAACAGATCTTCAAGAATGAAATGCTCAAACACACTCCATACAATCCTGTCTTTGAAAAATGACACCCTGTGAAGAACAGTGTTATCCCCGGACGCCTCCACAGTTCTGGATGCCAAGTACCTCGCCTTCAGCTCCTGGATCTCCTGGCGGATACGGGTGGTCTCCTCTCGGTAGCGCCGCACCCGGAGCTCGTCCTGCGCGATCTGCTGGCTCTGCTTCTGCAGTTTTTGGACCAGGTAGTCCCGGATGACAGACAGGGTGGCTGTGGAGTTGTGGGCCAGGGTCTGCACCACTGAGATGGGGGTCCGGGAGGAAACAAGACCATGAACCAAGCAGCCCTCTAGGTAGAACGGAAGGGCCCCTGCCCCAGAGCCCGACTGCCGGCAGCCTGCACCCAGCCGCCCGCCCTGTCCTCCGGAGTACCTAGGAGAGGCGGCATGAGGTTCTTGCCCTCGATGTGCTTAAGCACGGCCGCCACGTACTGCTTGCAGTCCTCCTCCTTGCGGGCGAAGTAGCTGAGCGCCTGTTCCCACAGGGAGGGCTCCTGCGCCCCGTGGCGCTCGCACACGGCGAGCACCTGCCGGTACTGCTCGTGCTGCATGTGGTACTGCACGATCTGCTGGAACCTGCGGCCGGGCAAGGCGCGCGTCAGCAGCTGTCCCCCACGGGAGGCTCGGCCACGGTCCCCTTCCCTGCGATTCCCCAGACTCTTACAGTTTCCCCTGCTCATAGAGGTAAAGGACCCCATCCTGGAAGTCGTGCATCTGGCAGAGGACCAGGGCTTTGTCAAAGACATCACAGAAGCGACCACTCTTCAGGAGGGAGATGGCCTCTGCGTGAAGCTTCTCTTTGACCTAAAAGAGGAGGGTAGAGCTGCTGGGCCTCAGGGAAAAACGACAAGGCCTCTCAGGACCAGGCAAGTCAACTATCTCTTCCCCTCAGTCCAATTTCCTCTTCACGGGGGACCATTTAGCCCCCAAGGGTGAGGTGTTATTGGTCTAAAGAAAGCAGCAAGAGGCAACCAGGAAAGAAATGGAAGCAGTTTCTCTCCAGCGCCTCCGGCCACTTTGCCAGGTCTCACCTGCGGCTCCTGCTCGTGAGCCCAGTTCTGGAGTCGCAGCTCCAGGAGCGTGTCATAGATGCCCTGCGGGGAGTCAGGCTGCACCTCACTCATGTGCTCTAGGAAAGCTTTCAGCTCCCGCGGGTTGTTGGCAAAGATGGGGATGAACTCCTCTGAGTTGGCCTAGGACGGCAAGGGAGGAGAGGTGGCCGGGTGAGCGGGCTCGGTACTTGGGCTGCTAAGGTGATCCCCGCTGTCCAAAAGCCATTCTCCCTGAGGCCTCACCCTGCAGCCTGGAGCCTCCCTATCGCCTCGGCCTTCAAGGCTGGGCCGATAGTCGGTACAAAGTCCCTTCAGCAACTCGGTCGTCTGCTCTGGTATGTGGTGCATGAGGATCTTGCCGTAGCGTTTCATGTTGCTCTCTGCCTGCTCAAAAGGAAGCTTGCCAATGTATCGAAGGGCTTCCTGATAATTCTGTGGAGGGAAAGGGCAGAATAAGCACGTGCTCCTGCCTCACCCACCAGGAAGCACTTTCAGCATCCCAGGGATGTCCTAGAAAAAGAACAGGGTCCTGCCCGTGTCAAGGGGCTCCCCTACCTTGATGTCCTCTAGCTGGATCTTCAAGTACCACTCGTGATGTGCGTGGTTCTCAGCCAAATAGAGGGCATGGGAGTAGTAGCCAGCCTGCCGGAGGACCTTGATGGCTGTCTCCACATCAAAGTGGACTTCACTCTCACTCTTTGTCTGCCAGGGAGACATTAGACAAAACCAGTCATAGAGAGGTTGTGGTTGGGGAACGGAAAGGAAATATGCATCTGATTCTAAGACCAGATTCTTAAGGCAATAAAAAAGTTGATTTTTTTTTTTTTTTTTTTTTTGGCAGCGCTGGGCGGCATGCAGAATCTTAGTTCCCCAACCAGGGATCGAACCCGTGCCCCCTGCAGTGGAAGCGTGGAGTCTTAACCACTGGACCACCAGAGAAGTCCTAAAGTTGATGCTTTTAAAGCACTGTTATCCTGCCTCTCCAAAAGTCTTCCTCTGCCTCTACTATTAGAGGGACTCGTCTGGGAACACAGGACTTCCCTGGGCTTAGATACCACGAGAAGTTCTGGCATCAAAAAACAAGGGGGGTGGGAATTCCCTGGCGGTCCAGTAGTTAGGACTCTGCGCTTCCACTGCTGGGGGTCCGGGTTTGATCCCTGGTGGGGGAACTGAGATCTGGCAAGCCACGCAGTGCAGCCAAAAAGAAAAAAAAAAAACCAAGAGAGAAAACAGGAGAAAACTCGCAAAAAAGGCTATTCCTCTCCCAAGTTTATAGACCAGAGGACTCTGGTCCCCAAATAAGGTCAGCTCTTCCCTGTCTCTGCAGCCCTGGTGGAGCCCCTCATGCTCAGTGGGGCCCTCACGGAATCCCCCGCCACCACCACCCTGCACCTTGATGAACTCCTCCAGCTTCGAGCTGTCCTTGAGCTTTGTGTAGCAGTTGAGCAGTAGGGTGGTGTGGTCGGCATTGGCCAGGGACTGCCGGTGCAGGGTCTGCAGGTAAGCCGTCAGGTTGTGGATGCGCTGGGCATCCAGGAACTTGCGGATCACATACGATGGCTCCAACTTTCCAATGGTTCTGGGGAGACATATGCATCAAATAGCATTGGGGTCAGTGTACTTCTCAAACTTTCATGTGCATAGGAATCACCTGAAGATCTTCTTAAAATGCAAATTCTGTTTCAGCACGTCTGCAGTAAGGCCTGAGATTCTGCAATTCTAACAAAATCCCAGGCAATGTCGATTCTACTAGACCATGGACCACATGAGTAGCAAGGCTCCAGAGCACTGTTTCTTAAACTTGGGTGAAAACAGGAATTTGAGAGAGGTTGGGAAAGAGGCTGGACAGGTTCTTAAGATCCCTTATTAATTTAACAATTAGTATTGAGGGAAGAAAGTGTGGAAGCAAGAGATGAATAGCCTTTTCCCTTTAAAGAATCTTATCAAAATGAGTATTAACAAAGGTCAAGTTAACATCTAAGATAACAGATACTCATCAACTCAACTGCATGCTGGTCATGTAATATTTGACCCAAAACATTCCCTTTCCAATAAGGTATACTGTCTTCTCACTTGAGGCATCACAGTTTCTGGAGGAAAAAAAGACGGTTCACAGTGGAGTCCACCCTCCTTCCCCAAGTGCAGGTTTTAGCCTATCTGGCTGCCTGTCCCTGCATTCACAGCTATATCCTAAAGCGCCTCCAGACTGACCGGATATACTGCTGGACAGCCCCATCATGGTTGCCCTTGCTGTAGAGATGGTCCCCATACTGCATGAAGATCTGCGCCAACCCGTCACTGTCCAGATGCTGGCTCTTGGCCAGATTAATCGCCATCTCGAATAGGTTCTTCTTAAACAGCATCTGGAAGGGAAGAGAGATTAGAAAACTGGAAGAAGCAGTCCTGAGAAGACACCTTCCCAGAACGCACCCACAACACACAAGGCAGACAGTTGTGAAGCCCCAATCAGCCTAGATCTTAGACAGGGTGAGACCTCTCAGATACCCCCAAGACCAACATCAGCTCGCCTCACAAGGTTCTCTACAGGCAGGAAGAGTGGACCCTGAGAGTGGGCTCAGGCTCCCAGCCACTGCTTCCCTCTAAGGCCTCATCCCAGGCCACTGGCCTTGTAATCCTACCCTAAGGGAGCTGAGTAAGTGACCGAAAGGGAAGGAAACACCCTGGCCAAGGGACTTGGGGAGCCTGTTCCTAGAGCTGCATCTGGGTGCCCACAGCCTGCTCTGGGAATCTGGTGGCCTTGCCTCCAGTTTGGTCTGTGTGTCCTTCTCCTGCAGTGCGTGGACCCGCCCATCCCGCGTCAGCACGTACAGGGAGCCCCACTCAGCAAGCACATCCACTACATCCTCAAAGACGGTGCTATAGGCTATGAATTTGTTGCACAGGTCATAGATGTTGAGAATCTGCTTGTCGGAGCTCTGGGAGTCCCTGCTGGTAAACTCTGACCTGTGTGGGAAAGAGAAAGACCCAGATATTTGTACCACCTCTGTCTCAGCTCCCCTCGATTTCCTTTCCTATACAGCTTTGGCGCCGCCCATTCCACCCAGAACAAGACACCGCTTTGGCCCCTCTAGCAGCTCATCCTGTAACATTTAGCATGGTGCTAGCAGTTGTAGGAAGAGAACATATAGACCTGGTCTTACCCTTTAGGATCCTATAATTAATACAGGCAACAGATTGAAAAATTAACTACATCCATTCCAACATCCATTATTTAACAAATAATTAGTACCTGGTGTATGTAGGCCACTGAGCTCAGTACTGAATGAAAACTAACATCTGACAAGGATCACCTGCATCACGCTGAAGACCCCATCGCCCTTTCTGGTGGCTCAGAGAGAAAAACGCCCTGTCTTGCATCTCCCAGAACTTTCCAATTTCTCCACTACTCAGTCCCTTGTTCCTCTACCCAATTCATCTTGACCAAGGAGTAAAAATCCCAATACCAGGTCCCAAATTCCCTGGAGCATTCTAGCGCATCAGGGCTGCTCAGCAAATGTCTGCAGCAAAATCACACACTTTTCAGCAAAAAAAAAACCATTATAACCGATCTAGGTGTAGGCACAATCTACCTAAAACCAAATAGGAGATTGATGGGATCCAGGCATTAGGAGTTTAAAATCAGGTTAATTCTGGGGAACAAGTTCAGCCCTCTCCCTTTTGCTTCTCCGTGGAGTCCTTACTTGGGAGAAACCTTCCGGTCACGGGAGACAATGACAAGGTAGCCTCTAAACCAGTGAGCAATGAGTTTATGGCCCTCAAAGGCGAAGCAGGGCCCCCGTTCATCAGGCTGGTATAAGTAGACACATTCATCCCCTGCCACTATGAACTGCAGGTCCTGAGAAGGGTCGCTTAGGGCTGAGCAGCGCAGGCCACAACCGTGGGTGTCCAATTCCACACGAGGGTAGTCCTTTCCAGAAACTATGTAGGACTGCAGGAAGTAAGAGAGGGGTTAACAGGCTCCCTTTGAGGAGGAGGCATCTAAGCCTTCCCAAAGGTATCTCCACCTACATACTGGCTCTCTCTTCTTAATTCTTAGCACCCTAAGACTTTCCCTGGCTGCTTGCCATCTCCATTAACCACCACCCATCTATTAAATATATAAGCAGAGACTACATTTCTTTCCTCTGTACATACTATCACTACTTACTACAGGTATTTAGCAAGTAAGAGAATTTTACTGCTTTATCCAAAAACCATTGCTGAAACAAAACAAAACTATTGCTCAGACTAAGCTGTTATAAATTAGGAGCACAGGAACCAGAAAAGTAAAGCAACTTGTCCAGTGTCTCTTAAGTTAATAGGAGAAAAACTTAGGTCTTTTACTACAAGACCAAGAGTTCCTAGCTCTAACTCTTCCCAGTCTCCTAAGGGAGGAAATAAAATATTAAGCTGGGCAAATGATTCAAGGTTGTATGATGAAAACTGCAGGAATTCTACCTCTTTTGTCAGTTCCCTACCTTAGCCCTCTGAGCAATGTTAAAGCCTTTCCTGCCTGCCCGTAACAGTGGAGGCTCTGGTCATACCTGAACATTCTCAGTTGTCACAACAAACAAGTGAGTGGTCTTTCCTGCTTGGCGAAAGGCCAGTCCGGTAACAGGATAGTCGCCCTTGTGCAAAATCTGGGTCTTGCTATGCCGGTCCCGAGTGATGTCCCCTTTGTTCAGTGTAACACTGCCATCTGTGAAACCTGCAAGAGAGCGAGAAATAGCATTTTATTGAGGCTGAATAGATCAGGAAGCACAGAAGGGGGAAAAGACCACTTGGGGCACTTGTCAGAAGTGACACTCTTTCTCCTCCTACCCAACTTCTCCAGCGGTTACCATGAAGATCAGGACTCACTGACTCATTTTCAAAGAACAAAACTAAATGCTTTCCCATCCAAAACTTTAAAATCTCCAGCGCATCAGTTCAGTACAAAATGGTCTCATGAAAACAGTGAAGATGAGCTGCAGAAGCAACTCTGAAGAAAATCTATAAAGAGTCATGGGGTGTTAGCTTTGCCTTCTTTCTGCTTACCGATGGCCATAAAGTTGAGATTTTCATGGACAGTCAAACAAGATACAACAGTCGGCTCTGCCCCTGGGATGGCAGGGAAGATTCGAGTGCAGAGTGGATTGCCACCATCTCTCTTCTCCAGGTTCCAGATCTTTACCTGTGGACAGACCTCAGATGTGTGAATGCTAGTCACCCGCCAACGAACAGCCATTCTCAGGCTACTGGGTCTTTCCCATTTCCTTTCTAAGACTCACCAGGGGGTTGATCCCCTCTTCATCCTCACCAACAGATGCCAGAATGTTGTGCTGCTTCAACTGGTACAGGTGTGTCACCCGTAGTTTGTAAGCCTGGAACCCGGTAAGCTGTAGGGAGCGGGGCAAGAACCATATCTGGCCTTCCATGTGTGCAGAGTAGTCAAGGAGCCTCCTTTCCAAGGAGAGATACTTATATCTAGGCCAGAACCCAAATAACAACTAACATACATACAACTCTTTAAATTTTTCAAGGGTTTTTCCACAGATTATCTTCTGGGAACTCTCCATCTTAAAAAGACTAGAAAAGAAAGGCCCGAGTTTAGTGGCAGCATTATGAAAAACAAAGCAGCAAACTCATGGTCTCATTTAACTCCTCCCCCACAATACTGGACTGGGGAGATAATGACACCTCACATATTCATCTTTTAAAGCCAACTTGCATCCGTTCTTTTCATCGATCTTAAAAGTAAACAAAAAACAATAAAAAAACCTTGCCGAATTGTTATTTTACGCCCCTCTTGCAAATGAGGAAATCGAAGCCCAGAGAGGTAAAATGACTCGCCCGGGATTGTTCGCTCAAGTTGGCAACAAGTTAGAGAACGGACTTCCTCCTTTCTTCCCTCGGACCACAGAAGGAGCACCGGGCGCCCATCTAAAGGAAAGTGGCACGTAACACGAACCCCTCTGACGGACAGATTTCATCCCAGCTGTATCTCTTCAGGGATTCGGGGAGGGAAGAGGCAGCTCCAGAGAAAGGATATCTCCAAAGACTAGGCTCCCTCGGCCTGAGTCGCAGACAGTGATGCCAGGAGGGAGGCAAAGGAACTTGGAAGCAGAGGGTCCAGAGGCAGGCGCAGCCCCGGGAGCAGCCCCATCATTGCCCAGTGGCTCCTTCACCAGCTCCTTATCGAAGAAAACGAAACGCCGCCACTGCAGGTAGGCCGCCATCTTGGCCGAAGGCCCCCGCCTCCGGTAGAGAGGTCACGTGAGAGGAGCCGGCGGATCACGTGACCCGGCCGCTTCCTGGAGCCTGGGTGCACAGGCGCTCTCCAGTCTCCTTGACAGCTTCCCCCTGCAGGGAGAGTGCGCGCCGCCGCTTGAGGCAGTGTCCGCAGCCCGCCGCTCGCTCCGCATTTTGCGGTTTTGCCGGCCCTGTAAGTGCACTGGCTGAAATGCTTGTTAAGAGCTAGACCTTCACCTCTTTGAGCATCAGTTTCCTCCTTTATTAAATTCGCAGGCAATGAGGGATCAAGATGAGGATCAAATGTCACGCGGTTTGTGAATTGTAACCCGCTGTGCCTGGGTGAATTACCTTCTGCCCTCATAGGGTTGTTTTGAGGCCTGAATGAACCCGTGTATGTGAAACTGGTTTTTCAGCAGTAGAAGAGGAGAATTAAAGTTAGAGGTTTGTGTCTGCCACCAGATACGGATTGTGAACTATAGTCAGTGTCTTATATTCGTTGTGTCCCTCTGTCTGAGCGCATGGCATGTAATGGGCACCTAAAACATGTTTCTTAAGTAAGCTGGGAAATACTGATGGGGCAGGAATTCCAAGAACCTGGGCTTTCTCTCATTGCCATAGTGGCAGGGTATGGCACGTAAGCAGGGCACAGCAAAGAGCCTTGAAGCCGCAGCTCTGAGCACTGAGTGATTTAACGAGTGGTGTCTAAGACACTTCATGGTACCCACCAGTCCCAACTCGGGCTAAACCAACTGTCCACGTGGAAAACTGCAGGTGTACTGTTTGTGTGCCACAGGAATCTACAAACAGGAGGGACACAGAGTCATTTGAGATAGTATGCATATGAAAAAGTGGCCATGTGGTTAGTATTTGTGAAGTTCATTTTTGCATCCTTGCCCCCCACAGCTTTTTGTTTTCAGAACATTTTATTCCCTCCCCGGGGCTCCCGAAGAGTAGGGCCTGTATCTTGGTTACCAGGAACCAGGTCTAACAGAGCCTGGTAGATACTCCTTGTTTGGTTGAAGCAATGAATGTGGATGATTTTCCTCTTATCACCTCCTCTCCTTGGTCTTGTTGACGGGAAAGGTAGTGTCCATTTGTCTAAAGAAATAAATGAGGGGAAGGCACACAGATTGCCTGATCTCCAGCCCAGATTTCTTTCTTCTTTGTCACACAGGTATTGGAACTAGTTCAGGATCTCAATCCGCGGGCAGAAGCACAAATGGGGAGTAGATGGGACCAGCTTTCACCTGCTGAGCGTGTTCTGTACTATTCATTAGAATTTTTAGATGGTATGTCAGTTGTTAAGACTATGGATAATATATGTTAAAGGAAGCAAAGTGAAAGCAAAGAGATGTGAACAGCAGACTGGCATCTTTGTTGCTGATGTGCGTGCTCCCCCTACTGTCCAATGGTAGAGGCTCAGCATCTTCCTTTGATGTCTGAACCTGGTAAGGCCCATGCGCACTGGATCTTCTTGTTGATGGGGGTACGCAGGCAGATAACTGGCCCACCACAGGACCCATGGCACCTCTTCAGACTTGCTGCCTTCCTTCCTTTCCTCTTTTTGACCAACACGTGTTCACTACTAACTGTTCCTGGCATTGTACTAAATACCCAGAATATATACATGAAAAAGACATGGTTCTTGCTCTTCAGGGAGTTTGACCACCACCATAGGGGACAAAGAGGACTGACAGTTTCCAGCCCTTAATTTCTTTTTTATAATTGGAGTATAGTTGATTTACAATGTTTCAGGTATATGGCAAGGTGATTCAGCATATACATTTATCTTTTTCAGATTCTTTTCCATTATAGTTATTGAATATAGTTCCCTGTGCTATACACTAGGTCCTTGCTGTTTATCTATTTTATATATAATAGTGTGTATCTATTAGCTCCAAATTCCCAATTTATCCCTCCCCCCTTTTCCCCTTTGGTAACCATGTTTGTTTTCTATGTCTGTGAGTCTATTTCTGTTTTGTAAATAAGTTCATTTGTATCTTTTTTTAGATTCCACATATAAATGATATCATGAGATTTATCTTTCTCTGATTTACTTCACTTAGTATGATAATCTAGGTCCATCCATGTTGCTGCAAATGGCATGATTTCATTCTTTTTATGGCTGAGTAATATTCCATTGTATGTGTGTGTGTGTGTGTGTGTGTGTGTGTGTGTGTGTATGCCGATGGACATTGTTTTTTAGTATTTATTTATTTGGCTGTGTCAGGTCTTAGTTGTGGCAGGTGGGGTCTTGCGTTGCAGCGCACAGGCTTCTCTCTAGTTGTGGCTTGCAGGCTCTAGAATGCGTGGGCTCAGTAGTTGCGGCGCTTGGGCTTAGTTGCCCCGCAGCATGTGGGATCTTAGTTTCCCGACGTGGGATCTTAGTTTCCCGACCAGGGATCGAACCCAGGTCCCCTGCATTGGAAGGCGATTCTTAACCACTGGGCCACCAGGGAAGTCCCTGACGATGGACATTTAGTTTGCTTCCGTGTCTTGGCTGTTGTAAATAGTGCTGCTACGAACATTGGGGTGCACGTATCTTTTTGAATTAGAGTTTTCATATTTTCTGGATACCAGTCCTTAATTTCATGTAGTGAATGATACATAACAAAGTGGTTTCACTTTTCACGGATTCTTCATAGCAACCATCTGCAGAAGTGTCATTATCTCTGATGAGAAACAGAGTCTCAAAGAGCTTCAGGTGATTCTCTCTGGGCAAAAACATCAAAGTCCTTTGGAAATAAAACAAGAGTTCTTCAGTTCCCTAACCTCTAATTAAATGGTTTGCTGGGGTGTAAAGCTAGGTCACACTTGTCAGAACACACACCGGGGTTTAACTTTTAGTTACGCTTATCTGAATCCAGGAACTTCAGTATAGTGAGGAAGATAAGAAGGCTGACTACACAGAAAATGATCGAGTGTACAAATTCACTTAGCTCTGCATACTGAGAACTGGAGTTCTGAGGAGACTAAAGATGAAGAAGCAACTCAAGTCTTTAGCTTGAAATTAAAGAGATCACAACTCAGAATCAAGAATTGCCTAGCAATGCCCTTGCTTTTGCCCTTCAGCCAACTGCAGCCCATGATGTACAACAGTCATTTCCACTAGAGCAAAACAGGAACACTACTTGTTCTAGCTGCAAGCTTTTATTTTCTATCATTCCCCCCCCTCATCTGGCTCTCTGGGAAGAAACCATTTTCTAGATTACTGGAAAGTCTGGTTTTTTTCTCTTCGCCCCTAAAAAGGCCAGCAGCAGTTTCCACTTTAGGAACAAGAAGGTCAGCCTAAAATAAACTCAGAGGTCTTACGGTATAAGAGAGTCCAGGGCTCCAAGGCTACCATGAAACAGGAGAAAGAAGCAATTAACTGATTATTGATTGTGAAAATCTAGCCTACAAAAAGAGAAATTCCCCATGAACTTGGCAAAGCACTTAACCTAGCTTTTAACACTGCAATAGTGCACATCTTTTAGTTTTATTTCTCTAGACAAAAAACAAAAACAATAAAAAAGTTAACTAATGTATATTTGGTGCTTAAGATGTCCCAAGCCCTGTGTAAAGCACTTTACTACCTTCTCTTTTTTTTAAAGTTAGAGGAACCGCTAAACAGGCTCTTATTTATTTGCACCGGGCCTTAGTTGCAGCTCCAGGGCTCCTTAGTTGCAACTCGCCCACTCCTTAGTTGCGGCACACAGGCTCCTTAATTGTGGCACACGAACTCTTAGTTGCAGCATGCATGTGGGATCTAGTTCCCTGACCAGGGATTGAACCTGGGCCCCCTGTATTGGGAGCGTGGAGTCTTATCCACTGTGCCACCAGGGAAGTCCCTACCACCTTCTTTAATTTTGACACCAACCCTGTGAGGCACATACCAGCATGCCTCTTTAAATGATGTCGAAACTGAGGCTCAGGAGAGCTAAACAACTTGCCTAGAATCACACAGGTAGGAAGTAGTGGGGTTCACAGACAAATCCAGGTCTGCAGACTCCAAAGCCCTGTATTCTGTGTGATCCGTTTTTTTTTTTTTTTTTTTTTGCGGTACGCGGGCCTCTCACCGTTGTGGCCTCTCCCGTTGCGGAGCACAGGTTCCGGACGCACAGGCTCAGCGGCCATGGCTCACGGGCCCAGCCGCTCCGCGGCACGTGGGATCCTCCCGGACCGGGGCACGAACCCGTTTCCTCTGCATCGGCAGGTGGACTCCCAACTACTGCGCCACCAGGGAAGCCCTGATCAGTTATTTTTTAAAGAGCACTCAAGTCCATAAATTTGTTCATAAGTCTGAGTCATTTTTCTATGTGATCATGAAGTCATAGAATTCAAGAACCCCAAAAGTCTTGCTTTCTCTCCTTGACACATAATAATCCCCATCTCAGTGCAAGCTGAGAAATGTTCCTAAGCCTTTGTCTCCTCATCACCCCCGCCCCCTCATCTTATTAAAACTCATAATGCCGGGACTTCCCTGGTGATCCAGTGGTTAAGAATCTGCCTCCCAATGCAGGGGACATGGGTTCAATCCCTGGTTGGGGAACTAAGATCCCATGTGCCACAGAGCACCTAAGCCCGCACGCTGCAACTACTGAGCCCACACACCACAACTACTGAGCCTGTGCGCTCTGGAGCCCGCGCACTGCAACTAGAGAGAAGACCCATGCCACCGCAACTATTGAGCCTATGCGCCGCAACTACAGAGCCCGTGTGCCACAACTGCAGAGCCTGCATGCCATGGAGCCCGCACGCTGCAAAGAAGAGCCCGTGCACCACAACTAAGAACCAATGCAGCCAAAATAAATAAATTAATAAATGTTAAAAAAAAAACTCATAATGCCAAGACTTTATTTTTTTTTTCCTTTTGGCCATGCCACACAACTTGTGGGATCTTAGTAAGCGCAGAGTCCTAACTGCTGGACCACCAGGGAATTCCCACCAAGACTTTAAAAATGAATTAATATTCTAATGTTAGTAAGGATACAGGGGCTGTCATCCACTGCTGTTGAGGAGTGCATGTTGGTAAACCTTTCTGGAGGGCAATTTGGCAATATGTATCAAATGCCTAAAAACCAGAATTTAAGGCCACATTTCCACTTTTATAAATTTATTTATTTATTTTTGGCTGCGTTGGGTCTTTGTTGCTGTCTGTGGGCTTTCTCTAGTTGTGTTCTCTAGTTGCGGCGAGCAGGGGCTACTCTTCATTGCGCTGCGCGGGCTTCTCATTGCCGTGGCTTCTCTTGTTGCGGAGCACGGTCTGTAGGCACGCGGGCTTCAGTAGTTGTGGCTTGCAGGCTCTAGAGCACAGTCTCAGTAGTTGTGGCTCACGGGCTTTCTTGCTCCGTGGCATGTGGGATCTTCCTGGGCCAGGGCTCGCACCCATGTCCCCTGCATTGGCAGGCGGATTCTCAACCACTGTGCCACCAGGGAAGCCCTCCACTTTTAGAAATTTATCCTAGGTAGATTATAAGGCATAGAGTTACATAAAAATTTATCAATAAATGTGTCCATTGCAATTTTATAACAGTACAAAGAACATCTTAATTGTCAAATAGTAATTTTAAATTTTTATTTATTTATTTATTATTTTTGGCTGCGTTGGGTCTTCATTGCTGCGCACAGGCTTTCTCTAGTTTTTGCGAGTGGGGGCTACTACTCTTCATTGTGGTGCACGGGCTTCTCATTGCAGTGGCTTCTCTTGTTGCAGAGCACGGGCTCCAGGTGCGTGGGCTTCAGTAGTTGTGGCATGCAGGCTCAGTAGTTGTGGCTCGTGGCCTCGAGAGCTCAGGCTCAGTAGTTGTGGCGCACAGGCTTAGTTGCTCCGTGGCATGTGGGATCTTCCCGGACCAGGGATCGAACCCATGTACCCTGCATTGGCAGGCGGATTCTTGACCACTGTGCCACCAGGGAAGTCCTTGGTAATTAAATATTGTATTTCTCTATGCTATAATTCCACAAATATAGCCACTGAAAATTCTTGACAGGAAAAATATGACATAGGAACGTGGTAAAAGAGTGTGTATCGATTGATATACATTATAATACTATAAGTGATTTAATCTAGAAAATGGAATTGTGAGTGGTTTTTATTTTTATTTGTTTTGAATTTTATTTATTTATTGTACAGCAGGTTCTTATTAGTTATCTATTTTATACATATCAGTGTATACATGTCATTCCCAATCTACCAGTTCATCCCACCACAACCCCCTCCCCCCCACCACTTTCCCCCCCTTGGTGTCCATACGTTTGTTCTCTACATCTGTGTCTCTATTTCTGCCCTGCAAACCGGTTCATCTGTACCGTTTTTCTAGGTTCCACATATATGCGTTAATATACGATGTTTTTTTTTTCTCTTTCTGACTTACTTCACTCTGTATGACAGTCTCTAGATCCATCCACGTCTCAACAAATGACCCAATTTTGTTCCTTTTTATGGTGGAGTAATATTCCATTGCATATATGTACCATATTTTCTTTATCCATTCGTCTGTCGATGGGCATTTAGGTTGCTTCCATGACCTGGTTATTGTAAATAGTGCTGCAATGAACATTGGGGTCATGTGTCTTTCTGAATTATGGTTTTCTCTGTGTATATGCCCAGTAGTGGGATTGCTGGGCCATATGGTAATTCTATTTTTAGTTTTTTAAGGAACCTCCATACTGTTCTCCATAGTGGCTGTATCAGTTTACATTCCCACCAACAGTGCAAGAGGGTTCCCTTTTCTCCACACCCTCTCCAGCATTTGTTGTTTGTAGATTTGTGTCTCCATACAAATTTTAAGATTTTTTGTTCTAGTTCTGTAAAAACTGCCACTGGTAATTTGATAGGGATTTCATTGAATCGTAGATTGCTTTGGGTAGTATAGTCATTTTCACAATATTGCTTCTTCCAATCCAAGAGCGTGGTATATCTCTCCATCTGTTTGTGTCATCTTTGATTTCTTTCATCAGTGTCTTATTGTTTTCTGAGTACAGGTCTTTTACCTCCTTAGGAAGGTTTATTCCTAGGTATTTTATTTTGTTTGTTGAAATGGTGAATGGGATTGTTTCTTTAATTTCTCTTTTGGATCTTCTGTTGTTAGTGTATAAGAATGCAAGAGATTTCTGTGCATTAATTTTGTATCCTGCAACTTTACCAAATTCATTGATTAGCTCTAGTAGTTTTCTGGTGGCATTTTTAGGATTCTCTATGTATAGTATCATGTCATCTGCAAACAGTGACAGTTTTACTTCTTCTTTTCCAATTTGTATTCCTTTTATTTCTTTTTCTTCTCTGATTGCCATGGCTAGGACTTCCAAAACTGTGTTGAATAATGGTGGTGAGAGTGGACATCCTTGTCTTGTTCCTGATCTTAGAGGAAATGCTTTCAGTTTTTCACCATTAAGAATGATGTTTGCTGTGGGTTTGTCATATATGGCCTTTATTATACTGAGGTAGGTTCTCTCTATGCCCACTTTCTGGAGAGTTTTTATCATAAATGGGTGTTGAATTTTGTCAAAAGCTTTTTCTGCATCTGTTGAGATGATCATATGGTTTTTCTTCTTCAATTTGTTAATATGGTGTATCACATTGATTGATTTACGTATATTGAAGAATCCTTGCATCCCTGGGATAAATCCCATTTGATCATGGTGTATGATCCTTTTAATGAGTTATTGGATTCTGTTTGCTAGTATTTTGTTGAGGATTTTTGCTTCTGTGTTCATCAGTGATATTGGCCTGTAGTTTTCTTTTTTTGTGACATCTTTGTCTGGTTTTGGTATCAGGGTGATGGTGGCCTCATAGAATGAGTTTGGGAGTGTTCCTTCCTCTGCCATTTTTTGGAAGAGTTTGAGAAGGATGGGTGTTAGCTCTTCTCTAAATATTTGATAGAATTCACCTGGGAAGCCATCTGGTCCTGGACTTTTGTTTGTTGGAAGATTTTTTTTTTTTTTTTTGTGGTACCTGGGCCTCTCACTGTTGTGGTCTCTCCCGTTGTGGAGCACAGGCTCCAGACGCACAGGCTCAGCGGCCATGGCTCACGGGCCCAGCCGCTCCGCAGCATGTGGGGTCTTCCCAGACCGGGGCGTGAACCCGTGTCCCCTGCATCGGCAAGCGGACTCTCAACCACTGCGCCACCAGGGAAGCCCTGTTGGAAGATTTTTAATCACAGTTTCAATTTCATTCCTTGTGATTGGTCTGTTCATATTTTCTGTTTCTTCCTGGTTCAGTCTTGGAAGGTTATACCTTCCTACGAATTTTTCCATTTCTTCCAGGTTGTCCGTTTTATTGGCATGGAGGTGCTTGTAGTAGTCTCTTAGGATGCTTTGTATATCTGCGGTGTCTGTTGTAACTTCTCCTTTTTCATTTCTAATTTTATTGATTTGAGTCCTCTCCCTCTTTTTCTTGATGAGTCTGGCTAATGGTTTATCAATTTTGTTTATCTTCTCAAAGAACCAGCTTTTAGTTTTATTGATCTTTGCTATTGTTTTCTTCATTTCTATTTCATTTACTTCTGCTTTGATCTTTATGATTTCTTTCCTTCTACTAACTTTGGGTTTTGTTTGTTCTTTTTTCTCTTGTTTCTTTAGGTGTAAGTTTAGATTGTTTATTTGAGATTTTTCTTGTTTCTTTTTTTTTTTTTTTTTTTGCAGTACGCAGGCCTCTCATTGCTGTGGCCTCTCCCGTTGCGGAGCACAGGCTCCGGACGCACATGCTCAGTGGCCGTGGCTCACGGGCCCAGCCGCTCCACGCATGTGGGATCTTCCCGGACCAGGGCACGAACCCGTGTCCCCTGCATCGGCAGGCGGACTCTCAACCACTGCACCACCAGGGAAGCCCTTTTTTTGTTTTTTGTTTTTTTTTGTTTTTTTTTGGGAAGCCCTTTTCTTGTTTCTTGAGGTATGTTTGTAGTGCTATGAACTACCCTCTTAGAACTGCTTTTGCTGCCTCCCATAGGTTTTGGATTGTTGTGTTTTCATTGTCATTTGTCTCTAGGTATTTTTTGACTTCCTCTTTGAATTCTTCAGTGATCTCTTGGTTATTTAGTAACGTATTGTTTGGCCTCCATGTGTTTGTGTTTTTTACGGTTTTTTCCCTGTAACTGATTTCTAATCTCATAGCATTGTGGTCAGAAAAGATGCTTGATACAATTTCAGTTTTCTTAAATTTACTGAGGCTTGATTTGTGACCCAAGATGTGATCAATCCTGGAGAATGTTCCATGTGCACTTGAGAAGAAAGTGTAATCTGCTGTTTTAGGATAGAATACCCTATAAATATCAATTAAATCTGTCTGGTCTATTGTGTCATTTAAAGCTTGTGTTTCCTTATTAATTTTCTGCCTGGATGATCTGTCCGTTGGTGTAAGTGAGCTGTTAAAGTCCCCCACTATTATTGTGTTACTGTCGATTTCCTTTTTTATAGCTGTTAGCAGTTGCCTTATGTATTGAGGTGCTCCTATGTTGGGTGCATATATATTTATAATTGTTATATCTTCTTCTTGGATTGATCCCTTGATCATTATGTAGTGTCCTTCCTTATCTCTTGTAACATTCTTTATTTTAAAGTCTATTTTATCTGCTATGAGTATTGCTACTCCAGCTTTCTTTTGATTTCCATTTGCATGGAATATCTTTTTCCATCCCCTCACTTTCAGTCTGTAGTGTCCCTAGGTGTGAAGTGTGTCTCTTGTAGACAGCTTATATATGCTGTTTTGTTTTTGTATCCATTCAGTGAGCCTGTGTCTTTTGGTTGGAGCATTTAATCCATTCACGTTTAAGGTAATTATTGATATGTGTGTTCCTATTACCATTTTCTTAATTGTTTTGGGTTTGTTTTTGTAGGTCCTTTTCTTCTCTTGTGTTTCCCACTTAGAGAAGTTCCTTCAATGTTTGTTGTACAGCTGGTTTGGTGATGCTGAATTCTCTTAGCTTTTGCTTATCTGTAAAGCTTTTGCTTTCTCTGTTGAATCTGAATGAGATCCTCGATGGGTAGAGTAACCTTGATTGTAGGTTCTTCCCTTTCATCACTTTAAATATATCGTGCTAGTCCCTTGTAGACAACAGCTACATGATTCATTTAAGTTGTTGAATGTAATTGTGGCTTGTAGAGTTTCTGCTGAAGAAATCAGCTGTTAACCTTATGAGAGTTCCCTTGTATGTTGTCATTTTTTCCTTGTTGCTTTCAATAATTTTTCTTTGTCTTTAATTTTTGTCAACTTGATTACTATGTGTCTCAGCATGTTTCTCCTTGGGTATATCCTGCCTGGGACTTTCTGCACTTCCAGGACTTGGGTGGCTATTTTCTTTCCCATGTTAGGAAAGTTTTCGACTATAATCTTTTCAAATATTTTCTCGGGTTCTTTCTCTCTCTCTTCTCCTTCTGGGACCCCTATAATGTGAATGTTGTTGCATTTAATGTTGTCCCAGAGGTCTTTTAGGCTGTCTTCATTTCTTTTCAATCTTATTTCTTTTCATTCTTTTTTCTTTATTCTGTTCCATGGCAGTGAATTCCACCATTCTGTCTTCCAGGTCACTTATCCATTCTTCTGCCTCAGTTTTTCTGCTATTGATTCCTTCTAGTGTATTTTTCATTTCAGTTATTGTATTGTTCATCTCTGTTTGTTTGTTCTTTAATTCTTCTGGGTGTTTGTTCTTTAATTCTTCTAGGTCTTTGTTAAACATTTCTTGCATCTTCTCAGTCTCTGCCTCCATTCTTTTTCCAAGGTCCTGGATCACCTTCACCATCATTATTCTAAATTCTTTTTATGGAAGGTTTCCTATCTCCACTTCATTTAGTTGTTTTTCTGGGGTTTTATCCTGTTCCTTCATCTGGTACAAAGTCCTCTGCCTTTTCATTTTGTCTGTCTTTCTGTGAATGTGGTTTTCCTTCCACAGGCTGCAGAATTGTAGTTCTTCCTGCTTCTGCTGTCTGCCCTCTGGTGAATAGGCTATTCCACAGGCTGCAGAATTGTAGTTCTTCCTGCTTCTGCTGTCTGCCCTCTGGTGAATAGGCTATCTCGAGTGGTTTTTATTCTTTGTTTTTCCTGTGTTCCTCCAGTTTTCTTCAATAACCAGACATTTCTTTTGTAATTCTAAAAACATTTTTTTTTTTTCTAAAAACATTTTTATAAAAATAGAAAAAAACCAACTTATCCTGGTGCTTCTCCTGCCTAAGGTTACAGTAAAATCAAGCCCTCTAGTCCTTTGTGTGACACATACAAAATAATTTTTAAATTTTTTATTGAAGTATAACATGTAAACAGAAAAGTCCATTGAATTTTCCCAAAGCCACTGCAACCAGCATCCCCAAAAGCCTGCCCTATGCCCTCTTCTTACCCTGAAAGGGTAAGCACCATCCCAACTTTATCACTGTAACTTAATTTTGCCTATTTTAAACTTTATACAAGTGAAGTCATAAACTGTGTGCTCTTTGGCTTCTGGCTTCTTTCACTCAATATTGTTTGTGGGATTCATTTAAGTTGTTGAATGTAATAGTAGACCATTTGTTTTCATTGCTGTACAGAATTCCATTGTGTGAATCTACCACTATTTATTTATCTATCCAACTATTGATGGGCATTCGGGTAGTATTCAATTTGGGGCCCTTATGAATTAAGCTATTATAAACAGTCTCTACATTTGTTAGATATACACCTAAGAATGGGGTTGCTGGGTGACAACAAATTTTTTAAATTCTCCTGGATTATGTTCGCCATAATCAACATTGCCCTCAGCCCATAACATAAAGTGCATGGTTTATAATGTGTGAATGTGCTGTGGCTGATGTGTTCATTTCAGTCTTCTGTCAGTTTGGCACATGTTCTGCAAGACGGCAACTTTCTTCCCTTGGGTTTCTACACAGTGTTGGGGGAGGGATGTAGTCCTCAAATGTTATTACAGGTTATTCTGGAGAACTAGTGGATTCAGCTGTCTTAGTTCATCTAAATCAGGTGTTTTACATTAAAAATTTCCCATTGTTTTACAACTTGCCCTTGTGAAATCCTATTCTCCTCTCTGGTCAGAGAACAAAACAGGTGACTTCCCAGAGCACTTGCACCTGCTGCACATCCCAGGGGGACAGACCCAAGTCCAGAAGCGTAGCTGCAGCAAACTGTGCTCTCACCAAGGGTATTCTGGGAGTGGGAGCTCACTTAGGAGTAGGGGAGACTGACTTTCTTACTCTTCCAATTAAGTCATTCAACAGGTTTTTAACAAGGGCATGAAACCATGAACATACTTGTTTCCCAACAGACTGACTTCTCTGAAGGAAAGGACAAGGTCGTCCCCATCTCTGGAATCCCAGCACCTAGCACAATGCTTTCAGACGACAGAGGGCCAATAAATGTTAAAATGCATACTCTGAAAGGGATGGAAAGAATCTGCCCTACTGGATAGCTGGTGAAAAGTAGAGTCAGTTATTGAGAAACAAAATCTTTCTCTGTGGAACTGAAATGACAACTTCTATGTTCATCAGTATGGCTAAACAACCCCCATGCTATGGAATGTTCTATAGCAGTAAACAAGGTGAATCTTTATGTACTGGTATGGAAAATGCTCCATGATTTAAAAAAAAAAAGCAAGTTGCAAACAATCTAATTGTGTAACATTTTATCATTTAGAAAAAGACAACAGCTACGTGTTTCAAAACACATATATGTAAATACAGAGGAAAAGGCCTGGAATATTACACATCTGATAACAGCAGATACCTCAGACAGAGTAAGGTTGTGGATATTATCAAAGGGATTTAGCTTTATCTAGAATATTGGAACTTTTTTCAAATTACATTTGTGTATGGTGCTCCAGTGGTTAAGACTTTGTGCTCCCAATACAGGGGGCGCGGGTTCCATCCCTGGTTGGGGAACTAAAATCCTGCATGCTACACAGCGTTGTCTTAAAAAAAAAAAATTACATTTGTGTATTATTTGTGTAATTAAACCGTTTTAAGCAAATTTCTATTTCTACCAATTTCTCTGCTACCTGAACACTGAACTGTTCTTAAAGGGAAGGAAAATAGACCTTTCCCTGGTACTGCCAGTAGGTTTATCTTCTAAGCATAGACACCAGACTCTCCCTAAGCCTCATAAAAATGTAGGGAGGGCTTCCCTGGTGGTGCAGTGGTTGAGAGTTCGCCTGCCGATGCAGGGGACACGGGTTCGTGCCCCGGTCTGGGAAGATCCCACATGCCGCGGAGCGGCTGGGCCCGTGAGCCATGGCTGCTGAGCCTGCGCATCCGGAGCCTGTGCTCCGCAACGGGAGAGGTCACAGCAGTGAGAGGCCCACGTACCGCAAAAAAAAAAAAAAAAAAAAAAAGTAGGTAAAGGAACAGATAAGAGTTCCTTAACCAAGCCCTGGCTGTCACAGCCAGGGCCTTCACGAGAACCTTCTGTGAAGCAAGGCCAGGCGTCGATTTCGTGAGAGAGGCGACTGATACCACGTTTAAGAAAAGTGCGCTCATCTCAGTAAAACTGGGAAAGTGCTCTAAGGACCGTGCATATTTCTATGGGACTGCAAAGTACAGAGAGGAAAGTGAGGAGCGCCAATACCTGCCCGAGGTTCTTTAATTCAGAAAAAAAGGAAAGTGCACAAGCTTTAATGGAGGAGAAACAGGAGGTGGTGCATCTGTGCTTAACCAATTACAGCTTCACAAATATTAAAAGCGTCTCTCGTGTGTAGCGATTTGCAGTTTGGAATATTCCTTCTCATACAAATTAAAGAGTCCAGGCCAACTTCTGCCACGAACACAAGCGTTATCTCCGACCCATCAGCGAATATCTCTCCCTTTGGTGGCTTTAGTTTCCGCAAAGAAACAAAGGGGGGTTGAGATGGACTGAGCCAGAAGCGCAGCCATTCTCTGATTTCCAGCCAAAGCCAATACCGACCAACAAGCGAGCGCCTCTTCCGCGTGGCTGCGGAGGGGATGCCGATCTTTCCTGCTTCTCGGCCGGAGCTCCCAGATGACCAGAAGAATAGGGCCGAGCGCGAGACCGCCCGTGCGCCGACTCGCTCTAGGGACCGGTCACTCCCGACCCGGGGAGTCAAACATCGAGCGCTGCGGCCGGAAAAGTCCCGCGAGCGCACCGGGACTGACGCTGGGCCGCGTTACGTGGTCCAATCCACGGCCAGCATCGGCGGTTTTCCTCTAACTGGTTGACTGGCCCCTCCGCTGCCTCCCCGGGAGCGGCCGGAGACAGAGGAGGGGGCGGGCCTGGGACGTGGCCCAATGGGAACGCGCGCCGCGGCGGCTGGGGGCGGGGCCGGGCCCACGGCGCAGGGCCGGGCGCCGGAGGCTCCAATGAGCGCACGCCGCGTCCGGGGCCGGCTGGTTCGCTAGACGCCGCCGGGAGGTTGGTGGCTAATGTAACAGTTTGCAAACCGAGGGGAGTTGTGAAGGGCGCGGGCTTGAGGGGCGCGCTGCTGGCCTCGTGGGTCCATCGGCCGCCGCGTTTGTCCCAGAGCTGGGACCACAGGAGCGGAGGCAAGAGGTAGCGAGGGTGGGGATGGCGATGGGCACCGGCCACCCCTCCTGGAGGAGGCAGCGTGCTAGCTCCGGGGGCGGGTCGGTAGTGGGAGTGAGGGCCGCAAGAACGCCGGTGCGCTTGGCCCTGCATCTCGGTCCCCGGGGCGCCCCCACGTCTTAGAGGTGGGCCGGAACCCATTTCCGGGAGTGAGAGCCGCCGTCTTCGGCTGGTGAGGCTTAGGTGAACTCGGGGTACTCGGTACCCAACGGCGCGGAACCTTACCGTGCCAGGCACAGCGTCGGAGTAGGCAGCGGGGCCTGGTATGGGATGGAGAAGGGGAGCGGGCGGGACAACCCGAAGGGATGCTGACGATGAGACAGGCCCTTCTTCCATCCCAGCCTCCCCCAACGTCACCATCTCTCAGTTCCTGTCCAGGTCCGGCCCGGCTTTCCCCGCCAGCGGGGGAGCTCCAGGTGTAGGAAGGTAGTTGAGTCCTGGGCGGGGATCCCTGGCCGCACCCCAGGTGTCTGACAGCAGGGACAGTGCTGGGGTGCGCCAGTTGCTAATATGCTGTGGACGGAAGGCCCTGGTCTCCTTTCTCCTGTCCTGTTACGTTTATTTAGGGATGTGGTGGCTGGCGGCCAGGATCTCTGCTGTTTCACCTGGGCTTTGTGTGGGCACTTCTGAGGATGCTGAGTGCTTGGTTCTCATTGGGAGGGAGGGGCGGGGATGTAGACTGCTCTGCCCTGGGTGAGGAGGGAGTAGGTATGAATCTTAAAGCTTCTCTGTTCTCGATGAGGTTCTGCCTCCTTCACTCAGGGCATCCAGTTACAAGTGTTGTTTTTCTCCTCCCCCAGAGACACAATGGCAGCCACCGTCAGGAGGCAGAGGCCGAGGAGGCTAGCCTGTTGGGCCTTGATGGCTGTGCTCTTGGCAGACCTGTTGGCACTGAGTGGTGTGTACCCCAACAGAGGCATCGAAAGAAATATAAATGAGTGAATGTTGGATGATACATGGTGGGAAGGCGGAAAGAAGCTGGTGGTGGGAAACTCTGGACTCTTAGGTTGCCAGACCCAGACCTTTTTCTTTGTCCATTGCTGTCTTACTTTCTCCATGGAAAGCAGTGTGCTTTGATTAGCGGGGCCTCAGGAAGTGGGGGAAGAGGGGCTAATTGACAAATCTCTTTCCCCTTCAGACACGCTGGCAGTGATGTCTGTGGACCTGGGCAGTGAGTCAATGAAGGTGGCCATTGTCAAGCCTGGAGTGCCCATGGAGATTGTCTTGAACAAGTGAGGGCGGCCGCAGGGTCGGGTGGGGAAAGGGAGTCTGCGCCCCAAGCCACAGTGTGTTCTTCGTAGTGCCCTCGGCAGACTTTGGTGTCTGCACGATTGATTGTATGTGAGGTGTTGAGGCTCCTGAGAACAAACCCTGCCATAGACACCTGGTCCCATTGTCTCTTTTCCACAGGGAATCCCGGAGGAAAACCCCAGTGACTGTGACACTGAAAGAAAATGAAAGATTCTTTGGAGACAGTGCAGCAAGCATGGTGAGCTAGCAGCCCGCCCCCTTCCCAGAAGCACTGGGCAGAGGAGAGGAGGTAACAGACCCCGGAGTCTGTTCCCTGATCGATCTCTGAGGTAGGAGGTAGGTGATGGCCAGCTTGGGAGCCTAATACTCTGCTTCTCCTTTACCTCCTCTCAGGCCATCAAGAATCCAAAGGCTACGCTGCGATACTTCCAGCACCTCCTGGGGAAGCAGGAGAATAACCCCCACGTGGCCCTTTACAGAGCTCGTTTCCCCGAGCATGAGCTGGGCTTCGACCCACAGAGGCAGACTGTGTACTTCCAAATCAGCCCGTGAGTGCCCTGCTGGGCAGGGTGGGCTCGGCGGGCCTGATGGGGTCCCCGTTGGCATGTGCTCACCATTGTCCTTGCCTGGATGCCTGGCTTTCCTTGCCTCTACCTGCTTCCTTCCCCCAGGCAGCTGCAGTTCTCACCTGAGGAGGTCCTGAGCATGCTTCTCAATTACTCCCGTTCTCTGGCTGAAGATTTTGCAGGTGAGCAGCCAAGATGGGGCCAGTGGTAGCCAGGTTCCCTAGGGACTCAAATAGAGGTAGTTTTGCCTCCCAGGGAATATTTGGCAACGTCTGATGACATTTTTGGTTGTCACAACTGGGGAGCTACTGCTACTGGCATCTACCAAGTAGAAGCCAGGGGTGCTGCCAGACATCTTAGACTGCACAGGCCCGCCCCCCAAACCAAAGAATTATCTGGCCCAGAGACTTCCCTGGCAGTCCGGTGGCTAAGACTCCATGCTTCTACTGCAGGGGGCACGGGTTTGATCCCTGGCGGGGGAACTAAGGTCCTGCGTGCCGCACAGTGCCACCAAGAAAAAAAGAGAGAGAATTATCTGGCCCAAAACATCAATTGTGCTGAGACTGGGAAACCCTCCGCTAAGGTCTGAAGCTGGTGGGGACTCTGTTCTGTTGTCCCCTGTAGAGCAGCCCATCAAGGATGCAGTGATCACCGTGCCAGCCTTCTTCAATCAGGCTGAGCGCCGAGCTGTGCTGCAGGCTGCGCGCATGGCTGGCCTCAAAGTGCTGCAGCTCATCAACGACAACACTGCCACTGCCCTCAGCTATGGTGTCTTCCGCCGGAAAGATATCAACAGCACTGCCCAGGTGAGCCAGGGAGGAACTGCTGACCGGACCTGCAGGGTGGCCGAGTCTGATGGTGGAGGCCATGTGGCTCATTTTGCATCTTGTTTCCGTGGCTGGCCCTTGACAAAATGAGGCAACGGCCCTCGGCCCCTTTTGGAGCTGTGTGGCTTTCACTTGAGAGTTGGTGCAGCCCCTTGCAGGCAGGGGGGCAGGCACCCTGGAGTTGAATAAGGTTCCTGTGACGGTGGCCTTGATGTCTCTACAGAATATCATGTTCTATGACATGGGCGCAGGTAGCACCGTGTGCACCATCGTGACCTACCAGACGGTGAAGACTAAGGACGCAGGGATGCAGCCACAGCTGCAGATCCGGGGAGTGGGGTAAGTGGGTGCTGGGAGGAGGGCTGCTTGCCGAGATACCCTCGGGTCAGGGGTTTCTTCTCAGAGGGGCAGCTGCCTCACTTTCCCGCTCCCTGCAGGAAAGCTCTCCTGGTTAAAGCATCAGTCATCATAGGGTACCTCTCCCAAAGAGCAAGGGGTAGATGGAAATTGGGGGAGGACAGTTCGGGAAGATTGAAGGGCAGGGAACGTCCCAAGCTGCTTCTGAGGAAATCCACAAGGCCATAGGCCATATGTGGAGTGTCAGATTCAATTATTTTTTTGTTCTTGTCATTCCCAGTTTACTTATCACTGGCGTTATCTTATTTCATGAACCCATTCTTTCCTGCCCATCTTTACTGCTTCTATGCTAGTCCAAACCACCATCGCCTCTTACCTGCAGAATTGAAGGTCTCCCCGCTGCCAGTGTGGCCTCCCTCCAGTTCTTTCCTCCGCATCTCAGCCAGAGGGTTCTTTTCAAAATGCCAACCTGACTGTATCTCGTTTCTTTAAAAACCCTACAGTGGCTTCAAACCTTTGCCTTGGCCTATGAGGCTGTGCCTGTGTGCTCCCGGGCTCCTCCTGCTTGGCTCTGACCCTGAACCTCTTGCTCTTTGAGCTCCAGCCATCCTTGCCCTCCATGGAACTCACACACCACACTCTCTCTCACCTCACAGTTTTTATGCATGCTTTTCCCTCTGTCTAGAATGTTCTTTCCTCTTCACCTAGTTAATCTCAGCTCATCCTTCAGGTTTCAGCGCAAGCATCACTTATTCACAGAACTTTTCCTGACTTCCCTAAATAGCTGAAATTTTCCATATATATGTTTAGTGGTGTTGTTTGTCTCTCTGTTATAGCACATAGGTTGGTTAAAATTTCACATTTATATGATTATCTGGTTGCTGGATTATAAACTCTTGGACAACAGGGGGCTTGTCTTGTCTTTTTCTTCTCACAGTTGCATCTCCAGAGACAAATACATAGTTTGATGCCCAGTAGGTGCAGTTGAATGAATGGGCAGATGCCTGTCGCTGTGAGGTGTCAGCCGTGTGGGTGAAGGCCAGGTTCTGTGCAGGTGAAGGAGCCCTGTGTGTTCCTCATGCTTTTCCCTGTTCCCTTTCCTGCACAGGTTTGACCGCACCCTGGGGGGCCTGGAAATGGAGCTCCGGCTGCGTGAGCACCTGGCCGGGATTTTCAACGAGCAGCGCAAGGGCCAGAGAGCGAAGGACGTGCGGGAGAACCCCCGCGCTATGGCCAAGCTGCTGCGTGAGGCCAATCGACTCAAGACCATCCTGAGTGCCAATGCCGATCACATGGCCCAGGTGCTCACGTGTGCTGCTTGAGGGCAAATATTCCCCACCCAGAGGGTGGAGGATCGCGCCACCCTGAGCCAGACTCCTTGTGCCTGGTGTGGCCCATCCCTTCTTCCTGTGCTTCCTTCCACCCTCCCAAAGTCCTGTTCCCTTGGTGTCTTACCTCCTCACTCAGAGAGCAGGACCTGGGTGAGAACTCTGACCCTCCTCATCCTCCCGCAGATCGAGGGCCTGATGGACGATGTGGATTTCAAGGCGAAGGTGACTCGGGCAGAGTTTGAAGAGCTGTGTGCAGACCTGTTTGAGCGGGTGCCTGGGCCCGTGCAGCAGGCCCTGCAGAGTGCCGAGATGAAGCTGGTGAGGGGGTCGTCGAGGAGGGCATGGCGGGGAGGCAGGTGGGATAGAAAGTGATGAGGTGGCAGGAAGGAGGGAGCGGGAACATCAGGGAGGAGTCGGTGCTGAGGAGGGGGGTTAACTCGTGCTGACCCATCCATCTCCCGTTCTTTCTCCCCCTGCAGGATGAGATTGAGCAGGTCATCCTAGTGGGTGGGGCCACTCGGGTGCCCAAAGTTCAGGAGGTGCTGCTGAAGGCTGTGGGCAAGTGAGTGTGGGGGGCTGGAGGGCTGGGGGGGGGCGGGCCAGGCTGGGAGCTGCAGGTGGATGGTGCTGAGGCTTGGGGTGCTCACAGGGAGGAGCTGGGCAAGAACATCAACGCCGATGAAGCCGCCGCCATGGGGGCTGTGTACCAGGCAGCGGCGCTCAGCAAAGCCTTCAAGGTGAAGCCGTTCGTTGTCCGAGACGCGGCCATCTACCCCATCCTGGTGAGTAAGCCTGTCTGATGGGGTGACAGGCTCCCTTTACCTCTCCCAGGGCCGTCTCCCCTGCCTCCTCTAGACTGTCCGTCTGTCTCCCTGCCATTGGTGTTCCCCGCCCTTCTTCCCCGAGACCCTCCTCTGCTCCTCCAGCGTACCTCCCCTCTGCCTGCCGCGTAGGTGGAGTTCACGAGGGAAGTGGAGGAGGAGCCTGGAGTTCGCAGCCTGAAGCACAATAAGCGTGTCCTCTTCTGCCGGATGGGGCCCTACCCTCAACGCAAAGTCATCACCTTTAACCGCTACAACCATGACTTCAACTTCCACATCAACTATGGTGACCTGGGCTTCCTGGGGCCTGAGGATCTTCGGTGAGGGGGTGGGGCAGGGAGAGGGCTCCAGGGAGGGAGGGTTTGGGGTCTGAGGGGGACACAGGGGAAGCAGGCTGTGGGCTTGGTCTTGGGGTTGGGCTGAGCTTCTCCTCCGGGAGGAGCTTCCATCCTGAGGGTGTCCTCAGGGAGGGCCCCGCATCTCGTGCTGGGAGGCTGTGTAGGCTAGAGCTGGAGGGGGGGGGCTCCCCTTAACGGCTCTCTCCTCCCCACCCAGGGTATTTGGCTCCCAGAATCTGACCACGGTGAAGCTAAAAGGTGTGGGTGAGAGCTTCAAGAAGTATCCCGACTATGAGTCAAAGGGTATCAAGGCTCATTTCAACCTGGATGAGAGTGGCGTGCTCAGCCTAGACAGGGTGAGAGCAGGAGAGCCCGTGTGCAGGGCGGGGGCCCAGGCCCCAGCAGCCTTTTCCAGAGCAGTTCCTCATGGTATTAGAACGTGATAAACGAAATGGGTTCTGGAGTTGGGTAAACCTTAGGTTAAACAAAGCTAACCAGGGACCTGGTATGGGCCGTCTCAGAGCCTGTAAATGCTCGTGGATGTTATAAGTTTCAGGATCTGTAGAACGGTTGAGGAACCTGTTTTTAAAGAACGGTTCTGGGGGTCAATATCTTTTAGAACATACTGGGGCAGTAACGGCCCATTCGGTTGAGTGGAGAAGTGTGAGGGTGGGCGGAGGAGGAGCTACGGTCCCCTCCTGAAAGGGCTCATAATCAACAGGGCTGGCGGTGACTCCATCCGAGAGCCCGTAGAAGGAGGCCGGTGAGAGAACAGGCTGGCACACCTGGAAGTCACTTGGCTGTGCCTCAGCAATCACCCGCCAGGCAGGATGCTTGTGGGGAAAAGGTGGCTTAGCGTGTGCATTTCTTCACCTTGGATCCCTGTCTTCAGGTGGAGTCTGTGTTTGAGACGCTGGTGGAGGACAGCCCGGAAGAGGAATCTACTCTGACCAGTAAGATGAGGGTGCATACACGTGTGTGTGTGTGTGTGTGTGTCTGTGAGAGGGTGTACTTGTGTGCATTTCGGGGAGGTGGGCGGGCCATGCCCTTAGGGTTGGGGGTGGAGTCAATGGTGTGGTCCCCTTTAAGTCTTTGGGTTTTCTTCTTTCTAGAACTTGGCAACACCATCTCCAGCCTGTTTGGAGGTGGCACCACACAAGATACTAAAGAGAATGGTACTGACACTGTCCAGGTAAGGCCAGGATGGAGCCAAGGGAGCATGGAGGATGGTGCGTGGGACCAGGCGGAGGCAGCAGGGACAGGGGGTTGGAGTGGGCATCTCAGCTGCCTAGGATGTGATAGACCTACCCCTCCTCTCAGCCCAGGCCGAGTTCACCACACCCTCCTCTGGACTCTGAGCCATCCCTGTGCTTGAGCTCCAAGGCCCACCCTCATCTCCAAACGCTTTTCCTTTGTCCAGCTAGACTGCTGCAGTCCAGATGCCTGCTGCCAATTTCCATACAGTCGTCCTCTGTCTCCCCCAAGCTGTGTCATGGGCGGTGAGCCCCTCAAAGCAGAGCCATGGGGACCTGGCATTGCCGAACCAGTCCTGATCCCTAGGCTCTGCTAGTGACTATTGTGGGTGGGTGTGTCTGTTTGTTTCCCAGGAGGAGGAGGAGGGGCCTGCTGAGGGGAGCAAGGCTGAGCCTGGAGAGCAAGCAGAGCCCAGGGAGGAAGCTGAGGCCCCAACAGACGACACCTCTCCACCCCCACCCCCTGAGCCTAAGGGGGATGCAGCCTCTGAGGGAGAAAAGGCCGCAGAGAAAGACAAAGGGGAAAAGCCCGAGGCCCAGGTGAGCTCTAGGCAGAGTGAGGCCAGCCTGAACCCAGTGGTTAATGGGACAGGTGCCTGCGTTGCTTCTTGGCCCCCAGAGCCCTGCCTGTGGAGGGTAGAAAGGCCAACACTTTCCCTGACATCTTGGTCTCTTCACCCCAGAAGCCAAGTGAGAAGGGTGAGGCAGGGGCTGAGGGTGTCCCTCCAGCCCCGGAGGAAGAAAAGAAGCAGAAGCCGGCCCGGAAGCAGAGAATGGTGGAGGAGATCGGGGTGGAGCTGGTAGTCCTGGACCTGCCTGACTTGCGCCAGGATGAGCTGGCCCGCTCGGCCCAGAAGTGAGTAAAGGCTGCGAGTGCGCGGAGGGTGCCCAGGGTGTGGAATGGAGCCCCTCATGCCTGCCGCCCCTGTCCACAGACTCCAGGACCTGACGCTCCGGGACTTAGAGAAGCAGGAACGGGAAAAAGCAGCCAACAGCTTGGAAGCATTCATCTTTGAGACACAGGTTGGTCGGGTGGGAAGCACACCTGCCCCAGGCCCTGTGTCTGGGGCTGGGGAGCAGGGAGGGGGTCCTGCTCCATGAGCCTTGCCCCCAGGGCCTGCTGCATGCTTGCGCTCTTGTGCACCTCCCCAGGACAAGCTGTACCAGCCTGAGTATCAGGAAGTGTCTACCGAGGAGCAGCGTGAGGACATCTCTGGGAGACTCCATGCCGCGTCCACCTGGCTGGAGGATGAGGGCTTTGGGGCCACCACAGTGGTGAGGGACCTCCCAGGACATGGTGGGCCGGATGGGAAAGGGAGGAGCGCTGGGGTGCGAGGCCATAACGAAGGATGCAGGGCTGGCTCCAGGGCTGATATGTCATCCCCTCAACCCTCTGCCCTCTCCCTTCCCCACATCCATCAGATGTTGAAGGAGAAGCTGGCCGAGCTGAGGAAGCTGTGCCAAGGCTTGTTTTTTCGGGTGGAAGAGCGCAAGAAGTGGCCCGAACGGCTGTCTGCCCTCGATAACCTCCTCAACCATTCCAGCATGTTCCTCACGTGAGCGGCCCCTTTGCTTTTCTTCGTCATTCAGTCCCGCCCTGTCCCCTCCTGGACTGATGGTCTCCTCTCTGGCTGCAGGGGGGCCCGGCTCATCCCAGAGATGGACCAGATCTTCACGGAGGTGGAGATGACAACGTTAGAGAAAGTCATCAACGAGACCTGGGTAATCCCCGTGTAAATACTTAACTGGAGACTTACCTGGTGAGGTGGGCTGTCTTAGGCAGCGTGGGAGATGCGGAGAAACGGAGAGCTGGCAGCCTCTGCGTCCGGGCTTGGCAGCTAATCCGGAAGGCAGAAGATGGTTGCGTTTGAGGCCGTGTCGGATTAGTCCCAGACTAGAGTCATAGCCATGAGTCGTCAACCAGACGAGCGACAGAGCCCATCCCCGTGAGGTTAGAGAAAGCTGCTTTGAGGAGCTGGGACTTGAGCTGGATGCAGAAGGTGGGCCAGGGTTTGGGGAGGTGAGAATGACTTGTCATGAGAAGCAGAAACTGTTTTGGATGTGGGGACGTTTTTTTTTTTGAGCCAGAGCTCAGAAGTGGAGAGATAAGGAGAAAATAATTAAGAGGTTCAGCTGTAGTTAGTCCATAGTAATAGGATGTAAGCCAGAAAGGTGGAGTTTGGGACTCCCATGTGGAGAGTCCCGAATGGCATTCTGAGGGGTCTGCTTACTTCTGGGGCTGACGGCCACGGGCAGCAGTGATTTGGGGTCTGAGGGAAGAGCCTGTGGTTGGTTGGGGGGTGTATTTCACCTGGGACAGAGGCGTCTGCCATCTCCGTGGCTGGCTCTGAGCCTGTCCTCGCCCACAGGCCTGGAAGAATGCAACCGTGGCCGAGCAGGCCAAGCTTCCTGCCACAGAGAAGCCCGTGTTGCTCTCAAAAGACATCGAGGCCAAGATGATGGCCCTGGACCGAGAGGTGCAGTATCTGCTCAATAAGGCCAAGTTTGCCAAGCCCCGGCCCCGGCCCAAGGACAAGAATGGGACCCGGGCAGAGCCTCCCCTCAATGCCAGTGCCAGTGACCAGGGGGACAAGGTCATCCCTCCAGCAGGTGAGGGCAGGGTGCCTGGTTCCAGGTGCTACAGGGCAGCAAGAAGCTTTCCTTTCCCTCCTGGGACTACATTTTCCTCCTGGTTTCCCTCCAGGCCAGACTGAAGATGCAAAGCCCATCTCAGAGCCTGAGCAAGAGACTCGTGAGTTGGGGGAAACTGATTGGGAATACGGGCATCACTTAGCCGAGGGGTCGGCAAACTTGCAGGTACAGCCTCTTTGCAGACGGCCTGTGAGCAGTGAACGGCCTTAGAAGGTTATTTCCAAAAACAAAATATGGAAAGAGACCTAGTGTGGCTCACAAATCCTAAAATATTTACTATCTGGCTCTTTGCAGGAAAAGTTTGCCATCCCCTCCGTTAGCCCCTTCCTTTGCAGACACTAACCCATTCCTTCCCGAAAGCAGGATCTGAACCGGCAGACTCTGAACCTCTGGAGTTAGGGGGTCCCGCAGCAGGTGAGGGCAGAGTGGGAGATGGGGGGTACCGGGAAGCCTAGCAGGGTCTGGGGGGAGATGCCTGCCCAGAACTGGGCCCGTTCCCTCCATCTCACTTGCTTTTGTTCCTTTGCTCTCCCCCAACTCCCACCAGAATCTGAACAGAAGGAGCAGCCTACAGGACAGAAGCCAACTTTGAAGAATGATGAACTATAACCCCCGCCTCCCAGTTCCCCACTCCTCCCCGCCCCCTTCTCTTACCACCTCTATTTATTAAACACCAAGGGCTGGGGGAGGGGTTGGTCCCGCCCTCAGAGGCTTAAGTTCCTCTTCTCTCACCTGTGATTGGAGGTGTGGAGAAGGGGGAGGAAGGGACAGCTCACCAGTTCTTCTGGAGTAGTTCTGTGGTTAAAACTGAAATTGTTCCGTTCCCCAATCCCACCTTCTGGTTCCCTACCCATCCAGGCCCTAGTTTGGGAAAAATCACTATTAGGTCTTAATTCTTCGCCTGTGGGTAGGTGAGAGGATGGCCATCGGTAGTTGGTTGACAGACCTGGTAGTGGGAAGGGTGTCCTGGCTTATTAGAGGGTCTCCAGTCTTTTCTGGTCATCCTTCCCTCCCTCCCTCCCTCCTCCACCACGAGATCAATGCCACACAGGCCAGTGTCTGCAGAGCCTTGGTTACCAGGTTTGATTTCTGAGCGCCTGTCTGTGCTCTTGCCTCCTCCAGGGTTTTTTCTCTAAAAACCCCCGCCCCCATGCCTCCTCCCCGTGGGTCTCCTTGGCTTCCTCTTGCAAGTTGGGCAGTCCTCTGCCTCTAGGCCAGAGCCCTTCCATCTGGACTGCCTAAGTCAATCTAGGTCGACTCCCACCCACACGTACAACCCCTGGTGGCCAGAGTAGGCAGGGAGAACGTAAAGAAGGGAATCCAGCTGCCTCTCCAGGGAGTGAGATGTGTGAAAACCCTGTAGCTCCCCAGCCTGTGGACTCTTGGGCCTAGGAAGGCTGTGTGCAGTGGCTGGCACAGGATGCCAGCGTCCTGCAAGCACTGTTGAAAACTGCATCTTCCTAGTAGCCTGGTACTCATTGGCCCTTTGACTTCCTGCCCCCATTCTCTCCGCTTCTGTTCTGCCCTCTCAGAGCCTTTCCCTCACTTCCTGGCCCCCTGGGCTGACCAAAATGTGCTTTCTACTGTGAGCCCCTGTCCTAAGACCCTGGGGGCAGGAGAGACCATGGCGTGAATGTAAAAATGCCACCTGGCTCTGTTGGAGGCAGGCCTTGTGGGGGGAAGGAAGAGGGTACAGGTTGGCCTTTCTTATTAATGTGTTGCTCTGCTGGGATGGGGGCCTTTTACCCACCACACTGGTATTGGGCAGCCTGCCCTCCAGGATCCCATCTGTAGCAGGGGCCAGGGCTGCCACCCCAACTCCCAGGACAAGGGGGAGCCTGCTTGTGTCTGTCTCTTGTGTTGTTTTCCTTTTTTTTTTTCTTTTTTTTGCCACATTGGCAGAAATGTGACCCAGGTGTCCTACCCTGTCCTGTATGTTTGAGTTGTTTCACTAGCAGTTGAGGCTGGTTGGACAGCTTTGAGTCAAGTTGTACTTTGCTCCATTGTTAATTGAAAAGCTGTTTCAATAAAATATTTTCTACAGTTTTTTGTGCTGTGAATTTTTAAAAATATGTTTATTTCTTGAATATAAATAATGCATGTCTATAATGGAAAATTTGGAAGGTAGAAGTTTGAATAACAAAATTGCCTATAATACTACCACCAAAACATCATTAACATTTTAGACTTAGATTTTTAGACTTTTTAGACATTTTAGACTTACATTTAGATTCATGTATGTAATTTTTCTTCATGAGAACAAAACTGGTTTTATTTTTACCCTGACGTCATTTGGATCCCTATATTCCAGCTATTTTTAGGTAATAATCCATTTTTAAGGTAACAACCTCATTTTACAAATAAGAAATCAGCAGTTCATAGAGGTTCAGAGGTCCAAGGAATCAAAGGTATTAGGTGACTCAGCTAGGTTTGAACTTAATTCTGACCCAATAACCCTTGCGTTATTACCCTGATACAAGAATGTGTTGCTAGAGCTTCATTACTCGTAGCACAGTTAATTTGGGTTGTTCCTGTTATAACGGAGCCATGTTTTACCAAAGGAAAATCATTGTAGTCATTAATTATTATTAACAACGGCCTCTTTTTTTTTTTTTTTTTTTTTTTTGGTTGCACCAGGTCTTAGTTGAGGCAGGTGGGCTACTTAGTTGTGCAAGCTCTTAGTTGTGGCATGCACGTGGGATCTAGTTCCCTGACCAGGGATTGAACCTGAGTCCCCTGTTTTGGGAGCGTGGGGTCTTATCCACTGTGCCACCAGGGAAGTCCCTAGTCTTAATCAATCACGCGTCTAAGCAGTTGAATAAAAAACTGACCATGAAGTTTATGTTTTTCTCTAAAGGTTGAACAATTTAGACAAGTTTTGAACCTGCAAGTCTCTTTTTGTTTCCCAATAGACTTTTTTTAAGGGCAGTTTTAGTTTCACAGCAAAATTGAGCAGAAAGTACACAGTTCCTATATACCCTCTGGCTCCATACATACTCAGCCAACCCCAGTATCAACATCCCACACCAGAGGGACGTTTGTTATGATCTATGAACCTACACATCATTATCACCCAAAGTTTACATTAGGGTTTACTCTTGGCATTGTGCATTCTTTCTTTAGGTTCCGACACATGGATAATGAAACGTATCCGTTAACATGTCATACAGAGTACTTTCACTGCTCTAAAAATCCTCTGTGGCCTGCAAATCCATCCCTCCCTCCCCTTTAACTCCTGGCAACCACAGATCTTTTTACTGTCTCCATAGTTGTGCCCTTTCCAGAATGTCATGTAGTTGGAGTCATACAGTATGTAGTCTTTCCAGGTTGGTTTCTTTCGCTTAGTAACATGAATTTAAGGTTCCTCAATGTCTTTTCATGGCTTGATAGCGCATTTATTTTTATTTATCTTTATTTTTGGCTGTGTTGGGTCTTCGTTGCTGCCCACAGGCTTTCTCTAGTTGCGGCGAGCGGGGTCTACTCTTCGTTGCAGTGCGCAGGCTTCTCATTGCGGTGGCTTCCCTTGTTGCAGAGCACGGGCTCTAGGTGCGTGGGTTTCAGTAGTTGTGGCACGCGGGCTCAGTAGTTGTGGCATGCGGGCTCAGTAGTTGTGGCTCACGGTCTCTAGAGCACAGTCCCAGTACTTGTGGTGCATGGGCTTAGTTGCTCCACGGCATGTGGGATCCTCCCGGACCAGGGCTCGAACCTGTGTCCCCTGCATTGGCAGGCGGATTCTTAACCATTGCTCCACCAGGGAAGTCCCATGGGAGGAGGGAGGGGTTTTGATGCCGAAAGCTCAGCTTCTCTGTACACTGGTGCCAAATCAAATCTTGGAGACAAGACTTTTGGGTGAAGTAGAAAAGGATATCTTTATTACTTTGCCAGGCAAAGGGGGATACGGCGGGCTCCTGCCTCGAAAAACTATGTGTCCCAACCCGGGAGGATTTGATGAGGAGTTTTATGACAATAGTTCCCAAGGGTGGGGTTGCTGACAAGATTAGGGTGCAGGGTCTCAGAGTCTCAGGTGCTTGGTCTCCTAATCTTGATGAGCTTCTCTGGTCCCTTTAATCTTGTCTCAGGTGGTTTCTTGGCTGCTCCTCTCTTGATTAGTAACTGTTTGAAGCTGCCCTTTGGAACTCAGGGAAGGTCATGGAGGCTGGAGTCTTGCCTACAAGAAACGGGGGACAAAAAGGCCTCCGTGCCCGGGAGCCCCACAAGGCCCCGCTTGGTTTCAGTTTCTAGTATCTAATGGACAGGTGTCAAGGATGCTGCTAAACATCCTACAATGGACAGGACAACCCCCACTACGAAGAATTCCCAGCCCCAAATGTCAATAGTGCTGATGTTGAGAAGCCCTGATTTAAATTCCCAGATATTATCTTCCTTCAATTCTTTGCTAATGTGTGTGGGAAGCAGCATCGTTCATTGATTAAGAATATGGGTTTTAGGGCTTCACTGGTGGCGCAGTGGTTGGGAGTCCGGCTGCCGATACAGGGGACACGGGTTCGTGCCCCGGTCCGCAAGGATTCCACATGCCGCGGAGCGGCTGGGCCCGTGAGCCATGGCCGCTGAGCCTGCGCGTCCGGAGCCTGTGCTCCGCAACGGGAGAGGCCACGACAGGGAGAGGCCCGCGTACCGCAAAAAAACAAAAAAGAATATGGGTTTTAGGAACTGGGCTGCTGGCTGTTCCTGAAACAAATCTTTTGGCTTTGATCTTTCTTACCTTTTTAAAGAAAGATGAGGGACTTCTCTGGTGGTTCAGTGGGTAAGACGCTGCGCTTCCAGTGCTTCCACTGCAGGGGGCGCGGGTTCGATCCCTGGTCAGGGAAACTAAGATCCCACATGCCCCATGGCCAAAACTAAAAAAAAAATTAAAGGAATATAAGACCCAAGCTTGGATGATTTCTAAAACCAACACAGTATTGCCAACCTGATAGATAAAAAGTGGCATCAGGGTTTCCCTGGTGGCACAGTCATTACGATGAATCCGCTGCCAATGCAGGGGACACAGATTTGCGCCCTGGTCCGGGAAAACCCCACATAACGCGGAGGAACTAAGCCTGTGCGCCACAACTACTGAGCTTGCGCTTTAGAGCCCACGAGCCACAATTACTGAAGCCCACGCGCCTGGAGCCTGTGCTCCACAACAAGAGAAGCCACTGCAATGAGAAGCCTGCGCACCGTAACCAAGGGTAGCCCCTGCTCGTCACAACTAGAGAAAGCCCACGCACAGCAACAAAGACCCAACGCAGCCAAAAAGAAAAGAAAAGAAAAGAAAAGTGGCATCAATTTATTTCATGATTGAGGTTGAGCATCTTATTTAAGAGCTCTTTATAGAAAGGGTAGACAGCAGAAGCAAGAACTACAATCCTGCATCCTGTGGAACAAAAACCACATTCACAGAAAGATAGACAAGATAAAAAGGCAGAGGGCTATGTACCAGATGAAGGAACAAGATAAAACCCAAGAAAAACAACTAAATGAAGTGGAGATAGGCAACGTTCCAGAAAAAGAATTCAAAATAACGATAGTGGGGCTTCCCTGGTGGCGCAGTGGTTGAGAGTCCGCCTGCCGATGCAGGGGACACGGGTTCGTGCCCCGGTCCGGGAAGATCCCACGTGCCGCGGAGCGGCTGGGCCCGTGAGCCATGGCCGCTGAGCCTGCGCGTCTGGAGCCTGTGCTCCGCAACGGGAGAGGCCGCAACAGTCAGAGGCCCGCGTAACGCAAAAAAAAAAAAAAAAAAAATGACACTAGTAAACCTACTACTACATGTCAATGTAAATAATATATTCTTATGAAAAATAATTATATTTTAAGAATTGTGAGAACAGTAGGATTATTTTACATTTTTGTGAATCTCTTTGGTGTCTGACTTAAAAGAAGATCACTGTATCCTCATATCTGCTTCTGCATTCAAGCTGCTGCCTATGTTGTTTTGGTTGAAGTATATGAAGAACCTCCAGCTTCACACAGATATGAGGTTGGCAAGGGAGAAATAGTTTAATAATAGCCTTTTCAGATATTTGTGAATATTCTTTTTTGGTACTACACAAAATTAGCAGGTGGTAGTTTCTTAAAGATTAGTTGCAATGTGGAATCCGAAACCAAGTCAATGAACTTTTCATATCCTGTCAAGTTAAAACCTACTGGTCTATCTTGCACTTTGAATGGATCTTTTAACCATGCGTGATTTTTTTTTAACATCATGCATTAGTAATTTGGAAAATGTTGGTTCACTGAATTACACAGATCTTCCAAATGTTAATGCATTTCATTACACTATACCAAAAAATATTTGGTAATAACACCACTGATCTCATTAGAAACATGTTAAGATAGTGGGAAGCTGTCAAGTTTAAACTTTATTATTGTCAGCAAACACTATCAGTTGTTTTCCTTGAAGTGACAGGGTTACTTTGTTCATTTTGGAGACAATGTCTGACAAACACCCAAGTCTGGATAACCATAGCTCATCTCTCTCTGGGTTATTCTTTCAAGTAAAAAATGTGTTCCATGAAAGAAGAGGCTAGTTCTGCTCACAATTCAGACTGCAAAGATGCATTTCCTTGGACAACCATGGTACTCCCATAAGCAGCAGGAGTGCTTTAGGCATACTTCACATTTCATCACACCAAATATTAAAAAGATGTCGGGCTTCCCTGGTGGCGCAGTGGTTGGGAGTCCGCCTGCCGATGCAGGGGACACGGGTCTGTGCCCCGGTCCGGGAAGATCCCACATGCCGTGGAGCGGCTGGGCCCGTGAGCCATGGCCGCTGAGCCTGCGCGTCTGGAGCCTGTGCTCCGCAACAGGAGAGGCCACAACAGTAAGAGGCCCGGGTACCGAAAAAAAAAAAAAAAAAAAAAAGTGTGTACTCAAGAGTTCAAAGTTAATAAAATTAATGAGTTTTCCTGCTTCATCAAGGACAGTCTTAAGTGAAAGTGGCTTTTTTTCTCTTTTATTTTTTTTTAACTTTGTGTGGTGGTGAAGAAAACAATGATTACTAATATGGTCTGATGTCACTGCCTGATTCATGCCAAGGGGCCAGCAGCTTAATTTTCCATTATTTTTACACCATCAGTGCAGATATTAATATGCTTAAAAAAAGGCAAATTATATCTCAGTATTATTATGAAGATAGTTTTGACCTCCCTGTCCCTCCCAAAAGATCTTGCAGGGTCCAAAGATTACACTTTGAGAACCACTGCCTTAAGTCTACCCAGAGTTTCAGCTGATTTGATTGGACTGTCGTGTTTTTTGTTTTTGGCTGGGCCGGGTGGCTTGCAGGATCTCAGTTCCCCCAACCAGGGACTGAACCCAGGCCATGGCAGTGAAAGCCGGGAATCCTAACCACTATACCACCAGTGCCCAGTTGGACTGTCGTCTTTGTGAAGGTTGTGGTATTTCATGTTGACCCTTATTCCCGGAGTGCAATCCATCAGGTGCCCTAAATTAATGCCTGGGCTGGTTTTCATGCTGCCTTCTCCTTGAAGGCCTTGAACTTCATATTTTGTCCCCCAAATCCTAGACTTCTGAAAGCAGTGCTGAGCTTCCCTTCTTTCTTTTGGATTGCAAATGCCTTCGTGATGCAAACAGCACCAAGTGTTGTGTTCACTTCTTTGGGCTTCTCTTCACTCTGGGATCTTGACCTCTGTGGCAGATTGATTGCAAGAAATGCTACCTCCTGACTGCAGACACATCAGCAGCCTGGCTTGGATCAGCAGAACTGTCCAGCTGACCCATGGACTTGTGAGCCACAATAAAATGCTTGTTATGGTTTTAAGCAACTAAGTTTTGGGGTGATTTTGTTGTATAATAATAGCTAACTGCAAAAGCTAATTGATAACTTGCTGCTTTGGTAGCTCTTGGGCACCTTCAAACACCAATTTTATATTCTGACCAGCTTTTCTATTTGTTATTGGTGGGAGGGTTGGTCTGCAACAAGCTAGTCTGATGTTACTCAAAGCAAAACATCCTTGATGACTTATTGCTTTTCCTCATATTTTCATGAGTCTCCTTTATATTTTTGAGAATATTTAATATGTTGATTTTAGCTTCTTGGCCCACAAATCTGCCTTGTCTGTTATAGGCTGTTCAATTTGTTTTATTTATTTATTTTTTAATTAATTTATTTATTTTTGGCTGTGTTGGGTCTTCATTGCTGTGCGTGGGCTTTCTCTAGTTGTGTTCTCTAGTTGTGGCCAGCGGGAGCTACTCTTTGTTGCGGTGCATGGGCTTCTCGTTGCAGTGGCTTTTCTTGTTACGGAGCACAGGCTCTAGGTGTGCGGGTTTCAGTAGCTGTGGCACACGGGCTCAGTAGTTGCGGCTCGTGGTCTCTAGAGCGCAGGCTCAGTGCACGGGCTTAGTTGCTCCGCAGCATGTGGGATCTTCCTGGACCAGGGCTCGAACCTGTGTCCCCTGCATTGGCAGGCGGATTCTTAAACACTGCACCACCAGGGAAGCCCTGTTTTATTTATTCTTACAATGATTTCTTTCCTAGACTTTTCCCCCTTGGGCACATATTCCCCTACATATTCCCTTAGGGATATTTGCCACTTTGGTGGATGGAGTTGTAAACAGGGGCAAACATTCAGAGCATGAGCCCCTCCAGGTGAAGCAGGCTTGCATTTGGAGGAGATGGAGGAGGGTATGAGATGTACAGCAGAGATGTTGAAATCATCCAGGGTAGTACAACTGCCTTTTGGGGAGCTCCCTTCCTCACTTAAAACCATTTTGCTGTTCAGGTTTTGAGGTAGTGGAGTAAATGCTAGGATGCAGCTAGTCTGCCTGTACCTGTGTTGAAAGCTGACACCCCAACCTATTGATATCCAGTTGGCTGTTGTTTTCTGCCCTTAAGTAGTAGCAGAGGTACATAATGGACTGGCCCAGGTAATGTTGGGAGAGTGAGTAGCAGACCTAAAATCTCTGCCCTACTTTATCTCCTATCCACAGTTCATGGGCCCTGTCACTCTGGGCTGCCTTCTACCACCCTCCACCCCTACTCCAAACACACACAGGACCTCATCGTCCATTTTCCAGGAATGCCTCCATGTTTTCATGTTAATTTGACGGTTCCACCACCTGCCCTCCTATTTCTTTCTTTCTTTATTTTTGGCTGTGTTGGGTCTTCGTTGCTGCACATGGGCTTTCTCTAGTTGCGGCGAGCAGGGGCTACTCTTTGTTGTGGTGCGCGGGCTTCTCATTGCAGTGGCTTCCCTCATTGTGGAGCACGGGCTCTAGGCCTGCGGGCTTCAGTAGCTGTGGCACGCAGGCTCAGTAGTTGTGGCGCATGGGCTTAGTTGCTCCACAGCATGTAGGATCTTCCCAGACCAGGGCTTGAACTCATGTCCCCTGCATTGGCAGGCAGATTCTTTTTTTTTTTTAATTTATTTATCTATTTTTATTTTTGGCTGTGTTGGGTCTTCGTTGCTGCGCCCGGGCTTTCTCTAGTTGTGGCGAGAGGGGGCTACTCTTCATTGCGGTGTGCGGACTTCTCCTTGTGGTGGCTTCTCCTGTTGTGGAGCACAGGCTCTAGGTAACTCAAGCTTCAGTAGTTGTGGCACACGCACTCAGTAGTTGTGGCTCGCAGGCTCTAGAGCGCAGGCTCAGTAGTTGTTGTGCACGGGATTAGTTGCTCCGCGGCATGTAGGATATTCCTGGACCAGGGCTTGAACCTGTGTCCCCTGCATTGGCAGGTGGATTCTTAACCACTGCGCCACCAGGGAAGTCCCAGATATATCTTTATTATTATTATTATTTATTTTGGGGGGCTGCATTGGGTCTTAGTTGAGGCATGAGGGATATTTCATTGAGGCGCGTGGGCTCTTCGTTGTGGTACATGGGCTTCTCTCTAGTTGTGGTGTGCAGGTTTTCTCTTCTTTAGTTGTGGCATGCAGGCTCCAGGGCCCGTGGGCTCTGTAGTTTGTGGCACACAGGCTCTCTAGTTGAGGCGCATAGGCTCAGTAGTTGTGGTGCACTGGGTTTATTTGCCCCGTGGCATGTGGGATCTTAGTTCCCTGACCAGGGATCCAACCTGCATCCCCTGCATTGGAAGGTGGATTGTTTACCACTGGACCACCAGGGAAGTCCCTATTATTATTTTTTAATTTATTTATTATTTATTTGGTTGCGCTGGGTCTTAGTTTTGGCATGCGGGCTCCTTAGTTGTGGCATGTGAACCTTTAGTTTCGGCATGCATGTAGGATCTAGTTCCCTGACCAGGGATCGGACCCGGGCCCCCTGCATTGGGAGCGCAGAGTCTTAACCACTGTGCCACCAGGGCAGTCCCTCTTCAGTTGTTTTTTAAGATTGGAAAACACTGCCTCATCCAGAGACTAATCTAGTGGTTTTATTTTCTTCAATGGCACTCTTTAATCTATCTGGGGTTTATTCTTTGTGGGGTATGCAATAGAAATCTAAATGGATTTTTTTCTAAATAGCTAAACAATTATCTTACACCATTAATTAATTAATTAATTACCCCCCCCCCCCAATTGATTTGGGATGTCTTCCTTATCATGGCTTAAATTATACATGTGAAGGTCTGCTTCTAGTACTTCTTGCTCCTTTTAAATGCCTGGCTATGCTCTAAACCACATAATTACCATAATCTTACAATTGTTAATATTTGGCAGTGGAAATTCTCTTCTTTACTCTTTTTTTTTTTAATTCGTCAAGTTTCTTACTCTGATGTTACTTATTCTCCCAGATGATCCTTAAAACAATTTTGCCCAATTTCCAAGAAATCCTATTGGGATTTTGATTGGAATTGCTTTAAAAACCCTAAATGAAAGGAATTCCCTGGCGGTACAGTGGTTAGCACTCCACGCTTTCACTGCCTGGGTTCAATCCCTGGTTGGGGAACTAAGATCCCACAAGCAGTGTGGCCGAAAAACAAAAAACTACAGATGAATTTGGAAAGGATTGATGTGTTTACAGTATCAAAACCATAGTTTCTTTTTCAGGCATGTAGTATAATTTGCATTTATTCACGTTAGGTTTTATTATCCTGTAGCAAAGCCTGGTTACTTTTGGGGGATGTCATCGTCTTATTTCCTTTCCTTACTTTTCTTGGGAAATAAAGAGTGAGAAGACTAGGGTTTACGTCTCTACAATGTCCTGACCATAAGATGCTTTAGAATGCTTTCTCATTTAATTCCCACAGTGATGCTGAGGTGGGTTAGATCGTCTATGTTTTATATGAGGGAACTAAAATGGGAGAAGACAGGGAAATAACTTACCATGACCCCTGGCTGAAAGGAGTTTGAGGATTGTAGTAGCTACGTTGGTGCTGCAGGCATTGAAGGCCTGTTAAACTCTGTTTCTGGGCCATTTTCAGAGCTCTTGGCAGGTGTCTCTGTCCTCACATATGTGGCTGAGCAAACCTTGCCCAGACTTTCTAGCTCTGGCTGACCTCTGAGACCCACTCCCTTCCCCTCCGAGCCAACTAGCTGCATCAGCAGTGGCCCAGGCAAGATTCTGTGCCTACATCTGCCTCTGAATCCCCATGGTTCTCTCTCTGGTAGGAACTTTTAGCACTTCCCATTGGAATTATGACTCTGTCCAGTTTCTACACCTTCCGTCTATTGCTCCTCAATAGCAAGCTAACTCTTACCAAACAGTTCTTTGAGTGTTTCATGCCCCTCAGCCCAAAATCCTTAACTCTATAAAACATTTTTATGCTATAATAGAAAAAAAATCAAGATATAAAAGTATTTAGATGGTGTGAATAATTGTTCATCTAGCAATTTACTGAGTATGACCGTACTGTTTTGTACCAAACACTTAGCTAGGTACAGTGGTAAAGGGGCCATTGTCCATCCTCAGGGATGGGTCATTTAAGTGTTGAGGACCCAATAGAAAAACACTTTTAAAAAATCTCACAGGGTTTCCCTGGTGGTGCAGTAGTTAAGAATCTGCCTGTCGATCATACACCATGATAAAGTGGGATTTATTCCAGGAATGCAAGGATTCTTCAATATATGCAAATCAATCAATGTGATAAACCATATTAACAAACTGAAGGAGAAAAACCATATGATTATCTCAATAGATACAGAGAAAGCTTTCGACAAAATTCAACACCCATTTATGATAAAAACCCTGCAGAAAGTAGGCATAGACAGAACTTTCCTCAACATAATAAAGGCCATATATGACAAACCCACAGCCAACATCGTCCTCAATGGTGAAAAACTGAAAGCATTTCCACTAAGATCAGGAAGAAGACAAGGTTGCCCACTCTCACCACTCTTATTCAACATAGTTTTGGAAGTTTTAGCCACAGCAATCAGAGAAGAAAAGGAAATAAAAGGAATCCAAATCGGAAAAGAAGAAGTAAAGCTGTCACTGTTTGCAGATGACATGATACTTTACATAGAGAATCCTAAAGATGCCACCAGAAAACTACTAGAGCTAGTCAATGAATTTGGTAAAGTAGCAGGATACAAAATTAATGCACAGAAATCTCTGGTATTCCTATACAGTAATGATGAAAAATCTGAAAGTGAAATCAAGAAAACACTCCCATTTACCACTGTAACAAAAATAATAAAATATCTAGGAATAAACCTACCTAAGGAGACAAAAGACCTGTATGCAGAAAATTATAAGACACTGATGAAAGAAATTAAAGATGATACAAATAGATGGAGAGATAAACCATGTTCTTGGATTGGAAGAGTCAGCATTGTGAAAATGACTCAACTACCCAAAGCAATCTACAGCTTCAATGCAATCCCTATCAAACTACCACTGGCAGTTTTCACAGAACTAGAACAAAAAATTTCACAATTTGGGCTTCCCTGGTGGCGCAGAGGTTGAGAGTCCGCCTGCCGATGCAGGGGACACGGGTTCGTGCCCCGGTCCAGGAAGATCCCACATGCTGCAGAGCGGCTGGGCCCGTGAGCCATGGCCGCTGAGCCTGCGCCTCCGGAGCCTGTGCTCCGCAACGGGAGAGGCCACAGCAGTGAGGGGCCTGCATATCGCAAAAACAAAACAAAAACAAAAACAAACAAACAAACAAAATTTCACAATTTGTATGGAAACACAAAAGACCCCGAATAGCCAAAGCAATCTTGAGAATGAAAAACGGAGCTGGAGGAATCAGGCTCCCTGACTTCAGAATATACTACAAAGCTACAGTAATCAAGACAGTATGGTACTGGCACAAAAACAGAAAGATAGATCAATGGAACAGGATAGAAAGCCCAGAGATAAACCCACGCACATATGGTCACCTTATCTTTGATAAAGGAGGCAGGAATGTACAGTGGAGAAAGGACAGCCTCTTCAATAAGTGGTGCTGGGAAAACTGGACAGGTACATGTAAAAGTATGAGATTAGATCACTCCCTAACACCATGCACAAAAATAAGCTCAAAATGGATTAAAGACCTAAATGTAAGGCCAGAAACTATCAAACTCTTAGAGGAAAACATAGGCAGAACACTCCATGACATAAATCACAGCAAGATCCTTTTTGACCCACCTCCTAGAGAAATGGAAATAAAAACAAAAATAAACAAATGGGACCTAATGAAACTTCAAAGCTTTTGCACAGCAAAGGAAACCATAGAGAAGATGAAAAGACAACCCTCAGAATGGGAGAAAATATTTGCAAACGAAGCAACTGAAAAAGGATTAATCTCCAAAATTTATAAGCAGCTCATGCAGCTCAATAACAAAAAACCAAAAAACCCAATCCAAAAATGGGCAGAAGACCTAAATAGACATTTCTCCAAAGAAGATATACAGATTGCCAACAAACACATGAAAGAATGCTCAACATCATTCATCATTAGAGAAATGCAAATCAAAACTACAATGAGATATCATCTCACACCAGTCAGAATGGCCATCATCAAAAAATCTAGAAACAATAAATGCTGGAGAGGTTGTGGAAAAAAGGGAACACTCTTGCACTGCTGGTGGGAATGTGAATTGATACAGCCACTATGGAGAACAGTATGGAGGTTCCTTAAAAAACTACAAATAGAACTACCATATGACCCAGCAATCCCCCTACTGGGCATATACCCTGAGAAAACCATAATCAAAAAAGAGTCATGTACCAAAATGTTCATTGCAGCTCTATTTACAATAGCCCGGAGATGGAAACAACCTAAGTGTCCATCATCGGATGAATGGATAAAGAAGATGTGGCACATATATAAAATGGAATATTACTCAGCCATAAAAAGAAATGAAATTGAGCTATTTGTAATGAGGTGGATAGACCTAGAGTCTGCCATACAGAGTGAAGTAAGTCAGAAAGAGAAAGACAAATACCGTATGCTAACACATATATATGGAATTTAAGGGAAAAAAATGTCATGAAGAACCTAGGGGTAAGACAGGAATAAAGATACAGACCTACTAGAGAATGGACTTGAGGATATGGGGAGGGGGAAGGGTAAGCTGTGACAAAGCAAGAGAGAGGCATGGACATATATACACTACCAAATGTAAGGTAGATAGCTAGTGGGAAGCAGCTGCATAGCACCGGGAGATCAGCTGGGTGCTTTGTGACCTCCTGGAGGGGTGGGATAGGGAGGGTGGGAGGGAGGGAGACGCAAGAGGGAAGAGACGTGGGAACATATGTATATGTATAACTGATTCACTTTGTTATAAAGCAGAAACTAACACACCATTGTAAAGCAATTATACTCCAACAAAGATGAAAAAAAAAAAAAAGAATCTGCCTGTCAATTCAGGGGACACAGGTTCGATCCCTGGTCCGGGAAGATCCCACATGCCCCAGATCAACTAAGCCTATGCGCCACAACTACTGAGCCTGCTCTCTAGAGCCTGCGAGCCACAACTACTGAGCCCGTGTGCCACAGCTACTAAAGCCCACACGCCTAGAGCCCGTGCTCTGCAACAAGAGAAGCCACCACAATGAGAAGCCCGCACACCGCAACGAAGAGTAGCCCCCGCTCGCCGCAACTAGAGAAAGCCCGTGCACAGCAACAAAGACCCAACACAGCCAAAAATAAATAAATAAATAAATAAAAAGAAGAAGAATACTAACTCATAAATACAGAAGGAATGATAGAGTGAAAACATCTCCACTTTGCAACCACCATATTAATAAATGACTCAGGAAAGAATCATCAATAGATGATAAAACCACTGGGTGAAAGATTGTCAAAACAGGAGGATATATCTGTAGTATCAAAGTATGGCCCCACTATAGATTAGTAATTATAAAGAGGAAAAGTTTCCTCTAGTACAGAAATCAGGTGGACACCATTTTAACTAAATGATCAAATTTATCACATGCTTCCTGATGTGGTACACTGAGAAAGACACATTGTCATCTATACAGTACTTCTGCCAAAATTATTTAATATGATCCTTATTGCAAACACAGTCAGACAAATCCGTATGAGGGACATTCTGCAGAACAACTGGCCTGGATTTTTGAAAAATATTAAAATCATGAAAGATTTCTCTTTCTCTTTCTTTCTTTCTTTCTTTGCTTCCTTCTTTCTTCCTTTCTTTCTCTCTTTCTTTCTTTCTTCCTTCCTTCCTTCCTTTCTTTCCCTCCCTTCCTTCCTTCCTTCCTTCCTTCCTTCCTTCCTTCCTTCCTTCCTTTCTTTCTTTCTTTCTTTCTTTCTTTCTTTCTTTCTTTCTTTCTTTCTTTCTTTCTTTCTTTCTTTCTTTTCTCCCTCCCTTCCTTCCTTCCTTCCTTTAATGGGAAACTGATTTCTCTTTATTTAGGCCTTAGGAAGACAATTAAATTTGGTCACATATTACTTTTTTAAAAATCTAGTTTCAGGAGTTCCCTGGTGGTCTAGTGGTTAGGATTCTGGGCTTTCACTGCCATGGCCTAGGTTCAATCCCTGTTCCAGGAACTGAGATTCCACAAGATGAGTGGCGTGGCCAAAAAAAAAGAAAAAACTCTAGTTTTACACAGATAGGACCAAAGTATCAGAGAAATAATTTCTTCTGTAAAAACTGGCCAAACTTTATGAAAAATCTAACATACAATGTAATTCAAATTATATAAAGACTGCTTGGGATCATAACAGTCTGAATGTATGACAGTTGCAATTCCATTCTAATAGGTGTGAAAATATTTGCTCTCCTGTGGCTTTGGTCCAAAAGAGGTGAGCTGAATCTGCAAGCATAAAGTAAGTACCTGTGGACGAAGAATGTCGTATTCGTAAACAAAAGATGTTACAGCCATCAAGCCCTCAGCTTGATGCAGCCACCACCAACTGTGCATTCTGAGGGGATTCAAAGGAGAAAAATAGGATACTGGCCCAAAGAATTCATGTGCATACGAAAGGAATGATTTCAATGAGCCCAGACTCTTACATCTTCCAATACATAGAAAAGTCCTATATTCATTAAATTGAGATGTCTGGTTTTTCTTTAATTAACGGTAATCGTTTGATGTTCTGACAACCTGGGTTTTGCCCATATATCCTGGCTCCTCCCTTACCTCTTGAGAGCAGTCCCTCAGAGCTATCTGAGAAGGCTGTCTTCCGGGCTTAAGTCCTCAGCAAGTCTACTGAATAAAACGCAATTCTCAACTTTTGTGTTGTGCATTTTTTTTCAGTCGACATACCTAGTCTTTCACCAACATTAGTTTAGATTGCTATTGGTAGCAGAAATGTCCATGATGACTAGTTCTACTATAACAAAGTAAAATAAAAGAATTTTTTCTTTTGGCCACGCCGCGCAGCTTGTGGGATTCCCCGACCAGGGATCGAACCCGGGCCACAGGAGTGAAAGCACAGAGTCCTAACCACTGGACTGCCAGGGAATTTCCAATTAAAGAATAGTTATCATGAACACATCACAGTATCAGATAAGCTTTTTATAACAGAAAAGTATGAAGGAACAAAAAAAGATTAAGCAGCTACCACAAACAAAAAAATAGTGTCTCCCCCATAACTCTATTTGAAGGGGCAGAAAGTGCGATTAGAGGTTTATTGATGCTAATATGAAAAGAAATTCAGTATTGTATTTATTTCTTATTTTATACAACTCTTACTCTTTATAACAATGTTTATAGTCACACCCATAAAAGTATGACCCATGGCATCCCAAAGCAAACACTGTAATTATTTAAAAGGGCCTTTAAAAAAGTGTAATACTGGGTTTCCCTGGTGGCGCAGTGGTTAAGAATCCGCCTGCCAAGGCAAGGAACGGGGGTTCGAGCTCTGGTCCGGGAAAATCCCACATGCCGTGGAGCAACTAAGCCCGTGCGCCACAACTACTGAGTCTGTGCTCTAGAGCCCGAGAGCCACAACTACAGAAGCCTGCACACCTAGAGCTTGTGCTCCACCAACAAGAGACGCCACTGCAATAAGAAGCCCACGCACCACAGTGAAGAGTAGCTCCCGCTCACCGCAACCAGAGAAAGCCCGCGCGCAGCAAGGAAGACCCAACACAGCCAAAAATAAAATAAATAAAATAAAAATAAATAAATTTATTTTTAAAAATTCAACTGAGAAAATTCTAAACATCTTTTTGGCTTTATTCAACAATTTATGAATAAGGACACGTCCAATCTAGCAGCTAGAAAGGCGCTCTGAGGAGCTGTACAAAATGAAAGCCTTTTATAGATAGCAGGGAACAGGAACAAGGAATTAAACTAGGCAAAAAGCAGATTGGCTATTACCAGGTTACTTCGCTTTAGGGAATGGCAGGGGGGTCTAGAGGTAGATGACATAACTAGATAACTAGTGCTGAGCAGGCGATTCCTTTTTTATTTTCTTTTTTTGGCGCCACCACATGGCATGTGGGATCCTAGTTCCCCAACCAGGATCGAACCCAGGCCCCCTGCCTTGGAAGCACGGAGTCTTATCCACTGGACCGCCAGGGAAGTCCCAGGTGATTCCTGATTGACTTATTTAAGATTCCACTTCTGGGAGAGCCACAACTGTAATTAAGTCTCCCTTTGGTGATGTGAGGCTTAGCATAAGCAACATCATTTTGGACCTGTTGTGTTTTTAACATCACTCTAAAAGAGCTTTACTCTCAACTTTGAAGCACTTATTTCAGCAATTCTCTGATGGACTCTGTGAAAGCAATTATCTAAATTTTCTGAACTTGTATCTGAATCTTCTATTGAATCCTCACAACCACCCTATGACGTTGGTAAGAAACTGGGGGCTCATAGAGATTATTAATTACCCAGGGTCATGCTGTCAGAAGCAGTGCGTCCGGGATTCGAATTTAAGTTTTACTCAGGGCCCATACTTTAAACACTCAGGCTATTTTGTTTTAACTCTGTCCGCAATAGTCTGACCACAGATAAATATACAAATCGTGCTTACTGAGGACTGCATTAATTTCTTACAGAAAATACTGTGTTCTCTTACAAGATGTTTCCCAGACCGTGAACAACTCGGGAACAGTAATTGATAGTTGGAGGAACTCACTGATTTGGTTTGTCGAAGGCCATCAGTTAAGGGAACGTACGACTCCAGCCCCTAAGGGGCGCTGTCTTCGCCCAACGACCAGCGAGACCCGCGGTCATATGAAAACGTTTGTGGGTGGCCTCGGCTCTCGGGACTGGAAGACGCAGGCGGAGTCCCCGCCCCACTCTGGGCGCACGCGCATGCGCCCGCCGGGCCCCGCCCCATGCCACTCCAGCTCCCACCTCCGTTCAGGTAGGGGGCAGTGTGCGGGGGAGGGGCGTCGCCTGGGGGCGGGGCTGGAGCGGGAGTCTCAAGTGTTGCGGCTCCTTTGTTGGAGGCCCAACTTCCAATCCAGCCGGGAGCAGTTTCTGAGGCTGCCGGTTCTGGGGTGGAGGCAATTGCTGGGTCCGGGAGCAGCACGCTCCCTCTCCTTTATGTCGCATGCGTCCAGGGGTCGCCCCTGCACTTGGGCCCCCGTCCATTCGCAGCCGGAGTCGGGTGTCCAGGGTAGCTTGAGGACACGGGGCTGGGCAGGTGCCGAGAGCCCGCCGCCTCGCTCCCTCCTCCCTGTTCTTGCCGCTTGGCCCCACCCCGCCTGGCCGAGCCACTCGGCGCCGGAAGCGAGGGGCCTCCGGGGCCTACGTGTGGCGCCCTGCTCCGCTTGCGCCCACGCCTTCTGCTCCAATTGCTTTCCCAACCTAGCGGCAAAGCCGGGGGCGCGTTGCCGGGGCCCTGGGAAGCGGGGCGCATGGGCACTGTGCCTGGAGTCCGTCTCTGCGCCTTCCCGCCCACGGGGCGTCCGGTCACGGTCCCTGAAGCCCCAGCCTGCCAGACCGGAACCCAAACTGACGTCAAGGGTAAAGGCGACCAGAGGCATCTGAGTGGCACAACCAGGACCCCTGCCCCTAGTGGAGCTTTCGGTGTGCAACCGAAAGTGGGTCCTGAGCAGGGAACTTCCTTCCCCCGCCCCTTGCTTACGGTTCTGCAACTGTCAAGAAACAGTTACACCCTACCGTGTGCTAAGCATCAGGAGTTACAGGGCTTGAGGTCAGCTCCGGAAGACTTGAAAGTGAGGTTGTTGGGGGTAGGTGTCTGAGTGTGTGTGTGCGTGTGTAGAAACTAACCCAGAACCTAGTGCAGTGCCTCTCAACCAGTAAGCCCTAATAAACCTTCGCGGAATGAATGAGAAGGTAGGTGGATGAGGGAGCCGGGCTAGAGAGGGCAGCTCTACTCATCCCAACCCTGCCTCCCCTGAGCGCAAGCCGACAAAAATAATTAGGTTAAGCCTTTAATCACAGCTGGTTTCACGGGCAGGAGGACAGGGAAGAGCCGGGAAAGACAGCAATCCTGGGGACACACGGTGCTGGCCTGGCTCATGGACACTGCCTCCCTCTCGGACGCCCTCCGGGCCCCCACAGCGTGGGCGTCAGTAATCTCCTGTTTTCTTGTCTCCCTCAGGACACCGGGTTCCCTAGGAGCCGCCCCAGGCTTAATGATTGTCCAGAAGGTGCCTATAAAGGGAGGCTGGGTGGAGGAGGGAGCAGAAAAAGCCCAACTCAGCAGATCTGAGCACTTGAGAGACTCAATCAGGAGCCGTGGTCAGAGGCTCTGTGTCCCGGCCAGTAGGGCCTGCTCTTTCCCACCATGGCGGCCCGAGGCTATGGCTATTACCGCACTGTGATCTTCTCGGCCATGTTTGGAGGCTACAGCCTGTACTACTTCAACCGCAAGACCTTCTCTTTTGTCATGCCGTCGCTGGTGGAGGAGGTCCCTCTGGACAAGGATGACTTGGGTGAGCCCTGGCAGGGCAGGGAGGGGTGAGCCCAGGAACACAGGACCAGCAGGACAAGTTGGGTGTTTGTGCAGTGTGGTGGGTACAGGCATGTAGTGTGTGTGGAGTGTCTGCACAGCAGATGCCAGGGCACAGTGCATGTGCCGGATGAGGCGGCTCTGAGATCCATGTCTGTGGGCACAGGTAAAGGACTATGGGTATGGTCTAAGCATGTCTGAGGGCTGCTTATCTGGTGTGTGTGTGTGTGTGTGTGTGTGTGTGTGTGAATGTCCGCCTGTGACTAACATGTGTCCCCAGAGGCACTGTGTGTTAGAGGGATTCTGAGCACGGTTTCTGCATCTGTGTGGGTGCAGGCTAAGACCACAGGGTGAGTGCTGGCCACTGACATTGTGAGCACTGGGAACTGCGGAATTGGTGCAATGATTCCATGTGGCCTAGCAGGCTACCCTTCGGGAGGAATAAGGTCCCTGACTCTAATTCTAAGCCTTTTGCCCCATGTTCTGAGGTGGGGCAACAGAACTGCCAGAGAGCCTGGGTTGGCATCCACGGTGAGGGAGAAATCAGGCATATGAGAATCCCATGGAGGAGGGCTGTCCTGCCCCCTGACAGCTGCTGCTGGAACTCTCCAAGAGGCTGAAAAGTCATGGGTCAGCCTGGGGCTAGTGCTGATGGAGAGGCGGGAGGAGTAGCCTGGCTCCATGAATGAATGTCACTATTCCAACACAGGCCCCTCCTATTCCTCTTGGAAGGAACCAGTCTCACCCTGCCAGGCACCTCTACACACCTGACCCCATGCCTTCCTCCCCCCTCCTGTGCCTCTGCCCTGGCCCCTAACCCCCCAGGTGTCCTGCTCCCTGCTCCCCTCCCCTGCAGGGCTCATCACGAGCAGCCAGTCGGCAGCCTACGCCATCAGCAAGTTTGTGAGCGGGGTGCTCTCTGACCAGATGAGTGCTCGCTGGCTCTTTTCTTCCGGGCTTCTCCTGGTTGGCCTGGTCAACGTAGTCTTTTCCTGGAGCTCCGCAGTACCCGTCTTTGCTGCTCTCTGGTTCCTCAATGGCCTGGCACAGGGGCTGGGCTGGCCCCCATGTGGCAAGGTCCTGCGGAAGGTGAGTGTCTGCTTCCAAGCAGCCGGTTCACCTAAAGAGCATGTGGGCACCCTGGCACCTCCACCCGCAACCAGAGCAGGTTCCTCAGGCGTTCCAGTTCCAGCTCCAGTCCAGCTCCTCTTGCTTGTCAAGATATTTTAGGAGGCTGAACGTGGTGGGATCAGGTGGCAGATGAGGGAATTGGCCCTGCCAAGTAGAAGAGCCCTCTCCCTCATCCCTGTAATGTGAGCTTCTGGGTCTGCCCCACCTGACCCTCACCTTCAATATGGACTGTAGGCTGAGCAACTACTCTGTCCCCCTCTGCCCCACAGTGGTTTGAGCCATCTCAATTTGGCACTTGGTGGGCCGTCCTATCAACCAGCATGAACCTGGCTGGAGGGCTGGGCCCCATCCTGGCAACCATCCTCGCCCAGAGCTATAGCTGGCGCAGCACGCTGGCCCTGTCTGGGGCACTGTGTGTGGTTGTCTCCTTCCTCTGTCTCCTGCTCATCCACAATGAACCTGCTGATGTTGGACTCCGCAACCTGGACCCCACCCCCTCCAAGGGCAAGAAGGGTGAGTACGCACTAAAGCCGACCCCTAGGGAACCTTCATTCATCATTCGCCTGGCAGACTTTCATTGAGGACTGGCTGTATGCCGGGCCCTGTACTAGCTAATGGATGTCGGGATGGTGATGGAGAGTGGGTGAGGAGTAAATAAAACTCCATCCTGGGAGGCAGTTAAGTACCGGACAAGTGGCAGAGCCAACAAATGCTATGACTCATGTTATAGCCTAGTCCTTCCTTACAAGAGAGCCAGAGTTCCCTGTGTGGACAGCATCCTAAGCTTAAGTGGCTTGGGTGCTTTCCTCCATCCCCGCTGGTCCTCAGGTTCTCTTTCATTCGTTTAGACTTGCAGTGGAGAAGAGAGGGCAGAACGGTGGGTGAGGGGGACCTTCCTGCTGATCCTTGGCTATGTGGACGGACTCTGCCCCTATGGCTAGTTAATGTGTGGTGGGGGCAGGGCAGCCTGAGCAGCGTCCTGAAGCCTGGCCTCCTCCCACCCCCAGGCTCCCTGAAGGAGGAGAGTACCTTACAGCAGCTGCTGCTGACCCCCTACCTGTGGGTGCTCTCCACTGGCTACCTTGTGGTGTTTGGAGTAAAGACGTGCTGTACTGACTGGGGCCAGTTCTTCCTTATCCAGGAGAGAGGACAGTCAGCCCTCGTGGGTGAGACAAGTGTTGGGATGGGGCAGGCCTAGGGAGCAGGAGCCAATGCAGGGGATGGGAAATTCAGACCCGCTTCCCTTTATCCTTTCTTCTTTCCCTGAGGCCGGGCAGTACTCAGGCAGCTGTGGCCAGTCACCCTTGGGGACCTTGTACCTCTCTGGGTTTAAGTCAGTCTGGGGCAACCCCACGGTGTAACACCTTTCCACCCTTCCTTTCCCTCTTCCCACCACAACTCCCCACTGCAGGCAGCTCCTACATGAGTGCCCTGGAGGTTGGGGGCCTTGTAGGCAGCATCGCAGCTGGCTACCTGTCAGACCGGGCCATGGCCAAGGTGAGTGGGCAGAAGGGACAGGAAGGAGGAGGGTCCCTTTAAATCTTCCCAGCAGGACTGGGACAGGCACCAGAGAGGTAGGAGCCCTGGGGCACAGGCAGCTTGGCATATGCTGGTTTAGGTTGGGTGAGGTGGGAATGATTCCAGGCTACTCTTCTTTGCTGGGGATGTGGAGATGAGGCTCTTGGGGGAAAGGGTTTTAACTGATGTCAAGGAGAGCCAGAGTTTCTCTCCGCCTAGCTTCTCCACAGCCCCAGGGAAACTGGGGTTGGGGAAGGACTGGATGCAGTCTGCCACCGCGTGTCCCCAAGCCTGCCCCAAGTGGAGGAAGGGATGTTGTGGAGTTTGGCCTCAGAACATAATAAGCAGGTCCCAGGGCCTCCCAGAGCTGCCCTGGGCCAAGAACTGCAATGGGATTGCCAAAGACCTGTCAGCAGAGGTCTGCCGTGTCAGCGTCCAGGGGTGAGGGTTCTCTGCTGCTCCTGGGGCCTGATGTTGCTTGACTGTGTCCACAGGCACGGTTGTCCATGTACGGGAGCCCCCGCCATGGCTTGCTGCTGTTCATGATGGCTGGCATGACAGCGTCCATGTACCTCTTCCGGGTAACTGTGACCAGTGACTCCCCCAAGGTAAATAACAGGGACTGGCCCACATCAGGGACAAGGATGAGAAAGCAAGGGCCACTGACTCTGTCTCCCTCTCCCTGGTCTTTCTCCGCTTCTGATTGCCCTTTTCAGTCGTTTGTACCTCCATTCCCCTCCTCTGTACTCTGATGCCCCTCCTTGACTCTGGGCCTGGTTTCTTCTCCTCTCTATGCTCCTCTAGGATGTTGCTTTCTGGACTCCGGCTCTTCACCCTCTCGCTGAGCTCACAGGCTTTACAGAGCATGAGGTGCCCTATCTTTATCTCTGGTTTCCTCTTGGTGTGTCTCACCTTTGTCCTACCGCCTCTGCCTTGCCCTTAGCCAATCCAGCTTGCACAGATCCTGAGGAGACAGCATCTCACTTGGAGGGATGGCTCCTGAACCTCCCTCCCCTACCTGCACAGGCCCGTGTTGGCTGAATGTGGCGCCCACTCCTCTAGCTCTGCAGTCAGCTGTGCTGGGAAGTGGTGTGTGTGGGAGTCACTTACTGTCTGCTTTTACTACAATTATTTGTTCCTGGGGCCAAGCATTCCTCTATCCAATGGCAGGGGTAGGTAGGCAGGAGGCTTTCTCAGACTTTAAATGCTACACTGCACTGCCCTTGCAGCTCTGGATCCTGGTGTTGGGAGCTGTGTTTGGTTTCTCCTCTTATGGCCCCATTGCCTTGTTCGGAGTTATAGCCAATGAGAGTGCCCCTCCCAACTTGTGTGGCACCTCCCATGCCATTGTGGGACTCATGGCCAATGGTAAGTGATACCCCCGCTGATGCCTCGCACACAAGCCAGCTAGGGGCTGGAACAAGCCCCATTGGCTCTATCCTCACAATGACTCAGGCTCTTCCCCTCCTCCCTGACAGTGGGCGGCTTTCTGGCTGGGTTGCCCTTCAGCACCATTGCGAAGCATTACAGCTGGAGCACGGCGTTCTGGGTGGCTGAAGTGATCTGTGCAGCCAGCACAGGTGCCTTCTTCCTTCTACGAAACATCCGCACCAAGATGGGCCGAGTGGCCAAGAAGGCTGAGTGAAGACAGTGCAGGCTCTGGAGCATCCTGTCCCACTTGTGGCCTCTCCCCTCCATGGGGGTGGGGGGAGGGAGGGGACTATCTGACTAGCACCTTTGACTTTCCCTTTCTGCTCCTTTTCCCTCACCCAAGTGGCGCTGGAAGTTATCAGTGGCTAATGAGGTCCCAGCTTCCCATCTGATCTCTATTTAAAAGACAACCTTTGTTCTTGGACTCCATTAGCTCCTATTTCCTGGCTTCAAAGAGGAAACCCCTGCACTCAGGGAGTCTCCTGTATCCTTCTCCCTCTCTTGGGCCCTGCCCTGTCCCCATCCCACCCCATCCTCACCTGAGGTGAGGCTCCTCCTGCCGCAGCAGGGCAGCAATGGCCCAGGACTTCTGCCCTGAGGCCTCTCAGCAGGGGGCAACTGCTCCTGCCAATACCTTGGACTCCACAGGAAGAGGGTCACTCTCACCAATACCCAGGGTACAGTAGGGGGGTATGGATGGGAGAGTAGAAAGACTTGTTATAGAAAATTAAAACTAGATTTGATACTAAACCCTGTCAGTGAGTCATTCTTTCAAAAAGGGTAGTACAGGGACTTCCCTGGTGGGGCAGTGGTTAAGACTCCGTGCTCCCAATGCAGGGGGCCCGGGTTCGATCCCTGGCCAAGGCACTAGATCCCACATGCATGCTGCAACTACGAGTTTGCATGCCACAACTAAGGAGCCCGCCTGCTGCAACTAAGACCTGGCACAACCAAATAGAGAAATAAATAAAATAAGTATTTTTAAAAAAATAGAGTACTTCTCAAAAAAAAAAAGTGGAGGTAATACAAGCCAGAGATAGATTTTTTGGGAAATACTCCCTTAATACCTGCTTTTTCCACCCCAGAAGAGAGAGACTTCATTCCCCTGGAAGGGAAAGCTAAAGTGTAGATGGACTCCTTTAAGCTCATGTCTCTACCGCCTTCAACTTCATACTGCGTAATTCAATGAACATTTTGAAGATGAAACTACTGGGTGCCAGGCAGGTTAAGTAATTTGATGGAGGGAGATAACAGTGTAGTCAGAAAGCCTGGGTTCAAACTCAGTCTGCTGTAACTAGCTTTGAGACTTTGAGGCAGACAGTTTGTACATTGCTTGCTGAAGCTCATCCGTAATAGAAACAGAAGGTACCCCCTGAGGTAAGGGAGAGGATTAAGTGAGATAAAGCAGTAAAACATGGCTGTAAGCACTTGACAAATATTCCATCATCATTTCATTATCATCATCACCACCATACCCACCACCTAGGAAGTCAGTAGCGATTCTGGAACTAGGACCAAGGCTCCTGATTCAAAGTCCCATGTTCATTCATTCACTTAATGAACATATATTTGTTTTGTTTTCTACTAGAACATAGTATCTCATTTTCCCAGAATTCCCTTATCATTCCTGTCTCCCCTCCTGAGGCTTTTCCCCCAAACCATCAATTAGGATAGCAAACACTGAGATCAAAGGAATGTTTATTATAGCATTTATGGGCCTACCTCCTTCATAAATAATCTGTACAGAGTTGGGAAGTAGGACCATGACAGATACAGGAGGAAAGAGAGCATGGTATTAAGGCTCGGGCATCGGCACATGTCATCAGGCTCAGCAACCTCCCATTTTCAAGTGCACTAACAAATGCCGCTGGGCTCGCCATCGGAGTGGAAACAGCAGGACCCCTGTTGCAGGATCTCTCAAGAATATGCGGGGAGTGGGGGGGGGGTCCACTGCAGGTTCAGCCTAAGACCCAGGTCCAAAAGTTCCAGCCTTCTCTGCCACCTCCAGGGCTAACTTCAGGTTCTGGTCAAACAGCTCACACCTAGGCCAGACCCAGGAAGCACAAATAAGGACAAAGTGTGAGGCCTGGCTCTCTCCCCACCTTGGGTGCAGAGGCAGAGCCAGTGGAAACTCTGCTTGAAGAAAGACATAAACCCCAAGGAAAGTCTTTGGCTTCTCCAAAAAATAAGTAAGTAAAAGGCTAGTTACTTTTGTTTTATTTAAAAATAACTCTAGGGCTTCCCTGGTGGCGCAGTGGTTGAGACTCTGCCTGCCGATGCAGGGGACACGGGTTCGTGCCCCGGTCTGGGAGGATCCCACATGCCGCGGAGCGGCTGGGCCTGTGAGCCATGGCCGCTAAGCCTGTGCGTCCGGAGCCTGTGCTCCGCAGCGGGAGAGGCCACAACAGTGAGAGGCCCGTGTACCACAAAAAAAAGACAAAAAATAACCCCTATTACACTTCAAAATGACATTGGGGAAAAGCACACAGGGAGGGGGAACAAGGAGGCTTGGACCAGAATCTGGGAAGTGGGGCCACATACCTGATGGGCATTTCCAGGGAGTAAAATGGATTCTTCAGGGCAAAGTCTGAGTAAATCTCATAAATCTTTCGGAGAAGAGAATCTATCCCAGCCTGCCTAGGATCCGCCAGCACCACAAACTTTATCCCTGGAGAGGGACCAGTAATGATTACCAAAGGGTAGAGAATGCAGCAAATAATGCTGTCCTTTGTTTGTACAGCACTTTCATATGCCCACTTAAATGTTATCCTTATTGCTACATAAAGCACGAAAAGCAAGATTTTGAATCTACAGGTGAGAGCAGAGAAGTGAAATGACTTTGTTGCATCAGTTGCTGACTGAGTGACCAGGCTTTGGGTCCTAGCCCTGTCGCTTACTTCTGGCCTGGGGGCCCCTCAGCAGAAAGTGCCAGGCAAGGAACAAACTCAGGCAGTTTTCAATGATCTGCCTTCAGCGAGTGATGCAATGACAGTCACGATCCAAAGGTCATTTCCATTTCACATTCAAATTTCATTTTGGAACAACACACCTTCCAAAACGTGTGCAACATGAGATAACATTAAGGTGAGTTTTATCTGTGGACAGGATGATGCTCAGTGGCATGGACAAAACTGGCGTCAGATTAAATATTGCCTTTAGATTCACAAAACAAGTAACTGTCTGTGCGGTTGTCCCAGAAAAGGCTGACCAACACTCCCTTGCTTACCAAACCCAACTTGGGCCAATCCGTTCTCCCAACCTGCCCCATCGCATCCCCTTGACCTATCTAGAGATGCGTACCTGTCAATGTCTGGAAGCAGTGCAGTTTGAATGTGTCTGTCTCCAGCATCTCAATGCCTGAGCTGCCCTGTTCAGGAGACAGCTGGGAGCCGATTGCGAACAGCCTATTTGCAAAGGAGGCAAAGTTGGGAATGCACCTCATTGCTATAAGGAAGAAGTGCTTCTCGAACTTTTCCGCTGAAATGACCCTTATCTTCTGAAGAGTTCAAATTACAGCTTGAGATAGTCAGAAGCAGCAGTGTGAACTGCCTGGCAGCAGTATCAAAATTACTTAAAATTTTATTTGAATTCTGCATGTATTCTACATTCATACTTTGCTACAAAACATTGTACATTGAAAACTTTGGGTGAAATTAACACTCTGGGACTATGTGCCACGTTTACTCACCCCGTGACTATGCATATCCAGCACATCTCATACCATAATTGACAGCAAGAAAAGATCTTAAAGATCATTTAGCTCAATTGCCTTACTTTAAAGATGAAGAAACTTAAGACTCAGAAAAGAGAAGGTGACTTAAGCAAACAAAATCACACCACTGCCAGCATTACCTACAGCCTAGTCATACTGGATCAATTCTTTTCATGACACAAGAACTGAGGATTTAGAAGGAGGAAGGTAAGCACCGCCGCTCAGGAAGTCTCTGAGTGCAGAAACACACTAATCCAGCCAGCCTATGAGCCAAGTGCAGAACGACAAAATCTAGGAAGGGTTGTGAGACTTACGAGTGGAACATGGAGGCCAGCATGAGCTTCTCATTGGAGGTGAGGCGAGGCCGGCCGAATCGAATGGACACCGGGTAGTTAGCAGGGTTGCCCAGGTACTCCAGCACCTCTTTCCCATCGGCCGTGTACTTGCCGCTCACATCCACACCATTGATGGCCAGCACTGCGTGGCCCACTGCAGAGCCGAGGCTAAGCGTCAACGAAGCCTCAGCTTGGAGATCCCATCAAGGCGACAATGGACCCGGCCCCAACTCCTCACCCCCTCCGCCCCCCGCCCAGAGACACCGGCCCACAACGGCGGCACCGGACCCCGCCCCCCAGGCCCGAGCCTAACCCACCCCGGATGCCGTCGCGCTGGCCGAAGGCAACCAGCACACGATCGTCATGCAGTTTGAGCAGCAGATCAAGCGGGTAACTGAAAGTTTTCTCAGCCTCGGCCCGTGGCGCGTAGCTGTCCAACTGGTAAATGAGGCCTCCAGCTTTGTTCACCACAAACACACTGAAAATCGCCATCGCTGCCGCCGCTACTGCGGGACTGCCTCCCCCTCCCGGCCCCGCCCCGGAACCGCAGCACAGGACCTGCCCCCGGCGCCCCGGCCGCGCGTTCCCTCTCGACCCGGGAGCGCGGCACGCTGCGGCGCTTGCGCACTTGGAGCACGCCTGGCTGTCAGTAACGCTGGGAGGTTAGCTGTTGGGATCTAGAAAATTGTTTTCCGTCCCTTTTCCCAGGTTTTTAGTGTCACGAAACAGTAACGTGTGACTGCCTCACAACTAGTCGCAAAGCGCAAAAGGTAGGGGCAGCCTCGCGTGCCTCCGGCTGCAGGGTAAGCTCGCACTGCCCGCAGCCAGTTCCGGGCCTGAGTCAGGCCTGCGCCTCCGGACTTCCTCCGCGCGGTCCCGCCCCTTACCCCGGAAGCACTCGCTGCAGGCGGAGGTTTCTGGGCTTCTTCGCTAGACACACTTCCTTTTCGTCCGACATCTTAGGGAGGCGAGGTGGTGGCCGTTGCTTTCCCGGCTTCGCTATGGTGAGAGCTCTGTTCGGGGACAGCCGGCGTGGTTTCGGGAGCCGGCGATGCCGGCGCGCATTTGGGGCGGCATCGGAGGAGGGCTCCCAGAACTTCCGGGCCGCGTGTCGAGGCGGGCGGGCTATTGCTTCCTCCATGTGGTCCGTCAGTGGAGTCTGGGCGGGGGGTGAGGTGGAGCGCAGGGGTAGGGGGAGCGTGGGGCTGCCTTGAGACCTGGCAGTATTCCCGCTTTTCTTATGTAGCCGCCCAAGGATGACAAGAAGAAGAAAGATGCCGGAAAGTCGGCCAAGAAAGACAAAGACCCAGTGAACAAGTCTGGGGGTAAAGCCAAAAAGAAGGTAGGAGTCAGTCGCTTGAACGTTGAGGGAGGCTGCGGGCACCCGTCCCTTATCGATATATTAAGTGACACCTAGCAGATGGCTTGTAAGGTTGTGGGGTCTAGAGTCAGGTTATTACAGCTTATGCTCTCATCAGCATTGTTTTTTCGTTATTTGGAGAATGGGGTCATATACGCTGTTTAGAAATTAGATGTGTACAGAGCATTTATTTTGATACGCAGCACATAGTGTTATTTTAGTTGGTTCCGTGGGGCTCAGTCAGTATCTGAAAGTCTCAATAATAGGTTCCCCTCCCCCCCCCCGCCCCCAACCAGATGTGTCTTTGATGCCCTTAACGACGACCAGGGTCTCTTTTTGCTTTGAATTCTGGCTTTCTAATTATTTGAATCTTAATTTGCAGAGTTTCTGCAAATTCTGCATTTCATAGATTTCTGCAGGCCGAGGAATAGAGCCACTCTCTCAGTATAGCCGTACAACCAAGTAACAGTTCTTTGAGGCAGGTTGTTCCAGAGGAGGGAAGAATAGAGCACTGATTTTTTTTTTTTTTTTTTTGGTGAGCAGAAGTGGTCCAAAGGCAAAGTTCGGGACAAGCTCAATAACCTAGTCTTGTTTGACAAAGCAACATATGACAAACTCTGTAAAGAAGTTCCCAACTATAAGCTTATAACTCCAGCTGTCGTCTCTGAGAGACTGAAGATTCGTGGCTCCCTGGCCAGGGCAGCCTTGCAGGAGCTGCTTAGTAAAGGTGAGAGGGGTGTGTTGTACTGATTTGTATGCTTTTGCACCTTAAATTGGCCTGACCGTGCTAGCCATCTTAAATGCAATAGGTGGTTGTTAGTAATGTAATTCTAACATGTTATCTAGGTTATTGGTTAGTGCCCAGTAATGGAAACAGTGATTTTCAAGTTATAGTAAAGTGCTGTGAAGGTGGCCATCCCAAGAGCAGGTGGTGAGTCCCTTGTTTTAAAAGGGTAAGTCAAATTAGATTATAACCAAGAAATGTAGGCATGCCTCCTAAACTCACGCTTAAAATTCAGCATTTCTCTTTTGGGATGGAATATAAAACAGATATTTCTAGTGTCTTATTAAGTATTTCATAGTACTATTGTGTGAAAATTTTATGCTTTCTTTCTAGGACTTATTAAACTGGTTTCAAAGCACAGAGCTCAAGTAATTTACACCAGAAATACTAAGGGTGGAGATGCTCCAGCTGCTGGTGAAGATGCATGAACAGGTGAGCAAGAACCCAGGGGTTCATGGTGTAGGAAGTATGCATCCCTTCACGAGGCTCTATAGTTCTGATTCTTGGATTTTTTTTTTTTTTTTACAGGTCCCACCAGCTGTATATTTGGAAAAATAAAACTTTATTAAATCAAATAAATGGGCATGTCTGTTTCCTAAGAAAGGCAGTTACAAAGGATAATAGTAGGTATCGGCTTGTTGATTTGGCTTTGAGCATTATGGTGGTTGAAAATGTATTAGGAAACCATTAACTTTTCTTTTTATGTGACTGCTGTTTGTTTCTTGCTGCGGCTTCAGTTTTGAATTGATGCCTGAAAGGAAATGAAGGGTTAGCAGGACGAAGGGTGAGATCTCCAAGGGGGAGTGGGTTGGGGTCCTGACACTGGGCCCATACCTGGATTGCCAGCGGCGTCCATTATTCCAGACCCGGCCAAAAGAGGGCAGCCAGCCTGCGCCGGTACTGGAGTTATGATCAAAGTTGGCCCCAACTCTGTCTGGTGGGAGTTTCTTCAATTTCTGTTTTTCCTCTACAATAAGCAGTTTTATTTGAGTAGGAAGACTTAAAGAACCCATCACTATTTCTGAATTAGTTAACTTACTTTCTTTGAGAAACTCTTCATAGGAGGGTCCTATTTGTTGGTTCCCAGAGCTACAGTCCTCATCTTGGACCATCCAGGGAGGTGTGGCACCTGGAAAAGGAAGACCCTTTAAGTAGAAATGAAAGCACTTAAAAAAAAGTTTTTAACCTTCAGGCTGTTGTGGAACATAGCTAGCTATAAGTTCCTACCTAATTGAAAATTATAAATGTTTATAAACAAAACCCAGGAATTCTGGACCATGGGAAGTTGAGGGGCCTAGGCTAATTTAAAAGGTGCTGATACTTAATAGCTGTATCAGTACAGCTGTATCAATATAGCAATACATGCCTGACAAACTACACACATTTAAAGTGTGCAATTTGAAATGTCTGGGATGAAATCACCACCACCATGTATCCTTGTGCCCCTTTAAAATATTTTCTAGCACACTTCCCTTATACCCCTCTTCCCAGGCAGCCACTGGTGTGCTTTCTGTTGCTATAGGTTAGTTTGCGTTTTCCGTAATGTTGTATAAATGGCATATATTATGTACCCTTGTGTACCTTTTAGCATAGTTACTTTGAGGTTTTTGTGTTACACGTGTTTTCAATCGTTCCTTCTTCGTTACTATTTTTTGAAGTGTTCATTGGCTGAGGCACATTGGGATTTTTTTTCAACTTTTAAAGAAGCTGCCAAACTGTTTTCCAAAGTAGTTATGCCAGTTTGCATCCCCACCAGCAGTGTATGAGAGCGCCTGCATATATAAATGGGCAGCCTTTAGCCGTTTTTAATTCTTTGGCCACGCCACGTGGCATATGGTATTGTTCCCTGACCAGGGATTAAATGTGTGCTCCCTGCATTGAGAGTGTGGAGCCTTAACCACTGGACCGCCAGGGAAGTCCTAGTTTCAGCCATTTTGATGAGCATCTTTTTATATGCCTTTATTGAGTGTTGAGAGAGGTTTTCATATATTGAGAATACACATCCTTCATCAGATGCTGCTTTACTTTGCTTTAGTTTGTTACGCTTTAGTTTGTTATGCTAAAGTTTGTAATCTTCCATTTTTCAAGCAAAGTACTTTTTCCCTTAGTTGAAATACAAGGAGACGAGTGGCTGTAGCATGGCTAATGCCATGGTGGGCACTGTGTACGGTATAGAGACTTCTCTGGCCCTCAATTGCAACGAGTTTTATTTTTAAAATTTATTTTATTGAAGTATAGTTGATTTACAATGTTGTGTTAATTTCTGCTGTACAGCAAAGCGACTCAGTTATATATGTATTCTTTTTCATATTCTTTTCCATAATAGTTTATCACAGGATATTAAATATAGTTCCCTCTGCTATACAGTAGGACCTTGTTGTTTATACTCTTTATTTTCACTATTAAGTGTATTATTTTAAAAAACACTTTAACACACACTCATATAGTGGTTGAACAAAAACCCTTATAAGAATTACCATGTCAGGGGCTTCCCTGGTGGCGCAGTGGTTGAGAGTTTGCCTGCCGATGTAGGGGACACGGGTTCGTGCCCCGGTCTGGGAAGATCCCACATGCCACGGAGCGGCTGGGCCTGTGAGCCATGGCCGCTGAGCCTGCGCGTCTGGAGCCTGTGCTCCGCAACGGCAGAGGCCACAATAGTGAGGCCCGCGTACAGCAAAAAAAAAAAAAAAAAAAAAAAGAATTACCATGTCTGACATTTTCTAAGTTTAAAACACCTTAGATCTGAAAGTTAAAAAAAAAACCGGTAAACAGGTGAATGTACATCTGTTACTTTCCTGAGTTACTCAGACACATTTGACTTATGTGTCTTCGATACCCTTCTACCAGTGAAAAGGCCTAGAACTCAGGTGTGTCTCAAAGATCCCAAGTTGACTGACAGTGCTGTATCTTAATCAACTTTATTCTTTAAAAAAAAAAAAAGCTTCTTACAGTTTGAGAAATACTGCTGTGGGTCTTACCTGAGTGGATGTTACCAATTCCTGGTGTATCCTGTAGTTGGAAATGGGAAAAAATCATAAGAAAGCCAAGAGATGATAGGATACTCATAGCCTAGAGGAAGAAATTTTACTGGAGGTGGATGGAACCACTGCCATGACGCTAGTTCTGCACTGGGTTGATGTTAAATCTTACAGAGCACAGCAAATCACTGAAAGACAGTCTTGCCCTCACCAGACTCAAGGTCTTAGTAGCAGAGATGTCCAAAAATAAGTGCCTACTAGATGGTAGGTAAACGAAACCCTTTTCTTACAGAGCATACATACTACTGGGAAAGAGAAGTATGAATTACACAAATTACATTCACAGCTTTTTACATGGGGCTACATCCATTTATAACAGTTTTCCATGAAAAAGTGACATTCAAGCTAAGAGCTGAAGGAAGGTGAGGGTTAAGTAGATGGTGAGAGAAGGAAAGCACATCATTTAAGACAATGGCAATTACATGTTCAAAAGCAAGGAGGAGCACAGTGCAGCTGGAGGATAGAATGTAAGATAGCAGGTGATACGATTATTTTCTGTTGTGTTTGGGACAAGATTGCAGTAGTAGGAATTGTTCCAAGGTGGAATAGAGACCAGCTTGTATTCAGGAGATAAAATAGGTGACATACTCATTGAGGGAATGTAAAAAATGAAAGGAGGAGATGAGGATCTGCATCTGCAGTTAATGGAGACACAGGAGTGGTGGCGTGGCTTCAGGTGCCTGTGGGGCATCTATAAATGTCCCGTATTGAGCTGGAACTGGATTCTGCACAGGATGAGATTTAGGAGTTGGTACTTCTATGTGGCAATTGGGGCAGTGTGTGGATAAGATCACCATGGAGGGTGACGAAAAAGTCTAAGAACATGATACTATGGGATAGGGCAGCAAGAGGGAAAAGCCTGCTAAGACAGGAAAGGCCAGAATACACAGAAAAGCCAGGAGAGGTGGGTGTCCTGGGAACTGAGGGGGCACTGGCCCTTTCCCAACTTTCGTATCCATTGTACCTGATGATGGCCAATGAATGTCAGCGGTTGTCCTGTCTCCATCCAGTCAAGCTCTGGGGCTGGTGGCAGGTCCACATAGGAGGGCTGCTGTGAGGTGGAGGCTACTTGGCTGAAAAAGACAAAGAGGAGCCAGGCTGGCAGACAAGGTCCTTGAGCCATGAGGATAGCAAAGATGAGATTTGTTCCCTTTTCCCAGCCAAAGTTACAGAATGTTCTAAGAGATGTCAGAATTCCCAATAAGAGGTTTCCTAACAGTCTTACCTGTTTGTCCCTTTCCAGCTTCCAGGTGCCGAAGAGCCCTCTTCTGGGTCTGGCACTGTCTGAGGCTGAGTTTGATTCAGGAAAAATAAATGTGTCTAGAATGCTTAAGAATTTGCCTAGGCCATGCTCCCACCCTCCAGAAATAAACAAATTGACATATTGAGGGTACTGCCCATATCTTGCAAACTTCCCTCCCTCCCTCCCTGCCTCCCTTCCCCCAGCCTGGCCCACATCATCTCCACTGACAAAGGCCTGCACCCTGGTGGGCAGGTAAGGGAATTCAAGCCGAGCAGATAAAGCATGGAGTCCATGAATTCTCATAAGAAGAGCTGGTAGGTGAAATGTTGGACCTGGGAGAAGCAGGAATCAGTGGATTTGGATACTGCTCTGGCTCCTCCGAGGGAAACCAACCTCTAAGACAGACCGAACCACCTCCTGCCGGCTGTGCTCCACCTCACGGATCTGAGCTGCCATCTGTGGGAGAGAGGCTGCTTAGTACAAAATGGTGGGGGGGGGGTGGGACTGGGTCCTTCAGAGGCCTTTCCTTTAACTCACCTCTTTAATCACTTCATCCTCTTTTTCCTCATAGGAATCCAGACTTTTCACCATGGACTTCTTGAATCTAAAAAGAAAAAGGGCAAGTCCCGGTCAGTTGTGAAAAGATCCTCAGTAGATCATTTTTCTCTGAATTTTGGGTAGTGTCAAACTCCCAGAAACAAAATAGTACAATGAACACCCATGTACCTCTCCCCCAGATTCACTGTAAACATTTCGCCATACTGGCTCCAGTTTGCTTATAAACACATTGCCTTTCTGCCAAGAACATGAGACTTTAATTCTAAATTTTTCAGCATCTCCTGGGAACAGGAACAGCCTATGAAACCATTACCATACTTAAGAAAATCAATTTCCCTTTATTGATGTCCAAATTGTCCCATATTTGGGGCAACAATATATTTGCAGTTGTTTTTATCCTACAATACAAAGGTATCCGAATAACACCAATGCTGCTATCAGCAATAATACTACTAAGCAAAGCTCAAGGTTTCTTTGCAGTTCGTTAGTCCTCAGAAAACCTAAGGGTGTACAGTCAGGTTTTTGTGTTCAAATGTTACTTGAATTCTTACTCTTTCATCATTGTTATCAACTGATATATAATTAATATAACTGTCTTTGTTTGCCTAATTTTATTATTATTTTTTGAAACTATAACTAGAGGACATTTCTCTGTTTTTCACTCAGACTGTCTTGAGGACGTAACAAGACTGCATCACCACCCCCCGCCCCGATTGGAAGAAGGGTTCTTAGTACAGTGAATGTTAGATACGAACAGTTTGAAGGACTGGAACCAACAGTTACTGACAAAAACCAACTTCCATCTAAATCATCATAAAAATGTTTTAAGTTAAAAAGGGAGGGGGAGAAGGGGGCAAAAGGAGTTTGATTGAACAAGATCCTCACATTTCATCTAATACATTCAACCCTGGCTAGCGTATACCAAAATGGAAACTGGATTACTATAATAAAAACTTCTACAGCACTCTGTGCACACCTGTGTTCCAAGCCCACCCCCATCCCCCTAATGCTTCCAAACTCAACTATATGATGAAGGAGCGTATAAATCTCTCTAATCCAGTCTTTGTTATAACGCTGGTATGTCTGGGTATCAGCTCAGTAAACAAGGCAGCTGAGGTCTTCCAGGTCATCAATAAAATCAAATAACTGATACCATACGTGATAGGGGGGCTGTTGGGATTCACTGTCTTCAGATGTTCTTCATACATTACACAAACACCTTCCATGCATTCATTCACAGATTCATAGCATAAGTTCTGCCTTCTGGCCTCTTGGTAGGCTGTACCAGCAAAATGGTGTGAGACATGTCGCCAAACTCTTGCAGCCGCTGCCGACTACTCTGCCGACGCCGCCACTGCACACGAGCTTATAGCCTTTTTGCCTAATTTTAATATGTAAAACGTTTATGTAGGGGAATGGCTCTATCAAGGTGCCCTGGCAGCCTTGCATGTATCCTTACAGGCAAAGCCTTGAACTGCAGCTTATCAGAGTTTTGGCTGAAGGTCTGCGTGATCCTCCTGGAACACAAGAGGACAGGAGGCCTGAAAGGAACTGCTAGGAGGCCATCTCCCACTCGTCTCCCTATCTCTCATGGGAGACCATTATGAAACAGTTTCTCATCAACTCTCAGTTCTGATGGGGTATGGGACTTTGTGCTCAGGTTTGAGCTGTAGATATAAAAGCACGTAGCTGCAGTCTAGACTTGGCTCCCCAGCAAAAGTATCGCACAGCTCACACTGCAGTCACCCAGCCCTATTTGTATCAGTATGGTCCTTTTTGGTGTGTTGGACAACCTGGGAAGCTGGCACTTCGGGCTTACTCTTTTCACTGCCTATGTAACAAACTGCCTGAATCTAAAAGTAGCTTACTGTGGGACTTTCCTGGTGGTCCAGTGGTTAAGAATCCCCCTTCCAATGCAGGGGACTTGGGTTTGATCCCTGGTCGGGGAACTAAGATCCCACATGCTGCAACTACTGAGTCCATACGTGCCACAACTAGAGTGCCCACGTGCTCTGGAGCCTGCACGCACCAGAACTAGAGAGAAGCCTGCGTGCTGCAATGAAGATCCTGCATGCCGGCACTAAGACCCGATGCAGCCAAATAAAAAGACTAATCTTTTAAAATAATGATTAGGACTTCCCTGGTGGCGCAGTGGTTAAGAATCCGCCTGCCAATGCAGCGGACACAGGTTTGAGCCCTGGTCTGGGAAGATCCCACATGCCACGGAGCAACTAAGCCTGTGCACCACAACTACTGAGCCTGTGCTCTAGAGCCTGCGAGCCACAGCGACTGAAGCCTGCACACCTAAAGCCTGTGCTCCGCAACAAGAGAAGCCACTACAATGAGAAGCCCGTGCATGCACCACAATGAACAGTAGCCCCCACTTGCCGCAACTAGAGAAAGTCTGCGTGCAGCAACAAAGACCAGACGCAGCCAAAAATAAATTTTTTTATTAAAAAAAAAGATTAAATAATAAAAGTGGCTCATTGTATCTTTACTGGTCAAATCAGTCAGGCTTGGCCTGGCCTTGTGTGAGCTTGAAATTTATAAAGCTCAAAAGTCAAATTATATTTAAATAAAAAGTTCAAAGAGTCCATCCTCATAATTCTCAATTATAACCTTTGCTGCTCAACTATCCTTTATTCACCCACCAAAAACCATATGGAGCTGAGCCAGGGTGTGAGGAGTGAGTGGCCTCAGTTTCTTATCTCCTCCCAGTCTGAACCACAGATTTTAAGGCAAGGTGGTGGGATCTAGGCATTTCTTATTTCCTCATTATTCTCCACATTGGGTAGAAAGAAATAACAAACACCATGTGTTTTCTTAACTTTGGCTTTGGGATCCCCTTGGGTTCCACACTCCACAATCTCAATATGGTCCCAATAAAAGTGATGATGTGAGGCTGCCTGAGTCCTCTTCCTGAGGCAGTCAGGGCTCACTCCCTCTCTGTGCTGTCCAGCTTCCTACAATCCGGTTCCTTGGGGTCCTCCGAGGCCAGTTAAAATAGAGTCCAAAACTATTAAAAGTGGGCACTGGGTGAGCACCAGTTTCTTGCACACTATAAAAAGCATCTTCTGCTCCTAAAGAACCTTAGTAGTTTCTGTGTCATACATTTAAGTAGTTGATTATGGTCAGCTTTAATTATACACTATCCTCTATTTGCTAAATACATTGTAAATCCCCCCCCCAACTAGATTATAAACCTTTCAAGGACTCTGTCTTATTTCTTTTGTGTCCAATATGGTGCCTAGGATAATGAGTGCTACAAAGACAATGGTTACTAATGAAGTCCTTACTAAACTTCCCAAGCAGTAGAGGAAGCTCCAGTACCTGACACAGGCCCAGAGAATCCACACTCTGCTACTTCATCATGTGAAGTAGTGACTTACCGTGCATAATCCTGGGGGGAGATCAAAAACTTCTCTTTCATCTGGAACTCAGCCTTGTTCTCCCACCAGAATCTGTTGGTTGCTTTCTTGTGCTCTGGACTGAGAATGGAAAGGACAAGTAATCTCAATGATAGACTGCAGAATATTACACAGATATCTAGGCATTAGATAAATAATGCAAACTGACATCTGGGTTTCTGTCTCTGGGCAAGGCTGAGAGAATACTGATAGTAGTCTCTTCAAGATCTCCAGTCTCCCCCTTCCAATAAAAATGTGAGAATCTGAGAGGAAGTGATGGGAGGGAACCTTGATTGAACTTGCCCAGCTGACTTTCCCAGCTAGACCACCAACACCACTGGGACCATGGCAGCCGTAAGCCCGCTACCTTCAAGGCTGGCAATGCCTACAAGATGACTCAATCAAATCACAAAAGCGTTCTTCCTCTCACCCACCCTAAATCCTCCCTCCCACAAACGTACACGACTGTTGTATGCGGCTCCCGGCCCGGAGCTCACCTGGCCAGATGCTCCAGCAGCCCCCCATGCAGCACGGTCAGGTTTCCGTGGCTCAGGTGTTTCCTCACCTCACAGCCGCAGCACAGGCACCAGCAGCACCGCTCGTGCTCGGGCACGTAACGCTCCACCTGAGCGGCGCGGACGGCCTTGCGGGCGGCCTCCACCTGCCGCGGAGAGGGTACCAAGGGGAAGAGGCTAAGTAGGACCCCGGCGGGACCCCCAGATCCCACCCCCTCGGGCCCTCACAGCCCCGCCCCCATTCCCGCCCCGTCCTGTCCAGGGTTTCCTCCAGCCTCGCGTCCGCACCTGAGGCAGAAGCCGCTCCAAAGCCACCTTCAGCTGCCGCTGGTGCTTGCGACTGTAGACGTGTCCGCGGCCGCAGAAGAAGGTCTGGCGGCAAACAGGGCAGCGCTCCGCCGGCGCCATCTACCCAGGACCGGGGAATCCGCAACGCGCAGCCTCTCCTTCGCCGTCTGGTGACCTCTGACCCCCTCAGGGGCGGGGCGAACCCAGCGGCCCCAGCGGCCCCCGCGGCCCCCAGCGGCCGGCAGGCGCCACTGCAAGTCCTACTACGGTTGCGCGGGTTTTTCTCTGGGAACCCTCATTGCGCACAAACCCAGCCCGTCGCCAGTACCGCCAAATGCAGTCTGGCTGGAAAAGGTGAGGGGAAGGAGCGCACGCGACAGTTAGGGGGGACCGCGCACGTATCTGGACACCGACAAGGACCCGTAGAGACAATGTAACATAATCGTAACTAGTATTTATAGGGTGCTCAGTGGGGGTCCAGAGCTTTACCTTAACTACCTCAGGTAATCTTCACAATAGCCCTGTGTGGTATCCTGTTATTACTGGCATTTTACAAGCGGGAAACTGAGGCGTGAAGGAGGAGGTAAGTTTGTGGAAGGTTGCACAGGTATAAAGCGGCAGAGGCATTGCCAGCAGGCTGTAGGGAACACAAGCTGAAGGCCTAATCTATGACCTGATCACGCTCATACCCCACAGGGGTGATCTGAACGTTGCTCCTGTAAAGCTGTAAAGGGAAAGCTATAAAGGGTGCAGTCACTGCTGAGGGTTAGCAGACGTGTTTAATCTGTAAACGTGCTAAACTAGTGGAACTTTATTCTCTACAAGCCATTTCTCCCAGAGTCAACAGCCTTCCTGTCTGTCCTGCTCCCTTAGCACCTAAGGTGAATTGCTCCCTCCCAGGGCTGAAATCCCCAGACTGTGATCTCCACCCTAGAACTCCCTCCAAAAAGCCTGGGGCCTGGCCCACACCTTAACTTATAGGATGTGCAAACAGAGCTGGCACAAAGTCCCCAGCTTCCCTTACATTTGTTACCTGTATTGGTGCATTAACCTGGATGGGTTACAATGTCTGTGGGCATATCCAGTCAACTCTACATAATTCAGACCCAGAAAGTAGCCAGACTCCCCTTCAGACCTTGACTTCCTGATGGAGCTTCCCTTTAGACTCAGGCCTTTGCCAGATGTGATGTATTTTGATGACCTTGCAGTTCTCAGTTCCTTGACCTCTCATCACTCCCCTGGACCTTGTCCACCAAAAATTGCTCCTTCTCTGAATTCAGACTCTGAAGTTCTACTCTGACCACCGTCTTCCAGCCTCCTGTGTGGACTTACCTTCCATCTGGTCTTTAACTGCAGGGAGACCTCCTTTCCTGAATATGAGTACTCTTATCCAGTCACTTGGAAAATTATTCATCATATGCCAGCTACTAAATGCTTTGCTCTAGGCCAGGTTTAAAAATTTAAAAAACCTTTAGAGTGTGGCCTCCAGGTCAGCAGCATCAGCATCTGGGAGCTTGTTAGAAATGCAAATTATTGGGCCCCACCCCAGAACTACTGAATAGGAAACTCCGGAGTGGGTCCCGGCAATCTGTGGTTTAATGAGCCCTTCAGGTGATTCTGATGCTCAGTCAAGTTTGAGAATCACTGGTCTAGGTCTGAGGTCCTCTTGACTTCGCTTTACCCATTGGATCCCAGGAATACTTCCACCACACTCTCACGGCAACATATTACTTCACTTGACCTACAAAGACCTCTCATTCTGTCACACCCCAACCATCCCATCTGTTTCCGTCATTTGTCCCAAAGCTGCTTTAGAGTAGTCTATACCATCTGCTTAAACGCCTAACTTTTCAGCCCTCTGCAATTTGGCTTTTGAAACTGTTTCCCTAAAGTCTTCCGTTACTGAGTATTCATTCGGCTGCCATCTGAACTAGACTGTGTGAATGGAACTCAATTTCTTCCTCTTCAGATCATCCCGTTTTCATGCTCCCAGTGAATGATAACCACTAAACTAAAGCCTGGAGTTTTGGGGTAAGTTATCTTTTTTTTAACTTATTTTAATTTATTTTTGGCTGTGTTGGGTCTTCGTTTCTGTGTGCAGGCTTTCTCTAGTTGCGGCGAGCGGGGGCTACTCTTCGTTGCGATGCACGGGCTTCACTTATTGTGTCTCGTGGGCTCTAGAGTGCAGGCTCAGTAGTTGTGGCGCACGGGCTTTGTTGCTCCGCGGCCTGTGGGATCTCCCAGACCAGGGAAGGGCTCGAATCGGTGTCCCCTGCATTGGCAGGCAGATTCTTAACCACTGCGCCATCAGGGAAGTCCCTACAGTAAGTTATCTTTGATTCTCCCTTTCACTTAGTCCCCACATCCACCCTGTGCAAGCTGTCTTACTAGATTTCTGAGATGTCTAAAATCTGTTCTCCACCTTTTATACTCATAGACCATACCTTATTTCATTTCCCTACCTTTCTTGCTTAGATTCATGTAAAATCTTTCTGACTGGTTTCCAGGTGTCTGGTGTATTTCACCTCCATTTATCCTCCACACGCTGGTCTTAAGGTAGTCTCTAAAATGACTTTCCTGATTAATTTAATGTCTCTAAGTTGCCTTCAGGAAATATCTAAATTTCACAACATGGATTTTACACTAAGTCTCCTAACCTCCTTTTCAGTCTTGTGTCCCACACTCCCCCACTCCCCCCCACCCTCCCCCCCAGCTATTGCTCCTCCAGGCAATATTCCTGCAGTCCTGTTGCTCCTATGCACTTTAGCATCTCCAGCCCTTGGTTCCCTCTGCCTAGAATTTACTTCTTTCCAGCTCTGCCTGATAAGTTCTTTCTATTATATAGGGCTCTGAAATATGAACTAGAATGGAATTTCCACAAGGCTGGTGACTTTGTCTGGAACATGGTAAGCTCTCAATCTAGTCATAAGCTCTTAGATCAATTCATGATTGAATGAATGAAATGTCACCCCTTTTGTGAAGCCTACCAGAGTGGATCCTGCAGAATTAATTTTTCCATTCCAAGGTCCTTTGCCCATCATCTTGTCATTTTGTTTAGTAGTCAGTTGAAAACTCAATAGTTAAAAAGCTCTTCAAGTGCAGGGACTGTGTCTTGATCATACCTGACTCAGTAGAACTAGCAGAAAGGGATCTTCTATGAATATTTGTCAAATTAAGTTAAAATCATCAAAACTCCAGACACCCTGGTGTTAACATGCCCATGGGGTGGGAGTCTGTGCTGGGAAGGAGCCTCAGAAGCATGCAGCTAACAACCTGCTAATTATGTTGCAGGAAGGGGGACCGCTTCCAGGACCCAAGAGTGGGCTCTTGTCTAACACTCGGAAATGAATTGTCTGAGGAGATACATGTACTGACGAAGCAGAAGACATTATTGGGAAGGGGCCCCCAGGTGGAGAGGAGCAGGGTAAGGGAACCCAGAACTGCTCTGCCACGTGGCTCGCAGTCTCATGTTTCATGGTAATGGGGTTAGTTTTCAGGGTTGTCTCTGGCCAATCATCTTTCTTGGCCTATATTTGGTCTGACTCAGGGTCCTTCCTGGTGGTGCATGCATCTCTCAGCCAAGATGGATTCCAGTGCAAAGGATTCTGAGAGCTTGGTAGGACAATATTATGGGCTGGCGTCTCCTCCCTCCTTTTGGCCCCTCCCAGATTCTCCTGGTTAGTTTTCAGTGGCAGCACCCTGTTCCTTATTGGGAACTCCTGTTGTGAGACAACTCATGCAAGTGGTTATCATTGTGCCTGGCCAAGGTGGGTGGTATCAGTCAATGGTTCCCTAACAATTAGAGTATCAAACTACAAAACAGGCTAGTGAATAGCTTTATTTATTTAAAAATTCTAAAAAGAAATTTCTTATTAAAAAAGAAAAAAAAAACCTGTACCAAAGCTATAAATAAAAAGGGGGACTTCCTTGGTGGTCCAGTGGCTAAGACTCTGCACTCCCAATGCCTGGGGCCCAGGTTCAGTCTCTGGTCAGGGAACTATATCCCACATGCTGCAACTAAGAGTCCGCATGCCGCAACTAAAGATCCTGCGTGCTGCAACTAAGGCCCAGCACAGCCAAATAAATACATATTTTTAAAATAAATAAATAAATAAATAAAAAGGGATTGGCCTCCATATCTTTTTGCCACCCGCCAATCCCCAAAGATGACTATTACTGATACCTGTTTTCTTTAAGACATTTTCTGTGTGTAGACAGCATACTTATATGTATATATATATATATATAGTTTCTGTCACATTTGGAATCATATCGAACATACTGTTCTGCTACTGTTTGTTTTTTTAGCCCTAAAAATGTATTATGAATATCTTTCTACACCAGTTCTTTGAGTATGATTTAAATACTGTCTATATCCCCCTGATTCTCAAATGTATTTACGTCTTCAGCTCAGGCTTATCTTCTGAACTCCAGACTTACAACAATTATCAACTTGACATAACCACCCTGATGTCTCACACATTCTAAACACAAAACTGCTCAAACCTGCTGCCCCTTCTCATCATTCATCCAATCATTCAAACCAAAAACCTCAGAGTCATTATTTTCTCCTCCTACATCTAGTCAATACTGTTGACGTGTTGATTCTGCCTCCAAGCTATATCATCAAATCAGGCTGCTTCTCTCCATTTCTACTGCCACCTGGATTCTGCAGTCACCTCCCTACAGGCCTTCCTGCTTCCATGTTTGCCCCCTCCAAGCCACTTTCAATGAGTGGCTGAGCATCATTTAAAAAATAAAAGGGAGTTGGACTTCCCTGGTGGCACAGTGGTTAAGAATCCGCTTGCCAATGCAGGGGACATCACTTCCGGAGAAGAGCTAGCTGTTGTTTTCCAGACCTGGAAAAAAGACCCTGTACTAACTTCTCCTGTGAGAAGTCTTCCCCAGTTCCTCTCACGCTAATTGCCCTCTTCTCTGTGCTTCCAGAGAACAAGGAATCTGCCTGTTAGGGAAGTTACTAGTGACAAGTCCTAGCAAACAGAGCATTCTAACTACCTAATGGGCCCCATGCTAGGCTCTGGGGTTTGGACATGAACGGAACTTATTCCATTGTATCGTCCTCACTGGTTGCCAAGGTCACTGAGGATGAGCGCCTCTGGGACAGGGACTATATCTTTTTTTTTTTTTTTTTCTGTGGTACACGGGCCTCTCACTGTTGTGGCCTCTCCTGTTGCGGAGCACAGGCTCCGGATGCGCAGGCTCAGTGGCCATGGCTCACGGGCCCAGCCCCTCCGCGGCATGTGGGATCTTCCCTTACCGGGGCACGAGCCCGTATCCCCTGCATCGGCAGGCGGACTCTCAACCACTGCGCCACCAGGGAAGCCCCAGGGACTATATCTTATACGTTGCTTAGTTTGGTGGTTTTCTACTTCATCAGCCTTAACACCCTAGGAATGGAGCAAATACTCTGTAAGACCGTCTTTACCACCCTGAAATGAACCATACTGATAAAATAACCTACCTACACATACAATTAAAAAAAAAATCAAGCTGTAATGCTCCAACGGTAATACAACAGAAAAATAAAGGGAGAGAAATGTATAAAAATGTATTCTAGTGGATAAACTATATATATTCTTTTTTATAAATTTATTTATTTATTTTTGGCTGTGTCGGGTCTTCGTTGCTGCACGTGGCTGTGGTTGCATCGAGCGGGGGCTACTCTTCGTTGCGGTGCGCGGGCTTCTCATTGAGGTGGCTTCTCTTGTTGTGGAGCACGGGCTTTAGGCACGCGGGCTTCAGTAGTGTGGCTCACGGGCTGTAGTGCGCAGGCTCAGTAGTTGTGGCACACAGGCTTAGTTGCTCCATGGCATGTGGGACCTTCCCAGACCAGGGCTCAAATCCATGTTCCCTGCATTGGCAGGTGGATTTTTAACCACTGCGCTGCCAGGGAAGTCCGATAAACTATATTTGAAAATATGAGAGTTAAAAATGTGTAGATACTTATTGTGAATAGCTTAAAGAGATGTCATTCAAATGATTATTGAAATACTTTAAAAAATGGATATAGAGCTATTCTGATTTTTTAATTTATTAATTAATTAGTTTGCGCCAGGTTTTAGCTGTGGCTCGCTGGCTCCTTAGTTGTAGCATGCATGTGGGATCTAGTTCCCTGACCAGGGATCAAACCCGGGCCCCCTGCATTGCAAGTGCAGAGTCTTAACCACTGTGCCACCAGGGCAGTCCTGAAAATACTTTTTTCTGTATATTGGCTACCTTGAAATAGCTAAGTATTTGTTTATACATGTAGAATCCTGATGATTACAACAAATACAAACAGACCAATACAGGCAAGTGGTATTGGTGAGTTAAATACCAGAGCAACTTTGCTGTCAGTGAAGTGATTTTCCGAAATGGCAAACAACTCTCAGAAAACTTCCAAACTAAAAAAAGTACAGTCTTCCTTCACTTTACATAAGAGTTGCATTCCTGGAAAATTTAGTACATAATAAAACAACACAACAAATACTTTCTGCTTAGGTGTAAAACCGGGTTAGGTTCTTGGCTCAGCTCATTCTCAATGGCCTTTGGTATGAGGCTCAGCTCTTTAAGGTGAGACACTGCCTCCTGCACTGACACTTGACACTCCTGGGCCTGCCAATCCCCCACATCCTTGCGGCAACCACAGGACCAGTGAGAGCCCCTGGCCTAGCGCTGCTTTGGGTGCATATTCCAGAATGAATGCAAAGCTGGAGCGGGTAGAGCAGAGGTGGCTGTGGTGATGGACAAGTGACCAGGGCGAGACTGCATGTCTGTTACCAAAAACGTGCAAACCAAGCAGATGAACCGGGGCCTTTCTTCAAAGGTAAAGATTTTGGTCAGATAGGGCATGGGCCATGCTTTTCAGGAATACCATGTTTCAGAGACTAGGGAGGAGGCAGTCTGATTTTATAGTGCTCTAGACTGCAAGGGATTAAGGGCTGAATAAGTGGACAGAAATGAAGGCAACTCCTTAAATAGCTATCACACTCAACTACCTGAGAAGAATAACAGTACCTACTCCTTAGGGCCTCTGTATGGATTAAACCTGCACATGCACTTAGAACGATGTCTGGTCCAGTTGTGAGCGCTCAATGTTAATATGCCAGTCACAGGACTACACACTTTCCATTGTCCTATTTAGTTCCCAAATCAAATCTGTGTGTACTTAGAAATGTTAAGAAAACTGTGCTAAAGAAGATATAGTGAGAGATGACAGGTCATCTGCTGAGTGGGAGCAGAGCGGAGAGTCAGAGATGGAGCAAGGTCCCGGCTCCCACTGAGAGCTGCCAAGTGCTGAAAGTAAATCCAGGCCATTACTAGTCCACCAGCATCCTGGAGGAAGGAGGCGGGTCCTAACTAGACATCACAAGAAGCAAAAAAACAGCTACCATTTATTTAGAACTGGGAGCCAGGTTTGGTATGAGGCACTCTACTCCATCCCCCCCCATCTCCGTGCTGGTACAGGTACAGTACTAAGAAAGAGCCATCAGGGACTTCCCTGGCGGTCCAGTGGTTAAGACTCCACACTTCCATTGCAGGGGGTGCGGGTTCAATCCCTGATAGGGGAACTAAGATCCCACATGCCATGCTGTGTGTCCAAAAAAAATAAAAATAAAAATTTAAAAAAGAAAGAGCCATCATTATCTCATTTTCCTGATCAAGACACTCAAGCTTAAAGAGAAAGTGGCTGCCTGAGGCAGGTTCTTCTAGAACGAGGATGCAGGAGCAGCAAGCAGCTACATCAGAGCTGAGAGCCAGTGCCCTTCTTGAGACTCACACACCACCCACGGCTACCTCTGGGGAGTAGCGATGCCCCCCTGGGACAGTGTCTGTGGCTGGAGCCATGTTTCTGTACAGGCCTGTCGCGGGGTGAGGGAAGAGCAGGAGAGGGAACGAGAAGGGTCATCTCAGCCCTGTGGGAAACCCAGCAGGAACTTCAAGCACTGTGGGAATGGCCGTGGCATCCCGACACAGCTCTGAATCTCGTTCCTTCCTTACCTGTCCCCCTGGCTTCTCCCTATCCCTCAGGTTTGAGGCTGGCAGCTGGCCTTGCCCTGGACACGGTCTCCTGCAACCAGGGAAGCCACAGCAGCCCAGCTGTGATCTGCAGCCTCTAAGGACAAGTGCTCTGGTTTCTACTGAAACCGGAAGTATGGAAGGGCCATGCCTCTCAGCTCTGAGTTCCCACCCCTCACCCCCAATGCTTAAATGAGGGAAATGAGACTTAAGCCTGGCTACTCCTTTTCTCAAGAAATTCTTTCCTTTCACCTTTCTCACTGCTCCTTCATGGCCTCCTCCAAGCGTTTTTCCTTCAACTGTTCCATAGATGATGCGTTTCCCTAGGCCTCTCCTCTTTGTCCCCAACTGATTACATCCACTCGTTTGAGTGGGTAGTGATTTGGGGGGGCCTTTTGCGGGCCTGGCTGCTTTATGCTAGCATCTCCCAAGAAAAATGGGACCTAAAGAGGGTTGAGTGTTTTGTTTCTTTGAAGAAAGAAGAGCATGGGCTCCCTTTGCTGTGCACCAGGCAACTGCCCCACCCATCAGCTCTGAGGGCATCCCATTTCCAACCTCAGAGCCCACCTCCGCCCCCACTCCTGCCCCACCCTTGGACCACAGACACACCAGGATGCTGCAGATAACTTTAATAAGGCATGGGCTGACGGATGGTTTGTGGAACTAAAGGTCGAAGAGGGAGGGCATCACATCTGTAAGGAAAGAAGTCAAAGGGATCTATCTGCCGTTTGCAGACGCTGTTCCCTAAGCCTGGAAAGCTCTCTCACGGCAAATGATCTACTTTTACTCTCTCAAGGCCCAAATGCCACCTGGTCTCCAGGAGAAGAAAAAGCCCCCTTTGCAGAGAACCTTTTATACCATGCTTCTCACATTGTGTGGTTACCATTTCCCCAGGCTGCGGGGCTGTGAGTAGGGCCAGCTGCACCTTAGCTGTTTCTCCATCAACTCCCAGCACCTCAGGTTCCGTGCTTGTGCGTGGGGGGACCCGAGGCAGGCACCACCCCAGGGTCTCAGAACACTGCTGTCCTCTCCCCTTCCTACAGAAGGTGCCGCCCCCTCCCCGCGACCCCCCCATGTGACCCTGGCTCCTTCCCTGCACGCTCGGCCTTGGGTCAGAATCTTCAGGGCCCCTCCCCTCGGCCCCACGTGTGACGAGGCCTCACACCTGGCTGACTCATACACTGTTGGATAGTTTCCAGCTTAGTGGAGGCCAAGGCGCGGGCCTCCTCTGCAAAGCGGCGGTGTCCCTCATCAGTCAACTTCCAGAGGCAGGATCGGGGCCGTGTGCTGGCGCCACCCTGCATGCTGACCGGCACTTTCTCAAAGCTGTCTCGGAAACAGAGATTGTGACGCACGGTATTCTTCCAGCCTTCAGGAGCCGTCCGGAAAAAGGGGAAATGTTGTCTGCAGACAGGGAGGAATGGCAAGGAGAGGTGTGGTCTCTCTGGGAGATGCCTTACCCTGGAGAATGTTCTCCCCGGGGGCCAGGAGCCTCAGCCCTTCTCTCACGTCGGAGAAGGGCAAGCTGGCCCACGACGCACTCTGCCAACTAAGCATGTGTCAGACCTCCACCTGGCGCAGTGCTTGTGCAGAGCCTCACCTTACAGACCCAGTTCACTGCCCCCACTCCCTGGCTCGCTTTCCTCCCTCCCTCCGAGGGCTCAGGAGTTTGACTTGCAACAGGAACAGAGCAGAAATCAGGCCAACAAGCTCCTGTCAGAGGAATCCTGGTCAAGGAGGACGCCTCTTGAGGATTAATGCTCTGCGACTCTTCTGATAATAGAGGGAAAAGGTCCGAGAAACTCGTCATACTCATGGGTACCCGACTCTCAAAGCTCAACGTAAATCCCTTCCCAGCCCGGCTTCCCCGGGTCCTTGGGGAACAGGCTGTGCCAGGCAGTTCAGTCCAAAGGGAAGGCATGTGAGAAACTGTTGGGGAAACCAGATTTTATACTGGGTGTTCTTGAGAGGGAAGATGGGAGAATTTATGACCTGGGTGATTTTATATGTTAAGGAACTAAGGTATAAAAAGATGGGAGTTTCTTTGATGTGAAAGGAGGTGGGGTGGATATCTTCCCGTCTATGTGAGGTGTGGACACACAGTCGGGGGCAACCCAGAACCAGTGCCTGGGAAAGGAGAAGCATCCTCTCAGACCCAGATGGGGGAACTGAAGCAGCAGCCCAGGGCCTGGAAGGTATCAGAGCAGGGCCCTGCCCCCTCCCCTTCGCCCTCCTCACAGGGCCCCCGGCACATACCGAGTGAAACTGTAGATCTGTTGCACGTTGAGGCCACAGGGGGAACTGTTTCTTAATGCCAGTGCAATTAGGTGGAAGTAATTGAGAGGGGGCCGGGACCACAGCCCTCCCTCCTGGCTGTTGGCTTGCCGAAGCCTCCGACTCTGGAGGGGGGCCCTTTTGTGAGGGGACGGGAGAGCCACAGAGGAGCTGTCATCCTGGTCCTCAGCCTCCTTCTCTTCTGTGAGCTAGAGGAGTACAGAGTAGGAACTGGTCCTGACTCCACAGCCTCTACTCCAGGGGTGCAGTGGCAGGAAGGGGTGGTGGTCTAGGGCCACCATCTGGGCTTCTCCCCAACCCAGGGGCACAGCTAATTTCGGAACCCATTAACCCTTCATTAACCCTAAGAAAACAGAAGTCTGCGCATCATCCCTGTGCCCACCCTGCCTACATCCCAAGTCCCTCCCACAGCCCAGAAATCCCTACCTCCCAGTTGCTGGGGGAAGAGGCAAACCGCTTCCGAGGGGGATACTGGTCTCCAGAAAGTGATGGCGACTCCACCACTGTGGCCTGTGGGCATTTGGCAAAGTCCTTTTCTTTTGTGGGTGGCTGAGGGGAAGGGACTATGCTTGTCAGATTCTTCCCCTTACTGGGTTCTCGGACCTCCAGCTTTCCAGGGGGGAACACGATGTTGGGGTCTACCCACATCCACAGGTTGGGCTCGAAATCTGGACCTGTGCAGAGAAAAAGGAGATTGAGGGCCATGGGTCATGGGCTTTGGGTGTCCCGCCCAGGCCACAGGGCCATGTCAGAGAACTCACTCCCATCTACTCACCATCTTTATCAGGGTTGGGTTTTTTTTCCAGAGGTAGTTTTGGTGGCTCAACTATTCGGAGTTTATATCTGGCAACTAGCAAAAAGAAAAGAAGAGAGTCAAAACAACCTAGGATTTTCATTTCGGCCCCTTGAAGCTTCCCTGGGAGGTGGCTATGGGCCCTGCCTGCGAAGTTATGATGCCATATTCTACTGGTTTCCCCTTACCTCTCTGACCTTTTCATTCTCCTCTGCATTCTTCTCTTCTCACCCCACATTACGGCCCCTAAACCCTCTCATTAATGCCTGTTACTTTAGTCAGTCACCATCTATAAACTCAAGGCTTACAAATCTTTATCTCTAGCCCAGACTTCTCTGCTAGCCCTTAACTAGAACTGCCCATGGGATAACCCACAGGCATTTTGAACAACATTTCTAAAACTCAACTCCGTTTTCCTGCTCTTGCTCCGCATTCCTTGTTTCAGCATATGGCTCCATCTAACCAGCTGTCCAGGCTAGATACTTGGAAATCATTCTTTTTTTTTTTTTGCGGTACGCGGGCCTCTCACTGTTGTGGCCTCTCCCGTTGTGGAGCACAGGCTCTGGACGCGCAGGCGCAGCGGCCATGGATCACGGGCCCAGCCGCTCCGCACATGTGGGATCTTCCCGGACCGGGGCACGAACCCGCATCCCCTGCATCGGCAGGCGGACTCTCAACCACTGCGCCACCGGGGAAGCCCGGAAATCATTCTTGACTCCTCTTTCCCGTACAGCCACACCCAATCAATCACCAAGTTCTACCATCCTAGTCCAAGCCTATAACCTAAAAGGTCTGCTTATCTTCTTTAACTTACCGTATTGCAGTTTGAGTGATCTTCCCAAAATGTTAATCCAATCATGCCACCCTTCAGTGTAAAATCTTTTGATGGCTTTCCATTGCCTTTGGGCCAAATCTAAATTCCTGAGATAGTCTACAAGGCCCTGGCTCCTCATTAGTGTTGAGTCATTCCTCCCAGGCTCTCCACCCATCTCCAACAGACCACATCTAGATCCTCTGCCTTCCCATAAGCTGTTCCCTTTGCTGGAAACACTCTTCCCTCTGCCTGCTTGCCCATCAGGTCTCTGTTTAAACGTCTGTCTGAAGCAGGCCTTCTCTGACTACCTGTCCAAACACTCCCGTAGCACACATTTTATTGTAACTACCTGCTTAGTGTCTATCTCCAGGTCTGTCTCCTTCACTGCCTGGCGCATGGGAGGAGCTCAACTTAACTGGATGAATGAATACATGGTGGGCTTAGAGTAAATCAGGTATATATTAGAGCTAGCTGCTCGACATGAAGCTGGCTTCTGGTCCAGTTAGGGGGAACTATCATTGTCCCCATGAGTGTCCTCATATTACAGATGAATCTAGGTTTTTGTCTGGAAAATGATGATATACTTATTAGAGAGCTCAGTAATTAGAAAGGATGCCCATTACATTGTTAATGTTCAACACAGTATTCTAAAAAGGAAAAAGTAGTAAGAGATATAAGAAAGAAAAAGGCAAAACTATATTTATTTATAGAAAAAAACAGATTAACAGAAAACCCTACAAAATCGATATATAAATTATTAGAACCAATAAGAGTCCAGCAAGTTTGCTGGATATAAGACCAACATACTAATCACCACTGTTCCTCTATACCAGCATTAAGAAACTGGAAAATAATTTTTTTTTTCAAAAAGGTGCTGTTCACAATAGCAACCAAAGTTATAATGTATCTAGGGGTTAACTCATCAAAGAATGGACCTTTATGTGAAAAGGATGTACCTACTACTTAAGGACCTAAAAAACTTCAATAAACAAAGACATATAATACATATTATAAAGATACCAATTATCCTCAAATTAACCTATACATTTAATGCAGATATTATAACACATAAAGATTGAAAGGTGAGCTTCCCTGGTGGCGCGGTGGTTGAGAGTCTGCCTGCCGATGCAGGGGACACGGGTTCGTGCCCCGGTCCGGGAAGATCCCACATGCCACGGAGCAGCTGGGCCCGTGAGCCATGGCCGCTGAGCCTGCGCGTCCGGAGCCTGTGCTCCGCAACGGGAGAGGCCACAATAGTGAGGGCCCCGTGTACCACACACACAAAAAAAGATTGAAAGGTTCTGCACAGTAAAACTCACAAGGGAAAAAAAAAAATCAATAGACAATAAACCAGAAAAAAAATCATTTCCAGAACTCTCAATTCTCTGATAGACAGCTCCTACAAATCAAAAAATAAAAGGCTAAGACAAATCTATACATGGGAAAGATACGAATCAGTATTCAGAAGGAGGGGCTACCTGAAGATGCTGAGCCTTACTAGTAATAGGAACACAATAAAAGAATGATATAATACTTTACATCAAACTGACAAGAATTATAAAAAGAGGTAATACCAAGTGTTGGCAAAGATGCAGTGAAATAGGATCCTTTATTACATCTGAATAGCAACTGGTGCTGGTGAAGAATAATCAGGCAGCACTACAATTTACTGTCTAATCCTGGATGTGTCTATTCAAGTTAATAGAAGAATTTATATACTAATTTTCATTGCTACCATCATCTACCAAATTCTTGGCCACTCCCCCTCATTTAGAGGAATTTAGTTCCTGGCTCACTGTCACTAGTGCTACTCCTGCCTTAAATCTTGGCTATTTCAATAGATACATAGATGATTATCCTAATAACCTGGGCTCTAGTTTCTTGAACTCTTCTCCTCCCAGAATTCTGCCTTCCATCCTAATGTAGACAGTCCTCACTGTCATAACCTAAACCAATAACTGCAACCTCTCCATAACCTCATTTTTGCACCATGTAAAAATGCACCACCTCCTCTTTCCAGCCATCTCTTTTGATACCAACTGATAACCCCAATCCATTGATCTATGGCTTTGGAGCACTTGTTTGGTTGGATTTAATCAGGGTGTGGTTTGGCCAAGCAAGTGTTCCAAAGCCGTAGAGAGCCAAAGGAGTCAACGGTGTGTGCAAGAGAGTAAGCCTGTTTGGGGGATTCCAGGTTAGTTACAGAGAGGACATCCCCTCTAACTCTGCTCTTTGAGAGCAGGGAAAGGGTGATGGGACCAACAGATGGGTGATCTCAGTGGGATCAAAGGATAGTGCCTCTGTCCATCTCCCTCCCCTGCTGTCTCTGACACAGGTGGCTCCATGCCTCCTCAAGGACAGTGTTTGAAATTTATTTTGGCCTCGGGAGGCTTGTGGGATCTTAGTTTCCTAACCAGGGAGCAGTGAAAGCGCCAAGTCCTAATCATTGGACGGCCAGGGAATTCCTGTCTCCTCTCTTTTCTGTTATAAATTTCTGTCTCTGGACCATTATCATCATTCAAATATGCTGTTAATTCTCTCATCTTGTTAAAAACAAGAACTTCTTTTGTCCCTGCTTTCTGTGCCAGGCCACTACTCCATATTTTTGCTTTCCTTTGAGGAAGAACTCCTCGAAAGAATTGCCTATACTTTGTATCCACTTCCTCTCCCTTCCACACTTAAACCCTTGCCAATCAGTCTTTCTTCTCCACCACTCCACCAAAACCACTATGATCAAGGCTGCACTCCACCAAAACCATATAATCAAGGCTCTGCTTTGCTAAATCCAATAGTCAGCCCACCTCTGACCTGATCTCTCACAGCAGTGTTCCTGTCCTGTGACCACTCCTTCTTTGAAACACTTTCTTTACTTGGTTTCCAGGAAACCACAATACCAGTTTTGATTCTTAATGGTCATTTCCTCAGTTTTTTCTTGGTTTATCTCCTCTCCAATCTCTTTAGAATGGAATGCCCCCCAGGGCTCATCCTTGGTTCTTCTCTAGCCTCACCCCTTAAATGCCAGGCGTGTACCAAAGACTCTCAAAATTTCTATCTGCATACCTCTCTCCAGAATTGCAGACTTATATATCCACCAGCTTACTCAACATTTCTACTTGGATATCTAAAAAATATCTCAAACTCAGCATGTTCAGAACAGAACTCCTGATTTTCCTCCCTAAATACCCTATCAGGAGCTTACCCCATCTCACTACAAGAAAACTCCATCCTTGCACTTGACCAGCCAAAAACTCTGGAGGAGTCATCCTCTAATCTCTCTTTTTCACACCACACATCCAATCCATCAAGCGAATCCACCTGGTTCTACCTTCTTACCACATCCTCTGCCACCACCCTGGTGGTGCAGCCTGCCATCAGCTCTTGTCTGGATTACTACAGCAGCCTCCTAACTAGTCTCCTGGCTTCCCAGTCACTCTACATTTACAGTGTACCCTCAACCCAGCAGCCACAGTGATCTTTTCAGACTATAGATCATTCAGGATCAGCTACATAATTTGCAGGGTCCAGTGCAAAAGGAAAATGTGGGCCTCCTTGTTCAAAAATTATTAAAAATCTTAAGACAGTGAGAGCAGGACGTTAAACCAAGTATAGGCACTATGCAATAGCACAGGTCACTCACTAAGCTAGCCATCATGTCACTCCTCTGTTCCAGACCTTTCAACCATGCTCATCTTACTTGGAATCAACCCTAACGCCCTCAAAGGGGAAGACGGCTCTTCCTGATCTCCGCTCCACGACCCACACCCCCTGATCTCTCCTCTTCATTTACTTTGATCCAGCCTCACTGGCCTCTTTACCGGTTCCCCCAGACATATTCCTGAGGGTTTCTACACTGGCTATTTTTTCTGCCTGGGAAACTTTTCCTCTAAGTATCCTCCGGCTCACTATCTCACCTCCTTCAACTCTGCTCTTCTTGTATGTTCCCAATGAAGACCAACCTTCATATACAATGTTCCCAATGAAGACCAACCCTATTGAAAACTGTAGCTGCCACCACCTCCCAGCCCCCATTCCTGAGCCCTCTTACCATGTCCTTTTTTCCCCCATCTCAGTTATCACCTTATAACATACCGTTTATTTATTTGTTTGTTTGTTTATTTATTTTGATGTGGATTGCCTGGTGTGGCCCCAGTAGAATGTCAGCTCCATGAAGACTTGTCTGTTTTGTTCATGATGTATCACATGAGTGTCCAGAACAGTGCCTGGCAAATTGGAGGTGCTCAATAAATATTTCTTGAATCAGTGAAGATACAAGAATGTTTGTCAGCATTACTTATGGTTGCAAAGAGTTCCAATGGAGTTTTGTCTCCATCAGTAAGGAGAATTAAAATGCAAAAACTAATGTATGCAGATGATAGATTACCACACAGCAATCAGAAATGATGAATCAGGGCTTCTCTGGTGGCGCAGTGGTTGGGAGTCCGCCTGCCGATGCAGGGGACACGGGTTCATGCCCCGGTCCGGGAAGACCCCACATGCCGCGGAGCGGCTGGGCCCGTGAGCCATGGCCGCTGAGCCTGCGCGACCGGAGCCTGTGCTCCGCAGCGGGAGAGGCCACAACAGTGAGAGGCCCGCGTACCACAAAAAAAAAAAAAAAATGATGAACCAGATTTGCATTTAGCAACTGAAATAACTCTCAAAAACAATTTGAATGAGGAAAAAAAAAAAGCAATGAGTTTATGTAAATTAAGGTCACCTATAAAAGCAAAATAATGCTAAACAGTTTTCAAAGATACACCTATCTAAAGACATTAAATGGATTAGGGTTGATACATGGGAGTGTGGGAGGTGACAAAAGTGGGTGGGGATTGAATGAGTTAATCCAAGTACTTTGCCCAAACAGATGGCAATCATGTACCATGAATGTAGGAGGTGATTACCTCAAATCTCAACACTTGAGGACCAAACAAAAAAAGTTTTTAAAAGACAACGGTCAACTATCCATTCAGCAAATATTGAGCACCTCTAGGTGTCAGACAATGTATTAAGAGGTGGTATACAGCCACGAACAAAACCGATTTTAAAAAGATTTTAAGAGAAAGATGAACGAAAACGTAGTGTGCCCCGATGGCGTAGGCGCCGCGATGAGAAGGCCGAGAAGAGGCCTAGAAAGTTCTGGGATTTAGCCGGGGCGGGTGGGGTAGGATTGAAAGGCCGTGTTCAGGCAGGACCCCTGCCCTCCCTGGGCTTTCCATCGAGGCGGGGACTCCATTGCCCGGAAAAAGTGGGGGCGGGGTGGGAGCTCCAGAGCTCAACAAAGGGGGCGCGGGGCCCCGAACGCGACAAAGTCACGGGGCTCGCGGGAGCGAGTGGCGAGCAAGTCAAAGGCCGGGGAGCTTCCGGCCCGGCGCGCCCACGAGCCTCCGACCCTCCGCGGCGCGCCCATCCCCCACGACCCCCCTCTCGGACACTCACGGTTTTGTTCCGCTAAGGGCAGGTGCGTAGTGGTGAAGGCCAGAAAGGACTCGTTCCCCATGTCCCAGTCCAGCAATCCCGGGACCTGGCCATGGAGGCTGGCCCAGAAGTCTAGGTGCTGGAGCTTCAGGTCCACGATTAGCTAGAGGAGGGAGAGCCGGCACAGGGTGGGAGAGTCTGGAGAGACTGAGGCTGAGGCCTGGGAGGCACTTCCTCAAATACCCGCGCTCTGATTGACTTGGGTCGGAGCCCGCTCAGGTGTGCCCAGTCCAGCTGACACCCTTGCTCTCGAGCCTCCACGGAGTGCTTCTTGCCACGTCTTTCTAAGCCCCCCGCGCCCCGCCGCTTTCATTTGGGAACCTTGGGGGTCCAGAAGGGAGGTACCCCAGGCCCTCTTTCCCCTCTACATTTGCACCAAGCTCTTTTATTTAGTAAATCAGTCTACCATTGAAGAATGATCCCGTGGTGGTATTAATAGCTGCTTTCTAGAAGTGTGGAAGATTTCATGGTTTATCCAAGGTTACATCTCTAAGTACATGGTGGAGATAGGATTAAATGGTGATTTTTTTATTATTTTATTTTTTGGAATGGTGATATTTAAATTTTGTTTTTCATAATTTCAAATTTACAGAAAAGTCCCAAGAATACTATAAAAAAATCCAGTATACCTAAATCCTGTAACTCACCAATTACTAACATTTCATCACATTTTTGCTTTTGTCTCCATGTATGTAAGACATACATTATTTTTTCTGAACTGTTTGAGAGTAATTTGCAGACGTCATGTCCCTTTACCCACAAATACTTCAGTGTGTATTTCCTAAAAACATGGATATTGGTTTACATAACCAGAAAATCAGAAACAAGAAAATCATCAAAATTTAACAATGATTCAATACTATGTTTAATATACACATTCTATTCAGATTTCACCAATTGTCCCAATAGTGTCCTTTATTTAATTTGTTTTCTGGTCTAGAATCCAATTCAGGATCATGCAGGGCATTTAATATTTATGTCTCTTTAGTCTCTAATCTGGAGCAGTTTCTCAGACTTTTGTTTATTACTTTATTTTTAATTTTTTTTGAATTTTATTTATTTAGTTTTTATACAGCAGGTTCTTATTAGTTATCTATTTTATACATATTAGAGTATACATGTCAATTCCAATCTCCTAATTCATCCCACCACCCTCCCACCAGACTTTTAAATCTTTCATAACATTTACATTTTTGAAGAGTACAGGCCATTTATTTTGTAGAATGTCCCTAATTTCCTCATAATTAGATGTGTTTTTGGCAACAATACCAGAGAAGTGATGTTGTTTCCTTCTTAGTACATCACATCAAGAGGCCCATGATGTCAGTTTGACTCATTATTTGTGGTATCCATCATGTTTCTCAACTGTGAAGTTACCTTTTTTTTTCTTTTGTAATTAGTAAGCAATTTGTGGGGAGATACTTTAAAGTGATCTAAAATCCTGTTTCTCTTCAAGTTTGGACCCACAGATTCTAGCGTCTATTTACGATTCTTGCCTAAATCAATCATTACTATCATGGGCTTGAAATGATGATTTTTATTTTTATTTTTATTTTTATTTTTGACTGTGGGATCTTAGTTCCCCAACCAGGGATTGAACCCGGGGCCACCATAACGAAAGCACTGAGTCCTAACCACTGGACCGCCAGGGAATTCCCTGATTTTTCTAAATCAATCATTCCATTTATTTAGTTGGCATTCTATTGTAAAGAAGAGCTTTTCCTTATCTCATTTTGTTTATTTGTTATCAGTATGGACTCAAAGGATTGATTCTTTTTTTTTTTTTCAAAGGATTGATTCTTGTTTTACAGAGTGGATCATAATTCAGTACTGTAATTATTTGTTTTAATTCTTAACTTGTTCAGATTTGGCCAGAGGGTGAGGCAGCCCCCTCTGGTTCCTTTGTGCATACTGGGTTTTCCCATCAGAGCTCATCCACCCTATACTGTGTTGCCTGTTGCTTGTCTACTAGACCAGATTTTTTAAAAAATAATTTATTTATTTATCTTTGGCTTCGTTGGGTGTTTGTTTCTGCACATGGGCTTTCTCTAGTTGTGGCGAGCGGGGGCTACTCTTCGTTGTGGTGTGCGGGCTTCTCATTGCAGTGGCTTCTCTCGTTGCGGAGCACAGGCTCTAGGCGTGCGGGCTTCAGTAGTTGCAGCACACGGGCTTAGTTGCTCTGTGGCCTGTGGGATCTTCCTGGACCAAGGCTCGAACCTGTGTCCCCTGCACTGGCAGGTGGATTCTTACCCACCAAGCCACCAGGAAAGTCCCAACCAGAAATTTTGAGAGTAGTACCTGGTGCATAGGAGACCCTCAATAAATATTGTTTTAACTATGGTGAAAATAACAGCTTTCTTTTAAAAAACTTAGTGGGACTCTACCTTTAATATCAATAATAACTTTTATGACAATTTACCTAATTATAAAAATAATACATGTTTGATACATAAAACTTGGAAGTATAGAAAGCACAAAGAAAAAACAATAAAATAAAAATCATTCTTGTTATCAACCAGAGATGATAATAATTACATTCTGATGTATATTATTCCAATCTTTTTCCTTATGAGTGTTTCATTTTTGTCTTATAAAAATTGTTGTTATAATGCATCCACCCTTTTGTAGCCCTTTTTATTTTTTTTTTATTTTTATTTAGTTTTCCTTTTATTTATTTTTTAGGCTATACTGTGTGGCATGCGGTATCTTAATTCCCCAACCAGGGATCGAACCTATGCCACCTGCGTTGGGAGCACAGAGTCTTAACCACTGGAGTGCCAGGGAAGTAAGTCCCCTATAGCCCTTTTTTGGTTGTTGTTGAATTTTATTTTATTTATTTATTTTTTGTACGGCAGGTTCTTATTAGTTATCTATTTTATACTTATTAGTGTATATATGTCAATCCCAATCTCCCAGTTCATCACAGCCCCACCCCCACCCCCATAGCCCTTTTAAAATTAGTGTATCGGGCTTCCTTGGTGGCGCAGTGGTTGAGAGTCCACCTGCCGATGCAGGGGACGCGGGTTCGTGCCCCGGTCCGGGAAGATCCCACATGCCGCGGAGCAGCTGGGCCAGTGAGCCATGGCCGTTGAGCCTGCGCGTCCGGAGCCTGTGCTCCGCAATGGGAGAGGCCACAACAGTGAGAGGCCCACATACCGCAAAAAAAAAAAAAAAAAAAAAAAAAAGCTAAGTTAGTGTTCGTGGAATTAATAGATATTGTTGCTCTTCTCTTCCATTGCCTCCCTCTCCCGGGCTCCTGGATTACTCTAGAAAGGGATCATTAGACCATTGTTCCAGCATCTTCTAACTCTGTGTCATTTTTTATTGTTTTTGCAGAATTTTTGGCACTTTCCTAGCCCCTGCCTTCTCTTCAGGGGCTTGTTAATTCATTTTTTCATTGTGGATACTCAGTGGATCCACTGAGTATCCTCTGTGTCCCAAGCACCGCAAAGGTACTTAGGCCCTTGGGAGCAAAGCGACAACTCCCAGGGAACATAAAGTCTGGTGGGGAGAAAATTGAATAATCACATAAACATAATAATAAACATAGTAATGCTATGAAAGATGGGATAGGAGAACCCAACCTAATGGGGGGTGGAGGTCAGAGAAGGCTTCCCTGGGGAAGCTGGCTTAACTATGCAAATAAAATGGAGTGGGCGTGGGGGCAGTCTTCAGAGCAGCCTGGGCTTAAGGAATAGTCTGTGCAAAGGCACTGAGGCAAGAGGAAACACAGGACATTAGAAGGCACACGGTGAGAGCCAGAGGGGCAGTTAGGGGAGAGACCCAGGGCTGTCTTTGAAGGTCACCTCAAAGATTTTGGTCTTTACCCTAAGAGCAAGGGAAAGATCCTTAGAAGGAATATATACTGGCGAGGACACAAGTGAATGAGGATGAGCCCTCCCCGTCTTTTCCCTCCATTACCCCGCAGTACCACTCTTGCCCCCTCCGGCAGGGTTCTTCCACCTCTGCTCTCTCCTCCTAGAGACTCTTTTGCCTATTTTCCACTCCCCTTGCCCCCAGTACCCTGTCCTTGGGTCTCACCCTAGTGGCCCTCTGTCTTTTCCTGGTCAGAGCCTCTCTTTCCCCCAGCGCTTCCCCTTGCCCTGCTGGTCCCCACAAAGGCCCTCAGGGCCCCACGTGATGCACCAGCCTCGGCCTCACCCCAACCCCAGGCCCCTGCTTGGGTGGCCTGCTCTGGAAGGTGCAAAACCCACAGCCCAGGTGTGAGTCTGAGAACCCTGACTCTTGGATTCTTTTTTATTTTTAATTAATTAATTTATTTATGGCTGTGTTGGGTCTTCGTTGCTGCTCACGGGCTTTCTCTAGTTGTGTCGAGCGGGGGCTACTCTTCATTGTGGTGCGTGGGCTTCTCATTGCAGTGGCTTCTCTTGTTGTGGAGCACGGGCTCTAGGCACACGGGCATCAGTAGTTGTGGCTCACAGGCTCAGTAGTTGTGGCTCGCGGGCCCAGTAGTTGTGGCTCACAGGCTTAGTGGCTCCGCGGCATGTGGGATCCTCCCGGACCAGGGCTCAAACCCGTGTCCCCTGCATTGGCAGGAAGATTCTTAACCACTGCACCACCAGGGAGGTCCCTGACTCTTGGATTCTTATCCCATCCACCCCTTCCTGCCTCCTGGGAAAAGCAGCTTTGGGGTTCCAGGGCAGAGAGAGGACTGGGAGCAGCTGCAGCCTGGACACAGATTCTGTAGGTTCACCCCAAAGTGGAGCACATTGAAGAGAAAAACACACAGCAACATGGCATCAGGTTTTATTGTAGGAACTAAATTCACTGAGGGAAGGAAAAATTCCCATCTGTCAGGGGTAGGGATTGGTTAAAGAGGTGAAGTGGGAGGAAAACCAATTCTGACACGAGTGGGATGAGGGGAATAATAGGGAGTGTTGGGCCAAGGTGAGGCCTTAGGGGACAAGGAGGGGGACAGAGGGAGGAAAGGGCTGCAGTGGAGAGGGGGCAGGGAGGGGAGTTGATGGCACCAGAGGAGCCAGAGCCTGGCACCTGTGGCCTGGGAGCAGGCAGTCTTTTCAGCAGAGGAGACAGGAGCAAAAGCAGAGCCCTGAGCCGGGGGAATGGACGGTGCCTTGGACTTCCTGGAGGAGCCTGCTGCCTGGTGCTGTCCTCCTCACTTTTGGGCGCCCAGTGCCAGGGCGATGATGAAGCCCAGAACCAGCAGGAACATGGCTACAGAGAGCAGCACCGTGATGACCACCATGCCCCCCGTCCGGGCCATTCCCAGCCCAATAGATTCTGCCTTCCTTCCTGTCAGAAGAGAGGAGGGAGGCCGTTGTGGTCAGGAGCGGCCCCCATCCTTCCCAAGGCTCCCAGCCTAGTCCCTCATCCATTCATCCAACCAGCCATCCCTTCACCCATTTATTCACCCAACCAACCAACGACTCGTTGGAGGGATCCAGACATCCATCAAAAACACATTTACGAAGCATCTCCTATGTCAGGCACTGAGGATACAGAAATTAATCAGACACAATCGCTACCCACAAAGTTTAGCGGTGTGGGCAGATGAGTCAACAGCCACTTAAAATGCCAAGGGCTCAGTGTGAAGATAGACGTAAGCAAAGGAGCTAAGGGAACACAGGGAGAGGCAGCTGCGGGATGGAGTGGGAGGGGCCTGGAAAGCCTTTGGAGGCCCTGAGATGTTACTTACGAGGAAGTGTGGACATTGGGACCTCTCTACTGGACTCAGTGGATGCCCCCTTCGTCACTACGTAGGAAATGCTTTTGTGGTGAGATTTGGTAGAGAGAGGAGAGAATCCTCAGTGAGTATCTGGGACTTAGGGTAAGAGGGAGCCCAGGCCTCCCCCTTCACAGCTATGCCTCCTGTTGTGCCCAGGAGAGGTGCATTCTTGACCCCTTTAGCTGTGTCCTCACTCTCCCCCATGCTGACCACCTCCCACAGCTAACACCAAAGTCAGGACCCAGCTTCTTTTCCTGTAGGCCCTCCCACAGATGCCCCAGGCCAGGGTCCGGTACTTACTAGTATTTGGTTCCTGGTACTAGGTTTGTCATCTGGTATGCACTGAGCCGGGTGACCGTGAAGCCAGACCCACTGTCCACCACGCTCACCAGCTCCCTGCGTCCGCGGCATGGAGGCACCACGAAGCTAGATTTCACCACTGGGCAGGAAATTGGGGGTGTGAGGCAGGGTCAAGTTTCTGGAGACCCCAAGGAGAAGGGCAGTATTTAGAGTATGGATGGCCCAAGAAGGGGGTCAATAGGAAGGGATGAGTGGGAGGAGGGATGCCGGGTGTCCTGGGAAGGGATCTCTGGGGACTAGGGTATGCCTGGGAGGGGGCAGCAGACCTTTGCTGTCATTGGCTCTCCGGACCATCAGTGTGGCATTGCCCCCTGTGAGGTGACAGGGGGGCAGGGCAACTAGCAGGCTTTCTGTCAGCGCTGGGGACAGCAGACCAGAGAGGCTTGAGATGTTGAAGTCGGCTGGGGGGCCAGGAGGGAATACAGGTGAGGGTCAATCCCCCTCTCATCAATAGATCTGCCCCCCACCCCTGGGGGTCCTCTCTGAGGATGAAGAGTCCTATTCTGCAGTCCGTTTGCAGAACACGAGTCTTTTGCCTGTGCGACCACCAGGTGGCAGGCTTGAGCTGCAGAAGCTAGGTGCTCCACCAAGCCGTTAGACCCTGGATGCCAGGAGGGGGCAGAGCCCAACCCCACCCATATCCATAGCCTTGGACTCTTCCCCACACCTCCCTGCCTCCTGGATCTGGGACCAGGAGTGTGCCCTGGGCCCCAGTGACTGATGCCTGGTCACTGCCATCACCAGTCCCCCAACCCCAACTGGCCAGACCAGCCCTCTTTGAGAGCCCTGGAAGGCACAGTCCCTCCTCTCCAGGCCCCTGAGCCCCTCCCCACCCCGGCCAGAGATGGCAGAAACCTGCAGCCCCGGGGGCCAGGACAGCCAGCAGAATCAGGATCAAGGACAAGGTCCGAACAGGCAGAGGAGATGCCATAGCTGGGAGCTGGGGTGGGTGCTGGCAGGCTGTGGCTTCCTAAGGAAAGTGAGGCCCTCCCCCGGGGGTGTCTGATTTTGTCCTGGGGGTGGGAGGAGCTAGAGGGGAATCCTGTCCAACCTGCCCCTTGGGCCCTACAGCCTCAGGGGAGGCCCCCAGACAGGTTTTTCAGGATGGGGAGCTAACCCTCAGGCCAAGAAGGGGGAGGCCCTGGCTGGATCTTGGTGGTTTAGTCACCTGCAGAGGGGCAGGGTAACTAAGGTGGGGGGAGGAAAACCCCCTTCTTCTGGGGCACCCACGTGTAATGGCATGAGTGTCCCTGCCTCACGTGCATCTGGAGCCCAGCCTGTAGAGGACCGTTCCCCTCAGGTGGTGCGGGGCTCTTCCTAGGAGGGCGACAAGTTCTGAGTTTGCCTTAGTGTGCAGGGAGAGGAGAATAACCCTGAGGGGCTCCTGAAAGGGCCTTGGTTGGGCAGGAATGGGAGAGAAGCTGAGAGAAACAGGCAGTAGGGGGTGGGGGCAGCAGAGCCAGGGGTTCCAGTTCTTGGCATCCACTGAGGCCCAGGCCCAGAGCTCTGGGAGAGGCAGAGGGGTATGGGTGCCGGGGAGCGCACAGGGCTTCCCATTCTTCTAGAGAGTGGGACCAAGGATGCCAGGGAGGACGTCCAGTGTTCGGAGAGGTGGGCACTGACCCACCTAGTGGGGGTGGGAGTGGGCACAGTCAGCCTTGGTCAGCAACCTTTGTGAATTGTTTGAGAGTAAAGAAGAGAGAGAGGGGCTTCCCTGGTGGCGCAGTGGTTAAGAATCCGCCTGCCAATGCAGGGGACACGGGTTCGAGCCCCGGTCCGGGAAGATCCCACATGCCGCGCAGCAACTAGGCCCATGCGCCACAACTACTGAGCCCGCGAGCCACAACTACTGAAGCCCGCATGCCTAGAGCCCGTGCTCTGCAACAAGAGAAGCCACCGCACTGAGAAGCCCGCACACCACAACAAAGAATAGACCCTGCTCACTGCCACTAGAGAAAGCCCCCACACAGCAATGAAGACCCAATGCGGCCAAAAATAAATAAAATAAATAAATTAAAAATAAATAAATAAGGGCTTCCCTGGTGGCGCAGTGGTTGAGAGTCCGCCTGCCGATGCAGGGGACGCGGGTTCGTGCCCCGGTCCGGTTCGTGCGGAGCGGCTAGGCCCGTGAGCCATGGCCGCTGAGCATGCGCGTCCGGAGCCTGTGCTCCGCAACGGGAGAGGCCACAACAGTGAGAGGCCCGCGTACCGCAAAAAATAATAATAATAATAAATAAATAAATAAATAAATAAAAAAGAAGAGAGACCTGGTAGGAGAAAATGAAAAAGAGACACAGCTTCTCTGATGGCACCATCCGTGTTAGAGACCATCAGTGTTAGAGAGACGTGAAGGAGGAATTGTGAGTGGAGAGAAGACAAGAGGAGAAGGCACCTACCCTGAGCCCCAGGCAGGGTCTTTGGTTGCTCCACACTTACCCTCACAGCCATCCTGGGTGGTAGATATCATTGGCTACCTTTTGTGGATGTGGAAACTGAGACTCGGCAGTAGAACCACTTGTGGAACATGGAATACTTTGTCAGGAGAGGTCGTAGACCTCCTCAGAGAGTGTTATGTGTGTCTTTCTGCTCCAGGAGCCACTCTAGCTTCCCCAGTCCTGGAAGAGGGCCGGGGTCCCGGTAGGGAAGTAAGGGGCTAGTGGGGTTGTGTCCTTACCCCCACGGTGGGAAGGTAGACTCAAGGCCTGGGGTGTGAGCAGGTGGTGACAATAAAGATAGGACTCATGGACCCAAGCAGAGTAGGAGGGCCTCAGACCAGCGCTTCTCCAAATTTAATGTGCATATGAATCACCGCGGATCTTGTTAAGATGCAGTTTCTGATTCCGTGGGTCTGAGATGGAGCCTGAAATTCCGCACTTCTAACGAGCTTCCAGGTAACGTTGATTGATGCTAGTCTGGGAGACCCACACTTTGAGTCGCCAGATGCTCTGTATTGCCTCCCCCCTCCCACGCACACGCTCTGGATCCTGTGATGGAGATCAGGAGCAGGTGTTTTTCCCCAGTCTCCCAGGACAGGCTGCCTTTGGGTGAAGAACTAAATCCTGTTTTTCCTGCACCTTGGCTTTTGTCCCCTTTTAGATCAGATCTTATCACCGTTCTACAAACTGAAAGAGGATCTTTTGCACATTGAGAACTTTGGAGAGCGGGAACAGACTAAATGGTGGAATTCCAGGGGTGAAGGATCTTCTTAGTACTCTTCAAATCCCATCACCAACTGGGAGGATGTTTACACTTGGGCTTGGAAGAGACTCCTTCCCATTTCAGTCACAAACCAGGAGGAGAAAGGAGAAGAGGTTGGGTTTATTGCAGAGTGCGTCGTGTAGGGTCCACTCCTAAGCCCCCATCCCCATCTGAAATTATGAGGGGGATGGAGTTGGGTAGGGGAGGGCAGAGCTCTGACCAGATTTTAAAAGGATAAGAGGGGCCTGTGCCTTTAAACCCTCCTTTCTCCCTCCAATCCCCCCCCTTCCCCACCCCTGGCCCTCCCCAGGTTTCTGGAGGAGCTGAGAGTTGCGTCTTCTCCCTGCCCTGCCGAGCTGCTCACTGGCTGCTCTGGAGGCTGTGCTTTGCGGTCTCCATGGAAACCATTAGTTGCTAAGCAACTGGAGCATCATCTGTGCTGAGCTCTCGCATCTAATTATCCCATCATAGCAGCCGAGAAGGGTTTGGGGAGCTGAGAGAAGGGGGAGCTCAAGCGCAGGAGCAAGAGGATAACTCTTTTAGCAGAGCAGATTCATTGACAACGCTGAAGTCATTTAAAGCCACAGCACCCTCTTCCTCTGGAGGATTTCCTCATGGCTTGGAGAAAGGGAACCAGGGCCACAAATGCCTGGAGTCTCTCTCTTGGACCCACTCTTTCTAGGCTGTCTCCCCCTTGGATTCTTGATTCTCAACTCATTCAAGTTCCCTCCCCTGCCTCCTTCCTTCCAAATCCCCTAGTCAAGACAACAAACATTTATTAAATACCAGTTATGTCCCTGGAACTGTGCTAGGCACCAGGGATATGAAGGTAAGATAAAATTTTGCCCTCAAGGAGCTCCTGATCTCTCTATTCTGCCACAAAGATTAGCTCCTAAAACAGAACTATTCTTTCTAAACTGTGGTTCTTCCTTTCTTTCTTCCTTCCTTCCTTCCTTCTTTCTTTTTAAATTGAACTGTGGTAGTTTTGCAACCAAAAGAGCTCAGATCAGAACTCAGGTCTGTCTGATATACTTAATGGTTCTCCTTCCCTAATGCCACTCTTCTGCTTCCCAGTCAATTAGAAGAACATGTCCCCTTGGTTCCATGGGCATGTCAACTTCTGATGGGGACTACTGTCCTCCTGTTGAGGAGTGATACCATATGACTTTAGGTGAGTTACTTTGAACCTTAATTTTCTCACCTGTAAAACGGGAAGACTCATTCTTTCCCATCTATCTAGTAAGATATGACAGGTGTAAATATGCTCTAAAATAAAGGTGCAGAAGGAATGTTGAGATCATTGTCAGAATCTGTAGGAGCAGACTGGGGGAAACCTTGGCGACTTGGACCTGGGGGTAAGATGCAGTGCTCACCAAATGTTGTTCTGGTGGGAAATGTCAGAGCCTCTATCCTTGAAATACTAGGCTGGAAAAAGCTGTGAGAGTAAGAAAATCTCAGTTGTTCAGTGATGGAAGACAACTGGATGCTTCTTTATTTTTTTCTAATGTTGCCTATGATACAACCACTTGCCTCAAATCTTCCAGTTTTCTGACCTTGGCCGAGTTACCTACCTAACTTCTCTGAGCTGCAGTTTCCTCTTCTGTAGAAAGGGTATAAAGTCTGTCTCACCAGGATACTATGACTATCGCTCAAGCTAATTTATTTAAGAGTGCCTAGCACAGTATCTAGTTCAATTAATATTAATTTAAGTAATTTATCTTATCCTCTCCTTTTTATTAACCCTTGGTGCAGATGAAGACTAGAGGCTCAGAGGCAATAAATAATGTTCCCAAGGTTACAGAGTGAGCAAGAAATGAGGTGGGTTAGAATTCAGAATGTGTTTTCCAACCATGTCATTGAAGCAAAGGGAGATGGTTGGGCAGGAAAGGTAGTCTGAGAGGGGAGAGTGACTGAGAGGTGGACAAGCTGTTCCTTGGATACCACAAATGCCACAGGGGTACTAGGCATGCAGGAACTGCCTTCTCACACACTTATTCATTCAGTAAACATTTGTTGAATAACTCCTCTATGGTGGGTGCTATGCTAGGTTATGAGATACAGAGATAACAAGACATAATTCCTGTTCTCAAGTTGCTGAATTTTGGAGAGTTGCAGAGTTAGCCTTCCTAAGTGGGATATTCCAAATATCCCTAAGTGGGATATTCCAAAAAGAGGGAACAGCACATGAAAAGGCTCAGAAATGAATTATCCTGACACCTCCTGGGAACTGTGAACCATACATCTTGGCTAGAAAGAAGTATTAAAGGATGGACATGGTGAGAGCACTAGCTACTTGGTTGGGTCACCAATGGCTTTGTATGCTATGCTAAGGAGCTTGGTTTTTATGCTGAAGAAAACAGAAAGCCTTTGAGGTGCTTTACTTGCTTAAAGATCATTCTAGAAACAGTGTGGAGAATGAATTGGCAGTGGGTAAAAGACTGGTACGTTGTGTCAGCGTTGGTCTATGTGGCCAATAGAATATGACGGAAGTGATGGTAGGTCACTTCTGAGAGTAGGTCCTAAAAGACATTGCATCTTCCTCCTTGCTCTCATGGATTGCTCACCCTGGAGGGCATGGGAGCACCTCCATGGGGAGGTCCACGTGGCAAGGGATTGAGGCCTCCTGCCAAGACCCAGAGAGGAATTGAGGCCTCCAACCGACAGCCAGTGAATGAGCGAGCTTGGAGACAGAGCCCGCAGCTCCAGTCAGTCCTTCAGATGACAGTGGCCCAGGTTGGCATCTTCACTGCAACTTCATGAGACACCCGGCTAAGTCTTTCCCAGATTCCTGATTCTCAGAATAAATGTTTGCTTTTATAAGCCACTAAATTTGGGGATAGGCTGTTATGCAGTAATAGATAAATAATACCAATATCTTGGGCAAGTTAGATGAAAATGACATTTGCTCCAGCACAGCAGGGAGGTCTGGGATGAAGAGAGGGAAGGCAGGCGATGGTTAAAATCATAAATGTAGAAAAGAGTCCTTGAAGAGAGTAGTGGAAGGGAAGGACAAGACAACCAAGGACAGGATTCTGGGAAACACAGTGTCTAGAGGACAGATGGAGGGCAAGGAGCTGATGAAGGAGGAATGAGCATTAGGAGGAGAACCAGTAGAAAGTGGATGGAAGGTTTTGCAAAGGAGGTGTCAAACGGTATGAAGGTCAGGATTGAGGGCAAGGACTGATAAATGTCCCTGAGCCTAGCATCTTGAGGGGTGTGTGTGTCCTTCAGAGCAGGTTTCTGCAGGTGAGGGGGGCAGAAGCCAGACTGTGAGAGTCCAGGGATAAGTGGGAGGCAGGAGAGTTAGAACTGTGTAGACTGCTCTTTGAAGAAGCTTGGCTGGGAAGGGAAGGAGACATAACTGGAGGGAATTGGGGGTACAGAAAAGTCTCACCTGTTTTGTTTCAAAGTTAAAGATACAGGAGAGAGGGAGGTATAATTTATGGGGAGGCTCCTGGAGGAGGGAGAAGATGGGACTCAGATCAGAGGTGGAGGCATTAGCCTTTGGCCGTAGGAATGACACTTTCCAGATAGAGAAGAATGGGGGCAATGGTGCAGAGAAATCTTATACTTTGCGTGGGGAAGGGGTTGTGTTGGGAAAGGTTGGGGGATGAGAGAAGTAAGTTAAGGGAGCTCCCTCCTGAATGTCTCTGCTTTCCCTGGGAAGTAGGATACTCAGTGGCGAGAAGGGTTTGGGGCCTAGCTGTTGTGGGAGAGGAAGACACAGCTACAAACAGCCCTGAGGAAGGCTGTGTTTGGAGGTGACAGCCCAGCTCAGCGTGAGGACTACTGGTCTTCAGGGGCACGGACTGTATTAGTTAGGGTTCTCCAGAGAAACAGCACCAACAGGATGTGTATATATAGACAGATTTATTTTAAGGAATTGGCTCATGCAATTGTGGAGGCTTGGCAAATCCAAAATCTGATGGGGGAGGCCGGCAGGCTGGAGACTCAGGAAAAGAGTTGCAGTTTTTGAGTCCAAAGGCAGTCTGTTGGCTGAATTCCTTCCTTCTCATGGGGAGAGGGTAGAGGTCATCTTTGTTCCATTAGGGCCTTCAACTGATTGGATGAGACCCACCCATATTATGGGGTAATATGCTTTACTCAAAATCTGCTGATTTAAATGTTAATCTCATCCAAAAAACACCTTCACAGAAACATCCAGAATAAAGTTTGACCAGATATCTGGACAACATGGCCCAGTCAGGTTGACACATAAAATTAACCATCCTACTGACCTTGACATTTTGGGAACTGTTCAAATTACTCAACAGCTAGAGCATAGAAATGATAAAACTGTCACATTGTACTGACTCAGGGTTTCCAAGGTAGGGAAAGTTGAGGGTATTGACAAGATTCAAGGGATGGAGAATAAGATCTAGGCTAGTTTTGAGAAGGAGTGATAGATGTGACAGGAAAGAGGACTGAGCGAGCGGGTGTTCAATGAGGTCAAGGTAGAGCAAAGGTGCGGGAGAGGTAGAGGAGCAGGAGTGGGGGCCATCTAGGTGGCCGCTAAGGAGACAAAGCCAAGATCCTCACTGCAGCTGGATGGGATCAAAATGTTGCTGGGAATTCCCTGGCGGTCCAGTGGTTAGGACTTGGCACTTTCACTGCGGAGGGCCTGGGTTCATTCCCTGGTCGGGGAACTAAGATCCCACAAGCCTCGCAGTGTAGCCAAAAAAAAAAAAAAAAAAATTGTGAGGCCGGCAGGGGCTGAAGACCCCAGTGTCTCCAGGGTCCAGGCAGATAACAAAAGTAGTAAAGCAAGGTGAGTGAGACTGGGCCAACTAGAAAGACTGTAGCAGCCCGAGTTCCATCTACCGGGCCACCCCATGCAGCTCTGGAAGAGTTGCCTTGTGGAAGGTGGGGACCTAGTATGGCCACGCCTCCTCGCTTTTTCACGAGAAGCCACAAATCTGAATTTTTTTGGTAAAATGATCTTATTTTCAAATTTTAAACTAAATATATATTAGGAAAATGCACTTTGTGAACCAAACAATATACATCTTCGAGGCCAGCTTTGCCCTCGGATCCCCAGGTGTGTCATCTGGGACACGGTGTTGGAAGGATATTTGAGGCTGAGGGCATAGAGGCTGGAGGGTGTGGAAGCAGCAAGGGGTTCAGCACAGCCAGGACCCTGGGCAGGAGGGTTTGCTGTGGAAGGGGTGGGGTACAGAAGTGAAGGAGTAATCACCCTGTGATTTCCACAGACAGGAGGAATCTCCAACAGGGTTTGAGTAGGGAAGTCGCATAATTCAATCTAGTTGTAGAAAAACTACTGAAAGGGTAGGTGGAGCTTTGATTGCGGGGTAATTAAGCCTCTCCTTAGGCTGAAAGAGAGCTAATCCGTACAAGAAATAATGATGGCCCGAATTAATTTATTCAATAAATGTTTATTAAATGCCTTTGCATCAGTCACTGTGCTAAGTGCTGGACATTGATGTGAATGAGACATTGTTCTCCCTGAAATTATGGTCCAGTGGGAGATACTGAAGAGGCCACTACTCATTGCATCAGGATTTTAGTAGAAGATGTAATAATAACAGCTGTTATTTACTGAGTGCTTACAACATGCCAGATGCTGTGCTAAATCCTTTATGTATATTTTCTTGCTTGATCCTCATGACAGCCTCTGTGATGTGAGTACTGTTATTATTGTCCTCATTTTATTAATGAGGAAACTAAGATCAGACTCGCCAAAGAGGCTCCTCACAGAAGTGGCAACTTACATGGGCTTGGGTAGTCCCGAAGGGCTTCCTGGAGGAAGTGGTGAATAAGTGAAGACCTGAAGTTTGAGTAGGAGTTAGCAGCGTGAAGGCAGGGGGGTGGGGGTGGGGGTGGGGGTGGAGAGGGGAAATTGTTTTAGGCTGTAAGGGACCAAGATTAGAGAACGGGCCCATAGGAAGGTTAGAGTGGATTTTGAGGGAGTCACTGGAGAAGTAGCTGGGACCAGATGAAAAGTCTTGTAAGCCCCTTTAAGCACTTAAATTTTTATCCTAAGGCTAAAAGGAAGCCCTTGAAGGGTTTTAAACTGGAGAGTGTTGTGATCAAATTTGTATCTTATAAAGATGGTTTTTGCTGCAATGCAGAGATTGTGCTGGGTGAACAGCTGGGAGGTATTTTGGATGTCTCTGACATGCTGTTGAGATAAGATTCCAGGCAAAAGATGATAGAAGAGGAGATTTGGGGGTGATGGTTTGGCTGGGAGGGCTGTGGAGCGGGGTGGAGAGCAGAGTTAAGGGTGCATCCTGACTAGGGCAGCTGGGTGGATGATGGCACTGTCACTAGCTGGGCATGAGTGGGGGTGGGAGGAGCAGATTTGTGGGAAGGGGATGGAGATCACTGAACTTGCTGAGCTGAGGTGCCTGGAGGACACCCAGGTGGAGGTGTATGGAAGGTGGTCGGATGCCTGATCTGGAGCTCAGGGAGGTTGTCAGCTAGGTGTGACAGCTGCAGCCTTGGAGAGAAGTACAAGCCAAGTAAGAAGACAAGGTCAAGAACAGAGCCTGGGGAACAGCAACACTATGGGCAGAGGAAAAGAGGAGCCTGCAAAGGAGAATGAGAATCTTCCCTAAAAGAAAAAAAAGCGCCAGGAGGGAGTGGTGTCCCAGGTACCCAAAGAAGAATACTTTCAGTTTGTTCCATAGCAAACTTGTGCTCAGGGAATAAAGAGCCATGACGCGTACTCCTTGGATGTGGCAAGTAGGAGTCATGGAGATTGCTTCAGACTGGGGGAACAGGTGACTGAGTGGGACTGGGCTGGCAAGAGGGTGTTGAAGGCCTGCATGTCCGGGTGTAGTTGGGCCTGGGATTCGGTGAAGGGGTGGGAGACCGGACAGCCTGGGGAGGGCAGGTGTGAAGGCGGAGGACAAGGAAGATGCTCTTCTTCTCACCCCCGGGCAGTTCCTTAGACCCTCTTGGGTCCGGAACCTATGACAGGAACAGGGAAAGAGGGTCAGGAGGGGTGTCCTGGATGTTGGTGGCATGTGGAGGAGATGGTGTGAACTGAAGCGGTAGAAGTGAGCTGATCTGGATCAGCCTTCCCTTCAGGCCTGAGGAGGAAGGAGCTCTATCCTCTGATCCCTCTCTACAGGGGTATGGGGCAGGGACCTGGGATCTCCAGCTTGGTGACAAGGGACGTTTTGCCCCTCTTGGGGCCAGCCATCTCTTACACACACATGGACTTCCTGGTTAGGGAATGGCTCAAGCCAGTCCCCAGAGAGAACGGGGAGCTGTTTCAAAGTAACCAGGTAGCCACTAGGAGGAACAGCAAGGTATGATGGAAGGGCACCAGCATCCTCTCGAATCTCATTGCACCCTCGTGGCGGGGAGGGGTGGTCGTCTTGGCATAAATGCCCAGGCCATAGCCCAAACCTCTGCCTTCTCCCACCTCCCCAGGTCCCGTTTAACGATGCATCAGGTATGGTGCGCTTTGCAAAACGGTTATTTGTATAGAAGCCTTAGGGAGAGGGAGGGAAGCCACGCCCTCCTCTTCCCCCCTCCAGCCACTTTACTTGCAGAGAAGAGACCTGCAGTCAAATACCAACCCCCGGTCCCTCTGGCTCACTAGCTCAGAGACTTGCAAACCGAGAGCTGCGGGTTCCCCAGCTCCCCACGTGGCCGCGCTGTGTCTCGCAGCATCTCCCGGAAATGGCCTGGCCTCTGAGCTTCCCACACTCCCACGGTCCTCTCCACCTCAGCCCTTCCTCCCCACTCCCCCAGCCCTGAGCTCAGAGCACGCCTTCGCCTCCCACTTAGCCCAGAGTCTGGCCGCTGTGGCGTATTTGCCTCAAGTCTCCCCAACTCTCTGTATCTCTCAGAATAGAATGAGAGCCTCAAACTCGTCCATCCCCCGAAGCCCCCCGCCTGCCCCGACCTGTTCCGAGGGCACAGGAAAAAGCCGGGGAATGGGACACAGGCTCTGCCAGGTAGGCAGAGGGCTAGGAGGAAAGGAAACAGCTTTGGAGCAGATGGGCCTGGCTGCACCCCACTCTGGCTGTTGCTCACCAGCTTGGGACCTTGATCTCAGTTTCCTGCCTGTCAATGGAGGCGATAAACCTACCTCTGAGGGCCGTGCTGAGGACGAAATGAAACAAGTCCTGAGATGCCCAACACAGTGTTTGGCACATAGTAGGTGTTTAAAACAAGTTCCCTCCCCTGTCTTCACTTCGGGGCTCTGATGAAGAGGTAGAATGAAAGAAATTAGGGTCGATGGAGAGAGCTCTCCCAGAGTCAAGGAGGCACACTGGGGTGGGAGTACAGCTCTGCTTCACCCAGGGTGAGGGGAGGAGAGGGAGTGCCAGAGCCCTAGGCCCTCCAGTGCTTCTGTCCTCACTGCACTCCTTGGATTGGCCTTGGGACACCCCTGGGAAAGGCATTCCTTGTGGGTGAAGGAGGTCTGGTGGGGAGGACCTGGGGTGGGGGCACTGCCTCTGGGTCTTGAGCAACACCCCTCCCCGCTCCCCCAACTCATAATCCGATTTATATTCCTACTCCCTCCTCTGGACCCGTCACCATGGCAACAGTTTTCTCAGTTGCACTTCATCAGTTTCTCGGCAAATCTTTTTTTCTTCCCTGTCCATCTCTCTTTTTCTCCTCTATCAGTCTGCCTTTCTCCATACCCATGGTGCTCACCTTTCCTACTCAACTTCTCTGTTTCTCTCTTGCACTCCCTTTGTCCCTGCCTGCTTCTGTTCAAAGCTCTCTTTCTACACCTTCCCCCCTCATCTCTCCTTTCTGAAGTCCAAGATCATAGCAACAAGCTAGAGTCTATTGGCTGGACAAGAGCTTGAGTTCCTTCTCACGTCAGGGCAGAAAAGTGGAGAGTCATGGAGGGACACAGTTTGGGCCCCAGTGGGCTCTGCACAGAGGTCAGTGATGCGAGAGTGGATTTAAGGTCTGGTCTATCTATTCCACTCTGATCAGGAAGCAGGGAATGGGGGGCAGAGAGGGAAAGCAGGATTGGGCAGTTTCTTCTCTAGTCCCAAGTCAGAATCAGCATGGCTAGGCTTCCCTGGTGGCGCAGTGGTTAAGAATCTGCCTGCCAATGCAGGGGACATGGGTTCAAGCCCTGGTCTGGGAAGATCCCACATGCCGCGGAGCAACTAAGCCCCTGCGCCACAACTACTGAGCCTGCGCTCTAGATCCCGTGAGCCACAACTACTGAGCCCACGTGCCACAACTACTGAAGCCCGCATGCCTAGAGCCCATGCTCCACAACAAGAGAAGCCACCACAATGAGAAGCCTGCGCACCTCAATGAAGAGTAGCCCCTGCTCACTGCAACTAGAGAAAGCCAGTGCGCAGCAACGAAGACCTAACACAGCCAAAATAAATAAATAAAATAAATAATTTTTTTTAAAAAAAAAGAAGAAGAAGGATCAGCATGGCTCTGGGGGGTCCTGCATGGCACTGTCCTTGGTTCACTCCCCAACTCATCATGGGGATGCCTACCATCCTGCCTACTTCAACAACTCTAAACATGAACCCATCTTCCGCAAAGCATCACCCCTCTTTACAGTACTTCCCTGTCACTACCCAGGGTAAAAACCTCAGTGCCACCTGCGACTCCTCTCTCTCTGTCATTCTCCATATGTAGCTAGAGTCCAAGGGGTATCAATTCTTCTTTTGAAGAGGAGAATATGCTTTTATCCCTTTGCCCTTTCATCTATACCACCTGAGACTGAGTGCCCAGCAAGTCATTCGAGGCTCACACTATAGTCCCATCCTCACCTGGGCCTCCTAGAAAGGTAGTCTCCTCTAAGAAAACAAACCCATCTGAAACATGATTTTCTTCTCACCCTCTTTTTCTACTTGATTTATTGAGCACCCATTATGTATTAGGCTCTTCATATATGTCATCTCATTTAATTTTCACAGTAATCTATGAAGTAGGTATTACCCCATTTTACAGGAGAAGGAATTGATGCTAGAGTGGTTAAAGTAAGTTGTCCAAGTTCTACAACTAGTAAGCAATAGAGCTAGGACTCAAGTCCAGATCTGTGGAGTTCCACAGTTAGTGCTTTGTTTTATTTTGTTGCTATACTAGTCTGCTTCCATGTGACTCTTCTACTCAAAAACATTCTGGTTCTGCGCCTTCTGACTTTCTTATTCTTCCACTAGGCTTTTGAGGTTCATTATGATCTGACCCATTCCACCGACAACACCATGTATCTTGCTACTTCTCAATATGCCATGGATTGGTATCAACCAGGAACATTCGTGTGCTTTAGGGTTTGCCCTCATCTCTGTCCTCTTAAATATTTCTATTAATAGTGTATATGAAAATATAGTATCACATTTCACAGATATAAGCCTGGAGGGTTAGTAAACACTTTGAAAGACAGGGTAAGGATCCAAAAATCAGCTCCATGTATATAGAATGGTAGGAAAACCTAAGAAGATGAAATGGTCAGAGATCTGTGTAAGATCTCAGCAACACACACAGACTAGACATGTCTTAGAAGCAGTTCAGGTAAAATAGAATTGGGGTATTAGTAAGTTCAGTCTGAGTCATCAGCATACCATGGTTGCCAAAAGTTCATCCAATTTTAAGCCATATTACTAGAGATACAGTTTTTGGAATAAAGGAGAGGATTGATAGTCCTGCTTTACTCTAAGTTGGCCACTTGTCTTCGTGGGCATAACTTTAGTGAACGGGGAATGTTTAGGCTAGAGAAGAGGAGAAGAGTCTGGAGTCATTAAAGCCCAGATATGTGGAGGGCCAGGAGGTAGTTTATGGACTAACGAGTAGAGACCACAAGGAGATAAAATTCAGCTCCAAGGAAGGAAAAACAGATGTTCGTAAATGGAATGAGTTGCCCTGGGAGGTAGGAAGCTCCCCATTACTGGAGGTGTTTGTAAAGATGTTGAAACACTGCTTGCCAGGGATGTTATCAGAGCGTTGAGCATCAGAAAGAATTGGAAAAGAAATGAAATTGAGTTATTTGTAATGAGATGGATAGACCTAGAGTCTGTCATACAGAGTGAAGTAAGTCAGAAAGACAAAGACAAATACCGTATGCTAACACATATATATGGAATTTAAGGGGGAAAAATGTCATGAAGAACCTAGGGATAAGACAGGAATAGAGGCGCAGACCTACTGGAGAACGGACTTGAGGATATGGGGAGGGGGAAGGGTGAGTTTTGACAGGGCGAGAGAGAGTCATGGACATATACACACTAACAAACGTAGTAAGGTAGATAGCTAGGGGAAAGCAGCCGCAAGGCACAGGGATATTAGCTCGGGGCTTTGGGACAGCCTGGAGGGGTGGGAGGGGGAGAGTGGGAGGGAGGGAGACGCAAGAGGGAAGACACATGGGAGTACATGTATATGTATAGCTGATTCACTTTGTTATAAATCAGAAACTAACACACCATTGTAAAGCAATTATACCCCAATAAAGATGTTAAAAAAAAAAAAAAAAAAGAAAGAATTGGAACTAGGTAGTTGGTCTTTGAGACCCCTTCCCGCCAAGATCGATGACTTCTCCTGTTTCTGCTCCATCTGCGCCCCTCACTGGGGCCTCTGCGCTCCCCTGTCCCTGAGGTCAGTTTCCTGTTTCTCTTCCAGGTCTGCCTGAGGATGCAACCTGCACTGGGTGCATCAGCTCCACATCTTTTAATGATTTAGCATCTTTTATTGTTCTTTAATTGTCCCCATTTTATAAGCTCCTTGAGGGCAGGTGCCTTTATTATCTGTTACAGGATTAAAAACTTACTAACCACTGACTGTTCGCAGCCTTCCTCTGCCTTGCCTCCCCTCAGCCCCAAGATAATTTTATCCCTCACCTGTTGTTGGAAATCTTGTCGTGGCCTGCTCAGTTCCAGGGCTTTCGTAACATGAAACTGGGAGAACAAGAGGTGAGAGATAAGACCTAGAGGCCGGAGACAGGTAACGTTATTTTTGTGTTAGGGAGAATCTGGGTAATGGGTGAAGGAAAAAAGAAAATAATGAAACATAAGAGGCTAAGCTAATCTTTGTAATAAGGAGAAGATGGTGGGCAAAGAGAGACAGAAAAGCTTTCTTGACTACAGAGAACAGAGAGAGGCAGAGGGAGGGGCTGATTTAGCGTTCGCAGAGAGCGATTTAACTGTTGCGAGGTGCATCAGAATAGAAGAGGAAAGGGAATTTGAATAAGATGTGCTGAGGGTTAAGAACTGGATCACTCTCAAGAGATACAAGCAAAAATTAGGCTTCCTTTTCAAAATTACTTTTGATATTTGGGCTGTGGGACCCCAGAATATATTCAGGTTATACATCCTGTAACTTTCATAGGACCCAGCATGGTATCAGGGTGAAGGAACCCCAAGCAGTACCCAGTCCTTGCAGATAGAGCAGACGTGGTCCTGAGGCTGTGGAATCCTGCAAAAAGGCAGACACGTTAAGCTTACTCCCTTACTTCAGAGTTAGAGCTTTTGAAAACACTTCCTAATCTGGGATTTCAAGTTACAAATGCCCCAGGAGTTAGAATCGGTTACGGGTCTTGACAGATGGAGAAAATGAAGCCCAGGGAAGTTAATCAGCTTGCTCAAAGTCACAGAGCAGGTTTTAGGCCTGGTTGGGACTGGGAATATGCCTGGCCCAAGGCTCTGTCCACAATCCAGGGATGCCTTTTTAGGTTGAGCCAGAGACCCACGTGCATGTAAATAAGGTCATGGAAGGAGAGGAAAGGGGGGCTGGGAGACTGGGGGTTCTGAGCACCCCTCCCTCTGTTCAGAGCCCTGCACCAGGCTCTGGGGGACATCCAGATAAGAAGGCCAAGCCTGCCTTCCCAGATCTTATGGCCTCCCAGGGAAATGAGCCAGACGCAGGAAGAAGTCCAATGGAAATTTGGAAGCGAGTGCTGCAGTGGTGTCGTGGAAAGTGTCTGGACTGGGAATTAGGAGACCTGGCACCTCTTCCAGCCATCACTCACCAGCCATGTGATTTTAGGCCAGTCCTTTCACCACTCTGTGCCTCAGTTTCCTTACCTCTGAACATTCCATCTCTTCAAAATAAAAGCTTTATAGTGCTACATACAAGAGCAAGTTAAGGAAGTTGCATTAATATATTCTGGGGGTGCTGTCCCCCAATGCTCTCCTCTCCCAGCAAAATCTCAGAAAGGCTTTTGCCTTCAGTTGACGGCAAGAATTAAATGTTCCCAGGACTCAGAACTGGCAGGCAACCCAGGCACTGAGGAGTAGGAGGTGACTTGTGTGGCCTTCTCCAGGCCCTGCCTCTGACAGCCTCTCAGGGGCTTATGAACTCTGCCTTCCATCCCCAAGCCAACCAGAGCCACGTGATTGTTTTCCTCTCAACCAACCAAGCCTTCTATTTAATTGCTATCCTCTTGATAAAAAAGAGCCTGGAGATAAGCTCATCCAACCCCCTTGTTCTTTGAAGAAACTAAGGCCCAGAGATGAGGCTGACTAGGCCAAGGTCACATACTCTTGGCCAGTCTCCTTTCTTTTTTTCTTTTTAAACAACGTTTTTATTTATTTATTTATTTATTTATTTTGGCTGTGCTGGGTCTTAGCTGCGGCATACAGGATGTTCGTTGCGGCATGCGGACTTCTTAGTTGTGGCATGCATGTGGGATCTAGTTCCCTGATCAGGGATTGAACCCAGGCGCCCTGCATTGGGAGCGCAGAGTCTTACCCACTGGACCACCAGGGAAGTCCCCAGTCTCCTTTCTTTGGAGACTTGGAGAACTTATTAGATATGGATTGTTTGGGAATGCAGACTTAGCGATCTCTTGTAACATCTGGTGAGACCCCTTGCTGGAATCCTGTTCTATACTTAGACCTCCAGTTAGATGTACTGTCTGCCTGGACAGAACCACACCTTAGGCTGGAATGTCTCAGCTCAGATGGTGCTCGCTGCAGGAAACTTTCCCAGACTCCCAAGTCCCAGATAGATGTCTCTCCAAAGTGCTCTGCAAGCCTTCGTGACACTGAATTGAATCCGCCTGTTCATGTGTCTATCCCCAACTAGAGTGAGGTCAAGTGACTTCTGTGAAGTCAAGAACTACGTCTGTCTCATTCACCAACATATACCTATCATCTAGTCCAGTGCCTGGTACGTAGTAGGTCCTCAATAGATATTTTTTTAGTGAATAAGTGGGTGAGGTTGGTCAGAGAAGGATTCTTGGAGGAGTCAAGGAATCCAAGGACAGGATTGTTCTTGCTTGGGTGAGCTGCTTATGCGAAAGGAAGCCTTAGATAGAAGATAATTGGAAATGGGGAGAGGGAAGGAAGTGAGGCAACTGGGAAAAAAGAGAAAGGAACCCTTGAAGGTCATGGCCTTCGCTAACCTGGGAAGGCTTCTGGGTAGAGGGGAGGAAGGGTCTCAGCCCTGCCTGGGATAGGAGGAAATGGTTGTGAGCACCTAGAATCTCTCAAGAGACCCTATTTATGGGGGAGAAACTCAGAAGGCAGCTTGGCTAGAGGGGAGGGAAACTGAGCGTTGAAGCCTGGCTAGAGGTTTGCATTTGCTGCTGGGGTCTGGAGGGAATGGGAGTTCTGGGAAGCCTGGACACAGAGAGAAAAGAAGGTGAGGGGCAGCTTCCTTCTATTGCTCCCCTTCATTCGGTTGAGACCCTGGCAGGATAGAGCCTATATCTTCTATTCCTCCTCCAGGTGTCTGGGCACCTGGGACCCACAAGTAGGGTCCCTAGGACAAAGATCTGGAAGTGACTGTGGCAGCCTGATAAGTGGGGATGGCATGGTAGGGATTGTGGGAGCTCCACCAGCCTCCCCATAGGATTCTCTTTCTCTCCAAAGGTGCTATTCCTGCAGGAGTACTCTAGCTGCCTCCAAAGTTTTTCTTTCACCAATCCCCACCTGAGCGTAGCTTTTGCCAGAGACTGCTAAGCCAGATCTAACCACCAGGGGGCAAAAGAGCAGTCCTGTGGTCGGCGTCCCTCCACTTCCCCACCAGTACACCTGAAGGCCAAGATGGGCGGTGCCTCACCTGGCTCTCACAGGGAGCCTGGGAGCTCCGTTAACCCCTTCCTGCCTAGACTGAGGTACTGCCCTCAGGCATAGTCTTTCACGGCCGAACGGGGGGCAAATCTGATGGTGGAGGAAGTGCTGCCTAGGAGAGGGGCTAGGGTGGAAGTGAAGTCAGGGTTTCCGGCTACTCGGGCCCTTGTCCTAGCTGGAGCTGGGGGAGGCTAGCATTCTCTGCCTTGGTTGCGTAGCTACCCCCACAGATGTGTGAAGGAGCCCCCTGGAGGCCAAAGAGGCCCGGGCTGCGGTCACCTGCGCGGGCCTCCCAGGCGGGATGCGGAGGAGAATGCAGAAGCAGCCACAGAACCCAGGTTTCCGGGTTCCCTGCATCCTTCTATCTGTCAGGGCTCTTTGCAGCAACTAGTGGGGGTGGTAGCAGGAGGGTGGCCAAAGGGTGGAGGAAGAGGCACAGAGGGTTGGGGTGACAGGGGAGGGTATACAGTTAAGATGTGGCAGGAGAGCGGACTGGATTACGCAGCTCTCAGGTGCCGGGTTTTGTGTGTCGTTCTTCGAGCACCAGGCAGCCTTCTAGGGCTCTGACAAGCCCAAGTTCCGAGACTGCGTTCTGGGCCACAAGGTGTTAAACTGTGGGTGGGAGTAAGGTCGGGAGTCCCTCCCTTCTTCCCTCCCTCATAGCGTCACCACTTAGGAGTCCACCGGGCTGGCGCGCAAGGAGTTAAGTCTGCCCGCAATCTGCAAGACTGGAGCCGGGGAGGGGGAGGAGGGGGGAAAGGAGGGGGTAGAGAAGGAGAAGGGGGAAGCAGACTGCGGGGAGACAGCGCCAGGAACCCCCTCCCCAGGGACCTGGCCCCAGGGCCCCCAGCCCCAAAAGAGGCCCTGCCCTCCCCGGGGTCGTGCTCTCTCCCCCCGCCCTGCCCCCGCCCTCCAGCTTTGTGTCCCCAGGAGGGTGGGCTGCAGGATTTCCAGCCAAGCCTTGGCTGCCTGCTCAGTTTTTCCAAACCCTCCAGTCGGGGAAGGCGGGAGCCCTGTCAGGATAAGAGTCCCTCCCCCACTGCCCCTGTCGGCCCCCTCTCCCAGCCTCCCTTTTCCTGCCCCCGCATCTTTTCCAAACTCCTTTCGCTGTCCGACCCTGGCCCCTGCGCCCCCTATCCCCACCTCTACTGGCTCCCAAGTTCCAAGTTCAGGTTGGAAGGGGCCAACTGGGTCCCACAATTCTGGAGAGGCGCTGGTAAAACCATACTCCGCAGGCCAACCCCGAGACCTGCGGGGCGCCGGCCGTACTCCCAGCCTGGCGCCCGCCCCATCCCAGAAAGTGGCCCCAGGGACACCAGGGAGGGTGGCCCCGGGGTCTCCCGCCCTGGAATGGAGGCGGTGCTGGGGGAGCCGGCAGAGCAGCGCGGCAGGCTCTGTGCCGCTGGTGCCAGGCCCTGGGGCAGGCTTCGAGGAGGGGCAAAGTGTTCCGAGGGCTGGCACGGTTCTGTCCAGCAGGTCTATTATATAATAATCACCATCTATCAGGAAGCCAGGCAGCTGGAGTGAGTGGGGAAGCCAGGATGCCCAGATCCGCTCCTTTTCCAGGGCCCAGGAAGGTGTCTCCATCAAGATGGGGGGTGTGGCAGCAGCCCAGAAGTGAAATGAAGTGGGGGTCGAGGGGCAAGTGAGGGTCGCTGGGCAGTCCGAAGGCGGCCCCACAAGCCCCGCCGCGAAGCTGACTGACAGTGCCCTGAGCCAATGATTGAAGTCGCTGTGAGGCTCAACGTTAACCCTTTCTTGGGTCCTTGTTTGCTTTTGGGGATAGAGTCCCTTTCCAGGAACTGTTCTCTAGTCCTGAATCCCACCTGCACGAGGTCGGTGATGAGTACCAGCCGGAAGATCCTTTCGTCCTAGTCACCCCAGGTAGTAATCTCAGATAATCTGCAGCCCTAGCTCCTCCGACCCCCTACCCCCACCCCAAAAGTAAACTGTATTACAAAATGTGGTTGTGTGTGTACACTCTGTGGTTCCAGAAACAGGCCCACGTAACGCTGGCACACCCACACTGCACCACGAACAGGCTATACCCATGCCCGAACTTCCACCGACACTCGACACTCGCTGACACACCTGTGACACTCCTCGTGACACAGTGACACACAGATAGGCGGCAACACACGGTGATTCCCCGAGTTCGCCAGTAGAGGGAGCCACTCCATTCCAGCAATGGGCCACCGGCCTCTCTCTCCCCCTCGCTCACTCCAGCGTTCCACCCAGAACTCGTGGCTGCCCAGAGCTCGGGCTCCGCATCCCAACCTGGGGGAATGAGTCACAGCTCCACCCGGGGGAGTGCTCTACATGGCTGCTCCACAGGACATGCCGAATACACTTGGTTGTGTGCCACAATTAACAGACCTCTTGCAACACAGCCATCACTCACCCCTACAAACATTGTTTTCTGGACCTGCTATGAACTGGGCATCGTGCCAAACGGATCATCACAAGCCCATGCGGTTTGTGTCATGTATGTAACGGGAAACTGACCCACATAACTGGGTGGACCCTTCCTTTCAACAAGCAATCCTGTTTGAGAAATGGCCTCCTTGTCTTGTGGCTCATCTTATAGCAGGACCCTGGGGAGGGAAGAGGAGATTAAACCCTACTTCCACGGGTCAGGTACTATCCTAGGCTCTGAGATCTTTCACACCAGAGCTCAGCCTCTCTGGGCTTCAGTTTTCTTTTCCTTTAAGTGGGGGTAATACCTATCTCACAGGGTTGTGATGATTCAGTCCCTAACCCAGCTTGGTCTTGGCATAGCAGTTAATGGGCAATTGGGGAAGTTTTGTTGATTGGCTCAAAGCACGATCAAGAGATAGTGTGTATGAAAATGCTTTGTAAACTTCTATGTTAGGCACCCATAGAGGTTATTATGTTATCTTCTTTCAGGGTTTCTCCCCCTTTTTCACCTGTGCCTCCCCAGACCTTGCCCAGTGCCCAGCTGCAGACACCATCAATCCATCAAGTGAGTATTTACTGAATCCCTACTATGAACCCAGCCCTTGAGTGCTGTGGGGAATATAGAGGCATAGGAGACATGGTTTGGGCCCTCAAGAATCTTTTGGGGCAACCAGACACACGCACAGGAGAATCAAGATAAAACATACAATTAGGTAGTCAGTTGGGTGGAATAGATGTAGTAGGTGTCAAGAGAGAGGGAGGTCAGTGAGAGCTAGAGCTATCTAGGGACCATTGTGAGGAGGGGCAGGGGAGAGCTCAGAGGAACCAAATAGCATGAACAAAGGGGCTTGCTAGTGCCCTTCCATGGCTGCTATTGTTGGTATTAATCCTGGGTGGGTGGGGGTAGTGGGATACAGGGAAAGTGCCCTGGGATAAGGAGACCCAAACTCTAGTCCTGGGCTTACCACTTTCTAGCTGTGTAACCCTGAGGAAGTCCTTAACTAGTGCAAGCCTTTGTTTCCTCATCAGTGTCATGGGGCCATAACATCTTTCTCACAGGTTTGTGGCAAACACTGAAATAACATGTGAAATGCTTTTAAAACACTTTATAATTTTTTTCCATTGGATCTATTCTCCTATAGGGTCGTGTGTGTGTGTGTGTGTGTGTGTGTGTGTGTGTGTGTGGCACTTTGAGCTTAGGATAGAGTTCTTTGGGGAGAACAAAGGTTTTACTTCCACAAACATTTTCTTAGTATCCACTCTGCGCTGCTGAGGGTTGAAGTGAAAAAGTTCAGTCTACATCCTCAGGGTCTACTAGGAAAGAGAGATGAATAAAGTGAATAAAGAGATGTTCAGTGCATAATGAATGTGGGTGGATACAATGAAGAGGGGACCCAGTAGAGAGAGAGAAAGAGAGAGAGAGAGAGAGAGAGGGAGAGGGAGAGGGAGAGGGAGAGGGAGAGGGAGAGAGAGGGAGAGAGAGAGAGAGAGAGAGAGAGGGAGAGGGAGAGAGAGGGAGAGAGAGAGAGAGAGAGGGAGAGAGAGAGAGAGGGAGGGAGAGGGAGAGGGAGAGGGAGAGAAAGGGAGAGAGAGAGAGAGGGAGGGAGAGAGAGAGTGTGTGAGTGAGTGTTGGGGGTTGGGGGGAGTCAACTCCCACTGCTTCCAATCAGCGTAGATAGGAGGGTAGGTTTGTCAAACCTCTCCCCAGCCTGAGATGGTGTTAGCCCGTCTCCTCCCCAGTCCTCGGGAATGGGGTGGAGAGTGGCGTAGAAGCCCCCTCCCCGCCCCCGGGCCAACCTGCCTCCCGCTAGCCGGCCGGGCGCCTTACCGAGTCAGACCACTGGGAGGCTGGGGGAGCCGGGTTGGGCGAGGAGGCGAGCGAGATGGGGGAGCTCTTATTTTGACAGGGGCCTCTCCGGGCTCTGGTATGAAGGCAGAAGGAGGCAGCCAGAGAACCCCGATGCTTATTCAGGCTGGGGAGCGGAGCCGAGTGGAGGGGCGAGCGAGGCTCCGGCAGCGCAGGGGACCCCGGGGAGGCGGCGGCGAACGGCGGAGCCAGTGGCCGGACATGCCCCGGACTCGGGGCCGTTGCACCACCGCCGCTGCCCGGAGCCAGCCGGCCGGACGCCCGCACGCCTGGGTCCCCCGGCGCCGCGCCGCCCGGGGACTGCGACCCGGACCCTCGGCGTCCGACCAACAATAAGCGCCCAGACAGCCCCTCCCCGCCCCGCGCCCGCCGTCCCCGCGGGCCTCGGGAAAAGTGAAAGGAGGAGGCGAAGGAAGGAAGGAAGGAAGGGAGGAGGAGCAGGAGCCGGAGCCGTGAGGTTCGGGGCTGAGACCCCAGCCCTGAGCCCAGGGCCGGGCGGGGGTGCGCGCTCTCCCGCCGCTGCCCGGCGCCCAAGACCATGCTCCGCGGTTGGAAAGCAGGAACCCAGGCGCCCAGCGACCCCTGGATACCCACTCCCGGGCCGGGCTGGTATTGAGATCAAGGCGTCCAGGATCAAAAGATCACCACCTGCCCGCCCTCCTCCTCACCTCCAACTGGCGAGCAGGAGGACCCCAATCCACCCACCGACCCTGACCTGGTCATGGCGTCCGACTCCGGCCTGGCGTGAGGACCCCCGACCCGCGCGAGGTGAGGGGAGGGCTGGGGCCGAGGGCGAAAGTCATGCCAGGCCAGCAGAGGCGTGAGGAGGGAGATCCAGTTCGAACTGGGGAGGGGGAACACAATCTGATTGTCTCTGGCCCTCTGGCACGCACCCCCAGGCTGTTTAAGGGGTCGGGGACGCCCCCAGGATTAGTGGAGGCCACTCTTGGGCCCCCAATCAGGTTGGCAGCCCCAGCGCACAGAGGGGAGGGCTTAGGGGCAGCCAGGGGACCCTGCCACCCTAGCACAGAGAACAAGGCCGGCCTTGGGCCAGCTGGAGCAGCAACTCTGCCCTGGGGGCTTCTGGGAGATGTAGTCCCCCTCACAGGCTCACCAACCCCTTGGGTCTCAGCACCCCAGCACTCCTCTCCTGGCTGATAGGAGCTTCCATAAGGAGGTACGTGGGGACTGGAGATTGCTGGGGGTCACCCTCTGCCCCCAAGCACTGCCTAGGAGCAGCGGGGGCTGTGACTGGAGGAGTCTCCCCTGCCTAGGATTCTGAGTGATGTGGGCTTGGCAGGGGGTGGGGGGGGTGGGGGGGCAGTCACACAGTTCCTTGGAGGTGTCTCTGCCTTGCTAAGCGGAGACAGCCCCTGCCTTGGTCTGGGGGAGCTCTTGGGGGAGGAATGTGAGGAAGCGAGGGGAGGCTTAGGGCTTCTTGCTTGGCTGGACTATGTCCTGTCCCAGGGCTGCTTGAATTTGAGGTCTACTCTCCCCTTCTCCCTCTGGGGAGCTGAGGAGAGTGTCCCTTACAGTCTGGGAGTCTGGAGGGTGTCCCTCTGGAGCAGTGAAGCCAGGATTGGCTTCTGTCTGTCTGTCCAGCTTCCTTCCTTCCGGGTTTTTCTGACACCCCCTCCTCCCTCCTCCTCCTGTCTGTCTGCTGCTTGGGGTGTGGGTCTGTGTCTGTGTCTGGGGGCCTCTGCTGCAGGGAGGAAAAGTGTTGCTCTGGGAGAGGTGAGCTGGCATGTGACAGAGCCCCGGGAAAGGGGCTTGGAGGCCCCCTTGATCTTTGGCCTTGGTTTCCTGTTTTACCTAGGAAAGCTGTCTTCGCACAGTATCTGCTGTAACCCTACTGATGCCTCTGGGCAGCTCTCTGAATGAGACCCGCAGGGTGGGTGGGCTTCCACTCCCCTTGCTCTCCTCCCTTCTCAGCCTCTCCAAGGTGCAGCTACTTTTTCTGGGCTGGGGCTGCCTGGCTTGTCTGCTGCCCCCCAGCACTAGCTTGGCTGCCTTCTCTGGGTCAGGACCATGATTTCATGGCCCCAGGGGAAGAGCATGTTCAGGCCCTGTCTTTCTGGTATCAGCTCTGAGGTGCCTGCTGATAGGAGCTTCAGGACAGGATGAGAATGGGAGAGAAAGGAAGGTAAGGGAATGGGGGGGGTTCTGGTATCAGGACGGAAGGTGCTGCCCTCCCTCAGCTGATCAGGTTCTGTGGCCTTGGAGAACCAGGCCTGGAAGCTCACCCTTCTGGCCACTTGCCTCTGGAGGTGTTCTGCTTACCTGTGTTGCTTCTGATTGGGGGGGGGGGCAGGGGTTAATGCTGGAAGGGGTGCTCCTGAAGGGGAGAATACCTATATAACCTTGGATCCAGTGTGACTCTTGTGCTCGGGGTAGCAGGGGCCTCACGCTAGAGATGGTTTCTGGAGGTCCGTATGGAGGCTCCGAGTCTCTAATTACTGAGGTTGAGGGTCCAGGTGGGAAGAGATTACAGAGTCCTGGAGAAGGATTAGTGTTGGTGGTCCACAATTGATCACAGCAGTGGTAATGTGTGACCTAGTGAACTTGCTTATTGAGTCTGTGTTGGGCACCCGTGATTCCCTTTGGGTAGTGTCTGCCTCCCAACTTCTGGGTATTTCAGTTAAGCAGGAGCCCTGGGCCGTAGACTCAACTTCCATGAAGAGGCAGGGCAATAGCCTTCTGGGCAGAGGCCTAGTGGGTGGCAGTGTCGACTCAGCAAGGGCTGGAATGCCTGGCACCTGCTTTAGATTAAAGGAGATGCCTGCAAAGGGGGCTGCCTGCCTGTAGGGGGAGGGGCCGGGATGGAGCTGCGTGGAGCCCAGGAGTGGGGTGGAAGGAAAGGAGCAGGGTTGCAGGCAGCAGCAGCTCTGGCAGGAGTGGAGGGAGCCAGCAGTCACCCAGCTCAGCAGCCCCTCCTCCAGGGAGTCTAAGACAGGAGCTGGGGGCCGGTGCACTGCCTCTGGCGCCACCGGCTGAAGTTCTGTCCCAGCGCCCTGGGGGGGCAGCTGTGGGGAGCCAGGGTGTCTGAGTGTCCAGTCTGCCCAGGACTGGAGGAGGCCTGCAAGGAGGTAGGGGGCACTTCGGGGTTCTTTTTGGCCTGATGCCATGTTTACTCTTCTGGGGGCTCCTTGGTTGCTGGTAGTGAGGCACTCCAAGAGCCTGGGCACCCAGGGGTGACGGGGAAACGGCATCCTTTCCCTGTGCCAGGAACCCTGGGCACTGCTTGCTTGCTGACCTCGGGGGAGGGGGCAGAGGGGATGGCACCGTGGGAAAGTGGGCAGCCGTGGGAGCCAAGCGGGTACAGGCTGGGTGCCGCGGGCAGGGAGCCTCTGCCAGGCCTGCTCTCCCTGGGGTGGGGCTGGCTGTTCCAGGGACTGGCTCAACCTGTTGAGCACCTGGCTGCTCTAGCTTGGCATCTGTGCCCCTGCCTGCCAGCCCCACCAGCTGCCCACCTGTAAGCCACACTGTGGGGGCTGCCTCCAGGGATCTGGGGCGAGGAGACTCTGGCCAAGGGGCCAGGATGAAGCTGGTAGAGGCTCCTCCAGGGGCGCTAAGTTTCCCCAGGTCCCACCCTCTAACTACCATAGCTTGGGCTGGAGCCAGTTGGAGGGCCAGGTAGCCAGAGGCTAGGAGCTGAGGGGCAAGGGGAAGAAAGCTGCAGCACTAGAGGTGCTGCATGTCCCTTGGATGGGCCTCCCTGAAGGCAGCCTGGAGTTAAGGCCTGGCATTTCCTCTGCTGGGTGCCAGGGCCAGGCCTCCAGGGCCCCACCCCCAGCCTGGCTTGACCTCCCCTCCCTGGGAGAGAGCTGCCGACTTTCCCTGGAGGTTGGGGGAGGGGCAGTAAGGGCATCCTGGTGCCCTGGGAGGAGAGGGGTGACTTCCTGGATGTGGGGGTCTGTTGTAGTGCCTCAGCCTCCCGAAGAGCTCCCCTCTCTGGGAACCCAGGTAGGAAGCTCTGGCTTCCCAGGGAGATGTCCCCCACCCTGCCCTGAGTGTGGGTGGTCCTGGGTCCCCTGGAAGGCCCTTGCTGTCCTCCCACACCCTCTGACCCCTAGCTTTAGGCCTGCCTTGGGGCTCTGCTAGCTGGCGGGGAAGGGGAGCCAGCTACCACTCTGTAGGGGGGAAGGTGGCCACCACCACCCACCCACGGGTCGGGGAAGGGCCCAGGTAGGTTCCTTCGCCTTCTTTCTTCTCCAGTCAGTGGCTAAAGTGGAGGCCTCTCCTTCTCTGCCTCCTTTCCACCCCAGGCCCTCCCTGCCTGGCCCTGGGCCACCTGCCCCTCCTAACCTTGGTGTCTGGCCTAGTCCCCATGCCCAGGGGCTGGGATGCCCTCTGTCCAAGTCCCTCTTCCAGTGGGCTGGTGGCCCTGCGCTGGCCTGTCTTCCCCCTCCCCTTCACTCTCCACCCTCCAGCCTCAACTGAGAATGGCCCTGAATCCAGCATTTCCAGCATTTCGAAACCAGGATTGTTTTGAAATCCCTGAGTACTTCTCCACCCCACTGCTCTGACTCCCCTCCTCCCCACTAGCCCAGAATTTAGTCCTCTAATCTGACTTCATGTGTGTGTGTGTGTGTGTGAGTTTGTGTGCTAGCACATGGCCATGTGCATACTACTCTGTGTGTGTGCTTGTGTATCCCAGTGTGGGTCTGTCTTCTGTCTGTCAGTAGTTCTGTGTGACTGGCTGATGTCATTTGTGTTTCCCGAGCTCTCTTTGGCCTTCTCTGAATATGGGAGCCTCTACGGGTCTTAAGGAGTCATTTTTGGGGAGTTTGGGTTATTTTAAAGAGGTATCCTGGATGTGTGTCTTTGGGGGTTGTGTCTGTTTCTCTCTCAGATACACGTCTGGGAGTATCTGAGGAGTATGTGTGCTCAGGATTGTGTCTCTGATGCATGTGCGTGTGTGCGTACGTGCGTGCACTCAGTGCGCTCCGCTTCTGTTGCCGCCTCTATCCTCCTCCCTCAGAACATGTCTGGGGTGCGTAGCCACAGGTCTCCCTATAGCTCCCTGGGACATGGAGTTCTCTGTCCTTTGATAGGGAGGTTTCTTGGAGCGAGGCCAAGGCTTCTGGCAGTTCTGTGGTCCTTGGAGAGAAATTGTGCAGTGGGGAGACTTTGGGATAAACTGTCCCCAAGGCTGGGCTCTCTTCCTCTGCCCTTCACGGACACCCGGCACCTTAAGGGATCCCAATACTCCCAGTCCATCCTCTTCTTGTCCTGGTGATATCGTGGGGACTGTCACAGGGCAGCCCAGTGCTCTCCAGAAAGGGCTGGGGAAAGGGAGTTAACCCTCTACCCTTGGGGTCACTTGCTTCATTGGGGACAAGAAACAGCCAGCCACATCAGACCTGGGAGCTTGGTGGCTAAAGTTCAGAAAAGTTGACTTTGCTAGCTAGGGGCAGACAGCAAAACAAGACAAGACACTCATATTTCCAGCCTGAGCAGAAGACAGAGGGGCCTGGAACGCTGGGGCGGGGGTGGGTGGTGATGTGCCACCCCAGAAATATGAAGCGTTGGTTGTGAGGCCAGCTACCATTGTAGCCTTGACCCTGGGAAGTCCTTCTTGATGTCTGACCTTAATCGTGTTTTACAGGAGGGGGGTGGGGATTGCTAAGGGGAGCTTTCTGTCTTTTTTTGCCAAAGCAAGAGTTGTGTTAGTAGAGTTATGTGTGCATGGGATGCGGGCCCTTGGAATCCCTGATGCCTCGCTGTGACTCAGTTTCCCACCCTGGGATCTCAGGCTATAATTGAATACTTGAAGCACTTGTAGCAAATCAGTGAAGAAGAGGGTTGGGGCAGGGGCTGTTTGTCGGAGTCAAGGGCCTATGGAGACAGCAGCATGCAGTGGGCAGAGAGAAAGGTTGTCTGTTTATAAACCCCCTTCCCATGGCCTCTGGTCCCAGGACTCAGTGGGCGGAAGGGAGGGGTAGAGGCACAGGTTGGCACAGTGCTCAGTGACCCAGCAGGGGGAGGGCCTTGGCGAGGAATTTTCAGTTTGTTTCTCAATCTCTGTCTCTGAGACACGCACACACACATCACTGCAGACACCTTCAGGAGATGAGCCCAGAAGAGTCACCCAGGTGGCTGCAGGGCGGGGCAGTACCAGATGGGGCCTCGTGGTACCATGTTCTGGCAGACACCCTGTGCTTGCCCCCTAGAACTGGAAGTTGAGCCCAGCAGGACCTTCCCCAACTCCCCTGTCATGTGCCTGGGAGCACCACAGGCTGGAGAGGGTTAAGTCTGGTTGGCAGGGACACCCCCCCACCCAGTGCAGTGAGAGAGAGGGAGGGGTGGTTAGCAGCTTGCTCTAGTTGGCGTCTCTCCCAGAATTCTTCGGAAAAGAACTCCCCTTTGACCCCCAGTACAAACTGAGCCCAGCCACCAGCCTCCCTCCCGCCTGCCTGTGGGAGCTTCACCCAGCCCCCTCCTACTGAACTAACTACTAAGCCTGATTCTCTCACCCTAGGCCCTCCCAGCCAAGCCCGGTCCCCAGGGGCATCTTCAGGGGACAGGAGAGACCACATGGGGACACAGGACCCACACCATTCTTCTCCTTGACACAGGATAACCCCGGGGTGGCTGGTGCTGGAAGCTGGGGTCCTCAGGCCTCCCCATCCATCCCTCCACCCGGGTCCTCAGGCCAGGCCGTGGGAGTCCTCCCCCCTCTCCCTGTGGGCTGAGCTCTGAGGGAGCTCTAAGGCATCTCTAGCGCCTTCTCCTTTCCTGCTTGCAGGGGAGGGAGGGGGAGCTGTGCGGTGGGGCCGCTGGGTCAGGCCTGGCTCCCAGCCAATCCACAGAAGTCGTGGAGGGGGGGTGGTGTCCAAGTAGCTCAGGGACTTCCTGGAGCTGCAGGCCCGTCTGTGTGTACAAGCTTAGTGGTGTGCATGCTGGGGGTGGGGCTGGGGCTCTGGGAGGAGCAGGGGTAGAGATTGCTGGCCTGGGGCTTCTAGCTGTGACCCTCTCTCCACAGGGAGCCCCAGCCCAGATCACACCCTTGAGCCTGAGCCCGACACGCATTATCCTGAGGTGAGAGGTCTGTGTGCTTATGTGTGTCCTCACAGCCTCCTCGCTCAGCTCTGTCTGCCTCTGCCGTTGCCTCCTGCTTGGCTTTTTGTCTCGGGCGCCCTCCTCCTGGCTCTCTGCCCCCACTTCTCCTTTCATTCTCCTCCCCCCGGAGGAGAGGGTGCTGACTGCCTACAACCTGGAACCCGGTAGGGGATGGGGGCGGGGCCGGGACAGGAAGGGTTAAAGCGCCACAGCTGCTGCTCCAGTGAAAGTCCCAGCCAGGGTGGGTGGTGGGGAGCCCCAGCCTGGTCACCCCTGGAGGGCAAGGTACGGTTTCCTTCCCGGGCATCCCAAGTTCTTGCTCCCCTTCGCCTGCTGGCTTTGGCCTCAGCTGGCTGAGTCAAAGCCAGGGTGGCTACCGGCCACAGTAATGTGGTTTCTGCCCTGGCCCCTAGACACACACACAGACACACAGACACACACACACACAGACACACGCACACACAGAGGCACACACAGAGACACACACGCTTTCTCCCTACTGCCACCCCCACCCCCTCCCTCCCTCCCTCCCTCCCCTCCTTCCTTACTTAGCAACAACTCCCTGAATTCACAACAAACACGTCTGCCTGTAGGCTCCTGGTCTGACTAGGGAAAGCTGGAGAAAGCGGAGGGCTGCGAGGAGGCACTTCTCCTAGACTGTCCCCAGGAGGGAGGGGCTTCGAGTCCCCCCACCCTCCCTGCTGGAGGCCACCACCCCTCAGGGACGCAGAGGAAGTGATCCTGCTCCCAACTCAGGCAATGAAAAAAGTGGGGGGCAGTGCCAGGTGTGGCTGAGCAGGTGCGGGGTGGGGGGGGCAGGGCTGGGACTCCACTCGTCACTAGTGAGTCCCACTTGACCTTTGACCCCCACCTGGAGACTCTTCCTGCCTCTGGGCCTCTCAGCAGGGGCCTGTGCTGTTGTCATGGTAACTTGCCTAGCTCCTTCCCCAGACTCTTAGGGACCAGGATGGGTGACGATGTAACAGATTGGGGGTAGATGGGGCTGGGGTGGCCCAAGAACTCTGCTCTCAGAACCCTAGTGGGCCAGGCACCTGTGTTGAGGGGGTGGGGAGTGGTGGCCTCTCTGATCTCTTCCCTGGGCAGGAACTGTGGCCTCTAGCTAGGACCTGGTGTGCATTGGGGTTGGAGGGAGTATGGAATGAGGGGGTGAGGCACCATTCTTTCATCATAGCACAGAGGGCTGCTACCAGGGTGAACGTGTATTGTGAAATGGTTAATAGCCCAGCTGCTGGAGTGTCTGAGTTCAAATCCTGACTCTTCTAATTTTGGACTGTGTGCCTCAGGCAAATTACTCAACTTCCCTGGGCCTCGGTTTTCTTATCTGTAAAGTGGGGATAACAAGAGAACTTTCTTGTAGAGTACTAAATTAGAGGATTAAATTAAATAATGCATGTGAAGCCTTCAGGACAGCTTGATGTTACAGAGTAAATGCTCAATAAATATTAGAGAGCCTCCTCGTTATTATTAGTCACAGCTCTTCATAGGAACTCATGGTCCTCCCGGGGGCTTTAGCAGGGGAAGAATTGATGGGGGTGGGGAGAGTGTGGACGGTGGGGAAGAGACAGCCTTTCCAACACTTCAGACTCCTAGATTCTAATACCCATCCAGACTCACCTTCTTGCTGCCTCAGTTTCCCCACTGAGGGGAAACTAACATCTTGGTTGCAAGTTTGCTGAATAGCCATGCGCCTGGAGAGGGGTCTGAGGTCTTAGGGCCTGTCTCCCTCCACATCTCCCAGCACTTCTCAGGGCTGAGCCCTCCCTCCCCCATGCTATTAGCTCAGATCAGCTGCAACACCCCTCCCACCATCCCATCCCCTGATGCTCTGTTCCTTCACCAGGCTGACAGCCATTAAGACACTCTGTTCTTAAATGGCTTAGATGGCTGCCTCCTCTCTTTCCTGGCCTAAGGGGTCAGGGACCTTCTTTGGGGAGAAAAGTAGCAGCGTGGGGCTGTTACATGGATGGCAGCTGTTAGGCCTGCCTTGGGGCCCAGGGTCCACTGGATTCCCTGTACCCTGTCTGGGCATCTTCTCTGAGCGTGGCATGGCAGTGCCCAGGCCTGTGATACGTATAGAAGCCCAGATGGGCATGCCTGGCACCTGCTGCACACAGATGGGCAGAAGCCCATCCTGAAGCCCAGAGGAGGGGTGGGGTCATATCAGCATCCAGAGGACACCCCCAGAATCCTTTCCTCTGCGGCGTGGGTGAGTGTGGGCAGGGCTGGGTAAAGCTCTGTTTCAACCCTGTGTGCCCTGGGGCAGGCCAGGGGAGAATGCTGAGTGACTCTGGGTGAGCAAGGCTCCGAAAGGCCCCGGGATGAGAGTCGGATGATGGAGGGGCTAAGGCTTGGGAACTTCTGGGTGAGGAGCCCAGCACTGGGCAGCAGGGATGGTGTGCCCACAAAGAGGGAAGCTCTGCAGATAAGTGGTTTGGTCTTCTGGGAAGTGCGTGTCCAAATCTCTGGAGAAAGTGGATTCAGATGTGGCAGAGTGCCTGGGATACCAGGGCTCTTGGGTACCTTCTCTGGCCTGGTACCAAGGTGGGTGGGCTGGAGCCCCTGGGTCTACTGACCATCTCCTTCTGGGAACAGAGGGAACACCTCCCTTCCATGGGCCTGGGAATGAGGGCTCAGTGTTGGCCTGGGCCATGCCTCACTGCTGGGCTGGCCATGCCGCTTTTGCCCAGCCCCTGGGGCCTGTTCCTTGGGCAGGCTGGGGCTATTTTTGGGATCGGGCTGGGGCTCTGGGGCTGGTTTCAGATGTTCCAATGTGAACAGGAGAAAATGGGAACAGATGGCTGGAGGGTTCCAATCAGCAGGTCCTGCTGGGAGCAGGTTATTTTTAGGGCCTTGTTAACCCTTTGGGGGCTGTGGAGCCACCCTGAGAGGGACAGCCCTCTCTAGTTGAGAAGAGCACAGGTCTTCTCTCTGGACCTCTACTTTCAGAACTGCTTGTCCCAGTTGCTCTTCTTTTCCTCTCAGACCCTCCACTCTTTAAAGAGGCCCATGGCAAGAAAGTAGGCTCCAGCTTCTGCCCAGCCCAGACCCTGCATGGAGACTGCCAAGGAGTAGGTCGGGGAGAGGGGTGGCTGGTGGAGGGGATGGGACTTGGGCCACTGTTGAAAGGAAACTCCCCTTTGCTTTTCTCCTGGGCTTTTGAGACAGCCCTGAGGCTAAGAGAGTGGATAACTGCTCTCTGGGTTCATGCTCTGGGTTTGAGTGTATGTCGATAAACCCAGTGATGCCCAGGGGAGTGCTAGCTGAGGGAGCTGGCCTCTGTGACGACAGAGAAAAAGCCAAGTTTTTGTACTTGATACCACTGGGATGATGCCCATGGGCCCCGATCCCTTGGATACTCAAGAGCAAATATCTCGAGAGTGCCATCTTTAAAATGCCAAAAATCTCGAGATTTGGCATCTTTACCAAATGCCCACGGATTTGGGTGCCATGTAGGGTGTAAAGAAGGGGACATCATGGCCAGAGGTGGTTTGTTGAGGGCCAAGTATGTCACAGGCATTCTGTTGGATGGTTTCACTACTAGTATCTCACTCGATGTATTGATCCTCATTTTGCAGATGAGGAAACTGAGGCTCAGAGGGCTGAAGGGATGGACAAGGTCCCGTCGCTCAGAAGGGGTGGGATGTGATTGGCATCCTTGTTGGCCTGAGTGCAAACCCGGTTCTCATTCCACTGCATCACTCACACTGCCAGTGTCCCAGCCCCAGAGGGCGAGGCTGACAGGACTGGGCCTCCTCAGGGAGCAGGTCTATGGAATGAGTGTAGGAACGGAGGCCTGGGGTCCGGGGACCCTGCCTGGCACTGCTCTCACAATCCCTTAAGCCCTTCTTGCCTGAGGGTGCCAGGACTGACACCAGAAACCCCATTTGGCCTTCCTGTCTTCCCTGCGGGAGGATCACAGGCATACATCCTGTCTCATCAGCCCCCACCCCCACCCGTCCTGGCCCACATGCCCCTGCTTCCTGTAGGGTCACAGCAGTCTGGATGTCAATGTGGGCAGAGCCCGAGGGCCCTCCAGCTGCTGCTGGTGCCAAGAGTTTGGGCCAGGCCTGCGAAGTGAGGGCTGGGAGGATGCCTCTGACGCTGGCAGTACCTGGGGGAGAGAGCAGAGCGGGCAGGCGGGCTCTGGGTGAGGTCCCGCGCCCCATGGTGCACTGCCTGTGCCAGCAGTCTGCCCGCACTCGCAACTCCCACAATGGCCCCATTGTTCCCAGCCGCCAGGCAGTCAGGCAGTTTGGAGGAGGTTCCTGGGCCACCCCTAATCCCCCCCCCACAAAAAAAGGGCCAGATTAACCCCTTGGAGGATAGAGGCCAGGTGAGGGCCCACAGGGAGCTACCCTGCCCATTCCTCCCTTCTGGGAATCCAGGCTTGAGACGCCACCTGCCAACACGTGTACCCAGCGACAGGGCATCTGGGGAGATCGGGGTTTCCCACAGGGTGGGGAGTAGCACCTAGACCCTCTCCCACCCCCAGGGTGGTGTAGGTGCCAGGGGGCAGGAAGTGCCAGTGGGGTGGCAGGCGGAGACCAGATATATTTGGGCCGGTGGGGCTAATTCCAGCCACCGCTGCCTGCCCTACTGGCTCCTGAGCTCCTTTCCTTCCTGTGAAACCAGAGCTGGGTTGGGCCTAGCTCAGGATTTCGGTGGATTTAAAGAGGCAGCACCACCCCTGCCAGCCTGGCTTCCTCTCCCCTTCCCGAGGTAGGGTCTGGGGCAGAGAGAGGACTGGAGAGCTGCTTGCTCCTCCCTTGCCCCAGGCTAACCCCTAGCCCTTGCCCCTGCAGGGGTACCAGGCTTTGGGCACTCCCTTCTCCCAGAGCTTTGGGTGGGTGGGGTGGGCGGGAGTGGGCTGTGGTTTCCTGTGTTGGCTGTTTGTGCCTGGCCCAGAGTGCCCGCTGCCTGCCTGGGCTTCCTGCCCTGTCTTGTTTCCTTGTGCCCCCCCTCCCCCTCCCCCCGGGGAAGGCAGCAGCCAGAGATTGGGCAGTAGCATTTGGGGGCACCCTACTGCCAGGCCGTGACTGCTTCCCAAGGCCTGGCCACTTGGGCACTGGCTACGGGAGCCAAGTGAGGTGACCTCTGGCTTGTCTAGGCAATGCCACTTGGTCTGGTGGTTTCCAGAAGGGTAGAATCCCCACCAGAAGCACCCTGTTCCAGGACCCCAGACTGCAAGGTCTGGGGCCAGGAGTTCCCATGTCCCAGCAGGGTTAGGGTTGCCTTGACATCACCCTGGGGCTGCAGGTGGGGTAGGGCTGGAAACTCCCAGACAAAATGGTTGATTTGCATGGTCTCCTTTGGCAGGAGGTGGGCGGAAGTGGGGAGAGCTGCTAGGAACCAGGGTGAGGGGAAGGCCCCCCAAGCCTGGAAGTCCCCACACAGAGGGTCCCAGAGCAACACCTTGGTTCTTGAGCAGATTTCCTGCTGGGCTCTGAATCCTTGACCTCCCCACCCGGCTGAGTCACCACCTCAGGAAGAGGAAGTGACCTGGGTGGTAGAGGAGAGCTTCTAGGGACCAAGGAGTCCCGACACCCAAGAGAAAGGGGACTTGGGACCTTGTTGTCTTGAGTGCTGCCTCTCCCCGAGTCAGAGGCTGAGGATCCCACCACTAATACTCCCAGCAGGTTCCTGTTCTTTCAGCTACCACAGGGTCCTAGCAGCCCACTTCCTCTCCAGAGGTGTCTGCCCACTGCGTGTGGAAGCATGGACCCTCCAAGCGTGTTCTCACTGCCTCTTTGTGATGGTTCTGAGCTGGGCAATAAGACTGGTGGGCTGGCTGGTGAACCAAGGAGAGGCTCCCAAGGTGGGGGCAGCTGGAAGTAGGCAGGTTGCCCGTCGAAGCCTTCCTGGTCTCCCTCCCCCAGCTGAGGTCAGGCGCACTTTAACCCTTAGGTCACTGCCCTCCACCCCCAACCCCGCACCCCACGTTGCACCAGGAGGGCAATATCTCAGGCAGGCTTTGTCTCAGCAGCCTCCTGGGCTCCATTCTCATAGGTCTGCCCCTGGCCTCTTCACTCAGGTGACTGGCACCTGCTCCCTGTTTGTGAGCACATGTCACTGCTCTTCCGTACCCCCTAAGAGGCAACCACAGCGCTGTGTTCCCAGAGCTCCATCCCTGTCCTTTCACCCACCTCGGGGGCTCCTGGCCTGGTGCCAGGAAGCCCCTTTACTGTTTGTTTAAAAACTGCACCCACCAGGAATCAGTTTTCCTGCTTCCCATCCCCAAGGTTTTCCAGGTCTCTTCCGGGGACTGTGAGTGCTAGAGGAGGATGGGGATCTCTGGGATCTGGGGCAGACCCCTGAGGGGCAAAGGGGGGAGGTGTGAGATGGGAAAGTCCTGACTCATCTGTACTTGACTCAGCTCGTCCCGCCGCTGGGTGGGAGCGAGGGGGTGGAGTCCTAGAGGGGAGGGCAACTCCAAGATTCTTCTGGAGAAGAGGCTCACCTGACGGGGTACCCTGGAGAGGACTAATTTTCTAACAGCCCCTTCCCGAATTATTAGATGTCCCGATATTTGAAGCTGTAAACAGAGGAAAGTGGGTGGCCTTTGCCCTGCCCCAACCCCCCGGAGGCTGGGTCCGGTGACCTGCGGCGTGTGGGAAGCCCATCTGTCTGGTGCAGGCTCAGATGAGCTGTCATGACTTGAGGGGATGACACTGCAGTGTAGAGGAAACACCACGGGAATGAGGTCTTGGTGCTGCCATGTAACGGTCATGTGACCCAGAGGCCTGTCACTTCCTTTTCCCAGATCTCAGTTTCCTCACAGTGAAATGGGGATAATAATGCTGTCGTGGCAGATGACTGGTAGTTTTGAGGATCAGCAAGGTGGTGAAGGTGGAAGCCTGGGACCCATGTCAGCCCCATAGGCCTGCCCCTAAGCCCAGGTGCCCTCCAGCTCTCCCCACCTCAGTCCCCCCAACCGCCCCCCACCACCGCACCCGACCCCGCGTGATGCAGGAGATGGGGGCTGGCAGCAGGCTGCTTCCCAGCCAGGCCCTGGACTTTGGAATCTTCCCCTGAGGAGCCTCCCTCCCTAGAGACAGAGCTGGGGTGGGGGAAGGCCAATGTGCCCTGGGGTTAAATTAGGGTTAGACTCCCACAGGGTCACTGGTGTGCCCCCCACCCCCAGGTCCCAGCCCAGCCTCCGGCAGCTCGGCAGGGAATGTGGGCAGGGAATGTGGGCCGGTGTCTGGCTGGGCCTGTCACCGGGACAAAGCTTCTGGCCCAAGACTCCTCCTCTCCCCCCACCCCTTTCTGGGATCTGCGCGGGGAGGGGGGGAACAGGGCTGGGGGCGGTCGGGTGAGGCTTCTGTGTTTGTGTAAGTATGTTTGTTGGTGTATCTATGGCCCCGTGTGTGTGTTTCTTTGTGACTACCGGGCTCAACTTTCTATGGCTCCCTTGTGGCCGGGCCTCAGTCTTTTCATCTGTTCAGTGAGTCGATGCGCTCCCTCTCTGCCCTCTGGCCGCCTCTGGAAACATGCCCTAGGCTGCTTCTGTGCTCCTGCTTCGGCCAGCGCCTCCCTCGCCCTCCCGCACACCTCCGCGGGCCGGCGTGAGCGCGCCTCTAGTTTCCTGGGCTCCGTGCGTGTCTTTGTCTCCCCGTCCACGTGTGAGCTGCGAGGGTGTGTGAGTCAGAGTTTGGGTGCTGGTGGGTCCCAGCGCCCCTGCCTGGCGGCGCCTAGCCCTGGACCGAACCTCGGCCCCGCCGTGGCGCGCGCCAGGCCCCTCGCCGCACTTGGCCGTGGGTCTGTCCGGGCGGCGCGTGCGGGGCCGGGAGAGGCACGCTGCAGTCCTGCCCGTCGCCCGCTCCCCGGCTCGCTGGCTCGCTGGCTCTCTCGCTCGCTCGCTCGCTCGCTCGGCCTCTCCGCTCTGGCTCTGCCGAAGGGGGCGGGGTGGGGTGCTGGGGCGGGGGGAGGGGAGGCTCCTGCATTCTTGCGGTCGGGGAGGAATCTGAGCCAGCGTTACTGGTCTCCAGAAGAGCCCAGCTGCAGCCCCGGGGCCCCGCCAGCCCTCTCGCTGCCCGCCCGGGCCTGCTGGGATGGGCACGGGCTAGGCCTCGAGCTGGGGGCGGGGCATCGCCCCTACCCGCGGCCCCCTTTCCGCCTGGGCGCCCAGGGGCAGGGCTCAGAGCTGGGGGCGGGGCGCCAGGGGGTCCCCCGCCCCCGGGTGAGGGGCGTGCCTGGGGGGCGGGAGTCCCCCCCACCCCCTGGGGCCTGACAGACCTCGCGGCCGCCCCAAGTGGGCACTTTTGCAACCCATCCTTTTAGTGAATTCTGCCCCTGTGGCCCGGGGGGGGGGGGGGGGGGGGGCCTTGCTAGAGACTGCAAGCTCCCTGAGGGTAAGGTGCGGGAGGAATGGGGATAGGAGCGGCCACTAGGATCCAGACCCCGACTAGTAATCCTTCCTTGCCATTCACACCCTACCCTACCCAGTTCCCTAGTCCCAGGGCTGTTGGGTCCTCCCGTCTCCCCTCCCCTTCTCACACCCCCTCCCCAAGTCACAAGTTTTCTCTTTGGGGCTTGTTGCTGCAGTCCCTGCTCCAGTACCGAGTACCTGGCTGGGCCCTGGGCACGCACAGGGGCCGTAGCCCCACTGTGTGTGGGAACCATGAGGATCCTGGCTAACAAGACAAGGTGTGTGGGTGTCGCGGAGGGCGGGATATGTGTGTGGAGTGAGGGGAAGGGAAGGGCCCAGTGGTGATGGGACTGAACTGTGCAGGCTTGGAGAGCGAGACCCCCTGAGTACCTGGCTTCCAGGCCACCGGCGGGCTAAAGGGGGGTCAGAATGGGAAGGCCTGCCCCGAGGCAGGAGCCCACAGCTTTAGTGCCTGGGCCCAGGGGACAGAGGGGAATGGCAACCAGCTAAGCCTGCTGTTCTAGTCCCTTCCAGCCCTTTCCTCTTAAAAACGGTTTGAGCAGACCCCTGCCCACCCCACTGTCGGGTCCGATGGCGCCCTCTGGCCTCAGTCTAGCTGGGGGTAGGAGCTGGAGGGAGGGGCGGTGCCTGCCTCCCTCCCCTTCTCCAGGAGAAGCCGGCAGACAGGGCCAGGCGGCAGCAGCAGGACAGCAGAGCTGAAATAAATCTGAGCTGGTGTGGAATGAGGGGGGATAAATATCCTCTCCCGTGATGTGATCTTTCCAGCGGCTATTAATAGGTCTCCGGGGAGGGGGAGGCGGTGGGGGGAGCGGGCTGGAGCTTAAAGGGCCCGCAGCCTAGGCTGCAGGAATCCTTGGCTTCAGTCTGCTTTGCACACCAGTCCCCTCCCCATTTTTTTTCCTGCTCCTGCCTGCTGGCCAGGCATACTAGTAGACCCCCTTGAGGCATTCCCCTCCTGCTCTGGGGAGCTGTCTGGACCAGTGGGTACCACTCTCTGGTGTGCTTTTCCCCGCTTCCCCAGGGGAATGGGGCTGGGGCAGGAGCAGTGACCCTCAGGTCCTGTGCCCCTTCCATGCTGGTGTTGGGACACATGGCAGTTGAGGTTGGGGACCTTGGAAAGAGTCTGAAGACGGCAAACCCTTGACAAGAGGATGCTTAAGTGTTGGCCAGGTGCTAGTGGAGGGGGGTTGCCATGGAGGCTTGCAGTCTGTTGGATGCCGGGGGCTGGGGGTGGGTTGGATTCTGCCAATGTGAGGCCCTGGTTTTTGTTTGAATTGTGGGGATTGGAGGGTGGAGGAGGTTGTCCCATCTTCACTGCCCAAGGTGGAGAGGGGAATCAGCCCTTCTCTGAGGAGCCGTGGAGGGGGGTAGGGGATAGCTGGTGGTCTTAAGATGCCACTCAGCCCCCACCTCCCCTACCACTAGGTGAGGCAGGATGGGGCGATTAAAATCCAGGCATGCTACACCCCTAGCAGGATTAACTTTTCATGTCTCTTCCACCTTCTCCAGGTTACCCCACCCTAGGAGGAGAGAAGCTCCAGGGAGCCCGCCACTGTCCCCCCGCGGCCACTGCCCCCCTGCCCCAGCCAAGCCAATGCACCCAGAAAATAAGTTGACCAATCATGGCAAGACAGGGAATGGCGGGGCCCAATCCCAGCACCAGAATGTGAACCAAGGACCCACCTGCAACCTGGGCTCGAAGGGCGTGGGGGCGGGGAACCATGGGGCCAAGGCCAACCAGATCTCACCTAGCAACTCAAGTCTGAAGAACCCCCAGGCAGGGGTGCCCCCTTTCAGCTCGCTCAAGGGCAAAGTGAAGAGGGAGCGGAGCGTGTCTGTGGACTCCGGAGAGCAGCGAGAGGCTGGGACACCGTCCCTGGATTCGGAGGCCAAAGGTATCCCATTTCCTGATCCCCAAGACCCCAGCATCTTCCACAGCCCTAGACTCACACTGGGAGACCATCTTTCTAGCCCCCTTGCCTAATCCTCAACCCCCACTCCTCTCCAGCATTTATGCCTGGGACACGTTTCTCTTACCCCCATTATACCCACCCATCTGGTCATTCTCTCAGGATTGGATGGAGATGTCTCATCCTTAGGTGCCACCCATGGAGGGGCCACATAGAGTGATGGGGCCTCTGGTCGGTCAGTCTCATGCCTCTCCTGCTTTCCCACCAGAGACCCCAGAGCGGGAGAGGGAGGTGCTCTGGGGTGAGGAGCAGACCCTCACACTTCCCAGGAACCTCCTGGTATCCTGGCTGGTGGGAGCTATGGTGTAGGCACTGGGGCCTGGAAGAGGAGCAGCAGTTTCCCCCTCCCCCCCCAGCCCTAATTAGAACCAGTTGTGGTTGGGGATTATGCTGGGCTTGGTGCTGGGTGGGGGAGGGGAGGCAGGCAGCAGGGCTGTAGAGAGAAATCAGAAACAAATGGTGTCGTGGTGGGGGCCAAGGGCTGGCAAAGGGCCCACCATGGCCGGGGCAGTGCCCCCTGGGGTGGGGCATCTGGGAGACGGGGCTTGGGAAGGATCCCGGGGTCTCTGGGTGCTCAGGCTGACCCCTGCCTGCCTGGGCAGAAGTGGCACCCCGCAGCAAGCGTCGCTGTGTGCTGGAGCGGAAGCAGCCATACAGCGGGGACGAATGGTGCTCAGGACCGGACAGCGAGGAGGATGACAAGCCCGTTGGGGCCACCCACAGTGAGTGCCCATCACTGCCACGGTGCTGTGGCCTATGGTGCCCCCAGAGGATAGCTGCCCTGAGGGAACTTCCCTCTCCTCATCTAGGGCTTTAGAAGGCCCAGCCTGGGAAGAGGGAGCAAAGGGTCAGGAGCCCAGGCTCCTCCTCTCCCATCTCACATCTCTGACTCAGTCCCTCCCTGCACTGTGACAGCTCCGTTGCTGCCTTCCAGGTGCTCAGTGGCCCCCTCTCCCTGGGGACCAGGGTGGGGTAGGTTGAACCTCAGGTGGCCTCTCCTGGCCACATCTACACCTCCTCCCGTGAATTCCTGGCCTATGCTGCCACCTACTGGTTATTAGAGGGAGGGCGGTGAGGGTCCAGCATCACTGGGAGCTGGACAGCTGGCTCGGCTGCGCAAAGCTGTGCTAAGCCTGGGTGTGAGCTGACATTGCCTGTGTCTCTGGTGCCATTCCCTACCCTCTAATTGACTCCTGGCAAGTGCCCGGAGCGCATCACCAGGACAAGGAGTGGGTGTGGGTGGATGCCCACCCCTCTCATTCTTGCATTGATCAGCATTTATTTGGGCCTGGCACTAGTGATGGGGGAGAAACGGACATACTCCTGCCCTTGGGAAGCCCATACACATTGATTTGATGCTTTCCCTCCAAGCTTATGTCTGTGTGTGGGGGGAAACAACTTAATGCGTAAGAAACTAACCAGAGAATGTTAAATTGTGAACTTGTCGAAAACCAGACTGTAGAAAGAAGGAAGAAAAAATATGCAGGATACTTTTTGCTACTTTGTTTTATTTAATCCTTATAACAGCCTTGTGAGGTAGGTGTTACTATGAGGCAGAGGAGGAAACAGACTCAGCAGATGTTTGTGGAAAGAGCAGATCATGTCCGTGGAGGTGGTGTATGGGATCAAATACTGAAGCCTCTGTAGCTGGCTGGCACTTTCAAGGTCATCTGGTCCCAGCCACCCCCCACCCCCACCCCAGGGGACTCACTGGTGGTCCACAAGCCCCTGGCCAAACCCTTCAGTGATAGATGGGGGTGGTCACTGCTTCCCAGGACAGACCCTCCTCAATTCACTTTTATAACGCTAGACTGTACCATTGTAGAAACATGAAAACACAGGGAAATCAAAGAAGTTGTTAACGTCCCATACCTGATACCAAGGCAAGCACTTACTGTTTTAGTTATATTGCCATTAGATTCTCGAAGGGTTCTTAATGGTAGGGCAGTATAATATAGAAGTTAAGAGCACAGACTCTGCAATCAAACTGCCTTGGTTTATATCCTGGGTCTTCCACTTACTATCTGTGTAAATTTGGGAAAGGGCCTCAGTTTCCTCATCTGTAAAAATAACCTTTTCCTCTTAGCATTGTTGTGAGGAGTCAATGAGTTGAGACATGTAGCACACTTAGAACAGTGTTAGCTTTTTTTTTTTTTCTGGCTGCAGTGGGTCTTTGTTGCTGCACGTGAGCTTTCTCTAGTTGAGGTGAGCAGGGGCTACTGTTCGCTGCGGTGCGCGGGCTTCTCATTGTGGTGGCTTCTCTTGTTGCGGAGCATGGGCTCTAGGCTCATGGGCTTCAGTAGTTGTGGCACGTGGGCTCAGTAGTTGTGGCTTGCGGGCTCTAGAGCACAGGCTCGGTAGTTGTGGTGCACGGGCTCAGTTGCTCCGCGGCATGTGGGATCTTCCCGACGAGGGCTCGAACCCGTGTCCCCTGCATTGGCAGGCAGATTCTTAACCACTGCGCCACCAGGGAAGTCCCCAGTGTTTAGCTTTTATTGTTATCATTGTACTAGAAGTTATTTTATTGAAATAAAGCCTGCCTCTCTCCCCATAACTCATCCCCAGGAGTCCTAGTTCTGTGTATTGAATGTGTACCTTCCTCTTCCCCAGGGCAGCCCTCACACACTGAGGTCAGCTCTCAAGTTCCCCTCCCCCGCCAAACTTCTGGCTTTGTTATTCTATGTAAAACTGGAGAGACTGGGTCCAGAGCAGGGCCGTTAAGGAGGTAGGAGTGTCAGAGAAGATTTCTTCAAGAAGAGGAGCCTGCCAGTGGGCCTGCGGGAAGGTGGCTGCTGCCCCAGCTCAAGGAAGACAACTTGGGGCAGTAGGTGCTCGCACTTACTGTCTGCAGGCCAGGCACTTGATGGTGGCAAAGTTCCACCCACTCACTAGACCTACGAATGACCAAGCGTAGATCTTCTGTAGGCGAGGACTTACAGTCAGGGCTGTGTGACCATGGAACAAAACCTCGCTCAGTGCCGAGGATGGCCAGTCTACCCTGGCAGTGAACCCAGTATGTCAGGCTTTTGTAACTCTCTCTTTTCTAAACAGTTTTTTAGTTTGTGACATGGTTGTGAACTTGCTGTAAAAATAGATTTCTTTGACCAGCCCCTCCCTCTCCTGCAGGGCTGGAGTTAGTGTTTCCATTTTACAGATGAAGGAACTGAGGCTTAGAGAGAGGAAGCATCTTGTTCATAAGGTTGCAGAACAGTTAGTGGTAGGGCTAGAATGAAAACGATTCAGCGTTTGAATCATCAGCTGTACAAGCTCTTTGCCTTCTCCCCTCACCTGGCCAACGTGCATACACATGCCCAGACCATGGCGAGGGGTCGGAGCAGGGCCACGCTCGGGGCTCTGCAGCCCCTGCCTGGTGCAGACCCTGGCTCTGCACTGCCTGGCTGTGTCACCTTGGGTGAGTAACGCCATCCCTCTGAGGCTGTCAGGTGGAGTATACGACAAGTGGAGTGTACGACAGCTTCCTCCCAGGGATGTGACGATTAGATGGACTCACATCCGTAAGCATCCGTCAGGGTGCCAGGCATGCGGGAGCCTATTCATAAGGGTCCTGTTTTCCCTCTCCCTCCTCTCCACGTGGTCTGCACAATTTCCATCCTTTTCAAAGGTCTAGGGCAAGTATAGAAACTAGACTAGTGAAAACGCCCGATTGGGGCCCCAGATGACCCTGTGGGCACGAGCTATGAAGCAGTGAGCCTCTCTGTCCCTGGGCATCTCTGGGATCGTACGGTAGCGGCAGGGCGGTGGGCGGCTGTCCCCCCACTGGATCTCCTCTCTAAATCTGGGCCTCTTTCCCTCTCCTCTCCTGTGCAGATTGTAATGTAGCAGACCCAGCCATGGCGGCCCCACAGCTGGGTCCTGGCCAAGCCGCCCAACTGCCCCTCAGTGAGAGCAGCGCACCCGGCCCCCCGCATGGGCCTCCGCCAGGCCTCCGGCCCGACGCCCCCGGGGGTGGAGGCGGGGGTGTCCCGGGAAAGCCTCCCTCACAGTTTGTGTATGTCTTCACCACCCACCTGGCCAACACGTAAGTGCCTCAGCCCTTGTTTGCCTAGCACCCCTCAGCCTGGGGTCCTGAGTGAGTGCCTGCAGGGGGCCAGGGTTGGCTTGGGTTGGGCTGGGTGAGGTTGAGGGCTCCCTCCTGCCCGCCTCTCTGAGCTGTCTGTGCCCGACCCTCCTGTGTAGGGCTGCGGAGGCAGTGCTGCAGGGCCGGGCCGACTCCATCCTCGCCTACCACCAGCAGAACGTGCCCCGTGCCAAGCTGGACCAGGTGAGTGTGTCACCTGGCCTGGGCATGGTGCTCTGTGAGCAGCGGATTGGCCAGTGCATCCCCTTACCTGTCACGTGCTCTGCCTTTGTCCTCTTGCAGGCCCCCAAAGTGCCACCCACCCCAGAACCGCTACCCCTGAGCACGCCATCAACAGGCACCCCTCAGTCCCAGCCTCCTCCACTGCCGCCACCGCCACCCCCAGCCCCAGGCAGCGCCCCCCCTGCTCTGCCTTCCGAGGGGCCTCCTGAGGACACCAGTCAGGACCTGACACCCAACTCGGTGGGAGCTGCCAGCACGGGTGGTGGCACTGGGGGTACCCACCCTAATACCCCTACAGCTTCCACCGCCAACAACCCGCTGCCTCCTGGAGGAGAGCCCAGCAGCGCTCCCGGCCCTGCCCTGCTTGGGGAGGCCCCCACTGGCAATGGGCAGCGGAGCCTGGTGGGCTCAGAGGGCCTGTCCAAGGAGCAGCTGGAGCATCGGGAGCGTTCCCTCCAGACGCTTCGAGACATTGAACGGCTGCTGCTCCGCAGCGGGGAGACTGAGCCCTTCCTCAAGGGGCCCCCTGGAGGAGCAGGCGAGGGGGGACCACCAGCACAAGCCCCTCCTGCCCCCCAGCAGCCACCCACGGCCCCGGCCAGCGGGCTGAAGAAGTACGAGGAGCCCCTGCAGTCCATGATTTCGCAGACACAGAGCCTCGGGGGCCCCCCGCTGGAGCATGACGTGCCTGGGCACCCCCCGGGTGGGGACATGGGGCAGCAGATGAGCATGGTGATGCAGAGGCTGGGCCAGGACAGCTTGACACCTGAGCAGGTGGCGTGGCGCAAGCTGCAGGAAGAGTACTACGAGGAGAAACGGCGGAAGGAGGAGCAGATCGGGCTGCATGGGGGCCGCCCACTGCAGGACATGATGGGCATGGGGGGCATGATGGTGAGGGGACCACCGCCTCCCTACCACAGCAAGCCTGGCGATCAGTGGCCCCCCGGGATGGGAGCCCAGCTGCGGGGGCCCATGGATGTCCAAGATCCCATGCAGCTCCGGGGTGGACCACCCTTCCCCGGTCCCCGTTTCCCAGGCAACCAGATGCAACGGGTGTCTGGGTTTGGGGGCATACAGGGTATGCCCATGGAGGTGCCCATGAATGCCATGCAGAGGCCTGTGAGGCCGGGTATGGGCTGGACTGAAGACTTGCCCCCTATGGGGGGGCCTGGCAATTTTGCCCAGAACGCGGTGCCCTACCCAGGCGGGCAGGGTGAAGCCGAGCGATTTATGACCCCTCGGGTGCGTGAGGAGCTGCTGCGGCACCAGCTGCTGGAGAAGCGGTCGATGGGCATGCAGCGCCCCCTGGGCATGGCCGGCAGCGGCATGGGGCAGGGCATGGAGGTGGAACGGATGATGCAGGCGCACCGGCAGATGGATCCGGCCATGTTTCCCGGGCAGATAGCTGGCGGCGAGGGCCTGGCGGGCACTGCCATGGGCATGGAGTTTGGTGGAGGTCGGGGCCTCCTGAGTCCCCCCGTGGGGCAGTCTGGGCTGCGGGAGGTGGACCCGCCCGTGGGGCCAGGCAACCTCAACATGAACATGAACGTGAACATGAACATGAACATGAACCTGAACGTGCAGATGACCCCACAGCAGCAGATGTTGATGTCGCAGAAGATGCGGGGCCCCGGGGACGCGATGGGGCCGCAGGGCCTGAGTCCCGAGGAGGTGGCCCGGGTGCGGGCCCAGGGCGGCGGCGGCATGATGGGCGGCCCGCAGATGCCCTCGCAGTTTCCCAGCCAGGGCCAGCAGGGCTTCTCGGGGGGCCAGGGACCCTACCAAGCCATGCCCCAGGAAATGGGCAATGCTCAAGACATGTTCAGCCCCGACCAGAGCTCAATGCCCATGGCAAACGTGGGTACCACCCGGCTCAGCCACATGCCCCTGCCTCCTGCGTCCAATCCTCCCGGCGCTGTGCACTCAGCCCCAAACCGGGGGCTGGGCAGACGGCCTTCAGACCTCACCATCAGTATTAATCAGATGGGCTCGCCGGGCATGGGGCATCTGAAGTCGCCCACCCTTAGCCAGGTACACTCACCCCTGGTCACCTCGCCCTCCGCCAACCTCAAGTCACCCCAGACTCCCTCACAGATGGTGCCCTTGCCTTCGGCCAACCCACCAGGACCTCTCAAGTCACCCCAGGTCCTCAGCTCCTCTCTCAGCGTCCGTTCGCCTACCGGCTCGCCCAGCAGGCTTAAGTCTCCCTCCATGGCGGTGCCTTCTCCAGGCTGGGTCGCCTCGCCCAAGACAGCCATGCCCAGCCCCGGCGTCCCCCAGAACAAGCAGCCGCCCCTGAACATGAACTCCTCCGGCACCCTGGGCAACGTGGAACAGAGTGAGTCAACGGGGCCGGGCAAGTGGGCCCTGGCCTCTGGCGCAGGGAGCCTCCCCGGTGGGGGTGTTCTTGCTGGGCCAGGGGAGTGAGTTAAGGCACCTGTGCCAGGGCCCAGAGGTAGACGGCTCTGCCCGAGGGGCAGACGCTGGCAGCTGTGTGTGCGCTTTCACAGGGAGCACCGCGTTCATCTCCCAGGCATTTCAAGGGGGTCATATTTGGGATCTCCCCACTGCCTGGGGCCATGAGGCTGCAGGAACTTCTTGGAGACCGGTGGGCTGTAGTGACAGTGGGGGGCCTGTGTTGAGTGGGACATCTGTGCCTGGAGGGGTCAGGTGGAGATTTGGCAGCTGACCTCTTCCTAAGTCCCCAGTGTGAGCAGCCAAATTGATCTTCCCCTCCCGTCACCCCCTGCTCTTTCTGTCTCCCCACTTCTGTAGGTGCCCTCCCACCTAGCGGCCCCCGGAGCAGCTCCTCAGCGCCTCCCGCCAACCCTCCCAGCGGCCTCATGAACCCCAGCCTGCCATTCACTTCCTCCCCAGACCCCACGCCTTCCCAGAACCCCCTGTCACTGATGATGTCCCAGATGTCCAAGTACGCCATGCCCAGCTCCACCCCGCTCTACCACAATGCCATCAAGACCATCGCCACCTCAGACGACGAGCTGCTGCCCGACCGGCCCCTGCTCCCCCCGCCACCACCACCGCAGGGCTCTGGGCCAGGTGCGGGTACAGGGAGGGGCCGCGGGGAGAAGAGCTGATGCAGGCACTGGGAGTGGGAAGAGTTGCCACGGCCAGCGGCTGCCCCTGTGGTCCTGCTGGCTTTTTTGTGCTTCCAAAGAGCTCTGGGCGGCGGGGTGGGGGGGGGTGTCCCAGGACACAGTTCGCATTCGTTGTCGCTCAGTGAAGCCAAGCCCGGAAAGCTGGAGTGGTCTTTCCACCTACTGATGTGTCCCTGGCCGGATAGGCCAGAGCTTGGGCCTCTTGGCTTCTCACCTAAGTGCCTGGAGTCCCTTCCCTCGCAGCTAGGGCAGGCCAACGGTGAAAGCCCTCAGCCCTGGTACCAGCCTGGCTGGGGAGTGGGGAAGGACTGAGTTCTGCACCCTTCCCCAGCTGGGTGCACACGGTTCCTGACCCCCGTTTCTCTTCCCCTGCAGGGATCAGCAATAACCAGCCCACCCAGATGCACCTGAACTCGGCTGCTGCCCAGAGCCCCATGGGCATGAACCTGCCAGGCCAGCAGCCCCTGTCCCATGACCCCCCACCTACCATGTTGCCCTCCCCCACCCCTCTGGGCTCCAACATTCCACTGCACCCCAATGCACAGGGGACAGGAGGGCCCCCTCAGAACTCGATGATGATGGCTCCAGGGGGCCCAGACTCCCTGAATGCCCCCTGCGGCCCTGTGCCCAACTCCTCCCAGATGCTGCCCTTCCCCCCTCGGCTGCAGCAGCCCCACGGTGCCATGGCCCCTAGTGGGGGCGGGGGCGGGGGACCCAGCCTGCAGCAGCACTACCCTTCAGGCATGGCCCTGCCCCCAGAGGACCTGCCCAGCCAGCCGCCAGGCCCCCTGCCCCCCCAGCAGCACCTGATGGGCAAAAGCATGGCCGGCCGCATGGGCGACGCATACCCCCCGGGCGTGCTCCCGGGGGTGGCGTCAGTGCTGAACGACCCTGAGCTGAGCGAGGTGATCCGGCCCACCCCGACGGGGATCCCCGAGTTCGACTTGTCCAGGATCATCCCCTCGGAGAAGCCAAGCAGCACCCTCCAGTACTTCCCCAAGAGCGAGAACCAGCCCCCCAAGGCCCAGCCCCCCAATCTGCATCTCATGAACCTGCAGAACATGATGGCGGAGCAGACCCCTTCCCGGCCCCCCAACCTCCCGGGCCAGCAGGGCGTCCAGCGGGGGCTCAACATGTCCATGTGCCACCCCGGACAGATGTCCTTGCTGGGCAGGACAGGTGTGCCCTCACAGCAGGGCATGGTGCCCCATGGCCTGCACCAGGGGGTCATGGCCCCTCCGCAAGGCCTCATGACGCAGCAGAATTTCATGCTGTTGAAGCAGCGGGGAGTGGGCGGTGAGGTCTACAGCCAGCCCCCCCACATGCTGCCCCCGCAGGGCTCTCTCATGGGTCCCCCGCCCCAGCAGAACCTCATGGTGTCCCACCCGCTGCGTCAGCGCAGTGCGTCTCTGGACGGCCCGATGGGCTACCTCCCGGCGCCGGGCGGCATGGCCCACCTGCCCTTCTAGCAGTCCCCGCGGGGGGCTGGAGCTGGGGCGGCACTGCAAATAGGATAACCTTAAGAAAGTTTCTTCCCCTTCGGTGTTGGGATGGCCTGGGTCAAGGGGTGGGGTGGAGGGGGTGGGAGGGGGCTTGTGTGGGGAGTGGCATTTGTGGAAACCAGATGTGCTGGCAGCTTAGGGGGAAGTGGCAGAGAGGGGTGGGGGATCTGGGATGGGGGTTGGTCCCATTTCGGCCGCCAGGACTGCCCCTCCCCCACCCCACCACCCCCAGTCCTACGGAGCCTCGATTTTCTCTCTTTCTCTGCTTCCGCCCTCTTCAGCTTTGCTTTCAGAGCCCTGTATCTAATCCTTGGCAGGGAGTGGAAGGAGAGGAGAGGTCTCTCCCTCTCCCTCCCCTTCCTGCTGCTGTCTCCTCCGGGAGCTTCACTTTCCTCCTCTTGGTTTCTCTGCCCCCACCCCCCCGTTTTTCCTTCTGTCTTCTCCTGCCTCAGTTCCTCTCCCTGATGATGTGGCTGACCCCCTCTCCCACCCCAACCTGCAGGCGGCTGGCCAGGTGGGCAGGCGCCAGCCGTAGCTGTAAATAGAGCGCTGCGCTTTTGTGCCGGTTTGTGCGTGTGCTGTATTTCTGTGTTTTGATAGAAGTCACACAAAAAAAAGGATAAAAGAAACCCTTCCCCCCTTTTTCAAGTGATTGCCCCTTCCATTCCCCTGGACCCAGGGGCACGCAGTCTGACACACCTACCCGCTGTGGCAGTGTCTCTGGGTCAATAAAGGATACCATTCCGGTCCCGTCCCCCAATGGTGAAATGACGTAGCTACACCCACACCTAAACTGAGGTCAGACCACCTAGGCGTCCACCTGGTGAGCCCCAGCAGGGCTGAGACCCCCCAGGGCAGCAGCCTGTCTGCTGCTGAGTGATTCAGGAGAACGCGTGCATGTGCATGTGTGTTTGCCCCACAGAGGTGACACGGGGCCCTGGCTTCCTAGCTGTGGATGTCTGCTGTCCCCTGCTGCTACATCTTAGCCAGAACTTGAAGTCCTTGGTCCCCAGTCTGGGATGAAGGCAAGGAGGACGAGGCGGAGACTGTGTGGCCCCCTCGTGTGGAGCCGTGGAGGGGTGGCCTGGGGGGCCGGATGGTCCTTTGCCCGCTGCAGTGGCTCTGGGCCAGGTAGCCCCCAGGGCCATGACTCTTCCAGAGGCTACCACTTACTTCCTATCACCAAAGGAGGAAAGGAAAAGGGTTTGGCGGAGTCTGTCTGTCTCCCTCCAGCCTCCACCCGCTGAGGATGGAATAGATAGAGTGTTGGATTCCGAGCAGGAGGGCGTCTTCCCGCTTCTCTCTGCCTGGCCGATCACTGGCAAGGTCCCTCTGCCCAGAGCTCAGGGCTCTGTGCCCACCCAGGTGCAGCCACTGCCTTCCCCTCAGCCCCTGGCTCTTTCCCATACGAGCTCCCCACCCGCCTCTGGTCAGAGCTGAAGCCATACACGATTGGGTGTTTTGCCCCCCTCAGCCCCAGGAGTAAAACACTTCTCCTTTTCTCACTTCCTTTCCTGCCTTGTGAGGTGGCAGGGCAGCTACCTGGCTGAGGCCTTTTGTACCCCACCTCCAGGGCCCAGGGCCATTTCTAGACAAGGTGTCTTCTGCCGTGGCCCCGTCCCCAGCCTTCCTGACCTGAGGGCCTGGTCTCCCATTGGCAGCTGTGATACAAAGGGAATTTGTCCCCAGTTCTCCCCGTCTGGTGCTGTCCTCAGTACCCTGTCAGCCAGGTCAAGTGCTTCCTCTGGGGCTGGCTGCGAGCTCCTGCCTCCCCCAGCCCCTCCCAGGGGCCAGGGCCTGGTCCCCTGTGTTCAGGGGCCACCTGTCCTCAGTCCCGCCAGACACGTTCCCACCCTGTCTCAACCCGGGCCTCGTGCCCTTGAGTCCCCCACCCATGACCCAATACTCCCAAACCGACTCTTAAGTGTTTCCTGCGCAGAGGAGAGACGGGTCAGACTGAAAAGGGCCCGATGCCCTCCCCCTTCCCCGCTCCTCCCACCTCTGCCACCAGACTAGCTTTCCAAGGTGAATTCCACAGGCCAGCTACTTCCCTCCATCCATGGCCACACCCCCAGCCATTTTGTACCATTATATAAATATATATATAAATATAAATATATAAATACAATATGTGAAGACATCTTCTTGGTTTTTATTTTGAAACAATTTTTAGGCTTGTTCCGGGGGTCTCTGTGCTGCCTGTACTGTATTGACCTGTTTTATAGGTGCCTTTTTATTAAAAAGAGAAAATTAAAAATCCAGTTTCTTGCTGTCTTGCTTCCGTGTCTGGCTCCTCCGCTGCCCAGCTTACTATTGGATGCTGGGAGGAAAAAGGGGCCCCGGGGGTTCCCTGGTGTTCCACGGTGAAGACCTAGTCCCCTGGGTCACAGCTCTGATCTCCCCTGTGGCGGCCTCTTAGGGACCGGGGCTGACTGGCTTGAGTGGGCCTGGGCAACCGATGTGTGCCCTCAGCAGCTACAGGGGTCCCTGATGTCCCATTCTAGGCAGACCAGAGGCTGGGGAGGAGGCAGGGAGAGCCCTCCCCGGGCAGGGGGCAGGCAGGCGCGGAGCAGCTTCCTCTGGTTCCATCTGAGTAGTATCCTCTCGGGGCAGGGCCCAGCTTCCTGGAGCCTGGGGACTTCCCTGCCTAGGCCTGCTTGTCACAGTGCCCAGCCCAAGGGGATGCCTCGCGGCTCTTGCTGAGGCCCAGAGAGATGGCCTGGCCTGCAGGCAGGGGGCTGGATGAGATGACCCCCAGGGACCCCTTAGGTCTCTTTCCTCGGGAGGTCTCCATCTCTGCTCCGTGGTCAGATTCTCTCTGTGGCTCCAGGAGTTTCCCCTGGCTGTGTAGTTTGCGGGGAGAGGGACAGGGAAGAACGCAGGGAAGACATCTGGCTTTGGTTAATACTTGTTCATCCCTGGAGCTGGGGAAGGAGAATCTTTCCTTTCCTTGGTTGGGCTCCTCTCTGCTGACCTTAGTCCTTCTCTAGGATGCTGGCTGGTCTCTGAGGGCACCTGGAGTCTGCCTCAGGCTGCAGACCTCCCAGGGCCCAGTGACATGGGGCTGGCCTGGCACCATTTTGGTCAGAGCCAGGGGCAGCCACCTGGACCGGGTCATCCTGAACTTCCTGCTTGGTCAAGATGCTGCAGGCCTGGTGACCTGAAAGAATGTCTGTGCTTAGTAGGCACTGAGACACGTTAAGGCCCCGCTCTGTTGCCAGCTGGCCTTTCCTCAGCCTTAACGTCCATCCATGCCCTGGTGCTCAGCTGCTTGTTACTTTTGGCAGGTGAGTTGGGAGGAGAGGTGGGTGGTTGTGGAGGTCGGTGGTCCATAAGATGATGGAGTACGTTCTGGAAGGGGAATGACTTTCCCTCTCGACAGGGGCAGAAGGAAAATTTCTTTCTTGAGCTTTGGATGGTTAGGATGAGAGAAGGTAAGTGTGGTCCTCTCAGCCCAAAGTGACGCAGACGAGCACAGGTATCCTTTGCTTTGCCCTTGGGCTGCTTTCCCCTCCCTGGACCCCAGCCTAGACCCGGGGCTGGGAGAAGAGCTGGCGGGGTTGTCCTGGAAAGAGGGGTTGGTTCCTCCAGCTGCCCCATATGAGGACACTGGCCAAGGCGAGCTCTTAGGATCCCAGATCTTGTTGGAAGGAGTTCGAGCATCTCTGCCTGCCCCAAGGAAAGCAGAAACAAGGGGGGGCTGGGACCTAGAAGGTGGTGAGGGAGGTGGCATTCTCTGACTCCGAGAGGCTACTCTTGTGCCAACTAGGGAGGAACTGGCAAAGAGAGGCGGGGCCGGCACAGCCCAGCTTGGTCAGAAGCCGCGACAGGTCACTGCGGAACTTCACGCCGGCAAACGTGTAGAGCATGGGATTGAGGCAGCAGTGGGCCAGGCCCAGGAACTCACTCATGGTGATGGCCACGGAGAGATAGCCATTGAACTCACAGCTACTGCCCAGGGCCTTCAGCCTCGTCAGGGTGTCCAGGAAGATAACAACGTGGTAGGGTGACCAGCAGAGAAAGAAGACACTTGTCACAAGGATGGCCACCCTGACCGCCTTCTGCCGCTGAGGACGCCGCTGGGCCTGGCACAGCCTGTGCACCACCCCGACATAGCACCAGGTCATCACCAGCATCGGCAGCAGGAATCCTCCGATGTGATAGAGGAAGCGGGAGGTGAACCAGGCATTGGTTTCGGCCTGGTTCTCCTGGGGGAAGGTGCAGTGTGGTAGAGAGTCGTTGTAATGGGGTTGACTGACCTTGGCGAAGAGGATCTCTGGCAAGGCAAAGAAGACGCCCGCCAGCCAGATGGTTGCACAGGTGATGTGGATGGAGAGGAGGCGGCGGTGGCGGTAGGCGTGGACGGCGTGGACGATGGCCAGGTAGCGGTCCACGGCGATGCAGGCCAGGAGCAGGCTGCTGCAGTAGAAGTTGACCTTGTGCAGAGAAATCACGGTTTTGCAGAGGAAGCTGCCCAGGACCCAGCCCACGGAGCCCTCGGCCACAGCGAAGGGCAGGATGAAGACCAGCAGGAGGTCGGCCACCGCCAGGTGGAACAGGAAGGTCTCGGTTGAGCTGCGTGTTTGCCGGTGCCGCTCCAGGATGACCAACACCAGGATGTTGCCCATCATACCCAGGAGGAAGATGAGGCCATAGGCCACGGGCACGAACACGGCCTTGAAGGAGGTCAGCAGGGGCCCCTCAGCTGTGGAGCAGAGGTGATTTTCCATTGTGTGGGTCTCCGTACTGTCATTGTAGCTGCCTAATTCCTTGTACTGCAAGGGCAAGGAGACAGGAGGGTGGGAACTGAGAACCAGTCTTTCCTCTCAGAGAGGGACCCAGACCCCCTGGTAGAGTAATCCTATCCCCCCAGGCTAACTGCTTTTGTCCCTGCACTCCCAGTCTGCCCACGGACCAAATCCCAGTTTCCCTTCGTGTTCCTCAAACAAATCACGTTGTCTTTTCCAACTTCAGTTTTGGTCTGTAAACATCCCTCACTGGGTAGTGACAAAGATGAAAGGAGATATGTGGTGTGGATGTGCTTCATAAACTCTGAAGGGCTGGGCACCTGTAAGTCGTTTCTCATTTGCGAGGCCTCAGGTGTGGAAGGATGCAGCTGCAGGGGCTGGAATCAGGGCTTCCATTTGGGGGAATGGATCTGGTTAGGACAAAGAGCCATCTCTTCCGATTCTGAACAGAACAGAGGGCACTCAGACCTAGGATCCTGCTGAAGGGGTGGATGCTGGTATGGCCTGCTGGCTTGCTCTCAGTTTGTCCCCTCGTTCCTTCAGTATATCTGAAATTGTAGTAAGAGCCTCTTTTTTGTTTAATCGGCACAGCAAGCCCAAGGCCTGTGATATTCCGGTTTCACCCACGTCTCGCCAGAGATCAGGTCTGCTTGAATCCACGCTGATGTAACTCCCACCACGACACAGCACTGCCTGGCTGCCCTGCCTGCTACTCCCTGTCACCAGCAAACGCCTCACTCTGCTCCCTTCTCCGCGAGGGGAGGGGGAGGGGGGAGGGAGGAGGCTTCCAAGTGAAGGGGATGTGCCCACTCTGTCTCCGGAAGCTCACTCCTCCCTTGCCTCCCCCTCCCCCCCCAGCCCTCCCCACCCCAGCACTCAGGTTGTTTACCCAGCTAACCGCAAAGGAAGGCAGGGCGCCTGTTTTCATACCTTTCACTCACAGCTGCCCCCCTGCACCTGCTCCTCACCTCCCAGCTCTGTTCTTCCCACCCCCTCCCCTAACCATACACCTCTCCACAGCGTTTCAAAACCATTTATAACCAGCTTATGTGGCTTCAAAAAGGCACTTCTGTAAACCATGAGCCCCAGGGAGAGAGAGGATGGGAGAGGGTACCGGGCACCCAGGCTCAGGGTGGTCCCACCCTGCCCTCCTTCCTGGAGAGCGAGGGTCCCACACAAGCAGGGGGTGGTTGTACTGTCACCCAGGGCCCCAGCTGTGGGTCATACACTTGTTCTCCATGGTGGGAAGACCCATTCCCCAACCTGGGCCTTTCCTTCTGGTTCCTGAGAGAAGCGGGTGGGAGGATACATTAGTGCAGTGGCAGAGTCATAGGCTGGCCCGACCCCAGCATCCCTCTGCCATAGCCCAAGTCTAGCCCTTCTTCACCCTAATGCTCAGGACTACTGTCTCCCCATGGGTCCCATTCTCACCGACTTCTCCACTCTTATCCATCTCCTGCACAGAGGACAGGATGAGTTTTTCAACCCACGAATACCATCACATCAGTGTCCTGCTTAAAATCTTTTGCTGGTTCCCTGTTACCTCTAAGCAGTGGTTTTCTTTTCTTTTTGTCTTTATCTTCTTTTTTTCAATTTCATAGAATTAAAAAAAAATTATCGCAGTAGAGTTGATTTAAAATGTTGTGTTAGTCATATTTAAAAGCAAAGCCAGGGCTTCCCTGGTGGCGCAGTGGTTGAGAGTCCGCCTGCCGATGCAGGAGACACGGGTTCGTGCCCCGGTCCGGGAAGATCCCATGTGCCGCGGAGCGGCTGGGCCTGTGAGCCATGGCCGCTGAGCCTCTGCGTCCGGAGCCTGTGCTCCGCAATGGGAGAGGCCACAACAGTGAGAGGCCCCCGTACCGCAAAAAAAAAAAAAAAAAAGCAAAGCCAGTTATAAGGAAAAGTCATGTTTGGGATCAAGTTCATCAATAGAAGATTTGAGGAAGCCAACCTCAGGGCATTCACACAGCAGAATACAACGCAGCGCTCAAAAAGAAGTGAGGTTTACCTGCGCGTTCTCTTAGGAAGAGATGTTTCCCATACATTACTAAATTTCAGAACTGATTGTGAGGCCTCCCATACAGCATAAGTCCATGGACTTTCTTTGCAGGTTTTACTGGGGTTGGGGGGCGGCGGTGGGAAGGGAGGGAGACTCTGGTCCTCCCGTCTTTAAACCAGACACCCTTGTCTCATGTGGTGTTTCACACATAGGCTTTTGTTTATGAAAATGGTTCTGCTTTCACTGGAAGACCATGGACTTGCAGGGTGAGGTGTAAACTCCTCTACTGGGCCTTTACATGTTTGCAAACTGTATATTCCCCTGACCTTTCAAACCTTCTCTTCCACTTTATCGCTTTATCCCTCTCCTTCAGGTTCATCATCCTCCTGGCTGCCTGCCCCCGTCACGCTGACACAATCCTGTCTCTAAAACTCTTCCTTTCGCCCAGCAGTCCTTTCTTCCCAAGTCTGCCTATTGCTGTGCTTCCTTCAAGGCCCCACTCAATCCCACCTTCCTATGTCCTTCCTAACTCTTCTGCTTGGAATTACATTCTCTCTTCTTCCATCACGTGTGCCTTTATTACCTCACTCAGGGTTGGGATGTCGGTGGCCTCATTGGATGGTGAGCTCCCGGGGGCAGGTCCCCTGTGTCTCCCTTACAAGGCCATGTGTTTTACACATGCCAGACACGATGCAGATGTGTGCTGTACCGCTTGGAGAGCAGTTTCCCAGATAAGGCCAGGGGACCTCGTATTCTGGGACTCTGGGGAAGTTCCTCCCTACGCCTCAGCAGACTCAGACACTCCTTCCCACCCTTCTTCAGTTTTTGCCTCTTCCCAATGCTCTTGACAGCCTAGAGCCTATCTTGGGTTCTCTAACCATATTGGGAGTTATTTCCAACATCGTCATTGAATACAACCATTTGATTCATCCTGGAACTCAGCAGGAGTTAAACGGGAAGGCAGTGAGACGAGCTGTTTTCACGCAGAGCAAAGCAATTGAGACAGAAGGAGAAGAGATGCAGGCTTTGGTGCAGTCAGCGGGGCTGGACTCCATGTACCTTGTGGTGGGAGCCTGGCCCTCCCACTGCCCAGCGGAGGGCTTAGGTGCAGCCAGCCTGTCTGGTCCAGAACCACTCAAGACCTGCCCCCTAAAGCATTCCGGTTGATTGGTTTGCTGCTCATTTAAAGTCAACACAGTGAGACAAGTCCCTAGGAGCCCAGAGCCCCCGTCTCCTGAGAACCAGGCTTAGAGGAGGGTTGCGAGTGGGGGACTGTCTTTCCCTTCTTGCCAAGAGGTCAGGTTCGGCAGAGCGCTCAGGCAGAGAGGAGAAGACAGAGGAAGCTGGTTTGAGGAGTGCGGAGAGATGGCGATGCCTCTCAGCAGGAGGTGTCAAACAGACATCCTGGGGCCTCGGGAGTGGGAGTGGCACGTGTTAAAGCCACTTCCCACAGCCAGGGGATCCCGCACACCCGCCCTTCCTCAAATCATGGAGATAGGTAATGGAGCAAGGTCAGCTCTGGCCCAGCGGGAAGTTAGGGATCAGGAATCCTGAATGCTGTGGGGAGTGGGCGCGGAAGGGAGCCCCCCAAGACTCACACCCAGAGGGAGCTCAGGGTGGGCCATCTGGCCGAGCGCTCACTCATCCTTTGCTAGGAGAAGCTGCAGGAAGCCACGGTCACTCTGACGGCAGCGTGACCCTGTATAGACTCAGACATGTGACTGCTGGGGCCACAACAGCATGTGGCATAAGCAGGTACCCAGTGGACAGTAGCCTGACAGAGGCCAGGGACCCAGGCCTCAAAGAAGGCAAGAAAACACGATGACTGGGATGAAGCTGTGCAGAGGGCAGGAGTGGGGACTAGAACATTCTGTGTCCTGGTATTGAGGTGCCAGGAGAAGGGACGATGGGGGGAGAGATCAAAGTGCTTGGAATTACAAATATTTCTCTTCCTACCCCCACTCCACCCCTCTGCCCCTCCCTTCTTTCCTTCCTCAGGAGCCTCTGTAGGACCCAGGCCCCTCCCTGGATAATTAAGTCCTCCAAGCCCCATCTGACTTCAAATAATGAGGCTGTCTCACTGCCCTGCAGTGGCCGGTGTAGAGCTCAGCAAACGTTTGCTGATGGGGGTCTGTGTCAGCAGGTGGGCAGCGGGTGTCTAGGACCTTCCTCAGGGGTCTGTCCTGGATCCTCTCCTCTTTTTCACTCTCTACCCTGTCTTGGGTGATACGGCTGGGGGAGGCTTTCAGACAGTGCAGAGTTCTCTACAACCTGGAACTACAGGCCCAAACTGACCAGATGGAACTGGTAAAGAAAAATGTAGAGACCTAGATGGGGTTTAAAACTTCAACTCTTCAGGGACAGGTTGGAGAAGACCTGACTTAACAACTGTTTGTGAGAAAAAGACCTGAGAGCTTGTTGACTGCAAGCTTCAAATGAGTCAACAGGGTGGCGTGGCTGCCAGCAGGGCTTTGTTGCCTCATCTAGGTGAACAGAAACCTGTAGGTGGGCACCTGCCACCAACCCAGTTTGTTTGGGCTGGACAAGGGTGACCAGTTCTTAAGGGGTCTGGAAATCCCCACCCTGGGGGGAAGTTTCCAGGTCCCGGGCTGTGGTGTCCAGGAAAGAGAAGACTTGAGTCCAGGAGAGCTGGCTCCTTCAAGGACTGGAAAGAGCTCCCATGGCGAGAAGGCAGGATGGGCTTATTGTGTGAGGTCCTAGCAGGTAGAGCAGGAGAAATGGGCAGAGGTTGGGATTGGGGGTGTTTCAGTCAAAGGACAAAGAACCTTCTAACAGGCAGAACTGTCGAACCATGGGTTGGGGCCCTTGGGAGGAAGAGGAATGTTTGAGACCAAGTGTGTGTGGGAAGGGATTCCTGCTCTGGAAAGGAAGCTGGGCCCTGCCCTCAGATGCCCCTTGCTCACAGCTCCCAGGTGCTCCGAGTCTCTGGCTGTCATGCCCTGCCCTGCGCTGTTCTGGTTCTCAGTGTCACCTTCATCTAGCTTAGCACCTGGGTGGGAGCCGTTGCTTCTCCAGCCTGTCTGTCCTGCACTGAGTGAATGGCCCAGCCTGACTTGCTTCTCAGCCCCCAGGAGGGAGGCAGGGCTGCTGAGTGCTTGGCTCATCCAGGCCCAACTCCGGGGCTCCAGGGGCCTGAGTCATACTAGCTGCAAGAGGCATCTACACACAGATGCGGTTCATCACTCCGGCTATAGGGGACACACACAGGCTCCGTCTCCTTTTATGTCTCTGGCTGGATATTCCCAACCCAGAGTCAGGAGTCGTGAGTAGGACCAGCCAGGGCATCTCTCATTCCAGCTTTCTGTGGCTTGAGGGGTGCGGGGGTCTGGAAGAAGGAGGCTGGGCTGAGGGGCGAGGGCGGAGGACTTTGTCCCTTCCCCACGCTTCCTTTAGAGGGCCCACACCCCCTAAAGACCATCTGAGACTCTGGCTGGCCAGATTTGTCACATCTCCTCCGTCTCCCCGCCCCCACCCCTCAGGAGCGAGCCCGCCAGGCTCCTCTTCCATCTCCAACCCAAGGGTTTTGGCCATTAGGAACATGGCACTACTCTGGGTGTGGTTCTGGAGGGAGACTTTAAGCTACCCCTACCTCTGCACTGAGTCTTTAGGTTTCAAGGGGTCCCCCTTGGCACCCCAGATCAATTTGCACTTTGGGGACAGAGCCACACAGTCCGAGGGACAGGTAGACAGGTCTCTTAGGTGTGTATGGCAACCTCTTGAAGCCATCTCCCGGGTCAGTACTGATTTGAAATATTTTGTCCCATCGTTCCTGAAAGACCTTGTGTCCTGATTCTCAGTCCTAAATTCACGGGCACTTTTTCTGCCATTGTGCCAGAGGAGTGGTTCAGCCACAGTCTGTGTCCTCACTGAAGGCAAGAATTCCTGATGGAGACTGTGGTCTCTGTGCCTGAGCCCAGACTTGCCCCAACACTGACCCCTCCCCAGGCTAGCCCTGGGTCTCTCCCTCATCTCTGACCCTTCCAATCCCCCCCCAGTTGGGGCTTCTTCCACTGGGGTTCCTCTGGGACTTTTGACCTGGTTTGGGAGGGGGTGAGCCTCCCTTCCCCCAAGGTAAACCCCAGAAACAGCCTGAGCTGGTTTTGGTTCCTCTTCCTTGATGAAATGGGACAGTGCATATGAATGGCCTTCCCGTCCTGTGATGCGCTGATCACGCTGAAGTCATAGTCGGTGGGGGGTCATCCCTGGGGAGGGGTCAGGGGAAGCCAGGCCCTGGGGCTGGACCACCTTCACCCTGCTCTATAGCAGCTTCTCCTCCTGGCTGGTGTGCAGGGTGGGGCCGGAGGTGCAGGTTATGACCGACCCCTGTAGGTACCCCAGGTCCTAGGTCTGTCAAGAGGAGGCGGCGTGCTTTCAGATCCAGGTTCCTATGGACAGAGGCTTTTCTAGGTCTGCCTTCCCAGCAGGATGGGTCCCTGGCATGCCCACCCCAGGGACCTGGCTCCTAGTTTCTGGTACTTAGCCATCTAGAGTTTTTCTGTTTGGATCCTCCGTTCATGGGAATTAGCAACCCATCTCAAGAAAAGGGACATTTTAAACAGTTGATCTCAGAATGCAAGAGGAGGGAGGGAAGATAGGATGCCCAACACTTGGTTTATGGCCAAGAGCCCCCAGTTCTTAACCCAGCACTGGAGTCTAGAACCCAGTGTTCTAGGACACTGAACTCATACTTGCTTTGGACCAGGAGAGGGAGAGGAATAGGAAGCAAAATAGTAGAACTGAGACTAACTCCAGAGAGAAATGGGGAGTTGAGACACTTAGCGGAGCAGCACAAATCAGTACATACTCATTGCGAAGCTACTGCATACAAGACTCTTCTGCCGCCCCGCCGCGCCAGGGCCCCTGTGCTGGGAGATACCGTCAGGGAGACTGTCAAAACTGCTCGAGGTCCTGCTGTGAGTGGCAGGGGGGTGGTGGAGAGAGAGGGTCTGGACTTCTGAGGGGGCAACAGCCCTGGAGAGAGAGTGTATGGGAGGTGAGTGCAGGCGGGATGAGGTGCCGGGGGCTGGCTTGAAGAAAGGTCCAGGGCCCGGATGGTCCTAGGACTCCTGGCTCCTGGCCCGACCCTGTTGGAGGGGGTTCAGGCCTGCAGGGATGCCTGGGCTGAGACCACTCATTTGAGGTGTGACATGAAGTGAGTCACCGCTCTCTCTCCCCGGGCTGCAGGTTTTCTTTGGTATGTGGGACATGCCCGGCTGTCCCCCTGCCGCCACCTGTCTCTAGTAGGTCACGCAGTGGAGTGAGGCGTGCAGTTAGGGGAACTCTTGAGGTTTCTCAGAAGCCAGAACTGGCCGGGTCTCGAGTTGGTTACTGTGATATCCAACTGGGTCAGGGCTCGTGGTCAGCTTGAAGCTTCGGGTAGAGGAAGATGCCCGGTAACCTAGTCAGGTGAGGCCAGGGGCCAGGGCTGGGGGCCAGGGTGGGAGCACATTGCCTCGTCAGGGTTGTGGGGTTTTAGTCTGATTGGACTCAGGGCCAGCTTTATGGGTGTGAGTCCCGTACAGTCACGCAGGGCCCAGCACTTAGAAGAGCCCTGTGCTTGGTTTAGTGCTCTGCCGTCTCTATCTTGAAATTCTTAACAGAGGCCCTGCACGTTCATTTTGCATTGGGTCCCACAAATTAAGCAGCAGGTCTGATTAGACTGATGGTTGCGGCTCTGCTTTTATCGGAGGGTTGGATCTGAGAAGACAGACTTTGGGTACTTATCCCTTCCCCCACCTCCCCATGCTCTGCTTATGCTTCCAAGTCTTGGGATCTGGGCAAGTGAGAGGCAGACTTTTCCGAGCAAGTCTGGGAACACAGCTGGTGGAGTTACAGTATAGACTCCAGCCAGGGGAGCTAGAGGGAGTCGGAGACCATCTCAGGGTGAGTTTAGGGCCAGGAGAGCTGGCAGGTATAGGAGAAAAGGTTTGGACCTTTAGAAAAGGATCCAGCCCAGAATTTAGCTCAGAGAGAAGTTCTTTTCCCAGCAGTGCCCTTGGCCATGGGGGAAAGGGAGTGAAGACTACAAGAAAGTTTCCCTAAGATCCCTACAAGCAGCCCTCTGCTGCCCTCACACAGGAGCCTTGGGTCTCTGGTTGAGCTGCTCCTTACATACACCTTCTGGGGACCCAGTAACAGCCAAGCCAACTGGGTTACTCTGCTTCACGGGACAGTCTTGGGTGGGTGGCAGACAGTGACGCTGGGGACTATTTTCTTAGCCCACCGAAAAATACCTAATCTCTAGAGAGCCCAGTCCTCTGAGGGAGGCCACAATGTGCTCAGAGACGCTTCTAGGATTAACACCGAGTTCTTCCACTAACTTGATACCAGCTTGGCACCCCCTACCTCCTGACCCCAGCCCACTGGGGTCCTCTCCCCTGCTGACCATCTCCTTGGGTTTAGCACGTAATCATTGTCTACGAGCTTCTGGTGAGTAATTTTTTTTTCTTCTTGGCTAGCCCGTAAGCTATTTAAGTGCCAAGAACAGGCTCTCACCTTCTCTATCCAAGAGAGAATGTCGTACCCCGATGACAGAATCGTAGAGCGAGAGATGAATAAACATACACTGATTGGCCAACTAGCAATGCCAGCCTCCTGATATGAAGAAAACCTCCAAAGTACTTTCCCATCTACCCCGTATTCCAGCCGTACGAGATGAGGAGAGGACCCTCTACTGAAGAATGGAGAGGCAAAGTGACTCGTTCTAGGTCCTAGAGCGCGTCAGGGAGGATGCAGGACCTGAACCCATACTTCCAATCCCCTCTAAATAAAGGATGTCTATTTAAGGCAGCAGCTCTATTTTCCGTGGAATGAGAAATCAAACCTTAAAAGGCAGGCGCCGATGGGCCTGTCTAGATCCTGCCTATCCGCAGTGGGAGAGGACTGCATGTCTCCCCGCTTCCTTGGGCCCCGGGTGCAGGATATTTAGAATTCCTGGGCGACCGTAAGCCACCTATCCCTACTCACCAGGTCCTCCAGGTTGTAGTTCATGAGGTCCATGTCCAGGGTTAGGGGGTAGTTCATGGTTGTAGCCGTATGTCACCAGACTGGCCACAGCCTGATGTTGAGAACTTCTCCGCCTGCTGACTATAGAGAGGTGGCAGCCGTCAGCTGCAAATTTAAACAAATGAACTGCGTGCTGTCTCCTGGGGCTGCGTAGGACCCGAGGCCTGTCTCACAACTCATCATTTTTTTTTTTTTTCCACTGGGTCTTTTGTGTTTTTTTGAAGAAAAAGGGAAAATCCCCACAGCATCAGTGCCAGTCAAGCATTTCGGCTTCTTTCCCAGCAATAGTTGTCTCAGTTGGGGCTTGTAACTGGTTTAAAGGCTGCCGCTTGCTTCTCCTCCCTGTATCTCCACCAGCCTCCCAACAGGGAGTTGTGCCTTGTAATGAAAACCACCACATTGGTCGGGGGGGCTCTGAGGGAAACTCCACATAGAAGGGGAGCAGGAGGTGAGCTCTTCCAGGCCCTCTCCTCCAAGCCGCCTCCAAACCCTCATCTGTCTCTCCACTAGGGCAACCCAGTCCCCAGTGTGCCCAGGGCTGAAAGTCCCTTGTCCTGGGAAACCCCTCGGTCCGAGGCAGACTGGGATACCCTACTTGCATTATCCTTTTGCCCAGGCAGGGGCAAAACCCCTTCCCTTTCTAGCTCAAGTTCAGAAGAGATAGGTTAGAAGTTTTCAAAGGGAGCACACTAAAACATTGCTGGAAGACAAAAACAAAATTACCCAAATCACCAAGCACAAAAATATAGTCACAGAAGAGTCATCTTCTGGCTCAGAAATAATGATGTTCTAGCTATAAATGAACTCGGTTGGCACATAAATGGTTTACGTCATAGACTACCCAGCTAGAGTAGATTTTTACATGGGAGGACCCTGAGGCCCAGAGAGGCAGAGTGACGTCCTCAGGACCCACAGCTAGCCAGTGGCAGAGCCAGGACTGAACCCAGGCTTCCTGACTCCATATTCAGTGTCTCCCCTATCCCACCAGGCTGCTACTCTTACAGGCTCAACGGAACCCTTTTCCTTTCCCTCACCTCTGCCCTGTCTGTGGACCCCTACCTTTAAGAAGCTCAATGTAGACACCGATCGACTTCCCCTCCAAGTCTCATCTTCGTGCTTTTCCTTCCAGGAGAGGTCCACAATGATACAAAAACAGCGAGTGCACAAACAGAGGCGCCCACACGTGATGGGCTCTTTCCCTGCCCCACCTCATCCTCCCCTGCCTGCCAAATGACCATTGGCTGGGATTCTCCCCTTTCTAGTGCCCTCCGTCTCCTTCTCCTCCATGTTCATCTTCCCCTTTTCTCCCCCCCACTTCACCCCAACAGGTACATCTTTCTTGGGTTTCCACAGCTTGAGGAGTTTTCAGCCTGTATTTGTACTGTTGAGGTCTTTCTTTCCTCAATCTCCATTCACTGCCTTCAGCAACAGCTTTCAAGGAGGAAGAATTTCAGGAAAAGGGGCCAGAGGTCCCTTCTGCACTTCCAGTCTGGAAACCTGCAGGAGGAAGCTGCCCCGGTGTTTCTTGTGTAATCCCCATTCTTCCAGCCCCACCCACCCCAACATCCCTGCCCTTCCAATCGACTGATATACTCAATTTAGCTTTTGCTACTCTAAGGACATTGATCAGGAAAGAATATAGTACGGAGAATCACGTAGGAATTGGAAGGGAATTTGAAAGAGCAACCATTCTTTCCTCATTCCCCCCTTCCCCTACCCCCAGCAAATTCAAGATTCCTGTCACTACGTCCTCATCAGATGGTCACCCAGTATTAGTCAAACATCACCAAGGGTGAGAAATTTGTTTCTTTCAAGAGGTCGTGTTTTAATGCAGTTTGATTTAATCAACCCATTCTTTGACCTCTGGGTGATTTCTGATTAATGGTCTAGATATAATCTGACTAGGACAAAATATAGGAAGGGAAGATTTTCCCTGTTCAAGGTTCCATACTTATATAACTGTAATTAAAGTGGTCTTTCCTGTGGGCTCCCATTCCCCTTGACAACATACTTAACAAATTTCATTTTGATGGTTTGAATCCATCATCTCAGCTTCTAAGGGGAAACTTTTGAAATCCTGATTCAGTCCTCTGTTCCTGTGATACCAACTTAGATAAGCCTGCTATCCTTGGGTCTATCCAAGTCTTGATGGAAAATATTGACAGAACAACGCTAGAAACAGAACCCTACTTCATGCCATTAGAAACCTACTTTTCTCAAAGGTCAGAGAAGACTTCATGGAAGAAGGAGGACATGAGCTGGACATTGAAGGTTTGGATAGAGTGACCTGATATGCCTGGAGGGGAAGGTGCAAGGTAGGGGGCGTGGGAGATGATGAAGACTGCATGAAAAGGTGTGTGGAAAGAATTACTCAAGATGTGATGGGTATGGTGACGGTGTTGTTGTTGATGATGATGATGGGGGGCGTGGGCAGCAGCAAGAAGATGGAGGAGGTTGGAGTGTACACTGGACAAGGTAGGAATTGCTCTCGTGGCCTTCTCCTCTCTTACTCGTCCTGTGGGTGTCCATTCACCTTGATGCGTGGCAGGTCCAGAAGAGGGGTTTGGGAGGAGGCGCAGGACTGCCCCTCGGGTGCCGCAGAGGCTTTGGCTGTGGTTGCAGCTATGACGCTGGGGGCAGCAAGGCATCTGTTGGCTTCTCAGTGGCTGACCTGGGTCTTATGGAGAAGAGAAACCTGCGATGTCACCTGAACTCCTCTCTAGTCCCTTAACTTCCTGGTGCTTCTTGCATCGTGGGCCCATTCAGATGCCCCTTCCTGTCTCTCCAGACGCTGGGACATACTGCAGGTTCCCAGGGCCCACTTGTCCCAGCCACTGACCTTTGATGGTCAACTGGGTTTGCCCTAAATGGGTAAATACCACCCGACTATGAGTTCTAATGTTGCCTTAGAAGGTTCAGAGAGTAACTGCCTCTGGTAGAAAAGATGATCTTAAGGTCTTCAAAGCCATAAAGCCAGACTAGCCCCGCAGAATAGAGAGGGAAATGCCCAGCCTGTGACCCCTTGACTTTAAGGATGAGATGGCAGGGGTTCCACCTGTGTGTGAGGGGGACATTTCCAGAGAAGGCAGCCCACATTTTTTTTTTTTTTTTTGCGATACATGGGCCTCTCACTGCTGTGGCCTCTCCCGTTGCGGAGCACAGGCTCTGGACGCTCAGGCTCAGCGGCCATGGGTCACGGGCCTAGCCGCTCCGCGGCATGTGGGATCTTCCCGGACCGGGGCACGAACCCGCGTCCCCTGCATCGGCAGGCGGACTCTCAACAACTGCGCCACCAGGGAAGTCCGGCAGCCCACATTTTATTTCAACTTGTTTATATTTCTTCCGTGTGGGATCCCAATCCCCACCCCATGGGCAGCCTACCCGAGGCAGAGCTGTTTGAGAACATCAAAAGCCCGACCACCGGTGGTTCTGACGAGGGTAGATTTATGTCTGCCTCAGGCAAGATGGTGGCTTAGTATCAGCCCAGGTGGATGTTTCTCAGTAATTGTGCTTCACAGTTCACGCGTTAAGTTTCTCTTTATTTCAGATACTAGATACAGTCACTTGTCTTGGAGTTCATTTCCTACATTCCACAGAAAAGTTCAGTTGTTCTGCAGAGTGTTCGGGGTGCAGGGAAAGGGCTGGGGTTTCCCCCCTATTCTCTCACTACCCTGAGATGTTCACTCTCTCTGACCTGGACAGAGATCTTGTTCCCTTCTTCCTCTGGGTCTTCCTCAGCTGTTCAGAACAGCGCTCCACAGGTCCCCACCTAGCGAGTCAGCCCAAGGAAGTGTTGGGTATCTTTCTAGGATGAGAATAACAACGTTCGTATAGCATTTACCAATCTACAAAGTCGCACACTTTTTATATTTAATTTTTCTTAATCTTTGTACTTAATTTCACATTTAACTCTCTTTAATCCTCAAAACTCGTTATGCAGGAGGTATTGGCATCACCCATGGCCAAATTTGCAGGGGGTGGGGCTGGAGGATGAGGAAACAGAGGCTCAGTTGCTCCCTCATGAGTACAGGGAGAGTGATGGCAGAGTCAGGGTCTGAAGCCAAACCCGGGGGTCTCTCTACCAGACCACGTGACCTTCTCTCAGAGATTCAGTTTCGCAAAGGACGGGCACTTACTTGGCTATCTGAGGGGAAAACTGCCTAAACCCTTTATGGGCTTTTTATCCGACACTTACTATGTGCCGTGAGCCGCTAAGCTCTTCACACACATCACTTCCTATGGTCCTCTGAACAGTCTTTATGTGCTAGGTATTTTTATCACGTTATCACACATGTGGAAACTGAGCTTCAGGCAGTAGTGGGAAGTAGCTGTAAGTGTTAACAGCTCTCTCAGTCACCAGTGACCCAAAAGCACAATAAAAATGAACACAGGAAGTGGGGTGGTAAAGGTTCTCAGTGTTGGAGCCAGCACCCACGCATAGCTCCTCTCTCATTAGGTAACAGGTAGGAGTCCTGCGGGGAGGAAATGAGCTGCAGGTGCATCAAGGTTGCCTCAAGGTTCTAGGGGCCATGAGCGTGTCTGGGAACCTCCGGCCTGTGGCGGGTTGTGTGGTCAGGATTAGAGAGTGAGTGAGGTTCCTGGATCCGGTGCTTGAATGTTGAGTACGGCTGAGCCCCAGCCAGAGGGGTGATGTGAAGATCGAGGGAGGTGGGATTCAGGCTCTGCCCTGGGAGGACTTGGTCCAGCAGAGAAGGCAGAACAGACCCATGTACCCAAGTCTGCACACTCATATACACATGTAACTTGAGAACATTTTCAAAGCAACACGCACGCATGTATTTGAACCCAGTGCGGGCCGAGTCCAGCAGTGTGGAAGACACACAGAGTAGGAAGGATATACCCAGCGTTCCTTTACACATAATCCTGTGCGTGAATGTACCGTATAGACAGTGGAAAGTAAGCCAGGTTTTATAGCAAAAGGCCTGGACTGGAGGCCCAGCATTTCTGCTTTTCAACAAGCCTGCTTTTAGACCAGACCTGCCTAGATATTCCGAGACACATCAAACACAGAATGCCGAACAGGGCATCCTTAGGAAAGCGGTTCTCAAATGTTAGGCCTCAGAATCGCCTGGAGGGCTTGTTAAACAGATGACTGGGCCCCCCCTCAGGTTTTCTGACCAAGGTCTGGGGTGGGACCTGAGAATCTGAACTCCTAACAAGTGACCAGGTGATGGTGATATTGCTGGCCTTGCAGCCACACTTTGAGAACCACTGCCCTGGGCAACACAGCACTGGTACGCGGAGAGCACTGACCCTGACCCAGCCCAAGCCAGCCAGCAAACTCTCAGCCTCTCCACACAAACCCTGCCACAGCTGAGGCTTCTCTACAGCAACTCACCTCACACAACCGGCACCACAACCCACAGCTGCTTTCCCTCAGAACACCGGCTTCCCTGGGCCCCAAGGTGACCCAGCTGAAATTCAGATCATGGCTTCCATCTCTGGCCCTTCTCTTGTCCATCTCGGCCTCCATGATAACTGGTGAAGCTTAAGTTCTGCTGGCTAACCTTCAGCACACCGTGTAACCCAGTCACTTTGACCGTGGCCCATAGTATGAAATAGGTCTTACATCACAGCCTCGTTGGCGTGTGTACACACACACACACACGTTCCCCACATAATACTTATTCTTTACTTATTCTTAGTATGTGTGACGTACTCATATTTTCTACCCTTCCTTTCTTCCTCCCCTGCTCCCTCTGGGTCTCTGCCTCTGTCTCTGCCTTTGTCCCTGTCTGTCTGTCTCTCTTTCTTTTTTTCTTCAGTGGAAGTCACTCCACCAAATTGCTTTCGTGCATCCACAAGTAAGTCCAATCCCTGGGTATATAAATTACAAATAAAACTTCTCTGAGCCTTAGCTTCCTAATCTGTACACTTGTAAAATGCCTGTACTGCCAACGCTGCTACTGTTTGTCTTGAATAACATCATGTATGTAAAAGTCTTTTTTTCCAAATAGAAATACTCCAATAGGCACAGAGTGCTATTAAACACACACACATACACAAACCCACACCCATACACACCACACTTTTAAAAGGGGCTTGGAAAGGAAGGAAGTTCAGACAGGACTCTGAGGGAAGGGAACAGGGAATGACTGAGCCCCAGCAGAGGTCTGCAGGTGGTACAAGCATATCTTGGGGAGAGGATGGTGGGCAGTTTTTCTGGACTGGAGCAGAGGAAGATGTGGGACAAGGACAAGAGGCTGGGAAGGTGGATTCTGAGGGGCACAGAGAGCCTCTCTGGGCATTTGGATCACAGATGGGGCAACTGGGAAACGCGATAGATCCTTTAGCAACAGAACTTCACAATGAAGATAGAATTAAAGGAAGTTTCAAAAAAACACTTATTAATTGCCTACTCCATGCCAGGGTGTAGCAGTGAACAAGACAGACTAGCCTTGCAGATGTCTCTGGTGAGGATGGGCAATGGGTCCTCATATAACTTAATTATTCCTTAAGCCTCCATTACATTCCAAGCACTGAACCAGATGCTGGGAAAAATAATAAGCAACAATCCTACACATGACTCCCGCCCTATCATAGCTTACACTCTGGAGAGGAGGTAGGCAGTAAACCAATCAACTATTTGCTTAGCAGTAATGATAACTTATAAAAATCTGTAAGTTCTATGAAGAAAAGGAACAGGATTCCCAGAGAGAAAACAATAATATGAAATCAATCTCCACAAACTAATAACCACAATCATAATACTCCCAGATTAATTTACAGTTTATAAAGTTCTTTCCCATGCTTTGTCTCAGCAGGACCTCATCTCAAGCCTGTGGAAAAAGCCAGCCAGGAGTTCTTCACCTCTTTTTTTTTTTTTTTTTGATGTTCTGCTCTTTTCAATCATTTTATTCCTTATCTTTTTCTTTTATAAATTTATTTATTTTACCTATTTATTTTTCTTATTTATCTTTGGCTGCGTTGGGTCTTCATTGCTGCGCGCAGGCTTTAGCTGCAGCGAGTGGGGGCTACTCTTCGTTGCCGTGCACGGGCTTCTCATTGTGGTGGCTTCTCTTGTTGCGGAGCATGGGCTCTAGGTGCGCAGGCTTCAGTAGTTGCGGCACGTGGGCTCAGTAGTTGTGGCTCGCAGGCTCAGTAGTTGTGGCACAGGGGCTTAGTTGCTCTGTGGCATGCGGGATCTTCCCGGACCAGGGCTCGAACCCGTGTCCCCTGCATTGGCAGGCAGATTCTTAACACTGTGCCACCAGGGAAGCCCCTCTTCACCTCTTTTATTTGTGAGAAAACCAAGGCTCAGCCGATCTCATGAGTTGCATGAGTCTTTCCAGTAGAAAAGGAAGTTCAGTCAGTTCTTCTGACTCCGGACCCAGTGCTCTGCCCTCCAAGGAGGAAGAGATGAACTGGCCCCCAGTGGGGCAGTTAGCCTGCTTGTTCTAGAGCAGATGTAAAGTGGCAAAATGTTCATCTCCAGGTGTAAAGAACAAATTTATGATTACCAAAGGGGGAAGGGTGGATGGGATGAATTGGGAGATTGGGATTGACATATATACACTATTGATACTAAGGAGAACCTACTGTACAGCACAGGGAACTCTACTCAATGCTCTGTGGTGACCTCAATGGGAAGGAAATCTAAAGAAGAGTGGATATATGTATACATACAGCTGATTCACTTTGCTGTACAGCAGAAACTAACACAACATTGTAAAGCGACTATACTCCGATAAAAGTTTTTTAAAAAGTTCATCTCCCCTACGTCCACGGCCTCAGAGCCTCTACGTGAGGCTAGAGAGAAGAACTATGGTCGGCGAGGGGGTGGGTTAGGGGCCTGGCCTTGGATGAGTCAGAGCGGGGCGGGCAGGACAGAGCAAACTTGAAGGCCAAAGGCAGGAAATGCGAAGCAGGACTGTGAGATGGCATTGTCAAATCATCTGCACCATCTCCATCTCTGTCTCCGTCTCCGGCAGTGAAAGTGAGCCGGGCCCAGGGCGGAGGTGAAGGGCCAACGAAACTCACCACCGCGTTCACCTCCGTGACTGGGGACACAGTGAGGCAGGCCCACCTGCCGTATCAGCACCTTGATCACAGAACTCATCAGAGCGAGGTTTCCAAATGACTCGGCCCTGCTGCCCCAGGAAGGAAGCCTTCTGGGCTGCTGCGTGGGGGCCGCTGGTTGTGGGCCAGGCACTTGAAAGAGAGTAAACGATGACACAGCAGTGGAGGACAGGGCTGCTGACACTGTGGTTCCAGCTCTGGAGAGGAGGCCGGGAGAGGCTGAGATAGAGCAGCCACCTGGCCTTACCCACCAAAGGGGGATGCTGGGGAAACCCCATAATGGCTCCCTGTGAGCGAGGAAACAAGCACCAGATTCTGTAACTTGGCAGTTTCGGTCCCTGTAATCTGGCCCAAATGTACCGTTTTTCAGGTAATAACTACTTATCGAATGGCCACTCTCTATTTCTAAACCTCTGTCCTCCTGCTTCCCCTCAGGTGCACCATCCTCCAGCCACCCAGATTCCTATAGTTTCCCCGCTTCCTCTTCCCGCCCCTTCCTGCCTTTACCTTTTGCTTACGGTGTTTCCTGAAATCTCAGCAGCCCTTCCCCCATATCTCCGCTGGACCAAAACTTGAATCTCCTCAAGGCCCATCTCAGTGCCCCTCCTCCACAAAGATTCTCCTAAATCAGAGTAATTTTTTCCTCCCTTGAACTCGATCTAGCGCTTTACCTACATTTCTTACCTTTCATCTGGCATTGTAGTTATTTATGTACTATATACTCTCCTATTAGGCTACGAGAGCCTTTGGTGACCAAGTCCTTGATGATTCATTTCCCGCCTCTCCCCGAGAGCTTTGTACCTAGTAGGTGCTCAGTAATTGTCTTTGACTGACTCACTGAATGAAGGAATGAAGAGGGAATGGGAGAGGGGCCAGTGGAGGAGAGGTAGGAAGTCTGGGTAGGGCCCAGGGGAGGTTGGCTTGCCCTGAGGCTTTCTGTGGGCTGAGCCTGCAGAGCTTAACCTGGGTCTGCCAGCCAGGTCAGGAGAAAGAACTCCGGCTTTTGAATCTCAGTCATCAGTAGCCGTATGACCTTGGGAAAGCCTCTGTCTTCTTCCTCATGTGTAAGTGATCTAATACCTATATCAAAAGTTTATTGTGAGGACAGATATGTGATCAATACAGGAAAACCCCCAATGCCTAGTAGTGTTCGATAAATTTGCTGACCAGTTAGCCAAGCGAGAGGGGTTTGTTTTAGCTGCTTGTTTTAGGTGGGGTGGGTGGGTGCGGCCTTTGCCCTACTCCTCTTTGTAGCAGAGACATCTGCACACTGATCCTGCGAGATTATAACCCAGCACAGTGCCAGGCACACCGCATGGAGTCAGCAGTCCACAGAGGTTTGATGAATGATGGGTGAACACTGCATGATAACTGAGTCAATAGCCTCTGGAATCTAAAATCCTCCTGGGGCTTCCCTGGTGGCGCAGTGGTTAAGAATCCACCTGCCAATGCAGGAGACACGGGTTCGAGCCCTGGTCTGGGAATATCCCACATGCCACGGAGCAGCTAAGCCCGTGTACCACAACTACTGAGCCTGTGCTCTCCAGCCTGCAAGCCACAACTACTGAGCCCACGTGCCACAACTACTGAAGCCAGCGTGCCTAGAGCCCGTGCTCTGCAACAAGAGAAGCCGCAGCAATGAGAAGCCCGCACACCACAACGAAGAGTAGCCCCTGCTCGACGCAACTAGAGAAAAACCCTCGCGCAGCAACGAAGACCCAACGCAGCCATAAATAAATAAATAAAATAAATAAATTTTAAAACTACCTAAATAAATAAAATCCTCCTTCTGGAAACTAAAGGAGCATAAGCTGTGGCTGTTACTGTTGTTCTGCTTCAGGCAGAGGAATTCTTATCCTCCGGGTGGTTGATCCAGCCCTGTGATCCTCCAGGGCCCCTGGCTAGATGCCGAGGAGAGGCTGTAGAGGCAGAGGTGGGAGAGAGGCTCAGCTTGTGCGCGACGGAAATCACCCTTGCTCGACAGCAGACCCAGAAACGCAACGGCGCTTTTTTGTCCTTGTCAGGCCTGGGGTGGGGAAGAGAAAGCCACAAGGCACTGAGCCTTACAAATCAGCCCAGTGCCCAGATAATGGACCCTGGCCAAGGCTGCATAGCTGTGGAACTCACTGTCCTGGAGATTGGCCCGGGAGGCTGAGCCCTGGTCAGCAGCAAAGAGACGGCTCCTTGCGCTGGGCAGTGGGCAAAGAGGGTGGCTGGGGAGGTGCCTGGGGATAGGGTAGAATGAGCCCAAACTGGCCTTGACAACTTCCATTGCACTCATTTCCTCCTGTGAGATGAGCAGAGTTTGGAACACATCATAGAAGGTTCTCGGACCAGGGGCACAGAAGGCTGATGAGGGGCTCCTCTCCATAATCTGAGGCTAGTGCACCGGGATGTGTCATGTGTGGATGCACCCTGGAGAGAAACCGGCCTCACTGACGTCTAGAGGTTGCTGAGCTGCAGGAATTCGCGGTCAGAGGACCATTGTGGAACCGCACAACCCAGACTGGGGCTGGAACCCAATTGCACCTCAGCTGTGACTCGAACCCAGCCAAATCTCAGACTGGGAGTTGAACCCACTGTCTTTTTTTTTTTTTTTTTTTTTTTAATTGTGGTACGCGGGTCTCTCACTGTTGCGGCCCCTCCCGCTGCGGAGCACAGGCTCCGGACGCGCAGGCTCAGCGGCCATGGCTCACGGGCCCAGCCGCTCCGCGGCACGGGGGATCCTCCCAGACCGGGGCGTGAGCCCGTGTCCCCTGCATCGGCAGGCGGACTCTCAACCACTGCGCCACCAGGGGAGCCCCCCACTGTCTTTTAATTGAAATCACACACCTGGTCTCGGACTTAATGAAACTCAGGTTCTTTACGTCTCAGCGCAGAAGGAATTCAGCGAGAAGCAAAGTGATAGGTAAGAAGCAGATTTATTGAAAGAGAGACACACTCCATAGACAGAGCATGTGCCATCTCAGAAGGTGAGAGGCCTTTTAGATACACATGCCTTAGGCATAACGTGGTCTGTCTCAGGAGGTGAGAGTGGTCCTGAAATATGGGGTGGTTAGCTTTAATGGGCTGGGTAATTTCACAGGCTAACGAGCGGGAGGATTATTCCAATTATTTTGAGAAGGGGTGGGGATTTCCAGGAATTGGGCTACTGCCCACTTTTTGGCCTTTTATGGTCAGCCTCAGAACTGTTATGGCGCCTCTGGGCGTGTCACTTAGCATATGCTAATGTATTACAATGAGCATATGTATAATGACACTCAAGGTGTACTGGGAGTGGAATCTTCCGCCATCTTGGGCCTAATCAGTTCTTACCAGTTTTTGTCGTATCCTCAACAGCTAGCCATTCTTTTTTTTTTTTTTTTTTTTTGCGGTGCGCGGGCCTCTCACTGTTGTGGCCCCCTCCCATTGCGGAGCACAGGCTCCGGACGCGCAGGCTCAGTGGCCATGGCCCACGGGCCCAGCCGCTCCGCTCCCAGACCGGGGCACAAACCCCAGTCCCCTGCATCGGCAGGCGGACTCTCAACCACTGCGCCACCAGGGAAGCCCCTAGCCATTCTTTTAAACGTTGAGCCCTGTCCCCTTCCCTACTGTCTCACTTGGGAGGCCACAGTCTCTCCCCAGTTTTTTTTTCTCTGGGTGGACTAAATCTGTGTGGATCCCGCTTTCAGAGGGCCCATGTACTCTTCCCCCCCCGCCCCACTCTGGGGGTCTCTGAGGGGAGGTTTTAGAGCCCTGCTGGAGACAGGGAGAAGGGAAGAGGGTGTCCTCACCCAGCCACCCCAAAACTGGCTGAGGACTTTGGGAGTGTGTCCCTGGGGCCATATCCTCAGGGGCAGGGGCTCTCCAGGTCTCTCTCCAGCCCCCCCACAACTGTGTTTAGGGGAAGCCCCCTGGAGCCTGGCAGGGGGAAGAAGCGGAGATTTGTTGCTTTGTGAAGCCTCTCCTTATGGACCAGACTGTTTTTTTCTAAAGAGGCTTCTTCTAGACTTATTATTTTTTTTCAATCTAATTACACAGTATAAGAACATGTTATTTTTGTAAATTATTTACAGAAAAAGCCCTTTGGTAGAGACCAACAATGTGCTCCTCCTTCTCCCCACGGATAACCACAGTGGCAAGGTCAGTGTCCTCTCCAGACCTATTCCAGGCACCGTCAAAAAGGTAAGGTATTGCTTTGCTTCACTTTTCTGTAAAGGATGTCATGTTGTTCCTACTTCAGTACTGTAAGTCAAAGTCTTGTTTTAGAGGCAATATTACATGTAATTGGAAAATAGCAGGAAAAATCCGTCATAATGTTACAGTGAGAACTAATGCAAATTTTGTGCACCATCTTTTTTCTTACACACAAATTGCAAATTTGTAATCGTAGTATCCATGTGATTTTGTAGCCTGCCTTTTCATTGAGCATGCTCTCATAAACATTGTTTGGAGGCTTTTTTTTTTCCCACCACTCCACATGGCTTGTCAGATCTTAGTTCCCTGACCGGGGGTTAAACCTGGGCTCACTGCAGTGGAAGCGCCGACTCTTAACCACTGGACTGCCAGGGAATTCCCTGTTTGGAGGTTTTTAGCATGAAATGTGAATGCTTAAAATTGTTCTTTTCCTGACTCTTACTGTTTCCAAAATGATAAAAGAATAGCCAGAGCTATTAGTTAAATGTATTCACAATTATTGTCAGGAGTGTACTATATGCCAGGTTTTGTTCTAGGCTCCAAGGATGTAGCAGTGAGCAAAATAGACAAAGATCCCTGTCCTCCAGTCTACATAGAGCTTACTTTCTAAAGGTAAAAGACAGATAATAGGCAAAATAAATTAGAAAATTAGATAGCGTGTTAGATAAATATGTATATGAGAAGGGCATATGTGCTATTAAAAATGGTGAAGCAGGAAAGGAGGACAGGGAGGGCTGAAGCTGTCGGGAAATACCTAACATTTAGAAGGCGACTTTTGGGTGAAGATTTGAAGGTTACAGGAGTAAGCCAAGAGCATAACTTGGGGTAAAAATGTTCCAAGCCTCAGTTAGCAAGCACAAAGATTCTGAAGTGTGGGAACGTGCAAGGAGGCCAGTCTGACTGCAGCAAAGCGAGCAAAGTGCTGTGTAAAGAAGATGACAGCAGAGATGGTGGGACCAGATTACATAAGGTCTCAGAGGTCCTGTAAGGACTTTGGCTTTTACTGTAAAGCAGGAAGTACTGGAGGCAGAAGAGTGTCATAATATGACATTGGTTAAAGTCGGCTCACTTTGGATGCTGCATTAAGAATAGACTCGAGGGGGGACTTCCCTAGCGGCACAGTGGTTAAGAATCCGCCTGTCAATGCAGGGGACACGGGTTCGATCCCTAGCCCGGGAAGATCCCACACGCCGCGGAGCAGCTAAGTCCGTGTGCCACAACTACTGAAGCCCATGCACTCTAGGGCCCGCGTGCCGCGACTACTGATCCTGCATGCCACAACTACTGAAGCCCGCGCACCTAGAGCCGGTGCTCCGCAACAAGAGAAGCCACCGCAGCGAGAAGCCCGCGCATCACAACGAAGAGTAGCCCCCACTCACTGCAACTAGAGAAGAGCCCGCACGCAGCAACGAAGACCCAACACAGCCAAAGGGGAAAAAAAAAAAAAGTTCAAACATCAAAATAAATAACATTAAAAAAAAAAAAGAATAGACTCAAGGGGAATAAAAATGGAAGCAGGGAAACCAAGAAGCTATTTCATCAGTCCAGGTAAGGATGACGGTGACATGAACCAGTGTGGTTACAATGAAGGTGGAGAAGTGAGCAGATTCCAGGTGTATTCTGAAGGAAGCCCTGACATAATTTGCTAATGGACAACACCAAGAACTTTGGCCTGAGCAGCTAGCAGGATGCAGTTGCCAGTAACTGAGATAGAGAAAACCTGGGAAAAGGCAGGTTTAGGGAGGGAGATGAAGAGTTTAGTTTAGGGCATGTGAGGCTTAAAATAACTATTAGATGTCCAAGGAGAGTTGTCCATCAGGCAGTTAGATATTCAAATATAGATATCAGAGGAGAGAAAGGAGCTCGAGATGTAAATTTGGAACAAACCAGGTAGAAGTGAGAGTAGGCAGAGACGAGATGAAGGATTGTGGCCTAAGGCACAAGGTTCAGAGATGAGGGAAATGCATTCATTCATTTATTTCTCACAACAACGCTCTGAGGAAATTACTGTTATTGTCATCATTTTATAAGTGATGAAATTCAGGCTTAAAGTGGTTAAACAACTTGCCAAAAGTCACATAGCCAGTAAGCAGCAGGACTGAGATTTGAACCAGCCAGTCTGGTTCCAGTTACCATACACTTAACCTCTAGTTTATATGGGTGGGTTCTATTCATGATCACAATTTACAGGTGGTGAAACTGAGTCTTAGGCTAAGTAATTTGCTAATACTGGTGGCAGAGCTGGGATAGGAACTCTCTCATTGACTCTCTGCTTTGAGAGATCTCTGCTTTTTTAATCAGTCTGCCATATGACCTGAACAACTTTCTGGAGGTGGGGAGAAAGCCTTCTGCATCTCTCAAGTTATAGCCCTTAAACAACTGCCTTTCCTCCTCACACACAAGAATTTTCTTTTTTCTTTTTTTTAAAATAAATTTATTTATTTTTGGCTGCATTGGGTCTTCGTTGCTGTGCTCAGGCTTTCTCTAGTTGCAGCGAGTGGGGGCTACTCTTTGTTGCGGTGTGCAGGCTTCTCATTTCAGGGACTTCTCTTGTTGCAGAGCACAGGCTCTAGGCGCGCAGGCTTCAGTAGTTGTGGCACACGGGCTTAGTTGCTCCGCGGCATGTGGGATCTTCCCAGACCAGGGCTCGAACCTGTGTCCCCTGCATTGGCAGGCAGATTCTTTTTTTTTGCAGTACGTGGGCCTCTCACTGTTGCGGCCTCTCCCGTTGCGGAGCACAGGCTCCGGACGCACAGGCTCAGCAGCCATGGCTCATGGGCCCAGCTGCTCCGCGGCATGTGGGATCTTCCCGGACCGGGGCACAAACCCGTGTCCCCTGCATAGGCAGGCGGACTCTCAACCACTGCGCCACCAGGGAAGCCCGGCAGGCAGATTCTTAACCACTGCTCCACCAAGGAAGTCCCCAGAAGAATTTTTTGACTTGTCACCGTGCTTGGAAAAATGGGATGCTAGGTCTAGCTGCCAAGGCAGCCTCAGCCTCTCTGACCCTTCCCCTCCCCCTTCTCCTGGTCAGGAAGCCCGTGGTTGGATGTGATTCCTGACTTCCTAAAGCTTAGGTCTTAAGGTGGTCCTATGGAATGGTTCTGTGTGGCCATCAGCAAGTTGCTTCCCTTCCCAGCCTCAGTTTCCTCTTCAGTAAAACAAGGGGATTAGGTCAGGACAGTGGTTCCCAAGCTGGCTGTGTACCTGATTCACCCATCTCAGGATTGTTTAGAGCCTGTAGTGCCCACAACAGACCTATTGAATCAGACTCTTCAGGAGTGAGGCCCAGGCATGTGTGTGGTACTTCCAACGTACCCCTGATTAGGACACCCTGGGTGAGACGATCTTGAAGGCCTCCTCTCAGTTGTGTGTGCTGTGGTTCTGGAGCCTCTTTCATCTTGGACTGTGCTTCTCTGATGTCTCTCAGGGCCCAGAGCAAGGTGCAACTCTGAGTAGAGGGCAGGGAACTTTTTTTTTTTTAACATTAATTTATTTGGCTGTGCCAGGTCTTAGTTGCAGCACGTGGGATCTTCCTTGCAGCATGCGGGATCTTATTTGCAGCATGTGGGATCTAGTTCCCCGACCAGGGATTGAACCTGGGCCCCCTGCATTGGGAGCACAGTCTTAGCCACTGGACCATCAGAGAAGTCCTAGAGGGCAGGCAACTTGAGTTCTCATTGCAGCCAGACCAGTAACTGAGCTCTAACAGGTTGCTTCCCCTCTCTGGACCTCAGTTTCCCCATCAGCAAGGAGAGTTTATGGGGGTGGGGTAGAGTTGCCCTAGATTCGTTCACCCAGCAAGTGTTCACTGAGCACCTACTTGACTCTTTGCCAAGCTCTACGATTCACTGGGTCTGAGTCTAAATCACACAGAAAGGGAGTATCAGAGCGGGTGAGGGTGGGAGGAGGGCTGCTGCCAGGCAAATTGTCCCAGTTGCCTAGACTTCCAGGCATGGATGCCATAGGTTCCCTTTTAGCAGGGTGAAGGTCCCCTCTTCCTAAACCCTCTTCCTGGCCCTGGCAGCTCCAGCTGGTCTCCACAGCAACAAGCAAGCCTGCTGGGCTCAGGAAGGGAGAGTATGCAAAACTGGTCAAATGAAAATCATTAGCTTTTCTAGATAATCTCAGTAACAAGCTCTAAAATATTAAACAATCCCACTTAAAATAGCATAACTACAACCTAGTAAGATCAACGTGTGGGCCCCAGCCCCATAGCAGCATCACCTGAGAGCTTGCTAGAAATCCAGAATCCTAGCCTCTGCCTGGGGCCTGCTGACTCAGACTCTGCTTTTTAAGAAGATTCCCAGGTGATGGTGCGCACGTCAAAGTTTGAGAAGCACTAAACTAAAAAGAAAATCGCCTCAGAAAACCCCTTGATGAGAAATGTGTGTGAGACCAGCATGAGGACAAGCACATGAATTCCCTGAGAGACAGCACATAGCACGCCATGTTCCTGGATGGGGCGACTCAGTGGTGTGAAGATGTCTATTCCTATGAGCGCAGAATGTGTAAAAGTGATTTGTGAAGTTCATCTGAAAGAATGGCCAAGAATAGCTTTTTTTATTTTTTAAGTAAATAAAAATAATGAGATGGGATTTGCCCTATCAGAGAGAAATGGTAGTAAGTAAGAATTCAGGTTCTGGAGGAAGTAGACCTGGGTTTGAATGTGACTCCACCACTTCCTGGACATGTCACTGTTGTAGAATGAATTGTGGTTCCCCCCCGCCCCATTCACATGTTGAAGCTTTCACCCCCAAATGTGACTGTACTTGGAAAGAGATCTGTCGCTCTCTCTTTGACTGAGAACAAAGGAAAGGTCATGAGAGAACACAGCAAGAAGGAGGTCATCAGCAAGCTAGGGAGAGAGCCCTCACCAGAAACCGAGCCCTCACCAGAAACCAAGCCCTGCCAGAACCTTGATCTTGAACTTTCCAGCCTCCAGAACTGTGAGAAAATAAATTTCTGTAGCTTAGGCCACACAGTCTGCAGTGTTTTGTTGCGGCAGCCTGAATGGACAAATATAGTCACCTTGGGAAATATTCCTAACGTCTAGTAGCCTCAGTTTCCTCATCCAGGAGAGTGGGAACAAGAATACCATTTATAGCATCATTTTGAGTATTAAATGGAATAATACTCAATAATAAATGGATTCAAAGCACTTAGCCCAATGCTTAGCCCTTAACTAACTTCAAGAAATAAAAAGTACAATGATAACAACTGTGCCACTGGGGCAGAAATTCAGAGAAAGACTGTTGGAACCGAGTAGACAACACAAAAACATACTTCAGCATTTATATAAGCTCCAGGAGAGAGGAGAGGGACTGTATTTTTATTCACCATTGTTTCATTCCCCCCATGCAGCACAAGTATAGCACATAGTAGATGCTTTAAAATATTTGTTGACTGCCTGAATTAGAATTTAATATTATACATGCTGAAGGAAGACTCATAAATCATTGGTGACAGAAAAGACTATTCTTTGAATGATGCTGGGAAAATTGCTGATTTGTAATAAAATAGATTTTATCATTAAATTTTGTAAAGGGGATTTCAAACCATGACCCACGGTAAGAAATATGTGAGACATCTCAGCCCAGTAAATACACTCAAATATAAATTCATAATTAAAGCAAAAGATCATAAAACAGTATTTATCCTTATTATGTCAGATGGACTCTGATCTAATCTATTCTACTCTATTCCACTCCTATCTTATCCTATTAGAAAGGAAATTCTTGTCCCTACCCAGTAGACTGATCTCACAATACTAATGGTAGCGATCGGCAGTTTGAAAAGTACTACCTTATGAAAGTAATTTCCAATTTGAAAAAGGAAAAGAAATTATAGATAAATAATATGAAGTCTTGAAGTGAGAAAGGACTTGAGATTAAAAAACAATGGGAAAAAAAAAAACAATGGGAAAAAGCTCGCAGAGGCAAATGTCAACAGGTTTGACTATTTAAATATTTATTTATTTATTTGGCTGTGTCGGGTCTTAGCTGCGGCACCTGGGATCTTTTGTTGTGACGTGTGAGCTCTCCATTGGGCGCTTGGGCTTCTCTCTAGTTGTGGTGCACGGGCTCCAGAGTGCATGGACTTAGTTGCCCCATGGCATGTGGGATCTCAGTTCCCTGACCAGGAATCAAACCCGGGTCCCCTGCATTGGAAGGTGGATTCTAAACACTGGACCACCAGGGAAGTCCCGGTTTGACTATTTACGCCTTTGGAACATCTGTTGGAGGGATTGCGTGTGGAAGAGGCAGCCGTGACTGAAACAGGACATGGCCATGACGCGAGGGGAAGAGGCCATTCATCCCTGACACTTCTTTCTTCCTCACACTCGACTGCCTCTGAGCATCAGCAAGAACTGAGGATGCAGCCTTCATCTGTGCCCTTTTCTCCCTCCTACAGCCCCAACTTAGTCCAGCCACCATTATCTCGCACCTGAACTGCCGCCACCACCTCCTAACTGGTCTCCCCACTTCCACTCGGCACCCCACCATCCTATCTCCTCACAGCAGCGAGAGTGAGATATTTAAAGTATAAATTAAATCACTCCCTTCTTAACACTCTTCACGTACGTACAATCCAAACGCCTGGATGTGGCCTCAAAGCTCGATGGAGCCTGGCCCCTGCCCACCTCCACCTCATCCTTGGCTTCTTCTCATTCCTCATAACTCAGCCTCGGTTACCTTCACACAAACCAAAGTAGGCCCCTCCTCAGCGATTTTTTCCCCAAATGTGTAAATATTTGCTATTTTTTTGCTCCTTTCTTTATTGTCCAACTCCCCTTATAGTCTAAGTTCCTTGAGGGCACAGACCACTCAGTCTTCTTGACTGCATCATCCTCGACACCCAGCACAGGGTCTGGCCTATAGTAAGTGCTCAATAAATATTCACTGAATGGAGTACATGCTAAGACCAGAGCAAGAGGGGCTCCAACTTTGGGCCTGTGCTTTAGAGGGCCCTGTTCTGGCCCTCCTGTAGTTCTGCCCTTCCCTGTAGGGAGGAGAGAAAATGTGCCCACTGGGTGGTTTCTCCCCACAAATACATATAGTACCTGGGATCCTAGAATTCCTTTCCCATCTCCCTTCAGCCCTCTTCCAGGGCCTGCGTGGGCCTCTTTCCTGGGCCCATCATCCCAAGGACAGGTTGGGTTGTTTATGTGTGCATCCCTAGGCCTGAAAGGTGGCCAAAAGTGACTGAAATTTCGGTGTGTAGTGGAACTTGAGGTGTTGGTTGAGGTAGCCGCAGGCACGCCCGCAAGGCCCTGTGCGGGATGGGCTGGAGGGGTAGGGTTAAAAGAGGGAGATGCCAGCTCTGCCTGCACCCCGACATTCTGGAGAGAAACTCTAAGGAGTCCAGGAATTCTAAATTAGAGTTAGGCCTTCCTGGTTGTTCTGAAGGTATATTTGTCAAGGTAGGAGGATAGACTATATATATATATATATATATATTTTTTTAAATTTCTTTTATTGAAGTACAGTTGATTTACAATGCTGTGTTTATTACTGCTGTACAGCAAAGTGATTCAGTTATACATATATATTCTTTTCCATGTGGTTTATCACAGGATATTGAATCTAGTTCCCTGTGCTATACAGTAGGACCTTGTTGTTTATTCATTCTATATATAATACTTTGCATCTACTAATCCCAAACTCTCAATCCATACCTCCCCTACCCTCCCTCCCCTTGACAATCACAAGTCTGTTCTCTGCCTGTGAGTCTGTTTCTGTTGTGTAGATAAGTTCATTTGTGTCGTATTTTAGATTCTACATATAAGTGATATCATATGGTACTTGTCTTTTTCTTTCTGACTTCCTTCACTTAGTATGATAATCTCTAGGTCCAGAAAATAGACTATATTTTATCTAATAATCTCTTAGCTGGGCTTATAACTTTTATTTATTTATTTTTCTTTTCAAATTATTCCTATGAGAATTTTATTCTTTTAAATTGAAGTATAGTTAATTTACAATGTTGTGTTAGTTTCAAGTGTACAGCAAAGTGATTCAGTTTTACATATATATATTCTTTTACAGATTCTTTTCCATTATAGGTTATTACAAGATAGAGTATAGTTCCCTGTGTTGACTTATAACTTTTAAATATTAGATATATGGTCTATGAGCTCTCCCTCCCATGGATAGGGAGTGGGGACACACACAGACTCTGAGAGTTGGAGCTCCCACGGGAAACTTGACCCTAAAATCTCTGAAGCCTTGATAGGAAAGGTGGAGGGGAATGAAAATCTGTCATTTCAAAGCTGATGTTAGTCCATTTTCATTCTAGGGAAACCGCTTAAGAGGACTTTTACTTATGCAAATGTAGAGCAAAGCTACTCTTTTGAAAAGGAGATGCCTGTGGCCCAATGGCCCAGGAGCATCACTTCTGGTCAAACAATGGCAGTAAGCCTTTGTTGTAGCCAGAAGGGCATCTCTTCAGATTCTGTTTCCAAAAAAAAAAAAAAAAAATTGTATAAAATATACTTTATACAGTAATATTAAATGAATGCTCAGCATGTGTCAGATACTGTGATAAACACTTTACACGATTATCTCATTCAGTCTTCATAATACCCAATATTATCATCTTCATTCTATAAATAGGGAAGCTGAGGTTCATAGAAGTTGTACAGTTAGCAAGCAGCAAAGCTGGGATTTGAACCTTCATCTGACTCTAGAGATGGCACCACCTCTGTCAACCTCTGGAATCATTAATGATCCTCTAATGTGGAACGCCCAGACTAGAAGGGCATCCTCAAGACGGACTCAGACTGGAGCAGAACAGAAGCCATCAGTTTGTGTGAAGTGTGTGCCAATCAGAGTCATCTTTTCAGTTCTGACTGATGGCAGTCAGAACTGCCATCAGTTCCGACTTCTGAACTGTTTCTTGACCAAAGAGGGAGAGGGAGGAACCACTTTACAACGAGGGCACAAAGATACAGCAGGCAGGAAGGAGCCAAGGCCCTTTCTCCCTCTGGGCCAGGCCAGGAAGAGTTGAGCTCCACCCAGGTGATCAAGCCACGTTCAGAAGGGTGATGTTGAGAATAGCCCCAAGGTGATGCTGAGATAGCTAGAGTGTCTCACAGAAACTTAGGGCCCACTAGACAGGGGCCAGTGGCCAGAGTGAATTGCTGGGGTGAGCCACTTTGGAGAGCCAGAGGAAATCTGAAAACAGCTCCCACTAGCAGCCTGGACAGGGCTGCCCCCTTGATGCAGACTGGGGGCTGGACACTGTATTGGAGACCTGTGGGTCCAACATGGAAGGATGTCCTTGTCCTTGACTGTGGAGGCCTGTAGGACTCAAGAGAACTTTTGCTTGTAGATTTAGCTTTTTTTAAATTTAAACGTTTCAAACCACATGGTTAGCAGAGTGCAAATGCTGCCTGCCTCCTATCCAATCCCCTTGCACTTTCTGGGAGTCCAGGTGAGGGCTTGAGCAGAGAAAGTGTAAGAACTCCGTCCTCTCCCACCCCTCCTCCAGGGAAGGAGCCCTGCCTATTTGCTGCAGCTCAGTGGTTACACTTTTATCGATGCTTCTTAACATTGTGTTGTAAGCTGCTTGTTCATATTTAGCTTGTGGTTGACCTAAACAGCCAGATCTTTTTCATACAAACTGCCGTCAGGCCAGCTTTTCCCAGCCTGTGCTTCTAGTATTTGTGCAACTGATCAAAAAAAAAAAAAAGCAAAATGTAAATGCAGGCCATTTCACTTTTAATTTTGTTTGAATCTGGTCTCCTGAAATAACGTAAATATTTTATTCTGTCACCTTTTATAGTAATATCTTGGCAGCTTTGTATCATCTGCGAAACTGATGAGCACCGATTACTTTGTAGTTAATGAAAATTAACTACAAAAAGTTCATTAGTAATTAATGAAACTGCAAAATAGGACAAAACAGAATCTTGTGGCATAGCATGACAGTGGGGGTTCCCAAAGTGTGGTCTGCGAACGCTGAGACCCTTTCAGAGGGTCTGTGAGATCAAAACTATTTTCATAAAAATGCTAAAATGTCTTTATCCCTCTCATTCTATTGTGAACAGACTGTGGAATTTTTCAGAGGCTACATGACATATGATACTATGCAGAAGTAGTTATGAGAATTCAGCTGTTCTCTATGAGCCAGACATTACAGAGGTTTGCAAAACTGTAGAACGAAACGACTCTTTTCTCACTATTATTTTTTCTTTTTGGAAGATATACTCATTGTTAATAAAATGGTTATATAATATAAAATAGAGAAACAACAAGAACCTATAGGGAATTATATTCAATATTTTGTAATAACCTATAATGGAAAAGAATCTGAAAAAGAATAAATATATACATATATATAACTGCATCACTTTACTGTACACCTGAAACTAACACAACATTGTAAATCAACTATACTTCAATAAAACAAAACTAAAAATCTAAAAAAAATTTTTAAAAACTTTACATAGCATACAACAGGTTTATTTTATTTTAAAAGCAGTTAAAACATTTAACATGTTTTATTAATTTTAATTTCCAATACAATAATGTTAACAGATATAATCCACATAAACAAAAGTTCTGAGGATCCTCAATAATTTTTTTAAAATTTATTTATTTATTTTTGGCTGTGTTGGGTCTTTGTTGCTGTGCCCGGGCTTTCTCTAGTTGCGGCGAGCAGGGGCTACTCTTCGTTGCAGTGCACGGGCTTCTCATTGCAGTGGTTTCTCTTGTTGTGGAGCATAGGCTCTAGGTGCGCCGGCTTCAGCAGTTGTGGTGCGCGGGCTCAGTAGTTGTGGCTCGCAGGGTCTGGAGCGCAGGCTCAGTTGTGGCACATGGGCTTCGTTGCTCCGCGGCATGTGGGATCTTCCCCGACCAGGGGTCGAACCCATGTTCCCTGCATTGGCAGGCGGATTCTTAACCACTGTGCCACCAGGGAAGCTCCCCCCACCCCCACCCCCAATAATTTTAACTGTAAAGATCCTGAGACTACAAAGTTCAAAACCACAATGGTAGAGATATTCCTCTAGGCTGATAGCTAGCCCTTACTCTATGAGTTGTCACAATAATGTGAAGATTCTCAGAATTTCTCTAGCACTTTTCTTCTAAGACAGAGGCAGTATAGTCAGGCCGGCACTGGAGATTAAAGAGACTGGAGCTCTAATACTGGCTCTGTCACTAACCAGCTGTATGATCCTGGGTAAAACCCTTCACTTCTCTAGAGAATAGTTTCCACATCTGTAAAATTAGGAGCTGTATGGGATCGACCTCTAGGGTCAATTTTTTAAAAATTAAAGCACTTTTATCAACCTCTTTGTGGGAGGGAGGAAGGGGCAGGTAGGTATTTGTTCCTCATTTTACAACAAATACCTACAACAGGGAAGTTAAGATCCAAAGATGTTAAAGAGAAAGACACGTCCTAAGCTGGTATCAGATTCAGGATTGAATCCGAGGTCCTTGTCTTCTGGACTAAGACTTGATCCACTCAATTGGTAATATTAAGAATAATAGTATTTGCATGTATACAGCATTAAAAAATAAATTTTTTTTTTTTTTTTTGCGGTACGCGGGCCTCTCACTGTTGTGGCCTCTCCTGTTGCGGAGCACAGGCTCTGGACGCGCAGGCTCAGCGGCCATGGCTCACGGGCCCAGCCGCTCCGCGGCATGTGGGATCTTCCCGGACCAGGGCACGAATCCGCGTCCCCTGCATCGGCAGGCGGACTCTCAACCACTGCGCCACCAGGGAAGCCCTAAATTCATATTTTGAAACAACTCCAAATTTCAAAAAGTTGGACAGGGGGAAAGAAGAACTTTATAATTTTCATGACTATGGGAGCCAGCCTCCGTCGTGATCCCCAGTAATCCTTACCTCATGGTATTTGCAGCCTTGGGTAGTCTCCACCCACATTCAATAGTGCTGACCTGTGTGACACATAGGATATTGGTCAGTAAGTTGAAGTATAGGGTATGACTTTGAGACTATGTCATAAAAGACAATGCAGCTTCCACCTTGCTCTTTCTTAGATTGCTCTAGGGAAAGCCCACCACAATGTTTTGAGGACACGTGCGTCCCTGTGGAGGGTCACATGTGATGAGGAACTGAGTCTTCCTGCCAACAAGCAGCACCAACTTGCATTCATGTGGAATGCAAAGGAGGTCAGAGGTCTTTGCAGACTAGACTATGACGGAGGTTGGAGAGTTGGTAGAGCCCTTGGGTAGAGCAGTAAAGGTGTGCTGCTGGCCCTGCGAACTAAAAGAAAACTGCATCGGGTGATCTCTTCTAAAAGGTATAGGGTAAAAAGCTCTAGCCAAATCAATAGCAAACCAAGTGCCATGGGATATGTTGATTTGCTTTAGCAAAGAAATCATACCTGGAACAGCAGATGTCATTGGGTCACACAGTTTGGATCATCCATTGTCATTCTCCAAGTTCCATTGGGCTTCGGACAGACAAATAGATGATTTGAGTGGGGAATATGGTAGGAATAACTACCTCTGTACCTCTCAAGACCACGTTGGTGGTACTAATCTCTTCAATCCTTCCAGAAATGCGATATGTTTTTGGTTTCCTATTTCAGTAAGTGCACACAGTTCTAGTGACTGCCATGTGGCCTTTTCTATAATGAGAACCTTTCCTCCCTGGGTCAGGGAAATATCTAACAGTTGCTGAATATATCTACCCAGACACCTATCTAAGCTGCAATATGTATCCTTCTATGTGTTCTGGGACTGAGGAAATAATAATGGGATGGGTTCTGGGAACCACTGGGCATGCCATGAGATAGAGCCAAGCCAAAACTCCGAAGATCATCTGACTTCCCTAAGCCCCTACTTTGACAGTGGACCACAGTGACATTTTGAGTCTCCAGGGATTAGCATCGGTTCAGAGCCAATATTCCATAATCCCCTAAAAATCTGGTTATCTCCTCTTCCTAATGCACAGTCGCCCTGGTAAATGGCTGCAGGTCCCTTCAGGGGAAAGGGTTGGCAGAAGATTTACAGTATGACTTTTTGGCAATAGAACAGGTTCCTTCCTCAAGTGGTCCCAGTCTTCCCTTCATTCCAGCGAGTCAGGGTTTATGAACTGGCTCCAATTTAAGAACTAGTTGAAGGGCTCTTGCTCTGTTGTCAGAAGTCAGACTTCTGTTCACTACAAGTAGAACTTTCCCACTCACACAAACCAAGTAAGACTTCAGTAGGCTGCCTGTCCATTTCTGTCCCAGGGACACTCTGATCAGTTAGCTGGTGCCAAAGCTCTGTTATCCAAATCACTGTGATGCCTGCTTTGGCTCTGCTGCCCATTAAAGTAACTACACTAACCTGTCTTGGTTACTAAATGCCTTCACTTTGCTCCTGACACCCTGATATCCCATCATTTCCATTGCATTAATTCAGGGAGCCCATTTTGATAACTGCATTTCCACCACCATGCCCTGCCTTTAGAGAATAGCCACTATAGAGCTCTTCAAGGTGCTGGTGCTCTTCTCACCAATGCATGTCTCAAAATCCTGGTGAAGGAAGTATCCTCTGGATCCTACCAAGGAATAGTGTTCATTGGTTTTACATTTTAAATCTACTCTAGTATTCTGAATACCTTCCTCTTCTGTACTAGAAGTTCCGACATCTCAGCTTCATTCAGTGCAAAGCCCTTTTTGGGTTTAATCAAACTGTTAGAGCCATTCCCAGCCGACACGAGCAAATACATTAAATCCAGAATCTCTGCTTAGTGCACCCATGTTAACACATTCAGCCCAGTCCCAATTATATTCCTTCCATCCTGATCCAACACCTTTGGGATCCATCCTCATGCATATTCTCTGGGTTTCCGTCAACATACATTGGCATTGGGGGGGGTCTTGATGAAAGGTAAAGAGTATTGTTTGTACTATTGTTATAACTTTCAGTAAGGGTGAAATTATGTCAAAACAGAAAAGCGAAACAATATATAAACTGACAGACTTTCAATATGCTTTTGATGTGTGTGGTGCTTCCTCGTGGGTCACACTAGCCCCTGCTATCACTTGAATCAGGTCACAGATCTAATAGAGGTGGGTGGGGTTAGGTTCCTAGGAGGAAGAGCAGTCCCCTGTGAGGCAAATACTTCAGGGGAGATCATTACAGGTTCTTCAGGTAAGGGAAGAGTAACTTCATTTTTATTGCTGAAGGAGGGTCAGCAGAATTTAGAGTTTAAGGACTTCAGTTTCATCAGAATCTGTCCATATGTCCCTATCCTAAGATTCAGGGTCTCACTCCTTCCCAATCAATGTCTTATGTTAACATGAGACCCTGCTTGGTTATGAATTCAATTTGTATTGAAATTCAGTTCCCTGCAAGTAAAAATTGAGGGTTTGGTTATCAGAAATCTTGACTCTGAGGCTACAAGAGATAAAAGTTTCTTCTAGGGCAGTCAGAGAAGTTTTTTTGGTCCCTTTCCCAGATTTAGGGCTAGGAATTTAAAGGCCTAAACTTATTATTTTCTTTCTCCAAACTCTCCAGCATACTTAGAAGCAACCAACAGAGCTCACTGTTTGTACTAAAATGTTCTAGGGCTACAAATATTTGTTTACTCAAAGGCCTGCCTTCTGTAGGCATTTATCACAGTGAACATTATCTACAAGTGAGAATTCGACTGTTTTGCCACTGAATGCCATGGAATACCCATGGCCCCCTTTGCCACTGGCAATAATCATTAATGCATTTAAATTTAATCAGATCAGAAAACCGATTCCAGATTCCCTTCCTTAAGAGTCTACTTCCCTGAGATCACAGCCAGAACCAGTAAGCGTATCCATCAGGAAAGCTTAACCACCGTGAATTATGAGATGAGGAGTTTACTGTGGAAATCAGAGATTACACAGTTTTGGAAGGAGCTGGAGAAGTGAAGGGCCAACAGAGAAGTCAGAGGATCCGGAAAGGAGTCACCAATATGGGAAGCCAAGCATATCCAGCTGACATGGGACTGTGATGGGAAAGCTCGTGAAACTGCCACCTCTGTGGGCCCACCAGCAAGTGTCTGGAGGTGGGCCCGGGGCCACTGTTGGTCAGCAGGGTCAACAATTGGGAAGCGTCTCTGGACACTAAGGAGAGCAAAGCAAGGACAAACTTGAGGTCATTAACACTTCTGTTTCCAACAGTTACCACATCTAACCACAAGGACCTTCAGAGAGTCGTATTTGCTGCTTTTATTTCTGCTTTCCAGATCGCATGCACATTCCTTCATTTGACTAATTCTAGCCTGAAACCATCCGGGGAACAGGATTCTGGCAAACATAGCTCCAGCTGAACCAAGTTTTCACAGTGCAGAACCACTATAGTAACGTGCAATGTGTGAGCCTGGACTGGATCCTGGACTGGAGAAAACCAACCCATAAAAGACATTTTGGGGACATTGGGATTTTTTTTTTAAGGAAGACTGCTGTTTTATAAATGTATTGTTTGTTTATTTATTCATTTATGTATGGCTGCACTGGGTCTTCATTGCTGCATGCAGGCTTTCTCCAGTTGCGGCGAGCAGGGGCTACTCTTCGTTACGGTGCGCACCTTCTCATTGCGGTGAATTCTCTTGTTGCAGAGCACGGGCTCTAGGCGCTCGGGCTTCAGTAGTTGTAGCTTGCGGGCTCAGTAGTTGTGGCTAACGGGCTCTAGAGTGCAGGCTCAGTAGTTGTGGTGCATGGGCTTAGTTTCTCCACGGCATGTGGAATCTTCCCAGACCAGGGCTTGAACCCTTGTCCCCTGCATTGGCAGGCAGATTCTTAACCAGTGTGCCACCAGGGAAGCCCTGGGATGATTTTTATATGGAACAGCTATTAGATGATTAAAAGGGATTAATGGGGTTTTTTTTGGCTGTGCCGTGTGGTTTGAGGGGATCTTAGTTCCCCAACCAGGAATTGAACCTGGGGCTGTGGCAGTGAAAGCCCGGAATCCTAACCACTAGGCCACCAGGGAACTCCAATAAAAGGGATTATTGTTAATTTTTGTGCTTGATCATGACACTGTGGTTGTGTAAGAGAATGTTATTCTTAGGAGTTAAGTGCTTAAATATTTAGGGGTGAAGTTCCCAATGTTCTAGCATTTATTTTTTTTATTACTTATTAAGTGAATATGGTAAAATATAGGTGGTGGATCTGCAGATGTTTCAACTCTTCTGTGTATCTGAAATTTTTAAGAATAAAGTAATAGGGAAGAGACAAGACTGCTATGGTGATTACTTCCTCTAGAAGCCTTTCCTGCCCACCTCCCCCTTCTCCTCCAAGCTGGTTATGTTCATTCTTTTACTCTGCAACACCCAAGATGTAGCTCTGAGGCATTTATCACACTGTATGTTAATTTCTTGTTTTCTCTTCTCTCTCCCCCTCTAAACTCTGAAGTCTTTAGAGGACACCAGTGTCTCTCGTCTCTAACTCTAACCCTTCTTCCTGTACCTGGCACAGAGTAGGTGCTCCATTAATCCTTGTTCAGTCAAGAACAGAAGAAAGTCTATTTTATACATATTAATACAATTAAAAAAAAAAAGAACAGAAGAAAGTCTAGTTGAGGAATTTCCTTCAGGGATACCACCAAATTAGGGTTCAAGTGAATTTAAGGAAAGCAAGGTTTTTAGTTTTAAAATTTTTTGTTTCAAATTACAAAAGTAATACATGCAAATAAAAATAATAGAGAATTAAAGTGAAAATGAAATTATTGTTTTATTCCTGTCATATATATATACTCCAACCCGGGAGTCAAGAGTTTAGAATGTATCCTTCCAGAACTATTTCTATGCAATTATAAACACACACACACACACACACACACACACACACACCAAAACAAATGTTTGGTGACTTTTTTCTTTTCTTTTTTAAAAAAATAATTAATTAATTAACTTTTATTTTTGGCTGCATTGGGTCTTCGTTGCTGCACACAGGCTTTCTCTAGTTGCGGCGAGCGGGGGCTACTGTTCCTTGCGGTGCGCGGGATTCTCGTTGTGGTGGATTCTCTTGTTGCGGCTCACGGGCTTCAGTAGTTGTGACACACGGGCCGAACCGTGTCCCCTGCATTGGCCAGCGGATTCTCAACCACTGTGCCACCAGGGAAGTCCCTACTTTTTTCTTTTAACCTAATAATCCACATCAGTGTATAACAGATCTACATCATTCTTTACACAGGCTACAAGTAATTTATTGTACGTATGTGCATTTATTTATGTAACAGCAACATTTGGATGAGCATGTAGATAGAGGAACAGTTTCTACAGGAAACCAGTAGCCTAGACAAAAAGGGATTTGGTAACTCCAGTAATCAAAGGAGTAAGAATAGCTCAGCCTTAGACTGTGGGTATAAAGTCAGGGTAAACTGGCAAGGAAGGGACTTTACCAAAGCCTCCACTTACAGAAAAATTTGGCCTTTTCAAGGAATGAAATAGAGAGTATAGAAGAGAATGATCCAAGAGTGAAACTGAATTGAGCCAGCTGACAAATGTGAGACCATGTAAGCACCTAATCTGGATACACTGACACCTTCCCACGAAATTAATTAACGAAATTAACGAAATTATGGCAAGCTGGAGGACTGTGAAGCAGCCAATTGCAGACTGCAAATAGCCACCAGGGAACAAGCGAAAGTGGCAAGTGTGTTGGGCCTGGTTCATCTTGGAGGAGAAAGTCTCACAGGTTTCCCATTGACAACAGAAAGTTACCCAAACAAGTGCTGATGAAATCCTGCCAGAAGGCTGTTTCGGGGGCCATCTGATCTCATCAACTGGGACCCCCACTGTTTTCGCTTTCCCTGCTCATTCCTCATGCACAAAAACAAGCTTGTTTTGTCCTGTAGCTCTCCCTCCTTTTTGAGCATCCTCACCCTCCCTAATTATCCAATCTTTTTTCCCTCTAAATTTCTTTTTTAATAATTAATTAATTAATTTGGTCACACCGGGTCTTCATTGCAGCAGGTGGGCTCCTAAGTTGTGGCTCATGGGCTCCTTGGGTGCGGCATGCAAACTCTTAGTTGGGGCATCTGTGTGGGATTTAGTTCCCTGACCAGAGATAGAACCCAGGCCCCCTGCACTGGGAGCACAGAGTCTTAACCACTGCACCACCAGGGAAGTCCCTCTCCCTAAATTTCTAGTGCCCACCTTGTGTTCCACTCAGACTATTACTGTGTCAACAGAAAGATGCTAGACTCTACTGAGACTGTTAAAATGATGGTGTTTACCTATTCCAAAGCCTAGTGTGAACACATCCATGTCAATTTACCTTCACTGCCATGTCATAAGTGTGTGTTGGGGGTTCTGGCTGCTGCTAATGGCAAGTATTCCTGCAAATAAAAAAATATTAATAAGTTTAGATGCATAATTTACTTTATACAAATCTAATGAGTGGTGATCCAAGAAATAACAAGTTTTGGAGGCAAAGTAAGTCCTTAAATTGGCAATTTCGAACTGGGATTCTGTGTAGTGCCGGGAAATCTGAATGTTCCACTATTCAAACACATACTACTCCATAGTGTTCGAGGTTGGTGTTTCTTTAGCATTTGAATATTCACTGTGAATTACAGTCATTTGTATATACTTCAACAGAAGAAATGCAAAGAGAAGAGATGTGAATGTTGTAGAATGCACTGACATGAAATCAGAAACTGATCTAAGGGACTTCCCTGGTGACTCAGTGGTTAAGAATCTGCCTGCCAATGCAGGGGACATGGGTTCAATCCCTGGTCCAGGAAGATCCCACGTGCCGCGGAGCAGCTAAGCCCATGAGCCACAACTACTGAGCCCGCGCACCACAACTACTGAAGCCCGTGTGCCTAGAGCCCATGCTCCGCAACAAGAGAAACCACCGCAATGAGAAGCCCGCGAACTGCAACAGAGTGGTCCCTGCTCGCCACAACTAGAGAAAGCCCATGTGCAACAACAAAGACCCGACACAGCCAAAAATAAATAAATAAAAATAAATAAATTTATTAAAAATAAAGAAACTGATCTAGAATCTGGATTTGCAAAAGTAATACCAATTTTAACAGTAAAACCAAAATCAGGGCAGGCAGACAAAATATTTTCATTGTTAAAGGGGAAATGAACTTTTATGAACCAACATGTACTCTAATGCCTAACTTAAACGTGCTTTTAGATATTTTTTTAGCAATTCGACTGACATTAATGCAAATGAAAGAACTTTCTTTTATATCTAGAATATTGTCATGAAACAAAGATTAGACTACTAGACAGGCAATTAATTTTTTGTGTGTTTAAAATTTTCACTTTAAGAATGCTGACTTTTATTTTTTTTATTTTATTGAAGTATATTTGATTTACAATGTTGTGTTAATTTCCGCTGTTTAGCAAAGTGATTCAGTTATACATATATGCATTCTTTTTCATTATGGTTTATCACAGGATATTGAATATAGTTCTCTGCACTATACAGTAAGTAGGCTTTTGTTGCTTATCCATTCTATATATAATAGTTTGTATCTGCTAACCCCATACTCCCCATCCTTCCTTCTCCCACCCCCTTCCCACTTGACAGCCACAAGTCTGTTCTGTATGTCTGTGAGTCTGTTTCATAAATATGTTCATTTGTGTCGTATTTTAGATTCCCCGTATAAGTGATATCATATGGTATTTGTCTTTCTCTTTCTGACTTACTTCACTTAGTCCATCCATGGACTAAGTCCATCTCTAGGTCCATCCATGTTGCCGCAAATGGCATTATTTCATTCTTGTTTTTATAAATTTATTTATTTATTATTTATTTATTTTTGGCTGTGTTGGGTCTTTGTTGCTGCATGTGGGCTTTCTCTAGTTGCAGCGAGTGGAGGCTACTCTTCGTTTTGGTGCGCAGGCTTCTCACTGCACTGACTTCTCTTGTTGCAGAGCACAGGCTCCAGTGGGCAGACTCAGTAGTTGAGGCACACAGGCTTTGTTGCTCCGCGGCATGTGGGATCTTCCCAGACCAGGTATTGAACCTGTGTCCCCTGCATTGGCAGGCGGATTCTTAACCACTGTGCCACCAGGGAAGTCCCTATTTTGTTCTTTTTTATAGCTGAGTAATATTCCATTGTATGTATATACCCCATCTTCTTTATCCGTTCTTCTGTTGATGGACCTTTAGGTTGTTTCCATGTCTTGGCTATCATAAATAGTGCTCCTATGAACATAGGGTTGCATGGGGTTTTTTTGGTTGTTTTTAGAATTTTATTTAATTTATTGTTTTATACAGCAGATTCTTATTAGTTATCCATTTTATACATATTAGTGTATACATGTCAATCCCAATCGCCCAATTCATCACACCACCACCCCCCGCCACTTTACCCTCTTGGTGTCCATACGTTTGTTCTCTACATCTGTGTCTCTATCTCTGCCCTGAAAACCAGTTCATCTGTACCATTTAGGGTTGCATGTATGTATATATATATATATATATATATATATATATATATATATGTGTATATATATATATATATATATATATATATGTGTATATATATATATATACACACATATACACACATATATATATATATACATATATATATATATATATATATATATATATATATATACTTTTTTTTTTTTTTTTGTACGCGGGTCTCTCACTGTTGTGGCTTCTCCTATTGCAGAGCACAGGCTCCAGATGTGCAGGCTCAGCGGCCATGGCTCACGGGCCCAGCCGCTCCACAGCATGTGGGATCTTCCTGGACTGGGGCATGAACCTATGTCCCCTGAATCGGCAGGCGGACTCTCAACCACTGCGCCACCAGGGAAGCCTGCATGTATATTTTTGAATTATAGTTTTGTCTGAGTATATGCCTAGGAGTGGGATTCCTGGATCATATGGTAACTCTATTTTTACTTTTTTGAGAAACCTCCATACTGTTTTCCATAGTGACTGCAACAATTTACATACCCACCAACAGTGTAAGAGGGTTCCCTTTTCTCCACACCCTCTCCAGCAAGAATGCTGGCTTTTTTTTTTTTTTTTGGTACACAGGCCTCTCACTGTTGTGGCCTCTACTGTTGCGGAGCACAGGCTCCGGACACGCAGGCTCAGTGGCCATGGCTCACCAGCCTAGCTGCTCTGCGGCATGTGGGATCTTCCCAGACCGGGGCACGAAGCCGCGTCCCCTGCATCGGCAGGCGGACTCTCAACCACTGCGCCACCAGGGAAGCCCAAGAAAGCTGACTTTTATTTATTTATTTATTTTTAAGGCTGGAGACCAAACCCAGAGGATTTATTTATTTATTTATGGCTGCACTGGGTCTTCGTTGCTGCACGCAGGCTTCCTCTAGTTGCGGTGATCGGGGGCTACTCTTCGTTGTGGTGCACGAGCTTCTCATTGAGGTGGTTTCTCTTGTTGTGGAGCAGAGGCTCTAGGTGTGCAAGCTTCAGCAGTTGTGGCACGTGGGCTTCAGTAGTTGTGGCTCGTGGGCTCTAGAGCTCAGGCTCAGTATTTGTGGCACATGGGCTTAGTTGCTCCGTGACATGTGGGATCTTCCTGGACCAGGGCTTGAACCCGTGTCCTCTGCATTGGCAAGTGGATTCTTAACCACTGCACCACCAGTGGAGCCCCCATGCTGACTTCTTTTTTTAAACTAATTTATTTATTTTATTTATTTATTTTTTGGCTGCATTGTGTCTTTTTTGTTGTGTGTGGGCTTTCTCTAGTTGCGGCCAGCGGGGCTTGTTATTTGTTGCCGTGCACGGGCTTCTCACTGCAGTGGCTTCTCTTGTTGTGGAGCATGGGCTCTAGGTGCACGGGCTTCGGTAGTTGTGGCACACGGACTCAGTAGTTGTGGCTCAAGGGCTCTAGAGCACAGGGTCAGTAGTTGTGGCACATGGGCTTATTTGCTCCGCAGCATGTGGGATTCCTGGATCAGGGCTTGAACCCGTGTCCCCTGCATTGGCAGGCGGATTCTCAATCGCTGTGCCACCAGGGAAGCCCCATGCTGACTTTTAAATGCTAAATATTGGTAGCATTATCTCTCAATTTTTTTTTTTTTTTTTTTTTTTTTTTGGCAGTACATGGGCCTCTCACCGTTGTGGCCTCTCCCATTGCGGAGCACAGGCTCCGGCCACGCAGGCTCAGCGGCCATGGCTCACGGGTCCAGCCGCTCCGCGGCATGTGGGATCCTCCCGGACCGGGGCACGAACCCGTGTCCCCTGCATCGGCAGGCGGACTCTCAACCACTGCGCCACCAGGGAAGCCCTATCTCTCAATTTTTAAAATGGTTTTTGTTTGGCATTAATTTGTGTTAACTTTTTAGATTGTCCTTTAGCGTTTTCCATTATAAAATGTTGTATCAGGTTACATGTTATTGAAATTAATCGTGTCACAATATGTTGGGTTATAATAATAATAACTGTACATTTATTATTACGTTGCTTTTTTATAGCAAGCCTCTGAAATTTTTAATATAAGCTTATCACAGAAAACTGATTCACTGTTTATAATTATGATCACTTATTATTACCTAAAACATGTAAATAAAGTGTTACGAAAAGTACAGAATAATTTATAACATCAAGAATTCCTGGTGATTTCTGGTTATTATTCCTGAATCCAGAAGATTGTAAATTGTTAATTTTTGAAGCTGATCGTAGGCACATGAGAAGGTTCATAATACTATCGTATATGTTTTCATATATGTTTAAATTTTTTGTAATAAAGAGTAAAACAAAACTGGATCATGCTACATTCCTGCCTAAACTTCAATGGCTTTCTAGTGCCTGTAAGATGAAGGCCAACTGCTTTGAAACCTTGCATAATTTTGACCCTTTTGGCTCTCCAGCCCCAACTCATCTCACTCTCCCGCTACTTTCCAGCAACACTAGCCTTCTTTCAGTTCCTCAGACTCACCACTCAAGATCTTTGCCTGTGCTGTTCACTCTGCTTAGAACACTCTTACTGTCCATATTTCCCTGGCTAACTCCTACTCATCTTTAAATATGAGTTCCTCTTGGAGGCTTTGCTTGGACCAATCTCCCTCACCTCCTACCACTAAATCTAAATGAGGTATCCCTGTGATAATCTCACACAATTTCTTCATAGCACTCAACACACTTTGTAGTTATATATTTATTCATTACTTTTTGTTTTAATGACAATATCCCTCATTACATAGTAAGCACAGAGAGTGTGTCTGTTTTTCTCACCCCTGTCTTGCCTGCACCTAGCACAATGCTTGGTACAAAATAGGCCCACAGTAAATATGAGTTTAAACAATCCCAACTGTGCAACATAACAATTAGAAAATAAAGCAAAATTGTTCTTAGTGAATATAAGACAGCTCTCAGTGTTCACCAAGTTTTTTGCATTGCTCACAAACATATTCTAGAATCTCACCCAAGATCAACATTCAGCTTGCTATTTGTTGTTTCTGGAGCCTACCTTTCTTCCTAACAGCTTTAATTAAATCTAAAACTGATCCTCCAAGGTTGGCAGTGAAAGGAAAGTAAGAATAGGAGACCTAAGAAACATAGCAACCAATTGCAATTCTATTTGCCTAGAATTTGAAGTCTGACTCCTGTCCCAAGATTTAGTTTTTGGTGCAAAAAAAGATGACTTAGAGCCTATAGATCTATAGATCACTATAGATCCTACAGATTTTAAAAAGACAGCAATGGAATTATGAAAAACTTTACCCCAATAAAAATTTGACAACTTAGATGAGATGGATAAATTACTTGAAAGAGACAAATTGTAACAACCGACTCAAGAAGAAATAAAATACCTGAATTGTCCTATATCAATCAAATAATTGAATTTGGAATGAAAAATCTTCCCCTAGGCCCAGATGGCTTCCTTGTTAAACAAAATATTAGCAAATTGAATTCAGCAATAGGTAAAAAGGATAATACAACATTCCCAAGCGGATTTATCCTAGGAACCCCAGATTGGTTTGAAAGCAATTAATGTAACTTACCATGTTAATAGAACAATGGAGAAAAGCCATATGATTACCTCAGTAGATGCAGACAAAGCATTTGAATAAATTCAAAACCAATTTGTAACAACAATCACACACACTCACCAAGTTTTTTTATCCAAGATTCACTTTGTATGTAGCCTAACTTCCTAAGTTAAGCATCTCCCTCTACAGCCAATCCTGAGGGAGTCAACACTCAACCTTGAACAAATATTTGTGAGACAGGAGAGAAGCGGGTAGGGTACAACTTTTCAAAGAAAGACATAGCTATTAAGGATACAATATAAACTGGTTAGAACCAACTAGGCCCAAGATGACAGAAGATTCGACTTCCAGTAGACCTTGAGCCTCATTGTACATACGCTCATTGTAATATATTAGCATATGCTAAATGACATAACCCCAGGTGCTGTGACAGTTCCAAGGTCGACCATAAAAGCCAAAAAGTGGACGGTGGCCCAATTCCTGGAAACCCCTGCCCTTTCCCCAAATAGTTGAAATTATCATACCACTTTTTAGCCTATGAAATTACCCAGCCCATTAAAACTAACCACTCTGGCACCCCGAGGCCTCTCACCTTCTGAGTCGGCTGACACTCGGTCTATGGAGTGTGTATCCCTGAATAAACTTGCTTTCACTTTACTATGGCTTGCTCTTAAATTCTTTCCTGTGTGAAGCCAAAGACCCTCACTTGGCGGCCTGTCCCAGGGACTCACCCGAGACCTGGGACATGACCATCCTCTTGCGCCCCATTCTTCTGCAACATTTGAGTGCCTATAACAGGTTATGGAATGTTCTAGGAGCTGAGGGTACGGCCGTGAACCAGCTGATGAAGTCTCTGACTTATAGAGTTTGGAAATAGCTTTGATTTTGTTAAGGGTTCTGGAAGAATTCCTTTCACTTTCATCCTACCCATGCCACTTCTGAAAATTCTGTATGTGTGCCTGTCTTCTCTTCCCTCCCCCAATTCTCCATAATTTCTCTCAGATTATGGGGTAAATAGTGACTACACCTACAAGTTCTTTCAGTGCCCTAGGAGGTAATTTATTTGGGCTCTGGAGTCTTTTTTTTTTTTTTTTGTAGCAAATAATTCTAAGTATATTTATTTATTGATTTTTAAATTGGGGTATAGTTGCTTTACAATGTTGTGCTAGTTTCTGCTGTACAGTGAAGTGAATCAGCTATATGTGTACATATATCCTCTCTCTTTCAGATTTCCCTCCCATGTAGGTCACCACAGAGCATTGAGTAGAGTTCCCTGCTACACAGCAGGTTTTCATCAGTTATCTTTTTTATACATAATAGTGAATATATGTCAATCCCAACCTCCCAATTCATCCCACCCCCACTTTTCCCCCTTGGTGTCCATATGTTTGTTCTCTACGTCTGTGTCTCTATTTCTGCTTTGCAGATAGGTTCACCTGTACCATTTCTCTAGATTCCACATATATGCATTAATATACACAGAGGCTCACTTATTATCTTTCCCACATCTTGCACTTCAATTCACATTTAACTCCATTCTCCTTAGAGGAGCACTAAATAGGAGAGGCATGGTTTTCTGTCTGTCGCTTGCAAATCTGGAGCTTTATGCCTGAGCGATAGTTAATAATTATCTTCTTCTAAACACTTTTTAAAAAGCAGTTTTATTGAAATATGCTTCATATACAATTTAAGGTGTTTTCCTACTTAAAGTATATAACTCAGCACTTTTCAGTATATTCACAGGTTTGTGCAACCATCATGGCGATCTAATTTTAGAACATTTTCATCCCCCCTTAAAAAAGTCCCATACCTATTAGCAGTCAATCCTAAGCACTTTTAAAGTGTTTTATGACTGTCCTTAGCTGTTTTATGACTGTCCTTAGCAGGTTTTCTCAAGCCTCAGTCTAGGGAGGGTCTTCCTTCTTGGTTTCAGTCTCCCTAGAACTGCTGCTGTAACTGGTGCACACATTCTCTCATATGTTATATTTGAGCTTGCCCTTCTTCTGTTTTCTTCTCTTAGGATCATAGCGGATGTTGTCTTCACAATATCCAGCCCACCTCTCCCACTCCTGATCCAAGATCTTGGGAAAAGAATGGATGCACAAGAGACTTCTCTGGCAGTCCAGTGGTTAAGACTCCATGCTTCCAATGCAGGGGGTGGGGTTCAATCCCTGGTTGGGGAACTAAGATCCCACATGCCATGCAGCACAGCAAAAAAAAAAAAAAAATGTATAAATGTATAAATATAGACTGCTATACCAAAACCTCATGGTAACCACAAACCAAAAATTTATAATAGATATACACACAAAAAAGAAAAAGGAATCCAACACAATACTAAAAATTGTCATCAAATCACAAGAGAACAAAAGAAGGGGGAAAAAAAAAAGACCTACAAAAACAAACCCAAAACAATTAACAAAATGGCAATAAGAACACACATATCAATAATTACCTTATGTGTAAACAGATTAAATGTTCCAACCAAAAGATATAAATTAGCTGAATGGATACAAAAACAAGACCTGTTTACAAGAGACCCACTTCAGATCTAGAGACACATACAGGCTGAAAGTGAAGTGATGGAAAAAGTTATTCCATGCAAATGGAAATCAAAAGAAAGCTGGAGTAGCAATACTTATATCAGACAAACTAGACTTTAAAATAAAGACTGTTAGGGAATTTCTGGGTGGTCTAGTGGTTAGGACTCCATGCTTCCACTGCAGGGGGCCCGTGTTCAATCCTTGGTCGGGGAGCTAAGATCCTGCAAGCTGCACAGCATGGCCAAAAAAGAAAAAAAATACTGTTACAAAGATAATGAATGACACTACATAATGATCAAGAGATCAATCCAAGAAGAATATGTAACAATTGTAAATATATATGCACCCAACATAGGAGCACCTCAATATATAAGGCAAATGTTAGCAGACATAAAAGGAGAAATTGACAGTAACACAATAATAGTGGGAGACTTTAACGCCCCATTTACATCAATGGACAAATTATCCAGACAGAAGATCAATAAGGAAACAGAGGCTTTAAATGACACATTAGACCAGTTGGACTTAATTGATATTTATAGAGCATTCCATCCGAAAGCAGCAGAATACACGTTCTTTTCAAGTGCACATGGAACATTCTCCAGGATAGGTCACATGCTGGGCCACAAAGCAAGCCTCAGTAAATTTAAGAAAATTGCAACCATATCAAGCATCTTTTCTGACCACAACGCTATGAGATTAGAAATCAACTACAAGAAAAAACTGCAAAAAAACACAAACATGTGGAGGCTAAACAACATGCTACTAAACAACCAATGGATCATTGAAAAAATCAAAGAGGAAATTTAAAAATACCTAGAGACAAAAAAAGCAAAAACATTATGATCCAAAACCTATGAGATGCAGCAAAAGCAGCTCTAAGAGGGGAGTTTAAGCAATACAAGCTTACCTCAGGAAACAAGAGAAATCTCAAATAAACAACCTAACCTTACACCTAAAGCAACTAGAGAAGGAAGAGCAAACAAAACCCAAAGTTAGTACAAGGAAAGAAATCATAAGGATCAGAGCAGAAATAAATGAAATAGAGACTAAGAAAACAATAGAAAAGATCAATGAAACTAAAAGCTGGTTCTTTGAAAAGATAAACAAAATTGATAAACCTTTAGGCAGACTCATCAAGACAAAAAAGGAGAGGGCCAAAATCAATAAAATCAGAAATGAAAAAGGAGAAGTTACAATCAACACTACAGAAACACAAGGGACCATAAGAGACTACTACAAGCAGCTATATGCCAATAAAATGGACAACCTAAAAGGAATGGACAAATTCTTAGAAAGGTACAATCTCCCAAGACTGAATCAGGAAGAAATAGAAAATATGAACAGGACAATCACAAGTACTGGAATTGAATCTATGATTTAAAAAGACAACACAGGGCTTCCCTGGTGGCGCAGTGGTTGGGGGTCTGCCTGCTGATACAGGGGACACAGGTTCATGCCCCGGTCCGGGAAGATCCCACATGCCACGGAGCGGCTAGGCCCGTTAGCCATGGCCGCTGAGCCTGCGCGTCCGGAGCCTGTGCTCCGCAATGGTAGAGGCCACAACAGTGAGAGGCCTGCGTACCGCAAAAAAAAAAAAAAAAAAAAAAAAAAAGACAACACAAACAGATGTAAAGATATACTGTGTTCTTGGATTGGAAGAATAAATATTGTAAAAATGACTATACTACCCATGGCAATCTACAGTAGATTCAGTGCAATCCCTATCAAATTACCAATGGCATTTTTCACAGAACAAGAACAAAAAATTTTTTAATTTGTGTGGAAACACAGAAGACCCTAAAGCAATCTTGAGAAAGAAAAATGGAGCTTGAGGAATCAGGTGCCCTGACTTCAGACTATATTACAAAGCTACTGTAATCAAAATAGTATGGTACTGGCCAAAAAACAGAAATATAAATCAATGGAACAGGATAGAAAGCCCAGAGATAAACCCACTTACCTATGGTCCATTAATCTATGACAAAGGAGGCAAGAATATACAATGGAGAAAAGACAGCCTCTTCAATAAGTTGTGCTTGGAAAACTGGACAACTACATGTAAAAGAATGAAATCAGAACATTCTCTAACACCATATACAACAGTAAACTAGAAATGGATTAAAGACCTAAATGTAAGACCAGATACTATGAAACTCCTAGAGGAAAACATAGGCAGAACACTCTTTTACATAAATTGCAGCAATGTCTTTTTGGATTCATCTCCTAGATAATGGAACTAAAAACAAAAATAAACAAATGGGACCTAATTAAACTTAAAAAGCTTTTGAACAGCAAAGGGAACCATAAGCAAAATGAAAAGTCAATGTACAGAAAATATTTGCAAACAGTGCTACTGACAAGGGATTAATTTCTAAAATATAAAAACAGCTTATACAGGGACTTCCCTGGTGGTCCCGTGGTTAAGAATCTGTCTTCTAATGCTGGGGACGTGGATTCAATCCCTGGTCGGGGAACTAAGATCCCACATGCTGTGGGGCAACTAAGCCTGCGTGCCACGACTACTGAGCCTATGCACTCTGGAGCCCACGAGCCACAACTATAGAGAAGACCGTGCGCTGCAACAAAGAGCCTGCTTGCTGCAACGAAAGATCCCGCATGCTGCAGTGAAGATCCCCGGTGCCTCAACTAAGACCCAACGCAGCCCAAAACAATGCTTATACAGTTCAATATCAAACAAACAGACAAACAAACGAAAACCCAATTAAAAAATGGGGAGAAGATCTAGACATTTCTCTAAAGAAGACATACAGATGGCCAACAGGCACATGAAAAGATGCTCCACATCTCTAATTATTAGAGAAATGCAAATCAAAACTACAATGAAGTATCACCTCACAGCAGTCAGAATGGCCATCATCAAAAAGTCTACAAATAGGAGGGTTCCCTGGTAGCCTAGTGGTTAGGATTCCAGGCTTTCACTGCTGTAGCCTGGGTTCAATCCCTGGTTGGGGAATGGAGGTCCTGCAAGCTGAGCGGCACAGCCAAAAAAATAAACAACAACAACAAAAAAAGAGAAATGCATTCAATCAGTCTCTATGCAAAAAAAATGCTGGAGTAATAAATGCTGGAGAGGGTGTGGAGAAAAAGGAACCCTCCTATACTATTGGTGGGAATGTAAATTGGTGCAGCCACTATGAAGAACAGTATGGAGTTTCCTTAAAAAACTAAAAGTAGAGTTGCCATATGATCCAGGGATCCCACTCCTGGGCATATATCCAGAGAAAACTATAATTCGAAAAGATACATGCACCCCAATGTTCATAGCAGCCAAGACATGGGAGCAACCTAAATGTCCATCAACAGATGAATGGATAAAGAAGATGTGGTATATACATACAATGGAATATTACTTGGCCATAAAAACGAACGAAATAATGCCATTTGCAGCAACGTGGATGGAACTAGAGATTATCATGCTAAGTGAAGTAAGCCAGATAGAGAAAGACAAATATCATATGATATTGCTTATATGTGGAATCTGAAAAAAAAAGATACAAATTAACTTATTTACAAAACAGAAATAAACCCACAGACATAGAAGACAAACTTATGGTTACTAAAGGGGAAGTGGGGGAGGGATAAATTAGGAGGATGGGATTAACATATACACACTACTACGTAAAAAATAGATAACCAGGGACTTCCCTGGTGGCGCAGTGGTTAAGAATCCGCCTGCCAATGCAGGGGACATGGGTTCGATCCCTGGTCTGGGAAGGTCCCGCATGCCGCGGAGCAACTAAGTCTGTGTGCCACAACTACTGAGCCTGAGCTCTAGATCCTGCAAGCCACAACTACTGAGCCCGCGTGCCAGAACTACTGAAGCCTGTGTGCCTAGAGCCTGTGCTCTGCAACAAAGAGAAGCCACCGCAATGAGAAGCTCGTGCACCGGCATGAAGAGTAGCCCTTGCTCAATGCAACTAGAGAAAGCCTGCGCACAGCAACAGACCCAAAGCAACCAAAAATAAATAATTAAAATAAAATAAAAATTAAAAAAAAAAAAGATAACCAACCAAAAATAAATAATTAAAATAAAATAAAAATTAAAAAAAAAAAAAGATAACCAACAAGGACCTACTGCATAGCATAGGGAACTATACTCAATATTTTGTAATAACCTATGATGCAAAAGAACCTGAAAAAGAATCTCTATCTCTGTCGTCTATCTATCTATCTATCTATCTATCCATGTACCTATCTATGTATCTATCTAAATCACTTTGCCGTATACCTGAAACTAATACAACATTGTAAGTCAACTATACTTCAATTAAAAATTTTTCAAAAAAACAAAAATTAAAGAAATCAGAGCGTTTTCCCAGTTTACTAGAAATTATACAAAGCATCTTTTCTAATGATTGCACTAATGTTCTACTGTGGGAATATACTGAAATTTATTTAGCCAGTCTCATTTTTTGGTACCTAAGATGTTCCTATTTTTTGAGACTCATGTGTAACACTGCATCCTTGTGAATAACTCTGTATATATTTTGGATAATTTTTTAGGATAATTTAAGAGGAGAATAATTGATAGGCATCACCGGATTATTTCTCTAAAAGCAGTCTCAATTTGCCTCACCACCAGCAGGACATAAGAATAGACTTTGCACTGCACACTTGCCTGCCCTGGATAGCCTTTTTTTTTTTTTCTTTTTTTAAGTTTTGCAAGTTTTGATAGATGAAAGATGGTACCTGGTTTAAAAAATTTGCATCTCTTTTGTTATTAGTGAAGTTGAACATTTTCCCACGTGTCTTTTGGCTGTATATGTTTCCTCTTTTGTGAACTGTTCAAGTTCATTTATTTTTCAGGGTGGGGGGGTGTCCTTGACCAACCTCTTAACACACATGGGTCATTCAGTCAGAACCTACAGAAAGAGGTTTTCTAAATAAAGAGGATATTAAACAATATATAGATATCTAGAAAGGGGCTTTTCTTCATAAAATGTAGAGATTTAAAAAATGGGGTCAGAGTACAAATATTCATTCTGAAAGGGCTATTAGCCCTCTCTGACCAGCTCCAACAGACTGAAAAGTTGGCACATGTAGCCTTGGGCAAAGCAGTAAGGTCTTGAGGATTTCCATACTTAAAAATCTCCAAGTTTAAGTTCCCAGTGTCTCACATATAACCATAAACTTAAGCTCCTTAGGACCGTGATAAAGATCTAAGTGGTCCTGTATTTGGAAAGGATTTGGGATGGGGGGGACTGTAAAAGTGATGCAAAGCTATTATCTATTTTCGCCCAAGGCAGGAAAAGAAAGGCTAAGCATAAACTGTCTTAGGACAGGTATGGTTTAGATATCAATAAGGACTAGCCAGTTGTCAGCCGAGTGAGTCTGTGGACCAGATCATTGTGAAAATCTGGTTACTTTGTAAGAAGAAATTGAGAATTCTTTGATAACTTTTTGTGTGTAATAGGCATGGCCTAAGGGAGATTGGCATGGGTTAACCTGGATTTCAGCTGGTCCAACGAACGTGAAAGAGTATGATCTCAGAGGGCCGTGACATCATCACGTCATCCAGCCATTTCTGAATCAGACCAGCCCATTAACATGCAGGAATTCTGGGCCTGAGTGGGAATCCCACTGAAGTCACACTACAAGGTGAAGGTTAAGGGGGGAATACCAGACCGGAACCTGACATTTCATTCTGCTTCCCTGGCAGGACCTTTTCAAAGAAACAAGAACTGAAATGTAGCTTGAACTGGAATGCAAAGCAGGCCACTATTTCAGTCTGAATCATGAGTAGGGGCTGCAGTGGGCCATCCGAAACTGAGGGGCAAAAAAAAAAAGAATACCAAGGCAGGAGCTGCACATAATAAATAATTGAAACTGGGCAACAGGACAGTTCCAAGCATTAGCTACACTGGGAACTGAGCCAGGAAGCAGAATTTTATAGCATTTCCTTCCTGGCTAGAGCCATGCACCAGTGATTCCCCCTCTGTCTCTCTCTCTCTCTCTCTCTCTCTCTCTCTCTCTCTCTCTCTCTCTCTCTCTCTCTCTCTCTCTCTCCCCGCTCCTTCCCAGGATTCCTGCAGTCAGTCCCCTGATCTGCCACAGGACTGCAGGACAGCGGGTCTCTTAGCACTCCTTTGCCTTGTACTGCAGTGTAGCCGTGTCACCTGGTGCTCTGCCCTCCCCCAGCCCAGCCCAGGGTCCTAGCAGCCTGCGGTGTTGCCAAGGAGCTGGCATCACCCAGATCCAGAGGGCAGAATAGTGGCTGAGGTGGCCAGCCACGTCATCTGTAACCCAGAGTGTTTATGTTCTCTGCAGTCCAGCGACGCAAGAATCTGCCAACAATCCTCAAATTTATTCTGCTTTCTTGGGCCTTCAGGAAGTGAATAGCTGTCATGAAAACAAAGCTGAGAAAGCTCTGATGGGAAAAAAAAAAATTCAGGCTTCCTTCTTGAATTACCTTTCCTGCCTTTTTCTGCTAAGTCATCTTCCTCCCTTCCTCAGACTCCTGTGTATCTCCCCTTCTGGAGAGCCTTCCTTAACCCTGGCTAAGACCTGCTCACTCAGGCTCCTGTTCATCTTTCCCATGATCATCAAAAAAGAGGTTTGGGCTTCCCTGGTGGCGCAGTGGTTGAGAGTCTGCCTGCCGATGCAGAGGACACGTGTTCGTGCCCCGGTCCGGGAAGATGCCACATGCCGCGGAGCGGCTGGGCCTGTGAGCCGTGGCCGCTGAGCCTGCGCGTCCGGAGCCTGTGCTCCGCAACGGGAGAGGCCACAACAGTGAGAGGCCCGCGTACTGCAAAAAAAAAAACAACACAGTTTTTCATTCAAGGTCCAGCTACCTCCTAACCAGGGAAGCTGAAGGACTGTTTAGAGAAAGTAAATTGATTTTACTCTTAGCTTAAGTTACACATATATCTTCAGTACCTAGTAAGCACCAGATGTATGTAACTTGATTGACATCAGATGCAAAAACACCACATGTACTTCAGAGCCAAGGCAACTTTAATTTTTATATTACCTGTGCATACATCATTTTTGAAATCACAGGATCTTGATTGAGACAGACCTAAGTTTAACCCTAGGCTTTCCCACTTACTAGTTATGACCTTGGACAATTCACTTCACTTCTCTGAACTGCCTTATATGAAACACAAATCATAATAACATGCCTCATAAGGCCTGTCAGGGGATTATGTAAATGAGCCTCATTCACATTTGTGAACAGTTAAGCGACAATTGCATTACTCTGTGTGTCCATATTCTTTCATATGTTCTCTCTGTACACCTCTGCTCTTTGACCATGACCCCTACGAGAGTGGGGCCAGGCTCTACCACCTGAGTCGGTTGTTGTCCAGCTGATTGATCCTACATGCATAATGCCAAGAAAACTCAGATACTGTCTCATGGTACCTGGAGTAGAGACTCGGGAGAAAGGCCTGGACCATTGATTTTGAGACCTAGGATTGATGTCTGCATAATGAACCAAGCGTGCTACATCAGTCCGTGATACACAGTTGTGAAGTCTCAGGAAAGTCATTCATTTAATTACTTGTTTATTCACCCAGACATTTATTGAACATTTGTTATGTTGGAAAATATACAGGTTCTCTTTCCACCTAAGCTTACAGTTTAATTATTTAACCTAAAGATATAATGAGGCAATTTAATTCATATTCATTGGAAAACATTTCAGCTCTGTAAGGGAACATTGTGCTTTATTAAACAAAACCAGAACCTCCAAAGCTTAGCTCTTGAAAGAGAATATCTGGATAAGAATAACTGGGTGAACTGAGTCGTGACTCTGTCCCAGGTTCCCCCTCCCTCAGCTTTGCTAAGTCTTTTTTTAATCGAAGTACAGTTGATTTACAACGCTGTGTTCGTTTCTGTGCTGTAAGTAGGACCTTGTTGTTTATCAGGTTTCCTATGTCTTTGCTGTTTCCTCTCTAACACTCTGGCCCAAGCATAGATTATAAAGTTTTTGCTTATCAGTGAAATTGGTCGGAGTTCTCAATAAAATATTTTACTAAAAAAAAATAAGAGAGAAGAAAAGGACATCCTTGAAAGCAAAATGAAACATTGTTATGACTTTGGAAAATTGTTTGGTGGTATTTACTAAAGCTAATCACAATCATATATATGCAAGGACTCAGCAATTTCATTCCTAGGAAATGTACCCAATGTGCATTTTTTGTGTACATAGCTTATCTAGGATGATAATACCAGTACTATTTGTAATAGCCAAATATTGGAAACAACCTAAATGTCCATGTGCAGTAGAATAGACAAATTAGGGTATCTTTACACAGTAGAATACCACACAGCACCGAAACGAACATACTACAACTACAGGTAACAAATGCGTGAATCTCACCAGCGCAATGTTGAGGGTTAAACCAGACACAAAAGGGGATCTGCTGTCTGTTATTCTATTTATCTAAAGTTCCAAAACAGGCAAAACCAATCTGTGGTGTTTGCAGCCAAGATAGTGATTGTCATTGGAACTAGTGACTGCAAGGGCACAGGGACACCTGGGGGGCTAGTAATGTTCTATTTCATTGATTTGGGTTCTGGTTACATGGGTGAAAATTCATTGAGGTATTCACTTATGATTTCTACACTTTTCTATATGTTCAGTACACATCAATAAAATGTTTTTTAGAAAATAGTATAAAACAGTCTGATTTCCTGATTATTCTACAACTAACTCACTCATGAGCTTGGTTTGAATGATCTGTAACCTACTCAGACCGGGCAAATACCCAAGCACTTTGCATATGTTCCTGTTTCTTCTGTCCCCTGAACACTTACTGGGAGCAGGTGTGGTCTTATTTCCCACCACACAAGAGGTAATGTCTAGACAGTTGTGTCCCCTTGGTGGCTTAGCTTACCACCCCGCTGGGTCTTCTAGCTATTTCCTGTCTCCCAACCAAGGGATTTTCCCGACCCCAGATTGGTAGGACTATGGTAAACGATTCAGTGAATAGGCATATCTTTTGGGTGAGATCCCAGCCCCCGTATCCAAGAGTGGCTATGCCCCTAATATAGATGCAATAATAAAGTAATGCTTTAACAAAACAATAGTTATTGCATTCATGCCATAATTTCTCCCCATCTTTTAAAACAAGTTTTATGAGGGCAGGATTTTGTTTTATTTTACTCATGCTGCTATAGCCCTAGCATATAGAACAGTCCCTGGCACATAATAGGCACTCAATTAAAATGTTTTGAATGAAATAATTATTCTCAAAGAAAAGCATACACAGAGGATAAGAGTGTGTGTTCTAGAATTAGACTGCTTAGGTTCAAATCCTAGTTACACCACTTGCCAGCTGTGAAATGTTGGACAAATTATTTATTCTATCCATGCCTCATTTTTCTCATCTGTAAAATGGAGGTAGTACTGGTATATCTTCCTCTTAGAGTTACTATGAACTTTAAAGAACACATGTAAAGATAATGTATGGAACAGTTTGGTGACCGCTATGTCAAAAGTGGGCTGGCCTATCTCTTAGAAATGCAAGAAAATTGAAGTCTTCTGACCGTCTGTGTGACATACAATAGAATAAGTAATAAAAAGAAATGTTAATAAAAACAAAATTAGTGACATGAAGAAAACTTTTAAAAATATTAAAATTCAAGAACCCAGCAAGATTTTTTTGTAGGTATGGACAAGCTTATTCTAAAATTTATATGGGAAGGCAAATGAGCTAGAATAGCTAAAACGATTTTGAAAAAGAAAGGTGGGAGGAATCAGTCTGTCTCATGTTAAAGCTTATGAGATAGCTACAGACTCACTATAAAGCTACAGTAATCAAGACAGCGTGGACTGATAGACACGTAGATCAATGGAACAGACCAGAGGACCCAGGAATAGACTCACACAACTATGCCCAACTGAATTTTCACAAAGTGACAAAAGCAATTCAACAGAGGAAGGATACACTTTTCAATAAATGGTGCTGGAGAAATTGCACATTCATTGTCAAAAGAAAGACAAAGAAGAACCTTTACCTAAATCTCACATCTTATACAAGAGTTAATTCAAAATGGATCATGAATTTAAATGTAAAATATGATATCCGGAAAAGACAAAAACTCTAATTAGAAAAGATACATGCACCCCAATGTTCATAGCAGCACAATTAAAAATAGGCATGATATGGAAGCAACCTAAGTGTCCATCAACAGATGAATGGATAAAGAAATGTGAGATATGTATACATATATATCCACACACACACACACAATGGAATACTACTCAACCATAAAAAAGAATGAAATAATGCCATTTGCAGCAACATTGATGGACCTAGAGATTATCGTACTAAGTGAAGTAAGTCAGACAGAGAAAGATAAATGTCATATGATATCACTTATATGTGGAATCTAAAAAAATGATACAAACGAAATTATTTGCAAAACAGAAACGGAGTCACAGACATAGAAAACAAACATGTTTACCAACAGGGAAGGGGGAGATAAATTAGGAGTTTGGGATTAACAGATACATACTACTATATATAAAATAGATAACCAACAAGGACCTACTGTACAGCACAGGGAACTATATTCAATATCTTGTAATAACCTATAATGGAAAAGAATCTGAAAAGGAATATATATATATATATACACACATATATGTGTGTATATATATACACACATATATACATATGTGTGTATATATATATCCGAATCACTTTACTGTACACCTGAAACTAACACAACATTGTAAACCAACCATGCTTCAATAAAAAATAAATGTAAAATATGAAAAAAGTCAATCTCTGTATGATTCCATTGATATGACATTCTCGAAATGACAAACTATGGAGATGGTGAGATGATTGACGGTTGTTAGGGGACAGGGATGGTGTATGTGTGTGTGTATGTGTTGCTCACAAGTATAAAGTGATAACACAAGGGGGTTCTGTTGTGGTGATAGAACAGTTCTTTATCTTGATTGTGGTGGTGGTTCCATGAATCTGTACGGTTTAAAAATTTCATACAACTACACACCTGTGAATGAATGCATACTAAAAATGGCAAAAGCTGAATAAGGCCTGTAGTCTAGTTAAAAGTATTGTTCCAATGTCAATTTCCTGGTTTTCATATTGTAATACAAGTATGTGAGATGTAACCATTAGAGGAAGCTGGATGAAGGGCAAACAGGACTCTGTATTCTACTGCTTCAGCTTTCTGGGAGTCTACAATGGTTTCAAAATAAAAAATTTTTTAAAGTGTAAAACAAAAGGGTTAATCTCCAAAATTTACAAGCAGCTCATGCAGCTCAATATCAAAAAAACAACCCAATCCCAAAATGGGCAGAAGACCTAAATAGACATTTCTCCAAAGAAGTAATACAGATTGCCAACAAACACATGAAAGGATGCTCAACATCACTAATCATTAGAGAAATGCAAACCAAAACCACAATGAGGTATCACCTCACACCAGTCAGAATGGCCATCATCAAAAAATCTGCAAACAGTAAATGCTGGAGAGGGTGTGGAGAAAAGGGAGCACTGTTGGTGGGAATGTAAATTGATACAGCCACTATGGAGAACAGTATGGAGGTTCCTTAAAAAACTAAAAATAGAACTACCACACGACCCAGCAGTACCATTACTGGGCATATACCCTGAGAAAACCATAATTCAAAAAGAGTCATGTACCACAATGTTCATTGCAGCTCTATTTACAATAGCCAGGACATGGAAGCAACCTAAGTGTCCATCGACAGGTGAATGGATAAAGAAGATGTGGCACAGACATACAATGGAATATTACTCAGCCATAGAAAGAAATGAAATTGAGTTATTTGTGGTGAGGTGAATGGACCTAGAGTCTGTCATACAAAGTGAAGTAAGTCAGAAAGAGAAAAACAAATATCGTATGCTAACACATATATACAGAATCTGAAAAAAAAACAAAAAAAGGTTCTGAAGAACCTAGGGCAGGACAGGAATAAAGACGCAGCCGTAGAGAATGGACTTGAGGACACGGTGAGTGGGAAGGGTAAGCTGGGATGAAGAGAGTTGCATGGACTTATAAACACTACCAAATGTAAAATAGCTAGCTAGTGGGAAGCAGCCACACAGCACAGGGAGATCAGCTCGGTGCTTTGTGATCACCTAGAGGGGTGGGATAGGGAAGGTGGGAGGGAGACACAAGAGGGAGGAGATATGGGGATATATGTATACGTAGAGCTGACTCACTTTGTTATAAAGCAGAAATTAACACACCTGGGCTTCCCTGGTGGCGCAGTGGTTAAGAATCTGCCTGCCAATGCAGGGGACACAGGTTCGAGCCCTGGCCCAGGAAGATCCCACATGCTGTGGAGCAACTAAACCCGTGCACCACACTACTGAGCCTGAGTTCTAGAGCCCACAAGCCACAATTATTGAGTTCACGTGCCACAACTACTGAAGCCTTCACGCATAGAGCCCATGCTCTGCAACAAGAGAAGCCACAACAATGAGAAGCCCACGTACTGCAACGAAGAGTAGCTCACGCTCACCGCAACTAGAGAAAGCCCCTGCACAGCAACGAAGACCCAACACAACCAAAAATAAATAAATAAATTTATTAAAAGAAATTAACACACCATTGTAAAGCAATTATACTCCAATAAAGATGTTTAAAAAAGAGAGAAAAAAAACTGACAGGCAAAAAAAAAAAGTGTAAAACACTTCTCACAACACATGATACAATAGTAGGTGCTCAATAAACATTAACTATTATTCTCTTTTTAAATTATTGTCAATATTATTATAACAAGAGGAGAATTACTCATTCACACTCTTTGCCTGGCACAGAGCAATCAATCAATAAATATTTGTTGATTAAACGAATGAATTATAGGTATGGGGGAAAGACAGAAGAGTGATAGATTTTAAAATTGGAAGCAGCCTTCATGGAACTTCCATTCTAAAGGAAGAAACAGACATGAAAATAACTAAACATAAGGCTTCATGGAGGTTGTGGCTTTGAACTGAGACTTGGAGAATAAGTAGATGGAGAAGAAGGCTGAAGAATATAATAGGAGATGAGAATATAAAGGAGATTGAGGAGGGTTTTGAATGTTCCTAAAGAGTATAGTCCCTTATTCTGTAGGTGAAGGAGTACCATTAAAGAGTATGTGTGAGATAATTCCAGTGGCAGTGTGAAGCATGGATGACCAAGGAAAGAGTGTAGGCTACCTGAAAATATATAGTCCCCTACTAGGAGATTACAGTTTAATTCTGAGTTGACAAGGATATATTTATGTTAACATGTCAGCAGTCACATGGCTATGACTCTGGTCTGGGTAGACTTTTTAGAGGAGGTGAATCCTGACCTTTTACAAGAAGGAAGTAAAAAAGACGGAGGAAGGGTGTTCCAGGCATCTCCATTTTGAGTTATATCTACTTTCTAGAATTCCAGGACTGAATGGAAATGAAGTCAGTGTACGTTACCCCAGACAAATAGGTGCCTTGCAGAAAAAAAAAAATTAAGGTATTAAATCTAAAAACAAGTGATTTCTATAAAACTAATACAAAGAAACTCTGCAAGAAGCTCTCCTCTGGCACAGTTAAGGATGTTGTAATTTGAGGATTTGCACTTCACTTTATTTCTCCACCTGGCCTATTTCCTGTTTCTAAGGTACTTTGGTTGCCATGGAAACATAAACAAACATAACTACTTTCCTCTAGTTGGACTGCTGAATTCCACCCTGAGCTCTACCCCTCTGCTTTCTCTCTCATGGCCACTTCCCACAACACTGCAGTTAACCATCGCCTTTTTCTACCAACCTACCTACTACCTCCCTCCTCCCTGCCCCATTAACTTTCTCTCCCAATCTCCCTCTCCTGATGTGGTAGCACTCTTGAGTGTATGGATAGCTATTTGCCTCCCAACTTATACATTCTTTGTGCGAACTAACCTCTCACCAGTGGGATTGCCTCCTGCAAAGACTTCCATTTTCTTTGTGGAGCTATACTGATTGGAATTAAGAATACCTTGGGTATTGACATTTTGTTTCCTATCAAATAGCTGTATAAGGAAATAGTAATAAATTTTTATGAGTAGGAAGATAAACAGCACAAAGCCTCAAGGAATTAGTGAGATGCATACAAATTCATACAAAATAGTGACCCAAAACAATGAGTGACCTAAGTAAAATTAAGAATTAGAGGCAATGGATTGAGGGGAGCAATCAAAGTCTGGAAAGTTCATAAATGAACTATGTGTTTCATTTAAGAGAAAGAAACCATTCTTTCTCTTTCCTTCTCATTCTCCCTCTTCTTCCTAATAGAGTCATAACTTGGGACATGATGTGAAGTATGGTGACATTCCTAATGGGATGCAATACAGATCAGCTGGGGAGGAGATCTGACTCTGAACAGAAACTCCTGGAATGTCCTATAGCAACCGGTGGATCTAATGTCAGAGCTGTTTGTGTTACGGGAGAATGGGTGAAACATTTCATCTTCTGTGATAAGCACTGACAGCATGAAAAACCTTCCTGTGCTTTGTGCTGCCAGGAGCAGGTCCCACCAACACACGCCCTACTATTGAGGGAACTGCAAAAGAGAACTCAAAAGATTGAACACAGATCTCCTGTGAGAGATGTATTTACATGCTATATGTAGATAAAGTGAGCATATTTTTAGAGTAGCAAGTTCTGGCCAAGCAAGTTTAACATGAAAACATGAGTATTGCCCTACTTCAACAGACCCATCCAATCAATATTCTGTGTTTGAGAGTGGAAGTGAAAACTTAATTATTGTGAAGAACTTATTGTATAAATGACTGATTTAGTTCTCATAATACACTGTCTTGTAATAAATCTACACCATCTTCCCTATGAGATTAATTTTCCTCTAGGACAGAGTCCCTGTTAAATCACCAGCTATCTGGGAACTTGGAGAAAAGTCATTCTAGGTTGACAAGTTAAACATGTAGGCAAGCACTGATTTTTTTAACGTATAGAAAAATTTTCTAAATTGGTAACAATAGGGTATAATAAAATTTGTAAAACTGTTTGTACACCAAATGTCTCAGAATGCTGCACTTCTAAAGTTTTTTTTTTTAATTAATTTATTTATTTTTGGCTGTGTTGGGTCATCATTGCTGCTCACGGGCTTTCTCTAGTTGCGGCGAGCGGGGGGCCTCTTCTCATTGTGGTGCACGGGCCTCTCATTGCAGTGGCTTCTCTTGTGGCAGACCATGGGCTCTAGGGCGTGTGGGCTTCAGTAGTTGTGGCGCACAGGCTTAGTTGCTCCGTGGCGTGTGGGATCTTCCCGGACCAGGGGTCAAACCCATGTCCCCTGCACTGGCAGGCAGATTCTCAACCACTGCATCACCAGGGAAGTCCCCTAAAGGTTTTATGTAGTCCCCTTATAGTTTTTCTTGTCACTTTCCATGCTATTGGCGCCCACTTCCCTTTGCTCTTAGGGTAGGGCTTACTTATCACAGACTGTCTTCCCTTACAATACAGTTTCTCATTTGCTACAGGCAGATGATAATTGTCACTTACATTTGAACCACCCTTCAGCAATTATAAAGTGCTTATCTGACCTTTGAAGTTGACATCATTGTCTGTCAGTCATAACCCTAGGGCCTGGCCTGGCCAATCATAATATTCCATCTCTCTCACCAATGACTGGTTCAGGGATGGGCACATGTCCCTAGCTGGGCCTATTGAATCCGTCCTAGGATTTTTGTCAGGGTGATCAAGAAAGCAGTTCATCTGAAGTTTATCTTAATGCTATAAAATCAGGTAAACCTGGAGCTGCCCAAGTCTATCTTATGGCCTATGAAAAGATCCTAACATAGAGAAAAACAGCTGAGAGATGGAGGGAGATAGACCTGCAAACAACATCGTTTGAACATCTGAATCCTGGACTTTTCAGCTTGTATGAGGGCCTGCACCCAGTCCACCATGCACGTGCATTTTCATTTCTATTTTGTTGTGTTTAAACTGGCTTGACTTGGGCTTCTGGGTTTCTCTCATTTGTAACCAAAAGAATTCTGGCAAATACAAACTTCCCATCAACACTCTGAGATAATAGGGATATTATTACTGGTTTTACAGGCTGAGAAACTAATGACTTATTCCATAAATGAATACACGTCATTGTAAATAGAAAAAGAACTTCAACCCAGGTCTCACTCTCACACTTTCACATTTCTTAATCTGGAGCTTTTAAAAAAATTTTTTTTTGCTATATTAAATTCCTTTTCAAATAGCCAAATGTGTTAAAATTGCATATAAAACAAGAGAAAGTATGCTCTGAGAAAGGGCCCACAAGTAAGACATCATGGGGTGATCAATGCTTCGTGAGCACTTGGGGACAGATTTGCTGAGGCCAGACTCCAATCTAATGCACCCCGCAGCATGTCAGAAACTCCCACCATTCAATGAAAGATTCCAGTCAGTAGGGGCTCCAGGACTGCCTGGGGGACAGATTTTCAAAAATAAAGACTCTCAAAACAAGTTTTCAACAGAGTTTTAATTTGAACATTTTTCCCCAATGGATAAAGTCTCTTTCTCCTCCCTTCCTTCCATCCTTCCTTTTCTTCCCTCTTCCTTCCTTCCTTCTTTTCTTTCCTTCCCTTTCTTTCTTTCCTTTCTTCCTTCCTCCCTCCCTCCCTCCCTCCACTCCCTCTTCCTTCCTTCCTTTCTTTTCTTTCTTTCTCTCTCCCTCCCTCTTTCTCTCTGTCTCCCTCTTTCTCTCTGTCTGTCTCTCTTTCTTTCTGGCCACATGCACAGCTCGTGGGATCTTAGTTCCCCACCAGGGATCAAACCTGGGTCCATAGCAGTGAAAGCGTCTAACCACTGGACCGCCAGGCAATTCCCTCTCTCTCTCTTTCTATTTTTTGGTTTCTTTCTATTTTTTAGTTTTCGTTCTAGAAAAGAGTCTGAAAGACTTATTACAAAAAACAAAAAATGTAGCCTCTTGTTCCCTCCACCCCACTTTCTTGCCTCACTTTTTGCTCTTTTAACTGATTCCTTTGTATTTTCCAGCATATTTTGAATAACATGTTTAGACTGCTACTTACCGATTTTTCTGTTTTAGATTATTATCTATTGGCTTCCCCATTATGAAGATGAAGATTTCTCTCTCTTTTACACACACCATCATTACCACCACCATCATCACCATTGGTTTATATGTGCCATTCCCCTTTCCCTAATATAATTATATCATAATTTTGGTTACTTAGTCTTATTAAGGTTATTAAGTCATTAAGGCTATGTAAATGCTATTCACAAGTGAGTCATATAATGTACTATGATTAGTGTTCCTTTCTTGCAAAACTTTTTGTTTCCCGGAAGTTAATAATTATCCTTTTTGTTTGAATGCTTAGTTTTCTAATTCATCTCCAAACTTTCCCCCAGCCATTACATCCTCACTCAATACATTAAGTGCTTTGGGGGTTCTAGTGCTTTCATTTGGCAACATCTCTCCAGGAGCCATTGGACCCACTCCAATCCAGACTGGTTGCTGTGACCCCAGCTGCACAGTATCTGCCCAGGATCTCTTTTCACCATCATCCTGTGATTCCCTTCACCTTTCTCTGTGTTGTGACTTTCCAAGTCCATGTTTTCCTCCTTGATTTATTTCTTCATTTTGGTGAAGTACATCCCTTAGTAGCTTCCTGAATACAACTACAATTTCCTGTAGTTGGGAAATTAATTTTTGGAGACTTTGCATGCTTGAAAATGTCTTTGCTTTCCTACTTCATTGATAGTTTGGCTATATTTGGGATACTAGGTTATAAATAATTTTTCCTCAGAATTTTAAAGGTATCTCTTCATTGCCTTCTAGCTTCTAGTATGACTGCTAATAGGTCTGAAGTCATTTTGATTCCTAAGTCTTTCTTTGTGGCCTATTTTTGATTAGTTTTGCTCCTAAATCTTTCTATGTGGCCTACTTTTGATGAGTTTTGTTTCCTTTCTGGGACCTGTTCTTCTCTTTATCCCTGATTTTCTGATGTGCCTTGATGATGTAATGTGCCTTGTTGTGGGTCTGTTTTCATTCACTGTGCTGGCACTAGGTGGGACATTTCAATGTGGTAAGTCCTTCAATTCTGGGGAATGTTTTCTTTTCATAAATTTTATTTATTTATTTTTGGCTGCGTTGAGTCTTTGTTGCTGCGCGCAGGCTTTCTCTAGTTGCAGCGAGCGGGGGCTACTCTTGGTTGTGGTGCATGGGCTTCTCTTTGATGTGGCTTCTGTTGTTGCAGAGCACGGGCTCTAGGCACACAGGCTTCAGCAGTTGTGGTGTGCGGGCTCAGTAGTTGTGGCTCGTGGGCTCTAGAGCGCAGGCTCAGTAGTTGTGGTGCACGGGCTTAGTTGCTGCTCAGCATGTGGGATCTTCCTGGGCCAGGGCTTGAACCCATGTCCCCTGCATTAGCAGGCGAATTCTTAACCACTGTGCCACCAGGGAAGCCCCTGGGGGATGTTCTTTAATTGTTCATTTGGTAACTTTCTCCTCTCTGATTTCTCTGTTCTCTTTCTTGGGTACCTGTTTAGATGCTGGATCTCCTGGTCTAATCCAATTATTTTGGGGCTTATTTTGTTTTTGATTTTTACCCCTTTATAATCTATCTTTGTCTTTTTTTTTTTTCTGTAAGATTTCCCCAACTTTGTCTTGTAAACTTTCTGTTGCGTTTTTTGTTTTTTTTTTAAATTTCTGCTATCAGACAAAGACAAATACTGTATGGTTTCACTTATATGTGAAATCTAAAAAACAAACCAAATGAATAAAACATAACAAAATAGAAACAGAGTCACGGATAGAACACGCAGGTGGTTGCCAGAGGTGAAGGGGGTGGGGGGGGGAGGAAAGAAATAGCTGAGGGAGATTAAAACGTACAAACTTCCAGTTGTAAAATAAATGAGTCACGGGTGTGAAATGTGCAGTGTGGGGAATGTAGTCAATAACTACGTAATATCTTAGTATGGTGACAGATCGTAACTAGACAAAAAAATTCTGCTGTCATATTTTTAATTTACAGCAGTTATTTCTTGTTTATGAGTTTCTTTTTATAGCATACTGTTCATTAATGTGATCCTCTTATTTCTTTGAGGGTATTAGTGATAGATTTTTAATTTAATTTCTCTTTTTATCATGAAAGAAGTTTAAATTTTCAAAAAATTGTGAGAATAGTTTAAAGAAATTTTTTCTTGGATCATTTGCGAGTAAATTGCCAACATGAAACCCATCATCACCAATACTAGTATGTATGTATTTCCTCAAACAAGGCCATGCTTCTACCTAACAAAATCATTAGAATCAGCAAATTCATACTGATACATGATTACCATCTAATCCACAGACCACCCCAGTTAAATTTCTCCAGTTGTCCCAATGCTGCCTTTTATAACAAAGGATCCAATCTAGGACCATACATCGCACTTATTGTCCTGTCTCTTTAGTTTCTTTTAGTCTAGAACAATTATTCCACTGTTTCTTTGGCTTTCATGACCTTGACAATTCTTTTACAGGCCAGTTATTTTGTAGAATGTCCCTCACCTTGAGTTTCCTCATGATTGAATTCAGATTATGCTTTTGGGGTACAAGAATAGCATAAAAGTGGTGCGGTGTTCTTTTTATTACCTCCTGTCAGATAATAACTGGTTTCAATTTGTCCCATTATTGAGACTGTTTTTGATCACTTGATTAAGTGGTGTCTGCTAGGTTTCTCCATTGTGAAGTTACTCTTTTGCCCCGTGTAATTAGTAAGAATTTTGTGAGGAGGTACTTTGAGACTGTGTATATATTCTGCTCCTCATCAAACTTTTACTCACTAGTTTTTTTGACTGAATGAATTTTTACTATGATGGTTGCCAAACGGCGATTTTCCAATTTATTACTCCTTAATTGTTTAGTTGTCATTCTACAGTAAGGAAAAATTTTCTGCCCATTCACTTATTTATTCATTTTTTATATCAGTATGGACATATATCTTCCTATTTTATTCAATGGATTATGACCTTTGACTATCATTTTATATATATATATATATTTTGTGTGTGTGTGTGTGTGTGGTACGCGGGCCTCTCACTGTTGTGGCCTCCAGTTGCGGAGCACAGGCTCTGGACGCGCAGGCTCAGTGGCCATGGCTCACGGGCCCAGCCGCTCTCCGGCATGTGGGATCTTCCCGGACCGGGGCACAAACCCGCGTCCCCTGCATCGGCAGGCGGACTCTCGACCACTGCGCCACCAGGGAAGCCCTATCATTATATAGTTTGATGCTCAAATTTTTATTTTTTATTTTATTTATTTTTTTGCGGTACGCGGGCCTCTCACTGTTGTGGCCTCTCCCATTGCGGAGCACAGGCTCTGGACGCACAGGCTCAGCGGCCATGGCTCACGGGCCCAGCCGCTCCGCGGCATGTGGGATCTTCCCGGACCAGGGCACGAACCCGTGTCCCCTGCATAGGCAGGCAGACTCTCAACCACTGCGCCACCGATGCTCAAATTTTGTTAATGAAAGTCCCCATCAAGCTCCTTCTATGTTCTTTTGATATGTCTCCGTCACTCTTTAAGCACCTCTTTATTTCTGACACAGAAACGTGGTCCAAAAAAAAAAAAAAAAAAAAGAAACGTGGTCCAGGTTTATCTTGTACTTTTCCTATCTCAACCCTGGAATCAATCATTTCTCCAAGGGTCCCTGGTTTCTTTTAGTAGAGGATGGTATTTAGAGACTAAGATTTGGGCAGTAGAGGTGTTCATTGCCATTGGAGTCATGCTGTTTCCAAGCTCTCTCTCAGTGGATGAAGCTAGAGAATATGTGTATCCAAAACCCCACTTGCAGACACTCACCTCCCCTGGACCCCAGTTGTTCTCCTTATTCTGCTTAGGTACCCATAACCTGTTTTGGGCCACTGTCACATACAGCCTCCCACCCCACACAGATGCTATCTTCCCTCCACTTGGGCTCCAACATATCACACGGGTTGTGGACATGACTCCTTACTCTGCTCAAATTCTGACCTCCCGAGCTGTATAGCTGCCTCTGCTTCCCCTGGTCAGACACCCTCCTTGCCCTGCCCAGGCGCTGACACCAAGCTTGGGGCTATTGCCACCCACCCCTCAATGCCTGATGGCCTCTTTGACTCATCTGGGCTCTAATACACTGGTAGGTTACTGCTGCTGCTACTCCCACTCCCTCTGCAAATATTTTCTTTATCCCACTTGGGCTCAATACCTGTGTGGATTCCTTGTCACTCTACTTAGACTCCAACTCCCCATACTTGGCGGCCAATGCCACCACCCCTGACCCCCACCCCACAGAAGTCCTGCTCACCCTGCTCTAATACTCCCCCAGCCCCTCATAGATAACCTACTTGCTCGTGCCGGTCTAATGGCTTTGGGACTAAATTAGTCAAGAGGAATGGAAGACAGGAAGACAGAAGTAGGTTTCTACCTAGTCTATTTTCTTTAAGTAGCTTTTTTCTGTTTGTTTTGGTCTCTCTTTCATATAAGAGGACATTCTCAGATACCTAGTGATTCTTGGTTGTCTGTGGGGGGAGGTGGAGGGGGTGTTTGCTTATCATTTGGACACTTTACTGATCTTGCAGGGCTATTTCACTGAGGAGTGTCCAAAGGCTACATCTTTAGGTCTTGTCTCTTTTATCTGCTCCAGAAACTAAACCTCCAGTTTTCTGTTGGCATGAGGGAAGAGGGAGGAGCAGTTGCCCAGCAGCTTGGAGTCAGTGAGGGGGTCTGGATGTCTAACAGCATTTTAACCGGACTTTCAACCAACCTCCTGTTTATAGTCCCTTCTCACCGCAACTTCCAGAGGTACCCGTGTCAGCAGTTCCTGAGCCTTTGAAAGTTCTGGGTGAAAATATAGTTGCTTCTTGGACTTCTCTGTCAGTTAGGACACCAGTTTCCTGGCTCTGCTAACCCAGTTACCATTCATCTCCTCTCCTGTCCTCTTTGTTCTTAAGAAGTGTTTTTTAAAAGTCTCTTTTCTGTCATTTGAGTAGAGTTTTGAAAGGAAGTGGAATTAAGTGTGTGTTTAATCTGGCATCTCTTACTGGAACTCCAATTTGAACTTTCAGGCTTTTAATTTGCCTTCATGACTCAGTATCAAGGGTCAAAAGCCCAAATACAATTCTTTTGGATTGCGTGTTCTTTTAATCCTTCATCCTTTTACTTCTTTGTGTTTCTTTCTGTTTGGTTCTTCTTACCATTGACCTCTTTGCCATCTCTTTCACTGTGTCCTATACAATCCTCATTGCAATAACAGCAATAACAGTAATAAAGAAATCTTGACTTCTCCCTGTTGACAAAAAATTAATCAGTCAATCTAAGAAAGAAATGGAAAATTTTTTTCGAGCCAGATTGAGGATTACGACTTGGGAACAGCCTCTCTGAAAGCTCTGAGAATGGTTCAGCCTGTTAAAGGTCAAAGTACAGTTATATAAGTTTTTGAGACAGAGGGCTCTACATTAAATCAGGTATTATTGACAGTACACAATCCAGATTGTGGGTCATCGTGGCCCCTTACAAGATTTAAGAAGCAAGGCTATCTCCAAAGTTGCGACCCTTGATGAGATCAAGAAAGAATGTTATCTCCTAAGGATGTCTGGTTAATGCAGATGTACGATACATACTAAAGGGGAAGGAGGAGGCTCAAATGGACAAAGAAAAGTTTTATGTTTAAATTTTCCTTGTCATGCCATAAAATATGAATTTTATTTCATCATCCCTTAGCCACACATCAAATTTATCCCCAAGGCTAAATTCTTGATTCTTCCTCCTAAATATCTCTAGAGCCTGCTACTTCTCTCCCTCAACACTTGATTCTCACTCAAACTTTCATTCCTCACCTGGATTACCTTCTGATCTTCCTGCCTCTAGTCTAGCTCCATTTTATGCATCTAATTTCTTTTTCTAAAATACAAATGTGATCATGGGACTTTCCCAGGGTCATGGTTTTAAAATTCAAATTTGAATGCTTTCAGGTGAGTGTGTACTCTGGAAGTCTTTGCAGGCCCCATCACTTCCTCTAGGACATTTTTTTAGGCCACCTGCCTTCCCCTAAAAGCATTTGAGCTTCTGATCCCCTGCTTTAACCATTTTCCATTGCCATAGGGTAAACTACAAACTCTTTATCTGATCTACAAGACCTTCATGATCTGGCCCTGCTCACCTCTCTCCAGCCTCATCTTTCCCCATAACTCTGTTCTCCAACCTGAACTACTGAATACTTTTACTTCAAATTTGCCAAACTGCATCTTGCCTCAGGGCTTTTTGTGTGCTATTCTCATTCTCCCCTTCCCATTCATCTGGCTCATTCTGACTCACACCTCAGTTTCAATTTAGACATAATTTCCTTTGGGGAACCCTACCAGTTATTTGCCCTTCCTGCTGGCTCTCACAGGGAACTCTGTCTACTTCTTCTGTAATAGCACTTATCACACAATATTCTAATTACCTGTTTATTGTTCTATCTCCGAAATGTATCTCAGTATTTGACACATAGGAGACCCTCAATAAATATTTCTGAATTAATAAATACATTTATTTAGTAGCTAATGATAGGTCAGGCCCTGGGATAAGCTATATATAAATATATAGATATTTATATACCACACACACACACACACACACACACACACACACACAATCTCCTTTTGTCCTCACAACAACTCTGGATGTAGATATTATTATCACGATAATACACATTTTCTAGGTGAGGAAATTAAGTCTCAGAAAAATAAAGAAACGTGGCCTAAATCATATAGCTATTAAGCAACAGATCCAGGATTCACATACAAGTCTGCCTGATCCTGAAACCTTGCTCCCAGCCATTTAGGTTGCTACATCTTTAGCCTAGTTCAGGAAACAGCCATCCATGCCTTCCTGGACCAAGTCCTAGCCTGCCCCAGGCACTTGCTCTCTCACAGTCCCCTTGTAAGTAGTCCACTCACTCTTTCATGATCTGTTTTGCACACAGCCAGGAGACAGAGCGGCATTCTCATGGCATCCCATAGCTTCTCCCAGGTAGGGTTGTCAGATTTAGCAAATAAAAATTCAGGAAGCCAAGTTAAATTTGAATTTCAGGTAAATAAGAAATTATTTTCTTGTCTATGTCCCAATGCAATATTTGAGACATATTTATATTAAAAACTTATTCTCTGCTTATCTGAGATTCTAATTTTTAACTGTGTGTCTTATATTTTATCTGGCATCTCTGCACCATTGTCCTTCCACCTTCTCTGAAAGCCCCTCTACTTTCAAACCATCCTGCTCACTGTCATCTGTTGATTCATTTGTTCAACACATACTGAAAAATCAGATACTGACTTGCTGTGATACCACACATCCCCTACAGGGAATATAGAGAAGTCACTACCTTATCAGTATTTAGCGCTCTATTTTTTTTTTAATACATATCACTGAGCACATAAACATGCCTTCACAATAATTGTCAGCCCTATTTTCCCTTCTCAGAATCACCCTATTTTTCTCTTCTACTCAGCTCAGATTCTTAAAAGACTTGTCTCCACTTCCTCACCTTCCATTCATTTGAAAGATAGGGTAAAGAATAGTGATTAAGAGTATGGATTTGACTGTCAGAATACTTGGGTTAATATTCAAACTGACTCTTGCTATTAGTAACCCAAAGAGCTTGATCTCTCTAAGCATCAATTTCCTTGTCCATAAAAAGAGATAACAGTGCCTGCCTCACTTCAGAGGGTTTCTGTGAGCATTAAATTAGATCATTCATATAAAACACTTAGCACATGCCTGCAGATAATAAACATTCAATAAACATTAGTATTATCCAACTGAAATCTATATTCTGCCCAGTACTCTACTGAAAATGCTCTGGCCTACGTTTTCAGTGACCTTGTAATTGTCAGATCCAAGGGTAGTTTTTGGTCCTCATCTTGCTGAACTCTTGTGACACTTGGCACTACTTCTTTCTTTTCTTTTTTCTTTTTTAATATTTATTTATTTATTTGGTTGCGCCGGGTCTTAATTGCAGCAGGCAGTTCCTTATTTGCAGCTCACAGGCTCCTTAGTTGCAGCAGGCGGGCTTCTTAGTTGTGGCATGCAAACTCTTAGTTGTGGCATGCATGTGGGATCTAGTTCCCTGACCAGGGATTGAATCCGGGCCTGCTGTGTTGGGAGCTCGGAGTCTTAACCACTGTACCACCAGGGAAGTCCCACTACTTCTTTCTTGAAGTTCCCTCTCCCTTTCTCCCCACTTTCTCCTTGTTTTCCTTGGCCTGTCTCTTCTCAGACTTCTTTGCCACATCCTCTTCTTCTGCCTGACTCCCCTGATGTGCTCTTCCTTGAGTTTATCCTTCATCCTTCTGCCTCAGTCCCACCTACCTTTCCTGGGACATCATTCCCACTCCTGTTGTTTTAACTCTCCCTCTATGAAGAAGACATTTTTCCTTTTTCCACTTCTGACCTCTCCTCTGACTTTCAGTTCCATATCTCCAGATAGATGCCTACAATAGACTGAATGGTTGCTTCCCTCCAAAATTCATATATTGAAATTCTACTCTCAATGTGGTGGTATTTGGAGGTAGGGCCTTTGGGAGGTAATTAAGTTATGAAGGTGGAGTCCTCATGAATGGGATTAGTGCCCTTATAAGAAGATGCCAGGGAGCTAGCTAGCTCTTTTTTCTACCATGTGAGGATACAATGAGAAGTCAACTGTCTGCAACCTGGAAGAGGGTCTCACCAGAACCTGACCATGTTGACAGTGATCTCAGACTTCTAGTCTCCAGACAGTGAGAAATAAATTTCTGTTGTTTATGAGCCACTCAGACTATGGTATTTTGTTATAGCAGCCTGAACTAATTAAGACAATGCCCAAGAGGCGTGTCAAACTCAGTACTCAACTTAGCCATCTCTGAAAGTATCACTTAGCATCCCCACCATGAACCTAATCTTCCTCTTAGGTTCTCTCTGACAGTGGCTGTTGCTTCCAACCTCCCAAGTCTGCAGGCCTAGAAATGTAGACATCATTCTTTCCACCTCCTTTACCTTTCTTTCTTTTAAATTTATTTTTATTAACTATCTATCTATCTATCTATCTATTTATTTATTTATTATTTTTGGCTGTGTTGGTTCTTCGTTGCTGCACGCGGGCTTTCTCTAGTTGCAGTGAGCGGGGGCTACTCTTCGTTGTGGTGTGTGGGCTTCTCATTGCGGTGGCTTCTCTTGCTGTGGAGCACGGGCTCTAGGCATGCGGGCTTCAGTAGTTGTGGCACACAGGCTCAGTAGTTGTGGCTTGTGGGCTCTAGAGCGTAGGCTCAGTAGTTGTGGCACACAGGCTTTGTTGCTCTGCAGCATGTGGGACCTTCCTGGTCCAGGGCTCAAACCCGTGTCCCCTGCATTGGCAGGCGAATTCTTAACCACTGGACCACGAGGGAAGTCCTCCTTTACCTTTCTTCCCCACATCCAATCTATTCCCATGTTCTGTCATTTAACTTACTATTGATTTCCCAAATCTGTCTCTCTTCGTCAACCCTCATGCTGGGTAGAGAATGGATTATAAGGACCAAGGAGATCAGTTAGGAGGTGTTTTCAGTAGTCTAAATGAGAGGTGATGAGGAACCTCTTAACTGATCTCCTTGGCCCCTCAAAAATCCGTCTCTATTCAGCTGTCAGAGTAATATTCCTTTTATTTTATTTTGCCACACCACACGGCTTATGGGATCTTAGTTCCCCAATCAGGGATTGAACCTGGGCCCTTGGCAGTGAGAACATGGAGTCCTAACCACTGGATTGCCAGGGAATTTCCAGAGAGTAATATTCCTATAGTCCCATAAAGTCACCCTCATCTTCAAACTCTGTAGGTTAATGTATAACCTTCAATGCTTGACACAGGCTGTTTATAGAGTGACTCCTGACAGGCTCTCCAGCCTCAGCTATAGTCACTTATTTTCCCAACACACACCTACACACCTAAGCTACTTGTGGGACCCTGCTCCCCATCCTAGTCAACCTGCTGTTGACTCTGTCAGTAATGCTCTTTAATCCATAGTCCACCTGATCAATTCCTACTCAACTTTCAGCATCTTGCTCAGAATTTCATCCTGAAAGCTTCCCTGAAGCTTCCCTACCCCCTTGCAGAATTAATTACTCCTTGTACTCCTCTTAGGCTTAGTACATATTTTCTTATTTTAAAGCTTGGTACATGTTTTTATTATAGAATGCATTATTATGTTATTTTGTTAATGTGTTTATCTTTGCTACTATTAGAGTGTAAATTCCTTTTCATTCATATTTGCTCCCCCAGAGTCAAATGTCAGGCCTGGCACATAGTGGATGTACAGTTAATGTTCTTTAAGCTCAGCTGAATTTCTGTACAGATGAGGCCTTGAGGAGGAAGGAAAAGGGAATATTAAGAGAGAGGGTAGGTGGGAGCTAAGTTTGGAGAGGTTGGGAGAAGGCACCTTGTTTGCCAATCTACGACGCTTGGATTTTACCCTATGGAAATTTGGAACCAGCAGAATCTTCAAGCTGGGGAGTGATGTAGAAAAAAATTGTTTCAAGAAGCCAGTTCTAAAAGCAGACTTGAAGACTGTTGCAATAATGTAGGCAATGGATAATAAATGTGTACATCAAGATAATGGCAGTGGGTGTAGACAAAGGAGCTAAGCTGTAAACAGTATTTCTGAAATAAATTTGATCAATTTAATTCAGAGGGGTAAGGAATGAAGGTTAAGACTTCTAGGTTTCTGACTTAGATGGCTGGTGATACCATTAACCAAGATACACAATACAAGAAGGGCAGGGGTGTTGGGGGGTTGGGACACAGTCAGAATGAAAGGCTAGTGAGGCAGCCAGAATAGATGTACCTAGTCACTAGATGGGGACACAAGCCTGGGGGTTATGCATTTGGTGGTGGTTATTAACACACTAAATGCCTGGTGACCTCATGATGGGTGAGATCATCTTCAAAGGAAGAAAGAGAACCAGGAAAAGTGGAATCCTAGGAGCCAAGGAAGGAAGATACGGAGAAATAGTGGGTACTCGACAATATCTAACACTGGAGAGTAACGTGTTCCCATGTGTGTGTTTTATGAACTCCCCTGGGATGTTTGACAGTATTCTACTACTGGGAACGTGAGAGAACAAAGAGAGCAACTGGTGATCGAGTTTGGAAAATCCTGTGCTAAACAAATTTGGACAATTTTTTTCTGTTGCAGGATTTTACATTTACATATTCACACTGTGAATTTCCCAGAGGGAAATGTATTCATTCATTCATTCTTTCTTTCAGTTCGACAAATATTCAACATCTTTTACGTGCTGGAATTATGGGGCTATTCAGTAACAAAACAGATAAGGGTTCCTGCCCTGAAGAACATGCATTTCTCAGAAAAGTCAGATATTAACTAATTAAACAAATTAACTGCAATTGAGCTACATGCTACAGAGTTGATGCACAAGGTACTACAGCAGCGTCTAATAGGAGGAACATGAACTCACTTTTTTACCAGAGCAACTCTAGGGACTAGTGTTCTGCAGAACCAAATTGAGGAAGTGTGGCTGTGGAAAGGTCAAGTAGGCTGAGAACTGGAGCATATGTCTGTGGATTTCAAAACAAAGAGGTCATTCATGGTACTAGTGAGGGCTGTTTCACAGAGTGGGAGTGGATGAGGTCTAGACAGACAATCTACTCTTTGGTAAAGTAAGGGAAGAAGCAAACAGGGCTGCAGCTGCAAGGGGAAGAGAAAGTCTAGGTTAAGTCTTTAGTCTTTAGTCTGTCTTTTGTCTGGGGAGTCATACCCATTTGCAAGTTAAAAGGAAGGAATCAGAAGAGCTAGACAGTTTGCACTCAAAAATAGTGAGGGCACTCAGTTGTGTACAGTATTCACTTGTAAATGTTTGTTTGGTATATTCTTTGCTCTAGGGATTGTACTAGGCACTTGGGATACAAGGGGGAAGACAATATACATTGTCCCTGCTCTCCTATATTCTAACAGGGAAGACAAACAATAAACAAGTCATCATGAAGAAATAAAATAATTAGAGCTATGATAAGGAGTATGAAGAAAATAAACAAGATCCTGTGATAAGGGACACGGTGTATGTGTGTGCGGGAGAGTCTTTGAGGAATGATATGTACTTGAAGAATAACAAGAAGCCAGCTGTGTAAGGAGAGGAGAGGAGTGCTTCAGTTAGAGGAAACAGTAGGTCTTGAGGTGGGAAAGAGTTTAGCTGATCTAAGAACTTCCAAGGGCCACTGTGGCTCAAGTAGAATGAGCAACTTGGAGAGTGGCAGGAACTGAAGTAGGAGGGGTAGGTAGGACTCAGATCATGGAGGTCCTTGCAGATCAGAGCAGGGAATTGGGAGCATATTCTCAGCATATTGGGAAGCTATTAACAATGCAGGGTACTGATGCTCTCATTTACATGAAAAAATATCACTAAGGCTGTGTGGAAAATAGATTGGGGTAAGACAAGGAGTAAGTAGGGAGCCCAAGTTAGGACACAACAGCAGTAAACAGGCCAGTGAAAGACAATTCTATCTGGTTGAGATTGGAGGCAATGGGGTAAAGGAGTGGACAGATTCAGGAAATATTTTAGATGTTGGTGATGGATTGGATATAAGAGATGAGGGAAAGATCTAGGCCGAGGAAGTAGAAATTGAGATACTATGTAATTCTTTTGGAAGGATTTTTTTTTTCAGTAAAACTTTCTGTGATCATCGAAATGTTTTACATTTGCCCTGTCCATTGTGAGCCATACTGTGTGACTATTTATTTATTTATTTTTGGCTGTGTTGGGTCTTTGTTGCTGCACGCGGGCTTCCTCTAGTTGCGGCGAGCAGGGGCTACTCTTCGTTGTGGTGCGTGGGCTTCTCATTGCAGTGGCTTCTCTTGTTGGGGAGCGCAGGCTTCACTAGTTGTGGCACATGGGCTCAGTAGTTGTGGCTCACAGGCTCTAGAGCACAGGCTCAGTAGTTGTGGTGCCCGGGCTTAGCTGCTCTGCAGCATGTGGGATCTTTCCAGGCCAGGGCTCGAACCTGTGTCCCCTGCATTGGCAGGCAGATTCTTTTTTTTTTTTGTATTTTTTTGCAGTACGCGGGCCTCTCACTGTTGTGGCCTCTCCCGTTGCGGAGCACAGGCTCTGGACGTGCAGGCTCAGCGGCCATGGCTCACGGGCCCAGCTGCTCCGCGGCATGCGGGATCCTCCTGGACCAGGGCACGAACCCATGTCGCCTGCATCGGCAGGCGGACTCTCAACCACTGTGCCACCAGGGAAGTCCAAGAGCCCTTTCAATAAACACTTACCAAGCACCTACCAAATGCTAGGCCTTATGTTAGGTGTTGGACATACAAAGAATAAGGCATAGATAGATCCAGTCATTGTGAAAGGCAAACCTACAACCAAATTAACTCTGATAGCAAGGGATCTGCACAGTCATAGAAATTTGCACAATGGTGGCACTGAGGTGGGAGTGCTTCACTCTGCCTGGCGTACTGACATTAACTAAGGGATGTCAGGGAAGGAGGTAAGGACAGGTTCTCTGGAAGATGAGTCTAGAGGTGGAGAAGGGAAAGTGAAAAAGACTGAGCTCTGTGACCTTGATTTTTTCCACGAAGCAGGAGGCAGTCATCTGCTGTGAGTCAGTAATAGGTTAGAAGACTTGAAGGAATGTTATATATTCTTGGTTGTGTTCTCTGTAGGTGAAGTACCTGGATTTGCACCTTCAGCAGCCGGCATGATGTCCTGACCTTGGTCACAGGGCATTTTATACTCATCCAGAGATATCACTGAGAGCATATCTCCAAAAATGTCTGCATCCCCACACATTACTTATTACTCTATTATTCATTCAACATTTTTAATTGTACGCTTTATTTTTCCTTCCAGTTTTATTCGTACCTGACATACAGCACTGTATAAGTTTAAGGTATATAGAATAATGATTTGATTTCCATACATCATGAAATGATTATCACAGTAAGTTTAGTGAACATCCATCATCTCATATAGATACAAAACTAAAGGAATAAAAAAAAAAAAAACTAAAGGAATAGAAAAAAGTTTTCCTTGTGATGAGAACTCTTAGGATTTACTCTCTTAACAGCTTTCATATCTACCGTACAGCTGTGTTCATTATATTGATCATGTTGTACACAACATCCCTAGTATTTATTTATCTTATGAGTGGGAGTTTGTACCTTTTGACTGTCTTCATCCAATTCCTCCTCCCTCAACCTTCCCCTCTGGTAACCACAAATCTGATCTCTTTTTCTATGGGTTTGGTTGGTTGGTTGTTTTTGAAGTATAATTGATCTACAACACTATGTTAGTTCCTGTTACACAACATAGTTATTTGGTATTTCTATACATTTCAAAATGATCACAGTAAGTCTAGTTACAATATGTCACCATACAAAGAACATCGTTATCGACTGTATTCCCCACACTGTACGTTTCACACCTATGGCTCATTTATTTTGCAACTGGAAGTTTGTACCTCTTAATCTCTCCGTCTATTTCTTTCTTCCCCTCACCCTTATTCAACAGCATTTAATAAGCATTTATTGTGTATCTGGTATAGAATAAATGAATGAATGGTGAATAAATGAACAAAAGAATAAATAGTTGAATGAATGAACAAGTAAAGAATTACAGCTTGTCATTCACACTAGAAACAAGATTTAACTAAAAATTTGATAGCGGTTATATTTTTAGCTACCCAGCCTTTAGCCTCGAAACCTTTAGCTGCCTAGATCACTCACTATAAAAATAGCTATTGTTTATCGAGGCTTGCAATGAGTTAGGCCCTATACTAAGCATTTTACATGTATTTCTCATAAACTCTTCTCATAATCACCCCAGAGGCAGAGGTATCATCCTGATTTTACAGATAAGAAAACAGGTTTAGGGAGGTTAAACAGCTTAGGAATTCAAGGTCTTTTTATTCCAAAGTTAGATCTCAACAGTATGCATAGTTTTCACTCTTCCCCTACTTCCAAAAGACACTGTGCTTTTGCATAACCATTATTTGATCTTTTGAACCTGTACCCTGAAAACCTTACTGAAATTGTTAGGATGGAGATATCCGAAGCTCCTCCTTTTGCTGGCTGGAAGAACACAGAGGCATGCATCTACAAATAGGGAAGGTGATCTTTGACCCCGGTGCCACTGACTGTGGGCACCTAACCTAATATTTCCTACCACTGTCATCACTTCACTCTTTCCTACAGATTACCAGCCAATAAGTATTGAGCATCTCAGTCATCAACCAATTTATAAATATGAACTAGTTTTGTTATGTGGAATGGAGAATTATAAGACATGATACTTACTTCAAAGAGCTTCCAGTCTAGTAGAAGAAATAAGATCACAAAAAACTCAATAAAAGCAAACTAGCTAGTATGTACCAGGGTACTAAATGGTGTGGCACAGTCTATAATCAAAGAGCTTGGGAGACATGACATTTGGAGTCAACTGGGGGCAAAGGAAAGTAACATTTATTGGACTTTTTTTTAGCCTAACACACTTACAGTGTGTTAGATATTGTGCTAGACTCTTTACATACATGATCTCATTCTAATATATCATCCAGTCTTATTCAACAAACACTTCCTGGGCTTTTACTATATTTATACAAAATACTAGGTGTTATTGGTGAAAGAAATAGGAACATTACTTTGTTCCTGTCCTCATTGAGCTTAGAAATAAGACATGTGTACAAATGGCTATGATACAGGGCTTTAAACAACAGTGACTGTATAATTTATTGTCCAAATTGGGATGCTTTTGAGAATAAACAGGAGCACTATTAATAATTACCGTGGAACAACCCAGGCATTAAACCCAGACTGCTCTGGACAATCCAAGTTGTTATCACCTCAGCAAGGAGAGAGCTCGAAGTGGTGGCCAAGCACAAAGGAGCCAGGGGGCTGAATCAGCGAAACCCAGTGCTAGAAATGGATAATTTGGGCTTGCTGCTTGGGAGGGCACAGGCAATAAGCATGTAACCAACATAATTTCAGGTAGCTTAAGGGGGTAAAGAGACGGGGGAAGGGGACTACTTTAAAAGGCATGGCCAGGGGAATTCCCTGGTGGTCAAGTGGTTAGGACTCCAGGCTTTCACTGCTGAGGGCCAGGTTCAGTCCCTGCTTGGGGAACTAAGATTCCACAAGCCGCATGGCACGGCCAAAAAAGAAGCATGTTTAGTGGGAAGACATTTCAGAGGCAGTAACATTTAAGCTGAAACTTGAACGATGAGAAGAATCAAGAAACTGAAAGACAAGAAGAAAAAAAAAAATCACCAAAATGGTCTTATCTCAGCAGTGATCTGAAGGTCAGCAGGCCCAACCTCCCACTCATGGGGTTTGGGGTGAGGAGGTTTAGGGGCCTCCTACTTAGTGTGAAGAGAGATGAGGGGATTTCAGTTTTATTCTGTAGGTAATAGAGAATCATTAAAGAGTCTTGAACAGAACAGTGATATGACTGCAAAAATTACTCTGGCGCTAGTGTATAGGGTGCATTAGAGAGGGGAAGAGGTTGAAGCAGGAAATCCAGGCAGCTTCTGAAATAGTCCAAGCAAGAGAAAAAACTCCTGGATCGGGACAGTGGTAGTAATATTGGAGAAATAGAGATGGAAGTAATACCCCAGAGCAAGAATGTGTAGGATTTATGCTAGGATGTCACCTAGCATAGTGCCAATCCCTAGGAGGCCCTCAGTAAATGCTAGCTCCTCCCCACCTCTCACTCAGCAGGTAATGGGAGTGAGGGAAGATTGTTTCTGTTTGTTGTTTAGAATCGAGAAAAACCTGGGCAGGAATCCAGTTTCAGGTTAAGGGGAAGAACCAGTAGAGAGGGAGATATCAAAAATGTAAGGGAGGGCTTCCCTGGTGGCGCAGTGGTTGGGAGTCTGCCTGCCAATGCAGGGGACACGGGTTCGAGCCCTGGTCTGGGAAGATCCCACGTGCCGCGGAGCAGCTGGGCCCGTGGGCTACAAATACTGAGCTCTGCGCGTCTGGAGCCTGTGCTCCGCAGCAAGAGAGGCCGCGACAATGAGAGGCCCGCGCACCGCGATGAAGAGTGGCCCCCGCTTGCCACAACTAGAGAAAGCCCTCGCACAGAAACGAAGACCCAACACAGCCAAAAATAAATAAATGAATAAATAAATTAAAAAAAAAAAAAAAGTAAGGGAAAGGGGGTTACCGATAGAATGTTTTATTTAAAAAGGGATAGATGTAAAGGTGAATATAGTCTTAGATAGGAGGTGTGATACTTCATCCTCCAAGACAGGATCAACAGAAGTCTGTCAAGGGAGGTGGAAAGTCAGTGAAGCTTCTATGGAACATCTTTGATTTGAAGGTGGGCTTATGGATAGAAGAAAATATTTGGAATGCTTCCGTGGGAAACAGTTTGTCCGACAGCTGTTCTCACCCTTGGTTGAATATTAGGCTCTTCCTGGGAGCCTTAAAACAAAAAATGATGCTGGAGCCCCAGCCCCAAAGATTCTGATTTAACTCCTCTGGGATGGGGCCCAGGCACTGGTGTTTTCAAAAGTGCCTGTGTTGCTATTAATGAACAGCCCTGATTGAGAACTACCAGAAAGAGGTTCGAGGGCCTCGGAAAGGGCTCAGCTGAGGTATGGGAGCAGGAATTTCTTGTTGAGCCAATCAGCCTGGTTACAGGGCTCTCTCCAGCACCAACTTTTCTGGAGCAGAAGCTGTGAAATTAGAGCATGGCTCTCGTTTACTGAGGCTGGTAAAGCACTAGGCTGAAGAAGTAAGAGGAGATAGAGGCTGGGGGAAAAGAATTGGCCAACCACAGATTGTCTAATCTGACAGAAAAAGCAGAGGTTCAGATGAAAGTCGATAAAATAATAATAGCAACACCACATAATTTTTTTTGAGTGCTATCTACCAACTGCAAAAATAAAGTGATTGGGCTTCCCTGGTGGCGCAGTGGTTGAGAGTCCACCTGCCGATGCAGGGGACACGGGTTCGTGCCCCAGTCCGGGAAGATCCCACATGCCGCGGAGCGGCTAGGCCCATAAGCCATGGCCGCTGAGCCAGCACGTCCGGAGCCTGTGCTCCACAACGAGAGAGGCCACGACAGTGAGAGGCCTGCATAACGAAAAAAAAAAAGTGATTTAGGGCTTCCCTGGTGGCGCAGTGGTTGAGAGTCCGCCTGCCGTTGCAGGGGACACGGGCTCGTGCCCTGTTCTGGGAAGATCCCACATGCCGCGGAGCGGCTGGGCCCGTGAGCCATGGCTGCTGAGCCTGCGTGTCCGGAGCCTGTGCTCCGCAACAGGAGAGGCCACAACAGTGAGAGGCCCGCGTACCACCAAAAAAAAAAAGTGATTTATACAAATTCTCATTTACTCTCACAGAGCTCTAGGTCCTCATTTTATAAACGGGGAAACCGAAGCTCAGAAGTTAAGAAAGTTTCCCAAGTTTATGGAGTTAACAAGTGGCAGAACTGGGATTTGAACCCAGATCTGACTGACTCTAGAACCTGAGCTCTGGTTGGGCAGGAACAAGGGAGTGGGAAGGAGGGAAGATAAGAGCCTGTAGGAATCTGCTGGGTTTGAATGGGCTTGAGATGGGCCTCGAGGAAAGGAGATGAGAGGGTTTCTGAGGGAAACGATGGAAGGTGAGGGAATGGGTCCTGGGCATTGGAGGGAGAGTGGGAAATCAGATTGGATAGGCACACTGACAGGCCCAATCTGTCAATGGAATGTAGACTCCATGTGGTAAAAAGGAACTGGGAGATACTAAGGGGTTATTTAGGAGGTGGTTGATGTGATAAAGAGTAACCTTAAAATTTATCAAGCAGATAAAGATCTAGGACGGTCACTGAGGAGACCTCTGCACTGAAATACTTTTTTCTTCCTTTGTTCCCTGTCTTGTCCTGGTAGCCACAGATGTGACTTAACCCACCCATGGCACTCAGGACTGCAGACTGCCCACTCCTCAGCTCTAAGCTATCTTTCCAGGGATCGTACCTAAGATCACAGTTCTATGTTCAAGGATCAATAGAAGGCTCTGCAGATTGACTACTGGCTGGAAAGCGGGGCTGGGCACTTTGTCATGATTGTTGCTACCCCTGCAGAAAAGGTTATCCAGAAATATAACCTTATTTCGAGGTGTTGGGTACAAAGGAGGCACCATACACATACCAACACCACGACAATTCCACAGGATTGTCAGGGACCCCCATCAACATCACTCATTAGCAACTGTCCCTGACCTAACTCAGAAAGTACCCAAGAGCACCAAGCCATCTTCAATGGGGACGGTGTCAGTTCTTTCCTGATTTGAGTAGACCAAATTAAATGTAAACATAAAGAACTAGTTTCCAGATTTCAGTGTCTTCCCAGCCCACGTTGTTTTCAAATTAATGAAAATTAAAATTGCTGGTGCACAGTAAGGAAAACTGAAGAGGCAAAATGAATAGCTAGAATTCTCTGAATGATGACCAGAGCACAAATAATGCTGGGACCTGATGAGGCCAAAAGACACCTAGTGAGCTTAGCTAGCTGGTTGTGGTACCCTGGGAAGGGGGAGATGTTATCTGTCAAAGGGAAGATAAATTCTGCGAACCAAACCTGGTAGTTTGGGGAAAATGTGTTTAACCCACTCACTTCCCTCCTTATTTGTAATATTGCTTTCCTACTTTTCAACTTGAGTTTACTCTGGAAGTGGAACATTTATTCCAACAAAATGTGCCCGGTGTGGTCTCTCAGCGATTAAAGACATCTGCTTAGTCGGCATTAACTTCAGTGTAGTACTTGCACCTCTCTGAGGATGTCTTACTAAGCCCTCAGTAGGCTGACGCTGCTTCATTTTCTTCAGGTATATAAACTGAAGAGGCAAATTTTACCTGCTCTGAAATCCAAAGAAAATGGTACTTGGCTCCTTGGGCTCATTAGCCTTTAGTCTTGGTTAGTAATTACCAGATGTTGCTCAGGCATATTTGGAAAAGAACTTTATCTGTTGAACTTTCTTTTGGAAAATCAGAACATTATGCGCCAGTTGTGAAGGAGGGGAAATGCTGTACTAGAAAGCTTAGCCAGGTGTGACATAATCATTTTCTTGAGGATGTGGTGTGGCGAACTTTTTTTCTTCTAGGTAATGAACACATTTGCTTGTAGTTTGAGTTTAAAAAAAAAAAAGCTATTATGTTTCCTTTAAAAAAACGTGCAGAACGTCAAAAGTGTGAAATCTATTTTAGGCTGTTGAAAATATTTGGGTTTTTAAGATAGCATCACAGATGTATATATTCCAGGTTCAAATTACTCAGAATTCTAGATTTTAAATATTATAAACTGAAGTTGAAATCAAATGTAAATTAACCTGCGATTTTTTTTTTTCCTTCTAGTTATTTTTAGCTAAGTAACTGAGGATAGGATGTGAGGCTGGCAAACAACATTCGCTGGGAGGACCCTTATTGTGATCGAATTCCAAGTAGTATTTTTTAGTCACATCTCATTCTTACACACACACACGAATCCTGTTGTGTTTTAAACAGATACTGAAAACCTCAACTCTATTTGTGAGTCTTTTTCTTTTTTAAGATATCTTTCCTACAGACAGAATCTCTAGGAGCCAGCCAACAATCCAGGCCTCACACTTTAGCTAACAGCTTCATAGTTCAAAAAAAGTAGGGTGGGGGAAGTGAGAGTGAGTAAAAACAAAATGAAAATGACCAAGATGTTTTGGGAAACACTTTACTACAGTTATTAGGTGACCTCACTGGGGATAGCACACTCTCCAGAAACCATATTTACCACGAATCACCCAAACTATTATATTCAATAAGGTCAAAGGGCTGGATTTATGTAATATTTTTAAATTTACATTTTATAAATATAAGGATACTGTGTGTATTATCAAATAATTCATCTGTATTTCTAAAGTGTCATATTTTCTATCGTTCTTGTTAATCTGTTTGAACTAGGGAGAAAAAAAGGTATTGACATAGTTGAATACTGGATCCATCAATCACTAAAATTGAACCAAGATCCAAGTTTTCATAGTTTAATTCTATACCATCCATACTTCTCACCAGAAAACTGATAAGGGCTGACATAAATAACTCAGTTGGAAGGATATCTGACTATCTTATAAAAACATTATGCAGAATCTTTAAAGGTGTTAGCCCTGGCAGGATTCCTAGGTAAGAATAGGCAGCTATACCATATTCTACTTTTGGTGGCCTCCTCACTTTTGGATTTTGTCATGACTTCAACCAGGCCCCCTTTGAAGGTTTATTTCTGAACACAAACCTTTCTCCTTCGGCTGGTCTCATTTTTTTAGTGGTCTAGGGAAAGAGACCGAGGCAGGCTGTGGCCTATTTTAAATCCTTAGGTTCCTCTCCCTCCCACTCCTTGCCCTTCTCCCCTCCACATTCCTGCTACATGGAAAGGCAGTGGGGCCTCATACCTCAACATTTTATTAAAGAACCACTTAGCCATTCTCTCACCAGGATGGGCACAAGATGCCGGTTATTCCCTTAGATGAGTGGGTTTTTAAAAAGCTGGGTGGGAGACCCCATGCTACAAATTTAATTCAAAAACTGTTAAAGGAACCTTTTTTTAAATCTCAAGAACAGCCTTTTCACACTTCTCTACCACCTTTCCATTGGCTGTGTGTAAATAAACAAAGACCACCAAGTGAGAAAAGGCTATTTATTCAAAGCTTGCTACAGCAAGGGAGGCAGCCACCTTCACTCAGCTTGGGACTTACAGGCCGGCAGTGAAAAAAAAAAAAAAGAAAAAAAAAGGGGGTGGGTGGAGTAGGCTTCAGGGTATGCTCTGATTGGAGGTTAACTCGGGGAAGCTGGAGGCGGGCTAACTAGAAGCCGGGCGTCTAACGTGATTGGTTGGGGGGGGAAACATATTTGGCTTTCTCTGATTGGTCCCGAGTTGGTAACAGGGGCAAAAATTTGGGAAGCTGGCAGTCAATGGCCGACTCCTGCCCGTTCTAAGCTGATCACTGCAGAGGCTGTGGTTTGGCTTCCCGTGTTGGTTGCAGCAGAGGTTGTGGGTCGGAGTTCTGTTGTCAGCATATGGTCCCGTCATTGCCCTGTATATTGTCTGTCAACTGGGTGAAACCCAGGTTTTTATTTTCCCTTGACCTGGATAACTTTCAAACTTCCGATTTTTGTTTTACCTGGAACAAGATTGCATTCCTGTTATTTCTGTTAAGGATAAACGGAGACATTAGGATATGGAAAGTATTTATGGTAACAAATACATAAGTGTCTTTCTGATGAGGGTCAGGCTGGAGAAAGAATCACCCTCGGTCCTCTGATTGCCCATTTCCGTACACAACTCCTATTACCATTATAACTGACTCCTTAGCAGCGTTTCCTTCCTTCGGGGGGTGGGGCTCGGCCTCCTTGGTTCCCTCTCTTTGAGGACTGAGCTTTGGGGCCGAGAGAGAAGGATCGCTGCCCCAGTCTCCCACTTCCCTTCCCGAAGCTCGCTTTCCGGGTTCCGGCCCGGGTCGCACCCCCGCTACCCAGCACCCCACCCCCGCGCAATCCTCCTACAGCGTCCTCCACCCCCGCCCCTGCCCGCCCGCGCACAGCGCCCCCTGTCCGCCCCGCGTCCTCCCCGGTTCTCCCCACCGCACCGGTCCCGGCCGGCCCCCCTTCCGGTTCCCACACCCGGGCGCGTGCCGGCGCCTCCGGACCAGTGGTTCCGCGCGTTCCTGCACGGAGGCGCGGGGCTCGAACGGACGCGACCCCCTTGGTCCTGCAGCAGCTTCCCCGGCCCGCGGGAGATGTCAGGTCAGCTCTCCCGTCCCCGAGTCGCTACCCGGTCCTTGGTCAGGAATAAGCAGATCCTCCTCGGGTCCCAAGCCCCCGACATCCATTCTGGGGGTACTCTTCCCAGCCACCATTCCCCGATCATTTCTCCTCAGCTGTGGAAAAAGCAGCCCTCCTTTCTCTTCAGAAAGGGACCCGTATTTTCCCTTCAACTTCCCTCAACTTGGGCCCCCGCGGGCCCCCAGTCGGTGGGAAAGCACTACCCTCCATTTTCGCTCCAGGGAGGTTCCTCGGCCCGGATTTCCCCTGCCACGAAGCAGGAGAGGCAGAGGCGCCGCGGCTCAGCGGCTGCAGCTGGGCCCTCGCCATCTTGCGCGGAGGAGGAGTCGCGGCGGCAGCCATGCGGAGAGCTAAGGGGCGGGGGTGCTGCGGCCGAGGGAGGGGGCGGGGAGCCGAGTTAGCTCGGCCCGGGCGGCGGCTTCGGCGGCGCCTTGAGAGCGGGCAGCGGCGGAGGTAGGGCTGCGCGGCTCGGGGAGCTGGCGAGCGCCGGCAGGCTGGCCCCCAGGCCCCCGGAGTGGAGCGGGACGGGGGGCGGGGCGGGGGGCGGCCGAAGTGAGGGGCCGGGTGGGGGCGGGCGGAGGTTTCCGAGGAGGAAGGAGCCGCCGCCATTTTGGGAGCTTCGAGTCAACAATAAAGGACCGAGGGTGCAGAGCGGGTGTGGCCTCAGTGGTAGGACTCGGGCCCGAGCCGCGAGGAGTGGGGTGAGGTGAGGGGTTGGAGGTCGGCGGTGCAGCGGGGGCTGCGGGGAGTTACCCCCTCCCCCGGCCGGCGTGGGGGGCGCTCTGAGGCGGAGGCCTGAGGCCTGTTCGGGCCCGCGGGAGGAAGGCGGGCGGCAGCTGTGGGGCGGGGGCGCCCGGGAGGAGTGGGATAGAGCACTGTTCTGTCCGGCGGGGTCCGGAGGAGGAGCGGGAGAATTCCTCGGAGGAGCTTTGTGGGAGACGAGGGAAGGTGGGATCGTAGGGGGCGGCAAGGACTTAGGGAGATCGTGGAGGTTATAGGGTACGAGGCGGCCCTATAGGGGGCGGCAGGAATATGCAGTAGCGGAAGGCTGGGTTTCGAAGAGGACCGGCTGCTTGACGGAGTAAGGCTTTGCAGGTCGAAAGCAAGGGGGTGATTATGGAGCCCCAGAGTCATGGAGAAAGGAGGGACCGTCTGACTTAAGGGTTTCTCTTTGGGGCCTTTTGCGGGAGCCCCTATTGTTTCCTACCCGCGGAGCTGGTTCCCTGCTCTTGTTGCGCAGATACGATTTCAGGGCCCCAACCCATTTGTGTTTATGGGCCCAGGGAGCTGACTCGAAGTGTGTGGGTTTGGTGGTGGTGGGGGGGTGTTGAAGGGTAGGGAAACAAGAAATTATTTGCCTACGGTTATAGGGCTCAAATCACTGGCTTGATTTCCCTTATCGCTCATTCCCCTTTCTCTTCAACAGTCCCCTCGCCCCTTCAAAATAGAACGGTCACTCCAACTTGCAGACCAAGCTTAGAGAAACTGCGCTGCATTCGCACACAAAAGGTCTTTTTGGAGATGACGATACTGTTTTGGGTGTGAAACTGTCAATTGCTAACTACAATCTGGGAAGTGCTGTAATTAACTCCGCTAGGGGTTCCTCCCAACTCGTCTTTGTTTCGTTCGTATTTTTGAAAATGTAGAAAATATAACTTGCAAATCTAAATTGGGAAGGGGTAGGAGGAATATTTCTTTTCCTGAGACGTAGAGCTGCAGTGCTGGTTTTAGCTTAATTGAGAGGGGAGCAGTTATCACATAGTCGCATTTTGGATGCAGGGAGGTATGAGGTCTTAACGTGCATGATGGACAGTAATGATACCATTTAATTTTTAGAAGTTGCCACCTTCATCCTCTTAGTGTTTGCAAATAAGTAAGTCTTCTGGTATGAAGTAGGTGATATCGCTGATCATAATATAAACCTGTCAATACAGGAAACCAATTACTACCTTGCAGTGAAATTGGATGGCTCTTAACCACCCTCTGCTTAAGAGGTCACTCAGCTTCTGGGAGACTTGGAAATATACAGCTTTGTGTACCTGATAATCAGGATTTGCTTGTGAGCAACTTTATTTTCAATTAAAAAAAAAGACATCAAAGAGGTTTTTAAAAAAAATTTTATTGTTTGAGAAACCTTGGTGTATGGCAGAAACGCTAATTAATAAGCTAGTTTATGTTTGGTAAGAAATGTAAAGGAGTTAAAGAACAAAGCAAACAGAGCAGCCCTTTATTTTCTGGCCTTTTTCCCCCTGGCTTTTCAATTACGTTTTCATGTACTTCCTTTAAAAATAATTTTATTTGGGGAATAATTTAAAAAATTTTTTAAGTTAACAATTAGTACTCTGGGTTTCCTGGAAAGTTTGATTAAAGGTACTAGTATCTTTACCCTTTAACAGATTTTTTTTTTTTAACACAGCTAATTTCCTTTTTGTGTTTTTGTAATTTAAAAAAATGCTACTTCAAGTTGGGATATACTTTGAAAAGTGTTATGTTTAAAAACGTAGCAGTTTTTTTTAGTATTCAGATTTAATTAAGGTAGCTAAAAGGTTTCTTGGCTGTTTTTCAAGCAGAAGATTTTGACAGGTAGACATATTTATATCCCTTGACATGCTTCAGTTACTGTTTTAAAGGGCAAAAACTTAAGGAAAAAAAGAAAATGTATTTTTCTTTATAAAGTTTAACTTCTGTCGTTGAAATTCACAAGGGCAATGTGTTCTTCTTAAAGCATAAGGTGAAGTCAAAAGCTCAACTCTTCAAGGATTCTCAGTTGTCAGAAATAGAAAAAAAATTAATGAATTGTCTTGCCTTGTTCATTTGTAGATTTACATTAAGTTGTGCGATACTTCACTGAGTTGTAATGCAATTGAATGTAATGACTCATTGACTTTAAGAGGTGGCAGGGACTTCAGAGAATTCATCAGGGAGGAAACAAGGGAAGAGATTGTCATTTGACAACTAATGCTAACTTAATCACAGTATCTTTCTACTTTGTATTCTCTGGGTTGATTTGAACTGACAGTTTAAAATGTTTGAGATGGGTCTTGGTGCAGGTTTGGTTTTTGAGGCAGTTCATCTTTTTGTGTTTTTCCTAGCTTGGCTAGTGATTTGGTCTCAGTGCAGCTGTATTCTTAATTCTTTAATTTAAAAGAAGAGAGTTCTTCTAAAGGAGTTCTTTAAAAGGGAAACAAAAAAGTTTTTTTCTAATTTTACGCTGTTTGCTAATTTAACTTTTTTCTTTGTTTCAGACTGAAGTGAGCGAATTCAGATATATAACTCAACCTTGTTAGAGGGCTTTATTAAAAAATAAAGAGTTGATTCCGTGCATGAGAGCAAGTTACTGCTGCTTACCGTTCAGAGACTTACAGGTGCTTGCCTGCATTGCAATAAAGGACTCATATATTGAGCAAGACTTATATTTATCTCTTCGTTTTGGAGAGCCTAATAAACTGTTATTACAGTTTCTCTACTGACTTTCAAAAGTTTTGAAGTTTGAAAGAGACATCTTTACAATTAATACAGCATGAGCACGGCCAGAACAGAGAACCCTGTTATAATGGGTCTGTCCAGTCAAAATGGTCAGCTGAGGGGCCCTGTGAAGCCCAGTGGTGGCCCCGGAGGAGGGGGCACACAGACACAGCAACAGATGAACCAGCTGAAAAACACCAACACAATCAATAATGGCACTCAGCAGCAAGCACAGAGTATGACCACCACTATTAAGTAAGTGTTAGAATAAATAATAAACACACTTGGGGGACCAAGGAGATTTATTTTGTTAGTTGTTGACTACTTTGTGTATACCTTAGTTTAACCATTTTGATTGCAAATAGAGGACAGATGACTTCGTTTTATGGCCAGCAGGTATTTGCAATAGAAGACTATTTCTTTCATAACTAATTCAGGTTTATTAAGTAACAGACTGGCACAGATTAATAATATATATTAATTTTGTATAGACTATTTTTTGAAACATGTCTGGCTTTCATAATGAGCTCAGATTCTTCTTGTTTTTGCCAGTATGGCTTTTTCCCTAGTGTTAGAACTTGACCTGATCCTAGTTTGAATGGCTGTTTTAGCCAATTTCACATTTTAAATTTAACGACTTGCCCAGCCTTCTGAACTTCAAACATACTCATAGAAAATTTATCCATAACTTTTTTTTAGTTTATGACACTTTGCTTTTCTGCCCTATTTATTTACTTTCCAAATACACTTTCTCCTCTTACACACACGCACACAAAATAACAAGCAGTTTATGTCATAGGGAACTCAGGATTTTGAACTCCTATAAACACATCTCTGAATAGTCCCATACCCCTTTGACGACTTCTAAAAACGTAAGAGCCTCATCTTACTACAGAATATTTTTTCTTTTAAATTTAAAAGTGTGTATGCTATCATCTTTAAGTGTACACTTTAAAGTATTTGAGTGGTAACTATGACTCCAAAGAATCAGTTAATAGAAAATTAACATTCAAGAATCTTGACCCATTTGAGATTTGTCTTTGTTAAAAATCTAGCCATGTAAGTTGATTTAACCTCTAGAAATCTTCATAAGATGATAAAACTCTTTCAAGGAACCAAAGCTTGTGTTTTATTATAACCTAGATCTTTTCCATGCTTAAAAAGTACTTACTAAAGAAAAATAGCCCTAACTTCCAACAGAATTGGTTTGGTCACTGGGAGATTTGGCATTAATACATATTCTATTATTATTTTATTATTATTTTTTAAGTGTTTTATTTATTTTTATGTTTTTGCGGTACACGGGCCTTTCACTGCTGCGGCCCCTCCTGCTGCAGAGCACAGGCCCCGGACGCGCAGACCCAGCGGCCATGGCTCACGGGCCCAGCAGCTCCGCGGCACGCGGGATCCTCCCGGACCGGGACACGAACCCGCGTCCCCTGCATCGGCAGGCGGACTCCCAACCCCTGCGTCACCAGGGAAGCCCTCTATTATTTTTGAGATGAATATTTTAATTAGTATAGAAATCAAGAATATTTTCTAAATTGCAGCTTGTCTTGAAAAAATATGAATAGGCTAGCAATATTTAGGCTATTTTTAATTCTTAATGATAGAAACATAAAGCTGCATTATTTCTTTTTTTTTTTTGTACACGGGCCTCTCACTGTTGTGGCCTCTCCCGTTGCGGAGCATAGGCTCCGGACGGGCAGGCTCAGCGGCCATGGTTCACAGCCCTAGCCGCTCCGCGGCATGTGGGATCTTCCCGGACCGGGGCACGAACCCGTGTCCCCTGCATCGGCAGGCGGACTCTCAACTACTGCGCCACCAGAGAAGCCCTCATTTCATTTTGAGAGTATTTTCTACTTGAAATCAGATTTGAGACAACAGTGGATTTTACCTTTTTTTTTGCTTTTCCTAGGATTAATGGTTTTTTTTCAATTCTGTGGATCTTTAAATCTCAGTTTAAATGTCATCTCTTCTATGAAGACTTCTAGATCCCATGGCTCAGAGCTCTTCTAATACCTATCTCTATCACTTGTTTTCTCGTTAAAAATTGTTTTTAACCTCCTGAGATTATAAATTTTTTTTGTAGGCAGATTTTGCGTTGTATCTTCCTGCATTTTTATCCACGATTTAGTGAATTTGGCAATGTGGCAAGCTGGCTTACTATGATGTTCAGTTGACATTTTTGTTTATACCAAACTTTGCTATGGTATAGACTGGGGTGAAAGGCTTTAGTACCCTTGGATTGGTAGCAAATAGTTGCCTGTGTTACAGTATCTTGGATTATGTGGGACCTAGCTTTAAGTAAAATAATGTGCTTATCTTTCTAAATCAAGACTCTTGAGATGTTTGAGGTGCTCTAATTATATGAGTTGTTACAGTTAAATCAGTGAAAGCTTATTTATTTTAAAGACACAGTTGAAAGCATTGTCTGCTTTATTGATAGTCTTTTTTCTCTTAGATGCTTTGGATGTTATATTATTTGAAGTTTTTACCTGACCAAAAAGAAAATTTTTTATTACGTTTTCTTTGTTATTTTCTTTCGTGGTTTCAGGCATCCCCAGTAAAAAAGATTAAGAGAGATGTTTACTAACAGCTAATATCGAGTTCTTCTTTTGCCAGGCATTGTGCTGAGTGCTTTATAGAAATTATTTTATGTAATTTTATCCTATTTTATATATGAGAGAATGGAGGTTTAGAAAAGTAACTGTTGCAAGGTCATAGAACTAATATGTAGAAGAGTCAGGGCTTGAACTCAAGTCTGAAACTTTATAGATTCCTTGGCTTTAACTAGTCACCAAGAGTTACAAACTCAGATGCCTATAGGGGACTGCCAGATTAGAGCATACTTGCCCTATTAAAAGGCATCAACCACTTGATTTTAAACTCCATTTACTAAGCTCTATCAAACTGTTGCCATGCAGAAATTTGGAACCAGTGTTACTAAAGCTTCCAGATTTTTTCAAGAAAATCCAGAATCTGGACTTTTACACAAAATCTCCTAATTTTTTAATGTTGGCCACTAATTTAAAACACACACTATGGGCTTCCCTGGTGGCGCAGTGGTTGAGAGTCCGCCTGCCGATGCAGGGGACGTGGGTTCGTGCCCTGGTCTGGGAAGATCCCACATGCCGCGGAGCGGCTGGGCCCCGTGAGCCATGGCCACTGAGCCTGCGCGTCCGGAGCCTGTGCTCCGCAGCGGGAGAGGCCACAAAAAACACACACACACACTATATAGGTCAAACAAAACATATGGGTTACTAGTTTTGAAAACGGTTGGACTGTATACAACTCTGCTTTTCTTAAGAGGATGGATACCTTACTCCCTTCTATTCTTGATTTTTTAAAATTCTCCCTAGATTGTTGTGCTTTGTAAGAAAACAGTTTTTCTAAAGTTTATCTCTTTTGTTACCTGTATTCTTAAGTAAACGGCAATATGTTCAACTTAGTGTGCTTTTTAGAATTATAATCGAGATGAATTATCTTTGTATTTTAGAATACTAATGCTGTGAATTCTGATACTTCAATTTTACTGTATTCTCTCTAGACCTGGTGATGACTGGAAAAAGACTTTAAAACTCCCTCCAAAGGATCTAAGAATCAAAACTTCGGTAAGTTGGTTGTAACATTCAAGTGGAAAAATCCTGAAACTCTAAAAGTGAAGTAGTTATTTAATGATAACAGGCACTGTGTTTACTCTTAAGTAAGTTGAAGTGGTTGAAATTGTGTAACTCATGTATGACGAGTTGCCCAAAATTTCCACTGTTTGGAGGAATTAGTAATAATGTGTATGTATACACATTATTGCAATATATAATGTAATATTTAATATACAGTATACAATACAATAATTATTATTATATATACAGTATTTAATATATAATTTATATATTAAATATCGTGTTTATACGTATATATATTTTATCTCTTTTGTGGAATGCTTTTATGGTTTTCAAGGCGTTTTCTCAAAATTCTCATTTCCAGCAGCACAGTAAGTTTCAGGGTAGGTATTGTCCACATTTTGTGGATGAGAAAACTGAAGTTGAGAGGTTAGTTCTCTTAGCCCAGTGTTCTCAACCAAGGGCAATTTTTGTCCCCAGGAAGCATTTAGCAATAGCTGGAGCAATAGCTGGTTATCACAGCTGAAGGGATGCTACAGAACAGCCCCTTACAGCAAAGAATTTTCTGGCCCAAATTTCAATAGTGCTGGACTTGAGAAACCCTGGTTTAGACTAGGATATTTGTAGGCAGTGAATGGTGGAGCTAGGGTTTGACTTCATATCTTGTGGTTTGATACTTATATAGAAATAACAGTATTCCATCAGTCCTTAGAGAAAAATGACCACAGGGTGGCTGGTCTTTCCCCAAAACATAGTTTTTAAATGGCTTGTGTGTGTTAAAAAGAGTGGTTATTTTTCAGTTGAACTATAGATCAAGACAGAACTAATCTGCGCATATTTATATTTTAAATGGGTTAAAGAATTAGTCTCTCAAACACTTTATTAAGCATGCTAATTACCAAAGGAACCCAATTGTACTTCATTCTTCTGATGCTGTTTGTTTTTGTTTGACCAGGATGTGACCTCCACAAAAGGAAATGAGTTTGAAGATTACTGTTTGAAACGGGAGTTGCTGATGGGAATTTTTGAAATGGGCTGGGAAAAGCCGTCTCCTATTCAGGTATGTTTCCCCTTTTTTATCATATGTATAATGTTATGAGTTAAGCGTTACACACTTTCTGATCTGCGGGAATGATACAGTGAAACAACAGTTCTCTCCAGTTTATATACACACACATATATATATATGTACACACAGGCATACACACTTTCTGAACCTTTAAATGGTAAGTTACAAAATCATGGCGCTTTATTTCTAAATATTTCAGTGTGTATTTCCTAAGAATAGGGATAGTCTCTTGAATAATCATAGTCCAGTTATGTTCAGTCAATTTAACTTTAATGCAGTATTTCTATCTCATCTGTCATTTGTAGTCTTATTTTTAACTGGCCCCCAGATTTTGTCTTAAAGCATTTTGTTTCTCTTCCATACAAGATTCATCCTAGGATCAGGTATTGCATATAATGGTTACATCTCTTTTAGTAGTGAGCATTTCCCTGTTCTTTTTTTGTCTTTTATGACATTGACATGTTAAAAATATGGCCCCCTTCCTTTTTTTTTCCTCCAGTAGAACATTCCTCATTTTGGGTTTGTCTCATATTTCCATGTGATTAGATTCAAGTTATGCATTCTTAGCCAGAATACTGCAGAAGTCACATTTGGAGGTATAGTGTTCATCTATTCCTCAAGGGTGATTTTAATTTTGATTACCCTTTCAAAGTGGTGTCTTGATTTTTCTACTGTATAATTATTGCTCCCCCCCACCACCTTAAAACTAACAAACAGTCTTTGGGGAGCATTTTAAGGCAATGCAGATATACTACTCTTCATAAAAATTTCCCCCTAACTCCTCCTTATGTATCTATATATTATCAGTGTGGACTCATGAATTTTTTTTAATGGTATTTTTTATATATATAAATGTATTTATTTATTTTTTATTTTTGGCTGTGTTGGGTCTTAGTTGCTGTGCACGGGCTTTCTCTAGTTGTGGTGAGGGGAGGCTACTCTTCATTGCAGTGCACAGGTTTCTCATTGTGGTGGCCGCTCGTTGCGGAGCACAGGCTCTAGGCGCACGGGCTTCAGTAGTTGTGGCACACGGGCTCTAGAGCGCAGGCTCAGTAGTTGTGGCTCATGGGCTTAGTTGCTCTGCGGCATTGGCAGGCAGACTCTTAACCACTGTGCCACCAGAGAAGTCCCTTTAATGGTATTTTTGTGCTCGAATTGTCCCGTATTTGGCCAGCATGAGCTCCTTCAGGCCGGTTCCTTTGTGTTTGTAATGTGCCTCTTTCGTTTTTTTCCTCTGATAGACTATTTTATAAAGCAGTTTTAAGTTCATAGCAATTGAGCAAAAGAGATATTTCATAAATCCCTGCCCACACTCATGCATAGCCTCCCCCATTATCAGCATTCCCCACAAGAGCAATATTTGTTACAACTGATGAACCTGTGTTGACACATTATCACCCAAAGTCCATAGTTTGCATTAGGGTTCATTCTTGGTATTGTAAATTCTGTGGGTTTGAACATATGTATAATGACATGTATCCACCATTATAGTATCATACAGAGTAGTTTCACTGACCTCCGTGCTCCACCTATTCACCCTTCCCTTCTCCCTTTGTTTTTCTTGAGCACTTCCTTTTTGGTATATCACGATGTCAAGCTTATCTGTAGAGCCACCCTTCCCCAGCCTCAGAATCAGCTATTTCTCCAAGGAACTCTGATTCTAATTAGTGGGGAGTAGGTGCACTCTTTCAGTGAAAAGAGCAGGGAAATATATGTATGTATACACATACATGCCTGTAGACCTAAACATGTGTTATACATGTACAGATTTGATAAATGTGATTGTTGTCTTCACATTTTTAAGTTGAAGCTGTTGAATCCAAGCTGTACTCAGGACAAACTCTGTGACATCATTGAGTACTTTTTCATTGAACAAACATGTATCAAGTGACCTAGAAAGTGTTAGACCCTGAGGGTGTTATGATGAACAAGATAAATAGGGTTCCTGCACTCTGAGTCTGGTGGAAAGGACAGCTTATTGTACAGGTAATTTCAGTGTAATGTAATGGGCACATATATGTAGTTGAAATTGCACATATATGTAGCTACTAGGGAAGATGGAACAACCTGGAAGAAGTGATCCATGTTCCAAATGGGGAACACTGGAATGGTGATTGCCTGGGGATGAGAGTGTGCCTTTGTGGACAAACTGAAAGGAGTTTGTTGTGGTTAGAGAAAGTATCAAGATAAAGTTATACCTCATCAGGCAATTTGAGTGCAGATATCAAAAATATTTAGGAATCTACTTTTCCATAATATAGTTCATGTTAATCTATTTTATCTATAGGAGTGAAACATTTTATGGGCACTTTTCTACTGTATCATTCAACTTTGTATCTCTAGTACTTAGCAAGGTGCATGGCAGGAAATAGGCCCTCAGTTGTATTGCTTTGTTGGAATTATGGTTAATGGATATCTGTAAGCGAACTTCGTCTAGAGAAGTGTTGTAGAGCACTGTCTTTGCGGTGAGGCTGCGCGGATTGAATCCCAACTCCACTCCTAAGGAGATTATTTAAATGTCTCGAAGCCTCCGCTTTCTGACCTATAAAATTGATATAATAGTGTATACCGTGGGGTTGTTGTAAAGATTAAGTGAGGTAATTCATGTTAGTATCCTTATTGCAGTGGCTAATAGGTGACAAATGCCCAATAAATGTTATGGGGTTTTATTTTATGTAGTAGTTTTATCAAAAAAGGAGATTGGTTCATTTGGCAGAGTTAATTCTTAATGGACCCTTGCTGACTCCTGTTTCACACCTTTGTATTAAATTTTAAAATTCACTTTGTTATTTGCATTCTCAGTTTTGTATAGCATATAGATAGTTAACTCTCCAGCCACTTAGCCAGTCTACCATCTAGCTTTTTCTGTAAAGTAGAAATGATCTCCCTCACAGGGTTTTATTGTGAGGATCGAAGGTTGTGTACAGGCATACCTCGTTTTACCGTGCTGTGCTTTGCTTTACTGTATTTTGCAGATACTGCGTTTGGGTTTTTACTGGTTTTGTTTTTTTTTTTTAAACAAATTGAAGGTTTGTGGCAACCCTGTGTTGTTAGATGATGGTTATTATTTTTAAATTAAGGTGTGTATATTGTTTTTTTACACAATACTGCTGCACACTTAATAGACTATAGTATAGTGTAAACATAACTTTTATATGCACTGGGAAACAAAAAAATTTGTGTGACTCACTTGATTGCACTGATCTAGAACCGAATCCACAATGCTCCAAGGTGTATTTTGAAACAGCAAGCAGAGTATGAATATAAAGTATTATTCTGTATACCTGAGACTATCATTCACATTGCTTTTTCCTGCACTATTGTTTTGCCTGAGGATCCATGGAAAACACAAGATAACATGCTTCTTAGAATCATTCAGTGTAACAAACCATAAATACTAAGACTTTAGAACCAAAAGAAATCTAGAAGTCCTCTAGTAAAATCCAACCTCGTGACTGGCATTCTTCTTGTCTACCTTCTTTCCTAACTTTTTTTTTTGTTATTTTTTTTTTCTTTTCCTAAAACGTGTCTATTGTCTTTATAGTACTTAGTTTTACAGTTTGATCCAGGCATTTTTTTTTTCTCTCCAGATATAAAATCCTCTTGACCAGATGGGTGTCATATACATTTGAATCTTTTTTAAGAGATCTGACTTAGTTGCACTTTGGCTATAAGATTATTAGAAAATGAGGCACTTAAAATCTTTTGAGACGATACAATTTTACACTGACAGGCTGGAACCAGATATACTACAGATTGCTTCCACACATTTTTCTTTGGTACAGCCATCTGTGATTCTAGTTCTTGGTCTGAATGCTGTGCCCAGTAGCATAACCATGCCATTCTGAGGCCTAGCTTTACAGGAGTAGAGACTTCTTTGGAGGACCTAAGAGTCTGTCTTATTCTGCTTAACATTGAGAAACCTTACATTAACATGGGGATGATTGGTGACAGCTCTTGCTGCTTCCAGACCTTAGGCACAACTTTTGAAGACTTTTTAGGTAAGAAGATGATGGAATGGCAAGTAGTTCATTATTGAGGGAAACATGGAAGTTCCTTCTTTTGGCAACCAAATTTCATATCAAGTCAGGAATCTCAAATTATTTTGTTAACCAAGTCTAATTGGTTGTTTATTAAATTTATAGTTAAGAATTAGAGCATTCTTAATTCTTTTATAATTCATTCCTCCTGCTAACATGGATTGATTGCCAAAAGAATTATTTTCCTAAATTCTCAAAGTCTTTAAATGCATGTCTTCATTGGTTACTATGGTAAAATTGGGGTGTGTTCCTTAAGGTGGAGATGTTCTTTTTGAAATTACTATCTTCCGTCTCCTTTTTTTCTGGGTAGCAGTAGATGTTGTCACCATTGCTTACCTCCTCCACAGTACCCATATTTTTTTCCCCTGAAATTAAGGTTCTTAAATTCAACTAGTCCTAGGAAGTAAGAAGAAGCAGCTACTCTAAAAGCATTTATCTGGGCAATTTGGAGCCTTTTCAGGTACTATACTTTTGTAAAATGCCTCTCAGTACTAGGAAATTGGAAGGTATCCCATTCTTTGGTTGTAGGCAACAGAGACCAACTTGGGTAAACTTAAGCAAAAGGAAATTTATTGAATATCAGGAATTCACAAGATTAGGGAGAAGTCTGGAGAAACACACTTGGCATGGGCCAAGAACCAGGGCAGCCCTAAAGGGCTCAGGAAGCTGTAAATCGTTATAGGATGCACTATAGCAATCTCAGTTCTTAGAAGGGAGCATTCAGCCAGGCCTGGCTTCAGTCGTTGTCCTCCATACAGCTGAGGAAGTTGGGGTGGGGAGGATGTAATTCCTCAAAGTTACGGTGCTGCTAAGAAAGGAGAATGGATGGATAGTAGGGTTATAAAAACACAGTAAATACATAGTGGCTCAGTCCCTAGACCTTACAGTGGAACATGGACTTTGGAGAGCTAAAGTGGCAGAATCAGACCTTAAGGTCGTTTAAGGTTAAGGTTTCTGTTTTTTGTGTTGTTTTTTTGGGTTTTGGTGGGTTTTGTTTTTGTTTTTGGTTGTTTTGTTTTTGGTGGCCTTAGGGTATAAATCACACAGCACACAATTCACAAATTTTAAGTATACAATTCATTGTTTTTTAGTATATTCACAGTTGTGCAGTCACACAACTAAAACAGTCAATTTTAGAATATTTTCATCACCCCAAAAAGAAAAAAAGAAACTTTAGTAATCACCCTTCATCTTCCCCTAGCTCTAAGCAACCACTAATCTACTTTCTGTCTGTATGGATTGGCTTATTCTGGACAATTTCGTGTAAATGGAATCATACAATATATGCTCTTTTTTGTGACTGGCTTTTTTGACTTAGCATGTTTTTAGGGCTCATCCATATTGTAGCATGTATAAGTACTCCATTCCTTTTTATTGTTGAATAATATTCCACTGTATAGCTATACCAGATTGGTTTATCCATTCTTCAGTTGTAGGGTTGTTTCCACTGTTAGCTGTTACGAATAATGCTCCTTTGAACACTGGTGTACGAATTTTTTTTTTTTTTTTTTTTTTTTTTGTGGTACACGGGCCTCTCACTGCTGTGGCCTCTTCCGTTAAGGAGCACAGGCTTAGGACGCTCAGGCCCAGCGGGCATGGCTCACGGGCCCAGCTGCTCCGGGGCACGTGGGATCTTCCCGGTCCAGGGCACGAACCCGTGTCCCCTGCATCGGCAGGCAGATTCTCAACCACTGCGCCACCAGGGAAGCCCCATGGTGTACGAATTTTTGTGTGGAGATATTTTCATTTCTCTTGGGTATATACCTAGGAGTAGAATTGCTGGTTCATATGGTAACTCTTTAACTTTTTGAGGAACTGCCAGACTGTTTTCCAAAATGGCTGTACATTGTACTTACTGGTATATGAGGTACCGATTTCTCTGTTTGCAAACCGAAGTTCAAATCCTGGTTCTAGCATTTCTTGCTTTGTGACCTTCAGTAAAACAGTCTGAGGATCCATCTGTCATTTGTAAAACAAAACGTACCTAACTTGAAAGGATATAATTAACGTTAAGTATCTAAGCATAGTGTCCATCACAGTAAGTTTTTAAAAATTATTTAGCTTCCTTCCTCCTTCCTCTTCTCCCTGGCTGCTCCCCATGACTTCCTCTTGGGTTTCAAAGCTGTGTGAGTCGGACTTGAATTCTCTTGCTTCATATTACTTAATCTTCCCAGGAAACAGTAGTAAGAGACGGTGTGGATATACTGGATCTCCTGACTGCTAATCATAATGATCACCATATGAGATGAAATACAGTGCATCTTAACTTACAGACTAGCTTACTTTGTTAAAGTCCTGTCCTTAAACAGTTTCTGTAGAGCATAAGTCCTGTCAGAGTAGAGGAATAGAAGTCAGTGAATGGCCTTTAAGTCAAAAGATAAACCCCAGGGGCTTCCCTGGTGGCGCAGTGGTTGGGAGTACGCCTGCCGATGCGGGGGGCGCGGGTTTGTGCCCCAGTCCGGGAGGATCCCATGTGCCGCGGAGCGGCTGGGCCCGTGGGCCATGGCCGCTGGGCCTGCGCGTCCGGAGCCTGTGCTTCGCGGCGGGGGAGGCCACAGCAGTGAGAGGCCCACGTACCGCAAAAAAAAAAAAAAAAAAAAAGATAAACCCCAAATAGGAATTAGGATACCCCCAATCTAATTCTGCCCTGTCTTCATTCAGAAGTCTTATCTTTTTTTTTATTATTAATTTTTATTGGAGTATGGTTGCTTTACAATGTTTTGTTAGCCTCCACTGCACAACAAAATGAATCAGCCATACGCATACAGGTATCCCCTCCCTTTTGGACTTCCCTCCCATTTCGGTTACCACAGTGCATTAGGTAGAGTTCCCTGTGCTATACAGTACGTTCCCATCAGTTGTCTATTTTGTACATAGTTTCAATAATGTATATGTGTCAATTCCAGTCCCTCCCTCCCCACCCCTTTCCCCCTTTGTATCCATGCATTTGTTCTCTACGTCCAAATCTCTTTCTGCTTTGCAAATAAGATCATGTATACCATTTTCTAGATTCCATATATACACGTTATTATATGACATTTGCTTTTCTCTTTCTGACTTCACTCTGTACGACTCTCAGTTCATCCGTGTCTCTACAAATGACCCAATTTCGTTCCTTTTTATGGCTGAGTAATATTCCATTGTATATATGTACCACATCTTTTTCTTTCTTTTTCTTTTTTTTTTTTTTGCGGTACGCGGGCCTCTCACTGTTGTGGCCTCTCCCGTTGGGGAGCACAGGCTCCGGACGCGCAGGCCCAGCAGCCATGGCTCACGGGCCCAGCCGCTCCGCGGCATGTGGGATCTTCCCGGACCAGGGCACGAACCCGTGTCCCCTGCATTGGCAGGCGGACTCTCAACCACTGCACCACCAGGGAAGCCCATGTACCACATCTTCTTTATCCATTCCTCTGTTGATGGACATTTAGATTGCTTCCATGACCTGACTGTTGTAAATAGTGCTGCTGTGAACATTGGGGTACATGTGGTTTTTTTGAATTATGGTTTTCTCTGGGTATATGCCCAGTAGTGGGATTGTTGGGTCATATTGTAGTTCTATTTTTAGTTTTCTAAGGAACCTCCATACTGTTCTCCATAGTGGCTGTATAAATTTATATTCCCACCAACAGTGTATGAGGGTTCCTTTTTCTCCACACCCTCTCCAGCATTTATTGTTTGTAGATTTTTTGATGATGGCCATTCTGACCGGTGTGAGGTGATACCTCATTGTAGTTTTGGTTTGCATTTCTCTAATGGTGATGTTGAGCATCCTTTCATGTGTTCGTTGGCCATGTGTATGTCTTCTTTGGAGAAATGTCTATTTAGGTCTTCTGCCCGTTTTTGGATTGGGTTGTTTGTCTTTTTGATATTGAGCTGTGTGAGCTGCTTGTATATTTTGGAGATTAATCTTTGTCAGTTGCTTCATTTGCAAATATTTTCTCCCATTCTGAGGGCTGTCTTTTCGTCTTGTTTATGGTTTCCAGAAGTCTTATCCTTTTAAAGAACCTGATTCAGGAAGTCACTGGGAGACTACCTAGCCTTTTTTTCTGCTGTAGAACTGAGTAGTATGCAGGTAGCCTGTTTAAAAACCATAGAAGAGAATGAACTCATGGGGATAACGGGCCTTCAGGACAACAAAAGATTAATAGAGTTGACTCAAAGTAGGAGGGCAGAGATCAAGACCAAAGGGTCAAAACCAAGGTTTTCTTCTTTGACCTGCTTTACCATACATAATAAGCAGACTGTTTAATGCTGGCTGTAGGAACAAGATAATAGAGTATTATGACTGGATAATTTTTGCAGTTGTTCTGGCAGCTGTGTTAGTTATTCTGACCATAAGGAACCCATCTGACCCCTGTGATTGGGGTTCTAGAATAAGAGTCATGGTGGGAAATGAAAGTCATGATGCTTATGATTTAGCTATTTCTCCAGTAACGGTGTGGGGGTTTTTTTGGTTTTTTGGTTTTTGGGGCTGCTCTTCATTGCGGTGTGCAGGCTTCTCATTGCAGTGGCTTCTCCTGTTGCGGAGCCTGGGCTCTAGGCGCATGGGCTTCAGTAGTTGTGGCACGAGGGCTCAGTAGTTGGGGCTCAGTAGTTGTGGCACGAGGGCTCAGTAGTTGGGGCTCACGGACTCTAGAGCGCAGGCTCAGTAGTTGTCGCACACAGGCTTAGTTGCTCCGAGGCATGTGGGATCTTCCCGGCCCAGGGCTTGAACCCGTGTCCCCTGCATTAGCAGGCGGATTCCTAACCATGGTGCCACCAGGGAAGTCCTTCAGTAATAGTTTTAAAGTGCTAGAGATACTTTTTTTGGTCATTAGCTCAAGCATAGAAAGATCTAATTATTTTAGTGATTGTGAATCTCTTTTCCTAATTTATTTTCTTAATTTTCTAGTTTTAGAAATTAAAATGTTTAGTTTTAGAAATCGAAATGTTCTGCTTCCTCTCTGTTTATACCTGTTTTACTTTTTAAATTTCTCTCCATATATGTATATTTAATATTTAGTAATCGTTAGGAATCCTTTGCTATTGTCTAGGAAATTTGTCCTAATAAATACTATCTTCTTCAAAACACATATGACAAACTAAGCCAAATATGAAAATGGGAAGTCAGCCTTGGTAATGTGGCCATGGATCAAGATAACTGGAATAGAGTTGAGACTCCAGTTGAGCACATCTCAGGACAGAAGTTGGCTGTGAGACAGACATTGGACATTATGTAATACGATTTTTAAAAAAATCAAATAGGACCCGAGGTTAAACTTTTCCAGCTGATTCCTGTTTTGTGTAGGGATAAATTGTCCAACCTACAATTTTTCATTGTGGTCAAATTGGTTTACTAGTCTCCGAATATCTTATTACAGTCTTTCCTTTGAATATTGTTTGTGCTGTCTTTTCCTCCAGTTTTTAATTGTGAAATGTCCTTTGCTTTTTTCCCTCTATGTATTCATGATGTTAGCCCAAGTTACTCGTCTTGGTTGTTGATGCGCAGCTTCCTTAGACAACACATTTGCACATGCAGACTTACATATACAGTTTTTTTATTACTTGAGTATGTATTTTTTTTTTTTTTTTTATTGGTACACGGGCCTCTCACTGCCATGGCCTCTCCCGCTGCGGAGCACAGGCTCCGGACACGCAGGCCCAGCGGCCATGGCTCACGGGCCTAGCCGCTCTGCGGCACGTGGGATCCTCCCAGACTGGGGCACGAACCCATGTCCCCTGCATCGGCAGGCGGACCCTCAACCACTGCGCCACCAGGGAAGCCCCCACTTGAGTATGTATTTTATAAGCAGTTCTGGTAAATGTCAGTTGATACTGATGGTGACGTGGACTGTTCCTGCTAATTTATTTGGTCTCTACTTATTCTTGTAAAATACTTCCAAATAATACCAAAGAGCTATGTATACTTTCAGTGTGTTTTAGAGAAGAATTTGCTTATGTACTGTTTTTATTCACAAGTAATTTGCATTGTCTTATCTATTCTAGGAGGAGAGCATTCCCATTGCTTTATCTGGTAGGGATATTTTAGCTAGAGCAAAAAACGGAACAGGCAAGAGCGGTGCCTACCTCATTCCCTTACTTGAACGGCTAGACCTGAAGAAGGACAATATACAAGGTTAGTTGTTTGTTTAAACTGTAAATGGCAATTTAAATCTTGGAGCGATTACCATCTTTTTTTTAGTCAGAACTTAAATAATCTGGAATTCGTATTTGTCCTTTTCACGGTTTTTGGCCTGGTTGTCTTGTAAAAATGATTCCTAACTTTTTTTAAAGAGATTTCTAGTTTTCAAAGTTCTTTTACATATTACACAGCTATGACAACATTCCAGTGAGATAGGCAAAATAAGATTATCGTCCTATAGATAGATAGGAAGAGCTAAGATCTTGAGAAGTTAAATTATCTGACATAGATACTTACAAACTATGGAACTGAAATGTTTCTTGTGACAGCTGTGTGTCTGCAGAGTTCCTTGTAGAAACATGAACTTTTTCTCTTTAAAGCCTTGTGGTTTGGGGATTTTAAGAGGTTAGGCAGTTAGTAAATTTCCATAACTGTACCCAGAGTAAGCTAATAGAGTTAAGTTTTCATCTCTGAAGCTTTTTCTTAAATTTTCAGCTGTTTTTTTCCCCAGCTTTCTTGATCTATAATTATTATTTCTGCCATCTCTCTGTTACTTACTTTTATATGATATAAATAGAACTGGGCGGCAAGAGTTTCTTATTTGGGTATTTTGACTAGTGAATCTCTTACTAAAATATTAATGAACTTTGGGCTAATAATTGACCACTCAAAGAACCCTTCAAGGGTTTGTAAATAAGAAGAGTACAAGAATTGTATAGCATTGTTATTGAGGAAAAGTCTAAATCTGGAACACTATAATAGGTTCTCTTTTTTTTTTTTTTAAGAAATTTATTCATTTGAGTGTCTTAATTCCAAGGGGAAATATTTCTGTAGCTTCTTAAACTCTTAATATATGCTGTTTTTTTTCTGTTTTCTCTGTTATTTGTTATTTTCCAGCAATGGTGATTGTTCCCACTAGAGAACTTGCTCTACAGGTCAGTCAAATTTGCATCCAGGTCAGCAAACACATGGGAGGGGCTAAAGTGATGGCAACCACAGGAGGAACCAATTTACGGGATGACATAATGAGGCTTGATGATACAGGTAGGAAATGATTGATGTAAGGTGGCTGGCTCTCTGAAATTCCACACACAGGTGTTTCCTTTCAGTAACTTATTAAAATTGTTTTTTAAATTAATAAGGAACAAACATTGCAGTAGAAAAATGAATAAAGGAAATGACCATTTTCATTCAAGCAAAAAAAACAAATTGTTTTAGTAATTGAAAGAATATTCAGCCTTACTAATTTTTTAAATTGTACATAAAAACAGTAAAGTGATATGTACCTATCTGATTGACAAGGTTAATTCAGATTGGCAAGGCTGATAAGTAACCAATAATGTGAGTTTGTGGAGAAGTTGGCTGTCTTGCAACATGGGCGTATAAATTGATATAATCTCTGTGGTGGGCAATTTGGCATTATATTTCAAAATTATAAATGTATATTTTTAAGAATCTTTTTTGAAGAAATAATTGGACAAATGCAAGGTTGTTTACTACAGCATGGTTTGTAGTACTGAAAAACTTGGAACAACCTGAATGTCAAGGGAGTTTGGCTAAAATACATTGGATATAGTCTGAAGGGAATTCCACACGGCCATTAAAGAGTGAAGCTGACCTGTATTCATTTTTTAGTGAAGAGTTCTCCATGGTACATTATTAAGTGAAAAAAGAAAACAGCAAGAATGAAATCCACTTATATAAAATTATACATAGAATTTTAGTCAACATTTATATATGATTATCGTTTGATTAGTTTAATTACTATATTCTTTGTGCTGTCCTGTTATTTAAAATGATTATTTTATTTGATCCTTATTACAGTCTTCGGAAGACCCTTGATCTAGATTAAAGGCAAGCTACTGTATCAGAAGCTTGGCATACCTTTTGTTTTTCCTTGGGGGTTGCCCCAAGACAAGGAAGTATGCCCCTTATTTGGAGCAGGTGATTTGGGAAGTTGTAGCCCCACCCCCATGTAGCAGTGAAACTAACAAGTACTCTCTAGCCAACCAAAGATGGAATGGAAATCCATATTCTAAAACACATCTGTGCCTCTTTGTATTATTCCTGCCTCTACAGCAGTATTTCTGATAAAATATATGATATAAACCTTTACTATATCCTTTTTGCCCCAACTAAAATTAACGAAAATATGTTTTCTAATCTTGTGTAGTGCATGTCGTGATAGCTACCCCTGGGAGAATCCTGGATCTTATCAAGAAAGGAGTAGCAAAAGTTGATCATGTCCAGATGATAGTATTGGATGAGGTAATGTCTCTTCATTTGGAAATATACTATTCTGTACTACTCTGACTTTGTTCATAACTGCCAGTGAATGAAGCATAACCTCTTCGTGTTTATGCACTTTTATTTGTTTTTGTTTTTTTTTTTAATATTTGGCTGCATTGGGTCTTCGTTGCTGCGAGCAGGCTTTCTCTAGTTGTGGCAAGCGGGGGCTACTCTTTGTTGTGGTGGGTGGGCTTCTCATTGCGGTGGCTTCTCTTGTTGCAGAACACAGGCTCTAGGCACACGGGCTTCAGTCATTGTAGCACGCAGGCACAGTAGTTGTGGCTTGCAGGCTCAGTAGTTGTGGCACATGGGCTTAGTTGCTCTGCGGCACGTGGGATCTTCCCAGACTAGGGTTCAAACCCATGTCCCCTGCATTGGCAGGCGAATTCTTAATCACTCTGCCACCAGGGAAGTCCCTATGACCTTTTAATAAATGCATGACTCTTGTCGGTTCAAAGTAATTTGCTTATAAAACATGCTTTACCCTTTAAAAACAACAGATGATAGGAATTTATAGGACTAAATCAGCCTTGTGTCTTTTTCTTAGTAAAGCGAGGTTTTTATTTTTCAGTGAGAGAAGTTGTTGAATAATCTCAAAGCCAAGTTCATTCAAAATCTCTTTCCATTCTGTGATTCATCTTAAGAAGCATGTAATGTCTCTAACCCCTCATTTAACATACAACTTTGTATTGTTTGGTTTTTCGTCCCTGTTATAATGTGTTATCTCACCAGGTTATAAGTGCCTTTTAAGAACTTATTCAGCTCTGCATCCTTAGGACCTAGCAGTGTTTTATACATATATGAAACCAGTGTTGATGTTTTTAAAGTTATTTTCCTGTTTGGTCTGTGTTTTAGATTACTAGAGCAGTTTCGTCATGATCTATTCAGAACAGGTTTTTATCTTTGAGTAATGAGAGCACATTTATTAGTTACTGCGTGCTAGCACCAAGTGCTTTACTTGTTTTTTCATTTAATTTTTGCAAGAATCCTATAAGATAGGTATTCTATAAAGTAGTTACTATAGTAAGAAGACATCTTAACTTTTAAATTGTGGAAACTGAAATAGTGGTTAAGAAACCTCCCAACATAGCTGATAAGGAGACAAGTTTTAAACCCAGGTAGTTTGACTCTGTAGCCTGTACTTTTAACCACTATACTATAATGTCTCTGTAATGGAAGTCACATTAAAATTTTGTTATGGGAACAAGGATTATATCTGTCTGGGACTTTTTTTCCTTGGAAGATGAGTATTACAGACTTTTCCCCTTCTGAATCACTGGTAATGTGTCTTGGTGCCTTTGGACTATGCAGTGTTGTAGAGGACTTACTGTTTACAACCAGGAGCATTCTGTGAACTTGCTGGATGATGTCTTATTAACCAAAGACCTTAGACATTATTTCATTGTGTTTAAGATCGTCTTCTCTTTGTACTGCAGGCAGATAAGTTGCTGTCACAGGATTTTGTGCAGATAATGGAGGATATTATTCTCACGCTACCTAAAAACAGACAGATTTTATTATATTCTGCTACTTTCCCTCTTAGTGTACAGAAGTTCATGGTGAGTATAAACCTGTACTTGGAAGCAGTACTATCCTGTTGTCCATGAGTATATCTTTATCCATAATTACATCTTACTACTAGTCTGTATTACACTGATTTCAAGTTTGGGGCTTTTTCTTCAGCTGCTCAATTAAGGTTTGTTGTGCATAAATTAACTGATATTTTTAAGATACAAAAGTAATTTGATTCTTATTTGTTCACTTAGCTTTTGGTGTCAGACTGACATAGCCATTGGTTCTAGATAAATTGATTACAGCATAATTCTATATTTAAAGTACAAAATAGTAACTTAGCTGTATATCTGAATGTTATATCTCCCATTTTATGGTAATTTACTTCTTCCATGACAGATAATAACGTTTTAAAGAGGGCTCCATTCCTTAAAGTAAGAGTTTATCAGGCAGAAATGTATGAGGATATATTCTGAGTTTAAGAAATAGACTCTGCTTTCATTTAAATATGAGACTCTTCTTTTTTTCAGAATTCCCATTTGCAGAAACCCTATGAGATTAACCTGATGGAGGAACTAACTTTGAAGGGAGTAACCCAGTACTACGCATATGTAACTGAGCGCCAAAAAGTACACTGCCTCAACACACTTTTCTCCAGGGTAAGTCTGTTAGGCTTCAGCGGCTGAATGTTGTCCATTACTACTTAACCTCAGTAAAACAAACAGTTGTATCAGTTTTCTCACCATTTTCTTTTTCGTTCTTTTTTTTTTTTTTTTTTTTTTTAAATACTTACTTATTTGGCTGTGCCGGGTCTTAGTTGTGGCATGCAGGATCTTTTAAGTTGCAGCATGTGGGCTCTTAGACCAGGGATCAAACCCGGGCACCCTGCACTGGGAGCACGGAGTCTTAACCACTGGACCACCAGGGAAGTCCCTCTCAGCATTTTCAGTGTAAAAAATATTCCTTAGTTTTTCCTAAAGGTAGTTTGAGTTGTTGATCTGAAGCTGATACTGTATGATTGTCAAGTCACAGGCACTTCTAATTTGATTCTAAAATAATTTGACCTTAATTACAGATAGTCCTCATTATTCTCAGTAATTATAATTGTTCCGTTGTAGGCAGATTCTGTTTTTGCAAATTTGCCAAAATTTCCTTGTCACCCCAAAGTCAGTACTCAGGTGCTCTTGACGTCATTTGCAGACATACGTGAAAAATTTGAGACCTCGTGCAGTTTCCCCCTGCTTTCTTGTTTCAGCTCATACTATAAATGAGCACCCTTTTCACCGTCTATTTAGTGCCACGTTTCCCACATTTCTGTGCTTTTCTGTTGATTTCACTCTTTTAAATGGCCCCTAGGCATAGTGCTGAAGTGTTATCCAGCGCTCCTAAGTACAAGAAGACTGATGTGCCTTGCAGAGATAATGTATTAGATAAACTTCATAAAGGCATGAGTTACAGAACTGTGGGCCATGAGTAAATAAGGTGTCTTTAAACAGTAACACTGTTTAAACCAAATTCCTTGGTGGTCCAGTGGTTAGGACTCTGTGCCTCCACTGCAGAGGGCATGGGTTCAATCCCTGGTCAGGGAACTAGGATCCTGCAAGCTGTGTGGCAGGGCCAAAAAAAATAAAACCAGTAACACACATAAAACAAGGTTATCTGTTGACCCGTTGATGAAGAAGTTAAGTGTCCCTCACAGGAACCTAACCCTGTATTTCCCCTGGAAGCAGTGGTCCTATATTCAGTAATTCAGTGTTTCCAGTAACTGTATAGAACGTAACTACCTCAAGTAATGAGAATTGGCTGTGTTTTACTCCTGTTGGCAATTATGCGGCCCTTATGAAAAATACTCTGCTACAATAAAACTTACTCTACAATAAAAATTATCTTCAACTACTATGTAAATGCAATAGTACTTAAAATTTTTGCAGTTTTGCATCTCTCTTGTATCATGAGATTCTAAGTCTTAGATGATATTTTCAAGATTTGGCAAAGTTCATGAAGGTTTTTGTTTTCCCCCTGTGCTCAGCTTCAGATAAACCAGTCGATCATTTTCTGTAACTCCTCTCAGAGAGTTGAATTGCTAGCCAAGAAGATTTCTCAACTGGGTTATTCTTGCTTCTATATCCATGCTAAAATGAGGCAGGTGAGTATAAAACTTGAACTTGTATAGATTATTTTTAAAACCTTTTTCTTAGTATTTCTTGGATTTTGTTTTGTTTTAATGCTCTTCCAAATGCCGTGAGTTTAAGAATAAATTATTCCTTAGCAGGCAAAGGACCATTCATTTTAACCTCTCTGAGGTTTTCTAACTACAAACAGGGTTAATAGTACATATTCTTACCTCACAAGGTTGTCAGGAAGATTGAGATTATGTATGAATGAGTAGTTTGTAAGTTGCCAAGCATAATAGAAATGTGAGATTTTATTCCCTTCCTTCTCCGTATTCTTAGATTTGGGCTAGTATTTAATACAGTAATCACTAGCCACGGGTGGCAATTTAAAACAGGTAAAATTTAAATAAGTTAAAATTAAACAATATTTAAAATTTAGATTCAGTACAATCCCTGTCAAACTACCAATGGCATTTTTCACAGAACTAGAACAAAAAATTTCACAATTTGTATGGAAACACAAAAGACCCCGAATAGCCAAAGCAATCTTGAGAAAGAAAAACTGAGCTGGAGGAATCAGGCTCCCGGACTTCAGACTATACTACAAAGCTACAGTAATCAAGACAGTATGGGACTGGCACAAAAACAGAAATATAGATCAATGGAGCAGTATAGAAAGCCCACAGATAAACCCACTCACATATGGTCACCTTATCTTTGATAAAGGAGGCAAGAATATACAGTGGAGAAAAGACAGCCTCCTCAATGAGTGATGCTGGGAAAACTGGACAGCTACATGTAAAAGAATGAAATTAGAACACTTCCTAACACTGTACACAAAAATAAACTCAATGGATTAAAGACCTAAATGTAAGGCCAGACACTATAAAATTCTTACAGGAAAACATAGGCAGAACACTCTGTGACATAAATCACAGCAAGATCCTTTTTGACCCACCTCCTAGAGAAATGGAAAGAAAAATAAATGGGATCTAACGAAACATAAAAGCTTTTGCACAGCAAAGGGAACCATAAAGATGATGAAAAGACAACCCTCAGAATGGGAGAAAATATTTGCAAACGAAGCAACTGACAAAGGATTAATCTCCAAAATATATAAGCAGCTCATGCAGCTCAATAGCAAAAAAAACATGAAAACCCAATCCAAAAATGGGCAGAAGACCTAAATAGACACTTCCAAATAGATACTTCCAAAGAAGTAATACAGAAGGCCAACAACACATGAAAGGATGCTCAACATCACTTATCATTAGAGAAATGCAAACCAAAACCACAATGAGGTATCACCTCACACCGGTCAGAATGGCCATCATCAAAAAATCTACAAACAATAAATGCTGGAGAGGGTGTGGAGAAAAGGAACCCTCTTGCACTGTTGGTGGGAATTTAAATGGATACAGCCACTATGGAGAACAGTGTAGAGGTTCCTTAAGAAACTAAAAATAGAACTACCATACGACCCAGGAATCCTACTACTGGGCATATACCGTGAGGAAACCATAATTCAAAAAGAATCATGCACCACAGTGTTCATTGCAGCACTATTTACAATATCCGGGAGATGGAAGCACCCTAAGTGTCCATCAACAGGTGAATGGATAAAGAAGATGTGGCACATATATACAATGGAATATTACTCAGCCATAAAAAGAAACGGAATTGAGTTATTTGTAGTGAGGTGGATGGACTGAGAGTCTGTCATACAGAGTGAAGTAAGTCAGAAAGAGAAAAATACCGTATGCTAACACATATATATGGAATCTAAAAGAAAAAAAAAGATTCTGGAGAACCTAGGGGCAAGACAGGAATAAAGACCTAGACGTAGAGAATGGACTCTAGGACATGGGGAGGGCGAAGGGTAAGCTGAGATGAAATGAGGGAGTAGCACTGACATATACACTACCAAATGTAAAATAGCTAGTGGGAAGCAGCCACCTAGCACAGGGAGATCAGCTTGTGCTTTGTGACTGCCTGGAGGGGTGGGATAGGGAGGGTGGGAGGGAGACGCAAGAGGGAGGGGATATGTAAAGCAATTATACTCCAATAAAGATGTTAAAAAAATAAAATTTAATTCTTCAGTCACACCACGTTTGAAGTGCCGTATTACATGTGACTAGCAGTCACAGTTTTGGAAAGTACAGATGCAGAACATTTCCATCATTGCAGAAGGTTCTGATTTTTCTGTGTACCTCCTCAGGTACATCTGTTTTTACTATTTGCCTTTAGAAAAGGATACAATCTATATTTCAGAACTTAATTCAACAGAAAATAAATTCAAAACTATCACAAGACAACATTTTGTGTTTGTGCTGACGTTGTGAAATTTCATAAGAAAGCAGTTTCTGTAGGCTAACGGGTTAAGAACTTAATCAGCTCACATATGGTTTTCAAAGAAGCTTAGTGTCATGGATCAGATACCTTCATGTAGGCCCCTAATATTAAAATTGTCATAGGAAATGAATGTATTAAGTTGAAGAGAATATTTCAGAATGGAAGAACATTGTGTTGAAAAAAAAGACCAGTTTACCAGATGCTAGATTTATTGCTTTTGCTAGAGTCAGTGTATGTTTTCATTTTTGTTTTTTAATTGGAAAGTAGTTATTTTGAGCTTTTGTATATAATAACTGAAAAGGTAAATAGTAGATGTTTTGGTCAAGCCAAACTTCTGGCATCTTTTGTTTGAAATATTTTAGAAGTATGGTGAAAATTATCACTAAAAATCCACTCCAGCAAAAAAGAAATATACCTTTTTTTTTTTTTTGCGGTACGTGGGCCTCTCACTGTTGTGGCCTCTCCGGTTGTGGAGCACAGGCTCAGCGGCCATGGCTCATGGGCCCAGCCGCTCTGCAGCATGTGGGATCCTTCCGGACCGGGGCATGAACCCGCATCCCCTGCATCGGCAGGTGGACTCTCAACCACCGCGCCACTAGGGAAGCCCAAAAAATACCTTTAAGAATTGAGATAATAAGCAACATACACATATGTATTCATATTTATTCCCATGGGAAACTAATCTATGGTTAATTATTTTCACCTTTTGTTTTTAATTTATGTGTATTGAATTTGGCTCCTTTCTCATTCATGTAAAAAATAATTTGGGTATAAAGAATTTTGGGTAGGAGAAAAAAATCGTGGCAGTTTGGGGGCTTGTGTGAGTTTTAATCAAATCAAATGCATTGCTTTGTTCCTAGGAACATCGGAATCGTGTATTTCATGATTTCCGAAATGGCTTATGCCGCAATCTTGTTTGCACTGGTAAGTATTTTGTTTCGTTTACACAGTTTTGTGTTGTTTTGTTTTTTTGCGGTACGCGGGCCTCTCACTGTTGTGGCCTCTCCCATCGCGGAGCACAGGTTCTGGACGCGCAGGCTCAGCGGCCATGGCTCACGGGCCCAGCCGCTCCGCGATCTTCCCAGACCGGGGCACAAACCCGTGTCCCCTGCATAGGCAGGCGGACTCTCAACCACTGCGCCACCAGGGAAGCCCCCTACCTGTATTTTTCAAAGTCTAAATTAGCATAATAATTGTGGGACTAGAAAAGAATTAGAAGGGATAGCCTTGCATATTAGCTTACCTCAGGCCTCTTATAAATCATTTAGCAGAAGGGGATGAATGAATTCTAAACAAAGCAGAAATAATTACTGCTAGAGGATTATGTCTTTTTAGAAATATTCTACATTACACAACAAAATTTTTAAAAATAATTTTCTCTGTTAACCTTGGATTAAATACTCAAAAATAGACTGAAGAAAATTAGACTCCTGAGACTCATAATTATGAGTATATAGCTTATCAGTCATCCTTGATTTGCACAGTCACCTTAGACCATTTTTTTAAAACTTTTGTTACAGGACTGGGAAAAGGTAACTTGTTGAGCAGAAAGCTGCTTATGGTAATGTGCGTGACAGATAATGCCAGTAATTTGCAAATGCTTTTGAATTACTGATGAAGTGAATGAAGCTTAGGTTACATTAGAAATATATGTTAAAGAGTATTATGACACCAAATTGAAGGATATAATGGAGTTTTGTGTTTTTGGTTTTTTTTTTAAGATTTGTTTACCCGAGGTATTGATATACAAGCTGTGAATGTGGTAATAAACTTTGACTTCCCAAAGCTGGCAGAGACCTATCTCCATCGTATTGGAAGATCAGGTGAGGAAAAGGAAGGAGATGTTCTTTGTGGAAGTTGTTTGAGAAGTTTAATCACTAAATTTTGTTCCTTTGTAGAGTGTGGTAGCAGTTAGAACAGTGAATTAAAACTAATTTAGTTGTTTGATATATCAAATTAATTGCCAACTCTTCCAGAACGCTTATTTTAAAAAGTTAAAATAACTTTATGCTTAATTAAGATTCACAAATGAGAAGCTCACTTCTCTAACTGTACTGCTTAGTATGTATATTCTGGCAATTTTTGACAGAAATGAGCACCCGTTTTTTCATTTGACAAAGGTAAAATAGCAGTGCTACTTGAGGCTGTGAAACCTGACGTTGTAGCGTGTGTGTGAGTTCGTATACTCAGAAGGGCACTGAACCAAAACATAAATCCTGTATGGATTTGCCACTTATAGACTAGTACTTGCACACTGATTCCCATGTTTAACTGTTTCATTAATTAAAATTGTTTTTTGTTAGGTCGCTTTGGTCATCTTGGCTTAGCCATCAACTTGATCACATATGATGATCGCTTCAACCTGAAAAGTATTGAGGAGCAGCTGGGAACAGAAATCAAACCTATCCCAAGTAACATTGACAAGAGCCTGTATGTGGCAGAATACCACAGCGAGCCTGTAGAAGATGAGAAACCTTAACAAGCATGTGTGTACCCGACAAAATAGCAAAGTGAGCATAATGTTTAAAGAAAGGAAATCAAGGTCCTCTTTCCTGGGGGAAATTTGATGTTCCACGATAATAATTAGCAGTAAAGGATGAAATACCTCTTGGCATAAATGACAGTAAACAGGAAGTATCTTGAAGTTGTAATTGTGATCTTATTGGCGAATCCATAAATGCAGTTCACTTGAATATAGTCTTCCTAAGTAATGTAGTACGTGAGCAGTACTTAAGACAAATTCAGACTTCTAAAATAATGGAAACAAAAAAGAATCTTAGCGATTTTGAATATGAAAATATTTTTGCTCTTTATCACTCGGTTGTCTCTGTTAGTGTTCACTCTTAATTTCTAATGGGAACCTTAATAAATTATGTTAAATTACCTGTAAAATTTTATTGCTAAAGGTGTAATCAGGTTATGATGATAACTGTCATAAGATAGTTATCTTATGGGCATAAGATAAATAAGATAAATGCCCACTCTGGTTTCCTGCAGATGGTTTCTCATCTTTTGGTGACTGTTGGGCTCTGGTAGAAATGCTTGAAACAAGGCTTAACGTAGGGAAAAACCCCTAAAACAGCCTACGTTCCTCTAAGGAAACTCTGATTTAATTTGAGAGCTGATAGTTTCCAAATCAGCAGTGAACATTCTACCTGTTACTATTTTTAGGTTTTTCAAATTACTCTCTTCACTTTAACCTTTTTATCCTAATTTAAATGTCAAACACAAAACCCTTGGACAAATATAAAACTAGCCCATGTTTGCTAATACATTGGCAGGCTGTTGAGTTCATGTACGGTTTAAAAAAAAAATTTTTTTTTAACTGTCATAGAGACTGCTGCCTGTTACCAGAACTTTCAGGGTTTCATTCTGTCTCTGGGATGCATAGCAGAAATTCCTTAATCCTGAGTGAATTCTATAGTAGGCAGACAGGCTCAGTAGAAGCTGTTATAGAGAGCAGTGGGATGGGGATTGTGAACACCTATGTATCCTAGTTCATATTGCTTTCATGGCATTAATTTTAGGCTTCTTTTTTCTTTAGGTTTTGACAAACTACAGAAGGCTCGTTTGGATCTGTGACACATCGATTTTGGGGGGATGCTCTTCTCTTTGTGGGTTTTTCATCTTCTTTTATTTTGGAACTATGAAGACTTAAAAGAGCTCAGACATTTTTTCTTTTAATTGGTGAAGAGAAAAAAGCTAAAAAGGAATTTACCTTTTTTGTTCCACTTGTTTGCACTGTGTGCTGACTGAACATTAGTTGCACTAACTGCTGGTTTTTTAAAAATGTTTTCTGGGGAAGGGGGACAAGGAAGGAGGAGAAAGAAGAGAAGGGGAGAAACCCTAAAAAGAGAAGAACCTTGATGAACACAAGCTTGTCTGCGATTTCAAAATTCTCCAACAGCTGACTCTTGAGTGCATTTCAACTTCTCCCTGGTTACTCATCCGTTTTTTAAGCCTGAAGAGCTTATTATTTGTGCAAAGTGCCTTATGCTATGAGACCATTCAGAATATCATCTTTCAGACACAGCCCAAGGAATCAACAGTAGTAGTGTTTTTTTTCTTTTTTCATTCTTTTTAAAATTTTTGTCTTTCCGTTTTGGTTTCAAGTTGAAGTCTCTCTCTTCCCTTTCTACCCGATACTCAAGCCCAGGGCTGGAAGATGAAACGTATTAGTAATGTTAAACACCATTTTCTTTTTCTTTATGTGGAGGAGTTGATGTGCAACTGCAGTTCATCCGCACTGTAAATACATGTATTTAAAACAACAACAACCCCAAGTAAAAATTTCTTCTGGGCCGAGTAGATGCAACATCGTCGCTCCCAAAGGAAAGAGCAGTCTATCGTTGCAGGAGCCATATGACAAGCCTTTTGTGCTCTATAGCAGAACACTAAAGACTGGTTTACATACACCTCCATTAGCAGTTATGGCACTTGATGTGTAGACATGTCAGAGCCTTTGACCCTCTTTCCTCTGTGGCAAAGCGTGTCCCATAGAAAATTGGGTGTGTATACTTGTATAAACTTTGTAAATAGGTTTTTTTCTGGGTTCATATATATATATACATATATATATATATATATTTTTTTTTTTTTTTTGGATGAAGGTTGCTGGGATTAAGGGGATTAGATTGATTATGGGAGCAGCTAAAGATGAGAGGGGCTCAGTTTTCCGCAACACTAAATTCTAAAAAGTACTTTGGCTTTTTACTGTAGAGAACAGACCTCTACAGGGACATTCTCTGTTGGAAAAGGGACCCAGAAGTCTGGGATCACTGCTGCCACACTTTGTCTCATATAGTACCTTTGGAGGAGGCCTGACAGAGAGAGCAAGGAAGCTTCAGAAACCTGTAATTCAAGATGTTATTTTTGAGACACTCTCTCTGATAATGTTTCTTCCCCCCTTTTTAAAAGTTTGAGAAACTTTTCAAGCTCAGCAAAAGGGGACAAAGACTAATTTGCCTTGCGGTGTGGCAGTTTGATTGAGTGGCAGTTTCTTTGAGCAGTATATGTATAAAGCATGGATTTGCATTTCAGAATATTAGCCAGTACCAGCTGTGGTGACATTAGCAGTTCTGGGGCTTACTTTCTGTGGATCTTCTCCTGTACTGTGTAAGTGTATTGCCCTCTGCCCACCTTGATACATAAACTTGCAGGAATGGGCAACCCCTGAGAGCTGTTAACCTTGATGCTACAGAAAGCTGCTTGCCATCCTCTTGCTTTGTGACAAGAATTATCTGTCATTTTGCATTGTAAATTGCTGGCAAACGCATTACAGTCAATAGTGTTGCTTTAAATTGTGCCCCTCCCAACATGCTTGATGTTTGGCCTGATCTCCAGGCAAAAGGAGTGAGATGAAGCAAAACCAGTGAACTTTTTTTTTAATGTTTTTAATTCCCTTTTAACCCAGTGTACTAGGTCAATTAGGAGGCATCTAGGATTTTTTTTTTAAAAAAAGGAAAAAATAAAATTAAAAAAATTTGATTTCCATATGCCACTGTTTTCCAAAACCCTAAAATATTGCAAGATGTGTCCTGCATAAACTTTCATGCTTAACTCATCTGGAAAAAGAAATCAGTTATTCAGAGTTGCTTTTTGACTCTGCCTACTTCTAAGCAAAATTGTGACACCCAGAATTCCTTGAGGATCAAAATCCTGCAGATGCCTCCTGATCAGACATAGCCCTAACTCCTTAAAAACTGTAGCAAGAGCTGCACAGTACAAACCCCAAAAAGAATAACTCATTTATCTGGTAGCCAAGCCACATGTGTCTATCCAGCCAGTGTTGGTTACTAAATACAAGGCCTACTTAAGGAAGTAACCTTTTTCCGGGGAGGGGTGGGGGGAGGGAATTGAAAAGGCATCAACTTTTGACCAAAAATCTTGCCCTTGTACTGATGCAGCTCTCTCTTTCTCCCCCACCTCTGGCGAGATAAGAGGAATCATTCATTATAGAAGAAAAACAAGGAACGCTCATAAATGAAGTTTTGTGTCTCGCTAGAGTGTGGGTGACTAAGCAGCGCGGTCTTGTTTGCCATCAGACTGTGCTCTGCCTGGTGCCACGTGCCTGTGGGTCCCTCTAAAAGCACAGACTTTAAATGGAAAGTATTACTGAAGTACAGCCTCTGATGAGGAGTGGCACTTAAAACTATCTGGGACACCACTATTGGACACAGTCTTATAGAGGCAGCTGTCCAGTTTTGGTGCTTGTCTCTTGAATAGGAATTGTTAAATGGAAAGATGCTCAAAGGACTAGGTCAAAGCCTAGTCTCTTTTTTTTTTTTTTTTTAATCGCCCTTACAATAAGGAGCATTGTTACTATTGGAAGTTGTTTTTGTGTTCCTTGCAGTATTGGGTGTTTAAGTAATGATAATATTTTTCCACTGGTTCATTTGGATGAAAACTATTTGCCCAATTTTTAATATTTAAATTACATTCAGCACCTGGTTTAACCAGTGGTTATATAGTTGTGTAATGGTTTGTGGACTGTTACATAGCTGGCTGCCTCTGTCCTTCTCTTTTCCTTACATTCCGATGGAGAAACTTTCTTGCCTTTTCCCTTAGTAATGGAATGGAATAAATTTATTCTAAAATGATCTTCCATGGGAAGAAGGGAGAGAGAAACCTAAATACAATCTCTAAATTATTTTCAAGTTGGTCCCAGCATCATAATATGGGTTGGCCCCAAAGACTGGGGGGAGGGGGGAGGCAACTGGTCATCGATATTTGTTTTCAGAATGAGATGGGAGCATCTTTCCTTTGCCATGTGCTTTGTGTTAGAGACCATCATGCTTGGGTTAGAACCAGATAACCCAGCACAAAGCCTTGAGTGTAAATTGTTGGAATCAAAACATCTCATTCTGATAACTTGATTTTTTTTTTTTTTAATAGGGGTGGGAGGGAGGTTACTTTGCCCCAAAAGGGAGGGTATCTGCACTAAGGATTTAGAAACACTTTGGAAGCTCATAACCTCATCAGTAACTGCCTTTAGTCACACTCCTGACCTTATAGATGAGTAACAAAAGATGAAATAAGTTCTTGGGGATTAAGCCATGTTATTTTAATTTGCTCTTTTTTCAACGTTCTGTGTCTCTTAAGCTGTTATTGTGGAATCATTTTCTGGCAAAATAACCTTTGTCAAGCAAAATTATTGGCCTTGTGGGAGCTGACGTCAGTCAACTTTGGTGAACTTAAGTGGACTTTGGTGAGCTTATAGTTGTACTTTATATCCTTAAAGGTAGTTTTTTAAAACTTCCAAAGAAAACCCACTCTCCTTTCTGATCTAAAAACTCATCTTTGGGGTAAAGAGTTCAGTGTCCAAAGGTTGTAACAGTTCATGAGGTAAGAGGGCGCTAGCCTGGCACCTGGATTCTGCCCCTCCGTAGCTGACAGATTCCAACAGAAGTGTGTTTAAATTCTCCAGTAGACAATACTGGGTGGGGGGGAGGGAGGGGTAGGGTTGGGTTGCTAAGGTACAGGCTGCTGTACTTTACCCAGTGGTTGTGAGGGAGGGTCCCTGGAGAAAACCAAGTCGCTAGTCCCTTTTTTGAAACAAAATTAAAACTTGAAAAAAATGTTTAGTATAAAATGGGATAGAATTTAATGTCCCTAGCCACAAGGGACCAGTTCCACTGAGAAGTGAACAGTGGGGACTCAATTTTGAAAACATTTGGGGAAAGGGAAAATTGGCTTTCTGTTAATTGGCAAATGTTCCAGTGGGGCTGTTTTTGTTGGAATGTGTTATGTTGTATGTACACATATATGGACCAGAGTGTCTGCTGAGTTTATAAAGTTAAAAGCTGGTTGATAAAATCTTGATTTTTGTTACTTTATCACAATAAAAGCCCACTGGAACTTCAGATGTGTGTGTGGTGTGTCTTTAGCATCAGGCTGTGCGGTTTAAGAATACTTGCCTTTGAAATCATTTTTACTTAAATAACTCACGTTCTGGTAAAGCAGTAGGATTCTCAGCACTACTCCTCTGAATAAATTATGTGAGCACCTTTGTCCAGCCTTATTCATTGTCCCACCGTTTGCATTTCACTGTTTTCATAGCCTAAACACAGAACAGATAATCAGTTGGAAAGGAGAGAGATGTTGGTCCACAGTATGCCCGGGGGACTGCTAGTAGTCAGTCACCTCCTAGAATTGTTCAGATATTTTAGAAAGTTGAACAGAAATTACTTAGGAATTAACAATATGAATGGAATTTGTATTCTGAGACTGAGAAATACTAATGAAAGAAATCAGAAGACCTAAATAATTGGAGAAATCCAGACACAAAACTGGACACAGCATCCTCGCCCCCCACCCCAAAAGAAATACTTCAGTATAACAAAATAATGTTCCAGACATGTATGCTGAAAACTGCAAAATCGCTGATGAAAGAAATCAGGCCTGAAGACATAGTCTTCCAATCCATGAATATGACACCTCTATTTTTGTCAGTTCCCCAGTTTCATCTGTAGGTTCAGAGTATTTCCTTCCAGTCCCAGCAAGCTTTTTGACAAGATAGCCACAAGATAATTCTAAAATTCATATGGAGAGGCAAGCCGCCATAACAGTTTTGGAAAAGAACAAAATTGGAGGACTCATTACCTGATTTCAAAATACAGGAAGCTACAGCAGTCGAGAAATTTGTAAATTCAGTTCTTTCACTACAATACACTGAAGAAATGTAGGGAGACATGCCATCAACTTTTTCATCTAAGGAGCAAAGAATGGATGTGTACAGTCTGGCCGAAGATCAATTTTTCTTGTAGATGCTGTGTGGGCAGTTTGTTCCTAGTTCATTAGGTGTATTTCCATTATCCTGTTAATCCAATCGCGGAACAGCGTACGGCTATCTCTCTGCCTCTGGATTTGTCCCACCCTCCCTCACTTTACTGTCTCCAGAGATTGACCTGTATGAACCACATAAATATTTCCTCTGCTCTCCGGCTCCCATTTGGGTTTGCTCACCAGGGATTCCCCCTCAGGAAATTAGAAAAAGTGAGGTAGGAGTTTGTGTTCCTTTAATTCCCTATCCGTAAGATGCCTCCAGCTGCTTTGTTTCTCAACTGGAGATCTCTGCAGCTGAGTCTGTCACTCTCCCTCCATTTTCTGGTAACCATCCTCTCCCCTTGATAGATTTTCCCTACACCCATGCTTTTGTAAATAGGCCAGATGTAAATAAACTCTCCTCAAATTTTCCTATGCCATCTGTTTCTTGTTGGGACCCAGACAGAGTAATTGGTACCAGAAGTGGCGCCAGGAAACAGACTCTTAAAATGAGATTCTGGGATTGGGTTAGTTATATTTGATGAGCTCAGTGATAACCTCCTTATGGGGGTTGGTGGATGGGATGGAACATGAATAATTCATGGTATACAGTGGCATCACAATTCAAATTTTCACTGGTAGTACCACGGGATTAAGTGCAGGTAAAGGACGAGGCATAGGGAAATCAAGGGGCTGTGACAATCAGCAATAAAACAACCTACGGACTGGGAGAAAATATTTGCAAATGATATGACCGACAAGGGATTAATTTCCAAAATATACAAACAGCTCATACAACAGAAAAACAACCCTATCAAAAAGTGGGCAGATAGAGAAAAAAAAAAAGAAAAAAGTGGGCAGACTGGGGCTTCCCTGGTGGCGCAGTGGTTGAGAGTCCGCCTGCTGATGCAGGGGACACGGGTTCGTGCCCCGGTCCGGGAAGATCCCACATGCCGCGGAGCGGCTGGGCCGGTGAGCCATGGCCGCTGAGCCTGCGCGTCCGGAACCTGTGCTACGCAACGGGAGAGGCCACAGCAGTGAGAGGCCCGCGTACCGCAAAAAGAAAAGAAAAAAAGTGGGTAGATGATCTAAATACTTCTCCAAAGAAGACATACAGATGGCCAAAAGGCACATGAAAAAATGCTCAATATCACTAATTATTGGAGAAATGCAAATCAAAATTACAATGAGGTATCACCTCACTCCGGTCAGAATGGCCACCATCAAAAAGTCTACAAATAATAAATGCTGGAGAGGGTGTGGAGAAAGAGGAACCCTCCTACACTGTTGGTGTGAGTGTAAATTGGTGCAGCCACTATGGAGAACAGTATGGAGTTTCCTTAAAAAACAAAAATAGAGTTACCATATGATCCTGCAACCCCACTCCTGGGCATATATCTGGAGAAAACTATAATTAGAAAAGATACATGCACCCCTATGTTCATAGCAGCACTATTTATGATAGCCAAGACACAGAAGCAACCTAAATGTCCATCAACAGATGAATGGATAAAGATGTGATACATATATACAATGGAATACTACTCAGCCATAAAAAAGAATGAAATAATGCCGTTTGCAGCTACCTGGAAGGACCTAGAGATTATCATACTAAGTAAGCCAGACAAAGACAAATATCATACGATATGCTTATATGTGGAATCTAAAAAAAAGAGATAAAAATGAACTTACTTACAAAACAGAAATAGACCCACAGACATAGAAAACAAATGTATGGTTACCAAAGGGGAAAAGTGGGGAGAATGGGATTAACATATACTCACTACGGTATATAAAATAGATAACCAACAAGGACCTACTGTATAGCACTGGGAACTATACTCAATCAATATTCTGTAATAACCTATAAGGGAAAAGAGTCTGGAAGAGTATATCTATCTATATATCTATATCTATAGATATATATATCACTGAATCACTGTGCTGTATACCTGAAACACAACATCATAAATCAACTTTACTTCAATAAAAAAAATAATAACTTCCTTGTACCTTTTGTCCACCAACCCCACACACACATAAAAGTGGTAGGCCTTTTAAAACTTATTCTTTGGCACAGGGTTAAAAAAAAAAAGAAAAAGAAAAGGCCTCAATTGCATATGTAAGATTAAAAATATGAACATGCAATTAACATACAAACAGAACAAGAAGGCCTCCCCTGGAGTTTTGAAGAGGGTCCCTTATCTGTAGCTTTGTCCTTAGCTAATTGGTTACTGTGTCCCTAGGACTGAAATAGATGGCAGCCTTCTAAAGTTTTACTTGATTTGTATACACAGAAAATCTCTGGATCTGATGAACAGAATTCTGACTTGAGCCAGTCTGTTGATATCTGAAGTTTCCAGGTGCGAGACAGCTGACGCAGAGCCTCTTGAATAACAACGAAGCCTTCCTCAAAAGGACTTGTGACCATTTGCTAGTGTGACTATATATTGGGGAAGAGGGAATAACTAGACTTTTGAGGACTACTGGGGACCCAAAATGCTACAGGTCAGAGTAAAGGCTTATGGAGGTCAAGTGATCCATGGAGTTTTGGCTTGGGTCCATATCACAGTTGACATATTAGGTCCCCAAACCCAGGTCTAGATTGCGTAGTGGGAATTGACACCCTCAGCAACAGGCAAAATCACCAAATTAGTTCCCTGACCCATGGAATAATATTATGGTAGAAAATGCTATGTAGAAGCCACTAGAACTGCCTCTAACTACCAAAGTAGTGAACAAAACCCAATATCACGTTCCTGAAGACACTGCAGAGACTAGTGCCACCAATGAAGATTTAAAAGATGCAAGACTGGTGGTTTATAGGCCTTCCCTGGTGGTCCAGTGGGTGAGACTCCACGCTCCCAATGCAGGGGGCCCAGGTTCGATCCCGCATCTAGTTGGAGAACTAGATCCCACACGCATGCCGCAACTAAGTTCGCCTGCTGCAACTAAGACCCGGCGCAGCCAAAATAAATAAATAAATACTAAAAAAAAAAAAAAAGATTGGTGGTTTCTACTACATCTTCCTTCAACACACATATCTGGTTTGTGCAGGAGACAAATGGATTGTGGGAAATGACAGTGGATTATCATAAACTTAAGTGATGATACCAGTTGCAACTGCTGTTCCAGATGTGTGTGTTTTCTGCTGGAACAAATCAACACATTCCCTGCCACCTGGTATAAAGCTACTGATACAGTGAACACTTTCTTTCTCTAGACCTGATAGTAAAGACTGTATGAGATAGTTGGTTTTCAGCAGGCAGGACCAGCAACACGCTTTATTGGTCTGTGTCAGGGCTCTGTTACCTCTCTAGCTGGTCTACAGAGACGGATCATCACTGAATTCTACAGGCTATCATCACGCTGGCCCACTACATTATAGCAGGATACGGCATCTACCTTGGATACTTTGGTAAAATTCAAGCATGCCAGAGGACAGGAAATAGATTCCACCAAAAAATCATGGACCTGCCCGCCCCAGTGAAATCCTAGGGGTCCAATAAACTGGGGCATGTTGCAATATCCCTTTCTAGCTAAAGGGCAGATTGCCACATCTGGCTCCTTCTACCACTAAGAAAGAGATACAATGCCTAGTGGGCCTCTTTGCATTTTGAAGGCAATATATACTTTATTTGGGTGTATTACTTCAAGTCGTTTGCTGAGAAATCTGAATTTTTGTCTTTTTTAACAATGGCCCAGAACAAGAGAAGGCCCTGCAGCAGGTCCACGCTGCAGTACAGTTTGCTCTGACACTGGGGCCTTACGATCCAGCAGATCCAATGATCTCAAAGTGTCTGTGGCAGATAGACTTGTACAGAGCTTTTGGCCGCCTCCTGTAGGTGAATGACAGCACAGACGTTTAGGATTTTGAGAAAAGCTATGCTATCTTCTGCAGAAAACTATTCCCCTTTTGAAAAACAGCTTCTGTGGACTTCCCTGGTGGCACAGTGGTTAAGAAGCCACCTGCCAATGCAGGGGACACAGGTTCAATCCCTGGTCCGGGAAGATCCCTCATGCCGCGGAGCAACTAAGCCCATGTGCCACGACTACTGAGCCTGCGCTCTAGAGTCCGCATGCCACAGCTACTGAGCCCGCGTGCCTAGAGCCCATGCTCTGCAACAAGAGAAGCCACAGCAATGAGAAGCCCGTGCACCGCAACAAAGAGTAGTCCCCGCTCACTGCAACTACAGAAAGCCCGCGCACAGCAACAAAGACCCAACGCAGCCAAAAATAAATAAATAAATTTATAGAAAACAGAACAAAAAAACAGCTTCTGGCTTGCTCTTGGGCCTTAGTAGAAACTGAACTTGACCACCAGGCATTACCAAGTCACTGTGCAACCTGAGTTACACTTGATAAATTGGACATTGCCTGACTCATTAAGTCATAAGGGAACTTTGGGTTCTGCTGGCCCAGAGGTCTTAATTCCCAAGAGAGAAATGCTTCCTCCAGAGAACTCAGCAGAAGTTCTATTAAACTCGAAAGTGAGCCTGCCACACCAGGCTTCTGTCTACTTTGGGCTTCTCATGCTAACCAACCATTGGGCAGCTTTGTGACTGTTGATCCTAATTTGAAAGGGGAAATTGGGTTGTGATTACACAAAGAGGTAAGTAAGACTTTGTCTGGAGTGCAGTAGATCTCCTGGGGCTGCTCTTAATACTACCATATAAAGTGATAAAAGTTAATGGAAAACTACAACAATTTAGTGCAGGCTGGATTAGTAATAGTCCAGACTCTTCAGGAATGAAGGTTTGGGTCATTCCATCAGGCAAGGAATCAGGACTCTCCAAGGTACTTGCAGAGGGCAAAGGAAATATGGAATGGGTAGTGGAGGAAGGAAGAAGGAATTTATAGATAGCATTTACGGCCACATGACTAGTTGTAGAAATGAGGACTATAATAGTTATGTGTATTTCTTCCTTATATTATTATAAATCTGTAAGGTATGTATCAACTAGTTCTTCTCTTTTTTCCTCATCTCATTCTCCTACTGTCTAAGATAAGATGTATTATAGATATTAAAGAGGGTTTTGACCCACTAGAAAAGGCTTGAACATCACCTGAAAATAAAGTGACATATAGGAATGTGTGTCCTCTTTTGGGAGATGATTAGCACGCTTTTAATCTTTTGATGGACAGGAATATGTTAATCAGATGCATGACTTTGCAGATTTTTTACTTTGGAAGTTAAATATGGTGTAAAAGAGGTGTGACTGAATGTCATATTAACGTGGGATGAAATGTTGGTTTTTTAATTGTCCATTTAGCTAATCTGGAGCTACATTTCCTAGAATCTCCTGTCTTGTTAAGTTGACTTTGGTAGATTTGTAGTGTATTAACTTGACTAAGCTAAAATTAAATTTCCCACAATCCCCTTCCCTGTTTGGCTCAGGATCAGAGTTGGCCAAAAGAAAATTTGCACAAGATTTGGGAGGTGAAACGGAAGCAGCAGGCATTACAATCTGAAGGTCATCATGGTCAGAGGTGAGGAGAGACAGAGAGATGCCAGAAAGTTCCAGTTTTCCCTTGCTCTTTTTTTTGCTGTACATCCTTGTTCTTGCTCTATGTCCAGCTCTTTTTCTTTATTGCTAGCTCTGCTGACCAACAGCAACCCAGACCTATTGCCAGACCACTTGGCTGTGAATTCACAGAGCGTAGCTATGAAGAGACAACAGCCTTCCATGGTCTTCTATCCCAGTTGCCTGTGTGATCCCGTTCAAGCAGCTGATGTGTCTCACTTCCAGACTTCCCTGAAAGCACTAACTAGTTCACCCAAACTAGTGATTAAGAAAGCCAATTAGTGATTTTTCCCCTGGTTTTTTAACACCCTCATTTGGACCATTACTTCCCCAGTCTCTCCTCCAATTATGTTAAGCAGTGGCTCTCAAACTTCAACAGGCATCTGGATTACCTAGAGGGTTTACTGAAACCAACTTTCTGAGTCTTACCCCCAGAGCTTCTAGGTCTGTGGTGGGGCCTAGATATTTGCATTTCTAACAAATCCCCAGGTAATGCTGATGCTTGATGCTGTTGGTCCAGGGAGCACACACTGGGAACCACTGGAGTAAAGCCTAATTCCTCTAATAATTACTCATTCTGTAATATCCATTGTAGTTCTGCTTCCTTGATTGAACTCTGGCTAATATAGGGCCATAGACCATATAGGGGAAGAAAAATTAAAAACTATAAACATGCAATTAGGAACTTGCCAGTGGGGGTGGGAGAAGAGGACTTCTGCCTTTCACTTCCTGCCAAGACAGAGCAATGGTGGCCAAATCTACTCCCTTTCCTAAAGCAGCCAACAATGGACAATATATGAAGCAACAGTTTAAGACACTAGACACCAGGCAATGAAAGACAGTGAAACCTGAAAATGAGAAAGACAGGATGAGCCCTATGATTACGATCACCCAACTTACTGCCTTGAGAGAGTTTTCCAGCCACGATGCAGGGAAGGGAACCAAAGTGGAGCCCAGCAGACTACCTGAGTTGAGGAAACAGAGCTGAGATTCTGAGAAGAGCAAGAGGATGGAGACCACAGGACAGAGTGCCAGAGAGAAGAGAGCTGCACAGAAAGAGAACTTCAGAGATGTGCAGAGGGTCCCCCTTGAGTATTTAGCTGAGTATTGATTTGCCCAAGCATGTGCAGAAACTACTTGAGACCAGGGAAAGAACCACCCAAAATGATTAGTGGGAACAGTGCCCAGAGCTCACACAGGGTTGGGAATACTGCCTGTGCCCACCGGGCAGACTGGAATACCTCATGCTTCACGAGGTATTGGGTAGAGTACTCAGAAAGGTCTTGCCTCAGTAATGGGTAATAATTAGACTTAGAGTACTGATATGCTCCCACCTAACACACCTTAAAAAACAAGACCCAAAAGGATCAAACTCTTTCCAAATAACTGCTTCCCAGAAAAAAAGTTCAATAATATTTATAAAAATATTAAAAATCGGGCTTCCCTGGTGGCGCAGTGGTTGAGAGTCCGCCTGCCGATGCAGGGGACGCGGGTTCGTGCCCCGGTCCGGGAAGATCCCACATGCCGTGGAGTGGCTGGGCCCGTGAGCCATGGCCGCTGAGCCTGCGCGTCTGGAGCCTGTGCTCCGCAACGGGAGAGGCCACAACAGTGAGAGGGCCGTGTACCACACACACACACACACACACACACACACACACACACACAATATATATATATATATATATATATAAAATCCAGCACCCAAAGTAAAATTCATAATGTCTGGCAGCTTATTAATAACAAGAAAGCACGCAGAGAAGCAGGAAAAATAGGACCCATAATATAGAGAATAATCAATAAGTCAGAACTGACCCAGATATTAGAATTAGCTAGACAAGAACATTTTTTAAAAATCAAACTTCTAGAGATGAAAACTACAATGACTGAGATGAAAAACATACTGGAGGGGATTGATGGCAGATTTGAAAGATTAATGAACTTGAAGATATAGCAATAGAAACTATCCAAAATGCAAAAATATTTTAATGAACAGAGTTTCAGTGAGCTATAGGACAATTTCAAGTGACCTAATATCTGTGTAACAGGTGTCTGGATCCAAAGGAGATGAAGAGGGAGGGATGGAAAAAATTTTTGAAGAAATAATGGTCCCCAAATCTTTAATTTGATTAAAACTATAAACCCACAGATTCAAGAAGCTTAATGAACTCTGAGCACAAGAAATATGAAGAAAACTACAGGGTATATCATAATCAAATTGCTCAAAACCGATGATAAATAGAAAATCTTAAAAGCAACCAGAAAAAACGACACATTATGTACAGGGGAACAAAGATAAAAATGACGTAGATTTCTTAGTAGAAAGAATTGTTAACAGAAGACAGTAGGGCAACACCTTTAAAGCACTGAAAGAAAAAAAATGTCAATCTAGAATTCTATACTCATTAAAATACATTTCAAAAATAAAGGCTTAAGAAATTTTCATACATAAAAAACTGAAAGAATTCATCACCATCAGACCCACATTGTAGGAAATGTTAAAGGGAAAAGCCAAAATGAAATGATATCATGTGGAAATATGGATCTACACAAAGGAAATAAAAAGCACTGAAAAGGGTAATTACATGGGTAAACATATAAGATATTTTAATTTGTATTTTAATACTTTTAAAAGGTAATTGATTGTTAAACAAAGATAATAAAAATGTAGTGTGGGATTTATAACACATGTAAAAGGAAAATATATGCTAATGATAGCAGAAAGTCAGAACAGAAGGAATGGAGGCATACTATTGTAAGATTCTTATTCAATACTTACAGTGGTATAATATCACTTGAAAGTAGACTGTGATCATTTTAATGATGCATGCTGTAAACACTAAAGCAGCCACTAAAATAACCAGAGTTATAGCTAATAAGCCAAAAAAAGAAATAAAATGGAATCATAAATAAGACTCAGTTCATTCAAAAGGCTGAAAAATTTTTAAATGTACAAAAGTACAGATGGAACAATAGAAAATATGTAGCAAAATGACAGGTGTAAACCTAACATTTTCATTAATCACATTAAATGTGTTACTACTACACATCTATTAGAATGACTAATATTAATATCTAAAAGACAGTTGGAACTCTCTTACACTGCTTGTGGGAATGTATAGTTGTACAACTATTTAAGAAATTGCCAGTCTGTTTTCAAAAATAAACATACACCTACCATATGATCCAGCCATTTTACTCTTACATGTTTACACAAGGAAAACAAAAGTGTTTGTCCATATGAAGTCTTGTAAATGAATGTTCACAGCAGCTTTATTGGTAATAGCCAAAAAGTGGGAACAACCTAACTATTCATCGATGGGTAAATAGATTAAACAAATTGTGATATACCCAAACAATGGAATACTTTTCAGCAATAAAAATGAATTATTGATTCACAAAACAACCTGAACAAATCTCAAAATAGCAGTGATGAGTAAAAGTAGCTAGACAAAAAGAGTACATACTGTATCATCCATATAAAAAATAAAATTCTGAAGATACCAAAATAAAGAAAATTACAGGCCAATATCACTGATGAACATAGATTCAAAAATTCTCCACAAAATATTAGCAAATCAAATTCAACAATACATTAAAAGGATCAAACACCATGATCAAGTGGGATTTATCCCAGGATGCAAGCATGGTTGAAAATCTGCAAATCGGGGGGAGGGATAAATTAGGAGTTTGAGATTAACATATACACACTATTATACATAAAATAGATAACCAACAAGGTCCTACTGTGTAGCACAGGGAACTATACTCAATATTTTGTAATAACCTATAAGAGAAAAGAATCTGAAAAAGGATAGACATACATATATATGTATAACTGAATCACTTTGCTGTACACCCGAAACTAATGCAACATTGGAAATCAACTATACTTCAGTTAAAAAAACCCAAAATCTGCAAATCAATCCATGTGATACACCACATTAAGAAACTGAAGAATAAAAATCATATGATCATCTCAAAAGGCAGAAAAAGCTTTTGACAAAATTCAACATCTATTTATGATAAAAACTCTCAACAAAGTGGGTATAGAATGAATACATCTCAACATAATAAATGCCATATATGACAAACCCACATCCAACATCATACTTAATGGTCATTTCCTCTAAAATCAGTAACAAGACAAAGATGCCCACTCTCGCCAATTTTGTTCAACATGGTATTGGAAGTCATAGCCACAGCAATCACACAAGAAATAAAAGGAATCCAAGTCAGAAAGGAAGAAGTAAAACTGTCACTGTTTGCAGGTGACAAGACAGAAAATCCTCAAGATGCTATCAAAAAACTATTAGAACAAAAATGAATTCGGTAAAGTTGCAGGATACAAAATTATACAGAAAGCTGTTGTAGTTCTATACACTAATAATGTACTATCAGAAAGAGAAATTAAGGGACTTCCCCCGTGGTCCAGTGGTTAAGAATTCTCCTTCCAATGCAGGGGTTGCAGGTTCAATCCCTAGTGGGGGAACTAGTTGCCCCACAGCATGTGGGATATTAAGTCCATGCACTGCAATGAGAAGCCCACAGGCCAAAACTAGAGAAGCCCATGCACCACAACTAGAAAGCAGCCCTCGTACTGCAACTAGAGAGAAGACTGCACGCCACAATGAAGATCCAGTGAGGCCAAAAAAAAAGAAAGAAAGGAAGAGAAATTAAGAAAACAGCCCCATTTATAGTTGCATCATAAAGAATGAAGTACCTAGGAATAAATCTAACTCTGAAAACTATATAAGATGTTGATGAAAGAAAGTGAAGAGGATACAAACAGAGGGAAAAATATACTGTGCTCGTGGATTGGAAGATTTAATACTGTTAAAATGATCATACTACACAAGGCAATCTACAGATTCAATGCAATCCCTATCAAATTACCACAGACATTTTTCACAGAACTAGAATAATTCTAAAATTTGTATGGAAACACAAAAGATCCCTAATATCCAAATTAATCTTGAGAAAGAATAACAAAGCTAGAGGTATTATCTCTCTGATTTCAAACTATACTACAAAGCTACAGTAATCAAAACAGTACGGTACTGGCACAAAAGCAGATCAATGGAACAGAATAGAGAGCCTGGAAATAAACCCACGATTATATGGTCAATTAATCTATGACAAAGGAGGTAAGAATATAGAGTGGGGAAAAAGCCTCTTTAATCAATGGTGTTGGGAAAACTGGACAGCTATATGCAAAAGAATCAAATTGGACTACTTTCTTAAGCCATATACAAAAATAAACTCAAAATGGATTAAAGACTTAAATGTAAGATCTGAAAGCATAAAAATCCTAGAAGGAAACACAGGTAGTATGCTTTTTGATGTAGGTCTTAACATTTTTTTGGATCTGTTTCCTCAGGCAAGGGAAACAAAAACAAAAATAAGCAAATGACACTACATCAAACTAGGGTTTTGCATAGCGAAGGAAACTATCAACAAAGTGAAAAGGTCGCCTACTGAATGGGAGAAGATATTTGCAAATAATATATCTAATAAGGGGTTAATATCCAAACCAAAGAACTCAGACAACATCAAAAAACAAACAAACAACCTGATTAAAAAATGGGCATGGGGCTTCCCTGGTGGCGCAGTGGTTGAGAGTCCGCCTGCCGATGCAGGGGACACGGGTTCGTGCCCCGGTCCGGGAAGATCCCACATGCCGCAGAGCGGCTGGGCCCGTGAGCCGTGGCCGCTGAGCCTGCACGTCCGGAGGCTGTGCTCCGCAACGGGAGAGGCCACAACAGTGAGAGGCTCACATACAGCAAAAAAAAAAAAAAAAAAAAAAAAGGGCATGGACTTCCCTGGTGGTCCAGTGTTAAAGAATCCTCCTTACAATGCAAGGGGTGTGGGTTCGATCCCTGGTCAGGGAACTAAGATCCCACATGCCACAGGGCAGCTAAGCCCACACGCCACAACTACTGATCTTGCGCGCCCCAACTAGAGAGCCTGCATGCCGCAAACTAGAGCCCTCGCACTTTGGAGCCTGCACACCACAACTAGAGAGAAAACCCGCATGCCACAACTAGAGAGAACCCCGTGCGCCACCATGAAGAGCCCACGCGCTGCAACAAAACATCCCTCACACCTCAATGAAGATCCCACGTGCCGCAACTAAGACCCCATGCAGCCAAAATTAAAATTTTTTTAAAATTTTTAAATGAGCAGAGGACCTGAATAGACACTTCTCCAAAGAAGACACAGATGGCCAGAACAGACACCCAAAAAGATGCTCAACATCACTAATCACCAGGGAAATGCAAATCAAAACCACAATAAGACACCACCTCACACCTGCCAGAATGGCTATCATCAAAAAGACAACGAATAACAATTGTTGGCGAGGATGTGGAGAAAAGGGAACTTTTGTGCACTGTTGGCGGGATTTTAAATTGGTGCAGCCTCTGTGGAAAACAGTATGGGGTTTCCCCCCATATTTTAAAACTAGAACTACCACATGATCCAGCAATTTCACTTCTGGGTAATTTACCCAAAGAAAACAAAAACACTAATTCAAAACAATATATGCACACCAATGTTCATTGCAACCTTATTTACAATAACCAAGATACGGAAGCAACTTAAGTGTCCGTCAATAGGAGAATGGATAAACGTGGTGAATGGGATATTACTCAACCAGAAAAACATCTTGCCATTTGTAACAACATGGATGGATCTAGAGGATATTATGCTAACTGAAATAAGTCAGACAGAGAAAGACAAATACTGTATGATCTCACTTATATGTGGAATCTAAGAAACAAAACAAAACAAAACGGAAACAGACTCATAGATACAGAGAACAAACTGGTGGTTGCCAGAGGGGAAGGTGGTAAGGGTGAAATAGGTGAAGGGAAGTAAGTGATACAAATCTTTACTTATAAAATAAATAAGCCATGGGATGGAATATACAGCATAAGGAATATGGTCAATGATATTGTAATTACATTGTATGGGGACAGATGGCTACTAGACTTACAATGGTGATCATTTCCTAATGTATGCAAGTGTCAGGTAATCATGTAGTATACATGAGACTAACAATATTGTACATCAACTATATTTTAATTTTTAAAAAAAAATAAAATAAACAATAAAATTCTGGAAAATGCACTCTTACAGGGACAAGAAGCAGGTCAGTGGTTGCCTATTGGGGAAGAGGTGGGAAGGAGGGGAAGGTTATAAAGTTACATGAGGAAACTTCTGGGAGTGATAGATGTGTTCATTATCTTGACTGTGATGGTTTCACAGGTGTATACATGTTAAAATATTAAACACTCTAAATGTGTGCAATCTATTGTAGGTCAGTTATACCTAAGTAAAGCTCTTAAGAAAAAATAGAGCATGCAGAGAGAACCAGAAGGCCTTAAGGGAAGCTTTGAAGGAGTCATATGTAGTCATAGGGCACAGACAGCTGAAGACCAAGACCTGGGTCTGATGGTAAGGATTATGGAGCCACAGCACCAGTTGGAATGCACAACCTACCAGGTCTCTCACATTACAGAAAACTGGTAGGGAGGGAGGAGCCCCTGAGATGTGGGATGGGGCATTTGGGCATACATAAACCAGGCTAGAAACCTTGAACCTTCTCCACTCTTCTACGTGTGGGCTGTACATAGTGACTTCTTTCCAAAGAGGACATTATGGAAAGGGAGAGGAAAAGAATCGCCTGATGGCAGAGAAACCTGACAGACATGACTCAGCCAGGTGATCCTGGTCAGGATCAACAGTAAAAAGCCATGATGACATATGTGTCCTTGATATGATGTCATGAGAACAGCACTTTACCTCTGTGGTCTTCCTCCTCCAAATCCACAACTCCAATATAACCATGAGAAGAACATCAGACACCCCAAATTGAGGGACATTCTAAAAATGTCTGGCCAGTACGCCTCAAAACTACCAAGGGCCTCAAAAACAAGAAAAGTCTGAGAAACTGTCACAGCCAAGAGGAGCCTAAGGACGTGTTACAACTAAATGCAGTGTGGGCTCGTGGAACAAAGAAGGGCGTAAGTGAGAAACTGAGGAAATCTTTTAGTAACTAAAGGGTGGACTTTAGTTACTAATAATGTATCAGTGTTGGTTCATCAATTGCAACCGATGTGCCATACAAATGTATTGGGTTGGCCAAAAAGTTCGATTGGGTTTTTCTGCAAGGGAAAAACCCGAATGAACTTTTTGGCCAACACAATAAGCTATTAATTATAGGGGAAACTTGGTGTGGGGTGCATGAAAACTCTTTGTACTACCTTTGCAACTTTTCTGTAAATCTAAAACTATTCTAGGGAATTCCCTGGCAGTCCAGTGGTTAGGACTCCACGCTTCCACTGCAGAGGGCCTGGGTTCGATCCCTGGTCTGGGAACTAAGATCCTGCATGCCGTGTAGCATAAGTAAAGAACTAACTAAAGAACTAAGTACGTCTATTCTAAAGTAAGAAGTTTGTTTTATGGCCCGGCAGGATGGCTCCTGCAAAGAAGGGTGACAAGAAGAAGGGCCGGTCCGCCATCAACAAGGTGGTAACCAGAGAATACACTATCAACGTTCACAAGGACGTCCACGGAGTGGGTTTCAAGAAGGACGCCCTTCCGGTACTCAGAGAAATCTGGAAGGAGACGGGAACTCCACATGTACGCACTGACAGCAGGCTCAGAGCTGTCTGGACCAAAGGAATAAGGGATGTCCCATACCTTACCCGTGTGCGGCTGTCGAGAAAATGTAATGAAGATTCAAACAAGCTCTATACATTGGTACCTATGTACCTGTCACCACTTTCAAAAATCTACAGTTAGTGTGGATGAGAGCTAATTGCTGATTTTCCAGTAAAGTTATAGAACGGTAAGAACATTAGTTTCATTTATTGAAACTAATGTCTCTCTTGGAATTAGGTTGGGCTGGGGACATTTGCAGATTCTAATGTTGCAGGGTGAATAAAGTTTCTTAGTGTCTGAAGTAAACCTCTGAGGCTCCAAATTCCCCTCAATACATCACCTCCAACTTTCCCAACCCTGCTCAATCCCACCTACCAAGGAGTAAACTTTTCTCTTTACGTAAAGTCTGTATCCGCAATAGCTGATTGTCTCACAAGCTGTCTTTTCAGGCACCACCTCTCTTCGCCTCCAGGCCCAAGATGAGACCCTAAGGTAACCCACTCAGAGAGGAACAGCCCTATATACATCAAAGAGTTACAAGTTCTTGCTAATCTGTATTAGCAAGAACCTAGGGGGATACACATGGGAGTGAATTACCAACACATAGGACTAGAAGGGACGGAAATAGAAGGCTTGATAGAGTCAAACTCCATCCACCACATGGGTGCGGTCACCTAATATTTTGGCTGAAACAAACTCGAGTAGCACTTATCGTTTGTTAAATTGCCTAATTAAAGCCTGGACTTATTGGTGACCTACAGCAGGGGTTCTTAAGAATTTCCCTGGATGTTCTTAGAATTGCAGCTTCTCAAATCCCAACCCAGGCCTCCTGAATCAGAAACTATGGGGGCAAGGGCCCAGCAATTTGTGTTTTACAAGCCCTTCAGTTGATTGTGAGAACCACCTGCCTACAATTAATGAGGTCGAAATGCCAGGTCTTCCCCGGGCATAAGGTCATCAGTAAAGGAATCCTAAGGATCCAGGAAATGAATGAATTAGAATGGATCTGTTAGATGCAACCTGCTCAGCCTTCCCTACCTGTACCACCTGTGAAGGCTAAAAGACGCGCCTTTCACTGAGGTATTAAGAAATGAATTGGTGAGATGAGATGAGCATCCTTGAACTCCATCACAGCTGCTGGAGAAGACAGTGGGGGTGTTGGAATTGGGTTCCCTAAATTCAGTGGAAATAATGGAGACTGAGTGGCAAAGGACAGGTGTTTAACCTTCAGAGACAGGTAAGTGCAGTTACCACAGTGAGCCACAGAGCCTAAAAAGTCATCCAGTGTTTTGAACCATGTGGATCTGTGGCCACAGCTAGATGATCACAGGGTCTCTACTAAGTTACTGCTACCTTTTCAAGTGCTGCCTACATAGACCTATGGCCTCAGGGAGTTCCTCATGACCTGGTAATGGAGGACTGTGCCTGTGTCGTAAAGGTCAATTCCAATAGGCCTGGAATCGGCCTGAGGTGTTTAGTGTCCTTTGCATGGCACTGATCCTTGGTCAAACCATGGAACAATGACTGCAGACAAAAATATTTTGCCTGCCATTCCAGTAAACAATGAACATTGCCCACCCACAAGCCATCAGCCACTGTAGCTGGCCTGACCATGTGCCCTGAAGGGAATTCGGGGTGGAGAAAGACAGGATACTGGCCTGCAGGGCTGCACCCTACAGGCCTGCAAGGCTTGTAGTTGCCCTGCCTCGAGACCAAAGAAAGAACCTGGAGACAATGACAGAGACATCAATGGTTTATGGGATGGGGGCTCTTACACGTCTGAAGCAAAAGGTCCTGGAGCAACACTCCACTGCGAACTGGCAGGCAGAGGGCGGAAAAGAGGCTACCATTTATAAGGGGAATTGACGTAATGTCGGCTGTCAGTTACCAGAGAAACCAGTACCTGGGGCAGGCGGCAAGCATGTAGATAGTTACTGATTAAGCCCTATGATTAAGAGAATTGGATAGTCACCTGAGTGAAGCAGGGTCTGGTTGAGCAGGGGATGTACAAAGAGCAAGAGAACAGCCATCCTGAATGGCCTGACCGTACACTCCACCCCTACACACCCTGGCTGACCCTTACGATCTTGGTTCCCCCTCTCCTGCGATATTCCTGGGGTCAGGTATGTAGGGGGCACTGCAACCAGATACCGCAAAGGCAGTACAGACACCAGCAGCTAAAGAGTACAAAGAGGAAGCCAGGCACTTATTGGGTTAGTTTTTCATGGAAGTCCAAAAGCAGAGGACAATGGCATCTTGCTGTAGACCCAGCAACCGAACTCATTTCTCAGTGAAGCCACTGTCACCCAGTCCATGAACAGATTCCCTCTGCTCAGACGAGGGACAAAATGTAAGATGTTTAACAGGCACAATACAGGGACGATCATGACCATTAAGCAAAATCCAGGCAGTAACAGCACCCTGAGATAACACCATCCCTGCCTGTGGTTTTCGTCCTGGCCTGCAGTACCACACCGCCTGTCCGCCCTCAGTCCCCACGGCCAGTGCCAAGCTGAGAGGTGCTATAACAACAGACCCCAGGCTTACTGTAATGGTGCCTTTCTCCCGTAGGGGGCCCGGGTTAATTACCTTCGTAGCCTTAGGTGGGGCCAGGAAGAAGACAGGTGTAAGTGCCTTTCTAACCCTAGTCCCCACAGAGCAGCAAGTCCAAACTACTAGAGACTTACCTGCCAGTTCCAGGGTCATTTTGTAACGTGTTCTCCTGGGGGTAGATCTTGTAGCAAGGACAAAAGGGAGTGATTTTCCTGATGCATGTTTGACAACAGCCCTTCGGTGGTCAGCAGCCGAACCTGGGTTGTGCTGACTAGTTGCCTCCAGGTTAACATAGAGTAAGCACTGGGATGTCCAGTTGTAGTCTGTAGGGCTTGAGTTAGCCTCTGGTCCACATGTTGAGAGTATCCATCTCAGTGGTTGACTAAGTAGTCCATTTGTCCTTTCAATTAGCCCGGCAAGAGTGGGGTTGTAGGGCAGGTGGAAAAGCCAGTGTTGGGCATTTATATCAGCCCATTCCTGAACCTCATGGCCAGTAAAGTGGATTCCTTTGTCGCGATTGATGTCCATGGGGGTCCTGTATGTCACACACAGCCATTCTAGAGCAGAATAGTGGTTTTCTGCATTGCTCGACAACTCGAGTAGGCCTTTTGTAAGATCTGCTACCTGTTGTGCTACACTGTAGACGGCCATAGCTGTTGTTCCATCACACTGTATCATTGCTCTGCCCCCTTCCATAGCGGGGACCAGAAGCCCAAGGGTACTCTTATTATTTTGCCATTGCAAAAGGCCCCAGCCAAACCCTTCTGGGTAACTGGCCACGTCCAACTTACAAGCCCGTACCTGAGCTAATATCACTAAAGCCTGTGTCTGTAATTGTTTCGGGGTGGTGGGTTGGGAGTATGCTTGTATTTTGTAGCTAATCCGGGTCCTTGCCAGCCATCCACATGCAGTCAGATGAACCAGCAGTATGCAGCTGCTACTTTAAAACTAGACTCTGAGCTGAGCAGGATATCATCAGTATAACGGAAGAGAAAGACATCTCCCATGGTAGTCAGCTGCCACAGGGCACCGCGTACTAGTGGATGGGATTGTCCCCGCAACTTTCTGTTCCCCGTCCCTATTTCCTGACATCTCAGTGCTCAAGGGAGTTTCCTCGGCCTCCAGGCTGACTTGCCAATTGTTGGGCTCCACACTGCAGGCTTGCAAGCCTTGTAGTCGCCCAGCCTGCAGACCGAAGAAAGAACCCGGAGACAGCGACAGAGACATCAATGGTTTATTGGATAAGGGATCTTACATGTTTGAAGCAAAAGTCCTGGAGTGACACCCTACTGTGTACGGCAGGCAGGCAGGCAGGCAGGCAGGCCGGAGGCAGGCCGGAGGCAGGCAGGAGGCAGGCAGGAGGCAGGCAGGAGGCAGGCAGGAGGCAGGCAGGAGGCAGGCCATAGCTGTAATCCTCAACACTCGGGGGAGAAGGAGGCTACCATTTATAAGGGGAATTGACGTAAGATTGGCTCGTCAGTTACCAGGGAAACCAGAGGCTGGGGCAGGGGGCAAGCATGTAGATACTTACTGATTAAGCTCTATAATTAATAGGATTGGATAGTCATGTGAGTGAAGCAGGGACTGGTCGAGCAGGAGATGTACAGAGAGCAAGAGAAGAGCCATACATGAATGGCCTGACCCTACATGACCTTAGACAGTTAAGATGCATAAGTAAGGAATAATTTCCATAAGCCCAGACTCTTGCATCTTCCCATATAGAGAAAAGCACTAAAATCATTGAGATGGCTGTTTTCTGTGATTAACAGTAATATTTTTGGGGTTTTTTTTTGTGGTTTTTTTTTTTGTTTTTTTGCGGTACGTGGGCCTCTCACTGTGTGGCCTCTCCCGTTGCGGAGCACAGGCTCCAGACACGCAGGCTCAGCGGCCATGGCTCATGGGCCCAGCCGCTCCGCGGCCTGTGGGATCTTCCCAGACTGGGGCACGAACCCGTGTCCCCTGCATCGGCAGGCAGACTCTCAACCACTGCGCCACCAGGGAAGCCCAACAGTAATATTTTTATGTTCAACTACATGCTGTTGTTGTTGTCTTTTCAGCAAAAACGCCTATATCTCCCTCATCTCTTCGGAGCAGTTCCTCCAAGCTATCTGAAAGGCTATAGCCCTCAATAAGGTCCCCGAATAAAGCATATCTTGCAATTTTTGGGTTGTGCATTTTTCTTCCTTGACATGATTAATTGTGTTGCTTTATGACCATGGTTCTGATGACTTTCAGGGAGGTTTGCACTGACTGCCAGCCTTGTTTATTGATTACAGTGAGATTCATGATTTGCACCTGGTCTCATTGAGCACCCTGGAAGAGTCTGCCTTGATGAGATGGTGGAATTATCTGCTGAGAGACAGCATCCTCCAAGAGTAGGATGCCATCCTGCAAGATACAGTATATGCCTTAAACTTGTGGCCAATATATGGGGCCATTTCCCTGTAGGCAAGATGCGTGGGTCTAAGAACCAAGGGTGGATGTGAGAACGGCCCCTTCCACTATTATTTTATTTGGCTTCACCGTGTGGCATGCGGGATCTTAGTTCCCCTGCCAGGGGTCGAACCCGTGCCCCCTGCATTGGGAGCATGGAGTCTTAACCGCAGGACCGCCAGGGAATTCCCCCCCTTTTTTTCCCCTTTCACTATTATTCCTAATAACCCACTAGAAAAATGTTTGCTTCCTGTCTCCCCACAATCTTGAGATTGGTGAGCCTGGTACCCAGAGAAGAAAAGCCATTACCAAGGAACACAGTCATGATTCTGATGAATCAGAGACTGAAACCACCCCATCTCATCTGGTGCTCCACATGTCACTGAACCAACAGGCAAGAAAGGGGTCACAGTACTGGGTGGAGTGATTGATCCTGGCTACTGGGGTGAAATGGAGTGGCTGCTACTGAATCGGGGCAGGGAAGACAGTGTCTGGAATGAGAGGCACCACTGAAGGACCCCTTCATCCAATAGTCCTAGTCAATGGAAAACTGTGGCAACCCCCAAAATAAGGTAGCCAGGGACTCAGAATCTGCAAGAATGAAGATTTCGGTCATCACATCAGGTAAAGAACCCTGTCAAGAAAGGTGCCAGCAGAGGTTAAGGAAAACAGAGAATGGAAGGTGTAAGAAGGTAGCTAAGATTACCTTGGCCTTGGGGTCAGCTATAGAGATGGGGATGTAGCAGGACATTTGATGAACCTCAACTGTTTCTTTTTCTTACCTTATCTGAAGAACACCAGTGATTTCAGCTAGAGCATGACTAGCTGGTGTCATCCCATGATGATACAGTAGCTGGTGGGACTTTATGAGTCCCTTGTGTTGGAGAGACAAGCCTTTCCCATGAACAAAGGTCTAGAGTGGATGCTAAGGGCCAAAAGGGTGGACTGTGACATTTACCTTTTGTTTGCTCATCCAGAACCCCCTACCCACCCCCTGACATTGCCTCTGGCCCAGGAGGCTGATCTGTGTGGTCCACATCCTGTGTCTTGAGTGTCCTGGTGGAGCCCCACAGGAGATCAGAGAGAGAGAGAGAGGAGCTGAGGTCAGGTTATTTATTTCCTCTCTGTGAGCTGGCTGTGTTCCACAACCAATGACCACGTCTTCTCTCCCCGTGGCCTTGAGGCACAGCTCTCTCCCTGTGGACACCAGCAGCTATTCCCCCCAACCTCCCTTCCAGTCTCGATGGCAATACTTGGCTGCTGCTAAACTTGGGTTACTGCCCTATCCTTGTGGTTCCCCAACACCCATGTCTTTTTTTGTAAATAAACCCTCCTCAAATTATCCTATTTTGAATGTGCCATCTGTTTCCTGTTGGGAGACTGACTGGTGCAGCGGGTTTTATGCCAAAATTCCTCTGCTAACAGTTTCATGGTTGAACTTCAACTTGTGGTGTCCTGGCATCTTTTTCCGTTAAATAGGAGCTGCTCTGAGCCCCCAAGTGTGTCTGCACCATGGCAGGCAAAAGGGTGAAATAAGACAATGTAATCACCTAGAACAGTGATTGGTACAGGCTCAATAAATGCTAGAAGAATCCCTCTCCCCTCCCACTGCCCCTTCACCCTCCCCATCACACCAGACTCCGCACTGCAAACAAGGCTAGTGTGGTTTGAAAAACTTTTGTGTTCCTGCCGTGAATGTTAGTGATTTGAGTAGAGAAGGGTAAAACTAGAGAAATTTTGCCCCCAATGACTATTTTATTGAAGTCCTGCTCAATTCTTAAATTTTAATACACCTACAAAAGGCAAGAAAGAAACATGTCTCATTTAAGATGTTTGGAAATAAACAAAACTGGACTCCAGGCAGGGCAAACCTAGTCGTGGTCAGCAGCGGTGGATTTCCTGCCAAGTCAATGACATGTTACCCCAGGGCCCCTCAACAGCTCTGCACCTAGCTTTGTATTCATAATTTGATTCTTTTTCTTAAAGAAGGACTCCAAATTGTTTAAGCTTCAGGCCCCACAAAATCTGGGGACCCAGCCTGCTGGGAAGTTATTACATTTGGGCTCCTCTCTGGGACAGGTGGAATGCTCTTTGGGGCACCTTACAGGGCAGCTCGCACCACTGGAAGTCACATGCGTTCTGGGTGAATATAGACAAACCAGGGGCCTCGGGCAGATGTGAACTGTGCTGGGGACAGTCGCGTAGCTGCAGCTGTTGCCACCAAGAGCTCTCAGTCTCAGCTTCGCCCACAATCAAGACACGTGAATGTGTGAGACCGTAGACACAAACCCTTCCCCAGCTTCTACGAGGCAGGTCGTGCAACCACAAGCACACACTTTCCAGAGCGTGGGCATTATTTGACTTTCAAGTGAGAACGAGTACCGCACCCAGGCCATTACCACCACTAACCACTGCTGCTTCACTTTACAGCATGGGAATTGTCCTCTGCTATACAGAAGGTGAGTTCATTTGTATCAAAAGCCTAACCTTTGGTGAATTCTTTGACCCTCCGATTCCATGTTGAGGAATTTACTCTGAGGAAAGAATACTACTGTTTATAATGATATCAGTACAAAGGCGTTCTCTCTAGCATTGTTTGTTATAAAAAAAAAGAATGAATTTAAATGTTTATGTTTGTTAAGTGTCTGGTGATAAAGCATTGGTTGAATAAGTTACGGTACATCCATATAATAGAATGTCGCGGGGCTGTTAACATTACTTGGAAGTAGAATACATAATGACATGGAAAGTTAAACACATTGTGGTGGACAGACCCTAGGGTGGGCCTCATGTTTCCTACCCCCTGATGTTCGCACCCTGTGTAATCCGCTCCCCTTGAGTAGGTCCTGTGACTTGCTTGTAGCCAATAGAATGTGACAAAGGTGAAGGGATTTTGCAGATGTAATTAAGGTCCCAAATCAGTTGATTCTGAAGTAGTCCAAAGGGAAGTTATCGTGGATGGATGGGCCTGACCAAACCAGTCGAAAGCCTTCGAAAGAGCGTCTAGGCCATCTCAGGGTTGGAGACTCTCTCTCTAGTGCTGGTTTTGAAGCTTCCACGTTGTGAAAGGGCCATGTGGCAAGGACCACCAGGACTCTCAAGGAGCTGAGTGCCACCTGGCTGACAACCAGCAAAAAATGGGGACCCTACAACCATAAGCCAACAACCTGAGGGAGCTTAGAAGGGAATGTTTCTCCAGTTGAGCCTCTGATGGGACCACAGCCCCAGCCAACACCTGAAACAGAGAACCCGGGTAAGCTGTGTCCAAACTTATGACTTACAGAAACTATGAGATAATGTGTGTTGTTTTAAGCCACGAACTTTGTGGTACTTTATTACACAGCAGTAGAAAACTAACACACGTCACGTGTTGTTACATGAAAAAAAAGCAGATTATAAAATAATGAGATCTTGATATCTGCTTAGAAAAAAGCCTGAAATAACAAAACATTGCCTCAAGATAGAAGTATTATTATAGCATATTTTCATTTTGTCTATTTAAATGTTTCTAAATTTCCTACAATGAACATGTAAGGAGTTATTTTTAAAGAGAAGAAGAATATCAGTAAATGAAATTAATATTTTTCATTACTTTTTAAAAATGGAATGATAGACAATGGAGTTAAAAAAAAATCTAGACTTCTGTTTTGGAAAATATCAAAAACACTTCCACAGGGCTTCCCTGGTGGCGCAGTGGTTGAGAGTCCGCCTGCCGATGCAGGGGACACGGGTTCGTGCCCCCGTCCGGGAAGACCCCACATGCCGCGGAGTGGCTGGGCCTGTGAGCCATGGCCGCTGAGCCTGCGCGTCTGGAGTCTGTGCTCCGCAATAGGAGAGGCCACAACAGTGAGAGGCCCATGTACTGAAAAAAAAACAAAAACAAAAAAACACAACACTCCCACAACAATTGCCTAAAGCTTTGGATAAAATGTAACAAGGATCCTTTTTTTTTCCCACTGAGATAACTGACCTATAGCATTATATTAATTTCAGGTATACAACATAATGAATCAATATATGTATATATTGGGAAATGATCATCACAATAAGTCTAGTTAATGCTCATCACCACTCATACTTACAATTTTTTTTCTTGTGATGAGAACTTTTAAGATCTACACTCTTAGCAACTTTCAGATATACAGTATTATTAACTATAGTCACTGTGCTATACATTACATCCCCATGATTTATTTATTTTATAACTGGAAGTTCATACTTTTTTTTTTTTTTTTTTTTGTGGGATCCTCCCAGACCGGGGCACGAACCCGTGTCCCCTGCATCGGCAGGCGGACTCTCAACCACTGCACCACCAGGGAAGCCCCCAGTTCGTACTTTTTTTATCCCTTTCACTGATTCTGCCCACTGCCCCTCATCAGATCCCACAGGTTAAGGGCTCAGTCCCACAAGACTGCTCCCACCACACACACACACACACACACACACACACACACACACACACACACTTCAGAGGCAAGTGCTTCCAACCAACTGGCTATAGATATGAGGTTCCAATGACCACCCCGCCTTGGGTTTAATTAATTTGCTAAAGAACCTCCCAGTGTGTTCACCAACTGGAAGCTCTCCAGGCCCCCTACTATTGGGATTTTATGGAGGAATACTCATGTAGGAATGATCAACTACTAACTTCATTTCCAGCCCCTGTCTCCTTTCTGGAGGATGATGGTGGGGCTGAAAATTCCAAGCTTCTAATCATTGATTGGTCTTTCTGATGACCAACCCCCATCCAGGAGCCTCCAGGAACCCATTCAGGGGCATTTTAATGGAACAAAAGATGCTTCTAGTGCTTTTATCACTTAGGAAATTACAAAGGTTTTAGGAGCCATGTGCCAAGAACTGGGGGCAGAGATCAATATATAAATTTTCCATGATCTCACAGTGAGGTTTTTGTTTTTGTTTTTAGATTCCACATATAAATACAAAGATCCTTTTAAATATATACCCGATCTCATGAGAAAGGAGGATTCACCAAGGGACAGAAATAAAATTATCCTGCAGGGTAGTAATTAATACTACCCAAGGGCTGTGAAGTGGAAAGGTGGAGGTGAGTCCTCACCTAGATCCAGAATCCTCAAAGAGTTACAGCCTCAGTGAAAAGGTGATCTAGGGAAGCACCTTTTCCCTAGCCCAGGAAAACTGCAAAGAAGTATGTCTCAGCTTGGGCTCTGGGTAGGAAATGAAATTCTCCCTTTTAGAATTTCTAAACACAGTTCTGTGCTTCATGTTTGGGACTTGAATTTACACTACTACCATGGTTATTTAAATGGGATCCAGCATCAAGGGAATAAGATAAAAAAACTTTTCATAGTGTGTGATACTGTTGGGGTCCTTGAAAGAAGCAAAATCACAAAATAACTTTGGAATATCATGCTCTCAACCCAGATCACATGGGATTCCAAAGGATAAAGCCCTACTGAACATAAGATTGCAATCCATAGTTACAAAAAAATAAACAAAACAAAGGAGAAAGGGAGGAAAGAAAGGAAGAAAGAAAGAAAAAGAAAGAAAGAAAGAAAGAAAGAAGGAAGGAAGAAAGGAAGAAAGAAAGAAAAAGAAAGAAAGAAAGAAAGAAAGAAAGAAAGAAAGAAAGAAAGAAAGAAGGAAGGAAGGAAGGAAGAAAAAGAAAAGAAGAGGGAGGGAGGAAAAGAAAGAGAGAAAGAAGAAAGAAAGAAGAAAGAAAGAAAGAAAGAAGGAAGGAAGGAAGGAAGGAAGGAAGGAAGGAAGAAAGAAAGAAAGAAAGAAAGAAAGAAAGAAGGAAGGAAGGAAGGAAGGAAGGAAGGAAGAAAGAAAAAGAAAAGAAGAGGGAGGGAGGAAAAGAAAGAGAAAGAAAGGAAGGAAGAAAAGAAGGAGGGAGGGAGGAAAAGAGAGAAAGAGAGAGAAAGAAAGGAAGGAAGGAAGGAAGAAAGAAAAGAAGGAGGGAGGGAGGAAGCAAGGAAGGAAGGAGGAAATAAGCCATCATTATGAGCAAGAGTTAGCAAACTTAACCTCAAAATTAGACTCCCAAGAACTTCAGATGTTATATGAAGACTCTAAAGATATTGTAGAATAGATATAATTAAAATGCCTGGATGCATGTAAGGCATTAAAAGCATAAGAAAAGAATAAAATACTGTGAATAGACAAGTGTGAAAAAGAACAAAATAGAACTTCTAAAAATGAAAAAATGGTAACTGAAATTTAAAGTTCAAAAAAAAAAAAGGCTAAACAGCAGATTCAACACAAATGAAGAGAGAAATAGTGAACTGGAACACTGATCTAAGAAAATTACCCAGAGAAAGAAGAAATAGAAATTATGAAAAACAGGTTAAGTGACACAAAGAATAACATGAGAAGATCCACCATTTGTCTAACAGGAATTTCAGAAGAGAGAGTGGCTGAGGCACTATTGAGAGATAACGGTTGAGAATTTTTCAAAATTAATGAAAGATATGCCTCTTCAGGTTTAATAAGCACAGTAACACTTCTAAATTATGTTACTTTGTGTTTTATCCATCTTTGTAAATGGTCTTAAATCTTTTTTGGAACAAGATCAAATAGAAACAAAATATTAAATGAATTAATTTTAAAATAAACTAAATGAAGGTATGAATGTAAAGTTTCACAGACATCTATGTCAGGCTGGGCTGGGATACATATCAGTTAGTACCATTTCACTTGTAAATGACATAAAAATCCATTTTAAACTGTCTTAAGAAACAAGGAGCAATCAGTGCTAACATTACTGAAAATATAATGAGTAGGGCTGCTTTTAGGTGGGGCATGAGGCAGGTTTCAACCATGCATTCAGGATCTACTTTTCCCGAAGCTCATCTCTGCTTTTCTGCACGTTAGCTTCATTCTTACGCTCTGTCCCTCACTTAAAGGGGGGACATAGCCTCCCCGTGAGGATAGAGTCTCTCTTTTTTGTTCACTGTTTAGTCCCCGACCCTTAGAATAGTATTTAGCACATAATAGGCACTCAAAAAATATTTGTAGGAGTAAAAAGGAGGAGAAGGCAGAAGTAGTATCAGCACAATTTCTGAGCAGGAAGAATAAAAAGGAACCTATACCAGATATGTTTTAGAGAAACTGCAGAACAGTAAAGACAAACAGATTATCTTAAAAGTCACCTGACAGATTACCTACAAAGGAGAACAATTCGTAGCTGACTTCTCAACAGTAGCCACAGAAGAAATAAGTCAGACGCATTCTACATTCAAAGTGCTGACAAAAATTAACTCACCCCAGAGTTCAAACTCCCCTAAAATACCACTCAGGAGGGCTCCAGTTACCTACTGCTGCATAACAAACCTCTCCAAAATGTAGTGGCTTAAAGCAACCACCACTGTATATTTGCTCACAGTTCTGTAATTTGGCAGGGCTGAGTGGGGACGGCTCATTTACGTTCTGTGTGGTGTTGGCTGGGATGGCTCATCTGGGACTGGAGGAAACAAGGTAGCTTCACTCACACGCATGGTCCTCAGTGGAAAGGATGGGAATGGCAGGTGGCTTGTGGGCCTCTCTTGCCCTTGGTCATCTTTCATCCTCCAGGCCCCCTCTTCCTCTGTCCAGTGGGGCAACTGAACTTAGTTTCATGGTGGCTGGACCCAACTGGGTGAAAGTGGAATCAGTCAGGCTTCTTAAGACCTAAGGCTGAACCTGGCACAGGGTCACTTCCACATTCTACAGATCAAAGTAAGTCACGAGGCCAGCCCACATTTAAGGGAAGGGAAAATAAATTCCATCTCTACGGGAGGAGTGACATGTGCATCACAGGGATGGACAGAACTGTTGGTGGCCACCTTTGCTGACAATCCAACACAACAAGTGAAAGTGAAATAAAGACCATTTCAGATGAAAACTGAAAAGAGTTCACCATAACATCACTGGTGTTAGAGCTGCCAACACATCTATTTTAAGAGAAAGGAAATTGAACTCAGAAGGTGTGAGATGTGTGTGTGTGTGTGTGTGTGTGCGTGTGTGTTTCTGAATCACTTTGGTGTACACTTGAAACTAACACAACATTATAAATTAACTATACTTCAATTTTTTAAAAAAGCAATGAAGAGCAAACACACTGTAAACCTGTGGGTAAATGGATATAAGCACCAACTGAGGAAAACTGCAGCAGTGATGGTGATGAATTGGAGGTGTAGAAACTAAGGCAGACCCGCAATGCTAGATGGAATTATGGAAGGTGGAGGTAATCAGAGTTAAAGTATTCCAAAGGCCCTGCCTCCGTCAGGGGATAATCACATTTCTGATTAATTTTAGAGTTGGTGTGCATGTGAAAAGAAGGGGAGAGAAACCCTAAAGAATAGGAATGAAATCTATAATTTACAAGAAAACAAATGAATGAATGAAGGAATGAATACAAGTAGAAAAAATAATAAAAGAGGCTCAGACTTCCCTGGTGGTCCAGTGCTTAAGACTCCGTGCTTCCACTGCAGGGGGCATGGGTTCAATCCCTGGTCCGGGAACTGAGATCCCACATGTCACGCAGCATGGCTAAATAAATAAATTAATTAATTAAAAGGTTCACTAAATTTGATAAATATAGGAAACAAGGGAAATATAGGAAACAAAAGAAAAAGTAAAAAGAAAAAACCATGAGGAAATTAAGGAGCACAGAATAAGATGGTAAAAATAGGTTCAAATAAGGATAACACTTAAACTTGTAAGTTAAAAGATACAGATTCTCAGATTAGATCTATGTACTAACATGGTGGAATCTCAGAAACATACTAGCACCAAAAAAAAAAAAAGCATCAAATTGCCAAATGATACAGTACAAATACCCCCCATATACAGTACATAAGATTTTAAAACACTCAGAGCAGTACAGGGGTTCCTGAAACAATTAAACATAGAATTACCATATGCACCATATGATCCAGCAATTCCACTTTTGTGTACATCCCCAAAAGAAACTGAAAGCACATACTTGAACGGATACTTACACACCCACGTTCACTGCAGCATCATTCACAAAAGCCAAAAGGTGGAAAGAACCCAAATGTCCATCAACGGATGAATGAATAAGGGAAACATGGCGTACATATGCAACGGAATATTATTCAGCCTTTAAAAGGAAAGAAATTCTGACAACAACATTGAGGAAATATGTTGTTAAATCAATTCAAGGAACCTTGAAGATACTATGCTAAGTGAGATAAGTCAGACACAAGAGGACAAATATTCTATGACTCTATTTACACAAAGAACCATAAATTCAGAGAGATAGAAAGTACAATGGTGGTTTCCAGGAGTTGTGGGGTAGGATGGACTAGGGAAGTTATTGACTAATGAGCACAGAGTTTCAGTTTTGGAAGATTAAACGTTTCTAGAGATTGGCAGTGGTGATGGTTACGCAACAAGGTGAATGTACTCAGTGCCCCTGAACAGTACAATAAAAAATGGTGAAAACGTTCAATGGGAAATTTTATGTTATGTGTGTTTTACCACAATAAAAAAGAGCATGCAAAGCGATACCACACGTAGTTTGTAGATATATACAGCAAAAGTATGAAGGCGCGCATGAGAGTGGGAAACTGCAAATTCAGGAGAGCAGCTACGCCTCTGAGGGTCAGGAATACAAGCGGGGACCTGTTATGTTTCAGTACTAAAAACAAAATCCGAAGAAAATAGGACAAAGTCAGGTCGTAGGCATATGCACGCTTCTTACCGTTACACTCTAAGCTTTTCAACACGCTTTGAGTTTCCCGTAATCTGAAGGACTAGGTACCAGGAATGCCTGCTAAGGAGGTGTCGCGACGCAGCCCCACCCCCTCTTCGGAGACTCAACCCTAAGAATAGGCTCCTCCCTCCTCGTGTCTAGAGCAGCCTCCACTGATTTGCCAAGTGTGGATCAAACCTGGGACTTTCTTTTTTAATTGAAGTAGAGTTGATTTACAATGCTGTGCCAATCTCTGCTGTGTTGCAAAGTGACTTATAGACTTATAGACATTCTTTTTTAAATATTCTTTTCCATTATGGTTTATCCCAGGAGATTGGATATAGTTCCCCGTGCTATACAGTAGGACCTTGTTGTTTACCCATGCTAAATGTGATAATTTGCATCTACCAACCCCAAATTCCCAGTTCATCCCTCTCCCTCCCTCCCTCCCCCTTGGTAACCACAAGTCCGATCTCTACGTCTGTGAGTCTGTTTCTGTTTTGTAGATAGTTTCCTTTGTTCCATATTTTGGATTCCACATATAAGTGATATCATCTGGTATTTGTCTTTCTCTGACTTTCTTCACTTAGGATGATAATCTCTAGTTGCATGCATGTTGCTACAAATGGCATTATTTTGTTCTTTTTTATGGCTGAGTAGTATTCCATTGTGTATATATGTACCACATCTTCTTTATCCATTCATCTGTCGATGAACATTTAGCTTGTTTCCTTATTTTGCCTATTGTGAATAGTGCTGCTATGAATATAGGAGTGCATGTATCTTTTTGAATTATAGTTTTGTCTGGGATGCCCAGGAGTGGGTGGGATTGCTGGGTCATATGGTAATTCTATTTTTAGTTTTCTGAGGAACCTCCATACTGTCTTCCATAGTGGTTGCACCCACTTACATTGCCACCAACAGTGCAGGAGGGTTCCCCTTTCTCCACACCCTCTCCAGCATTTGTTATTTGTAGACTTTTTGACCGGCCATTCTGACTGGTGTGAAGTGATAACCTCATTGTAGTTTTGATTTGCATTTCTCTAATAATTAGTGATGTTGAGCATCTTTTCATATGCCTACTGGCCATCTGTATGTCTTCTTTGGTAGAGCCTGGAACCTTCGACGTCAGAAGATCCTTCCAGGCCCATCCTCTCCAGGCTGACCAAACCACGTCCTTCTTGCAGAAAACCCCAGGAGTGGAGGGGCAGAGAGATGGTCTGAGGAATGGAGCTATTAACAAGCCATGCACCTGGACTGTGGGTGTTGCAGGCGGCCTTCTGTAGGGAATCTGGAAGCTTTCCAGTCCCGGGTCTCCACTGCCCCGTGCTGAGCTGCAGGCTGCTGTGGGTGGCTGGCTCTCAGCAGCCTCTCTCGCCCTGCTTCACTCCACCCAGACTGTGGCGAGGCCCCCAGGACAGTCCTCTTCTGTTGCCTGGAGGCCGGTCTTTGCTTGTCAGACCACCAGTTATTCTTGGAATAAGGCTCAGCTGGGCGTCTGCTACCCTCCCTCCAGCTGCAGATTTGTGTCATACAAGACACAAATCTCAGAGCAGGAGGGTCTGGAAGGACAGCCTCGTGGTGAGTGGCTGACAAGGAGGTCCTCCCAGGGAGGCCTGACGGTACCTTAACCAAGACCTCGGGGACGCTGTCATCCAAGTGGCGTGAGGCGGAGGGAACCGTCCTGCTCCAGCCCCTCAGCTGCTGGAATGGACTCAACCAGCGCGTCTCTACCCACTAACAAAGCAGCCGCTGCCCTTAGCTGACTCTCTGTGTACCTTGAAACACGCTACGTCTAATTCTTACAACAAGCCTCCAGGAGAGATAATAGCCCCAACTTCACAAGTGAGGACACTGGGGCTCAAAGTGATCGCCTGACTTGCCTGTACTCACGGGGACCGTGTACGACCGAGACTGCCCCCAGAGGCAGGCATGGACCCACGGGCCTGGGAGCTGAGCGGGGCTGCAAGTCACAGGCCCGCCGAGGCCCCACACGTATGAGCAGTACTGACTGAGGAAGGTGCGTGGGCCGCGACAGACAGTGGCAGGCAACTCAGGGCAGCATGTTAGAGGAGAGCATGCTCCTTGCCTGCCCTTTCATTTGTTTTTTTAACTTCTCACCACAATAGAAACTGCTGATCTGCAGGTGTGCGGCTATTCTAAGAGAATGAATGGCTCATGTTAGATTCCACGGACGGCACGGGGCCTGCCCCCCCCTGCCCTGCCCGTCGCAGGTGGCATCGTGCTCTGTCTCGTCAGGCTGCTGCGGCCGTCTGGCCTCCCCTCCTGTCCAAATGAGCCAAACCAAGCAGGCTGATGGACTCCGGAAACTTCAGATGATTTTATAATGAACTAGGGTGCAACACAGGAACGTCCATAAAATATGTATGACCGTTGAACAGATCATTGTAGAGCAAACACCTTGTAATGGATCATGAAATAGAACGTCACCAGCACCCCAGGAGCTGCAGATGTCACCTTCCATCTACAGTCACTCACCATCCTGGCTTCGCTGCCCGTGACGGTGCCAGGAGCTGTTGGCACAAGGGCTGATGAGTACTCTGGGGCTCTGGAGTTGGTTTCCAAAGCTGTGAGGAAGGTGGGCCAGGCACCTGATCCAGATAGATGGGTCGGTCTGCCTCTGACACCCAGAGCCGGACTGAGGTTAGGCCAGGATCACTGCAACATTGCTGGGACATTAGGACACTGTGCTGGGAATGAAGGAGAAGGTACTGACCAGAAGGCCTCAGAAGAAGGACCTGCCAGAGACTCCATTCACCCAAAAGGGACAGAAATCTGAACACCAGGGGCTTAAACAACTAAGGGGTTTTTCTCATAAAAGGGGAGCCCAGGGCTGTGTGACTCACGGTACCATCGAGGGGCCAGTCTCTCTTTCTGCTCTGCCATCTTAAGCCTGTGGTTTTCAGCCTTGGGTTCATTGCTTTGTGGTTGCAAGGTGGCTTCTGCAGATCCAAGCACTTCATCTGTGCTCAAGGCAAGAAGGAGGGGGAAGGGCAAAGGGCCAAGAGCAAAGCCGGCTGAGTCCTCTCCCTCCTAAGGAGTTTTCCCAGGAGCCTTTTCCAGTGGCTTTCACTTATAGGTGTCAGAACTGGGTCCCCAGCTAACCCTGACTACAGGGGAGCCTGGGAAATCAATCTTTTAAAAAAGCTGGTCATGGGCTTCCCTGGTGGCGCAGTGGTTGAGAGTCCGCCTGCCGATGCAGGGGACGCGGGTTCGTGCCCCGGTCCGGGAAGATCCCACATGCCGCGGAGCAGCTGGGCCCGTGAGCCATGGCCGCTGGGCCTGCGCATCCGGAGCCTGTGCTCCGCAGCGGGAGAGGCCACAACAGTGAGAGGCCCGTGTACTGCAAAATAAATAAATAAAAATTAAAAATAAAGAAGCTGGTCACATTGCTACCCTGAGAATAGACACTGAGAAGGAAACCAGTAGTTCTTCCTCAAAGAAATACTTTGGGTCAAGGCAAGGACACCCCTCCTCCTCCCACTCAGCCCCATCCCCGCCAGCTACCTTCTAAGGATGGGGGGTCCAGCAGGTCTTTTACCGAGGGTGTAAGTGTGGGCCAGAGCTGACTTACTGAGGACTAAGAGAAGGCTGGGCTGCCTCTCGGGGTCCCCCTCTCAGTCCTTCCCCCACACAGCTGATTTCACAGCTTCACCACGAAACCAAAGCTGAATAAATATTTTAAAGTATTATTGAATACGTTTCCCACCAGTGATACATCTGCTTGTAAATGTGCTAAGAAAGACTAGGCAGACAAGCTAAGTGGTGAGACTTGGGTGAGAACATCTAAGAAAGTCGGGGCACAGACACCCTGAGGCAGGGGGAGCTGTGTCCTTGTGGGCTGAGGCGCAATCCAGATCCAGAAAAAGAACGAACAGAGCATTATATTTATCGACCATCCATAGTTAGCCTGTAGAGTTTTCCCAAGCAAGACAATATGATTTTTCCTTTTTGATTCGTAAGAGATCTTCACATATTAAGGATCTCAATATGTACAGAGTATCTCACTGTAAAGGGCACCACGTGACTAGGAGTCAGCACCCAGGCTGAGGGCTCATTCAAGGGTGGGGCGCTGGACACTGTGGGGAGAAGGGGGCTCTGCAGTGGGGTCAGGTCTCCTCCTCCCCACTCCCCACGCATACACAGGCATCACTCCTAGATGTACATTCAGAATTTGGGACATTGAGACACTTAACAATTGGGATACTTCACGTAAAAATATGGATCTCTGCCTACGTTGAAAAGTTGGAAGAGCTAGCAAACAAGGACCCCACATTCCCTTACATCAGCCAGCTTCTGCAGCGGAGACCCCAGTTACACAAGAATGTGCTTCCCGGTCACCCCAGATCCCACCAAGCATCTTCCCCCTTGCATGGTTAGTTTCCTTATTCTCAACTACGTCCCACAATTGCGTCCTGGAATTTGAGTTTGCAACCCCTAACAGCCTACAAAGCCTTCGATTGATATACAGATTACCTGGAATGGCAGGGGGAGCTGCCCAGGAGCCCACCGCCTCTAATGGCCTCCATCAGGGGCTCCTGGGACCCAGGTCTGATTGAAATCCTCTCGCATGGAGATTTACAAACATTGCTAACGCCATTAATTACAGGGTCTGGATGGGAGAAAGGGTGTGTGACTTGAGTTGAGGTCACCTGGGAGCCTGTGAATTTTGCTGATCCTGGGCTGTGGCCCTGGAACTCCTGGCCGGGCAGGGAGATGCCCAGTCTCCTGGGTGTGGTGGAAACCCATGTTCTCACGGGGAGAGGAAGCCACCACAGTGGGTGAGGTGAGAACAAGAGGTTGGGCATCCTGGGTGGGCAGACATGGCTACAGGTAGCTGCCGCAGGCTGGTGCCTGGCCCAGATGCATCCTCTACGCCCTTTCTGCAAAAACTGCTGTCATGTGCAGAAATGTGCAAAGTCTGAGAGTGGGCGCTCAGAAGTCTCCCCACCATGTGTGTGCAGGCAGCCCTCGAGTCTCAGCCCCAGGCCCAGCCATGTACATCTTTCAGGCAACTGAGGATTTTTAAAAAGAGGTGTTTTTGATCTCCAGGTGGCTGTGGTTTGAGCAGGGTGGTGGGAGGGGACTTGAGGCTCTCTTGTCTTGCTCCAGGCCTGGCCAGGGAGCTGGGCCTGCCTGGGAGGAAGGGACAGTGCTGTGGTGCGCAGGCTGGTGGCCAAGCTGCAAGGCAGCAAGTGCCACAGGGTCTGCCCTCCCGCTGCGGGCCCCTCCTCTCCTGCTGCCGGGACAGAGCTCCCCACATCTCCCCTCATAGCAGCCCCCATCCCCAACCTCAGTGGTGTTCTCCCTGTTCCCTTGGCCCTCTGGGGTGTCTCCTGCCCCAGGGATGGCCCAAAACAGGGCCTGGACCAGTAGGAGAGGCAGGTGCATGACGGGGCACCCTGGCCGATATGACACAGCCCCCGGAGCACAGATTGGCACCCCTTTCCTGGGAACACAGGCCCCCATGCCCTCAGGATCACCATCTGAGAGGTGGGGCTACATCACTGGCACTCTTGGCAAGAGGACGAGAGGGGGCCTGGCACTGAGAGGCTCTAGGCCTGCCGTGACCAAGCAGGAGGCCGAGCCACGCTGGCTCAGCTGCCCTGGGGCCCACAGCACTGGACTACCCAGAGCTATCAGATCACTAACTGAGAGGTGGGACCCTCCTGCCCAGGGAAGTCCTGACACTCCCCATCAGAGCAAACACACAAGAGATTGAGAGGCTGGCCGGGCACACCCTCACCTGGGTCCCCTGTAAAGGATATATCAATGCAGGACGTAGCTCTTTCCCCTGGAGCTCACAGAGATGTTCCTGTTCTTAGTCCAAAAGTCCAACTCCAAGGCCAGGGTCTCAATGTTGTCCCCGGGGTGGAGCCAAGCACCACCTCCCCCCAGGCACCCTTCCCAAGCCCCGACCTGGGAGGTCTCAGGAACGAGGATGCAGGGCAGCACGGGGAGGGGTGCCCACTGTAGGAAGGTGGTTCTGCAGCATGCCCTTCAGCATCTGGGGCATCTCAGAGAGGAACAGACCCTCCATCAGCCAGTAGGAGTCCCTGGGAGAAGGATAGCTCAGGCATCACACCACCCCACGCAGGACGCCCCGCGGGCCCCGGGCTCCCCCCGCGCACGTCCTGCTCCCTGCCCCGAAGCCCCCGGCCGCTCCCCAGTAGTAGAAGTCAACAAAGCGCCCACCGGGCACAACGAAGGGGTGTCTTGAGTAGATCAGAGAGAAATGCTCAGGGTGGCTGAGGACCTCTGGCCTCACCTGGAGTCAGGGGAGAGGGCACAGGGAGCCTGGGACCCATGTGGAGTGGGGGCTGGAGGAGGCTGGGAAGCTGGAGGCCCCGGCAGCCATGGGCTTTGGAGCCAGGCAGCCCGGGCTTGGGTTCTGGCTCTGGGGCTGCTCAGCCGTGTGGCCTTGGTCAAGGTCTGGGCCGTGGGGAGTCTGGTCTGCTGGGTCCCACATGCTGGCCTCTGGCATCCCAGCAAGAGCACGACGGTGTGCGGAGCTGGACCGCTCAGCCCAGTGCCTAGCTGGGGGGGGGGGCATTTCCTCCGTCTCCCAGTGCCCCCCGAATCTCGGCTGCCACTGTGAAGCCAGGCCCAGAGGATCAGGGCCCCCCAATTCTGGCCCAGGTGTGGATGAAATCCCAGTACCTTTTCCCAGTGAGGCGGATGTGGACGGACATGGCCAAGGGAGAGCACAGTAGGACCGGAGTGGGGCTTGCTGTGTCCACATCAGGTGTTTTCTCTGTCCATCCTCTCCCAGTTCTACACCCGTGAGGTGGCTTTAGTGGGAGAGAGTCAGCCCGTCAGGGATTTGGCGGGGAGGAGCGGAAGGGGCTCGGGTTTGCTCCCACTGGGTGAGGGGCTGATGAGGAAGTAGCCCAAGCTGGCACACGACCCTGGAGCACTGCCCTGTGCCAGTGGGTGCCAGGGCCCTGGGGTCAGGCTGGAGGACAGGTGCTGTGCAGCTGGGGGCAAAGTGCTGCCCTCTCTGAGCCTCAGACAAAGGAGAGAAAGTGCATGATAGAGGGTGCTGAGCACAGCGCTGGGCCAGGATCAGCAGTAGCAATTATCATTCCTGAGCAGAGGCCTCACCAGAGGAGCTCAGGGACCAGGGAGTCCCGCAGGGGAGTGAACAGTCACCATGTGGTGTAAAGGGCAGGACGGGGCAGCCTGGGGGTGGAGGACAGGCTCGGTTTGCCTGGGGGAGGCTGGGGAGGGCAGAAGGTGAGGAGTTAGAAGTAGATGTTTCCGTCCTCCCCCTCAGTTCTTTCTAGAGAGTCCTATAGGGCCCGAGTAGGGGTACTGGTTACTCCTAAACCCAGTGCTCCCTGGGAGAATGACTCCCAAGCTGTGAGATACTAAAATTTGCAGAAACCAAGCTAGGCTGCGCTGAAGGCTGGCCTGTGAGACAAGGAGGAAGGTGGCTGGTCAAGTATGGCCTTCAGCGTAAAAGATCTGGAAGTTTACCCCATTTACCACACTCCTCTCGGGGCCGTGACCCGGGCAACGTGGACAAGGCTCTGAAATACCTGGAGGCGAGGGGGCAGCAGGGCGGGGTGCTACACTGGGGGCAGGGCCACCTGTCACTCCCTGACTCTGACCTGTGACCTCTGGCAAGTGGCAGCCACACCCCACTCCACCCAGGGCCTTAGCCTGAGGGTCCCACTTCTGCCACCAGGGGGCAGCTGTGAGCCAAGGAGAAAAGGCCCCCAAAGGGGACATCTGGCTTCAGGAGGGCCCAGCCTCTTGGCTCCCTGTCCAGCCCCCACCTACACTCATGGTAACGTCTGGAACCTTCTAGGACACAGCCAGATCCTCACCTACCAGAAGACAGGCCAGCAGTGGGACTTCTCCAATGCCTGGGCCCCCTGCAGGACGTGCTCATCAGAGGTGAGGAGGCAGGGATGGGGCCTCTCCCAGGGCCTCAGCCCACGGAGGTAGAGGGTCCGCCTGCCTGGTTCTGGGGAGGTGTGAACAAATGAGGCAGAGGCCCTTCTCTGGCTCCTCTGCTCTCTCCGCCTCTCACTCAGCAAACACTTACACCTACCTCCACCTGTCAGGGGAATCGGCCCTCCTCTCTCCACACTCAGGCCTGGATGGGAGCAGGTTGGCCCCCGGCTCGGCTCCAGGAGGGAGGTCTTAGCACCCAGGGCCTCTTTCCCTCCTTGAGGAGAATAAGGCTCAGGCCTCTGCTCCCCCTGGGATGGGGGCTCTGGAGATTCAGGGTCCTAGCTGGGGTGGGGTCTGGCCAAGTCTCTTTCCGCCAGACCCCAGGAAGTAGCTTTCCAGCTGGCCCAGAATTGCATCCGAACCAACTGTGACATCTACTCCAAAAAGTCAGCCACGTATGAGAAGGTGAGCTGCCCCTGAGCCCGGTCCCTCGAGGTCCTCCTCCCTACGGTGAGATGGAGGAATCTTCAGGCTGTGCAAAGCCCAAGCCCACACAGCTGGGGACAGTGGCGGCACCTGGTGGCCATTCTTGGGCACCGCAGGGGTCAGAGCTGCGGGCCAGAGCAGCTTCTCCCTAAGGGGCTCCCATTTCTGGCTTCCCTAGAGGCCTGGCGTTGCGGGGCTGGGGTATGGCCTGACCTTATAGCCCGTCCTCTTGTCCCCAGTATGATGTCATCAACGGTGGACAACCAGGTGGTGGAGGGGAGTATGAAGTTCAGGTGAGTGGGCCACAGCCTCCAGGGAACTTCGGGGCTCTGCCGTCCCTGCAACTGACCATGACCTCCCCTCTCCGGACCTGTTTTTTCCATGGAGGTGGGTCCCAGGGAAGGGCCTGACTGGTGCTCCCTGGTACCCCTGGGGCTATGCAGGGCCAGAGCCTCTAGGTGGGGACCCATATACCCCATAAAAGGACTTGCGGGCCTTCCCCAGAGATCTTGCCCCACTGACCTTACCTCTCTCCAGGAGGGTTTGGCTGGACCAGTGGTGTGGTCCTGATGCTCCTGGACCGCTATGGTGACCGGCTGAGCTCGGGGACCCACACAGCTTTCCTGGAGCCCCACTGCCTTGCAGCTGCCCTTCTGCTTAGCCTCCTGCCTCAGGGACGGGACTTCACTCCCTCATCTGGCTCCAGCTCCTGCCAATTAAACCTCCACATGAGTCCCTGCGTTCTCCTGCCTCTTGATCCTTTATCCCTGGAGAGCCCACCCCCCACCCCCAGGCCGGTCCTTGGTCATAGTGGAGTGGAGGCAGGGTAGGGACCTGGAGGTCACGGTTGGGCCCTGGGTCCCTGGAACATCTAATAAGGTGGAAATGCTGCATTGTGGGGAGACCTAGCTTTCCTAACCCACGTATCCCAACCCCATGTCCCCCACCACCAGGCCTCCCAAAGACATAGTCCAAATGCTTTATTGTTCTGCTGAGATGCTTACAAATACTGAAAAACATCCAGCCTGGACACAGCAACCATGGCCCAGGGCTGGGAAGGGGGACAGGAAGGTGGGCTTAGTGTTAAGGCGGAAAGGGCTGAGCACAGACAGCTGGAGGCCTGGTCCTCTGCTCTCCATTTCATCCCCCTTCTGAGGCTGCAGGGAGGGCAACCAGACCTCAGGGCACCCCCCTCTGCTGCTTCCTCTCCTGCTCAGGACTTCCATCAGGGAGAATCTGAACAACCCTCTGTCAGAAACTCAGCCCTATAACAGAACCCCAAAGACAGCCTTCTAGCTTCTTCTCCCATCCAATGGCTCCTCCTCTGGTCTACAGTTCCCAGCTTCACCCCTTCTGGCTCTAGGCAAGGCACGAGTGGAAGGGGGAGGGCTGGACAGGGGAGCCAGCAGGCTGTGTATCAGGGCCTGGAGACGCAGGCAGGGGGCAGGGAGAAGGTGTTCAGTCCCTTCCCCCCAGCAGGAGATGCCCAAGGGCCTGGGCTGGAGAGATGATGGCACATACCCTCAGACGGGCCCACCGCTGAAGCAGTGGGCTGAGCCACGGAGCCACGGCAATTAGTATGTAACCATGGCGATGAAGCCATCACTGTGGCGACCATGGTGATGGGTCTGTAAAAAGGTGATAGAGCTGGGACCTCAAGGATGACACTTCCGGTCTCTGGCCCTTCAGCAAAGTAATAAAAAATATAAACGCAGGACAACAATGGGGTAGAGCGGGGTTTGAGAAGTACACCGCCTGAGCTGTTACCCCACTCTGAATGTGGCTCTGCTCAGCCCCCAAGGCCCCTGAAAAGGGGGCTGAGGCAAGAGGGGATCTTTGGCAGCTTCTGGTACCATAATTAGTCCTTTACAAAAGAGAACACAGGCTGGGGAGCACAGGTGCCAGGTCAGAGCGGAGGGGCCCCTCTGTGGCAGCTCCTCAGCCTGGCTGGGCCTGGGGCAGGACCCTGAAGGGTTATTGCAAGTTCTGGGCTCCCAGGAGGCAGCAAAGCCCCCTCCCCAACTTTTATCTCCTGGCTGGTTCTTTAGGGGGCTGGAGCTCAGAAACTCACAGGACGAGCTCCTTACAGAACATTACAAAGTCACTTCTTGTACAAAACCCCAGTCATGCTCCGCCCTCCAGGGCCTCTGGGAGCACTTGTGTGAGGCCTGAGGCCCAGGGCGTGACTGTCTCCAGGGGCGAGTGGAGCAGCAGGCAGTTGGGCCTGGGTCCTGGGCCGGCCTGAGGGTCCACGAGGCCCATTCGGTCAGTTCATGAACTGGGTGTAGCCCTCCGCCCCGGTGACGATGACATCCATCCAGATGCGCATGGCCTCTGCGGATGGGGCCACCATGTAGTACAGCCGGTCGTGGGTCTTCACACAGAAGGTGAGGGCCGGGTTTGGGCTCTGCCGAGGGAGAGAGGAAGGTCTAAGCCAGGGCCCACCCCCAAAGGCCAGGAGCATCTTGCATCTGCCTCGCCGTCTGCCTTCCTCTCTCTGGCTCCAGGACGCCCTGGAGCTCGAGGCTGAGTCCTAAATAGGCCCAGAGCCCAATCCCCACCACCAGGTGGGCCCCAAGCTGAGACAGTCCCCTCCTCTCAGCTGGGCAGTCCTTGGACCCTGGCAGGGACAGACGCTGCCAGGCGGGGGCCCTGCTCCTTGGTACCCGCAGGCACAAAAGGGAAAGACTCAGTCTCAAAGGGCTGTTCCAGTGAGGACCAGAGTCTCTTCTCAGCAAAAGAGGAACAGACGGAAAAAGCTACAAGCGGGATGCTGGGCCCCAGGACCCCAGAAGGGCAGAAGATCAGGGATAGAGTGGGCATCTGAGGCTTGGCGGGAGGGAGGCTGACCTGCATGAAGGCAGATGGTCCCAGCCTCAAACGTCTCCTGTTTACCAATCCTCTTGACCAGATCTAGTCTCTGAGGGCCCCCTACCCCCCTTGTAGCCATCCCTTCTGCACTGGCCACCCCCACGGAGGGACACATCCTACCGTCATCTCAGGACTGGGAGGCAAGCAAGCGTACTCACGCCCACAGGGGCTTCCTGCTCTCTGCAACCCACCCGGCTCCCGCCCTCAGGCCTGGGGGAAGGCGGGGGTACTTAGGGGAGAGTCAAGGGTCAGGGGTGAGAAGGGTACAGGAGGCATTAATATGCAGTAGTTCTGGTTACAGGCATATGGGGAGGGGTACCTCAGACACCATAGTGAAGCTGAGAAACCTCTTCTGGGGAAGGGAGAGGGAGAGAGGAAGAGAAAGTTTAGAAAGAGAACAAGAGATGGGTCCGAGCCTCTGAAGAGGGCAGGCGGGAGGCCTTTGCTCACAGAGCCCTGCTGGGCCCACCCCTTCCCCAGGGCTGTCCCTCCGCCCCTCACCTTGGCTGCACTGCGCAGGTGGTCATAGTACACCTCCTCGATGGCCTGGAAATAGATGACCCCTTTCAGCTTCGTCTCATGCTTGTCTGCAAAGGAATAAGGGCCAGGCTCGTGGACGTGGAGCGTCCTCACGTGGGAAATGGAGTGATTCCCAGGACTCCAAAACAGAGCCCAGCAGGGAGCCCGGAAGACATGGTCAGTGTTCAGCCTCACTCAGAATTATGGAGAATGCAAATTAGAACTCCACCGAGACATCACTTCTAACCTATCAGAACGGCAAAAATACACCCCAAATACACAGCACACTTTTGGTAAGTCTGTGGAGAAACAGGCGGTGTAATAAATCTGACAGGTGGGAACTGGTAAACCCTTAGGAATGGTTTGGCTGCGTCGACCAAAGTTAGAAAGGTGTTTGCCCCTAAAGCCAATTTCTACACTTCACGAAAATTTATCTTACACATGTACAAAATAACAAATTTACAAGCTTCACCACAGCAGTACCTATAGTCATGAAAGATTAGAAACAAGCCAGGTATCCATCAAGTGGAGATGGCTAAGCAAATTAGAGTGTGCTACATGATGGAATACATCCAGCTGTTTAACAGAATGACAGAGAAATATCTGATATAGATACAGATTCAGAAATAAATCTAAGGACTTCCCTGGTGGCACAGTGGTCCAGGAAGATCCCACATGCCACGAAGCAACTAAGCCCGTGAGCCACAACTACTGAGCCTGCACTCTAGGGCCCGTGTGCCACAACTACTGAGCCCACGTGCTGCAACTACTGAAACCCACGCAGCTGGAGCCCGTGCTTTGCAACGAGACAAGCCACCACAATAAGAAGCCCGCGCACCGCAACGAAGAGTAGTCCCTGCTCACCACAAGAGAAAGCCCACTCACAGCAACAAAGACCCAACGCAGCCAAAAAATAAATAAAAGTAAAAAAATTTAAGAAAAGAAAAAGTATCCGCCTGCCAATGCAGGGGACACGGGTTCGAGCCCTGGTCTCTGGTCCAGGAAGATCCCACATGCCGCGGAGCAACTAAGCCCATGCGCCACAACTACTGAGCCTGCGCGCCACAACTACTGAAGCCCACACGCCTACAGCCCGTGCTCCGCAACAAGAGAAGCCCACGCACCGCAAGAAAGAGTAGCCTCCGCTCGATGCAACTAGAGCCGCGTGCAGCAACGAAGACCCAACGCAGCCAAAAATAATTAATTAAAAAAAAAAGAAATCTATAAAATATTCCCAGATATCAATATCTAGATATAGATATATTTGAGATAGAAAGATCTCTAAGATACATTAGCAGGAAAACAAGGAATGTATTGGGTGCTACCTTTTGTGTAAGAAAAGGGGTAAGAATACATGTTTGCATTTGTTTATATTCCCCTAAAGATACTCCAGAAGGATACACAAGAGATTTAAAGGTGGTTACCTGTAGTGAGAGGGGGCGTAATGCTCAATTTAAACCTTTTTATGTGTCTTGAGTTTTGAACTATATGAATGCATTTATCTATTTAACTCCAACAGTAAAAAATGGAAGGAAGCATATAGCATCTGGAGGCAGGGGTGGCAGGAAGGAGGTGGGCAAACCCGCAGAGCAGATGACTGCTCGGGTGGCAGGGACAGGGCGCTGGCAGGAGAAAGCACAGGGCCCGGGCCATCCCGTCTTGGGGCAGACGCCGAGCAGGCACCTCAACTGACGTCCTGGGCACTGAGCCCAAGTCACAAAGGAAAGGCCACAAGATCGCTAAACTCAGACTGCGATGGCTGCCACCTTCCCCCACCCCCAGTGTTGTTTCAGGCCCAGGTATCAATCCCAGATCATTGCTACAGCCTCCTAATGTGCCCCTGCCCCGCCCCCTGCCCCTCAACTCACTGGCCCTGATGCCGAGGGGGGAGCTTCCGGAAGCAAATCGAATCCTGCTGCCTCACCGGACGTTGCTGCCTCCTTGGCTGGGCAGAGGTCCCTGACAGGCCGGTGCCAACGCGCCCCTCTGGCCTTGCCTCACATCCCTCCCCTGCACCAACCGCAAGTTCTCTCCGGCCAGACTGAGCTTCTCACGGTCCCCTAACAGTACGCTCTGCCGACACTGGAATGGTCTCCAGCCCACTCCCTTGGCAAACTCCTATGTCATCTTCAAGACCCATTGCAGTTGTCACCACTGGCGTGCACGGTTGTGCTCTCCCGTGCCCCTACAGCACGGATGGTCCTCTGTACAAATCTCACGGTGCTGAATCTGAACCCTCCTTTTATCTGTTCGTAGGTCTAGCTCTCCAACACTGACTGCTATGTCCTAGCACACGGCAGGTGCTCAATCAATGTTGAAAAAATGAGCCCGAGGCACTGGGATCCAAAGAAGTCAGAGACCCTTCTCTTAGGAGCCCACAATTCGGGGGAAAGGAAAGCAGACACACAGCCGCTTATCAGCTGTGTGACCTGGGCATGGTTAGGACTCCAAGAGAACGCCTACAGGTCACTGGCAGTCACGAGGGTTAAGTGAGAGAACACATTCCGACTGTTCGGCAGTGTCTGGCACAATACACGCGGCATCTGTCATGACATCATTACGCCCCAGGGCTGGTACCACACGGCAGAGGGACCCTGTATAACACAGGAGTTAACAGCGGAGGGCAGGAACCGCTCCCAGTGAGGCGGGACCAGGAAAGGCTTCACCAGAGGTGGCTTCTGATCCGGACCCTGTAGAATGGAGGGGTCTCATGGAGTAGGTGGGAGGAGGGTCCAGACAAGGGCAGGGAGGATGTCAGCTTCGAGGAGCAGGCCAGGCACACCCAGGGCCCTGATCCAGCCACAGGCCCGCCTCCACCCGGCACTTCCTCCTCGTAACAGGGACCCAGCCCCATCCTGGCCCCTGGGCCTGGCCTTCTCTCCAGCCTCTGTTCTCTCCCATCTCTTCCTTTACTGGAAATAGTGCCACATTCCTGCCTCTGCTTCCTTACCTCCCACCTACCCTTGATGGATCGCGTGCAATCTGGCTCCCACCCCGGTACGTGGTGGAAACCATTCTCTCGTCAAGATCCAACCCCTGAATCAAATGACCTTTGGGTCCACATTACTCTTGGCCTTTCTGCAGCCTCCATCATCGCTGGTGACACCCCCTGCCTGCACATGTCTGCTCCCTTCGCTGGCTTTCTTCTCCATTTCCGCCCTGCCCTCCCCTTTCCCTGTCTGATTGGGTCTCCTTTTGTTTCACAGACATTAAGGAACGTCACATGCGCCAAGCACCAGCACAGCACCTGGCATGTGGCTTCCTGCCTCCTGCCCCTTTCGCTTTGCTGGTGCCTCCTTCCTCACAAGGGTGGACCTGCCCCAGAGTGCAGCTCTGTTTCTCCCTCTTCTCTGCTCTAAAGTCTAATTGCCCAAGATCAGTCTTAGCTCTGCCTCTTAGCAGCTGAGAGACCTTGGGCAAGTTACTTAACCTCTCTGTGCCTGATTTTCCTCATCTGTAAAATGAGTGTAAAAACAGTGCTTCCCTCACAAGATCACTGTGAAGATTAAATGAGATGAGGCACGTAGAGTGCTTGGCCCGGCATCTGGCTCATACAAGTGTTCAGTAAGTATGATCTGCTATCATTAGTATTATCGTTATTATTATCATTCCAACAGCTTCAACTTTCACTCTGTCTCTAACCCTGACCTTTCTCGTAACCCTAGATGCCCCAGGGGCACTTCAACCTCAATGTGCCTAAGATGGAGTTGTCCTCCCGGGCCTGTTCCTCTCAATCCTGACAAAGTCCCTTCCCAGCCTAGGTGGAAACATGGGGACACGCGTGTCTCTGCCTCCCCGTACCCAGGGCCCAGGTGGCCAGGGAGGGCTTCTTGGAAGGGATGGCACTTGGTTGGGGACCAGGTCAGGGGGGAAGCAGGGTGCTCCAGGCCTGAGTGACTCCAGCACCAAACCCTCCGGCCCTCTCCTTCCAGGCTCCCAGCAGGACCGCTCCTCCCGGCTTTGTGGTTGGGTGGGGCCGGGTGACTGGCGGAACAGACCCACTCGTGACTTGGGGACAGACCCCAGCTGGGGCATTTAACGCCAGTGCCAACCCAATCAGGCTTTTCTTTACCCTCTGCCGCTGCAGCCAGCAACATTCTAGAAAGGCATGCTCTGAAGCAAAGAGAACGCTGACACAGAGCAGAGCCCCCGCCAACCCACGACGTACATGGACACGTACCAGGAGTAAGTAGGGAAACGCGGGTTTTGAGCCACTGGGATCTTAGGACAGTTCGCTTCCGCAGCGCAGCCTAGCCTATCCTGACCAGAATATGATACAGCATCCCACGCTCCACGTGGGAGCTGTCCAGAGGGAACTGCAGGGAGGGAAACTAAGCTGGAGGCTGGGTGCAGAGGGCGGAGGGAGCAGGATGGGCCAGGGGGCTGTCCTCAGGGCTGCCCTGAGCGTCCGGGCACTGCTCAGCTGCTTGTACTGGTGCCTTTGCAGGAACTTGACCGAGGGGGAATCCACAGGACTCCATGCGCCCACAGCCTCTGGGGTCCCCTACAGCACTCCCATCCTTCTTTGCTCACTATCTGCCTCCCTGACAAAAGGCTCCAAGGGAGAGAGAGCTGTGGCCACCTTGCTTATCACCAGAGCCTAGAATAGTGCCTGTAACTTAGTAGATGCTCAGTAATACTGCTGAAAAAATGAATGCGTGAACAAATCAATGGAGGCGAACCAGGTATACTCTGTACATTTTCAGAGAGGGGAGGACAAGACCCAGCCCAAGCCCCTGGACCCCACTTGGAAGCTTCCAGAAGACCCACTGTCCTGGGTGACAGAGCCCAGGGGTCCTGGCTCTGGGGCAGTCTTGGGGGAACTCACCCACATAATAGGAAAGGGTGCGCTTGAGTCGATCGAAGACAAACCAGCGCTTCTTCCATGATTTAATCTTGCCACCCATCTTGACCAAGTAGCCACGGCAGACCTGGTGGAAGGCAGGGGTGAGGAAAGACCCAAATGTGCAGCCCCTAAACCTTTATTCCCTGAGCAGCAATGTCAGTGCCATCGCCTGTGCCTGTATTTGTCGGGGGGCTGTCCCCAACATCTCTCCAGGCCAGCACACCTGGTCCTGGGACAGAGACCGCTGGTGTTAGGGCAGGAACTAGGGCCACTCTTCCGAGGACCCAGGAGGTGCCTCTGAACACGGGGTCCCCGCCACGACAACGCCCCCCGCCGTGCCCCGGGGCCACGCGGGCCTGTACCTTGCTGCTGAGCACGACATGCAGGCAGGTATCCACACCGTGGCCTGAGGACTCAATGTGGGTCTTCAGGTCAAAGTCCTCCTTCCGGATCGGCAGGTAGCGGGTCAGGGGTCGTGCCTGGGAGCAGAGGGTAGGATCAGTAGGGGCCCCTCTCTTCCCCTGTCATCCCCTTGCCCGGGCCCCTTGGCTTCAGTCCCGAACCCCCAAAAGCCTGCCGTCACCCCCTCCCCACCCTCCTGGCTGTCACTCTGGTTTCACGGGGCTTTGGCCAAAGCAGGGACCTGGCATGCCTGTGCTGACTCCACCCAGGTCTGGGCAAACTGCTGAACGGCTCTACGCCTCAGTTTCCCAGACACAGCTGTCCTTGTCCTGTCTCTGCCCCTCCTCTCCCTTCTGGGCTGAATGGAACAAAGCAAAGGACGAGACGTGAACATGCTCTTGGAAGAAAAGCCCAATAAGAAGCCTGGCCTTGGGGGCTTCCCCGGTGGCGCAGTGGTTGAGAGTCCGCCTGCCTTTGCAGGGGACACGGGTTCGTGCCCCGGTCCGGGAAGATCCCACATGCCGCGGAGCGGCTGGGCCCATGAGCCGTGGCCGCTGAGCCTGCGCATCCGGAGCCTGTGCTCCACAACGGGAGAGGCCACAGCAGTGAGAGGCCCGCAGACCGCAAAAAAAAAAAGAAGCCTGGTCTCTAACTTCCTGTGGGGCCTTGTTTGGGTCACAGTCCCTCTCTGGGCCTCCGTCTCCTTATATGTAAACAAGGGCTTTGAACTAGAGAATCTCTAAGGTCTGTTCCACCTCAAAATTTCTGATACTTAACTAGAATTCTCAGTCAACTGGAATTTTTTTCTCCTCTTTATTTCGACGAAGAATGTTAGAATGACATGAAAAGGAAACATTACAAATTATTTAAAGAAGAAACAGGGACTTCCCTGGTGGCGCAGTGGCTAGGAATCTGCCTGCCAATGCGGGGGACACGGGTTCGAGCCCTGGCCCGGGAGGATCCCACATGCTGCGGAGCAGCTAAGCCCCTGCGCCACAACTGCTGAGCAACCCCCGCTCGCCACAACTAGAGAAAGCCCGCACACAGCAATGAAGACCCAATGCAGCCAAAAATAAATAAATAAAAATAAATTTATTAAAAAAAAAAAGAAGAAACAAAATGCTCAACTTCCCAGAGGTGCCCCAAAGATGAGCTGACGCCATCCACCTCCTCAAAGCTGGTGGCCCCTGCAGCCATTCCTGAGCCCCAGCGCAGGGGGCTAGAGAAGAGAGTCCCAAAGAGACCACTGACAGAGACAGGAAAGGGGAACTAGGCATTTAGCAAAAGATTCCAAGCACAGAGATAAAACTCACACACAGAGTTTCTTAATTATTTCTGAATTCCCGAGCCAACCTACCCCTTAGAATTCATGTTGCAGCAACATTAGGAAATCATGGAGCTACGATCGCCAGTCACTGCTGGGTAGGACTTCCACGCTGGGGAGGCCTATGGAAACCCCCAGAGGAAGGGACAACCTGTCTGAATCTCACATGTTCTCCCAGGGGCCCAGGGTCTGGGACCAGACACACGAGTCGATTTCCCTGCCCAACCTAATTTCTCCCTCTCCCTTCAACTGCTCTGCTCAAGTCTCCTGTATAAGGAAAAAGCCCAGGCTTGGCTTTTGTGTAAGGATGGATTCTTGTCCCAAGGAGAAACTAGTACATTCTCTTTTGGAGATGTAAACCGAAAGTCAGAGTGAGGCCAGTTGCTGGTGGTGGGGCCTAGAGCCAAAAGGTCTGGTGGAGTGAGGCTAGGACAGCCACAAAGCACCAGAAGCAGGAGGGCATCAGGGACCGGGAAGGAGGTGCAGTGCAGACTCACGAGGCAGAGGTGAGGCCCCTGCGAGAGGCCAAGGGTAGCCACCCTGATTCTGACTCAGCTCCCATCACTGGAAGGCCTGTCCAGACCCTCTTCTCTAAAAGGTGGCCTGCCGCATCCCCACAACCCAATCAACAGACACACACACACACACGCACACACACGCAACACACGCGCACACACACACACACAGAGACAGACACAGAGCGGGTCCCTGTTCCTTGGGGCCAAACAAGTCCCAGGTAGAATTCTGCTTGTGCAATCCTTTCTGGAGAGAACAGGCTCTACAGCCCAGCAGGGGTAGTACCCTGGGATATCCCGACCCCTCGTCAGCCCTACCCTTAAGCCCACCGCCCACTCACCTGCGAGAACTGCTTCTCCCGCATCTTGACCTCCTTCTCCACGAGCTGATGCCTCCGGGCACTCTCGCCCTGCAGCCTCCGTTCCACCTGCTCCCGCCGCCTCCGCTCCTCCTCCAGGGCCTGCCGCCTCAGCTCCATCTCCCGCTCCTGCCCCCAAAGCCAGGGCTCAGTGCCCACCACTGCCCTCTTCCCTGCCACCCCTCCTAAGGCCGGGGCAGAGCCACAGGAGGCACCCACCTCAGAGGGCAGCCTGGCATGAGGGGCCATCATCCCCCAAGCCCACCCTCTCTAAGGACCTGGCTGACAAGGGTAAATGCCTTAAAGTGAGACCAACCTGGCTTCAAATCCTGGCTCTACCACCACTATGAGCTCTGGACCCTGACAAACTCCCTAAGCCTCAGTTGCCTCATCTGTAAAATGGGGCCAAGAGTGCCTACTCCTGGGATTGTAGCGAAAATTAAATGAGATCATGTGAGTAAATGCCCATCACTAACTCTGGCAGGAAGGAAGCACTCAATAAAAAAATGGGGCTTTTATAATTTTATCTGAATTCCTAGGACATGGATTGTCTAAACAACCTAATCGATAAGTGAAGGCCCTCTGAAACTCCAAATGAGAAACATTTATGGTTGAACTTCAGATTTTATGGGAAAAAAATGAACTTATGAAAGCCATTATCAAAAGATTTTCAATCATTAAAACAAATCATTAAATACACAGCATGTGGGTGATGTTTTGTATGTCTTCATCAATGATAACAACCTTCATATTAACTCCCATCTGTCATTTCTTCCCAGCTCAAAACTTAGCAGAACCTCCTTTTTCTCCATTTGTCAAGAGATGTTTGTAAATCTGCCCTCCTCTGAAGTAAATAAGACTAAGAGGCCTTCTTTTCTGGTTGATCTCCTGCTCCCCGGGTTCCACTCTTAACTCCAGACATGCAGAATGCCCGGATGATAGAGACAGATGAGCTTCTGCAGATTCTCTATTTCACCTCCTCCCCAGGCACAGTTTCCTCAGCCTGGCTGTGCCCACGATGAACCCCTGGCCCCTCTGCTGTGTCCCAGGCCCATCAGTAGGCAACGTGAGGCCCCCGCAGCCAACACCTCTGCTCTGGCTTGGACATCTGCCTTCTCTCTGTCCCCATCCTTCAACCCCAGGTCCTAGCCATTCCCAAGAGGAGTGACCTGGCACGCAGGTAGACAGGAATCAAAATTTCTGTGGTGGCCAAACGTCCAAAGAGGTGAACACACAAAGACTGGAAGCTCCCATACGGGAAATTCACCGTTGGACACTGGGTGCTGCGTCCCCTTTTCCTAAGAGCTGTGAAACTGGTCATCTCGCCAAGCCTCCGCGTCCCCCACTTGAGGAACACAGGCTTTGAAAACACTCTTCCTCAAGGGACTGCTGCGAGGACAACGTGGGTGAAGGGGCCTGGGGAGGAGCGGAGGCCCTTGGCGGGCAGAGGGCAGCCCCGGGGCCCCGCACCTCCTCCCGCCTCCCATGGCCCAGATCTGCCTCACCCTCGACTCCATGAGCCGGCTCTTCTCCACATGGGCTTCTTTCAGCATCTTCTCCATTTCTTCCGTCTTCCCCACATCCAGGCCGCTGGCACTGGGGAGGCAAGGGGAGGAGGCACACGGTGGAGGCGGCGGCCCTGGTGTGGGCAGGACGGCGGCAGGCCGTCGGGTGGCGGCCGGGGCGCGGGTACCTGGACATGGTGTCGGGGGAGCAGGCCGAGTTGCCCCCCGTAGAGATGCTGGTCTCCATGCTGTCTGAGCTCTCCAGGCTCAGCGTGTCGTAGGCGTGCTCGCCCTCCTCCCCTCGCTCCCTGGACGCAGGCAGGTGGTGCAGGATGGAGTGATGCAGGAGCTGCGGGAAGCCCGAGGGCCCGGCCGGGAAGGGCGCGGCCCCGTGCAGGGCGTCCCACTGGCACTGCGCCTCGGCCGCCGCCTTCTGCTTCAGCTCAGCCAACCGCCGCCGCTGCTCCTCAATCACCTGCTGCCCTGCAGGAGCGACAGGCAGGAGTCACGGTGGGCACCCCACCTCCCCAGGGAGGACGCCGGCCGCATCACAGACGGAGGGAGGAAGCGAGCGGGGAGAAGGTAACACGGGGCAGCCCCCTTGCCCCCCACCAGCTTCCCTGAAGCCCCCGCAGCTCCAGGTCCGGCTGCCCTGGCAACGCTTCGTCACCTGCACAACTGGCCACAGCCATGCAGCCTGACTTCAGCGCTCCCACTGTGTCCTGAGCCCACACGCGGCACCGAACCTGCCCGGGTGGGGCCCCGGCAGCACGACGGCCAGGTGGCTCCAGCTCACAACCATGGCCTGAATAGGTGGGCAGGGCACATGCACCCACCCTGCTGCTGGGGAAGGGTGAAGGAAGAGGTGCTGGGAGCCCCATGAGCACCCACATCAATGCAGACCCCGCGGCGATGCAGAAGCAGGAGTGCCAGCGGCAGGAAAGGAGGAAGGGGAGACGAGGCAGAGCACAGCTGAGGCAGGAGAGAGCTCAGCTGGCGGGGTGAGGCCAGCCCAACACCCCAACCCAACTCAGCCTGGGAGTCTGCCTGCGGGCAGTGGGGGCCTGGGCAGAATACATCATGCGGATGCCCGGGCAGGGGCTGCCTGGCCAAAGCAATGCCCTCAATGACCAACGCTCTACCTGCTGGGTCGTCAGTTGGGAGGGGCTCGGCAGGAAGCGACTCGACTGGTAGGGGGGCCCCGGGTAGACACAGAGGGGATGAGAGGGGAGAAAGGCAAGGACTTGGACTTTCAAAACAAACAAAACGCACACGAGCAACCAGGACTCCTGGGTCCCTAGAGACAATATCTTAGGGAAGCGTTTGTGGAGGTCATCAAGTCCAACCCCCTGCCTCCAGACAGGATAACGTCTATCTCTACTCAGGTCAACAAGCATTTCCCTTATTTGCTGCGGTCTCTAGGAAAGATCTCATAGCCACCACCACCCCACCTCCCACCCCCCCACCCCCACCCCCACCCCACCCTGCCGACCCTTAGTCCCCTGCCCTTAGTCTTTTGATAAATAGCCAGGAATCTCTTCTTTAGGTATCTAATCCAAATCCTTTTTGCTCTTGCCTAGATCCCAATTAAAGGAAAAACATCCTGGGAAAGGCGTGGGCATGGATGAGGTAGGGTGGGGAGCACGTGACAGATGTCCAGGGCCCCCAGGAGAGCAGGTGGGCTGGCGCTGCAGCCACTCACCCTTCTGCTGGAGGGCCAGCTGGCGCTTGGTCTCAATGTCCTGCAGAGTGGCTGCCAGGCTGCGAGGAAGGCTGCTTGTGCCATTCTGGGCGAGTAGAGTGCTCTGCAGAGGGAAACGGAGCATTGGGACCCGAGGCTCACAAGGCACCTCCCCCCACCCTCAAGGCCCTCATGGAAGGCTGTGACCTCTCTCCAGTGTGGCTGTCTCCATCCCCCACCATCACCACCCTGCCACGCACACAGCCCTCCCACTGTCCTCAGACCTTTGGGGAGGGGCTACGGCCCAAGGTAGCCACGCTGAGCTGGGAGGAGGAAGAGGAAGAGCCAGAGGAAGAGGGGAGGGGGCCGCTGCGGGTCCGGGGCAAGGGGCTAGTGGCCTCACCATCCATCTTGGAGCGGTAAACCTGGAGGGAAGAGACACGGTCTGGTATCCCCAGCTCCCCATCCCCATGGCATCTAGGCTGGCTGTGACCCAAGGTACTGCCCCAGCACCCGAGGCCTCTGTCTCTAGCTGACAACAGCACTGAGCCTCCTGGGCCAGCCCAATGGACAGATGTTATTGGCAGCTGCCAAGCCTCCTTTCCAGGCTGCTCCTCCTTGGGCCAATCCCTGGTCCAACCCTGCATCTTAGAAAGGACCTTGTAAATCAACCCATGTGAGGAGTTAACACCAATGGGCAGAGCTGTACGGGAGACTGACTGGAGGCCGGGGCTCCCTCTGGTCCCAGCTCTGCTGCTAAGGGGCTGTGACCTTGGGCCACGCACCTCCCCACTCTGGGCCTTGGCTTCCTTATCTGCAAAAGGAGGGGGTAGGGCTAGACTAAATAATCGCCAAGCTCCCTCACAGCACTAATGTTTGGTGAATATGGTCTTTGGAGTCAAGAACCCTGGCCTTCAGTGTAGCCTCTGCTACTTCCTAGTTGTGTGACCTCGGAGAGATTACTTATCTTCTCCGGGGGGGCCCCAGTGTTTGATCTGTAAAACGAGAGTTATCGTTATCTGCCTCAAAGGCCTGTGGTAGTGATTAAATGAATCAAAACATATAAAAATCTCAAACCAGCTGGGCACAAAATAGAAATGTCACACAAACTACTCCCAAAGGAAACACGGAATTTTAGAGCTGAGATCACCGTCTTAGAGATGCAATGACTTCACTCAAAGAATGAATCTTGAATGGGGCGTTGGGGGATAGGGGGGTTCAGGCCCTCCAGCCGGTCAGTGGAGCAACACTTGGGGCAGAAGGCTGCCCGAATACTCTTCCCCCACCCCGAGGGCAGCAGCTTGCCGCAGGCTGGAGCACGGCCATGCCCCCAATGGCAACTAGGAGGAGTCTTGGGCATGTCCTCAGGGCTATCACTTCAGAGCCTTTGTCCCATTCTGTCCTGCCTCCAAGTGTCACCCCTGGGGAGACCAGGAGAACAAAATACTGGCAACTCTCCTAGGACACACAAGTTCCAGAGACAACAGGCTCTAGAGTGCATCAGGACAAGACCGAGTGAGAAGCTCTGGGGGTGAGGGCCACCGAGGACAGCATGAGGCACCGCCGCTCCCGAGCCTCCTTGCATTGGACAGCCAAGCGCGTCGAGCCTCGGACTCAGGAGGCTGGCCCTCCACACCCGGAGTGCCAGGATGGCTGCCCGAGAGGAGACCCTCACTCCCCTCTCAGGGTCCAGAGGCCCCTGTTGCCCCGGCTGGATTAACCCCCCACCACCTAAGGCAGCACTGTGGGGTTGAGGGATCGGCAAGGAGGGGTTACCTGCAGCTGACGGGAAGCTTTGGCGGGCAGAGGCGGGGGGGAGGAACGAGGGGAGGCTGCAGCGGGGCCGGTCCCCAGCCCGGCCATCAGCTCCTGGTACCACTGCTCTAAGTCTACAGCGGGGAGCAGCAGCTTCTCCATCTGGAGGGGGCACGGGGAGGACGACAGGGGACAGGAGGGGAAGGATGGAGAGGAAAGGTCAAGGAGTGAGGGGAAAGGAAAGGAAAGGGGAGGAAAAAGGAAGAAAAGGGCAAAGAAAGGAGAAGGTTGGAGGAAGGGTAAAGGAAGACCATTATCAGGGAAACAGACAGGAAGGGAAAACAGGAACGAAGGAAGGGAGAAAGGAGAGTGTAAAGAGAAGAAAACACAGTGAGAAAACAGTTGCCGCAAACGTGCTAAGGGCAAAGAGAAACAGGGCACAACTCCCAGACCACAGACACGTGCTGCGCCAACCACGATGCCGGCCAGCCGGAGCACCGCCCCCCCGGCAGGCAGCGCTCCCCCCGGGGGCCGGCTGAGGGCTGAGACGCCACTGCGCACGGGCAAAGCACACACAGACAGAGCCACGCCACTAGTGGGCTGCGGGTGGCAGGAACACACAGACCACCAACCTGGGCTGAAGGCGGGATAGAAGCGAAGGAGGAGGAAGAGGGCAGCGCGGGAAGAAGGCAGGTGGTGGGAACCAGGTCCTGGGAGGCAGGGGCCCAGGGAGGCAGGCCTGGCGCAGGTGCTGCGGGCACAGGCGAGGTGCCCCACATGGCCTTTAGCTGCTCAAGCGTCAGGTACTTGGGGGAAGGCCAGACACAGGAGGGAATACAAGAGGTTAATGGGACGGGAACCCAAGAGATGGCCCTGCCCACGGGCAAGGGGAGGGTAAGAGGAGGACACACAGAGCAGAGTAGGCTTGTAGAGCCCGGGAAAGCCAGGGTCCTCTCCGCAGGATGCCCTCACGCTAGAGCAGAAGGCTTTCCCTCCTTGAGCCATCAGGAGCTGAAGGAAGATCCCGAAGCCCCAGGCAAGAGAGGGAACCACTCCCAAGCCCCCTGACGCCAGCTGCCCTTCTCCCTCACTGCTGAAGACAGACCCTGCTGCCCCCCCAACCCAGGCCTGAGGGGCAATCGAGGGCATCCATGAGGAGGCCCTTGGGCATAGGTGGGCTCACTCGGTGGCTGGTACCTCACTGTCAGGCAGGGGCTGGGCGAGCGCACTGGGGGAGGTGGCAGAAGCATAGGGGTCCAAGCAGGAGCACAGCTGGAGAACCTCTGCCAGGCTCACATACTCCTAGGGTGCCCGGTGGGAGGGGGAAGGGTGGGCAGAGAACAGGTTAACAGGATTCAACCAGGTACCTGACATCCACACTCCATGCCAAAGGGCCATCACTCCATTCAATACAAAATCCACAGCAGGGGTACGTGGGGAGCTCGGCTGCCCACTGTGGCCTCAGCTGGCTGCTGGGCAGTGGGGTGGGGGGCAGAAAAGGGCCGGCAGAACTGACTGTCTGAAGGCTCTTCTCAACCTTCACTCTTGAGGCTGCCTTGGCATCCGGGCCCTGCCACGGGCAGACCCTGAAAGCCCATTCCTGGGTTTGCCCTGGGCTAGGGGCAGGTGAAGGAGCCCGAGGAAGGTCTTCCAAGAGTCCACCAGGGACCAGGACCCACCTCCCAGAGAGCCTTTCTGTCTCCAACACCTTGGGCCTCCCCAATGAGGCACACACATGTATCACCGAGCGCCAGTCACAGCATTCCCATGGGTCCCCTCACACCCCATCTGCTGGAGCAGGAGCTGGAAGGAACAGGAACTGGAGGCACCACTAGGGCCTGAGCAACACAGGCCCTGAGAAAGAAGCCTTAGCAGGGAGTAGCTAAAAGCCCAGATAGAAAAACCAGCCCACTGCCCGAAGGTTAGGACTTGGCAAGATGCTCACACACCAGATTGTGGGTTGGGAAGACAGGGACTGTTGTATTCTCTGAGCAAATCCTTAGAATTCTGAGCTTATCTAGGTGCTGGGGACATAGTAGGCATCCAAAATGCATGCAGAATCAAAGTACAGGATCCTAAGCCTGCCCTATCCAGGGGAGCCCACCCTGACCTAGCTCCAGAGGGGGACCGTCCTCCAGGGGTCACAGAAAAGGAAAATGAGCTAGCAGGTCCAGTGTGTTGTGAGGACGGATGGATGACATGCAGAATATATGCAAATTTATATGCAAATTGATGTTCTGATTTTGCATGGACTGCCCAGGCACCTATGGAACAAACTGGCCAGACAAAGGATTACTGCCACGCACCCTTCAGCTGGGCCATTGGGAGGAGCTGAGCACAGCTCAGCAAGCAGGCAGACAGGCAGTGAGTACAGCAGAGCAGGCAGTTAGCTGTGATTACCTCTTGTGCTTTGGGGCAGAGCTGAGTGGAAGCAGGTGGGGTTACGGGACCAGAGGAGGCCCCAGCCTGAGAAGACCCTGGGAAGGGACCCAGAGCTGCCATCCCCAGCCCCACCTCTGAGGACTCAGAGATGAGCAGTTCAGCCTACAGAGAGGGTACGTGTGAGGGGCCTCACCCCTCACACTCAGCCCAGCCACCCCACCCCAGGCCCAAACTGTTTGCACAATGAGGCAGGAAACTTGGCACGTCCTGGTTGGACCTCACACACCAGGCATGCAGAGACTCAGGAAAGAACGAGCCCCAATGCCCACTTCTGAGCCTGTAGCCTAGTTGCAGACAGAAGCCCAGGGAGCTCCAAGATCAGGACCCCTAGATCCTTATGCTGCCCCTTGAGCTGAGTCCACCCAGCCCTAGCCCTTACCAAACCTCTGAGCTGCCATCCTCCCCACCCATGCCTCCTGAATCCCCCAGATGTATTCAGTCACCCGAAATGGTAAGATCGGTGGGCTCCTGGGGCCCAGAAAGGCAGCTGAAAAGAAGCAGCCGGTAGCCATAGAGGATCCAATCCCAGACCTCAGAGCCATCCCTACTCAAATTACTCCGGTTCAGGAAAATGCCCCCATATTCAACCTCAGCCGTTGGGATGAAGGCCCCATGTGTTGCTCCAGAGCCTCCCAGGAGACCCCTTGGGCCTGAGGCTGGGGCCCAAACCAACCATGTTACCTCTTTGAGGGTCGACGTGGTCTTCGGGAAAGCCCTGCCCCCTGTGAGAGAGTGGTATCTTCTTTCCAACATAGCCAGTTTCTCCTTCTCCTGCAAGCCCAAAGCGGCAGAATCAGAAAGGAGTGGGAGTGGGGCGAGGGGCCCCAAGTAAAGGGGGATCCCACCTGGCTGGCCAGTGTCCACTGCAGCCCTTCTGCACTCACCTCCCACTCCCCCAGCCCCTCGCCAGCCCTCATCCCCCACCCACCCTGACTGGGGCTACCTTCTGCAGCAGCTGCAGGGAGGCACTCTTATCCCGGGCTAGGCGTTCTGACTCTTGCACAGCCTGGGACCGGATCTGCCCAGCCTGGCTGTCCAGGACCGCCAGGCGCTCCTGGAGGAGATGGGGGTAGTGGGTCAGACCCTGGAGAGACAGGGCTGAGCCCAAGGTGAGGCTTGGCCGTCTCTGCTGCCCAGAGACCCTGGGCTTGGGTGAAGGGAATCAACTAGCCCTTCTGTTCGGCCTCGTCTCACCCAAGGAAAACGCAGGCTGCTGTGGTCGGCTCCCTCACCCCTCCCACGACCAGTGACCCCATGCCACCAGGCACACCAGCCAGAACTCAAGTTCCCAAATCTCTCTCCCCGCCCGCCCCAGTCAACGTGTCTGGAATCCCAGAGATGCTGCAACGTTCTCCACCTGCCCCCGTGCTTCCACCCCACTGCCACCACCCCAACCCAGGCCCTCTGTTTCCCGGCCTGGACTTCTTCACCAGCCTCCTGCTTCCACTCTCTCAACTTTCTGATCCATCCCTACACTGCCACAGATAGCTTCCTAAAATGGACTTTGAGGATTGTTTTCGTTTGCTTGCTTGTTTGAATTTTCTAATCTTTTCAGAGTGTATATTACTTGAATAATTTTTTTTTTAATCCACGAGTAAGGGTCATCAGTCCTCTTCTCAGCAACTCCTCATTACTCACAGGATAAAGCAAAAATCCCTCAGCCGGCACTCAAGGGCTCCTGGAACTGGGCCTCCACTTTCCACCCTCCCTCCTACCCTGAGTCCTCGGCGGGCGTGCACTCAGCTCGGCCCTATTGTAATGTCAGCGGTGCAGGTGTACACTCCCAGGCCTTTCTTATACGGTTCTCTTTGCCAGGAATGCTGCCCTGTCTTCTCCACCCATCAAGAGCTTATTTATTCTCCAAGACCAGACCCAATGCTATCTCCTCTCCAACATCTTCCTTGATCACCACTCAATTCCTTTGCTCCTTGCTCTGTGCTCAAATTATTCCATATCACCATTTGCCTGGTATTGCTGTTACTTGTGAATATATGTCTCCATCACCACCACCCCGCCCAAGCTGTCCGATCCAAGGGCCGGGCCAGTTTCTTTTTTGTCTCCATATCCCCAGTAGGGCTTAGCGCAATGCCTGGCTCAACAATCATGTGCTAAAAGGAAATGAAAAGATAATAAGTGAGAGAGAAGGAGAGGGGCTTGGGAAAATGGGCTGGGTTTATCCAAGGAGGGCTTCCTGAAAGAGGAGGCCTTAAACTATCACCATTAAGAGCAAGACATAGGAGAGAAGGGAGGGAAGAAGGGAGCTGTACTAAATCTGGGGTCAGCCCAAGCAGACTGAAGCAGACCGGGTGGTAATCCTCACAACAAGGTCTGCAATTTACTGAGAACCTGTCAGGACCCAGGAACTCTGCTAAAGGCTTTGCACGTGCTACCTCACTTAACTCTCTTACGAGGCAGATGCCTTTACGCCCATTTCACTGATAGGCAGATGCATTTGTAAGGCAGAGCAGCTCAGGGAGAGAAGCAAGGGATCTGGACTCAGGGGGAAGTCCCGTGGCTCCCCACTTACCACCAAACTCAGGCTAGCCATCTAGCCCCTCTTTTTGACACCCCTCCCCGATCTCACTCCAGCCTGGCAAAGTGCACATGCATGCATATGTGTGCACGAACACTCAACTCTCAGCAACAGGTGTGGGGGCCGCCTGGCTCCTCCCCCTTCTCCTCACCCACACCTTCCTAACCCTGGCTTAACACAAGCCTCCTCCCAACTTTACATCCCTGCCCCAATACCCTGTCCTGGTCTGGCTGAGACCAGGAGGAGACATCAGAGCATCTGGAGCTCCAGAACCAGCCAGGATGCGATACCAAATCCCCTTGTTTTACGGCTCAGCTGAACCAGGGCTGGGCCAAGGCTGGAACCCAGGTGATGCCTTTCTAGTACCCCTGGCAGGCTCTAATATCCAGATCTCTGGTCTTTGTATGTGTCCCAGCACTTCCATCAGAGAGCTCTACAAGGGCAGGAGCAAGTCTCCTCTTCAGCCCCCTCCTCCATCTCCGTTTCTCCCTTCCCTGCCCAGCCAGGACCCAGCTCTGAATGTGAGCCCAATCCACTTTCCACTGGAGGACTGGGGGGAGTCAGAGCTTAATAACAATAGTTATTGTTCACTGAGTGCTTACTATGATCACGTCCTATGCTGTCTTCACACACATCATCTCCTTTATCGCTCACAACAGCCTGTTATTGTTCTTGTTTTACAGATGAGGAAACCGAGGCTCAGCAAGGTGAAGTCAAGCCGGCACTGCGGGCCTCGCGGCAGGGATGGGGGCCGGGGGGGCGCACCTTCCTCTTGGCGATGCTCCGGAGCAGCTCGGCCTTGCTCCGGAGCAGCCCTTGGCCAGCCAGCTCGCGCTCCTCCTCCACGCGGCTCTCCCGCTCCAGCTGCTGGAACTCCAAGTCTTCAAAGAGCTTTGTCTCAGTCTCCAGGGCTTCTGCCTCCTTGAACGACAGTGACAAAGGGGATCGGGTGGTGCTCACGATACCACTCTGCGCCTGGAAGGCCAGTTCACAGAGGTGAGACTTCTGGGGGCTGGACCCGGGGAAACGGAGGAAGGGACCTGCCCCCACCCCGCCCCCTTTCCTCCGCTCGGCTCTGCCCCTTTGCCGGGCAGCGCTGCCTGCAGTAGCAGAAAGGAGAACCTCCACCCCCCACCCCAATCCTTCCCTGTCCCCTCCAAGCCACAACACGGACCCTGTCGTCCGGCAGGTACTGCAGGGCCCAGGCGGTCCCGGCCCACCGCTCCTCTCTTCCGGGCGGGTGGCCCTCGGGGGCGGGGAGGGGGCGGGGGCTGGTGAAACTGACCCTTCTCAGCTGCTCCTGTAACTGTTCCCGCACTGACTCGGGGCAGTTATCGAGCTGCGTCTGGAGCTCGGCGTAGAGCGCCTGGCGGGCCTCCAGGTGCCTCCGTCCCGCGGCCAGCTCCGCCCTCTCCTGGTCGCCGGAGGGGGAGGGGGCGGGCACAGGGGAGAAACAGAACACACACTCCTCAACTCCGGCCCGGGTCAGCGGCGGCGCGGGGCGGGGCGCAGGGAAGGGGGGTGGGGTGCGGGGAAAAGAGAAAGAAGGCGGGGAATGAAAGGAGTTTAACCAGGAGAGGAGAGAGCAAACAGGAGAAAGGGAAATAAGGAGGAAGAGGTGCAGAGTGGGAAAGGCAAAGAGCTGGGGTGTGAGACAGGACTGGAGGTGCAGGCGATGGTGTCACAGGCAGGGGTGTGGGTCCCAGGCAGAAATGTTGGTCTCTTGGAGTCCCTTGAACTAGAAAGGTTTGGGCAAGTCCTAGGAAGAGGCCCTGTTTTCTCTCCAAACCAGTCAAAGACAAAGCTGGTTCCATATCACAAACACGGAGCCTCTAGCTGCTGTTCCTCCCCCTCTTCCGCTTCCCAGAGACCAAAATTTAACCCTGGGAAAAGGGTAGAGTTGGTGGGGATTAAATCCAGGGGTTGGGTGTGAATTGGGAGCCGAGGATGTTAAAGCTACAGCAGTGCAGTGGAGGGGACCCCAACCCAACCCCCTTGGCCTCCCCACCTCCTGCCCAGGGTGGGGGTGGGGTGCTGGCACTGCAGGCTGAACTTCGGTAGGATGAGGGTTGCAATTAGTTAGGCCCGTTGCCATGGTAATAGGAGCCCCAGGAGTGGGTACAGAGAGGAGGTGGATGGCTCTGTCTGGGGCAAGATGACACCTCTGAGGGTGGGAAGGGGGGATGCAGGGAGGAGCTGGTGAGTCACCCCTCCGAAGGACAGGCAGAGGAGAAACTGTGATTACTGATTCCAAAGCCAGAATGGGGCCATGGGCTGGGCGCTGGGGAGGGAAGCTGAGGGAACCTTCCCCACTGCCACCACCACCGTGGCCACCACCATCACCACCTCCACCTCAAATAACTGGGCCCAGAGAGAAGGCAAAGTCCATGCCTCCAGGCAATGCCAGGTCAATGAGAAATGAGGTTAGACAGGTTCCTGCTGAAACGCTGAGCTTCACCCTGGAGTCCCTGTGCTGAACCCTGCCTCTGTCCCCCCTCTACCCCACGCCCCCATCCTCCTCCAGGCCTGATCAGGGCAGTTTCTGAGGTCCAAGCACTTCCCCATGCTTGGACTCAGCCTTTGCAATACCCTATGTTCTGAATGGATCAGGGGTGGGAGTGGGGAGAGACCTACCCCTTCCCACCCTCTGGTTGGAGTATCTGAAATTGGGAAGCCCCAGAGGAAAGCTAGGAAGGGTAGCCACTGTGTGGCAGAGAGCCCCTGTCTGTGCCCTCCCCAGGCCATGCTACCACCACTGGACCTCCTCATCCCTCCACTCAGGAGGGAAGACAGGTGACGGCTGGAGGACAGCCCGCCTCTCCTCTGTGCAGGAAACTGCAAACAGTCTGTGGAGGCCGCACCCTGGCTTTTCCAAATGAGAGGAGCTCTTTGGACTGAGAGGCTCCTCAGGCAAGCATTTCCCCCAATTTTGTACCCCTCCTGCCAATGCCCCACTGAGTAAAGTGGAGCTGTGCCCCCTGCCCATTCCTTTCTGATCAAAACCCTGGGGTCCCACACCAAGAACGTTAGGAGGCAACATTAGAGGGGAGGGGCCAAGGGCACAGGGGTGCCCGTGGAGTTAGTGCAAAAGCAGGCACGGCTCAGCCCTGCCTGGGTGGCACTGGCAGTTAGGGACATGCAGAGAGCCCAGGACAGTGATTAGAGGGGGCGTTAGTGCAGGCCTGGTTGGTAAGCATGGAGTTAATTTGGCACAGAATTTGGGAGTGTGGTTTTGGGGGTCCAGAGCCAAAGCTCCAAAAAACAGGGTGGGAGGGTCAAAGAATTGTTAAGAGCTTCAAAACTGAGGGGCAGGAGGAAGACACTCTCAAAAAATCCAGAAGGAGAATTATTTCTTGGAAAAATACTGTCAAGTCCAGAAATAGGTGGCCCCTCTCCACTTCGGAGCTTTTGGCACGTTGTTGGACATCTTGGGCATGGCTGACACGGCCCCTGTGGGATGGAGCGGCCCCAGCAGGCTGGCACGAAATCTGAAAGGGCCAGGAGCAGGAGCTGGGACCATCTGGGATGGGAGGCTGCAGATCCTGAAGGCTCAAGGGAAACAGAGACCTGAGGGCCATCTCCCAAAGACCACATCCTGAGCACCGGAGCCACGCTTGGAGGTGGATGTCCTCCAGATGCAGACACCCGGACCTGAATCACTCCCCAGCACCAGTGCCTTGGGCCGTGCTCACCGCCCAAGAAGGGGCTTCGGCACTTCCTAGAAGGGGCATGAAGGGCCTAGAATGGCAGGCACCCAGGCACCCAGATGTAGAACAGAGACCCAGGCAGAGGAGGCCCCAGACACCAGCCCAGCCTCTGGCAGCGCCCTCCAAGCTGGTACTTTCCACGGAGAATAAGGCCCCCTGCCCCTGGAGAGGCCCAGAGACCAGCCGGGCTGCAGGATGAACAATGAGGTAAGAGGTTAGGGGCCCCAGAGAAGGCATCTCTCCTCTTCTCCCAGGCCACAGGCGCCCGGCACTGAGCCAGGCCTGGGGTGGGTTACCTTGTCCCTCTCCTTTTGGATGCCCGTCTCCAAGGTCACCAGCTTCTCCTGCAGCTGGTCCAGCGCCTTCTGCTCCTTCTGCAGCAGCGCGCGCTCTGCTTCCCTCTCCCCCTGCAGCAGTGCCCGCTCCATTTCAGCCTGGAGGCAACAGCAGGGTCCACGTCAAGGCCACTCAAGGCAGCTGGACTCGGGCCACTCTGGGGCCATCACTGTGCCCGGGGAGGAGCCCAGCCAGGGCCCTCGCTCTCACCTCTCGGGCTGACTCCTGCAGCTGCTGCTCCAGCTCCTTCACCCGGACTTTCAGCTGCCCCACTCGCCCCAGCACCTGAGCCCGCTCCTCTTCCAGGGCCAGCACCTCTCCCTGGAGCTTGGCACTAGGTGCATCTTCGTGCTGGAGGGGAGGGGAGCCATCAGCTAGGGAAGCCTCTAGAGCCTTCCAGGATGAGACTAAGGAAATGGATCCCCATTTCTCAGGGTGCTCGGAAGGGGCAGCTGGATTGAGATAGGAGGAAGCTCCCCTCCCCGCACAGGGAGCAATACAGCTTGGCTAAAAGTAATAGACTCACCACCGGGTGCCAGGCCTGGGTGGGGCTCCAAGGAAAGCCAGGTCATAAAGCATATTTATAGCTTGGGAAACTCATCAACACCTCCCCCTCTTCCTTGCCTCCTCTTTTCTTTTTTGGCCCCGCTACTGGATACGCGGGACCTTAGTTCCCGGAGCAGAGATCGTGGAACCCACACGCCCTGCGCAGAGTCTTAACCAGTGGACTGCCAGGGGAGTCCCGCCTCCTCATTTCTACACCCTGATGTCGTCCCAAACTTCATATACTTCCCCCTCGCTGGGCCTTGGCATCCACCACACACGCGTGCCTCCTAGGCCTGTGGCAGGCCACCCCGCATCCCACCTCCTGCTGGGTCCCACCTCCTGCTGGGTCCCACCTCCTGCTGGGTGCTTTCCGTGCTACTGCACTCCTCTTTGAGATTCTCCTCATCCGAGCGCTCCACAGTCTCCCACAGGCGTTGGGTGGCACCTCCAGGCTCCTCGTTGCTCCGCGCAGAGGCCCCAGTGCCCCCCACAAGGCCTCGTGAGGGCCTCCGGCCGGCCAGAGCCAAGGCTGCGGCGGCCTCCCCGATGCTGGGCAGCTCCCCGGCCTCAGGTCCCCCGTCGGCCCGGCTGTACTCGGCGCATAAGTTCAGGATGGTCTCCAGGCGCTGGCGTTCCTGGGGAGGGTGGACAGAGCAGGGCATAAGGGGAGGAGGCTGGGTCCCAGGAGGGCTAGAGCCAGGCATGGTGTCCCGTCAGGAGAGAGGACTAGGACACTAGGGGCTCAGGGTCAGAATCAAGTCAGGAGAGCCCAGAGCCCAAGGTCTGGGGAGGCAGAGGGAAGGAGGGTGGGTGCCTCAGAGGCGGGCAGGAGGAACCGGGCTGTCGTGCCACCTGCCCACGCGGCCAGCGCCTCCCATCTTTCTGTTTCCTCTCCCTTCTCATTCTGTCCCAGGGTGGGCTTCCTCGTGAACACACAGGGACACACCCAGACGCACCCAGAAACACATGCTGGTAGGCAGAGTAAAGAACACAGTGAGACACAGATAAACACGCAGGTGTTCATGCTGACACGGATACACGTAGATCCAAAGACACCTGGGCCCACAGAGACACTGCCACATATCAGTACCGACACACAAGGACACAACATGTACCCCGGGCCCTACACACAAACACACCAGTCCTGACATGCACAAACGCACACTGGCACACACACGGATAAACACAGTCTAGCACACAGACAGATGGGCACCGACCGACACAGGCAGGGCCGGAACACAGACCCAGGGGCCCACAGGGACCTGACACAGGTTTACACAAAGATGTGCTTAGCGTGTATACACCCTGCCCGAGAGGCCTGGGCCACAGCCCTCCTCATGCCCATCTCAGCTCCAGTCACCCTCTGGCAGCCCCTGGCTCCTTCCCAGCAGGCCGCGCAGCTGCCAGCACTTGAACGCCTGGGCCCAGGTGTCAGTGCTCCGTGGCCCGGCTGCTGTATCCGCCCCCTCCCCACACAGCCCACCCAGATACCTCCCAGGGGCCTAAGAAAGTGAAGGAGAGATAGTACTCCATACTTGGGGCTTCCCCCAGACTCTCTCTGGGGTCCCTCAACCTCTGGTGTCTCTCACCAGTTTGGCCAGGACCCCCCACTTACCCAGCTTCCCTCCTGCTGCTTACCCAGTTCCATAGCAAGAAAACCAGGAACAGAGTCTCAGCACCCAGGAGGCTGGGCCAGTGCCCCTGCCCCTGCCCCAGGACCAAGATAAGCAGCCCGGTGGAGGTGGGAGGGGCAGGGCAGGCAGCCTCCAAGATTGAAAGTGGCAGGTGGGGCAGGTAAGGGCTGGGGAGGCACGTGGGGCGGGGTAGGGGAGGGGGCGGGAAGGCTGAATGGGGTTGAGGGAGGCTGGCCCCACCACTCTGCCTGTGCCAGCTTCACTGCCCCCTCTCCAGGATGAGACCCCGGCAGGGGGCAAGCACTCTTGTCTAGGCCAGGCAAAAACAGAAGATATAATAACTTAGAAGACTGGGGGTCCTGCCTCATCCATCCCGGACCCAACACAGACACAAAGTCCCACACCCTCACCTCACCCAAAGCTGTCCCAACCTCTTCTGAAAGGGCTCCAGGCAAACCTCCTCAGTTCCGATTCTCCTCCTCAAACCAATCCTAGTGTCCCTGGGCCCCCAGGAACCCCGTTCTTCTGCTCGCAAGGGAAAGAGGGCAGAATCTATTTTCCTGTGCACATGCTACAGCATGGACACACCAGCCAGCGCCCCTCAAGCTCCCTGCTCTATCTGGGGAATCCCAGCCCCCACCCAGCTCAGATGCCATCTCCAGGACAGCTGCCCAGAACCACACCCAGCCCCCAAAGGCACCCACACGTGTGTGCACGCACACACACACCAGCACACATAATTACTATCACACAGACTGACCTGGATCAGCCAGGGGCTGCCCATCCTGTTCTCTTCTTCTCCCCCTGCCACCCCCATTTCCAGACGATCCAGCATGGACCAGGATGAGCAGCTCCCACCCATTTATAGAGGCCAAAGAGAAGCAAGAAAGAAGGACCAGAGGCTTTTCTAAAGAATAAGCCTTGGAGAGACAGGAGACGTGGGTTCCAGTTCCAGCTCTGCCAGAACTTGCTGTGTGACCTTGCAGAAACCCATTCCCCTCTCTGGGCTTCAGCCTTCTAATCACTAAGACCTGCTTCTCAAACTGAGACGTACAAAGCTTCATCATAAATGTGGTATGTTTTCCTAGAGCTTCATTGTGTTCAGGTACATAATGTGAAACTTCTTTTATACATGAAAACAAACATTGTGTTATGGAATAAATGCAAAGTGAGCATGAATTTGAAATAAGGCCTTAGAGACCTCAAAGAAAGTTCTTGTTCAGGGCACCAGAGCCTTGAGATACTGGTCACTACGGTGTATCCCGGAAGTGGAGAAGCTTGGGAAGCCCAGGCCCTGTCCACGGGCCCCTCCCTCCCTGCCAGCTGGCCCACCCACACCCTGGCAGAGCCCCTGTCATGGATGCCAGCAGCCTCCCTGGCATCCGCTCACCAGCCTCTCCATCTCCTGCTCCCGAAGCCGCTCTTGGCGCTGCCGCCGGTGGTACTCCAGGAGGTCATCCTCGTTGTCACTGATCTCTGTGATGCTATTTTTCCGCTCCCGAGTGACAGGCACCCGCAAGTCCCCGCTGGAGAGCTTCCTCTGGGCACGGGGGCTCTGGTGGGGTGAAGCCCCAGTCAACGAGCCCAGACTATAAGCCGGGCTCAGCCTGCCACTGAAGCTGCCCTTGCGGGGTGCCAGGGACTCCCCTAGTGTGGGTGAGGGGCTCCGTGTCCTACGGCCCCGCACCCCCAGTGTCACGGAGAAGTCCTCTGGTGAAGCCCCATGGGCTGCCCAGCGCCGGGGTCGGGGACTCTCTGCCACTTCCCTGGTTACTTTGGGATCTGGGGTGGTCCGGGCGGGCATGGGGGAGAGAGCCCTTCGGGACAGAGATGGGCTCAAGGGAGGCAGTTCTCTCATACTGTCCAGACCCCGCCGGCCTAGGCGGGGGCTCTCGGGAGGTTGCAGGGTGCGGGTAGCGGACCCATCGGAAAATGTTCGGCCCACCAGCTGGCGTGAGGGGCTGGTTGTCAACACCCGCTCAGTGCCCGGCAGCTCCCGGAAAGGGCTGGGAGGGCGGTCCTGGAGCGTGCCAATCTTGTTTCGAGGAGCAGGGACTGGTGGCTGGAACTTGGGGCTGCCAGGAATGCTGGCGGGTTGGCCACGGGCACCGGAAGCCTGGTATTCACTCAGGCCAATCGCCACCAGGGGCAACTGCCCCCCCGCCCGGGGGCTCTCGGTGGCTCTGCAGGCCACTGCCAAGACAGTGGCTGCAGGGCTGTCTGTCCGCAGACCTCGGAGGCCAGGGCTGGGCGGCCTCTCGTGACCCCCCTTCCTGCCCAGCCGGGGGCTCTCAGAGGGGCGAGCACCACTGGGTCGGGACTGTGAGGGCTGCAGGGCCAAATGGTAGCTAGAGGACCGGGCAGGCACCAGGGGGGGCATGGAAGGGGCTGGTTCCTGCCCACTGGGGGAGTGGCTGGCACAGCTTCCACTGCTGGCTGGTGAGGAGAGCGGAGAGAAGGCTGGAGAGGTGTTCTCATAGCTGGAGCCCACGGACATGGCACCAGGGCTGGTCGGGGGGGACAGCAGGTAGCGGCCACCATTGGCCATCGGTGACAGTGGGGAAGTGGCGGCAGGCTTCTTGCCAGCAGCTCCAGGCTCCTCGAGCACCAGTGAGTCCATGATCTCCTGCAGGTCCTTCTCAATAGAGCTCACCAGGGAACTGTGGCTGCCACAGGCTGAGGGTCCCTGGGTTGCAGGCTGTGGGGTGTGGTTCCCGTTCACCAAGCTTTGTGATTCTGCTGAAGGAAAACGCAAAGAGGCCTCAGGACCTGGTCTGCATCTCCTAGGCCCTAGGGAGCTGCATATGCCCAAGAGCGAGCACTCCCATGTCCTGCCAGCAGAACAGGGCTGGAAAGGCTCTGGAGAAGCAGCCAGCAGATCTGGGTCCCAGCGCCAGCTCCGCCACTAACCTGCTGTGCAACTTCCCCAAGTCACTTGCCCTTGGTTTTGCCGTCTGTGAAGGAAGAGGGCTCTCCTGGCTCGGACATTTTATGACTTAGGACAGTCGGCAACACGGCCAGGCACTCACCCTAAGACTAGGTTCCTCCCTGCCTTGGTTTCCTCAACCTCCTCAAGCTCCAATTCAGGAAGGGCAGGTGGACCTTCTGCAAAGGGCATGGGGGCACACTGGGGAGCGGGCCAGAAGTTCCGGGGAGGACGTGGTCCCAGTCCAACAGGACATAAGGGCCTCCCAACACAGCAGCCGAGACCCGGGAAAACACACACACAAATCCTCCAGGGCTGGGCGAGGGCTGCGAGCAGCACCACTTTCTCCAGTCAGAGGCAAGGGAGGGGCCTGGCCCTAAAGGCCAGTTCCTGGAAGCCAGGCTGGGCAGCAACTAGGTGCAGCTCCGTGCCTCCAATTAGCCCGTTAAGCCATGCCAGCAAGAGCCCGCCTTTGCCCTGCCCCAGCCCTTGTCAACCAACCAGGAGTAGCAAGAGCCCGCCTTTGCCCTGCCCCAGCCCTTGTCAACCAACCAGGAGTCTCTGAAACCACTGCCCCAAACAGCTGAGGGAGTGGCATGACAAGGCCAGGGTGGGAGCAGGGTAAAGCTACCCAGGGAGTGGACTGGGAACCCAAGCTTCTGAGCCTCCAAGGGCCTAGGAAGGAGAAGAAAAAGGCTTTGCAAGACTGAGTCTGGGTCCAAAATTATGGGGACTGTGTGGGACCAAAGGCAGAGGGGTTGCCGTGGATACTGGTGATCCCAGGGACCACCCATCTTTCCTCAGACCCCCAAATGATCCACTGAAGCCACTGATGCCACCCTGCTAGGTGCACCTGACACACATGTCCACCTGTCCCAGTAGCACGCTGAGACCTGTCATCCTACAGCCATCTGAATACCCGTGCAAAGTCTGGGGTGGCAGGCCTATAGGCAGCCTCCTGATCTGCACCCAGCCCCCTAGGCAGCTGGGCTGAGGGGGGCTGTGCTGGCTCCCTGGGACAATCACCCAACTCTCCTCTGGGGATCAATAATTCACACACAAACTGCAGCTGCTCCACTGAGACACCAGCTGGCATGGCATGGCCTGGGGGTGGGGCAGGACCCAAAGACATGATCACAAGCAGGTGGGACCCCCCCCCTCCCCGCCCCAGAGCTTACAGCAGTTCAACTGGATGCTTCCTTCTGCCCCCACAGGCCACCCTCAAGGGTGAGGCTCCCTGGTAGTGACATAAGAGGGTCAGGGTCCCACACACCAAGGTGGCACCTTCCAGGGCAGTGGGACACAGGCCGGCACAGCCCCCCATCCCTCAGGCACATGATTCCCCAATGCCAGCCAAGCAGCGCTTCTTGGATCTCTTCCAGTGGTCAGACTGCCTGGCACTCTCCACCAGTGGCCCATGGCAGGTGGCAGCAAGCCCAGATCATGGGTATTGTCCTGCCCTGACACTGCAAGTGCGGCTGGAGTGGGCAAGCAGGAGGACTGTCCACGGGGTGCCACCACACTAGCCACGTGCCCCAAGTGGGTACCTACCCGGACCAGGACTGTAGGGGGGTCCAGGGGCCCGGCCCCCTGCCGGAATCATGCTCTTCATCCACTTGGCTTCAGCCGGGTGGTTAAAGCGGAGGAAGGTGGACTGACCCAGGCACAACATGCAGCCTGCGGAGAAACCAAACACTCGGAAGGGCAGGCAGAGCTAAGGCAGCCCCCACCCCGCAGCACCAGCAGGCTCAGCCCAGGCTCCGAAGAGTCATCCCCACCTGCACTCAGCGGCATCCACTTGCTCCAAATCTGACTCCCCCCGTGCCCAGCTCCACAGCACAGGGCCGAGGGAAAAGAGCTCTGGTTTGTAAGTCCTAGTCCCAAATTTCCTTCAGACTACCTGTGAGATCTTCAGGTAAAGTCACTTCACCTCCTTGAGTCTAGTTCTCTCATCAGAAAAATGAGGACAAAACCACTGACCTTGCAGAGTTAGAAAGACAGTGTATGCCAGTGCTCTGTAAGTGGAGAAGGCTCTCCAGAGAACACAGACACCCATGTGCCTCCCATTAAGATCCATCTATCTGCCACTTGGGTGGAAGGGTCAGTTTGAGAGGCAGCAACTTCCAGGATCACAAAAAAGCTCTGAGATGGGGGACAGGGAAACACCATGGATCAGGCAGATGCCCCTGCGGGGACCAGAATTCGCTTCCTTAAGAGAGCTGCCACCCTTTCTGACAGCCGGGAGCGACTGCTACCCTCCTTCTCCTTCTGTCAAAGCGCTCTCTGGCCTGACATCGTCCTGCTCCTTGGTCTCCCCTGGAATGCAGCCAAGCCTAGGCCAGTGGGCCCAGCCTCAACCAAGCACATTCCCAGGCAGTAGACACAAGCCCAGTCCTGCCCATGAAGTGTGAGTGCATGGAGGGGGGAGGGCATGTGGGAGCCAGAAAATGTAGCCAGGGGCACCGGGAGTGTGCACGGTGACAGGTGTGCCCACCGCACCTAAGCCTGTCTGGCAGAACTCCTCCTCCCGGCCACACCAGGTGCTAGAGGGCTTCTGCACAAGATGCTCTGTTGGGAGAAGCCAGAGACCTGGTGGTCTCTACCACCCACTCTTCCAATTTGTCCATGCCCTTGGCCCCTGGCCCCAGGCTCCTCTCTACCCTATCTGGTGCCACTTGGCACCCCAAGCTTCATGCCAGTCTGAGCTAAGACTGGCAGGGAAGTCTACATTCCTGGACGCTGAGACAGTTCAGCTCAGGCAGGCCACAAGGGCATGGGGCATCCCAGGCCACGTGGGTACCTTGGCCGCCCACTGAGGCGCTCAGGAGCCTGTTGGGGGGCCCTGGGCATTGCCACGGATCGGGGGCCAGCAGGCCGAGAAGCCCATAGCAGACAACATAGTAGACAAAACCACCCACTTCTCTGGCAAACCCACGGGCCCTCCCAGGCAGGCACCAACAATTCTAAAGGCTGATGGGTGGTTAGGAAAGGAGGGAGCCTTCCCTGCCAAGCCACCAATCAGAGGCGCTGATCACAGAGTAATCATAACCGGAATAAATAAGAGCCAGCCACACTGTCCACCTAATTACAGCCACAGCTGTTTCAGAAAGAACCCTGCATTCCCCGCCCCCTCCTTTCAGCCATTTAACAAGCTAATTAATGATGAGTTTGCAGGGTCTAGACAGGCCCACTCAACCCTAGGTTGATCGGGGCAGGGAGGGGGGGCGGGGCAGATCAGAAGGCTGACCACATAGTCCAGACTGGGAAGGAGGTGGGGAGACTGGGTGGATTCCAGCCCATCAATGCCAGGCCCACCCATGGAGGCTGTGGGCACCTATGGACCCGGCCCTGGCCCCTATAGCTGTGAGTTCCCTGCCCCTCACCCTCCTCTATACAAGGGGTGTGGCTATGCTGCCTCTGGGGCTATAAATAGGTGATGCCAGGCAGCAGAGCTGGGTCTGTATTAATAGAGCAGGCAGGAGGGCAGCGGGACTGACTGCAGCTCAGCTCCTGCCCAAATTAACTTTCTATTTGCACTCAGGGGCCCCAGGCATGGCCCCAACTCTGGTCCCATGCCCCCAGGAGCCTGGCAAGCCTATTTCTGGGAAGAAACCTCCTCTCTGCCCACTCCTGCCCCACACCTCCAAAGGTCAGCCCACTCAGGAAACCCAAGAACCCCTTCTCATCCAGGCAAAGTTGTGGTTGTGCCCCTCCTCCCCAAAGGGGCTCAGGGCCCAGCTGTGTGCAGGTGGGTGCACATCTGGAGGAAAAAAACAAACGGGGCAAAAGAGAGGGTGGATCCTATCTCTGAGAGATGCAGGGGGGAAACACTACACACAAACACACTCTCATCCCGGCTCACACACATACACACTCAGAAACACACAGACACACAGATATAGGCAGACAGCCTCACACTCAGAGCGACAGTCACTGCCCTGCTGGCCACACAAATAGAATGAACTGGCCAAAAGGCGGCTGGGGCGAAGGGAAGATGGGAGGAGGGGCCTTGGCTCCTTCCATCCGAGACCCCTCTGAGCCGTAACACAGGCTCCGCTCATCCTAACCAGGACCCCTCAACCCCGTAGAGAGGCAGGTCCCACGGAGGGGACCATCTAGTGCTGGGGAAAATGAAGTCTGCCCCGCTGAGGAGTGGCCCCGAGCCCAGGCGCCCCACTTAGATATGTTCAGGGCTCACACACACGATCGAGCCTCACGGCCTCAAGCTCCCAAGCGGGGCCAGGGACCCGATCCCCCTCCTCGCACGCTTCCCCACCCCCTCCACGCCCCTCCCAGCCCGAGCTGCTCCGCGCCCGGCTGCCGGGGCTGCGGCCGCCGGGGGCTGAGGACTCACCACCGAATCCGGACCTCCGGACCGCTCGTCCCTGCTACTCGAGCCTTCCAGGTCCCCGGCCCGCCCCGGGCCTTTGAAGAGGCGGGCCGACCTCCCGCGCCGCCGGCTCCGGGCTCGGAGCAGCGAGCGGCGAGGCAGCGAGCAGCCACCAATGCTCGGGGAGGGGCGGGCCGGCCACTGGCGGCGGGGGAAGGGAGCCCGGGAGGGAGGGACAAAGGAGAGGAGGAGGGGAAGAGGAAGTGATGGAGGAGAGGAGAGGAGAGGGGAGCGGGATGGAGAGGGCGGGGCGGGGCGGGGCGGGGGAGATGCGGGGAGGGAGCCAGCTCAGAAGTCCTGAGCCCGGGTCAGGAGTAGAAGTGGGGCAAGGAGGAAAGGTTCCAGGGAGATGACAGAGAGAAGGAAAGGTGAGAGGTAGATACAAAGGCCAGAGGGTGAAGAGCCAGGAGGCAGAAGTGAGGGGAATTGGGGTCTCACTGAGACCCCTCTGTGGCCAGAAGCCACCAGAGGCCTAGGAGGGGGCCGGCCCAGCCCCTGGCTGGTCACTTTGGGCCAGTCACACCCTCTGGCCTCCGGTTCCTTATCAACAGAGTGAGGAGGCTGGCTTGATGACAGCAGAGGTTAAGCTCTGACAGTCCATGGCTCCATATATTAGAGAGAAGAGTGAAACTCCTGGTAATCCAGCTAAGTCACTGGGTCCAGCTCTGGCCCTCAGTCTGCCACCACGACAAGTGCAGGCCAAGGCAGTGCTGTATGCAGCGTGCGCACCACTGAGCCTGGCCCCTGTCTCCACCCTAAACACCTCCTCCTTTGCCCCCCTTACCCCCACCCTCCCAGCAGTTCACCTCGCCCCATGACCCACACTGGACCAAGGCACGGCCTCTTCCAAGCCAGCCCACTTCCCTGGGGCTCCAGAAGCCAACCCACCTCCTTCTAACCACAACCACCAGTCGTGCTAGTCCCGCAAAGAGCTCTTTCACCCCAAGGAGGTACCCTTCCCATCTGGAAACACAGTTTTTTCCCATCTGGAAAAAACCGCCTCTGGAGCCCCCAGGACCAGGCTGAGGTTCTGGGCCAGGCAAGTACCTACCACCCAGCCTGGGTCCCAGAAAGTTCCTCTCATTCCAGGGACTGGCCTCTGGACACCAGAACCTTAAGGGACACACTGTGTTCTCTCAGATGTCTTCTGTATGCTCAGAGCTCACATAGCCCCACACACTTTCTCCCAGGTACACACCAACACCTCAGTCACACAGACACCACTTGGCTGTGCATACTCTGAGTCACACAGACACCCCAGTTAAACACGTCCTGTCTCTCACACACATTTATCTCAAACATACCACCCCTCAGGCACCAGCCCCTCTCTTGGTTATACCCTCACTCAGGCACAGATAGCCTTTCACTCAGTCCCCAGAGAGACTCTGAAGTCAAAAGTCAACCTCCTTAGAGAAACAGTCAAACAATTTTTCCACCCTCACTGAACTCCTACCCACCCAGCCATACTACACATACATACACACACACACACACACACACACACACGCTCACACACTCACAGCTTACTCCCCTTCTGAAGGAAAAAGGAAAACCATATAGGGTCAAATGCAAAATAGGGGGAGGGTTTAAAAAAAAAAATCTCCTCAGGAAATGTGATGCATCAGTCTGGAAACTGTGACGGCCGCAGCTGGACAGACCCAGAGACACAGAGGAGACCGCCAGGGAGAAATGGGGCAGGAGGCAGACACAAAGAAGTGGGGAGCTAGGAGCGCTTGCTTTTTCTCTCCTTCCTTTGAGCTTTATTAGTCAAGATCTTTATCAGTCTTTTAACAGAGGACAGTTGGAGGCGTCACTCCCATTTTACAGAAGGAATAACTGACAGCTGGGTGGAAGAGGAAGAGGCTCAGTGTCTTGGATCCCAGAGGGAGGCAGCTGGATAACTCAGGAATCCTGGCTCACCAGCCACATTCCAGGGAGCCTCCCCTGCTGGCCCTCAGAGAAGCCCCTGCCCACCAAGGAGGCGCTTGGGGAGTGAAGGAGACTCCAACGGAGGGCTGGCAGTGAATGCTGGGAGAGGATGAGGACCTTCTGTCTAGACAGCCTGGTCCCTGAGCTTCATGGCTTTCCGGGCCCTTCCCTACTTGGTCCCCTCCCAGATCTTTCATGTGGTCTGGCGATGTGGTCTCGGGGCGGGACAGCCTAGACCCAGATATGATATTCCTCATTTCCTTGGTCCTCTTCCTAGCTCCACCTCTTGTTCTGTAGAGAGAGGGCAGCGTGGGATGTCCCAGGATACCCGGGGATAGGACTGAAAGCGGGATCTTCCTGGCCCCCATGTCCACAGCTCTAGCTAAAGGTTGGCATCTGTTTTCTGCCTGCTTCCCCCCACCCCCTGGCCAGGCATATTCCTGCTGGAAGAGCCTGTCACTGCCACCCTGCTCGTGATGACGTGTGCCTCTCCAATTGCCTATGGCTGGGCCCAGTGCCCAGAATGATGCATCCAAAGCCCGGCCCAGCCAGAGAGGGCTCCTTGTTATTTCTAGGGTAGCCCTCTGTTTTTCAAAGAGGGGGGTCCCCCCTACAAGGCTGGATCGGGGAAACAAGACAGGGAAAATGATCCTCTTGCATATATGCCCACAGATAGGCACGTGGCCAGTGAGTTCTCATATCCTCACAGGCGCACACACGGACACTTCGTTACCATCAGCCCTGAGTTCACCCCTGCCCCCAACTTGAACACTCTGATCCATAAACACAAGGAAAGACACAAACACAAAGATACACAAGCCCAGAGGCACAAACACATCCGGAGATACATAAACACACTCCAGTTACACAGACACATAGAGATAGCACATGCACCCCCGAGCCACCCAGTTTCCAGGGAAACGCGCTCCCAAGAATGTCCGGAGTGGGGCCAGGCAGGGCTGGGCTTGGTGCCTTGCTCCAGAGATGAGACAAGGAAACCCTCAGCTCCTGGAGCCCAGGGGAGGGGTAGTGCTGGGGAGAAGAACACCCGTTCCTTTGTGCCTCTGCCTACCCCTCCCCAGGCTGCCAAGCTTCTGAGACAGGCGAGCCTAGACAAGGCAGCTATGGGGGTGGAAGGGAGTGAAAGGGAAGGGGGTTTAGGGTCAGGAGAGAGTGGGAGGGTACATAGTTGGCAGGGTGGGCTTTTGGCTGGGCAAGAGTTGAGGGTCACTTGGGCCACAGGAAATGCCTAAGAATTCCATCTTGGCCCAGGCCCTCCCTCTTCTCAGGGAGCTAAATGCTGCCCTGGGAAGACCAGGCAAGAGAGGCCTACAGAGCATCGGTTCCTCCACCCTGCTCACAACGCACAGGGGAAGAAAATTCTTGCTCATGAACGTGAGGGATTTGGGGCTGGGCTCCTTCTCCAGCCTTCTTTGAACTCTGCCTCTGCCTCTCCTTGCTGTTCTACTATCTCACTTCCACGTACCCAAATCTTGGGGAAGATGCTCTCTTTGAGATGGAAGAGTATGGTCAGGAGCCAGATGGCATCACAGCCAAAGGCTCAATTTATGGGGGTTCCTCCTCTTATCTGGAGTCAGAGAAGCCCTGGAGGAGATGAGGGCCTGCTTGCTGCTGTTCCTGGCAGACCTATCTCCCTGGAGTCAGTTGTCCCCCTGACACTCCCAAAGGCAGGAAGGTTGGGTCTCCTGGGTCAGCCCTGGAGGGAGAGACCCCAAGAGGTGTGAAGAGAAGGAGAGAGGGAAACAGTGGAGTGGGTGGGATTTCCACTGCAAAGGAGCTTCCAGCCATTAAGAGGTAAGAGTCCCAAGAAAACACTGCCAGGACATGGGTCCTCCTACTTAGAGCCAGGCTTAGTCCAAAGCTCCATCCTCTACCCCCCACCCAAATCCACTTTTGTCATCCCCCTAATATGTATACATTGATGTCCAGGGCAAACACACCTGGTTTATCAGAGTGCTACCTGGCCAACCCCTTACCTGCCTGGTCACCATAGTAACCAGAGGCCCAGTTTTTAGAGCTCCCTTACACAACGGAATGGCCTGTTGCTTTGGGAAACAGGGTGGTAACCATATTCATGACCCCAAAGCTACTGTCAACAGTGTTTTAACAGGAGTGAGCGTGTCCTCAGATTTTGCCATCAGATTTTGCCCTTGTCCCATCGCCATTGTCCTCAACAGCTCCCCAGCTTCAACAGCCTTTCAGAACAACTCCCTCTTGGCATCATGGAGCCATGTGCCACTTTCCCCTCACTGCTGCTCCAACTGCTCTCCCCTAACGACCACGAGTGACCACTGCACCACTCCCCGTGCCCTCTGAGAGCAGGAAGCAGGCCCTCTTCTCTCCCCACGGTGGCAGGGTGGGGGCGACCAGAGAAAAGCAGGTTGAAGACAAGTCTGGATGCTGGAGGGGTTTCGAAATGCACCCGATCCAGATGCACCTGAGCACCCCACCCCCAACTTGGCCACTCAGGCGGTTACCATGGCAACCAACACAGCAGGCTTCCCCTGCACCTGTCACGCACAAGCTTTTAAACAGCTCCCTAGGTTCGGGGCTGTCAGAACTTACCCTGAGTGAGTCGGGTGGGCTGCCGGACCAGGAGCCCATCAATAGTGCAGGCATTGCCGCAGGGGTAGAGGGTGAGGGTGCCCCGCAGGTTCTCGATGTAGCAGTGCTCTGGAGCCAGGCCTGGACCCTGCAGTGAGATGTCCCTGGCTGCAGAGCCAATCACTGTCCTCCCTGAAGACAGGAGGCAAACTGAGTCAGGGTAGTCCAGGCTGAGCTGGCAGAGAGGGGCAAGGAGGGCCACACTGGAAATCTACTGCCACCTCCTACTCCAGGGAGAATCACGGGCCACACCTTTGGGGCCCCTGAGCCTGGTAGAGACAGTAAGGGGTAGAAGCTCTTCTCAGACCCAGAGATGAAGGCCCGAAGGGCACAGTGGATCCACAGATAGAGTAGGGAAGGGGGACTTTTCTGCAGACCTTCCCTTTGTCCCCCCAGTCCTCCCTCCCTAAGACCTTTTTCTCCTTCCCCATTCTCCCCCATCTTTTCCTCAAACTCTCTCAGCCTCCTTCTTCTCTCCCTCCCTTCTGCCACCGGCAACCCTTGCCCTCCCTCACTCCAGTCTCTTCAGTTCAACTCTCCCCGGGCTTCCGCAGGCACAGCCCCACCCCCTGGCAGAGCCCCTGGGACCGGTATTTGGAGAATGTGGGGAATGTAGTATCACCCAGGCAACAAGTGCAACCTCGAGAGTAGAGAGGAAGGGCAGAAGCCGCAAGGTGGAAGGGGCTGTGCCAGGGCCTAACTAGGAGGTCTGCCCCCACTGCCATCTCTCCATCTCCACCAGCACCTTCTCCCATGTCAGGCACTGCCCTGGAGGGGGCCCCCTTTCTTCTTGGCCACAGTAGTTGCCAAGAGCCATGTGCTCTCCTGTTTCAGTGCTCTCCTCCTGATTTCTAAACTGATCTTTAATCCCAGTCATGGAGCCAGATTAGTCTGGGCAGGCAGAGACAAGGGAAGCAAACTGGTGGGGTAGGTGGCACGGCCCCCCATCTGGGGGAGGTGAACACTGCCAGCAGGTATCAAGAGGGCCCCAGCACATGCCAGGATCCCAGGGCAGGAATGTCTATGGGGATGGAGGGGTGGCAGGTCAGATGCCCCCCAGACTCACCTTCCTCCAGCGGCAGAAGAGTGATGGCCGTGCTGAGCCGCCCACTGCCCAGGCTCACCAGATGGGGTTTGTCCGTTTGCACTTTCAGCCCTTTGCCTGTTTCGATCAGGTCCAAGGGTCCTCTCTGCAGGTAGTGGAGGTGGCGGATAAGCATCCTGGCCGGCACCTTACCACCCTAGTCCCCGTCCTCACACCAGCACTTGCTCCAGCGCCTGCGCTCTCCAAAGGGCTCTGAGGGTGTAGTGCAAAATCTTGCACAAAGCAGTATTCCACTAAATTGTAATTAGATCTGAATCTAGGCCACTAACTCGTCCCACTGGATTTATCTCAAGTCTTGGTTTAACTGCCCCTTTTGTCTGTTAGGACAGAAACAGGAGAAAGGGGAGTGGGGAAGTGTTTGGTAAGAGGAGGGGGTACTGGTAGAGGGGGACCGATCAAGACTTGTCCCTGTAGACCTGTCCGTGGCAATCCACTTGGCCATTGTTTGCCCCTGTTAAACTAAATTACAAGAGAGGGCAGGGCCTGGATCGAGGAGAGAGATACAGCTCAGGGTCAATCTGTAAAACACTTCCTGACTTTCAAAGGGTATTTTCTGGGTGAACCAATTAACCTAATTCAGCTAAAGACTTAGCTGTTAATAGGCTTGGGACCTGGGGAAGAGCAGAGGTAGTACCGCTGTCATCCTTGGGCTGCGACCACAGGTAGGTAGAGGAGTCAGCACATCCTCACCAACAGCCCGCTTGCCCCGCCCCCAACCACACTCACCTGCACCATAGCTGGGGTCTTGCTTCCAGGGCCCACTTGGTTCCTATTGATAGTGTCCATTGTCCTGGGGCTCCAGAGCTCCTGCGGACACAGCAGAAAACAGGTGAGGTGGGGAGGCCAGGGTAGAAAAGGGCGAGGAGTAGGCTCTGTAGCAAGGTTCTCAGGGAAGGGGCAGGCCTGTGTCACCGTGGTTTCCAGCATGCTCCTGCTAAGGGAGAAGTCGAGGCAGCTCAGGAGCTTCCTGAGGGAAGGTGATGCCGCCTCTTCAGCTGTGGCGTGGATACCACACCACACCGGTCCTGGCCCTTGCCACACACAGGAAGCCCAAAAAGTCCTATAGGGCCCAACCTGTACTGCTGTACTTTCTTGCCTCCGACACCCAGGACTCAGGCCTTGGCAGCTGAGGACCCTCACACAACTGGAGTCGTAAGCAGGGTGGGGGAAATCTACCTTAGCGGGAGAAGCAAGTCCAAGGAAGCCCCTCCAGGGACACTGGTAGACAGGGGGCCCCAGGTGGGTGGCAGGGCTGAGCAGGAGCTCCCTCCCACAGCCTTTCCCTCTCCTTCTTCTCCCTTTGTCTCTTTTCCCAGGGGTCTCAGAAGGATGTTTTCTTAAAGGAGACACACAGGAAAAACACAACTATTCCTGCCATCTCTTTGTCTCAATTCCTGCACCCTCTCTTCCCCGGAAAGCAATCTTACCCCCAAACAGTCAGCAAAAAAATAGAAACCCTCCATGGTGACTAGCACTGGGAATATAGCACTCTGGGGATCTTCACCTGATTTGGTGCTGTAGGAAGCTGAGGTCCTTAGAACCAGAGGTAAAATACTGATAGATTCCAGAGCCAGACCCTGAACTCTTCCTCACTCATCCCTTTCTCCCTGGCTCACAGTTTTGGTACCTGCAAACTCTGAGGAAGGACCTTTGTGCACTAACATGTACCTACATGCCCATCCTTGGCCAACTTGCTAAGGTTCACCTGCTGCTGAACAATGTTTCTGGGGAAGTTGAAAAGAGTGTGACTGAATGTAGGGAGGGAGACGTAGGAAAGCAGGGTGCCCCTCCACTTTCTCTTCCAGCCATCTTCCAAGGGACTTGGAGAAGAAGTCGGGGGAGGAGCCAGCATTCCAAGTAATGTCTGACCCTGGCAGTGGGGCCCAAAGGCCTTAGCCATAGTTACTAATTTTACCCTCCCAGCTTCCACCCTTCCGGACCTGGACTGCTTCGTCTCCGTCACCATTTCCACCCAAGCTGGCGGAAGAGAGGCTGGAACAGGGCCTGGGGCCCGCCCCAAGTCTGCCTGGGAAGAGAGGGAAGGCAAAGGCCATTAACCTACACCAAAGCTCAAGGTGGCCTGGCACCTCCCCAGGAGACCTGGCCAGGGGGAAGAATTACCAGGGACAGAGACTGCTGTACTCAGGGAAATCCCTCAGCATTCTCTGAGGGAGGAGAGGCAAGAGAGTGGGTTGGGGATGGAGAGTTTATATAAAAGAGGGGGTAAGAAAAACAAAACGATAAACAATGATGAAGGAAAGGCATCATCACTTAGTGGAAAGAGCTTTAGACTGGGGTACAAGAGCCTTAAATTTTATTTTATTATTTTATTTTTTAGAGCCTTAAATTTTAATCCTGACTTTATTATTTATTAGCTGGGAGATCTTGGACAAGTTACTTAACTTCTCTGAGTGTCAGATCATTCTCTATAAAACTGGAATAATGATTTAAAGAAAAAACACCCACTACTTGCCTGGGGCTAGGGGTGGAACGGGGAGTGACTATAAATGGGCAGATTTGAGGGGGGTGATAGAAATGTTCTAAAACTTACTTGTGATGACGGTTGCACAGATCTGTAAATATACTAAAAATCACTGAATGTACATTGAAATTAAGTGAATTTTATGGTATGAACATCATACCTCAATAAAACCGTTAGGTTTTTGTTTTTTTAAAAGGTGATTGTCTGGAGATTCAGGTATTATGTGAAACGACACTCTGTGAAGTGCAAAGCCCTATAAACATGCCAGTTATCAGTATGAGCTTCACGATCTGGAACAAGTCACTTCACCTATCTGGGCTTCCATTTCTTCATCTGTCAAGTTGTCATTATCACTCTGTGAGGTGGCAGTGGGTGTGCTCTTTTATTTACACCAAGGATTTCAAGTGCAGATAAAGATTGTAAAGGAATGAGGTTGATGGGGAACAAGAGTGATTGGAGGGGAGGAGAGAAGGGAATAAGGAGGTGAAAGAAGAAGGAGAGATAAGGAGAGAAGTGTAGGGAGAGACAGAGAAGATAAGAAAAGATGTAGAGATTGGGAGGCGCGGGGCTGTGGCCCCAGCTCCGAAACCTAATCCAGGTGAAGTGGAAAGGTACACCAGACCGGCGCGTCCCAGCACGCGGGCGGCGCTCTGACCCACGGGCTGCGCAGCGGCCGGGAGAGCAGCCACGGGGTGGGGGGGCGTGGGGGACGGGTCGGCGCGGGGGCGCCTTCTCCTCCCACCCCACCCCCACCCCCGGCCGGGAGTGCCAAGCGGGCTGCTCCGGGGCGCCTCCCACCGGCCGACCTGCTCCCGTCCCACCGGGCTGCCCACTACCCGGGGCTGTAATTACCCACCCCGCTCGCCCAGCCCGGCCTCCGCGGCCGCTCTGGGAAACCCCGCCCCGCCCGCTGCCAAAAAAAGGCCCCTGCGGTGCGAGTCCAGCTCTCGGGGAGGAGGGACTGGGGGAAGCGCCGCGGTCAGCCTCGGCTCTCAGTAGCCCTCCTGCACCGCGAGCAGAGATGCCCAAGCTCCTCCTCGGGGTCAGGGTGGCAGAGGCCCGGGTGTCTGGAGGGCTCCTTGTGGGGCGACGCCGGGGCTCCGGCAGGTGACCCCGCTCCGGCCCCTCCGGCCTCTCGGCCCAGCGCGAACGCCCGGGCATCCAGGCCACGGGGGATCAGCAGCCCTACCCGGTCCCCAGCTCTCTGCGCCTCGTGGGGCGCCCAGAGTCACCGCTTCGGGGGTCTCGGCACCTTAGCCAGGGCGGTGGGGGCCCAGGGAGCGGCCGGAAAGGTCTGGAACCGACAGGCACTGGAGGAAGTCCAGACTCCAAATTAGGCACCAGAAGAAAGGTCCGAGGCCGGCCCCGGAGCGAAAGCGGTCCCGGCGGAGCCCCCGCACGGGTGCTTCCGCTCCGGCCTCACCTGTGGCCCCGGCGGCCAGCCCAGGCCTCGTCCCGGGCGTCGCATGGCTGTGGCCCGAGGCCTCCGGGGCAGAGCTGGGATCCTCTCGACCCGCCGCCACCGCCTTCGCCCGTCCGGCGCACATCCGCCCTCGAGGAAGGGCCGCCGGCGGAGGAAGGAGCCGGGAAGGGAAGGAAACTGAGGCTGGGAGCCCAGCGGGCGGGGCGCCGGAGCCGGGCGAGGGCGGGGGAGGGCGTGGGGGAAAGCCAGGGACGGAGGGAACTTCGGGAGAAGGAAAACGAGGGGTCTGCGGAGGGACGGGGCGGGTGGAAGACGAAGGGATTTGGAGGGAAATAAGAAAGAGGGAGACTGAGGGATGAGGGAAAAGGAGGGCTGGGGAGGGAAGACTGAGGGCAGAGGATGGGGAGGAGGGGAAGGAGGTGGGAAACCGGATAGAGTCCAGGGGACGTAGAGGTGGGGGGAGACGGGGACGGAAAGGTAGAGGGACTGGGGGACGAAGGAGATGGGGGAGACTGGGGACAGAGGAGTCCTCAAGGAAAGGGGGTGACGGACCGGGGGAGCAGTCGAAGGTACCCAGGGCCGTGGAGGGGGAGACCGGGGGTGTGGTGGGAGGCGGGGCCCTGGAGTAAAAGAGGGGGCCGGAGGGCAGGCCGGGGGACCCAGGAGTGGGGAGAGACCGTAGGCGGGCAGCCGGGGCTGGAGGAGGCGGCGGGACAAGGCGAGAGTGTAGTTCGGGGGTGTGATTTTACTTGTGTGCGGGGTGGAGGTGGGGTGCCGGAAAAGGGCAGCTCTCCGAGGCCGGGGAGGCCGGGGGACTGAGTTGGGTTTACGCACGGAGGGCTCCCTGCTGCCCCTCGCCGCCCTCCCCAGGGCCGCCAGGTGGGACAAGGCCGCAGTGTTGGGCCGCCTGCCGGGCCGCCCCGCCCGCCGCTGACGCCGGACAAGCGGCCTTTCTTTGGCCGGGCGGGGAGAAGGGGCCGCTTGTTTGCCCGGCGGGGGAAAGGGGCGGCCCCCAGACACCGCCGGCTCCCCGCGGGCGGCGGCGGGAGGGGGGCCGCGTGTGCAGCATTTGTGTGTGTGTGGGGGGGGTGCGTGTGTAACAGTCGGCCTGTGTGAGGACTGAGTGCGTGATGGGTGTGTGTGAACGGCGGGGCCGCGTGTGTCGGGGTGCGTGGGCCCGGGCAAGGGCGTGAGCGCTAGGGGCCGCAGGTGTGAATGTGGGCTTCCTGGGAGGGCTGCGGGTGCTTGGCGTGTGTGTGGAGTCCTAGGTGTGCGCTGGGTCCCACACTTGTCACGGCGGAGAGAGACGCAGCTGTCCGCGTGGCGTGTGCGGTGGGAAGGGTGCGTGGGTGATGCCGGGTGGGGCGCCGAGTGTGTCTGCGCGTGGGATGCCTGACGTGGTGGGGAGGTTGGCTTTGTGTGTGACCGGTTCGATGAGTCAGACTCCGGGACGGCTGAGCTAACGGGCCCAGTATGCAGCCCCGCCCCGGCGCCCTGGGTCCCCCGTCGGAACACTCGGTCTCCCGGCCCAGGCTCCCCTCTTGCCCGCCTCGGCGGAAGCGTCCGCGGGCGCCTAGGCCACCCAGCTGCCCCAGCCCCCCGCCGCCCCCGGGCGCCCGCGCTTCCGTATCCCGGAGGAGCCCGGAGGACCTGGCTCAGCCCCGGCACCAGGGAACTCCGCAAGGGATTCGAATCTGGACCGTGCGGGCGTGGCAAGAGCGGAGACTCACTGCCCCCAGCTTCCCCCCTCTGGCCTCCCAGACCCCTAAAGACGCGGGGCCTTGGAGAGGGCCGGGGAAGCCTCAGATGTGCCACCCACCTCCTGAACACACGCAAGAGTCCCTCCCGGACGCCACTGCTTCCTAGCCGGACTCCGCAGCCCTTTCCTGTCCGCCAAGGCGGCCCGGCCCGGGACTGGAGCTGAGATGCCCCGGGAGACACCTCCGCTCCTGGTGCAGGGCTCTCAGTCCTTCTGTCGGCGAGAGAGGGGAGGTGTGGGGAGCAGGCGGACGAGACCCCGCGAGTGTCACCCAGACGTCTGGGTGCCCGAAGGAGGGTCTTGGGACAAGGATCCGCGTTCCCCCCGGGGGGAGAGCGCAAGGGCCCCCTCTGGCGGCGGCGCGGGCGGCGGCTCGGGAGGGCAGGAGCAAGCAGCTCTCGGGAAAGCAGCGGAGCCCACTCCGCACAAAGCCTCTCGCGCCCCCACGCACTCACCTGTGGATCCCCTCCTCCCCAACCGGTTTCTTCCTGGCTCTTCCAGCCCAGAGCTGATCTGAGGGCTCTCTCCAGGTCCCTGGGACTTCCTCTTATCCAGTCCCAGCCGCGCAGCGAGCAGGACCCGCAGGCGTAGTGGGGGAGAGCGTTCTTACCTCGGGGGTAAAGGGGGACACTGGTTCCTTCGCCTGGCTCGGCCGCCGCGGCCCCAGGCTCAGAAGGACACTCTTGCTTTTCCCTGGGAGCCCGCTGAGTAGGAGGAGAGCGAGCGGGTCCCGCCTCCCTACCCCACCCCCCCGCTAGTCCCCGCCCCCGTCCCCCGTCCCGTCCGCCAGGCCAGCCGGAGGAGACGCCCTTGTGGGACCGGAGCCCAAGATCCCCCCACCCACCCTTTCCCATTGCGGCACCTCCCCCCCACCCCCGGCCTTTACAGCGCCCGCTTTGTTCATCTCTCTGCAGCTGGGCTCTCCACTACCACCACCACGTACACACCCCTATCCCCACTCACCCTCCCCTTCGGACTCTCCTAGACCACCCTCCACCCCTAGGCTTTAAGGCTCTTCTGAGAGGGTGTTTTTGACAGTTTTTCTCTAAACAACCCCCCCACCTTTTTTTTTTCTCACTTTAGATGCCTGAATCCTCCATGAGCTCCCAATGAACTTCATGGTCGCAGCCCTACAACATATTCTCATCACCTCCAAATATCTGCTGAGGGTATCCAGGTCTACTCTCTGTTGCCCCTTCTCCTCATCCTACTCCAAGCCCCTCCACCATGACGACCTGTAAATGGGGTGGATAACTCTGCATATAGGGTGTCACAGATTTTTCTAAGGATAGGTATAAGGAGGCATGGTACAGTGCCACGCAAACTGTAAAGCACAGGAAAGCTGAATGGAATTATCGTCTTACCCCGTGTAGCTCCACCCTCACCACAACCTGCAGGATTACACTTGGGAGACAAGCTGTAGGTTTACTATTGAGCACACCATCCTACAGCAGTCTGGGTCTCTGTAGGAGCGAGCAAGGGGTTAATAAGGAAGAAGAGGGGGACACCGAAAACCTAAGGTGAAGCCTAGAAACTGAGCCTGGTTGAAAGTCATTCTCCCCACCCGAAATCCAAGCTGACAGAGGATCCTTACCTTGCAAAGCCAGCTCTCGCCCCAGGAGACTGACAGGGGAGGCCCTAGGGAGCTGAACGCAGCTAGACTGGACCTCTTTAACCAGCACTGGAGGGACCCCTGAGACTCTTCCTCCCTGAAGGAGAGGAAGGAGAAATCCCCCAAGGCTGGCATAAATTCCAGTGAGGGAAGGATAGCAGAAAATAATTTGTCCTCTTTGGGATAGACAAATCTTGCTCTGATTCAGTGACTTTAGTGTGTACCCTCCCTGCCTCACCCAGGAACAGCAGAAGGTTGAACTGCAGGAATCTTTGGTCACTCATTGACAGGGCCAGCATTAGCAGGGGGACCCCCCACGTCTGGAGGCTGGAGCTGACCGGACTAGAAGCAGGAGGGGGTGGGACGCTCTCTGCAGCTACCTGCTATAGCTAATAGAGGTCAAACTATCAGGCTTCAGCATGTGCTGTGGGCACCAGGAAGCCCCAGGATTTGGCCTGGGGTGGAGGAGCGGTGTTGGGGGTGGAAGCCTCTTATTCTTTCTTCATACTGTTTGAGGCTCATAAAAGTATTTTAACTCTGACCACCTTTTTATGAGGCAGATCACAACAGTAATTTTCAGGCTATTCTGTTTAAAAAAGAAATGAAAGAAAATGAAACAAACCCCAAACTTCTATCTTATGTGCCAAGACCCAGAGTTTGAGGGAAGAGGCTCAGATTGGGGTACCGCAAAGACTTTTCACATACCTCTGTTTCACAATTCCAGCTCTTCCTTACCGTCTTGGTCAGGAGGAATTTCAGGGAATAATCAAGGCTGCCACGGAGGCGGCTGATGCTGAGGCAGGGGGTTGAAACATCACCCAACTGCTCTCTGTCCTCCCAGCCCAGCGGCCAGCTGACCCCATGATAAAGGTTCTGTGCAATGTGTCCTCACTCCTGCTGTGTCGGGGCCCTATGTTCCCACAGTTAGAGCACTCAGGGGACTTCAGACCTACCATCCCCACCCCGCTCCACATCTGGAGCCCATCAAAAAACTCAGTGCTCTCTCACAGTTACGCAAGAGGTTGAGCAGCTGGGAGCTCAGAAAGGGGGAGGAAGAGAGAAGAAAGCAGAAAACAGCTTTCCAAGCATGCTTCAGACTTTCCGAAGTGGAAGCAGGGGGAGAGGGCAAAGGCTGGGTGTGGAAGGAAGAGTGGATTTTTTAAGGCCCTCTGCACTTGGCTATGAACGTCAGGAGTGGACTTCCACACCCAGCCTGCCTTTGCCACAGCACATTTCCCAGCTCTGTCCGTCCTCTGAAATTGTACACCCTCCAGCCCCAGAAAGAGGTGATCATTGCTCATTACAGCAAGCAATCCCTGTAGATGCACACCCTATCCCAGGAAGCTAACCTTTCTGGCCTCTTTGGATCCGGAACTCAGGCATCATTAGTGTAGGTGTGCTGGCAGCAATAATGCCAAGTAACTCCTCACTGCATGCAACTTGGAGAAAAAGTTCAAACCTTTCTTCACTAGCTGCAAAAGAAAAGAAGCTCTCTTCTCAGCTTGTCTTTGAAGCTGCACAATTCACACTTCCACCCACAGCTAAGGTATGTCCAAGCTGAGTGGGAAATTTGGGTAGGACAGAAGACTGGTCTTATTTACCTTCTGTGGCTCAGGACCTTCCTATGAGCGGAAAAGAACAAGCATTCATTCGGGCAAAAGAATGGGAAACAAGACCTATTTCCATTTCTCTCATTGCTTTGAATTGGTAACACTTCTTTTTCAAAAAGCCCATTAACCTGATCTCAGATTTACATCTATGGGAACTTCCCAGAATTGGACTAAGCCTTAAATAACCACATAACCCCTGCCCTATGAACAGCAAGGCAAAAAACTTTCCTTTTTTACCACTGAGGGTAGAGGTAGGGGAGTGGCCCAAGCTTCTGAAAACCGCCTGGTTGCTTGACTCTTGTGTTTGAGAGGGGGCAACAGATCAGTTTGGAAAAGTAGTCTAAACTTCCTAAAGGCCTGCCTCCACATCAGTCACTAACTCCCCAGGGTGAGATGTGAAACTGACTCTTGTAGACATGCTGTCTGTTCTTGGGTCAGGAGCAATACCCAGCAACCAACCTACTTGTGGATCTTCTAGGAGTTTCAGAGAAGCTCTACAGCTGCAAATATATTTACCAAATGGGGCAAAAAGAGGGAATGGAGGGAGAGGATGGTTGCAGTGAGAGATGTACATAGTACAAGGGAGTCAATTCTGAGTTTTTGCTTCCTTTTGAGCGATTCCTCTAAAACCTACCAGACCAAAGCTCTATTTCTCACCCTCATTGAGATCCATGTTGAGTATCACTAGTTGCAGTTGACGCCGACCTACCTTAGCAAGAAAGCTTTGTAAGGAGGTACAGCCATTGCTTCCAGTTCGACTTCAATCTTCCTGAGGATGGGGACTCCTCCTATTTTCCTCCTCTCCTCCTCCAATGAGCCCTGCATATGTAAACTTTTTTTTTGGCCCCGCCTCGCAGCATGCATGATCTTAGTTCCCTGACCAGGGATCAAACGTGCACTCCCTGCAGTGGAAGCGCAGTCTTAACAACTGGACCGCCAGGGAAGTCCCATAGACTTTTTTTTTTTTTTTTTCCATAGACTTTTAAGAAAAGCTATTCTCTATCAACCCTGGAAATCTCTGAGAGCCTACCCAGTGTGAACGTTAAATTAATTGGAGGGCAAAGTTTCCTGTAGAGATGCATGGATTGATAGATTTGGGGTTTGATACTGTGAGTAGATGAATGACAGACCTTTTTTTTAAAAGGAACTCACCTACCTCCCTACCTCCTCTGTGTGGAATTAATTAACCCAGAGCAGGAACCACAGACCTCCTACATTAAACAGAATGCCCAGTCAGATCTAATTATTTTGTTAGTTTCCCTCACAAGAGGCCAACAAAAACTCCCCTTGATGCTGTGGAAGGATCAGCTGCCAGTCAGAGGGTGTGGCGTGGTTTTGGTGTGCTTCATTTCACTGGATTAACGTTACAGCCTCAGAGATCCAAGCCACACTTCAGCAACATTAAAGATACTTGCAATTTCTCTTGCAATTTCTCAAAATCTTGGCTTTCACCATTAAAATTAAAACTTATTCATTCCAGAAACTTACTATTCATCAGAGATTTGCCTTCCAATTTGGTGACATTCAATAGTTTTTCAAGTTAAATAAAAACAAAGTAAGGAAGAAGCCTTTTCTGAGGGAGTTATCAACTTCCAAGGAAGGCCTTCATCACTCATGCCTGCATCACTTACTTCTTACCACTGTTTGTCTAATGGGGAAGAGAATGCTCCAAGATATCACCAACTATGGTTATTCTTTAAAGATGAAGCCTCATTTTTCTGACTCTAAAACTGGCTCTGACAAAATTAAGATCAAAAGCCCGTAAGTGGCATCAAATTCAAAAGCTACACTGTCAGGAGTGCATGTGTATGTGTACATGCTCAAATGCAGAAAAATACACAAGACACAATACCTGTAATAGGGAGAAAAGGCAATGAATACTCTCAGATAGAGATTATTTCCTCTTAAAGAAACATATCATTAATTTTTAATCTTAGATCCTGTTACAGCATTCTGAAGACACCAGAGAAGACACCAAAGTATGAGAGTCAACAGTCTAAAAAACATCCATTTTATAATACTTTTTATTTGATTAAAGAATTTGCCTTCTTTGTGTACAATGGAATGTTATATTCCCTATGTATTTTACAGGGTTACAAAACTTCTCTCATTTTAAATATTACCCCAAAAGTAATTTTAGAAAAAAAAGTTTTTGTGAAACTAAACTTCACTTTAAAAAAATCATATGGACAAGCAACTCTCAAACAAAACTGAATTAATAAGATTTCTTGTCTACTTAACTACATGACAGATTTTTTGTTCCAGTCCCCTTCCTCAAAAAAACCTTATGTGGAAACCAAGCTAGAGATAAGGATTCTTCCCTGATGCAGTTAAGGGAAAGGGAAAGGCCAGAAATTTCTTTGGCAAACATTTCCATCCATGGCCATTTGTGTGTGACTGCTCTGCTTCAATTACAGTACACTCTTTGCAGGGAAGGTCAGATGTTGTTCAGAGTGGGAGTCGTACTCTCCAACCAGCTGAAAGTGCAGGAAGTCATCTACTGTCATCTGTCTCTTCCCCCTGTCTGTGGCTGCAGCCTGGCAGCAACTCCACCAACTCCCAGTGCAATACTGAGTTAAAAGCCAACGCTGGGCTGGCTGATGTAGTCTTCTCCATTGAAGAATAGATGAGATGGGGCTGAGAAACCACCATTACATGATGACACTAAACAGAAAAGGCTTAGGGGAGAAAAAGGAAGGATTTCAGACACAGGAACAGAAAGGCTGCTGAAAAAATGCTGGGCAGGCTAGAATGGAATATATCAATGCCTACACAGCAATATAATCAGCTGAATCTTGAAATGCTAAAACCTTGGTGGTGAAAAGGGAGGCTCCTTGATAGTTCAGGACCAATGGGATTGGCACAAAGACTCACTGAACCTACAGCCTCCAAAATCATAACCTCATGTCTGATAGAAAGGAAAAAACTGATGACACAGAGAACATTCAGAAAGAGGGAGGTGGTGAATCTCAGGAATGTGAATGGATTACAAAGACCATTAGCTATCATGTTTTAGCTGAAGTACCCAAAATACGGAGAATGGAAGGCTGGGTAGCACCAGCAGCAGACATGATTACCTGTGGGTGTGAAATCCCTAACTAGACATGACCATTCTCCTCCCAGACACCTTGAAGTGGGGGCTATACCATTTGAAAGCTGCTTCTCAGCTGTCTTTAATATTGACACAAGTGGGATTCACACTAGTGTTCTAAACCAGAGCAACAAGGCTGCAAGGAAAACAGCCTGGCAAAGGAATGGAGGGATGAATAGATATAGGAAAAGGATAAGACATCCTTATCTTTTAACTTCTAGACCCCCTACCCCTCAAGCAGTTCACCTGCATAGTCCAGAAATCAAGAATGGATTAGATCAACCTGTTCCCGGAGTGCCAAATACAGTGCCTATATGCAGATGATCTCAGTGCTGGATTGGATATATAGAAAGAAAAAAACTGAAGGTAAAGGAAAGGAGTATGAAAGATTAAAACCTTCTGCAGAAAAAACTTTTTAAAAACAAAGTATGAAATATATTTAGGCATTAAAATAAAAAACAACTTAGCTGATGGGGGACAGTGTTTAACTGGGGGCATTCTCTGGAGAGCTTGCTTTCCTGCTGGCCAATAAAATCTGCCAAAGAAATCAGCAGCCTTTCCCTTTATGTTTGGGTCATTTCGTTGCCAGAGAATGTCTCTGTGACACTGAAACACTGAGGGTGAGTTGAGGGTCCTTGCGCTCAGAGAATCGTGCACTGTATTTGAAAAAAAGGGTCTCCAATGGCTTGCAGGTTTGGAAAAAATTCTTCAGCCACTGTTGGCTTCTTCTTTATTAACTTGAAAATTTTCCCTTTCGGTTCCCTCTTCTTGGTATTACAGAATTTCATACTTATCCACTAGGAAAGTGGTCTCTGTGGAAAACCTTACAGGGCTGTTTCCATCTACCTGGGTCACTTTGGTAACCTAGGAAAACAAACAAAGAGTAAGGTAAAGCAGAAGGACAGCGGGTCTTTAAGGTGCTGGCTAAATTCTCAGTACAGAACAGATCAAATCCCCTAAAGCAGTATTAAAACTAACTCAGAAATACTAAAAAAGTTCAATTCACAACTGCAGCTCACAGCATCACTCTTCCCCACCAACATGATTAATCTGCTCTCTAGATAGAAAAGACAACTGTTGGGATGACATGTAGAGTGGTATTAATATTAAGTAAAAGGTCCAGAATGAGTGGCCACTGCCCAGGCCCTGCCCTATAAAACCTATGAAAGTCATAGACATTCTATCAGGATGATCGATTAACATTTTGATCCAAAATGCAACATTCTAACAATTCAACATTATTTAATTTGCTCTCAGTCTAAGTTGTTCTATCATATTCATTTTCTAGGTATGGCTGGGTCCTTCTCTTGAGATTTCTTTTTATTTATTTTTTATTTAAACCTACTTTTTTTTTTAGTATTTATTTATTTGGTTGCACTGGGTATTTAGTTGTGGCAGGTGGGCTCCTTAGTTGTGGCATGCGAACTCTTAGTTGCAACATGCGTGTGGGATATAGCTCCCCGACCAGGGATCAAACCCAGGCCCCCTGCGTTGGGAGTTCGGAGTCCTAACCAGTGCACCACCGGGGAAGTCCTGAGATTTCTCTTTATTAATAATAATAGATGTCCAATTTAATGAACTACCTGTAACAATGGTGCGCATAATGGCACCAACACAAAACTTAAACCACTGATTCATATTTTCTAGTGAGGTTCTGACAGAGCAATTATACTGTCCTGTTCTTCAAATGGTCAGTAACAGGAAAATGTCTTGGGTTCAACAATGTGCTCCCAATACTGATGGGGTTAAGCCAATAACTGAGATGGGGGGGGGAGGGAGGGAGAGGGGGAGAGAGAGAGGGAGAGAGGGAGAGAGAGAGGGAGGGAGGGAGGGAGGGAGGGAGGGAGAACTGCTCTTTGGAATCATCCAGCAGATGAAACTATAACTTCCCAAGCACTTTCAGGAGAGACAGAGAACATCTGGGAAGATAACCAGAATGACAAGCAAATCAACAAGTCCGAGGGGAAGATAACAATATAAACTCGGTGCTTATAATGCAACTTGAATGCTGGAAGAACAAAGAGTTAAAAATAATGATCTGAAGGACAGTTCACAGGGAAATCCCTGGCAGTCCAGCAGTTAGCACTCAGCGCTTTCACTGCCATGGGCCTGGGTTCAATCCCTGGTCAGGAAACTAAGATCCCACAAGGTGCATGGCACAGAATGAATGAATGAATGCATAAATAAATAAATAAACAGTTCACAGATTTCCCCTGCTTTGCCTGCCTACCTTAAGGACAAGGTTTACAACAGAATTGGCTTACGATTATCCGTATTAATGAAGGGAAGCTGTGACATAAAAGAACATAAAAATCGTATCTATTTGTATTAGAATCACCTTTTTTGGCAGTAATTTTGTCCTCCAAATAAACTTTCTTTCATTCCTTGGGATCAAACCAAGTGACAATACAGAAGGCATTACTAAATCATGTGTTGAGTGTTTTGGCAAATGAATTTTAAGATACATGAGATTATTAAAAAAAAAACAGGCAACTAAGAGATATGAGTCTTGCACAACCCATAAGTACTTTTATATGTAGTCATATTCAATTTCTTTACTTTGATCTAGAGAGGAAAACTGAGACAAAGCAGGTGAAGAACTGACCAAGATTACACAATGAGGCAGCAATGGAATCCACGGGGGGACATCAGCTTTTCTGATTTCTGCTCTGACCATGAAGACATGTTGCCTATCAGGTATCCGTCCTACCACTTTCCCCATATAAGTTCTCTATTAAACAGGGGTACCTGTATGTTACAGTAATTTTTTTTGGAGATGAAGGAGACTTGAACAGGGAAGAAATCATTGGGCTGCCCAGCAATGCTGAACTCAAGGCTGCCACTCTTATTTTTGGCATCAATCACTGGCAGGCACCACTCCAAGGTATTTCGTCGACTGTCATGTCGATATTCGCCGTCAATCTCACCAATCACCGGTGCGCCGACACCAGATCTGTCACAAGAAACATCCGTGTCAAGTTAGCTGTCCAGAGCTAGAAGAACTATGCCAAGGAAAACCACCCCCAAATTTGATTATGCTCCTCAAATTCTGCCCACTTTCATATAGTCCTAGAAAAAATTAGGCTCCCTGATAACTTCAAGGACCCTTAACCTTGGCCAAGGGTCTCATTAATTCCTTTTGTAGGTACAGATATATGCAACCATAAGTAATGGGCAAACATAGTCCTGGGCTGCTCCAACTTATGGACTATATCTGGAGCTGGCAGGGGACTGAGATTGACAAATGTGTAAAGTGGGATGTATTTCCAAAAATACTGCACTAATGGTTTGCTGCCTTGTCATGATGGAATTTTAACATAGCGTAGCTCTCTTCATAGATGCCAATGAGGGGAAAAACAGGTTGATAGTAACAGTGGGGGAGAACTTAAACACCATTATGTGGTTATTTAGAATGGAGATGAATTTGGACCTTTGAGAGGATGTTTTTAAAAGATTTTAGGGGCTTCCCTGGTGGCACAGTGGTTGAGAGTCCACCTGCCGATGCAGGGGACATGGGTTCGTGCTCCGGTCCGGGAAGATCCCACATGCCGCGGAGCAGCTGGGCCCGTGAGCCATGGCCGCTGAGCCTGCGCGTCCGGAGCCTATGCTCCGCAACGGGAGAGGCCACAACAGTGAGAGGCCCGTGTACCGCAAAAAAAAAAAAAAAAAAAAGATTTTAGAAGGTTTTAAAACTTATTGTAGTTGATGCCAGTGGGTTTATTTGATTTATAATCCAGTAACTGAACTTTTATTTGATAAGTGAAAGCACAATTACCCCTGGGCAAAATGTGAACATGATGGGAAAGAGAGATATTACACAGTTGTCCTTAGTCTGCAAGAGAACCAGGGCTAGTCAGGACGCACTGTGCATCCCCGCACACGGCTGACAGGCAGTGCCAGCTACTCCTACACACTCTAAATTTACCATCTTTTAATTCACCAGTGACATCCAATGTTTGCATTAAAGGCAGGGTAAATAAGGGAGACAAAGAAAACTTTAAGGGTGATATAACACAATTAACTCTTCCCTATCAATTTTATGGTCCCAGTTGTATGTATGTTTCTTCCCTTTGCCCTTGTTCCAATTCTGATTCTGAGATCCTCTAATTTGATCAGTTCTAGACAATAGGGTAAAATGCTGTCTAAGGGTCTCTCCTGGAGACTACTGCAAAGTTGAACTAAGACACAGGAAACCACCGTAACCACAATTATAGGGTAGATGGAGAGGCCTAAAACTTGTGGCATCCTAAAAATAGTCTAGTAAAATAAATCTTGACAAAATAAAACCCACACCTGTCACCAATGCCCAAATCTCACAATGGTTCAAGGCAGCCATCTATTGTTCTGAAATAATAACCAAGCTGTGAAGAATAAGATGATTAGCCCATTAAAGGGGATATTGGTAATAAAGCATATTTTAAAAAGTAGAAATAAGAATGACTAAAACCAGACCTGGCCATGTAAAGGCCTGAATCAAACTACAAATAAATTAGATTTAATTTTAATTCAAATTAAATTAAAATTAATTTGAACACAACTACAGATTGAATTAGAACCATTTTCTCTGTAATAATAACCAAGCAATTTAATAGTATAGACACACTAAGAATTCACTTACTGGGTATTCATAATTAAGCCCTGTACTTAATCATGGGGGTGCTGAAAGGCAGAGAAGCAGGGATTCAATGGTGAAGTAATAATAGTTCAGTCGCTAGAAATGCTAGTGAGGAGATAAAGTAGAGAGTATTTCCAGATGATCCTAGAAAGTAGGCCATTTAAGCACACATCAAAAACTTACAGGAAGTAAACTTCTGGGGGGGATGCATATTTTTGTTATCTTAATTGTGATGATGGTGCATACATGCCAAAACTTATCAAACTTTATAATTTAAATACGTGTAGCTTATCACGTCAACTATACCTCAATAAAGCTGTTAGAAAATTTACTGAAACTAATGTAGATATCTTGTTTCAGCAAGAATAGTACCCTTGAAAACATAATCTCATCTTTAGCTGAAAATTTAGAGAAGAAAGTGAAAAAGAAAAATTCAGTCTGTCAGACTCAATTCCTTTAAGAGTTGCAAAACAAAGCAGAGAAAGTCTGACTGATAATTGGCTCCTCCTTCTGGAAACCTTCATTACTACATGAACAATCTGAAGACCAGTATCTGAAAACACGGCCCTAGAACTATAACCAGCTTTGCTTGTTTGGCTTTAAAATCAGTAATATCCACTCCGTTAAAAGTGTACAGCTCAATGCATTGACAAATGTAGCCTGTAAGCACCATTACTATCAAGTCATAGAACATTTCCATCATCTCCAAAAGTTCCTTTGTGCTCCTCTGCAATCAAATGCTTCTTCTCTTTGCAATCAAATGCTTGATTTCTGTTCCAAGAGTAATACCTTTTCAGAATGTCTTATAAGTGGCATCATATAGTAAGTATGCAGCCTTTTGTACCTGGTTTCTTTCACAATTGACCTTTATGAGAAACAAATATCTTAGAATGGATAGCCAGCTAAGTGCTGCCTCCAAAAGGAGTTCCAAAAGACTAGTTCTATAAGCTCGCTATAGAAAAAATGATTATGTGGGGTACTTACGGGAGTGGGATGGTGATAACCACATCATTCAGTTCTAAATTATCTTCTTGTAGCTCGTATTCTATGTTGACATCACAACCATTTCCACTTTCTGAGGGCCAGCAATTAACTGAAGAGAAAAGCAAAGCAGGTATATTAGAACATTAGAAAAAGAATGGAGGAAAGTTAAGATGGCAAATCAAAACTGACAACTGCAGGCCTTAAACATCCTAGTGTAAACTACTAAAAATAATGGTTTCAAAATTAAAAGTGTTTAAAATTTAAGCTATTTATTACCAAAATACACTAAATATAGCACTGAGTCCATTTTGAAAGGTCATTTTGTGAAAAAGAATTGTGGCAATGAAGAAGGTACAAGCCAAGGCTATTTCTAGTTCTCAGTGCAGTCTAGCTTAGTAGGACCGACCAGAGGCACTTACTTGTCAGTGGAATAAAAGACTCCTCTGTGGTTTGTAGTCTCCACTTCAGCACCCCAACGTCACTACTGACTGGAAATGACTTCTCTGGATTCTTCAAGCCAATTAGAGATTCTGCAGTGAAAAGTTTTTTATCCACATTTGGATGGGTCTGAAATGAGAAGGGAAAGAAAACTTCTGAGGTTCAGACATTATAAGACAGGAAATAAATTCCTTTTGGTCTTACATGGCCCATAATCTAAACATCTAAAACAGGGTGCCTAAAAAATTCCAATTATTTTTTATTTTGAAGAAAGATTTCCCTTCTTCAAAGACTTTTAAAGATTTAAGACATTTAAAAAATAGTAATAAAGTAATTTCAACTCTAAGCCATTTTGTTTGTAAGTAAAAAGTTAGTAACTTTGTAACTGAAAAAGTTAAAAGACCATTAACCAAGTCCTTTACAAAAATACTTCATAGGGAGCAGCCTGATGGTGAGGCCAAGCTTGCCAAATAGAAGACTAGGGTCAGACGTTGATCAGCTGGCTGGGTCACATAGCAGTCCTGGCCTTATACTAAGGAGACAGGAGAGGGAAAAGCTCTGTGGAAAGTTTAGCTGCAATTTTGCCTAAAAGTTGTTCAAACTCAGGCCAACTAAGATGGACTGCTCTTTTTAAAAGAAGTCACATTAGGAGAAAAAAGGAAAAAGTAGTAACTTGTGGATAGCAGACTACACAGACTTTATGAGCCAGCAAAGCTACTGTCAAATAATATAAGCACTACTTCCAAAAGACAACTGTGTGCTGGTTATGAGTGGAATAAAACATAGACAAAACCACTTTCTTCGCTGAAAAGGCTTTGTTCTCGTGACAAGAGATATAAGATCAACCATCTAAATAAACTGTGACAAGAACTGTAATAATATAAAGAAGGTCTCTTACACAGCCAGGTAGGTGGAACATACATATTCATTTTTAAGCATTTTATGTACTTTTCAAATATACCATTAGATACTGCCCTTCAGCTAACAAAACAAGCACTGGCAGTTATATAGCAGCAGAATGAGTAAACTTAGTGTCATAACCTGCTTTAGTAAAATACCTCCCGGGCTTCCCACTGGTGGCGCAGTGGTTAAGAATCTGCCTGCCGGGACCTCCCTGGTGGCTCAGAGGGTAGGAATCCTCCTGACAATGCAGGGAACACAGGTTCGAGCCCCGGTCCGGGAAGATCCCACATGCCGTGGAGCAGCTGGGCACGTGAGCCATGGCTGCTGAGCCTGCGCGTCTGGAGCCTGTGCTCCACAATGGGAGAGGCCACAACAGTGAGAGGCCTGTGTACCGCAAGAAAAAAAAAAAAGAATCCGCCTGCCAATGCAGGGGACACGGGTTTGAGCCCTGGTCCAGGAAGATCCCACATGCCGCGGAGCAACTAAGCCTGTGCGCCACAACTACTGAGCCTATGCCCTAGAGCCCGTGAGCCACAACTACTGAGCCCACATGCCACAACTAATGAAGTTCAGGCACCTAGAGCCTGTGCTTTGCAACAAGAGAAGCCACCTCAATGAGAACCCTGTGCATCACAACGAAGAATAGCCCCACTCACTGCAACTAGAGAAAGCCTGTGTGCAGCAACAAAGACTCAACGCAGCCAAAAATAAAATAAAATAAATAAATAAATTTTAAAATAAAATAAAATACCACCCTATTGTTTTAAAACTTTGTTTTTTAAATTATATTTCAAGCAATATCCTAAATGAATTTACTCTTTGCATAATAGTAACAAATATGCATCTCTTTGTACCTTTGTGAGTATGAAGTCATTTATTAGATTTCAAAATGACCTTTCACTCAATTCCAGTATTAAAAGGCCATACTAATACAGCTGCTGTCAGTCATTCCCAACTGGCTTGGGAAGGCATTTATCAATTCAAGGCTTCCACTGTAGGTAATAAATTAACTTCTCTCCTATGCATCTAGAATGGCAATAGTTATATAAGTTAAATAATCTTCTGTGTTTAAATTAACTTCTTTCCTATGCATCTAGAATGGCACTAGTTATATAAGTTAAATAATCTTCTGTGTTCTATGGTTCATACAGGGAACTCCAGTTGAGAAAGACTGTGTTAGGTAGACAAAAGCCTTAATGCTCCCTTATCAAAAGCCTCTACACACCTGTAGCTGCACCCCTTTCTTGTCTTCATTTTCCACATGAAGACGAATTCGGCCAAATTTATCATCTGAGATCCTAAGCATGATCATGCCATGCAACTCCATATTCTGTAATCCTCCATCTCGTCCACAGGTTAGCGTGATCTTTTCCTCAATCTTCATGTGCACACTGTAGAGAAAGAATGATAAATCTGCTCAGACAGGTAAAAACCAGAACTCTCTTTCTCCAGGGTTTAATGGTGATTAGCCATAAGCAACTTATGTAAAGGTGCTGCAGCCATATGTATCAAAATGTAAAGCATTATATAAACTATCACATTTAGAATGGATAAACAACAAGGTCCTACTGTATAGCACAAGAAACTATATCCAATCTCCTGGGATAAACCATAATGGAAAAGAATATTAAAAAATAATGTGGGGACTTCCCTGGTGGTGCAGTGGTTAAGAATCCACCTGCCAATGCAGGGGATACGTGTTCGAGCCCTGGTCCGGGAAGATCCCACATGCCGCAGAGCAACTAAGCCCGTGCACCACAACTACTGAGCCTGCACTCTAGAGCCCGCGAGCCACAACTACTGAGCCTGCATGCCACAACTACTGAAGCCCGCATACCTAGAGCCGTGCTCTGCAACAAGAGAAGCCACTGCAATGAGAAGCCCGCACACCGCAACGAAGAGTAGCCCCTGCTCGCCGCAGCTAGAGAAAGCCCACGCGCAGCAATGAAGACCCAATGCAGCCAAAAATAAACAAATAAAATTTAAAATAAACAAAAATTAAAAAGAATGTGTATATATTATATATATTATGCATAACTGAGTCACTTTGCTGTACAGCAGAAATTAGCATAACATTATAAATCAACTATACTTCAATTAAAAAAAGGAAAACAACCTTTATCCCTAAAAAATAAAATAAAATAAAATAAAAGCATTACACCCTTTGGTTCAGCAAATCCTCATCCTACAGATAAATTCTCACCTGTGCAAAACAATGTCGTAAGTTATTCACTGAAGAATTGTTTGTAATAGCAAAAGTTTACAGACAAATGTCCGTCAATTGGGGGACTACTTAAATACATAAAAGTATATCCACAAAAATGAATACTGGGCAATTAGAAAAAAAAAAAGAGGAACAATTGAAAAAACTTTTTATTTGAAAAAAATTTCTAAAATTGTAACAGAAATACATTTATACCCTTTTTATCTTTGTTAACATTTTATCCCATTTGTTTTATCATTTGCACACTCTCTCTATATAAATATATTTTACTTTTTTCCTTGAACCATTTACAGGCAGAATATATACATCACGGCCCTTTATCCCTAAACATTTTCAGAGTGTATTTTGTAAGAACAGGATATTCTTTCACATAACCACAGTACTGTTATTAACTTCGTAAATTTACATTGACACAATACTTTAATCTACCATTCATATGCCAATTTTGTCAGTTGACCTAGTAATGCCCCTTATAGTAGTACAAGATCCAGTCTAGGGTAAGGTACTGCATTTGGATGTCATGTCTCTATAGCTTCAAATAAGGAAATTCTTGTCTTTGAAATAAGTGAAAAAAGCAATTGGAAATGTGTCTAGTATGCCACCACTAATGTATAAAAAGGAGAAATACAGAAATTGTACCATGTTTTTATTCATCTATACATAGACTATCCCTCTTGGAAGATTCACACAAAAACTAGTTAATACTGAGATTTCCCCGGCATCCAAGTGGTTAAGACTCCGTGCTTCCACCGCAGGTGTACGAGTTCAATCCCTGGTTGGGGAACTAAGATCCTGCATGCCATGAGGCGTGGCCAAAAAATTTTAAATTTTAAAAAATTTTTTAAAAATTAAAAAACCCCAAAAAACTAGTTAATACTAGTTGCCTCCATAAAGAGAAACCTGCGTGGCTGGGGGGGGAGGAAGAAGTTTTAGTTCAATATCCTTTGAACCTTTTGAATTTTGAACTACATGAATGTATAATCTAGTTTTCAAAATAAGTAAAATAAAAGGTGTGACTGCTATGGGCAATTATTAAGTACAATCTACCCATATTCCTTACTAAAACTATTTTTAGCTGGGTGAACTGCAGAGGCTTAAAAAGACTATTCTGGCATCCTACTTTGCTCTGTTCTAACCTCTAAGACTTCCCAGAAACAAAGGCATGAGACTCAAGACCACAGAGGAATGTATCTTAAGACAATGCATGGTCTCATTTACCTTCACAAACGTTTGCTCCATGCTCAAGAAGTATTTCATCATTCAGAAAAGAGTCTCAACTCCTCTCTAGTACATGACAGTCTCCAATATCAAAATAGTGTCAAGCCTCTGTCTCCCTCAAAGCAACTACTAGGAATAGCACAGGAGCTTTAGTGATTTAAGAGATTTATCCCGACATAACCCTGTTCATTTCATACAGAATAAGACATACAACATACTCCTCTTTTATGCACACCTAATAGAGGTATCCTCCCAGACTCATCTTTCACTTGACCTCAAAACCATCAGTAACAGTAGAAGGTCTGGGCTTCAAAACAAGAAATCTGAGTCATGAATATGTGAACTTGATAACTACCACTTAAAAATGTTACCAAACAGTACCACAGTCCTGAGATAAGAGACAAATCAAAATATTCTATACTGGGTTCAAATACTTAAAAGGCAAAAGATAATACATTATTTGCTACTAAAGATATTTATAAATTTTGTCCTCCTTAAAACTTAATTAGAAGGACTTCCCTGGTGGCACAGTGGTTGAGAATCTGCCTGCCAATGCAGGGGACACGGGTTCAAGCCCTAGTCCGGGAAGATCCCACATGCCATGGAGCAACTAAGCCCATGTGCCACAACTACTGAGCCTGCGATCTAGAGTCTGCAAGCCACAACTACTGAGCCCGTGTGCCACAAATACTGAAGCCCAGGCACCTAGAGCTCACGCTCCACAACAAGAGAAGCCACTGCAATGAGAAGCCCGTGCACACAAACGAAGAGTAGCCCCCGCTCGACGCAACTAGAGGAAGTCCACGCACAGCAATGAAGATCCAATGCAACCAAAAATAAATTAATTAAAATTAAGGGCTTCCCTGGTGGCGCAGTGGTTGAGAATCTGCCTGCTAATGCAGGGGACACGGGTTCGAGCCCTGGTCTGGGAGGATCCCACATGCCGTGGAGCAACTGAGCCCGTGAGCCACAACTGCTGAGCCTGCGCGTCTGGAGCCTGTGCTCCGCAACGAGAGGCCGCGATAGTCAGAGGCCCCCGCTTGCCACAACTAGAGAAAGCCCGCGCACAGAAACGAAGATGCAACACAGCAAAAATAAATTAATTAATTAAAAAAAAAAGTAACCACTTTTAAAAAAATTAAAATTAAAAAAAATTAGAAAAAGACATGCAAAAATATAGTATAGTGCTAATCATAACTCTAGCCCTCTAATTCCACTCCATTTTAAGAGACAAAGTACACACTAGGCACAAAGAAAAGTTATTTTTGTTTAATTTAGCCACCAGAGTTGATAGAAAGGTAAGTTCTAAACTTAATAGAGAACAGGTGGCTGAGAGCCCCCAATCATGTTTAAAGGGGGGAGGGGGGAAGACCTCATGTTTATACCTAGAATGTACTTTTTAAAAAAAAATTTTATTTAAGTATAGCTGATTTACAATGTTGTGCTTAACTGCTGTACAGCAAAGTGACTCAGTTATACATATATATATTCTTTTTCATATTCTTTTCCATTATTGTTTATCACAGGATATTGAATATAGTTCCCTGTGCTATACAGTAGGAAGTGTTTTAAATCTGGAAAAATTAAGACACAAAAAGAATTTACAGTGCATTGAGATAATTTTTTTTAACACTATGTGGTCTGTTCTTACTGAAAGAGTTACTACTTACCTCTCCATATTAATGGGTGGAGCATGCACTTTGGTTGCTTCAGAGGTACGCTTGCCCATACTGGAGGACATGATAGTTTCACCTTCAGATTTCAATTTGTCAACAAAGTTATCTACTTCCTTTCCTTTGGCTCCCAGCTTCAAAGCCTTGCTAGGGCCTGAAGGCCTAAGTGGAAGAACACACACATACACACAAAAATACACACATGATTTAAAAAGTTAAAAACTAATTAATAATTCTCTATCACTGAAGCTTTCCTTGAAGCTGTTCTTTAAGAGGAATGTGAATACCTCAAGGAAAAAACACAAGCTTCCTAGTGTTTAGTGGACAACTAGACTACTCCCTGCTCGAACTGACAGCTGGGTCACAATTAGCATATAAGCTTCAGGAATTCCCTGGTGGTCCAGTAGTTAGGACTCTGTGCTTCCACTGCAGGGGCCACAGGTTCATCCCTGGTCGGGGACTAAGATCATGTATGCCACAGGGGCACGGCCAGAAACAAAACAAAAAAACCCATATAAGCTTCAAGTACCCAACGACCACAGGTATACTTTCATAAGCATGTGTGATCTGATGAAAACTTTGTACCTTCTATCCAGATAAATATACCTGTGTACAAACGAACTTTTTCACATAATTTCAGGTAGTTCAGATTCTCCCTTAAATCCATTCACGAACACTAGATTAAAAATACATGTTCCTTAAACAGTTAAATATCCCCTCTTCTCCCAAAATAAGGCAACTCTCATAGGAAATTGAGATCATGTTATAATTTGTAAAAGAACTCTCTTTTACACAAAAGGAAAAACACCACATTCAGATTTCTCCTTTATCCCCATATTATGCAGCCAAATTTAATATTATATCTTACTTCATCAAGTCACTTGTTATTTACAGTTTGCCTAAAAATCAGATATCACTCTGAGATACACACATACAGCCTTCATCTGCCATTCTAGGATTGCATTCTGGGTGATACACTGGATTATATACCTGGCTGGTGCAGGTGCCACTTTTGGTTTATCAGTTTCAATGATGGTCTCTGTGATCATAGCAGCTGTGCTACCTCCAGACACTGTGGAGCTTCCAAATCCCCCAAATCCTGGGGCTTTTTTGCCCTGTCTCTCTGCATCTCTTCGGGCCTGCTGTAATTCTTTTGCTTTACGCCGCATCTCAGCCTTGGCTTCACGTTCTTGAGTCTACAAGAAGATACATACTTGGATGTAGCTTTGAGTACAGACTAGACTAGCAAATAAAAAAGGGAAAATCAGATAATGAAGCCTAAAAGAAAGATATACAAACCAGCTGTCCCAGAGAAGACCTTATTTACCTCTCTGACTGCTCTGAACACCTTCTCCTCATGAGAATCCATTTCTGTGAAGGTTCTGATCTGTGCCAGGTTAACATTTTCCCGGTATCCCAGTGCAACAATTTCATCAAATGCAAAAATCAAATCAAAACAGTGCTCAGATATTTCATTCTCTTCTAAGGCTCGGCAATATTCAGGAATCTAATCATGGAGAGCAACAGAAAAGAAAGATTTAGAATTTATCACCAGTTTTGTTTTCCAGTTATCATCCTTTAAAATATACAAATTTCAATAAGCCTAAATCCCTTTATTAGCTCCTTCTGCTACTCTGTATTTTAAGCAAGTCTGTGGCATAAAGTCTTTTATGTGTGTGGCTACATCAACAAATCTTACCTGAAGAATATTATCTAAAAATATAGCCAAACAAGTGTCAGAACCACAAAGGCAGGTTAGAGTAACTGCTAGAGAAATGGGAAACAAAAGGGCAGTTCTCATATTCTCCTTTGTAATACTTACAGTCTAGGATACCCAGTAAGTGTCTGCTGAATGAATAGGAGCTGTAGCAATAAGATGCTGGGATGAGGGCTGGGGGCATAGAACATGCAAACTGATAAGCATCAGCTGCTTTGGGGGAAAAACAGTTTTACACAAAAAATTTAAAAACAAAAACTGTAACCCAATATTACAGGACTCTTACCACTCTTGAAAAGAGCCTTAGGGTCTCCAGATCTTCTAAGATGTTGCTGTTTTTGGTAGTGATCAGTACCATGTACAGTTTCTCCATAGGCTGGTAAACATATCTGACACTCTCTGTTTCAACAAATGTGTGTTGTTTTCCAGTGTTCATGAGCTTTGGAAAAGCTGCTAACAAGCCCTCAATCCGAGTTCGGGTCATCTCTACAAACTGTCGAGAAACAATAGCCTTTCCTGCTTTTGTGCAGACTGCTGCTGCCAACAGCACCTGCCGGGAACATATAAATAAGTACTAATTAATTATTTCTTTACATGTGTTTTCTCAGAATCCTCACATCTTCTGTAGAATGGTACACTCAGTTATTTAGTGATGTGACTACTATTAGAATGCTGACTTTCAAACTCTACTTCATTGCTCTTTTAATTATAGTATGTCATTCATAAAACAAAGCTAAAGTAGAGGAAAATGAAGCTATTACTCCTGTTTTTCAATAACATACCTAGAGAAAAACTTAGTAAAGAAGTAATTTTTTCTAGGTCTACAAATACATTATGAATGGATCCCCTGTGACTCAAAACTGGGTTGCTCTCTGCTTTGGCAGACCCATAAAGAAGAGCTTAAACTTTTTCTAGGGAGAATAGAGATCTCCACAGCCAAAAGAGAGGTCTGATCAGGCAGACTGAGGATTTATACAAGGCCCCTGACCTTTCATTTCATTTTTACCTAGAATATGGAACCAATCTAGTGAGTCTAAATTTATCTTCTGCTCTTTGATTAACCGTCCCATCCCACACTATCTTACCTCCAGACATGCAAACAATCTGTAAAATGAAAAACGGAATGACTCAATGTTTCATACAGGTTTTGACACTGGGCAATGATCAAGACTAACAGTCCTTTTTTCAGAGTCTGGCATTTCATTAAACAAAATGAATAAAGCATCAAAGAAGAGAAGACCAAATGCCATTAGCAGAGTAGTAAGAATATTAAGTACAGTGTTAATAGTCTCTTCAGTACAGGAACCCAAAAGTTCACAAGGACAAGGAACAAAAAGACTATTTACACATTTTGGAAGCCTCAATCCTGGGATACAACCTCTGAAATATCAACATCCTACTGGTCAGGCTTCTCAGCTTTACAGAAACCTGTCCTCTACAGGTGAGCAGCTTGAAGAAAAAACAAGTTAGTCAATTTGAATAAATATTCTCATAGTTTCAAAACAGAACAGTTTTATAATAATTATAGGAGAACACAGTGTCCTTATTCATCAAGGATAGGTCATTAGGGTATTTGGGAGATAATTACCATCACGCTTATTTCCAAGCAGCTAGGTAAAAACAATTTGTATCGAAAAAGTGTTTGATCTATATCCTGCACAAATAATTTCCCTCTACCAGATTTGTATTTTTACTGATTGATTTGCTTCCAATGAACATCAGGCAAATTTTCTCATGTGAAATCTCAAGAATAATGCTATCAACTGCTCTATTTCCCAAATAACAACTGCAAGTTTAGAAAGAAGCTCATTTAAGGGAGTTATACAATTTTATGTTCCTGAGTCTATCAACTCTATATTGAAACTTACCTTAATTATTCCAGCATAAAGTTACGTTGTATAGAATTAAAAAGTTTAAAAATAGAAAGTAGTTCTACATCATAAATAAATACTCTAAGGAAGAATCTTGTTTTGTAAGTTATATCCTTTTAAAAAGATAAAATACTTCAGACATACAGAGAGGTATAGAGTATAAAATTACAGGTGGTTACTTCAAGAGTGGCAAATAAGCTAGCTTAAAAGTCCCAAAACAGTCACTTTCCCCAAAATATTTATAATTTTTTAAATAAATAGTTTGGGTTTTTTTTTAAAAAAAATAAACAGTTTTGTACTTAAGAAATGTATCTTTCACCATCACCAGCTGCTTGGGAGGTTTCTGCTACCACCCAGGCATGAGGCAAGAAGATATACTGAGGGGAGTAAAGGATCCCAGAAAAAGAATAAAAATGCAACAAGGTTATGACCCATTCTTTTCAAAGGAAATCTCCCACCTCATGTCTTTAACTTTACTATTTTGTTGTTGTTGGTCACAGAATTTTATTTAATTCAGCTTTACTGAGGTAAAATTAACATATAAAAATGTGAGATATTTTAAGTGTACATCATGGTGATTCCGTGTCTTTTTTTTGAAAGTTTTTGGCCACACCCCACGGCATATGGGATCTTAGTTCCCCAGGGACTGAACCCATGCCTTCTGCATTGGAAGGCAAAGTCTTAACCACTGGACCGCCAGGGAAGTCCCAGTGATTCCATGTCTTTAATTTCATTTTTTTCTTCTGGTTTTATTGAAATGTAATTGACATACAGCACTGTAAAAGTTTAAAATGTACGCATAATGATTTGACTTACATACATCATGAAATTATTACCACATAAGTTTGGTGAACATCCATCATCTCATATAGATACAACATTAAAGAAACAGAAAAAAGGGAGCTCTCTGGCAGTCCAGTAGTTAGAGGACTCCATACTTTCACTGCCAAGGGCCTGGGTTCGATCGCTGGTCAGGGAACTAAGATCCCGCAAGCCGCACGGTGCAGCCAAAAAGAAATAGAAAAAAAATTTTTTTTCCTTCTGATGAGAACTTGTGACTTTACTCTCTTAACAACTTTCATATATAAGATACAGCAGTATTAGTTATGTTTATCATACTGTTCAATGCATGCCTAGTACTTATTTATCTTATGACTGGAAGTTTGCACTTTTTGACTACCTTCATCCAGTTCTCCCTCCCCCCACCCCCTGCCTCTGGTAACCACAAATCTGATCTCTTTTCTGTGAGTTTGTTTGTTTGTTTATTTTTAAAGTATGACTGACCTACAACACAATGTTAGTTCTGGTATACAACATAGTTATTTGATATTTCTATACATTTCAAAATGATCACCATGATAATCTAGTTACCATCTGTTACCATATAAAGATATTATATATAGACTATATTCCCCACACTGTCCCCCATCCATGTCTTTAAATTAATAGTGTGAGATAAAGAAAGATTTCTTCAAATAAGGTCAAGGACTCCTGTAATTTTTGGTACACACATAATGATAATACCTTAATCTTGAAAAAGAAGAAATTGGCCTAAAATTATCACCAGGCAAGAGACTTAGAGACTTGTTTGAAGACTAAAACCAAATATACTCAAGAAATTTGATTTCACATTAATTTTTATCATATGAGGTTCATGTTTCAACCAAACCATGCTTCAACCACTGCAAAAAAAGAAAGAAAAAGGTAGTTGCTGCTTTAGCTTATGAATGATAAGCAAGTATGTCTCTGTATTGGTTCACTAAAGCTTTGTATGACATGTACATCCAAATAAAGTAAGGTTTGCGGGATCTTAGTTCGTCAACCAGGGATTGAACCCGGGCCCTCGACAATGAAAGCATGGAGCCCTAACCACTGGACCACCAGGGAATTCCCAAAAAATATTTCTTTTAAAATCAACTGTCATAATGTTATTTATACAAATGGGTTAAAATTTCCAAAAGTATCAATATAATATATGAATTCAAAAAGTGTCAAATACCAAAAAACTCAACGTATAAAAGTTCTAAAAAACTGGTAATTCAAAAAGAAGACCTAGTGATGATGATGCTTGTGAAGAATTTGGATAAACTGTTTCATGAATATAAGAACAGAAAAAAGGAATTATTTCTCAATTAAAAATCTTATTTATGTAACTTTAACAATATGTATAAGTAAATTATTAAATACTTTAAGAACATATTTAAAAAAAAAAAAAAAAAGAACATATTTAACTATTTGTGCTATAGTCCTAAAAGTTTTATATTTTGAAAAGCTTTTCTTCTTAATATTCTCATCAGGTAAATGAGGAATTCCCTTATATTTGGGATCACCTCCCATTGGTTTCTCCTTCTATGTGAATTAGACTATGTGAATTAGAAATAGTGTTCTAAATTTGTGAAGAACTAAGTTAATATACCAGGAAAATTAAATGACTGGAAGTGAGATGATTTGGATCCTACTTTTTGTTCTTCTATTTACTGTCTGTCTGACTTAAGTTACGTTTCAACCTCTCTTAGCCTCAGTTTCCTCTCTGAGAATATGGAGCATCATCTGACTACCTCACAAGCTATTATGAGGATCAAATGAGTGTAATAAAAACGTAAGCCAAAGCTATACAACTTATGCCACAAAATATGTAAACATAAAACACACACACAATGTAAAACAGCACTATTATTACTAATAAACTTGCCAAGAAATGCATGTCATTAAAAAATTTGTCACTTCAAGGCAATGGACTTTTACTTTTATGGGTTTGGCAGTATTTTAATACTCAAATAATGCAAATGGACTCCCCACAAAATTTTACATATAATGTCAGAGAATTCATAGATCCTTTAGAGTAGTAATTCTCAAATGACCCATGGAGAACCACTTTATGCAGTGAGAAATAGTACTAATAAATAGGAGCACATCATAAATTTAATACTTATAGAGCGCTCACTAAAAAAAAAAAAAAAAAAAAAAAAAGGCCGAGAACCACAGTCCTAAGAAGTATGGTACCCCACCTTAGAATTGTATGAGGTTTTGAAGGAACAGAATAAGCCACAGTAAAGATACTAAGCACAGCACAATTTAAACATTTGAAGTCAAAAGTCTACTCAGAGGGGGCTTCCCTGGTGGCGCAGTGGTTGAGAGTTCGCCTGCCGATTCAGGGGACGCGGGTTCGTGCCCCAGTCCGGGAGAGTCCCACGTGCCGCAGAGCGGCTGGGCCCGTGAGCCATGGCCGCTGAGCCTGTGCGTCCAGAGCTTGTGCTCCACAACGGGAGAGGCCACAACATTGAGAGGCCTGCGTACCGCAAAAAAAAAAAAAGTCTACTCAGAGAAAGGACTGCTCAGACCAAACCTTCAGACCTATATAAATATGCTGATTTAATACAAAGCCCATGTCTAACATACCTAATAATAATAATAAGCCTGTTAGAAACAATGTTTGTATGTTTCAGGGTAGTTCTTAGGCAGCTGGAATTTAAAACACCTCCATACCATACAGAGTTTAGGTAAAAATTAACATCAAGGCAACATGAAAGGGAAATTAAAGGCAACCTGTAACCAGAAAGATGCATGCAATGTAGAGAGGCAATTCACCCACTTTGCTTTATTGATTGGGCATGGTCAAAGGCTAATTTTAGGCAGTGGCAATCTCCATTTTAGCAGTATTACTATAAGAATTAACTAAATAATTATTTATTGGACACCTACTACACACACTAGATGCCCTCTGGGAATACTATGAGGAAATCAGTTAAGACTGGCATTCTTCTCTTAAGAAATCTAGTAAGATCTCAAAAGTTCGCATCCCCCAAAAACTAAATTTTTTTGTTAACTATGTATAGTGATCAATGTTAACTAGACTTATTTTGGTGATCACTTCACAATACATACAAATATCAAATTATTATGTTGTACACGTGAAAGTAATATGCTATATGTCATTATAACTCAAAAAAAAAAAAGGCAGCAGCAGGCTAATAGGGATAAGACACAAACATAAATAACTGTAATACTAGGCAGAATGTATTAAGTAATGCGCTATAGGAATTCAGAGGAAGAAATTACTTCTAGCTCACAAGATCACTGATGACTTGATGGAAGAAAGAGCATTTAAATTATGCTTTGATCAATCAGGGAATCTGAGTATGTAAAGATGAAGAAACAGTAGGGTAAAATAGTAGGTACCAAGCAGAACTCTGGGACTCTCTTTGAGACATTCCACTATCCAGATATAAGCAGAATAAGCCTCCCAAAGTAGGACCAAAGTGCCCAACACTAAGCATAACTCTAAACCTCAAGACACCACAATCACAGGATCCACAAAGCTGACAAAGGTTTCTATTCACTGTTATCCATGTTAATAACACAGTTATTAACATGGCTGGAAGGTATGGTTAGCTCGAAACAAGATAAATTTAACCTACCCTAAATTAACATTCATCTTAAATGCCTTTAAATAATTAAGCTTCCCTTCACATAAGTGTTTACCAATTATTAAAAAATAGTATATACTAAAAGGTAGGTTAATTTTTCCTACTGTAATTTGATCTGATTTTCTTTGGGGAAGAGTGAATAAATATGATTCTCTATACAGTTATTATACTTGTTTTTTACATTTTAGGAAAAGAGCATTTAGACCTAAAACAAACTTTCAAGAGCCCTTGATCGTTCTATAGATACAAAAACTGAGGGTCCAGAAGTTATGCAGATGATCTCTTCAGGACTGTTTAAAAAAACAAAATAAAATTTCCCATTAGGTTACACTTTGTCAGACAACTTTTCTCTTAATAATACTTAAAATGCTTTGAATATATTGTCATTTGTTTTTGGATTAAATAACAACACTCTGCTACCCAGCTTTAACTACATGGATCAGAAAGTTCCTTGAGTAAAGAAACCTGGAGAATTAGGTTTCTGTTCTGCCTCTGCCACTAATTATGTTACCTTGGATGTCACTTAATTGTTTCTTGAAATATCCCTAAAATAGAGGTTAGGGACTTCCCTGGTGGTGCAGCGGTTAAGAATCTGCCTGCCAATGCAGGGGACACAGGTTCAAGCCCTGGTCCGGGAAGATCCCACATGCCGTGGAGCAACTAAGCCTGTGCGCCACAACTACTGAGCCTCTGCTCTACAGTCCGCAAGACACAACTACTGAGCCTGCGTGCCCGAAAGCCTGCGCTCTGGAACAAGAGAAGCCACCGCAATGAGAAGCCCGTGCACTGCAATGAAGAGTAGCCCCTGCTTGCCACAACTAGAGAAAGCCTGCGTGCTGCAACGAAGACCCAAGGCAGCCAAAAATAAATTAATTTCAAAAATAAATTAAAAAATAGAGGTTAGTTTATGTGAAAATAGAGGTTAGTTTATGTGAAAGTGCCTCTGCATCTTTAAGATTCTGTAAGTGTAAGCATCTGAAAACTTTACAGCAACAGAAAATGTGCAATACCTCCATTTCACACCCACTGCTCCAGTGGTAACTATCAATAGTTTGGGTTTTTTGGTTTTTTTATTGGTGCGCGGGCTTCTCTCTAGTTGTGGCATGTGGGTTTTCTCTCTCTAGTTGGGGCACGGGCTCCAGTGCGCCTGGGCTCTGTACTTGTGGCCCATGGGTTCCACGGCTCATGGGCTCTGTAATCTGTGGCACGCAGACTCTCTAGTTGAGGCGCATGAGGTGAGTAGTTGTGGCACATGGGCTTAGTTGCCCCGTGGCATGTGGGATCTTAGCTCCCTGACCAGGGATCAAACCCACGTCCCCTGCATTGGAAGGCGGATTCTTACCACTGGACCACCAAGGAAGTCCCACTATCAATACTTTGGAACCATACTTTACATTAATATTAAGCTGCCAGAAGGCAAACTGCCTAACCAAAACAAATCATGTGTGTGTATAGTATATGTGTGTCAGACAGCTGCCATATCATCCCTTCATCCCCACTAGTGATAGAGGTCCAAGCATAACAGGTAAGTAATTCAGCATAAATATGCATAATTCCCTAAAGAAAAAAAGTCAAGGACTTCCTTGAACCTCTAAATGCTTCAGTATTCCTCACTTCCAGAATTAGCCAGTCACTTTGTTCCTCGTAATTCACTGTAATGATAATATATATATATATAATTTATGATCATATTAAGGCCAGCTTCTACAACTGTCATAGAGGACCATTTCATCTTTCTTGTATGCATGAAGTGATTACAGATAAAATCAAATCGGGGGAAGATTACAATAAAATACAGAGTACATACAAAACCAAAACCTGAAGTTACTCAGTGAGAGTTTTAAGCTCATCACAAGTTTCTGTTCTAAAACAAAAACCTGTAGAGTATAAAAATAAAAGGACAGGGCTTCCCTGGTGGCGCAGTGGTTGAGAGTCCGCCTGCCGATGCAGGAGACACGGGTTCGTGTCCCGGTCCGGGAAGATCCCACATGCCGCGGAGCGGCTGGGCCCGTGAGCCATGGCCACTGAGCCTGCGCATCCAGAGCCTGTGCTCCGCAACGGGAGAGGCCACAACAGTGAGAGGCCCGCATACCGCAAAAAAAAAAAAATTTGTTTTAAATAAATAAATAAAAGGACATTGTTCTCAGTTTCTGCAGTGTACCTTCTATTTGGAGAATAAGTAAGATGGTAAATCAAAAGAAACTCAAGAAAATCATTTTCATTCTTCACTCTCCTCTCAAACAACAATCAAAAAAATACATAAAGAATACAATAGCTGTGCAGCTGCTGTATTGTATATGAAAAAGAAAAAAGAAAAACCAAAACAATAACAACTCCCTAACTGGGAACTGTTATTACTGTGTAGGATTTCAGTCTCCACCCCCCCCACCCCCATCATGTGTAGACCAGCCATACAAACCCAAATCTAGCTTTCTAATAACTAATGACTCTTGGAAACTGAACATATTGTGATCATTTATATTTAATGTGATCACTACAGTAAATTTACTCATTGCCTATACTTAGGAAATAAGAAGAGAACAGCACTCTGTAGATAAGTAAAGATTTTACAGATTAGGGCTACCATGAGACTTATTATCAAGTTCATTCAAATATAAGTTTACTAAGAAAAAGAACTGACTATAATGATATCTGACAAGTGTTAAGAAAATAAGAACATGTTCTCATTAATTTGCAGAAAGCTAGAAAAAAAGATCAAATCAAAAGATGCTTTTTTTGTACTTCATTTTATAAGAAAGTCATCATAGGCCATTTGTTTTTCCATTTGTTCATTTATTTCTCTAGAAGGACTTTGTAGTGTAGGACATTTTGCACCAACTTCAGTAACTAAAGCTAAAGGAAATTTATTTTTCAAAAATCAACATTTACATACTGATATCTACAACTTACCCTAAAGCGCATTTTAAAAAAAAGATGGCTACAGGGATGAATGGATCATTAGATGCGTGATAAAGCAAGAATAGTGAAATGTTAATGACAGAATCTAGCTGGTGGTTACATGGGGTGTTCACTGTAAAGCTCTTTCAACTTTCCTACATGTTTGAAAATTTTATAATAAAATGTTGAGGAAAAATCAACTTTCAGAAGTTTGGATACAACTTTTAGATCCAAGAAATCTTACAAAATGTTACCCTATTTGGACCTTTCTTTGTGATCTCTTTGTAAAGGAATAGAACCCGAAAACATTACACAGAAAAATACTTAATAATGTCTTACAGAATGTACTGAGATAAGCTGTTATCCAGAGTACACAAATCTGTAGGTATCTGGATCATGCCAAGTCCCAAGTAATTCAGATACATATGCATATTTAAACATGACACAACTGTATGTATATGCACACATGTCCAAATAACATGCAAAATTTATATTTACCACTCAACACCTAGGGCTCTACCATCCCTCTGGTTATCTATGAATTAAAAATCGTACTAGGAAAAAAAATAGTATGAGGTTCCAAGAACTTTTCAACAAACAAGGTTTTTGTAAAAATTAATCTATATTTCGTTTATATAATACAAGACTTTAATTTTGCTTTTAATATTACAATATACTCTGAAATGCACTATAGGTACATCCAGGATGTATAAAGGAAGTAGTTTAAAAATCACTACCCAAATACTAAGCCTCCTAGTGGAAACGAAGAAAGGAGTTTTGGGAAATTTTACGTCCAACATAAAAGTTTTATGAGGTAAACCTACCTGATGCAATTTATATGCCTGAAGCTGAAGAAAACCTTTCAGTGGTTTAAAGCCCAAGCATGAATCCCCCCCCACCAATCAAGTTCTCATCTAAAAAGGTCGTGAACAGAACTTAATGATTGGCACCAAATTATACTGTCATCTCTGAAGTGTGTAGGAAGATGCTTTAAATCAAATTAATAATCTATTGACAAAAAGAGAATTAAAAAAAAGAATGTCCTTCAAAAGACTGAAGGGCATAAAGTGCACTTAAAAAAATTACTAGCTTGTTTGGAACCAAAAAATTTCTCCTACTTCATAAATATCCACAAATCGACGTGAGAAAGAAAGAGGCAGTGGAGTGAGCACTGTTGTGTCCCATCTCGCACCCACATTAATTTTAACAATAGATGAGAACACAAAGATAATGCAACTGAAGGCAAGTGACAGGTCCCGGAGTATAAACCCCTCCTCCCTCCTGTGAGATATCTGATTACGATATGCCACATTCACATTTCACCTCACCAGAACGACAAGCTCCCTGAAGGCAGAAAGCCTGTGATATCGATAACTCGGCTCACATTTTCCCAATGCTCTTATACACAGTGTACACTCAATCACACTGACAAATGGACCCACTTAAGATCTACAGAAGTAGGTGGCAGGTTTCTGGGACATTGGGTCCTACAAATTAGGGACAAATTAGTGTCAGAAGTTATTCCTTCCTGTTCTATGCCTCCTTTCGAACTTTCCTCTATTTGTCCTTTTCAAACAAACTAAAGAAAAAGTCCTGAACACTAATGGGTTTAGATTTCAAACTTCAACGGCCTACGGAACACCGGGGATGAGAGGTGAGCTTTTTACAAAAGGAAGAGAACCCTCGAGAGGCCCAGCTTGCCGCGCCTAGGTGCCCACGGAACCTGCTGGACACTAGCGCCCAGGTCCACAGCGTGGGGTCCAAGGGACATCACTAAGAGGTTCTTGCAGAGCAACAACCCTGGGCCCGTTTTAGGGCCCGGGTCCCGGCAGAGGAGGGTGCCCAGCTGGTTGCGGGGGAGGGGTGTGGGTGCGACCACAGAGGGACTGGAGTCAGGTCCCTCGGATCTCCCGGGAGGTCGGGCACAGGGTGCGGAAGGCCACCCTGCTCCCAGAGCCCGGGGGAAGCGCCCAGCTCCGGGCCCTCGGGGCGGGGCTCCTCTGGCCCCAGCACAGGCCGGCAGCAGGGAGAGCGGTCGAGCAAGGCCGGGACCCGGGAGTTGGGCCCGGCCCGGGTCTTACCATGGCGACGGCGGTGGTGGGTCGCACCCGAGCTCCGGCGCCACTGCAGCTAGGGCTGGGGTCGGGGGAAGGGGAGCACCAACCGCTCCGGACCTACTGCCCCCCTGACAGGAGTACCGGGCGCTTCGCCTCTTGCCAAGATGGCGGCCTCGAGCCACGTCTCCAACCGGAAACGGCACGGGTCAAAGGGCGGGGGGCGGGGCGCCGTGGGGTGGGAAGACTGTGCGCGCAGGCTGAGACGCTGGTTGTGTCAGGGAGGCCCCCGGACTCGACCACCAGCGTGGAACCGGTGGCTTCTGTCCTTTCCCTGTTCGTCAGTGCCTTCGTTTAATTTGCGACGTCTCTTGCAGTTTATAAAGCTCTCACAGCCACTCTATCATTTGATATACAAAATAACTGTTGTTCATAAGGGACTAGTAGCCAGAATATATAAAGAACTCTTAAAATTCAACAATGGAAAGACAAAAGATCCAATTTTAAAATGGCCAAAATAGCCATTTCTCTAAAGAAGATATACAAATGAATAATAAGCACATAAAAAGATGATCAACATCTTTAATCCTTAGGGAACTGCAAATCAAAACCCTGCTTCATACCCACTAGGATGGCTGTAATAATAAGTGTTGGTGAGAATGTGGAGAAATTAGAACCCTCATACACTGTTGGTGGGATCGTGAACTAGTGCAGCTGCTTTGGGAAGCCGTTTGGCAGTTCCTCAAAAAGTTAAACATGGAGTTACCATGTGACCCAGCAATTCTACTCCTAGGTGTATACCCAAGAGAATTAAAAGCATACATTCACACAGAGATTTGTACACTAATGTTCATACAAGCATTATTCATAATGGCCAAAAAATGGAAACATTCCAAGTGTCCATAACAAAATGTAGTATATCTACATAACGAACTATTAGTCACAAAAAGGAATAAAGTATTGATATATGATACAACATGGATGAACCTTGAAAATATTACGTTAAGTGAAAAATGCTGGTCACAGAAGACCACACTTTGTATGACTCCATTTATATGAAACATCTGGAGTAGACAAATCCATTGAGACAAGAAGTAGGGCTGCAAGGGACTGGGGGAGGGGAGAAATAAGGAATGAGTTTTGGTTTTTGGAGTGATGAAAATGTTCTGGAATTAGATAGAAGTGGTGGTTACACAACCTCGTGAAATACTAAAAACCACTGAATTGTACGCTTTAAAAGGGTAGCTTTTTATGGTAAATTATATCTTTTCTTCAAAAAAATGTGTAGGAAGCAGGGCAGTTACTGTGCTTATGTCCATTTTGTAAATGAAGAAAATGATGACAAGTTTAAGAAATGTACCCAAACTTCTAGTTCTATAATGGAAACAAGATTCAAATCTGGTCTTCTGATTGTATGGGTAGTCTTCCATGCCAAATGTCAGACTTTTCAGATTATAAGTGATTCAGCAGTTCTTCCCCACATTATTTTATGCCATGTTAGTGGCTCAACTGTTTATCCATTATTGCTGCAATAATGGATAAACAGCAATCTTTTATTTAGTGTTTATTTTATGTCAGGTACTTTACATGTATTATCTCTAATCCTTATACACAGCAATTCAGATAAGGACACTGAGGATCAAAAAAGTTAAGCATTTGCCCAAATTCATACAGCCAGCAAGTGGTAAAGCCAAGATGCAAACTCAGCTTTTCTCATCATGTCACACTGCCTCTCTATATCTCCTGTGTACTCCTTAATGTTTATTGAACACTTACAATGTACCAGGTGTTACTTCAAATTCTTCACACAGATTATTTTACTTTTTTTTTTTTGGTTGCACAGGGTCTTAGTTGCAGCAGGCATGTGGGATCTAGTTCCCTAACCAGGGGTCGAAGCCGGGCCCCCTGCATTGGGAGCACAGAGTCTTATCCACTGCGCCACCAGGGAAGTTCCCCAGATTATTTTACTTAATCCTCACAAGAATTCTCTAAGTACCATTAATACCTCCCTTTTGCAGGTGGGGAAACCAGGGTACAGAGAGGAAAACCATTTTACCACAGGTGTCAGGGCTAGAAGGTAGCAAAGCCAGGATTCAAACAAAGGCTGCTCAACTTCACAACCTGTACCCTTGAGCACTGCATTATAGAATTCTCTCTCTTACTCATTTCAATTCCATTTCCAGTGGCTTTCTAGTAGAATCTTTACAAAGCTCGCAAACTTTTTTTTCTATTTTAAAAAGAAAAGAAACAAAGACCAAAAATCTTTTCTTTAAAACTTTAAAATGGGTATAAATTAGAAATTATAATATTAATAAATCAAAGGCCCATAAAGAGCTTAGATATTTGTATACTGATAGATGCCCAGAGATTTTTATGCCAATTGGGACAATTTAATTTGCATAGGAAGGTTACCAATCAGCAATTTTCGATTTTTCTATTGTAATAGGATATTTTCCTTTACATGTACCCAACTTTTTAACATTAAAAAACTGTGCAGGAAGATAAGAACTACTAAGTACCTTTGTAGCTTAAAAAGATTAAGGACTTAAGCAAAGGGTTGAGTTAGAATTGTTATTTTCCCCAAAGTATCCCTTCATAAATATGAATAAACACAAAAGTACATAATGAGGAAGACCATATTCAGAGAATCATTTTCTTAAAAACTCTATACACTTTAGATAAAAGGAATCAAGATTTAACCGGTATTAAATGAAGTCCCCAAAACAGTAACAGATGAAAAAAATTAAACCCACCATCAAAAACTTTTAAAATTTACATGTCTGGAAGGATGTATATCAAACCGTATTGTTTATTTTTGTTATTAAAAACACACATTTTTAAAAAAGATGAACAAATTTTTTTTTTTTTTTTTTTTGCGGTACGCGGGCCCCTCACCACTGTGGCCTCTACCATTGCGGAGCACAGGCTCCGGACGCCCAGGCTCAGCGGCCATGGCTCACGGGCCCAGCCGCTCTGCGGCATGTGGGACCTTCCCGGACTGGGGCACGAACCCGCGTCCCCTGCATCGGCAGGCGGACTCTCAACCACTGCGCCACCAGGGAACCCCCGAACAAATTATTTTTAAAATTTATTTTATTGAAGTATAGTTGACATACAATGTTGTGTTAGTTTCTGGTGTACAACAAAGTGATTCAGTTATATATATGTGTATATATATATATTCTTTTTCATATTCTTTTCTATTGTGGTTTATTACAAGATATTGAATATAATTCCCTGTGTTGTAAGTAGGACCTTGTTGTTTCTTCATTCTATATATAATAGTTTGCATCTGCTAATCCCAAACTCCCAATCCATCCCTCCTCTACCCTCCTCCCCCTTGGCAACCACAAGTCTGTTCTCTATGTCTGTGAGTCTAAAAAAATGAACAAATTCTTAATTTAAAAAAGTAAAAATTCTGCCTGGAATTATTGCTTTATTATGGCAACTTCCAGGGGCCTTCAATATGGACCACCAAAGTTCAGCAAGGACCAACTGATACTGATTCTTTGGAAATATGAAATTAGCTGAATTAAACTGCAGAAGAAAAGCACCTCTGCAAGCATGCTTCGTGAGGAGTGCCTTAGAGGCAGTATGTCACAGTGGTTAAAAGCAGAAACTTGGGAATTAGACTGACCTGTGTGTGACTCCCATTTTCTGCACTTACTGCCTGGGTGACTTTAGGCAAGTTACTTTAACTCTCCTAAACCTCAATTACCTAATCTGTATATTGGCAGTAACATCTATCTCATAAAGTTACGAAGTTAGATTACATATTAATAAATAAGATTATCTACTCTAAGTGCTCCTACATACTAAATGCTCACAACACATATCCATTATTGTTAGCAATAACATGACAAAACCTTTCTTAACGTTTTGCATTTCCCTTTTAACCAGAAGTGTCTCAGAAGAGGTGTCTCTTATTTCCTTTTTTAAAGCCAATTTTCACTTACCTCTGGCAGGTTTTCATGATCAGATTTCCAAAATTCTTTTCTTTGTTTCTCTCCCTCTGACTCCCCAAATTAAGTATGTCTGTAGTTTTGAAATATTTGTTCCTTATATCTTCATTCATTCATTCCTTCATTCCTCCACACAATGAGCATTTTGAAAGTGCCTGATTTATGCAATGCACTGATCTGTGAAAAGCTTATAAAACTAATTAGACACAGACCCTGTCCTAAAGAAGCCCACAGTCTTCTTTAGCAAATAAAAACGCAGGAGAGGGCTTCCCCGGTGGCGCAGTGGTTGAGAGTCCGCCTGCCGATGCAGGGGACACGGGTTCGTGCCCCGGTCCGGGAAGATCCCACATGCCACAGAGCGGCTGGGCCCGGAGCCATGGCCGCTGAGCCTGGGCGTCCGGAGCCTGTGCTCTGCAATGGTAGAGGCCACAGTGGTGAGGGGCCCGCGTACCGCAAAAGAAAAAAAAAAAAAAAAAAAACGCAGGAGAAGGAAGCAGCCACATAGCACAGGGAGATCAGCTCGGTGCTTTGTGACCACCTAGAGGGGCGGGATAGGGAGGGTGGGAGGGAGACTCAAGAGTGAGGAGATATGGGGGATATATGTATAGCTGATTCACTTTGTTATAAAGCAGAAATTAACACACCATTGTAAAGCAGCTATACTCCAATAAAGATGTTTTTAAAAAATGCAGGAGAATGGGTTAAACCTGAATCTCAGATAATGAATAATTTGATAGTACTATAAGTTATGTCCCATGCAATGAGACACAGTGCAGGGGAAGGACTATAATGTAATATAAATACTATAAAAGGTCGTACAAAGTGTCCTGGGAATTTAGCTAAACTTCCGAGTTTGCCTAAAGTCTGATTGGACTGACTTAGTAGGAATTGCATACCCAGTGCTCCTTGTCCTGGGGGAGACAGGCACACCGTATTTCCGGATTGGAAGGCTAACTCTATGCGAACCGAAATTCATCCGTCAGCTTTGCCGCCCCCGGCCGCTAGATGCCGCCACAGACAAATTTATTGAAACCCTAGACAAACAGGATCCGAGCCCCTCTAGATCCTCCCAGGATCCTTCAATGCTGGAAGAGACGTAACGCGCGAGTGGAGAAGGTCTCACGAGAGTGAAAGAAAGTATCGCGATTTTTTCTTTCTCTCTCTTTTTTTTTTTTTTTTGCTTAGCGACTGACAACAGGCCGGTTGCTCCGAGTAGAAGTGCTTGGCCTTCTTCCAAGTAGAAGTGGCCTGGCCTGAGATTGGAGTGAGACCCCAGCCCTAGGCTGGGGTTCTTTCCACATAGAGGAGACGGATTCAGAGGGGCTACAGGTAATTCGTACTCACCCTAGCAGAAAGAGATCTCTCTTTCTCCCACCGTAGAGGAATAGAAAGGACTCCCCTTCCCTCTCCCCTTCTCCCCTCCACCTCTTCCCATCTTCTTGACAACTGTTCTTTCCCTCCTTCCTTCACGCCATCACCAACCATCCTGCTTCCTTTACTCCCCAAGAAACTTAAGTGGGATCCGATATACAAGACGGGGGTGGTGTGGTGGGGTGATGCTTTCGGGATTATTGGGTGGGACCAAGAGGCTGGAGTTTACCCTGTCTTCGGGGAACGCCCCTCCTTCCCAGGTAACCCCAGAGACAGAACTCTTTCTAGAGCCTCTACAGCCTCCCCAGAGAAGCTCCGGCCGCCTTGCGAAACTGATCGAACCGGAGGAGACAGCCATTATCCACAGACAACTGTTTTGCCCTTGCGCGGGTATCTTACAGCTTTGGGGAGCTGCTTCAGAAGTTGGCTGTCGTTTCTCTCCACGATTCCCTCGTTCCTCAGCCAGCCTGCCAGCAGTTCCTAAATAAGGGCTGCAACAGAATGACTTAACTGCTTGACCTGGGGCCAAGAAGCCTTAAGGAAAGTTTGAATGGGGGGGTATGGTGAAGGTTTCAGGTAAAACTGGTGTCTTGGGTAAGGAAGAGGAACCAATGCTGGTTTGGAATCCACCTCCCCACAGAGTGCTTAATGTCCCATGATAGGCGCTCTGTAATCATATTTCCTTTTGCTTAGACCAAGACCGTTGAAAACCAGACATATGATGAGCGTCTAGAGATTAACGACCCTGAAGAGGTTGCGAGTATTTATGCTCCAACCACAAGACACAAAGGTAAGAGAGGCATGAAGAGGAAAGAAAGAAATGGTTGTTTTTTGTTTTGTTTGTTTTGCAATTGTAAGTCAGCGGTTACTAAAAACAAACCAAAACTTGTAAAAAAAAAAAAAAAAAAAAACAAAACTCCAAATAAACCATGAGGATCAAAACTGTTGATCTCACATGAATGACATGTAGCTTAGAATGACATGTAGCTTAGAACTTAGCCGTACTTTCTTAGAAACAGGAACAAAACAATTGTCTATTACCACATGGAGAATACGTTTGACCCTGGTAGGTACCGCCTTGAGGGTTGCCGGATGGATTCCTGATTGTCCCCAAGAATTTTCTATTTTCTATTAGCAGATGTTGGCTTTCAGAGTCAAGTTACTTGCCATTGCTCCTGTTTTCCAAATAGTTAAGGGGGGAGAAAACACAGCCACCCAGATTGCAGGATATTCCATCAACCTAACCACTGTTCCCCATCACCATTTACTTCATGATACTGTTCTGCCCACAGTCTGCCGGGGATTCATGTTTGTTTGTTTAATTTATCAAAACTCTTTTGCTCAGTTCTGAAGATGCTTCAGTTACCTATCCTTAACCTGCAATTCCGATTGAAACCTCAACAGAATATTTTCAGAGGACTTGACACCATCATTTGTTCAACAAACATTTTTTGAATGCCTATTATCTGTCAGCCTTATGCTTGGCACTACGTATACAGTTTTTTGTTTGTTTCTTTGTTTTGGCCATACCGCGTGGCTTGTGGGATTTGAGTTTCCCGACCAGGGATTGAACCCAGGTCTTCGGCAGGGAGAGTTCAGAGTCCTAACCACTGGACCGCCAGGGAATTCCCAGGTATACAGTATTAAAAGAGACATTGACCCTGCCATCCTGATGCCTGTAATTATGGGAGACAGATGCCAAATGAATAAAGAAACACAATTACAAATGTGGTAAGTGCATTGATGGAAGCAGAGTTTGATGTTATGGAGAATACTGGTGAGGAGTGGGATCTACTTTTGATGGAGGGGTCAGGGAAGACCTAAGGAGGTGATGGTTGAAACTGAAAGGTGAGAAGGATTTAGACACAGAGGAAAAGTAGGCCAGGAAGAGGGAGCCGCTAGTGAAATGTGAAAAGGACCTGAGGCCAGAAAGAACTTGGGTTACTTTGAGGACTTGAAAGAGACCAGCATATGGTAGGAGAGAGTAACCTCAGAGGTAGTCAGGAGGTATAACAAGCAGGGCTTTAGCGGCCATACTGCTGTTATGCATGGCATGGATTGAAGGGTGCAAAGGTGAAAGCAAGGAGCCAGTTAGAAGGACTGTCGCCATGGCTGAGTTGAGGTGTGACAGTGGCTTGGTTGTGGGGAGGAAGTTGAGAATAGAGAGAGAATTGGCAAACGCTAGAGGTATTGTTGTAGTAGAATCACTAAGACTTGCTGATGGATTGGATTTAGCTCTTGAGTTAGGAATCAAGGATGACATCCAGGGTTGTTTGTTTATTGTGGTAAACTTGCCTAATATAAAATTTACCATTTTAACCATGTCGAAGTGTGACAATTCAGTAGCATTAAGTACATTCGTGTTGTTGCGTAAGTATCTCTACTATTTCCAGAACTTTTTCATCATCCTGAACAGTTATTATTAAACAATAACTCTCCATTCCCCTCCCCTCCCCCCCCCGCCCCCCAGCTGCTGGTAACCTCTATTCTACCTTGCCTCTATGAATTTACCTATTGTAGGTACTGCATAAGCAGGATCATACAGTGTTTGTCCTTTCCTGTCTGGCTTATTTCACATAGCTTAATGTTTTCAAGGTTCATTCATGCTGTAGCATGTGTTAGAATTTCCTTCCTTTTTATGGCTGAATAATATTCCATTGTTTGTATAACCACATTTTGTTTATCCATTTGTCTGTCGATGGACACTTGGGTGGTTTCCACCTTCTGGCAGTTGTGAATATGCTGCTATGAACATTGGTGTACAAGTATGTGTTTGAGTCCCTGCTTGCAGTCTTTTGGTGTATGTATACCTAGACGCTCAGGTGTTTTTTTTTTTTTTTAACCAGGTCATTGACCTACTTATTTTTTTGTTTTAAATTTTTAATTTTTTAATGCCTGTCATGCATATTTATTTATTGAAGTATAGCTGATTTACAATGTTGTGTTACTTTCAGATGTATTGCACAGTAATTCAGTTATATTTATTCATATATTCTTTTTCAGATTCTTTTCCCTTATAGGTTATTAGAAAATACTGAGTATAGTTCCCCGTGCTATATAGTAGGTCCTTGTTAGTTATCTGACACCCAGGTTTTTTGTTTTTGTTTTTTAATATTTAGTTATTTATTTGTTTTGGCTGTGCTGGGTCTTAGTTGCAGCATGTGAACTTTTAGCTGCTGCACGCAGGCTTCTTAGTTGCAGCATGCGGGATCTAGTTCCCTGACCGGGCGTTGAACTTGGACCCTGTGTACTGGGAGCTCGGAGTCTTCCCCACTGGACCACCAGGGGAGTCCCCTGACACCCAGGTTTTTGACTTGAGCACATTTATAATCTTGCCAGCTGTGGACATTATAATTTGTTTTCAGTTTAGGCAATTTAAAAGGCAGAAAAATGGTGTTTAGTGGGCATTCATTTGACTTAGAAATCATTGAACATGTTTTCATGCCAGTTAATAATATCTTACATCTGGTTATGCTTTTAATTGTTCAGAATATTTTATTGCTTTTATCTTATAGACAGTGATTCAGATTCATATTTGTGACTACTATTTGCCAGGAAGTAGGTCATTTCCTTCCACATAAAATTGTTTTCAATTGATCCTTACAACAATCCTGACTGAGAAATATTACTGACCCCATTTAGAAGTGGGAATACTGAGACTCAGGGAGGTTAAGTCATTTTGTCCACCTGATAGAGTTGTCCTATAAACCCAGTCTTCTGACTATAAATCCAGCACTCCTTTTGCTTTACTAATTACTAACTAATTACTAACCTCATTTCACCAATATGTAAACTAAGGGCAGATTTTATGCTATTTATGTAATGGCAGATAATCAGTTAGTATAATGTCTAACCTAATGCCTTAAGCATACTAATACTTAGTAAGTATATCTCAAATTGAATTGACAGAGCCATGACTAGAATTCAGTTTCCTGTCTTTCAGCTAGATATTCTTATAAACCCTGTTTCATAAAATGGTTAGAGCATAAAATATTATAAATGAAAAATATCTGTCTTTGAAAATCATTTTAACGATAACCTAGGGACTTCCCTGGTGGCAGAGTGGTTAAGACTCCACGCTCCCAATGCAGGGGGCCTGGGTTCGATCCCTGGTCAGGGAACTAGATCCCACATGCATGTCGCCACTAAGAGTTTGCATGCCACAACTAAGGAGCCCACCTGCCACAACTAAGACACAGCGCAACCAAATAAATATTTTTTAAAAACCCCAAAAAACAATAACCTAAAGGGAAAACTTTTCTTCCAAGGACTTCGTCGTTCCGCCCATCTTCCTAACAAGACTATGGCTGACAACAGCAGTGATGAGTACGAAGAGGAAAATAACAAGGTGCAGTATAACCCACAGCTTCTTGTGAAATTTCTGCTTTGAATTTTTAGTAGTTAGTTTGAAATGACACTAGTTCAGTAGCAAACATTTCTTAAATACTCACCTCCAGTGATTGGGTTCCTTTGAGCTCGTGGAGGACAGTCACGAGCCAAGAGCATTAAGATTTTGACTCTCCTTCTGGAATAAAGCTTACTGTTATAGCTGATGTTTTGGTGAGAAATTTCATATAACACAGGCCCGTGTTTCACAAACTTTTCTAGTCATAATAATCAACTGGGGTACTTATTTAAAAAAAAAAACAGATAGGAATTCCCTGGTGGTCCAGTGGTTAGAACTCTGTGCTTCCACTGCAGGGGGCACGGGTTCGATCCCCTGGTCGGGGAACTAAGATCTCACATGCCACGTGGCACGGCCAATAAATAAATAAATAATTAAAAAAAAAATTTAGAAAAACATTTCCAGTCCCCACCCAGAACTGCCTAATCAGAATCCTGAAGGTAAAAGCCTGCAAATGTATATTTTGAGCAAGCACTCCAAGTCATTCTTATGATAAAGAAAGTTTGGAATGATTCATCTGGCATTGGTTCACTGTCAACAGTTGTGATACTTCTAGTATTTTGTGAAAGAGACTTTAGTTTTGAAGTCTTAAGGCCCAGATGTCACTTTGCTGTTATTCTGTGAACCAAGAGAATCACCGTTTCTGGAAGTGGGATGAGAAGACGCCTTCAATTTGCACACGTGTACTGTCTAACAGCCCGTGTTTAGGCTTAGCACATGGTCCAATGGTTATGTTTTAATCGTCCTCCAAGAACAGGCGTTTTGAAAACTCAGGTGAAGGAGAATATTTGAAGTAATGCAGAAAGCTGTAGCAACAGAGACGGATTTCATAGAAAGTCTTAAAGGTCATGTTTTAAGATAGCCCCACTTTGTGACTAGTGTGCTGTTTGACATCTTACCTACAAAGTCATTTTTTGGCATCTTGTCTGTGGTATATAAAGTCTTCTCCCATAGGTCAGAGATTTTGCAAAGCACTACTTTGAAGAAGCAGACAAAAGAAAAGTGAACAATTTTCCTAAATTGACCTCCTAATTTTGTATATTCGCCCTAAATTTTTCTAGTTTTCATCATGATGTAGTCAATATTCAAGGCTCATTTTCTTTCCAATTTAATATGCACCCAGAATCAGTAGATAGGATCCACTTTTGAATAATCTTTGAGCTGACGATATTCTTAAAAATCTCTCCTTGCCAGACTGCTTCCCATGTGACCAAGAATAATTTGGGCAGATTTTGAATTAGGAAAGAACACTGTGGGAGATTCTTACCAATTGTATACCAATAAGGCATATTCTGCAACTGTGTCATCAGTCTCACATGTTACAGATTAGTTAAAATATATTTTTATCTATGTGTAATAAATCTGTGTTAGGCTTAGAGGAGAATGTAACCCAAAGAAGTTTTTGATGTCCTGTAATGTGTCACAGTTTTATATGTCAGTAGCTGCTTTAATGTAAAAGAAACATTAAATAATTTAAAAAACTAGAACCAATCATCTCTTAACCTCAGTGTAAGCCATATGGCATATGGAAACCAAGCTTGAAAAACCTATTTTTAAAGGGGGCCAATTGGCCACCCTTTAGGTCCTAAGTGAGGGCATGCCACAGGCTCCAGGCCCTAAAGTCAAAGACATGGACCCTGTCCCGGCTGCCCCGGCAAGCCCAAGCACCACCTTACCCCTTCTCGTCAGCTTGAGGGTGGGGTGGTGCATCTAGAACCCAGAAAGGTAGGTCGTAATGCCAAGGACAGAAGAGTCTCTTATCTTGAGATATAATGTACAGTCATTGCATTTAACTTACGGGGGAAGGGAGGGGAACCATGCATAGGTCAGATACCCATTGAATGGAAAGGGAAAACACACAGTCTCCGGAACTGCTGGTCAGAATCCAGGCCCGGGGTTGATTATGAACTTTCTTCTTTTGATAGTTACAAGCAGCTTACCCTGGGCAGTCTTGCAAATTAAATACTAGATTTCCTCCCTGTGATCTCTGTGAGTATTAAGATTCCCTAAAGTGTGTCTTCCCTACTTCATCTTCCCCCATTTCTTCCCAAAATAACTATTATATTTAGAGTTGCTTTCTTCTTCAGAAGTCCCTCAGTTTTAGAGTTGAAGCTGACTGGGTAAAGTTTATGCAGAGTTCTCAGAATCTCCTAAGTAATAGGTAAGAGAGATATGTATTGGATAAAATTTATACCCAAGCCTCGAGCAGAGGAAGAGACCATGGTTATAGAAAGTGGGGACTCAGTAGCTAAGGAGGAGCAGAAGAAGGTTCTCGAGGCCCTTCTTGGGAGTGCTTCCTTCTCTTTCCAGTGAATTGGTGTCAGGCGGGAGGGTTCTGGTTAGAGTACTAGGAGAGAACTGGGTAAAGGTATACTAAATTTCTCCTTACCTGGACCTTTCTATCTCCTGCCCTATCTCAGGAGAAAAAGAAGACCTCGCAGCCCACTCCTCAGCGGGGCTTTAGTGAAAACGATGACGACGACGATGATGACTCATCTGAAACTGATTCTGATGACGACGATGATGATGAAGAGCACGGGGCCCCTCTGGAAGGGTGAGAAAAGCTCCCTTGCCAAGGAGGAAAATGCCTCCTTCAAAACACTGGACAGGAGGACGTCAGTGAGAAGTGAAATTCCAGCAGCTCTTTTGATCTCCTCTATTTAGGATTATCAGATGCTCAGAAACCCAGTGTAATGAGTTTTCCTTCTTTTTCGGCTCTACTGCCCGCATCCTGTGATGTCACTTGCACTATTGGAAACACTTGTGGGCTCAGGGATTTCATGAGGATTTGCTGAGTCAGCTTAACTGATGGTCTCTGACTTCAAGGAGTTCACATTCTAGGGAAGAGAAGATAAATTTATACACATACCAAAGCATTTCTATCTAGCAAGGAAAACATGCATGCACAGGAACATTTCTATTTTAGGCTCAGACCCTTTTAGGACGGGTAGAGAATAGGTGCATCCGGAACCCTGTATTGAGGCAAAATGTTCCTGCATGGTGCTTCAGTAAAAATTCTCCTCACCATATTCCAGCTCTGGTGCTAGATTAACCATGACCCACCCCTGTAGGTTTTAATCAAAGTAGATTCTAAAGCCCATTCATTTAAAATACAATTAACTGGTGTAGCCAATCAGTAGAATTCTTTCTAGCGTTAAAAAGTGTGAGGCAGCACTCTATGCACTGTAAAGAACAATCTCCAAGGGACACTGTTACGTTTTGAAAAGGTATAGAAGTCTTTATGCTGTGCTACCATGTGTATAAAACAGATGTTACATAAGCCATCTCTAAGCTGCCCTAGGAACTAATAACACTGATTACTCTTGGGAGGGGAACTTGGTGGCAAAGGAACAGGGGTGGAAGGGGACATAACTTTCCACTGAATACATTTTGTGCCTTTTATTTCCTGTCGTGTGCATGCATACTTTATTCAATGAAGTAGTTTAATAAAAATAAAAAGTTACCTTTGAATTATCCACCTGAAGGTAGACACTAAGTAAATTAGGCAAATGTTTAATACCAGACTGACTTTTCATGCTTCCCAGTTTACTTCATGATTCTGCTTCCATAAATTATAATCTGGGGAAATATAAACTATTTAGTTTTTTTGTTAAGCAACTCTTCCCAGAAGAACTTTAAGTAACTTTCCTAGTCACTTATATACTTTGTCAATTCATTACATTTTACTTAATTATAGTCATTGATATGTACTCTACTTCTTTTTTACTGTATACATTTCATGTATTAATACAAATATTTTTAATAACTGCGGTATTCATCTTGACATATCTAACCATCTCTCAAGTGTTGGACATTTTGTTTCTAATTTTTTACTTTTATAAATAACACTGAAAAACATCTTTGTAAAAATTCCTTTTTTTCTTGGGGTAAACCATTTTCATGTCAGAAATTAAGATCTCATTCCATCTTTTCTCTTCATCCCCTTCATTCAAAAAAAAAAGGGAAAACAATTTCTGCTACATTCTAAAATTTTTTAAAATTATGTTTTGGATTTTCTGTAGCTCTGTTCTTCATTGTCAGAGATAGCTGAGAGCTAATTATAATCACTTTTAAAGTTACCTTGCAAGCTGCTCAGAAAAGGCAGATGTGGGTGGAGCAGAAACTAGGTCCAGAGTCATATGCCCTGTGGCCAGAGTGACACCCGGGCTGAACCAGGGCTCAGCAACCCCTGCTCTTCTCTGGCTACCTTGAACCACATTTTCCTTTCCCCAGTGCCTATGATCCTGCAGATTATGAGCATTTGCCAGTTTCTGCTGAGATTAAGGAACTCTTCCAGTACATCAGTAGGTGAGTACCAGGCCCTCCCACCATAATCCCCAGCCCTGCCTTGCCCTTTCCTTCCTCTAGTCTGAAACATGGCCATTCCCCTTAGGTTTTTTCAGCCTGAATAATAAAGTAAGTTTCTCTGACAGTTTCCACCTTCCCGTGGCAATATCTCCTAGGTATACACCTCAGTTGATTGACCTGGACCACAAACTGAAACCTTTCATTCCTGATTTTATCCCAGCTGTCGGGGATATTGATGCATTCTTAAAGGTACAGTCAGAACATCCTAAAACTGACTCCTTAGGTGTTTCTTCTGACCCCTCTATCACTCTAACAGTTCCACTAATTTCCCTGACTACCAATAGCTACCTTAATATATATTCTTCATTTCACTGGAGTTCTTAACTTGCTCTCAACTCCAAATTATACTTATTGCTATTAGGTAATAATTGATTATCTCACTAGGTGTTAAAATTTGTCATATATCTGCCTCCTGGGGTTATCCATGACTTCAGCTTTATATCTAAGGTCCTATAGATCATGTATTTTTTTTTCTAGGTAGTACTTTAGTACAGCATGATATACAGGCATGCTTTTTAATACTAGAAATAACGATGAACCAGAAGAGTTCTTCCTCTTCAGCTTATTGGAAGCAAGTATACCTTTTTAGATCCCTCCCATGTTTTTTTTCTCTGCTTTCTTACCTTTCTCCTAACCAGGTTCCACGTCCTGATGGAAAGCCTGACAGCCTTGGCCTACTGGTATTGGATGAGCCTTCTACAAAGCAGTCGGACCCTACAGTGCTCTCACTTTGGTTAACAGAGAATTCCAAACAGCACAATGTCACAGTAAGATACTAGCCTAGCACAGGCCCCAGCTCCAGGGGGCCGAGAGTAGAAGCCTTGCTAGTATTTGAACAGTTGACTTACTGCCTATTAAAAGGGATGGCTATGGTTTCAACCAGCCCTGTTTTTTTCAGTAACAATTGTATTAAGATATAATTTACCTACCATGAAATTCACCCTTTTAAATTGTACAATTCAGTGACTTTTAGTATATTCACAGAGCTGTACAACCATCACTACTATTTAAGAACATTTTCATTATTCCAAAAAGAACCCCCTTGGGAATTCCCTGGTGGTCCAGTGGTTAGGACTCAGCACTTTCACAGTGGTGAGCCCGGGTTCAATCCCTGATGGGGGAACTAAGATCCCACAAGCTGTGAGGTGGGGCCAAAAACCTAAACAAAACAAAGAGAAACCCCATACCCATTAGTAGTCACTCCTCTCCTCATTCCCCCTGCTCTTAAACCCTGGTCACTACTTCATTCCTTTTTTATGGTTGAATAATATTCCATTGTGTGGACATACCATATTTTGTCTATCCATTTACCAGTTGTTTCCATGTCTATTAATTCTGCATCTATGAATGTATACAAGTTGTTGCATGCACATATATTGTTGTCTTGCGTATATAGGTAGGAGTAGGATTGCTGAGCCATATGGAAACTGTTTAATATTTTGAGGAAGTGCCAAACTGTTTTCCAGAGTGGCTGAATCATTTTACAATCCCACCAGTAATGAATTAGAGTTCCAATTTTTCCACATCCTCACCAACACTTGGTATTGTCTGTCTTTTTTATTCTAGCCATCCTAGTAGGTGTGAAATGGTATCTTATTGTGGTCATTCCTGTCCTATTGACCTGCCCCCTTCCCCTGGCTCCAGAAGATTTTATCAGGGTTTCCTATAATCTTCATTTGGCTCCTGGCAGGCTTCACTTTTCAGCAGTTACCTTGAATACGAAATAGCAGCATATGATGAGGCACTCTGTAAAAACAAGAGTAGAAACATCCTTCAGGACTTCCCTGGGGGCGCAGTGGTTGAGAGTCCGCCTGCCGATGTAGGGGACACGGGTTTGTGCCCCGGTCCGGGAAGATCCCACATGCCACGGAGCGGCTGGGCCCGTGAGCCATGGCCGCTGAGCCTGCGCGTTCAGAGCCTGCACATCCGGAGCCTGTGCTTCGCAACGGGAGAGGCCACAATAGTGAGGGGCCCGCGTACTGCAAAAACAACAACAACAACAACAACAACAACAGAAAAAACATCCTTCAGGGGCTTCCCTGGTGGTGCAGTGGTTAAGAATCCACCTGCCAATGCAGGGGACACGGGCTCAAGCCCCGGTCCGGGAAGATCCCAGATGCCGCGGAGCAACTAAGCCCGTGTGCCACAACTACTGAGCCTGTCCTCTAGAACATGTGAGCCACAACTGCTGAGCCCGTGTGCCACAACTGCTAAAGCCCGCGTGCCTAGAGCCCATGCTCTGCAACAAGAGAAGCCAACGCAATGAGAAACCTGTGCACCGCAACAAAAGAGTAGCCTCCACTTGCCGCAACTAGAGAAAGCCCACGCACAGCAACAAAGACCCAACACAGCCAAAAATAAATAAATAAATTTATTTTTTTAAAAATTCTAGAAAAACAAAAAAAGAATATCCTTCAGTGCCATCAGCCAGGCTTTCCCCTTATTTTTCTAGCAACATATGAAAGTAAAGAGCCTGGAAGATGCAGAAAAGAATCCCAAAGCCATTGACACATGGATTGAGAGCATCTCTGAATTACACCGCTCCAAGCCCCCTGCGACTGTGCACTACACCAGGTAAGAAATAGTACATTCTTCACTGTAGTAACCCATGGTAACTTTCACCACCTGGGAAGCCATTGCTTCTGAGAAGGGGGTCCCAAGGCTGGGACATATTTGAGATATATCAACCTGAGGATCTATGGATCCTGGCTGCTACTGGCTAAGAGTACAGACATGAAGATTATGATTTATCTGGTATTATTACTTAGCCAGCTTCTCCAAACCCCAGGTGCTGGGTAAGTTTGGCCCACCCAGTCTATGTTCTCCTGAAATCCTAATGTGCCAGACTGAGAATCTCCCTTCAGTCTAGAATATCCTGATGCAGAGACTGCTGATACCTGCCCATGTCCTCTATTCACGTTTACCTCTGTACTTGTAGGCCTATGCCCGATATTGACATGCTGATGCAGGAATGGTCTCCAGAGTTTGAAGAGCTTTTGGGAAAGGTGAGTGGAAGGTAGCAGGAGCTCAGAAAGTGTGGCATTCATTCTAGGGCCCAGTGTTTTCTCTCTTCTTGTATTACTATTATCATTAACTTTTAAATTGAAATATAATACAAAATCAGAAACATACATATAAGTGTTGGTTAACTTTCACCAACTGAACACCTTTGTGTAACCAACACATCAGATCAAAAAAACAGAACATCTCTGGCATCCTGGAAGCCCCTCAGGCTTCCACCTCCCAACGGGACTATTTTCCTGACTTCTAATAGCACAGATTAGGTCTGCCTGGTTTTTTGTTTTGTTTGTTTGTTTGTTTTTTGGCCATGCCACATGGCTTGCGGGATCTCAGTTCCCCGACCAGATATTGAACCTGGAATCAGTGAAAGCCCGGAATCCTAACCACTAGGCCACCAGGGAACTCCCTAGGTTTGTCAGTTTTGTATTTTATCTAAATATAATCATGTTCCTTTGTGTCTTATTTGCTCATCTATATTGTTCATCCATATGGAGAGTCATCCATATTGTTCATATATCATGGTTATATATTTGTTCTCACAACTGTATGGTATTCCATTGTTTGAATATATCCATTCTATGATAGCCATTTGGGTAGTTTCCAGTTTGGGGATATTACAAATTACTCTGTAATATTATTGTCCTACTACTATGAGTACATACCTTTTGATGTACATTTTGTATTATCACTTTAGACTCCACCTTTTCCACAGAGGTATATATGCTATTCTAAGAAGCTGAAGTCCTATTCATAATGATCCTAAATTTTAAAAAAGTGCCCAGGAATATATTTAATAAGAAATTGTCAAGACTTTTTTGAAAACCAATTATAAAACTTTAGTGAAGGGTAGACACAAGCTCTGAGTGGATGAGGAGTCAAGCCATGTTCCTGGAAGGGAGGGGTCAATCGCTCAGCACTGTCAGTCCTCCCCAGTTCACCGTGGAAATGGAAGGCCGTTTCAATTAGGATTTTAACTGCATTGTTTTAGAAACTGAAAATTCGGTAACAAAGTTTATCTGAGAGAATCAATTTTTAAGACTAATCATGAAAATTTTAGGGAAAAAATGAGGATTTGCCCTGTCAGACATTAGAAACACATTATAAAGCTGTAGTAAATAAAACAATAATGTACTGGTTAGGAACAGAAATAGATCAGCAGCACATAACAATCCAGAAACAAACCCATGTAAATGCAGAAATTTGTTGTATAGGAAAGATGGTTATTTTAAATGATTAGAGGGACTTTAAATGATTGGAAGATTCCGCACTTCCAATGCAGGGGGCGTGGCTTCGATCCCTGGTCCGGGAACTAATATCCCAGGTGCTGCGTGGCCAAAAGAAAAAAAAAAAAAAAAAACTAGTTGGGAATTAAATGATTAGAGATAGGATGGGTTGTGATGAGATGATTGACCAGCCATTTGAGAAAAATTAAATAGATTTAAACCTCAACCATATGCATATAGGAATTCCAAATGAATTAAACAGTTAAAAATAAAACTATACAGGACTTGCCTGGCGGTCCAATGGTTAAGACTCCACGCTCTCAATGCAGGGGACACGGGTTCGAGCCCTGATCGTGGAACTAAGATCCCGCATGCCACATGGTGCGGCCAAGAAGAAAAAAAGTTACTTACATATATATGTGATATTACTGTCCAAGCAAAAAGCTCTTACATATCAAGAAAAGAAAACTGAGCAAAGATGATAACAGGTCCTTCCTGGCCATGTTGCTTAAAATTGCTTCACCACATTCCCCAAGCTCTTTCCCTGCTTTTTCTCCATGCTACTTACCTTCTAACATATTGTATACCTTACTAATTTTGTCTTTTGTTTCTCCCTACTAAAATATAAGCTCCAGGAAGACAGAGTTTTCGGTACATGTTTATTGAGAAATTGTTATAAAAGCAAAAAATTTGAAAACAATCTCTTTTCTCACAGCATTTTAAAGCTATAGCTGAAGAAAACTGTTTGATTAGGGAATTGAATAGATAGATTGTAGTACATCCATTCAGTGAAATACACAATGGAGTATTGTTTGGCCTTATTTTGCTCTGATACAGAGAAATACCAATGACATGTTGTTACATGGAAAAAGGAAATTGCAGAACCATCTACTCTGATTTTTGTAAAAAGAGAACAAAAAATTTTTAAGAAGCCAATGGTTTTTAAACTTACAATATTAGTTTAGATCTGGAGCCTGCTGAGATGTCATGTCATTTTTTTCTGTTCCTGTGGTGTCCAAGGACCGTTAGGCCTTCTAACACCAAGTAACTATAAATACTTGGCCATAACTTGGGTCCAGTTTCTTCTTCACAAATACACACAGGAAGACTGCATGGCAGTATATTTTACTTTATTTATAGAATATTTTGGTCCTGTTATATCATATGCTACTTTGGTGGTTAATGAGTTTAACCATTTTACTGATCGGGAGAAAAGAAAAGGCACGTTGTATTATTTGCTACGGCTGCCATAACAAAGTGCCACAGACTGGGTGGCTTAAGCAACAGAAATTTATTTTTTCACACTCTGGAAGCTAGAAGTTGGAGATCAAATTGTCACCAGAGTTGATTCCTTTTAGACCCTTTCTCTTTGGCTGTCTCCTCCCTGTGTCTTCACATGGTCTTCCCTCTGTATGTGTCTCGGTTCTAATTTCCTCTTCTTATAAGGATTCCAGTCATACTGGATTAGGATTCACCCTAATGACCTCATTTTAACTTCTCTTTTTTACGACCATATCTGCAAATATAGGCACATGATCTGAGGCACTTAGAGGTTAGGACTTAAAACACATGAATTTTGGGGGAACACAATTCAGCCCATGTCACCCCTTATGCTCGGAGCTCTTTTGCTTCAGAGAGAGTGAGTGATGCTAGGACCACTGAAATTTCAGCCTTTTGACTCGGGTCCATCCCGTGCCCCTCCTAGGTGAGCCTGCCCACAGCAGAGACTGACTGCAGCCTGGCACAGTACATAGACATGATCTGTGGTGAGCCCTTCCATCCCTTCCTTGACCCCCATCTCTGGATAAAGTCATTGTGGGCTGTTGAAAAGGCTGGTTCACTCTGAGTTGCAGCCTTTACTTTAAGCCCGTTGTGCTATTTGGCAGCACGCGAGGGTGGTATTTGGGTTTATGTGACTACCTGCTGGGTATTTAACCCCCCGAGTTATAGTCACACATCCCGTCTGGGAGGGGACTGGCCATCCTAAACGGAAATGCCCCATAGCTTCCGGATTTTTGTTTATTTCTGCTCACGGGAGTTCTTGATTTCAGCCATCCTAGACATCCCCATCTACAAGAGTCGGATTCAGTCCCTCCACCTGCTCTTTTCCCTCTACTCGGAATTCAAGAACTCACAGGTAAGACCAGCATTGGAGATTGACTTAAGCTGTAGTGAGGACTGCTGCTGTCGCCACTGACTTAAGCTGTAGTGAGGATTGCTGCTGTCGCCACTATTTTGGGTCTGCTGTGATTCTGTCCTGTGACAGTGGAGAATGTCTCTGCCTGGAGTTACCATCACCCTTCCCCATAACGAAGGGAGCTGCAAAGCAGGCAGGGGTGGGGCTTGTAAAGGAAGGGGAAGTAGAAGCAATGTGGGCCTTAGACAAGGCTAGGTAAGGATCTACAGTGGACACTCATTTTTACAGGAGAACCAAGTGGCCTAATGAATGGAAGCAGGAAGCAAGGTTAGTTCTTGCTAAAATGTAGTAACTAGTATGTCCTCAATCCTTCATGTTCCCTCTCTCTCCTCACAGCATTTTAAAGCTCTAGCTGAAGGCAAGAAAGCATTCACCCCTCCATCCAACTCCACCTCCCAAGCAGGAGATGCAGAGACATTAACCTTCAGCTGAGACACCTCCCATGTCACTCTGTTTCAAGGCTGAGCTGGCTTCTCTGCCCCATCTGAGAAGGAGGGATCACTGTCAGCCACTTGGCGGCCTTGCCTGCCTCACAGCTTGATTCGGAGACAGCGCACGTCTTACTGCCCTCTCTGCCAGAAAGCACTGCCCATGGTCATTAAATGGCTAATGCCTGTGTCAGAGTTCCTTCCCATGGAAATTAATTATGCATTTACACTACTGTGGGGATGTGAGTTAGAATCACTGGAATTCCTGGGATCCCAGGATGCTCAGGTTGGGAGGAAGGCTTAAAAGATGTTCTTTTGAGATAGCAATAGAATTATTTTCTTTCATTCTTAAAGTTAGTTGGCAAAGATTTTACAAATAAAATACTCTTATCTTTCAGGTTATCCTGCTCTCCTTGAAATATGAAAGAGAGAAGGCAGACTGAGCATAGGCAGATATAAGGAACTTGGCCTAGGAATAGGCATTAAGTGAACAGCAGTTTAAGCAAATCAACTTTGTGAAATAAAATCAAACCCCAGTCCTCCAAGGTTGGCGATAGAGGGGAAACTTTTTTCTCCCAGAACTTATTTTTTCTGGGGGTCTCCCACCAGGTAGTGCTACCTGCCTTACAGGCTACCTGCCTGTCTAGCTCCAGACCTGTCTGGTTGTGGTCTTAGGGAGCCTAGCTATTGCGGTCACCCAGGTGAGAGATGATGGTGTCCTGGACTGGGTGGTAGTGGTAGAGATGGACAGATTCAGGAAATATTTTGGAGGTTTTATCAGCTAAGCTACAGTCAGAAACCATACTAGTTATTTCTAACAAAGGATGTTAATTTAAGTATGGGCAGTTGGTTACAAAAGTGTTGGAAGGGCTGAAGAAACAAAAGGGAGAATGGAGAGTGCTGAAGGAACAAGAGGCTAAAGGGGAGTGTCCACTGCTGGAAACAGAAGAGCTGCCACAGTGGCTGGGATGGCTGAGCAGGTCCGAGACCCTCACCCCTACTACAGCCACCCTGGGCAAGCGCTGCTGCCTCCTCTATCCCACCCTCTCCTGGCTTGCTGGTGCCTCCCACTGGCAGAAATTAACAGCTGGCAAGGGAATCTGGAAAATCGAGCAGCATAAAGTATAGAAGGGAAGGTGTGGGGTACGAGACAACAGATAAGCAACCAGGAGAGGTGGAACCAACAGAACTTAGTGATAGAGTGAATGTGGGGGAGGGAAGAGAAGAAAGGGCGACTCCCAGGTTCTCTGGCTTGAGCAGCTGGGCGGGTAATGGAGCCAAGTACTGATATACGGGGCAAGAACTGATCGGAGGGGAAAATTACAGTAAGATGCTACAGCCTAATACATACCCGAGAAACACGAGACAGGAAGGGCATCGTTTCCTACAGACCCTTAAGCCAACTCTGATGTTCATCTCATGCTTGAACTTGAGCAGGAACATCTGAGCTCAGGCCTCACTTTGACACCATATTGGGACCAGGTGCTCTGCTCTCAGATGGATGCCATTAATGCTCACATTTCACTCAAGGAAAAAGAGAGGCAAAAACATGATAGGAACTCAGATTCTCCATCAGGTTTTCAGGGAACAATCAGACTACCTTCTTTGGCTAGAACTGAGACTCAGCTCTAGTAAGTACAGTCGACTCTCGTTATTCACAGTAGCTATGTTCTATCGAGGCACCGCAGACACAATTAGCAAATACTGAACCACTGCTCCTGGGGGAAATATAAGGTAAGGTTCCTGTGTGCCTCTGTCATAACACTGTCGTCAACAACCATTGATTCACTGAACTCACGGCCACCAGCACTGTAAGTCATGCCATCATGAAGCGTATCTAACGCACTCTCTCTGTAAGGCACATGACAGCCTTACTACACTTAGTTAACTCTAGCCAGCGCCTCAGCACTATGCGGGTAGGGGCCATTTAATTTATTTATTTTCAAATATTTATTGTATTTATTTGGCGCACATGTCTTAGTTGTGGCACGGGGGATCTTTTTTTTTTTTTTTTTTCAGTTGTGGCATGTGGGATCTAGTTCCCTGACCAGGGATCGAACCCAGGCTCCCTGCATCGGGAGCATGGAGTCTTAGCCACTGGACCATCAGGGAAGTCCGGGGGGGGGCATTTTAAACACTGAAACCACCACCAACAAGCAAGAAATGAGGCATTAGGTACACCTTGGATAGGGCACTCATTTAGAGTGTGAGAGCCGAAACCAGGAGGCAGGATGTCGCCTTGTTCAGCCTCAGCTGGGAAGGTACGTGTCAGGCGACTCACATTTTTCACTGCTCTAAGCATGTTTGCAAACGATTGTAAAAACACTGCAAGTATCGATTTTAGGATTACAGATACATTTTAGTAAGTGAATTCGCAAATACAGAATCTGCAAATAATGAGGATCAGCTGCCTCAGTAACTGGCTAACGCGCAGGCCTGTAATGTTAGCCTGTCTCCCTACCCGAGCATGTCCACTGACCTGTCCAGTGAGCACTTCAGACACTGTTGCTATCGTGGGCTCCTCCTCCTCCACAATCTGAGGTTACTCTCTTGGCTACTTGATCTGTGGCCCTAGAAAAATAAGTTAACTTCTATGCCTCAGTTACTCTAGCTATGGAACAGTTATAATAAACACTAACTTAACTCCTAGGCTTGTCCTACGGGTGAAAATACGTGAAAAGATTAAATGCCACAAAACGTAAGATCTAATAATTATGTTACTAAGTACACATTTTTCACTTGGCCTTTTAGACTTTCCATTTGGCTATTCTCTCCCTGCCCGAGATTCTCATTTTTCTAATTCCCCAGCGAAAACCGCAAAACCAGCCTGCTTGCCATGCTCTACACATGATTCATGAGTTCCCTCTTCTAACTAAACCTTTATGCAGTCTATTTTCCTGGCTTGAAGTGTCCCTCCCCTCTGCTATCCCAGGCTCTCTACATTTCTAAATAAATAAAATTTGAACACAAGTATTTACATTTGCATTCCCTCCTTTAACCTTCCTAAAAATGACAGTATAGGAATTTTTTTTAAAAGGTATAAACCAGCAAGGACAGATAATAGGAAAGAAAATGACTATAGACCAGAGAGCAATACAATTTTGAAAGATGGACAAGTGGTAACAGATTTAGTGGGCAGGGGGAGGGGAAAAAACCTGATACTTGATTTCCAGTAGAGGAGAGGGACAGAGAAACCAATAAGAAGTAAGCCATTTGACACTGCAGAATCCTGGAAAGGATCAGGAATCGAAAATGTCAGATATTTCTGATGGCATGTGTGCAGGGAGGGGCTGCAGACAGGAGGATTGGCTGAAGGTTTGTAGAAAGATGGGATCCCCAGAAACTTCCCTATCTGTGCTGCCCACCTCCTTACCCTGGCAGAACATAGTCCCCTTTAAACCAAGGCGCCTCTGGACATGAGAACACCAAGCAATTCTGAGGACAGGAATAAGGGGCCATATTTAAAAGAGGACAAAATAGAGGAATGAGCAATGAGACCCTCAGCCCTCTTTTGGCTTATCCCTCCAAAGCACAATATCGGAAGAGTCCTCCCTTGGGAAACTGATCAGCCAAAGAGAAAAGACCTAAAGATACTGACAGAGAGTCTTCAAGCTTATAGACTTACTTGGTACCCCCTACCTACCATCAACTTCCATTCAGCTTGCGGGTATCTCATTCTTGTGCATGTGTGTGTGTGTATGTGTGCGCAGGCATGCTTGCAACTCTCATTCTTAAATGTGAATGTACCGTCACCAGGCATTTGAAGAAAGCCAGAAAAAGACAAAAACAGAACAAAGGATATCAGAGAAGCAAAGCAGGCAAGATATGAAAAAAAATTTTTTAACTATAATATTCATAGAGCAGTAGTTCTCAAGTTTGGTTGCATGTTAGAATCAACTGGATATATATATATATATATATATATAAAATTATTTTTAATATTTATTTGGTGCACTGGGTCTTAGTTGTGGCACGTGGGATCTTTAGTTGCGGCATGTGAACTCTTAGTTGTGGCATGTGGGATCTAGTTCCCTGACCAGGGATCAAACCCAGGCCCCCGGAATTGGGAGTGCAGAGTTTTAGCCACTGGACCACCAGGGAAGTCCCAACTGGAGATTTTTTTTTTTTTTGCAGTACGCAGGCCTCTCACTGTTGCGGCCTCTCCTGTCGCGGAGCACAGGCTCCGGACGCGCAGGCTCAGCGGCCATGGCCCATGGGCCCAGCTGTTCCGCGGCACGTGGGATCCTCCCAGACCGGGGCACAAACCCGTGTCCCCTGCATCGGCAGGTGGACTCTCAACCACTGCACCACCAGGGAAGCCCTGGAGATATTTTAAAGATAAGTTTCCTCTCCCAGACAACACACCAGACTAATGAAATCACAATCTCTGGAGGTAGGATACAAGAATCCATATTTTTTAACTTCCTCAGATTATTTCAATATGCAGACAAATTTGAGAACCACTGTCAGAGATGAGAAGATTCCATATCCATGAAATATTGGGCTGGCCATTGGGCTGGCCAAGAAGTTCATTCGGTCAGTGAATACATTGTTCAATAAAATTCTTGGTGAAAATGAAAAATGTGTGGGACTTCCCTGGTGGCGCAGTGGTTAAGAATTTGCCTGCCAATGCAGGGGACCTGGGTTCAAGCCCTGGGCCAGGAAGATCCCACATGCCGTGGAGCAACAAAGGCCGTGCACCACAACTACTGAGCCTGAGCTCTATAGCCTGCAAGCCACAACTACTGAGCCCATGTGCCACAACTACTGAAGCCCACGTGCCTAAAGCCCGTGCTCCAAAATGAGAAGCCACCGCAATGAGAAGCCTGCACACCACAACGAAGAGTAGACCCCGCTTGCTGCAACTAGTGAAAGCCTGCATGCAGCAAAGAAGACCCAACACAGCCAAAAATAAATACATACCTACATTTATTTTAAAATAAATACATACATGGGCTTCCCTGGTGGCGCAGTGGTTGAGAGTCCGCCTGCCGATGCAGGGGACGCGGGTTCGTGCCCCGGTCCAGGAAGATCCCACATGCCGCGGAGCGGCTGGGCCCGTGAGCGATGGCCGCTGAGCCTGCGCGTCCGGAGCCTGTGCTCCGCAACGGGAGAGGCCACAACAGTGAGAGGCCCGCATACCGCAAAAAAAACAAAAAAAAACATACATTTATTTTAAAATAAATAAATAAATAATAAAAATAAAAAGGTAAATAACAAAGTAATTTCTCAGACCACAATGGAATGAAGTTAGAAAACAATAAGGAGAACTGAAAAATTTTGTGTAAATTAAACAATACTCTCAACCAATGGGGCAAAGAAGAAATCACAAGGAAAATTAGAAAATACTTAGAGATAAATGAAAACAAAAACACAGCATTCCAAAACTTACGGGCTACAGCAAAAGCAGTGCTCAGAGGCAATTTATAGCTGTAATTGCTTACATTAAAAAAGGAAGATCTCAAATAAGCAATCTGACTTTACAACCTGAGGAACTAGAAAAAGAACAAACTAAACTCAAAGCTAGCGGAAGGGGGACTTCCCTGGCAGTCCAGTGGTTAAGACTCCGCGCTTCCAACGCAGGGGGCGTGGGTTCGATCCCTGGTCAGGAAACTAAGATCCTACTTGCCACATGGCGCAGCCAAAAAAAAAAAAAGAAGCTAGCAGAAGGAAGCAAATGATAAAGATTAGAGCAGAGATAAGTGAAATAGAGAATAGAAAAACAATAGAGAAAATCAACAAAACCAAAAGTTGGTTCTTCAAAAAGATTAACAGAACTGAAAAGCCTTTAGCCAATTGTCTAAGAAAGAGACTCAAATAACTCCAGCCAGTAATGGAAGTGGGGGCATTACTACCAATCCTACGGAAGTGAAAAAGAGCAGAGGGTACTATGAACAGTTGTATGCCAACAAACTGGATAGCCTAGATGAAATGGACAAATTCCTAGAAACACAAAACTTACCAATACTGAAAAAGAAAATTTGTAAGACCTATAATTAGAAGATTGAATCAGTAATCAAAAATTTTTTAAAAATCAAAGTAAAATACACAAAACATGAAATTTACCATTTTAACTATTTTTAAGTGTACAATCCAGGGGCATTCACATTGTTGGGCAACCATCACCACTGTCCAGCTTATGAACCTTTTCATCATCCCCAACTGAAACTCTGGACCCATTAAACAACGATTCCTTCCTTTCCCTCCCTCAGTCCCCAGTAACTTCTATTTTCTGTCTCTATGGATTTGCCTAGTCCAAGTACCACATAAGCTGAATCATACACAATTTTTCCTTTTGTATCTGGCTTACTGCACGTAGCATAATGTTTTCAAGGTTCATCTATGTTGCAGCATGTGTCAGAATGGCCTTCCTTTTTAAAAAGCTGAATAATATTCCATCGTGTGTATATACCACATTTCCTTTATCCATTCATCTGTTAATGGACATTTGCATTTCCACCTTTTGGCTGCTGCAAATAACACTGCCGTTAATATTGGTGTACAAATAACTGTTAGAGTCCCTGCTTTCAGTTCTTTGGGGAATAAACCTAGAGTGGAATTGCTGGATCTATAGGGTAATTCTGTATTTAACTTTTTTTTTTTTTTGGCGATACGCGGGGCTCTCACTGTTGTGGCCTCTCCCATTACGGAGCACAGGCTCCAGAGGCGCAGGCTCAGTGGCCATGGCCCACAGGCCCAGCTGCTCCGCGGCATGTGGCATCTTCCCGGGCCGGGGCACGAACCCGCGTCCCCTGCATCGGCGGGTGGACTCTCAACCACTGCGCCACCAGGGAAGCCCTATATTTAACTTTTTGAGGAACTGCCATACTAGCTTCCATGGTGGCTGCACCATGTACATTCCCACCAGCAATGCACAAAGTTGAACATTAATTTTTACAAGTCTTGATTAAATAGTCTATTGTGTCTGGAGGAATTCAGTAAAACATAGTCCAGGTGGGAAAATGCAGCCTGAGCTGTGCCTGCCCAAAATGTTGGACTGTTGTATGTTCCAGCTAAAGGTAACTAGTGACCTGCCTATTATTGGAGAGTAAAGATTAAAGATTAGGTGAGTAAAGTATATAAAAATTGGGAAATTCCCTGGCGGTCCAGTGGTTAGGACGCCACGCTTTCACTGCTGAGGGCCCGGGTTCAATCCCTGGTTGGGGAACTAAGATCCCACAAGCTGTATGGCGCAGCCAAAAATAAAAAATAAAAATTGGTCTTCTTTCCCAGGAAAGATTGAACGGTCATGTTAAGGGTATTAGTAATGCTTGAAAATTCCACGATCCTTAGATCAAAAAGATTTCAGAAATATCAGAGAAGTAACTAGATCAGGGACCCCCCCCCGATATTTTATTATGAAAACTGTTAAATAAAAGAACTTTGGAAGAATTGTAGTGAATTCTGAATACTCACCAACTAAATCCTACAATTAACATTTTGCTTTATCACACATCCATACCTCCCTATCCATTCGTCAGTCTACCTTATTTTTTGATACATTTCAAGTAAGTTGCAGACATCAGTACACTTCACCCTTAAACACTTCAGCATGCTGGAGAGGGTATAGAGAAAAAGGAACCCTCCTAGACTGTTGGTAGGAATGTAAATTGGTGCAGCCACTATGGAATACAGTATGGAGGTTCCTCAAAAAGCTAAAAAGAGAGCCTACCGTATGATCCAGCAGTCCCACTCCTGGGCACATATCCGGAAAAGACAAAAACTCTAATTCTAAAAGTTACATGCACCCCAGTGTTTATAGCCAAGACTTGAAAGTAACCTAAGTGTCCATCAACAGATGAATGGATAAAGAGGATGATACACACACACACACACACACACACACACACTCACACTCACACAATGGAGTATTTCTCATCCACAAAATAGAATTAGGAGTTGGGGATTAAAAGATACACACTGGGCTTCCCTGGTGGCGCAGGGGTTGGGAGTCCGCCTGCTGATGCAGGAGACGTGGGTTCGTGCCCCGGTCTGGGAGGATCCCGCGTGCCGCGGAGTGGCTGGGCCCGTGGGCTGTGGTCGCTGAGCTTGCGCGTCCGGAGCCTGTGCTCCACGGCGGGAGAGGCCGCGGCAGTGAGAGGCCCGCGTACCGCAAAAAAAAAAAAAAAAAAAAAAAAAAAAAAAAAAAAAAAAGATACACACTGCTGTATATAGCGATAAGTAGTAATTCTTTCAATTAGAACAGACCACATGGTGTTAAAAAATGTTTACCTCGATGCACTATAAATTCTTCTTGTGTCTTTTAATTTTTCTAGATTTAAAAGACTAAAGAGTAGAATATCACACTGCTATATATAAAACAGATAAACAACAAGGACCTGCTGTATAGCACAGGGAACTGTAGTCAATATTTTGTAATAACCTATAATGGAAAAGAATCTGAAAAAGAATATGTGTGTGTGTGTGTGTGTGTGTGTGTGAATCACGCTGCTGTACACCTGAAACTAACACACCTTTGTAAGTCAATTATACTTCAGTTATAAAAACAAACATATTTGAGGGGATGAAACAGATACAAAGCATTCACTCAGTCAAGTTTATTGAGAATCTACCACGTGCTCAGCACTGTCCTCGGCAGTGACGTGAGAAAAATTACAAAACAAGATATCGAGGAGGGAAAAATACACTTTGCACTCTGTTAATCTGCCATCTTTTCCACGTTGCTTTTCCAAAGTGTTCTTGGGTCGTTTGGGGATATGTGATCTCCCTGCTTTTTCCATGTTCCCCTAAGGTTTCCAGCACTGTCAAGTTATGTGCCACTACGGCCATCCCCTAAAGAACAGAGGATGGGACAGCAAGAACAGCTTCCTGCTGATGGGGTAGTCAGGGCTGGGGTCCCATAGCGGGGTGGATATTTTGAGCGGGAACCCGTCAACCTCGAGGGCTCAGGGCACTCACAGTGAATCATAAAAAGGCCAGACTTGGGGAAGCCCCAGACGGGGCCCTGGGGCCCTTGCTCACCCCCTCCCCGGAAGACGTGCTTAAAGTGCTAACACTGTAAGAAAACAAGGCATAGCTGCATGCAGGCCTGGACGCACCAGACTTCTCACCTCCCATTTTTCCCCTTTCTTGTGCTAACACCAGGTGCTGGCACCACCAGGGCCCAGGCCAGAGGGGAAGTCTAGTGCCAAGTGAAGAAGTGGAGAAGGTCCAATGTATAACCTATGATGCCCAAGGGGGGCTGGGGCAGAGAGGTATGCAGCAAAGGGTACTGGTTTGTGCTTGGCCAGCGCTGCTGGGCCAGAGGTGAGTTCCTGTGCAAAGGGCAGGTTGGTTTTCTACAGCTAGCAGGGTCCTAAATTTTCCCTGAGGGAACAAAGCTGCATAGCATGGGAAGGAGATCCAGGACGTGCAGGGCCCTCCCAACCAGGCTTGCCCCATGCCTGCTGTACACGGTGCTGAGGAGCACCGGTGTGGGGCAGAGCTGCCCCAAGCCGACAGGATCATGCCATGCCACGCTTAGATGCTGGATGACCTCCAGGCACACCTGGACAGACAGCCCCATCCGCCTGGGCACAGGCAATCATGCAGGCCCTCAACCAGAGTTGGAACAAGGGCTTAGGTCCACCTGGCAGCCTTGCCAAGGATACCAGTGACCCAGAGGACAAGCAAAAGTGGCAGTGGCATGGCCTCTTCCCGTTGGCAATGTGGCCAGGCCTTGGAGGAGGACCGGGAGGGTGCCCAGGGGCCAAGAATGCACCCTCTGTCTTGGCCTCAGCTCAGAGCCAGATCTCATCACTGCTCACACTGGACACCCGATAAATGTAGCCCAGCATCGGGAGACGGATGAAACCTGCGGGCCAGAGATCCCAGGAGACTCAGTCACCCTCATTCCTTGGAAGTTGGGAGACCACTCTCTGCCCCTTGGGGATTCAGAGGCCTTTGGCACAAGCAAAAGGGCCGGGGAGCAGGGCAGTAGGCCCCTTTCCCATACCTCGGCTGGTGAGGAGGCCGCCGGGCTCCGGATCCAGAAGCTCTGGCTGGCTGTTGTCCTGAGCCATCTGCTGGTCCGCTGGTTTCCCTGTGGGGTGACAAAGGGCATGGTGCCCGGGATGAGGTGTGTGCCCAGCGGGGTCTAGACCCTCCTAAGGCCCAGGGTCTCTCTTTTTCTCAGAAGCACCTCCACAGATAAAGCTGGGGCCAACAGAGGGTCCTGGATGTACCTCTGGAGTCAGGAGTGAGGTCGTTGAGCTGCAGGTGGGACGGGAGGGACATGTTCTCCCGCGGCAGGCGCACGTTGTTGAGTTTCAGGTTGTTGGAGTCACTACAGGGCAGAAAAAGCCTTGGATGGGCCCTGGCACCAGCGGGCACAGACTCCTGCTTGCGGCCCGTTCCCGAACTACCAGAAAGCCCAGGATCCCCCCTGTCCCCATGCTGCCTCTCTATATGGCCCATCCACACAGCCCCAGGGAGAGTTACCTAGAGATCAGGGATGGGCGCCGGGAGGGGCCTGAGGAGAAAGAAACCACAGCAGTGTCTCAGTGTGCCCACCTGCTCTGGGCTCTGCCCCCTGCTCTCTTCAGGCCCAGAACCCTCAGGCAAGGGGTCTCTCAGATGCCCAGACTGACTTCCCAGTGCCTGGCCCTGCTACCTGGGATGCATGTGGTCTAAATCACGGCCATGCCCAGGAAGACCTGTCCTACCACTTGTCAGAGACGTTCTCCCCATGGCCTTGCTGCCCACCCCCTGACCTCGCCTCCCCTTCCCCAGCCACCCTCTGCCCCCGCCCTGCTTTGGCCCTACCTTTGGTCTTCTTCGCTTTCCTGCAGACCAGACAGGCCACCAAGGTGCTGAACCCCACCAGGGTGCCCAAGGCAAGCCCTCCAGCCACAACGATCCCCAGCATTGGCACTTCCACCCGGGTGGCCAGGAGCCCTGCAGGTCATTCTCTGGTTAGGTTCCAAGCGGGCAGGGCCCCCCAACTCTGAGATGCCACAGGTCACTACTCTGTCCTCCTTGCCCCAGGTGGCCAGGGACAGCTTTCACCAGACTCGCCCAAAAGGCAACAAGCCTTCCTGTTTCTGCACCACGATCCCACACCCATCCGAGGCTTTGCTGGGCCCGTGGCTGGCAGTGCTCACCTGGGGCCGGAAGCGAGGCGCTGGTGACACCCACGTCGTTGGTGGCCACTACGGAGAGGTTGTGTGGCAGGCTGCGGAGCTGCAGTTGTACGGTGTGTTTGGTGAGCCAGGGATAGTTCTGGGCATCCAGCACCAGGAAGTCAGAGGCGTTGACAGTCACCGGCCCATCCTGGTCGATCCAGGTCACGTTGGCAGGCGGGTTCGCACGCACCAGGGCAAAAAGGACGACCAGGAGGCCCGGGCCTTGAGCTTCCTGGTACTTGGCTCCAACCTGGGCAATCTCCGGCTTAACTGGTGCAAAGCAGAGAGCAGTATGTTCCCACCACAGCCCCTTGCACGCCTTCCCCTTCTTCCCAAACCCAGAAGGGAGCCATGGGTCTGGACCTCTCCTTAGCGGGCACTGGGAAACGGGGTGGCTGGGTCTGCCAGAGAGGCAGCATTTCGTACAAATGAAGATCAAGAGTATAAACACTAGAACCAAAACGTCAAGATTCGAGTCCTGCCTCTGCTGCTTACCAGCTGTATGACCCTAGGCAGATGGCTTAACCTCTCTGTGCTTCAGTTTTGTCGTTTGTAAAGTAGGGACAACAACAGTAACTACCTCATAGGATTATTGTGAGGATAAAGTGAGTTCGTATTTGCAGAGTGCTTAAGTGTTTTTTAAATGTCCTACCAGACCACTTGCCTGGTGGCTGCTGGGGGTCCCTGGGCAGAGAACCTCTGTCTCTGTCCACCTGAGGAGCACTCACATTGCACATTGAGGAGGACGGAGGCGTTGGCTGACCGGCCACTGTCTGGGTCTTGCAGGGAGCAGTTGAGCTCATGCTGGGCCCGCTGGGCAGTGACAGTGAAAGTGCTGGTGCCTCCAGAGAAGGCCTCCCTGCCCACGCTCAGCAGTCTTGAGGTGCTGGCCTTCTGTAGCTGTCCATCCAGGTACCAGGCCAATCGGGGGGTGCCAGGCCCCCCTGCCACCCAGCAGGTGAAGGCGTGGCGTTCATTCTCTCGAAGTGCCCGCTCTGCCCAGGTATGACCATCAATTTGTGGCGCCAACTCCCCCCAACCTGGAACACAGGGGATTTTGTGGAGAGCTGGTGGAGGCTTAGTACTGTTCTGTGACCGGGATGAGGTCCAGTTACAGAAGGGCAGCAGGCCAAGAGACAGAGCACCTGGGTTCTCTAACCAGGGACGGCTGGACCTTGGGGAGGTGGATGAAGGGAACCCAACTCTGGTGCCTGGAACGGGTACCCAAACTGAAGATGCAGGCAAGGAGGGGACAGAGGGGGACTTGACCGCACAAATGCATGGCCAAGGGATGAACAGGGGTGTACCTGAGCTCAGAAGGGCCGGCAGGAGCAGAAGTGTGTGCGGGAGGGTAGCTGGCCCTGGAGGCAGCGCCATGGTGGCCCCGGTCTGGGCCCCAGGCTGCCGAGAGAAGGGGTCAGGCCTCGATGTTAGCCAGGTGAGAGCAGACAAGCTTAATAACTGCTCCAGGAATTTCCAGAAACAAAAATAAACCATGCACGGAAACACAAATGTAGAACGGTCCACAGTAGTGAAGACAAGGACGCAAATGGTCGAGCCCAAAGGTCCAAACCCAGCCAGCACGTACCTGTACACCTTGCGGGCACAGAACTGAGCGCTGACCCCACGGGACAAACAGGCACACGCTCGCAGGTACATAGAAGCAACCTGCAACCGCGCAGCCCGCCCCGGGCCCAGAAACACGCGCGCGCGCGCGCGCGTAAACACTCGGGTACACGTGCCCCTCCCCCAAAGGGACCGTCCTTCTCCCGACCCCGGCTCTCTCCTGCCCGCTTCCCTCACCCACCTACGCCCCTTCTCCCCTCCTCCGGATTTGGGCCGAAGAAGAGAGGATCCGGGACGCGGGGGTCGCGAAGCATGCCCGCCCCTGCCTCGCCCCGCCTTCCGGTGCGGCTCACCTGGCTCACTCCCCGAGAGCAGCCGGAGCGACTGCTCAGGTCTGATGAGCACTGCAGTCATCCGCAGGGGCTCGGGCTGCGCCAGGCAGGGCCAATCGATGCCCGACCTCGGCCCGAAGGACCCCTTCCCCCAGGGCGGCGGCTCCGGGACCACGTCCCGGGCCTCGCAGACGGCCTCGCGCGCGGGGGATACTTGAGCGCCCTTCCCTGCGGGGACGGCGGAGGATGCAGACACAGGCGGTGGCTGGGAGAGCCGGCAGGTTTATTGGTTGTGGGCGCCCCCCTTCCCCCACGCCCGCCCGCCGGCGGCTCAGCGCCGGTCGCGGGGCCCGCGCAGCTGCCCCATCATGTCGGCCAGCATGCGGTTGCACAGCGCCGCGTAAGGGTTGAGCAGCACCAGCTGGCGCCGAGCGAACGGGCTGCCCAGCCGCGCCGCCCGCTCGAAGTCCCCGCGGGCGTCGTCGTCCCGGCCCTGCAGTCGCGCCACGAGCCCGCGCTGCACGAAGCTCTGGCGGGCGGCGCGACCCCGGCCGCCGCTCAGCGCCAGCGCGCGCTCCAGGTCCTCCAGGGCGCCTGCGGGACCGACGGACAGGCGGGGGTCAGGGCCGCGGCCAGCAAGCGATCCGGCCCCGAGTGGAGGCTCTGGGGTTCGGCCGTTTACATCCCGCCTAGACTTGACCCTAGAGATCGGTATCGTTATTCCCTTTACGCAGATGAAGACTGGAAGAGTTGGCAAGACTCGGCCTGGGCTGCACAGGCATTAGTGGCAGAGCTGGGACTGAAGTCCAGGTCTCGCCTTGTCCGTGTTATTTTCCACCATCTGATACATCAAAACACGGACGGAGGGTCACTACATTATGAATCTGGCCCTGTTGCCAGGCACGCATACGTTATTAACCATCCATCTACCATGTGCCAGGTGACTGACTCCGAATCCCAGAGTCCAAAAACATTAGAATTAACTGACAACCATGTCTTATACAATAAAGTCCTTTTTTTCTCTCTCTTTTTTTTTTTGCCGCACCGCGGGGCATGCGGAATCTTAATTCGCCGACCAGGGATTGAACCTGTGACCCTGCAGTGAAAGCGCAGATTCTTAACCACTGGACCCCCAAGGAAGTCCCTCTCTAACTTTTGAAGACATTTCTCTCCTCTTTTCCATTGATGCCTTAAAACCGCTTCTCTCACCTGTGTTCTCTACTGCCTGCCTCTTCTCATTCTTTATTTCCATGGTCTTCATTATTTTGTATCTCATTTTCTTTGAAAGAGGTCTTGGAGCCAGAGCTGACCTGCAGCATTTTGTTTTTATCATCCTCATAAATACTTGGCTTATTAGGCATCAGAGCTGTGAACTCAACCTCAGGCAGCCAGCTGGTATCCACTGTAGGGTACCGAGCTGCATTTCTTTTTTTTTTTTTTTTTTTTTTTTTTTCCGAGCTGCATTTCTTCTGGGATCTGCTTCAATTCACTCAAGTTCTCTAGTCTATAGCGCCTGGCGGGGCAGGGCGCTGGGGGAGCGCCAGCAGCATCCTACAGCAAGGCTGATCTTCCCTGCCCTCTCTCTGTGTGTTCTGGTCCCCGGAACTCAGCAGAGGCTCTGCTCCCCATCCTGACTGGTCGGTTGAGAAGCTTTCTAATCACAGCATTCCTTGGTTTCCCTCAGAGGAGCTGGTCAGGAGGAATTGAAGGCCTTCTCCAGGCAGAATCCCCTCTGATGCTGTCTGGGGTTTTGGTCTGCAGGCTGTCCCAGCGGCCTTTATGGCCCTGCTCTGCCAAAGCCAGGTGGCGGACAAGCCTGGGAAAGGCCCTCAGAGTCCCCCAATATTCCCAGAATGGAGTCCAAACTCCTCAGCCTGGCATTCCTGGCCCCAGGAACACCTCTACCACCACGGGTCTCGATAAGTCTAGTAGTTCCCAACTAGGCTTCTGTGGTTTACCCTTTAGTTGAAACCCGTTAGTGATTCCCGGTGTTTTCAAGACAAAGTCCGATCTCGGCCTAATGTTTGCAGTTGTTCACTCTCTGGCCCCTGTTTACCTCTCCAGGCTCTGGAGAGGCTCCATTCTTCCAGCACTCCCTTTTCCAGCCAGATTCCCTGTACCTGTCCACGACTTCAGGACCTCTACAGGCCGTGCCTTCTCCCACTCCCTGCCCTCCGTCCAGCTAACGCCTACTCATCCTTCAAAACTCACCCCTCAGGAACAGATCCCATGCTGAACCCTGTCAGCTTGTTATGCTGCTATTATATTTATGTGTCTGTTCTACCCTCTAGGCTGTGAGCTTCTTGAGAAGCAGTGTCATGTGGGGATTAAGAGCACAGGCTCTGGAGCCCTGCCACCTGGACCGGATCCCAGCTCTGCCGCTTCTCAGCTGTGTGAGTAGGAAGCTACTTAACCTCCGTGCCTCAGTTTCTTCATCTGTAAGATGGAGATAACGATAGCACGTACTTCTCAGGGTTGTTGTGAGGATGATACGAATGACTACAGCTCACATGTGAAGTGCTGAGTGCCTGGCGCACAGTAGTTGCTGTAGGCGCTATAGTCCTCAGCACCTAGCCCACTGCTAGGATGGTAGAGGCTCTCATTAACTTTTTATCAGTAAGTAAATGGAATGCAGTCCCCCTGACTCTCACAATATCCCCGAGCCCACAGTATGCCTCTTACGGGTAGAGACATAGGTTCCAGAGGGGCTTAGTGACTTCCCACGCCCCATGCCCAAGCCCCACAGACACACCGTCTCTGGTCTGTGCCCTCCCCGGCCCCTCTGCACAGGCTCCAGGGACTCTCCCCTCACCTGCCACGTCTCCCTGGAGTCGCCGGGCCTGGGCTCGGTTGCTGTAAGCCGAGGCCCTCTCAGGCAGCAGGTTGATGGCTTGGCCAAACTTCTCCAGGGCTGTGCTGAGGTCGCCAGCCTCTGCTGCCATCACCCCTTGCAGCTCCAGGGCCTTGGCCTGCTCCAGCTGTGCTCGAGGGAAAACTCCATCTGTGCCAGGGAGGGAGCCAGGAGGGGACAGGTGTGCAGTTGGGAGCAGGAAGCAAAAGCCACCTGGGGCTTTGGAAACCTGGGACACGAGCCAGGGCTGACTGGGCAGGGGTGTAGGTCACAGCAGGAGTCAGATGCAGTGTTTGGGGCAGGGGGAACTGAGGTCAGCAAGGCAGAGAGCTAGCACTGCTTAAAGTTCCAAAGGGACCTGGGAAAGGGGCCTTGGTTGGCTCCCCACTGCCAAGAGAATGAAACCCAAACTCCTTAGCCTGTAGCTAAATGATTTCCTCAAGGTCACACCGCCCATAAGCACAGCTTGGATTTGAACCCAGGTCTTGCTGGCTCTTCAGCCTCTGTTTTGTTCTACTCCACTGCTTCCAACAGGAAGGCCTCCATGACATACCCGAGTCATGAAAACCATTTCCAGTGTTTATCTCAGCTTTTCAGCCTGAAGTTTCATTAAGGCTTAGGTTTCACTCCTTTAGAAACAAAAGGCATCAAAAACCCCTGACGCGGAAAGCAGGCCCCCTTAGGGGCTGGTGGAAAAGCCAGTGAGCGCACTCGCTCTGGAAGAATTAGCTCAGGGCTTGGCTTGTAAGGTGTGTGACACTGAATACTTGCTTAGGTTGGAGACGTTTAGCTGAGCCACCCCCTGCCCTGTTTCTTTCTTCCCCGCTGTGGAGGGTGACATACTCTGTTGTGACAAAGACGTGAGCTTTTCACATGGCCCCTCTCCCCATCAGCACAGTTAAGCTTGGACCATGGGGTGAACTGAGCGGGGAGGTAAGTTCAGAGGCGGGTGGTGGAGGAGAAACCCGGCTTTCTCCTCTGGGCACAGTGACTCTTGCCAAGACCCCGTCAGTGCACTGAGGATCAGCAATCATCATCCAAGGGTCGTGGAACAAGGGCCCTCGTAAGACCACCTACCTCTGCCACCCCAGCGAGGCAGCAGACCAGCCAATGTGGAGAGCTATACTCCAGGGTCGAATACTGACCTTCATCTCCTTCTTCCTTCTCTGCTTCCTCTCCCAGGTCCAACCCAACAATGTCTCCAAACGGAGTGTCGGGGTTGAAGATGGCCTGCAACACTGCCTGATCGTTTGGAGTCCCCATGGTACTCAACTCCAAAATCCAAAAAGGTGACTCCCCGTGAGAGGGAGGAAAAAGGGGTGAGGGCCGAGGCTCCAGCCAGCTGATCCAGAGGGAGGAGGTCCGTTTGAGGACCAGCCCACGTGAGGAGGAGTGTTGACCATTCCTTGGCTGCAGTGTAAACTCAGCCCCCTTTAACCCGGGGATAGTGACCCTGGCTTGGCAGAATATATTTACAAACATTTCTCAACTGCCTCCCTACCCCCACCCCAGTCCTAGGGAGAAACAGAGTAAATAAATTGCATTTCAGCTTTAAGGTGGAGTGGAGCAAAGAGAGGGTACTGCCCAGGCTCTCCCTGAAATGCTTTCATTTTATTATATTCATAGATTGGGAGGAACTCATTAGAAGCCAACGCTTGACCACCCGTGGATGAAGAAGGGGGATATGTACGAAGTAAAGGAACTATTCCTTTGTCCTCTTGACCCTTCCTCATATCCAGAGTTCATTAGGTCCTGAACATACACCACTGATGAATGAGGGGAGAAAATATGGTTAAGAGAGACAGTGTAGAGTGGGGCCTGAGTGTAGAGTGGGAAATGATTTCACGATTCCACCTTAAAAGAAAGGACTGTGGAAGGGACTTTGTAATCAGGTCACGGGCCACGCCCCTCCCATTAGTCCACCTCAGCCAAAGCCAAAAGAAGGTTCAACCATGTGCAGCAATAAACTTGACATGTTTATTAATTAAACTATCACTTAAATAAAAAAAAGTGCATAGAAAATAAACATGTTTAAAAACTCCTTTTTTTTTTTTACAACTATGTACACTTTTTACTTTTACATTCAGTCTTTCGTAGACAGCTTTCAGCATTATTATTTTTTGAACTATTAAAGTATTTTCCTTCATCCCTGTCACAGGGAGTTAACACTGATGGACTTTAGACACATTTTTTTTCCTTTATTTTTCTTTTTCTCTAACCAGAAGCTTGGAAGAACACAAGGAAAAAAAAACCGAAAGATCTGTTATACATGATAAAGTTGTCAAGAAATGTCTTATTTCTAGAAAAGAAGCTTGTCATCTGTTGAGCTTTTGAAACAATTATTCAACTACCTGTATTTACTAAAGAGACTGTTAAAAGTTCAATAAAAGAAACACCACAAGTCTATTTTCTTGGTTGAAAGACAGAACTAGAGTACCTCGGAACAAGATACCAGGAAAGCACAGAACACAATTTTCCCCTAAATGCAGGTGGTAACCCCAACATTCATAACCAAAAATAGAGAAACAAGGAGTACAGGTACTGACTGGCAACATTCACAGGCAGAAAAAATCCAGGTGACACCATTTCTGCATTTCTCTCTGATCCCAGAAATGGACTGTTCCGCCATCCCCTTAGGATGGGTCCCCACCCCATTGGGGGGGGAATCAGAGGAGCGCCAGACTGACATTTTCCTGCCACTACTAGCAACTGTAACACAATCCTTATCTATAGTGTTAAGAGAATTAAAAGCCATGGACTGAACTAGGCTTTGTTACATGGTGCATTACTATATTAGTTCCTATATATATCATATTTATATTTATTTGAAAACCAAAACAAAAAAGTTGCAAGTTTTCAGAGTGTGAGACTTGACTGGTGTTCATGATTCGGCACAAAACCATCTGCTAGATAACCTTGTATTGCTTTAAAACGAAGGAAATGAAACATAAAATTACACCCAGCCCTTTGCAATGACCCGCTTTTCCTTTAAAAAAAAACAACCCAAAAAAACCACAACTTGATTTCTATTTTAAAAAATCCCAAATCAAACTTAACATCTGACAAGGTTTTGACCTTTAGTATTTTCAGATATTTGATTGAACGACAGTCCTTTAGAAAGATACATTCATTAAAAGGTTTTTTTTTTTGTTTTTTTGTTGTTGTTTGTTTTTTTTTTTTTTTTTTTTTTTTTTTTTAAATCAAGGGAGCTGCATGGTGCTCACGGCATTGGCCGGGGGTTTGACAGAGGCAAGCGGGGTGGTGGAGTGGATCCCGGCAAAGGAGTCTGGTTGAAAACGTATATGTAGCTGCCAGGGCTTCCCCCTTGATTCTTGTCATTGGTCTAAAAACAGGAGGGGCCGGGCTGGAGGTGGCGGACGGTAATGGAGGGAGCCAAGGGACCAAGTTCCGGCCAAAGGGTCAGCGCCATGCAGCTATTCTGGTTACACAGTTGTCACTGGCCACCAGGAAATGCAGCCACGACAGGTTCTAGCAGCGAAGCTGTGAGCTGGCTCTGTCACTGAGAACTGACCAGGTTTGCAGCTGTTACTCCCTTCGGGATGCCCCTTAGGGGATTCTTGGGAATGACCCACCACAGTTCCTCAGTCTGCACTTTTGTGCGGAGATTCCCTTGGTCACTTTCAAAAGAAACTCGGAGGTGTTTTGTAGATAGCTATGCCATTTTTTTTTTTTTTTTTTTTTTTTGCCTTCTTTCCCTCTTGTAGGGAAACCTTAGCTTATTCCCCAAGTTGCTGGCAGGTACGCTGAATTTTGGCAATGGACTCAAGGCTGAGCTCTAAGAGGAATTCCTCATTTCCGTGGTTGACAGGGAGTGGAAAGGCAAGGCAAACCATCTGCAGCTGGCAGGAGAAGGAGAGCTGGGGGTTCCTCCCCTGGCCTCAGGGTTTGGGACTGGTAGAAAGAGCTGAGGAGGGGCTCACAGTACAGCACGGCCTAGCAGGGCAGTAACTAGGTCTATTTAGCTGAGTTTCCCCCACCCCCGACTGGCCTTTGGGTCTTTCTCAAGATGAATTCGTGACCCATCAGTGCATTAATCATTTCAGTAACAAATGCAGCTTAAGGTATTTTTCTTTAAAAAAAAATAGGAATAAAAGGATTTACAAAAAAACCTCACACAGTGCAATAATAAAGGAAACCAGACACTAGTGGAACCCCTTGGGCCACTGTATCTTGTCACGGGCAAAAGGAGGAAGGGAGGTGAGGTCTGGGTAGAGTGCTTTTCCCCAGTCCCCTGCTGGCGCTTCTCCACGATGACAGGGAGTCTCTGCCTTCCTGGCCACAGTGCTGGGCTCCTTGCATGACAGTGAAAACAGTGACCATGTTCCAGCAGAGCCACCAAAGTTCTTAATTAAGGTCACGGAAGAACAGGGAGCCCAGGATGGAAGGCACAGCAGAGCCACGAGTCCCGGGGCAGAGAGCGCTGGGCTGAGTCGTATTGCTTCGCTAGACTTCCTTCCGTAGAAACGGGCTTCTCGAGGCGAGAAAAGGTGCCTCGCCCTCCACTGGACTACACTGCTCTGAAACCTTGCAGCTGACAGAGGCAGAGGAGAATCTGTTTTATCGTGAGTGGTCAGACTGTGCTTCAGTTTCAACGGGCTGCCCCAAAAGAGGGCCCAGGGGGATCCGGGGTGGGGGGGGGTGGTCTTTGCAGGCATGAGGACTTGGTGGGCAGAGGGAGAGGGAACGAGGTGACCTATGAGGCAGATGGTGATGGAAAATGTCAGGTTGCCGTTCCGCTTGGTTGCTAGCTCTGAAGGAGGAAAGACGAGGGAAGTGTAGGTTCCCACCTCTCAGCACTGAGCTGCTCCAGAAAGGAGAGAGACAGGGCAGGAAAGAGGAGAGGAAACTGCTGTGTCGAGATCCTACCGCAGCCTTTTCAGGAGCTTCGATTTGGGAAGGAGGGGAGTGGCCCGATGGAGTTGGGGGGACCTTCCTTTGCCATTTATTGTCAAAGAGCAAACCCAGGAAACGTTTATGTCAACAGGGCACAAACAAGCTACACATTAAACAACAAAAAGTACACCTTCCAGGGGGAAGTTGGGCAGGAAAAACCAGACTTTGCGTGTTCAGCTGAATATTTTCTCTAACTTCATCCTATGAAAATAAAAAATTATTAAAAACCGATCTTCTTTTAAATTAGGACAATACCGCGGTTTAAAAAATAGCCTTGTCATAAGTGCTTCTCCCTATGAAGTGCTTCTCATAGAAAAATATACAAAATATATTTACATTTATAAAACCTTAAATAGTAAACTGTAAACAGAACAGAGTAAAATCCAATGACTTAATTTAACAGGTTCAGGACACTGTCTTGGGGAAAGGAAGAGAAGAAACATTTGATGCTGTTTTGACCACATCCTAGGGAGTAATCAGGGCAGTAGTGTCATTTCATTTACTTTATCCATAGATTTTGTGCAGGTGGCAGAGTTCCCTCGGTACAAGGTGGTCTAGTCCCCAAGTTTTGGGCCTTGAAATCTGATTAGTGTTCTGCCTTCAACTGGACACTGACCATTTAAAAATTAAGTCTTCCTATGTCTTAACAAGGGGAAAATAAAGTTATCACGTCCTAGGAATGGGGCCCAGGGGTTACCCTGGTTGTGATACTCTGGTTGTTGCATGATTCAACTATTTAAATAATCTTCCTCTTCTAAAAAATCATGCTACATATATTTCTTTAAAACTCTCAGTGGAGTTTTATGAAAACGTCTCCAAATTCTGTCTGGTTATGGCCAATGGCTCCTGTCCACTTCCCCACTGGGAGTGCTTACAGGCTCAGGGAACATTTTGTAGGCACATCCTATGCCCAACAGGGAGTGTCCTCGAGCAGGGAGTCACTCTCCCCTACCACCCAGAGAGCACGGGAAAGCAGTGGGATGCAGAACGGGGGACGAGAAAAGTGGAGTGAAGAGAAGGAATGAGAGGGAAGCCGCTCCTATTGTCTAGAAAGGTGACTGTCTGAGATAAGGCTCATGGGGTTAACACTCCCACTTACAGCCCACAGGCTCAACGTCTGGTAATGAACTGGCACAACCCCAAGACAGCCTTTGACACCAAAGGTGCTAAGAAATCCTGTCTCCCAACCAGAAGGGAACTCTCAAGTGGGAGCATCGTAGGGAAAACCACCAGACCGTCTTTGTTCAACACACGGCTACAGGCTGGGCCCGGCTGGCAACCAACCCCGCCCGCACCGGGGCTGTGCCTGACCCCTTGCTTACAGTGCTCTGGAAAGGCCAAGGCAAGGATGGCAACTTCTCTCTGAGGAGGTGCTCAGGCCCGATCTCCCAACATAACTAACCCTCTATAGGCTCCTTCTAGGCAAGTCTGCTAGGGACCCGTTTCCCGCTTTTTAACGGCACACAGAGGGGCCCCAGCAGAAAGCCGATTGCGGATCTTTTCTTCAAGACCTCATCTCTCTCCAGGACTATGATCACATGTATAATGTGAATATGGGACCTAAGGGAGCCCAGCCATCACGGAGGCCCCTCAACTGTGCCCACTCAATCCTGGAACTCCTGGCTGCTGGCAAAGGCCTTCGGCACTGTTTTGGAGGCCCTGGGTCCTAGTGCTCCAACAGTGGGGAGAAGAGCAGCTTTAGTTTAGGAACTTCCGGCATTTCTTGGCACCACAGTTGCAGGGTAGCTTGTTGCTGGCATCCTCAATGGGGAACTTATAGTCGTAAGTGAGTTCCTCCCCTCGGTAGATTTTGCGCATGGCAAAGATGACAATGTGCTTCTGCCCGTCGATGTTAATAACCCGAGAGTAGCAGTTAGGCTCACATGAGTGATTGATGAAGCGGGCAGCGTTTCCGTGCATGGTGGCATCTACCACCTCGGAGTCATCGATCCGGAACATGTAGCAGCCGATGCCCTACAGGAAGGAGAGCGGAGAAGAACCTTTTATTACAGCGCAGGCTTGACAACATTTCCCAACCTTTTTCTGATGTGACCTTAGCCACTGATGAACAGGTTCTTCTGGTAAAATTTCTGGATTTCTCCCATCTTTCAGGATGCTTCCATGACAAATTCCTAGATTACAGGCACTAGACTAGAGGTTTCTTAGTGTCTCCACAGGCAAGAGAACTGTGTGCTTGTGATCCTGGGATCCATTCAGACAAACCTTCAAAGAGTACCTTTGTGTGCTAATCCCGAGAGTGGACTGGGCCAACTACAAATTCAGTGATGTTAAAATGTAAAAAAAAAAAAAAGTCTAATTAGAATATACTAATTCTTCTGCAATCTAGGGATCATCTTTTTTTTTTTTTTAGGGATCATCTTTATAGTTGATGGCCCCTTTCTATAACAAAAGAACTGGGGAATGAAAGTGTGGAGCTCACCTTGCTGTCATAGTACTTCTCTCGCTTGTCAGTCTGTATGGAACGGATGACATTACCAGCGTACTCAATCACCATCTCACCTGCATCGATGTTTCTCTTACAAAAAAGACCCCGGCCATGGATGGGAGACCTAGGACATAAAGATGGAAAAGACAGCTGCGGATTTTGCAAATAAGGTTAAATGTGTGAATACATGAATAAATGAATAAAATCTCCTGGCCTATTAGTTCCCCAGGAGAGACAGAGACTTGGAAAGAATCTGGACCCACCTGATTTGAGGGTATTAATCGCTCTAACAAACAGCCAAGGATTAAAGATTTCTCCGTTCCAAAGCCCACCAGAAGCAGCAATACTTTAAAGCTTACTGTGTTAAGTTCCTCGTTCAACACAAGGAGTTGCAGGGTCCCAGGACATCAGGTTAAATTAGAAATATCGATAAAAACCTCACTTACTGAATGAAGGAGGTCACTCCAGCATTTGATCCACTTTGATTTTGGAAAACTTCATTAGTTTTCTATAATTCTTTCTACAATTTTAGCCATACCTGTAGACACCAACTGCCTCCTTAGAAGTCTTTTTTAAGTGCCGGAAACGCATGGGCATTGGCAGATCCATACTAGTTGCCCTCCTAAAGAGAGACGGTTCGTTATTAATGAATTCTCTTCAGGAAATCATCAGTTTTGAGTCTTGGATCAAAGGTTCCTAGAACGTATGACTACACTATTCTGTGTGTTCAATCCCAAGCATAACAAATGCCTTATAAAATTAGGCCTAAAATATAGTATGTTATATATGAAGTCTGTGGTGGTACATGCAAAGCTGACAGAGTACACTACAGTTAAAGAAAATAAAATATACATCTTACAGTTATTTGAATTTCTCCTCTAAAACACATTCCTCTCTCTTTGCCAGCCAGCTACTGTTACTTCAACACAAACTCTATTTCAGTCTTCTTAAATGTTATCTGGGAAATTGTGATCTAAGCAAAACTGCAACAGAGGGAAGCAAAGAGTATTTCTTTCATTTTATTTTTAAATTTTTTATTTAAGTATAGTTGATTTACAATGTTGTGTTAGTTTCTGGTGTATAGCAAAGTGATTCAGTTATACGTATATTCTTTGCGGAGCACAGGCTCCGGACGCGCAGGCCCAGTGGCCATGGCTCACGGGCCCAGCCACTCCATGGCATGTGGGATCTTCCCGGACCGGGGCACGAACCCGTGTCCCCTGCTTCGGCAGGTGGACTCTCAACCACTGCGCCACCAGGGATAGCCCTATACGTATATTGTTTTTCACATTCTTTTCCTTTATGGTTTATTACAGGATATTGAATATGGTTCCCTGTGCTATACAGTAGCACCTTGTTGTTTACCTATTTTATATACAGTAGTTTGTACCTGCTAATCCCAAACTCCTAATTTATCCCTATCACCTTTCCCCTTCGGTAACCAAAGTTTGTTTTCTGTGTCTGTTTCTGTTTTGTAAACAAGTTCATCTGTAGCATATTTTTGATTCCACATATAAGTGATATGATATGGTATTTGTCTTTCTCTGACTCACTTCATTAGTAGGATAATCTCTAGGTCCTTCCATGTTGCCGCAAATGGCATTTCACTCGTAGAGAGCGTTTCTTAGGACCGCTCTCCACTCCAGACTTACCGAGCTGACTTCAGCTGCACCTCCTCCTCTTCCTCATCATTGGGGTTGTATTCAGGAGGCTGCCGGTGCTTAGAAGCCAGGAAGTTAAACATGTCAAATGCTGACTTCCTGGAGCCAAAAGATGAAAATATACTTAGAGAAATACTTTAATAGAACCAGTGAAGGACAGTGTTAACACTGGAAATCTCAAAGGTTAAGTGGGAAAATAATTATATCGTTAGATCATAAAATCAAGACCTCAAACTGCTTATGGAAAGGAAGAGAACTTGCCTCAGGTGGACTTCTGCCCTGGCCGAGCCATGAGGGTTCAGTGGAGGTTCATTGGCCTCCTCTGGTTTGTGGAAACGGAATTTGTAATTCCTACAGTGCTTGGCACCAGAGAGTTGCTCAATCAGGAACACAACTGCATCGTGGAGAATCCCCAGCATCCTCAAACCGTTCACACCTGCAGGATCAAAGGCACCAGGGTAGTGAGGAGCCCAGCCAATAGGAAGCCACATACAACCACAGAAATGCCTAAGCCAGGGAATCACTCTGCCAGAGGCTGCTCAGGGGTGAATTACACTAAAGACAAGCTAGAAATTAACCTTAGATAGCCGCTAAAATGATGCGCATACAGATCCATCAATATGGAAAACACTCATGATAGATTAAGTGAAAAAAGCATGCCACCAATCTATGGACTATTTTCTATGTTCTCTACGTACACAGAAATGCTATATGTGTTATTTCATTTCATGGCATAATGACCACAACAGGCAGGAAGCGCCAGCTTCATCTCAAGGTAAGTAAACCTAGGCTCACACCCAAGGTCACACATAGCTACTGTGACAGGATTTGAACCTTGGTCTGTATAACTCTAACTATGATCCCATTTTTGTTTACAGGTAATGGAGTAATAAGCTCACACACACACAGGCACCTCACTAAAATTTATAAGGAATGTTAGTGAACCCCAAACACAGAACTCTCTTCCGTGCTGTTACAGTGAGCTTATGGAGAAATACACTCAATAGCCACTTTGTTTTACTCACTTAGTCTTATTCCATTAATGAGCATTTCTTATTATTTAAAAAAAGACATTTACGTAAGTCTGCTGGCATAGATGGTGAAAGGCTTTCTAAAACGATTGGCTTCAGGACTTCCCTGGTGGTGCAGTGGTTAAGACTCTTGTGTTCCCAACGCAGGGCACCCAGGTTCAATCCCTGGTCAGGAAACTAGATTCAACATGCATGCCACAACTGAAAGTTTGCATGCCACAACTAAGGAGCCCGCCTGCCGCAACTAAGGAGCCCACGTGCTGTGACTAAGACCCGGCGCAACCAAATAAATAAATAAATATTTTAAAAAATAATAATAAAAAAATTAAATGATTGGCTTCTTTCCTTAAAGGATGGGACATAGTAGTAATTGCCACACCTCTTTTTAACACTAGCAAATAGCTAGTTAAATAAATAGTATATCACTTACAATTATTGTTTTTGGTATTAATAGATACCAAAATAATAATGGCATCTATTGTGGACAAGATACTATTTCATAGGCATAACTGTGTTAGGATCACACATGCAATTCCAACAGACCCACAGTTTGTGTTATAAAGCATATTTATAGAGATGTAACCCCAGTGTAACCTGGAGCCATACGCTATGGCTGGAAGGATATCCGTGTTTAAATGTTAACAATTACTTCTAGGAGGTGGGACCCCGTCCACCAATTTGTTATTGTGGTGATTAGCTTCTCCAAATTTTAGAATTCTACATCTTGTATAATTTTTTAAAAGAGGGGAAAGTTATTATCAGGTGCCTAATTTCCACTTCACTTACAAGAATCTCTAAGGGATATAATTTGGTTTTAGTGGCAAGCAGAAAGTTAAGTCTCCAGATAAGCAACATTCTTATGATCACAATCGTTGTTCCGATTAGAACTCAACCTATAAAAGTATAAAACACAAGTCGACAATATAAGAGATTGAAGTCATATAAGACAACGGCAAACATTTTTTTTTTTTCTATACAACACTGATTTTCCCTAAGAATTCCTTCCTAGGAGTTTTAGATTGCTGTGGATTCCTAGGTAGAAAAAGCCATTAAAAAACATACTTAAGTGTATTTTCACAAAATTCATTTTAATGTTTAGGCTGAGTGTTCAACCTTCACTGGAGGGCTTACAATGAGATTGGACACTGTGTCAATAATGGGAAAAGAAAGATGAGTTACACATGGCCCCTGTTCTCAAGGAGCCCTTGGCAGAGTGAGGCAGATATGAACACAGACCTTGCAATGTGAAAGCAACCAGATAAAGGTGTAGTATAAAGTACTACAACAGGGAACAATCTATTCTCGTGTGGGCCATTCACTTGTTCACCCAACAAATATTTACTGAGCACCTACTATATCTCCCGCATTCTTTCCATCTCTCCACTGTGCTGGACAGAATCTTGGGAAAACAAAGGTGAACAAGACAGGAAGGTACCCGAGACAGAAAGGTCTCAGATTTTTTTTTTTTAAATAAATTTATGTATTTATTTTTGGCTGAGTTGGGTCTTTGTTGCTGTGCGCGGGCTTTCTCTAGTTGCAGTGAGCGGGGGCTACTCTTCGTTGCGGTGCACGGGTTTCTCATTGCGGTGGCTTCTCTTGTTGCGGAGCATGGGCTCTAGGCACATGGGCTTCAGTACCTGTGGCTCGTGGGCTCTAGTGCACAGGCTAAGTAGTTGTGGCATGTGGGCTCAGTAGTTGTGGCTCACGGGCTCTAGAGCGCAGGCTCAGCAGTTGTGGTGCATGGGTTTAGTTGTTCTGCGGCATGTGGGATCTTCCTGGACCAGGGCTCAAACCCATGTTCCCTGCGTTGGCAGGCGGATTCTTAACCACTGCGCCACCAGGGAAGCCCAGGTCTCAGCTTTAATGTCACAGAACCCTTGGACCCTTACCTAATACCATACATAAAAATTAACTCAAAATGAGTCAAGGACCTAAACGTAAGACCTAAAACTATAAAACTCTTAGAAGAAAACACAGGACAAAATCTTCATGACACTGAATTTAGCAATGATTTCTCAGATATGACATCAAAGGCACAGGTAACAAAAGGAAAAACAGACAAATTGGACTTCATGATGATTAAAAAATTTTGTGCATCGATACTATTTTAAAAAGCTAGTATTCAGTGATTTCTCTGAATTCTATCTCAAATCCCTTCAGTCAGGATAATGATCTTAATTTGGCGTATTAGGGTACTTAAATAAATCGTGTCAGGTTCATTACTTTATTTTTATTTTTTAATTTTTGGCTGCACCACACGGCTTGTGGGATCTTAGTTCCCCGATGAAGGACTGAACCTGGGCCCTCGGCAGTAAGAACAGAGTCCTAACCACTGGACTGCCAGGGAATTCCCAGGTTCGTTATTTTAATTAATCCTCACAACAAATTTTGAAGGTTGCATTAATATTCCCACTTAAGGAGATTAAGCCTTGAAGAAGTACACCTGAAATAATACTGATAGCAAAAGGGCAGAAATAGGACTTGAACTCAGTTTCTGTCTCCAGAGTTCATGGTTTCTAACCACCATTCCATGGGGCAGCAAAAGACATGGATAAATGAAAGCAATCTTTGTGCCGTTGGCAAAAAGGGCTGAGCTACTCAATTTGAGACTGAGAACACTGAGCTTGGGATGCCGGTTTCCTCCAGGAGCAGAATCTTACACATATTATCAGTAATCATTTCAGAGTGACTCCTGGGAGAGGTCATGTACAAATTTAATTATAGTTCACCCAATGACTGCCACCGTTGGACAGAGCAGGACCTATGAACCATATTTTCCTGCCCCCAAAGTATCTCCCTCACCAATCTAAAAAAAACAAAAAGCAAAAAAGACACTATCCAGAGTAAAAATGGAGGCAGCCCACAGAATAGCAGCAAATATTTGCAAATCATGTATCTGATAAGGAATTAATATCCAGAATACATAGAACTTATAAAACTCAACAACAAAAAAACAACCTACCTGATGAAAATATAGACAAAGGACTTTGAATAAACATTTCTCTAAAGAAGATATATAATGGCCAATAAGCACATGAAAAGATGCTCAACATCTCAAGTCATTAGGGATATGTACAGAAAACAATAAGTACTGGTGAGGATACGGAGAAATCGGAATTCTTGTGTACCATTCGTAGGAACGTAAAATGGTACAGCCACTGGAGAAAACAGTATGGTGGTTTCTCAAAAAATTAAAAATAGCATCACCATATGATCCAGCAATTTCACTTCTGGGTATATACCCAAAAGAATTGAAAGCAAAGTCTTAAAGAGATCTCTGTACACCCATGTTCACAGCAGAATTATTAAAAAAAAAAAAAAACACAAAAATTTGGAAGCAATCCAAGTGCCCACAGATGGATCAACTGATAAAGTAAACGTGATACATACATACAATGGAATATTATTCAGCCTGAAAAAGGAAGTAAGTTCTGCAACATGCTACAGCAAGGATGCACCTTGAGGACATTATGCTGAGTGTACTAAGCCAGTCACAAGAGGACAAACACTGTATGATTCCACTTATATGAGGTACTTAAAACAGTTAAAAATCACAAAGACAGAAAGAATAATGGTGGTTACCAGAAGCTGGGGGAAGAGGAGAATGGGGAGTCATTGTTTAATGGATACAGAGTTTCAGTTTTACAAGATGAAAAATTATGGGGATGGATGGTGGTGATGGCTGCACAACAAGGTGGATGTATTTAACACCACTGAACTGTATACTTAAAAATAATTAAGATGAGATATGGGGATGTATGTACATGTATAGCTGATTCACTTTGTTATACAGCAGAAACTAACACACCATTGTAAAGCAATTATACTCCAATAAAGATGCGAAAAAAATAAAAGAATAATTAAGACAGTAACTTTTATGTTATGTGTATTTTACCACAATAAAAGATATTCATCTGTAAAAGAAAAAAAAACGAATGAAGTACTGAGACAATGTTACAGTAGAGAGAAATCTTGAAAGCATCATGTTAAATGAAACAAGCCAGTCACAAAAGGCCACGTATTATATGATTCATTTCTGTAGGAAATGTACAGAACAGGTACATCCAGAGAGACAGAGAATAGATTAGTGGCTGCCAGGGGCTAGGGCTGAGGAATGACTGCTAGTGGGTATGGGGCTTCTTTAAGGAATTATGAAAATGTTCTGCAATTACACAGCAGTGATGGTTTACACAACTCTGTGAATACACTAACAGCCATCGATTTGTATGCTTTAAATGGGTAAACTGTGTAGTATAAGGTTTATATCTCAATAAATCTGTGAAAAATGATTTTTTTTTTTAAAAAAAGGTTGATTTTTTTTTTTTTTTTTGGTGAAATCAACCCTGTAGCTTAGACCCACAAGTTACCAGAGGATACTGAGACAGGAGTAAAATGACCGCTGCAGCATTACCTGCAAATGAAAGCTGCTTTAGGCGGGCGTTTGACCGAGCCTCCTGGACTTTGTCTGTCAACGACTTCCAGGCATCTGTGAGGAAATAAGATAATTCAGTCAAACATCTCTTAATACCAATGATGTGAAAAGATCCCCTGCTAGAACAGCTTTTTGTTGTTTTCTTAGTTTAAATCAGTTCAGTGAATAAGAAAGAAGCTGGGAAGGTGCCCCACCCAACTGTGCTCCTTTCTGTTACAAAGGATACAGAAGCGGTGAGGAGGTTCCCACCTTCTGAAAATGACCCCTGCATCCTCAAAGCACTCACTTCCCCTGAGGGTAGTCCAGGTCCCAAACCTGAATGTGTGGTATTAACTCTACTCCCTGTACTGCTAACCAAAACAATACCAGCACTAACGGTTAACCAGGACTGGGGGAAGGAGATCACAACCTCTCAGTTCCTTACAATTAAGGGGTGTAACTAGAAAACCTTTACAATCCCTTCCAGCTCTAACCTAAGAGTCTACGATCTCTTCCTATCTGTTGGATTTTTCCCACACTCCACACTCAGTACATCTTATGCGGAATGTGTACACTCAAACTAGTTATTTTTTTGTTCTCCTCACATATGTTTTTTTTTTTCAGTCACCCAGGCCGGAATCTTCAGAGCCATCTTTGAGTCCTCTCTCTCTACCCTCTATATCCAAGCAGTCATGAATGTGTCTGTTCTTCTCTCCTTTCCTTTCTTCTTCTACTGGAAGTGGGCTTTATTACCTGACATCTCTATTGCAGTAATACTCTCACTAGTGGCCTCTTGCCTTCTAGTGTCTCCAACTCAATCTATCTCATATGCAGCTGCTCACATAAATGGTACTACTGCAGCCCTAGCTGAGCAGAGCCTGTGCTGTTGGGCTGACCTAATTTAATCCACTCACCTTCGATACTTTCCGCACAGATCTGAAAGCCATCGTCACTTGAAATTTCAAAAACAAGTCCTTTTTTGGGCTTTTTCTCAGCAATGCTTTCCTTCCGCTTCTGTTCTTGCTGGAGCCAAAGCATCAGTGGAGAGCTGAAATTACTGTCTTCTTCTTCCGCCGTCTTAGGTTCTGTGAGGGAGAAAATAGATAGGGGCCAAAGTGGATGCCACAGCAAACACTTACTGAGGACTTTATGCACGTTTTATCTCCAAGCCTAACAACATTACACAGCTGGTTTTATTACTCCCATTTACAGATAACAAACCTGAGGTTCAAAGAGGTAGAGCAGCTTGCCTGAGGTTACAGCTAGGAAGTGACCAAAACTAGAATTTTTTTTTTTTTTTTATGTGAAGTTATGCTGTCTCTCTGGTAGTTTCTGGTATGACAATCTGACAGTTTTCCAATAAGTAACTGCCCTCAACAGAGTCAAAGCTAAAAAATAACGATAGTTAACATGTATGAAACACTACATATGAGGCACTCTTCTAGGAACTTCCTGTATTAACTCAGATAAACCTCACAACAATCCAATGAGGTAGGTGAGAAATGATCTAAACTTTAAAGGTGAGAAAACTGAGGCAGAGAGAGGTTAGGCAGCCCATGTTCATAGAGCTAGGAAGTGGTAAAGCTGGGATTTCAACCTATTTGACTGCAGAGTCTGTACTCTCAGCCACCACCCCTCACACTGCCTTCTTACAGAGACGTATCAATCCTCTCCAGGAATCAGCAAAATCAGCAGAATGTGACTGCATCCCAAATCGTATGGCTAAGCATTTTCTCTGCCTGGTCTTCTTCTGGGAATCCCCTCAACGGAAAAGGACAAAGTCTTATATCCAGAGTTCTCTAGTCTCGAAGTGACTAGTTGTTTACTGATGAAATTCATCAGGACAGAAGTGCTATGGAGATGTATCTGGAGCCATAACCTAAATCTGGCTATATTATATAATAAAAATGGTTCTTGGTCTTCACTAGTGACAACTAAAGGATGAAGACAGCTTATTGTGAGCTATTTCAGTCACACTGCTGTTACAGCAAACAGAGCAGAAGAGTATTTTATAGGTTTTAGTTTCGTGTCCTTTGGCCAATCACTTAACATCTTTAGCGCTTTGACTTTTTCTTTTTTTTTTTTTAATCTAGAAAATCAGTAGGTAGAGAAGGTGACTTTTACAGTACTTCTGGCTTGGAAATTCTGATTCTAACCCGTTACCCACCCACATACCTGAATTTTCTTGTTCATCTGCTGGATTCTGTGTTGTCTGAATCTCAGGAAGAACAGCCACTTGCCTACATGAAAAGAAAACCAAATGTGAGATGTAACACCAGCTAGTTCTTCAATTCAAAGATAAAAACTGTCCGCAATCTACCATACAGCTGTATCAGTCATACAACCACTAGACGTGAACCACAGGATGCTGTGTGAACAACCTGTTGAATGAACACACCACCACACTACTGTAAGATACATAACATCAACTATCTTCTGTGAGATTCTCTCCCAAACATTTGACATGAAGTTTCTGCTTTTGGAGTTGTAGACTGTGTCCTTAAAATTCTTCTCATACCCTTAACCGTTAGAAAAAAATAAAAGGACGCTTGTTAGAAGCAGTTCCGGAGTTCCTTAAATGAATTAGCTGGTTTAATTAAAAACAAAAGCTGGGCTTCCCTGGTGGCGCAGTGGTTGAGAATCCGCCTGCTGATGCAGGGGACGCAGGTTCGTGCCCTGGTCCGGGAAGATCCCACATGCTGCGGAGTGGCTGGGCCCGTGAGCCATGGCCGCTGAGCCTGCACGTCTGGAGCCTGTGCTCCCACAACGGCAGAGGCCACAGCAGTGAGAGGCTCGCGTACCGCCAAAAAAAAAAAAAAAAAAAAAAAAAAAAAACCAGCCTGCATGATGAACTAGTAAATCAAACCTATTTTCACCTTTTACAATTAAATAAATCCTGCAAACAATTCAGAGGCAGATCAAGAGGGAACCAGTTAAATAAATTACTGTAGGTCTACACAACAGAACTGGAGGCAGCCATTAAAAAATGAAGTGGCATAGAGATATGTGCACAATACAACAGCTGGAAAAAAAACAAGTATAGAACAGTATGTACGGCATTATTTATTTTATGTAAAAGGTATATACGGGGGCTTCCCTAGTGGCGCAGTGGTTGGGAGTCCGCCTGCCGACGCAGGGGACACGGGTTCGTGCCCCGGTCGGGAGGATCCCACATGCCGCGGCGCGGCTGGGACCTTGAGCCATGGCCGCTGAGCCTGCGCATCCGGAGCCTGTGCTCCGCAGTGGGAGAGGCCACGACAGTGAGAGGCCCGCGTATCGCAAAAAAAAAAAAAAAGGTATATACATATTCAAATGTACACCATGCATATCTGTATGCATAGAAATGTTGGTATGAACGAAAAGAAATTACAAGCAACAATTACCTCTAGGCAATAAATTGGGAACAGGGTAGGCAGGAAGAACGTGGAACCGTTACCCATTACTTAAATAATTCTTTTTTTTTTTTCTCTTTACAAGTATGTATTAATTCCATTAAAAAAACTTTGGCCCAAAAAAAAAAAAAAAAAAAATCAACACAAATCAGGAAGGACTATTTTCCAAATGAGGTGGACAGAACTGAGTGCTTCACCTCAGGGAACTAAGTCTTACACTTACCCTGCAGGCTGCCCACACTCTTTCTGTGGTGACTGCTCCACGTTAGCTATATCCTGCTGCTCAGCCTCTGCTCCTGGAGCCCTGGAACAGAATCATTTGTATCTTTTCAAGAAAAACAACAGTAAATATGTACCCAACAAGGAGGTCAGTCTAAAGAAGACTCTAACAGGATCTGATAAAATTTATGGGCTGAAAAAAGTAACCTGTGGTGATACGGGTTAGACAGTGGTTACCTTGGGGGGTACTGACTAAGAGAGGGCACCAGGAGCCTTCTGGAAGACTAGAAATCTTTTATGTTATGATCTGAATGGCAGCTACATGGATGCATACCTAGGTAAAAATTCACTTTGTGTACTTTATGTATATTTTAATGAAAATGTTTCAGAAAAGGACACCATGAGATCTACAACAGGTGGTTTTGCCCTCCAGACAGGAATAATCATCCCTTAGTATCCTACCTAAGCCTCAGCGAAAAAGAAACAGGCGCAAACAGCAGCACTGTTCTAAGTCAGAGCAAAGAGCAATGAAAGACGTGGTTCTGGGCTTCCCCGGTGGCGCAGTGGTTGAGAGTCCGCCTGCCGATGCGGGGGACACGGGTTCGTGCCCCGGTCCGGGAGGATCCCACATGCCGCGGAGCGGCTGGGCCCGTGAGCCATGGCCGCCGAGCCTGCGCTTCCGGAGCCTATGCTCCGCAAGAGGAGAGGCCACGACAGTGAGAGGACCGCATACCAAAAAAAAAAAAAAAAAAAAAAAAAAAAAAAAAAAAGATGTGGTTCTATCCAAGGGACCAACTGCCAACGGATGGAACTAAATTTTACTCTATAAATCAGCACTGTGAGGGAAAAAAACAAAAAGAAAATCAAATCAAAGCCCAGAAAACCCAAGTAATACAACGTGGGCAGAGGTGTGTCCCTCCCAGAAGACCACTTCAACAGCCTCTAATCCAGAGCATGAAACCCCTCAGACCCAGCAGAGCCAAGGTCTGCATCTCTCACCCTGTGACTGAGGTCAGGGGTGTCGTGTTGGCTTCTTGGTCTGGAATGTGTGCTTCAGAAGAACTGGTCCGCAAGTGGGAAACTTTGTGCTTCTTGCCACTCCCTTTGTCCAAGGGCAGCTGAATCCGTTTGATTTTTGGTTTGGGTTTCATGGGCCCCGGCACTGAGGGACTTGCTGACTGCTGTCCAGAGGACGGAGAGCCCCCAGGAGAGGTGGAGCCGGCTTGCATAGCTGAGGATAAAGCCTTATTCTGCTCCAGCCCCATGCTATTAGGAGCATCTACCGTCTGGGTAAAGTTGGAGCCCTGGGTCCCTGGAGCAGAATCAAGATCCCGCTGGGAAGAGAGAATCCCGGTTTTGCTGGCGAGGAGCTGGTTCACATGCTGGAGCTGATAGTGTTCTTCCGCTTCCCCTGAAGGCGAAGCAGCTGTTATGCCCGCAGTCTGAGTCGAGGGGAGCACACAGATGCTAGATGCTGCCGTCATTGCAGCAGTAGCGGGAGTCTGTGACGTCCCCAGTTGTGGAAACATTCCTGAACTTGGCGGTAAAGCCACAGGCTGGTCTTGAATCCCCAGGCTCTGCTGGCTGGCTTTGATTAAAAGATTGCTTATGGAGCCGATATCCGGGCTACCAAGCAACCTCGGGTTGGTTAACGCGACATGCCCTGGAACGGACGCGCTACTTGTAGGGGCGGTTGTAGTTTGCATGGATACAACGTTCAAGACGGAGGAACCGGAGGCCAAGCCAGACACAGGCCCTGACGTGAGGTGGCCGGTATCCTGGCTCATGGTGGCTGCACCCGCCGCCGGGGCAGCAGCTCCTCCCACGCTCTGCGGTAACAGGGGCGCCTGTTCAAAATACATGATGCCGGACTTAGACCTTTTTATGATGTTGGGGACAGTTCGGTGAGATGAAGTATTAAGTGACCCCAAGTCTAACAGATTGGGATGATTTGGAAGCTGGGAGGGTGTGAAGTTAATCAATGTCATGTTGGAAACCACGTCGGAAGGGGCGATATTTGAAGGGGTACTAGAGGGAGCGAGTTTTTTATTCTTTCGGGTCTGCAGGCGAGATATGGGTCTTTTCTTGAGTCCAGAGGATGGAGTGGCCACTGTGGTACTGAGATCTGTCCTCTGGCTGGCTTCTGAGACCAAAAGCTGGGGATCTGGAGGAGGCTGGACCCCGATAAGCAGGCCTGAAGGTGGACTGTTGATGTTTGGTGGGAAGCTACTCTGAGTAGCTGCAGGGAAGGAATGTAAGTGCTGGTGATGAGGCATGGGGAGCAATCCTTTGCTAGCAGGAGGGAATAAAGCCTGGGAAGTCGGCAGGCTTGGACTGAGTCCTGTGGTTAAGGTGAGACCACTTCCCATGGGCCCCAATACTGACGTGCTTGTCTCCATCACACTGGGTGCAGAACTAACAGAAGAGGTCAGCTGGATTTTTTGGGTCACTCCGTTCGGAAGAGTCTGGAGAACGTAAAGTGGCTGCATGTTCTGGTTAACGACAATGAGTTTCTCGGTGGCTGGTTTCAGGTGGGGCGGAGTGGTCTGGACAGCGGCATTAGAAATCTGAGACGGGCCAGGGCTATCGGTAGAGTTGGGCACGTATTTCTGGTTCTGGATAGGAACGGTAGGGGAAACAGGTACCTGAAGGCCAGGGGTGCTACTATTTCTAGTTAAATCCTGATTGTTGCCATGACCTTGCTCCACCGAACCACAAGGAGGGCTGGAGATGTGGTCTGCATCCATGTGACCTTGGATAAAGTGGTCAGGAGTCATGTGGCCTTCAGGGCTGGGATCTACTCCTGGACTCAGCAGGGAGGAGTCACCTTCAGAGGAGGCCACAGATTTTTCTGGGATGGTTCCTCTCTTCTCTCCTGAGTCTGAGATTACAGCTAGCCTACTGGGGTTCTGGCTTGGGACAGTGGGACTCCGGGTGGTCAGGACAGAGAGGTCTGATGGCAGCTCTAGTGGCAACTCGAACTGCTCCTCTGCTGAGATGGAGGAAGAGACACTGCTGTCCACGGCTTCCGTCGTCGGCAACTGCTGAGAAAACACTTCGAAAAGACCCATGTCTTTTTCACGATTACTATCAAGACCCAAACCTTCACCAAGATTCAGGAGTTCCGACGAAGAGGACTCTGGGCTCTCACCCAAAGCCTGCATGGACGGAGTATTCTTCAGTACAAAGTCCATAATGTCCGAGGGCAGGATGTTCCCACAGTCGTCACTGTTGTTGTTGTCTGAATCCGATTTCAGGAGCTCAGTATTATAGGTGTCCAGTAAGTTTTTGTCTGAGGGGGTGCTTGTGTGGACCCTGCGGCCTGACTCCAATGAGCTGAGCTGAGCTTCCAAGGAATCCTGTCCCTGTGCTTTCGCTCTGCTCACAGCGTGGCAGTTCTCCATCTTTGGCTCATTTTTGTGGCCCACAGAGCTCTTAATGACGTGCTCTTTCTCACCAGTGTCTTCAGGCCGATCCATCTTCAAGTTCTCTGTTCCGTTTTCTTTACTGTTTCTTTTTGGGATCTGGCTGCCTTTCCTCGTTGTGGCTGTGACGCTAGTATCACTCTCTGTCCCATCGTCAACACCATCCAACTGTGAGATTTTTGGGAGATCACATTGCTCCTCCTCCCGAAATAAATTATGGGGTGTCAGCCGTTCCTCTCCCCCTGAAGAAATCACTGTCCTAGTGAAATTGTAATAGTATAAATCGTCTTCGTCGGAAGTGCTCAAGTCATCGGCCCCGTCCACCTGTCCTTCGGCGGATCTCTTGCCTCGCTTCTTCCCAGTTGAGCTGCTGTAAAACGGAATGTCTTCTTCGCCATAGGACCTTACTCCATAGAGTGGGGTGAGCCCAAAGAACATGTTAGAACGTGCCCGGGCACTGCGACGGGGATATCTCCTCTTGAAAGAGCCATCCTCCTGAGGTTTGGGGCCATCTGGAAGCATCAGGTTTCTGTCCTGTACTGGAAGATTCTGATAGTTATTACTTTGAGAATCCTGGGATGAGGTATTATTCGGGCTTGCTTGGGCGACTGGACCATCCCCTGGACCTTCGGAAGTGGAAACTGGTTCTGTTGGAGATGCTGACTCTATCTGCAAAGGGGAAAGAGGACTACTTTCTTTTAGGGTATTCTTGGACTGACTCTCACCCTCCATTTTTAGAGGTGTCAGTGTTACTTTGACTGTGCGTTTCCGGGGTGTCTGTAATTCCTTGGCAGACCCTTCTACTTGCATGGATGGAGCTTTGGGGACTCCTGGAATAGAATGGACTTTGTCCCCAATCTTATCAGAGGAAACATTATTACATGGTCGTTGCCCCATGAACTCAGGAGGCAAAACTTCATCAACAAACTCTGGCTTTAGGTTTCCTTCCTCACCAGTTGCCACCTGACCAGGTTCCAAAAAAGATTTACTGGAATGCTTTTCTTTGAACATTTCTTTACAAGATTTTTTCCCTTTCTGTCTCCTGTCTCTGGAGCTGGATCCCACATGTTCGTTGATGATGGACGATCTGTTGCTCACTCCAGATAGCTTCAAGGTTTTGACTTCAGTATCTTCATCGGGAGGGGAGTTTGCTGACTGGTTGGAATCTGTCTGTTGGTCTCGATCGTTCCTCTGCCCTCTCAAATGGAGTGGCGGGAACGGGAGGGCCTCTTTAGAAGAAAATGGCACTGAAGACAGTTCAGCAAAAGTGCCCGTTTTACTAACATTTAATTCTCCAGCTGTTGCATTATGAACCTGTGGGGCCAGTTTCGGAAGGCCAGGGTAAGCCACATTATGTGCCGATCCCTCTGAGTTCTTGGAACTCGGCATTTTGGTCTTCTCTCCCTTCGAAGAGGAGCTCTTGGATGTTGAGTCTGAAGCACTGGAATGCTTCATTTCTGAAGATGAAGAGCCATCGAAGTGACTGGTTTTAGTGCCCATAGTAACTACCGTCCTTTGCAGATGTGAAGAGGTGGGAGTGTTCTGCCCTAAATTAGTGTTAGAATTCAGTGGCCCTAAGACATGATCAACCGCTTTGGCACTTGACTCGAGATCTGCAGCGGTCCCTACGGTGGCGGCTGAGGAAACACTGTTCCTGGAGTAAGCGCTCCCAGTTCTCATTGGAGACATTATCCGGAGTTTAGACCGCTGGGGTGACAGGGAAGAAGTACTGTGACGCCTGGAGCCAATGCTTCGAAGTCCAGAGGAGAGTAAAGGGTCACCCACTGTGACTATCTCATGAGTGGTTGGGGTAGGGCTTCCTAAACGAGAGAGAAAGTAATAAAGCCCATTACAGATCGGACACATGTGCTATACCACTGGTTTCAATGACTTGGCTAGGTATGTTTACAGCTAACGGAAAATCAACATTTTCCATTGGCAGAAGTCACCAGGATAAAGGTGCCTGACAGCATTACAAACTAATCTTTGAGCTGACCTCCTTGGGTCGGGTAGGTCAGTGAAGTCCTTTACCTGCAGAAGGCAGTGGCCGACAGCCAGGGGATCTCTGTGTTGGAGAATAGCTGGGTGTTCGAATCCTAGGGACCTTTGAGATGACGTGATAGAAACAGGAACCAGAGGTTTGTGAATGAGGAGGTCGATCTGGTGATGGAGGACTTACAATTTCAGCTGTGTTTTGACTTTCTTTAGGTGAAATTTCTGTGGCAGGAAATAAAACCTCTTACTAAAAAAGTTTAATTAAGATATCAAACAAATGAACCAAGAAAAAGCCAGCTGTCAGGTAAGTACCAAAACAGAAGCAAATGTGACCTCCCAAAGCAATGCCTTTTTCCCACCCGTCAATCACAATATTCCCCCAAATCTAATTCAAGTCCCACCTTGATTAAAGACTAACCTGCAAAAGATGTTGGACTGTGAGCAATGGTCCTGTTTTCATCATGTTCAACAGTGCTGTTGATATCTGGCTCTACAACCGGAGGACGGCATTCCACTATCTTGCACGTGTACACGCAGCGTTTGCGAGCATCCGTGGTGCTCCAGTACACCCGAGAACACCTGCACGCAGATGGTAACGATCACCGTGAGTGCGAGGACAGAAGCAGAGACTGACATTTGTCAAAACCTCTTCTCAGCCTAGGTTCCCTGGCCTCCTTGCTTTACAAAATTTAGCTTTATTTCATGGATTCTTATTAGAGGGTCTCCTGGTTAGGGTCCTCCAAGTTTTTTGAAGTCCTTGGTTTTTCCTGGCCTCTCAGAAAACAGCATCAAATTCTTTTTTATTGTGTTGTAAGCAGGGGACAAAATTAGTAAAACAGCCTAAAATGCAAAGAAAAAAAAAAAGAACTATTGATACTACAAGAAATAGTTATTGGCCTTCAGGAAGGGATAACTGCCCCACCATGTGTACAAAGTGAGGAAAGAACAAACCTGGCATGTTTCCTTTGGGAGAAAAGCCCCCCGAGACAAGAGAAATGGAACTGCTTCAAATCTGCTGGATGCTGATGGAGCCTAGCTCTTTAAGAGCTGCCAGCTAAATGTGGAGTAGAGACTGTGTTTTCACAATTGAAATGCAGAATAAATCAGAGTATATAGAACAAAAGGGAGACTCCAAAGGGGAAGAGAGAGGAAGCGAATTTTAAATTTATATCGTCAGTTTGCTAGAAGTTTAAACAATTTGCTTCATGTGGGAAAGATTACAAATTCTTACTGGACTATTTGATTGTTATCATAGGGGTTATTTTTAGAAGGACCTATAAAATGTAAAATGAGGACAGAGGCATGAGGTGTTTGATCCCTGACAACAAACTGGACTTCTGAACTGAAGTGAACAGAATTTAGTGGAATCTTAAAGGGACTGGCCTGGTGTTCTACCTAGGTTTTATTTGGAAATGATTCTGAAATTATGTCAACAATACTTTCCTCCTACAACTGGATCTAGCTGACATAAAATGATACTTTAGTCCCAATCTACGAGAAGTTGCAAAAAAAAAAAAAAAAAAAAGGAATTAGTTAAAAGTCGCTAACAAGTATGGCTCTACCTTTAATGACCTACTCACTGCTTCAGGGTGCTCAGGGGGTGGGGCTGCTGTCTTCTCTCTACAGAGCTACTTACTGATATCCAATAGGAAAGAGCTTATCCTCACAGTCAGAGAGATCGTTCAGAATCCCTAAGCAGTCAATTGTCATGGAGCCTGAGTAAGAAAAGAAGAACCGATCAGAGGCAATCATGAGAAGGCCCACTTTCTAACTGAACACTAGGAAGTACCCCAATGCCACAGCCAGCCTTCCCCGACAACCAAGGCCCAGGTCATACCAATCATCATGTGGATATTTTCTGGTTCTAAGCCGTTGAGAAACTTCCTTCTCAAGCTGATTCCTTCAAAGTCCACAAACACTCTTCTAAAAACTTCAAATCCATTCTCAGGAACCACCTTAAATGAAAAGCCAGGGGAGCTATTAGGCTATCCCTTTTACACACCATACTCACGACACTGACTCAGAGGGAAAGTGCAGAGCATATCTCAAAATCACCCTTCTGTTTCACTAGCAGTGCCTCTGTTATTCCTCCTAAGAGGAGGTGATTCTAGGAATACCTAGAATCACCTACTAGGAACACCTAGGAGGATGGTGAAATACAGTTTACCATCTTGCTATTTTCAGCCTCTTTTCCTAGAGAATTCAAAAAGCAGCTAAAGCTGTCTCACCTCGCCTTTGATCAAATCCCGATGTCGTTGGCAATATACTTTTTTATCATCCAGAAACACACAGTTCTTGGCTCGGGAACACATGAAATGATAGTTGCTGGTGCAGGATGTGAGGCAGCAACCCACAGTGGCTCCTGGCTTTTGGCAGAATTCACATCTCTAACAACCCAGAAAGAACAGAGTCCAAGTCAGACTTTCAGAAGTTTTAGCCATTTTCCATCTCCCCTAGAGAGTCACCCCATTCCGGGTTTCCCACAATTCATTTCGCTATTGCTAATCTGCTGAATTACAGAGAAGTGATACGAGCCATGAAGCCTCCTCTACAAATCCTTTCTTTCCTAGGGCCCATGCGGCCTATGATTATTAAATTTAAATACTACAATTTGATTTAGAACTTGAATCAAAACAGTTTTTTCTAGGATGCACAATTGATTTAGAGAAGATGAAACTTTTAAGATCGATGTTAAAAACATCATCTTGGTAGAAAGCTGTTATATCCAAAAGAACTCAGTTCTGGTAAGATTATACTAGTCAGAGACGTTAACAGTTCTTAATTACTAGGCTTAACTGATGAATTTATGTGATTCAAAGATTTCCTTCAACTAGGCTGTATGTTACTACCTCATTCTGTCACAGTCACAGTCTGGGCTCCTCTCCAGGGAAGACTTTTTATTTGTGCTCTCTGCACATTTTACTTATGTTTCTTATGCATGTGCTATTTTTTGTTTCTTCCCGATAATCCTTCATTTTCTCCCCCCATCAAAATATAGCTTTAAAAATTTTACTCCTTCATAGCCTTTTCTGATTACTCTAAGCTGCTACCAATCGCTTTCTACATCTCCGTGTATGTATTTTGTGGGTTTATCCTATGGGGCCTCAGAGTGCTGATTCAACTGGAACCTCTGAGGTCATTTTGTCTAAATCACTTAATAAATTAATACCTTTCTTGGGCATCTGAATTATCTCCCCAACTGGATAAGACTTTGTTTTCCATTTCTTTTGTACCCATCCTCCAAGGGTCAGACCAGCAATCTGCCTACAGGGTACACCAATATTTGCTGCTGGCTAACCATTCTGAAGGAGCTACGAGAAACACCAGCGAGGCAGCATTTAGCCCCAGAAAGAACATCTGGACACTGAGACGGAGTCTCTTCCGTAACATTCACCCACAGGTTCTTACCAGCTGCTTGCCCCTGATCACAGCCATATGCACATTCTTCAGTGACCCATCATCATCTTCAAACACTTCTGCCGACCACAAAGCGCAATTTACATGTGTCCATTCGTTTTGGCCAATGTAGAGCAAACGGCCAGCATCCTATGAAACAAGAGATTTCCTTTTTTCTTTGAAGAATATAATGTCAAATAGGGTTTTCCTTGGTATTAGCTTTCCCTCATTCAGGATAACTTCAGTAAATCAAGCCTAATTCTTTAACTTAGGGGTGCACACAAAAATCACAATTCGAAGTTTCTTTGTTTTCACTTCTCACCTTTTTCGATTACCTTTTCCACAGGCTGGAAATATTTTATAATCATAAAGGATTAAAGAACAAGCAATATGTGTTAGGTTTACAGAAGTGCCCACTGACTTCTTTAATGCCATATTTCAAAGCCAGTTCTCTCAGCTTGCCTTAAAAACCTTTTTTAAAAAAACTGTAAGCTTACTATGTGCCAGGACCCAAATAAGGCTTTACATACATTATTTCCTTTAATCCTCATAACCATTCTGAGGTAAGAGCATTATTATCCTCATTTTAAAAATGAAACTGAGGGTCAGAGAGGTAAACTCTCTGCCACGGTCAACAAGTAGGCGGCAAAGCACAGCAATGAATCCAGGCAAACCGCCAGACCCGGGGACCTTAACCACACTGCTAACAACTACATGAAACACAAGCTATTTAATGCGCAACTTCTGTTTTATTCGCTTTCATAGAATCTTTTTTTGAGGAACTGCCAATAGAAATTACAAGATATCAGCACGTTAATTTAAGGCAACTCATCTTTTAAATCAATTAAATCAGTTATAGAAAAATAACCCCCAAATGCCACAAACTAAGCGACAAATATTCACTGAATAAACGGCACTGGTCACCAAGTTTAGACGCAAAGAGGTCGTTATTGGCTGGTCTACTAAGCAGGACGGACCCAGTGCACCAAGGTACTTACATTAGCACTGTCGTCACCGTACGTCAAACACAATGCACACTGTCTATTATCTTCTATGCCCGGGGGTGGGTTCAGTTCTGGACTGTCTTCTCGACTCCTATCGGTACCTTGGAACCCAGAAGACATACAGTTAAAATTGGCAATACTATGTCTGATACCCAGGAAAAAAGAAAACAATTCAGCTTAAATAGCCTAGAGCCTATGAAATCAACACTTTCAAAAAGTGTTCCAAGTTACGCTACCTTACTATCCGTTACATTACTTGTATCAATTCTCTGTTAACATTCCAAGTGAAGCAAAAATGATGATTTTATTACATTTAAGGATCACCGGGAAATTTTTCCAATACGGAAGTACATTAAACTTAGAGTCACAAAGTCAATCATTTGCACCCAGAGAGAAATGGATAACAAGTCTTCATTTGGTGTCTTACTCAAAATTGGTGGTGTAGGAGGATGCAGAGGAGTTGGTGAGTCTGGCTCTCCAGGCCCTTTAGGTTTGGGAGCTGGAATGATTTTCTTCATTAAAGGAGGCTGCTCAGTGTGGCTGTTTTCCTCTCGCTCCTGCCACTGAGCATAATTATGGTCAAGTGAAGGTGGAAGCACTGCGTTTGGTAACATCCCACTGCTGGAAATAATTGATTCAACAAGTATTTATTGAACTCCTACAAGATACCCAGAACTGTACAAAACAGTCAAATTCTTGATATCATCAGGTCTCAGGCCTGGGCATAAGCCTCACAGACTGTAAGAACAAGTCACAGAATTTGAAAACTGCCTACACAGGACTTTATTATTTTTAAAAATATAATCCCGATGTATTGTGACTCTTGGTTAAACATCTAGAAACAAATGATAACCTTATCAATGCGTCAAAAGGATTTACTGGAATAAAAATTTAAGGTTATACACGGAGAATCAAGAACTGTTGAGAACTACTGAGCCTGTGCTCCGCAACGAGAGGCCGCCATAGTGAGAGGCCCGCTCACCACGATTAAGAGTGGCCCCCCACTTGCCACAACTAGCGAAAGCCCTCGCACAGAAACGAAGACGCAACACAGCAAAAATAAATAAATTAATTAATAAACTCCTAAATAAGATAGAACCCAGCTATAACTGGGCTATATATATAGTACGTGTATTGTACATATGCCACAAGTTCCCTAAAACAACAAATACATAAATAAAGAAAAAAAGGGCAGCAGACTGCAATAAACATTAAGTGTTGTCTCTAAACCAGCAATAAAAAGGCATTTCAGGGCTTCCCTGGTGGTGCAGTGGTTTAGAATCCGTCTGCCAATGCAAGGGACACGGGTTCGATCCCTGGCCCAGGAAGATTCCACATGCTGCAGAGTAACTAAGCCCATGCACCGCAACTACTGAGCCTGTGCTCTAGAGCCCGAGTGTCACAACTACTGAAGCCCGCGTGCCACAACTACTGAAGCCTGCGCGCCTAGAGCCCACGCGCCTAGAGCCCGTGCTCTGCAGCAACAGAAGCCATGACAATGAGAAGCCCGCGCACCACAACGAAGAGTAGCCCCCGCTCGCGCGACTAGTTGCTCATGCAACTAGAGAAAGCCCACACACAGCAACGAAGACCCAACACAGCCAAAACACAAACAAATAAATAAATAAAATAATTTTTTTAAAAAAAGGCATTTCAAATGATTAATCTTTAATATTAAAACCTAGTCTAAAAAAACCCCTCAATCTAAAACTATAAGAGCGCTCAGATTTCTAGCTGATGAAGCGAAAAAAAGTAATACTGAATTTACTCACTTGCTTGATACTTTATTTGGCTCCCAAAACCTGGACTTTTTGACACTGAACCATGGAAAAACACGTTCCATTTGCTAACAGAAAAACAAACAAACAAAATGTAAGCATGTGACCATTCATTTGGAAAGCACATAAAACCCAACAACTTCACACCAGCTTCTCTGTCAATATGAGGATGATTTCAGGCCACCAAAGGAAAGATCCATCCACTCCGGAACCTCACTAATCTCCTCCCAAAGAATCAGAGGAACGAATCAAACGAAAAATGATTTATACACATGACAAAGCAAAACATAGATGAGAACAAGTCTGTTCTGTTCATGTGGTAACAACCCACGGATTAAGCATCAAAGACATGAACTATTAATATCATTCACCCGAATAAAGAAGGACTTGACCATGCTGTTGGCTTTTTTAATCTCTGGCTGCCCTCCATCTGAGTTAATGGCTGCTTGAATGATCTTCACGATATCATCACTGAACTCCAACTGTATACAAAAACAAAGCATTAATTATTCATAGAACAGTGTGCTCTCAAAACCACTTCCTCTTCCCTCCTAAATCATCCAGCACAGAGAACCAATAGAAAATGCACACCCCATTCTAATACAATGCAAGTTCTCTTCAGTGGAGGCCTTTGGGATTCAGTTCATAATTAACTTGTGGCAGTCAAGACATGCCAGGCTAATAAGGTAAGAATGCAGATAAATTAGCTGTATCCTGGTAAGTTACCAAACAGGGCCACGATTTCTTACTTAGACTGAAATGAATAAACAACTGAATAGCAAACACGGACCATGACATAACAGATGATCATTTCCTGCACTTCCTTAAAATCATAAAATTAAAAGGCATCTATCTAGAAGTGAACATCCATCATAAAAGGACATATTATTCAGATATGATCTCAAAAGGGGCAAACCAATTAATTGCAATTAGTAATTTTCCATAAACAGTTTTAATATAAAAATAATTTTAATATAAAAATAATTCTTGAAGAACTCAGGTGAAAGCCAAATAAAAAGACACTACCTTGCCTATCATAACCCATCTCTTCCAAAACACAGAACTAAAATGACTCACATATTTTTAGGTATTTAAAACCACATGACATTTCTAAATACAATACAAACCATCCTTTAATGCTAACACCCAGCCTCATCCCCCAAAAGACCCAAGGAAGCTAAACTGGAGCTGGAAATTTGGGTAGTTTGCTGTATAGACATACCACAGATGTGTAGTTCCCTTGGTCCATTTTCCTCTTGACTCCTTCCAGATCTAAAGGCTGTTGATCTTCCTGTTTGCTGACCTCAGTAAGCACTGGTGGATCAGGGCCTTCTGGGGAGCTGCGGGAAGGTATACTCTCCTCTGTCTCAGGATTTAAGTCCGGAGGTTTGGCAGCCTGTCGTCAGGAAAGATATGTTTCTTTTATCTAACACTGAAAATGAGGCACCTATGTAGATTCTACTAAAATGAATAAAGATGGTACTGAATGATGCGTACTATAAAACCTAAAGAACTTGAAAATAATCAGAGATTTCTCAAATACGAGAAAAGGAAAGTTAAAACAAGCTGGCTATCTAATAGCTTGGCTAGGCTCACTAAGGAGCTTTGCTTGATAACTCCCAACCTAGTATGAAGAAACAGAAACCGTCCAATTCCTTTTGAGTAAGACACAGATACAGCTAATTTTCCTATTCAAAAAACAGACTCTGTTAAAAGATAAAGCAGCAGCCTAGCTCTGAGTTAAAGCTATCCATGTGGTTCTTCCAACATTATACCTGTGTTCCCAATGACTACTTTATGTATATAGTTCATGACTTAAACGGACAAGAAGCAGTGATTTTCAAATCGTGTCCTGAGGAGCCCTGGAACTTTCCTGGAGCCGAAGGGTCTCTGGCTCCACTACCACCCTCACAGATCAGGCCGCCATCCTGCTCCCTCTTGCCTCGAGCACCACCACTGCCTCCTAACCACGGCTCCTGCCTGTAGGCTCAGTCCTCTCCAATCCTTCCTCTCACTCCAGTCAGAATCATTTTTTTATTTTTTTCTAAGAAGCAACTCTGATCAGGTTACTCTTTTGGGTGAAGTCCTTCATTGGGCTCCCCATGGCCTTCAGAATACAAAGTCCAAATTTCATATTACAACAGCAAGACCTTTGAAAGAGATATGGCTCCTTCCTTCTTCTTACCCCAGAGAAGGGTTTTACTCTTGGCGCTAAAAATTTTCTTAATAGCCTAAGGCCAAAACAAGGAACTCGACAAAACTAAATAAAGAGTGAGGCAAAAGAAAACAAACTGAAAAGCACACACACACAAAAACGCACACATTCCACGACTAGGCACAAACCACCATTCGGAATACAAAATGAGACGTGGGCCTACCTGTCGGTAGCGCAGCAAGTGGCTGGTGGTCCGAGAGTTCAACAAGGCTGTCAGCACTTGCTTCAGAGAGATCTGGAGCTCTTTTTCAAGGGCCAGTCGCCACTCCGCAGGGTGCCGCTCAGTACAGTTCACACAAGTGTAGGCCACACTTTCCGGAAGATTAGACAGGATCTCATACATCTCATCTGGGAAAACAAAAACCTACAATGATGAGGTGCTCTGAAGAGTGGGAGACAGGGAAAAGAGAAAGCTATTCCACTGAACTTAATATCAAGCTGCATGTTCGAACAGTATTAAGACTCTCACACCCCTGAAGAACTCAGGATTTAGTCACTAGAGAATCAGTAGGTTATGGTATCCACAAAGGACAGCACATAAATATCTTAAAGAATGTGTTCAAGATAAGTGAGCACAAATTTAACACAATGTTCTTATTTTACAGACTAAACAATAAATTTAAAAAGACTTCAAGTAACAACACTACCATAATTTTATGTTTATAGTACTTTGGGGGCTGTAAATGCAGCTGTACCAAGAAAGAAGGAAACTGTAATAAAAAGACTCCAACCTTCTGTACCTGAAAGATTCTCACATTTGGAATGGACCCATCGATCACATTTCCCACACTGCATCATCTTACTCTCGTAGTCATCGTCATCATAACACTTATCACAGAGAGGGCAGAAGTTTCCTGAAAGCAAAGCAAAGTTTTCAGCAGAGCTCTGGTTCACATACCAACGCCTCTAAAGCCCTTGACTCACATATGCCAACGTGATGTAAAATGCCAGCCACCATATTCTGCTTCTGAAACTACTTACAAATGCCAGCATGCATCTACCATGGAATGTTTACACATCTGTAAAGTGTCAAGATTATTCTGAGCTCTCAGAATATGCCACTAGTTCTCTTCTTTAGACCCATTTTTAAAGGTCATGAGGTAGATTTTATAGACAACGTAATAGAAAAAGAATGGAAGAGAGAACTTTCTCTCTTAAACATTCCAAAGAAATGTTTAAATTTTTAAGAAAGAGGAGAGGGTAATGGGAGTAAAAAAACACAGTTAATTTACACTTTTCCCTTATTCCTAGTGCTTTTACATTAGAGCTTAGAGCAGTGCTTCCCAAAATTCGGAAGAACATACACCCTTCATCAATTTGTTTTATCCACGTATCACCTCTTATTATTTTTTACTTAATAGACTTAACATTGATTTGCTTATTTTAAATAACTTCAGTAGTGAACTTTATATCGTTATTATCCTAAGTCAGTTTAATGTATTGGCTAAAATTTTTTTCTAGCACAACTATTAAGATCAAATCTTTGACTCAGTACCACCTAAAGTCATTTCTGAAACAATCAAATGGATATATACCTCACTTTGGGAAATAGTGGTTTAGAGCATTTCTTTGTGGTGAGTTACTATAAAAAGTCTCCTTGATTCATCCCCCCAAAGATAACAAAACCTTCCTAGTTGCTCTAAGCCTCTGTGTAAGGAAAAGAGCAAGACCAGAAACTTAGGAAATTTGTCTAAATGGCATCCTGGACAAGAATGGTAAGACCTTTTCATTCCACTGCAGTGTCCAGTTCACCTCCCAAAACACTAAGTACAACCTCTAAAAGTTGACAAAACTGGCTTTTCTGAGGTACCTTTAGCAAAGAGTTTGGCACAATCATGGCAGAGTGAGAAATCGTGAGACCACTGTGCATCCCACCCTTTGCCGGGAGTCGTGGATCCACAGCTCTTGCAGCGAACACACTTGGTACAGATCTGGAAGAGATGAAAGAAATTCAATAGGAACTTCTTATTTTTAATATCTCTTCTTATTTAAGAAGGTCTCAAATGCAATCCATTTCTAGAGTTGACTTCTCTACTGGGACGGCTTTTCTTCCTCAAGCAGGACAGTCCTCTTACAATTTGTGCACGCCTGACAGTCCCATGACAATTCTCTCTGAAACTGCCCATTGTGTGAGAAACTCACCCAAACTTTCTTTTTCTTTGTGGGTTTGGTGGGGTAATTTGGTCCCAGGCACTCAGGGTGATAGCTGTTTCGGCACTTATTACACTCCAGCAGCTGCTGTAAGAAAATAAGAAGGCAAAAAGGTGGGCATCACCTCACCTTCACTGGACACCTGTCACTTAGTACCCCATTTCATACTTATCTTCAAGTAAATACAGCACATCACTGTGACGGCTTAAATTTCCTCATAAATTATTTACTCTCAAGGCATAGGGATTTATGTCCTGCCAAAGGCACTCAGTGGTGAACATTCTGATAAAGGAGATTTGATTTATTTTGAGGACCTTATCCAATGCCACGTTTTCTGCTATACTCCCAAAATTAAATTAAAACACAACAATAGGCAATCGATTACACCCAGTTAAACAGTAAAAACAGGCTAAGCCAACAGAGGAAAAATATGCATACGAAATCCTAGATTAAAAGGCAGAAATGGAGATACAAAGTAATACTGTAAGTGGCCCCATTACTCAGCGCCGTACCTTGGTGGCCTGGTGCTGCCTTCCACAAACATGACAGAACTTGCAGCGCCGACAACACCAGTTTTCCAGCTGGTCCTCCAGAGGGCGCTCGTGCTCCTCCAAACAAAACTTGTGGAAGGGCTCACAACAGACTTGGCAATACACAAACTAGGGGTAAGACGGGAACACAGAGGCGCTCAAATAGCACGTAGAAATATCAACCAAATCCTACCTGCTTACTTTGAGCTTTAGGAGTAGTGGTGTACATACTTTATTCAACATGTTCACTAAGCAATGACTATGTTAAAAAAGGAGAATACTGGGGAGTTTCAGGGGACTAAAGTAGTAATAATAGTAGAATTATAAAATAACTAAATAGATACAATCTAAGATTTAATAGAATGTGCTTAAATGCCATAAAAGAGGTATCAACAAAGAGCTAAGGCAATGTAAAAGAGTGGAGTAAGGGGAAACAGGGATGGTTTTAAAGGCTCTCTATAATCTACTAAATGACTGTAAGCTCTGGTTTGTCCTTCCCATCTCTAATTTTAGAAATAAGTTATTTTCATACTGATAAAGAGATTTTCAGAAATTCAAATGAGTGTGACTCATAATTTTCTTCTGCCATAAAAGAATCAGTGGGACAACTGGTCAAAACTAAATAAAGTCTACTTAAATAATTGTAATATACCAACGTTAATTTCCTGATTTTGATAATTATATTGTGGTTATATAAGAGGATGTCCTTGGTTTTAGGAAATACACAGTATAAAATTTAAAGGTAAAAGGGCATATGTCTGCAACTTGCTCTCAGATTTTAAGAAAAAAAGGTCTACATATAAAATGTGTGTACATATTTTATTTCTTATTTTGTACAATACATATACAAAGAGAAAAGGATAAAGCAAATTAAAAATATTAATGCTAAAAGCAATTTTACTCCAATAAAAAAAATATTGGGCTTCCCTGGTGGCGCAGTGGTTGAGAGTCAGCCTGCCGATGCAGGGGACGCGGGTTCGTGCCCCGGTCCGGGAAGATGCCACATGCCGCGGAGCGGCTAGTTTCCTGAGCCATGGCCGCTGAGCCTGCGCGTCGGGAGCCTGTGCTCCGCAACGCGAGAGGCCACAACAGTGAGAGGCCCGCATACCGCCAAAAAAAAAAAAAAAAATTAATGCTTGGGGAATCCAGGTAAAGGGTGTATGGGAATTCTTTGTACCACTCTTGTAGCTTTTCTGTAAATCTGAAATCATGTCAACATAAGAAGTTTTAAAAAATCTGAATGGAGGGAAAATTCATCAAGCACTGGTTATGCTTTAGGAGTGCAATATAGGCAGTGGGCTATTCATTTTCTAATTTCAGTTTTTAGGAATCCTGTGGGATTGCTGTCACAGCTACACAATTTAAATTAGAGCAATTACACTCTGGAAAAAAAAAACAACCTGTTTTAACACAGAAGTTGAAGTACTGGTGTTACGAAAATAAGTTATTCCTGTGGGTAACGTGTATGGATGTAACGAGAGTTAAGATTATGTAGGAAAAGAGGTACAGTAGACCCCTAGCACTTATATAGACTGAACAGTCTCAAGTTTCAACGCTATCTAAAGCAACTCCAGCACTTAGAACAATATATTGCTCGTAAGAGGCACTAAGAAAATATTTCCTTAGCGAATACCAGGCAATAATTTTGCTAATGTAATTTATTTTTTTAATGCCCTTATTTTATTTTATTAAATGTCTGAATCACTAAATTTTTTAAAAAAATATTGCTGAACGTTTACAATGACAATTCTGCATTTCTCCGTATACTTTATCATATAATGATGTCATATATTTTCTAAATTTCTTGAATCTATATTTAAGATACAACCATATAATAAAAACCCCAAGGAAAACAAAACTTACACCTCAAAATTATTGTTCATCCCATTACTATTTAAGCTGCTAATTTTTGCCCATTAAAACTCCTTTTTTCTTCACATATTTAAAAATCCACATACTGGTATCATTTTCATTTAAAAAGTCACTCTTTAACATATAACTTTCAGCATACGGTTATTTGTGAATATAATTTTGCAGAAAAATTACTCTATGTCTGATAGTTTACTTTTGAAATTATTTAGAAAGCTTAAAGATGTAGAAGAAAAATAGCGTATCGGATTATATAATCTGCATACATAAAGGATTTGCATTGAACTAAATCACAGAGGCAGTTTTGGTGAACTCTTATTCAATATTGTCTGCACTTGCTAATGCGTAATTTAAAATAGCAAGTGGGCAGGACTGAATGTCTTAGTTAGTGAGTCTCAATGATTGCTCCACATCTGGATTACAACTTGGCTTTGGGTTTTCTTTATGACCTTAGAATACATATGTGACAAATAATAACCTAAGGAGGTATTCAGGAATTGAGAACTGTATGAACGACAAATTACTGCTTCCTAGTTAAAACTGTGCTACCTTTTCTTCCCCTTATGGTAAAGGTGGCACATACTCACTGCAAAAAAACTCAGAAAGATAAAGAAAAAACAAAAGTCAACCACAATCCAACTACACTCTTAAGATTCTGGTGTAAATCCTTCAGAATTCTTTCTACATATATATTTCAAAAACATTTTTCCAAACCAAAACGGGATCATGCTTTTTACATACTATTTTGTGACCTGCTCTTTTAACTCAGTGATGTGTCATGGACATCTTTCCATGTCAATATGATTCTATATTATCATCTTTAGGACTTCATGTGTGCCATTATACGCAAGTCCTATAATTACTTTAACCGAAGTACCAGCCCCTTATTGATGACTTTTCGGGTTGTCTCCAATTTTTTATTATCATAAATACTGAAATAAACCCTTCAGTTTATTATATATATACAAATATTTATACATTTAGAAGGGTTTATTATATACATACATGTATACAAACATACATACACATATAATTTATCTAATTATATCCTCAAGATAAATGCCTGGAGTGCAATTGCTGGGTTAGAGGGTATACCCATTTTAAAGATAAATACATACTTCCAAACAATCTTCTCAGAAAGACTGTAACTAATTTAGATTTCCAGAAACAGAAAGTCTCCATTTCCACTTGATCCTTTTTATCATGCTTTAATTTACAGTGTTTGGTAATCAGAAGGCTTAACGCTCCCCTCCCACCATGTATTTACTTCTCGTTTTGTGAATTATATACTCCTGCCCTTACACTGTTTTTTTTTTAACTGAGTGTTTTCCTTTTTCTTATTAATTGCTAAGAGCTCTTTATAGACAAGGAAGTTTTGCTATTCAACATAAAACAACTATCAACAGCATATCTCTTTTTCTAGAGAAACATTATTTCTTCCATGTTTGGACGTCTAGCAAAAAATCAGAACTCTACTAATGAGTGAATTTAAGAGATGAAACTATTAAACTTTTCACACTCAATAACTGCTACTCTAAAAACAAAAACCAACCTGCTACTCTAGTAAAAAGCAGACTCCTTCCTGAAATTTCTAAAAAACTTCAAAGCATTGCATTTGCAGGTTTCAACAGGATATAGTGCCTGCTATATACCAACAAAACAGAATAGAATGATTTCTTTCATCACAGCAAAATAATCTATCAGTATACTGTCTGGGGTACCAAGAAGCAGGATATCTTACCTCTACATGCCCACTACTGGCACAGAGAAAGCAAACCACCCTGGGTGTTATAGGAACAGAAGTCAAGATTCCTAAGCCTCCCATCTCCCACACATTTTCTGCTTCACAATCCTCCTGCGGAGAGAGAGAAAAAGATAATTTTGACAGTTTTACGACAACGCTGCACTGAAAAAACGCTGCATTGAAAATAAGGACGAAAAGCATAAAATTAGAGTGACACCAGAATGTCGAGAATATTTCATCTCAATGAGTTCAAAGTAACTGCCGCTTTAAAGATTTTAAATCTCAGACACAAACTCTTAAAAGGCTCACCTGTTAACTACAATGCAAAGATTTACTGGGATTGAATTTCCCTTAGAGTTTTGCTGATTCAAGCGATCATCACGGTTTGATAATACCTATGTGAAAGAAGCACTTCCTCAGATACTGTTCTCATCTAAAAGCACTTTACAGCTCAGGATGGGCAGGACTGGCTCCGTGCCTCTGTACTTCAGTCAGTTCACAGACTGACCTGGTAACACCGACCGGAGTTCTCACACACCTGAACCCATCTATTAATGGCAGATCTTCATTCGTCCGCCCCACCCCCCGAATGAATTTCCTCTCTTTCAACACCTTTGGTAACATCATTTTCTTGATTTAAAGTCCACGACACTCAATATACTCCGTGGTCACTGAACACTTTTACCTTAAAGTCCACTCTGATCCTGTGGACTCCATCTGCTGGGACTTTTTGCTTTGAACTATTGCCATTGGAGAGAGTGCTGAGGATGTTCAAAGTGCCTGCATTCTCCTGCTTACTGACTGGAGGTGGTTTTTCCTATGGGGATAGAAGATGGATAAAGAACAAATCCACACCCTGCCTGCCTTCACTCTTGCAACAGATAATAATGCAAATGACAAATCTTAATAGATCTGGAAAACATGTTTCCAATACAAGTATCCTAGAGAAACAGACAAGTAATCTTCAGGAGAATTTTTTTTTCCATTGAAGCATTTTATTGGCACGTATGTATTTATACCCCTAGAAAACACATCCCAGGCTTTTCCCTCCTGCGTGTCTTCATCTTGCTTCCTCGTGGTCCACGATGCCAGCTGAGGTTGTCAGTACAATGAAACCACACTGACCAGATGGGAGCAGGTTATTCTGCCATTTTTCTAGATCTTGGAGTTGCACACATCAAATCTGGGGCTGATCACTCCACACTTGTGTAACCTGCCTATGAGATTCAAAACAATTTTCCCAGCTCTGTGATCGTCAGTGATTTCAGATTTGCCAACGTAACCATGCTTCATCATCACAGTTTGAAACCGGACAGTAACTCTGGAACACGACTTAGTCAGAACCTGGCATTTGCCTCTCTTTTCAGCATTGCTGATGCTCTCGAGAGCATCAGCCTGGACGTGCATGCACACCACCATGGGGGGCACAGAAAGAACTGGAAAAGTCTTTAAGACCTCTCTCTCCACATAATAAAAATAGTGAGTGACTGTTATAGACAAATACTGCTAACGGACGTTGAGGGGGAAAAAAATTATACTCATCAGCCTGCAGCACAAGCATAAGCATGTGGGGCTACAAAGAAGGGGAAAACAACAACGGGGAAAAGAAGAGAAAAAAAAGGAAGTGAGCTAAAGCCTACACCTGAAGTTTGCTAATTTTAAGAAATTCCACTGCCATCTACACAGAAGCAGAAATGCAGTTTCACTCAATCACGTAAATGTCAAGGATAAGGCTATTTCCCTACAGAATAGAACACATCTTTGACAAATGGCAGGGAAACAAATCTTTCCTCACCTTTTCTTTAGGCTTTTGTTTTACAGGAATACTGGGGCGAGGAGCCACTTTTTTCTGCTTGCTTTGCTCTGGACCTAAAGAATTCAAAATAAACTGCCGTCAGATGCCACTAAATTTACAGTTAATGCTAAACAGCAACGATGACTCTAGCACTGATTGGCCTGCAAAGAAAGGGGCATTAGAAAAAACAAAAAAACATTTAAACTCTAGGCTTTAAATAGGAAATTAAGACAGTATCTCCAACTTAACTGGTTTTTGCTTCTATTTCTTTATTATTATATCACAGTTAAAAGAGAGCTAATTGGAACTTCCCTGGTGGTCCAGTGGTTAATACTCCACGCTCCCAGTGCAGAGGGCCCGGGTCTGATCCGCAGTCAGGGAACTAGATCCCGCATGCATGCCGCAACTAAAAGATCCCTTGGGCCACAACTAAGACCCGGCACAGCCAAAAAAAAATTAAATAAATATTTAAAAGAGAGCTAGTTTTCTTGTACCAAAGACTTAAAAATATACATTTCAGGTTTCCAAATGCTGTTTAAGATGTCAGTGTCCTGTGCTGGTACTTCCGGTTCGGCAGCTCTTCCTGCTGTCCTCACTCACCTGACTCTGGAGGTGGAGGCTGCTTTTTCTTGGGCTCACTAGGAGTGGTCTTGGGGACCTCTTTTCTCGGTGGTGCTGTGCTGGGGGGCTGTAGGGGGACGGCTGGTGCCGGCTGGGAGACCTGCTTGCTGGACTTCCTGGAAGAGGGCGTGGCCACTTGTTTGGCCTCAGGTCCTGGGGTGGAGGCATTCCCTTCCTCACTCTTGTCCTCCGGGGGCTTGCGCGGAGGTGGCTCACTGTTGCTTTTCTTGGGGGCGGGATCCTCTCTTGCCGATGGCGTAGACTTCTGACTAGAGTCCGCCAAGCTCTTCACAATACTGCTCTCTTTGCTCTCTTTCTTTTCACTGGTCTTAGACTTTTTCTCTTTCTTCTTCACAGCTGGGGGTGGGGGGGGAAAGCAAGATTATTTTTCTGTAAGTGAGAAAATTTTATTTAAAATATAAGTATAGGAAAAAATAAAAATAAAAAAAAAATAAAATAAAATATAAGTATAGGAATGTAACAATCTTAGTCTCAGTTTCCTACAGCTAAAGTTGACACTGGAAGACTCAAGAAAGTTAATGCCAAGTTGGCAAGTGAAACAGGTATACTCTCACTACTCTAGGAAATGAAATATAATGTAATTTTTTGTATGAATTTTAAAAAATTTTTCTTATGGAAATATTCAAACATACTCCAAGGTGAAGGGAAGAGTAAAATGAACACTCATGTACCTATCACCCAGCTTCAACAACCAACAGCTCCCTGGGAAACAGCAGTACTTGAAAAAAGGCTCGTATTCTCTTTACACTAGATGCACACAACTATATGACATTAAAGCAGGAAGCATTTGGGGGAAGATCTTTTGACAACACTACCTTTTGCTTGCTTCTGAAGGTAGGCTTTGGAAGGCATCCATTGTAGATTCTGACATTTTCTCATCCTAGAATAATAAGGGATACCATAAAGTAAACTTCATTTAGGAGAGAAGCAATTGAAGCACGTATTAATTCGTCTGCAAGAATCCGTGAACCGTGGGCTTCCCTGGTGGCGCAGCGGTTAAGAACCCACCTGGCAATGCAGCGGACACACGTTAGAGCCCTGGTCCGGGAATATCCCACATGCCGCGGAGCAACGAAGCCCGAGCACCACAACTACTGAGCCCGCGCTCTAGAGCCCGTGAACCACAACTACTGAAGCCCGCGCGCCTAGAGCCTGTGCTCCTCAACAAGAGAAGCCACTGCAATGAGAAGCCCCTGCACCGTGACAGAGTAGCCCCCACTCACCACAACTAGAGAAACCCTGCGCGCAGCAACAAAGACCCAACGCAGCCAAAAATAAATAAATTAATTAATTTTAAAAAAATAAAAAAGAATCCATGAACCTTTACTCAGGTTCATTTTGAGAGTTGAAAAAAGGACTACTCATTATTTAAATTCAAGCCTTTAAATCCTTTGATCAGCAATTTCACCTACCTTGAGGATCTAAAAGGAGCAAATATCAAATTATTTTTGAAATGGGACTCAAATGTCTTGCCACCCAGTACTGACTAGCACCACACACAAAACGATCAGTCGTTATTTCTCGCAGTCAAATCAGTTCTGCTCCCTTATGAGATTATTATTCATATAGTAATCTGAATACAAAATGGACTAAAATTACCCGAGTCCTTTGTCTGCCACTACAATGCTACAGGTCTATCTCAGGGCTTTGAGAGATATTTCTATCCTCAGTTTATTGAAACTCAGAACTTAATTTGAAGTTTAATATTGAACTGAATCCACTGCAACCCCTAAATTTAGTGCCATTTTATCTTGCTATCATATACATTTTTTTGCTGTTCTGTGAATTGTCTCACTTCTTTCCACTAATGGGACTGAGACAAGATTCTTGCTTAAGGCCAGACTAAACCAAAGCACAGAACTTCTCAGTGTCTCCTAGAAACTGTCTCCCCTTAAGTAAGTAATGCAGCATTTCTCCCAATTATGTTTTATATAAATCACTTTCATGTTTTATATAAATCACATTTATATCACACTTTCATGTTTTATATAAATCACATTCCTGGTGCCAGGCACTTGATGAGATACTCAACCACCAAAATTTATTTATGCAATTCTCTTGATCCACTTTAAACAAATTATCCCAGAGAGCAGAAAGTGCATCCACAAACTGACTAGAAAAAGGGAAAAAAGGTAGAGTAATCAAAACTCCCAGGGAATTCCCTGGCGGTCCAGTGGTTAGGACTCGGCGCTTTCACTGCCGTGGCCCGGGTTCGATCCCGGGTTGGGGAACTAAGATTCCGCAAGTGGCATGCGGGGTTGGGGAAGACTTCCACAGGCATGAAAATATGCTGAGAGTTAGAGAGTGGAGAGACTTATATCACCAATATTTCCTGAATGCCATAAAGATAAAGGTAATTTCAGTTGACCTGATAAAGAGCAGGCCTAAACTCATTGGTGATTCAGTAGAAACCCTCCAGAGTTGCACTGATACGGCAGCTCTAGACACACGTGGCTGTGTGAATTTAAAATTACATGGAGTTCCTCAGTCACACCAACCATGTTTCAGGTGCTAAACAGCCATATGGCTAACGGCTACCACACCGACCTGAGCAGATACAGGACATTCACAGCACTGCACCTGAGGATTTCTGATTTAAACACAGCCCAAACCCAGCACAGCCCAAAATCCAAGTGTGCAACTCATCTGGCAACTTGAGGTGACTTGGTACAGCCACACTGGGCGTTCGGGCGCATTTTCTCTGTGACAAGCAGGACGGTGGCCGAGACCAGCCCCCCAGAGAGACGCACACTCACTTGCAGCACTGCTTCTTTATGTTGCGGCCGCCGAACTTGGGCTTGTCCAAGCAGTTAGTGCACACGCCACAGTCCTCAGGCACCTGGCAGCCGGGACACTGTCCACACCGCCTTGACCGCCGCCCCTTCTTTACTGGAGGTTCCTGCGGCGCCTTGTTTCTGGTGACGGGTTTAATTGGTTTGATGGGCGGAGCAAGAGGTTCGGCGTCTTCTGAGCCAGCAATCGATGACTTGTCTGTTAAAGAAATGTGGCATTAGCTCTGACAGAGTATCTGGCTCCTTCCTGGGAGCAGAGGGGAGATTCTCAAAATCTACTGACGTTTGTATATACATTCAAACCTTGTTTTAACTGAGACTCCAAAAATCAAATTCATTACAATAAAAATATTCATATGCAGAACACAGAGCCTGTTTCAAATAATTAAATGTTTAAAAATGCCTATAACTTGCAGCTTGATGAAAGCAGAAATCCAAACAATGAAAACAAAATACAGTGTAACCGAAAGTCAAGAACATGAATTGAGGGAGTTCCCTGGTGACCTAGTTGTTAGGATTTGGCACTTTCACTGCAGGGGCCCGGGTTCGATCCCTGGTTGGGGAACATCCTGAAAGCCACGCAGCGTGGCCAAAATACAAAAAATAATTAATTAATGTTTTTAAGAAAAGAAAATATGATTACAAAAAAGAAAGTAAAGAAAGCATTTAAAAAAAAAAAAAAATGAATTGAATGCTTCTGAAGACTCTCCAAACCTCTCAATTTCATCTGAGCAGTCACCCATGAGAACATGTCTCACAGACCTGAAACCACAGGGCCCCCAGCTGCTGTGCTCTGAAATCCAGGGGTACAGAGGCCACAATTACCACAGAGGCTGCTCTCAGGCAGTGACAAGCGTGGCGGGGATACTAGGGCAGGCCTGTTCCAGGGAGACACGAGACTCCTCGGACAGTCAATGTTTGCTCAAGGGCTCCCTGACAGCCTTGCCGAGCTTTCTCACACTGCACGGCATCCAGGAAGATTCTGCCCAGCCTTCCTTCCCACTCTCCTTCACTAGGGTCAGACTTACAGAGCAGTCTGACAGCTCTCCCAGCCTTTCCTGACTCCCTCCCCATTTTCTCACTCAGGCATTTCCTCTAATAACACCCTTACACATTTAATCCCCCCGCCCCCTGCCATCTGGTTTTTGGAGGACCCAGCCTAACATATAATGCTATGAAGAGCCTACTGGGCACTCCCAGGATGATCAGCAAACAAACCCAGTGTCTGCTTAGACCTCAAGGTTGACATCCCCGACCTACCATCATTTCCCATGGAAGACAAAATCTTTTCTCGTTCTTCCCAAGGTAAGGCACTCAGGGTGGGCATGTCATCAGGAAACACAGCTCGTTTTCGGCCAAGGGCAACAGCAGCTCTTCTGCAGACGTGTTTAATCCGGGGTCCTCGCACAGAGGTCTCCGATGAGTCACTTTCTTGACCCTGAGGAGGAGGCAAGCCAAAAACAAACAATAACAACCATATGCGTTGAAAATATAATTGAATGAAGCCAAGGTATAGTTGATTAACTTATAGATTCAACACATACAACTCTAGTTTTTCCCAGCTGATATGCCATATCAATATATAGAAATCACCTACTTCTAAAATTGGCAGAAAAGGATTCTAATCAAAAAACAGAAATCAATTAAGCTTCTATTCCCAATTATACTACTTCTTTAAAATTTTCCTCAAAAAAAAAAATCAAGCTGCCAGTCTGCATTATCAAGAAGCTCATTCTCGTGTAAACTGGGCTTATCTAACCACAGACTGTTTCTTATATTTCCCTGATCAACAGAGAAGTAGGGGGAAATAACCTATAAATGGAAGTATAAAAGGCCACGGCTCCAAACAGAAATGTCTCACACTTTAAAGAGCCACGGCTCCTACCACTAGGAGGTTAACCAAAAACATCCAAAATGGTGTCGGAAATAAGTCTCATCATATTCCTGCTAGACCTCTCAACTGGCAGAATTACTAAATGTAAATGTGGCCCGACGTTGAATAACATTAAAACCTAAGTTTGTGGTCATCTTAACCTAACTTGACATGTTGGTATAAACACGCATCTACTACATGACGATGTTTAAAAACAATCTAAAGATTGGCAGGTTTTCTCAGAAAAGACCAGTGCGTAGCTCGCTTTGTTAATTAAAAAAAAAAAAAAAAGCTCTTCTTTACAAAAATCTGTTTGTCATCATCTTAACTAACTGAATTGTACAGCTTTTCTGTATCACAACTTGAGGCTAAGTGCTTCTCATATGTATTCTGCAGATACCTATTTTCTATTGGTCTGATCACTCACAACTCAGAGGAAGAGATTCCCCCCGTCCCTGTTTCCTACAGGAAGCAACAGTAAAACAATCGGACTGCAAAAATGCATCTTCAAAATTAAGTCACAGGGCTTCCCTGGTGGCGCAGTGGTTGAGAGTCCGCCTGCCAATGCACGGGACGCGGGTTCGTGCCCCGGTCCGGGAGGATCCCACATGCCGCGGAGCGGCTGGGCCCGTGAGCCATGGCCGCTGAGCCTGCGCGTCCGGAGCCGGTGCTCCGCAACAGGAGAGGCCACGGCAGTGAGAGGCCCACGTAACGCAAAAAAAAAAAAAAAAAAAAAAAAAAAAAAATTAAGTCACAGATTCCATCACACCAAACCCATTAAGTACAAAACAACTCAGCATTCAGGGTAATGTGGCCCCACGTACCTTTCAGTCTTGGTTCACCGCTTTCCTACACGTACCAGTCCAGCTATCCCCGTTCCTCAAGTATGCTTTATACTTTTCTATCTCTACCCTACACTGTTTCCTCTCCTTAAAAAGTTCTCCCCTATCATTTTCTACCTATCAAAATCCTACCCGTCCGTAAAGGACCACTGTGAATGCCACCATCTTTTCCTGATTCCCACACCTGGATCTAACTGAAACACTCAGCCTAAAACTTGCTCCTAGATGGGGCTCGAGAAACTGTTGATTTTAATGGGCAAGATGGAAAAGAGTACCTGTGCTTTGGGCTGGTCAGTTTGTTTAAGACTCTTACTCTTCTCAATCTTGCAGAGCTGGGCTTTGGCCTTTTTTAGGAGGCTGGCAACCCTCTTGTCAGTCATTGGAAGCTTGTCTGCCTGAGCCAACATGGAGCCTATGGAGGAAGTGGAATGTTTAACAGTGCTAGATGAAGGAGTGGAAAGGCAGAGGGTTTTCTCCTTCTCCAGGGATGGGGCAGTTGGGCCGAGGTCCAAGTTGGTTTTTTCCAGATTTCCTCTCCCTTTCTTTATAAGTATTTTGGTTTTGACAGCTGTTGTATCCCCAAGAGTCACAGAAGCAATATCAGTCCCAGAATCAAGTGATGAAGACTTCTTCCGCCCGGTTGCTTTTTTGGCAGAAGATGAAGTGGCCACATCTTCACCAACAACCTTCTCTTTGGAAACCCTACCCACAGGATACAAAGCAGAGCTACTCTGAATTTCTGATCCCTTTTTCCTTTTCTCTTTCCTGGACTCCCGCTTATTCTCTTTTTCTCTCTCCCGGTCTCTCTCTCTACTCTTGTCCTTCTCCATGCTCTTGTCAGCATCTCGCTCTTTGGACAGCTCCTCAGGGGCTTTGTCTTTATTTCTCCCTCTCTCAGTCTGAGAGCCTGGGGTAAACCAAGGGAAGAGAGGAGTGGGACTACTGGACGAAAATGGCTCTGCCGGAGCACTAGTCTGCTTCCTTGGTCTCTGGTTTTTCTCTGCAGATTCCCCAGACTGAGTCAGGGAGTGAGAAGGAAAAGTAAAAGTCGGGTTTAAGGCACTAGTGGCAAGAGGACTAACAGAAATGCTTAACGAGGAAGAGACAGAAGACGGTGGGGTGAGAGGTGACAGCTCAGAAGTGCTAAGCCTTCCACTTCTTGTCCTCATGGAGTGAGAAGGAGATCTTGGTTCTGATCGAATAGGGCTAAACACTTTTCTTTTCCTTTTCCTGTTAGATACTCCTGAAGAAGATGTTCCAGCAGAAGTTCGATTACTAGGCAAGGTTACAGACTCAAATATCCTAGAGTGAGCCTCACTTGGAGTAAATCGTGGAGCTCTCAGAAGAGGGCTCCTTTTGTGCATATCAAACCTTGTTCCAGAATGGAGTGGCGAAAACAATCGAGCTGAAGCAGCAGTACCAGATGTAGAAAACCCGGACGCGAAGCCGACATCCTCAGGAGTCAGTGGAGGGGGGCGGAAATTATCAAATATTGGTTTGCGAATAAGACCTTCTTTGGCATACTTTGCTGAGGAAAAGTACTGTGGCTCTGACCTAGAGTGCTTTAAAGAAGTCCACCTAAATGTCGGTTCTCGCAAAATAGACTTTCGCTTCCCTTGCATGGGAGCGGCAGAAGTAGGCAAAAATGGTGATGCTAAAGGGATGGTTGGAGGCATGAGCCAAGGTGTGTGGTCAGAGATACTGGAGGCTGGCTGCAGCGGGGGCGGTGGAGTAAGCAGGGGTGGAGGTGGCGAGGAAGAGGTCTGCTGCTGGGGGGCACTTTGTAGGGTGGACAACTTTTTCGTTGTTCTAGATCCAAAACTTCTCTCTGACACTGAATACCTTCTGCTTCTCCTGTCATTACTATCGTTTTCTGGGGACTGGGAAATAGGCAGTGGAGTGTGAACTTCGGGGGTATCGCTCCGCTCTTCAGGAAGTACCTGAATCTCCTCAGAGGCCTGAGAATCTGTGGAGGTATCAACACTGGGGCTACTGGACCGGGAGGAGTCTGAAGACATCTGAGAGGAGTGCTGAGAAGCTGCACTTGATTTTTCGGAAGATCCACAGGACGCGGCACTGAATCTACTATTCGGTGTAGACTCTAGTCGGGCAATTTTAATTGGAGGGTCATAGTCCTCATCCTCTATGAACCGCCGAGGAGTTTTAATGATCCTCGAGGAGATGGCACTGACAACAGGCATAATGAACTGTCGGATGTTTTTGACCTGTGTCTTCACCTTCCGTCCTTGCAGCTGCGCTGCTTCTTTCTCAATTTTCTTCCGAGCCCCCTTTCTTGCCCTCTGCAAGAGCTGCTTAGCAATCGTTGCATCTGTCCTTTTAGAAGAAGGAATAATCCTAACCGGCTTAATCCTTCGAGGGCTTTGTCTGACTACTGTCTTATCTTCTTTTGTGAGTGGAGGTGTTCCTTCCTTGTCTTTCCGGACCTTCTGGGGCTTTTCCAGTTCAGAGTTAATGAGGAGACCTGAAGGGGTCTTTATCCTTTCCGTTGATGGAGGCCTTCCTCGCCGGCGTACAATCTGTACCCCCTTCCTTCCTATTTGAAGCTTCCCTGTCTTAAACTTTGACTTGAGAGGAGAGAGTTTACCTGCTCTTAATTTTTTAATCTTTGTGGCTTGCTGAAATGTAGCAGAAGGTGTTCGTTTCATTTTCTTCAGGCTATCTTCTTTGTTTCCCTTTGGTAACTCTGAAATGTCCTTTCCATGCGTTATTTTGAGTTTTACTCCAGGGAAGGTGGGAGGTCTTCCTCTCTTCTTTTCTATACTTTTAGAATCTTTCTTCTTGATCTTATCTCCAGATTTGGTCTCTGATTTATTTAGAGGGGAGAACACAGATGGGTCTGAGAGGAGAGCTGAATTTCGGTCAGAGCCACTTCTAGGTCTCCCGCGAGGTTTTCGAGGACTAGTTTTAACTGTGTATAGAAATTAAACAATGAAGAGCATATATTTAGCTTTGTAGTTTAGGTCTTAACTAAGCTGAATATAATTTAGCACAAGCCATTCTGTACTGAACTCTACCTGGGTCTAATCAGTCAATAAAACATCTTAATTGTGCTTAGTTTCTTTTCACCAAAAACCTGCCTCAAAGAAATCAAGTAAATAACATCCTACCTAAAAGAACACTTAACTACCTTTTTGATAGAAAAACTAAGATAATAAGAGGTTTTCAACTGAGCAATTAATATATAAAACTAATTTTCCTACAACTTTGGGTGAACAAAAAGGTTTTTTCTGAATTAAAAAAAGGTGTGTTTTAAAAAAATCTGTATGAGCTTTTCCATATCGTAGCCACCAAGAGTTAATATCTGAGAACATATTTATAGTAAGTCATCCCATTTTTTAAACTCAGAATTTTGCCTTTAATAAATCTGAACAAGATGCTCTTCAGTCAACAACATACCAACTTCTACAGGCTACAATAATATACCAACTTCTATAGGCAGCTCAGCTTCCTATATTTTCAATCTGCTTTGCCAAAGTAAGTTTAAAAAGTTTCACTGGGGCTTCCCTGGTGGCGCAGTGGTTGAGAGTCCGCCTGCCGATGCAGGGGATGCGGGTTCGTGCCCCGGTCTGGGAAGATGCCACATGCCGCGGAGCAGCTGGGCCTGTGAGCCATGGCCGCTGAGCCTGAGCGTCCGGAGCCTGTGCTCCGCAACGGGAGAGACCACAACAGTGAGAGGCCCACGTACCGAAAAAAAAAAAAAAAAGTTTCACTGAAAAAGAAAAACATTCATTCATGAGACATCAGAATAAGATCACTGAACTCAGTGGTAGTGAACTAATCAGTGAAATGACATGAGATGTCCATTAATCTATTCCCCTACCTACAGGTTCTTGAACTAGTCTCAAATTACAAAAAAGATTTAACCATAATTGATGTCAAGAGCAAACTGACAATTTAAATCAGATTCCTTCTATTCTAAATAAAAGGAATTTGCCAACTTATCAATCAGCTCAATTTGCTGCTTATCAAGAGACTTCAGAAAAACCACTGTTTTCTAAAATTCTCTTTTTTTGTTTTTGTTCTTCTTTTTTGGCCATGCTGCACAGCTTGTGGGATCTCAGTTCCCTGACCGGGGATTGAACCCAGGCCCCGCACTGAAAGCAGTGAAAGCCTGGAATCCTAACCACTAGACCACCTGGGAACTCCCTAAAATTCTTTGTATAGTCTGTACTTTCTTTTCTTTTTAAAGATGCATTCTTTGTTATTGAAGTATAATTGACATACAATATATATTAGTTCCAGGTGTACAACATAGTGATTTGATTTATATACACCACAGCTTGATCACCACATATAGTCTGTACTTTCTAAATGTATTATGAGTTGCCTCCTCTATCATATCATCTCTTCTCTCGTGACTTTTCAATGTTTTATATGACTCAACATTCTTCTGAGATTAAAACCTCCCCTAAGAGGCACCAGAAGAGATTTATGCCATTATGATGAACATTTTAGACTATGGAACCAGCTTTCTAACAGAACAGAAATCAACAAAGGTCTTATTGTTGAGCTTTCTAAATATAAATGCTTTCCTCACCAATTAACTTGAAACTTCTCTTAATAGATTAAGATTCACAAATCTGTTCTCAATATATACTAATTACAACGAAAGTAATGGACTAGAAGACAGCAGAGAAACAGTTTCATTTCTTAATAAAGTATACACAGATGGTTTAAAAAAACAAACAAAAAACAACATTTAAGGTACACTTACAGCCAAGAAAAAAACTTGAGGAAACCATCAAGAAAGGGTTGTGAATTAACAAAATAAACTCCTACCCAGAAGTACATCACAAGATTCCTTACAATCTTGGTAGACTTGAAGCTGGCTACTCATAGGCCTTTATTAATTCTGAAAACCTCTTCTATCCATCTTTTAAAAAAAGCTCTTGGTGGACAGGTAGAAAAAGCAGAATAGAGAAGAGTCCTGCTCTGTTAACTTCCATAATCCACAACACATTCAAAGAACTCACAAATCAGTCAGAAGTAAACTGCTCATCATGTCTTTTCTGGGCCTCATTTTATTATCTATAAATGAAGGGTTAGACCAGACAATCTCTAACATCACCTGATACGAAGTTTTAAGATTTCATCACATCTTAAAGAGAATATTGCTACTGTCTAAATGGCAGAGATACTGGAATACTACTGGCTAAGTCCTCTCAACTAGAATGGCAATACCACCACCACTTGGGAAAGGAAAAATTGTCAACTTATGTGTTTGAGTTAAGATTACTATATAATATACGATGACTCAAATGAAATGCAAATGCTAACAAACATCACAAACTATGTCAACATCAAGGACCAAAAGCACAGCTAACAACATCATATTTAACTAGACTGTCTATGCACATAAAATCAAAGACAACCATACAAGAAGTCAGAATGGCAGCACAGATGGGGAATGTTTTTTTCATCAAAAGATCTATAGCCCTCTCCTATACAGAACAATTCTGCAAGCCATTAAATGTTATTTCCACTGAGGATCATCTTGCAGGAAACTGCTGTTAAGTCTAGAATTTCAAGACATTCTAGATATATTCTTATTGAGAACAATGACAAATATTGCTAATAAATGGAAATACCCATGTCGTTTTTATTTTCTTTATTTTAACACAGTTTTTCAAGGATCAGATAAAATAGTTTCATACAGTGCCAACATTTTGTTTTTAGTTCTTTGACAATAGTAGACCAAATTTCATCTGTAAAAAACAATGGCCAAATTATTTCCAAAGTCATATTTACTGCCATACAATTCAAAATGTGTAAATGTGAGGATGCTGCTCTCAGTAGGTAACCTTCAATTTGCCTACCAGGTTTTGCAAGCATTCCATGGAAACCCAGCCCCCAAGCATTATCAAGGATAAACCAAAAGCAGCCTGACAGAGAGGTCCCTTAAAGAGGTCTAGCTCATAAGCCATTTCCTACTTAGTGTGAGGGAAAGGGAAGGATGCACCCAAAAAACCCCAGTATTTAAGACCACCCTTTACATGCAAAGAAGGCAAGGGGAAGTCACAGTCTCTTAACAAACAAAACGTAAAGATGCCATGCATTTAACTGGCCATACCTGAAGGAGACCTTGTGGGACTTCGTACTCTGACTTCTTCATCTGAGCCAAAACCTAAGAACTGCTCATCCTATAACAAAGGAAAATTATTTTAAAATCAGGAAAAAAACAACAAAAAAAACATGAATCTGAACATATCCCAAAGAAATGCCCAGAGGAGACACAAATGAATTTGGAAAATTTAGCCTCTATGTATTACTCATCATCATTCATATGGATATTATTATAAAATAACTTAATACTGAAATAAATGGACCCAGCCATATGGCTTCATTACAGACAAATAGGAGCTGTGTAGTAATTGAACAATGCATCGATAAGTCACCTTTGGTGCACAGTACATAGGGGACAGTCCTAAATTTCAAACTATAGATACAGCCCAAAACAATTAAAGAATGACTTTAATTCAAGTAAGCAAATCAGTACAATGGCAGAAATATACAGCCCCAATAAAACAAATACCTTTTCAACAGGTAGTTAAGTCTACAGACACATAAGGAATAATCTACAATATCATAATCTCTTGTCTACTAAACATTAATAGAGACTGAAATTGCCATTATCGTCAGTTCCTTAACTCAGGAATTGACATTTAGATGTGATTTCTATACATTTGAGATCCAGAGATTCTCAACATGCATTTTATGGCATCATTTTTAAATGCCCTGTGATAAGAGACTTAATGGTGGGCAGCAGCATTTGTGAAAGGGATGATGAATTGACTACACCAATTCAAGAATGCATCCAAGAATAACTGAAGGAAGCATCTTATTTTCAGTCATACTGAGAAAAGGCAAAAACTTCTCTTTCCCTCTAACTTTTAACCTGCCTTTTAAAAAAATACTAAGGATTTAAACGATTTCGAACAAATTGTCAAGAAATATGGTCTATTTAAACAACCTGATTAATAGAAATTCACCGATTCAGAAGCTAAGAGTTCTCTACAAAGAAATAAGAATTTCAGATGCCAGAAACAAAATCCACATAAAATAAGAACAAAATAAGGAATTATAGACAGATTTTCTTGTACCTCCAATTTATACTGATAATCCCCAAACTAAGTTCCAACAGTTAAAGCCCCCCAATTGTAGAGGGGGCCACTTCATCCTCTCGTTTGTCGGCACGTGCCACCACTGAAGAGAGGGAAGGGCTTGTCTGAGGTCTCAATTCTTTTATTTATTGGAGCGTTGTAAGGAATAAATGAAATAATTTATGTAAGTTATGTAATTTATGCAAAATCATTCATAAAACTATAATGTGGTGTCCATATTGTAGTTATTATTGATGTGGTTTTAGAAGCTGAAGTTCTGAAGGGCCAAATGACTTGCCCAAGATCATACAGTTATTTGCAAGTAACTTCCTACCATAATGGCTACAATCTAAAACTATAAATAAATATGTAAAGGAATCCAGTAAGTCACCTACAGTACAAAATACCCTATTCTTTCGGCTACTATTAAAGTAACATGACACCCATTTTCAAATCCTTAAAGTTTCTGATTTAATTCATTCTTTCCCTGCATTATCCTTATGGAACAACTGCTAATCTATGCATTTCACAAAGACATCTGAGGATTTCCTAACGCTTGCCAGGGGACTACATTGCTAAATGCATAAGTTCTATGCTCCAAGTGTTGCAATGAGAGAGTTCTAGCAACTATACATACAATAGCCAACAGGTAAAGTAACCAACAGCTGAAGTAATGAAAAATGTTTAATCTTTAAAAGAAACATGAGATCCACATTGCTATGTTTATTATCAGCAACCTTAGTGAGTCGCTTTTCTATATTTCTAACTTTCACAACATGTAACTGTACAACCCTAATTCAGTGTGCTCCGAAAGAGTACTACTGAGCTGTCAAGCGGTAATTTAACTAACTCTGCCAATGTTTAAAGTTTCCAAGTACTTTCCAAAATGACAGAAGGCATTAACTCTTTCTTTGTGGTCTTGTAGTTGGAATAAGAGAAGAATGACTTGACTTCCACCCAAGAGCTTTCTTTTCACTTCAAATATAGACTGACTTCTTGAAGCATGCTTAAAAAAATAAGCACCCATTGTTTAAACAATCCAGACAGTTTAGCCAAAAACAAAAGCCATCATTGTTATGTTAAAGAGCTCTGGTCAGCTAACTCTGAACTTCCAATTCCACGTAAAAGTCCCCCCAAATCTAAGGAAAACCAAGCTGAGAAAGCACTGGGGAAAAAAATGCTGCAAGAAGCCGCTACAAATGAAGTCCTTTTTGCCTCTCCTGTCGCTCCCATCACCCCCTTTAAACACACGGGGTTCCTGGAAGATGCAGTAAACAAGGTAACAGTGCTAGCTTCCCAGGGATTTAGGCTTGCCTAGAAATCAAAAGACTAAGTCAAAATGTCTACAAAAAAAGGTAACAAGAGAAGCTGCAATTAAATCCATGTTTGGCACTATGGCATCGTAAGCCTGGACACTCGTGAAGAGAGGAAACAGGAGACCCCACGCTACACAGGATGAAGTATTCCTGGAAACTGGGCCCAAACAGCCACCCGTACTTTTCCTTTCACTCTGGCGTCCTCTGATGAGCACAGCACTCCAAGACAAAGTATAGGCAAGAGGCAACAAACCTATTCCTTCTTGATAATGATGTCACTAGATCGTCAAGATTTTACCCTTTTCTTACCTCCAAAGATAGAAAAACATCCTTGCCAAGTTGAGCACCATAAAATACTGTTGGACCATATTGAGCTTCCAGAGATTAGGAATGCAATGAAGCTAATGTTGTTTCCCAAGCGAAAGCTAATTCTAAAATAATACATGTGTGGAATTTCTTTATTATCCCTACCCCTACCTCTAGGGGTTATTTGAGAACTTCCAAACATACGTTTACTAGTAAATTCTACGTTACCCATAAATATCTTAACATTTGATTTTTATTTTAATGGCAGAATTTTAATCCTTTAGTGGCTATTATATTTGTGATGAAGCAACAGGAAATATGTTTTCCACAAGTGAATCTAAGTGAACCCAAAGTATTACAGACAATGATGTTTACAGATAAAATGTAATGATGAAGGTATTTTAGAAAAATACATGAAGTTCTGTATTTCAAGGAATTATGTACTACTAGGACAACTCTGCAAACAAAACACTATTTCTTTTACTTGTCCATTCATTCAAAAACCATTTATATGCTATCTGTTCCCAATGCAAAGATAAGCAGTAAGACATGATCCTGCTCCCAAGAAGTATCTAAAGCAGACAGGCAGACGCACAATCTCAGCCTTCCTTTAGAAAAGCCAAAATCCCTTAAAAAGTCGGTGAAGGAGAAATTACTACGTAATTCATATTCTGGAATAAAAAACTGGCTTAAATCTTGGAATAGTTCATTCTTCCACTTGTATTAGTATTAGGTTCATGGAGAAACAGTCAACAAATCTCAAAATTCTTCCAAAGGATGGCAATGTCTATCTCCATGCCTCAGTGTTGTACTAGGCACCACTCCAGCATTAGAAATCTGAGAGAGTTTAAGTAATCGAGACCTAAATCATCTGCAGTGATTAGATGCGACACAGTTCCTAGTAATACCAGTGATCTGATAAACTTGCAACTGAGAAAGTCAATGCCTTTTCCTTCCTACCCCCAACTAAAATAGATTTTAGCTCCTCCCGTAAGTTCTTCACAATTTTTAGTCAGAGCAGAGATCATTCACCTGGAGTTCTTCACCTCCCAATCTAATGTGCAGGTTCCAAAGCTATTTTGAAAACTCTTCTATTAAACAAGCTTGGCCACACCTGGCCTTTGATGAATAAGGCCTAGGATAACCGCTCATAACCTTCTTTCTTTTCTAGCAAGAGACTCAGCATTTCAGAGCACTGAATTAGATGGTAAGTACCTTAGCATTCTTCCGTCTCCAAAATGGTTAGTCTTTAGAGTTAAAAAAAAAATCAAATTTCTTCACCTACAGAGGTTTATTGATGAATCAACTGAAAATAACATCAAAAACCATAGACAGTATCAAAAGCATCCGATACGTAATTGTTTGAAATTCTTTGTTTTGAAGGCTTATAATTTTTGGTATCATCATATATGGTTCCATCATATGAGGAGGCCACAGAACTAAGAAAATTACTAAGAACAACTAAAGAAGACAAAGAAACGTCAAGGAGGCTTATTGTGCATCTCAGTAGCTCTAGTTAAAGAAGAGTACCACTTCTCCTTTGGGAATTTATTCCAGTTAGCTACCACTGCTGCTGGCACATTTCTCTGAGTGTCTATCGCTACAAGCTCTAAAATAACAAGGGCTTGGGAATTCCCTGGTGGTTCAGTGGTTAGGACTCTGTGCTTTCACTGCTAAGGGCCTGCATTCGATCTCTGGTTGGGGAACTAAGACCCCACAAGCTGGGCAGTGTGGCCAAAAAGATAAATAAATTTAAAAAATAAAATACCAAGGTCTTAGCGCTGCATTTTAAAGACATACATAATCACCAGTACTTAATTAGCATAATGGATAAAGAATGTGTTTACAAGTTTGTCTCCTCTAGAGCACTCTTTAAAGACAGGGAAAGTTTACTTATTCATTGTTGTATTTTAGTATCTGGCACAAATTTAGAGTAATAAATGTTTGTAAAATGAAAATAAAGGAAATGCAGTACACTAACTGTTTAAAAAACATTACGTGGTAATAGCACAGTAGCATAAAATACTGGTGCACTCAGAAGAATTAGACAATAAGATTCTTCTTTTAAGAATTCATAGGGAGGGGTCTTCCCTGGTGGCACAGTGGTTAAGAATCCGCCTGCCAGTGCAGGGGACATGGATTTGAGCCCTGGTCCAGGAAGATCCCATGTGCTACGGAGCAACTAAGCCTGTGCACCACAACTACTGAGCCCACGTGCCACAACTACTGAAGCCAGCACGCCTAGAACCCGTGCTCCGCAACAAGAGAAGCCTGGCAATGAGAAGCCCACACACTGCAACCAAGAGTAGCCTCTGCTCGCAGCAACTAGAGAAAGCCCTGGCACAGCAACGAAGACCCAACACAGCCAAAAATAAATAAATTAATTAATTGAAAAAAAACACAAAAACTAATGGAATGCAGTGTGTTTCCTGCTATGCCAGAGGAATACACATGCCAGAGAAATGAATATGGAAGCACAGCAGAAAGGTGACTAACCCAGTCAAGGAGAAAGAGTCAGGAAAGCCACTGCAGAAAGGGTGAAGGCTTACTCAAACTTCTAAAGGATGGTAAATTAGGGTTGAAGGGAGGTATTTCAGGCAGAGAGAATAACACATACAAAGGCACAGAGATACAAAAGAGCATGGCATGGAGTGAAATTACAGACAGTTCAGTAGGGCTGAGGCCCTAGCTGATGTGGGAAAGGAGCATAAGATATTGAGGAGGAAAAAAGGCAGAGGCAGATCATGAAAGGTCTTAAATGCCTTTCTGAGTTTGAAGTTTATCTTCAAGGAAGTGTGGGCCTCATCCTGAGGGCTACAGCTCATCAGTAACACTTTTGGGCAGGAGAGAAGCATGATTAGATTTATATTTTCAAAAGATCACTATGACAGCAGTGGGGAAGTAGAGACTCCCTTTAAAACCAGAGGCAGTAAGAACAGCTATAAAATGACTGCAGTGGCAATGGGGATTAAGGAAAAGGGCAGATTCCATAGACAGTCAGGAGGCAAAATGAACAAGGTTTCAATATAAAGCGTTCAGGGGATGGAAAGAATCAGTAAAGACTTGCAGGTGTTGGCCTTAGGTTGATTAGGTTTATGGTGATATATTTATAAGACTGGGAAAAAAGAAAGAAGAGAGGTTTCTAGGAGCAGGAGGGAAATCAGTTTAGACGCATGAATTTGAAATGTCTGTCCAAGTTGTAAGATATAATGATCTGGAGAAAACGCATCTGATTCAATGAATTTATGAATGCTGAAACTGTGTGTATAAACAGTCACCCAGGGAGAGAATACAGAGAGAAAATAGAGGATACACGGCAGATCCCCAGGGAATACCCACACTTCACGTACAGGGGAAAGGGACGCTAAGGGGGGAGACAGAGATGGAATGGCCAAGGAGACAGATCATGTATCTAAGTACAGAGCAGTCAAGGGAAGAATACGCATCAAGAGATGGCCAAGTTGGGGAGGGATACAAAAGGATTTTGTACAGAGGATATCAAAATTGGGAGGTCACCTATGACCTTACCAAGGTCAACTTCAAGGCAGTGTTAGAGGCAGGAGGAAGCAAAGCGCAGTGGGTCAAGGTGTGATTAGAAAGTGACAAAAATGGAAGTCAGTATAGACCACTCTTTTGGAAAAACTCAATTACATGGGAAAGGACACAATGGGCACAAGTAAGAAAAGATCTGCCTGGGGGGATTACTTATTTGTTTGTTTATTGGCCGCACAGCATGTGGGATCTTAGTTTCCCCACAGTGTGGAGTCTTAACCACTGGATAGCCAGGGAAGTCCAGGACTACTTTTATTTATTTTTTTTTTTTTTTGCGGTACGCGGGCCTCTCACTGTTGTGGCCTCTCCCATTGCAGAGTACAGGCTCCGGACGCGCAGGCTCAGCGGCCATGGCTCACAGGCCCAGCCGCTCCGCGGCATGTGGGATCCTCCCAGACCGGGGCACGAACCCGTGTACCCTGCATTGGCAGGCGGAATCTCAACCACTGCGCCACCAGGGAAGCCCCAGGACTACTTTTTGAGTTGAATGTGTTTACATGCTGAAAGAGAACACAGCAGCCAGGAAGAGACTGAAAATTCTCAACAGCAAATCACTAATAAATGGGAAAGGGATGGGGAGGAGGGGTTGGCACTGAGAGAGAATGAAGACAAAGTGCAACGGAAGGGAGCTCTCTATCAGAAAAGGGGCTAAGATGCATTTAGTTGCAGACAAGTTGATAGGCAGGATTTAAGCTTAGAGAGTTTGCTGAAATCACAGGCAAAACTCTGTTTATATGGGCATCTGCCAGACGAGAGACACAGATTTCTTCAGATTCTCAAAGAAAAAAAGCGGCTCACAACCTACAAAAGTTTTTTAGACCGTAGCTCTAAAGGAAATAAATCATGGACAATGGCTGATTAAGAATAAATGGGAGGGTTTCCCTGGTGGCGCGGTGGTTAAGAATCTGCCTGCCAGTGCAGGGGGACACAGGTTCGAGCCCTGGTCTGGGAAGATCCCACATGCCACGGAGCAACTAAGCCCATGCGCCACAACTACTGAGCCTGTGCTCTAGAGCCCGCGAGCCAAAACTACTGAACCCACATGCCACGACTACTGAAGCCCGCATGCCTAGAGCCCATGCTCCGCAACTAGAGAAGCCACCGCACTGCAACAAAGAGTAGCCCCGCTCACCACAACTAGAGAAAACCCGCGTGCAGCAACGAAGACCCAACGCAGCCAAAATAAATAAATTTATTTATTTTAAAAAAAAGAATTAAAAAAAAAAAGAATAAATGGGAGGGGGGGTACTTCCCTGGTGGTCCAGCGGTTAAGACTCCACGCTCCAAGTGTAGGGGGCCCAGGTTTGATCCCTGGCCAGGGAACCAGATCCTGCATGCCACAACTAAAGATCCCCACAGAGATCCCGCATGCTGCAACAAAGATCCCCAGTGCCACAACTAAGACCCGGTGCAGCGAAATCAATCAATCAATTAATCAATATTTTTTAAAAAGAATAAATGGGAGGGGTAATGGGGAGAAGTGGGAAATCAGATGCAAAAATTGATAAAAATTGATTTGGTTGGAAAGGGGTAGCCACAGCAGGGCCAAGATCAAAGACAAATGAAGTATCAGAACCTTGTTAATTCTAGGATGGTATGGTCAAAGCTCATCCAATGAACAGCAGGAGCTACCTCTGGGTCTCGAATGTAGACAAGGCATAACTGAAGTTTGAAGTTTATTCTAGATACATACATACGAAATTAGAGTAGGAAAGAGACTGAATAACTGGAGAGCAGATAGCAGCCTACAGCCAAAATTCAAATGGGAATGGCATTCAATCACTCCAGCAAGTATTTACTGAGTGTTGCCAGGCACTGTTTTAGACTACACAGGTGAAGAACTGACAGAATTCCTGCCCCATGAGAAAATAACCATGTAACAAATAAAGAACGCAATGAGGGCGTGAAGGATTGATGGGGGTTACCTGTGAGGGCTGTTTTCACTGGGGTGGTCAGAAAAGGCTTCTGACCTTGGCAAACTGTGGGCCACAGGCCAAATCTGGACTGCCACCTGGTTTGTTCAGTCCATGAACTAAGAATGGTTTTTAACATTTTTAAATGGTTAAAAAAATCCAAAGAAGAATATTTTATGCACATGAAAGTTATAAGAAATTCAAATTTCAGTGTGCATAAATAAAGTTTTATTGGCACACAGCCCCATGTGTCATCATTTCTCTATTGTCTATGGCTGCTCCTGGACCACAACAGCAGGGCGGAGTCGTTGCGACAGAGACCATCTGGCCCTTTGCAGAAAAAAGTGGCTGAACCCAGATTTAGACCTAAATGATGAGAAAAAGACAGACATATAAAGATCTAGGTGGCATAGTATTCTAGCTAGATAGTAAGTGCAAAGGCCCAGAGACAGCAACGAGCATGGCATGTATGACAGACCAAAAGGCCAGTGTGGCCGTGCAGGAGAATGAGTGAGATGAGAAGAGGTGGTGCTGGAAGAAGCAGACCTGACCAGAGGCCAAATCATGTACGGCTTTGCCAGACAGGGTAAGAAATCCGGATTTATCCAAGCAGTGGGGAGAAGGGAGATGCGGGAGAGATACCAACATGTTTAAAGTGAGGGAATAGTAAGATGTGACTGATTTACACATGGAATCTACAGTTGCTGTGTGAAGAACAAACTTCCCTGAGGTAAGAACACAAGCAGGGAGATGAGGGAATAGTCCAACCAAAAGATTATAATGGGCAAGTGTGGGGTTTTGGTAGGAGAATTAATAAGAGGAAGTTGGATTTAAGGTATCTTGGAGGTAGTACAGACAGAATTTGCTGATGGGTTATTTGGAATGTGAATATAGAGAGAAATCAAGGATAACTCTCAAATTTTAGGCCTGAGCTATTGGCTAAAGGGCAGAGTCATTCTGAAACAAGGAGAAAGGAGAAAATCAAGACTTTCTGGACATGGGAAGTGTAAGATACCTACTAAACATCCAAGTGCTTCAATGCATATCTGTTTCCTTGTCTGGGAATAGCAGTGGCTACCTCAGCAGGTGGGCAAGAGTAGGTGAGATAATACATGTGAAGCACTGAGAATACTGCCTGACCCACAACACTCAATAAACACTCATCATGCTTATTATTATTATGCAAATGGAATGTCAAATAGGCAGCTGGAAATACAAGCCTGGGACTCAAAGAAGTAGTCAAGGTTTAGAGACAAAGATTTAGGAGTCCTCAGCATACAGATGAGGCCTGGATGAGGTCACTGAGGACAAGTGCACAGATAGAGAAGGTGGCCAAAGGCAGACTCTTAGGTGACGCCAGCATTCAGGGGAGTTAAGCAGAGGAAGGAAGCCATACAGAATACTGAAAATTAATAACCAATGAGTTAAGAAAAAAGCAGATGAGTGCAGTGTTACAGAATCCAAGAAAAGAGTGTTTCAAGAAGGGAGTGGTCACCTGGTTCAAATGCTGCCCAAAGGTTGAACAGGAGGAGGACTGAGAATTATCTATTCAATCTGGCAAGAGAGAGGCCCTTGAGGATTTTGATAAGAGCAATTTCCTAGAGTCATGGGGATAAAAGCCCGATTGCAGGGGTTGAGGAGTGGCTGAGAGGTGAGAAAGTGGCACCTGCAATTACATACTGCACTTTCAAGGAGTTCTGTTGTGAAAGGGAGCAGAAAATTGGGTAGTAGCTGGGGGAGGACCTGGGGTCAAGGGTTTTTTAAAACAAGGATTATATTAAGACAGTTTTATATGTTGATGAGAGAAAAACTGGTGATGCAGGAGAGAGGGGGAATAACTGCAGGAATGACCCTGAGTAGATGAGAGGGGATGGAATCCAGAGTACAAGTGGAGAGTGGCACTTCTTCAGTTGTAGAAGGCAGTAAAGGATGTGCTAGTGCTTAAGTTCCCTTTTAACAGGAAGGGGGAAGCTATTAAATACCCTGGGAGTGGGCTTCCCTGGTGGTGCAGTGGTTGAGTCTGCCTGCCGATGCAGGGGACGCGGATTTGTGCCCCGGTCCGGGAAGATCCCACATGCCGCAGAGCGGCTGGGCCCGTGAGCCATGGCCGCTGAGCCTGCGCGTCCGGAGCCTGTGCTCCACAACGAGAGAGGCCACAACAGTGAGAGGCCCGCGTACCGCAAACAAACAAACAAAAAACACCCGGGAGTAAATATCTTGATTCATATCTTGATTCACATATTACATCTGGTATAACTGACTCTCAAGAATCAGTAAATCAGTAAATGAAGACTACTATTTGAATTGCTCCCAAGAACAGTTCTGTTAATATTAGTTTTGAGAGCTTTGGCCTTCAAATTACCAACTTCCAAAGTATCTTGCAAGGTATTATAACTTTAGTATTTATATTCATGCTATATTTTAAGCCGAACTCAGTAAAGAGAAATTAGACAGTAAGTTCCATGAGGGAAGGGGGGAAGGGACTTGTTCAATGCTAATGCCCCAATACTTGGTCATCTGCCTGGTACATAAAAGATGTTCTTTGAAAAACAGATTAGATTTCCAGTCACCGTTTCTTACTCTGTAGAGTGCTATGTTTATGAATGCCATTTAGGGGGAAGATGAGCCTCTTTGCAAGCAGTTTTTCACCATTTGTAAAAGAAAAAAAGATAGTGACACCTGTAAATCATTTCCAAAAAGTGAATTTAACAATGATGTTTTTGAATTTATAAGAAGGGAAAAGAATAAAATACTCAAGCATAGTCAAATACACAGATATCAGGAGACAAACTTCTTAAGCCAAGATGGTTTCTGAAATCCAAGCAGTCTAGAAATGTACACAGTTACTGAACTGACATCACAGTCTCTTGTCAACAGAATGGCAGGGACAGGGCCAAGGCCAGATTTTTCTCTGGCTACTGGTGCCTCGAAGAGAACTGTGGCTGTTTGAATGCAAAACAGATAGGAAGAGATTTACACTGTTTTAAATATGATCTCTGCCTGATACTGATAAATGTTAACCCCCAAAGTCACCTAGGATTAATGAGTGCAAAGACAGTAATACAATGTCCTTCAATAACAATAGTTGGTAAAATTTTCACCCACACAAGAATGAAATTCTTTTCAAATATTTAATTCAATTCTACCTAGCAACTCTCACCTAAGAAATACAAATGATACCCACTTTGTAATTAAAGAAAGAAGTATTTCCTCATCCTCACTCCATTATCAACAAGAGCAAGAAGCAAAGATGCTCAAAACAGCTAAACAAATGAGACAGGTGAACTCCACCCATCCTGCTCCGGAAAAAGAGGTCGACAAAAAGAAGCTCATTGTCTTAAAAAAAAAAAAAAGGCAAAATGAATGCACTACATCAGATAGTAAGCTATACAGATTCTTGGCAATGCCCCAAATCACTTCACACGACCTTAAAAAACAAAGAAACAAAAATCAGGACTTCCAAACTCCTAGGTTCCAAGTCTGAACTTATCTACTTGCTGAAGCAGAAGAAATAAGCCCACTTAACTAATATACTGTAGAAATTAATCAGCACAATGACAGGGTTTATTCTTCTCTGTTTAACAGGAAAGTACCACAAAATGACTAGATCCACTTGAATAGGCTGGAAAAATTAAACAAACACCAACACTGTTTTCAGAGATGGTTCTTTTTATTACAAGAGGTTTTGGTCCTCCATATGCCAACTTTCAGCAGTTAACTTCATTTTGAGCTATATGTTCATTCAACTACAAGTTTCTACTATAAAATTTGTAGTTTTTTCTTCCAGTTTGTTCTGATCTTGCTGCAAAAGTCAGGTTGCATCTTTCCTTCTGGGCTGTCGAATGATCAACAGCAACTAAAGTAACATTGAGAAATTCACAACTTTCTTTCCTCTAAAGGTAAAAAGAGTTACCTCTCCAAAAAGCCAGTTTTCTGAAGGAGCAAAGTGAAGTTACATGACAAAAGTAAACAATCCCTTTGGCAAAACAACAAAGCTACTAAGTCAGCCAACACAATTTTGACCTAACATTTTTGAGGAATTAATGTACAATATATGAGTCGGGAAGTTTTGTGTTCTTACTAGCTTAAAAAACCAACTGACTCTTCTGACTACTACATCATATTTGGAAGTTTCATCACCACATTCTGAGAAGCACACATTAGGTGGCATTAACTTACTTAAAAAAAAAAGTCCCTGGTATTTTATTAGTCAACACTGGAATCTCTCAAGTAGAATAAAGAATCAGGAGAGGGCTTCTCTGGTGGCGCAGTGGTTAAGAATCCGCCTGCCAAAGCAGGGAACACGGGTTCGATCCCTGGTCCAGGAAGGTCCCACATGCCGCGGAGCAACTAAGCCCATGTGCCACAACTACTGAGCCTGTGCTCTAGAGCCCGTGAGCCACAACTACTGAGCCTGCATGCTGCAACTACTGAAACCTGTGCTCCTAGAGCCCGTGCTCCGCAACAAGAGAAGTCAACGCAATGAGAAGCCCGCGCACTGCAATGAACAGTAGCCCCCACTCAGCCCCTGCTCGCCGCAACTAGAGAAAGCCTGCGCGCAGCAACAAAGACCCTACTCAGCCAATAAATAAATAAATAAATGTATTTATTTATTTATTTTTTAAAAAAGAATCCATCTGCCAATGCAGGGGACACGGGTTCGAGCCCTGGCCCAGGAAGATCCCACATGCCGCGGAGCAACTAAGCCTGTGTGCCACAACTACTGAGCCTGCGAGCCACAACTACTGAAGCCCACGCGCCTAGAGCCTGTGCTCTGCAACAAGAGAAGCCACTGCAAGGAGAAGCCCGCTGCACCGCAATGAAGAGTAGCCCGGCTCACTGCAAGCAGAGAAAGCCCGCGCACAGCAACAAAGACCCAATGCAGCCAAAAATAAATAAATAAAAATTAAAAAAAAAAAGTTACGGGAAAAGTATGCCTCCCTTATATTTCCAATTCCCAGTTTCTCAAATGACACCAATTTTACAATTAGGGAATCAAGCTGCCCTTCACTTTGCCACCACTTGCAGAATCCCTGCAACAATCCAGCTTCACCTTTGAACTCCAGTCATTTTATGAGATTATCTGGTTAACAGCAGACAGCATTTACTATACGAAACTTAGAAAACATTCATTATATTTTTAATATTTAAAGCCAAATAACCTTAAATAAGCCTGGTATCCATTTATCTACAAGAAGGAAATTATACACAATTCCAGTACTAAATTCCAAAGTCCTAAAGCTTCAATAACCCACTCAAGATTTTGGGACTAAGAGCTAGTAGGAAAATGAGCTGGTGTTAATATCAGCTCTGCCCAGACTTTTGGTAATCTATATGAATAATCCCAATTCACAGTTTTCATTCTGACTGTACCGGAAATGCTTTTTGCAACCCAACATATCTAAAAAGGTTTCATTCTAAGTAATGTAAGCCCTCCTCATGGCCTCAAAAGCCAAGGGTCAGAGGCCTTTATAATCCTCATTCACATGAAGCCAACTTATTAGACTGGAAAGGATTTACAAAGCACTTGTTATAATGCATCCACAAGCAGTGATACCCTTAACAAGGGATATTCTGAAGCACAGCTCTTTAGACTACAACTGAAAATGGACATAAAAGCTACAAATATTTATTTGTTTCCTATATTGAGACCACATCTACTACTTTCCCTGGTTTCTCTTGATGTTTAAGGTTTCCCTCTTAGCTCCCTCTTAGCTCATTTTCTAAGTTTTTATTCTCCTATAAAACCACTATAAAATCATTTCATAAAGACATTTCTTTGGAGCTTACTACTGAAAGTTAATTATTGCCATAAACTGACAATTCAAATACTTCTTAGGGAGCCAGTGAGACCCTAGGACCCCTTGGGGAATATTAAAAAGTATAAAACATGATCCATGCCCTCTAGGATCTAAATAGAAATATACTTATTGATTCAGAGAATGAGAAGGTAGCTTGAGAAGTCATTTTACACATACATAGGCAGGACTCCTGTCCTTTAAAATTCACCTCCAGAGAAGATCATAAAATTATTTCGGTAATCTTTTCGCCATCACTATAATGAAAACCATCATTAGCAACAAGTTCCTTACACAACTACCCTTTGCTTCAATTTAAACCTATTTTTCTCTTATTTTAGCATCAGTAGAGCTGGAAAACAGCTGGTTACCATTCCTAATAATGGATCCATTCATGTTTTTTGAAGAGTTATTAAGTTGCCTCTTAACTTTTCATTCTCCCAACCTTTCTTCATAGGTCTGACTTCCAATCATATAATCATCTTTCGAGTCTCCTCAGAAACCTCTCCAAGGTATCCTCATCCCCTCTAAGTTGAGGAACATAGAAGTGGAAACAACACTCAAGTAAGTGGGTGATCAGTGCCAGTATTATCTATATAAAAGATGATGCTGGGCTTCCCTGGTGGCGCGGTGGTTGAGAGTCCGCCTACCGATGCAGGGGACACGGGTTTGTGCCCCGGTCCGGGAAGATCCCACATGCCGCGGAGCGGCTGGGCCCGTGAGCCATGGCTGCTAAGCCTGCGCGTCCGGAACCTGTGCTCTGCAACGGGAGAGGCCACAACAGTGAGAGGCCCACGTACCGCAAAAAAAAAAAAAAAAGATGATGCCATCCCATCAGGATTCCTCAACATCACTTTTTTTTTTTAACATCTTTATTGGAGTATAATTGCTTTACAATGGTGTGTTAGTTTCTGCTTTATAACACTCAACATCACCTTTAAAGCCCCAATCGGTACTTTTACAAAAATGTCCTTTGATGGCTCTTAAGACTTTCCTCTGCTGTACTTAAGTTAGCTTACTATTTTTCAAAATTACTCAAAATTATCCTGCTAATAGTCTTCAACAACATAATAGCTTATGCGATATGTCCTTGGCAAAGTGTTCCTAGAAGTTGTATGTATACCAAATTTTCAGTTCAACAAACATTCACTGATCACCTTCTATATGAAAAGTCACCACTGTAAACAATATAAAACATAAATGATGACTCAGAAATGGTCTGTGTCTTAAGGAAATCATAATCTAATGGGGGAAAGACAGACACAATCAAAAGTATTTACAACATAAAGTATTCTGGAGTAAATTCTTTAAGGGTAGGTATAAAGTACAGTTAAGAAAACAGGAAAGAAGTTGAATTTCAGCTAGTAAGTGGTATCTTGAAAGCTTCACGGAAGAGTTGGGATCTGGGGATCTGAACTGAGCCATGAAAGATGAATAAGTCAGAGGCAGGTCAAGATGGGAAACATTTTAAGGCAAAGGAAAGGCATTAGCAAAGGTACAAAGGCAGGTACACACAGACTGTGGAGAACATCTAATAGACTGGTAGTTCAATATGGTTGAAGCACTTTAAGTGAAAATGTGTGTTCAGGAGATAATGTTCAAAATGTAGAAATGTAGGCCAGCTAGATTATAAAGGGCTGGGAATTCTAAATCTTATTTTACATTCAGTGAGTAGTCAAAGAGTTTTAGGAATAAAGTGACAGAATCAGATCTGTATTTAAGAAAACCACTGGCACCACTATACAGCGAAAAGGAAGGCAGTGAGACCGGTTAGGAGCTTATGGTTTTAATCCATGCAAAGGTAATGGAAATTTAAAGTAGGATGGTAAAAACAGAAAAACAGGGACACATTAAAGAAACAATACAATAGTATCACAGACAAGCCTCAGAAATTTATTGGATGGGGTGAGAAGAGAAAGGGACTGAAGGTACCACAGTGCAGAGAGCATGAACAAAGCTTCGAATAGTTACAGATTTGGATTTGAATTCTAGCTCTGCCACTTACTAGCCATACGACTTAAGGAAACCTATTTAACGTGTCTGTACCTCGGTTTCTTCATCTGTAAAAGGCAGTGTATTAAGTATTTCAGCAAATCTTTTTTTGCAGTACGCGGGCCTCTCACTGCCGCGGCCTCTCCCGCCGCGGAGCACAGGCCCCGGACGCGCAGGCTCAGCGGCCATGGCTCACAGGCCCAGCTGCTCCGCGGCATGCGGGATCCTTCCGGACCGGGGCCCGAACCCGCGTCCCCTGCATCGGCAGGCGGACTTCCAACCACTGCGCCACCAGGGAAGCCCAAACCCTTTTTTTTTTTTTAAGTGAGATAAAACAGAACTATATGTTTCCTCCTTAAGCATACTATCCTCTACTAGGTGAAATTTAACTTCTTTTTGACTATTCTGCTCGTGGTTATTTTTATTTCTCAAGTTAAGTTCCAACCTACAACTTAGCATTTCTTCTGTAATTAAATTGTTAGCTGCATTGATCTCCACAGACCAACACTTACTCTCCACTCTCCCTAAGCTAAAACTTGAGAACAAATGTCAAATAGCTACCAAGTATAGACTAATGAATCTGAACTTGGGGGCCAAGAACCCTGAAGAACCTTGGAGTTGTTTTAGGAAATCACCAAGTACTCATACTCAAAAAGATAAGGAACACTAGTTACAGGGACCAAGGGTAGCAACCCCAATATAGCTGCCTTGGCTTGACAGTTATGCAACTCATGAAGGCACTGCCTTCCTTGGTTACCTTCCTGCCTATTTACTGTCCTTTTCTTTTTATTCCCTTTTGTGCCTTATCGCTAATTACATTCTAGTTGGATACCAACGGTACCCGCTGTTACCAAGATGTGTGACTGGCTTCAGTTTGGTTCCACCTAGCTTACTGATGAACTTGACACCCATACCAAAATCAAGAACATTCTAAAGTCAAGATTATAGCACTCGAATAGGTATATATGTGTACACATATATATGTATACCTCCAAGTAAAAAAAACCTGTTACCTCGGTGGGAAACAAACAAAAAAAAAAGATTAAGCACTCCTGTCCTTACAATCTGAGCCCTACTGAGTCCTAATAATTAGGGATTCCTCTGTACCAGGCAAAGTGCTAAATACTTTGCATGCATAATTTCAATTAAGCCTCACAATAAACTTATGAAGCACAAGTACCACTGATTTACAAATGAAGAAACTGAAGCACAGAGAGGTTAACAAAGTTTTTCAAGGTCATTCAGCTAATAAATAGTGGAGCCAAGATTTGAACCCAGGCAGTCTGAACCCAGAGCCCATGGTCTTAATAAACTCTTAAATACTGTGCTGTACTATCTCACACTATTACAGATTACATAATGAGATTCTGTCCTTCCTTTGTAAAGGTATTTATATATGCACAAATAAAAAATCCTTGCTGGAGAGATTACAAAAGGATTTCCTCATTAACTAAGCTTAAAGAGATGTTATCCACATGGTTTTACTGCTTATAATTAAAGGCAATAATAATCTAGGGACAATGCTGTATGCTTGTGTTTGATCTAAAAATCAGTCAATACTCATGGATGGACAGAAGTTGAATACAAGCACGTGTAAATATTTATTCCTTTAGGCGTAGATATTTATTACAGATACGTGTGATTAACTACTCCCCAGTTTTTAGAACTGAGATAGTACAAAGGAGAGCTTAGTGAAAAAAAATTTCTCCAAAAACACTCCTCACAAGTAATGTTACTCCCCTAATTCAAGACAGAAAGCCACAATTACTTTGATGCTGTAAAATGAGAATGAAACAATGATGCTTCAGCAAAGCGTGGACCATAAGGGTTGGATCTCTCTAAAACAATTCGAATGTTAGAAAGCTTCATAGCTCTCACTGATGAGAGACATCAAAACGTCTACACCCAAACATTCCAACCAAACCCAAAACACAGAAATGCAACAAAACAGATAAAATAGATGGAAAAAACTCCAACTCCAGAAATAAATGGCAGTTGAATAGATCCTACCCACTGGTGCCCCACAAGGCATTGCTGAAGCGATAATTAAAGGTAAAACAGCTGGGGAAATCCCTTCAGTCTATTTGTCCAACAGAAAAACAACTACTCATTTCAAAGAAAGGGGAATTTTCATACACCACACAGAAAACTGCCAACTAACTCTTACATTTATATCTTTAACTGTTTCCTTAAAACTAAAACTCATTAGAATAGTTGCATTCAAAATCTAAAAAGTTAAACCAAGTTTGAACTCTAAGAAGTTTCATACGAATCCTACAAGGGGATTTATATCATCCAAAACAACTGCAAGTCACACAGCAGCATTCTTCTTTCAAATGTCTTAGTCTTTAAAAGCAAACGCCTAGCAGCACCTCCAGCCTCCTGGTTGGCTTCCCCTGGTGTGTAACCTGACAAGGTACAAAGCTCATTGAAATATTTAACAGTGGTGGTATGGATTTCTTTGGATAGATCAAGAAAAGCAGCTCATCCTTTTTAAAAACATAAAGAACCATTTTATGGGATGCCATTCCCTCAGTCCAAGTGTCTCTGTATTTCCTCAGGGCTTTCTCAGAGAAGTTATTGAAGGGGAAAATGAAAAGGCTAACAAAAGGACCCCTTTTCTCTCCCTATTCCCAACATAATCCACCTCAGCCACAGGGCCAGTTGCATCCACACTGTCATAAATGCCAGCAATTAGAGAATTAGGCCATAAAACCACCCACTCAGGTATAAGAGCACAGGCCTCCAGCTTTATTTCATGCATGCCATAAACTTCCTTCTTTCAGGCCTTCTTCACAACCAAGGAAATGACAATAACAGCAACAAAAAAGTAGCCCTTTGTCCGCCTCATACTGATGTGATCAATGAAACCATCTGGGTCCAGGTGAAGGATTCAAGATTCCTTCTTCTTAATAAAGACTGCATTTCCTCTAGCATGGCACATATAGATCCGTTAAAGGACGTGCTGTATTTTGAGCACTAACATAACGCGAACTAAAGTGAAGCTACATTTTCCAGAAAAATTACTTTCCCTTCTTCTGAAACTGCTCTAGAAACCTAGCCAATTCCTGGTCTTCTCAAGAAATACTGGAGGCTACAAGAGTATTCTTAATTAACTCAATAATTTCTAGATCCTCCTGCAGTCTTTTCTAATCAAAAAAGTTAATTCAAATATCAAAGTTAACTCTATGCTTTAAAATCTGATACAATTTAGGAACAATCAGTAATTTCATTTGAGTGATTGTCTTCACAACCACAAAACCCCGAAGTCTGTGATTTACTCCATAAGCTTTTATTTATCAAGCTTTAAATCAATCTAGATAAGACCCAAACACTTTTCAATAGTAAACTCTTTAGCTTCCTTCTTCCTACTAGTGCCTATAGGGTTAAGAATCTGACTAAAATGTAGGTACCTCATGTCAGACTCATTAGTAATTTAACTTTTCTTAATTCCTGAAAATAACGTATGCAAACAAAAGAAGGTCCCATCCCAGCAATCCTAGAATAAATTCCTCCCAAAGTAGTGATAGTCACAAAGCTTCCCCCTTTCTCATAGGTCTATGCCACTGGGCTCTCCACCTTGGCAGAGGAAGAATGGAAAGAGACAAGATATTCACAAAAGGCCGGATTGAAGGCCTTCAGTTAAGTGCTAGAAGGAAGCTGAAGTTCTGTGCCAACACTAGTGGAATGTGGGCAGGCACAAAGAGATCTTAATTAGGAAACCTACAATTAAAACAGTGAGTCTCCAAAGGAGAGAGGCACTGCAGTCTGTTATGCCTCAGAGCAAGTGAAACAAGTGTTGCCACCCCCCCTAGCCACAGGGCAAGGAAGGCAATGGGTATTAAGCCTGCACAGCTGCTCTATGGAAGGCCAGATCCCAGGTGAGCAGAGATGGGAGGGGAGTCAAGATGGGAGTATTTTCTCTTCTCAACTTCCAATCAAAAGATCAATCACTATTTTGTGTACGATGATTTCCTACAAGAGCATGTGCCTTAATTAGACGGAAGGTAAAGATGGGGACAAGTGATATGCCTTTCAGCGAAAGATGAAGAAAAGTTCTAAAGACTGCATTTGTGATGCTCAGTACAAACCAAACTACGTTTTAGAGCGTATTAACAACTACTCCCTGCAATGCAGGTACCATCACTTTGGATTTGTAAATACACTAGTGTATTGGATTTTTTTCATTTAAAAGCTCACACATCTAAAGGAATATACCACCTAGACTGAAAATAACTTCCCTTTTGGAGAGTCAGGAATCTACAATATTGAAAACATGAAAACAAATTTGGCCAAACAAGAGGGCCTCTCAACACCAGATAATGAGTTATACTTAAAATTTTATCTTCACTTTTCTTATAAATGAAATTGGTCAACTTCAGCAAAGAACTTTTTCCATAAAATCCTTACATTTTGTCCATACAATGAAAACTATCCCGCCAAGTTCAAATTTCTCTTCCCAATAATAATGGCAGTTTAATGGCAAATGTACACACTCTGACATTAAAAATTACCAAACAGGGCTTCCCTGGTGGCACAGTGGTTGAGAATCCGCCTGCCAATGCAGGAGACACGGGTTCCATCCCTGGTCCGGGAAGATCCCACATGCCATGGAGCAACTAAGCCTGTGCGCCACAACGACCGAGCCTGCGCTCTAGAGCCCGCAAGCCACAACTACTGAGCTTGTGTGCTACAACTACTGAAGCCCGCGCACCTAAAGCCCGTGCTCCGCAAGAAGAGAAGCCACCACAATGAGAAGACTGCGCACCGCAACGAAGAGTAGCCCCCGTTCGCCACAACTAGAGAAAGCCCGCGCACAGCAACAAAGACCCAATGCAGCCAAAAAAGAAAAAAAAAAATTACCAAACAGGCTCACTGACTCTGACTTTTTAAATAAATTCAGAATAAGAAGTTCCGACCTGAGCAAATAATTAATATAACAGAGAGGAATCAGAATACTAGAGCAGAAAAGATTCCTGCGCTGACATTTAGCCCAACCTTTTCATTTTACTGATCGGAAATTTCAAGTTAAAAGTGAAACTGTCCAGACTGGTGAGTGACAGAGACGAGTGCGAGGAGAGCCCATGTCCATCGACTTTCACGCGGAGGGGCTTCTTCTAGTCTACTTGTGTTCTCTGCTTCACTTTCCTTCTGCCCAGCTCAGGATTAGCTGTGAAGGCAATGAAGGAGCAACTCCCACTCTTGGCACATATGCCCAACGAACATCAAAAAAAAAAAAATCACAGACACTCTCCCACTCCAGGACCACCATCTTTCCTAAGCCCAACCCAAGAGCCCACCTTAGTCCACCCGAACTAAACTGCCATTTCAAATACAGACAAATACATACCAATGTTGTGATTCGGTTTCCATTTATATCTAATCAAAGTTCGCCATGTTATGATCAGGGTGGAAATTCTGCTTTTAACATTTTGTGAGGTGGTAGGAATGGTAACTGGATTATGAAAGTAATAAACAAAGATTACTTGCTGATAAATAGACCATTTCTGGGGTTCACATTAAAACAGCCCAAATTCTAGTCAACAGAGAGGATGCTGTACTATGTTTAATTAGATGGCAAAGTAGAGTCACATATATACCACCTGAAACCATCCTCAGAAAAGTGGGACCCTGACACCATGCAGGGGAAAGGGAAGGCGGAAAAGCACACCTCCGTGATTTCTCACAGTGCTCAATCAAATAAAACTCTAATTCTACTTCATAACTGTCACACAGAAAGCCCAAATAGGAGATCAGCAACATCTATATATTTTTTAAAATAATCCCATTCTGACAGACCTGGGTCATGAAGAACTCTTACATGTAGTTATTACTCAGAGAGATATCAATTCCGAGGGAAGTTCAGAACCTATGGCAGTAAAGGACAAATCTACAGCTAAAGGAGTTTAAACAGGGAACTGATCTGGAAGTTCTGTCACCTTTCAACCACCTTAACTTAGCATTCAATAAGTATTAACTTACGTTTGGTTATGAAGTTATAGTCATTATTCACTGAAAGCGAACCAGAATTTAAAGAGGCTAGAATCCTTTTGGATCACAAACCATCTCTTCACGAATCCAGACAAGCCTTGATACAGATCTGTGAGCAACTTCTGAGAAACAATCTTTAGAACTCTATGTCAGCCCGTGGGAACCCTAAACCTCCTTGTTGGAACTTTATCATTGATTTGTAAGACTCTGTAACAAAATGCTTGGTTTCCACCTTGAAAACAACCAGGTCAAAGGATATAATCACATGGTTTAGTACTAAGCCATACCATGGGTTAGCACTCATGAATGCATACCATTAACCCATCCTAGATTAACTCAAACTACCACATAAAAGGCTTACCAATGGAACAACAGCTCATTCAAGCCTAATTCAGAAAAAATACTGAAGTTTAATGTAAGGAGTCAACCACTTTCCTCATAATGAAGTAGCAACTACTGTTCAGGCAAAAGTTTTAAAGAAAAAAAGTATTAATATGATCTTATTTGAAATTACTGCATTTCCTTGACAGGCTTTACACTACATACTACTGCTAAGCAAAATAATGCCAGTGGATAAGAAAATGTTAGCACCCGATTAAAACTTTAAAGGTGATTTGTCAAAGACCAACAGATAAAATATTCTGGTGCCCAGACATTAGGTCCCTGAATCCAGGTGGCTCTCTTTCTAACCAGTCTCTTGAAAAGCTATGATTGGAAGCTGTCAGCATAAAACTTTGCTTTTGAATATGCGATAACAACATTTGGAATGTGAACACTTGGTCCTTCAGTATAAAATAAATAAGCATGCTAAACAAGAAGAAAATGCTTCTCAGGATCCCCTTAAAAATAGACTAACTTCTCCTAATAGAGACTTTCTTATTATACTCAAATATACATGGGGCTAAAATTCTACATATAACCAGGCAAGTCTCAATTTTGAAAACAAGCAGGTAAATGAAATGTCAGTAAGTCTATTTTTTTTTTTTTTTTTTTTTGCTGCTGTATCTTTTAAAAAAGCAAAATCAACTCACATTTAAGCACCAACTCCATGCAAGTAACCTGAACGGTTCAGTCTTTTTGTCATGTATGAGGCCTTTGGTTCTCCAACTACATGGGATCTGTGTTGTTAGCTTAAAAAATACAGAATTGGCCTTTCAAAAAAAAAATAATAATCTACAGCAACCAATAAATAGTCTCAAACAACCCTGCTGACTGCAGCTGCCTTCTGAAGGCTGGGAAAAGGAGGTGGAGAGAGAGCAGAGAGAGGCAGGGAAAAGGGACGCTGCAGCTAGCTACATCGCAAGGAACACGCCCCCATCATGTCCTCCTTGCTCTGTCAGAAGGCGGGTTGTTGTCAGTCTCCTGATCAGGATGCCTTAGAAACGATTTAAAAAAGGAGGCAGGAAGACTAACAACTAAAAAATGCCAGCTCCTTGAAAGGAGGGGCCAGGGTCCCTGGGATCTCCTCCCTCCCCTTCTGCCCAGGATCTTTCTGTAGATCTAAAGGGGTGCGGGGCACAATAGGGGACGAGGGGTTTGCCCAGGATATTTTGTGTGCACCAACGGCAGAGCACGCAGGAAACGGCTGGTTGTTATCTTTCCCTTTCTGTTTCAATCAAGAGCACTCCAAAGCAGCAACCCCCTACCCCCCTCCGCTTCAGCCCCTAGCAGCTGCTCTTCCTCCTAGCATCCCCCATCCCATTCTCCCCCTTCCCCTACGATTCAAACTCCCCCTTCTGCATCCAATGTAAAACAAATGCGCAACGCCACTGGCTGAACCTGAACTCAACTTCCCTTCCCAGGGCAACTTTCCTTTTGGCTGAAGGGGGCTGAATAATGCCTATCAAAGCATCCCCATTCTCGCCCCAGTACTAAATGGGGAAGGGGCAAAGCTGGAGATCCTTCATCCACCTTGGGTCCCCCTCAAACAAATCAGAGAGAGAACGCTAACTCCTTCTAAGGAATAACTTTGCTTCATAACCTCTTCATAACCCTCTTTCTCTCAACCAGAAGCAGCCACCACCACCGCACTACAGTAAAACTGTCCCTTATCTATTCTCCTCACCCCAACCCTGCTTCCCCCACCCCTTCCAAGCCCCAGGATTGGCCTAGGAAAAGGTGGATCAATAATGAAATGACGGAGAAAAGGAGAAGGGCGGGAGGGACCTAGGTTTGAAGACTGCGTGCTCTCAGGCGCAGTGGGTGGGGTAGGAGAGCAGCTGCTTCCCCTGGGAGGATGCTGCCCAAGTACCCCACAAACACCGCCCCTCACAGGGGCCCCCTTCCCCAGAGCTGGAGGGAAAACCTGCCTCCTCTCCAGGGGGAATGGTGGAAAGCTGCTCTTCTCTGAGCCTAGGGGACAGTGGACAATTTTGCCCTCGAAGATGCCACTAATCCTTCATTCTAGAGGAGGGAAAGGGTGGAGTGAAGGTAGAGTAATCCCCTGCTACCAATAGGCTAGAAACTGCAGCTCTGTAAAATGGGGGAAACAGACTGCTGTAGGAGGAGATCGCCGTTATCTTCAGAGGGAAAGAAGGCGAAGGGAGGCAAGGTGGAGAGGAAAGTAGCTTTTTCCTGATGGGGAAGGGCGGGATGAGGGGAGGACCTCTCCGCTGGGGGTAGGGGGGTGCGGGTGGAGGTGAAGGAAGGGGGAGTGGCTGGTAGTGTAGGGACCTGGCCCGGGGACGGAGCGAGGGTTCATCAGGTTTTCGAAAGCAAGGTGCTAGAAGGGACATCGGTCCCCAAGGGTGGGAGAAGAACGTGGCTTTGGATGAGGCCATCCCCCGAGAGATGCCCAAGAGGAAAACTGCCCCAGGAGTAAAACATCTGCCCAGAGAAGGAGGCGGGGATGTGGCGGGATCAAGTCTCTAGGAGGGAGGGAGGGAGGAATCTCGCTCGGATGAGGTAATCTGTGAAAGGGAGGAGGGGTTCAGTCCCGGGATGGGAAACCCGGGCGAGGGGTCTGTGCCAGAGGATGTGGGGAAGGGTCAGGGGAAAGAGGGTGGGGGGGTCAAACGCCCTCAGCCAGAGGGCGAACCCCGGGGTGGGGACGCCTGGGGGCCTGCACCCCTGGATGGGGGTCCCGAGATGGGAGGGCCATCTGCCCCGGGTCAGGGACCCCAGGATGGTCCCCCAATTGGGATGCTCCACAATCCCGGATGGGGGAGGGGAGGGGGCTCCGCAGAGGGTCGAGACCCCGGACCTGGGGGTTCCTCGCCCCCTTACCTCTCCGCTGCCGCCTCCCCCGCCGCTCTCCCCAAACACGGCCCGGAACCGGCGCAGGTTGGTGCCGATGGCGGCCGAGACCTGCAGCGCCGCGTCGAAGCCCGGGCCCACCCGGAGCAGGGCCGGCCCAGAGGAGGCTGAGGACGATGACGAAGACGAAGACGAGGCGGACGACGAGGAGGCTGCTGAGGCGGCGGCCGCTCCCCCTGGAACCCCAACCCCGCCGCTTCCCGCCGCCGCCGCCGCCGCCGCCGCCGCCGCCGCGGCCGCCACAGCCGGGGGGGAGGGGGGCGCCCCGGGACCGCCGCCGCCGACCAGGGGCCCGGAGGGAAGCAGCAGGGCCGGGACGCGTTGCCGCGGGGCGCCCCCTAGGCCCCGGCGCCCCCCGCCGCCGCCGCCCCCGGTGGTCCCGGGTCGGGCGGGGAAGCGCCACCGACAGCTGTGCGCCATGTTCGCCCCGTGAAGTGAAGCAGCGAGAGGGAGAGGCGACAACACAGGGGGGCGGGGAGGCGGAGGGGGGGGGCCGCGGGCCCCGGAACCTGCCTGGCCCGCTCGGCACCGCCCGGCCGCCTGCACCCCGTGGCCGCTATGCCGAGGGCCGGGCCGCGCCAGCCGGCCCAGCAAGCTGTATAGCGGGCTCGGGCCCGCGCTGCCGACGCCGGGCCGCGGCTACGCCATCCCGAGGCCCGGGCCGCAGCCTGCCGCCCGCCCGCCCGCCCCGCAACCTGGATAACTGCGTGCCCCGCCCTCCGGGAGCGGCATTACTCGGGAAAAGGAGGGGGGAAGGAAGCCCAGGAGCCCGACGCGGAGCGCGGGTTCCGGGGAGAGGGGGAGGGGCGAGGACTACGGAGAGGATGGAGGCGGAGGGAGGCCGGCCGCCTGCAGCCTCTAGAGCCGAGAGGCCGATTACACACGTTCCCGGGATGCGCTGGGAATCGAACCGCCCGGGAGAGCAGCTTCCAGTCTAACGCGGCTGCCGGGCCGGGGACGAGTGCGCGTTCTCCGCCTCGAGGCACGGATACGAGAGGGGTTAGCCCGGATTTAACGCTTCTAGAATAAAAGAGCCCTTATTGTGCTACAGGCAAGACGGAATTGTTGCCCAGTTTACTATATGCAAAATAGAAAGGGCCTCAATGAATGCGCTTTAAAAAATAATAAAAGAGCCCCTCCCATTTTCAGGCTGGAGCTCTCTCCAAAATGCACACACCGAGTGGTCGGCCTCTCGCCACCTCCTCGCCCTACTGTGCGCTCGCGGCTGAGAAACCTCTGGCTTTGGTGCCCTTCTGCAGAGAGTTGGGTTGTGTTTCTCCAGCCCGGGCACTGGGGCCGCGGCGTGCTCCGCTAACGAGGCGGCGTTACAACGAAGCTGAAACTGGGTGGCTAACGGGGCCTGGAGGGAAGAGGCGGGCAAAAGCGCCCCCGCCCCTTCTTCCTCAGTTCTCTGCCTGCCGCTGCATGCAAAGCAGACCCTAATGTATGCACGCAGAGCCGGGGGGGCTCGCGACCACGTTTCTGATTAAGAGAGGGGGAGGAGAAGAGCGTTGGGCATTATGATACACTGGGTGGAAGGGGCCCGCCGGCGGCGAGCTCTGTGCGCGGGGTTAGTAGGCAGAGGGGGGAGGGGGAAGGGGAGGGTTAGGGCGGGGGATGCATACCCACCCGGTTCACTTTATTGCGAGAAAGAGAGGAGGGCGCCACAAGCTAGGCGTTAGAAGCCTGCAAGGCTGGGAAAGCACAGAAGGGAGGGAGGGGTTTGTACCGGGAGAACTTGTGTTGGCTGAGGCTGGGGGATCGATACACAGCCAGCAGGCCCCGGGGCAGCCTCCATCCCTCCCACCCCTGGCCGAGGTGGAGTTCGCTGGAAGGTCACGCAGCCTTCCTGGACTCCCGCACCGGTACAGCGCCCCGCCTGTAATATAACAGCCTGGGGCAGCGAATTTGGGGAGGAGGGGGAGGGTCGTGGTGAGCGGGTTGCAATCAGCTCTGGCCCTCTGGAGGGTGCACTGCAGCCTCCAGAGAAGGTCCACGGCCTCCTGGTGCTGAAAACCTACGTCCCTCCACCCGCGAACGTTTGTGCAGAGCGAACGATGGGGTGGGGGCTAGAGAGGAGCAGGGAGAGGAGACACAGGCAAGCTCCAACTCCCCCAACTCGTCCTGGATCGATCGTGGTTCCAACCGCGCAGGATGGAGCCCAGATGGTTTGCAAAGCTCACACTCCCACAGCGCACACACAGAACCAGATTCCGTTGTTACATCGCGTGGTTTACTAGGTGCAAAAAGGGTGGGAGTACGGAGAGAGTCTCTTAAACGGCAGCCCCAGGACTCTGCTAAGGACATAGACACCCCATTGTGGACGGTTTCTCCATTGCAATATATTTAGCGTTAGGCGTTGGGGGTTTTGCTTCAGTGTCGCTGCTCTGATCAGTTACAGATTGGCGACCACGTGGATTCCCTCAAGCATCCTGATTTGTTCCCTCTCTCACTCACTCTCGCTTATTTTTCTTTTGTATTTGCCGCCCCCCCTTCTTTAATATGCATAACGGTCTGCAGAGGTAATAGGCAGGGGACTGAGTGACAGGCTTTACAAAACTGTGTCAACAGGGTTTCTTCCCGACCTCCGCCCCTGAGAAAACAAACCGGCTGGGTTCTGAGTAACCTCTTCCTTTCAAGCACTCTTCTTTGGGCACAGGTGGGAGGTCTGCAGGCTGAGTGGGGACAGCAGGAAGGAAGAATGTCTGTGAAGATTGTGTGAAGTCCTCAGACTCAAGCCTCTAAGTAGAAAACTCCTTGATAAAATCATCTAGTTTGTCTCTTTGCCTCCTGACTCGTCCAGAAGGAGCCAGAGCAAGTCGGAATTCGGTTTATTATTGGAGCTTTTAAGGTGGAAAGAATAATAACATATTTCTTGAGTGCTTTCTGTGAGCCTGAGTGCTTTATGCACATTCAATTCTCACCAACCCTCCGAGATAATTCTGATTTTACCAATGGGGAAACTGGCATAATGTCCGAAGTCACACAGCTAGTAAGTGGCAAGACCAAATCTCACTGGGGTCTGACACCACTATCAACTAACCATACTGCTGATTCCCCAAAAGACATACTATGCCACCTCACTCCCATTAGGAAAACAACAAGTGTTGGTGAAGATGTGGAGAAATTGGACCCTTTGTGCACAGTTGGCAGGAATATAAAATGGTGCAGCCATTGTGGAAAACAGTATGGTGGTTCCTTGAGAAAAAAAAAAAATTACTATATGATCCAGCGGTTCCACTTCTGGGTATATACCCAAAAGAACTGAAAGCAGGATCTTGAGGAGATATTTGTATACCCATGTTCATGGCAGCATTATTCACAATGGCCAAAACATGGAAGCAAACCAAGTGTCCATCAACCAGTGAACAGATTACCAAAATGTGGCATACTCATACAATAGAATATTATTCAGGCTTAAAAAAAGGAACGAAATTCTGTAATATGTTACAACATGGATGAATCTTGAGGACATTATGCTAAGTGAAATAAGCCAGACACAAAAAGACAAATACTGTATGACTCCACTTATCTGAGGTCCTCAGAGTAGTCAAAATTGTAAAGACAGAAAGTATAATGGTGGTTGCCAGCGGACAGAGTGAGGGGAGAATGGGGCGTTATTGTTTACTAGGTATAGAGTTTCAGATTTAGAAGATGAAAAGAGTTATGGGGATGGATGTGGAAATAACTTCACAGCAATGTGAATGTATTTTTGAAAAAAGGCATTCTATGCCTTACTCATAAGGTACCTTAAACTGCATGTGCTTTATTTAATCTCTTATTTTAAATTTTAATTCAGCTTATTTTTCCTGACTACATAATATATTAATATGGTTAAAAATTTAAAGAAATAAACTTTTCACTCCACTCTTACTTTAACTACCCTCTCCTCCCGCAGTCATACCTTATCCTTTCTTAGGGGCAACTAAGATTATCGGTCTCTTGTATATTCTTCCAGAGGTAGTCTGTACCTTTACAAGCAAATACATATAGAAGTTTTTCCTCAAATGAAAAAATATCAAACCCATTTCCTGTATCTTGCTTAGAAATCTATATCTTGGAAATCATTCTGGTCAGTAGACAGCATTTCCTCATTCTTGGGGCTGCATGGAATAGATGTAGCATACTTTATTTAACCAGTTCTCTGTTAGTGGGCATTTATTTCCAAACTTTTGCTATTTCCAACAAGGCTGCAGTGCACAACCTTGAACATATGTTACTTTGCAGGCATGCAAATATATCTGTTGTATACATTTCTAGATGTGGAATTTGCTAAGTCAAAAGGTATGTGCACCTATAATTTTGATAAATGTACGCCATGTTGTCCGCTGTAAAGATTGAGTTGCCGCCCTGTAAAGATTGTACTAATCATACTCCCACCCGCAATGTCTGAGTGCTTTCTCCACACTCTTCCGAAAAGGATTTTTTAACTTCTTGATTTTTGCCAACTTAATAGACACGCACATATTAAAAATTTTTTTTCCAAATGATATAAGGAAATTTTTAAGAAGGGCACCCCAAATTTTGCCCCTTCCTGCAAACTCGTGAATTGCTTCTGGTTTAAAGGGACCTCTAGATGTTCATTCCCTTTTCTCCTGTCTGGAAAGATTTCTAGTTGCAAACCAGTATTGTGGTGAAACTAAAATGGACTCAGATACAGTCATTGTAACTATGGGATCTCGAACCAGGCACCTAAGCTCATGATGCCTCAGTTTCCTAATCTGCAAAAATAAGGATATTAATAGCAACCTCACAGGATTATTATGAAGACTGAATGACCTAATCCAAGTGAAGTGCATTCTCTCGCATTCAGATAGAAACACTTCCTTAGTCATTGGTGAAGATACCCCCTCTCAAATAAGCAATTTCCTTTTTCCACACAGGCCCCCAATGGAAAACATTGCATTAGTAGTCCCCAAAGTCCTGGAACTAAGAAAAGAATGGTGGCTGAGTCATTTAAGCTTGCCCATAGGAAGGCTTGATCACCACTGAACAGAGAGGACTGTTCAGAACCCTTAAATGCTGCTTTCTTCTGGAGAAGGAAGAGCCAAGTCCATTACTCTTCTACGAAGGCACCCTTCCATTAAGGAAGCAATGGTTGCATTTTGCTACTGCCCCTTCCATGAGTTTCCATTCCAAAAGAATTGGGTATAGCTATATCTGTGACTAAAAAGACTTTAAATAATCACCCCAGCATGAACAGCTGGCTTTCTGTAAAGGATTAGGTGTAGTCCTGGCCAAAGGCAAAGACTAGATAATTTGGGGTGAGCTCCTTGAGAACAGGAGCTGTATATTGCTTTTCTTTGTATCCCCTGTGCCAAGCAGTGTCTGTATCAGCTAAATTAATATTTGTGGAATAAATGACCCTTCCCAGCTGCACTGTTGGACCTTGGGATTTATATCCAAGGGGTCTTATTTTGTCAGAGGCAGTCGCGTGTGCTGGGTTTTAAAAAAGTACATTTTATTTAAAATCAGTTAAGTTGTCTCCATTTGAAACTGTACTGATGATCAAAGTTTATATCTCTCAAAGAGAAAAAAGTAATAGGAATAATTATTATTTGATTATTACTACTTCACCTTGTAGAAGCTTGAAGGAAATGTTGAACGAAAGCATTTCCTTTTCCTCTCTTCCTGGTTACCTGTAAATTGTACTCATTTTTGTTTTTTTAAATAGTTATGGGATTTCCCTGGTGGCACAGTGGTTAAGAATCCTCCTGCCAATGCAGGGGACATAGGTTCGATCCCTGGTCCAGGAAGATCCCACATGCCCCGGAGCAACTAAACCCGTGTGCCATAACTACTGAGCCCGCGCACTCTAGGCCCTGCGAGCCGCAACTACTGAAGCCTGTGCACCTGGAGCCTGTGCTCTGCAACAAGAGAAGCCACCGCAATGAGAAGCTCATGCACCGCAGCGAAGAGTAGCCCCTGCTCGCCGCAACTAGAGAAAGCCCACGCGCAGCAACAAAGACGCAACACAGCCAAAAAATAATTAAAAACAAATTAAAAACAAATATTTATTTGGTTGCATCGGCTCTTCATTGCGGCAGGCAGGCTCCTTAGTTGCGGCTCCAGGGCTCCTTAGTTGTGGTGGCATGCAAACTCTTAGTTGTGGCATGCATGTGGGATCTAGTTCCCTGACCAGGGATTGAACCTGGGCCCCCTGCATTGGGAGTGTGGAGTCTTATCCACTGCACCACCAGGGGAGTCCCTAAATTGTACTCTTATAGTAAGTCTTCTGATTGGTGTTCTTACCTTCAACCTCTGCTTTCTGATTTTCTGTTCTTTCATTTATTCAACTAGCATTTATTGAACATCTACTTTGTACCAGATATTATGTTAGATCTGGAGATACAAAGATGTTATGTCACAAAACTTCCATAGAAACATGAAAAGGGAAGAGGTCTTTGAAAAACAAAGAGTACTTCAGTATTGCTCGAACACTAGGTACACGAGGGAAAGTGTCAAAAAATGACTGGCCAGGGGATTCCCTGGTGGTCCAGTGGTTAGGACTCCATGTTTTCACTGCTGAGGGCCAGGGTTCAATCCTTAGTCAGGGAACTAAGATCCCACAAGCTGCGTGGCAGGGCAAAAAAAAGACTGGCCAGATCATAGTAAGGAGTTTGGGATTTATTCTGGAAGGTTAGGGGGAAAGGACAGATTTCAAACAGAGACTGACATGAGGGAATTTGTGCCACACTACTGTAGCAACTGGGTGGAAGGAAGCAGGCTGATGGTGAGCCTAGAGGCAGAAGATGCAGTGAGGATATTTCTGACCTCTTCCCACGCCTTCAGACTCACATGTCTGAAGTACACTGAAATACTACTACATGCAGTAGTCCAGATGATGGGAGCAGTGGCAGTGAAGATGTAGGAATGAGGACAGATTCCAGAGGTATTTAGCAGATAGAATGACTTTTGGTGTCCATTTAGATCTGGGGGATGAAAAAGAGGGGCTTGTCTCAGGTTGCCAGCTGCAGTCGATCAAGCAGATGGCAATACCACCAACTAAGATAAGGACAACAGGAGAAGGAAGGTGTTTTTGCTTGGAGATGATGAGCTTGGTTTTAGAACACTGGAGTTTAAGATCCTGTGAGATCTGCAGGTGGAGCTGTCTAATAGGCAGTTGGATGTCCTGGACTAGAGCTCAGGAGAAAAGGCTAAAGATACAGATCTGGGACTTGAAGCATGAAGATGGTCACTGAAACTATGGGCAGGGATGAGACCACACAGAAAGACTGTGTGTGGCACACAGAAGCAAATGCGTCAAGAATAGAACCAGAAGAAACTTATCTTTCTATCTAGTAGGCTAACAAAAAGTAGCCAGTAGAAGGAGACTGAGAAAGAACACTCAGTGTGGGACTTCCCTGGCGGTCCAGTGGTTACGACTCCGAGCTTCCACTGCAGGAGGCACGGGATCCCTGGACGGGGAACTAAGATCCCGCATGCCACATGGCATGGCCAAAAAAAATTTTTTTTAATGAATTATTTTAAAAAAATGCTCAGTGAGATAAAAGGGGGCAAGAGGGAAGCCAAAGGAAAAAGAGGTTCAACCAGAGGAGCTGTAAACAATGTCAAATGTAGCAGAGAGTTCCAGAAGCAAAAAGGACTGAGGAGTGTTCCTCGTAGTCCCAGGGAAGTCGCAGGTGAGCCCTGTAAGCGCGGTGGCTGGGGAGACATGAAGTCTGGAGTCGGACTGTATTTGGTTGAGGAGGACAGGGAGAGAGCAAGAAGCCAGTGGAGGCAACTTTGGAGAGGCTCAGCCATAAAGGGAAAGAGGACTTTAGCTTGGGCCCCTTAACACGTGGTTAAGAGTTTTAGCTATTTTTTGGTTATTATAAAAGTCACATATGCGAGGTAAAATTTTCCAAATAGTAGGGAAGAATATAAAATAAAAAGTCTAAATATCCCTTCCTTCCCTCAAAAGATAATCACTATTAAGTTTGTTGTCTATTATTTCAGAATATAAACACATTTATATTTATCTATCTATCATCTATCTATATGGCTGTACACACAGACACACACATACTTCTTTACTCAATGTGATTATACCATACAAACTACGATGCCTTAACCCTTAATCTTTTTCACTTAACAGTATGTCCTGGAAGCCTTTTTGTACCTTTCTGACCTTATCTCCTGCCTCTCTCTCCCTAGTTCATTGTGCTCCTACCTCTTTGACCTCCTTGCAGTTCCTGGAACACACCTGCACACTCACACTTTAAGGCTTCTGCACTCACTGTTCCCTCTGCCTGGAATGTTCTTCCCCCAGATATCCTCTTGGCTCACTCTCACTTCCTCCAGATCTCTACTTCAACGCCACCTCCTCAGAGAGGCCACCACTGTCATTTGTGATACCTTACCCTGCTTCCGTTGTCCTTCATAGCACTTGTATCTGCACCTACGGACTTGTTTCACGTCAATCACCCCCACAAGGATATGCACTCCATGAAGGGAGGTACTTGGTCCACTTCACTGCTCTGTATCCAGAGGCTAGAACAGTACCTGACCTTAATAGCTCCTCAATAAAATAGGAAAATGCATACAGAGCTGGCACAGTATTCTATTAAGGATAACAACATAGTGTTTAAGAGTGCAAGCTCAAACTGTTTGGGTTCTAATCTTTATTTCTCAGTAGGTGGGTGCACTTGGGTAAGTGAATCCATTTCCGCTCTGTAAAATGGGGCCATACTAGTGCCTAACTTCCTGTGTCATTGTGAGGTTTAATGTGTGACCATATGGAACATGCTTAGAACAGTAACAGCACGTAGCCAACTGTTAATAAATGTTTTCATTGCAATGATTAGTAGTAATATTCTAGAAAGACAATATAGTAGCTTCAACCTCAGTGAGCTTCTGTCTTGTCTTTCTTCCATTCTTCCAGCCCTTCTTCACATCTTTGATTCTTCTTCTTTGCTGCTTTCTCTGTCCTTCACCCCTTAGACACTGATGCCTCCTGAGTGCTTTTCGTTTCTCACATTCTCTTAGAGTGAACTCATGGTTGTAACTACTACCCAGGCGGAAGAGTGCCCGAACTGCTGCCCCAAACCACACTGTTCCCCGGGGCCTGACTCTTGCATTCAGACAGCTTTGAGCATTTCCATTCTAATTACTTGTTAGGTTGTATGACTCACTGAAGTGTGGGTTCCTCAAGGGCAGGAATAGTTCCTCAGTTATCTTTGTCTCTGCTTCTCCAAGGGAGGTGCTCTTGGTAGGGACACTTTGTAGGTGCTCAGAGGCTAGTGAAGGGAAACAAACAACAAATAAGTTACTATCATAAGTCAGCTGGTGACAAGTGCTCTGTAGGTACAATGAAGAGGGTAGAGAGCTGGGAGAGGCTAAGGTGCAATTGTTTTTGAAGGCTGGCCAGGGGAGACCTTTGGGTTAAGGGGCTATTTGAACAGAGTGCTGAGGAAGTGAGAGAGTAAACCAAATGCAGATGGGCTGAGACGGAGTGTGTTAGGGGACAACAAAGAGGCCAGTGTGGCTGCAGTCAGGTCAATGGCGGGAACAGTGGTAGAAATGTGTTGAACCAAGCAATGGGGGAGGGGGTGCTTCAGCTCATACAGAGACTTGAAATGAGATGAAGAGCCACTGGAGGGCTCTGAATAGAAGACTGACAAAATACTTAATACTTGAAAGGATAACTCTGGCTGCTAGTATAAGAATAGATAATAGAGAGGCAAGGGTGAAGGTGGGGAGATCTGTTGGCAGGTGACTGCTGTGGTCCAGGTGAGAGATGAGGATGTCCTGGCCTTGGGTGGTAATGCGGAGGTGATGAGAAATGGACAGATTCAGGATATATTTTGAAGATAGAGTAAGGATTTGTTGATGTACTAAGTGTAGGGAGAGAAAGAAAAGAGTCAAGGATGAATGGATAAGTAAATGAACAAGTTTATGGTATATATATAGTCATTACAGAGTGATACATTACAAGGGCTGCCTAGGTCAGAAAATAAATGAAAGGGAAAGTTAACAGAAGAAAGAGGATTCAAGATACACTCACATACTTCCATTCGCTTGAGAAGAAGGGTAATGAAAGGTCAATAGCTTGAGAATGAATTAAAGGGAAGATGGTGTTTTTGTTTGTTTTTAAGAGAGGGAGCCTATCTATAGCTTCAGGGAAAAGTATCAGTGAAAAAGGAAAGAAAAAATTGCTTAATGAAGATGCAGCCAAGTTTCTGAAAAGAATCATCTACCTTCAGAGCCTCCACTTCCTTCCCATTTTCCACATACTCTTCAAACACTATCATCCGGCCGCCCGCTACCCTGACTGAAACTGCTGCCACCAAAAAACTCCCATGACTTTCTAGTTGCTAAAACTAATGGAGACTTTTTAGTTCTTGTTATACCTAGTCTTTTTGCAGCATGGTTGAACTTCTGGAAGCTCTCTTCCCTTGGTTTCCATGACCCCACTCTCTCCTTCTTGCTTTTCCTCCCACCTCTCTAATCTTTCTATCTCAGATCCCTTCAGTGGCTTCTTTTCTGTGTCCATCCCTAAATGTTGATGTTTCTCAGAGTTATGTTCTTAATCCTCTTTTCTTTTCATTATATCATTCATGTATTCAAATACTCACTGAGTGCTGACTACATACCAGGCACAGCTGTAGGTGCTGGGGATACAGCAATAAACAAAACCTACAGAAACACCTACCGTCCCCTCCTGGAGCTTTCCCATTCTTCCTAAGCAATCTCATCTCAGAAGCCAGGCCCCTGTCCCTGCAGTGTGCTTGTTACTTCCAAATTTACACCTTCAGCACTAACCGCTCTTTCCAATTTCAGACACACAGAACCAACACTTTGTTGGGCATCTTCACTTGTATGTCCTTAAACTAAATTCCTGTTTACACCAAAGTTTGCCTCTTTCTGTACAGCCTCCTCTAATTACACCACTGTGCACTTCCAATTGCTCATTTCTTTTCAGGATAACTGCTATAGTTCCCAGTCTAATCATCCTCTGATAGAAGATTAATCTTCCTAAAATGCAAATCTGACCATATTACTTCCATCCTTAAAATACTTTAATAATTCCTTATCATCTTGAAGATCCTGTGTTATTTGGTCTAACTCTCCCTCACCCCTTCCTCCAACACACATCTATTCCTTGTGTTCCTGCCTTATTAAATTTGAATTCTCTCCTACAGTCCTGCTTTGGTGCATATTTTATTCCCTCTGTCTAAAAAGTCCTTCTTTCCCCTTTTGTTCTCTTGGCTAACTTCTAGACCCATCTCAGGTGCCAGCCCCTCTACCCCAGCATTCTTCAACCTCTCCTGTGTATACAGCCATAGCATAATATGCAGACTTCTCTTGTTGATCTTTACATGATGTATCATAATTGTGTGATTTGTAATTGTTTATTTTGCTACCCCTTCCCTTTGAGCCCTTTGAAGGTAGGATATGTGTCTTTTATTTTCAGTATCCCAAGCACTTAATATGCCCTATAACAAGAGTGTAATACATGTTTGTTGAACAAATAAATAAATGAACAAAGGAAAATGGAGAATGGGTAGGTCTCTTCAGATCACTGAAGAGTGGAAAGGCAGAGAAGCAAGAGCAAATGTAGAAGGATAATTTCGGAAAGAGTGTTCTAAATGTTTTCCTCTAGGACAGGAGAAAGGAGGGAAGAAATAGATCAGTTTGAGGTTGGGGAGGAAACTGAAGGAGTCCTTGCTAGACAGTTTCTATTTTTCCTTAATGTAATAGGTAAGGCACTCCTCTTTTCTCAAAGACTGTCATGTGAACGAAGGTGTATAATGGCTTCTTTGAATCTCAAATTCCATGCCTGTCAAACACTTGATTCTATATTCTTTATCCCATAAACCTTATCTCTTGTGAAGTTTTAAGAGCCAAGGAGATCATACCATATAAGGCTTTGGGATCTTTAGGTAAGTCAATGGACCTACTGATTCTCACTTAAATATGACTTTAAATCCATGTCGCCGAAAGCTGCTAAATTCCAAAGCCCTTCCCATTTTAACACTCCTTTTAATTACTTCTGTGTATTGTCAATGCTGCAGTTCCTAGAACTGGAAACATTTTGTTTGCCTCCAAACTACTTTGAAAAAATTCACTAGACCTAACATTACCAAATAAAAATAATTTTTTTAACTACAGACAGAAAAAGGGTAATACTGAGCAATGTTATCCTCCCACCGATATGTCTAGAGTGTTTTGAGTCATGCTTAAAGTCTAACTAAATGGTCTGAAATTGGTTTAGGATTCCTTTCAGCCACCAATGCTAACTCACCTTAGGCTAACAAGACTAGAGTTCAGTTGGTCTAAATTAGAACAAATTTTTATCCATAGATGGGGTGGAAACTCTAGGTGAGGATTAAGGTCATGGCCAAGGTACAAGAGGAGGAGGAAGTCTGAGTTAATTATAACCTAGGTTCTTCAGTCTTAATTCCAGGAAGCTGTCCCTTAGCTAGGTGGACAACTTGTTGATTGAGGAATATTCTCAGACGAACTGGAAGCTACCAATTCCTGATTCTGAGATGAATTTCCACAAGTGAAGATGTTAGCATTGAAAGACTAGACTTGATGGTCACTTGAAGAAGCCTTTTGAGAAATAAGCATTTGGTTATTTTCTCTTCAGCAATCATGACTGGGCTGGAAGTTTTCCTAAAGGTTATCTTTTTCAAGGCTAGATGAATAAGCTTGTTTTGACATGTTTTTGAATCTATAATACAACGCATGCATTGTGTTTAGTTTATTCCTAGACTTAAAAGAAAAAACTCACTGTAGGGGCTTCCCTGGTGGCGCAGTGGTTGAGAATCTGCCTGCTAATGCAGGGGACACAGGTTCGAGCCCTGGTCTGGGAGGATCACACATGCTGCGGAGCAACTAGGCCCGTGAGCCACAACTACCGAGCCTGCGCGTCTGGAGCCTGTGCTCCGCAACAAGAGAGGCCGCCATAGTGAGAGGCCCGCGCACCGCGATGAAGAATGGCTCCTGCTTGCCACAACGAGAGAAAGCCGTCGCACAGAAACGAAGACGCAACACAGTAAAAATTAATTAATTAATTAATAAACTCCTGCCCCCAACATCTTTAAAAAAAAAATACTCACTGTATATCTTTTGGAAGATAACTGATGTAAAAAACCAAACAAACAAAACCATGAGAGCATGGCCATCATTGCACAAGGCAGACCTCATAATCTGATACAAAAATATAAGCCTAGGGCTTCCCTGGTGGCGCAGTGGTTGAGAGTCCACCTGCCGATGCAGGGGACACGGGTTCGTGTCCCCGTCCGGGAAGATCCCACATGCCGCGGAGCGGCTGGGCCCATGAGCCATGGCCGCTGAGCCTGTGCGTCTGGAGCCTGTGCTCCGCAATGGGAGAGGCCACAACAGTGAGGGGCCTGCGTACCGCAAAAAAAAAAAAAAAGTAAGCCTGCTTTAAAAGCTACGCTTATTAATGTCTCTAACAGGTGAAGTTACATGAGCTTCTGATACCAAGTTTAAAAACTTGGTATCAGGTTTAAAAACTTGAGAATTTATTTTGAAACATTATGGGTAGAGACTAGGTTGTTAAAGGATCACCGGTTAACTTGACTTTTAAGATAATTAGGATTAGGGTTTAGCCTTTTCTCTTCAGCCACATTCTCTTCTCTGTTCTGAGTCCGCTCTATTAACATCTAGACAATCCTATTGCTTAAGACCCAGGAAAAATCATGGGACTCAGACACAAAGAATACGTTATGAATCATCACTTGCTCCTGCTAGAGTTGAAATGAAGTGTCTTACATGTGGGTTCGAGTTCAGATGTAAGTTTCTGAATAAACACATAAAAAGCAAACCATCCCCCTTCCCCATTCCTGCCCCTAACGGTGCAATGACCAGGTTAAATATCCAAGCATATAGAGGATGTAGTTAGAGTTCGGAAACCAGGAATCAAGTCCTGCATTCCAGTCCTTCAACCCTGACTCACTCACCTCACTGCGAATGGTTCCACATCGTTTCATTCTGCACTGAACAGTGAGGAGAGTAACATTTTGTTTCAAAACGTCTAAGCGGAGTGGCTTCTGCTAACCTGCACCAGGCCTTTGCCTTAGCTGAGACTGGCAATAAGGAAAACATGCAGCTACGGATACCATTTTAGGAGAGAAAAGAAAAAGGGTTTCGTTGCTGATGTGTTCTTTAGGTGGGCCTTTCCACAGACAACTTTGAGAGGCTTGCTACTCAGTGTTTAGAGGCAGCTTTCTTCTGCGATGGGTGGCTCGCGGTGGCAGGCGGTGGAGGGGGTGGTGGTGTCAGACGGTGAAGGTAGAGCAAACAAACTCAAGGGTCTCAAATCCAGGGCCATTTGGCTTCAGTGTTTACCCTTAGTGCAGCGGGGGTGAAATTTGGAGCCTGCACAGAAGTGGAAATCAGTTTCCCTAATGTAGCAGTAACGTGGGTATCACATAATAAAGCATTCTTCTGCTCTCAATATTCAAGGCAGATGAAACCATAACAGAATTCAAAGTAAAGCAGGGACTTCCCTGGTAGCACAGTGGATAAGACTCAACACTCGCAATGCAGAGGGCCCGGGTTCAATCCCTGGTCGGGGAACTAGATCCCACATGTATGCTGCAACTAAGAGCTTGCATGCCACAACTAAGGAGCCCACGTGCTGCAGCTAAGACCCAGTGCAACTAACTAAATATTAAAAAACAAACAAGCAAAGCAAAGTAATGATGATCAAAATATCACTCCTGACAATATTTATTTGCCTCACATTACTTTAAAAAAACTCCCCAAAACAACAATCCTGGGCTTACATGGTTTTCGTTCCATTACTCCACCTGAAGGTCATCAAAAGTGGTGATCACTTAAAAAAAAAAAAAAAAGTGGTAATCACTTTTCTACCATCATGTTAGAATTCACTGTTATCTCAGAACTATAGTTATTCACTTGTTTTATTAACTTCCCTAAACTCTTGAGACCCAAAGTGAGATGACATCAAGGTAAAAATGCAGGCAATCCTTAGGGGAAACAATAGCTATTTTAACAAGTAGTCTATAATTCAAAACCACACAACAGTGTTTGAATTGCTTTTGGATTTGACAACACTGGAATGCATTAAAACTTCGAGGCTCTAAAGATAACCTTTTTTACTTTGTGCAAGAAGTCCAACATATAATTCTTATAAAAATCCACCATATCTATTTACAATAGCCAGGACATGGAAGCAACCTAAGTGTCCATCGACAGATGAATGGATAAAGAAGATGTGGCACATATATACAATGGAATATTACTCAGCCATAAAAAGAAACGAAATTGAGTTATTTGTAGTGAGGTGGATGGACCTAGAGTCTGTCATACAAAGTGAAGTAAATCAGAAAGAGAAAAACAAATGCTGTATGCTAACACATATATGTGGAATCTAAAAACAAAAAATGGTTCTGAAGAACCTAGGGGCAGGACAGGAATAAAGACGCAGACGCAGATGTAGAGAAGGGACTTGAGGACACGGTGAGGGGGAAGGGTAAACTGGGACGAAGTGAAAGAGTGGCATGGACTTATATATACACTACCAAATGTAAAATAGATAGCTAGTGGGAAGCATAGCATAGGGTGATCAGCTCGGTGCTTTGTGACCACCTAGAGGGGTGGGATAGGGAGGGAGGGAGGGAGACACAAGAGGGAGGTGATATGGGGATATATGTAAATGTATAGCTGATTCACTTTGTTATAAAGCAGAAACTAATACACCATTGTAAAGCAATTATACCCCAATAAAAATGTTAAAAAAAATCCACCCATACGCTGCATGTGTAAATCCTATGAGGAATAGCGTGGTGCTATAAACTTATATATGATGTACTTCTTTCAGCTCTCCGAAGGGTATAGTTCCTGAAAGGCAGGTGTGGCAAAGAAAGAGGGAGCTAAGATGATCAGTTCCTAAGGGATTTCTGGGATTTTCAGATTTCAGGCTAGGTCTTCTGTAAAGGATCTTCTGCTGCCCACCCCTCATTCTTCCCTCCTAGGCCTTCTGTGAAGGTAGCACTGCACTAACCTTGCTTAGTAGAGAAGGGCTGATAATCAGGGATGGAGATCTCTGAGTTTCATTGTTAGAGGTTGAGATGCAGGAGTGACTCAGCTGGCATCAGCTTTGTAGCAGTCTCAGCCTGCAGGCCTTCAGGAAATGAGTCCCCTAGGCCTGCGTCTCCCTCTGTGGCAAACTGCCACTAAACTCTGTTTTATCAACCTAGCACCAAACACAGTAAGCTAGAGTTGGCTGTTTTACTGTTTGAAAACCTACTATAGACAAGTCAGATAGATAATGGGATAGGCTAGGATTACAAAGGTGAATTAGATACTGTACCTTCCTTAAAAAGCTTAGCAAGGGGAATAAACAAATGTAAATGTGTCATTAGGGTACAGTGATGTGTGCTAGAAGAGGCCCAACAGGAGGGGAAAGGGAAGCAGTTTGGGAAAATCAGAAAAGACTTCTCGAAGTGGAACAGAGATGTACAGGTAGAAAGAGGGTAAAGGCCGAGAGAACAGCATTTATAAAGGTATAGATTCATTAATGGCTAAATTAATTTATTCATCATATCTGTATTGAGTGATTATGTGCTTGGAGCTTGGGATAGTATCAGTGAACAAAATAGATTTTTAAACATTTCTGCCTTTGTGGGGCTTTCATTTATTTTAGCAAGGTAAAATAATAATCCAGTGAATCATGTGGAATATTAGAAGTTGAACTTTTGGGATAAAAAAGCAGGGTAGGAGAAAAGAGTATTTGGAGGGAGGTTTCTTGCAATTATAATTAGGATGTTTGGGGAAGCCCACACTGAAAATACTGAATGAGGTGAGGGAGCCAGCCCTGGGAAGATCTTGGGGTAGAGTATTCCAAACTGCGAAACCAGTCAGTGCTAAGGCAGGAGTTGCCTGGTGAGTTTGAGAAAGAGCAAGGGGGCCAGTGGGGCAGGGTGAGAAAGGAGAAGGGTAGAGGGGGATGAAGTCGGAGATATAATGGAAAGCCAGATCTTGTTGGGCCTTGTGGCCCACAGTAAGGACTTTAGCTTCAAATCTGAGGCGGGAGCCATTGAGGGTTCTGAGCAGAGGAGTGACATGGTATGACTTACACTTTGATACAATCACTCTGACTGATGTAAATAGACTGTAGACAGGCAAGCTTGGCAGCAGGAGGCCATTTAAGAGGGCATTTCAGCAATCCCAGTGAGAGATGATAGCGCCTTGGTGTTAGTGGTGGAGGTGGTAAGAAATAGACGTATTTTGAAGGTAGAACCAATAGGACTTTTTGAAGGATTGATATAGAACATGAAAGACAGGGAGTCAAGGATGACGCCAAAGGTTTTTAGCCTGAGCAACTGGAAGGATAGAGTTGCCATCAGCTGAGAGGGAGAAAACTATGGAACAGGTTTGGGATGGGGGTGGGGAAGGAAATCGGGAGTTCACTTTGGATATACTAAGTTTGAGATGTCTATTAAACACCCAAGTGGAGGTGTAGTGGCATATAAGCCTAGACTTCAGAGGAGAGGTAGGGACTAGAGCTATAAGTTTGAGAGTCATCAGTTAAGAGGCGTCACTTAAACCAGGAGACTGGATGAGATCTCCAGTGGAATGATGAGAGAGAGAGGGAGAAAGAGAGCGAGAGAGCTGAGCCTTATGTTTGGGATACTCCAAAGACAGGCTGCCAGGGAAAGGAGGAACCAGAAAAGGAAACTGAGAAGTGAACAAAAAGTAAGGAAGAAGGAAGGCCAAAGGAAAGTTCTGGAAGTCCAGTCTATCAGAAAGTGCATGAAGTAGGAGGAGATAGTCAGCTGAGTCAAATATTGCTGAAAGAGCAAGTAAAATGAGGATTGAGAAGCGACCCATTTAAAGTGTCAGAGAGCAGTTTCAGTGGAGTGGTAGGAATGAATGCTGGATTGGAACGGGTTGAAGGGAGAACAGGATTTGGAGACACTGAATATCGGTAATTTTCAAAAAATATTTATTTATTTAGGCTGCACCGGGTCTTAGTTGCTGCACACGGGATCTTCGCTGTGGCATGTGGGATCTTTAGTTGCAGCATGAGGGATCTTTAGTTGTGGCATGTGGGACCTAGTTCCTGAGCAGGGATCAAACCCGGGCCCCCTGCATTGGGAGCGTGGAGTCTTAACCACTGGACCACCAGGGAAGGCCCTGAATATTGACAACTTTTGAGGTGTTTTGGTGCAAAAGGGGGCTAATTTTGTAAAAGATGGGATGTGTATACACTCACAGGAACAACAGACAAAACAACAGGAAAAGGGGAGAAATGATAGCACAGACATTGAACGGAGGGATTGGCTTTAAAAAGGAGCATGAATTGGGAATTCCCTGGTGGTCCGACCGTTGGGACTCTGCACTTTCACTGCCGAGGGGCTGGGTCCGATCCCTGGTCAGGGAACTAAGATCCCACAAGCCACAGGGCCAAAACAAACAAAAGGAAAGAGAAAAAAAAAAAAGGCACATGAACTATCTAGTATAGGCAAGGTGGAGAATATTTATGGGTGCAGACAGTTTGTGAGAATGATGCTGTGGGAGCCAATGGAAGTTCTTCAATTGCTGTAGTTTTCTTAGTTAAGTAGTAAGCAAGGTCATCTGCTCACAGAAATAACCGTGGCCCAAGGAAACACAGTGTGGTTGTCAGGTAGTACTAGGTACCATCTGAAGATTCTGATCATGAATATAAAGTGAGATTAGCCACCTTGGCTGTTTCCCCCAGCTACATTCAGCTACATGGGTGCAAGTACGGACTACGCAAACTTAGCCGAGGATGTGGTTTTGGCAAATGAGGACAACAAAATGAGTGAGAGGGAAAGAAGTTCAGGGTTTATTCAAAAGAGTGATCCCGATTGACCACAGAACATAAATAAGCCGGGAGAAGAGGGGACATCGAGGTGGTGAGGGAGATGGCAGCATCAATTTATTGATGGTCATGGTGACTCCAAATTCATATAGCTGGGATATTACAGGGAATGGGCTGGGAAGATTATAGGTGGTCAGAGAGAGGGATGCGTGAAACCGAAACTATGGAGTGGCTGAAATTCCTTGGTAACGACAGGAATGAATGCCCAGGGAAGGTGAGACATAATCATTGGACTTAAGGGAACTGAGTCCAGTTTGTTGGAAGGACAATTTATGTCAATAGTTCTCAAACTTTAGCATGCATCAGAATTAAACGGAGAGCCAATTCAAACAGAGATTGCCAGATCCCATCCCCCGTTCCTAGGTAGAACCTGAGAATTTTCATTACCAAGTTTCCTTACTTTGAAAACTACTGATCCACGTGTATGTTGAAATGGCCAAGAATTAAGACGGAACCCATTTTGTAGAATGACAGAAAGCCAGGAGAAAAAAAACTTATCAAGAAATAAAGAAGAGTGGCCTGGTGACTGGTAAAAAACTGCAACCATCAGGGGCAGTGGGTACATAATCTGAAAACTAGATTTAAAGCTTTTGAGTTTTTACGGGGACTGGTTAGAAGCTGTGTGGCTGAAACCCTGGTTGGTAGCAAAATGTGATTACACCAAGGCTGAAGGCATGTTGTCAAGGGCCTTGCATGTACTTATCAGTATTTTAATAGTATCGGGGCCTTTCATTTGGTAAGCAGGCCTAGTGTTAAGTTCCCTGGTAAGGGAATCTCTGGTGGAATTGCTACTGTATTTATCTCAAGAGTCATCCTGATCATACCAATTCGTATTCCAGTAGAAATGAAAACCATATTAATTAGGAAATACTTAAGTCTCACAAAGCTAGATATCACTTTATATAAGATTAGGTAGGCTGACATCTGATTTGCCAAGAAAGCTTAAACAGCTTGACAGTAGGGCAAAGGACTGAGGATATACAGAAAGCACTGCAGAATGGAACCATGAAAAACGTGAGGGAGTCTACAAGGAGTGAAGGCAGGGCAGAGGCTACACATGGGATCACCACCTGGGCCCAACTTGCGATTCTACGGATTACTCATGGGATCCTAGCCAAATCACTGAGTGTTTCTGCAGCTTAGTTCCTGACTTCTTAACACATTACTGACCAGGGGATTTTTTGCACAAACTAACTCCTGTGGCTGTAGTATGCCTCTGATCAAAAATGTCTTAAGTGGGTCTATCATTTGTGCCACATGCCTCAGAGGGAAGTTGAGGGCTAAATGAGATAGTGAAAATGTAAAGTGCTATACAAACATAAGATGTTAAAAAAGTAAATTATATTGAGCTATCCTTAGAAATCAGGGCAGAATATGTACTTAGGTATATAAAAGATAAGTGGAAAAGAAAAAAGAAGCTTATCCAAGGAGAGTAATGCTGAGGCATATAGAACAGAGAATTAAGTATGCAACGTGGACAGAATCACATTCAATGTGGTCTTGAAATGCAAGCCTCAGGAAGGCTTTGCTGTTATTGACAATTTATGTATAATAACTTTAAGACCACATGCACCCCATGCATATTTCTACCCTAGCTTTTGTTAATGGATGTGAAATTGCCCGCTGCTGCTAGACTATACAAAGTGAAGGCAGGGATTGTGCCTTGTCTAAGTCCTTCAATGGGTTTCCGTTCACAAGCCACATGGTACTCTAGCTGCATGCTTAGTTACCTGTCTCACCAGATCAAGCTCTGTGAAACAGGTAACAGTCTTGTTCATGAATGTTTCTACCATTTAGCATACCTGGATTTAGGAGGTGCACCAAAAATATCTGACTTCAAACTTAACTTCACTTAAGTTGCTAGTGGCAAACACCTGGCATGCAAAAATCCAGTGAAAGACAGTCTGAACAGTTCTCTGCTAGGAGGCAAGACTTTTGGGGTTTAGGAGGACAAAAAGTAACAGGCCTGCAGAAGTCAAGTGGCCGCTTCATAGTCCACTGCTATTTTAACCAAGGAAATTCTGTACATACACTATTAGCCACCCTACACCAGAGCTGTGCCATACGGCAAAGGAGGAGGAAGTAGCAGTGGAGTGAGTAGTAAACATTTATTTTGAGGACTTTCTGGTGTGGCCATGTAGTTAAAATAAAGTCACATTACATATCATGAATCGACTTGCCCTCTGTAGGTTCTTACTAGTGCTAGCTGATCTCATACCTTTAAATTTTTAAAAAATTAATTGCACTGCTCACTCACATATGCAGTAGAAAAATTCATGAAAATCACCATTATTGTAGTAGTGTCTTTTCTGTCTGTTGCTATGCATATTTTAAGTTACTGAATGCCTTCTGAAAAGAGGTAGTTTCAGTTTTGACCACCTGCAGTAAGTTAGGCATTACTTCACAGTTCAGAGAGTAGCAGTCTCTCCTTGGTGAGTTCTTGCCTATCACAAAGAAAAGCTGTGCCCTTTATTGGCTAAAGCAGCAGTGTTCAAAACCAGTCGGTAAATTTGGGATAAAGGTTCAATACTATCAAAGGATTAATACTATATTGTGAGCCATGATGCTTTTCCAATATGCAATCATCTTTTGCTTATCATCAGCTGGTATTCCATGTTGTGCAGTGGCTGCAAAGAGAGTTACAACAGATTTAGAAACATACCAACGAGACATTCATAGATGGTAAGAACCCCAGGAAAGGCCAATGAATGATTAAGTCGCTCCCAAATCCCCAATAAAGTGGCTCAAGATGACAGACTGATACCAATCACTTGTATTTATTTCAGGACATAATATATTATTTTGACCCACGGACGATACTAAACTATAATCCTGTTAAATATCTATAGGATATTTTATTTTTGTAAAGGTAGGTCTTTAAAAAAAAAAAGACAGATTAATAACATATCAAAATTAAATTGAAAACATAGGTCATTGCTTTCATTCTCTGTCCTAGTGTTAAAGATGTTACAAAGACACACAGAATATCACCCAGCTGGTCTCTTTTGGGGAAGCTATATTCAAATTGACAAAAAGTACCCCTACATTTACAGACACAGCTGTTGTCAAAGGGGTCTTTCTCTGACTTTAGCAAAGAAAAACAGTCCAAATTGTATTCTTTATACTAGGTGATTTAACTAGTATATACCATGTTTGGCACATGGTATTATTTTTCTCCTACTGGAACAAGTTCTTGTTTTCTCAAAGCCTTTCCCCAACTTCTCTAAAACTAAGCTTAAATATCATTTATTTCAAGACTTCAAAGTAAAATGCTATCCTCATATATATATGTACCAGGTTGGTATATTCATATCTATCCTTTCCAATTGCAGGCTAAGCAGAGACATGCATTTAGAGCTGTATTAATGTATTAAAGCAAAAGACAGCCCAACTTAATATCAAGAGAAATTGTGACCTTCCATGTAGTGCTTGACAGAGAAAACACTGATTCTGACACATTGTCTTATTTTATTCAAATAGCAGTCTGCTCACACATGGTCCAAGAACACCCAAATAATAAAGCAAAGACTGGTCTTCAAACATTATAGCCAATGATGCCACGCTTGCCTATGATCTCGCCAACATAAAACCACATCCACACCTCAGTGGCCACCAAACCATTCAGTAGAGCTTCCTGAAAAAAGAAGCACAAATTTTAATGTACATTTTTTTCTTATATATTTAAAACTATTCTTTTCCAGGATTAAGTGACAGAGAATATAAGGATGCTATTCAAATTAAAGGGGAGTTTTAGTCAAAGTCAAGAATTACTGATGTTAACTTTAACTGCTGAGAACCCTTGAACTTTCAATTATGTAAGGTAAGTAGGCCAGAGCTTATAAATTCTTTCAAAGCATTCTTTAAAGACCTGAACTGACTTAACCCTTTCATTATTAGTTTATGAGACACTTTATGAGCCCTAAAACAACCCACATCCTGGAAATAGCTGCCACATTTAGACAGGGCATTCATATGAAAGGATGGCTATAGGAAGGCAAGTCTCTGAACAGAGAAACAGTCTGGCCAAAGAAAATCTGTTGAAAGTTGAAGGGCTCTATCATTCCCTTTAGACATAATTTTTATTCATTTATTATTTGGTTTAATTCTTTCCAAGTATTCAGTAATTAGTTTCACAGATCAATGTTTTATTGCCCTAAAGAGAAAAAGTACACACACACAGCTCCAGAAAACAGCGGTTCACACAAGCACAAATATGGATCTTGAAACTCCAGTTGAAAAAAACACCTTTCCACAACAAAACTGGGCCTTTTCCTTTTAGCACCTGGAAGTGAATTTGTTCCAATTCTTTTTTCTTTTTTTGGATGTGCTGAGTGGCATGTGGGATCTTAGTTCCCTGACCAGGGACAGAACCTGTGCCCCCTGCACTGGAAGCACAGAGGAGTCTTAACCACTGGACCACCAGGGAAGTCCTCAAGTTCCAATTCTTTAGAATTCTTAAGTCTTTAGATTTTATCTCCACCCTTCACATCATATTATATGCTTCTAGGTTTTGGTATTTTTACCCTCCATGAGTGTTAGCTGCTTGACTGTGATATAGACCAAGAGAGCTTTTGGCCAAATTGGGGATAGTTTTAGGACTACAGACAAAAAAAGTACAGAATCAGCAAAGCAAGCCATTCTATTTAGTACACTAAACAAATAGGAAAGGAAAAAAAAAAGCTGCCCAGTAAAAATGATCACTTCTTTGTTATAAGATTAATAGGAAACTAAGACATAAAATAGCCCAATTATTTCAACCCAGATGACAAAATTACAAAGTATCTTTCTCCACAGTCAAAAAAGAGATTATCTCTCATTATGTTGGTTTCAGCCTCACTGAAAAATACATATATTAATCAAAACAATCAGAAAAATCCCAAGGGGAGACATTTTCTTTTATGCACATACGTTTTCATTTAGCCCATAGTTACCTTAACTGTAAGCTGTTTGAAGCTACCAGTTTGAGCACTATTGATAATTTTTTTCAAGCTCTGAATAGCTGTAGGGATCTCAGCAGGGGTTGGAGGAACCAGCTCAACCTTGGCGTAGTGCCAAAATGTGGCCAATCGAGGCTTCGAGTAAGTCACAGCAGCTGGAAAACAAAACAAAACAAAACCAGGATGAACTCACTAGAGACCGAAAGAAGCAGATGTGTGGGCTGGACACAAATATTTATTCATGCATCCCATTCATCCAATGCTTGTACCAAATGTGCACCCGGTGTGAAAAGTCAAAGCTGCTCCCTGGAAACCAGAGGCTTTTAAAGATGCAGAACACCTGTGTCACAGGGCGGTTCAATCAGGCAGGAAGCTATAAGCACATTCAATTATGCCAGGACTTCACTAGTGGCCAGTACCAGAGTACTAGTACTTCATTTACGAATGGCAAATCTAGTTAACTATAAAGTTACCAGAAATTGTGTTCAAAAACAAGAAGACAGCAGCAATGTAATCATATTGTCTTGTAGAGACCAAAAAATTTGGAGGGAAGAGGTGCAGAAGGGGAGGGAAGGAGCTCTGTAGAATGGCATCCTTAAGAATAAGATTAAAACTTGTCACTATATTGGCCACAAATCCAGATAGAATTATACCAATTAGCACCCATTTTTGGTATCCTCATCAATATGTGCTGGATTAACAAAAGCACAGCTGCTCCTCCTTCAAAATACCACAAATAATAAAAATAAAGCCTACATGTATTGTTAAAAGCAGCCAAAACTTAACTGTTATTAAGCTGAAATTCCTCAAGGTATTTACTATTTCAGGAAAAAAAATTTTTAACGACCAGGGTAGATGTGAGACTATGGTAGTGATTTCAGCAAAAGAAAAGGTATTTTATATAAAAAATTACAAGACAGCATGACAAAAACAGCACAAATACATGAACATCCATAAAGTGTCTACTGCTTAAAGACAGATAACCCAAAGCTCCTGGTACTTTCCCTATTATTAACTGCCTGTATTTAGGTATTTCACTACTCTTAAAGTTACTATCTCCATCATCCTCTGGCTTAGGGCCATGGGTAAATCTTTAAGGGGACCCAAAGCTCTAACAGATAGTTCTAAATAGAACTGCCAACGCCTGTAAGACGGTGCCATCAAAGAGAACAAAGTCTTGTTTAACAGTCAACAGTCTTTAAAATTATCTTCAACATACAGATATGTTATTCTTTATAAACAAACAAATCAGTACAATGTACACAAACACTGTACTTTAGTTGGTAAATTTGTTTCTCAGGGAGTTTAGGTTAAAAAGTTTGAAACTCCTTTACATGTATACAAGGGATGAACAAAATATAAGTAAATGAATGGTGGATGATGGGAGCCAGGTTTCACACTGTAAGAGAGGGAAGTTATAGATGTGGAAGAAAAGAACAAAACTTGTGGTACTGGATTAGAGTTGGAGACATTCATTATGAACCCATGTTTAGTTTTATATACAGATTGATCAATAAGAAACAACTATAGCTGACCTTTGAACTGCACAGGTCCACTTATATGTGGATGTTTTTCAATAAATATGTACTATGGTACTTCACGATCTGAGGTTGGTTGAATGCATGGACGTGGAACTGTGGATATGGAGGGCCAACTGTAAAGTTATATTTGGATTTTCAACTGCATGGGGGTCAGCGTCCTTAATCCCCACATTGTCCAATGGTCGTGTGTGTGTGTGTGTGTGTATACAGACACCCATGGGTGAATATACAGATGGTCCCCAATTTTTTTTTTTTTTTTTGGCGGTGCGTGCGCCTCTCACTGTTGTGGCCTCTCCTGTTGCGGAGCACAGGCTCTGGATGCGCAGGCTCAGCGGCCATGGCTCACGGGTCCAGCCGCTCCGCGGCATGTGGGATCTTCCCGGACCGGGGCACGAACCCACGTCCCCCGCATCAGCAGGCAGACTCTCAACCACTGCACCACCAGGGAAGCTCCATGGTCCCCAGTTTTTGATGGTTCAACTTATAATTTTTCAACTTTACAGTGTGAAAGTGACATACATTCAATAAAAATGATACTTTGAACTTTGATCTTTTTCCAGGCTAGCGATAGTGGGTACCATACTTTTTTGTAATGCTGGGCAGTGCCAGCAAGCTGCAGTTGGTCTATCATGTGATATGAGGGTAAACAACCAACACACAACCATTCTGTTTTTCACTTTCAGTACAGTACTCAATAAATTACGTGAGATATTCAACACTGTTTTCTAAAATAGGCTTTGTGGTAGGTGATTCTGCCCAACCGTAGGCTAATGTAAGTATTCTGAGCACAATTAAGGTAGGCTAGGCTAAGTTATGATGTTGGTAGGTTAGGTGTAATAAATGCATTTTCGACTTACAATATTCTCAACTTGTGATAGGTTTACTGGTACGTAATTTTATTCTAAGTAGAGGAATATCTATACGCACACACCTCCTTGTCCACTGAGAGGGCCTAGAGGCAATGATATTCTAGTACAACAGTCTCCCCATATCTGATTTTGCTTTCCATAGTTTCAGTTACCTGCAGTCAACCACTGTCCGAAAATATTAAATGGAAAATTCCAGAACTAAACAATCCGTAAGTTTTCAATTGTGTGCCTTTCTGAGTAGTATGATGAAATTTCGTGCTGTCCCTGTTCCATCCTAATGCTGTGTCACAATGCCTACATCATCTGCCCCACCTTATCCTATCATGTAGGCATTATAACATCTCACTCATCAGAAGGGTGAGTACAGTACAATAAGATATTCTGAGAGAGCCCCCCTCACATAACTATTACTGCAGTATTTTAATTGTTCTGTTTTATTATTCTTGTTAATCTTTTACTGTGCCTAATTTTTTTTTTTTTGCGGTACGCGGGCCTCTCACTGTTGTGGCCTCTCCTGGTGCGGAGCACAGGCTCCGGACGCGCAGGCTCAGCGGCCATGGCTCACGGGCGTAGCCGCTCTGCGGTATGTGGGATCTTCCCGGACCGGGGCACGAACCCACGTCCCCTGCATTGGCAGGCGGACTCTCAACCACTGCGCCACCAGGGAAGCACACTGTGCCTAATCTATAGATTAAACTTTATCATAGGTATGTATGTATAGGAAAAAACAGCATATATAGGATTCAGTACTATCTGTGGTTCCAGGCATCCACTGGAGGTCTTGAAACTTACGTTCCATGAATAAGGGGTGACTAGCATAGTCTAGTGGCAAGGAACATATCCAGTACCTAGATCTTAGTTTCAAAATACAACTGTCCAATAAAAGGAACTAGGGTTCCTTGGAGAAATGGCTAATTCTAAGGCTGGGGCAGAGGATACATAAGATGAATCTGGAGAATTCCCTGGCGGTCCAGTGGTTAGGACTCTGCGTTTTCGCTGCCGGGGCCCGGGTTCAATCCCTCGTCAGGGAACTAAGATCCTGCAAGCCATGTGGCATAGCAGGGGAAGAAAAAAAAAAAAGTCTGAAGCATCTTGTAGTACCAGAAAGTAAAGGGGAATGTCGAAGGGACAGAGGTGCCAAAGTGACAGTTCTCAATGACCAAAGCTGGAACAATGTGAGCAACAAAATAAATAACATACTACTGTACTACTGGAGGTACAAAGTTTGAAATGAATGTATGTGAGTCCATACAATAAATGACTGAATAAAAAAATGGGGTTAGAAGAGACAAATCTTTCTCACAGAAGAATTCTATTTAAATATATGTAAATATTCCCTCTTACAGGAGATAGAATCCTGCCCCTGCCTCCCCCAATTTAGTTACTTGCTTCTAAAGAATACAGTATGGAAAGGAAAAAACAGTAACTTTAGGAGAAACCTAGTGAAACTACCTTAACCAAGTGATGAAAGCTAACTTCACTAGTGATGTTATATGGATATCACTTACATCATGATATGTGATTAGGGGACTTCACTTTTGTGGTATTCTTTCTCAAAATCCATAGCTCCAGGGACTTCCCTGGCGGTCCAGTGGTTAAGACCCTGCACTTGCACTGCAGGGGGCACGGGTTCAAACCCGCATGCCGCGAGGTGCCGCGAGGTGCGGTCAAAGAAAAAAAAAAAACAACAACAGCCCCATAGCTCCAGACTAATCATGACAAAGACACCAGACAAATCCAAAATGGGGAATATCTAAAGGATACCTAGACAGATACCTACACAGACATCTTGAGACTGTCAAGGTCATGAAAGGTAAGGAAAGGTTGGGAAACTGTCACACAGGAGACTAGAGAGATAGACAACTCATTGCACTGTGGTACCCTGGACTAGTTCCTGGAACAGACAGAGATTAACTCAAAAAGCTGGTGAAATCCAAATAAAGTCTCAAGTTTAGTCAATAGGAAAAAAAAACAAAAGCCAAAAAAAACCCCCAGACTCTATGACCTTTCCAGGGAAGTTTGATGAATTAAAATTACTGATTTCTGTAAGTGTCTTTGTCCTCCAGGAGAATTAACAGATACAGTTAGCAATATTTTAGATATTTAACATTAACATTTAATACACTGAGTTAAGCTATGAAGCAAAATACAGCTCCATTTTAACATTCTGGCCCCAGTTGAGTTCTCCTTTCTGAGTACTTCTGGAAGAATAACAACCTGTATCTTTTAATTATTCATAGTAACAGAGGAAATGGTTGATATATTTCATAATTATTTTCACATTACTTTTCTTTTTGTAAATTATCATTAAAATTAGTTTGCAATTCCCCAAGATGCACCACCGAAAAGATGTGAAAGCCCTGGTAGGAGAAAAAAATCCACCTGAAATTTAAAAAAATTTGCCTCAAATCAACCACAAAGTCCAAATAATCAAGCCACTATTCCTTCTCCTTGCATATGTAAAAATGTAGAGCTTTATCTTAGTCAAGTTGTAAACTTAAGTTCTTTGGTAAAGTGTGTAAACTTATAATAGTAGTGGACTGTGGGGTTCTGTAGAAGAGGATCAAGTATTTAAAGTATGTGACACTGTCAGGCATTCAGTAACTCATTGTTTGACTGCTGATGGAGAAAAGGGAGGAGACAACGAAGAAAATTTGAGCGAAAGCCGTTCAGAGATCTGCGCTTCAACCACTTACTAGAATATAGCACATCTAGCGAAGAAGCTTCCGTCTACTTAACTGATCTCACTATGGGGATAAAACGAATAGCTTGCTACAGGAGACAAATGAAATATTTACTGACATAAGATTACTACCCTGGGCTGTGACTACTCAGGGCTGTTTTGAAACACAGCGTTCTACCAGTAAGGATACATCCAGCTTTTTCGAACAGAAAATCCCCACGAACGCTAACCTATGGTAATAAACATTGCTGCTTACCAATATCCCTTCCTATGCTTACCGGGGCAGGAATATTCGTTCGTAAAGCTCAATTTCACCTAAAAATTCCCTTAGATTAAAGGCGAAGTATCTCAGGATCTGGCCAGGACAAAATACAAAGGCAACGTTCCAAAGGTCACCCATCCTTAAAAATTCTGCAGACTTCCACATACTCCACTGAGAAGCAGACAAGCTGATGCGGCCGCATTTCTGTGCTTTCATGTACTTCTACCTGCCGTCTCCCACGCTCTCCTAGCGGAGCCATCCCCTCTCTATTCCTCCTCCTGGAGATCGAAGGGCGTCATGGCGGCGGCTGCTGGGCAGCCCCGGCTGCCCACACACTCCCTCCGCTCGCTGTTGCGGTCAGAATTCAGAATCTCTAGGTTGTAGACAGAACCCAAGCCGCAGGCCTGGCCAGCGAAAAGCTAGAGAAGAGCCGCCAATCCGCCTCCTGCCCCCGCCCAGCCTCCACGTTCAGGCCGTGCCCGCCGCGGCTCCCGCCGGCCGCTCGGGTGATCGCCTCCCGCGTCCTCCCCTCGGGTCCTCGCAGGCCTCTCCACCCGCCCGGCTACCCGCGTAGGCGGGCTGATGCCGCGCTCACCGCTGACCAGCGCCGGGGCCTTCTCCGCGAGGTTACGGACAAACCGGGCCATGGTTCTAGGACGGAAAGCCCGTCGCGCCGACCGGCCGGCTGAATGTCACCCTCCCGGAAGGACCTTCCGCAGGACCCCGTTCCGCTTCCAAGGTCAGGCCTCCCCTTTCCGCGCCGGTCCAAGATATTTAGGTGTCCTAGTATTTTTCCGGAATTCAGTGGGCCAATTCATTTTCTTCAGTCACAGATGAGAAAGTGGGTACGAGAAGATGAGACTAGAGATCACGTAAAAAACAACGGAATTCCGCAGAGAAACAGGCATTTCTTGGGGCAGCCGCTCAGGGAGGTCCCCGAAAGGCCGGCGCGAGAGGGATGGCGCATGCGCCCTGCGGCGGCGCAGACCTCCACTTTTTTTTTTTTTTGCGCAGGGTGATTTTGCAGCTTTTCAGAGAGAACGAGGCAAGTTAGGGCTGGAAGGCACCGCTGCGACTTTTCTAGGCCAACATGATCGCCTTACAAAGGCAGAGAGGGTGGGTCCTAGGCCAAACACGGACAGTTAGGTGTAATCCTGGTCTCCCCCGCATCCTGTATTAGGATTGGAATCCAATTCCTCTAATTCCCTAACCAGCCGCAAGGAACTACGGGGATATAAGGAACAAAATCACATTTACTGAGGGCCTTCAGTCTGTCAGGCATTTTGGAATTTAAAGAAAGCCTGTGTGTTAGGTAGTGTGCCCATTTAAGACTGGCATTGGTAAATGGCCACAGTAGCTAGTGAGTGGCAGAGTTGGGATCTGATGAGGTTGCAATGTAAACAGAGAAGAGGCATTAGTATCGGATTGGGCGTGGTGCTGATCTGGGAAGACTTCCTAGAGAAGGAGATCCTTGGGTTGATGCGTAACAGAACAGCTGTGTCCTACGGAGTTGAACTTTATAGTTAATATGACTGGAAGGAAAGATATACGTAGGGATGTGGCATTTGATGAGAAAAACAATAAGTAATGGACCCGGGGAAGCCTGAGTAGAAGTAAAACTCTGATTGATGGAATGGTTAGAGGTGGAATGAAAAATTAGGAGTGACATCAAGGAGTCAATAACAGCGCTTCAGTGAAGGAGCGATTCAGTTGCCTGATACTCCAGAGAAGTAAAATTAAGGATGAGGAAGTTAATGTAGCAATACAGAAACATTAGCTAGAGCAGTTTCAATTAGGATAGAAGCCAGAGTGAAGAAATATGGCTATAAAGGAAGACCAGCCAGAAAACCAAATGTGAGTTACGAAACTCAAGGGGAAGATTGAAGATCGAGAAGCGGGATTGACAAGATTCCTGATGAGGCTGGAAATAAGATTGGAGGGATTAGCCTTGAAACTGTGGGGCCTTTTCCACAGATGCGATGATGGAAGAGAAGTTTGAAAGTGGAAATTCTGAAATCTATGAAGTAGAAGGCAAGGTCATCTGAGTGTGAGGGTTAAGTGGGAGGGTGGGAGAAAATCTAAGGAAAGAAGTTAAAGTTTGGAATAGCTGTTGTAGTTAAGGACACACAGAAGGGTTGTTGGTCACACCACTCTAAAGTTTGTGTCATTTTTCTCCAACAGTAGCCTGTAGCTGGGATATTGGAGCAGAGGGAAATGGTTGGGTTAATCTGGGCTGAGGTTTTACATAGCAGAGGTGCAGAAACAAGGGGCAAGAAAGGGAAACTTGATAGTGAATGATTAAAATGAAAGACCTGGGGTTTAGGCCAGATGAAGAAAAGTGAAGCCAAAAGTGAACTGCTTAGGAAGAAACGTGCCCTGAGACTCATCTGAAGATAACTCCAGGGTCCAAAAGCCTGGTAAGGCAGGTTAGGTCGGCCAGACCACACATTTGATACGACCTTTAAAAAAAAGTAAAGTTCAGAGCCCTCTAAGTTTTCAGAGGGATTTCTGGAACTGCCACTAGCTTTTGATACTGTAATAAAGCAGTGATAACAAAGGTTAAGTCAGATGTTCATTTATTAAATACAAGCTTTGAACAAACACCCCCAGGCAAGTATGACAAGAAGTAACCTTCCTGGAATGTTCCAAAATACAGTTACGTTGATCAAGTTTTATTTCAATCAAACTTTTTGTCGTTTTGTTCTTCATTTTGTTTCTAGGTTCTTTTTCTTTTCCAAGCAGTTAGAGCATGTGCATTATTTCCTCATATGACATCAACAGTGCAGCATCAGCCTCTGGCTTGTAAAGGCACCCAGTCGACTTATGCTCTGTGCAATGGCTGCTTAGTAACCAGCATCAAATAAAGTAATGAAGCTTTTGTAGAGTGTGATACCAAATAGCAACTGGCACCTTCACCTGCACCATTAAAAAACCTTTGACATTTCTTTCAGTTTTCACATATCCATTAAAAACTATATTAAAAACAAACAAACCCAGATTGCTTGATAAAACCTACTTAATTTTCCAAGTTTAGTATTACCCTCTTAGTAAGCAATACTAGAGCTGATTAGAGTCTTCACTTTCCTATCAAACGCTAGCAAAGCCAACACATAAAACTAGGTATCTCAGAAAGTCTGCTCTGATAGATTTAGAGCTTGCTGAGTTCCAGAAAACACAAGCCCTCTTTAAGCTTCTGAGTGCACATATGCACCATGTTGTACCACGATCATAATTTTTTAGTCGCATTTTTGGGATGTCTTAAATTACTTCAAGGAAAGGAAAAAGGCACAGAGGACACTTGGTTTCCTTACCAATAGTGGCCTTAAGCTACGCACTTGCCTTTGTGATGAGTTTATAGATATTCAGCAGCATTAATGGTGCCACAGCCATTCATAAAAAGTTTCAGGAAAAGAGATTTTTAAAAAACAAAAACAAAAACAAAAAACCTTGCCAGAAAAGGCTTACAATCTGAAGACTTAACTTAATACAGAAGTAGAATACAGACACAGATACAAGAGGCAGCATAGAGGTTGTTAACTAGAAAGCTGCTGGGAACAGCTGCCTTCTGAGGTTTTGTGCCCGTTTTTTCCTCCAATTTTCTCCTATAAAACTCTGGTCTTTTCCCCACTTCTTTTAAAAATGAAAATATCCTTCTACATTGGGTTTGGAAGATAAATGCAAATAAATTGAAGCTTATTTTATACAGTTCATTCTCAGAGAAGTAAAGGAGGATAATAAATATGAAAAGAAGCTCATTTTAAGAAAATAAACAAATCCTGTCAACCCATGCCTTAAAGACCCAGGGAGCATACTGAATTACTATCTTACATTCTGGCATTTGCGAGAGTCCTAGACTGCCTTTTTCATTTATAAGCACAGCAATAGGCAACATCTACTTTATATCTAGTGTGGGATGCCTTCTGACTTGAGGGTTTCCAGCTGATACCATCAAAAACACATCAAGGACTGCTTATAACAACTTGTGTTGGATTACCGTAAAACTACCATCTTATTTGAAAGAGGTCGTGGTTAACAATAATATCCTCTAAATGAAGCAATGACCCCTGTTTCTAGATCATACCACTTTTCTTGTTAGTTATATTTTGGGGCTTAGAGGGATAGTGATGTAGACAGTCCATAGGGGAATGTGCCTCACTCAGCATGTTAAGTTGCACAACTGAGTAGGGAACTCAAGCTCAACCTGTAAAAGTGGGGCCCATCCATCTACTAACTACATAGGCCTAAGTGGGTATTTAAAATGGTCTGTGGACAAGGTTGTGCTCAAATTCCTGCTCTGTTAATTGATGACCTAAGGCTGAGTTAGAAGCAGCTCTTAGAAGTCAGGTCATAAGCCCAAACAAACGTTAACTATATACATTTTACAGTCTCAGAATTTTGTCTAGAATAAGTGTAAGTAAACATGGCCACACACTGCATACATCTTACCATGGAAGAGATAATATAAAGTGGTACTCTGTTTGCACTAGACCAATATAAAAATGTACATGGTGTGTGTATGTAGGTGTATATATATATATATATATATATATATATATATATATATATACACACTGAGATATACTGCTGATATTAGTGTCTTAAAATGACATTTTTCATAGTTACAATATTTGTTGCCTAACTTTTCTACTCAAGCCTAGTCCTTGATTTCCAGCAGATGAAAAGGGCCCAACAGCCTTCTTTTTTCACCTCAGAATTTTCTGAATAAAGTGTCAAAACTGCAAATTTGTTCTACCAATCCTCCTAAAAATATTATAGGGCTAAATTTTCTGTGGTAATGACAACTCCATGGGGGAGTGTTTGGCCTCCAAGGTGTCTCTGAGTTACAATGTAACACAAAACTAAGAGCTACCAACTGAAGTTGCATAAGATTCCTTTTTTCATGTCATCTTTCATCTTATTCAAAAATCTACTCAAACATCAAGGTATCTGCTTTTTTTTTTTTTTTTTGCGGTACGCGGGCCTCTTACTGCTGTGGTCTCTCCAGACGCACAGGCTCAGCAGCCATGGCTCACGGGCCCAGCCGCTCCGCGGCATGTGGGATCTTCCTGGACCGGGGCACGAACCCATGTCCCCTGCATTAGCAGGCAGACTCTCAATCACTGCGCCACCAGGGAAGCCCAAGGTATCTGCTTTTATACAAAATGTTATTCTGTAACATTGCAGAGCTGTAACAAGGAAAAGGGCTGAAGTCTGGGTCATAAAGTCTAGTAAATACCTTGATAACACAGGACTTTCTGATATCAGCTGTCAATACGTGACATCATATACTTAAAAGCAGTGCTCACCGAAGATGTCTGAGCAGTTCTTGGAAGAGAAATAGTAGAGTGGCAGGAGGTTTTAGTAGTTGAAGTTAATGTAATTTAAGGTAAGAAAAGGAAGAAGAAAGTACAGGAAGAGATATAACAAAGGGTAAAAATTAGTGATGATTTCCAAACGTGGTGATGCTATAAGTATAATTTCCTGCAAGCCAGGAGCACTGTAAAGTTCTTAAGAATTTTAATTATCATAATTTGAGAAAGAGCAGTTCTCTAATTTAGTAAAGGGTGAAGAAAAAAAAAGAAAGCAAGAAAAAGGAAAGGAACAGAACCAGAAAGAGAGAAACCACAAACAATTGTTTATCTACACTCTGGGGTTGGTTTTTGGTTTGTTTAGGTCACAGTATTTACTCAAGTTGCTCCTTTTGTTGTTGTTTCCTCTCTGCAAGCCACCGTTGGATTTTTTCTTTTAGTTCTGTGTTTGGCCGGATCTGGTCCATGGTGAGGGGACTACGGTTAAAGGGATCTGTTTGGTCACTGAGACAAAGAGAAAAAGAGAAATGGGGTTATTTCCGTAAGTTCTAACATCTTCAGCCAAAAAGAGAATACCTAGGCATCCCACCTTGAGACTGAAGCTAGAGTGTATTACGGTTCTGAATCAAGTGCTGACTTGAGGTTAGAAAGAATGGGATGACAGAGAGTGATTTGGGAGGTTTTTTTTTGCAGATTTTTTAGCTACTTTGTCTCTCCGCTTAACAAACTTTATCTCAACATTGCTCTTCAGATGGTATTTGATTCCATTTCCCCAAGACAGAGACCCTATAACAATCATGTCAGCATAAAGAGCTGTTTGTAGTTTTAGTGACAGACTCCTGAAACAGTATAAGGTGTTAAGGGATAAAGCTTTGTAGGCTGACACTCGATTTAGCTAGCTGATTGCTCTTCAAGTAAATGCAGATTATGGCTTTCTCATAGGTAAGATGATATACCTTCTCTCTGTATTCTCAAGCCACGATAAAAATATAAACTCTCACTGACACTTTGGAAAAAACATACTACCCAGCACAGCATCATGCATATAGCGAGTGCTTAATACCAAATACCATCAAGTAGAACATCCTTTTTTCCAATATTTAAAAAACATCATTTCCCTAGATCTGGGTCAACTTATATAACTTCATTTTAAATAGGCAGAGTCTCTCAGTACCCATTTGTGTCTAATGCTGCACTTAGAGTAGGCAGGCTGGGGAAAACTTGTAGTCACCATGGCTGAGTCCAACAGCTGCAGCACAATGTGGGTAAACCCATACGATGAGTGTAAAACCTGAATTTTTTTTTCAATCTGTCTTTTATATTTTTACAACTAAAGTAAAATTAAAACAATTTCAAGTCAACTTATACTCCAGGTTGACTTTTTTTTTTTTTTTTTGCGGTACGCGGGCGTCTCACTGTTGTGGCCTCTCCCGTTGCGGAGCACAGGCTCTGGACGCGCAGGCTCAGCGGCCATGGCTCACGGGCCCAGCCGCCCCGCGGCATGTGGGATCTTCCTGGACCGGGGCACGAACCCGTGTCCCCTGCATCGGCAGGCAGACTCTCAACCACTACGCCACCAGGGAAGCCCAAGGTTGACATATTTTATAATTGATAGAAATTATTTCCTCGAGGAAGGAAGAGGTAAAGTTAGCTCCAGCATTTCTCAACAGGTGTCTTGTTTTGGATGTTGAAATCCTTAACAATCAAGTGATATACTTCTACCAAAATGCCTCCTCAACACAATACGTTAATAAACCAACAACGTGGAGTACCTATTAGGTGCACAGAACTGTACTGGGAGAAAAAGATGATAGCAGACAAATGTACACCTGTACTCTTGAGGCTGCTTTTGGGGGCTGGCTTACCTGAGCAAATGTCTGGCAATGGTGGATCTATCCACAGTGACTCTGGAAGACGGCAGCACCACAGGGTCAGACATCAGTGTGCTCATGATGGGATCCAGAAACTCATCACAGGCATCTGCATAGGTCTCCTCTTCCTGTTGCTGGAGGTCTGCTAGAGACTGAGCACAAATACCGGGCAGTTACGGGGAAATCACAGAAGCAGCTGAACTCAAAATGCTCAATGACTATACCTTAATCTTCAAGGGTTATTGTTAGTAACCCTTTATGGCGACAGTAACAATTCTCAGCTTTATGTTCTAAACAAGCCAATATGGATACTATAGGAGCAAATTTAACATTCAGCCCCAACTCTGAATCTTCAGTTTGGCTCAGCTGCTAGCAACCATGGCCAGAAATGGATCTAAATGTTAACAGGGAAAAAAACCACACCACGCTCAACATCCATCCTTCTGACAACAACCCGGCTGTAAGGGGTGGGGGTTGGAGGGGGTTATTATTTGTATAATTACAGAGTTACCCCTGCAGTCTGTGTATGAAAAGCAGTTTCCGGTTTTAGGTACAAACAGGTATGGGAATTTAAAAGTGGCTTCAACATCTGCTTGAACTTTAGTTCCTCAGCGATCCATCTGCCTAAGCTCTAGGCAAAGATGAAGCCCAATTCAATAAATAAGTAACTCAATGAAGGGAAGACTGTTGTCAATTAGGAAGCTTTTCCATTAGACTCCGTGCCATAATTTTTCCTTCTTCATAAATGCAAATGAAGCTGCTCCAACGAAAGGGATTAGCTGAGTACAACACAGTATTTTAATCTTTAAAATGTATGGCCATTCCTATATAAGCCAACTACCAACTACAAATAGAGAGAACAGAGAAAAATCAATAAAAATCAATGACTAAAAGCTACTAATCTTGAATTGTATTCTAAAAAGTTCTGTATAAATATCGTAGATTTTCAAGTCTATTGGTAACACTGTACAGAGAAGTTTTCATAAAAACAGCCTATTAAAAATCTGTAAATTCTTTTCAGTAGAAGCTTCTTAAATTATTTTTCTGTTCTCACCCTCATATTGAAAAGAGTAGTACTATTAAAGAATATGGTAGCTTTAGCTATTGACTAATCAGGAAGAATCAGCTATTTATATTTTCTCAACCCAATACTCTTTTCCCCCCTCAAATTGGGTAAAAAAGCAGAACGGCTGAATTGACATAGTTTTTATTGAACATGTTAATAAGCAAATTATCCTCCTCCTTACCTTGATTCTCTCTGCTAAGTTGCTGAAAGCCACAATCATATTCCCAGGCTTATTTATTTTCTTCAGGACTCGGACTGTCTGTGCAAAGAGAGTTGGGGAATAGGAACGTCCATCCTTGGGCACAGTGGCACAGAAATTCTCCTCATCCCTAGAAGGTCAGCATCAGAAAGAAACTGAGCATCAGAGGATAGGTCAAAGAGGGCAAAAACGGATGGGTTGAGGAACAAAGTTCCCCATCACTTATATACCATGAATGTTCTTTTGATATAGAATGATTTCTTCTAATTTTTAGGAAGGAAGTCTTATCAAGTATCCCATGACCTTAAAAATATACTGCTTTTCCAAACAATGGATCAGTAAAGTTTATCTTTGCACAGATCAAGGCAGAATGTTGGAAATTCCAAATAACGTCCCATAGGTCGTACAAAATCTCATTATTTAAAACTATAGAAGATTCCTTCATCAGCCAACTAGAAACAAACCATTTCCTTTCTATTTCCACATAATTACCAGCTAGTCATTCCATTGTCAAAACCCCCAGTTAAAACATGAGCAAGGCCTCTGGCCTGCCCAATTAAATCTCAGGTACCCAAGATTTAAGTAGATGGTGCAGATATCTGAAACGAGCTGCTGGGGTTTGAAGTCAAATTCACTGAAGTCCTTGACTTTTAAGGCCCCCATCTTGGGGCCAACCAGGTGCTGCAGGAAGTAGTTCAGCATGGAGATGATGCGCTCAGCCAGGAAAGGATGCACAAAGAGGGATTTGATCTCTGGAAAAAAAGCCAAAGTCTGTGAAAACTCAATCCATTAGCAATCTTCAACTTACAATGTCTTAGAGTTTTACTTGGAGACCTCTGGGGACTGCTATTTTTTTAAATACATTTTCATTGCATTTTCATTACATTTTCTAATATTAGAAAATATTAGACAAGGAACAGCAAACAAACAAAATATAAAAACTACTACTCAGATGTAAACACTGTTAACATTTTGCTAACATATCCTTCTAGTTTTCCTGTCCTTATTTACATACATATACATTTATAAAACAAAATGATTATCATGTTGTACACATTCTGTAACTTACTTTTTTCATTAATGATATCGTAAATACCTTACCATTTCAGTAAATATAGGTTCCTGTGCTGTCCAACATGGTAGCCACTGGCCACATGTGACTATTTAAATTAATTAAAATTAAGTAAAAAATTCAGTTTTTCAGATACACTACCCACATTTCAAGTGTTCAATGGCCACATGTGGCTAGTATCTATAGTATTGGACAGTTCAGATTTATAGAACATTTCCATCACATAAAGTTCTATAGGATAGTGACGATTCATACCTTTTTTTTTTTTTTTTTGCGGTACGCGGGCCTCTTACTGTTGTGGCCTCTCCCGTTGCGGAGCACAGGCTCCGGACGCACAGGCTCAGCGGCCATGGCTCACGGGCCCAGCCGCTCCACGGCATGTGGGATCCTCCTGGACCGGGGCACGAACCCGTGTCCCCTGCATCGGCAGGCGGACTCTCAACCACTGCGCCACCAGGGAAGTCCTCATACCCTTTTTAATGGCCACATAGTTTTCTAATGTGTGACTGCACCATGAGTTATTTATTTACTCTATCTTTATTGCTGGACATTACTATTGTTTTCAATTTTTTCTTATTATAAGCATTTCACTAACTGATGAACTTCACTGTGTACATACCTTGTAGACATTACTTCTTCCAACAAATTTGTAGGTCACAGCATGAATGAATGAATGAATAAATAAATAAATACCAAGTGCAACAAGCCAAGTAGTATAAGGCTTACTTAGTACTGCTGGCTCTTAATTTTTCAATTTTAGTCATTATCTGTTGACTCTACTACTGATGAGAGTTTAGCTCTCATTTCTGTCCCTCTTCCCCAAATACAAATTCCCCTAATATATAAACAAATCTTTGGTGAAATAATTTAGACTTTGTCATTAAGATTATATAAATATCATATACAGCAGAGCCACATGGTATTCTAATGATTATATATATAAAGTAATATAAACTTTTTATTTTTATTTATTTTTAAAATAATATACATTTTAATTAAAAAATTTTTTTTAATTTATTACTATTTTTGGCTGCATGGGTCTTTGTTGCTGCACACGGGCTTTCTCTAGTTGCAGCAAGCAGGGGCTTCTCTTCGTTGTGATGCACGGGCTTCTTATTGTAGTGGCTTCTCTTGCTGCGGAGCATGGGCTCTACATGTGCGGGCTTCAGTAGTTGTGGCACGTGAGCTCAGGAGTTGTGGCTCGCGGGCTCTACAGCGCCGGCTTAGTAGTTGTGGTGCACGGGCTTAGCTGCTCCACAGCACGTGGGATCTTCCCGGACCGGGGCACGAACCCGTGTCCCCTGCATTGGCAGCCGGACTCTCAACCACTATGCCACCAGGGAAGCCCCTATACTTTTTTTTTTTTTTGCGGTACGTGGGCCTCTCACTGTTGTGGCCTCTCCCGTTGCGGAGCACAGGCTCTGGATGTGCAGGCTCAGTGGCCATGGCTCACGGGCTTAGCTGCTCCGTGGCATGTGGGATCTTCCCGGACCGGGGCATGAACCCACATCCCCTGCATCGGCAGGCGGACTCTCAACCACTGTGCCACCAGGGAAGCCCCTATATATACTTTTTAATACTTTTTTTTCCCGCTTATTTTCAGAGTACCTATCATTAAATCTTTCTAAACTCTCCACCAGAAATGTGAAACTCTCAAAAATAGTTTTTGGAGATGTTCTTTCTGGAAGCTTCCATTCCTCACTCCAATCTGGACTCCTTGTTTTATACGCCTATGGTGTGGTGGTCATACAAGCTACCTCTATCATCAGCCTGGGAACTTCCTTTGCATCTCTCTTACAGGATTCCACTTTCCTCCTTCATTTTGATGGAGTATATTTATCCTTTTGTACCTTCTCAAAAAAGGGTACACCGGAAGTAAATCTGATACCTTCACATCTGAAGATGTCCTTACATTTTACCCTCAAACAGGGTAAAATGGTTTGGTGGGCAGTAAGATTCTAGGCTGAAAAGATATTTTCCATCAGGACTGTGTTCCAGCTTCAAACGTCAGTGCTGTGAAATTCAAAGATGTTTAAACTATTGTACATGACCTGATTTTTCTCTGGAAACTTTTAGATACCCTGATTTTCTGAAATGCCGCAATGATATACCTTAGTGTGGGGGTTTAAAAATTCCCTGCGCTGGGTACTTGGTGGCTCCTTTTAATTTAGACTTAGTTTTGGGGAATTTGGGGGGTATTATTTCTTTGATAACGTCCTTTCATTTTTCTCTTTTGACACTTCCTAGATTGATCCTTTATTTTCTTGTTTCCTCTTCTAATTTCCATCTCTTTTTCTGTTCTACTTTCATGGAAGAGTTCCTTGAATTTATCTTCTAACCCTTCTACTGACTTTTCAAAATTTCTGAAGTTTTATTTGCAAAATCCAAGAGCTCCTTCTTGTTCTTTGCATAATCCCTTGTGTTGCCTCTTTGTTTCTGTTTTATGTATGCTGTATCTTCTCTCATACCTCTGAGATTATAAAGATATTTTAAAGCAGCAGTCCCCAACCTTTTTGGCACTAGGGACCAGTTTCGTGTAAGACAATTTTTCCACGGACCGGGGGTGGGGGTGGGGTGATGGTTCAGGCGGTAATGCGAGTGATGGGGAGCAATGGGGAGCGGCAGATGACGCTTCGCTCACTCGCCCGCCGCTCACCTCCTGCTGTGCGGCCCTGTTCCTAACAGGCTGTGGACCGATACTGGTCCGCGGCCTGGGGGTTGGGGACCCCTGTTTTAAAGAGTTTTCATCTATTATCTGTGTTTCACATTAGAGGATTTCCTCAAATGTCTGGTGATCCTTGGTTGTCATTTCATATATAATCAATATAAAAATTATTAATGAAAGGTTTTACTTTGTTTTTAAATACCAAGTCTTGCAGTGTGTATTTTCTACTTATATCACATCTCAATTCCGACTAGCCAAAGTTTAAATGCTTGAGAGCCACATGTGGCGAGTGACTACTGAACTGGACAGTGAAGCTCTAGAGGGAGTAGAGATAAATATCTCTGTTTGATCTACCACATTTAACCAGAGCTCAAGAATATTTTTTTCAGGTAACACAAACACCCCCAGCTACACTGATACGGGTAAGTTGTGTCCTCAAGAAAAATGATACTAACTTATGCTTTCTGGCAGCTGTGTGAGGATGACCATTTCCTCATTCCCATGTCAACAATGGACAACATCATTCTTTTTGAAGCTTTTCTAGTGATTCACTTCCTCTCAGACTGTGGAGGAGGATACTGTCACCAGAGTCTCAGTGGGCTGATCGCTCAAATGAAGCAGATCTTAACCACTGCATGTTTTGGGAAAGCAGTGTGTTGTATCCTTACCTGATGTCAGAAAGGCAAGGGTACCAATTGTTTCATTGGACATGATGTTATGGAAACGTGCCAGCTGTCCAAACATCTGTAGGCCAGCCTCCTTCTCTCGGCGGGCTTCTGGAGTCAGACTGTCCCATTCACCTCGGTCCTTCTCAATTTGTTGAATTTTTATCTTGCTCAAATACTACAGAAACAAGAGGTGGAAGGTATCAGGGAACAAAGTGTATTGAAGGGAAGATGATATTTAAGAGGTCCTATTTAAAATCTAGTCTACTAAGCTGGGAAAACCACAGATTACCTAAGAGACATGAGGCTTTATTTCTCAGCACAGGGCTGAAGTTTAAAAAGAAATCGTGGGGAGACTTCCCTCGCGGTCCAGTGGCTAAGACTCCACGCTCCCAAAGCAGGGGACATGGGTTCGATCCCTGGTCGGGGAACTAAGAATCCTGCATGCCGCAAGGCACAGACTTAAAAAAAAAAAAAAAAAAAAAGACGAAAAAAAGATAAAAAAGAAATTGTGGGAAAAATTGTTTCAGCCTGGGTAGACTTATGGGTAATTCCCCTGGAAATATTATAGTCTATGAAATAGAAATGAGGATAAATAGTATATGAAATATTGGTAAAAGCAAACAGGCTACAGGGAAAAGAAAGATGAAAGATGAAAAAAAAACCACCCCCCAAAACTGCTTATCAAAAAACAAAGCTCTATCAAATATGCAAAATGTCTGGAAGGAGAACCATAAATATTTAAAACCCTCTACCTCTCACCATTCTTGCTGTTGTAGCAAGCATGTTAAACTTACAGTCCCATGAAAACGCCGTTTGTGTCATTCTGTCACATAGCTGTTCCTTAGAAACGTCTATTTATTACAGGACTTGTTTTCTAAGGCAACAGATCTAAAATCTTCAAGTATGGGATTATGAACAAAGCAGGAACATTTGCTCACAAATTAAATACAAGTTACTGGGAGATTGCTAATCAATACGAGGAGTGTGTGGGTTATCCAACAGGCTACCCTCATGATTTACCTGCTTTGTCTCCCTTTGGGTCACTGCCCTATCTTACACCTGTCGCAGATAAGGGAAGTTTTTATAGGAGCAATAAGCAGCTCCACAAGGGAGGGTTGAGCTGAAGGAACTGAGAGACCCCCAGGTGTATACTTTGTAAAACTCATGTTTCAGATATAGCTAAAGATTTGGGAGGCAGTGGACAGATGAAGAGTACTGATGACTTGGAGTCTTTATGTGAAAAAATAACTCAAACCAGAGATTTTTTTCCAAATAGTGGTATAAAAGTCAGAATCTTTTAGGAAAGAGGGCTAAGAATCATTGCCTTGGTCAGTCACTGTTACTGATGTCTTGGGATGGAAGAAAGCTGAAAGTCACTAACTGAACGAAGATCCTCTGATTTCCTTCTGTAGTGCTAGACTGATTAGTTCTGCCAGTGTACCTTAGTTTGGCCTTTCACACTTTCTTTTCCACTGTCTGCCAGAATATCATCCTAGCTCATAAGGCCCTTGGTCTTGGTCTCTAATGGAACAATACCTATCAAACTCTACAAGAGCAAGGTTGGTGGTACATTACTACTTGCAAATTTCTGGTGTCCAAGACTGGTACTAGGGGACTGCTAGCATAAGGATTGCTCTATTATGACTAAGAGGTAAAAAGTATGTATGATGGTATAAGGGCAGTTAAATCTGTTTTTTTTTTTTTTTTTTACCTGTATGGCTTCATCCAAAAGGAAGATGGCATCGTTCATTAGCAGGTTAAGAAAGCGGAGGAAAAGTGGGGGATTCATGGCTTCTAAATTCTTAGAGGCATAGTCAGCCAAATCCTGTAAGTCCCAGCCCAAGAAAAAAACATTTTAGTAATGAATCACAACCCATTGGGGCTTATGTGGAGCAAAACTGAGATAACTCAATTTTGGTTTCACCAAAAACATTCTCACCTTAATGCTCTCTCGATAGGTATCTGTTCCCCACATGTACCTGAGGATGGGATACATGGGGCGGCGGTAATTAAACTTCTGCTCAAACTGATGGGGGTCTCCTGGAGTAAGGCAAGAGCAAAACATCAACAAAGGTGGTGCTATCAGAGAAAAGGCAAGAGCTTATGTTTATGTGTAGCCATTTTATAAAAATTCTGAATGTGTCAAGGCTACCGGCAAGACCTGCCGCGGGAGTTTATGAAGGCCTAGAGTCATAATCAAGTGTTTGCTTATCTCCTTACCGACAGAACAAGAGGGGGACATATAAACGATACAGTACTCGGAAAAGGACAAGGACTGAGCTGCAAAATAAAAGCCAAGGGAAACAAATGCTTCCACATCCAAACGTAGACTACTTATCAGACTTTGAATGAGGCCTCTGAGCTGGCCATTGTGGCAGTGCCGGCCACGTGCAGGATGGGCTACTAAAAGTCATCCCCACATTCTTCATGGATAACATCCCAACTGTGTGGCCAACTGGTTCTTGGTTACTCTAAAAAATCAGGCCAGGAGCTAAAAATCTGAGGCTTATACTGCTTTTGACATGCCAGCGGTACCACCAGAGCTCTACAGGTTGGGTCATATAATAAAGGAGGGGCATGGGATTTGGAGTCAGGAGACTTAGGTTTTCCTTCTGGCTCCACTTAATGCAAGTCTCTTACTCTTTCTCAACTCCCACTTCCTCAGAAAATAAAACAGGAATTATAATACGCCCTCTAATATTACAACCAAAGGGTCATAGTGGCTGTATAATGAGATAACTGCAATGATTTATTGTGCAACTTCTTATATGTTATAAAGATTTACATACACTGCCTCAACCATCACTTCAACCCCTTTTACAAATGAGGAAACTAAGTCTCAGAGGTGAGCAAGTAACAAAGTCAAAATTCAAATATGGAAAAACAGTCAGTAAAGTGTTAAATGTCTCTTTAATGTTAATTGTATTTATCACTGGCTGGTAGGACATCCCCTTTAAAAGGGGTCTTAAGTAACTGATTTGCATATCTTGTTTACTGGTTGAGAGGGGGCACTGTTTACTCAGACATAGCATCTCAGGGTTACCGCTCAAAAGGGCATGAGAGAAAGGGAATGTAGCCTGCTGTTATTCTTAATCTAACAATTAAACTGTACGAGGGTTAGACTGTCTGGATAAGACAAAAGAATATCTCAATCGGCACACTGTCTCATTATCCACCATTCTGTAATTTTGAGGCAGAGAAAAATAAAGACCTGGGGTTTTAACTGGACAGCCTAATTTATTTGAGTATGATTCTATCAAAAATTATAGTAAAGTTGTTAACAGTATGCGTTTTTCTTTTTTAAGGTGAGAGAGACCTGATTCTACCACTTAATTGTATGACATAAACAAATAATTTAATCTTTTTGAGCATCCATGTCTTCATAGGTAAATGGGGATAATAGAGTAAAACTTTCCAGATGGTGACATATTAAGGAAACAATGTGAAAAAAGCACTTAGCATCAAGGGTAGCACATGGTAGGTATTCAATAAATAATGACTTATGATTATTTTCCTGACATTTAAAAACTGATCAGCGATCAGTTTCTTGGTTCTAGACTGCTTTACCTGTAAACTCAATGTCCACAAAGACCTTGATTAGAGCTTCTGCAAGGTGGGATGCATAGGGAAAGTTGCAGAACACACGTTTCCGGTGGAACACACTGGATACCAAGGGATTTGGGGTCTGATCCATGTGGGGCATCACTGCTTCCAACACCTCAGCGAGTTTGGCCCTTAGGTGGGGATTCTTCATCCTATGAATACGGCAGAAAGCAAACTGAGCAGGCAGAAAATTTAACTCCCAAATTTATAACTATCCTCTCCATACGAGGAGTCAAAACATCATATATCATCTGTACAGAGAGTTACAGGAGAAAACACGACTCCGCAGTTTTACGTCGGTCAATTTCTGGGGGATATGCAGAGTGTACCATTCAGCTCTTTAGGATCACAGCTTATCAATTACGAGGATGAGTACAGTTTCTATTTAATGCTCTGCCATTCTGTTTACCTCTCTATAACAATGCACGACTTACTATTCTCTGACAGCTTCATCTGGGATAAACTTGCCTTTCCAAGCTTTGTGAGGCTAAGGGCCAGGATATAATTATTCCACGTTACTTATAATGCATACCATGTGCGCCTCATACTTGTTGACTTACGATTTTTCATTAGGTCTGCTCAGTTCAGTGAAGGACTGGCTTCTACCTACGTCTCACTGACACGGCTCAGGGGATTGTGGGTCTCTTCTTTGTGCAGCAAATTCTCACTTACATACATACTGTTTCCTTTGGCCTACCACCAAAAAATCAGAGAAGCAACTCTACAGGTCAATGAGCATCTTCCTTTGGGAAGGAGGACTAGAAGCTATGAATGCTAAGACTTGAGATCAGAGAGCATTTACCCAAGTTTACTGCTCATCCAACTTAGAATTTTAAGAGCAAACTTTGTTATCATACATTAGAAGATCATTAGCACCTGGCAAGGTCTCTGGCATTAAGGTAACTATTTTAACCAGGGACTAGCAGTGAAATTCCCATCAGGTACCTTATATGCAGGTTCAAATTCTCTGTGGGCAAAGTCCTTTGTTTATTATGCCTCTCAAGTGTGGGATTTTGGGCTACCCATAAGGGTAGTCAGGTGATTCATTAATGTTAACACAACTTCTGAAGGCAACCCCTTATGATTCAGGCTCGTTTATTTCTTGGTTTAGAAGTCTTCTGAATGTTTTGCAGCTCTAAACTGTGACAGAGCCACGCTTTCAGCACTTCACCTTTCTATGCTTCCAGTGAAAATGGTGATAAAATGAAGGACATGTTCCAGGGAATCTGCTGATGTCTCCAAGATGTCATCGGCAAAGCGGCGGAGAAAAATGAGGAAATCACCCAAGTTATCTGCAAAAAATTCTGAGAAAGAAAATATTCACTGGAATTAGCCAAACATCTGACCCTTTGTATTATGCAATATTTAAATTCCTGCCTTTTACTCTACTTAGTGAAGGTTAAAAAAACGCCAAATGTCTTGTAGGTACTAGAAATGATGATAAATTAATATAGAATCTCCTTTGAATGTAAGTCAATTTTAATTTTTATCCAAGTAAACAGAATAGTAGAGACATAAAATGTTAACACACCAGTGCAGTTTAAGAAAGTATACTGGTAGGCATATACTTCCACACTCAAGGTTAACTGTGTGTCAAAATAACCCTTTAGATGAAAAAGAATCTTGAATAGAAATGAATACATTAGATGACTATGGTCTTCACTCTCTGGGGTCCTCCACTGGTCTTTGCCTTCTAGTATTTATGCCCTTGTATATCTCCTCCTATACTATTCCAGGGTAGAAGACACACTATGGGGCACAGAGAAGTGATGGCATGTCATCTCCATAATTAGGTTATAGAAGCCTACAGCTTCCATTTTGGTTCCCTGCTCTGAGGGAAGCCACCTGCCATACCATTAGCAGTACTAAGGAGAGTCCTGTGTGGCCTGGAAAAGAAGCCAGCAAGCAACTGAGGTTTGCCACAACCACACGACTAGGCTTGTAAGCAGATCCTCCAGCTCTGATCGAGTCTTCAGATTCCCATGGCACTGGTGGACAGTCTGGCTGCAACCTCACGAAGGACCAGAGTCGGAACCATGCAGCTAAGCTACTCCTGGATCACTGACCCGTGGAAACTGTGTGTGATAATGTCTGTTGTGTTAAGTTGCTATGTTTCGGGGTAATTTGAGACTCAGCAACAGATGACCAGTACAGTGATCAAGAACATGTAACTTGATTTTGACGGACAGTTTCTGCCGGCCCCTCACCAACATACATACATACACAATCTCACTTCTGGGTTAACCAAGAGGAGATGATTTTATTTTTCCAAAGAATAGCACAGGGGGGTGGGTTAGACAAATAAATCTGTAAGTTGAATGACAAACAACAGTAATGATAGAAACTAACAGCTCTGAAAACCCTGACTGCACTTCGTCCTTTGAAGACTATTTTCTTATCTGCACAGCAGTGGCGACACAATGCTGAGGAACAAGCTATCAGTTCCCCCAGGCTTCAGCCAACAGACATTACCTACAAGTTTGAGTTGTTTCTCCAAAAACAGCTGAATGATAACTAAGGAAGGATATTTTGAGGATTAAACTTCCAACGTGACCCAGTTAAACTTAGATGGCTATAAATAGGAAGCTCCCAAGGGAGAGCCTGCTTACCTGGCACGTAAGCCAAAGAACTGTAGCCATCTGGCAAAGGAAAAGTTAGCTCTCTCGGCTGTGAGCCTTCATTGCCTATGGCCAGTTGAACTAGGAGAACGGCCATGGACACCTGCAAATTTAGGCAGTTCTGCAGCATTTGCGGCTCAGTCATGGCAGTCTTAGTAGAAAGATAGACGGTCATCAGTCGTTCAAACTGCTCACGGAGGTTGTCAGCAGCCGGGCTAGAACTTTGCTGAGCATCCCGCCAGGCTACCTGCAGCCGATGCAGATTTTGGTTGATTTTTACCATCTGATCATGCAACCTGCCCCCAAGAGAGCAGAAAAGACTGGGTCAGGAGGCTCATATAGGGACAGTTGAGTACAGACCTTTTTTTTTTTTTTTTTTTAAATTTTAACATCTTTGTTGGAGTATAATTGCTTTACAATGTTAATTTCTGCTGTATAGCAAAGTGAATCAGCTATACGTATACATATATCCCCATATCCCCTCCCTCTTGCACCTCCCTCCCATCCTCCCTTACAGACCATTTTTGAAAACCAAATCCTCACTTATTTATTCTATTATTCCCTTTTAGGATGTAGGGAGCTGCAGTTGTGATGACACAGAAGGCAATCACAAAAGTTATTGACAGGACATAGGTGGGGGCATAGCACCGGGAAAATGTTACCAAGTATTCAAGAATTGAATCTAATTACATAGATTAGTTGTCTTCGGCTGAAATGCACCATCCATAGAATGGCTCGGTTGAGCAGGGTGTAGATTGGGCTTTTATTATGTACAATATATAACGATCAGGCAAAGTACAAGAAGCCCAGCAGGGTAGTTTGACACCACACAAGTGCAATGATTGTACCTGGATGTGATTATATGGACAGTCTTTCCATGGTTAGTAGAGAACTAAAGCTGGTGAGAAAGGAGTCTAGATTACTAATGACCACATATCAACCAGTAGCCACCTATGATGCAGCCTAAGAGCAGCTTCCAGTCCTCTTGATGCTCAATATAAAATTAAATGATTCTTCAAAAAGGGTCAGCTAAATGTTCTCTAATGAAAGGAAGACCCATAATTCAATGTTATAGATAGTTGTGTCTATGTGTACAGTCCAAAGTCATTCTTGGCCTTGTGGATAACGTCTAGGGTTAGCTAGCCAATACTGGGAAACTAGATGACGTTCATTTTTGTGTTTAAATCCAGGTGGTTGAACAGGTTAAACACATGCTAAATGTCTCACTTAAAATGTCAATGATAGGGATGGAAAATGTCTCTAATAAAGATATAATTTCATTTTTCCAAAAATTTGCTGAGTTTTGAAAAATGCTGTGTCAGTTTAAGTATCCTGAAAAGGCATTAAAAACTGCTGTCTTCAATATACCTTCCTATAGACTGTGAGTGAGTAGCTATTTTCTCCCCTTATTTATACTTGTCACAGTCAGCTAAATCAGAGGGAAAAAAAAATCATAGAATGACATACGGTTAGCCAGAACCAGACAATTTTTGGAAGTCATACACTTTAGCTCTCAAATCTTTACACTTCCAGAATCCTCCTTATCTTTGATACATAGATTTTTATGTTCCTACTGATCTTATTGAAATACCTTATAAACATTTAATTTTGTCAATTTTGTCTCTATACCATAGAATAAAGCTTTCTCTTTTTTCATCAGGAATAATAAGTAATGAAAATTCAAGAGCAGAATGTGAAATGTTAAATGAAAACAATTCCACTTTAGCAGATGACAAAAGGAAGATAGTGATTTAAAAATTTGCAAGTTTAGAGAAAAATACTAGTGTATCTTTAATTTTAAAAAGTTTAACAGGTCAAAAATTAAAAATAAATTCAAGTTATATGGATAAAGCCACTTCATGTAGACACAAATAAATGCATATAATGCCCTTTTCCTACTAGATCCTAATGTCAGCCTTCAGAATAAAGTGAGATTGTTATCTGTAAGACGTACTTTCAACCTTCTGGTTATCAACACAACCAAGCAGTTCTCTCCTAATGACATCCGAGGAGTTACCTGTGAAATCCCAAGTACAAGGTGTACTCTGTCAGGACAAGGTTTTCTGTTACAAGGTTGTAGTTCTGGGGAAACTTTGGCTCCTGCACAGCTGGGATCAAACAGGTTTCTTTGTCCAAACCTCAAAGAAATTAAAAGGAAGAGTAAATGGCTTGCCAGAGACATCTATCTTGGCTCCAGTGTCCCCTTATTCTAGTTCAACTTCCACCCTATTAGTGAATTAAGTAATATCTTCTTAAAAACACATCTTCTCACATTCCTACTCTCTTCTCTAAAAATGTAATTTGGCTTCTCAGTCTATAGAAATGCAGTTAAATCTCTTTAGCTTGATCACGAAATCACCAACAATTAAAAGGAATGATAGCACTGTAGATTCTTCCAGGGGATAGATAATAGATCCATTTGTATCTATTCTGTGCTTTTCTGTATTTAAGATTATTTGCTTTTGAGCATGTTACTTTTTTTTTTTTTTTTCTTTCTTCTCTGCGGTACGCGGGCCTCTCACTGTTGTGGCCTCTCCCGTTGCGGAGCACAGGCTCCGGATGCGCAGGCTCAGCGGCCATGGCTCACGGGTCCAGCCGCTCCGCGGCATGTGGGATCTTCCCGGACCGGGGCACGAACCCGCGTCCCCTGCATCGGCAGGCGGACCCCCAACCACTGCGCCACCAGGGAAGCCCAGCATGTTACTTTTATAATTAGAAGAGTTATACAACTGGGAGGAAATACATCAAGATCGAGTGATTCGTTTTGAGTGGTAGAATTAAGAGTGATTTATCTTCTTCTTTTCACTTCTCTGTATTATTTGAGTTTTCCCCAATATTCTTCCTCCCTAGGCTAATATTTCCTGCCAATTCCCATACCCCTTCCCCCATCTACCCCTTGTTCCAGCCACATTGAGCTTCTCACTGTTCCTTAGTTAAGACATTTCACAGCTGTGTACCTTCATACTTGTTTTTCCCTCTACATAAAGGGCCTCCTTTGCTCCTTTGCTTGATAAACCCAACTCATTTTTCAGGACTCAGCTACGAAGACCTCCAGCTTCTGTAGAATTAATCATTTACTCCCTCCTCTGTGCTCCTGTAGATTAGCCCTAGACCATATTATGATGATCTGTTAACATATCTGCCTTCCTGTGGAGACTTTGAGTTCAAAAAGGACAGGGAATGTACTTTATTCATTTTCATAATGAATGAATGAATGAGCGAATATCCAAGTCTGCCAAATTCAGAGAGAAGGTCTCATTAAAGGATAACATCTAAAAAATAACAGTTTTAAAAAGCTTGCTTTTTTAAAACTCATAATAGCTTTTCTTTTCGTCTCATCTTCTTTGAGAAAGAGGGACCTCTGTGAAAAAGGATATAGAAGTGAACGGCTTAGATGTTACGCACACACTGTTTTGACAAGACCAGCTCCCCCTTACCTCTCATGTGTACATTTTTTATTTTTCGTTCTTCATCATTCAACTCCTTCAGGGCACAGTAAGTGGGATTAAAGGTGAGGAGCCGAGAGGATCTGGGTTTGCAAAATGGCTGGCATAACTTCAGGAGAGCAGCACCCAAATTCAGAAAGAAGGCATCCGAGGCATACATTTGGAAGAAGATTTCTGGCATCTGATTGGCCCAAATCTTGGTGCGGCCTGCATTTGCATGCAAACAGTTTCCAAGCCAGGACAAGATACAGTGTTTGGTTTCTGGAGAGAGCTGGAGTAAGTTCTTCAACATCTGGTAGATCTTTTCATGGAACCGAGCCATGAACTGTTTAACCAGAAAACACAACCACAGAACATTCCAGTTTCACAATCCTAATATTTGTTACTCTCAAATCTTAGCCACTGGCAATTTCCAAAAATACACGAATCCTAATCCTCTCCCTCACTCTCCCTGTGCCTTACGCCACCATTTCTGATTAAAAAAAAAAATTTTTTTTTTTCTGGGAACTTTTAAGAGATTTCCTGATGAGCTGCCAAACTGCAGGTAGCATTTACATAGCTTTAGAGTAGGGGATGGTAAACTTTTTCTGCAGAGGGCCAGATGATAAATATTTTTGGCTTTGCATGCCATATGGTCTCTGTAGCAACTATTCAACTCTACCACTGTGGCATGAAATCAAGCCATGAACAATACATATACACATGGGCATGGCTGAGTTCAATAATCCTATTTACAAAAACGGGCGGCAGGCTGGATTTGGCCACTGGTATAATTTGCCAACCCCTGCTTTAGAAAGTTGTGATGATGGGAGATTTAAACTGCCCCCAATTCAACCATTTATTGTCATATGTTGGCCAGACTTCTACCATAATTTATGCTAAGCCCAAAAAGAGAGGACATAAGTAGAAGGAGGAAAAGGAAAATAATTTGGCTTTTAAGCTGGAGTTCAGTCAGAAGATTTTAGGAGCTGAAGTTATAAGAAATAGCTTGGTGAGAAAAATGAGGATTGAGAGCAGGTAGCTGTGCTACAGCACAGGGCAAAGAAGAGCAGCAGCTCACTCTTAAACCACACAAAGGTTTGTGCTCTGCTCTTAGCGCCTGCTAAAAAGAGGGCCATTTCCATACATGATTATGGTAGACAGCCAACCAGATTGATCTGCTTTCCCAAAGAGGCTCAAGCAGCCTTATCTGCATCTGCTTTCTGAGGAAACGATACTTAATCTAAGACCAGGGGGCCGGGATACACCGGTAAACAGCTCCACCTGGTGAATGTTGGCCTCTTGTACTTTGATCTCCTGGGGACTGGAACGAGATGGATTCAGGAAGTAGCCATGATTTTCTACTACACCCGGAGTCTTTAATAAGCAGGAGATATTCAGGATTACTCCCAGCAAGGTCTTCTGGTACATCTGCCCATTACTAGGATCCTTGGGCTGAATGTATTCTACAAAAACCTGTAGGAAAAGACAAGCCTAGTTATTTGTCTGTATGATGAGATAAATGATGGGATGAGAGGGCCTCAAAGAGTTAAGATTATACAACAACCAATGTATCTTTCTCTTATTCCATAGGTAATATTACACTGCCCTCAGGATAGGGAAGCATAGAGTATTAAGCTTCCAACTCAACTGAATATATATGAGCTTTCAGACCTACCTTTGCCATATCCTTTTGCTTAGTGAAATACAGAAGAATGTCCAGATATGCATACAACGGGATCTGGCAGAGTTCTAGATCTTTTATTCGGCCCAATAAAATATCAAACACTGGAATCATGACTTCTGGAAATGTTCGAACTTCCTCATCCAGTATCAAGGCTTCGATGACCTCATCCAGAAACTCAGTTACACCTTCAAAATCTGACAGAAGACAAGAGAGAGAGGAGGCCATAAGAATTTTTAGACGCCTCTACACACAGCTCTTTACTCTTCTGATACTTTTGATAATTCTATTGGTATTCAACCTCAAAGGTCAAGGTGTGAGCTCTCTTCCTTAATTTACGCTGGAACCATAGTGGCTCTGAGGCTTTCTAATGCAATTAGAGGAATGTTACACTTGGAAATCAAATGTAGAAGCTCATAGATGTTGCTTATGTACTCACGGCCTCCTAGGATGGCTTCCAACATCAAATCTACCAGTTGCTCGTGGATGTTTTGGTCAACATAGATCTCAGGGGTGAGGAGAACTGTTCGGGTATTGGACACAGTGAGGTTCCTGCACTGCACCGCAAAGGGTAGCAGGTTCTCTGGAACTTTGGTAATCTGGAAACAGCAATGAAGAGAGGGAAGAGTCTAGCTCTGTGACCTGGCACAAGGACAGATACAGCAAATAGAAGGGAAAAGACATTGTGTCCCAAAACAGTAGTGCTTTCCTGTGGATGCTTGAAAAGCCACGAGAGTTCATTCTTTGGTTTAAGGAATCACCTAACTGTTAGAAATTCTAATGCTGGAAGTGATCAAGCTTAATCTACGCTGTTATATATACCTTAGTGGAAATGAATTTATCAGACCTTTTTTTAATAAGGGTGTGATATATTAAGACGTTTGTAGAGAGAATAATAGGAGGCACTTGTTAATTGAGGAAAGGGGTAGACCCCAAGCCACAGAAAGGAGAGACTAAAACTTTAGAAGATAAACTAACAGTGCCTCTGATATCCAGTTCCAGATATAATATGATGTATATAAATTGAAATAATAGACACTGATCTTGGGACTTCCCTGGTGGTCCAGTGGTTAAGACTCTGTGCTTCCACTGCAGGGGGTGTGGGTTCGATCCTTGGTTGGGGAAGATCCCGCATGCTGCACAGCACAGCCAAAAAAAAAAAAAGACATTGATCCAACTCTCTGGCTTATGTGTTAAAGTCATACCCAAGAGGACAATAGAGTACTCAATACGGATTATTCTTTTACCTCTTCCTTGGCTCTTTGGAAACAGGAATAAAGGTAACAAAAAATGTGCCTCTCCCCTGCATCTCGATCAGCAGAGAGATTCAACGTTGTAGAAGAGGTCATGTTAATCAAGTGGTTGCCTGGATCTTGAAGTAATAAGCGAGTGAAGACGGCCTATTAAGAAAGACAAATAAACAAAAATACTAAATCATTGCAAAGTTAATTCATTTTTAAATTTTTTTGATGTATTTTTATTGAAGTATAGTTGATTTACAATGTTGTGTTAGTTTCAAGTGTCCAGCAAAGTGATTCAGTTACACACACATATATAGCTGTTCTTTTTCAGATTCTTTTCCATTATAGGTTATTATAAGACATTGAATATAGTTCCCTGTGCTATATAGTTGGTCCCTGTTGTTTATCTATTTTATATGTAGCAGTGTGTATCTCTTAATCCCAAACTCCTAGTTTGTCTCCCCTGACCACTGCAAAGTCTATTTTAGAACATTAAGATAAAAAAGATAATTTTGACACAGGTTATTATAAGAATCACAGAACGTAGAACAAACGGGGGAAAAAGGGCTCAGTGTACCATTACTTTAGAAAATATTACATATACAAATTTAATTGTTTATGTAGTTATCCTAAAGCAAGCTTAAGTGTCTAGCATAGCCCCTAGCACAGAGTAAGCATTAAAAGAATATTTGTTGAATGGTGTGGAGAATTGGAGATTAAACTCATATGTGAAATCTACTACTCTGCGTCATTGCTGACCTCACTCAGACTTATATAAACACAGTTTAAATGTACTGGGTTGGCCAAAAAGTTCGTTTGGGTTTTCCCACACCACTGTACAGAAAAACCCGAATAAACGTTTTGGCCAACCCAACTATGAAGTTAAACTACAAGTTGTCAAGTCTTCCCTATCAAACTTTTATTCCTTTAATGTTAATTAGGCATCTGCAAGGTAAAATGCATTGTTTTGATTTTGGAAAAGATATAAAAAAAGAGATGGGGCTTCCCTGGTGGCGCAGTGGTTGAGAGCCCGCCTGCCGATGCAGGGGACACGGGTTCGTGTCCCGGTCCGGGAAGATCCCACATGCCGCGGAGCGGCTGGGCCCGTGAGCCATGGCCGCTGAGCCTGTGCGCCCGGAGCCTGTGCTCCGTGGCAGGAGAGGCCACAACAGTGAGAGGCCCGCGTACCACAAAAAAAAAAAAAAAAAAAAAAAAAAAAAGAGATGGACCTTGGCCTTGATAAATATTAGTGTCTATGGGAGAGAGAAGACAGGCTCATAAAGAAGCCAAGACATGAGACAGAAAGAGACAATTCCCATAAGAGATGCATGGAGATTACTGCCAGAGCCCAGAGGAGAAAATAACTCCTACTTGGCAAAACTTTGTAAACAGGATGGCATTTTAACTAGGTCTTAAAGGATGGGTAGATTTGGACATGGGACCATGGTAGATGAGAAGATTCCAAAAGAGGAACACCACAAACAATATAAGAGATGGAGCTAAGCAAAGCCATGGTTGGAGAAAGGTGAGCAGAGTTCAGCTGCAAGGCTAATTTTTCCTGAAGCCACATGTAAGGAATGTAAGAATGGTACCTGCTCTACGTTGTTCATATCAAGCCAGTCTTGATCTTCCAGGTCTACTGCCATTTCTTCCAAATACACACAACGGCTGGGGATGCCATTCCCACTTTTCAGGCTTGGGTCACCTAGCAAATGGTTTTAATCTGGTAAGTTAAGGATAATGCTTCTGTCTTATACAGACAACTGATCTTGATGGCATTTCTCTTGAACCCCAAGTTTGACTCAGGTAATATCAGAATGATCTTGCCACACAGAGCAGTACCTAAAGATTTAAATCATTTTTACCCCTCGAAGAGTATGTGCTTTGTTATAAATCTAACATCATGACATTTAAAGAGTAAATCCCAGACATCAGCACTAATTCTGGGGTTTAACTACAGATAGGGCACAGAGGGGAAACACTATCTGACCCTTCTTGGGGCTTTCATCTAAATGTTTAGGTCACCTCTGAGAAGAAAATGGATTTAGCTACCATTCCCATTTCCCTTTTAAGGTAGTAAAGGCAGTAGCTACATGGCCCAGTCAGTATCAACACAGAAATGAAAGTTGTAGCTGTGTCAAAATTCTGCTTTAGGTCACATTAAAAGCTTCCTTGAAATATAAACCCTGTGTTCCAGGGAGTATGATGGGCTTGTTTAGCCATCAGATACAATAAGTTTCTAGGAGCAAGTCCCTAGCCCAAGCAGGAAGGGCAGAGTAATAAATACACTAGCTGCAAAGATGTAACTCACTGTTGTCCAGAGTGATGAGGAAGATCCTTTGGATCATGTGATTGATGTTGAGTTGCTCACATATTTCCTGCTGTGAACGGAATGAGCGGCTAATCTCAGCCACAGAGTAATCAAATTCATCCAGGCTCTCTGACACACTATTATCTGAGTCATCTGGGCTGGCTGGGAGTTCATCTGCCAGAAGATGTAAGTCGTTAACAGTTACAATGCTCTCTTTAAGAGAAAACCAAGTACACATGATAAATGTAACCAAGAGGAGGATAATTTGGGGTGTTAAACAAGTTAACTATCTAATTAGTGAACATCTCAAATCAGGCAACATCTTTTTTTTTTAATTAAGGTATCATTGACATATTAGTTTCAGGTGCACAACATAATGATTCGATATTTATATATTGTTATTGTTATATAACAATATATATATATTATATATATAATATATATATTATATATTGTCATTGTTATATGATCACCACAATAAATCTAGTTAACGTCTGTCACCATACATAGCTACAAATTTTTTTCTTGTGATAAGAATTATTACGATCGACTTTCTTAACAACTTTGAAATACACAATACAGTACTGTTAACTACGGTCACCATGCTGTTCATTGCATCCCCATGGATTCTTTATTTTATAACTGGAAATTTGTACCTTTTGAAACCCTTCACCTATTTTGTCCATCCCCCCCACCCCCTGCCTCTGGCAACCACCAATCTATTCTCTGTATCTATCAGCTTGTTTTTTGTTTTTTTTTTAAATATTCCACATAAGTGAGATCATATGGTATTCGTCTTTCTGACTTATATCCCTCAGCATAACGCCCTCAAGGTCCAACCACTGTCCACCTGTTGTTGCAAATGGCAATATTTCTTTTTTATTTATGGCTGAATAATATTCATGTGTGTGCGCATGTATGTGCGTGCCTGTGTGTAATTACATCGTTTTCTTTATTCATCCGTTGATGGACATTTAGGATGTTTTCACATCTTGGTTATTGTATACTGATGCAATGAACATGGGGGTGCATATATCTTCTTGAATTAGTGTTTTTGTTTTCTTTGGATAAATACCCAGAAGTGGAATTGCTGAATCATATGGTAGTTCTATATTTATTTTTTTTAGGAATCTCCATTCTAGTTTCCATAGTGCCTGCACCAATTTACAATCCCAGCAACAGTGCACAAGAATTCCCTTTTCTCCACATCCTTGCCAACACTTGTTATTTCTTGTCTTTTTGATAATAGCCATTCTAAGAGGAGTGAGGTGGTTTTGATTTACATTTCCCCAATTAGTGATGGGTTTTTTTTCATAGATTAGGGCACCTTTTAATGTACCTGTTGGCCATCTGTATGTTGTCTTTGGAAAAATGTTTATTCAGATCCTGTGCCCATTTTTAAATTGGACTGTTTATATTTTTTGCTATTGAGTTATATCAGGAAACATTTTAAATACAGAATTCTGAAATCCCTGGCTATAAAATCTACCACATTTTAAAAACCAAAAGTTTTATTCTTTGTACTCATAATTAATTGTATTCCAAAATGCCAATAGTAGCAACACTATCTTCCCTACAGAATCCTAGTGGGCAAAGAATTACCCAATAGATCAGTATGCCTTTAATTATATTAAATATGGCTTGGGGCTTCCCTGGTGGTGCAGTGGTTAAGAATCCACCTGCCAATGCAGGGGACACGGATTCAAGCCCTGGTCTGGGAAGATCCCACATGCCGCGAAGCAACTAAGTCCGTGCGCCACAACTACTGAGCCTGCGTTCTAGAGCCCACAAGCCACAACTACTGAGCCCGTGTGCCACAGCTACAGAAGCCTGTGCGCCTAGAGCCCGTGCTCTACAAGAGAAGCCACCGTGATGAGAAGCCCACGCACTGCAATGAAGAGTAGTCCCCGCTCACTGCAACTAAAGAAAGACTGACTGCGCACAGCAATGAAGAAGACCCAACGCAGCCAAAAAAACAAAAAACAAAACTTCATAGACTAAAAACTATCCTAATTGTTCTTTTAATGAGCATTTCTCTAATTATTAGTGAGACTGGATTTATTTTATTTTGGCTGCATTGGGTCTTGTTGCTGCTTTTCTCTAGTTGAGGCGAGCGGGGGCTACTCTTCATTGCGGTGCACAGGCTTCTCACTGTGGTGGCTTCTCTCGTTGTGGAGACGGGCTCTAGGCGCATGGGCTTTAGTAGCTGTGGCTCAAGGGTTCTAGAGAGCAGGCTCAGTAGTTGTGGCACACAGGCTTAGTTGCTCTGCAGCGTGTGGGATCTTCCCAGACCAGGGCTCGAACCCGTGTCCCCTGCATTGGCAGGCGGGTTCTTAACCACTGTACCACCTGAGAAACCCGAGACTGGATTTTTAAAGTAACTTGATTATCATATATAAATCATTTCTAACTTATTTTTGGTTGTACTGTGTGGCATGGCATGCGGGATCTTAGTTCCCCAACCAGGCATTGAACCCATGCCCCCTGCACTGGGAGCATGTGGAGTCTTAACCACTGGACCACTAGGGAAGTCCCTGTTCCTAACTTTTGTTGTTTTTCCAATGAGTTACTTTTTTCTTCTTTTTTTTTTAAATGGATTTTTTTTTTTTAAGGAATTCCTTTATTTTTAATGTATTTATTTTTGGCTGTGTTGGGTCTTCGTTTCTGTGCAAGGGCTTTCTCTAGTTGCGGCAAGTCGGGGCCACTCTTCATCGCGGTGCGCAGGCCTCTCACTATCACGGCCTCTCTTGTTGCGGAGCACAGGATCCAGACACGCAGGCTCAGTAGTTGTGGCACACAGGCTTAGTTGCTCCACGGCATGTGGGATCTTCCCAGACCAGGGCTCGAACCCGTGTCCCCTGCACTGGCAGGTGGATTCTCAACAACTGCGCCACCAGGGAAGCCCTACTTTTTTCTTCTTGATTGTATCCTTTTATTTTTTACAAAGCAACTTACAAGAGCTTCTCAGAATGGCACTCGTGTTACAGTGGTATATAAGTAGGTTGTTCATTAAAAGCTACACACAAGTCTGCATCTGCTTTTCTCCTCTACTGACAAAACAGTTAACTCTAAAAGTCCAGGCAAAACTCGCAGAAGCAAGAGTTGTGGGACTTCCCTGGTGGTCCAGTGGTTAAGAATCTGCCTTCGAGGGGCTTCCCTGGTGGCGCAGTGGTTGAGAATCCGCCTGCCAATGAAGGGGACACAGGTTTGAACCCTGGTCCGGGAAGATCCCACATGCCATGGAGCAACTAAGCCCGTGAGTCACAACTACTGAGCCCACGTGCTGCAACTACTGAAGCTCAAGGGCCTAGAGCCCGTGCCCCACAACAAGGGGAGCCACTGCAATGAGAAGCCTGCGCACCACAATGAAGAGTAGCCCCCGCTTGCCACAACTAGAGAAAGACTGTGCGCAGCAACAGAGACCCAACGCAGCCAAAAATAAATAAATAAAATAAATTTAAATTTATTTAAAAAAAAAAAAAAGAATCCTCCTTTGAATGCAGGGGACACTGGTTCGATCCCTGTTCAGAGAACTAAGATCCTACATGCTACGGGGCAACTAAGCCTGTGCTCTAGAGCCTGTGCCCCACAACTAGAGAGCCTGTGTGCCGCAACTACTGAGGCCTGTGCGCTCTGGAGCCTGTGTACCACAACTAGAGAGAAGCCCTCACACTGCAATGAAGATCCTGTATGCTGCAACTAAGACCCGATGCAGCCAAATAAATTATTTTTAAAAAATAATAATAAATAAAAAATAAAATAAAATATCTTAAAAACAAAAAGAAGCAAGAGTTGCTTCACTGGTGACTTTTGTAAAAGTGAAGCTCAATAAAGGAGGCCAAAGGTTTTGGTAGAGTACTAACTGCTGGTGGAAAACAGGTTAGATCAGGTGGCCTGAAAAATTCACTGTAAACAAAGATGATGAGGTGCCAAAATAGTAACAGAAGGGCATGCACCTGATTTGTCCCCACTGCTTGGTGGCTGCAACGCTCCCAACCCTAGCCAGCCTTATGTCTGTTTATAGCCAGAAGGATGAGCGTTCTGTCACTCTATTCCTATACCACTCTATTCCCTTTTGAATTCCAACAGTAATAGGTGCTGATTAGCAAAATTTCCCTCAACCACATACTTAAAAACTTTATTTTCTCATTTCCTATTTTTCCAACTCCTCACTCTCCATTCTCTCCTACAATCTCTCATTCTCATCCTGTATTTTAGAAATCTGGGAAAGTTTTCAGAGATGGAGACTCAGAGCTGCCTATTTCTATCACATTAAAAAAGTCAGCATTACATGTATTTCTCCCTTGTTTCATCCATCACTTTGTCTACTACTCGTGTGTCTTCCCCTGACCTCCTTTTTCTTTTTCTTCTTTTTTTAAAAATTTTTAAAAATTTATTTTTGGCTGTGTTGGGTCTTCGTTGCTGTGCGTGGGCTTTCTCTACCTGTGGTGAGCAGGGGCTACTCTTGGTTGTGGTGCGTGGGCTTCTCATCGCGGTGGCTTCTCCTGTTGCAGAGCATGGGCTCTAGGCGTGCAGTTTTCAGTAGTTGCAGCACGCAGGCTCAGTAGTTGTGGCTCACAGACTCCAGAGCACAGGCTCAGTAGTTGTGGTGCATGGGCTTAGCTGCTCCGCGACATGTGGGATCTTCCTGGACCAGGGCTTGAACCTGTGTCCCCTGCATTGGCAGGCAGATTCTTAACCACTGTGCCACCAGGGAAGTCCCCTGACCTCCTTTTTATCCAATCCTAATCAAAGAGTAAGGCCACAACTTAGCTACATATCTGAATACTTCTGAAATAAACAAAATAAAGGGAAAATATAAACATTTCTCCTTTCCTAAAAACAATAACACTATTATTCTTTTTGGAGGAAGGAGAAGGGGAGCAATTTCTGGCTTGTAGGATTGTGAATACCCTCAGAAGACTAATATATTTGAGAAACAGCATCCTACTTCTTCTAGTCCATATGTCACCTTATAGGAGGGAGGTAGACTTGATGTTAATTTTGGTCCCAGGTGAGGAAAATCATTTTTCTGATTAATAAGATATTATCCTAATTTTTTTCACATTAAGGTTAAGGATCAGATTTTCCTAGATGTCTGTTCTGAAAGCAGTAAGTTATGAAAGTTGGCCACTCTATGGAGTGAAAGAAGCGTTCTGCTTGAGATAGACTCTGAAGCACTTGGCTTAAGAACAAATCTCATTTATTTCTCTACAGGCCAAAAAGCTTTTATAATTCTTCCTTCAACAAATCTGCTTTCTACAGCTGCATGTGACTTGGTTTCCACACCTTCGCCTATAACCTCAGTTTCCTATGTTAAAACAAATTAGTATCCTGGTTAAGTATCTTTCACTAGGTGATGTTTAAAATAAAAGAGCTTCACAGCTTTGGGATCATGACTGGCATCTGTTACTCTGGAACCACCTGTCATCTGGTCTCTTCTTTATGCAGGAGATAGGATAGGGAGAAGAACCCAAAACAAAACAAACAACAAATATGAACAAAAAAAACCCTTCTGCCCTAAACTTAAATTCTAGTTGCAATGAAGGACCCAAAGAATACTTAAGTTGGGAAGACCCCATTCTAGGTCACCTCATCTGCTGCTACTGGCTCGTCCACTTACCAGATTGCTGCTTCAGCTGCTCTTTTTGGATTGCTGCAAACTGCTTGGCATCAGCCAGGGAGCCAAAAAGAGCAGCAAAGGGGTTACTTGAGATGTTGTTGTTATTCTCCTGGTCTGTCATTTCACTTTAAAGTATCCTCCATCCAGACCTAGGGGGAGGGGCTATAGAAAGGACAGGTATTAGACGCCAAAGGGCAGATAACACAACAGTTATAATATTATCATAGTTGTTTCTTCTCTCATTTCTTGAATACATTTTAAAAGGGTTTGGGTAAGACTTGCCAACTCCTATTCCAAGATTCAAGACAATTTTTGGCAAAATGGTTAAAAACCTACCAACTGGACAAGTTGACTTGATTTGGGGGTGGCTAAAACCAAAAAGCTTAAAAAATGTTCAGCTGGAATGCATTTATCTATTGACATGTTTCTATTTACTATACCTTTAAAAAATAGATTAAATAGAAAGAATTATTGAAGTCAAAGAGGAAACTCAGCTACTAATTGTAACAACAATGTGGCACTTAAAAATAATATGACAAAAACTATGGATCTCCCATAAATCCCTAGGCTGGCCGACTAGTTCTCATTCACCACGAGCATAAGGTGGTGCTTGCACAGGCTTCTGTGACTTAAGAGTTGGAGCTGGGAATTCCTCAGCTACACAGAAACTAAATGTAAGTCTGTATGTCAGATGTGGAATTGCAAACCAGGACAGGGATCAGATTAGCAGCATATCGTGGGTTTTAAATCTATATTAAGCAATCTATCTCTACTTCTAGGCTTATGACTACTGATATTTTTTCCTCTAAAAACTAAATGGTCTTTGCTTAATTCTATATTTAACTTTCCCTATTTATCTGACTTTACAATACTGAAGAAACACAAATTCCTAATGTATAATATGAAATAGATATATACCTCAAAGGTATTTAAAGGAGCTGACTGAGCCTGCATTTGCACTCTTCTGATTACATTTCCTCATCCGGGCGCCAAGGGGACTCAGTGGCACAACGGGATGAGCAGAGCTCCCTGAAAGGCTTTCTCCCCTTTCTGAAATTTTAAGGCCAAAGCACAGACACACAGCCCTGAAAAGGGTGAGAAGAGACAAAGGGTATGAATATTCTGTTTACAAGGATGCTGAACTGCTACAAGGACAGAGGCCTTAGAAGGAGTTGGGGTCAGGAACACAAATGTGGGAGAAAAAAAAGAACGTTCGGTCTACATTTAATTAATTGAGTTAAGACTCCTTACAGAATCCTATTAACAAAAGCTAATACAAGTCAGAAAAGTTACCCTTATTTTTTGGAGGAAGAGAGACTATCACTTTTTGACACTTCTGAGGCATCTCTACCAGTTGCTTCATGCTCCTCTGTTGTGCTTTCTGCATAAGAGCTAACGGCTACTGAGCTGTAATGACTCAGGCAGACAGTCTAATCTCGTCTCAGCATGGTGCTGGGCTTTACTGCTTCAAGGAACTGAACTGTTAGATGTTGCTCTATGATTTTACTTTCTACTATGTATAGTTTAGTTGAGCTTAATAATGCAGAAAAGAAAGACAGCATATTTAGTGCTGGAATTAACAATCCTTGAGAGGTCTTTCCTCCCATTTAAACATTGCATAAGCTTAATTATTACCCCTAATTCACGTAGAGGCACCAAGAATTGTGTCACTGTTAGCTGACCACCACCCTACCTCTATTCTGAGGTACCCAGAGGAATGCAAAAAGTGTAGTGAGCTCTAGTTATTTTTCTGTCTGCAAAATATCAACCTCTTTTTTCAACATGACACCCACATTTTTCTTTTGGGGATCCAACCCATTCCTGGTCCATGTGTACAGAAGGGGATGACCTTACCCATTAGCTCTAGAAATGGGCATATGAATCTGGCCTGGCCCAAAAGAATACAGTATTCTCTGCCCAAAGTGACTGATTCAGGAGTGGGCACAAGACCCTAGCAAGGCCTAACAGAATCAATGAACACCAGCTACAGGCCTTTGGCTACATCTACAGAAAAGAGGACTCTTCTTTCCTGCTTGGGTTGTTAGGCTAGTAAGATAGGAAACTGGAGTTGCCATCTTTCTACCATCTAGAGAAGGCCTAGCCTAAAACTAAGCCAACATGTAGGAAGAGAGATGTGAGATGGAAAGAGTCTTCTCAGTTATAAAAAAGCCAGTAGATTTCCCTACATTGTGGAAGCCAATACAACTGAAAAGGGTGCAGATTAGTACAAAGGAAATGCATCACCTGTACCATCAATGCAGAAAGGAAGTGAGTGGAAAGCTAAGAATCAGAACATAGGACACAGGCTCTTAAGACTACCAAGAGAGATAAAGAGGATTTATCATCACAAACGGCATTATTTCCTCCTTTTAATAATATACTGTTGCAGTATATAAAGCTAGCTTCCCACTACGTTTTACCTATATTAACAGGATTTATAACTTTCTACACTGTATTCCTAATGTAGATCTTCTATCTTACTAGAAGGTAAGCAATTTGAACACAGGTTCATACCTGATTATTTTTTTCTTCTGTACCTGGCATAGTCCATAATCACAAAATCCCAAACAAATATGTAGTGAATGATTCAATCTTACATGTAATTATTCCTGACCTTCTTGTAATCAATAGCAGCACCCATAGTCCTACTTCAAGGTAAGGGTTTTACTGTTTGTCCTGGGTTGCAGTGGAAGGTCAAACTATTGGGCCAGACACTTGTGGCTCTTTGATATCTCAGAACGTGTAGAATAGAGAATGGAAATAAATCTCTGTTGTCATCTATGCTGTCTTTCTGAAAAACAAAAAGGGCTTTGCCGACCTCACTAAGCTCAACTTTCTCATATGTACTTAAAATCTATTTGAAGTAATAGTGCAAAAACTATTTTCATAGAAAAATAGCTAACACTGTGCAACCAGGAAAATTTTACAGGAAAAAGGAGGACTGATCACTTGATGGGAACCTTTGTGGAGATGTCAGTTTAGATTTGTTCAATGATCACACAAATGTAAAAAGAGTACCCACTCCAAAAGAAAGGTCTGATAAAATGGAACCTTGATATTTTGTTTAGTATTCAATGTCATCAGGAATTTATAATCTCCTACTTTCAACTGCCATACAAAGATAAAGTACTATCCTGTTGTCAGCCTTTCGCAAATAACCAATCAATATAACCACCAATCCTCAGATGTTTTTGGATTTGATTTTTAAAAGACGTCCTCTTTATTTATTTATTTACTTTTGGCTGCATGGCTTGCAGGATCTTAGTTCCTCCACCAGCGATTGAACCTGAGCCCTCTGCAGTGAAAGCACCGTGGTCCTAACCACTGGACCGCCAGGGAATTCCCCAAATATGTCCCCTTTAAAAACACGTTTGCCTCTTTTTTTTTTTTTTTTTTGCGGTACGCGGGCCTCTCACTGCTGTGGCCTCTTCCGCCGCGGAGCACAGGCTCCGGACGCGCAGGCTCAGTGGCCACGGCTCATGGGCCCAGCCACTCTGCGGCATGTGGGATCTTCCCGGACCGGGGCATGAACCCGTGTCCCCTGCATCGGCAGGCGGACTCTCAACCACTGCGCCACCAGGGAAGCCCCATGTTTCCCTCTTATACGTATGCTGCAAGACTCTACATTTATAAATGCTGTCTATCTCCAGTCCTACAAAATCCTCTCACCCTCCCCTGATTCACTCTTTTGTTTATAAAGAGTACTGCTAATCCCTTAAGGGGCACTGTCAGCTTTTAAAGAGGTGAGCACATAAACATTTTAACATCAGATTTGGTATTCCTTTTAAACAGAAATACTTGGAATACTTCACAAAACTAGGATTGTCAAAATCAAGCTTTAGGGTTTCCCTGGTGGCACAGTGGTTGAGAATCTGCCTGTCAATGCAGGGGACATGGGTTCGAGCCCTGGTCTGGGAGGATCCCACATGTCACGGAGCAACTAAGCCCGTGCGCTTCAACTACTGAGTTTGTATTCTAGAGCCTGTGAGCCACAACTACTGAGCCCGTGCACCTAGAGCCCGTGCTCCACAACAGGGGAGGCCACTGCAATGAGAGGCCCGCGCACTGCAGCGAAGAGTAGCCACCACTCGCCAGAACTAGAGGAAGCCCACGTGCAGCAACGAGGACCCAATGCAGCCCAAAATGAAATAAATAAATCTATTAAAAAATCAAGCTTTATTAAATTATACTCCATAAGGTCTCTTTCCTGGTGAGTAATACATAGATCAAACCAAAAAAAGGAATTTAAAAAATGTTTTCATTGTTACACGTTCAGGCCTTTGTTGTGGCAACAGATCCTTCCATCACATCAGCAAGCTAGAAGGATCTCATCAAGTCGCAAAGCACACAGCATTCCTTCCTGGGCCCCATTTTATCTCAGGACGGCTCCCATGTGAGACCAAAACAGATCAAGGCAGTGAGACTATACATATCCTTGTTCTGGGAGTGAAAAACTGAATCCAAAGAGAAGACCCAACAAGTATAAGCTCCTGAGCTCTGGTAACTCAATTTTAGAAATGTCTTCTAAACCCAACTGCTGTGGGAGCAAGAAGCAGAGTGCCAGGAGAGTTTTGAGTGGTGAACTGATCACTTGCCTTTAGAAATATCAACACCTTGCCATACGGATTCGACTGGTTTGACTACTGCGACTCGTGCTTAATTTTCTCTTCTTTTGCACCTAGCTATTTGTTGTCTACTCTTTATATTTTGTCCCTCCAGGTTCCATAAGGGATTCGCGGCACAGAGGGAGACCCACCCACTCGGGGCACGTTCTAGAGAAAGAAAACCAAAGATAATGCAAGGCCAGGATTCGGCCTTTTCCAGGAGGGAAATGGCAAAGAGGGGCAGAGATGCCAGTAGCTGGAGCACTGTAAGGGGTTCCCAAAGCAAACAGGGTCGAAGTTCATGAAGGAGAGAGACAGTGTTTAGGAAAGCACAGGAGAAGGCATTTGGAGGAGGTAAGAGTGCAGACGTTTGGACTGGCATTCGACTAGGAGAAGAAAAATCCCATTGGAGACTCAACGATCCCCTCCCCTCCAGCTATATCCTCTCTTACCAGAGCCTGAGGGCCAGCAGCGACGACACAACAGAATCTCACCGGCCGAAGCGTTCCCACTTCCGACTCAGCACGGCCACCGGAGCTAACGTCATGACAAGGCGCCGGGCCTTGTGGAATCTCATCTGGGCGCCGGAAGCTGGGTGTGTCGCCCTGCGCTGGAAGCGGGCGCGCAAACATCCCCACTGCGCATGCGCTAACTGGCTTGGGCGGGGCGGAAGTGGCCGGAAGTGGATTTGGGGTTGGATTGGGGGCGGGTCAGGTTGACTTGGGAGCGGATTGTGGTGGAGCTCAACGGCATATGCGGCTCTCGGAAACCCATGTATCAGCAGCACGTATGACTTGGTGAACCCTGGCCTCTGTGGACTCAACGCTGATTGTCCCACCGATCTTAGGCCTTTTTGAAACAGCTTCTGTAACTCTTCATAGATAATTATTATCTATGAAGCAATAACAGTAGCATTAACAATAACTGAAACTTGTGAACTGTTATTAGGTACCCGGAAATGTGTTAAGCTTTGCTTTGATTGGAGTGCAGTTTTCTTATTTGTAAAGTGAAGACGAGTACATCCTAAAGGTTACTTTGAGGTACACAAAGGCAAAGGAAGCAGCATACTTTTCAAGCATGCAAGTGAAAAGACAATTCATAGAGTGACAGAAAAAATTTGTAACTCACATATCTGATAAAAAGTTAATATCCAGTTATATAAAAAGCCTATAACTCAACAACAAAAAACCTAAACAACTTGATTAAAGAATGGACAATGGGCTTGAATTAGCATTTCTCTATAGAAGATATACAAATGGCCAATAAGCACATGAAAAGAAGCTCAATGTCACTAATCATTAGGGAAGTGCAAATTAAGACCACAGTGAAATACCACCTCATACACATTAGGAAGGTGATTATGAAAAAGAATAGAAGATAAGTCTTGGTGAGGATGTGGAGAGACAGGAACCCTTGTGCATTGCTGATGGGAATGTAAAATAGTGGAGCACTTTGGGAAAACAGTTTGGTGGTTCCTCAAAAAGTTAAACGGAATTATCATATGATGCAGCAATTCCACTTCTGGGTAAATACTCCAAAGAATTGAAAGCAGGGACTCAAACAGATACTTGTACACCACTGTTCATAGCAGTATCGTTTGTAATAGGTGAAAGGTGGAAACAACCCAGAATGTCTATTGACGGGTAAATGGACAAACAAAATGTGGCATATACATACACATCATTATTAAGCCTTAAAAAGGAAGGAAATTTTGATACTTGCTATGAACCCTGAAAACATTATGCCAAGTGAAATAAGCCAGACACAAAAGGACAAATATTGTATGACTTCACTTATAAGTGGTACCCAGAGTAGGCAAATTCAGAGACAGAAAGTAAAAAAGAGGTTACCAGGGGTGGGGTGAGGGAGGAATGGGGAGTTATTGTTTAATGGGTAAAATGTTTCTTCAGGATAATAAAAAATTCTGAAAATGAGAGTGGTGATGGTTGCACAACACTTTGAATGTACTTAATGCCACTGAATAGTATACTGTAACACACACAGACACACACCAAATGTTGAGCAATCTTAGAGCGCCTATTATGTTCTAGCATTGTTCTAGCTCCTGAAGCTACAGTAGTAGAAAAAAAATACAACTTTTCCTGGAGCTTACAATCTGGTGAGAGTGGAGTGGTAATGTAGCTTTTAAAATTAATGTGCACAAGGTGGATTCTTCAATAAATACTTCCAGAATAAGTGGGTAGCTATGGATTTAAATGTGTCAATATATTAGACCTTTACACTAAAATTAATTCAAGGTGGATCAAAGATTTAAATATATAAAGTGAAACCAGGAAAATGCTATAGGGATTAATGGGAGAAGTTTTGTAAAAGAATAATCTAAGCCATAAAAGAACAGTGAATTCTACTACAGTCAAATATTTGTAAAATGTGTATAGAAAACCAACCATAAGTAAAGTCAAAATCTAAATAACAACACTGGAAAAATATTTGCAACTAATGCCACAAACAAAAGATCTATTTTCCCAAATATGTAAAGGGTTGTTGCAAGTCAATAAGAAGATCAGGGGCTTCCCTGGTGGTGCAGTGGTTAAGAATCTGCCTGCCAATGCAGGGGACCTGGGTTCAATCCCTGGTCTGGGAAGATCCCACATGCCATGGAGCAACTAAGTCCGTGTGCCGCAACTACTGAGACTGTGCACCACAACTACTGAAGCCCGTGCACCCTAGAGCCTGTGCGCTACAATTACTGAGTCCACTCACCACAACTACTGAAGCCCGCACGCTCTAGGGCCCACATGCTGCAACTACTGAGCCCGCGTGCTGCAACTACTGAAGCCCGTGCACCTAGAGTCTGTGCTCTGCAACAAGAGAAGCCACTGCAATGAGAAACACGTGCACCACAACGAAGACCCAACGCAGTAAATAAATAAATAAATAAATAAATAACACTAAGAGAAGGGGTTATATTCTAAACACCAAGAGTAACAGTAAAAAAAAAAAAAATCAAAGGATATGAGCCTGTATTTCATGAGAAGGAAAAACAAATGGTTAGGAAAATGCAGATTAAAATTAAGCTGAGATGCCATTTTTAACTTATCAGATTGGCAAAGTTCAAAAAATTTAATAGTACACTGTTAGATTGGGTATGGAACAGTAGACACTCTTGTTAGGATTATGTATTGGTCCAACCTCAATGAAGTGCAATCTGGCAATATTTAATTAAATTACAGGTGCGAATACATTATGGTCCTACAATTCCATTTATTTGTATTTGTTACAAATAGTCTTAATGTTCAAAATGACATTTATTGTTAGAAATAAAACTGTAAAAACAAGACATATGAGAAATCTTTGTGACCTTGGGTTTGGCAAGGATTTCTTAGACATGACACCAAAAGCACAATCCATTTTAAAAAATGGGTAAAACAGACTTCAGCAAAATTAAAAACTCTTGCACTTCAAAAGACACCACTAAGAAAATGGAAAGACAAGTCACAGACTGGTAGATATATTTGCAAATCATGTAGCTGATAAAAGACTTGTATTCAAAAATATATAAGAACTTTTACAGTTCAATAGTAAGAAGAAAAACAACTCAATTAAAAAAAAGAGTTTTGAACACACGCTTCACTAAAGATATGATAAGAATAGCTAATAAGCACATGAAAAGATGTTCAACATCGTTAGTCGTTAGGGAATGCAAATTAAAGCCACAATAAGACACTATTTTACATCTACTAGAATGGCTATACTAAAAAAGATAGTAACAAATATTTGTGAAGATGTGGAGAAACAGGAACCTCATTCATCCATTGCTGGTGGGAATGTAAAATGGAACAGCCAGTTTGGCAAACTGGCAGTTTCTTAAAATGTTATACATAAATTTACCATACAACCCAGCAATTCTTCATTCCTGGATATCGACCCAGACAAATGAAGACATATGTCCACACGAAGACTTGTACGAGAATGTCCAGAACAGCATATTGTATGACTCCATTTATCCAGAAAAGGCAAATCTAAAGAGATAGAAAAGAGATTAGTGATTGCCTGGCATTGAGGGTGAGAACAAGGAGTGACTGCAAAGAGCACAAGTGATCTTAAGAGACTGATGGAAATATTCTAAATCTGGATTATGGTGATGGTTGTACAACTGGGTAAATTTGCTAAAAATTACCGAGAACAGGTGAAATCACTTAAAATGAGTGAATTATATGTAAATTATACCTCAATACAATTTTAAAAAATGACATTTATACAGTCATTGTGGCATTGTAAGAGCAAAAGAACAAACTGAAATTTCCATCAATAGAGGACTGGTTAAATAAATTATAGGGGATCTGTACAAAGTGGCTGCATAAAAAAAAAGAGCTCCTTTATATATTGGTATGAAGTAATCTTCAGGTTTTATTAGGCGAGAAGTGCAAGATGTATAGTATGATAACATTTGTGTGAAAAATAGGGGAAGGAAGAATAATGTGTACTTAAGAGTTTGCTTGGGGACCTCCCTGGTGGCACAGTGGTTAAGAATCTGCCTGCCAACGCAGGGGACATGGGTTCCATCCCTGGTCCGGGAAGATTCCACATGCCGCGGAACAACTAAGCCCGTGTGCCACAACTGCTGAGCCCATGTGCCACAACTACTGAAGCCCGTGCGCCTAGAGCCCATGCTCCACAACAAGAGAAGCTACTGCAGTGAGAAGCCAGCGCATTGCAGTGAAGAGTAGCCCCCACTTGCTGCAACTAGAGAAAGCCCACGCGCAGCAATGAAGACCCAACGCAGCTAAAACCAAACCAAACAAAAAATCACGATGCATTTATCATCCATAAAAAAAAAAAGAATTTGCTTATGTATGCCTAGAATACCTCCGATATATAATACTTTAAATATCTTGTAAAGCTATGTAAGAAACTAGTATTATTGTTTGCCTCTGTAGAAGGCAACTGGGTGGCTGGAGAGGGAGGTGGAGGGCGACCTTTCACTGCATATTAGAACCATGTGAATTATGACTTATAAAGAAAGTAAATAAAAATGCAAACTTAAAAAAATGGTATTCAAATAAAGGAGGTTATTTGACCTTTTCGTTTTTCTTTTACAGAAAAATTACTTCCAATAGGTGGCGCTCCTGAAACACCATACAAGTTTTACTTTACTTTTTTTTTTTTTTGAGGAAAAACCCGTATTTGCTCTGATGGCCTTTCTTCTCCATTTGTCACCTTTGGGAATCTTGAGTCTAGATTTAGGGGTGAAAATCTCTACTAGGATTGCTCCAAAATGTATTGCTCTGTTTCTGAGAACTGGATAGAAGGGAAAACACCTGGATTAAAAAAGAAAAATTGCAACTGGTTCAGAAAACCAAATAATGCTTGGGTCCTGTTTTCCTGACTGAAATTTCTGGTTGATTGAATTAGAACTTCTGATTGAGTGCTTGGGTGATTAGAAGGTTAATATAGGTTCAGTGATTCTTAACTAAGGGCGACTTTGCATCCCGTGGGGATACTTGAAATATCTGGAGGTATTTTTGTTGTCACAGCTGGGGAGTACTACTGGCATCTGGTGGACAGAGGTGAGGGATGCTGCTAAAAATCCTAATGCACAGGAGAGTCATCCCCCTCCCCCCAAGGAATTATCAATCAATCCTCCCTACCCCCCATCCTTATAGCTGCTTGGGGAAAGGAGATAAACTTGGCAGTAGTTGGGAAGGCAGGTAGTGCAAAGGCACTTTCTTAGAATTGGTGTAGAGAGACACACCTACTCTGAGTTCTGGGCTCAATTCTTCCTCAAATGGTTTCCTTGAAGGTGGCTGTATTGGTCATCTTCCCGTTCCTTAAGGGGCTAAAAAGGATAGTACAGTCATAATCATTTTCCATCATCCTCTATGAATTAATTTGATGCATATTTATTTTCTAATTAAAAAATTTTTTAGCTTTCACTCTAAATGTCTTTATTTTTTTCACCTTTCTTCATATATATGTACTTCAAAATTTTTTTATTGGAGTATAGTTGATTTACAGTGTTGTGTTAGTTTCAGGTATACAGCAAAGTGAATCTATTATACATATACATATATCCACTCTTTTTTAAAAAAAACTTTTTTTAAGATTCTTTTCCCATATAGATCATTACAGAGTACTGAGTAGAATTCCCTGTGCTATACAGCAGGTTCTTATTAGTTATCTACTTTATATATAGTAGTGTGTATATGTTGATCCCAATCTCCCTATTTATCCCTCCCTGCCCTTACCCCCTGGTAACCATAGTCTGTTTTCTATTGATGCATACTTATTGAGTGCTTTTTATGTTCAAGGCTTTGGAGTGGTTTCTTCATGGTCCTGGGGGTGGGAGAGGACAAGAATGGAGGCTCTGTATCTAGTTTCTCTGTGTGTTCTTCAACTTTTTGTCACTAGACCCTGACCTCAGTCTCTCTCAACCCTTCTCTTTATCTCGTCCATTCTACCCAAAGGGATAACGATGCCATCGTCTGGTATGTCCTAAGTAGTTTCTTCCAAATAACTTGCCCCCCCATTCCAAAATTTTACCACTACTAACTAGCAATGTCTCTTTCACTTCACATTCCCTTACCTGATAGAGCTGGTCATTGGACAACAGTGTCTGCTTGTCTGAAGCTGCACAAAAAATAAACAAAATGTACACATACACAAGATAGAATAAATAATATACTGGGATATATTCACCCAATGGAATACTGAATAGCAATAAGAATTAGTGAAATACATCTACATATAACACTATGGGTAGATGTCACAAGCATACCGTTGAGTAAAAGAAGCCACACACAAGAGTACTTACTGTATGAGGCTATTTACGTAAGCAACAGAAACAGGCAAAATGAATCAATGTTGTTAGAAGTCAGGATAGCGGTCGCTTTTGGGACTAAGTGGAGGCTGGAAGTGACCACAAGTGTTAGTTCTCTTTCTTAAACTGGGTGCTGGATTCATATGTGTGTTTGCTTTGTTAGAAAAGTTTTTTGAGCTGTGTGTATGTGATTCATGCACTTTTCTGTATGTAGGTTTTACTTCAAGAAAGAGTTTTTTAAAAAGCACAGAGGACCAATCAGAGAGAGTTGGATCTTGAGATAGGCAAATGTGCTGCGAAAACACCAAGTGTCCTTTTCTCCTGCCTACAGAACCAGAGCCCCACCCAGTCGTGCTCATCAGTGACACGTGCCAACCCAGTCTTTTCTATTGGTTCTATTTTGGTAGGAAGAAGGCTAAGGGTCCCAGGTGGTCTCACCTCTCAGCTAAGAGCATTCTTTTACCTCTTGACTGGCGAACTCCTTCCTGTCCAGTAATGTAGTAGACCCCAACAGCAAGGAGGAAAATGCTGATGATTTCAGTGAAGATAAAGCCAAACACAGTGTCTAAATTCAGCTCAATGCAGTTCTGACACACTGTGGGGAAAGGGAAGGATAAGCCTCCTTCGAGGTGTGAAAGTTGTTCTGGATTTTTTTCTCCTGAGATAATACCTCTGTCTAGGGCAGAAGACTGTTCCCTCTGTGGGTGGTATGGCAAGGGAATTGCCTGGGAAGATCCTTGGGCTGAGAACTCAATGCTTTTTGATGTTCCTCTGTCCCCCACGCGTCCTGGGGAAGCCCATGTAGTATTACTCCCAGCAACTATTGAAATATAAGGAAGACCAGATCCCATTCTCCATGCTCAACTGCCTTCTACATTCCTGTTACTTACCTTGTAGTCTCCCCTGTCTCCCTTACCTGCCCTAACTCACTTTATATAAACTGCTGACTGCTCCAATCTGTGGGGCCTACCCAAAAGTGAGTCAGGCTTTACAACACAGGCTATGCTTTTTCAAGAATTTGGGGGAACTGCTTTGTTAAATTCAAAAAGAAGTAAGTTGAGGGACTTCCGTGGTGGTCCAGTGGTTAAGTCTCCATGCTCCCAATTCAGGGGGCCAGAGTTTGATCCCTGGTCAGGGAATTAGATCCTGCATGCTGCAACTAATAGATCCCACATGCCGCAACTAAAGATCCCCCATGCCTCAATGAAAATCCCGCGTGCCGCAAGTAAGACCCGGCGCAGCCAAATAAATAAATTAAAAAAAAATTATGTTGAGATTAAGAAAACTGGCTCTTACTTCACTGCTTAGCATCTATTTCCACACTCAGCCCAGACAAGAAGCTCGCCAGAACAGCAAGTACTGTTTAATTTCACACAAGCAAACCAAAGGGGATACGTACTTCTATAATATACTTGGAGTGGTTTTGAACGGTTCTTTGATCCTTGACACCAATATATCCCTCGAGGGTCCTTGGTACTACTTCCAAGATCCCAAGTCTTTTTACTTGTGTTTACAGGACTTATTTCCACCTCATCTTTAAACCATCTGATAACTTTTTCATTCATGTCACAAGTCAGACGTACTGAACCATCTTCTTGATTTTCCTCCACTTTTACTGAAAAAGGAAATGTCGGTTAAGATCTTGCCTCTGAAATTCTCCCTGTCCCAGGGCATCAGGAGAAGACCACGACAGTACTGCTTCTTAAGCTTTAATGTGCGCATGAATCACATGGGGTCTAGTTAGAATTTCAGGTTTTATTCAATAGTTCTGGGGAGGGACTGAGATTCTGCAGTTCTAACATGCTCCCAGGTGATGCCAATGCTGTTGATTCATAGGTTGTGCTTTGAGTAGTGCCTGGCTGCTAGGGTCCTCTTTCTCCTCCAAGAACCAGAAAACTAATTGTTTAGCTACAGGAAAGCTGCCAGGGAGGTCAAGGCTGGCCACTGATTTGGTTGACACTGGAGAGGTTTGCTCTCTATCCTTCATCATCCCATCCCTTCTTAGCTCTTCACTTGTTCCTATAGGACTACTGTTGTGGGAAGCCATATTTCCATGAATTTCCTCAGAGGTTGATGATAGAAAGAAGCCATTTCCCCTACCTTCATTCAACTGTGCCATAGTACCTGTAGAGACAGAAGAGAGACAGAGGATCAGCTGGGCATGAAGTCATTCAGAGTCCCTGATGTATCATTTCCATGGTCATTTGAGGCCAACATGGAGAGCAAGAGCCTAATTCATGCGAGTGACAGTATCTATACCTATTTCTTTGGATTGTTGCCTGAATCACCAAACCGAATTTAGGGTGTCGTATAGCAAAGAGTTTGTCTGGTCTTTCTCCTGGGTTGCTGGGAGGGAGTTTCTCAACCCGTGGAATTTCATGAATGACAGGATTGCCTTTGTGATTCTTCGTGGGCCCTTGGATCACACATGAGTTTATGCTAATGAGATGACTCAGGATGGGACCGGTCAAGACCAAACATGTGATTGGAGAATTGGGGCTTTGAGCCCTAGGAGGGGGAGGAGGACTGGAGATTGAGTTCAGTCACACGACCAATGATTCAATCAATCATGCCTATGTAATGAAACCCCAATAAAAACTCATTCATACTTCCTAGTTGGTGAATATATCAATGTGCCAGGAGGGTGATGTATTTTAATTCCCGAAGGAGAGGGCATGGAAGCTCTGTGTTCAGGACCCTCCCAGACCTCACCCTATGTGTCTCTTCATTTGGATAGATCTGATTTTATTTTCTGTAAGAAAACTGTAGTAGTAAGGATAGGGCTTTCCGGAGTTCTGTGAGTTGTTCTAGCAAATTCTGAGGGGGTTCTTGGGAACCCTCCAGATTTGTAGGCAGTTCGTTAGAAGTGTGGGTAGTCTGAGGATCCCTGAACGTGTGCCTAGCTTTTAAAGTGAGGGCAGTCGTTTTGGGGACTGAGCCCTTAACCTTTGAGGTCTGACACTAACTCTGGACGGTTAGCATTGCAGAACTGTATTGCAGTATCCGTAAGGGTATTGCCTGTACAGTGTGGAATGCTCTTCTGCTTTAGCAGCCAAAGCCCTGGCAAAGACTGGGTGTGCACTAGCTGAAGCCTCTTAGAGCTGAGTTACTTCTAAAACCTTCACCCTTGGTGATCCATTTTTTGTGGAAACCCTGAATGTCCCCAAAGAGTTAGCTATTAAATAGCCCTCAAATCTGTCTCAAAACTCAGAGTAGTAGAGTTGCATGGTAGACATACTATAGAGAACCAACACTGGAGTTCAGTTCAATCGGATTTAATCCAAACCCTTATGTGTCTGAGTAACGAGTAATGAGTAACAAGTGTGGAAGAAAAGGGTGGTGATACAAATAACTAGTTGCCGCTTCTGAAGAGTTTACAATGAAGTGGGAAAAAAATAAACACAAATGTAATAAATGTAATAGTACTTATAAATTATCATTTAGTATTTGTATAAATGCATATGGAAAGGGGTAGAAACTATTGATTTTGACCAAGGGTGAGGGGACAGGGAAAGCTTGACAGAGAAGATGGCATTTGGTTCTGCCTTGAAGAATGAGTAAGAATTCACCAGACAGAGAAAGAGTTTCCAGGTAGAAAGAATAGCTGAACAAAGATACAGACTTGGAAAAGGACAAAAGAGGTAGTTTGGCTAGAGGTAGAGTTTGTTATGGGGAGAGATGGGGGCATAGATCAAAGTGTGATGGAAACAGTTGGAAGGAGTCAACAGTCTTAGAACTTCATATAGGGGTGAACTGTTTATGAATAGTTCACCCAGCACAGTGCCTGGAACATGGTAGGAACTTTATATATTTCGAATGAATGTATGAGTGAATAAATGGGTAAATGAAGATAAAGAAAAGCAAGACAAAGAGTTAAGCAGATTTCTAACTAGCTCTTCTCCCCATCCACCTGATCACCATGGGAGGAAAAGAGTCCCCTCATTCTAACTCTGATTCAAAACTCTCCATATCTCCTCCCTCTTGCGTCCCCCTCCCACCCTCCCTATCCCACCCCTCTAGGTGGTCCCAAAGCACAGAGCTGATATCCCTGTGCTATGCGGCTGCTTCCCACTAGCGATCTATTTTACATTTGGTAGTATGTATACAGACTTAAACTTTTGAATATATTCTTTTTTCTTTTTAATGTTTTATTTATTTAATTTTGGATCTGTTGGGTCTTCGTTGCTGCGCATGGGCTTTCTCTAGTTGCGTCGAGCAGGGGCCACTCTTTGTTGAGGTGCGCGGGCTTCTCATTGCAGTGGCTTCTCTTGTTGGGGAGCACGGGCTCTAGGCGCGTGGGCCTCAGTAGTTGTGGCATACGGATTCAGTAGTTGTGGCGCGCGGGCTTAGTTACTCCGCGGCATATGGGATCTTCCCGGAGCAGGGATCGAACCCGTGTCCCCTGCATTGGCAGGCAGACTCCCAACCACTGTGCCACCAGGGAAGCCCCTGAATATATTCTTATATCAGTGGACGTCTCTTTAGCATTTCATACTCATGGTGATTTTCTCCTTCTGGAAGCTCTCTACTCCCTTGGTTTCTATGGAATAGCACTCATCCGATTATTTCAGCTCTTGGATCATTCCCTTATCTCTTTACTGACATGTTTGTTCTCTAACTATTCCTTAAAGGTGGTATCCTCACAGTTCTATCCTCAGCCTCCTCTTCCTCACATCTCTCATAGTTCTTGCGTGATTTCAATGACTTTCAATGTGGAGAGGATTACCTCTAGTCCAGATTCCAGGCATCGGCCCAGTTCATCCACTTCCTATTGTATTTCCAACTGAATATTCGTTCAGGCAACCTATTTTGAACCTTACACTCAATCTGGCAACGTTGAAACTTATCTCTTCAATTAGACTATGAGCTAATTGGAGCAGAAGGTTTTTATTCACCTTTATACCCTTCTAGCCTAACACGTAATGGGATCTCACACGTATTTGTTGACCAGCTGAACAACAGAGTGAGTGAATGCTTCATAGGTCTACTCCTAACCCCAGCTCTGAGTTAAGGAACACATACATTTTCTCTTCAGATTCCTGGCCTGTGCCCTTTGGGCTACATTCAAACCTAAGATGGTGGCATCGGGATTCTCTCTCAAGCCAGTAAAGTCATCTGTTTTGATTTCTTAAGAGACAAGGACTCCATCTCTCCCATGGAACACGGCTTCTCTTTAGCAGAGAGCAGCGAGAAGCTTCATTTTTGCCCTTCCTTCTCTGAACTTTAGGATTACAGCTTGAGGTTAGGAGGTCCAAATATTCTTGCCCCCCTGTTATGGCTTCTTCCCTTGAGCCCTTCTCCAGACTGTCAGACCCCCTAGCGGGCCCTTACCTTGAAGAAGAGTGACAGCCAGGATGAGGCCAGCCAGACGCTTCCCCTGCTCCATAGCAGCCTCTGTTCTTCTCCCGCAGAAGCACTGAGCAGCCCCTAGCAGCCAGCCAGCCAGCCTGTGCTAGCGTATAGCCTGGCTCCGCCCAGCATCCTTAAGGCTGGGGCCCCTGTGAGAAGGCAAGAACCCGGAGCCTCCACCCTCTGCTTCAAGTGTGGGTGGTGGGTGGGGGCAGGGCTCAGGAGGGCGGCAGGTGCAGATGCCTCTGGCTTTTCAGTTAAGGAGAGGAGCGTGGGTGGTGGAGGGGAGGGAGCGTGAGGGAGTGCTGGATTCCCATCTCAGAGACTCAGCTTGTACGGAAAGCCACCTTGGGTGCTGGGCAGGAGGTGGCCTGGGCCGCTTTCTTTTTATGAGGGGAAGATAAACGTTTCTGCCACCACTTGTTACTTGGATCTCGGCCAGCTGTTGCCTGTTGCTAGCTGTTGTTGTTAGAACTAGTGAATTTAAGTGGGAACTCTTAGGTGCTTGGGGCTGGAACTCTGAACAGAAAGCCACCTCAGTCCAGGGATTTTTTTTCACTGCTCTCTTGAGATGAGATCATCAAAGTGGTTCCTGCCTGGAAAGGAATAGGTAGGACAGTTCCACCAAGACAGACCATACATTTCCAAGGACTAGGGTCAGCTGTGTTCCCAGGATCTCAGGCCCCTCAGCCGGTCAGCCAGTGAATTGAGAAAAATGTACGGAGCTCTCATCACGTGCCACGCACAGGCCAGGTGCTGGTGATACAGAAGTGAGCAAGACACATACGCTTTCTACAAATTTCTATAAATTACATTTCTATAAATTACATTTCTATAAATTTCTATAAATTACAAATTTCTATAAATTACAGTCTAACTGCGACAGTGTAGACAGTTTGGGCTTTCCATAGCCCAGAGGAAAAAAGTCCATTTGTCTCCTGGGGAGACTCAACTGTGCTGCGAAATAATCATACTGTTATTAATAACTCCCTCTCTTATTGAGAACATATGAAGTGTCAGGTACCATGGAAACATTCCATTCGAATTCTTCTCATGGTACTGAGGGAATCAGGCTCTGAAGAATTCTGTGACGCTCAGACCCAGCAGGTAGGCAGTATTGGAGCCAGGATGTAAATCTCTCGTTAGGGGGCTCCCAAAGCTCAAACTCCCACTGGTAAGAAGCTACTTAGGGGCTTCCCTGGTGGCGCAGTGGTTGAGAGTCCGCCTGCCGATGCAGGGGACGTGGATTCGTGCCCCGGTCTGGGAGGATCCCACATGGTGCGGAGCGGCTGGACCCGTGAGCCATGGCTGCTGAGCCTGTGCGTCCGGAGCCTGTGCTCCGCAACAGGAGAGGCCACAGCAGTGAGAGGCCCGCGTACTGCAAAAAAAAAAGAAGAAAAAAAAGAAGAAGAAGAAAAAAAAAGAATCTACTTAGTGTGGTGTCCCAGGCGGCCCAAGGAGGACCTCGGGTAGGGTCCCAAGAAAGACCAGGAAAGGGAGGAACCTAGCTGATACGGCTTCTGGGATGGGGTTCACAGCTTGTCTCAAGGGTTTTGAGAGGTGGCAGTTTTTAGCTGGTGAGTAAATGTAGTGATGTTGCTGACAGGAACTCAGAATTTCTTGTTTTTCATCAGTGACTCAAGAAAGGACACCCTGAATCTCCTTTTACTTCCTGGAAGTCCAGGCAACCTTTTCCATATCCTCTGCTTCCCCCTTCTACCCCTCCCCCACCCTCCATGCTCTGAGAAAGAGCGATTTGCACCTGCTTCCTTCCTACCCCACCCCCAGCCTACCTCTACCCTGGCAGCCTCCCATCACCAACAGCAGAGAGCAGAGAAATAGGCGTCTTCTAGTGCCTCCACCACCCTTTACTTTTTCCGGGTACGCACGAGTCAGTTGGGGGAAGGCAGCTTTCACCTTGGTTGATAGTTCTGTGACTTGGGTCTGTCTTCTGGATGAATTCTGCTGGAAGATGGAACACAGAAGTTTTCTGTCTGGCCTGATACTGGCTGCCCTTCTCTCCCAAGGTAAGGCTTCTCTGGGTGGATGGGGGCATCTTGGAGAAGGGACCTAAGAGCGACATTACCACCTGGAATGTGGTCCACTCGAAAGTCCTTCTCAATGCTAGCTTCAATTCACCAGGCAGCGTTGTCAAGGAGGGCCACGTTGGGACGTAGCACAGGGTGTGGGAAGCACAGGCTCTTGGTTTTGACTGAATCCAGCTAGGGGTGCATCTTTGCCTTGAATGTCTCTCTGAAGACCTTAGGCCAGAGATCTGTAGGAAGTGTTGCAGTATGTGTGTGCCTTAGCCTAGGGCTGGTAATGGGAGCACTGTTCCTTCTAGGGCAGAGAGCCTTTGGGATCCAGGACTCTTGGTCATTTGGCCATCATGACGTCACCACCTGGGGCCATGGCCCAGCACTCAGGGGAATGCTTTAAGAGAAAAGTTAAATTGAGGCTGAGCAGGAGGGAGGGCAGATTTGGGGTAGTAGAATGACCCACTCGTCCACGTTTGTCTGGTTTTAAAACTGATACTCTCATGTCCCAGGTATTCTCTCAATCCCAGGCAAACTGGGATGAATGGTTACCCTAGTAGTCAGCTTCTTTGGGACATCCAGGATTTCCATTGGAAACGGATCCCCAAGGAATACGTGACTCTGTGATGTGGAGCATCTGATGTACATGTATCTCCCTGAGAATACATGCATTTTCTCCTGACCTGCTACAGAGGCACGAGAAATGGCTCTTCGGGGGGTTTTCTAGAGGATCCTCTTCTATCCAAATTGGTTACTGACCCTGAATCTCAGGAAGAATGTAGATTCCACTTTTTCCTGGGATTGGAGATACAGATTCCAGTGCCTCTGTGGGCTGTGGAGATGCTCTCAGTCACAGCAGTTCAGTGGATCTAGAAAGGTGCTGTTCGTACCTCCAACCCTTAAACTCCCCACAAGACTTGACCTGTGTGGCGCCCCAAGAACAGATTCAATAAATTTTTTTTTTCCTGTCCCTCTCCTCCTAAGCAAGGGTGGAACAACTAAAAATGTTTACATGGGATTTGCCCTAGGTCCCCTTTTGGACCACTGGGATGGCAATTCATATTAGCTTCTCTCCTACCCCCAGCCATCATTGGCCATAGGAAAGGCTTTAGTAGTACCATTCCCTTGGTAGTGGTTGGGGCAAGGGTGGGGCGAGGGGGCAGAAGATGAGAAGTTGACGTGGGAGTGTTGCAGGTGGCTGGGAAGTAGAATTAGAAGGTTTCTTAGAGAAAAAAATGTGGACATCTCCAATCGAGGACCATTCTTCTGCCTTTCCATATCTCTTGGGCGTTTTAGCAGTCTGGGCTCCCCTCCTACTTCTTTTTTTTTTTTTTTTTTTTTTTGTGGTACCCGGGCCTCTCACTCCCGTGGCCTCTCCCGTGCGGAACACAGGCTCTGGACGCGCAGGCTCAGCGGCCATGGCTCACGGGCCCAGCCACTCTGCGGCATGCGGGATACTCCTGGACCAGGGCCTGAACCCGTGTCCCCTGCATTGGCAGGCGGACTCCCAACCACTGTGCCACCAGGAAAGCCCCCTCCTACTTCTAATCAGTGGTCTGAACACATTTCCAGGAAGGTTCTTGGATCGACCCAACTCCATGTTTTCCTCTTTTGCTCCATGTCCATCAGGGCCTGTCCTCTGTTTGGATTGTATCCTCATGTCCTTCTTGGTCCCCGCAGTTTGTGGGGAGCCTATTGAAGCACTTCTCTTGTGACTTCCGTGTCTCTCACTAGAAACCATGAACTATTCTAGACTTGGAAAGTGGTCCTTTTTAAGTATGAGCCTCAGCAGAACAAGCAGTCTGGTGCAGACCAAAGAGCTGGCTCCAATCGTGGTATTTTTTCCCTTAGTGAGCCCCTTCAATATCTCTGTGGAGGAACTTGAGGACAGAGTGTTTTTGAGATGCAATGCCAGTATCACGTGGCTAGAAGGAACGGTAGGACAACTGGCCTTAGGCAATAAAACTATGGACTTGGGAAAACGTAACCTGGACCCACGAGGAGTGTATGTGTGCAATGAGGCAGACGGACAAACCAGCAGAACACCTACTCTGCAAGTATACTATCGAAGTATGTGCTTCCAAGACCCTTTGGGTTGGAATGGATGGGGCCTCTGGATATGAGAACTTTCTAGGTGTAGGGAGCTCTGGTGTACCAGTCTGTGCTCTCAACAAACTGGGTTGCTCTCGTAATGGTATGAGCCAGATTTTGGAGCCCTGAGTGGGAAATAGCTTAATGGCAAAAGAACAATAGGGACCTTGTGACCCAAGCAGTAGGGGCTTGGTTGGGAGAGTGGTTGGCCTACTGCCTCGTTTAAGTTCCTACAAAGCTGAGACAACTTCTTGGCTCTCCTCAGGGATTTCTTGGGTTGAAGGTTAGAAGTAGATGTATCAAGGCTCTCAGCAGGACTTTTTCCAAGTTTGGGTCTTGGCATGAGAGATCCTGGGGCTGACCTAAGAGGCAGAGATGGTTCCCTGATCTTGAAGACCCTCCACCTCTCCTTCGGCCTCCCTTCCCCCACAGTGTGCCAGAACTGTGTGGAGCTGGACTCAGCCACCCTGGCAGGCATTGTCATCACTGACATCATTGCCACTGTGCTCCTTGCTTTGGGTGTCTACTGCTTTGCTGGACACGAGACTGGAAGGCTCTCCAGGGGTAAGTGGAAGGGACAGAACATGTGTGTGTTGTGGCTGTGAATGTGGGTGTGAGTGTGTGCCTGCTAAGGAATGGGGCTGGAGGTGGGTTGTGTCTCATCTGGGAGTCACTATTGCAATCTCCTAAGGACTCCTACAACTGGTTGCTGACAGAACTTAGGTGCCCATATAGCTCATGCAGACTTCCAAGGGTGTGACCAGCTGAAGTCCCCCTGCAGCATTCATGGGGTCTCACTGTCCCGTCTCCTAGGCCCTTGTTGACTCTCTTTCCCTGGTTCTTCTAGTTGCTGACACTCAAGTTTTGTTGGGGAATGACCAGCTCTATCAGGTGAGCCCTGAGGCGAAAAAGATGAGAATGGGGGGAGGAGTGAGTGGGGATGGAGAGCCTGATACCAGGTTTAATGTGTATGTGTGTGAAGGTCCTAGTGGGGAATCCATCACTGGGGGGTCTGGAATGGCCAGGAATGAGCTCTCATCTTTGGGGTCTGCTGGGGTTCTCCCTGGGACAGTTCTGACACTGCCTCACTGTTTCTCCTTTTCATCTCTTAGCCCCTTCGAGATCGGAATGATGCTCAGTACAGTCGTCTTGGTGAGAACCGGGCTCGGAACAAATGAACCTGAGGCTGGTGGCTTCTAGGCTCATTGGTTATCGACTGGACCTTCTCTCCTTGCTCAGCCAAGAAAGCTGTCCTCCTTCACTCAGCAGGCACCTGGACTTTTGAAGGCTCCTGGACAAGGCATGGGAGTGGCCCTGACCTGACTGGGCCTTTGCCCTCCCTGCCCATCTGTGTCCTTCTTTCATCACTTCCCTCCTCTGCCCCACATGGACCGTGTGATGGGCCGTCTCCCACCATATCTTGACCCACTGGTGTTTCTGTCCTGGTGGGCTCCCTGGGTGCAGGATCGGCTCCACCACACTCTCTTGGCTCCAGTCCCCTATTACAACCCTTCTATGGCTTTGATTTCCTCACCACAGTGGAGGGCGGGCTGCTGTGTTTAGGGACGCAGCCACTCAGAAGTTTCCATGACATCATGGGCGGAGGTGGCAGAGACATCAAAAGCCCTGAGGATCACTTCTTATCAAGGCTCCGAGAGTGTGTATGACAAAGTCCCATTTCTGCTAAGGGGCTGGCCTTGGCTTTATGACTCCTGTGGAGTGGTAGCCACTACCTACAAGGAGGTCTCAGCCAAAGCCCCTTCAGTACCCTTTTCCCCTGTATAGAAGGTACCATTCTATTTTCTTTCCTCAGAACCTGTCCCTGCCCCACCCCTGCCTTCTGCCTAGTAAACTGGCATCAGAAACTCTTCATCAATTAAAACATACTATCCTTCTCCACACACTTGGAAGGCTGGAGTCTGAGACTGGGTGGGGAATTAGGATATTTTCAATAGATGGCATCTTTAGCCATTGGGTTAGTGGGGGGTTCTGAAACTTTGGGATTTATTTTAAAAATACACACTTGGGTCCCACTTGGGGACACTCTTGGCTCCCCAGGTGATTCTGAAGCAGCCTCAATTCAGAGAATCTCTGGTTTAGAGGAAGAATTGAGGCCACTTACTCTTTTGTGTCCTTTACGCCCATGCCTGTCTACCATGTGTGGGAACCCCTCTTTTTTTTCTCTGCGTAAGAGTAATTCAATAAACTTCAGAACAGTTTAATGAGAGATGGGCGTTTTTTTTTAAAGATTTTTTTGTTGTGAACCATTTTTAAAGTCTTTATTGAATTTGTTATAATATTGCTTCTGTTTCATGTTTTGGTTTTTTGGCTGCGAGGCACGTGGGGTCTTAGCTCCCCGACCAGGGATCGAACCCACACCGCCTGCATTGGAAGGCAAAGTTTTAACCACTGGACCACCAGGAAAGTCCCCAAGAGTGGGAGTTTCTTAGACCAGGGTTCCCAAAGGAGAAAATTATTAGCAACCACATAGCCAGAGGTCTGGATGATTCTGCCCACTATCTCCTCAAGATACACACAGACCCTAACTTTGTTAGAGACAGAATGAACTTCCAATTTACACATGCTTCATTCATGGTTATGATTCATTCCTACCCTTTATACCCTACTGCTGCAGTCCTCCTAGCCCTAGATCCAATTTTCACACTGGATCCCTCCACCTTGGGCAACTCTGCCACGGCTTGCATTGCAGCAATACTTGTGTCCCTCCCATGCCCTGCACACTTCCTTTGACCCTGTGCTCCTCATATACCCTTATGTCCCCCTCTACAGCTCACCAGTTCTCAAAATTCACTGCACATTGGAATCTCCTGGGGAGCTTTCAAAGTACTGATACCTGGGTGACACCCCTAGAGATGCTGATTATACTGGGTTGGAACATCAGGACTTTTCAAACTGCCTAAGCTGATTCTAGTGTGAAGCCAAGGATGAGAAACACTGACCTTCACCTGAGCCCTTCTAGAAACTTGGGTCCCTTCAGCTCTCTTTTCTTTTGTGCTTTTAAAACACAGCTTTACTGAAGTAAACTGACATGAATAAACTGCATATATTTAACGTGTAAAATTTGATAAGTTTTGGCATATGTATACACTTGTGAAACATCACCAAGATTGATGAGTATGAACTTACCCAATACCCTGGACAGTTTCCTTATGCCCCTTTGCATGCAATCTCTTCCTTATCCTCTCATCCTCTAGGCAACCACTGATCGGCTTTCTGTCATTATAGATTAGTTTCCGTTTATCTAGAGTTTTAAATAAGTGAAATAATATAATATGTACTTTTTCCGGTCTGGCTCCTTACACTCAGCATAATTATTTTGAGATTCATCCATCTCTTTGCATCTATGAATAGTTCATTCCTTTCTAATGTTCCGTAGTACTCCGTTGTATGGATATACCACAAGTTGTTTATCCATTCACCCCTTGATTGTCTTTTGAGTGTTTCCTGATTTTGACTATTACAAATTAAGTTGCTATGAACATTCATACATAAATCATTATACAAGTCATACACTAATATACAAGAACATACACTCTTATCTCTATTGGATAAATACTCAGGAGTGGAATGGCTGGGATACAACTTTTAAAGAAAGTAGTCTGGCTATTCTAGGTTCTTTGCAGTCCCATATGAATTGCCTTCTCAGTTACTACAAAATGCCCCCTGAGATTTTGATCAGAATTGCATTGAATTTATAGATCAGTTTGGAGAGAACTGACATCCTAATGATATTGAGTCTTCCAGTCCATGAACATGTCTTTTGTCAGATTTATCCCTAGGTGCTTTACCATATTTTTGATGATATTGTTTATGTTATTTAAAATTTTTTGATTTCCAGTAGTTCCTTGAAATTGTATAGGAATACAATTACTTTTTGTATATTGATCTTCTTCTGTATCCATTGAGATGATTATATGGTTTTACTTTTTTTGTCTGTTAATATGGTAAATTACATTGATGGCATGAACTGTTAACCCAATCCTGCATTCCTGAAAAAAACTGTACTTGGTCATTATGTATTTTTTTTGCGTGTGTATATTATTAGATTAAATTTGCTAAAATTCTGTGAAGCTTATTATTTTTTTTTGGCTGTGTTGGGTCTTCGTTGCTGTGCACGGGCTTTCTCTAGTTGCGGCGAGCGGGGGCCACTCTTCGTTGCGGTGCGCGGGCTTCTCATTGCAGTGGCTTCTCTTGTTGCGGAGCATGGGTTCTAGGCACACAGGCTCAGTAGTTGTGGCTCGCAGGTTCTGGAGCGCAGGCTCAGTAGTTGTGGTGCACGGGCTTAGTTGCTCCACGGCATGTGGGATCTTTCACGACCAGGGCTCGAACCCGTGTCCCCTGCATTGGCAGGCGGATTCTTAACCACTGCGCCACCAGGGGAGCCCGTGAGGCATTTTTGCATCTATTCATATGGGATATTGGTCTTTGTCTGGTTTTTTGATATCAGGGTATGTTAGTCAGGGTTCTTCAGGGCAACAGAGTTGCAGTTGATGTTGCATGTTGAGCCCAAAGGAAGGTCTGGAGACAGAGAGAGTGCCCTCTTCCTCAGACCACCTCAGTCTGCTTTTTCTTAAGGCCTTCACTGATTGGATGAAGCTCTCCCACATTATAGCAGGTAATCTGCTTTACTCAAAGTCGACTGATACAAATGTTAATCTCAGCTAAAGAGTACCTTCACAACACAATGAGATGCGTTTGACTGAATATCTGGGTACTGTGGCTCAGCCAATCTGACACATAATATTAAGCATTGCGTGTGATAAGTTTGGTCTTCATAGAATGAGTTGGAAGTATTCTCTCTTCAATTTTCTGAAAGGGTTTGTATAGAATTGGTATTATTTCTTCCTTAAATGTTTGATAGATTTCACCAAGGAAGCCATCTTGGTCTAGAGTTTTCTTTGTGGAAAGGTTTTCAACTCTGAATTCAGTTTATTTAACAGCTAAAGGGCTATTCTGGTTACCTAGTTCATCTTCAGTGAGTGGAGTGCCTTCTCCTTTGACTTCAAATTCTCTCCATCCTTCCCTTCAGGGCCCAGATCAAGTCTCTCTTCCTCCACGGAGCTTTCGCCCACCACCTCAGCTCTCCCAGTTCCTCCTGGGAACACTGACAACACCGTCTATAGCACTTCTATACTTACTCACATTGGTTCTGTCCCTGTTTAACTTTTTGCGTACTTGACCACTCATATAATCGTAAGCTCCTTGAAGACAGGAGGAACCGTTTGTATCCTTTTGGTACTCAGTACAGTGCTGGTCTGTCACACGAGTGATTAGAAAAGCACTCATGGAAGGAATACCTCAGCAATTCAATACAGAGTTTTTAAGTCAGGAAAATGGAGGGCATTTCTAATGGTCACAGTCAGCACTGGGTAGCTGTTCAGAGCATTGGAGTTGGACAGCCTTGGCGGCTAATTCCAGCTCTGTCCCTGACTAACTGTGCACCTTGAGTGAATGACTTCACCTCTTTGAGCCCCCTATTCTCATCTGTAAAATAAGGACATCTACCTTGTCGGTCGGTCGTCATAGGATGAAATGAGATAACGCTTGTATAGTGCTAAACACAATTTCTAGAGCAGAGTAAATGCTTCCTAAGTGTTAGCTATTATTGCTTTCATTACACCGAGCCATACCTCCCTTGCCTGGGCAGCATCAAATATACCTGGGACAGAACTGCCACCCCTGGGCCAGCCTGCTGATCAGCAACTAGTGATGGTCAACGTCACAGAGAGTCCTTTTGGGCCTGAGTGCTGAGTGCTTACAGGGAGAGAAGCAGCTTCAGCAGGGGCCAACAAGTAGAAACTGCAACCACAAGACCAAGGCTGAGCGTGTCCAGTATGTGGAGGCTGCTAACCACAAAGGGCTTTTGTGAGTCGTGGTCACACTCTTAAATAGTCCTGGGGTCAGCAGAGAGGTTTCTGAGTGCAGAGAGGGAGCAAGGAGAGCCCACTAGTTTGAGCTGGGCTGAGAGGTCCTCAGTGCTCTGGCGTCTCCTCTCTGCAAGCTGAGTGTGTGCCCTGGGAGAGTGGGAAGAACCCTCCCACAACACCAGTCTCTGCCGCGCCGCACCCATGTGCCTCGCTGAGTGCAGCCCACATCCTGGCCGCTAAACCACAGCCCGCCTCGGGCTGCAGGCTGCTGCCTCTCACAGTGGAGGGAGAGGGGCCTGCCCGGCAGCACCTCCTCCCCTCCCCTCCGCTCCCCTCCCCTCCCCAGCCCCAGCTCCGCGGAGGTGCTTCCTTTTCGAGGCAGCGAGGAAATATGTGTCCGCTGCCTCCCCTTCACCTCCTCTCTTCTGCCTGCTGCCTTCAGCTACCTTTTAAGGCCTCTGTTTCTGTCTCACCCATTTTCTGAGCTGACCACTCCATCAGGGACCCATCAGGCACTCTCTGCCATCCCTGATGTTTTTCTCCAAAAGACGTTAGGCAAACGATCATTTTTCTTTCTCTTTCTTTCTCTCTCTCTCCTTTCTTTCTTTTCCTTCCTTCCTCCTTCCCTCCCTCCCTTTCACTCGCTCTCTCTCTCTTTTGATTTATTCCCTGATGCCCTTTCCACAGAGAGCTTCAGGTAATGCTGTTTCAGCTGTGAAAACAGGTAGTACTGGCATTTGGGGTCATAGCTAGGAATATAGTCAGAGGAAGGGAGGACCTGTGTTGTCTTAGGAAACGAGGCAGCCTCTGAGGGCCTCCCAGAAAAGAGGGACAGCAACTCTTTCAGCCAAATACACTTTATTTCTTTTCTCTCTCAGCTGAAAAGGCGCCTAGCACATTCATGGAGCTGCAAATGACCGTCTAGGGGCCTGCTGTGGAGACAGGGAGGGAAGGGGCACAGGACTAGCTCTGGGCCAGGGTCTGTGAACAGGGCAGGACCTCTGCCAGCATTTACCCAGTCCATTCCCACAGAGGGTCACCAAAGAGAGAGCTAGAAACAGGGAAATGTAGATGGAATAGTTAGGGATGGGGCAACTTCTGTGCAGGAGGAGGAGGGAGCCAAAGGGAGAAGTAACAGCCATCAGGGCAGGAAGGAATGGGGGTGTGTGAAGAACAGAAATAAATATCCTGATAAGAGGGCAGGCGGGGTGCGAGGGGTGAGTAGTGATGATGTTTCAAAGGATAATGAGGCAGCAATATCCTTGGATGGGGGCCAGCAGAGAAGGCAGGAAGGAGGCCGCTGGGGACAAGGCTGAGCGTGTGAGCTCCCCACAAGGCAGAGGAACAGTTCTCCTGTGTGGTCCAAGGTTTGCCCAGGGAACAGGGAGTAGCAGGCCTGGAGAGGAGCCAGACCTGGGTCAGTGGGAGACAGTGTCTTCAGGAGCTGTCAGATGCCTCTCTGATTTAGGCCAGCATACAGGTCCCGCTGGCCTTTCCGGATGGGCTAGGGGTGGAATAGAGAGGGGGTGGTCAGCAGGGTGGGAGGAGGTCACTCCTGAGAAAGAAGGGCCTCTGAAGAAACTTAGACCAGGGGTCAGGAGGCAGGCTCAACCGGTAAGAGATTTGATCTGGTCACCTCCTGTGAGCCTCAGTTTTCCCATCTCAAAAATGGGAAACTAAAGACTCAACTCTCAGGCCTTTTCTCAGAATTAAATGAAGTCACTCGTGCGAAAGTGAACAGCACTCTCTTGACTGGTGCTCAATAAATATTTGCTGAGTTTGTCCAGGTGTGATATTCAAAATATTTAACAATTGGTAGTGCACATACACCGAGCAATCAGAACAATCCTGGTGGTTCTCTGCTATGCCAGGCAGTAACTCTTCAGTTGCCCAATCTAGAGGTGGTCCAGTGGGGGAGGGGCTGTGATGTCTGGCAGTGTGTGTGCTGGGGATGGAGGATGGAGGAAGCTTGGGGCTATTCACCAGTGAAATATTTTCATGTTCCAACAACTGGTAGGTGCATGTCGGTGGAACATCAGTCATGAGTTTATCATGTTAGAGTCTGGGTGCACGGTATTCCCCATGGCTGTCGCCCAGCTAATGAATAAGCCAGAGGAATAGGGGCAGCACCTCACCCCTACCACCCGTGGTTGTGGAAGCCCTGCAGCCTTTGAGATGGCCCCGTTCTACCATGATGGATACAGAGGCGGGCACATGGTGGATTGTCCTGGAGCCCTGAGGGAGGGGATTTGAAGTATCTGATGGGCCAGATGGACAGTCCCACCTGTCCCCTTCTCTCCTAGAAAGACCCCTCACCCCACTTTATCCCTTGTTACCTCATAGTCTGGGTTGGGTACAGGTGGTGGCCTCTCCCTGTTTTGTCCTGCAGAGGAGGGAAGGGAAAAGGATTCATTTCCATGGGGAAACACCAATCTTGTGAGAATGAGACCCAGATCAAGGAGGGCAAACTCCCGTCTACTTCTTTTTTCTATTTCAGCTGCCCTTTCTCTTTGCTTTCTTTCAACCCATCTCTAATGACCCCACACTGTCCTTATCATTTGTGACCTCAGCTAAAGGTCCTTCCACTGTTTCCTTTCCCACAGGTTGGAGTCGGGAGGGCAAGGAACTAATGTCCCAAAGTCTCCACAAAGATCGAGGGGTGGAGTCTGATTACTCCAGAACACTGACAGGCACTTGAAGAAGCCCATCCTGGTAGTAAACGTTTTCGCATTTTTCAAGGGTGGAGAGGACAGGAGTGATCTGAAATGGGACACTCTGTGTCAAGATCTTGGCCACACTGTGAATGTTCTAGAGAAGCTGTCTTGACCTAGCCCTGGACTTGCCAGCCCATCCTGGCCTGGGCTGGGCATCCCCCCTTGGCGGGAATCTCCTCCATGGTCTTACCCCTGGGCCTGCTGCCAGGACCCGCTCCTCTTGTCACAGGCACGGCCCTGGCCTTTCTGCTCTTGCTGCAGTAATACACCAGCAGCAGCAAGCCCAAAGTGACGCAGATGTCCACTACGATGATTGTGGCCACCACCCTCAGATCCGCCTCCACGCAGTTCTCACACACTGTGGGGTGGGGAGTGTGGAGAGAAGAAGAGAAATCACCCAGAAAGGAAGACACAGGACACTGGAGATGAGGAAGGCAAAAATGAAGGTTGTTCTGCCTTTAATACTCACATGCCTGCCATGGTCAGACACCCTCTGCCCCCTTTCAACACGTTTATAACAACAAGCAAACTGTGGTGTTCGTGGGTAGAGGCTCTGCAGTCAGACAGTCCTGGGTTCAAGTCCCAGCCATGATACTCACTAGCTGTGAAAGCTGTGGAATGTGTGTTCAACCCACAAAACCTCTGTTTCCTCATCTATAAAATGGGAGTAAGACAGCACTCAACCCATATGGCGGTTAAGAGGATTGTGTGAAAAGCCCTGGCAAGTATTTGGTATAGTGCTTAAAACTTAATAAGCTCTCAATGATTGTTAGCTCTCATGATTGCTTATTAATATGCCTTAGTTTATGACACTTTAGTAGAGTGGCTTTGAGTCCTTTTTGTAAATCCTGGAGAATTCCTCTCTGGATAAAGCATCAGATAAACTAATATTGGTGTCCCGTAATTCTGGACATGATATAATGCAGAGGACCCAATCTTGTCTCTTGGGACATTGTAGTTTTAGATCTAGAGCTGACTGAGGTTACCCAGAAAGCCCCATATTGGTGTTTAATCTATATTTCAGAAAACACTGATGCTGTGTGGCCCCAGACAGTCCCGGATTGAGTGTCGCAGAAGCACAAAGATGCCAGGGGACTGTGAGTTGGGTTAGGGGAAATGTTGAGAATGCCCTTTTGAAATGGTCCTCCCTAAAGAGTCTAATAGTGCTTGCTCTGAAGATCTATATTACCTCTTGCTTTCAGGTAGAGCTTATGCTTCTTGTCCTTTGAGCAGGTATAATAACCGCTGTTCTCTATTTCTGAAAAATCCTTCAATAACAGTGGCTTGTCAAAATGGGGCACTGGTTTATCATCTTTTTTCCAAGTTATTTCCTCAGGTATGGTATCCTCAGGGCATGTCAGCTCTACACTGTTTCCAGAGATGGAGACTTTATATGCTGGGGAATTGGAGAAAAGAGAAGGGAAATTAAAGGGAGAACCCAGTAAGATTTAAGGCAAATTAGTAGCAGAAGAACCACCCAAATGCAGAAAGTCCTCTGACATCCTAGATCTCAGATTTTCTTGTCAAAAGGGAACTCTGCTGGCTAGGGGGTATGAAAGAGGAGATATGTAGGAGAAGGGGCCCTAGAGAACCTTTTGAAGATGACTTCAGAGTTTAGGCATGGACATGGGGACTTGGAAGGGGAGGAGGGAAGTAAAGAAAATCTATAGCAGTCCTTATTTGTAATGTTTCTAAAATGGGAATTAGAAATATGAGGTTGGGAGGACCTCAGTTCTTGGGGTTAATCTCTCTCAATCAATTCCTTCTTCCCAACCACGGACTTGCATCATCAGATAGGGCAGATATAAAAGACTGATAAACTTACTTTTCAGTGTTTGTGCAGCTTCATCTGAAAATGAAAAAAGGAAGGAATGGTAAGAAAATAACCTTGGTTTAAGTTTAAATTGTAGGTGAAAAATTTCAAGTGGAACTAGATACTATCCCCAAGAATTCCCAAAGAGGGCCTGTTCTTTAGGGAGCTCCAAGTCTTGAAGGTGAGGTATGTACTTGTCCTATGAGATATGCTCATAGACACAACTCAGATACATCAAACTGAGAATATACCAGCATGTGCATCTAGATTTAGATCCACTAGAGCTCAGTCTTAAAATCCTGAAGCTGAAAAATTCCAGTCGTCTTCAAGCTTATTCTCTTGCATTAGCAAGAACCATATTCCAGATAGATATGAAAGGGTCTTCTCAGAGATAAAGACCTTCATATGTTTGAATCACTGATTCTTGGGCTTCCGTGTTTTTCGTTATTCAGAAGTTCTTACTTATAACTAACGGAAACCCTCATAGTAGAGATCAAATATCTTTCTTCTTATTCCATGCCACTTTTCTGTTATTGCCCTTAAGTTATGTGAAGCACTACGCACATTTTAAGGAAATAGTTCTTCTAATAAAATGTGACTTTATTTTAAATTATATCTGAGTGCAATCAACTCTCAATTATTTTTGTTAGAACTATTGGTGTGGACAACTGAAATCCACTAGTATAATTTGGGGATCCATCCAAATTCCCCACAGTAGGCAATTTTGCCCTGGGAAGTGGGCTGGGGAGCGCCCTCATTTCCTGGAAAACTTGTGGCTGGGACACTGGGTGGCACTAGGCTATGCTTGAGCCTGTATATGACAGCTGGAAGGGTGGAGAGTGGTGCTCAGAGACAGCCCTCTCTCTGTTGGGGGTGTTCTGCTACAGTGTGCTGTTGGGGACAGAGCACTAGGCTGAGTCAGTAGCGCTGTGTTTGAATCCAAGATCTGCTTTAGGCTGTGTGACCAAGGGAAAATCATTTAACTTCTCAGAGCTTCAGTTTCTTCATCTGGGAAATGGAGATAAAACATCCACTTCGCAGGGTATTCGTGAGAATTAAATGGATTAGGAAGGTGAAAATGGATGGTGCATAGCAGATGCTCAAGAAAAGTGTTAGTTACTTTCTTCCTTTCCTTCTGGGGGTCCTGCTAATGGAGAGCAGAACAGAGTTCTGCCCCAGTTGCTCAGTCTGTCCTCCCGCTGAGATCATACAGAATGTAAACAAGTCATTCTCCAGGTGTATCTATCTGTTAATAATTGTGAGTTGAGTATAATGACAATAGTCTATAATATTTTGATTTGGGAATAATTTTTCAGCACTGATATTTCTTAGAAATATTAAACTAGAAATCATAAATAAAATAATTTAGAAGTAAATAGAAGTTTCACTCTGATTGGTGTGTTTCTTTGGAAAAGCAATGTAAAGGAAATTGCTCACAACTCCTTTTGGCACAAATGCAGTAGTAGAGCTCAGACCAACACATTCTCATACAAGGGCCTAGATGTCTACGCTCACAAAAATTTTGTACACATTCATAGTGATTAAAAAAATGAGCTTCAGCATCAGCTAAATCTGCATTTATATTTCTCTCTCTGATTGGACTATATATTTATTTTCTAAGCCTTGGTTTTCTTACCTGTAGAATAGGGATGTTAGGAGAGTTATATGAGGAAATTCAGGTAAAATATTAAGAGCAATACATAGAACACACATGCTCAATAAACTTTACTGCATATTAATTAGTCTGCATACTTCCCATATAATGATAGCTAAAATCCACCCCCTGCTTTCCATATGTCAGATAATGTTCTAAGTAAATTACTCATTCAGTCCTCATAACAACCCTATCAGCTAGGTATCATTATTATTTCCATTTTGCATGTAATGATGCTATGGCACAGAGAAGTTAACGAAATTATTCAAAGACACTCAGCAAATAAGAAGTTGAGCCAGGATTCAGATATGACTGTCTAGATTCAGAGTTAGACTCTTAACCACACACTACATGGCCTTCTCCTCTGCCTGAGATATTCTTCCTTAAAATATAAGCTCACCCTTTAAAATTCAGCTCAAGAATCACCTCCTCGGGCTTCCCTGGTGGCACAGTGGTTGAGAGTCTGCCTGCCGATGCAGGAGACACGGGTTTGTGCCCCGGTCTGGGAAGATCCCACATGCCGCAGAGCGGCTGGGCCCGTGAACCATGGCCGCTGAGCCTGCACGTCCAGAGCCTGTGCTCCGCAACAGGAGAGGCCCGCGTACCGCAAAAAAAAAAAAAAAAAAAAAAAAAAAAAGAATCACCTCCTCTGGGGAGCTTTCCCCAACCATCCTCTGTAGAGTTGACCACTCTTCTCTTTATATTTTATTCTGTATCTACCCGTAACATGCAAAAGACTATATTATCAATTATTTGTCTTTCAAATAAGACCATCAGCTTTTTTTGGATTTTTTTTACGACATACCACCTGTCTTGAGGGATCTTAGTTCCCCAACCAGGGATTGAAACTGGGCCCTCCGCAGTGAAAGCGTGCAGTCCTAACCACTGGACTGCCAGGGAATTCCCAAGATCGTCAGCTTCTTGAGGGGAAGGAACTAGTGATGCATTCACGTGTATGATCATTTATTCATTCAAAAAATATTCATTGAGCACCTACTATGTGCCAGGCACTGGGCCAGGTAAATAAGACGCCATCTCTGCTTTCAATGAATTCATGATTTACACAAAAACTTGTGGTGGCTCCAACACCCACATGTGTATTCTTTCCTGAATGGTTGCTCAGGGATACACATCACGCTCAGCTATAATCAGACCTGACAGTTAGCAACAAACATAGGCACATATCATTGAAAGATAATTGTATTTTCCCTCTAATAGTTCTGGTTCTTAGTATTTATTACTATGATTGTCTTCTATGACCATTCTGTTCCACATTTGAAAGGATGTCGTACAGAGTGAAAATCCTCTTACCAGTTTCTTCAAAACCTGAAAAGGAAATGGTAAGAAACTATTAGCAATACTTCTATCAGCTACTAAGATCAGACCCTGCTGCCATGGGTTAGGACTCTTCCCTCAACCTTTAGAAACAATGGATACGTTTGGTAGTGTATATATGTCCATGCCACTCTCTCACTTTGTCACAACTTCCCCTTCCCCCTCCCCATATCCTCAAGTCCCTTCTCTAGTAGGTCTGTATCTTTATTCCCATCTTACCCCTAGGTTCTTCATGACTTTTTTTTTTTTTCCTTAGATTCCATATATATGTGTTAGCTAGTGGGAAGCAGCAGCATAGCACAGGGAGATCAGCTAGGTTGTTTGTGACCACCTAGAGTGGTGGGATAGGGAGGGCTGGAGGGAGGGAGACGCAAGAGGGAAGAGATATGGGAACATATGTATATGTATAACTGATTCACCTTGTTATAAAGCAGAAACTAACACACCATTGTAAAGCAATTATACTCCAATAAAGATGTTAAAAAAAAAAAGAAAACGATGGATATTCAAATTCCCCATGGCTGTATACGAAAAGCTGTTTAGGATCCTACATTAAACAACTGGTAACTAGTTATAGAAAAGGGTTCTAAGTAATCATTTTGAAGATAATATATATATTTGGTATATAAATATAAAAAATATATTTATGAAATCATTACATTGTACGCCTTAAACTCACCCCATGTTATATGTCAACTATGTTCCAATAAAGCTGGGGAAAGAAGAAGATCTGTATTGGGCATCAATTAAATGATAAACAAAATCAACCCTAAATGGCCAGTAACATGTGGAAGAGGTGAGTTATTCTGAAGCATATCAGTGCTTTTGACATATCCCATCTGTCAATAATGTAACGTTAACACATTCTCCATGATATATTAAAAAGAGTATCCAAAGGACACTACAAATTAGGCAGTGTAATGCAATGGAATGGAGACTGGCCCAGTGGCTGCCTTTAAACACAAAACTGGTTCACTCAATTTGGAGGAGCTGACTGAATAGAAAGCCTTCCAATATTGGGACATTCTTGACACTCTGCAATGACTGAGAAAGTAAGTCCAGGGCAGGCACACTCACATGCGTGTGCACACATGAACACATATGCACATACATTCAAAGTATTTGGACATGTAATTCTGAAAGTGCACTCAAATGCTGCCCCAGAGGCTTTCCCAGTGCATCTCCATGCAGGCATTCAAGCCACAAACCCTCTACAAAAATCTCCCATCAAATATGAAATGCAGACAAATGAAAACTGTTTGCACCTTTTTAGTTATCTCAATTTTTTTCTTTTGAATAGTTAAGACTCATTATTTCCTATGATCTCTGTTTCATTCCTCTTCTTGGCTAGAACTCTGTCTAGACTTATGAAGAAAAGGCAAAGGAGAAGATGATAGAAACCTCTTTTATTGGTATCTGTGGGAGCTCTGTGGGAGGTCTAGTGAAAACTCCACTCATAAATACAAAACACACTGGGCTGATTTCATAACAAGGAAAGAAAGCATATCTCACCTTCTTCTGCCCAAGCACCAACTAGAAAATAAATAAGAAAAAAAGAGTTAGTAAATGTTGTGAGCACCTGAGATTCCAAGCAGAAAAAGTTCCATGGCCTAGTCTGCCCATTTCTGAAGATCTAAGGTCCTTTCCACCCACTGCTGGATCACAGTTATTCCTATACCCCAGATAAGTGACAAAGACTGCTGCGTACTGATCACGGGTTCCTGGTCAATTCGGGATGAAACAGAAGAAGAAAGCAGCTAGTGTTAAACATGAACACACAACACTTGGGAAACAGAAGTTAGAAAATGTTAAGGGTACATCTGGGGAGACTGGAGAAACAGCAAAAGAAGTGTCCAGCCACAATTTTGAAAAGAAATCTCTGACTGTGGAAGAAAAACAAGCTCTGGGTTAGGTACAAAGACTGAGATTCTTGTTCCATCTCTGACTCCTGCTTGTCTGATGGTTCGGTTTTTCAATTTGTTTACTACTTGAGAAAGAGATGGAAATATTTGAAACCAATTATTCATCAACTAGAGCCTGTGCATTGAAGAGTCCCATCATATTTCCACTGGGCCCTCCAGAGTCCCCGCATTTAACAGTAATTTGGATTCTTTATAAAAATCAGTTTCCCTGACATTGCCTTAAAGTTTTTGTTTTTTTTAAAAAATTAATTAATTTTATTTTTGGCTGCATTGGGTCTTCGTCGCTGGGCGTGGGAGTGCTCTAGTTGCGGTGAGCAGGGGCTACCCTCCGTTGCGGTGGGTGGGCTTCTCACTGCGGTGCCTTCTCTTGTTGTGGAGCACGGGCTTTAGGTAAGCGGGCTTCAGTAGTTGTGGCACGCAGGTTCAGTAGTTGTGGCTCGCGGGCTCTAGAGTACAGGCTGAGTAGTTGTGGCACATGGGCTTAGTTGCTCCTCTGAATGTGGGATCCTCCCAGACCAGAGATTGAACCCATGTCCCCTGCATTGGCAGGCGGATTCTCTTCTTTTCTTTTCTTTTCTTTTTTTTTGCGTTATGCGGGCCTCTCACTGCCGTGGCCTCTCCTGCCGCGCAGGCTCAGCGGCCATGGCTCACGGGCCCAGCCGCTCCGCAGCATGTGGGATCTTCCCGGACCGGGGCACGAACCCGTGTCCCCTGCATCGGCAGGGGGACTCTCAACCACTGCGCCACCAGGGAAGCCCTGCAGGCGGATTCTTAACCACTGAACCACCAGGGAAGTCCTGCCTTAAAGTTTTATGTGTACCTCTTTTATCAACAGCCTCCATATTGGGTGAGACACCCCTCCCAACAGCCTCCTGCCCGCACCTGCCTAACCAGAGCAGACGGGGCACATTCTCGTGATGCCAAATCTCTAGAGGTGCTTGGCTCTTTGGTATTCTGTCCCTCTCTCTCCCTCTGCAGAGCATAGTTTATACTATAGGCCTCTAAGCCAATTCCTTGAAGGAGTCACACTCTGCCCCTTGACACTCCAAATGTGTTTCCTGGACCAGTAGCAGACGAATAAGCCAGAGAGCTTATTAGAAAGGCAGAATCAAAAAAAAAAAAAAAAAAAAAAGAAAGGCAGAATCGCAGTCCCACTCCAGACCCACTGAAGCAGAAGTTGCACTTTAACAAGATCCCCCCGTGATTTGTGCACATTCAAGCTTGAGAAACCCAAGATGAAGCAGGAAGTAGAGAAGCCATGGCTGTAGCTCTGAGATGGGAGCCCCAGCTGTGATAGCAGTTTCTAGGTCTCTGAAATAAAACCCTTGTGAGCTGTCTGGCCTCATGTCGTGCTGTCATTAAGAGCACAGGCCCGTAGGCAGTCCTGAATTCCCAGATCAGCTTCAGCACTTACTAACTGTGTGGTTCTAAACAAGTTATTGGGCTTCTTTGAGTATTAGTTTCTTCATCTGTAAAATAGGGGATCCATATAACGTTTACCTTCCAAGGTGGAGGTAAGGATTAAATTAGTAAACATGTGTAAAGACTTTTTTAACACGGTATCTGACACTCAATAAACGGCAACCTTTAAAAGAATCTTCCTTGTCTGTTATGAGATATGGAAATGCTCTTGGTTATTTATCAATTTATATTCCACCTTGCTTCAAAAAGGACTAAAGTAATTGAAAGCTCTTGGTCAACTGAAGAAGACTGAAAATTATGAGGTGTTTCATTGTCTCAGATACTAAGCTTGCTGTATACCCTGTGCAGAGTTTGGGTTCAACTATCTAGTCTCCTCACAACAAAGAGTGAAGGTTAACTCTTCTAATCTCTTCTGTGTTAGTTCTTAAGGGCTCTGTTGTTCATTGACAGAATGAGCTTGTTCTCGGAGGCACAAAGACCGCCTTGCTTTCAGTAGATATGATCATCCCAACTGCTTTCCTTTGGCTGTTCTCTGAAAGGTCTCCTGGGCACACACTAGCCTCCAGCCCTGGTTCTCTATGCTAACGTTGCACAAACACTTTATATTTTCTAGTAAATGAGGTTCCTTGGTACCACTGGGCAGCACCAGGTTAGGCTGTGAGCCTTCCATGGTCTGGAGAAACACCCCCCTTTTCATTCCATCCTACTCACCTGATAAGAGGCAGAGTCCCAGAACTCTCCAGAGATTCCCCGACTGCATCCTTCCCTCACCAGACACTCACTCTACCTAAGATGGCGGAGGCCGGTTGGCTTATAACTTCTGAAAAAGAAGCCAGAGGACTTTTTCAAAAGCCCTGATGGAGATGAGGACCCTGGAGCCATTGCTCCCAACGCTGGGATGAAGAAGGGGGCTTTGTAAGAGGGAGACTCACCATTTTCCGAAGCAGGCACCTAAGGCTGGGAGGGGAGGCGGGTTTCTGAACCCTACACAGGAAGTGTGGAGGGGCCTCTGGGCCTGCAGGGTTCTACATCACTGGGAAACGTTCGAGGCAGAGGCAGCCACCTGGGTTGGCTGGGGAGAGTTGGGCCCCACGTCCTCCCATTGGGCGCGCGAGACCTGAAGGTGCTGTGAAAAATGCCTGCAGTTTAGTTGTCTGGGCCTTGCACAATGCAACCCCCATGTCGGGGGCTCCCTTCTCAGAAACCCCTGCCCGCCAAACAGGCTGTGACAGGAAGAGAGAGGAGCACCAAAGAGCTGCTTTCTTTACGGCGTATGTGGCATGGGGCAGCAAGACACAGCCATTTTATTAGCAAAACTGCTGGCTTGAAAAGACATGTTGGCTTAAAACCATAAGATGCCATTCTTTTTTGTCTATAATATTTGCAAAAATATTTAAAAACACAATATTCAATGTTGGAAAGGGTAAAGAGTGAGTCTCAGAATCTGCTGATGCGAACGCAAATGGTTTGAGCATATGCATCGATCAAACGCTTACCGGGTGCCAGGTACCGTGCTGAGGGCTTCACCAACAGATCTCACTTAATCCTCAAAACAACCCTCTAAGGTAGGTATTATTTTCGGCCCCATTTTATACTTGAGTAAACTGAGGTTCAGACAGGTTATTTAAGTTGTCACAGATTACAGAGCTGGAACCCTGGAAAACATTTTGGCGAAATTCATTGATCCAGTAAATATTTGATATCTACTATGCTGTAGTATGTGCCGGGTGCTAGTAATAGAGCAGTCACAAGATAGTCCTTGTGGAGGATGGAAGGAAATGTGGATATTACACTGATTATTTCAGGAGATTGATGTTGAGAAAGAGGAAATACAGGGGCTGTGGGAGTGATAGAGGGGGGCCTAATATAGTCCGGGGGTAGAGAAATTCACCCTTCTCAGGGTGACATCTAAGCTGAAACCTGATGGAGGAATAGGGGGGACCCAGGTGCGGGGCAGGGCGGGAGAGCAAGTAAAGTATTCCAGACAAAGGGAGCGTCATGTCTGGAGCCTGGAGATGAGGAAGAGAGGCATTCAAGAAACTGGAAGTCCAGAAAGGCAGGTAACAGAGTGAGAAGGAAGGTAAGAAATGGGACCAGAAATTCAGCAGGTTCCAGATGGGGAGGGATTTGCAAGCCTTGTTAAAGATTCCTAAGGATTATTTTAAGGGCAATGGGAAGTGATGGAAGGGTTTAAAACAGGAGGATGACAGCATCAAATTCTTTAAACGTTTAAAAATTTTTAAATGAAAAAATTAATTATGGAAGTAATACCTGCACGTTACAAACAAAGAAGAGCACAGGAGGGTACATACAACAGTCTCTCACCTCACCTCAACTCAGCCCTATTCCTCTCCCTAGAGAAAACCACTTGCAACTTTGTAAACTGCTTTTTATTCTGGTGGTTACCTCCTTATCTCTAAATGTGCCTTGTCATCATTCGGGTTCTCTGGGAAACAAACTTTGCAATGGAGATTTGTGTGCAGGTGGCTCATGGAGGGAAGCGCAGGAACAGCACCTGTCAGGGAAGGAAGCGGGATTGGCAGAGGGAGAAGGGGAATTACAACGAGAGCTCAGCCAATCCCAAGGGGAGTTCCCAGGCTAGGATTATAATAGGGAAGAACCTTGTATTCTATTACAAGTTAATCACTAAAGTGATGTTACCTATAAGCTTAAATTATACATAATGGCCCATCCCTGGGAGCCCTGCCTCCGAGGTAATGAGTGTTAAGCTAAAATACCTTTGTTTAGCTCACAGGGAGCGTCCTGACCAGGCCCACCTGTGAATGACTGCAGGAAGGAAGAAATTAATACAACCCCTCTGGAGTCTGGCTGGAACCAGGACTTTATACCTTCCCTTTTCAGTATAAAAGAAGCCTGAATTCTAAATCTGGGAAGATGGTTCTTTGGAACGCTAGTCCTCCATCTTTTCCATCTGCTGGCTTTTGGAATAAAGTGGCCATTCCTTTCCCCAATAACTCTTCTATTTATTGGTCTGTTGTGCAGCAAGCAGTATGAGCTTGGACTCGATAACAGGATGACCGGTCAGAGTGGTCCTGAGTTGAGGCCGCAGGTATATCATTTAGTTTTGCTTATGAGCTGGTTGCAGAGAGGTGTGAACTTGGGTGTTACAGCTGCTTCCAATGAGAACGATGTCTGTGAAAGGGCTCAGCTGTGGGCTTTCGGAGGATACCCTCCCAGCAGCCAGAGGAGTAAGCAGTCCTCAAAGGGGAGCCTGGGCAGTACCCATGCAGTTCACCCTTTGCACTGCTCAGATCCACTTGCTGTATAAAAATTTCACTCCATTTTTATTTTTATTTTTTTCGGTACGCGGGCCTCTCACTGCTGTGGTCTCGCCCGTTGCAGAGCACAGGCTCCGGATGCGTAGGCCCAGCGGCCATGGTTCACGGGCCCCCCCCCGTTCTGCGGCGTGTGGGATCTTCCTGGACCGGGGCACGAACCCGTGTCCCCTGCATCGGCAGGCGGACCCTCAACCACTGCGCCACCAGGGAAGTCCATCACGCCATTTTTAAAACAGCCTTTTCAGGGTTCTGGTTGATCTCTTTTCCTGGAGAAGCTTGTGAAAGGAAAATTACAGTCCCACTACACAGCTCTTCTGGGGGTCCCATCTAATAGTCATCATCTCCCTCCTTTATTACTCTTCTAGATTGCTCCCGGCCTCAGCTAGCCCTTCTGCTGACCTAAGAGAAGACATAGCTTGGGGAGCCTGAGCTCCTGGTCGGCATGGCCTTCTCAGGCCGTGAACCCTTGGGTTCTATATGTATTCTCCCTGCCTCCTGCAACCCTGACTCTTCCTGATGATAAGGAGAGATTCATCCTGCTGGGAGAGCGAATTGTTTTTTTGCCTACTGGTCTCTTGGCAGGGGAGACAGCAGGTGTAGCTTAGTTTAATAGGACTCTTAGTGTGTACTATGGTGGAAGCATTCTGCCTCTGGAAACCATGGCCTCTAGAAACTCAGTCTAGAGTTACAGGGACAGGAAACACAAATTTCCTAAATGCTTCACTGGGTAATGGTAAATATGGATGCTCCCACTTCCAACCCTTGCTTCCTGAATGCATATATTCTATGTCTTGGGGATGCAGTATCATATGATAGTCACTGATTTAAGATGTATGTCACATCCTGAAGGATAGTGCCCCAGGCTGCAGGGTGTCATCTTTAAGTTGATACCTTAGCTATGTCTTCAAAAGGCTATTCCATTGGTCCATTGGCTGGCAGCTTTAGGACGGTGTGGTGTATGATAGGCCCAGTGGATCCCATTGTCGTACGTCTATATACCTTTGTTATAAAGTGGGTCCCATGGTCTGTTGTGATGCTATGCAAGATTCAGTGCTTATGGATCAGGCAGTATGTGAAATCTTGGATAGTAGGACTAGCTGACGCCTTACAGGCAAGAAAGTCAAACCCGTACCGTTCATTTGATAGAACTGAATATCTATCAATTCCTATCAAATGAATTGAGTCCTTTCCAGGTTTGGTTTGGAAGGGTCCAATGTAATCATCTTGGCAGGAAGTGGCTGGTTGGTTTCCCCCAAGGATGCTCCCAAATTGCAGGCTCAGCACTGAACTCTGTTTCGGGAGCAGCAGTAGCTAGATCAGCCTTGGTGAGTGGAAGCTCACATTACTGTACCCAGGTATAGCCTCCATCACTGCCACCAGTAGTTACTGCATTCATAAGCCCATTGTCCCTGTGTTGGGATGGCTGAGGACAGAGGCTAGTTGACATTAACTGGCCAAGTCGTTTTCTTCTCCTTTGTCTTGTAGTGCCTCTTCCATGATAGATGTTCTCTGGTGGGTGTTAACTCGTGACACAAAGACCTACTCACTCTATATTGATGTACATTGGTCCATACACATGCCTCTTCTCCATACTTTCTTCTTCCCAATCTTCTAATCTTATTTAAAAGCCCTGATCAATAAGTTAAGCCATCCACCACTGTGCACGAATCTCTATATATTCAAACATCCATAAAGTGGATGACCAGGTACGATGCCAGAAGCTCTGCCCTTTGGGAGAATCTCCCCTCACTACTGGCTTTCAAGGCTAGTTTTAAAATTTTTATTTTAATTTTTTGGCTGCGTTGGGTCTTCGTTGCTGTGCATGGGCTTTTCTCTAGTTGCGGTGAGTGGGGGCTACTCTTCATTGAGATGCACGGGCTTCTCATTGCGATGGCTTCTCTTACTACAGAGCACGGGCTCTAGGCCTGTGGGCTTCAGTAATTGCAGTGTGCAGGCTCAGTAGTTGTGGCGCATGGACTTAGTTGCTCCACGGCATGTGGGATCTACCCGGACCAGGGACTGAACCCGTGTCCCCTGCATTGACAGGCAGATTCTTAAGCACTGCACCACCAGGGAAGTCCTCAAGGCCACTTCTGAGTGGCCTGCAGGGCTACAGCAGTCCATTTTGACTTGTATCCACATACTGAGCTGACATCTGTCAACAAAGATCAGGCTTTATTCTCCACTATCAGTGGTGGAGGACATAGGAGTATGGACTAGGTACTCCTGGAGCTTGTAACCTCTGTAGCTACTCATGCCTGAATCAGACTGTATTCCTTACATATTATGATGGATTGTTGCTATATCCACCCAACTTTACAACTTGGCGGATCTGACAAGTGCCTAACTTATAATGGGCAGTTCTTTTGTTTTTTTTTTTGCGGTATGCAGGACTCTCACTGTTGTGGCCTCTCCCATTGTGGAGCACAGGCTCTGGACGTGCAGGCTCAGCAGCCATGGCTCACGGGCCCAGCCGCTCCACGGCATGTGGGATCTTCCCAGACTGGGGCACGAACCCGTGTCCCCTGCATCGGCAGGCGGACTCTCAACCACTGCGCCACCAGGGAAGCCCTATAATGGGCAGTTCTGATTTAATGGCCAATTGATGTCCCATAGTCAGTCACTCAGCTCTTCCAGTGTGTCTGTTCTAGTAGTTTGCCTTGAGCTGTTTCTCCGATGGTATACAATTCTCTACTGAAGACGGAATGGCCTTGCTCCAGAACCCTATGTGTCAACATTGTGATCCTCCTACTGGAACTTGCCATAGGGACTTCCCTGGTGGTTCAGTGGTTAAGACTCCGAGCTTCCACAGCAGTGGGTGTGGGTTTCCGTGGTCAGGGAACTAAGATCCCACATGCCATGCAACGTGACCAAAAATAAATAAATTAAAAAAATAAAGAACTTGCCATAAACTCCAAAAGGCAACTTTTCTCACCGCAGATATTTCTAATTACCATCAGGTGTGCCAAAATATGGCCCAGGTTGCAGAACTGCTTGCACTGCAACCTGGACTTGCTGCAGAGCCCTTTACTGCTCTGGGCTCCACCCAAACCTGGAAGAGTTCCAGGTCACATGGTAAATAATCAAGGGTGGAGTATGTTCCTCCAAAACATGAGGTGCTGTGTTTCCTTCTTAAAGTTAGGATCGGTGCAAGGTGTAATAACATGTCTTCTGCATTGGAAGGCATGGCCTGGCTGGCCCAAGACCCTGGACTCCTAAGAAGGCCACTTAGGTGGCAGTCCCCTGAATCTTCATAAGGTTTATCTCCCATTCCCCAAAGCCTCAAAGTACTTGCCATTTCTTGCTTATTCGATTTGGCTAGCGTTGATGTTATTGATACAGTAGACTGCTATAATGTTCTCAAGAATGTCCAGATCATCCAGGTCCCTTCAGACTATGTTATGACAGAGAGTGGAAAAATTAACATAGCCCCAGGCAAGACCAGGAAAGTATATGTCTGTTATGTCTGTTTCCTGTTTTCCTCTAACAAAGGTATTACATTTGGCACAGCTGCTGCTGTTGGGGTTACTGTTTGGTTTTCAGTAATTCACTCTCAGGTACAATGATTCCTCATTTTTTGCAAAAGCCAAATTAGTGAATTAAATGCGGATATGATAGAATCATTGTTCCAGCATCCTTTAAGTCCTTCAAAGTGACACTAATCTCTACCATTCCCTTTACGGTGCCATATTATTTATAATCTTGGCTGGGAGTCATGGACAGTTTCGAGGGTTTCTGTTGGCTTTTCCTAACACAACAGCTCTTACAGGTTGAGGAAGCTAGGGGAGGGTTCTGCCACCTGCTATGTCCATAAATGTCCCTTGGGCCATTTGAAAGTCATATGGGGTGTAGGATAATTTTTTGTTTTGCTGACCTATTCTGTGCATGGCCTTTAGCATCCCACACAAACAACACCACACCCCTTTAGAGAACAGTGCCATCTTATCTGAGAATTACTAATCAAGAACTTTCCTCCATCCTGGGTTTATAGAACCCAGTCTCCAGTTCCCTCTCAAAATGAACAGAAGGAAGCAACAACTGACTAGGAAGTCAGCAATACGGGCACATAAATGCTTGGTATGAGATGTCTCTACTCCTCTGAACTTTGCCCTCACTCAACCTGCTCCACAGCCACTAGACCAGCCCAGAAGCCCACTCTGTTCACTGGGAGTCTATTAGGTATGTTCTCCCCTCTGGCTTCCCAAACGGTCACCACCTCTCAGTTCCTAGCAAACTTGCAGTCCCCAGCAAACTTGCAGTCCCCAAGCAGTGGAGTCTTTTTTTCTTTTTGAGGATCGATTAAAAAAAAAAATGGTGGTAAAATACACATAACAAATTTTACCATCTTAACCATTTTTAAGTATACAGTTGAGTAGTGTTAAATACATTTGTATTGTGTAGCCAATCCCCAGAAGTCTTTTCATCTTGCAAAACAGGAACTGTATATTCATTGAAAAACAACTCCCCATTTCCCCCTCCCTTCAGCCCCTGGCAACCATCATTCTATTTTCTGTCTCTATGAATTTGACTCTCTCATTTAAGTGGAATCATATGGTATTTGTCTTTTTGGAACTAGCTTATTTCATTAGCATAGTGTCCTCAAGATTCAGACTGAATAATATTTTATCCTATGTATATAGCATATTTTGTTTACTCATCTGCTGATGGACTCTTGGGTTGCTTTCACCTTTTGGCTACTATGAATAATGCTGCTATGAACATGGGTGTGCACATATCTCTTCAAGACCCTTCAGTTCTTTTGTGTATATATCTGGAAGTAGAATTGCTGGATCATATGGTAATTCTATGTTTAATGTTTTGGAGAACTCATGCACTATTTCCCACAGCAGCCGCACCATTTTACATTCCCCTGAACAGTGCACAAGTTTCCGACTTATCCACATCTTTATCAACACTCTTCTGTTCTTTTGATAATAGTCATCCTAATGGGTGTGATGTGGTATCTCATTGTAGTTTTGATTTACATTTCCCTGATAATTAGTGATGTTGAGTGTCTTCTCATGCGCTTGTTGGCCCTTTTATATCTTATTGGGAGAAATGTCCATTCAAGTCCTTCGCTCATTTTTTAATTGGGCTTTTTTTTTTAAAAGCTGTCATACTTTATATATTCTAGGTATTAACCCCTTATCAGATATACGATTTGCAAATATTTTCTCCCATTCCATAGGTCGCCTTTTCATGCTGGTGATTGTGAAACTTGATGCACAGCTTTAAATTTTATTACCTGTGCTTTTGGTGTCATGCAGTGGCCCCATTTTATTGCCAGCCTAGAGAACCCTTCAGGCTGTGGAAGAGGAGGAGGAGGAGGATTGGATTAATCCTTTGTGTCACACTTAGCTATTGCAGTGATGGTCTTTTCGCCTCCATGCTTGGTCCCACCAATCCATTCTCCATAAGACAGTGAGAGTGAACTTAAAACACACCGAAGGGCTTCCCTGGTGGCGCAGTGGTTGAGAGTCCACCTGCCTATGCTAGGGGACACAGGTTCGTGCCCCAGTCTGGGAAGATTCCACATGCCGCGACGTGGCTGGGCCCGTGAGCCATGGCCGCTGAGCCTGTGTGTCTGGAGCCTGTGCTCCACAAAGGGAGAGGCCACAACAGTGAGAAGCCTGCGTACAGCAAAAAAAAAAACCAAAAATAAAACCCACCAAAAATGTGATTTTGTCACTCTACTGCTTGAAGCTTAAAACACTCACGCATCATCCTCAGGACGATTATAAAGCCCAGGGATGGTGGTGGGGGTGGGGGAGGAGTCTTGCCGCTGATTTTCTTTCCAGATTTATCTAGCCTTATATTCCTTCCTCCCCCTCTCCCACACTTCTGCTATACTAAATTATTAGTAGATGGCTAACCACTTCATGCTTTTTCTTTTCCTTACTTCTAAGAAACACTTGGTTTTTCTGCCTAGAAGGTTCACCCTCCTCTAGTCAACTCATACTAAGGCTTCAGGTTTTAACTAGATATATCAGCCTCTGAGAAGCCTGCCCTAAACGCCAAACAAAAAGTTAGGTTAGGCAACACTCCTCCACACAGCACTTGTTATAACTGCCATTCACTTGTCTTCCCCCACCTAGATCACCGTGTCCTGTAAAATATTGTTTCTCCGTCCAACACTTTGCTGAAGGAATACGTAGGTGGCTGTGTATAACAAAGGTCTTAGCGTTACTGAACCAAACTTGGGTCTACTCGCCCCTGCACAGTAAAGCCAATCTGTTGACACTGGGCTGTGGTGCAGGAAAGTGCAGTGTTCATTGCACGGAACCAAGCAAGGAATCCAGGCAGCTAGTGCTTAAAAGACCTCAACTCCCTGATGGCTTTCAGGGAAAGGTTTTAAAGGACAGGGTGAGGGAGGGAGATTGTGGGGTATGTGATAAGCTCGTGGATATTCTTCTGGTTGGTTGGTGGTGAGGTAAGCGGGAGTGAATATCGTCAACCTTTTGGTTTCAACCAGTCTGTGGTCTACGTGCTGTGGGTGGCATACGGTTAACTTCTTCCACCTGGTGGGGGTTTCAGTATCTGCAAAACAGCTCAAAGGACATGGCTCAGAATTTTATCTATAGTCCTTGAGGAGGAACTAAAAGTCCTTGACTTTGTTTCATGGCTAAACTATTATTAGTTTGTCTTGCTTGACTATTTTCCTTTATTTCCTTTTTCATTGAATTTTATTTTATTTATTTTTTTATACAGCAGGTTCTTATTAGTTATCTATTTTATACATATTAGTGTATACATGTCAATTCCAATCTCCACCACCACCACGCCCCTCCCCGCCCGCCACTTTCCCCACTTGGTGTCCGTATGTTTGTTCTCTATATCTGTGTCTCTATTTCTGCCCTGCAAACCGGTTCATCTCTACCATTTTTCTAGGTTCCACGTGTATGCATTAATATACAATATTTGTTTTTTAATTTCTGACTTAATTCACCCTGTATGACAGTCTAGATCATCCACGTCTCTACATTTGACCCAATTTCGTTCCTTTTTATGGCTGAGTAATATTCCATTGTATATATGTACCACATCTTCTTTATCCATTCATCTGTCGATGGGCAGTTAGGTTGCTTCCATGACCTGGCTATTGTAAATAGTGCTGCAATGAACATTGGGGTGCATGTGTCTTTTTGAATTATGGTTTTCTCTGGGTATATGCCCAGTAGTGGGATTGCTGGGTCATATGGTAATTCTATTTTTAGTTTTTTAAGGAACCTCTGCACTGTTCTCCATAGTGGCTGTATCAATTTACATTCCCACCAACAGTGCAAGAGGGTTCCCTTTTCTCCACACCCTCTCCAGCATTTGTTGTTTGTAGATTTTCTGATGATGCCCATTCTAACTGGTGTGAGGTGATACCTCATTGTAGTTTGGATTTTCATTTCTCTAATAATTAGTGACATTGAGCAGCTTTTCATGTGCCTGCTGGCCATCTGTATGTCCTCTTTGGAGAAACGTCTATTTAGGTCTTCTGCCCGTTTTTTGATTGGGTTGTTTTTTTAATACTGAGCTGCATGAGCTGTTTATATATTTTGGAGATGAATCCTTTGTCTGTTGATTCATTTGCAAATATTTTCTCCCACTCTGAGGGTTGTCTTTTCGTCTTGTTTGTAGTTTCCTTTGCTTTGCAAAAGCTTTTAAGTTTCATTAGGTCCCATTTGTTTATTTTTGTTTTTATTTCCATTTCTCTAGGAGGTGGATCAAAAAAAGTCTTGCTGGGCTTCCCTGGTAGTGCAGTGGTTGGGAATCCACCTGCCAATTCAGGAGACATGGGTTCGAGCCCTGGTCCGGGAAGATCCCACGTGCCACGGAGCAACTAAGTCCGTGTGCCACAGCAGTTGAGCCTGCGCTCTAGAGCTGGCACTCCGCAACAAGGGAGGCCACTGCAATGAGAAGCCAGTGCACCGTGGCAAAGAGTAGCCCTCGCTCGCCTCAACTAGAGAAAAGCCTGGGTGCAGCAACAGAGACCCAGTGCAGCCAAAGATAAAAAATAAATAGGGCTTCCCTGGTGGCGCAGTGGTTGAGAGTCTGTCTGCCTGCCGACGCAGGGGACATGGGTTCGTGCCCCGGTCCGGGAGGATCCCACATGCCGCGGAGTGGCTGGGCCCGTGAGCCATGGCCGCTGAGCCTGCGCATCCGGAGCCTGTGTTCTGCAACGGGAGAGGCCACAACGGTGAGAGGCCCGCGTACCGCAAAAAAAAAAAAAAATAAATAAATAAATTAAAAAAGAAATCTCGCTGTGATTTATGTCAAAGACTCTTCTTCCTGTGTTTTCCTCTAAGAGTTTTATAGTGTCTGATCTTACATTTAGGTCTCTAATCCATTTTGAGTTTATTTTTGTGTATGGTGTTAGGGAGTGTTCTAATTTCATTCTTTTACATGTAGCTGTCCAGTTTTCCCAGCACCACTTATTGAAGAGACTGTCTTTTCTCCATTGTATATCCTTGCCTCGTTTGTCATAGATTAGTTGACCATAGGTGCGTGGGTTTATCTCTGGGTTTTCTATCCTGTTCCATTGATCTATATGTCTGTTTTTGTGCCAGTATCATATTGTCTTGATTCCTGTAGCTTTGTGGTATAGTCTGAAGTCAGAGAGTTTGATTCCTCTAGCTCCGTTTTTTTCCCTCAAGCCTGCTTTTGCTAGTCAGTCTTTTGTGTCTCCATACAAATTTTAAGATTTTTTGTTCTAGTTCTGTGAAAAATGCCACTGGTAATTTGATAGGGATTGCATTGAATCTGTAGCTTGCTTTGGGTAGTATAGTCATTTTCACAATACTGATTCTTCCAATCCAAGAACATGGTATATCTCTCCATCTGTTTGTGTCATCTTTGATTTCTTTCATCAGTGTCTTATAGTTCTCTGAGTACAAGTCTTTTACCTCCTTAGGTAGGTTTATCCCTAGGTATTTTATTCTTTTTGTTGCAGTTGTGAATGGGATTGTTTCCTTAATTTCTCTTTCTGATCTTTTGTTGTTAGTGTGTAGAAATGCAAGAGATTTCTGTGCATTAATTTTGTATCCTGCAACTTTACCAAATTCATTGATTAGCTCTAGTAGTTTTCGGATGGCATCTTTAGAATTCTCTATGTATAGTATCATGTCATCTGCCAACAGTGACAGTTTTACTTCTTCTTTTCCAATTTGTATTCCTCTTATTTCTTTTTCTTCTCTGATTGCTGTAGCTAGGACTTCCAAAACTATGTTGAATAATAGTGGTGAGAGTGGACATCCTTGTCTTGTTCCTGATCTTAGAGGAAATATTTTCAGGTTTTCACCATTGAGAATGATGTTTGGTTTGTCATATATGGCCTTTATTATGTTGAGGTAGGTTCCCTCTATGCCCACATTCTGGAGGGCTGTTATCATAAATGGCTGTTAAATTTTGTCAAAAGCTTTTTCTGCATCTATTGAGATAATCATATGGTTTTTATTCTTCAGTTTTTTAATATAGTGTATCACATTGATTGATTTGCGTATATTGAAGAATCCTTGCATCCCTGGGATAAATCCCACTTGATCATGGTGTATGATCCTTTTAATGGGTTGTTGGATTCTGTTTGCTAGTATTTTGTTGAGGATTTTTGCATCTATATTCATCAGTGATATTGGTCTTTAATTTTCTTGTTTGTAGTATCTTTGTCTGGTTTTGGTATCAGGGTGATGGTGGCCTCATAGAATGAATTTGAGAGTGTTCCTTCCTCTGCCATTTTTTGGAAGAATTTGAGAAGGATGGGTGTTAGCTCTTCTCTAAATGTTTGATAGAATTTACCTGTGAAGCCATCTGGTCCTGGACTTTTGTTTGCTGGAAGATTTTTAATCACAGTTTCAATTTCATTACTTGTGATTGGTCTGTTCATATTTTCTGTTTCTTCCTGGTTCAATCTTGGAAGGTTATACCTTGCTAAGAATTTGTCCATTTCTTCCAAGTTGTCCATTTTATTGGCATAATGTTGCTTGTAGTAGTCTCTTATGATGCTTTGTATTTCTGCGGGATCCATTGTAACTTCTCTTTTTTCATTTCTAATTTTACTGATTTGAGTCCTCTCCCTCTTTTTCTTGATGAGTCTGGCTAAAGGTTTATAAATTTTGTTTATCTTCTCAAAGAACCAGCTTTTAGTTTTATTGATCTTTGCTATTGTTTTCTTTGTTTCTATTTCATTTATTTCTGCTCTGATCTTTATGATTTCTTTCCTTCTACTAACTTTTTTTTTTTTAAGGATCCTATCATTTAATTAATTAATTTTTTTGCTGTACGTGGGCCTCTCACTGTTGTGGCCTCTCCCATTGTGGAGCACAGGCTCCGGACGCACAGGCTCAGCGGCCATGGCTCATGGGCCCAGCCGTTCCACAGCATGTGGGATCTTCCCGGACCGGGGCACGAACCCATGTCACCTGCATCGGCAGGCGGACTCTCAACCCCTGCGCCACCAGGGAAGCCCCTAAATTTGGGTTTTATTTTTCTTTCTCTAGTTCCTTTAGGTATAATCTAACCTTACATCAAAAGGTTTATTTGAGATTTTTCTTGTTTCTTGAGGTAGGCTTGTATTGCTATAAACTTCTTAGAACTGTTTTTGCTGCATTCCATAGGTTTTGGGTCATCGTGTTTTTGTTGTAATTTGTCTCTAGGTATTTTTTGATTTCCTCTTTGGTTCTTTCAGTGATCTCTTGGTTATTTAGTAATGTATTGTTTAGCCTCCATGTGTTTGTGTTTTTTATGTTTTTTTCCTTGTAATTGATCTCTAATCTCATAGTGCTGTGGTAGGAAAAGATGCTTGATATTATTTCAATTTTCTTAAATTTACTGAGGCTTGATTTGTGACCCACGATGTGATCTGTCCTGGAGAAAGTTCTGTGTGCACTTGAGAAGAAAGTGTAATCTGCTGTTTTTGGATGGAATGTCCTATAAATATCAATTAAATCTATCTGGTCTGTTGTGTCATTTAAAGCTTGTGTTTCCTTAATAATTTTCTGTCTGGATGATCTGTCCATTGGTGTAACTGAGGTGTTAAAGTCCCCCACTATTATTGTGTTACTGTTCACTTCCTCTTTTATAGCTGTTAGCAGTTACCTTATGTATTGAAGTGCTCCTATGTTGGGTGCATATATATTTATAATTGTTATATCTTCTCCTTGGATTGGTCCCTTGATCATTATGTAGTGTACTTCCTTGTTTCTTGTAACATTCTTTATTTTAAAGTCTATTTTATCTGATACGAGTATTACTACTCCAGCTTTCTTTTGATTTCCATTTGCATGGAATATCTTTTTCCATTCCCCTCACTTTCAGTATGTATGTGTCCCTAGATCTGAAGTGGGTCTCTTGTAGACAGCGTATACATAGGTCTTGTTTTTGTGTCCATTCAGCAAGCCTGTGGCTTTTGGTTGGAGCATGTAATCCATTCATATTTAAGGTAATTATTGATATGTATGTTCCTATTACCATTTTCTTAATTGTTATGGGTTTGTTTTTGTAGGTCCTTTTCTTCTCTTGTGTTCCCCACTTAGAGAAGTTCCTTTAGCATTTGTTGTAGAGCTGGTTTGATGGTGCTGAATTCTCTTAGCTTTTGCTTGTCTGTAAAGTTTTCGACTTCTGCGTCAAATCTGAACGAGATACTTGCAGGGTAGAGTAATCTTGGTTGTAGGTTCTTCCCTTTCATCACTTTAAATTTATCATGCCACTCCCTTCTGGCTTGTAGAGTTTCTGTTGAGAAATCAGCTGTTAACCTTATGGGAGCTCCCTTGTATGTTATTTGTCATTTTTACCTTGTTGCTTTCAATAATTTTTCTTTGTCTTTAATTTTTGTCAGTTTGATTACTATGAGTCTTGGCATGTTTCTCCTTGGGTTTATCCTGCCTGGGACTCTCTGCGCTTCCTGGTGCAGGAACTTCCTGATGAGTTCCAGTGTCTTCCTGTCGATGATTGTTCAGCAGTTAGTTGTGATTCTGGTGCTCTCACAAGAAGAAGGGAGCACACGTCCTTCTACCCTGACATCTTGAACCAATCTCCTATTTTCCTTTATTTCTAAATATTCTGACTTCTCTAGTTAACTTTATTCTTTGGGACTTGGGGAAGGCCTAGGAGGTTAAAGTTTTTCTACAAACAAGAAGCGGGTGGAGGACATGGGAGGGCCTGTCCTGGGAGGGCCCCCGTGGGTCCTGCCTGGTTACATTAGTCAAACTGGAGACTGGATGCTGCTTTCTTCTCACCACTGGACACACCCCGAGGTGAAGATTTTATTTCGCTCATGACAAAGTACCACTTGTAGGGGACTGGGCTTATCACACATTTCTGGACCCAAAGTAAGTTTATGCCTAAACTGGGAACCTTGAGACCTGTCAATTCTGTCCAAGAGTCTTAGCTCTATAGTTTTCCTGAGGCCACTTAGCTGGCTTCATGCTCTTATCCCATAACTGCTCTACCTTCTGCCCTACCCTGTGGCTCCTCTCTCAGCCCTTTCCCTTGTGCCATTTGAAATTCCAAAGTAAAGAGATTGCCTGAAATCCTCTACCCCCTCACACAGGAAACTTGGCTCCTCTTCTCCCTCCCTTCTCAAGACACTGCTTTTCTTGCTCTTTCTTCAAATGCCCCTATCCCCTTATAGGACAAGAATCAAGAGAAAAAGCTTGAGGGACTTCCCTGTGGTCCACTGGCTAAGACTCCACACTCCCAGCGCAGGGGGCCCGGTTTGACCCCTGGTCAGGGAACTAGATCGCACATGCTGCAACTAAAGACCCTGCATGCCGCAACTAAATATTCTGTGTGTTGCAACTAAGAGCCGGCACAGCCAAATAAATAATTTTAAAAAAAGAGAGAGAGAGAAAGTTTGAATATTTTCCTTGTTCCTCACTGCCTTTTCCAGCCTGTTATGTTTCCACTCTCCTGCACGAAACCTTTGTGGAGATGCTGTTGTCATCTTATGTTGCATCCCCTTGGTCCATCTATGGCTTCAGCTGCAGCTGTGTGGTCACTTCTGATGCACACTGATGCCATCCCACATCAAAAACCTGCTGCTGAAGCCTTTTCTGCTTCAGTTTGCAGATGGGAACAACTTTGAATGGGTAGGAGAGGGTAGAGAGTGAATGTTCCCAGAGGCAGCCCTCTACTAATGGGAGAGGAGTTAGTGGATCATGGCCCAGCCTTCTGTCAGTCAGAGGATTCATTTCTGAAATGCATTCTACATGGTTCCTCAGAGGGCCTCCAAAGAGATTGACCCAGGTGCCCAGAGCAGTTACTCACTTAACACTGCACTCTTCACTGGCTCTCTCCTTCCCTCTCTTACTCCCCCAGCTCCCTCATTTTGGCTTGATAGGATCAATTCCCCAATAAGCTGCCAGTTCCTAGGTCCTCTCCTCTGGCTTTCTCCCCTTCTTCTTTTGAGGTTTTGTGTATGATGTAAACAAGAGATTCAATTTCATTTTTCTATATGACATTTTTTCCAAGCTCCACATTTTTAACAGTCTTTCCTTTCCTCACTCTTCTGACATGCCCCCTGTATTATATACCAAAGTTTCATATGTGTAAAGGTCTAACTAATGGGGTATGATTGTTTCACCAGTTAATTTTTCCATCCCTACATCAATACCACATCATCTTTATTTTTTTCTCTTTTTTAAAATTGAGGTATAGTTGATTTACAATATTATATAAATTTCAGGTATGCAACATAGTGATTCACAATTTTTAAAGATTTTACTCCATTTATAGTTATTATAAAATATTGGCTGGGGCTTCCCTGGTGGCGCAGTGGTTAAGAATCCGTCTGCCGATGCAGGGGAAACGGGTTCGAGCCCTGGTCCGGGAAGATCCCATATGCCGCAGAGCAACTAAGCCCATATGCCACAACTACTGAAGCCTGAATGCCACAACTACTGAAGCCTGAATGCCACAACTACTGAAGCCCATGCACCTAGAGCCTGTGCTCCGCAACAAGAGAAGCCACCGCAGTGAGAAACCTGCACACCGCAACAAAGAGTAGCTCCCGTTTGCTGCAACTAGAGAAAGCCCACGTGCAACAAAGACCCAACTCAACCAAAAATAAATAAATAAATAAATAAATAAATACATTTACAAAGAAAAAATAAAATATTGGCTATCGTCTCTTGAATTCCTTTTTTAAAAAAATATTTATTTATTTTGGTTGCTCCAGGTCTTAGTTGTGGCATGCGCGATCTTTAGTTGCGGCATCTGGACTCTTAGTTGCGGGATGCATGTGGGATCTAGGTCCCTGATCAGGAATCCAACCCAGGCCCCCTGCATTGGGAACATGGAGTCTTACCCACTGGACCACCAGGGAAGTCCCAGCTCTCCATTTATTTATTTTTAAATATCTCAATGTTTTATAATTTCCTCTATGTAGGTCACATTTTCTTTGGGTTAGATTTTTGTTGAATATACTCTGATACTATGTTAGGTGGTATCTTTTTTTTAAATTGAGATATAGTTGATTTGCAATAATATGTTAGCTTCAGGTGTACAACATAGTAATTCAATATTTTTATAGATTATACTCTAAAGTCTTTTTTAAGCTATGTTTTTAGTTAATTGTTGGGGATACAAATGTTTGTTTATTAATATTATCTGTTTATATATATATACACAGATTTTATATATATTAATATATATTTATATATATTAATCTTATATGTTTCATTGCTAAATTCTCCTATTATTCATTTTTTTTTTTTTTTTTTTTTTTGTGGTATGCGGTCTCTCACTGTTGTGGCCTCTCCCGTTGCAGAGCACAGGCTCCGGACGCACAGGCTCAGTGGCCATGGCTCACAGGCCCAGCCGCTCCGCAGCATGTGGGATCTTCCCGGACTGGGGCACGAACCTGTGTCCCCTGCATCGGCAGGCGGACTCTCAACCACTGCGCCACCGGGGAAGCCCTCTCCTATTATTCTTAATCATTTGTTTATATTCTTTTGTTATGGTATTGTGAAAAATCATGTCATCTGCCAACAATTACAGCTTTAGTTCCTCTTTTTTTCTTCTGTAATCCTCTAATTTGTTTTCCTTATTGGACTGCACTGGACAAGGCTCTGTATGATACAACATGGAATAGAAGTGGGGATATTGGGTATTCCTCTCAATTCTTAATTTGGAAATGAATCTGCTATTTCCCCATTTAGGATAATATTTGCTGAAGGATTTTAATAGTTAATATTTATCAGGTTAAAGAATTTCCTTCTAATTCCAATTTACAAAGAATTTTTATCCTAAATAGGTATGGGATTTTATTCAATGCTTTTTCTGCTTCTATTGAGTTGTTCATGTAGTTTTTCTCTGAATCTGTTTATGTGGTAAATTACATTTGTAGATTTTCTAATATTAAACCATTGTTATATAACTGGTGTTGGGCTACACCCTGCAGGCCTGAACACCTTGTAGTTGCCCAGTTAGTGACCAAAGAAAGAGCCTGGAGACAGGGACAGAGACATCAATGGTTTATTGGACAGGGGATCATCCACAAAGTGTCCTGGAGCGACACCCCACTGTGTGTGGCAGATGGCCTGGAAAGACATAGTGGCTGTTGCTCTGGGGGGCGTGGTGGTGGGAATTGATGTCAGTTGGGCTCAGTTACCAGGGGCTAATTAAGCCTTATGATTAATTGGATAGTAATGTGAGTGAAGCAGTGACTGGTTGAGCAGGAGATGTACAGAGAGCAAGAGAACAACCATCTTGAATGGCCTGACGATACAACTGGATAAATCCTGTTTGGTAGTGGTCCCTTCCATCCTCCTTCCCTCTGTATTTTCTTCCTTCCTTCCTTCCTTTCTTTCTTCCTTTCTCCCTCCTTCCTTTCTCCCTTCTTTCCTTCCTTCCTTCCTTCCTTTCTTTCCTTCTTTCTTTCTAATTTTTCCCTCTATTTTCATTAGTGAAATAGGCTTGAAATTTCTTTGTTACAGTATCTGATTTTTGTATTGGCATTATGCTGACCTCAATGAAAAAGTTAAGTAGTATTTTACTTCTTCAATACTCTGGAAGAATTTAACTTTTTCTGGTATGGTAAGTCATTTGCCACTCATTCACTGGTTTTTCAGCTTCTAAACTTTTGTTCTATTTCCTATCTGCTGTTATGTTCACATTCTCCTTATCTTTTATGGGTATATGCCATTTTAGTAGGGTTTCAGGAGTGAAAGGGGATAAATATCATGTGTGTATTCAGTTTGTCATACCAAATCTGGTATCTCTATTTCCTTTCTCATTTATGCATTTATCTGTAAAGTTGGACTAGCTGAGAGTTGATTGTATAAAGAGTAGATTCAGATCTGAGCTTGCATATTTAACTTTAAGTTATTCATTTTTTATTTATTTATTTTTTTTGCGGTACGCGGGCCTTTCACTGTTGTGGCCTCTCCCGTTGCGGAGCGCAGGCTCAGCGGCCACGGCTCACGGGCCCAGCCACTCCGCAGCATGTGGGATCTTCCCAGACTGGGGCATGAACCCATGTCCCCTGCATCGGCAGGCGGACTCTCAACCACTGTGCCACCAGGGAAGCCCTAAATTATTCATTTTAATGGAAGAACTAAGAAGCCTATGTAACATAAAACAGTACCTAGTTAAAAAAATAATTTACCAATTCAGTAGCAATGAGCACCCCCAAAGCCCAGATAAGTAGGCCTCAGATACTATTTCCCATTAAAAGTAATCAAGGAGGGCTTCCCTGGTGGTGCAGTGGTTAAGAATCCACTTGCCAATGCAGGGGAAACGGGTTCGAGTCCTGGCCCAGGAAGATCCCACATGACATGGAGCAACTAAGCCCGTGTGCCACAACTACTGAGCCTGCGCTCTAGAGTTCGCATGCCACAACTACTCGGCCCGCGTGCCACAACTGCTGAAGCCCGCATGCCTAGAGCCTATGCTCTGCAACAAGAGAAGCCACCACAATCAGAAGCCCGCGCACCGCAACGAAGAGTAGCCCCCACTCGCCACAACCAGAGAAAGCCCGTGCACAGCAACAAAGACCCAATGCAGCCCAAAATAAAAATAAAAAAAATTATTAAAAAAAAAGTAATCAAGGATACCTGAAGAATTGTGGATGATTTCAGACATGGGGCAAGAAGTAGACAAGATGAAGCTGCAACATCTTGTCACATGTGTCAAAAAGGCTGTCATGTGAGGAATTACCTTGATGTTATGATGGCCTCTTAATATACTATATAACAAACAATCCCAGAGATCACAGAGCAGAATGGTTCACAGGCAAAATTAATACCCTTGATTCATTTGGTTTATTAAATCAATTAAAACATTTAGTGATTAGCAATGGGAAAGAGATGTGGAAGGTTAATCCCTCTGGGGTAGGGTATAAACCGGTGGAAGACCCACTGGGTGTGAATCCTGTCTACGTAATGTTCATCAGCCCTACCTTTCTCTCTGCTGCAAGGACTGGGATTGTGGATGAACAGGGAGGCTCTGCAGATGATGGTGGCTGGATTGCCTCTTGCTCCCATCAAGGGGCTCAGGACACACTACCCCAAAAGATGGCACCTTGGCATATTGAATATTTTAAGCTGAAGGACTTGGAGAAAACAGCAGCAGCAGGAAGCTCACTCTCACCTTCCCCCCTTGCCCTTCTACCCTGAAACATGTAGGTCATAAATCCTCATGTGATAGGTGCCCTACCTATGCCTGGAGGAAAAGAACATTCTTATCTCCAAAGACAGAGGAACTCAGAGAAGAATCTGTCCTTGTTAAATTTCCCCCAGTGTAGTACAATGACCTCATACTCCTCAAACTATTATTCCACCACAATGGTCCACTCTTCAGCAAGCCCAGCATAAAATACTCAGGTGTGTTTCTCTGAGTCTTCATTTCCTTATGAAGTCTCCCATGTCCTGCAAAATTACATTAAATCAATGTGTAGGTTTTCCTCCTGTTAACCTTTCTTTGTCAGTTTAATTTTCAGACCCAGCCAGGGACCCTAAGAGGGTCAAGGAAGACTTTCCCCTCTCCTATACTCTGTTGTAGGAACACAAGGGCAACAATTCCAGGCTACAGCTGTAGCTTGTCAATTACTGTGATAGGCAGTTATGGGTTTTACCTGCGTATGTCAGGCAGAGTACACAGAGTGCCACAATACGTGTCACAAGCAAATGACTGATGTAAGATTTTACGAATATTGAGCGTGTCAGAAATATCTGGTGTTTCATGTGCCTTGTGTAGATTAGTATCCACCTACTTAGTCTGTCCACTGCTTCCTATATCAACAGATATCTGCTTTATTCATTAAGGCTTGCTCTACCTCACAAGCTACTCACTTCTACACTTAATTTCTTCTATCCTCTTTATTTGTTTCCTTCTCTTATTTTCCATAGCAGACCTGAATATTCTTTTTTCTTTTTTTTTGGCCGCACTGTGTAGCTTGCGGAAGCTTAGTTCCCGGGTCAGGGACTAAACCCGGGCTGGGCCCTGGCAGTGAGACAGTGAAAGCACCAAGTCCTAACCACTGGGCCACCAGGGAATTCCCAGACCTGAATATTCCTAAATAACATAGCAAACACACCTTACAAGGATTCAAGAGCCAATCTGAAGAGGCTCCCACCAGCTAATGATGGGATCATTCGAGAATCAATAAGTATATTATCTGTAATGTTTGCAATGCATCAAATATGTTTAATGCCATGAGTTTATAATGACACCACAAACAAACAAACACACAAAGAAAATCTTTAAATGGTAACAATTGGACGATACTAGTGAACCAGGTTGTTGTGTTCAAAACTAGTCTTTCCTGTATGAACTATCCCACTGGGTAACCATTTAGCAGATGAGGGAGTTTCTCTTCCTAGAAGTAGCCTAGCTAGTAAATGAAGCAGGAATGATAGAATTAGAACATCATAGTTTATAATGCTTAATGAATGAATGAATGGTTCTAGGCACTGAGCATTGAAGACTGCTAACAGAACCAAAAAAGATGACATTATGTACCTCTTGGAGGAAGAATAGGATACCACATGTGAGGTAGTCTTACAAAAAATCAACTCTGATTCTGATTGAGGCTCAGTCAGGTCTACAGCATGACTCTCAGGTGTGGTCAATCATCACCTGACAACTTGTTAGGAATGCAAAATTTCAGGACTTGCCTCGGACCAGAAACAGAAACTCTTGAAAGTGGGGCCCCGCAATCTGTTTCAACAAACCATTCAGAAGAGACTCTGATGCCCACTAAAGATTGAGAACCATTGCTCTAAATCCAATTTATAGGAAATACAGAGGAACATATTACACGACATAATAATGTAGGCAAGAAGTCCAGACTGTGGAAATATCCAGAGACAAATGACTCAGTTTCTTTAAATGTAAATTTGAAGGAAATGAAAAAGTGATGAAGAGGAAGCTATAGATTAAAAGAGACTTAGGAAACATATGGACCAATTGCAAATTTTGCACCTTATTTGGACCCTAATTCAAATATGTAAACTGTATCCTTTTGAATTATGGTTTTCTCAGGACACATGTACCCCAATGTGCACTGCAGCACTATTTATAATAGCCAAGACATGGAAACAACCTAAATGTCCAACAACAGATGAATGGATAAAGAAGATGTGGTACATATATACAACATGGCTGAATATTACTCAGCCATAAAGAGGAACGAAATTGGGTCATTTGTAGAGATGTGGATGGACTTAGAGTCTGTCACACAGAGTGAAGTAAGCCAGAAGAGAAAAACAAATATCGTATATTAACACATATACGTGGAATCTAGGAAAATGGTACAGATGAACCTATTTGTAGGGCAGGAATAGAGACGTAGACGTACAGAATGGACATGTGGGCACAGGGAGGGAAGAGGAGGGTTGGACGAATTGGGAGATTAGGTTTGACATAAATTCACTACCATGTGTAAAATACATAGCTAGTGGGAACCTGCTATTTAGCACAGGGAGCTCAGCTCAGTGCTCTGTGATGACCTAGATGGGTGGGATGGGGGGGGTGGGAGGGAGGTCCAAGAGGGAGGGGATATATGTATACATATAGCTGATTCACTTCATCGTACAGCAGAAACTAGCACAACATTGTAAAGCAACTTTACTCCAATTAAAAAAAATAAAACAATAATAAAACACAAATATGTAAACTGTAAAAAACATAACATTTATGAGATAAGTGGAAATTTTAACACTGGATAGTTGATATTTAGGAAATGTTAATTCTTTTTTTTTTGCGGTATGCGGGCCTCTCACTGTTGTGGCCTCTCCCGTTGTGGAGCACAGGCTCCAGACGCGCAGGCTCAGCGGCCATGGCTCACGGGCCTAGCTGCTCCGTGGCATGTGGGATCTTCCCGGACCGGGGCACGAACCCGTGTCCCCTGCATCGGCAGGCAGACGCTCAACCACTGCGCCACCAGGGAAGCCCTAGGAAATGTTAATTCTTTTTAGGTGTGACAATGACATTGAAGTTATATTTATGGGTGAAATGATTTTTTTCCATTTGTTCAAAATAAGATTGGATGGATAGGTGAAGGTATAAGTGGAAAAAAGTTGACCGTGAGTTGCTGATAATCGGGGCTGAGTGATAAGTCCCTAGGGGTCATTATACCATTTTGTATACTTTTGTATATGTTTGAAATTCTCTATAGTAAAATGGTAAAAAAAAAAAATTGCCTTTGACTTTGTGGGGCTTTGTGAGAACCCATGGGAAGAGCTTTGGTTTTAAATACAGAACCCCCAGAATGGGCCATAGTTCTTCCATTTATTTTGTAGTGGGAGTGAGCTGGATAGCTGGGCAAATCGCTTCGCATTATCCTCCTCATTTTCTTCATCTTTAAAAAAGAATAGTCATAATTAAAGGAGGTAATGTCTTCAAATGCTTTGCAAAGAGCTTTGCAGATGGAAGCTTCTAGTATCAAGTATCTGTGAATTCCTTAAAGCCCAATATGGCATCTTCTAATATTTCTTCAGCACAGTGTGGGGCATATATCAGTTGCTCCTTAAGTGTTTAGTCTCAGTTTTCTTATTCAATCAAATCATTATTTATTAAATAAATGAATGGATGAGTACATTCCAAATTCTAGGTTTCAGACCTCTAGGTTGAATCATCCATTCAGTAATTAAGACCTAGAATAAATGAATAAAAGTAGGAGACACATCCTGACAATTATGATTTAATACATTACATTGTACATATTCAAATAGAATCTATTATATATATTATAGATTATATTTGCTCCCCTCCTTTCATGATGGCTACTAGGCTGAAAACAGTGGAAGGTGGAAAACTCTTGTTAAGTGTAGATTTTTCAATTATGGAGAGGATCTTTACTGAGATATAAAAATAAGCAAAGTTAAAGCTGGGACTTGGTTTTAGGTCTTCACCCTTGGAGCTTTTTTGGGTTCCACCAGAGGGCACTCCATACCTCATGGCTTCGCTGAGGTGTGGGAGCCCAGCATGGAGCCCACAGGAGCCTATCTGGTAGGTATGCAGTCACTCCTTTAGCAAATGTACATTGAACCTCTACTATGTGCCTAGCATGTTTAGGTGCTGAGGACACAGAGGTGAAAAGACCTGGACACTGCCCTCAAAGGACTCAGTCTAGAGTGGAGACAGACGTGTAAACAAGTAATGATGGCATAGTGCAGCAAGGGCCATAATAAAGGTGTCACAAGGTGTAAGGAACTATTAACTCTGGCTCCAGGGCTCAGGGAAGGCTTCATAGAATGTGAGCTTAATTTTGAAAAGCAAATAAGAATTCATCAGATGGACAAAGTAGACAGAATAGCATGTACAGATATATACGTGAAGGTAAGAACACACATGTGGTTAGTTTGACATGGCCAAGAGTGAGTTTCAAGGAGCCTGGAAAACGTGGAAGTGGGGCTGGATAGTTGGTGGGGCCGGATCATGAAGGGCCTTATTCCGTGAAAAGAGAAGAGCCTCTGAGTGTTTTTTTTTCCTTCTTTCTTTTGGCCCTGCCACTCGGCATGTGGGATCCTAGTTCCCAGATCAGGGGTCAAACCCTCACCCCCTGCATTTAAAGGGTGGAGCCTTATCCACTGGACCTGCAGGGAAGCTCCCCTGTTCGTGTCTATATCCAACTCAGTAACCACAGGAGCGATCTTAAGCTCTAGGTGGGATTATCCTCTCATCATAGTTACCCACAAAAGAGTTTTTTAGTTTTTTGTCTTTGAAAGGCTCCTCAGGGAGCATGTACACACTGCACAAGATCTTCATTCTCCCGATTTTATAATCAGTGGTGTTTGGTTACTCACTTTCTCACACTTTTTGGATTTGATCTATGTGACTTTTAGATGTGTCGGAGAATCAAACTAGCTCTCAAAAGCGTGAAGATTTGTCATCGTTAAGGATCTCAAAAAAAATTTTTTTTTTGGTTCAAGATGCTAAGGCCGTTCCAGAAGAGTCATTCTAGAAACGTTTGGAATAATGTCAGCATCATTACAGTAAGAGCTTGCACTCAGGGTGACAGCTTTAAATGATCATTTTTTGCTCTGTCTTTGAAAGCCTCATTTCCTCTGCTTACTGCTAGTGTAGCCCAGCAGACACCGACACTCAGAGGGTGTATAACATGGGGGCAGGCTGGAAGAAAACAGCAACGTTGCTGAGAATTTTCCCTGTCTTCCCCTTTCAGGAGCTGGAAGCTGGGGAGGGGGAGGGGAAGCCCCCAGGGGGCTGGGCAGGAGTGCTTTCTCTATCTGGCTCTGACTCACCAGGGAAGACACATCCTGTTTGCCTGGACAAGCAGCCGGGCTGCCCTTTCCACCCAGAAATGCTTCTGAGCCGACAAGTCCAACCTGCTTGTTCCCTTGCAGGCAACAGGCCTCGATGGGAAATGGAGGGGAGTGCAGAGAGGCTGAAATGCCTTAGCTAACTCAGCACCTTTGCTGCTTCTCAGCATTCAATGGACCTGTGATGAAAAAGAGTGGTTCTGAGGCCTTGCGACATCTGAGGTTTTCTGAGTAAGACTGAATTTTGAGGATGAAGCACGTTAAATCAGAATAGTAGACTCTTCGATGGTTAAGACTAGAAGGGTCCTTAGAAGTCAGTTGGTCCAACCCCCTCACTTTATTAATGTGGAAACTGAGGACCCGAGAGTTTAAAGTAGGGTGACCCTACATCCCAGTGTCCCTGGGAAAGCCCTGTTTTATTTTTCCAGTGTAAATATCAATAATGCCACTTCCAGTCTCAAAACAGTTCCAGTTTGAAGTGAACTAAGTCAGACAGAAAAAGAAAAATATCATGATATTATTGCTTATATGCAGAATCTAAAAAAAAATGATACAAATGAACTTAATTTACAAAACAGAAACAGACTCACAGACTTAGAGAATGAATTTATGGTTGTGGGGGTTGGGGGGAGGGATGAATTGGGAGTTTGGGATTGACTTGTACACACTGCTATATTTAATATAAAATGTCTTTCCATGAAAAACAAAACCAAAACCAAAAATCAACTGTTCCGGTTTGGACAGTAAATTATATGGTCACCCACCCCCACCCTAAGAGAAAAAGAAGGCTGTGAATAGGTGGGGAGCAGTAAAGAATGTTAAAGGAAAGAAACAGTTTGAGAAAGGTATAGAGAAGAAAATAAGAATGAACTTAGGATGGTAGAACTCTTTTTCGGTGATTCTGCTAAAGTACATCTTCTTTCATAAAGGTTTTGCTTCTCAAGATAAAATAGAGAGGAATAAACATTAAAGTTTGGGTAATCTGCTCTTTATTACTAGTATCATGGTTAAATTCTCTTTGGCTGTTACAAATTACTACAAATCATTCATATAAAAATACCAAAGAAATAAACTAGATTAGGGGAAAAACTCAAAATGGTAGACTTTTTTTGGTGAAAGAACACCTTGAGTTGACTTTGGTTTTATGAAGAAGAAAGAATTTTTAGTTAAAACTTATGCTTTCCCCATTATCCCAAAAGTACTTATTTCTCAGTAGAACTCAGTTAACACTTTTTGTGAACAAGTTGGAATTGTCACGTTACCGTGTATTTGATTTGCTTTAAGATGAACGATGAATTTAATTTGAATAAAAAAGTGCTTGTTTCTGCCAACCCGAGACCAGCTTACTCAATCACCAGTGTTTACTGAACACCTACAGTGTGCTAAGTACTGTGTCTGATCAATGAGACAGAGCATTTTTTCCAAGGAACAGGTAAACTTTTTTTTTATTGAAGTGTATTTGATTTACAATATTGTTTTAGTTTTGGGTGTATAGCATAGTGATTTGTTTTTTGTTTTTGCAGATTATATTCCATTATAGGTTATTATTAACTTATTAAGATATGGGGTATAACTCCCTGTTCTATACAGTAAATCCTTGTTGCTTATCTATTTTATTTATAGTAGTTTGTGTCTGTTAATCCCATACTCCTAATTTGTCTCTCCCCACCTCCGTGTCCCATTTGGTAACCATCAGTTTGTTTTCTATGGCTGTGAGTCTGTTTCTGTTTTGTATATAGATTCATTTGTATTAACTTTTAGATTCCACATAAAAGTGATATCATATGATACTTGTCTTTCTCTGAGTTACTTCACTTAGTATGATAACCTCTAGGTCCATCCACGTTGATGCAAATGACAATAGTTGACTTTTATATAGTTGAGTAATATTCATATATATATATATATATATATATATATATATATATACACCCCACATCTTTATCCATTCATCTTTTTTTTTTTTTTTTTTTTTGCGGTATGCGGCCCTCTCACTGTTGTGGCCTCTCCCATTGCGGAGCACAGGCTCCGGATGCGCGGGCTCAGCGGCCATGGCTCATGGGCCCAGCCGCTCCGCGGCATGTGGGATCTTCCCGGACCGGGACACGAACCCGTGTCCCCTGCATCGGCAGGTGGACTCTCAACCACTGCGCCACCAGGGAAGCCCCCATCAAATCTTTTCTTTTAGGAGAGATGCAGAGAAGAGGATGCCTAATGTTTATTTCATTTACTTGTGCTTCAGAAGTCTCAGAATGGTGGCAGTGGTAGTGATGGGGAGGGAAGGAAGGCACCACTGGTCAGAGAGTGGCCTGCATATACAATGGAGGGCTGACTGTAGACATGCTTGATACATTCTTTTTTTTTTATTTTGGCCGTGCTGCGCAGCTTGCAGGATCTTGGTTCCCCAACCAGGGATTGAACCCGGGCTCTGACAGTAGAAGCGCCGAGTCCTAACCTCTGGACCACCAGGGAAGTCCCATTTGATACATTGTAATGAGAAGGGGCAACTGGTATTGTAGGAAGAGTTCAAATTGGCTCTGGAGTTGACTTGAGAGCTGGGCAGGCCTGGTTTTGAATTCTGACCATGTCACTAGGTAGGTGACCTTGGGAATGCTACTTGACTTTGGCCAATTTCTCCTCTCATTCCTGTCACCAACTGTGTCAGACCTCCTCTCCCTTTCCGACTTCTGCTCCTCTGTCTCCTTGCCTCATCCTAGGACAGTGACCTCTCTTCCCTAGTACACAAATGAAGTAGGAACCACTAGATGAGAATTCTTTCAGGAGGTGAAAAAATCTTTATAAACACACACACACACACACACACAGATGAAAACTTCAATTTTTGGTCCCAACACTTTCACTTTCAAAGTTAGCCAAGTCTGTGCGCAGCCTGGGCTTCCCCCTTATCTAGGTTGACCACATAAATTATCTTCCACACTGTCACAGTGTGAAAGGGGTACTATTTTTTAATTTTAATTTTTTATTTTTTGGATACCCTGCACGGCATGTGGGATCCTAGTTTCCCACCCAGGGAGCGAAACTGTGTCCCCTGCATTGGAAGCGTGGAGTCTTAACCACTGGACCACCAGGGAAGTCCTCCGAAAGGGGTACTATTAACGATTACAGGAGGACAACAGGTATAAAGCAGGACTGTCCTAAGTGTCCCCTGAGCATTTAAAAAAAAATATTTATTTATTTATTTTTACTTGTTTTTGGCTGCGTTGCGTCTCCGTTGTTGTGTGCAGTCTTTCTCTAGTTGCAGCGAGCAGGGGCTAGTCTTCGTTGCGATGCATAGGCTTCTCATTGTGGTGGCTTCTCTTGTTGCAGAGCACGGGCTCTAGGCACGCAGGCTTCAGTAGCTGTGGCACGAGGGCTCAGTAGTTGTGGCGCACGGGCTTAGTTGCTCCGAGGCATGTGGGATCTTCTCAGACCAGGGCTTGAACCCGTGTCCCCTGCATTGGCAGGCAGATTCTTAACTACCAGGGAGGTCTCTGAACATTCTTAAACTCTTGTTAACAATGAGGGAGGTACACTTCCTCCTGTTTGCTGGCTCATTCCAGGAAACATTTTAACATGCTAATACTTTCCTTTCTTAAAACCAACAAATGAGCCAAAAGCTAAAAAACTTCTTTCTACCACATTGCCTTCCAGCTACCGCCTCTTCTGCTCTTCTTCATAAGCTCTGACCATAAGTAAACCCCTTCCTCACTCCTATTTACCCCTCCATCGACTGCAAAACGACCTCCACCTTTACTACTTTTCAGGTGAAAGTGCTTCCACCAAGGTCACCAGTTGGGTGATCTAGTGAATACTTTCAGTCCTTATTTTACTTGACTCTCAGTAGCATTTGATATTTTGTATCAAAATACAAAATTTTTTTTGGAAACCCCCCCTTTTTTTTTTTGGAAACCCCCCTCTTCCTTTAGCTTTGGGACACCACTCCAGTTATTTTCTTCTCTCTCTCTTGCATTTACCCACTCTCTTCAGAGATTCTCCTTTTCTCTTGTTCCTTAGGTGATGTTCAGCCTGTAGATTCTGTCCTAGGACCACGTCCTTTCTCACTCTACAGTGGCCCCACAATTGCCTTCTGGAAGGGCTGGAGACCTCAGTCTGGCATCTCTAGCCCGGAGCTCTCTTTGGAGCTCAGATCCATTTATCCCATTTTGTACTGAACATCTCTGCTTGGCTGTCCCACAGGAACAGCAAACCTGACAACTCCTCATCCTCTCCATTTCAGAGAAGGGCAGCCACTGTCCACCAAGTTACCTATGCTAAAAATTTGAGAATTATCCTCCAACACTTTCCCTCACTTCCACTTCCAATCATGTACGAATCTCCATCCATTCTGCCTCCTTCATAGCTCTCAAATCCCTACTTCTCTCCATTCCCTCTGCCATTGTTTCAGTTCCTGTCAAATCATCTGCCTGTTGATTACTGTTCCCAGAAGCAGCTTCTTGTTTTCGGTCTTGTTCCTCTCCATTGTCTCTCTCCAAATTGTAGTTGCGTGATCTTTTATTTTAATTTACTGATTTATTTTTAAAACTTTGGCTGTGCTGGGTCTTCGTTGCAGCACACAGGCTCTTCGTTGTGGTGTGGGGGGCTTAGTTGCTCTGCGGCATGGGGGAATCTTAGTTTCCTGACCAGGGATCGAACCTGTGTCCCCCACATTGGAAGGCAGATTCTTAACCACTGGACCACCAGGGAAGTCCCACGTGATGTTTAAATATACAAATCTGATCAGATCACTTTCTGCTGAAGAGTTTTCAATGTCTCCCCATTGCCCTCCAGATAAAGTCCAAACTCCTTAACCCTTATCAAGGGCCTTTAGGGTCTAGCCCCTGATTAGATTTTCAGCCTCATCTCTGGTCATTCATTCTCCTTCTCCCCCTTTTCTCTCCACCCACAAGGGCTCAATAGGTATTAGAATGAATGAGTCTCTTTGTGCCTCAATTTCCTCATCTATAAAACGGAGACCTCTGCTTATCTTGCTATTACGAGGATCAGACATAATATCTGTGACATGCCTGTGGTGGTTCTGGGAACATAGTAGGCACTTGATAAATTGTAATTTTTAAATTAATGGTAATTTTTATTTGTTAAAATTGACCAATATTCTAAGGAATGATGTCTAAACTAGAATGATGTAAAATAATGACTCTCAAACATTTTATTTCTAAGTTTGGTGTTGTCGTTTACTGAATGCTAAGGAAACTTGGTAAAGGAGGAAGCAGATTTTTGCCAACATTTTATAATGAAAAGCTTCAAACATGCAGAAAAATTGAGAGGATTTTACAGTGAACACCTATATTCCCTGCTTAGGTTCTTCAGCTAACATTTTACTATATATTAATACATGATTTATATCATATAGCTATTCATTTCTCTTTTCATCCCTTTATCCACCTATCCATTAATATCTTATTTTTTGTATGCATTTTACAATTTCAGACATCAGGACACATCCTCCTACATACTTCAGCATTAATGAGAGTTCAATATTCATTTATAATTCCTTTTAAGAATACATTGAAATAAAATTTGCAGACAATGAAACACACAAGACTTAAGCACATACCATTCAAAGAACTTGGCAAATGCCTAAGCCTCTATAACCCAAACCCATGTCAAGATGCAGAACATTAATATCACTCCAGAAGTGTTCCTCATGCCTCTCCAGTCTATTCCTTCCCCCACTCACTCCCCCAAGGGCAAACACTGTTATGATTTTTTCCCACCAAACATTAGTTTTGCCTGTTCTAGAACTTCAAATAAGTGGAATCAAAGAGTAAGTACTGGGACTTCCCTGGTGACACAGTGGTTAAGAATCCACCTGCCAATGAAGGGGACGCGGGTTTGATCCCTGGTCTGGGGAGATCCCACGTGCCACGGAGCAACTAAGCCCGTGCACCACAACTACTGAGTCTGAGCTCTAGAGCCTGTGAGCCATAACTATTGAGCCCACGTGCCACAACTACTGAAGCCCACGCACCTAGAGCCCATGCTCCACAACAAGAGAAGCCACTTCAATGAGAAGTCCGTGCATCGCATCGAAGACTAGTCCCTGCTCACCGCAACTAGAGAAAGCCCACACGCAGCAACGAAGACCCAGTGTAGCGTAGCCAAAAATAAATAAATAAATTAAAATCTTCAGAAAAGTTGAAAAAAAAAAAGAGCAAGTACTACTTTATGTCTGGCTAATTTTGTTCAACATAATATATTTGAGATTCATGCCTGTGGTTGTATGTATCAGTAGTCTGTTCCTTTTTATTCCTGAGTAGTAACCCATCATATGAGTATTCTATGGAGTATTTATCTATTTTTCTGTTGATGGACCCCTGGGCTGTTTCCAATTTGGGGTATTATGAATAAAACTTCTCCAAATAGTCTCATACAAGTAATTTTGTGGATATATAACTTCATTTCTCTTGGATAAATACCTAGGAGTGAAATTGCTAAGGTGGTTAGCTTTATATGAAACTTAGCTTTACAAGAAACTGCTAGACCTTTTCCCAGTGGTCATGGGAACAGTTTTCAATATGTTAACTAAGTATAACCACAAACAACTAAATTTACTGAGTGCTTTCTATGGGCACTGCACAAAGAGCTTTTTAAATACAGCATTTCACTTGATTCTTATACTAAGTCTATGGGGCAGATAGTATTAATTAATTAATTAATTAATTAATGGCTGTGTTGGGTCTTCGTTGCTGCGCATGGGTTTTCTCTAGTTGCAGCGAGCGGGGGCTACTCTTCGTTGCATTGTGCGGGCTTTTCATTATCGTGGCTTCTCCTGTTGCAGAGCACAGGCTGTAGGCGCACAGGCTTCAGTAGTTGTGGCACGCAGGCTCAGTAGTTGTGGCTCACAGACTCCAGAGCACAGGCTCAGTAGTTGTGGTGCACGGGCTTAGTTGCTCTGCGGCATGTGAGATCTTCCCGGGCCAGGGCTCGAACCCGTGTCCCCTGCATTGGCAGGCAGATTCTTAACCACTGTGCCACCAGGGGAGACCTATGGGGCAGATATTATTCTCATTTCACGTGTAAGATAATTGAGGCACAGAGAATTAAATAACTGCCCAAGGTCACACTGCTAACTAAGTGGCCAAGCTTGGATTTGGATCTAAGCAGGTTGGACTCCAGTTCCTATGCCTCATGCTTCCTAATATTTACTAGCAAAAAAAAAAAAAAAAAAAAAAAAAAAGAAGAAGAAAAAGAAGTATAAGAAGAGGCTATTTCTTTTCTCAGGAAATGAAATAATTTCCTAAGAATGAAAATTAGTCATGGTAACCAGAAGGTACCACATTCATCAATAAGCACTATGTAAATGTAAATTCTCACCCAGTATTTAGATGTAGTGCCTATGGTAAACAGGGAGATAGACAAATGTCTCCATTAAAGTCTCTTTATCCTCCTGGGAGACTCTTCAAGTTTATCTTTAAAGACACCCTCTCTCTCCAACCCTGTGCAAATCCATCTAACTTCTCTTTAGAATATGAAAGGTTAAACTTCAGAGTCTCTTCCTTGGGTTGTTTAATAAGATTATGACGCCTCTCCTCTATAATTAAGAAAGGAGTCTGAGGCTTTACTGGAGAAGTGTACATATAAGCTGCCAAGAGGTGGGGAGGTAGAAGAGCATTCCTACCCATGGTTTTACTAAGCCATTAGAGCTCAGTCTCAGATCCAGACTTGCCCTGGACTATCTGTAGGAACCTTGAGGCAAGGAGGAGGACCCAAGGGAACACACCTCTTCCTTGGGCTGAGAACCCACCTCTCATCTGGGACTCTGACATTCTCTCTCATCTTTGAAAAGGTCTCTAAACCAGAGGGAGTTAGAAAAAAAACAAAGGAGCTATAGATTGGAATTGTTGGTTAGGGAAGGCTAGGAGTCTGAGTCTTCTGAAAACACATAATAAGTTTATATATTCATTCTGGCTCCTAGGCCAGGGGCCTTATGAGACAGTTGGTTGAGTATGTGGTGGTTGATGTCTCAAGGCCTTCCCTCCTTATTTGTTTTTATTTATTTATTTTTGGCTGCGTTGGGTCTTTGTTGCTGTGCGTGGGCTTTCTCCAGTTGCGGCGAGTGGGGGCTACTCTTCATTGTGGTGCACTGGCTTCTCATCGCGGTGGCTTCTCTTGTTGCAGCGCATGGGCTCTAGGCACATGGGTTTCAGGAGTTGTGGCACGTGGGCTCAGTAGTTGTGGCTCACAGGCTCTAGAGCGCAGGCTCAGTAGTTGTAGTGCACGGGTTTAGCTGCTCTGCGGCATGCAGGATCTTCCTGGACCAGGGCTTGAACCCATGTCCTCTGCACTGGCAGGCGGATTCTTAACCACTGCGCCACCAGGGAAGTCCCTCCTTATTTGTTTTTTAACCATTAAAAAAAAATTCAAGTATAGTTAATTTACATGTTCAAGTGTACAGCAAAGTGATTCAGTTATACCTTGTTATTTTTTATGGTTCTGGGAAATACCAAATTCTCTCCTCTGGTCACATGTTAGCTACTCCCAACGGATATATTTGTCAGGATCAAGTCCATACACCTTCAGATGGCGAATGAGGACCCTCAACAACCTCTCTCCAGTCTCCCGAACTGCCACTCCTCCCTATGCACTAGATTTGAGGAATTGTTTGCAGGTTCCTGTGGATACCACATTCCACCCATCTGTTTCTCTTCTCTCCTCTCTATTCAGCCTTTTAGGACTGGTTCAAAAGTCACAAATTCGGTAACTACTTGCTTACGTACACACCCCACCTCCCAATCCTCTTTAGACTGATTTTTCCTCCCAGGCAGAAATGTCTTATTCTACTTTTAAAAAAAAAAAAAATTTATTTATTTATTTAAGAAGTCCTTCTTATTCTACTTTTTATTTCTAGCCTAGCATATAACAAAAATTTCATAAAGCTTTTCTAGTAAGAAAGACATATGGACCAAAACTTTTGAGTAACTAAATACTTTATTTGAACCACCCCAAGAGCTGAATTATTTGTTTTCCTTGCTTCACAGAATGCTATTTTCATCTTGTGGTGAAAAAAAACATTTTTGCCTAGGATGCTAAGAAAACAATTTTTACAAATATTGATACAGGCCAGTTGTCCTCTTTGTCTTCTGAGCCCCCAGTGAGTTTCCTACTGACCAAGGTCTCAGTATCCATCAGAAATATTTTTAGGAAATGTGTAGGGGAAGGGACAGATGAGGTGCTTTCAAAACTTAGTATGCCACGAATTTTAATGACAATCAGAATTTTTCTCTGGAAAAGTTTAGAGGAAAAGTAATGTCTCTGAAAACTTCACTTTCCTTCTCTTTAAACTCCAGAACTCCTCTTCCTTTTCTCTCATTTGCCCAGATACAAACTGAACTGTAACTTAGGCCTTACCCAGATGCCTCCAGCTCTGGTCAGACTCCTGCTGATTGGCATCCTGGGGACTCTTAGGGACAAACGTCCTTTTTCTTTAGTGTTTTCTCTACTTAGCAAGTCCAGCCCTTGGCCTCTCCCCTCCCCACCCAGGGAGGAGAACCGGGTGACTCTCCTGCTAACTGGAAGGAATTGGGTGTTGCCGGGCACACAGCCAGGAACTTGAACTCTGCTGAGGAATGGGGTCTGGGCAGCGGCTGACTCCCCAGAGCAGTGCTGGCAGCCAGCTCACAGGGCTTCTGGCTACCTGGGAGGGGGGAATCTTCTCCTCCTGACAAAGGAGCAGTTTGTTCAGTCCTTCCCGCCCCGATTCCTCTCATGCTGCTGTTCACTGCATCCCTGAGCCTTTTGGTAACCCTACCTCTGACCAAAGTTTGCAATTTGTGGTAGACTTCAAAACCTCAGGCTTTACCTCTCCAGAGCTGCACTGCCCTGCAATTTGAAAGCCAACAAAGAGGCTCAAGTTTCCTTAACTCCTTTTCTTTCAGGCTCCTGGAGCTGAACTCTTTGGACCTACATACCAGAAAAGCTCTTTTATCCTATCACCATTTGAAATGTTTCCCCAGCATTTCCGACCTAGAAGCTGACAAAGGAGCTAAACATTCTGTGTTCAGAAACACTCTTCCCAGGACACTCACGCTGGGACACCGCTGATCTTCATTTGGGGAGCCCCTGTTTCCTCAGTTCTAATGGGGACTGATTTTTGCTGTTGTTTACCTTTCTTTGCTCCATCATCATGACATCTTTCTCCTGCTGCTTTTCTCTCCTCTTTTGCTTTTCTTCTTCTTCCGTAATCTGCCTCTCTCTTGGTGGAATTTTCTCTTTGCTTCCCTCTTTATGCTGTTTTATTTTTTCTAGTTAGCTTGCCCCTTCCTCCCCGTCCTGGAAACTTCTTTGTTCCAGGGTCTCACTAGGAGACTTTATGAATCACTAAAGAGTTTCTAGATTGCTAATCCAGGCATAAGGGCAATTTGTTTCTTCTGTTCTAGGTTAGATTCCTGGTCAAGCCTACTTCTTAACTGTGTGTGTAATCTTCATCCCCCTCCTACTGCTGTTTCCACGCTGCTTCATTAACCTGTAACAATTACCCATCGTCCTTCCAGACAAGGAGGCACCTTTGCTCATTTAAAGTCCTCAACTCTTTAGATTTCTCAGACAGATGGCTGCCCCCAAAATGGCAGATAAAATCAGAGGTACAAAAAAGTTATTAGGAAAAACTTTTCCTTGAGAGTCCTCTGTCTGATTGTTCACATTAGCTATTATTTTGTGGAAAGAGAACTAGATTTAAGAGTCAAAAAGGGGACTTAAGCTCTGCATTTCCATTGCAGAGGACATGGGTTGGATCCCTCCCTGGTTGGGGAACTAAGATCCCACATGCCGTGCAGCCAAAAAAAAAAAAAAAAAGTCAAAAAAGTTCCAGTTCCGCTACCTGCTGGCCGTGCAAATCACTTCTCTGGGCTCTCAGCGTCTTCACTGGCGAAATGGGAATGCCTCATGGCAGTGTTGTGTAGATAAAAGCACTTTGCAAACTGTCTTGAGATAGGGTAAATGAGCTAGGATGATGTCCTGATTCCTCTTTAAATCCTTCAAACGTAAAGGGTCATTAAACACTGAGATTTGTTTTGGTCAGTCTATTTTAGGTGGGTCTCAGGGAAAGCTAGCAGCTAGAAAAGGTACGGCAATCCTTGTGGTAACATTTGGTTAAAATTGAGGGTATAAACTGTAGGACTTCTTGAGCACAGAGGGTCCTAAGGAATTCTGATTACTTTGGATTTGGAAACCCAGTTTCCGCTGCTGTGGCCGAAGGGAGGTGCTTTGATAAGTGGAATCACTGCAGGTAGGTTCAGCATTCACTTCTCAGACGAGCCTGAAACCTGTTTTTAAAAAAACGTGTGTGTGTGGGCCAGAACCAAAGCAGCCTGGGACATTTCAGACGGGCACCACCTCCTCTGGCTGTTTTCAAGGCCATCCAGAGGCCAGGGTCCAGATAAACTGAAAAGTTAAGACAGGACTGCACAGGACTTTCTGCAGACGCGCTTGTAGCACAGAGGGTGGGAGGGAGGAAAGGAAGGAGGGAAGGAGGGCGTTGGGAGCTGAGGCCCCACCTTTCATTCCAGCACCGGCAGAGCAGGAATGACTCACAGGCACGGGTGCTCAGGTTCCCATAGGTGAGGGACTGACTCCCCTCTCCGGAAAAACGCCGTGCGCTTTCCTCCTGGAGTGGCCTTGGCGGGGTGCTGGAACGCTCTGTCTGCCCGGTCTGGTCTCTGGGGCCAGGGCTGGGTTTCCCTCATGTATGGCAAGAGCTCTATGCGTGCTGTGCTTTTTCTCCTCGGCATACAGCTCACAGGTAAGAGCTCGCGGGCTTCTCTGAGCCTACCTCCTTCACTGCCTACCCTATAAAGTTAGCTAATTGCTGAAGAAGTTGCAAGAGCTTTGGAGCTCTTTGGAGCCTGAGCCACAGTTGCATTTCATTTTAGTTTTGACTTTAGTGAAACTGAAGTGGTGGGTTGTTTTGGGGGAGTTGCTTTTGGAAAAACAGGTTTAGGTGTGTTCTCAGGTGCCAGTGATTCAGGCACAGAGAGAGTTTTCTAATCTCAGGTTACACACCATTTTTTGTGGCTACTCTCAACCTCCCACTGCTGGCAGAACTTAGCACTTCGATTTCTGTGTGTGGGTCTTGCCTGGGGCTCTCGGCAGCACTGGGAAAGCTGAGATTGTTAAGGAGAGAGACCCACTGGGGCTTTGTAACTGCCCCAACACGCACATTCTAAATGTAAATATCATGCTAAAAAAATGCCACGTGGTATAAAGGTTCCAGTGGCGCAGGCAAGCTAAACTGTCTGGGACTGATTAACTCAGTTTCTGCAGAAGACTAGGAACAGTGTGAAATTCACACAACAAGGACACTTTCTGGAAAACTTACCTGCTAGGGGACCATCAGACACATAACATACAATGCCTAATCTGAATACATGTCTAATTCATGTTCTGATTAGTTCTGATGTTTTGTTTCTGCTTTCAATTTTATTTGCCGATGTTTGTAGTTTGTTTACAGCAGTGTTGAAGTGGGTACCATGAGGCTAGGGTATCATGCTTTGGAGAAAGTGAGAGTGCTGTGTGGTACTTGTAGGTGTTTAAGGAATGGGAGGGTGAAGGTTGCATGTAGGTAGGAGTATGTAGACTCTGGGTGAAGTGAGTTTGAGTGAGAGCTGAGGCATCTCAGTTCTGTTTGATGCCCTACTCAGACCTTTATTTTGGTAGTGTCAGCAGAAATTCTCTTAATACACATCTCCTGTTAACCCTTCCTTTCCCTTTTTTTCTTTGCAGCTCTTTGGCCAATAGCAGCTGTGGAAATTTACACTCCCCGTGTGCTGGAGGCTGTCAATGGGACCGATGTTCGGTTAAAATGCACTTTCTCCAGCTTTGCCCCTGTGGGTGATGCTCTAACAGTGACCTGGAATTTCCGTCCTCGAGATGGGGGCCCTGAGCAGTTTGTAAGTAAGGGTCCCTTGGTTAGGAAAATAAGCCAGTCCATGTCTCCTTGCCCTTCCTGTATTTTTCTTAGCAACAAGCACAGGGTAAAGCTGGGAAACAAATCAACAGACAGAACTGAGAGGCTGGCGAAGGGGAAAGCAAGAGGTTCTTGCAGGAGAGCTGCAGATGGGGCAGTCAGGCTTGCTGGCATTTCTCTTCAGGTCCTGCCATCTCAGCCTCCCTTCCCAGGTACCAAATAAGACCTTTGGCCATTTCTCCTCTCTAGGTTTTCTACTACCATGTGGATCCTTTCAGACCCATGAGTGGGCGTTTCAAGGACCGGGTGGTCTGGGATGGGAACCCTGAGCGGTATGATGTCTCCATCCTCCTCTGGAAGCTACAGTTTGATGACAATGGGACATACACCTGCCAGGTGAAGAACCCACCTGATGTTGATGGGCTGATAGGGGAGATCCAGCTCAGCGTTGTGCAAACTGGTAGGTGATGCAGAGAAAAATCGTTTTGGAAAGCGTGAGAGCTTGTAGAAAAGAGAGGGGCAAACTTTTGTGATGGCTGAAAGAGTAGAGAGAAGGACCAACCCTTTGGATCTGGAAACTGCAGAGGGAGAGTGAAGAGTCCTGGGGTAAAAAAGAGGAAGGCTTTGTTTGGCTGTGGAAAGAAACAGAAAATAAAGGAACCTAAGGAATCTGTTACAAAAATGGCATTGAGATCGTGAAAGGGAGAGGAAGCAACCCTCCGATAAAAGGCTAACACAATAGGTCCATTCATTCACTCATTTATTCACAAGGTACTATTGAGTACCTACTCTACATCAGGCACTGACCAAAGTTCTTGACATGTACTATCTCATTTAATTCTCACAACCACTGTTGGAGGCAGATCCCAGTAAGGGTAGTTATTGTTTATTGAACACTTCCCATGTGCTAGGGGATTTACATATCATATCTAATCTTTACATATTGTATCATTTTATTGTGCTCTTAGTGTGCTCCTCCCCCCCCCCCCCCCATTTTACTAATGAGGAAACCGATGCTCATAGAGGTTAAGTCACTTGTCTAAAGTCATGGAGCTCATAAATAGAGTCACTCAGAACTCAAACCCAAGCATCTCTGTCTCCAAAATTGTGCTCCAAACGAAGGCACTGTATTGCCTGCAGTTCTATAAAGGACAACCTGGAAAGCTGCCAGACAACAAAAAGCAAAGACCATAAAACTTACAAGTTGTAAATTTGTGTTTGAGTCACTGCTACAGTTTACCAGCTGTAAATAACTTTTCTTTTTCTCCTGTAAAGTGAGAATAATATAGCAAAAATTATGGTGAGGATAAAATGAAGTAATGAAAATAAATCCCCCCAAACTCTTGAATTGTACTGAAAATTATAATAATTACCATATATTGAAACTTTATTATGTGCAGGCACAGCGTGGAACAATTTACATGAGCGATTTTATATTTTATAAGAACTCAAGAAGTGAATATTGTTGTCTCTATTTTATACCTTGAAGAAACTGAGGCTCAAAGAAGTTAGTTACCCCAAATCACACAGGACCTGGTACTTTTTTTTTTTAGGACCTGGTACTTTAACCTAGCTGTCTCTGCTGTATGCTCTTAACCAACACACAACATTACTACCCAAAATGTAAAAGCCTATAAAGTGGTATCATTTCCTCCTTTCATTCCTAGTATCATCCTTCAAGGCCCTATCAGTAGAGAGCTGTATGACCTTGGAGAAGTCATTTGAGTACTGAAAGAAGTAATGTAATGTCTTTGGCTCTCAGTTTCTTATCCTGCAAAATGAACAGGTAGATAAGAACACTTGGTTCTTCAACATATTGGGATCGGTACTCTTAGAGAACCTAATGAATGCCATAACCCCTGTTTACCACAAACAATGTACACACAATATGACATGGATTCTGTGGGCTTGTGCCCTGCCCGCCCCCCATCTTCCTTCATAGACTCCAGGCTGGGAACCCCTGGGCTAAATATTCTCTAATGTCTTTTCTGGCTCTGAGGGTTCATTGAAATTTAAGTCAGAAATCAAGGTAAAAATTAAGAGACCCAGGCTTCACAGACTCTAGCCTGGTTTAGGGACCCTTCCCTTTGGGTTCTCTCTTGCATCATATATCCACTAGACTATAGTTACTGATTTACTTGTCTATCTTTCCAGTGGGCATGAGTTCCTTGAAGGTAATGTCTCTTTTGGCTTTGTATTTCCATCAGAGTCCCTGGAGCATAATAGGCCCTTAATAAGCCTGAATAAATGACTGACTGCATGACAGAGGAGAGAAGGATTCGGGGAGAAATAGTTTAGACACTGGATTCGATTAGGTCAGCAATAACTTTACCCCACTAGGTAGATCAACTGGCCAAGTGGTTCTCAAACTTTTAGCGTGCATCAGAATCATCTGGAGGACAAATGAAAACAGATTGCTGGGTGCCCCCTGTAATGCATTAGGTCTGGGGTGGGGCCTGATAGAACTCGCATTTCAAAGTTTTCAAGTAATTCTGTAGCTGCTACTCCTAGAACCAAAGTTTGAGAACCGCTAAAGTAGTCTGTATGCTTTTCCTACTTTTTTTTTTTTTTGGCCACACCACACAGCATATGGGATCTTAGTTCTCCAACCAGGGATTGAAACTGCGTCCCCTGCATTGGAAACACGGAGTCGTAATCACTGGACTGCTAGGGAAATCCCTGTATGGCTTTTCTACTGCTACTAGACTTTACAAAATTAATATCGTAGAAGAAAGGAAGATTTCATTTAAAGATGAAAATACACCCCTTAAATGATTCCATTTAAGGAATAATATCTTGGGACTTCCCTGGTGGTGCAGTGGTTAAGAATCCGCCTGCCAATGCAGGGGACACTGGTTTGAGCCCTGGTCCAGGAAGATCCCACATGCCGTGGAGCAACTAAGCCCGTGCGCCACAACTACTGAGCCTGTGCTCTAGAGCCCGTGAGCCACAACTACTGAGCCCGTGTGCCACAACTACTGAAGCCCACGCACCTAGAGCCCGTGCTCCGCAACAAGAGAAGCCACCGCAATGAGAAGTCTGTGCACGGCAACAAAGAACAGGCCCTGCTTGCCGCAACTAGAGAAAGCCCGCACACAGCAACAAAGACGCAATGCAGCCAAAAATAAATAAATAAAATAAATAAATTTATTTTTTAAAAAAAGGATGAATATCTTTAGATTTCATTATAGTCTTCCTCTTTTCAGAACCCCAACTTGATCTTTTCTCCTTACAGTACGCTTCTCTGAGATCCACTTCCTGGCCCTGGCCATTGGCTCCGCCTGTGCACTGATGGTCATAATAGTAATTGTGGTGGTCCTCTTCCAGCATTTCCGGAAAAAGCGACGGGCTGAAAGAGCTCATAAAGTGGTGGAGATAAAATCGTAAGGCTGGGCAGTTCTGGGAAAGTCTTCTTTTAACACTGTTTTATGGCAACTCTTGGTATTTTATAGTGGGGCTAAATAATTGTTGGACAGATGTTCTTCCTCTCGAGTTAATCTTACATAAAAGAATTCAAACTCACAGGATGGATAAGTTAGGGCGTGAATTAGTAACTTTAGCTTTTTTAAAATTGAAGTGTAGTTGATTTACAATGTTGTGTTAGTTTAAGGTGTACAGTAAAGTGATTTATATATATATGTATTCTTTTTCAGATTCTTTTCCCTTATAGGTTAATACAAAACATTGAATATAGTTCTCTGTGCTATACAGTAGGTCCTTGTTGGTTCTCTATTTTATATATTATAGCGTGTATATGTTAATTCCAATCTCCTAATTTATCCCTCCCCACTCTTTCAAACAAACAAACCGTAAGTTTGTTTTCTATGTCTGTGGGTCTAGTAACTTTAGTTTCTTAATTTTACAGAAGATTTTATTATAAGCTTTCTTTACTATGCAGGATTTGATATTATAAAAATTTACTTATATAAAGCTTTTCTAGGATATTCCTCACTTTAAAAAAAATTAATTAATTAATTTTTGGCTGCGTTGGGTCTTCGTTGCTGCACACGGGCTTTCTCTAGTTGCGGCGAGGGGGGCTACTCTTCGTTGCGGTGCGCGGGCTTCTCACTGCGGTGGCTCCTCTTTGTTGCGGAGCACGGGCTCTAGGCGCACGGGCTTCAGTAGTTGTGTCAGGTGGGCTCAGTAGTTGTGGCTCGCGGGTTCTAGAGCGCAGGCTCAGTAGTTGTGGCACACTGGCTTAGTTGCTCTGCGGCATGTGGGATCTTCCCGGACCAGGGCTTGAACCCTTGTCCCCTGGCGGATTCTTAACCACTGCGCCACCAGGGAAGTCCTGGATATTCCTCACTTTTAATGTAAAGCATACATTTCTAAGAACCACTGGGCTGTCAGCAGGGGCTCTATGAATTAGTGCCTAGCAAAGTCAGCCATGCTGATATAAGGTGCATAATATATTTTTTTATTGAGATAAAATTTACATATAATAGAATTCATTATTTAATGTTCACAAAGTTGTGTAACCATCACCACTAATTCCAGAATATTTTCATCACCTCCACAAAAGAAACTCCATACCCTTTAGCCATCACTCCCTATTTTCCTCCCTCACCTGCCCCTGACAACTACTAATCTGCTTTCTGTCTCTATGGATTTGCCTGTTCTGGACATTTCATATAAAGGGGATCATACAATATGTGACCTTTTATGTCTGGCTTCTTATTTATTTATTTATTTATTTATGGCTGCGCTGGGTCTTCGTTGTTGCGCGCGGGCTTTCTCTAGTTGTGGCGAGCAGGGGCTACTCCTCATTGCGGTGAGCGGGCTTCTCATTGCCATGGCTCCTCCTTGTAGCAGAGCAGGGGCTCTAGGCGCACGGGCTTCAGTAGTTGTGGCTCACGGGCTCTAGAGCACAGGCTCAGTAGTTGTGGCGCACGGGCTCATTTGCTCCGCGGCATGTGGGATCTTCCCGGACCAGGGCTTGAACCCGTGTCCTCTGCATTGGCAGGCGGATTCTTAACCACTTTACCAGCAGGGAAGCCCTGTCTGGCTTCTTTGACTTAGTATAATGCTTTCAAAGTTCATCTATGTTATAGTACTTCATTCTTCCTGTGGCTGCATAACATCCCATTGTATGCATAGACCACATTTTATTTATCCATTCAGTTGATGGACATTTAGGTTTTTCCCACTTTTTGGCTATTTCGATTAATGCTACTATGAACATTCATCTACAAGTTTCATGGGCATATGTTTTCAATTCTCCCGTGTATATAACTAGGAGTGGAATTACTGGGATATGTAGTAACTCTGTGTTACCTTCTTGAGGAATTGCTAGACAGTTTTCCAAAACAGTTGCACCATTTTATATTCCCACCAACAATGTATGAGGGTTCCAGTTTGTCTACAACCTCAACAGCACTTGTATTGTCTGTCCTTTTGATTATAGTCATCTAGTGGGTGTGAAGTGGTATCTCATTGAAGTTTTCATTTGCATTTTCCTAATGATGCTGAGCATCTTTCCATGTGTTTATTGGCTATTTAAATATCTAATTTGGAGATGCACCTATTCAAATATTTTGCCCACTTTAAATTTAGGTTACTTGTCTTTTTATTGTTAAGTTTTAAGAGGTTTTTTTTTTTTTTTTGCGGTATGCGGGCCTCTCACTATTGTGGCCTCTCCCGTTGCGGAGCACAGGCTCTGGACGCGCAGGCTCAGCGGCCATGGCTCACGGGCCCAGCCACTCCGTGGCATGTGGGATCTTCCCGGACCGGGGCACGAACCCGTGTCCCCTGCATCGGCAGGCGGACTCTCAACCACTGCGCCACCAGGGAAGCCCTACGAGTTTTTAAAAATATATTTTGGAGTATACAAAAGCATCTTATTAGATATAGGATTTGCAATTATTTTCTCCCCTTATGTGGGTTGCCTTTACACTATCTTGATTAGTGTCCTTTAAATTTTGAAAAAGTCCAATTTATCTTTTTTTCTTTTGTTGCTTGTTTTGTTGGTGTCATAACTAAGAAACCACTGTCTAATCCAAGGTCAAAAAGATTTATGCCTATGTTTTCTTCTAAGAGTTTTACAGTTTAGTTCTTACATTTAGGTCTTTGATTAATTTTGAATCAATTCTTGTATATGGTGTGAAGTAGTTCAAATTTATTCTTTTGCAGTTGTCATTTTTGAGCTGTCCCAGCACCATTTGTTTCTTTTCCTCAAGAAATATTTACTATAGTAAATAGAATTGATTTTTAAGGAGACTAATGAACCCAACTCTGAGTTGGTTTGGATAGAATACGATCAATAAAGTTGACTTCTAGGTCAGTCTTTTTTTGTTTTTGTTTGTTTTATTTTTTATTTTATGCTCTTCTTTTTTGAATAGGAAGTTGAATTAGAGGTAGAATAGTAATGGTAAACTAAGGTGTCTGCTTTAAACCTGGAGTTCCAAAATAATATTCTCTTCTACAAATATTCTGTAAAGTGTCTAAGTTCAGATACCCAGGGTCATGTGGAGGTATGTGTATTATTAGATAGTGCTAATAGGTTTAGTGCTCTGTAAGCTTGGATCTACTCCCAGGTGCATACAATTCTTCCCCAAATTTGGGGGAATATATCACACCTAAACCTTTGTAGGATTTGCCTCCCTTGCTTCTTGTCTTGTTCCCCTGACATTGGTTTCTGCTTCTATGTTACAGAAAAGAAGAAGAAAAGCTCAACCAAGAAAAAAAGGTTTCTGTTTATTTAGAAGACACAGACTAACACTATTATATGGTAAGTTTCACAAAGGGGTTCATTTCTTTCCTTAGCTTTTTTTGGCTGCATTGGGTCTTCGTTGCTGTGCGCGGGCTTTCTCTAGTTGCGGTGAGCAGGGCCTATTCTTCCTCGCGGTGCGCGGGTTTCTCATTGCAGTGGCTTCTCTTATTGTGGAGCATGGGCTCTAGGGCAAGGGCTTCAGTAGTTGCAGGACGTGGGCCCTAGAGCACATGGGCTTCATACGTTGCAGCACGTGAGCTCAGTAGTTGTGGCTCTCAGGCTGTAGAGCGCAGGCTCAGTAGTTGTGGCTCACAGGCTTAGTTGCTCCGCGGCATGTGGGATCTTCTTGGACCAGGGATCAAACCCGTGTCCCCTGCATTGGCAGTCAGATTCTTAACCACTGTGCCACCAGGGGAGCCCCTCCTTAGCTTTCTTATATGGCTCATTTCTACTGTGGATCTCCCAGATTATATGGTAAGTGTTTCCTGTTTGAAATTAGAGGAGTTGGGCAGAGAGATAAAAGGCTTCTCCTGTGTTATCGATGGCTTCCCCTTTGAGTGTGTTTTGTGCAAAGGATAGGAAGCTAGACCCTACTACCAGTAAAGCTGAGAGAATTCTATGATTATTTGAGGCTTTGGGGTTATATTTACCACCATAAAGAATAATAAATTAACTTTCAACATGTAAATACATTTTTTTAATGAAAGAATTCATATCTGCTTTTATTCTTTTGTTTTATTGTAAACTAATCATGCCATTTAAGAGAGTGACCCAATAGATATGCTTGACATTTTGACAGGAGAACTTTTGTATTATCTGGAATTGATTTCTACTACTCTCATTTAGTTATTGGGACTATGAATCCAATTTTAGTGGTGTGTAGTTTTGTTTTTCCAGTTTTTAGCTTTATTAGGCTTAAAAGGTAGGATGATTTATTTTTCATATGAACACAATTTCTTCTGTTCTCTGAAGTAGGTCCACTATTATTATTTGCAAAAAGAGCCACATTTTTATAGCCTAAAGCTCCAGTGAAAGTTCTCAAGGATTTATAAAATAGAATATGGAGAAAAATTGTTCTATTGTAAACCTAGAAAAAAAAAATGGTGTCAGAGAGATTTTTACCAAGGGCTATATTTAAAATCAAGCAGATTTTCTAATAAGCCAGAGTCATGGAAAATAAAGATGGAGGCTGTTTAAGATTGAAAAAAATTTAAGGATTCCAAAAAAGAGGGGATATATGTATATATATAGCTGATTCACTTTGCTGTACAGCAGAAACTAACACAATATTGTAAAGCAATTATACCCTAATTTAAAAAAAAGAAGTTTAAGGAAGTAACACAATCAAGTGCAGTGTACAATCCCTGACTGGATGGATACTAATTTGAATAAACTAGTTATAAAAAAGATTTGGGGGGACATTGGGCAAGTCTTAATATGAAAAATTTCAATCTGGACAATAGGGAATTATTAACTTTTATTAGTTATAATAAGGGTATTGTGGTTACACAGGAAGATATCCCTATTATAAAAATGCATATTGGAGTATTTAGGGTTAAAATGTCAGTAATTTGTTTTAAAAACTTTAGCCCCCACCAATATATGTATTTATAGCAAATAAGGCAAAAAAAAAAAAACTTTAAAATTAGGTGATAGTGAATTCCATACACTGCCTTCTTTACTTTTCTGTATATTTGATTTTTTTTTGTGGTACATGGGCCTCTCACTGTTGTGGCCTCTCCCGTTGCGGAGCATAGGCTCCGGACACGCAGGCTCAGCAGCCATGGCTCACGGGCCCAGCCGAGGTGCAGGCTCAGCAGCCATGGCTCACAGGCCCAGCCGCTCCGCGGCACGTGGGATCTTCCCAGACCAGGGCACGAACTCATGTCCCCTGCACCGGCAGGCGGACTCTCAACCACTGCGCCACCAGGGAAGCCCCTGTATATTTGATTTTGTTTATAATAAAGGGGTTGGGGTGGTGGTGGGGTGGGGGGAGAGAGAGAGAGAGAGAGGAATGAATGCATGTGAGTGAGCAGCTATGGATCATCCAAGTGTCCATGCAAGGCAGAGACTATGAATTAAGGACACTGACTCAGAGAAATATGTAATAAGGATCAGGAAATTTCTTTTAAAAGTTAAGTTAGAAGAGGACAAATATACTTACGAATATTTTCCTTTACGATGGAGAATAGATCATATATATATGTATTCATAATGCCAGGTACTCCTATTGCACTCTTGCCATATACATTATCCATTTAAACTTTTGTTTTGTATTTCAGGAAGCTGAAGATTTCCAAGAACAAGAACCCTGAGATAAGTTGGTGTTAATGGAAGCTTTTCTTTGGCTTTCCCAGTTGTGACCTGTCTTCCAACCAGCTCTGCAGTATATAACCACCTAGACAAGCAACGTTCCTCTGGTGCCAGCATAGGGCCCTTCTTGAGCAGATACCAGCAGACTCACACACAGCCCTGTTACTAAGGTTTTATTTAATTTCAGAGTACAAGTATTGTATTTTTTTCAAATGCTCATTAGCTTTTATATACTAGGAAGCTACATTTTTGCCCTTAAACACTCCTTGTGGATTATGATTTGTATACATATATATTGGCATCAAATGGGATAAAAGTCAACTTGTGTGTCATAACATTTCCTTTAATATATTAGTTTCCTTAGAGCAGCATTCTTGCTACTAAAGTTAACATGTTTAGTCTTTCCTTCTCACACTCTCAATTAAAAGGTGAGCTGATTCTCCCACCTGTTTTTGATTGATTAACAGAAAATCCTAAATTCAACCTGTTAAAGAACAGTTTGATTTTTATGGCTCTCCTTAAGTATGGGGCACATCTTATTTTATTGAATTTCTTTCAGTACCCTAGATGGCAGGTTTCTGTTTTTGTTTTTGGTCAATTGATCCAAGGTTTACAGTAGTACAAGTCTAAACCACAGAGTAACTAGGGAAGGTTACAGAAATGCTAGTAGATTGACAAAGGCCACCTCAAGATGAATTGCTTGTCACCTTTTTTCTCTGCTGTGACAAGCAATCAACAGCTCAGATCTTTCATGAGCAGTGAATGACTGTTTAGCTTACTATAGCTTTTCCCCCAGTTCAATTATTTATAACAACAGAGCAAAATCTATGCTTATTTGTAGACTGGAATCATTAAGCAGTTAAATGGAGTTTCTGAAGGAGTATATTACAATTAAAAAATTTAGGGCTAGTGAAAAAAATCACCCTAAATGATAATAATTTTGTATGGTGTTATACAAAGCTCTGAGAACTGGAAGACATTAAATTTTTTTCTTTTATTTATTTTTTACTTCAGTTTCTTATTTGGGGGGAGGATTTGGTTTGGGGGCAAAGAAATACCAAAACTAACAGAATGTAACCAACTTTTTTTTTTTTCTCTTATACTAGTAGATAAAACAAACTTTATAAGTGGGTCATGGAAAGAAGAGTACTTTTCAAAAAGTGTCTAGTCTCCCAGTGTCTTTCCAAACTTAAGCTACTGCAGCACTTACTTAAAGAATAGAAAACATCTAAATGTTTAGGAACCTCTCCCCCTACCGCCTGCCCCCCATGTTTACAGCTTGATATTTTCAGTTTTCACCAACTAGGCTGAAGATGTTATTTCTTTTAAAACTGGAATTTCCAAATAGTTTATCTGTATTTAAAGATGATGAACTTTGATATTTTTTCCAATACTAAAAAAAAAAAACCTGGTATAATTTACATGTGAACCTTGATTCTGAAATGCATTCCATACCTGTCTCATTTTGCCTTTTATACTGTCTAAAAAAGTACAGTTTCAGTACCCAGTTTTGAAAGTAAAAATTAGATTTAAAGTTTATATTACCTTTCACATTTTCTATTTTTCTGTATAATTCAACCTTTGAAAATATAGTAATTGGGTATTTCTTCAAACAGATGGCCTGCGTGATGTTCCATAAGTGTAAAGAGGTAGTTAAAAACTCATGGAAGGTGTTTCCAGCAAAACTTGTAGCTTTTGTGTCTCGGCTAAATATTCAAGGGTTAATATAGCGTGGCTGTTCAGTGTCTTTTACTTGAAGAGAACTTTTGTATTGTAACTTATTTTTTATTGTGCTTTAAACACTATGTAAATAACCTTCAGTAATAAAGCATTACAATTATATAATTTGCTTTTATGCAAATCTAAAATTTTTACATAGCAGGTCACAGAAAACTGATGGGAATACATTTTATCTTCACTGAAAAATTTTCTTAGAGGCAGCCTGGAAGTCAATAATGGATAGAATTAGTTTCTACTGGATAAATAAACCTGTATGAATTTCCACATTGCTTCAAATAACTGAGAATTGGGCACAACCAACTACTTAGTTTGGGGACTCTTTTGAAGGAACAGTATCACCTCTTCCATTTGATACTCTTACATTACCTTCTTAATAGAGAAAACTACCAGCTTTCAAGTCTAGTAAAGGGAGTTGAAAAGCGGAAAGTTATTAACTTTCCCAAAAGCTGAAGCACATTTTCGTTCCTCTCTTGCTTTCATTAAATATACATAGATTCCAGGAGAATAGGTTGACTAATGATTAGAGCAGGGTACCATCCCATCTCTTTTCCAGAAGAATGTGACACCATCTCTTCATTTCACTTCAAGCACTTCCTCACTGTTCCAACCAAAAGTGGCACAACTCTCAGCTCCTTTTTGTAATGATTTCATCATTGCCACTGTCAACAGCAATTTAATAAACACCCAATTTAGGTAAGTACTGAACTGGATGCTGTTAATAGCTACACACACAATAAATGAACATGAACCAAACAGTCTTGAGGCACAAATTGACAGGAAGGCCTAATACATATTTATTCACAGACTGATCCTGTATGATCTCCTAGGTCCCTCTGAACTCTAAATTTATAGAAATCTATTCTGAGAGCATTCAAATAAAATAATCTGTAGGGAGTAAAAAGAACTTCTGGCTTAGAGTCAAGGGGATCAAGACGATTAAGTCCTGCAGAATTCCGTAAAAATAAATAGTAAGTTCTTCAAAGCCTGTCCGACTTCCTTTTCGAGCAAACGGGAATAATGAACTCCTACTTGAGAGTTAAGAATCGCTGACTTGAAGTGAGCAAGTCCAGGTGTGGCTCTGGAAAGAAGCCACGTTACTATGGCAACTTCGAATCGCCATTTTAGGTCTTCTCGCGGCCTCCCGCCCTCGCGTCACTTCCGGTGTTACCTGTGTGGTTACAGGGAGCCGTAAACAAGGTGTGCAAACTTCTGGAGAGCTGTCGGGATGCTGCAGAGCGGGGCGGCTGGAGGCCGTGGCTGTGCTCTGTGCCCACTGCTGGGCGTCCTATTCTTCCAGGGTGAGTGAGTCGGCGGCCGGCTCGGTCGCACTTCCGGCCGGGGGCTTAGGGAAGATGGTCGCTTTTCCGGTTCCGGTGGGGGGTCTCAGGAAAGACCCTACTGCGCTTCTGGGAAGGAAGGAAGCGGGAGGGCGTGGGGAGGTTGTTCTCTTCTCGTAATCAACACCCACTGAGGGGTGTCGGTAGCCCGTCCGTACTTTCCTGAGCCCCTGGCAGCTCGATCACTGTGCGTTGTATTGTGGTGATGGCACGGCTAGATAGAATCACGGAGGGCACTGGGTTTGGGGGCGTCCGGTGTTGTCTTATGAGTTATCAGTGGTTGACTCGGCTGTGGTTTTGTGGGCCGTATATCCTGATTAGGAAAGGACAATTCTAGTCTTCAGTAGTTGCAGTAATTTTGGGAAAGAAAATGATGACTGTTGGTAATTTTTTTTTTTTTTTGTAGGTGATTGTCAGGGCTTATGAAGTAAAACGTTTATGAGTCACAGAAAGGATGTGCTTTGATTTCATTGTAACAGAGATGCATGTGTTGAGGAAAAGAAACTGCTCTGGTATTTTAATAACAGTTGTTGTTTTTTTTTAATACAAGAAAGGGAATATCAATTCTGTTAAGATTTTAATCTATTAACCAATATCAGAAGTATAGTATTCACACTATCACATAATCTTAAAATTTGGATAAGTTTTGCTTTCATGCAATTTTCAAGTTGCATAAATTTCAGTCAACCTAATTACCTTCATTTAGGGTGCAATTATTCCCTGGATTTGTGTGAGTGTGTGTGTATGTGTGTGTGTGTGTGTGTGTGTGTGTGTGTGTGTGTGTCTTCCCCAGGAAATCATATGTTAGTAGAGCTAGCATAGGAGTGTATTGTTAACTTCATAAAATTTCCCTGTGGGTAATGGGAATTTCTGAAGGGGATCTTTGATATAAAGGCTTCAGGTGTGCTAAGTCTCAGCAGGTAGGGCTAGGGAGTTTTAATTTATTTGATGACTAGTATTTATGCTGCCAGCATACTCCCTGATCCCTCCCAGCTGCCTGTGTCATAACAGGTGTCCAGTTTTTCAGCTAAATTATTTTGCAATATACTATTTAGGCAGACCTACTGTCACTCCAAATAATCCTAAATTCTTTTCCAATATACCGTTTAGGCTGAACTACTGTCACTCCAAATCATCCTAGTTTCCTCTCTCTGTCTGTCTGCCTGTCTCTCTCACACACACAGAGAAATGTTCAAATATTGTCCTACTGAAAAAAAATTCTAGAAATGGTGGGTGGTTTCACAAACTTGATGTCATTTCACACTGAAAACTGCCCATCAGTTCAGCAACCAAATAATTCAAATGTTAAAAGTTGAGTCTATGATCTGTATGTATTTGTTCATTTATCTTTTGCCTAACCCCCCCCCCCCAAATCCCGGCTTTATTGAGATATAGTTCACATGCCGAACAATTTACCCATTTAAAGTGTACCATTTAGGGAATTCCCTGGTGGTCCAGTGGTTAGGACTCCTTGCTTCCACTGCAGGGGGTCATGGTTTCGATCCCTGGTTGGGGAACTAAGATCCCTCATGATGCACAGCATGGCACGGCCAAAAAAAAAAAAAGGCGTACCATTCAATAGTTTTTAGTATATTCACAGTTGTGCAATTATTATGACAATCAGTTTTAGAACATTTTCTTCATCCCAAAGAAACTCCATAGTCATTAACAGTCACTCATTCTTTCCTCCCCCCCGCCCCTGGCAAACACCAATTTACTTTCTATTGCTGTGGATTTGCCAATTCTGCACATTTCATAGAAATGGAATTGTACAATATGTGTTCTTTTGTGACTAGCTTTTTTCACTTAGCATGTTTTCAAGGTTCATCCATCTTTGAGGGGGTCTTTTGTTTTGAGTCTCTTAGGTAACAGACTTTGGTTTCATACCAGTTTATTTGCCTTTCCTCTTCATATTTAGGACCCATTAAATTATTAACTTGTTTGAATTCTTCCTAAGTTATAAGTATGGTCCTGCTATATCAGTTGTCTAAGTATGTAAAACCAGTAGATTAACAAGCCTAGGGCTCTTACACTTTTCTCTTTTCCACTTGAGTGTGCAATTTTATGAATCAGTTTGACAGATTTGTATTTTGGAAAATTGGGTGTATAAAATTGGGAGTTTTTGTCATTTTTTCCATTTCTTCCATGTATAAAATTACTTATGGTTAAATGTGATCTTCTTGTTTTCCTCCCAGATTAAATTTTTTTAAATTATTATAATTATTTCTATAGTTGGCTGTTTTTACCTGGCAAGAATGCTTTTTCCCTCTGGGGAAGAGATAAATATCCATTAGCACATTAGGCCTAGGATGAAAGTTTCTGAATGAATGTAACATTGGATTGATATTTTTTTCTTCTTATTTTACTTTTTGAGTGGAAGAGGAAAATTATTTTATATCCATTGATTTTAGAATACTTTTAATTTCAGTAAAACAGAGAAAAGTGCTTATAAGTGTACAGCTTAATGAATTTTCAGAAACTGAACACCCCTGGGCAACCAGCACCCAAATCAGCATGTAGATTGTTACTGGCATTCCAGAAACTTTCCCTGTGCCTCCTTTCAGGCATTCTTCCTTCTCCTCCAGGGGGAACCAATATCCTGATGTATAGATTAGTAGTGTAGATTTGTTTAGTTCATCCATGGATGTTATGGTTACTTTTCTGTAACTATATATTTAAGACCTGCTTATCCAGTGTTTAGATTTCAGTGAAGTGACTTTACATATTGATAACTTTGTGGCAAAATTATGTTCATGAATATGGAGTTTATATAAAGAAGGAAGAAGCTGCTAGTAGGTAGTTTGATTAAAGGTGTACTTGCTGTAATTCAGTAACCAAAATTTGCTCAAAACTTGTAATTTTTATGCAACAATTTTTGTTTTATAAAAGGAAACTCTTGGTTTGGTTCAGTTGAATAAATATTACTGAGCATCCATAATGTGCTACGTTCTATTTCAATGAGCTTAGGGTCTATCGAAGAAGACAGACAAGTCAGCAGATAATTTTAAAATCTAGTACTAAGAGAGAAATGCACTAGAAACCATGGCATCACAGAGGAAGTGCCCTTAATCTGCCAAGAGGATACAGGGAAGACTTCCTGGAGGTGTCTCCAAAGTTAAATCTGAAAGAAGGATAAGAGTTAGTTAGAGAAAGGGAATGAGGAAAATTCCAGACATAGAGAAGAGCATAAACAAGGCATGGAGGTAACTTTCCAAGAAAATTTTCTGAAACTTACTTTGATTAGATTAACTTAAATCCCGTGTTGACCCCAAATATATCTCTGTGGTCAGGAGAATGGTGTGCTGGAGCTACCTCCTACTGGCTCTCAAGAGCCAATCATGCACATGTCTTCCTAACTCAGCATTCAGAGACTTTTACCTTCATAGCTTGAAATTAGCCATGGTGGGAGTATTGGTACCACAGAAATTGTCAAAGCTACATATTTGGGTTTTCTATTTTTTAGCTGTTCACCAGCACACCTCTGGATGTAATGATTAGTTTAGGCCAATCTGAGTTACCTTCCAGAGCTGGGAGTAGGGTCTCATTATTCTTGGTTTGCTCCTCTCTCACCAGATCCATTCACTTCTCTTCTCTGTTTTGCCTACTCCCTGGAAAGCTGACCTATAAACCACATCCTCCAGGCTCCCGTCCTCTGGGTTCCAGTTAGGTTTGGTCAGTGGGAGGCATTGGCAGGAGATTGGAGGGCAGGAGGAGAAAGACATTTTTCTTCCCTGCTCCCTCTCTGTCATGGTGCCATGGTTGATAGTGGCTATGCTCCTCTGTGGCTACAGCTTCTGTCAAATGGCCCACAGATCCACCTCTTACCAGGCTTCAGTAACACCATTTCCTCCCTTTGCCCCTTCAGGCGTGGAGTGGTAAAGGCTTTGTGCCTTTGTTGGCTTCCTTGTTGCTGAGAAAAAGTCCCTTTGAAAAGTGACCCACACACTTTTCAAAGTTTTAGCTGATTTTGCCTTCTGTTTCCTGCCTGGACCCTGACAGAGGCCTCTACCCCCAAGCTCATGGGCTATGTAGGAAAGGGTGGATATCTAAAGAAAATCTGGGTATTGTCAGGAAAGGAGATGAGGGGAATGGATATTGAGCTGGTAACAAACAAGAGTTCACTACCTTCAGTTTGGGTTCCTGTGGTGGTGATAGTCAAGTGGGTATATCCAGTAATATTTGGACACTCAGAGGCAGGTCATGGCTAGCAACATAGTTCGGGGAATCATTAGCCTATTAGTGGTTGTGAAATCTATAAAAGTGGGTAGGATTGTCCAAAGAGAACATGTTGAAAGAAGGACCATGGGCTCAGGGTGGAACTCTGAGGAACACCAGTGTTTAAGGAATGGGTAGGAAAGGAGGAACCTTAGAAAGAGATTTGATAGAAACTAGCAGAGATGTCGAGTGTGTGCGTGTGTGTGTATGTAACACAATCAGTGTGGAGAATTGGTTGGAGGGAGACTAATGAGATTCTGATTTATAACTCTAATCCATAGTTCTTTTTTGCTATAAAGCAGGGTTGGCAAACTTTTGTAAAGGGCCAGATAATATTTTAGGCTTTGTGGGTCACACGATCTCTGTTGCAAGTATTCAACTTTGCTGGAGTAGCACAAAAGGAGCCCTAGACAATATATAAATGAATAAAGTTGGCTGTGTTCTAATAAAACTTTATTTATAAAAAGATGTTGTGGGCTAGATTTGGCCCATGGTCCATAGTTTGCCCATCCCTGCCCAAAACCAACTGCCCCCTTGACATTATCCCTTGAATATCTCAAAGGCACCTTAAACTTACCCCAAATCAAACTCATGTTCTTCCCTGCCAAGCCTGGTACTTTTCTAGTCTTTCCTGTGTCAGTGAATGGTATCACTAAGCCAGAAATATGGGAGTCATCCTCAATGCCTCTCTTTCCCAAACATTCCACATATGATCTAACACCAGTTCTTGCTGATTTTACCTTGTATTGTTGTCTTCCTAGTTCTCTCCATGTCCACTGCCACCAACTTAGTTCAATCTTTCCTTATTTCTCACTTGACTATTGTAGTAGCTTCCTAAGTAATCTCTTTATATATACTCTTAGTGCCTCCTAATCGTCTTCCCTAGAGTGAGGTTTTAAAAATGCAAACTTCTTCATGCCCCTTCTCACTCAGTCCCATACTTAAGTATTTTCCATGGCTTCCCATTACTCGAATAAGGACCCAAATCTCTAAGGTCCTGCCTGAACTAGTTTCTGCTTACCTCCTAGCCATGTCTCAGTCTTCTCTCTCATGCTCTTTGTGTTGCTACCATTCTGCCTTTTTTTCAGTTCCTTGACTGACTGTGCTCCTTCCTGACACAGGACCTTTGCATACGCAGTATCCTCTGCCCGGAATTCTCCCCCTCTCCTCGCCTTGTTATCCTTGCTTCAGAACTCAACTCAAAAGTAACTTTTTTCAGGCAAGCTTTCATTAACCACTCCCTGCTCCCCTATCATAAGCGCTACAGTTCTCATAACCACTCTGTCTTTTCTTCACAGTGCTTATCAGAGTTTGTAATTATACATTTGTCTTTATGACTGTTTGATTAGTGTATTGAACTTCTGCTGCATTTTAAGCTCCAAAACAGGGAGTGTATGTATTTTGCTCACATTTAATCCTGAACTTAGAGGGTGGCACAAAACAGACGCTCAATAAATCTTTGTTTGAAGAATGAGTGAATGAATGAGTGTATCATCCTGGAAGCCTTGAGACAGAGAAGGTCAAGGAGCAAACAGTTACTGCTGCAGAGGAATCCAGTAAAATCAGGAGAGAAAACTGCCTATTGGAGTTTTTGTCCCTTTGATTTTGCTGTTTTAAGACAATAATGCCTTTTACTAGAAGTGGTAGTGGAGTCCAAATTGTGCTGTAGGGGTCCAGAAGTGGATGGGAAGGGAGGAAAGGGAGACGTCAGATATAAACAACTCTTTCACAAACTTGGCTTAGGGTAGAGAGGGCAGTAGTTGGTAATGAGTAGGATTACAGGGTTAAGGAAAATTCGTTGTTGTTTTGTTTTATTGTTATATATTTGTTTTTACAGGTGGGAGAGAATTCTGTGTATTTAGAGGCTGAGGGGAGAAAGCCCCTCTTGAAAGGGAAATGTTGAAGATAGTAGAGAGGGTTTTTTTTCTTCTTCTTCTTTCTTCCTGGAGCAAGGCTTGGAAGGGAGGGATCCAGGCAGAGAAGAAGGGCTTGACCTTGCGTAGAAAAAGGGACACCACATCCTTTCAGATTGGAGGTAAGAATGGGTGCAGACGCAGGAAGATATGTGACTAAGCAGTTTGTATGGCTTCAAGTTCCTTGAAGAAGAGAGACATTTTCTTCTGAGAATGAGGGGTTTATAGGTTGCACAGAGGATAAAAGAGAATGGCAAAGTTTGAGGAGTCAGAAAGCGGAGATGACCAAGGCTGGTTAAAGAGTCATCATGCCTCATTAAGGACTTAGCTGTGGATGGAACTGATGAATTTCTTATGGTAACTATCGGTGCAGTGGTGCGATTTTTCTCCTTCAGCGCACACCAGCCATAGTCTAGAAGTGGTCATCTAGGGCTGAGCTTTTCCTGATTCTGTTTAATGGAAAGGTAGGTGTCTGGGGGATTTAAGAATGTTGAAAATACTGTAAGAATGGGGATATGAAGAGAGTGGGTGACTAATAAGCACACTTTGTTCCTACATGAGAACTTTTGGTGACCTGTCCACCTCTTTCTCTGCCTTCTCCCTTCCCTCTGACTCTTGCTCTTAAGGTACTTCAATTTAATGGAGGAAATCGTCTTTACAAATTGAGTGCAAGCAATGGTATATGTGCTTGAGTAGCATTATGTACTAAACGTTATGTGAAAATTGAAAAATAGTAACAAACTGCATCAGAGAATTTGGGAAGGCATCACAAGGGGGGTGATATTTGAGATGGGTTTTGAAGGGCGTGAGTATTGGGGATGTGGTTACCAGGCAGGATTGGTAGGGATGGGGAGAAACTTCCAGATAAAGACATATTCAAAGAAAGTCACAGTGGCATGAAGGACATAGTAAATTTGGGAAATGGCAGGACATTCTGGGCATAGTGAAGGGGATGGGATGGGTAGGTGGGCAGAGTAGCAGAAGTTGGGGGCCAGATTGGCACTATTTAGATTTTATGTTATAGCCCAGTAGAGAATTACTGAAGGTTTTTGAATATTTGTGGTGTTCATTTTAATGATAATAGTTAACATTTATTGAAAGTTTCAGTTTCAGGTACTATCCTAAGCATTTTATGTGTTACCTTCGTTAATCTTATTAGATCCTCACAGCGACACAATGAAGTAGGTCTTTTAATTATTCCCACTTACCAAGTGAGAAAATTGAATCTTGGACAGGTTAGGTAACTATGATCAAGGTCTCACAGCCAGAAAGCAGCTGGGCTAGAACTCAAGTTCAGGTCTGTCTAATTCTAAATCTAAACTTTAAAGTCTCTTTGCTATACTTATGTTTTAGGATATATAAAGAGTATATAAGGGATATATATCCTTTATATATAAAGGATATATAAAGAGTATGGGGAGTGTGAAGATTATCCATTCATTTCTGCCTTTCTTTTTTTTTTTCCTTTTTTGCGGTACGCGGGCCTCTCACTGTTATGGCCTCTCCCGTTGCGGAGCACAGGCTCCGGACGCGCAGGCTCAGCGGCCATGGCTCACGGGCCCAGCCGCTCCGCGGCACGTGGGATCTTCCCGGACCGGGGCGCGAACCCGTGTCCCCTGCATCGGCAGGCGGACTCCCAACCACTGCGCCGCCAGGGAAGCCCTCTGCCTTCCAGTTTTTAGAGCTTTATCTTAAGTCATGAGTAAGGTGGGTCAGGAGTGAGGGCTTAGGAGAGAGTAGGGATTGAGGGATGAAGGCTTTCCAGGCAGAGGAACAGCATTTGCAAAGGCATAGGAGGAATAACAAGTTTAGCATGGCAAAGTCAGAGAGGATGTCTTGGATGAACCAGAGGTAGTCCTCATCTTTGGGATGGTCATGGTCAGATTCTTAGTAGAGTTGTGAGCTCAGTCTTGGTCTCCTGCTTTTTTTTTTTTTTTTTTTGGTCTCCTGCTTCTAAGAGGAATGTGAACAGACTGGATTGTCTAGAGAGGAGCAAGAAACATGATTCAAAGCAGCAGAGGTAAAGTCAGTGCAAATGATGATTCATAAGTATGTCTCTGCCAGGAAAGTTTGAGAGACTAAGGACAGAACTAAAGAGGTGTCAGTAACAATGATGAAGCTATCTAATGTGCATTGAGCACTTACTCTGGGTTAGGTAGGCTTCTTAGTGTGGTACACGTTTTAATTCATTTATCCTTCACAGTGACCTTCTAAGGTAAATGTTATTATTATCATTCCTACCAGGATGAGAAACTGAAGAAATCAAGTAAACCTACGAAGGCCACAGAGTCAGCAGGTGATAGGGCTGGGATTTGCGTCCTTTCTCAACCAGAGGGACTGCTGTTTTCCAGGATGGTGTGTGGGTTTGCTCTCTTCTGAAACCTTGCTGCTCTGTTTGCCTTTGGCCTGCCAGGTGAATCATGGCTCATTGTAGTGGAGAAGGAAGCAGGAAAAACAAAGTGCTGGTGGCTTACTTTCCAAAAAAATGGCTCCCTAATGGAAGAGAAATTTCTACCACTGTTCTGTGAAAGCAGAGGGAATGGTCAGAAGAAAGTGCCAACTCTTTTGGGGGAGACGGGATGTCAAAGTTGGATATACGAGGGGACTTCCCTGGTGGCAAAGTGGTTAAGAATCCACCTGCCAATGCAGGCGACACGGGTTCGATACCCGGTCTGGGAAGATCCCACATGCCGCAGAGCAACTAAGCCCGCAAGCCACAACTACTTGAGCCTGCGCTCTAGAGCCTGCGCTCTAGAGCCTGCGAGCCACAACTACTGAGCCCACGTGCTACAACTACTGAGCCCACGTGCTACAACTACTGAAGCCCACGTGCTACAACTACTGAAGCCCATGTGCTACAACTACTGAAGCCCACGTGCCTAGAGCCCGTGCTCCACAACAAGAGAAGCCACCGCAATGAGAAGCCAGTGCACCACAACGAAGAGTAGCCCCCACTGGCTGCAACTAGAGAAAGCCCACGTGCAGCAACAAAGACCCAATGCAGCCAAAAATAAATAAATAAAATAAATAAATTTTTAAAAAGTTGGATATACGAAGTGGTTTTGGAAAGAGGAAGTCTCTAAAGAGTTTAAAAATGATATCTTATTTTTACATTTTAAAATGCATTAAATTGTAAATTTAATAAACTTTCCTCCCCATGATTTACTTTTAATGGATGAGTGATTCATTAACGAGCCTTAAGAAAGGGAAAAATAAAACAAAACTAGATAGAACCTTGGGGTAGATTTATAAAAATTATTTTTTCTTTGAAAAAAAATTCCTATTCTTGTTTTCTACTCTTATTTTGCTGGTGGTTGAGGCAGTGATAGCTTCAGGTTACAGTCGTGCTGTACTTGGGGTAAATCCCTCAGACCACAGCAACTGCCATATTCCTGGAGTATAAGTGTGTCAAGGGAGTGGGTGGTGTTGCCTTTTAGCCTTCTGTGTGCTGACCCGCTTGGTTGTAGTTAATTTATCCACAACTCTGTATTTGGAAAAAGTGCTGATGTGACCAGGTTTTAAATTTTTACCCAAACATTCATTCTATGATTTAATATCGTAAAATGACAAAAATACCACCCTTGATTAATGCAGATATCTGCTCCTTATCCTTTTGGGTCTGCCTGAGAAGACATTTATTGCTACAGCTTTCTGATGAGAGCCCTAAAAGTGATAAATAGTGTTTCTAGGGCTTCCCTGGTGCCGCAATGATTAAGAATCCGCCTGCCAGCGCAGGGGACACGGGTTCGAGCCCTGGTCCGGGAAGATCCCACATGCTGTGGAGCAACTAGGCCCGTGTGTCACAACTACTGAAGCCCTTGCACTCTAGAGCCCTCGAGCCACAACTACTGAGCCCACGTGCCACAACTACTGAAGCCCACGTGCCTAGAGCCCGTGCTCCGCAACAAGAGAAGCCACCACAGTGAGAAGCCCGCGCACCTGCTCGCTGCAACTAGAGAAAGCCTGCGCACAAAAACGAAGACCCAATGCAGCCAAAAATAAATAAATTAAAGAAAGAAATAAAAAAATAGAGTTTCTATATTGTTCACTCACGTCTATGTATTCCACCCAGTGTACACATTTTAAATGTTTGGGCTTGCTTTGATTAGGTGTTTACATCGTCCTTTCCCTGGAGATTAAAGCAGATGCCCATGTCCGGGGTTATGTTGGAGAAAATATCAAGTTGAAATGCACCTTCAAGTCAACCTCATCTATCAGTGACAAACTCACCATAGACTGGACATATCGACCTCCAAGCAGCAGTCGCACAGAATCAGTAAGTGTATAATTTTAAGGATATTTCTTTGAGCCTTCTGTGGTCAACAGCTCTGGAATCCTTTTATTTTAATGTCACAGGTACACCTTAGGCCTTCTCATCTTAAAATAGAAGATGAGCTTCTATTAAATAGAAGGAGATGAGCTTCTACCCTATATCACATTCATCTGGTCATATAGGGCTTTTTCTTCTTCTGTGTAAGAATCTTGCAAATAAGCTATAGGAAAAACAGTCAGAAACTCAGAGGAAATGTGGTTTAGTTTTGTTTCTCTTTTGTTGTTTCTTTTTGCTTGGCTTCATAGCTTGAGTTTCAGATTTGTTGTACTAAAAAGGGTACCTCCAGGCTGTTGGACAGAGAAATTCTATAGGTCCCAGTCTTAGACATCCTTTTGCTCAAAGCTGCTCATTTCCTGTCATGTGAAGTTGTCTCAGTGGGTGTTTCTGTTTGTATATCGGTACTTGTAGATTTATCTTGGCATCTTCTCCCAGTGTGTAAACATCTGCACTGATTTATACAGCTCCCTTTGAAGGAAATTATAGGGCACCTTATGTTGATGACAGATGCTGTTGATGACAGATGGTCTTGCAATATTAGAAGCAATATATTTTAATCACACAGATAAAACACATTTATGGCTCAAATCCCATTGCGGATGTCTAATTGAAGATGCAATGCTATTAAAAAACCCTTTTTCTGTACGCTTTCAGCAATATCCTAGGTCAGGATACTTTTTATCAAGAATGTGAATATCAGAGTGGCATGTAAGATTATATTTTTGAAAGTATCCTTGATTTGTTTATCCTGTTTCCTTCATTAGAAGTACTTTCTCTTTGATTTTAATGTATAAGCTTTGGATTTTGTTTTAGGAACCATTATGGAATGCCATGTAGCATCTCTCAGTAACTACAGTAGGTGCTCCAGTTGTCCTAGTGAAGGTGGCTCCAGTGAGCTAGGCTGTATTTGTGGTCCCTTTTTCTCCCTTCCTTCCTTTCTTCCTTCCTCCTTCCCTCCCTCCCTCCCTCCCTCTTTCTCTTTCTTTCTCTTTCTTTGTTTCTTTCTCTCTCTCTCTTCCTTCCTTCCTTCCTTCCTTTCTCTCTCTCTCTCTCTCTCTTTCTTTCTTTCTTTTTTTTCTGAGGTAAACTTTTATTTCTTGGCTGACAGAACTTGCAGACCCATGCTCCTCCCAGCACATTTTATCCTGCCCAAGCAGCGGCAGTCTAGTCCAAAAGGTGCCATGGCCAAAGGGGCTGGGGAGTCACCTCCCATTCCAGGCTGGAGGAGTGGGGGGCTTGGGGATACTCCCCCACAAACCTTTGCCAGCAAGAGGCCATGAGTCACCCCAACCCCAAATCCTGCATTCTGGTAGGAGGTGGCAGTGCCTCCTTCCAGCTCTCCAAACCTGAGAGGGGCATGCATGACCAGACAGGGCAGGACACATACCCCCACCTCCAGTAATGGCAGTCTCCAACACCGGCCTCTGCTCAGGTTACAACCCCAGCCCCCATCCCAGGGCAGCAGAGATCTCTCCTCCTCCTTGGTCCTCAGTGATGGATGGAGCCCTCCACACCAGGCAGAACAGAGGCAAAGACGGAAGTAGCGGCAGTGGCGGGGAAGGAGCAGGCACCGAGACTGGTGGCACAGGGGCCCAGGGCTCTCCCGAAGTCAGGGCAAGCTGTCTGTCCAGGCAGCTCTGGGGCTAGACACTCGGTGAGCGTAGTTGGCTGTGATACGGGTGCTTGGACACCTTTCTGTCCTGATGCTATAGCTGATACTTGTCTTTGGCTGCTGCCCGCTCCTTGGCATCAAAATACCAGACAATGACGGCGTACTTGGTGGCATGGGCTGGTTTCACCTCATGGGGGTTCCGCCGATCAGACCAGAAAATGAGCAGCCGGTCAAAGAGTGGCTCAATGTTGGCTATCACAGGACGGCCCTCAGGGAACATCTGCAGCAGGCCGCCATGCACCTTGACGTCCCAGTTCTGATTCAGGTAATAGATGCAGCACCCATCGCCATACGGATTGTTAACGTGTCTCACGTACCCCAGCCCGTTACCTGGGTAACACGCCACATGGCCTTGGTGCGCCCATTGATGATGTAGCTGCCCAGCCTCCCAGCACAGTGGCAGATTACAGCATCCACGTGGGCCACGAGGGCACCGATGCTTCGGCAGCCTGGCTCATGGCCTTCCACCCAGGCGATCTGCTCCCCACGGATGCTGCATGGCAGGATAGCCCACTGGCTCATCACGCAGGCGCCTGCCCCGCTTCAGGGCCTCCACCTCTGCCAGCACTCGGCCACCTAGTGCCGCCCCCAGGAAGCTGTCCTTGACGCAGATGCCATAGTACCGCATGCAGGGCACAATATAGCCCAGGGCCAGGCGCTCAGGTGCAGTGGGCAACACCTCCTCCCTCAGCCCGGCGCTGGCCTCACCGCTGCCACTGCTGCAGCCCTCCCCCTCTGCCTCACCTCCCAGTTCTCCTGCCCGGCCCAGGGCCGCTTGCTGGGGGCGGGGGCATCCCCACCATCCTCTGCCCATTTCCCTTTGGGGGCCTCGGCCGGGCGCCCTGGGCTGCCAGTCGCTGGCACCCCTTGGTGACCAGTGCCCCATCACCGTCACTCCGCAGCGGCCGCAGCTCGCCGTCATCCTGCCCACCGAAGCCCTCCTGCAGGGGGCTGGTTGTGGTGGAAGTAGCTGTGGCTCTGGGGGTCCCACTCCCCGCCGAGGCCTCACCAGGCGCTCCCGGACGGTGGTAGGAGGACAGCAGGGGACAGGGCAGGTAACTCTCCACCCCCATCCTGGCCCTGCTAGGCTCCAAGGGCTCTGACACCGAACCTGGCAACTGAGGGAGAGCCTGACTCAGGGGCTGCGGCTGGCGCGGGCTGTCCACGACAGCAGTGTCTTCATCCCTCGGGCGTGGAGGGCGCGGCCTAGGCCCCTGCTGCCTTCCTCCTCCTCCTCCTCCTCCTCCTCCTCCTCCTCCACTTGATGCAGCCGCGCGCCGGGCGGCTGGGCCTGGCGTGGGGCAGGATGGCGCAGGACAGGTGGCAGAGGCCTTTCTCGTGCCCTGGGGCTGCTAGCTGGTGCCCAAGTCCTCTGCTGTCCCTAGGGGCTTGGGGAAGGACCTGTCACGGTGGCGAGGTTTTTCCTCCGGCCTCGGCGCCGCCGTTTGTGCCAACCGCCCTGCAGCACAGCACGCCATTCCCCGCCCCACCACTTGCGACGCTCTGCCTGCCTTCCTTCCTTCCTTCCTTCCTCCCGCCCTCCCTCCCTCCCGCCCTTCCTTTCTTTCTTTCAACTTAAAAAAAAATTTTATATTGAAGCATAGTTGATTAACAATGTTGTGTTAGTTTCTGGTCCTTTTTTCTTTAGACTTAAAATAGGTCACTTTATTTTGAGTGGTCAGGAAACTATGGCTGGCTTCATATGGCTCTTCCTCCTTGGCCAAAAGTAGGACAGAGCAAACAGTGGGGATCTTCCTGGGGCAGAAGCCTTAAATGCAAACAGCAGTTCGCGTATGGCGCTGTTCTCTGTGAGGCTAGTCGGGAAATCGGCAAACTCATCCAAGTTGGAATTAGTGGACCCTTAAAGTTGCAACTATGTTGCAGTTACGTGTTCAGTCAGGATTCTGTCGAACTAATCAGTTAGCAGGATTGGAGTATCACTAGTTTAACTTGAAACTCACAGGTCGGATTAGCCTTGCAGATTCACAGCAGGCTTTGTTTTGTCAATAAGGAGTTTCAAACCCTTTTATACTGCTGCTGATAATCAGAGATAGGTATTCTTTAGCTCCCTCTTTGGAACATTCTACACATTTTATTATTTACTAATATCTGTATTTCCCACTAGATGGTAAATTCCACGAGAGCAGGGACTGTGCCTGATTGGCTCCCACTGTATCATTTTGCTTAATACAATGCCTAAGGGCACATAGTAGGTGTGCAGTAAATATTTGTTGAATGAATGCATGAACAAATGAACCAAGAAGTGATTCAGCATCTTCTCTGGGAAGTTGCTTTTCAAAATTCGGTGTTTGTAAGTGCCTGGGTTCTTAAGTGGGGAGGTACCAAGTAAGGAAAGAACTAGGAAAGGCTTGAATCTTGCATAAGAGAGAGAGAAAGATCATATTGTATTGTAGTGCTTGCCCAGCCTACCACCAAATATAATTAGGTGTTTTTGGTGATGAAATATATGATTACCAATCTGAAGTAGCATTGTTTTAATTCAATGTATATTCATTGAATGCCAATCATGCATCTGACTTGAGGTTTTTATTAATTGCCGAGATAGATAACTTGAGAGAGGCTTATGTTACAGCCTCCTGGTGATTTTGAGAATAAACAAAAATCTCCCCCTTCCCACTTATTAGCTGTGTGCCTTCGAGTAACTCATTTAATTTCTTGTTTTTGTCCTTGTTTCCCTTTCTGCCTGCTCCATGTATAGTTCAGTGTTGTTGTGAAGCTCAAATGAGTAAACGTATAGAAGTAGTTTGCACACTATAAAGTACCATATGGATTAGATGCCGCTTTAGCATAGGGTTTCTCAGCTTTGGCACTGCTGGCATTTTGATACAGATAATTCTTTTTTGTGGGGGCTGTCCTCTGCTTTGTATGATTTTCAGCGGTATCCCTGGCCTCTACCCACTAGAAGCCAGTAGCACTCCTCCCCGTTGAGACAACCAAAATTATCTCCAGATATTACCAAGTGTCTTGAGGGCAAAATTGCCCCTGGTTGAGAACTGCTACTTTAGGACTTGGGGGAGAATTTAAAAGGGGTTCAAGAATTAGGATCCCTGGATTCTTTCATCAGGCCTTTTTTTGGACAAGTTTTATTAGCCTGTCTTTTAATCTATAGGATGGAAGTGAACAAAACATAAAAAAAATTGTCCAACTGGGAAAACCCACTACACATTTGTATTTTATTTTGGACCTACTTAGCTTTACGTTTTCATTGCATTTTCCAAATTAACTTTTTTCTCATGGTGTTGCTTTCTTAGATTTTTCATTATCAGTCTTTCCAGTACCCAACCACAGTGGGCACGTTTCGGAATCGAATTTCCTGGGTTGGAGATGTGTACAACGGGGATGCGTCCATAAGCATAATCAACCCTACCATAAAGGACAATGGGACCTTCAGCTGTGCTGTGAAGAATCCCCCGGATGTGTACCATAATATTCCAGGGACAGAGCTAACAGTCACAGAAAGGGGTAAGCTAACTGCCACCAACCTTCTTCTGTAGTGAGTGCTCTCTGACTACTGTGGTGGTTTGTGGGGAGATCAGTGAGAAGCAAAACTACCTATCTTCATAAGCCGGTTGGTCACTGGGACATTCTGCCATTTTGAATTGTCTGAGGATGAGTTTTTTTACCTTTATTTTTTAAACTGACTTTTTTTTTCAAATATCGTCATAGTTTCTCCATTATCCTTTTAAAATTTTAATTTCAGGTGACCAGAGGTCTTGTGGAATGTATGGCAAACCCCTGAATAAATGGAGGGTTGCTGTCTGTGTGAAATAGAAGTCATTCTGGGTTCCCTAATGTGTTCATACCCTCAGTTATGAGACTGTGTTCTTGCCTGTTTCTTGAAAGGGTACCTCCTCTAAAGATGGAGGCAGCACATTTCTTTTATGTTGCAAAGAGCAACTGTTTCCTTTTAGTGTGAAACATGAGGAGAGTGGGTTAAGGGTTGACCTTTTTTTCTACACTATTCCCTGGTGACTGTTGAGTGGTCATTCTAGTCCTTATTTGAATTTGAACCAAAGATTTAGAGATTCAGAAATGACAAGGTATCTATGGTTCATTATAGATACCTTGTCATTTCTCAAATCTTTCTGTATGTCTCTCTCTCTCCCTCCCCTTCCTCTTTCTTTATTTTTTTAAGGAAACTCATAGGCTTCAAAGACATAGGAACGTTCATATTGCTGGTAGCAGTAGAAACTGGTATGGTTTTTCTGGAAGACAGTTTGGTAGTATAAATCAGATGCCTTAAAATTATATACCCTTTGATCCAGTAATTCCATTTTAAAATTTATTTTAAAAAATAGAGCTAAATATTTATATACAAGGATGATCATCATTATATAACTCATAGATTCAAAGAATTGGAAATAATTTGAATATCTAGCAATAGAAGATCGATTCAATAAATTATTTAATATGGTAGAATACTATGCAGCTTTTAAAAAAATCACACCTGGAAGGAAAACTTATGGAAAATATTTATAATATAGTATATAAAAAAGAGGCTAAAAGAAAAAAGAGGCTAGAAATAGTATGTAAACTATGATCAATACTTCTGAACACGTACTCTCCTCCCTATATTCAGACTCATACCCACATACTCCTAGAAAGAAGATTGAACGGGTAGATATTGACATATTGATCCTAGGGAGTGGGATTATGGGTAAATTTTAATTCTTCTTTGTCCTTTTGTGTATTTTCTACTGTTTCTACAATGAACTTATGCCCTTTGTAACCAGAAGAGATACAAGAGCAAATGTAAGACTATCTGGTGTCAAAGGAAGCACTTTGTGTGTCCCTCTCTTTGACCTCTTTTTCCTCCTCCAGGTTTTGGCATGATGCTGTCCTCCGTGGCCCTTCTTTCCATTCTTGTCTTCATTCCCTCAGCTGTGGTGGGTGTGCTGCTGCTGGTGAGAATGGGGAGGAAGTCTGCGGGGCTGAAGAAGAGGAACAAGTCTGGCTCTAAGAAGTCATCTATTGAGGTTTCAGCTGAGTAAGTCCAGCTGCAGTCCTGAGTAGTCAACCCTCTTCAGAGACCTGGCTTGTGGACAGTACCCAGGCTTCTGCGTCATGCCTTCCTTTCTTCCATGCTGAATTTAGTTCTGCTGAAAGGGAAATGTGTGGATGTTAATTTGGAGAGAGAGATGGAGGGATTGATAGCATAGTCCTAGTCTCTTTTTTTTTTTTTTTTGAAATGAGATTGTGTAGTGCTGTGGTTCTGAATATAAATTCTGAAGTGAATCTCTCATTCCTTCAAAAGGGACAGGAAATTCCAACAAGTCAGTTATTTTCCCCTTTTCCTTGTTTTGGCACTGAGCTGATGTCTCCTGACAGAAGTGCCTGAGCAGTGAGAGAGGCTTTAGAACAGCCAGGGAGAGCAAAACAGTTTAAATAAGTGAGAACTACCCTTGGTCAGCAGATGCTCTGAAGGGGCTAATTGGATTCTGGTTATCAAAAGCATTTGCCAGTGAGCAGGTGTGATCCAGTATTTTCCCTAAGAACAAATCCACCAAAAAGGTAACAGAAGTCTGCATAAAACCGTGTTGATTCTCCATTATCTATATCAGGGGCTCTTAACCTGGGGAGAGAAGTCTTACTTTGAGAGAGTCTAAAATCTTCTTTCTGTGTGTGTGTGTATGTGTGTGCGTGTGCACATTTATTTAATGGGAGTAACAGTGCCCTTTACAAGGAATCTGTGGCCCCACAAAAAGGCAAAGAACTCTTGGTAAAAATACTAGAACGTCTATTTCGAAGCATGGTCTAACAAGATCCTTTATGATCTAACCCTACCTAAGTCGCATTGTTTCTTGCCATTTCTTCTCATTTGCTCCACATTCCAACTACAGTGAGCCGTTGCCTTCTCCAAACATACTATACTCATTTAGACCTTTTTAAAAATTTTCAACATGCTTTCCTCTTACCTAGAATCCCCTCCCTCCTTCCCTTGTTTGCCTGGAAAACTCTTCCTTATCTTCCAAGACCCTGATGAAATGTCTGCTTCTCAAGAGTTTCCCTGACTCTTTCAGGGAAAACTGATCGCTCCCTCCTTTTTGCTGCCACAGCGGTTTGACCTTAACTCTATGAAAACATTTACCACATTGTATTCTAACAAAATGAGCTCAGGGGACCATGTTTTATTTATGTCTTTATCCCCAGCCCAGCACAATGCCTCTGTCATGGTTGGTGCTCAGTACATTTCTAAATGAACGATTGTGACTGGCTCCTATTTATTGAGCACTTACTATGTGCCAAGCACTGTGGTACCTGTTTTACATGTGCTTATTTTGCATTTACTCCTAACCATTACCCTTTAAGTGTAGCTGGCAATATCTGCATTTTGTAGATGAGGAAATAGGTTCCTGGAGCTTAAGTCATTTTCCCAGTCATCCTGCTGGTAAGTGGCAGAACTGAAATTTAAAAACAGACCTGTCTGACTTCAACGCTTGTCCTCTTGACTGCTCTACCATACTGAGGATAGTGATTGTTCACATTTGGGTTGTCCTCTTTCTACAGCGCTGACCAGGAGAAGGATGACTGCATGGCCAAGCTTTGTGTCCGTTGTGCCGAGTGCCTGGTAAGTCCATGCCATTTCTTCTGTTCACTGTTCATGCTTCATTTTCCTGCTTAATGAATGGAATCCTTCACCTTCAGAGGCAGCAGAGGATATGCAGATAGGTCTAAAGCAAAGTACGAACCAAGGTCTTTCCCCAAAGCATTTTGGTCTCAGGGGACCCCCACCAATTCTAAACATTATTTTATTTTCTGTCTTATGGGCAGAGAGTGGTGTCCTTAGGTTAGGGAAGGGGATTGCGTAGGCAGCCTCTGCTGACTGACAGGGAACATCCTGAAAGAGGAGTGTCCTATGCTGCTGAGGTCATACTAGGAGACCTGGCTGGACTGGCTGAACCTAAAACCCTGAATTGAACTTTTCTTCTGAGCCTCAGTTTTCCCCAGTGATATAAACTTTTAGGTGACTCGATGGCGTTTGTCAGTAAGAAATACCCATGTTGCAAGGCTTGAGCTTTGATTTACATTTCAGAAAACTGTCATCCCTCCCCCTTTGGGTGCTTGCTGTGACTGGTAGGCTTGTGTGCTGTTCCAGGATCCTAGGAGGGAGAGAGACTCTCTGATGTGGTACTGTTGGAAACAGGTCAAAAGCAACTCATGATCTAATACAAAGCATACCTGTCATGTCAGGGTTTAAACTTGAGCCTTCTTTGTACTTACTGCCAAACTCAGCACTTGGCCGGATGACCACAGCCCAATTACTCACCACAGTGTTCCTTTTTCTCTTTCTCTCACATACTTGAGTATTATAGGTAAGATGAGAGAAAGGTGGATAGGATCTAGTTCCAACCCTTTGGGATTTGAATATTTTTAATAACAAAAAATAAGCTAATGTCCTGAAATGAATACAACATTATTAATCAACTATACTCCAATATAAAGTAAAAATTAAAAAACAAAGAAAAAAGAATCACTTTGCTGTACACCTGAAACTAACGCAACATTGTTAATCAACTATACTCCAATATAAAATAAAAATTTTAAAAAGTAAATAAAAAACGAAATAAGCTAATGTTCATAAGATTATTGTCCACATTTCAGATATTGATTTGTTCAACAGTTATTCTTTGAGCATGTATCTGACATGCCCCAGCTGTGATTTTAGGTACTTAGAAAACAACAGTGAACAAAACTGACAAAAATCCCTGCCCTCAGAAGAAATTACATTCTTTCCATTCCTGGAAAACTCATCGTCTGAGACACAGTTGAAATGTTACCTTCTCTTAAATTGGGTACAAACAATAACAAACTAAATCTTTTAAAAATTAGTAAAATAGATAGTATGTCAGATTGTGCTTAATGCTGTAGAGAAAAAAATAAAATAGGAAAGCGAGATGGAATGGCTGGATAAGGGGGTATGATACCAAATAGGATGGTTGGGGGAGTTCCCTGGAGGTCCAGTGGTTAGGACTCTGTGCTTTCACTGCTGGAGCCCCGGTTCAATCCCTGGCCCAGAAACTAAGATCCTGCAAGCCACAAGGTGTGACCTAAATAAATAAATAGGATGGTTGGGGACACCCTCACTGAAATGATATTTGAACAAACACCTAAAAGTAGAAGCAAGCAACATGGCTATCATGGAGGAACATTTCAGGCAGAGGAAGTGGTTGGTGCAAAGTCTCTGGGGAGAGGCCATGATTGGCCTGTTCTAGGAGCAGCACAGAGGCCAGTGTGGCAGGAATGAAGCGAGCGAGGCAAAGAATAGTATTTCTTCAGAGAGATAATGTCGTATCTTATAGAACATTATAGTGATTGTAATCACCTAGAATTTTATTCTTTTTTTAAAATAAATTTACTTTATTTTATTTATTTTATTTTTGGCTGCGTTGGGTCTTTGTTGCTGCGCGTGGGCTTTCTCTGGTTGCGGCGAGCGGACTCTCCTCTTCGTCGCGGTGCACAGGCTTCTCATTGCGGTGGCTTCTCTTGTTGTGGAGCACAGCTCTAGGCGCGCGGGCTTCAGTAGTTGTGGCATGCGGGTTCAGCAGTTGTGGCTCATGAGCTCTAGAGCGCAGGCTCAGTAGTTGTGGCACACGGGCTTAGTTGCTCCGCGGCATGTGGGATCTTCCTGGACCAGGGCTCGAACCCGTGTCCCCTGCCTTGGCAGGCAGATTCTTAACCGTTGCACCACCAGGGAAGCCCTAGAATTTTATTCTTTTTTTTTTTTTTTTTTTTTTTTGCGGTACGCGGGCTTCTCACTGTTGGGGCCTCTCCCGCTGTGGAGCACAGGCTCCGGAGGCGCAGGCTCAGCGGCCATGGCTCACGGGCCCAGCCGCTCCGCGGCATGTGGGATCCTCCCGGACCGGGGCACGAACCCATGCCCCCCGCATCGGCAGGCGGACTCCCAACCACTGCGCCACCAGGGAAGCCCTAGAATTTTATTCTTAATGAAACAGAATCCACTGGAAGTTTTTGAGAAGAGAACACTTTGAACCGATGTATGTTTTAAAAGGATAATTCTGGCTTCTCTGTTGAAAACAGGTGGTGAGGGACCATGACAGAAACAGAGTGCAATTAAGAGACTTTAGCAATAATGCAAGTAAGGGAAGAGGGTGATGATTTGGACCAAGGTGGTGGTGGTGGTGGAGGTGGTGAGAAGTGGTTGTTTTCTGGTTACAGTTTGTAGGTAAAGCCAGAAGGACTTCTTGACGAGTTGCATGTGTGTGTGTGAAAGAATGAGAGGAGTTAAGGATAAATCCAAGGTTCTTGACTTGAGCAACTAGTAGAACAGAGTTGCCATTTTCTAATATGTACAAGCCTGTGAGTGGAACAAGCTTTAAGGGAGCTGAGTTTGGATATATTTAATTTGAAATACTTATTAAACATTCAAGTGGAGATGTGGAGTAAGCAATTGGTTATATGGGTGTGGAGTTCAGAAGAGAGGTCTAGAATGGAGATATAAATTTAGGAGTTATTCGTATATAGAGACTGGTAGAGATATTTCCACCGGGGAAATGAGAGTAGATAGAGGGGAACTCAAAGGACTGAGCCCTGGAGCTCTCCAAGGTTTATAGATGGGGGAGATGAGGAGAAATTATCAAAGGAGGCTGAGAAGGAATGTCCAGTGCGGTGGGAGGAAAACCTGGAGAGCGCTGTATCCTGGAAGCCAAATGAAGAAAGCGTTTCAAGGAAAAGAAAGTGATTAACTGTGTCAATTGTTCCTGAGTCAGGTCAAGTAAAATGAGAACTGAGACTTGATTACTGGATGATCTGGTAATGTGGAAGTCATTGGTGGCCTTGGCAAAAGCAGCTTCAGTGGAATAGTGGGGATGAAAGCCTGACTGAGGTAGGGTCAAGAAAGAATACAAAGAGATGTTTTGGTGAGAGTGGGTATAAATGACACTTTCACGGAGTTTTGCTGTGGAGGGATGCAGAGAAATAGGGCAGTAGGTAGAGAGAGGTGTGTGTCAAGACTTGCTCTTCTTTTTGCGATGGGAGAAATTACAGTACATTTGTATGCTGATGGGAACGAGCCAGTAGAAAATGAAAATTTGATGTTACAGGAGAGGGGGGAGGATTGCTGGAGTGACTTTAGGATCTAGTGCACCAGTGGAGATGTTGGCTTTAGATAAAAGCAGCGAGAATATACCCATACGAAGAGTAAGGAAGGCCAAGTAGGTGGGCCCAGATGCAGGTGGGTGGGTAAATATGATGGGAGCTTGCGGAAATTCCCCACTGACTGTTTCTCTGTTCCCAATGATGGGAGAAAATAAGGTCATCAGCTGAGAATGAAGTGAGCTGAAGGTGTTGGAGGTTTGGAGAAAGAGGGGAAGATATGAAAATAGTCATCTAGGAGAATAGGAGAATGAGTGGACTAGAGAAATGGGGTATGCCAGGTAGTACTAATGGCCTACTCGAGCTTAGAAATAATGAATACAAGTTTGAACAATAAAGATAAGAATAAGAATAATAGTGATAGTAGTTCATCATGAATGAGTGCTTACAAATTGCCAGGCACAGTGATGGAAACTGAGGTTTAAAGAAGTTAAATAACTTTACTCAAGGTCACATAGCCAGCAAGGGGTGGAGCTGGGATTGGAACCCAGAGGTAGACTGACTCCTAGCCTAAACTCCTAGCTACAGTCTTGCACATTTTGCTACAGACAGGCATGTTTTCATGTGTGTTGAGGTTTTAAAAAATAGTCACCAAGGAAAAGGGAACCCTTAGGGTTTCAAAGCAGAAATTAGCCCAATAGATACCAATTATAATGAAGTCCTGCGATGCTTCTTGGGAATTTAGGTGGGTTGAGTCAGTGCCATTTCACTGTTGATGTCTCCCCTAGCCAAGTTCCATTTGGGGGACCCTAACGTGTGGTCTTTGCCTGAATTCTGACTGTGCTTCATATACATGCCACAACTACTGTTCTTTCCCCTCCAGGATTCAGACTATGAAGAGACTTATTGATGAAAGTCTGCATGATAGAAGAAGAGTCACCTAATAACAGAAAATATCCCATTCCACTGTCAGCTAAAGCCTCCCAGAGAAGTGGAGCAGGCTTGGACAGTAGTGATGGAGAATTCTGGAAGCCATCAGTGAAGACTTTAGGAGCCATTTATTTATTGAAGAAATGTTCTTTTTGTATTTATAAACTGTTCAGAAACTCTCAGAAGAAACTCATAACTACCCATTTTAATAACTTATACTCTAATTGAATGAAGGAATTCTTTTCCTAAATAGAAAGATACTTTTTGTTTTGCCTTTGCTCTTGAATGTATTACATGTTTTCTTCCAATTTTTTGAGGGAGAATCCTAGATGTTGGCCACACTGCTGATGCCAAAATGTGTACGTATATTTAATGAAATGGAGCTTGGAGCTTCCTGATGTGCTCCCAGGCAAAATGTTTGTCTGGGATAGCTATTCTTTATTTTTTGCTCCATGAACATTTTCAGCTGTGAGTTAGCATACAGAATATACTCGTTGGTTTAATGATCTCATCATCAATTGTGTTTGGGAGGCTTGGAGTGCATAACCCCAGTATTTTTTTTAGAGTTGGTAGGCTCGGGAGTCAGTGGTTTACTTTGACTGGGTTTTTAAAGTGTTAAAGTGCATTCAGTTTACAATTAAGGAAAGAAATGATGAGATAGAGGGATTCCTTTTTTTTGTCTTACTAGGTGCAATTTGTTATTTTACTTTCTGACAGCTGACTGATTTATGATTTCCTTCTTGACTTTTCAGATCAGAGGCAAGAAAAACTCTTCAAAAGGTTTTTAGTGGGGCTAAGTAGACTATTTTACCAGTAATTTGCAATGAAATCATCTTTTAACCTACGCTGTTCTTCAAAAGTTGTTTGATTTCTAAAATGCAGAAAATATGAGCAAACTAATGTATTTACAAACCGTTTATGCATAATATTTGAGATAAGGAAGTGAGGGTGTGAATAACCTATACTTCCTCCTTCTGTTCTCTTGATACCTTCTATGAGCTTCCTCCATTCTACTGCAGCAACATATTTCAAATTTTAATTTACATGGGATTTTCTAGAAGCCATTAAGAAATATGTATGAGCAACAACTACTGAGCCTATGTGCCACAACTACTGAGCCTGTGCACCTAGAGCCCGTGCTCCACAATAAGAGAAGCCACCATATTGAGAAGCCTGCACACTGCAATGAAGAACAGCCCCCACTCGCTGCAACTAGAGAAAGCCCAGCAACGAAGACCCGACGCAGCCAAAAATAAAAATAAATTAAAAAAAAATTGTATGACATATCAGGAAGGGTTGACTGTGCAGTCCTCTATAATAGAGGGATGGAGTTCACTTCTTAATTATGAGAGACAAAAATTTTCCTTTCTTCCCATCTTTGATTTTTTAACAGGATAGCCCGTTTCCATGATTTTTTGCTAGGTGGCTCAGGAGGTTTCCATATTATAGCATAATACAGTGTATGCCGTGCAAAAATCACTTTTATATTTTTTTGCTAAGATCTATTTTTAAAAATTTGGGTTATTAGTTCTCATAGATTTGGCCTGGCCTCTTTTGTTAATCTAGTCCATCGATTAGAGAGTCTGATTAGTTAATAGATGTTATGATTTACCTCTGGTCATATAAAGAAGAAGAGGCAAAGACGAGATTGGCAGTCTACATTTCCAGTGGTTAAATCTCACAGTCTTGGGCTACTTGTTAAGTATGTGGATGTCTAGGGCCAATCTAGTGAGACAATCTGACACCTCAACACAGAGAGGAAAACAATTTGAGCAATGAAAGTAAATAATTTGGGCTCTAGGACATTTGAAGATAGAGATCTAGCTGTGAGGTAGAATTTTTGTGGGTCCTCATTTCTTTGAGAAAGAGATGATGTTATAGGAACCCAGGTAAAGTCACATCCCATTGAATAAAGAACGAGTTTTGGCTGAGTTTTCTTGTAATTTCTTTTCAGGCATGTTATGAGGATTAATACAGTAGGATATGTTTATCACAGCCTTAGGGCTGCTCTCAGTTTCCTTCTTCAGTCCTTATATTGAGGTCTGGGTTACAGCTTTTTTTCTTCAAAGGAGCACAAAGCAGCGTTGGGACCCATGCATTTTAAGGATGGAAGGAAGATGAAGTTTTTTCTTTTTTTAACTTACTGTTTTAATATCTTCTAATATCTTCAATATCTTCTGTTTAATATCTTCTATTTTTCTTTTTGCTGCTCCATGAGTTCTTATCACATTGTATGGAGACCAGCCTTGTCTAGAAAGGGAATTGAATTCTGAAAGCTTCAGAGAGGCTTAAAAGCCTTTAAGAATTTTTCTTTGCCTGCTGAAGTCTTTACTTGTGGTTACATTACTTTATGAGTTTTGTCCATTGAACTCTTAATTCTGTTACCAAATGTGAACTTATAAAATGCTTTGTGTTTCCCACGTGGCCTGTTAACTCAAGCTTCTTGGGGGCACATTCTCTGCAGCTCTCAAACTGGACTCTGGTGCTTCATGAGGGGATGTTGCACGTCCTTGTTTAGAAAAAATTCTGGCGGCCAAATCCTGAATCTGAATATTCTTGTGTGTCACTCAGTTATGGTTCCAAAGGGGACCTGTAAGAAGACCAGTAGGGCATTGACCAACACTCTCTTTAATTGCACAATTTAGAACTTTGCTGCAAGACGAGGCAGCTCCAACCCTTTGACTCCAGTGTTGGACTGTTAACTGCTGCATCTCACTGTGTTTTTTGTTTGTTTGTTTTTGTAGGAGGGTATGCACTATTGGGTCATGCACACAGACGTGTAACTCTTGAGATCTTTACCACGTCATAGTTAATAAACTTCTTTGCACTTTCTGGCTACTTTTTGGTGTATATCTACATATTAGATGAGAGCTGTCCTGTGAAAGAGAAGGGGGGTGGTTTGTGATTTTCAGCATCAAGTAACCATTCATGTCTGAGCCATGCCCCAGCAAGAATCTGCATAGATTCCAAGGGGTGCTGCAGCCAGCTCACACCATAAGAGCTGATTGTTAAATTTTTGGAATTTTGCAGGCCAATTGTTAAAGTGTTGGTAGCTTGAAATAGGCCATGGTGGGGGTATTTACTCAATTGTTGGCTTATCAGCACACCAGTTTTCAAGAACCATGTAGCATAGCCCTGGTAAAGAGCAAGCATTCAGCAACTTTTCAAATGATACAGGACAAGTTCCAAAAAACAAGTATGCCCACGTGTGAGGCAAGCCAGTGCAGGCAAGGTTGAAGGAGCGTACACTGAGAACACTTATTTTGAAGTGGCAACTTAAAAGCAAAAGATACCTCAACGTGAAGAAGCTTTGAGTTTTTATCTAGTCACCCACAGTATTCTCTGGGGGAATAAAATGCTTGTTGAATTCTAGAAATGCTGATATCACATGGTCAGTGGAAACTGACATGCCTAGGTGGTGAGTTGGAGGACTGGGCAGGCACATCTTTGGAAGCAGGGATTGAGTGATTGGCTATATTGCCCCTCTGTGTTGAGAGAAAAAAAATGAAGGGTTGCTATATTTTAGATACAGAGCGAAATGTTTTGTGTTAATCTTAAACTTATTTTGTTTGCAAGAGGCTGATTTCTTTCTCAGCATGTTTGCCTGGGACCATTTGAGATCCCACCCTTGGAGAGTTTGTAATCTAGAAGGGGAGATGACACCTGCAGAGGTCTGGAACATGAGGCTCTCCTCAGTAAGGTGAATTTGTTACCTCATTTTAGAATGAAAGTGTAAATAAAAAGTGGGTAATAGGCCAGATGACTGAAACAAGAACCTTGATTTAAAGGTTCCTGTTTGTGTCTCTGCAGCCAACTCAGAATGCACGCATTGGTTTGCTCTGAGCTTGAACTTCTGTGCAGGCAGAAGTGTCTTCAGTTGGACTCGGCAATTGCAGTTGTGGGAGAGCTCAGTGCATTGCTTCTCCTGGCATTCCTCATCTTGGGTAAGCAGTTTCTTTGTATTTCTTAAACAGTGACTTGAACTTTTCTCACTCGGAAGAAGGCTGGTTCTAAAAGTGTTCATTTAATGGCAACCCTTTTGGATCGTGAGGCCACAATCACAGAGCAGTCAATTTCTGCAGGAGGACTGCCATAAGGTAGTCTAATGGGGACACGTTTCCTTTCTGTAGTGTAGAGTAACTTGTGTTAAGATGCTCAGAGAAAAAAGGAGTAAGATTTGCTCTTAATAAAAGAGTAAATGATAATGATGATGACGGTGACAAGGCTTTAGCATTTTTTTTTAAACATCTTTATTAGAGTATAATTGCTTTACAATGGTGTGTTAGTTTCTGCTTTATAACAAAGTGAATCAGCTATACATATACATATATCCCCATATCTCCTCCCTCTTCTGTCTCCCTCCCATCCTCCCTATCCCACCCCTCTAGGTGGTCACAAAGCACCGAGCTGATCTCCCTGTGCTATGTGTCTGCTTCCCACTAGCTTTCTATTTTACGTTTGGTAGTGTATATATGTCCATGCCACTCTCTCACTTCGTCCTAGCTTATCCTTCCCCCTCCCTGTGTCCTCAATTCCATTCTCTATGTCTGCGTCTTTATTCCTGTCCTGCCCCTAGGTTCTTCAGAACAATTTTTTTTTTTTTTAGATTCCATATATATGTGTTAGCATACAGTATTTGTTTTTCTCTTTCTGACTTACTTCACTCTGTATGACAGACTCTAGGTCCATCCACCTCACTACAAATAACTCAATTTAATTTCTTCTTATGGCTGAGTAATATTCCATTGTATATATGTGCCACATCTTCTTTATCCATTCATCTGTCGATGGACACTTAGGTTGCTTCCATGTCCTGGCTATTGTAAATAAAGCTGCAGTGAACATTGTGGTACATGTCTCTTTTTGAATTATGGTTTTCTCAGGGTATATGCCCAGGACTGGGATTGCTGGGTCATATGGTATTCTATTTTTAGTTTTTTAAGGAACTTCCATACTGTCCTCCATAGTGGCTGTATCAGTTTACATTCCCACCAACAGTGCAAGAGGGTTCCCTTTTCTTCACACCCTCTCCAGCATTTATTGTTTGCAGATTTTTTGATGATGGCCATTCTGACTGGTGTGAGGTGATACCTCATTGTAGTTTTGATTTGCATTTCTCTAATGATTAGTGATGTTGAGCATCCTTTCATGTGTTTGTTGGCCATCTGTATATCTTCTTTGGAGAAATGTCTATTTAGGTCTTCTGCCCATTTTTGGATTGGGTTGTTTGTTTTTTTGCTATTGAGCTGCATGAGCTGCTTGTATATTTTGGAGATTAATCCTTTGTCAGTTGCTTCATTTGCAAATATTTTCTCCCATTCTGAGGGTTGTCTTTTTGTCTTGTTTATGGTTGCCTTTGTTGTGCAAAAGCTTTTAAGTTTCATTAGGCCCCATTTGTTTATTTTTGTTTTTATTTCCATTTCTCTAGGAGGTGGGTCAAAAAGGATCTTGCTGTGCTTTATGTCATAGAGTGTTCTGCCTATGTTTTCCTCTAAGAGTTTCATAGTCTCTGGCCCTACACTTAGGACTTTAATCCATTTTGAGTTTATTTTTGTGTATGGTGTTAAGGAGTGTTCTAATTTCATTCTTTTACATGTAGCTGTCCAGTTTTCCCAGCACCACTTATTGAAGAGGCTGTCTTTTCTCCATTGTATATTTTTGCCTCCTTTATCAAAAATAAGGTGACTATATGTGCATGGGTTTACCTCTGTGCTTTCTATCCTGTTCCATTGATCTATATTTCTGTTTTTGTGCCAGTACCATACTGTCTTGATTACTGTAGCTTTGTAGCATAGTCTGAAGTCCAGAAGCCTGATTCCTCCAGCTCCGTTTTTCTTTCTCAAGATTGCTTTGGCTATTTGGGGTCTTTTGTGTTTCCGTACAAATTGTGAATTTTTTTGTTTTAGTTCTGTGAAAAAAGCCAGTGGTAGTTTGATAGGGATTGCATTGAATCTGTAGATTGCTTTGGGCAGTACAGTCATTTTCACAATGTTGATTCTTCCAATCCAGGAAAGTGGTATATCTCTCCATCTGTATGTATCATCTTTAATTTCTTTCATCAGTGTCTTATAGTTTTCTGCAGATAGGTTTTTTGTCTCCTTAGGTAGGTTTATTCCTAGGTATTTTATTCTTTTTGTTGTAGTGGTAAATGGGAGTGTTTCCTTAATTTATCTGTCAGATTTTTCGTCATTAGTTTATAGGGATGCAAGAGATTTCTGTGCATTAATTTTGTGTCCTGCTACTTTACCAAATTCATTGATTAGCTCTAGTAGTTTCCTGGTAGCATCTTTAGGATTCTCTATGCATAGTATCATGTCATCTGTGAACAGTGGCAGGTTTGCTTCTTCTTTTCTGATTTGGATTCCTTTTGTTTCTTTTTCTTCTCTGATTGCTGTGGCTAAAACTTCCAAAACTATGTTGAATAATAGTGGTGAGAGTGGACATCCTTGTCTTGTTCCTGATCTTAGAGGAAATGGTTTCAGTTTTTCACCATTGAGATCGATGTTTGCTGTGGGTTTGTCATATATGGCCTTTATTATGTTGAGGTAAGTTCCCTCTATGCCTACTTCCTGGAGGGTTTTTATCATAAATGGGTGTTGAATTTTGTCAAAAGCTTTTTCTGCATCTATTGAGATGATTATATGGTTTTTCTCCTTCAATTTGTTAATATGGCTTATCACATTGATTGATTTGTGTATATTGAAGAATCCTTGTGTTCCTGGGATAAACCTCACTTGATCATGGTGTATGATCCTTTTAATGTGCTGTTGGATTCTGTTTGCTAGTATTTTGTTGAGGATCTTTGCATCTATGTTCATCAGTGATATTGGCCTGTAGTTTTCTCTCTTTGTGACATCTTTGTCTGGCTTTGGTATCAGGGTGATGGTGACCTCGTAGAATGAGTTTTGGAGCATTCCTCCCTCTGCTATATTTTGGAAGAGTTTGAGAAGGATAGGTGTTAGCTCTTCTCTAACTGTTTGATAGAATTTGCCTGTGAAGCCATCTGGTCCTGAACTTTTGTTTTTTGGAAGATTTTTATTCACAGCCTCAATTTCAGGGCTTATGATTGGTCTGTTTATATTTTCTATTTCTTCCTGGTTCAGTCTCGGAAGGTTGTGCCTGTCTAAGAATTTGTCCATTTCTTCCAGGTTGTCCATTTTATTGGCATATAGCTGCTTGTAGTAATCTCTCATGATCCTTTGTATTTCTGCAGTGTCAGTGTTACTTCTCCTTTTTCATTTCTAGTTCTATTGATTTGAGTCTTCTTCCTTTTTTTCTTGATGAGTCTGGCTAGTGATTTATCAATTTTGTTTATCTTCTCAAAGAACCAACTTTTAGTTTTATTGATCATAGCTATTGTTTCCTTCATTTCTTTTTCATTTATTTCTGATCTGATCTTATGATTTCTTTCCTTTTGCTAACTTTGGGTTTTTTTGTTCTTCTTTCTCTAATTGCTTTAGGTGTAAGGCTAGGTTGTTTATTTGAGATGTTTGTTGTTTCTTGAGGTAGTATTGTATTGCTATAAACTTCCCTCTTAGAACTACTTTTGCTGCATCCCAAAGCTTTTGGGTCATCGTGTTTTCATTGTCATTTGTTTCTAGGTATTTTTTGATTTCCCCTTTGATTTCTTCAGTGATCTCTTGGTTACTTACTAGTGTATTGTTTAGCCTCCATATGTTTTGTATTTTTTACAGATTTTTTTCCTGTAATTGATGTTTAGTCTCATAGCATTGTGGTCGGAAAAGATACTTGATACAATTTCCATTTTCTTAAATTTACCAAGGCTTGATTTGTGACCCAAGATATGATCTATCCTGGAGAATGTTCCATGAGCACCTGAGAAGAAAGTGTATTCTGTTGTTTTTGGATGGAATGTCCTTTAAATATCAATTAAGCCCATCTTGTTTAATGTATCATTTAAAGCTTGTGTTTCCTTATTTGTTTTCATTTTGGATGATCTGTCCATTGGTGAAAGTCGGGTGTTAAAGTCCCCTCCTATGATTGTGTTACTGTCAGTTTCCCCTTTTATGGCTGTTAGCACTTGCCTTAAGTATTGAGGTGCTCCTATGTTGGGTGCATAAATATTTACAATTGTTATATCTTCTTCTTGGATTGATCCCTTGATCATTATGTAGTGTCCTTCTTTGTCCCTTGTAAAGACTATTTTGTCTGATACGAAATTTGCTACTCCAGCTTTCTTTTGATTTCCATTTGCATGGAATATCTTTTTCTATCCCCTCACTTTCAGTCTGTATGTGTCCCTAGGTCTGAAGTGGGTCTCTTGTAGACAGCATATATACAGGTCTTGTTTTTGTATCCATTCAGCCAGTCTTTTGGTTGGAGCATTTAATCCATTTACATTTAAGGTAATTATCGATATGTATGTTCCTATTACCATTTTCTTAATTGTTTTGGGTTTGTTATTGTAGGTCTTTTCCTTATCTTGTGTTTCCTGCCTAGAGTAGTTCCTTTAGCATTTGTTGTAGAGCTGGTTTGGTGGTGCTGAATTCTCTTAGCTTTTGCTTGTCTGTAAAGATTTTAATTTCTCCATCAAATCTGAATGAGATCCTTGCTGAGTAGAGTAATCTTGGGTGTAGGTTTTTCTCTTTTATCACTTTAAATATGTCGTGCTACTCCCTTCTGGATCTTCATTCAAATCTCAAAATGAACTCACATCAGATTTGTCCTTGGTCAGCAGAAGACTCTCAAACTCAACTATGTTGCTTCCTCCTTCTTACACGTTTTCTCACATCACATCTTTGTTTATCACCTGCTCTATGCATCTTTAAATGGTTCCTACTCCTTCTTCAAGGCTTTAGCTTTTAAGTTGCTTGTGGCTTTGGGTAGAGCTGTGACTAGCTGTCCTTGGACTCATGGCAGAACTCTTCTTGCACTGTTTCTCTTCTCCCAGTCCTAGACAGGCCAATATTTAACCTTAAGAAGTCAGGAAGTTAAACCTCCCTAGAGAGCTAGGCTGTTGCCACACCTTCTGCATAGCCCTGATCTCAGGAAAGATGAAGTAGGTTGGTTTAGATAGAACCCATTCTAAAGGAGAGAGCAGGAGTAATGACTCTCAAGGTCCCCTTCAAGTACAGGGTTGACCGATGTAACTGAGACTGTATTATAAGAAGCCATGTAACCTACCAGTCTTGGAAGGAAATGGTCTTGGAAGGAAAAACAAGGATGCATTTTAAGAGGTTCATGCCTCAGAGTGGTTATGTGGACTCGTATACCTAAAAACATCCAAAATCCTGGAGGTACACAGTGATGTGTAAATTGAGGGGACTTAGCCTTACAGGTAGAGCAGCTGCCTGAGTGAGGGAGGGCAGTGAGGTTGTCTGTGTGCTCAGTGGTTGCTTGTCCTCACTAGGGGAAAATGATTTGACTGAGAGAGAGAATGCCTCTCCTTTATTTTGTCTTGTAATATTGTAATATTTGGGGGTCATTTCCACATCCTGTGTTGTAGTCTCATTGTCATGAGTCTCTTTTCTGAGGATCTTTTTTTCTGTTATAATTGTGCCAAGGACAACAATTCCCCTACACTGGGGAAAAGGGGGTCCTGTTACTTACAACTCCCCAGGAGTGATAGAAAGTATTTGCCAAGAGTTATATTGTGAAAGAGCCATAAGCTCAGGTCCAAACATTTGCCCAACATGTGAGGTAATTTACTATGCAGAATTATCTCAAGAACATGCTGGTGAAGAGATAAGTCAGTATCTCAGAAAGGAAGCAGGCTAAGTTGAGGATTCAATTGGAGTCTATCAAGGTGCTGAAGGTGCATCTGAATGCTTTGGTTAGATTTTTAGAGACTGAGATTAATATATATATATTCTGAATTATATATCTGAATGATAAAATTCTGAACTATATATATATGTGTGTGTAATATCTATCTATCTGTATTATATGGTAGGAATCTCTGAATATTTGCCAACTAACTAGGAATCTTCAAATTTGACTAGTGTTCTTGGCCTGGTTAGGTGTTATTAGTTCATCTGATGAGTGGTCCCTGGGCTCCCACTCTGGGTCTTACTCTGCGCTGGTGTTGGAGATGCACTGGCCCATAGCCACAGCTCTTGGCCTCGTGGGGGTGAGGGTGGAGAGCAAGACTTTAATCAAACAAGCATATAAGCAAATAGATAATTAGAAGTTGTGACAAATGCCCTAAAGGAAAGAGAATGGTACTATTAAAACATGTGGCTAGGGTCTGCCCTCGGAAGGGTGGTTCAGGAGAGGTTTTCCTGAGGAAATTACATTTAATTTGAGATCTGAAAGATGAACAGGAGTTAACTCGGGGAAGGGGGTGGGAAGAGCATTCAGTCAGGGGGAGCAGATTAATCTTGTTTTGGTAAATGAAGTTCAGGGAAGCTTTGCTGTAAAACATTGATTACTTTCACACACATGGAAGAGCAGTACAGGCTAGTAAAGAGACAGGCTCTGATCCATCCAGAATGCCCGGGTTTGAATCCTGGCCCATCACTTGCTCTGTGTTATTAGGCAAGTCACTTCACCAATCCGTGCCTCAGTTTCCTCATTTGTAAAACCTCATAGGGGGTTGTGAGAATTAAATTGGTTAACGTGCAGAGTGCTCAGACAGTGGCTGGCATATAACCTTCTCTAGTTTATTGAGTATCCACTACCGATTTCTAGTGTGGTGCTATATTAACTAGGGGGAAAATGTCTGACCCTTTAATGTTAAAAATGAGGTTTGGGGAGACTGAGTGGTTTCCCAAATATCAAAGAATTAGTTAATGGAATGTCTGATCTGGGAAGATAATTTTTTAAAAACGTAATGCTTTTTATGTTAAATCATTGCTTCTCTTTTCATTCACACAGAGTTCTAGTGGTGCACTCGAGTACTTAAGACTGAAAATGGGTATCTTCTATTTATCAGAGCTTTGCACACTTCTTAGAATTTGTTTGAAAATGGTTTGGGTGTGGCTCTGTGTGTCTTGAGGCTGGTGACTAGATTCAGTCTTTTTGGGGTCACCGGTTTCCTCTTAGAATAGAGTGGTGCATTTGCACGATGTCTAAGTTGATTTCGGTTTGATGGTTGTATTGGCAGCTATCAGCACTTGTCCAGTATATGCCAGGCACTTGACCAATACTGTAACATGGGCGCGGGACACTCATAAATGAGACGCATATGGTCCTGCCCCTGAGAGTATAGATAACTCTACGCTGTAATCAATGATTACTCCTCCATGCAAATGGTGCCCTGCTTTGGGGAATATATGAGAGCTGTTTGCTGGGCAGTGAAGGGAGCACAACCAACTCCCTGGAGAAGAATTCATCCAGAACACAACAGGGATCTTAGATATCTGAGACATGATGAATTAAAGTTATGACATAAAGGAAGCCCTTTGTCATGCTCACCCATGTATGCGTAGGGTAAGGTATGTTTCATGCAGCAAGAATAAAGCTGTGGCTATCCTGAGAGCTTGTATTTTCATTAGAAGTACTCATATTTGGGGAAATTCAATGTGACTTTTGGTATATCTGAGTCAGTGTAATTGTTATCTATATTGTTGTAGTGGAATTCAAGAACTGAAACTTAAGAAGTTTCCAGTTCATTCTGATTCATCATTTGCCATTCTTGTAAAGGTAGATTCTCAGAACCCCAAATCTCCTCTAAGGCTACAAACTCTGTTTCCTATCTGACTTTTAGGCTCTAAAAATAGGATCTCATGTGGTAATGCTTTCTGTTTTTCAAAGCACTGTTATCTGCATTATCACATTTGATCCTTGTGTCGTTATCCCCATGTTATAGGTGAGGAAACTGAGGTTCAGCAAGGTCAATGGACTTTCTGCATAAGTGAGACCTAGGTAGGGCCACCTTAAACAGTTTGACCCTGATTTTCTAGATGGAGGACTTTGTTGATTAGAATACAGGTAAGAAATCTCTTACTGTGCTGTAGAGCCTGCAAACCACAGCCACTGAGCCTGTGCACCACAACTACTGAAGTCCGCACACCTAGAGCCCATGCTCCGCAACAAGAGAAGCCACCGCAATAAGAAGCCCGCGCACCGCAACGAAGAGTAGCCCCCGCTCGCCACGACTAGAGAAAGCCCGTGCACAGCAACGAATACCCAATGCAGCCAGAAAGAAAGAAAGAAAGACAGACAAGACAGCAAACAGCAAACAGACAAATTATTAAAAAACAAAATCTCTTAGGTCATCATTTTTTATACATTAAAATGGCCACCATACGTGCTGGACTTCCAGCAGAGCCGGGTAGGGTACTATGATGTTAATACACAAAGAAGACCTTTCCTCCTAGCATATTCTGAGGTGGAATTACTCCAAGATGTTAGGGGTGCAGGGATCATGACTGAGACCAGCCACAGTAGTAGGTAGGAAGCCAAGGCTTGTTGAATTGTAACTCCTGGGAGTTAGGGTTCTTCTGTTTTGTTAAGCAAATTGCAGGGCATTGTGCAGACAGTGAATTCTTTCCCAGGAGCTGGTGGATGCAGTGAAATTAATACCACAGAGATAATATAGATGTTTTAAAAGTACTTTTGCCCATGCACAACCCAATTCGCATTCTATCCATGCTATCCTGCCTAAAAAAGTAAAAAAATCTCACTGTGGACTTTTCATGTGGCTTCTTTATGTCATAACTGAGTTTAAAAAATTTCCTCGTATTTGTGTATCTCTTTTCTTACATGTCCAGAACATTCTTTATATATTTAAAGGTAGTCATTTTAATTTAGTTGGAGAGATAGGTAAAAATTTCAAGCTGAGTATCCTGTAATCTTTTGTTTATGTGAAACTCTCAGGTTGTAGATTGTCTAGGGTTGTCATCTCAAGGCTATCCTGGAATTGTTTGCTTTTTTTCTCTTTAAAAGCAACTTTCATCTAATCTTCCCTTATAGCTGGTCTGAGGCAGCCCGCAAGTGACTCTCCAAACACCACTCTGTTTTGTTTCATCATAGCAGTTACCAGCATCCACTGTTTCTTATTCATTCATTTGCTGCTTTTTTCCCCTCTCCATCTCCCCTCCACGTCCTTGTCTTCCTTGCTACATGCTGCAGCCCAGTGCCTCAGACAGAGGCTGACTCACAGAAGAACTCTCCATTGATGTGTTAAATTAATGAACCTCTCTTGACACTATTTTCTGACTTTTTTTTTCTTTTAAGGTTGAAAAATTGAGAGCAGCATGTTTTACCCACCGAAACTCATCCTGGTGCAGGTGTTACTCAGTAAGTAGAAGCCAAGGGACCAAGGAGGGTATTTGATTTCTTGTAAGTCTCATGCATGTTCAGAAGCCAGTTTTATATATTTTCATTTCCCCTTGCTTTGCTGAAAATGGAAACCCCAACCTGGAACTTCATAGTTTTGCTGCAACAGCTATTTTAGAAGCCAGGCAGGAGACTCTTCCTTGGAAAGCTGAATATTCCTCTGATGCTATTAGAAACAGAATGCCTTTGGGTCCTGACTGGGTGTTTTAGGACCTTCCTATGGGATACAAAGAAAGTTTCTCGCTGGTATTCCTGCACTTTAAATTTGTATCTTTAAAACCACAGCTAGTCTCAGATCAGGAAATGAAATTACCAAAGGGAGTCCCAGAATCCCTGTAATTGTTTTCGTGCTTTAGCTACACTAGTCTTCTTGCAGTTCCTCAAATGCACTGAGCTCTTTCCCAATTTTGGATGGTTTCTTTGGCCTGGAACCTTCTCTCCCCACCTCACCCTAGCAAGCATGCCTAAGCCTTCCTTATCCTTCAGGTTTCTCCTTAAGCTCCACTTTTAAAAAGGCTGCTCTGGAGTCTCCTGTTCCTACAGTGCTCAGGGCTGCTTCTTCTTGCTAATCCCATCTCTTTCTAACTTTTTCATCCTTTTGTCCCCTTGTTTTCTCTTTATCCCATGGATATAGCTCTGTTGGAAGAATAAATTAATGAGATGCTTTGCTCTCATAGCTTTTTATTTTTTTCTCTTTTTTAAAAAACTTAAAAAAATTATTTGGTTGCTCTGGGTCTTAGTTGTGGCAGGCGGGCTCCTTAGTTGTGGCATGTGAACTCTTAGTTGTGGCATGCGTGTGGGATCTAGTTCCCTGACCAGGGATTGAACCCGGGCCCCCTGCATTGGGAGCATGGAGTCTTAACCACTGTGCCATCAGGGAAGTCCCTATTTTTTTGTCTTTTTAAAGTATGGTTAAAGTATGGTTGATTTACAATGTTGTGTTAATTTCTGCTGTACAGCAAAGAGATTCAGTTATACATATACATACATTCTTTTTTATATTCCATTATGGTTTATCACAGGATATTGACTATAGTTCCCTGTAATATGCAGTAGGACCTTGTTGTTTATCTATTCTATTTTTCTCTTTATTATTAGTTTTTTAAACTTTGTATGGTGACCTAAACACTGACTCAGCAAAGTGCACAAAAGAATTGTCTTTGCTCTAATTCCAGGCAACATAGCATGTGCACAAACATGCAGTCAGACATACACACACACATGAAACTGGTATGTATTAGGGAATTATTTTCCCCATGGAATCAGGGTTATAAAAATCTCAGAGGCTATTTAGACATTTCCTGGGTGAAGCAGCCTGCAAGTTTTTGCCCTTCCATCCAGAGACTTAACAATCCAACCCCGTGTGGAGCGGCCTGGTGACATCAGGGGGTATTGTACTTCTTGGTGGAGAGGTTTTCCTCCTCTGTAGAAAGTCTCAATTTCTTCAGCCATTTCTGTACAAAGGTTACCTATCAGGTATAAGTTTCTCTTTGCTTTGGTTGTTGCTCTTGCTTTCTAGCAAACTCATTTAATTCTACAGACAGTGCTCTTCATATTATATTAAATAAGCTTCTTATACCTTTAACCACACTTAAAGTTGCTCAGTTCTTCCTTACAGGAAAATTCCAGGTCGCTTTTGCAGGTACTTTTGATTTCTTTCAAAAAATAATTCCCTCCAGAGAGTGGAGAGTTCATGTTTTCTTTCACATCCTCCCCACTGCGTGTTGCCTGCTGTGGGCAGGAAGTTAACACTCTTCTCTCGGGGCAACAGCTTGGACGGAGAGGTTGGCACATTTTCTGTTTATTCCAAAATTCGTTCACTTGGCTCTTCTTTGATAGGAACTGGCCAGCATCTAAATGTGTCTTTCTTGCCATGGTTATCTCTTTGCATAGAGCATGTCCTGTGAAAACAGAAATATCCATGTAATGGTTTTCTCTTTAAGGGAAAAGAGAAATTACTTGATCAATGGACAGATAGTGGAGGGGTACTGCATGGGCTAACCCTAGAGACTGGAAAGCCAGGGCTGAAGGCAGAGCTGGAGGAGGGAGGTGGGGAGGAGGCAAACAAAGGAAATTCAAGGGAGGAGCTGTGCTCTGTCCTGGCCTGATTACAAGAACCTGCACTACAGCCAGAATCAGCCAGCAAATTCAGAGATAAGCTTTTGTAAAGGAACTAAAGAAGGAGAAAGGCAGAGGGAAGCAAAAGTACCTGTTAACTGGCTTTTCAGTTCTCTAACTGAAACTAGGAGCCAGAGACATCCCATTTCCTGTTTATGGATGTCTAAATTCATGACCTGAAAGGAGAGACTTCAGGGTTTCTCCTCTTTTCTTCTTGTTTTGTTTTTGTTTTTGTTTTGTTTCTCTGGCCATGCTTGCAGGATCTTAGTTCCCCGACCAGGGATCGAACCTGCTCCCTTGGCAGTGAAAACGCAGAGTCCTCACCACTGGACCACCAGGGAATTCCCTCTCTTCTTTCTTTAGAAAGGAGATTGCAGGGATGAATTCTAGAAAAGGGGAAGGGACTGGCTAGGAGCACAGGACCAGTTAGCATCTATATAGCATGAAGATTGTAGAACCCCTCTGACTTGAGCTACGTGGGTGGAACTACAGAGTATTTCTCTTACCCTTGGGAATGCCATACTGGTTTGAATGAAGGGCCTCTGAATACTTTGTCCACGTTGGGTCATCTGAGGTGGAAAGGTGCATATACTTGGAGATGAATACTAGTTTTTGTTGCTGAGTGTATTTGTCTGAATAATGCCTCCTCTTGCCTTTTCGGCTTCTGTAGGTTATTTCTTGGGCCTGAATGACTTGATTGTTTCCTCCATGGAGCTAACAGTCCACGTGGGTGATTCAGCCCTGTTGGGATGTATTTTCCAGAGCACAGAAGAGAAACTTGTGACCAAGGTAGACTGGATGTTCTCATCAGGAGAGCACTTCAAGGTAAGAAGGAGGAAACACTGCTGTGTATTAAAAGTCCCTGACCAATGGTGTCAGAAGGTGGGGAGAGGGAGAATCAGGTCATCCAGTGCCATGAGATGGGGTTGCAGGAGCTTGGGCTCTGGAGCTTGCCAGAACTGAGCCTCCTCCTAGTCTGGCCTCTTGGCTGTGTAATCAGCTGGGTAAATGACTCAAACTCTCTGACATTCAACTTCCCCATCTGTGAAGATGAAGGTGATTATAATAATGGTAATGCTTACTTTTTAGGACCTTGAGAAGCTAATGGGAGACATGCACATAAAGTTCTTTAGTTCCTTTCCTCTATTTCTCCCATTTGTAGAGTAGCATAGGTGGGTGGGAGGGTGAGAAGAGCGAAAACACATTGGTCTAGACAAAAAGAGTTATGGGCTAGGCACAGGAATGGTGTCACAGTAATCGTTTCTTTGGGGAGGGGGCAGATTCTTTCAGCGCTCCACTGACCCATTTATTTGCTGGGGAATCATCTCTTCCTCCTTCATGGCTGCTTAAAGTTTTGGCATTAGCAGATTCAGCATGGCTGAGTGAAGGCCTTTCATGGGAGCTCTTTGGATTAGGAAACAGAGTGTATTAAGCCTCATCTGAGATTCTGTGGAGATACTTGTATGTCAGGATCATTTGCGAAATATGTCCTAAGTAATATATTATTAACAATAAAGTCCCAATGTTTGCAAATGAAATATTGCTTTTGTAGCTCAGAGCATGTTATCCCTATCATGCTACTGTCACTCAAATTTTTATTACTATTTATTGTTATAAGAGGGAAATACCCATGGTCTAAGTGAAAATAAGAATTCCCCATGGCTCCCCCTCCCAGTCTGTAAACCATTCCCTGTTGACGACTCCTTCTCATGCCTTATGATAAGCTGCCTGGAGGAGGGCAGAAAGGACAGCGGTAACAGCCAACATGCTGGGCATTCTCACAACAGCCTGTCTGTGGGATTACATTTGGATGCCATCAAATGCGGAGGCCATGGCAGAACACAGGGTGAAGATGGGAGATGCTTTTCAAAAGTTGTGAGTTTGAATCCCCAGTGTGATCTTCAGAGTGGGTGTTACATTTTACCTTAAACCGTAAGAAATGGAAATGTGTTGACCCTGTTTCTCCAGTTGTCTTTGTATAAAATGAGCCACAGAGCCTCGTGCAAGCTAGTGGATTGCCAGGCACACGATGATGGTGATGGTGATGATGATGTTGTTGATGATGAATTGGGTACCAAGTACTATTTTTTTTTTGCGGTACGCGGGCCTCTCACTGTTGTGGCCTCTCCCGTTGCGGAGCACAGGCTCCGGACGCGCAGGCTCAGTGGCCATGGCTCACGGGCCCAGCCGCTCCGCGGCATGTGGGATCTTCCCGGACCGGGGCATGAACCCGCGTCCCCTGCATCGGCAGGCGGGCCCTCAACCACTGCGCCACCAGGGAAGCCCCCAAGTACTTTTTGATCACAGTGGTGATGATGACTATGCTGCCTCCACAGAACAGGGGCTTTCGAATCCAGACTCCTGGGTCTGGTGCCACGGACTTTACATTTTCTCTGATGCTGTATTGCCCTCCAGGATGATTACGTGCTCTTCTATTATGCCAATATCAGTGTGCCTGTGGGGCGTTTCCAGAATCGTGTGAGCTTGGTGGGGGACATCTTACACCATGATGGTTCTCTCCTGCTGCAAAATGTGGAAGAGGCTGACCAGGGAAACTATACCTGTGAAATCCGCTTCAAAATGGAGAGCCTGGTGTTCAAAAAAGCAGTGGTCCTGCATGTACTACCAGAGGAGCCCAAAGGTACATAAATGCTTACTCAGAGAAGGGTGAAGGGGCAAGAGATTTGGCGTGCAGTGAGGGAAGGGAACTGATTTTGTTGAGCAAGTGACAGCCATTGTGCTATGTACTTACCACGGAGTGAGTCCTCAATAAAATAAAAATAATGATGATCATTATTTTATTATTACTGTATCATGTTTCAACCTCATGAAAATGCTGTGAAGGAAGTACTGTATTCTCCTTTTCATCTTACAGGTGAGTTAACTGAGGCTTAGAGAGATTAAGTGACTTGCCTAAGGACATATATTTATTAAATGGCATATCCAGTACTTGGACCCTGGTACCTCTGTCAACAAAGTCCGTGTTTTTTTCACTATACCCTGATGCTTCCCATCAGTTATCCACGTTGATGCTGTGTCCATGTTTTGTAGGTAACTATGTTAGGTGTGCTGGGGGATATAAAAGAAATGAGCAGATCTCTGTAACTTCCTAGGACCTCATGTTCCCATTTATAAATGGCTTCAGTAGATTGTTGGTTTTAAAAAACACGTTCTATAGAACACTCAAGATCCAAGGAACCTGGTGGGCCACACAAAGCATGAGAACAGGGCAGGGGATTGATAGAGGATCTAGTTGGGCAGGACCTCAGGCTTCCACCTCCACTACAACCAAAGGCCTTTTCCTTTTTCCTGTTGTATTCATTGGGCTGCCGGGTAAGATTTCGTTTGAAGAAAGAATTCTGCTGCTTTAAAAAGTTTGAAAACCACAGAATTAGATACATTCTTTAAAAGTGTGAGATACAAGGAACAGTCTTTGGCTTCAGGAGAGCTTGCTGTTTAGTGAGTGAACTAGAATCTGGACGCCCTGCTCCCTGCCAGCTAGTTTAGGTCCATTCTTTCAATGAGCTCCTTTGGAGCACCCTGTCCCCGTCTCTGGTGATATTCAACACACCTGTTCAGTTGTGTCTCCCCTGCTCACCTGGATCTGTGTTCTTGGTCCCATGACCAGCCCTAGACACAATGCCTGGCATAGAGTAAACATTCAGTAAACATTTGTCAAATGAAGGAAATTCTTAAATTAGCATCCCTCACTTGAATCTGACTTCTAAAAAATGGAAGGGTAGAAGGAATTGTAGAAGGTGGCCTCTGGCCTCTCTCCTAATTTTTTCTACTTTTTTCAATTGCATTTTTCTTTCGATTTTAAATCTATGGCTCTCCGGGAAGAAGAAATGAACCAACTGTCTGTGTCCCCCAAGGATTATCTTTGAGTTACCCCTTTCTACTTTGTTCTCTGATACTGGGCCTGAGGACTACAAGCATGTCCTACAAAACCGGTGCCTATTCCTGCTTAGAAGAGACACAGAGGGAAGGAGCCCAAAGGAGGCAGTTTTAAGAACTGAGTCCATGGGAGCAGGCTAGAGCAATTTTAGGGGTAGTCAGATTTCCCAGTAGCCAGTGGAGCAACTTGTATTTACTTTTCCTTTCCAGCCGGCGTGGGAATAGCTCTAACTCCTGACCATTTGCCTGGTGGCCATCTCCTTCCATGTGAAAACTCATCTAGATTTCCTCCACAAAGTTTATCCTTCAGTTTGTAATTTTTCTGTGTTTCTATTACTTCAACTCTTTTATTCATAGTTCTTATTTTAAACACTATAGGCAATTTTCTTTTTTTCTCTTTCTTTCTTTCTTAGGAATTTGCTTCCATTTTATTCTGTGAAAGGATTTTAAGGCATCTGAATGTGTGTGTCCTCAGATTATATAATTATACTGTATAGATATATTGTATAATAGTTCATGAAAAGTATAAAGAGAACAAAAAGTAATTTTTATTCAAACTTGTGCATATAATTTCAGTCAGATGATCTTCATTTTTAAGATTCAAAATTGAATTAAAGTTTTCATATCAGATGAATTGCTTGAACAGTGTTTTGAGTTTGGTTTAACATTTTGGAAAATATGTTGTTCAAGGAGAGATAATATTCTTATTGATGGGATTCGTGCACATGGTAGGTAGAATAGTATGTGAGCTTTAGGTGGCCTCTGGATCCCTAACTTCATTACTCTATTATTTTTATTCTATTCTAATCTCTTTTCAATTTATAAAGGTCTATGATTCTAGAAGGGAGGCAATCTAATGAAATAATTAAAAGCCCATTTTTTGGAATCACACCTAGCAGTGCTTTAAATCCTAATTTAGAGAAAGTTCCTAATATTTGGAAAACAAAATTTCAGTGGTATAGACAATTTTCTTACAAATAAAAATAATATTAACTTCCCATAGTTTTGCTCTAGAATCAGCCATCCTTCCACTTATGTGAGGTGGTAACAGTAAAGGGAGTGAGAAAGTGTGGGCTTTGTTTTCACTCAGGCCTGGGTTTGAGTGCTGGCTCTGCCTTTTACTGGCCATGAAGCTCTGGGCTCTTTCACTTTCTTCCTCTGTGAAATGGGAGAGTAATAGCGCATATCTCAAAAGATTGTAATGACTAGGTGGTATCCTAGGTGTCTAGCACATGCCTGGTGTGTTGAAGGAACTCAGAATGTTCAGTTCTTATTATTGCATTTAAAAAATAGGGTTCAATTCTTAATATACTCATAGATTTAGAAGGTGTTTCCTTCCCTATTGGTATTCTTTGCAGTAAATTTTTATTACTTCCAAAATAATTCCCTCCATAGAGTTTTGAGTTCATAATATTTTCTTTTGCTTTCCTCCCATTGTGCGTCTTTCCTCCTGGGTGGGAAGTTAATGTTCTCCCAGGGACACAATTTGGATGAAAAGGTTAGCTGATGTACTGTGTTCCTTTATGAGCTCCGCTTAATGCTCTCTTGAAGGAACTCTGTCCAGTTAAGACCTAGGCTTGTATCTCCCTTAAATATCATCCTGCCTTTCTTTTCTTAATTGACTTTGTGGTCGATTTGTATAGAGCACTATTGAAAAATCAGAAGCATCGTTCCAATTGTTTTCTTTTTCAGGGACTTGTTGAAATGACTAAAGCAGTAAACATATGATGGGGTCAGTTGCTTATACAAATAAGCAGGAGGAAGAGACTATTTGTTGGAAAGCCAGGAGCAGGGGAAGGGGGAGCAGATGGGGAAGTGGGGGCAGGGATTAAAACAGAAAGAAAAGCCAAGAGGAAAACTGTCTGTTGTCTAGGCCTAATTAGCAAGCAGTCCTGTGACCTGTACTCTAGCCAGAATTGTCCTAAGCAAGTCCTAAGACAACTTGTAGAAGAATAAAAGAAGTTGAAGAGGGTTACCCGTGATTCAGTTTTTCAGCTAGGAGAGCCAGTGGATTATTTATAAGAATGAGAGTTATATAACTTTCCACTTCCTGTTTATGTTAAGCAGATGTGGGTATCTAAGTTGGTGAACAGAAAGTGGGGGGCTTCAAGGTTTTCTGTACTTTCTTTATTACAAGCTTGAAGTGGAGTTGGGGCTTGTGGGAGAGGTTCTAGAAAAGGAGAAGGAGAAAGGAATTAAGAGAACCAGAAAGTGTTTACTGAAGTCAGTGGGACCCCAATGTTGGTAGCTAGAGGGTATTGTCTTATCCTTGGGGTATTGTGTGGATTTGAGTGAGAGACCTCTGAGTATTTTGACCACACAGAATAATCAGGATCGTCTGTGGAAGGAAAGTGTGCAGTGTTTGGTGGTGACATTGATTTTACTGTTGAGGATCTTTGGCTAAATATTATCTCTTCTAGAAGTTCTTTGGCTTCTATAGATTATACCTTGAGTTTGACTTGATTTATCATTTTATCCCCAGAGCTCATGGCTCATGTGGGTGATTCGACTCAGATGGGATGTGTTTTCCACAGCACAGAAGAGAAACACATGACCAGGGTAGACTGGATGTTCTCATCAAGAGAGCACACCAAGGTAAGGAGGAGAAACCCTCATTGTGTATAAGAAGCCCCTGGCCGATGCTGTCAGGACAGAGCGGGGAGATCAAGAATGCAGGCATCAGGTGCCATGTGGTGGTATTGTGAGGGCTTGGGCTTTGGACCTTGGCAAAGCTGGGCCTCTCAGCTCAGCCACTTGGCTGGGCAATTTCAGCTTCCGGTTGGGAAAAATGACTCTGATGAAGATGAAGAAGTAGATGCTGTTGCTGCTCAGCTTTTCAGGTTGTCAGGACGCATACAGGAGACAGCTGGTGTAAAGCATTTGTACAGGACTTGGCCACTGCATTTTAGTTGAATTCCTCTTCTCCCTTCCCCTTTTCGTAGAGTCCATGGGATAGCAAGGGGGATGATTTTGGTGGCCTAGCCAGGAAAGCAATGGGCTAGGCATAAGCGCAATTGCATTCGTATTCTTTTTTTAAAATTAAAAAAATGTTTTTGATTTTTATTTTTAATTAATTTTGATTGGAGTAGAGTTGCTTTACAATGTTGTGTTAGTTTCTACTGTACAGCAAAGTGAATCAGCTGTATGTATACATATAACCCCTCTTTTTGGGATTTCCTTCCCATTTAGGTCACCACAGAGCATTGAGTAGAGTTCCTGTGCTATACAGTAGGTTCTCATTAGTTATCTATTTTATACATAGTATCAATAGTGTATATATGTCAATCCCAATCTCCCAGTTCATCCCATCCCCCCTTCCCCCTTGGTATCCATGCGTTTGTTTTCTACATCTGTGTCTCTATTTCTGCTTTGCAAATAAGATCGTCTATACCATTTTGCATTCTTATTCTTTTTTTAAAAAAATTTATTTATTTAATTTATTTATTTTTGGCTGCGCTGGGTCTTCGTTGCTGTGCGTGGGCTTTCTCTAATTGCGGCGAGTGGGGGCTACTCTTTGTTGTGGTGTGCGGGCTTCTCACCGAGGTGGCTTCTCTTGTTGCCGAGCACGGGCTCTAGGCACACAGGCTTCAGTAGTTGTGGCGCGTGGGCTTCAGTAGTTGTGGCACACGGGCTTAGTTGCTCCACGGCATGTGGGATCTCCCCGGACCAAGGCTCGAACCTGTGTCCCCTGCAATGGCAGGCGGATTCTTAACCACTGCACCACCAGGGAAGCCCTCTTATTCTTATTTGGGTTATTTTTGTGAGTTTTCTTCTGTGCCCCATTGCCCCATTTATGTGATGGAGGGAATTTTCTTTATCTTCATGGATGCTTCGAATGTTGGGATTAGTAGGTCCTGGGGGCCAGGTTGAGGAGTACTTCATGGGAACTCTGAAGTAGTAAACAGCAAGTTAGTTCATTAGACCAGTAGATGTCAACTATGGCATAGTGATATCCTGATGAGTCAAAGTGTGTTGTAAGAGACATTTCGGGTAACTTATTGTTAGTAAAAGTTAAGGTACAAAGTTTAGAAAAGATTTAACTTTTATAAATGAAGACATATTCCAGGTCATCCCTACAAAAAGTCATTTATACTCACTTGATTCCTATATGCTGAGTGGGTCAGAAATGGTGGCATCCAGATGTAGAGAACAAACGTATGGACACCAAGGGGGAAAGTGGTGGGGGGTGGTGGTGGGATGAATTGGGAGATTGGAATTGACATGTATACACTAATATGTATAAAATACATAACTAATAAGAACCTGCCATATAAAAAATAAATAAAATAAAATTCAAAAAAAAAAAAAAGAAATGATGGCATCATGGTGGGGTCTGGTGAATTACATGTAGTTCCAGATTCACTTCTGGAAACTCGTCATGCATTTATATGTCATCCACCAATTGAGACACTGCAGAAAATAGGATGAGAGTTGACGTTTTGGGTTGTGAATTTGAATCACAAGAGACAAGCCAGGTCTTTTCATTCATGTTTCTGTTTGCCCATTTCCTTTTCTTAAAAGCTTTTAAAAAATAATAATATTTATATAACTTTATAAAAAATTCCAACACATTTATTTAACAAGTGTTTTTAAAGCATCTGCTATGCAGTGAATACTCAAAGCTCCTGCCCTGATGGGGGACTTACAGTCAAGATGGAGGGACAGAACCGAGGGGCAGGACAGGAATAAAGACGCAGACATAGAGAATGGACTTGAGGACACGGGGAGGGGGAAGGGGAAGCTGGGACAAAGTGAGAGAGTGGCATGGACATATATACACTACCAAATGTAAAACAGATAGCTAGTGGGAAGCAGCCGCGTAGCACAGGGAGATCAGCTCGGTGCTTTGTGACCACCCAGAGGGGTGGGATAGGGAGGGTGGGAGGGAGACGCAAGAGGGAGGGGTTATGGGGATATATGTATGTGTATAGCTGATTCACTTTGTTATGAAGCTGAAACTAACATACCACTGTAAAGCAATTATACTCCAATAAAGATGTTAAAAAAAAAGATGGAGGGATATACATAGTAAAACAATGAAGAAATAAATACATGATATGTCAGGTAATAGTAAGAGCTATGGAGAGCAAGAAAGCAGGGTTTTGTGGTTGTTATTTTATGTAGGTGGTCAGGGAGACCTCACCAAAAAGGTAACATTTGAGCAGAGGTCTCAAGGAAGTGAAGGAGGCAACCGTGCATCTGTCTAGGGGGGAAGAGTGTTCCAGGCAAAGGAAGCAGCAAGTGCAAAGGCCCTGAGGCCAGTACTCAAGGAGCAGCAAGGAGACTGGTGTCGTTGGAGTGAAGTGACCCAAGTAGGTGAGGAAAAAGCCAGTAGAAGATGAAATCAGAGAGGAGATGGGGGTGGGGCAGCTCATGGAGGACTTTGTACTTTTAGGAGAAATGGAGGGCTATTAGAGGGTTTTGAGCAGAGGAGTGATACAATTTAACTTATATTTCTAAAGGTTCATCTGCTGAGAATAGACTGTAGTGGGAAGTATAGAGGGATACAAGTTGAGAAGCTCTTGTAGAAATCCAGGTGAGAGATGGTGGCTTGGACCAGACTGTGGAAGAGGTGAGAAGTGGCTAGATTTGGGATGTATTTCGAGGGTAGAGGATTTGTTGTGGGATTAGATGTGAGTTGTTCAAGAAATAGAGGAGTTAAGGATGACTGCAAGATTCTTAAACAGAGCTTAAGGAAGAAGACGTTGCCATTTACCAAAATGGGATGGATAAGAAGGAACTGGTTTGGGGGAGAATTTTGGAGTTCAGCTTTAGACATGTTTCAGGTGCCTATTGGAAATCCAACTGGATATGTCATAAAACGTAAAGGTGTACTTTTACTTTTTTTACTGGAGAAATGCAAAAAACTGAAAGTCTCTCATTCCCACTTTCCTCATCCCTCTCTTGAGATGGAAGAGTTGTTTGTGGTTTGGTGGCATCCTGCACAACTATGTGCCTGCAGACACGTGTGTCCATGGATTTGTGTTACTTAATACCTTCTGATAATACCTTTACTGTTTCCACACACAGAGTCTGTGAGTCCTGAGAGCTCCCCCTCTCAACCTTCCCCGCGCCCCTCGACCCCAGCCCTTCAATCTCATACGTTTTACCTTTCCCTTCTAGGAGGAGATTGTGTTGCGCTATTACCCCAAACTCAAGGCAACCATGGGATACCCCCAGAACTGGGGCCGCTTCCAGAACCGTGTAAACCTGGTGGGGGACACTTCCCACAACGATGGCTCCATTATGCTTCACAGAGTGAAGGAGTCTGATGGAGGAAGTTACACCTGCAGCGTCCACCTGGGGAACCTGACAGTCAGGAAAACCACTGTGCTGCATGTGATCCTGAAAGAGCCTCGGAGTATCTAACATTTGGTTGGAGAGGGAGGAGGGGCCTCATAGCTGGTAGGCAGGGCCAGGACTAGGGTGAGGCTGGAGAGGCTTCTAGGGTGCAAAATTTTTTTTTTTGTTTTGTTTTGTTTTTGCGGTACGCGGGCCTCTCACTGTTGTGGCCTCTCCCGTTGCGGAGCACAGGCTCCGGACGCGCAGGCTCAGCGGCCATGGCTCACGGGCCCAGCCGCCCCACGGCGTGTGGGATCTTCCCGGACCGGGGCACGAACCCGTGTCTCCTGCATCGGCAGGCGGACTCTCAACCACTGCGCCACCAGGGAAGCCCCTAGGGTGCAAAATTTAAGGAGGCATCACTCCCAGGCGCTGTACTTGCCCGAACCTGAGAAGCCCAGCACTTATCAGGCACTTGTACCCTGTACTTGCATGACCTTGAGCGTGATGCCTCCTTAAATCTGGTGCCCTATGCACCTTACTTGCCTCACCCTAATTCTTCCCTGCTGGCAGGTCAAGGAAAAAAAAGCTAATATTGAGTGAACACCACCCCTCTGCCAGACCTCACTCATTAGTGTAATATACTAAGTTAAAAGTACAGGAGCTCAGAGATGGATTGGAGTTGTTTTGACTTGGCTTCAAGGGAGATGCTCTCTGCTCTGTAGTGGAAAGGAAGATGATCTCGAGCTGGTGAGAGACAGCAAAGAACAGAGAGAAAACAGGAAGGGATCAGAACCAAAAATAGAGGGGTTTTCTGATCAAAGATTCTGTATTCTGGCGAAACACTGTGTATTAAGGCCATTGGTGTGTAGGAGAGTAAAGACTAAATTGTGTTGACTGATAGAGGTTGATAAGTAAGGAGTTCAAGTTAAACCATAACCCAGTTAGCAGTCAGGATGTGGCCTGTGGACTTTGCCTTTTGCTAGGGACCCAGGGCTTGGCCGTGGTTGGTTGGGGGCAGGGATAGAGGTGAGGGTGCAACGCACCCCAGTACCTCTGGCCAGAGACTTAAGTCTATGGAGGCGCCTTCTTGCCAATAGCAAAGAATCCCAGCTGGAGAGGGAAGCAGACAGATGGCTTTCTTCACTCTCAGAAGTCTTAGCTCCACTTCACAGAGAAAATAGAAGCCATTAACGGGAGCTCATTCAACTTTGGAGCCCTCCCCGCCCACAAACGGACCTACATCTGCTCCCATCGTCATCCCTGCCCTGCCATCCTGAGCTCCCTTCCACCCAGGGCTTATCTGAGCCCCTGTGCTCAGGTGGTGCTCTTTCTTCTTTCTCAGGATCCCACAACATGGCTCTTTAAGCCCGTACTTTCCAAGGGCTTCTACCACTCAGCACAAACATACGCTCCACTCTTCCTCTTACCTGTGTCCTTGTCTCCTTTAGCTCTCATCCTATATCTTTATTTTTCTTGAAACAGCTTTATTGAGATACAACTCACATACCTTACAATTTACCCGTTTAAAGTGTACACCTTGATGGTTTTTAGTATATTCCGAGTTGTGCAACCTTCCCCACAATACGTTATGTATTTCTTTCTTTACACAGCCAGATAGCTTGCTAAAGGGCTGGACATGGTGTCTCCTATCTCATCTCCCATTAATTGATAGCACACTGCATTCAGTCTTCTGCTTCTACCTCTGCTCTAGCGTAGATCACCAATGGTACTCTAAAGGCACATCCTTGACCTTCTCTACCTCAGTAGTATTGAATACCATGTTCTATATACATTCAATATATTCTCTGTTAGATACAACTTTATCTGTCTGCCTATCTATCTATCTATCTCTATGTATTATATGAGCTCCACCCAAATATTCCACAAATACTCAAATACAATATATCCAAACCTACCCCTCTCACCTCTCCCCAGCCCATCTCTTCAACCTCAGTTAATGCCACCACCATCTACACGGTTATCCAACTGGATGCCTGGGAGTTGTACTTGATTCTTCCCTTTCCCATGACCCCCAGTCTAACAAGTTGACAAGTCCTGTCATTTCTACTACTGACTTTAAAAAATATATATATCTTTATTGGAGTATAACTGCTTTATAATGTTGTGTTAGTTTCTGCTGTACAACAAAGTGAATCAGCTATACGTATACATATATCCCCATATCCCCTCCCTCTTGAGCCTCCCTCCCACCCTCCCTATCCCTCCCCTCTAGGTGGTCACAAAGCACAGAGCTGATCTCCCTGTGCCATGCGGCTGCTTCCCACTAGCGACGCATTTTGCATTTGGTAGTGTATATATGTCGATGCTACTCTCTCACTTCATCCCAGCTTCCCCTTCCTCCACTGTGTCTTCAAATCTGTTCCCTACGTCTGCGTCTTTATTTCTGCCCTGCCGCTAGGTTCATCATACCTTTTTTTTTAGATCCCATATATGTGCATCAGCAACCCGTATTTGCTTTTCGCTTTCTGACTTACTTCACTCTGTATGACAGACTCTAGGTCCATCCACCTCATTACAGATAATTCAGTTTCGTTCCTTTTTATGGCTGTCTACTACTGACTGGATCTGCCTCCTCTCCCATCTGTCACCGCCGCCTTATTCTGGCTGTCTCATCCCCGTCTTGGACTGTAGGCCTCTAACAAGTCTCTGCTTTCATTCTCAGTCACTACCCCTCATTCTTCATGCAGCTCTGAGTGCCATCTTTCTCAGTAACAAATCTCAACTGCTTATAATCTCTCAATGTCTTCTCCGTTGCCAAAGAAAAAAATCCAAACTCCTCATTGAGATAATCAAGGTCCTGCATGACTTAGCTCCTGTTATTTATCCAGCCTCAGTCCCCACCACACCGACAAACACAACCTTTGAACCAGACCCATGGAACTCTTGCTAGTTTCTAAAAGCACCATCCTGTCACCTAAAAGCACCTAAGAGGGCCTCCCTGGTGGCGCAGTGGTTGAGAGTCCGCCTGCCGATGCAGGGGACACGGGTTCGTGCCCCGGTCCGGGAAGATCCCACATGCCGCGGAGCGGCTGTGCCGGCGAGCCATGGCCGCCGAGCCTGCGCGTCCGGAGCCTGTTGCTCCGCAACGGGAGAGGCCACAACAGTGAGAGGCCCGCGTACCACAAAACAAAACAAAACAAACAAACAAAAAAAGCACCTAAGAGCTCCAGACCTTGGGTATAAAGTCCCTACCATCCTTCCCCATACTGTTTGCCAAAAAAACCTTGATGTTTCCTTTAAGACTCAGCTTAAACTCTTAAACTTTTGCTGACAAATTCTCAGGTTCTGCTCCCATAGAATTGGGTACCCTTTTCTCTATGCTGCTCTGTACTCTATATGGACAGCTCTCAAAGCATCTATAAGCAGTCTGTGGTTTTCTGTTTACATTGTCTCTCTCCTTGAAGGCAGGGACCGTGCACTATTAGTCTTTGTATCTTCTGTGCCCAGTGATATCTGGCACCCAGGGGGTGTTTGATGTGTATGTTCAGAGTGAACTGAAGAAATGAGTGAAGGGTGCCATAAGGGTGGAAGTGCTTTACTTTGTATCATGACTATGGGGCTGAGTGTTGTAGAGCAGGCTCTAACATGTCTGTCATTTCTGTCATTTGGTAAACCACATTTTAAGATAGAATTATTAATGTGAAAGGAAACTCTACTGTAGGTGAGGTGATATTCTCTTTTCCCACCGACCTTAGTCTACATTTTAACGGTAAGCGGGGGCGGGTGTGTGTGTGTGTGTGTGTGTCAGCGGACTTTGGTTCTCAATCTGATGGGGACAGCTGGAGTCCTAGTGTTTCAACATGGAGTGGAGTCTGACCTTCTCCTCCCACTTCTGACGTGGCTGTTGCTACTTGGCCTAGAACTGGTGAGGCTCCCAGCTCTTTTCTGGAATATTGAGGCCCTGTCATTACTTCTCTCCTTTCCCAAGCATTGGTGACCTCAGTAACCCTCAGACCTGAGATCCTGGGCGGTAATCAGCTGGTGATCATTGTGGGAGTTATCTGCGCCACTATCCTGCTGCTTCCGGTTCTGATATTGGTTGTGAAGAGGACCTATGGGGATAAGAGGTACAGGGCTGCTCCCATCTCTTGGGCTGGGGGGCTGGAGGTGCCTCTAGCCTGAAGTGGAAGAGAGTGATAAGGCTCTAAGTGTGCCATTTTCACAGAAGGGGGTGTTTTAAACCAGAATCATCTGTGGTTACCACATTAGACGTCATCGTATAGCGACCCCACCCCCTTTGCTCACTGTTATCCTGAAAGGCCTTGCACATTCCCACACCATCCTCATTTTACAAAGATTACAAAGACTTACAAATGTTGGTCCAAGTAGAGCACAATTAAGAGTGTAAATCTTATGCAAGAACCGTAATGGTGCTGTTCAATGCCTGAAACGATTTTTGGATTGTCCACAGTATGTATATACTTCGTAGAGAAGCTCAGACTTTGAGGGTTGTCAGTGGCTTTATCTGAAGGACCACATTTTAATTATGAGAAGCTACTTTTGAATGAATGGCCTCAGGTCCTAAATTATTTATTGTTGAAATGTGTTTTTAAAGGCTTGAAATTCTACCAGTACCTCAGAAATACACCGATGCTCTGGGCACGGGCACTAGTGTTTCACTGGCTGTTGGCAGGCTCATATCCTTCCGTTTATCCAACTATTGATGAACTATGTCGCTAGGGCAAATTGACTCTCTTTTTGAAATAGTGTCAATGGGCAAGAACCCCCATTAAGACTGAGGAGTGCTGACTTTTGGGACTCCTTTCCCCGTGGGACATGTATTATCCAGAAACTGCTGCTGCCTGCTAGGTTTGCACTTGACTCCCCGGGGGCTCTCTGACTTGGTTTTGAGCTTGAAGGTCTTTGCTTTGGGCATGTGGGCAGCACTGAACCAAGAGTTAGACAACCTGGCTTTCCCTATCAGCTCACTTCCCTGCTCTGGGCCTCAGTTTCCCTCAAAATGAAGAGCAGCATTTCCATGTCTGTCTACTAGTTTATTCTAAAGAAATAGTCGGACGGATGTGCCGAGACTTGTGCATAAACGTGGTTGCTGTAGCAAAGATTATAATTAAAAACTGAAATCATTCTCAGTGCCTGTCAGAAAGGTAATGATTCAATGAATTGGTATTCCATTCAATGAAATACCGCATGGCTCTGTATGTAATGATGCAGAAAGATGTCCGAGGAGTAGTATTATACAATATATAGAATGATCTCATTTTAATAAAAAAGCATATTATGTAATTCTCTCTTCAGCAGCATATATACTAAATATATTTTGTGTGAGTATACTTATGCTTGCATTGAGAGAGGTTTGGAAGGATAATTCTAAAATGTTAATAGTGCTATTTGAGATAAAAGAAAAGGTGGGTGCTAGGAGGGTAGGGAGTGTACTGAGGCTTCAATTTCAGACTGTCTACATTTCTGTATTATTTGAGTTATTTTACAATCAGAGCATACAACTTTATAATCAGAAAATACGATTAAAATATTTCTACTCTGAGTCCAAAAAATATACATTCCTTTCTAGCTTTAACCCTGGTTGTTGTTATTTTTCTTTTCTCGCTCCACCTTAGGCCAAAATAGGAAAGAAAGGAAGCCTATTTAGTGGCAAATGCAGAAGGCAGGTGGTCGAGCGATCAAAGGCCAAGGGCAGGGAAGGGGCCGGAGCTCCCAGCCCTGGGTGTTTGAGGGGATAATTCTGCTTGGCCTCCTCCCTGGGAGAAAGAAGCCGGAAGCCTTTGAACCGGTGTCTCGCTGAGCTTCTGCTGCTTCCTGCTGGCTCAGCTCCATCTCCCCAGTCCTCGGAAATGTTAAAATCGAATCCCATGGCCCCTCTCTATTAATTCACTTAAAATTGTTATGGGCAGAAAACTTGTTAGTGTGACAATAGAGAGGTTGAAGCTGTCGTTCAGCCTAAACTATCTCCAGATGCCTTTCTGCTCTCGGTGAAAGACATGCATCTCTCAGATCTCAAGCGGAGCTGGGTAGCGTGGGCTGTAGGTGTCTGGGAGTAGTTCCTAACCTGGGGTCTCTCTCTTCATAAAACTCTGTGTGGTCTCATGTTGTCAGCCTTGGATATACGGTGCTGGCTGGGTAATTCCACATGCTTTTCATGCCTTTGCAGTTCAGTAACTTCCACGACCTTGGTCAAAAGCCTGGAGAACACAACGAAGGCAAATCCAGAGGTAAGAGAAGAACTCTGCCATTTTGCTGCCGTGCTCAGTGAGGGCAAGGTGGAGGCTGCTCCAGGATTCAGGTGGTGTGAACTGTGTCTCACTCATCGTTATGTCTCGGCGCATCCAGTGCCTGGCACAGAGCAGCGGCTCAGAAAATCTCCATCACTGCAATGAGTCCCTGGGAGAGTGAGTGGCGTGGGGCGGACAGGGCCAGTCCAGCAGCCCAGTACATCCTTGGAGGACCCTGGGAAAGTCCCAGTTCAAGCCCAGCCCTGCCACCTCCCTGAGCCTCAGTTTTCTCATCAGTAAAATGAGTTTAAGGACAAACGTATTTGCCCCGTTGTAAGGTTCAAATAACATGATGATAGGCAAGTGCTTTGTAATCTATGAGGCATGGTATCAATATAAAGGATGATTATGATCCATTCCAGAGTTAAGTGAAGGAGTTAATTGTTCAGATTAAATATTCGGGGACCTTTAGAAAGAGAGGATCAAGAACTTTTCCAACCATATTAGTTGTGATAAATAATTGCTACCAGGGACTGAGAAATGGATTAGTTTCCTTGAACTCTTTTTTTCCCCTTTTGTTCTTTCTTTTCTTCCCTCCTCCTTCCCTTTTTCCCCCTCCCTCCCTCCTTTCTTCCCCCCTTCCTTCCTTCCTTCCTCCCTCCCTCCCTCCCTCTCTCTTTCTTTCTCTCTCTCTCTTTCTTTCCTTTGAAAAACTCCTCTTATCATATTTACCTTTCCATCTTTTGGGCTGTTTGTGACCCAAGAGTAGGATTTTCTCACAACATAATGCAGGGGACTCCAGAAGTCCAAGACTTTGTCAGTGGATGATATCACTTCTCCAAATAGTGACAGGAATGGGAATCACAAAGTACCTCTGTCCTCACAGATGTGAAGTTCAGTGAGGGCTGTTCCTGGCATATAAACCATCTGGAAGAGATGATGACAGTTAGCTGCTGATGGATGCCGTCCTGCCATGACTCTAATTAGGAGGAAATAATCACAAAGTACAAATAATTTGGCAAGATAAGAATTTTCTGCTGCTACCTCAATGCCCATCCAAACAAAGGTGTTTGATTTTTTTTTTTTTGGCCACGGCATGCAGCACGTGGGATCTTAGTTCCCTGACCAGGGAGCGAACCCGTGCCCCCTGCATTAGGAGCGTGCAGTCTTAACCACTGGACGCCAGTGAGGTCCTAGATGTTTGACTTTTGAACCAAAGAATTTGGTTCTTAAGATAGTGCTCTTTGCTGATGAGCTAATTTTCTTAATTTCCAGGAAGTCTGAGGACTGGAGTATTGTGACCTATGATAATTCTCTAGCTCTTAGTAACCCTCTGACCTACTGATTTTGGTGGTTGATGCCCTGGAGAACCCCTGTCCCCTTGAAGAGTGGTAGATAGCCTTTTCTCTGGCGTGTAAGACTTGTTGAGTTTTAGGAATATTTACATGATTTTCTCCCCTCTAGAAACATATCTACTCCTCAATAACCATGCAAGAGGTGACTGATGAAGAATCAAGTGGGAAGTCAGAGGCCACCTACATGACCATGGTGAGGAATATTCTGGGTCCACCCAAGCCAGGCATCTGGAGGCAGAAAAAGGAGCTGGGAAGGATATGGCAAACTCATGGGGGATGCACATTGCTAGGTCCCCTGGGGAGGCCACTCTGCTGAGGGCAGAGATTTTTCTAGGTAGTAGGAAAGGGTGAGAAGCTGAAGCTCTGCTGGATAGAAAAGTAATATCAAACTTGTCCTTGTACCCAATTTCGAGTATTATGAGTATCTCTAGGGCTGGAGAGGATTGATCTTAGAGGCAAAAGGAAGTGCCTTCATGAGGGTAGGCAAGATCTCTGCCTCATCGGTACAATACTGGTTTAACACAGCATAGTAAAGGGCTGTAAGATCCTTGCACAAGCATCGTGGCACAAGGGATGGTTTTCCTTCCTTTCAAAAGGTGCCTTCCAACTCTTAGATTTTTAAATTCTGTGACTTATTATACCTTGACATAATCTAATTGCCGGCAAGGCTTCATGCTGAATTTCATGGAATAATACAGAGTCTGATTCCTACTTTCTCTTTGCTCAACTGTCCAGGGAAGTCCAGCACCTAAAAAAGACACTTGCTGTGTAGTGAGTAGGGGTAAGGACAAAAGGACTGAGCTGGCGAGAGATATGATGCTATTTGTAGACTAACGATAGGCACCCCAGCCATGGAGGGAGCCGTGTTCTGCTGGGTTCAGGAAGGCTGGCCTCCTCTGTTTATAGGATGACGGCTTGTGTTTGTTCCTGTCACACCAGCGCTAAGGACACATGACTTCCAGATAATTACAGCAGAGAAAGGTTCTGCCAGGGAAGTGTGAGATCAGAGCCCTGGCCTGGCTCCACCAAGGGAAACATAAGCTCCCCTCTGAAGTTGAATATAGTCATTCCCCTCCCCCCATCCTTCTCCTGTTATGGACATGTGGTGCTACAGTGACTGCCAGAGCCTCATCTTAGAGACCTGCTGATACAGCTAGCTGCACAGTGGCTGCTGGGGAGTGTGTCAGCCACCTGGGTGGTACTGTTTGCAGATAGTCTGTGGGGCAGAGATGATGGAGGAGGGAAAGCCAGCTTCAAAGCCAGCTTCCCCACGTTCACTGCCAGGTGCTTGCGATTTAAACTTTGCAGAAAATGGCAGCCCTGTCCCCTTGAAACGGTTTCAATAAAGCGAGTGTGATGAGAGGCCAGGGCCACAAACTCAAAGCCCTTCAGGGGTTGTCAAGTTATTTTAAAACACTATGTACCAAATTAAACAAGCCCGTGGGTGAACTCTGGCCTGCGTACCACTTGTTTGAGACCTCAGGTAGGGAGGTGTTATCTGAAAGAGAGCAGGGTAACAAAGAACCTTTGCTTCTTGATTAAATTTACTTAAATGAAGGGGGCACCACGCCGTGTCCCCTTTCTGAGGCTGTAGAGCACAATGGTAAGATCGCAGGCTTTGGAGTTGGACACACCAGGGTCCAAATCTTTACCCTGACTCAGAAGCTAGCTCAGTCTTAGACAGGCAACTTAGCTTCTCTGAACTTCAGTTTCCTAATCCTTAATGGGAACGATAAAACCTGTCTCTCAGGTGGTAAGGATCAAATGAGACAGTGCATGTGAAATTAGAATTGGGCTGGACAGATGGAAGGAGCTCAATAAATGGTTAACTATTATGATTGAAATGCTTCTTACAAATGTGCTTTGTTTCTCTCTCCCCACAGCACCCAGTTTGGCCTTCTCTGAGGTCAGCACCAACTAGCCCATCTGACAAAAAGTCAGATGGGGGAATGCCAAGGACAGAGCAAGCCTTTTGAAAAGAAGGGGGAGTTCCCTTTGCCCTTGGCCGTGGCACAGACTCTCTCTTCCTTGTGTCCTGAGTCCATGTCAGACCCCCTGCCCTCCAAGTCCTCCTCCGGCCTCATTGCTTGGGCAAAGGACTGAAGATGGAGGGCTTGAAGCTTGGCAGAGAGATGGGACAGCTCTGGAGGAACAGGCCCTGATTAGGGGGAGCACGGACTTGGTCCCTCTGGAGCAGGACACTGGCCCTGGGGACCCTGACTGAGCTGCCCCAGAGGCCGCAAGCATCCCATCAGGTCAGACCCTCTGCTTGGACGGTGCTCTTTGTGGATGGTTACAGGGAAGAATCACAGAGATAAAAACCAACCCAAATGATTTCTTTGGCCAATTATCCCTAAATAAATGCAGTTTGTGGAAATCATCCTGTGTTTCTACCCTGGCTGAGGGGCAAGTGGAGTCTTGGTGAGGACTCTATGGTCTGGAACTCCTGAAACAATTGAAGTGACTGGAGGAAAGACCTGCTGTGACTTACACACTGGGGTTTTGAGGGGGTGAATGGGGTTGGAAGTGGGGTATGAATACAGCTCTTTGATTTAACGCACTGCTTCTTGATTCTGGCTGGGTTTCAGAGTGGCTGGTGGCTCTTTGCTGGGCTCCACCAGAGGTGTTCTGGTTTGGAATTCTTGGGTGGAGCTGGGGCACTTGCCTTTTACAAAAGTGACACTCATGCGTCGCCAAAGTGGACAGCCGCTGATTTAACTCTTGGTCTGAAATGTGAGGCTCCCTTACCTTTGGGTTACTATTGTAAGATTTAATGAGGTTAGTTTTTAAAATCCTTTGGTTCTGAACTCCTATTTCTAGTCTGGGCCCAGCTCAGATCTCCTCGTCTTTATTCCCACGGGGCCTTCCTCATTCTCTGCATCCCACTTTTCCCTCTTAGCCATTCAGGGCCTGGATAAAGAGCAGGTCTTTTGTGGGTCTCTGATTTCTGATCCAATCTTAAGTGAGCTGCATTTTTTAAAATTGGAGTATAGTTGCTTTACAATGTTGTGTTAGTTTCTGCTGTACAGCAAAGTGAATAAGCCACATGTATACCTATATCCCCTCTTGGATTTCCTTCTCATTTATGTCACCACAGAGCATTGAGTAGAGCTCCCCGTGCTATACATTCTGTTCTCATTAGTTATCTATTTTACACATGGTAGTGTATATATGTCAACCCCACTCTCCCAATCCAGCCCACCCTCGTTTCCCGCCTTGGTATCCATACGTTTATTCTCTACATTTACATCTCTATTTCTGCTTTGCAAATAAGTTCATCTATACCATTTTTCTAGACTCCACATATATGCATTAATACACAATATTTGTTTTTCTCTTTCTGACTTACTTCACCCTGTATGACAGTCTCTAGGTCCATACACGTCTCTACAAGTGACCCAGTTTCGTTCCATTTTATGGCTGAGTAGTATTCCATTGTATATATGCACCACATCCTCTTTATCCATATCTCTATTGATGGACATTTAGGTTGTTTCCATGTCCTGGCTATTGTAAATAGTGCTGCAATGAACATTGGGGTGCATGTATCTTTTTGAATTATGGTTTTCTCCAGATATATGCCCAGGAGTGGGATTGTTGGGTCATATGGTAGTTCAATTTTTAGTTTTTTAAGGAACCTCCATACTGTTCTCCATAGTGGCTGTATCAATTTATATAACCACCATCAGTGTAAGAGGGTTCCCGTTTCTCCACACCCTCTCCAGCATTTATTGTTTGCAGATTTTTTTTTAAAAAAAAATTTATTTATTTATTTTTGGCTGTGTTGGGTCTTCGTTTCTGTGTGAGGTCTCTCTCTAGTTGCGGCAAGCGGGGGCCACTCTTCATCGCGTTGCGCAGGCCTCTCACTATCATGGCCTCCCCTGTTGTGGAGCACAGGCTCCAGACGCGCAGGCTCAGTAGTTGTGGCTCACGAGCCTAGTTCCTCCGCGGCGTGTGGGATCCTCCCAGACCAGGGCTCAAACCCGTGTCCCCTGCATTGGCAGGCAGACTCTCAACCACTGCGCCACCAGGGAAGCCCCTGCAGATTTTTTGATGATGGCCATTCTGACCGGTGTGAGGTGATACCTCATTGTAGTTTTGATTTGCATTTCCCTAATAATTAGTGATGTTGAGCATTTTTTAACATGTTTGTTGCCCATCTGTATGTCTTCTTTGGAGCAATGTCTATTTAGTTTGAAAATATTTTCTCCCTTTCTGAGAGTTGTCTTTTCGTCTTGTTTGTGGTTGTCTTTGTTGTGCAAAAGCTTTGAAGTTTCATTAGGTCCCCTTTGTTTATTTTTCTTTTTATTTTTGTTACCCTAGGAGGTGGGTCAAAAAAGATCTTGCCACGATTTACGTCAAAGGGTGGTCCGCCTGTGTTTTCCTCTAAGGGATTTATAGTGTCAGGCCTTAGCTTTAGGTCTTTAATCCATTTTGAGTTTGTTTATTTATTTATTTATTTTTTATAATGGGTTTTCTAAATTTAGATTTTTTAAAAACATCTTTATTGGAGTATAATTGCTTTACAGTGGTATGTTAGTTTCTGCTTTATAACAAAGTGAATCAGCTATACATATACATATGTTCCCATATCTCTTCCCTCTTGCGTCTCCCTCCCTCCCACCCTCCCTATCCCACCCCTCTAGGTGGTCACAAAGCACCAAGATGATCTCCCTGTGCTATGTGGCTTCTTCCCACTAGCTATCGGTTTTACATTTGGTAGTGTATATATGTACATGCCACTCTCTCACTTTGTCCCAGCTTACCCTTCCCCCTCCCCGTGTCCTCAAGTCCATTCTCTAGTAGGTCTGTGTCTTTATTCCCATCCTGCCTCTAGGTTCTTCATGACCATTTTTTTTTTTTTACACTCCATATATATGTGTTAGCATACGGTATTTGATTTTCTCTTTCTGACTTACTTCACTCTGTATGACAGACTCTAGGTCCATCCACCTCACTACAAATAACTCAATTTCGTTTCTTTTTATGGCTGAGTAATATTCCATTGTATATATGTGCCACATCTTCTTTATCCATTCATCTGTCGATGGACACTTAGGTTGCTTCCATGTCCTGGCTATTGTAAATAGAGCTGCAGTGAACATTGTGGTACATGTCTCTTTTTGAATTATGGTTTTCTCAGGGTATATGCCCAGGACTGGGATTGCTGGGTCATATGGTATTCTATTTTTAGTTTTTTAAGGAACTTCCATACTGTCCTCCATAGTGGCTGTATCAGTTTACATTCCCACCAACAGTGCAAGAGGGTTCCCTTTTCTTCACACCCTCTCCAGCATTTATTGTTTGCAGATTTTTTGATGATGGCCATTCTGACTGGTGTGAGATGATACCTCACTGTAGTTTTGATTTGCATTTCTCTAATGATTAGTGATGTTGAGCATCCTTTCACGTGTTTGTTGGCCATCTGTATATCTTCTTTGGAGAAATGTCTATTTAGGTCTTCTGCCCATTTTTGGATTGGGTTGTTTGTTTTTTTGATATTGAGCTGCATGTAAATTTTGGAGATTAATCCTTTGTCAGTTGCTTCATTTGCAAATATTTTCTCCCATTCTGAGGGTTGTCTTTTTGTCTTGTTTATGGTTTCCTTTGCTGTGCAAAAGCTTTTAAGTTTCATTAGGTCCCATTTGTTGATGTTTGTTTTTATTTCCATTTCTCTAGGAGGTGGGTCAAAAAGGATCTTGCTGTGATTTATGTTATAGAGTGTTCTGCCTATTTTTTCCTCTAAGAGTTTTTTTTTTTTTTTTTTTGTGGTACGCGGGCCTCTCACTGCTGCGGCCTCTCCCGTTGTGGAGCACAGGCTCCAGACGCGCAGGCTCAGCGGCCATGGCTCGCGGGCCCAGCCGCTCCGCGGCACGCGGGATCCTCCCGGACCGGGGCACGAACCCACGTCCCCTGCATCGGCAGGCGGACTCTCAACCACTGCGCCACCAGGGAAGCCCCCTCTAAGAGTTTTATAGTGTCTAGCCTTACATTTAGGTCTTTAATCCATTTTGAGTTTATTTTTGTGTATAGTGTTAGAGAGTGTTCTAATTTCATTCTTTTACATGTAGCTGTAAGTGGAGCTACATTTTTGAAGGGTTTCCTTAATTCTGCAAATATCAAGAACCCTCTATAACACAGTCATCATTATCTTTCTCTTTTACCAAAGGCTCTCAGGTCTCCACTTGGAGGCCTGGAGCCTCTTTTTGTTCAGCCATGGCTAAGAGTCATTAAATGTCTCCTTCTCACCTGTCAGCTCTCAATAAGGAGTATGTCAGTAATTTATAGTATGTGAATTGAAGGCAATAGCCTGTCCAAGACATACCAGAGAGGGGACACGTGTTGACATGATAAGGAGAGGGGGGAGGAGGAGTCTTTCATATACTAAGAGTTCATGGGAAGGAAGTAGTTTCATTTCTGGGCTATAAGGTAACATGCTGTCCTGGGCTAAGGGGCCCTTTTCCATTTCCTCAATTATTGTTTTCATAGGATGATGACCTTCAGGATACCGAGTGAGATGGATGGATGGTGACTGTACATCTGTTGCTCTGGGTGGAAGGGGATACTTGGGCTAAGAGCTGGAGGGTGGGCTGGGCAGCTTCTCCATACGTTCCTTCCTGCAGAGGGTGCTTTCCCCCGGGAAGTGTGGGCATGCCCCTCCAGAGTTTGACTTGCCCACATCAAATCTGAATTCAATTCATCCAAGGTTTGGCTTCCATTCTAAGGAGGAGGAAGAGGAAGCCCACCTCTCTCCCACGAGCCTACCTCTCCACAAATCTTCCTCTTATACACAGGCATGGAGTCAAAGTTGAGAGTCCAAGTCCACAGCTGTCAAATATAATTTTGCCCCAAACGAAAATAGCCCTGCAAGGGACCATGGAAAAGACCTGCTTGCTCCCTCATGCCCTTCGCCTAGGGGTGGTTGTCTACTAAATCCAGGGCCATGAAGGCATATGGCGTAGGGAATGGCTTCAAGGTCAAATAGGCCTGGTTTATATCTTGCCTCTGCCTCTCTCTTCAGTATTGCAAAGTTTATGTCAATTCTTTGAGGCTATTTCCCAGATATAAAATACATTGTGGGGACTAAATGAGGTCAGTTAGGGGCTAGAGCCTGGTCTGGGCCCTCCATCCTCTTCCAGTGTGTTTCCCCCAGTTGATTTGTCTTCTGATGATTCAGTCCCCAACTCCCATTAATTTTTATTTCTATGGGCAGGAAGCCCTTGCAACCCTAAATACCTAAGTCCCTCTTCCCATTCGAAGAAAGAGTTAGGAAGCTGAGCTCAGGGAAGGGCTTTGCATAGCTCCAAGGGGTGACGTTCTGAAGGGTATGAAACCTGATGGAGATGGAGCAAGCTGGATCTCCTGGTAGATCCAAGCAGTTTTGTTACTCAAATTTGTAGTATTTTAAGTCTCTAGGACACCAGATGCTCCCATATTCAAAGGCTTCCAGAAGCAAGCAGGCTTTTGCCAACAGAAAGCAGCATAAGGGTAGAGGGGGTGGGGCCACCCAAGAATAATGGATAATCTGGCACCGTCAGAGTTTGGCTATTGGAATTGAAAACAATTCAGCCTGTCTGTCCACTGTGGACCTGCAGAAGATGTGCCTCCTATTAAAGGCTGCAGCCTTCCGCCAGCCCTTTGGTCTTTTATTTCTCTTTGCCACCCCACTCTTTCTCCTTCTGGCTAGCCCATATGCTTGCATGTCTATACTGGCAATCATCTTTTATAAAACGCTAGCTCTGTGTGTGTGTGTGTGTGTGTGTGTGTGTGTGTGTGGAAGGGGTCACACTGCCACTGATTTGGCTCAGTTGCTTAGACCCAAAGAACCTTAGGTTGCAAGTTTTATCCCAACACAGACCAGTTATCTTCTTACTTAAGAATAAACAAAGTTTCTCAAGACTCCTGACCTTCTGTCCTGGCCAGCTGGTTTGCAAATGTGGTTTGGTCTTCCTCAAGGGAGATCAGGCGATCCATTACCACATCTATAAAGCCCAACTTTCGAAACACCCCTTCTTTATCAAAAAATAAGGGAACTTGGAGTTTTCACAGAAAGCTAAACCCTTTCTTATTTCATAGGTGGTGAGAGCAATAGTGATTTACTTGTCCCAGAACTTTCAAAGCCCTTGTCTGAACTCCACATCATATATTCATGGCCTTCTGAGGTTGGGTGCCATCTTGTCTACCCATCCACGTCTCTCATTTTTTTTTTTTTTCCGTGACAGGAACCCTCTGCTCCATATACCTTTGTCTTTTGTGCTTCTGAGCCTTTGCTCTTGGTGTTCCCCTGCCTGGAATTCCCTTTTCCTTCTTGCCTGCCCAAGTCAACATTCCTTCAAGGCCCTGCTTGAGTCTCGCCTGGGTGATCTCCTATTTCTCACATCTTCCTAGATGTCTCTACACTTACCAGATTTTATCTTCTGATGTTCTCTAATTGTTTCATGGGTGTGAGGCTTTCTTTTCTGCAAGAGATCTTAAACTCTTAGAGATCCTGTTTAGGTCTTTTCTGTGAGCTTTGCAGCATCTGACTCAATGTGGGACAGTCCCTTGTTGAATGGAATTCCTAGGGTGTGGAGTGGCTGGACCTGGCTCCCAGTCCTGGTTCTACCACACTTTGGCTGTGAAAGGTCAGGCTGTTAGAGTTTCTGCTGTTTCCCCAGATGTAAAATAGACATTCATTCATTCATTTTCATCTGCTCAGGGACCAGTAGTGGCCCAACACAAACTAAAAAGAATAAGACACAACCCCTGTCTTTAAGAAGCTACAGTCTAGTTGGGGAGATAAGATGTATAAACAAAAAATGACAATACTCCCTGACTCGGGCAACCCAGGTGTACTGCAGATGGGAATTGATACATTTGTCTCTCTATTTAGAAGGTAAGCTCTCAAAGGGTGAGCTGTATATCACTCGTTTCTGGGTCTCTGGTTTCTAGCCTAGTGTCTGGCACATAGGGGACATCAAATAGATATTTGAGTTTGTTGGCTGAGGGAATTGATAAATGAGTGAATGGACCCAGGGTCACAGCAGCAGAGAGAGGAGAGGTATGTAGGTACGACAAAGAAGGGGTTACTTTGTAGCAGATTTTTGAAGAAGGGCTAGGAGCTGGCTGAGTAGACAAGGGAGGAAGGGCATTCCTAGAAGAGGAAACTGCAAAGGCAGAGACACCATGATGTAAAGCCCTATGCGGGGTAAGAGAAACCTCGCCTGGTGTGGAATGGCTTGGGAAGGGCCCGGGCAGAGGAGAGAGGTGAGTGAGATTGTTATCCCTGAGCAGGCCGCCGGTTGCTCTGCCCATTTACCCCTAAGTTTGTTCTTGCTTGCCGGTGCCTTCTCCCCAACCCCGCAAACCTGGCCTCTGCATTGCCCCTTGCTCCTGGGATGCGAACCTTTTAGTATTAGCTGAAGGTGTTACTTCTCAAACTTTACTGTGCTCAAGAAACACCTAAAGATCTTGTTAAAAATGCACATTCTGATTCTTTGGGTCTGAGGTGGGGCCTGTGGCTGTACATTTCGAAGGAGATCCCAGGTGATGCTGAGGTTGCTGGTCCAGTAAGGCAGTGGTACCTAGGGAGCCTCTTTGTAGCTTCAACCACGAATTCCAAAGGCAAAAGGAAGCTACCTTCCTTTAGATTATTTGTAACAGTCTTCCCCAGCAGGGTAGGTAATTGAGTGTTGTCTAATAAAATCTTCACGGATGAATGGCACTGGATAGAAATGCCGAAAATAGGGCTTCATTTCCCAAATGGCCAGTCTTCAACAGTGGTGTCTTCATTCTGCAAAATACCTCTTCAAGTTTCTGCTTCCCAGACTTTTATTGGCTCCTGGGGAAAGCGTATTCTTTTGGAGCAAATGGGCATCTGGAGGCCCACGTGAGTTGAGGGGAGGTTCTGGGATAGCTCTCCTCCCGACTCACCCTGCCAGGGTGTCTCTCCCCTGATCTGGCGCCTTCTGACCCTTGGTCCTGGAGGGCTGAGTTGGACAAAGTCTATAAAGTCATATACTTGGTTTCTCTTAGCCAAATTCTGGATTGAGGCAAAGGAACTTCTGGATCCCCTTCTTGTCTCAGATGTCCCCAAAACAGAAGCATCTGGACCCAGTGTGAGACCAAGTGAGCCCGGTAATCAGCTTCCCTGGGCCTCGCAGGCAGGCTCAGCTGCATTAAGAAAAAGGAGGAGGCCGGCTATGTCAAACCAAAACTCTCGGGCTGACATGGTGCTGCAGACCTGGCCGAGGGGCTGTGCGGGAGCCAGGGCACGGGCTGGTACCAATCTATCTCTCCGGGCACACCTGCGAGCCAGGCCACTGCTGACAGCGGAGGAGGCCTGGGGCCTGAGGGTTGTGGCCACCGGAAGACACTTTTCTCCCTAGGCTGCCCCATCTCTTCTTCTCTGATTTTCCTTCCCTTGGGCTGTGAGCTCTGTGAATGCATGAGCCAGAGGCAGCCAGACTCTGGGGAAGTGACAGAGGAACTCTGGCGACAGAGTCTGTGCAAGATGCAGGCACGGACAACCACCTCTGGTGTGGAGAAGCACAGAGGCCTCCTCTCCGCCTTTCTGCCTTTAGCAACTGCAACCCAAATTTGGCCCACTTCACTCCCCCCCAGCCTAGGACAGCCTCAGCGGCCTCAGCTGGATTTTACTGCCTTCACGATGATGTGGACGATGTCTCACTCCTCTCCAAATTCATTCATTCATTCATTCATTCACTCATTCAGGGTGCCCCCGTGCAGCCATGCAGCACCTGTTTATTGAGTGTCTGCTTTGAACCAAGCACTGTGCTGGCCTCTCATTTGGTTCCTCCATGCCCTGCCTCTTAGCGCCTTCTTTTACACACACACACACACACACACACACACACACACACACATGCAGAGGCCCCTTGCTTCATCTAGTCCAGTCTTCTCTTCCCTGTGTCTCTAAACACCCCAAGGGAAGGTGTCGTGTCTCCTCCCCTTGGCAACAGGCGTTGCGGAATACTGGACATACCCAGTGTTTCACACAGACCTCAGTTTGAGTCCTGGCTCTGACTCTGCCCTTAACTATCCTAGGTAACTTGAGTGGGTTAGTCCCTGTCGACCTCTGTTTCCTCATTGCAATTTAAAAAAAAAGAGAAGAAATCACCTCTTCCAGGCTTACAGTTAAGTACAAACTTTTAAAGACTTGGCACAGAGTTAATGCTCTAAGATGTGGGTGGCTCCCTCCTTGCTGCATCAGTGGCCCATCGCAAGTGCATGTAGTGGCTACACGAGAACCTGTGTTCTCCTCAAATGTCGTCCCAGAGGAGTGGGGGTCACCTTATCTGCTTAGGGCCACGTGGGTACTCCACCCCAAGTTCTCCTACTTGTGACACTAGCCTATTGTTTTCTCCCTTTTTCAACATCTGTTGAAACAACCAGTTTCAACATCTGGTCTTGTGTCACCTACCTCCCCCCGACTTTTTTTCTTGGAATATTTTAAAGCAAGTTTCAACCATCGTATCATTTCACCTATAAGCACTCCAATGTGTATAATAGATAAAGATGTTAAAGGACATAACCACAAATTTTTTTTTTTGGCCATACCATGGGGCATGTGGGATAATAGTTCCCCGACCAGGGATCGAACTCACGCCCCCTGCAGTGGAAGCACGGAATCTTAACCACTGGATGGCCAGGGAAGTCCCAACCACAAAAAATTTTTAACGCTCCCCCCACCAAATCAAGAATTATTCATTAATATAATCTAACACCCAGTTCATATTTATTTTCTTCCCAATTATCTCAACAATGTCTTTTTACTGTTGATTTGATTGAGTCCGGATTCCCCAAAAGTTCATGTTGCAAGTGACTGTAAGAGCTCTCAGGTATTTTTACACCAACCTGCTGTTCTGTTTTCAGTGGAAATGCTAGAAAAATGAGGAAGTTCTTACGTCCTGAAAGTCTCCCACCTCACTTCCCTGAACCCTTTTCAAACAAAACAAAAACTAGCATCTCCTTTTTTGGGTGTTTTTAAATGACAAAAAGAATTCACCCCTCACAGCAGCTTTGAAATAAATGGGTTCCTCAAACAACTTTCCAACTCCAACAATCACCCAAGTGGAGAAGAAAGGCAGGCCATGCTTTAGTTCTGGTTTTGGAGGGTAAAAATTTCCGAGGAACTTTGCTCTTTGCAGACAGATTTTTTTATGCCCTCCCACCTGCTTTTCGAAATCCACCAACCACAAAATTTACTCCATCCACTTTTTTCTCTCTCCCTTCCACACTCCCTCTCTCTTTTTAGCAGCAACATACAAGCCGGCCATATTAGAGAGATGGAAATAAAGCTTCCTTAATGTTGTATGTGTCTTTGAAGTACATCTGTGCATTTTTCTTTTAGCATCTAACCATTCCTCCCCTGTAGCCCTCGGCCCCTCAAATCACCCTCTCCCTATCCCACCCGACTAACATCTCAGTCTCTGAAAATGCACAAAGATGCCTGGCTACCTCGCCCTGCCTTCAGTCTCGCGGGGCTCAGTCTCTTTTTCTCTTTGGGTAAGTTAGACGGCACATCTGCATGCTTCTGAGGGTACAGAAGTGCAGCCGCAACAGGAGGAGGATGGGGGCCGGGGGCAGGAAAGAAGACATCGCTTGAGCCTCCCTTCGGCATTGTCCTTGGGAAGGGAGGCGCGGGGATGGGGGGAGATGTGGCTGGGGACTGCATAACGCTGGGACGACTTGGTCGCAGAAACGTTGGGTCAGGGGAGCTGAGGGTTCCTTGGAGGTGTCAATTGTGAAGGGAGGTGATTTTTCTTTGGATTTCCCTGAAATCGACGTATGTGGGGCTGGTGGCCGAGGGTAGGCTGATGTGCAGAGCCTCTTCATGGATTTTTTCTTTTAGCTGCTACAAATCTCCTGGGACTTAATGCTCCCTTAAGGGGCTTCTTCTGTGAACCTTGATCTTTGGAATCTGGTGGATTTAGGATGTCAGAAAAGAGTGTACGGGGGGAGTAGAGGGGCAGAAAGTTGAGTCTGGGTCTGGCTTCCTGGAAATCTGTACCACCGATTTGTTGCAGTGTGTGGAGGCGTAGGTGGGAAGCAGGCTTGAGGAGTGATCTCTGCATTGGGAAGAGAACTGCTGAAGCAGGCACTGATGGAGAAGCTCTCTGGCTTGGGCCAGATGGAGTGGAGGAGGGGTCAGGTGAAGGGATCAGAAAAAAAAAAAAAGAAAAAAAGGGAACACATGAGTGTGGCTGTGGCCCTTTGGATCACATCTCTGAACTGTCCAGCCCCACCTTGCCGACTGTCAAGACATCCAAATGCTAATTTCATACATGGCCACTTAGGGACTTCCTGGTGGGTAGGTGGGCTAGGGAGTCACTTGCAAGCCTGCTTTATAGGTAGTCTCCTTCTTGCTCTTAAACTTACTCATTGCTGGCATAGCAATTGAGGATCCAGTCCAACGGCTGTCAGTGGGAATATTCCCCATCACAAAGTTTCTCTCTCCCTCCTTCTCTCCCTCTTTTTCTCTCCTTCTCTGGCATGCTGTGCTGGATATTGGGCTGGAGTGCTAGAGACAGCCCAGGGCCCCTGGCAGCCTGCATGATAAGGCCTGTGAGCTTTGCTGAGTTACTGAACATATTAACAACAGAGCAGGAGTGTTAGGGAAGCTCAGGCAGTAGAGACAGCACGAGCTTTGGACTAGATCTGGGTTTAAAGCCGCCTTTGTCATTTACTTCATACTATCAGCAAGTTACTCCCCTCTGAGCTTCAGTTCTTTCCTGGGTGAACTGGAGAATACCTACTGCCTGGGTTTTTTGTGAGTCTGGCACATAGCAAGTGCTTAATTATAGCTACGCTTTATGAACTCTTTTCACGTGTCCACGCGCTGTGTATCTTGTTTAGTCTTCACGGCAACTGGTAACCGCATGGGGCAGATACATTATGATCCTCACGTTACAGATGAGGAAACAGGCACAGAGAGGTTAAGTAACTTGCCCAATAAGGTCACAGTAGTTTAAGGGGAGCTGAGATTTGAACCCCTGGTTGTCTGACTTCACCCCATTCTTTTTTTTTTTTTAACATCTTTATTGGAGTATAATTGCTTTACAATGGTGTGTTAGTTTCTGCTGTATAACAAAGTGAGTCAGCTATACGTATACATATATCCCCATATCCCCTCCTTCTTGTGTCTCCCTCCCACCCTCCCTATCCCATCCCTCTAGGTGGTCACAAAGCACCGAGCTGATCTCCCTGTGCTATGCGGCTGCTTCCCACTAGCTATCGGTTTGGTAGTGCATATATGTACCTGCCACTCTCTCACTTTGTCCCAGCTTACCCTTCCCCCTCCCCGTGTCCTCAAGTCCATTCTCTAGTAGGTCTGTGTCTTTATTCCCGTCCTGCCCCTAGGTTCTTCATGACCATTTTTTTTTTTTTTTACATTCCATGTATATGTGTTAGCATACGGTATTTGATTTTCTCTTTCTGACTTACTTCGCTCTGTATGACAGACTCTAGGTCCATCCACCTCACTACAAATAACTCAATTTCGTTTCTTTTTATGGCTGAGTAATATTCCATTGTATATATGTGCCACATCTTCTTTATCCATTCATCTGTCGATGGACACTTAGGTTGCTTCCATGTCCTGGCTATTGTGAATAGAGCTGCAGTGAACATTGTGGTACATGTCTCTTTTTGAATTATGGTTTTCTCAGGGTATATGCCCAGTAGTGGGATTGCTGGGTCGTATGGTAGTTCTACTTTTAGTTTTTTAAGGAACCTCCATACTGTTCTCCATAGTGGCTGTGTCAACTTACATTTCCATCAACAGTGCAAGAGGGTTCCCTTTTCTCCACACCCTCTCCAGCATTTATTGTTTGTAGATTTTTTGATGATGGCCATTCTGACTGGTGTGAGGTGATACCTCATTGTGGTTTTGATTTGCATTTCTCTAATGATTAGTGATGTTGAGCATCCTTTCATGTGTTTGTTGCCCATCTGTACATCTTCTTTGGAGAAATGTCTATTTAGGTCTTCTGCCCATTTTTGGATTGGGTTGTTTGTTTTTTTGTTATTGAGCTGCATGAGCTGCTTGTAAATTTTGGAGATTAATCCTTTGTCAGTTGCTTCATTTGCAAATATTTTCTCCCATTCTGAGGGTTGTCTTTTCGTCTTTATGCTTTCCTTTGCTGTGCAAAAGCTTTAAGTTTCATTAGGTCCCATTTGTTTATTTTTGTTTTTATTTCCATTTCTCTAGGAGGTGGGTCAAAAAGGATCTTGCTGTGATTTATGTCATAGAGTGTTCTGCCTATGTTTTCCTCTAAGAGTTTAATAGTGTCTGGTTTGAGTTTATTTTTGCTTCACCCCATTCTTAACCACTGAATTCTACTGCCCCCGATACTTAAGAAATGATGCTGCTATAGTAACAATAATTTGGATCAAAGAATCTTAAGTACAGGCAAAAGAGGGGAGTTGGGTGAGTGACCAGTGTGCAAGGAAATGAGGATGGAGGACAGGCAACCTGTTTGGGGAGTTAGGGAGAGCTTCCTGCAGGAGGGAGAGCCTTATCTAAGTGAAGAAAGCAAGGGGGCTCGGGGACCAGGACCAGGGTGTGGCTTAGAGGAAGATGGAATCTAGGGTGAAGAGGTCAGGGCATGCGGGCTGTGAGGCGGTGGTGGGAGGAAGCTAAAGCCTCTGCAAACCTGGATGGGGAGAGGGTGCAGGAGTAGGGACCTTGAGCTTGAACTTGATTGGTGCTGTGATGAGACAGGCCCTGGTACTCCAAGGCTGAGGGCTCAAGTGGACAATGGAACCTTGGTGGTTGTAGCAGCATCAGTCCCCAAGATGGAGGGATGTCCCAAGTGACAAGGGAGGGGACTGAGACAGGGCCTGGGTTTGCGAGGATGACTACAGAGCTGACAAAGGGACAGGGGACAGCTGGCCAACCTGCTGTACACACGACAGAAGCACATGGGACTAGTTTTCAGTTAGAAGCAATCCAAATGATTGGTTTTCCTTAGAGTTTTTCTCAAAACTCTTGGCTCCATGGTCACTGGCCTGGTTACCAAAGTCTGGGTTATGTTAGGCAAGGCTTAGAAAGTGGAGTCCGGTCCTCACTCAACACCACTGCACACGGACACACAGGGGAAAACGCCTTCCCTTCCCTCTCCAGACTTTTATCGAGTGCCCACTGTGTGTCACATGCTGTCCCGGGTCCAGGGATGCCAAGATAAATAAGAATCAGCTCCCCAGAGCCTCCCGAGGGACTAGGGAACATAAACAAAAAAACAGTAATGCAGCATCCCATGTGCTGTTAGCAGCCAACCTTTGGTGGGGGCTGACCATGAGCCAGGCACCGCTGTGAGCTTTATGTTTCAGTATTCAATCCTCACAACGGCCCCAGGAGGTAGGGCCTAATGCTGTCTCCCATTTTACGGATGAGGAAACTGAGGTGCTGGGAGGTGAACCATCTTGCCTAAGATCAGACCACGGTGCTAGAGCGCTGGTCTTGGCCACTATGCCATTCTGCTTCCCGGTCTGGAAGTGACAGAAACCTCCCGGTCTGGGGAGAGGTCACGGGCACTGGAGAAGCTGCCACAGGGGCGATGCCTTGTTAGCTGGGATCTGCGGGGTAAGCAGGAGGGCTCAGGGGCAGCAGGGTGAATGAACTTTCCAACCTGCAGCAAAAACACGTGCAAAGGCACGGAGGAGTGGAAGAAGGCGGCGTTTTCAGGAAAGTAAGAACTCCGGGGTCACTGGAGCGGAGGAAACGTGAAGCGTTGGGAGTAGGACAGGAAATGAGGCTGGGATGCTGGATGGTCCCAGATGGCAAAGGGCTCAGAAACCCAGGAGCCTGGACGAGATCCTGAAAGCAGCAGGGAGCCAATGGCGATTGGGGATGAGGGGTGACAAGGACAGGTGCTCTCCTGGCTGCATGGAGGTGGCCTGGCCTTGGAGGGAGACCTGAGGTGGTGGGTCTGAATGGTAAGGCAGCCCAGGAGCTGGGCTGCGTGTCACAGTCACCTGGGTGGCAGGGGCTGCCCTGGGACACAGCGTGCTCCAGAAGGGTGGGGACTGATTTCTCTGCTTAGACAAACTCTGTTCTTTTTTTTTTAACCAGGAAAAAAATTAACCTACCTCATAGGTTGCTGTAGAGTTGGAAAGAGGCATGAAGAGAATTAACTTCTAGTCTGTGTAGGAAATAGTGTTTGACAGGAGATGAGCAAATTTTTGTGATCTCTGCAAGACGGGCCAGTTAGAAAAGTATATGACATGGGGCCTGAGGTGCCTAGATACACCTTAGAGAGAGTGAGGGGCCCTGGGCATTGGTGAAGTTTTGGAACTGAGCTCAAAAGCCACATCCTTACGGTACCCTTGTTGAAACATTTCCTTTCTGTGAGTTGGAGATCAGAGACTCAGTCTCCAGACCTGGTCCCAAATGGGAAAACCAGGAAGATTGTGAGCCCTGCCTTGTATGGAGGTTCCTTTAAAGAAGACCATTCCCCTCTGGCCAGCCTGACTGCCTGGGGGCTGACATGGGGGCTGGACCTGCCACGTAGACAGCAGGAGGACTGGGACCCCTTGGTACAAAAATCACCCCCTCACCCAGCCTCCACCTCTCAACCTGCTGTCTAGAGCCTGGCAGCCTGGCAGCCTGGGTTTCAATCTAGCTTTGTCACTTACCAGCTGTGAACTTGGGCTATTCATTTAACATTTTTGTGCTCCATTTCCCCACTTGGAAAGTGGGGGTGATAATAGGGTTGCTGTATTAAATGAGGTGATATCTGTAGGGTATGTAAACAGCGCCTGGCACACAGTAAGCACCTTGTCGTTACTATGAAGTCCCTTTGTGGCCCTAGTCGTGGATGCAGCTAATTTCCCGAAGCAGCAGAGCTCATCAGGAGCCCAGGATTTTGCTCACAGCTCTGTCCTCGTTGCATGATGATTTCCTCATCTTTAATGAGGGCCTGGATTGGTGAAAGGCCTAAGGCCCTTGCCCTGAGCTGGGACGCTGGGAGACCTCAGGCGGAAGTGGGCGCTGTACTGGGAGTCAGGAACCGTGATTCAGGACCCGGCTTGTCCCTACCTGCTGTGTGTCTCTCTCAGGCCTCACTTTCCTCGTTGGTAAGATGATGGAGCTGGATCTACAATTCCTGAGGTTCCCCCTGCTTTGGTGACTCCTGTTCCTCTCTCTGCAGTTGGGACTTGACGGTTGACCTCTCTGACCACTAGAGGGCACACGTGTCCGCCTGGTGCCTCCTGCAGGCTGTGCCATAGCGATGCAGGGAAGGAGCCGCATTGCACCTCTCAGTCTGCCCCCCTCCTGCTGGCCAGAAAAGGCCCCTCACTCCCCGGGGCCCTGCCCTCCCGCACAGCAGAGTGCTAGCTCCTTCAAGTTGGAGGCAGCTCCTGGCAGGGTTCAAGTTCTGTCTCTGGAGTGATGTTGTGGCCTGGGGAGGGACAGAGGCAGGGATGGGTCAGCCAGATGTGTGGGACCTACTTCCTAATGCCACTTGGAGGCTCCTTTTGCTCAGGTGCCCTGGGAAGGTCGCAGAACTTTCCCAAGGAAGGTGCTAGAGAAGCAAGGTGTTCCTGGGATGTGAGGTAAGCTCAGGACAAGGCCCTGCCGGGCTCCTTCCCTGAAGATACCTCCGCCTCTGCAGAGCGGGGGCGGAGATGGCATTTTCAGCACACCTCCTCCTCGCCTGGCACTGTGCTCAGTGCTTTCATAACGAGGAGATGGGAACTGGGCTTTGTTCTCCTGGGGCTGCCGCTCAGCCTCTCCAGTTCATATTTCCCTGATGAGCACTTCAGCACACCTGGCCTTGCAGGTGGAGCCGTGCGCCTGTCCCTCCATCTAGGGCTGGGTCCTGACCTCCCTGGCCAGCAGTTCAGAGCATCTCCTGTTCTTAAGTCCCGCCTGCTGGCCCTGGCCACTCATCCGAAGGGATGAGCCGAGTGGAAGGGCTTCGCTATCCCTGCTTCCAGGCTGCAGTGCTGCTGTTCCTGGCGTGGGGCCCGGCAGCTTTGCACAGCGAAATCTTCTGCAAAACGCGAGCCCTGTGCAATCTGGGGGAATTCCAAGGGGCTGCCCTGAGGGGTCAGGCTCCAACGTGGCCCTGCCTAAGCCCTTCCTGCTTAGGGGGCAGAACTTGAGGAGAATTTAGGCTACCCTTTGCCTTATTTTTATTTTGTATTTTTATTTTTGGCTGTGCCTTGAAGCTTGCGGGATCTTAGTTCCCCCATCAGGGATCGAACCCCGGGCCACCGCAGTGAAAGTGCTGAGTCCTCACCACTGGACCGCCAGGGAATTCCCCTACCCTTGGCTTTACATATTTTATCTTATTTAATTATTACCGTAACCCCAGGAGGTAGGTATCATCAGCTGCGTTTTATAGAGGAGGGGCCTGAGGCTCAGAAGATGGAGGAACTTGCCCATGTTCTCCCAGCCGGTAGAAGGCAGAGCTGGGATTGAACCATATCCAATGGGGTCTCCGTGCCTCCTAGCTGCCCCCCTGCCGTCCCCTAGCGGCTTCTTCTCTCACTCAGAAGAATAGTGCCCCGGTCCTGGCCTAACACTGGGACCTCAGCTCTCTCCAGTTGCCTCCTTGATCACTGCTGGTCGTGCTTCAGATATGTGATGCTCATTCCAACCGCTGGAACTTTCCTCTCGATGTTCTGCTGCCTTGCATTCCTTCAGAATTTCAAATGGCTCCTCACTCCTTCACTTTAGGGGGGGGCCACCTACAGGGCAGCGCTCAGAGCAGCTTTCCCTGACCACCCGATGTCAAACACACCCTGCACCTTGCTTTGTGTTTTACAGCCCTTGCCTGTGAACCAGCTGAAGTTACATTATTTCTTTTCCCTGTTGATGTCTGTCCCTCTCCCTAGGAGATAAGCTCCATGTTACACTACCTCTGCCTGCCTCCATCACAGCAATAATCCCTCGGGCCTAGACCGAGTGCCTGGGGCACAGGAGGTGATTTATAAATATTTGGTAAATGAGTGAATGAATGATTGATACTGAGCATTACTGCTTCTCCTTTATAAAGAATATTCATCTTTGGGGATGAGGTTTTGACCATATTGGCAGAGAATTTTGGAATTCAGCCCAGGGCTAGGGTGAGGGGAGTGCAGTGCCTAGGGTGCAAAATTTAAGGAGGTATTTGCATGACCCTGAGGGTGGGCACCCCCTTAAATCTCGTGCCCAAGGCTTTCTGCCCCACTGTGGGCGGGGGGGTGGGATGGGCACTGCAGCTTCAGCTGGGAGAGCTTCCGCTCACTCCCCTCACCCTAGACTCTGCCCTGCTTAGAATGTCAGAGTGGGATGGGCCTTCTCAGGCCACACACCCAGGGCTCCTGGACCAGGTCCAGTGTTCCCCAGAGGATTCTGCACCCTGCTGTCCCTGCAGCCTGTATCAGCTCCTTGCCGCGGTGTGTCCAGGCCTGGCATCTCCAAAAGGGGCTCCTGTCCTTGTAGACCCATCAGTTGATCCCTTCGAATTGTGCCTATGCTTCTGGGGCATCTCTTCCTTCCCGTTGCTCATCTGCTGTCCCTGCCAGGAGCCTGAGGAAGAGAAGGGGGCTGGGCTGGGCTGGGCTGGGCATATGGCTTGACTCTTCCCTGCGGTATAGAGAGCGAGGCCTTCTGTGTCTGCATCTGTCCTCAAGGCTGCCTGCCCCCAGGGGACACTGCAGCTTCAGCTGGAAGGGCTTTGGCTCAGCCGAGACGGTTGAAAGTGGTGGGAAGAAGGGGGAACCGAGGCCAGCACCGTGCAGCCCCTTGTCTAAGCCATCAGGTGGCCATGACAGGCCTGTGGCAGGACAGCCAGATGGAGGGAAGGCTTGAGGCCATCTGTCTGTCCCTGGCTTGACAGATGATGTGCTCTCTCTCCACCCCAAGGGCCACATCAGTCACCGCTTAGGAGCTTTGCCCACCCCGCTGCACCCCACCCCCTAATTTCAGCCATAAGGGACCCCGCCAGCTGTCCTAGCTCTGCTCCGCTCCCCACCAGATGCAGAGGCTTGCCCCCCCGGCCTTGTCTGTCAGAATCCTCACCAGCTTGTGGCTTTGTCCACAGTGCCACCAGGGAGGAGCATGGAAGTCACAGTACCTACCACCCTCAACGTCCTCAATGGCTCTGATGCCCGCCTGTCCTGCACCTTCAACTCCTGCTACACCGTGAACCACAAACAGTTCTCCCTGAACTGGACTTACCAGGAGTGTAGTAACTGCTCCGAGGAGATGGTGAGTTCTCAGATGGAAGCAGGGGTGGGGGAGGCAGGAGCCCCACAGCGTGAAGCTCCCCTTTCCCACCACCTGCCCCTGCACCGTACCAGGACCCTAGCATACCCTGGTGGGCTATCTGCTCCTGAGGGCATTGGCAGAGGTGTGCTGTCATGGCTGGGTGACCCTGGGAGGGTGACAGAGATCTAGAGGTGACTGCCCGTCTTCCAGGTAGAAGGGGGCATGGGGGGAGGGGCTTCCTGCTGTCCTTGCAGCTCCTTGCTCATGCAGCCCCCTATCCTGTCGCCTCCTGCCCCCCCAGTTTCTCCAGTTCCGCATGAAGATCATTAACCTGAAGCTGGAGCGGTTCCGAGACCGCGTGGAGTTCTCAGGGAACCCCAGCAAGTATGACGTGTCAGTCACGCTGAGAAACGTGCAGCTGGAGGATGAGGGCACCTACAACTGCTACATCATGAACCCACCCGACCGCCACCGCGGCCATGGCAGGATCTACCTGCAAGTCCTCATGGAAGGTGAGGGGCTGCTGGGGCCCTGCCCATTCCCACCCAGCTACTCTCCGGCAGGACTAGCTGGGGCTCCTTGGGAGAGGCTGTGCCCTCCTGAGGGGTGGGAGCAACAACATGTGCTGGGTGGAAGGCACCTGTTTTACTCCTTCCCTTCCTTGAGGACTATGTCTCAGGGAGCCCTGATGATGCTATCCAGCATGATCACGATCTTAAGAATCCCAAGAGCAGCTTTCATTTATTGGACACTTGCTACGTCTCAGTTATAGCTAGGGCTAAACTCTCTAGATGCAATATCTCACTTCATCCTCATACGACCCTATGGGGGAGGTACTATGATTATTCCCATTTTACAGATGAGGAAACTGAGGCTACATAAGGTACCTAAGGTCACACAATTAATAAATAGTACAATCAGGACTCAAATTGGGTCCATTTGACCTCAAAGTCCATCCTCTTGGATACTGCATTATATTGCCCTCCCTGGGGCTTTTAGGTGTCCTGGGATTATGGGGTGGGTGGAGCGCTTAGAGGTCCATGGCCTGGGTTGATTTTTGCTTTGACTAGAGTGCTTTCCACGGAGGAGAGTAAAGTCAGGACCACCCCACACCTACTGCAGGGAGCAGGGGCCAGTGGACGAGGCTCCCTTTTCCAGCCCTAGGGCTCAGCGGGTCTGTTTCCTCTCCTTCTCCAGAGCCCCCTGAGCGGGATTCCACTGTGGCCGTGATCGTGGGCGCCTCCGTCGGGGGCTTTCTGGCTGTGGTCATCTTGGTGCTGATGGTAGTAAAGTGTGTGAGGAGGAAAAAAGAGCAGAAACTGAGCACGGATGACCTGAAGACAGAGGAGGAGGGCAAGACGGATGGAGAGGGCAACGCGGACGATGGCACCAAGTAACGGGCGGGCGGCCGGCCCTGCAGCCCCTCCCTTGCGTCCTGTCTCCCTCCCACTCTCCGCCCCGCACTGTGTGCCCCCGCCTGCCCTCTCTTGGTGTGCTTCTCTCGAACCAGGATCCCAGGGCTGACCTGGGGCCTCCTGAACCCCTCCCTTCGTATCTGCCACCCTGCACCAAGAGAGACTCACCTCTCTTTGATTCGAGAAACCTGCCCTGGCGTCTGGGATGTGTGGGCCCTGGGGGGAGGGAGAAGCGGGCTCAAAACTGCCAGCCTCTGAGAAGAGGCAGGAGGCCTGTGGGAGGGGCGCAGAGAGAGAAGGGGGAGGGTGGGCAGTGGAGGAGGAGGAGGCCAGCTGTCCAGTCTGCCCAGTGCGTGGACTGGTCTGGTGGCCGTTTCAGAGGGGACCTGCAGGTGGGACGGGGCTCTGCTGGCTGCCTCTAGAAGGCCTGGGGTGTGGCATGCCTCTGCTCCCAGAGATGCCCCTAGCCCTGGGCAGCCTTGTCACGGGGGTGGTGATGGGTTCCTATAACTTGGGGGTGTGTTGAAGGGATGACCGTGCGTTTCCTGGGCCTTGAAGGGAAGGAAGCTGGAGGCAGCTGGAGACAAGCCTTGGCCCAGGGAGCTCTGCTCTCACCTTTCTCCTTCAATAGCTGCTACCACAGAAGCCTCTGGGTTTCTGTGGGCTTGCTTAAGCCCTTGGGATTTTTGGCAGGAAAAGTACCAAAGGGCTGCTGAGCTAGGCCGTGGGGGGCGGGGAGTCGTGTTTCTCCAGGTGGTGGTCATTTTTCACCGCAGTTACCCACTCACAGGAGGCAACTGCAAAGTTAGCTGAGGGACGAGGGGCTGGGGGCTCCGTTGTAAAATGGAGTTCAAGGTTGACTGCCTCCTCCCCCAGGGTGGCCACCATCACCTGGGCCAGGAGCAGCTGAGGTGCGGAGATAAGGAGAGAGGGGGTGGGAGCCACGTCAGAGGAGTAGGTGTGCAGAGCGGGGACCTCGCTGGGGCTTCTGTTCAGAATTTCCCCGTTACCCTCAGCAGGGTTTCATCTGGCTTTTGGCCCTGAGGGAAGCCTGAGGGGAGCCCTGTAGCCTCTGAGACCCTGTGGCCATGTCACATCTGGAGCCATGTCACACCCTCCTCTGCCCCGACAGTTCTCTCTGGGGGGGAGGAAAGTAGCATTTGTGGGGAGCCAACTTTCACTGCCATTTTACTCACATGAAGAGGGAATTGCTCAAGCCTCAGGAGCGGGAGAGAGACAGAGAGAAACTGCCTTGGAAGATCCTCAGAGATCAGCTAGCCAAGTCACCCATACTACAGACCGGGAGACTGAGGTTCAAACTCACAACCGAGGGGCCTGCTTCTCCTCTGGTTCCTCAGTCTCCAGGTTGGATGAATAAAGCCACGCTTTGCCCAGTGGGAGGGGCCTCTGCAGACAGAGGGATGAAGGAGATGAGGGGAGGGAGGTGAGCTCCTCCAGTCCTGCTCACCTCCCTGGAGCCTAGCCCCTCCAGGCTGTGACTGAGGCAGGGATGGGGTGATGGGAGTGGAAGGGCAGAGCTGCTGGAATGCCCCACGCCCACCCCAGGCTGACCCTCTGCAGCACTTCCCAGCCTTTCTCAGAGCTCAGGCCCTGCCCGGGCTCAGGGGGTCAGAGCCCAGGGCAGGAGTCTGGGGAAAGGGGGTAGAGATGGGACTCTGACAGCTTCTGGGACCCCTCTCTGCCTCTGCCCAGCAGATGGCCTTTTTGGGGAGAGAGTAATAGCATATGGGCGATTCAGTTTAATTCACTTCAATTCAACATCCATTTATTGAGCATCTCCTATGTGCCAGGCACTGGGCCAGGTACTGGAGATGTACACAAAGCCATAACAGAGCTGGGAACTGCTAGGTCAGCACTGTGGGGACCAAGATGAATTTTTTTTTTTCGGTGCATCTAATTCCACCTCTGCAGCCACTGCTTCCAGGGCTGGAGTAGGAGAAAAAGGAAGAGATTCCAGAATCTGGGCCCTGGGAAGGGGGGAAAGGAAGGAAAGAGGGAAGATGCAATAAGGAAGAGGGTGAGAGGCCAGACAGAGTGGAGGGTGGGCAACCAGCCTGAGAGCTCCTGGGTGGGATGAGTCCAGCTCACCTGGAAATTCTAGCTCATCAGTACCTAACTGCCAATCAACACACTGCCAATGGGGGTGGGCTAAGCCCCCAGGATGCCTGGGGTAGGTGGACATTGCCCATCCTTGGAGCCAACCAGCTGAGAGGGGAGAGATGGGTAGTGGGCACCCTCGTTCCAGCTGAGACCAAGGGTGGTTGTAATAACATGTCTGCAGCTTGCAGATTTCACTTTTTGGCAACTTCTTAAGTGCTCTCCTCTTCCGGGATGAGTGAGGATCTGTGTGGATGCTGGGAACTTTTCTTTTTCCAGGACTCATAACATTTAGGGAAATTGTTTGCAAGATTCCCTAGGTTTATTCTAAGAAGTCCTAACTCTCTATAAAGAAGCCCAAGACTTCTGGGTTCCTTCCTTTCTCTGCCCTGCCCTAGAGGGTCCTAGGGAGAGCAATGCCTCTCCAGGGGCCTCAGGCGCCCAAGCAGATGGGGATGGGCCAGGAACCACCTTCGTCTCAGGTACCCATCCTCATATGCACTTTCTTCCCGAGCCTCTTAGAGTCTCTTCCAGAGGCCTCATAGAGCTGCCTCCCCCAGGGCAATGAGGCTGGGAACAAAATGGAGCTTCTGTGAGTAGAGGTGGGAGACTGGTGAGATGTTTCCACAGCACCCTGCTTTCTAGCGTATACCTCTTCCCGCACCGTGGGGCTCAAGCCCTACTTCTGGCTGCGTGTTCCCATCGCTGCGCTCTGCTGGGTTCAGTCTGCTGGTTTTCTCAACTGCCTCTGCCTCTCCTGCTCTCTTGGAACCCCGTATCTGTCCCTTTCTCCTAATTAAGGGCCCCTGTAAAGAGAGGTGGGCTTGCCAACCCATGGGATTTAGCTTGTAGGAACAATGCACACTTTTTCAGGACTGAAATGCCTTGAGGTGCCTTGGAACTGGCTTTGGAAATAGCTATCTGCCCTCTAGCTCTGGACTAATCACAGTTATTCCCAATGTATAAAAAGGAAAAGCTGGATCCATATTTCTCCCTGTGAGTCTCCTTGGTGAGGTTGGGCTGGTAAGTATTTGCAAGGTCAGGTTAAGCAGATGGACAATTGAAAATGCTGGCCAGGTCCAAAAGACAGTCCCAGGCCATAGGGATGGCTTGGTGCAATTGGAACGGGTGATGAATGGAGAAATTTTTCTTCCTACATACGTCTTAAGGATAGAAAGCCTGTGTCTCTTGCTGTGCCTCTTGCTGATGTCTTCCTTTATTGAAGCTTGCTGATGCGTTTGTACATAGTCTATATATAGGTAGAGATATATTATATATACAAATATAAAACATCTCACTACATCCACCCCGAAAGTTACGTTGAGGGGGCAACAATCATTTCTCAGTGTTTTGAGTTGATTCACCAAAGGCAAATTATGGAACGTTCTTATTGCTCTTTGTGCACTTGGAGGGGAAAACACAACTACTTATGCACTTTCTAGGATTTATGTGCTATGTGGTAATGGAAGAGGTGGTGGAGAGAGAAACTGAAATGGTCCTCTGTGACCCAACTGCTGTGATGTGTCTGCTTTGGGGAGCAGACAGTTTCTGTTGTAGTTTGTCTCGTTGCTTGGATTTATTGGCTGCAATAAACAGATGGTCTCCCCTGAACATCCCTTGAGTGTGACTTTTTTCAGGGGTGCAGAGTGGGGCAAGTTGAGGCGGTGCCAGGATTTTCACAGGGAGTCCTGTTGTTCCTTTCCTGGTGATGCCATTGACACTGCTGGGTCCCCATCAATGATGAGATCATTCTGCTCCCCTCTTGTTAGATGTTTCCTCTTTTCCCCTCATTGCCTTCACAGAATCCTGGGGGACTCCATCCACCTTGAAAGCACCCTGGGGACAGGGTGGCTAAACACCCACTTCTTGGAGGGCTCTTGGTTATTTCTGGAAGATGACAACACTTTATGCCCCCAAGGCTAACCGTCATGCCGATGTTGTCTATTCTTTCCATGGGTGGACGGGCCATCCTTCCTGCCCCCTGTTTCTAAGCTGTGTCTGACTAGGCAGACATCTGTTTCATCTGCTCTGGGCTCAAGAGGAATAGCTGACAGCTGGTGCAGAGTCTGCCCTCATGCAACTTCACGGATGAGGGTGGCTGCAGGGAAGAATCAGGTCACTCGTGTCCCATCTGCGAACTGCTCTATCCTAGTTACGTGCTGCTGAATCGGCCCTCAATTCAGGACCAAAGGCAGCCACCTGGCCCAGGGGCTCTGCTCTCCCAGACAACCCAGTCTTTTTCTCTCTTGCCTTCTGGTTTTGTATCTCTTTGCACTTTTCTCTTTCTTACACACACACCCACACACCCTCGCCAAGGAGGCTCACCCGATAAGAAAATCCTCAGCTTTCTGAATGCAAGGGAATGCCGAAGTGCTTGGTTTCTACTTTTCTCATGGTTTCTTTGTCATTTCTGCCTGCTCCCTGATAACTCAGAGACCTTCGCCACTGGTTTAGTGGTCAGATGCATTTTAGAATATTCTAGGAGTAGCCTAACATTCGTAGTCCTAATGCCGGCAGCTGCTACCCGAGAAAGAAGCCAGATAGAAGGTGGCAGTGTTAAACAGAGGTGGCTGGTATTTGACAGAACCAAAGGCACCTTGGTTTAAAAGGATGTCTGCCCTTGGAGCCCCTGAGTCCTTCCAAGGATGGGATGTCAGAGAGGATGCTTCCCTACTTAACAGATAGGAAACTGAGGCAGGGGATGTGGACTCAGATGCTGGGGATTCTGGCTGGTTCCTTCCGGGTGGACACAGCATCTAACTCAGTCTAAGGCTTCTCCCCCAGAACGCTTGGAGGACACTGTGGAGCTGGGCCTGGCTTCTGGGAGGACTGGGTTTGGCTCAGGTGTCTCCCCTAAACTGATGTTTTGGGGCTCGGGCTGCTTGGGGCCTGGTGAGGTAGTTCTGATTGAGGAGGGAGCTGCTGTGTGCGGGAAGGGCTAGCTCCCACCCTGCAACTCAGAATTGCTCACCGGCTTCCTGTGTCCCCCACCTGAGGTGCTGGTGCCTCTCCATTCCCGCTGTTCCTTTGCTTCCCGCCGGAGCCCCTGCAGGGCTCAGGCACAGCCATCAGCCTGCCCATGGCCGGCTGCCCCGGAATAGTAGTCTGTATGCGGAGCCTCTCAGAGTCCCTAGGACAGGTTTTGAGGCCCAAAAGGAGCGGGGGAGGGGGAAGAGTAGATCTTTACAACATCAGAGATGGGCGGGATCCCGGGGACTACTTGGCCAAGTCTCCTGATTATCCTGAAGGGGAAACTGAGGACCAGGTCGGGGAAGTGATTTGCTTAAGGCCACAAGATGAGTCAAGGACAATCCAGGATCTCCCAGCTGGCTCCAGGCCGCCTGTTCTTCCCACAGCCCACACCCAGCCTGAGCCTAGCGCTCGGCACAGCTCGGCACAGCAGCCCACACCAGCCCAGGCTCCTGCCTGCCCCTTCCCAGTGGGCTTGAGTTGAACAAAAAGGAGCCCCCATGCTTCTTGTAAGGGCACAGTTTTGAAAGCTGAGGTTCAGAGAGGGAAAGTAATTCTCCCAAAGTCACACAGCAGGCTAATGACAGAGCTTGGTTTTAGGCGCCATTCCAAGGCCCACTCCACACCTCAGCAGAGTGCCTTTCCTCATGCTGGTTTGTATATGGTCCATCTTAGGCCACTTGTCTCCCTCCCACGTTGCAGGTGTTGTGCTAAAAAACTTCAGGGGAGAGGAAGCTGGGGCAGTGCCTGGTGGGATATGGGTTGGGCAGCTGGGTGCACAGGAGCACGGGTCCCCACTGAGGTCTCCTGCCCTCCGCCTTTGGCACTGCAGGGGCTCAGAAGGTCCATGCTGGCAGGGCGCTGCGGGCACTCTTCTCGGATGGCCATGGTGAAATTGACCCTGAAGCCTGCCAGGTTCTAGTCATTCCTGGCTGCCTGCTACCATGCTGATGTGCAGGGTACCAACCACCTTTTAGGACAGGCTCCGGCCACCCAGTGTTTGAGAGCTCCAGAGGGCCATGGGGAAGGAAGCCCATCTTAGAACTATATCCTGGCATTGTGACATGGCCCATAAATTTGGTCCTAAAACAGATTAGCCTAGGACCCCACTCCTCTGCAGGGCTGAAGAGGCCTCTGTCTAGAAAAGGGAGAAAGACTGCGGGAGGGAGGTGGTGGGAGTAGGTGAGTTGGGAGTAGGTAGCTTGTAAAGCAGCTTCTCCTTTTCTCTGGCAATAATGACTTTGAGAGTCCACGAGGTGCTGGGAAGGGGGCCAAGTGGACACTGGATGCTCAGCTTGGCTACTTTGGAGTCCATGAGAGGGGCTGTCCCTTACAGCCTTGGCAAAGTCACTTTTATCCCAACTGCAGCTGCCTCTGCTTCTCAACTGCGACACATTCCCTGTAAACAGGTGGCATAGGACTAGAACTGTTTGCCTCAGCAGGCTGAGACCCTCCTGTGGGCAAATGGGCAAAGGAAGGGGGTGTGTTCCTCCCGGAGAGGAAGTGTGTGTCACAGCTGATGGCTAATACAGCGGGTGGGGCTGTGGCCACAAGGAGAGGGATTCGCCTTGACCCATTCTGCCCCAGGGCGAAACATTAGGGCTGGCGGACAGAGGCAGATATTGATCCAATGGAAGTCAGAGCTGTGCAGAGGGTTGAGTTTCTCTGAGGTAATGAGCTCCCCATCCCGGAAGGTATTCAAGCATAGCTTGGGGGTGTTGTCGAGGAGATTCATATGTCAGGGCATACTTTTAGACGCTGTCTAAATTTACTGACAATGGCCCTCTGCAGCCCTCATTTTAGGATTCAAATGATAGAAGTAGGATTAACTCTTGCTTGCCTGAAGATAAACAGGACACATGAATGGGCAAACTCCTGTCCCTCTGCCTTGTTACTCAGTCACGCTCTACCCCAGGCTGCCTCTGCACTCTTCTACCTGCTTGCCCTATTCATCTTTACCCGACTTAGCAATGGTGGTGGGGAGAGGGCAGGTGGCGAGTCCCTATTCACAGTGAGAAATAGGCCGGAAGAGGGTGGAAATTTGGGGTTAGGAACCCTCAGGAACTTCTTTCCAAAGATCAGGCCAAGTCTAACTTGTATCTTTGGCCCTCCAGCTGGGGCAAATCTTCCCCTGTCCTTCAATCAAGACTGTAGAAAATGGTGACAATCTTTTCAGCCTTCTCCTCCCTTCACCCTCCCAGCTTTGTCAAAGTCTTCAGCCTTCCCATCCTTGTCCCATAGCAGGCTCACACCCTGTGGGCTCTCCACAGGAGCTGATGCTCTTGGGAAGGGCTGTGGGATGGGCGGGCTCATATCCAGCCTCAAAGGGTTTGGAGGGTGGGGCCGGGGTGGGAGCAGGGTGAGTGACAGCTGGCTAGACTAATCAGGATGAACACCATTTACTGAGTAGCTACTCTGTGCCTGCCCTGAGCTCAATATTCTATGTGTGTCAGCTGACAGTACTCAGGACAACTCCCCAAATATGCATTCTTGTCTCACTTTTACAGATGAGGAGACCTGTTATACTAAGTTATGGGTACACTCAAGGTGACACAGAAAATAGCAGAGAATTCAAACCCAGGGTGGAGCGATGCCAAAGCCATCAATCACATCAGGCTGTGATTGGGAAAGGGCAGTGGACTGGCCTCTTGCAGCCCAGAGACCTAGGAGTGGGTGGGGGAAGGGTGACTGGGAGCCAATCTCAAAATAACCGTGGACAGCCAGAGATGGGCAAAAGTGTTTGGAAGCAGAGGCAAAGGCTTCCCAGTGGGTCTCTAACATCCCACCTCCTGCCTGGCCTGGCACCTGACCCCACAGCTCTGTGCAAACAGCTCTGGCTCCCGCTGGCCACCCTCTCCTCTCCTGGTTTCTGAAAACCTATAAAATCTTTTCTTCACCTGCTGACCAGTTGTCTCCATCCCTACCCCTCCTCCTCGGCCTGTGTCTCACTCCAACTTCCCCCGGTTCCCCTTCATTCCAGGCAGACTCTCCCCTGCTCCCATGCTTCTTCCCTTCCTCTCGGCCATCTCTCCTGACCTTCCGCCCCTGCCATATCTCCTCTTCTACTCCACATCCTCTCTCCTCTCACTTTGCAAGATCCACTGCTCTCACACTAAAATATTCATAGCAGATGGGACCAGAACACTAGGGGAGCCCTGCCTGGCGCTCTGCACCTTTTTACGCTTCTGGTTTGGTCAGTCTGTCCCAGCGCCCAGTTCAGCGGCAGGACCAGGTCTATGGTTCCAGGAGGACATCTAGCCATTCAGCTGACTAGGCAGTCCCCCTACAATGAATGACAAACCTTCCCAATGCCTCCGACCCCCAGCCCTCCTGAGCCCCCCATCCTCCCATGATGGACAAGCAGTGGGGCATGGTAATCCATGAAACACAGAGGTAAACACAGCTCTGGGGTGCTGGGTAGGGTGGCTGAGACCCTGCCATGGGGCTTCACGCCCTACCCCAAAGTGGCCCAGAATAAAGGGATGCCCAGGACTCACCCCATCTCTGAGCTGCAGTGAGGGAAGCAGACGCCTGCTCCTGCAAGGGGGCACATGCCCCTCTCCAGCTTGGGACTGTCCAGTGAGCATCTCCCTGGTCAGGATGTTTTAGCTCCCTCCTCCCTCTGCCCTCCTCCTCTCAATGAGCTCATCTGTCTGGGGCTCCCCACCCCCCTTTGCCTGAAGGGATGTTTGGAAAGAACCTGGCAGAAAACAGAAAAAGAGGAAGGGAGGGATGGAGGAGGTGCGTGCGCCCAGAGCCCTTAGAGAAAGTGGAGATGGGTGAGGAGAGCTCAGGAAGAGCTCATCGCTGCTCCAAGTCGGATTCGAGGTGGGCTGGGGAGCCGCGGCGAGGGGGCCAGTACTGGTTCCTTGCTGGGCTGCTGAGCCACGTGCCTGCGGGTTGGTTTGGTGCCTGCTGTCCTGTTAACCCCTTCAGCACCTGCCAAACTTCAGTGGATGCTGAGACTGTGGCTGAGGCAAGTGAGCACTGAGCTGGAGGGCAGGAATGGTGAGTCGGGATGGGCAGGGAACAGACGTAGGTGCGTTAGAAGGAGACACCCAAACGCCTGGCCAGGTAGCATCCACCCAGCCCCAACCCCAGAGGCAGAAGGATTTGGGAGCATTCAACTTTAAGTTACTGTATGCAGAGCATCCCGGCTCCTGCAGTTCCACTGTCCTGAGGTTGGGGCCCTGTTGATAACTGGGCTATAAGCTCCTGGTGTCGATCTGAGTGATCTGAGGTCAGAGGGAGAGGGGCTGGGAGGTGGGGGCATTGCGGGGGAGGGGTGGATCCCTGCAGAGCTCCCTCTTCTCTGCCTCTCTGAGCCGGGTCAGCGTGGCTGCCGTCCAGCTCCGTTACCTGCAATGCCCCGACAGGGGCCGAGAGGGCTTACGCGGGAGGGGGAGAGGCAGGCAAGGGCAAGGGCAATAGGGGAGCCAGAGGGGGAGGAGGCTCCCTGCCAGGCTCTTATTACTTAGAAGGAACTCCTCCCAAAATAGCTCTGGAGGCCTCACTGGAGCTCTCCCTTCCTCCGCTGCCGGGGTCTTGGCTAGCTTTCTGAGAATTGACAGAGATGGAATCTTCCACCTACCCGCCCCAGTGTAGGTGGGAGGTGGGACCACCCCCAGGGTCGAGTACCTGCCTGGGTAAAAGCATCTCCCGGAGGCTGGGAGCCGGAGCATTTCTGCCCGTGTCACTTCCCCACCACACACTGAACCTCATACCTGCGCTGCTTCCTAGCTCCCATCCTGGCCCTGAGGTGGAGGCGGAGGGCAGGAACCCAGAGGCTTGCCTGGTCTCAGAGAGGACTGTTGGACTAACTGCTTCAAAGACCCTGAGCCCTCCCCCGCACACCCACGCCCCTGGAAAAATCTCCTTTCCCCTTAAATCTACGCCCCATCTCCTCCCACCTGAGAACAGCTTCCTGGCAGCTCCTTGGCTCAGGGTCCAGTCCGTCTCTGCATGCCTGAAAACTTGCTCTTCGAGGTATTTCTGAGCCAGGCTGCCCAGGACCTGAGTGTGCAGGACCCCACCACCACGAAGCCAGCCTGCTGGGCACAGCGGGGGCCTGTGTCCAAACCACTATCCTGCCCTCTAGGGACTTGCAGCCGGAGGCACAGAAAGGGCCAAAGTGCCCATCCATCTGATGGATGCACAAGGGTTTTGAGAATTTTTGAGGAAAGTGCTCTCTAAATGTAAAATTCCTCTAGCCGCTAATGCATCTTTCAAGCACTTTTTCTGCCCAGTTGTGGAGCCCTCCTGCTCTCTAGAGGAAAGCTGGGGGTGTGGAGGGAGGGAATCAAATAATGGGGCAAGTTCTAATTCTGACTTTAAGAATCACTTTCTCTGTGACCTTGGGCCACACATTCTACCTCTCCGGGCCTGTTTCTTCATTTGGGAGGCGTGTGGGTTTCGTAAGGACCCTTCCAGCTCTAAGAGTTGGTGAGCAGCGAGGCAGCTGAGAAGGTGGAGGGCGCGGAGGAAGCTGGCACCTTTCCGTGTCCCCAGGGTCTAAAGATATCCAGGGAGTGCTGTCCCCTCCCTTCCCCTTTCTCTGGGCAGGGGTCACTTTCCTTCCCTTTGGCTCACCTCCTGTCTCAAATCAGCCTCCGGCTCTGGGAAACTTGACCCCTGCTGTAAAAATAAAGTGGGCAGTGTGGATGTCTGGCCCTGTGGACCTAGTGTCTGGAAGCTCCTGGAGAAGGAGGGGGTAAACGTGCAAACTTGGAGACAGGAAGAGTCTTAGCCTTTTTAGGGCCACAGACCTCTTTGAGAATGATGAGAGCTAAAATGTACTGCGGGCTGACCCTATGCCTAGAACTCTGTTAGCACTTTTACGTATGATAATATCTCATCCAGTCTTCATAGGTCCACATCTGATGTTTGTGAGGCCTGGGGCAACTGCACAAATGATAATTACATATATGTCTAAATATAAGTTATGAATCAAGATAACAAAGTGTTAAAACTCATCTATTATCCTCCACCTTTGATGAAGTCTCCTCAGTCTTAACTTTAAGGCCAGGCCCAAAAGCCATTCCCTGGTCCACTCTTCCCTGGTCTTGCTGGGACAGGGTCTCTCACGCATGCCTGGGAACCCTCCATCTGCATGTCAAGTTCCATCCACTTCCCACCCTCTGTAAACAGCTGCCCTTTGCCCCGGCCTGTGGGTGCATATCCGGCATGGGCAGCTCCTGAGAGGATTGACCCGGGGAAGAGGCCTGCTTGGAATCGGGTCACGTGAACAGGGAATTCCAGGGTCCCGGATGTTCGGAGCGTGGTCTGGAAGAGGAGGTGTATAGACTACCCTCCCTTCTGTCCCAGGAACCACTTTTCCAGTGAGGAGGCGTAGGGCCAGAGGAGGGCCAGAGTGAGGCCCTCCAAACTCAGGAGCCCAGGGCTGAGGCCCCTGTTGCCCAGGTCTAAGGGTGGCATTGCTCTTAACAATTGCATGAGGTGAATATCGTCCTTTTCACCATATTACAGATGAAGCGGCTGCAGAAGGTTGCATAACTTGCTCAAGGTCATACGACAACATATGCTGGAGCTGGGACTTGATTCCCCAGTGCCTAACTCCAGAGCCCCTATACCACTATCACAGCTATACTGAGCAAGCCTCTCTCCAGTATTTCCAGTACAACCTCAAGGGGTCCATGATCTCTGAAGCCCCCCAGGGACCCCAGGTTAAGAAGGTGGGCGGTGCGGGGGCAGTAGCAGAGGTCAGGCCATGAAGTGGGAGCAGGTTTCCAGGTCTGAACCCGTCTCCAGACAGGCAAAGGTTGGAGGGTCAGGACCTCAGACAGGCCCTGTGGTGGCGGGAGGGGGCTGCTGAGAAGGATAGCAGACAGGAGTCACCAAACCACCCCAAGTAGCACTAGTCACTTGTAACTCAAGAGGGTCTGGGAAAAAGCCCTCTGACCTGGCTGCGACCCCCACCAAGCCCGGACATCTGCCCTGGGCTCCTCGACCCCCGCCCCAAAAGGGAGGCGAGGCCCAGGGAGTCCTCCAGGATTCTGAAGGACTCAGGACACCCTTGGAGGGGGGTAAAAGGAGAGGGTCTGAGGGGGGCGGCCTAGGTGGGAGAAATGAGAAGTAGGGGCGCCGCGGGAGGGTGAAGCGGGGCTTGGACCCGATGGTGTCTGGCCGATTCCCTAACTAGGAGCGTCATGATTTTCGAGGAGCCCATGAAGCAGTGGGAGAGGATGGTGGGCGGCGACGGGGGTAGTTTACAGTTGGAAGCCGGGTTCCCGGGACCCTGCACAGCGGGGCTCCGCGAGGTTGCACACTCGCGGGTCGGCGGCCGCGGCGGGCAAGCCCGCACACGCCCGCCGGCTGCTGCAGTGCTGGCTGCGGGCATCCGAGCGGTCCCTTCGCGGCCCCGGGAGAGGGAGCCGCTACCCTACTCGTGTTCCTCAAAGCAGAACATCACAGCCTTCCAACAGCCGAAAAGCTCCATCTCTACTCGTCCCCAAACTATCCTCCTAATGGCAGCTCAGCGCACGGGATGATGCGCGCGGCTGAGGGCGGCCCTGCAGTGCGAAGCCGCAGCCGCCCAGCCCGAGCCGGAGCGGAAGCAGGGGTGGTGGTGGTGGGGCCGGTACGGCTGGCTCCCGGGGCTCGGGGACCACGAGGCGGGGGCGCCCGGAGCTCCGCGGCGGCCACCGCCCCTCCTGCGGCTGGAGCGCTTCCAAGGCAGAGGAGCAGCGTCGCTCGCGTCTGCACTAGCTCGGAGGTCCTGCTTGCTCCGGGTCCTCCTCCTCGGGCCCCTCCTTCTCCTCCCCTTGCCCTCCGCGGCTGCTCCCGCAGCCGGCTCCTCCTCTCCCTCCCTCCCCCTCTTCGCCCTTTCCGCGCCAACTTTCCCGAGCCCCGGCCGGCGGCGCACAGCTCCCCGGCAGCCTCGGGGCCGACTGCAGACCGAGGGCTGCGAGCGCGGCTGTGACCTGTGTATCCTGTCCCCGCGCCCCTGGTGCGCTCGGCAGAGAACAGCACGATGCCCGGGGCTGGGCACCGAGGCGCAGCCCGGGCGAGATGGCTGGGCACTGGGCTTTTGGGTAAGGCAGCCCCGGCTTGGTTTCTTCTGCCTCTTTCCCCCACCCTTCCCCCACCTTCCCCCAGAGGAGGAGACACTTAGAAGAGCAGCGCCTTGGACGGGGTGGGCTTTGGAGTGCGGCACGGACTGAGCATCGCGGCTACCGCTTCTTGCCGGACGCGGGCTTGGACTGCTGAGCTCCCTGGGGACCGTGCGCCGTCCCCTGCCCCATCCGGCCAGCCAGCCCCGAGATTAGCTCTTTGCTGTCTGTGGTGCCTTCAGCCCCGGGCTTCTAAAGCTGAATCTTGGGGCCCAGAGTTCGGAGGTTTAAGCGTGCTGGGGGAGGGTGTCTTTGCCTTGGGTTAGGGGACGCCAGGTGGGTCTGCATCCCAACGTGTGATTGTTCGGGTGCTGATTTCTACCTCTGCCCAGAGCCGTTTGCAACTTGGATGCTTGTTGCCCAGGCAGTAGCGTGCACCAGTTGGGGGTGGGGGGAGCTCCCCTTCCTCCTGGTCCTTTTTCTGTTTGACTCCTCTACTCTCTACTTCCCCCAGTGCCCATTGCCTTCCCTGCAGACTGGATGGGGTTGAAGGGACTTGGAGGACAGTTCAAGCCCCTATTTATTTATTTAGTTGTTTCTGGCCCGCGCCTCCTTGCGGGATCTTATTTCCCGGACCAGGGATTGAACCCGCGCCCTCGGCAGAGAAAGCGCGGAGTCGGAGTTGTAACCACTGGACCGCCAGGGAATTCCCCAAGCCCCCTTTTAGGAAGGATCTTATCTCTCTTCTTAGGTAAAGATTCCATGGGGGTGTGGGGGAACCTGTTTAGCCTGCTCCTGGCTCTTCATTTTTGGGATGAGTATGAAGACGGAGGGGGCACATCCAGAGGACACAGAAGGAACAGATTATTATCTATTAGTATGCACGCGATAGTTTCGAGCGTCAAACTCCAACAGATTGGGGGATGATATTTATTAAGGCCAGAATGTAATCGCCTCATAAATCATAGCTGGATTTCAATGTAAGCCGACTCCATCTCCGGCACCTGCACCGCTTCCTGTTTATATTAGTCACATTTGGCTTTTGGCAGCTCCCCCCTCATCGGGTCAGGCACACCATGCAGGCATTTGGGCTGAAAACAGGGAGACAGAAGCCTTTAAGGGCGGTCACTGCTGCTTCTGCAAATGTAAACTGTGTGCAGACCTGTCGCGTGGGCACCTGGTGGAGGAGGGGGATAGAGTATGTCTTGCACCCAGGAGCCACTGATTTTATTACATCCCCACAGCTGGATAGAAGTCACTGGTGTTCTCTCTTGTACCTTAGGCACAGATGTGCTGGTTTCACAGTGACCCTAGGAAGTGGGCCTCTGTAGGACTGAGGCTCCTCTTCATGGGCCAGGCACAGTGCCACTCTACGCTAGCTGCCCCTCACCCCATCCCTGATCAGCCCGAGTTCCCACTGTGGCCATGGCCGTTTTATCCTCAACTGCGAAGTTGAGAGTAAAATGGTTGCCAGTCCCTTCCTAAGCATGTAACTGGTAATGTATGTGTCCTACCCACCCCTTCCTGTTCCCTGATTTGCTTAATTACTGTGATCTCTGTGTAATTATCACTTGTGAGGGTGCTATGTTGCCCCACCCTCTTTCCCTTGGTATGTGTTTATTAAGGGCTTGTTTGATGAGAAGGCAATTAAGGAGAGGGTGCTGAGTCCCACTCAGAGGAAGGAAAAGGAAAGGGTAAGTAAGGAGTTCATGGAGAAGAGGATGGGAAAGGGGGGAAATGGAGAAAGACCCCAGGTTTGAATCTGGAACGGGGGATTTATTCTTCTTCTGGAGATGCAGGCCTGTGGGGTCTCCCAAGCCCTAATGCCTGCCGTGGCTGGTGGGACCAGCATGCTAGGTAGACCCCAGGTACAGATCCCCCCGGTACAGATCCTCCCACTTTGCCCTGTTGCTGTGGGTGTAGGGCTCTCTGCATAAGCCACGGGCTGGCTGCACCAATGCACCCGTTCCGTGGCCTGCAAGAGGAGGGATGGGCACTCTGCTTGGACTTGTTTGCAGAGCTGGTTTTGTTGAGCATCCAGTGTTGTCTCAGGGGCATGTTTCTATCTCGGCAAAGCCCCTCGGTGTGGGCCGGAAGGAGACAGTTTGCCTATGGTGAGGGAGCTGAAATCTTTCCTCTGTCTCTGGGCCCAGGGGCCTTCCTGGCTCAGCCTTGCCCCCCCCACGGCCCCCAGGGCCTGCACCCCAGGAGGGGTCTTGTCCTGCTGACCTCGGCCCACTTTCTGCCTCCCAGCTCTAACTTTGAGCCTGTCTGACTCCCCTGGGGGCCAGAGTGTATCAGCTTCCTTATTAAAGTCAGCTGTGATTCCGCCTGCCCTGCCAGGAGAGCCCTGGGAGCTAAACTTAGAGAGGGCACCACGCTGCCCCTCTTTCCTCCCTCCACCCCAAGGTGGGTGTCACTGTCCCCGGATGTGGGAAAAGGTGGCAGAATGTTTCCGCCTTGGCATTTGCCTTGGAAGGTCTGATGGTAGCCCTGAGATCCCTGCTGGTGTATTTAATGATAACATTTGCATGTACCCAACACATTTTTACTTTAAATGGGAGGCCTGAGTCAATCCTTAGACAAAACCGCAGCACCCAGATGATATAGGAGGGGGCCGATCAGTAAATAGCAAAGGAAATGGCTGCTCTGAGAGTGGCTCCATGGTTAGGGTCTTTCAGTGAGTAAAGGCAAGGCTTAGGGGCTTAGGATTGAATTCCACAAGATCATGAGTAGGAGGACTTGTTCATCAATCCCACGATGCCAGAAAGAGGCCCTCAATCTGAAACATACTCAAGAAATTCTAAAGAGTTTAGTTTGGGACAAAGCAAAGGAAGCCCTTCTTTATCTAAGGAAATAACCACATGGAAATAATTACCTCCAAGAAGTAATACAAGGTGAAAGTATAAAACAGCGTGTGAATGGCCTGGAGATATTGTTGACTGACACTGGTCATTGAGTTGGGGTGCCTTGGTTACATCTAGACCTGTGATGGGGGCCACCTCTGTCTCCCTCCCTTTAAACACTATCCTCCACCTGCAGAGTGCCCAGGCCAGAGGATGGACTCACTGATACTCTTCTTGTGTTTTTTTTTTTTTTTTTTGCGGTACGCAGGCCTCTCACTGTTGTGGCCTCTCCCGTTGCGGAGCACAGGCTCTGGACGCGCAGGCTCAGCGGCCATGGCTCACGGGCCCAGCCGCTCCGCGGCATGTGGGATCCTCCCGGACCGGGGCATGAACCTGCGTCCCCTGCATCGGCAGGCGGACTCTCAACCACTGCGCCACCAGGGAAGCCCCCTTCTCGTGTTTTATGAGCTCATGTTTTAGCTTTATACCAAGCTCAGAAGGTAGGAGAGACAGCCATCCCTGGTTTGGGGCTATGGCACCTCTGACTTTCTCAAGGTCAGCAGGCAGAGTGGGGCCTGCCTTGTGTCTGCTGACCCATCCACCCTGGCTGAAGTACCTCTCGGGGTCCTCTAGTGGATTTATACCTGCCCCTGCTCCCTCCTCTCCCTGCAGCGCAGGCTCACAGGGGAGAAGGTACAAGAGGCAGGCCCCTGGGCTTTCCTGTGCAGGAGTCTCCCAGACACAGCCAGCAGGACTTTTGCCTGCTGGGAGGGCGTGCTGTGGAGAAACCAGGCTTGTTTGGCCTCTCTGATGCAACTCGGGCAGGGCTCTGAACTTCTCCGCGGAAACGTCTCTGCCTTTCCTTTGTCCCCTCCGGGCTACGATGGAAATGGCAATGCTTCACTCTGAGAGTCGGGGAGTCCCGATTGTATTAGAGTTAAGTCATCCACATAGGCACACACTAATCAGGCAGAAATGTGCACTGTCGTCAGCCAGACCTTAAAGAAATACTTTTCTCCTCTGTTCTGGACTTTTTTTTTTTTTTTGCTTCTATTTAAAGCAGTCAAATAATTTCACTTTTGATGTGTATCTTTGGTGCTCTTGGAGAGCCCATTCTGGCTGAGGTTGGGGAGAGGGATTTGGCCCCTGACTTGCATTCCCTGCCACCTTCCCCAGGATCCCGAATGCTGGAGGCTGGCGGTGTGGTGATCCTTGGAGCACGTGCTCAGGCCCCAAGGGAGCACTGTAGCCATCAGGAAGCTGCCTTCTCCCGAGAGCTTCCCTGTCACAGCTCTGCACCCTGTTCCTTGGTTTGCGGGGGCGGTAGGGGGTGAGAAGCAAAGCTGGGGTCTCCGATCAGAAGGCCATCTTCTAGGCTGGAGGGTGGAATCTCATGTCTGGCTCCCATCCCTAGACCTCTGGGGCAGGGGGTTGGGGGAGGGGAGACATAAAAAGAAAACCAAGAGTGCTAAGGAGAGCTTGGCCCTGACGGCACTGTTCTCTTGGAGAGGCACCGTCACAAGGGGGTGGACAGCAGAGTGCCGTCGGTACACTTCTTATCCCACTCACCAGTGTGTGGCCTTGAGCAGTTAATCTCTCAGCCTCTTTTCTTCATTTTGAATATTGGAGATAAAAATAATAACTAACTACCTCATAGGATTATTATGAGGATTAAATGGGACAGTGCATGTAAAATGCCTGTCCTATTTTATAATAGGTGCTCAACTCAGATTCACCACTTATTATGTGGCCCTAGGCAAGTGACTTAACCTCTCTGAGCCTCAGTTTCATTGCCTGTGAAATAAGAAAAATGATACCTACCTTTTGGCATTCTAATAAAACTTGGAGTTAACAGGTAGCAATCCTCTTGCACAGTGGTTCTCAAAGGGTCATCCCTGACCACAGCATTCCCTGGGACCTTCTTAGAAATGCAAATTTCCAGGCTCCATTCTACGTGCTAGATCAGTAACTCCCCAGCAGAGCTAGCTGTAATTGCCCTCCAGGTGATTCTGATGCTCTGTGAATTTGAAAGCCACTGCTCTAGAACAATTCCTGGCACAGAGGAGCTGATCAAAGAATGAAGGCTAATTGAAATGACCTCTCAGCACTAATTGGAACCCAGCAGGTGGGCAAACCCTGCTGCTTAAGGATGTAAGGAAGGACTTTCTTGCTTTGGGGCTTTGGGATGCTAGAAATGTCTCTTTTTTTTTTTTTTGGCCTTGGGTGAGTCACCTAACCTGTCTATGGTCAGTTGCCGTGTCTGTAATAGGGAGGTATTACAGTACACCACTCATAGCATGGATGTGAAGGTTAAATGTGCCTGGCACATAGTAATTGCTGAGTAAGTATCAGCAGTTGTTGACAGTGGCAGGGGATCCTGGACCCGGGGTGTTATCTCTGAGCTTCATGGTAAGAGCAGTCCACTTTGCCTTCAGAAGTGAAGTGGACATGAAGAAGCTGAGGGGGACCCTGAGAGCAGAGTTGGGCTGCCAGCTCTCCTTGGAGCTCCTCTTATTTATTTATTTGTTTGGCTTCGCACAGCATGTGTGATCTTCGCCCCCCCCCCCCCCCCCCCCCCCCGCCGGGGAACTCCTCCTCCCCTATTTAAAAAGCATCGCCCATGTGGTACCAGGCGTCATTATCTCATGTGGGCAAAACAAGAGGAAGCTGGTTTATGATGTACCACGAGGGAATTAAGTCTGACAAAGGAGGTCCTTCCCTGAGAGTGAGGATGGGAGAAAGAGCAAGGTTGGTGGCCTTTCAAACAAAGGCTGACCCTAGCTGTCTTAGGAACCAGGGCAGTTCTGGGAATTGCCTTTAGAGCCGGGAGCTGACCTGGCCTGAGAAGGGTTCTCAAGTGGCTCGGCCACTAAACCCAGTCAGTTCAGCCAAGTTTCCTCCCACTTTAGGTCTTGGTTGTCCTGTCTCTAAAATCAGGCCGTAGCAACTTAGTGTCTGTAACATGGATCAGTCTGGATCCTTTAGCTCGCACACTCTGGGAGCTCTAGGCTGGAGGTCCAAGTAGTTGAGAGAAATTACAGTCTGGGAAGAGATGCCGGGGAAACTTTGGCAGAGGAGTTGGTGCAGCCAGATGGATGCTCTCAACTGCCCACTAGACCTGGGGTCAGACCCCAGTTCAGATTTCAACTGCCTCTAGAAGTTGTATGACTTTGGCCAAGGCACAGGGCACTTTGCTCTTCTGAGCCTCATTTTTCCACCTGTAAAATGTGATTAATAAGACCCCCTTACAGGTGTGAGGTGGGGGTGATATGAGATTACTCACACGTAGCCTTAGCAAGTATCCCGGCCCAGGAAAAGGTCATTATTCTTAGGATCACTGGAAACCTGAGAAGGACTCCCTCTGAGCCCTCACCCAGGGTGACCCTGGGTGCCTGGTTCATCTAGGGGCAAGGAGAGCTACTCTCTGATTCCGACACCCCTCTTCCCCATGACCTTGAGGTACGGTGGACTCTCCTCAAGGACTTTGTAGGACAGGAGGACCAGGTTTCCTTACAAGAACTCATGAGGCAGAACCCGGGGGCCACGAGTGGAAATTCACGATTGCCACCTGCTCAAGCGGTAGGGGTGGTTTTGATGCGAGGGTGTGGGAAAGAAGCAGGGGCGGGGGTGTAGGGCTCGGGGGATGTTCCCAGGACAAGAGGCCGCAGTGGGGCTGTGGGGAGTGGGGGGCAGGATGGGCCACTTCGGGTCACGAGGGGACGGAGTGTGCAGCGCCCTCTCCAGGCACCCCGCTTGCGTGCACCTGGTTGCCCGCAGTCGGCTTCCACAAAGCGTCTTCCGCCCTCACTTTCTCTGCGTTATTGCTTTATCCGTTCGGTTCTCGCTGCTGCTGACCGATGCCCAGACGTGCTCTGTTCCACCCCACCCACTCTGGATGCCATCCCGGTCCGCCCTGTCTCCCTTCTCTTCTCGGGGTCCCGCTCGGTGGTTCAGCAAGGTCCAGCGCGAGGCTCCCCTCTGCCTCTCCGCCCCTTGGGGCCGGTGGGAGCCGCCAGGGTCGGTGATGAGTGGCTGCTGACGTTTTCCTCTTTTTCACCTCACGGGACCCCCTCAGCCTCCCAATACCCCACCCCCAATCCCGGAAACGTAACGGGGATGCCGCGCACAGCCCTCGGGGAAATTCCCAGCGCAAACGGGAGGCGCGGGTCCTGCCCTTGGGCGCGATGCAGGGACCCCATCCGCAGGTTAGGGGGCGAGGACTCGCGGCATGGAGGCAGGGGCCTGGGTTTCCTGGGTTGGGGTGACTCCTGGTGGTCACTTAGAATGCCCCAAGGGCTGCTAACTGGCTCGGAAGTCCATCCAGCTCAGCCCAAGCGGGAGAATGAATCACGGCGGTGGCCCAGGCAGTGTACGTTGAAGTAAAGAGAACCATCTTCCTGATATTGACACCAAGGGTGATAGAGACCTCCCAGCCTGACCAAGCCACTCCACCCTATCCGAGAGGTCCCTTCCAGGCCTCCAGCCTGGAGGTTCCGATGGGTTTTTTTTGTTTTTCCCGGTACGCGGGCCTCTCACTGTTGTGGCCTCTCCCGTTGCGGAGCACAGGCTCCGGACGCGCAGGCTCGGCGGCCATGGCTCACGGGCCCAGCCGCTCCGCGGCATGTGGGATCTTCCCGGACCGGGGCACGAACCCGTGTCCCCTGCATCGGCAGGCGGACTCTCATCCAATGCGCCACCAGGGAAGCCCCCGATGCGGTTTTAAGGGAAGTGGTGCCCCTCACACAGGTCTCTTCCTGGTCCCTGTGTCCCTGTCGCTGGAGGTATCTGTGGGAAAGGCCACTACCATCTACGCTGTCAACGGCACGGAGATCCTGCTGCCCTGCACCTTCACCAGCTGCTTTGGCTTCCAGAACCTGCGCTTCTGGTGGTCCTACAACAGCAGTGATACATTCAAGATTGTAAGTAGGCGGGGAAGGGACAGGACGGCTCAGATCCTCCTCCCTTCCTTGTCGCCTCACCCCTGCCTCCCATCCCAGGCTCTGGTCATTTCTGGCCTGACCCCACGGTGATGGTCCCCAGGACCTTTCGTCACCTTTTCTCCCAGTATTCTTGTCGGAGCCTGTCTAGAAGGATCTAAGTGGGGAGGATGCTTAGATTGTGTTGCCAGAATTTGGGGTCTGTTGGAATTCTTGGCTAGAGTCCTCTGTCTGGTGTGAAGAAATACCTGAAACTTGGTTAGCTTGTGTAAAAATTAATACTTTAATATAAAAAACAGGAGAGACGAGACCTTTGGGAGACTTGGAGAGGGGGAATGAGGAGAGTCCAAATCGGAGGAGGGCTGGGGAACAGGCCTTGGAAGGATGGGAGGGCAAGGTGGAGAAGAGAAGGGGCCAGGGCTGTGGCCACGGGTGGGGATGGGGCAGTCAGCAGGTGTTTATTGAGTACTCACTCTGCAATCTAGTAGGGGACCAGAGGTCACAAGACACCAACTCTGGATGTAATTAGACGCTGAATTCAGAGGGGTACCGACGCACAGTGCTGTGGGGTTGATCCACGTCCTGATGGAGGGTCAGAATTCAGACAGATGGGATGTGGCGTCAGCAGAGGCCAGGGGGAGTGATAGAGGGAAACGAGTGTGGTATTTGCAGGATTCGTTACTTAAAAGGCTTTTATGAAGAGAACAGTAAAAGCATGCTACATTCTAGGGAGACCTTAATAACAGAAAGTGGGTTTAGCCTGAAGCCAGTAAAATCCAGGTTAGACAGGCAGAGCTATCGATACTGGAAGGAAACGACCGGGGGAGGGCTCTTCCTGGACCTGGGCAGGGAGATACCCAAGGAGTGGGCTGGAGTGATGTCATGACTCTCGAAAGGACCTTGATTCTTTCTTGGCCACCTCCTGGCTCCCCTCTTCCCCCCCACAGCTCATAGATGGGATCGTGAAGAATGAGAAGTCAGACCCCAAGGTGAAGTTGAAAGATGATGACCGCATCACTCTGGAGGGCTCTGTGAAGGAGAAAATGAACAATATTTCCATTCTGCTAAGGAACCTGGAGTTCAGCGACACGGGCAAATACACCTGCCACGTGAAGAACCCCAAGGAGAATTACCTTCAGCACCAGGCCACCATCTTCCTCCAAGTTGTTGATAAACGTACGCAGTAAGGGCTGGGACGAGGGCAGTAAAGTTGGAAGGACGGGGGTGGGGGCGGGTACCCAATTCAGTGTAATGGGGAAATGGACCACGTTGGTGTTTTCTTTCACTTTATGCTTTCAAGAGCTCCCGGAGTTACATCTGGAAGCTTGAATAACTTAGCTTGAATACTTATTCTGCCCCTGAATAGCTTGTGATATACACTTGGGCCTTCTGAACCTTGTTTTCCTCATCTGTAAAATCTGCATTCGCTTAGGGTTGTCGTGAGAGTTACAGAAGCTACTACATGGAAGTGTTTTGTAAAGTTCTCCGTACGTGCTGATTACTACTGTGTATTCCGTTAGCGACAGCCGATTGGATGCCAGGCATCAAACCAAAGAGTGCTAGGAATGATACACAGTGTTCTTTCTCGAGGAATTGACAGGTCAGGGTAGGACAGAAGACAGGTAAACACATAATTGAAACAGGGGCAAAGCATGTAGAGGCACAGGTAACCGACTGATAAGAATGATCTCTCCCTCTGGAGCTTAAGTCCCAGTTGGTGGGGTTTCATTCTGACACAGGTGAAACAGACAACGAGGAAGCATGTGATGAGGCTGTCACCTGATCCCAGACACTGGAGGTGTTTAGGGAAAGGGCTGGAGGAGTTAGGCTGGGTGGGCATCTACGAGGGGGGAGCCTGGAAGGCTAGGGAGGTGCAGAAGCAGAGAAAAAGGAAGGAAATCTGCTTAAGGATCCTGATCGTGCTGTGCTTCTTGTGTGCCTGGGGGTCCACTGCTCCCTAGATGGGGAGGAATTCCTACAGAAGAGATGCTCATGATTCTGGGATTTTTTATTATTTTTTTTTTAATTAGTTTTTTGCGGTACGCGGGCCTCTCACTGCCGTGGCCTCTCCCGTTGTGGAGCACAGGCTCCGGAAGCGCAGGCTCAGTGGCCATGGCTCACAGGGCCCAGCCACTCCGCAGCACGTGGGATCTTCCCGGACCGGGGCACGAACCCGTGTCCCCTGCATTGGCAGGTGGACTCTCAACCACTGTGCCACCAGGGAAGTCCTGGAATTTTTGAAGTTAGGGCCATTAGGATTCCCAGGTGGATTGGATATGGGGGTTTGTAAAAAAGAGAGGAGTCAAGAATGACTCCAAGGATTTGGGCCAGAGCAATTAGGAGGATGGAGTTTTCTCAGCAGAGATGGGAGAGACTGTGGGTGGAGAAGGTTTGGGAAGTCAGGGGTTCAGTTTTCAGTTGAGGGAACTGAGGCTAGAAGAGTTAAGTGACCAGTTCTAGGTTACCCCCTAGTAAGTGACCATGGAAATCCTGTAGTTGAAATCCAGACTACCTGGCTCCAGTGCCTTCTGATCACATAAGAGATGTCACAGGGAGATTCTCAATTTCTTCTGCATGGGCAGAGGAGACCTAGGAAGAGGCAAGTGAAAGTCTCATGTTTGAGGGTCAAGTCAAACCTGGGTGCTGTGGTCCCTGAGTCTGAGTTATTCCAGAACTTGTGTGGGTGTCTGCGGGAGGGCGTATGTGCAGAGTGTCGGGGGAGAGGGCTGTCTTCCTGTTATGCCCTAGCCTGATGGATGCCATATTCTAGCTTCTCCTGCTTCCTGCCTGAGGTGGGCGTGTCCCAGATGCCCAGGTTGGAGGCTCTGGAGCTGCTGGGCTGCCATGGTGACTCCTGCTCCCCTTTTCCACCTCCCTTCTCTCCCTGCTCTGGCCATGAAGTGGAAGAAGTGGACAACACAGTGACACTCATCATCCTGGCTGTTGTGGGCGGGGTCATTGGGTTCCTCATCTTCATCCTGCTGGTTAAGAAGTTCATCGCCTTCATTATCAAGAAGACTCAGGAGAAGAAGTGAGTTGACTCCTGTCCTCCCACCAGCCCACCACCCACTCTCATATTATAGGTGTTCCCAGCATCTTCTCATCCACCGTCATCTACCCCATCTGCCCTTCATCCTTCTGCCTATCTCCTAATCCCATCGTCTCTTCCTAATTCTCTCACTCTCTTCCCTATCCCTGCCACCCTCCTCCCATCTTCCAGCCCGATCCCTAATCTCACTTCCTTTTCCCCATCCTCCCAGTAGGTGTTTGTTAACGCACTGACTTCACTGAGAACATAAATACAACCCACTTGCTCTTCCTCATTCCCCTGTCTTCCTGCCCATCCCGTTAGCCTGTCTCTATTTGTACCACCTAAATCTAAAGTCCTACCAAAGGCTTTAAGATGCCTTTTTTTTTTCAGATCAGGGAAAATATAAGATTCCATGCACAGAAGCTCTAAAATGGGAAGATCCTTCTAGGGCGATGGGAGTCTCTTATTGTGAAATTCTGAAAATCCTAATGAGGGAGATAAAAACAGTCTGAAAAGGCTGATATGGCCGCCTAGGAAGCCCTAGGATAAATTCAGGTATATATCAGATATCTGTAAGAGGAAGAGGAGGAAAGTTGGGGAGGTACAAAGGGTGCGACCCAGGCCCAGAATTGCCGGAACAGGCAGGCTCCAAAATTGAATGTTGCAAAACCAGAGCAGGCAAAAGGCATTTGAAAGTTGTGTTCTTGGCAAGAAAGATGAGATGAGGCAGGCCTGCCATTGGAGCAGAGAGGGTGAGAGTAACAAGGAGAGGAAGAGAGAAGGGGGAGACGCTCTGTTGGTGTTGGCTTCATTCTACTCTGTTGAGAAGAAAGAATTAGGCTTGAAAGGGCAGAAATTCCACTGGTAAGAAGGGAAGGCAGCTGATGGCAGGGAGGGACTTTAGAGAACGGCAGAGGGGAGGGGGAGCAGGGAGGCACTGGTTGAGATGATGAACTCTTGGGTTGTCCGCCTGTATCATGGCCAGAGGCTGGGAGGGTTTTGGAGATCTGAAGAGGGGCCAGGAGCATGGAGCTGGACCAAATTCTGTTTTTAACAATCCGTCTGACTATTGATGGCGAGCAAATTTGGAGAATACATTATTCAACATATGGTTTAAAAGCACTTAGAAAAGAAAACAGTGATCCTTGGGAGCCACCACAAGTTCATCAAAAACAAGGCAGGCTAACATTTTCTTGCTAGCACACAGCTGGATCAGGACGCTATAGATAGTAATACTTCCTGTCATTCACCGCATGCCTACCATGTGTTAGGGACTCCGCCAGGCATTTTTTAAATAAAATATGTACAATTTTATTTTGAAGTTGAGCAAAGTGAGGTTCAGAGTGGTTTAGTGATTTGACTAAGGCTAATGAGTGATAGAGTTGGGATTTGAATCCTGACTTGTTTGCTTTGAAGCTTCAACCATTGCCACCATACCCTACTGATTCATGGGGTGGATCTAGAGTTCAGTCAGTCGTTCTTTCATTCGGTGGCTCTTTTTGAGGTGCTGTGTGCAAGGTACTGTGCCAGGTGCTGCAGGAAATTCTGGAAGGAAGGAAATTCTGTAAAGAAGACACGTACACAAATCATCGTAACACGAGGCAGAGGGATTAGGGCCGGTGCAGAGGTGTGAGAGAATGCCGCAGGGGTTCAGGAGAGGGCGAGATACTAGGGAAGGGTTTCCGGCCAAAGAGACATTTGTGATCAGCTTTGCAAGATGGATATGATTTGAGCCCTGGGGAGGGTGAAGAGAAGGGTGTTCCGGGTGGGGAACACTGAGAGCAAAGACAGAGAGTCTGGGAAAGGAGCATGTTCTGGAAAACAAGGCATTTATTGTTGTGGTGGTTGAGAGAGTGGGGGGGGTGTGATAGGGAGGAAGGGGAGGAAAAACCTGCGAAGGGGTTGGGACAGACCCTTGAGGACCTGGGAGTCCAGGCTGAGACTGGCTTTCCTCTGACTGCAGGGGAGCTGGGGAGGGCTTGCAGGGCCTGGCTCCATCAGAGGACCCGGAAGAAAGGGTCTGGCCTTGGTGGGCACAGGGACTGGCTGGGGAGGTGGGAGACAGGCCACGGGGAAGCCCGAGGAGGTTCTCTGAGCAGCGAGGAGAGCCTGCATAACAGCAGAGATGTGGCTTCTTCCCGAGAAGACGAGAGGTGTGGGGCAGCATCTCGTGATCAGTTCTGGGATTTCACATGTGGGTGCAGTTCCCTCTGCATGGAGTGTCTCCTCCCTCTTTTCCTGCTGATCTTTCTTTGTCTCAGCTTAAAGGACACTTCCAAAGAGTCTTCCCTGACCCTAGAAGGAGGCTTCCTAGGTTGAGTCCCTCCCTGGTATGCCCCCCATCCTATCATTTACCACATTGTATTGCAATTACTTGTGTAATAGCATGTCCCCTGGAAGACTGCAAGTGTTTGCAGAGCAGGCACCATGTCAGTTGGACACCCTTCTAGCCTGATACGGTGCCTGGTAGCCAGTAGGGGCTTAGTAAAGAAATATGGATCGTTAGTTGGATAGGAATTGGCCAGGTTGACTATACCTTAGGTATTGAGATAGATAGATAGATAGGTAGATGATAGATAGACCCATCTGAATAGAGGTCTTTAGTGGTATGTCACAGGGCTCTGTTTGTTCATTGTTATTATTAAGACTTGAACTACACTAGGAGTGATATAAGAAACCTAGCAACTATATTGGATGGAGAACAAAATTGAGATCTAGGAGGATCTTTTTTTTTTTTTTTTTGATTGAAGTATAGTTGATTCACAATGTTGTGTTAGTTTCTGGTGTATAGCAAAGTGATTCGGTTATACATACATACATATATATTCTTTTTCAGATTCTTTTCTATTATGGTTTATTACAAGATATTGAATATAGTTCCCTGTGCTATACAGTAGGACCTTGTGGTTTATCTATTTTATATATCGTAGTTTGTATCTGCTAATCTCAAGCTCCTAATTTCTCTCTCCCCCTTTGGTAACCGTAAATTTTTTTTTTCTCTATGCCTGTGAGTCTGTTTCTGTTTCGTAGATAAGTTCATTTGTATCATATTTTAGATTCCACATATAAGTGACATCATATGGTATTTGTCTTTCTCTGCCTGGTTTACTTCACTTAGTATGATAATCTCTAGGTCCATCCATGTTGCTGCAAATGGCATTATTTCATTCTTTTTTATGGCTGAGTAATATTCCATTGTATACATGTACCACATCTTCTTTATCCATTCATCTGTGGATGGACATTTGGGTTGTTTCCATGTCTTGGCTATTGTAAATAGTGCTGCTATGAACATTGGGGTGCATGTATCTTTTCGAATTAGAGTTTTCTCCAGATATATGCCCAGGAGTAGGATTGCTGGATGATATGGCAACTCTATTTTTAGTTTTAAAAAACTAAACCTACGTACTGTTTTCCATAGTGACTGCACCAATTTACATTCCCACCAGCAGTGTAGGAGGGTTCCATTTTCTGGATCTAGGAGGATCTTAAGAGGCTGGAGCTATGGACTAAATCTTGCAAGATGAAATTGATGAGGACAAAATGTTAAGTCCTTCCTGAAGGCCTCAAACCCAGGTATAGAAGCCCAGGGTGAGGCTAAGATGTAGTTTAGCGACAACAGCAGTGAAAAAGACTTGGAGGTTTTCATGAGCTGAAAGGTGGGAGTGATGTAGCAGTCAGGTCTTCCCTGGAGAGCCCTGTGCAGCCTGGGCACTGCTGTTGGAGGGCGTTATACTCAAACTGGAGCATGTCCAGCACAGGGTGGCCAGGGTGTTGATGCTCCTGGGGGGTGTCTTCCACCTAACCATCTCTCCTTCCTACTGCCCTGTCCCACCACCCCCTGTTCACATCTGCTGTGCCCCTTCCATCTCGTTCTTCTACCTCTGGTCACAGTGAGCTTCAGGAGGAAGGGCCTGCGGGGTCCTGGGTGAGGAGCGCTTTGCCCTTGGCATACTGCCCGCTGGCCTGTACCCTTCCCCTGGGTTGGCACAGCCGGACAATTGCCCCTCAGCACTGATCCCTAGGAACAGCGCCTGGTACCCTTGCCTTCTGCCACGTTGAGATGACTGGGTGTTGCTAGCCTTACTGAGACCTTCCTGTGGGTCAGGCACTGTTCCAAGGGCTCACTGACTACTCCCAGCAACCCCATGAAGAAGGGGCCATCATTATACCCATTCTATAGATGAGGATATGGAGGAAGAGAGGTCAGGCAACCTGGCCTCTGGCTACCATAGCTCTACAGAAGGCCAGGGAGAGGGTCCAGTGCTGGCCCAGGGCACCATGGCTCCTCCTCTACCGTTTACCCATCACTTGGCTTCCTCCTCTCACCAGCACGTCCCTCTCTCCTCTCTCCTCTCAGGAAGGAGTGCCTCGTGAGTTCGTCAGGGAACGATAATACAGAGAATGGGTTACCTGGCTCCAAGGCAGAAGAGAAAGCACCAAAAAAAGTGTGAGCCCTGCTTGGGGCCAAGCAGCCGCCGGGAGCCTCGCTTTCTAATGACGAAACTGATGCCTGAGCCGTGTCCGTGAACCCACGTGCCTGAGACACCTGCTGCTTGGCTCAAACTGTAGTCTTTCCGGGCGGGGAGAAACTGGGGTCCTGTCCAGCCTGCCCCACCCCCTTCCCCACCAGGGCTCCCCAGGGACAAGGGCTGGCCAAGGGAGGGGCCCTGTGGAAGGTTCAGGAAAGGAAAGGAGGGGCTGGAGCGGTGTGGAGGGCCGGTCCCCCGACACCTGGGTAGATGGTCTCCTTCAGTGTCCCCACCCTGGACAGGGAATGCCTTAGTTTTCCTCCAGATGTCTCTTTGTGAGAGACTTGGGGGGTTGGTGAGGGCTGTCCCGGTAGCTGGACCCTGAGTATGGAGGACTAACCCTTCTACGGTGGGAGTGGCCAGAGGACTCTGTACAGGATCCGAGGGTGGGAGGCTGCTGGAGGGGTCCTACAGTGAGAGGCTTTGATGGATTCCTGCTGCCCCACATCCTTCTAGTGAGGAACTCCCCTTTCCCCCCACCCCTGGGTGCCTGCCTGCCTGTCTTGGTTCTGCCCCCACCCCCAGGCCCCAAGCTGCTCAGTCTCTGAACCCTCCCATTTAGGGCTGCCACCCTGGTCTTGGGGGGTCCTAGCCCACCTAGTCTGCTCCTCTGATCTCTGGGCCCTGAGGGCTCATGCAGGGGTCCCTCAGGCCTTCCCAGAGCACTGGGGCTCCACCTACACCTTTCGTAGTATTTCTCCTTGGGGGAGCAGGGCTGCAGAGGCGGGCCTCTTGGCCACGGAACGCTCACCCCAGCCCTGCCAACGCTGGCTGCCCCTTCTCCTCGGCATGGCAGGACCATGGCCACCGCTGGGAGCTCGCAGCCAGCTCCGCCCTGCTCCTCTTCCCCTGAAGCAGCAGGTGGCGCCATCTTGCTTGAGGAGTTGCTCCTGTGTTCCTCCAGCTTCTCCCTGCCCCGGGGTGTTCATCTCCATCCCTGCGTCAAGGCTGGCCTTCACCTCGGGGACCCTGTTGCTTTGGATGAGAGAGCCCTTGGGTTTTCTGTCTGCTTCCTGCTCAGCTGTGCCCCACTCTTACCCCAGGGTTGGGGAGGTGCAGGGAGAGAGTGCCCAGGGTTTTGCTTTGCTTTTCCACGCACCGGTTTGCACACCCCTTGCGTATGGGGCTAGACTGTGCCTTAGCTCCTGAGTCCTGGTTCATGTGGTCCCTCCCCGCTTCAGCCCCTAGGGAACAGCCAGCTCTGGTGGGCCCTGGTGAGGGTCCCGCTGCCCTCACCCAGGGTCAGGCAGGGGACCAGGGAGCTGGAGTTGTGTCGTTAATAGCCCGCTGGCCAGCCACTGAGTCTTGGAGGCGTCTGCCAAGTGCTCCCGTGGGCCCCTTACAGGCCATGTCGTGGTATTGTCCCTGTGGGGTTGGGGAAGTGAGGGGGGCCGGGGCTGTGATCATGGAGGAATCCGCCATCTGCTCCCACCCCCTCACTCTCTTGTTGAATTCCTGACACTCTGTCCTCTGGGCCCCTGGGAGGGATGAGAGGGGAGTAGCCCCCTTTTCCAAAGTGTGTGGGGACTGCCTGAGGACTCTCCCTGCCAAAAAGCAGCAGCGAGCGTCCCCAAGGGTGCAGGTTTGGGGAGGGGAACAGGAGTGCCTGCAGGGCAGCCATGGCTGTGACCTGTGACCCTTGCCCAGCCTGAGGGGCTTGCAGGGTCCCACTGAGATCTGCCTCTGTCCCTTGTGGCCTCCTCCACCCATCCTGGGCTCAGGTTCAGATTTTCCTGGCTTTGGGAGCAGACAGACAAGAGCCACCAGTCATTTGGGAAACTTCGTAGGCTGCCTTCACGCAGAACTGCTTGCTTCTCCTTTCCCAGCGTTAGCATTTGGGGGGGCAGAGTGTCTTGTGCTCCTCTTACTCCCTTGAGAGGAAGCCAAGGCGTACAGAGTGGGGGAGAGGAAGAGCATCATAGGCGGGTCATGCACATTCTCTTGGCTCAGCTTTCCCTATCTATAAAATGGGTGTAATAATACCTACCTCACAGGACTGTTGTGAGGCTTGGCAAGTTTTGGTTTAAAAATCTTTTTTGTCTTGGAAAGGGATTTAGCAGTCCAGGTGTCATAATTGGAGGGGTTGTTCCAAGTCTGTCCTGTCCTCATCTCTGTGTCCCATCCCCATAGTTCACACACACACACACACGCACACGCACACGTACACACACTCTCTCTCTTCTCTGTCTCTCTCTTCCCACCCCTCCCCCTTGGAATTATTTTAGTCTTTGTGATGTTAGAACCCTGGCTCTGATGCTTAAAGTTTCCTGTCCATGGCTTTTGTTTGGTGGTTTTCAGTAGAGGTGATTGGGACTGTAGCGGGCACACTTTTGGCTGCCCCAATGCCTGAGGGCTCCACTGACATTTAGTGAAGGTGGGGGCTAAGAATGCTAAACTTAGTCCTCACCACAAACACTGTCCTGCGCCAAGGCCGGGATTATAGCCACAGAGAAACCCTGGCATGAATTTGCCGTAGAAGACGTACGGGCAAAGCCATCTTACCAGGCAGACCCTCAGCAAGTGCAGGTCTCCAGGGGCTGGTGAGGGTGTTTTCAGGGCCTGTGGGCTAGAGAGAGCCATTCACAAAGTTGAACTTGGGAGCCCTGGACACACGCAGCTATGCTGACAGTAAGGTCAGGAGACTGTAGACGAAGCGTTTCCCAGCTCCCCGTCCTTGACCCCGCATAGGACCTGAGCATTCCAGGCCTTGGGATTCTCCCGGTGCAGGAATTGAGCAGAAGGCAGCCAGAAGGAACCTGGGGTGCTGGAGAGGTCTGGGAGAGGGGCCGGTAGAGCTCAGGGAGGGGGTGAGAGCGAGCTCCTGAGATGGGGGCAGCTGAGGGCATGCCTGGGTGGCGTGCATGTGTGGAAATGCATGACTGTGGGCTGGGTGGGCCACGCATGGACGTCGGGGTGTATGAAGGTGTGTGTAAAGGCTGAGAGTGCCTGAGATGGGGGAGGTTCTGCACGTTTCAGGAGCCATCTTCCCTGGCCAGAGCTATATCCGTTGGGGCACCTGGAGGCTGAGAAAGGATAGGAGACAGAGGGGGAGATCAGCCGTGCTCCTGGGCTCCGTAACGCCACCGTGACTCCATCTCATTGTCACAGACAGATGCCATCAGAGTGCCGGGGGTGGGGGGAGTGCCAGGAGGGGGCACTTCTCTGGGGAAAATCCTACAGCTTGCTTCACTTTACTTTGTCCCAGGTGGGAGTCCTTACCCTCCCACCCGATACACAGTGCTTTTGACTATCTTATGCATGGTTTATTCCTCTGCCTTGAATGATAATACTCATAGTCAATTTCCTATGTAACTATAGATCGAAACAATGCAGGACAAACGGGCCTTGGGGGGCCTCAGATCTGCAGGTGCCTCCTGGGAGGCGCAGATGTGCACACACCCAGCACTGACTTGTGTTCAAGCACAGAATGAATGTGATCAGACTGTCTTGCCTTGACAACATGTTTTGCATTGTAGAGTTTTATCTAGCTTTGCCTTGGATGAAATAAAAATTATGTTTAATAGAAACGGTTTGGGGTTTCTACTTCTGGCTGACTGGAATTTGGGGCCCAGTTTTATTACTTGCCAGCCAAGCCTCAGTCTCCTTGTGTCTGAAACGTTCCCTGCCTTGGTGAGATAACAGATGTAAAAAGTCTAAGGATGCCTGGCATACTCGCAGGCATTCAGGTCGTATTAGTGCTGATAGTACTTCTCTGGAGAAGCTGCAAAGATGGCCCTCTAATACTGGAATCGTTACCAGGGCCCTCCCTGTACAGATGACCTTGGCAATGATTCTGGTACCACTAAATATCACCACACCCCCTTCCCCAGGCCCTTCCACCCCAGATTAACATTTATATCCAGGTGAAATCTGTTTCAAATGTACAACGTAAACCTTAAAGAGGAAAAGCACAAAACAATTTACTGACTGGCGTATGTGGGCACACTGAGCCCTGCTTGTCTGGTCCCTCCAGGTTGCTGTTTTATGGGACAAGCTATCTGGGGGGGTGAGGGAGGGAAGAAGTTTAGGCTTATATCCCAGGAATGACTCTACCCATGCACATTTCATATTGTCCATCTTAAATCACTTGAACATAGATTAACCAAGCGCTCATGCCTTCTTTCCAGCTGCTGGGCACAAGGCCAGGCTGGGAAAGAATTGGGACTATGTATGCGTGTGTGTGTGTGTGTGTGTGTGTGTGTGTGTGTATGTGTATGTGAGTGTGTGCTTGTATTCATGGATTTTATCATACCACACTTTCTCACCATACCATATCCTTCTCTTCAATGGATTCACCTAAGACTGCATCTCAAAGGGTTTCAAACACTAAGTCCTCAAAGATCTTGTTAAAAGACTCTTCTTCCTCAATCAAGGGCCCCAGCAACGCAGAAGTCTGTGAGGTCCTCAGTTTCAGCTGATGTCCCTGACAGCACTCTTTTCTGAGCCTTCAGCTAAAGTACCTGCTCTGTGCTCTCACCCTGAATGGACTCATCACCTGGATCCCCACGCCACTACTCACCTGTCTTCAGGTACAGCTTGTGGCCTGGGACCTCCTGCCACCTTCTCATCAGCTACAGACCTGTTGGATATTGAAGTTTCCTGGTCCATGTCTGAGTTTATAACACTCTTGGAATGCTGTTCATTGAACGTGCTGTTCTCCAGGTAAGGATCAGTCCCAAGGCCTGGGTAGGTTCCCATCATTGCTGTTTCATCCCTACTTCCTCTCCCCATTGAACTGTCATCATAATGGACAGATAAACAATTGTGTCAAAGCCAAATTAGGAACTGGGACTGTCCTGGGCAAACCTGGACATATGGTCACTGGTTAAGGCCATACTGACTCAACTAGGACAAAAATATACATAAATTATGTGTTCTTATTTGAGCTGGTAGCAGGCACAGAGACCAGATGGACTATTCTGAACTAGATGCTCTGCTAGATGCTGGTATTACTAAAATGGGCTAAATATTGACCATACTCTCAGGGAGCTTATAGTCTCCTGTGATTGAAATAGAAAACTTTTAACACGATGCAAGTTTGCTTCTCACTTGTGGGTCTCCTGTCCAGGCTGCTTTCCACATGTCACTTGGAGGCGTTGCATCTTACTTTGTGGCTCTGCCCTCCTCTAGGTCCTTGGAGCCTTTTCCATGCAGGTGGTGGATGAGAAGGGTGAGAATGAAGATGGTGTGTTGGCAGGTTTATGGGCCAGGCCTGGAAGAGGACCATGTCATTCTGCCCACATGCTCCTCCACAGGGAGGCTGGGAAATGTAGTTGCTGGGTGCCCAGGAGAAAGCAAAATGTGTTTTGGGGAACACAGAGCAGCCTGTGAGATGACAGGGGTTCAGGTGGCTGCAAGAGGTTCAGCTGCGGCTGCAGCGCCGATGGTGTGGTGGGGACTGGAGATGGAGGGAGACAGGACAGAGCTCGAGAGGGCAAGACAGGAGACAGCGGACGTCGTGCTGCGGACTCGGTTGCCCAGGCAAGAGATGGTGGCAGAAAAGGGATGGGGAGCAGTGCAAGGGTTGCGATAATCAGGGGAGTAGAATATACAGAGCTTGATTTTAGGGGGCTAGGAGAAGATGGTGCCAAGGATGGCTTCTAAGCTCCTCTTGCATTGAGCGGGTACTTAGAGGTAAGTTTGCCCTGAAACGGAGCGGAGGGGAAGAGCGTGTTGGGCGTAATGTGCATTTATGGAAGTGGCGAGTGTGCCCCCAGGATACCAGAATAGTAGACAGTTGTAAATCAGAGTCTAGGACTTAGGAGTAAATGGTCTGTTCAGACCACGGGGAAGGTGGGCTCATCTAGGGAATCTTGGGCTCTGACACTCAGTGGCTTGTTGAAGGAAGGCGAGGCCATAAAGGTGCGATGAGGGCAAGGCCAAGTGATGTCTTTGAAGTCAAGGTAGCAAGGGATGTTAAGAACAGAGTGGCCATCGCTAAGTTAAGGATCAGTCCTTATGAAGGTCATCGGTGACCCCAGTGAGCCCAGCACAGTGGAAGGGGAGGGCCAGGTGGCAGAGGCAGAAGGAGCCAGATTCCAGGGTGTGGAAGAGTCAGTGGGAGGCACTGGCACATGAGGTTATAATTTCAGGTGTCTTGGCTCTGAAGGACAGAAAAGGCATTGGCCCAGGTAGGAAGGAGGATGGATGGTTTTCTACTCAAGATGGAAGAAATAAAAGGGTTAAATGCCGCTGGGGAAGAGGTTCTGTATATTTTTTCCCCCAGATTTTTAGTTGTTTCAGATCGGAGAGTAAATCCATTTCCTCCCACTCCATCTCTGTCAGAAGAAATGCATAGAAGCTTATGATCACACAAAAACCTGTATGAAGATGTTTATAGAGATTTGATTTTGTCATTGCCATAAACAAGAAACGGTCTAAATGTCCTTCACCTGGTGAACGGATGAACAAACTGTCACATCCATACAGTGGAATACTCTTCAGTAATCAAAAGTTCCATATACTTTTGGATGGATGAATCTCAAGTGCATTACACTAAGTGAAAGAATTCAGACTTAAGAGGGCACCTACTCTATAGTTCCATTTAAATGACAGCCTGGAAGAAGCAAATCCGTAGGGACATAAAACAGATCAGTGGCTGCCCGTGGCTATAGGTGGGTGTGGGGAAGGTCACAGAGGGCAAGGGAGACTTTTGGGGGGTGATAGAGCTCTGGTTGCGTGCTTGCACACATTTGTCAAAATTGGCAGAACTCTACACTAAAAACGGTGAAGTTTACTTTCTGTAAATGACATCTTAAAAAATTACAAAAAAATTAGATGATGTCACTCTTTTCCTCAGAACCTCCCAATTTGTCTTACTCATTCCTCACAATGGCCTAGAAGGCCTTACTGTTCTGATCCCTGTTGCCTCTTTGATATCTTCTTTTCCTAACACTCTCCTGCTGACTCATCCCGTGCTAGCATCATTGTTCTTGCTGTTCCTCAAACATTGGCCTCCTCCTGTCTCAGGACCTTTGCACATGCTGTTCCTGTGCTAGAATGCTCTTCTCCCAGATATCCACAGGTTTCACTGTCCTATTTCTTTTTTACTGGCCATGCGCTGGCTTGCAGGATCCTAGTTCTCTGACCAGGGATTGAACCTGGGGCCCCAGTAGTGAGATCACTGAGTCCTAACCACGGGACCACCAGAGAACTCCCCATCATTCTCCTATTTCAGTCAGGTCTCTGCTGAAATGCCATCTCCTCAGAGAAGACTCCCCTGGCTATCTTACCTACAATAACATCTTCCACAGCTCAGACACTGTCTCCTTATCCTGCTTTATTTTTTTTCAAAACGCAGACATATATTTGTTTACTTGTTTATTGTATATCTTCTCTAACTAGGATGTAAACTCCATGGGAGCAGAGGCTGTGTCTATTCTCTGGGGAAAATCTAGACTTTCCCTTCTTTCCTTGAAGGAATGGGATCCTCGGGGGCCAGGGAGTACCCAGAGGGAGGGCAGCCCCGTGGGGTTCAGAATGGACTGTGAGGTCAGCTGTCTGGGCCCCTGACTTCGCCAGGCAACGCATCTGTAGATGCCTTTCAGTTGGACCACAGGAAGGATAGGAGTTGTGGACCCTGGATACTGAAATGGGGTCTGCAGACAAGCAGCATAAGCACCGCCAGGGAGCTTGTTAGAAATACAGAATTTCAGGCTCCGCCTCCAAGCTACTGAATCAGAATTTGCACTGAGACTCATTTCCCAGGTGATTTCTAGCCCAAACCCCATCCTTTCCCTGGGCACTGTCTGCAGGAGGGTGAGAAATGCCAGGGCTTGTCCTGTCCTTGATCTCCTCTTCTTTTGGGTATAAAAGGGCCTTAAGCAGTGAGTGTGGAGGCCTGTGCGAGGATGCGAGGGAGACCCCAGCTGTGTGTAATCATGACTAAGGCAAGTACTGATCTGGTTCCTGAGTTGCTAGTCACCTTCCTACAACATATTCACATCTTGTTACACTCCTGGAAGGCAGGTATAAAACCCCCTTTTACCGATGATAAAACCAAAGCATTGAGAAGCTAAAAAAATTTCCCACAGACAGGTAACTATTAGGTAGCAGAATTTAAATCCAGTAAAATGTGAAAAACAAACAAGTAGTCAACCATTTATGGATGTTCGTAAGTAGTCATAATAATAATTATAATCACTAACATATACTGAGTGCTTGCTGGACCAGGCCTGTCTCTGAGTACTTTGCATGTGTGTACTAAGTCATTTTGAGACAGGCTGGGTCCTCGGACCTAGGACTCTTTGCTGGGGTGCTTGCACCTGGACAATGGGGTCCTCGAGCAACAGAATACAAAGAAACTATACGGGACTAAAAATAACTGCATGCATGTGCAGTTGGGGCGAAGTATGAACGATAAGATACAAAAAGGCCACAAACCAGCTGCCACTTCCAAGGTGCCGGGAGCAAAAGCAGGGTACTACACAGTGTGGGCAGACCACCTAAGCCCCCGCTCTGGCCCAACCCACAAGTCTCCCCCCACCCTCACCCCATTTAAGGAACCAGCTTGCCATCCCCCACCCCCGGGCAGCGAGCAGGGTCACCTGTTACTTGTTTTTGCTCCCTAGTGCTGCAGCACGAGCCCCAATAAAGCCTTCCTGAATTCCTCATATGGCCTCTTATCAATTTCCAGGAACCCAGGTTTGGTAACAATTTAACCCTCACAGCAACCCTATGAGGGAAGAGCCATTATTATTAGTCCCATTTTACAGATGAGAAAATGGAGACACAGAGATATTAAGTATTTGTATAGAAAAGAGTCTGGAAAGATACACATCCAACTGAGATTAGTGGTTGCCTCTGATGAGGGGGATTGGGGATTGGGCTGGAAATTGAAGATGAAACTTTAACTCGTTATTTATTTTAATGAATTCATTTATTTATGACTGCGTTGGGTCTTGTTGCTGCGCGCAGACTTTCTCTAGTTGCGGCGAGCAGGGGCTACTCTTCGTTGCAGTGTGTGAGCTTCTCATTGCGGTGGCATCTCTTGTTGTGGAGCACGGGCTCTAGGCGCGCGGGCTTCAGTAGTTGTGGTGCGTGGGCTCAGTAGTTCTGGCTTGCGAGCTCTAGAGCACAGGCTCAGTAGTCATGGCGCACGGGCTTAGTTGCTCCGTGGCATGTGGGATCTTCACAGACCAGGGCTCGAACCCGTGTCCCCTGCATTGGCAGGCAGATTCTTAACCACTGTGCCACCAGGGAAGCCCCGTTATTTATTTTTAAAAAAAAATTTATTTATTTTTTAAATGAAGTATAGTTGATTTACAATGTTATGTTAATTTCTGCTGTACAGCAAAGTGATTCAGTTATACATAAACATGCACCCTTTTTAATATTCTTTGCCATTATGGTTTATCACAGGATAAAAAAAAAAATATTTACTTCTTTTGGCTGCACCAGGTCTTAGCTGCGGCATGTGGGATCTTTAGTTGAAGTATGCAGACTTCTTAGTTGCAGCATGTGGACTCTTAGCTGTGACATGCATGCGGGATCTAGTTCCCCCACCAGGGATCAAACCCGGGCCCCCTGCATCGGGAGCACAGTCTTACCCACTGGACCACCAAGGAAGTCCCTATCACAGGGTATTGAATATAGTTCCCTGTGCTATACAGTAGGACCTTGTTGTTTATCCATTCTACTTATAATAGTTTGCATCTGCTAATCCCAAACCTCCTACTCCATCCCTCCTCCACCACCCACCCCCGTCCCACCTTGGCAACCAGAAATCTGTTCTCTATGTCTGTGTTTAACTCTTTACTTTTACTCTTCAGTTGTTGGAATTTTTATAACTATGTGATACATTCGTAATAAACACACACACACAGTTTTGAGTCAGGGTGTGCTTGCCTCTAAAGCCCAGATTCTTTTCTCCTCACTACAACGTCATCACATGTCTCTCCTTTCAACTTCCCATTCTGTCCTTCTCTTTCGCACTGTTCTCTGAACGCAGGGCTTCTTCCTGTCTCTTCCTTTGTAATTGCTGTTCCCTCTAGCTACTCTCACCTCCTGGAATGGGTACAGCCTATTTGGTCTCCAGCTCTATGTCAGACGTCACTGTCCCTGGCATTTTCACACACCTGTATTAGAGTGCTTCCCACTCCATCCTTAAATTCTCCCCTGAGCTCCCCTACCACGCTAACGGGCTGGGCTGAGTCCTCACCCGCCTCCACGTGCCTCTCCCAGCTCCTGGCCCACGTTCGCACTCGGCGCTCCATCGTGGTCCGTGTAATGGCTTGCTTTTAGGAGGGGACCTTCTCGTGGAGATAGCTCTGGACTGGATCTGGGAGCACCAGACCAGTACTCCTGCATCAGGCTTACCTTTCTGGGATTCAGTTCCCTTCCTTCCTTGTGGGAAGGAGGCGGGTCTTTTCTCCCACCAACCCCCTCACCACACCCTCCCTTTCAGAGATGGTGAGGGTCAGCTGTGAGAGTCTCCGTGTTAGTCACGTTACAACTTCCTGGTTCTCTTTTTATCCCTCCGCCCCCTTTCTGTGGAACCACCTGTACTCTGAGTGTCGAGTGCAAAAGTCGGCCCATCTCCGCACAAATCCAGGTCGTAAAGAGCACGAGTACTTTCAGGTTAGCTGCTGAATGTCACCCTAAAACATTCTATGGGTACGTGCATGTGTCTGTGTACATATATATTTTTCATTATCATTCTATTTTAAGTAAATTTTTCCTTATAATTTCTGCTTTGACCTATGAATTATTTAGAAGTGCTGTTAACATCACATATGCATTTTACATTTAAAAAATTATTGTTTGCTGTTGTCTCATAACTTAATAGCATTGCAATCAGAGAGCTTAATCAGTTTGATAGTCTTAGACCAGTTTTCTTAGAAAACTTAAATTGTCTAAGTTAAACTTAACACTTTATTATGGGGTTCAATCCCAGGGAAGCAGGCGTTAGGGGGAAAGGGCTGAGAGGCAGGGAAAGAGAGAAAGGTGATGTGATACGGAGCTGACCACAGCTGACTCAGCAACACGCCGCTGGTTGCTGGATCACAGGGACTGTCTCTGGGGAACTAGGGCTTCTCTGAATAATTTCATTTTGGGGAAGAAGGTAGAATAATTTATCTGCTGGCCTCTTCCTGTCTCCTGTTTCCCCTTATTCAATATTTATCCCAAAGACAATAATTTCCATGTTTTGTTAGTCTTTTCAGGGAGCCCTGGGGAAGCAGAGCCTTGTGGGTACAGTCTGCTGGCTCTGGGTGCTGGTGGGTACAATGAAGACCACCCAAGCCAAAGCCCAGCCCTGGCCCCAGGGGTGATGGAGACCAATGTCGTGTTAGGAGAAGAGGTGGTGGCAGTTACCAGGGCTTTGAAACCAGGGGAATGAAAGGGGCCAGTACTGGGGCCACCCAGGGCAGGAAGCCAGGTCAGCGACTATATCTTGGAGGTGAGTGGATGGGGAATGCAGGCAAGGCTGATCAGAAATTAATGGGAGCACAAAACTGGGTGTATCCATACTGCTTTTGAAATGCGTTGAGACTTACTTTATGGACTAGTATGTAGTTAATTTTTTTTATAAATGTGCTTGAGAAGGAGGCTTATTTTCTAAGTATTGTGTGCAAGTTTCTACACGTGTCTATTAATCAAGCATATTAAGAATGTTGTTCAGTTGTCTATACTAATATTTTACCTGTTTGACCTAACAATCATTGAGAGAAGTGTGCTAAAAGTTTGCTCTGTGATGGTGGATTTATCAATATCTCCTTGTAGTTCTATCAGTTTTTGAGACTATTTTAAAACTGTGTTTATATAAGTTAAAAAAACCTGTTTACTGAGAAAAAATTCAGATATACAGAAAAGTAGAAAAATAATAAATATCCAACACCTAGATTTTGTACTTCTTGACATTTTGCTATCTTAGCTTCAACAGTTTTTTTTTTTTTACATCTTTATTGGAGTATAATTGCTTTACAATGGTGTGTTAGTTTCTGCTTTATAACAAAGTGAATCAGTTATACATATACATATGTTCCCATATCTCTTCCCTCTTGCGTCTCCCTCCCTCCCACCCTCCCTACCCCACCCCTCCAGGCGGTCACAAAGCGCCGAGCCGATATCCCTGTGCCATGCGGCTGCTTCCCACTAGCTATCTACCTTACGTTTGTTAGCGTGTATATATGTCCATGCCTCTCTCTCGCCCCGTCACAGCTCACCCTTCCCCCTCCCCATATCCTCAAGTCCGTTCTCCAGTAGGTCTGTGTCTTTATTTCGGTCCTACCCCTAAGTTCTTCATGACAGTTTTTTCTTCTTAAATTCCATATATATGTGTTAGCATACGGTATTTGTCTTTTTCTTTCTGACTTACTTCACTCTGTATGACAGACTCTAGGTCTATCCACCTCATTACAAATAGCTCAATTTCGTTTCTTTTTATGGCTGAGTAATATTCCATTGTATATATGTGCCACATCTTCTTTATCCATTCATCCGATGATGGGCACTTAGGTTGTTTCCATCTCTGGGCTATTGTAAATAGAGCTGCAATGAACATTTTGGTACATGACTCTTTTTGAATTATGGTTTTCTCAGGGTATATGCCCAGTAATGGGATTGCTGCGTCTTATGGTAGTTCTATTTGTAGTTTTTTAAGGAACCTCCATACTGTTCTCCATAGTGGCTGTACCAATTCACATTCCCACCAGCAGTGCAAGAGTGTCCCCTTTTCTCCACACCCTCTCCAGCATTTATTGTTTCTAGATTTTTTGATGATGGCCATTCTGACCGGTGTGAGATGATATCTCATTGTAGTTTTGATTTGCATTTCTCTAATGATGAATGATGTTGAGCATTCTTTCATGTGTTTGTTGGCAGTCTGTATATCTTCTTTGGAGAAATGTCTATTTAGGTCTTCTGCCCATTTTTGGATTGGGTTGTTTGTTTTTTTGTTATTGAGCTGCATGAGCTGCTTGTAAATTTTGGAGATTAATCCTTTGTCAGTTGCTTCATTTGCAAATATTTTCCCCCATTCTGAGGGTTGTCTTTTGGTCTTGTTTATGGTTTCCTTTGCTGTGCAAAAGCTTTGAAGTCTCATTAGGTCCCATTGTTTATTTTTGTTTTTATTTCCATTTCTCTAGGAGGTGGGTCAAAAAGGATCTTGCTGTGATTTATGTCATAGAGTGTTCTTCCTATGTTTTCCTCTAAGAGTTTGATAGTTTCTGGCCTTACATTTAGGTCTTTAATCCATTTTGAGCTTATTTTTGTGTATAGTGTTAGGGAGTGATCTACTCTCATACTTTTACATGTACCTGTCCAGTTTTCCCAGCACCACTTATTGAAGAGGCTGTCCTTTCTCCACTGTACATTCCTGCCTCCTTTATCAAAGATAAGGTGACCATATGTGTGTGGGTTTATCTCATCTCTGGGCTTTCTATCCTGTTCCATTGATCTTTCTGTTTTTGTGCCAGTACCATACTGTCTTGATTACTGTAGCTTTGTAGCATAGTCTGAAGTCCAGAAGCCTATTCCTCCAGCTCCGTTATTTGTTCTCAAGATTGCTTTGGCTATTCGGGGTCTTTTGTGTTTCCATACAAATTGCAAAATTTTTTGTTCTAGTTCTGTGAAAAATGCCAGTGGTAGTTTGATAGGGATTGCAGTGAATCTGTAGATTGCTTTGGGTAGTAGAGTCATTTTCACAATGTTGACTCTTCCAATCCAAGAACATGGTATATCTCTCCATCTATTTGTATCACCTTTAATTTCTTTTATCAGTGTCTTATAATTTTCTGCATACAGGTCTTTTGTCTCCTTAGGTAGGTTTATTCCTAGGTATTTTATTCTTTTTGTTGCAATGGTAAATGGGAGTGTTTTCTTGATTTCACTTTCAGATTTTTCATCATTATTGTATAGGAATGCAAGAGATTTCTGTGCATTAATTTTGTATCCTGCTACTTTACCAAATTCATTGATTAGCTCTAGTAGTTTTCTGGTAGCATCTTTAGGATTCTCTCTATATAGTATCATGTCATCTGCAAACAGTGACAGCTTTACTTCTTCTTTTCCGATTTGGATTCCTTTTATTTCCTTTTCTTCTCTGATTGCTGTGGCTAAAACTTCCAAAACTATGTTGAATAAGAGTGGTGAGAGTGGGCAACCTTGTCTTATTCCTGATCTTAGTGGAAATGCTTTCAGTTTTTCACCATTGAGGATGATGTTGGCTGTGGGTTTGTCATATATGGCCTTTATTATGTTGAGGAAAGTTCTGTCTATGCCTACTTTCCGCAGGGTTTTTATCATAAATGGGTGTTGAATTTTGTCAAAAGCTTTCTCTGCATCTGTTGAGATGATCATATGGTTTTTCTCCTTCAATTTGTTAATATGGTGTATCACATTGATTGATTTGCGTATAATGAAGAATCCTTACGTTCCTGGAATAAACCCCACTTGATCATGGTGTATGATCCGTTTAATGTGCTGTTGGATTCTGTTTGCTAGTATTTTGTTGAGGATTTTTGCCACTATGTTCATAAGTGATATTGGCTTGTAGTTTTCTTTCTCTTTGACATCCTTGTCTGGTTTTGGTATCAGGGTGATGGTGGCCTCGTAGAATGAGTTTGGGAGTGTTCCTCCCTCTGCTATATTTTGGAAGAGGTTGAGAAGGATAGGTGTTAGCTCTTCTCTAAATGTTTGATAGAATTCGCCTGTGAAGCCATCTGGTCCTGGGCTTTTGTTTTATGGAAGATTTTTAATCACCATTTCAATTTCAGTGCTTGTGATTGGTCTGTTCATATTTTCTACTTCTTCCTGATTCAGTCTTGGCAGGTTGTGCATTTCTAAGAATTTGTCCATTTCTTCCAGGTTGTCCATTTTATTGGCATAGAGTTGCTTGTAGTAATCTCCCATGGTCTTTTGTATTTCTGCAGTGTCAGTTGTTACTTCTCGTTTTTCATTTCTAATTCTATTGATTTGAGTCTTCTCCCTTTTTTTCTTGATGAGTCTGGCTAATGGTTTATCAATTTTGTTTATCTTCTCAAAGAACCAGCTTTTAGTTTTATTGATCTTTGCTATCGTTTCCTTCATTTCTTTTTCATTTAATTCTGATCTGATTTTTATGATTTCTTTCCTTCTGCTAACTTTGGGGTTTTTTTGTTCTTCTTTCTCTAATTGCTTTAGGTGCAAGGTTAGGTTGTTTATTCGAGATGTTTCCTGTTTCTTAAGGTAGGATTGTATTGCTATAAACTTCCCTCTTAGAACTGCTTTTCCTGCATCCCATAGATTTTGGGTTGTCGTGTCTCCATTGTCATTTGTTTCTAGGTATTTTTTTATTTCCTCTTTGATTTCTTCAGTGATCACTTCGTTATTAAGTAGTGTATTGTTTAGCCTCCATGTGTTTGTATTTTTTACAGATCTTTTCCTGTAATTGATATCTAGTCTCATAGCGTTGTGGTCAGAAAAGATACTTGAAACAATTTCGATTTTCTCAAATTTACCAAGGCTTGATTTGTGACCCAAGATATGATCTATACTGGAGAATGTTGCATGAGCACTTGAGAAAAATGTGTATTCTGTTGTTTTTGGATGGAATGTCCTGTAAGTATCAATTAAGTCCCTCTTGTTTAATGTATCATTTGAAGCTTGTGTTTCCTTATTTATTTTCATTTTGGATGATCTGTCCATTGGTGAAAGTGGGGTGTTAAAGTCCCCTACTATGAATGTGTTACTGTTGATTTCCCCTCTTATGGCTGTTAGTATTTGCCTTATGTATTGAGGTGCTCCTATGTTGGGTGCATAAATATTTACAATTGTTATATCTTCTTCTTGGATTGATCCCTTGATCATTATGTAGTGTCCTTCTTTGTCTCTTCTAATAGTCTTTATTTTAAAATCTATTTTGTCTGATATGAGAATTGCTACTCCAGCTTTCTTTTGGTTTCCATTTGCATGAAATATCTTTTTCCATCCCCTTACTTTCAGTCTGTATGTGTCTCTAGGTCTGAAGTGGGTCTCTTGTAGACAGCAAATATATGGGTTTTGTTTTTGTATCCATTCAGCTAATCTGTGTCTTTTGGTGGGAGCATTTAGTTTATTTACATTTAAGGTAATTATCGATATGTATGTTCCTATTCCCATTTTCTTAATTGTTTTGGGTTCGTTATTGTAGGTCTTTTCCTTCTCTTGTGTTTCTTGTCTACAGAAGTTCCTTTAGCCGTTGTTGTAAAGCTGGTTTGGTGGTGCTGAACTCTCTCAGCTTTTGCTTGTCTGTAAAGGTTTTAATTTCTCCATCAAAGCTGAATGAGATCCTTGCTGGGTAGAGTAATCTTGGTTGCAGGTTTTTCTCCTTCATCACTTTAAATATGTCCTGCCAGTCCCTTCTGGCTTGCAGAGTTTCTGCTGAAAGATCAGCTGTTAACCTTATGGGGATTCCCTTGTGTGTTATTTGTTGTTTTTTCCTTGCTGCTTTTAATATGTTTTCTTTGTATTTAATTTTTGACAGTTTGATTAATATGTGTCTTGGCGTATTTCTCCTTGGATTTATCCTGTATGGGACTCTCTGTGCTTCCTGGACTTGATTAACTATTTCCTTTCCCATATTAGGGAAGTTTTCAACTATAATCTCTTCAAATATTTTCTCAGTCCCTTTCTTTTTCTCTGCTTCTTCTGGAACCTCTATAATTCGAATGTTGGTGCATTTAATGTTGTCCCAGAGGTCTCTGAGACTGTCTTCAGTTCTTTTCATTCTTTTTTCTTTATTCTGCTCTGCAGTAGTTATCTCCACTATTTTTTCTTCCAGGTCACTTATCCGTTCTTCTGCCTCAGTTATTCTGCTATTGATCCCATCTAGAGTATTTTTCATTTCATTTATTGTGTTGTTCATCGTTGTTTGTTTCATCTTAGTTCTTCTAGGTCCTTGTTAAATGTTTCTTGCATTTTGTCTATTCTATTTCCAAGATTTTGGATCATATTTACTATCATTATTCTGAATTCTTTTTCAGGTAGACTGCCTATTTCCTCTTCATTTGTTAGGTCTGGTGGGTTTTTACCTTGCTCCTTCATTTGCTGTGTGTTTTTCTGTCTTCTCATTTTGCTTATCTTACTGTGTTTGGGGTCTCCTTTTTGCAGGCAGCAGGTTCGTAGTTCCTGTTGTTTTTGGTGTCTGTCCCCAGTGGCTAAGGTTGGTTCAGTGGGCTGTGTAGGCTTCCTGGTGGAGGGGACTAGTGCCTGTGTTCTGGTGGATGAGGCTGGATCTTGTCTTTTTGGTGGGCAGGTCCACGTCTGGAGGTGTGTTTTGGGGTGTCTGTGGCCTTATTATGATTTTAGGCAGCCTCTCTGCTAATGGGTGGGTTTGTGTTCCTGTCTTGCTAGTTGTTTGGCATAGGATGTCCAGCACTATAGCTTGCTCGTCATTGAGTGAAGCTGGGTGCTGGTGTTAAGATGGAGATCTCTGGGAGATTTTCGCCGTTTGATATTATGTGGAGCTGGGAGGTCTCTTGTGGACCACTGTCCTGAAGTTGGCTCTCCCACCTCAGAGGCACAGCACTGACTCCTGGCTGCAACACCAAGAGCCTTTCATCCACACAGCTCAGAATAAAAGGGAGGAAAAAGTAGAAAGAAAGAATTAGTAGAAGTAGAAAGAAAGAAAGAAAGAAAGGAGGGATGGAGGGAGGAAGGAAGGAGGGAAGGAAGGAAAAAAGAAAGAAGATAAAGTAAGATAAAATATAATAAAGTTATTAAAATAAAAAATAATTATTAAGAGAAAAAAAAAACCAGACGGTAGAACCCTAGGACAAATGGTGGAAGCAAAGCTATACAGACAAAATCTCACACAGAAGCATACACATACACACTCACAAAAAGAGGAAAAGGGGTAAAAATCATAAATCTTGCTCTCAACGTCCACCGTCTTAATTTGGGATGATTCGTTGTCTGTTCAGGTATTCCACAGATGCAGGTACATCAAGTTGATTGTGGAGCTTTAATCAGCTGCTTCTGAGGCTGCTGGGAGGGATTTCCCTTTCTCTTCTTTGTTCTCACGGCTCCCGGGGCTCAGCTTTGGATTTGGCCCCGCCTCTGCGTGTTGGTCGCCGAAGGGCGTCTGTTCTTTGCTCAGACAGGACGGGGTTAAAGGAGCCGCTGATTCGGCGGCTCCGGCGCACTCAGGCCGGGGGTGAGGGAGGGGCACGGAGTGCGGGGCGGGCCTGCGGGCGGCAGAGGTCGGCGAGACGTTGCACCAGCCTGAGGCGCGCCGTGCGTTCTCCCGGGTAAGTTGTATCTGGATCCCGGGACCCTGGCAGTGGCGGGCTGCACAGGCTCCCCGGAAGGGGGGTGTGGATAGTGACCTGTGCTTGCACACAGGCTTCTTGGTGGCGGCAGCAGCAGCCTTAGCGTCTCAGGCCCGTCTCTGGGGTCCGCGCTTTTAGCTGCGGCTCGCGCCCGTTTCTGGAGCTCTTTTAAGCAGCGCCCCTCTCCTCGCGCACCAGGAAACAAAGAGGGAAGAAAAAGTCTCTTGCCTCTTCGGCAGGTCCAGACTTTTCCCCGGAAGCCCTCCCGGCTAGCAGTGGCGCACTAATCCCCTGCAGGTCGTGTTCACGCCGCCAACCCTAGTCCTCTCCGGGAGGAGCTCGATGGAAGCCCGAGCCTCAGCTCTCAGCCCTGCCCGCCCCAGCGGGGGACCAGACAAGCCTCGCGGGCTGGTGAGTGCCGGTCGGCCCTGATCCTCTGTGTGGGAATCTCTCCGCTTTGCCCTCCGCACCCCTGTTGCTGTGCTCCGCGGCTCCGAAGCTTTCCCCCTCCGCCACCCGTAGTCTCCGCCCGCCAAGGGGCTTCCTAGTGTGTGGAAACTTCTGCTCCTTCACGGCTCCCTCCCACTGGTGCAGGTCCCGTCCCTATCCTTTTGTCTCTGTTTATTCTTTTGCCCTACCCAGCCAGGTACGTGGGGAGTTTCTTGCCTTTTGGGAGGTCTGAGGTCTTCTGCCAGCGTTCAGTAGGTGTTCTGTAGTTGTTCCACGTGTAGATGTATTTCTGGTGTATCTGTGGGGAGGAAGGTGATCTCCGCGTCTTACTCTTCTGCCATCTTCCCGCTCAACTGTATTTTCTTTTCTGAACTATAACTTGTGTTATTTTACTCCAAATACTTCTGCATGCATCTCTAAAAATTAAGGATATTTTTTCTTAAGTATAGTATTTATTTTTATTTATTTATTTATTTATTTTTTTTTGCGGTACGCGGGCCTCTCACTGTTGTGGCCTCTCCCGTTGCGGAGCACAGGCTCCGGACGCGCAGGTTCAGCGGCCATGGCTCACGGGCCCAGCCGCTCCGCGGCATGTGGGACCTTCCCGGACCGGGGCACGAACCCGTGTCCCCTGCATCGGCAGGCGGACTCTCAACCACTGCGCCACCAGGGAAGCCCCAAGTATAGTATTATAATGAAATTCACAATTCCTTGTTGTCATCCAATACCCAAATCGTATTCATATTTCCCCAGTTAGCCCTTAGCTCACATGTCTTTTCCTGCTAATTGGTTCAAGTCAGGATCCAGTCAAGGTCCACACCCTGTATTTGGTTGTTACCCTCTTAAGTCGATAGAATGTCCCACCTTCTGGTTTTGTCTGTTAGCTTCCAAATGGTGTCATTTAACTTATTCCTCTAATTCTTATATTTCCTATAAACTGGAAATTAGATGTAAACTTTTGGGTTAAGCGTGTTTGATAAGTTGCCTTTAAGTGATGCAACATGAGGTGTACTTCATCTTCACGTCGGTAGGCACATAATATCTGGTTATTCCACTGTTAGTGCGTAGGTGATGACAGCCTGATCCCTTGATTTTAAAGTTAAGTTTTCCTCTTGAGATTAGCAAGGAATCCACGAGGGTGATACTTGGGCATTATGCAAATATCCTGTTCTCCATCAACCTTTCACTTAATGGTTTTAGCATCCATTGATCCTTGCTTGAGTGAATTATTTCGTTAGAAGATGCAAAAAATGATTTTCTATCATTCATCTATATCAATTAGCTATATTTTTCTGTAAAGAAGAGCTTTCCCTCACCACCTTGAGCCATCTTGTTACCTGGAAGTAGATTTCTACGGCAAAGCAGAGTAATGCTTAATTTTTTCTCTTTAAATATCATTTCAGAATAAAGACTTGATGTGATAGGTAACTCCTGTGGTGACAAAGGGATTGCATTGTTGGTTTTTTTCATTTCTTTTTTCTTTTTGTTTACAAGTTTTAACTTACTATACCTTCCTGGTGAAAATTGAAGCTTTTATGACTATGTAGTGACTCTCTTTATCCTAAAAATAGTTTTTTCTTTTTGTCCTAAATCCCTATTTTTAAAAAATACTATATAGCTTCCCCAGCTTAAATTTGGTTATGAGCTTATTTTCTATGTCTTTTTTCATCTTTTTGGTTTTAATGGTCCGTAACCTAACATTCTGGGTGTGTCTTTTATAAATAACATGTAGCTTGATTTTATATTTTTATCCATTTTGCCTATCTTTATGTATTAGTTGGTGACTTTAACATTTATTGTAATTATTGATATTTTTGTTTTTAGCATCCTATTTTGTATATTTTATTTGTTCCATTTTCTATGCTTCCCTTCCTTTTAGCTCTCCTCCTCTTTCTTTTGAGATTGTTTGATATTTTGATTATTTTTCCTTAATCTATTTCTTGTTTTGATTGTTTTGAAGTTAAAAACTATTTCCATTCTTTTGGTGGTTACTCTTTTGACTGCTTAGAATATGTATGGTCAAGCCACTCAAGATGGCTGTTCTCTTGTTCTCTGTACATCCCTTGCCTGACCAGTGCCTGCTTCATTTATACCCTGCTCACATGACTGACCTTCCTACATACTTGCCCCAGACCCCAGCTAGTAATTGTTCTTATCCAAAGGGGTGGTGAGGGTTGTGCCCCTCGGGTGGTTTCCCTGGTAACTAATGCACCAATCTGACCTCAATTCCCCCTATAACTGGCGATTTCCCCTCCCCCCGGGGGCAAGGCCTGCTGCCATGTCCTGCCTGCCATGTACTGCACACAGTGGGGTGTTGCTCCAGAACTTTGCTTCAGACGTGTTAGCTCCCCCATCCATTAAACCGTTAATGTCTCTGTCACTGACTCTGGGCTCTTTCTTTGGTCTTAAAACTGGGCAAGTACAGGCCTTGTAGGCCTGCAGGATGCAGCCCAACAGAATATAATACATATACTTTATGTGTCATAACTTTAATCAATATTTAAAACCCCCTCTTGAGAAAAGTTAAGAACTTTAGAGTATTTTAACTCCAACTAGTCTCTCCTGACTTACACACTATTGTTATTCTGTATTTTGATTAGACTTAAAAAAATTAACCCACAAAATAGATGTTATTGTTATTTTATGTTGACAAAATTTGTTTAGATTTATCTACATTTTTACCAGTTGCATTCTTTACTATTCCTTCTTGCATCTCAGTTTTTCTTTTTAGCCTCATTTTCCCTCTCCCTAAAGTATATACTTTAAATGTTCCTTTAGAGAAGGAACATTGTTGGTAATAAACTCTCAGTTTTGTTTTCCTAAAAATACCTTTCTTTTTCTTGAAAGATAGTTTTGTAGTATTCACAGTTCTTGGTTGACTGTTACCTCTGGGCACACTGAAGATACAAATCCACTGTCTTCTATCTTTTTTATGCTGTGGGGAAGTCTGCTGTTAGTCTGACTGTGGTACAATTGTGGTATTGTAAGGGGTCTGGGTTTTTTCTCTAGCTGCTTTCAGGTGTTTCTTTTCATCTTTGGTGTTATGAAGGCTCACTCTAATATGCCTAGGTGAAGATTTACTTTAATGTTTCCACCTTGGTTGTATGGGTATACACTGTGGTGGCATATGCTGTATCTGTGGATTCTTGCCTTTAAATAGTTCTGGGTATTCTCAGCTGTTAAGTTTTGGGATATTGTTTCCCTTTCATTCTTTCTGTTCTCTCTCGCTGGGGCTCTTAACTGGATATATTAGACCTTATCATTCTAGCCTCCATTATTCATAGCCTTGTTTTCATATTTTAAAGTCTTCCTATCTCTTTCTGCTAAAAACTGAAACTGAAAAATGAAATAAGCCAGGCACAAAAAGATAAATACTATATGATTCCACTTATATGAGTAGTCAGATTTGTAGAGACGGAAAGTAGAATGGCGACAGCCAGAGGCTGGGGTAGGGGAGAAATAGGGTTATTATTTAATAGGTACAGAGCGTCAGTTTGGCAAGGTGAAAACTATTCTGGAGATGAATGGTGGTGATGGATGTACAACAATGTGAATGTGTGGTAGTTTATAGCATGAACTCTGGAGCCAGAGTGCTCATGGTCAACTTACCAGTATGTAACCTCAGGCAAGGTCCTAAATCTCATTTTGCCTAGTTTTCTTATCCTTAAAATGGGGATAAGAACAGTACCTATCTCATAGGTTTGTGTGAGTATTAAGTGAATCCATACATGATGAGGCACTTAGAATCGTGTACAGTACATAGAAATACTCTATTAGTTCTTATTGTAGATAATTCTAACACCTACAGTCCTTGAGGTTCTGTTTTCTGTTTTTGAAAACAGAAAACCATGGTGGTTTTCATTTTTTAAAATGTTGGCCAATCTTTGTGAGCTCATGTTTGGAGGGTCTCTGTCTGGGAACCCCAAGGCTCTAAATGTGGGATGTTTTCATCCTTCATTAGATCTACCACCTGGGATCACATTTACCCCATTCAGTTGTCTCTGTTCCATGTGGGAATCCCAGGTTCAGCTTTCCTACCTGCAGTGAGTCTGGGTTTAGTTCTGATCTCAGCCTTAATGTAGGTCTCTGTCCTAGGGCAACCAAAGATATCGGTTAGCCATTGCTCCCAGATATCCACCTTAGTTTCAGCTCACAATTCTGATGGTTTTGTTTTATTTTGATTTTTTTGGCCTTTGAGGATTTCTATTATTGATCTGGGCTCTCAGAAGAGCATCGGTTTCCATTCAGTAGAGTAGAAAGTTCTTTCTTGGCTTAGCAATGCCTTCTGAGACCTCAGCCTGGAAGCTGGCTTGTTCAGTGGGCTGTGTCTCTCCCACCTTGGGATGCTGGGAGCATCAGAGGCAGCTGAGCTGGGGTGCTGACTTCCTGGGTGCCTGTGGGCTGTGGGGTCTCTTACAGGAATGGAGGTCCTTTGCTGTACCAAGATATGCTGAGGGTGTGGGCAGAGATGTGTGTCCAAGGGGGCTCTTGCTCTGTGCCTGACTTCTGGGGGATCCCCAGGTGGACAGGGTGGGGTGGGGGGAAGCAGTTTCCAGCACTGCAGGGGGGCAGCAGCATCATGGATCAGCCTAGAATAAAAGAGACCAACAAAGAAATCAGATGATTTGAAAATGGACAAAATGGTGGCATGCAAAATTAATCTCCTTTACTGAAACTTTTTGCTCATCTCTCTACCCTCTAGAGGCCTTTCCACCCACCTTCTTGTCAGAATCAGTTCTCTGGAAAATGTCTGATAGTCTCATTCTGCCGGAGAACAGAGAATGGTAAAGCTGGGTGTGTCCCATACTCTTTGTATTTAATGGGAATCTCTGATCTAAGGAATTTCATAATGGTGGCATCCCAGGTTGTCACTTGCTGGGAAAGAAGATTGTTGGGGATGTAAGGGGGTATCTCAGAGGCATTAAGCCACTAAGGATGGTTTAGTACCCTCAGAGGAGAGGAAGGGAGGGAGGGCACAACAGGTAGAGCAAACGTGCTCACCTTCCGGACATTGTAGATCCAGTTGAGATAGGCAGTGGTCTTGGTGTACACTCCCGGGGTACTCGGCTCTGCACAGCCATGGCCCCAGCTCACGATGCCCACTACTTGCCACCGGTCAGAGCGATACATCAGAGGCCCACCGCTGTCACCCTGTGGGAGGCAGGGGTTACTGGAGAGGGCAGGCAGGGCGGGGGTGGAGGGGTGGGCTTCTCCTTCCTCCCCTCTCTGCATTGGCCCGTCTGTTTCCTGCTCTCCAGCGCGCTCTGCTGTTCCACCCTCACCTCTTGTGCTTGTTGTTCTTGCATCCTGCAATGCCCTTCCCTTTGGGGCAAAAGTGTTCTGTGGTCAAGTAAGTTGTGGGTGTGCTCTTAGCCTTCTCTCGGAGATCCACAACTTGGGTTCTAAGGGGTTCTATGGTAAGGGAGACTGATTATCTTTTTTTTAAAACCACTGTCGAATTTTTTTTTTAATTTATTTTTAAATTAATTCATTAATTTTTGGCTGCGTTGGGTCTTCGTTACTGCGTGCGGGCTTTCTCTAGTTGTGGCGAGCGGGGGCTACTCTTCATTGTGGTGTGTGGGCTTCTCATTGTGGAGCACGGGCTCTAGGTGTGTGGGCTTCGGTAGTTGTGGCTCGCGGGCTCTAGAGTGCAGGCTCAGTAGTTGTGGCGCATGGGCTTAGTTGCTCTGTGGCATGTGGGATCTTCCCGGACCAGGGCTCAAACCCGTGTCCCCTGCATTGGCAGGCAGATTCTTAACCACTGAGCCACCAGGGAAGCCCTGTGAATATCTTTGTTTAACCTGGTAGTTCCCAGATTTATTGGACCACTTCAGGACCTATTTCGTGTCAACCACTGTTCTAGACAATTGGGATTCAATCAACGAAAAGAAGATCCCTGCCCTAAGGGAACTTGGAATCACATGGAGAAACAGAGAGAGAGAGAGAGATAGAGAGGAGAGAGAAAGAGAGACAGAGAGAGAGGGTGAGGGGGAAACAAGCAAACAACAAAACAGACAAGGAAATGTCAGATAGTGAAAAGTGCACCTATTTGGGTGTCCTTCTTACCAGCTCTTATAGCCCCTGGGGCTTCTTCCCTCAGAATCCGATAACTCTATAACTGAACTGCCTGTTTATTCACCCCCCTGCCCACTGTGAGCTCCCTGAGGGAAGACAATGTCCCCAAAGTTCAGCATTTACCTGACATCAAGTCATCAAGAGAGTAAGAGATGCCTCTCGAGTGAAGGAATTCAATGACTGAGAATGGGTGTGGGAGTAGGGTTTGGGGTTTTAATGAAAATGGTCCAGAAAATCCTCTGGGTGGGTATGTGAGAATATATTCAGGGATTGGCCAGTGGGATGGGCTGAGGGGATGGTGCACCAGGGCTCATCCAGCATAAGATGGGTTTTCTCTAATGTAGGTCAGCAGCTTGAGGACAGCTGTAGAGAAAACAGACCTGGGGTTCCTGCCCTCTAGGGGCTCATACTCTTTTAAATGATGGGAAGTAAGAGCGGGTGGGGAGGACTTCCCTGGTGGCACAGTGGTTAAGAATCCACCTGCTCATGCAGGGGACACGAGTTCGAGCCCTGGTCGTGGAAGATCCCACATGCCGCAGAGCAACTAAGCCCGTGCACCACAACTACTGAGCCTTCGCTCTAGAGCCCGCGAGCCACGACTCCTGAGCCCACATGCCACAGCTACTGAAGCCCGTGCGCCTAGAGCCCGTTCTCTGCAACAAGAGAAGCCACGACAATGAGAAGTTCGCGCACTGTCTCCGCAACTAGAGAAAGCCCGCGCACAGCAATGAATACCCAACATAACCAAAAAAAAAAAAAAAAAAGCGGTTGGGGAGTGTAACATCATCTTTGCATGTGAAATATACATTTGAAATCTTTCTGCTTCTATCTATCTATCTGTCTATCTATCTATCCATCCATCTGTCTTTATATCTTTATCTGACTATAGTCCTTCCCTCCCTCTCCTCCTTCCTCCCTTCATCACATAGTGAGTGCCCACCATATGCAAGACTTCATGGGGGGCATTCATCCTCTGAGCTTTTTCTTCGGGGCAGACATCCCCTACCTCTATAATTCCCTCATGATCCTTGGAGACCCCACCTGGCAGGTGTCCACACCGCCCTCTGGGATGCCTGCACACAGCATCTTCTCGGTGACCTCCCCCTGGTACGCATCCTCTGCGTTGCACCGCGTGCTGTCAATGAGCTGGACGGATGCCTGCAGCAGTATGTCAGATATCTTCCCTGCAGGTTGAAAACACACTCACATTCCCATTCTTGCCTTCAACCCCAGCCCAGGCTATTCTCTGGGTTGCCTGGTACCTTGGTGCTTGGACCTCCAGGATAGGTTTTTCTAAAGGATGGTCCTCCTTCCCATCACTTTCAGGAGCTGCTCACTTAGTCCTGTGGTCCTGAGCCTGGGACTTACCTCCGTTCTCTTCTGTAAAGCCCCATCCGATGATCCAGAGTGGGGTGGCTGGAGGGAGCTCCTCATCCGAGAAGGGCAGGCAGATGGGCCTGACTGTGTCTACCAGGAGCAAAGAGGAAGAGGGGACCCAAGGTTCAGGAGAGCCTGGCAGCTAAGCCCTCTGTAAGTGTTGGCACCATGGTTTCTGTAACGTACATTTCATGGGATGTTAATAGAAGTGGCATGAGAAAAAGGTTCTGTGGTCAAAGAAGTTTAGAAAATGTGAGTTAAACAAATTTTAAAAACTTCTCATATCATTAATATACTAATGTGCTCCAGGAAGAGAGCTATAGTACAAAAATGTTTTCCAAACTTATATGAGAATGGAACCCTTTTTTACCCAAGGGACCAGTGTCCTGTGGAAGCTGCCATTGGAAAGGCTGATCTAAATACTACCCAATGTAAACATGAGTCATCGAACAGAGATGGGCTGCCTTAACAGTAATGAGTCCTTGCCCCTGGAGGAGAGCAAATGGGCCCAGTGACCCCTTGGCAGGGAGATTGTGCCGGCTTTTGCCATTGGTCGGGGTGGAGGATGGGTTAGGTCATCTTTTAGGCCCCTCACAACTCCAAGATTGGATGAATCTGTGATTCTCTCTTGAGGTGCTGCACGGGGAGAAAACAGACCTCAGAAGAATCTGGCAGGGGTGGGGTCGGGTGTCAGCTGATAGCTCGGGGAGGCCTCATGGCTTCCATGATGTTAGGCCGATACATTTGCAAGAAACAATAGGCAAACTGAGGTCTTGGGAAGAGAAGTGATGTGCCCAAGGCCGCTTAGTGAATGAGCTAGTGGCAGAGTTGGAGTTCTGTTCCCAGGTGCCAGCTCTCACCGGAGAACGTGAGCGGGAGTTGCAGCTTCACGAGGGCCATGTCCTGCTCTTTGGGGGACGTGATGTTGGGCTCGATGATGAAGATCTTGGCCACAGGCAGGGATGGGAAGTTGCCCAGTTTGTCTGAGCCTGCCATCACCTTCCAGTTGGACACATCGAGATGCTTCCTGGGGACGGAGACAGTGCGGTTCAAGACTGAGCCAAGCATGAGGAGGCTTTGCCAGAGGCTGGGTCCCCAGGGCCCTGGGGAGTGGGGTGTTGGCTGCCCCTGCCTTGGGAGGTAATGATGGTGAGGGCAGGGGTGGTGGAGAAGGGGCAGTCTGAGGAATCACCTACCACAGGTCAAATTCTAAAGGGGAATTTGCTCCTTTTCCCTGGAGAAACCTTCCCAAAGAAACTTCTAACTGGAAGGCTGGGGAAGGGGCTGTTCCCAGTGCCTGAGCCCTGGGTCCTGACACTCTCTCCTCCAGTGCTTTTTACTGGCTCTGCTACTCACGCGGTACTTGCACTTGTCTTCCTCCCAACACCAGACACAGCTGAGTGTGCGGGAGTGATTTTCCAGGGCAAGGTTTATAGCTTTTGTCAGATTCTCCAAAAAGGTTAAAAATCACAGGCCTACACTGTGTGCTCCTCCAAGGCAGTGATGGAGTCTAATGCATGAGGGTACATAGTACCTAGTAGGTACTCATAGGTGTTGAATGAATGAATGAATGAATGAATGAAGGTGAAGAGGACCTGGAGCAGTCTTTCCCCAGAGGTATGGGCAGTCCTGTCTCTACTGGCCTGTAAGAGAATCTATCCTTTTTTTTTTTTTTTTTTTAAAGTTTCTGAATATAATGAAGGAGTGACAGTGACTCTGGACCTGGAACCCCTTCCTGAAGACTGGCAAAAAGGGAGAGAGTTCTTAGGACTCCAGGCAGATGAGAAGAGCTTTTGTGCAGTGAATGATATGGGGGTAGAGTGAGGACACTGGGTACCTGGTGGCTTCCCACCTGGAAGGGAAGAGGTCAGCCTTGGTGACCAGCTCTGCTCAGACCCCCAAGGCCTAACAAGGGACATCATGTCCAGTGTCTCACTGGGGTGGCCACACCCTGGTGCATGGTCTTTAGGGGAAGGGGTGGGGTGGGGGAGGGCATCAGAAAACAAGTTGGGAGACAGGGGACCCAGGCACTCAGGCCCCTCTGTGGCTCTGACCCCCGAGGCGCCCTCATGTGGGCCTTACCTGAAGCAGTGGGCCGCCGTGAGGATCCAGTGCGGGTCCAGGATGCTCCCTCCACAGATGTGTTGTTTGTCATACTGGATGCTGACCTGCCAAGGCCAAGAATCCACAGAGGCCATCTCCCCACCCACCACCCGAGGGACCTTCAGGCTCTTTCCGCAGGCTGGACTCAGTAGCAAGGAGGGAGAAGGCAGGAGTCAGACTCTTGCGAGTGGGGACTGCCTCCCCTTAGAGCCCCCAGTCTATCCTGAGCAGGGCCCTTAGGACTGGGACCGGGGGCTGGGTCGGGGTGGGAGGACCATGCCAATTTTGAATTATTCACAGGGAGACATTGAGTGTCCCAGACCACAGGCTTTCCCCCCATCTCCCTCTCCTTTTTTTTGTCTTTTCCGCTTTGTTTGAGTTTAGGAGTTGATATTGTGAACATGGGCGTGTCCATTGTGCCGGCGTTCATGACCTTCAAACTAAACAGGGATGCAGAATTATGAAAGTCCTGCCCAAAAGGGTGTCCCCAGCTCCTCCCACTGAGTAACAGTAAACAGACGCCCACAGGCTGCTTTGGGATTGGAGAGTGGGAAGAAAGTTCCAGAAATGGATCTTCCCATCCTGAACTCACCTTTCTCCAAGTCCCTTCCCCCTGCTGAGAGAGTCTCCCAATTTGACATCCTGTTCCCTCTTTCACATCCCACTCTCCTGGCTCTCACATCTGACTCGCAAACTCTTAAAAAAACCTCCAGTTCCACCTCCCCGTCCTGTTCTCAGCCTCTCCAATCCTTCTGGCAGTCGCTGCCACAGTGGTGGTTCTAAGGGGGAAAGGCTACCACCCTTTTTGGGCCTATGCCTGGCAGGGGCTTTTCAAATGCCATCTAATTCCAAACACTGTTTTCTACATGTCACCTCGCTCCCCGACTCAGAACCCCTCAGCATCCCCCTTTGTCTGTAGGGAAGAGTTTAAATTCCCCCTTCTGGCAGCCTTCTGCTGTCCTTATATAAAGTTTCTGTCTAGCCAAATCGATCTGCTGCTAGCTCCCTAAAAAGTCTTTCTGTTTTTGCTCCAGGAGGGGCCTGTCCCTGAGATGCTGTCTCCTCTCCTGTTTATCTAGATCACCGATCATTCAGCAAATGTGAATTGTGTGCCTACAGTGTCTCAAGGATGCTGGGAAGAGAGTGGTGGACAAGACAGAGAGATGGACATGGTCCCTCCCTTCCTGGAGCCTACAGTTCATTCTGTGATGTTTAGCCTGGGCACCTCCTCCAGGTCACGTAATCCCTGGGGATTTTCCTCTCTTGGCATTTCCACAGCCTGCCTGGGTGTTGGCCAGCTTTTCTTGTTGACGTGGTTCGGTTTTGTCTTCCCAATGAGACAGAAGGCTCCTCAAGGGAGGGTCTGTGGCTTAAGCCTCTTGTGACTCCGGGGTTGTTAAACTCAGCACGTCGAGTGATGTGAACATTCATTCATTCATTCACTGACCGGCCCCCATGGGTCAGCCCTCACTCACTAGGTATCGTGGGGGTCACGTGATAATGGCTAAGAGTCTTAGCATCCCACGAGGAAGCATATACGCTGTTTAACTGCAAAGGCAGCGAGGATGGCCTTTCTCCTCTCAGGCGGCCCAGTTTCTGGCCATCCTGCCAGGCTCTCCTCGGTCCTCCCATGAGGCTGGTGGGATGAGCAGGGCTACAGCGCTTGTTTTGCCTTCTGATCTCCTCTCAGAGCTAGGGGTTCTCCCGGGATCCTCTTGGGTAGTCGGACTAAAGGGCTTCTTGGGAAGATGAACTTCAGAGAGGTCAGGTGAATTACTCAAGGTCACACTGGAAGCCAGTGGACCTGGTGCCCAGGTCTCCTGACCCTCCCCCCGCCCCACCCCAGGTGCAGCTCTCTCTGAAGCATGTCAGCTGGGACCACTGCTCAGCTTGGTAATTCCTGCACGTGGCCTTGCACCTCTCTCTTTGCTCAGCCATTAGCTCCTGAGGACAGAGGCCTGGCAGTGCTGATACATTGTAACATTCGGCGAATCTTTGCTAAATGGGGTGTGGGTAATCAGATCTTGGACAGATGAGCTGATTGTGACAAAGGAGGTTATGTGGGCCCTGGCCAGGGGTGGGAGCGGGTGGAAGCCCAATCCTGCCCTTTCCGGTTTTCCTACTCACTCTCCTGGGTCTCTGCCCAGGTTGTGGGACTGTGTGTGGACAGTAAGAGGGAGTTCTTACTGTCAACCTGTTGAAGGAGCGTTACCTACAAGCCCAGGGCCAAGGGAGTAAGGTTGGGACAAAACAGAGTGACACCTGGAGTCTGAGGGATTTAAGAATGAGGATGAAGTTCTTCTTCCCTGCTTATTGCTGGCCCAGGACCCAACCCCTCAGAGATGGGGCATACTCACCAATACACTGCAGGGAAACCAGGGAGCCTGAGAGACAGGGGCTGGAAGGGAGACACAGGCATCCTGTGGTTTCTGCTTGTCCCTTGGCTGGGAGGCAGGGACTCAGGTCTCCCAGCACTATTGATTAAAGTCCCCTCCCAGGAGCCAGGAAGTATGGAACCTGAATGGTGGGGCTGTATAGACACCGTACTTGCACCCAGTTCAGTGCGATTTAATGCAATTGGATTCTACAGCACTACTGATAAGCATCTACTATGTGCTGGGCCCTGCCTGAGTCACAGCCCACCCCGGGCTCTTGGCAGCCTGAGATGGAAGAGAGCAGAGGCTGGGGCAGTGTCTGCTGTACTGCGGGCTCTCCAAACAGAAGAGGAATGGGATTTCGATGAAATTCCAGGCAAATGATCATTCTGCTCCTAGTCCTATCCTTTTCAAGATTTACTCTTTGATGAATAAGCAGCCCTCAGCAACATCCCTGAATGCTAAGAAGCCAGCATCCTCTCTGAGTCACTCTGCTGCAGGGTGACAGTTTTCCTGTAGAAGATGCCCGGCTCTGACCCGGGGTGGTAGGCACGGGAATGGTACATTGACAGAGGCCAAGCAGCTTCTCCTCTGGAGAGCTGGAAATGTGGGGAGGGCTTACTCTGGCCTGGATGAGAGGCAGGAAGGACAAAGTGGCCTTTGGAACCTTGCCTCTTGGGCTTAATAGGGAACATAAGGCCATAGGAAACAAATTTGGTTTTCTTATTTGATGAAAGGCCACCAGCTTGTGGACAGCACACTTTGTCCAGCTGCCCCTTGTATTAAAACAAAGAGTCAATACAGAAAACCTCTCAGAAATGTGATGCTCTAGCTTCTGGTATCTGACAGTCTGCCTGGCCAGGAGTTCTTTTTGTTGTCTGGCTTAAGTTTCTCTTGCTAAGTCTGTTCAGGGTGGGCTGGCTGCAGCCCCGATGGCATCGTCCACATGTGAGCCTTTGTGGGCCAGAGGTGTCCTCTCACTTACCCGCTTGAGTTTCGCACCTGAAGCTCTTGCATGTTCTCTGTGATTTTGACAACATCCAGGTCTTGGGCTGGGCCAATCTCCACGGCTCTGAAGATGGGTTTGCTGCTTATGTTGGGAGAGAAAGAGAGGGAGGGAGAGATGTGAGCTGGGGCAGGAGTTTAGACCAAGAGGGTAGAAGTAGTCCCCACTCCCAGGAGAGGGGGCCGCAGAGAATTCTGGGTACGGCGTGGCAGGGGAGTGGAGGTGGCCTTGGTCAGTGAGGGTGGTGACTGCTTTGCTAGATGACAAGGGATGGTCCCTTGGCATCCCAGGATTCAGCCCTGGGCACAGTGCTGATGTGGACTTGCTTTCTCAGGCAGGGAAGCCTGGTCCTGAACGCAGAGCCCTGGAGAAATGTTACGGATGTCCTTTTATAACTCCCGGCTCTGCCCCTATTCCAAATGTCCCAGCGGTTTCTTCTGGTTCACAGCGAGGGGGACAAGGAGGCAAAGGAGCCAGGTTAGCTCTCCCCTCACCTTGGAGGGAACTGAATGTGGATATGTTGCTCTCCAAACAAGGCATCTGGTCTAAATTTGGTAGTGGGGTACATTTATGGTCCCTTTGGAGGTAGGACAGGCCAAGATCAGGCTTCACATGCATCTAGACAAACATTTCTCTCATTTGGACCACTCTCCCTCTTCCTCTCCTCTAGTCCATGCTTGTCTTTATCAAACCTTGGGTGTAAGTCTTCCCTCCTCCAGGAAGGGTTCCCTGATTAATCCCATCTTTCTGATGGTACCTGCACTGAATCTGCCTCTTTCCCATCTCTCCTATCCTTCCCCATCCAGCCATTCTATACAGAGCTGGTATAAACTCTGTATGCAGGCTCAGGTCAACCCGAGGCACTGGCTGACTGGCACATTTTCACATTCCCAGCCAGGAATCTGGCACTACCTGGATGACCCAGGCAAGGCACCTGGAAGACTGAAGTCTAGCAGTGTGGGGTTTTGTGCTGAGAGCCCTCAGGACTGAGGTTCTTGTCCTGGCTCTGACACTAGCTTGCTATGTACCCTTGGTAGGTCATATTCCCTCTCTGGGTCTCTCCAAGCCTCAGTTTTCCTCTCTATAAAATGATGGGTGGACCAGATGATCTCTAGAGTCCTTCCCACGTTGAGCCATCTAGGGTTTTGTGGTCCTGGGACAAAAAGGGCCTCCTAGCCAGGGAAATCTGAGACCCAGAAGGAGGAATCATGGTGGAAATGGACATTCCCAGGAGAGTTAGCCTCCGTTCACCAGTTACATCCTGATGAATAATTCTGACCAGCTTTGATCTTGTAGAGCTCAAGATAGAGATGGCTTGGTGCCTTAAAGAGCTCCAGAAGGACAGAAATTGCAGCAGCCTTTTACCTTAAGAGCCCCTGGAGACACCCTGGTTTCATAATCAAGCTGCAGCCTGCTATGCTGGTACAGCTGACGCTGCAGTTGGCTGGACTGCAGTAGGGAGGAGGGGGGGCTGCAGCCAGAAGGCTGGGCTGGGGTGGCTGCTGGGGGAGGGGAGACAGCAGGGACAGGACGTGCCTTCCCAGGTCTCCTTGAAAATGAAGGTGGTAGGGTATCCTCTTCAGCGGGTACTGAATGTTGCACCCCATGGAGGGCAGAGAGCAGGAGAAGCCTGATAACCAGACAGCAGGAGGGGCAAATAGGTCTGATGGATCAGTAATGGCTGCCCGCAGCACTTACTGAAAAAGGGCCTGAGGCTGCTCTAGGGATTGATGGAAGCGGGTTCTGTGATTGACTGATAGATGAGGTCTGCTTAAGATTTATCATTTCTACCTAGTCTCTGCGTCTAGTTTCTCAGGATCCTGAAGTTGGGGGCTTGCCAGGAAGAGATTATCCCCTGTGCAACTGAATTCATGGGTTCTTTTCTATCCTCTCCAGTTAGGCTCTGAGTGGTCAACTGTTTCCCCTCCCCTCCCCTCCCTTTATAAATGAAACCTCCAGAGAAGAGAGAATTACCCAACCGAGAAACAGATGCTTCTGATGCCCAGGAATTAGGGGGTCTTGGGCACAAATGCCAGCCCTCTCGCTCCCAGCTACTATCCGAGCAAGTTACTTACCTTCTTTGAACCTACTTCTAAAATAGATAGAATAATAACTACCTTTCTGGTTTTTGCCAAGATCAAATGAATATAAATACGTAATGCTAATTACCCTTCTTATAATTATATCCTTTTTCATACACTGAAGATTTAAAACTGCTTTTGAAATTTGCTGAGAAAACTGAGATTGCTGATGAAGAGGCCCAGTGAAATCAGGTTCATTTAAACTAAATTTTAACCAATGGGACTTTGAATAAGTAAATAAGACTTTTGTATTCTGGGGCAGGGACAGTGACTTGCCAAGCCAAGAAGAAGTGAGGATTGAGGAGGAAAGGAAAGGAAAGGATTGCAAAGGAGCTTGAACCGTGTGTGTGGGGGGGTGGGGGTGGGGGGGGTGGGGGTGGCAGTGGGGGTGGGGGAGGGGTGGGGCAGATATCCTCTCTCTGGTGCCTCTTAACCATTCTATGAGGTTGGTATTGCTTCCCCCAGTAACTCTTCCCCCGGTAACTCTTCCCCCAGTAACTCTTAAACATGTTGAGGCTTAGAAGATTTAACTTCCTGCTGCTCATACGGGAAAGTGCTTCAAAAGCAGCTCTGTCTGACTCTAATACCTATATTTTTAAGGAAAGAGGGAGGAAAGAGGAAGGAAGGAGAGGAAAAGGGAAAGAGGAAGGCAGAAAGAAAGGGAGAGAGGTCATAGGGTGAGGTGACAGCCTCCAGAGCCTTGGGCTGGGTACCTGTCATAGCCCATCTGCCCACAGGCTGTCTTGGCCAGAGCTTCTGTGAAGTTGTCGAAACAGGCGGAGGCCCAGTTCTTTGTGGCCAGGTCCAGCACCTGCAGGGTGGATCGGTCCCTGGAGAGGCGGACTGGAAGGGGAGGAACCCGGGTCAGCTCAGGGCAGGGACCCATTTGGCCTATCTCCCAGAGAATTTATCATGTGACCAGCCCAAACCGGTAGCTCAAACCCTACCAGGAACTGGGGAGCATCACAGAACACCAACCCTTTCAACCTCAAGGGAAGTTCCTCCATTTGGCTTTGCCAGATTGAGTCTCATTCTGACGGTAGCTAGGGTGACCAGATGTCCTGGGGACAATCTGCATTTTGACCTTTGCCCTGGCATAATTATTAATAGCTCTTTATATGTATAAGTTTTGATGATGTATTACATGGCTTCCCTACCCATAGTTCACACAGCTTGCCTAGCCTGGGAAAACTTCTCAAAGAGGATTGTCGCTCTTTTACCGTGTAAGGTCAGAGAGGGGAGTGCTATTGGCAGTAGGGTGGCAGGGCCCATAGGCATTTGACTTCTGATAAAAAAGAGCAAACACACATAAAAAAGAGCATATACACAGGAAGTTACTCAGCCTTGCCCCACAAAAGGCCCCATCACCCGTGTCCTGGGCTGTCTTTTCTTTTCAGAGCCCAAGTAATAGGTGGATCAAGTTGGGCTAGAACAGTCCAAGAAATAACATGGGTTTTCCTGTTTGAAACATCTCAGTATTCTTTGAAGGACCTAGCTCACTCTTGTTCCATAATGTGTTACAATAAACACTTACCTGATGAATAGAGGGATCAATAGCTGGCTAACGGCCTTAATGGTCTCTTTCTAGTCCCCTTGAAATAACAGATTTCAGAGAAAGGAGGGAACTCCCTGAGGTCATTCCATTCAGCACCCAGGAGCAGCAGGAATGGGGCAGGCTCAGTTACAATTTCCTGTTCCCTCTGGCCCACATTTGTTCGTCAAAATTTACTGAGTGTTTGCATGTTAAGTATTGGGGACCTAGTAGACAAGACATGATCCTGTTTTTAAGAACCTTACAACGGGGAAGGAAAGTGACTAGTCAGGTGGCAGATGCTGTGCAGTGGACCAAGGGGACCTGAGTGGACTTCCTGCCCTTCCCACTCCCCTAGCCCCACAGCCCCTGGACTCACCTGTCACTGGAGGCCCATGGGGGAATTCCTTGACACAGTGCTGCTCATCCTCCCCTGAGGCACAGTCCTGCTGGCCGTCACACACCTGCTCCCTCGGGATGAAGTGGAGGGGCTGCCCACAGAGGAAGTAATTGTCCAGAACCACCTTGACTGGAAGACAAGGGCAGGGAGGGGCAGAGAGGGCTGACGGTCAGGCAGGCAGCCCAGGGGCAGGATAGATTGTTTCCCTGAGAACATGCTGGGCCTGGAGACAGGCAGATGTGGGTTCCAGGCCCAGTTCTGTCACTTAGGAGCTGGTGTTCTTGGTCCTGAGCCTCAGTTTCCTCATCTGTAAAACGGAGATAATAACATCTGTCCCATCCCTAAAGATGGCTGAGGAGTCAATCAAGATCATGTATGGGGAGCAATTTAGAAACAGTCCCCACTAGCCTCCCAACCCCAAGTGCTGGCACAGTGCCTCTGCAGAGGGAGAAGACAGCGTTGGGCCTGGAGTCTGAAGACCTGAGTTCTGGCTCTGCCACCTACTGTGTGAATTTAGACCAATCGCTTCCCCGTTCTGGGCCTCACAGGGTTGCAGAGAATGTTTGATGAGCTGGTGGTTGTGAAAGTGTCTCATCACTATCAAGTGCAGTTCTAGGATTTGGTGTTTTTATCTGGGGTTGAAAGACCCATTAGGAGGTAGGTGTTTTGCTTTGTTTTTGTCTTCTGCCTCCTACCTTCAAAATTCTATTGCTCCTTTGCTGTCTTAGATGATGGGAAGGAGTCTAGTGTTTTTAAGTCCTCAGAAAATGCAGTATAGTTTTGGAAGTTTTAGCCACGGCAATAAGAGAAGAAAAAGAAATAAAAGGAATCCAAATCAGAAAAGAAGAAGTGAAACTGTCACTGTTTGCAGATGACATGATACTATACATAGAGAATCCTAAAGATGCTACCAGAACCTACTAGAGCTAATCAATGAATTTGGTAAAGTAGCAGGATACAAAATTAATGCACAGAAATCTCTTACATTCCTATACACTAGTGATGAAAAATCTGAAAGAGAAATTAAGGAAACACTCCCATTTACCATTGCAACAAAAAGAATAAAATATATAGGAATAAACCTACCTAAGGAGACAAAAGACCTGTATGCAGAAAATTAGAAGACACTGATAAGAGAAATTAAAGACGATACAGACAGATGGAGAGATATACCATGTTCTTGGACTGGAAGATTGAACATTGTGAAAATGACTATACTACCCAAAGCAATCTACAGATTCAATCAAACTACCACTGGCATTTTTCACAGACCTAGAACAAAAAATTTTACAATTTGTATGGAAACACAAAAGACCCCAAATAGCAAAAACAATCTTGAGAAAGAAAAATGGAGCTGGAGGAATCAGGCTCCCTGACTTCAGACTATGCTACAAAGCTACAGTAATCAAGACAGTATGTTATTGGCACAGAAACAGAAATATAGATCAATGGGACAGGATAGAAAGCCCAGAGATAAACCCACGCCCATATGGTCACCTTATCTTTGATAAAGGAGGCAAGAATATACAATGGAGGAAAGATAGCCTCTTCAATAAGCAGTGCTGGGAAAACTGGACAGCTACATATTAAAGAATGAAATTAGAACACTTCCTAACACCATACACAAAAATAAACTCAAAGTGGATTAAAGACCTAAATGTAAGGCCAGACACTATCAAACTCTCAGAGGAAAACATAGGCAGAACACTCTATGACATAAATCACAGCAAGATCCTTTTTGACCCACCTCCTAGAGAAATGGAAATAAACAAATGGGACCTAATGAGACTTAAAAGCTTTTGCACAGCAAAGGAACCCATAAACAAGACGAAAAGACAACCCTTAGAATGGGAGAAAATATTTGCAAATGAAGCAACTGGCAAAGGATTAATCTCCAAAATATACAGGCAGCTCATGCAGCTCAATAGCAAAAAAACAAACAACCCAATCCAAAAATGGGCAGAAGACCTGAATAGACATTTCTCCAAAGAAGACATACAGATGGCCAAGAAGCACATGAAAAGCTGCTCAACATCACTAATTATTAGAGAAATGCAAATCAAAACTACAATGAGGTATCACCTCACACAGGTCACAGTGGCCATCAAAAAATCTACAAACAATAAATGCTGGAGAGGGTGTGGAGAAAAGGGAACCCTCTTGCACTGTTGATGGGAATGTAAATTGATACAGCTACTATGGAGAACAGTATGGAGGTTCCTTAAAAAACTAAAAATAGAACTACCATATGGCCCAGCAATCCCACTACTGGGCATATACTCTGAGAAAACCATAATTCAGAAAGAGACATGTACCACAATGTTCACTGCAGCACTCTTTACAATAGCCAGGACATGGAAGCAACCTAAGTGTCCATCGACAGATGAATGGATAAAGAAGATGTGGCACATATATGCAATGGAATATTACTCAGCCATAAAAAGAAACGAAAGTGAGTTATTTGTAGTGAGGTGGATGGACCTAGAGACTGTCATACAGAGTGAAGTAAGTCAGAAAGAGAAAAACAAATACCGTATGCTAACACATATATATGGAATCTAAAAAAAATGATTCTGATGAACCTAGGGGCAGGACAGGAATAAAGACGCAGACATAGAGAATGGATTTGAGGGCACAGGTGGGAAGGGTAAGCTGGGAGGAAGTGAGAGAGTAGCATTGACATATATACACTCCCAAGTGTAAAATAGATAGCTAGTGGGAAGCAGCCACATAGCACAGGGAGATCAGCTCAGTGCTTTGTGACCACCTAGAGGTGTGGGATAGGGAGGGTGGGAGGGAGACACAAGAGGGAGGGGATATGGGGATGTATGTATATGTATAGCTGATTCACTTTGTAATACAGCAGAAACCAACATTGTAAAGCAATTATACTCCAATAAAGATGTTAAGAAAAAAAAGCCAAGAAAATATTGTAAAAAAAAAAAAAAGTCCTCCGGGAGCAGATATTTCCATACTTTCCAAACTGTCCTAGCTCCTCCTGCCTGACTGAACTCTCCCTTGGCCTGAAGCTCCCCTCTGCAGCCCAGCATCACCCCTGGCCGACCCTAGGAGTGGTGGTCACAAGTCTGCTGATGGCCCTGCTTATCACTGCTACGTGCTTTCCTTGCACTGTCACCTGGAATCCTGACAACAACTTTAGGAGGCAGGTGCCATTATGAACTCCCGTTACAAATAAGGAAATGGAGGTTTAGAGAGTTAGGGTTTATTTCCCAAGGCCACGTAGCAGTCAGGTGTTAGAGCCAGGATTTTGATCAGTGTCTGTCTAGTTCTAAAGCTCTTTGCTGCCTCTCCACACCTTCCCTGAAGGAGCTCAAAATGTGATCTTATGGCTCCGATGCTCCTGGTTTGAGAAGCAAGGGCGAAGGAGCAGGTCAGTCAGATATTTCCTGGACTTTCAGAGTTTGGTTCGTGGTCAGGAGCCTGGGTGAGGAGGGGTCCCTCCTGCCTCCTGAGGTGAAGCCAGGACACGGCGTCACCAGTTGAGCCCGCAGAAGCCAAAAGGTTGAGGGAGCCCAGCCCAGGATGGAAGTTCACGTTACCTCCTCTGGTTGCAGAACCTGGGGGTCTCGGGTTGGAAGCTGCAAAGGGCCTTCTGGGACAGGGAGAGCCCGACTCTACATTATGTACTTGTACCTGCCTTGGATCACCCTGAACCTGGCCCTGTCTTCTCTCTCCACTATGGCAGGGTACGTGCTCAGAGTAGGCAGGCTCATCTTAATATTAGTCTGAGCCTAACTGGCCTAGGACAGTAGATCTGCTGATGCCGCTGCACACCCACCACCGCTTTGGGCCAGCCAAGGTCAAGAGGAATGATTTGGAGTTATGTGCATCTCACGTCCTGATCGGGCACTCAGGGATCTGGGTGGTGTTCGTGTTGTGTATCTACATTTCCACCGCCACGAAGTAGAAATGGACCTGCCCAGTCAGGGCTTGGGGACCTGTCCTAGCCCTGTCCTCGACTGCCACACTGCCTCAGTGCCCAAGTGGAGAATGAGGCGTTGGACCGGATGATCTCTGAGCGTCCTCCAACGAGTTGAAGGCTGCTGCAGGCTCCTGGAAGGCCGTCCTGGCCTGGGGAGCAAACACATGGCCTCGGCGACATCTCTGCACACTACGTGATAACCTACACTTTTGCACAACTTGGTTTTTATCCAGGTACTTTACACACGTTACCTCATTGGTTCTCTGATATCCCTCTGAGGGAGGCAGGATGTTTTACAGGTGAGGAGACTGAGGTTAAGCGAGGTTGAGGGACTTACTCAAGGTCACATAGCAGCAAGAAGGGGCAGCGCCGGGATCCCCAACCCAGGTGTCCTGATTCCTAGTCTGGTCCCCTCAACCCTACTTCCTGTGTGAAAGCTGCGGTCAGTAGCCTGCTGTGACTGTGGGGGTGGGTGAAGATGGGGACTCAGTCACAGGATGTGCGGACTGAAAGGGAGGGACTGTGGGAATCTGGGCTCGCTCAGTTTACTCTTCCTTGCTCCAGAGTGGCCTGCCTGGGATAACAGTGGGTCTCAGGTTCCTGGCGCGGTGAAGCCAGAGCTCAAGGTGGGGAGAGGGGCTGTCTGCCTGGGCATCTTCCCCGATGCGTCCTCCCTGTCTCCCTCCCCATAAGCAGACATGCTGCCTGCTCCTCCCAGCAGGGCTGTGGATCCACTCCGCTCTCTGTCTGCAGACTTGGGGAGGAGCAGGCGGGGGGCCTGGCTGCTGTGCCATTGCCTGAGTGGGTTCGTAACTGGTGCAAATTGTGCTTTCCCCACAGAAGAAATCATCTGGGATAGGATCCATCTGGGTAGATGGGGGCTGAGTTCATCTCCCTCTCGCTCTGAGAGGAAGGCTCCCTTCAGAGCAGGGGTGGATACAAAGCTCTATGAGATCACCTGGCCTTGACTCTGCTGAGGTGGGGAGCGCTCTGAGGTGAGGGCAGGGGAGGGGTGGGTGGGAGCTGCCACCTGCTGTAGGGGTGGAGGGGGGACAGTAAGGCAGCATGGGGGCCGGGGTGAGGGCTGCCACTTACTGAGGACAGCCGCGGTCATGATGGTCAGCAGGCTCACCAATGCTGCGATGATGGGGATCCCCACCTTTCTGAAGGTCTCCAGGGAGGTGCGGGATTTGCGCAGGGGGGTGACATCTGTGAGGGGGAGGGGAAGAGCCTGCAGTCAGTACTCGGAGGTCAACCCCTGCCAAGGCCCACAGCTTCCCCACCCTCTAGCCCCTGGTGTGGAGCCCAGGAAAACTTTGGGGACCGTTTTGGTTGATGCTGGGGTTATTTCTGCAGACTAGGCTTAGCTTCCTCAGCATAGGGGCCCCCCACCTCCTTTCACTTACCCAGGCTTGTCCATATTTCACAGGTGTTCCTCTAGTCCATGGCACCTTCTCTTTGTCTTGACAGCCTGCTCTAGGATGTTTCATCCTGTCCAGTCTAACCTGCATCTGTCCCAGGAGAGGCACGTACCCTTTCCCTTTACTATCATGTATCTTCTTTCCTGACTTGTCTTTTGATTAAACTATAAGCTCCAGGAGGGCAGGGGCTGCCAGCACAGTATGTGCTTAGTGGAAGCTTAATAAATACTTGTGAATGAAGGTGACCTAATGGCCTTCATCTCTAACTCAGTTCAACACACAGCCAGTCCCTAGAAAGGTCCTGTCTTTAAGGAGATTCCAATTTGGGGGAAGAGGCAAACAAGGACACAATTGCCGGTACCACCAGACACCATCAAGGCAGTTAAATGGGCCTCTCTAGGTGGAGATGGGAGAGGGAGGAGTGGGTCCAGCTTGGTGAAGGCCTGGGTGTTGGGAGCTGTGAGCTGCTGGCGTGCCTGGGATGTAAGGTGGGTAAAAGCATGTTGTGGAAGCTGGGCTGGCAAAGTCAGCTTGTGGAGAGTCTTGACTGTCATGCTAAGGGGTTTGGATTTTATCCTGAGGGCAGTGAGGGACCATGGAAAGCTTTTAAGCAGCAGAGAGATATGATCACATTAATATTTAGAACTATGACTCTTTCATCAGGGAGGAGATGGACTAGAGCAAGTCTGGGGTTCGGGAGACCAGGAGGGACCTACTGATGTCTAAAACAGAGGCAATAATAGCTATATTGTCCACTTCATGTGGCTATCCAAGGAGATGGAACATGGCAAGGCTCTGAAAGATTAAATTCTCACAAAGTATCAGGGATAGGCTCTTTGGTGTCCCCTCTCCTTGCAGGCAATAAGCTGGGGAGGTGCCATGGGGACTTCTCCAGGGAGAACTAGGGCAGGAATTATAGCAACCCTGAGAATGCCTGGAAAGCAATAGGCCAGCTCTCCTCCCCCTCATCTGCACATGGCTTTCTCCTTTACCTCCATCAAATTGTTCTTCAGATGTCGCTTTCTTACTGAGGCCTTCTTTGACCTCCCTATTTAAAATTCAATCTTCCAATATTTCCTATCCTCCTTCCCTGTTTTATTTTTTCAAAGCATTTATCACCTCTAATGTACTGTATATTTTACATATTTTGTATATCATGTAGCCCCTCCCAACCCTGCCTGAAATGAAGTCTCCAGGAAGATGGGGATTTTTGTCTGTTTTGTTCACTGCTGAGTCCCTGCTGCCTAGAACAGTGCCTGGCCCCTAGTAGGAACTCAAGAAATATGTGTCAAATGAGTAAACGATTTGCTCTTTGCTTGTTCTCTTCAGCACATCCCTTCCGCCTTTCTTACAGGTCTTATTTTATTCTGTCTGGAATGTTGGCTAGTTATGTTTCTGTCTCTCTTTCCTCAGCTGTTCAAAAGCAGAGAGTGGCACCCTGCCAGAGACTGGTGCCTAATACGTGCGGATATCATTGGATGTGTTGATAGGGAAAGCGTAGGAAACTCTGTGTTTCCTCAGTAGGGAGAGGTTGAACCTCAGACACAGAGCTCTGGCCCTGAAGATGTGGGGTGGTATTGCCTGTTATTATCAGGACCTGGCAACAGAGTAGGTTATTAGTAATACTGTTTTTTAAGTTCCAGCAGTGAGTGTTCAGCACTGTCCCCTTTCCTGCGGCCATGGACATGGAGACATTCTGTCCATTCATTCACGCATGATTTCTTCATTGACCACCTACCTCTGGGGATACGAGGTTGGCTCGTTTTCCCAGAAGTGAATGACTTATTGGGAGTCCTTTGATGAGTTCCCTTGTCCAGGGCCCAATGTCTCTGCCTCCCTGATGTTCTCATGGAGAACATCATCAGGAAGCGAAGGGTTTTCCTGGTTTATTGTCTATAAAGTTTATTGTTTATAAAGTTAACCAACCCTCTGAGCTATGAAGAGCCTCCTTGCCTGCCACTGTTCCTTCCTCCAGCCTGTCCTGCCCAATGCTGCCAGACAGACATATTGCTCTCATCCCATAACGCCTCTGCTCCAGAACCCTCAAGGGCTCCCCGTGACCTCCGTATCTGAATCACCCTCTTCTCTGGGCTTTCAAAGGCAGTGCAATTTGGCTTCCCTCTCCCAGCCAAATGGACTTCCCACTGCTAGTCCGCCAGCCTCATTTCCACATGAACCGTTTCACTCCCTGGTCCTTGCACAACTTGTAATCACTCTTAACCTCAGAATCTTCACTTGGCACTGATTTCTCCCTCCCGAGCTCCCTTAATTGTTTTCTGGTTTGGCTGTTCCCAGGCTTACTCAGGTGGTGGAGCCCTTGTATGTCTAGTGTTCTTTGGGGACACCACGGAATATTGATATATTAAATTCCAAAGTAGAAACTAGGCATTGTTTTACCTGCTGAAGATTATATCGTTTGTGATCTTTATTAACTTGTGACCCTGAAATAAATAAGCCGTCAAAGTAAGTGGGATTGGTCATCTCCTTATGAAGCTGTCATGTTAATTTGTCTCTGCTCACTTGTTTTGCTGATCCAGGTTATCAGGCATAGGTATCAATGGTTTAAAAAAATGGAACAGGAGGAAAATAATCCCCTATATTTGGGAATACTTCATCTATTAACTTATTTTTCTCTGGTAAGTCAGGCAAACACTGCCATTTTCTATTCTACCAGTGAAAACACCTTTGTCCAGCTTGTTCCTTGGCAGCACGGTCAGACTGTAAACTCCATGAGGGCAGGGACTTTGGCTGTCGTATTTACTGCTGTAGTCCCGTGTCCAGCCCAGGGCCTACCCCCTGCAGGCACTCACAGTATTGTTGAAGGAATGAGAGAATAAGTAACTGAATGAATGAATTAGAAAATCACTGCTGTTGGCGTTTTAGGTTTGATGGTTCTGTATCCCCAGAGACCATGCCTCCTACTTCTAGAATGAATCCTGGAGATGACACTTGCTTGATACATGTTTGTTGAATGGTGGATGGATGTCTCCCGTAGCATTTAGCACTTGGAGGTGGTGGTGAGGACCATGCAAGAGGGGTCTAGTATCTACTTGGTAACTGAGTGAAACTGAGATAGACAAAGGAAAGCTAGACCTGAGCTTACCAAGGCTGTTCAGGGGTTGATCGCTGTCGGGATCCTGTAATTGAAGGAAAAACAGTGAGTTGAGTGAGGGAACCTCTCAGGCTGGGGCTAAGAGCCCAGGAAAGGGCTCTTATCTGCATTCCCTTCTCACTGCTGAGTCTAAGGTGGGGGGCTCTATGATATCTAAATAATTGGTTTAAAATATAAAATTCAGTTATTCATCTAAATGACCTGGTACAACAGGTTTACTAATTGTAGCAGCTAGTTAGCAATTGAAAAACAGCTGGCTGCTGGGCTGTTGTGTGTATTGCTGAGTTTCTTAAGATGGTTCTGCTCTCCTGTCTGTTTTTGTCAATTATTCGCCTACTTTGATAGATATTGTAGTTCTGTAAAAACTTGAACGGGCACTTCACCAAAGGGGATACTTCCATGGCCAGTTAAGTGCCAAAAGATGCTTGATGTCATCACTCATCAGGCCAATGTAAATTCAGACCACAATGAGCTATCTCTGCAGAGACACCAGAATGGTTAAAATTTAAAAGCCTGACAATACTAAGTGCTGTTGAGGATGTGGGACAACTGGAAATCTCAGACACTGCTGCTAAGAGTGTAAATTAGTACAAATATTTTGGAAAAAGGTTTGGCTGAATCTACTAAAGCTAAACATCTGACTATTCTATGATTCTTTGTGGTTTTTTTGTTGTTGTTTTTTTTAATTTGGCTGCACCAGGTCTTAGTTGAGGCACGTGGGATCTTTGTTGTCACGTGCGGGATCTGTGTTGCGGCATGCGGGATCCTTTAGTTGTGGCATGTGGGATCTAGTTCTCTGACCAGGGATCGAACCCGGTCCCCCTGCATTGGGAGCTCGGAGTCTTAACCACTGGACCACCAGGGAAGTCTCAGTATTCTATGATTCTATGACCAGGAATTAGGGCCAAGAGAAATGAGTACATCTGTCCAGGAAAACACCTGTACATGAATCTTCATACTAGCTTCATCCATAATAGCTAAAAATTGGAAAAACCCCAAAGTCAATCACTGACGGAATAAATTGTGGTGTATTCATATAATGGAATATAATTCAGCAATAGACAAGAATAAACTAGTGTGAAATGCAATGACACATGGACGAATCTCAGAGACATAATAATGAAAAAAAGAAACTAGACACAGAAGAGTATTATTTCATATATATGATTAAAAGGTAAAGTTAATCCATGGTGATAGAAGTCAGGATAGTGATTATACTGGGGGTTATTTGAAGGAGCACAATGGAGCCTTCTGGAATGTTGGAAAACTAGATCTTGATCTAGGTGTTGGTTACATGGGGGTATACGTGTGTAAAAATTCATTGAGTGGTATACTTTAGATTTGAGTACTTTACTGAACATATGTTATACCTAATAGAACAAACAGACAAAAACAAAAAACTACCAGGACACTAAGGTATTTCTGTGAGTGTAGTCTTAGGTCATCGTGAATACACATACACAAATGCACACAAGGCTCTGTTCTTCCACTCATTTGCACCACTACACGTGCACTCAGCATACACACAGCCACATAGGGGCACACACAGGAGCCCGCACACAAAGGCTCTCATGCAAAGTACTTGCACCCTTTCCTGCAAGGCAGAGCTTAGGGAAGGGTGCTGCCTAAGTTCCTGCCCTCCTGCCTCCCATGAACTCTCTTTCTTTCCTTTCCTCGTCTGGCATAGGACCTGGAGTCCCTGGGCTGGGCGAGGCCAGGCTCTGCTGGGGCTGAGTTGGAATTCGAGCTGTGCCTCCTATTAACTGGGAGCCTTTGGGCAAGATACTTAACCTCTCTGAGCTTCAGGTTTCCCCTCCCCTCGGTAGAGTGGGGAAAATTACACCTAATTCAAAGTGCTCCTGTGAGGATGAGATGCCATATCTGGTGGAAAGTGCCTGGTTCACAGAGAGAACTCTCTTCCTGGCCCTTCTGTCCTGTGCCCCCGGGCATTTGGCACAGAGCTCTATTCTAGCACTCTCGCGTCGGGTGGTCTCTATTTCTTATTGCCTTTGTGCCTTCAGTGCTTTGCATCCGGCTTGTACCTAGTAAAGGCCCAGTAAATGACTGCTACACTGAACTGAACTCGGGGCTCTGCACTGTAGTTCCTTCCGGGCCATCTCTCCTCCACCATCACCAGGGCCTGGATAGGGAACTACTTCCAGGATGAAGATGAGAACGATTCTGGAGAGTCTGTTGCGGTGGCTACAGAGCCAGGTGATAATCTTACCAATAGTAATCTGTACACAATTGGCGCATAGCAGTTTACAAAGCCCTTTTGTCTAACTCAGTCAGATACAAATGTGAAAAGAATTGACACGTCTGATAACCAGAGTGGGTAGCATTCAATAGTTAAGTCTCAAACAAATATTTTAGAGTGTCTATGTTGTACCAGGCACTGCTCTGGGAGCCGTGGATTCAAAGACAAACGAGAAATAATTACAGCAAGGATGGGAGAAGTGCCCAAACAAGACAGGTGAGGCCCTGCCCTCAAGATACTGTATCCTGGGGTGGGGGAGTCAGGGAGATAGTAGGAGAGGCCAGGTCGTCAACAGATAAACCCAGAGAGTGATGGGTGCTATGCAGAGAGTAACATGGGTGATGGGAGACAGCGCCTGGCTGGATGCTTAAAATGGGAGGTCTAGGGAAGGGGTCAGGTTAGGGAGGGCCTCTGGCCTGAGACTTAAATGACAGGAAGTAGCCAGGCAGGCAGAAACAAGCTTGGTGTTGGAGGAACAGAATGGAGATCGGTGTGGCTATAGCAAGGCGGGATGAATAGACGGGCGGTGGGAAGATTCAACTCTGCTTCGAAGATAAAGACAATAGGCCTCACCCATAGATTGGATGCTTGTGGGTTTTTAGTGATCAAGCAAGAGGGTATTTGCTGAGGTGTGGAAGGCTACAGGAGGGGCAGGTTGGAGGGGTATCAAGGACGTCCAATTAGTGGCCAATCCCCTGTCAGTTCATTCTTTCTCACGGAATCTGCCTGCACATACATGTCTGCACTGGTTGAAGTAGGTAGGGTAAGTCTCTTTGTTTAGTTTTCAGCAAATATTGACTGTTCGCCTTTGATGGGTCTGGAACTGTGCTAGAAGCTGAGAGACAGAGGGAACAAAAGAGGCTTTCCGTCTGTATTTTCTGGGGCCTTGGATTCCTCATCTCTGAACTGAAGTGATCCTAGTACCCCTGGCTAATACGTTTTCAATCGCTATCAGTTGAGTAGTGGTTATTAAACAGAAAAAACAATCCATACCTTTTTGAAAACAAAAGAGAATGAGGAAAAAACCCTGCAAGATAGAATGATAGAGGCTGCGAATATCTTGGTCATTACTGCACCCCTGCTGTCTCCTACAATACCTGGCACATAGTGGGTATTTAATAAGTCTTTGCTGAATGAAAAAATTAAGGAAAAGATTGCAGTTTCAGGGTTCAATCCCAGGCCAGCCTTGAAGACGCTGACTGAGGTAATTCACACAATGAAATATAATGCTGCAGTCAAAACACATGAACTGTGGTGCCACAAAGTAATCTGAACGGCGTGAGCGATTTCATATTAAAGGAAAAATTAAGTCCCAGAAGAGTTCATCTAACACAGAATCTTTTTTATTACAAAAAAGCAAAGAAATGGTGAACATGGAATTCAGGATGATTCTAGCACCATCTCTGGCCTATTGAAGGCATACAATCAAGATTTGTTGAACTGATAAACAAAAAGGACTCGCCCACCTACTTCAGCAAGGGGATCTCCTGGTTAGATGTAGGTTATTGTTAAATTCTAGCTTTTGTTTTGGGTGGTGGGTTTATGGAGGCTTATTACGTTGCTGAAACTGTGTAACTAGGTGGTGAGTTATAGGGAGCCCTGCATGGACCAATAGTGAAAAATGCCATAAATCAATGATTATGATTTATCCAGGGCCGTGCACCTGAGGGTCAAAGAGAAAATAAAAATGCAGCCGCCTGGTTCTGCTGAGGGGTTTGAGGCTCAAACTGCCATCCTCCTGCTGCTTTGTTCTCTTATGCTGCCTGACTTCTTCCATTTAGTGGCCCACTGGTCGGCTTTTCTTTTTTTGTTTTGCGGTACGCGGGCCTCTCACTGTCGTGGCCTCTCCCGTTACGGAGCACCGGCTCCGGACGCGCAGGCTCAGCGGCCATGGCTCACAGGCCCAGCCACTCCGTGGCACGTGGGATCTTCCCGGACCGGGGCACGAACTCGTGTCCTCTGCATCGGCAGGCGGACTATTAACCACTGCGCCACCAGGGAAGCCCTTTGGCTTTTCTTGAAGCCTCTCTGACAAACGTCTCCAGCACAGAGATCAGAGATGAGGAGTTGCTAAAATTCTGGGGAGGGGAGCTGCTGAAAGTCAAGGGCATCGGGGATAATGCGTAGGGAGTTGGGTGTGTTTTAGGCCTACGAGTGGCAGCTGAGTAACATCAATGCCAGTGACTTTGCTGAGCAGGATAAAGATGGGGAACCTTTCAGTCTTTCAGTCCAGAATCAATCCTGAGCTGCGGGAAGGAGGGAGGGAGGCTGAGAGATGTGGCTACCAGGTAAGGTTCTGCGATCTGACCCACCCCCAACACTGTGGTGGGTCCTTTCCGGATCACAGTGTGCAAGGCTGAAAGGGTCTCTGGAGTAGAGAGAAAACCAGCCAGACAGGGGAAATGTTTTGCCCTGTAGTTGATGGAGGGAAGAGGGCTGAGAGGCCGACAAAGACCAGCTGTGCCTCCTTCTGCTTTGTTGGAGGTCTCTCTGTTTATCCCCAGCTTGAACTCAGCCCCTGGCCACAACTGCCACAGCCTAGGCCGCACCCCAGGGCACGCAGAGGTGTTGGCCTTCTCCTTTCGGTCGGGGCCACTGGCTGGGTCAGGCCCGTCTGCTCTGTTGATTCAGTTTGCGTCAGAGCCCTGACTCATGGGGCCAGCCCCACTGGTGCCCGACCCAGGGCTCATCCAGGAATGAGGCACCTACTGTCTGGAGTCAAATGAAAGGGCGAGAATACCTGGGGCCCCAGAGCCCAGGATGGCCCGAGCTGGACGAGGTGGGAGGTGGGGTGCGTGGGTGGAAGTTAGTTAGTTGAAAAACACCCACCCATTTTCTGATTCACTCAGAGAATCTTCTTTCCCTGTTTCGCAGTTGGCCACTGATAGCAGAAAGACATTAATCCAAAATCCAAATGTGGAGGCAGAAAAATTAATTCTGCAGTTGGCTACTGTTATATGTCTTTCATGAATGCTGTGAGGATTAAATACTCTCACAACAACCCCGAGAAATTATCCCCACTTTACACAAGAGAAGACCAAGACTCCTATAGATTGAGTGGTCTCCATGGCCCCAGAGCAAGTAAGTAACAGATCCAGCCCTTGGGGCCAGCCTTCTGGACTTGGTGGACAGTTGTTTTCATTTCCCCACTGTTTCAGGAACCTATCTGGTCGGCATCAGCTGGTACTGGGTCCTTCTGATTCTCTGCTCCCCTGCAATGAAATCTAGTTGCATATAATTAGCATGCAGTCAACATGCAGAAATTACCCCCAGCATCTTCCCAGTCCTTCCTCAGTCTGAAGGCAAACCCAACTCTGCTTGGTTCCTGAATCTGCTAAATCGTCCATGAACAAGGGTAAGAAGACCTTCCTCCCAGAGTATTGAGGAAAGGGCCTACTGCACTGCTTGGCACCTAGTAGGGGCTTTATTGATATTAGTACCCCTTCTTCCCTCTCTTCCATTAGCTTTGCACCTTTCTCACCTGCTTCTCCTTCCTTTATTTACCAATTACCCTCAGCCCCTGCTGTTTTATTATTTATTTATTTATAAATTTATTTTATTTTATTTATTTATTTTTGGCTGCTTTGAGTCTTCATTGCTGCGAGCGGGCTTTCTCTAGCTGCAGCGAGCGGGGGCTACTCTTCATTGCAGTGCGCGGGCTTCTCATTGTGGTGGCTTCTCTTGCTGTGGAGCACGGGCTCTAGGTGTGTGGGCTTCAGTAGTTGTGGCTCGCGGGCTCTAGAGCGCAGACCCAGTAGTTGTGGTGCACGGGCTTAGTTGCTCCGCGGCATGTGAGATCTTCCCGGACCAGGGCTCGAACTCACATCCCCTGTGTTGGCAGGTGGATTCTTAACCACTGCACCACCAGGGAAGCCCAGCCCCTGCTGTTTAGATCCCGAGAAACTCCTGGTTGGGTTTAGCTCAGCTCCAAATCACAGATGAATATCTCAACTGTTTTCCTTCCAGCTCAGAGATGATGAATCAAACATAAAGCAGCTCTTGTTTTTAAATGGGGGTGAGGATTAAGTGTACTGCAGAGAAGACAAAGACCCAGCCGGGGGAGTATGAGTCCTCATCTTGCCCTGTCTTCTCACGTGCTGGGTGGCCTTGGGCATGCTCCTCAACCTCTCTGTGCCTCAAGTTCCCTTTGGGTAATTGGGAACTCTCAGAGATGATGAAGCAGATAAGAGGTTACTAACCACACAATGAAATGGGTACCACCAGGCTAATAATGAGGCAATGAAGAGGCAAATGCTCACAGAGGCCAAAGGAACAGAAAACCTGCCCAGCTGCTTTGTCTGCTTCCTTTGCCAAGCACCCTGCCCCTGGGGCCTTATTTCTCTCTTCTGCTCCACAATGCTGACTCTGCATTCCTTATTCCGGAAAGAAGTTGGTAGGGGCAGAGCTGGGATGATTGGGGTGTAGAAGAAGGGAGAAAAGCAGGGGCCTACAGAAAGGGGCTTTCTGGTCCTGATCTGGCCTGTGGCAGCTTCAGGCTCCCATGGGGTCTAAAGCCCTGGCTTCCCATGGTCTCTCTGGGAAAACCTAGAGCAGGGATGCTGCTGTTGCTAGGTGATGGGATATACAGGACCTCTGTGGCTCTGGCAGGTGGCAGCTAGGTTGCTAAGGCTGGTGACATAGCAGGGAGGAAAACCCCAGGGAAGGGGTGGGGAAAGATCTCTGGGTGAGCCAGGGGACCCAGAGGCTGCTTCCAGTCAGCTTGCAGAGTGGGGCTCAGCCTTCAGCTGCCTCAGGTGCTCAGGGGCTGCTCTGAGGGACCTCACACTGTTCTGACCCGTGTACCTACATCCCACCCCCAACCTGACGGCAAGCTGCTATGTCCTCTCCATCTGCAGGCTGATGCCTTTGCCAGGTTGGAGCAAGTACTCTCTCTTGGGTGCCTCAGCTATGACAGGTAAGGTGATGAGAGGGGACGTGAAGTGAGGGCTGGCGGATCACGAGTCAAGAGAGGAGGGTGTGAGTTTCCTGAGACAAGCCTGGCTGTGATGCAGTAGCCCTGAGTGCGTGGAAGGCTCTCAGAGATGACAAATCATGCTGGCGTTCAAGGGCCTTCTGAATTGTTAGCCTGTCTCCAGGCAGATCCCCCCAGTCCGGGCCACGCGCAGGTGGGTATCCAAGCCCTGGCACGGAGGAGCCTCTGGAAACATCCTCACTCAATCTGCCTTGTGCTGAGTTGTCCTATCGGCAGCACGTTTTCCTTTGGACCCACCTCAGCCTCGGCTGCTGCATTAGAAACCATTTTGCCTTGTTCTAAGCCAAAACGAGGCAAAATGGTTTTGCCTTGTGCTAAGCCACATAGGTGCTGACCTGTTGGCAATTTGAGCTGAGTACCTTGGCCCTGTCCCAGCGTGTAATGGCTCTGGGGCAGGGCCTGGGGCGGAAGGGAGGTGTCAGGTGGCCTTCGTTATCCTGCCGACAGCCTGCTGTTCAGCTGCTGTCATTTAAGAACCTGCTTCTGTATATTCAGGCACAGCCCTCAACTCCAGGTAGGGCCAGGGGAGAGGGCGAGGATGGAACAATTCCTGTCCTACAATGGGGAAACTGAGACACAGAGGCGTTGTGCTAGCTCTCCCCAGGTCACATGGCAAGATGTTGTAAAGGGCAGGAGTGAGGTATTAGTACATGCCTGTTGGGTTGAGGCAAACTGAAGGAAGCCCTGGTTCCCCAATGCAGAGCCCTTGTCTCTAGGTGATGCTGCTGTTACCTGTCGCTCCTACGTATCCCACCTGAGGGCCATCCTTGGGTCTCTTGCAGCCTCTCTGAGTTCTCTCAACAATTCTACTTTATTCAGTTTTCTTTCTGCCCCAGGACAGTGTGTCCATCCAGCCCACCTTCCCTTCCCTGCAGGATCTGATGGGAAGGAAGGTGCCCCCGGTTTTGCACACCTGAATGCAACGACTGCGCAATGGCTGAAGGGGACAGAAAAGCCATCAGGAGTCAGGACACCTAGACTGACTGGGACCCTTAGGGGGTTTGCCTTTGGGAAGAGTTGATGGATCTTAAAGCTTGGCAGGGTTCTCTAAACCTTGCAATTTATCTGAACTAGGGAACGGCCATCTGTGATGCAGCCTGAGGTTTGTGAAAGAACCCCACAAAGTTTACATTGCCTTTGAAAAATCATACTCCCCTTTGCTTGTCCTGAATTGTCCTTTAAACTTTAACCGGGAGAGGAATCACGGGGAGGAAAGAAGGACTTGGTATTATAAAGTCTGACTCTTCTGTTTATCTGTGGAGCTATTTTTTTTTTAGCTATTATTTACCTTAGGTAAATCATTTAACATCTCCTGGACCCAGGTAAATCATTTAACATCTCCTGGACCCAGTTTTCTCCTTTGGGACTTCGGTGTGATAAAACTATGATAAAACCAGACGGCGATAAAGGTTCTGTCAGGTGCTTTACCTGCTAGTTACGATGCACCTTTTCAAGCCTACAGGAAACCCATCTGGTCCTCTCATGACTGTACAGACTTGCTCATGGTCTCCCTCGGTTGGTGTTTGTGGTCTGAGGGGTCTCAGATGCTCTGGTCAGAGGGGGCTTCTGTACCTGCTTCTGTACCCCCTGTGCGCTGAGTCAGGAGCACTGGCCTGAAGCCAGCTCTTCCCCTTACCAGCTATGTGGTCCTGGGCATGTTACTTAATTTTTTTGAGTCTCAGTTTCCTCCTCTGTAAGACGGGGAGAATATGATCTATTTCACAGGGTTGTTGGTGAGGGTTAACAGGGATGATGCACGTGGTTCGGTGCTTTGACATGCAGAGGAGTTTAGCATGTGAAAGTTCATCCCCTCTCATACCCCAGAGGCTTGGGGCGCAGGATCCCCCACAGCGCTGGAGGAGGCTCTGCGGGTGGGTCTGCACAGGGCTGGACCAGAGCATTCTCTTTTGTTCCGGTTGCTGCCAGAGAACCAGCCGCTAGTGGGCCGGTTTGGCAGCTGCAGCAAAGGACTGCCACCTCCTGGCCAAAGTCTGTAGTGATTTCGGTATCTCTGCCTGTGAACTCGGAACTCGAGATCCTGTAAATAGTGCCTCAGGGCTGCTTCCGTGACTGCTCTGCATCTATTACTTTGTAGTTGTAGAACCCGAAGCTCCTTTGCCACTTTCCTGCCCGCTCACATAACTCTGGGAACACCTGGTGAAGTTTTTCCGCGCTGGGCTGCAAATTGCCAGGGGAGGCTGTGTTTTATACTGGATGGAGCACGAGCCTCAGGCACGTTACTTAACCCCTGGGAGCCTCAATTTTGTGTGCGTGTGAGAGAGAGAGAGAGGCAGAGACAGAGAGACAGAATGTCAATGTCTTCCTCTTAATGAGACCAAAGTATGTACCGCATATAGCGCATGGCCTGTTACATAGTAGGAATGCAATAAATATTAATAATAAAACAGCAACAGTAATCATACTTTGTCCATTCAGTAAGGCACTGTTCTGGGACTGGATATACAGCAGTGAACCAGTAGGCAAAGTCCTCGTGTCCATGGAGTACACGTTGTATTATCTTAATTAATAACAGTATCAATACAGAGCCTAGCAAGTGCTTGACATAATAGATACTAAAAGGTCGTTAATTATTAATGAGAAAGAGCCTAGTAGAGGGCCTAGCATATGTGTAGTAGGAACCAAGCAAATGGTAGCTATTTTGTGGTTTCATTAGGTCAAGGGCTCTGACTTCAGGAAAGGAATTGAAGGACTAGGGTGCCGAGAGTGACCAGAGCAGTTAGGGGACCCGAAGTGATGTCACGTGACATGTGTGATCTCTCTATGAACAAAGGGTGGGGGATGCAAGCCAGAGAAGTGAAGATTCAGGGTATTACAAGTGTGGTCCTTTGAAATGTGTGGGGCCATCTCAAGGTGAAGGCGAAAAGGATACTGAGGATGAGTGGGGGAAATTACAGAAAGATGGCTTTCTCTTGGCAAGGGGAGGATTGTTTTAAGCCACAGAAGAGCTGTGAGTAGAAGCTGGATCGTGAAGGAAATTTCCACAGTAGACAAAGGCAAGGCCAGACAAGGGCTCTATGGCATCCTGGGGGGATTTGGTGGAGCCCCCAGAGGTTGCCGTAGTGTTGGGAGGGAGAGAGGGCAGGAGTGGCTGGGGGTCACAGTCCTTTCAAACACTGCAGCTCTGGTTTTCTCTGTTTTCCACATGGGGTTCTACATTAGATTTCAGGGCCAAAGGGCTCTGAGGCTGAACCAGATTTTGGGGAACCACTTATCTGGACGACCTCCTTTCTTTAGGGCCTGTGATTCTGAAGAGCTTGCTGTTAACTACGGGTGAGACTAGTCCTAGGCCTGATTTACTCATAACATTCTCTCTTTAAATCAATTTTCTATCCATAGTGATCTCATGGTAACTTGAGCCTTTTTTTCTCCTAAGCAGCATCAGGCATGAAACTTTTTCTTGGTCTTCTTGAAAGTCTAAGTTAATTATGTCCACTGGTTTCCTGTGTCCATGTGTTTTTTCCTCCTTAGTGACCTTTAGTAGATGAGCGAGAGATGCAGTGTCCTTGCGGAAATGACGTTGTCTTTCTTCCACTTGAGTGCACTGGCTGATGCAGTCTTCCCTAAATGCATACTTTATCATAAAATCTATCAGCTTCTAGATAGGAAAGTGGGGTCCCTTGGTCCTTTCTAGCTTAAGTTCTTGTTCTAGTTCAAGTCCGGGTCTTATGGGTCCACATCTTAGAGGAGACGGAGGGCGTGAAGGAAAAGCAGGGCACTTAATCCCCAAATCCCAGAGCTTAGAGTCCAATCCTGATTCCTGTTGGCTGAGTCACTCGAGCCCTTTGAGTCTCGGTCCCCTCATCTGTACAAGGAGGATCACTGTATCTCAGAGAGTTGTGGGTAAGATTCAGGATGTGAAGGTGCTTCTCAAACCACAGAATGCTGTGTTTGGGTGGAGGTGAGACATGGCTGCTGTTGTTATTATTCTCTTTTAGCGCATCGGTGATTCCTCCTCACCAGGGTAGGTCCTCCCGACAGCCTGACAGAACCCTGCTCTCTGAGGAGCGGAGGTGTGATCATGAGTGAAGTCCCAGTGTCAGGGTGGGAATGGGATGACGGTGAAGTGGGGTGACCTCAGCTAAGTTGCCCCCTTTCTGTTTCACATCCATGGGTGAACGAGCGCCCTGCTCTGCCTGGGGTGGGGGGAAGTAGTCTCCCCTGCCTCTCTTCCATCCATGGAGCATATGGAACCGAGGGCTACGATTTTGGGTACTTTTCTCTCACTTTCCCACTGTTTCTAGCCAGCGCATAGCATATGCTCAGGAAACACACGCTGAATGAATGCATGCATACTATAAAGGAAGAAATTAAGACTGCAGGAAATGCCTAAAGCATCAGACACGTCAGCAGGCAGAGCCCGGCCAGACGGATATGCAGAACATTTTGTGACGGAAGACACTGCTGCCATCCCTGGACGGGTGCCCATCCCCGAACGGGTGCCAACTCAGTCTCTCGCCCTCTTCCTCAAGTATTTCTTTCACCTGCTACCCTGTGAGAGTTTCCGCTTGCATGCGGATTATGCCAGGAAGCTGGAAGCTGCTCTGGGAGGGTGGGGTGGGGGAGAGGTGTCCCGGTTCTGAGTCTTGTTTACGAATTTCTCTACTGCAATCCTGACAGTCAGAGCTGCGGGCTGCGAGGTGGAGTTAAGCACGTCACAGGGGGATTGCCGTGTTGGTTCTGCTCCGACTCTCTCTCTTTCCCATCGCTGGGGTTTCCAGGTGGGCTCAGGCCTCACCTCAGCCCTGTCTGGGATGCAAGCAGCTTGGTAACAGCTCCAGTAGCATCTGGTACCTTTTTCAATCAGACTTGGCTAATCTTGTTTTCAGTGTCAGAACCGCTCATTATAGGGGTTCCAGTCTTTGGTCATTTATTTGTCCTTCATTCACAAATGTTTATCGAGTGCCTATTCCGTGCCAGGCCCTGTGCTAGGTTTGGGGCTAAAAAGATGGAAAAGACACAGACCCTCCTCTAGAAGCTCATAGTCTTGTGGCAACAGGTTTATAAGAGAATGTGACAGATGAATGCATTTCAGGTTTTGGGGAATCACTGTCTGGGGGAATCATTGCTTGGGCATTTGAGGTGCTTTACAGAGGCAGATGTTCTCATCTGATCAAGAAGGAAGGCTGAGGGGAGGAGAGCTGCCTGGGAAATCTGAGAGGCCCGCCAAGAGGTTCAGCCCCGAGAGCATTTGTTTCCTGCTGTCCTGCGTTAGTTCTGGGGCTTCGGAAAGTTTGGGCAGAGTTCCTGAGCCCTGTTTTTGGTTGCTTCCATTTTTCCTCTCTGCCCTGGACTAGTCTCTCCGCACTTCCCATGTTCAGCTCCTCAGATTTTCTTAGTCCTCGTCAAGGGCACAGGCTGGGAGTGAAGGGCGTTTGCTGCAGATGACCACTGGGGTCCCAACTGCACAAAGGGGAGGTGGAGAGGGCGAGGGAGAGCCCGGGGGCATGGACCAGGCCCAACTTCTAAACCACTTCTCCGTGCCAGTAGCCAGGTACAGAACTCCACCCCAAGGGTAGGAGTGAAGAGCCCTGGGGGACGGAAGAGGGCCTGGGGATGTACGTCCACATTCTCGGGAGCTGGTCCCTCTGCCTGACACGGCCCGTCTCCTCCCATCCCAGCTCCTATGCAGCCCTCGGCCTCTGCTGACCTCCAGCAAGGCCCACGCCCTGATCTGGCTCTGACAGCTCCCCACGTGTTTCATCACAGCCTGTGAGTCAGTTGTTAGTGAAACAGGAGTTGGTGTGATTGTTTGATAATCCTCTACCCCTCCCCACCCTCCACTGCCTCTAGACGCTGAGTGAGCGCAGGGGTCTGCTTTCTCTCACCAGCAAGTCCAGTGGGAGCACAGAGGAGGCATGCTGCCCATTTCTTGGGATGAATGAGTGGAGCTGGACGCCTGCTGCCCTGCCTGGGCGGGGTCAAGGGTGGGCTGGGCCAGATTCTGGGGGTGACTCAGCCCAAGGCGTGAGCCCCTGGCAGCTGCTGGGACTCCACCCTGGCCCAGCCCCCCTGTGCTGCAGAGCGCAGTGGGGACCCTTAACCTGAGCTCCGTGCAGAGCCTTGTACGACCACCCCGCGGGGCCCAGACCTCAGCTGTGCCCCCTGCGCCTGTTGCTCCAGCCACAGCACCCTCCCCCTCGTCCCCCACGGCCGTACTTTCTTGCTGTTCGCATGCGCTTCCCTCTGCCTGGAGAGAGCCTGCTCACCCTTCAAGGTCTAGTGCAAGTACTCTCTCTTCTGGGACAACTCCCTGACCACCCCCAGAGAGAATTTACTGCCTCCTCCGGGGGTACCTTGCACCACCTCTGGCACTGGATTTGTCACACTCCTTTCGGATCTTTTGCTTAAGGAGCTGTCCTTCCTCTGGATTTCGAGCACCTCCAGGGCAGGACCTAGGCATGTACCCTCTTGTCCTCCTTCCAGCCGTCTGGAGGCTGGCCAATAGCAGGGGCTGATTAAATGGTGGTTGGAGGGATGGAGCTACTTTGGGGCTCACATCAGGTAGGGAGGGGGCCTGGAGAACAGGAGGGGGCCTAGCCCTTCTTTGCCTGTCTTGCCCTCTTGGGTCTTTCGACTGCCCAGCTCTTCTGTCTGCGAGCCAGGAAGGTGCCACCAGGGCTGAGTGGGCTCCTGGACTCGGCCTCTCTTGGAGGTGGACCCCACCCATGCTCCCGGACCCCTGCTGACCTGCCACATTCCTGAGCCCCAGCCAAGCCCAGCAACCCACTGGGTTTGTACCAGCTGGCAAGTCAAGGAGGAGAGGGTGGGGGGGACCTGCTTCTTCCAGGGTGGCCCAAGGTTTGGGCTGACCTCAGGTGTTGAACACTCTGGTGGTCCGTGGTGTGTTGGGGCCTCCTGGGTAGTAGTGAGTTAAGGTCAGGATGGCTAGTCCCAGCGTCCCAGGCTTCCCTCCAGAGCTCAGCTGTGGGTATCAGATATCAAGGGACACATTCCCCTTGAGGGGAGATGGGGCTCAGACCTCTGCCCAGGGCCCTCCCCAGCTCCTGTCTCACGGGTGTACCTGGTTGAATAGGTTTGAAGGAGGACCGTCATGAAGACACAGCTACCAGTGTAGGACTCTGTCTAGGGAGCGGCCCGAGGGTGTGGGAGGAAGCAGGGAGGGGAAGGAGAAGGGAGGGCTGGGAGCTACAGTTGTCTGGGCCTCATTACAGGGAAATAAGAGGATTATCAGGTACGGGTGGTTTAATGGTTAGCTTAGGGGCCAGAAGCTCCCTGGGTCCCATCCTGGGTCGTGGGTAAATCTGCTGCCTTGCCTCTGGGGTCCCTCCTCCCCAGCTTGCCCACTTGCCACCATGCACTCATACAGTAGCACCCGGCTCCTTCTCCGGGCAGTGGAGGGTCAGTGCTGGCCACGCCGCCCACCTGCCGTTCCCTGGAGTGGATTTTTCTTTAGTCATAAATGCTGACATCTGTACGGGGCTCCCTGGTTTACAGAGGCTATTCACATATACCACTAGCCCATTTAATCTTTCCACTAACCCTGTGTCTGTGCCTAGGGGGTCACGTGGATAATGTTTCTGTTTTACAGAGGGAGACGGTGAGTCTCAGAGGAAAGTTTGAAGACTGACAAGCTCATAAGGGAGCTGGCCATGTGACCTTTTGACTCTATGGCTAGTGCCCCAGCCATCTGCCCCCCAGATTGCCCCCTTCCATGTTGCTCCAAGTGCCACCAAGAAGCCGCTGACATTCAGGCGGGCTGGCACTGCTTCCTCTTCCCTCCTGAGAGCCCTGGCAGGATGGAGCTTCTCTGCAAACAGGCTGGGCTTCTAGGGACGGGACATAGACGGCTGGTGCTTCAATCCTGGCTGAACTGCAGAGGAAAGCAGGCGAACCCCTTCCCCTTTCTGACCCCAGCTCCCCAAGCCCTGGGGCTAGAGCATCGCCAGACTGTTCAGGGGAGTGTCACAGAAAGTGCTCGGGAGTCAGGAGACCGTCACCTGAGGGGCCCAGCAGGTCACCCCCTTCTCTCCCGGACCTAATGCTCCCCCTTCCCTTCCCTGCCTTTCCTCCCCTTTCATCTTCACTTTGCTTGTTGGCAACTGCAGCATCCCGGCCAACAATCAGAGAAGGAAGTTTCCCTGGTTTCCACCTCCTCCCCTTCCTGTCCTCAGCCGTCCTCCCTGAAAGGTGGGATTGATTCTCTTTGCCCCCAAGACAGTGGAGAAGCTCTCGCTGTTCAGAGGAGGAGAGAAAGAGCCAAAAGGAGGGGCAAGTAGATCGCCACGGCACCCCAGATTGTTCTGAAGCAGTGCTCCTCTGTTTTTCTTTAAAAAGAAAAGGAGTCAGTTTTCCCAGAGAGGTAGCAGAGGGCCACCATTGTGTCAGAGCAGACCCTTGCCTTGGAAAAGTGGCTCCAGTCTCCAGCCAACAGACCAGGAGACCTTGGGCAAGAGAGTAGGCAGGATGGCACTGGCTTGGCGCTGGTGCAACGGCTGTTGGCGAGGAGGGCGGGTGGGGACTGACACCTATAATGGGCTGGAGTGTGGGGCGAGTCAGGTGTGACTTCTTTTTTTAACCCGGAAGGTGTTGCAAAATTCTCAGCTGCCCGAAGGGCCCTTTATGGGGAGACCCTCCCTCCACCAGTTTTTGGAGCAGAGGCCTTCACACTCACCATGTTGGCTCTGCGACCTTCCCGAATTCTCTACAGCCCGGAGCTGAGTGACGTCGGCAAGTCAGGAGGAGGGCCTCCCGGGATCGGGCCCTGGCGGCCAGCAGGTCAGTGATCCCTGGCAGCATTGGCTGGAGGAGGCCTAAGTGCAGGGCAGGCTTTGGTCCCTAGCGTCCAGCATCTCTCCCCGCCTCGAGGAGCTGGCCGTGTGCCTCCCACCGCTGTCTTCCAGGAGTGATTTGGAGACTATGGGGCAGGTCAATTAAAGCAGCCCTGCGGGTGAAGTTGCCAAACTGGAATGATTATGTGTCTTATAATCCGACACTCGTCTTAGGGGCTGGAACAATACCTGGAGTCATTCTTCGGCCTTTGGCCTCAGAACAGGTGACACACCTAGATGTTGTAAAAGCCTTCCTGGCTGAATGGCTTCCACCCAACCGGGTGTTGGCTGTCTGTGATGTCAGAAGGCCCTCTCTCTCTCTCTCTCATCTCTTCTAGCTGCAGGTGTTTTGTTTGGGGTTCTCACTGTGTGGGTGTTTTGTTTGGAGTTGTGGGGAGGTGGTGGAGGAGTTTGGGGAGTGGGCTGACAGAATTTACTGCTCGGTGGAACTGGATTGTTGCCATGAGTGGGGCAACAGGATTGGGAAGTCCGTGAAGAACAGGTTTCCCTACCTTTCCCTGGACCTTGGAGTGAAGCTGTCCTGCGTAGGTTCATATACGGAGTACCAGCCAACATCCCTTTTGGAGCGTTTTTTGCCCCTGCCTCACCAGTTATTACTATTTTGAATATCACCCAGCAGGGTCACTGCGGATTCACATCCTGCTGTATCCTGAGGTCTGGAGCCACCTGCTTGGCCAGGGGGTGTGCAAGGAGACACCTTGGAACCACAGAACCACAGAACCACAGAACTGGAAGGGATTTGGACAGCTATCTTCTCCCATCCCCTTTGTGGGTCAGGAAACTAAATTCCCACAAAAGGGATGTCCAAGATCACACAGTAAATTAGTGTCGGTTTCTGAACAAGTCTAGATTTTCTTCCATGTCTCAGCCTTGACCCTCCCCAGAGACCAGCCCAGGTTAGACTCTTGTATTGGCCCATCCATTGATAACATGCTTGTATGTTTCATCTCTTTAATTCTCACCATAACCCCATGAGGAATATTTTGCTCCCATTTGACAGTTGAGGAAATCATAACTCGTGGAGATGAAGTGACTGGCCCCCAAATCACACTGGGTTTTTGGCAGAGCTGGGGCTTGAGCCCGGTTCAGGGCTGAATGCAACGCATGTGTCTGAAAGCCCTGGGTGATGGTCTGGGGAGATATGGTGCATGCAAGACACCGGTGACCTCTGGGCAGAAGGAGGAATATTGGCTCGATTTAACTGTTTACTGGCCTGATCTTGGCTCCTCCATCAGGTGTGGCCTTGGACTCATCTCTGAGCAGCAGAGATCTGAGCTGGTCTGGGGGGTCTCTTGGGCCCACCATCCTTCCCCACTCTAGGGTGATGGCCTTCAGAATTGGAAGTTTTGGGCCAGGTCAAGTGCCCGTGATCTCAGAACAGGTGACTTCAAGGGACAGGCTGCGAAGACCCAGGCAGGCATGTCCCTCTTAAGGAGGACCCAGCAGTCGGGCAGTGGGAGGCCAGGGGGCCACCCTGAACCAGGCTTTCCCTGACCTTGCTTCCTCTATGTACCCGGCTAAGCATCAGTCCCCAGGCTTGCATCTCCTTGCTGGGTGGTCAGGTGATGAACCAGGAAAGAGGTAGCTGCGTGGCCAAGAATGCTGCTGGGCGAGGCTTGCTGGAGGGATGATTACTCAGCCCTCCTGTCTCCAGCTAGGGCCCAGGCTCCCAAGTGGGCCTGGGAGCTTGAAGAGAGGCCTGGGAAGGAGACAGGTGGGCAGGACGAGGCAGGGTCCTTGTGGGGAGGAGGTTGCACGGTGTACAGGTGGAGGCTCAGAGGCCTGGAGAGAGCAGAGGGCCCGTCCTCCCGGGTGCTGGGGGGACCAGCTGGCTGGATGCTCCCAGCCCCCTGCCCCCATTCATCCAGAGGCAGCTTTAACTCCCCCTCAGCTCCTTCCTGTCCCATCTCTGATGGCTCTTTCTCTTTTCCAACCATCTCTTTGAGTCTCCTCCTTTTTTCTCCCTCCTTTCTTTCCTTTTGCTCCTGTCTTATCTCTTTCTCTCTTTGTCCGACAGTTTTTCCTCTCTCTTCTTCCTGTTGCTCTCATTTCCAGCACGTGGGTCAAGGTCAGAGGCATTTTTGCCATGCAGCTAATGTAGCCTCAGCTGCAGAGCCCCTCCCTGCACGGCACCTCCAAGGCTGGGAGTGGTCCCGGTGATGTGTTCACATAGTCATACTGTTTTGTAAATTTTGCAGCATTGTTTTGTGGGTATGTTTTTCTCAAAGAGGGTCCCTCAAAATGTATCAGCTTGAGGCCTCACACAACCTGGCTCTCCCTCGGTGAGCAGCATGGGCTCCGGTCGCCTGGGCACTAATCCCAACCACTGATTGTGTGACTGTGGGCATCTTACTTAATCTTCCCGAGTTTCACATTCCTCATCTGTAAAGTGGTGATAATAGGACTGACCTTATAAGGCTGTTACAGGATTAAATGAGATGTCCATGTCTGGTACCTAAAGGGGATTTCCTGAATGGAGCTATTATCCCTATTCATTTCACAAAATGTGTATTTATGGAGCTCTTGCTAGAGCCAGGCACTGGGGATTAGGAGATAAAAAACACAGCCCTGCACGTGCACACCTCATAGTCTACAGGAGGGGATATGACACATCCATAAATCATTCTAAGTTAATAAGATGTTCCAGTAGAGTTAAAAAGAAAACTCTTTGGGAGTTTAGAGGGTTTTTCATCTTTCACTGCCCTCTTCCCCTCCCTCCCTCCCTCCCTCCCTCCCCTCCTTCCCCCTTCCCTCATTTCACCTCCAGGACATTTTTACCTAGATATGTAATTATAGGACAGTTTGATCTTCACATCAGCATCCGTCCATCTACATCTGCCTGCCCATCCGTCCCTCCATCCATCCATCCATCCATCTGCCCATCCATCTGCCCATCCGTTCATCCATCCATCCATCTGCCCATCCATCCATCTGCCCATCCATCCATCCGCCCATCCAACCATCCATCCAACAAATATTTTCTATGGTGCTAAAGGCACTGTGATGTTAGACCCTGTGGTTGGAGAAGGGCCTGCCCGGGGACTGCACTCCCCCTATTACAGCAGCACTCCCCCTATTACCTTCTGAGGGCAGCAAGTCCTCTAGATCGACCTACTGAGTTGGAATCTGCATTACAAGATCCCTGGGTGATTCAGATGTACCTTTAAGTTTGTGAAATGCTGGTCTAGATCTCTTTCTGTGCTGGGTAGAGGGTAGAGGCTGTTACTTCTGGAGTGAGCTGAACTCAGAGACTGGAGCTTGGCATCCATGAATCCTTTGGGTTCCTTCCAGCCAGCAGAGTCTATGATTCTTTCCTCTGAGCCCAAATAATTTGAGATAAGTTTCAGCGACAGACCCTTTTGTTCTAGCCTCTCCCAGGAAATTAAGTGAGAAAGGGCGCAGCCCATGGGCAGGTGCTGGCGACAGCTCTCGTCACCCAAGCCAAACAGCTCTGAAATGCGGCAGGTAGGGAATGCAGCGCCTGTGCTATGGGGACAGCAAGGGGCACCTCGGCTCTCTGTGAGGGATGCAAGTGTGGCCCTCTGTTGAGTCTCTTTCCGGAGAGGATTTTCACTGCTTGGCAGCCCTTCTCCCAAAGCATGGGTTAGGCCCTGAGGCTGTAGAACTGAGTCTTAAATAACTGCACCAAAGAAGAACTGGGGAACCTGAGAATCCCCAACCCTGGCTGGTCTCTGCTGGGTGGGAGCTGACCTTTCTCTTGCCAGGATGAACTTCCACGGGTGGGGAAACTAAGGCTGGGGGCGGGGGTGGGGCACACAGTACATCTGACAGAATGACAAGACACTTTTGCTTCCATAGACCACAAGAGGGAAAAATAGCCAGCATGTAAATTGTGTTCCCATGTGCCAGGCTTTCACAGCTGTGCAAAGAAAGGACATCACCTCATCTGGTCCTCGCGGCCACCCTAGGATGTGGGTGCTACTCCATTTTGCCTCCATTTTACAAAGGAGGAGACAGAGGCTCAGAGGGGGTGGGATCCAGGTCTGCGTAACTTGGGATGCCCAGGCCTTTTCCACCGCATCGTGCGTGGGTAGGCCCTGCATGGGTCATGGGGAGAAACTGCAATGGTCTCTGCTGTCCTCCAGGGACCTCTGGAAAGCCACTCGGGCCCCTGTGGCACCAGAGCACAGGGTGGGCCTGCCTGGACCCCAGGGGGTAGTTTCTACATTGCCAGTATAATTTGAAATCAGTCTCAGAGAAAATATTTTCATTCAGTCCTCTCCCCTGCAAAGTAGGCAAAGAATGAATTTCAGATTATTTCAGAGGCAGCCTCTTTCTTTTCGTCTGTCTCTAGAGGCTGCTCATAGCTTCACCCTGGAGGAGCCCGGTGGTTTAAAGGAAAAGGGAGGGCAGTGGGGCTGGAGATGCTGCTTTTCCTCTTAACTGTGCTGTAGATTTGAGACCACGAACATATAATACTTTGATGATTTTTTTAAAAAAAGAATCAGGCTAGAAATTAAATAGTATAGATGAAAACTTTATTACATTTATTTCCTCAGGATCAGAGAATCAGTTTAAAATCCAGTCTATTATACATGGAATAAACTCCATGCACAGCTTTAAATCTTAACTATAACAGCTCTGTCACCCACCAGCTGGGTTACCTTGGGCATGTTATTTAACCTCTCTGTGTCTCACTTGCCTCATCTGTAAAATGGGTGACAATAATATCTACCTTTAAGGACTGTTGAGAGGATTAGGTGACTTAATATTTGTAAAGTGCTTACAATGGTGCCATAAAAATACTGTCAGTGAAGTGAAAACGATTATTAGTTCAGCCACAGGTTAAATAAATCATCACCTTCAGAATGTATGTTTTGCCATGTAGTCTACATGTCACAGATTTTTTACTGCTTCATCAACAGTGCATGGTTTTTATTCAGGTTTCAACCCCATCTTTTGCCAGCTGTGTGGATGAGGGCTGGACCCTCACTTCTTGGCCTCAGTTACCTGCGGCGTTAAAACAGCTGCCCAGTCTGGTCCACGATGTGGTTGTGAAGGTGGGAGGGGAGAACGGTTGTGTGAGGGCTTCACCAGCCGTGCAGAGCACTGTCAGTGTAAGGGACCTGTGTCCTACAGATGCGGGACTTGTGAGAATTTTGAAGGCCCTGATGTAGTCCATGCATCTGCTCCAGGAAAGGCTGGACCGTCCTGCAGGTGCAGTCCCACCCGAGTTGTGCTTTGTCATGTGCTTGGCGCATTCTGTATCTCCCTACCCGGCAGGGGAGGTCCAGTGCCCACTTTTCTCCTCCCGGTACTGAGCTTTTGCAACTCTTCAGGGATGGAATTGCAAACAGATCCCTGAAGAGGTGCAGAAGCTCAGTGCTGGGTGCAAGGTGGAGCCTGGACCAGAGGAGAGGGCAAGCCGGTTGAGGGCTTAACAGGACCACACGCTGATTCCCTCTGGCAGCTGCTAAAGGATGCCCTTCAGAAGTCCTGAATCATAAAATGATCCAGCTTGGACTTTATACGAGAGATACCCTGGCAAATGCTTGCTGATGAGATCAGGGCAGCTCCCAATTTATTCAGGAAGCCAACGTGCATGGATTGGTGAAGAAACATCACACGTGTCTGTGCACAGGGCTTTATAGCAACAAAGCATCTTTTCTTATTTGACCTTCAAAACAATCCTGTGCTGTTGACCAGAGAACTGAGGCTCAGAGAAGTTGAGCAGCTTGTCCAGGGTTACACAGCTGCTAAGATGTCCACCTGGAACTGACCCATCTTAAACCCCTTCATATGGTCCTTTCTTCTAACTTTTATTGGCAACTTGGCAGTATATCCTCCTGCTGGATTGTCAATGCCTGTACTGGGTTGAATAGTGTCTCCCTGAGACAAGACTGGGACCCTTTGCTGCAGTGCTTGCACCTCGACAAACTTCTTCTTGAGCAACAGAATACGAAGAAACTAAAAGGGACTAAAAATCACTGCACACATACGCAGTTGGGGCCAAAGTAGAAACAATAAGATACAAAAAGGCTGCAAACCAACCGCCATTTATCAGGTACGGGGACCGAAAGCAGGGTGATACCCATCATCCCTGTACACAGCACCACCAAGCGGGTGGGCAGACCGTCTAAGGCACCCCTCCAGCCTGACCACCATGCTGATCTGCCCCTACCCTCCCCCAGTTAAGAGACCGCCTGCCCTCCTTGGAGAGAGGAGAGCGAGAAAAGAGCAAGTGCTTCCTCTTGCTACAGCACAAATCCCAGTAAAGCCTCGCCTGAATTCCTTGTCTGGCCCCTTATCAATATCTACCGATTAAAGAGGCCAGGGACCCCGGTGGTAACACCCCCAGAATTCATGTCCACCCAGATCCTCAGAATGTGACCTTAGTTGGAAAGAGGGTCATTGTAGATATAATTAGTTAAGATTGGGTCATGCTGGAGTAGGATGGGCCCTTCATCCAATATGACTGGTGAGAAGAGACCCAGAAACAAACACACACTGAGGGAAGATGTTGTGTAGATACAGAGGGAAGACGGTCGTGTGAAGACGGAGGCAGAGATTTGAGCGATGCTGCCATAGGCCAAGGATCACCTGGGGCCACCAGAAGGGGGAAGAGGCAAGGAAGGATCCTCCCCTAGAGGCTTCAGAGGAAGAATGGCCCTGCCAACACCCTGATTTCAGACCTCTTGGCCTCCAGAAACATGAGACAGTAGTTTCCGTTGTTTTTGCCGCAGTTTATGGTACTGTTACTGTGATACAGTGCCCAGGGCAGGGGTTGTGTCTTCTTCTTCTTTGTGTTTCTGTTTCTTCTAGTCTTGCTGTGTCCTTTCGCATCCTGGATGGTTATACAGACAGAGAAGCTAAGTCCTGGCAGCTCATGTCCTATAAAGACCAGGGTTTTGAGCCTTGATCTGGGTTATGTTTATCACAGCAGATTTACCTGTTTAATCCTGTTTGGTGGCTCTGGCTTTTTTCAATGTAACTTCTACCATCTCGGCTGCTCTGAGAGTGTGCCTGTCTGCATTTGCGGGTGTGATGGTGTCCGGGAGGGGAGGTAGGAGGTGAGGTGGTCATCACACCTTGGGAACAGACCTTTGTCTGGCAGGCACTCACAGAATCCCCTGAGTCCATCTGTCTGGGGCTGAAGGTTTCAAGCCGGGTCCGAGGGCTCATGCTGGACCTTGCTCTTGGCTTTCAAGTGCCGGCTGGACCAACACTGCCCGAGGATCTGATCTCGTTCAGGCTGCCACGAAAAGGGAAATATTGAGAAGGGAGGTGATCACCCAACCCCCTCCTCAAAAAGAGGCATTTCCTCCGCCAGAGTCATTGAGCCAGATGCTTGCAGTTAGTTGAGTCATAATCTTTGCCTGTTTACTTTCTGTCACTGTCTGGACAGTCTCTTTATGCTGGGACTTCCTGCTACTTGTCCTTGTGCTGAAGTTATGTGTGTGTGGGGGGAGCGGAAGGAAGGCAGGTGAGGGGTGATGGAGATGAGGGGTGAATTAGAAAGAGCATGGGTTCAGTTTGAGTCCCCACTTGGTGACCTTCTAGATAAAAAAAATCATAAGTATTTATTATGGGAGAGAGGCAGGGAAGCTCTCTCTCCCTGGGAGAGAACTCATTTATTTTTTTATTTTTGATTTTTTTATAAATTTATTTATTTATTTTTGGCTGTGTTGGGTCTTCGTTGCTGCGCGCGGGCTTTCTCTAGTTTTGGCAAGTGGGAGCTACTCTTCATTGCGGTGCGTGGGCTTCTCATTGCGGTGGCTTCTCTTGCTGAGGAGCACAGGCTCTAGGCGTGTGGGCTTCTTCAGTAGTTATGGCATGCGGGCTCAGTAGTTGTGGCTCATGGGCTCTAGAGCGCAGGCTCTGTAGTTGTGGCACACGCGCTTAGTTGCTCCACAGCATGTGAGATCTTCCTGGGTCAGGGATCGAACCTGTGTCCCCTGCACTGGCAGGCGGATTCTTAGCTACTGTGCCACTGGGGAAGCCCCAAGCCCATTTACTTTTATATCTGCAGCACCAGCACAGTGCCAGGCACACAATGTGCTCAAATGTTGCTTAAGTAAATTTAGTTTAAAACATAACTGTTGCCACAGAGAAAGATACTTCTGGCAGCTGTGTGGAGGAGGGGAAGGGAGACCAGGTAAGAGGCCATTGCAACAGTTCAGGTAAAGATGGAGAAGCCCTACCTTAAGGCCTGGTCCACAGGAATGGAGAGGATGAAGAAAAGGAAGGGATATTCTTTATTAATATTCTTCTCTGTGCTGTGCCCTATGCTTTGTGTTATATGTTAGTTAAGTAATTTTGTCCTAATAACCTTACAAACTCAGTCTCATAAATGTTCCCATTTTATGGCTGAGGGAACTGAAGTAACTGACCCAATACCATACAACTCGTACTTGGTGGGCAGACCCAGAGTGCAAGATTGGCACAGACACTGGGCTGCCAGGATTTAGAGACATTTCTGACACTCCAAAGGACTGTCTGTGGGAGGACTTGGGGATGACTCTGAGGTTTCTCTGTGGGTGATGGAGTTATGGTGGGCCATTAACAGCTGGGTTCATTGGGTTGACCCTATTGCAAGAGGGGATGCTTTTAGATTGTTTGCGTCTAGGCTTTGCCAAATCCCGCAGAAGAGCATTTGTTGACAATGCTGGTGCCTCTGGCTTGACTGAGTGCTTCTGGCCGCAGAGTGATGCTTGGGAGAGGCTGCTTGGCTCCTGGAAGCCGCTCTGCCTCAGTGTGGTTGCCCGATGTGGACAGCGCTGCCAGGTGGCGGAAGCTCACTTCCTCACCCCAGGGTCCCTGCTTCTTCTCCTTTGAGTAGATTCATCTCCCACTTGAAAGGCCGTCAGTGAGCAGCCCTTCTGTCAACATGCAGACACGGTCCTGGATGCCCCTCACATCATCGCCTTCATCTTCTCCCTGCCCATTACCCAGAACCAAAGTTCTTGAACCTGGAAGTCTCCGGCCCAGACTGTCCCTAGACCTCATCCCAGGCTCTGTGGGAATCTCTCATTCATTAGTCATTTACTGAGCACCTGTAGTCTGAGGACACATGGGTGAATCAGGCACCTTACCTGCCCCCCATAGCTCTCCGACGTGGTGGGGAGGGCACTGTGATCTGCCGGCGAGGCCGTACTGAGAGTGCAAACTGAGCTGGGGGTCGGCAGCCTCCCCAGAGGAGGTAGCATTTGAGCTGAGCTTGTGAGGATGAGCAGGACGTGGTCAGGTAGAAGACTAAGGGCCAAAGGGGAGGAGAGCATTCACAGCACAGAGGAGGCTGTGTGTTTGCAGAACAAGCTATTAATTCCACAAATATTTACTGAGCACATTGTCTATGCCAGCCTTGGGCTGGGGCTGGGAAGATACATAATACATGACCCTGGTGAAACTCACAAGACATCTTCTTTTGCAGGACCTGTGCACAAAATGAGGAATTTGGACTCAGGCCCATGTACTAGGCTTAGAAGTTCCCAAACTAGGGTTCTTAAACCCAGGGATTATGTAAGACGATCCACTGGGGTAGGAGAAAAAAATACTGAAACTTCAATATTGAAAAATATTCAAATATTTATGTGTATTTTTAAACTAAAAACAAAGAACCTTTGAGCTTTTCTAATATTTGCTGTGTGAGTTGATCCAGGTCCCCACACTTAGCCCCTAGGTCACGCATGTTGTGTGTCTGAGGGAGTCCGAGGGAAGTGGGGGCGGGGAGTTCCATGACAACAGGCAGAGGGGTCCTTCCTTCTTCATTCCCTTTTGCGACACACGCATGCTCGTGAAGTGGATTTATGGGCGATCTCATCTAGTTTTAACTAAACTGACCCTCACACAACGGACAAGGTGTTTAGCAATTTCCTGAAAAGACACTGGAGGTTGGAGAGAAGGCCGTGGTCCAAGTACAGGCAGAAGGCGAGGGATTGGCAAGACTGTTGCTCCCCAACTCTTTTCTTTTTTTTTTTTTTTCTGTATGACTTTTCTTATATATTTTTATTTTTTTAATTAAAAAAATTTTTTAACATCTTTACTGTAGTATAATTGCTTTACAGTGTTGTGGTAGTTTCTGCTGTATAACAAAGTGAATCAGCTATACGTATACATATATCCCCATGTCCCCTCCCTCTTGCATCTCCCTCCTACCCTCCCTATTCCACCTTTCTGATCTAGGTGGTCACAAAGCATGGAGCTGATCTCCCTGTGCTATGCAGCTGCTTCCCATTAGCTATCTATTTTACATTTGGTAGTGTATAGATGTCCATGCCACTCTCTCACTTGGTCCCAGCTTACCCTTCCCCCTTCCCGTGTCCTCAAGTCCATTCTCTACGTCTGCATCTTTATTCCTGTCCTGCCTCTAGATTCTTCAGAACCATTTTTTTAAAAATTCCACATATATGTGTTAGCATACGGTATTTGTTTTTCTCTTTCTGACTTACTTTACTCTGTATGATAGACTCTAGGTCCATCCACCTCACTACAAATAACTCAGTTTCGTTTCTTTTTATGCCTGAATAATATTCCATTGCATATATGTGCCACATCTTCCTTATCCATTCATCTGTCGATGGACACTTAGGTTGCTTCCATGTCCTGGCTATTGTAAATAGAGCTGCAATGAACATTGTGGTACATGTGTCTTTTTGAATTATGGTTTTCTCAGGGTATATGCCCAGTAATGGGATTGCTGGGTCGTATGGTAGTTCTATTTTTAGGTCTTTAAGGAACCTCCATACTATTCTCCATAGTGGCTGTATCAATTTACATTCCCACCAACAGTACAAGAGGGTTCCCTTTTCTCCACACCTTCTCCAGCATTTATTGTTTGTAGATTTTTTGATGATGGCCATTCTGCCAACTACCTCATTGTAGTTTTGATTTGCATTTCTCTAATGATTAGTGATGTTGAGCATCCTTTCATGTGTTTGTTGGCAGTCTTTATATCTTCTTTGGAGAAATGTCTGTTTAGGTCTTCTGCCCATTTTTGGATGGGGTTGTTTGTTTCTTTAATATTGAGCTGCATGAGCTGCTTGTAAATTTTGGAGATTAATCCTTTGTCAGTTGCTTCATTTGCAAATATTTTCAACATTTTGAGGGTTGTCTTTTCATCTTGTTTATGGTTTCCTTTGCTGTGCAAAAGATTTTAAGTCTCATTAGGTCCCATTTGTTTATTTTTATTTCCATTTCTCTAAGAGGTGGGTCAAAAAGGATCTTGCTGTGATTTATGTCATAGAGTGTTCTGCCTATGTTTTCCTCTGAGAGTTTGATAGTTTCTGGCCTTACATTTAGGTCTTTAATCCATTTTGAGTTTATTTTTGTGTATGGTGTTAGGAAGTGTTCTAATTTCATTCTTTTACATGTAGCTGTCCAGTTTTCCCAGCACTTATTGAAGAGGCTATCTTTTCTCCATTGTATATTCTTGCCTCCTTTATCAAAGATAAGGTGACCATATGTGCTTGGGTTTATCTCTCCCCCACTTTTTGTATGGGCTCCTCATTACCCTCCTGTGTTGAGATAAAAACGGTAACAATCTAATCAATATCAATGGAAGCTGATTAGAAGTATTCAAAATTATCAAGATAATTTAAAATATAGATTCAAATTTTCTGGTGTTAGTAATACTCTTTCTTTAAAGGTTGTTTGTCCTTCAGATATTGGCTAATGATGGTAGAACATGGAAACATAATTTTTTTTTTTTTTTTTTGCGGTACGCGAGCCTCTCACTGCTGTGGCCTCTCCCATTGCGGAGCACAGGTTCCGGACGCACAGGCTCAGCGGCCATGGCTCACGGGCCCAGCCGCTCCGCGGCATGTGGGGTCTTCCCAGACCGGGGCACAAACCCGCGTCCCCTGCATCGGCAGGCGGACTCTCAACCACTGCGCCGCCAGGGAAGCCCTGGAAACATAATTTATACATAAATAAATATACATATGTTAGAGGTGGGTGCCAAAATTATTTTGTTATCGACAAACATCAAAGAGGCTTGGAGACCACAGCTCTAGGCACTAAGGAGCCAGTAGAAGTTGTTCAAATAGGGATGAATTTTTGCTCTTTGTTTTATTAATTTTGGAAGACCCCCCCGGCAGCAGTGTGGAGAGATGAGGGTAGAGACACTTGTAGGGGGCTGTTGGTGGAAGTCCAGGTGGGAGGAAGAACCCAGGAGAGCAGAGAGAAATTTTATACATGGTTGGATTTGATAACTAAGTAGATTTGGAGAACAAGGCAGGGGGAGGATGCAGGGAGAGTCTCAGTTCTCTGAGCGACTGGGCAAATAGTGGTACCATTTACCAAGGGGGTGAACAGTTGGGAGGGGTAGCTTTGGGGAGAAAGATAAAGAGTCTGAATCTGAACAGGTTGAGTCAAACATGCCAGTGAGAGCCCTGGCTGGAGCTGTCCCACTTGGTCATGCTTCTGGAGGTCGGGGGGCTGCAGACACCCCTTCCCCAGGCACAGCCCCGAGTGAGTGATGGTGAGGGTAGTGCCTGAAGGACGTGAAATGGGTCAATCGGGCAGTAATGGTGGCTTCTGTCCAGTCTCCCTGATTTTAGCCTGGCCCCTTGGCTCCATGTCCCAGGGATCAGACCCAGACCACTCCCATATTTCACTTCTGGGAACCACTCAAAGTGTAGGTACCCTTGTCTTCTTCCTCCTCCAAGCCATCTTGGATGGTGGCCAGACTCCTACCCATGGTACTCCAGGCCAAAGTCATTGGGAAAGGCTAGTTAGGCTGGGTGTGTCCTGGCTGTCATCTTCTGGTGCTAAGATAAGCAAAGGAAAGGAAAATGCAGGGAAGGAGCTGGGTGGGGTGGGATGGAGTGTGGGTACCCTGCAGCTGCCAAGGTAGGACAGGTGTGGGACCACTGACAAGCGCTCCACTGAAGGTCATGCTTTAGAACAGATGTATTTCATTCTGTCCTGGTCTGGTCATTTGGGATATCTGGGCTGCCCCAGTTCAGTGTACTTGACCAAGATTCCTCCTAGGGCTCAGCGTGGAGAAGGTTACCAGTTTTATCAGTGGTGACTCTGAGGATGAGCCCCCGGAACCACCACTTTGAACCTCTGGCAGGACCTTGGGGTCTGTGTATATGGGGGTGGGGTGAGGTGTGGTCAGTGGAAAGTTGGTGGCTATCTTATCTCCCACTTCGGTGTTTTTCTTTGGAAGGGAAAAGAAGAGAGATATAGATAGGCAAAAAGACTGAGTAATTAAGAGTAGAGTAGATTTAGAAATAAAAACAGAAAGATGGAGATGAGAGAGAGACAGGAGAGACAGAAATCAGGAAGGAGAGCAGAAAGATATTTAGAAAAATACCGACTAGAACAACAGAAAGAAGAGTGGAATGAAGACAGAGGGAAGACAGAGAGTGAGGGAGATGGACAGGGAAACAGATGGAGGCTGCAGAAGTGGCAGAAGCTCAGAGACACGGAGGAGAGAGAGGGCATGTGGAGGGAGGGATGGAGAGAGGCCTGCTTGGATGAAGCCCTTGCTCTCCACCTTCCTTCCTTCCCTCCCCATCTGCCTGGTTCTCAATCACAAAATCAAAAGAGTCAGCTCCCTGCTTTGTGACCACCTAGAGGGGTGGGATAGGGAGGGTGGGAGTGGGGGAGACACAGGAGGGAAGAGATATGGGAACATATGTATACGTATAACTGATTCACTTTGTTATAAAGCAGAAGCTAACACACCATTGTAAAGCAATTATACTCCAATAAAGATGTTAAAAAAAAAAAGAGTCAGAGCCCCAGTGAACGTCCTGTTTTCATTCCTGACACCCAGCTGGGCTGCGGGAAGAGGTCAGAGGCTGCTGTCACCTTTGCTTCTGCTGGGAAGGGGCCCTCCAGCAGGGTCTGAGGCTGACCTGGGGTCCTGGCCCCTGTGAACTGAAGAAGATGCCTGCTTTGATGCTTTAGCGCTGGGTGGTTCCCCAGACTTTTGCTTTTCTTTGTGATGGAACAGAATTAGAAGTGTATGTGCTGGAATTGTTCAGAGGGGGAGACTGAGTTGTGATGAACTTGGACCCAGGTGGTGCGTGGGGTGGGAGCGCTTGGTGACAGTCACACCCCGTGCGAGGTGACCGGCATTATTACTTGTACACCAACAGCCAGGCTGTGGGCTGCGAAGGCGGGAAGTCCCTGAACGGTGAGGGCTGCTATGAGGTGACTCTGGCTTAGTCAGTGACACTCACACATCTAAAGAAAGAAAGCATCCACAAAAGGGGGATCCCAGGGTACAGAGGATCTAAACCAGCCCAGGTCAGAGGATGGGGCCTGGGAGTGGTGGGCACTAGCAGGTTCTGCTTACCTCTTAGCCCCTGTGGAGGCTACTGGTGTTTGTGGGCCCTCCCCAGAGCGCAGTGAAATTCCCCACACCCTCCCACTTCCCTTGGTCTGATTCTGTGTTCATCTGATAGTTATTGATTCAGCTTCCCTAGGACATTGATGCCAGGAAGAAGATAATCCAAGGTGTGGGGTCTCACCACACTAGTCCCTGGAATAACTTGCTAATTAAAAAAAAATCATTCATTGGCATAATAGTAGCAAGAAATGCCACTTAGTGAGTGAGCACTTTTCAGGCTCTGCTGAATGCTTCGTGTGACTCTGTTATCCTATGCTGAAAATAATCGTGTGAAGGGGGCATTATCTCCAACATTTTACAGGTGGGAAATCAGGCCCAGATCTGAGGTTTGCAGCCGGCTCCCAGAGACCAAAGTCTGGTCTCTTGACCTCTCCCTTCTTGGAGGAGCTGGGGATGAGGGTGATGCGGACGCAGAGCCCAGGCCCTCTTCAGCCCCTTGGTCGTCCGCACTGAATGGGGGCAGGGTGAGTCTGTCACTGCGATGGTGATGCAAGCAGTCCCATCTCTGGACAAGCAGATATTAGAACAAGTGACTCAGCAGAAGTGGTGCCTCCGGGAGGCTCTGCTTGCCCCATCAGAGTTCCCCCAAACCTTCATCCAGAACCGCTGTGATGGGAGGACACAGAGCTGGAGGAGTAGCATGGAAGTGCTTCCTCTGCTGCTTCCTCTTGGATCAATAAGGGGAAATTAAAGGGAGGCCAGCGTGGATGTCTGCCTGGGAGGTTGTGCGTCTGTCCTCAGGGCTGAAAAGAGATCTGCGAGCCAGTTTGGAGCTACATTCCAGGGGGCCTGGAGCTGGCAGGTAACCAGAGGAAGTGAGGGGGGAAGGGGATCGCTAAGGGCAAAGAAAAGAGGAATCCCTGTAGACTCCGGTTCTGTAGGGGGCTCCAGCCAACCAGTGGCAGCTGCTTTCTCCCCACCTGGGACCCAAAGGTGCACAGGATCCTACGCTTGGAAGGGAAAGGAGGCCAAGGACAGCCTCTCAGGGGAGCAAGGCAGCCACCTCTGGGTTTCCACCGCGAATGCTTCCCAGGGCTGCCTGCGCCCCCGTCTACCCTCCTCTACCAGCCAAGGACAGCAGATTGGTTATAGCATTGGCTGCAGCAAAACAGAGCTGCAGCAAAAGGCTGACTCATGCCTTCCAAAGCCAGCAGATCTTATTTGAGTATTTCCCAGCTCCTTCATCAGCTCTAGGAAGAGGGCTGATCGCAAGAGGGCTGATCATCGCAAGAGGGCTGTTGCGGCTGGAGGTGGTGAGCCAGGGTGTTTACGCTCAGGAACGGAAAAGGCTGGAACTCCCACTGGTGGAGGAAGCCCTCAGCCTCCCTTCGCATCCCTGATGACCAGGGCGGAAGTGAGATGAGTTGTCTGGGCTCTGGGTGGAGGCTCCAGGCAGGCTTCCCAGGGAAGAGGCATGAGTGTGGATGAGATTTGGGAGAGCCCCTGGAGTGTGGGAACTGGGTCGGTGGCTGGGGGCCCTGGCTGCCTCCCAGCCGGCCCCTCCTTCTTGTCCCACACAGGTGGGTGCAGGTTTGTCTGCCAGGGCGGTGCGGCCTCCACCTTTCCCGACAGGCTCCAGAGCTCAGGGTGAGGAGAGAAAATGCTAACCAAGTTCTTCTCGACCCGCTGCCCGCAGGCTCTCAGCTTGGTCTGGCGCAGCAAGTATTCTCCTGCCATCTTCCCTGTCACAGGAGGGGAGGGAGGTCGCGATCCCCAGCAGGGCCCAGCTGCTCCGGGTGGGACCGCAGTTCTATTCGAGCTTACCCACGAGGGGTTGAGAACCTCGCCCTGTGCCCCAGATCTGGGCACTCCTGACGATGCTCCAAGGCTTCTTCTGGGCCCAGAGTGAGGCAGAGTCGGGATTGCGGGGGAGGGGGAGCCCAGAATGTTTTCCCAGGGGAAGCAGCAGAGGAATGGAGACGGAGTCACATCCGGAGGGCCCACCGAGGCCAGGGGATCCTGAGGGCCCCAGTGCGCCCCAAAGCCTCAGGATGTTCTTGGCAATGGAGCTCCCATGACTTTGTATTTGTAACAACGATGGCAAACTTACTTTCGCACGTTTTCTCATTTACACCTTAAGGCACCCAGGAGGTGGGCCTTATAAGGCTGCTCATTGTTTCAAACCAGGAAGGTGATCCCTTAGTAAGTGGCTGAGCCTGGACCCCAATGGGTCTGAGTATTCCACGCTGGGGGTGTTTCCCTTCCTCCAGCACATTTGATAGAAAACATCACTCCCCTCCCCAGACCGAGGCCCACCATGCACGTGTCCCAGGCTTCACAGGTGACAGGGCTTCACGTTCGCGTCCTCACCCCCCCCCCCCCCCACTCCTCACGTCATTTCTGTGTGATGGGATGACATTTACTTTGAAAGAGTCCCAGGGTCCTCTCGGGTTCTCACACCTTTACAGGATGGCTGGGGTCTCCCAGAGGTTTCAGTGCCCCACCCCGTGAACTGGGCAGAGGCTGAGCCCAGAACCACCAAGCTGGGACAGACATTGCTGTGGAAGATCTGCGAGGGCTCCACCTCTCTAGATAAGGATCCTGCCTTGTGAGAGGGGCAGGTGGAGGCCTGGGCCGGGAGAGGGGCCTGACCCCAGCTATGCCAGGAGCTCTGACGGCATTTCTGCTCAACTTGTGACTCGTCCTAGTTGTCCTGTCTTGACCTCTGTCCTGGTTCCCTTTAGTTACCAGCAAGACCTCGGAAGCACAGTGTTCTATTTTAGGGACAGGAAAGTGGGGGAGATGCTCTGAACCCTCTACCGCCTCCTCGGCAGGACCCCTCCCCCTATTTCCTCCCCAGGTCCTCAAAGTTTAGGTCATGGTCTAATTCCAGAGAAGTCTGACCCGAAGGCAGGACACACTTAGTAACCCAGGCTTCGAGGGATGTGGGTGGACCCAGTCGGGGGCTCCACCAGCTCTCGACTCCCCTACTTGTTTCTGAATTTTCTCGTGTTCTTACAAGTGGGTTTCTGGTTTGGTCCCTATTCCAAGCCCTTGTTCCAGGATTCTGCCCTCAGGCTGACCTGATCCCTGGCACTTGCCTCTCACCCACCTGTTGGGCATGCCATCCTGAGGTCCATCATCCCTCCTTGTACCCAGGCCATGGACACCTGCCCACAGCTGCCCCACCTGCCCATGACCCCCTCCTTGGGTCCATTTCCAACTCAGGTCCCTTCCCCACAAGCCTGGCCCTGGGGTGAATACTGAACCTGAGACTGGGCGAGGAGGAGAGAAACCTCAAAGGAAGGAGGGGTGGACCCAAGAAGAGGGGACAGCGGACCACCCAAGGGCTGCAGGGGGACTTAGCAGCCAAAGCGAGCCCAGGAGGGGGCCCCTCTGCTTCAGGGACGCTGCCCTCCTGACCTCCAACATAACAGTCCCTGTAACAGGGTGGCTGGCCTAGAGAGTGGGTGCCTGAGATTTTTTTGAAAACAATTATGAAACGTGTTCTAATTCAGGAGGACCAACTCCCAGCTAGGTCACAGGGTCACTAGAGTTTAATCCCCTGCCTGTGGTTACCCTACTCTTGTGGCCAGGTATCAAATTATAGGCATAGATCAACTGAAGATGGAAATGTAATGATTTATTTTTAAGCCGTTCAGGTTTAATTCCACAAAAATTGTGCCACAAAGCAGGTATTATGGGGATTACTTGGGAAAAGGAAAATAGGGGTGATTTTGGATCTGATAGATATTTGACTCACGGTCCACAGGTGGACCCCTTCCATTGGGCCATTGGTTACCATGCATATGGCTTCCACCCTGACCTCCTGTAGGCCTTGCCTTTGAGACGCAGATGCTGCAGGACTCTGTGCTTGGGGGCAAGTACAAGTCACGTGTGAGCCTTTGGCCATGGTGAATGCTCATTACCTTTTCCTGTGTTATTTATTACTATCTTAGTGATAGCATCCCCTCAGACTGCTGGGAGGGAAGGAGGTGGGGAGAGGTTGGTGCCAATCGGATTTAGTACGGTGTGTGTGTGTGCACCACACCTGGCCAGCAAAACACCAACCCTGGAGTGAGCCAGCAACCACCTGCATCCTTCCTGTACCCGGGATGCTGAAAAAAACTCCTTCAGGCTCCCAGATGTGACCACGGTAACGGCATTGGCTCCAACTCTCAGCTGAGCTCTCCCCACCCCGTGGCCACCTCTCTGTGCGTCCGTGGTCAGCTCTCTCCCTGCGGTGGCTCACCTAAGTTCCCCATCATGCTGCCCCCCAATACTCTCAACAAACCTCCTGACTTCCTATAGCACAGAGAAGTAGAGAGCCTCACAGACAGGAACCCTTCAGCTTCCTGCCTCTCCGTACTCCTTGCACAACCACAAAGGCATCTCTATCCAAACCCTCCCTGCTTTCCCTTCAGCTGCAATGGAAGAATGTTCTTCACGCCCTCACAGCCTTCTGAGCTCCTCTCTCTCCTCCTGAAGAAAGCGAGCATCAGTTAGCAGCTCCTTCTGTGTCTTCGCCATCTTCCTTTCGACAGCACGCACCTCTGTCCAAGTCTCCCTTCTAGCAAACGCATCTCCCCTGACTCGACATCCTGCTCTCCAGCTCTGCTGCCAGGTCGCTTTCCCTCCCCCCACCGCTCAGCTTGGGGAGAATGGCCGACTCCTGTCACCTTCACTTCTCATGGACGTGCGGCCTTTCTCTTCTGCACCCTTCTCCACCTGCATTCACTCCGCTGCCCACGGTGGCCTGGCCCCTGCCCGCCTCGTTCCACCAGAACTGCTTTTGCCGAGGTCCCCGATGACCTGTGTGTTGTGACCTCTGGCGATGGCGTGCGACGATCTGCACAGTCTCCTCCCTCGATTGCCCTCCTGCTGGCTGGACCTTCCCTGTCTCCTCTGCCTTGTGTGTCAGCATCCCTCAGGGCTCCCTCTGTGGCCCTCTCTTTTTCTTGCTTATATTCTCTCCCTGGGGATTTCATCCACTTCCAAGGTTGCACCTATCACCTGGGTGCTGATAGCTCCCAAATTAAGTTTTCTAGTCCAGAGAACTCCCTTAAGCAATAAATCTCTATCTCCATTGCCCAGTGGGCATCTGCTCTGGAGGGTCTGAGAGTACCTGGAACCCAACAGGGCCAAACAGAATTGCCTTCTCCGATGTCCTCATTTTGCTCCGTGGCCGCTGCCATCCACCCTGTTGCCTACAGCCACATCCTAAGAGCCGTCATGCTGCCCCCTCTTCCTACTTCACTGCACCCAGTTGATCACCAAATGCTGCTGACCCTCCCTCCTCAGTATCACCTCCCCGTCTCCCCACTGCCCCTACCCTCGACCGGGCTCTGTTGTCTCTCTCTGGGATGACATGGCTGCCTAAAGGGCTCCTTGGAGAATACCTCCCCACACGGTGGCTGCAGTGACCCTTCTAAGGAGCCAGTATCATCATGCCCCTCCTTGATGGAGCAGCAAGGCCCCCACCACCTGCGCTTGGTCACCACTTGACACTCAAAGCCTCTGACTGGCTACACTGAACCCTGAGTGCCCCACGGTCCCTCCTGCCTCTCAGCCCTCAGCTTAGAGCATCTTCTTCCTTCATCACGTCCCCTGCTTGGCCCCTGACTACTAGGTCTTTCTTTACAAAGAAAGTGCAGATGGCACCTCGTCCAGGAATGTGTCTTGGACATCACCCAAAATCAGGGCTCTGTGCTGGGCCCCAGTGCTCTCAGAGCCCCCATGCTCACCTCCCAAAGCACTTACTCCCTGGAATAATCACTAGTAATACGTCAACTCCTCTGTCTTCCCCACCAGAGGTCTAGGGCTGTATCTCTTATTCCCATATGCTCAGACTGTTTGTCAAAACAATGGTACATGATTATTGAATAAATAATCAAAGAGGGCTTCCTAGAAGAAGCAATTATTAAGTAGTATTTTATAGGCAGACAGGAAATGGTGCAAAAAGGAGGCTGTGAATGAACTGTATAGAGCAGGAGTGTCTAACTCAGATCCTTCAGGAGCTAAGAGACACTGGGAGGAATGACGACAGAGGGTCCCCGACTTACAATGGTTCGACTTAACGATGTTTCAACTTTATGATTGTGCAAAAACGATACTCATTCAACAGAAACTCGAATTGTGAATTTTGATCTTTTCCTGGCTAGCGATGTACGACTATACTCTCTTGTAATGCTGGGCAGCAGTAGCTCCCACTCAGCCACGTGATCCTGAGGGTAAATAACCGGTACACTCCCAACCTTTCTGTACCAAGACAACCAGTGTGTTTTTCACATTCAGTACAGTATTCGATAGATAACATGAGATAGTCAACGCTTTATTTTCAACTAGGCTTTGTGTTAGATGCTTCTGCCGAACTGTAGGCTAATGAAAGTGCTCTGAGCACGTTTAAAGTAGGCGAGGCTAAGCTGTGATGTTTGGTAGGTTAGGTGTAGTAAATGCATTTTTTCAAGTAAACACATTTTTGTCTTATGATATTTTCAGTTTACGATGGGTTTGGTCAGGACGTAACTCCATTGTAAGTCAAGGAAGAACTGTGCATGTATTTAACAGAGGGCGGGGAGACACCAGCGGAAGGCATGCTCCGTCGAAAGGCATCACATTCAAGTATGAGTGCAACACTGCACAGGCTGAACAAAGCACAGTGGTTTGCTGTCCCTGATTCCAGGTGGCAGGGCTGGGGATGGTGGCAGGACTGTGTGGTCCAGAGTGAGGAAGGCTGTTGGAGTAGAGTGGCTGGTGAGCTCCCTCAGCAGCCAGGAAGTAGGGCACGACTTTGCTATGCCTAGTCTTGCTGTGGGACTGGGTCTCACAGCTCATCCTGGCTCTGGCACACATCCCAGGTGTCTTGGAGGCCCTTGGAAGCCACAGGCAAGAGTGTCAGACCAGAGACACGGGAAGCAGGATGGCCTCCCCTTTTCTTCTCTGAGACCTCCTGGACAGATGTGATCATCATCGCTCAGGGCGACTGGGTCCAGGGTGGGGTCTCTGGAATCACGGGTGAGATGAGTCCTCATAGCCCCTTAGAGGCCAAGGAATTACAGAAATTGTAGGACTTGAGCCTCCACGTGAATAAGACCCTGGTGAACACATTGCTCTTGCGGGTGGTGGGTGTCAAGCATCTGTGCAGGTCGTCCAAGGATTGGGCCCCGCCTGCCGCCTCTAGTTCTTGGGGAAGGTGCTGGTGGCCACTCAGCCACGAGGGGGCGCGCAGGCTCCAGGAATGGTTTCTCAGGGCTCAGCTTCCTGGAGGAGCGGAATAAGGTATCAGGAGGGGTGGCCAGAGGGTGAGAGCAATGACTGCAGCTGGGATCTAGGACTGAACTTGACCTTTTAACATCACTCTGTCACTGTCCCCAGCACTAGCGTTATTCATTGATTCATTTATTCAAGAAACATTTGCCCCGCACTTGGGAGGGGCCAGCTCTGAGCTGGTGGGCTCTGTCGACACAAATCAGATAAGCTCGCCTGGACCCTGGAGGAGCACACAGTCTGGGCAGGGAGGCGGACTCTCAAAGCTGAAGTTTCCCCGGGACGGATTTGTGCTGTGACAGAGGGGCGTGCTGAGTGCAGTAGGGGCACCCAGGAGGGAGGGCTGATTTTGCTTGGGACTTGGCGGAAGGCTTCCTACCGTTGGTGGTATTTGCCGTGGGTCTGAGCAGTAGTGCAACAGGCTGAAAAGTTAGGGAAAATGCAGTCCTGGCTGGGGGATGTCCTGAGCCAAGTCATGGAGGCCTGTCCGAGTTGGCTAGACAGGTGGACATCCGGGGTGGGGAGGCTGGCTCGTGGAGGGCGTTGGCTATCAAGCGGGGAGTGATGGGAGCTTATCTCTGAGGAGAGAAGAGTCCTATTTGGGAGCCAGAGCAGCCCCAGGTTTTGTGGGGGCCTGAAGTTTAAACAGTTTTGGAGGCTTTGTTAAAACAAGAATATAGAAATAAGTACCAAATTAGATAGAGGGGCTTGGAAGGGTCTGTGCAGGTAAGGGGCCTGACACCTAAGCTTATTAGCTTCGTGGAGAAACCTGGCAGCAAACTGCTTCTGCTCTCTCCCTCCCTTCTCCCTTCTGGGGAGTCCTGGACCCCTGAGCAGCGAGTCAAGGCTGGATTCAGGAAACCAGAGTCTGGGGTCTCCTCTGGAGGAAGAGAGGCAGAACTGCTTTGCTGGCGGGGGGGAGGCGAGGTAAGTGGATGACTTTTCACATTGAGTCTATGCACATAGTGCCCCCCAAATTTTCCAAGGGGTGCCTTGAATCTGACCACAACTCCTGTTAATGCTTCAAGTAATACACAGGTGTGGAGGCTTTGCCCGTTGGCCAAATGCTTTCACCTGTGTCATTCTCACCCCATCCCGGAGAGGCAGGTAAACTGTTCCCTCCACCAAGGCTCAGGATTGTACTGAAGAACACCTGGCACGGCTGGACCACCGGCAAGCGGGACTTCATACCCTGCTTCCCGCCGGTGCCCCTCGTTCACTAATATTTAAACCCAAGGTTGCACTCTTGGGCCCCTGCACAGGGAACTGATTCACTGTAGAAGTGAAACCGCAGATGACTTGGCTGGCTTTGGTAGTTTCCCCCACTTCCTGCATGGGCTCAGATGGTAAGGGCAGGCACAGGTAGGGTGGAGCTGACAGGTTTTTTTTCACCCCGTCTATCTGAGCTGTGGTGAGAGAGGGTTCTCACTTTTACCCCCTTTCTGGGCTGTTGGGAGAGCTCACACCTGGGTAAAACCTCCATCTCAGGCTGTCACCCAGGCAATGGATCTCTGAGACTGATTTGCACCATCTTCCTAGGGATCTGAAGCCTGTGTTTAAGTCTCAGCCAGCGCAGGGGGAGGAGAGAGGTGCCTCCTAATTCCAGCAGCTTTAATCAAGCAGTACTGAGCATCTGCTGTGTTAGACGCGGTGCTAGCCCCAGCAGGATAGAGCTGAATCAGCCATGCCCCTGTCCCCACGGCTCACTTCAGCATCTACCTGTGCCAGGTATTGACCTGGGCGGGGAGACGCGGAGATAGATGAGCAAGTGTGCACCTGGGCAGGGGAAGCTCACGGTCCGATTCAGGGTCTCAGCAGAGAATGGTGAAAAGTATAACATAGTCTGTTCAAAACTGGGAAGGATACGTTCTCTACTTTTGTGCCCCAAGCTGTTTGCTGGGATTTATAGGAAGTAGATGGGATGGGAATGGATTGGGGGAGGTCAGCAGAGCAATTTCCTCCAAACGGTGCACAAAGGATTGGGAGGCTCTGGTCTTGGGGTCGGTACACATCGGGGTGACAAGAGGAAGAGAGAGATGGGAATCATGCAAGTATTCAGATATTTCTAGATGCTTCAAGGCCAGATCCAGAAAACCCCAAAGCCTTTAAACTTGTAACCATACAAAGCAGCCCTGGTTTATCCTAATTTCTGCAACCTGCATGAATCAGCCTGTGCTTATGATCAGGAAACAAGAGTGGGGAGGGCTGGAGGAGGCTTGGGTGAAAAGGAGGCCGTGAGGTAGAAGGACCCCGGGGGTGCTTGGGATGGGTGCTCACCACTGTGTGCATGTCAGCTATCTCCTCTCTTCCCCCTCCTCCCCTCAAAGGTCTGGCAGAGATCAACAAGAAGAGTCAAAATGTAAAAGCCAACTTGCCCTTGAACTTTCCCACAAACTACAGGAGCCTGGAGACAGCAAGAGTGGCTGATGGTGGGTGTGGCCGGCTAGGTGCCAGTGCCCTTCGCTCACCTGGGCCGGGCATGACATCTGGCCCATCTGAGCAGAGACCTGGCTTTGTCTGGACAGGGGCCTCAGCACGGGTTCCCATGGCTGGCCCTGCAGCACCCCTTTCTTGCAGGCTTTGGAGCTTGGGAGCCTCTGGGGCCACCCCGTGCCTGAGACACTACTTGGGAGAAGGAAGATGCTCTGTGATTCCCCAAAGCTCTTTTCCTCTTACCTCACGTGAGCCTTGCAAAGATGCTATGAGGTGTATACCACTCATTAGCTCTTCATTTCACAGAAGACAGACTTGAAGTTCAGAGTGGTCACCCAAGATTGCACAGCTGGTGTGTGCTAGGACTGGGGCTCCAGTGTAAGGTCTCTCTGAAGGCAAGCCCTGTGCTCCTTCCAGGACTCTTGACTTTATAAACCTCCCCTGCCTGCTCCTCCCAGGAATCCTCCAGGCCCCAGAGACCCCACTATAGCATGAGGTGGTTTGAACTCAGTGGCACAGGTCACCCCCCAACAAACTCCCCAGCCCTCCCCGCTCAGCATCTCGTTGGGGAGGTACAGTTTACGTAGGGGAAGTGCTGACAGCAATCCAGGCAGGCGTAGTTAGTGAGTGATGTAGATGTATATAGTAGCCACGTTTGTTGATCCTGCTTCCTAGCCACAAACAATTTTGAGCGCTCACGCTGCTATTTATGTGTTTACAAATTGTATTTGTACTTACACTCTAGTGTATACAAGCATTATAAAACACGCAGAAAAAAATAGAAATTAAAAATAAGAAAGGGAAAAAACACGGAAGAGAAGTTGAGTGAAATACACTTTTTTGAGTTAAAAAATGTATTTTTGGTTACAAAAGTGGTGTATTATGATTATTGACCAAACTGTTATGGTTTTTTTTTTTTTTTTTTTTTTGCGGTACGTGGGCTTCTCACTGTTGTGGCCTCTCCCGCTTCAGAGCACAGGCTCCGGACGCGCAGGCTCAGCGGCCATGGCTCACGGGCCCAGCCGCTCCACGGCATGTGGGATCCTCCTGGACCGGGGCACGAACCCGTGTCCCCTGCATCGGCAGGCGGACTCTCAACCACTGCGCCACCAGGGAAGCCCCTGTTATGGTTTTTACTTGTTCTTTTTTGCAGCTCTTCAACCTGAGCTGGAGGCGTGAGGTTGTGGGTAAGAAGGAAATATGAGGGGCAGGTTCCCCCTCCCTTGTCCTGGCCCAGGGCCTGTGACATTTTATTCCTTGAGGACATGTTCTTTCCTAGAAGGTGTCTCTTTGTCTTCTGAGGTGGCCTGGTGTTTGGCTGTTACTCATATGTTTCATCCAGAGCAGTGCTTCCCCAACAACTTTATGACCTTTGCCTCATCCCCGAACACCTGAACCATTATGAGTACTTTTCTTAAACCTGTGTCACCTTTTAAAATTAAATACCTCCTTTGACCTTGTCCTAAGCAATGAAGTCCACAAAATCCAGATTTGATGTGCTAATTCTCCTTCTGAAACACAGTAAAATAAATGCATAACTATTTAATCAAAAACGGCCCCAGGAACTACTATAATCATCTCCTGTATTACCAGCGGATGCACCCACACTCTGGGGAGCACTGACGTGGAGGGAGGGAGAGAGAGTCCTAGGCCACTTTCCTTCTGACCCTGAAAGGTCACCTCCCAAGGGACCATGGACAGGCCTTGAAACACTCAGGGATGCTTTCTCTGTTCCACCCTTCCCAAGACACAGACCCTATCCAGTGAACCTGAGGCACTAAAACTGGTACCCTGGGGTGAGGGTGGAGGGCCGCAGTGATTCCCAGCTCACAGTAGTCATTTGCTTAACCTGATGTAAAGGGGATCTTTGCCTGGACTCCCCCAAGGTGAGTGACCACAGCTTATACTCCAGACTGGGGGAGGCTGAAATGTTGTATTTGCTTCTCCTGTTCGTGGGTCCAGGCTCTTCAAGCAGAGGCCCACCTCTCGCAACCCTCGGTCTCTGGGTAGGAAAGTCAGAGGTCTGGGGTCCGCTGGCTGCAGATGTGCTACAAATGCCTCCCCCTAGATGGTATCCTGGCTTTACTGGGACACCACTGAGAAGGGGATGATAGTTGAGTTTCTGGGTGTCATGTCAGGAAGGCCCTAGAATGCCAACCTCAGCAGCCCAATTTGCGGCCAGGGCTCAGTCTTTGTGTGTTCTTTCTGCCTGTGTCTCTTTCTGTCTGTTGTCAGACACCTATTGGATCATTTTTCCCCAGATCATCACGTTAGGAGTGGGGGCTGACTCTCAGAAGTCAGTTTACCCCCAAGGCTCACTTATTAGAAATGAGGCTGACTTCTAGTTTTCTCATTGTCTTTATCTTGTTCAGGGAAGTACTAAAACTAAGTATTCTTGGGACTGGTATCTACCAAGAAATCTAAAGTGTTTATCTTAAACTCTTACTCAAAACAACACATCTCTAAACCTAAACATCTTTGTGTCTAACCTTAAGTATATTCAACGTGACTTTCACCTTCTTCCTCTTCAATGTGAGATAACCGGAACTATTTTCTTTGGGAAACTCCCTATACTGACTCTCCTATGATAGACCTTTACAGACCCACCCCTCCGATCTTTTTTTTTGAATTTTATTTTGTTTATTTTTTGTACAGCAGGTTCTTATTAGTTATCTATTTTATACGTATCAGTGTATATATGTCAATCCCAATCTCCCAATTCATCCCCCCCCCCCCCGCCACTTTCCCGCCTTGGTGTCCATACATTTGTTCTTTACATCTGTGTCTCTATTTCTGCCCTGCAAACCAGTTCATCTGTACCGTTTTTCTAGGTTCTACGTATATGTATTAATATACGATATTTGTTTTTCTCTTTCTGACTTACTTCACTCTGTATGACAGTCTCTAGATCCAAGTACATCTCTACAACTGGCCCAATTTCATTCCTTTTTATGGCTGAGTAATATTCCATTGTATACATGTACCACATCTTCTTTATCCATTCGTCTGTCAATGGACATTTAGTTTGCTTCCATGACATGGCTATTGTAAATAGTGCTGCAATGAACATTGGGGTGCATGTGTCTTTTTGAATTATGGTTTTCTCAGGGTATATGCCCAGTAGTGGGATTGCTGTGTCATATGGTAATTCTATTTTTATTTTTTGAGGAACCTCCATACTGTTCTCCCTAGTGGCTGTATCAACTTACATTCCCACCAACAGTGCAAGAGGGTTCCCTTTTCTCCACACCCTCTCCAGCATGTGTTGTTTGTAGATTTTCTGATGATGCCCATTCTAACTGGTGTGAGGTGATACCTCATTGTAGTTTTGATTTGCATTTCTCTAATGATCAGTGATGTTGAGCAGCTTTTCATGTGCCTCTTGGCCATCTGTATGTCCTCTTTGGAGAAATGTCTATCTAGGTCTTCTGCCCATATTTTGATTGCACCCCTCTGATCTTTAAACCTAAACGGTGGCAGCCTGTCTGCAAGAGAATCCCCTGGGGGAGCTTATTGAAAATTACAGATTCCCTAAAATATGGCACAAATAAACTGATCTACAAAACCGAAACAGACTCATAGACATGGAGAACAGACTTGTGGTTGCCAAGGGGGTTGGGGGAAGGAGAGGGATGGACTGGGAGTTTAGGGTTGGTAGATGCAAACTGTTACATTTAGAATGGATAAACAACAAGCTCCTAATGTATAGCTCAGGGAACTATAATGAATATCCTGTGATAAACCATAATGGAAAAGAATATAAAAAAAGAATGTATGTATGTGTATAACTGGGTCACTTTGCTGTACAGCAGAGATTGACACAGCATTGTAAATCAGCTACACTTCAATAAAAAAGAATTAGAAAAAGATCAAACTCAAAAAAAAGAAAAAAAAAAAGGAAATTACAGATTCCTGGGCTCCCCGTCTGCAGAGTTGGATTGGACAGGTCTGGAGTAGCTCCATTCTTTGAAAGATCCTTAGGGGACTCTGAAGCATTTGGGAACACCTGCTCTACACCTGCCCTGACTTGTCTAAATCATGGGGGGAACTTGGCTCCGTCTCAAGCTGAGGTCCGGGATACACAGGGATGTGTTGAGGCCCAGGGCTGCGTAGGCAGAGAACCACCTGACATTAGATTGCATTTCTGCATAGGCAGGAACCAGCACTTAGAATTTCTTGAGGCCTCCCCGTGGTTCTTCATAAATCTATCATTGGTATCAAAGGTGATGCTTATCTTCCTGTGTGCTTGAAGGGAGACCACATATCCATCACTTAAAGAGAAAGGGGCCCAACACTCAGCCCCATTTTATGTCATGGGAGATTGTGATCTCTCAGGAGACCATTTCTGCCCACCCTCATTCTTGCGTTAGCATTCAAAAGTAGACTTTTGAGCAACTTCAGTAGGTGGAGATCTGTGTGGGGTCACGTGGCTTGGTGCCTAGCTGATTTCTGTTCTGATGGTCAGAGACAGTAGTTAGATCGATGCAAAGCTGCCAACACTTTAATGCTGTTCTAAAATTTTTCATCTTCACAGAATGAAAGTAATTTATGGAATGTCTGCTATGTGTCAGGAACCATACTGCACCCCTCTTTTCACACACATCTCACTTTTTCTTCACAATAACTGTGCAAAGTTAATATTTTTATCTCCATTTTGACAAAGGTGAGGATTAAAACTTGATCTTGCCCAAAGTAACAATATTTCACCCTCCAGATGGCTCAACTTCAAGTCTCATTCCATGATCTCATACCACTAAAGCCAGTTTTCTGGTGCCCAAGAGTTAGGAAGATCTGCCTGAAATCCTCTGTCAGCTCATTCATGAAATTGGATTGAAAGAAAGGGAAAAGTGAGGTTAAAATTTTGTGCGGGGGAGGACAATAAGCAAACCAATGTGTCTTTTTTTTTTTTAATTGAGAATTTACTTTTTAGAGAAGTTTTACGTTCACAGCAAAGTTGAAGGGAAGGTACAGAAATTTCCCATATATCCCCTGAACCCCCCCAACACAAAGCCTTTCTCATTTTATCAACATCACCCACCAGAGGGGGATATTTATTATAACTGATGAACTTATGTTGACACATCAGTATCACCCAAGGTCCACAGTGTACATTAGGGCTCGCTTTGGGTGGTGTGCATTCTATGGTTTTCGACAGATGTATAATGACATGTATCCAATAGTATGGTATCATACGGCATATTTTCACTGCCCTAAAAATTCTCTGTGTTCCACCTATTCATTCCTTCCCAACTCCTGTGTCTAGTCTTAAAAAAAGAGGTACTTGTTCTTTTATTGTTACTATGAGATTGGTTAGTTTTCTTCAGTAATATTTTTATTACACAAATATTCCTGTTGCAAAAATTTTAAATGGTATGAAATTTATAATATCTGTTCTTGACTTACAAAAATGGCAATTTTATATGGCTCAATCTAATACTAAGGTAAAACTGGAAAGTCTTTTTTTACTCCTATCACTACCTCACTTCCACACAATTTGGGACACACAGTCAATTTTAGAATATTTTCATCACCTCCCCCCAGAAAAACCCTTTCCTTTAGCTGTCAACCCCCTTCTCTTCTACCTTCTACCCCAAAGTAAACAATAAACTACTTTCTGTTTCTATAGATTTTCCTATTCAAGACTTTCATATGAATGGGATCAAATAATATGAGGACTTTTGTGACTGGCTTCTTTCACTTAGCATAATGTTTTCATGGTTCATCCAAGTTGTAGCATGTATCGTACTTTATTCTTTTTTATGGCCAAATAACATTCCATTGTATGGATATACCACATTTTGTTTATCCATTTGTCTGTTGATTGCTGTTTGGGTTTTTCTACTTTTCAGTTTGTATGAGTGACGCTGCTAGAAACATTCATGTATGAGTTTTTGTGTGGGTTAATGTTTTCTTTTGGGTGTATATCTAGGAGTGGAATTGCTGGATCATGTGGTACACAATGTTTGAGGAACTGCCAGATATTTTCCAAAGCAGCTGCACCATTTTACATTCCCACCAGCACTACATGAGGGTTCTGATTTCTCTACATTCTCATCAGCAGTTAATATCTGACTTTTGGAATCCAGCCATCCTAGTGGATTTGAAGTGGTATCTCATTGTGGTTTTGGTTTGCATTTCCCTAATGACTAATGACGTTGTGAGTATCTTTTCATGTGCTTATTGGTCATGTATATATCTTCCTTATAGATATATCTATTCAAAAGACGTAGAGAATGGACTTGAGGACATGGAGAGGGGGAAGGGTAAGCTGGGATGAAGTGAGAGAGTGGCATGGACATATATACACTACCAAATGTAAAATAGATAGCTAGTGGGAAGCAGCCGCATAGCACAGGGAGATCAGCTCTGTGCTTTGTGACCACCTAGAGAGGTGGGATAAGGAGGGTGGGAGGGAAATGCAAGAGGGAAGGGATATGGGGATATATGTATATGTATAGCTGATTCACTTTGTTATACAGCAGAAACTAACACACCATTGTAAAGCAATTATATTCCAATAAAGATGTTAAAAAAAAAGAAGTATCTATTCAGATCCTTTGCTCATTAAAAAAAATTATTATTAAGTTATAAGAGTTATTATAAGATACATAATTTGCAAATATTTTCTCCCATTCTGTGTGGGGTATCTTTCACTTTATTGATGGTGTCTTTCGAAACACCAAAATTTTAAATTTTAATGAAGTTCAATTTATCTATTTTTCTTTCATGACTTATGCTTTTGGTGTCTTATCTAAGAATTATTTGCCAAATCCAAGGTAGTAAAGATTTACCTTTATATTTTGTTCTAAGAGCTTTATAGTTTTAGCACTTATGCTTAGGTCTTTGACTCATTTGAGTTAACTTTTGTATATGGTAAGGTAAGGGTCCAGCTTCATTCTTTTGCATGTGGCTATCCAGTTGTCTCAGCACCATTTATTGAAAAGGCGATCCTTTGTCCATTGAATAGTTTTGGCATTTTTGTAAAAAAAAAATTCAACTGATTATAGATGGATGGGTTTATTCCTGGATTCTCAATTCTATTCCACTGATCTATGTGTTTATCCTTGTGTAGGACCACACTGTCTTGATTACCGTTGGTTTGTAGTAAGTTTTAAAATTGGAAGGTGTGAGTCCTCCTACTTTTCTCTTATTTTTCAAGACTGTTTTAAGTACTCTAAGTCCCTGGCAATTCTATGTGAATTTTAGCATCAGCTTGTCAATATCTATAAGGAGGTCTCTGGGATTCTGACTGGGATGCGTTGAACCTGAAGATCAATTTGGGGAATACTGCCATTTTAACAATGTTAAGTCTTCTGATCCATAAACAAGGAGTGTTTTCCCATCTAATTAGAGCTTCTTTATTTTTTTCCAACAGTGACTTGTAATATTCAGAGTATAAGTTTTACACTTATTTTGTTAAATTAATTTCTAAGCATTTTATTCTTTTTGATGCTATTGTGAACTAATATTTTCTTAATTTCATTTTTGGATTGTTCAAGTGTATGAAAAGACAGCAGTCTTGTATATTGAGCTTCTATCCTGCAATCTTGCTGAATTTGTTTATTAGTTCTAATAAACAAGTGGATTTCTTAGGTTTTTTTTAATGTATCAGATATAATCTGTGAATAGAATAGTTTCATTTCTTCCCTTCCAATGTGGATGCCATTTATTTCTTTTTATTGCCTTAACTTCCTGGGCTAGAACCTCCAGTACAATGTTGAATAGAAGTGGCAAGAATGGACATCTTTTCTGTTGCTGATCTTAGGAGGAAATCAGTCTTTTTATCATTAAGTCTGATATTAGCTGTGGGTTTCTCATGAAGGCCTTTTATCAAGTTTGAGGAAGTTCCCTTTTATTCCTAGTTTGTTCAGTGTTTTTATCACGAAGGGGTGTTGCATTTTGTCAAGCGCCTTTTCTGCATCTATTGAGATGATCATGTGATTTTTGTTTTTTATTCTTTTGATATGATGTTTTATATTAATTGATTTTCAGATGTTGAAACAACTTTGGATTTCTGGGATGAATCCCATATGGACATCGAGCATAATTTTTTTAATATGTTGCTGGAGTAAGTTTGCTAGTATTTTGTAGAGGATTTTGGTGTTTGTTTTCATAAGAGACATTTGCTTATAATTTTCTTGTGATGTCTTTGTCTGCTTTCGGTATTAGGGCAATACTGGCCTGATAAAATGAGTTGGGAAGTATTACCTTCTCTTTTATGTTTTGGGAGAATTTATGGAGAATTGGTATTCTTTTTTAAATGTTTGATAGAATTCAGTAGTCAAGCTCTCTGGGCTTGGGCTTTTCTTTGCAGGTAGATTTTTGATTACTAATTAAATCTCTTTACTTGTTACACTTACTCGGATAGTCTATTTCTTCTTGGGTCAGTTTTAGAAGTTTGCGTCTGTCTAGGAATTTGTCCATTTTATCTAAGTTACACAATTTGAAAGGTTGGTAATAATGTCCCCTCATTCGTCTCTGATTCTAGTTATTTGAGTGTTTTCTTTCTTTTTTTTTCTTGATCAATCTAGCTAAAGGTTTGTCAGTTTTGTTGATCTTTTCAAAGAACCAACTTCTGTTTTCCTTTATGTTCTCTTTTGTTTTTCTATTTGTTGTTCATTAATGTCCACTCTGATCTTTACTATTTCCTTTCTTCTGCTTGCTCTAGGTTTACTTTGTCCTCCCTTTACCAGTGTCTTATGGTGGAAGGTTTGGCTATTGATTTGAGATATTTCTTCTTTCTTAAAGCATGCATTTACAACTATAAATTTCCCTCTAATCCCTACTTTAGCTACAACTATTTTACAGAAGGTATAACTAAATTGCCTCTCCCGTAGACAGCATATAGTTGGGCCATGTTGTTCTTTTTAATCCAGTCTGATAATCTTTGCTTTTTTATTTGATTGTTTAATCCATTTACATTTAAGGCCATTATTGCTATGGTGGATTTATATCTGACATTTTACTTTCTGTTTTCTATATGACCCATGTCATTTTTTGTTCCACTAGTCCTCTTTTACTGATTTCTTTTGCATTAAGTAGATATTTTCTAATGTAGCATTTTAATTCCTTTAATATTTTTTTACCTTTTTTTTTCTTTTTAGTGGTTGCTCTAGGGTTTACCATATATAGCTTAGCTTATCAGAATTAGCTTCAGATTTATATACTAGCTTAGTTCCAGTGATGTGTAGAAATATTACTTCTATATAGCTCTATTACCTGCTTTTGTATATTGTTGTTATGTATATCTCTTAATGTCACAAACCCAACAAAACACTGTTATACTTATTACTTTACTAACTGCAGTTATTTCCTTAGCCCAAAAGAGCTTTGTTCCTACCCACTTCCTTTATGCTGTTATTTACATTTGTATATGTTGTAGACCCAACATTACATTATCTACGTATTATTTATACAATTTCTTTTTAATCAGTTATAAGAAGGAAGGAAAGAAATACTCATACTTTAAAAAATAATTACATAATTACCTTTAGTGGTACACAGTTACCTTTGTGTGTGTGTGTGTATGTGTGTGTGTACTCAAGTGATAATGTGGGATTATTTGCTTTCAGCCTGAAGAATATACTTTAGTATTTCTTTAAAGGTGGGACTGCTAGCAACAAATTCTCTTAGCTTTTTTTTTTTTTTCTGGGAAAGTCTTTATTGCACCTTCATTTTTGAAAGATAGCTTTGCTGAATATAAGATTCTTGATTGACAGTTTTTTTGTAAAAATTTGAGCAATTTGAATATGTTATTCCACTGCTTCTGGCCTACATTGTTTGTGCTAAGAAGCTAGCTGCTAATCTTATTGGGATTCCTTGTAAGCAATGAGCTGTTTTTCTCTTGATGCTCTCAAGGCTTTTTCCTTATCTTTTTTTCTTCCCCCACCCCTGGCATGTTTTACTATGATGTGTGTTTGTGGATCTCTTTGTGATCTTATCTTGAGTTCATTAAGCTTCTTGGATGTATAGGTTATTTTTTCATAAATTTGGGAAGTTTTCTGCCACTATATTTTGGAATATTTTCTCTGGTCTTTTCTCTCTCTCCTCTCATTCTGATACTCTGATTATACATATGTTGGTGCACTTTATAGTGTCTCACAAGTCTCTGGGCCTAATTCACTTCTCTTCATTTTTTTTCCTCTCTTTTGTTTTGGCTTGTATAATCTCTATTGGTCTAGTGATTCAAGTTCTTTAATTCTTTCTTCTGCCAGTTCAAATCTACTTTTGAGCCCTTCTAAAGAATTTTTTTATCTCACTTATTGTATTTTTAAACTCCCAAATTTCAATTTGTTTTTTAAAATAATTTCTATTGGGCTTCCCTGGTGGCGCAGCGGTTGAGAGTCCGCCTGCCGATGCAGGGGACGCGGGTTCGTGCCCTGGTCCGGGAGGATCCCACATGCCGCAGAGCGGCTGGGCCCGTGAGCCATGGCCGCTGAGCCTGCGCGTCCGGAGCCTGTGCTCCGCAACGGGAGAGGCCGCAACGGTGAGAGGCCCGTGTACCGAAAGAAAAAAAAAAAAAAAATTTCTATTGCTTTATTGATGTTCTTTATTTGATGTGACAATGTTATCATACCTTTCTTTACTTCTTTAGCATGCTTTCCTTTAGTACTCTGAGCATGCTTATAATGACTATTTTGAAGTCTTTTTCTGTTAAATCTGTAATCTAGCTGCTCTCCCAGGCAGTTCATTTTGCCTGCTTTTTTTTTTTTTTCCTGGTATATGGTTTACATTTTCCTATTTCTTTTCTTGCCTCTTATATTTATTTTTGTTGAAAACTTGACATTTTAGATGATATATTTTGGCAATTCCTAGTCCTTCCCCTTCCAGATTTGTTGTTATTTCTTGTTTATTTTTTTGTGATTTGCTGGATTGTTTTAGTGGAGTCTATTTCACTCCGCCAGTATTCGGCCTCTGATGCTGCTCCTCAGGGAGATGTAATAGCTTTGAGGATGCCCACAGCCCCTTGGATGACAGTGGTATTTGTAGGGCTCTCTTTCTTGCTTATCTTGACTATACCCAGCTGTTAAATTTCACTAATTGCTTGCTGGTTGCTCTAATGTTTTCAACAGTGCTCTGGGGTGCAAATTGCTCTATAAGTGAATCTGATCAAATTGTGACTCCTTTGAAGGAATAGTTTTTGAAGTATGTGTTTGAGATTTGTTCTGACCCCAGTGGGTTCCTCTCAGCTGTTTTATTCCCTGATTCTGTCTTATAAACTATCCAGTGTATAGTCTGGGCTATAGCGTCATTAAATCCACGAATATCCCTCTATTTGCTTTTCTCCACAATCTCCACTGTCTTGAGAGCAAACGTTAGGTTTGAACTTTTCCACGCTCTTTTGCAAAGAAAGTCAGTTCCTTTGGGAAGACATGGTGAGCTATTTGTTTTATGGACTGCTTTCCCCCTAGGAAAAATCTCTGGAGCTCTGGAGGTGGGGATGGGAACAATGACAAATCTCTCTTTGAGTGACAATGCTCTAGGAGCTGAGCAATCAGTAGGTGCAGACAGTAGCCTGAGATCCTCTTGGCTTGCCTCTCCTTTGTGAAACCACTGCCTCATGAGGGCAGTCAGGGCCCCAATATTCTCAGCATGCCCTACCCAAGGTAGAGCCTCCATCTCACGAGAGGGGAGTGGATGGAAGAGAGAGACCCCAATTCTCAACTGTACTTACCTGGAACTTAGCCTTAGCAACAGTAGCTGGGGACAGGATGAGAAATGCTGAAGTCCTGTTCTTCCTGGGAAAAAAGCCCTCTAGGTGGTTACTGTGGGGAGAGGGAGACCTGTGTTCTTGGAAGCAGAAGCCTGGAGTGGAGTTTCTGCCTTGATGAGCTGAGTGAAAGGAGGGAGGCCATGGTCTTGGTTCAAATACCACACATTCTTACTTTTCTTACCAAATTTCTGTAGATGTTCTTGAATAGATGTTTCTTCATTTGCTAAACAGCAGTTGAACACTTAGAACCACTTACAGAGTAACGGGCAGCTCGATGGACACATATTCCAAGGGAATTTTCACTAACAGCTCCATCCTTGGGCTAATGTTGTGATAAGGTGGCTGGCTCCTCCTTCTTAAGATTCTTGTGATGAGTATCATGGTGCATATAGAAAACAGCCATTTCCCTTTTACTTTTACACTTGACATTGTGGACCGTGAGTCTGTTTTAATCCATATTTAGAACTGTGAGATTGAGAAAGCAGTTATTTTTTTTTAAAGTAACCAACAGCAACAATTACTATGGTTAATACTTATTAAGTGCTCTCTTTGTGGTAGACACATATTATTTCCAAAAAAATCTATAACAGACAGTAGATAATTTTATTTTTATTTCACAGATAAATAAACTGAGTTTTAGAGGGATTAAGTCCCTTGCTCAAGGACACATTGTAAGTAAATGGTAAAGCTGAGATTCAAACTCATGTGTGTTTGGCACCAGCACCCAAACTCTTAATTTCCGTTCTGTATTGCCAAGCGATTCTAGAATTCTGCAAGGGATTTCTTGCTGTCAGACAGTCTTCTGAAACTTCATGTAAACTTTCCTCTGAGGTGCCTTTTGAAACTTTCATATTTAAGTGCCTTGAGAGAAGGAGGCTTCTCTCTTCATCTGTTATCAAGAGATCACTGAAAACTAAAGTCTACCGTAGCCATTCCATGTGTGAATAAATGTGGGTCTTGCTCCAGACTTTCTTGATTTTACAAGGACATTATCAGGAAGTCAAAACAACAGTGACAATAACAACAATAGGAGAAGCCCCTTGACTGTGTTAATAAGGCAGCACATAAAGGAATATGGAAGAAAACACACAGGAGTTTATCAAGTCTAAATCCTATTTAAACTTATTACCTCCAAAATCATTGGAAAATGCTTGTCAAAGGTCTTAGAACCAAACAGGAGAGTAGATTTTAAAACATATCCCACGGGGTGAGGTTATGAAGTAACCTTCATAACCTACCAATTACTGTGAGCGTCCATGGCTCACGGGCCCAGCCGCTCCGCGGCATGTAGGATCCTCTCAGACCGGGGCACGAACCCGTGTCCCCTGCATCGGCAGGCGGACTCTCAACCACTGCGCCACAAGGGAAACCCTATACTGTATCCCTTTAAACTTTGCTTTTTCGTTTACAAAATGTCTTGAGATTTTGTAAATCAGTAAATAGAGACCAGCGACATGTAAAAAATAAATTATATTTTGAAATGATTAAAAGTTTACAGAAAAGTTAGAAATATATTTTTTAAAAAGTAAACCAAACCTTTTTCTCCCTGAATAATTTGAGAGTAAGTTATTGACCTAATGCCCTATCACACCTGAATACTCTAGAGTCTGTTCCCTATAAAGACATTTCCCTACATAACCATGATACAATGATCAAAATCAGAAAATTAAATCAATACATTATTTCCATCTAATCCTTAGATTCTTCAAGTTTTGTCAATTGCCCCCATAATGGCTTTTATAGCAAAAGAATCCAATTCAGAATCACAGGTTGCATTTAGTTCTCAGGTCTTCCTAGTCTGCTTCCGTCTGGAACATTTCCTCAATCTTCTCTTGATTTTTATGACGTTTACAGTGGATATTGCAGGCCAGCTATTGAGTAAAATGCCCTCAATTTTGGGGTTGTATGATGTCTCTGCACTCTGAGGCTTGGGTTGTACATCTTTGGCAATAATGTCACAGAAGTGACGTTGTGTGCTTCATATTGCGTCGTAGCAGAAGGCACACCGTTTGTGTTTGTGTCATATTGATGATGTTCACTTTGATCACTTGATTATTGTGGTGTTTGCCAGGCTTCCCCTCTGTAAAGTTACTCTTCTTTCTCTTTATTATTATTATTATTTATTATTATTTTTTTTTGGCGGGACGCGGGCCTCTCACTGTTGTGGCCTCTCCCGTTCCGGAGCACAGGCTCCGGACGCGCAGGCTCAGCGGCCATGGCTCACGAGCCCAGCCGCTCCGCGGCATGTGGGATCTTCCCGGACCCCAGCATCGGCAGGCGGACTCTCAACCACTGCGCCACCAGGGAAGCCTTCTCTTTATTATTAAAAGGTATTTTGCGGGGAGGGACTTTGAAACCATGTAAATATGCCATTAGGCACTAAACTTTTTAAAAAATTTATTTGATCGAAGTATAGTTGATTTTCAATGTTGTGTTAATTTCTGCTGTACAGCAAAGTGATTCAGTTATACACACATACATATATATATGTACATTCTTTTTCATATTTTTTTCCATTATGCTTTATCACAGGATATTGAACATAGTTCCCTGTGCTCTACAGTAGAACATTGTTTTTTGTCTATTTTATATATAGTAGTTTGCATCTGCTAATCCCAAACTCCCAATCCATCCCTCCCCCACCCCCTTCCCCCTGGCAACCACAAGTCTGTTATCTATGTCTGTGAGTCTGTGTCTACTTCATAGGTAAGTTCATTTGTGTCATATTTTAGATTCCACATATAAGTGACATCATATGGTATTTGTATTCCTCTTTCTGACTTACTTCACTTAGTATGATAATCTCTAGGTCCATCCATGTTGCTGCAAATGGCATTATTTCACCCTTTTTTACGGCTGAGTGGTATTCCATTGTTTATATGTACCACATCTTCTTTATCCATTCATCTGTTGATGGACATTTAGGTTGTTTTCATGTCTTGGTTGTTGTGAATAGTCCTGCTGTGAACATAGGGGTGCATGTGTCTTTTTGAATTATAGTTTTGTCTGGATAACTGTTCAGAAGTGGGATTGCTGAATCATGTGGCAACTCTATTTTTATAAACTTTTAATTAGTTAATTAATATTTGTATGGATTTATGGTTTCTGTTTTATTCAATGTGTTGTTATGTAATTATTTATTTTGATGCTTCAACTATCATGATTTGGCCAATAGAAGCTGGCTTATATGTCTTTTTGACATGTCCCCAGTATTCTTTAGGGCTTTCTTTTTTGGAGATGGGAGACACAAGAAGGTTTTCAAGTTCATCTTGTATTTTCCCCATCAGTCTGAAATCAGCCCTTTATCCAAAGAGCCCTGGTTTCTTACAGTGAAAAATGGCATTTAGAAGCCAAAATTTTGGTGGTAGATGTGTTCATTGATATTGAGTCATAATTGCTCCCAAGTCCTCTTAGAAGATAGAGCTACATATATACACATCAACATTTATTTCTGTACCTATTTATATATGTAGAAAACTTGAATTCACATTAATAACTCCAATCCAATCTAATACCGCAAGGCTTAGTCTAGGTTGCTCCATTTTTGTATTTGTAATTCCTTTTCCCAACAGTGAGGAATCTGGCTTCCATTTTTCTTAATATATTTACTTTTTGGATGAATCCTCTGTTATAATCAATTCCTATCTCTGCTGCTCCCCTCTCCAGCACTGATACCCTTATCACCCTGCTTGGTACCTGACATCCCATGTTTGACTACCTTCCTCTTTCCTCTTTTACCTGACTCCTCATACCAGGCATCCCCTCCTCATGGACATCTTCCTCACCCCACTTGGAGTCAGACACCTTGCATTAAGCAGCTCTCCACCACAGACACCCTCTTTATCTTGCTCAGGGCCATCCTGGTGCCATTCTCCCCACCAACTGCAGTTGGGACAAAAAACAGTGATTCTGTTCCTTAAGTTCTTTTATATTTGAGAATGTCTGCCTATTGTCTTTATATTTGATCAATACCTTGGCTGGATAAAATATTTCTGGGGTTTCCCTTTTTTTTTTTTCCCCTTAGAACTTTGTAGACAATGATCTATTGTCTCCTGGCATTCATTTTCTGTGAAGAAAGCTGAGGTCAGCCTAAATTATGTTTCATCACCCTGCCCTTCCCCTAAAAGGTTTTTATATTTCTGCCTGGAAAGTCAGGGTCCAGTAAAGGAAACAGAAACCTTACCAGGTATTTTAACAGAGAGAATTTATTATAGAGAATTGCTACCTAGCTAAGTGATAAGGCAGATAGAGAATACTAAGGTATCATGGAGGTAGCAAGTGCAAGAAGAGCTACTACCCATAGGACTGGGAGAACAAAGTAAAGAACCTGGAACTATTAAAACATGGAGCTTTGAGGAGAACCTCAGACCTTTGGGGGACGGGGCTTTGACTGTCTGATGCTCATGCTTCTGGAGCGGAGGGTAGGGAGTAATGAGACTGGTTTTATGACTTTGGAAAAACTGAAAACTAGACCCAACTGTAGAAGAAACTGCTGGGGTGAAAAAGAAGCAATGGGTGATGCTGACAGTAGTAGGAAATCCACAAGAAGACAACGGGAAGTAGACAGAACTGAGCAAGTCCCTTCTTTATCCTCCAGTCTTTCAGTCTCCCGGTGTCAACCTCTATTGGCAGAACCTCCCCTGTCTGGCAAAGGAGAAATGGGGTCATGGGGTCTGCAGAGTCCCAGCTGTAGCATCACAAAACTGGATATAGAGGGTGGGCTTGAAGTTGAGAAACAATAGCTTAATAACTGGAACAACACTTTAATTAGAATGTACATTGATCTTCAGTATTCTGAATCAATATTTCCTAGAACCTGGTATACACTTAATTGGCAGATGCCATTCCCCACCCCACCCCACCCCCCATTCAGGGAAATTCTCTTTTATTATATATTTGAAAACATTTTCTATACACTTAATTGGCAGATGCCATTCCCCACCCCACCCCACCCCCCATTCAGGGAAATTCTCTTTTATTATATATTTGAAAACATTTTCTATTTAATTTATTGGGTTCTCTACCTCAGGATTGCCAATTTTCCTTAGTTGGATTATCTTGGTCTTTCATAAGTATTAGTTTTTCCTCAATTTCTTTAATCTCTTTGTATTTTTCTTCCCATCCTCTGTGCTTTCCTCAAGTTTTTTCTCTGTTAGTAATTAAGTTTTTAATGATACCTATTCTATCACTTTCTATTTCTATTGAATATATTATCTCCCTAAAAATATTATGTGTTCTTCAGTTTGCTTCCTTAATCTTTCTCTTCCTGTAAACTTCCTTTATTTTATTTTTAACATCTTTATTGGAGTATAATTGCTTTGAAATATTGTGTTAGTTTCTGCCGTATAACAAAGTGAATCAGCTATATGTATACATATATCCCCATATCCCCTCCCTCTTGTGCCTCCCTCCCACCCTCCCTATCCCACCCCTCTAGGTGGTCACAAAGCACCGAGCTGATCTCCCTGTGCTATGCAGCTGCTTCCCACTAGCGATCTATTTTACATTTGGTAGTGTATATATGTCCATGCCACTCTCTCACTTTGTCCCAGCTTACTCTTCCTACTCCCAGTGTCCTCAATTTCGTTCTCTACACCTGCGTCTTTATTCTTGTCCTGCCCCTAGGCTCTTCAGAACAATTTTTTTTTTTTTTTAGATTCCATATATATGTGTTAGCATACGGTATTTGTTTTTCTCTTTCTGACTTATTTCACTCTGTATGACAGACTCTAGGTCCATCCACCTCACTACAAATAACTCAGTTTCGTTCCTTTTTTGGCTGAGTAATACTCCATTGTATATATGTGCCACATCTTCTTTATCCATTCATCTGTCGATGGACACTTAGGTTGCTTCCATGACATGGCTATTGTAAATAGTGCTGCAGTGAACATTGGGGTGCATGTGTCTTTTTGAATTATGGTTTTCTCTGGGTATATGCCCAGTAGTGGGATTGCTGGATCATATGGTAATTCTATTTTGAGTTGACATAAATCATAGCAAGATCTTTTTTGATCCACCTCCTAGAGTAATGAAATAAGAACAAAAATAAACAAATGGGACCTAATGAAGCTTAAAAGCTTTTGCACAGTAAAGGAAACCATAAACAAGATGAAAAGACAACCTTCAGAATGGAGAAAATATTTGCTTTTCAACTACAATCTCTTCAAATATTTTCTCAGTCCCTTTCTTTTTCTTTTTTTCTTCTGGGACCCCTATAATTTGAATGTTGGTGCGTTTAATGTTGTCCCAGAGCTCTCTGAGACTGTCCTCAATTCTTTTCATTCTTTTTTCTTTATTCTGCTCTGTGGTAGTTATTTCCACTATTTTATCTTCCAGGTCACTTATCCGTTCTTCTGCCTCAGTTATTCTGCTATGATTCCTTCTAGAGAATTTATAATTTCATTTATTGTTTTGTTCAGCATTGTTTGTTTGCTCTTTAGTTCTTCTAGGTCCTTGTTAAACATTTCTTGCATTTTCTCCATTCTATTTCCAAGATTTTGGATCATTTTACTATCATTACTCTGAATTCTTTTTCAGGTACACTGCCTATTTCCTCTTCATTTGTTTGGTGTGGTGGGTTTTTACCTTGATCCTTCATCTGCTGTGTGTTTCTCTGTCTTCTCATTTTGCTTAACTTACTGTGTTTGGGGTAAGGCTGCAGGTTTGTATTTTCTGTTGTTTTTGGTGTCTGACCCTTGGTTCAGTGGGTTGTGTAGGCTTCCTGGTGGTGGTGGTGGGGGGGGCTGGTGCCTGTGTTCTGGTGGATGAGGCTGGATCTTGTCTTTCTGTCGGGCAGGACTGCGTCCAGTAGTGTGTTTTGGGGTGTCTGTGACCTTATTATGATTTTAGGCAGCCTCTCTGCTAATGGGTGGGATTGTGTTCCTGTCTTGCTAGTTGTTTGGCATAGGGTATCCAGCATTGTAGCTTGTTGGTTGTTGAGTCTTAGTATTGAGATGGAGATCTCTTGGAGAGCATTCACCGTTTGATATTACGTGGAGCCGGCAGGTCTCTGGTGCACCAATGTCCTGAACTCAGCTCTCCCACCTCAGAGCCACAGGCCTCACACCCGGCCAGAGCACCAAGACCCTGTCAGCCACACAGCTCAGATGAAAAGGGAGGAAAAAAAAGAAAGAAAGAAAATAATAATAAAATTTTAAAAAATTATTAAAAATAAAGATTAAAAAGTTATATAAAAAGAAAGAAAGAAGAGAGCAACCAAACCAATAAACAAATCTACCAATGATAACATGCGCTAAATACTGTACTAAAAAAAAAAAGGACAGACAGAACCCTTGGACAAATTGTGAAAGCAAAGCTATGCATATGAAATCACACAAAGAGGCATACACACTCACAAAAAGAGAAAAACGAAAAAAAATATATATATATATAAAAAGGAAGAGAGCAACCAAATCAATAAACAAATCCACCAATGATAATAAACTCTAAATACTAAACTAAGATGAACATAAAACCAGAAACAGATTAGATGCAGAAGGCAAACCCCAAATCTAGAGTTGCTCCCAAAGTCCACCGCCTCAGTTTTGGGATGATACGTTGTGTATTCAGGTATCCCACAGATGCAGGGTACATCAAGTTGATCGTGGAGATTTAATCTGCTGCTCCTGAGGCTGCTGGGAGAGATTTCCCTTTCTCTTCTTTGTTTGCACAGCTCCTGGGGTTCAGCTTTGGATTTGGACCCACCTCTGCATGTAGGTCGCCTGAGGGCGCCTGTTCCCGCCCAGACACGACGGGATTAAAGGAGCAGCTGATTCAGGGGCTCTGGCTCACTCAGGCAGGGGGAGGGAGGGGTACGGATGCAGGGCGGGCCTGCAGCGGCAGAGGCCGGCGGGACGTTGCACCAGCCTGAGGCGCCGTCCGTTCTCCCGGGGAAGTTGTCCCTGGATCCCGGGACCCTGGCAGTGGCGGGCTGCACAGGCTCCGGGGGGGGGACGTGGGGATAGTTACCTGTGCTCGCACACAGGCTTCTTGGTGGCGGCAGCAGCAGCCTTAGCGTCTCATACCCGTCTCCAGAGCTCATTTAGGCGGTCCTCTGAATCCCCTCTCCTCGTGCACCCCGAAACAATGGTCTCTTGCCTCTTAGGCAGGTGCAGACTTTTTCCCGGACTCCCTCCGGCTAACTGTGGCGCACTAGCCCCTTTCAGGCTGTGTTCACTCAGCCACCCCCAGTCCTCTCTCTGGGGTCTGACCTCCGAAGCCCGAGCCTCAGCTCCCAGCCCCCGCCCGTCCCGGCGGGTGAGCAGACAAGCCTCTCGGGCTGGTGAGTGCAGGTCGGCACCGATCCTCTGTGCGGGCATCTCTCCACTTTGCCCTCTGCACCCCTGTTGCTGCGCTGTCCTCTGTGCTCTGAAGCACCCTCCCCCCTTCTCTACCAGTGAAGGGGCTTCCTAGTGTGTGGAAACCTTTCCTCCTTCACAGCTCCCTCCCAGAGGTGCAGGTCCCGTCCCTATTCTTTTGTCTCTGTTTTTCCTTTTTTCTTTTGCCCTACCCAGGTACATGGGGAGTTTCTTGCCTTTTGGGAGGTCTGAGGTCTTCTGCCAGCGTTCAGTAGGTGCTCTGTAGGAGTTGTTCCACGTGTAGATGTATTCCTGGTGTATTTATGGGGAGTAAGGTGATCTCCATGTCTTACTCCTCCACCATCTTGAAGGACTCCCTTACTGGGCTCCTGCTGTCGTTCTGGGGCTCAGTCCAGCTCTCGGATCCCACAACTCTACCTGGGAATTCTGTTGCCTCCCCGGGGCTCCACTTCGATTGGGGAGTAAGGACTTTTTCTCTGTGGCCCATTGACATCTTTTCAATGTTTTCCAGTGCTTTTTTCCCATCTCTCTTACCTCACTTTCTCCCTTCCCCTCCCCCAGGCTGGAAATTTTCCCCTAGTATAGTGAGAAGAGTAATCTTGGTTCTGTTCATCTCTTGTCTGTGTTGCAAATCCTTGCCATTTCTCTAAGGGTCTGGGCTTTTGGAATCTAAAAGTAGGAGGAGAGACCCTTTCTCCCTGCATTTGGCTGTCATACTCTCTCAGAGAATAACCTGGCTGCTTTAATGGGAAGAAGGATCAGGGGCATGGGAGAGGGAAAGGCTAGGGTGGGGGAAATTGTGAAATATTTAAGAATACAATTCACTACTTGGTGATAATAGTGACAACAACAGTAATGATGTAATTAACATCTACTGAACACTTCCTGTATGCCAGGTCCTCTCCCCAGCGCTCTATATATGGCATCTCCACTAATCACCACAACTCCATGTGTAGTCATTATTATGCTTATTTTTTTTTATTTTTAAAAATTTTTTTTTATTTTTTAACATCTTTATTGGGGTATAATTGCTTTACAATAGTGTGTTAGTTTCTGCTTTATAACAAAGTGAATCAGCTATACATATACATATGCTCCCATGTGTCTTCCCTCTTGCGTCTCCCTTATGCTTATTTTTCATAAGAGCAAATTGAAGTCTTGTGAGGGACAGGGGTTCGCTCGGGTGCCACATTTTGCAAATGATGGGCATTGGCTTCGCATGCAAGCCTGCTGTACCAAAGGCTGTGCATAACCTTGCACCTCTGGCCTCTTGGCAACACCTTTGGAGCTTCAAGGCACCAAGCCATGGAGATGGGGAATCAGATGATTCTTTCACACTCCTGGCCCCTCATCCAGCAGGAGTGGGGCTGCCCTGCCTCTTCCTTCCCTGCCCCAGCAGGGGTGGGTTGTCTCCGTGTGCCCCCATGGTCATCTTCTCCCTACAAACCTGGTTTCCTGCTCTGCTTCCGCTTCAGCACGTTTCTAGTCTCTCTCTCTCTCTCTCCCTCCCTCTCTTTCGCTCTTTTTCTTGGTTTGCCTTTACAAATAAAATATAAATTTAACCAAGAGCTCATACCACAAAAAGGGAAGAAGTGATAAGTATAAGCAGCAAACAGAGCCCAGGGGTTAACACCCTGCTACCACATACGAGGGCTTTGTGGGGAGAGGATCAAGGATCTGTGTGTCTCTGCTCTCGGGGGCCCTCCAGGCTGCCCTTCCTGCTTCATGCAGAGGAGAGACGTCCTGGGCTTCTCCCCAAACAGCAGTGCCTTTTTCAACACGTAGAAAGCCTACAGCTTCAGGAAGGCTTCCCAGCTCCAAATTATCTCTACTGTCAGAGGACTGCTACTTTGGAGAAACAAGCTGACTCTAAAAAATCAGGTTATCAGACTTTCGCATCTTAGCATGACTTAGCTGAACTAGCTGGCCAGGGTCCAGATTCTTAGGGGACAGTCATTTTGCTGGCAGTGGGGAGGGAGGAGAGGAAATTTGGAACATGATGCAGTCAGTTGGCATACGGGGCCGCGAGAGGGCTCTGGGCAGCTGGGTGAAGGATGTGTGTCTCTCTGCAGGGGATGACTCCATCAGCACCTCGGGCCTGCTCCTCTGCCTGGGGCTCTCGTTGCTGCTTGTGTCCATCCTGGGCTACAGCCTGGCCAAGTGGTACCAGCGTGGGAACTGCTGGGAGGGTGAGTGAGCGCTGGACCCTGTCACCCAAGCGCAGCCCAGTCCCTCCTCTCCTGTGGCATTTGGCCAGGCCAGGCGGGGCTGCAAACTCTTCAGCACAGAGTCATGCAAAAATATTTCCTGTGGTGGCCGCAGTGGTTGAAGACTTGGGTGGGTGGCTGAGCGCTTGAGGTGTGTGGGGGGAGCGGGTGGGGCCTTGATTGAGGGAGTGGAGGCTCTTCTCCTCCCCCAGCAAGCAGTCAGCTTCCTCGTCCTTCAGAGCTCACAGGAGTCCACCTCCCAGGCCTGTGCGGGCCACAAGGCTGAGGGTGATGTGCTAGACAGGCCAAGCTCCAGCTGTTTCCTACCCTGGCTCCTAGAGCCTCCCTTGCGCTGCCCTCTCTTGGGACTCTCTCCTAAGCTTGCTGATGCTTCGGCCTCACTGGGCGTGTCCTGGAATTTGCTGGGCTGCTCCCAACTCTGATCCATATCTGCCCTTCCCATAGGACCCAGGAGAACTGGGAGGGCATGCTGCAGTGCCGAGAGGCAGAGAACATCTCCCGGATCTGCGATTAAGTTCAACAGCTTCTGTGGATGTCTGTTGAGCACCTACTATGTGCCAATGCACTTGTGCCTAGGATGATTTTTTTTTTAATTACATGCGAAGATGAAATTTTTAGTCTCTCTTCTTTATAGATGAGGATGTGAGGCTAAAGTCACAGAGTCTGGATTCAAGACTCCTTCCCAGAGTAATCAGTGCCCTTGATGGAGGGATCCCCAGTGGCAGGATCTATCCTCAAAGACTGGTGGTTCTGTCTGGGAAGAAGGGGTGTACCCATGGTTCTGGGGCAGGAAGCAGATGCTGAGGGACTGGGAACCTCCCATGGCATCCTGCAGCCCTGCCTAGCCACCCCGCACCTTCCAGACAGGGGTGAGGGAGAACTAGATGCTCCCAGAGGAGTGATGGGCCGCTCTCCCCATAGGTACTAACCCTCTCTTTTCCGATTGTCTTTCTAGGGCCTAATTTTGTCTTCAACTTGTACCAAATCCGGTGAGTAGATTCAGGGCAGATCTGGGTGGGATGGGCATGGGGGGTTAGGTATGCTTGAGAAAGAACCAAAGATGGAACTCAAATTCACTGCTCGCCTCCCCTGTGTCCTCCCCATGTCCCTAAACAAACAAGAGAAAAGGAAGGAGCCAGGGTCCATCTAGAAAGTTCCATGAATGAAAACTTGAACATGGACAGGACCGTGTAAGATCCAAATGGCAGTGCTCCTCTTAGCATTCACCCTGGGGCAGGCACCATCCAACCATCCATTCATTCACCCATCGTGTATTCGGTAAAGATCTAGTGTAGCAGGTATCGTGGTGTTAGTTTCTAAGGGTACAAAGATAACTGCGTATAGCTTCTGTCTTCAGGCATTTCACTGTCTGCGGTGGGCACCTGCCTGATTACAAATAATTTAAGTTCAGGCATAAGATGCTGTCAAATGAAGACAATCAGGCATTCAGGATGTGGGATTTGGAAACTCCTCTTGTGATAAGTCATCTCATCTGCTCTTTGTCACATGGCAGCTTCTCATCTGGCCTGAGAGATGGGGTAGCTCTGATTCTGGAAGATAAGCCAGTGAGTCAGTGAGTCACTGCCAGAAGTTCTTCCCATGCTCTGGTCCCAGGGAGAGGCCTGGTTCTCAGCCCCAGTAACTTGATTGGCTCACCTTTCTCAGGAACATGAAGGATCTGGAGATGGGTCCACCCTTCACCATCAGTGGCCGGATGGTGGCTCCATGAAGTTCTCCAACAGATTGGTCTGATGAGGGCAGCAGCAGCTTTCTGGAGCCCCAGAGAGGTGAGTGGAAGGTTGGTGAGCTGAGTGAGTCTGATGTCCCAGTGTGGTCCTCAGATGGTCCAGGCACCCCAAGCCTAGCACCAAGGACTGCTTGGAACGCGGAGATGATTTGGTTCATCCCCCGCCTCCTGGAGAGTGAGTGCTGTAGGGGATGATCTCAGGAATGAAGGCCTGGGGTTGTGCTCTCTCCCACTCCCCAACTCCTGCTAGCCCTGGGCCGCTCCTTTTCCACTTGACCCATGTCCTGCCTTTCTTTCCTGGGGAAGTTCTATTTCTGATCAGATGGAAATTTCTAGAATAGAGCTTTGTATCTCAACCCTTTGCTCTGAGATGAAGATTCCAGATGGCCACCCTCTCCAAGAAGCATTGCTGTAGAGCTTCTGAACTTTACGAACTTTCTAAGCCCAGGAGCCATCCCTGTTTCCTGGCTGGCTGACCCTTTGGTCACACCTTTCCTCGCCTGCCTTCAAGCCCATCCCTCTTCACAGCACAGTTGCTCTCTCCCATCTAAACATTTCCTCCCTCCAGCAGTCCCTCACAGACCCTCAGTTTCTCTCTCATCTCTTCCCCACAGGACTCCACACTCACCTCTTCCGTGTGTTCCTCCCTCTGCCCTGATGTGATGGTTTAGAGGAATCTTTCCCGAGACTCATCTCTTTGTCACTTTCCCTTTTTTTCTTTCTGTAGGAGGAGGCTCCTGGCTCAGCACCTGCCCCTCCCAGCCTCCCCTGCCTCCACCCCTGGGTCTTCAAGGCCTGGCCTGGCCCCCTCTTGTGAACATTAAGGAGTTTTCTCTGGGGACACCACCAGCCTGTGGCATGAGAGTCCCCCAGGAGAGTCAGGCCTCTGGGGACAGAGTCTGTGGAGTCACGATGGCTTTCTCACAGAAACAGAGATGGCCGCGTCCTAGTGAGAAAGGGCTGGTTCCCGGGAGGCCTCTGAGCCTGCAGGTGGAGTTCCAGGTGCCCAGCTGGCCGCTGTGGGTGGGGCCTGCTACCTGGGGCATCCCCAGTCACTTCCCTGCAGGACTGACACAAAGGCCAGAAAACCTGTCACATCCTCCATAGGCAAAGTCATGTGGGAGGGAGGGTGATTCCACTTTCAACCTTCCTACCAGAAGCCAAGTTCCCCTGAGGGCTGAAGGCTGAGCTTAGGCCTTGACTCGAACTTGGTTCTGGCACTTTCAGCAAGCCCCCCAACCCCTCCCCCCAGCCCCTCATGCCCTCCCACACACATGTCCACCACCGGGGCCTGTTTTCCCTGCTTCTGACCAGCCTTGGTGCCTCCCAAACAATTTTGAGGGCAGTGCTGAGAACGGTCTAGAAACACACTCTTGTTTTTAGCTTCCTGTGATGGGGTAGGCATGGTGTGGCAAGCTCAATCTCCCATGTTCTCCATTTCCCATGCAAGGCCCGCCTTGTGATGTGGGAAGTGGACCAGAAGTGGTGAGAGTGGGGAAGAGGAACCAAGGTTAGCCTGAGAAAAACAGATAATGCACACGGGAAATCAAGAACCAAGTATAGCTTTGTGACAGGAGAACAGTTTGTTCGTGTGTCATCACTCCTTCCTCCGGTCTGTGCCCTACTGGACCCGAGGTGGGGCCTGAACTGGGATGTCAGCTTAGTAGGTACTTAATGCAGAGTTGTTCAGTCCAGAGAGATTGAGTTCCTGGGGCAGCTGTGGATGGAGCAGGGCCTGAGGGGGCCCTGCCACTGCTGAAACTGCAGTTAGAACTACCAGCCACCGGTCTCCCTGCCCATGTCCCAGCAACAAGCTGGACAAGATGCAGAAGCCCAGGACCATGATAGGCGAGGGGAGAAGTCATGGTATTTGTCCTCCTATCCTCTCTTTCCTGAGGCCTGGTTTCTTTCTTACTTTGGGTTCTAGCAGATTGCCGAGGAAGGAAGGAAGGAAGGAAGGGAAGGAGGGAGGGAGGGAGGGAGGGAGGAAAGAAGGAAGGAAGGAAGGAAGGAAGGAAGGGAGGGAGGGAGGGAGGGAGGGAGGGAGGGAGGAGAGGGGACTTATAGCTGCTATCCCCTTACTTCCCTCCAGGGTCTGGGGGCCATTCTCTCAATGTAGCCAGGCTCCAGCTTAATAAACCAAATCTCCGGATTTGGAGGTCTTCAGCTGGGCCCTAACTCCTCTGTTCCTGAGTAGGTGGGGCTGGGGAAGAGCCCCCCAGTGACTTTAGATCCCTCCCTTCCGTGAAGACCTATTGCGGGGGAAGGGCTGACTTTGGTGTCCTTCTTCCTTGCATTTCAGTTCTGAGGGCTGAGCCCCATTGCTTAACCCAGGGGGTGTCCAGCCTCAATAAACTCTCAGCTATGCCCTGCTCAGTGTGGATCCTGGGTCTGCAGCCCCGGCAGGACTGTCCTAGGCCCCTGAAAGTGCTCAGAACTCAGCGGCCTTGGGAAAAACAGAAAGGATGGGGCCCAGAGCCCAGGGGGTCTTGGCCCCCGGTTTGGTGGCTTCAGGTTAGGAGACAGAGACAGCTGCTGAGGGCTGGGAGAATGGAGGGTATTTCCTCCATTCTGCTCCTCAGTTGGGAGCAGAACTGAGACTGGGCCACTTCCTCTTTTTGGGTCCTCTGACGCGTTCCCTGTCCTCTCTGCCTCCCCCTCGTTTTCCTGACTTCCGTAGTCTGACCGGCTAGCATGGCTTTCTTTACCCTGGATTCTACATGTTTCCGTTGGGGGCAGATTCCAGCTGATTCAGAAACGATAAGGGAGAAGATGCCGAGAAATCTGGCTTCAAGTCTGGTTGGTCTGGGCATTGGCTGGGCACCCAGACCCATGGCCGTGCCAGCACCGACCCCCCCTCCCCCAGGCCCTCCTTCTCCCCTTAACTATTCTTCATCTCACTGGCCCCAGGAGGCAGGAAGCAGTCACGAGTGTCAGCAGTTCCGTGGCCCTTCCCATGTTCACTGCCACCAGGTTCCTCTTTGGTGTCTTTGCCAGGGCTGCCTTTGTCTAGAATGCCTTCTCTTCCCCACTCCCACCCCCAGCCACATCTAGTCTCCATGGTTGGCTTAAGTCTCATCTTGCCTGTGGCTTCCCTCAGGACTCTAGACTTGATGCCACCCGATCAGGCAGGGTTACGTCCCACAGGTTTTTAGTAACTGCTAAAAGTGGAGTCCATGGGCGGTGCTTAATAAATGCCTGCTGAGTGGAGAGAAACACCCAGTTTCTGTGGCCACAGAAGGCTGCCTTGTCCTAGAGAAAGATGCCAAGGTGACGTGAGGAAAAGCAGAAACTGCTGATACAATACACAGTCTGCAGAGTACAACGCATTTCCATGCATGTTACTGTGTCTTGAACCTTGTAGCAACCTTGTGACATGGAGATGATTACTGGTCCCATTTTACATATGGAGAGGCTGAGGCTCAGAGAGGTGTATGCTTTGCCTAAGGCTGCACAGCCAGCCACTGACTGCATTGGAGCCTGAGTAGAATCTGAGGCCTCACAGATGCAGCCTGATCTCAGGGCTGGTGGGAGGAGGGTTGAACACTGTACAACAGGGTCTGGTCTTGACCTGTCCTGCCATGCTGTGTGGCCATGGGCTGTCACTTCACCACCCTGGGCTTCAATTTCAGCATCTGGCAATCGAGGACTGGACTACTTCTCCAAGGTTCCTCTCTTTTACTTGAAGGAGAAAAAGAGTCTCACCTTCTCATCTCTGTACTCTCTGTGTTTAGCACAGCACCTGTCACTTGGTAGGCATTCAATACACAAAAGAGGCAAGTCTAATATAAAGTGTAGTTATAACTCTCTAACTCAGGAGGCGGCAGCTGAAAGGTGATGGCTGCAGTTCCCTTAGACCCTGATGGTTTAGGATCCTAAATATTACTCAGTCTTTCTTTGACCTTGGCTAAGTCTGACCAGCTCACGAGACTGGACCGTTCCCGACCGAGCCCTTCTTGAGCAGGAAGGTAAAACGCTAACGTTTGCTGAACAAAGATCTGTGCAAAGCAGGGACTTCAAATGCACTGTGTCACTTCATCCTCCCAGCCTCACAGGTGAGGGAACAGAGGCTCAGGGTCTGGTGAAATGATTTGCTTAAGGCCAGGCAAGAATGTGTTGTCTTTATAACTCTTCCTCACTTTTAGCCTCTGCCCAAGCTAGCAGCTCCCTGAGCTCCCTGGCCCCCTCGCTCTGGTCTCTAATCTCTTTTCCAGGTCCCCTGGTGTGGTGAGAAGGGCTTCTCAGAAGCCTGGCCTCTTCAGGCCTTGTCCTCAGCCCTGAGCTTCCCACTGACCCATTCCTCATTCTTTCTTTTATTTTTTATATCCCCTTTCACCTCCAAATCATCAAATTCTGCGCATTCTTTAGGTCATCTCAATTTTCACTTCTCCAGAGAAACTTCTTCAACATCTATGGATCTTCTTGTCTTCTGAGTTTTAATTACAAATACTCTCTGGCTACCATAACTTAATTATCAATCATTCCCTTGTATTTATTCATTCATGAAGTTTCTCTGATAGGCCAGGAACGGTGCCAAGCACTCTGCAGGAATCCAATCTCTCTTGAGATTAACCTCGCTTTCTCCTATTTGATGGGTACTTTTTGCGGCAAAATTCAGATCTTATACTTTTTCTGAGTTCTTTATGGTACCTGGCACGGCTCTGGCCATAGCCAGGAACTCCTCAGGAAATTATGTTGTATGTTGAAAGATTCTTCAGTCTCTTCAGGGAATCTTGGGTGTTGCTTCATCCCTGGCCCAATCCCAGGTACTCGGAAAACCAAAACTTTCGATTTTCTCTTCCCATCCTCAATCATGTTCAACCCTTTGATCATCAACTGATACAGATCTGGAGAAAGTGCTCACAGTGACTTTTTCTATTTGAGAGATAATGGCCAAACCCATGAAGTAGCTGGACAGGTGAGGGGGGAGCTCTACTCTCCTGTAGCTTCCTTTTCAGCTGTAATGACCTTGCTCCATGCCACTGACCACGGATGGAGGGCCCAGTGTCTATGGTGTCCCTCTCTCTGGCCCAGCGTTCTGAGAACCTCAAAGTGGGAGTAGATGAGTCTATCATTACTTTTTTAAAGTGCTTAGTGATCAAAAACCATCTAGAAACAGTGATATTTAAGCAGATCTGGTACAAAACAGGAAGCCAGTGGCCTGGTGAATTCTCACACTTGGGGACCAGAAGTGAAAATGTTCTGTCTGCCCAGAGCAGCAACAGGGCAACAGAACAACAGGTGGGGAAGTGCCAGAGGTCCTGGTAGACTCCCTGCCTCTTGGATTTTTCCTGCAGAGACATGGGGGTAGTCTCCCCATCCCCAAAGCCTAGGATGAGGTTTCTCATACACAAGCAGGGAGCCGTAGAGAGGCAGAGGGGTGGAAAATGTAAGAAGCCGCATCTTCAGGTCTAGCCCCAGGAGCTGGTGGGTCCCAGGTGCCTCGTTTGTATAAGGCTGTCACTGGACTTAAGGATTCTGAGGCCCCTTCCAGCTGCAAGGCTATTTCAGAGTGTGGGTGACTTCAGTTCCGCAGTGCTGGGGGAGGGAGGCAGGGGAGGAGGTAGGCAGAGACACCTCTGAGTGTGTGTGTGTGTGTGTGTGTGTGTGTGTGTGTCCACTGCAGAGGTGAGCCAAGGAAGAGACGGATCGTGTCTTGTCACCAGCTGTATTCCCAGAGGGCCCACCCATGACAGGTGCTCAATGAATGTTTGCTGAAGGGGTGAATGGCTGCATGTTCAACGTTTTCATGGTCCCTTGCCTTGCCTCCTCACCACATCCCCTTGCTCTAGGCTTCCTGTTTAGTCTGTAGCCCTGAGTCCCTCCAACAACCTAAGAGCTATAGGGTGAAAACAGCAGAGAAGGGAATAATCATGGTATAATATGATGAAGCCGAGAAGATGACGAGCCCGAAAATAAAATCAAATTTATATCCTGACAGCTTTCATTTCAGCTCGGTCTAATGTCTCCCAAGTATACATTCAGCCTCAGGCTACCATTACCACGTTGCCATCTCATATTTGGACATTATACTACTTCAACGTCTTTCGCATGCTTTTCTCTGTGAGGAAATCCACTCCTTCAGGCATTCATTTATTCATCAAAAATGTACTGAGCACCTATGCTATATATTAGCCATTGGCTGGGTGTGAAGGATACAGAGAGACATCAAGAGGAGTCTCTGCTCTCCAAGAGCTCACAGTGAAATGAGCATGGAATGTTGTATGTTCAATGACAGCAGTATGCCCAATGCATTCATGAGAGGAGTCGGATTGAAGATTACTGTCTCCATTTGGCAGATGAGAAGACTGAGGCCCAGAGTTGACATGACAAGACAGAGCTGGGTGACGGGAGAACTCAGGTCTCCTGAGTTCCATTCCACTCCTGGGCATTCTTTCCACACCCTGGGTCTGTTGCCTCTTCCCTTTTGCCCTTGGGGCATCTCCAGACCAGCCACCTTGGCTTGGAAGCTTGTCCATGGATTGGTCCTTTCAGCCTGGGTGGACTGATGGGCACTTCCTCCATGTGAGGAAGTTTTGCTTTCTTCACTCATTGTATCATGCCGCACAGTGCTGGTTCTACTAGATGTGTGGTTTCTTTGCCCCAGGTTTGAACTGTGGGCTCAGATCTTACAATATCTCAAGCTTTGGAAGTCTCCCAAGTCTCACTTAGCATAATCTAATAAATCGTGTATTTTACTCCTTTCAATTTAGTCCAACAAATGTGCATTGAACACTCTAGCTGGACCAAATGCCCCTCCTATGGACCGCTGTGCACATCTCCATCACAGCACGTTCAGCTGATGCTTCTTATGATCCCTTACGTCCTCTTGGCCCCACCCCTGATTCTGGCCAGTTCTGAGTGGGCTCTGACTGACTTTGTGCTAACCAGTCTCTTCTGCAGTGCCCACTGCACATCACTTGCTCTCTGCCCTGGCTCCTTCTGTTCTGGGGGAGCCCATGCAGCCCTGTTCACCAGCAGCCCGAGAGTACAGATGAGTCAACATCTCTGGGGCAAGCCTCAGCCAGTGAAGTTCAGGAGTTGATGGATTAGGACTTCTACTGTCAGTGCTCAGGGGACAGTTGGAAGAGGCCTCTATATGCTCCAAGAAACATTCCAGTGGGATCAGGGTCCAGTTGCTCCCAGCATGACCAGCCTGATAACATATTCTTGTTTTGGCTTTTCCTTCTCCTGTTGCCTCACCCTTGTTCCCTCTGATTGCCTTCTAAATAAACCACCTGCCCACAATTCCTTGAATCAGGCTCTGCTTCTGGATGGGGCAGTCTAGGCTAAGACAGCACTTACAGCCTTATATTGTAAGTCTGTGTTCATTTATTTACTTGCTCATTCATTCCTTCAACAAATACAAACTGAAGTTGGGGAATGTAGGAGTGAACAAAAGAGATAAAGTCCCTGTCTTTACAGATCTTATATTTTATTGGGAGAGACAGACCATGAGCAAATAAACACATAAATCGATCATGTCACTTCAGATAATGATAAGTGCTCTGAAGGAAATAAGCTGGGGATAGAGGGATGAAGTAGAGATGGGGCGGATACTTGGGGAGGGTGGTGAGGAGAGACTTCTTCAAAGAGTCTCCATTTGAGGAGACACGTGAATTAAATGAGGAGGGAATGCAGGATAAGACCTGGGAGGAACAAGGGCAAATGACCTGAGATGGAAATTAGCTTGAAGCAGAGTGGGCAGGGGGAGGCTGCAGCAGGTGTGTCGAGAGAGTGGGCAGATACCAGCTCATCTGGATTTTACCACCCATTTGGACCAAGAGCAAAGGAGAGGGCTTCCAGCAGGGGAATAACATGACCTGAGTCATATGTTATAAAGATCACGTTGGCTACTGCACTGGAGTAAGTATACTGTACAGATCATGCTGGATTACACTAACGGAGCCGGACTGGAAATGGAGGGGCAGGAAGGGGATGAACAGCGGTCCAGGTGAGACATGATAATGGATTTGACCAGGATGGTCATGTGGGGGTGGTGACAAGTTGTTGGTTCACCATCTATTTGGAAGGTGGAGCTGATAGGACCTACCTGACAGATCAGATGTGGGTTGTGAAGGGATGACTCCTGGTTTTTTGTTATGAACAACTGGGTAAATGATGGTGCCATTTACTCAGGAGGGGAAGACTGGGGGAGGAGTGAGTGTGTGAGGGAGTCAAGAGTTCTGCTGCAGACATATTTTTGAGAGGCATGCTAGACATCTAAATGGAGCTGCTCAGGAGGCAGCAGAGTTAGGGAGAAGTCCTGCTTGGGCATTTGGAAGTCACCAGCATCCAGATGGCATTTAAAGGTATGGACTGGGTGGTACCATCTAGGAGCAGTGAGGAGAGAAGGGTTGAGTTTAATAGAACAAGCAGCAAATCATCAAGTTATTCTGGAAAGCAGTGACTCTCAGACTTTAATGTATATGGGAATCACCTGCAACTTGATCACCTGGAACTTGTTTATTAAGCAGGTCCCTGGGAACTAGCCTTAGAAATTCTGGGCCTTGAGGAAAAGCTTAGGAAGACAAGTACCCCCAGGTGATTTGAGTGCCCTGGGGGATAGGTAGAGGGGTGCCTAGGATTTGCATGACTAGGTAGCAGGATCCTGAAGAATGTTTCTGTCCTCTCCAGGGCCATCATGAGGACTTAACCTCCACCAGCCCCTCCTTCCTTGTGCAGGTAGAGGTATACAGGTGTGGCACCCACACCCAGACCTTTGCTCGTCATGTACCAATCTTCACCAGCACCCCTCCCTGTGCCTACTCCAGAGGTAACCAGCCCTACAGATCAGCTGATTTACTAAAAACCCTCAGCTTCACCCTTGTGATGGGCTGTGATTGTCCAAGGAACAACATGGTACCAATGACGGTGGGGTCTGCAAGACAGGTGCCCAGCATAGGCATGGCTAAGAGCAGAGGAATGGCAGCCTGCTTTTCCTCTAGTTGGGCGATCATGAGGTGAGTATTTTAACTGTATATTGGCTGCAGAGGAGCTTGGTGGTCTTCTCCATACCTTTGAATGAGAACTTGACCTAAGTGGGTCATAGCACAAACGCTTTCATATCCGAATCCTCAGCTCTGAGCCCTCACCCAGTGCCAGGCCTGCCTTGCCAACTGCTGGAGGATCGCCTCCTTGGCTGACCTGTCATATCAACTCCAGAACTCAGCATCTCCCCTTCTCCCCCACGCCCATGTCTCCCTTCCACGGCCATATTTCACTTTTCTCATCATCCACATTGAAGTATGATTAGTACCTCTGATTCCTGTTTCTCTCACTCCAGGTTGTCATCAAGTCTTGCCAATTCTCCCTTCAAATTGTCTTTTGAATCTGTCACTTCCTCTCTTCCCACTGTCCCTGCTCATTTAATTGGATTCTTGTTTAAGCCTCTGTCGTGGACCGAATGTTTGTGGTCCCCCCATTCATATGTTGAAGCCCTAACCCCTAATGTGCTGGTATTAGGAGGTGGGGCCTTTGTGATTAGGGTTAGATGAGATTGTGAGAGAGGATCCCTCACAGTGGAAAAAGTATCCTTACAAGAAGAGGGAGAGAAACCAGAGCTCTCTACCACCCCTACCCCCATCCCATCCCACTATGGAAGGAGAAGGAGAAGGGGCCATCATGAATCTTTAGCCTCATCTGCAAGTCAGGAAGAGAGCCCTCACCAAGAAATGAACCTGCCAACACCTTGGTCTTGGACATCCTGGCCTCCAGAACAGTGAGAAATAACTGTGGTGTTGTTGGAGCACGGTATTTTGTTTTAGCAGCCTGAGCCGACTAATACGACCTCCTGTTCGGTTTCTCTGCTGCTTGCCTCCTTCTCGTGTGTGGACATTCGTTTCCATGATGGCACTTATCACTGATTATAGTAATGTGTGTGTTAGTCTGTTGAGTAGCTTGGTGATTATCTTCATAAGCAGAGGTGCCCTCCATGAAGCTGCACATCTTTTGTTCACCACTCTGGACCCAGGGCCGAGTGCCATGTTGGGCACATAGTACACGCTTAATAATGTGTTTCTTGAAGAAATGAAATGCCGACAAGGAATGCCTCCAACAGTTCACCCTGCATTCTGCCTGGTTCCTTCTGACTCATGCCAGGGTGTATTGACCCTGTTGTGTACTGACCAGGGTTATCTTTCTAAAACACAAATTTCACCTCACCCAACCCTTGTCGGTGTTTACTGGGCCCCAGCACGCTTTTTGAATGTTTACGGGAGTGAAAATGAAGTTAAGATCAAGCTGATATTGAGGTGTGGTGGCTCATCAACAAAAGTGATCATAAATGATTAATAACAAATTTTTAATTGTGGATTTGCTTTAAAAGAAACCCCCAAACCCATGAGCACTACAGGAAATAGATGAGTCATGCCTTCTAGTACCTAGTGTCCTCTAGACTGGGGTTTGATAAAATCAGCCTTAACTGCTAGAACTACCTCACGTGGTTACCAGTGTGCTGTCCCAGGTGGGCACAGCAAGACCCCCTTCTTTGCCGTTCGTGGGCGGGACTCAGCGACCCTCCACCTGCACTGCCCTGTGGGCTCCATTCAGTGCAGTGGGTGGGACCGTCTCAGGGGTGGTGTGTGTCCTGTGACCGTGTGTGCATTGGGAGTGGGGTGGGGAGGGATAGAGATCTTTGGGGAAAGACGAGGCAGACTCTTTGACTATAGCTGTTTACAAACTCGGGAAAACAGAGTTCAGTAGAATGCCCACTCCCCATCTCCTTACTAAGAGGAAGTTCCATTAGCTCATAGAAATGCAGAATCACCCATCCTTCAGCTTAGAAAAGCCCTCGAAGGAGGTTTCTCAGTGTAGGGACAAACGGGGCCATCTCTTGGAGACTTCATTCCAAATTCCCAAGAAGCCTGGCAGTGTCTCACTGCTGTTTGGAAGAACTCTCTCAGTTTACCCCATGGCCCTGGCCGTGCTGGGTGGTCAGAAAGCAGCTCAAAAGAGGAGGAGACCCGGCACAAACTCCTACTCCTTCCACATAAGGGAAGCCTGCTGCAAGAGCTCACGTGCTTGGACTCCACTCTCTCCCTTGAACTACTCCATGCTTCCTCTCTTCCATCCAAACTGGCCTCAGTTCCTTGAGAGGGATTCCTCTTACTCTCTGAAACTTCCTATTCATGTCTCAGCCAGGCTTCATCCAACCTGCCCCAGAGGCCTTGCCCTTGGGCAGACGCCATCTCCAACACTCATTTCCAGGAGGAAGTGACCAACCCCATACACCAATTTGACAAGGAGGCCTTCGGGGCAAAAGTCTGAGCGGGTCCCAAACGGTATAAGATTAGTCAAGTTCTCTGAAGATGACAGGATCAATGCTTCCCCAGAACTGGTTATTTTCTCGGAGTAAAAGGGGAGAGGCATCATCAGAGATGACACAGGGGAACAGAGATGTGGTGTCCCCGACCACCTCCTGGAGGATCCAGGCTGCGACAAAGAGCAAAGTGTACCCCAAACTCAGGCCCCAAGCCCTGGGTCTGCTCCACCGGCTGGGCTGAGCTCGGGGAGAGCCTGAAACCCACACGTGGCTTTTTGTGGAAGGGGGAGGCTGCTTTTAGAATTGAATGCAGATGGCTTCTGCACTTACGAGAAGCGCTGCTGGGACACACTTCCACGTTGCGGGGAGCAGCCGGCGGGGCTCCAGGAATGCCTGGTCTGCTGTCTGCCTGGAAGGGAGGGGCTGTCGGGTCTCCTTTCAAGTTGTCAGAATTCACATCCAAAAGATAGTGTTTTCTGTCCCACTGTTTCCTTTTCAGTCTTCTTGAAGAACCCTCTGCATCTCTTTCACTTACACTCATTTTCATTACCTCTCATTACATTACATGCTCTATACCTTACGTTGCATTCATTATCTTTCCTCACGTACTCTTTCAGCAATTTCATTACATAACATACATTTTTCATGATCTCTTTCATTTTCACCTGTTTCCAAGAAAAACTGTCCATTTCCCTATACAGCTTTAAATGTAACTCTTCATGTGTGATCTCATTTAAACCTCCTGACATCCCCATAAGGAATGATTATTCCCATTTTATAGATGAAGAAACTGGAACTTAGTAAGAAACTTGCCCAAGGTCACAGAAAATAAACGTTAACATGACGACTTGGACCTGATTTGAGCCTAAGTCCTCAGTCTTGGTAGCTTAAAGTGACATCGCACATCTACTCATTATCATTCTCGATCGTCAACAACTTGATGCCTCTACCAGCCACTGTGTCATCAGAAATCTGATTGGTTTCCCAAGATTCCTGTGGTTCTGACAATTTATTGGAAGAAAGAACACGTCACTCATTTACAGAGCCTGTGTTCAAGGCACATTCACATCCTCGTCCTCAGTGGAACCTCACACCCTTATGAATGAAACAAGTCAGACAACGTTTTCTGGTTTCACAGATGAGGAAAAGTGGCTTTCTCAAGGTCACACGTCTAGAAACAGTGAAATCGGAATGAGAACTCCTAGGCTATCAAAATACCCAGAACTCTTTCCCTGTATCTTGCTGCCTTTTCAATAAATAAATGAAGAAAATAAATAAATAAACCTTCCAAGGAAACGCTGAGAAACCCCTCCTTCAAGCCTGTTTCTAGAGGGAGTTATTATCGGACTGGCGCCTACGAGCTTCCTGGCAGAGTGGAAGGGGCTCTGGCTGGATTCCCTGGGCCTGATGTCTATTCCCAGAATGCCACGGAGAACACAGGGCCGAGGATGACTTGGGCGGTGGGCACGCCCCAGGCCTATCACCCCTCCCAGGTTCCCTGCCCACGGATGGTAAACTGGCTTTGCAGACAGATTCTAAACTGACTGTGGGGAAGCAGGGCCCACACCTGCCCCCTCTCTGGGCCCAGGGTCTGGTTGTTCTCTCAGCACAATGCCATGCACTCTTGCTACATCAGTTAGCCTGCGGCATGGGAAAGAAGCCAGCTCTGTGAAGGCATGGCTTCCTCCCCACCCAGGGTCAGTTGGGGTGGGAGATGTTACCCCAGAAGCCAGCTTGGCTATCATCCATCCATCTAGAAGGGTCCCCTAGAGATTCTTTACGTCACAGATGGGATAACTGAGGCCCTCCGAGAAGTGGCTGGCCCAAGGTCGCACAGCTGATCATTGAACAGAGACCCTACCCCAGTGTCCTGTCCTATAGCTGGATGTCAGCAGCAAACACAGTGCAGGTCCTAACCCTGACCCTCTTGGGCAGATAAGGTGGCGTCCAAGCCTAGAGGCCACCTGAAGGCCTGAGTTTTGACCAGTACAAACACCCATGGTTTCGCTGGTACCGTCAGCAAGATGGTGTGGGCAGCAGGGTGAGGATAGTGCATGGCTTGGCCACTCCAAGTGCCCCAGGGGGATGCTGCTCTATTTGCTTGAAAGAGGGTGCTGTCTGCAGATGGACACAAGCCATCCCCAGAGCACTGGATTCTGAGCCAGAAGCCCCCTTCTGCATCTCAGCTCCCTTTGACGCCTGCTCCCTCTTTTACCTCCTAGAAATGGCCCCTGCAGCGAGGCCCTGAAGCTTCCATCCTCTCAGCCCTCTATCCTGCTGGAGGCCCTGACACATGGCTGGCCTCAGCAGGGCGGCCTGGCTCTCTGAGCTGACTTCAGCCTGGTGGCCTCACCACAACTCCAAAAGGCCCCATGATTCCCCTGAGCAAGCAGTCCTTTACAATATGGGAAGCGTCCCAGGGAGGTGGAGATCTCTGCCCTGCCCTTCTCAGTTCCGCCAGAGTCTGCAGGGCCCCGTCTGCGGAGGAGGCCAATGCCACATATGTACCCTGTGCTAGTTTAGTGTCCTCCTGCCCTGGACTCTTACCAGGCCTGGCGCTGGCCTCACTACGCTTGCAGAAAAGTGCCCAGACTGGCCTCGTTCTTCACTTTCATCCCCTGGGGCCCCTCTGGGTCCAGGCAGGATGCAGCGGAAACCAAAAGCAGCCCTCTAGCCTGAGTCACTCACTTGAGTGCAGGCTGGAGATCAGTGGCAGGGCGACCAGGTCTGAGTCAAAGCTGCCCAGGAGACCGCCTGGGGCTGCCACACAGTCCAGAGGGGCAAGGTCATGGGCAAAGCTCCAGTCAGATGCTCCAAGGTCACCACAGCGGGTCAAGCCCAGGAGTGACCAATCCTCAGTTGGTGGGTTCCACTGTCCAGCTGGGGCCCCTGAGGGAGTGGGAGTCATTTCTGGGGGGTCCTGTTTCAAATAGCCCTTGGCCAGGGCTGGTAGAGGCCAGTCCGCCTCAGCATCCACGCATGTCCTGAATTTGGGGCCAAGGCCATCTGTTGAGGAGGACTCTTCTTCCAGGCCGCCTGCCTCGGCTGCCCTCTCCTCCGGGCACCGGGTCTGCTTCAGGTAGCCCTGGAAGGCCCCTGCAGCTGGGTCTTCTCCCGCAGCCACCTCCGGTCCCAGGGGACTCACATGGCCCAAAGCTGAGCCACCCTGAACATCCTCAGGCCGCCCCTCAGGGTTCTGGACCAGGCCAATGCCACTGTCAAGCTGGTCCTGGCTGTCGCTCCCCGCCTGCGGCTCCCAGCTGGGCTCCGTGCCAGGACTCAGGCTGGGCTCCTGCAAGCAGATCCCACTGTCTGTACTTTTGCTGCCGCCGCTACTGCAGCTGTCCTCTGGCAACCGGGGCGCCCCCTTTCCCAAAGTACCCCCAGCCTGGGGGTGGGGGGCAGGGAGGTGGAACTGGGGCTCGTCAGTCTGCAGGGATGGCTTGGCACTGCTGAAGCCACTGTCCGTGCTGCCGTGCAGCTCCGAGTTCCTCAGCTCTGGGGACACCTTGGGGAAGGCCTGCTCATCGAGGGGATGAATGGTGTCTTGGGTCTCTGGGCAGGAAAGCTGGCTGATGAGGCTGAAGGGACTGGGCTTCTTGAAGACCTGGGGAGGAGAGGGTAGAGTGAGGGGTGGGAGGGTCACCCGCAGGAACCCGCCCCAGTGTGGCCAGGGGAGGCCAGGGGTTCAGGAGGTACTGCTCCAACAGAGGGGTCCTGCAGAGCCTGGAGTACACTGCCACTTGTCCTTTCGGTTTTGGTTCAGAATTGAGTTTTCCTCCTCATGCAATTCTCAGTTTGACTCAGGCCAGGTACCTAAGAAGCCTGTATTCTCGGAGTTCAGACAGAATGACAGGCAGAATGGGAGGCTGCAGGGAAAGGTGAACATTCTCAGGAGGCTCCATCAGCAGTGCTTTTCAAACCCGAAAGCAGGCTGGACCCGCTGAGATCTAGAAATGTGTTTCAGACTTTTTTTCACTATGACCCCAAGTAAGAAATACGTTACACAATAACCTGTATATAAATAGCCCATAAATATATAACTCATATATGATGGAAACCAATTTCACAAAATAATACTTATCGTTACTACCTGTGCACTGTGATCTATTGTATTGTCCTGTCCTATCCTGTCCTATGTTATTCATTTCAGCTCTTATAACGCTGGATGTGAGACACCGAGTTAATTTCTTCACTCCCTGAGTGACTCACATAAACACAGCCTCGCTGCAGCGTGGGGCAGTGAAACAAACAGAGCTAGCAGCTGAGGGGGCCTCGCTCCCCATTAATTGCCCAGAGGCCCAGGGAAGTCACTTAACCTCTCTCCCCCTTGCTCTTGTGCCCCAGCCGCACTGGTGTTCCTTTTGCTCTGGACAGTGCTGTCTCAGGGCCTTTGCACAGGCTACTCCTGGTTGGAATACTCTTCTCCTAGCACTTTGTATGGCTGTATCCTCCTTATCGTTCAGGTCTCAATTCAGATGTCATCTCCTCAGAGAGACTTTCCCAATCACCCTTGCTAAAGCAGTGCTCCAGACATTCTCTTCCCATTAACCCAGTTTATTTTTTCCTAGCACTTAGTTCCTGGAGTTATTTTTTTGTTTTCTGTGCCCCCACATGCACACACACACACACACACACACACACACACACACACACACACAGTCCCCAACCCCAACAGAACAGAAACTCCTTGAGGGCAGGAGTCGTCTGTTCTTATGGGCCACTCTGTTCCCAGAGCTTGAACTGAGCTGGCACATAGTAGGCACTCCAAAGGTTTGTTGACTGACTTACTGACTCACTGTTGCACATCTGCCCTTGTTCCTTTTGTACGTGATGACTCTAATGCAACTCTTATTGGTTGGATCCCTATTGATATCGTGTGGCTTGGTGACTAAGGATGTGTATTCTGGAGCCAGACTTCACGGGTTCAAATCCCAGGTCTGCCTCTTATCAGCTGTGTCACCTTGGCCAAATCATTTATCCTCTCTGTGCTTTAGTTCCTCCTATGCAAAATGGAAGTAATGACAGTACTGCCTTCTCAAGTTGTGGTTCATGCATGTAAAATACTTAGAACAGTGCCTGGTACAGAGAAAGCACTCAATAAACACTTGGTGAATTGAGTTTTACTCTCTAATAATTCTCTAAGGAAGTATTATTATCTCTATTTCCTAGAGGAGAAAACTGAACCTCAGAGAAGTTAAATGACTTGCCCAGTGTCACACAGCAGCAAAGAACAAATAAATCTGGAATTGGTACTCAACTGTCCTGATTTGTAATCCCCACTTGTTTAACAATGCTTTACTTTGATAATCATTGAAGATCAGATCAAAGCAGCTAATGAACGAGAGCAAGCAAGTGCATGTGAAGGTGCTTTGTGCTCTCTCAGTTATTTATAAAGTTAGTAATGGCTGTGATCGTTAGAGGAAGGAAACTGGGCTGTACTTATCTTGAGGACGAAAAAACTCATGAGGACAAGTCAATTCTGTGATCCAAATGTTCAGAAAGAACAAAAAAAACAGAGGTTGCTTGTCATCTCCTTTGGCATTTTTGCATCTATGTCCATTTCACTGGTTTGCATTAAACTTAATAGTTGATTCGTTGGCTGCCCCACCAGACGTAATCAAGCCCCTTGGGACCAGTGGCCACATTACTCAGCTGCTTCCGTACAACATTTTGCACGTTGCATTTGCTTGGTAAGTGTAACTCAGTAGCTACCTCTCTCTTTCTAGATGCCTTTTCCCAAGTCCAACTAAGACTCTCCCATCCAGTGGTCCTTTCCTACCACTCTGCTGTCTAGTTACCCATCCCTGAGGGCAGGTTCCTTGGTGCACTCACCAGGCAGCCCCACCCCTCTTCTCTCCCCTCCATCCCCATCCCAGAGTTCTTACTCAAAATAATTTCAGAGGGCCTCTGTCTCTCTCCTTATTTTTCCTAGAGATCCTGGGATCCTTGTGGAGGGTCCCCCTTCCAGCTGTGAGCTTCCCTGGGCCCTGGTCTCCCTGAAGGAGCCCACCCTTACAGCTGAGCCCTCGACCATCACAGTAATGTCAGCTGTGGGGACCACCTTTGGTCCAGTCTGAATCCCAGGCCAGAGACGGGCTGTGGTCTGGAAATGCTGCTCAATGTGGCAAGCTGAACTTTGGAGGCCGGCTGACTACAAATGCGGTGTTTGTCAGCACTGTGTAGCAAGAGGATTGGCTGTGGGAAGGTCCGGAGATGCTCGCCTCTCAGCATCACCTCTCCGCTCTGCTCTCTCCCACACTGACAGCAGCCCTTTGTCTGCCTGTTCCAGAGCACCCATCGCCAGCCTCTAGGGATGGGAAAGGCTGGGCTCCGGCCCTGACTCTTCCTGGCTGTGGGACCCTCTGCATGTAACAATCTCTCTATGCCTCAGTTTCCTCAGTTGTAAAGTGAGGCTATAACTACCTGACTCCAAGGTACTAATGCACAGGGGCTGGTTTGTGGCCAGTTATTGGCAAATAGTAACAAAATGGCGCATGGCGGGTTGGGATTACTGTGTCTTATCTGGGCCACTATAAGGCAACATTCTCCGTGCTGGGCTTGGCATTCAAGCCTTCCCTCCGCCCCCATGTCAGGGCTGAGGGTACACGGCCTGCCTGGGAGGGTTCTCCCTGCCTCCCGGAGTCCTGGTGGGGCCGGGAAGGATGGGGCAGTGGCCTCCCCGTGAGACTCACCAGGACGGTGGGCAGCTTCCCCCGGCGCTGCACATACAGCTGGAGGGCCAGGAAGAAGGCCAGGGCTCCACAGAGCAGCAGCACAAAGGTGAAGAAGATGCTGAGGTTGGTCACGGTGAAATCTGTGGGCCCAGAGAGATGGGTTTATAGCCTGGTGCCATGGGATATGGAGGGGCAGTCCCCGAGGATCCCATGGCCCCTCTCAGGAGCCTCTCGGTGAGGGGCCGAGTGACCCCCCCCACATCCCCCCCAGGTTACCTCTAGGCCACAACTCTGGAGGCCATGCCAGGATTCTTGGGAGTCCCTGCCTGGCCCTCCAACCTCTGCCCTGAAGGATTCCCTCACTAGACACATGGCCTCCAGCTCTCTGCACAAAACTCACATGAAGGCATACATAGTGGTGGGGCAGGATGGTACAGCAGGTAAGAAGGGAGGCTTTGGGAGCAGCCAGACCTGGGTTCAAATCCCAGCTCTACCACTTACTAGCTGTGAGGCTGTGTACAAGTTAGTTAGCCTGTCTGAGCCTTAGTTTTACCATCCACGAAATGGGCAAAATAATAGTGCCTACCTCATAGATGGTTGTGAAGCACACAGCACTTGCCACGAACCAAGCCCTTTATAATAGTCCCCCCTTATCTGTGGTTTTGCTTTTCGTGGTTTCAGTTACCTGTGTTCAACTGTGGTCCAAAAACATTAAGTGGAAGATTTCCAGAAATAAACAATGCATCAGTTAAATTGTGTGCCGTTCTGAGTAGCACGATGAAATCCCACACTGCTCCACTCTGTCTGGCCCGGGACATGAATCATCCCTCTGTCCAGCAGATCCCACCCGTGAGTCACTTAGTGGCTGCCTCAGTTATCAGATGGACTGTTGTGGTATCCCGTGCTTTTGTTCAAGTAACCCTTATTTTACTCAATAATGGCCCCAAAGTGCAAGAGTAGTGATGTTGTCAATTTGGGCATTCTCTTAAATTTTTGTTTAATTTATAAACTAAACTTTGTCATACGTATGTATGTATAGAGAAAAAACATAGTATATATACATGCTTTCAAGGTATCCACTGGGGGTGTTGGAACGTATGCCCTTCAGATAAGCGGGGGGACTACTGTACAATGTCACCTGATTCTTATAACCACCTTAGGAGGTGGATACTATTATCGTCCCTATTTTTATAGGTTCGCATCCTGAGACCCAGAGGGGTTAAGCAAGTTGCCGAAGGTCATATATGTCATAAGTGACGACGCTGAGATTTGAACCTAGACCTGTATATGAAACTACTTCTATATCAGTGAGTGGATGTTGAAAAGCTCTTAAGGCCGCCTGGCACACGGATGGTGCCTTCCTCTGCTTCAGTAAGGCAGAGTGAGTGAAATGACAATGAGTTTGTGCGTGTCTGCCATAAACTGAAATGTACTGCAGAAAAGTAAGGAGTCCCTCCGGTCATTGCTGGACGCTGCCCACACTGGACCGGGCACTCCCGGCGCACTGACAGTTGGCATGATTCGCTGGGCACTTGACGTATGTTGTCCTGAGTAGCTAGTTACAGCCTGCTCTGGGCACACCCTGTCTTCCCAGCCAGACTGTAAGATCCTTGTGGGCAGAACCACAGCCTTCACGTGCCATATTCCCTTCCCTCCCTCCCCTTTCCAGCACTGGGCTGAGAGCCTGGCACAGTATTTGCTGACTTTTGCAGCTGTGGCGGGGAGGAGTCAGCTCAGTTCTGCTTTCCTCTGAGGGGGAGGAGGGGAAGGTCGGAGAAGCCCTTGGTGCCCCCAGCTCTAAGAAAAGACAGCAGAGGAATGTAACAAACAGGAACCACCACAGCTGGCTGAGGAGAGCTGCAGAAGGGCTCCTGGGAGTGCAGCTGGGCTCCAGTGGGAGCACCCGCAGAACTGGGAGACCTGGCTTTGTGGCCACACCCTGGAAGTTGCTTATAGGTACTGAGCCTCAGTTTCTGCATCTCTAAAATGGGGACAATAGGAGCTCTTTCATAGAGCTGTGTGAGGATGGAGAGCTGTGTCGCAGTTGGGGGGCACCTAGCACAGTGCCCCACATCGGCAGCCCTCAGTGGAATGCTTTTCAGACGTGAGAGGCCCTTCCTGCCTCCCTTCTGCCCAGACAGCATCCCTGACCAACTCACACTGTGGGGTGAGCACGATGCACTCCTCCTTGGACCAGACCTCCTTGTTCACTCGGGAGCTGACAGATGGTTTCACCCTGACACAGAACTCTCCCACCCCTCTCGGGACTGGGAGGTTAAAGTTTTCATGTTTTATCTTGTCATGGGACTGAAACGAAAACAATCAGAGCAGTAAACACGATATCCTTGTTCCATGCCACATGCAAGCTGAGAGCCGAAGGGGCCTTTAGAGATGCTCTAAAGCACTGAAGGCCAACCCCCTTTAGTGGTCTTTTTCTAAGATAAAAAACCCTGCATTATCGAGGCAGCCCAAGATCTCTGTGATTACCATGATTTAGTTTGTATTAAAAACGAAAATGAACAAAGGAAGCCATAAACAAGGCGAAAAGACAACCCTCAGAATGGGAGAAAATATTTGCAAATGAAGCAACTGACAAAGGATTAATCTCCAAAATATACAAGCAGCTCACGCAGCTCAATATCAAAAAACAAACAACCCAATCCAGAAATGGGCAGAAGACCTAAGCAGACATTTCCAAAGAAGACATACACATGGCCAACAAACACATGAAAGGAGGCTCAACATCACTAATCATTAGAGAAATGCAAATCAAAACCACAATGAGGTATCACCTCACACAGGTCACAATGGCCATCATCAAAAAATCTACAAACAATAAATGCTGGAGAGGGTGTGGAGAAAAGGGAACCCTCTTACACTGTTGGTGGGAATGTAAGTTGACACAGCCGCTATGGAGAACAGTATGGAGTTTCCTTAAAACACTAAAAATAGAACTACCATATGACCCAGCAATCCCACTACTGGGCATATACCCTGAGAAAACCATAATTCAAAAAGAGTCATGTACAGTATGGTACTGGCACAAAAACAGAAAGATAGATCAGTGGAACAGGATAGAAAGCCCAGAGATAAACCCACGCACATATGGACACCTTATCTTTGATAAAGGAGGCAGGAATGTACAGTGGAGAAAGGACAGCCTCTTCAATAAATGGTGCTGGGAAAACTGGACAGGTACATGTAAAAGTATGAGATTAGATCACTCCCTAACACCATACACAAAAATAAGCTCAAAATGGATTAAAGACCTAAATGTAAGGCCAGAAACTATCAAACTCTTAGAAGAAAACATAGGAAGAACACTCTATGACATAAATCACAGCAAGATCCTTTCTGACCCACCTCCTAGAGTAATGGAAATAAAAACAAAAATAAACAAATGGGACCTAATGAAACTTCAAAGCTTTTGCACAGCAAAGGAAACCATAACCAAGACCAAAAGACAACCCTCAGAATGGGAGAAAACATTTGCAAATGAAGCAACTGACAAAGGATTAATCTCCAAAATTTACAAGCAGCTCATGCAGCTCAATAACAAAAAAACAAACAACCCCATCCAAAAATGGGCAGAAGACCTAAATAGACATTTCTCCAAAGAAGATATACAGAATGCCAACAAACACATGAAAGAATGCTCAACATCATTAATCATTAGAGAAATGCAAATCAAAACTACAATGAGATATCATCTCACACCAGTCAGAATGGCCATCATCAAAAAATCTAGAAACAATAAATGCTGGAGAGGGTGTGGAGAAAAGGGGACACTCTTGCACTGCTGGTGGGAATGTGAATTGGTTCAGCCACTGTGGAGAACAGTATGGAGGTTCCTTAAAAAACTACAAATAGAATTACCATATGACCCAGCAATCCCACTACTTGGCATATACCCTGAGAAAACCAAAATTCAAAGAGAGTCATGTACCAAAATGTTCATTGCAGCTCTATTTACAATAGCCAGGACATGGAAACAACCTAAGCGCCCATCATCGGATGAATGGATAAAGAAGATGTGGCACATATACACAATGGAATATTACTCAGCCTTAAAAAGAAATGAAATTGAGCTATTTGTAATGAGATGGATAGACCTAGAATCTGTCATACAGAGTGAAGTAAGTCAGAAAGAAAAAGACAAATACCGTATGCTAACACATATATATGGAATTTAAGGGGAAAAAATGTCATGAAAAACCTAGGGGTAAGATAGGAATAAAGACGCAGACCTACTGGAGAACGGACTTAAGGATATGGGGAGGGGGAAGGGTGAGTTTTGACAGGGCGAGAGAGAGTCATGGACATATACACACTAACAAACGTAGTAAGGTAGATAGCTGGGGGGAAGCAGCCGCAAGGCACAGGGATATTAGCTCGGTGCTTTGTGACAGCCTGGAAGGGTGGGATGGGGAGAGTGGGAGGGAGGGAGACGCAAGAGGGAAGACATATGGGAACATATGTATATGTATAGCTGATTCACTTTGTTGTAAAGCAGAAACTAACACACCATTGTAAAGCAATTATACCCCAATAAAGATGTTTAAAAAAGAAAACAAAAAAAAAAACAAAAAGAGTCATGTACCACAATGTTCACTGCAGCTCTATTTACAATAGTCAGGACATGGAAGCAACCTAAGTGTCCATCAACAGATGAATGGATAAAGAAGATGTGGCACGTATATACAATGGGATATTACTCAGCCATAAAAAGAAACGAAATGAGTTATTTGTAGTGAGGTCGATGGACCTAGAGTCTGTCATACAGAGTGAAGTAAGTCAGAAAGAGAAAAACAAATACCGTATGCTAACACATATACATGGAAAGTAAAAAAAAAAAAAATGGTCATGAAGAACCTAGGGGCAGGATAGGAATAAAGACGCAGACGTAGAGAAGGGATTTGAGGACACGGGGAGGGGGAAGGGTAAGCTAGGACGAAGTAAGAGAGTGGCATTGACATATAAGCACTACCACATGTAAAATAGATAGCTAGTGGGAAGCAGCCGCATAGCACAGGGAGATCAGCTGGGTGCTTTGTGACCACCTAGAGGGGAGGGATAGGGAGGGTGGGAGGGAGACGCAAGAGGGAGGGGATATGGGGATATATGTATACGTATAGCTGATTCACTTTGTTATACAGCAGAAACTAACACAACATTGTAAAGCAATTATACTCCAATAAAGATATTAAAAAAAAAAAAAAGACGCAAAAAGGAAGTATTTTATAGATACTGAGGACCATCCCAGAAGAGGCTAGAATCAACTGTGGTTGAAAGGAAAGAGGATGGATTTTGCAGATTCCAGATCCCCCATTTATGGGAGTGTGCTTGGGCATTTTCATAGCCTCTGAGAGCTTCATTTTGCCATCTATAACATGGAATAAAATCCCCACCTGCAAGGGGGTTGGAAGCAATAGTTATAACATCTCCTGCGCTGCCTGACACCTAGCGGGCACTGTCTTCCCTGCCACCTGGCAGAAGCACAGGTTTGAGGGCTCAGGCCATCTTGGCTCCCCCCACTTGCCCCACAAGCTCTCTCGACTCTGCTGGAAAACTTCCCCAGGGGTACAGAAGTCACTTCCGGCCCAGGTGACAGGGAAGCCTGGCCTTGGGGAATCCCATACCTTATATTGTCCTGGTACCTTGCGAACCTCAATCTCATACTCCCGGAAGTTGTGGAAGATGCTTTCATATGTGTCACCTGCAGGGGCCATCTTGGGCCTGGGGAGCTGGATCACCCCAAAGATGATGCCATCGTGCATCTCTAGCTTCACGCCGGCAACTGTCAGAGTCACTGAGTCGGGAGACAAAACCATGAGGCCTGCAGGCTGGGGAGGGCCTGGGCACCCCATCCATACCTGGCCTCCAGGGTCAAGCTTTACCCACCCTAAAACCTGGGCTACAGGTTTCTCAACCTGGCAGAACATAAGGATATCCTGGGGAGCATGTTAAAAACGCAGATGCCCAGACCCACTCAAGACACAGTGAATCTGAATTTTGGAAGCTGGGCTCTGGAAAGGTCTATTTTTGTTATTTTTTATTTTTTTGCGGTATGTGGGCCTCTCACTATTGTGGCCTCTCCCGCTGCGGAGCACAGCCACTCTGCAGCATGTGGGATCTTCCCACACCGGGGCATGAACCCGTGTCCCCTGCATCAGCAGGCGGACTCTCAACCGCTGTGCCACCAGGGAAGCCCAGGAAATGGCTCTTTTAAACACACTCTTCAGTGATATTTCTGCAGCCAGTGGAGTACCGGCCTGTGGGCAGGCATTTGGGAGACAATGACCTCCAAGAGCATCATTCTGAATTCTGCAGAGCAGCCTTGCCACACACATAGAGCACAGTCAGTCCCAATCTGCAGAAGGAAAGAATCCCATCACATTTGGGGCTTATTCTTTTCTCTTCTCTCTGCAGAGAGAAACTCCCAACTTTGCTTCAATAGCACCTCCCTGCTTCAAAGCCTCACACCCTGACCCCGAGGAATTCATTCTTAAAGGGAGGAGGACCTGATCGAAATTCTGCCTCCAGCTTGCTGCCCTATGCTGAGTGCTTATGGATTTGCTTCCCCTCCCAGAACCCTACAAGTACACCAACCTGACCCTCGTGACTCAGCTGCCCCAACTCACCCCCAGACTTCTCTTCTGTAGGATAAACAACTCCAGTTCCCTTTTAAATCTTGAATAACTTGGCTATTTTCATCTAAACCTTCTCCAAAGTCCTGACTCAGGCTTGTTTGGGCAACTAAATCCCCAGCCAGGAAGCCAGGCAGATGAGGCGAGCTATGGGAATGGAAAGAAAAGTTCTAGACTAGAGCTTCCAGCCGGAAAGGACCCTGAAAGCCATGTTCTAGGTCCTGGGGAGGAAAAGCACCTTCATCCACAGAGAAGCGGGTGTTGGGAGAGGTCCAGTTTGAGTGCTGGCCTCCGTCCACTGCCCGGACTCTGGCTCGGTAACCATTGCTATGATACAGGTCCAGGGTCTGCATGGTGAGATCACAGGACAGCACCAAGGTCTGGCTACAGCTGCGGATGGGGTTCCAGTAGATGGGCTCTACTCCATACCTGGGGAGATAGTGGGGTAGGCATTGGGAGAGGAACTTGTGCTCAAACCTAACTCCTTTAGGAGGGAAGCAAGAGGCCAGGGGAGAGCTCTCATGACGGTATAGCCCTTAGGGTATTCCCTTTAGTCCGAGGCATCTAGTTGCAAGGGGATCTCCCTTGGTTCTGGGACTCTGTACCAATTTCTCTGTGCTCTAGAAGACCCTTAGATTGGAATACGAGTAGCTCAAACGCCAACTTATCCAGGAAGACTTGCCACTCCCTGCAACACAGCCCAATTCCGCCTTTCTCCCAACTACATCTGTAGTCCTTAGGCCTTCCTTGTTCTCCAACTGGCTTATGGATGCTTTTCCTGTTTTTCCAATAACATGGAAAAATCTTGAGGATAAAGGCAATACCTTGGCTTTCTCCCCCCGAGCTTCCAGCACCCTACACCCATATGAGACTTGATCAGTACTTGTCAACTGATGGATATGTGCCAGGGTCCTTCCTGGTGTCACTTCAGTAACAAGGCAGATATCTTCCCATGCCAGGGTGGGTAGAAGGGGATGGACTCACCCACTCCCTCACTCACCTCCCTCCTTTCTCCATCCTCCCTTTTGCTTACCGCAGGAGCTCCACTTCATAGTAGGTACTTTCAGACTGATTCGGGATGGGAGTCCAGTGGAGAACGTGGTAGAAAAATTCTGCTTCAAACCATGCAGATGAAGGTCTGGGCAGTTCTGTCCGCAGGGAGAACAGTGTCAGTACCAGAGCTAGCAGAGGTCCCCTCCACCTCCCCACCAGGGAGGAGATGATGGTGGTGATGGTGGCAGGCATTCTAACAGCTCCCATTTACTGAGCGCTTTACCTTGAGCTGAGCACTCAGCTAAGTACTTTACATATATTGTCTCATTTAATTATCACAGTAATCCTACAAGGTAGGCATTTATTACCCCAATTTTACCAGAGAAGAAATGAAGGTTCAGAGAGGTTAAGTGACTTGCCCAAGGTCAATGGGGTAGTAAGCGGTAGAGTGGGCCTTTGAATCCAGATGTGTCTGATCCCAGAGCTAGTATAGTGTCCTTAAATCACTGTCCTGTGCTGTAGGTGATCAGAAGCAGAAGTGCTGGTTGAGAAGAGCCAAGGTGGGTGTGATGCATCCCAGGCAAGCAAGCAGGGGCTGAGGGCTAAGATGTGCCCACAATGAGCTCTCTGATGAGCCGGTCCCTGGCTCTGCCCAATCCCTGTCCCTGCTCCAGCCCCATCCCAAGGCCTGCTCTCCATCCCCACACCTGGTCCCCACCCTGGTCCCAGCCCTGGCTCTAGCCCAAGGCCCCCCTCTCTGCAGTTCTTTGGGCACACAGATATCCTGCTAGTTGGCATCTACCTGTTTTTCTTCACAGAACCCCAAGCTGAGTGCTTGTCCCATCTCCCCACTTCTAGGAGGGCTTTACTGCAGCCTTAGGCTGAGTAGGACAGGCAGCCCTGGGTTTAGACTGGGCTGAGGACGTTTCCACAAAGAGCTGGCATCCTTGGCTCCAAGGTGATATATACTAAGTACCAGTGCCTCTCTCCACCTCCTGTGTTCCCCTCACAGCCAGCTGCACCTCTTACCATGGGAAACTAACTTCAAGAGCCTCAAACTAGCACTTGCTAGTGTGACTCAGACAAATCATTTAACCTCCCTGAACTTGTTCTCTCATTTGTAAGAATGTGATAAATACACCTACTTTAAGAGTCTTGCCGATCGAATGCAATGAAGTACGTCAAGGCCAATACCCACATTCAGCTCCTCTTCTCTCTTCCTCGATCCCTTAATGTCTCTCCATCTGACAGCGACTCCCAGGCTTCCCTTGTTCTCCAACTTCTCATCATCTCTCTAATAATGCTTCTTTTTTCTGACTGTCATCCTCACTTAGAAAGCACATCTGTCCCGGTCCCTTGCTTTCTTTCTTATACTGTCTTTTTTTTTTTGAGTTTTTGTTTTTTGTTTTTTTTTGTTTTTTGTGGTACGCGGGCCTCTCACTGTTGTGGCCTCTCCCATTGCGGAGCACAGGCTCCGGACGCGCAGGCTCAGTGGCCATGGCTCACGGGCCCACCCGCTCCGCGGCACGTGGGACCCTCCCAGACTGCGGCACGAACCCGTGTCCCCTGCATCGGCAGGCGGACTCTCAACCACTGCGCCACCAGGGAAGCCCTCTTATACTGTCTTTGATCCTCAAGTCTGTGTCTCGATTTCAAAACAGTATACGGAAAGTGAAAAACACAGTGGGTCATTGTGGTGTTTGGGGTGCACATCCCCAGCTCAGCTCTCTATCATGTGAATGGTGACTGCATGTTTTACTTCGTATTCTGGCGTCATGTAGAAGCAGTTTCAGTCCCTGCTCTCCCTGCCTCCGCTCCTGGTCCCTCCGGCTCCGGCCCTTTCATTTTCTCCCTTCAGGATTTATTCTTTTCAATTGCAGAAACTTTCCAGGATTTCTGGCTGGGTTAGGAGAGCTAAGGAGTAGCAGTAGGGAGGAGGGAGGCAGGTGGCAGTGGGAGAGCACTGGGGGCTAAAGAAGGAGAAGGGATGATCCGATGGGGGTGACAGGTAATAGTGGGGGAAAAGTGCTGAGATAGGGTGACATGGCACGGGGCAGAAATAGATTAATCGGAGAGCTAAGGGAAGGTAGAGTCAGACTGAGATCAAAGTAATTCCCCCGAGGGACCAGCAGTCTCTTCATTTGAACTAGAACAACAAAAAAGCCAGGGGTAAATTTATGACTCACAGGGAGGCGGGTGGACGGTGACTTGGTGGGGGGGTCATTTAACTTCTCTATCCATACTTCCCCCTCCCCTAGTCAATCTCAGTCTCTTCCACGTCCACAACGGGTGAGCCTGAGACCCAGGCTTGCCAGAATGAGGGAGATTCGGGGAGTGGGGAGATAATGGGTGCCCCTCTCCGTAGAGGGCCGACCAGATGTGATTCTCCGTGGGACTCAGAACTTTAATGTAGGAGTGACGACCGGTAGGAGAGGGAGCGGGGCGGGCGCGGAGAGGTCAGGGCTAGACCCCGATCCTTACCGTGCGCGCGAAAGCCGAGGAGCAGGCTGAGGAGGGCCGCAAGCTGCACTATCAGGCGCGGCAGCATCCTGGTCGAGCCGCATCCTCCGGAGCGGGAGCAGAAGCCAGAGCCGGGATGCTTGCCTCCAGTCGCCGCTCTGCGGGACTGAGACTGAAGCCTCCGACCGCCTGCCAGGCCACGCCCGCTAGGCTGACGTCATAGGGGCGGGGCCTCGAGACGCCCCGCCCTCGAACCGCGGCGTCAGGGAGCCCGAGCCGCGGCGTCAGGGAACCAGAGCCGCTGCGGAGCGCGGTCAGCCCAGGCAGGTGGAGAGGAAGCAGGGGCAGGGCTTGTGCATGCTGTCCCGGGGCGGGGGCCGGGCTCTGGGCAACTCTCACCCTCCTCGCCTCCCGGGGCCCCCGGTGTAATAGGGTGAAAGCGGTCTGGGTAGCCTGGAGAGGGAGAGGGAGGGTGTGTGTGTGTGTGTGTGTGTGTGTGTGTGTGTGTGTGTGTGTGTGTGTGTGTTTGTCTGTTGAGGTGCAGGTGGCGAGGGACAGCCTTGTCCCTGTGGGTGCGGAAGGTGGGGTGAGGGTGTTAGAGCAAATTTTACGGAAGAGTAGGGTTGGGATCCGCAGCTGCTCAGAGTTGGGAAGATTGTCTCAGGTGCTCAGGGGATGTGTGAGAGGACACGTGTGGGAGCCTCGGAGCTGCCAAGGACCTTGATGTAGGGCTGAGCTAAACCAACAGTAAAATAGGCAGTCCTCTACCTGCTTAATATTTTGGAAGGGGTGCCGACGACGTCTTCCAGCCTTTTTTGGTTTCCCTCGCCTGCCTGAAATCTCATGTTTAGAGGTTTTTTGTCGTGGTCCGAACGGGGGTTGGAAAAGAATTTCCAGACACAAGGCAGAATGTAAAGAATATAGAATTTATTAGAGGGAAGGGTCGCCGCCAGAACAGCGGGTCGACCTCCTAGTAGTCGGGAGAGTCGAGCCAGAACATGTGCTATTGATCAGTTTTTATAACCAGAAAACAAAGGAATGGCCGGAGGTGAAAATTTCGTTTACTGATTGGTCGAAGCACATATACCTTCCTTCTATAGGGTGGGAGTGGGACAGGGCATATGCCTTTCCTTATTTGGGACAGGTCCCGTTTCCCAGGTGGGCTCAGAAATTTCCTAACCATTGCAACATGGTGGGGAGGGCGATTAAGAGTCCGGTAGGGGGTGTAACGCTGACACTTTTTCAGGCAGGGTCGTCCTTTGTCCTTGAAGCACCATTGTCCTTGGAGCACCACATTTTTTTCTTTTTTCCTGCTGGGTAATAGTGCTTCGGAAGAACTGGGTAAACGTCATCAGTCACTCATACCTCTGTCAATTGGCTCATCTGACACTTCACTCCAGGTGCACGGAAGGTATCTGGGCATGGGAGACAAACTGTCCACTTCACTGTTGTTGGGTTGTGGCATGTGCTTCAGACTATGTGTGTGTATGGGGGGCGGTGGGTGGGATGGAAGTCCCATCCTGTATCTGAAGATCTACCTTGGGACTAGAAAGACCTCATTTTTTTTTTGGCGGTACGCGGGCCTCTCACTGTTGTGGCCTCTCCCGTTGCGGAGCACAGGCGCCGGACGCGCAGGCTCAGCGGCCACGGCTCATGGGCCCAGCCGCCCCGCGGCATGTGGGATCTTCCCGGATCGGGGCACGAACCCGCGTCCCGTGCATCGGCAGGCAGACTCTCAACCACTGCGCCACCAGGGAAGCCCAAGACCTCATTTTTAAAAAATTTTATTTATTTAATTTATTTATTTTTGGCTGCATTGGGTTTTCGTCGCTGCGCACGGGCTTTCTCTAGTTGCATCGAGCGGGGGCCACTCTTCGCTGCGGTGCGCGGGCTTCTCATTGCTGTGGCTTCTCTTGTTGTGGAGCACGGGCTCTAGGCGCATGGGCTTCAGTAGTTGTGGCTCGCGGGCTCTAGAGCGCAGGCTCAGTAGTTGTGGCACACGGGCTTAGTTGCTCCGTGGCATGTGGGATCTTCCCGGACCAGGGCTCCAACCCGTGTCCCTTGCATTGGCAGGCGGATTCTTAACCACTGAGCCACCAGGGAAGCCCAGGACCTCATCTTTTGATGGTGGTCGGTGAAGGTCAGGGATGCACTGGCCACATGGATAGTGAAGAGTGGTATGTGCAAGCCCAGCAGGACACATGGTCAGTCAGGGCCACCCTAAGTGGACAGCTCTTGCCACACTCACATCAGCCTGGAGGAAGAGTCCCAGGATTTTTAATGTGTGAGGATATTTTTTTGTACCCTCTGTTGCTCAACTGAGAGATTAAAAGTTAGCCAATTGCTCAGAAGTACCCAGGCATGACCCAAGGGTGTGGCTGCTGTCTGAAATGACTTCTTAGTTCCCGTTGACCTTTACAAGGAGTATGCTGCGCTGTGTCTTTCTGAAGTCGTCTTTACTTTTAGTTTTGTTGAGTTGTAAGAGTTTACAAGTCTATTCCCGCTCACCATTTTGCAGAAGGATCAGGATTTCTTCATTCATTCATATGACATACATTTAATGCATATCATTATGAACCTGGGGATATTATGTGCCTGCGCATTGTTGAGGCTGAGGAAAGAATGGTGATGAAAACAAGGTCCCTTTCCGCAAGAAATGAACACTCAGCTAGAGACAGAAAGTGGACAGAGATTTTCAATATGCTGTGGTAAGTGCTTTGGGAAGGAAAATACAGGCTCACATGGGGACACAGGAGACAGACACTCTACCACAACTGGGGTCAAGGATAAGGAAGGTTTCCTGGAGGAGGTGACATCTAAGCTGAGACCTGAGGAATCAGTAGGAGGTAGCTGGGTGAAGAGGGGACACGGAGGGTGTTCCAGACAGAGGGAAGTATATGCTTAGATATGAGGGAATATGGCATTTTTTAAAGAATCCTGTAAAGTGAGTAAATTAGCATTCCTATTTTAAGAAGAGGAAACCACTGTGACTGACATAGCTTAATGTTTTGCTCAGGGCAGAGTCAGCATTTGAATGTAGACTATTCCAGTGTATCCTGGTGCCTCAAAGAAAGCACCTAGAACAGAAGTTATGTCAGACATATGATTACTGTATCTTTTTCTTTTAAGAAATTCAGTGTTTATTTTGGTTTGTATTCCGTTATTCAATCTCAGTGTTGTGAAAAGTCCACCTAAGTAAGGTTCAGTGATTTCTGGTATTCATACCAGTATTGGGACAGATAATAGGAAGTAATTATAATAGTATCCTTTGCTTATTGAGCTCTTACTACGTATCAGTCATTCTGCTAAATACTTAATATGTTGTATCAGAGACTGGCTAGATGGTTAGCAATTCCATTTCCTCTTCCTGGGCACACATGACAACTACATTTCCTAGCTTGCTTTGCAATTAGGTGGAAAATGTGACGGAGTTTTAACCAATGTAAAGTTGAATTGATGGGTGCCACTTCCTGGCCTGGCCTCTAACTCTGTCATTGCTATTCTGTCAGCCAGTGGAGGGGGCCTAGTGGGGACTCCAAGGAGACTCCAAGGGGTTGGAAGGAGCTTGGGTCCCTGAATCACCTCTTGGAGGGGAGCTATGCAGGAAAGACACCCAATCTACATCAGCCTGTGACTTGAGTGTGGAGCACACTCTTCTTGTATGTAGCCACCGAGATTTTGGAATTTTTGTTACAGCAGCTAATGTTAACTACCCTGATTAATGTGCAAACATTGTCTCATTTAATCCTTATTACTACCCCCGCTAGATTGACATAATTATTAATGCTTTACAGACGGGGAAGTGAAGTCAGGGACAACATCACTTGTTTGCATCACTCAGCCACTCAGTGGCAGAGCTAAGATTACAGTCCAGGTCTGTTTGACTCCAGAGCTCATGCTTTTGCGACCGTATAAAAAACGCCCTTCCCAATCTGGGAAGAGTTCTTGGAAAAGACAAGTGTCTACTGAGTTGAGAGAGAGAAAGAGAGGAGGGTGTGGGTCGGGGAGGAGGAACAGCTCAGGGCTGAGTATGGTGGGAAGAGGGAAGGTGAGGAGCCCCAGAGAACATGTGGGCAGAGCCTTGCCCCCATGGCCACACTGGGAAAATTTTAGGACAAGTTTTGGGCTTTGGATGGTTCCGTTGTCCCATTTTCGCTCTACTTCATCTTGGTCTTCAGTTTGATGCTTCTGAATGGGCACCACTGTGGGGTAGGGTGGGCATCTGAGCGGCAGGAAGTCCAGCTCGAGTGTGGTAACAGACACGGCTTGCAGTTTCTGTCCCTGGACTAGTGATGAGGGAAGTTCCAGGCCTTGTGATCACTGTGTCAGAGCTAAACATAACAGGGAGAGAGACCTCAAGGGAACCAACCCCGAGAAGAAATCAGAGAAAAGGAAGCTGCCTGGGGATACTTGGTAGTCACTGGGTCAAGGAGAATGACAGATGTGAGGGGAAGAGGCCATCAAGGGCCAGCCCAGCCCCAGGAGGAGCCTTCTTGCTATTGGTTACAGAAACTAATTAACGTTCACAACCATTCACCGTCTGCCTGGCTCTCTCCTGGATGAGAATAAAAGAGCTCACCAGGGACAGAACCCCCTTCTGAATGTCCCTCTCTCTTCTGTTCAGATGGTGGCTCAGACTTGAATGGAGAGTTGCTTGAATTTTAGTTCGGTGGGTAATAGGCCTCCCTAAAGGGTTTTGGGCAGGAGAGAGACATGGCAGATTTGCATTTTAAATAGAAGAGGAAACCCACAGTACAGAGGTAACTAGCTAAGGTGACTCAGCTAGTTAGTGGCAGAATCAAAACCCTGATCTGATTGAAGTTCAACTCTTTGCCTGACAGGCCCCAACAAATAGTTCCAAATTGTGGAACTATGAAGACCATGTGAATCACGTGTCATGTTTTGTGCCCCCTGGCAAAGAAAAAAGAGGAAGAAATGCTGGTCTCCCAGGTGAGGGACCTCCCCTGCTAATTCTCTTGAATCAGCAGAGCTGGGGCCAAGGGCCATCTCAAGCCTGCAGTCTACTCGGGATATCATTCTTGGCCAGTGGCCAAGATCCACAAAGCTGCTGGGAGCAACCTGTGGGCCTCAGAAACAGGAGACCCATTTCTCGCCCTAGCTTGGCCACTGCCAGGTGTGTGCCCTTGCACCAGTCCCTTTACCTCTATTAGCTAATGACAGGATTGGAAGAATTGTAACCTTCCTGGGCTGTTGCAAGGCCAGATACAGAAGTGTTCTGACAACTGATAAAGGCTTCCCAAATAAGAGGGGGTGTGGCTAGTAGAAATATTCAGCAGAAAGGCCTCATACTAACTAGAGGGGGCCAGTGCCCTGTCCCCTCGTCTGCATTCACTCATCCTTTCTCCAGGCTGTATGTTGTGCTGAACCCCACCCCACCCCAGGACAACTGGGGCCTTTGACCACACTTGGACTCCTCTTCGCCTCCAATCATCTTATCAGGAAGGGTGAGCACCTAGTCCATTGCCGTTGCTCTCGTGAACCTGGGTACGAGAGATTAAGAACGCTGACAAAAATATCCCATTCCCTTCAAGAAACAGCTGTGTTTTCCTTCTGTAGTCCAGATGACTTTGACTTCTCCAGTTTTTAGGGGTGTCACTTCCCTTTAATTGTCAACTTGACAGCAGTCTGAGCTCCTATCCTACGAAGGGAAGAAGTTCATCTGCTCTTGGGCTTCCATTCCCAGAGAACTTGTGGGGTCCTCCAGGGAAGTCTCCCATGCCCGGGGCTCTCCTGGCAATCTCACACGTCACCTCCTAGGGTCTCAGGGTGCTGGACTGCAGCTGCTCACTTCAAGTGTGGACACAGGGCCTATCACATTTTGACTTGCTGTTGGAGGCTTGCAAATAGCAGAAGTACCAAAGATATAGTCTTCAACCACTTTAAGAAGTAGCCACTCGGAGCTCCCACCAGTTTGGTCCCCTTCTGAAAATTTCCTTAAGCTCTTGGCAGTCATTGTGGCAGGAAGAAACCAGTTAGCCTCCCACCTTTGGAAATCTCCAGGCCTCTCTGAACAACTTTCTTGCCTCCAGAGAAGGGAGAGGCCTTCCTTTCCCTGCTCAAAGCCCCACTACTTCTTCTTCTTATTTCTCGCTTTAAGATGATTCACAGGAAGAGCATCAATATCCTTCGAGGGAAATTCCTAGCCCCACCCCAAGGTATAGTGTGGCTCCAATGGCCCACAAAGGGCTAGTTGCTGGCGTATTTCCTCAAGTCTGCCTTAGCCTCAGATAACAGCACAGGTGGGACAGCATCTGTATGGCCCAGACAGTGGCATGTCAAGCATAATCCAGGGCCCCGCACAGCCATTCCTCCACGGAGGGGAAGAGACCAGGTTTGCCTGCTTCTCCCGTGCGTGTCTGGGCTCCTGGTCTTCTATGAGCAAAGCCACAACAAAGAACAGTGGTTTTCAGGTGTGGGATGGGACAGCCTATTTTTCTAACTTCTCCGGGCCACGGATCTGCTAAGGAGATACTCAGTTGACATTGCCAAACGAAACCTCTAGACCTCGGTCTGAGGGACCTGTCTTGGGTCCACTACTGACGTCTGGGCCTTTGCCCAAAACTATGGGCATATGCTTACTTTCTATTGACATGACTAAGAAGGTTCACCCAGGACAGGGGGAGGCTCCCACCTAAAGACAAATCCTAATTACTACTCTGTGATATAGAAATTGCTTGTAACCCCTGAAATACAGTTTTTCAGTTTCAAGAATTTAAAGGTATCCATTCCACTGTACCTCTGGTAGCAGTAGGATTGCGGGGTGGGAAGACCTAAAACTGGGGTTTAAGCCCCAGTTTGTCAGTTGTCATCTGTGACTTTGGGCAGGTCACAAATTCCCCAGGTCTCATACCTATAATATAAAGACGATACCTCTTCTTACAGCCTATTGGGGCTATCGAGAGGATTAATGTAAGCAAACGTTTGTTAAGTACCCTTGACTCCTTCCTGTGGGATACAAAAATTAGTCATACGCTGGCCTGATCAGGAGCATGTACTTTCAAGGGATTGAAACCTGTAATAAATAACGTCTAAGGACCAGCTTAGATGTAAGGTGTCTTGTAAACTCTAAGGTGTAATACACATGTAGGGTATTAGTACTGCTGGTATTTTTCTTATGGATTGGGTCTCCTTTCTGGTCACTGCCAGGCCAAACATATCTTGACCAGGTCATAACCCAAAGCCTGTTCTCCCCGTCCCCTCATGGCTCCAAGAGATCTTGTTGCCCCTTGGAATCCTGGAATCCTTACGTGGCAGACAATTCATCTGTACCCCTGCTTCTCTTCCAGCACTTTCCCCAGGACATACTGGAAATAAGGCGTTTCCTCTTTCACAGAATTAATGACAAATACAAGATATGATCATTGGAGGTCAGCTGGGCATAGTGCGTAGAAAGTGTGCATATGTTCCCAGTGGATGGGTGCGTGGGAGGGGAGCATGGAAGAGGGAAGTTCTACAGTCCGAGGGTACAGTTCAAATTCTTATCATTTATAGGAAAATGAAAGTCAGAGAGGAGGAGCTCAGTTAGATAGACAAGTTCACACCTCACCCCCAGATTCATTCTGTGGCCATCTGACCTTTTGGGACATAAGAGCAAGTGAGTTGTCCTTCTCACCTTGTTCCAAACTCTTTTTCACAAGCTAGCAGTTGGGTGACTGATGACAGGAAGTCCTGCTGGTCTTTCTGGTGGCCAGTAGCCCTTCCTTTCTGCCTGCACGAACCTGCCCTTCTCTCCCCCCTCAGCCCCTCCTCCCAGGACACCAAAGGAACCCAAGTGGAAAATTCTCAGGACCCATGAGAGAAAAATGAGCATTTCTTCTGCAGCTTTTTAGAGTCCTTGAATATGGTGAGGTTCCTTTACACTTCTTAGAACTTCGGTTTGGTAAACACATTTTTTTTTAACACATAAAAATTCTTTGATGAAGTAATAAGTGTTCAGAAATATATACCATTTATCAACACTTTGATGTATGGTAGGAAGCTCCAAAGAGGTGACTCATGTTTAATGTTACCAATTGTGGAAATTCTAAGCGTAATTTCAGAAAGCTGAAGTGAATAAATGCTCTGGGGTTCAGGAAAGTTTTGTAAGTGGTCACTACCTGTGTCCACATTTATAAATTAACAGAAGGCTTTTCACGTGAGTACTGGACACTTGCCCATCCATTGTTCTCAGGAGATGCTCCCTGTGCAACCATACAACGAGCTACTTCTTCTGGCTCCTGGAGTAGGAGCCTCTTTCCATTACATGTGTTCTTGAGCTCAGAACTCAATTCTTTCCCCCTCTCCATCTAACGTTCCTCCCCACACCAACTCTGGTCGTTACATACTAAAGCATAAGTCAGTAACTCAGCTCCTCTGAGGTCCCACTTTGATAACAAAGTCCATTATTGCCACATCTTCCTCACGGCCCTTCTCCCTCTTGGGTCAACAGCTTGAATCTGCTAATATTCATTGAGTACTTGCTCTGTGTCAGCCACTGTGATTAGCACCGGGGGACAAAAGTGAAAAAGACACTGTGTTTGCCTTGGGGGATGCTTAGTTTGAAAGCGAGGGGAAAAGGAAACCTAGCGTTTATTTTTGTGCCGCCTAGTGCGCTGTCATTACTTCATCTGATCCTACCGGAAGTATTCTTTTCTCATTTTACAGAGGAGGAAACTGAGAGGTTATATGATTTTCCCAAGGTTACTCAGCAAATGGTCCAGTCCAGGCCTGTCTGACCCTACATCACCACTTTCCTCTTCACCCCTACTCCCACCAGCCACAGACAAAAAGAAGCAGATGGGACGTTCCAGCTGTAGGTCAGTTGGGAGGTTGCCAGGCAAAGAACTAGGTTGAGGCCTGTTGGCAGGTGTTTGGGTACAACCACGTCCCCCTGTGAGAGACCCAGAACCCAAGGCAGCCAGGGTGAGGTGTATGTGTCAAATCTCCCTGTCTCTTTAATTACAAGAATTTCTCAGGAACCTAAATGTGATTACATGTAGGACTCATTTTTTTTAAAGGAAGTTTTATTTTATTTTATCTTATCATTTTATTTTATTTTTTGGCTGTACCATGCAGCATGTGGGATCTTAGTTCCCTGACCAGGGATTGAACCTGTGCCCCCTGCAGTGGAAACGCATAGTCTTAACCACTGGACCGCCAGGGAAGTCCATGTAGGACTCATTTTGATGATCCTTAATTTAATCCCATCTGCAAAGACCCTGTTTCCATAGGAGGGACCATTCATAGGTTCCAGGGATTAGGACATGGATAGCTTCTGGAGAGCCATTTTCATCTTTCCACAGTGACCAGTTTCAACATTCATTTCTGTATTCATTCAATCATACCTTGATTGAACGTATACTTATTGAGCATTTACTCAATACCGGACACTGCAGGACACTGGAAGACATGGTGAGCGAAGCAGAGCCTTCTCATAGCCTTACGGTTTAGAAGTGGAGATGGGCGTTGATCAAATAATCATGCATATAATATGCAAAATTGCGACTGTGGTAAGTGCCATGAGAGTCCATAGGACCTGACCTGGTGACAAAGGCCCAAGAGAACTTCTATGAGGAGGTGCTGCTTGAGTTGAAATCTAAGGGACGAGTTGGGGTCACCAGGTTAAGAGCGGAGGGAAGAGTGTTGCAGGCAGAGGGAACAGATGGCAGGACCAGGGCATGACCAGCACCGGCAGGATGTGGAGGGCTTGGGGTGGGGCGCACGGGGAGAGGGGTGTGGGTTTCAGGCACTGTGTGCGGGGGTCAATCTGTGGTGCCTTCTCCCCATCCTTTAGACCAATCCTAACTCGTGGCCCCTGCCTGGTATCCTAGAACCCTTCCTCCCCGTTCCTCCCTCAGGCCTCATCCTCTCACTTCCTGCCCGGTATGCCATGTGGTTTAGCAAGGAAACCGCCTGAGCTCAGTGTTAAGGGCAGACCTCTAAGCTTTGATCAACAAAAAATTCATAAGAGCCTACCGTGTGGCAGACATTGTGTCGGGAGTTACAGAGATGAAGACAAGAAAGTGACATTCTTCTGGCCCTCGAGGCAAGAGACTATAGGGTGGAGGGGAAAGCATGAGGGCTTGAATGCTGAATAGCCTGCTGACCTGCATTGAATCTCATTTCTACTACTTACTGCTGTGTGGTCTTGGGAGAATGACTTCACCTCTCTGTACTTCAGTCTCTTTCAGGAGCACTTAAGTCAACCAACTTTTAATATGGCCCCACTGTGTGCTAGGCAGTAGGCCAAGTGCTGGCAACCCTCAGAGACCTGTCTGGCTGGGAGCAGAACACTGAGGTTGATTGTTTCCTCTCCTGGGACTCCAGATCCAGTTCTGCTGCCTGCAGTGCTTGATCCAAATGGGTTTCCGAGGTAGATGCCACCAAGTGGTTTCTGCACAGGGGCCCCACGCCAGGCATAGTGCTCCAGGAGATGGCAGTCAGATGAATGTTCTGGGAGTGTGGACCCATCTGGCCTTCTTCCTGCCTCCTCTTCCCTCCTTCTGCAGAATATTCGACACTGTCTCCAGAGAACCCTCTTTGATAAACACTAGTCATTCCAGGCTTGTGCGTCACCCGCAACTTTGCGGAGTACTCTATTGGCCAACAATTTTCATCTACATCTTTGTTTATTGGCCAGTATTACTAGGTGCCTCAACTTGAGGTTTTGGTAATGACACTGGCCCTAGTCTTTTCCATCAAACCACCTGTGTGAATAGGCCAAGACGGGGTCAGACAACTTGCTAACTCTACTGAGTTTGGCAAATCCCTTTACATCTTTAAGCCTCCATTTCTATGGTAAAGTGAAAATATAAGTCCCTTGTCATCCTTCCAGGGCTTCTGTGAATATCAAATGATATTCTGCCCCCGCATCCTGTTTTTACTCCATTGTGGTGCCCAAGATGGGGTTTAGGGTGGGGTGAGGAAGAGCAAAACCTTGAGCATTGAGTGGTTGAACTCTCTAAAATTGGCTGAGCCTTATTGATACCCATTATTCCTCCTCTAAGGGCTGTTGTGGGTGCAGGTGGGTTAACTGCCCAGAAGCTGTCTTGTTAGGTTTCTTTTCCAACCATAGTGGCTTTTGGGTCTTCAATTCCCTCCCTGCTCTCTCACCTTTGAACATCTGGGTGGGGGATTTTGTTCAGAGTGTGAAACAGTCTTCTAGATCGCTCAGGTCTCCATAGGCGTGAGGAGTTGTTTTTGTCCTTTGGCGAGAAGGCATTTTCCACGTGAGCAGAGGTGTGAGGCTGTGACCCCTCATGCCCTGGGGCTGTTCTGTGCCTGAGAGTTCAGGCACCCATGGGAAGCCATGGAACCGTATTCTGGGTAGGCTTTGGGGCAGGCTGAGGAGCCCGCCTAGTTACTACACAACCAGGCCCAGCAGGGAAGGGAGGATAGACAGCCTCAGACACAGGCTGAGAAATGTGTGAAGGAGAGGATTCAGAGCAGGGTCAACCAAGCAGCACAAAATCTGGGTGGACAAACAATCTATGGAAATTCACTCCAATTTTTAGGGTATGGTGTGCAAGGCATAGCCAGGAATATCATGGTGTTCACAAGTAGAGTAACTCTGAGTCTCAGTCTCTTTATCAGTGAAGTGAGAACAATAGTATTTATTGTATGCGGTTATTGCGAGGATTCAATGAAATTAAATACATAAAAGATGTTTGGTACAATGCATGGTGCATAAATGTCCAACAGATGTTACATGTGGGAAGGTCTAGTCCAGGTAATGGTGGAATAGTTTGTACTGGATAACCCTCTGGCTGATAACAGTGATAAGCTCTGAGCAAAATATGGAAAATCCCAACTAGGAAAAGAGACAAATCTCCCATGTAGAAGAATTTCAAATCATTTATGTAAATACTCGACCCTCAACGAGCATCACTGCGTACTCCTTACGTGTGGGCTGTGCATGGTGACTTTCTTTCAGAGGACAGTATGGAAAGAGGGGGGAAAGAGGTGGCGAAACCTGACAGTGACTAACTCAGACAGGTGATCAAGGTCAACATCAACAATGATATCAAAGTCATGTTGACAGTACCTGCCCTTGATATGATGTGATGAGAATAGTACTTTGCCTCTGTGGTCTTCTTCTCCAGAGCCTGTAATTCCAGTATAGCCGTGAGGAAAACATCAAACAAATTCCAACAGAGAGGCATTCTACAAAATATCAGACCAGTACTCCTCAAAACTGTCAAGGTCATCAAAAACAAGAAAGCTCTGAGAAACTGTCCCACCTAAGAGGAGCTTAAGGAGACATGATGACCAAATGTAATGTGATATGGCAACCAATATAATGTAGCACCCTGGATGGGATCCTGGAACAGAAAAAGGACATCAAGTAAAAGCTAAGGAAATATGAATAACGTATGAATTTTCGTTAATGAAAATGTATCAACATTGGTTAATTAATTGTAATCAAATGTTCTCATATTAATAATAGGGGGAAATGGTGTGGGGTGAAAATTCTTTCAGCTTTTGTATAACTGAAAATATCTTTATTGTAGCTTTATTTTTGAGAGATATTTTTGTGGGCATAGAATTCTAGATGGATTGTTTTTTCCTGTCAGTTCTTTTTTTTTTTTTTTTTGCGGTACGCGGGCCTCTCACTGTTGTGGCCTCTCCCGTTGCGGAGCACAGGCTCCGGACACGCAGGCTTAGCGGCCACGGCTCACGGGCCCAGCAGCTCCGCGGCACGTGGGATCTGCCCGGACCGGGGCATGAACCCGTGTCCCCTGCATCGGCAGGCGAACTCTCAACCACTGCCCCACCAGGGAAGCCCTCCTGTCAGTTCTTTAAAGATGTTGCTCCGTAGTCTTCTTGTTTACATTGGTTCTGATGTGACATATCCTTATCTTAATCTTTCCTTTGTATGTAACATGTCCTTCTTTGACTGCATTTAAGATTTTCTCTTTAACATTCGTACTGAGAAATTTGATTATAATGTGCCTTGGTGTAGTTTTCTACATGTTTCTTGTGCTCAGATTTTTTGTTTGTTTGTTTGTTTGGTTGATTTCTTAGACCTGTGGGTTTATAATTTTCATTAAATTTGGAAAATTTTGCTAGCATTTCTTCAAATATTTTTCTGTTTACCCCTTCTCTCATCTCCTTCAGGAATTTTTTAGGGAGTCTAATCTTAGGCCATTTGAAGCTGGCCTACAGCTCACTGATATTCTTTTCTTTTCTTTTCTTTTGTGGCTATTTTTTCCTCTGTGTTTCATTTTGGGTAGTTTCTATTGCTATGCCTTCACGTTCACTGATCTTTTATTCTACAGTGTCTAATCTGCTGTTAATCCCATTCAGTGTATTTTTCATTTATGATATTGTAGTTTTCATCTCTAGAAGTTAGAATTGAGATTTTTAAAAATAAAAGTATCTTGGTCTCTACTTAACTTTTTGAACCTATGAAATACAGCTATAATACTTGTCTTAATGTCTTTCTCTACCAATTCTGGCATCTGTGTCAATTCTGGGTTGTTTCAATTGATTGATTGTTTCATCATTATGGGTCATGTTTTCCTGTTTCTTTGCATGGCTTATAATCTTTGGTTGTGTGCCAGCCATTGTGAATTTTATATTGTTGGGTGCTGGATATTTTTGTATTCCTATAATTATTATTGAGTTGTGTTCTGGGATGCAATTAAGTTTACTTAGCAAAAGTTTTATCCTTTTGTGTCTTGCTTTCGTGATTTCTTAGGTGAGTCTGGCAATTTTTCTCCTCCGTTGAGGCAAGACTACCCTGAGAACTGTACCCATTGCCCTGTGGATTATTAGTTTCTCCAGTCTGGATAGTGGGGACGGGTACTGTTTCCAGTTCTGTGTGAGCATCAGGTATAGTTCACTCTTATTCTTTCAGATGGTTCTTTGCATGGCCTCTGGTAGTTTCTTCTTTTGGACACACTAATCAGTACTCTGCTGAATACTTGAAGGGAACCTCCTTCAGATCTTTGATGTTCTCTCTGAGTGTAGCTCTCTCCTCTCTGGTATTCCATCCTATGAACCCCAGCTGCATAGGCTTTACCCGAGTTCCCCCTCCCTGTGCTATGGCCTGGAAACTCTCTCAAGGCAACATGTTGGGGCAATCATAGGGCTTTCAGGGTTCTTGTCTTTTGTTGCCTGAATTTCAAGATCCTGAAAACCAATATTACGTATGTTTTTTCCATGGGGGTGGGCAGTGGTTGTTTCAGGTGGGAAGGTAAAATGGTCCCTGTTACTCTATCTTGTCCAGAAGCGAAAGTTCTCACTTTCATTTTTGAAGGACATTTTTGCTGATTATAGAATTCTAGGTTGACAGTTATTTTCTGTCAGCACCTTAAAAATATCATTCCCTGGTCTTCTGGTTTCTCTTGTTTCTGTTAAAAAGTGTATTAGTTTTTTAGGGCTGCCATAACAAAATAACTCTTAAACAACAGAAATTTATTTCTCACAGTTCTGGAGGCAAGAAGTCCAAGATCAAGATGTCAGCAGAGTTCCACAAAATGGGGGAAAATACTTGCAAATGATGTGACCGACAAGGGATTAATCTCCAAAATATACAAACAGCTCATGCAGCTCTATGTCATAAAAGCAAACAACCCAATCAAAAAATGGGCAGAAGACCTAAATAGGCATTTCTCCAAAGAAGACATGGAGACGGCCACGAAGCATATGAAAAGATGCTGAACATCACTAATTATCAGAGAAATGCAAATCAAAACTCCAGTGAGGTATCACCTCACACCAGTCAGAATGGCCATCATCAAAAAGTCTACAAACAGTAAATGCTGGAGAGGTTGTGGAGAAAAGTGAACCCTCCTACACTGTTGGTGGGTTTGTAAATTAGTACATCCCCTATGGAGAACAGTATGGAGGCTCCTTAAAAAACTTAAAATAGAACTACTCTATGACCCAGCGATCCCACTCCTGGCATACATCCAGAGAAAACCATAATCCAAAAGGATACATGCACCCCAATGTTTATTGCAGCACTATTTACAATAGCCAAGACATGGAAGCAACCTAAATATCCATTGACAGAGGAACGGGTAAAGAAGATGTGGTACATATATACAATGGAATATTACTTAGCCATAAAAAATAATGAAATAATGCCATTTGCAGCAACATGGATAGACCTAGAGATGATCATACTAAGTGAAGTAAGTCAGAGAAAGACAAATATATGATATCACTCATATGTGGACTCTAATTATTTTAAAAAGGTACAAACGAACTTATTTACAAAACAGGCTTACAGATATTGAAAACAAACTTACGGTTACCAAAGGGGAAACATGGGGGGTGGACAAATCAGGAGCTTGGTATGAACACACGCTGCTATATATAAGATAGATAACCATCAAGGACCTACTGTATAACACAGGGAATGCTATTCAATATTCTGTGATAACCTGTATGAGTAAAGAATCTACAAAAGAATGAATGTATGTATATGTATAAGTGAATCACTTTGCCGTACACCTGAAACTAACACAACGTTGTAAATAAACTCTACCCCAGTAAAATTAAAACATTAAAAAAAAAAGATGTCAGCAGGGTTGGTTTCTTCTGAGGCCTCTTTCTTTGGATTGCTGATGGCTGTCTTCTCCCTGTAGCTTCACATGGTCTTTCCTCTGTAAATGTTTGTGTTCAAATCTCCTCTTCTTATAAGGACACCAGTCATTTTGGATTAGGGCCCACCCCAATGATCTCATTTTAACTTAATTACCTCTTTAAAGACCATCGTATTCTGAGGTACTGGAGGTTAGCACTTTAACATATAAATTTGTGGGGAGTGGTACATTTCCACTTATAACAAAAAGTCTTTTTTTAAATTAAATTTTAATTATTTATTTTTTATACAGCAGGTTCTTAATAGTTATCTATTTTATACACATCAGTCAATCCCAATCTCCCAAATCGTCCCACCGCCACCTGCCACCCCCACCCCCCCACCCCCCGCCGCTTTCCCCCTTGGTGTCCATATGATTGTTCTCTACATCTGTGTCTCTATTTCTGCCTTGCAAACCAGTTCATCTGTATCATTTTTCTAGGTTCCACATATATGCGTTAATGTACGATATTTGTTTTTCTCTTTCTGACTTACTTCACTCTGTATGACAGTCTCTGGATTCAACCATGTATCTACAAATTACCCAGTTTCGTTCCTTTTTAACAGCCATTAGTCTTATTCTTCTTCTTTTTAAGATTATGTGGCTTTTTTTTTTTTCTGGATTCTTTTCAAGATTTTCTGTTTGTGTTTGTCATCAGCAGTTTTATTATGATGTACCTAGGCATGGTTTTCTTGGAATATACCCTGATTGGGGTTTGTTGAGCTTTTTAAGAATTCTGCTCATTCACTCAGATGCTCATCTTTTATTCGGAATTCTTGTGTCTAGTGTCAGCTTCATCTGCCTGCCCCATTCCCTAGATTTTGTATTCCCTGGTTCCTTATAGCTGGCTCCTTGACTCTCCCATTTTGAAAGTTCATCCCTTTCCAAGTACCCTAAGGACAGGTAGGGCTAACAAACCATAACATTTTGAAGCATTCATATTCCCAAACAATGGGATTTTGAAATTATCTCATATTTTAAATTAGAAATGTTTTTCTTCTACAAAGCAGTTCATATTTATTAAAGAAAATTTGGAAGTACAGAAAAGTTTACAAAGAAGGAAAAATAAATCACCCATAGTCCCATGACATATTTTTCACTTTGTTTTTTTTTAATGTTTTTATTTTCTCTTTCAGTTTTATTGGGATATAATTGGCATACAGCATTGTATATATTTAAGGTGTATAGCACAATGACTTGCATGTATTGCAATGTGGTTAGCACAATAAGTTTAGTTAACATCCACCATCTCACACAGATACAAAAAAGAAAAAAATTTTTTTCCTTGTGATGAGAACTTTTAGGGTCTGCTCTCTTAGCAGCTCTCAGATATACCCTACAGCAGTGTTAACAGCAGTCATCATGTTGTACATCTCATCCCTAGTACTCATTTATCTTGTAACTGGAAGTTGGTACCTTTTGACCACCTTCATTCAATTCCTCCACCCCCACCCTCTTGCCTCTGGTAACCACAAATATGATCTCTTTTTCTATGAACTTGGTTGTTTTGTCTTTTTAGATTTCACATTTAAGTGAGATCATACAGCCTTTCTCTTCCTCTGTCTGACTTTTTCACTTAGCATGATGCCCTCTAGGCCCATTCATGTTGTTACAAATGGCAGGACTATTTTTTTTATGGCTGAATAGTATTCATTGCATATATATACACCACAATTTCTTTATTCATTCATTGTTGATGGATATTTAGGTTATTTTCATTTTTAGATAGTGTAAATAATACTGCAGTGAACATGGGGGTGCAGATGTCTCTTCAACATAAAGATTTTGTTTTCTTCAAATATATACCCAGAAGTGGAATTGCTGGATCAGATGGTATGAGGGACCTCCATAGTGTTTTCCGTAGTGGCTGTACCAGTTTACAATCCCACCAACAGTGCACAAGTGTTCCCTTTACTCCACATCCTTGCCAGTATTTGTCTCTTACGTTTTTTTTTAATAGGAAATTTATTGATGGAAATCTCATATTTTTTCATTAGATTACACATCATTTATTACTTGTTTTTAAATTTATTTTTTAATTAATTAATTTGTTTATTTATTTTATTTTATTTTTTTGGCTGTGTTCGGTCTTCATTGCGATGCGCAGGCTTTCTCTAGTTGGGGTGAGCGGGGGCTGCTCTTCATTGTGGTGCATGGGCTTCTCATTGCGGTGGCTTCTCTTGTTGTGGAGCATGGGCTCTAGACATGAGGGATTCAGTAGTTGCAGCATACGGGCTCAGTAGTTGTGGCTCGTGGACTCTAGAGCACAGGCTCAGTATTTGTGACGCATGGGCTCAGTTGCTCCGCAGCATGTGGGATCTTCCTGGACTAGGGATCGAACCGGTATTCCCTGCATTGGCAGGCGGATTCTTAACCACTGCACCACCAGGGAAGTCCCTCTTATGTTTTTTTATTATAGCCATTCTGATAGGTTTGAGGTGATACCTCATTGTGATTTTGATTTGCATTTCCCTAATGGTTAGTGATGTTGAGCCCCTTTTTAATGTACCTTTGGCCATTTGAATATCTTCTTTGGGAGAATGTCTATTCAGGCCCTTTGCCCATTTTTAAATTGGATTATTTTTTTCCCTGCTAATGAGTTGTATGTTATTTATGTACTTTGGATATTAACCCCTTATCAGATGTGTGATATGAAATATTTTCTCCCATTCTGTAAGTTGCATTTTCATTTTGTTGATTGTTTCTTTGACTGTGTAGAAGCTTTTTAGTTTGATGTAGCCCTATTTGTCTATTTTTTATTTTGATGCCTTTGCTTTTGGTGTCATATCAAAAAAAAAAAACGTTGTCAAGACCCATTTCAAATAGATTTTTTCCCTCTGTTTTCTTCTAGGAGTTTTATGATTTCAGGTCTTACATTTAAGTCTGCAATCCAATTTTAGTTCGTTTTTCTGAGTGGTGTAAGATACAGATCTAGCTTTATTTTTTTACATGTGAACATCCAGTTTTCCTAGCACCATTTATTGAAGAGACTGTCTTTTCTTCATTGAGTATTCTTGGCTTTCTTGTCAAATATTAGTTGACCGTATATTCATGGCTTTATTTCTGGCCTCTCAGCTCTGCTCCACTGATCAGTGTGTCTGTTTTTATGACACAGCCATACTGTTTTGATTACTATAGCTTTATAATATAGCTTGAAATCAGGAAATGTGATACCTCCCACTTCTTCTCATAAAAGAATGCTTTGGCTATTCAGGGTCTTTTGTGGTTTCATATAAATTTTAAGATTGATTTTTCTATTTCCATAAAAAAATGCCATTGGTATCTTGATAGGAATTACACTGTATCTGTAGGTGGCTTTGAATTATAGACATTTTATTGATATTAATTTCTCCAATCCATGAACACAGGATATCTTTCCATTTATTTGTGTCTTCTTTGATTTCTTTCATCAATGTCTCATAGTTTTCAGTGTAGAAAATTTTCATCTCCTTGGTTAAATTTATTCCTAAATATTCTGTTGCTTTCAATGCTGTCATAAATGGGATTGTTTTCTTTATTTCTTTGTCACGTAATTTCTTGATAGTGTATAGAAACACTACTGATTTTTGTATGTTAGTTTTGTGTCCTGCAACTTAGTGAATTCACTGATTAGATCTAACAGCTGTGTGTGTGTGTGTGTGTGTGTGTGTGTGTGTGTGTGTGTAGTCTAGGATTTTCTATATATAAAATCATGTCATATGCAAATAGAGACAATTTTACTTCTTCCTTTCCAATTCTGATTGGAATTGTTGTTTATTTCTTTTTCTTGCCTGACTGCTCTGGATAGGACTTCCAATACTATGTTGAATAGGAGTGGTGAGAGTGGGCACCCTTATTTCTGATCTTAGAGGAAAAGCTTTCAAACTTTTAACATTGAGTTTGATGTTAGCTGTGGGCTTATCATATATGACCTTTATTTATGGTGAGGTATGTTCCTCCCATGTCTAATTTGTTGACAGTTTTTATCACGAACAGATGTTGAATTTCACTGAATACTTTTTCTGCATCTATTGAGATGATCATATGATTTTTATTTTATTCTATTAATATAATATATCACATTTATTGATTTGCATATGTTGAACTATCCTTGCATACCAGGGATAAATCCCACTTGATTATGGTGAATGATCTCTTTAATGTACTGCTGAATTTGGTTGCTAGTATTTTATTGAGAATTTTTGCATTTATATTCATCAAGGATATTGGCCTATAGTTTTCTTTTCTTTTAGTGTCCTTGTCTGGCTTTGGTTTTTGGCTGCCTTCATCAAATGAGTTTGGGTTAACCCAACTCCTCTTTGAGTTTTTGGAAGAGTTTAAGAAGAGTTGGCATTAATTCTTACTTAAATGTTTGGTAAAATTCACCAATGAAGCATCTGGATTTAGGCTTTTCTTTGTTGGGAGATATTTGTTTACTGATTCAATCTCCTCACTAGTAATTGGTCTGTTCAGATTTTCTATTTCTTCATGATTCAGTCTTGGTAGCTTGTATGTTTCCAAGAATTTATCCATTTCTTCTAGGTTGTCTAGTTTGTTGGTATATAATTGTTGATAGTAGCCTAATTTGATCCTTTGTACTTCTGTGGTATCAGTTGTAATGTCTCCTCTTTCATTAATAGTTTTGTTGATTTGGGTCCTCTCTCTTTTTCCCTTGGTTAGTCTAGCTGAAGTTTTGTCAATTTTGTTTGTCTTTTCAAAGAATGAATTCTCAACTTTGTTAATCTTTTCTACTGTTTTCCTATTCTCTATTTCACTTTCTGCTCTAATCTTTATTATTTCCTTCCTTTTGCTAATTTTGGGGTTAATTTTTTCTTTTTCTACTTCCTTGAGGTGTAAAATTAAGTCATTTATATGGGATCTTTCCATTTTCTCAATGTATGCATTTATAACTATAAACTTCCTTCATAGAATTGTTTTTGCTGTATCACATAAATTTTGGCATGTTGTGTTTCCATTTTCATTTGTCTCAAGATATTTTTCTATTTCTCCTTTAATTTCTTCTTTCATCCATTGGTTGTTCAGGAGAGTTTTGTTTAATTTCCATATATTTTTGAACTTTCTGGTTTTTAACTCGTTACTAACTCTCCTGTTATTGATTTCTAGCTTCATACCATTGTGGTTGGAGAAGATATTTGGTATGATTTCAATTTTGAATTTGCTAAGACTTGTTTTGTGGTCTAACATGTGGTATGTCCTAGAAAATGTTCCATGTGCACTTAAGAAGAATATATGTTCTGCTACTGTTGGATAGATTGTTCTGTATATGACTATTAGGTACATTTGATCTATAGTCTTGCTCAAATCTGCTGTTTCCTTATTGATTCACAGTCTGGATGATCTATCCATTGTTGAGAGTGGGATATTAAAGTCTCCAACTATTGCTGTTTATTTCTCCTTTTAGTTCTGTTAGTATTTCTTTATATATTTGGGTGCTCTGATGTTTGGTGCATAAATATTTATAATTGTTATATCTTCTTGATGAATTGACCCCTTTATCATTATATAATGGCTTTCTTTGTCTCCTTTTACCATTTTTAGTTTAAAGTATATTTTATCTGAAATTTACAAATAGCTCATGCAGCTTAATATCATCAAAACCAACAACCCAATCAAAAAATGGGCAGAAGACCTAAATAGACATTTCTCCAAAGAAGACATACAGATGGCCGAGGCACATGAAAAAATGTTCAACATCACTAATTATTTGAGAAATGCAAATCAAAACTACAATGAGATATCACCTCACACCAGTCAAAATGGCTATCATCAAAAAATCCACAAACAGTAAATGCTGAAGAGGGTGTGGAGAGAAGGGAACCCTCCTACACTGTTGGCGGGAATGTAAATTGGTACAGCCACTATGGAGAACAGTATGGAGGTTCCTTAAAAAACTAAAAATAGAGCTACCATATGATCCAGCAATCCCACTCCTAGGCATATATCCATAGAAAAACATGGTCTGAAAGGATACATGCACTCCAATGTTCATTGCAACACTGTTTACAATAGCCAAGATGTGGGAAACAACCTAAATGTCCATCAAAAGTGGAATGGATAAAGAAGGTGGGGGGCAAATATATACAATGGAATATTACTCAGCCATTAAAAATAATGAAATAATGCCATTTGCAGCAACATGGATGGACCTAGAGATTGTCATACTGAGTGAAGTAAGTCAGGTAGAGAAAGAGAAATATTGTATGATATCACTTATATGTGGAATCTAAAAATAAATATACAAACGAACTTATTTACAAAACAGAAACAGACTCAGACTTAGAGGACAAACTTATGGTTACTGGTGGGGAAGGGTGGGGGGAAGGGATAGTTAGGGAGTTTGGGGTTGACATGTACACAATGCTATATCTAAAATGGATAATCAACAAGGACTTACTGTATAGCACTGTGAACTCTGCTCAATATTATGTGGCAACCTAAATGGGAAAAGAATTTGAAAAAGTATAGATACATGTATATGGACAACTGAATCACTTTGCTGTACACCTTAATCTAACAACATTGTTAATCAACTATACTCCAATATAAAATAAAAAGTTAAAAAAAATAAAGTCTATTTTGTCTGATATAAGTATAGCTACCCCTACTCTTGTCTTGTTTTGTGTTGTTACCATTTGCATGAAAAACATTTTTCCAACTTCTCATTCTGTTCATGTATTGTTTTGCTAATTTCATTTAAACGTCTATCTGTGTGTTCTTGTAGTTTCTAAACTTCTTTAAAAGGATTATTCTGAATTCTTTGTCTGACAGTTCATAGATCTCCATTTCCTTAGGGTCAGTTATTGGAGCTTCATTAGTTTCCTTTGGTAGTGTCATGTGTACTTGATTTTCATGATCCTTGATTCCTTACATTTGTATCTGTACATTTGAGAAAGCCGTCTTCTTTTCCAGACTTTACAGGTTCACTGTGGCAGAGACGGTTCTTCACTAGGCTTCTCAGGTTGGAGTTCTAGATGTGTCAGGTGGTAACATCCTCGGATAGGTGGGGCTTACTACCAGGGTCTATTTTTGGATGAGGCCACTGCCCAAGCTTTGAGGTTGGGGGGCTGCCATTGGCTGAGAGCAGTTAGATAGGACTGCTGGCTTTGTTCCCTGCACATGCAAGGCTGTAGCATAGGTTCTGTGGTTGTCTGAGTTCTCTGGTCAGTCTTCCTAGATTGTTGGTACTGGGTACTATACGCAGCAGTAGATGGAGCTATGAATTAGCTTCCCTGCGCTGGGTGGGGGTGGGGGGCAGCAGAACGGACCCAAGGCCTGCATAGCTTGTTTTGGGGACATAAATTAGGTAAGACTGTGCACTGACTTCCCAGGCAGATGGGTGCACTGGTTTTGCTCTGTAGACAGGAAAAGCTATGGGATATGCTCTCTGTTCAAATGCCACTGGAAGGAGGGTTGTAGGATGGGCTACACAGCATCCTGTGTGCTCTGGTTAGGTTCCCTGGTTGGATGGGCTGAAGGCTGTATTCAGCAGTGGGTGGGACTATAAGTTAGCTTGCCTGTTGGGGTAGGTCCCTCAAGGCTATTGTTTAGGGGTCAAAGTTCTCTGGCCTGATGGGCCACCATCATAGCTATACAGATGGGGAGGACCACTGACCAGGCTCTTTGCTCAAGTCTGGCTGTAACCAGAGGTGCAAGATCGTTCTGCGACTAGAGATGATAGGTTTCTTGTTCGGGTCAGGCCACGGGCTGTATTCAGCTTCAGGCAGAGCTATAAATTAGTTTCTCTGCCAGCTGGGGCTGCAGAACAGGCCCCAGGGCTGTCAGGGCTCTTTGCTGGGTGATCAAATCAGACAGACCTGCATGCTTAGCTCCCTGGACAGACATGGTCACTGAGTTGGCCCTGCAGGCTCAGAGCCACTGGCTGGGTTCTCGTCAAGTGCCACTGTAATCGGGGCTGCAGGGTGGGCTACTGAGATTCCCAGGAGCTCTGGTGAGGATTCCTGGCTAGCAGGGTTGGAGGCTATATTCAGCAGTAGGTAGGGTTATGAGTTAGCTCCCTTGCCTGGGTGGAGGGGCAGACCAGGCTCCAGGGCTGACAAAGTTTTTGTCTGAGGTCCCAAATCAGGCAGACTTGCACCCTGCCGAGTTCCCTGGTCAGACTGCACCACTGTCTTGGCTCTGCAGATGAGTAAAGCTCCTGGTTGAGACTACCACTTAGGTGGTGCTAGTAGGAACTTGGTCTGCTAAAATCCAAACGCTGGTTCCTACAAGCCCTCCTCCCTTCTCCATCACAATCTGATTCCCAGTGGTCAAGCTCCACAGATTCCCCTGCGATCCCCCTGAGGCAAGACAAGAGTGGGACTCCCAACAAGTGAGCCACGACAATGGGGAAGCTGGATGTCCAGCCTGGGCTCTCTTTTGCCTCTGGAGGAACGATAGGCTCAGGGGAGACCTCTCCATGTGGTGCTGCGCCAGCCTGGGGCAGGGGCAACGTGGTCAGCTTGTGGTTGCTCCTCTTACCCTCCTGATGTGATCAGTCTTGGTCTCTGTGGTACGGGGTGTGCTTCAGCCTCACCTCCGTGTTCAAGGATTTTCACAGTGGTGTCTTGTCCATGAATAGTTGTTTGTTGTTCTTCTTGTGTGAGGGGGTGAAATCGGGAATGTCCTATGTCATCATTCTGGTGACATCACTCCATCCCTGTCTCTGTTTAATGCAAAGGTTGAACATGTAAAAACATATATGGCTTTAATCATATTGTGGATACAATTTTGTATTTGTTTTTCATATTTCTTATTATATCATGGGTATATATGTATATATGATATACATGTGATATGTATGTATATGATTATATGTCTATGATACATATGTATGCCATATGTGTTATATATATCATATCATATATACTTTTTCATATTATAAAATTATTGCTAACATTTACTGAGCAGTTACTAAGTGTTGAGCATTGTGTTAATTTTTTTCATTAATTATCTCACGTAATCTCACAACAATATTATGATGTAAAAACTATCATTATCCTCACTTTACAGATAGGTAGTTGAAGCTTAGAAAGGGAATTGGTGGAGCTGGTATGTCCAACCCAGATCCATTTGAGGTCAGAGTACAGCCTCTTAACCACTACTCTATTTCACAATAATTTAAAAAATTGTGATATAATTACATACGGTAAGATCTACAGACCTTAAGTGTATAATTTGGTGAGTCTTGGCAAATGTATATACATGTAACCACAATAATTTTTAATGACTGCATGATTCCCCTCTGAATCTAATTTGAATTTTTAGCCTAGTGAATAGGAGGATAGCCAGTGGTACAATGCCCTGTCCTCCCTTCCAGGCTGCCCTGGACACCCCTCCCCAAGCTTTTCACAGTCTGGCAGCTAGAAGGTTAACACCTGGCATGGTAGGGACTTCAGAATCCTTATTTGTACTGGTTGTTTAATGTTTTGACTATTATTTGCTACCTAGCCAATTCCTCTCTTGTTTGATGTTAGACTAAAAAATTTTACTTACAACGCTGCAATGAACAACGTGTACACATCACAGTCTTTGCGTGACTCTGTTATTATTTCCTTAGAGAAGATTTCTGGAAGTGAAATTACTAGATTAAAGGGCATGGACCTTTTTTTTTAAAACAGCTTTTTTTTTTTTTCCTGCTGTACGGGCCTCTCATGGTTGTGGCCTATCCCATTGCGGAGCACAGGCTCCAGACGCACAGGCTCATCGGCCATGGCTCACGGGCCCAGCCGCTCCGCGGCATGTGGGATCTTCCCGGACTGGGGCACGAACCCTTGTCCCCTGCATCGGCAGGCGGACTCTCAACCACTGCGCCACCCGGGAAGCCCTAAAACAGCTTTTGACATATCATTTGTGTGTGTAAAGGTTTTCTCTTTTTAAGATCATTTCCTTAGAGGAAATGTCAAGAACTGGGATTATTAGGGCATAAATATATGAAACGTCTTTGATGTGCACTGAGGCAGGGGTTTTGCACGCTGACCAAGCCTCACTCCCTAGCTCACTTAGCGGATTTGAGTTTTGCCGAAAGTTAGCTTTCCTTGGGACGGTCAGCTGAAGGTTATAAACATGTCCTTTCCATGGCCAATCCCAGTGTGGGGATGACTGGGTCTCAGTGGGCCATTCCCCAACTTCTGAATGGGTAGCAAATTATCATCTGGGGAAGGGAAGGTACTCAAATTTCTGGGAAGCCACCCTGCCTCTCTGGTTTTTCTTCTGTCTCATAGTGGAGACCTTGCCTGCCTTGTCCAGCACCTGGAGGACACCTTATAAAAAGGCAGCTCCTCTGATGCATCTTTGTGCCTCCAAAGCTAGCATGGAGCCTGGCACATACTGGTATCCAATAAATAGTTGTCAAATAACTAAAATGAGCCTCTACTGTGTAGGAGGTTCTGCTCTGTTGGTTCACCTACAGTATCTAATTTAATAGCCAAAGCCATCCCGAGACGTTGGCTTCATTATCACTATTTACAGATGAGTAAATTGCTCAAAGAGGAAAGACACTTGCCTGAAGTCACACAGCTAAGGTGCAAAGTTAAGATTTAACTCCAGACATGGTATTTCTTTCCATTATCATTGGAATGTGATATGTGAGTCACACCGTTTTAAAAACGGTGAGGGGTTTTGTTTGTTGGAAGATTTTTAATCACAGTTTCAATTTCAGTGCTTGTGATTGGTCTGTTCATATTTTCTATTTCTTCCTGATTCAGTCTTGGCAGGTTGTGCATTTCTAAGAATTTGTCCATTTCTTCCAGGTTGTCCATTTTATTGGCATAGAGTTGCTTGTAGTAATCTCCCATGATCTTTTGTATTTCTGCAGTGTCAGTTGTTACTTCTCCTTTCTCATTTCTAATTCTACTGATTTGAGTCTTCTCCCTTTTTTTCTTGATGAGTCTGGCTAGTGGTTTATCTATTTTGTTTATCTTCTCAAAGAACCAGCTTTTAGTTTTATTGATCTTTGCTATCGTTTCCTTCATTTCTTTTCCTTCATTTCTTTTTCATTTATTTCTGATCTGATTTTTATGATTTCTTTCCTTCTGCTAGCTTTGGGGCTTTTTTGTTCTTCTTTCTCTAATTGCTTGAGGTGCAAGGTTTGGTTGTTTATTCGAGATGTTTCCTGCTTCTTAAGGTGGGCTTGTATTGCTATAAACTTCCCCCTTAGAACTGCTTTTGCTGCATCCCATAGGTTTTGGGTCGTTGTGTCTCCATTGTCATTTGTTTCTAGGTATTTTTTTATTTCCTCTTTGATTTCTTCAGTGATCACTTCATTATTAAGTAGTGTATTGTTTAGCCTCCATGTGTTTGTATATTTTACAGATCTTTTCCTGTAATTGATATCTAGTCTCATGGCGTTGTGGTCAGAAAAGATATGTATAGCTGATTCACTTTGTTATAAAGCAGAAACTAACACACCATTGTAAAGCAATTATACCTCAATAAAGATGTTAAAAAAAAAAAAAAAAAAAAAAAACAGTGAGGGGTGCTGTCTGTGCTCCGGTCGAAGCCTGACACTGAACTTCCAAGGAGAGGACTGTGGGTCAGAGACTCGGGGAGGGCTCCCTCCCCCTTTCTCCCTCACTCACTCACTCTCACCATCACTGTCTCTAGCTTGGTCTCTGTGTCTGTAGATACCAGTGGGCTGCAAAGAGAATTACCCCCCTTACATGAATAGGACTTCTCAAAGAGTGGGCTGCAGACCACAGGCATCAGAATCCCCCACCGCATGCAGATTCCTGGGTATCCCCACAGCTATTAAATCAGACTTTCAGAGTCGAACCCAGTCAGATCTGCATTGTAACCATTTCAGTAGGTAATTATCATAAGCACACCCTCAAGTTTGAGAACCATTGCCTTAGAAAGAAGTGTCCACAGTTGGAGCTGCAGGCCTGGCAGGAGGGGTTTTAATCAGGGACAGACATTGTCTGTTCAAATTTGGGTCACCAAGGTGCCCTGGGACTGTCCAGCATGACTGAGAGAAGACCCTGAGCTTGTCCCAGGTGGGTGTCACATCTCAGACACACAGAGCTGCCCTGTGCTATGATATGACCAAATCAACAGTCCCATCTCAACTGACATTTGGTGGAAGCAAGATGTCATGTCAATTACTGATCAGACTGTCACTGGACAACAGACCAGAGAAGTGTGCCTCGAAGCATAAGTATATTTTTTCGCCTTTTCTTCATGTTCTCAGGAATGTTCTTTGACCTTCGCTTGGCTTCTGGGGCCAGAGACTTCAAAGGCAGACAAGGGCAGACAAGGGGTGGAGTGGAGGATAAGGGAAGGATGGGAAAGGCACTTTATAACATCAAGAGAGGAACTAGGTGGGGCCCCATGTTTTATTGAGAAACCACAGCAGAAAAATATCATCTGTGGTTGTTTTGGGTAGAAAAGTCTCTGGGGTTAATTGATCAATTTTCTTCCAAACTTTCTGTATCTTCGGATTTTCTTTAACAAACATGGAACAATAATACCTACTCTTATGATATCAGATGGCAGACGCTCTTCTAAGCGCTTACATGAATGAACTTATTTCATCCTCACAACTCCCCCATGGTGGAGGTCCTATTTTTAGCCCCCTTGTATGGATGAGTAAATTGAGGTAACAGAGACATTAAGTAATTGTCCCAAGGCTGCACAGCTAGTAAGTGGCATGGGTGGGATCTAACCCAGGCAGTTTGACTTCAGAAGCTATGTGCTTAGCCTCTATCCTCTACTGTGTATTATGTTTATAAGAAGATGAGCATTCAAAAAAGACTTTGACACAAAATTATTCAGAGCCCCACCCACACCCGTGTGATGTCTCTTTCAAGTGGTGAAGTAATAACACCAACATTTACCCTGCACTTACTTGGGACCAACTGATTTCTTTCCATCAACTCATTCAATTTTTATTACTTCCTAAGCCTGCACTGTCCAGTATGGCAGCTACTCCCTACATGTGGCCACTGGGTATCTGAAACCTGGTTAGTCTGAATTGAGATGTGCCGTGTATAGTAAATACATGCTGGATTTCAAAGACTTAATATTAAAAAAAAAGGCGATAAAACAACCCCTTAAATTTTTTCATTGATTACACGTTGAAGTGACAATCTTGTGGATATCTTGGGTTAAATAAAATACATTAAGATCAGTTTTGTCTGTTTCTTTTTACTCTTTATAATATAGGTGCCAAATATTTAAAAATCGCATCTCTGTGGTTTGCATTTGTGGCTCATGTTATATTTCTGTTGGATAGCGCTGGTCTAGAAGGTAGGCGTATGTTGCCATCTCCTCACTTTTCCGATGAATAAGCTGAAAGGGTAAGTAACCTGCCGGGGTGATCCAGAGGCTGGATTGACATCCAGGCTCTGGGCTCCACCTCGCCGCACTGCTTTCTTCTCTGCCCTCACAGAATCTCTAATCCACACTGATCGGACAGTCATGTGTACGTGAAATGAGTAGTGAACAAGGAGTTCCGCGCCGATACCCCAAGTCACAAACACGTGCTGGGCACAGGTCAGGCGGGAGGCGTGGTGGGAGACGCCACCGCCCTTGTTGCTAGGCCCCGTGCAAGGTGACAGCTACCATGATCGCTGACGTTTCCCAAGTGCTCACCATTGCCAGGCACTGTGCAAGGCACTTCATCCACATCCCCTCATTTAGTCCTCAAGACACCATTGCCGTTTGTAGCCCTGATTAACAGAAGGGAGGACTGAGCCTTGGCGAGGTTAAAGCCATCGTCCAGGGTCACACAGCCAGCGTGGACTGCAGCTGGGACTCAGTCTCGACTTTGTCCACATCGAGAGTTTGTGCTGTTGAACCTGCCTTGCCAACCACAGACTAGGTGTCGGGAGGCAATGTACATACTCAGGGAACTCTTACAGTGTAGGAAGTGACAGGGGAGCCAGCACAGAGCCACAGCACAGGGGACAGGGCCACACCCCCCACCCCCCACCACCACCGCGAACCAGCATTTGTGAACAAGGGAAACAAGAGAGCTTCTTGAGAGCTAACCTAGAAAATCAACACATCCCAGGTCAAATCAGGAGACATGTTGGCTTCCGGATAAGAAAGACTCACCACAGCCTCGACAATGTGCCCTTGGGAAGAAGACATGTGGGTGAGGAAGTAGGTCGGCAGGGGAACCCAGGTCTCCCTGGAACTGAGAACTTGAAGGTCATGGACTAGAATCTTTCTGGAAGAGTATAGCTTGGACAGTCCTGGGGTGAGAAAAGCACTTTCAAAGGAAACTATTAAGTTCGTTCCTCTGTGGGGATTCCCTCCAAAGTGAACGAGCAGTTGGTTTTCTGAGGGTCTGCTTCTGGGAAGAAGTTATTTCTATGCTAATGAGAACATTCTAGACTGTGTGACCCTTAGGTTTCTTTGTGGTAAATTAATGAGCGTAGCTTTGGAGAATTCACTGGCCTCACTCACATGGGTGGTATTTGGCCTCGTTCCTGGGCTCTTTCCCTTTGGCTTTGTCCCTGTGGATCTCAGACTATCGCCAGATCTTGATCTTTCTAGAAAGACTTCTTCTGGTATCTGTTCTCAGGTGGCAGTGCAGCAGCCCTGGACAAGTGGTACCCAGGGTTCTTCCTCCCCTGACTGCTGGGGAAGGAGCTCAGATACCCCAGGACTTTGAACGGACTTGAGGTTTCCTTTCACTTTCCCCCTTCGTTTTTTCTACAGTGTATTGCAATAGCATCTATGAAGAGCGGGGAGGGTTCTTGCTTGTTTTGGTTTTGGGGGTCCATCTGCTTCAAAGATTTGAAAGCTCCAGTTCTTATGCTTTTTTTGGCTTGAGGTGAATCATTTCTCCAGAAGGACCTTATCATCTTGGAGAATTCACAAAACCTAGGTTCTGGGTGCTGCTAGCTGAGCAACAGCTCCCTGACTGAGGTTAAGTCATCAAAGTAATGTTAAGTTGGTCAGCTAGTAGCTTTCCTCGATGACATCTTCCACATCAGAGTTTCTCAACCTCAGCACGAGGGACATTTTGGTCTGAATAATTCTTTGTTGTGGGTCCCATGCATCGTAGGATGTTTAGCAGCATCCTGGCCTCCACCCACTCGATGCATGTCACCACCGCCACCAACACCAACAACCAAAACGTCTCCAGACGTGGCCAAATGTCCCTGGTTGAGAACCACTGCTCTGTGTAGTCGAGGTCTCTTTCAAATTTCAACAGACCAGGTACTATGGGGGAGTCAAAAGAGCGAGGAATTGCTTGTGTCTATGGGTGTCTGAGTGTTGGGGTGAGAGGGAAGGAGAAACGTTCATTAAAAAATTCATTGTATTCACATTGTAGAGTCTGATCCAGGGCACAGGGTTAGAGTCAGACTCGAATTCAAATTCTACGTCTTCCACTTATGAGTTAAGTAATTTTCAGCAAGTTACTGAACCTCTCTTACCTTAGTGTCCTCATCTATCATGTGGAAATAACAGTGGTACCTAGGGGCAAGGCTAAAATGAGATATTGGAAGTAAAGTGCAAGTATGCAATAAACATTGGGAATTCTCTCTCTGCTCCTTGGGATCTAGCTAAGATGAGTTTGAGCCCCTAGTCCCAGACTGGCTGTGGTCTGAAACCCTGCTGAAGAGGAATTCCCAGGGGGACCTGTGAGCTCATGCTTGCCTTTATCTGTGAGTTTCTGTTTCTAGATACATGTTTTCTGTTCTTCTCCATGGATGACAATCTCACTTCTTTCCTTAACTTCCACCAAAACCAAAACAGAAACAAAAGTAAAAACTCCCTTGCAAAAAAATCCAGGAGTATGATCGATTTACTGAAAATGAGTGGCCACTCTGTACCCCTCCATGCACAAAACAGTTTTGAAAGTGTACATTGAAATTCCTGTCCTTGAAGATCACATGGGTTACCTTGCTTTGGGGAGGTCTCTTCTTGACCCTTCACCCCAAAGGTGAAAGGCCAATACTCTGACTCCTTTCCGCCTCTCTTCCTGACTGTTCACCTTTCTCCTCCCCCTTGCTCTGTCTCCTTCTCACCATGCAGGTCCTGGTTCACCTCTCACCTTCTTGGAGAAGTCATCCCTGACATCATTTCATGCAAGTGCCTTCCTTCTTTTCTACTAGCCACTCCCTATCACTTTGTTTTCTTTATAACTCTTATTACTACAGAGGTCACCTAGTTATTTACTAGTCCAGTTGTTTATTGCCCATCTCGCTCCACTGGGATGTAAGCTTCATGAGGATAGGACCATTATCTCTCTGTCCATGCAGAACTCCTGTCCAGAACTGAGCTGAGCTGTCTTGGCGCCTCTATTCCCACAATAAGGTTAGATCTGTAAATGGCATCATGCCAACCTTAGCCCCCCTCCCCCCATCTCTTGCCCAGTGTTGAGTTATTTGACAAGGCACCTCCCTGCTTGAACACCCCCTTCCGACTCTACACCTTCTGTAAAGTATGCTGCATGCACAGCCTCTGGTAGTTGGCCCTTTGGGGAGCAAAGCAACAGGGGTGTTGTCTGGTGGGGTACATGGTGCAGAAAAAGGGCAGCACGTGAATAGGATGTAAAACCTAGAGCAGCGAGCAAGGGTTCCAACATCAGCAGAAGAAAGAATGCAGATCTAAAGGTAACTCTGGGAAACGTAAGTCCCCCTCCATAATCCTTGGAGGTGTGGGGAGTGACCCCGGCTCCCCACTTGTATGGGCTTGGAAGCAGAGGGTAATAACTCCAGACAGCTGAATGCTTTAGGGACATATAAGTAGCTGATACACAGGTGACATTTTCCCTTAAAAGGATGCTCAAGACCAAAGCCACACAGGAGGATTATAGTAAGGGTCTTGGAAGAGGATTGGTTCTGCTTTTTTGGAGAACTTGGACCTTGGGGTTCTGGTTTCCTGGGTTACCAGCCTGGAGGACTCTGAGGCTGGCCCAGGTGGGGAAGGAGGTGGTGACCTGGAGAGCCTTTCCTAGGAGTGTCAGCAGGTGGCGCCCTAAGCCAAGCATGTCCTGGGCGGCTAAGCCAGCAAAGCGGGAGGTGGTTCTCCAGGCCACTTCCCAGGAAATGACTCACCAGGATGACTTCAACAGTGGGGTGTTCGTCACTAGGTTCAGTGGGGTGAGACCCAGGAGGACTGTATCGCCTGTTATATCTGAGGTGAGGGTGTGAGGGTGCAGCTGGGGGTGCCCTTCTTGACTCATTCATTCATCTGACATTCATCTGACATTCTAATGAGTGCCTGGACCGGAGGGACATGGCAAGCATTTCCACAAAGATACCCCTGTCCTGTTTCCTTCTGAGTTTGGGCAGTGGCGTGGAGGGTGGGAGTGAGGGCCAAAGACTGGTATCTGAACGTGGAAAATGGGGGATGTGAATGACACAGTGGAGAGCGCCCCAGCCCAGCCCTGCCCACGGTTCTATGTAGTACTCTCCCTCCTTTGACATTGGGCACCACTTCACGACTGTACTATGTCTCTGACATTTATTGCAAACTGTCCTAGAATCTGATAAGCTTTTTCTAAGAACATATCTCTCCACCCGGCTGAATGGTAAAACATGCTAGGTCAGGAATTATGTCTCGTCTATCATTATTATCTTACCAACTCCCACCCCAGCCACTGCTTTCCCAGCATTCAGCACAGGGACTAGAACATAGGGATGTTCAATAAAGACATGGTGATGATGATGATGGTGGTGATGATGATGATGGTGGTGATGATGATAAATCCATGGGCCGTCTGTATCGAGGTACTAGGAATGTGACAGAGGCCCTGCCTGGCAAGCCCTGAATGTCACAGATACTAATAGAGATGTCAACGGTTACTGAGACAGGGAGGTGTGTGGATTGGACTTGAGGGTAATCAGGAGTTCTGCTTCAGAAGCAGCCATGTCTCAGGAAGCAGGTGGCAAAGAGAGGCCTCTCAGCGAGGCCATCACTCCCCTCATTATCATCCTGTACCTCTATACTTCAGAGGATGATCAATAAATTACATTTACCATCACAGTATGAAACCCCCTAGGCAAGAACTTAACCCTTAGCCCCTACTGGTTTGAAATCTCCCAGTGATAGAAGGATGTAAGGCAGTGTTACTCCCTGGGCACAATTATAGGTAATGATATTCATTATTCATTCATTCATGCGTGCCTACATGTATTCATTTGTTGAGCACCTACTATGTGCCGGATACTGTGCTAAGTGCTGAGATACAATAATGAGCTGAAACAGACAAGGCCCCTGTCCTCACTGAATTTAAAATCTTGACAGATGTCAATCAAATTATCACACAAATATAGAATTACTACTGTGATAAGCTGCAGAGGAGAGGTATGTGGTGACATGAGAGCTTGTTCTAGGAGAATTTAGCCGGGAAAGGAGTCCCTCTGTCACCCCACAGAGGCAGGAAGCCAGCACGGTAACATGTCCGAGCAAAGCTAGATGTGGCTTCTACTGAGATCGCCTGACTTCCGTCCTCTCAGAGGCTAATGGACTGACTGTTTTGTATTTGGGTTTGGGGGAGGTCATGTCCTGAAGGGCAGCTAGGAACAAAAGCTCTACCACATTAGGGGTTTGATCAAACAGCAAGATGCCCAGTTGCTTGTCCAGGATTCACTGATCATCTAATCTATCATTTTAAGTGGAAGGAGCTACCGAGAATAGGGAGATAAATGTTTTAGTTAGGATGATCAACTTGTCCTGGTTTACCTGGGACTTTCCCAGTTTGGGCATTGAAAGTCTCATGTTCTGGAACTGTTCTGGTTTTAGAACTGAAAGCTCCACATCCCAGGAACCCCCTGAGTCCCGGGCAAACCAGGATGGTCATTTATCCTAGTTCAAGCCACTGCCCAACTCTGCCTCTCAGTTTCCTCCTCTGTGAAATGAAGGAGTTGGATGAGAACAGGGGCTTCTCAGCCCCAGCTGCTCATTAGAATTACTGAGGAAGCACCTCAAAAATACCAATGCCCAGCTTCTCTTCCAGAGCGTTGGTTGGGGTGAGGGCCGGGTATCAGTGATGCTGGTGAGAGGCCAGGATGGGGAACCATTGCTCTGAGAATCTAGAGTCCTTTCTGGTGGTCTGATGCTCATTTGCGGTGAGTGTTATACCTGAACCCATTCATTAATTTATCCCTAAGCTCAAGTGCTGGCCCGTGTGGCCACTGTTGTTCCTGCTGACAACAGCAGGTTCCTTTCTTTTCCCTCTTCTCCTTCTCCCTTTGCTGCTCTCTTGGTCTTTCTACCTCTGATACCTGGGTTCCTGACGCTGATTCTACCCAGCTTTGCCCACTAGGCCTGGACCAATCAATGGTCCTCTGATCAGTGGTCCAATGATATCAATGGCCCAATGATATCCCCTCCTCTGTCCTTCCTCTTTCTTGGCCTTCCCCTTCCCCAACCTCTCTCAGTTCTCACCAGAGAAGCTGAAAGAGATCTCTAGGTTCAGATGTCCCCTCCTCTGGGGCCAGAGCCAGGCCCTATGCCCTGGGAGTTCTCCTCCTCTCCCTCTTCGCAGTAGAGACCATTTCCAGTGTGTGCCTCCTCCCAGTTGGGTCCTAGGGATCACCCAGCCCGGGGGCCACGTGGCTGCCTGAAGGCCTTAATTTCATTCCTATTTTGGGGTCAGAGGCTGGTACATAGCTCCCTGCTTCAGACACTAATGTGCTCTGCGGCTACAGAAATAGACCAACAAATATATGGTCAGTTGAGTTTTGGGCAAAGGTGTTAAGGTAATTCAATAGGGAAAAGATAGTCTTTTCAATAAACAGTACTGGAATAATTGGATGTCCAAAATGAAAAAAAATGGACCTTGACCTTTACCTCACATCATACACAAACATTAACTTGAAATAGATTATAGATCTAAATGTAAAAGCTAAAGCTATAAAAATTCTAGAGAAAAATAGGAGAAAAATTCCTTGGGTTAGGAAATGACTTTTGTTTTTCATTAAAAAAAATTTTTTTTTTTGGCTGCACTGAGGCTTGTGGGATCTTAGTTCCCCAACGAGGGATCGAACCTGGGCCTGGCAGTGAAAGCACCAAGTCCTAACCACTGGACCATCAGGCAATTCCCCAGGAAATGACTTTTAGATAAGTCATGAGAAACACAAACTATAAAGGGAAAAATTGATATGTTGAATTTCATCAAAAATAAAAACTTCTCTTTAAAAGACACTGTTAAGAAAATAAAAAGATAAACTACAGACTGGAGAAAATATATGAAAACATATATCCAGAGTGTGTAAAACATATTCAGAATATATGGAGAGCTCTTATAGCTCAATAATAAAGAGACAAACAATTAGATAAAAAGGGGAGGGGCCAAAAATATTTGAATAAACACTCAGTAAAGGAGGTATGGAAATGGTCAATAAGCACAAGAAAGAATGCTCAACATCATTAGATATCAGAGAAATGCACATTGAAGCCACATTGAAATACTACTATACACTCACTAGAACAGCTGAAATTAAAAGACTGACAATAGCAAGTGTGGGTGAGGATGCAGAGCAACTGGAGCTCTCATATGTTGCTAGTGGGGGGTGCAAAAATGGTACAACCACTTTGGGAAACAGTTTAGTTTTTCTTATAAGGTTAAAACTTACCATATGACCCAGCAATTCCACTCCTAGGTGTTTATACTCAAGGGAAATGAAAACATGTCCGTACAAAGATGTGCATAAATATTGATAGAAGCTTCATTCATGATAGCCCCAAACTGGGAATAATCCAAATGTCAATCAACTAGTAAAGGGACAAACCAATTGCGGCATATACATATAATGGAATACCACTAGCAAGAAAAAAGGAACAGACAATTCCTATTTGCCGATATAGATTAATCTCAGAAACGTTATGCGGACTGAAGGAAGCCACACGCCAAGGAGTGCGTATTTATGATCACATTTATATGACATTCTAAAAAGGCACAAAAAATGAATCTGTGGTTGTCGGGGACAGGGAGTGTGGACAGAGGATGGACTGAGAAAAGGTATAAGAGAAACTTGGGGAGATGGAAACATTGTCTATTTTGAGCACGGTAGTAGCTATGCAACTGTAATATTTTTCAAAGCTCATCAAACTTCATACTTTAGAAAGGTGAAGTTTATTGTACATAAATTACACTTCACAAAATCTGATTAAAAAAAAAATTCAGGGGCTTCCCTGGTGGCGCAGTGGTTGAGAGTCCACCTGCCGATGCAGGGGACACGGGTTCGTGCCCCGGTCCGGGAAGATCCCACATGCCGCGGAGCGGCTGGGCCCTTGAGCCATGGCCGCTGAGCCTGCGCGTCCGGAGCCTGTGCTCCGCAACGGGAGAGGCCACAACAGTGAGAGGCCCGCGTACCGCAAAAAAAAAAAAAAAAAAAAATCAGATCATGCCTCTACACTCCCCACACCCCCCACCCCGCCACTTCCACCACTTACTTGAAAGAACACAATGGCTTTTCATTGTTCTTGGAATAAAATTTAGATCATCCCTGCCTGTGGTCTACGGGACCCTAGGACCACTCTTTTCCTTGCTCGTTCTGCTCCCACGATGCTGCTCTCCTTTCCTCTGAGCTCTTCCTTCTACCTAGAGCACTGCCTGATTGACTCTTTTTCATTATCCAGGGCCTTCCCTGACTGTACCATCCAAAGCCACTCCCTCATTCTGCTCCGTTTCATCAGTTTTCTTTCCGTTGCTATGTGAAATGATTGTGCTTATTTACTTTTTCTTGCCTACAGCCTGTCTTCCTTTTTAGAATTCGAGCTCCATGAGGACAGAACCTCATCTGTTTTCTTCACTAGAATTTATTCAGATTTTTTTCACCAGATTTTTCCAGAATCCCTAGCACCCAGCCCAGGTCTGGCACATAGGAAGCTCTCAAAATTATTTGTGAAAAAGTTCCTTAAAATGTTAAACACAGGGACTTCCCTGGTGGTCCAGTGGTTAAGACTCTGTGCTCCCGATGCCGGGGGCCTGGGTTCGATCCCTGGACAGGGAACTAGATCCCACATGCCACAACTAAGGGCCTGTATGCTGCAACTGCAAGATCCCGTGTGCCACAACTAAGCATCTCACATGCCGCAACAAAGACCTGGTGCAGCCAAATAAATAAATACATATTTTTAAAAAATGTTAAACACAGAGTTACCATGTGACCCACCAATTCCAATCTCAGGTATATACCCAAGAGAACTGTAAACATATATCCACACAAAAACTTGTATATAAATGTTTGTAGCAGCATTATTCATAATAGCCAAAACGTAGAAATAACCCAAATGCCCATCAACTGATGAATGGATAAATTAAATATGAGATAACCATGCAATGGAATGTTATTCCACAATAAAAAGGAATGAAGTATTGATACAAGTTGTAACATGAACGAACCTTGAAAATATTATGATGAATGAAAGAAGCCAGTCACAGAAGATCACATGCTGTATGGTTCCGTTTATATGAAATGTCCGGAACAGACAAATCTATTGAGACAGAAAGTAGATCAGTGGTTGCCTATGGGGCTGGGGGAGGTAAGCTCCCCAGCTTACCTCCCCTGACCCCATAGCAGTCACTAATGGAGAGTGACTGCTAATGGGTGGGGTGTATCTTTTTGGGGTGATGAGTGTTCTAAAACTCATTGTGGTGATGGTTGCATAACTCGGTACCCTGTAAGTGGGCAAATTATATGGGATGTGAATTCTATCTCAATGAAGCTGTTAATTTTAATTTTTTGTGGGATGAATGAATGCATCTTCTCCTTCTGACCACTTCCTGGCTTTTAGGGGAGACAGATCAGGTAACACGTGCCCCGTGAGCTGGTCTATTCTGCTCTATTCCGCACACGCACAGTTGATGCAGGCGTTCCATCTGTACACATGCCCTGCCTACCTCTGGGATTCCATCCCCATGGAGCCCCCCTGGAAGCCATGAGAGACCTAACGGGAAGGGTGTCCTGGAGGGCCACACAGGGTCCAGGCCCAGGTGGGGCTGCTGGAATTTTCTCTCCAGCTCTCTGAAGCTAGAGCAAAGCATTCTCTTAGTCACTGGCTCTGTCACCCCGCCCGGGGTAATTAACCCTCGTTAGCCCCTCTGTGTGTCATCCACACATGTGGATGATTATACTGAACTTGGGCCTGATGATTTGGGCCACATTGCATCACACCAGCCTTGGCCCAGTGAAGGCAGGGAGAACCGGCTCTTCCAGGTGCTCAGGGTGAGTGGAAAGCCAGGGCACCCAGCACTGAGAAGAAAAGGGGACAGTGGTGACACAGGAGGGCTCTCTGGTCTTCCTCACTCCTCACCCCAAAACTGGAACCCAGAGCAGGTGGGGCCGTGGTGGTTCCAGCTGGAGCTGAGGATGGCTGGCTGGTTGGCCTTGTATTTAGCCTTGAAGCACTGAACTTAGTATAGGAGGGTCTGTGGTTTGGTGTTGAACCAAAGAAGCCTTGGGCAGCCTTCAGACTCTGAGGTCTGGGCACAGGCCTGGGTGGAAAGGCCAAAGGCAGGAAGTGGGTCTTTAGAATCCTGGCCTCTCAAAGCTCTGCCATAAGATGTCAGAGGTTTACCCTGCAATCAGAAATTTAAAAGAATGATTCAGAAAAGAGGATCCCTGAGGTTCTTCCAGGCTGGACCTTCTGTGAGTCTGATTGCGAACATCCACTGAGCACTTGGTCTGTGCCATGGCTGTACACGCACCAGCTCTGTTCACCCTCACATAACACCAGGTGTAGCCTATTCACAGTAATTTTTCTTCATGATGGGGAGATCAGTGGAAGCAATTTAGTTATTAAGCAACTCCTGATAGGCACATAGTACAGACTCAATAAAGACTTGATGACTGACTGATTGCTCAGATTTGTGCTACACATTGTGAGGAGATGCAGAAGAATTATATCAGTCAATTGGTGAATACTTATTGAGTGTATATTATGGGCAAAGTATTGTGCAATCTTGGAAGGGGAAGCAGACTTCTTTGGGGTTTTTAATGTTGGCAATTAATTCAGGTAAAAGTAATCCTGTCCAAATTCAATAAAATATATTGTGGGGCTTCCCTGGTGGCGCAATGGTTGAGAATCTGCCTGCTAATGCAGGGGACACGGGTTCGAGCCCTGGTCTGGGAAGATCCCACATGCCGTGGAGCAACTAAGCCCGTGAGCCATAACTACTGAGCCTGCGCGTCTGGAGCCTGTGCTCCGCAACAAGAGAGGTCGCGATAGTGAGAGGCCCGTGCACCGCGATGAAGAGTGGCCCCCGCATGCTACAACTGGAGAAAAGCCCTCGCACAGAAACGAAGACCCAACACAGCCAAAAATAAATAAATTAAAAAATAAATTTTAAAAATATATTGTGAAATAAGAAGAAATCTATGTATTGGTCTCTGTTCCCCACAGTTCCTGTCACAGGGCTCCTGAAACCCTTGTAAACAGGATGCTAGGAGAATTTTTGGTTTTAATATTTGGTCTTTGATCCTGGTTCTTGACACAGGGTTCCTAAAACTCTTTTAATTTCCTGGGTGATAGGAGTGTCTTTTGTTCTAATGAGGCACCCCTGGGTGGGCTCTTGAATGGCTCTTGGTTGAGGGCTGGTCACCAGAAAGACCAAGCCATGATGAGAAGCTTGGAATTTTCAGCCTCACAGCCCCCATGCCCTAATGAGGGCAGAGGGGCTGGAAATGGGGTTGATCATTGATCATGGCTACATGAGGAAGCCTCCATAAAATCCCAATAGTGTGGGCCTCAGGGAGCTTCCAGGTTGGTGAACACATCCATATACTGGGAGGGGTAGGACTCTACAGAGACAGAAGCTCCTACCCTCCCAGACCTCACCTATGTAGCTCTTCATCTAGCTGTTCAGCTGTGTCCTTTATCATATCTTTTAATAAAGTGGTAAGTGTAAGTGCTTCCCTGAGTTCTGCGAGCTGTTCTAGCAAATAATTGAATCCAAGGGGGTGGAGGTCATGAGAATCTCCAATTTGTAGTTAAGTTGGACAAAACTGGTAGGTAAGCTGGGCTCCTACTACTTGCAGTGGCCTCTGAAGTTGGGAGGCAGTCTCGTGGGATGTGACAGAATTGAGTTAAATTGTAGGACATTCATCTGGTGTCACAGAATTGCTTGGTGTGGGGAAAAAAACCCACCGTCTGGTGTCAGGGTGTTGTGGGTAAGGTAGTAATGGAGAAATATAGGAGGAACACTGAGCTTTTCCCATCACACACATCTTAATCCAACTAGAGAGAAGCTAGTTTTCAATGTTTGTTTTAGATTTTCTAAATATGGTAAAAGTTCCAATATCCAAGACTATTGAAAAAATTGTGATTAAGAGGAAAGTTGTATGGTAACATACATTACCGTTTTATCTCATTTAATGGGGTATTGTAACCCATCAGATAGGTATTATTTTCTCTTTTGCAGCTGGAGAAACTGAGATTCAGATAGTAAACTTGTAACTAATGTGACCAAAATTTCACCCTCGGGTGTTTTTTTTTTTAAACCATAGTCTAGTTTACATTCTTAACCATTATGTTATATTGCCATATAGATAAGCAGCTAGCCTAGAATGGAAAACCAACCATAGAGAAAATTAGAAACTTCTCTATACAAAGAATTAAGTAACATCCTCTAAGAATCTTGGAGTGGACAGACCTTATTTAAATCTTCATGAATTCTCTGGAAGACAGAATGACCATTCATATTTCTATGTCTGAAGTCGATGGTGAGTTGGGAGACTGTATAGAGAGGCATAGAGTAGCATTAGAAGCAGTTTCAGAAGTCCAACAGAGCTGTCTTCAAACCCATTTCCAGCACTTACTAGCTTTGTGGTCTTGGGGCAAATTACTTATCCTTTTTGAGCCTTGATTACTTCTTCATCTGTAAAATGGGTATAAAATATCTATTTAGAAGTTTGATGTGGCAATTAACTAAGACACTGTCCACAAAGAGGGTGCAATACACATTAGCTGTTCTTTTTCTGGTAGCAAAGTCCCAGGGTGGGGAGGGTGAGGATGGAGGAGAGTGAGGCTCTCACGGAAGGGTAAGCTTCATAACGACAGGCGTGATGTTGGGCTGCCCCTGCTATGTTTTAGTGGCCTGAGCAGTACCTGGTATACGATAGGTGCACAGCAAATAATTGTTTACAGATGTATAAAAATCAAGCAAGATTTCAGGGGCTGAGTGAGTGGGCTTTGATTTGGTAAGTGAAAGGGAACATATCTCAGCAAAATGATCCATGCACTACTAGCTTTAAGGTCGTGGGCCCTGAGCCTTCTGTCTTGACTCAAGAAAGGGATCTAAACGGTGCTAAAAACAGTTTTGGATACAGCCTACCAGTGAGTGGTCCAAAGGGTAGTCTCAGCCCAAAAGGCCGATGGAATCTAGATGTTTTCAGGGCAACATCAGCTGGAAACCTTGTCCTGCCCTGTGTAACAGCCTCCATTCAGTGCTTCCGTGATTAAGGGTCTCCATCAGAAACTGCTAGAAACATCAGGACCCCTCAGTGTGGGAAAACTAAAGCTGAAAAAATAAACCCAATATAAACTTATAAAACTTGGAAGGCTGAACTGAATTCTGATGTGTTACAAAAAGGCACATCTTACCAGTCAAAAGCATTGAGGGAAGACATACTGTAGGGAGATCTGTTTACACAGAGTTTTAAGCTGACAGTAATAATATCCTATATCCTTAGAGTACGTCAGCGTTTCCCAAGAGCCATCTCACAATATCATTTGATCCCTAAGGGACAGGCAGAGCAGATCTTACCTTTGCTGGATCACAGTTGAGAGGACTAAAGTGAAGTGATTTGGCCAAGTTTCCACTTCTGGGAAGGAGCTAAGCCAGGGCTGGACCTGGGTCAAGGTGCATTGTCCCTAAGCAGTGCTCTAGGTTGGATATAAAGATAGTTTCAAGGGAAGCATTTGTCTTCATGAATTTTATGTTGATCATAATTATTAAGGGCCCCTGTTTGGGGTGTACCATTAATGTGAAATGCACAGACTTGGAGACATTTCGGCTGCAGCTGGACCCAGCCAAGCCACCAGCCTTGGGACCTGGAGCCTCTCTGGGCTTTCCTGAGATCACCTGTCCTGTCTGCTTTGGAGGGCTGTCCTAAGGGCTAGAGGAGATGAAGAGAAAGTGTGATTATTCAATGTCTTAATATCCATGTGCATAGAGAAAAAAAAATCATATTCCTTTAGATTAGTTTGTTCTAAACTGAGAAGTCTTTTGAGGGCCAAAAAAGCAGAAAGGCTCATGTTCTCTTTCCAAATTCTGAATGACCTATTGGAGAAATGGAATAATGTAGTTGCATGCTAAGACTCACGGACATAGAAAACAAACTTACGGTTACCAAAGGGGAAAGGGAGGGAGGGATAAATTAGGAGTTTGGGATTAGCAGATACAAACTACTGTATGTAATAGAGAAGCAACAAGGACCTACTGTATAGCACAGGGAACTATATTCAATATCTTGTTATAAACTATAATGGAAAAGAATCTGAAAAACTATATATATATATAACTTAATCACTTTGCTGTACACCAGAAACTAACACAGCATTGTAAATCAACTGTACTACCAAAAAAAAAAAAAAAATCTAAAGTTTCTCGTGTTATCTAAAGTCTGTATAACTTTGTATCTTTTAAAAAATAATTCATATTCTAAAAGCCAAAATCTCAAAATGCATAACATTTCCCTTTCTCTGAGCAAACAATATAAATGTCTATCTTTTGGTGACAGTTGGCAAAACACAGAATGATTAATCTGGGGACCTGCAGGGATTCACCTTCAGTGACTTCACACTTATCGTCTGCTCTGATAAAAACACATCGGCAGCAGCTGAAAAAATGAAGCTAGGGAAAGAATTACATCCAAAGGAAGCGTTCCTTTTAAAATACTCTGAACTGTAAAGAATATAGATAAAGGTTCTAACAATAATGTACATATTTAACATTCTATACTGTTTGTTATCAAAACAGTGTATTGATAGTTTGGAAAATTTAAAAATATGATGATCCGTTATACCCGTCTATTACAACAGACACTGTCATAGTAAGAACATAGATCCACGTGGAAGCAGAGAATGTGGATTTGAGCATTAGCTCCATCCTTCATAAGCTGTTGACAGGGGAAAGTGTATTTATTTGACTCTTTGCTCCCTGTTGCAAAATGCAATTGTGTTCTGAGGACAAAGTGAAATAATATTCGTGCAAGTGCTTTGCAAATGTGAGTTATTATTTCCTGGTGTTCTTTTTATATTTAACCATGAAAAAATATGTAGTTTCTCCTCATAATTCTTACTTACTGCACATTGCACCTGTTTTTGCTTTTTCTCTGGGTTCTGACCCCCCTTCTGTTCTGTCTTCCTGGGCAAAACCTTTGGCAATGTTTTATTCTTTCTCAGACTGTAATTCTGTTTCTTTCTGTCAGATTCTCTGTTCCTCAGCTCTTGTGCAAGGATCTCCAGACTGCCTGGTCACCTTCACTGACTCTCTTCTCTTGTGTCCAGTCTCTCTACTTAGAGATTAGGTTCTCCAGAGCTGAAAGGGACCTCACTTTTTAGAGATGAGGAAGCTGAGCCCTGGTGCCCCTGAGAAGTTTTTCAGCAATAACAGAGAAGCAATAAAAGCCCAGTCTCGAGTCTTAGCCCAGGGCTTTCTCCACCAAACTGTCAGCAAAGGACCATTTCCTCCGGGCTTTGAATTCAAAGCATACGTCTTAGCCCTCTCCATACCTGCTCAGAGCACTACCTGTTGTTCAACCAAATTTTGAAATTATATCATCTCACAATGGCTGCTACTTATTGGTGGGTACTATGTATCAGACCTTGCGCCAAATGTTTTATACAAATGATTTCAGTGAATGGACATAAATACTCTATTTGAGAGGAACCATTATCCCCTTTTAAGGAAACTGAGATTCTGAGATGGGGAGTAACTTGCCCAAGGACACAGAGGGAGTACCTGAAGAGCTCTGATTCCATGACAGATCTCAAAGTCTGTTGTACAAACCACTCAACACTTCCTGCTCTGAACGTTCCTTTGAGGACTCTCACACTCTCCTTGGCAGCCCCAGAGTGCCAGGCTGTCTTACTGCCTGTCTCTCACACCTTCTGGAATCCCACCTCCTCCTCCAGAAAGCCTTCTCAGATGGATCAGAGGGGAGTAGAGAGGCTCCTGTCTGAATGTGGGAGTCTCGTGGTCACAGCAGTGTCTCATTTGTCCTCACTCTGTGAGTATTTGAATGTGGCTGTGGCTGTGTGCAGGTGGCCCGTGTTTGCCTTTGCAGGACTTAATCCCCACCTGTCTTTCAGCACCACTGGTCACTGGGCAGCTGCTTCAGTCCTGTGGAAAAATTAGCAGCAGCCCAGTTGGTGGTTCTGGTGAACCACTGGTTGGTTTTATCTCAAGGAGGAGCCTGTAAATATTGCTGTGGGGACAGTGGCTCTGGGACCACACTTCAGGGGGGCCATAGTGCCCGTGGGCCTGCTTTTGGAGAAATCCATGGAGGGAAGAGGACTTGACATCACCCCACACCAGGAGCAAGTGAAGGAACTGGGTGTGTTCAGGTGGGCAGAGTGCCGACTCAGAGAGTCAGCAAACTGTTCCCTCAAGTGTGAGAGGGGCTGTCATGCTGAAGTGGGGTTTGACTTCTGCAGGGAGGGGAACTGGTAATACAGAAAAACGGGCGTGGGCGAATCACGAGGAAGAGCAACTGCGTCAAACGCTTCTTTGGAAACAGGTGGCACCTAAACAGTCAGAAGTGTCTCCAGATGGTGGTATTTTCCACTCCAATCTGGGCACAGCTGGGTGACTTCCAGGTAGGTGGGTCACAGATGGTCCACCTGAGAGGACTCGGCTGCCCTGGCCCAGGACACCCGGGAGGGTGGGGCCAGCCCTCCTCACGGCCCATGGCCCACTGTTTAAGGGGCTGGTGGCCAGAGTGTGCCAGAGGGTGTCTGGGGTTCTGCCAGAGGCTTTCTACATAGTTTATCCCATCTAATCGCGGATTTGGGGTGATGCAACCAGAACTATCCTAGTTACAGGGAGAAGAACAGAGCTTGGTCCCTCTCTGCCTCCTGTTGGTCCTGAACAAGACAAATGGGGCAGCAAATTCCATGACTAAGGGGAACGCTGGCTCCTGGGTTGAGGGTTCTAGACTTTCTGAGGCCCTGACCTGCTGGGGGGTCATCAGGTGGTCCTTTGGCCAAGCTCAGGCTTTCTGCCCAGCTTTCTTTTCTGGGTGTGGCTGGCCTTCCTCCCTCCCCTGTCCCTATTACTCAGCCAAGGGGCCTCATATCTGCTGGATGTGGGGAGCCTCAGAGTTGCCCCACCGGCAGAGTCCCCTGCCAGCCTTCCTTAGGCTGGCTGAGGGGCTCCGTTTAGGCTCATGAGCTGTTTCCTCTGGGTTTGAAAAAAAAAATACTGCCACCCTATCCAGCCTCCCTTTATAATATCCGGGAGCACCCTTAACCAAGCACCTGGTGTGGGTCCCGGCCAGTAGCCTTGCTGGTCTGGGCTCAGGGAAGAGCGCTGGGGTGGGGAGAGCAGGGGCTGGGGGAAGAGTCCAGCCTCTGGGGTGGGGCAGGTGTCCTGGCCCAGGGGGTCTCTCCTGGTGACTTATTCCCTTGAGGGTGGGCTTGTTGTGTCCTCTCTGCCTGGCCTCTAAGTATGTGGTCTGTGTGTCCCAGCTTCCCTTAGACCTGGAGGGAAGTGCCTCTGTTGAGCTCTGAGTGATGGAGAATCTCAGAAGTGGGCTACACAGGAGGGATGGTACTCAGAGCTTTCGCGGAGGGAGTGGGGAGGAAATTCACAAGTAGGGATGATGAAGGAGGACTCACGAAGCAGGACTGTTGACAACCAGGTGGGACTAGAATGGCCCAAGAGCCCTCTAGGAGGTGGATCAAAAAAGATGTTGCTGTGATTTATGTCAAAGAGTGTCCTTCCTATGTTTTCCTCTGAGAGTTTTATACTGTCCGGTCTTACATTTAGGTCTCTAATCCATTTTGAGTTCCCTTGTATGTTATTTGTCGTTTTTCCCTTGCTGTTTCAATAATTTTTATTTGTCTTTGATTTTTGCCAATTTGATTACTATGTGTCTTGGCGTGTTTCTCCTTGGCTTTATCCTATATGGGACTGTCTGTGCTCCCTAGACTTGGGTAGCTATTTCCTTTCCTATGTTAAGGAAGTTTTCAACTATAATCTCTTCAAGTATTTTCTCAGGTCCTTTCTCTCTCTCTTCTCCTTCTGGGACCCCTATGATAAGAATGTTGCTGTGTTTAATGTTGTCCCAGAGGTCTCTTAGGCTGTCTTCATTTCTTTTCATTCTTTTTTCTTTATTCTCTTCCACAGCAGTGAATTCCACCATTCCCTCTTCCAGGTCACTTATCCATTCTGTTGCCTCAGTTATTCTGCTATTGGTTCCTTCTAGTGTAGTTTTCATTTCAGTTATTGTATTGTACATCTCTGTTTGTTTGTTCTTTAATTCATCTAGGTCTTTGTTAAACATTTCTTGTATCTTCTTGATCTTTGCCTCCATTCATTTTCTGAGGTCCTGGATCATCTTCACTATCATTATTCTGAATTCCTTTTCTGGAAGGTTGCCTATCTCCACTTCATTTAGTTGTTTTTCTGGGGTCTTATCTTGTTCCTTCATCTGGTACATAGCCCTTTGCCTTTTCATCTTGTCTATCTTTCTGTGAATGTGGTTTTTGTTCCACAGGCTGCAGGATTGTATTTCTTCCTGCTTCTGCTGTCTGCCCTCTCCCCTAGGTTCTTCATAACCATTTTTTCCCCTTTAGATTACATATATATGTGTCAGCATATGGTATTTGTTTTTCTCTTTCTGACTTACTTTACTCTGTATGAAAGACTCTAGGTCCATCCATCTCAATACAAATAACTCAATTTCCTTTCTTTTTATGGTTGAATAATATTCCATTGTGTATATGTCCCACCTCTTCTTTATCCATTCATCTGTTGATGGGCACTTAGGTTGCTTCCATGTCCTGGCTATTGTAAATAGAGCTGCAATGAACATTTTGGTACATGACTCTTTTTTAATTATGGTTTTCTCAGGGTATATTCCCTGTAGTGCTGGGTCGCATGGTAGTTCTATTTTTTGTTTTTTAAGGAACCTCCATACTGTTCTCCATAATGGCTGTATCAATTTACATTCCCATCAACAGTGCGGGAGGGTTCCCTTTTCTCCACACCCTCTACAGCATTTATTGTTTCTAGATTTTTTGATGATGGCCATTCTGACCAGTGTGATGTGATACCTCATTGTAGTTTTGATTTGCATTTCTCTAATGATTAATGATGCTGAGCATTCTTTCATGTGTTTCTTGTCAATCTGTATATCTTCTTTGGAGAAATGTCTGTTTAGGTCTTCTGCCCATTTTTGGATTGGGTTGTTTGCTTTTTGTTATTGAGTTGCATGAGCTGCTTGTAAATTTTGGAGATTAATCCTTTGTCAGTTACTTCATTTGCAAATATTTTCTCCCATTCTGAAGACTGTCTTTTCATCTTGGAAAGCCCCAGGAAAGAGCTTGCAAGGTGCTGGGTAGTGGCAGCTGGAGCGGCCATGAAAGCAGAGGGCTAGGAGTTTAGTCTCAAAATAGTAGTGAGATTTCTGTCACTCCTCACTCTCTTGGGGCTGCCTTGAGGCATGTACTTGTTTACATGGATGATATATTTTCTGTAAAACTCCCTCCACCCTAAATGAAATGACCCAGAGGTGGGAAAGGACCAGGCTACTAAAAGCCTGGAGTTCCCCCTGAAGGGGAGGTAAAAGGTAGAGCAGATGAACACCTGGGCCCAGTGCACTGCTCCCCTCTGGGTGGAAAGTCGTCGTGATCAGGTCTCTGGAGGGAGGAGGGTGGGGAGGCAAAGGAAAGGGGGTAGTCAGAGGGATGCAGGGATGGCACGGACGGGGTCTCCTTCCTTCCAAGGAGACAGGAAGAGGCAGAGCAAGGCTGGAGCCAGGTGCAGAAGCCGGGGTAGGTGGTTACTAAGGCCAGCTCTGTTGGGGGAAGAGTCCAGGCCTTATGCCACCCCAGGACCTTCCCCTCTGGAAACAGGAAAACTACCAGCAAAGAACTTCATGCCTCAGTGTCCCCTGGCCCCGTCTCCGAGCCCCAACGCGGGATATTGCATGTTCACCCCACCCCCCGGGGCAGGGTCCCCACACTCCTGTTCTTTGCCGCCTTCACCTCCAACAGCTACGGCGGGGCCTGGTGCTGAGCTGTCAATGCTGATTGAACTGAACGGACGGCTGATGGGCATTTCCACGTGGGTCAGCTGGTTTGGTCAGCAAGAACCCTGGGACGACTTGTGCCTCTGATGGACCCAAGGAACAGAGCAAGAAATACAACCCACGTCTCTTCAGAGCCTCCCCAGTGCCGGACACATTCTCTGGGTGGCTGTGTCATCACGGTCTTCCAGAGGGTGAATCTAAAGACCTCCAAGTTCACATTGTTGGCATTTACCTCCGAGGTGGGGTTTCCCACCCCGCCCCCCGCCACGGGCCCAGAGCCCCAATCCTGAGCTCTTACCAGAGGACGGGGGGACCTTCAGGGAATGAAGCTAAGGGTGACCCTGGGAGGCCAGTGGTCTGCCTGCGAGACAGAGTGGGGTTCCTCAGGTCTGGTCTATGGAAGGAAAGGCCCAATGTCAGCCTCCAGCCTCAGAGTCCCCGGTGGCCTGATGGGGGGTGGGTGCCTCCCTAGGAAAGAGGGAAGAGGAGGTGCTGAGGACACAATTCGGTGTCTCCTAGGGACTGGATGACCACGTGGGAGGGGCCCCTCTGCCCTGGCAGGCTGGTGGCGGGAGGAAGGATGGTATGGGGCCTGAAGCTGAGTTCTCTTGGAGAGCCAGGGCAGTGACACCCCAAATAACCCAAGATTGGAGAACCCTAGGGTCTCTGCCTGGGCCCACCATCCTTCTGCCTCTGGATTCCATTTCCTTCAAGACACCTTTGGAGCCAGCACTTTCCACTCCGAGCTAGAAATTCCTGTTTTCTTGTATGTAAATGGAGAGAATAGTAGTCACTTCCCTTGTCTTTGCTTAAATGTCAAGTCAGTGATCCCCTCCCTGACCTTCCTGTTTCAAATTGTAACTCTGCCTGCCCAGCCCTCTGGATCCTCTTCTCTGCTTTGTTTTGCTCTATGGCACCTTCCACTTTTTGCTACACTTGTATCATCCATCTGTGCTCACCATTGTTGTCTATCTGTTTTTTGTTTTTTTTTAACATCTTTAATTGCTGTACAATGGTGTGTTAGTTTCCGCTTTATAACAAAGTGGATCAGTTATACATATACATCTGTTTTTAAAATTCGTTTTGTTTGCCCCAACCCACCCGAATGCTACTGCCATAGGGTGGGGGTCTTTGCTGAGTTTGTTCACTGTGTCCCTAGAACTTTGAACAGTGCCAGGGACATAAGCACTCAATAAATACTTGTTGAATGGATGAGTGAAGGATGGACGCATAGGATCGCTGTAGGAATTAAATGCATTGCTGTATGTAAAGCATTTCATAGGACACCCAGCACCTTATTATTATTGCTGCCGCTGTTGTTTGTTAGATGTGACTTGTGAAGTTTCCTCAGCTACTTGGCTCTCTGTTTCTCCATCTGTAAAATGAGGAGATTGAATCACTAGGTGAACTCTGAGCTTCCTTCCCTCTCTAAGGGTCTGCAGTTCTGTGATCTCTATGCCCCCAAATACTCAGAGGCTGGAAAGTTCTTCCCAGAGCTTACATTCTGCTGTTCTCAGCAGTTGTGCTGGGCGTGGAGGTGCTAACTCTCCCTTCGCAGCAGCGCTCCCTCTGTTTCTTTAGACTATTTCTTTCGACAGGCTGGGGCAGAGGTAGGGAATCATGAGTCGGCATAGTATTTCTTGGAATGGTTTCCATTCCAATGTATGTGTGTTTTATTTTCGTTGGTTTTGATGTGTTGTTTCATAACATTTTATTGTTTTCAATAGAGGCAATTCATTATGTGCATAATTAGAAGCCATTTGATTTGAATTTCCTTGTTGAGAGTTATTGTGGAAATAAGCAAAGTTCAGGAAAAAAGTTCTTTTTGCCAGACTACGTGCCCTGATTTGGGATTTGGGCATGTGGTCCTTGGAGATGAAGTTTCACTCTGTCCTGCCCTGGGTAGGTGCTGGTCCTTGATCCTGGACGATCCTTATGGGGACAGGGTCGTACCTCAGAGGGCTCAGAAGCACCTGTTTTGGGGGCCCAGGTTGGCATGGCTAAGATTGTCCTCCCAAGGCCTGGGCCATTTCTCCCCAGAGTCCCCCTTTGAAAAAAGGTGGTCTGGAACCCCTGGTTTCCCCACAGCTGACTCTGTGGGGACAGCTTTGGGAATAAAGGTAGCTTTATCTTCCCAGTAGATGGTATTTGCTGAGTAACTAGGATGGCCTTGGAGGAGGGGCGAGGGACAGGTCTGGCTAGTTCTGCCCTGTTGTTCATACACAGGATTACGTCACATGTCCCAACTGGCTTCCCCGCCCATCTGGTGAGGGCTGGCCTTCAGCCCTCCAGCCCCCTTTTCCTTACCTGCCTGGGAAGCCAAACATGGATCTTCCCGTCAACATCAGCTGAGCCTGGAGGCTTCACCCCTCTGGAGACCATGGAAAGAGACAGCCACCTGGTGAGTGCATCTGTGGAGCTTGGGCCAGAACCTCCTGGCACTGAGGAAACAGGGATGGGGCTGGAAGCTAGGTGGGGCAGCGGCAGTGTGCCTCGGTTTCAGGGGAAACTGAATGTGCCTTTTCCAGTTTGAAGCTACTGGGGATCACGATCATGCAGCCTCCTTTTATCATGGTTCCTAAAAGGGGCCCCATGGGAGGAGAAGCTGATGGGATCTGGGGTCTGGTCAGGAAGCACCCCAGGGCTGTGTGGCTGAATCCTGGGCTCCCGCTCTGTGGCCCCTGAGTACCCCAGCCAGGACGTATGTGCTGTTGGGACAACTTTGCCGGTTTGAGAATCATGGAAGCTTAGCATTCTAACTGGGCTTCAAGGTTATCTTTGGGTAACCCTCTCACTAGACTCATAAACCATCTTAGAAAAGGTGGTGTTGAAGATCTTCAAGGGGATTTTAAACTTCTCTTGGTCATTATTTTCAGGCTTAATAATCTTCATGCTTGGAAAGTGCTTCCTTACATCTAACCATGATTCCTTCTGCTACAACTAAGATTACTTTCCTCTTCCGTTTTTTGGTAGAGAGCAGCTAAGTGTCCTCTGTGGGAAAGCCAGTCATATACATGTGAAGGTTTCCAAAGGTTTTTTTTTTTCTTTGTGGTACACGGGCCTCTCACTGTTGTGGCCTCTCCCGTTGCGGAGCACAGGCTCCGGACGCGCAGGCTCAGCGGCCATGGCTCACGGGCCCAGCCGCTCCGCGGCATGCAGGATCTTCCTGGACCGGGGCACGAACCCGTGTCCCCTGCATCGGCAGGCGGACTCTCAACCACTGCACCACCAGGGAAGCCCTGGGTCTTCTTAAAGTGGAGCAGGTTTTCAGTCAGCCCAAGGCCACAGATGTTGTGCACTTGAGAATGGCTGGAGGCCCCAGGGCTGGTCCAGGATGAGGCACCGTCTTTAGAGGGGGCTGGGCAGGTTCCCAAGATGGCAGACCAGTAGGCTCAGGTCGCTCTGCTATCCCCTAGACTCCAAAGTGCAGGCACCCCCAGGATTCCTGGCACCTGCCCTTTGTCCCTGCAGGTATGCAGCCCTCACCTGAGACCTCTGTGTTCCGTGTTGGCACTGGTGCCAAGCAGCCTTACACTGGGCCCAGCCCACCCTGCCTCCCCCTGTGTTGTCCCTGTGACCTGGCAAATGTGAGCATGAAATGTGTGGGAGTGTGTGTACGGGGCTCTAGGCTGGGTGCTGGGTGGGAAGGCTGACTGATGTAACAGTAGCCACTTGGCTTAAGTGTCCTGCTTTGGCAAAACAGCTTCCTCTCGGTATGGCAGCAACGGGGGTGGACAGTGTCCAGCCAGGCAGGGAGGGATGCCAGCACAGGGAACCCAGGGCTTTGTCAGCCAAGTGGAGGCCTTGGCGATGCCAGGCGGCGTCTGGCTCCTGTGATAGGGAAGCAATACCCAGGACTGTCCATGGGGCCCCCATTATGTAGCAGCCCTGTTACCACCCCAGCCTTGGCAGAGAGGGGGCATGGGGAGAAACTGAGGCACCAAGGTCCTGGGCAACCAAACGTTATTTGTTTGGCAATAGGGGGTACTCAGTGTTCTTTAAACTATTTGATGAATGAATGAATGAATGAATGAGCAGGAAGGTATTTTGATTCTAGTCTAATAGGGATCCCCAGGGTTTTTTCACGTGTATAAGAGGCATCCTAAGCTAGAAGGAGCTTTAGCATCCAATCAGGCCTGCAATTTTCAAGTTCTTTGTAGTAGCAGCCTCTTTTGTTCAAATGAAATCTTATGTGGAACCCACTGCATAAAACTGAAAAGTTAATCTGCTCTGTTTGAAGTGGGGTAAAGGACTCGAAGCTCTTTACCTACAAGCTGGCCTCCAAGGCATCTCCACGGAACTTCTAATGCTCTGTAGAAACTTGGTTGAAAATAGATGATTGTCCAGCCTTTTCCTTGGTTGGACCCAGAAAGGAATGTGACTATCCTTAAGGTCATGGAACTGGTCAGGAGCAGAAGCAGGGCTCCCCGGAGCCGCCTGTGCCTGGGGTGAGGGGGGCCTCGGGGCTCTGGCCCGAGCCCAGTTTGATTAGTCTGGAGCCCAGTTTGATTCCAGGCCGACTGGGGTCCCTGAGGTTAACGTTGCATGTATGTGGGGCGTGCTGGTGGCTGGGCGGCAGGAGGTGCTGGGAAATCTGCCTGTGGGTTCTGAGGGGGCCTGTATCTGCGCGGTTTCTCTGGGTCCAGGGAGCGGGGAGGGTAGGACGGAACCCTGTGTACCTGGAGGTGTAATGAAGCCGGGGTTGGGCAGTGAGGATGGAAAGAAGCATGAACCACTCCTATCCAGTCCAGTCCACACTGGAGGGAGTTCAGGCTCCCCTGCCATGGTCCAGGGCTTCCCCAGGCTCCCAACAGGCAAGGGGGCTTTTTAAGTTCTGTGAAAGGGGGCTCCTGATCTTTCTTGGTACCGCTTGTGCTTCTGGTGGGGATTGGGGAGCACCTCATCCTGCGTAGCCTGGAATACTGGGGTGCCGGCCTGGGGTGCCACCCTTTGAACATCCTTGATTCTCAGGGTCACTGGGAGAGAGACGCTGCCACCGGGGCCTAAATCTAGCAAGGGGTCCTTCCTTGTTGGAGCTTGGTAAGGGGCAGGCAGTGGGAGAGCATGGAGGTGTGTAGCAGCCTGAGGACGGCAGTCAGAAGATCTGGGTTCTGGTCCTGGCACTGCCCCCAGCTGGCTGTGTGATCTTAGACAAATCACATTGCCTTTCTGGGCCTTAATCGCCTCATCAATAGGAAAATGGGCTGTACTAGAGGGTTTTCAAGATGCTTCTAGCCTGTGGTATGCCCAGCCTGAGCGTGGCCCGGAACTGAGGAGGGAGGCCCAGTCAGCTCGTGCTGGACTTGAAGGGGCCCCCAGAGACATGAAAACGTGTTCAGGTCACTGCAGGTGGACATTCTTAAACCTAGCGTGAGGCTTTATTATAGGGCTCTTCTCCCAGTAATGCCGGGTGCTCTGAGTGACCCACAGTGCATCTGGGCCGGAGATCAGGCTGCCGTCTGTGGGTAAATAACAGTCTCTACAGAAAGCCCAGGGCACAGTCCATGGCGGGAGCCACATAACCACTGAGGTGAAGCGATCCAGGAGGTGACTGTGACATCACTCAGCACAGCAGAAGCTCCCTCCTCTCTGGCCCTGCTGGCTAGGCCTGCAGGAGACCCAGAGAGGCCAAGGGTAGGACCCACTTGGGGGCTTGTTAACTTACTCCCATCCCCCACCAGGTAAGGGCCCAGGGCAGAGCTGCCGCAGGGAGCCGTAACACTGGCCCAGGTGCCATGGGCTGGGGAATCTACCCCGGAAACTGTGGTATAGAGGGCAGTGGACCGGGTGCAATGGGACTCGGGTTTTAGTCCCTCTTCTGCTCTAAGACGTACCTGAGCGACTTTGAGCAAAGCACACAAATATTTTGGGCCTCTCCTTCCTTGTCTATAAAATGCGAATAATAATCCTTATCAGCTCCTGTCCCGGAAAGTGCTTGGAAGGAGCCCCAGAGCCAGGCGCTGCTGTTTCCAGGCCTCTCCCTGGCTCATCGGCTGCTGTCTTCCTGTGGACCCTGCCCTGCCCGCTGCCTCCTGCCGCAGAGTGTCTTGAGGGGACTGGATGAGTTTTGAGTAGGGGTCTCCGGGAGCTGCAGAGACACAGGCAGGTGGCATCAGTGACAGCCTGGGGTATAGGCCTGGTCCATGACACAGTGAGGGTTCGTGGCTGTATTAGCCCAGGGGGTAACCCCAGAGACCATGCCAGGGGTGGCGGGGGCAGAGAGGCAGAGAATGACTGGCAATGTTAGGCCAGGGAAATGGCCAGAGTCACCCACGCTCTGCCCTGTCCCCCTGTCCCCCTGTCCCCATGAAGACCGAGGAGCCTCTGGTCTGCAGGCAGGTTGTGGAGAGTCTGGCCTTGGTCATCTGATTCCCAATCCTGGGTCTGCTGCTCACTGGCCAAGGCTAGGAGTCAGGCCGGTTCTGGTCCGGGCTCTGTCCCTTGTATCTCAGGACCTTGGGCAAGAATTCTCCTCCCCTGCCTGTTCCCCACCTGCTCAAGACATCTGCTCTGAGGGAGAGGTCAGGCCTCCAGGAGGGATGCTGGAATCTCAGCAGTTGATCTCCAAGAATTAAGGAAGGGAAATGAGTTCCTGCTCTAGTAGGTTAGACGTCAGGAAGAACTTCCAGGAGGGTGGGGTGGAAGGCTGTGAAACCGGTAAAGAAGGAGGGCTGTGGAATCTCCTGTTCGGGTAGTCCTAGAAAATGAGAACTCTTCCCAGCAGTGTCCTGGAAGTGTGGTGGTTTGGAGTCAGGAAGATGGAGTAGATGGCCTCACTCTGGAGGCTGTGTTCCTCTGGTCTTGGCGCTGCGCTTCCGTCCTGCTGTCCCTCGCAGCTCTCTACGTGGGCAGCTCTATCTGGCACTTTGGGGACTAGGGCCCTTCTCTTGTCAGGCTCTGTGGGGCCAGAAACTCTCCACCTGTCTCCCACCCTGTCCTACACCACAGTGCTCGTTCTCCTGAGGCCAGGGCCTCCAGGGCCTCCCGCCCCTTCTTGGGTATCACCCTTTCTCCCCTCCCCGCCAGCTTCCCCTCCATCCCCACACCCCACTCTGCCCAACCTTGGGAAGACTTTGTGCTGGACCGCTGAGGCCCAGAGGTAACAGTTTGAAAGAGTCTGGCTGGAGACTACTCACCCCTCCACCTGGCTCCTTGGGTACCGAGCCCCAGGTTAGTTCCATTTTACACGTCCCACCTCCCTCTAGACTCAGAGAAGAGGGACCCAGGTGGCTCTCCTCCCCACTTCCTGCCGGCCAAGGCCGTGGATGGGTGCGTTGGGACCTACCTGTGGGTGGAGCCAGCATCGGGGAGAGGGACCCGCAAGGCTCAGGAGGTCTCCCTGCCTCCCTGGCTGCCCCCGGCTTCCTGCTATGCCTGCCTGCTCCCTGTTCCCTCCATCCTCCCCCAGGTCTCCCCACCCATCTTCCTCTGGGCCTCCACCACCTGTGGACCTCTCAGCCCTCTCTCTCGTTCAGGCCCTGCTGATGGGGTGACAGGACCCTAGCTGGTCATGGGGTCCCGCTCAGGTGGAGGGCCTGAGCTCTTGCCAGGGAGGTCAGAAGTTTGTGATAGGAGTCCCAGGGCCACTAATCCTTTTTGGGGTTTTAGGCATGCTCTTGTGTCCCTCTGAACCCCAGTTTCCTCGTGTAGAAACTGGGGATGATAACTCCTGTCCAGCTTGCTAACTAGGAGCATTGTGAGAAATCAAGTGGAATAATGGGTGTAAAAGCTCTTTGCAAATTGTAAGCCCTGAAGAAATGCAGGAAGTTACTGTGGGCATTCGTGATAATTTTGGGCCAGACTCAACTTGCTCTGAGTAGGCCTGGATAGAATCCAAGCCCCGTCACTTACCTGAGATGTAAATTTGGGCATGTTCTAACCACCTTGGAGCTCAGTTTCAAAATCTATAAAATGGGGTTAATAACACCAACCACAAAGAGCTGTTATGAGGTTGAAATGGGATCAGGTAAAATGCCTAGTGGGCTGTTCCTATTATTACGGTGATACGCATTTATAAACCAGCCTCTTTCATATTTATTCCTTGTCAATCTGGAGGAAGAAGGTAAGATCATTCCCATTTTATATGTGGGGAGACAGATTCTGAAGGGTTAATGTACTTGCCCAAGCCAGTTAGGAATGGATGTAGTCAAATTTGAACACAGATTTTTCTATTTCAAGCCCAGTGTCTTTAGCGAACAAGCAAATAGACAAACACCCACCCACCATCACAGCTAACGGTCACCAAGTCTTACTTTATATACATCACCTATCACTGCGATGCTATGAAGCAAGGTGACCGGCTCACCGCACAGGTAAGGAAACCGAGATGTGAAGAGGTTAAGTCTCTTGCCCAGTCGCCAGCTGGCTTTGAGAGTACTGGAGGGCTGTGATGCCACTGCTTCTGACGACCAGGCTTGTCCTGGCAGGCCACCGGGCCCAACCCTGCTTCCCACTGGAAACTTTCAGTTCCCTGTTTCCTACTGGAAAGACCAAGATCCCTGCAGGAAGCCTCGGCTCCACCCCCAGGCTCCCCATGGCACTCCCAGCCCTGCAAGGTCCCGGGCCCGATTCTCAAGCCACGTCACAGACGCAGGATGAGCATTCCATGCACAGGGTTCAGAGAAAAGACTGGGCCAGGAGCCTCTTGCTCCTGACTCAAGAAGACAGCAGACTCAGACGCAGCTGGGCTTGGGCCGGGTTCCTGACTATGTGATTCTGGGCAATCTGAGCTCTGAGGCTTGGATTCCTCACCTGTAAAGTGTGCTTCTAAACATATCAACCTCTCAGGGATGGAGTGATGACCTCAGGAGGCCAGAGATGTGCAGGTGTATTATAAACCCTCAAGTACCATACATTGGGAGCTATAATCAATCATATTTAATTATATAATCAATTATATCAATTATATAATCAATTTATATTTATTGGATTGAGTTATGGGAATTTCCCCTGAGGTGAGGGACAATGTACATTGTGAGCGTAACAGGGAGGGAGGCCTGGCATGCCAGCTGAGGTGTCACAATGCCAAGGTCTCGCTCAGGTGCCGAGGCTGGGGCCACCACTTGTGGGAAGGAAGCACAGGGCTCTACACAGCCTGGGCTTGTTCCTCTTGTTGAAGGACCTTAGTCTGGCCTTTGTTGAGCATCCTCTTTTCTCCCAAGATGAGCTCACACCACCTTTTAGCCTTTAGAGGCACCTTTGGCCAAGCCTCAGGGCTGTTAAATCTTAGCACGGTGGGCATTGGGTGTGCCAGTGCAAAGGGGGGAGAGGAATGACCGTTTCCTGCCCAGCCACTGTGTGCCAGGCACGGGAGAGAGATTTCCTATTTTATCTCATTGAATCCTCAGGAGAATTAGTCCTATTCTACAGATTAAGAGAAAGAAAAAGGAAAGTTAAGTGCCTTGTCTAAGGTCACACTTCTAGAACTAGGATTGGGACCCAGGTCTGCCTGACTCCAAAGCCAGTGCTGTGAACTGATGCATTGTACATTTCAGCATATCCTCACCCCCTCTCCATGCTGCAACCCCAGTCCTGTTCCCCTTGAGGCTGCCAGGGGCTAACGGGTCTTGGTTTTGTGGAACTCTAGTCTCTAGACAACAGGGGTGAGAGGGAAATCTGAGCTCTGGTTCAGCTGCCCTTCATATCCCTAAACACACACGAGTGTGTCCCTGCTCTGCTGGCTGGGGCATCTGGACTCATGTGTATTTACCCATGTTCATCAATTAACCCCAGTAACTCCCTGGGATAGTCACTCCTGGTCCCTGCCTCTGGCAAGCTGAGTGTGGTCAGGGACTCAACAACCCTCCTTGAATTCATCCCACAGCCTCCAGAAAAATGGAGAAGTGACCAGATCAATTACCTCTGACTCTGAGAAGATGGAGTTAAAAAAAACAAAAAACCCCACCCTGCCTGGCAGGCTTGATGGTGTTCACTTGAGCCGGATGTTCTAATGAAGAGGACTTTTTATTAACCGAGCTGCTTACTAATGTCAAGTGCTTTTAAGCACAGTGGTAGGTGAGGGAAGAAATAGAGGTGCCCAAGGTCCAGAGCCCGTCTCTTCCACACAGCCCTGCCGACTGTGCCCAGAGCGCAGGGTCCCTGAGCACAGGTCCCTTCCCCCACCATTCCTGCTGCTCCCCGGCTGCCCTCCTGGGTGTCCAGTCAGTGTTCAGCAGAAATGATAGTGAGGGGCAGACGTGGCCAGGTCAGTTTCCAGCTCCCCCTGCTGTTCCGCTTAGAAAGCAGAAATGGTGTGAGGGAGGGCAGAGGGAGGAGAGAGGATGCCTAATCTGGTGACAGAGACTGGGGTTCCTGCAGACCAGGGCTTGGCCACCCGTAGAGGCTGCTTGAGGACTTTCCATCAGCCCTGGCCGCCCACCAGCTCCCAATCCCAGATTCAGTGCACGCAAAGGCTCGGGCTCTCCAGGAAGGAGCAGTACTGGTGTTCACTGATTGCCTGCTCTGGCCACTACTGCATTATCTCACGCATCCCTCCTGAGAGAGGCAGCAAAGCCTGGTGGTTGAGTGTGGCCTCCACAGCCCAACTTTCTGGGCTCAAATCCTGTCTCTGCCACTCTAACTCTGATAGTTTGATCAAGTTACTGAATCTCTCTGCCTCTGTTTCCCCTGATGCAAAATGGGGATAATAAGAGTTCCTACCTCACAGCGTTGTTCTCCAGATCAAGTGAGTAAATACATAGAGCACTCAGGGAATAAGTCCTCTGTAACTACAGATTAAACTGCTAAATCTAAATGAAAAAATCACGCCACCTACAGCTGAGGAAGGTTAAGGACCTTGGTCACCTCCTTCCCCTTCATCTTGCCTCTCCTTTTTCCCTGACGTATCGGGGTGTGTGTGTGTGTGTGTGTGTGTGTGTGCGCGCACGCGTGCGCGTGTGTGTGACTTCCTGTGTTACTGAGAACAGTGGGGTACAAGGCAGGTCAGGGTTTTCCTTAGGTAGTGCTTTCACACTTTTTGATGACAGCTCATTGTAAGAATGATGTTTTATAATATAACACACATACACAGAAGGGCGGGATGCAGGGGCGTGAAGAGGGCAGAAAGGGTGGTTACTTCCCCCTCAGAGTGAGGATCCGGTCCAGCAACCTCTTTTCTGAGGGTCCCTAGACACGTGTAGCCAAAGCAGGTGCCCCCATACCCCAGGCAGATGACCCACAGCCCTCTGCCCGCCTCTGCAGGTCCCTGTGATGGGGAGAGACCGCAGGGAGTAGGGTACCACAGGCTCTTTCAGTTTTCATCCATCCCTGGACATTCTCTTCCCTGTCTGGGAGGTCTGTTCACCCCCTAGCCGCCTGCTCCAGGGCATCTATCTCCTGGCCCAGCAGGGCTGACAGCTGGGTGGGTTGGCAGTGGGAAGCAGCCTGAGGGATGGCTTTCACTCTGCTTTCAGAATGCCTCCCCGGCAAGGACGCCTCCAGCCCGGGCACCGCTGGCCTGTGCATGCCCAGCCCGGGTATCACCTTCCAGGTCATCACCCGGCGGGTCATCGTCTGCCATGTCAGCCTCCATGACATCGTCTCCAGCGAGAGTATACCTTGTCGGAGCCACACCAGTGAGGGCCGTACCTGTCGAGGCATCTCCTGCCAGGTCCACACCAGCTGCCAGGGCCACCAGGGAGAGCCCAGGTAAGGGGGGCTCCTGCAGGGAAGGCAAGAGGAACAGGGAAGCAGTCCAAGGGTGGAGTGGGGTGCAGTGGGGGGGAATCTCCAAGTTGTCACTCTCTGCTCCTCCTCTAGCTCTTGAATAACGATGACTGGGAAGGAGGGGGGATGGTCCGGGTGGGCAGTGGGGGACCTGGGGAGGAGGGGGCAGAAAGGAACCATGACATGCAAACCCAAGGCAGTGGGAAATTGCAGCAAATGGGGTAGAGGATAAGAAACCAGGACCGACAAAGCAGATGGAACTTTGGAGGCTGCTCAGTCTGGGTCAAGGTGCAGATTTTGAGAGCCAGGGCTCCTGGTTAGAAACCAGGGTTCTTTCCTTGGGCTGCCCTGGGGGTCTGCCAGGGAAGCTGGGGTCTGCACTGGAGTACAGTCATGATCGTGGGCTCATCTGTGGGTAGAGGGGCAAAGAGAGAGATTCTGATCAGGCAGGCATGCCCCACCCCCAACTTCCCAATCTGGCTTATAGGATTCAGCTAATAGGGAGACAGAGACGTCAAATGGTCCTCAGGGACTGGCTCTGCCCTTAGGGAAGCAGCCTTTCTGCCCATCCCAACTTTGCCCTCCTCCTGTCCTCCTGCCCCAGCACTGCAATATAACCAGGACTGGAGGAGCATCCCAGATTTGGGGCCCAGTCTTGCCCTTTGCAGGACCGGTGAGGCACTTTGGTGTGGAGACCTTTGGGATCAGACACATTTCATTTGAATCCCTATTCTGCCACTCACTAGCCAAGTAAGCTTGAGCAAGTTATTTAACATCCATGAACCTCAGTTTCCCCATCTATAAAACGGGCATAATGATACCCAGCACACACAATTGCTGTCAGAATTAAATGAGATAACACACGCAAATGCCTAGCTGGCCCACGGTAGATGCTGAGTAAAAGGGAGCTTGGTTTCAGGCAGGGGCGGTGCCATATTCTGGGTAGAGTGGTCCTAACAGGGCCCTCCTGGGCCAGCTTTCTTTCCTTCTCCCTCATCCATTGTGCCAGACTCCCCTCCAACAGCCTCACCCTCCCTACTTCTGGCCTGTTCCCAGGTATCCACTTGCCCAAGTTCACCAGGCGGGCGGGCCTGAAGCAGCTGCTGCTCATCGGATGTATCTTCTTCCTCATTGCCCTCGTCGTGTCACTCATCGTTCTCTGTGAGTTTAACAGAGGGAGCAGGGCTGGGCTCTGGTCACTGCGGGGTGCAGTGGGGTTCAGGGATGGGGACACGCAGCAGGGAGACGAGTGGGGAACGCACACTCACCGGCTGCCATGTCCACAAAGGGACACTCCTGCAAATGGCCTTGGACCATGGCACCTCCAGGCCCCTTGGAGATAGCTGGATTGAGAGGGTGGGAAGTCAGAGGAACGTGGCTTTGGTCCCGTCTGTGTTACTTACTTGGGCGAGTAGTTAACCAGTCTGAGCTCAGTTTCTGTTTCTTCAAATGGGCTTAAATTCATTCATTCAACTTATTATGTGCTCAGTAAAAGTTCCTAAAGATTTCACCGGCTTATAAGGAATAAATGAGCTCCTGGCATAACGCCTGGCACAAAATCCCACTCTAAAAAAGTCAGTTATTTAAAAAACAAACATAAAAACATTGATTAGGAAAAGTCCCCAGGCATTTTTAATCAATGGGATAAAGTGTTCAGGGGTCCAGGCTCCCTCAATTCCTCGCCCTCCTTTGGGAAAGATACTCAGGACATGTCCCTGGACTCCCTGCCAGGGAGTCCACTCTGAGCCCAGCACAGTGGGAAACCTTAGGAGGGAGCAAAGGGGATCACACATCACACCACCCTGTCCTCAGGGAGAGTACTGTCTCCTGGGGGACGTAGGTGGAAATGATTAAGACCAAGTGGATTTGAGTGTGACCATCAGCAAGAGAGGACAGCTGTATGGGCTGAGGTGGCAGGGACAGCTCCTAAAGGCCATAGGGCCAGATGAGGACCTAGAAGATGGGGGGGGGTCGCGTCTTGGGCAGGACATCTGAGCAGGATGAGGAGCTGCAGGAAATGGGGGCAGATGGGCGAGTTGGCATGGGGAGAGGGAAGGGACCCACTTAACCAGACAGAATATTCATTTGGGGACCTGAGGGCTGTCGTTTGGTTGCACGTGGCTGGGCCACATTGCAGAGAGCTTTAAATGCCAGGCTGAGGGGTAAGGATTCTGTTAAAGAGGCAGCACGGGTGGCGAAGGGCAGGTCTGTTTGAGGGAGAGGATTGCGTGGGAAGAAGTTGCACGCTGGTTAAAAGTATGACTTTATGTTTCCTTTTCTGGTAAGTGGCTTGAGGTGACCTCTAAAAATGGTTCGCTCTTCACTTGACCCAGAAAACCCCACAAAATCATGCAAGTCAAGAGGTTCAAATCTTCGTGTTCACTTTAAGAACACTTGTGAGACTGTCCAGGCCGTTAAGGGTATGCATATCCGAAAAGCCACCAAGTATCTGAAGGATGTCACTTTAAAGAGGCAACGTGTGCCATTCCGTCGTTACAACGGTGGAGCTGGTAGGTGTGCCCGGGCCAAACAGTGGGGCTGGACGCAGGGTCGGTGGCCCAGAAGGAGTGCTGAATTTTTACTGCACATGCTCAAAAATGCAGAGAGTAACGCTGAACTTAAGGGTTTAGATGTAGATTCTCTAGTCACCGAGCACATCCGGGTGAGCAAAGCCCCCAAGATGCGGCACAGGACTTACAGAGCTCATGGTCGGATCAACCCATACGTGAGCTCTCCCTGCCACATCGAGATGAACCTTACTGAAAAAGAACAGATTGTTCCTAAACCAGAAGAGGAGGTTGTCCAGAAGAAGAAGATATCTCAGAAGAAACTGAAGAAACAAAAACGTATGGCCCGGGAATAAATGCCGCAAAAAATAAATACAAATAAAAGTAAAAAAAACAAACAAACAAGGAGTATGGCTTTAGGACCAGACAGACCTGCCGAAGCATCTCCGCTCTGCCACTTACCAGCTGTGTGGCTTCATCAAGTTAATTAACTTCCCGAGCCTCAGTTTCCCCGCCTGCCTGACAATGCATGTGAAGGCGTCAACACAGAACCTGCCGCCACGTGGCATGCATGTGAACCTCCCGCTGGGGTGCCCCACCCGGCTGCCTCCCTTCCCCACAGGGGACATCTGCTCCAGTAGGAAATAACCCATGGAGGGGGAGATGGCGACTGAGGGCAGGTGCTCTCACAGCATTCCCTGAAGCCCCTGACCTCCGGAATTCCCAGGGAAGTGGTCACTGAGCAGCTGTGCAGTGGGGTCAGGACTAGAGCCCCCGCCCCCTGAGAGCTCTCTCTGCTACACATCAAAGTGATCCCAGGAGCCTCAGTGCCCAGGACGTGGGAGAGGGAAGGACCAGGGCACAGAGAGGAGGGGGAAGTCCAAGAGGTTAGGAGGGAATTGGTGTCTGGACTTGGAAGGAGCAGTCACACAAGGCTGACCTGCATCCAGGGTGACAGAGAGCATAGTGGGACCAGTGGGATATGTGAGGGCTGAGGAACAGGTTGCAGACAAGAGGCAGGGTGAGGAGTCAGAACCGGGGTTTCTTAGGCATCCAAGGGGAGGTGTTTCCGGGCAGGAGGGATGACGGTTCCTAGTTTGGAAAGAGATGGGTCTTAGAAGAAGTCATGAAGCTGATTTTCACATATGGTTTGTAAAGCTGTCGGCTTTTCAGCACAACTTGTACGTTTAGGAATCAGCCCCCTAGAGTTGCTCGCGGAGTGGGGAGACATTTACAGGCATCAAGACAAGTAACGGGGCAAGAACTGAGCCAAGGGGACACACCTTGTTTAGAGAAGAGGGAGGAGGAAGAAAATCCAGGAGCTTCTGAGGCTGGGAGGACAGCCTTTGCGAAGACAGGACAGCTAGTGGTTGCAAGTGTATGACTGAAGATGGAAGTGTCTCTGCTACAACCCACAGGGCACAGAGGCGGAGGGATGCCCGAGTGGCTCTGAGAAGGGGCCTCTGGGATGGTGGAGGAAGGGCTTTTTCTGACCACCACTCTGGCCGGCACATAGGGCAGGGGAGCTCCCAGAGTAGTAACCGTCTCCACAGCTCCCTCCCTCCCTCTCTGGGTGGCCGCTCTTGAGTGCTGCCCTGCTTGCAGAAGCTTTCTGGAGCATTCCGGAGCATTCCTGAGCAGCCTTTCTCTCCATACAGAAGGGGGATGAGAGACCCAGAGTCCAGGAGGGATTGCAGATCAGTGTCTCAGAACACCCAGGGCCTTGGGCTGCTTAGTGTCATGTCTCTCTGGGGCTGGCAGTGACCTGGCTTCTGCTTCATTTTTTTCAGTCTACTTCTGGCAGGGCCACATAGGGATCAAGTACAAGGAACCGGTAGAGAGCTGCCCCAAGCATGCTGTGCGCTGTGACGGGGTCGTGGACTGTAACCTGAAGAGCGACGAGCTGGGCTGTGGTAAGGAGGCCGGCTGTGTGTGTGAGCGCGCACGCACGCGTGTACGTGAGCAAGTGCACACCCGCACATGTGCACTCTGGGGACTGCAAACTGGGTATCAGCTCAAATGGGAGGCAAGGGAGAGAGACTCAGAGGGTCTGGGTTCTAGTTACAATAGGCTGGGGTTTGGAACCTGGCTTGGAGTGCTGTGTGACTTGGGTTAATCACTTACCTTCTCTGGGCTTCAGTTTCCTAACTTGGAAAATGAGTGGATTGGACAAGATTAGTGGTTCTCGGATACCATCTGACAGCTCGCAGCTACCAGACTGAGCAAAGCAGGGCTGCTCTGGCTGGAGGCAGGTGTGGGGTCCAGAGCTCTGTCCATGTGCCCAGCAGGTGACCTCTGACCTGCCACCTCTATGGTTCCATGAAGGTCAGTTTGTAAATGAAGGCTTTCATGAGCACAATGATCTCTTTGAGCGCTGGTCCTCACTGGTTTTTACTTGTGTTGTCCATGTACAGCCCTAATGTGGGTGTCTGTGGGTGCACATCTGGCCCTTCCCACCTGTGTGTACATGTGTGTCCTTGCCCATGACCACATCCATCTGTGACTGAGCCTGTCTAGCGATCATCACTCCCCTTGTCCCTCTCTTATTTGGGCACGTCACTGCCCTCGTGGGGTGATAGCTCCTGGCAGTGCACGCCCCTTCTCCCAGTGACGGCTGTGGGTCCCGTCGGATGGAGATCTCTTTCTGCTCCGCCCCAGCCCCTTGCCTTGGCTCTGCCCTTACTGAGCATCTTGGGCTCTGAGCACTGGCTGATGACCATCCCGTCCCGGGCCAAGCTCCCGGCTGTTTGCAAGGCCTCAGCGAGAAGCCTGAGGACAGGAGCGTCTCAGAGCCTTACTCAGTTCATTCCTCAAGAACTTGGAGCTTCCTGGTGCTGAGGACCTGCCTTGACCTTTTTTTGCCCTGCAGTGAGGTTTGACTGGGACAAGTCTCTGCTTAAAATCTACTCTGGATCCTCCCATAAGTGGCTTCCCATCTGCAGTGACAGCTGGAATGATATCTACTCGAAGAAGACCTGCCAGCAGCTGGGTTTCAAGAGGTAAACTCCCCCATGAGTCCCAGCTTCAGGGGTGCCTCAGACTCTTCACAAGGGCATCTCAGGATCATTGACGGAAACACTTATTAAAAAGACTCTCGGGGACCAGGGCTGAGGTCACTAGCTAATAGCACACTTGAATTATTCAAAGGGACAGTGGCCTGGGGAGCCCAAGTCTGGGGACAAGCTCTTTCCAGGAGGCCAAAGTAGTTATTTGCAGATGACGTTCCTGTACGGTTTTTTGCATCAAAGCATCCTCGTGCCCACGCTCGCATTCAGTGGTCGCAGAGGCCCTGTGAGGTGGGTGGGCATTCGGGCAGGTCTCGTCTTCTCCTCACATCTGGGAACCAGCAACTCAGGCTGTGCAAACCCTTCAGTGGACTTTGAGCAAAAAAGCAGCTGCGGCTTGGGCTAGAACGCGTCAAACGAGGAACGAGATGGGCAGACGTGGCTAGGTAAAGTCACTAGCATCTTTGGCTCTACAGATCTGAAACAAGAAGCTGGCACCAGTGGGTGGAGTAGGGAGTGGGGTTTACCGTGACCTTCCCCCTTGAAGGAGCCCCCGGTTGGCAGGCCACACAGTCACCTCCATCCTCCCTCTCGGTCTGGGTTTCAAACCAAGTAGTTCGGGGGTTCACCAACGTGTGTGAAGTTGTAGCGAGAAAGGTTTGTTTAGGATCTCACTGTGGGCTCTCTGTAGAAACCACCTAGAACACCAGGGCTTGGGGACGAGGACTTAGAACCAGTTCTCTGCCCCTACCTCAGCCTCAGAGTTCCCATCTGTGAAAGACGACCTGGGTGATCTAGTTGGAAGACAACGGACATCGTTTATCATTGAGTTGTGTGACCTTATGCAAATGCGAGCTTCCCTTGGGCTTCAATAGATAGTGTCATTTATTCAAAGAACATTCATCGAGCTTTTATTATGTCTGAGCCATTCACCCAGACAAGATCCCTGCCCTTGGACGATCTGGGATGGTGTGGGTGAGAGAGGCTTCAACCAATAATCACAGCACCGTGTGATGTGTAATGGAAAGGACACGTGGGAAGCATTATGCACACACAACGGAGAGGGCGCCTGACTGTGCCTGGAGGTCAGCAGAGCACGGACGAGGCCCCTGGGTAGAGGGACAGCGCCCGCAAAGGCATGCTGTCATGCAAGGGTGTCCCGTGTTCTAGAAACACGCCGAAGGGCCACACAGATAGGGGTCCATGGATCACCCACAGAAGAATCACCTGGGTGCTTGTTAAAATGTACCCTGAAATCAGAATCTCTGGGATTAGGATTTCAAACCTGCTTAACGACACCCGGGGGTGATACTTAGGCACGTTGTGGTCTAAGAGCCAAAAGGTTCTCAGGATTTAATGCGCAAACCCATAACATGAGGATCTTTAAAACGCAGAGTCTGGCTCGGCAGGTCTGGGGTGATACTGCTGCTGTCAGTCCATGGATCACAGTCTGGATAGAAAAGGGCTAGGTCAGTGTTTCTCAAACTTGAGAGCGCATCAGAATCACCTGGAGAGCTTGTTAAAACGGAAAACCAGAATTCTTGATTTGGTAGGCCTGGGACAGGGCCCGAGAATTTGCATTTCTAACAACTTCCCAGGCAGTGCTAACATTGTCCTCTGGGATTGGACCACACTTTCAAAACTACTGGGCTAGGGGCTTCCCTGGTGGCACAGTGGTTGAGAATCTGCCTGCTAATGCAGGGGACACGGGTTCGAGCCCTGGTCTGGGAGGATCCCACATGCCGCGGAGCAGCTGGGCCCGTGAGCCACAACTGCTGAGCCTCCGCGTCTGGAGCCTGTGCTCCGCAACAAGGGAGGCCACGACGGTGGGAGGCCCGCGCACCGCAATGAGGAGTGGCCCCCCGCTTGCCGCAACTAGAGAAAGCCCTTGCACAGAGACGAAGACCAAACACAGCCAAAAATAAAAAAATTAAAAGAAGGCTCAACATAAAAAACAAAAACAAAAACTACTGGTTAGTGCGTAGGGCTAGTAGGGGGCAGTGGTGGAATATGTGGGTGGGGTCTGAGATTGTGGGGTTTTAACTGCCTTTGGCCTCTGCAGCAGGGCTCGCTTGGGACTCTAATGCTGGCTGGGGAACCATGGGTGTGCGCTGTCTCAAGGAGGTTCATTCTTTTTCCCTCTCCTCCCTTGCAGTGCTTTCCAGACAGCCAGCGTGACCAGCACGAATTTTGACAGCAGTTTCTCAATCTCCAAATATAGTTCCACCTTCCAGGAGAGCATCTACAGGTGTGTGAGGCGGGCCAGGCTGTCAGCTGTGAGCAGGGGAGTGAAGGAGTGCTCTGAGTCAGGGAGCCCCTCTCCCTCGGCCTTTCTGGGATCCCACCTCCAGGAGTCCCTCGTGAATGTCAAGAGCATCTCAGAAACAGCTGTCATTCATTACCTGCCTCCTGACTTGAAAGCAGTCGAAGCTGGGTGCACAGAGCACCTCGAGGTCAGAGGGGCCCCCAAGAGTTCACCTGGTTGCCAGAGACAATGAATAAACCTCGGGGCCACTGGTCAGCCTGAGGTTTGGACTGAAAGCTGCTGCAGGGAGGGGGCTTGGGGTGGAAAGGGGGAAACATGACTGGGGTGGGGAATGGGGCGGGGAAGCTTCAGCGGGGGAGTGCCAGGTGCAGGTAGTTAGGGGGCAGGGAGGCCCATCTGAGGAGCATTGCCATCCCCCTGGGCCTCGCCATCTGTCATGTTTGCACTGCAGCTGCTCTTTCCCACCACCACTGGGTGGAGGGAAGGAGTGGGAGGGGTGCCCCACCAGCTAGCAGTATTTACCTTGGGGAGGGGAGAGAAGAAACTAGGCTGTGAGAGAAGTAGGCATGGGGAGGGAAGGGAGGCAATGAGCTGCCTCCTGGATGCCTGCTTTGTGCTGGGTGGTTCACATGCTACGTTTCTGGCTGAACATTGAGCAACTGTCAGGGGAATGTTGGGTCACCTGTTTAGCTGGAGAGAGATGCTGGGACAGTGAAGTCATGAGTTCAAAGGACATGGACCTAGCCAATATGTGCAATCTGCCACAGAAAAACGGACGTTGGGAGAAGAGTGGGCATGGTTTGCACTACGCCATCCCCATTCCTGCAGAAAGCACTGGAAGGGTCTGTCCCACCGGGAGGGAGAAAGGTCAGAATCTCCATCTTCAAGTGGGGTTTATCCCAGGAACGCAAGGATTCTTCAATATACGCAAATCAATCAATGTGATATACCATATTAACAAACTGAAAGATTAAAAACCATATGATAATCTCAATAGATGCAGAAAAAGCTTTTGACAAAATTCAAGACCCATTTATGACAAAAACTCTCCAGAAAGTAGGCATAGAGGGAACTTACCTCAACATAATAGAGGCCATATATGACAAACCCACAGCCAACATCATTCTCAATGGTGGAAAACCTGAAACCATTTCCTCTAAAATCAGGAACAAGACAAGGATGCCCACTCTCACCACTCTTATTCAACATAGTCTTGGAAGTATTAGCCACAGCAACAGAGAAGAAAAAGAAATAAAAGGAATCCGAATTGGAAAAGAAGAAGTAAAGCTGTCACTGTTTGCAGATGACATGATACTATATAGAGAGAATCCTAAAGATGCTACCAGAAAACTACTAGAGCTAATCAATGAATTTGCTAACGTAGCAGGATACAAAATTAATGCACAGAAATCTCTTGCATTCCTATACACTAATGATGAAAAATCTGAAAGAGAAATTAAGGAAACACTCCCACTTACCACTGCAACAAAAAGAATAAAATACCTAGGAATAAACCTACCTAAGAGGACAAAAGACCTGTATGCAGAAAACTATAAGACACTGATGAAAGAAATTAAAGATGATACAAACAGATGGAGAGATATACCATGTTCTTGGATTGGAAGAATCAACATTGTGAAAAATGACTGTACTACACAAAACAATCTACAGATTCAATGCAATCCCTATCAAACTACCACTGGCTTTTTTTCACAGAACTAGAACAAAAAATTTCACAATTTGTATGGAAACACAAAAGACCCTGAATAGCCAAAGCAATCTTCAGAAAGAAAAATGGAGCTGGAGGAATCAGGCTCCCAGACTTCAGACTAAACTACAAAGTTACAGTAATCAAGACAATATGGTACTGGCACAAAAACAGAAATATATCTCAATGGAACAGGATAGAAAGCCCAGAGATAAACCCACGCACATATGGTCACCTTATCTTTGATAAAGGAGGCAAGAATATACAGTGGAGAAAAGACAGCCTCTTCAATAAGTGGTGCTGGGAAAACTGGACAGCTACGTGTAAATGAATGAAATTAGAACACTCCCTAACACCATACACAAAAATAAACTTAAAATGGATTAAAGACCCAAATGTAAGGCCAGACACTATGAAACTCTTAGAGGAAAACATAGGCAGAACACTCTATGACATAAATCACAGCAAGATCCTTTTTGACCCACCTCCTAGAGAAATGGAAATAAAAACAAAAATAAACAAATGTGACCTAATGAAACAAAAGCTTTTGCATAGCAAAAGAAACCATAAACAAGATGAAAAGACAACCATCAGATGGGAGAAAATAGTTGCAAATGAAGGAACTGACGAAGGATTAATCTCCAAAATATACAAGCAGCTCATGCAGCTCAATAGCAAAAAAACAAGCAACCCAATCCAAAAATGGGCAGAAGACCTAAATAGACATTTCTCCAAAGAAGATGTACAGATGGGCAACAAACACATGAAAGGATGCTCAACATCACTAATCATTAGAGAAATGCAAGTCAAAACCACAGTGAGGTATCACCTCACACTGGTCAGAATGGCCATCATCAAAAAATCTACAAACAATAAATGCTGGAGAGGGTGTGAGAAAAGGGAACCCTCTTGCACTGTTGGTGGGAATGTAAATTGACACAGCCACTATGGAGAACAGTATGGAGGTTCCTCAAAAAACTAAAAATAGAACTACCATATGACTCAGCAATCCCAGTACTGGGCATATACCCTGAGAAAACCATAATTCAAAAAGAGACATGTACCACAAGGTTCATTGCAGCACTATTTACAATAGCCAGGACAAGGAAGCAACCTAAATGTCCATCGACAGATGAATGGATAAAGAAGATGTGGCACATATATAAATGGAATATTACTCAGCCATAAAAAGAAACAGAATTGAGTTATTTGTAGTGAGGTCGATGGACCTAGAGTCTGTCATACAGAGTGAAGTAAGTCAGAAAGCGAAAAACACCATATGCTAACACATATATACAGAATCTAAAAAAAAAAAAAAAAAAAAAAAGGTTCTGATGAACCTAGGGGCAGGACAGGAATAAAGACATAGACATAGAGAATGGACTTGAGGACATGGGAAGGGGGAAGGGAAAGCTGGGACGAAGTGAGAGAGTGGCATTGACATGTATACACTACCAAATGTAAAATAGATAGCTAGTGGGGAGCAGCTGCATCGCACGGGGAGCTCGATGCTTTGTGACCACCTAGAGGGGTGGGATAGGGAGTGTGGGAGGGAGACGCAAGAGGGAGGGAATGGGGGATATATCTATACGTATAGCTGATTCACTTTGTTATACAGCAGAAACTAACACAACGTTGTAAAGCAATTATACTCCAGTAAAGATGTTACAAAAAAAAGAAAAAGAAAAAAAGAAAAGAAACTCCATATTCTTGTGCAGAGGGGATGGGATGAGACTTAGCGGGAACCAATCACGGAAGGCTTCCTGGAGGAGCCAGCTAATGTGCCCTTTTCTCATCTTTTGTGTTTCCTGCTGCAGGTCTGAATGCCCTTCCCAGCAGTATGTGACTCTCCAGTGTCCCAGTAAGAAGATGCCCTTTCTCCTGGATAGTGGCCTGTGTGGGGTGGGAGTCAGGGGGCAGAGCAGTGGGGTCCCTATGAGGGAGAGGGCCAGCCCTGGGTGTCCAAGCCAGGAAGAGGGGCTGGAGCAGCAGGCCTGTTTCAGGGCCAGGGTCCCTGTAAGGCACCTGGATGGACATTCTCAGGGTAGCATTTCCCCTTCTCCTGACTCTGCTTAGCCCAGCAACCTCACCACTCAAGTCTCCTGGATTCTGGGCAGAGGGCAGAGGACTGGGAGAGCACGTCAGGGCCAGCTTAAAGCTCTGCTATCAATAGACGTGGAGCTAGATCCAGAGCCAACATTTATGGAGCACACTGGATGCCAAGGCACTGCGCCTATGGCTTTACAAACGTGATTACATTTAATTCTCATGAGGCAGGTGCCATTATTGTCCGCTTACTGAAAAGAGACTGAAAATTTTGCCTTACTTAAGGTCAGACCGCTGGTAGGTAAGGAGCTGGTATTGGACCTTGGGTCTGACCCCAAAGCCCAAACTGTTAACCGGTCCATGAGTGCTGTGTTCTCATGATGCCCAGGTGGGGTGCTCCCCTGAGCAGGCGGGCACAGTGCTGTGGATGGAGCCCCCTCAGACCACCGCTGGCTCTTCACTCTCTCCTTCTTCAAAGAAAGAACAACACATGTGAACAAACTCTGTCATGATTTCGGGGGGAGGACTCAATCCAGAACATGTTTGGAAATGTTCGCTTGGGGTGCAGGGTCCCCAACAGCACGAAATGACCCACTGAGGAAACATGTGGGCACCACCTACCTGTGCATCATGGGAAGGGCTTTTCTCCTTTGTTTTGAAACAATCCCCCTCACAGTGCTTACCAATTCAGGGTCATGTTAGACTTGGTCTGCTTTCGCGAGGTCCTGACAGCAGCCCTGGAATTCACCGTTGTGATCCTAATGCCTGGCACAGTGCCCAAAGCATGAGGTATTTAGGAAGCATTTATCGAATTAATGGAAGAATGAATGAGTGGGAGGAAAGAGGATCTTTCCTAGGACCAAACTACCCGCTGGATGATCCCAGAAAGCTAACCCACCGTGTGGGAGCTCTGTGTTGGCAGGAAGCAGCTGTGCTCCTTCAGATTAAGTGAGCAAAGCGGCCTCCATGAGTGGGTGGTACCCTCAGGATGCGGCTGCCTGAGATTCCCTGGGCCTGGGAGCATGGTTGCTGCTCTGAGAAAAGCTGAGTTCATACCAGCTTATCTCTTCTACTTCTCCCCAGACTGTGGACTGAGGACCCTGATCGGGCGGATCGTGGGAGGGGCGCTGGCCCCAGAGAGCAAGTGGCCTTGGCAAGTCAGTCTGCAGTATGCCCACACCCACATTTGTGGGGGCACGCTGATCGACGCCCAGTGGGTTCTCACCGCCGCCCACTGCTTCTTCTTGTAAGTGCCCAAGGGGGCAGTGATGCGACACCGCTAAGGGTCGGGGACGCCAGCAAGGGCTGAGGGCAGACTACTTCTCTCTGTGGAGGAGGGCTTTGTTTGTGAGGCTGGCCCCTGTGGGCTGGGCAGCTCGTGTGTGGTGAGGACCATGGTTTGCCGTTGGTATTTGGTCCTGGGGACTGTGAGTTGGGATTGCTTGTTCTGAGCCAGTACAGAGTGAGAAAATACTATTGGTGGCTCCAAGGGGGAGAGAGAGGCAGGTAGAAGGAAGGAATTGGGAGCCTGCCCTAAAGAACAGGATGAAATAGAGAGGGTTGGGGCTTGTTGCTGCTTCCAGAAACTGGAAGTTAGAGGGGAGGAGCCCAAGACATCAGGAATGCTGTCCCAGGAATTGAGGAATGGGGATTGTGGGAAGGGCAGTGCGGTCAGCTTCTGACAGTCACCAGCCAGGCCTGTCCTTTGAGCTGGTGGACAGGAAAGGGCTCGGAGACGAGGCCTCAGGGGCACTGGCTTCCCCAGTAGTGAGGCTTCAGTGGGTCACTTTGTCCTGTCGAAAGCTCCGTTTCTGCTGAGATACTACTTACCACTGAGGTGTGTCCCACCCACCTTATTTGATCCTTGGTGGCGTCCAGAGGAGCCAGTGGGGCCAGTGGTCCTAGAAGTCTTACTCATCCCCTCCCGTTTTCTATTGTAATGTACAGAACCGCCAGTTCAGAGCGGTTGTTTGGAAGTAGGGGATTGTCCTAGATCCCTGGGCTAAGATAGAGAGCTCCCTCCAGAGGTCACTTCATCCATTCTCCTGCCTCCAGAGGGCTCTGCCATGTGGTGACTGGCCCATGCTCTCTGTGGCTCCTGCAGGACCCCGAATAAGATCCTGGAGGACTGGAAGGTGTACGTGGGCACCAACAACCTGCACCAGCTGCCCGAGGGAGCCTCCATTGCCCAGATCATTATCAACAGCAACTACTCGGACGACGATGACGACTATGATATCGCCCTCATGCGGCTCTCCGAGCCCCTGACTCTGACCAGTGAGTGAATCCATGCCTGTCACACCCCACCCTGCTCATCCAGCAGCCCTGGGGCCCAGCCTTTACACTTAGCAGCATCCACTGACCCATCCCAGGGTCCAGAGCTTCAGCATGGTGGACGTCAAAGATTTTTAGAGATCATTTAGTGGAACACCTCTGTCTTACAGTTAGGGGAACTGAGACCCAGAGGTTGGAAACAAACTCACCCCAGTGACACATCTGACATTGCAAATTGGTGACAGAGCCAGGGTTTGGATACTGGCCTTCATCAAGATAAACAGATCGAATTGTTTCACTGGTATATCGAGCACTTAACAGAGACCAGACCCTGTGGTAGGCATTTTACATCTACAGTTTCATTTACTCTTCACAACCCATCCTGTGGAGCAGGTACTATTATTAACTTCATTTTACATTTGAGAAGAGGAGCTTTAGAGAGAGAGAGTTCCCCGAGGCCATGCAGTAATGAGTGGCAGCTGCAAGACTGGGTCCAGTTGGGTCTGGCTCCTGAGCAATGCTCTTCCCATGCTGCTCTCTGCTGGCAAATTGCCAACACCAAAGTTGCGAACACAAGAAAAGTACCTATACATCCAAACATCTAACTGCCGTGAGAGCTGAGGGTGGAGCTGGGGACCAAATGGGGCTACAGGAAGGAAATGCTACCGAAGTTCTCAGGAGATCAGGGTTTATCTTCATTACTTCATCCACCCATTTGTTCACGCGTCAATACTGTGTGTCTACCACATAGCGGCTCTGCAGTTTCACTGCAAAGAGAACAAAACGGATGACACACACAAACAGCCACTTAGAAGCTAGTGATGTGATGTCGGGGGCACCCCGGGGAGCCGTGGTGGCACAGATTCAGGCACCTAATCAGCCTTGGCAGGCTACAGAGGCTTCTGGAAGCCTTGGAGGACTCTCTGTTTAGTCCGGCCTTTCTGGTGCTCTGGGCCTGTGAGCGGGCCTTTGCCGGCACATGAATTACGGAGGCGGTGTTGGTCCTGAGTCACGGCGGTTAGCTCATCACAGCGGTGTGCGGAGGAGAACCCCAACCCCAACGCAGGACTGGGCTGGGTGGAGCTGGCCTAGAGCCGAGCCCAGCAGAAGCCAAGCCCACCACCCGCCACAGGCGAGCCCTCTCAGCCCTTCTCCTGCCCCTCCTAGCCTTTTCTGTGGAGCCTGGGGCGGTGAGATGGGGGTGCCGTGCTGCCCCTGCCCTGCCCCTCGCGCACACATAAAAGCGGGCAGGCAGTCTGAAGGATCAGAACAGGCCTTCCCAGCCTTGTAAAACCCAGACTTCATTTGGCTAACCGTCCAGATCTTACCTGCCATCACCCCAAACCCCCTGAATATTATTTGGAATTCCAAATAGAATTAATTTGTAAAACTAAATTAAACCTATTATAGCACTACCTATGCTTTTCAGACTGCAGCAGTCCCTCTCTAGACTCTGATAGCCGCTCCTACCCCCTCCCACTCTCCTGGGAAGGAAGAATATCTCTAGGCTGCGACACTCACAGCTTAGATTTATTTAGTCCTGTGGTCAGACCATGTGCGCTGATTTTTGGTTTAGAGATCAGGGCAGAGTTTCTTTTTTTCTTTTTTTTTTTTTTAACATCTTTATTGGGGTATAATTGCTTTACAATGGTGTGTTAGTTTCTGCTTTATAACAAAGTGAATCAGTTATACATATACATATGTTCCCACATCTCTTCCCTCTTGCGTCTCCCTCCCTCCCACCCTCCCTATCCCACCCCTCCAGGCGGTCACAAAGCACCGAGCTGATCTCCCTGTGCTATGCGGCTGCTTCCCACTAGCTATCTACCTTACATTTGGTAGTGTATATATGTCCATGCCTCTCTTGCCCTGTCACAGCTCACCCTTCCCCCTCCCCATATCCTCAAGTCCATTCTCTAGTAGGTCTGTGTCTTTATTCCTGTCTTACCCCTAGGTTCTTCATGACATTTTTTTTTCTTCTTAAATTCCATATATATGTGTTAGCATACGGTATTTGTCTTCTTCTTTCTGACTTACTTCACTCTGTATGACAGACTCTAGGTCTATCCACCTCATTACAAATAGCTCGATTTCGTTTCTTTTTATGGCTGAGTAATATTCCATTGTATATATGTGCCACATCTTCTTTATCCATTCATCTGATGATGGGCACTTAGGTTGTTTCCATCTCCGGGTTATTGTCAATAGAGCTGCAGTGAACATTTTGGTACATGACTCTTTTTGAATTTTGGTTTTCTCAGGGTATATGCCCAGTAGTGGGATTGCTGGGTCATATGGTAGGGCAGAGTTTCTTAAACTGTCTGGTAGGCTGAGCACTTCGAAGTCACAGTACTAGCTGAGGAAACTTGTGAAGGCTCACTGATAAATTTACCCCATAAAAAGAGTAGAATATATAATAGTGTTACATGTTTTTAAGACTGCATGTCTCTAAAATAGGCACACACTATTTTAAGAAGTCAAGTTTTGTGTTTTTGCTTAATAATTGATGGCATCCCTTCATTTATTTTTTGTTTACTCTCTAGCAGAGAAATGTGTTCGACTCCCAATTTACAGGAGAAAAATTTTACATTCATTCTCCCTCCCTCTGTCTTTCTCCTCCCTCCATCCCTCCCTCCCCCCTCCCCTTCCTCCCCTCCCTCCCTCCCTTCCTTCCTTCCTTCCTTCCGATGAGCACTTTCTATGTGTCAGGCACTGTTTTAGGCACAGGAAGCTGCAGTGAGCATAACAATCGTGAACACTGCAAACATTCTATCAACTCTTTTCTTCTTGCAAACTGGTCGATGCTCTAGTCCACATGGGAACACTGGTCCTCAGAGGGCGCTTATGAAGTGATGTACAACCGCACCTTCTATATGATTCTGAGTGTGGGAGCAAGGGAGCAGCAGTTTCGTGGCCTGTGCCTCTAGGGATGTGCTCTCCCCATTTGGAGAGGTTGTCTCACCCAGGAGAGAGAGGCTCAGGCCCTGGCCAAACAGGGGTGCCCTCCCCAGACCAGGCAGGACACACCCCTGAGACGTCATGGTAGTAATACCTGGGATCTAGCCTGCACTGCTCCTTGCTCTGAGGGACAGGCGTGGAAGAGGCTCAGCCAGGACAGCCACTCTTGAAGAGAGAGACCCTCAGCCACCCAGTACCAGCTTGGCACAGGGGAGCTTCCAAGACATATGCATTTGCCCACATGTCACCCACTGAAAAATCAGAATGTCTGGGGGACTCTGACGGCACCCTGAAGGCTGGAGGGTCAAGATAAAGTGATTGAGTTTCTTGCCTGGTCCGTTCAAGGCCCTGAAAGATTCAGAAGCACTCTGGGGGGAAGGAGGAGGTCCTGAGACATTGGTACTCCTGTCCCTCCACACACACCCCCAACCAAAACCTCCAGCCTTGTCCCTTCACTGATGTCTTGAGGTCTTGTCACAGCACACGTCCACCCTGCCTGCCTCCCCATGCATGGACAGACCTTCAGCCTCAATGAGACCTGCTGGGTCACAGGCTTCGGCAAGACCAAGGAGACAGATGGTGAGAGGCAGATGCTAGAGTGTGTGGGGTGTGTGTGTGTGTGTGTGTGTGTGTGTGTGTATACATATGTGTCTGTGTAGAGTGTGTGGGGGTGATATGTCAGGGTATAGAGATGAGGGTCTACCTAGATGAGGGTTTGGATATATAGATTCATGGGCCTTGGTGTGAATGTGTGTGTATATACACCTGCGTATACATCAAAGCAGTTGCTGTGACAATGCCCCAGCCAAGAACACGAGGAAAACCCCTGTCTTTGAAAGACCTGGGTTCATTGTTCATTGAACCGAGGGAGAACTCACACCAGGGAGAACCGTGGGGCGTCTCAACAAGAGGGTGTCAGAAAGGACTTATAGGATTCGGGTGCTTTGAAGGGGGTTCAAAGAAGTGAAGTATTTCTCTAGATCGGTTGCCTGTAGGAGGCAGGGTAATCCTGTGAGTGGATATCTTAATGATCTCATCTAGAAAGAGTTAATAGACTGAGTCTGAAGCTGTAGTTGGTGAAGAAGCAGTAGCTGCTCATCCTGGCTGGGACAGGGGGCTGTTTGGTCCTTTCGTGGTTTGACCTACCTTGTGTTTTGTCTGTGCTGAAACAAGGCTAGGAAGCGGTTTGGTTTTCCCTCACTTCATCATGGTCACAGGTGGCCGTGCCTGGTGTCCGGTCTGTAAGATTATGTATACCGGGCAGGAGGGCACAGCAGTCAGCTGGCCTTGCCGTGAGCGTCGTGAGCTTGTGGCCGCCGCAGGTGTCAGGGCCTGCTCGTGGGGTGGAGCGGTGACCTCGCTTTCATCTTGGCCCTGTGACTGACTCGTTGGGTGACCGTGGGCAAGTCCTTCCTCAGCCCTAAATTTCTCCTTCTGTAAATGGATTCATCACACCTGCTCTCCTCAGAGCATGCGGTTACCAGAAAGAAATGATCTATTTGACGTTGCTTTGGATACAGAGAGGCACGGTGCGGCATGTAAGGCAGCCCGAAAGGCCTGTGAGTTTGTCTGTGTACGTGTGTCTCTGTGACGCGTAGTGAGTTGTGTCTGGTGTGAGGGTGTATGTGCCCATACATCCTGGGTGGCCTACCATGGGAACGGTGCCCTCCACGCCCAGGAGGCTGCCAGTCTGGGGTGTGGGGTGGGCAGCTGGAAGGCCACAAAGCCGCCCGGAGTCTCACTCCCTTCCCTTCTTCTCTCTCCTCCACTGCACTGAAGAGACGACATCCCCATTCCTCCGGGAGGTGCAGGTCAACCTCATCGACTTCAAGAAGTGTAACAACTACTTAGTCTACAACAGCGACCTCACCCCGAGGATGATGTGTGCGGGGGACCTGCGGGGAGGGAGAGATTCCTGCCAGGTGAGGCTGCTCCCACGTGGGGCTCAGGCTCTGGGACCCCAAGGGAAGGGAGGAAGCCTGAGGCTTTGGGGTCGGAGGGAGAGTCAGGTGCCCACCGTCTCCTGCCCAAGGGCTGCCCCTCTCACCCTGCTGATGCGTGTGCCCTCCCCTGTAGGGAGACAGCGGGGGGCCCCTGGTCTGCGAGCAGGGCCACCGCTGGTACCTGGCAGGAGTCACCAGCTGGGGCATTGGCTGTGGCCAGAGAAACAAACCCGGCGTGTACACCAAAGTGACGGAAGTCCTCCACTGGATATACAGCAAGATGGAGGTGAGAGCCCTGCGGGGTGTGTGTACCCAGCAGGTGGGGACTCCCAAAGGTGGGGTGCCTGGAAGAGGGCCTAGCCTTTCCCCAGGGTCTCGGCGAGGTCCCCTTGCCCCCTCGCCTTTGGGGGTGTTCAGAATGTGGAAATGACCAGGACAGGACAGGAGTCAAATGTTGGGCCGACCCCAGCTGCCTGTGCTTCTTCCGCCCCTTTTCCTCCTGCAAAACAGAGCTCAGAGGGTTGGAAAGTGGTGGGTCTAGGCTGGGTACCGGCCCCAGCCTCTGCCCAGTGATGGCCGCGTCGTGAGCCCACACACTGACAGGAGGAGGCCTCCCCTTATTGGCAGGAGGTGGGTCTCCCGGGAAACTGGGCATCAGGAAACGGAGGTCTACCCCCCACCTCTGTGGACCCGGTCCAGCTCCTACCTTCCCTGGGCCTGCATCCTAGCTGTAGGGCAGGGATGCTGTGCCAGCCCTTCCCTTCTCTGCCCAGGCAGTGAGGGCTCAGGTGGGGATGGGAAGGCTTCTCTGGAAGTCCAGTGGGGCGGGTCCTGTTCCCATCTTTTCCTCTGGGCTGCCCCTCTTCTCTGAGGGGCAGTGCCTGATGACAGCTGGGCTGAATTTTAGGCTCTGAGCCCCCACCTTCAGCCTTCTGTGTTCCAAGCACACGCTGCCCACCCTCACCCTGTTCTCCCTCTCCTCAGAGTGAGACGCGCTTCTAGAAAGCCTGAGTCCGGCTCCACCGCACGGCACTGGCTGCTGTAAAGACTCTGGCCAATGTGACCGGGCCATAGGCACCATCATCTGGGCTAAAGGCCACCAGACACCATCGTTAGTGCCACCTCCACTGTCTGCCACCTCTGTGAATACACATGTGTGTGTGCATGGGCACACGTGTGTGTCACTGCTTTCCCAAGGTCTTCAGAAACCAGGAGCGCTGTCAGCTCTTCTCAAACACCGGGCTGGAAATCACCTGAAGAGAACTGTTTGGACACCATGGAGGTTCCCACAGGGGTGACCATAATGGATGCAGGAGGTGGAGCCCAGGGAAGGGCCTGGAAGGTCACATCAGGAATTCTTGCTTCTCTGACCCTAACTTGGAGACTAGTCCAGAATGGGCTGCCCCCCCGCCTCCAGTGGCCCAGCCATCACTGCTGTCAGGGGCCAGTAATATGTTTCATGGAGTACTGGGACCATCCCTAGTGGGAAGATATTCCCGCTGACCTTCTGCGTGGCCTCTCCCCTCTCAGCCCTCCCGCTTGGGCCGTGTCGTGGCTGTCCCCGCTGACAACTCAGGACAGGGCTTGCTGTCCTCGTTTGGTCACAGGCTGTTGGAGGAAAATTTCATTTCATTTTATTTTTATATTCAAGAAATAGAAGTAGATGTATTTTAAAAATTCTCCACAAATCCCAGGAGCAAAAGAATCTAAAAGAAAAAAGAGTGGATATATGTACATGTGTAACTGAATTACTTTGCTGTACACCTGAAACTAACACAACATTGTAAATCAACGATCCTCCAATAAAAAATTAAAAAAAAATTCCAGGAGCCAAGAGAGCTAACGTCAATCACCTTAGGAACTCAGAGGGACTCCCGGCAGCTGTGCCCCTCTGCAGTCCCACAGAAGGCTCCTGCCCTCAAGGGGCCCTTTGAGATACTCAGGGAAGCAAATCCTCACTTGGGCTGGCGGGCAAATCCATTACAAAGAGAACCACAACTGTTGCTGCATCCAAGGGCTGCAGGAGCATGAAGGAACCAGTGCTGCTTCTCTGTTGGCCCCGGAGCCTGGGAAAATCGAGGTGGATGGGCATCCCTGGTACCCAGGGCTGTCCTGGGACTTTGGAATTTCTTCTCAGCTTTCTCCATTTCAGCTTCTCATAGACACAGTGTTGCCATGAAAACTGCCTTGGAGAGAAAGCTGGCTCTGTCCCCAGGCCCTCCAAGCAGCTTCTCTGAAGGATCCGAGTTGCCCCTCCTGCAGGGCATCAGTGCGTCTAGTCCCCGCACCAGCTGAAGTCCTGGACCTTCCCCATCCTTTTCTCTGGGGCGCCCGATCCTCCCGCAATCCCATTCTCCTACCATCTTTGGGCCTGTCTGGTAGTGCTATGACTCCCATCGGCAGGGTCCGAGCAGATCAGCCCAGCCCAGCCCAGCCCAGCCCAGGCAGGCGGCTGCTGGGGGGATACACTGTTCTGGAAGAGCAGCTGGAATTGGCTAGCGTTCACTGGGCAGGGTCTGAGGGGGCTGGTGACGTGTTATCACAGCTGGGGCTTTTTGGGGGATGGCAACATTCACATCCACAGCACCCCTAGCAGTGGTCTTCAGCAATAAATGTTGCGTGACCTGAAAAATGTGTCACTGGATGTTTTCACGGTACCCTAGGTAGAAAACTGAGATCGTCCACCCAGGTGCCCAGACATCCTCAGTTTTTGTTCTTCGTTTTGGTTCTTCAGTTTGGGGTTCTGCTCATTTAATCATACATTCATTTATTTATTCATTTACCCACCATATGGGTGCCTGCTCTGTACCAGGAACTTGCGCCAGGCCCAGGTGGTACAAAAACCACAATGGTCCTCAGGAAGTCATGGTCGTGACCCAGTGTGATAGAAGCTGTGGTTCAGTGTGGACACCGCGCTTGGAACACAGCCAGTAGCTGCACCTAGAGAGGTCAGGGAAGCCTTCATAGATGAGGTGAGATTTGAAATGAGTCTTAATAGAGTAGGTGAGTCTTCACCAAGCAGCTGGGGTGGGGCAAGAGCAGGCCAGTGCCTGTTCTGTTTCCCTCCTTCCTCTTTCTCTGCCTCTGACTTTGCCAGCTCAGCAAAAGGCATGTTTACAAAGAAGCCCCGGTGCTTACTCAACTGTTTCCAAGAGAATTGGATGGGCGGTCCCACTGGCCTCTTCTGAAAGATCTAGCCCTTCTTGCTCTGCACTTACTTTTCCTCCGTTTAATATCAATATATTGACTTCACCCATTATGATCCATGATGAATTCCTAGCACCCTCAACACACACTCATGCCTCTAGCCATGAGCGCAGACTTCTCCAGACCTGCCCCCATGGGCCTGGCCTTTGGACACCCCAAGATTGTTTAATCTCCCCTGTCAACGCCAGGGGAAATCCTTCCTCCAATTATTTTCTCGCTCCGTCTGCACGACAAAGCATGGGGAGGGGGGGCAGGTGCCAGGCTTACTATATTTTGCAGTAGGGGGTAACACAACTGCTGTCACAGATCCCCAAATTTCCCACAATCTCAGTGGCTTGATCTAATCCAAGTTTATTTCTCATCTAACTAACAGTCCAGTGAGGGTATCTGGCCAATGGGAGGCTTTCTTCCACATGATTTTTCAGGGGCTCAGATTCTTTCAGCCTAGTGACTTTGTCATCAGCTTCCAGCCGGTGGACAGAGGAAAGAAAAGATGAAGAAAGCATTTCCACTTCTTAAATGCTCTGGCTCCGAAGTGACACATGTCATTTTCACTCATATTTTATGGGTGTCAACAGATCACATGGCACCACCTAGATCAAGTGGGAAAGACACTAAGAAAGTCAGTCCCTGGGCAGTTCCCATGCAAGAGTAAACACCTCTTTTGGAAGATAACTAGCCATCTCTGCCCCCCAGAGGAAGCTGGTCATATCCCAGAAGCCAGGCCTTGGGGCAGAGAGTTAGGGCTTGGGGCATTTCTGTTCATTTTTACTTGGGAGCCAGACCCTTTCTCTCCTCTCTTGGCTTCCTAGGGCAGAAATGGATTTGCTGGGGGTGCAGAGGTGTGTGTGTCAGGGAGAGGTAAGAGAGAAAGCAGTATCTAGATGGGAAGAGAAAAATATTCCTTAGACCCAGGACATCTATAGAGGCTATAAAAATCATGGAGGGTGGGTGATGGGATTTCCCACATTGATCCAGAATCTCCAGGGAGATGGGTGTGTGTACTGAGGGGAGGTGTTGCTGGTGACACTGTCCTATTGTCCCTGGGTCCCAGGCATCTCCAGGTTCCAGTCAAACTCTCTGGCTTTGTCAGCTCTGTTGACGGCTGAATTTCCCTGGGGAGAGGGGGAGGGTTAAGTGAGCGCATTGGGGGTGGGACAGGTGATGATGGCTCTTTGGAGAAGGAGCCAGTTACAGCCTTGCTGCCCATCCAGCTGCCTCTGGGGTTTGGTTAGATTCCCAAGACCTATTGTTTTCCATAATTGCTTAGCCGATGTCCTGATGCAATTGGGAGGACATTGAGAGACGCACATGGAGAGAGCTTCTCGTAATAATGGTGAGGATGATGACAGTAATAGCTAGCCTTTGCTGAACGTTTGCTATGTGCCAGATGCGGTGCTGAACACCTGATGTGTATTATCTTCTGTGAGCATGAAGTAGGCATTGTTATTATCTCTATTTTACAGATGAGGAAACAAGGCCAAGAGAACTGGAATAAGCTTCCCCCAAACTAACAACTACTAAGTGGCAGAGCTGGACTTTGAATCCAGGCCGTCTGATTTTAAAAGCTGCTATAAAAGCAGGTGGAGGCTTCCTAGCTGCCGCCTCGTGGGGTCTGCCATCTGGCTCTGTGGATCTTTCTGTTCTCCACCAGGCCTGTGCTGTAGGAGGGGCAAAGTGGCACAACCCCCCAGAGGAGGATGGGCATATCCCGTAGAGTGTCACATGACCAGAGCCTTAGACCATGCAGCTTCTAGAACCTGGGACAAATGCATCATGGATGGGACGAGGCCCCCTGGCACCTTCCCCACCACCCCCAAGTGGATGGTTTCTGGGAGACCCTCCCATGCCATGACCCACTATGGCCCCAGGACACCTCCGTGTCTCCTCCATGTGGGTGGGTGACTCTGAGAGGTACGTGCCACTCATTCCTTACCTCCTCTGCACTGGCCTAGGCTTCCTGTTCCTTGGAAACTGCCACCCAGCCCAGGGAGAAAGCCCCATGCTGGTCTTATAATGGGCCTACCCAGGGAACACAGAGTGCTGTGCTCGGGTGATGAGCAGCTGGGATGCTCCAGGCCGGAGCCTTTTTTGGATGAGTCCTTTGAGAAGGGAGGAGCATGGCTTGCTCTTTGGTCCTTCAAGCTCAGTTCTTGCCAGCGAAACCTGTGGATATAACAAGCTGTCTCCTCTGTCCAAGTCCCAGGTCCCAGAGTTTCTTCACTTTTCCTACAAGGAGGGAGCTGGGAGCCTTCTTTGAATAATTCCTCCTAATTACACTATGTTGTAGTGGAGAGAGTCCTGGAGCTGGAATCAAAGCAACCTGGAGGTACAAATTCCAGCTCTGCCGCTTGTTTGGCTCTGTGGCAAGCCAATCTGTTCCCTCATACGTGAGATGGGTGTATCTAGGGCACACGTTGCTGCAGGATTAAGTGGGAGGATGCACGTATACACACAGGGCAAAGTGACTGGCATATTAGGACCTCTCAACACATGTTGAGTTTGCAACAAAAGGGCCAGATCCTTCACCCCCATATCACTTCACCCAATAAGTGAGACGGGAGAGGGAAATTTGGAAACATCTCCAGGGCTTAGGAAATTTGCCATTTCTCTCCATAAACTTTCCTCTCGGTCTCATAGCAATGGGCTGATCTTCCATGGAGATGACACTACCATCTGGGGTAGATGGCTGTCCCCTACGGGTGGCTTCTCTAAGTCATGGAGATACACTGAACTGAGCTCACTCTGCTCTCTCATCACTGATGGGACCAGGATGGATTCCTGTCACTGGCCCTGCTCTGGTGGCATCTGACTGCTCAGACAAAGGAGCTGACAGTTCAGGGCTGTGAGGGGACACACATCCTTGTTCCCCGTGGACTCCTCCATCCGCGGCCATCTGGCTCCTGCCCCATCATGTCAGTGAACTGCCATGTTGCCAAATCTGATGGAACATTTTTAGTCCTCATCTTACTGGAACTGCAGCATTTAACTATTGAGTACTTCCCACTTTGTGAAGTTGCCACGGCTTCCGTGGCACCAAGCTCTCCCAGTTCCCCTCCTGACCCTCTGGCTGTTCCTTCTGTCTTCCACAAGCTCTGTAAATGGTGTCCCCAGGACACCAGCCTCACCCTCTTCTCAGGGTAAATGTTCACCCTGGCTCATCTCATCTATCCCTGGGTTTTCTAGCTAACATCGGTAGAGCCAGTAGGAATTTGTTCCATGTCATTAAAGTATAAGAAACGTCATCTTTCTCTTTAAAAGTAGATTAAAATCTGACTTTGAACTGCTGCAGCCTGGCTGGAAAACATCTCTCATCATGTTCTTCCCCAGGAAGCTCAGCCCCAGGAGAGCCTGTCCACTGCTCCCCAGGTGGGGTGCTCAGTCTGCAGCCGTCACAGGCACCCTCAGGGGGTTTTACAGGTAAAGGAAGTAGCTCGCACACTCTCTGCTCTCTGTACCCCTAGTCTCAGGAACCCCACTCTCCCTGGGTCAGGCCCAGGCTGCTCCCCTCTCTTCAACCCCCAAAGCCCTTCTGCTTGCAGACAACTCAGGCCTATCTCTTGTGAACACTGTGCAAAGGCCAATAAATTCTCTCTAGGATTAAAGCCATTCTTTCCTGATGAGATCATGGCAGAAATCAAGATAAGCATAGAGTCCAATGATCGTGTACAGATTTTCATGTGAACCTCAGTTTTCACTCCTCTAGGACAAATTACTGTAGGTGAGATTATGGTTACCATATGTTTAACTCTATAAGAAACTACCAGGCTGTTTTTAGAGGGGCTGTACCATTTTGCATTCCCACCTGCAATATGAGAGTTCCAGTTGCTCCGTATCCTCACCAGTTCTTGGTATTGTCAGATTTTTTATTGTAGCCCCTCTAATAGATGTGTAGTGGTGTCTCATTGTGGTTTTAACTTGCATGTCTCTAATGGCTAATGCTGTTGAGCATCTTTTTACGTGTTATTTGCCATCTATCTAGCCTCTTGAGTGAAATGTCTGTTCATATTTTTTGCCTGTTTGTTGGGTTGTTTCTTATTGTTGAGTTTTGAGAGTTCTTTATATATTCCGGATACCAGTCTTTGTTGAATATGTGATTTGTAAATATATTCTCCCCATGTGGCTCGTCTTTTCGTTCTCTTAATTGTGTCCTTACAGAGCAAAAGTTTTTAAATTGGTGAATTCCAGTTTATCGATTTTTTTTTCTTTTTGGATTGTTCTAAGAACTCTTTGCCAAATCCAAGCTCTAGAAGAATTTTTTCTGATATTTTCTCTTAAGAATTTTATTGTTTTATGTTTTACACTTGAACCTAAGATCCATTTGGAGTTACTTTTTGGATACCACTGAGTTATAGATTGAGGTTCATTTTTTGTTTGTTTCTTTGTTTGCAAATGTATGGCCAGTTGTTCTAGCACCATTTGTTGAAAAGACTGTACTTTTCCCATCCAAATGCCTTTGCATTTTGTCAAAAATCAATTGAGCGTATTTGTACAGGTATATTTCTAGACTTTTTATTCTGTTCCATTGATCTACGTGTCTATCCTTCACCAATGCCACCCTGTCTAAATTACTGTAGCTTTATAGTATGTCTTAAAGTTGGGTAGGGTGAATCCTCCAATTTTGTTCTTTTTCAACATTATTTTGGTTGTTCTAGCTCTTTACAGTTCCATATAGGTTTTAGAACCGGCTTGCTTATATTTATAAAGAAGCCTGTTGGAATTTTGATTGGGATTGCATTAAATCTATAATCAATTTGGAGAGAATTAACATGTTAACTACTGAGTCTTCCAAACCATGAACACGATATGTCTCTCCATTTATTTAGATTTTCCTTGATTTCCTTCATCTAGGTTTTGTAGTTTTTAGCATACAGATCCTGTTCCTATTTCATTATATTTGTAGCTGAGTACTGAATCTTAACAAAAATAATGTTTTTATTGAAATAATACTTTTTAAACAAAAAAGGGAGAAGAGTGGCATTGTTTTACATTTTTGCAACTGTCTTTAATGTCTGGCTGAATGAAATAGCTGGATTCTCATTTTTGTTTCAGTGTTCGATCTGTTGTGATATGTTGTTTTGGTTGAAATATATGAAGAAAATTCAATATCACACAGATATAGAGTTGGAAAGTGGAAACATAGTTTATTAGCCTTTTCAGGTAATTGTGGATACTTTTTTTTTGATACTTACTATACTCAAACTTGACAAGTGGCAGTTTCGTAAAGGTCAGATGCAATGTGGAATCTAAAACCTGTCAATGAACTTTTTTACTCAGTTACATTAAAATCTCTTGGTCTGCGTTGCACTCCAAATGGATCTTTTTACCCATGCCTAATATTGTAACATCATGCATTCATCATTTGGAAAATATTGATTCTGAGTTATGAACATCTTCCACATGCTGACACACTTCATTATACAATATCAAAAATAATATGTGTTAATATTACCACTGATCTCGGGACTTCCCGGGTGGCACAGTGGTTAAGAATCTGCCTGCCAATGCAGGGGACACGGGTTCAAGCCCTGGTCGGTGAAGATCCCACATGCCACGGAGCAACTAACCCCGCTAGCCACAACTACCGAGCCCGCGTGCCACAACTACTGAAGCCCTCACGCCTAGAGCCCGTGCACTGCAACAAGAGAAGCCACTGCAATGAGAAGCCTGAGCACCTCAAGGAAGAGCAGCCCCTGCTCGCCACAACTAGAGAAAGCCCGTGTGTAGCAATGAAGACCCAACGCGGCCAAAAATAAATAAATAAATAAAAATATTACCGCTGATCTCTTAGAAAAGTATTTAAGGATTGGAAATCAGTCAAGCTCATGGGAAGGATGCAAAATTCTAATGTTCAATTGAGAGTTTAAATTCTATCCCTAGCAACAAATATTGTCTGTTGTTTTCCTTGCTGTGACAAGCTCATTCTGCTCATTTTTGAGAAAATGATTGCCAACTATCAAGTCTGAATAGTCATTTGTATGTTAATCTTCATTCAAGGAAAAATGGTATTTCACACAAAAAAAGTGGCTAGTTCAGCTTGCAGCTCAAAAATATTGGGTTGGCCAAAAACTTCGTTTGGGTTTTTCTGTGAAAGCTGTTACAGAAAAACCCAAACAAACTTCTTGGCCAACACAATACAAGGCTTTTCCTCAAGAAAACCTTAGTACTTTGGGATGCAGCAGAAGTGGTTCGTGCATACTTCCCATTTTTTCACACTGAATGTTAAAAAGACATGTATTTAGGATTGAGATTAAATAAAATGAATACTTTTCAATAATTAATCATTTCTACCACTTCATCAAAGATGTTCTTAAGTGTAACTGGCAAGCGTGTGCTGGCAAGGAACACAGTGACTACACACACAGTTTGGTGCCGTGGCCTTGATTCATGGTAAGGAGCCTGTAGTTTTGCGCACCACTGCTTTTGTGCCATTGGTAAATGTCAACACAGTGAAAAATGCAAATGACATCATAGCATTATTATGAAAATAGTTTTGACCCTGCTGATCCCCTGAAAAATGTCTCAGGCACCTTAAGGGGTCCTCAGACCACACGTTGAGGACTGCTGTATTAGACCACACAGCAAGACAAAAACAGGGAAATCCGCAGGTATTGATTTTGGATAGGCACTTTCTGGAAATTCTACTGGAACCATATCTTGATCTTACCTTCACTGCTCACTCTGAGGAAAAAGTGAACAACCCCTCCCGTGAAGGGGGCTGAGGCTAGTCAGGTTTATGTGGTGATGCTGGGTCTTGTTGAAGAAGAGGGATGTTAATTTAACTGCAGTTTAATGAAGAGCTCAGTGGGTGGGAGAAAGAAGAGTGGGAATTTGCATTTTCTTAACTTCCTCGGCTTGATGCATCCCAGGTGTGTGTGCTAGAGACACTTCGATCATTCTGCCCAGGATTGGGGAAGCATGGCCAATAGCTTCAATATTGCAGATGAAGTCTGTGTGGGGTCTGCTTTGTGGTTGGGACTGGAGATTAGAACTCCATCAGGCTCTTCTCTGATAATCCTTCTGATTGGACTAATTGATGTCCCAAATTCTGTTGAATTCAACAAATTATGACAAGCACTCACTAGTGCAAGGACTGCATTAAGTGCTGGGAGCAGGACTTGCGGCTGGAGTGGAGGACACACACCTATATCATGGTGTTCCTTCCCTGCCCCTTTCTACTCTGGTCTTTTTTTTTAAAGCTTGATTGTTTCTGTAATTTTGCAATTAACTCTCACTACAGAAGCATCTGAAAAAAATCCAAACAATCCTGAAAACTATAAAAATAATATAAAGGGTACCATTTATTTGCCAGGCATAAACTCTCCACATCATCACATATTTTACTATCTCATTTAATCTCTCAACAACTATTACAATAGTAGGTACTATTGCAAAGAAGAAAGTAAAAATCACTTTAAATCCCACCACCCAGAGGTAAATATTATTAGCCCTTGGGTAAACTCTTTCTAGATCTCTCTCTGTGTATCCATAGAGAGAGGTCTACAATTTTATATGAATGGGATCATATTATACAGATTACTTTGTACCTTGATTTCTTTTCCCTCAACAATAAGAGATAAACACCTTCGCCAGGGGGATGGATATTATCATCTTTAATGGTTGTAGAATACTCCCTTGTGTAGATGTATCGATTTACTTAATCTGTCAGTGGACGTTTAAGTAGAGTAGTTAGTTTCCAGATTTTGATATTATGAACGTTAACGCCATAGATTTCTCTGTGCACGCTTCATTCTGAAGCAATGATCTCCTAAGGGTAAATTCCTGTAAGTAGGGTTGTCTACATATTTATCCAAAATGCTAAACTGTTTTTCAGAAGAGTTTAATTAACTTCTACACCTCCACAGTGTCTAAGTCTGTTACCCCATGCTTCAAAGAATGCTAAAGGCAGACATAAAAGTACACATGAACGTGTTCTTACATGAATACCTGTGTGTCTATGTGAGCTGTGCACATGCATGAGGGGTTCATTTATTCATTTAACAAACATTGCTGAGCATCTACCGTGAAGCAGGCACACAGCTAGGGGTGGAACTTTCAGAAACTCAACGTGATCACAGCTCTCACGGACTCAAACATACATTTTTTAAATATGTGAAGAAAAATTATACAAAGATATGACCAATGTTGATGAAAAATTAATCAATACTCAATCTAAGAAAGAAATGGAAAATTTTATTTGCACCAATCTGGGGATTATAACCTGGGAGACAGTCTTTCAAAAAGCTCTGAGAATTGTTCCCCCCACCCCCCAATATTGCAATTAGACAAAGGGTTATATGTCAAAGGATTATACATCAAAGTAATATACTGACAGTTTACACAGTCCAGCAAGGTGAGTAGTCGGTCATTGTGACCCCTTACAGGATTAAGGAAGGAATGTTATCTCCTAAGGAGTCACCTCGCTGGCACGAGGAGGAAATTTCTTTTCTTTTTTTCTTTTTGTGGTTAATAGGCATTGCTGTGTCATCTAAGGGGATCTAGTTAATGTATAATGCGGATGTACAATGCATACTAAAGAGGGGGCGGTAGTGGCTCAAATAGCAGAGACAATTTTATGTTAAAGTTTTTTCCTTTCTTGACTTAAAATAATTTCATTTTATCACCACCTATAATTAGACTCTGCCCTGGTCTGGTGATGGTGGTGGGAGTGGTAGGGGAATCAGGGAAGGCTTCCTGGAGAAAGAGCTGTTAGAACCTAGATCTGAGGAGTGGGTAGACATTAACTAGACAACGAGTAGTGAAACCGAGTCCCCCTAAAACCGAGTTTTCATATCGAGTTTATGATTCATCTCTCTATCCACAATTTTATTCTTTTTTTGTCCCCTCTGACCTCAGTTCTATGCTAACTGAACAGTAGTCAGAGTCAGCCTAAAATTACTGATGTCAATAACACAGGTAGTATACTAAAATCGCCGCTGGTGTTACTGAACCAAAACCTGGGTCTGCTCGCCCACTGCACAGCAAAGCCAATCTACTGACACCGGGTTGTGGTGAAGGAGAGGACAGTGTTTATTGCAGGGCACCGAGCAAGGAGGATGACAGCTTATGCTCCAAAGACCTGAACTCCCTAATGGTTTTCAGGGAAGAGTTTTTAAAGGCAACATTTGGGGTGAGGGTTTTCAGCTCGTGGACTTTCTTCTGATTGCTGCTGGTGAGGTGAGGTAATAGGGTGGTATTCAAGGAATCTTAATCATCAACCCTCTGGTTCCAACCAGTCTGGGGTCTACATGCTTGTGGTCAGCATGTAGTCACCATCCTCCACCCATGTGGGGGCTTAGTTTCTGCAAACAACTCAAAGACATGTGTCAGATTGCTCTCTATATCCCTTGAGGAGGAACTGGGACTCTGCTCTGTTGTCGAACTGTTGTTTAAGCCATCATTACTTTTCTTGCTAGACTCCTTTTCCTTTGTTTCTGCATTCCCTCACTTCCCTAATTAGGACATACTTCAGTCTGTTCTTTGGAATTCAGGGAAGGCCTAGGAGACTAAAGCCTTTTTCTACAAGCGAGAAACAGGAAACACGGAGGGACTTTTGAGGAGGGCCCCGCAGGATCCTGCTTGGTTTCATTGCCCATAATGTGAATATACTCAGATTGCTATTATAGACATCGTCATTAACATACAAACTCAGGTTGCTTCTCCAGGGCAAGCTGAGCTAACAGACCCCCAAGCCATGGACCACCTGGCCAGAGAATTGTAAACCGGAGGCATTCTGACTCCTGAAACTATGATTATGAAATATCACAAGACGATGATTAATCTCAGTCTTTTTGTTCTCCTTTTGAAAAACCGCTAGCTCAAAGGTCAAGTGGAAGTGGATGTGAGGCTTGTCTCCCACTCCCTTGCTCAGTGCCGTGCAGTAAATCCTTACTTTGATGCAAACTCCCACTGTGAGAGTTCGGCTTTCTGCACCACAGACACGCAAGCCTTTGCTCAGTTTCAGTAGGAGAAAGTGTGTTCCAGGCAGAGAAAGTTTTTGTCTCTTGTTCCAGCCTCAGTGAGAACCATCTTGCCAGGAGAATCTACTGCCACTTCCCACTGTCGACTGAAAAAAAAAAAAAAAAAAAGCACAACCTAAAAGTTGAGAATTATGTTTTATTCCGCAGACTTGCTGGGGACTTAAGCCCGGAAGACAGCAAGGAGCCAGGATATATAGGAGTTTTTGAAAAACAAAAAAACAAAACCCAGGCAGCTGGAACACCAAAAGATTATTGTTAATTAAAGAAAAAACAAATAACTAAAGTTAATGAACTTAGCACTTTTCTATGTATAGGAAGATGCAAAAGTCTGGCTTAATGAAATCATTCCTTTGATATGCACCTCCACTGTCTAGGGCCGCTATCCTGTTCTTTTCCATCCTGAATCCCCTCCAGTGTACACCGTTGGGGGCGCTACAGTAGCTGGTGGTGTGGTGGCAGGCAGCCTGTTTGGCTCCATCCTGAGTTCCCTCAGGGCGCACCGTCAAGGTAGCTGCAGTGGCTGATGTCTTGACTGCAACATCCTGTGTTTGCTGATTCAGCAGGCAGCGTTCTTGGTCCACACATGAGCGTTTCTGCCTCAATTTATTGCTCTCCTACCTCTCTTTCCTCCTGAGGCAGGAGGACCATGGCTTGAAGAATGCAGAGAAGACTGGAGATACTGAAGCCCAAAGACTGAGGGGGAGAGTGGGACCAGAGGATGCTTAAGAGGTGGCAGGACCTGTGTCTGAACACGTATGTCTGTGCGTGTACATGCATTGGAGCACACGTGTGAGTATCTCAGTGCTGTTGGTAGAGGCATTATTAGTGGGCTGGTTCTCAAAGTGCCGTCCCCTGGGGGCGGAGCCCAGCACTTTTTTTTTTGCGGTACGTGGGCCTCTCACTGTTGTAGCCTCTCCCGTTGCGGAGCACAGGCTCCGGACGCGCAGGCTCAGCGGCCATGGCTCACGGGCCCAGCCGCTCCGCGGCGTGTGGGATCTTCCCAGACCGGGGCAAGAACCCGGGTCCCCTGCATCGGCAGGCGGACTCTCAACCACTGCGCCACCAGGGTAAGCCCCAGCACTCTGTTTTAACAAGCCCTTCTGGTGGTTGTGAGGCTTGAGTCTCGCTTACATCCGTGAACCCCTCCTAGAGGACCTGTTTGTCTGAACACACCTGTGTGCGCCAGGCTTGGGATATTTGACTTGCAGGTGGAGATTGGCAGGTAGGCCTCCTGACAGCAGGAAGCTCACTCCATCTTTCCTGACTATGTCCTCTCAGAGCACTCCCGAGTCTAGGGCAGGTGCTCTGGGGCACTTAGCAGATACCAAATGATGACAATAATGACAGTAGCCAGATGTGTCTCCAGCCAAACACCTATTTCTTACCAGTCTCTGGCTAGAGCAGCCACAAGGCACCCTTCTTTGATCACAGACAGAAATCTAATCTCAACAACAGAGAAAGCAGGAAGTTTACGATGGGAGACCGAGGGAGATGGCCTATTCAGAGGGGAAAAAACTTCCCAGCACTTCCCCTAAACAGGTTGCTGGGACAAAGAAAGCAATTTCCTGCCTATCCCTGGCTAATGGCTTCTGGAATGCAGAGAGGGCAGGGATGGGTGCCAGGGCCTCAGCCCAACACAGGGCAGGGGTCAGGGGTGGCTGGTGGCTATGAGAGGGTGTCCTTGTGTCACAGGATCATGCATTATGGGAGCCCTGGGGATCGGGGTCTTCTCGTGGGAAGAAGGGGCCAGGAGTGCAGAACCCCTGGAAGCTGTGAGCCGAGGTTGCATCTTCACCAAACAAACCCCAAACAAGTACTTGCTCTGCACCTGGATTTGGGTCCTGGCTCCGCCATTGAGCAACTTTGGGAAATTGCATTATTCTTTTAGGCTCAGTTTCCTTGTCTGAGAAATGGAGACAAAAATAGGATCTGCATTGCAGGGCTGTTGTGTGGATTAAATGAGGGTGAGGCAGGAGATAGATGGGCTCCAGGCTAGACATTTACAACTGGCCACCTGTTCACACTTTTTGGGGCTGGAAAAAGACGGACTCCAGGCCGGACACTTATTACCAGCCTCCTGTTTATATTTCCTGAGGCAAGAGACAAGCGGGCTCTGGGCAACATATTTATGACCAGCCTCCTGTCCTCACTTTCAGATCTGCACTTTGATATAAAAACAACAGGAATAGGGTAACTAGCCAGACACAGAACAATTTTATAGCAGCAACAGAGACGGACTAAACCCTGTTTAGAAGATCAAGAGGTCACTTATTTCCCATCCTTGGGGCAAGGGAGACACGACACATGTGCCGAAAGGCTCCGTGGGGTCAAAAAGACAGGGGACGCCAGACCATAATTAGTCTTGCCATCCCCCGCAGACACCCTTGCGCTGAAATCCATCTTGGCTGAGGGGTTCTTGCGCACCTAGGGGAGGGCCCTGAGACAAATTAGCCATGGGGTCAAAGCAAGACGATTGGCCAAGAGAAGAACAAAGACCCAGAAGACTGCCCCCTTACAAAGGATCTAAACTTCCCAAAGGCGTGACTCTAGCTACTGTCTCGTTGAGTTCGCCCATGCGTCTTTCCCCACGTATTCTGCTTTTCTAATAAACACTTTACTTTCATCTATACCTTCCGTCTCCTTGTCAGATTTTTCCTCTCAAGGCAGACAAGGACTGGGGATTTAGACCCTAGACACTGGCCCCCATGGTCTAGCGGTTAGGATTCCTGGTTTCCACCCAGGCGACCAGGGTTTAATTCCCGGTCAGGGAACTAAGGTCTCTTCCAGCTGCTGCTTACTGCCAGCTGCCCCTCCCTACTGCGTGCACCCGAAAAGAAGGGGATGTACGTGAACTCATCAGCGCTGTGCCAGGCCTGTGGTAAATGCTCAGAGGTGGCTGTTGGCATTTGTATCTCCTGCAGAAGCCTCTCCCAACCAGAGAATGGTATTCAGTTCTCTTGGTCACTCCCCGAGCCAGCCTGATGAGTTAAATTGGATCAATCAGCGTCCCCCAGATATGGACAGGGTTAGCAGGACTTGGCACTTTCATCCTTCAAGGAGCACCCAGTTTCCTGGCGACGTGCAAAGGTCCACAGGTCAGAGCAGGGGGCGTGTCCCTCTGACCCTGCAGTCGCTGCTGTCTTGCATCTCTGCACCTGCTAGGACTTTTTGTCACAATGGTCTGCTGCAGGGTGGAGTTCACAGGAAACTGGGAATCGGGAACACCTGGCACTCAAGGTTGTTGCGTGAGAAGGAGTGGGATGTGCCTAGTTCCCTGCCTGGCACACGGTAGGTCCGTGATAGGTGTCAGTTACAGTTCTCTGTTGGGGCTGGTCAAAGTGGGCTTGGATAGTACAGGAAAGTCTGTTGAGCAATTGTCATTGCCGGGCACTGTGGTAGGTATTTTACACGTGTTTTCTATACCAATCCTCATAATAATCCCATGGAATAGAGACTATCAATAATACGCCTTCACAGGTGAGGAAATTGGTGCCCAGAGAAGTGAAGTAGCTTAAGACCAACAGCACTCGATTCCAATCACTGATTATCCATGTCTATTCTACGACTGGCTCACCGCCTTCCAGAAGAACCTGTTCTTTGGCATGGCGTTGTGGATCTCTCCGATGAGCAGGAATTATTTACCAAGGAAGTAAATTTACCAGCCTCGCTCATTTTGCCCACTTTGATCACAGGGGAGTTCTTCCCTCTTCGGGCCTTGACCTCTCCTACTACATGCAAAATCCCTTCTCTCTTGTAAAATCTTGGGCCAAGGGCAGTCGGGAACATATAAATTGTGTGCTCTGTGCCTAGCAGTTCTTAGGAAAGAATGGGAAACCGTAAAGAAACTCAGTTGGCTGGTGTCTCTGAGGTCTCCCCTAATGATGAAGGGGGGGCTGGACTTTCAGGGGAGAGGAGGGCAGAGAATGGAATTCTGACACCAAATTCAGAAGCCCACGGCCTCACTGAATTAGCTCCTGGGGCTCGCCCTCCCTCTCCCAGGACCTAGTCAGCTTTCTTATCAGCACAGCGGGGGGTTAGGTAGGGGCTCAGGAAGTCTGTGTCCAGGTCCTCCCACTTGGGCACACGCCAGGCAGTCCTATCTCTCCTCCACTGGTGGAGGAACCAGACAAGAAAAACAGGCCCTAGATGGAAACTTAGAAACCCCAGTGCCTTCCCGGCAGGGCTTCTAAATCTGCCAAGTAGATGGCCTGCACCTCCCTCACATCTTATTCCAACCTCTGAGCCTCAGCCTGCTGTCCCATCCCAACCCCCAACCCTCCTCCTTCAAAGCCCAACTCTTCCAGGAAGATGCCCCTGATTAGTCCCGCCTCTTATTCTGATCCTTCTCTTGGATTGGGACATTAACAATAGGCACTCAAGTACACAGCTTAGTTAATATTTTAAAATATCTTCCATGCATTTAGGAAAGCGTGAGTTTTCTCAACTGCTCAGTTAGGATACAGAAACCCCGAGAGATGGGTGGGGCAAGGGAAGAAGGATAGGCCAGTCCTCAGGAGACCTCGCTCTGGTCCCCACTGGGCCACTAATAAGCTCTGTGACTTTGAGCCAGTCAGTTCCCCTCTCTGGACCTTGGGGTCCCAATTTGCAAAATGTTCTCTAAGGTCTCATCTGGCTCAAATATTCCATAGCTCTGTTTCCTTTGACTCTCTTCCTAGAGTCTAGTTCAGAGCTCCACACACAGAAATCTCTTGTGCCCTGTTTCTTCAAGACTCTGCTTTCTGAGTCTGTTTGATCTCTTACTCTGTGTCCCTGGCCTGGGTTCCTGTAGCTTTGACCCGCTGAGTCTGGGGTCACGGACGAAGCGGCCATGGGAGGAATAAGGGGGAGACCAAATTCTCCTTCTCGGTGCCAGGGAGGGCCTGTAAAAATACAGATGCCCAGGTCGATCCCTGGAGAGTCTGATCCATGGGCCTGCGGGGGGCCCAGTCAGCTATGGCTGCGGAACAAAATGGTCCCAAATTTTCTGTTTGTTTATTATACTTATTTATAGATTTATTATTTTTAATACCTGGAAGACCCACGTTTCCTGGACTGAGAATCAGCGTGTTGGGCCTCAGTGTGCTCTGCAAGGGCTGTGACCTGAAACCTTTTAAAGAACCATCCACATTTTGGGGAAGCATTTCTGAATTGTCCATCACCAACCATTTCTCCTTGGATACCATCACGAAACACCTGTTTGCCGATTGGAGCTGTCCTTCAATTTGATGCACGTCTGGATCCGAGTGAAACATTAACTTGTCTTCCTTCGTCAGGCGTACAGTTTTTAAACTATCGTTGGCATTTCAGGTCTTCTGAAAACAACATGGCGGTCTATGCACCAAATCTTCTGTTTAAAACAACAACCGTTGCATTTACTCATGACCCGAGGGGCAGGAATTCGGGCGCCACTCAGTGGTTTGTGGTCAGCATCACTCAAGGGGCTGCCTTCAGCTCAGCTGGGCTGGGAATGTCCACGTGGTCTGTCTGTCTCTCTCTCCCTCTCTCTCCAGGGGGAGTCTGACTTCTTCCAAAGCAGGTGGCCTCCAAGAAGTGGCATTCCAAATGTCTAAGGCAGAAGTTGCAGGTCTCTTAAGGCCCAGTCTAGAAAGTTACACAGTGTTGCTCAAAACACGACACAGAGCCAGCCCAGACTGAAAGGGGGAGAAAATAGACCCCACCTCTCAGTGGGAAGAGTGGTGAAGTTTCACTGTAGAAGAGCCTGTGGGATGGGAGAGGCCATCTTTGGAGACACAATTTACCATAATTTAAAAAATAGTCTCCTGGGACTTCCCTGGTGGTCCAGTGTTTAAGACTCCATGCTCCCAATGCTGGGGGCACGGGTTCGATCCCTGGTCAGGGAACTAAGATCCTGCATGAAGCCAGGCACAGCCAAAAAGGAAAAAAAAGTCTCCAGATGAGTCTGCTGTACCCAGTGTCGGCAAACCGCGTCTCAGGGAGCCTGCGTCCCATCTCTCCCTTTCTCCTTCCTGTCAGACAAGGCACAGCTTCAGACTGCCTCACAGCGCCGATATAGGGGCTAATTATTGACGTAGTGGTTTTCTCTGTCAATATCATTCCTATCATTTGCATTCAGGGAATACTGACCGTACACTAATTATATTGGTGAGTGGAGAGAGGGTTAAAAACATAAACCAGACACCCCTCCCGCCTTCAAATTACTCACCACGTAAAAGTAAACAACTTAGTCTATTCCCTGGGTGAAATCATTGCATCCCTTCTCCTGATTCTGAAAAAGAAAGTCCTGAGTTAAATTTAGGAAGATGATTGCAGATTCTCTTTTCAACAAGGTCTCGGGAAGGAGTTGTGTGCCAAGGGCTATAGAAATGTTTACAATTAGAGTGAGTGGCTAGAATGGTGAGTGTTTTATACCTGTCACCTCCCACCAGCTACATCTAAGGTTCCATACAAGGCCTGAAAAATGAAAATCAATAGAGATAATGCTTGAAATGGTGGACATCAAATACGCCTCTGGTCTGAGAGGCAATTACTTGAACGGCATCATCAAAGAGACAAATGAATTACAGGAGGGTTGAGAGGGACAGAGCAGTCAATGGTCCCGGGACTCCAACATAAACAGAGAGACAGGCAGAGCCTCCATGACCACAAGGGGTCTGCTGACCTGCCCAGGATGCCAGGCTTCTGGCTACTGCCCTGCCCCCCTCGGGAAAAATGCAGGTTTGTCTCTAGGCACCCGATTTTGCTCTGTAGGGAAGCTCCTCCCCTCATGGTAGTTAATCTGCAGGCTTCACGTGACTTCTCTCTACAGAAGTTCAACAGTCTGCCAGCCCCAAACCATTTTTATTTCTTTCCTGAACTCCAGCTTGGGCTTTGGGGTGGTGGTGGGGGAAGTTGGGGATGTGAGAAATAATAAGTGGATTCAGGTCAGCCTTACTTGCCCATCACATGTGCCTAGACTAATGGGTTATTGTCTAGTTGCAAAGCTGGTTTAGAGACTGAATGGAGGTGCCTTCTGGGTCACTATAGTTCTTCCTGGCCCCTAAACTCAGCTACAGCCTCTGTTCTGAGCCTGGATCCAGTGGGTTGGAAGAAAGTGTATGATGATAAACAGGTGTCTCTCTCCATGAACGCTGGCTCCAGGCACTCAGGGAGGGGCGGGGAGTTCAGATGCCTGCTTGTGCTAACAGGCTGTCAGCTTCTCTGTGCATAGGGATAACAGAAACACGAAGCTATTCTGGTCTTGTTTGGGAGCCATTATGTATTGAATTTCCAACGTTATTATCTCCAAAGGGCGACACCACTCAGTTTTCTCCCATTTGCATTCACTGGGAAAAGACAAATGGGTGCATATTTGCAGAGTGGAAAGGCTGGGTGGGGGGAGGAGCGGTCATGTGCTCTAACTTGGATAGCCAGCGGCTCTGGAAGAAGTGTGCTCACAATTAGAGATCAGCACCCTGAGGTGACGCTACACGCTTACAAGTTTAAATTAATCAGGCAGAAACTGGTTTTCCAGACTGCTGGGATCGGGGTGAATTTTTCACTTAGAAACAAATCTCATCCATGCTTTGGCATGCCTTGCTTCCTGACGTACGTCATAGTTTTCCTGTGGGAAGATAGGGAGAGATTTTATTTCAGACTTCCCCCGCCCTGACTGCCTTTGCTTTCTTCCTTTTCCAAAAATCAAGACCCAGATAGAGAGAGCTAAGGAAAGGGACCATGCGGGACGCACTCCACACAGAGTGATGCTGGGATTTGTGTTTCTGATGTGCTGGTGTGTGTCAAGTGTGTGCCAGTGGGGCTGTAAGTGGCAGGTGTAGGTTTTCTAGGGGAGGAAGGCTTGTGCTGAATTTCTGCTTTCTCATGATGAAAGGCTGCTCTTCCCACTTGTATCCCTTAGGGGTGTGTTGGCTGCCTGGGACAGAAAACCAACTACAGTCAATTTATGTACTGGGGGGGTACAGCCGGTGCCACCTCCGATAGACTCAGCAAGAAGAGCCACCGTCAGCCTCCGGCGGCCCCACTCCTTGGGGGCTCGGGCCCAGGAACTTACAGAGGGAGGGGTGACCTGGCCTGTACAAACTTCTGCCCCCCCATCCCTGTGTCCTCATCTTTAAAAAAAAAAAAATTCTCAGCCTGGAAAAAAAAATTATGTACTAGGAGCTGAGTTTTCTCATGTAACAAGAACTCTGAAATGAGGTAATTCAGATGTTGTTGATGGCTCTTTCGAGCTTGCTGCCCTGTCATCCTTAGCTGCAGGCTTCTTTCTTCATGGTTGCAACATGGCTGTTTCATCTTCAAGCATCCCATCCATGTTTCTGACAAAAAAAAAAAAAGGACAGGACATAGAAAACAAACTTACAGTCGCCAAAGGGGAAAGGGGAGAGGAGAGATAAATTAGGAGTTTGGGCTTAACAGATACACACTACTGTACATAAAATACATAAACAACAGGGACCTGCTGTACAGCACAGGGAACCTTATTCAATATTTTGTAATAACCTATAATGGAAAAGAATCTGAAAAAGAGCACAGATATATATATGTATAACTGAATCACTTTGCTGTACACCTGAATCTAACACAGCATAGTTGTTATAAATTAGTTATAAATCAACTATACTTCAATAAAAAAAAAAGGAGAAGGGGGAGGGGGAGAAAGGACAGGAGGAAGAAGAAAAGGAACAGAAGAAGGGAGAAAAAGAAAAGGGCAAAGTGCAAAGGGCAAAAAGGACATATTACTGTGTCTTTCTTAGAATTCTTCCTGAGTATAATTCTGTTCCCATCTCCTTGGCCAGAAATGGATCATATGGACACCCCTAGTTGCTGGAAAATCAGTAGTTTAAACTGAACACGTTGCAGCTGAATTAGAAAAATGTTCTGACAGAAGGGAAAAGGAAGGGGGGGAAGGGAGAAATTAGGAATTTGGGACTGACATATACACACTGCTATATATAAAATAGATAACTAATAAGGACCTACTGTATAGCACAGGGAACTCTACTCAATACTCTCTAATGACCTGTATGGGAAAAGAATCTAAAAAAGAGTGGATATAGGTATATGTATAACTGATTCACTTTGTATACCCCTGAAACTAACAGAACATTGTAAATCAACTATCCTCCAATTAAAAAAAAAAAGAGTTCATTGATGAGGAAATGAAGAATTAAGTGAATTAACTAAAATCAAATAATAAATTACATTCTAAGGGGAAAAAAAAGAAGGGCAAAGGAAGAGAACGGACCTGGTCTAGGGAACCAGTGGTGTCTGCCATCCGACCCAGTCCCCACTGCTCCACCCACAGTCAGAGAAGTCCTGCTTTTCAACCCCCAATGTCAGTGTCAGGGTTCCCTGCTCCTCCTCTCCAGGCAGTCTTGCCTGGGAACCATTCTCTCCTCTGCCTTGGGCCTCAATAGCACTAGTTTCCTCATCCCTTCATCTTGGGAAGAGAGAACAAAGCAGCTGCAGCTCACCGGCGTGGTCTGGGCCCAGGGTACCCGTGCCCAGGGAACCAGTTCTGAAGACCCTTTGGTTAAGCTGAGAGGTTGCTGGCTGGAGAGAGAGCATGGAAGAAAGTGTTCGGAATGCACCTGGAGAGGTGGGCTGAGGCAGGATCGTGTAGAGTCTTGTGAGCTGCAATCCACTTCAATTCAACCAGTTATAAGAGAGTCACCACGCAAGACACGAGGGCGTATAAATGGAGTAAGATGCCTGGCTGATCCCAAGGAGTTCCCATTCTCCTTGGGCCACGCACACATGCAATTAAACACAGTAAAATTCAGACTACGATATGTACAAGCACAGATGAAGAGACACAGTGCAGTTCATGGCAGTGTGGACAAGACAGCTTTAATTTCAAGAAGGTGATATTTGAATTTCACTTTGCATGGTAGGTATGACTCATGTAAGTAGAGAAGGGAGGGAGAGGATATCTCAAGCAGAGAGGATTATATGAGCAAAAGTTTTGGGGTGGGAAAGCAAGCAATGTATTTGGATAATTGTGAGTGGCCCCCTTGAGCTGGGGGACAGCGTTTGCAAGGACTGGGGTGACCAGAGGGATGAGATGGGGAAGGCAGGGCAGAGAATGGGTCGGAGAAGAAGCAGAAAAGGTAGGTGGGTGTCAGGTGGTAAAGACTGAATGTTGGATTTTAAGAAGTTGGATTTTAACTTGTAGCAAATAGAGAGTCTTGGAAGGTTTGAATCACATCTGTGTTGTGGAAACTTATTACCAAACAAGAGTTAGTGTGGGGTGGGGAGACTGAGGCAGCGGCACCAGCGGAAGGCTGGTACCTAGAACAGAAGCAGTGTGGGGAGAGGCATGAGGATGGTACACACTTTTCTGGATGAATAACTGAGTTGGGAAGGGATCAGGACCAAGGAGTGCTTTTGAAGTGAGAAGAGCTCTTTCAGCGAGGGGCTTAGCACTCGGCCGAGGGTGGGAGAGAACACGCTTTCAAAACCCTACAAAGTAAAATGAGTACGAATGGACCCAAGGCAGCAATTGGTGGGCAAGGTCTGCTCTGCTTCTGCAGTCTGCACCCTAGGATGAAACAACACCCAAAGCTTGCTGTTTCTACTAGGAACTGCTAGGAGGGACGAGGGTCTCCTCGGGTGACTCCTGGTCTTGCCCCTTTAATTTTCCCTGCAGGCCCTCTGCTTCCTGTCCGTAGCTGTGTGACCTGGGTGCTGACTTATTGCAGGTCTGTTTTTGCCACAGCACAAGGGAACTGGGGCAAGTGTTATCCAGATGGAGTTTTAGCTGAACAATTGCAAGACACTTAGCTCAGCACAAGTCCCTTAAGCTCCCAACACTTACACTATCCTTCCAAACCCTACGTCCTGGCATGGATCTTATTCTGGGCATGGAGGGGGGGTGAGAGTGGGGAGGGTTTTAGAAATGGCTTCTGTGCTTTCGCGCCCTATGCCCACCGTGGCTGGGCACACCTGCCCCAGCTCTCTCTCTTTGCTCCTTGGCCTCTAGAGAAGCAGGGTTCCCTTCAGTTGGGATCCAAGCCGATTTCTCAGCTTCAGATGAGCTCTGCTCTCCTGACAGCTCCTGATTCTTGACTGTAGGGTCCCCCACACTATGGAGCCAGCAACTCCCCAATTCTTGCTTGCAGTAGTTTTCTTAATGCCCTTCAGTGGCTTCCCGTTGTCGGGAGAATAAAAGCTGGACTCACCCAGGAACCACCAGGTCTGCCCGGTCTGGCATCTGCTTCCTTCTCCAGCCTGTCTCCTCTGCTCCAGAGCCACTGTGGCTCCCTTCACGCCATGCTCCTTCTGCCTCAGGGCCTTTGCGCATGTGGCTTCTGTTCCTGTGTCAGAATCATTTCCCAACCCTGCCTGTCACTCCCGTTCCTGGCTCCTTCACCTCATCTCCTTAACACCTCCTGACCCTTCAGCTCGCTTCTCAAATGCTACATCCTCAGGGCTCTGAACGCTGTTTTAATGACACACTTCTCCATGGGATTATTTGGTCAATCTCTGCCTTGCCAATTAGCTCTAAGGGACCGTGACTATCCTTTCACTGTGGAGCCTGGAGCTTGGCCCAGGGCTCACTGCCCAGTAGCTCCTCATGCCAATAAATGTGTTACAAGAATGAGGCAGCTGGTGACCTTTTTTACTGACGCCCACATGTTTCATAGGGGCTAGATGTGTTTATTCCTCCCCTAGGAGGGAGCCAGGACTCCCGCTAGAACAAACTTGTGTGTGACTTCATAGCTGTGTCACCCCAAACTCCCTCAGCTGTGCCTCTGGATGGACTGGGGAGAAGCACATTTGAGGGGAAAGCCAAGGTCCTTCCGCACGTGAATGTAGCCCCAGCTGCCCCTCTGCGGCCTTTCACTGCTAAGGGGCATCTGAGTGATTTGGCCAAACACCTTGGAATTCTCTGGTAAGACAAGGGCTGGTAGTAACAGGTGACTCGGCTTTGGAGTTCTGACCCCTGGCCTGTCTTTCTCAAACAGACTTTCAGACCTGGGTTTGAAGTGTCCTCACCGGGAGGAACTCCAAGAGGCAACACAGTGAGAGGCTGGCAGGCAGCCCTCAAGGGCGTCTGCGAGGGACTAATCTACTTGCCCAAGGACATGGGCCTAGCGAGTGATTTTCAAAGGCATCCAAGGAACTTCGAGACTGGGCCAGAGAGACGTCCACTCTGTCCAAGGTTCTGTGCTCATGGAGTCCAACCTGTCCTCTCGAGGGTTCCCCACTCTTTCTCAGCGGCCATTTATGGCTTCCACATCCGTGCGAAGCCTTCTGGAATCCATGTATACTTCCTGCTTTGGGGTTTTGAGACTGGACCATTTATTAAAATAATTCAATCTAGGGTTCGAGCTGAAAGGGGCCTCTGGATTATCTAGCCCATGTCCTTCATTTCACAAGTGAGAAAACTGAGGGCCAGGGCTTGGGGTGTTGATGTAGGGCTGGGTCTCTTCCTGGCAGTACCCAGCGTACTAGGGTTCCGGGTCTGTAAGGAAGTCCCTGAGGCTCCTCTCCGGCTTGGACAGTTACAGCCTCTCTCAGGAACCGGTCCCCTCTCCCCCACCCCCAGTCCTGTCGATCCCCCTCCTGGCTCAGGCTGGGAAGCCTCATGGCCGGCAGCATGGCTTCCTGGCTACCAACCGAGTGGCCAGCCCTTGCCGTGTCCGTGGTTTCTGCCAGTGCCTGGCCTCGGGCCCTTGCTACAGGCCCTGCCCCTCGCAGCGACTGCCGGCTTACGGAGCGCTCGCTATGAGCGCTGTGCTCAGCTCCCGGGGGTCAGGGTTCTCACCGCCGTTTCACATGGAAGGAAACTGAGGCTCAAGTGTTCCCTTCAGTGCTGTGCTCAAGGTCACATCACAGGTGCAGGTGCGGAGCTAGATTTAAATCTTCTCATTAAGTTTGTCGTCTCGAATTTGGACCTGAGGAGTGGACTGGGGAGGGGGCGGTACTGTGACCCGGCAGGAGCGGGACGAGGGGCCCTGATGAGGGGGATCTGGGCAGCAAATCTGTAGTTCCAGCGAGACCCCGCCCTCAGCAGCCCCCCTGGCTCTTGCTGAAAATGACAACTCCGGCCAGAACCGGCTCGCGCTCCCACGACACAGCCATTCATGCTTTAGGTGCGCATCCCACTTCATTGTCAAGACTTCCAATTAACGTGGGTTGCTGTGTCTGGTGCTGGGTTATTTTCTCGTATTTTTCCGTCCCCCCCGCCCCCTCCCCCCCTCCCCGAGTTTACTATTTCGGAGAGACACTAGCTCTGTCATCGTGTTTGTCTCGCTCCCTCCCCACCCTCAGCAGAGGAAAACCGGAAAGCCACAGCTGGCGGCGAATGCGCGCCGGCTCTAGCCCGCGCCCTCGACGGCTGTCTCCTGTTGCTTCTCGGAGCGGCCTGCCCTTTGAAAAAGAATCTCTCCCGCACCCGGGAGCAGCGGTGGCGCGCTCCGAGGAGCCGGCGGCGCGCGGCGAGCAGGAGAGGGTCTGCGCGCGGATGCCAACAGGAGGTCGGCGGACGGTGACATCGCGGTCCCCGGAGCCCAGCCCCGGCTGAGCTCCCGCCCACCACTCCCCACCCCTGCAGGACGCGCCTCTCCAACAAGCCCCAGCTCTTCCCAGCAAGGGAGGCGGGAAAAAAGCGAAAGCCTCGCCCACAGCCCTGCCCACAGCCCCGCCGCTCCCAGGCTCCTCCGGACTCCGCGCATCCTCCTGGGATTGTCTCGGAGGGGACCGCGCTGTGCAGGTAAGTGGCTGCGGTGGTGGCAAAGTTGGGTTCTTCTTCTGGAGAGGGAGAGAGGCTGGGGTGGGGACAGATCGCGGGGCGCCGGGATGCTGCCAGGGTTGGTTTGTTTCGGTGGGTGTGAGCGGTCCTCGCCAGGCAGCTGCCGCCTGGGCCGCGGAAACCGGGCAGGGGATGGAAACCCGGAGGTGGTCGTCGGAAGAGAAGAGGGGCTGCCGAGGGGAGGCAGGCCGTGGCGGTGGGAGTGAAGGTGTTCTGGAAAGGGGCTTGCCGCTACCTAGAGCTTGGGGCTACGGTTTTGGGAGAAGGGGAAAGGGCTGCTCTCCGCTGTGTCCAGGGGTTTTTCCTTTGTTACTTGGAAGCTTGGACTGTTTAAGTGGAGTGTGCGGAGGTGAAGAGAGGGAGGGGGCCGGCTGTGTGTGTGCACACATAACCATACAAAATGGAACTTGCTGGCTCGGTGCTTGGGGGACAGGGAGAGCTGGGGCTGGGCAGGGGGTACTGGGAATGGGGGCAGGTAAGGAAGGCTGATTCCAGGGCGTGGGGTTCATGAGAGTGTCTGCATCAATTTTCCTCTCCTCTTGTCTAAACAGTAGCTTCTTCCAGGGGGCCCTGACCGCCCCCCACCCCCATTCCCTCCTTTCCTGGTACCCAGCCCTCTTTCCCCAGCAGGGCTGGCCCTGGCACAGCCTTCCCCATTGTGTCTCTTGGGCTTCCATGGAGACTTGGAAGGGCCGCCTGGGGCTACTGGCGCTCGCTTCTGGGCTCTTACAAGTGGTGGCTGGTAAAGGGAGCACCTGACGGTGGGAGCAGGGAGCAGCCACACTGGAGCAATGGGCCTGGCTAGGCCCCTGCTGCCCACCTCCAGACACGGTGGGTTGTGGCTGCCGGGGCTTCTCGCCACAAATGGGGCCTCTGTCTCCACTTGCTTTGTCTCCTTGGCGTTGTGCTCTCTGGCTGGGCCCAGGTTTCCAGGTTTGGAGATGGATCAGTGGGCAGCCCACGTCCTCTGTTGAAGGATCCCTCTGTGAGGGCCCAGTACCCTCATACTGTGTATGTGTGGATATGGATATCTGTTTCCGCAACTTAGCCTTTTTCACGTGACCTGCCCGGTAGTTGCCATAGAAACCCCTCTTCAATTCTCAGTCTCCCTCCTTTTCCTGCCCATTCTTTACCTCCATATCTCCTCCCCACCCCCCAACATGGTTGCCTAGATACTGGTTATCCCTGACTTCTCAGAGTAGGAGACCCTGGAGAGCTAGCTAGCTCCCAGCTCAAAGTGATGTGGCCCCTACCCCATCCAGGCCCCCCAACACACAGTACGCATCACAAACACACCCCAAACATATGCACACTTGCCACGCCACCTATACACTCACACACATACCGCACATCCTACTTGCCACACACACTGCATCAACACACTACACACACATATATCATGCCACGTGTACACCACATAACACACCACATACGCCATACATACACCACACCACAACACATATATCCTACCACATGTACACCACATAACACACCACATACGCCAAACATACACCACACCACAACACATCGCCCCCAATGCCACACGTACACCCTGTCATCGCACTGTGTGTGCTTTCACACATACCAGCAATAACATCCCGTTGCTTCCCCAACACACACGCGGTACTTCTTCGCAGTAGGTCTGGCTGGAAGAGACAGGGCAGTTTCCTAGCTCTATGCCAAGGAGCATGTAGGGGAAGGCTCAAGAAGGCCAGAAGGAAACACCTCCCCAAGAACCCTGCAGAAGAAGGTGGAGAGGAATGCACTTCCAGATTCCCTCAGAGGGCAGCCCCTCTCCTAGGTGCTAGATGCAAGAGGCTGGGCGTGGACCAGAATTTAAATCTCTCCATGACCCTGAGAAAGCCTGGGGCTCCTGGCCCCTCCTAGGAGGCTGGACTCTGCTGCTGGGTCTTCCTGCCTAGCAGAGGATCAGGCAGCTCTGGGACCAGCAGAAGGCTCTGAGCCTCCCCAGAGGAGGGAGGAAAAGTGTGACTGTGTGCGGAGAGGGGAGAGCGGAGAGCGGAGAGTGGAGAGCGGAGAGCGGAGAGGGGAGAGGGCAGGGAGAGGAGACAAAGCCTGGATGGGGGCTGGGAGGAGAAGGGAGCCAGAAAGAGGAGCCAGGTGAGTGTAGAAAGTGTAGGTAGGGTGATGGCAGGGAGGACGTCCAGGCTATCCTCCCTCCCCCAGGTACACTTTCCTGCTTTCTCCTTGGCTCCGCCAGCCACATCTGTGCATCTAGGAGAGGAAGTGGGTTTGCAGAGGGCTCCTGGATTGCCAGGGCTTTTCTAAGACCTGTCGCTTCTCTAGGGGTCCTCGTGGTAGTCACCGGAGGCAAGGGTCTCCTTCCTGGCCGCCTTGTGATCTCTGGACTGACTTAGGCCCCATTTCACTCAATTATTCAAGGAATTGTTTTAAGTACTTACAATGTGTTCATTGCTAGGGCCATGAGGGTGAGAAGGAAGACACAGTCCCTGACCTCAGAGTCCTAGATTTCTCAGAGCCGGAAGGGGAACATCCAATCAAGACATCACGTAGATGGGGAAACTGAGGCTTGGGGTCACACACCCAGCTGTGGCTGAGGCCTCTGACTCTTTAGCCAGGATTTGTGACCCCCATACTTCCTGTCCCACATCACTTGCCTTCTTTTCTTTATTGCCAGCAATCCTCTGGGGACCAGGATCCCTTCCAAAGTGTGGGTGCCCTAGTGGGTGGGGAGCCTGCTCCATCCTATTTTCTGGGAGAATGTAGCCCGGAGAGGGGCCAGGAGGAGCACTTCCCTAGACCCTGGAAACTCCCCACAGCCATAGGGAAGCCAGCCCACCAGACCCCCCCCCGTAAGTCAGAGCCCAGCCCTGTTGGACCTAGCTGGCTGCCATCTGGGTGGCAGACTGTGCCAGGCAGCCCCCAGGACTCACTGTCTGACAAATCACCCACCAGCTTCTGCCTGAACACCCTGGAGGAAGCAAACCAGTCATGACAGGCACAGCCCCTGGAGGCAGAGAGCCTGTAGCAGAAAGGCTGTGAACTGGAGACACAGACCCAGGTTGTAGTCCTGCCTGCGCTCCAGGGGGAGGTGCATTCATGCCACAGATATCCTTTAGGATGCAAACTGGGTTTCTGGCAAAAGTCAGAAATGGTTTAGACTGATCTCAAGCAACTGAAAGCCTCCACGATTTTAGACCTCTGTTTCCACATCCGTCAGCAGAGGGGCTAGATTTCATGATTTCTAAGGCATTTCTGCCTCCTAATTTTTATAGATTGTACAGTCTTGAAAGAGATCCCTTTTCTCTCCGGGTGCCAATCTGTACTCATGATTTCATAACACAGGGTTGTAGCTAACCTGAGCAGGAAAGGGGCTGGTCTCCGGTCACTCCGGAGAAGGCCTCCCCTTTCACCCCGCGGGCCAGGAGACGCTCAGGAAGCTCAGACTGGGCTTCTTTCTCTCAGGCTGCTGTGGCCGGTCCCCCTGGACACCATGTGCACCTGGTCTCTTCTGCCAGGATGAAAACTGGGGCTGGGTGGAGTCTTGGGAGATGTGGTCTCTGGAGAGGATGAGGTCCAAGGCCATCATTTGCTGGGTCTATGAATCCTCTGGATGGAGAGCCTTGGACCAGCTGGAGAGCATGATGGGAGGTGCTGATCAGGGTTTTCTGTCTCTAATGAGAAGCAGGGTGTCTCTGGCCAAGACAAAAGCTTGGAACCAATTTGGCAGCATCTTCTCTTCTCTGGAATGGGAAGGAGGAGGGGCCCTCTGACCTGGGAAAGTATGAAGTCAGCTTGGAGCTCACACAGGGACACACTTGTTACAAAGATGCGCGGGGGAGCGGGGCTGGGGCCCTGGGAACCAGGCTGGGACCACGGGAAGGTGGCTGCTGAGCTCAGATGATCTGATCTGAAGCCAGGGATGAGGGAGGAGCTAGTTGGAATGACAGTGCCCCCCATGCAGCTGGAGGGCAAAGCCAGGCCTGGGAAGGGACAAGAGGCGAGGTCTTAAATTCACACAAGCCATCCCTTGAACAAATGTTAACTGGGTCCCTCCCCTATGCCAGGCCCTGTGGGCTTCCCAGGACCCACAGAGCTGTGAGAAAGTCAGATGCTGGTTTCATTCGCCAGAGCCCTCCTGCACCGGTAGATCCATCCATTAGCCCTGTGCCTCCCTCTCTCCCCAGCTGACCTTACCCGCACCTCCCCTGGGAAGGCCCTGCAGCGTCCTTCTTCAACAAGCAGGGCTCCACGCTTGCTCGTGTGTCGCTCACACTGGCACACACTCTCCCCTTCTCACACATACGTAATCTCCATACCTAACGCACAGGCATGAGCTCACAGGTTCCCGAGTACCCTCTCACCTCACCCCGGTGCAGTCTCTCACCCAGACCATTGTGACCGCCTCTTCCCTTCCACTTTCTCAGCCCCCATTCTTTTACCACTGATCTTGTGGGCCCATATGTCCGACCTCTCCATTGCCCTTTTTTTTTTCTAATTTTTAAAAAAATTTATTTGTTTTATTTATTTATTTATTTTTGGCTGCATCGGATCCTCGTTGCAGTATGCGGGCTTCTCACTGCCGTGGCTTCTCTTGTTGTGGAGCACGGGCTCTAGGCACATGGGCTTCAGTAGTTGTGGCATGTGGGCTCAGTAGTTGTGTCTCACGGGCTCCAGAGCGCAGGCTCGGTAGTTGTGGCGCGTGGGGTTAGTTGTTCCGTGGCATGTGGGAGCCTCCGGACCAGGGGTTGAACCCGTGTCCCCCGCACTGGCAGGCGGACTCCCAACCACTGCGCCACCAGGGAAGCCCTCCATTGCCTATTAATGAGGACAGGTACTTGGCACTGGCCCTCGAGGCTCTCAGGATCTCAGGAACTCGGCTGCAGCCACCTCTCCAGGCCCCTTCTCCAGAGGGTCATCCTGAGCCTTGCACTTCCTACCCTCTGCCTCCACTCAGGCCCTAACAGGAAAGAGCTGCCTCACTCCAGCCAGCTGAGTAGGGGGTAGCGGCCTTTGGAGACGCACAGACTTGGGGTGTAATCTGGGTGCTGACGCTTACCAGTTTTCTTAACTCTTCTAAGCCTCAGTTTTCTTACCTGTCAAATGGGCATGAGGTTTGAGCCAGGGGTAAGCTATGTCAAATGCTTCTTGGTGCCTAGCAGATGGTAAACACTCAGTAGATACTAGCTGCTATAATAATAACAGTAGTAATGATAATGACACATGGTTATTATTAAAATGACATTACTGTTGTTATAGCATCCTTTGAGGCTTTTCTCCAGTGCTCATTCTTTCAAATAGCTTTTCCTAATTCCAAGTAAACAGACAAGCTTTCCTCTTCCTGGTACCCCTGAAATGCTCGGTTGATTCTTCCCTTAGAGTACACGCCTACTGAGCCTTCATTTAGCTACTTATGTCCACACCTGCTCCCCGTACCCGCTCCCACCTCTTCAAAGGCAAGGTCTGTTTTTTGCCCCAGACAGGGCCTGGCACAGTGTCAGACATGGAGAAAGCCCAGAGAGCATCTGTGAACTGAACATATGTGGGAAAAAGTCCTCACCCACCAGGGCACGGTGAAAGCCCACTTGTCCCTCTAAGCTCTCTCCCACCTGTCACTCCTACCCAGGTACCCACCACACATACCTGAAGGATATATTCCTTTATGTCCATGTGTCATTTCAGTCTGCCTGTTCCTTTGGTAGAGTCTGAAAACTAAGAGTCAGACCCTATCGGAGGTCTGGAGGTGTTTAAGGGCTGAAGGCAATGGAAGGAGGCTGATTCATCACAGCGTTTTGGTGACTGGGACTTGACGGAGGCCTGGAGAGCTGGCTGGCGGAGGTGGGGGCAGGGGAGCACTGAGAAAGTTTTAAAATTCCTTTAAAATTCCACACAGATCCTCAGGTTGTTCTGGGCTTAGATTGGATTATGACTAAAGGCATAATGATGCTGAAGCATCCATGTATTCAGTCATGGGCATTTACTGAGCAGCTACTATGCAAAGTGTTGGAGAGTCAGAGATGCCTAGAATGTGCCTCTGCTTCCAAGGAGCTCACAGTCTGATGGGAGAGACGCACATGGTCGTGATGGTGGTACCTGGAGACAGGCATGGGCCTTGGCTCTGTGGGAACTGGGGCCGTGAGGCGTGTGGCAGGAGGGAGGGGACAGTGCATTTCCCGAAGCAGAGACAAACGAGGTCGGGTAAACCTCCACGCTTGCGATGGGACCAGGTTGGGCAGGTTTCCAAGTATGCAGGCCCACGGGTCAGGGTGCATCCCTGTGTCATTTCTACCCTCAAGACAACGTGAGCATAGACAAAGTGCCCTGTAGGTTCAAACGCGCCGCCCGGAGCTGTGCTTTCAAAGGAGACGGGCTGTTGTGCAGAGGCTGGAAGGGGCAGGGACTGTGGTCTGGCTGTGGGCAGGGTTACTCGGGCTGGCCCCTGGGCCTCTGGCCGCTGCTCCGAGTTTCTGTTTCTGCCGCTAGGACTGTTTGTCTGGCCTCTCTTGAATGGGCCTTTGTCAGTAGGTTGCCCACCATCCAGACTCCCCGGAACTGGACTGAGATCCCCCGGGGGGCAGGGGCGCGGGTCCCTGGGCTGGAAGGAGGCAGGCATAGTCCCGCTCCCTGACTCACTCTGGACAACTGTATCACCGGCCTGTGCTGGGGTTGGCCGCACAGAGCTGCCCTGTGTGCCTGCCTCTGAGGGCTGTTGGGACAAGCCCACAGGGTGACGTCTGGGATGGCGCTGCAAAGACGGTCATAGTCGGCAGTGATGGGGGAGGGGGGAAGCAAGGCCCTCTGACCCTGCTGGTGGGCCAGCTTCAGGTCTCTCCAGGGAATCTTTTTAGAAACCAGGCCTGTGTTTGTGATTTGTGAATTCGGTGTGTTCGCTTCTAAGGAAAGGGTCTTATTTCTTTTTGTGGTCAGGTCTTTTCTTCCTTTGCCTCAGAAGTAATCCCACATTAAAGATAAAGATGCCTCCGAGTTAAAATAGTAAGTTCTCTGTGCATGTTAAAGGAGTTTTGTCCCTCCCATGCCCCCTGTGCGACCGGGCTGGATTGGGTCTGGGCTCACGGAATGGGAAGAGCTTTGAGTCATGGGGGCCGGCGGGCCCAGCCTCCAGCCTCCCAGCTGTGGGGTGCCCTCCTCCCTGAAGGAAGGACGGTGGGGCAGACCCAGGGATGGGGCTACACAAGGGGGCCCTGCCAGGTCTGAGGGCCCTTGTGATGAGAGGGGCCTGGTAGGAAGGGGCCACCCTGGTGGGTGTCAGCAGCGATGATGGGGGCCAGAGGCCCGGCCCTGCTTGTAAGGAGGTCCAGCTGCCCTGGGGCAGTGCAGGGAATTCAGTAAAGTGATAGCAGCCACTGTGAGCCCCTCTGCCTATGAGAATGTCACCACCCTCTGCTCTCTCCTGAGTCCCAGGCTTTGAGTTCTCTCTGCTCTTCAGCCCTTCTCTGGAATTTTATAGTTAGGCTATTAAAGAGAATAATTTATGTTTATGCTTATTTGATGAGCGTTTAACATGCAGATCAAGGGAACACGTTGCATGTTCCTCTGAAGGGTACAGATCCATCAGCAACCTCTGGTTGGACCCAAAGCACTTATTTGAAAAGGCAGCTCTAAAAGCCTTTGCTGGATTTTGGCTCTGGTCTGAACCACAGAAGCCCAGCCCCTATTACAGAAACATCAGACACTACCAGCAGAGCACAGGGCTCCACACCGCTTGCCAGGAAGGTGAGCATGTGTGGTTGGGGAGCTGTTTTGTTTTAAAATGAATTAAAAATTTATTAAGTTATTTTTAATAGACTGTTTAAAGAAAAATTTTAGATTTACAGAAAAACAGAACAGCTAGTACAGAGAGTTCCAATATAACCCTCCTGCACAGTTTCCCCGATTACTGTCTTACATTAGTGTGGTACATTTGTTACAATTGATGAAATAATATTGATATATTATTATTAACCAAAGACCATGCTTTATTCAGATTTCTTTAGTTTTTCCCTAAGGTCCTTCTTCTATTCCAGGACCCCATTCGGTTAACCACATCCCATTTAGTTGTCGTGTCTCCTTAGGGTCCTCTTGGCTTGTGACAGTTTCTCAGACTTGCCTTGTTTTTGATGATCTTGAGAGTTTTTGAAGAGGACTGGTCGGGTATATCGCAGGATACCCCTCAATGGGGATTTAGCTGACGTTTTTCTCGTGATAAGACTGGGCTTATGGGTTTGGTGGAGGCAAATCACAAAGGTAAAGTGCAACATTTATCACATCAGATCAAGGGTACATACCCTCAGCACGATTCGTCACTGTCGATGTTGACAGTGCTGGGTTTCCAGTCCCTTTTAGTGCCCCCACTTCAGCAGGGTTCCAGGGCCTGGTGGTCAGAACTGTGCTTTCCACTCCTCGAGACAAACATCGATCTGTCAACCAGCACTCGCTGGCTGTCTGCACCGCCCCAGGTCTTACAAGTTGTGGAGTAGCACAGAGAGTTTCCAGGCAGGAGAACCTCATTAAAGAGAGCATTAAACCAGAATGTGCTGTGTGGCAAATCAGTGCTAATGACAGGTCACAGGCTGGAGAAAGAAAGTCAGCCCGTGGGCTGGAGTGGCAGTTGGACAAAGACAGCATTTTTCAACCTCGGCTACACGTTAGAATGAGTGGAGAGATTCTAAAAATTACTGATGCCTTGGTCCCACCCCCAGAGTTTAGAATTTGATGGGACATAGTTGATCCCCATTATTATTATTATGAAAAAGCTCTCCATGTGATCCTGAGGTGCAGCCAGAGCTGAGAACTGGAATAAACAGGAGAGGGAAGGGCATTCTAAGTGGAGGGAACAGAATATACAACGGCCTGGAGATCAAAACACATGTGGCAGGGGATGGGAGTAGACCATCTTAGCTGAAAGTAATGGGAGAAAATACTGAAAGGGTAGAAAAGGGATAGACTTAGAGGTATTTATATGCCAGAATAAAAAGTTTTGATTTTTTAAAAAATAAATAGAATACGGAAGCACCATGATACGCTTGAGCTTGGGAGGGAAGTGATCACACCAGCAGCCCAGGGGAGCAACGATGAGGGTCTGAACTATGGAGCGAGCAACGGGAGAGAAGATGATAGAGATAGCGCCGGAGTCGGCGTGGCTGGGACTTTGCCACCGACACCACGTGGAGTTCGGCAGGCGGGGAGGAAACCCTGTGAACTCAGTTAAGACTGTAAGCTCCACGAGGCAGGGACGGTGTTGCTGCAGCTCCCCCAGTGATGACTAAGGTCCTGGGCAACAGTAGGCCATCAAGAAATGTTTGTTAATTTGGTTACTGGAAGGATAATGATGCCACTCTTTCCAAAATTACACCTTGCTCCAAAATTATCCTCTCTTCTCCACCAATTTCTCCACCTAAGTGCAGGTAGATCTCAGCTCTTGGGAAAGCAATCTGATCAAATAACTCGGGCCGAGATATAAATAACTGTTAGGAATGTAAGTATTTACCTTTTAAATGAAGTATTTGGTTGAATTAAGAACTCTCTCCTTGGGAGAATGTTGTGGGTGTGGATATATTTTTGAGTAGGGGTGGTCTTTATTTCAATTCTACACCCTAATCTAATTCTGAACCATACCAGAAAAGAAGGGGATCTGCAGCTTGGCAGTCTGCTCTGAAAGGCTGTCAGTTGCTGGGCTGGTGGTTCTGTTGGCATCCGCTGTGAGCTTAGCTCCGATGGACAGGATGCCCTACAACTGGTCTGGGATGCTGTGTAGCTCCCTGCATAAATACCCTGATGTTCTGCTAGGCAGAGAGCATCAGGGTGCCCAGCAGCTGCTGTGGGGAGACTGGGGAGGGAGAGAAGAGAGCCTGTGGTGGTGCTGAAGCTCAGCTGGGAGCGACGGGAAGACCTGTGAATAGCTGGGGGCCAGCGATGGCTGAAGGATATGCCAGGCCTCCTCCCACCTCCTGAGCGGCTCCAGGGTCCCAGCCTTCACATCAGTTGTAGTGGACAGAATAGAGTTGAGCAGGAAACTGTGAAAGGGAAAAAATGACACAATACATGCCAAAGTTAAATAAAGCTATTTGATTTTATTTGGGTTATTCTCTCACGCTGGTTTTTCTCCCCTGGCCTGGGTAAGAACACACCCGTCCAATGAGCCCTGCATGGACTTGGGTCAAGGTCAGCATTTTGATTTCCCTTAGTCCCCACGCATTGCCACATGTGCCAGGGAGGCAGCAAGGAAGAGTGGAAAGGGCCTAGCATGTGGCATCCACAGAATTAGGAGCCGATGCCAGCTGTGCCATCGTTAGCTGCGGGGCCTTGAACGAGGCAACGTAACTCGGAGCCTCACCTTCTCTAATCTGTTAAATGGCAATGATAGCCAACATCGCCTGCAGTTGTGATGTTCCTTTGAGCTAATGCTTGTGAAGTTGCCTGGTGAGTCGGGTGTCTTACAGATGTTTGGTGTTACCAACATCACCACCATCACCCTCATCATTCCCTTCAGCCACCGTGGGCAGGTAGCAGGAGCAGGGCTGGGTGGAGCGTACACAACACCATCGGTCCCCCTTTGTCTTAACGACAGCCACAGGTACACTCGAGGGTCTGGGGCTGTAGGACAAGAGTCTCTGTGCTGATATATCTTGCCTCAACCTCCCTTAACTCCAAGAGGCAGGAGGACCAGGGTGCACAGTACCATCCCAGTCTAGCAGAAGTCTGCTCGGCCCTGCCCAGCAGACCCTGTGTCTTGCACTGGGCAGCTGTCCTACAGTCAGGGAGGGGGCTGAAATGTCTTCTCCCAGGAGCTGCAGCTGTCCATTGACTCTCCTCCCCACGCCCTGCCCAGGGGCATTTTCCCTTCTCTGCTCTTCGGAGCACCCGTGTGACTGGGGCAGGCAGGGTATGGTGGAGGCACACGGGCAGCCAAGGATGGAGGCCCAGCTTGGAGGCCCAGATGGAGGGCCTCATGGGGAGGGCGACAGCGTGGAGCTTTGCTTGATGTTTCTACAAAGCCGATTTCTTTTCTCAGCAGTCTTCACCTCTCCTTGCTTTGTCACCGTGTGCATCTCTTGCTCAGTTTCTGCTGGGAGCCCCTCCCCTTGGCCAGCCTCCAGTTCTGTCCTGCAGACTCTTCCTTTCTCTTCCCTTTGCCTGCCTGTCTCGCACTTCTCTTTGGGCCCCTCCCTGTTCAGCTGCTCTTCCTCTGGGGTTTCTTTCCTCTTCTGTCTCAGGTCCTGTCTTGCTTCTGTGTCTCTTGGTAGGGGCTCACCCATGTGACCCCGTCCCTGCTGTCCCAGGCAGATCTGAGCTCCCCACGCCACTTGTTGGTGGCCCTGGGTGATGCAGCCTGTTTCTCTGGAGGCCAGAGAGGGCAGTGGCTCTGGGGAGCCTTTTGCATCTGTAGAGCCCTCCTCTGCCTGCTTCCGTTGCGGGCTGAGGCCTGTCCCCCGCCTGTGTTGGGAAGTGAAAGGGGGCAGCTGGGGCCTTTCCGCAGCTGTGTTCTCTGTATCTGTTCCCCATTTCCCAAGAGAAGCTAGATAATAAAGGTGGAAGCTGAGGAAAGAGTTGGGGGGATGATGATAGAATCAACAGTTGATACTTAAAAAGCAGTTGCTATTTGCCATGCAGAGTGCTCGGCTGTGACATGGTATCTCTTCCTTGCAAATGACCCAAACAACACTGCATCTGCCTGGGGGCAAGGCAGGGATTACCGGTTCATAGAGCCGGCCTGTGGGATGGGCAGAGCAGCGCTGGGCTGGGAACAGATGAGCTGGAGCACAGTCAGCCAGTACGCTGTCCCCATCTCTTCTCCCTGCTTCTCTCCCGCGGGCTCTTCACCTGTGAGCTGCTGCCTGGCTTCCCCCGCCAGATCCCCCCACCCCCAGATTTCACAGCTTGGCTGCTTTGACCCTTCTTCCCTTGCTTCCGGACGATGTGACAGCCCCTGGGGGAATACCGAAGTCTCAAACCCAGTCCTTTTAGCAACGAGGGAGGGGCTGCGATTGGGAGCCCCCAGTAGACCTGTAGCTTTGGAGTGGGGGAGGAGCTGTCTCCCCTCCAGAGGGGAAGGTGTGGGCAAATAACTGCCCATGCACAGAGGCTGGTTCATCTAATCCTCACAGCTCCTGAGATGCCTGTTATTATTCCTGTTTTACAGTTTCAGAAGCAAAGGCTTTGAGAGGTAGAGTGACTTGTTCAAGGCCCCAACGCCACCGGGTGGCAGAGAGGCAGGATGGTGGAGCGGTTCAAAGCGAGGACTCGGTTTGCAGGGCAGAAATAGAGGCACAGATGTAGAGAACAAACATATGGACACCAAGGGGGGAAAGTGGCGGGGTGGTGGTGGTGGTGGTGGTGGGATGAACTGGGAGATTGGGATTGACATGTATACACTAATATGTATAAAATAGATAACTAATAAGAACCTCCTGTATAAAAAAATAAATAAAATAAAATTCAAAAACAAAGCGAGGACTCGGGAGCAAAGACTTTAGACAACTTGCTTAACCTTTCTGGCCTCAGTTTCTCCATCTGTATAATGGGAATGATCATAATCAGAGCCATTTCCTAGAACTGCTGTAAGGATTGAATGAGTTAGTACACGTAAACCACTTAGAACAGTACTTGGCATGCCATGAATGCCTAATAAATATTAGGTATTGTTATCGCAGAGCTTCACAGTTTACAAAGAACCTTCACATATATTATCTCACTTGACCTTTATAATAGCCTTGGAAAGTCGGCAGGGGAGTTGGCTGATCCCCCACTGCCCCCGACACCATGCTCTCACCTCTGACCTAATCAACAGCATAAATCCCATAATCTGTTACAAAAAAAAAATCACCCTCTCCAGTGAACAGCTCTCTATCCAACAAGGGAATAGAAATTCTCTTTTGGGGGTGAGCAGGCAGGCACTATCCATGCTGCTGTCTCCTTCTCTCGTGAGTATGTATGAAGCCAACAATGTTAGAGGGCTTGGTTGGTAAATGTTCACCCAGAGGCAGGAACCCCCTCTTTGCAGAGTTCATTTGGTTCTCTCAGCGGGCTGAGCCTTGCAGCCTAAGCCCACTGGACTGGGACAGGAGTAAGGAACAGAGTGGCAGTTGCTTGGGAGGTAAGCCCTCTGGGAGCAGCAGTGCAGTTGGCCCATCATGGCCCTTTGGCCCTGAGTGGGTGTGAGCCCTCCCCTGGGATGTGGGGCTGGGCCGGCTGGAATCCAGGACTCACAGCAGGAAGATTACCCTTCCTACCCCAAGCAGGGAAGCAGACTGAGCTGGGCAGAAGTTTGGGATCCAGCTCTCACTCACCAGGGGACTGCTCTTCCTCTGCCTCAATTTGTTTCCCTTTAAAATGGATTTGATGGTAACACATATTTCATAGGCTACTTTGAAAGATTAAATGAGAATGAATATTTAAAGTAGTAAAAATAGCACCTGACCTGTATGCTGTTTATCGTGATTATTATTATCATTTCTTATATCCAATCCAGGCCCCAAGCTAGGCTTCGAATATGGGCTTCCCATCCCAGAGTTTTCATTTCCTCTCATTTCCGCCAGGGAATTCTCCCAAGATGATGTTCTCATGGAGAGCCCAGGAGCCTGGCAGTGCTTCTCTGCTCCCCGCCTCACTGCCCTCGTCACCCGCATTCCTAGAGGTGCCGTGTCTTCTTTCCTGGCTCCGGTTGGGCTGCCCGAGGGCTCTCAGGCATTGCTCAGCCTTCCCTGCTGCCGTCACTGTGCTCCTCTCCTCCAGCCCTGGCCTGCCCACTGCCCAATCCCAGCAGACCAGAGCAGTAGGCAGGGGCTGGAGGCGTGGGTTCTGGGCCCGGCTCTGCCCCTGACTAGCTGGACGAATTGGCTGCAGCACTCCTCTTGGGGCCCCAGTCTCCTCAATAAAAAGTAAGAGCTTTCATCTCAATCATTCTAACTCACTGGCATTCTGTGATTCTAACTCCGTCTGGTAAACCTCAGATCTTGGTTATATCCTATTTATATACAGTGGAATTTTCTTTTAACCAGCTTCTTTGTCGCAAAGGTTTGGATACGTCATAGGGTAAATCATACAATAACGTGTCTAGGGTAACCTGTTAGCCTAAACATGGGGGCTCGGGCATTCTGTGACCCCATAAAAGGCTCCCTTCTGGCACGTCCTGTCTGGAGAGGGGGCCTCATCTTTCTCTGGGCATCCTGCCAGTACCCAGGCCTTGATGATACCCCTGGGCATGTTTTTGATGGGCTGAACCCAAAGGAGGGCAAGCAGGTGGGATGGCAGGGATGGGAGGTGAGGCCTTGGGGGCTGAGTGAGACAGAGATGAGGATGAGATAATGATGTTCCACTGTAATTTGGAGCCTATACGTTTTAAAGGGAGGTCATTTCTGAGTTATTTTCACAATGGAACTGGGTATTCTGATCTACCTCGCTGCTGCGTGTAATCAAAAATAACATAGCACGATGCTAGATCATCAACTAGTGGCTTCTCTCTCTGAGCAGCTTTTACCCAGCAATTATGTGAAATTATGTGACTCAGATGGAAAGATAATCACCGGAGAAACTCTCCTGATTGCTTTTCTCCTGCACATGCAGAAAAGCAAGTGTGCAGACAGCAGAAAGATCAGGGAGGAAAATTAACATGGGTGTGCTATTGCCGCCCAACGTGTCAGCTGTTTACCAATGTAGAGATAAATGAGAGCATGGAAAGGAGCAAAAAAATGAATGGAAAATCAATCCTTTCTCCGGAGATGCTGCCGAGGAAGCAAAATGTGACTGGTTCCATTTTCTACATGGGGAGGATGATCTGAATGGTCTAGAGTTCAAGACTCCCCATCTAACAGGGATGATTTCGCCAGAGCCCCCTCCCAGGGAACCAGGTCCTCAGGCACCCCCAGGTAGGGGGTCCATGACCTCACATGCACAGGAAGCTAAGGTAATATTCCCGAATGTCCTCTCCCAGCTCCACCCAATTCTGCCTTGCTTTTCCATCTTCCGAAGATCCCTCCCTCCTTTCTTCCATCTACTTCTTAAACTCTGTGGCCTGGAAATGAGATGTACCACTTCTACCACCTCTTAATCTCCCCCTCCCCCTAGCCAGCCCCAGGCAGCCCAGCTTCCTTTCTGGGATAAAGGAATGTGTGGGAACTGGGAGGGTGTAGGACACAGAGGGGCAGCTGTGTGGGAGGGAGGGAAGGCAGAGAGAGTCTCTTGGTGCATCAGTGAGAGAAAGGCATTTTGTGTCCCGTCAGAGGCTCTGTATGTGTACTTGGCCACTCGACTCGAGGGCAGTGCCAGGGGTACCAGCGGGATTTTAAAAAATGGGTGTGGGGGTCCAAGAGGCACCCTGAGGAAGCCTGTGCTGAGGTGTGGCTGGTATAGTCCAGGCCTGGGCAGCAGCTTGACCGAGCGAAGTTGGTCCCTTTTCAAATCTGTAACAGTATTTCTTTCAGCTCACTGTAACTTGATCAGGAATGTTTTCTTTAGAATACAAAGACAGGTCTTTACTCTTTAGCCTGGCATTCAAGATCCTCTAGAGGCTGTCTCCCAACTGTCTTACCAGAATTCTCACCACCCACACCCTCATGCTTTACACAACCCGATTATTCACTGTTTTGGAAGGTATCTTACTCTAGGAATGGCAAATACTTTGCAGATGGCTGTCACGGCCCCTCCTGCGCTATGTAGACATTACTAATGGATGAAGGCCCTCTCTCCTGCCCCACTTCATTCAGAATCCTTCTGAGGAAGCCACTAAAGGCGGCCACTTTTTTTGTTTTGTTTTTAATTTATTTTTGGCTGCATTGGGCCTTCGTTGCTGCGCGTGGGCTTTCTGTAGTTGCGGTGAGCGGGGGCTACTCTTCATTGCGGTGCGCGGGCTTCTCATTGCGGTGGCTTCTCTTGTTGCGGAGCACAGGCTCTAGGCACGCGGGCTTCAGTAGTTGTGGCACATGGGCTCAGTAGTTGTGGCTCAGGGGCTCTAGAGCACAAGCTCAGTAGTTGTGGCTCACGGGCTTAGTTGCCCCACAGCATGTGGACCAGAGCCCTGGACCAGGGCTCTAACCCATGTTCCCTGCATTGGCAGGCGGATTCTTAAACACTGTGCCACCGGGGAAGCCCAGGTGCCCACTACTGAATGAAGTACCTTGAGGTTCCACTTGAACCGAACTTGAACTTGAATACTATTCGTTATCCCCGCTTCCCATTTTCCCTTCTCACTGCCTTTGCTCATGCTGTGTCCTCTGCCAGAATGCCCTTCCTCTTCTCTCTTCTTACCCCTGTCCATCAAAATCCCATCCTGCTTTCAAGGTTCAGCTGGAATGTCAACTCCTCCATGGAAACGTCCCAGGTCTCCTGTTGTATTCCCTGCTCCCCTTTTCCGTGCCCTGCTGGCTGAACCTTGAATGTAGTCTCTGCCTTTTGTGAAGCTCTCTTCACATTTGCTGATACACCAGAGCCCTCTGCTTTCAAACCTTGCCGCCCTGTCCTCTTCACCTGTTTATCCCTTGCAGAACCCGCGATCGTATAACTCCATCTAGGAATTCAGTGTGTATGTGGGGGGGGGGGATTAACTTGAATGTGAGCATCTATGGAGGTGATTGGGGGGAGCTGAGGGGAAGGTGTAGCAGTGACTAGTGGCCTGGAACCCTTGATATGTGTCCTTCCTACTCCCAGGAGGGGCCCTGCTCACCTAATAACCCCTCTCCTGGCTAGAAGCAAGTCCCAGCTGCTACTCCTGTCCAAGGGGAGGGCATTACACAAAGGTTTGAATACTAGAAGGTTGGAATTATTGGGGATCACATTAGAGTCTGTCCACCAGAAGGGTGAAATTATAAACAAAAACTGAGTTTACAACTAATAGATCTTCATTAAAGAAAATTCTAAAAGATGTTCTCTGGGAATTAAGAAAATGGCTTGATGGACGTCTGAGATTCAAAAGGAATCACGAACAAATGAGTTAGTAAATAAGTTGTATTAGTTATCTGTTGCAACATAACAAATTACCCCCAAACTCAGTGGCTTAAAACAACAAACATTTGTTATCTCACGCAGTTTCTGAGGGTCAGGGGTCAGGCAGCAGCGTAGCTGGGTGGTTTGGCTCGAGGTCTTTGATGAGGTTGCAGTCAAGCTGGCAGCCAGGGTGGCAGTCAGCGAAGGCTGGAGAACCCGCTTCCATGCTCACTTCCATGGTTCGTGGCAGCCTTACTTCCTAGTGGGCTTTTGAACTGCGGCTCTCAGTTCTTTGCCACGTGGGCCTCTCCACAGGGATGCCTGAGCATCCTTAAGACATGGCAGGTAACTTTCCCCAGAGCAAGCAATCCGAGAGAGAGAGAGCAGGAAAAGAAAGCTGTGGTGCCTTTTATAATCTAATATTGGAAGTGACATATCAGTTCTGCCATATATTATTGGTCACACAGACTAACCCTGGTGCACTGTGGAAGGGGAGTATACAGGATGTGAATACCAGGAGGTACTGGGGGCTCGCTTGAAGGCTGGCCACTATACACGTGGGTGAATCTAAACAAATGTTCTTTCCAAGAAATAGAAACACTAGCGTCTGTTTCATAGGATTAAGAAAAGAACTGAAAATTTGTACAGTAATAGCATATATATCATGAAGGGGGTGATTTGTATTTTTCAAGAAGAGTATTGTACCTAATAGCTATTATACAGTTTAACTTTAGACTTTTTAAATCTTTGTTAAGTTGAATACTGTTTTGGTCTGTTCAGAGGCTGCTATAACAGCATACCGTAGACTAGATGGCTTATAAACGATAGCAATTTATTTCTCACAGGTCTGGAGGCTGGGAAGTCCAAGGTCAAGTTGCCAGCAGATTCAGTATCTGATGAGGGCCTGCTTCCTGGCTCATAGACAGCGTCTCCTCACGGACCCCTCACATGGGAGAAAGGGCAAGAGGGCTTCCTGGGGTCTCTTTTAGAAGAGCACTAATCCCATCACGAGGGCTCCCCCCACTCATGGCCTAATCACCTCCCAAAGTCCTACCTCCACATACCATCTCATTGAGGATTAGGTTTCAACATATGAATTTTGGGAACACAAACATTCAGTCTATGGAAAATACAAATGGTAAAATTCCAAAGGTAACCACTAAAAGACTAGAAATAACTTGTGTAATTTCTCAGGCAGTAGAGGGAGAAAATGAATAAGAAAAAAAAAATAGTCGAAAGAGAAATACACATAAGAAAAGTAGGGAAGAACAGAAGGTAGAAATCAGACCAAATATGTCAATAGTCACAATAAAGTTGAATGGAGTAAACTTGACAGTTAATAATCAGGTTGAATTTTTAAAAATCTAGCTCTTTACATTTATAAGATGGTAAGATACAATGCATAAAGACACAGAAAAGTAGAAAGTAAAATGGAATTTAAGACAGGATCACTATATAATCCTAAAAGGTCCAACTCACAGGACAATATAAGTTTTAAACCTTCTGTTACAATATTGTGAGAGACACAGGGATAAATTTATATATCCTTCCTCACAGTGGCAGATTTTAAAGCACCTATCTCAGTTTTTGGAAGGTCACACAGTCAAAAACTGAGGAAATATATAGAAATTTAAATAACACCATTAATAATCTTAATTTAATGGGCATCTAGAACTTTCTTCCCAACAATGAAGGAATTACACAGAATATAATTTTTGAAATAAATAACCATATACTAGATCATAAAGCAAGCCTCAGTAAATTTCAAGGTATCTATATCCTACAGACCACATTCTCTGACCACAGTGCACTTGTTAGAAGTCAGTAACAAAGGCAAGTTAAAAATCACTATTCATTGGGACATTTTAAAAACATGCTTCTTAATGCACAGGTCAAATAAATTATAATGCAAATCTAAAGTACTAAGAACTAAACAATAATCAAAAAGCCACATTTCAAAGCTTATATTTGGAGTGAAAGTGGCACTTAGAGGGTTATATAGTCTTTATTTATTTATTTAGGGCTGCATTGGGTCTTCGTTGCTGTGCGCGGGCTTTTTCTAATTGTGGCGAGCAGGGGTACTCTTTGTTGCGGTGCGTGGACTTCTCATTGCGGTGTCTTCTCTTGTTGTGGAGCATGGGCTCTAGGTGTGCAGTCTTCAGTAGTTGTGGCACGCGGGCCTTAGTAGTTGTGGCTTGCAGGCTCTAGAGCACAGGCTCAGTAGTTGTGGCACACGGGTTTAGTTGCTCCATGGCATGTGGGATCTTCCTGGACCAGGGGTCGAACCCGGGTCCCCTGCATTGGCAGGCGGATTCTTAACCACTGTGCCACCAGGGAAGCCCTGGTTATATAGTCTTAAATGCTGATATTAGAAAACAGGAAAGGCTAAATATTAATGAACTAGGCATCCAACATAAGATAAATCTAAAGAAAAAAACAATAGAATAAACTCAGAGAACCTATAAGGACATGTATTTTATGATACTTTTATATGAAATGTCCAGAATAGGCAAATCCATAGAGACAGAAAGTAGATTAGTGGTTGTCAGGGACTGGGAGAAAGGAAAAATGGGAAATGACTGCCAGTGGGTACCGGCTTTCTTTTTGAGATGATGAAATGTTTCTTAGTGCTGATGGTTGCACAGTTTTGTGAATATACTAAAATCATTGAATCATACATTTTAAAAGGATGAATTTCATAGTATGTGAATGGTATCTTAATTAAAAATTTTTTTGAAGAGGAAGAGCACGGGACTGATTAAAAATATATATTCAGGGTACTATTTACTTTTGGGAGTAAAGCAGAGGGATGGGTTGGAGGAAAATAGAAGTAAATGTAGCAGTACGTATAAAGTTCTAGTTCTTAAGTTACTTAATGGGTGTTTCCTTTATGTTTCATTACATGTGTGTTATATATATATATTTTTAATTTAATTAGTTTATTTATTTACCTATCTTTGGCTGTGCTGGGTCTTCGCCTCTGTGCGAGGGCTTTCTCTAGTTGCGGCGAGTGGGGGCCACTCTTCATCGCGGTGCGCGGGCCTCTCACTGTCGCGGCCTCTCTTGTTGCGGAGCACAGGCTCCAGACGTACGGGCTCAGTAGTTGTGGCTCACGGGCCCAGTTGCTCTGCGGCACGTTGGATGTTCCCAGACCAGGGCTTGAACCCGTGTCCCCTGCATTGGCAGGCAGACTGTCAACCACTGCGCCAGGGAAGCCCACATATATTTTTGTACATATAAAATGTAATATGAAACTTAAAAGAAATACAAATATTAAATGAAGTAGCATTGAAGGCAAATGACTGCCTTATGAGAAACGCTCCTTGAATTGGGAGTCCAGAGTTCTGGGTCTGTGCCTTGGCCTGACTCTGGATGGAGCTCTTCTGACCTCTGCTGGCTGGGAGGTGAAGGGCAGCTGGGGGCTGCTGGCTGCGGGGGCCGGAACGGAACAGGGCGTGAACCGGCAGAGCAAGCACGGTCCTGGCCCCCAGACAGTGTGCAGGGGGTTAGGCCGCTGCCAGCCTCACCCCACTAAGAAAGAAGAAGCAGCCTTGGGCTTTCGTGTTCCGGGTTTCATTCCCCTTTCCTCTCTGGCTCTTTACCACATTCCTTTAATTAAGCCCAGAAATGAGGTGTGTGTAACTGCACCGAAATCCATCCCTGGGAGGGACCAACCGGCCCTGCCCTCTGCCTCCATCCAGGGGCCACTGACCCCAGAGACCAGGGGCTTGAGCTCATGAGCAGAAGTCTCAGGCCCTTTCTGGGGAAGGAGAGACCAGGGCGCCGATGCTCAGAGAGCATGTCTTCGTGTTCTCTTTGTTTAATCAAACCACCTATCTGGAGGATTATGAACTAAAGTCTATAGGAAGAGTTGACCTGGGCACTCTGGAGGTGAGAGCGTGAGGGGTACCTTGACGGAGAGCTGTCAGCATTTCAGGGTTTACTCTAAAGAGTCCAGGAAACAGCAGGCCTTCCTCCCCAACCCCTGGCTTACCTGCCCCATTTAATCTGATAGAAAGAAGAACTTCCGCCAGTGGGTCTCAGTTGTAGGGAACCAGGTCAGAAAGTCCCAGACATCTTAATGAGCTAGAGATGGCCACATCTCTAGGTGGCCCAGAGAGGAGTTCACAGGTGATGTGATCTCCCAAGCCCTTGGGGTTTTATGACTTTGGCACCAGAGAGGCAGCCGGGCAGAGGCATTCCTGAGCTGCGTTGGGATCCAGACTGTGCTACTCGCTACCATGAGTGCCCTTTCACCTCCTTAACCTCAGCCTCTTCACCTGCGAAATGGGTTAGTCACAGTGCCTGCTAGTTGAACTGATTCTGTTGTAATTGAACTCACGCGTGCAGAGCACTCCGTAAGGAGTCTATAAACGTCAGCTGCTTTGGCTCTGTTGTCTGACCTCACACCGCGTGGAGAGAGCTCAGAGTCGGGGTGGGAATCCGACTGGGGCCCTCGCCGGGCTGAGGGTTGGAGTGGGGAGTCTCCTACCCAGAGAGTCATTTTCCTCCCTCCGTCCCCAGACGCCATGGAGGTGGTGTTGCTCTACCTGTGCGGCCTGCTGGCCCCGGCGGTCCTGGCCAATGGTAAGTACCCCTTTCTGGTGGAAGGTCCAGGCCCTTTGGGACACTAGGGTTGGGGGGCTCTCAGATTCTACATGTCTGACCAGCTGTCCCGCCTTTAGTCAGCAAAGAAAGTCCTGGAAGGCAGCAGCTAACACAGCCCCTATTCCAGCCTGCCCACCTCTCCCCATGGGCTCCGGCCCTCAAGCCCACCAGGTCCCTGTAGACTTTTAACCTGAACTTTGGGAGTCAGACTTGTACCTCAGTCTCTAGATTGTGCAAGTCACGTGTCCTTCCGTCGTCTTAGTTTCCCCACCTATAACAAGAGGAAAATAGACCCTGCCTTTTGATGATGACGTAAGATACAAAGGAGCAATAAATGTGGATGCTGTGAATGCAGACTCTGATTGGTGCTCTGACCTGCACCTGCCTTTGGCTTCTAGGCTGGCCCTGGCAGGCAGGCCCACCCTTCCGTGCTTCATGGGCCCTGTTTCCCAGGAATTCCTTTGTGGGGAGTGAGGCCTGTGAGACAAGGTAGGGTATTTGGGAATCAGGATGTGTAGCTGTCTCCCCCTTGACCACACCTGTTTGTTTTCCTAGCAGCTGAGCAGGACAAAGAAAAGGACCCTTTTCATTATGGTGAGCAGGGACAGTGACCCTGGGTGGGGAGGGGGAGGCACAGCCCCGTCCAGGGGAGGGATGGACATGCTCTCCCTGGCCCTTCCCCTCTTCCATCTCTCACTCTTGTTCCTCTGGCAGACTACCAGACCCTGAGGATCGGGGGATTGGTGTTTGCTGTGGTCCTTTTCTCGGTGGGGATCCTGCTTATCCTAAGTAAGTTTGTTTGTTCCTTTGTTCACTCTAAGGGCAGTGTCTGCAGCTGTGAAGTGAGTGGCGAACAGTGTAAGAGACTGGCGGTTCTCTTTCCTGGAGAGGGAAGGAGCCTGTCTGTCTTCCTAGTTATCTCCAGGGCCTAGTACACTGCTGGGCACATAATAGGTGCTCAGTGAAACAGTGAAGAATGAACAAAATAAGTGCTCGATGAAAACAAGCACAGATACGAAGGGGCGGAGGTGGCTGTCCCCCTGCCGTCCCCATCAGGGCGCGAGTGGGGGAGTCACAGGAGAGGAGACAGGGGCTGTCTTTAGAGTGCTCCAAGGGGTGTGCCCCTGCGTGTGTTTCCCCTCGTGAGCCTGGGCTGCATGGAGCTCTCTGCGTTTACATGGTCAAGCAGACAGTGGTGCTGTAGCCATCCAAACTGCTGACGGTTGAACCTTGGCCGCCGAAGAGCCCTGCTCCAACCAGGGATCGCCGCATGCAGCTGTGCAAACCGTGCAGTGCCCAGGAGTCGGGGCTGCTGTTCGCACAGTCTCACAGACTCACTGGGCAGCCCTGCTGTGGCTAAGCCAGGACGTTGACCTTGGATGGTTTCTTTGCCTTTCAGGTCGTAGATGCAAGTGCGGTTTTAACCAGAAGCCGCGGTAAGGATGCCATGGCTGTGGACATCTGGGGTGATGACGCTAAGAGGGGACAGGGAGGGGCCTGTGGTGTGTGACCCCAAATGAGTGTGCTTTTGGATTCTTGTCTCAGAAACAGGCTGTGTGTGTTGGGGTAGAGGTGGAAGTTTTGAGGATTGTCAGGCAGTCTTTGGGGCAGAGGAGAGGTCAAAACATCAAGGGTTGGCCCATCCTTCTTTTTTCTGATGTATGTGTGGGGTGGGGGAAGGGGGAGAAGATGCTGGATCCTTGTCTGGAGGCCCTTGAGTTGGGCTTGGGAGAAGGGAAGCAGAGGGCCTCCGGGCCTCTCTTGAGATCTGTCTCCTCTCTTCAGGACTTGTGACACTATCCTGTGGTCACCTGCTCATGAGGTTCTTTGAGCTTTGTGGAATGTTGGGCTTCCTTTCGCCCACCCTCTACCTCCACCTAAGGGCACAACCCATTAGTCCACCATGGTAACCCAGGGCAGCGCTGGACCTCAGGAGTCCAAAGTCTGTGGCAGGACACAACCCAAGACCCCATGCAGCCCTAGGCCATCTCTGACTACATCCCCTTTGGCCCTGGCCTCCCCCCGCCCCATGAGCACCATGGTGGAGAATGATCCACCATGACTTGGAGGAGATGGATCCCAGGGCCCTGCCCCAGCAAGGTGAGTGGCGATGCTCTCTGGGTTTGCCCTGGAGACCTCTGATGGGCTTGCATTTCATCCTCTTGCAGGGCTCCAGGGGACGAGGAGGCCCAGGTGGAGAACCTCGTCACTGCAAATGGTAAGTGTCAGGACAACCCGCCCAGGTGGGATGGAGGGAATGGGCAAGGGTTCTCCTACAGCTTGAGGGTCGGGGACGGTTGCCAGGTGCCGTCGTCTCTTGAGAGCTGGCCGGTCAGACGTGCTTCCATAGTGCCAGAGTGGGAGGTCCCCGGGGCCTCTGCTCTGCATCACTCCCTCCCCTCCACCAACAGGCTGCTGCTCCTGACGGCTGCTGTTTACAGGGAATCTTCTTAGTGTTTGGCATGATACAAAGTGCTTCACTTCTCATTTAATGGGCACACAGCCCCTTGGGGTAGGCGTCACTCTCCACATTTTACAACCAAGGGACTCAGAAAAGTTAACGTGCCAGGTTCTCTAACAAGCGAATAACAGGACAAGGATCTGCCCCAGGTCTGTCTGACTCGAAATCCACATGAGTCACCTTTGCTGTGCGGGTCAGGTTCCCCCAGAGACAGGCACAGTCACGGCTGTGGCAGGGGGTGGCCCGCTGGGGTGAGGGGTTCATGTACTACCCTCCATTCTGGTTCTCTTTCCAGCAACGGAGCCCCAGAAAGCAGAGAACTGAAGTGCAGCCCTCAGGCACAAAGGTAAGATACTGTCTGCCTGCATCTTCCTGTCACCATCACTGTTCTGAGTGAAGTCCGGCCGAGGAGTCATCAGGGAAGAACTGGGCTAGCTCTTGCAACATGCCCAGCTTTTATTACCAGCTGTGCTCTCAGGAGGCTCATGTCTGAAGGGTGATGAGACAGACGGATTGAAACCTCCCAGGTGTACCACACACACACAGAATGAGCAGTCGGGAAATAGAGCTTCCATGCCAACCCAGCGGTCAAGTTGATAGGGTGCCATCCTAGCTACCACGTGGGCATGACTTGGAAGAGAATTAGAGTCAGTGAAATACTTCTAATATCAAAGTAGCATAAAGACAATGGCTTTCAGTGATGATTCAGAGAGTACCTTCAGGCCACTTTTTAAAGTTAACATTTTATTTTTAAACTTTCCAACCCTACGTAAAAGTAGGGAGAATAGTATATGACCCCCCCATACCAGCATTATCAGTTCTTGACGTTTAGGGGCACCGTTTCTAGTTCTATTTAGTATCCGTTTCCATTGTTCATTATATCAACAGTAATGCGGGAAAGTAATAAATGCTTTACAGTTTTCAAAATGCTGCCACAAACACAAACTCACTCAAGCCTGCCAGAAGATGTAAGAAGGACAGGTAGGGTTTAGCCCCATTTTACAGATGAAGAAACTGAGGTCAGACAGAGTAGCCATACATATAGTAAGTAACCAGCTGGAACTCGAGCTCAGAGCTTTGTAGTTGAGTGCTGCATTTTACTACACCCCTCTGCTCCTGCCCGTCTCCCTTTGTAACATACCCTGGAATATACTGGGGCGTGGCGGGGATCAGTCTTCTATCAGCTCACTTCTGCCTTTTTTTCCACATAAATAAGGGATATACTTTATCCTAAATTGTAAGTTAAAGGAGATTTCTGGATGTAAAATGCCTGATACACCAGCTTTTACCATCACGGTAATAACACAGGGTACTTGTGGAGCATTTGAATTCTTTCCTAAGGGTGGGCAGAGTGGGGCTCATTACCTCCTCTCTTCTAGCTGGGCCTCGGGAAGGTTATAGATGCCTCAGTTTGACGTGGCCATAGATCCAATCCAGGAGGCAGGCATCCCAGCTGCAGCTCGGTGTTCTGTCTATGTCATGGCAGCTGCCAGCTTGGAATCTGGGGAGCGGTGTGGGAAGGCTCCAGGGAGAGAGCCTTGAGCTAGCAGTTGTCTTTTTTTTTTTTTTTTTTACTAGAACTTCCTCAGAAACCCTGTTTTCCTGAGTCTCAGGACTGTGAGCGATTCTTGGAGGTGTCCTGAGATAGAAATCCCGGGTTTAACAATCTCCTTTCCACATCTACCAGGTTCTATCCCCCTGAGAGAGCCCTTCTCCTGAGCTCCACACTCTCCTCCACCTTCATCTCCTGGCCCTGCTTCTCAGGCTCGTCCTCCGTGATTTGCTGAGAACAAGGCACTCAGAGTGGGTCTCATCTTGGGAGTTTCCGTGGGCAGAGGGTCTGTCCTAATTAATGGCTGGGAGACGAGCAGGTAAAGAGTTTTGAAAGGAAGCCAGAGTTTCGTTTTAATTTAAATTCTCTCTCACTTTAACCTCCAGAACCTGAAGGCAGCTGCTTGAACCTTTAGATGCAAATTTCTGATGCTTAAGAAAACCGGCCACTTCAGCACAGATCTTTCCCCAGGAGAAGCCAAGACCTTGTGCGTCCCCCACCCTCTCCCCAACCCCTCGACACCTGTCCTCAACTTGATGATGCAATCCCTGCCTCCCTGCAGCCTGTGGTCTCGTCCCCCTCCTGTGACGTGTGTCTGTGTGTGTGTGTCTGTCTGATAATGTGGTCTTTGTGGCTGCTTGTTCGTGGATGACATTGTATCTTAGTGAACCTGGCCCCACTTTCCTGGGTAGGAGCTGAGCCATGTGGCTGTCAGCTCGTCTCTGCTCTCCATGGCCCCATCACCTTCCACTCCCGGGAGTCTGCTTTGTCCCTAAGAGGCCAGTTCCTTCTCTTGATTTAGGGGTGGATGGAGGGGTTGGGCACGGGCGGAGTCTCTGATTGGCTTGGGACTTGGGAAGGTTTACATCACCTTCGTGATCCTTCTACATGGCCCGTCTTCACTCCTTTTATAAGAACCTTGCTTCCATACTTGTCCCTGGACCGAGTCTGTTCTGAGGTCTCTTGGCAGTGGGAGGTTCCCAGCAAGGAGCTGATAAGCCCGCTTTGCCCTCGGGCAGCTACACCCCTTCCCTGGTGCCCATCTGCCCCACCTTACTCCGCCCCTGGGGAACGTGCCCCTTGCATATCTTCTCAGCAATAACCCCGTGGGCTCTGGAACCCCACCCCCTTCTCCAGCCTTTCCTGCTCCCAAGATGCTCATCTATAGCCCAGCTCGTCTGGACTCAGACTCCTGCCCCTGGACTGGGGCTCTGGCAGGTGATGGCTGAAGGGGTGCATTCAGCTGGGGCCGGTGCTCTGGGGAGGGGCAGCTGGGAGAGCAGGGGTCCTTTGCTTCTCTGTCCACATCCCATTGGCCAGGCAGCAGCGGGGGCTCCTGCACCCTCTGCTCGCCTGTCACCGGCCAGAACGGCAAGTGCAGCGGCTGTGCTGCGGGTTAGGGACCCGGCAGGGCTCCGCACAGCACTGCTGCAGGGGGAACAGCACAAGGGTGAAGCTGGTGAAGAGAGTGGAAAATCAGACCCCGCCCCTCCCGCTCATCGTGTTCTCGTGGAAACTAACCAAACCGTGCCGCTGTGACCAGGACTGCTGTTCTCTGTGTCGTGACCTCTCCTCAACAGCGACGAAAAGGAATAAAATACCACTTATTTCCTAGTGGCTCTGAGGTGCTTTCCTTTCTGTGAAAGAACTTGAATATTTGTAGGGTCTGTGGTGCTTGAAGGGCTAAAGGGACCGTTTCCTCGGTCACAGGGAGGCAGCTGCAGGGCCAGCTGGGAGGTGTTTTATTTCCGGGGGTGGGTTTATTTCCACAGCTTGACCACTTAGCTCCTCCCCTGTTTCTCCTCGTGCCTCCCCTTCCTCTCCCCTCCTTTACCCGCACCCCTCCTCCTCACCCCTTCCTCCCTCTGCTTCTGCCCCCAGTCATTGGGTTCAGGCTCCACCCCATAGCTGGACCTGTGCCTCCCACATGCCCTGGAGAGAAGGGAATCACGATGGCTTGACCGAGGGCTTGCTGGCCTGGAAGGAAAGGTTCTCACCTGTCCCTTTGGTCAAGTCTGGGGCCACTACCTAAGGACCTGACAAAGAGGGGTGTGGGTGGGTTACTTGGGTTATGATCAAAGCCCTTTTACCCTTTCATCTTTCTCTAAACCCAAATACCCCCTCCTCTGTGAAGCCTTCTTGGACTTAAGGTAGATGAGTCCCTTCTTTCTGTGCTCCAGTCACACTGGTTCCTGCCTTTATCTTCATGTTTAATGCTCTGTGCCTTGGATCACAACTGTAGAGGCCCGTTGGATAATGTCTGTCTCGTAGTGACACAATAGACGGGGAGCATAGGGACCTGGGGTCACCTCGAGCATCCTCCCAAAGACATTCCGATTCAGCTTTTTAAAAAGTACTGTTGGGCAAACAAATACAGCTGTGAGCTGATTCCCTTGGAGGACGCCCATGTGTGGCCCCCATCTCTATGTGTCTTATGTGTCTTTATCGTGAGACCCGAATCCTAGAGGGCAAGGGCTATGTCTTGTTCTGACCTAAGAATGCCTGCAACACCTTACGTTCTCAAAAAAGTCTTCATAGGGTCTGCCTAGATTCCTTGACTTGTTTGGAGCTGCAGACTCAACAAGGCATGGGTCCTGAGGGACTTGGGGGTCTAGCCACTCACGCCTGGCCACCCCTGGGACATCCGTGTTGCCTGTCCTCCTTCTCCACCGCTTAGGCCCTCGGTCCCCCAGGTCCTTGAAAAGACTGAGGCTTATAGTTGAGGTCAAGCTCGGCATTGTCAACCCAGAGATCATGATGGTTAAAACATCTCTAGTCATGCTTAAACTTTGGGAATAAGCTAATGACCCCCCAATCATGGAACACTCACTATGTGTCAGGGAATTGGTAGGCTTTGCAGCAATTTCAGAGGAAGGCTGGATGAAGATCCTTAGAGGCCCCAGGTACACAAAAGTTGGTGGGTACCTCCCCACATTCATTACTGAAAAGAAAACAAACTACAGAAATAAGTGTAAGGAAGTCCAGCGGGGAGGTTCTGATTTTTCTCATAATAGTTATGTTAACAATAGGGAATGGTAGTTTGCATCTCTAGCATAGATAGAAGATGGTTACCTCTACTCTGGCAGACTCTGAGAACCTACCTATTTTTCCTGCTGGTAATCCAGCGTGATCGCTGAGCTAGATGTTCACGTTGTAGATTCTCTCTGATAAACTTGTAACTGGTCTAGGGCCACAAGGCTGGCAGGTAGAGGAGCTAGGAGTTGAGCCCAGGCTGCCTGTCTCCAGAGCTCTTTATAGTACACACGTGGCCTGGCTTCCTTCTTCAGGAGGCTGATATCCAGATAGAGGAAGAGGATCGTCTGGGCTGGTGAGGCTGCTTCCGGAGCCTGGCGGTCCCTTCAGGGCATAAACGAGCTGAACTGCTCTGAGGAGAGTCCTGTGAGAGGTGAGTGATCTGGAAACAAGACACGTAAAGAACAGTCAAAGAAACTGGCGATCAAAATAACAATAACGAACGAATGGATGCAGCTAACATTTATCAAGCACTTACTATGTGCCAAACACTGGGCTGAGGTCTTCACGTGTACCAACTCATTCAGAACTCACGACTCTGTATGATGGCATCCCTATTTTACAGATGAGGAAACTGAGGCTTGGTGGATCTTGCCTGAGTTCGCACTGCTGGTGTCAAAGCCAGGGTCTAGCCCAGGCCAATCCAGCTCCAAGCCAGTGTGACCCTGTGCCACAGAGGAGAGGACCCAGGCCCATCAGCTGGACGTGAGCAGGAGGTAACACTTGGCCTATTGTGAGTGAGTGCTTAGTCCCCAGGCTACGGTGATCCCAGACTGGAGTGAGCTCCCAGTCACTGGAAGTGTTCAAGGTGAGGGAAAATAACCAGCAGATAGGATCCCCTAGGCAAGATGGACTCTGAGAACCTACCCAGAATGACCTAAGTGTCCGGGCCTGAATTGACAACCCCCTCAGCTCCCAACCAATGGATGAGCTGCTTCTTCCTCTTTGGTCTAGCACTGCAGGGCCAGGGCAGAAGAATCCGGAATCCAGGCATGGGTCACTGCTTAATGTGTGTCTTCCTTCTGGGCCAGAATTCCGTGCAGGCAGGACTGCGTCTGTCCACTCAGCCTCTAGGCACGCAACTTATATTTGTGATTTGGCTGAGTATAGTAGATGTAACTTGGTTGAACAGGAAAGCTGTCGTGCTGTGCCAGTTCCCAGAAGGGTCTCAGAGATCTCAGGTGTCCTGCACGTTTCACCTCCTGGCTGTACCCGCTGCTCCCCACCTCCCCATGAATTTCACTCCAAAGATTTTCAAGTCTATTTGCAAGAGCTGTTGGTGCTACTTAGTACCACATAAAAAAAGGTCAGTCTGCCTTCTCTGTCCCCCTGGGCTGTGGCCCTCCCCATCCCTTTTTTTTTTTGCAGGTTGTGGATAGGAACTTGCCAAATTGTTCTTGGAAGAGAGTCAGAGGCACAGTGCAAGCAGCAGGGAGAGAGGGGTGGGTGAGGGGGATGCCAGGCTGAAGCACACCCCAAGGTCAGCGGGCTCCTTCTCTTCTTGTGGGGAGGAGGGTTCTGCCCTCCGCAGGATCATGGGCTGGCAGAGCCAGGGTGGGAGAGTGGTCCAGCTCTGTCTGGTTCACCCAACCTTGTCCCTGGTAGTTCTGCCTCACCCCGGGCCCAGAGAGAGTGAGATAGATGGTGGGGGGTAGGTCAGGTGTGTTTGCCTGAGCCAGGGGAGGAGCCTTGGAAATACCTATCTCTAGGCCACAGAGAGGGAGAGCGGCCACCTCTCACCATTAGTGTGATTCATTGCTGTCACAGTTGAACTCCAGGGGGCCAGGATCAGCCAGCTCAAGCCAGCCGGCTGCTGACTTTATGGAGCCAGCCCCAGCCCCAGCCCCGTGCCTGGTTGCACAATAGTGGGGCACTTTCCAAGGCAGGGATCGCAGAGCAGGTGGTGGCGCGATCAGGTATCCTGAAGGACTTGGGGTGTTAGGGGCTGCCAGGTGGTGGGCCCCCTGTATCATCCAGATGAGTGGGTTCCTGCCTCCCAGCCAGGCTTGGGGGTGGCTTGGTGGAACAGAAAGAGGCTCAGGACATTTCCTTGTGTTCCCTCCAGCTGTGTGATCCGGGGCGGACCCCAGCATCTTTGTCAGTTTCCTTCTCTGCAAAATGAAGTCCTTCCTAGCCATGGGGTAAGCTGGGCTCCTGCGTACACCTGGGAGCCTTGGTTTCCTCAACTGTCCAGTGGGCCTATCAATATCTTTCCTGTTACCTCACAGGGTCAGAGTGACACGATGGACATAAAAACACTGAAAATTTTACGTGTAGATATTATGTTATTGTCGACAATAACACACAACCTAAAAGTTGAGAATTATGTGTCATTCGGGGGTATTACTGAGGACTATGGTGTGGAAGACAGCCTCTCAGATAGCTCTGCGGAGCTGTTCCAAAGAGGTAAGGGAGAAGCCAGGATATATAGGAGTCTTTACTGAAAAACAAACAAACAAAAAAAACCACTAAACATGAAAAGTACATGAAAAGTACAGCTAAACATGAAAAGATCACTGCTAATCACAAAAACCAGGCAGCCCAAGTCAAGGATTTTAGTGCCTTTCTACGTGTGGGAAGATGCATGAGTCTGGGCTCATTGAAATTATTCCTTTGATATTTATCTTAACTGCCTAGGGCCAGTATCCTGTTTTTCTTCACCCTATATCCCCCTCAGGGTGTACTGTCACCAGCAGTGGCCAATGGTTTGATGGTGGGCAACATTCATTGTTTACTAAAATATGGCAGGCAACATTTTTTTGTCCACGTTATTAATATTTATATTACCAGCCAGTTCCTTATGTGCTCTTTCTTTGATAGCAGGGTTCCCCTTCTGTCTTTTAAACTGGGGTTCAAGTTTTGACTTGTCCACATACCATGGGAGATTCCTCTTCTGTAGGATGGGTATCTCAAAACTTGCTTGACTAAGTCGTTGGACAGAACGAAGCAGATCAAACAGGCAAGAGTTCTTTGGAACAATCAAGAACCATAAAATGGATGGAATTGTTACCAAGTGATCCGAGATGGGCACCAGACTCAGTGAAGACAGACATTTAACAGACCCCATGATCTGTGTCCTCGAAAAAGCCAGAATAGACCTGGTAGTCTTGTGAAATAAATGCCAAAGATGATTACAAAGCCAGGTGTGAGCCATTTGGGCCATGTCAGTGGAATCCAGAAGGTCATGGAGGAAGGGTGGGAGCGGCAAGGGGCAGGCTTGATCCTGGAGGTCTTCCTGGAGGTAGTGAGTTGGGACCTGCCTTTCAGAGGTAGGGAGGGATGTAGTTACTGGAAGGAGAAGGGCTGCAGCTGGAGAGAAACAGCCTCCGTTCTAGTTCAGACCCAGACGTGACTTAGAAAAGTCAAGAATGCATTTCTCTCCAGGGTATTCACTGTGGGAGAGGTGGGTCAAACGGCTTTGCCCTTGTCACCAGCTGTAGAAGCAGAAGGGGACGTCCCCATCTCCTGCCTGCTCAGGGAGCAGAAAGACTTGGGCGACCTTGACTCTGAGTACATTGCCCTTTGGCAGCTCCCAGGACCTGTGTGCCCCATGGCTTGCGCCATCTTGAAGCCAACGATTAAGGAATGGACCCTCCAGGGCCCACCCCCTCCCAGCTCTGCCTTATAAGACCCCAGGGACCCTGGCATCCACAGCCACAGCAGGAGACAGGAGCCAGTGTTCCTTGGGATTCGGGACATCTGGGCAACACAGATGGGGCCTGAGAGCCACCACCTTCCCTGCCGAGTGACCACACATGCCATGCAGCTGAAGATGGACCTGAGCCGGGAATTGGGGCTTTCTAGGGGCTTCTGGCTTCTCTCCAGCTGTGAGCCAGCACCAGGAGGATTGGCTGGGGGCCTGGAGTCCAAGGCTGTGCCCTCTGCCGTGCAGCCCCCCACACCCAGGGCAGGTGAATCTGGAGGATCCCATCTCGAGGAGACTGGTGATGAGGGCCCTCGCCTCATTGCTGGTTCTTGAGCACCAGGGAGACAAAGCTCAGCCGATGTCCCAGTCTGTTAACTCCCTACCTCACGAGCCCAACCATGACCACCCCAGACGGTTGCCCAAGGCTGAGGAATCCGGAGACAAAGGAGGCCTGCTGGGGGAAGACAGGAGAGGCTGAGGCACGGCAACTGAGGACACTGTCCCTCTGGACAGGCAGCACTGAAGGAGGGATCTGGGGGCTGGGACTGCCTCTCCATACCTCCCAAATTGCTCCTTGATTTCTGGGTCTTGGGGAAAACAACAGAGTGCGCCCCTTTTTGGCTCTAGCCTGGAACAACAGGCAAAGGAGGAGGGCTTGGGGGTCTTTGCCTTGTGGTCTTTCCAGGATGGAAGAGTGGTGCTCCCACCCCAGTTGCCCCCATATCTCAGAAAAGACTGGAAGAACAAGAGGTAGGGCCAGATGCCAGCAGGGAACAGCCGTTTTGCATGGGGTTTCGGGGGAAGAAGGGAAGGCTGGGGATGCCGGATGGGTGGTTGGCTGGCAGAGATCATGCTGAGGGTCCGGGACGGAAAGGTGCCCCAAGAGCCTGCTTTAAAGATCACCCCACTGGCGACTGAGCCCAGGGAAGGGATTACAGCAAGTGTCCACAAGGACACTGGAGGATCAGCTCAGGGTGAGGGTAGTGAAGCTGGCACTTATCAGGACCCTCTTGGCCAGGCCTTCTACCTACATCACATCTATTCCTGCGACAGCCCTGCAAGGTAGGTGCTATCATCCAATTTTACAGATGGGAGAAGAGGACTCGGAGAGGTAACCTTCCCCAGCATCACGCAATCCGTAGTAAGGAGTCAGGATGCAACAGGATTTAAGCATGGGTGCATCTATCTGCAAGGGACCCCTGTGTTGCTCGCAGAGATGCGTGGGGGGAGGCTTCCCTGGGCTTCTCTCCGGGGGATCGTGACCATGATCCAGGCTGAAGGAGCCAGGGCCTCCCTGGAAGGCTGTAGAGTGTCTCTGACGGGGGCGGGGTCCCTGTCCCCAGTGTCAGCCAGGCTGATGACCTCAGTCAGGACAAGGAAGGACTTGGTTGTGGGTGAGGTGAGAGGGGCAGGACCTCCTTGACTCTTAACATCTGGCTTCCCCTGAAGGGACAAACGAACATTTTTATGAAAATTGCTGCAGGGCTCCAGGTGAAGCGCTGGAGGGAAGCAGAGGGCCGGGGCCGGGGAACTCCCCAGGAAGGACTCTGGGGAAGCTGTCTGCTGGGGGTGGGGTGTGCTGTCTCTCCGTGGGGACAAACTAGTTCTTGCTACTTATTACAGGTGATTTCATGGGAAGAGGCTGCATTAGGCAAGTTGTGGGTCTGCCTGTGCAGCTGGCAAAATTATTTCACCTCTGGAACTAATCCATTCATTTAACGAAACTAGGGATCCACTAAGTGCCGGGCCCTGTTCTAGGCACTGGGGATCTAGGAATGAACAGAACCAACAAAACTCCTTGCTCTCCTGGCGCTTAAGTTTTTCTTAGGAGAGAAATGAGAAACAAGATAAGGAAAATAGGTACTTAATCAGATATAGTAAGTGCTACAAAAAAAGAACCCTAATTTGAAATGTTGCAGAGTGGGTGTGTAAATACTAGGCGGGGATGCAAGGAAGGGTCTTTGGAGTCAGTCTTTGAAGAATGACCTGAGCAAATTCAGCCAGGAAGTCCTCTGGAGGAAGAGTCTTCAGGAAGAGGGAATAGCTGTGTGAAGGTCCTGAGGCAGGAGCGTGTCTGGAGGATTAGAGGACCGTAAAGGGGACCAGTATGGCTGGAGTGGGGAGAAGGGGCAGGGAAGTCATTGGAGGCTACGTCAGAGAGGTCAGCCCTGTATCTAGAAGCCAGATAAAGATGGGCTTCCAGGACACAGAAAGGGCTTTGGCGTAAGCAGGAGAGGGAACCCTTAGTGAAGTGAGGGCGTTGGGTGGGATGACCCTGGAGGCCCTTTCTGGTTAGTCTATGATGCAGGGTCTCCATTTGGGATGGAGATGTCTTTCTTCACAGCGTTAGTGTCTGGGAATGTGTGTGTGTGTATGTGTGTGTGTATGTGTGTGTGTGTGTGTGTATGTGTGTGTATGTGTGTGTGTGTGATGGGTGTGTGTGTGTATGTGTGTGTGTGTATGTGTGTGTGTATGTGTGTGTATGTGTGTGTGTGTGTGTGTGTGTGTGTGTGTGTGATGGGGGTATTTCTGGCTGAGGTCTCCACTCTTGAGACCACTGACATTTTTGGACGGGTAACTAGACTGGGACTAAAGGCCCATCTAGCCCCAAGATTTAGGAACTTCTCCAAGTACCCAACCTGGGGAATGTCTGCTTGGCGCTCTGGGCCGTGAGCACGCAGGTTTCCACTTGGGAACGTGTGACTAGGCCTGGTCTTGTGAGAAGCTGGGTCCCTGGGCAGGTGGGCCCCTGCCTCGTGGGGAAGGGACGAGGAGCCTGGAGGCAGGGCTGCCTGCTGGAGGGGGTGGCCCCCCAGGACAGATCTCAGCCCAGTCAGACAACCCCCTCCAGGCCTGCCTGTCTCTATTTCCAGAGTGTTTTCCAGCCCCGGGCAGCTCTGAGGGGTGTCATGAGTCACCCCCTCAGGGCAGAAAGCTTTGCTAAGGAGGGACAGAGTGGTGGGTGTCATCTGACCAGAGCCAAGGGTCAGTGTCTGGGGCCAGACCAGCACCTGCCAGACCCTGCTTTTCAGTGTCTGTGTTGGGATGGCCGAGCAGGGCGACTCACAAGGAAGGGACCTGAGGACGATCCTGTGGTCCTAAGTGAGCCACACAGACTGCTTATTTTTTTTTCTTTCTCTGTGGCCACTTATATTTTATTTTTTTTTATTGGAGTATAGTTGCTTTACAATATTGTGTTAGTTTATACTGTACAGCAAAGTGAATCAGCTATACGTATACATATATCCCCTCTTTTTTGGATTTCCTTCCCATTTAGGTCACCACGGAGAACTGAGCAGAATTCCCTGTGCTATACAGTAGGTTCTCATTGGCTGTCTGTTTTATACATAGTATTAATAGTGTATATGTGTCAACCCCAATCTCCCAGTTCATCCCCCCGCCGCCCCGCTTCCCCCTTGGTCAGAGGCCTTGCTCCAGGCCCTGTCAGGGGCCTCAGCGGCCAGGGAACAGGCTCTTGGCTGAGCCAGGGTAGGGGCTGCTCTGCCTTCCTGCTCCCATGGTTGGCTCCTGGCTCCAGCTGGGAGGCCGGCCCTGCATACCTGCCTTCCCACTGGAAGTGCTGTCTTCCGTCCTCCCCGCGCTGTGGCACCAACCAGCAGCCCTCAGAGGCCTCGCTAAGCTGCTGGTATCTCCTGCTGGGCCGCTGGGCGGATCTGACATCATAGCCTCAGGTAAGTCACTGGGCGCTAAGTGGGGGTTCCCAGCTGAGGAAGGGTGGGTCACACACTGGCTCCCTCTCCCAGCCCCAGCGGCTCCCCATCTCTGCCCAGGTCCCGGGGTGACACAGGAGGCTGCAGCTGGTGCCCCGGGCCATGGCCTGGACACATTCCCTCCTCACCCAGGGCAGCTTCCAAGGACCTGCTGCAGTTCTGCCCAGTCCCAGGGGATTCCTAGCTGGAGAACAGGCCCTCAAGGCAGGATCATCAGGGCTAAGGCCTGACTGGGCTGGAGCAGTGAGGTGTCGCTGAGTAAAGGCCCCGGGGGGACCCACACGTGCCCCTGAGTGTCTCCCTCAGCCGCCTCAGGGGCAGGTGGAGAGCAAGGGCTCTGATTCCATGGGCTGTGGCCCCGGCCAGTGCCCTCCTGGCTCCTGGTGACCTTTGCAGGCACCTGGGGCTGCACGGGGGCTGCTGGCTGTGGCATCTCTCCCCAGTGCTCTGCCGTCCCACTCCCACTGTTTGCTGTGGCTCACAGCTTCCCCCTTCCTCAGGTCACCTTGGAGGTCAGAGAATCTCCCCCACTCACGTGGATCCTGGCCCAGCCTGCCCCGGCAAGCAGGCGGGCAGGCACGAGATGAGGGCTCCCTTGCTAGTGCCTCCTCCCTGCCTTTGTCTCTTCCTGCCTGTGGGCTCGGCTCGGGTGTGGAGGGAGAGTGGGCCACTCTTCCCATCCAGACCCTGGGTCACTAGCACCTCATAACTTTCTCTTCCACTGAGGACACAGCCAGCAGCTCCTGCCATGGACAGGTGGTACCTGGGTGAGTCCGCTGAACCCCATCCCCCCACCTTCTCAGACTCTGACGCAGGTGTCCACCCCATCACTTTCAAGTGCACCCCCAGCTCCCCAGGAGTACAGGAAAAGCAGAAACAAGGAGAGGCGGGATTTCTAGACAAGGGCATCTCGGTATGGGTCCTGGGCGTGCTGTCATCTCTGCTCCCAGCATCTCTGAACTGCAAGAGCTGGGAAGGCAACTTGTGCAACAGCCCCCTTTCTGTCTGTGTGTCCACCTGTGTGTCTGTCCACCTGCAAGAACTCTGAAGCCAGACTGCTGGGTTCAGAGCTTGGTTCCCCCACTTCGTAGCTGCCTGACCTCTGGCAAGTTATTTTACTTCTCTGTACCTCAGTTTCTTCATCTGTAAAATGGGGATGATAATAATGCCTTCCTTGCCTCATAGAGCTGCTGTGATGATTACATGAGTTAACTTTTGTAAAGTGTTTAAAACAGTGCCTTGCATATAGAGTTAAAAACGCAGCTACTGATTTATTTCTCTTGTCTTCTATCATCTATCTATCTATCTATCATCTATCTATCTATCAACTTTCTACCTATTTTTATACTCCAGAAAGAATCCACAGTGGCTTACAAAGATGGACAAAATGTACTAAGATACCAAGATAATGTATAATAAGGAGGTACCAGTGTCTGTGTGGAGGGCCCCAGGAGTTTTGGGAGTACAGCCATGGGGGCTTTCTAGCTCTGGTTTTGTCCCTGACTGGGTGTTTCAGGCAAATCCCTCAACCTCCCTGCCCTCAGTCTTCCTGGGCTGCCCAGTGGGGATCATGGCGCTGCCCTGGCCACCTTCAGGGTCATTGTGGAGTCAATGACCAGCTCAGTTTCTTTATCTGTGGAATGGAGCAAACGTGCATTCGGCAGGACAATGCGTGCAAGAACTTGACACACGCTCAGCCCCTACCAAAGGTTAGCTCTGTTGTATTTTCATGAATATTCATCACTTGGGCCTGAAAGCAGAAGAGCTGAATGGGTGTCTCGGCTCCTGGTCTGCAGGCCGTGACATTTCCTCTTTCCATCTCACCCTCACGTTCATTTTGCTGGAAGGTGGTTGGCTTTTCTGGGTCTGACAGTGTATGACAGTAACAATAATGGCACTTACTGTGTACCAGGCCCCCTGCCACACCCTTTACTGCATCATCTCACTTTCTCCTCATCACAGCCCATTCTACAGATGAGGAGACTGAGGCACACAGAGGTTAAGTAACTTGACACAGGCCATATACTGAGCAAGTGGAGGAGCCAGGAAGTGAACTCAAACCTTGATCCCACTGCCACTGCTCCAGGAAGATTAATAGATGGAGTCCTTTTGAAGGACTAACCCACCCCTGATGGACACTGACTGCTGACCTTGGCCCTTTGGCTACAATTGAGCATCAGCCTCTACTGGAAGCCAATTCGATTGATTAGAACTCAGCTAGGAATGTGAGCATCCATGGGATACCCAGCGCTGTGGTCCCCAAGGTGAGTGGGGTCACAGTAGAGGGGGGAGGAGGCCTTGGAAGTGTGGGAAATTTCCTGATTCCTAAAGCTGAGGGTGTGGCTCTCAGTCTCCACCTTGCCTCTCACGGCTGTGTGCCCTTGAGCCAGGGCCCTACCCTCTCTGTGCCTCAGATGACTCATCTGTAAAATGGGGAAATAACACAAAGTGCAAGGAACTAATAGGAACGTGTTTTGCAAATCATGAAAACAAGTCGCTCTCCCTGTGGCAGGCCTTGATCCCTCCCGAGGGAGCCTACCGTGTAACAGTGGGAAACTGGCACGGAAGCTGCACTTCACGGCTGGAGAAGGAGAGTGCCAGAGGCTGCAGGAGACGAGGGGTTGGTTAGGGATGACACCGACTGAGGTGTGAGCTGTTAGGTGCAGCCTGGATGGATGAAGAAGATAACAGAGGAAAGGGCGTTCCCAGGCAGCGAAGGCCTGGAGGTGTGAACGTGCATGGGGGGCTCAGGTGGGCTGTGAGGCGGGAGGGGCCGGGTACCCTGGGACCACCGCAGAGGAGCCTTGAGTGCCAGACAAGACACATCAGCCGAAACAGCGATCTCCAGAGCGGTGGGTGAGGTGGGCAGCTGCTAGGGTCAGGGGTCTCCATGGGACCCCCGACCTTGCCCCCCAGGCTGTAGTATACACGGAATATATTTCGAAACTCCCACTTCCCCGTTGTCACAGCCCCAGCCGTGACCTCTCGGGCTGGGGGAAGGACACCATGGCTGATCTGTCCCCGGCACTTCTCTGGAAATTTCCCTGGGGAGGGTTTGGAAAGCCGGCCAACTCCTCCCTGCCCCTGCTGCCCCTGCACCTCCTCATGCCTCAGCAGGAGCCCCACTACCCACAGCAGGGCCTTTCTTGTGACCAGGGTAAATATTACCTGGCACTGTTAATGTTTAATGTCCCCCCCATCCCTGGCCACCCCACAGCCAGGCACTCTCCCCGAAGCAGAGGCCGCGGGAAGAGGGCAGTGGGACGTGCCCGTCTGCGGGGGGACATGGCAGGATTGTCGACAGATGACGGTGAGTGTGTGTGTGCATGTAAAGCATTAGGTGCCTCGGACCATCTTTGGAGGGTGAGCAGGACCCCACTCTTCCGTCTCCTGGCACCCCTGCCTTCCAAGAGTACCCACCGCCCCTGCCTCATCCCGTGCCAGCCTTCCCGCTAAGAAAATATGCTTTTAAAAGAGGATCCTGCCTTAACTCCAAAGAAATCTAGCTTGAATGGCGGAACCTTGAGCACCAAGTAGGAGCTGCTGGGGGGTGGGGAGTGGTGAGCTTCTATCTTGACTTTCTGGCATGCATCCGTCCTGGTTCCATGTATCTTTGGGACTGTCTAAGCTCAGAGCAGCAGGCAGATGGGGGTCAGGCTGGCTGGGGCAGGAGTGGGCCCCTCTGCTCAGCCTTTTCAGGTTGACTTTGGGGTGAGCGCCCCCAAGTTCAGGACACGCGCCCAGAAGTCATCCTGCGAACGAGGGTGATCAGGCTTGGAATCCAGTGGGCCTTCTGTTGTCTGTGGTGGTCTTAGAGCCAGATCTAGAAAAGATGAGGCCTTTGGGTGAGGGCTGGCTCATCCAGTGGCTCAAGATGCGGTGGTCAGGGAGGAGACGGGTTCCTGGTATGGTGAGGGGAGCTGTGAGTTTGCTCATGGCTCTGACACTAACGCCCCATGTGACCTTGAACAAGACCTGAACCGAATCTGGGGAGACAACTTCGGAGGTCTTCTGCATGGTGATGGGTGCCTGGGCCCCCCATAGGCTCCCTTGGCCTCAGGCTCTACAGGCCCAGGAGCAGACCCCCTCTAGCCTGTTCTCTCCTGGCCGAGGGCGGGTGTACTGCCAGGACAGCTGGGCTCACCAGACCCCACGGCCCAGGCACAGTTCAGCACAGTCTGGGAGGTGCCGACTGGTGCGTTCCTTTGACCTTGGGCACTGCTGCCCTAGTGCCAAGAAGGGGCTCAAGTAGGGCAGAGAAAAGGGGCCACCCCTAGCCGTGGCAGAAAAGCTCTGGCCAGGTGCCCTCCAGATGCCCAACAGTGAGTGTGCTCAGTGTACAGGGCTGGAAGCAGAGCCATGATACCTGCTTGGGGCTGGAGACTGGACCAAACCACTTGGCCTTGAAATGTCTCCTTCCTCCTGACCATGTGACAGGCAGCCCAGCAAAGGGGTTAAGCACCTAGATTCTTAACAACCAATTGCCTGGGTTCATTCCCAGCTCGACCCTTTTCTAGCTGTGTGACTGTGGGTGAGTTGCTTTGCCCCTCTGTGCCTCCATCTTCTCATGGATTATATTGGAAGAATATTAATGCCTCATAGGGTTGTTACAGTGGTTAAATGAGCTACTGCTTTGTTAGCCTCAGCCTGGCACATGGTAAGCACAATATATTAATGCTTCTGAAATAAATTTGCTTCCCCCTGAGGATAGCAGCGTAGGAGAGAAGAATCTAGAAACATGGGTCCAAGACTCAGGTCTGCCTCCAACTTTTATTGGGACTTTAGACAAGTCTTCAAACTGGGCCTCAGTTTCCTCCTTCTGTTCAGTGAACGTTAAGTTTCTATTTATTTATTTATTCATCCGTTCACTTCACAAATATTTGCCAAGTACCTTGTAGTTGATTAGTTATATGGAGAGAGGTTGCTGGTGAGTCTTATGGGAGATGCCTCTGTTGGTCTTTTCTTACTTTTGTATGAAGCAAGGAGAGGAAGGAACCAGCCCCTCCCAGAGGTGCCAGAGGCCTCCACAGGCATCGTGGGTCCCCGCTTTGGAGGCACAGTATCTGGTCCCAAGCCGATGGTTGGGAGCTGCCTAGGGCAGTGGGGACTCACCAGCCCCCACTCGTGGATGTCTCTCCACCAGCCTCGCCTGGCACCCTTGGACCCCTAGGGGTGCTGGGATGGGAAGAATGGGAGCTCCACAGTTTCTGTGGCTGAAACACACCACCGTCGGTGACTCACCCTTCACCCACTTCTGTCTCTCTCCTCAGGTGGCAGCCCCAAGGAGGACGTGGACCCATTCTCCTATGGTGAGCCTGGTGGGCCCCTCCTCCGCACCCTTCCTGAGCCCCCCCCCAACCCATGTAACCCCGGTTCCTGGCCTCTCCCAGGCCTGGGTTATGTGTCCCCCACCTTCGCCAGTTACTGTAGGGCTGCTGCCAGGTTGGCTGCAGGGAGGGGTCTGGGATCACTCATCCCACTTCCTTGCCCTCTCCTCCCTCAGACTATGAGACTGTCCGCAACGGGGGCCTGATCTTTGCTGCCCTGGCCTTCATCGTGGGGCTTATCATCATCCTCAGTAAGTGGGGCCTTCGTGTGGGAAGTGGGGCGCCGATGGGGACACATCACTGAGCGCACTGGCTTCCCAGGTGCGGGGTGGAGGGGGAGAGCCCTCTCGCCCCCTTCCCAGATCCAGGAAGGGGGAAGTGAGTTTCTCGGATCCCCTCCCCTCCCCCACGCAGGGGGATGGCCACCTTGATGGAAAGAGGAGTCTTGGATGCCCCATTGCTTGGTCCTCAGACCACCCAGGAGGTTCCTTCTTCCTCCAGGGAGCCCTCCAGTGGATGCTGGGGGGAAGGCGGTGGAGATGGGAGAGCTGGCTTCCAGCGGCCCAGGGAAGCTCCAGTGCACTTGGAGCCAGGCGAAGGGAGGAAACCAGCCTCCACTGGACACCCCCTCCCCCAGATCTGGACGCTTTCTTGGCTTGAGCTACATCTCGGCCCATTTAATCCCCTTGGCAACACTGAGGGATGGCCACCAATGTCACCATTTTGCAGATGAAAAACCAGGCCCACCCTGATAGGTGCAACAATCTGCCTGAGGTTCCGTAGCTGAATTGAAAGCAGAGCGGGTTCAGCCGCAAGCCCCCCCCCCGACCCCGCCAACCCCCTGCCTGCTGCCGGAAGGCAACCGTGCCCGGCAGCCAGAGGCCTTAGGCGTCCCTGTTAGTTTACCATGGATCCTCTACTCTCTGGGCCTCAGTTTGCTCATCTGTTAAATGGGGATGATCCCACTTGCCTCAGAAGGTTAGGGCTGGCAGCCAAAGACACAGCAGCCAAGAAAGCACTCAGAAGGATCCAGCGTAGGCATGGGGCATTCTAGGGGAGAAAAGGGTCCGGGCTCCAGCCCCAGCCCCAGCAGGCACACGGCAGGAGGCTTGTTCAGGTGCAACCAGAAGAAACAGACACAGAAACACACCAATGAAAGGAAGAGAGAGAATGTAGCAGATACACCTCTGTGTCCTGCGATCCGAACACATCCATGGGTGGTGCCCCCCCTCCTGACGGCTGCGCTTTGCGGACGTGGCCAGTCTCCCCGATTCCCCTGGAGGCTCCCTGGTGGCAGTGTTGAGCACGTAGGAGGTGGAAGGCAGATGGGCAGGAGCGGGGGTCTTGGCTCTGGACTTCCTGCCGTTCCTCTCCAAGAGCTTACTGAGCAGCCTCTGCATGCCCAGCACCACGCAGGGGGCACCACAATGGCCCAGGCTCAGCACCACTCCCAGGGCGCTCACAGCCCCCCACGGAGCCACTGCAGTGCGTGTTTGTTGACTGACCAATTGACTGACTTGGGCTTCTGATTGCTTATGGTGCAGCCCTATATATAGAGAGACAGTCAACTGTGGCCTCCAAGGCAGACACCAAGCGGTACAGGCAGGTGGGAGGGAGGAGGGAATACAGAGCCGAGTCCTCCAGGGCAGAGAGGGTCTCCTTGGAAAACTAACCTCCTGTCTCTCTTTAAGGCAGACGATTCCGCTGTGGGGGCAGGAAGAAGCACCGGTGCGTGCCTGCCTGGGTGACTGATGGGGTGGGCGGGGCGGGGGCGGGGGCGGGGGCGGGAGGAGCAGGTCGAGGAGTTTGGTCACTGAGGCCTGTGAGGAGGGTCTACAACTTCAGGGACCCCTGAACTCACCGGCCCCCCAACTTACCTGTCTGCTTTCCTCCATCCCAGGCAAGTTCACGAAGATGAGCTGTAATGAGAGGTAGGTTTGCGAGGGGCGGGCAAGGGGGTGGCTGGGGATGGCTGTGGATAATAAGGAAGAGGTGGGGACGAGCTGGGAAGGACGTCAGGGTCTTTCATCCATCAGCCGGGCGTCTGTCACCCTCGTATGTTTTTAAACGATGGCCAAGTGCCTGGCGTGGCACGTGTAGCCGAGGGAGGCTGCCGAGACATGCCAGGGAGAGGTAAGATGAATAAGGAGCGAAATGAGAGTCCCGACCTCTGCCCCCTCACAGCCCCAATCCTGTCTTTGTCTTTGCAGAGCCAGTCGTGTCCACCATTGCACCGGGGCTGCTTGGGAAGCCCTCCCTGAGCTATATAGATCTTTGTACCCGGGACTGCCAGGCCCTCGGGCTGAAGGAAGCCCTGGGTTCCGCATGACCCCTGGGTGGGCATCGCCTCCTCCCACCCCGTGCTGATAATAAAGCCGGCCTCAGAGACGGCTCCTTCCCTGGCCTGCCTCCCTCCCTCCTTCTCTCCTGTAACTGCCACCATCCGCTCCTCTAGGTCGGAGTCCATACAGCCCAGTCCCTTGTTTTTCATTTATTCGCTCAGGTGCCCATGCCTACTTAAGCAAGAAGTTCAGTACCATCCCCTCTAGGACTTTCCTAGCGATGCCAAGGACCCCAGAGACAGAGGGCTCAGCCAGCCTTCCAAATGCCAGGCAAAGAGAAAGCCGGGAAGGCGAAGGTCACAGGTTCAAAGCCGCTGGGTCTGTTGGAGCTGCCTGATCATCGGCCAAGGCCCTGGGTGGGGCTGTTGGAGCTCTCCAGTGGGAGAAGCTGCAGCCATGCCCTGGGCTGCCAGCGTTGTAGCTGTTTGTGGCCATATTATGTGCTCTGCCATTTCCCCAGGTGCACCAACGTGCCAGGGTGGGTGGGTCTAGGGGTCCGGGTGGGGGCCTCAGCACACGCTCTCTTCCTATCCCCTTCCTGACCCTGGTGCTAAGCTCCGGCCACCCCTTTTCCACTCGTGGGGCCAGGGGGCCTCAGCTGGACCTAACCTCATCCACCTATTTGGGTGCTGACTTGGGGCCAGAAAGTGGACGGTGAGGGTGGGCCCCTTGTTAACCGTTTACTCCAGCCCCCTGTCCGCTCTGGCAGGCACTCACCCAGGACAGCTTCAACCCAGGATGGTGTCAGGCCGGCCCTGCCGCCAGCGCCTGACTTCCTGTTGCCTGGGGTCCCCTGGCAGCCCAGCACGCTGCTCCCCTCGGGAGGTTTCTGTGCCCTGGAAGAAGCCCCTCTTCCCTCTCTCTCCCTTCCCTGCAGAGGCCTCTGCGAGAGGCTGGACAGGATGGTGGGATCATGGCACCACCTAGTGTCCAGTTTACTCATCCGGCTCCTGGAGCAGCCAGGGAAGGAGGCGGGACTGGCCTGGGAACCCAAGACAGCAGCAAGTTAGCAGAGTTTAAAGCGAACAGGGAGGGCGTGTTTGGGGACCAGAGGCAGGGTAGGCAGCATTCTGCTTGAGAATTGAGCTCTTTGTCATAATCGGCTCCTGCCTGGACCACCAGCCCTCGCAGACTTGCAGAATGCTTGAGCACCAAAGGCCCCTAAAGAGTAAAATAAACAACCCTCAATTTTCAGCAAGGGAAACTGAGGTCCCGAGAAAGGCAGTGACTTGTCCAGGTGACCCTGCCAGCCTGTGTCGGAGCCAGAGCTACAACCCAGGTCTCTGGCCCCCCCACTTCAGAGTCCTTCTCACTGACCCCGTGGGTTGGGAGGAGAAGCTCCAGGGAGACACAGAGGGGAAAGCCTGATTCTTACAACTCAGAGCCAAGGTCTTTGTGACACCCTGCTCCGAATGTGGGCTCACCCGTGACAAATAAATCCTGAGAGGCCAAACCCTTAAATAGAATTCAGTATTTCCATACACAAGACACTGGAGCCATCCACGACAGTGAGAGAAATGAACGGGAATGGGGCAGGTCCAGCCAGCAGGGCTTTTGGGAGGAGGGGTCTCCTGAAGCTTCTTGGATGTAGCAGCAAGGTGAATGAGAAGAGGGGTATTCCAGGCCTGCGGCCTGCCTGAGGAGAAGTAAGCGTCTTGGAGAGGAGTCACATTTCTACAAGGTTCCATACACAGGCCCTGAGCTGCCAACGCAGAGGGCAATTCCAGCTGCTTTGGAGGGAAATGGTCCTGAGTGAGTCATTTCCGCCTCTGCCCCTGCTGCAAGCCCTCTGTCCTTGTGAACCGTGAGGCTCCACCGGGTTCCAGACTGTCACCCTGCAGAACCTGGGGTGCTGTTCAAAGCACTAGCTACCCAGCATCCCCTCCAGAACTATCAAATATTAACCTTGGGGTGGGCCCGTGCCAGGTGATGCTTAACCAGCTCCCAGGAGAGCAGCCAGTGTGGAAACCACAGATCCAGGTGACATTCAGAGCCCTCATCAACACTTTCCCTTCCCACTCCATTAAGGTCACGTTGACTGGGAGCTACTGAACTTTCACTTTACTTTGGGATTTTCCACAATTCATACACAGATTAAGTCACAAATAACAACCAAGCCTGGGAAGTGATCGAATGAATTAACTTTTAATCACACAACAGCAACAAAAGCAGCCTTAGTCTGAGGGGGTGCAATTCCCTTTGTCACCACCAGATGGAGCATGTGTCTTACTCCAAATCCCTTTCAAACAGGCTTTCAACTCAGTCTAAGGGCCGGTGGAACCTTTGCTGAGAGGAGGGGACTCCCGGTCTGCCAGGGGCTCTGGTTTCCCAGGAAAGCCCTGAGCTCTTCTCATTCCGTCTGCACACCCCTCAGGTGTATCACCTGCCCTCGCTCTGGGATAATTCTTGGCTGTGTGATCTCGAGCCCTCCTCGCTCCTCCTGGAAGGGAGAGCCCCTCTGTGATCTGCACATCTTCCTCACCTTAGGGTGATTATGAGACCTTCGCCCACAGTTTGAGTTAATCAACGTCATGAGCAGGACCCAGAGAGAGGTGGGTGAGGAGAGGGCGGCCCCAAGACCCCCCAGCCGCCGCCCGCAGCAACGCCACTGGTCCTATCTCACCCAAGGGAGTGGGCGCGCTGAGCTGAAGAGGGGCCCAGGGCAGGGGTGGCTGCTGAGCCTTCCCCCAGGCCCTCCTCCCACTCATCCCTGCTGCAGAGATTAATGGCCTCCCTGTTGATCCGCGGCCCCAGGCAGCTGAGGTCTGAACTGCAATGCAGCAGGGCCTCCGGGCGGCAGTGACCCGCTCCTCGCCAGGCGTTCATTCTTCATCGTCCTCCTGACAAACACTCGGCCAGGGGAGATCACAGGCCAATGCTGTGGCCGCCCAGCCTTGTCCTGTCGTCGCAGTGAGTCTCTGGCTGGGAAGATGGATCGGGCCTGGGCCTTGGAGGCCGGGACCACAGCAGGGCCTTGGGAGGGCAGCGCGGAGCCCAGGGCTGGGCTGGGAGAGCCAGCGTGGCGCCCGAGTGAGCCAGCCTTAGAAGAAACGCTCCCCTTGGCCTCGGTGTCCCCCTCCCACACTGGGGACACTCAATGTCGTCTGTAGTTGAGTGACTGAGGGCTTGGGAAGAAATCCTGTTTAGAACTTGGAACCTTGGTGCCCGTGACCTCAGCTTGACACTGGGGGTTGGGGGGACCTAAGGAGGTGGCCGCAGAAACCAGGGTGAGGGGTTTTCCCAGGTATGGAAGGGCCTCCTACCTGAAAGGCACTTGAACCCACTGCATGCAGGGGTGGTGGCTCCCCAGGCTCTGACTCAGCAGCTTATCTGGGGGGCTTATCAGGCTGCCTGCCCTGAACCTGTGTGATCCCCCAAGCCCCCTCCCCAGGCCCTGGGGCGGTCTGGCTGCTGTTGGTCTCCAGAGCTCTTAAACTCGGTTCCCTTTCCAAGAAATTCTCTGTTGCTTCCCTGAAGGCCTTCCTTGGTGTCACCAAGAGGAATTCCCCAGGTGAGGTGGTGGGGCGGGCGTAGAAGACGGGCAGCTCCAGGCGGGGGGCAGCAGCTCGAGGCCCCGGAACCTCGCCTGCAGCTCAGTGCCATCCGTGCTGCGGACGGTAGGGAACTGGCCTCACTGCCAGCTTTGCCTTCAGCTCACTGTGTGACCGTGAGATGGCCCTTGGCTGCCTCTGGACTTGGCTTTGGGAAAAGCAAACACAGGACAAAAATTCCAGGTGTTGGCTTCAAAGTCAAGGAGTTCTGGGAAGGGATAAGTGGGGACCTGTAGCTGGTCCCCTTGTTACCTCCTGCCCCCAGAAGAACAGCGCTCAGGGAGGCTGGGTGTGCGCGCGCGTGCGCGCGCACACACACAGACAAATATACACTCGCTCCCTCCTAGTAGTTAAAACAGAGGCGCCCAGCAAGTAATGAAGGCAGACAAAAAGACACACTTGACAAAGCAAAGGAGATGAGGCTGGCCTGGCCCAGAGCCAGGAGCGTGTTGAATTCTCTCGTGGTCTTTGTTTCCTGAAAGGCCTATCAATCAGTAACACAGCTGTGCCAACCCAGCCTGCACGGGAGCTGAGTGCCCACCACCCCTGCCGAAGTAAGTAATATTTCAGGTCTCGTGTCCGTGGACCATCTGCTCCTGACGCAGTGACTCACATCATCCCGGAGTGGCCTCAGCCCTCAGACGCCCTCCTCCCAGGGGACCTGCTGGGGGCCCCATAACTCCTGGCATTCTGACCGTCCCTTTATGTCGGTCTGCACGGCCTACAAGCCGCATGAGGGCGGGGGTGGCGTCTGATGGTTTACCCAGCAATCCCCAGCGCCTCGCCCATCCAAGCATGTGCTCAAAAAATGTTTGTTGTTGACTGAGCACATGACTGGCTGGCCAGAGGAATGAATGAGTGATTACCCACAGCTGGACCTACCACTGCCCTGCTTCTCAGGGGGCAGGGAGAGCTGCTGGGCGTTGCAGTCTGGGCAGGTAGCTGGGTAGTGTGTCTGCCGGGTGGTGCTCATGAAGCTTAGATGGGGAGGGGGCTACCAGGGGCCTGTCCCAGTGACAGCCGGCATTTTGTCCCTGGCATCACAGTTAAGATCAGAGGCTTTGGAATCAGCCGGCCCAGACGTGAGCCCTGGCTTGGCCAGCTGTGGACTATGGGACTGTGGGCAAGTCCCCCCTGAGCCTCAGTTTCCCGAAATGGAGAAACAGTGTCTGACTCGTGGAGTTCCTGCTCCTGACCAGTCCTCGGTGACCAGTGGCTGCTGTAATTACTTTCTCGAATGTTCTCCCAGTGCTGACACTGGATGCTGCTGTCTTTCCCTGGACCCCTGCAGGCATCCCAGCCCTTGACCATAATGTTTTACTGTCCAGTGCATTCTTCTCAGGACACTGTTCACGGCCAGGAGGCAGGGGCTCCTGAGTCCACCCTCAGCCCCAGACCCTCCTCAGCACCCTTTGGGCCACAGTGGGGACTTGGCCTGGCCCATCCTGGGAGGCCCCGCCCCCTGGGCCCTCTGCCAGCTTGGCTATGGGCTCCCCCCGCTCCCTTGAGACCAGTGGAGGGTGCTCTATGGCTGCTGTGCTGGGACCAGGAAGGGTCTGTGGAAAAACTTTCTGTGTGTGTGTTGGGTGTGCGAGAGATTGTGTGTGAGTGTCCATGTACATGTATGTGCATTTGTGCGTGTGTGCATTGGAACGGGGGAAGAGCCGGACAGACAAGGTGGTAGGGAACTGACTGCATGGAGGATGCAAGAGGCTGGGCCCAGCGTCTGGAGGCCAGGGAAATGGGCAGCTCCACTCTGCGGGCCCCTCTCTGGACCTCGGCCCCCTCAGCTGAGAATGGGCGCTGGGTCAGAGGTCATTGTCTGTTGCTCCCAGTGATTCTTAGAGGACACACAGACACAAGGACAAAGCTGGGGCAGGGAGTGAGCCCAGATCCCAGCTTCACTGTGACACATGGCCTGGGGTGAGGGGCAGCGTGTGTGGTGGAGAATCTGAGCCTGCGGCACCCCCATCCCGTCCCGTGATGCTAGGGGAGGCAGATAACCAGATTCCCTGCGCAGAGACCTGGGAATGGAGGCATCTGCAGGGGACCGGAGACTACAGGGTGCAGGCAGTGGGATGTCCCCTCTGGAGGGCAGAGCCAGGGCCCAGGCAGACGGAGGGGGGCTCCTGGGCTTTTAAACTGCCCTCTCCAGGGAGTTTTGGAAGACTCATTCTCTTCTAGATCTGATGTTTTTCCTCCCCTCAAACCACGCAGTGAAACAAGCAAAAGCAGGAATAGTGCAGTGGAAGAGGCATTGGAGGTGGGGCAACACAGGCTTGGGTTAGGAGCTTGGCTCTGCCACTGACTAGCTGGGCAGCAGGGGGCAAGTCCCTTAGCGTCTCTGAACCTCAATTTCCTCATCTGTAAAATGGGGATCACAATGCCCATTAAAGAGACTGAATGAGATCATGTGTGTAAAGGAGATCTGTAAGCTGTAAAGCGCTACAGAAATGCAATGTGGATGTTTTAAAGTTTTACGTTCTTTTTTTTTAAATTGAAGTATAGTTGATTTACAATGTTGTGTTAGTTTCAGGTGTATGACAAGGTGATTCAGTTATACATATATGTGTATCTATTCTTTTTCAGATTCTTTTCCATTATAGGTTATTACAAGATATTGAATATAGTTCCCTGTCCTATACAGTAGGTCCTTGTTGTTTAATTATTTTATATATAGTAATGCATATCTGTTAGTCCCAAACTCCTAATTTATCCCTCCCCCTTTGGTAACCATAAGTTTGTTTTCTATGTCTATGAGTCTGTTTCCGTTTTGTAAATAAGCTCATTTGTATCTCTTTTTTAGATTCCACATACAAATGATATCATATGATGTTTGTCTTTCTCTGTCTGACTTGCTTCACATATTATGATAACCTCTAGGTCCGTCCATGTTCCTGCAAATGGCATTATTTCATTCTTTTTTATGGCTGAGTAATATTCCATTGTATATATGTACCACATCTTCTTTATCCATTCATCTGTCGGTGGACATTAAGTTGCTTCCTTGTCTTGGCTATTGTAAATAGTGCTGCTATGAACATTGGGGTACATGTATCTTTTTTTTTTTTTAAACATCTTTATTGGGGTATAATTGCTTTACAATGGTGTGTTAGTTTCTGCTTTACAACAAAGTGAATCAGCTATACATATACATATGTTCCCATATGTCTTCCCTCTTGCGTCTCCCTCCCTCCCACTCTCCCCATCCCACCCTTCCAGGCTGTCACAAAGCACCGAGCTAATATCCCTGTGCCTTGCGGCTGCTTCCCCCCAGCTATCTACCTTACTACGTTTGTTAGTGTGTATATGTCCATGACTCTCTCTCACCCTGTCAAAACTCACCCTTCCCCCTCCCCATATCCTCAAGTCCGTTCTCCAGTAGGTCTGCGTCTTTATTCCTATCTTACCCCTAGGTTCTTCATGACATTTTTTTCCCTTAAATTCCATATATATGTGTTAGCATCATGTATCTTTTTGAATTAGAGTTTTCATCTTTTCTGGATATATGCCCAGGAATGGGATTGCTGGATCATATGCAATTCTAGTTTTAATTTTTAAAGGAATTTCCATAGTGGCTGCACCAATCTACATTCCCACCAACAGTGTAGAAGAGTTTGCACAGTGGGATGAAGCAATGTCAACCAAGGTTTTTATTGGGTTGGGTGTTTGATTGCATGCTTTTCAGTATACTTCAGCAAAATATATGTTGAATATTTAAATATCAAGTATGTGCTGGTCACTGTGTTAGGTATTTTGACAAGCTTGAGCGGAAATTGTTTATGAAACTACAGAACATAAACCCATAGAAGATCTTCTAGTCTGGCGTTTCCCAAATGCCCGTCCGACGACCCATGCTGAGCTGCTTACCTTCAAATTACCTGGGATATGTAGAATACAGATCCCTGCTTCTGGATCTCGAATCTTCTCTCTGTCTCCCTGTCCCCATTGTGAGTGAGCGTGTGTGCGTGTGCGCGCGTATGTGCATTTGATTAGTTGAATTTGGGAACCATTGATCTAGTTCAGTCCTTTGCTGAACAGTGGAATCTGAGCCCCAGAGAGCGGAGATGCTCTCAGAGGACAGCATATCACAGGCCAGGGGCTTCGGGAGCACCCGTACCTTTTACACTTTTTCCAGCCAGTCCCAGGTCCCCTCAAAGGCTTGGCTTCTGAGGACGTGCCTCAGCAGGGTGCTAGAACATGGAAGCAGAAGACTTGAGCTGGAGTCCGAGCTCTGCATTTAGTGGCTGCTCAACCTTTAGCAAGTCACTTGCTTCTTGCAGCCTCGATTTCCTCATCTGTAAAATGGAGGCATTGATGCCTGTCTTGCTGTGGGGTCTTCCTGTGAGCATGCTTTGAAGGCTGCACAGTTCCACTTTTTAACTCCGGGTAGAGACAGACCTTTCTTTCTTTCTTTTGTGGCTGTGTCAGGTCTTAGTTGCGGTGTGCGGGATCTTTCGTTGCGGTGCACAGGCTTCTCTCTAGTTGTGGCATGCGGGTTTTTTTCCTCTCCAGTTGTGGCGCGCGAGGTCCAGAGTGCGTGTGCTCTGTAGTTTGCGCCACGCGGGCTCTAGGTGAGACGCGTGGGCTCAGTAGTTGTGGCACGCGGGCTTAGTTGACCTGCGGCATGCAGGGTTTAATTCCCCGACCAGGGATTGAACCCGCATCCCCTGCGTTGGAAGGCGGGTTCTTTACTACTGGACCACCAGGGAAGTCCCCAGACCTGACTTTTCTAAGGAGAAATCCCACAGGCTGAACTTTCTTCCACTTCCCCCAGGTGCAAATATGCAAAGATAATCCTCTCAATGAAGCAGCTGCCGCCCCGCTTCACCCCGCCCCTCCCCAAGGTTACAGGTGCTAGTCTTTGGGCGACACCTACTGGCCAGGTCTGGTACTGCAACCTCTGGTAGCCCAACCACAGTGGGGAAAACTTGTCTCCTTGGGCATTCACAGCCACCGTATGAGGTAGGTGTTATGTTCCCATTTTACAGATGAGAAAAGTGAGTTCATGGGAGGCACAGTGAACCTCTGACTCCAAGTGCTTTGTTCAGCTCCATCTCCTCCCTACCTCTTGCTCTTAGACTGAGCAGAGTGGGGAGCCGTTCTCTCCTAGGCAGAAGAGAGCATGCTAAATCACCCTGAGTTAGGAACTGGGATTAGGGGTGTGGCCAGAGTTGGGGGGCCAGGTCCAGGCTCGTCCGAACTGTTGTCCTTGTGGTAGCAACCCCACCAGGCAGAAGACTTGGTGTTCCCCAGCTCCAGACAAGCTAGACTGATGGCAGGGGCTTCAGCTGCAGTAAGACTCTCTGAGGAGGCTCAGGGAGGCTGGCCAGACTGCCATGAGCTCGGCTGTTTTGGGCAGTGAAACCCAGCACATGTGTGTTGGGAGTTGAGGGCGGTGTGCCTGGTCTAAGCTACTTCTCAGTCAGGATGGCATAAAGTGTAGTGATTGACAGTAAGAATTCAGCCTTATCTTTTAGAGATGCACACTAAAAGATCTACGAATGGATTTATATAATGCATGAGATTTGCTTACAGAAATCCTTGGTGATGGGAAGGGAGGGTGGTCGGGGAATACAGATAAGACAAGATTGCCACGAGTCAACAATTGCTGGCCCTAGAGGATGGGTGCATGGCAGTTCGTTATACTCTTCTCTCTACTTGTGATATGTTTGAAAATTTTCCGTATTAAAACCTTTCTGAAAATGTGACAGCAGAGATACTACCAACCACCACCGACAGCAGTAAAGAGAAAGAAATCTCTGCGGTCAGACCACCCAGCCCTGCTCAAGGCTTGGGCATTTGACGCTTACTAGATGTGTTAATGTCCCCGTGTCTCAGTTTCACTATCTGTAAAATGGGGGTGATAATAATTATGCCAGCCTTATAGGTTGTTCGGAGGGTTAACTGAGATTATGCATCTACAGTACTTAGCATAGTGCTGGACCACAGCAGGGTTCAATGCTAAAAATCATTATTAGGAGTCCGTGGCTCTGGTTATAATTTGCCAAAAGAAAAAGCTACTTTGGCTGGTTCAGACAAACAATTGGCCATTTCGATCAGCTCCAAGGTTCTAACCATGAGTCTTGGAAGACACAGCCCTGAACCATCTCGTGCCAGGTGCGTGGGTATCTCAGATGGGCACACACACACCACAGAGCCAGGTTCATGAAACCCCCCACAGGGAGGCCCCTCTCCCATCACCTGGTACATCCCTTTCCATCCAGCTTTGACTCTTCAGGCTCTTCCCATCACCCAGGCCCACTCACATCCTACCTTGGTTTTTCCTAACCACTCCTTTCTCTGAGCTTAAGCAGCTGTCTTCACAGACTAATTGAATCTCAGCCCTAGGTGGGATCTTAAAAGTCTTTTAACCCAATCCTGTGGCTACTGTGGATGGAGTGGTGGGCAGGGCTACCCAGTCGATGGGCCGGAGACAGAGGACAACACGACCTGGGCCATGAATGTCACGGTAGACGGAGTGCAGGCCTGGGATTCGGGAACCATGCATCCAGGTGCTGCCACTGACCTTCAGGCTGTGTGGCCTGGATGTTCTTCAGCTGCATGGCCACCGTTTCCTCCTCTGTGACACAGGGTGCTCCCAGTAGATGGCCGCCAGCCCCCTTCCCACTCTGACCTTTAGGCTCAGCATACAGACCTCCGCATGCTGTCCTCTATACGTCTCCTTCCCCGCTGAGCACAAGCTTTCCAGGGCAGGGACCTGCCTTAGAGTTTCCAGGGATGCTGGGAGCTCCTTGCATAGGGGCCGGGCACAAACTTGCTGAAAGTGTAAATAAACCGACAACATGTGCTTCCTCTGAGTTGAGGGTGGGCAGCGGCCAGTGAAAGGACAGAGGTTTCAGACCAGGAAAAGTGGGAAACCTTCCCAAATACCTCCCACTGTATCCATAACACCCAATAGTGTTTTAAAGGTTCTGGGATGTCCTTACAGTAAAAGAAACCTATTTACCTCTGGTTATTCCAGTGTTTTCCAAACCTATTTGACCAGAACTCACTTTTTGCATATCACCTATTTCCTTCTCATGAAACTCTGGGGAAATGCAGTGTAAGATCTTTTTGCCTTTTCAGCTGGGTTTAAGTACGATCGCGTGTGGTAGAGATGCTACGCTTTCATGCCACGTGGTCTGAAATTGGGCCTCCCTTCGTGCCTGCATTCTCAGCTGAGTCTGCCCCCCTCACTGGGGCTGAGCTAGGACTTCAGGGGTCGTTGAGAGTCTTAGCCGGTGTGTGTAAGTGATACCATTTGACCCAGGCAGCATTTCCTCTCCCAGCGGTCAACAAGCAATGTGTCTAGTCGTGCATCCCACCCTGACCCTGTCCCCAAGAATCCACCTCAGGGTCACAGGTCAGCAGCAGTTCATGGGAAAGAGGCCCAGCTTTATTTGCGCGTTGGCCCCCAAAAGCCAATCAAATATTGAGCCACAGAGAAAGTCGAATACCTATCAAGAGGGTGACAGTTCCTGTTCTCAGAGCTGTTCAGATCTCATCTGGAGTGTTGGGGCCATTCTGCTTTTAAGAGAGACGTTGTTAAAGTTAAATATGTGCAAAAGGGGAAACCAGGAGAGGGAAGGGTCTGGAAATTATGTTGGAAAAGGAGAGGTTGACAGAACTGCGATATTTAGCCTGGCAAAAGGAAGGCTTGTAGGAGGGCGGCGCTATGGTGGCTGTTCTAAGATATTTGAAAAGCCGTCATCTGGCGGGTCCCGTGAACTCCAGCGGGCTGAGGCAGATTGGGCTTCGTAAAGATCACGGAGAGTCAAATTAGGATGAACTTCTGTGTGGGTAGGGAGCCCCTCGTCCCTGGCAGCATTTAACCAGGGACTGTGAGCACCTATCTGGTGGGGTGGAGAGAGCTGGGGGGTGTGAGATGGGGCCGGTCAGATGGGCCCTAAGGCACCAGCCGGCCTCCTCACTGAGTCTATGGCTGTTGGGCTGGTACCCCCCCCTCCACCGTTCCCACACAGTGTCCCCCATTCCCTTGGCAATCCCAAACAGCATTCCACCCGCCACTGTGGCACTCTGGCTCTGTGGCTTTGCCCCCCGCAGGTGGACATTCTCTGCTCAGCGTGGCTGGAGGGGCTTCCTGGTGTCTTCTACAACCCCTGGGCTTTTAGGAGCATCTCAGTCCTTCATGCTGGTACCTCCGTCCCAGTGATGTGAGGGGCGTTGTCCCACAGACAGGGTGTAGAGGTGGACTCTAAGCCGTCTTCCACCCCTGAGATCCTCTGGTTTGTGGACTGAAGTGACCAGATTTCCTAGGAAGAGGGCTTTGAGCATCCAAATCAGGGCCGATTCCATGGGCCGGACCTTGACCTCCCCTTCACTATGGAGGACAATCTCTTCAGGGGGCTGTGGCATTTTTAAGCGTCCTCTGTGTGTGCAGTACTGTACAAGCACATAAATTACACATTGTGTGACACTCTGAGGCAAGGGACTGTGGTGGGAAGAACCCTGGACCAGAATCCAGAAAACCTGGTTCTTGGCCCAGCTCAGCGTCCATGGTCTGACCCAGGACAAGTCCCTGGGATGGACTCAGGTTTTGTAGGACCTGAAGCTTAGACCATTCGAAGGGACCTCCTTAAGGAAAACAATCCACAACTATAAACACAAAATGAGGTACAAACGTGAATATTTAGGATGCTAAAAAGAAATTGCCACAAATTACAAATTCTGAAAAAACTGACAAATACCACAGATATCACACAATCTGGACAAATAACAATATTTGTGGGAACTCACTGCCTGACACACCTCTATAATGCCTTAAAAAAAATTTTTTTTAACATTTCTTCTGCTCACAATTTTACACACCAGCTCCTGGCTCCATACATTTCCAACCTGGTTTCTCTTCCAAGACACACATCTCTAGTGCAGGCACCTCAGGCCATAATCATGCTGTGATACAACTTGGGCCCTGCAACTTCGTGTCACAAAGCCAAGTGAATTGGCCCGATGGGTGGTCGCATTCCTGCAGCCATTCCCTACACTGGGATGGCTACACAGTAGTGCTAACCATTCTGTACGCATAAGTATATCTCACCGATCCCAAATCGAATGGATCCACCACTCACTCATTTGGGGGATCCTGAGTCAGATCCAAATGCACACCAGACCCCAAATGCACATCAGAGCAGAAAAGAAGGGAAGCCATGACTGATTGCAGATCAACTGTGGTATTCTACCAAATTACCAATACCATCTGACTATGTGAACTTATTACTGGGGCCCTACAGGACCCTGGAGCATAAGTTGTCTTAGTTTCATGGTAGATCTGCCTCTGGGCACATCACAAACCTCTTAGAGTTTCAGTTTCTTCATCTGTACAATGAACAAAGCACTTCTGGCCTGATCTTTCTGTTTTGGACGAGGATCTGAAATGAAAGAAAATGTGAAGCCTTTGGATCCCAAAAGTCCTGAGGAAGATGACGGTGATGCCGGCTGAGCGGGCATCTGCTGAGACTCCAGCTTTAGGGTCAGCGTTCCTGCAGCTCCGGGACTCAACCCTTCCAGGCCAGAAACTCTCATATGAGAAGGGCAAAGCTTAAGGCTTTAATCCCAGTTAAAGCACATGCCTCTGGAAGGCATGACCTGTGCAGTTGTAATCGGGTATTTGCAACCCTGTAAGAATGAGCTTGTCTAGTCATTCAATCGGCACTGAGTGCCCCCTCGTGTGAGCAGGTATCAGGCTAGGCTCCGCAGGTACAAACCGAAAGGGCTTGGAACCTAGTGTTTGGAAGAGGAGACAAGTCAGATGTGCGCGTAAGCAGCCACAATGCAGGATGAAGGGATGAGCGTCACGGGCCAAGAAGATGTCTGCGGCAGGTAGAGACCAGAGGAGGGCTGGTCCATGCTGGCCCGGGAAAGCTGGGGGTGCCTGACCAGGCCTTGCTGCACAAGGAGGCTTACGCAGGTAGAGAAGGGGCACTGGGTACTCGAGAAAGGAGTGAAAAACATAGCATCCAGGCTTTCCAGGAGAGAAGAGGCTTCAATACAATGTGGTGAACACATTTGTGAGCGCCTCGCGGGTCAGAAGAACTGCAGGATAACCCGGGAAGCCAACAAAGTGAGCTCCCACTTATGGAATTTTCCTGTTTTTCTTTCTCTCTTAGTTTAGATTCCGCCCACCTCCCCCGCCGCCACCCCTGAGAGAGACCTGGCAATGAGCTTCAGCTGTACAGAATTCCGGCTTCATGGAACCTCTCTGGGTTGGCTTCTCAGCCAGTTTCAGAGTTGGGAGCAGAGAGGGGACTGCGGAAGAGAGGCCATGATTATTGAGGGGGCTTCTGCAGCCCCCGACCAACCCTCCTGAGACAGTGGCTTGAACAAGGGCCATGGAACCCCAGAGACGCCATCTGTCGGGGAGGAGCCTCAGGGATTGGGGCCCTTTGTTCCGTGAGCTTAGGACCATGATACTAGAATCCAAAATGTTGAGAGGGTAAGTGGCAAAATGTACCTAGACATCCTCGGAGCTAAGCATACAGAATTTTGGTTTAAGGAATGCCCGGGTAATTTAATGACACGTGCCACCTTTTTATATAGGCACCATAGCCTATTAATTGCAACGATTCACCTCGTCTCAAGAAGACGGAAGTATTTTAGATAGACGTGCATGCATTTGGAGCAAAAACTGTTTATTTTGTGTGTTTTTTGTTTGCTTCTGAGTATCAGTGCGTGAAAATACGTATTTCTGCCTCTTTGCCTGCATTAGAGAATGTGCATAGGTGAGGAAACTGAGGCCCAGAAAGATAAAGTGACTTGTCCAAGATCCCACAGCTGGCTAAGGTGGCAAAAATGAGACGAGAACCGAGGATTTCTGAATCATAGTCCAGGACTGTTCATATAACATTAAAATCAATTACAAATTGGAAAAAAAGGTGGGGAAACCCTTATTTGTTTTTTTCTCCTCCCATCAATGAATTAGTACTAAAAACGTCAATCCCAAATTCGCTATATAACCCCAAATGTCAAGTTGTTACCATTGACCCCGTTCAGTATGGATTCCTTTTATGAAAACCATATTTATGCTGAAGTTGTTACAGCATTTCAGAGCAATAAGAAGCCTTTGCTAAAATAATTATGTGCCTTTGTTTTTGAAGAAAATTATCCAAAATATGTAAGCTGTTGTTTGAGTTAAACAATGAAAACATCTGTTGTTTCTCATGATGGCTCTAGTCCTAATGTAACATGGCAAAATAATACCCCCCAAATATCCATGATTAACCTGAATTGGAAAGGGTTCACCTTCCAGTGTCTTCATATAGCCGCTTCACCTGGCATTGGTAACACACACACACGCCAGCTACATCATCACCCAGCATTCTGATGTAACAAATTATTGAAATTAATTAATCACTTTTTAAATGAGCAGTGTGTCCCTGCTGGAAATGAATCCCACAAATTTGAGGCTTTAAACAAATGTATTAGGGCATATGCAAAGGTGTCAATGCAGGATTTTTGGATTGTATTCAAACTGCATCTGAGCACAGGTGTGCCTGTCATTAAGTATTTATGTTTACCTGTACACATGGATGTTTGCCTGGGCAACTGTGTTTGTTCTCACATTGGTGTGCATATATTTGTGTGTGGGTGTGAGGGCTTCCATCCAAGTTGGGACTTTGAAGGAATTGTCCCTTTTATCAGAATAAAAAATTGGCCCCTCCAAAATGTCAGCCGTGGGAGGAGAGCATCAGGGTTTGGAGTGGGCGTGGGTGAAACAAGCATCCCACTCTCTTCCCTGGAGTTCCCTTGCTGTGATTGTTGCTGACTCTGCCATAGCTCCCCAAGTACAACTCCGGTTAAGAGGGGACTTCGGAACACATCTGAGCCAGACTGTCACTTGCAAAGTTATTTTCCTAAATACTAAGCAGGAACAAAACCTAGGAAGTGGAAAATACAAAAAGCATGTGGACTGTCTGTTTTCAGGTCCTTTCCTCGCTGACAGTCACTCTATACCCTTCCAGCCTCAAGCACACCTTTTTCCCGTGTTTCTTGGGCCTCTTCCTGGATTCCCAACTCCTGAATTCTGGCCTTGTTGCCATAGGGACTGCAGGATGTCATCCCAACATCCCCTCCCATTGAGCTATTCCCTCCACCACCCCGTGTAGTTCAAGGTCCTCTGAGCAAAAGCCGATAACATTAGTGATATATACATTTACTGTGCTTACTGCGTGCTAGCCATGGGGCTTGTCTTATTTAATCCTCACAACAGGTCTCCGAGGCAGGTGCTGTGGCTGTCCCCACTTTACAGGCGAGGGAACGGGGGTCGGCACACATTAATTCCCCAAGACTGCACAGCTAGTAAACGGCAGAGTTGGGCTGAGATCTAATCTCTGGCTCTGAAGTCGTGCTCTTAACCGTGACATTATATACAGAGAGAGCCTCCTTGTGCTAGAGAGAGTCCCGAGTCTGCCCGCCTCACCTGCCCACCCCTGCTCCCCACATCCACTTGGCCTCTTCAGGAGACAGTGAATGACCTCACCCTTCGGGTAACACCTGACTCTCTACACAGCGTTGTGCTCCCTGAAAGGCCCTCAGGTGTAACCAGCATAAAAGGGACACTTAGGATAGAGGAGGTACTTCAGGTAAATGGAGAGCGGAGGGTCCCCCTCTCTCCTTCCAGCATGTGGGGCTCGAGCAGCTGTGCTGACACCCCCAGGCGCATTCAGGGCCCGTCTCCTCCCAACAGACAGCAGCCCCTTTCATCCTGACTTAGCAGCTTATTTTAGGCATGGCCTGACCAGGTGCCCTGGGTCAATAGGCTTAGTTTAAAATAACTGGATTCCTCTCAGCAACCATCTCCTTTAGAAGGGGAGGAACAGGACGGAAGAATGAGCCCAGTAGGCTGGCGGTGGTGAGGGAAGCGATCAGCTAGAAGACTGGAGACGGCTGGGCTCTGTCGCTGCCTGCCTGACCCCAGGCAGGTCCATCGTCTCCCCGCTCAGGGCCTCATCTTCCTCATCTGTAAAGCGGAGGGCTGGGCTGGGTCATCTCAAACACCTGTTGCAGTCTGCCCCATGTCTCTGTTCTGAGCCTGTGTTCACAGAGGGCAGAACACCTAGTGAAAAAGCATCCACTTCGGAGTGGTGACTTCACATCACGCAGCTGGGCCACGAGGGCAGGCAGCACCGTGCAGAGCAAGCGGTGCTGCCCTGGAGTCTGGAGACCTGGGTTCCGGTCTTGCTTGTGATACAAACTGGGCAACCTTGAACACGCGAAGCCTCGCTTGTCTCACCTGTGTTAATGGGGAGTGATAAAGCTTCAAAGGATATTTTGAGGATTACACGGAGCAATTGCAGGTGAGAGCCCTTTAAACTCTGAAAGTACTATACAAAAAAAGTAAATGCACCTGGCAGTTCCTCAAAAAGTTAAAAATAGAATTACCATATGATCCAGCAATTACCACTCCCCAGAGTTGAAAGCAGGGTCTCGAAGAGATACTTGTACACCCATGTTCATGGCAGCATTATTCACGATCACCAAAAGGTGGAAGCAACCCAAGTGTCCACTGACAAATGAATAAACAAAATGTGGTCGATACATACAATGGGTATTACTCAGCTATGAAAAGGAATACAATTCTGACATGTGACAACATGGATGAACGTTGAAGACATTATGCTAAGTGAAAGAGGCCAGACACAAAAGGACAAATATAGTATGATTCCACTTAAGTGAAGTACCCCAAAGAGGCAAATTCAGAGAGACAGAAAAGTAAATTAGTGGTTACCAGGAGCTGGGGAATAGGGAGTTATTGTTTAATGGGTACAGAGTTTCTGTTTGGATGATGAAAAGTTCTGGAAATGGATAGTGGTGATGGTTGCACAGCACTGAGAATGTTGTACTAAATGCCACTGAAGAGTGCACTTAAATACAGTTAAAATGGTCCATTTTATATCATGTATATTTTAACATATTTTAAAGAGTAAACGCCTCGGGCCCCCGTGCCTAACCTGCTGCCCGGCACACAGCAGGTGCTCAACATTCATTTTGTAGCTGAGAAGATACCTCACTCCAGCCCTATCCAATGCTATGACGACTTTATGCAGATTGGCGTAAGGAATAAACCAACTTCCGCTTAGTGACAAAGCTGTGGGGTAGGGGGGGACAGGTGAGGATGAAGGAGGAAGGTACACGAGATACAGCTGACACTAAACTATTTATTGACAATAATGTCTGAGTAATCACAATGTGCCCAGTGTGAGGAGAATCCCCGCAGAGTGGTGGGGTGGCGGGCTTCAGCGGGGCTTCCCACGAGGCAGGCTTGCACAGGCAACTGGGGCTTGGAAGGGCAGGCAGCTTTCAGCTTGGAGGTGGGGAGTAACCCGGGTCGGCACCAAACGGTTTCAGTCTCGCTTTTACTCCCAGCATCCATGCTCCCCCATCCCAGGGGGTAAACTGAGTCGGAAAGAGGCAGGCTGCCTTGGCCCCAGGTGACTGGGCCAGGAGACACGGGGCGCCCTTGGCTCGAGCAGGGCGGTCTCTTGGCACATGTATGACACACGCCTGTGTGCGACCGCAGGCTCGGAGCCGGTGGGTAGCGGGGACCCCTCGCCTCTCAGACGGCGAACACTGGTCCGGGCCGTACGGTCCGGGCCCCCGCCGCCCCTGTGCCTGGGCTTGTGGGGCTGGGGGCCGTGTGGGCTCGGGGCTCGCGCGGCGCTCCCCGGCCGGGGTGCCGCGGAGGGGGGGGGGCGGGGGGGCGGGGAGAGCGGCGCCTAGCCCAGCCCCGCGGATGACAGGAGCCAGGGAGCCGAGGAGGGAGGAGCCGCCGCCGCCGCCGCCGCCGCCGAGCGCTGGGCTGAGGAGCAGAGAGAGCGGGGCGCGGAGTGCGGGCGGCTGGGAGCGCGCTGAGCGGGGGAGAGGCGCTGCCGCACGGCCGGCCACAGGACCACCTCCCCGGAGAATAGGGCCTCTTTATGGCATGTGGCTGGTAACTTTCCTCCTGCTCCTGGACTCTTTACACAAAGGTGAGACCCGCGCGGGCGGCAGGGCGGCGGAGGCGGCGGGGCCGCGGTGCGCGAGGCTGGCGGCGAGGCGGAGTGCCCGGCGGGCTCCAGGTGCCCGGGGCGGGGGGTGGGTGGGTGGGGGACGGACCCCGGCGCGGGGCCCCGGATGGGGCGCAGCGGGGGAGGGGCAGGCACCCGGGGAGCGGCCAGGTAAGAGTCCGCCCTGGACCGCCCCGCCAGCTACCCGCGCCTGCCTTTTTGGGGCGCGCCCGGCGGGGAGGTGGTGAGACAGCCCCTCATCTCCCCGCTCGTTGCCGGGCCGCCGTTCTGCCCGGACCCTTCCCCCAGCCCCTTGCCCGCTGCCTGCGGCTGGGTGGCGCTGGGACCCCGGGGTGCCCTCCGAGTCGAGGGTTCCTTAGGCCGTGACTGTTCACCTGGGAGTGCTGGCGGAACCGGGCCGCGGCTTACTCCCTCTCTGCCACCGCGCGCCCCTCCGCCGCCCCGGACCCCCTGCATCGCACTGCACCGCGCTTATCCGCGCCCTGGCTGGATGCAGGACGGGGAGAGCCGCGGGTCCCGAGACCTGGGCTCCCTATAATAGCAAGTTTTTCTCCAAACCTAAAGGTCGCCTTCGTCCAGCCCCACTGCCCCGGGCACTAGCCCCGGCTTGGCTGCGCCGCCTGGCCACCTCGGGCAGCGCGCCCCAAGGTGCGAGAGTCTGCGCTTCGGCTCCTGGTCAGCGGACATGGGGACGAATCTTGGGTTGGGGGTGGGCGCGTGTCGCTTTCCCCGGAGAGAAGGCGTTGCTAAGGGTGGGTCCAGGTGTCAGGCATGTCCAGACCTGCTGCTGGAGCGCTGCGCACCTGATCCTCGAGGTAGCTGGGATTGGGGGTTGGAAGCGGTCAGACATTTCCAACCAGAATCACCTGGGCACCGAGTCGGGATCAGGCAGCCCCCGGCTGTCGGGCTTCTAGGATATCGCAGAGGACGTGCCCCCGGGCGCACAGATGGCGGGAGATGAGGCGGCCGAACTCGGCGCCCTTGCGCTGAGAAGCACACACGCTCTTACGAGCTCAGCTTTACCTGTGCAGCCCTCTAACTTTTCTCCTTCGCGCCCTGGGGGACGGCCTCAACCCCCTTTGCCCAGGCGGGTGCCCTGGCCCAGCTGCAACTCTTGACCCCTAGGCGATGGGGGAAGGGCAATCCAGCAGAGGGTTGGCGCTCCCGGACGGGTCCGGTCCTTCCTTGCCGACGCCCCAGGGGTCTGGAGTCTGCAACCTGCCGGAGCTGACTGCAGTATCTCGTGGCTTTGGGGGAGGAGGGTGACCCTATTTTATTTGTAAGTACCGCCCGGTCAAAGCCAGACTGAAGGCCAAGATGCTGCTGAGGTGCGGGGCGAGGGCTGGCCCCTGAATCGTGGACAAAGTAGTTGAGTTTCTCTGACCCAACGGTGTCCACGGGGTGACACACACCAAGGCTGGTCTAGGTTGATTAACCCCTTGACCCCTCACAGCACCCTCTTATACCCCGTCCGTCCGCGGAGCAAGCAGCCTGCCTCCTGTTCCCCCGGGCCCCCCACCCGCAGTCTCCCTCTCTCCAGGCTCTTCCTGCTTCCCTCCGCCCCGCAGGCTGGCTCGGCTCGCAGCTTTAATTACATTAATATTAAAAATACATAAGGTGAGGAGAGGCAGCTTTCTCTCTGGCTAGTTCCCTCTCCACCGGCCACCCCTTTCCATTTTGTCGGGCGAGGAAGCACAGGCTGGAGCTGCTCCCACACTCTTGCCCAGCCGTGTCCACACACACCTCCCACCCCCTTTCCGAAGACCTCTTCCAGAGCAGCCCATTCCCCGGGAGTCGAGGCCCCCTAGCAAATACCTGATGGACTCTCCCCTCCCCCTTCCAGAAGCCGGCCATTAATAAATGAAGCCCAAGCTATTTGATAGGGAAGGGGCAGATGGGGATGGGGTTGGAGAAAGGCCCAGAAGGCGGCAGGACGGCCCGAGGGGCAAAATCCTCTCCAACAGGAGAAGCAAGTAGCTCTGGCCTTGGGCCTGCGGGAGGCTGGATGTGCCAGGTGAGGCGGCACCTAAGTGGCCTTTGGGTCTGCAGAGCTCCCGCGCCCCTGCCATTCAGAGGTTCCAGCATCTGCGCTGGGCGCCAGGGCGACTTGCCAGACAGGCCTTTCTTTTCCTTCGTGCCTTAATTGGGTCTTAGGTGCCAGGCTGGTCCCTGGGGCCTGTTCTGCTTGGGGTGGCGTGGTGGTGGCGGAGGCGGCTGAGGGAGGATGTTGATGTGGTGAGAGCAGCGAAGATGGGGTTTGGTGTATTTTTCTCTCCCGTTGCCTGTCACCCCCGCGGCACCAAGGAAAATGTAAATGTGAATGTTCGAGGCTGTTACAGAAAACAATATCCTCTTGCAATAATTTGTACGTCCATCTGTGAGGAGGGGGAGGAGGCAGAGAGAGAGGGAGGAGAAAACAAGATGAGATGGAGCGTCCTCTGGATGGAATTAAGCAGTTATTGAATGTGTTTTAAGCGTCTGTTCTTTCCATTCCTCTCAAAATACCTTTTTTTTTTTTGATGAAGCCTGAGCTCAGACTGATTCCCCAGAACTAAACTGGGAAGGTGTTTTAATAATCGGTTGTCGAGTCTTCAATAACTGCCTTATTATTGCCAAAACAAATCCAGGTTCGGGCAGCCAGAGGAACCCCAGCGAGGCTCTCTCCGTTGTTCCATCCAGCGTGCCAGCATCTGTGTTGCCTGCAATTGCATTTTTACTGTGTAAAAGAGCAAGCTTCCCCGGCACTAAAATTCCTGTTTTCTAAAAGCCAAAATAATGGGGTGCATTGATTTTTTTCATTTCCCCCCCCCAACCTCTCGGATGGGGACTCATGGTTCTTCTCTCTAGAGAAGACCAAACTAAAAGCCTTCGACAAGCCATTAAGAAAATCTCTAACACTCTGTTCAGAGTCTAATTAAAAGGGGGGTGGGCACTCAAGGGAATGTGTTTTTTAAATCTCCAAATGGCAAACACAACTTAGGGGAAGGAGGTGAAAGACCAGTGAACGTTGGGGAGGGGGTAGGTAGGCAGAGAGGCCCTGGGTGCTAGGATAACATGGGGGAGAATGGGATTGCCTTGATACCCGACAAACCTTTCAGATGCTTCGTATTTCTGGGCATCAAAGTCAGCTGCCTTGAATATATTTCTGCAGCAGACTGGGGAGCTCAATTAGAAACAAAAAGCAAGTAAGCAGTTGACCCAAAGGCAGCGCTTAAGTTGAGCAGATTCCAGTAGACTGGCTGAATAGGCTTATTTTTCTCAGATTGAGGAATCGAGAGAAGGTGGGCAAGCAAATGGCAGGGGTGGAGGGTGGGGTTGGCCCAGCGATGCTTGCGCACCCCCCCCCACCCCAGGCACAGGGTGGTTGTCTGCACAGGGCACCTCATGGGCTGTTGGCTTTTGTCAGAGGGGTGCAGACCTCCAGTCCCCCTTACCTTCTCCGGGTCTTCAGGAATTCCACCCTTGTGACTTGCTTGGTCCCCTGCTCAGCCTGGTGAAGGACGATTTTATTTGTGGATGAGTTGAAGGGAGGCTGGATGTTCAGAGAGCTTTTTTGGGGGGTATGGGTACCAAGCGGGGAGATTCTTCCCTCCCACGTGATCTTGGAGGAGGTGTTTCTTGGGGGCATTGGAAACAGTCAAAAGGAAACGCCCCCAGCTTCCGAAGTGCTTTCTCAGCCCCTAGCTCAGTAGATTCTAACCAGCACCCAGGTGCACGAATGGGGTGAGCCACAGGCAGCAGACGTGACAGGGTGCCAGGAACCCAAGGGCAGGCCCTGGATTTGCATATAATTTGCATACCGATTTGCATGCTCACCTAGCCAGGCCAAGAGCCTCACCCTCTGTGAGTAGCCGCCTCTTGATCTCAGCCTCAGCTGCAGCCAGGCAGTGGCTTTTCCTTCTGTGGAATGGGGGTGGGGCAAGAGCGGGGAGAAGGATGATGTTTTGGGTAGTGCCTCTCTCTTGCCTCTGAGTTCTAGGCCTACAGGGGCTCAGCACTGAGTGTTTCTTCTGGCAAGGCAGCCCCCGACCTTGCAACTGGGGTGGGATGGGTGACCGGTAGCAGAGACACCCGAAGGCAGACCAAACTTTGGGTGTGGGTTGTGCCTCTTGTACTGCAGGAAGAAGAGAGGGGCACACCTGCTTTGGGGCTCCAGGGCCAACATTTGTTTTCTGGTGAGTGCACCCCCAGAATGGAGGATGCTTAGGGCTGTGGTCAGTGGGTGGAGAAGCAGCAACTGATGGGAAGAGGGTATCGAGTGAGGCACAATGCTCTTTCACCCCGCTGGGTTGTCGGTGTCCAGCGTGGGAGGGGGTTGTGGCCTCTGAGGGGAAGAGCCCCCAGCGGCTGCTTCTTCCATTGTTAAGACGCCTTCTGTCACCTGCAGTGGTGGGGGCGCGGTGAAAGGCAGGCACTGTGGTCGGACGATGGGTGTAGAAAGAGTTGGGAGTAATGCTTGAAGAGCACACAGTTCAGGGCAGCTGGACTGCTGCTTCCCAGAGAGCCAGCTGGGATGCCCACAGTTGGGGGGGTGGCTTCGGGAATGATTCTGTCTGCATTTCCGGGGCCCTGGGCAAATCCCACCCTGGCAGGTGCAGCTCCAAGGCCTCTCAGAGTGTTTTTCTGCATATCTAATGATCTGGGAGAGCCCTGGTCCACCAGAGCCCACAGAGGTTTCTGAAGGAGGTGGGGGTGGAACCCTAAGGTGTTAGGTAGAGCCTCGGGGGATGGCCGGAGGGAGAGAGGGAGAGGGCCAGTGGGCAGAGCTTCAAGCCCTCCTCCCCCAGTTCTTCCAACCAGAGCATTTTATATACTAGAATTGTGAAGAAAAATAAAAAAGATTGCAATTCGATGGTGCAGTGGATATTCGGAGTCAAGGCAAACCCTTCATTTGCATCCTGGCTCTGCACTTAGTATGTGACCTTGGTCCTCTCTGAACCTCCCTTTCTCCAGCTATGAAATGGGATTAAAGGAGATAATGCATATGAAGTACCTAGAATATAACTCGTTTTCAGTAAACCTTAGACCTCTTCTTTTTTCTGCTTCCCCCCCAAAGCAGAGCAGCTGCTTCTGTCCCGAATGGTTGTACTAATGAGGCACAGTTTTGGCCAAGCCAACTGACTTAGACTTTGTAGCAGTAAGAGAGGCTGAATGGTGGCCAGGGCAGGGGACATTACAGCTTCCTTCTATCACCTGTCAGCTGGGTAGCCTGCAGGACCCATCCTCAGCCAGATAGCTGAGGCCATGCAGCCACCTGGGTGTCCCTGGGGTGGGCTGGGGTGGGAGCATCCAGCACACTTCCTTTCCCCAGCCACAGCTGGCGGCAGTTGTAGAAAAGGTGAGGGCACAGGTTGGCTCCAGATTTGGATTTGAGGGTGAGGCAAAGGCCAGTCTCATACCTACCAAAGGAAGGCTGGGTTTGGTTGATAAATCTCTACCATGACTGGACACAGTAAGAGCTGATTTAATGCCATAAACCTATGTACATGGGCTGCACAGGGTGAGCCCCCATACCTTGTAGCTGGATGGATTTCTGTCTTTCCCTGCTAGGATGGACTTTGCTGTTTTTCAGGTAGTTTCATGTCTAGAGAACACCCTTGACAGCCCCTGACCTTGGGGATCCCTGGACCACTCCTCCCTCCATAACCCAGTCAGCCATATGACCCAGGGAAGCAGCGTATGACCCAGAGGTCAGTTGCTGCTCATGGCAGGTTGTGGCCTGTGGGTCCCATGAGTGGCGGGGCGCGGGGCTGTAGCACAGCAGCCTGTGTGCCCTGTTTAACGGCCGTTTGTCCTGTGCTGCTTTCACACGAACAGCATTAGCCTTGGGCACCACCCCTGCCATCCAGCTGCTATCCCCTCACCCGTTCAGCCACCCCCTGCCCCACTTCCCCATGCCCTTGCTCTACACGCTGTTTGCACTGGCAGTTTCCAAGGTCACCGTCTTCGTTAAGAACAGTTATTCAAAGGCAAGTTGCATCTCCATTAAACTCCGTGTGTGTGTAAGAAGCATTGTCCGTAGACCTAGAAAACAAAGCTCAGCTCTCTAATATAGGCACATTACCTAATAGTTCATGAGCCTCTATTTCCCAATCTGCAAAATGGGCAAAATAACCCCAGTCCTGGCTGTCCCCCAGAGCGATTGCTATTGCATATGCACAAAAAGGGTGAAGGCCATACAATGGTATAGCGCGTGACAATGCTTTGTAAACTGAAGAGGGCAACATATAAACACACACATGTAAAAGCCACAGCAAATCAGTTTTAGCCTTATAAATGCTCTGCTGAAATGAGGTATAATTACTGTCATCTCATGATACAGGAACAACGAAGGTCTCACAGCTGTGTGTGGCTGTCTCCCCCTCCCTGGGCCTCACACATATGGAGAATTTTCCTAGCCTTTGCTTTTCATCGACATGGGGAACAGCTGATGAGACAAAGCCAGGCTGCCAACATCTTCATGGAGTAGACTTGGCAGATTCCCTGTGGCCCCAGTGCCTGGGGGCAGTGGGAGGAGCTTACCTCTGCTCCCTCCCCAGGTCCTTAGATGCGAGTTTAGTCCATAATCCTCTGGACACGCCCCTGAGGGTGTTCTCCCTGCTGGGACTCCACAGTTTTTTTGTGGGAAGGGGAGTAGGCACAGGGTCCCACCTTGGGTCACCTTGTTTGAGGTCACAGCGATTACTGGAATCCAGGCCCTGAGAACCCAGCTGACTCAGGGTCATGGACACCCTGTATCTAGGGTGGCTTCCCAGAGCCATGGGGGAGAAGGTGAGTGGGGGGCCTGCTCTGGGGGTGTGACAGCCATGGGTCAAAATCTTCCAGGTTGGAAGGCACCTTCAGGGACATGGAATCCGTCCCCTAATCAGCTGTCTGATACCCTCTGCACTGTCCCACCAGCGTTGTTCTTCCTCTGCTCCGGCACTTCCAGCCACTGGAAACTCCTTCCTTTCAAGGAGGCCATTCCTGGCCAGAGAGCTATTACAGCTCTCACCCTTACAGTCAGCCACTTTCTTGGTCCTGTACCTTCTACTCACTGGCTCTGCTCCTACCTTTTAGGCCACATAAATCCAGGTGAAACCCTCTTCTACCTGATGACACTTTGACTATTTGTAGACAGATGAACTGCCCACCTGAGCCCTCTCCTCTGGGCAGCCAGCAGCCCTGGTCCCTCTAATGCTCCCTCCTATGACATCATTCCCTTTCTCCATGATGCCCTCCGTGCCTGGGTTGCTGGGATCTGAAAGTGGAGTGGCCAGAGTTGCAAGAGCGGTGGAGACGGGGGTCTGGTCCCAGCCAGGACGCTGGCCAGCTGTGCACCTGGGGCAAATGACTCTCCAGGCCTCATTCTCCCCGTCTGTAAATGGAGGAGATTGAACAAAATAACCTCTTAAGTCCTTCCAGTGTGAACAGTCTAAATCTAGGAATCTCTGGGGACAACTGTGCTGTCTGAGCCGACTCCCAGGAAAGACCTTTCTGGCCATAAGGGGCGTTCCTTTGACAGGCCCTGTCTAGAAGGGGCTGGAAGATTAAAGGGTCTGTTTGACTGTCAGCTGTTGCTCATAACTTCTCCTGGAGCTGATGGTGAGGGGCCTTGTAGGTTGAAGGATGACTGATCTTTACTGGATCTCAGAGGTTTCTGGTTGCTGGTTACAGGAACTATGTTTGCGCTAAGAATCTTAAGAAAAAAGAAAAAAAAAACCCGTTTCTGATGGACAGAGGTGACCACTTGGGCACTGGAGCAGTGCTTCTCATTGGGGTGGTACTGTTTCCTTAGTGCTGTTTGGAAACTGGGGGGATACTTTTTGGTTATTTTACTCACTAGAGTAAGGAGGATATAGTGGAGGGCAGGGAGGGATGATTAGGGATGAAGTGTCTGACGCCTGGGGCAGTCCCAAATAATTCAGAATCGTCATTCCCCAAATGGCTCTCTTTCATCAGAAACCCACCTTATAGGATGGTCACAGCTCGGAGACACTCTGTGAGAGTAGAATGTAGTGCTCCCGTTGAGAAACACAGCCGGAGTAAGGGAGGCCTGGGTTTCAAATGCTGCTCTGTCAGCCCTGGCTGTGCCACCTAGGAAATGACTTGATCTCTTGAAGATCCTGTTTTCTTATCTGTAAAATGGGGTCTTGGGCAGTAGCTGCATTAGAGGGTACTCATAAGGATCAAATGCACTGTAGTGTAAGGAAAGGGCTTCTCACAGCGCCTGGCACACAATTAGTGCTGAAAAGAAATGGTGGCCATGATGATGGTGAGGGTAGAGGTAAAGCAAGTGTGCCAGGTTTGGGGACAGAAGGTCTGGGACTCGTCCCTGCTGCACAACCAGTTCTGGTTGCCTGTAAATGCTCAGATGCTGTCTGGGGGGACCGGCCCTTCCCGTCCTCAGAATCGAGACTCCGATTGTCTCCAAGGTGTGAACACACCATAACGGGGTTTTCCGATGGAGGGGCCAGACCCCGTCTCCCTGGTCCTCACCTGGGTTTTGGATGGACATGGTGGTTGACCTGAGACCCCACTGGCTGATCCTCTCTGGACCCGGTTTTTCCACCTATGGAACAAGAACAGAGTGAAGACAAATAATAATACATCTCTTTTATGAAAACCTTTGTGTGGAGATGCAGTGGAGTAGTCAACCTTGCAAATTAATCTGAGAAACCTCACATCTGCATTAAAACAACCACAGCTCTGTGTGCGGCCCGGGAGCCGTGTAGCTGTGGCAATGCTCTGTTTATTGATCACACCATTCTTTCATTAACTCGATCACCAAACTAAGTTACTTAATGAGGTGCTGAGGTTCTGTCAGCCAAGCCCATGAGAATGGTCTGTTGTTGGGAGAGTGGATTGAAGTCCGGTATGGCAAACCTTTATCCTATGGAGCATTACTCTGTAGACAGAGGACCACCTGCCTCAGAAACAGAGTTCCCTGGCCCTACGACAGACTCAGTGAATCTGGTATCTAAGGATGCGCATGTTTAACAAGGTCTCCAGGTGGTTCTTATGCATAGTAATGTTTGAAAACTACTGTCTGAAGTTGCCATCATCAAAATCGGGGAGAGGTATTTGTTGTGGGAGATACTTCCCGCCTATCTGCTATCATGATAATATTTATAACCACAGCAATGAATACTTAGGTGATTACCTCTGCCACTTATATATACCGGAAACTGTCATACACATGAACTCATCCAATCTAACAACCCTTGAAGTAGATACAGTCACCCCCATTTTATAGATGAGGAAACCAAGGTGTAGAGAGGCGAGGTAATCTTGCCTGCAGCTACGCTGCTTGTAAGGGGCAGAGCAAGGATTCAAGCCTGGGGAGCCAGAGTCTGGGCGTTTAACCACTGTGCTAAGTGCCTAGTGCTGTGCTAGGCCCAGGGGACAGAGTGGTGACCAGGACGGGGAGCTCATAGGCCTGCAGGGGAGCCCTGCCCGCCCCTTGTCCCCGCTGCTACCATCCAGCCGCGCTCCCCGTGCCCAGGGCTGGATACCCCTTGCAGGCTCTTGCCCATCTCTCGGGCGGGTGCAGGTGGCAGGGACTCCAGCACTGGCAGATGCTCCTGGATGAAAGATCCAGTGAATGAGACTAAATATTGTAAAGGAAGAGAAGAAGTGACTCATTTCTCCCTGTGGAGGTGGTGAGGCGTTAACATTTCGGTCCCCTCAGGTTGTCATTTACGACGATTGGAGATGATGACATGGGGATAATTCAAAGTGCACCTGGGTGGAAGCCTCAGTTGGCCAGACACCTCCATCCCAACCCAGGCAGGTGGGGTGGGGGGCCCCTGAGTGTCGACTGCGTGGGTGTTGAGTTTCCTTCGCCAAACTAATCCCGATGGCCAGACGGCGCAGGGCAGACGGACAAGTTGATGCGATGGATATTTAGGTTTCAGGGGTGACCCTGGGGCAGCCCAAATGCCTGGGGGCGATTTCTGGTTTAAAAATATTGCTGTGCTATTTCTACGCTTCTAATCTCCCAGCCATTTGGAGCCTGTTTTATGAAACACGGCATCAGGGTGGTGCTCCATGTTAACCGGCGGAGAAGATTAAAGGGGTTTAAGTCTGGGCGTCTGTCACATCACAACCAAGCCCATAACTTCCATTTTCTATTAAAAATCCATTTCCCCTTTGACCAGAAGAAGCTTTGCTGTTGATCTGATCTCTCTCTCTTTATTTATGAAGTGTTTCTCCCTCCTCTCCTTCTCTCTGTAAGTCTGTCTGGTTCTGTCTGCGGAGGGAAGAAAGAGCTGGGGGATGGCTGAGATTTAGGGGAAAGTCGGGAAAGTCGAAGTTTCCTGTCCAAAGATTTGCTTTCCAAATGTGGACTGGCTTCCAGAGAAGAAATGAAAGCAAATCCTCATAAGGTCCCAAACTTTGAACTCTTCAGCTTTGTGTTGGAAAAAACTCTGGCTTGGGAGCCAGGCAGACTTTGAATGTTGGCCTGGTGGCCTCCTGGCTGTACGATCTTGGAGAATCTCCCCCCCTGAGCCTCTCTGACCTCACCTGTAAGATGAGACTCACAGAGCCCACCTCAGACCTCTGCGTGAGGATTATGTGAGGAGATGCCCTTGTAGCACACAGTAGGCGCTCAATCAGTTAGCCTCCTTTCTTTTGAGAACTCTGTACCATCAGCCAGGCCACTGAGCCTCCAGGGGAGTAGGTGTAGAGCCAAAATGAAATTACAGAAAGGGCCATAAACCCTTCTGCGAACTCTGCCCTGGGCGGTGGGTTAACCCTCTTCTGCCCCCATCTCCTTTGCAAGCTCCTGGATGGTGGGGACCGTTTTCCCCGGCCTTTGATGCTTTCCACCACACCTGGGGGCCTGCTGGGCACGTGGCTCATGCTGGGTAAAGATCTCCTGAAGGAACAAGTCTTTCCTGGCCTCGGGTCAGGAAGGACCTGGGAGAGGAGAGCATTCAAGGGTGCAGGAGTCACCCTCGGGTGCAGGACTGCAGAGGGGTGGGGGGACTGGGCCCTGGCCACCCTTTGCAGTAACTTTCGCCTCCCCGGTCCCCTCGGGGAATCGCTGGGATGCGAATAACAATCCCATCCCTCCTAGTCCTGCATCCTCATTACGGGGAACCAAGTACTTTCACGTTCTGTTTTGCCTGCTCAGCAGCCCTGGGGGACAGGTAAGGTCCCCCTTTTGTGAATGAGGACGTTGAGGCTCAGAAAGGCTAAGTGGGTTGCCTGAGGTCACACAGCAGGTCAGGAATGAGCCCCAGGAGGGAAGGTAGCACTGTCAGACTTGTCCCGGGTCTCTGACTATTGTCCCATGCTTCTGTGCTCCTCAGAGCTGGCTGAGGCTTTGTCACTGCTCTGAAGGTTCAAATGGGAGCCTGAGGAGGGAAAGCTGCCATCATTGAAGCCTCTCCAGACTCCGTGAGGTGGGGGGTGAGACCCCCAGACCCCTGCTACTACCCCTTCCGTGGCTGGTGACCGTACCCATCGCTACCGCAGCCACTCACTGGTGCCCTGTGCCAACCTTCATCTTAGCACATGGCAGAGATTTCAGAGGATCTGTGCCTCGGTTTCCCCTTTATGGATTTGCTTATTCCTCTCTCTTGGCAGGTGGGGTGAGGCTGAATTAATATTTATTTAAAGGCTTCTGCATTCCAGGCTGACAGGTGCCTTGTGATGGTAAGATATGAGCCCGAAGTAAGTGCAAAATGCTATTGTTTCACACCTGAGGGTGATGTTTCATAATGGCAGTGCTCTGTCAGAGCTACAAGCTGAAATGAATGGTGTGTCTAATCCTCGCCAGCTCCCCCAGACCCAGAAGACAGCAGCTCACGTACCGGGGGGCGGGGGGGAATATGAGGCTACTCACCTTTTGCTATAAATCCGCTGTTTCTTCAGCCCTGACAGGTGGCTGGACAGTCCCCGTCAATTCATCAATTACATCTACCCATCTGTAGTTGCGGAGAAGCCCGTGTCCTTGGCCCTGGCAGGATCCGAGGCCCAGAGGGCAGGAAGGCTGCTGCTACCGTGGCTGGCGGTCCTTCCAGGAGCCCGGAGCTGAGAGGAGCCTGGTCCCCAGGGGTTGTCTCTGCAGGGAGGGTGGGATGGATTTCCAGTCGGGAGAGAAGACCAGCAGTGTGTATTGAGTGTGGGTTTGGGATGGAAGAAAGGATGGGGAGGGATACCCAGCCTGGAAAACCAGAGTTTGTGGTTTGATTCCTTTTGTCTTCGGTGTGGTGCGTACAAAAGGGCAGTTTCACCCCCAGGCTCTGAAGGCAGGCAAAGCCGGGCTCTGGCCCAGCTCTGATACTTTCACTCTGGGTTACTTTGGGTAAATTAGTTAACTTTTCAGAGCCTCGATTTCCTTATCTGTACAATGGGATGATAATAATAGCATCCCCTAGAGAGTCATGAGATGAAGTGAGAGAACACCTGTAACAGGTCTAGCACCCAGCCTGGCCCGTAGTTAGTGAAATCCATGGTGGCTAGCAGTAGTTGTTTTTTTTTTTTTACATCTTTATTGGAGTATAATTGCTTTACAATGGTGTGTTAGTTTCTGCTTTATAACAGAGTGAATCGGCTATACGTATACATATAGCCCCATATCCCCTGGCTAGGAGTATTGCTGCTGGCCTTATCATCACTGAGGGCTACTTCACACTGATCCTTAAATGTTTTCTTACGCTGCCCCTTGAATCAGACAATTCCTGAGCTCCTCTCTGGCAGGGATCTTTCTCAGCTTCCTAAGTCCATTTGTCAGCCATAACGTCTACATTATGCCTCTTTCTGTTCCAAAATCCATAAAACTGCCACGGTGAGGGTGTCTGATTAACTAGGTTGTCTCAGGAAGTACCCAGAAACCCCAGAGTCATGTCCCCGCGCCCACGGGCTAAGCATTGTCTGAAATGTTGAGTCCGACACGGGCCCCTCCCAGGGGGTGTGTGTGTGCGCACAGGCGTGTGGATATATTCATCCTGTTCTTGGCCAGCTGAAAAGGGAAGTTGGAGGCCAGGTGGTGTTTGAGGGAGGTATAAACCCCCTCTTTATTATTGCAGTGGTTACAACCATCTAAGGGTTAAGAAATCAGACTCCGGGCTCAGATTGCCTCAGTCTGAGTCCCAGAGCCCTCACTTACTGGTCATGTGGTCTTGGGAAAGTCTTTGATCTCTCAGTGCGTTAGTTTCCTCATCTGTGAACTGGAATAAGAATAATACCTCCCTCACAGGGTTGTTGGGAGGATTAAAAGTCATACGAGTAGGGCTTCCTGGGTGGCGCAGTGGTTGAGAGTCCGCCTGCCGATGCAGGGGACGCGGGCTTGTGCCCCGGTCCGGGAGGATCCCACGTGCCGCGGAGCGGCTGGGCCCGTGAGCCATGGCCGCTGAGCCTGCGCGTCCGGAGCCTGTGCTCCGCGACGGGAGAGGCCACAGCGGTGAGAGGCCCGCGTGCCGCAGAAAAAAAAAAAAAAAAAAGTCATACGAGTAAAGTGCTTACAACGGTGCCTGGCATGTAGAAGATGCTTAATGAATAATTGTTGACTGAATGTCAATCAAGAAGCCTTTCAGAAGGTGAGCGGGCTCCTGGGAACCTGGGGAGTGTGGATCCGAAGAGAAACTTCCTAAGCCTCAGTTTGCTTACTTGCAGAATGGCATGATTTCATGACCTTGGGGAATACTCTGGTCCCTGTGAGTTGGGCAGGCTTCCAAGGGACCCACTGGGGTCCCCTCTTCCACAGAGCAGACTTCTCCACTGCCAGCACCGACACTGTCACCGGGGAGGCAGCGTGAGGACGTGGATGGGAAAGCTGTGGTGCCCACCGTGGCCCGGCTCCGCCTCCGCCTCCACCCCCTGCAGCCGCTATGGGTGCACAGTGCCGGGTAGGGAGGGCAAATGCATCTGTAGCTAAGAGGATGCCCCTGTCACCCCAGCAAGGAGCCCATGGATGTGTTTTCCAGCACTGCTGCTAATGGCTTCATCACAGCTTTTTATGAGATGATGTGAATTGCTCTGACCAATGAGGCTTAATGGCCTTCCTCAATGAGCTGCCCGGTACATTCTCCCGGGAGGCTCGGCTCAGAGTTAAGCCGAGAATATTAATATGGTCGGATGCAGGCCCTTCCCCTCCCCATAAAGTTGTGGAAATTGAGGTCAAGTTGGGTCCCCTGCAGCGTTCTTTAAACAAGCGGCAGAGTGGTTTGTTTGCTCCTTGATCTTCCTGGTGGAGAGGGAGTGGCTTCCAGCTGGAGACCTGGGACCAGGCCCCCTCTTCCTCTGGGTTTGCTTCCACTTGTTCAGAGGTGACCCTTCTTAAGGGGGCAGGCTCCTTGGTAGGGAGGGAAGGCCCTGATTCCACTATTCAGGGCTGCCTCCCACGAGGGCAGGCAAGACTGAGGCCCTGGGCTGGGATGAGAGTTGCAGACAGCTGTCCTCCTTGTCAGGCGGCCTTGATGTCGTCAGGTAGCTGCGGTCGTGAGCAGGTTCGCCTGTGTGACTGAGTGTTGCAATGGCAACATGTCAGAGATGCACGGGGTCTTTGCAGCCTCTTGTATCCTCCCTCCATTTTACAAGTGAAGGAGCAGAGGGTCAGAGAGGGGAAGGGAATTCCATGGTTGGTCAGTGTCAGGGATGGTTTTAGGCTTGCGGGGGTGGGTATCTCTAGTCCCTAGGCTTGGATTGGTCTACCCACGGTGTCGCCAGTCCGCAACCCATCCTCTGGGGCAACACATTTTCCAGATCGACCTCCAGAGGGGGAGAAGGCTCTGCAGTCTTTTCTCGTCCAGGCCAGCATCCCCGCTTCGTGTAGCCCTTCCTCATAGAGCACGGTCTCTGACCTTTTACCTTTCGGCGGTGGTGTGACAGAAAGTGTGCTAAGATCCTCTTTAGAGCAGTGTGTTCAGATTTCAATCCTGTAGCTTATTAGCTGTGTCATCTCAGGCGAATCACATAACTTGCTCAGCCTCCAAAAGGGAACAATAAAAAAGAGGCAGTACTGTCTCCTCTCAGTGTTGTACAGATGAACCAAGGGACCGGGTGTGAACCTCCCTGAGTATAATAGGTGCTCAATAAATACCCATTATCTAAGCAATTTCAGTGTCTCTCCTAAAGTGTTGATGGGTGGCTGGGGTGCGGGGACGTGGATTATGGCTTGGGACCCTTCGCCATAGCAGAGGTGGCCGCCTCTCTCCGTGGACTTGGCTTGGCATGGAGGACGAGACGTTTCAACTTTTGCCATCCCTATGCTAGGCTGGAAGCTTATGCAGGGTGGGAACTGTCTCTTCCTCACCGTTGCCAGTGCCTGGTGTACAGTCAGTGCTCAGTAGTGCTGTTGAATGACTGGTGCTTGAACGTTTTATGAATGAACGTGGGTGTTGCAGCCTCCCGGGCCTACGAGGGTATCATTAGGCGCTAACCAGCCTCTCCCCTCCCCTGCAGCCCGCCCTGAAGATGTCGGCACCAGCCTCTACTTTGTAAATGACTCCTTGCAGCAGGTGACCTTCTCCAGCTCCGTGGGGGTGGTGGTGCCCTGCCCGGCCGCGGGCTCCCCCAGTGCGGCCCTTCGATGGTACCTGGCCACGGGGGACGACATCTACGACGTGCCGCACATCCGGCACGTCCACGCCAACGGGACGCTGCAGCTCTACCCCTTCTCCCCCTCCGCCTTCAATAGCTTTATCCACGACAATGACTACTTCTGCACCGCGGAGAATGCTGCCGGCAAGATCCGGAGTCCCGACATCCGCGTCAAAGCAGGTAAAGGACCAGACACGGGCTCCCCTGCAGGGCGGGAATGGGGAGCCGGCAGCGCCCGTCGTTTTGAGGATGTGTGTGTAGCATGGAAGAAGGCAAGGCGGCCCATCGTGGAAAATCATGCTGTTCTTTGGAATCTTAGCTCTGCCACTTCCTGTGTGTCCTTAGGTGGAGAACGCACCTTTCTGAGCCTCAGTTTCCTCATCTGCAAAGCTGATGCCAGCAACCACCTTGTTCATCACTACGTGTGATGGTCCAAGGAGATAGGGCCCATTTATATGAAGTAATGTGCTCATTTTAGTACTTGGTTCATGGAAAAATTCAGTGAGTTTCTTTAAAAAAAAACAAAACCGTTTATTGAAAGAGAGTATATAAAAGAACTGCAAATGTTGTGAGTATATAGCTCGATGAATTTGCACAAAGTTTAATATCCAGGTGAAGGTATCAGCACCTCAGAAGCGCCTTCATGCTTTTTACAGTCACTCCACCCTAGGGGAAACCACAGTCCTGACTTCTAACAAGATACATGTTTGCCTGTTTCTGTACTTTATCTAAATGGAGTCCTACAGCACATATGCCCTTGAATCTTTTGCTCAGCGTTGTTTGTGGGGTTTAGCCCTACTGCTGTGTGAAGTTATATGTCATTCATTCGCCTTGCTGTATAGTCTCGTTTGGCTGTACTGCACTTTATTTATCCATTCCACTGTTGATAGACATTTGAATATAAGGTATCTCATGAGAATAGGCATTTAGGTAAAATTCATGATGGAAAACTCTTAGCAGAGAAGCATTGTGGTCTTGGGAAGAGGTGATGGAAGCAAGGAAGTGAGGGCTTCTCAGCTGTTCTCTTTACAGAAACTAGAAAGTCTCATTTCTCTGGGTTAGGTCTGGAGGTGAGTGCATGGCTTAGATGAGCTACTCTTAGCTAGGTTGTCATGATATGCTGGTGAGTCCCAATCTGTTATAAAGTGCCTCGAATAGTAAGAAAGCATGGAAGTTTGGGGAATGATTTCCTTAGAAGAGCTTTTTGAGTGGGAGGGGATAGGTAATGTTCTAGCCAGCTCACTGCGATGGCTCCAAGGCTTGGGCGTGCCATCTTTCCTGGCGATTGTGTCGCGCGGGGGAGAGTTGGCTCCGGGGGGAGTCTCCCCAACCTGCATGCCTAGCGATGGATCCTGCGATATCTCTGACTTCCTGTCCTGGCAAGGAGTCAGGCCCTCAAGGAAAGTTGTGTTGTGCTTTGGAATCTTAGCTTTGCCACTTACCAGAGGACACACGTTTCTGAGCCTCAGTTTCCTCATCTGCAAAGCTGATGCCAGCACCCACCTTGTTCATCACTACGTGTGATGGTCCAAGGAGATAGGGCCCATTTATATGAAGTAATGTGCTCATTTTAGTACTTGGTTCATGGAAAAATTCAGTGAGTTTCTTTAAAAAAAAACAAAACCGTTTATTGAAAGAGAGTATATAAAAGAACTGCAAATGTTGTGAGTATATAGCTCGATGAATTTGCACAAAGTTTAATATCCAGGTGAAGGTATCAGCACCTCAGAAGCGCCTTCATGCTTTTTACAGTCACTCCACCCTAGGGGAAACCACAGTCCTGACTTCTAACAAGATACATGTTTGCCTGTTTCTGTACTTTATCTAAATGGAGTCCTACAGCACATATGCCCTTGAATCTTTTGCTCAGCGTTGTTTGTGGGGTTTAGCCCTACTGCTGTGTGAAGTTATATGTCATTCATTCGCCTTGCTGTATAGTCTCGTTTGGCTGTACTGCACTTTATTTATCCATTCCACTGTTGATAGACATTTGAATATAAGGTATCTCATGAGAATAGGCATTTAGGTAAAATTCATGATGGAAAACTCTTAGCAGAGAAGCATTGTGGTCTTGGGAAGAGGTGATGGAAGCAAGGAAGTGAGGGCTTCTCAGCTGTTCTCTTTACAGAAACTAGAAAGTCTCATTTCTCTGGGTTAGGTCTGGAGGTGAGTGCATGGCTTAGATGAGCTACTCTTAGCTAGGTTGTCATGATATGCTGGTGAGTCCCAATCTGTTATAAAGTGCCTCGAATAGTAAGAAAGCATGGAAGTTTGGGGAATGATTTCCTTAGAAGAGCTTTTTGAGTGGGAGGGGATAGGTAATGTTCTAGCCAGCTCACTGCGATGGCTCCAAGGCTTGGGCGTGCCATCTTTCCTGGCGATTGTGTTGCGCGGGGGAGAGTTGGCTCCGGGGGGAGTCTCCCCAACCTGCATGCCTAGCGATGGATCCTGCGATATCTCTGACTTCCTGTCCTGGCAAGGAGTCAGGCCCTCAAGGAAAGTTGTGTTGTGCTTTGGAATCTTAGCTTTGCCACTTACCAGAGGATACACGTTTCTGAGCCTCAGTTTCCTCATCTGCAAAGCAGATGCCAGCACCTACTTCGTTCATCACTCCGTGTGACAGTTCAGCGAGATAGCGCTCTGTTGAATTAAGATCCTTCCGCCTCAGGAGAGCCTCTCACACGTAAAAAGTTCCGAGCAGCTGGGAATGGGTGTGTGTAGGGGTGATGTGGGGTGGGAGTTCTTAATTAAAGAGCTGGTCTTCATCCACTGGTTTGGTTGGGGGAGGGGGGTGTGGGAGTGTGAGCTCTGAGGACCCACTTAGATATCTCCTCTGGGGCTCCCCGTGGATCCTCTTTTCAGGAACAGCACTGACCCCCTAACACGACACCAGGTGCTGGACTGGGAGCCCTGAGGCCGGGATATGGAGCCCAGTTCTGGCCTCCACAGCCTGGAGGATTGAGCTAAGGGCAAGCCATGTTCTGTTTCCTAATACCTGCCTGTTATTGGGTTAGGATATAGTTTTCACAATAATCCTGTCTGGTGTGTCTTACAAGGGAGGGAACTAAGTCAAATAAAGGTTAAGTCACTTGCCCGAAGGGCACCTGTAGCCAGTTAATGACAGAGGCGTGGCTGTAATGACCAGCTGCATTGCTGTAGTGCTTTCCACGTGCCAGGCCTTCTCCATGCTGCTGTTATTTCCTTTTACGCGTGAGGAAACCGAGGCTCCAGAAGGTTCACGAGCTCTTAGCCAGCGTTACACTGCTGCTCGGAGGAGGACACAGGGCCTGCTTGTTTGATGCTTCTAACCATAGGTCTCTGCAGGCTCTCGAGGACTGTCTCCGCGGTGTGCACCCAAACCCCAGCCCTTCCCACCCTCCCCCCTGCTTCCCTCCCCTTAGCCTCCTCTCTGCTCTCCCCGCATCTGCAGGCAGTGCGGTGTCCAGCCCACGAAAGGGTGGACCACGGCCCCACAGAGCTGGGAGTGCCTCCTTCCATGCCTCCGTCCTCCACCTCAACTGTGTCTCTTCCCATCACAGCCACAACACAGGGAGGGAAAGAATAAAGACCTGGGGAGGGACGGGCAGGACTGGCCTGATGGGAAACACAGCCAATTAAGAAGCTTTTGATGAAGGCAGAGGGACTGCAGGTGCACAGCCGGAGGGGCTGCAGGGCCCTGAGCATTGCCCTGGCAACCATGGCAGGGAGAGCAGGAGGGCACACAGCCCAGGTGCCTGCAGAGGGACAAGGTCGGGAAGCAGCGGGGCTCTGGCTGCACCGGCTCTGCTTGGCAGAGAAGAGGTGGAAAGACAGAGAGCACCCCGGGGAAAGGCCAAGCGGAGGAGGACCAGAGAGAGGCAGAAGCAGGCCCCTCGGCCCTACCCCTAAGGTTGGTCCAGCCCACCCATGGGACCTGATACGTAGAGCACCTGCAGGTGACAGCACCCCAGAAACCAGCCCTGGGACCGACCGAGGCAGGAGACCTCCACTGCACACTGTGGGTGAAAGGATCTGCTGAAGCTTGGGGCAAGACTGGCGGTCAGGCTGTAGGCGGTGTCAGGAGGTGGGAGAAACCAGCAAGCATGCTTTGTTTTGTAGAATCTTGGAAATCGCCCGTGGCTCTGGGGTTCGGTGTTTTCAGAGATCATCACTGTGTCGAGTATTCTCTCCCATTGTTCTTATAAACCACTGAGCCCTGCAGAAAGTTCTGTATGTCAACTACATTTTCCCAGGCTGCCTTTCACCTTGAAGTGGCACAAAAATCTGTTTTTAGATCACGTGTCACAGTTTTACTTTTGGCAAATGATGGTCATTTTGCCCCAAACTCTTACCACCCTGGGCCCAGGAATCATGTAGGAAATCAAGCGTGGTTTAATTAGAGGGATTCCGGCGCTTTCGCTTAGAAACCACACATGCCCTCGTTGAATACAATCCCACTGCAGGGCATAGGTGCCGCCCTCCAGGCCCTTACAATCTAATGCAGTTTGTTAAAACTCACCAAAATTGGAAAGGCTAGAAGTTGGATTTACGGTCCTGTAGAGGGAGGCTGGGTATTTCTGCGGGAGAGTGGGTGTCTGGTGGAGTGGGAAGGAGGTTGCTGGAGAAGGCAGGAATAAGACCCTGGCAGGAACTTCCGGGCGGGGCAAGTGGGCGGTGGGAGAAGAGGTGAAGGAAGTGCGGCCTGGGGTGCTGAGAGGTGGCCATCTCAGGCCCCCACACCGTGTCCTAGTCAAGCCTGTGACACCCTCTTCTTTCCGCCCCGCAACCTGTCTGCAGTTTTCAGGGAACCCTACACCGTTCGGGTGGAGGATCAAAGGTCGATGCGTGGAAGCGTGGCCGTCTTCAAGTGCCTCATCCCCTCTTCAGTGCAGGAATACGTTAGCGTTGTGTCCTGGGAGAAAGACACAGTCGCCATCATCCCAGGTAAGAGACGACCGCGGGGCCTCATAGGCCCGGATGCTGGGGGGTAGGGGGCGGAAAATCAGAGGTACTGAGTTGGTGGTTGAGCTCACCCAGCTCTTGAGGTTGGTCCTGGCAAGTGGTTTTTTATTGTTCTGGTGTTGCTTTGGCAAAAAAGTGTCTTTGGTCTCGGCTTGGTGCGTCTCCGTGTGGGTGGTGAAAACCCACGTGGCAGCGGCCTCTGCGGCGTGTGTGAAGGTCCCATCAGACACAGGGTGGTCGGGCTGCCCCGAAGGAGTGGGATCACTGTCTTTCCTGGCCACCAGCTATTTGATTGCCCTTGGCCTTAGAGATGGGAGGCAAGGCTGGAAGGACCTTATCTGTGAAAGACTGTGGGGAGAGGAGCGATAAGAGGCCGGTGTGTGGTCCGTGTTCCTGGGATTCTCGGAGGACCAGACTTGAGTGAGCATACGCGTGGGACTTTGATTTCATGAGCTGCCTAGACGCTCCGTCAGAATTCTAGCCGGCCTCACACTAGAGGTGCCAGGTGTTGCAAAAAGAGGTTAATACCATGTTGTAGGGTCACCTTGTTAGAGCTGCCGTGACTGCAGGCACTTCAATGCTGGTTCCTATGCAGTGTTGTCCCTTCGACAGGAAAACAGGTCTGGAAATCTCAAGAGAGGACCTCAGATCCTCAAAATACCTCCAGGCCTCCAGTTATAAAACTGTGGGGTTTTCCCATCACTCCAGCGTTTCTCCCTGCATCCCTGCCCATTGCAGCAGCCCTGACACTTTTTCTTCCTTTCTCCATCAAGGACCTTGGTTTTCCTTTCTGTAAAATGGAGGCACTTGACCAGATGCTCCCTGAGTGCCTCCCAGCATTGATGGCCCATTGCTGGGCATACGAAATGGTTCTAGTTGCTCAAGGTCTTCAGGTTAGTTGGAGAAGACAGACTTCTATGCATGAAACCTATAAAGCTGGGATTCTTAATCCTGCTACACAATTGAACCCCTGGGGAGCTCTTTGAAAAACACCAGTGCTTGGGCCCAACCCCAAATCAGCATCTTTAGCAGTAGTACCTGGGCACTAGCTGTTTTAAATCTCCTTGAGTGGTTCCAAGGTAGAGCTATAGGAGACAAACTAATGCTTCAGCACCTTGACAGCCAACGTGGCAGGATACTCTTTTTGAAACATTGATTTGTGTTTTGCTCTTGGAACTTTTTCCTTCTCTCAGTCCCTAGCCAATGGCCAGGCCATTATATCTCCTGGTCTCAGAGCTTGTAGTTGGACAGGAATCAGAAGCTACTTGAAGACACCTGCTCTTCCTGCCTTTTGTGAGCAAACAGGAAAGGTTAGGTTGGGTGTTCTGCCCGGGTAGGAGAGCCTCTGAGGGCAGTGCACAGACAGACCATTGGATGCCAGAGGCAGGGTGGTGCTGTAGGCAGCTCAGGGGGTATGGCGGGAGGAAGAGGTCGGACCTCAGAGGGGTGGCTGTGTGCGGCTCCCTGGGGTCTGGGACTGAGGCCTGGGTTCTTGTGTCCAAATGAGGCGTGAGGTGCACAGCCCAAGACCCAGAGTGATCATGCAGGCAGGGACAACGGGCTGGTGAGGACCAGAGAGACCCTGGACCTTGGCACGTTCCTGGGGAATGCACCAACAATGATGGGGACTGAACGTCCTGTCTCTCCAACAGAGTCACATGGAAGGTGATGTAAAGAACATAAAGACATGTGATATTTCTTATACGCCTGAGTTTATGGACCAAGAGTTATACTCATTAAGAAAATAATAATAAATTTTTGAGTGTTTCCTCTATGCCAGGCGCTGGGCTAAGAAACTTTCATATGTGACCTCATTTTATCCTCACAAAAAAGTCCATAAGTGTATTTTTTTCCCCTTCCACTTTACTGAAGAGGAAACTGAGGCTCAAAAAAGTAAAGGGACTTCTGGGTCACACATGTTATCACACAGAGGGCAGGACTGGACCCAGGTCTGTTCTTTCTGCCTATGTCCTGAACTCCCGCGCAGGACCACCTCCCAGGACCTGCACAAATGTATCCTATGAAGTGTCACTCTGAGTACAAGGGAGGCTGTGTGCTCCAGGCAAGGAGAGCCTTGGCCTCAGGAAAGCGAAAAAGTCAGTGCTGGTTTGTAGGGAAGAACTAAGTCAAGTGTAGTGATTATGAGCCCGGAATCTAGGATCAGACTGCCTGGGCTTGAAACTCACTCCTCTGGGCAAGTCTTTTACCTCCTTGGTGCCTCAGTTTCCCCAGTGATAATAAAATAGGGGTAATGATTGGCCTACTTCATTGGGTTCAAGTAAAAATGAAACGAGGACTTCCCTGGTGGCGCAGTGGTTGAGAGTCCGCCTGCCGATGCAGGGGACACGGGTTCGTGCCCTGGGCCGGGAAGATCCCGCATGCCGCGGAGCGGCTGGGCCCGTGAGCCATGGCCGCTGAGCCTGCGCGTCCGGAGCCTGTGCTCCGCAACGGGAGAGGCCCCAACATGTTTCAAACACTGCCTGCCACACACTGAGGATGGGCTGGAGCTATGATGATGATTCTTGCGGGGATAAGAGCGTTCTCCTCTCTGTATTGCCGATTCCTGTTTAGGTGTATGTATTTCTGCGTAACAGAGTCTGTGTCCCCCACTAGACTGAGTTTCCCAAGGGTGGCACCTTTAGGGCACACATCCCTAGGCTCCTGACGCACCGCCTTGCACCCCCAGGACAAATGCTCACCAAGTGTTCAGTGGGTGCATGATGGATGATCAGGGGAGTTCTGAAAGAATATGGGAGGCATTGGGATAAGGCTGGGTGCAGTGGGTGTGGGGTAGTTAGACGCTCAGCTCAGACAGGAGAGGCGAAGATTAACCTGGCTCCCGTGTGGAGGCAGTGAGCTTCCGCCAGACTCACTGTAGTTGGTGCTTGTAGTTGGTGCTTCTGGGCTGTCTTTGATGTCAAGCCTGGGCTGGTGGCTCCGAAGGACATAATTATCAGGGAAGTGGGCTGGCCGCTAGTCTGCAGGGCTCTGTTACACGTTGCCTGTAGAACCTCCTCCTTTCCTTTAGCCTTGGAGAATTTTCCTCCCCTGCCCAGCCCTCCAGCCCCAACCAAAATCATTCTAGATCCCTCTACATCTACGTTTTAGATCCAGGGATGGACTTTCTAGAGCACGTGAATCCAACGAACACCCTCCCGGAGGAATTCATGAGAACCAGAGGGAGTGGAGTTTTGCATCCTCCAGGCTCTAAAGATGAAGGGCCAGAACTTGGGTCTACCTGCTCCAGGCTTTAATGTTGGAAGATGCAAATCGTTTATTGATTCTTTTCATAAAAATAGGATTCTCTGCTCTCCATACCACACTGCCCCGTGTGTGTGTGTGCGTGTGTGTTTTGGCTGGGATGTTGGATGGCAGCTTCTCACGGTGGGGGCAGATTTAATGCTGAGGCCACCTTGAGGTTCAGGAAGCACTTAGGAGCCTGAGTAACTTCCCTCTGACTCCTCAGGGGCAGCTTCTGGAGTGGGGAGAACAGTGTTGACTTTGATCTCTGGGCTGGCTGGGCTCAGATCCTCCGTCAACCACAGGGCCAGCGGGAGCAGGTGCGAGAGAGCAGGAGGACGAACGGAGGCTGACGTGGGCCAATCAGGGCCCGGGAGACACCTCTTTGGGGAGGGTGGGTGCCCTGGGAGGAGGGGTGCAACGGGGTGGCTGCAGGCCCCTGTGAATGGTCTGCCTCTCCGAGGGGTGTGGAAGGACTTAGAGGTTTGGGGCCTAAGCAAGCTCCATGAGTTGGGTATTGGCTCACGGGTTGGCCTTCCCAGCTGTCCACACTGGGAGGGCAGGCTGAAGCCTCCGCTGAAACTCTGAGCTGCTTTTGGGCTGTGCTTTTCGCAGGGTAGGTAGAGGCTGGACAGACAGCCCAAAGTGCTACCTTTCTCAGAGCCACCTACTGCCTGCCCCCCAAGCTGATCAACTTCCTCCCATCAGGCTATTCAGAGATGTGTGTGTAAAAGCACAGAGCCTCTCACCTATGAGCTGACAGACTCCTACCCCTTACTTCTCTCCCGGGAGACCTGGTCTGGAGGTAAACTGGCTCTCCAGAGCGAGTGGGATGGGGGGTAATAGGGCAAAGGGCTGTGCATAGACATAAATTAAAATTAAGGCCTCCAGTGAAGCCGGGATGTGGTTTAATTTCCCATCTGCATGATCACCATTACAATGATGTTATTGGATATAAAGATAAATCCGGCTCTGTTCCTAATAGCTTTTAATTTCCACCAGACCTGATTATATTGATGCAGGCTCCTTGTGGGAATTTCCCAGCATGCTCTTCCCCAGCATCCTGACTGGCTGTCTGGGCCCCAGTGGGGAGTTTTGGACACTGCTCAGATGTGGGCCAGATGTATCTGCCGGTGCTGTGGAAGGCAAGCCTGGAGCAGCTCCCTTGTCTAAGTGGATGGGGCTCTGGACTGCTGGGTTGTCATCCTGCCTTGGCCAGGTTGGGAGTGCACTCGGGACACTCTGTGTTGGGGAGGGGGGAAGCAGGAGCAAGGAGAAACTGGCCAGAGGGGTCTTTTCAGAAAAGTGGGCAGTGCTCCCGGACCATAGGTGGGAAGGCAGTGAGCCCGCCACCCATCACCCACGTCGCGCTAATTGTCCCCAGGGTTCCAAATTGTTCATGGGTCTTTGTACCTCTTTGCATTTGGTCTTGCGTCTCCTCTGCCTGGTCTGCACTGATCCCCTTTTCCTTATTGATACTGTACTCCTCTTTTGTCCTTTAAACTTGGTTCACGTGTGTGCCCCTCCACGAAGTTTTACATAAGCCTGCAGCAGATCTATCGGTCCTCTGGTTCCATTCCTGGAGCACTTCCTTCACTGTGTCTCACGTTAGAGGCTGTTGTTTCTGTCTGTCTGCTGCAGGAGGGTGTACAACTCCATCTTTTGCATCTCTTTATCCCCAGGGCCCTCATAGCACCTGTTATAATAATAATAACAAGATTAATAATAATATTTATCATGTACTAAGACCTCTTTTGTGTTAGGCATTCTACATATATTATCTCTAATCCTCACAATAACCCTTTAAGATAGTTTTTTGTTTGTTTGTTTTTCCAGTTTTTATAAATGAAGACAGGGAGGCCCAGGGAAGTTAAGCAAATTAGCCAAGACCACACAGCTAATCGGTGGCTTGGGTTTGAGCTGGGGTCCTCCAGCTTGCACTATTCCCCGCTGCCTCTCCAGAGCAGGCTCCTTATTCGGAACGGACTATTCCAGCATCAGCATCGGAGGAGGGCGTGTCCCTGTCTCCTGCACTTGCCTGGGGACAGAAACATGTCACCAGCCCTTGCCCTGGCCTCCTCTGTGTGCCGTGACCAGAGGCTTTGGCTTTTCTGAAGGTCAACAGCTCTCCAGCTGAAAGATCAGTGGGCAGTCATTCTAACAAGGAGGTTTTCTTGGGCACTGGCTCCGTCTTGGGCCCAGTGGGAGACACAAAGGTGGTCTGATCTGGGAATTTAGGATTCCATTCATGTTGTCAGCTCTGACGGGCAAGGATGATAATTCCAGCACAGTAAGCAATCAGATAGGATCTTGGTTTGCTTTGGAACGCAGGGTCAACGTATTAATTGCATTTTGCTCCAGCTGCTATTAAAGCTACTTTGATCCCATGAGTCTCCACCAACTTGGACAGGGGATGGCACAGATGAGAGAGAGCCCAGGTGGTGCTCGGAAACCAGTTGGACACATGTAGGCTACAGATGAATGGAGTCACTGATTGTCGGAGCTAGAAGGGCCTTGGAGGTCACGTGGTCCAGCCTCTTCATTTACTGATAAAGAAACTCAGGCCCAGACCAATGCCCTCTTGTGCCCCTTCTTCCTTCTCTCCTGCTCATCCTCAGGGCACAGTATCTGAACTACTCGTGGCGTGTTTTTTTTTTTTTTTTTTTTTTACTACTGGACATCTTTCCTTCTTTGTTTAAAACCTTCCCATCTTTTAAAGTCTGGTTCAAATACCCCCTTTTCTCCCCCCATGATGTCTTTCCCAATTTCTGCTAAAAATGGATTTAAAAATCACCCAGATTAACCTCCTTCCAGGGGATCCTTTTCTGAGCTCCCTCCAAAATTTATCAGTTCCTTGCTGAAGACACTAATCATATTTTGTCCTGTAATATCGTAAAATCTGTGTTATTCCCACTATGAGAATGTCTAATCATCAAGAGCAGGAACTGTATTTCATTCAGACCCCTTTCCCCTCCAGTGCTCAGAAAAGATGATTAATGATGGTGATGAAATGACAGTCTCTTTTCCCCCTGCTGGACTGCCCTGTGGCAGGCAGGAAGGAAGACTGCCTAAGGTCACGTGGAAGATTGGTGGCATTGCAAGATCTAGACTTGGTGGTCCTTGGTCTCCATTACACCGAGCTGCTTCAGAGCTACCTTGACAGAGACCACTTCTGTGGGGTCCTCCTGTGACACTTTGTAGTTTAGATGCAAAATTGGGGATCTCAGCTCTTGACTCCTTAGGGGCATGGAGAAAATGGGCTGGGATGGTCAGTGTGCTAATATGAAATAAATGATGTGCTCAAGGCAATTTAACAAATAGGTGCTAGGCAGAGTCTCATGCCTTGCAGAGGAATTAAACTTGACTATGACCTGTTTCTTCCCTTCAGCAGCTCCTATCTAGGGGTTATAGTATCTTCCCAAGAAGAGATACCCAGGAGGCTGGGATTCTTTCTGATGATGGCAGCCCAGCAAGGCTCAGGAAGGGGAGGGGGGCCTTGGAGCAGAAATAGCACGTTGGGTGAGGTAACAGCACGGGGAAAGGCAAGCAGGAAAGGGGAGGATGGAGTGACCTGGCTGGAGGATAAGTAGAAGTGGTGAGAGAGAAGTCTGGAAAGGATGCCAGGACATTTAATTCATAAAGGTTCTGTCTAGTTCTAGAAAAAAAAAAAAAGAGGCAACCTCGTTGGCTCCTCACAGGAACCCCCATTCCCTCCCGCATTTTACAGATGAGAAAACCGACGACACAGTGAGGTTCAAGGGCTTGCGCATTTAGAAGAAAAGTCAAAAAAGCAGATAAATACGTAATAAGACATACATGTATTCAGGGCCCTGTGACAGGCACCTGGAAGTCATCCCATTGAATTCTTCTCAACCCTGTGAGGGAGGCGTGCTACCCCCATCCTTAGGTGTAAAGAAGTGAGATTCAGGGGGCTTCCCTGGTGGCGCAGTGGTTGAGAGTCCGCCTGCCGATGCAGGGGACGCGGGTTTGTGCCCTGGTCCGGGAGGATCCCACATCCCACATGCCGCGGAGCGGCTGGGCCCGTGAACCGTGGCCGCTGAGCCTGCGCGTCTGGAGCCTGTGCTCCGCAACGGGAGAGGCCACAACAGTGAGAGGCCGCAAAAAAAAAAAAAAAAGAAGTGAGATTCAGGGAGGCCAAGCAATTTGCTCCAGGGCACACAGCTTCTCAGTGGCAGAGCCTGTGCTTGGACACAGAGCTTCTGTCCCTAAAACCCAAGCTGTTTCTTTGTAAAGTACTTTAGTGACTCCGGCATGAGGGCTGTCCCAGGTACTCATGACAATTACTATTTCTCTCATCAAGGCAGTTGTAGAGAGGAAAAGGCAGCTGGCCCTTAACGTTGCTGGTAGTATTTGCTTATTGTTTGATTTGACGGGGAAGGGAGCCTCATCTTGAGGGCAGAGAGAAAAATCCCACCTTCTAATGCCTTAACACGTGCTTTGCAGGTTAGAGATTACAAGGAAGTGTTCAGAAGCAGCAAAGGAATTCTCTCCTAAGTCAGATGGCCTCAATTGAAAAGATAATCATAGTGATAATAATGGTAAGAAAATAAGTGATCAGTTATTGAGCTCTTATGTGGTAAGTGCTTTTCACAAGTCCTTTCATTTCATCTTCATAAGTGCGCTACGTACTAGGTGGTCTTATTATCTCCATTTTGCAGAAGAGGAGCCTGAGGCAGAGAAGCTGGTCACCTGCCCAAGGCCATGTGGTGTGGCAGGATCTGAGCCCAGGGCGGTTTGATTTCAGCTCTTAGAGGTGACCTGGGCCACCTCGCAGCTGTGCCCTGATGCCTGTGTCATCTTTCACTTATATAGTGCTCTCCGGTTTATAAAGCAGGTTCACAGGCAGCATCTTACTGAACCCTTCCAACCCCATCTGAGGGTGACACATTCTTAACTTCACTTAACAGGCAGGGAAACCAAGGCTTGGGGGAGCTGAAGGGCCCTCCCAAGTTTACACAGCCAGGGAGGTGGGTACCAGATCTCCGGTTTGATGCTTGCATCCAGGAGCTCTTGAGGCCTCACCTGGAGCACGTACCCACAGCTCCTCAGCACCCCTGCCAGTCTCCCGGTGGGCGGGCTGCTCTGCATTCGCTTGCCAGTTGGTTGGTTCCAGAGCTATCAGCCGCGGCTCCTCAGTCAAGCAGAAATGTCTGTGTTCACAGGTGCCTCTGGAGGCGTATGTATGTGTCATGTTTTGCTTTTCCGTTTAGTTCATGGCAGGTGATGCATTTCCAGAGCACCCACTGGGTGAATTTCAGGAGATTTAAGACAATTGCAGGCGAACACTCTGTCCTGGGATCTCACCGTGGCAGTGGACACAGAACAAGCGGCATTGTTTCGTAAAGTTGGCACCTCTGTAAGTTACTCTGATATCAGAGCAGAATTCTTTATAGAAGGTTATCCTACACATAAATCATCATTAGACTACCTCATTTTTGTTTAATGCCTACCTAACTGTGCTGTAGTCTAAAAATGTGTGTTTAGCGAAGTCAAGGGTTGCAGGGAAATTATAGGGTTTTCAAAAACCCATTTGCTTTGCTGGTGCTCACATCAGAATCAATCTTGCCTTTCGTTCTCAATCTCGTTACAAACATGCAGTATTGCTCGCCGGATTCTGGCATTGAACGTAGGGTAGCATTTATTCAGAAGAAGCCAACGGTGCTTACAGAGTGGTAGAGCTATGTATAGATGGCACTTCCTGCCAAGCCTATGATTTTGAACTCTGTTGCGTATCAGTGAGGCTTCGCCGCAAAAGCTGGAACCATGTGGGACCCGGCAGAGCAGAGGCCAGAGCTGGATGGCGGTCGTGTTGGGAGGGGAGCTGGTGTTCATCATGCCCCGAGCCTCACTGTGCCAGCACATAGTAGGTGCTCAGACAATGATTGTTGAGTACCTGGAGGAATGTTTAACCAGGAAGGGGACTGACCCTTGGATTAGGTTGTAAATGAGATGGACTTAAATGAAGGGAAGGATGTGGTTCTGGGGCTGCTAGAATAAAGTCTTCATTTGCTCCTGTGATGCCCCACATCAGCAGCACCTACCTGCAGCCCCTTTTCGGTGGAGGGAAGCTGTGTAGCAAAGCTGAAAGGGTGTGGACTCTGGCCTCAGAGATACTTGGGCTGAAATCCTGTCTTCCTCCTTCCTTGCCATGTGACCTTGGTTAAGTCCTTTAACCTCTCTGAGCTTTAGTTTCCTCACATGAGAGGAATAGAAATGATGTACTTTTTCTCTACAGGGAAAATGTTTTTTATGCATTGTTTATATTTTTCTATATAGATCTACTTTCTACATATAGATCCTTTCTCTGTCTGTAGGTTTTCAATTTTTCCTAGTTCTGAGCAGACACATGATTAACTGCCCAGGATTAGTCGTCTTCTTCTTGAGACCTGGAAGGTCTCTCTGTGAGGAGTGAGATTCCAGGGGTGGGCATCCAGGAGTGAGCATCCAGGGTGAGCATCTAGGGGTGAACATCATGGAGTGAGTGTATAGGAGTGAGCATCTAGGTGTGAGTATATAGGGGGTGAGCATCCAGGAATAAATATACAGGGGGATGGGCTTGGCTCTTATTACCCTGGAGGTCACTTGGCCTTCAGGGCGAAGGGCACAGGTTAGGAAAGCTAGGAGACAGCTCTCATACTGGGTCAGAGGCAGGGTAAGTCCTTCGTGTTACCCTGCATGGCTGAAGCCCATTCCCTAACATTATAATCTTGGTTTTTGTAGTCTACCTGTCATCTTGCTGTGTGCAGAGTTCTCAGGAGTTTCGGCATGTGTCTTTCGGGGCTGCCGAGCCTGCCTTTTGCAGTGGAATGCAAAGCCAGTTGGAACCAGGAACAGCCCTCTGTCTTCCAGTACAGAGGGCAGTGGGGCTCAGAGGCTTCCTGGAAACTGGGAGTGTTTTCCTCTCACACATGGAGACCCCCCCGCCCCGCTCCATTTCAAGGTCAGAGCATATCTTTAGGGACCTGGAATCTGCCAGAATCTGGACCGTCAGCTGGCAAGCAGACGACAGAGCGGGAGACAGAAGCCTATGACAGTGAGTGGCATTGGGCAGCCAGGCATCGGGTGACCTTTGTCCTCTGTGTGGTGGTCCGGTGGGCTCTTGGACTGCCCTTCAGAATGGGACACAGAAAAGGAAAGGGCTTGTATCTGGAATATTCCAGAGCCTGCTGTTCCTGACATAGGCTGAGGCAAGCAGTTGTGTGAAGCCCGATGGGTTGCAGGAAGAGACACAAACTCCATGAGGCTGTTCCTGGCAATGCCATGTCTTAGGTTGGCTTCATCCCCCGAATCTCTCTAGATGGCTGTGTTGGCATAAGCAACAGTCAGTTGGTTGAATTTTCAGTTCATTATTTAATCTAGCAAATGTTTTTTGAGCACTTCCTGCGTGCAGGATGCTGTGTTATTAGACAGTGATTCCCAAGGGTCTTTGCTTGAGGATCTCAAGGGATTTGGAGAAGTTCCTCTTCCCGCACACCAAAGAAACTCATTTTAATTATAATACATATGTGCGTATGTATATGAATAACATGCATGGTGTAACTTGTACATACTGAAGACACAAACATGTATACTCACCCTCACCCTTCTTTGCCTGTGGAGAGGGGTGAGAGATTCACCTAGGATCTAGACCCTCAGAAACACCCCGGAGTGGAGACCGGGGCAGACACTTTGGCCCTCTGTCCATGGGAAACAGCATAGCCACGGGAGCACCTAGGTCAGAAGTGTGTCTGGGTGAGTGTTCAGGTCTGGGCCTTTTCTCCTGAGCAAAGAGGACAACTTCTCGTTCCCTCTTCGTCTTCTGGGTCGGAATGTGGGTGGCCCACGTGTTCTGAATTTCATGGACAGTTTTGGATGGATCACTATTTAGTGAGGCCAATTCGGTTCAAAAAGGGTAAACAGAAGCATGGAGGATGTGGGGAATGATCTGCTTATCTTCAGGGCACTTGCTGTCTGACAGGTAGGATGAACTTGGGACACGGGTGATCCCAACATGAGGCAGCGTGTGATGAGGAAACACACAGCCTCTCGGGGCTCAGAGGCAGGAGCCCCGTCTTCTGTGATGAGCGCAGACACCGTGTAAGGTGGCATTTCCCATGGGTCCTGGAGGATGGTTGTTTTGGCAGGCGGGGCTCCTGCAGGGGAGACCGTTCTAGACCTGTCAGCTCACAACTTTAGAACCACCTGGGGAGCTTTTTAAAAAAAAACCCCAATGACCAGACCCCACCCCAAACAATTAAGTAAGGATCCCTGGGGTTAGACCCGGGCATCTGTATTTGTGAAAGCCCCCTGGGTGCATCTGGTGAGCAACTGGGTTGCAGAACCCTGTTCTGCTTACAGGAGGCCACGGGGATGAAATCTGGGAGCACTGAGAACAAAGGCTGTGCTCTTCGGGGAGAAAAGCCAGGTATGGCTGCAGCTTGGGATCCATCTAAGGGTGGGGTGTGGTTTAAGCTGCATTGAGCACGTGTAATTGAAGGGCAGTGGGGAGCCACTGAAGATTCTGAGTAAGGAGTGTTCTGGAAGGACTTTTGGGAGTTGGTCTTCAGTGATTAAGGATGTTCCCAGAAACATGGCGATCATCCCCGCTCAGCCTCCTGGAACCCAAGTCAACCCTTGGATTTCCTAAGAATGATCCCTGGGCCTCCTTCAGGCCGGTGGGCTGCAGGCAACCTCTGTCCTGCACCCCACACTCCCTCTTTCTCTCCTGTCTGCTCTCCAGGGGGCTGTCCCATAAGTCAGGGCACTGGCAAGGTGAACGCAGGATTGCCAGGGAGGCCTGTGAGGAGAAAGGCCCCGCAGCATCACGCAGTTTAAGCAGTACGGAGATCTAAGGCAAGCTCGACAGTCTCTTTATAATATTAGTGAGTAGATCTGTATTGTGCTTTCAGAGTTTACAGGACACTTTGACTCCTGTAACAATTCTGTGTGAAACAGTTATCCCCATTTACAGATGGGCAAACAGAGGCTCAGAGAGGTTCAGTGACCTTACTCTGCTGCCTCTCTAATTTCCCTTCGGAACAGAAGTAGGGAGCACTGCGGGCCAGCATTTATTCAGCCACTGGACTGACACTGTGCCAGGCACTGCCACAGCTGTGACCTCATGTTTTAAAGACAGAATACCTTTTCTGTTTCCTCACGGTCTGTGGCCCATGAAGAATGGGAAAATACTTGGCTCCACCAGCAGTTAGATGACTAGACAAATAAAACCACGAGACCACTATTCCAGGTCTGTTTCAGGAGTGTACCTCATCAAGGCCCTTTTGTGTTGTTTGATCTCATTTCATTCTTGTGACAGGTGGTGTCAGCCCTTCTTTCAAATGAGGAAACTGAGGCTCAGAGAAGTACCTTTCTCTGGCCAGGTAGCAGAGTCAGAGTGGCAGGGGAAGCCACGCTGTGCAGAGGGCATTGACGCTGCACTGACTTGTATGGAATTGGGGGAGGGGGAGGTAATAATAAAACACATAGTACCTGCCTTGCCACTATGGAGAACAGTATGAAGGTTCCTTAAAAAACTAAAAATAAAGATACCGTATGATCCAGCAATCCCACTCCTGTGCATGTATGCAGACAAAAGTCTAATTCAAAAAGGTAAATGCACCCCAATGATCATAGCAGCACTGGCCAAAACATGGAAACAACCCAAATGCCCGTCAAGTGAGGACTGGTTTAAGATGAATGTGTGTGTATTACACACACACACACACACACACACACACACACGCAAAATGGAATTACTCAGCCATAAAAAAAGAATGAAATAATGCCATTTGCAGCAACATGGATGGACCTAGAGATTATCATATTAAATGGAGTAAGTCCAACAGAGAGAGACAAATATGATATCATTTTTATGTGGAATCTAAAAAATAATACAAATGAATCTATAAACAAAACAGAAATAGACTCACAGACATAGAAAATGAACTTAAGGTTACTGAAGGGAGGATAAATTGGGCGTATGGGATTAACAGACACAAACTGCTAAACGTCAAATAGATAAGCAACAAGGCTTATCTGTATAACAGATATATATCTGTATAACATTACAGATGTATCTGTATAACATACAGATGTTCCCTATGTATACAGATGTATAACATAGGGAACAATATTCGGCATCTTGTAATAACCTATAATGGAAAAGAATCTGAAAATATTTATATATAGATGATATAGAACTGAATCACTTTTCTGTACACCTGAAACTAATACAATATTGTAAATCAACTATAGTTCAATTAAAAAAAAACCACATAGCATCTGCCACGTGCCAGACACTATTCAAATTGCGTTATACAAGCCAACTTGTTTAGTCCTCCCAATATCATGATAAGGTAGGTAGAATTATCATTCCATCCGCATTTTAAAGATGAAGGAAATGAGGAACATAGAGGTGAGGTAAGTCACCTAAGGCCATGCAGCTAGTAACAAGTAGAGTGGGGACTCCATTCCAAGCCATCAGGCACCAGAGCCCACGCTTCATCTCTTGACCATGCCATCTGGGTCTCCTGGTTTCCTGTTCTGGGCTGTTCCACTGGACTGGGTTAGGAGGAGGAAGGGAGAACAGAAAAGGCAGGCTTCAATCTGGGGCCTGGGTATGCAGATCTGAGGCGGCCTCATCTGGAGGGGGCGTGTCCAGGTGTGAAACCCCACTCTGGAGGCTGGGTGTCCAGGTGTGACCCCTTTGGGCATCATTCTGGTCTCTGCCTCTTCCCTCTCTCCTTTGGATCATTTGTCTAATAGTCACCAGCTCCCCCAGAGCCTGGTAAGGATCAGGCTAGAAAGGTGGAGAAGGGGCCTGGGGTTTCCTGTTCCAGCTGACTCACAAAATGGTTTTATGCCCTTTCTCTGGATGTCAGTTTCCTCATATGTAAGTGAAAGGGCTGAAACGGATGATCCATAGACCCCTTCAGTTTAACAAATCCTCCCGGGCTCCACGTGCCCTCCATCATGCTGGACACTGGGGACACGGTGACAGGTCTGTGTCCTGCTGGGGAGACACACATGTTAAGAAAAGAGCTCCAGCAGGTATAATCCTTAAAGAAACTCTTGCACAGGTGCAAGACAGGAATTGTCATGGCAGCAGTGTTTGTGATAGCAAAAGAACAGAAACCAATATGGATAAATTAAATCTGTTACATTCCTACAATGAAATACTATACTGCAGAGGAAATGCATGAACCAGAGCTTTACAAATCAACCTGGACATGTCACTGAAACATGTTGAATGGAAAAAGCACATTGCTGAAGGATGCGTACATTACGGTACCATTTGCATGAAGTTTGAAAACATGCAGAACAGTATCCTGTGTTGTTTCTGGGTACATACATATGTAGCAAAAGTATCAAAACATGCAAGAGAATGATAAACACCATATTTATGGAAGTGCTTACGTCTGAGGAAGGAGACAGTGGGCTCATGGAGGGCAATATAACTGTCTTCAGAATGTCTTATTTTTTTTTAATGTTTCTTCTAAAACAGATCTAAAACAGAAGAAAATACAGTCAAAGTAAACATGGATATTTTCATATTATTTTTTTCCTTTTTCTATAGGCATGCTATATTTCATTAGAAAAGTACCCATATCCATACCATATGCAAAATGTCAGGAGAGGGGTGAGGTCGCGGGCTAGGTCCCTCTGTGACATTCTAGGGCTGGGGGACTGAGAGCGGAGAGAGGAGGTTGGAGGTGAAAGTAAGATTTGGGGGCTGATTGTCGGGGGGCTGGGCGTCTGTGGTCGTGGGGCCGGGGAGGGGCGAGTACACAGCGTGCATCTCAGCTATGCCCTAGTTTCTGCTGCCTCTGCCAGGGCCACCTTGGGCAGGCTTGGTGCTCGGCAGCTATTAAATAACAACGGTGAAAATAGTGTAAATATAAGAGGAGGAGAGGTGTATCTGCCTCGGGATCCCACTGTCATCTGTTTCCCAGTTTAATGAGAGTCTGAAGACCCAGCGTGAGGCCACTAAAAATTAAGAGTACGGGGAGTACTCATAGGGCTACGAGGCCCCTTTGCTCTGTGATTTCCGAAGCTGGGAACCAAGGAGCATCCTGGCAGCCATCCACCTGTCCTTCTGCCCTGAGGGGCAGTCAGTCAGTGTCAGAGGCCAGCTGGATAGGGACAGGTGACTGGGGGGTGGGGGGAGATGCCCAGATAATTACCTCCTTTGAGAAGTTTACTCCCAATTCCAGCTCAAATTACAAGAGGAGGCTGGGAGCCCAGGTCAGAGCCAACAGGGAAACCTGAGAGAGAAAAGTGATCTCCCGGTGCTCCTGCGGCCTGGAGAGCACAGGGTGTGCTGGGCGGAGGGCGGGCGGGCAAGGATCATCACATGCTGCCTTCTAGAACACCTAGTTCTATTCCAATTTGCCCTGAAACCCTGATTTCCCCTGTCCTGCTCTTCCTCTGTTTCCCCAACCCTCTTACATACCCAAGTTCCCAGGTGGTACACGAAGATGGTAGAATTGGTTTTTCAGGGCTGGAGGGGGCCTTGAAAGACGTGGAACCCCATCCCCTGCTCATTATATAGATGCCCTTTGTGACCTTGACTGGGCCTAAGACCCAGGCCTCTAGAAGCATCCCGCTGTAGGATGAGGGTGGCTGTCATCCTCAACAGGGTGGATTTGGGTTGAGACTCTCCAAGGTATGGAAGGATTGCCAGCGTTTTCAAAGAACACACTAGCGTGTGTATCAGGGTGTGTGCGCAGGCCAGAGTCTGTAGCGTGTTTATCATAAGCAGGCAGATGACAGCCGTGTTCCTGAAAAGTGAGGTCTCAAATCTCATCTGAAAACGGATGAGCGCTCTTTTTAGGGTGAGCGCTCTGTTAGGTGATGAGTGCATCACCTTGAGGTGATGTTGGCAAGCATGGGAAGAGTTGGGCAGGCTTTGCTGATACAAAGAGACACCGGGACAGCCTTTTTGGGAAGCAGTTTGGTAGTAGGTAGCTGAAGCCGTAAATGTCCATGTCCTTTGGGCTCTATCCTTAAAAAGTGACCAAAGATGGCAGTAAAGATTTCTGTTAGCTGCAATGTTATTTACAACAGTGGAAACAAAATCCTACATATCCAGTAATAGGAGAATGATGAAATAATTTATGATACCATAATAGAAATGAAATAGTCTAACACATTTTCAGTTACTTGAAAAAAGATCATAATATGATGTTAAGCGGAAACTACATCATATACGTATGGTAGGATCCCAATTGGCTAAAAAATACACACACACATTCACACATATATCATAGATGGCTATCCTGACCTACTTCAGAGTTATTAGTGATTGCTATGGTTCTTTCTGGGTGGTGAGATCAGGAGTGATTTCTGGCTTTTCTTTTATAGTTTTCTACATTTTGTGAGTATGTTTTGAGGAGATTGAATATGAAGGGGTTTTGAAAAGCCATATTTAAGTGTAGGTACCTTGCAAAGTAGCTGCTGCTCTTCCTAATTTAGGAAGTTCCTCCTTTATGAAGTTCCTTCTTATGTTGGGCTAAAATCTGCTTTCCTGAAATTCATCCCTTAGGTCTTCACCCAATCCCCTGCCCCCCCCCAAACTTCCACAGAATTACATAGTTTCCTTGTTTCTCCGTGGCACCCTCTGAAACTGAGGACAGCCACCGTCCTCTCCTGCACCCCCCGCCCCTCCCAGTGTCCCATCCTCCTGTCTCACACAACCTGTTTCTGCAGCAGGCCCTTGTATGATCTCATCTCATCCTGGGTGCCACCTCTGGTCATACTCCAGTTTCTCAATGTCTTTCTCAAAACCCAGGTTTAGAGTGGATGCCCCGCACCACAGATGGTAGGAACAGAGGGTTCCATGACACCCTCGCCCCCTCCTTGGTTGGAACATGCTGTTTCCACCAGTGCAGCCTGGGATCTGCTTTCTCATCATCCACCTCGTGGAGCTGGCTGCTTCTGAGCTTCCTGGCTCTCAGTAGTCCTGGGCCCTTTACCTAAATCTCTCAACTTCCTCATTTCTAACATAAGAATATTATTCTATAACCCAGATATCCTATAGAATAGGATGGTCCCTGCCTCCTAAAAGCTATAAAAGTTGCCTCTAATTTTAATTCCACATCCTCGGGAAAGTCCCATGTCCTTCCCAAGATGTCTGCAAGTTTCGGGAAGGTTTATGGTCTCATAGCTCTCCCTGACTCCTGCTTCCCAACTCTTCCGAATCCTTGTTCTTCGCTCTGTGTTTCAGGGATGCTTTATCTCTGTCCTGCTGCTGACCAAATGTGGCCTCAGCCTCCTTCCTGATTTTCACAGAAGTCCCACCCTCACATAGGCCCGCATGTATTTTGCAGACCTTCTGTGAGCTTTTGGGTGGCCGGGTGACAGGGACCACAGAAAGTCATCCCCAAGGGTCCATTGGGTGGCTGCCAGTCCCATCTCTGAGAGGAGCCCAGAACCACTTTTCCCTTTTCAACTTCCCAAATTAACCTTCTAACAGGGAGGATTCAGAGGGTCACTGGGATCTTTCACACAATTTCAGGGAGTGTGTTGACGTTGACATATGTTAATACCTTTAATAGTGAGAAAACCTGTGAGGGCTTGCTTCCTTCTCCTTCCCTCCTCTGATGCTTCACCAAAGAGCAGGGCACTCCTGCCCCCAGGACAAAGGGCCTTTCCCGAAGGGCGTAACAGAGACTCCAGACACACCAGCGGCTGTGGTTTCTGTGAGACGGGTACTGGTGTGACATCTCACCTTTATGATGGGTGGGCGAAGGTCTGCGGCCAGGTGCTCCTTTGTTTTGATAGTTTCAGCCCCAACACTTGGAGTCCCCCTACCCCACCCTGGGTGGGGAGAAGTTTATAATCTGATTTTGTGACTCAATGAAAAGGAAATGTCAGAATTTCTTAAGAAGGTTAAAACACAAAACCAAGAACTCTTTAACGTGGCCCATGTTGCATTTCTGACTTGACTCTGCAGTTTGCTTATAGTCAAGAGGCGACTTTGTCTGGTTGGCATTCCTGAGCAAGTGGGAGTCCTCCAAAGGTGTGAAGCTCTGATGTAGGGGAGAGAGAGCAAGCCGGAGGAAGCAGGAGACTGACTGGGACTGGGTCTCAGCTGGGTCTCACCTTGGGCAATTACTTACCTCTGGGAACTTCCTCATCTACACAATGGGGATGCTGATGGGAGTTATTACTTTACTAGTGTTATTTCATCGGCTATACCTGCCTCAACCAGGAGCCCAGGCCAGCTGCTAATATTTCCCTGGGGGATCTGCCTCCTTTTAGGGCAGTCCTTCCTTAAATCTCTTTTCTGTCATAAATTAGCATCACATAATCTACATTCCCTCTCCCTGGTCTTATGAGTGTTGTATTTTTCCTTACTAGCCCTGGACAAATCATTTGGGGCTCCGTAGAGAAAGAGGAATTAAACTCAAGTGCTGTCTAGTGACTTACAATAGAAGCCACTGGAAGGCTTTGGAGGCATTGTTTCCTTGGACTGACAGATCTCGGAGACTGGAGCCCTAGGGCAGTGCTTCCCAACTGTTTTCACTTCTCAACATGAGTAGAAAAAGAGACGATTGATATGGCATATTGGGGCAAAAGGAGGAGGTTGTCTACAATGGAGGTGACTGGTTCCCATGGATGGTGGTGGGGATCTGCCTGCCCCAGGTCCCACGCCGACTCATCTAGGGCTGAGGGAGCTCTTCACATGGGTCACCCACCTGTGGAGTCGGGAGGAGACCGTGGGGAACGTAGTGGGTAGGAAGGAAGGTACCTGTAGGTAGAGGAGGGGCGTCAGTTTGGAACCTGTGATTTTCCATGGGCAAGGAAGTGCCATGACAGGGTGGAGTGGCCCAGGTAGCTTCCCTGCCACCCCTTCTCTTCTTCTTCCCCCTCCATCTCCACGTGACTCCTCCCAAATGGACTTTAATTATAAAGTCACTGTTTCAAGAATAGCTAAAAGGAGGTGAGCCGGTGAGCTGTCACTGTCAGCCTTCAAATCCTTGTTTCTTCTGCCGGTAGCGGAGAAGGATCCATCATGGCCCGTGGTCCTTCCTTCACCTACTTTCTAGGAAGGTGTGTGTATGTTGATCCATCCACCCCCCTCCACCCATCCACCCCCGCTATACCCTCTGGATCTGGGCCGTGGCCCTCAATATAGTCATAGCTCAGGTGACAGTCAGGGGAAGCTTCCCTTCTCAAGGAGAACTTTCGACATGAAGGTGGGGAAGATCAAGGAGCAATGGCTGTTGAGGGGAAAGGGTGATGGAGACAGAGTGACGGCAGTGAGTTGAATTAATTCCCTGGTGTCAGATTTAATGAAGGGCTGCCTTCTGTGCTGCCTCAGAAAGGCACATCATGGAGTGATCGGTGCTGGATGCACGCACAGCTCCAATTAAGAGTTTCTGCATCTCGCAGGGCCGGGGTGCCTTTGAATCTCTAGACTTGGGGGCTTCTCGGCCCCCTCCCCCTTCCAGGCTCGCAGAGCCCTCATCCAAAAATCAGGGATCTTTGCTTCTCTTAAAGGGAAAGAACTCAGGGATCTTTGTGAGCTGTGTACATACATTTCTGGTGGCCCTCTCTTCTTCTCCCGTCTCCCTTAGTTGTCCTTAGGTAAGGTCCAAGCCTATCTTTTGCAAACAATGCCTATTTCACCTGATCCCCAGTGACTGAATCCTAGAATCACAGAGGCTTAGCACTGGGAGGGGACCTTGCAGGTGACCTAGTCCAGAGTCCCAGAGTCAGTGATAGCTGGGACTGGAGCCAGGCTCTCTGAGACCATCTCCCTGGCCTTCCGTCTCTGTTCTGGCAACAGTCAGAGTGAGCAACAGCTACATCTAAGCCCACTAAGTCACAGGTCTCAGCTGCCAATTCAGAGTGATGCCCACAACCATTGCAACTTACCCACATACCACAATTGACAATCAACAAAAGTATACATGCATCATCTCATGTTATACGTGCTGTGCTGAAGGCCAGGGCGATACTCTTAGCCTTGGGTTTGGATCCCAGCTCAGCCACTAACTAATACGTGACCTTGTGCTACTTCTAGTGCTTTAACTTCTCGAAGCCTCCTTGTCTCATTTGAAAGTCAAGAATAATAACACTGGGCTTCCCTGGTGGCGCAGTGGTTGAGAGTCCGCCTGCCGATGCAGGGGACGCGGGTTCGTGCCCCGGTCCGGGAAGATCCCACATGCCGCGGAGCGGCTGGGCCCGTGAGCCATGGCCGCTGAGCCTGCGCGTCCGGAGCCTGTGCTCCGCAACGGGAGAGGCCGCAACGGTGAGAGGCCCGCGTACCGCAAAAAAAAAAAAAAAAAAAAAATAACACTTATCGCACAAGTTCACGACAGAGTTGACTCTTGTTTTGTGGATGAAGAATAAGGGTCTGAGATGAAGTGACGTGCCCCCAGCCCAGTGACGATGAATGTCAAAGGGGGAACCAGAGCACAGGGCTTCTCTGTGCTGTGTTTGCATCACCTTTTGCTACAATGAAGTTGCCGCCCTCCTTCTCCTCCTCCAGCATCCTCACCAACATCCCCCTCATCATCTCAGCTACCATTTATTGAGCCTTTACTTTGTGCCAAGCCCTCTGCTGAGTGCTTTATACATTTCACACCATTTAAATCTGACAGTAAGCGGAAGGTAGGTTTTAAATTTATTCCCATTTCACATTCGAGGAAACAGAGGCTCAGAGAGGCTGTGTGGCCTGGGGTAAAGAGCTATTAAGTGCCCTCTGCAGGGTTCACAGCCAGGAGCACTGGACTCCCACGCCCATACAGTTATTCCTTGTGTCCCAACAGTCCTGCCGCTGTCCTGGGGTCACAGGCCCCCTGGGACAGCTGTGGGCTGAGTGACAGGACTGGCTTTCGCCGGCTCAGGTGCCAGGCTCTGTGCTCATCCGAGGTGGGGGGCCTGCCTGGTCCTCCTGGTGTCCTTGCTTCTCCACAGGCCCCTCGCGCTAACCCCACCCCTGACATCAGGATTTGCAGCATTTCCCAACAGTGACAGAAATAGGCGTCTTCTCCCTTGTTCTCATAGTGGGAGACTGAGGCCCAGAGAGGAAACAGTACACGGCAGCCTCATGCAGAGCCTCTAGCAAATGAAAACATGCTGGTCCGCAGACCCTGCCATTTACCCAGGCTGCGCTGCTGAGTGCGCCCTGGTCCCAGCAAGAAACCCAAAAGAGACGTTCTCTGCCTAATACTCGAAGAAGTCTTTTTTGTCCCAGTGACCAGCTTGCGGCTCATTTCTTCCATGTGTGCTGGCCCGGAGGGATCAGGTTGAAGCCCCTTGGGAGATCCAGCATCCTTTCCTGCCCCCCAGGGCTCGCTCTCCTAACTCATCGTCCCGTAAAATGCTGCTGTGAGATACTCTCAAAATTTTACGTGTCCCTTCAACCCCTTCCTGTTTATCAGTGGGACTGCTGAGACCCTAATATGAGCCACTGGAGTAAATGAACCTAAATCATTGTTCCGCCCTGTAGGTTTGGGCTGACAAAGCTTTCTCCGTCTTGCTTGGCTGTGGTTTTCATGATGAACCTCTCTCAGCTTTTATGGGTGTGTGTTCAGTTCCCCGAGGCTTCAGTGAAAGAGGCCTCCAGGATTCAGAGCTCAGAGCTCCTATCTCCTCTACCCTGGGACTTTTGATAGAAATGAAAAGGCTTGTGCTAAGGAGGGAGACTCTGCGTTCTATAATGCGCTCTGGATCCTTTAAGTCACACACACGCACGCACGCACGCACGCACGCACACAGGCACACAGCAGAGGTTCATGAACTGGTGGTGTTAAATAACAATTAGGTCAATAATGCCCTTTACAAGAACCTTTTAACAAATTGCATTCATTGATAATTAGCCCCTGTGAGAATCTTAGTCTTGATGGAAACGGGATCCAGACGCAGACCCAGTGCTGGGAGTTGAGACTCTCCTTTTCCAGGAAAACCCTTCCTTGCTTAGCTCTCCTTGAGAAGGGCAGAGCCATGGCCCTGGGTCAATTTCTGCAACTCCTGTTGCCTTGACCTTGAACAAGGGCACCATCTTTCCCCCTGTAGGCCTCCATTCTTCTCCCCAGGTGGCTTACACGGGTGGCTGGGGAAGCCATGAGTTGAGGATACGTTGCTGGCTCCGTGGCTGAGGGCGCAGCTTGGCACCAAGAGCATCTCTGAAAGACGAGTGCTTTCCGCTGTTTGTCCAGGGCTTCCCAAAGAGGTGGTGGCTTCTCCTCCAGCTTGTCTTCTGCCCAAGCCCAGAGATGGTGCCCAGGCATGTTACAGAGAGAAGTAGCTTGAGAGGGGTGAGAAACTGTCTGAAATAATTCCATCCTTCCCTGGAGACTTGGCGTGAATTTTATCTAATCACCATGGCAACAGATAAAAAAAAAAAAGAAAAAAGGTGTGAGCATTTCGCCTTTGCTGTGATAATTCAGATTTATATATTCAGATCAGATTGGAGTTGGAGATTTTTTTTTAAGGGAGCAGATGCAGCAGAAGGTGTGACGACAAATAATGTAGCACAAATGTTTGATGATCCTGCCCTTTAAGAAGTGGAACGCAGCTTCCTGCAGTTTTTCCAGAATATAATTATTCCATCAAACCCATTGCAATGAGGACTCATTACGGGCCTGAAGAATGCAGAGTCACGTCCGTGCCAACAACACGCCTGCGCACACAAAAACACACACAAACACGCATGCATGGGCAGCCTCCGCCCGCAGCCGCTGGCCTCCCCCAAACAGAAACCTCAGAAAGCACCCAGAAAGGCATGTAGGCCTCGGCAAGGGGCCTGAGAAGCCTGGGACTGAAGGGCTAGGCAGGATAGCTCAGACTCCACCCCGGAAGGGAACATATTCCCAGCTGATGCTGGGTGAAGGGCCCTCCTTCCTCTGTCGTCCCACCCACGTGAGCCCCCTGCCATTTTGTAGAGCATAAACCCTTGGGGGGCAAGCGCTGGAGCTGGGTGATCCTGTCGTACAATCTCTGTCCAACCTGGGGGATTAATTCAGACATTTTCATTAAGTATGTGATTCTGTACGTTTGTTGAAAGTACCGTCTGATCTGAACAGGTCTGCTGACTCTCAGGCCAAGCGCTTTTCCGGTAAAGGCTTCACTTGGGGATTAGAGTTAGCACCGAGACCTATACTGTGCTTTCTTTCATCCTTGCTTTGCTCACTCCAGGAAAGAATGGCGTGCGGGCAACGGCCTACGTGGTGCTTGGCAACGTGGACCACCCAGGAGACACCTTATCAATGGTTATTGGGCGTTATCTACCCCTTCTCTGCCTAACACGTGTGCCTGCAGGTACCACCTTTCAGCAGCTGACAACTTCTCTAGATCTCTTGGTCTCAAGCCGTTGAAAGTTCCGCCGGTGGGATCGCCTTCGTAATTCACTGCCCCTGGTGGAGACTGTGAGACTTCCTTCCATTCTGCCAAAGGGGCAGAGTCCCCCTTGACTGCCCCCACCCTGGGCCGCACAAAAACGCATCTACCTGCCCAGACCAGTCCTTCCCAGCTGCCCCCAGGAAAGAGCGAGGGCGGTGCCAGGGCGTGCAGCAGGAGGGGGTGGGAGGTGGGGGAGGGAGACAGAGCCCCTGTGGACTTAGGGGGGAATCCCTTCAGTGCTGCCCCCACTGCTTGCTGGAGGATGAATCCTCCATCATTCTCTCTCCTCCACCACAGACGCCCCTGAACCAGCATTTCCCAAGTGAGAAACCCAGGCCCAGAAGAATCACAGGGCTCACTGGGGGCAAAGCAAGAACATGAACGCAGGACCTCCAGCTTCGAAGCTGTCACTCCCCAGTGCCTCTTGTCAACCACATCAAACCCTGATATGTCAGACAGTGGCCAGACACAGGCTTGTCGCTCTATGTGCCATGTTTCCCTTCAGGATCCCTAGTGGCCTGGGTGTCTGCTATCGTGAAGGTCCACCAGACCCTCGGGGCTGTCTCTTCTAACACGTCCCATTCATCACTCCTCCTTGGGTTGCAGCCTAAAGTCTCCCTGCTGGAAGGGGTGTTCCTTCCCTCCTCTGCTTTGGGTTGCATGCCCTTCATGCCCAGGCGGAGCTCCCGGCAGACCTGCCCTTTGTGATCCGGCTTAGCCTGAGTCCCTGCCCATTAGAAGCCCCTACCAGCAGGCTGGGTTCATCCGTGTCTAGGCCTCAGCATCTTGCCAAGAAGGGTCCAGGTCACCCGCTGCCTCCTTCCCAGCAGATGGGTTGGGTCTGCCGGCCGCGTGGTGCTGTTCTCTGCTGCCCTCTCAGCAGACCACTCAGAAAGGTCCTTTTCCCATAATGTACCTGAGATGTCCAGGCTACAAGATATGGAGCGCTTGAGACAAGGGTCCAGTCCCCGCTCTGCCCCCCCCCCCCCCCCGCAAGGAATTAACGCTGCTTCTCGGAGGACTCCTCGTTCCCTGTGTGCGCCACCCTCTGAATGGGGAGAGGCAGGCCGCAGATTGTTTGTGTTTGGTGTGTAATTATTTACCTGGGAAGGCACAGCTCCGCGGCAGCATCTGCTTTCCAGCGTGTTCCCAGGCCCTCGTCCTGGCTCACACCCCATCTGGCCCAGAGGAGACCAGGAGTCGGGACCTGGGGTCTGGAGGAGGAACCCGCAGTTCTGGGCCTAGTCCTTGTTTCTTCTGCATCCCTGGGCTGTGGGTCCTCTCTGGGAATGGGAGTGTTCCATCCACATAGGGGAAGGATGCGGAAGACCCCAGAAGCCCTGCTTCGGAGCTCAGCAGAGCCCCACAGGGTGTGTGTAAGGCTGGGTCCTGGGCTGTAGGAACACAGAGCCGACTGGAACCTCTCCTGACCTGCTCCATGCTCTGCCAGTGGCCGGGCCTGCGCATTGGGTCCCCGAGAAGTTGCTGCCCCTAGCACCCCCTGCCTCTCCTGCTGCCACGCCAGTTGTGGGCAATGGTGACTGAGGTGGGCAGGGAAAGGGTAGGTGATGCAGGCCCTTCTCAGCCTCCTTACATCGCTGGGTCTCCCCAGGTGAGGGTCGGGTCATCCAAGCCTCAGGTTCCTGTACATAATAGTTGGGCCGGGATCCAAGCAACCCCGCCAGCCTAGATGGAATCCCAGCCCTCCTGTCCTCCAATCCCCATCACCAAAGTGCACCGCAGGCAAGAGAGGGCCGGGGCCCCCGTGCTCTGCACTGCCTGGACCCTGTGCTCTGTTCTGAGCCACTCCAGGGAGTGTGTCGATGGCTGGTGACCAGGGAGAGTCAGGTCTTATGAAAAAGCTGATGGAATTAGGCCCTGTGGCTGGAGATGAGAAGATTTTGAAGGACATGGTTCCAGCCTTCCTTCTAATGTGAGGTGTTATCCGAGAGATGGGGAGCAGGCCTACTTCCCTTGTGCAACAGGCTCTAAGGGGCAGGACCAGTGGGCAGGAATTATGGGGAGGACAGAGGTGCTTCAATATCACTTCAATATCAACGTGATTTTTCTAACAAAGTGGTCAAGCAGTGTCTTGGATTCCCTCGTGAGGTAGTGAGCTCGCCATTACTGAGTGTGTCTAAAGCAGGGCCAGATGGTAATAATGTTAGTCACCATTTACTGAGTGCCTGCTATGTGTCAACTGTTCTTGCTCTGTGTTTACTTTCTCCTAACAACCCGCCATTAGGTATCATTGTCCCCATAATGCACTGGCGGCAGTAAGCTCAGAGAGGTCAAGTAATTTGCTCAAGATCACACAGCTTGTAAATAGCAGAGCAGACCTGTCCTGTGGAGCCTGTGCTCTTCCTGGCATTTTACGGGGCTTGTGGAAGAGAAAGCTACTGTGTGGGGGAAGAGGTCACCAGATGACCTCTAAGGGCCTTCTTACTAAAGATTTGGTGGCTTACTCCCCTGTGAAGTCATCTTTGCTTAACCCTTTGACCACCTGGCATTTCAATCTGACCTCGACACTTAGGCTCACCTGGACCCTCAGGACATGGCTACAGCAGCTTATAAAACTCTCTCCCACAAGGTACTGCATTCCATACACACCGCAGTTGTGTGAGTTGGGCCTCATCCTTCTCCCATGTTACCTGAGGGAACTGAGGTCTGAGGATTTGGGTGGTCTGTCCCAGGTCCCGAAGCCACATGTTCCGGGCTAGACCCCTGACTCCTGCGGTCAGTTTGCCGTCTGACTGCCTTGGTGTGCCTGGACCTCCCTCCTCTGGACAACTCAGTAGGGCATGCAACTTTTATTCATTCAGGTATTTCTTTCTGATACGATGGGTTTTCAGGGAGCCACCTGGAGCTCCAGCCCTGCCCTTAGCGTTGGCTGATGGTGTGGCCTGAGGAGGGTCAGGAAGAGGGTGGTGAGTGCTTATTGACTGACTGGTCACTGGTCACCCAGGCCACCAACATACCCAGGCTGCTTGGCGGGGGCTCTGTAAGCAGCCCCTGGCCAGGATTACATCAAGGTAGTACCTAAAATCTGAGAAAACCTACTCCCAGGGCTTAGGGTTTGGGGCTGATAAAAAGAGAAGAAAAGAAAAAGCTCTGTTGTGTCTCGGTTGTTATGGAGAGAAGGACTCCAGGGAGGGAAGGTTGGAGTCTAGAGGCAGGGGCCACAGGAGGGAGCAGGAGGCAACACAGACCAACACAGACCGTGGAGGTGGGGAGGGAGGGAGGGAGGGAAGAGGGAGGGAGATGGGCAGAGAAAGCAACAGGGTGGCAGGGCGCCTGGCATCTGTGTTGGATTTGTTCGTTCGCTCATCTGTCATTCACTGTGTGCTCTCGGGAGCCACCATCCAGTGGTGAGATGGACCTCACAGAGGCACAGCTTCTACGCAGGTGTTGTGTGTTATATTGGAGGCGTGTCCTGGGTGCTTAGGGAGCCTTGCTGAGAGGGGGCCGGGCCTGCTTAGGGAGGTTCCAGGAAGACCTGAGATTTCCGCTGAGTCCTGAGGCAGGAGCTTGTGAGGCGAGGACGGGGACGGGAGAGTTGGTCCAGGTTACGGGAGCAGCGCTGTGCAAAGGGCCGAAGGCATAGGCGAGCACCCTGTGGTCCCAGGTTGCCCACAGCACAGCCAAAGCTGAGGAGTGGGGACCGTATTTCAGAAAGATGCCCTGATGCCAGGCAGCGGGGAGGGTGGCTTGGATCTGAGGAAATGGGCTCCCAGCGCTTCCATAGTTACCACCGTGCTTCCCTCAACCTCCCCATCCCTGTGACAGAGCAAGGGGCACAGAGAGGGGGCCTCAGAGCCCTATGCCAGGGCGCTTCCCTTCGGCCACACAGCCAGCTGGGGACAGCCCTGGCATGAGGCCCAGGTCCCAGCTGCCTGACCTCTGGCCTGCTCCCAAAGGACCGCATCGGTGGTTCCTAACACATTTGCAAAATGCTGTATTATTATAACACAAATTCACTTACTATGGGCCTGGCACTCCTCTAAGCGCTTTACATATATTAATTCAAAGGATTAATTCAATCCTCAGAGTAACCTTATGAGAAATATACTCTTATTATCCCCATCTTACAGATGAAGACACCGAGGCACAGAGAAGTTAAGGGGCTTTTGCCCCTTGAGTTACACGCTAGTAAGTGGTGCTACGGGGATCTGCATGTAAGCACTGGAGCTCAGACTCTCCTTGTTTGGTCAACTTAGTACCGTGAACCAGAAGATAAGCAGGTTAAGAACTAGCCTGTCTGAACGGGAGGGAGATACTGGGTGCCTGTCTTGCACGGGGTGACGTGAGTCTCTCTGGGGGCCGACGTCCGCAGCCCCCCCCGGCCCTGGTGAAGGGGGCGCACTCTGGCTCAGTGGGAGTGAAGGGACACAGGAGAAACGCAGCCAGGGAAGGCTCCCTCTGGTCTGGTGGGTGCTGGTGCACCTCCGTGTGAAGGACGGAGGGTGGCAGGGTTCCTGCTACCCCGTCCTTGTCCCCCCTCCCCAGCCCGCCTTGTCCTTCAGGGAAGGAAAGCTCCTCGGGGTAGAGTAGCCTGGACTCCCTTGGTAGCCTGCCCTGGTTCTGTTTTCTTTTGTTTTGTAGCTACCTTGGTTTTTTTTTTTTTTAATTGACTTTTTAATGAAGTATGACATACATACAGAAACGTACACAGACCTTAAGTGTACGGTTCAATAAATCTTTACAAAACAAACACACCTGTGTAGCCACCCCCTAGATGAGCCTCCCCGGCACCCCGAAGCCTCCTGTGTGTCCCTCCAGCTGTTAGCTCCACCCCTCCCCGCAAGGTGACCACCCTCCTGGCACCTGTCACTATAGATCAGTGTTGCCTGGTCTTGAACTTCCTATGAAGGGAAGCACGCGGTGTGTTCTCTCAGCCTGGCCTCTCAGACTCAACGTGACGCCTGGGAGTTTCGCCCTTGAGTTGTGCTTGTCGTCCAGGTCTTTAATCACCTCTGCTGTCAGGCAGCCCCTGGTCCTGCCGACCTGCACCTCCTTTGGTTTACCTGCCCTCCGTGGCGGGGTGGGCGGTGAGGTTAGGCGCAGAACCCGTTTATCTCAGAGCAAACCCACCTCGTTCCTGGGACATCCTTTACGCTCACCTGTAGTTTCGAGAATTTTGTCTTACTTTTCCGATAGGAAACCATGGTTTAGAATCAAAACCAGGCTTTGGAGGCGGAGGCTCCCTTTCACAGCCTCTGGCTCAGGCCCAAATGGGATGCACAGACCAGGCAGAGGGTGAGGTCGCTGTGGACTTTGCCCCCCGCTTCCGCCCCCCACCCCCCGGGACCCTGGTTACCAGGGTGACCAGTGGCTGGGGCTAGTTGGAGGGTGGAGGGAACACCCACCCGCTGTAAGCCTGGTGGGATGCTGGGAAGGACTAAGGGATTTCAAAGGTCCCTTCCGGCTCAGAAATCCCAGGAATCCAGCTTTCTTGTAAAGACTGTCTTTCTGGGGACTTCCCTGGCGGTCCGGTCTTTAGGACTCCGCACTTCCACTGCAGGGGGCACGGGTTCAATCCCAGGTGGGGGAACTAAAATCCCGCATGCCACACATCGCGTCCAAGAACAAAAATAAGGCTGTCTTTCTGCAAAGGGAAAGATGCTAATGTGTATCCTTGAGGCCTCACCTGGCATCCCAGGGGCTTGTCAAAATGCAGAATCTCAGGCCCCACCCTGCCCTGCAGGATCAGAACCTGCATTTAACAAGACAGGTTGCTTCAGCACATTAAGGTTTGAGAGGCCCTGCTTTGGGCAGCACGCTGAGGTGATCAAGAACTTGGACTCTGGAACCAGACCGTCTGGGTTTGGATCCTGGCTCAGCCACTTACCGTGTGACTTTAGGCAAGTTGCTTGACCTCTTTGAGCTTTAGCTATAAAATGAGGATAGTAATAGTCCATACCTCAAGGGGTTGTTGTGAGATTTCGTTGAGATAACCCCCGTGAAACACCGAGCGGTACCGTAGCACGTGGTTAGCAATATACATTATCTAGAGGAGCCAGGCGCTGGACCGGGCACTGTTCACACATTACCTGATCGAACTCTCGCAGCAGCCTGAGGGTAGACAGTCTGATTATGTTTATTTTACAGATGAAGAAACTGAGGCTGACGAGTTAGCTTGTCCAGGAGACAGAAGGAGCCAGAGTCTGAAAGAGGAGTTCCCTTCCGGTGTGGGGTAGAGTGGGAGGTGTGGCCAGTAGCCACTTTCTCCCCATATAGGTGTAGGGATGTGACTGATACTCGCAGGCCAGAAACAGGTTGCTGGTGCGTTGATGGATATTAAATTCTGCCCGTTAATCGCCAAGGATTCACTCTTAAGGATGCACACAAGGTGTTTCTCTCCCAGCAAGCTCTAAATTAAATGAGAAAGGGAGAGGCGGAGGCCTGTTGGAGAGGAAGAGAGAGAATGCTCAGGGGATCTGGGCTTCGGGAAGGACCCGCTCCCCGGGATAGCGGGCCGGGGGTCAAGCGTGTGGTTGTGCCGTAGAGCGGGGGATGAGGCGGCCCGCGGTCCTGGGCTCCACTCAGCATCCGGCATCTCAGGGAACCGCTGGGCTGAGGAGCAGCCGGCTCCCTGGGGAGCTTGGGAAGACGGAGGGCCCTGGCTGCACACGGGTGTGGCTGGAAACGTCCGGGGCTAAGGGACCTCTGGGAGGCATGGGGTGTACGTTGGTCACAGCTGGGCTCTGTCTCACCACCTTCTCCCAGGTCTGCTCCTCGTCTCTGCTACCTGAGGCTGTGTTGTGTTGCCTGTTTACTTGTCTGTCTCCCCTGTTGACTGTGCGTGCCTTGGGGGCAAGAACCCGTGTCTTATTTTCCTCTGTATTCCCTCGCCCTAGCCCAGGGCTTGGCACAAAGCAGATTCTTGATACTTGCTGGCTGGCTGGATGGAAGGAAGAGTAGAGTGAGCATTTCCATAGATGCCCTCCTAGAAGGGACATTCAGGAGACAGGGAGAGGCCACCTGAGGCCACAGCATCACGAGTAACCCAGCTCCATGGTGTTCATCACTGTGGTCTGACACGGGTCCCTTGGTATGCCAAGGACAGATTCTAGACAGCCGGTTCTCAGAGAGAGGACCAGCCCCTGCCCTGCCCCCAGCAGCCTTCTTCTCCAGATACGTTTCCCTGATCCAAATATATTGACTCTCTAAGGATAGAATTGGAGCTGAGGGGGTAAACCGGCCCAAATGCCACGCACATTTGTCGCTAAATGGAGTAACTGGGTGTGTGCACAGTGCAGGGGCCCTGGGGGTTGCCCAGCCGCAGGGCCTCACCTTGGCCCCCTGTGTGAAGCTGCCCCATTTTGTCTCACCCCAGGCACACCCCACCCGGCCACCTCCACTCCCTCCAAGCCCAGGGTGTCACCGGATGGACTGGATCCTGTTACTTTTCAGATCATTTGAGATTCAGTATTAGTGAGCGGGAGTGTGCCACAGCCAGGGTTGAGGTGGGGCCCCTGAATGGCCAGAGCGCCCCCAGTGTCCCCAGATGAGCCTCTGCCATGGCCTGGCCCTCAGCTCTGTCAGTGAATCAGTTCCATGTTTGTGCTGTCATCCCCAGATTGGGAGTGAGGAGTTCAGGTTCAAATCTAGGCTTTCCCTTGAATGCCTTGGGTTAAGCCATTTTGTTGGGTTTGTTTTATCTGTCTATCTATCTATCTATTTATTTATTTATGACTGCTTTGGGTCTTCGTTGCTGCACGCGGGCTTTCTCTAGTTGCATCGAGTGGGGGCTACTCTTCGTTGCGGCGCACGGGCTTCTCATTGCGGTGGCTGCTGTTGTTGCAGAGAACGGGCTCTAGGCGCTCGGGCTTCAGCAGTTGTGGCACGCGGGCTTCAGTAGTTGTGGCTTGTGGGCTCTAGAGCTCAAGCTCAGTAGTTGTGGTGCACGGGCTTAGTTGCTCCGTGGCATGTGAGATTTTCCCGGACCAGGGATCGAACCCGTGTCCCCTGCATTGGCAGGCGGATTCTTAACCACTGCGCCACCAGGGAAGTCCCTTTTTTTGGGTTTTATAATTCCTCATCCAAGCGTCCCTGAGACTCTCTTAGATCCGTGTGAACCCAGTATGAGAAGGTGTGCTGTCACCTCACAGGGGACCAGGGGCCCCTCCAAAGGCCCATCGTCAGGGAGCTGGAGCCCAGGAGAGATGACACCTCATTTTGCTTCCTCCAGGGTAAGCCCTCTGCAGCGTGGAAGCAGATCATGACCATCCAGTAGGGACAAAACCCGGTGGATGTCAGCGTGCACCCTGCCTTTCCCCACGTGTCCCTCTGTCCCACCATGAAGGAGATTCTAGGCTCAGCCCAGGCTTTGCCTGAGGTCTGGAGCAGGTGTGGAACGACATCCAGCCTCCCTCAGGTTGCAGGCAGCACTCAGTCTCCCGGTGATGCTGAGGGGACCTGGACTGGAGCGCAGAAGCCTGCAGCCTCAGGGAGGAGGGAAGCTGTACTTGCTTTAACACAAAGAGCGACATGCTGTGTGGAGGAGCCTGGGGAAGTGGAGGGAACAGGAGATTGGGGTTCCGCCTCCCCTAATTACTACGTATTCCTAGGAAAGTCCCGAGCATCTTTGAGCCTCCGTTTCCTCAACTGTCAATGAGAATAAAACTTTAATCATTAAGGTGGTACAATCTGTTGTAGTATTCGAAAACCCCCAGATCTCAGTGGCTTAACACAGTGGCTCGTGCAGAATCGATGAGCAGTGGAGTCTGCCCCACACGGTCATCCAGGGATACAGACTAACTGACGGTCCACTGTGTTTAGGATCCACTATCTCAAGGTTGCAACTGGATGCCACCATCCAGGGGTAGTTGGCAGGAGAGTGAGAATGTGGAGGAGGAGGTGGGGGTGGTGTTTGGGTAGGCCAGGCCTGGGCTGGTGGCCGTCACTTCCACACACGTCCCATGGACCAGGGCTCAGTCACATGCCCCACTGAGATGTCAGGAAGTCTGGGAAACAGAATCCCTGGCTGGGCAGTTGCTGCCCAGCAACAGCTCCACACTGTGGATGGGGACGCACTGATCTCTGGTGGGTGGCACCCCCTGCCTCCCAGAAGCACACACCCCTCCAGGATTGGTATGAATATTTACCAAGAAGAGTACAAAGCAAAGGTGCTGGCATGCAGTAGGTGCAGGGTAAATGTCCTTCCCCCTTTTCTCCTCAAACAAGGAAAGCGTCCTTCCTCTTGCCTGATGGCTCCATTTGGGTCAGAAGATCCACTGGGGGAGCCTGCACTTGCCCAGGCACTTGCCACAGGGAGACCCTTGACCTTGGGCTGGCTGAGCCAGACTCAGCCGTGCAGGTCTTCCCGGCTGAGCCCAGCTGTGGCTTCTCGTCAGTGCACTTCTCCGGGAGATGCTAGTGTGCCAGCAGCAAATCCATGGCCATGGTTATTGGCAGCCCTCGTTTGTTTCTTGAACGGTAAATATGCAACCTCGGAGTCAGGGAGGCTCAGGACAGGGTGGCCATGGCGAGGGCTTGCCGCCTCCTAAGGCCAGGCTGGTCCCTTCTCCACACGTTGTTGGGCTGCTGGCATCACGGGAATCCAAAAAGGCAAGGTCAGGGAGGACGTGTGTCAAGAGCGAGCTTTTCCCAGGATACCTGGGCAGCATGCAGCTGGACAGAGGTTTTCGGCATCAGTGATGAAGTCCACTGACTGCTACCGGAGCTGGAGAACTCTCAGTGTTAGGCAGGGTGACCACTCATCCCGGTTTACGGGAATTTCCTGGTTTAGCAGTGAAAGTTCCATGTTCCAGGAGCCGCCCCAGACAAACTGAGGTAGTCGGTCACCCTAGTGTTGGAAAGCCCAAGTCTAAATTCTGACCGTGGTATTTACTGTCTGCACAACCGAGGACAAATTCTGTATGCTGTCTACACCTCAACTTCCTCATCAATGAAGTGGGGTTAAAAGCATCGATCGCACAGAGCCATTTCCATGATTAGATAAAATAATCTATGTAAGGAACCTGGTCCTCCCTTGCTATGGGTAATTGTCCAACTTCTTCCTGAATCTTCCCTGTGACCAGGCCGCCTCTCTCTCCCAAGACAGCCTGTTCTCTCTCCACCTGGCTCTTTGTTAAAAACATCCCTTTCAGGAATCTCTGCTCACTGATTTTCCTTCTGGGCTGGTGTATATCACAACCCCCAAACTCTAGATGAGGATCACGTGCCCAGCTGTCTGAACAGATGGATTGGTGTGAAGGTTGAGATGCACCGTCTCCAAGGGGACTGGCGCTGGGTCTGTGGTGAGGAGCCCAGGCGCTCTAGAGGAAGAACCAAATGACTCTGAGTGTGTGACGAGGCTCCTCATCCCGTTTCTGGTCAATTTGTTTTGCCCATTGCCGCCGCCACAGATGGCTCTGCAGCACATCTCCAAGGGCACTGTTTCTTCTGAGTCGTGCAGTGCGCAACCTGAATAACCGTACACGGTGTCCAATACAAGCTAGAGGTACAGTGGGTGACTAAGGTTGACTTCAGTGAGGGGACTCACACTGCGTAGAGCTGAAGTAAGCAACCTCCACTTCCTGGCCATAGGTAGGCTTCCTGGGATTATTTGTCTTATCTCGTTATCCATCTCCATGTCCTTGAAGAGTGTTCTCAAACTTGTGTGCACATCCCAGTCAGCTGGAGAGCTTGTTAAAACACAGATTGCTGGATCCCACCCCCAGAGTGTCTGCTTCAGTAAGTCTGGGATGGGGCCCAAGGATTTGCATTTCTAGCACTATCTCAAGTGCTGCGGCTCCAGGACCGCCCTTGAGAACTGCTGTCCTAGGTTGGTATTTTATGGTAACCTGTGCGATGGGAGACGGGAGACCGGAGTTCAGATCCCTTCTCTGCCTCTTATTAGTGGCAACAGTTTAAGCCTGTCACCTCCCCTTTCTGTGCCTTAGTTCCTTTATCACTTAGGAGTGGAAATGCCTGCTTTTGGTACCCTGGGATGTTGTTTGGAGGATCAGATGAGAGCTGCGGGTTGTTTGCTAGCTGTGTAGTGTGCTATTCAGCTGGTCATTTCTTCCCTGGGCGACAGGTGTTTTCCTTCTGTCTTCTGGTGGAATCTTCTTCTGGTCTCCTCCTTCTAGGATGTAGCAACACACTCCTTCATCTCTTATCATAAAAATTACCAAGATAGGGGGAAAGGGACATGGTGGTACAGGGCGACTTCTGGCTGGATACCTGGTAGCCATCAAAGTCTGCCCTCCCAGAACAGAGGCATGGTTATACTGGTGGAAACCTCCGGGCAGCCGGGGCTGCCGCAGGTCACGTGGAGGCCTGTGCTAAACTCCTTCTTTGGGCACCTTGGAAATCCTTGCAGAGCCAGGGAGAGATGCCCGGGCACCCAAGGCTTTGGACGTGGAATCTCAGTAGAGAAGCCAAGAGTCCGTATTTTTTATGAATATGTGTGTAGGTACATTTTATAGAGAGAGCTGAGCAGAGTACCTGGGACTAAATGTGCACAGACACAGGATGGCTGGTGAGGACGGAGTGTGGTTGACATTGACGTTGTATGACTAATGCTAACGTCAGCCAGAGGGGTCTGGCTGACGTCAGCATTCAAGGGAAGACTCGAGAAGCAGTGAGCTAATGACTGCTATACCCACAAAATTCTTTGTAGGGAGGGAATGACTGCAAAATAGGTTTCATCCTGTTTGGAAAACTGAGAAGATTCTAGCGAGGAAAGTACTGAGAAGGTAGGAATCGCTGGGGGTGCCGGCAGAAGGTGAGAAGGGAGTTCAGAGTCTGTGGGTGGCGAAGAGATGAATAGACGCCATTTGAAGTCGTCCTATTCTAGAACAATGGATAACGTGTGCCTGTGCATAGATGTATACTCACACACAGTCATTCAGCATAAACAGCTGTTGAGTAACCTACATTCTGCAAGTTTCAGGCAGCCATCATCTTTCACCCATGCAACCTACAATCGCTTCCTAACTGATTTCAGCCTCCAGTTTCTTCCCACCTCTATCTAAAAGAGAGGTCTGATCATATCGCTGTCTGATTTTCAACCTTTCGTGACTCCTCACCGTCTATGTAATAAATATCTCCACCCGCTGGACTTCTCCCAGGCCCCGGACCACACCATCTCACGCCTCTCTGGCCTCCCTCTAGTTGTTCGTGTTGCCTGGGTCACCCTTCTCGATGTGGGAAGCCCAAGTCGTCCTTCATAAATCCCTCTTTGCATGTGTCTCTCAGTGAAGCCTTCCCAGGGGCCAACACACGAACCCATCACGGTTGCTGGGTTGTAGAATGTCATTGATTCTGAGCTGGACTACCATCTTTTTAATCATAATAAACGGCATCTTATACGTATCCATCATTGTGCCACGTATCCCAGATTCCAGAACTTCCACGTGTGCGGCAGCACGCCTCCTAGAATGGCAGTTGTTCTCTGCGCTGTAGGCATGAAGCTCCCTGTGCCAGTCCCGGAAAGCATCACCCTGTGACCTGCTTTGTGTGTCGCTCACTAGCCTAGTGCTTGGCACATAGTGGGCACTCGGTGTGTCCTTGCTGGCTGACTGACGGACGCAACTCAATGGAGACATAAAACGAAGCAGACACAGAACTTGGCCCTTGTTCCCTACACTCCAGCTTGAAATCCTGAAAGTCCTTTTGCACCTACTCTTTCTTTTTCATCATAGATTTACTGGAAAGGATCAAATAACTGAAAATGATTTTTTTCTAACTTATAACTAAGGGAACTGAGGCCCAGGAAAGTTTAAAGCAACTCACCCAAAGCCAAGAACAGAGGTTGAGCTTCCTAATTCACAAGAGAGCGTTCTTTCAGCTGGTCAGTGCTGCCCCCTTAAGCAGTGGATATTAAAGAACCAGCACATCTCTGGCAGGAGCCTGATAACAATGCCGTGTACTGTGGTTTGTTGGGTTCTTTCTATGTGCTAGGGGCTTGACACACATAATCTCATTTACCCCTCACAACAACTCTACAAGCTTTTACCCCCATTTCCCAGATCAAGAACCTCAAGGGGAAGAATGACAGATAACTTGTCCACATTTACAACAGCTCAAAGAGGTGGGCTGTACATCTGAGTGGCCCTGGTCGTGGTTGTCCTGCTCGCCCATGTTACAGATTTCCTCTGTGTTACTGCCGAAGTCATTTACTCACCAGTAAAACAAGGGGATGGAGCCAATGGTCCTGTGATGCTTTGGAAGTGTGTGGCGTGGAGGGAGTAGGGGAGTGGGGGAGGGCAGGATGGGGGATGTTTTAGCTGTAGTATGACTGGAGGAAGCCACTGGCATTTAGAGGGGAGGGCCAGGGATGCCAAATCCAGTGAAGAGCTGACTCAGCCCAAATGCTACAGCACCCCCATGGTAGACAGCCTTCAGGATGACCCCCAAATCCTCCCCTCCTTATATCCACACCCTTGTGTCATGCCCTCCCACTTTGTACCTGGGTTGGTCTGTGTGACCAGCAGTGTATGACAAGAGTGATGAAGTCCCTCCCGAGGCTGGGTAATAAACAACTGCGGCTTCTGTCTTGGTCTCCGCCCGTGGGTCACTGGCTCAGAGGAAGGGTAGCCAGTGGGTTGTAAGCGGCCATAGGGAGATGAACACATGGCAAGGAACTGAGGCCTCTAGCCAACAGCCAGAAGGAATAGAGGTCTGATACAGCCACGTGAGTAAGCTGGAGATGAATGGAGTTGAACATGGAGGAGACAAAGCCACAGTCAACAGATGTACAACCTCATGAGCCAGAGCTACCCAGCCTGGCCACCCCTGATTCCCGGCCTGGGAAACTGTGTGGGGTTATACATGATAGCTGTCTTAAGCTGCTCAGTCTGGGGGTACTTTGTTATGCAGCAGTAGGTACCTAATACAGCCCTGTTAAGAGACATTGCCAGTCTGTGATTTCTGGGAGGGCTCCCGGGAGCCCTATAGTTGGGGTTAGGTTCTGAGTAGGAATAGTAATATTACTGTAGGAGTGTGGGTCCCTGTTTGCTCACAGTAGGAGCTGTGTTTGCTCTTGGATAGCTGGGCTCTGGGCCTCCTGGCTTCTCCCTCAGTCTTGCCCAAATGTGTCTGTCTGTCTGCACCTCCCCGGGAACCTCGGAGTTGGAGGCAAGCCTGGATGCATGAACAGCCTGGCCACTGTCTCCTTGGTGGTGACAGTGACAGGACACACTGGGCACAGCTCCGCTCCCAACACAGTCTATGCTTTATTACAACCCCTCTTGTTTTTCAAAACGTCTTTCATTTTGTATGAGGAGACAGATGTGAGGGCCCTGCAGGCTCACACAGGCTGCCGTTCTGAGAAAAGAAAAAGATATTTTGTGTTCCCCTCTCTTTCTATGGAGGTCCAGACTTTTTCTTGCTTTATTTTTTCATGTGCTTTTTAAAGGGGTGATTGTTCCCCTCTTGGACGGACACACACACACACACACACACACACACACACACACACACACGCTACTCTCTCCAGGGGCAGGTGTCTTGGATCTGCCCCTTTCACCTGTGTGACCTTGAGCAAACGTTTCAGCTTCTCCGAGCTTTAGTTTTCTCATCTATAAAATGAGGGTAGTAATACAGGCCCTTTGAGCTTTGGAATAAGGTAACGAATGTGAAAGTCCTTTGGAAACTAACATCGTGTCTCTGCCTCTGGTGTTCTCATGACCTGGACGCAGCGCTTGGCTTATCCAGGGAGAGTTGTCCCCGTCGGCCTCCTTCCTCCCTGGCCTCCCAGTGGGGGCTGAGGCTGGGAGCTCCTGGGAAGGGATGCCCTGTGGGACCCAGACAGTCCGTCTCCCCCACCCTCCGCCTCCCCAGATACGCAGTGTGGTCCTGGTCCCTCGGGAGGAGCCCCCTGTGTGGACTGACGTGGGGCGGTGAAGTGCCTTTTGCAGTGTGACCTGGATTCCCATTAAATAGTCCCCAGACCCCGGGCTTTCTCATGGAAAGGTGACCATCCACCCCGGGGGGCCACACAGCAGCTCCACCATGCCCCGTCTCCTGCGGTTGTCATATGTCTGAGTCCTAAGTCTCCAAAGCTCAGCCCCAAGCTTGCCCTCCTAAGCCGTGTCCTCTCCCCTCCCCCTCCCCTTCCCCGTGCCATCTCTCCACCCACGAATCATTTACTCAGCAAATATTTACAGAGCAAAACAGTCATGTGCCTGCCTCCACAGAGCTTACAGAAGAGAGCAGGAAACAGATGTTAACCAAACACAAGCGCCCAGGAGGAAGGGCTCATGGGGAGAGAAAAGGAGTGGAGGGGTGGGCTTCCCAGAAGACTTCTGCAGAACTGCGCATGAGGCAGGGGCTTCAAAACACGAGTAGGAGTCGGCCAGGCGGAGTGGGAGGAAGAGTCGGAGGTGGCCCAGGTCCACGGAGAGCTCGGCGCTGGCTAGGAATGGGCGAGCCCGGGCTGGGGAGGTGAGTTCAGGAAGTGAGAGCGACCAGGGTGAGGGAGGGAGAGGGGCAAGCAGGGCTTTCTGAGGACCTCAGGTGTCTCAGAGATGGAGGGGGGGCTCCAGCTGGCCTTTCCTCTCTCCACACCCGTCCCGCCACTGGCTTCCCCATCCCTTAAGTGGTGTTGCTTGCGAGGGAAAGACTCCTCACCTCAGCGCCAAGTAAATCAGTTTGTGCCTTTTGGGGATGTCCCCACAGCTGCAGGGACTGTCTGAGTAGTGGCTTGGGGAGGTTGGAGAAGAGGTGACTTTTCCAGATGGTCCCCCAAAAGGGAAGACTCATACAGTTGGCTCCAGAATCCCAAGACCTAGGAGGGCTCTCTTCCCACCCCCTCTCCCTGTCCCCTCCCCAACTGCACACTTCCTTCCAGGACTCGTCAAGGGACCACGTGCCAGACTGCTTTCCCCTGAGGACCGTGTGACTGGGGCTAGGGCAACAGTCACTGGCAGTTTACCTATAATCCTTTAGTCGTCAGCCAAGTAGCCTGCCACCACCTGAGTCTACCACCCCGATGCTCAGGGGGACGCAGCAGCCGTTTGTAGAGAGCAGCTACCCATGAAGAGCGAGCCTACACTTACAGAGCCCCACCTGGCGCCTCTGAGCGAGGGCGTGCGGGTCCAGATCTCTGCCTCTTCAACCATTCGTTGGTGATTTGTAGCGAGCCTACTGTGTGCCAGGCACTGCGCGAGGCCCAGATGGTGAACATTTTAAAGCATGTTCAACAGGAGTTTCATGACACAGAAGGGCTGGCTGCTCGGGTTTCCCAGGCTTCGCAGGGCCATGGACCCCACTCCCAGTTCCCCATCCACTCATTTTGAGTTTCCCAAGGGCTGGGCCTGAAAGCCTCTGGCAAGTCAGCGGCTCCCCCGCTCCCTGCCCACCCCAGCCTGGCTGTCCCTGGTCCCTGCTTCTCCTCCCTGCCCCCACTTCGGCCACAGCCCTTCCTGTCCTCCTTTCTTGCTAGTTCACCCCTAGTGATGATATTCCTACTTAAAAATAAATCGCTGCGATTGGACTTCCCTGGTGGCGCAGTGGTTGAGAGTCCGCTTGCCGATGCAGGGGACACGGGTTCGTGCCCCGGTCCGGGAAGATCCCACATGACGCGGAGCGGCTGGGCCCGTGAGCCATGGCCGCTGAGCCTGCGCGTCCGGAGCCTGTGCTCCGCAACGGGAGAGGCCACGACAGTGAGAGGCCCGCGTACCGCAAAATAAATAAATAAATCGCTGCGATCTTTAATTGCAGACTAAATAATTGCTTCATTTTATTTAAATGTGGCTCTCGGAAGCTCTGGGAACCGTTAGAAGAAAACATAGGGCAGTGCTGGGGGCATGTTTTGAAGCACATAATTTTTTTTATTATTATCATACCGATGATTGAAGGATCTGGAAAAAGAAAGTGTGCCCCTCCTTCGGAGTTAGTCATGCACAATTTACATGCAATAATAACTAATAATGATAATAATAATTCCTGGCTTTTTCCGGATTTCATGCTTGGCTCCCAAGGAAGCTGGGCAGTCACCGTGCACTTTCCAAAAGAGCTGAGAGCCACCCCAGCTGCCTCCCACAGACCTTGGGAAGGGACCCAGGCCCTGGCCCTTCCTGTCTGGGTGCTAGGTTTGATGTGGGCTGAGCTGACTTTCCGTGTGTGGTCTGAGAAGTTCTGGGCAAGTTCAGTGCTCTATCCTCAGGACCCCTCACGGTCACCGAAATTCCACCATTCATCCAACAGTCAGTGTCAGAGCTGGATGGGGCCTTAGAGGTCACGTACACTCCTCTTTTTTATAATGGAGGAAACTGGGGCCAGAGGAGTGATCTCCCCCCTCAGGTCACAGAGCTTGTTAATAGCAGAACCAAAAAGAGGTCTTTGTGTGTGAAATAGGGGAGCAGCGTCCTTAGGACCAGGAACACCTAGATTAAAATTCCAGTCCTGCTTGTCACTATCAGTGGGATCCTGGGCACACTTCTCCCTCCCCCCCCTCCCCCCCCCCTTCCTTCCTTCTTTCCTTCCTTTATTCCTTCTTCTCTTTCTTTCTTTCCCTCTTCCTTCCTTCCTTTCTTTTTTTAAATTAGTTAAGAATGATGGGGTTGGTGTCAAAATGGCTAAAGTTAAAAGAATTTTAATATATGTTAAAATTGAAATTGGTTCAAACTGTTTTAAGATTTCTTTTTAATTTTTAAATTATATTTTAAATTTATTTTTACATTTTTTATACAATTTTTAAAGGTTATACTCCATGTACAGTTATTACAAAATATTAGCTCTATTCCCCATGTTGTGCAGTATGTCTTTGTAGCCTATCTCACACCCAGTAGTTTATCTCCCACTCCCCCACCCCTATATTGCAGCCCCCCGCCCCTACTGGTAACTGGGCACGTTTCTGTATCTAGAACAATGAGAAATAATGATACTTGCTTATTTTGAGGAATAAAGTATATAATCTATGTGAAAGTTTCCAGCACAGGACCTGCACACAGGAGATGCTCAGTCAGTGTTCTTCTTTTCTTCCTTCCAAAGCTCTTTAGTCTTCGAGTCAGCTGGTTGTATGTAACTATTCCTGGGAGGGGTAGCGGCTCTGACATTGGGGCTGGATGACAGCTGGAGGAGAAGGAGGCCATTGAGCACAGAGGGTACCTGCTGAGAGGAAGCGGAGGATGACACCCCATCCAGGCCTTGTGTGGGCTGTGCTGAGTGCCCCCCTCTTCTCCCTCCAGTCCTGATGCTTTACCTTCCCCACTGCTGTGTGTCCAGCTGGGTCTTCCCAGGTTCAGGCTGGAAAAATGGCCTGTCAGGCTGTTTAATCCACATTACTGAGCACCTACTGTGAGCCAGACGCTCTAGATACTAATGCTACAAAGGCAAATAAGAGATGGCTTTTACCTTCAAGGAGCTTGAAAGCTGTGTTGACAGGGACATGAAATGGTTGTATTTATTGTGATGTTAAATGATGGGAAGAGTATCTTCTAGGAGCTGGGGAGCCTGGGGAAGCAGGAGGGAGGGCAAATTGCCCAGACTCTGAGGTTCAGGGCGGTCACTTAGGGAAGCTTCAGCTGAGTGGGGTCTTGAAGGATGTGTAAGAGTTGGGTAAAGGAGGCTCATAGGGAGAAGGGGCAGCCTGGGTGTGTAGACAACCTCAGTAGTTCAGAATTATGCCCTGTGTGCTGTGAGGCTGGAACAGTGGGAGACTAGCTGGCCAGATAAACAGGGGTCTTTGTGGATGATTTTCCAATGTCCACGTTGGGGACCTTGTGCCATGGGAGGGCAACACCTACCCTGCCCTGGAATCACAGCTCTGGTAAACCAGAGGGCTACAGATTTTTCTACTGGACTAGGTTTGCTAAAGTGGATCTCAGGGATCTTTCCATGATTAACTACTTCCCTAAGTTAGGACAGGGTAGGCAGTCTTTTTTTTTTTTTTTTAATAAGAGTTTTACTGAGATATAATTCACATACCATACAATTTACAATGATAAAGTGTACAATTAAATGGTGTTAGTATATTCACAGCTTTGGACAACCATCACCACATCACCCTAAAAAGAAACCCCTTCTCCATTATTAGTTATTCCCCATTCCCCCTCCTACGCACACCCTGACCTCAGCAAATACTAATCTGTACTTGTTTAGATTTGCCTGTTCTGGACATTTCACACAAATGCAGTCATACAGTATGTGGCCTTTTGCGTCTGACTCTTTTCACTGAGCATGTTTTTGAAGTTCACCTATGTTGTAGCATGAATTCATATTTTCTTTTATCCATTCATCCGCTGACGGACATTTGATTTGTTTCCACTTTTTGGCTATGATGAAAATGCTGCTGTGAGCGTTTATATACAGGTTTTCACATGGACGCGTATTTCCATTTCTCTTGATGGATACCTAGGAGTAGAATTGCTGGGTCATACAGTCATGCTTTGTTTTCCTCTTGACAAACTGCCAGACCATCCTTTAAAGTAGCTGTACCATTTTACACTCCCACCAGCAGTGTTTGAAGGTTCCAATTTCTCCATGTCCTTGCCAACTCTTGTTATTGTCTGACTTTTTTACTGCAGCTGTCTTGGTATCCTATTGCTGCTGTAACAAATTGACTTAAACAACAGACATTTATTATCTTACAGTTTTGGAGGTCAGAAGTCTGAAATGGATCTCATGGGGCTAAAGTCAAGGTGTTGGCAGGGCTGAATTCTTTCTGGAGGCTTTAGCGGGGGAATCTGTTTCCTTGACCTTTCCAGCTTCTAGAGACTGTCGGTAATTCTTGGTTTGTGGCCCCCTCTGGCTTCAAAGCCAGCGAGGACATCATTTTGACCTCTGCTTTTGTTATCACCTCTCCTTTGCTGACTCTGGCCCTCTTGCCTCTCTCTTTCACTTAAAAGTATTCTTGTGATGACATTGGGCCCACATGGATAATCCAAGCTCCTCTTCTATCTCAAGATCCTTGAGTTACTTGCATCTGCGATATTTCTTTTGCCGTGTAAGGTAACATATTGACAGGTTCCAGGGATTAGAATGGTGGACATCTTTGGAGGGTCATTTTTCTGTCTAGCACAACACCCACCCTAACGGGTGTGAAGAGGTATCTCACTGTGGTTTTGATTTCTGTTTCCCTCACAGCAAATGATGTTGAGCATCTTTTCATGTGCTTATTGGTCAACTGTATATTTTCTTTGGAGAAATTAGGCAATGGTTTCTTAGATATGACACCCAAAGCACAAGCAACAAAAGGAGAAATAGATAAATCAGGTTTCATCAAGTTAAAATGTTTTGTGCTTCAAAGGACAGTATCAAAAAGGGAAAAGACAGCAAATAGAATGGGAGAAAATATTTGCAAATTGTATACTGAAAAGTGACTCATATCTAGAATATATAAAGAATTCTTATCACTGAATAATAAAAAGACAAATAACCCAATTAAAATATGGGCAAAGGGTCATGAAGATTTACCCCTATGTTTTCTTCTAAGAGTTTTATATTTTTAGCTCTTAAGTTTAGATCTTTGATCTGAGTCAGGTTTTTTGTATATGGTATAAGGTAGGGGGCCAGCTCCGTTCTTTTGCATGTGGATATCCAGTTGTCCTAGCACCATTTGTTGAAAAGACTATTGTTTCTCTTCGTTGAATGATCTTGGCTCCCTTGTCAAAAATCAATTGACCTTAATTGTAAGAGAGTATTTATGGAGTCTCGTTTCTTTTTCATTCATCTGAATTTCTATTCTTATGCCAGTACTACACCATCTTGTTTCCTGTAGCTTTGTAGTAAATTTTGAAATCAGGACGTGTGAATCCTCCAGCTTTGTTCTTTTTCAAGATTGTTTTGGTTAATCTGGGTGCCTCCCAATTCTTTATTAATTCTAAGACCAACTTGTGAATTTCTACAAAAAAGCCAGCTGGAATTCTGATAGGGACTGTGTTGAATCTGTAGAACAATTTGGGGAATATTGCCATCTTAACAGTATTAAGTATTTCAGTCTATGAACGTGGGATGTCTTTCGATTTAGTCAAGTCTTAATTTCTTTCAATAACATTTGTACATTTCAGAGTATATGTTTGGCACATCTTCTGTTAAATTTATTCCTATGCATTTTATTCTTTTTGATGCGATTGTTCATAGCTAGTGTATAGTGAAATACAATTGATTTTTGTGTATTGATCTTTTACCCTGCTGAACTCATTTATTAGTTCTGATAACATTCAGTGGATTTTTCTTGGGATTTTTTTTCTATGTAGGATTATGTCATCTGCAAATAGAAAGAAGATAGTTTTATTTATTCCTTTCCAATATGGATGCCTTTTATCTTTTATTTCTTTGTTTTGCCTAACTGCCCTGGCTAGAACCTCTAGTACAATGTCGATAGAAGTGCTGAAAATAGACATCCTTGTCTTGTTCCTGATCTTAGGGGAAAAGCATCTGCTCTTTCACCATTAAATATGATGTTAAGTCTAGATATTTTGTAGATGCTCTTTATCAGTTGGGGAAATTTCCTTCTATTTTTAGTTTGTTGAGTGTTTTTATCGTGAAGGGATGTTGATTTTGTCAACTGCTTTTTCTGTCTATTGAGATGATCACGTGGGTTTTTTCCTTTATTTTATTGATGTGGTGTATTACATTAATTGATTTTCTAATGTTAAACCAGTCTTGCATTCCTGGGATAAATCCCACTTGGTCATGGTATATAATCATTTCTTATGTGTTTCTGGATTCACTTTGCTAGTATTAAGTAACTATTCTGATGTCAGTGTTCCCTGGGAGCAACAAATCGCTGCTCCCTCTTCCCAGACCATCCTACAAAATCATCCTCAAGAATCCTCCTTCCCTTGGCTTCCTCTTTCCCATGTTAGCCCATGGACTGTTTACTGATGACAGTGGGAAAGATCCCCTGAGCCCACCATCTTTAAGCGTTGGCTCAGATATTATCTCGGGTAGAAGCCTTCCCTAGTGGCCCTCTACCCCCCCGACCCAGTAGGACTACCAGCCCCACCCCCTTCACCTGTGCTGTCACCCTTCTTCATTCTTTACACATAACTTGTTGCAGCACAAGCCAGGATGAACTTCTCCAAACAGACCAGGCTCTGCTTCTGACATGGGCTATGTCTATACATGCATGAAGGGACTCTTGATCCCTGCCAATGTTTGCCTGGCTGTAATCCCTCACCTCACTGGGCTCTGATATTCTACCATTAGAGGTTCATGTCTTTGACTTAAGAATTTGTCCCAAGTTAAAATGCAAATACATCAGGAGAAGTAATGTGCTAAACTCTGCAGTCACATCTAATCTAGAAAGCGTAAGTAAATCCACCCTTTCTGGAGAGAGGGCTTTGCTTGGGGTGCTGGGGGAGGTAAGGGCAGAGGGAAGGTGCTGGGATCCTTGTCAGCCCTTGGGCACTGACCTGCTGTTTTCCTGAGGCTTGTCTGTAATCTGTGGATCCCCTTAATCCACAGTGTTTCAAAGGGTTGACATGGTCTTGGTGGTTGGAATGGGGGAAGACAGAGAACTTTTATTGTCAACAATGATAACGGTGAAGCTAGATTTGAATCCCAGCTGTGTGACTTTGAGTGAATTATTGACCCTCTCTGTGCCTCTGTATCTTTATAAAGTTGGAGGTAAGAATAGTACCTACTTAATAGAGTTTTGTTAGAATTAAATGATTCAATGAGTGTTAAAGCGATGGAACTAGCTGGCACATAGCACACATTCAAAGAATACCAACTAGCCTCATTATTAATGAACCAACATTTACTGAATGCTGTGTGCCTGACATCAGGCTGAATGCCACTGGGGTACAATACACCAAGCTTTGCTTTGGCTGCTAGCCCAAGGTCTCCTGTTCATACAGGTTGCTGCTGCTGGTCCAGCTCTCTTACAAGTCCAGAGGCCCCCCACACCTTGGATCCAAGGTCGAGGTCTCATCGCTATTCCCAAAGCTCATTCTGATGCTGGTGGTTGAGCAGGTCACCAGCCCTGCTGCCCACTTCCCTCACTGTGAGTCCTCTGTTGTGGCTCTTAGGGTGTTCTCCTTCCATCAGAGCTTCTGCAGTGCCGCCCTAGCTTACACAACAGATAGCTTTAACTTCAGACCTTACAGAGAAAGGGTTGAAGTCTTGGGCTCCTCCCTCCCAGAAGGGCCTCGAGTTCCTCCTATACATGGCCCACCTTCCCACAGTCTGTACACCTGGAGGGGCAGCCTTTCTAATACACAGAGAAAGCATCCTGATGTACCCTTTTCTTGGGTCAGAAGCACCTCAGGGGCCTTATATTTACATAAATAAATACAAAATATAATATGAAATAAATATAAATAAGTCACCCAAGTGATTTTTGCTATCCTAACGACAACAAATGGTCCCCAAGGTAATGTCCCTCCTCTCCCTTCCCCCACGTGGAAGAACTGGCTTATTGGTTTAAACACCGCTTCCTAAAGCACCCACAGATGCACATGGATTCATTTAATCCTGCCAACAGTGGGTATTGTTACCCTTCTAACAGATAGGGAAATTGAGACTCAAGGAAGCCGAGCAGTTTGCCCAGGCTTTTGGCCCCAGGGCCGATGCTCTGGACCCCCATACCGTCCTACCCTCACAGGGGTGGGGGCGTGGCTTGTGGGCTGCAGTGCCCTCTGGGGGTGGTGCACCCGGGGAGGGTGTCCAGCCTGGCTGCAGGAGCCCAGGCTGAGGACGTCAGGCACGGCTGGGTCTCTTCTGTTCCCTCAACGTGGACCCAGGGGCGAGGCAGGAAACGTGTGGGGCTGGCAGGTCAGGCCCAGCCGGAGCATCTGTGGGAGCACAAGGCACCCTGGGACAGGTGAGGGGAGCAGTGAGTGAGGCCTGGACTGCAGGAAGCCTTGGGGGCAGGCACTGCTGCAAGGTGAGGCCTACTGTCTGCGGCCGGCTCCCAGCTACCACCCACCCGCTCGCTTTGTTTTCAGCATAACTGCGGCCTGTTCCCTCTGCAGAGGCTCACAGAGCCTTGACACTCCACCTCCCGCCCGCTGGAGCTGGGGTCTGGGGCCAGCCCAGTCTCTAGGAGGGCCTCCCCCGCTTCTGCACACCTCTGTGCCCCAAGGCAGCAGGAGGGGTGCGCTTTTCGACTCCGCAGCAGCTGGTCGGAACGGATGATCTGTTTTCACTCTGGTGTGTTCAACAGTGCGGATCAGACAGGGAGCGGAAACAGGAAAGATAAGTGGGAAATAAATCACCCAACTTGCTTTAGTCACAATAGTAAAGAGAGGGTGATTGCCGAGCCACGATCGGAGGCGCCATTGGCTCTCGGGGGGCAGAAGATGGAGCTTCCTCTGCTCTGCACCCACCTTCCAAAGCCCCCCCGCTCCACCCCACAGAAGGAGGTGCTGTGGGCTCAGAGATGGGACGGGGGGCTGTCCTGGAAACACTCTGAGCTTGTTGGGGTCCCCGAGGTACAGAGGCCTGCTCTGCCCGATATGCCTCTGTTTTCCAAGGGGACAGACAAAGGGAATACAGTGGGAGGGCCCAGCCCGCCTCGTCCCATGGAGACCCCTGCCCAGCTGTACCTGGGGAAGTGCTCTGCCTCTCGGACTCCCTAGTGGGGGGTAGTCAAAGTTGGTGGGAGGGCAGGGGAAGTACTGGTGGAATCTGACTCCTCCTATTTTTAATGCTCTCCAGAACACATCTTAGCTTGCCATTTTTCCAGGCAGGACTGGGCCATCTCTGCCAGCCTGACCTTTGGGGATGTCCAGAGAAGGAGAAGTCACACCGTCCCTCTGCCTCTCCACGCCCTCTCACCCACCACGTTTCCATTCCGGAGTCTCACCCCTTGTAATGAGCCCAGGTCTAACCTGGAGCCCTCCCGCTGCATTTCTAGGCCACGTCTCCTCTGCCTGTGTGGCTGCCACATTCCAGGGAGACAAGCTCCCCTGGGGGAGCCCAGTGCCGTAGGGCTGGGGAGGCAGGCAGTGGTTCTAGAGGCCTGGGCATTAGGGAGAAGACAGCTGAGGTGACACAGGAATATCTATTCCAATTCACTAAGGGATATCTGCTCTGGCGAGTTATAAAATACCATTTCCACCGAGGCTGTGGAATTACTTACAGGAGCGACAATGAAACCAGACAACCTTTCAATCAAGCTGCCTGTTGTTCTGGCTTCAAGGCTGGCGAAATAAATACTGAGCAAATAAAGTTAGCTGGCATCTGAGCATTTTAATGAATAAAGAGTAGCAGGAAGGCCTGCGGAGCGGGGAGCTGTGGCACATCCCCAGTGCGCAGGCAGATGAGGCCCGTGTGACAGCTCCAGGCTGCGTCTCTGCCTCCTCCCACCCTCGGCGGTGATGCCTGAGTGCAGGTAACCTGCCCCATGGCCCCAGCACTGTATATCCAGCCTCTGAGGGATTCACAGCCTCGACAGACAGGAAGGCGCCTTTGAGGTCCACCTATTGCTCCCCATATGGCAAGGGTAAGGAGGGCTAAACGGCAGATGAAGTGAGACGGGAGGGAAAAAATGACATTAAGACCTTAAGAAGGAACTTTAAAAAGTGGCTTTCGTAGCAAGAACGAGGTACAGGTGTGCCGATGGGTGCAGATGGTGTGACATTCATGGGAGTTAGAGGGCAGGAGGCAGAGCCCTGTCTGAGGGAAGGATGGCTGGGCTGGGAAAGAAGGACCTGGTCTGTGGGAGCCCAGGGTGGCACAGAGCCCTGAGGAGGTCAACTGGTGGGCGCTGAGGGGAGATGCTCGGGTGAGCTTGCTGAATCACCGCAGGCCTCCCTGGGGACCTGGGCAGAACTGGAGAGAGGGCCGTAAGGGGAGAAAGGCAAATGTTGCTTTGCTTTTCAAGGGAGAAGGCAAGAGAGGGCGGCAGATGGTCCACGGAGGGGCTCAGCACCAGCCCCGGGCAAGCTTCTAACGCAGACGGGGTGTGGATGACTGTGGACTCAAAGGGAAGTGCTGGGTGGGCTGACTGAGGACTGGCCGTGCCAGACACACAAACCTCTTTTTCTTTTGTGAAGTACGGGTAGGTCAAAAGAATATTCTGGACCTAGGAAGAGGATTTCAGTGTGGCACTTGTCATAACTTTTCATGGCACCCCTGTGGACAAGCTGGATGGTATCCAATGAGGAGCATTTGTAACAGAACAAAGACCAAGGGGAATGAATCCCTAACGATTGCCATCAATCTGGAGGGAGCATTCTCAGGACGTGGGGACCCCCCCTGTTCTTTCCAAGATGCGTTCTCAGTGACTTGGGTGAAGATGTGGAGGACATACTAAATAAGATTTGTGAATGACCTAAAACTACAAGTATAATAGTAATAAAAAATAATAGCTCATACTCTATAGCACTTACCATGTTCCAGGCTTTGTTCTAACACATTGCATGTGTTAGCATTTAATTTTTTCAGCATCCCAATGAGGTAGGTAATATCATTATTCCCGTTTTACAGATATGTAAACTGAGGACAAAGAGATTAAGCTGTAGAACCAGGATTTACTCCCAGGCCATCTGACCCCAGAGTGTATGCTCTTAACTCCTTGCTGTGAAAGAAACATGATACAAAGCAATTTCGTTGGACTAGAATTATGGGCAGAATATGAGACGAAATCTAATAGGAGAACATGGGAAGTACTGTTTCTAGAATAAAAGTATTGAGACAGGATGAGGTGAGAGGTTTGTCACCAGCATGTCTGGAAAACTCAGAGGGGTTTGATTGGCTGCGTCTCAGCCTAAATCAGTGGGGTGACAAGGTTCCCAAGAGAGCTCTGGGCAGTGACAGTCCGGTCAGTCCGTAGCTGGACTGACCATGTGTTTTAAAGGACATTGACAAAATGTGTTTAACAAAGACAGGATCATGTGTTTCAAAGGACATTGACAAAATGAAGCAGGCGGTGGCAGAAAGGCAGGGGGCCAGGAGAGCGGAGTCACCTCTGAGTGTATGCCATTGAGGGACGGTTGAAGTAATTGGAGATAAGTTTGGGGAGGGGTGATTATTGTCCTTGGACACCCGGAGGGCTGGCACATCATCGGGGGTGGACTGGCCGCACATCTCCAAAGGGGAGTCCCAGGACCCATGGGCTGTGACAGTAAGAGAGGTACATTTCAGCCCAGGGCAAAGAAGCACTTTCTAGCTCTTCAGGCTGGTCAGCCCTGGGCCAGCGGCTGGAGCATCGTCTGGGGAAGTATCACCTACCTGGCTTAGCACAGTGCTTGGTGCGTGGTAAGTGTGCAAAAAGTGGTGGCAATTATTGTGGTTACAATGGTTAACTTCAGCGTGTGAGTCCAGAATCTGCCACCTGTCAGGTGTATGATTCTGATCAAGTTCTTTCACCTCCGAGCCTCAGTTTCCTCACCTGTAAAATGGGGATTATAAGGCCTATGTAGGACCATTGTTGAGGATGAAAATTCAATGTATCAAACACCGAACGTATATACTAGGTGCTAGTGAATGTGAATGTGTGGAACAGTAACCGTAAGAGCGGCCATTTCTTTCTTAAGCGCTTACTACGTGTCAGGAGCTATGCTAAGCCCATGGAAAGCATTCTCTCCTTTAATTCTCACAACTCCCACTTGAGGTCAGTGAGGAAACTAGAATTTGGATGACAGGAGAGCCCGGGTTTGAATCTAGGTTTGGCTGATTCAAGTGCAGGACCGTAACACCACTCGCTGCCTCCCTGGGGCTCAATGAATTATTTGGGGCGTCAGAAGGAGTCAAAGTGGGGTTTGAAGGTGCAAGGGATATGCTCCACGTTTCCCTCTTCATTCAAGTGCTTTCCTGGAGCCCTGGAGAGGGGAGATCGGCCCACCTAGTGATTCAGCCCCTGGCTCCCCGCCCCCATCCCCTTCCAGCCCCACTGCGGGCATTCGTCTTTCAGCCTATCTGACACTTTGTCCTGCTAATTGTGAGGCTGGAGGGCGTGCGCCCTCTTGATGCCGTTCAGCCCTAATTAGAAGTTCCTGACAGCTTGTTTGGGCCCCTGTCAGGCTCTCTGACTGGCCTTTCACCAATAAGTAGAAAGGAAAATTGCTATCTGCTCTGTACCTGGATGCCTGGGTGTCATTCTGGGCAGCGTGTGCGGGCGGCGGGCGCTGACTGGCTACTCCTATTCTGGGACTCCTATTCCCTGCTAACTGCACCGGCGGGCCAGGCAGGTCCTCTGTCCCTCCAGGGTCCACCCAGGGCTCCAGTGCCTGGACCAGAAGGGACCTATTGACTGAGACTTGATACATCCTGGAAGGGGAGGTGGGGCAGACTGCTGGGACTTTCATATCCAGATTTCAAGTCCTTTCTGCCTTGGAAACCCCACATGTGTTCAGGGCCAGAAGGCCACAGAGCACAGTAGGCTTTTTTTTTCTCATGATCTATTGCGGGGATAGGTGGGCACGGTGGGAGGCGGGGTTGGATTTTAAATTGTTTTCAGTGATAAGGGAATGGTATAGCAGAGGCCTAAACCCCTGGACCTTTCTATCCACTGACCTGCCTCAAAGAATGCCTGGAGAGTTAAACAGTTAAGACACAAGGCTGTGAAGTTGTACCACCTGGGTTCAGATCTCTGTCACTGATAAAGTATGTGCCCTTGGGCGAGTCATTTCACCTCTCTGGACTTAGTTTTGGCATCTGTAAGATAGGGATAATAATAGAGTTATAAGGATTAAATAAAAACATCAGAATGTATCTGATTCCTAGGAAACACTCTGCAGATGTCATCTAGGAGTATTATTATTTTTACAAGACTTTAAAGTAGAACAATATAATTAGTTTGCATTCCAGCCACACTGCATATTAAATTTATGATCTTGGGCAAGAAATCTAACTCTGATCCTGAATTTATTTCCAAAAATGAGTATAAAAACAGTACCCATCTCCTAGGGTTATTATGAAAATTAAATGAGATTATGTCCCTAAAACACTTAGCACACCCCCCCGCTCCCGGAAGAGGAATCAGCAAACTGTAGCCCATGGACCTAATCAGGCCTATCACCTGTTTTTGTAAAAAAAAAAAAAAAAAAAGAAATGAACACAGCTACACTCTTTCCTATAAGGAGTGTCTCTGCTGCTTTGGGGCTACAGCAGTACAACTGAGTCTGGCTCACAAAGCTGGAAGTATTTCTTATCTGTCCCCTTTACAGGAATAGCCACCCCCTGGTCTAGAACTTAGTAAGTGCTCATCAATGCTAGCTGTTGTTATTAACAGGTAATTGTCACTGTGATCCCCATGCTGCTTCACAGAGGAGTTTGGAGGCCAAGCCTGCAGTAACAGGTAGCTTCTAAGACTTTCTAGCCAGAGAGGGTTTTTTCCAAACGTCTTATATGGCAGACGGGAGTTTTTGATTGTTCATCTCGCTTGTGTGCATTTTTAGAAAGGAAAACTGGGCGCGATATTTAGTGTAGCCATCCACCTTCCCCCTGAGCCACGTGTTTTCTGTTTTAAGGAATATCAGTAATTGGGAGCCACTGGATTAATTAATCTCATTGATGAATTCTATCAGTGAGGGAACTTTCATTCCCCTCTGCGCCTGCCCCCAAGAAAGCCCTTGCTGGATTTCAGATATCCAAAGCTATCTGAATAATCGGACAGAGGCCACTGCCGCTGGGCTTAGAACTGAGTTTGTGGTCCCCTCCACGCACTTCATCCTTCCAGTATAGGGACTTGTGAAGGGTCCTGGGAGCTGCCTCGAGGTCATACAGGCCAGGAGAACCCTGCCCATTCGCAGCAATTCAACACACACTGGGAGGGCCGGTGGGGCTCAGGGGATGCCCCACTGACCTCACGTACAGCCAGGCTGTTATCACTCAATTTTTACACTGTGTTCGGGACACTGGTCCGCCTGCCAGCGATGTGCGGCCATTAAAATATTAACGTATGGCATGTGGCAAACATTTAAAATATACTAAGACAGGGGAGCTGCTGAGCCAGGCCTTGTTGACATACTGCCTCACCTGGGTGTTGTTTGCTATGTAAATGCCAAGGATTCCTCCCCAAAGTTGGAACCTGCACTTCTGTCCTGGCCTCTCCTTTCCTCCTGTGACCTGATTGGTGATGCGGGTTTGTTTCCTGCCCAGCAGTGCCTCGCGGGGCAGTTCTTTGAGAACAGGCCAAATAGGTGTGTTTCGGTGCTAGTTACCAGGAGGCCTTTGAAGGGGCTGGTGTCAGGGTATTGTCACTGGCAGCTCCCGGTGGGGTAGGGGATGCTGTGAGACCAGCTCTGGTCCAGGCACAGCAGGGCGCCCAGGGTGGATGTGGCCACTGCTAGCCGGGAACTCGCAGTTCACAAGGGGGGTTGACACCGTTCCGCAGTGCCCACCACAGCAGAGCAGGCAAGGCGAGATGCCCACAGTGGGCTCTGACCCTCTGGTGCTGGGAGCGACCATCGCTGGCTGATCAAGACCGTCTCTTGCTGATCTCTGAGCAGCTGCACACTCCTTATCACACAGGAAGCCCACACAGGAAGTCAGTTGGAACCACCTGAGATGAAATCAGTTTGTTGTCTTCAAAGTCCGTTGCCTTCTTCGGTAGAGGAAATAAGTGATAGCAGGGAGGTTCTGATGAAGTGCTGAAGGGGCTCTGGCGTGGGCGATGGAGCCCTTTGGGATGGAGAGAGACAAGCCTTCCTGGAGGAGGTGACCTTTGGGGTGGGGAAGGAGGACAGCGCGGGTAGAGGGTGCGTTTGGGCAAAGGCTCTGAGGCAGGAGTACGCAGGGCAAGGGCAGGATTGACAAGCAGTGTCCTTGGTTGTTTTTGCTGTACCGGGTGGTAGGGGCCAGCCCGCCCAACCATCCCAGTGGTGGAGGCTCAGGGCTGTCTCTCATCTCTGGCTTCTCCCAGCGGGGTTTCTTTCACTGATAAAAACCTCAGGAGATCCTTTCCTCCTGCTAGGAGTGAGTCTCCTTCCCAAACTAAAGAGAAAACTAATGCCACAAACCCAGCCTCAGGCACATCTAGGATGGGCACTCTGGCCTCGCCAATCACCTAGCCAAGGGTTGGCAGACTTTTTCTGTAAAGGACCAGAGAGTAAATATTTTTAGGCTTTGCGGGTCTTAAGGTCTCTGTTGCAACTCTTCATCTCTGCCGTGTGGGGCAAAAGCCGAAGACACTCTGTGGACCAGCATGTGTGGCTATGTGCCCAAAAGACTTTATTTATGGACACCAAAATTTAATAATGTAATATTTATGTGTGATGGAATGTTATTCTTCTTTTGACTTTTTAAAAAAACCGTTTCAGCCATGTCAAAACCATTCTTAGCTCCCGGGTTGCACAAAACAGGGAGCAGGCAGAACCTGGACCCCTGATATGGTTGGACCGTCTTGTCTCAAAGTTGGTTGGCACTTCTGACTCCCCTGGGCTTCCCTCCCCACTCTTGCTTGGTGCGCTCACCTGTTCCCACAGATGGGCTGGTTTTGCGGAGCTCACGCCCTAATGTGGAGTAGGGAAGCTAGGGTAGAGTTGGCCGGATTAGGCTTTTAAAAAGAAAAAACTAGAGTCCTTGTGGGGTGATAGCTCTACAAGATGGCTCTGCCCTTTCCTAAGACCTCAGTGGTCAGAGGGAGTCGAAGATGGGGCGATGGAGGCCCAGAGAGGGGAAGTGATTTGCTCAAGGTTGCTCAGTTAGTTCACAGCATAGCTGGGATAGGACCCCTGCCCTCCAGGCCTGGATTCTTTCCACTTGACACGAGATAAAAGGGCCTCCAGGTTAAGCAACTTCTTGTCCCCCCACTCGAGGCTGTCAGGAAGCGGCCCTGGCCTTTGCTGCTGGGATCGCTCATGCCCACTTGCTGCATCTTTCTGAGAAAAGGACACAGCCAACGGTCCCCCGGTGTCGAGTGGTAAAGGGAGAAGTAAGCCATGATAAATTGCTGCTAAAGCTGCTGGGTGACTGAGATAAAGGCTTGATTGTTTGGGCAGCATAAATCAGCACCCTGAGCTGGATGGGAAATAAAGCAATAATTTAAATCTATTTTCAGGGTCTTGTAGGCTGAGTGACCTACCAGGGATTGATATCTGAGGATGGAATAATAGCTGGGGAGGGTTATAGATGGCTAAACCATGCCGAGTGGATATCTCTGTACTCCCTAGGCTTGTCGCAAGCCCTGTGGGTGGGATCCAGGCAGAACCATAACTCCTGTCCCTGCTCTGTAAAGAGATCCCAATAATCTACCTACCTGCCGTCTTCCCCAGACAGCCTCTGCCCCTCCTCCAGGCATCCTTTCGTCATGGAGGGACTCTTTGTGAGGCCCCGTGCTGGGCACAGAGATTCAAAGATGCACAAGACAAAATTAGCATTACTAGATTGTAAGTTCCCTGAGGTCAAGGACTATGGCTGTCTAGTTCACCACTATATCTGCCATGCCTGGGACAGTGCCTGGCACGTCGTAGGTGCTCAGTATATTTTTTGGGTGAATAAGAGACTGACCAAGGCCCCCAGAAGGTCACAATGAAGTACATTAGCTGCTATGCAGAGGACGCTCCATGGCAGGGCCACAGGGGATCCGAGAAGTGGTGAGGGTGCCATTGTTTCCGGTAGATCTCAGGAGGGGTAGGAAAGTTGAAGAAGTGGTGAAACCTGGGCTGAGTCTTGAGACAGCAGTAGAGGTGGTCAGGGGACCACGAAGGGAAGGAGGGCACTCCAGGTGGAGAGAACAGCCCATGCAAAGGCCTGGAGGAGGTAGCTGCTTCTGAAACCAAAGAGCATCGGGGTCTCGAAGGAAGTGGTGCTGAGCCAGAGAGTTATGGTTTCCAATTTCAATTCATATTTTCCTACACGACTTTCTCTTTACCAACCACCCTTCATGCGGTTTCTTAGTTTGTGATAATCCACGTGGTGGGAGGGTGGGCACAGTTGCATGCAAGCATGGTATAGTAGAAGGACACTTGGGCTGGTCAGGGGCCCAGGGTTCTAGTCCAGTGGTGTCATTACGTAGTTCCCTGGCCTCAGGCAAGTCCCTTTGAACCTCTCTGGCTCTTCTTTTCCTCCTGGGGAAAATGACAAGATCGGAAGTGTTCCATTAGACAGACTTCCGGGCTCTTGCTGACGTTTTAAATCATTTCTGGGCATGTACCACCTGCTGAGGCTGAGATGCTCTCTCGGCCCCTAACCAAGGGTTAGGCACTTAGTAGACTTTAATAAATACTTGGTGACTTTGGGGCAGATTTCCCCGTCTTTCCGAAAAGGGAGAAAGATGAAGTTCCCCAAGATATACTGGAGCTATAGACGGACTGTAGTCTTTATGCAAACTTCAGTAACAATAAGGCCAAAATAAACACAGGTGACATTGCGTGTACAATGCACCAGGCAGTAGTCCAAACCCCTTAGGGCATTAAGTCATTTAATTCCAGCAAGAACCCCAGGGGGTAGGTGCTATCACTATCTCCATTTCACGGACCCAGACAGATGGGCTAACTTGCCCAGCACCATGCAGTTACTAAGTGGTAAAGCCAGGGTCTGGACCAGGCAGTCAGGCCCAAGAGGCTGAGGTGCTAACCAGGCTGCTGTGGCCGTTGTGCTGACCTGAACCCGTGCTGCCCCAAGACTGCGGGAGAGACAGGTGCAAAGATGAGCAGCCCGGGGATGCGGTTCCAGGTGCTGCCCTCAGCAGCAGAGTCTGGGGTGCTGGGGTAGTTCCACCTCCACCATCTCCACACGGCCCGTGGCCACTGATTCTGCAAAGTGTCGAGATGGATGAGTTCCACAGGATCTGTCAAGGCCCGACAAGGGGATACATCTGAACCGGTGACGGAGGCCGTAAATTTTTATGTTCATTATGTTTGTTTTGTTTGGTGTAATTAATATATCTGTTAAGCTTAATCAAGCTCTGACCTCTTTTATAACCATTAAAAATCAGCTCAAGTAGCTCTGGGAGGGTGGTTGGTGTCATTTTGCAGGCCTCCCTGGGAGGGAGTGGTCATTCCCTGGAGTGAGGTCTCAGAAATGGGGTACCGGGCAGGGGGAGGGAGGAGGCCGACATGGGTCCCAGGGGACGGATTAGGGACGGGATCGGAAGCTATCAACAGGGCATCGGGAGCGGAAGGGAAAGGAGCCATGGGGAGACTGAGGCAGGGAGGCTTGTTGTGTGAGCCCCACTCTGGTGATGTTTAATTATTTGTGTTTCTGAGTCCCGGGTTGGGGTTTGCTGCAGAAAAGGGTGCAAGCAACAGAATTTCTCATACTTTAACCTCTTTGCCCTGCAAGTGACTCCCTGAGAAATGAACATGCTCCACACAGCACCATGATGGGGGCTGGGCATGGGGAGGGGCGGGTGGGGGGAAGGAGAAGACGGGAGGAACCGGAGGAGGGGTTGGGAGGTGCGGACGGAGCATGGAGCTGTGATGACGGTGTCTCTTTCCCATCTCTGCTCTCTCTGGTTTGGTGAGCAGAGTGACTGAGTGTGACTGAGCAGGGTCGCAGAAGCTCATTCTTGGCTATTAGGACGGATGGATCCCTGGGATACCAGCAAGGATGCTGTGGGTCTGCGTGTGCTTTAATAATAATAGTAATAAAAAGAAACTTAAAAAAATACCATTCTCCATCATGAAAATGCAGAAGCAGATAAAGAGCAGCTCCTGTGTAATTACCCAAAATTCTTATTTCCATAAGAAACCAGCACTTCATAAGTGTTCCAACCCGAGCCTTTCTCTCCAGGGAAACTGGATTTCTATGAATATAAAAATTTGGTAATTGCCCCTTGAAACTGTGCTTTTCTGTGTTAATGACTAGCAGAAGCTTGCTTTTGCTTACAGCCCCAAATGGAACGGTTTCCTTCCCCATCATGAGGTCACTGAGGACCCCCACCATCACACACATGATACCCATTAGGGCCTCAGGACTTGGGTTTCAGGAGAAGTGATTTCTTCTCAGGGGAAGAAGGGAGTGGGAGAGGGCCTGCCCGTCAGGAGCCTAGTTCTGCGTTTTCCCAGTTGCATTTGTATTCTTCCTTACCACGGGTATACATCTTGCTTCAGTGCAACGTGCTTTCTAAAAATGAGATAAAATCAATGCACTATTAAAAAATGTACAGCATTATATAGCTCATAATGCCATGGTAGATTTTAAACCTCTAAAAGCATATGCATTAAAGCAATCTTCTAAACTAATACAGCAAGAGGTCCACAAAAACGCTACAACGTTTGATAATAGTTGCCGTCTTCAGTTGAGCGTAATGTTAACACATGTCATGGGAGTGATGAGTGGAGATTCAAAAGGCTGCTTTTGTTTAATTTTTTGTAATGCAAATTAGTTTGCGAATGAAAGAGGGGGGAATGAGGGGGAACCCCTCTTATTTGAAATAAATCTTAATCCTAGCTGATGATAAGCCAGTAGTAAGCAGAAGTGGCTTCACTGTGGAATTAAACAATCTGGAGATGCAACTGTTAAGGTGATGGCGATGAAATTAAGAAAAACAACAACAACAAACACGGAGCTACAGAATCGAATCTCCTTTCTTGAGCCTGGGATTGCAGGTGTTTCAACTAAGAGGCCTCCAGATGCCATGGGTGTTGTCCCTGGAGTTATCTGTGCCAGGGATTGGAGACCTCTTCCTGGTGGACCAAAGGGTGGGGACTCCTAGACCCAGTTTTAGGAGCAGCTGGTGTAGGGAGAAAGGGGTGGTGAGGATGGGAACTGCCCTGGACCTTCACCCAGGCCAGGTTGCTCTATGAGATCCTGAGTTACTTTATCAAGCCCTGCACTGGTTCCATTCAGGGACTTCAGCAAGCTATTCTGCCCCTGAGTTCTTCTCTTCTGTAGAATGGGAGCAGCGATGGGTACTCATAGCACTTTTCTGAGGGCAGTAGGATTCACATCTTAATTTCTCAAAAGAAAGGAGGGTGGCGCAAAGTAGAGCAGGCATAACTTCTCCCAGCCTCGTGTTTCTTTGCCTCTGGCTGAGCTCAGCCTGCCCTGCAAGGCAGAAATCATAACCACAACTTTGATGCACAGGAAAAAGCCTGTTCAAGAATGTCGTCCTGGAAGTCTCCTCTGCGCTCACTCAGGGGTGCACTCAGTTTTCCTAGTTTTCTCTAGAGAAGGCAGGAGCAGCAAAGCTTGAGCCACTGGATATGCTTCTCTAGGAATCTGTGGATCTTGGGAGCAGGGGCAGGTGTAGACGGAGAACAGCCCTCACTGGGTATAGCTACGTGACCTTGAGCTGATGACAGATACCATGTGGGTCAGGGCTTGATATTGTCCACGGGAGCCTATCCAGTACATGGGCTCAATAGACACTGCCTAACAGTGTCTATTACTGAACTCTTTATATGCAGGCACTTTTCTAAGTGCTTTACAAAATGCATTTCATAATTATCCCTATTTCACAGGTGGGGAAACTGAGTCACAGAGAGGCTAAGTCTCACAGCTTGGAAATGGCAGAGCTGGGCTTGAAACCAGGAGTCTGCTTCACTGGTTCTAGTCCCTAAGGATTGTGCTGGATGCATTTTTGGGTTGCTAAAGTTGGGGGAGGGGGCTGCTTGCCCAGGAAGTGTGTCAGATCCCACTGCCCACAGCCAAGAAGGCTTGCCTGCTGGCTGCAGGAAGGTTTGGGGGCATAAAATTATTTTTAGGGAGAGTATTATAAAATGATTTGATTTTGAGAGGGTACAGAGAAGTAGGGAATATGACTTACAGTCACTGCCTTGCCCAGTTTACAGCTTTAATAAATCTGAAATTGTAACATAGGTTTTTATGATTAGCAGGGACATCTCAGTGAGCGGAGAAGGAACCTTTAACGATGATCTCAAGATGAATCAGGGAGATGAGCTATCCATGCAATAAACAAGGCAGTGTTAGAGGAAGCAAAGTAAATGCAAATCCCAGGCCATCAGAACAGTAATCCGTCGGCAGGATGAGGCCTTCCTGGATCTGTCCCTTGCAGAGGGGACAGCCATTCTTATACCCAGGGCAGCCCCGAACTGAGGCTGGGTGAGGTCCAATGACTTATTCTTTATATGTGTTACCATGGAGGCTCAGCCAGGGAGCAGAGACACTGAGCCAGCTCCCTGCTTCTTGCTCCTTTGGTCTGGGTCTGTCCCATTGTCATTGTCACCTTCAGGGACTGACTCCTCAGGGACCTGGGCCTCACAGGGACCTGGGGGGGGGGGTCTCACCTTTCTCTAAACTGCTGCTGAGGCTGAGGGGTCAGGAGACTTGCCTATTGCCCTAAAGATGCTGACTCCTGGCTTCTTTTTTACAAAGACGTACCCCAGAGCCAGTGCACTGAGAAAGAAGAGGCTAGGGGTAGGGAGGGGTGGGCTGTGGTCATGCAACCATCTCTCTCTCCATGAAATTTGTTGAAATAAATAGCCACTTAAAAACCCCTTTTGGCTAATTTTATGGTCTGAATGTTTGTTCCCCTCCCCACCAATTTCATATGTTGAGGCCCCCACTGCCCCCATGTGACTGTATTTGGAGATGGAACCTCTAAGGAAGTAATTAAGGTTAAATGATGTCATAAGGGTGGGGCCATCATTCAGTAGGATTAGTGCCCTTAGAAGAAGAGGCACCAGAGGGCTCGCTCTCTCCTTTCTCTGCCATGTGAGGACACAGCAAGAAGGCAGCCAGCTGCAACCCAAGGAGACCACCCTCTCCAGACACTGAGCCTGCTGGCATCTAGGTCTTGGACTTCCAGTCTCCAGAACTGTGAGACAGCAAATTTCTGAGATTTAGGCTACCCAGCCTGTGGTATTTTATTATGGCAGCCCAAGCAGATTAAGACAGCTACCACCTGTTCCACGATGGCTAATAGCTGACTGGACCACAGATTGTATCTTCAGATTCAGGCTGTATCTGCAGTCCTTTAGTAATGTACCAAGTTTGGCATCAGTCAGGTATCTCATTTCAGTTTATTGCAGAATGAAAAGTCCATGAGCTGGGTATTATCAATGTCCTCATTTCACAGATGAGGAAACTGAAGCTCAGAGAGTTTAGATTTCCTGCCCAAGTCAAAGAGCTAGTAAGGACACTTGAAGGAGGTTCTCCAACTCCGACAGGCTGATCCTGTGATAGGACTCTGGCCTTGGACGAAATCAGGATGATTTACTGGGTGGCACATTAAGGGAACCTGCACCCCTACCCACCCCCAACTCATGCTCTGCTAGGTGTCTGGGTCCCTGGAGTGAGAATGAAGAGAAAGCCTTGTGATGGATAGAGGGGCTTGCTCCTTGGGAGGCCCTCCCACCCTCCAGCAGGACCCATGTAACCTTGGGCCCTGATGGAACGGTATTGCTCCATCCAGTGCCATGTGCCACCTCTGACACACACCCGCCCCCACATCTCCAGAGTGCCTGAGAGCACCCACTCTCTGGACAGTGTGTATCCCTTCTGAAGATGAAAATATCAGGAATGCCTTCGTGCAAAGGAACATATCAATTCCTCAAAAGCGAACTATCAGCCACTAACATTTCCTGAGGGGTTACTACGTGCCAAGCCCTGAATATTTACTATTTCATGTGACTCACGCAGCAGTCCTCTGAATTAGGTATTACTAGTATCCTCACTTTATGAAAAAGGAAATGGAGGCTGAGAGAGGTTAAATCTCCCCCAAATCAAACGGAATTTACTTGGTCTGGGAGGAGGAGGAGAACTTTGGGTAACTAAGATAGTCTGAGATTTGACATCAAGCCCACTTTACAGCAGGGCTGTCCAAAGAGATGGGGCATCTTTGCAAGTAGTGGGTTTCTTGTCACTATAGGTTGTCCATCAGAAGGGAGACACTCCCCTGATGTGGAGGGGATGACGCGACAGAGCTGTAGCTTTAGGTGTTGGGATTGAATTGGACAGGTTGGAAGTCCCTTCCAACTGTGAGTCTCCTTGATTCTGCACAATTAGTGTGGAAAACTGGGTGTCACGCTGTCCTATTCATGGGATCAGGAAGTGTAGGGCACAGAGGGAGGCAGGATATATTGGAGATGTGGTTCTGTGTAGCTCGCGATTCTCAAATTCGCCATCTCCCTAATCCAGTCTATGTCTTCACCTCTTGGTGAGTCTACATGGGGAGCCCAGTCTCTGCTTGAACCGCTCAGGGTTGGAGAGGGTACTAGAGCCCACTCCCCAAGACTGGAAAGATGGCGTCACGATACTGTTTTAGAAGCATCTGGTCTACCTGCCTTCAGGCAACTCAGAAATCTTCCTCAGCCTGCATTTTGGCATGCCTAGGAGTGGGCTAAATGTGCTGGCTTGGTAAGACAACCGGAAGACTGGCTTGGGAGGCAGGTTGGAGGAGCAGAGAGGAGAGATAGCCGAGAGTACCTCCAGGATCATTCATTTCTTGATCATCCACATCATTCCTCTCTTCTTTCCTCTAGGAGCCAGGAAAATGGCGCTACCATTTTCCTAGCTTTCAAAAGGTGGTATTTGTTTAATCACCTGGAATTTCAGCTGATTCTGGGCAGCCAAGTGACTGCCCCTAACGAGTGTCCTCCGTCACAAGCATCCACTTGCCTATTACCACGCACCTGCTGAGTTGAGGGTCAGTCATTTCAGGGACTTGGAGCATGGGCTCCCACAAAGTATAGGCTTTATAGGTAATCTAGACACCCCCAGTCACGACCGGAAGCCAAGCCAAGCAAGACTACATGCTGGAGGAGGAGGAGAACTAGATTCTGTTTGCACCCGTGCATGGGTGCACCCACGTGTACATGAGTCTGGGCCCATTTGCAACGATGTATTTTCACATGTGAGTTGGTCACAGAGGCATGTGGCTTCAGAGCTGGAACACTGGCCTCTTGATGTTGCTTCGGAAGGCTTTGATTTCCCTCTTCATTTTGTAGAGGAGAGAACAAAGGCCTAGAGCCAGGGCTGTCAGCCTGTGGTCTATGAACCCCTCAAGATTCTATGGGATTTGATTCCAGGTCAGTAGTTCTGTGAAGACTCCATGAATCCACACTTTTAAATAAGGGCCCCGGGTGATACTTACAATTGAGGGAGTTTGGGAAAACTGAGTCAAGGGACTCCCCAAGACACTAGTGGCCGAAGTGGGGCTAGACACGAGGCCTCGCGCCTCTGTGCACGCTACACGTGTGTGTGCAGATGGGGGAGTTTGCTTAGACACAGAAGTGTTTGCACAGACGCGTCTGCCTTCGTGGTTGGCTGCCACCCTCCTGGCTCGCAGTTCACCGGGAAAAGTCAGTCTGGCCCAGAACGCGTGTGATCAAAGGGTTCGTCATACAGAGGGTCTTCCCGTTCATACCTCTCCCTTCTAGCCCTTAGTCCTGCTGGACTATCTAAACACTGAGCTCTGATTGCTTTCCTCTCTGGGAACAGGACCGCACTGAGTCGTGGGAGAGTTAGGAGTGATCTGAACTCTGATCTCTATCTGCTTATAAGCTTCAGTTTCTCCCAGTATGATAAAGAGGCAGATTTGAAACCAACCAACCAACCAATAAAATTAAAACCTAGGGCTTCCCTGATGGCACAGTGGTTGAGAGTCTGCCTGCCGATGCAGGGGACGCGGGTTCGTGCCCCAGTCCAGGAGGATCCCACATGCCGCGGAGCGGCTGGGCCCGTGAGCCATGGCCGCTGAGCCTGCGCGTCCGGAGCCTGTGCTCCGCAACGGGAGAGGCCACAACAGTGAGAGGCCCGCGTACCGCAAAAAAAAAAAAAAAAAAAAAAAACAAAAAACCTAGGCAAGACCTCCCACTAGCAGAAACTGCTCACTGCTGAGCAGTAAGTTGGAAGAGAAAAGGTGAGCCTGCTGGAGAGGGGTGATTTTGGTGTCCATAGCCAGCCGGGGGAAGTTTGGATCAATATGAGGAGATGGGGAAGTCAGTGGTTGATCGAGGGCCCTTTATTCCTAGTGGTCTCCCCAAAATAATGCTCACTGGGCCGAGACGCCCTCATGTTTCCAACTATATCAGGACCTGTGAGACATTGGAAGGAGCGTACATTCTGAGGTCGCTCTGCCTACCTTACTAACAGAGGTTGAGGGTGAGTCCCACTCATAAGCACAACTCTTCTGTGCAGGGTACCATGCGCATCACCTTGCATGGTATATATTCTACCCCATTGTACAGATGAGAAAGTTGAGCCTCAGAGAAGTTACACACTGGTGTAAGGTCATGCTTCCCTCCCTAGCCTGCTTCCCACCTCCCCCACTACTGAACACATGGGAACTTAGAATTTCAAATTTCACTAATAAAGAGAGAAAACATTTTGAGACTCTGGGAGGAGGTGAGTGGAAGTAATAAGACATCCACCTGTGTGAGATCGTTTAGTTATGGTTCTGCATAGAGACAAGTGGATGGACAAGACATGTGGTTGAGGTGATTCGGACCCTCACCTGGCTGAGTCTCCATTTTTCCACTCCTAACTGGAGATAATTCCGGGCTGCTCCCATGATGACTTAGAGCCTTGAAGAAGTCCCTTGTTTATCACAGAGGGTATCTCCTGTATAGAACATACGTTAATCATGATAGATGGTGGGGGTGAGAAGAAGAGGAATTTTTAGCAGGGAAAGAAAATCTTTCTCTTCCATGTCTCTTGAGAGTGGAAGTGTCTAGTTTCTAACAAAACTTAAAATTTTTAAAGTATCTTAAAAGGAAAACAATATTCCTACTTAGAGTGAATTGCCTTTGGATTAGGATTTTCCAAGACAAATTTAGACTCTCAGGTTGGATTTACCTGCCACCCAGCACTAACCTGGCTTCTGTAGCCATCTGAGTGTTCTCTGAGAATGCAAACTTATTTTAATAACGGCCGAAGCAAAAGAAAATGAGAAAGATGATTCTGCTGGGGGGCGGGGATCATTTATTGCCAGTCAAAAGCAAACGCGCACTATTTTTAGGTTATGCATTGTAGGGGGTTGTCTGCATTCTCCACCCCTCCCCAGCCCCCGGGCTCCCCTCCCCCGGCGTGGGTACGGAGGGCTGACACACCGCACACACATCCGGGACGCACAGACAGACCTTGACAGTGCTGTACTTAGCTCACTGCCTTCACCACCCACCTAATGCACAAGGGGAAATGGAAACACTTTTCCAACGTTCCCCTGAATGAAGAGCTCTCTGTTAGTCACCACCAGCCTGGCTGGGCCCCCGGTGGATAGTGCCATCCCCGCAATGAGGTACCAAAATAAATGGCTTTTGAGGCACCATGGGAAAATATGCTGAGACCCGCATACAATTAAAACAGTTATTAATACTCGCATTGTTCCTGGGGTGTGGGTGTACGTGGCATCTACCTTTTCCCTTTGGCTGGAGTGAAACAAGAGAACATATGTTCTCATCACTGGGACTCCCAGCCCAGTCACTGGGAGGAAGGCAGAGTGTACGGAAACTCGGCCCCTCCTCCAGCTCCTGGCATCTCCGCCAAACTGCCTGGCCCGACCCGGCCCGGCCCGCGACGTCTGGGCTGGGGATGTCCGCGTTTTAACCGTAAGATTTTTTCAGACGTCAATTTTGCCATCAGTCTGAACAGATTTTTTAAGTGTGTGTATGGTATGGGAGGGGGTGAAGGTAGGGACGGGGGGCCAGGGAGAATGAAAGGAATAGACAGACTGGCAGATACTCTGACCCACCTTGTTGGGCTATAGGCAGAAAAAGGAGCAGATGTGAGGGTGCTTTGAGGTTTTCAGGGAATAAGCCTGAGGAATGATAATTCTTTATCTTTTTTTTTTTTTTTTGACTAAATTTCATTATTATCATCTTGCCTGGTTTGCTTGAGGTCAGCCTGTTTTCCCTCCCTCCCTCCCTCCCTCCCTCCCTCCCTCCCTCCTTCCTTCCTTCCTTCCTTCTCTCCGTCCCTCCCTCTCTCTCTCTCTTCCCCTCCCTCCCTCCCTCCTTCCTCCCTCCCTCCCTCCTCCCTCCCTCCCTCCCTCCCTCCCTCCCTCCTTCCCTCCTTCCCTCTCTTTCTCTTCCCCTCCCTCCCTCCCCGCTTCCTTCCTCCCTTCCATCCTTTTTCTATCCTTTCTTTTTCTCCCTCTTCCTCTCTCTTTCTCCTTTCTTCATAGGAGTGAGGAGAAAAAACTTTGAAGTCTCCTGTGTGATCCTAGACAAATTATTTAACCTCCTAAACCTCAGTTTTCTCATCTATAAATGGGCATAATAATTCTTGTGAGAATTAACCTAGGTAATACCAGTGAAGAATTTAGCACAGGACCTGGCACATAACACGCGCTCAATTAATGTGGGGTGGGGGGTAGTGGTAATAGTTGTTGTCTTTATGTCATCATTGTTGTCATCCTTTCTTCTTCCTCCCATCATTTATTGGGCTGCCTCTAGGTATAGGTTCCAGGCCCGGGTCTGGAGATAGACAATCCAGTAAAAGTCCCTGTCTTCAGGGCAACCACTATCTTCTGGGGTAACATGTTTGCTTCCACTTCCACTCAGCTGCCTTTAGAGAGAGAAGATTCTAGATGGAGTAGGGCTGACGACTGAAGAAGAAACTTTGGTTTCCAGGTATTGGAAAAGGTCAGGAGTAGAACAGAGATTTATATTTTGTGTTTTGGTGATAGGATCGCTAATGGACCTAAAATCCATTTGTCACTTGGGAACTGAGGTTTCCTGGGACCAGAAAACTAGCAACCGCAGAAGCAGAGCTGGTTTCAGTGTCAATATTTGCCACAAGTGGTGAGTAAACAAAGTCAGCATCTGGGAAGGGGAGATGGTGGTAGGCAGGGACCATAGTGTGGAACAGGCCGCTCTCTGAATTACAGACAAAAGGATTCCCATGGGACAGAGAACAAGAAATCTCTTCCCAGTTCCCGGCTTAAAGCGTTAGGTAGGTGGTGAAGGCAGCCTGGATAATGTCGAGATGAAATAGCCCTGGGGTAATTGAGAGTTGGAGGCCTGAGCTCTGAGCAACGTGCCTTCAAAATCACTGGTTTGCGTAATGGGGTTGTTGGGCAGCCCTGGAATTCCCTGCAGGCTCCCTGCTCCTTTCCCCACCCTTTCCACGCTCACCACCGGCTGCTACACCGGATCTTAGCCCCCTGATCTGCATCTCTATGGGATGAGCCACAGATGCAATCACATTTTGCGAGGAACTGCAAGTTTGCTCTGCTAATTTAAGGAAACCTCCAAATTCAAATTTACCAGGTAGATAATTAGGAGGTGGTTATAAGCATCCCAGAAAATCTCCTGTTTTACATTGAGGCTTAACCACAAGAATCCTTTAACTATCAGCTTCCACTGGGTCATTCTGGGCTTGAGTTATACCTGACAGAGGCTTTGGGGGAAGACACATAAAGTTAAAGAATTAGAACCGCTGTTGATGTCTCGACAGTTGGAAGTGAATATAAAGCATCTCTGACATTATAACAAAGCTTAGCGGGAAATACTGTTTGAGTCACAAAACCTTGATCATTGCACAGTTTTTATAAAGCTGTATTAAATATTTGTTCATGCATTCATGCAACAAACGTATATTGGATACCTACTTATGTGCTAGGAAATGTGATGTAAGACATAGTCCTTGTTTTCAAGGAAGCTTCGAGAAACAATAAATCAACCCTGATGGTGTGGAATCGGAATTGCTGCGAGGAGGGTAAGCAAATGCAGTGGACTCACAGAGGAGGATCTATATCAAACTGGAGGAGAAGCAGTCAGGGAAGGCTTCCTGGACGAGGTGAAGCTTAAGCTATGGAGAGTCGGTGTTTGCTAGCTGAAGAAGAGGGGAAAGGGCAATTCTGGCAGAGGGAACATCCCACAGGAAGATGGTATGTTCTAGGAGGAGACTCCAGTGACCAGTGCATGGAGGGAGATTAGGTTAAGAAGGAGGGCAGAGGCCAGCCCAGGTCAGGAGAGGTTTTCCATGACTGACCAAAACAATGAGGCCATTGAATTATTTCAAGTGAGGGAACTGAGATGATCCTATTGGCATTTTAGAAAGATCATGCCGGCAGCCGCAAGAAGGGTCGATTGTGGATCCAGACAGGAAAGAGGCAAACTGGAAAAGAAGTGGCAGGGGCCTGCGTGAGGTGTCAGAGGACTGGAGAAGCAGGCTCCGGGACCAGATAAGGTGGCTGAGGCCTTGGCAGTATGTAACTGGAGGGTGTGGACGGAAGGAGGGGGAGACATCTACAGGAACAACAGAGCAGTAATCACAGCTGCCAGGCATTGTCTGTTTACCCTGCCCAGTGCCATGCAGGGTTTGCCTTCCAGATGGTTGGCATGGGGTGAATGCCCTGGGAGTTAGGAGGCTGGGTGTTGGGGTGACATCCCCAGGACATCCAGACCACCAGGCCTGAGGGTAGGGGGATGTAGACTTGAACCAGTAGCTGAAGCAACAGAGTAGGTGACAGAGCAGGACAGCAGAACGCTGTGCCCAAATGGCAGGGGTGGGCACCTAAGGTGGCATTTTTGTTTGAACATGCGGGAATAACCATTTGGAAGCGGAAGGAGGATGCAGAAGCGGGCAAATCCCCACTGGTTTTGCAGAGGGGGGCCTTTTCCACAGCCCCTGGTGGCCCTTCCTCCTTGCCTCCCACCTGCCGCCAGATGCAGCTTACCCAGAACTCAGTGGCAAATATTGAACTACTTTTTCGAAGTGTTAATTGGGATTTTTAATCGACCATAAGCAGGTGATCAAAGCCTGTTAGTCTCTGGCGGTTGTTTATTCTCCAGGGGACAGTCCCACCCAGCGTGGTGTCACCACTCAGGGAGCGTGTGTTCCCTACCCCCAGTTGTTTCTCGTCTTAGTTTTTTTCTCACTTAGAAATAAAAATAGGGCTTCCCTGGTGGCGCAGTGGTTGAGAATCTGCCTGCTAACGCAGGGGACACGGGTTTGAGCCCTGGTCTGGGAGGATCCCACATGCCACTGAGCAACTAAGCCCGTGCGCCACAACTACTGAGCCTGCGCGTCCGGAGCCTGTGCTCCGCAACGGGAGAGGCCACAGCAGTGAGAGGCCCGCATACCGCAAAACAAAAAAAAGCCTCAGCTAGACAGGCGGGAAGCCTTAGAGCAAAGGTCCCTTCTTCCAGCCAGGAGTCCTGTGTTGGTTGCGTGTGGCCCAGCTCTAGAACCTGGGCTGTGCTCCCTTGCTGGTTGACAGTAGCCTGAAGAGAGCCTGGTCTTGGCATGAAAGCTGCGCTGGGTGCAAGGGTGCAGCAGCTGGAGGCTCTTCACAGTACTTCTCTCCCAAAGGGAGGTCCAAGCAGTGCCCTCCCGTGGCTGCCACATCCTATCTGCCCACGCCGGCTCTCTTCGAGCTTCTGGCTGCTCCCCCTTCACTGCATCTTCCAAACCTGTGCTCTGGGGTGAAGACAAAAGCTCCGATCCACTCGCCGGGACCAAAGGTCTTGTCCCTTAAGCCCATCCTCACCTTCTCTTCCCATTTGAGACAGAGCCTCGTTCCTGCCCGTTCCCTATATAACAATCCCTCCACACTCTGCTCACCAAGGCGAGGGCTGTCCCCACAGGTCTGCTGCCCCGCCAGCTTGGCTAACACCTGCCCTATTTGCTCAGACACTTTCTGTCTGGTTCCCTCTCCTTTTCTTCACCACTCATTTCCACCAGGACCTGCCTTCAACCTGTCAGGAGCTGCCTGTCCAGTGGCCCTTTCCTTGATGGATGGCCGCGTAGTTACACAGGTTAAGGAATCTAAGCTAGAGTGCTAATGAGTCATGGTGACGTGATGAGTTACCTCTTCTGGGTAACATTCACATGCTGACAGACCTTCTCAGTGCTTTAGCCCCAAAGAGTGCGGTGTTGTGCATAAGTGTTCTATGCTTGGCGAACCTAGTCAGGTGGGGTGGAACAGAGGAATTTCTTTTGCTCCCTCAGCACTGCCAATGAGCTGTCCTAGGAATATGTGTGGAGATACAGAGGGCAGAGGGTCAGGGTTTTTTACAGGTCATGGTTTAAAGCAGCCAGATTCAAAAATGAGTCGAGGGCTTCCCTGGTGGCGCAGTGGTTGAGAGTCCGCCTGCCGATGCAGGGGACGCGGGTTCGTGCCCCGGTCTGGGAGGATCCCACATGCCGCGGAGCGGCTGGGCCTGTGAGCCGTAGCCACTGAGCCTGCGCGTCCGGAGCCTGTGCTCCACAACGGGAGAGGCCTGCGTACCGCAAAAAAAAAAAAGAGTCGAATAGACATTTCTCCAGAGGAGATGTAAAAACGGCCAGTAAGCTTAAAAAGGTGCTCAACATTGTTAATCATTAGGGAAACGCAAATCAAAACCACCACGCGATACCACCTCACACCCATTAGTACGGCTGCTATCAACAAAACAGAAAATAAGTATTGGTGAGGAGGCAGGGAAATAGGAACCCTTGGGCATTGTTGGTGGGAATGTAAAGTGGAAACAGTATGGCAGTTCCTCAGAAAAGTTAAACATAGAATTACTGTATGATCCAGCAATTCCACTTCTGGGTATATACCGAAAAGAATTAAAAGCAGAGTCCTAAAGAGATGTTTGTACAGCCAGTGTTCACAGCGGCATTATTCACAGTAGCCAAAAGGTGAAAGCAACCCAAATGTCCAACAACAGAAGAATGGATAAAGAAATGTGGTCTATCCATACAATGGAATATTATTCGTCCCTGAAGAAGGAGGAGATTCTGACACATGCTACAACATGGATGAAACTTGAAGGCATTATGCTAAGTGAGATAAGCCAGTCACAAAAAGACAGATACAATACGATTCCACTTATAAGAAGTACTTTAAGTTCAGGGAGACAGAAAGTAGAATGGTGGTTGCCAGAAGCTGGGGGGTGGAGTGGGGAATGGGAGTTGCTATTTCACAGAGTATGGAGTTTCAGTTTGGGACGATGAGAAGGTTCTGGAGATGAATGGCGGTGGTGGTTGCATAACAATATAAATGTACTTATGCTAAACTGTACATTTAAAAGAGTCAATTTTGTTATGTGCATTTTACCACCGTAAAAAAAAGAAGTCATGATTTATCATGAGAAGAAAGAAATAGATTAACCCAGATTTGCCTGAGGATCTCTACTTTGTACCTTGAAATCAGGATGTGTGACAAGGCAGGATCAAAGTCCTGAATCCAGGTTAGAAACCAGGAGGAAGTGCCAAAGGGCCTCCCTGCAGAAGGGGAGCTACATGAGGGCAGGCAGCCGGGTGCAGGCTGTGCGCAGGAACCACGCCAAACCACGATTTAATCTCGGGGCTGCCAACTGAGCAGTGTGTGACTTTGGACAAGTGATTGTGCCTCTCTGAGCCTTTGTTTCTGTATCGATAAAACAGGGCAACGATGTTAACAACACCAGAGCTGTTGTCAGGCTAAATGCAATCTGTCTGTGGGGTGGGTGCATAAGGGGGGTTGCTAGCAAATAGAAGGCCCTTGTTAAATGTTAGCTCTGTGTTAGGCCCTGAAGTTTCTGCAGGGGAGGTGGGGTTTTCAGGCTGTTTAAATGCCAGCGGCTGCCTCAGATGACAAGGGAGGTTGTACTCTTAATGGGCGAGCATGTGAGATGTCCTTTTCCGTGGTGTTGAGCAGAAATTGAACATGTTGGAAGCGAGCTGAATAGTGAGTATTAAGCTTGTGGTTATAACTATGGGAGATGAGCATTTCTAGCCTCCATGTGAATCCAGGTGAATCCTTCCTTTTTGTAAGGAAAGTAATTACATAAGTGCTTGGGAGCCTCCGCTCTGGGCTGGGCCCTGTGGCAAATGCTGGGGGGGAACAGATGGGAGGAGATGGGTCCTGCCCACCAACTGCTCCCAGGCTAGGCAGTGAGGGGAGTGTGAGATGGAGTCAACAGCCATCCTGGGGGGCTTCAGGGAAGACAGACGCAGCCTCTTCTGGGAACATGGTGTCACTGATGGGTGATCAAAACCAAAATGGCAGAACTCTCTAGCTTCTATTTCTCCTTAGCAGATCATCTTCCAAGAACACGTTATGAATGTATGGTTTCCAGCCTGAGCTGTGCCCCCAGTGCTTCTTGGAATTCTTGTCTTCAACCCCTACTTCATTCTTCTCAGCCCCATTCCAGGCCTTTCCCTCTCTCAGTACCCCAAGCCAGCTGTGACCTCAGCAAAAACACACCACTACTGACAAGAGAAAGCCCCCCAGGTGTGGACCAGCTCCACTCTCCTGTCTGCGGCCTCCAAGGAAGCCTTCTGTTTGTCTGAAAAAGAGAAGCGGTCATAGCCTGGGCTAAATTTCCTGCTTCTATCTCCCCGTTTCATCTAGGACCTTCCTTTATTGTTACAGATTACTCTTTAGCCTTTCCGTCCTCACTGTCCCCTTCCCTCTGCCTTCAGCCATGTTTAAATCCTCTCACCAAAAGAAATTTGATGAAAAAGCTATTCTCCTATTACCCCTTTCACCAAACCTCCAAATTTCTGGATTTTTGGCTAACACTCATTGAACATCTATTGTATGTTCTAAGTGCTTTACTTATATTATCATATTTAATCCTAACAACAACCTATGAAGTAGATCTTGTTATTATCCCCATCCTATAGGTGAAGAAACTGAGGCTCAGTGAATTCATCAACTGCCCAGTGTGACATGGCTGGTAAGTGGTGGAGGCAGGATTTAAACCCAGGTTCATGGCAACTACCCAGTCCTCCGGCCATGAAAGAAGTCTCTCAGTCACCCCCACCAACTCCTTCAATGCCTCTTCTTGTGGTTCTCGCCCTCTGGAGCTCTGTACTTCCCTCAATAAGTAGCACTGGGGATTTGCTCCTTTGTGCCCCTGGATACCACTCTCGCCTGGCTCCCCTCTACACAATTTCTGGCGTATCTGTAGTAGCTCCTCTTTCCTCGTCCATCCCCTACACATCAGTCTCTGCCCAGGCTCTGCCCTTTGCCCTTTTGTCTTGTTCTGCACATGCTTTCTGGGTGAGTTTATCCACTCATGATTATAACCGTGCCCTGTATCTGCAGCCCCCCACCCCATGCTCACACGTCTCTAAATGAACTCATGACCTCCCTCACTTCAAATCTGTTCTTACTCCTTTCTTCCTGAGACTGCTTAGTAAAACCATTGTCTGCCCAGTCGTTTAAGCTAGAAATCATGGAAAACATCCCCTATGGTGTCTTTCTCTTGTCTCTAAATCTAATGGATAGCCAAGTCCTCTTGAGTCTATTTTCCAAGCAGTTACAGACCCTCTTTCTTTCTCTTTATTCCTGCTGCTGTCAACTGCTCTGCTTTAAGACCTTATAATATTGGGTTGGCCAAAAAGTTCATTCAGTTTTAAGTAAAAATAAAAGACATGTTTCATTTTTACCAAGAACTTTATTGAACAACGCAGTCATTAACTGAGCAAACTTTTTGGCCAACCCAGTATTTCCCTTGACCACTTATTGTCTTGCTTCTGCCACTGTCCCCTCTAGTCCGTCCTCTACACAGTTGCCAAGGTCTTTCTAAATCGTAGTCTATCAATATGCTCTGGACATTCCCTGTCTTCCAATCATCTAGAGGCTGAAGTTCAAGTCCTTGCAGGCATTCAAGGCTACTCACCACCTGGCTCCCATGTACTGGCCTCATCTTCCACAACACACCCCACCTGCCACCCACCTGCACCCCGACTTTCATTCACATTAGCTACTGATGAGTCCTTGGGAGCAAAACGTAAATGCACGCCAGCATCACAGAGCAGGCAATTCAAGATCTACCTGCTCCATCATGCTTTCCTCAACTGGAATGATGGCTCTCTCCTCCTCAAGCTTAGTTCAAACAACTAACGTGGCACTTTACACACCGTTTCATGGCAGGTTGTTCAAGTGTACGTGTCCTTGGCTAGATGGGGCAGGGACCTTGCAGGGACCTCCCCAGGGCACAGCACTCACTGCTGTGAAAGTAGATGGCATGGGCATGTAGCACATCTTAGGCACTCTCGAAATGTTAGTTTCCCTTTGTTTTGACACATAAACAGGTGCCAGGAGACTGTAGATGGATTCACAGCCTAATTTGCAAGAAAGTGGGAAAGATAGAGACTAAAAATGACAGGGGGAGGGATGTCCCTCCCCTCCACACTAAGCCACACTGCCTTTAGAAAAGAACCAGCTTGTGTTCAATCAAAACAAGTCACGTCAAGAAACGCATCTCCTGTTTGCATAAGGATACTGTGCTGGTAGGAGAAGAAAATATTGGAGCCACAAGATACCTTGGCTTGAATAAGGCTTTTGACAAAGTCTGTCACTGTTCCTAGCGGGCAAGGCTGAGAAGCATGGTTGCGGGATAGTCATTGATCCATTTAAGTGCGGAATTGGAAGAGAACTTGGAGGCTTCCCATCTAACCCTCTCACATTACAGGTCAAGAAACTGAGACCCTAAAGGCTCATTTTTCTAAAGAAACACAGCTTATTAGTAGCATAACAGGTCCCACGGTCTACTTCTTGCAATTCCAGAGCCTCTGCTGACACAAGGCTTTTCCTGGAGTCCGTTGGTTTGTGGCCCGCTGAGCAATCATGCCCAAAGTAAGCTTTCTCGCTGGCTGGCGTCTACCTGACGGGAGATGTCAGATGATATGCTATCTGCCCATTCAGTAATTTATCAGGTTTTGGAGTAGAACCCAGAAGGCATGTTTTTCAAATAAGCGAGTGACACAGATGCAGAAGGGCTAGCTGATATGTAGGACTGCAGAATCAGAATCCGAAATACCTTGCAGGCTGGAATGATGGGCTGAAAGTAAGGAGTCGAAACTTAACAGGAATAAATGGAAAGTCTTGCACTGAAGTTTCCAAAAAATCAATTCCATAAGTACAGGGTGGAGAAGACTTGATGTAGGTTCAAGAGTAAAGACGTATGTGTTTGAGTTGAGTACAAGAGGATCTTAGGGCATCTTAACTGCTAAAATAGCCACAGCAAGGTGCTGAAGTCTGTTCTTGTTCTGAAACAATAAAAGTTAGATTCCAAAACAGAGTATGTAATGCTGCCACTGTACTCTGTACAGACCACATCCGAGCCCGGGCTCCAACTCTGAGCATCTCACTTTCGGAGGGCTTTTGACAAACTGAACAGCAGGACATGTGGACTGGCTCTGTGAACTCCAGGGGGCAGAACTTGGGAGCCGGAGGCCAGCAGATTTTGGTTCCACGCGGGGAAAACATTCCAACTGGGTCTCCACATCCAGTCATACATCTGTGCGAATCATGAGCTCCGTGGGCTGAAGATGTGACCCTCTGTTAGGGAAGCAGAGGAGTCACTCTTGGGAAAAAGGTTGATTTAAGTGATCTTGAGGGTCCCTTCCAATTATTAGCTGCTACTGTACTATGACCCTGCATACTTTTATAAAACCAGACTTGAAGAAAACCAATTCTTCCTTTTTTCAGCCCAATACGATTCGCCAGGCTAAATGGTAGTTTTAGTTTTAAATTCCAACCAACATTTAGTCATTGAGCACCTGCTACAGACAGAGTCCTAAGTGTCTTTGTTTCCTTCAGCTGAACAAAAATTACTTTGATAGTTGACTTAGACATGAGGGAAGGAAACAATGTTGATTGTAAACCTAGAGTATAATTCATGTTCTAGGCATACTACACATTTATACCTATAATTTTTTCCTTCTGTTGATCCTTTTTATTAAAAAAAAAACCCTTAATTATAGAGGAAAGGGCTTAAGTAGAAAAAGAACAGAAGATATTCCCAAATGAATCTTGGTTGTTTATAGTGGCTTTTTTTTTTCCTCTTTCTTCAAAGTTAGAAATTTCTCAAGAAACCTCTTACATTGACAGATAATTATTTGATAATGAAGTGAATAGTGATGGTCACAATTATAATGGCCACTGTACAATGTATATTAAACACTATAATAAGCCACAGATTTTCTGTGCCCCCATGATTTCCTCATCTGGAAGACGACTTTGGCATTGGCTGAAATTATTAGCAAGTACAGTGTGGTCTCCAAATTATCTTGTATATATCTGCTATCTGTAAAAACAGTTTGGAGCTTTAAACGTAACCAGTTTCTCCTTAAATATATATTGATATTTACATGTATCTATTTATGTATGCAAATATATACTTCTACCTATTGGGGAAAAAAACACTTCGTTGCAGGATGATTGACATACAAAAAGCTGTACATATTTAATGTATACAACTTAATGAGTTTGGAGATAAGTATACCCCTGAGAAACCATCACCACAATCCATGCCGTAAACATATCCATCCTCTCCAAAGTGTCCCCCTAAGGAGGAGGGAAATACAGAAGAAATGGCTTGCACCCTCCTGTATCCCAGGACAAGGGATGAGATGGGCGGGGGCAGGGGAAGCGACTGGCAGAAGGGGAGCAGGGCCAGTCGCGGTAAGCAAGCATTAGACAGAGGGGGCTGATTAGGGAAGTGAAAAGAAGGCTGGGAAAGGGGAGCAGGAAGGTGCCCCAAGCAAGGGTGAGATGGAGGTGAGGCTGAGGTGCGGAGGGGGAGCAGAGCGGGGCTAAGTGAGCTGTGCCCAGCGGCTGTATCATTAGGAACCTTGCCTAAGGAGGAGGAAAGCACACGTGTCCCTCTGCAGCACAGCTTAAAGACTTCACACTCCCTTAGGCCCAGCTCTCCAGCCGAAATGGACTTATTTATTTTTAATAGAGCCCATTTGAGGTAGCTGTGTTTTCAAAGGCTGATGTCCTTGTAAGTACTTTTTATTCTCACAGGTTGAAAAAAAAAAATCCTTTCACGGCGGGAATGCTGAGCCGGGATCGGGTGGAGGGAGGTACCCCACAGCCTGCTGCAGCCTGACTCACTTAGGGGGCAGTCTCACGCCCGCCAGAGAAAGCCAGGGATTGTGGAAAGGAAAGTTGTGACCAGAGCAGCAGGAAAAGGCGGTGGAGGAGGGGAGGGGAGGGGAGGTCAGGGCAGGCCTTACCACCCCTCCCCCCTCCCTTTTCCTGAACATGGAGTATCCATGTAGTCATGGCTTTTAAACAACATTACACGCACTTGTCGTCCAAGATAAAATGTTATTAAGATTAAACGCTGAGCAAGGAAGGGAATCCAACTTCCCACTGTCATATTTCAGCTCTGGTGAGTGATTGCCTTGCGGTAGCCCTAGCTCCTAAGCAGGGAAACGGCATTATTATCATTAATAAGCCCATGATGGGGAAGAGAAATTATAAACATTTCTGCAACAAGCGGCCCTCCAGTGTTAATATTTTATGAGCACACAGAGAAGCCGGCAACTGAATGTAAATGGCAGAATTATACGTAACTGTAATGTAAACACACATAATTGGGTTGAGATGGTGGGCGGAGGGGAGGCCGGTGGCAATGGGCGGAGGGTGGCACTTAGGGCACTGGGTGGGGTCCCAAAGGCAGAAAGTAGGACGCCCCAGGGCCCCTGTCGCTAGTCTCTCCTCCTCCTGCCGCTGTGTGTTTTCAGGGGGACCCGTGTCTCTGGGACCCCCTTGGGCAGGGAGGCTGCCATCTGCCCCCACCCCCTACACGTCATCCTTTGGCATTGGGTTGCTTTAGATTTTACTTACTCTGGGGACGGACAATTATGGGACTAAATGCTGCTTCCTGGGGCTTTCAAGTCTGTTCACGTGTGTGTGTGTTCTCCCTTTTAGTAGTATACGCATCTGGAGGACAGAGATCCTGTCTTCTCTTTGTGTAATCGCCAAGTGTACAATGTGTGTGTTGCAGGAACCCCGTGTGTGTGTGTGTGTGTGTGTGTGTGTGTGTGTGTGTGCATATTTTTTTGTTGTTGTTGTTAATTGTTTTGGTTTGGGTTTTCAGCTGGGGGACCCTTGGTTCAAACCAAATATTTCAGGGGAGCCCAGTGAACAAGAGGGATGCTCTGACTTAAGCAGGGTAAGGGCCCAGAGACCCCCTAGCCAGCCCCCTCCTCTTCCAGGTGTCCCCAGAGGCACCTCTGTGGAGCACAGTGGGGGGACTACTGAAAGATCCCCCCTCGCTGTTTCCAGATGACAGAACTGATTTCCAGAGAGATGTGACCTGTCTGTCCCAGAGACTGGTCCCAGGTCCCCTGCCTTCCAGGGAGGTACACAACTTGGCCCAGGAGGGGTTCCTCCTCCAGCTCTGCCAGTGAGTGGGTGGTGGCCTGAACAAATCTCACTGCCTCTCTGGACCTCCCTTTCCCATCTGTAAAATGAATGAGACAACTAGATGATCTCTCATGCTCCTTTCCAGCTCTGAGATCTAAGCCGTGTACAGACCTCCAGAAAGTTTACATTGTCCTGTGCAGTATCCAAGGTGACAGGTGTTGAAAGGCCAGCAAGCGACAACCTGGAGACCCGTAGGTGCCTCGACCCCCTGTGAGGCCGTTAGTCACTTGCCTGGGTTCTGCCCTTGGGCTTTAAGATTCCTGGGGCAGGACCTTGACGGGGGGCCCCCCCAACCGCTGTGTTGGCCCACAGTGCGCTCAGCCCAGGAGGGCGGGGACCACAGTACCCAGCACAGTGCCTGACTCACAGCTGGTACGCAATAGAATCTTGCACGGTGATTGGTTGGACAAGTGAACTGGTTAATAGACTAGTTAGTTAATGAACTAAGCAGCTCTCTCTTCCACTTTGTTGTTTTCAAGGTAGTCTGTGGTTTTTAAACTATTTACTGAATGCCTACTATGTGTTAGCACCATGCGAGTGATGTTACAAAAAGACAAGAACGCCTCTGGCTGGAAGCCAGTCTCTGTTCCTTCCCCTTCCCCCGTCCCCCGCCTCCTTGATTTTCTCTTTCCCTCTGCTCCTATTCATTATTTCTCTCTGCAGTTATGTAATTATTGGCCTTGGCAAAGAGTTTCAGGGGTGTCATTTGTCTGAGAAACATTATGCAGAATTAAGTTCCAGGGTAATCTCGGATGCAAATACCTGTCCTTCAGGAGAATGTGAATTAAGCCTGCTGGTCTCGGCTCCACAGAGGCGGCTGCATTTGAATCCAGGTCTCTAACAGTCATGGAAGCTGACTTGAGGGGTGTATGGGACCCCCTCCGGCTCCTCCTCAGGAGCCCAGGATGTGGCTCCCAGGCTGGGAGGGAGCCTTGAGCAGTCATCGTGTTCATCCCCTATCACTCATCTGAGCAGCCCAGAAAGCTGAGCATCTCTGCCCTGGCCTCTTCCATCCCCTCCATAAGCATATTTTGTGACCAGCTGGCAGGAAGTTTTTCTTTACAGTTAAACACAATCTTTCTTGTGATGTGCTACTATCCTTTAGATACATGTTTCTCAAATTGCAGGGTGCCTACCGAGTACCGGAAGATCTTGTTAAAAAACAGATTCTGGGGCAGGGCCTGAGATTCTGCATTTCCAACCAGCTCCTGGGTGATGCTGTTCTGCGAAGCACACTTCAAGTAGCAAGGCTTTAAAAAATAGATGGGCAGGAAAAGACAGAGAGAAGGCAAAGCAAACATAAAAACAAACAGCCCTGCTTATTTGAGTTTATTTGTATGGTCCCTTAGACATTTCCATTTCTGCTAAAAACTACTCTTGGTCTGCAAATTCCCGAGCCTCTGTGGGTCTTGGTTTCCTCATTAGTGAAACAGTAAAACAACTCTCTCCAGAGTTGTGATGAGGGTTAAGGTAGACAGGGAGGACTCAGCACTTGCTGATGTTACCTGTTGAAACAGAAGCCCCTGGAAGGAGGGAGGAGGATGGCGGCTATGCCGCTTCCTGGGCTGTTAGGTAGGAAAGGGATCCCTGCAACTCTGCAGTTCGATCCTTCCTGTGGACCAGTCCTCAATGGTTCCTGGTGGCCAAGTGCTGAAAAGGTTACTCAGCTTCCTTGGGGAGTTTGGAGGGTGCCAGCAGGGGAGAGCCAATCCCAGTCTGCTTAGGTTGACCTTGATTTAAAAGAAAACAAAAAACTATTTGTGTAGCTTAGGGTATCTTACTAGCACTTAATAGATTTTAAGAAGATGCTGGTGATTAGACTGTATATTCATCTTGGGCTTTTATTCTTTTCAAAGTATCTTCCCATGTCTTCTCTTCGCAGCCCTTTAAGACGGGTAAAGTGGGCATTGATCATCCCTACGCTACGATACAAGGTGTGCAGGGGTTCAGGGACTTGCCCAAGGTCACACCGGTTGTCTTTTTTTTTTTTTTTTTTGCGGTATGCAGACCTCTCACTGTTGTGGCCTCTCCCGTTGCGGAGCACAGGCTCCAGACACGCAGGCTCAGCGGCCATGGCTCACAGGCCCAGCCGCTCCGCGGCACGTGGGATCTTCCCGGACCGGGGCACGAACCCGTGTCCCCTGTATCTGCAGGCGGACTCTCAACCACTGCGCCACCAGGGAAGCCCCACACTGGTTGTCTTTGGTGAAGCCCAGCCCAGAAGCCTGTCTGCTGCCTCCTGGTCCTGTGTTCTTCCTGCTGCCCTTAAAGATGGGGGCTGCAGGTGTGTGAGGGGAGGGGGCAGGGAAGGGGGTGGATCTTTGATGTTGCCTGAGGAGGGGCAAAGGAAGCCACTCCCCTCCCCAGCCCTTCCCAACTATTGTCCTGCTGGGACTTAGGACCTTGTCGGGGTACACGGGCCTGGCCTGGGCCCAGCTCAGAGAGCAGAGCCTCCACAGTCCCCTGCCTGGAGCAGAGAGGGGATCATGGACTGCCAGACCTACCCAGGTGCCACGCACGATGTTTCATGAGCACAGCCAGCCTGGTCCTCCCACTCTGCCCCTTGGGGTTAGCACCTCAGAGGCGCTTTTACACTCCAAACTCTCTGAGTCATTATCTTCTTAAAAGACACCATTCTTTTTTCCCCTGCTGTCGCTGCTGCTAAGAATTCATCCCTCCCTCCCCTTCTCCCAGCACTGGCCTTCTCTCCCTTGGGGGCTGGGGGCTGGTGGCAGGGGGCGATGGCTCCAAATGAGCTTCTCCTTCCTCCAACAGCTAGCAAGGAGAAGGGGCATTGGGCCCGCGCCTGTTCTGGGCCTACAGGAGGAGCTGCCTGGGTTCCATCTCAGGACTTCCCTGAGACCTCCTTGTGGCTTGGACCCTGGGGCCTGCCGGGCCACAAGGACAGTTGTGGTTAGATCCAAAGTCCAGGCCACCCAGCTGTCTTTTTCCTGAGGTCCCTGGGGACCTTTGTGCGGGGGGGGGGGGGGGGGGGGGGGATGCAGGCCACCTGCCTCTATAAGCTTCCCTTAACAGTCTTGCTAATTTTTCAGAGCTGTGGTTTCTTCCCTTGCAGCCTAGAGAGACCACTCTTCTAGGCTTTGATTCCCTCACTTTTCAAACCAAGTGGTAATATTAACCTCCCAGAGTCTGGGGGAGTGTTCACTGTACCATACTCTGCTAGGCACACAGTGGATGCTCAGTGAATGTTTATTGGAACAAAGTACTGCAGAAGAATTGGGGATTTAAATTCAGCTTGGCTCCCAAATCCAAGTAGCCCTTGACCTCTCCCTCCTCCATTCATTTCTTCAACTGTGAGCTCTATGGTTTCCTCCTCCCCCTGTGGCCGCTTCTCATTTCTCTCCTCCTCCCGTACATTTTCTTCCACATCTGGTCCTGGGCCTTCTTCTCACTGGTCCACATTCTGCATGACTTCCTGCATCCCCATGCCTACAGCCTCTGGAGAGATGGGGTTAATAAGATATTTATCCTCAACCAGCAAACTCCTCACAGTGACGGACTCTTAAAGAGTGGAAGACACATCCTATGTTTCACCATCCACTTTCCCACTCGGTGCCTGAATCACCCGTTCCTGGAGCCAACTTATAAAGACTTTGAAAACACCGAGCTAAATCAGTGCGGGTCACCATCCTCATCAAGTGAATCATTGTTGCTGGGCTGGTGGAGGGTGTGCTAGACGAGCTTCCCCCATTGGCCAGAGTGGTCCTTGCTGCTGCGGTTAGATTTCAGAAGCCCTGGGGTCCTGGTGACCACGCTGCTTCTCTCTCCCACCCCCAGGTATATGCCTGCCTCTTCTTTAAAACTCTGAATCCACTTTACACCCATGTGCTCCCAGGAAAGGCTACTGGAAAGCTTTATAGTCATTTATACCTGAGGAGTCCGGAACTGGCCACAAGCAGTGGGGAGAGAACTTTGCTCAGGAAGAAAACACCAGGTTTCAGAGCAGCTCATAATGGGGATTCTGCAGAGGGGGGCAAGGGCCCAGAGTGGGGAGGCTGGGGAACAGCCTAGACTAGGTTCTGTTCTTGGCTCCACCAGTGGCACGATGGTGCCCAGTTACTCTTTTCCCAAAAGGAAGAGTTGAAGCCAGTCTGCACTGTGCTGTACTCTATAAGCTGCTCACGCCTGATCCTCATGGAGGGCTGTATGAGCACTTCTACTGCACCTCTGCCAACGTGAGGGGCAGGTCAGCATTGGGGATTTCCTCCAGTTCCTGCGCTCTAAGCCAAGGAGTGAGCCAAGCAACCGAGGCCAGTCCCCCCTCCCCCCTCCCCAGACTGCTGTTCAGAGTCAGGCTCAGCCCTGTCCACCTTGCAAGTCTCAGGCCAGGAGTTGGCACCCCTCGGGGGTTTGGATGGGAGCCTGGGGCCTCGATTCTGGGTCTCAGCTTCTCTGTAGTCCTGTCCCGACAAGCTATTGCCTCTGGGTTCAGCCTAAGAATGCTCATTGACCAGCAGGACAGGTACAGCAGCAAACAGAATCTACCAGTGGAAAAATCCCTCCCAGTCTCAGGGAAGGAGGTCATAGCACACCTTCAGGGGATTGGCTCTCCCCAGGTCCTGCTTTCCAAAAGTAAACTTAAAACGAGGTGGATACAAAGCATCCACGCTCACTGCCCATGGGGTCGTCCTCATACCACTGCTAGCCATCAGCATCTCCCTTCACAATGACTGGACTGTGTAACTTCCAAGACTTTCCCACCCACACGTACTTTGTCACAACTTTGGGAGTAGGGCAGATAAGGAGAGGCTCAGAGAGGTGGAGTTGCTACCCATAGTCACCCAGAGATGAGAGGGCTTTCCATCTCCGCTTGGGGAGCTCAGAGCTCACAACAGCTCCATGGGTACAAAGCAAAGCTTTGTGCTTTTCCAGAACATCTGTAGGTACCCATCCAGAAGCCTCATTCCCTCAGCCAGCAGGCCTGGCATCACACCACAGGCCCCATTAGCTGGAGGTGATGGAGCCTCAGACCTGCCCCAGGGTCACGTGTGCCCTGTCACTCTGCCTGGACTCAATTCTGCGTGCCTTGCCCATGACCCTGGCGTCCACTGACCTGACCAGAAAAGGTGGGGATGAGAGGGAGGTGGAGTGATGAAAATATCACCTGCCTGGGAACCAGAAGACCTGGATTCTGGCTTTGGCCATTAATTTCCTGTGTGACCTTGGCTAAGTCACATAACCTCTCTGAGCTTCACTTTCCTCATCTATAGTAGAAAAGGGCCTGCCTGACTGGACGATCCCTAAATTTCCTTCCAAATCTGAAATCCTGATGTCTACAGTTTCTCCCACAATGATATCACCCACTGTATGATCCAGCACCAATTAATGTTGAGAGGTTGAAGGAAGCCACCTGGAGATCCCTAGATGTCTCCCTTTAGATGGAGGACCTGCTCTATTGCCAAGTTTCCCACCCCACGCTCTGGGCACTGGCTGGACTGGCCGTGACCTCCAATGGGGCTTTATCACGAGGGGACTTTTGAGCGGTCTTCCCCTTGAAGAACTGCAGTAGGCAAGCAAATTCCAATCCCACCTTTTGCCTAAAGATCTGAGAGCTCGGCAAGCGCCGGCGATATATGAAGAGAGGGGCTACTCACTCAACGCCAAGTTCTCTGTTTGTTCTCAAGCACTCATGCAAATACCCTTCAATTTTACATTATTGACTAAAAGTGTTTAACATTCGGCAGTACATTTTAAATTACACAGACACATCTTATCAGCGCAGAAAAACCAGCACAAAGACAATGGGCCACCTCCTTCTGAACCTGGTCTTTTCTTTAAATTTTTTTTTTTTTTTTTTGCGCTACGCGGGCCTCTCACTGCTGTGGCCTCTCCAGTTGCGGAGCACAGGCTCCAGACGTGCAGGCTCAGCGGCCATGGCTCATGGGCCCATCCGCTCCATGGCATGTGGGACCTTCCCGGACCGGGGCACGAACCCGTGTCCCCTGCATCGGCAGGCGGACTCCCAACCACTGCACCACCAGGAAGCCCTGGTCTTTTCTTAATGAAACTCCATCCCTCCCTGCCACCCTGCTCCTGGTTAACGCCAAGTCTTCGTATATAATTTAGTTAAATGGATTCAATATGCTGGCGTCGTCACCCCACACACCCCCTTTCTCTTTTTTTGGTTATTGAAATGTGTGAACAGTTTGTTCCCAGTTGAAAGTAAGCTCCGATGGGTTTCGTACCTTTCTGTGTAGGAGGGAGAGGCAGGTTCTGAAGGAGATGCTGGCTGGCAGTGGGGAAGACAGGGGAAAGATCAGTACAGAATTTTGTGTGCGATGTGTCCTCTTGAATTCTCCCCGTGTGCAAGCCCTGCCATGGGCACAGGGACTGGGGGAAGGTCCACCCCTTTCAGAAGTGAATCAGCACATCCCTGGTTTAGGAGAAAGGGATTGACAGTTGGGATGGCCTTCATAGGAGGGAAAATCCTCCTAAGGGTTTATTCCTTGGTATCCCTTCCCAGGGAGAGAAGGCAAGGGTGGATAAGAAAGTTCCTGTTGTCTGGCTTGAGGATGCCAGCAGCATGTATGTATCTATGTGCATTGGTGCCCACCCTTCTGTGTCCTTCTCTGAAGCCCCTGTTGGGACCTTGATGGGCATAATGGACAGGAGACAGCCAGCTGTGTGATAAAATAATAGTAGCAAACATTTTTCTGATAGCTCATATAAGCCAGGAGTTTTAAGTGCAGTGCTCACTTATGAGAGGTACCTTATTTCCCCCATTTTCTATATGGGGAAACAGAGCGGTTGAGTAACTTCCTCAAAGTCACACAGCTTTTAAGTGTTGGATCCAGGACATGAACCCAGGCAGTTTAGCCCTGGAATCCACATACTTAACTCCTGTGCTCTATAGGAAAGGGCCTGGAGACAGAGGCCTGTGTTACCTGGCGGCTGTGTGACCTTAGGCTGGTCACTCACCTCTCTGACCATGAATTTCCTTACTGGGTTATTAGGAGACTTAAAGACAGAAATGATGTCAATGTCCTTTGCAGATTTTGGAAGGGATGTTGGTAACTTCCGGATAACTGAACCCAAGCTTTCATCACTATGTTCCAAAGGGATCGGCATACTTGATATTTGCTTTACACACAGTAGGTTCATCACTTTTTCCACTTAGAAGCATGCAGCCCAATTTCCATTGATTTTTAGGAATGACCTAGGCCTGTATGCCCTGGATTTCCTGGGGACCAGCCATGCTCTGACCTCTGTGCAATTGTCCTGGTCATTTGAACATCTGTATCCCCACTCATTTCATACCTCGTCCCTCATGTCATCAGATATGATACTGCAGGTGTCTTTGTAAGCTGCCTCTAAGTCGTACTGGAGCAGGTTAAGCTACAAATTAGTCAAACAAATAAACGTAGCCGGTGATCAATAAATACTTCTCAACTGATGGAATGAAGGAATAACTGAGGGAGACTGAATGAATGACTCAGTGAGCAGACCAGCCAGGAAAGGGGCACACCCTCTCCAGGGGAATGGAGAGATATTGTGGCATGGTGGAGAGTGGGGCAGATATGGGTCTGATTTCCATTTCAGCCGTTTAATAACAGTGGGATCTTGGACAAGTTGCCAGTTCTCTTTGACCCTCAACATCCTCATCTGAGGAACAGAGGAGACGGTGGTGGAAAGACAGAGAAGCCTGCTGAGGGAGCTCTCTCCCCTCCCCCTTCCCTCCATGGCTACTCCAGGCAACCTCGGGCCTTCATATGCTTACCAGGGAGAGTCACTTGCCTGTCACAAACCTGTCACCCCCAGTCTGGGTGTGGCAGCGGAGGTGGGGGGCGGACAGTGTCGTGGGGAGACTGGACTGGAAAGGCAGAGAAGGGCAGGCTAGGGCAGCACCTTCCTCTCACACGTTTCGCAACAGGACACTGCTAGCATTTGCAGAGAGCAGAGGCCCCTCCACAAGGCTCAGTTCTGGGACTCGGTGATCCTTTGGCACCCAGGCACCCCGTCTTTGTGACAACAAAAACGCCCCAATTTCCAAACCTCGCCTTCATTGAGGACCACTCTGTAGGTGATGAGGGGCCCCTGAAGGATAAGGCCTGTGCCTCAGAAAGCTCACTGTGGTGCCAGGGTGGGGATGGTGGAAGCAAGGCAGCCAGTTAGGAACTTAAATAATTCTATGACTTTGTGATGATATTAATAGAAGAGGTTCCTGCGAGCCAGAGGGCTTTATGTGGCTGTTTGTGATTCTGCCCGGTGCCTTAGGAGCGCTCCCAAGGAGGCATAAAGAAAAAGCCCAAGGATTCATTTATTAAATTAATTAAAGAAACCATACCCACTCATAAAGTCCTCATGTGGGTTTTCTGTTTTCTTTTTAGAGGGAGAAAGGAGAGGATGCTGGCCTAGAAAAGGAGGGCTGGGGTCAGGGCACTGGAGGAGAAAGCCGGGCTTTCTATCCTGTTATATTGATCTATATTTCTGTTCTTGTGCCAGTACCATACTGTCTTGATTACTGTAGCTTTGTAGTGTAGTCTGAAGTCCGGGAGCCTGATTCCTCCAGCTCCATTTTTCATTCTCAAGATTGCTTTCGCCAAAAGACAACCCTCAGAATGGGAGAAAATATTTGCAAATGAAGCAACTAACAAAGGATTAATCTCCAAGATTTACAAGCAGCTCATGCAGCTCAATAACAAAAGGCAGCCCAGAGATAAACCCACGCACATATGGTCACCTTATCTTTGATAAAGGAGGCAAGAATATACAGTGGAGAAAAGACAGCCTCTTTAATAAGTGGTGCTGGGAAAACTGGACAGGTACATGTAAAAGTATGAAATTAGAACATTCCCTAACGCCATACACAAGAATAAACTCAAAATGGATTAAAGATCTAAATGTAAGGCCAGACACAGATGCTCAGGTGACCTGGGGCAAGTCCCTGCACCTGTCTGAACCTCAGTTACCTTATCTATAAAATGGGGTTAATAGCAGTATTTTGTTAGCATGATGTTTAAATGAGATGCTGTGTATGAGGTTCTTAAAACAGAGCCTGACCCATAGGAGGTGCTCAATAAAAGTGATCCCTGGTTATGGTCCCTTGTGCCCTCCATGGTGTCTATGGCCCCCTCAGTAAGCAGAAGTCCCATGCTACCAACACAGCCCTCCAGAACCTTCTCTGCTGCCTCCGGCCTGGGCCAGGGTCATCACCAGCCCCTGCCTGCAGCCCCGTAACTCATGTCTAGCTCATCTTGAAGTGTCCCACCCCCTAATCCCAGGTTCCCAGGGCTTCCCTGGGTTCACAGAACCCCTCACTCGGACCACGGGTGGGATGTATTTTTCAGACACATGCAGAGACCCATGGAGCACCCCACTTTCTTCAAAGAGACCCTCACTCTGTCATCTCATCGGAAGTCTGTGCAGCTTTTGCCCGGGCTGGAGTGATGATGGGCCCAGGGCCTCAGGACCAGCTCTCCCACCCGCGATCAAGCCCCTCGTGGAGAGCCTAGTGCCTCTTCTTAGAACGTCCTTGTCCTGTGATGCCTGGCTCTGGGCTTCACGAGCAATTCTGAGGCCATGGGAAACAGCCTGTTTTCAACCTATTGTAATAAATTTGGGATGTTAGAGCAGAAAGGAGACTTGATGATCTCCTGGTTCAGACCTTCCGGGTAGATGTAAAGAAACCAAGACCCAGAAAGATGAAATGATGGACCCAAGAGTCCTCCACTAGTCAGTGCTTTGCAACCTGCGTCTCAAACAGCATGGTGCAACTCTGTCCCTACGAACGGCCCTCCTTTGGTTAGAAGAGTCCCCAGGGCTTGCCCCCGCCCCTCGGGAAGGAACACTGTCTGGGGGCTGACTGGGCTGGGCAGGGTTCACAGCCCGCCCACATGCCTCTGCTTCCCAGTGACTGTGGCCATGGACCCGCTGGAAGGCTTGTGGCTCGGGGTGCTGCCCTGTGGGGAGCTGAGTACTGCCCTGCTGTCTGGCCTTGTGAAGTGAACCCCCAGCCTGGGCTACTTGTTTAACAAGATGTCTGCTGAGCAGAGGCTGGTCCTTCCAGACAGCTCCAGGCCATCCCGGACGCCTGTGATGGAGGCTGACTCCGGGGAACAGCAGCTCAGGAGAGCAGAGAAGGGCTGGTCTTAGGGACGGCCCTGTCTGTGTAATTGTGGAAATGCAAACCCTTGGACCCTTTTGGGGAAGGGGACCTAGGCTGTGAGAGGCGAGTCTGGGGCCTGTTCTTGTGACAGGGGCCATGGGACTAGAAAAAGAGACCCATTTGGTGCCCTATAGCTGTCAGAGGTACTTGCATTTGAAATGCGGGGTTAAGATGTTGACCGGCAGAAGAGTTTTCCTAACCCTGGTCCAAGTTCTTTCCTGGACCCTCTTGTAATTGTAAAAGCTCTACTATCTAATGGTGTCGCTTTCCTCTCCCTATCTCCCTTATAACTGCATTTTTTTTTTTTGTAATCAAAACTAGCAGTGATTTTTTTTTTCCAATTTGCGATAATATTACCAGTCCTTTACTTGGCTCTCTGCTCTATTTTATCATTTCAATCATAGTGAACTTTTTAAAAAATAAAAAACCTTTTTATTTTATAGTGGAGTATCGCCGACTAACAATGTCGTGATAGTTTCAGATTCACAGCAAAGCCACTCAGCCATACATATACACGTATCCTCTGCTCGATGTTATGTGGCAGCCTGGGTGGGAGGGGAGTTTGGGGGAGAATGGATACACAATGAACTCTTTTATGAGAAAATCTGGTGGCATTGGAACCCGTAAGCAGAATCACAACTCGAAAGCCCTATTTCCTCCTCTGCTTCCCGGTCTCCCCCTCTGACCCCTAGCCCTCCGCTTATAAAAAGCTGTCCCCAGAGTGTGGATCAGTCAGTACGTAGAGAGAATCATAATCAGGAGAGTGAACTGTTTGATGAAGTTTGCATTTTGCTGGGAGGAAGTATTGATAAGATGGACGCTGAAGTGGGCAGCTGCGAGTCTGTGGGTTACTTTCGGTGCTGCTGGTGTCAGAGGGGTGAAAGCAGATGGATACTTGACCTTAATACAACAAACAAGAAATGATGCCCAGGGCACTCCAGCTTCCCTCTGCTGGGGAGTGAGACAGGACTGGCACTTAGAAAACCAGGCCCATCCATTTAGCGATTGCATCATTAAAGGTTTCTTCCCATAAGTCCGACTGCAGACTAGGAGCCAGACTGAATGAAAAAGAGGGCCTCTGCCTGGCCAGGGGTACAAAGATTAACCCTGAAGTTTTGTGGTATGTGTGTGTGTGTGTGTGTGTTTTGAGAGCAGCACAGTGAGGAGATGGGCTGTCCACGTGTGTAATTACAAAAGCTAACACTGACACAGACACTGTTCTGTGTCCTTCACGTCTGACAACTCATTAAATCTGCGTGACAACCTCGTGAGGGATGTGGCTAGTATTATCTTCGTTTTAGAAAAGGGAAGCTGAGGCACAGAATGGGCAAAAGCTTACCTCAGGCCACACAGCTGGGCCACAGCACGGCCAGGCAGCTGGGTCTGGCATCTGTTCTCTTAACCACTCCACTCTCTGCCTGATGAGATACTTTACATTCCACAAATCTATACACACATCATCTTCTATGGTCCTAAATATCCCTCTAGGGCAAGCAACCAGGGCAGATTTGCCCCATTTTACAAATGCGGAAATGCAGGTTCAGAGGGGTCATCTAATTTGCCCAAAAGTCACGTGGCAGGTAGCAGCCGAGAGACTCAGAGCACACAGGCAGGAGAGATTTAAAGTGTCATCTCTTTGAGGGCTTTGAAGATATTCTTTCTCTTGTACCGTCTGTTCAGCCCTCTGTAGGTGTAATCAGCTCTCTTCAGTCCATTTAGAAGAAAGGGGGACTTGGCAGGGGGCCCCCTGGAGGATGGGGGTCCTGGATCTGGACGGGAATATCTGGGTTGCAGTAACATGCAGGGGTACTACCTTGGTGAATATCCCATTAATATCCAAGAGAGGACTTGGCACATGGGCCACGTGGCACAAAGCATGAGGACACGGTGCCCTTGCCATTTTGGAGGACCCCATTCGCTGAGAGCCACAGCAGATGCATCTGGTCCATCAGAAATGCCTCTACCTAGAACCCTCTTACCTTGCCCCAGAATGGGGGTACTGCTTCCACCTCCCCCTCCACCAAGAACCTAAAATATCTTGCAGCCAGGAGTGACTGCACCCCACTGCCAGCCTAGGAGCCCCCAGTCCCTGGAGATAGGCCCAGCTGGGAAGCCTCGGAAACTAGCTCTGTTTCAGGTACTGTCCGCAGCACGTGCCTCGCACACACGAGGGCGAGAATCGGGAGTGGATGGGAGTAGACTGGCATCACCCAGAAATAAGGTGAACACGGAGGACCCAGACAAGAATCGACAAAGTAAATTGCTCTGGGTGTAAGTGCCGCTCTCACCTCCTCCCATGGAGAATCTTCTATTTAGGGCTGGCAAGGTGGGGGGATTGAGGGAAACCCACCACACGGGTGAGACTCAAGGAAAGGTGGGAGTGTAAGGGAAGAAAGCGGAGTACATGCTTCTAGTTGAATCCACCGCTTGACACCGCCTCGCCAGTCCTGGTCTACCTTGTGAGAGTGCACGGGAATAGGAGATAAATAAATGGAAACACGGAGTTCCAGGGCAGCCTAAAAGCTTGGGGAATGAATCGATGTTCTCCCCAGGCAGCTGTCCGAATGAAGTGTAATAGTTAATAAAAGCTGATTGTACACACACAGCTGGGCCAGCAAACAGAGCAAGCCGAGGCCTGGGAGGCTCATCCTTTTCTCCAGCCGCCCCCTCCCCCCAGCGGTGATCACAGGCTGATTAAATCAGACTTCTCGGCAGCGGATCCAATTAGCGGGGAGTGGGAGGTTGGACGTTACCAATGTCTGCCCAGAACATGTCCAGTAATCCTTAATCTCTCTGATTTGCTACGCTGGGCATGGGGGCAGGGTGGATTTGATTGGGGGAGGGTAGGGAAGAAGGGATGAGGGTAGGGACAGACTCCGGAGGAAAATAGAGCATCCGACCGTCCGCGCTTGGGGTAAGCCCTTGTGAAAGCGCTCTCTCAAGCGCTGTGCGGAGAAAGGCAGAGGATGAGGCAGGATTCCCGCCCTTGGGGAGCTGCCCAGCTACTGGCTGGAGAAGCCCACCCACGGGATGGCTCAGGAAACCGCTTAACATAAACAGAAACACCCGCACAGATCTTACGCAAGCAGAGGATAATTCGCAAATCATTGATATTTGGCTTTGGAACATATTGATTTTCCTCCCAGAAGATTTACCTACCTAATTCCACTCAGCTTAAGCAAGTAATAAAAATGTGTTTGCCTTTCTTGATCACGTTTAGACTGGCAGCAAGGGGCAAGGGGGCTCCGAATCCTGCTGGCTGGCTGGCTGGAGAAAGGTACTTTGAGTTGACAGCCTGTCTATCGAGAGCCATAAAAACAGGCAATGAAAACTGCCTGGGGAGACGCACGAACACAGTAGAGCAGGGGTCTCCAGCTCCCGGGCCGAAGACCAGTATCAATCCGCAGCCTGTTAAGAAGCGGGCCGCACGGCAGGAGGTGGGCGGCGCGCCAGTGAGCGAAGCTTCATGGGCCGCTCCCCATCTCACCCCATCACTTGTATTACCCTCTGAAACATCCCCCCAACCCCCGTCCGTGGAAAAATTGTCTTCCACTAAGGGAGACGCAAGAGGGAAGAGATATGGGAGCATATGTATATGTATAACTGATTCACTTTGTTATAAAGCAGAAACTAACACACCATTGTAAAGCAATTATACTCAAAAAAAAAAAAAAAAAAAAACCGTCCCTGGTGCCAAAAAGGTTGGGGACTGCTATGGTAGAGCACAAGCGGCAGGGGGTCTAGGGCGGCTTCCTGGAGGAGTTTCCACCTACCTTTGGGAATAAGTACAGAAACTCACAGCTCACCAAAATGTTTCCGCCCCCCCCCCCCCCCCGCCCTCCACTTCCCACCTCCAGATGCGGGTAAACCAAATGGCATTTGTCTCCTTGGCTGGCATAAAGACTACCTGTCCTTCACGGATGATTGCCTTTAAGTTTGTCACATCACACGTTCAAGTCTTCAAATCAGTTCACCAAGTATGCCAGGCCCATGATGGTACTCAATCTAAGGGCTACAGGGTAAGCGTCAGACAGAACCCTGAATGGTAATGGCATGGGCTGTATAAGAAAATGAGACACCTTTGACAAACAGAGCAGAACAGGTACATCCATACGAGTTGTCCGCTCGTGGGATTGCCGTGGATGCCCGTGGGCTTGCTCTGAAGTTGCTGCAATTGCTTTTCCAGGAACTGTTACATGCACATGCGCTTGTGCTGAATTTCCTGAGTGATGGCAAACCCTCATCCTGGGAGCATTTTTCCTTCCAGTTTTGCTAGAAGTAGGGCATGGGTATATAGGGTGCCTCTGTGAATCTCTGTGTTAATGGACAAGCCATGTGTTTGGGGTGAGAGAAAATGGCCATTTGGAAATCTCTTGAGTGCCCCTAAGGAAAGAGCTGTTGGCAAGGCATTGATGATGTTGCTACCACACCCTAAACTGGACAACAGGGACTGTCCGCCCTTAAGGGACACTTGGCTGGGAGGCAGGAGGTCTGGATCTAGTCCTTGCTTTGATGTGAGCCCGCTGGTTCCCCTGGGCACAACCTTGACCTCTGAGAGCCCTGATCCCCCATCTCCAAAATGAGGGAGTCAGACTGGATGATCCCCAAAGTTTCTTTGGACTCTGAAGACCTGTGATGCCGTAAGATAAAGTTCCCCCATCCCCACCCCTCCTCTCTCTGACTTTCTAATACTATGGCCACGGGACTTCTATTTTTATTTCTTTTCATGTTCCAGGATCTGAGCATTGCTTTTGACTGACTGTAGGTGTAATAGAATTTGTACTTTCTCAAAATTTAATTACTAGCAGTAAACGATCAATCAATCCATTTATTAACTACTTATTGATTCCCCCTGACATGGCTCTTGAGACAGGTTGCATTTGGAACACAATCCTTTGGTAATTGGCTTATCCTCCTGGGCACATAGCCTCTGTTAAAAGGCATTTGGGTCTTGGTAAATGGCTTTTTTTTTTTTTTTTTTTTTTTTTTTGTGGTACGCAGGCCTCTCACTGCCGTGGCCTCTCCCGCCACGGAGCACAGGCTCCGGACGTGCAGTCTCAGCGGCCATGGCCCACGGGCCCAGCCGCTCCGCGGCATGCGGGATTCTCCCGGACTGGGGCATGAACCCATGTCCCCTGCATCGGCAGGCGGACTCCCAACCACTGTGCCACCAGGGAAGCCTGGTAAACGGCTTTTTATCTAAGTATTTATTTCTCAGATCCATGGACTGCTGTTGGGAGACATTCTGTGTGTGCCTTGGGTTTAGCAGGTAAGCCCTGAGATGTAAACATAGACTCCACATGGCCTCCTGACATCCAGTGCAAGAGGTTCAGACCGTCTAACTGAGGGTCTCAGGATAAGTCATTTCAGCTCAGCATGCCTCTGGTAGCCAGTCTATAAAATGAGCGTGTGGGGGTTCACGATGTCTAAGGGCTCAGGTTCCCTTAACTCTGATTCTAACTCTCTGTTTCACAAACAATCTAGCTTAAAGAGATGGGAGATTTGCATATCAAATGCTGCTGCTGGCTTAGGTTGCCCAGGCTTTATCCCTCTTGGGGAAGATGTGGACCCAGTTGGTGCTTTGAAGTGTGAGCATTAAGTGCATTCCTTATGCCAGGCACAGGCCACGGGGAACCGGCCCCGCAGTTTCCAAATGTGCGCCACTTTCAAGGTGCAGCTGCCTCTCGGTTATCCACGTGGACACGAGTATGGAGAAAGGAATTCCAGTCCGACTTCCTCTGCCACGCAGGCCCTCTGGGCTCCTCCCCTTCTGTCTAGTTCTTGCGTGCCCAGGAAGGCAAATTCATTTCACGGTCAACATCGGCAAAATGACACTACGGGATAGGCCTGTCCCTTCCCTGTGCCTCTGCCTAAACCCTTAGTGGATTCTAAAGTCAAGAACAGAGGCCCTTGGATTGTCTGTTGGATTGCAGTATCAGATTATGGCATACAGGAAATGGGAATACACTAGAAGTTAGGAACAAAACGTCACCCAGGCATAGAGGTGCGACACTGTCATTCTGTCCTGGGAGTTGGCAAACGCCTCAAGGAGGAATTGCCGCCTCTCCTCGGGCAATCATAGTGGCCTTGGACTGTAGCCTCGCTGGACCCGTCGGGTCCCCACGGAAACCACACACCTCAGATTAGGACTCAAATCCAATCCCACCTCACTTGGGGCTTGAACCCACAATCTCCCAGCTGAAACTGCACACCTGGTCACAGGACTTAATGAAGCTCAGATTCTTTATGCCTCAGTGTGGAAGGAATTCAGCAAGAGGCAAAGTGATAGGTAAGAAGAGGATTTATTAATAGAGGATGCTCGTAGAGGATACAAGCGGGCCGGCAAGAGGGCTCTGCCCTGAGAACTAAGTGGGAAAGCAGGTTTATTTAGGAAGATATACACTCCACTGACAGAGTGCGGGCCATCTCTGCATCTCTGTGGACTGGGTAATTTTACAGGCTAATAAGTGGGAGGATTATTCCAACTATTTCGGGGAAGGGGTGAGCATTTCTAGGAACTGGACCACCACTAACTTTTTGGCCTTTTATGGTCAGCCTTGGAAATGTCATGGCATCTGTGGGTGTGTCATTTAGTATACGTTAATGTATTACAATGAGTGTATAATGAGGCTCAAAGTCTAATGGAAGTCAAATCTTCACCATCTTGGGCCAATCGGTTCTAACCAGTTTTTCTCATATCCTCAATGACTATGTCACTTTTTTTTTTTTTTTTTTTTGCGGCACGCGGGCCTCTTACTGTTGTGGCTTCTCCCGTTGCGGAGCGCAGGCTCCAGACGCACAGGCTCAGTGGCCATGGCTCACGGGCCCAGCCGCTCCGCGGCATATGGGATCTTCCCAGACCAGGGCACGAACCCGTGTCCCCTGCATCGGCAGGCGGACTCTCAACCACTGCGCCACCAGGGAAGCCCTATGTCACTCTTATAAAGGTTGTACCCTGCCCCCTTCCCTCCTGTCTCACCTCCTCACTGCAGCCAGAGCCTCCTTTTGTAGTTCAAACCCAAGGTTGTCACTTCTCTTGTTTCAAAACCTTGTTCAAAGTGTCTCCAGGGTCCAGAATCAAGTCCAGCCTCCCTGACATGACACCCAAGGCCCGTCCTGATCCAGCTGAACTTGCCTCCTATCCACCTACCTTTCTGCCCTGCACTTGGATATTCAGTATTTACTGGAGTGAATAAATCAGTGAATGAGAAGGTTTGGTCTTGAACAATTACAAGAAGTTAAGGCACATAGAACATACCTAAAATTATGGTAATCAGCATCAGAACTGCTGTCTTAATTTCCTTCCTGAAAGGCAGGCAAAGGTTCCTGAAGACCTAGGAGCCAGAAAGCTTCTCTCCTCTAAAGAGGGTCTAGCATCACAGACTTGGCCGGGCCGTCAGCCCAAGCTTGACAGTTCCATTGTTAAATCCCGATGTCACTCTGGGGCCCTAAGGCCCCCATGGTCTGGCCCTTGACACTCTGTGACCCCATCTCACGCCACAACCCTCCTCGCTCGTTGAGCTCTAGCCACACCTATCTCTTAGTTTCTCGGACAAACCAGGGTTTTCCACCACCCCACCCCCAAACCCAGGGCCTTTGCAGAGGCCACTCTTCTGCCTGGAAAGCCCCTCCCCTACACACTTCACATTTTGCTCCATCTCACCTCTGTCTGTCTTGGGCACTGGTATTTCCCCAGGGCCTAGAACAGTGCTTGGCACCAAGAATGTCCTTTAAATAGTTGTTGAATGAACAAACGCGCCAACACAGACAGCTTGGACTGGGAGAAGCCACTGCAGCCCCGCCTGCCTCCATCTCCCATGCTCGTCCAGCTCAGGCAGATGGGGACCCTAAAGTTCTCCCGGGGCGAGATGCCCCAGCCAGCCACGTGCAGCGGGGTCTTTCCAAGGGCCCTACCCAGCCATCTCCACCCCCAGTGCCCGCCCAGGCCAGTGCTGCCAGGGCCATCGAGGCCACCCTTCCGTGGAGGGCTTGCTTTGAGGGCTGCTCTCCCCAGCGGGGAGCCCTTTGGCGTTCTCCTTTTATGGGGATATCGTGCTGCTGGATTGACTGTAATTGTCAGATTTGCATTTGGTACACCTGCAGCGAGAGGCCCCGGGGGCACCTAGGCCTTTGGAAATCAATAGGAATAAACAAACAAATATATTCATAGGATCGGGACCTGGAGAAGAGGGGCGGCTGGAAAGCAAGAGAGAAAACAAATCAAAGGGCCTGGTTTACCATCTGCAGCAGGAGACCCACTCCTCACCCCCACCGTCCCACAGACCCGACGCCAAGCTCTTTGCTCAAGTACCCGCCTTCTGTCACCACAGCGAAGCCGAGACTGTAATTTCAGCGCTAACCTGAATGGGCTCGTTTCTTTTTATTAACTCCAGCGTTGGGGTTTTAGGCAAGTTGGCTATTGTTCGAGCCACGCTCCTCTCCTCTTTACTCCCCGTGCGTGGAAGCGGCAGGAACAGCCAGAAGGAGATGGCACTGAGCTGCGGACGTGGCTGGTGTGAGACCAGGTCGCCCTGCAGTCAAATGGAAACCAGTGACAGGGCAGTGGAGGGAGGGCCGGGGAGGGCCAGCGCTCTCTGCCTGGGACCCAGTGCTGTTCAGGGTCCGGCCCAGGCACCTTCCTGGGCACAGCTGCTGGGTTCCTGCAATTAGAAGGGGACCTGGCTGGCCTCATAGGGACCCACTGGACTCCAGCCTTTACACATGCGTGTGCATGAGCCAGTTCCTGCAGGGTGGGGGGCTGGGGAGGGGCGGTGTGTGTGTGTGCTCTGGCATGAAATAGTCCCATGGGATTTGTAGACTGCAAAGCACCCTGCAAGAGGTGTGAGGCATGAGATCACTACCTGGGGAAGATATCACGAGGCCTTAGCCAACCTTCCCTCATCTGGCTCGTAAGCTCCCATGAGGCAGCTGTCTTATCATCACTGTGCTCCTGCTGCCATCCCTGGCACGTCGTAGACATTTTAAAGGAATGAGTAAATGAAAAGTGAAAGAAAGAAAATAGGGATAATAATATCCACCTCCTAAGATTGCTGTAGGAATAAATGAGATAAAGCATGTAAAACTCTTAGCACAGAATAAATGCTAATGGTGTTTGGTGGTTATCTTGTTCCCAGAGTGGTTAAGTTACTTGCTCCAATGTCAGACAGCTAGTGAATAGTAGATCTTCTGGTGCTAGATCCCATATCCCTGCTTCTCCAGTAAAGCAATTATAAAAATAAATGTGGGGCTTCCCTGGTGGCGCAGTGGTTGAGAGTCCGCCTGCCGATGCAGGGGACACGGGTTCGTGCCCCGGTCCGGGAAGATCCCACATGCCGCGGAGCGGCTGGGCCCGTGAGCCATGGCCGCTGAGCCTGCGCGTCCGGAGCCTGTGCTCTGCAACGGGAGAGGCCACAACAGTGAGTGGCCCACGTACCGCAAAAAAAAAAAACAAAAAAACAAACAAAAAAATAAATGTGTTTGGATACAGGGTCACTCCTGGACAGGAACAAGTGCTGGAAAAAGCTTTGAAAAAAAATGGGTGGGAATCAGCATCTCCTCCTGCAAGTATGAGGGACAGTAGTTAAGGCAGAAAAGGGTGTCAGGCCTGGGGGTCCCTAGGGCACTGGGCAACCACAGCAACTGTTGATAGACGTGGCCCTGACGGTGCCCAGCAGACTTGCAGCCAGGTAGGGACGTGGTAGCTGCTGGCTCAGCTAAAGTAAAGCCAGGGTGCACGGGGCTGTGAAACTCCGCTGTCATGGGTCCGTGGGCTTATTGTTTCAAAGAGAGCTGGAGGCCTTCGAGAATGTCAGGTCTCCCTCACTGCACTGTGTGCTCTCATTAGCATGTACACAAGGCCATTGGGAAACGTTTCTGCAGAACCTGTGAGTATTCACAACGCTTGCCAGCCAAAAAGCCACTGGACTATCTTTCTGGAATATCCGTTGGGTGCTAGGTACTCTGTTAATTGAGGTGAAATTCACCTGAAGTGCTGGGTACTTTTTAGACATGAACTTAAGGCTCCCAAACAGCAATGCAAGGTGGGTATGGGTGTCCCTATTTCTGCAGAAAGGGAAACTGAACCTCAGAGAGAGTATGTGACTTGCCCCAAGCCACACAGCAGGGAGGTATCAAAAGGGGCACTGGAACACAGATTTGTCTGAATCCAGAATCCACAGCCTTTCCATCACACCATGATGTATAAACGTACCTATTTATATAAATTGTAAGATAAAATTAAAGTATCTGCTCATAAAGCCTCTCAACAGCCAGTGCGTCCTCAAGCATCATTGTTGATTTGTCTAGTGGCTAGCCACAGGCCATCGTGGGTCCAGGTCTCTGATTCTCTGCAAGCCCGGCTTCCTGTAGGCCCCTTAGCTGTTTGCCTGGAGAACCCACCATCTTGCCCTCTCTCTTCCCAGGCCCTGCCCTGTGCTCCTCGTCTCCTCCCGGCTGCTGTGAGCCACAGCGCTTTCCGGGGTGCGCTGTTGTGTATCAGTGTGTGTGCTCAGTGTTCGCTGAGTGCAGCCTCGCTGTACTTGTTGTCGCTCAGTGGAAACACCGGTGCTCTTTGGAAGAGCAGAGGAGGAATAAATGTTTCAGTCATGCTATAAATAATATAGTGAGGAAAGAGGTTGAGAAAGTGGTGCTCTGGGTTTTGCCAGGAGGTATGTTTTCCTTCTTTCTTTCTTTTTTTTTCCTTTTACCTTCCTCCCCTTGTCCCCCTTGCCCACATTTATTCAGTCCGATACAGAACACCTCCAAGGGAAGGAGAAGATTAAACTGTTGAAACTAAACAAATCAATCCCTGTAGAGAAAGGTTGGGAGGGGAGAATCTGGCCTGGCCAGGCCCTTGGCAGTGATTTGGGGACTGAAAGAGAGAACCTCCTGGAAGAGGTTGGGTGTCATTCATGCTGGCACGGGGGTGGGAGAGGAGAGGAGGGACCACGGGCAGAGAGTGCTGCCTGGAGAAGGAGGGTTGGGATGAGATCCTAGACCTTTCATCTTTCTTTCTCAGCTCAGCAAGTGGGAGAGCTCCCGGGGGGAGGCTGGCTGGGTTCTGCTTGCAGGACTGGAGCAAAAAAGACAAAGGAGGTGATGAGGGGCAGCTCCAAGGTGTAGGGGCCTGGCAGCCAGACTGGGTAGCCAAAGGCAGTGGAGCCAGAAGTAGAGCCTAGATCGTAGGAAAGGTGGGAGCCAAAGACTGAACGCAGGTAGGAGAGCCAGGTAGAGCCTTGGCTGGGAACGTAAGCTGCAAGACCCGAAGTACCCAGGAGATGGGTGAGCTCTCAGGACCAAGTCTGTGAAGTGGCAAGGGTATTTAGAGGCCAGCCTTTTGGTGGTATCAGATGTATTATTTGGGGTTGGGTCTTATACTGAAAGATGCCGCTTCATCTTCTCTGGCTGCTCCAGGCCTCAGAGTTTCCTGGGGTTCAGTCAGATGAGATGGAGGCCTCTTCCATCTCCAGGGGCAATTGGATGTGGGGAAGTCAAAGGCAATGGCAGCTCTGATGGTGCTGATATCAGGCAACCAGAAGAACCCAGGGCTTTTTATTGTAGGTCTGCGTTTCTTAAAGTGTGGGCTGGCAATCCCAGTCATAGGAATCAACTGGAGCTTACTTTAAAATACAGGCTTCTTTTTCCCATTCGAGATCTACTGAATCCAAATTTGGGGTGGGGCCCAAGAACCTGTAGTTTACATAAGCATGTACAGGACTCCTAATTACATGAATCTGATAACCCCTGTTAGGAGCTACATTCATTACCTTTGATTGGAAAGAGGTTTGCTGGAGAAGGTCTTTACCGTCTACTTGAAAGCTGATTCCCCCATGTAAGTTAATATTATCCATCTGACAGTCTGGAAACATTGAGTGAGTACTTACTGTGTACAAGGTGCTATGCCAGGGCTATTGCCTGGGTTCAAAGACAGCATCTTAGGGTGGAAGAGACCTCAAAGACCATCTGCCACCTAGAGAGAGAGCATCTTCTATGGTCTTCCTGAGGAGTGGCCGTCCATGAGCTCACTATTCTGTGAGGCGGCCAAGTCCATGGTTGGCCAGCTTGCAGGTCTCGATTCTGCCTCCAGATATACAGGCCAAGTCCGCTCCCTCTTATACGGGACAGCCGGCTGTCATGGTCCCCTGAAGTCTCTTTTTTGGACTAGAAACTACCAGTTCCCTTAAAGGACCTCTCACCTTCTAGCTGCCCTTCTCTGGGTCCTTGGGTTCATGGCTGTCCTTCTGAAAGGGAGGCACCTTGTTCCTGGAAGTAGGTTGACCGGCAGAAAGGAAGGACTGAGACAAACCCTCTCTCCTTTTCTGGATACAGACCAGCCTTTCCCTGGAAAGTTGCCCTTAGGGGAGGGAGGCTGATGCCTCATAGGATGACTTTTGGGGGGTTAGAAGGACTTAGGAGGAAGGCGAGAAGCAAGTGGATCCAGGCCATGCCAAGCCTTCTTCTCTCCCAGAAACTCGCTGGCCCAGAGTTTCTGTCACAGCATCCAACCTTTGAGGAGCCATTTGCCCAGCTTCAGCCAGCAGGTGGGCTACAACCCTAGGCCATGCTGGAAGGTGCTGACTCCCTGGTTCATATTCTGCCCCTCTTCTTCATAGACCCAGTCACCACGACTCTGTTCGTCGCCATCAGACACCCTCAGCTCTTCCCCCGCCACCAAGGCTACACCAGGAGAAAGCAGCTTATCAGCAGGGAAAGAAAAAGGGAGAAAAGTACCTTTTGATGGAGACAAGCCACAGAAAGGACTGTGCCCTGGATCGTGCTCTGTCACCTTGGCCTTCAAAAGGGATGCAGGAGAGGAGACCTAGGAGGACCAGGTGGCAGGCGAGGAAAATGATTTGAGCAGGGGCATTTGGGACTGATTGGAGGGGAGAGAGTCTGGGGCTGGGGAAGGTTCATTACAATAATTGTATCCTCCCCTTGTAGTTACGACCTTGCAAAGTGTAACTTGATGTTTGTAATGAGCCATAATTAGACAATCACCAAAAGTTGCAGTGAGTAGAATGCATGGAAAACCCAGCCAGTGATGGTATTCACTGTTCTCACGCACCTGTTGTGTTCTGTTTCCTCCCCCAGGGGAGGGCCTTCCGTTGCCATGGCTACCTCCTCCACTGTCTGTTTTTACTTGGCCGGGGTCTGCGGTCCTTGTGAGGCACCTCCCTTACGAGGGTTTCCAGCCCTTGGATTTCCTCCTGCCATTTGGGTCAAGTCCCAGGATCATCAACCCTGAGAAGGTTGAGCACAAGTCTAGGACTCTAGGTCCCAAGAAAGAGAGTCCAGGGGCCTGGCCACTGTAGCTCACCTCATCCCCAGAGAAGAAGCCTAGGCATTTTCATCACTCTTTCAAAGAAAGAACAGGACCGATGCCCAAGACTGCACAGCTAGGAAGTGACCAGTGACAAAACATATTACGTCTTCCACGCTCTTTGCCTGACTAATAATAGTAACACCATCCCTAACTCACCCCTAGTCATAGGATTTTATATAAAATGTATATATAAAGTATGTTTATATAAGTATGTACATGATGGGATGGAAAGATATTGGGGGGCAAGGGCTCTTTCTCAAAATCAAGACACAAAACCGCCCCTAGATGCAGCTTGCTGGAGGACACCCAGTCTCTCCTCGCGTAGCTGTTCCATGTGCTTGAGATCCCTAGTAGAATTTTACATTGGCAACTATACAGGGCACCTGTTAACACTAATAGTGGCGAATGATGCCCTGACCCCTCTCAGCAGCTGGGCCCCAGCTCCCAGGGTGGAGCGAGTTTGAATGTTTACAACATTTACATTTTAATTAAAACCCTTTTTGGACTCTCCAGAGTGTCCATGAATCTATTAGTCCCTGCTCCAGCCTCCCCTTTATGGCAAAGGCATTTCAGAGGGTAGAATTTATACAAAGGCTCTCCTCTCGCTGTTTATCAAAGAGTCCTCATAGAGACTCAGGGAACAGGAAGAAGTTTAGAGATTATAGGATCCAACCTGTCATTTTTCAGATAAGGAAACTGAGGCCTGGATGGGGAAAGCCATTTGCCCGAGGACACACGGACTGTGGCTGACCTGGGCCTTCCGTTCAGACCTGGCTCCTCGTTGGCACTTTGAGATTCGACCATGACACCAGCTCCTTGCCAGAGTGGAAGGACTGGGAAGGGGCAGGCCCTTGGTGGCTTCAGTCTCCCCTTCCTGGAGCTTTGAATTCTGAGCTCCTTCTGTGGGACTGGAGCCCTGGGAGGGGACTTGGACTCTAAAGCTGGAGACTCTGCTTATGTAGTTGGGCCGTTTCCTACAGCCCGTGTCAGGGAGGAGAAAAAGAGAGAAGCAGGAAAGGAAGATAGGAAAAGAGAGAAATGGTCCTGGGTGAATAAGGACAAAGGTGTGGGGCAGAAGATGGAATGCTGGGCGAGTGGGGAAGCTGAGGAGCTGAGGTGCTCTGGCCCAGAGCAAAGCCAAGCCTTCGCCTCCCCTGGGGGATGCTTAAGAAAGCTAACTTTTTCCACCAATTGGGGCCTTTGGGCCTCAGAAGGGCCAGTGCTCAAACAATAAAAAGCTCTTGGCAAAGGGCTAGGTCGACCAAGCTGCTTTGGAAAACAGTCTTATTTTACGCAGGAGGTGGCAAATCACATTTTTAGTCCCGACTTTTCCATTCACTAGGTGGCCTTGTTCTAGGTCTTTAACCTCTTGTGGCCTTGGTTTCCTATGACTAAATGAGAATAGTATTAGTGGCTTCATATTCTGTGGTCAGACTTATATTAGATACATGTGAGAGTGCTCCATAAACTAAAAAGCACCATAATAATATCTAAGGGCTGGCTGTGATTATCTCTGCCAGGGAGGCTCTCCTGTGACATTTACCCACAGGTGCCAGGGAACGTAAACTAGGCACAAGAAGAAATAGTCTTTCAAATACTGGTCCCTTGTAACCGCAGGACTGTGTGCTGAGCTAAGCTCTCCTGACTCCCAACCACGTACCCCTCGAGGAACTCTGAAATAGCGTCAGTGCTTACCCCAGACTAGGAGGCGTGTGTGGTGCCCATCACCTGAAAAGGAAGTGTGGGTCGGTGGAAAGCTCTGCAAGCCAGAGCTACACCCAGCCTGGTCCTGGGGACAGATAGGCTGGCCAGAGAATTTAGAGGCCCCATCTTTTCCCGGTGACCCAGTTAACTGGTTTTTGCCTGAACAGCACCAGTTAGAAGTATCTGGACATTGGGATGCTAGGGGAAAGGTGCACATTGTTTCATTGACACTTTGGTTTATGGGCTAAGCATCCTGGTTGACCTAAGGAGAATCTGTGCCGCTTGAAATTGTGTTTATCCTAATCCTGAACTGTTAATTGCCTCTTCCTCTGGCTGGAATGAATTGTCTGAGCTCCTGTCACTCTCTCCTGAGATGTTAACCCTCTGTCGGTCCACCAGGTCAGAGCTGTTGACCTGGGCCCTGGCATGGGGTCTAGCCTTTCACGAGCCTGGCCTCGAACTATACCTTCTTCATAGAGGCGCCACCCTGACAATGCCAAGAGTAATCTTAGCTCTCACTCTGAAGATACGGGTTTTAGTTCTTGCTCTGGCAGTAAGCTGACCATGTGACCTTGGGCAAGTCATAACTTTTCTGGGCTTCAGCTTGCCAGTCTGTAAAAGGAGGGAATTGAACTCCATCGCCCTGAGAAGTGGATCAGGAAGGCCTCTTTTGACACCAGAAGGCGAGAGAGAGGTGGCACCCCATCACATGGGCCTGGTATCGGCACACCTCTCAAGCTAAGACCATCTGATACCGAGCCTCAGATGAACATGGACCATAAGCTCCGAAGACTCCAGGGCTACCAAAGGACGCCATGGTGTCTCCCATTTATGTTTAAACGTGGATCCTAACCGAGTCTCACTTCCTGTTCTGTGCTCGTTGGAAAGACAGCCCGGTGACTCCACGGTCCCCACCAAGCCTGTGTTGCCAACCAGCAGGCAGTTGCTTTGTGGAAAGACCATTGTTCTCAAGTAGTCAGCTCGTTGTGCCTCGTGCCAGCTGGCATCCCGTGACCAAGCCCAGCTCCAGGGCTGTGAGGGGACGCCAGCGAGAGCAGGTGCGCCTTCACTGTGCTGCCCCAACCACACACCAGAGTCAGTCACTCCTTGACATTCCAGAAGCCCAACCCCCTTTCCCAGGAGGCAGAGAAGAGGCTCGGCTTTTTTTGTGGAAGAAGGGTGTGGCAGACTGTTGACCACAGTCCCAGAATCTCAGAGCGAAAAGGGGGCCTTCAAACGTCACCCATCCAGCTTCCTCTTGATGCTGAAGCCTCCCTCTGTAATCCCGCGGCCATCTATGATGTGTGTCCTACCAGCTTCCAGAAAGGAGAAGTGAGACCATGGACAGTTACAAATAAAGTCAGAAAAGGAGATCCCATATCAATAAAAGGATGGGGTGAAGAGGAGCTCGTGCTGCCGGGGACCTAGGATTAGATGGTTACCGACAGTGAACGTTAAATTCAAATCTGAGCTCTTTGGGCAGCAAAGGCGAAAATGGAAATATGACTGTTACACGGGTGTCTGACAAAAGGACTCATGGCAGGAGAGGCGGTCTTTTCCCTGGTACTAAATTTTAAAGCAAGCCACCGTCATTTACTGGCCAGGGAAGATGACCCTGGAGGTTGCGATTTAGAGTTTCTTTTTCCCTTTTCTTACTCCGATGCCATACGTTCCAAGAGGCTATATGACTTCTCAAGGCTTGCTAAGATTGGTTTGTTTTTCTCCATTTCTTCTTTCAAGAGCCCGTTGAGTTAAGTGTGAGCCTGAAGACCTAAGGAGCCAGGTCCCCTTTGGAAATTCTAAGGGCTTTTGAGACTCTGGGAGGAAGCCACTTGACTTGGGATGTGGATGTTGGTAGACAGGGCAGGGGCAGGGGCATCGCCTGCAAGGACCAACTGCCCTGAAGCCTGGGAGCCCTGGGAAGCATGGGTGACACGCAGTGTTTCTGGCAGTGCAGCCGACAGACCCACCCTGCTGGGGGTTCTGCCAGCCTCCAGTAGCTGGTATAGTGACTCCTTGTATGAGTCAACAGTTAAGCTGTTTTTTTTTTTTCCTCTTAGAGTAATAAGTACATTTCTAATTCTTCATTTAATTAGTCAGTGGCTAGATCCAGGTGGCATAACACTGGCACCTCCTAGTAAGCCTCCAGTTCCTTGGGGCGGCCTGGGGTGTTTGAGGACCACGTACTGTCCCCACCACAGTGTGGCACTGTACTGGGCACGGTCTGGGCACCATTGCTAGACCGTCCACGTGTGTTCTTTGGAGGCCGTATAATGTGGTGATTAAGACCACAGACTCTGGATTCAGGCTACGTAGGGTTCAGATCCCCGCAGCCCCACTAACTTGGTTCTGTGTCCTGGGTTAACCCTTTTGAGCCTCAACTTGTTCATCTATAAAAGGGGAAGAATAATAATACCTTACTGGGTAATTGAAAAGTTAAATCGATAGGTAGACAGGCAGGCAGACAGACAGGTAGATACACTTAGAGATATTTCGGTAAAGATTTAGAACAGTTGTCCTCGGCACAGAGTAAATGATACATAAGCCTGCAACCGTCCTCATCCTCTTCCTCAGACTGTCCAGAGGTGTAGGCATCATTATCCCCATTTTACAGCTGATCACACTGAGGCTCAGGAGAGCTAAGTTCCTTGCCGAAGGCCAAGACCACTAAGTGTGGTGCCAGAATTGGGATCTGGTTCTGCCTTACTCTGGACCCTGACCCCTGAAGAGTGTGAGTAATCGCGCACTTTGTCTCACCTTCTGAGACGACGGGCAGACCCTGCTCCGTCCTGCAGTCCTGTAGCACGCCGCCTGCTCCGTTCCAGCGCCCTGACCAGGAGCTGCTTTTCACAGGATGCGGAGAGACCCAAGCGGTCTCAGCAGCCATGACACAGGGAACTGAGGGGCAGTGCTGGGGCCAGGCCCCAGCTGAATCTACGTTTGCCTTCCAGGCTCAGCCCTGCAAAGTATACCTCCTCTCCCTGGTGTCTCCATCCTGACGCGACAAAATCCCCTCTTGGCACTTGGCAAATGTGGTTTGGGACTGGACCCAACTCCCACAGGGGCTGGGGCAGAGTTGAGATGGTTCTCTGTAGAGCGATGGCTATCAGGATCCCTGAGCTTTCTGTCACTGGGGCTCCTGGTGGAAAGCCTGAAGGGGCTAGGGTATGGATTAGACTTTCCCGCCGATTTTGCATCAGACAGACCTAGTTTTAAATTCTGTGTTTACTGTTTACTAGCTGCATGACTTTGGGCAAGATACTTAACCTCCCTGAGCCTCACTTTCCTCATCTATAAAATGAAGATGATAATATGTCCCTCGTAGGTTTGTTTTAAGTACTGAGTCATAATACCTGAAAGTCTATGCCTATAATAAAGTAAAGCTATTTATTATGATTATTGTTTCTATTATTAGTATGGCCATTATCCTTATTATATCCTGCTGCCCCAGAATTCAAAACCCTGAAGGAGCCAGCCCTCTTCTGCCTCCACATTAAACCTGCCCCTGTCCTGAACTTGGGTACACTCAGATCCCCATGATACACAGGCCCCAGCAGGTGCGGATCCCCCCGCTGCAGATGGATCCCAATATCAGTGTATCAGGATGGCAGCTGGGACTTCAGGACTGGAGCTGGGTCCAGGGACGGTAGGAAGGCTCGCAGCCATAGCTCAGCCCGGGGCTGTGCACTTAGGGTTTGGAAAGAGGGAGTGTGCTGGCAGCTGTCACAACACCTGGACACCTGGCATTGGGGCTGGGAGGCAAGCGTGGCAGGAGGGTTTTCTGTTTCAGGGAGGTGGTTGCGTTTAATTCTATATTTTACATGCTGGGGTAGAAATGAGGAGAAATGCTGTTCCAGGTGGCCCCACCAGGGTACCCTAAGAGAAGCACTGCTGTTCCTTCCTGCCGCTTCTCCATCAGTTCAGTGCCCTCCACGCCTCAGATCAATGTTTGTGGATGGTGGGCGGGGGGGGGGGGGCGTGTACCTGGGCAAGAACAGGACTGTTCTAGCTGTGTTCTTGATTGGTCTCTGAGGCCCCCTGCAACTTAACATTCTGCAGGAGTCGGAGCCCGTAACTCGGACGCCGCAGCTTCCCAGGGCAGTGACGTCGTGACAGTAAATCTTGTCCATTTAAATAATGCCTCTGTTCCTATTCTACTTGCAGCATACCTTCCATCCCCTGATTCCTCCCGATGCTCCTCAGTGGCAGGCATTAGTCTCTCCTGCCTCGTGGATGGGCCAAGGGGGCTCAGAGAAGTAAATGGCTTTTCCTATGTCACAGAGCAAACAGACAGAGTGTCCAGAACGTCAGCCCACACCTCCCAGTTCCAGCTGGATGTTCTGGTTTTTTCATTTTTTAAACCAGCTTTATTGAGATATGATTCACGTACTGCACAGTTCACGCGTTGAAAATACATAATTCAGTGGCTTTTAGTACATTCACAGATACGTATAGCCATGACTACAATTTTTGAACATTTTCATCACCTCAAAAAGAAACCCCCTACCCTTTAGATAGCACCCTTAACCACCACCACCACCCACACCCCCCCCCCCCAAGCCCTAAGCAATAAACAGTCTACTTTCTATCTCTGTGGGTCTGCTATTTTGGACATTTTATGTAAATGGAATCCTGTAATATGTGGTCTTTTGTGACTGGCTTGTTTCACTTAGTATAATGCTTTCAAGATTCATCCACATTGTAGTATGTATGACTACTTCATTCCTTTTTATTGATGAATAATATTCCGTTGTATGGATATACCACATATTATTTATCCCTTCATCAGTTAATGGACACTTGGGCTGTTTCCATGTTTTGGCTATTAAGAATAATGTGGCTGTAAACATTCCTGTGCAAGTTTTCGTGTGGACATATGTTTTCATTCCTCTTCGGTATCCGCCCAGGAGCGGAATTGCCGGATCGACGGCAGCTCGATGTTTAACCATTGGAGGAACTGCCAGACCGTTTCCCAACTGGCCGCCATTTATATCCCGCCAGCAGTGTATGAAGGTTGCAGTTGTTCCACATCAGAACACTGATGTTCTCTTAAATCTTCACCTGGCTTACAAGCAAGCTAGAGGATCCATGGGGAGGCGAGGATGAAATGAGACAAAGCTGATTTAGGCCAAGTGGTAGACGAGTGGGTTGGGGGAGAGGGAGAAGGAATCTCTTCTAGAGAGCACTGTGTCCAGCCATGCAGAAGGCATCCTTGTATCAGGCTTGACCAAAGACCAGAGCTGGTCTCCACAGAGATCATCCGAAGTGTTGAGGCCAGAATATTGGATTCACTTAGTGTCTGGGGAAAAATCACAAGAAAGGTGACTACAGTTTCCTGTGTCGCTGGTGGTGCTTCCCACCACCTCCCCAGCACACACGATTATAAACATGACAGTATTTTATGACTAGTCCCAGTCCTTCGTCTGCTAATCCAGATGCTTCTGGAGGGAAAAGCAAGGGTCTCATGACATTTTGAAGCTGAGCGTGTAGGTTCAGGCTTCCACCGGTCCCCATCTCTCCACCGCCCTATCTACCGACCCTGGATGAGACCAGAGCTGTGGCTGCCTTGAGTGTGAGCATCTCACCTTTAAATGGGAGTGTAGTGTAGCTGGAGGGCCCTCAGAGGCCTCCTCACCCACCCCCTCCATCGCAGATGGGGAGGGGAGGGCTGGGAGGGCACAGGAGTGGTGGGACAGGAGCTCTGGAGGAGCGGGCACGTGTCAGCCACTCCATCTCCCAGTCCTAAGGCGTGTAAGGCGATCACACATAGCTGCCTTTCCTGGTGCAGGAGTAACCTCATGGCAGCCTCTAGTCACATTTCCACAGCCCAGGTGACCTCTGATAATTTAGAAGGAGACCTGGGGACTAGAGTAGGCAACACACCTGAGATTAATCCCACTGATGCTAATGTCTCCAAAAAGGAGAAGACACTGCCGAGTATCTGTTTCAAAGTTGGGGGCTTCCCTGCTGGAGTCCAGCCTGGTCCAAGGGTTCGCTTTCAGCCTTGTAATCTGAGAACTCTGATGAGGAAGGCGGTGCAAAGGAGGAGTGAGAGCCGAAAGCCCAGGTCTTGCTGGTTTAGAGGAACCACCCTGAAGACAGACAGAGGCAAGCCAGGGCTGCCCTGGGCGATAAGAGATCGTGGTAGCCACAACTAGCCCGTGGTGTAGGCACTGGCGTCCCTGATGTCTCTCCGGGCTACAGGAGGGAATGAACATCTGCCTTGAAGGGATGCTGTGACTCTAAAACTAGATAATGTTAAGAAAATACTTTGAAGGCGTCCCTGGTGGCGCAGTGGTTGGGAGTCCGCCTGCCGATGCAGGGGACACGGGTTCGCGCCCTGGTCCGGGAGGATCCCACATGCCGCGGAGCGGCTGGGCCCGTGAGCCATGGCCGCTGAGCCTGCGCGTCCGGAGCCTGTGCTCCGCAACGGGAGAGGCCACAGCGGTGAGAGGCCCGCGTACCGAAAAAACAAAACCAAAAAAACAGTACTTTGAAATTCTGAGGGACAACAACATTTTAAGGGTCTAATTATTCTTACTTTGCTCAGATGCAACGCAGGGCCCAGACAGCTGAGCGGAGCATCCGTGAGTGCTGGAGCTAGGAAAACGGGGCCACGGGACAGAAGTGCTGCCACTGCAGCCCCGGCCAGGATCTTATCATCCATTTCTCTTCGTTGTCCCTTCCCAGGGCCAAGACCAGGGCCATGGGACACTGGTCCAGCAGCTGGGGACAGAGACAGCTGTGATAGGCTATAAGAGCAAAGCACCCTGGGCTGAGGCTTTGGTCAAAATGTGGCCTTAGTCTGCACCCTGGGCTTCTGGGAAATGGCCCACAAACCAGGCCATTTCTATTTGCACACAGTCACGGGGCTGACCTCCAGGATCCCTCACCCACCCACCGGAGACACTCCTGCTCTCTCCCTGGAGGTCCCTGGGGAATCCTCACTGCCTGTACTTTCCTGGGGCCGGTCTGGGCTGTTGTGGAGAAGCCACTGTGACCCTGAACTGCAGGTTCCCTTTGGGCTCGAACCCGTGACCACAGCCATGGTGGGAAGCTGGGCAATTAGCTGCCTCATCCTGAGCAGCCCTGTGCCAGTCCCAGTCCCAGTAATCTTGATAATCCTAGCAGGCCACCCACCTGGAACCCCAAGCCTTACCCGCCACCACACACACACACACACACACACACACACACACACACACACAAAACGGCTCCGGTCGCGCAGGCTCAGTGGCCATGGCTCACGGGCCCAGCCGCTCCGCGGCATGTGGGATCCTCCCGGACCGGGGCACGAACCCGTGTCCCCTGCATCGGCAGGCGGACTCTCAACCACTGCGCCTCCAGGGAAGCCCTGCGTGTGATCTTTTCTGGCTTTCTACCTAATTGTCTTGAAAAAGCTGGAGGGGAGGGTTTCTAAAGAGCTACAGCTGCTTCTCTTCAGGGCATTCATTCATTCATTCATTCATTCAAGTAACATTTATTGAACATCCTCTGAATTCCACAACTAGGCCTTGCGAACCTGCAATAAGACACGGGTCCCGTCCTCTTGACGTCTGTAAATGCAAAAGCCATCTACACTAAGCCAATCCACACGTACAGGTTCTCTAGTCCAGGGACTCCCCAAACCGGCTGTGGCTCAGAATCACCTGGGAATTGTTCTCAGACAGATTCCTGGGTCCCACCCTGCAGATCCACACTCAGAAGGCCCGGGGTGGGACCTGGAAATCTGGGCTTTCTGAAAGTTCCCAGATGATGCCACGGGGAGCCATGTCCAGGGACCCCTGATGGAGTCCATTCTCTGATTTCACAAATGAGGAAACTGAGACCCAGAGAGGATTGATTAACTCGCCCAGTCAGTGGCATGAACCCCTATTCAGTGCCCTTTCCAGGATGTCTTGCCAGCCAAAGGCAGGAAGGGATGAGTCAAGCAAGTGGCTCTGGCGAGGGACCAGCTAAAAGGCTTCCTGAGAGGCAGAGCTTGGGAGGGCTGTGTTTCAGAGGGAGGAAGGAGGAAGGACTTTGTAGGCTCAGGGGGGCATGGAGGGGGCAAAAGTCTCAAAGTGAGAATTCCCTGGGCCTTCGGGGTGGGATGGGGGCGTAAGAACTAAGAGATAGGTCCAGAAAAGTAGGCTGGGGGCAAATTTGGGACCAAGGAACTCATACATTATTCAGGAGGCATTGGGAAGGTTTTTTGGCCCGTGGTATTTTTAAGACAATTACTGTCACAATGAAGAGAACAATTGGTTCAAGGCTGGCCAGCCCAGAGCAGGGAGATCAGTGAGGAGGGAGCCCCAGCGTGCCCCGTGTGCACGGGGCGGCTGCAGTGGGCCCAGGAGCCAGGCCCGGAGACCGCAAGCGATGGTGGGTCAAAGATGTGATGGTTTGGGAATTCCCTGGCGGTCTAGTGGTTAGGACTCCGTGTGCTCACTGCTGATGGCCCAGGTTCGCTCCCTGCTTGGGGAACTAAGACCAAGATCCCACATGGCGCGGCCCAAAAATATATATATGTATATATGTGATGGTTTGAACCTTTGTGTCTGGAAGTATGACTATTGTAGATGGGAGACCTATCCGGCGGGGGAGATGGATTTTAAGGGAAAGACATCTCCTTTGGGTGTTCAGTTGAGATGATGTATGTAAACCATGAGCCACCATTCCTGGCCGGAGCAAACGCTCAAGAATTTGTTGTTGTTTGTTGTTCGTTGTTCTACCACCAGCTCAAGTCTGAGCCTGTGGGAATCTCACATCCCCCACTTCGGTTGATTTTCTCCCAGTGCAGACGCACCTTCCCAGAAACCATCAAGCCTTTGACTTTGCAAAGATTTTACCCCGTCTCTGGAGGCAGCTGCCTCGGACTCTGGGCCCCTCAGGGTTGCCGGAGGCTGGAAGGGGCAGGAGAGCAGGGGGTGAGACACTTATTGAGTGGCCACCAGGAGTGAGTCTGCAGCAGGCCTCTGCTGTGTGTTATTTCTCTCTCACTTCACACAACCACCAGCTAGGGGTCACCACTGTCCCCATCCTGCAGAGAAGGTGAGTCACACATGGGTCACTCCGTGACCTGGGATTAAGGGGCAGAGCCAGCCACAAACCCCATGTCTGCTGACCCCAAAGCCCGTGCCACTTCTCTCACTAGGGTCACGGCTCCCCGCACAGTCCTTTCCTCTCTTCCTTTCTCACGTTTGATTTCTTCTGACGCGTGAGGAATTGAACTCAGCTCCTGAGTGACCGATGGCCGGCCAAGGTGAACTGCGCGAAAGCCTGTCCCGCTCTGCTCTCAGCCCTTTTCAGAAAGGGCTCTGGTACTCAGGCAGTGGTTGCCAGCTCAGCCTTGAGCCTGCGCCTCTGGGGAAGCCCAGGAGCGCCCCTCACCCCGCCACCCCTAACCTTCCCCTTGGTCTCCAGAGTGGAACTAATTCACCCCAGGGACACACAGCTGGGCAGAAAAACCAGTCCTCCTGCTTTCCAGGTCACTGCGGCTCCCGCTGCAGAGGGCGAGAGTGTAAAGCTGGGCACAGATGGTGCTGGCGGGGAGACGGGGTGCAGGGGATTGGGGAGGGGGTGTGGGCTGGGCGGTGCCTCCATGCAGGGCTGGGTGGCATGACCACCCAGTGGGCTGTTTCTGGGCCCCAGCATCTGTCAGGGCACCTCTCTGAGCCTCTGCGTGGACCGCTGGACTGGAAGCCCCAACAGGGAGGCCACTCAGGCACAGCGTCCCCCCGAGCTGCCGTGGGGGAGGGGAGGACATCTGAGCCAGGTCAAGAAAGGCTCCGCGGGGACAAGTCTCCCTTGCTCCCCTCTTTCTCTCCCGGGACTCCCTCAGCCTCTCCGGCTCCATCCTCCTGCACTTTCTCTGCTCTGCTTTGCTCTCTCAGGCTCCTACCTTGTCTTTGCTTTCCACTAGCCAGAAGGCTCTTCTCTCCCCGTCTCCCTTCCCTTTTTCCAGTTGTCCTTCCTCTCCCTCCTCCTCTCCCCATTCCCTTTCTTTCTCCCCTTCCCTCTCTGTTTTTACCTAAGCATCTGCCTCTTTCCCAGGCATGGGCACCATGCTTGTGCCCTAATGACACAACCTGAGGTGGCACCGGTTTGCGTGCTCCCATCTTCTTGATGTCCCTCTACCTCCTGGCTCACACCTTGGTCTGGGGAGCAGACCCCTGCTCAGACCGTCTCGACACTGCTCACCCGCCTCGTTAGCCTGAGTCTGTTCAAGCGTTTGCTAAGCCCCTACTAGCCCTTTCCTGGGAAAGCAGGGTGAGGGCAAAGGGGCAGGAAGTGCTCAGTGCCTCGCCATTCCCATCGCGGTGCCTTTGCTGCCGCCACTTGAGCTCTGTTTCAGGTGACCTCCTTTCCATCTCCAGCTGAACAGGCTCAGGATGAGGCATAGGATACGGTGTAAAAAGTACTAGGAAAGGAAGCTGTGAATTGTAAGCCCACCTGTGACATCAGTGAGCTTTGTGACCTTGGGCAAGTCACATTGCCTCTCTGGACTTTGTTTTGCTTTCTAACGTTAGGGGACTGGACAAGATAACTTCTAGGGACCTGCCTAGCCGCAAGATGCTAGGCAGTGGCTGCTTTGCTGAGGTGAAATGCCTCTCACTCTGTCTCGTATCTGAAGTCTGACCATGTGGGATTCATTCCTTTGGCTATTGAGTGTTTTGCTTGTCTAGGGGAGACCCTTAAAGGCGAGTGTCCTTTGACCAGTGGTGTGCTGGCAAACAGTGAATAACCAGCTCTCAGGGAGAGGGGAAGCCCCGATGTGTAGCGTTTGCAGATGGATTTTCATGACTTAGATACCCCTTTGGAGGCCAGTTGCAAGCCACTGGTATGATATCACTGAACGAGGAGTTGGGAAGAGAGGCGCAATGGGCTCTTGGCATGAGCGGCTCCAGCACACTCAGTTAGTGACTTGTGGCCACTAGTGGGGAACACAGCCTGCAAGAAGGGGGCAGAGGCATGGAGTCGGGCGGGGTGAGAGGGCTGGGGGTCGGAGGTGAGGGAAGGGAAGGGAGTCTAGGCAGGACAGGAGACCCGGCAGAACTCACCCAAGGTTGAACTTCCTACCCTTGTCTCCTTCCTCACAAGCTCCTCCTTCCTCAGCCAACATGCTGGGGGCGGGGCCAGGGGGGTCCATCTTGAAAGAAAGCATTTCCCTCAGATTCTGCCTCTCCGGAGTCTGGGGAATCTGTAGCAACTTCCCTTCCCTCCAATCGTGCCAGACCACAGCCCCAGAGACTGTCTCTCCAACAAAAAAATCAAGACCCCCTGCTCTGACAGAGGGCTTTCCCCACCCCTGGTTTTGAACGTATTTAAATGAAGTCTTCCAGGGTCTAAAAATTAAATCCTGGTTATACATTTAATGAAATGCCTTTATTAAAAAGAATAAAAATTATTTTACATTTGAATGGAGCTATAAAAATTCAGCTAACCGTATAGCAGCTAATACCATATTTGAAAATAGAAATCGTTCAAGTTATTAGGATTTGTTAATACTGGATAGTGGCTACATAGATATTAGCTATATAATTCTTGATGCTCTTCTGTACATTAGAGAGATTTCACAATAAAAAAGAAAATGAAATGACTCAAGAAATCAAGAAGCTTGGCTCTCCTAATTTCAGTCCCAATCCTCCCAGGAATTTCTCTCCCCACCCCTTTAAATCACATGGGTGGGGAAAAAAGTAGCCTCAGTTGTCCTGGATCCTCAGATAAAGGGGCACGGAGGGCACACTGGGTCCCCGTAGGTGGGTAGGGTGGGTCCTACTGGGAAGGTAGGTGGGGAACCCCAAGCGAACCCCTTCTCTCTCTGGGATTCATTGTCCTCATCATCAAGTGGGGAAGGAGTTTCCAGGGCACCTGAGGTCCCCTTAGGTCTTTTGGGGCTGCAGCCACTGTCTCCAAACCTCCTTCCCTGGGCCAGATAAGCCCTGTAGGCTTCTGTGGAAAGTGTTTCCGCACTCCAATGTGACCCACCAGCTGGAGGGATCTCTCAAGCCACATCCCTGCCTGTCTGAGCTGGGACAGCCCACATGGCGGGGATGATGATGCCAACACCTAAGGCTCCCAGGTCCCGTCTGTGACTCTGAGGTGGCCCTGTGGGGTCTGGGACAGAGAGGGAGTATATTTGCTCTTCACTGCGCCGTTTGAGGTGGAGTCCAGTGCATGGCAGGTGGGTGTTTTGCTGGGTGGGCTCCACCCTTGACCGGCCAACCCCAGCTGGGTTTCCTTGACCACCCCCCCCCCCACTGTGGTCCCCGGTGTCAAGTGCATGAGAGCTTGCGGTGCCCCTTCAGCTCTGCCTGCTACAGAGAAACACTTGTAAAGGGGGTCCCCGACCCAGAGGTTGAGATGCAGGCTGCACGGCTGAGAGAGCTCCCAGCCTCCCCCTCGGCTTCTCCGTGACAGCTACAAATAGGCTGTTGAACGTATTTAATAAACCCGGGGAAGGAGTTGTGGCCGCCTCGCCTCTGCTGGGGAAATTGATGGACGTCTTCAGTGGGGAGAGGAAAGAAAACTTTCTAAATGGGCTCAGTTTAGGGAAGGAAAGCCATCTGGAGGGAGTGTTTTGGATGCCAGCACATATGCGGCAATGTGCAGGGGAGGAGAAGCACCTTTGCGGCCCCGGCAGGGGCTGGAAATTCCCAGGAGCCTTAGGCTACACTGCCCATGCTCACCTCAGTGCCCAGGACAAGTGCGCAGTGCCCGGGAAGCAGGCAGGCCCTGGAAGACTCTTCTCCACGCAGGCCTGTAAAGTGAGGGTCGGAGTGGATGGTCGGTGACTGGAACTTTGGGATTCTAAAATCACCCTTTTATTTCCCAAGAGGAGGCTTTGCATCTTGTACCGGGAACCCTGCAAGATGTGGGAGAGGTGGCTGCCAAGGGTGTTTCTCTCCGGAGAGAGGAAGCATGCAAGGCGAGGGGTCAGATTGACGTGGGTGGCCATGAGCATAGCACGTGAGCACGGGTCCTCAACAGAGCCCAGCTTTGCAGGCTTCCTTGAAGAGCTGTGGCCCACAGAGAAGGAGAGCTCTTTGGGTAGGAACTGGGGGAACCAGACAGGTGTCTGAGCAGCCTCTACCCCGATGTTAGTTTCATAGCCCAAGGAAGCCTCTCCACACCCCCTACCTAGACAGGCTTGTACATTACATTTCACTCTGCCACCTCCCCACCTTCTGCCTGTGGGTGGGTCTTGCTACTTTCTGGTTTTGTTTTTGTTTTTAATTGAAGTGTCCCTGATTTACAATGTTGTACCAATCTCTGCCATACAGCAAAGTGACTCAGTTATACCCATATAGACGTGCTTTAGGTCTTACTACTTTTCAAGCCACTTTCCTCACCTGTGGAACACAAATAACGCCTGTCCAGCTTACCCCGTGGGGTGAGGGGGAAGATCACAGGAGCCGAGGTACATGAGGGCTCTGAGCCTGCTGCAGGGTGATCAGTGTAAGTGTTGGCAGGCTCTATGGGATGACTACCCAAGCATCGTTTCTATGGAGTGGAGACACCACTGGTGCCCTCCCCTGCAGAAAGCAGCATCTGAGTCAGTACTGAGGCTTAGGCTGGGCCACCCAACTCACCTGAAACTGGACAGGCCTAGACTGGGTAGGATCAGTATTTTACAAATGATTCAGCAGCTCTTCTTGGGTGAATGAAAGGCTGCAGAGAAGAATCCTCCACCCTCTGGAAAACTAAAATAAAAGGAAAACTTGCAGAATTCTTTAAGGGATCAGCCTTGAATTTTCCTCCCCAACACCAGCCTCAAAGAGTAGGGATGTGGACCAAAAGACATGGGAATATTTACTGGGTGGGGGGGGAATGGGATGTACTCCCGCATCACATACACACAGGGGCTCACAATCAGATATACAGGCAGTCACTTTGGTTTTCGTCAATTATCCATCATGGTCTGACATCCATGAAATGAGCTCAACCCTTTCAGAAACTGTATTTTCAGCTTGTCCCACCTCTTGGGGTCAGATGTTCCCAAAGTTTACAAGCTTCCGTATGAAGTCACACTTTCCCTCTCAATCTTAAACTAGCCCCGTAAAAGCTTCAAAGGGAACTATACGGAAAGAAGCAGATATAAAGAGAACACAAGGTGGATAAATTCAGACTCAGAACTAGGTAACAAGTACACCAGAGGCGAAGTCTGAAATCCCTGCAGGTTGAGGGTTAAAGGTTTTAGTGGAGAGCTTAGTACGGGCGAACCAAAGGAGTTTTGCGTTTCTGGAGAGGAAGTTTGGGGAAACGGTCCTGCCTTCTCCTCCTCTCGCTCCTCGAGGGCACCCCAGAGGAGGCAACGTTTCCCAAGCTGCTTGAACACGAGATGGCTTTGGCAACCTGGGCCAGGAAGGGTGTTCCAGACAGAGGGTCGGAGATGGAAGGGGGAGAATGGAATCCAAGAGCAGAATGGGCGTCGTCAAGGGGTGTTTCTCAGCCCCTCCACTCTGATGTCCTCACCTTAGCAGCAGCAAGACCTGGGATCATGGCAATCCACTGGCCCATGAAGGAAGCGGGACCCTCAGAACCCACTCTGGGCCACCACAGCCATGGCCCCCAGGTGCTCATTCCCATCCACAGGGACACAACACTCCGATGTCTCAGAGTTGCTCCTTACCAAACCACCACCTGGCGCCATGGTGCTCCTGCTGTCCCAGCAGCTGTCTATGTGGCTTTGCCAACCTGGGGTCCCACCGAGGATCTTGGCAGTGGGGCCAGATTGTTCCCATTCTTGTTCCCTAGACTGTGCCCAGGTGGCCTATGGGGGCAAGGCTTGTGCACAGACCTGGACGGAAGCGCGGATTCTTGCGGGTAGGATCAGAGCTCAGGGAAGACAAGAGGAGGAAGGGAGCTCAGAGCTGGACAGATGGAGATAATAATACTATTCACCTGCTAGGGGTGCTGTGGGGATTAAAGAGAGAATGCACTTACAGGACTTAGCACAGTGGCTAGCTTGTAGTAAGTGCTTAGTAAATGGCTTCCAGTAGCCTAGAGCCCTAGAGGTGTCACCCGGCCTCGGTCATATGGGCTCAGCTACTTCCTATTTGTTTTCTGCTACTCAGGGCTGTAAGATGTGGGCTTCCTCCTAAGGGGAAGGAAATTCAGTCTCTGGGGAGCATGGAAAAGGAGAAATACAAAACTGAAAATGATATAGTAAGTGCCTCATATGTGCCGGGGCAAAATCCGAGATGCTTTTAGTATATCCTTTTCTCTCACATGTATTTTTTTTACCTTTTTTGGTATTATAATTATGAAAAATATTTCAAATATACATAGAAGTTGAGAGGCCGCCCAACGAACGCCCTTATGGCCATCACCCAGTTTTAACAGTTACCAAGATTTTGCCACTCACTTCATCTTCTACATTATTGCTCATTTTATTTTTACTTTTGCTGAGTTATTTTAAAGCAGACCCCAGACGTTTTCTCATTTCACCCCTAAATATGTCAGCAGTCATTTATACAAAATAGGGACATTTTCTTACCTGACCCTAAGGCCCTTGTCACACCTAACAACAATGACGTGGTGTCATCTGATACCCAATCCAGATTTGAATTCCCCCAACTTTAAATACATTGCTTTCGGGAATTCCCTGGGGTCCAGTGGTTAGGACTCAGCGCTTTCACTGCCAAAGGCGCGGGTTCGATCCCGGGCTTGGGAACTCAGATCCCGCAAGCCACCGCTGCACGGCCAAAGGCTAAAACAAATAAATAAACACATTGCTGTTTATCCTTATCACCTCTTTGTTAAGTCAGGTGCTAAGTTCCATTGAACCATACAAGTCGGAGAGATTAAGTAGCGTGCCAGGGCCCCAGCCACCAGCAATTGGCCAAGCCCTGCTAGGGGGGCCATGCCCAGGTACTGGACCTGGGTCGCTCTGGCTGGCACCACGGACCCTACCTGATAGCTGTTTTAAGGCCCAGAATCTGCTTAGCGAACAGCACTATGGTGTCCAGAGCACCCTAAGACTCAGATGCAACAGGATCCCAAGTCATGGTTTCTGCCCTTTAGGAGCTTATGATCCAGTGGCCTTGGGGGTGGAGTTTGCAAACCAGAAGCAGCTCAAGCACAATGACAAGGGCTAAGTGGGAGGTGGAAAGGAACACAGTAGGAGTTCACAGGAGGGACTGGTGGAGTGGGGAAATCTGCTGGGGAGAGAGCGGCAGGCCGGTGTGGCAGGAGAGCACGGGCTTGGTGGCCAAAGACATGGGTTGGAATCCTAGCTCTACCACTTTACCAGCTCTGCGACGTTAGGCTCCCAAGCCTCAGTCTACCTCGTTGGTAAAATGGACTCAATAATACCTCTCCACGGCACATGAAGGGCCGAGCTGTGAACGATAAGCAGTAATTGCTCGTTTCCTTCTCCTGTAGTTCCGTGGGAGTGGCAGGCCCTGCAGTGAGGCATAGGGCCGGTTGCAGGGCAAGGTCACACTGCGTCCTAGGGCAGGAATTAGCACTTGGTGATGCTGCTGCCATTGCCCCCAGCCTCAGCCTCTTCCCTCTCTCCAAGTCTCCCCCTTCTGAGGACCCTCCCATCTGGGAGTTTAAGGAGGTTCTGCTCTGACACTCTGGAGCTAATGCTGACCGGATCCCCTCCATCCCTTCCTAGACAACTAAAAAGCCTCCACATCAGTCCCCATTGGCCGGGTCACATGGGATGGCTGCTACAGTCACAGGCAGCTGTGTGCGGATGCAGAGTGGGTGTCTGCGGGGGGGAGCTGGGTGTATGCATGTGTGAGACACCAGGGAGGTCATTATATCCTCATCTTGGATGTAGACAAGTAACCATAACAGGCATTCTCGCACTAATGTGCTCGCAGAGAATGCTGAAATTAGTCTTGAAAGATAAAGAGCTAAGGCTGAGGTTGCCTGCTCCCCAGCAGCCCTGCAGCCTTCGGAGTGATCAGCCTCCATTGTTAGGGGTGGGGAGAAGGTGACATTTAGCCATCTGTGTCACACATGATCTCTATCTGGGACCCTTGGGTCAACTAGCTCTCAGTCCTGGCATCCGATCAAACCCAAATTACTTGGCAGGATGGCAGGGGAACTGAGATGTGGCCTCTCCCCGACTGGAAACACGCAATCTCGTCTTGCCAGTTGGAGTGGTTCTAACCTGATTAACTACACAGCGTAATGTGTGTATTCCCCTCTCTCTATGAAAAAAAGTAGGGGTAGAGTAACTAAGCTTTGGATAAGAGTATGTCTGTGTGCCTGGGTTTTGTATTCTTTGGTTGAAGCCAGAGCACATCTGTGTTCACACGTGCACGCACACACACGCGTGCGCACAGCAGGAAACAAATCTCATCTCAGTTCTGTTACGTGACACATCTCAGTGAGTGCAGCTCTGGCCCCGCACTGTGCTGGGGGAAGTTGAGGATGGAGAAGAAACTGAAACAGACACAAAGGAGGAAGCAGGAGCGTGCCTGGCCTGTTTTCAGAGGCCAGAGGTGGGTTGCGGGTAGACGTGGGCAGGAGGTGCATGTGAGAGAAAATGGGGGTTTGGGGGTTGGGGCCGTGGTGTGGGGATGAGAAGTGATCAGATTTAAGACGTATTTTGTTTCTTTTTTTAAAATTAGGGTGTAGTTGCTTTATCAAGATGTACTTTGAAGATAGAATGAGGAAGATTTTCTGATGGCTTAGATGGGCCAAGGATGATGCCCAAGTTTTTTGGGGCTTGAACAGCTGGAAAGCATATGACTGGACCAGAACCCAGAAGCTGGCTTTGAGTCCTGACCAGGGCACTTGCCCTGTAGGATTTAGAGCAAGTCATTCATATAAACTCAAGCCCGTCTGTAAAGTGAGAGCAGCAATGCCTCCCCTACTTCCTTCCCACAACTTTCCTAAGGACTAAACAAGATCTTGGATGTCAGGATTCTCTGCCAGCATGGTGTTAGGACGACAATGCCAGCAAGGTGATCAGCACTTGAATGGGCTGCCTGGGCAGGGAAGGAGCTCATTGTCCTATGGGCTTTACACGTGTGTGGGGTGGGGAGTGAGGAAGAAATTAGGAAAGGGAGAGCCGCTGCCGCAGCCCAAGCGCTGGGAACTGAGCCGTGGTTATGCTGCATGTTTGAGAACAGTGACAGCAGACTGAGACGCGGCTGCCACTTCTGAGGCTTCCCGAGCAGCCCCATGCACTGGAGTACCGTCCCCCGCCCCTCCCACCCCACTTAGAGCACCCGCCTCTTCTGCTCACCTCTCCGCGAGGGAACATTCCTGGGTAGCTGAAAAGCCCCTTCTAGGGTGACAAGACAGAAACGGAAAGGCCAGGTGTCAAAGGGAAGATGGGCAGCAGAGCCCCCCGAAAAGAGGACAGGAGCCACGTGGGGCAGCGGAAAGGGCAGGGTAGTGGAGGCTGCGGTTTCTGGGGCTCTGCAGCTGCGGCCAGTCCTCCCGCACTGGACAGCAGCCGCACCCAGCCAGCAGCTCCTGAGCCGTCTCTGCTTCCCCTGGCAGGCCTGCAGCAGAACCGGGGGTAGGGGAGCAAGCATGCAGGTCTGCACCCCGCTTTCCGCTCCCCTTTGGATTCCTTCACCATCCGTCCCCCTTCCAGAGCCTTCCTCCAAACCCCTCAGCCCCGAGAGCAGGGTAAGAAAGACTTTTAGACCTGTTTTCATCCAATCCCCCAGCCAACGTAGGCGGCCCTTCTCCCGGCTCATCCTGTTCGGTGGGGATACTTGTGATGTCAGGGGTCTCACCACTTTGCAAGCAGCCCAGTTAATTGCCTCAGGGCTCTGATTGTTAAAACATGCCAGCCACACCCGCTGGGACAACTATACTTGAAAGGGCAGGTAATAACACGAGTGGAGGGCAAGGAGGAATCAGAACCCTCACACATGGCCGGTGGGACTAGAAAATGGTGCAGCCACTCTGGAAAACAGTCTGACCTTTCCTCAAATGGTTAGACATGGAAGTACCATACGCCCAGCGATTCTGCTCCTAGGAATCTACCAAGACAAATGGAAACAAACATCCAGGCAAAAAGTTGTACACAGATGTTCATAGCAGCGTTGTTCATAAGAGCCGAAAGGCGGGAACAACCCGAATGTCCATTAGCAAATCAGAGGAGTGATAAATAAGGTGGAATATCCATGCAAATGGGATGTCATCTGGCTGTTAAAAGGAGCTATGGATTCATGCTATAGCATAGATGAACTTTGCAAACATTATGCTAAGCCAGTCAAAACAGACCACGTATTATATGATTTCATTTACATAAAATACCCAGAACAGGCAAATATATAGAAATAGGAAGTAGATTAGTGCTGGGGGACAGAGAGTTTTGCCCAGGACTAAGGGGTTTCCCCAGGATGTGGGACTTTCAGTGCTAAAGCTGGGATAGTCCTGGGCAAACTGGATGGTGAGTCATTCCATGCAGAACCAAATCTTCCTTCCCCAAATGTACACTGATTGAGTTGGGGTCTCCCCCTGGAGTCACCCAGAATGCGTCCAGTCCCTACCTTGCCCCATGACAGCTCGGCTTGAAGAGAGCCCTAGGAAAAGGCCCAAACCACCTCTGCTGAGCTAATATCCTCTGCTCCTTGGCCATGTCTCAGTTGGGGTCCCCTCACCACTTGGGGTGGTCTCTGCAGAATGGGCTCTGCCATGTAGGTGGCTGTTTAACAGAGGGGGCTGGAGCAGTACCCACCACCCCAGCTGGTTTACCCGTGTGCAGGGGAGCAGAGCCAACATCCTTTCTATCTGGAGACTATTTCCCTATGAATGCAACCACCTTGCATTGCCTTTTGGGTGGGGGGGCCATATATTAATGTGTGGTCCTGGTAAGGTCCCTGAGTGGTTTATGTGTGAAATTGTCACTTCCGTTGCCACTTTTCCCTACTTATTTTTATCTGCTTGTATCTCATTTTCTCCCATTTCTCTCATGTATCTATTTTTTGAGCATCTAGTATGTACAGTGACATGGGGGACATCACAGTACCCAAGGCCTGGTCCCTGCTCTTACGGAGCTCACGGCCTCACAGGAGATTTCCAGACCCTTACACAGACATTTCAGGTGCTCTGAGAGAAACTCTGGAACTGCAGTGACCCAGAAACCTAGGTGCACAGGCGGCAGGCCTCCACCCGAGACAGGGAAGGCTCCTCCGAGGAAGCGACTTCCAAATCCAGAGTTGATGGATGAGCAGGGGTTACCCAGGCAAAGTGCTAGGGATATGGGAGTGGAAAGTGGGTTCCCAGCCAGGGAACATCACGTGCAAAGGCCAGGAAGCAAGAGAAAGTGTGACCTGCCCGCTGTGACGGTTAATTGGAGAGACCAGCGTGGACTGATGTGCTCATGAAGCAGGGTGTGTTTTATCAGGATCTCCTGGAAGTGGTTCCTCTATATTGTCTACGAATAAAATAATAATAGGTAATGATACTAGCTCCGAGTTATTTACTAACCACTACTGAAGCGCGGTACCAATTTCTTTCCACATATAAGTTCTAATCCTTTCAACAACCCTACAACGTAGATGTAAAATTCACATTTTACAAATTAGGAAACTGAAGCTAAAAAAAAATCAAGGAATTGCAGAACTAGGAAGTGGGGACCGTGGGTTTTAAGCCCAGGACTACCCCATATTCTAAAGCAGGTTTCTTGCCAGCAGTGCTTTGAGTAGGAAGCTTTGGGGGTTTCAACATGTTTTGGGGAGATATGGCTTCCTACTCTCCCCCTCAGGGAGTGAGGGAAGCATGGAACTCCCATCGTGACCCACCCAGGGTGGAGCCCACTGGAAGCCATTTCCTTGGCTGGGAGGGGAGGGGCAGGTGTAGAGATAATTTCTGAGGAAAATACGTCTGGTTAGTGTGTTCCTACATGCTGAGTTACTGGGTCTCAGGTGCTGGTTTTTGCTAATCCCAATACATTGGGAATTGTTTAACAGGATTTTTCCTTTTAATTAAAATATGGTAATGAAACTTACTGCTTCACTCTTAAAAAGGAATGCCTATTCCCCAGATGTCTGGCCAGGAGAAGTATGGGTATAATTTTATTCACTGTAGCCATAATGCCGATGAAGGGCTCATCTTTTCCTCAGACACAGTGCCTCAACATCAGCACATTAACCCTTTCTGACCCCACTCACCTACCAGGACAAGGTCCCTGGCTTCAGGGAGCAGGGCAGGTGGTCTGCGCACCGGATGTGATTTGGACGTGGTCAGAAGAGAAATTATCTAAACCCCTGCGTCGGAATACAGTTTGGTTGGGCCACTCTTTGGAAGGGGTAGGGGTGAAAGGAAGGGAGCCCAGAGAATGTTGTCAACCCTTGGACCAGTCGTTTAAATGATCTGGGCCTCCACTACCTCCCCTGTTCCCCAGCAGTAGGTTTCCATGATTTTAACGCAGTTTTGGCTAAAGCGACATTTCCCATCCAGCATCATGACTTTGCTACATCGTCGCCTCCTCTTCTGCATGTCGTAAAGGATGGGTTCTGCTTTTTCCCATTCCTTCTCTTTTCTCATGTACTCTGCTCTTCTTTTCTCCTCCCCCACCTCGATCCAACTCCTTTGCCCCTTCTCTTCCTCCCCTTCTTCTTAGTGACCCCTCTGTCTTCCCTTTTCCTCTTTTCCTTCCCTTCTCCCCTCTCCCAGACACAAATGATTCCGAGGCTCATCCCTGTTCCTTCCTCTGAGCCCCGGGGGCACCCTGGCAAAGGGAAATTGACAGATGAGTCACAGAATTTTTTTTAAAAGCTGTTGGGAAGTTCTGCATTTAAAGCCATAAAACCCAACCACTGGCACCACTTCCCTCGTATACCCGTGATTCTGGCGCTGTAGAAAACAACCCACAGTTTACTGAATTCCTGACCAGCCAGGGATGAAATGGTGAAACCGAATTTGCCCGGAAAGAATGGGCAGACAGAGCTGGGCTCGCTCTCCGTATCCCCGCGCCCTTCCTCCCCCTCTCCTCCTCCCCTTCCTGTGCACCAAACCAAATGTGATTGTTTGCTGCGGCCGAACATCAAAGAGCAGAAGAATTGCTTAAGACGAAAATATTGGGGTTATGCATTTGAGAGCAGCCTGAGCTTCAAGTAACCTCAGGGACTGCACATCCATCTTTAATCAGCCCCCATAAGGTGATGTGCTCCCTGTTGAGCAGCCTGTCGGAGGCTTGGTGGGTGGCAGGCGTGGCCGTGCCAGCCAAGGGAGGAGAGAGTTTATGGCTTGGGCGCACTGCTCCCTGTGCCCAGCCACAGCGCAGACAAAATCCCATTTCAAGGCCCATTTATAGCCAGAGGCCTTGGCCCCTTAGAGGCGTCCCACGTCAGCTCCCTCTGGCACCAAGGAAGGAGAGCCCAGCTCCTGTGACTAGCCAGGCTCGGGATCCACCAACTCTAATCTGTGACAAAGATCAGCCTTGAAGGGCAGGTGCGGCCACCCTGCAGGGGGCCCAGGTGTTGGTGGGAGTGGAGGGGATGGGAGGGGCTGGCGAGAGGGAAGAGGATTTGCAAGTGGATGTGGCCTCGGGCCCAGCTGATCAGCTCCTGCCACCAGAGCATTAAGGAGAAATCACTAATGCAAATTCCAGGCAGCACCGACCCCAGGCTGCCTCTGAGGCCCCGAGCAACTTAGATGAAACCCGCAGGCCCGCAGCATCTTATATTGTTGTTACCTTTTCCTGACCTTCTAAAGCCTCATATAGGCGCTGCAAGGGGCCTTAAAGATGGCCTGTTCTACCAAGCCAGGCAGAAGGGGTGTGCCGCTGCAGTTTGATGCCACAGTATGGAAGCAGAGGCTGGGAAGGATGTAGTGACACACCAGTGTCACACAGTTAGTGACAGTCTGGCCCGGAACCGGTCTGCCTGATTCCCGCTGGGTCTCTTTCTGCTCAGTATGGGACAGCCTTTGAGACATCCAAGGTTCCAGCCCACATGAAACACAACCCCATCCCTGTTCCCCCACGCCTCCAGGAAGCCTTCTAAGAAAGCAGAATCATCTCTTTTCCCGTCACTTGCTGCTCTATTACAGCCCCTATCCCAATCTGCCGCATATCAGGGTATGTAGCTGCCTTCCCTGCTGGACTGTGATTTCCCCAAGGCGAGGGTCAAACTTTTTTCATCTTTGCATCCCTCACAATCCCCAGCACAATGCACGGCTCATGATAGACTATTAATATACATTTGGTGAACTTGAATTTGAACCTGCCCCATTGTTTCCGCGCCTTGATCGTGGCACCGCGCTCGGAGCACAGGGTCATGGCCAATGCCAACCCACGCCAAAGCATCTGACCCTTCCTGCTATCACAGAGCCCCACTTAGCAAGCGTGACAGTCTGGAGGACAAGAAAGGTCAATGCCATTTATCAGCCAGGTAGGTGGCTCTGTACCTTCTCCTTGCCCTCCAGGAGGACAGGCTTCCGTTTGCCGTGTTGAATTTTGAAGAGACAAGTGTCTCCCCCCACCCTTCAATCCCGAGGAGGGATTTGCAGTTTGATTATTTTTGAAAACAAGTTTGTGTAAAATTTGATTTGAGAAAACATTCTTCTCCCACGCGCTGAAGGATTGAGGGTCTGTAATCCCTCTCAAATCGCCCAGACGAGGTTGGTATTGCGATGTCGGCATCAGAGCTAACAAAGGGGGATTAGCAAGGAAAATTCTATGTGAAAACCTGCCATGCGCTGAAGGCTTTCAGCGTAAAGCAGATAAGATAGGTACAGCCAAGCCATTTTTAACCCAGTTTTTAGAGCACTCAGAGCCCTCCTTCTGCACTGACAGGCAGCAAGGGCTGGATTTAGTTGCGTCTGTCTCCTCCCTACCCCTCAGGCCTTCTCAGCTGGGAGACGTGTTTTTATGGGGAGGACAAGTGTCTCCTTCTCTGAAGGGTGGCCGGAGCCGGGCTGGCCGAGGTGTCTCCTGCTCAGCCAACAGATGCGTGGGTTCCCACAGGCCATGGGGAGACGCTGACTGTTCCCAGGAGTCCACCCTTCTCGGTACAGTTGTCAGCCCAAACTCCAGATGATAAAGAGAGCTTGCTTTGTGTTGTCTTTCCTGATCAGGAGGCTGAAGGACAAGGTGGTACTGTCCCAGGCGTGGTAAGATACTTATCACCCACCTGGACCAGCCCGCTCCTGAGAGGCTGCGGAGCCTCCTGGTAGGAAATCTGGCTTTGAAGTGACCACTTACTATTTGTGTAAACATAAACAAGTTAATTCCTGTAAGCCTCAGCTCGCTTTTCCTTAGTAGACAGTGTCTACCTCTAGCTTTGTTGGGAGAATTAAATGAGATAATACATGTAGAGCCCTTTCCATGGTGCCTGGCACATAATAAACGCTTAATAAATGGGTAGTGATAGTTATTCTGAGTGAATTAGTACAGCTCTTACATATGGAGAAATTAATGGGTGAGAGACTCGTGTGAACCTGAATTTTCTGAATAGGGAAAATTCTTGGGCTCGTTCCCTTGAACAAAATCCAATTGCAGACCAAATATCGGGGCTGTGTCATAAAACTCAGTGCAAGTCTTGGCCACCCCCTAGAGTGACTTTACAGCACTTGTCTTTTGACCAAATTGTCTGGTGGCATCTCAGCTCCCAGAACCAATCCCTTCGATGGCCTGCTCCCTCCTAGGATGAGGGGGTTCAGGCTGGTAAGGGGATGGAAAGGTTTAGAAGAGAAGGCTTTGAGGAAATACAGTGCCTACTTCAGCTGCCTAAAGGCCCAGGAGGAAGCAGAACTAGCACCAAGGGATGGGGTTCGGAGAGACCTGACTGTTTACTGTAACCTGACAGCTCCAGTGGCCTGAGAACGCAGTGGCCGCGCTGGAACGTTGGTGAGCTTCCCAACCCTTCCCCCAGCATGTGGATAGCCTCTGATAACCCGGCTGTAGAAGACATTACTTTATGGGCTGGAGGCTACAGCTAGTTTACTGCTAGTGTCCCTCCAACAGTCCACGGGGCGCCGAGGCTATCCCCTCTCTGGGCTGCAACGATCTCATCAGCAAGTGAGAGGCTTTGCTGCCCCTCCAGCCTGGGATAAGCCTGTGACCCAGCCAGCCTCTCCTGTCTGTAGACCTTCTCCCCTCTGCTTAGGGGGCTTCTCCCCAGTGACAGGGACCAGGTCGCTGTCCTCTGTCACCCCAGAGGTTAGCTCAGGACCTGGCCCACGGAAAAGGCTCAAAAGTGGAGGTAGTTGGATGGTTAGATGGGCGGATGGTTGGCTTAAGGAGTAATGGACACCCGAACACACACACTCACACACACACATACTTGTACACATACACGCACACACATGCGCACCCATACATGCATACATGTCCACACAGGTGCACACAGACACACATGCGTACACACATAGAAGCTCACTGAAATGGCTGCCTCCCCTGATGTCCAAAATTCTAATGTATTCTTTCCTGATAAGCATTGTCCTCTCCCTTTGGGCTTCTTTCAACATGCAAATGTCCCCAGAGAGACTGCCCTTTCGGCTGAACTGAATGCCTTTCTCTGGTCTCTGAGAGTCCTGGGATCCAGTGCAGGGCAGACCCTGAAGTGATTGCTCGGGGGCGTGCTAGTGAACACAGGCTGGGGCCACGGCTCCAGGGGTCTCCTCCCAGGCTTCCTAGGGAGCATGGGGTGTAGAAACAGGTGAGGCCCTGCTTCCAGAAGCCCTGGTGGAGCTCCCGCCTTCCCACCCGCCGTCCCGCAGGGCAGGCGTCTTCAGGAGAGGCTCTCTAATGAGCCCCATCTTCTCCGCTGAGCAGAGATAAAATGGGGCAGCAGCAGGGGGCCTGGGAACCCAGATTTGGGGCTTCTCCTGGGTTGACTTCTGGCCAGAGGGCTCTGAGGTAGGCAGGGTTGTCTTTCCAAAGGCCCCTTGGTCTTTCCTGAGGGCCCTTTCTTCCCTTTCACCACCCCCCTTGCCCCACCTCTGACACCAGTGATCTCCTGCCTATAAAATAGTAACAGCTCTCATTTGCTGAGCACCTGTGCTGTGCCAGCCACCCTTCTGAGCACGTTATGTGCCCTATTTCATGTACTCTTTTCAACCCTTGGACCTCGGTGCTGTTTTCCCAGTTTTACAGATGAAGAAACTAAGGCCCAGAGCGGTCACATGACCTGCCCAAGGTCATACATCTAGGAAGTGGGTCAAAGCTGGAACTTGAACCAGGTACTCTTCGTCCACCTGTGCTCTTGGTCATACCCTAAGATGGTCAAATAGGGACGCTCTCTAGGACAAACTCATTCTCTCTCCTAGGGTATAGAATCTGGAGTCCAGATGCCTGTTTTCAGACCCTAACCCCACCCTCTGCCCTCTGTCTAATCTCAGGCAGTGTATTCCGCTCCTCTATGCCTCAGTCTCCGCATCTCTAAAGAGGGGGCAACACCAGTTCTTACTTCTCGGGGCTGCTGTGAGCCTCGGTGCAGTGCGGCCCTCAGCTCCTGCCAGGCCCCTTTGAGCGCACGGCCAGCACGCGTTAGAAGCGGTGGAGACACAGCCCGGACTTCCCTTTGCCCTCAGGGGGAGGCCGTTCGGCAGGGTGGGGTGTGTGCCTCCTGCCCCCCAGACCCCGACACCCCTACCAGCACCCCAGAACGTTCCGGGAGCCCAGGAGCTGGCGCCTTTGCCTGGAATGGCAGGAGTCGCTTGGGGTGGAGATCCGCGCGGCTCCAAGGCCTCTGAGCTGAGCCGCTGTGTGTTCTGTTTGTTAGGTCAGTTAGCAGTGGGCGTATTAAGTGCATCCAGTGACCCGTCCACAGGCCATGTGGCCGGGCCCCCTTTGGCCCGTCTTGCTTCTCTTTCTCTCCTTCCAGCAAGTTAGGGAACTGTGAGAAGAAGGGGGAAGGGGCTCCGGGGTGGGAGGCATCATCCCTGTGCCCTACAGCAGTGCCGTGCGGGGCAGGGGCGCTATGGCCTCCGCCCCACAGAACCTCCACAGTCTGCAGCCACTGTCGCTCTGCCTCAGTGTGCTGTCTCTCAGGCCCTGTGAGGCCGCATTGGCCTCTCCTCTCTTTTTACGTCTCTTTCTGGCTTCCCTCCCCTCCCCCACCTTTCTGAGCCTTCTCTGAGTCTCACCGACTGTCTCTCTGTCTCTCCCATTGTCTGTGTCTGTCACTTGCCATTTCCCTTGCTCTCTTTGCCTGTCTTACTAGTAGTTTCTCATCAGCCTTGCCCAGCCCATCCAGGCCCCTCCGGCTGCTTCCTCCTGGGTGGAGAGAGCACTGTCCTCTGTCCCCAGGGCTCCCCGGGGGCTGTCCCAGATCCCAGAGCAAGCCTCCCGCTGTCACGTGACCCTGAGGCCACCTGCACTCCCAACCCGGGGCTCAGCCTGGCAGCCATCAGCTTTGCAGGTCCCTGGCGTGGGGAGGAGCAACCTTGGAGCTTCCTGGCCCAGTCAGCCCAGCAGCCCAGCAGCCATGCAGGCCTCTTAGAGGGGGTCCAGAGGGATAACTGGGGGCGCTGGGCTCTCGGCACCAGGGAAGCTGCCTGGTCACCGGCACTTGCCTACCAGCACCGCTGAGCCTCCAAACCAGACCTCACACCCCAGGGGTGCCCAGCACAGCCATACCACCCCTCCAGACGGTGACATGTATCAGTGAAAACCCCCAGACCGCCTCTCTGTGGAGCAGATTTACACTTGAAGTGAGCTGATTCTTCTTCATCTTTTTTTTTTTTTTTAATCCCTAGATCCTCTGGGTTTTGGGGTTTTTTGTTTTTTGTTTTTTAAGCCTCATTAATACTGATCAATCTGCCATTTCTAATTTCCATCTGAGTTTGGGAAATTCATGTTCCATGTGGGTTAGCCATACTCGGGGCCAGGCTGGGGCCACACGTGGAGGGACTTGGAGTGACGGAACGGGAGCAGGAATTGTGCGACAGCCACATGGGCACATCAGACCAAAGGGAAAGCAGCGGCAGAAGCACTGTCTGGAAAGCTAGGGTGGTGACCTAGGCGTGGAGAAGACAGGCCTGAACTTGGAAAGTGGGAGAAAATGTAGACGGGTGGACGAGCGAGGCTCTGGGGAGGCGTGCATTGTGGGGAGGCCAGGTGTGCAGACTGGGAGAACCCCTGCAGGGAGGTGGCCAGGGGGACGCCAAGCTGGGCAGGCAGTCAAGTCCCATCTGGGAGCAGCAGCAGGTCTGGAACCCAGCCTAGGACCAAGACAAGTGGAGTAAATGGTCAAGGGAAGGAAAAAGTGAGTGGGAGAGGGTCCATGTAGGGCTCAGGTGGGGTCCCGTGTCAGGAGCCTAGCTGGCCTTCAAGGAATGTGGCCTGGCTGCTGGAGTACCTGCCCACGTGAGGAGCCACTCTGGGCCCACTGAGGTGGACTTAAATAGAACTTGGCAGCAGATCAGCTGTCGAGGGCAAGAGAGAGGAAAAGTCAAAGCAAGCCAGAATAATAAAAGCTGACACGAATTGAGGGCTTACTACGTGAAGGAGGCATGGATATCATCATCCCCATTTTACAGATGAGGAAAATAAGGCCCGAGATGGTCAGTATCTTGCTCACGTCTATGCTTCTGGGAGGTAGGGGCTGGAATGTGAGCCCAGGCAGACTGGCGTCAGAGTCCAAGCTCTTAAGGCAGCTAAGTTAGTCCAAGGTCTGAAAACCATGAAACACAATAAAAAGTTTATGCTAATGAAATCCAAAGCACAGTCTGCAAGCCTTGCATGATCTGGCCCCCTCTCTCTGTCATCCTGGCTCACTCTGCTCCAGACACACTGGCCCCGGCCTCAGGGCCCTTGCACTTGCTAGTTTTCCATCAGGAACACCTTGCCCCCAGCTATCCACGTGGCTCACTCCATCCTGCCTTCCGGTGTGTGCCCCAGCATCACCTTATGACAGAGGCCTTCCCTGACCCTTGTATGAAATAGCAGGCCCCGTATCATTCCCCTTCCCTCTTTATCCCCCTTTATTTCTCTTCATAGCACTTATCAACCACTTGACCTACAGTGCCAACTTCCTTATGTGTTGATTGTCTCTGTTCCCCAATTAGAATGTAAGCTTCATGAGGGCAAGAATTTTTTTCCTCTATTTTCTTTACTGCCACGTCCCCACAACCTAGAACAGTGCCTGACACATAATAGGCACACAATAAAGCTTTTTAAAAATAGTGGTAAAATACACATAACATAAAGTGTGCCGTTTTAAGCGAAGTGTACAGTTCAGTGGCGTTAAGTACACCCACCTTGTTGCACAGCCATCACGTCACCGTCATCCATCTCCAGAACTTTTTCATCGTCCCAAACTGAAACTCTGTACCCATTATACAGCAAATCCCCATTCCCCCCTCCCTCCAGCTCCTGGCAACCACCATTCTACTTCCTGTCTGTATGAATTTCACTACTCTAGGGATCTCATATAAGTGGAATCATGTAATAGTCATCCTTTTGTGTCTGGCTTATTTCACTTAGCATAATGTCTTCAAGGTTCATCTTTGTTGTAGCATATGGTCAGAAGTTATTTTTCCTTTTTAAGGCTGAATAATACTGCATTGTATTTATATACCATATTCTGTTTATCCAAGTGTCAGTGGACACTTGGGTTGCTTCTACCTTTTGGCCGTTGTGAATAATGCCGCTACGAACATGAGTGTACACGTATCTGATGAGTCAATAAGGACGTTTTTGAGTGAATGCGTGAACGAATGAAGTCTGGAGGAGGAGCTGTGAGGGGTGGGGGAGAGATAGCAGGAGAGATGTGTTTGAGGGACAGGCTGAAGCCCAGGGCAGAGGCTGGGGCTGGACCCAGGTTGAGGGGCTGACAGTGCCATGGTGATCGTTGAAGCCTTGGGAGGGCAAGATCCAGGAGGGTGAGCGTGTGCTGAGATGGGGAGGCTTGTCCTGCTCTAAAACCAGTGGTTCTAACTGTACCAGGAAGCTGGGCAGGGAAGGCAGGGCCGCCAAGGACTGATGCTTCCTCCTCAGCTCAGAGGACACGGGGAACGTCTGCCCTCCCACCCTGGGAAGGGGCCATGAGCAGAGGCTGGCCCTGTGGGTTTTGCAGGGAGTACGTGGAAGGATTCATGCCATCCTGTACTCAGTTGCATAAGCCGGTGTTGTGGCAGGAATATCCCTGGACAAGGGGAAGAAGATGTGACGCTAGTTCTGTCTGTACGTCCACCCAGCTGTGTCACCCTGGACGCCTCCATCTCTCATCTTTAGAATTGGAATTATGACATAGGGATGTCTCCCTCACAGGGATATCGTAAGGTTCAAATGCAGTATGGGATGGACAGGCTTTGTAAAACATAAATCCCTTTAAAATATCAGGATAATGATTGAGAAATCCCGGGTGCCCAGGCCCACGATGGTCTCTGTGAGGAATCTGGGGCAATGGAGCGTGCAGAGGGGCCTATGGTCCCCTCGGGGAATTAGAGTGGTCTTTCCCGGAGCTGGAGGGGTTTGGAAAATGAAGCACTCATGAGGTCTGAGAGGGATACGAGGAGCCTAATGCCCGATAAAAAGAGAGGAATGTCAACCATGGGCCCAGGGGAGCAAGAGAAAATGCATGGGCTCCGTGCCAGATGCCTGTCCAACTTGACCACACCCCCAGGTGTGTGATCTTGGACAAGGCACTTAACTTCTTTGAGCCTCAGCTCCGAAATAAGAATGTGGAAACCTCCTTCGAAAATTTAATGTATGCAACGTGCCTGGTGCAGAAGTTGCCCACGTTCCCTACTGGGCGCTGCACGGATACGCTCATGCAAAGACTTATATTGAGCTGAAAGCTGAGTTAAGCCATGGTCCTGGATGGGGTTTACATAGAAAGGGGTACCTGGGCATCCAGACGGTAGGGAACATGAGCGCTGCGGCTCAGAGGCGGGAGTACGTGTGGTGATGGGGGCCTGGTAAGCATTTACCGGATGCTTCCCCATGAAGGGCATGAGACAGGCCTTCAATCAAAGCTTTGAAGATCGACACCAGCCCATGTGCCCAAGTCCTTAGGGAAACTGGGCTGATCTAAGGAAAATCATCTTCAGATGGTGGCAAGGAAAGAGCTTTTGCATGAGAACAATGTTTAAGGGGGAGAGGAGGGCTGGGGAACTCCTGGACCCTCTGGGAGCCTCTTGGTGGAGCAGGGGCTGCGGAGGAAAACTTTCCCTGCCATCTCAGCTTCTGGTGGGGCAGGATGACAGGATAAGCCCTGTCATATCCACCCAGGAAGAAAAGGAATAAATTATGTTTCTCTTATAATATGTGGTCACCTAAAAAAAAAAAAGAATTAGAAAATTAATTGTCTGCTGTAATTAGTGTAATGGCCTACACCATTAGAGGGTATTTACCACAGAAATAAAACTTCCCACCATAAATGTCAGCTCGTCTTCCTACGTGTAAAGTCTCGCAGGAGCCAGTGCCGACAGGCCTGGCTGACTTCTTTCACAGGTTTCTTTTCCCCCCTCTCTCTTTTTTTTTCCTAGGTGATTAGGGCGCTGCTCATGGGCAGGTAACAAGCACCATGGAGTTTATTATGAGACTTGCCCTACTATATGCCTGCTGCTTGTTGTCAGACCCTCAGGGCCCTGCCCCAGCTGGGCAAGGTGTGGCGGACAGTCCTCGGGGACAGCAGGCCAGGGGAGCTGGGTCCTGCCAGGCCTGAGGTGTGCAGGTGCGGGCCCTGGAAACAGAGGGGCATTGGGTGCCTGGAAAAAGGATGACAAAATAAGTGCTCCCTACATACAGGGGTTTTTTTTGTGTAGAGTTAGAGTCTGCCACACACTTGTACTTGCTCTACCTCATCTGGTCCTCACTGCAATGGGGCGAGCAGCTTGATGACCCACTTTATGCATGAGGAAAGCTGAGGCTCGAGAGGACACAGGATGGCCCAGTGAATAAAATGAAATCGCCTCGGCCTCTTTAAGTACCTGATAATGGCCCGTCCATCAGTCTAACCCCACCTCACTATCAAATCAAGAAACCTTGATTTAGGGCTTCCCTGGTGGCACAGTGGTTGAGAGTCCGCCCGCCGATGCAGGGGACATGGGTTCGTGCCCCGGTCTGGGAGGATCCCGCATGCCGCGGAGCGGCTGGGCCCGTGAGCCTTGGCCTCTGAGCCTGCGCGTCCGGAGCCTGTGCTCCGCAACGGGAGAGGTCACAACAGTGAGAGGCCTGCGTACCGCAAAAAAAAAAAAAAAAAAAAAAAAGAAACCTTGATTTAGAGGAGAGGGGTAAGCACCTTGGACTAAGAGGAGACGGGGGGTACCCCCAGTAGACAACCAGGCAGCAGCATGGATGCCCAGATTCACCACTCAGTGTCCTATCTGTTCAAGAAAGGGCAGCCCTCCCTGGCAAGCCCTTTGCCGTGTGTAGCATCCACAGGGGACTGGGGCCACGCGGGCTAGGCAGAGGGCAGATGGTTGTTTGGTCTGAGTCTTTGTCCAGGTCTGATGCCAGAAGAGGGCATGGTCCCAGCAGGAGCGGGCTGTGTGGAACGCCACCCACGGGGCATTTTTTACCCCCTGGCCTGAAGCTGGTATGGAGGTCTCCAGCCTCCCTTGAACCCAGGGCTTAGCTCCAGATAATGGGGCAGAGTGGTAGCTGTGGAAAACCCCGCTGCCCACGTACTGGATGCACAGTGCCCGTGGAGCCTACCTGGGGGTAGTTGCTTCCTGTGCCAGCATCATGGCTGAGCCCACAACGTGGGACCAGCGTTGCTGTAATGGTTTTAGGGGAAGAAGGGCCTCAGAAGCTGCTGCAGCCCAGGGATGAATAGTGTTTCTCAAGGGGACACCGATGCCACTTGGGGCTGCACTATTCTTCCTTGGGCAGCACGGCCCACACATTACAGGATATTTAGTGTCCCTGGACCCCGCTCACTAATGCCAGCAGCACCTATAGGCATTGTTAACAATCAAAAAATGCCCCGACATACTTCCACACAGCGTTTAGGGGGCAGCGTGATGTCTGATACAAAAATCCACCACAGACACCTATAGGATACGCCTTCAAGGCCAGCCCCACACCAAGCTGTGTTGAGTGTGGAAAGGATCCTCTCTACCCCCAGGCTCTACGGCTGACCTGCTGAACAGATCGCTTTGGCCAGATCGTATCACATCTCTGGGGCCCCATTTTCTCATTTCTAAAATGAGGGGACCCCCTCTAGCTTTCCTGTTTTCACAGGCAGGCAACGTGGCTAAGCTTCCCAAGGGCGTTGCTCTTCTAAGCCTTATCTCTCACTGTGGAATAAAGAGCTTTGTCCCAGCTAAGGGAGCTGCAGGTGTCAGGGAGTAGGTGGGAGAGGTGTTTTGAAAGCCAGAGGGCATTTTGCCAGGCCCCTGAAATCCCTTTCTTCAGACACTGCCTTCTCATAAAGCAGTCAGCAACCTGTGAGGCCCCGCAGAGATGACCTGTGTGCTTGCGGTGGGAGAGGTGGAGTCTGGGTGTGAACAGAACTCCTTCTCCCAGGGGGTCCTAGGGTTTCCCAGACTCGACTTGGGGAGGGGGGTTTAAAGCGTCCAAAACCCAGGCCACACGGAGACTAATGACATTATAGTATGTGGGGTGAGTCCAGGCACTGGTGGGTTTGGAAGCTCTTCGAGTGGTTCCAGTTGCTGACAAGTTTGGGAACCACTGACCTTGACCCAAAACCAAGTCTGCCTCCCAAACTCCGGTTCTCGCTCACCTGCCAGACCCCGCATTCATCCATGCCCCTGCCTAGAAGGCTTCTCTGCCCCACAGGCTGGCTCCCAAAGCTGTGATTCCAGCCAAGGTTGCATTTGGACCCAAGGTTTATGAAGCTTCTCCATGAGGGATGGATGTGGGTGCCTCCAGGACCCGGCTGGGGAGTGAAGGAGTTACAGGGCCAAGGAGTGACTGCGGGCTGTTTTCTGGGCCACAAGAGTACATGCAAATGCCTGTCATGATTACCTCACCCAGACATGAGCAAACCATAAATAAAAAGGCCAAAATGTAGAACAAAGAGGGCAAAACCCAGGTTTACTCGATGCCTACTTTTGAACTTGTAATGGACTTACTTTCCACCCTGTCTCTCTTGTAGCCTGTTTACAGATCGGTTTGGAACCTCCAAATCCTGTTCGATTTGCAGTTTAAGATCACCTTACTATTCATCCCTCTGTCAAGGGCTACAAGGTCAAGAATGGCTCCGGTCATTCTTTGGGGGCTGAGGAAGAGGCACCCCGTCTTTCCAGGCCTTGCTGACAGTCCCTCCTCCAGCTCTTTGTCGCTCACTAAGCCTCTGCTTCTGACGCTTCTCAGCCTTCTCTGTGAGCACCTTGTGAGGCTGTCACTCCCATCCAGCTCATTTCAATCAAGTTGAAGCTGGTGGGTGGCTTTGCAAGTTGGCTAGACTCGCTTTAATTTGGAACCAACAAATGGTAAAAAGAAAGTTCGTCGCTGAATTGAGGGTAAGCTGTTCTATCTCTTCACTCTACCTTCTGTACAGAGAGCTCTCTCCACCTGTCCTCCATGGTACCTGAATGCCCACCATCGTGCTCTTTGGCAGACACTGTAGCCATTTCTGTAGTTTTCATGCATGGGAACAGTAAGCCATCGTCCCTATTACGCCACCACTGGTCTCCGTGCCAGAGACCTGGCTTCAAATCCCAGGTGGGTATCTTGGCAAGTTACTTATACTTCAGTTAAGAAAAAAAAAGAAGTTAGTTGATTTACAATGTTGTGTTAGTTTCAGGTATACCACAAAGTGATTCAGTTATACATATATATATATATATATATATATATATATATATATACATATTCCTTTTCAGATTCTTTTCCCTTGTAAGTTATTACAAAGTATTGAGTATAGTTCTCTGTGCTGTACAGTAGGTCCTTGTTGTTTATTTTATATATGGTAGCGTGTATATGTTAATCCCAAGCTCCTGATTTATCCCTCCCCAAGTTATCTAACTTCTTGAGCCTCTGCTTCCTCTTCTGTTAGGAGTTCAGTTAACAACAATAGCTAAGATTTGTTGTACATTTACTGTGTACCAGGCACTGGGCTAAGTGTTTTAGGGTCATTTGTCTTATTTAATCTTCACAGCAGTAGAGTGACATAGTATTAATATTATCCCCATTTTAGAGGCAAGGACGCTGACTCTCAGGTTATCTAACTTCCCCAAGGTCCCAGAACTGGTGAGTGATGCAGCCAAGACAAACTGACCCCAGATCCCACACTAAGGCATCTTCTACTGGAAGAATTCAGCATTTTAGACCAGCAGATGCCCTTTAACATCACAGGGGTTTCCAATTGATGTTAGTTGATGAAAACCAGGGTCTCGTGTCCTTTAAGAGTGAGGAGGGGGTAGGGTTAGAGCTTCAAGATATTAAATGACATCCCCGAAGTGAGGGTAGAACCAGGATTTGAGCTCAGACTAGCCTACTGTCAAGTCAGCACTCATGATGTCTACACTGTTCTACCAGCAGAAGAGCTTACGTGTGTGTGTGTGTACACCTTTCAGGGTCTGATACACAGAATGGACTCAGTGAATATTATTATTTCTATATAAACATATATTATTTACTGAATCTGTTACCCATTGGATCCTATAGAAGTGCAGCCTGGGAAACATCGTACATGCTGAGTGCCTTGGGAGAGTGAGGAGCGCCAAAGTGTATGTTGTTAAGATGAACTTGATTTTGCTAAAGGCCCTGGGTCCTGGTATCCCCTCATCCCTCATGGGTTAGGGCTCTGGTCATTCAGAACTGAAAATAGTAGGATGACCCAGACATGAAATGGGAGGCTTCATCCGGGACTGAGCAGTGGAGTGGAGTTCCAGAACATACACATGAAAATATTCCAGGTGAGGATGGAGGGAACGGGCGCTGGGTTGGTTCAGACAGTGTTCTCCGAGACCTGGGCTGGGGGTGTGTCTGATCCACATGTGAGCTATCAGCTTGACAGGCTCACCCCCATTGGCAGCCAGCTCCCTCCTACCCGCACACCGTCCATCACAGGGGAAGATAAGGGAGGGCAACTTTGTATAACCTGTCCCTTCTCCCAGAAGGCAAATCAAAATCCACATCTTATAGATGGTGGCTTTTCAGCTTCATTGTCTCACACCAAAGAGGGTATATATCTCCATGGTGAAGCAAGGGCACAAAGCCACCTCATTTGTTTCTATAGAGCTTCCAGGCTGCTGGCCCTCTGGCATGGGCAAAGCTAAATATGGATCTGGTGGGAAAAACCAGTCTGGTAGTAGTCTGGTCAGACCTCCTCTTCTTTTAAGGGAGTCCTCATTTTGGCAAACATCTGAGACCGGACTTAGGCAATGGTCTCTCAATCCACCATTCATTCATTCAGCAAAAATAGAATGAGGGTCATCTAAATTTCAGGCCTTGTGATATGCTTGCAATAGTAATAACTAAATGTTTAAATAGCATTTCAGTGTATAGAGCACTTTTCACAAAACACATCCTTTCATTTGATCCTCGTGGTAACCTCATGATGACCCCACTTTTGAAACTGGAAAACTGAGGCTCAGGGCAGCTATATTTCTTACCTACGGATGCACAGCTAGTAAGTGGCAAGTACTCTCACACATTATCTCATTTAATCTTTAATCCTTTGAGGTAAGTGTTATCTCTAGCAGATAAATAAGGAAATGAGGCTTAGTGGTGTTGAGTAACTTACCCAAAACCACACAGCCAACAAAGTGGCAGAGCCCAGCTTCTAATTCCATATCCCATGTTCTTTTCCCCAAAGAAAGAGATATAGCCCTACTCTTGGGATCCTAGAGTCCAATTGGGCAACAAGATACATTAATATTTGTAAAGAAAATTTTCCTGCTGCTATACAAATAGGTCCTTTTCCTGAGCCTAGAATCCCCTGACTTCTCTCTTGAAGCACTGTTCTCCCTGCTTTCCTCCTTTGGTTAAAATATTTGTCTAATAGAGCTGGTCTGTAGCACCAGACTTAACAGATAGGTGTCACTGCTGAGCCACCTGAAAATTACTTAACCTTAGGTTTTCAGACATCAGCAAATAAATTTGTTCCTAACAATCTGTAAGTTAAGCATCCACCTATTACGCTTACTTATTATTATTTTTTTTTTTTTGGCGATACGCGGGCCTCTCACTGCTGGGGCCTCTCCCATTGCGGAGCACAGGCTCTGGACGCGCAGGCTCAGCTGCCGTGGCTCACGGGCCCAGCCGCTCCGCGGCATGTGGGATCCTCCTGGACCGGGGCATGAACCCGCATCCCTGCATCGGCAGGCGGACCCCCAACCACTTCGCCACCAGGGAAGCCCTATGCTTACTTATAATAGAGCTTTCTCTATAGTCTCAACTGTGTCTATAGGTGCTGAAGGGCAACCAATAAAAAGAGCAGTAAAACTTGAGTGGTCTGATCAGAGAAGATTTCCTAATGGAAGGAAATTTCAAGCCGGGCTTTGAAAGGAGCACAAGTATTTCCCATTTTCAACTTAATTATCCCAGATGCCGTGTCCGTAGACTGTAAACTGTTTGGTTGGCATAAAGACATTTTTACAACCTGGGAGACTTCTCTATGTCTGCCTCGAAGCTGAAATCCAGACTTTAACTGGACTGTCATCTATTAAGCACCTACTATGTATCCCAGGTACTACATGACATATTTTCACATGCATTATTGTCCTTAATTCTCACTATCACGTGCTATAGTAGTTATTATTGTACCCATTTTTCAGTTGAGGAAACTGAGAGCCAGAGAAGTTTAGTAACTTCCGCAAGGTCACACAGCTAACAAACAGTGGAGATGGAATTGGAACTCATCTCTCTGACTCCAAGTCCACTCCATCTAGCTTCCACACTGACTCTAAATTCTGTGTATTTGGTTTCCAGTTGTCCCTGTGGGTTGGGTACCCCGTCTGGACCTAAGATGGATCTACAAAGGCAAGGGTGTTTCCTCTGTGACATGGGGGAGGAAAGGGAGGAGGTGTGGTAAAGTGGGGGGCCCTAGTCCAAACGGGTGGCAAGCAGACAAGCCTGTCTGTGCAATGGCTTGGAAATCTCCCCCTCTGGAGTTAATTTCAGTCACAGTGTCTTTCCTATTAAATGGAGCAGTTGGTTGGCTGTAGGTGTCAGAAAGGACTTATAAAACTGGAATCCAGTCTAATCTTAGGGGGAGGGGAGTATGTGTGTGAGAGAGACAGAGAGAAGAGGGGGGAAGGAGAAGGGAGGGAGAGGAAGCTGGCAGTGTGTGCACATACTCGTGGGGTAAAGAGAGCAGTTTGTTAGTTCTCCACTGTTGGTGGCTGATGAAATTCAGAGTTAGTTCTGGTTTGTGCAGGGAAGCTGGATCATGTCCCCATGTCTGCTGGTCTGAGATGCTTCCTCATCTACTTTAAGAGCTGTTGCCTGGCTTTACCTGCTGTTCTGGGGAAGCTAGGACACTGTTTTAGGGCCACTGGTATTTGGCACCTCGGAGTCACAAGGCTGTAATTGACCAGGCTAGTCTTCATTCAAGCAATGATTTATTGTTTCCAGTGAGTTAAGCCCTGTGCTGTGTGTGTGACCAAATTGGTTTTAACTAATTTTCTCACCACATTTATGGAATTGGAATTATTATCCCCATTTTACGATTGGGAAACTGAGGCGCAGAGAAGTTGCCCAAGGTCACAAAGATAATAAATACAAGATTGAGAATTTGAACTCAGGTTTTTAAAATTATTTCCCCTGAATCATGCCTTTCAGTACCCTTCCAAAAGAATTGGCTGAGGAAGGGGCAAGAAAATTAGGTGCCCTATGACCTGCTGTGGATGTGTGAAAACATATAAAGATGTATCTATAAACTACTTCACAAGCAAAAAAAGTAAGATAAAATAAGAGAAACTTTGCATTTCCCAAAATGTAGCCATGTTTTTCAAATCTTCATTTATACCCTTGTAAGTATACCAACATGAACATTTTGGAATCAAAATATGTTATCCATAATCCACTTTTAAGTTCCTTAGCTAAAAAGGAACTACAGATTTGCAAAGGGCACAAAAAAAGATTAAACATCTTTTCCGTTATCCTCCAAATCTTAATTTTTCCGGAATAGATCTCCACCCTGTGGTCTACAAATTCACAGTGAATGAGACTCTCCAGCCTGGGAGGGTCTTGCTCTTTTGTACTTTTCCAAGGACCTGGGTCCTGACCAGGGGCAGTTTCCGCAGAAGGCTGGCATGGATGCCCGTCAGGTGTCCTGGGCCAATAGCCATGGCCCGGCCACAACACCACCACATCGAGGCCCGGCCCCGACGCAGCAGCCAGGCTGTTTCCTAGCGACCAGGTAGGGCAGAGAAGGCCTCAGACCAGCCGCCCAGGCTGGAGTAGAGTCCCTGAGCAGTGGGCCTGACTTGGCAGCCCTTGCGGACAACATATGGGGCTGAACAGATGGGCTGGCACGGGTACCCCCAAGCTAGAAACATAAAGGCAAGAGTGGAACGGCGGAGGGGACAGGGAGAAAGACAGAGAAGGATGGGTCAGGAGTTGGCTCCCTGAGCCAGCCTGGGTGAGGTGCTTTGGGGGCAGGCTTGATGCTGGATGATGCAGACAAAGGACACAGCTTCTGCATTATTCAGCAGCCCTGTATGGAGAGTCTCGCTTTCCCGCACACCCTCCCCAATGAATGGTAGTGGCACTCAAGGCCATCCCAAGGGGGCGCTGAGGCACATGCCTGCAGGTATCAGTCTTGGGCTGCCTAAGGCAGCCTTAGTAGCAAGAGGTCCCATTTCTCAATCCCATGCTCCCCTTTTCCCTATTGATATGCCTCTCTCCTCCCTGCTCTTCATTTGCCCCAGCCCAAATGCAAGCATCTCTTTGCCTGCAAAGACTGATTCTTTTTATTTATTTATTTTTTAAGCAAACCAAACCTAAAAAAGAGAGGGTGACAGTCACACGAACATTTTAGACTAGGGACCTATTTTATTTTAGGGCTAGAATTTGTTTATATTGAGATGGATGAGTTTCTGAAGCGGGCTTGGAATGGTAGGAAAGGTCATAAGAACAGGGGATCACCAGCCTGCAGAAGGGAAGACTTGGATATTTGGGGGAACATGACTCATAGGTAATGAAAAACTGAAGAGCTGTTGTATGAAAGAGGAAATTCACTTAGTCTCCAAAGAGTAGAGCCAGCAGGTGGAAGTTCCAAGGAGATAAATTTAAGTTCCATTATATGGAATTTGGTTCTCATAATTAAAGCTACCTTACAATGGAATGATGCCTTTAGAGGGTAGCGAACTCCCCATCAGTGGAGGTGCTCCAGCAAAGACTGAACAACCACCTGGTAGAATGTTGGAGAAGCCATCCAACCACTGAGTGAGATTAAGACTCTTCCAACCCTGCATGTCTATAACTGTGTGAAAGGAGCTATATTGAATAGCTCAAAAACTTGATTCAAGTAATGTTGAATTCCACACTCTTTGGCAGTTGTCCTTTTTGAATGAGACATCATCCTAGAAAAGGTATTGTGGAGATCAAAGGTAGCATGAGAGAGAGAAAGAGCGGGGGGGCGGGGGGCGGGGGAGAGGCAGGCGGAGGCTATTACACTATTATAGACCTAGTTTATTAAAAGTCTTCGCCAATTGCCCAGGGGACATTGTCCTGCATGGTCACCTGCGCATGGATAGACAGTGTGTCCTTCAACAAGTCCAGCAGGACCTGGCCCTGCAACCCCTCTTCCTAGCTAGGTGGGGCGGAGGGAGGGAGGTGCGGGAGCGTACAGAAATGTGACAGGGGCCGTTTCTTTCCTAGCATCTCAGAGAAGCCCCACCATCCTGTGGCTGGAAATGGGGACTTGTTCTGGGTCACAGAGCCGCAGGGAGTGTGTGAGTGTGCGTGTACGTGTGCCTGTGTGTTGTCCTGTGACAGTGTGTTTGGGTTGTGGTTTTTTTTTCCCAAACGGCTTAATACGCCAGTGTTTGTGGAGCATCCTTGGAATCTTTGGCGTAATTATTGTTAATTGCTTAGACTATTCTATAAACTCATCCAATTAAGAGAAAGTTATTAACTTTATAAAATATCGCAGGCATCCCACAGTGCCATGTGTAGACAGAATAACAGTTTGAGAGGCAAAGTCAGCGTGAAATATCATGCAAATGAGGAGGCTTATTTACTTCTTTTTAAAAATACGACAACATCCACACTGTAGGGGTGGGTTTCCTCTCAGCTGGCCAGAAACACTTGGGCCAGTGGCTGAGCCCGGAGGGCTTCCCAACCTGGTCCAGCCTCCCTAGAATTTGCCTGGGGCCCTTTTATTTGAGACATCCAGGAGCTCAGATGGTGTTCCCAGCAGACTCCAGAACCCCAGCTCCACCACTTAACAGCTGTGCGACCTTTCAGTGCCTACCTAACCTCTCTGAGCCTCCATTTCCTTCTCTGCAAGATGGGAATACCGATCTCCTAGTGTTGTCTAGAGGATTCAATGAGTTAATACACAGAAAACATTTCGAGTAATACCTGACATGTGGTGATAGGCAACAAATTTTGGTGAATAAGGATATCTTTATAATTGCTAGACTTTTCATTATAACTCTGTGAAAGGGTCAGTATTTCCCATAAAGCTCCTCTCGTCTGTTATACCACAGTAAGATATTATAAAGTCCCATTATACTGGTCATTATAGTAGTACTATTGTAAGATCAGTCATGGTTAGGCTGAAATTTTTTATCTTTTTTTCCAGCTTTATTGAGATATAATTAACATATAACATTGAGCAAGTTTAAGATGTACAATGTGATGATTTTAGATATGCAAAATGACTACCACAATCAAGTTAGTTAACACATCCTTCACCTCACATAATTACCGTTTGCTGTTGTTGTCGTTATGGTGAGAACATTTAAGATCTGCTGTGTACAGCACATTATTAACTGTAGTCTCCAGTCTGTCTGTTGTATCCCCAGACTTTGTAATCTTTTAACTGGAAGTTTGTAACCTTTGACCACTATCTCCTCATTTCCCTCACCCTCCAGCCCCTAGAAACCACAAATCTACTGTTTCTATGGTTGTGACTTTTTTAGATTCCACATATAAGTGAGATCATGCAATATTTTTCTCTCTCTTTCTGACTTATTTCACTTAGCATAATGCTGTCAAGGTCACCTATGTTGTCACAAAAAGCAGGATTTCCTTCTTTTTTATGGCTGAATAGTATTACATTCATCTTTTATCCATTCATCCACGGATGGACATTTAGGTTGTTTCCGTGTTTCGGCTATTGATAATAATGCTGCAGTGAACACAGAGGTGCAGATATCACTGTGAGATAGTGATTTCAGTTCCTTCAGATAAATACCAGAAGTGATGTTCTTGATCGTACTGTTATTCTATTATTAATAGTTTGAGGTGGGATGAATGGGGAGATTGGGATTGACATGTATACACTAATATGTATAAAATAGATAACTAATAAGGACCTGCTGTATAAAAAAATTAATTAAATTTTAAAAAAAGATTCAGACCTATCTGTGGAGTCAGAACAAACATCTCTCGTGTAATAATTCCTCAACTAATAGGAAACATTTAAATTTACGTTCCCATTCAGGTTGGGGAAAACAAAAAGCATTCTGCCAGTTAAACTATGGCAGATAGTCATAAAGAGGGAACAATCTGTTGTCAGGAGAAACTGTGGGAGATGAAAAAGGAAAATTGAAAAAAAAAGGAAAAAACATAGTTTGGGGAACTTCCATACTGTTTTCCAAAGTGCCTCTACCAATTTACATTCCCACCAACAGTGCATAGGTTTCCCCGTTTTTCCACATCCTCCAGAGGAATTCTCTCTTGTCTTTTTCATGATAGCCGTTCTAGCCGGTGTGAGGTGATCTCTCAATGTGGTTTTCATTGTGTTTCCCTGATGATTAGTAATGGTGAGGATCTTTTCATATGCCTGTTGACCATTTCTCTATCATCTTTGAAAAGAATGTCTGTTCAGTTCCTTTGCCCATTATATAATTAGGTTATCTGTGGTTTTGCTGTTGAGTTTTATGAGTTCCTTATATTTTTGGATGTTAATCCCTTATCAGTATATGGTTTGCAAATATTTTCTTCCATTTGTAGGTTTCCTTTTCATTTTGTTGACTCTTTTTTTTTTTTTGCGGTATGCGGGCCTCTCACTGCTGTGGCCTCTCCCGTCGCAGAGCACAGGCTCCGGACACGCAGGCCCAGCGGCCACGGCCCACAGGCCCAGCCGCTCCGCGGCATGCAGGATCCTCGTGGACCGGGGCACGAACCCGCGCCCCCTGCATCGGCAGGCGGACTCCCAACCACTGCGCCACCAGGGAAGCCCATGTTGACTCTTTTGCTGTGCAGAAGCTTTTCAGTTTGAAGTACTTGTACTAGTATAACATACGTGTGTCAAAGGACATAGATTACAGGTGTAGGGCTTGCTGATTTTCCACAAAGTAAACATATCTGTGTAATCATTGTTACTCAAGAAATAGAATGTCACCAGCACCCCAGAACCCCCTTGTGTTCTCCTTCCGGTCACTAACTTCTCCCTCCCTGAAAAAGTATATTCTTTTGGGGCTCTGACTTCTTTTGCTCTACCTTATATTTGTGAGGAACAAACTCCAATGTCCATCAGCAATAGAATAAACAAACTGTTCTATATTTATACAATGAAATACTGTACAACAATGGGAAGGAACAAACTTATATACACCAGTGGCAGTATGGCCTTCCCATTAAGGACATGAGGACTATTTGTCAGCACTGAGACTGACCAGAGATCACTGAAATTCTTGGACTGCCAACTGTGGCCACCTTCTTGAGCCCCTGTGTCAGCTCCAGCAGCAGGGTCGGTTTCTCAAGCTCTGTCTCTCCTTCAGGCCATGGTCCCGGTGACTTTTCAAACTGCTGAGAGTGCCAAGCGATGCCCCAGTCCAATTAGACAGTGGATAGTAAATTGAAATGGAAAGCTTGGTAGGTTGTGAGCACTTCTTCACTAGAGGCATGTAAGTAGACATTAGAAGGCTGCTTACAAAAGACATTCAAGCATCAAATGGCCAAACAAAGGGCTGCAGCCACAAAGCCTGGCAGCGGGACAATCTCAGGGCTACGTGGATTAGATAAAAACGGTGATTGCTAGCTGGCTGCTGACCCCAGCTCCATCCAAGTGAGCAAAGCTTTCTGTCAAGAATCTGCGGGCTCCCCTGGTGGCACAGTGGTTGAGAGTCTGCCTGCCGATGTAGGGGACACGGGTTCACGCCCCGGTCCAGGAAGATCCCACATGCCGTGAAGCGGCTGGGCCCGTGAGCCATGGCCACTGAGCCTGCGCGTCCGGAGCATGTGCTCCGCGACGGGAGAGGCCACAACAGTGAAAGGCCCGCGTACCGCAAAAAAAAAAAAACAAAAGAATCTGCATGTCCCTGCTCTGCTGGGATTCCCCATGCTGCTCCCAGCCCTGGTGGGAGTAACACTCAGTAAAAGAACACTCACCAATGACCCAAGGGTCATGGATGAGGACACTTTAGCCAATAGCAACTTGGTCACCTGGCCTGGTCAGGTGTGGGAAATTGCATTTGTGAGGCTTTCCTTCCCAGGGATGGGATACTGCCTTTCCACCCACTTGGTTGGGGCTTAATGAGGTCCATGCCCAGGTGTACTTCCTTCTCTGTAACCCAGCCAACATGGCCTCAGTGAGAAGGGAGGGCATCCGGGGAGCTGCCACCCTGACGGTGAGAGACCTGCTCCCACCTCTCCCTAAAACTGACCTTGAAGACCAACAGGTTCAAGTCATTGGACTTTCCCCCACCCACTCCCCTGTATACACGCCTGCTTCCATGAAATCTTCCCCAACTTCAAGAAAGCAAACTCATTCTGGTCCGAAGTTCACGCAATGAGTGTTGCAAATAGGATTAGCATTTGCTAGCTCCCCAGCAGGCACGGCGTCCCAGACTTCAGGGTGTGATGGGGGTGCGGGAAAAGGAGACAGAGGCCAGCAGCTCTTCCCCAGGATGAAAGGCACGGAGAAGCATCTTCTTTCCATTTCAGCATCATTGTCGCCTTCATTTGCTCATTTCACCATCTCAGCAGCCCATCGGGAGGGCATTCTTGTCCCCATTCCCCAGAGGGGGAAACAGCACTGCCGGGGACCTAAGTCACTCCCCCCAGATTGACAGATCTTTGGGCCACATGGACCAGAGGCAGCCTGGAAGGCACTGTTCCACTGTAAGTTCTTGGCCAGCTTTCTCCTGGGCACAGTGATCTGACCACGAGCTGCGCCCTCTGTCTGTCTGTGTCCTCAGAGCTGCCCCCTCGCCCCAGCCTAGCCTCCAGCCTGACGCTGCCCCAGGCCGGGCTCCCTGCAGAGCCAGTGCCCGCCAGGCTATGAAGGGGCAGATGCCGGGTCTTGTGTGGTGATCCATGGCTTCTCCTTGGCCACGTTGGCTTCTCCTCCCCCAACTCCAAGAAACGAGCCACAGTCTGTTTCAGGTCAGCTCCCTGAATGTCCAGACCCTTCCCATGGCTTCCGCTGGAGCCAGGGAGAGCAACCTTGGCTGGGCACCCCCAGGCCACGGGCCTCTGTCCCAGCATCACTGTCTATCAGCTGTGGGACCTTGAGCAAGTCACTCAGCTATTTTGAGCCTAGGTTCTTCTGAAGTCCCACGGGAATAATGATGCCTGCCCTGCCTACCTCAGGAAATTGCTTGAAGACTCAACGGTAGGGTATTAAAGGGGGGGAGGAAGAGAAGGAACCCAGAATCAGCTGAGAGAATGAAAGCTTTTTCATTAGATAATGTGGCTTTGCTTTAGCATCACCTGGGGAGCTTGTAAAACTCCAGATGCCCAGGCCACACCCCAGGCCAGTCAGAATCCAGGCATCCAGGTGGTTCCACCGAGCACCAGTGAGTTGAGAACCAGTGGTGTAAAGTCCTCTACCCACATGAGGGGTATAGGCAAGACTGTCAGTTCATCTGGTAACCCACTCACCAAGGCGCTATCCACACTGGGCACTGGGCTAGATGCTGGAGCTGGAAAAGGGAGCAGGCACAGGGCCCTTGCTCTCAAAGAGCTACAGTGTCTGGAGAAAACAGACCTTAGATGAATAACCACCCACATGGGTGCGGAACTGCCCACGGGGAGCATGCTCTGTGGGAAGAACATGCAGAGACATACAAATCTCAGGGGTCTTTTCTTCCCTGTGGCCCCTTCCCTCTGCTCTTTCCAGGGAAGCATGCAGGAAAAGTAGTCCTAAATGTCCAGAGAGCCCCTAAACTTCCCCAAAGCCCCGCCCACCCCAGCCTCCGGATCAGGATGTAGCCCATAGAACTCAGTGGCCCTCCCTCCAGACTCCCCGCATTTGGTCAAGGAAAAGGGTGGCCTGGGGGCTGCCTGCAGCCCAAACCTCAGTGCTCTGCAGGGCCTACTCCCAGCCTCCCCTCGTACCCTCCCCTTGTTCTGGCAGGAGGCAGCCGGGAAGAGCAGCCTCAGTCCCAGACCCCCTGGGGCAGGTTATATTTGGATGTTAAAAGTAATGACACATCTCCACGCAGTCCCCCCTCCCTCCTGCCTAACATGGTGAAGTCTCCTGGCAGGGAGGGGGCTGGCTTATATTTAGGTCTGGCATTCCCTAGTAGGCATCCTGTTCTGAAATGGAAATTCTTTTAATAGCTAGCCAGCCCCGAGCATTTAATGAGCTGGTGTTTGACTTTTTGATTTCTTGTTCTTGGTGGAGGACTGTGAGCTGCCTCAGCTAATTAGGGGTCCCCCCGCCCCCTGCCTCACAAAGCCTCCTATTTTTTGAGCATGGGGAAGAGGAGAGAGCACTCTGTTATTTCTCAATGTCCCCTTTCCCTTTTAGGTTTCTGAGAACTTTGCTTTCTTGTAGAAATTCACCTCTTCCAGGAAGTCTTCCCAGATTTATCCACCTGCCTCCAGCCACTCCTTACCATTACTCCAAAAGGGCCCTTGAGTCTTTTTCTGAGGTGCCTGCTATGTGTCCCCAGCAGCATCAACAGCACTGCAAGAATGCCTGTCTCCTCTTTGGAATCAAAGAATGTTAGGACCGACTTGACCATCTAGGGTCAAGGATCCTTTTAAGAATCTGATTTTAAGGGCTTGTGTGTGTTGCGGAGGGAGGTGGGTGATGACAGGGAACATGGACCCTCTAGCCAGAAAAAAATATGCGTACACACAAAACGCGAACACAATTTCAGGGGTACGTGGACCCTCAAAAGCTCACCCATGGACCCTAGGTTATCTAATCTGACCTCCTTGACTCACAGTAGAAGTTATGACCAAATCAGAGATGGAAAGTGATTTGCCCAAGGTCACACAGCCAGTGGGTGGCAGAACCGAGACTTAAACCTTGGCCTGTTCTCTGTCCCCCTCACCCCACCATCCTTCTTCCATCAGCACCGCTGTGTACTGCCTCTTCAGAGGCTCCTCCCCCACCCTCCAGGCTGTCAGCCCACAGGGCCCAGGGCAGGGGGCTCTGCATTCAAAGGATGCTCGCCTCTTGATGAGGACAATGGCTTCTCTGCAAGGAGACACAGGCTGGCTTGGTCCTGGGCTCACTGAGCCTCTGCAGATGCCAAGGGTATGGAAGGAGGGAGGCATGGCATGTGGCGGTAGACCGTGGCAGGGGTGTCACTGGCCCCTCGCTCCTGAGCATTCCAGTGTAACCAACCAGTATTGATCTCCTTATTACCTCCTGGAAGGGCAGCTTCATCTGTCAAGCAAAACTACCTTTGTATCTGCAACACAGGAATTGATCCACAGCAGGGCTAGTGGTTGGTATGTTAGGGCTGGGGGTGGGGAAGCAGGAGAAGGAAGCAGGGTGGAGAAGAGATTGATAGCATGATGCTGATGTGGAGAATGAAAATAGAAACCTTCCAGACTGATGGGAAACATCTGCCTTGTCTGATGATATTTCCTGAGTTCTGGGGTGGGGATAATGCAGTTTGAAATTTGGCGAGCCATGGGGTTTGGCGTGCCTGTGCTGGGGAGAGGGGGAAGGAGGGAAGAGGCTCTCAGCCTGGCCTGGGAGCTATGTCCGGAAAGCCTCCCCAGACATCCAAGAAGCGAAGACAGACCCTTTTTGTTTCAGCATCCTTCGCTTTGATTCTATCCAGAGTTTATTGAACACCTACTGTGTACAGAGCGCTGTGCCCGGGGCTGAGGAGCATTCGGAAATGAACAAGGATGGCTCCTGGCTCCCCAAGGAGCCTTACATCCCATGGAGGGACAGGAAAATTCATAAACTACTCCAAAATTCAGCCAAGGAAAAGGCCGTTCAGAGAGACGGTGTTACGGGGCTGTGGGCGAGGTTAAATTCCACTTAGGAGAGCTAGCAGTTTCCTACAAAACATGCAATATGTCTTAAAGGCAGAATAGGACTTCATCAGGTAAAGCAAGGAGGAGAGGGCACTTCAGGGAAGGAAATGACTTAAATAAAGACCTAGAAAGGAAAGAGGAGTTTCTACAATTGTGTAAAGAGATTTGACAACTGCTGGGTATGGAGGGAGGAGAGAAAGGAGTTAAAGAGAACAATAGTGTGTCTTGCCAAGGCACTAGAAGGATACTGATCTTTACCAAGCAAACGAGCACAGGATATGAAGTGTAGCAGAGGGAAATGATGAGTCGGTTTGACTTCTGTTCAGTCATCCAATAAATATGCTGGTATCTCCTGTAGGCCAGATGCTGCATCCCACTCACGGAATACCATGGTGATCAGACATGGTGCCTGCCCTCGTGGAGCTTAGAGTCCAGTTGAGAGACAGACATTTATCAAATAATCCCCCAAACCACAGTGTAGGGCGTTGCACTCCAAGAGCTCAGGGGTTCATGAACTCGCTAAAGAAGTGGTGGGTGGCTGAGATCTGAAGGATACGTAGCAGAAGGCAGAGACGAGCGTTCTGGGCAAGTGAGTGGTGCATGCGAAGGCCATGGCCAGCAGGGAAGGAGGGAGGGGAGAAGCGTCACCCTGCAGACTTTGAGAAGAGGCAGGTCGGGGCCAGACTTGGGGGTGCTTCATGGGCCATGCTGAGAGTTTTGCCTTTTTCTAATTGTGCTGGCCAGTGTGGGCAGAAGCTCTCTCCCGTGCTGCTGGGGGTGAAGGTGGGGTGGGGAAGAGGGGTACACAGGTATATCCTCCCTGGGGGGTAACTTGGCAGGAGATAGAAACGTTGGGAATGTCCATGCCCTTTGACTCAGCCATTCTACTGCTAGGAATCCCCCCTGCAGGGATGTAAGCATCCATTAGCACACGTGCAAAGAGATCTACGTACCAGTTTGTTTGGGGCTTTTTGTTGTTTGTTTTGTTTTGTTTTGTTGTTTTCTGGGGGCGGGGGGGTTGCAGCATTACCTGCAGTTACAGAAACTTAGAAGCAACTTCAACTCTCAGGAATAGAGAGCTGGTTAGATAAATGGATATAGCTGTGTGTAATTGAATACCGGGCAACCATTACAAAGAATGGGGTGGCTCTGTGCATACCGGTAAGGAATAACCTCCCCAAGATTATTTTAAGTGGGAAAAGAAAAACAGCAAAGAAGAGGCAAAGTGCACACCGGACTCCTCTGGGAGGTCTGTGTCAAAGACCTCACACCTCCACTACCCCTTCCTTCTGAGTCTGTCCTCACTGCCTGGCCCCAGCAGCCCTGGCTCCTGCTAAGCGATGCACTGTCACCACATTTGGGGTTGGAGAGAGGAGAGGTCGCCCCCAGAAACTAACTAGAGATGGTTGTTGACGAGGTCTCTGTTGCCACATCGATCCCTTGGAGGACCAGAAAAGAACCCTCACCGCCCGCCCAGCACCTAACGTCTAGGGCCCTGGGAGGTGTGCATGTAATGTGTAGCTGAGAGGGGAAGGAAGCACATGTGACCGGAAGATGCAGCTGTAGCAACAAGAGGGGGCGGGAGAATTCCCTGTTGACTCCACGGTAAAGGAGCAGAGTGGTCAAGAGTGTCTTGTCGGCATGGAGAGTGTGCACGAACAGTCCATGGCCACCAGCCACAATTCCTCTCCCCAAGCTGCTGGCTGGGACAGCTTCACAACCCAGATGCAGACAGTGCTGGCGCCCCCTTGAGGAGGCAGGTTGCCTCATTGGGTGTGTTTGGGGGTTTGTTCCTCTTTGGGGGGCAAGGTGGGAATGGGATGGTTTTCAGGTCGAGAGTGATCGCTGGGGTACCCTTAGAAGTTCTGGTAGGGAAGTTCATCAGTGTAGGTTTTGAGGGTCACAGGGAGACCAGGCCAGATCCATAGACCCTCTCTGCACTGGCCCGTTATGGCCATGGGAGAAGGCCAGAGTGCAAAGCCAGTCTTCCCAACCCTTAAACGTTACACCTACCACTTCATATCATCCAGCAAATACTGTATATAAAGTTAAAAGGAGGGCTTCCCTGGTGGCGCAGTGATTGAGAATCCGCCTGCTGATGCAGGGGACGCAGGTTCGTGCCCCGGTCCGGGAGGATCCCACACGCCGCGGAGCGGCTGGGCCCGTGAGCCATGGCCTCTGAGCCTGCGCATCCGGAGCCTGTACTCCGCAACGGGAGAGGCCACGGCAGTGAGAGGCCCGCGTACCGCAAAAAAAAAAAAAAAAAAATTTAAAAGGCAAACTACAAGTCAAAAAAAAATTATTTGAGACAAATATAGCAATGGGTAACAATTAAAATCCTTCAAATATAGTACTCTTTTAGATCATTAAGAAAACATTAACATCCGAAGAGAAAAAGGAGCAAAGAACATGACAGAGAGTCACAAAATGAAACAAATCTATTTCAAGAATCAACCTCACTAGTAATCAAAAATGCAAATGAAAAACAAGCTGCCGTTTTGCCCTTTTCAGTGTGGCACGTATTTTAAAATATATAATGCTCAGTGTTGGCGAAGGTGAGAAGGACACTTCAGCAAACTGCTGAGGATAGTAAAGCTTGGCACAATATTTACAGTGTTATGTGTCAACACTTCTGGCTATATGTGTCACAGAGCCTTAAAAATAATAGTTCCTGTAGACCTAACAATAATTTCATTTCTAGGAATTCATCATAAGGAAATAAACAGAAAAATACAGATAAAGGTTTCTAATAGTGAAAAATCAGAAGTGGTCTAAATATTAACAGGGGTTGTTTAAATATATCCCAGTACGTCGGTGTAATGGACTGTCACCTGGCCCTGAAACGTACTAGTTTATGAAGACTGTGCCAAGATATTAAAATGTTCTCAGTTGAATGCGAAGACAAATGAGCAGGAAATATAACTATGTACAGTCTGATCTCAACTGTACTGAAATATGTGTATATGTGAGTGTGTGTTGTGTACGTGTGTTTAAATGCACATATAAAAGTTTTAAATGATATTAAGGAAATTCACTGAACTCTTAATAGGGAAAGTTGGATTGTGGATTTCAATTCTCTTTTTCATATTTCTCAATATGTTTCAATTTTTTCATAATAAGTATACTTTATTTTTATGGTCAGAAAAAACATGACAATAAAAGTTACATCTATTTTCAAGGCTGTGTTAACCATACCAGATCTTTAAGTATTGATGTCATCTCTCCGTTGTGGAATTGCTGTATTCCACAGTTGCATTGCTGGAACTTTTCATTTGTTCATGCATATCTGCCACCCAGATTTCCCCCAAGGTCTCATCCGCCTGCCTCGCCCACAGTCTTGGCTCAATGCCCTTACATAGGAGGTCTCAAAGCACATGCCATGGGATCAGATGTATACACCACAATGCGGATGAAACTTCTGTTAGCTTCCCTGACTGACCTCATTTCTCAAGAGCTGCCTTCCCTCTGATGCAGGCAGAGAGCGGAATTTATATATATATATATATATATATATATAGCAGCTATTTTATTTATTGAAGTATAGTTAATTTGCAATGTTTTGTTAGTTTCAAGTGTACAGCAAAGTGATTCAGTTATACATACATATATTCTTTTTCAGATTTCTTTTCCATTATAGGTTATTACGAGATATTGAGTATAGTTCCCTGTGCTATACAGTAGGTCCTTGTTGTTTATCTCTTTTATATATAGTAGTGTGTATTTGTTAATCCCAAACGCCTAACTTATTTCCCCACTACTACTGCTATCCCCTTTGGTAACCGTAAGTTTGTTTTCTTTGTCTGTGAGTCTATTTCTGTTTTGTAAACATGTTCATTTGTATCATTTTTTTTAGATTCCACATGAAGGTGATACTATATGATATTTGTCTTTCTCTGTCTGACTTCACTCAGTATCATCTCTAGGTCTATCCATGTTGCTGCAATTGGCATTATTTCATTCTTTTTTATGGCTGAGTAGTATTCCATTGTGTAAATATACCGCGTCTTCCTTATCCATTCATCTACTGATGGACGTTTAGGTTGCTTCCAGAGAGGAAGTTTCAAACTCGCCACTTAAAGAGACTGCAGTCTCTCCCAGTTTAAAATGGCCTGTTGGGATTTAATGAATAAATATTCTTGCGAGTTCCCATTCTTTATCGAGAGTCTTTCTCCCCTACTGATGTGGCCTCTGCGTTCTTCCTATCCAAGATGGCTTCTGGGTGCAGGGGAAACACCCATCCCTGTGGCGTTTGGAACAGACCCCTCTGGGCCCTACACTGCCCTCTTGCTGCGAGGTCCTGCCCTCACCACCTCTCCTGCTAAGGTCTACACAGCTGGTGTGACCCAAGGTGTATTCTCTTAGCAAAGACGAGCACTGAGGTGCTGTGCATCCACCTGCAACTGGCTGCTTGTCTCCGGGTGCTAGCCCTTTCCTTAAAGCCTCTACTTTTGAACCATCCGAATTGAATTCTGTTTCCTGCTGGGGCCCCAGCTGATACAACAGAGACACAGCCTCGGCTGTGGATGGTGGCTCCCAGGTGGTCAGCATCGCTTAGGAGCATGAATGGCAGAAACCCAGACCAGAGCCCCAGATGGCGTCACTTTGGTTCTGCACCTCCTTGTACACGCCTTTTTCCTGAGATTGGTAGGCTGGCTTCCCACTCTAGGCTGATGGGCTGCCACCCTGTCTGCTTCTCCTTCCCCTTCCTCTGGGCCTGTTCTGGCCCAGTCTCCAAGATGGATAGACTCAGCCACAGAGCACCAAGAGGCCGTGCTGGGGTCGGGAGACAAGGTGATGGGGAACTTGTCGCTGGAGTTGTGGACGGCCAACTGGAGAGTCAGTACTGCCCTGCCTCCTCCATCAGCTCCCGTGCCTCCTTGTGAAACAGCCCCGTTTCTGGGTGGTTGGGCTCTCAGAGCTGGTGCCTAGAATACCATCTGGTCCAGGCCATGGTGAGCTTGCTGAGGACAGGACTATGATTGAGTCGTCTCTGCATCCTCACCAGTAAGCACTGCCTGACTAAATGAGTCCACGCTCTTCCCTAATCAACTCCTCTACCCAATTCCACTTCCCTCCCAGAGAAGGAAGCCATGGTCTGACAGGCACATTTGAGGAACGCGGACATCAGAATCTGAGTTCAGACTCCCTCCTCGGGTAGCAATGATGGTCTGGATGAAAAGTCATGGAGATAAATAAGATCTCTAAAATCTCCTGTAAACACAGAGAGAGGGGGAATCTGACATACCGATTATCTGTGGAACCAGAGCAAGGTCGGGGTGGGTGGGATGAGTGGAATCTGTGTCAATTAAGAATGACTTTTTCTAGCAATGAGTGTATTATATCTAAGGGTAGAGAGACTGTTCCAGTGGGTTTTATAGCTGTCTCCAATACTGGAAGGGGTATCGTATGGAAAACAGATCACACTTATTTCAAGGTATAACTACAGTCAGTGGGTGAATGTTTAGGGAAGGGGGTTTGTTTGATCCCCAGAGCTATTCACAAGTGGGACGGGCAGCCTGGAGGTAGGGTTTGAGCAAAGGCTGAGTGACCTTCTCCAGGAGGACTGAAGATTCCTTCTGGGGGCTACAGAGGCCCAGGAAGGAAGAGAAGGTATTCCTAGCTCCTGGTTTCCTCTCTGCTCCTCAGAACCCACTCATGGGGAAATCTCAAGAGGGAAGGAAAGAGCCCTGAGAGGGTGGGAGCCCCCGACCCCCAGCAAACCTGAGAGTTCAGTGAGGAGGGGTCATGGCCGCTCCAAGAAGGATTCCCCACATACCCCACAGAAGAGCCCCACCTTGCGCTCCCCATTACACAGAAGGGAAGACTGGGCCTGGAGAGTGGAAAGGATAATAAACCGTTGCTGTGTTCTGAGCACTTACCAGACCCTGGGCCAGGCGTTGTGCACACACAGCCTCTGACCCTTACAACTGCCTGCAAGGAGGTCGGGGTTGGCTCCCTTGACAGATGAAGAAACCAAGTCTCAAGGAGATTAAGTGACTGCCCCGCCCCTGATGGCACAGCAAGAAAGAACCCACGCCAGGGTTCAAATCCAGGTCTGCCTGGTTCCAGCCCATCACAGTGCTCCCTGGGGTGGGAGGTCCTCACCCAGACAGCTTGAACTAAAGCCAGACCCCCTTCCCCACCCTCTCATCTCTCCCCATCACGTCAACCTCCCTGCCTCTTGTCCAACCCTCCCTCCCAAGCACCTCCCTCCTCCCCCTGCAGGCTACCCTGACCTAACACAGAAATCTAGTCCAACAAAGACAGACTCCGTGTGCCCAGGACTAAAAGAAGCCAGGTGGCAGAGTAAATGAAAGTTGGCTGAGGGCCTCTGCTTAAGTGCTTTTTCATTCTGCCTCGTCTCTGCATTCTGGGCTGGCTTGCACGTGACTCCGTGCGCGGGGAGAGAGCACTGTGCGTGCTGCAGAGGGAAGCCCTCCGAGCTGGTGATGGGCAATTGGTACAAGAATGTGGGAGGCCTGAGCTGAGCTTCGGGAGACGAGGGCAAGGTCAGCCCCATCTTTCCCAGCCTAAACAGCGTCCCTGGGAAGTGTTTGTCAGACCAGCCCTGCCTTGGGGTAGGGTAGGGGGTACAGGCAAGGAGGAGGGTCATGCTGATCTAAAATCCGGGAGGGTGAGGGAGGCAGAGCAGAAGGAAGAGAATACTCTTCAGCCCCTCTGATCAGGTCCCTCCCCAGACCTACAGCCAACAGACAGCCACAGGCCAGGCAATGGCGGTCCCCAGAGCACCTGCCTCGTGTCCCCATGGCAGGGTGCCCTGGATCCCAGACAGGCCTGGTTGCCAGGGACGCAGGGCAGGCGGACTGGCGTGGGAAGCAATCTCCTTCCATTTCCGTCTCTGGCTTCTCCATCCTGGGCTCCCCGGACGATCCGGCTACTTGGATCCCAACCTCATCCTCCGCTAGAGCCCTTGGAGGGAAGCTAGAAGTTGAAGGAAAGGGGAGTGGAGAGCAGGATTCAGTGAGGGAAAAGATGTCTGCGAACGGGCTTGGCCCACCCCATTCAAGCATGAATAAATAAACAACTGCAATAATGAGGCAGCCTCCCTGCCACACAGCTCCACAGCCAAGAGAGAATTCCTTCAAAAGAAAGGAGCGGGTGTGGGTTCATTATTCATGAGCAGGGCCCTCCAAGGTGGGGCCTCTGTTGTTTGTTGCAATTTAACACAGGCCTTGATGGAGAGGGAGGGGTGGGGGGATGCAGGGAGGGAGGGAGATCTCTGGGCAGCTGCCAAACGCATTAAGGGGTCAAGTTCACAGAATCAGCCCAGAAACACGGTCGGTGCAGTTTGTCCTCCTCTCTAACAACGGTCGGGGAGCTGTGGCCGTGTTGGGTCACACACGGCACCTCTCTCTCCACCCCCTGGTACATGAAATAGTTTATGCCACCAAACGTTCAATTCGTTGTCATGTACTGGACACCTGCCATGGCCAGACTCCGAGCAAGTGTGCAAGGCTCCTGAAGACGAGTGAGACGCCTGCATTACCTGCAAGAAGCTTGTGCTCTAGTGATACCAGGGCGTGGAAGGCGGTCTGCTTAGGAGAAAGACCGGGCTTTGAGTCAGACGGGCTTAGGTTTGAACACCAGCTCTGCCAGTGCCCAGCCGTGGCACCGGCCCATTAGAGCTTCCTTGTCAATTAAATGGGGATAAGAATGCCTTATCTGAATTGTCATTTTAAGGATTATAAATAAGGTGTTTGGCACAATTCCTGACACATAGTAGATGCTCAGTAAATTAGAACTGCTGACGGTAGTAATAGCATTTGACCTTCCTACAAATATCTTGACCTTCAAGATCATTCAGGAAATTGCCTAAGGTTTTCTGTTTCTACCCCATTTCTTAGAGTAGCCCTTCTTATCCTGAACAATTCCACTATTGCACTTCGCTGGAAGAGAGGAGTTGACTTGACCTTTTTGAATGTGAAAATCTTCCTTCAGAATGCATTCTGCTGCATAACCCTTACGACATTAGCCTGATGCATTAGGAAATGATAAAATTAAATCGCTAACATTTACTGAGTGTTCACTATGTGTCAGGCACTGTGCTAAGTCCCTTATGTCCATTATCTCGTTTAATCTTCACAGCAAGCTCTGACACAGGTAGCTCTCTATTGCCATTTTACAGATGAAGAAACCGAGGCCCAGAGAGGATCACTTGCCCACAGTCACATGCCAAGTGACAGAGCGAAGGTTCAAATACGCCTGACCCTGAGCGCTCAGCCCCAGGGCTGTTTACACGTGAATTTCCTTCCCCTTGGAAGCCACGTGAATAACATGTGATGCAGGATGGGGGCGCCCCTGATGGACAAAATTAGGACCAAGTTTAGCAGCCGTTTTAGGGTGAGCATTGCAGTACGTTGAGAATTCCCAGGCCGGGAGCTGGAAGATTCTGACTCCCCTCCATAGCCAGGTTGGTAGACTGTCCGCTCCTTCTGCTATGGGGCCTCACTGCTCTCGAGTCTTAGCTGTGTGTGAAGTACTTGCCTTACTGAAGACAATGAATTACTCAAAGGCAGGGACTGGCAACCAATCAGCTAGCACTTATTAAGCACCAGCTGTGTGCCTAGCCTTATGCTGAACGCTGCAGAGTCTAAAGAGAGGGACCCTGCCTTCAAGGAGTCACAGGCAGGGAAGGAACAGACACACGCACACGCATACACATACGCATGCACACCGAGATACCAGGTTACCTGTGCCCAGGGCCTGACGGGGAACGGAGGGAGCGCTCTTGCCCAGCAGCAGACGGACTGTCTCCTTGTATCTGAGGGCACAAAGTAATAGATGCTCATATCTACCTGAGAAAGTGAAGTTCCTATTTTTAGAGATCACCTAAAGGGAGCACCTCTGGGCATGCCCCCCTAGAGGTGCCGGTTGGGAGGTGGGAACAGGGGCAGGAGATGCAGTGGTCCTTTTGCTAAATCTATGCCTTTAAAAGAGAAATGAGCTGGAGCTTCGTGGGTGGGTGGCCTCATCACAGCAGCAGGAAATGCAGTGAGACTTAAAGGTAATCCTTCCAGCTCCTGTCCAGGATTGAACCCAGGGCCCTGCTGTCCTGGGAAACCTAAACTCAGAGAAAGGACACAGCTGGGTTGACCTGGACCCCAGTGTGCCCAGATCTCTCCAACCAGGAACAAATGAATCAGAACTGGCTCTGGGAAAAAATATGAGGATCTTCCCAACACAGATACCTTGCCCTTCGGGTTTCCCCTTTCCTGGTGAAAGCTGCTCCCACCCATTCAAGAGGGTGAGACCCTCAGGTCCTTGTCCCTTCCTTTATAATCAGTGCTTCTTCTCAGAAAAGCCTGGAAAAATTTATTTTTACTAAGGAGTAAATAACAGAACACATTTTATAGTGTTGCCTCTCTTGGGGGTATTTGCATTTAAACCAGGATCAAGTGTTTAAGTGAAAGGAATAAAACACAAATAGTGGAATTTCAGGTCATAGTGGATACTGAACAGTGTTTTGGATGGCAGAGTGCTTCTGGATCTTTCATAATGGTACCACCTACTCTAAATGTAAGCTAGTCCTGACCTTGGGCATCTCGGCTTGGCCTCAGCAGGTTAAACTTAAAGTAAGTCTCCCTGCTAAAGCGTTTCTGCCCGCTCCCCCAACCAGCCCTAGGGATAGGGCCTTTGGACCCTGGTTTCATGATAGGCTGTGGACGGTTTACAATCCAGGGTTGGGGAATAAATGTGAGATTCTTAGCCTTTAGGTCTTTTTTGTCTCTCCGTTTCTGAGACCAGAAATGCTGGACCAGCACAACTAGGCATCCTAGCATTTGGATCTTACTGTGATTTATTTAGAGCTGGAGGTGGGGGAGGGACAGAGAGGAGAATTAGTGGGTGAGGGATGGGGGAGGGGAACAGCTGCTCTGGAGCCTGCTCTGTGGGTATACAGCAAAATTGTGGCTTTCAGTACTTTTCAAGGGACAGCCTCATTCAATAAATTCCAGCTGAGGGGGTGGGAACTACCCTCAGATGATTCCTGCCCTCCCACCATCCTCCTGCAGTGGCCTCCAGAGACCCTTGCCAGTGCCCAAGCACAGTGGGGCCCATGGGGTCCTATCACCTTGTCTCCACTCCACCTCCTCCTTCAGCCCTGGCCCCCTGGCCTCCTTCAGAGGCCAGCTAGGGCAGGAGGAAAGGTCCCCGGCCCTTCGTCAGTCACCTCTCCTTGGCTGGCAGTACCCAGGGAAAGGAAGCCGCCATCTCCACGGCCACGTGTCACAGTTACCAGCAATGCCAGGAGATAATGACAGGTTGAGTGTTCTCTGCCTGGCAGGAGCTGCATGCAAATGACTGGGCTCTGAATGGGTTTAATTGTCACTGCCTGATGTGGTGGCTCAGACCACCCCTCCTCCCTCCCCTGGCGGGCGGGGAGAAAAGAGAGCAGGGAGCACAGGAGATCCTGTGGTTTGGGGAGGGAGGGTTGGCTCAGAATGGCCTGTGGGACCCAGAGCCTGAGGGCGAGGGAAGCTGGCATTTCCCCTCTGCGGGACCAGCCTGCTAGGGCACAGCTGTGAGCGGGGAGTGGGGATTCACTCCCAGACATGATCCAGAGTGAGATGTGGCTCTACAACCGTAAATCCCTTTACGCATCGCAGCTCAGCCGGGAGGGGCTGTCACGTGTCTGCAAGATGTTCCCGCTTGGCCAGCCAGGCCCCGGAAGAGAGGGGAGGGGCTGCAAAGAACAGGCAATAAGTGCCCTCCCTGTGTGCCTCACGCAGCCCTGCCCCAGCGCACACTCCGGGAACTCTGACCACGGGTGCTGGCAGAGCCAGGGCACAAAGACCAGGCAGGGAAAATGTGAGGGTGATCAGCAGTAGAGACAGACGATGCTTATGGAATTCTTCCTTCATTTCAGGCATTTTCCTAAATCACTGCTTATTCTCAGAATTAACTCATCCACTTCTCACCATATTTCTATAATGTAGGGTCTGTCAGGAGCACCCACCTTATCTGTTTGCAGATAAGGAAAACAAGGCCTAGAGAAGTTAAGTACAGTCGTCCCTCGGTATCATTGGGGCATTGGTTCCAGGAGCCCCCACGATTACCAAAATCCGTGGACACTCCGGTCCCTTATATAAAATGCCGTAGTACGGTGAATACAGTCGGCCCTCTGTATCCGTGGACCCAAAACCCATGGATACAGAGGGCTGACTGTAACTTGTTCCAGATCACACACTTTGGCAGAGCCAAGATTCAGACACGGAACATGGCCCTACACTTTGCGCCCTGCCATTCCCCTCCGTATGGTAATGCACCACTTACCCACTGCTCTCCTGGAGTCGTTGATCATTCCTGGATGCTGCATGGGGCTTTGGTGTCTGAGCGCATATCACTGTTGGTCTGATGTTCGTACATCTGTGTGTGTTCTATGTCCATCTTCTGACCCAGCTGAAAGTCGTTTGACCCAACCAGAGCCAGGGCCCTGCAACGCTTACTGAGTTGTACCCTGAATTGGAGTTCATCTTGATGCAGAAAACACAGGGTGGTAGCAGATATCTTGTGTCGAGGGGAGAAGGCTGGGGAAGAACTCAGTGAACACGTTCACACAATGTGGAGAGGGGCCGGGGTGCTGCTAAGCAGGGAGGGCTCTGAGCCCCTCACAGGGGCTTTATTCAGAGCATCATCTATTCCACTCATTCGAGTTCCATGTAGAATTTCATTTGGAGGAAGGCATCCATACCCTGAAGCAAAGTATCTGACACTAGAAGGTTTCTAAGGCCCTATTCCTTAGTTCTAGAGTCTAAGTAATAAGGAACCACTGAAGACTTTTGACTGGAAATCCCCTTCCAGTCACTAGTGTCCCAGGGTTAGGAAAGAGTGTAGACCAGAACTAAACTTGGACATTCAGTGGCCGAGGGCTGGAAACCCACAAAACCAGAAACCACCCAAAAGTTTACCCCAAGCTGCAACAAAATGTTTCATGTTAATAGGTCAGAAATTCTCTAATCACTGAAAGGAGACTGATGCTGAGTTCTGTATCACTGTGATAATTCTGTGATTCCACCATGTTAGTGTTATTTAATGTCACTGAGTGATTACTTTCCAGGTGTTTACATTCTTAATGCATTTATCCTTGCAAAACTTTGGGCGCCAACGTCAAAAAAAAGACAACACCGGAGACCCCACTCCAAAATGGGATAGTCAGAATCCTTCCTCAGAACTCTCAGAGCTCTCAATCAGTTTAGACCAAAGCAATTCAGCCCTGATTTTTTTTTTTTTTTTTTTTTTTTGTCTGCGTTGGGTCTTCGTTGCTGTGTGCGGGCTTTCTTCTAGTTGTTGCGAGCGGGGGCTGCTCTTCATTGCGGTGCACCGGCTTCTCACTGCGCTGGCTTCTCTTGTTGCAGAGCACGGGCTCTAGGCACATGGGCTTCAGTAGTTGAGGCACGTGGGCTCAGTAGTGGTGGCTCGCAGGCTCTAGAGCGCAGGCTCAGTAGTTGTGGCGCACGGGCTTAGCGGCTCCGCGGCATGTGGGATCTTCCCGGAACAGGGCTCGAACCCATGTCCCCTGCATTGGCAGACGGATTCTTAACCACTGCACCACCAGGGAAGCCCTCAGCCCTGATTTTGAGATGACGACAAACATACCTTGGGTTCTATGTAATTGCGTCCCCAGGATGCTATAATGAAAGTTGGCACTCCTCCCCTCACCATGCAAAGTGCTCCTGTTGCCTCTTCTTCAACCCCTTTCCCCCACCCCCACCTCAAACCCTGAAATGACATAGAAAAGGGCAAAGAAATGTTTGGAGTTTACATTTGGGGAATAAGAGATGAGATCAGTTTTGATAAACCTGAATATAGACAGAGACCAAAAAAACAGAGTTTCTACATCGAGTCAAGAACTTCCAAAGTGGGCAAAAAGCATAATGGAGCCCCAAACCAGTTCATCCTAGTTTCCAATACTGCACATTGGATAGCTGCCATCTCCTAGATCACCCTAGACACCCACGATATAGCAGGATGTATCTGGGACTGGGAAAATAGGAAACCTGAGTTCTGATCTTTCCTCTCCTCTTCAGTCCTAGGCAAGTTGCTGAACTAATTCCTACTCTTCAGTTAAATGGGGTAATGAATTCTACCTGTAGGATATGGGGAAACATTAAGCTTCTACGAAAACTGTTATCATTCCTTATTTTTACGTTGTAAAAATGCATTATACCAAAAGGTAATTCCCTTAGAAACCTCAGGATGTGACCAGGGTGAGGAGATCTCTTAGGCTGGCATTCCAGATCTCTTAAGCTTAGACAGCGGGAGAAAGGAGAGCTGGAGAGAATGTTTGAAAGTGTTGTATTCTGCTTTCTGTCATAAGCAGCAACCATCTACCCTGTTGGGAGAATATTTTTAACAACTAAATGACCAATAAATGTTTAACTTATCAACCATATATTTCTTGTATTCCTCCTACAGCATCCAGCCTAAGTTTATGGATAGGGCTAGATCCAATGTGTCCATACAGTCAATAGACTTAATGTGTCTTTGGTTGAATTTTGTCCTTCTTCTTACTTTAAACAATGACAATATTCCCAAAGGTGCAAAAAAAAGTGAGTTTATGGAATATGGTGCTGGGGTTGACAATTTTCTTTTCAAGTTAGAGAAGGAGCATTTAAGCTGCAAAGAGAGAGGAGGTCAGGAGAAGGCAGCACCTAAATGAAAATTCAAAAGTAATCCACGGAAGCTCCTTCTCCCAGGCTGACAATAGGCCCTGGCCTTGAACTCAGGTTGCGTCTTAACTGCTCAGGGCCCTGGTCCCATACACCTCCCTTCCAGTCTTTCTGGCAAGTAAGATGACTGAGGCCCTTCTGGCGCTGTCCCAGGTCCTGAAATGCCACGGATTCTCATCTTGGTGATGGAAGTGGCTCTGCAGCTCTCCCCTCTAGTCAGCTGTTATGTGGAAACTAATTTCCATATAATAACATTTTGTTTTTTGTAATAAATCATAACCACAGTAAGGTGACTGGGTTATGTCATTATTTGCAAACATACAGAATGTAATTATAATATGTCTGAAAACCTCCATGCAGAACGGTGCAGTTCCAGCCCCAGCACCATCTAATAATAATAAAAATTTATATTGTGCTTTATGTGACCACTCATCACAGTAACCGTTCTATGCCAAGGGAAAAGAAAGCCCACAGCAGTGACAAATTCACGGACATGGAAACCTTATAGATGCCAAACTACCTGATTCCAAAGCTAAAGCTAGCTACTGGGCTTCCTCCTCTTTTTTCCTATGAACCTTTTATAGTAACAGACTGGGTGTCCAGGTTTGCCTCTGCATTCAAAACAATGAGCTCTTTTTGGCGTTTCCTTTTTATGCGTCATTACATGCACGTGCCTCCACCTTGGCTGATGTTATTTCATAGGGATTAGCTTTTCGAACAGCATACCTATGTGGTTCCCTTTCACATCTTTCTCCCTGTGTCTTTGTCTCCCACCTCCCATGCCTCATCTTATTTTTCTAGAATGCACGGTGCCATGGCTTTCTGTGAGCATAGTAAAGCATGTTCCATGGGCAGTAACTGAGACACTCACTGGTATTCATCTTGCATGTGTTTCCAACATGTTCTCTCATGTTGAATTTCGCCCAAGCGTAGAAATATATTATTGCGTGTCGAAGTGGGCTCTCCAAAGCTACTGTCTGTCCTCCCCAACCTGCTGCTTCTCAGGCCTCTGGCACATCCCGCTGGGACTTTTTTCTGAGAGGAATTGCAAATCTGACAGATCAGAAGATGCTCTGAACTTCCAGGGAGGTTGTGTTTCCTGGTAGCTATCACATTAAGCATAGAGCTTATAGTTTCAAAAAATCTGGACTTAAGAGTAGCATTCTTCACCATCCAGTACCTTGAGATCTTGTATAATGTTCCCCCATGTTAGCTGCAATGGTCTTACTTTTATTGTGTGTGTGGTGGTGGCCGATCGCTAAGATCGTTTTGCTTAGGGCTGTGAGATTTGCCTTCAAACCCCAAATTGAATTCAATCCACTGCTTTCGGCAGGAGCTATGGGCGTGTATGTACATCTCTTTCCCAGGTATGTCTGCACTTATTGATGCTGAGAGTGGTCATTTATCACGGACAATACAGAACCAAGAAGAGTTTGTTATTAAGTTTCTTGCTCCCATGTGATTTGTCTTAGAGCTTAAGACATGACACTTTGTTCCTTCGCCACTTTTATCTGCATATTTCCACACCTGCCTCCTCCTACCCCTTCACTTCAGGAGGTTTTTTGAGAAAAGGTGGTCTTACGTTGGTTGCAGTGCTTGAAAGGTTGCCTTCGTTACTGTGCACGGGCTTGGCAAAACTCTACCTCAGGGTGACCTACATGAGGGTAGAGATAGGGATGGGGATGGGCTGACAAGCTCTTCCTGACTGTGAAGTGAGATAGGAAAATACATCACCGGGGAGGGGGGTTCATCCTTTGTCTCTTTGTCTTTTCCACAAAAAAGAGATTTTTGTGGAAACACTAGGTGAGGCCAGTCCTAACATCTTAGGGTTCTGGGATATCTGGGAGGTCTATCACAGCCTATCCACAGGAAGGAATATTATGTAGTCCTTAAAATGGTGTTTTTGCAGATGATTTAATGATACAGAATAAAAGCTCTTACTGTAATATAAAGTAGGGAAAAAAATAGCACATAAAATTGCATATGTAGCCTGATCTCGGCCCATCTCCCTCCCTCCCACCACCACCCCCCTCCCTCCCACCACCACCCCCCTCCCCCGCAAAAAGAAAAGACTGGAAGGAAATGCACCAAACGCACCAAAAAATATCAACTTTCTATCTCATGTTGGTGGGGCTACAAATAATTTTTATTTTCTTATTTCTGCCTTTCTGAATTTTCCAAATTTCTTACAATGCATATGTATATTTCAATCAGAAGAAAAAGCAGATATTTTTAAAAGCCCTTCAGAGACAGGGGCTCCACTGACTTCCTTGATCCCTATTCTAGTGAGTCTCTTTCCAGCCCTCCCCCAACCCCACTAGGAAGAAAGCCTTTCTCATTAAAGCTCCCCTACAGCCTTCCTTCACCCTCATCTCTTCAGAGAAGTGTCTTAAGGAAATATCAAAGGGTGTGTGTGTGTGTGTGTGTGTGTGTGTGTCTGATTGTGTGAGTGAAAGAGAAAGACAGAGTAATCATTATATCAGGAAGGAAGAAACCCACCATAGAAATGCAAAGCAGAGCAGTTGAAGAGAAAGGCTAGAGTGAACCACAGAGGAGTCCCATCTTGACAAGAGTAACAATGAGGAATTAAAATCCCACCACGGAAACTGTCAGAGGGCAAGGGCTGAAGGGAGAACTGAGCAAGAGAGAGGGTCTATCCAGAGGGGAAAGGACTCACCCTTTACCCTTCCCTGGCCCCCTTTCTTCCTTAGATCCAACCACATAGGACTAACAATAAGACGTCTTGGGAGTAGAAGGAGGATGCCACAAACTAGGGAGGGCCTGGGAAGTCCAGACAGAGAGAAAGGACCAGATAGCTGGAGTCAGAGAAGGAGCTGGGGCTGCTGCAGGACCTTAGACGGAGGTCATCTGACCCACTGGGAACACGTAGAGCACAGATGTCAAAGCCAGAGCACAGCCCCCTGTTTTGCAGAAGAAGCTGCCGCCCAGAAGGAAGATGTGACTCTTGCTGGAGTCTTAGGACAAGAGGCCTAAGCAGACGTGCTCGCCCTGCTAAGAGCATCGCAAGTTGGACGGGCTTCTCCACCAGGGGCAGCATCGCTCACCCCCCACTCCCAACCCACGTGGGTGTTTGAACATGGTGGGGTGCGGGGGAGCAGGCAGCATATCTTATTGTCAAAAATGACTGGCGCTTAGCGCGTGAAGAGGAAGCCTCCTTTTTTGCCTGGGGTAGACTCACAAAGGAAGGTGCCTGCCCAAAATGCCAATGTTGCCCCATATCGAGAAACAGTGGGAGATTTAGACTGACATGGAAAAGGGGGCCCAATATCTGTGCATCTCTCTTGCAGTTCCTTGAAGTTTACCTTTAGTGCTCCTTGCTCCTTTTTCTTTCCTCTGGCAAGGCTGAGAAAGGCTGGTGGATAACCATGCCAGGTGAGACTGGGCTGCCTTTTTAAAGGGCACTTAGAAATGCAGCTGATTCAATACAGTGGTTTGAGGAATATGGGAACCCCACATCCCCATGATGAGCAGAAAGAGGAGGCTCCCCACTTTGCTTCTGTGAGGGCCCCAAACCTAGCCCTGGGTCTTTTCCTAATAAATGAGGCTCTAGTGCTGGCCTGACACTAGACCTCTGGGACTAGGGGTTATAAGAAGCCTGCGAACTGGCCTGGGTGGCAGTCAGCCTGATGCTCCCACTGCAGGGAGGCCGGGAGCCGCTTCCATTCTCCCATTTCATTTGTCAGACTCTAATTAAGGGACCTGCACAGTAGGCTTGAGGTGCCAGCTGAGTGACCCGTGTGCACACGCCACCGTGAGGCACGTGGAGAGGCAGCTTCGCTGCTGCCTGGGGGATCTACCTTTCCAGGGAAGGTGTGCAAGAGGTGGGGACAGGTGGGAGGGGGTAGAGCAGACAGCTGTGCTGGAGGGCACAAGATGGCTGTTTTTCTTGATACCGAGGCCAGAGTTTGCCCACCACTGAGCATCTCTCTGTGTAGAACAATTTGGTCAGAACTACCAAGGACGGGACAGGCAAACTCATGGCCTTTGACCCTCTATCAGTGGATTAGGAAGCTGGGCCACTCCCCCTACTGTCCCCTCTCCCCTCGTAAGTGACTCGTGAGTGCCAGGTCCTGTGCTGGACACTTTGGTTGGCTGACTTCATCTCATCTTCACGGTTACGTCTGAGATGGGTGCTATCAGCCATTTGTGGGAGAGAACACTGAGCCTGGAGGAAGTGACCACACACAGCGACAATGTCAGGGTTCACGCCCAGAGCTGCCCGATGCTTGAGCTCTTTCTCTTGAGCCCTGTCAGGGCAGCAGGTTGCTGCCGCAGCCAGGAGCCTGGGCTCTAGAGCCGGGCTGCCTGGGTTCAAATCCTGCTTCTCCATTTGTTAGCTCTGTGACCCTGAGGCATCAGTTTCCCCATCTGAAAAATGGGCTAATAACAGTTCCTACCTCATAGGGTTATTGACGGGACTATATCATTGAATACTATAAAGCACTTAGAACACTGCCCGGCACATCGTGGGTTCTGCGTAACTATTAGCTATTAATACAGCGCCCACTGTCCATTAGTGAGCCCAGCCTTCCATATGCAGTCTTCAATAGTGAGGGGCCTTCACAGTTAGATGTCAGGGGTGAAGAGGTCTTTGTAGCCCTGTGCCAGACCCCAGGAGAGATCCCAAGGAGGGAAAAGACACAGCCCCAGCCCTCAGGGGGCTTTCAGGAAAATGAAAGACCCTGGACATGCATGTCAGCATACAGACACACACACACACACACACACAGAGGCTGTTTGGCGTTCTTAACTGACACGGCATCCAGGGGGAGGGGCACTGTGAGTTAGGGAGCAGAGGGACGACAGGCTAGGACTTGGCAGAGAGAGTGAGATGGCAAAACCCACAGCCCAGAGCTGTGGAGAGCCCAGTCTGGGACACTGGGGCCCCGATGGCTGTTGTCCAAGGCCCCTGCCTTTCTGATAGGCACAGGTCCCACCACCTGTCACCCCCAAGTGGAGACGACCAGCTCAGATCAGGGGCCCGGGGCCCGACCTGGCCCAGGGCATCCATGCCAAGGCCTGTGGCCCGACCCCCAGGCTGTGGCCTCTCCTGCCAGGTCCTTCTGGGACGCCCCCCTTACCCAGCCCTGCCTGCCCTTTGTCCAGACCTGCCGGAACCCACTTGGAACCAAGGGCAAAGTCCTAACAGCCTGTAGCCTCTGATTGGTAGCCTTCAGCATGGAAGTGCACCCTGGTAACGGGCCTGGATGCACCAGGAAGCAGAGTGCCAGGGAAAGAAGAAATCCCTGGGAGCCGCCTCCCTGGGAAGCGATCCCCCCTCTTTCCGGAATGTGCAGCGAACAGGGCTCCCCAAGGCTTCTGTGACACAAGCGTCTGAAGGAGAGAAGTTAGACGCTAGCACCGGAGTCCGCTAAAAGCCCGTCAGAGAGCAGAGGTAATTTACGAGGAGGATGCTGTAGCAATGCAGGCAGAGCAAAGGAAGCAGAGGGAGTGCAACCCGGACACATACATATCAAAAACAGAAGCGTGGGTTCCTACCTCCGCACGTCCCCAGACATATAATATTACAGATCACAGCTTGCATGGAACTCGCATATTCCTGCAGCTCGGATGTGATACGGTGAATGCGTTGTGACAGTAGCTGAGTGGATTCTATGTGCTGAACAGATGTCTTCTAGCAGACGAGGTTTCTGTGACTGTACCACGTTTGCTTTCATCAATTATACATCACTCCTCATCACAGAGGCAGGCGCTCATGACACTATGCAGCGGTTAGGTGAGAAACCCGGCCAGATTGAGAAGCGAAGGGCACACTTTGGGGGAGCTGGGATGCCCACTGGGTCCTGGGGGTGCTGGAACCACCTCTTCTCCCCAAAGACCGCACATCACTCCTCCTCCCTGCTACCTCCCTCTAGTTCTTAATACCCGCTTTCCTATTACTAGCTGAGCTAGGGTCATTATTTTCCCCATTCGAAAAATAATTATTATAAAATATTTCAAATTGTGTAAAATAATTAATTTTATATATCCATCAGCCCATCAGTCAGATTCAACAACTGTTGAGATTTGTCCACGTTAGCTTCTTGTCTCTCCCTGACGTCAAGTGTTCAAGTGTTTGAAAATTAATCCCAGGCCTCCTGTGATTTCACCTCTATACAACTCCGTGTGAATCTTTAAAGGAAATATGGCTGTTTCCCATAGAACCGTATGGTCATTATCACTGCTTATAAAATCAACAATATTTCCCTGTCCTCATGAAGTAGTCAGTCTGCACTTGAGGATCTTTGGGGTTTACGGCCACGTGTCTCGTAGCCATTGCTCTGGGACCCTCCCTCCCGCCCCCGCCACTGCACTCTCCTGTTAGAGCTTGACCTTTCTGCGGCGGCGCTTAGCCCCCTGATCCCCAGACCCCATCGAGAACTCAGGTGATATTCTGTCCTCAGCCTCATGCCCCTCCTCAAGGCTAGGGCAGGGTCACAGGTCTGAAGAGGACGTACTGCAGACCCCTGGCAGGGTGTCTGTGGGAGGAGCGATCCTTCCTTGCAGGTGTTGGGGGCGGGGCAGTCAGTTATGACAAGAACAGCTGAGACATGCCAGGCTGCTGCTTTGAGGTGTAAGCCAGTACTTCCCAAAGTGTGGTGCACATGCCCTCACGGTACACCAGGGGATTCTGTGGGGTGCACAGACAAGCATTAAAAAAAAGAAGTTATGTATTTATCCTAATCTTCATTTTGAAAAAGTTACAACCACACATCAAGCCCATCGTTTTGTAGATATCGTTACTGTAGATGAGGCCAGCCAAAATATTTGGTGATTTTAAGGTTGATTTTGAGAAGAATATTAAATAAATACTAATACAGAGGTATTTGGATAAGGCAAAAAAATTCCTAGTAGGACCCAATCCCTCAAGTCTAGGAGCCCTGGTGCAGTGGAAGGAGGAGGAGATTTGAACCAAGGTCATTTGAATTTCAGTCCAAGCTCTGTTAATTGCCAGCCAGTAATCAAATCACTTCACCTCTCAGGGTCTCACCCTTTCACCTGTACAGTGGGGCTATGCCTGTCTGCCTTGTTGATGTCAAACTCAAAGAGGGCAATAAAGTGTTTTTAAGCAGGGAAACCCTCCACAAAGACAAGTTTTAAAGCTATGCTAAGAACTGCTCTGTTTTAAGCCTTCTGTACCTCATGTCACTTACCTGCTCCCAGGGGTCTATGCAACTCAAAACCTGGATCCATCCACTCTGATCAGCTCTAAGTGCTGCAGGTCGTTAAGCCTGGCCATTGTAATAAGCATCGATTATCATTAGCAACGTTATTATATTTACCTAAGATCCCTGGTGCATACGAAAATGCAGAGAGCTCTCACCCATCTTCTGCTTTACAAGAACGATTTGCCGTGTCTAAAAACCATTTCTAGAATTAATTTGCCTATTGCAAACAATTTATATTAATGAAAACACATTGAGTGGGGGGAGGTTGGCGGGGGGCGGGTGTTCTGCCTGCAGAATATGTTTGCTTTGTTCACCTAGAATAAAAAGATTTTGAGTGCATGTTTGTTTTGAATAAATGAATAGCTGGGTGACAGGAGGAAGGTCTGCCCGTGCATCTGATCCAACGTGGTCTAGCAGTCCTCTCCAAGACGGATGGGGACGTGGGCAGGTGGCAGTGCTGATCGCTTGCATTTTAATAGGCAGTGATGTCTGTCATCTGCTTCTCTATATTTACAGACCCCCTTCTCAGGCTTGTATTTGATCGTGGTGGAGGAGGGAGGCCGCCACCCCCTTCCCCAGTCTCATCTGAGGTTTGGAATAAGCCAGAGTGGGGGCCTCTGAGTCCACGACCCCAACTCACCCTGCAAGAGTCTCCCAAAACCATGCCTTGTTCTTTGCAGCAGCCACTCTCCCCCGGTGTGTGCTTATTTTATTTATTTGGGTCGATGAGGCTCATTTTCCTCTCTGCAGATGGCAGCAGGGTTCCCTGATACTGCGTGATGTTCCCCGATTGTCAGAGGGGGAGGAAGAAGAGGAGAAGGATCCAGTGAGGTGGGGTGGCTGTGAGGATGGGGACACGAACCCCAAGCCAACCTCGCCCACCTGCTTCCCATCCTGGGCGTTTATGTCCACGTTTGGACCTCAGCCTGCCCCACCCCCTACCCCGCCCCACTGGATCCTTCTGTTTGGATACAAGCATCTCAAATGTTTAGTGATTGACAGTCCCTTGACGACAAGGTACTTCAGAGCTCTCCCCAGCAGCCCGGCCGAGGCTGTGGGGTGTGAAGGCTCTGGCTCTGCCTTGCCAGCATCCAGGGCGCATGTGTGTTTGCATAATAACCTACAAAACGCTTCATGTCCCTCGATGCGCCCACTCAGGGGCCTCAGAGGGAGGAGGGCTTTGTCAACACGGCTTTGTGTGGGAGCTGCAGCCCGTGTTAGCCTGGATTAGTTTGCCCCTGCAGGTTGCACAGGCTACCTAAGGCCAGACAGGAAACCAGAATGGGTCCTTCAGTTACCCAGGGGGCACTTGGTCCTCAGCGAGCGGACCCCTCTGTGTGACACCAGCACAGATGCTCCCCGAGAGGACAGCCTCAGGGGTGGTTAAGAGCCCAGACCGTGGTGCCAGACTGCCTGGGTCACTTCCCGGATCTGCCGCCTTCTAGCTATGTCACCTTAGTGCCTCAGCTTCTTCCGTCTTGAAATGAGAGTGACAATGGGACCTAGCCCAGAAGGTTTTCATGGGGTTAAATGAATTCATATCACCAACGTGCTTAGAATGGCGCCAGCCACGTTAAAGTGCGATGTCAGTGTTTGTGAAATAAATACAATGTACTGTTTTCCCCCCAGTGGTGGTGGGTTACAATGAGGTTTAGAATGATGGTGTCACCAAGTCCCAGGATATCAGACCTCGAGATCTGAATCCTGGATAGAGAAGGGCAGGGACTCCTTCAGGACCACAGGGCTCCTGCGGGCACAGGAAGACATAGCTCAACCCTCCCACTTCTCCCCACCCCAAGGAGGGAGCCCTCTGAAAAGCCCCGTCAGTGCGGGCTTACTCTGACTCTCTTTTTTTTTTTTTTTTTAAGTCACATTTCCCTTTCCTTTCATTCTCCACTCCCAGAAGAGTAACCACTCCGAACCTGCCCCCTGCTCCGTGACGCGTCATCTCTGTGACGGCTCTGCAAGGCAGCCAGGGGTCCAGGCTGCAGAGGGACCTGGAGAACACTGGTCTGACTCAGCTCTGACAGGCAGCTCCTCCATCTGGGGTCCCAGGCTCCCTGGAGGAGGCGGGGGCGGGGGTGACAGGGAGATGTCATCAATACTCAAAGCCTGGACCAGGATGACGGCACTCACTGGCATCCCTCAGACCTGCAGTGGGGCTAGGGAGCAGAGCAGGTGCTGGGAGGCAGAGCCCAGGGCCACAGAGAAGCGCGGTGGCAGGGTGAGGGGGAGCGTGATGCAGAGGTTGAGAGGAGCACAGAGCTGGGTGTCAAGAGCCTGCCTCGCAGGAACCCTGGCTCCGGCCTCTTCTAACTGGTTGACTTTGAGCAAGTTACTAACCTCCTTTCACTCACAATTTCTTCAGCTATTAGATAGAGATAATAAGAGCGTCTGCATCTCAGGTTTTTTTGAGAGAATTAGATGAGATGATGCTTGTAGCACTGATTCATTGCCCAGCATGACAGCTATTTCAGTTACCCAGATGAGTAGGGCAGTCGTGACAAGTCTTGGCCTCAGAAGGCATCCCCGGGGATAGCAGCGATAGGAATGACCCCTGGCAAAAGTTGAGTGGCTGCCACAGCATGTGGCCACCTGCCTAAAAAACTCATCCAGAAAAGGGCCAACTTGGCTATGTGTCTGTCCTGGAGGATAGGATCAGATGGGACTGTAGGAGGCTGTTGGGTGGCGCCCCACGGGGCCTCACCTTGTGGGCATCACTGTGCTCCAGAAAGGTCAGCTGGGCCTCGGCACTGGGCATTCTTTATCCCCAAAAGCTAAGGTGCCAGATGCCTTCGCCAGATCACTGAAACCCTGGGAGATGACTACCTGGGTCTGGAAAACGTTTCCTCCTCCAGGAACCGGCCCCGGGCAATGTCCTTCAGCAGATAAGAAAGCTGTTGTAGAGCTTCCCTGGTGGCGCAGTGGTTGAGAGTCTGCCTGCCGATGCAGGGGACACGGGTTCGTGCCCCAGTCCGGGAAGATCCCACATGCCGCGGCGCAGCTGGGCCCGTGAGCCGTGGCCGCTGAGCCTGCGTGTCCGGAGCCTGTGCTCCGCAACGGGAGAGGCCACAGCAGTGGGAGGCCCGCATACCAGAAAAAAAAAAAAAGAAAGCTGTTGTATTGCCCAGCTCGTGGAAGGGCTGGGTCCTGAAGCCTCCTCCCTGCCCTTAGAATCCCATCACAGAAACATGGGCAGATGTGACCAGCTGGAAAGAGGGAGAGAGAGAAGGCTGCCTCTCTGGAGAGTTCTGTCCGGCTCCCCAGACCCAGGGAGGTTTCCGGGAGACCTTCACTCTGTTCTCTTGGTTGAGCATGTTGGGCCCCTCCCATCCAGCATTTCCCCTCTGACAAAGAGGAGAAGTGAGGCCAGAGACTGGGGAGCTGGAAGGAACAGGCAGGCGTCAAGGGTGAGTCCCTCCGTAGTTGCCAGTACACCCCAGGACAAGGCGGAGGAGAGAAGCGGGAAGGGCTGTTGAGATGGTACGCTGGAGGGAGTTCAGGCTACCCTATGCCGTCAGCCCCCTCCCCAGCACCACTGAAACAGCAGCCTGTGCTTTAGGTAGGGGAGAGGGCAGGGTTCAATCCAATGCTGCTATGGACTCCCTGATCTCCTGAAAAGGTCCCAGGTTTGGATTTTGTGTCTCATGGCAAGCTTGGGTCTGCCCAAAGAGACCAGCAGTTTGTGTAATTGGAGCGTAGATAATAGGGTGTCTGGGAAGAGAACGCTGGAAAGAGAGGGTGTCTTTGCCATGGCTGACTTGGGGGAAGGAGGATGGGTGGGATGCCCTGTTAGCCCAAGGTGAGCTTTACCGGAAGTGGTACCCCACTTTGGGGAGGTCATAGGGCAGGCTGCCCTAAACCTAGGGGTGGGAAGTTACAGACAAAAGTGGGTCTCCCCACTGGGATGTTGCAAGGAGGTAGGGGTCCTCCCCCACCCAGATGACTACCTTGTGGGGTCACAGTGGAGGGCTCTGAAGGAATGGTTGTTTCCTATACCTTGGAGGTGGGGTCCCCAGCCTCTCCATCCATCCTCCCATAGAGCACAGATCATGCTCTAATTTTCACAGGTGGAGGAGGGGGTAAGATGGGTAGCAGGGAGCTACAATGTGCAGAAAACAGAGCCCCAGGCCCAGAGTCAAGAGACCTGCATTCTGATCCCACCTCTGCCACCAATTGTGTTCCTTGGGGATGTCCCTTCCATTCCCTAGTTTCTGTAAAAGGAGGACATTGGTCCAGTTGGCTCTTAGGTCCCTCCTCCCAGATTCTAAGCTTCTAGAAGTGGCCAGTCACACCAAGGGCATTCATGCCTTTATCGGCAAATATTTACTGAGAGCTTCTCGTGCTCCAGGCGTGGTGCTGGACACTCAGGACACTTGGATGAATCAGAGACCGTCCAGCCCTCAGGGTGCTCGGGGGTACAATCAGTGAAGATCCGTGGTATAATCACAAATTCTATGAGAACATGGTAAGGTGTGATTCATTCTGACAGGAAATTGGCCAAGAAGGTTTCACAGAGGAAGTGACATTTCAACTCAGCCTCCAGGAATGAGGCGGTCGGGCGGGTGGTGCCCTGCCCTGGCAACTCACATTCCCTGAACTCCCCGACAAAGGCACTAATTTTGCCTCCAGTCTTGTCCTGCTGCCACCTCCCACATGTCACAACTCAGTGTAGATCAACAGGGGATACTATTAGAAGTCAGCTGTGTGACCCCAGAGTCCCCATGACATCCCTGAAATACCGGCGCGGCTCTGTTTATGCACTCGTACAGATATATTTGTAGAAACTATGAAACCGCTCACTTAAGACAACAGATAACCCCCAAATCAACTCCATTTGATTTGAAATGCACTTTTGGGGGGAGAAAATATGAATTCCTAATTCCGTTTTGCTGAGCATCAGAATGAGATGAGTCAATGGAAACACTAAATGACTGAAGAGAGGAAGCCCAGAAAAATCCCGGGATAGAATATCGGCAAGGATGATCTGGACGGAATCATCAAGATGAGACAGTAGCACATAGTCGGGCCATCCATTACTAACTCATAATCTTTGCTCTGGCTCCATGTCATATTATAATAACAAGGGCTAACATTTACTTCAGACCTGCCGCGTGCCTCACCCTCCCAACAACGCAGTGAGGTGGGTCCTGCTGTGAAACCACTTTACAGATGAGGAGACCGAGTCCCTCGCCCCAAGCCCATGCTCTTTGCCACCGTGTTGCATTTGGAAGTGCCACATCCTCTCTGTTCAAATTTAATAATCAACACTCAAAGCTATTCAAAACCAACTCACGCGGCCACACACTGGGGGTGATGCACACGTCTGATTTTTCCTGACTCAGAACACAGGACAAATAGTGGAGCTGCCAGACGCCACCCCTGAGAACTTTGCTCTGAGGACAGAAACGATCTAGTTTCACCCTAAGCAAGTCTCATTGATTCCGCCTGGCGTCCAAGGGGTGCTCTCTGTATCTGGGCAAATCTGGTCCCAGGCAATTCCTTGATATAGCTCCGATGGCAGACGAATACCTTGCTTTCTAGCTCAGCTGTGGGATTGGTTATTCCTCTTAAATGCCCCATCTCGGGGTCGAGTCTGCTCCCCCAACACCACCACCACCACACCCCGCCCCCAGAGCTGGTAGGACTCTACCCTGCTGGGGGTGGGAGTCGGGGTGCGGGACAGGTGGTGAATCAGCCCAAGATCCCAGCGTCTGAGTTTCCCATGTGGAAATGGAGCTAGAGCAAAGCCGTTGCCCCTGGCGCTCGAGGTTAGAGCCCAAAGTTAGACATGGGGGAGATGAGGCCAACATGAGTCAGTCATCTGAATGCAAGAGGACAGAAGCGGAAAAGAATTTACATGTGCTTCTATTTTCTTGGTTCCCTGAGGATCCCTTAATGTTGGTGGGGGAGGAGGCAGTGGGGAGTAGAATAATCTCCACAAAGCAGGCTTGGCCCTTGGCCATTTGGAGATGGTCCCCTGCAGGGTACCAGGAAGCCCCCACCCCAACCCCAAAACATCAGAGCTTCTTTCCTTTGGCTGAAAGCATTGCGCCTGTTAAAATGCAAATTCCTGGAGAAGAGCCATGTCAGACCTTTCCGTCCTTTATATACCACTGTCTGAAGAGGTCCACGATCCATCCATCGTAGGGAATGTGGGTTGGAAAGGACCTCTGAGATCTCTGGGTTCCGCCCCCTCCCATGTTGTGGAGGAATATGTGCAGACGGCTCGCCCGGTCACATGGCAGTGGGGTGGGGGGCTGGGCCTATGCTGTCAGATGCTCCCTGAAGGGCTCACGGGCTAATGCGGGGAAGGCAGACCCGCACGTGGAAGGGGGTGACGAGCAACGCAAGGCAGAGGGTAATGGCGCTTATGACAGGGGTTAAGGGAGAGAGCGGTATGGGCTGACACAATCAGGAAAGTCACCCCAAGGAGGCGACGCTGCAGCTGAGCCTTGAAGGATGGCAGGCGTTCGGATTTAGATGGGCAGGGGATTCACGTGGGGTGAGATGAATCAGGCCATGGGGGCTGAACGAGCAGGCTTACACTTTGGAGAGCATTGCTTAGGTAACGGGGAGCAGAGGGCTGCTGAGGTGGGAGCAGTGTTTGAGAAGATTCGCCAGGCAGAGGGGTAAGCAGGGGGGTTTGGAAGGGGACAGACACAGACGCAGGGAGACTCAGATGTGAGCCGTCTGGTGATGCAAGAGGCACTGATAGGGAAGAAGAAATGAGGGGCAAGGATCCCAAGACTGTCCAGACTCCCCCAGAGCAGTGTGGGGAAGGAAAAGGGCATGGTTTCATGAATCAGAAAACCACCTAGTCACTGGGTGACCATGAGTCACTCACTTCATGTCTCTGGGCCTCAGTGTTCTCATCTATAAAATGGGAATGACAGCACTGATAATATCCCTGCCTTCTATGCAAAGCTATTGTAAGAATGAAAGAAATGAGATCATGATATGAAAGGACTCTGAAAAGGGCCAGGAACATTTTCTGGTCCACTTTCCCCCTCGGACATCAATATTGAAAAGCTCCATACTCACCCCCACCCACCAAGCTTTGTCACTTTCAACCTTATTCACTTCAAAGCACAAATAGAAAATCTTTTTGTGGACACTGGGATCGACTAACCAGGTTGCTGGCGGCCAGAAGTCGCTAGTCACTAGTTGGGGCTTTCGAGGGCCACCCCGCTGTGCAGGCTCCACCCGGCTGCACTGGGGCCCGAGGGGATCTGCATCCCAGCACAGACACGGCCCACTGGCCAGGGCAGCCAGCTCAGGCAGTCCCAGAAATGGAGGGTCCTGGCACTGAGGCTGGGCCCTGTGGCTTCTTTCATCTGCCTCACAGTCCGGTCCTCTCTGGTTTTCACTTGACAGGCTTGAGGGCCCCTCACTCTCCATCCATCCATGAGCAACTCTCTCCCTTCCTCCCCACATGCTTGCCCAGGCGTCCTTAGGCATAACCATTTAATTTATTTATATTTATGAAACCTCCAACTAGGTCAATGCACTTTCATGCACATCTTAATAATTGTTGATATGGTGGCGGGGAAGAAAAGGATCGTGTGGGCTGTGGAAACCGGCTCATGACTCTTTCCACCAGCGAGGTCATCCGGGACCCGGTACAAGGGAAATGCCTCTGTTGGTGTACTAACTGCTGAGTCCGTAGCAACGCTGCCTTCCACAGCCCCCGTCAGCACTTCTCCAAAAAACGGAGAAGGGTTTTGTGGTTTCAAACCACATTGCACACCCAGATCCCACTGGACCTGTAAATGGATACGGAGCCCAAAATCAACAAAGCAGCAGCTGAAATGAAATTAGACGCTGAGTCCAAAAGAAAGCAGGCTGTGATTCTCACGGCAAAGGGAACTTAACCTTTCTCTTCTGCAAGTCCAGATGCCCTTCTTGTCCCCTGCACTCACCCCTGTCCTCTCAAAATGCACCTGCTCTTACTTGATCTAGAGACCCGCATCCCACGGTTGTGGGGCTTCTGCCTCCATGAGAGCGTGGTGTGTCTTAAAGGAAGCTGTAACCTAGGGGTCAGGCGTGCGTCTCTAATTCACATACAAGGTGAAGTGAATTTTGAGGCGATAGGAATGAACCCAGGGGACAAGATGGGCCTCTGGAAAAGAGAGTAGAATCAATTCAAACAATTAACCAAGTCTGCTGTGTTGGTTTCTAAAGAGGCCATACCCTGCGATGCCCAGGGAGTGCAACAGTGATTAAATCCATGGACTCTGAGATCAGAAATCTGAGTTGAAACCCTGGTTCCATGATTCACTAGCTGGGTGACCTTCATCAAGTTAACTAACATTTCTAAACCTCAATTTCCTCATCAATAAAGTGGGGATAATAATAGAGTACCTAATTCAGAATTATCTTTAGGACGAAAAGAGATAACACGTGCACGGAAACTTCTCAGTGCATGGATTTTACATGCATTAATCTCAACGCATTACGCTCAGATGCACGTACTCGGTGAAGGAAGCCAGTCTCGAAAGGCTACCTGCTATATAATTCCATGTATATGACATTGCAAAAGGGACAAGACTGCAAGGACAGAAAACAGATCAGTGGTTTCCAGGAGCTGGGGGTGGGGAGAGGGGATGACAACAAAGGACATGAAGGAATTTGGCAGGTGACGGAAACGTTGTGCATCTTGATTATGGTGGTGGTTACAAGACTATTGGTGTATGTCTAGAGTTTTAGAACTGTACACTAAAAGAGTGAGTTCTACTGAGTGTAAATTGTACCTCGATAAACCCGACTCCTCCAAAAAGGAGAGAATTCATTCATGCAAAATCCTGGATGCATGATGTTTTCTAGAAAACTATACATTCATGGTGAGTAGGCAATATATGGTAACTCTTCTTATGATCGCTCTGGTGGGGAGTCCCTTCCTCTCTTCTTCAAAGGGTCAAAAGGTCGAGTTGGTTGCAATTCTCCTCCAAGGGGGCAACCTTGACTCAGCCACCTGCAAGAGTCCCTTCCAGTCTGTGACACTTGCTAAAGATACTCCACCTCCGTGGCTCACCACGGAGTTTTACATTCGAATGACTGCAAGTTTTCTGTTCTGGTTTGAAGACCTTGGCAGGCTGGCAGACCTGGGGCCCCAGCCTTAGAGCTTAATAGCCACTTTCTCAACTCCCCTTATTGTTCTGTAATCTGTATAATTTTAGGACCCTGTATGGCGCCTTCTCTAAGCTCATGGTTCCCATTAATAATCATGATCGGCACTTACCTAGGTGCTTTTCATTTTCAAAGCCCATTAATTAACACTAATTAATCCACACAGCAGTGCTGGAAGGAAGGGGAGCTATCATTATCCTGGTTGTAAAAAAAAAAAAAAAGAGGCAGAGAAGAGGAAGGCTCCGGGTGACTTGCCTGTGGCTGCAAAGGGTAGGAAGGGATGAGGAAATCCTAGGCAGAGAATCCTGGTACCCAGGTCCCTGCTCAAGGCTGCAACTCTCAGTGATGATTAAAACGGCCAACATTTATTGAGCAACTACTGTGTGCAAGGCACCCCACAAAGAGCTTTCCATGCATTTTCTCAGTTCATCATCACAGCAACCCCTTGAGCACCTCTGGCTGTGATTCATTCCTTTTTACAAAAAAATTAATGGAGACATGGAGAGATGAAGTACCTGCCCGAGGTTACACAGTGCTCACACAGTCCATACTTAATCTCTCACTGGCCTCACTCTCCCACCTTGCCAGATCACCCATTAGAGCTAAAGTTGACCTCAGGTTCCTCAAAGTGGCACCCAGGTGGGACAGGTGCTGGGGACTTCGCTTTGTTCTTGCCATGTACAAGGAAGGACGGAAAGGAGCTTTGGAGGCAGCCAGCCCAGAAAGTAGAGAACAGGGCTGACGCAGAGGCCCAAATGAGTAGCCGTAGCATCCCAAACCTGGAGCACACTCCTCCCTTCTTCACCTCCAGTTCCTTCCTTAGCTCAGGAGAAGACCATCCATTCACTCTCTTAACATTTATGGAGCTCAGCACAACCCTGAGCTCCAGAAGCACCTAAAGATGAGTGAGGCCTGTCTCATGGAATTCACTGTATCTCCAAGGAGCAGAGATTTTTTTTTTTAATTTTTTTCTTTTTATAATTTACTTCTTTGGGTCTTCGTTATTGCACGCGGGCTTTCTCTAGTTGTGGCAAGTGGGGGCTACTCTTCGTTGCGGTGCTCGGGCTTCTCATTGTGGTGGCTTCTCTTATTGCGAAGCACGGGCTCTAGGCGCGCGGGCTTCAGTAGTTGTGGCACGTGGGCTCAGTAGTTGTGGCTCGCGAGCTCTAGAGCACAGGCTCAGTAGCTGTGGTGCACAGGTTTAGTTGCTCTGTGGCATGTGGGATCTTCCCGGACCAGAGCTCGAACCCATGTCCCCTGCATTGGAAGGCGGATTCTTAACCACTGCGTCACCAGGGAAGTCCCAGGAGCAGAGCTTTGTTGCCTGAAACATCCAGAAATCTCAATGGCTACAAGAAATGGTGAAACTCTTTCTGATTCCCCTACATTTCAAAACCACATTCTTGGGCTCCACAAAACTTGTACATGGAATAACATAATTAATTATTAAATATTCATTTTTTGGATAAAGTTCATTTTTAATTTTTAAAATTTTTTTAACTTTTATACAATTTTGTAAGGTTACTTTCCACTTAGTTATTACACAATATTGGCTGTATTCCTCATGTTGTACACTACATCCTTGAGTGGATCTCATACCCAATAGTTTATACCTCCTACTCTCCCGCCTCTCCCTTGCCCCTCTCCCCCACACTGGTAACCACTAGTTTGTTCTTTATATCTATGACTCTGCTTCTCTTTTGTTATAGTCACTAGTTTGTTGTATTTTTAAAATATTCTAAATATATCATGTGCCTCTAGAACTGAACAGGAACTTCCATTTATTCATTTATTTAATAAATATTTATAATTTATATTTATAATTATAGTATTTAATAAATATTTATAATTTATATAAAAATATTTATTCATTTATTTAATAAATATTTATGGAGTACCTACAACGTGCCAGGCTGTGTTCTAGGCTCTAGGAATATAGTGGTAAACAAAACAAATAATGTTCTAGAGATATGCAACAAACAAGAAAAACGTCAGCACATTTTTCTGATATTAAATATCACACCGTGGTCAATGCTCTGTAGAGAATGGAAATAGAATAAAGTAAGAGAGGGTTCTGTATCCACTATAAAGTGGGTTGTCGGCAAAGGCCTCTCTGGGGAGGTGACATTTAGCTCAGACCTAAAGGACAGGATGGGTCCAGCCGTGTGAAGATCAGGGGCAGAGCTTCCAGGCAGAGGGAACAGCGAGTGCAAAGGCCCAAAGTAGAAGTGGTCCTGTACTCAAGAGAGCTGGAGTGGCCATAGTGGTATGAATAAGGACGAGAGAGCCACAGAGATGGGGTCCAAGAGGTAGGCAGGGAGCAGATTATAGAAAGCTTTAATTAGGGTCATGGTCAGGAGTTTGGATTTTAAGTGCTGTGGCAAGCTACTGGAGGAGACGACATTGTTTTTAAAAAGAAGAATGCTTTGGGGACTTCCCTGGTGGTCCAGTGGTTAAGAATACACCTTCCAATGCAGGGGATGCAGGTTCGATCCCTGGTTGGGGAACTAAGCTCCCACATGCCACAGGGCAACTAAGCCTGCGTGCTGCAACTACTGAGCCCGCGCATCCCAACTAGAGAGCCCGCATGCCGCAACTACAGAGCCCACATGCTCTGGAGCCCGTGTGCCACAACTAGAGAGAAGCCCACATGCCGCAACGAAGGATCCCGCAACTGAGACCAGACGCAGCCAAAAATAAATAAATGAATGAATGAATGAATGCTTTGGTTGCTGAGTGGAGAGATTACAAGAGGACAAGAATGGAAGCAGAGAGAACAGTCAACCTGCAGAGCCTGGGAAAGAAATAAAGGAGGCTTAGACCGGGTCATCGCAATATACTTGGAGAGAAGTAGATGGATCTGGGATATATTGGGTTGGCCAAAAGTTCGTTTGGGTTTTCTTTTTTTTTCAACATCTTACAGAAAACCCCAAATGAACTGTTTGGCCAACCCAATATTTGGAGATCAAGCCAACAAGACTTACTAATGATTGGATGAGGGCAGAAAGGAAAAAGGATAATGCCTATTTTTTTGGATTAGCACCTGGATAGATCAGAATGGAGATAGATTAGAATAGATTTATGGCGACTAGGAAGACCAGAAGAAACAGGTTGGAGTGCTAGGGTGGAACTAAAGTTTCTGTTGTGGACAGGTAAGTTTGAAATGACTGTTAGACATCCAGGTGGAGGTGAAAAGTAAGCAGTTCTATGGAAAGACTGGGGCTACAGGTTCAGACCTGGGAAGCTGTTGGCATATCGGTGGGATTTAAAGCCATGGAAGTAGATGCAAAAACCAAGGGAGAGAGTCTAGATAGAGAAGGGGGTTTAGGACATTGGGGTACACCCCCATTTAGATGAGGAACAGAAGAGAGGAATCAGGAAAGGAGAGTGAGAAGGTGTGGCAATGAGGTAGTGGGGAATCGGGATAGAATGGAGTCATGGAAGCCAAGAGAAATGAAGGGTCTTAGTAAGGAGAGGGTGGTCAGGTGGGTAAATGCCTCTGATGGTACAGTTAGAATAAGAAAATCTTCCATTGTGGGAATTTTTTAACATATAGATGCTCAGGCCCTACTGCAGAGCTGTTGAATTGGACAATCTGAAGGTAGGACCAGGATATCAGTACTTTGTAAAACATCCTTCACGTGATTCTGGTCCAGCCAGGCCATGGACGAGGACCAGAGAACACTAATCTAGTCCAGCTCCTGGGCCAGAGACCAGGGAGACTCAGTAACCTGGGGTGATGCCTGTACCAGGAGACTCTAGGATTAGACCACAGATTCCCTCTTACCTAATATGGTGCTCTGTCCATTATACTGTATTGCCACTGTGGATTGGCAGGGGAGGGGATAGGCTTTGCCATGTGGAAATAAGTTGTAGAATAAATTTAGCTCTAAAGCAGGGGCTCAATTTTGAAATGAAGCCCAAGCCATGTGCAAAGTGTATTGCCTCTGTGTAAGATGCCTAGAATATTCACCTCAATGGTAATTGGCCTTTGAAGGCCACCGTTGCGGTGGCTCCAGCCCAGTTCTCAATTTTCTGCGCTTGGATTATCCACTTGCAGTGATGAAGATGTTGACTCTGCAGCCGATTGTTTCCTGACTCTCAGGACACAGCTGGATCCTTCTCTCCAGCAGCTCCTGCCTGATCAGGAACTGAAAACGAAAAGGGTTTTGGGTACAGAGAGAAAAAAGCTTGTTGAGGTCAGGCTTCACTTGTGTTGTATGAGGCTTTGGGAAGGGATGGCGGGGAGATTTCCATTTCTAACCACTTCGCGTGTGCCAGGCACTGTGTTACGAGCTTTGTGGATACAGGGACCAGCCACCCTCTCTCCGATCTACAATTCCGACAGGCCTCACCCCAGCCAAATGGGCACGAGCCTCTTCTTTCTGATCGCCACCCTACAGCACGCCACCCCGTGTAGAGAGATGAGCCCTGCCTGCTTTAGAGACCATGATTCACAGCATCTTAGTTAGCGGGGGTTGGGGGGGCGGGATGGCACAAGCCTCTCAGCCCCAGCCGTGCAGCAGGGTCAGCAGAAGGAGCTTTATACAATCAGATGCCAGGTCCTCACCCCAACCTACCGAGTCAGAAACTTCAGGGGCGGAGCCTAGGCTTCTGAACGTTGAAAAGTGGTCCTAATAGGCAAAGATTAAGAGCCACTGATTTAAAGTTGATCATCAGGTCCCCTGCAAACCTTTCCTCTTCCAGGCAACTCATCATGACTGAGCCTTCCTCGTAACGCCATCGGCTCACGTGGACCTGGGCCCCTGTGGTTTCCATGTGTGGCCAGGTCTGTTAGGCCTTCCCTTCCTGGCCTGTACAGTGGAATCATTTTTTGCTTCACAAGGAGTCAGGTTGGTGCTGGTGCCCAAGAGGGTTCCAAGGTTTGCTGTAGGCCCCAAGGCAGGTGAGAGCCCAGAGCGCCTCATGTACTAGTGTTCCTCTGGTCTAGGGCCTGGACCTCTGTCCTTGGGAGGCAGCAGGGAGCCAGACTCAGGGGCCCACATGCCTGGAACTGGCCTCAGAGGAGAGATGACAGCAGAGGAGCAGCAGAGAGGATACAGGTTCCTATAGTTCATGTCCGAGACCCGACGCTGAAGAGCCCACAGGTCGGAGGACAGGCCACTCCACAGCTATCTGGCAGGGGCCTATCTGACGGCAGAGGGCAGGGGCCTCGGGCAAGCAGACCATGACAGCCCAGCTTCCAGATAATAAGAGAAGGCACCCCCCCTCCTGAGCCCACCACCGATGTCCCCCCCCCCCCATCTAGTCTTCTCCTCACAGTGGAGGTGTCTACAGGGTCTTTTGAGAGCAGGGCAGACACTCCAGTAGCAGGCCTCTGTGGGACCAGCCGGGGAATCAGAATTTGCTGTTCCTTCCCAGGCCCCTAAATGGGTGGGTTCCCCTCAAGGATACAGTGCCCATTTGTCCTCTCTGGAGTTGGATCCCACAGAGGACAAAACTGAGACCCAAGGGCCAGAAAGAGGCCCTCCCAGGATGGCCTTGGAGTCGAGGTCAGAGGGTGGGTGGGTGCTCTGAACCTCCCTCTCATCCATCCAACTCCTGGATTGAGAGATTTAGCACTCCCTCCTTGCCAGCTCCAGAAAACCCTGGAATTTTAGAGCTGGAGGGACCCAGAAGGAAGAAGGGAACTAGCACATGTTCACCGTAGAGGTGCTTTGGAGCCAGCCCTTCACTTCAGGGATGAAGAGATTTCCCCCAAAAGCCTGAGCTTGGAGGAGCTCTTGGAATGAGCCAACTCCTCACCATGCTCATGCCACTGCTGCCCTGGGGACCCCTGGGCACAGCTATCTTGGAGGGATGGGAAACACCCAGGACCCGAAGAGGTGTGTGAGCTGGAAGCCCAGGCACCCCGGCTCCCCAGCCTCTGCTCTGCCACCAACCACAGCGGCCTCACCCCAGAGGGCATGTCCCCCCTGAAGGCCGGACAGGAGAGCCTGTAACGTAGTCGGCAGCCTGACGAGAGGCTTCAGCTGATCCAGAGACCCCTGGAACACACGCCTGTAGACAAGCCTTTACTCCACTGTCCCTCCTTCTGGGAAGGCCCAGCCCCTCCACTCTATTAACCAAATCCCCCAACTCCTTAAAGCCTGAGAACCTGATATCCAGCAGAATCAGAGATGCCTTCCCTGCCTGCTCCCCTTCCCCGGGGCTCTCCCACCTCTGAGCCCAGGTGCCGACTCACTCATTTCAATGATGCTTGGTGGAGTCTGGCTACACACCTGTCACCTGTGTCTGCCTCAGTTCCCCGACTAGACTATATCCTCCTTGAGGGCAGGGACTGTTAAATATGCACCTTTACATCATTTACTCCCCTTGCCCTGAATGCATAGAACATACAAAACTAAATACATTGTGTGTGTGTGTGTGTGTGAGAGAGAGAGAGAGACAGACAGACAGACAGACACACACACACACACACACACACACAGGTGGGCCAGGCTATGGATCTTCAAAATTATATTGACTCAAACACAGTAGAGGTTTACATCCAAGGTGATGGCCTGATCTGTAGATGACTTTAGGCACCCGGGCCCCTCCCATCTTATGGCTCCTCCACCCCTAGGGCCTCACGTTGGCGGCATCCATCCACAGAAGGGGAAATAGAACTTGGATATCCACAGCTTCGGAGAAGTCTTGGTCCCAAAACAGCTCAGAGGGGCCTGGGAAGTATGTTCTAGCTGTGCGCCCAGGAAGCAGGGAGGATGTTACGGAATAAAAATCAGTGGGCATCAGGCTGCCCACCCCAGCCTGGACGAGATGCTCAGCCCAAGTGATCAGTTAAAGTTTGGAGCTGAAGGAACCCAGAAGGGGTCTCTCCTCTCTTTGGCCCTCAGTTTCTTTGCAAATAAATGAGGATAAAGCACCTGGCTTTCCCACTGTACAGGGCAGTGATGGGAACAAAATGATGGAACAGCTCCTACAAGGATTTCATCCTCCAAGTACTTGACAAATGACTCGACAAGTAACAGCTTTTTGTACTGTTACTGACTATTATTGACACTCATGGGCCCTGCCTCCTGTTTGAGTCCTGGTCTCCAAGAGCGTTCGCCTCTTGAATGTTCCAGCAAGTGTGAGGAAGGCAGTCATGCTGGGAGATGCTGGGCCTTCTCCTTCAGCTGTGCCGGGGTTCCCAGAAGGATGTGATGGGCTGGGTCGGAGGGAGGAAGACAAGGTTCTCCTTCACCAGGAAAGGGATGGCTGCATTCCCCCTCCAAAAGTCTCCCGGGATGCTGCCCTTGGCTCTCACCTGAGAAGGTATAAGGGAGAACTTGGCATAGGGAGGACCTAGCACTCCAGGGGGGTCTGGCCCAGCTGTGCTTCATTCATGTGGAGCTGGCGTGACGGGCAGCAGGAAGCTGCAGAGGAAAGAGGCTGCCAGCTTCGCTGGGAACTGTGGTCTCTGCAGGACCTCTGGTTGTTGTGACTTAGGGATTTCCACCTGAGAGGGGGATCAGCTGGGGCTGGCAGAGCACAGAGGTGACACTCTCTGGGGCCTGGGACTAAGGGATCAGGAGAAGGCTCTCTCAGGAGAGAATGGAAGGTAGACTCTGACTCCTTGCAGCTGCCAGGAGCTGAGGGGGGTCTTGAGAGATTCTTCTGGACTGGAATCTGATCATCATCAGTATCCATAACTGAGGACCCCTGAAGGCCGGCCACAAGCTTGCAGAGAACATATGGACAGTCTACTCTGGGCCTGACCCGCCGACCGTAGCAGGATCGGGTTTGGGTGTTCAAACCACCTCGGGCTGCTCTAGCATGTGCCTGAGTTTTGAGTGCTGGCTGGAGCCCCTTAGCAGCAGCAGTATGACCTTGAGCGTGTCCCCTAACTTCATCTCTGCATTTGGGGAAGGAGATGCTGAAACAGTAGCTCTCTCACAGGACTGTTCTGAAGAACAGCTAAGACAGCATCTGTGAAAGTGCCAGGCTTCCAAACTGTTAGCTGGCATCACCGTAGTCACCACTGTGACCACGAAGGCTGGAAGGGACCAACACGTGGAGGTCTCTTTTCCCCTCCTTCTGGCAGAACCTAATTGACCCAGCAGTCTGTAAGAGCCGGGACTCTGAGGCCCTCCTGCAGGGTCTGGTTATACCTGCACTTGAGCTAGCCAAGGGGAACTTGAGCAACGAGCTCCTATCAAATGAAGGGGGTGCGGCAGATAACCCATCTTTATTTCCCCTCAGTGGACAAGGATTGCTTGATCACCTTCACTCGGCTGAATTTTGAGGACCAGCTTTTTGCAAGGCCCATCCCCCCAGATACTGGCCTTCCTAATAATTCACCTGCAAATCCTCACTGACCACCTCCTAAATGCCCATCATTGGTGTTACACTGGAAACAGAGCTAGTATGACCTGAGCACACACCCCCGAAAAAATGGGGGCAGGGCAAGAAGGCCCTGGCAGGATTCCAGGGGTGTGGGTGGGGAGGCCGAGGCCTTGCCAAGGACCGTATTCCACAGCTGGAAATCCACGTTAATAATGATGACAGCGAAACGCCAGATCCAGCTTCCCCACCGCCACCGGAGGCTCCCTTCTCAGCCTCACTGACCTCGTCTCCCAGGACTAGGCTGGGAATCCAGTGAAACCACAAAGAGTTTCTGCCCTGTGGGAATTTTTTTGATTTGAAGGGCAAGGCCAGAGTGCACAGCTGGAGGTGGGGGGAGAGCGGGGTGAGGCCCATTCTCCATCCTCCCCCTCCCTCTCACTTAGCTGTTCTGAGCGGGAGAGAGGAGAACTAGCTAAGCCCCAGAGCCAAGGCTTCACCTGGGAATGCCTGGATCACAGCAGCACAGAAGGACAGGCTAGGGCTCCAGGAAGCCACAGAGAGTGGAGGAAAGAGCACTGGGCAGGGAGTCCAGGACTGGGTTCCTCCTCCCAACCTGGCCACTCACTCCAGGATCTTGGGGAAATCTCTCTCTCTCTCTCTCTCTCTGAGCTTCAGTGTCACCATCTGTAAAATAAGGATACTAATCCCTACCTCTGCAGTACTTGAGAGGACTCTGTCAGTGTCTGGTGCATAGTAGCTGCTCAATAAATGGTACCAGTGACTGCAGTGATGAAGGTGATCTCCAAAGCCCCTTCCTGCTCTGAGGCCTCTGCTCCCACCCCAGAGGTACCTCTCAGGCCCCCCCTTCCAACCATGGGTGCTTGAGGAAACTGAGCGGGACACAGCCCCGGGCCCTCCAGAGCTCTGGTCTCCCTGTACCTTCCCCACCAGGGCTCGGCTCTCTGGGCCCTATTCCTTCCCCCAATGAAGCTTGGATTTCATTATCTCATTTGTCTGGGCTCCTGGTGCCCAGCTGAAGATCATTTGACATGGGAGCTGGGTCCTGTACAAGGCCAGTATTAATCCTCAGAGCTTAGCCTCATCCCTCCACTGCCATGTGTGGAAAGCTGGCCCTGCAGCTGGCGTGGAGCCAGGCTGGCGGGAAGCAGGAGACCTAATCCTGCTTTCAGCTCTCCAGGGAGAGAGGCTCCAGCCTCAGCACCAGGTTCCAGCTGCCTTGGCCAGTGGCATCCTTGTATTTTAGCTGAACCTCCCACCCCCAACACCATGAAGGGTCATGGCCCTCAGTGGCCCCTGGGGTGAGTAGGCACTGCCAGCAAAGAACTCCACCATCTGCCACTGGCCACGAGAACAGCATTTACGAAGTGTGATAGTCAAGGGAGATTGTAAGAGGTCTTGCACACACAGTAAACCAGTTCTTTACACAGGACTTCTCAGAGCCTTTAGTCGCTCAGTCGCCAAATGTATATCGAGCACCTGCCAAGTGCCAGGTACTCGGCTAGCTGCTGGCAATAGGTGGTGAATAAGACAAGTTTTATGCTCTCACGGGGCTTATATTCTAATGCAGGGGAGATAGAAGATAAATGTGTAAGCAAATAAGAGCTTCAAATTGTGGCGAGCGCTATGAAGAAAGTAAACCAGTGAAGGCTAGAGTGGGATTGAGGCGTTAATGTGTATTGTGAATCTCCAAGGGCGGGCAGAACTGCATTTTCTATGAACAGCTCTCGGGACCGGAATTCCTTGGAAAGGTCTTGAATAAGCAAGCACGAGAATGATGCTTCGAAAACTCCGATTAAACGTGTCAGTCTTTGGCACAAAACCCCCTAAGGCCCCCCATCATCTCCAGCACAGCATTCAAGGCCTTCTCTCGGCTGGCCCCTGCCATTCTAGCTCATTTCCCTCCTCCCCTCTATAAAGCCTGCCGGCTCGACAACCTCCCCCTCACATTCCACAAGTTTTCCCAAGGTGTTCTTTTACTTCTCAGGAAGTCCTTCCTCACTTTCTTTGCCTTTGCAAACACATCCTCATCCTTCAGGGCTGTATTAGCCCGTAAACAGCCCGCTGTAATAAGCAGCTCCAAAGTCTCAATGACTTAGTACCTTACACGTTTATTTCTCACATCATGTCCCTCTCAGTCGCTGGGGGCAGAGCTCTCCTTCTCCTGAGGTCTCAGAGCCTTCCACTGGAATCCATGTACTGGCCCAAAAGTTCGTTCGGGATCTTATGGAAAAGATCTTTTTCCGTAAGAGCTTATGGGAAAACCCAAACGAACTTTTTGGCCAACCCAGTATATGGCCAGTAAGCAGAGAAGAGGGGGTGAGCGTGGAGGAACATGCAGGAGGTCTTGGGAGCCAGGCCTGGAGTGGGTGCATCATTTCAGCCCACATCCCATTGGTCGGTCATACAGGCCTGCCTGGCTGCAGGGAAGGCTGGGAAATGTAGTTTTTCTCGGAGCCTACAAGGAAAGGAGACTTGGCCCATAACATTATCCGGGCCACAAAGACCCAGTTCAAATGTCACCACCCCCGTGAAGCCTTTCTGACCTTCCCCTTAGCAAAATTAGTACAGAATAAATTAAGGGTGGTAGCTTGGTGTGATAGAAAGGAGGTAGGATGGGAATTAAGGGGCCTGGGTTCATGCTCTGTCTCTGTAATTCCCGAGCAGGGCTGGAGGGTAACCTTCCTTCTGACTCCTTCACTTGACCAACTCCTCTAAAAGCACAGGTTCCAGGACTTCCCTGGTAGTCCAGTGGTTAAGGCTCCGTGCTTCCACTGCAGGGAGCATGGGTTCGATCCCTGGTTGGAGAGCTAAGATCCCACATGCCTCGCAGCACAGCCAAAAAACAAAACAAAACAAAACAAAAAAACACAAGTTCCTCTATAAGTCTCCATTCCCTCCTCTATAAAATAGAGATGATGGTGATGATAAAAATCACCTGGGAGGATAAAATAAGACAGTCCACATGAAGTGCCTGAGCCATAGTGAGTACTCAAAAATGTTATCTAGGATCAGCATAAACTCTGAGAACCAGGTCAGGTCATCAGTCCTCAGACCCTGGGGTGGGGAAGACCATTCTCCAAGGGATGCCCGCCCACCTCACAGAATGAACCGGCTCTTCTGCAGCTGTCAGCTCCGGCACTCGGGGGGCAGGGTCTGCACTATCCCTGATCTGGCTGTACCCCCAACTCAGTCTTCCGGTTGCCCTTTTCACGTCTTGTATAGTTTGCTCTCTGCCCTCGGAGTGGTCCTCCCCGTCACACAGTTCATCCCGTGGGGAAGCGGTGCAACATGTGTCATTTTCTCTCCACTTCTCGTTTTTTAGAGTCTCCCCGTGTTGGTGCCCTTCCTAATAGTTTTCCTCCTCTGCTCAGCACTTAACTGCTTTTACATTTTCCAGACAAGAAGGAGTTAATGTAATGGTGGTAAAATTCCTCAAAACGAAGCACAAGTAGCAGATGTGAGAGACACGCACACACCGTGACAGAGGAGACCCAAATGACGCAGGAGGGCGTTAAGGACCTCAGGGCCTCCAATGAGACTCAGTTTCCCTCTGGCACGCAGCTTTGTTCACATCTGTGAAGGTCTGGAGGTGGAAAGTTCACAAGGAGAGGCGCTTTCATCAGTTGTTTTGAAAATGCAGCTGGCCCCTGAACCCTCCTTCCCAGCCCTGCCTAGTTTCCACCTCAGCTTGGGGCTCAGTATTTAACAAGCTTCTAGAGCTGGGGGCCTGGAGGAGGAGGGGGCCGAGGCAAGCTGCCTCAGCACCATGGATCCTGCAGCTCCGTCCACCTCATATGGTGCTGGCTTGCTCTTTAGGTTTGCTTTTTCTATTCTTTCCTTTTTCCCCCTTTCCCTGGATCTCTTAACTTTCCTTCTATGTGTAAGAAAGAAGGACACCATAATAAAACAGCAAACTGCCCCCCCCCAGTTAGCGGCAAGCAGCCTCCATCCCACGACTGGAGTTGGGGTGGGTGACACACCACCAGGAAGTGGGCTTGGTGCTCCAGTGATGGCTTTTGATGGTCACCTCATTTCAGTAAGCAGTGGGCTGGGATGGGAGGCATGGGTGGCGTGCGCTGATGAGTAGCGATAATACTAATCCTTTCTTTTCTGCATTGGACCCTTCTATGCCATGTCTGCCAGACTTACGATGTCCCTATGATATGGATGTGATGCTCCCAGTTTAGAAAGAAGGAACTGGAGTTTAGAAAAGTGAAGCACCTTCACGTATTCGTTCGTTCATTCATGCTCTATGTCAGCTACTGGCAAAGAACTAACATTCAGCCCAAGTCTGTTGGTCTCCACTAATTCATGCTTCCTTGACCTTGGGCCTCAGAGAAACTTGCCTTCCACCAAGGAGACCCACATGTCAACATTTCTGTGCAACTCACAACAGCATTAAACACGTGCCACGAGGTGTGAGGGCTCAGAGCAAGAATTGGTTCCAAGGAGGTCTAGAGGCACACAGAGGAGGTGGCATTTGCATGGGGGTTGCGTGGAGTCCAGACATAAGGGGAGCGGGGGTTGTGATGTGTTCAAGGAGAGGCGTACCCTAGGTGGGGAGCATACATGGGGCCCCAGGGGCTGCCTGGGGACCCATGATGTGTTATTGATGGGAGCCTGAGCTCTCAGGCTCCGCACGGCAGGCTGGCATCTTAGAGGGCCACTGCGTGCTCTGTCAGACCCACAACCCCAGAATGCCTGCCCGTCTGAAACAAGGCTGCAGGCAGAAGAGCTCCTATCGTGGGTGGTCTGTGATACCCCGTTCTCTCCCAGCACTGTCTCTCCCAGCACTCTCTCTCCAGCAGAGGCTGTGAGGCTGCTCCAGCTGCCTCCCCACCCCCTTCCTTCCCTCACCCCCCATCCTTGCCCTGAAACATGTTTCTCCTGGGCTTCTATGCCCGTGGAATCATTGCATGCAGTCATTTATTCATTCTACATCTACCAAGCCACACTGCGCAAGGCACTGGGGATACAGCTAGGGTCATAACAGACGCAGCCCCATCCTCAGAGAGCATATATTTGAACAGGGAAACACGTCAAAGGCAAATGCATGCGGTGGTGTGCAATACCCAGGTGCTCTGCAGCGTGTACAAGGGGTGTCCAGCCCGTCCTGAGTGGTCCCTGAGGGGTTTTCAGTGAAAGTGAAAGCTGAGCTGCGGCTGAAGATAAGATGCTAGTGGAGGGGGCAGATGGGTGGGAAACAGAGACCCAGACCTTCACAGGCGGGGAAGCTTCAGGTGCAAAGGCCCCTAGGAGAGGGTAAGAGAACCAGGGGAAGAGCGTGTGGTTCTGGGCAGATGGAGTAAGGTGAGGGACAGGGAATGGCTGGAGACGCAGGCAGTAGTCTCATCAGGAAAAAGCTCGCGGAGGTTAGAAAGGGGCTCAGCTTTCATCGTGGCGGCAGCGCAGAGCCGCTGCAGGGTTTTAAGAGATGGAGTGGCAGCATCACAGAGCGCCCCAACTGGGCGAGGTCTAAAGAGTCATCTGGCAAAGTCCTCACTCTGCACAAAGAAGCCAGAGCTGGGAGAGGGGAAGCCACAGGTCCAGTATCACTGAAGTGGTCAGGACCCAAGCCTCCTGACGCATAGCCCAATGCTCACTGCCCTGGGCGTAGTCTAACTTCCCATTAGGGGGGATCTGAAGGTGCACGAGGAAAAGGGCTTCCGCTCACCTTGCGCTGCTCTGATGAGAGGCGGGCCTCATTCCCGGGGGGCTTCCGTCTTGCACAGCGCACACGCTGCGTGTTCACTAGTGAGCCCTGTGCCCTGATCGCCTGGAGCGTCTGCTCCTGCAGCCTGGGCTTTCCTGCTCACCTGTGGCTGTGCCTGGGCGCCCAGCGCCCACCCTCCATCTCTGTCTCTGGGCAACCCTGGAGCCTAGCCTTCGGGACAGCTTGTGGTCCAGGCCAGCTGGGACTGGGGAGTTTGCGCTTTGTTAAGCATTTCCTGTCACTGCCTCATGAATTATTGAGTAAATGAAGATTAATTTTACAGTAATAAGGAAAACCTCAAAGGGATGGGCAGTGGGGGAGATGGGGTGAAGACGTGCCCAGGATGGAAGCCCTTACCCCTGAGGCCAGCATGGCTGGGCAGGATCTTACGCCAGTTTGCTCTGACACCACTCTGAGCCCACGGGCCTCTCCCAGGTCTGGTACAGGGAGCTGGTGGGACGGCTCAGGCAAGTCGCACAGGAGCTGGATGCGATAGCCCCCTCATGAAGAGGCAGAGGCAGAAGCAGGGCAGGAATGGTTGCCCTCTCTAAGTTCTAGAGAGTTCTGGAAACAGCCTCGGCTAGGAGTCAACAAGCTGGGTTCTAGTTCTGGCTTTCCCGCTAATAAACTAGGTGTCCTCAATTTTCTTAAATATAAAATAGGATTACTGGTACTTGCTCAGTCTACTTCATGGTGCCACGTGCGAATCAAATGAGAAAGTTGTTTTGACAGCACCGATATGAGCTATTGCGAGGCTGTGACACTAGACAAAGGGACTGCGGTGGCGACACCTTGGACCATCACTTCACCCCTCCGGGCTTCTTTGCATACCGCATGGAGTTGTCGTGCTGGTTAAGTGAGATACTTTATTAAAACGCCTACCACTGTGCCTGGCACGAAGCAGGTGCTCAACGGACAACAGCTGTGTTACAACTGTTATTATTTCCATTATCATCCTCCTCATTGCTAATAGAATGCAGTCCCTTCCAGCCCTTGAATTCTTCAATATGTCCCTGGTCAGGGTGGTCCCTCCTCTCTTCCAAGAAGAAGCTGACCTCAGCCCCTCACCTGCTCATTGTACCCCCTACCCCATCCCAGAAGCCACACCTGTTCACTCGGGGAACGGGCCTCAGGAGCTCGGACCCAGGCTGGAGCTTCTCTGGGTTTGGGGCAGGCCCTTCCTCTCCCCCAGCCCTAGGCCCCAGCTCCTCCTAACCTGAGCCTGACTCACCCAGCCAACCCGCACATCTCTGCGCCTGAACGGTGGCCCCCCGTGTGACCTTTGACCTTGCCCAGGTCTGTATTACCGACATCCTCTTCCTCTGTGCCGAGGTCTCTGCCCCTCCTCAACCCAGCCTCCTTACCCTGTGTTTCTCCAAGGCACCCGGCCCTGGTGAAGTGGGTCCTGACAGCAGCTTATCAGTTTGCCCACAGCTGGACACCCACTGCTCATTTTGTTGACGCCACAGTGCCCAGCGCTGCCCTGTGCCTGGGAGACGCTGGTTAGAGCTGACTGCCCACCCACCTCCTCCCTGCTTTTTGTCCTCTCTCCTCCGATTCCACCCAACCAGGGTTTCTCAGCCTCAGCACTGTTGACCTGATAAGGGAGGCTGCCCTGTAGGATGTTTAGCAGCATCCCTGGCCTCTACCCGCTAGATGCCAGGAACAACACCCCCGACCCAGTTATGATGAGCAAAACTGTCTCCAGACACTGCCACATCCCCTGAGGGCCAAAGTCGCCCCACCTGAGAATCACTGTCCTAGGCCTTTCCCCTCTTGGCCCCTATCGCCCACCCCTGTGCATTGCTCCCTCTCCCCTCTCCCCCCTCCCCGTCCCCTCTCCCCTCTCCCCTCTCCCTTTTCCCTCTTCCCTCTCCCCCGTCCCCTCTCCCCTCTCCCCTCTCCCCCATCCCCTCTCCCCTCTCCCCTCTCCCCTCTCCCCTCTCCCCTCTCCCCACTCCCCTCTCCCCTCTCCCCCTCCCCCTCCCCTCTCCCCTCTCCCCCCTCCCCTCTCCCCTCTCCCCTCTCCCCTCCCCTCCCCTCCCCTCCCCCCTCTCCCCTCTCCCCTCTCCCTCTCCCCTCTCCCCTCTCCCCTCTCCCTTTTCCCCTTTCCCTCTTTCCTCTCCCCCGTCCCCTCTCCCCTCTCCCCTCTCCCCTCTCCCCCGTCCCCTCTCCCCTCTCCCCCTCCCCCTCCCCTCTCCCCTCCCCCCCTCCCCCTCCCCTCCCCTCCCCCCTCTCCCCCTCCCCTCCCCTCCCCCCTCTCCCCCTCCCCCTCCCTCTCCCCTCTCTCACTGCCTCAGAGCAATGCCCCTCCCTCCCCACTGCTACCACCAACACTGTACACCCCGCACTGGACTAAGCACCTTCTCTGCTTGAGCCGCTGCTCTTTCTCCTGGTTGCCCAAAGCCAGGCTGCTCAAGACGGAGACCGAATGCAAATTGCACGCAGCAAAATGCTTTGCTGGCGCCTGGGGCCTCTCCCTTGTTTTTGGCTCCCATGAAAGGGAGGAAGAGGGACTGGGGCTCTGAGAAGCTGAAGCTTTACTCCCTCCCAGCGCCCACTGTACCACCCCCTCTGTTGACACTGGGTCCTCCAGAGAGGGAGAGCAGGGGTGGGGCTGGGACTGCAGGCCCAGAAGGGCCTTGTTCCCTCCAGGACAGGAAGCCTGGGCCAGTTCCATGCTCTGCAAAGGTACAGAGGCAGGTGGGAGCAGGGCGGAGCCTCTTCCCTGGAAGGCAGGGGTACCGAGCCCCATGTCTGTCCCAGGGAAGCAGCCTGCACTGGCAGTAAGCACTTTCAGCCTCATCTCGGGAGGTGCCTTCAGTCTCCTGTCAGAGCCCCTCCTGCCGAACTCTGCCTTTGCACCTGCTTCCCAGGCCCCCACGCTCTTGACCTCCCATCTGTGACCCTTGACACGCACTAGAGTTTCTAGGGGACATTTTCATTTCCTTCAGCATCACCATGAAGGGCTCAGAAGTAATCCTCATGCCTGTTTTAAAAGATCCCTCATCCAGGGCTTCCCTGGTGGCGCAGTGGTTGAGAGTCCGCCTGCCGATGCAGGGGACGTGGGTTCGTGCCCCCATCAGGGAAGATCCCACATGCTGTGGAGCGGCTGGGCCTGTGAGCCATGGCCGCTGAGCCTGCGCATCCAGAGCCTGTGCTCCGCAATTGGAGAAGCCACAACAGTGAGAGGCCCGCGTACCGCAAAAAAAAAAAAAAAAAGATCCCTCATCCAAGGTCTAGTCCCTGCCTGGTCCTGTCTGGACTGGCCCCTCCCTGCATCCATCTCCAGGAAGGACAGTGCTCCCCTTTTGCTGGGGAGATGCTAACGTGTCACCTCTTTATCTAGCGCTCTCTTCCCCACCAGACCAATTTAATCTGCCAAAATGGATCAGTACCACAGCTAAGAAGATGCAGATAAGCGGGCCGTTAAGCTCTAGGTGGGTGTGGCTACAAAAGGATGCCAGCCCTTCCCCAATGCACGCAAAGTCCTGCTGAACAAGCTGACTTCTCAAAGCACTTGACCTTCACTTGGAGGTGGAGGACATGACCACATCTATCTCTTTGGCTCTCGCGGGCGCGTGGGGTGTGTAGCTGCAGCCCCAGGCTGAGTGCCTGCTCCCTGGGCCCTGGAGTCAGGTGGGATCTCACACAGGGCATATTGATGGGATGTGCCTTTGTCGCTAGCTTTTCTCCGCATCCCCTCCACCTACTTCCTCTTAGACCCATTAGTAGGGCCAAGTTGGAGGGTGAAAGAAACTGGACAGGACTTAGATTGATGACTATGAGCCTGGAAAGGAAAAAGTCTGGTCCTCTCTCACCTCCTAGTCTCCAGCCTCCCTCCCTCCCTCCCTCTCTCTCTCTCTCTCTCTCTCTCTCTCTCCCCCTCTCCCCCTCTCTCCCCCCTCCCCCTCTCCCCCAACCTCCCTCCCTCCCTCTTTCTCTCTCTCTCTCTTTGCTCTATAAACGGAAACAAATTCATCTTTCTAAAGCACTCCTCCTGTCCTACATACATGCTACCATCCAGAAACCTTCAGATGAGCCCAGACTCCTTGCCCTGGCATTCAAAGCCTCTGCCATCCAGCCCTTCCCTCTCAACCACCTGGACCTCCTGTAGCCCCCAATTTACCCCTCAGCTCCGGCCACAGGTTTTGCTGTCTGTAAATATCCCACAGGGGGACTTCCCTGGTGGTCCAGTGGTAAAGAATCTGCCTTCCAATGCAGGGGATGCAGGTTTGATCCCTGGTCGGGGAACTAAGATCCCACGTGCTGTGGGGCAACTAAGCCCACGTGCCACAACTACTGAGCTCGTGCTCCTCAACTAGAGAGCCCTCATGCTGCAACTAAGACCTGACGCAGCCAGAAAAATAAATAAATTTAACAAATAAAAAAATTTTTTTTAATATCCCACAGGGACTGAGGATGGTCCCTCTGCCCCTTCTTCCTTCAGGGTCACTGAGCACTTGCTGTGTGCCAGGCCTCGTGCTTGTCACTTATAACCATTTATCTCACATATTTCTCATGACATGCCTCTGAGATTGGTAACACAATGACCTTCTTTTGCTAATGTGGAAATGGGCACAAAGGAATTGGAAACCTGGCCCTAAGTGACATCAGTAAGTGACAGAGCCAGGTCTTGGCCCTAGACTGCAGTCTCCTCTCTCTCTCTCCTGCAGACCCCACCCCCCTCCCCCTCCTCCTCGTCTGTCAGGCACCAGGACTCCTGCAAAAGCTCATACCGTCTTCCTGCTGCCACCCCTCCCGGTTCCCCGCCATCCTCCACACTTTGCCGGAGAGCTTTTCATGAATCAGAGTTGATCACAGTGGTTAAGCTGACAGGTGTGCAGTGCTGACTCTGTGCCTGGCTCCTGAACCCCCAACGTGACACTTTCTCCTCAGCAGCCCCTCCGTGCAGAGCCTACAAGGCAAGCTCTTGACACTGTAGCCCCATCATGTCATGCCTCCCCATCATGTCATTGCCTCCCAAGCCTTCCCAGAGGCTCCCTGCGCTGTCATGCCTTACGCCTTCACCCCTACACCGGGAGGCAGACACCGCCATTCCAGGAGGAGTCCTTCCGGCCCCAGCTCAACGGTGACCTCCCCTGTGACAGAGCAGTCACTTGGTCCTCTGGGCTTCCCCGGCACCTCAGGCCACGCCTCTCAGGGAACTGCTTCTGGGTCCGAATCCTTCTCCTCCAACTGTGACCCCTGGGAGTCAGAAGAGTTCTGGTCCACCCATCATTACCCAGCACCTGCCACATAGCACCGGGCGTCCAGACCCGAACAGATCTTGACCTTCTAGGAGCTTGCTGTCTAGAGGGAAGAGAACATGAACACAGCCACTCTCGAGAAAAGTGGTAAATACCATGAGAGAGTTGGGTGTGGGGTGCTAGGGCAGTCCTGACAAAGGGTAACTCACCCATCCAGGACAATGCCCAACCTGAATGCAGGAGGCCATGGAAGAAGCTTTTGGAACAATCAAGGAGGTTGCTCAGAAGGAAGGGCTTGCAGAGGGCCTGGCGTGCACAAAGGCACAGAGCTTGGCATTTCCAGGAGATACAAGGTTCCATCGTGTCAGAGAAGTTTGAGCAGGAAGATAGTAATACAAGAGGCAGGAGGGGTGGAAGCAGCCAGAGGTGATGAGCTTTAGAAACTGTCTCCATTAGGATGGTGTTTGGCTGCATGTAACAAAAAGGCAATGGCTTAGCCAAATTGAAGAGTAGTTTTTCTCGTATAATGGAGTCTGGGTACAGGTAGCTTAGGGCTGGCCCAGTTGCTAAGAAACTAAACTCCTTTTCCCTTCCCGCTCTGCCATCCTCATGACTGCAAGACAGCCTCTGTGCTTCTGAGCCACATATCCATCTTTTTAGCAGGAAAAAAGGAGGAAGGACAATGGTTAAAAGGTTTGTGCCAATAGAATCTGCCCTTTTGTTATTATTTTTAGTTATGTTAGAATACAGAGAACATAAAACCTGCAGTCTTAACCATTTTCAAGTGTATGGTGCAGTGGCGTTAGGTATATTCGCATTGCCGTGCATCCATCTCTAAACAGTAATGTTTAAGTTCAGTTTCATTCTGCAAAACTGAAACTGTACCCATTAAGCAACAACTCCCCATTTTCCCCTGCCCCCCGCAAACCCCTGGCAACCAGCATCCTAATTTCTCTCTCTATGAAGTTGGCTATGCGAGGTTCCTTATATAAGTAGAATGATACACTTTTTGTCCTTTTGTGCTTGGCTTACTTCACTTAACATAGTGTCCTCAAGGTTCATCCGTGTTGTAGCACGTGTCAGAATTCCTTTTATTTTTAAGGCTGAGTAATATTCCATTGTATTTACAGACCACATTCTGTTCATCCATTTGTCTATGGATGGACACTGGGGTTGCTTTCACTTTTGGGTTATTGCTCGTCATAATGCTGTGAAGATGAGTGTACAAATATCTTTCAGAGTCCCTGCTTTCAGTTCTTTGGGGGATGTACGTAGAGGTGGGATTGCTTGATCGCATGGTAGTTCTATTTTTAAACCTTTGAGGAGCCACCATACTGTTTTCCATAGTGCTGCATTATGTGACATTCCCTCCGGCAGTGCACAAGGGTCCAGCTTTTCCTCACCCTCACCAACGTTTGCTGAGGGGCTTGGATTTGACCTTGAACTTGACCTCTAAAAGATTTTAAGCATCTTTGTATCTGGCCCTAATTTATCACAGCACCAGATATACAGCAAGTGCTCCATAAATGTCTGTTTCATGTTTCCCTGACTTCTTCCCTGACTTCCTTCTCCACACCCCACATATCCTTTAGGACCCACTGCGAGTCCTAAGTCCTCTGGGAAGCCCTCCCTCATGGTGCCGGCCCAGGGTCTTTGCCTTTGTTACTCATCCACAGGACTTTTTGTCTGGCCCTTCACACTGTGCCTTTGGGTATTTGTGGGGGTGAGGGAGGCACCCTGACTTGAATTCTTCTCATTGCGCCTTGGATCTGACCCCTCTGCCCCACCTGGATGCCAAGCTTCTTGATGATGAGGACTCTGTCCTTGACCTCACTCTTTCCCCAAGCCAGCCTGGGAGAATATTGAGTGCAACGTGGGCCCTTAATAAACAGATATTAAGTTTGTGCCAATTGAAGTCCCTTGTGATTGCCTAGTCAAAGACAAGCCCATGGAGTGATCTTCCGGCAGCAGAAATGACCCTGAATTTGAAACTAACGGTTCAAGCCTGGCTTCCCACTTCCACCTCCTTACGTCCAGCAAGACACTTAACTTACTACCTTAACTTCAAAATGGCCCCAAACATCACTTCTGTGTATGTAAAATGTTCACAGATTACAAGGTCCTCTTGCCTACACTGTCCTTTTTAATCCTGACAAGGACCCTGTGAAGTAGGTAGGGCAAGATTTATTTAATCTCTATTTTTAAGATGAGAAAATGATTGCTCAGAGAGGTTAAGTGGTTTGCCCAAAATACCAAGCTGGGAAGTGCCAGAAAGGGCCCTCTAACTTCTTAGGCCCTGTAATCCCATCCCCGCCCCCCTCCCAGGGGGCGGGGCCACAAGGAGAAGTGAGACGCCGGCAGGAACGTGCTTAGCAGACCCATGGTGTGCTTTGCTTTGTCAGCATCTACACAGATGGGGATGGTCCTCTTTGACCCATGGGAGATGGGACGAGATGGAGATACGGTCAAAGAAAGAAGTTTGAGAGCCTGCTTTTCTCCGGTCACCTGTGGGTTCAGACAACTGGCGGGACAGGGAGGGTCCTGCCATCAGGGAGGAGGCTAAGACAGCAGGGACTTAGCCATCAGGGAGGGGTTTTGCCCCTGGCCTCTAGGGCAGGGACAGGTGGGGAGTCCTCTTCCCCCAGACGCCTGCCACTCACACGCCTACTTCACGGAAACCTGCAGTCTCTGTAACCACGGCTCCCCTACCTCTCTCCTTCCTTCTCCAGGGCTAAGCCCCCGTCACACGCTCCCCCTACCTCCTCTTCCCCCTCTTGTTCTCTCCTTTCAAAAGCATAATGAGTTTGATAAGAAATTGTCTTGTTAACAGGATTAGCCACGGAAATCTCTTGTCCCCTCCCATTCATCCTGTGATGCTCCCCTCTCATGTTCTGTAATTTTCTGCTGGTATCAGGAGCTCCGGACCACCTCAGGGATATTAATTCCTATTTGTTCTTTGATCCCGTGACTGCTGATGTGCCAGGACACCCCACACAGCCGCTGGGCCACAGAGGCCTTGTGGGGAAATTACCCCGAGGCCCTCACTGGCTGTCTCCCTCCAGAGTCAGCCGCTTTCTGATTTTCTGCCGCTGTTACCCACCCCCTCCCACCCCCACTCCTACCTGCCTCAGCTGCCAGTTCTGGGGCAGCAACTACCTCAAACTTATGGGCCAAGGAGGCAGATCTGATGCTGGAGCTTACCTGGCAGAAGAATGGTAGATGAATGCCCCCCCCCCACATCTACTCCTTTCCTTCCCTTTCTACCCCTCCCCACATGCGCATCCCTCAGAAGACTCTAGAGAGGGAGAATGCAGAGGTAGTTTAGCACAGTGGATGAGAGTGTTGAACTTCCTGGGTCTGTGGCACAGACAACAACTTGGCCAACCCCTCTGAGCCTCCGTTTTCTCATCTGTACATTGGGGGTGATCATGCCCATCTGTGGTAACGCACAGAGTATATAGTATCTGACACATAGTAGGAGCTCAATTCATGCTATTTTCCTACTCTGCTCTTTCGAGACAGGAATTTACTGAGACTGGGGTATACAGTTCTCGGGATTTACCAAGAAATTCTTGTTCAGCTTTGAGTTATATCCCCAAACTCTTTCCTTGTGCTGATTCCCTCTGATCTCTGCCCTCCCAAAGTTCTTGCTCTTTACATGTTTTTAGGAACTTATGCAGAGTAATCTTTATGGCCCCTTCAACCCAAAATATTAATTAAAAGAAAGCTCAGCATATAGGGTGAATCCCAAGAAGAGGTAGCAGGAGAAGAAAGGAATTGCCTGTCCTATGCCCCTAAACCACGGTCAAGAACAGAGCAGAGAGGCATCCTGAGAAAGAGATCAAGTCCAGAATAGTCTTGACCAAGGGCAAGAGGGTCACGCTGGACAGAAACCCAGTCTCTGGATCAGTAGGAAATTTACAGGAAGAGACAGACACCCAGGGAGTGGAGCCTGGGGGAGGAAACCTACCCCAGGGGTAGGTAGGAAATTGCCCCAGTGGAAAGAGGGGAGACCGGAGCTAAATCTAGGTTAATTTGGAAACAGTTTGTGATCGATTGCACAGAAAGTGCCAGAGGGTGAGAGGTGGGAAATTGCACCTGTCTGGTGAATGAGCTCAGAATTCCAAGCGTGTGGGGAAACTGGGGAGCTGGTGCCAATCTGGGCAAGGGGGAGGTGGCAGCGTGTGCCCAGGGAGCTGGTAGGGCCAGAGCTGTGCTGAGAGGACGCGGGCAGTAGCCAGGGCCAGTGTCACGCTCGGAACACATACACGCAAGGACACAGCCCTCGCTGTGTGCCTGGCCAAGGGGGAAGCGTGTACCTACGTTTCTTGTTTCTCGTTTAATGTTACACCTCCCCGAAAGATGGCCATTGTCAACGGCTAATGTTAATTACAGACCTTGGGCTTCCAGGCCAGGCCCATGGAAATCCTTTGTGGGGATTTGCTGCCTCTGTCCTCGAGCAGCTGTGGAGTCACGCAACCTGGACTCCAATCCCATTTATGTTGTTTTCTAGCAGTGTGACTTGGGCAAGTTTCTGCAACTCCACGAGCTCGCTTTCCTCACCTGTAAGATGGGGATGATATTTGCTGCTCTCAGGATTAAACTGAGGCCATGCACTTGAAGTATGTAGCCCTCTGGCTGGCACATAATGGAGATCCGTAAATGAGAGGTACATCCCTATCACCCTCCCCTTTTCATCCCGCATGCATTGCTGCCAAGGAAGACAAGCCACCGATGCATTTTTTAAATCAACAATACAAATAAGCATATGATGAAAGCCGGGTAAAGGGTACAGATATTACAGGTTTAGGGGAGGAAGAGATGACAGAGGGCTGGGTTGGGGAGGGGCGCCTCCCGGGAACATAGGATGTAATTAAGAGCCCAAAGGTGCTGAGATTGTACGGCTTTGGGGGAAAAAAATGAGTAGGCCTGTAGAGTTGGGGCAGAGCGCTTCTGTGTTCACATCATTTCAATGACCTGATAAGACACAAATGTGGATGGGACTGTGACCATGTCTACCTTTCCTGATAAGCTCCCTGGCTGGCATCACTGGGGTGCCACCCAGTCATGTTGATTAGCCTGTAAATAAAAAAGGTAGATGTTCAAATACAGCAGAATTGCCTCTGGAGCAATCTAGAACCACCAACACGAGTGGCCACTCCAAGCTCCCGAGTGGGTTGAAGTAGACGTTAGATGGAGCAATGAGAGCTATCGCTTATTGAACCATCGCTGTGCAGGCAGCAGCCAGGTGCTTTCATTCTTGCAACAGCTCCAGCTCTGACTGGAACTATTATTAGAGGAGAGGAAATGAACTCAGGTTAGGTAAGTTGTGCAAGATCCCACAAAAGTCTGGCTGACTTCAGAGCCTAAGTACTTACCATGGAGGCAGAAAGGCTGAGGTTCATACACTCACTCCATTCATCATTCATTCAACAAATGTATTTTGAGCACCACCACTTGCAGGTGTTGTACACAAAACTGAGCCTGGAGCAGTGGATGGGGGGCAGCCCCTGCCCTCATGGAGGCCACGGTCTCACGAACATGCACTGGGCCAGGCCTGGGAGGCAGAGGTGGACGGACCTTCCAGCTGCTCTTGGCCCTCGGGGGCTCTGACCGCTCATCATGGGAGCATCATCTCTGCAGCGTGTGGACCCTGGACCAGGCAGGCCTGGGGGTGGGAAAGTGGTGGATCGGGAGGCAAACGTAGGAAGGACGGAGGGATGGTCTCCCCTGCCATCTCAGCGCCATTAGAGCCACATCAGATGGCTTTGAGGGGCCATAGTGCCATGTCCCTTTTAGCCACACCCCCTTCTGGGACACTGTAAGACCAACTTTCTCATTCCCATTGTCACCAAACAGAGCCCCAAGGAAGGAATAGGACAAGAGGAGAAATGAGCTTCTGTGAGGCACCACCTCTGCCACAGATCATTGAGGCCTCTCAGTGACCCTGCGGGGTAGGTGTCATCAGCACCACCTTCTAGACGAGTGGTGAAGGCTTAGTGGGCTCCTCTCCAGGTCACACAGCTACTAAGTGGCAGAGCGGCTCTCCCCGCTGCAGTCCGATGCTCTACTGGTCGTGTATTTGCAGTATCCTGGCCCACGGGTACTGGGGGTTCAGAAGAGTGACGTGCAGTGTCTTTAAGGAACCTGCATTCTATCGGGGATATAAGAATGATCCCACAGAACAGGTGGGAGCAATCCAAATGGGAAACTTGAGGCCCTGTCTGCAGAGGGGGAGAGGGTCTGCACTAGCTGGACTCTCCAAGGAGACTTCTAGAAGAAGGAGGGTTTGAGAAGGGCCTCGCTGGGTGCAGGGGAGGTGGGAGGCAGTCCACGTGCGAAGGAACCGGTAGGAATGCCCATGGTACCAGGAAGTTATCATAGGAAAAGCATGGCTTTCGATTCTGGCAGCTCCGGCTTTGTGCTTTGGGGCAAATTGCTTTGAACTCTCTGATTCTCAGTTTCCTAGTCTATTAGAGGGGAAGGAAAAACCCTCAGCCTCAATAAACCTGCAGCAGGATGAAAGGAGCTAAGGTATCTTATCGGGAAGTCCCCGGCACAATGCCTGGCTTCCATCCCGTTGTACTGAGCCTTTACCCCAGAGCGGGGGTGTCGGGGGGGCGACGGCCAGGACCCACCCTGCCCTGCCCTCAAGAGGCTTACAGTCTAGGGACAATGTCAGGTCTTTAGTGACTCAGTACAGCTGTGGCAAGTATGCAGCGAAGAGGACAGGAGACAGAAGACTGGTGGGAGGGTCTTAGGGAGGAAGGGAGTGTGAGCTGAGCTCCGAGGGGTGGGTCAGTGGAAACTTTGGGAAAGAGGTGGCTAAGTGTCCCGAGTAGCAGCAAGGCTTGGAAAGAAGGCAGGAGCTGGGTACCGTGGAGGACAGAGGAAGGCTGGTGTGGCTGGAGTTGGGGCCAGGGCCAGACATGGGACTAAACAGGGCCAGTGGAAGGGTGGTGGGCTTTGGCTGCCCTGGTAAGGATTTTGGTCTTTATCTGAAGAAGAAGAGGAAGCTTACGAGATGGTTTTCAGTGTGATCAGATGTCCATTTTAAGAGGATCTGGCTCTAGCGAGGGGAATAAATTGAATGAGACCACAGTAGGTACGGACACCTAGTAGGTAGGCCTCTGATCCCTAGTAGGCTGTATATGGCACACACAGTATGCCGTGGGGACAGTCCGCTTCCGCAGGGAGTAAGGCCCTGGGGTCACAATGGATCTCCTACGCCTGATGCTTCAGAGCCACCCAGGGTAAAAGAAAACTCACAGCTACTCAGTGGCCCATGGGAGTTCGGGGTGCGGGTGGTCATTCAGGGGGAGGGACACAGGGGTGGGGGCCTTAAAGATGAGCGCTGGAGGGACGGTCACCATCCCTCCCCCTTCCCGAGGGCGGCAGCCTGGCTTTTGGGGTTCTGTCAAAGCAAGGCAGCCTTCCTGAATGGTAGTAACAGTTTTTTCTATGACACCATGAGCATCTGACACATGGCACAGGAGCTATGAAGCTCCCCCAGAGGGTACCATAAAAGTGTGGGCGGGGGCTCCGGGGGGAGGGTTGGAGGCCGGGCTCGGCCACGTGCAACAGGAGGAGGCCGGGGAAGAAAGAGGCTTATTTCAGCACCCTGTTATTATGGCATCTTGTTTTCATAGTTTGTTCAACAAACCTCTCTCCCTCTCCCTCTCCTCCCCTCGCCTCTCTTTTTTTTCATCTTCCTCTCTCAGCAAATCCATTTAAATGCAATTCTATTCTTAAAGCGCCCCTCTCATGCATGTCTAATGAATGTCAGGGAAATGCTATTACAATGGGGCCGAGGAGGATCCGATTGGCGGTGTGTGTACAAGTCATTTGAAAGGAAGCCTGGGAGCGCTCCAGTTTTATTACAGCATAATTAGAAATAAAATCTTGTTGCAATAGGAGAATGAGAGATGTGTGCTAACCCCGTGGTGGAGGAAGATAGAGCTGTATTTAGAGAAAAGGACTCAGGGAGAGAGAGAAAACTAGCCATTGACCCTCTGTCCCGCTCCACCAAGGCTCTCCTGCTGGCTCCCCTCCCCAAGACGCTCCATCCTCACACCCACTCTGACCCCAGCTCCCTGGGGGCCACTCCAGAGACAGTGCTTGACCCCCCCCCCCCCACTTCTAGATCTCAGCTGCCCAGAGTGGTCAGTCGGCAAGGTCCTGGTGAGCTGAGCCTGGTGCCTCCCTGGAAATTTACACTCTCTCACCTATAAGAGGCCAGTTGTGGGCAGTTGGGAGGCGGTGGGAAAGGTTGGCTTGGAGGCTGAGACCCAGATCAAGTTCAGAGTGCCCACCTTACAAGAGATATACATTCATTTATTCATTCGATCGTTCAGTCATTCAACAGCCGCTAACCACTGCCTAACTGTGCCAGGTACTGTGCTGGGTGCATTCATTAACTCCTTTCATTCTCATAGGAAACAGGTTCAGAGTCTCATCCAGCATATTCCAGCTCGAGAGGGGAACATAGTTCAAACCCCACTTCTGACTCAAGACGGGCTTTTTCTATTCCATCACACTATCAGCTTGCTGGGTCCTCCTGAGACACCTGTCTTCCCAGTAACCCCATCTCCTGTAGAGCCCCAAAGGCAGAGATAAAGATGGGGGATCTGGCTAATCCCTCCTACGGGGCAGAAATGGGCATTGCTCCCTAGCTCTGCGTCTTCTTCTCTGACTGCTCGCCCTCTTATCTCAGAGGTGGCAGTGGTGCTTGCTCCCCCAGGCCCCTGGGGACACGCGCATTGTGCCACCCACTCGGAGCCTGTCACGCTAATCCCCTGCCCAGCCTGACATCAGGCTTTGAAGATGAATGTGGGACCATGGTGTCTTCCTTGGAGCCCCTGTGCCAGGAAGCAGGTGGTGGACCTGTCACCTGCCACAAGGAGGTTGTTGACTTGTGACCCCCCGTCAAGCTCTGGCTGCCTTCCCCTCCCTCTTCCAGCCAGCCGGGGCAGGGCAGGGCAGGGTAGGGTTTGTGGCTCTGCATGCCCCGTACAAGCTCTCATAGCAAAGGTCCCACCTCCCATCCATCCAGACTCCCTAGGACCCACATGTGTTCACTCTGCCTGAATTCGGTTCCGTGGGGAAGAGCAGGGCCCGGAGACAGGAGGCCTCTCCCGACAGCTCCACTCTGACCCACTGGCTGCACGACCCTCTGTTTCCTCGAGTGTCCCATGCAGCGGTGTATCAGATTGAACGATTGATGGCGAGTGTGGACGAGGCCCTATCTGTGATCAAAGGCCCGTTCCCCGCACCGGGGCCCTGCCCACCTCGTCCCTCCCTCTGCTCTTGGTACCCGTCGGGGGGCGGGGTCCTCGGGATCAGTGTCTCCCCACCCTCACGCTCTCACTCTCTGAACCCCACCTCCGTGGTCCGCCTGGTGACCTTCAGGGCCGGCTTGCCACTGTCCTCCTCCCCATTCCTACCCTACAGTCCTCACCCCAGTGTCTTACGGAGCAGGACCTGACTCCAGAATCTTAACACTGGAAGGGTCCTCAGGCAACAGCATGGCAGGAGGAGAAGGAGATTCATTTTCTAGGGCTTCCATAACAAAGTACCAGAGCAGGTGGCTTAAACAACAGAAATGTGTTTCTCATAGTTCTGGACGCTGGAAGTCTAAGATCACGGTTTAGTTTCCACCGGGCCTTTTCTCCTTGGCTTGTAGGTGGCCGCCCTCTCACTGTGTCCTCACGCAGTCTTCCCTCTGTGCCTGTGTATCCCTGGTGTCTCTCCTTCTTATAAGAATTGTCATATTGGATTAGGGCCTCACCCTTATGACCTCATTTAACCTTAATTACCTCTTTAAAGGCTCAATCTCCCAATACAGTCCCACTGGGGGTTAAGGCTTCAACATATGAATTTTGTGGGGACACAAATCAGTCCACAACAGGGAGGAACTAGGGCTTAAAGCCAGCCAGACCAGAGCTGGGACTTGACTTCAAATTCCAGACTCACATGTCACTGTGCTGCAACTCTCCCTCCGGGGCCTCGGTGGAGGGCTTGCAATCCTGGGGGTCCAGAGTCCAGGGAGAGCAGAGGAGGCAGAACAGGGCCTTGGCTTCCCTTGGGCTTTTCAAACCCAGGCTAGCAGGTTCCCCCAGGGCCCTCACCCTCAGCAGGAATAACAAAGGTGTGAGAGGAGGGTGCTCTGCACAGTCAGCCTCAAGTAGCTCCCGGTAGGCTGCGCTCGTGTTGGCGCCCAGGCAGGGCTAATCCTGCCAGCCCAGAGGTGTTGATCATCCCCACCTACCCTGCCGCTGGGAGGAGACAGCAGCCCTGCCACTGGGCTGAGTTATCTCATTAGTCCATGCACCACCCACGGCCTCCAAGCGGCAGGGTGACCACATTGTTTTGATAAATCTCTATGGGATAGAGCAGTAACTGGTAACCTTACTGACTGCAATTTCTCTCTGGGAATTGGGAGGCCCCAGGGGGCCAAGTGAGGCATCCTGAAGCCACCCCAGGAAACTTAGGGCTGTGACAGATTAAGCATCTCTTCTCTCGCAAGAGAGACCGGATGCTTTTTCGGACCCCAGCCAAAGCCTGGTCTCAGGGCAAAGCTCCGTCCATTCCTCCGCACCTCCCCTCCCCCACTCCATACCTCCCACTGCCTCCTGGGACCTTCCTTGCAGGGGCAAAGGAGGCGGGCAGAGCAGAAACCCCCATCCCTAGCCTCTGGTTTTCCTGCTTCAGGAAGGCATCTGATTCCCAGAGCCAAGAATCATCTCTACCGCCAGGATTCATCCATTCAACAAAACACCTACACAGATATCTATACCCCGTGTATGTGTTATGGACACACACTCCCTGTGCTTTTACACACTTCACATTACGGTAATAACCCCTCCTTACACGTGTAGAGCGCAGTATGTGTCACAACGCCCTTTCATGGCCATCACCACGTGGGCACCACAAACGAACCCTGTGAGCCATGGAAACCAGGGGTTATTGTCCCCAGTGTTGGGATGAGAGAACAGAAGCCCAGAAAGGTTAAGGGATTTTCCTAAATCTACCCAGTTGGTAGGTGGTGGGTCTCAAATCTCCCGTTTCTGACTCCAAATACAGTGTTCCCTACAGCACCCCTCTGAGCATATGCCCCACCACCCAAGCCGCCAACCCCTTCTGTGTCCCCTGTGGTGCCCCATAGGCCCATGCACGGCTCCCCAGCAGTGTGCATGCCAGCACGTGCACTTCGTTCCCTCACAGACAGGTGCAGCCCCCTGCCCACGAGCCCGCCCTCCTGCTAACACATAGAACCCGGAGCCAGCAGAGTTTCTTCATTCCCTGAGTCCTCCCAAAACGGATGACCACCTAATAGCCCTGACCTGTTGCTTCACTGCACACCAGCCTCCCATCCTTTCAGTCAATAACTGTATGCTGGTCACACCTCGCCCTCTCTGCTCGCCCACCACTCCTGCCCTGACTAGTGAGAAGGAAGCCTCTTCCAGAAGAAGCAAGGGGCCCGGCCACTACCCAGGAGGGATGGAGAAGTCTGCCCCGCAGGGAAGGGGTGAGCCAGAGCTCCTCCAAACCGCAGCACCCGCTGTCCTGGCAGCTGGGTTTGGGGAAAACAGCTCTCGATTTGTGTTCAGGAGACCCAGGTGGGAGTACCGTCTCTTCCACTTACCGGACGAGTCTCTGCCCAAGCCAGCGTCCTCGTCCGTGAAACAGGAAGAGCAGCACACGCTTCCTAGGCCGGTGATGACACTTAAGAGAGGGATGTACATCAAGGGAAAGTGCCAAGCCCAGAGCCTGGTACACAGACACCCACTGATTCATGCCCCTTGGGCCGTCCTTCCTGCTGAGTTTGTAAAACAACTGAAGACAAGTCACCGGCTAAGCCTGGATCCCTCTCCCAACCCGGGTAGACGCTGCCCGGGAGGGGTCCCCAAGGGCGCCGGAGACGGGAAGTTCACAGCTGCAGGTCCCTGGACAGAGGTCTCCTTTCTCAAAGGCCCCAGCTCTGGAAACCTCTAAGACCCAGGGGACTGAGCTCACCTCCAGACAGGCAGAGGCAGAGCCACTCAGGGAAGCTCAGTTCTCCAACTTTCCTGTCCGCAGAGGGGCAGGGTGCCATGCTGCCGCCACTGCCGTACTGCATTACCTCTGGTCTGAATGTTGGCCCCTGGGACTCTCATGTGGTTCCATCCCGGAACCAGTGGGCTCTGTCGTTAGTAATTTCTCCTCCGAGCGAGGGTAGCATTTCTGCTCCAGTCACCTAAGGAAGAGGCAGGTCTTGGTCAGGGAAGGACAGTGGGAGGCCAGCCTCAGGCTGGCTGGAGATGGAGTGTCCGTGTCCCTCCTTCTCCCTGGGCCCTGCTGCCCTGGGTCTCCTCGTGTTTCATGAGCTCCTGGGCAGCGTGAGGTCATCCCCTGCTGCGGGCCTCTCCCTTAAGATGAGTCAGCCAGAGTGTACACTCCAGATTGCCCAGCTTGTGTCACCATCTGCTGATTTCCCTCTTGTTAGCTCCAAACCATCAGTCTGGTTTTGATGTGCCCGCCTGTAGCTGGGGAACCGAGACAAGGACCAAAGTGGCCTAACCGGGGAGCAGAGGCCCAAACCTTGGCAGCGGGGGCTAGAGGGAGAAGAGACCCCGGGGTGCGGGGGACCTCAGGACAGGACTCCAGGCTAGACATCCAGCTGTCTCAGCTCATTGGAAGCGCCCCTTTACTGTAGGATTCATTCAGCCGACACATGTTCACTGAGCATCTACTGTGTGCCAGCACGTTCTGGAGCTGGGATACTAAAATAACTCCTTCTCTCAACGAGAAGGGCCATGTGCTCTGAAGACAGGAAGGCAGGGTAAGGAATTGGGCAGGAACGTGGCACTCAGCCTAATTTTGATAGAGGCGTCAGGCAAGGCCTCGCCAAGGGGTTGGCATTTGAGCAGAGATCTGAACAGGGCCAGGGGTGAGTCAAGGAAAGAGCATTCCAGGCACAGAAGGAATAGTCACAGCAAAGGCCCTGGGGTAGAAATGAGCACATGCACACTGATTTGAGAACCATTGTAGTAGGTGATCTTCTAGGGGTCTTGCTGCTCTGATTTCTTTAAGCTAGGAATTTATAACTTGCTGGGAGGGAAGGACCTTAAAGAGGATCAATTTATCTCCCTCACTTAATATTTAAATCTTCTATGCAATATCTCAGCCAAGTGCTTCTTCAGCCTCTACTGAATTACCCCTGATGACAGGAAACTCACTACCTCACAAAGACACATTCCAATTCTTTATAATCTTGACCTTTAACATTTTAACTGTGGTAAAATACATATAATGTAAAATTTACAATCTTAACCATGTTAAGTGTTAAGTCCAGTAGCGTTTCATTTCAGTTTAAGTTCATTGTCATCTTGCAAAACTGAACCTCTAGACACATTAACAACTCCCCATTCTGCCGTCCCTCTAGCCCTTGGCAGCCACCATTCTACTTTTTGTTTCTAAGAATTTCACAATTCTAAGTACCTCTTATAAGTGGAATCAATCACACAGTGTTTGTCCTTTTGTGTCTGGCTTATTTCACTTAGTATAATGTCCTCAAGGTTCATCCATGTTACAGCATGTGACAGAATTCTTTTCCTTTTTAAGGCTGAATAATATTCCATTGTATCTATATACCACGTTTTCTTTATCTATTCATCCATCAATAGACACTTGGGTTGCTTCCATCTCTTGGCTATTGTGAATAATGCTGCTATGACCATGGGCGAACAGACATCTTTTCGACAACCTGCTTTCAATTATTTTGGGTATATGCCCAGAAGTGGATTTGCTGGGTCATATGGTAATTCTATTTTTAATTTTTTGAGGAACTGCCATACTATTTAATCTTGACTTCTGAATGTTCAAAAGTAGTTATTTTTAAAAGTCTAATTGAATATAGTAGAAACAGTGATTAGCAGTGGCAAGAGGTCTGCCAGATGTACAAACACTCAGAAATGGGAGTGGGCTAATCTGGGAAGGCTTCCTGGGAGAGGTAAATTTAGAGCTGGGATCTGGCTTTTCTGAGTTGCACATGGGGATAAAACAAACTTAGAGTTGGGGACGTTTCTTTCATTCATTTATTCATTCATTTACTCATTCATTCATTCTAGAAATATTTATCAAGGGCCTATTTTTGTGATAGGCACTGTTTTCACACTGAGTGAAATGGGAAAACATTGAGGGGTTTTGAGCAAAGGAGCCACATGGTCTGACTTAGGTTTTGAAGCGTCACTCTGGCTGCCTCCTAGGAATAGACAGAGGAGGGGCAGGGCCAGTTAGGAAGCTGCTGTCCCTGCTTCACTCAGTAATTCCCTTCCTCTGCTCTACAGGTTGAAGGGGGATCTATCCAGGTCACACCTTCCAGCAAACCCTTCCTCCCCTCTCCTCTGCCCGGGACCCTCTCCCCACCAACTCACCCTCACACCTCCCTGAGGGCAGGGAGAGGGCCCCACCTTTGCAGAAGACAGATTTTTCTCTCCCAGCCCTGTGGGGCCACCAGGAGCCCCAAGGTTTCTGTCCATTACCTCTCCGGGACTCCTGCAGCTCTGGGGAGTCTCCAAGGTCCAACTCTCTGACCTCTTAGAAAAAGACAGAAAAGATGTTCTCGGCTCACTTAGCATGTGTGTGCAAGGCCTCTGAATTGCCAAGGAGGGCCTCCTTTACTTCCAAGCTACTGAGAGGAAGGGGGAGGCTTTGCAGGGAGCCTGGCCACAGGGAGGGGTGGAGAGCCCCCCCCCCCGCCATCTCCCTGAGATGGAGCCACTTGTGACGACATTTAACGAGTGCCACCCGTGTGCTGGAGACTTTCCCATGCAGTAACTCATCTTTCATCTAATTCTCCCAACAACTCTGTGACCTAAGTCCTAGTTATTATCTCCGTTTTCCTGAAGGAGAAATGGAACTCAGAGAAGTCTGGTGTGATCACAGAGACATCCATTTCCAGAGTGAAGGGGACTTAGTTTTTCTAATCCAGTTGTTCTCCACCCTGGCTTCACATTACATCACCCAAAAAGCTTTTGTAAAATACCAGGGACTTCCCTGATGGCGCAGTGGTTAAGAATCCGCCTGCCAATGCAGGGCACATGGGTTCGATCCCTAGTCCGGGAAGATCCCACATGCGGTGGAGCAACAAAGCCCGCGAGCCACAACTACTGAGCGCGTGCGCCTAGAGCCGGTGCTCTGCAACAAGAGAAGCCACTGCCATGAGAAGCCCGCGCACCACAACAAAAGAGTAGCCCCCGCTCGCCACAACTACAGAAAGCCCATGCACAGCAACGAAGACCCAACGCAGCCAAAAATAAATAAATTTTAAAAAAATACCAATTTCCAGGGCACACACCCAGAGATTCTGAGTTTAATTTTTAAAACTTCTTAGGTGATTCTAATGTACAAACACAGTTAAAGACACATACCTCCTCCACCCCTCCCCTCTTTGTATGGGTGGGAAAACTGAGAGCCTGAGAGAGGACTGGACTTCCCTAGGGTCACCCTGTATCCGTTTCCCAAGGCTGCCTTAACAAATTACCGCAAACTGGTGGCTTAAAGCAACAGAGATTTACTGTGTCATAGTTCTGGAGGCCAGAAGTCCAAAGTCAAGGTGTGGGCAGGGCCCTGCTCCCTCTGCAGGCTCTAGGGGAGGATCCCGCCTTGCCTCTTGCCTGGCTTCTGGGGTCGCTGGCAATCCTTAACTTTTCTTTGCTTGTAGATACATTACTCCAATCTCCGCCTCCATCTTCGCATGGCCTCCTCCCTGTGCGTGTGCACCTGTGTCCAAATTTCCCTCTTCTTATAAGGACACCAGTCAGATTGGATTTAGGATCGACCTTAATCCAGTATGACCTCGTTTTAACCTGATTCTATTTGTATTCACAAGGTCTGGGAGGACATTAACTTGGGGGGACACTATTTAACCCAGTATATACCCCATCATTAGTGGCAGAGCTAGGGCTCCAACTCAGTCTCCTAAGTCCCAGTCCTGGGCTTGTCCCCCAGTGCTGGGTGGCTCGGCCCCTCTTCATCCTCCTCTTCTCACTAATGGCTTCCATCGAGCCCCCTCCCCACCCTTCACCAGCCCTCAACACTGAAGGCCAAAGCTTTCCTGGTGGAAGAACGTTCTCTTCTAACTGTGGAATCCCAGAGGGCGGATACCAAGTTCAAGACTTCTCCATGGAGCCCCGTTCAGTACCTAGGGATGCTCCACAAAGACTTGATAAATGGAGCCAAACTGAATTGAATGGATGACTGCTCCTTCGTGAGGAAGTGAGGACCCCATCAACAGAAGCAATCAAGCAGAGGCCAGCTGAGCGTATGTCCCTATAAAAGTGCTCTTGTTCTAGGAGAGTCAGCCTAGCACAGAGCTTTGGAAGAGCATAGGAAGTAGACTAATGGTCCAGGCTCTACCACTTATTAGTTGTGTGACTGTGAGTGGGTTATTTAACCTCTCTGTGCTTTGGTTAGTAACAACAATAATAACCATTTCAAAGGGGTGTGGGGATTAAATGAGATAATGTCCTAAAGCCCTTGGCCTAACATGTAATGGATGCTCAATAAATATTTAGCTTTAAAAAAAAAGGAGAGCTGTGCTCCAGATCACCAGGAAAAAGGGTAGTGAAGCAGGCTGGAGTATTCGAGCAATAATAAAAACAAGAAAAGGATTCATTAACCATGCGCAGCACTTCTCAGGTCGCAGGCGTGTTTCAGATGACACTGCAGACTTTGAGATGCACCAGTCAGGTAGCGCCAGTGGCAGAGTCTACATTTAGACACGGTTCCATATCCTGGTCCTCGAGCCTAAAACAAAGTGATCCTCCATGGGCACACTGTTGGCATTTGGGGTAGAACAGTTGTTGTTACTCTAACCTGACCGCTAAATGCCGTTGATACCCCCAAGTTATGGTGTCAACCAAAGATGCTCCCAGACGCACATGTCCAAACGGCCTCGGGCTGGGGGCTGGACGTGGTGGTCCTGGCTGCCACTCTGTCCTCCTCCAGGTGGACGCAGCCTGCCCCAAGGAGGAGGAAACAAGATGTGGGATAATGGCTCCTCTACCCAGTCCAAGGATAGCTGGTCCCACTTGGGCTGCGGAGGATAGGCTGCCAGACTGTCAGGGCGCCCCGCTGGAGCCCTGGCCCTTCTGAACCCCCCACCAGCTATCTGTGCCTCCTCCGCTCTCCACACCGTATGCCTCTCACTCCACAGGCCCCCTTCTCCTTCCTTCCCCAGCAGGGCCCATCATCTGATTCTCATCAAACATGCAGAACTGATGTTGCACAAGTCCCCCCCAGTGGGGATTAACATAATACCCCTGATTTCTCCTTCCCGTCTTGCTCGCTGCGCATCCCCCTGGCTGCGGCCGGCCTTTGTTTCAGGAGCGATACACTGCATCTGGAAATGTTACGGCAATTAAGTATATGCACAAGAAGGGGGGAAGGGAGGGGGAAAATGAGGACAATGAAGGATGTGAGACATCAGATGCAGCAGCTGCTTGTTGCTATAGAAACCCCAGCTCCCCACCACCAGCATGGCAGCACCCCTCCCCAGCTTAAAATTCCTTAGGGCCCAGGGCACCGTTGTCAGCGTCGTTCTGGCGACAACAGGGTCCTAGCTGTCCAGGCTGGAGCACCTGTGGGTTGCTAGGGTTGATTTTAGGGTCTTTCCTGTTTTTCCTTATCCCACTGCCACCACCACCTCCAATCCTGATACTTCTGATTGGCAGCAACGCCCTCCAGTAGTTCTGCATTCCAGTCCCAGTTACATAATAAATTACGGGAGAGCTTCCGCATTTGACTTTGGGATGTCACAACATGGAGACAAAACGGCACATGCAGAGTCTGGTGGGGGAGCCAGGCTTTCTCCGTGCTTCCCGTGGGTCTTCTGACTGCTGGCAGCAGGGCCTGGCTCCCTCCCGCTTCCTTTTCATCTTTTACCCACAGCACTGAGCGGGAGTCTACAAGGTGTGGTCTGCGTGTTGGAGGGGGCGGGGCAGGGGTCCACAAGCTCCAGGCAGGCTGCCAGCTGGCCAAGTGCTCATCTAGGGGGATCCCAACAGGATGCCACTCAGCAGGGATCCGTGTGAAGTCCTGGACCTGGGCCCACATGGCCAGGTGTCCAAGGATGGAGAGAAGGAAAGTGGCCTAGCCGCAGCTTGCAAACACACGACCAGAGCCTTTAGTTGCGGGCAGGGTATGAAGCAGTAGTATAATGGGTCTGCCTCCCCACCCCCACTCAATCTCCCCTAAAAAGTTAATGCAGCTTAGGCTGGAAGTTGGTAGCCCCGCTCTATTCTACCCTGGTCAGATAAGCTGACAGTTGGATCCCCACCAATTGGCAAAGTGCCTGCCACATAGCAGGTCTAGTCCTGTACAAAGATACATGGAAAGGAGATGGGAGGGAGGGAGGGTGGAGAGTGGGAGGGAGGGAGGGAAAATTCAGAGATTTGTAGATAACCCAAAGTTTATTAAGCGAGAGATCAATCAGATTGATGAAGTTATTTAAAACCACACTAAATAACAATTAAAAAATAAAATCCAAAGACTGCTTAGCCTGATGAAAAGTCAAAGGGCGTGCCTTCCAGTTTGCGAGGGAGTGTGTCAGTAACACAGGTTTAGGCTGGTTCTGTAAGGGTCCAACAAGTAGAAACCAGGACCCATGGAGCTCGATGGTGAGCAAGGGAGAGCTTTCTCAAAGTCAGAGCTATCAACTTTGGAATGGGCCACTAAATAAGGTAGTGAGTTCCCCGGCCCTGGAGGTATTCAAATGAAGGCCAGGGAAGCTTTGTTAAAGATGTGGTCAAGCACATTCAGCTTTTCAACCCTGCAATTCTACAGCTTTCATTGCTGGAAAGTATCCTTTGGTGAGGTCCCTGTTTGCTGGTGCTGAGACCTTGGGCTTGTGCTTGGAGGGATGAGACACCACAGAATATTCCTAATAGGAGAGTGAACCAGTATCGGGGCTCTTGTCAGTGGTTGAGAGGGCTCACTCAGCACCCAGGTGGGAGGAAGCAGACCTCAAAATAATAGGATTTGAAGGACATGGGGCTACCCAAAATGTTTCCTTATGAAAGCCTGACAGTCCAATGTTAGCAGGTCCTTTGTATGAGGTCAGCATTACCCTCTCCCCTGCAGCTTTCTTGTAAGTCATTTTTCGCTGTCCTGATTCTGATGCCCCCTCTGGTGAAAATGGCCGCCTGAGGTCTGCTATGCCCTCCTGGGGAAGCAGCTGTGACCCTAGAGAGCAGGCAGAGGGACCCTAGGTTAGCTTCTCGATCTCAGTCTAGCTGGGTCTTGGGTGGGAGACCATGAGCTTAGAGAGTCCCAAAGCCAGATGCAAGCCCCTCCCCAACCCTCAAGTCCACATTCTCCCCCTTTTAAAATCAGCCCTGACTAGCTCAAGTTCAGGGTTTGCCTTAGGACCTTGGACAAGAAAATCCACTCTACCTCGGAGTGTAGTCTTGTCTCGTAATCAGCTAAATGGGTGAAACTACTCTGTCCTTTCTGCTTCGTGCTGTCACGGCAGTGAGACCGTGGAGGGCGCAGTGCTGGCACCTTTGCCTTGAACAAAATGGTATCAAAAACTGTATGATGAATTAGTATCGTAAATCTGTGTCTCCACGCCCCCACTCCTAGTATAGCTTATCCTCAATAATTGTTTCTTGGGTGAATAAATGATGAAAACTGAGAGAAAGGGATTTAGGCTTGTGTTTAGGCTCAGTGCAAAGGGAGAGCTGGGAGCCTGAAGGCCTGAGTTCTGATCCACTTACTAGCTGTGTGATTTTAAAATGGAGATGACACCTCAAACAATTGTAAGAACAAGCAAGCAATGAACATTAGAGCTTTGCAAACTCTTGCAAAGAGATGGGAAAGATGAGGACTGATATTCACTAAAAGAGCACTCACTGTGTGCCAGACACCTTATTATTTTTTAATAATAATAATAATATTCTAATAATAATAATACTCCATGAAGGATTATTTGCACCCTGTTGCACAGATAAGGCTCAGAGAGGTTAAGGAACTTTCCCAAGGTCACACAGCTAATAAGTAAAAGAGTCAGATTGGAACCCAGATCTTAGTCTGACTCCAAAGCCCAACATCTTCCTGTAAAAAGCTGAAGTATCTACATTTAAAGGAATAATCATTGTAATTTCTATTGATTTGCACATAGAAAATCCTCATTGGTTAGAGATGCTCTCCTGCCTTCAGCACTACATCAGCTTCACCCCCTATTTTTCTCCATCACCTCCCCTCCCCTGGGCAGCAGTCCTGGCCTAGGAGAAGGCCACCTGCAGGCCCAAGTTGCTTCTGGTAGTGTGCCCAGCCAGAGGGGAGTAATCGACTGTGTCCTGATTATGTCTCCAGAAAACAGGTTTTTTATTACTTACCACGGCGGGCTGTACATCTCTGACGTGCAGAAGGAGGACGCCCTCTCCACCTACCGCTGCATCACCAAGCACAAGTATAGCGGGGAGACCCGGCAGAGCAACGGGGCCCGCCTCTCCGTGACAGGTAGGCGAGAAGGCTGGGGAGGAAGGGCACCAGCCCACCCCCGGGACTGGGTGGGCATGTCGGCACCACTGATCAGGGAGTCTGTTGTGTGTTCAGGGGATTCAGAGAAGGAGATTAAAGAACACAGGTGCAGAAACCACTGGGGGAGACCTTGTCCAGTTTGGTTTTGGGTATCCTTCATATAAGGACCGTACAGTTAAATTCTTTTCAGGAGTCTATACCTGAGAAAGCTTAACTCTCCTGAAGAATTGTTATTTTACCATTTATCAAATAATGAGGGATATGGAACCTATCCTGTCGTTCCTTTTTTGCCTTTGCTGCCAGGAAGTTCATAGATACGATCTGCTATGCAAACATAGTAATGATTCAATGGGATTGGATTGGATTAGGGAGATTTTGTATTTCCTTGTGTCCCTAAGAATTTTTTAGGATTCTATTCTATCTATTTTTGAATACATGTATGTCTTTTGTTATAGCCCACCTCACAACATTTGAAAGTAGGCAAACAAAAGGTTAAAAAAATAAATCACTAAATTAAATAAGGATTTTTATTCTGGAGTGATTATAGCTCCTTATGGAAGGATGAAAGCTAATATTTACTGAATCCCTCTGTGTGCCAGAAATTTCACTTATGTGCTGTATCTTAGGCACTATACTAGCCTGGTGAGGTGTGCACTGCTCTCCTTATTTCTACAGGTGAGAAAACCAGAACTTAGGGAAGCCAAGCAACTTGCCCCAACTGTTTAACCAGTGGGAGGCACAGCCAGAATTCACACTGAGTCCCCTGACCCCAGCATCCTCCAGCTGCACACCCTCATGGAAGGGGCTAATCAAACACCAAACACGTGCCCCAGTCACAGAAGAAAGAAGGGCACTTGGCGCTCTTCAAGGAAGGCTTTCTGGAATAGCACTGCGGGCAGTGATCCACAGACATCATGACCTATGCAAGGCACGCTGGTATTTCCTACCACATGCATCGCGATGCACTCTGATATTTTCTATTCTATTCTATCCCATTTCAATTTATCTAAATGCTGGACGCAACTCACCAAATGGATTTCATAACTTCCTAATAGTTTGTGACCTGCAATTTGAAAATCTCTGCTCCTGTGGAGGTGGGATCAGAGTGGCTTTTGGAAGGGAGATGAACTGCTAGTCAGAACACCTGGGTTTGGGGACTAGCCCCCCCACCAAATCATGCAATGTCTCTGGATCTCTGAAAAAGGAGCCAGATTTGGTGACAGCTCAGATTCTGTCTACCTCTGACATTCTGTGGTTTGGCGAGGACTACCCTGACCAGCAGGTGACTCTATCCAGGACCCCCTCTTATTTGCCTGGTGCATTTGGGGGCAAGAGCGGAAAAGCGGAAGCCAGGAGAGCTAGGATCGGGCTCTCTGATTCCCCCTTGTGTCTCCAGAGCCTGGCCCTGTACCTGGCACATAGTAGGTGCTAGGTAAATATTTGTGGAATTAATCAGTGCCAAGGGAAACTGCGCTGTCACGTGCGGGAGGAGATGGGGCTGTGCTGTGTGGCCCCATCGTTGTGGCTAGACCTTGCCATCTGCAGCCCAATTCCCAAACGTGTCAGTGGTTACCTTCCAGATTATAGGGACTTGTTTGTGTAGTGTTTTGCATCTCATTTGCATGCCTTTCATACGCTGTGGGAAAGGCACAGAAATCCTCCCTCCTGCAGGCCTGCTCCTTTCCCCTGCACGAATATTTAGCCCCTTCATCCTACTAATATTACTTCCACTCTTGTCCCTCAAAAAAGGCACCTTTTAAACTGGAGGATATGCCAAGCCTTCTCCTTCTGCTCTCATTGCCCACCAGCCGGGGATGGCGGGTGGGGATGCGGAGAATGGGAGATGCTACCAGAGACTCGGGGATGAAGCCCAAATAGGGAAACGGAGAAGCAAAGACAGGGAGGCAGCCAGACGACAAAAGGAGAGAGGCATGGGCACAGAGAGAGAAAAACATAGGGCAGAGAAAAACAGAAACCTAACAGAGAGACAAGGATAGACAAGATGACTGCGACAGGGTGGAAGACGTTAGGAGCGGAGGGGAAGGGGCCCCAGGAGTGACGCGGGCCCTGATGTGATGTGATGTGACAAGGCAATCTACAAGCAGCTTGTCTCGGCAAAAATGCAACTGATACCCAAGTGAGGCAGTGCAGAAGGAGATTCGTGTCAGGAGGGCTCAGGCCTCCGCCCAGGGCCTCACATTTCAGATCCACTCCCACAGTTGAGGGCAGGGGTCACTCCCAAGGCAGCTTTCAACTGAGATGTTTCACTCCTTAGTGGCCAGAACCCTGTGAGCTCCTGGGGCTGGTGGTCAGGAAGGGTGTCATCCCTCCCTGGCCAGAAGCTCCGGGCCAGCCCCTGGAATCAGGGATGGGAGATGCAGCTGCGTGTCCTGGCAGAGCTGGGCCCTGCCAAGGCACCTGGTGGCTGAGGGTGTCTGAGCCCGGCACACCCTAAGGGATGGCTGCCCCTCCTCCTCACCAGGTACAAAGGCAAGAGGAAGGGGCAGAATGATCCCTCCGCAGTGCCTTATCGATGGTCACTGGATGAGGGCAGCAACCACACCTGTGGTTTTCTCAGTTCTCACCAGGTGTTTGATTAAGTAATAGGGAGGGACGGGGGAAGGAGAGAGGGAGACGTATTGGAAAAAGGACTCAGGAATCAGACCAAGGTTTCAGTCTTAGCCTCAGCACTCACTAGCTGTACAACCTGGCATCAAATCAATAATGTCTCCAAACCTCAGCTTCCCCATCTGTAAAACGGGAGTGGCATGTTCTCCTTGGGGTTGTTGTGAGAATTAAACAGGGTGCTGCACGTAGAAAGCTTAGCCTGGGGCCGAGCACGCAGGATGGGCTCAGCAGAGAGCAGCTGCTCTGTTTGTTGTGGTCGTTGTTACTGTTGTCGCCAGATTATTATTCCTCCTACATCTCAGGGGGCGGGGGCGGGGAAGGACTGTTCACTTTTCTGTTAATTCTCTGAAGAGGAGGCAGTTGTGAGAAAAGACTGAGCTCCCTAAAAATACAACCTAATAACCCTTCGTCACATCGAGGTGCTTTTTGGAGTTTACCAAGTGCTGTCATGGGCATTAGCTCTGTGGAAGAGGCACCATCATTTGCATTTATAAAGGAGGGCACCAGGGACCAGAGAGGCTGAGAGACCGGACCAGGGTTCCCCAGCTCACGGGGTGCCGAGCCAGGTGCAGAAGTCATATTCCAGGGCAGCACTGTTCAACCAGCTGGGAGAGGTCCCAGCAGCCCCCGACTCCGACCCTGGGGCACACTGAACCCCTACCCCCCGCCAGCCCAGCCCCAGCGTACCCCCAGAGATTTCTCAGGACCAGGCCATCTGTCTCCCAGCCCTGCGCTGGCCCTGGCAGCCCCCGATCCCCCCAGGCTGTCACCATACACGCCACAGCATTTTACTTCTGCTCCAGAGTAATGAAAGAGGTTTCTTTCCCTCAGAATTTAATTTCACGCCCGAGACTTGGTGATTAATTCCAGCCCCACCCCCAGCCCCTTCCTCCACCGCCCCATGGGCCCCTCCACTTGTAAATTCTGCGGTGCGCCACGGAATTTGTGTATTTTGCATCAATTAAGTGTCACATTGAGTAATTCTTCCCTGGCACTGGGTTTGTTTAGCCCAACCATTCCCACAGGATGGGGAAGAGGCCGCAGAAGCTGGCAGGGAGGGAGGGCGGGCCGGGGCAGAATAGTAATCGCCAGGCATGTCTGCGTGGTGGGTTAGTGTCACTCGAGCTCTTTGACACACATTTTGCTCTGTTGCCCACAACAGCCTTAGGAGATCTGGAAGCAGTGGTATCACCTCCACGTGCAGACGAGGAAACTCAGGCTCTGGGAGATCATAGGACTCACCCAAGGTCACATGGCTTATCAGTGACCCAGGCCGACTGGAGCCTGGGTCTCCTGATTCCCAGTCTCAGGCTCCTTGTGAGAAGCCATGGACAATAGGGAAGGAGCAGAGAATCTTCTGGAAAGTTCTTTCCCCGGGGAGGAGCATTCCTAGCTCAGCCTGTCTCCAAAGGGGGCAGGGGGGCGGGTGAGCTGAGGACAGAGAAAGTTTCCCATTTAGTCAAGAAGGAGCCGAGAGGGGCGTCAGCGCTCTCACGGTTCACTCTAGAGCAGAATCCGGGGTTAGATTATTCTGTCTCAGACCCCATTTACTGAACAAGGGTGGCAGAGACCTGGTTTCGGATCTTGGCTCTCCAGTGTGATCTGAGCAGGTCACTGCACCTCTCTGGTCTCCAGGCCCTCATCTGTGTGTGCCTTCCAAGTCCCTAAGCCAGCTCTACTATTCCATGAGCCTGTAAAGTTCTGTCATGTGGAAAAGGCAGACCACCGGCCCGCCCCATGCCCACGTGCCCCCATTCACCCTCCCTCAGACATTTATGGTTCAGTAGCCCTGCTCTGTGCCAGGCACGTGGAGATGCCGTAGGGGATCAGCGCTGCCTCAAGGAGCTCTCGGCCTTCCAGGGGAGCCAGATACACGGCCTGGTGCTAAGTGCTGTGCTGTTGGCAAGGGCCTGGGGGGAGTGGCGACAGTGGTCGCCCCTGGGAGGGAAGTGGGGTGGCTGGGTGCAGGGGTGAGGGGGACTCCCTTTGCACTGTGTGCTCTCCTCTACTTTCTGAAGTTTTGTCATGTGCATATTTGCACTTTTCATTCTTTTTCTTTAAAAGAAAAGGCTGCTTGAAAATAAAATGAAAGCAAAGGAAAACTATGGGAATCCAGTGAAAGTGGCCTGAGGGAGGCGTCCAGAAGAGGTGACGTTGAAGCTGGTTTTGAAAGATTAGTAGGAGTTGGCCAAGCAGAGCGGGCTGGCGGACAGCATGCCCTGAGTGGGGAACTGGTGAGATCAGAAAGGGGTCGGGGGCGGGGGAGGCAGGCCAGACCAGGGACCTGGTTGGCGTGAGATCACAGATCCCAGAAGGCCTAATTTAGGATAAGAAGTGTGGATTGTAATATGTAGGTAGAGGGAGCCTATGGGAGCTTTACATCAGGGGAAGGTCCCTGGTGGGCAGAAAACCCAGAGAGGCCTTTTAGGGTGAGAACTAGATTGAGGTAGCAGCCAGCACGCCGCTCACATAACACGGGCATCACACACAGAACACCACCAGTGAGGGCCTAGGCCTCCTGCAATGTAGGGCGCAGGCCCACAGTCGCTGCTTTCTCTAGGTTTGGGAATGCAAAAAACAGAAGCATCGTTGGGGTAGCCAGTGTGCTTTGTGGAAGGCTTAACTTCCGAACCTTTCTGGGCCCCGGTGGAAAGGCACTGGGCCCCGGTGGAAAGGCACTGCCCCCTCTGAGCCTGCCCAGATTGCAGGTGGGAAGAGACAGGAGGGGACAGGGATGCCCATCCTTGACGGGCCCAGACTGAGACTGACCAGAATTACAAACCCAAGATGTCATGATCCTCATGTCACAGGGACTGTTTGTATGAAAGTCTCTCCCTCCCTGTGTCTCTTGCTGTTTCCCTTTTTCCCTCTGTCTGTCTGTCTGTCATTCTAGCCTAGTCTGCCCACCATATCCTCTCCTCCCCCAGCCCCTGCTCCCAGCCGTGCTTCTCAGGGCCTCCATCTGGCCCGAGTAGGAGTGTTTGGGCCAGAGTCTGGGGCACGGGGAGACACAGAGAGCCTCGCACACTGGGTATCATTCACTCCGGGCACCGGTGGGCAGCAAGTTCTGGGGGCCTGCCTTCCTGCTCCCACCCAGGGCTGGCCAGGACCTCTCGTGTTCTCTGCCTTCCAGACCCGGCCGAGTCGATCCCCACCATCCTGGACGGCTTCCACTCCCAGGAAGTGTGGGCCGGCCTCAACATGGAGCTGCCCTGCACCGCCTCTGGCTACCCCATCCCTGCCATCCGCTGGCTCAAGGATGGCCGACCCCTCCCAGCTGATAGCCGCTGGACCAAGCACATCACGGGGCTGACCATCAGTGACCTGCGGACCGAGGACAGCGGCACCTACATCTGTGAGGTCACCAACACCTTCGGCTCAGCAGAGGCCACAGGCACCCTCACAGTCATCGGTGAGCGGGGAAGCCTCTCTTCCAGCTTCAGTAACCTTTGAGAGTGCCGTGTGTGGGGGGGAGGGGCGTGGGGGCAGCCGCCCCTGCCTCTGGCTGGCCCCAGGGGATGATCCCCTGGTTGGGGAAGGCAGGTTGGTGTCCTGGGGAAAGCACTGGGTTTGAAATCAGAAGACCTGCCTTTTGGTTCTGATATCACCAGATAGTAACTGACTTGGGGAAAATCATATAACCCTAGGCATCACCTCTGTGCCCTTTTCTGTCAAAGGAGATAATAACCCTGGCCCTCCTCGTGACCCTCCTCCCAGAGGTCACAAGGGTCAAAAGGGACAATGACGGTGATGTGATAAGCTCACAGGGCTTCTCAGCTTCTTAGGAGGAGGCAGAGTCTATACTAAAGGAAATAATGCTGATGTGAACCCATCAGAGGACATATGAACCCACCAGAGGCGACATTCAGAATATTTAGTGATAATTAATAGAGGTACCGATTGATCAGGGCAGACGCCGGATGTAAACACCCAAGGCAGCCTTTCCAGGACCTGCCAGTTGGGCATTAACTCTGGTCCTTCCTGTTCCTCCCCATCCCAGAGCCCCAGGGTCCAGGGAGCACGTGTGGAGAGCAGGAGGTCTTCGCAGACCCCTGCTGCTGCTGAGCTGCCGGAAGGGCAGAGGGGTCGAGGCAGAGGGGCTGAAGCTAGGGAAAGAACCTTGGAGGGGGATTTATGAGACCCAGGGGCATCCTTTGCCCCCCTCCCCCCGCCATCCCTCCCTCGAGTTCCCTGCTCTCGGGGCTGCAGGGAACGTGTTGGCAGCAGCGGGGCTGACATTTAGAGATCTGGAGACCCGGGATTGTGGGATCTCACCCCTGTGGGGCAGCAGTAGCCTGAGTCCTTGAACCTTGCACCCGAGGGCTTTGTGAGGGATTCGGCCTGGGCGGCAGAAAGAGGCCGTCCAGAGGTGATCCCATCCGCATCCTGCAGAAAGGGCCGCTCTGCCGTTAAGATTGACCAAAGATGCTCTCCGCCCAGCTCGCCACCTCTCTCATGAGCACAGAGCTGCAGGTCTGCGGACCCTCAGGTGGACCAGAGAACCACACAGAGCCCACCCCCTCCTGGCCTTCTGCTGTCCTGTCGCCCTCAGCCCAGATATGGGCCCAGTGTCCTCCCCATAGTCAAGGGGGTCTTGGCAGTTGGAGCACATTTACCTGCAGTGTGGGGAGGAGCCCCCCCTCTGCGAATCCACTGTGAAGCTGGAAGAGCAGGAACAGCCCCAAGAAATGCTCTGGGAGCAACAGTTCATAATACAAATGCTTAGGTTACAATGCTGAAGGCTTGGGGGGAAGGGGCGGTCCTCTTGTATAGACAAACCCCGGACCGCAGAGGAGGCAGGTGGAAGGACCAGGATTAGTACCCTCTTGACCTAAGCACTGTCCAAAATTGTTTGGTCTAGAATTACCTTCAACCCCTCCTGCTATACACACACACACACACACACACACACTCAAACTCACGTTCATACACACACACTGTCTCAGGGAACAGGTCAGGAGGGCCACGTACCCCCACATCCTTGGAAAAGTAGCAAACCTAACTCTGAGTAATTTGGTGTTCAGAGCTCCTGCCTCAGGACAGACAGGCAGGCAGGTACTTACACACACACACACGCACACAGGCAGATGTGTTGAAAGATCACATGCCCACCTCCCCATACACACGTGCACACATATACGGTGCCCATATACACTCACAGATACACACATTCCTCCACGTAACACACTGTCATCCTAGAGCACGCACACAGACACACAGTCAGTAACTGCCTACAGCTGTGTGCACGCACCGCCTGCCCCTGCCCCCGAGTGGAAGGGTACACCTCATTCTCCTCTGAGACAGCTCCCCACCCTCTCCCACACTGGGCTTGGCTGGACAACCAGGTTCAAAGGGGAGTGACTTGGCTTTTCTCTGTCTTCCATCCTTGTGATAGCTCCTCTCTGCCAGGTTCACGGAGAGGAAACAATGCTTTCCATACTCCGCATCATTCTGCCCCAAAGCCTCCCACGCATCCTAGCCCGTGCAGGGGCAGTGAGGAGAGAGCGGCTGGCTGGCCGGGCCCTGAGAGCCCTGGCTGGTGACCGGGACAAGCAGGATGCCACCTGCGTCATGTTGCACTGACATTTCCTGGACAGCAGGCAGAGGCTCTGGGAGCGAGGAGGGAGAGCACAGTGTGAGCAGACTTGTGTGTGCTTTGACTGTGCCCCGCCAGACGGGCCTGCCGTGCCCCCATCTCCTGCAAGCTCCCTCGTTGGGGGTCCAAGCCTCCTGTACAGAACCCCGGGCCCATGGAGGTGAAGGGAGAGAGGCCAGCTTGGGGGTGGTAACCAGCCAGCCAGCCAGTGAGGCAATCAACATGACTCAGACAGCAGTAGTGATATAAAGATGAGGGACACCGCCCTGCTTTCAAGTGGTTCAGAGTCCAGAGGGAGAGATAGAAACAAATTGGTGATTAGAAGACCATGACCGTAGTCTTCTGTTAGTTACACACAGGGAGCCCCAGAAGAGAGATCTTTAACCCAGCCTGGGAGGGGAGTGGTGTACAGGAAGGCTTCCTGGAAGAGATGACACCTGAGTTCAATGTGAAGGATGAGTAGGAAGTAGGTAGAGGGGGCAAAGGGTGCTCTAGGTGAGACTCTGGGTGTGCGGGAAGCACAGGCAGGCTGCTGGTCTAGACACTGCATTGCTGAGAAGGGTGCCAGGTCCCCAAGGGCCTTGATGGCCTTGAATTCCACGCTGAGTCTTTGGGTGCCGTGGAAGTTCTGAACAGGGCGGTGGCTGGCTGCAGCATGGAGAACTGATGGCGGGACACAGGGAAAAGGGAGGCAGGGAGAAGAGAGTACTGCATGGGTCCAGGCCAGGAGCTGCAGGACAGGGGTGGTGAGGATGAAGGGCAGGGGATTAACTGATGCATCTAAAGGAAGTCAGGCCAGCAGAAGGTAGCAGTGGTTATCTGTATAAGTACAGGAGACAGGTGGCTCGGCCGCGGGTGCCTCCCTGCTTTCTAGGGTGGGTGACAGCGAGGACAGTGAACCAGACGAGCTCCCATCCTCCTGCGCCAAAGGGAGCTTCCCAGCCCCGCCCAGCCAAGGGGCCACATCAGGAAAGCACAGGCCGTCAGAATAGCAGACGTAGAGACATCTCCTGGCCCGACCCTGCCATTTAACAGATGAGTAAACTGAGGCCTAGAGAAAGGAATTCGCTCGTCCTGGTCCCCCCTGCTACAAGGAGTCTTGGAGACAGAATCAGGGCCTCCTGACTCCCGGGGCCTTTTGTGACCACAGCCCACCCCTAGCCACACTCCACTCACAGTGAGTCCTTTTTCTTTTCTTTTCCTCCCTGTTTTCCCTCGCCTCTCCCCTGCCTGGTCCGGCGCAGACCCTCTTCATGTGACCCTGACACCAAAGAAGCTGAAGACCGGCATTGGCAGCACGGTCATCCTCTCCTGCGCCCTGACGGGCTCCCCGGAGTTCACCATTCGCTGGTACCGCAACACCGAGCTGCTGCTGCCCAACGAGGCCATCTCCATCCGCGGGCTCAGCAACGAGACCCTGCTCATCACCTCGGCCCAGAAGAGCCACTCCGGGGCCTACCAGTGCTTCGCCACCCGCAAAGCCCAGACCGCCCAGGACTTCGCCATCATTGTGCTCGAGGGTGAGCTGGGGCCGCCGGGGCAGACGGGCGGGTTCAGGGCTCCTCCAGCCGGGCCAGAGGCAGGAGGCATCCCTCCAGCGCTCACAGCACCCCAGGCAGACACACTGTCTTGTTTAACCCTCCTGAGGGCCCTGTGTGGAGACCGTTTTTTTAATTTTATTTTATAATAACCATTTGGCAGCTGAGGAAACCGAGGCTTCGGTCACTTGCCCAAGGTCACACGGTCCTGCTGAGGAAGAGGGCTAGGGTTTGAACTCAGGGCTCTTAACCGCCATACTCTGTTGACTCTGCCCTTCAAAATTACTAGAACTTCACTATTAGAAGGGCCTTCAGTAGGGTCTCAAAGACTCTCGGTCTCCCAGAGGCTCTGGAAGGGTGCTGGGAACCTCTGGATTTTTGAATCCTCTCCCTGCCTGAGGTCTCTTCACAGCAGGCCCTGTTTCTTACCATGGACCTGGCTTTCTACCTGCTTCTCTCTCCTTTGAAAGCTACCACCCCCCGCAAGGTTCCGCACCCAGCACCTCTGTGTATGGTTGTTCGGGTCGTTCACTACACAAGGTGCTCAACTAAGAGGGTGAGGATTGAAATCCAGCTTGCACTCCACTTACCAAGCCATGCACCCACACTGGGCTGTGACCATGTAGAGGAGGCACCTTTTTCATATTTGCACAAAGATGCAGGGGGGGTTAGCAGAGGCCCTATCCTTACCAACAAACTTAGTGGTTCCCCAGCTCCTTTGTTGCTCCCATAATCCTGTTCCTTCCAAGGATTTTTCACTGTGATAACAAAAACACCAAACCTAGGCAAACCCCACGGGTATCTGTCTCACTGTTACAGCCCAGGGGTCCTCATTCCTTGGCAAGTGGGGCATGAGAGCTGGGCATCCATCGAAACTAAGCCCTCATCCTTCGCCCAGTGCCCAGCAAACTGCCTTCCTCAGCCCCTGCCTCCTCTTGTCCTGCCCCATCCCTCGTCTCTCTTCCCAATGAGGAAACACATCAGCTGGGTGCAACCTAGTGTGAAAATGGGTGTCTTTCATCTCAGGGGACCTCCTGTCTGAACTACTCCCCACCCAGGAGCAGACTACTCCCACCCAGTGCATTTTCTCTCTGAGGGCTACCCCTATGCCGTTGGTGGATCTTACAGGACAGCTGGTACCCGCCAGTTCAGAGCTGGGATGTGGAGAATGAGGCTGGTGAGAGGGGCAGTGAGCTGGAAGGGAGGGGCAGCCAGAGAGGGAGGGCTGTGGGGAGAGGCAGGGGAGAGACCAAAGGCGGTGGCCACGCCAGGCAGTACCAGGCTCCACCAGGCACCAGGCTCTCCCCAGGTTGGAAATAAGGGTCTCCCTCAGAAATGGGGCCAGGGGCCAGCAGCCTGAGTTAACGTCAGCATTTTGGTGTGAAATGTGGGTGGGATGTAGAGTGCCATGTTACATTTGCCTTGCTTTTTTTTTTTTGTATGTTTGTTTTGGTGTTTGACTTTTTTCAAGGATTTAGCACCTAGTTTAATCCTTTACAGCAATCCTGTGTGGAAGGATGGCCAGGGTTAATGATTACATCCCCCATGATCCATGGAGGAAGTGGGGCCCCAAGGGTTTACTTGTGTTGTCCAAGGTTATTCCATTAACCAAGACTTAAGCCCCAAAAGAGACCCCATCACCACCACTGCCCCGGGCAGCTTTCATTTTAAGGCTCAAGCTTCAGACTTTTGCTAACAGAGCTACAGCACCAGCACCCCTCCCACTCAAATCAGAGCTGGAATTGGACCGTTCAGGTCCTGGTTCCACACATAGCTAACCTCTGAGCCTCTATGGCTTTATTTAAAAAGGGAGGAGAAAGAGGCAGAAAAGGAAAAGTTGAGAGGACTTAACATTTATTAAGCACTTACAAAGTGCTGTGTAAGCATCTTTAATGCATTAATTCATTTACTCCTCACATCATCAGTACCAGGAGGACATATATCCAGGAGGATATAAACGTTATCCCCATTATCTCCATCCTCCACAGAGGGGAGATGGAAAGACTCAGAGAGGTTAAGTAACTTGCCCAAAGACACAGAGCTAACAGGTAGTTGGGGGAGGATTCAAATCCAGGAGTCTTCATTCACGTGCACTAAACAGGGTTTTGCGGATGGTACATGAATCTTGGAAGTACGCGGAAGTGCTTTACCATTGTTATGTCCTCTGCGTTGCCTCCTCCCCATGACGAGGTGGGGTGGCCTGGGGGGATGGTCTCTCTGTGACTCGGTGACCCTTAAGGGGGCTCCTCGCTCCCTGCAGACGGCACGCCCCGCATCGTCTCGTCCTTCAGCGAGAAGGTGGTCAACCCCGGGGAGCAGTTCTCACTGATGTGCGCAGCCAAGGGCGCCCCGCCCCCTACCGTCACCTGGGCCCTGGACGACGAGCCCATCATGCGGGACGGAAGCCACCGCACCAGCCAGTACACCATGTCCGACGGCACCACCATCAGCCACATGAATGTCACGGGGCCCCAGATCCGCGACGGGGGCGTGTACCGGTGCACGGCACGGAACTCGGTGGGCAGTGCTGAATATCAGGCGCGAATAAACGTAAGAGGTGCCTGTCTACATTTAAATATCAGAATAGGCTTTTGAGTTCCTTTGCCATCTCTGTGGTTACCATTCTTCTTGTGGTGATTAGTACTTATTATTAATCGTCATTTTGATTTTAGTAGAGGTCTCTCTCCTCTCTCTGCCCGTTTCCCTGCCCTCCACAAGTCGCATCATCCATTCTTGTGTGTGTGTGTGTGTGTGTGTGTGTGTGTGTGTGTGTGTGTGTGTCTGGTACCGTTCTCCCCCTTTGCATTCCCATTCCCCATACCCCTTCACCCCTCCCACAATCCTGCCCCCCACCCCGTTCCTCCCCATCAATCTCTCTGGCCCCAGGTACACTAAGCGCTCCACTGGCGCCTACAGTCCCACCGGGGCCTTGCAAGGCCAGGGACAAGGAAGGGGAAGTGGGGCCAGGCTTGCCCTTTGATAGGGGTGTCCACCGAAGCTGTATCCCGCTCCCACGATACTCCAGGAGGTGTAAACAGCCAGGAGCCAGGGCACCAGCATCTCTCAGTCCGCCCTCCCCTGGCTACCCTCCAAGACCCCAGCCATCAAGAATAGGGGACTCAGGCTGGGTGAGGGTGCCCCAAGGCAAGCACCTTCAAGAGAGGGGGAAGGAGTCCTCAAGGTGACCATCCCCGTGCCTCAGGTCTCCAGGTTGCTGTGGGGAGAGCAGAGAATCCTCTGAAGCTCTTTGCAGCCCTGTGGCGTCAGATTGGTCCTCATCTGACCCAACCAGTGAGCCCTGACACGAGAGCAGAAGAGGCACAGGGGAGTGGGAGCGAGGGGGCGCTGGACTAGGGGCGCTGGTGGCTGTCGTGGGCACGGGGAAGGGGAGCGGGGGGTTCACGCTAAATTCACCTGTGCCAGGTGTCCGACCCCCCATGAGAAATGTGGCCTCCCTTTGGCCACCCTCCCGCCCTCTCTGAACTGGAAGGGGACAGAGCTGCAGGGTCGTGGGAGATGCCCTGGTCCTGCCCCTCACCTACTGGGGTAGGGGGGAGCTGGAAGCCCAGAGTTTCATGTACCCATTCCAGCACTAACCCTGCATGGTGGCCTCTGAGCCCCCTTTGCAGTTCCCACGTGGCCATCCGCCTACCTGACCCAGGTGACGACACCCCCTCCCCTCCGCCAGTGTGATCAGAGCCCCTCTTTATAGCCCCTTCTCAGGGGCCCACAAAACACATTTACCTGTTGAAAGAAAATCATCCATTGAAGACCTTCCTATCGTCCTTTAAATAGTTAATGTATGTGTGATCCCTTTTGGTACAAGACCATTATGAGCAAATCAAATGAAAATAACAAACTCTCTACTTTTCCATTCTAACCCCTGAATCTTAATCTCCTCATAAATGAGGACTCGCCCTCCCAAATCCCAGCAACTTCTTGGTGAGGCTTCAGTTCGCTCATCTAGCCTATCCCGTTAGGGGAATGGAGTCTCGCCCTGGGCATGAATGAAACATGTCTGTTTGCAACTAATTGAAGATAGTTAACAGAGAGTCCGGGAGAGACCACGGGTGCCCCCAGTTCCAACCTCTGCCTTTAGTCTTGTTTTTGTTTTTGTGGGTTTTTTTTTTTTTTTTTTGGTACGCGGGCCTCTCCCATTGTGGAGCACAGGCTCCGGACGCGCAGGCTCAGCGGCCATGGCTCATGGGCCCAGCCGCTCCACGACATGTGGGATCCTCCCGGACCGGGGTACGAACCTGTGTCCCCTGCATTGGCAGGCGGACTCTCAACCACTGTGCCACCAGGGGAGCTCTCTGCCTTTAGTCTTATAAAAAAGGCCTCCCTCTCCCCCTGCCAAATTTCCATCCCCTAAGAGTTTCCGAGTCCAAGCAACTGAGAAGAGCATCGCGGGGCAGCGCCCGGCCGTCCCTGGCTAACCGCGCCATCGCCCCTCCTCTCCCCCTCCCTCCCAACTCCTGCCCAGGCCCCCCCAGCATCCGGGCGATGAGGAACATCACAGCTGTCGCCGGGCGGGACACCCTTATCAACTGCAGGGTCATCGGCTACCCCTACTACTCCATCAAGTGGTATAAGGATGCCCTGCTGTTGCCCGACAACCACCGCCAGGTGGTGTTCGAGAACGGGACCCTCAAACTGACTGATGTGCAGAAGGGCATGGACGAAGGGGAGTACCTGTGCAGCGTCCTCATCCAGCCGCAGCTCTCCATCAGCCAGAGCGTCCACGTGGCCGTCAAAGGTAGGCCTCCCCCTACGGCCAGCCTGAGCCGGAGCCCTCCTGGTCACCCGGGATTATGGGCCACTCTTCAGCCAGCCACTCATGCGGCAACAGGCAGTCCTGAGGGAGTGGAAAGCCACGGAAGAGAGGGCTCCGGCCTGGAGTTTGGACAAAAGAGGGCAGGGTGGAAGATTGCTGGGGGCTGGGAGGGGGGAGATTGCAGGGGGTACATAAGAAGGCCACGGGTACCTCTACATTCCAGTTCCTTCTGTGGGCTGCAAGTCACGGCAGCACTGGCCCCAGGGGCATGAGGGGTCAGTGGCACGTGGGCAAGAGGCCCAGGTCAGAGGGGACAGGCTATATTGTTCCCCTGATGTTAGCATGGAACCACCCAGAACTCAGCAGGGCCCATGAGAGACCAACAGGTAGGAGAGGGGCAGGAGTCGCAGAGCAGAAACAGCAAGAAGCTGGGTGGAGGGTGCACGTGCTGGGTGCCCTGACTCCCTTCCAGGGCTCAGACTGGCCGGCCGAGGCTGCTTTTATGGGATGGGCAAGGACCTTCCACCTGCTAATGCAGCTGGAGGCCTGGAGAGCACCGCCTGGTGCCTAAAATTCTCCTCCCTCCCAGGCCCGCCACGCTCACCTGGGTGAGGTCTGTGTTTTGTGCGGGGGCACCTAACACAGTGCCTGGTTCATGGCAGCCATTCAGTAAATGTCTGTGGATTAAACAAATGAATGCATATAAATGAGCAAATAAATGAATTCGTGACTAGACGACAGCTGTCCCCTGGGTTTAGGGGCTGTGCGGGGGTGTGAAGCTCCCTCCCAAACACATTCTTTGGAACTGACAGGCCTGGAGATTGTCTGGATGGTGGGTGAGGGCAAGGTGGCCTGGTCACCTAGGAGGCAGGATGGAGAGGTGGCGCCTGCCAGGCCTGGCTAAGGAGAGGTCAGTAAAATCCAGGCAGCTGGGGTGGAAAGTCACTGGGTCAGTGGTGGCCGTGCTGGGTAAGGGGCTTATGTCCCTTTCTGAAGAGCCAGGGCAGGCTCACGCATATCCCCAAGGGACCACATGAACCCAGAGAGGGGGCCAGCCTGTGCCCTAGGGCCCATGGGAAGGAAGAGAAAGCAGGGGGGTCCGGGCCGGCAAAGGGGCCCTGGCACAGGGGGAAGGCCCCAGGGGGTCCCAGACTCCTGAAGCAAGATGGAGTGGAGGCCTTGTGGACAGGAAGAGGGGGGTGTGGGGGAAGGAAAGGTTTGGGGAGACAGATGCTGCCTCCGTTTTGGGCCCCTTCACGCGTGCGGTGAAGATGGGACCTCCCGGGGCAGATGTCAGGAGAACAGCTGGAGAAACGGAAGGTAGCAGCAAAACGTGCAATCAGTGCTTCGCCCCTCTGCTCCTGTCACCAGGGCTCAGTCTCAGCGGCACACTGGGGCCGCATCCCATGCGCCCTTGTGCGTCCACCACCTGTCACAGTGCCAGACAGTGTTTGTTTCTTGAGCTGAAACTGAGACATTAGTCTGGGTTGGAGTGACTTTCTGGGAAGCCTGGCTCTGAGCCTGAGAACTGGGGGACGGGCTGTCTCTGTGGCCCATCTGCAGCCTGGGGAGGAGAGAGGAGACCCTAACAGCATCTGCCTCGCTGCCCCCCCCCCACACTGCTGCACCCCAGCCAGGCTGAGGGGCATCTTGGCCCCCCCTTTCAGGCTAAAACCTTTGCCCAGCCCAGGGGCCTTGTGCTGGCAGGAACCTCACAGCCCCCAGGCCCCATCCCCAGCCTGCCTTCCGTTCCCAGCATCTCGGGGCGACCTGCCTATATCCATTTCTGTCACAAGCCGTGGACGGAGAGTTTACAGTGTAAACATCACATATTAAAACATCTAACCTTTGCTCTACTCCCTTCACCCGCCTGCACCAGCGAGCATTTGGCCGGGTTTGTTGGCTTAAAAAAATAAATAAATAACAAGGCTCCAGCGAGCCTCGGAGTATGCGGAACCTCCTGAAAGCTGCTTCTGCTCATCAATTATTCAGCCGCATTCAGGGAGCGATCAGTCCTAATGAATTGAATCTGATGCATTCCGTCTCAGCGACTCGCCCTGTGCTGAGCGACCATGTCTCCCAGCCCTGGGAGAGGGAAAGGGGCATGTGCGCGCGCGCGTGCGTGTGCGTGCGTGTGTGTGTGTGTGTGTGTGTGTGATCTCAGAGGGCAGAGCCCCTGCACTGGGCACATGTGGCACACGGCACAAGCTTGGAGTTCAAAAGCAGGGGCATATGTGTGTGTATAGTACACAGGCGTGTGTGCACACATGGCCCCTTGCCTACCCACAGGGTCTGCAAATCCAGCCCCAGAAGGGCTATGGTCACTTGTTTTCTGTCCAGACCGAGAAGCAGCATTTGTATGAGGGCTCTGGGACCCTGTGCCCCTGCCTGTCCGAAAGCTTAAACCCATCATCCCCGCTCTCTCCCAGTCTCCCTCTCCCCACTTCATTAGAATGCGCTTTTGCAGAAGAACCCATCAGAGCTGATTACGAACATGCTGCTTGATTAGCTGTTGTGCTGTTCTAAGAGCTACTCAAGGAGGAGGGTGGAGGAGGTGCCCCTGGGCGTGGAAAGGGGCCCCAACTCTGGGGGCGAGAGGGACAGGGCCCAAGGGCAGCATTCTCCACCCCACTCCTGCTGCCCGGCTGGGACGTGCGTCCCACCCAGAGGATGAGAGCAGAGAGCTGGAGTGTAGGAAAGGGCGAGTGGGGGCAGGACAGGGCACTAGAAGGCTGAGATTTGTTGGAAGTCCTACCCCCCATCTCTCTGTGAGGCCAAGAGCCCGCAGGCAGGGCGGGGCATAAACCCAGGCTGCTCCATGAGCCGGAAAAACCACTGTTAACTCCATTCCTTCTGGGATTGCTTGTCTTCTGATGAATTTTTCAAACACTGAGCTGAGGAGAGCAGAACACACCAGACACACGTGCACATGCATGCACACACATGTGCAGAGACGTGTACATGAGTACACAAGCAGGGACGCACTGTGCGCATGGTACGTTGCAACAAGTGGACACGTTAGCCTGTCCACACTTGCACACATACACACGTGCAGTTGCACATACACAAACGTGCCTTCTGTCTCTGTCCTCCTGTGAAGCAACGTTCCTGAGCCACAAGAGGTGGCTGCAGGTGCCGCCATAGAAAGTGTCACCTACGTGAGCCTGCTGTGATCCAGCAAGGCAGGAGGGCCAAGGGGAGAGAGGCTGAGGATGCTTCGAGGGCTGCCTGGGCTTGGGTGCATGTGACGCCGACTGGCAGGGGAGAGCCAGGCTGTGGGGAAGGCGAGTGCTCGTCTCTGGGCACCCAGAGAGATCCCTGGCAGGATGCCAAGAGGAGGGCCCAGAGATCCAACCTAGATTTGGTGTCTTTAGGGCCCTCTGTAGCTGAAAAATAATGTCGCATAAAAGCATCTCTGGGCACGCAGGCCGAATGTTTAATTAACTAAGAAGGCAGGGCTGCAAGAGGGGTTTCTTGGCTTTGGCTCAGTGAGGGAACATCCCCATCCGTGCATCTGAGCCTCCGGAGCCAGAACAAGGGCATGAGGTGCTTTCTGCCCATGCTCAGTAAGGCCAGGACCCAGAGGTAGTGCCAATACACACAGACACACACGCACGCACGCACGCACGCACCCTCACTCCCTAGTGCCTGTACTCCTCGTCCACACTCTTTCCTCCCTTGCTGCTCAACAAGTCCCTGCTGTGTGCCTGGAGCCTTCGGGGAGGCCCCTTCCACCCTAGAGAATGTGTTGGGGGTTTCTATGATCAGGGGGCTTAAGAGAGAGCCAACCCCCTGGCCAAAGGCCTGCCATTGGCACAGGTGGAGTTTTGGAAGGAACACACCAGAATCCAGAGGAAGGGGGCACAACAGGTTCCGCGGGGCAGATTGCCAAATGTACTGGGGGGAGGGAGTGCCAAGGATGCTGCTGCCAACGGCCCTTTTCCTCGGCAGAGGGAGCCAGGAGCACAGGAGCAAGCATCCTCCTTACTGGACAGGCAGCGATCACGGTGATGACGGTGTCCACGATGAAGAGGAGGAGGATGAAGCAGTATCTATTTATTCATTCAGTGCCGTTAACTACGCACCCACTATATTCCAGGCGCTATTCTGTGAACACAGCTGTGCTCAAGACAGACAAAAATTCCTGCCCTTGGGGAGCTTACATTCTATTAGGGAAATGGTTAATAATGTGAAATCCGTAAAAGATGTCTCATGTCAGATAGGGAGTGGGAATCAGAGTGCCAAGGGGCAGCAAGAGTGGTTTGCATTTTTTTTTTTTTTTTTTCTGCGGTACGCGGGCCTCTCACTGCTGTGGCCTCTCCCGTTGCGGAGCACAGGCTCCGGACACGCAGGCTCAGCGGCCACGGCTCACGGGCCTAGCTGCTCCCCGGCATGTGGGCTCTTCCCGGACCGGGGCACGAACCCGCATCCCCTGCATCGGCAAACGGACTCTCAACCACTGCGCCACCAGGGAAGCCCTGCAATTTTAAATAGGGTGGTCAGGGAAGGCCTTCCTGAGAAGAGGGGGTTGCATTAAAAAGACTGAAGTGAGTTATTGATATTCCTATAATATTAGACTTGATACAACTGAAAAATCAGCATCAGGCTTTAGAGATTACTTTATCCAAGTCCTCCGTTTTGCAGATGAGAAAACTGAGGCTCGGGGGCAGAGACAGGGTGGTGGTGACGATGCAGCTTGCCCACGTCACTCTTGGATTATAGTGTCTCTCGCCATCTCCGTGCCGCACAAGCAGAGAAGCTCCAGCTTCACACAGCGCCCGTTCTCTACTAAATGGTGCAATAAATAAAAAGGTTCGGTCCCGAAGAGAGATCATGAGAGACACCATGAAGTGTTTATGGACTGGGCTGGTGGTCAGCATGCCGTCCTCTGTGCAACACCCCCAAACAAGTGGCCGAAACAGCTTTATGGTGGCCAGGGACCACAGGGACTGCCACGACCGCTGTCTTCTCGGCCACGCCAGCCTCTGACCTCTCGCCATCACAGCATCTTGCTCTGACCCTGCTTCCCTCACAGCTGACTGAGTTGCCCTCTCACCAAAGATGACTGTGGTCAGAGCAGGGCTTCCAGAGATAAATCCCTTGGTTATGCATGCCCCTTACATTCAGGCCATGTGCTGGGGAAATGCTAGGAGTCATGGGCAGGAGGGAAGTCCTTGTGGACTATCAACCCTGAAGAGGTCCCTTGTCATCACCGCCATGGAGGTGATCCGAGCCTCAGCTTCTTCTTTCACAGAAGTGGAAATGGACACACACACACTCAACGAGCCCGTATCCACCTCTGAGCACAGGGGAGACACCAGAGACCCACAGTTCAGAAAGCAGTCCCATGTCCACATCACGGGGCACCCCACCCCGCTTCTCAGAGCCTCCCATTACAGCCTCCTGCTGGTGGTATTCAGCGAGCCCGTGAAAGAGCCGGGATCCCTAGGCTTTCTTCTCCTTCCAGGCGGTCCTCATGTGCTGGAGTTATAGGGTTATCGGAATGCCATCCTGGGGCCGAGGAATTCTGTGAGCAGCTCTGGCCTCTACCACTCCCACCAAGGAGTTTCTAAGGGGACACTTATACCGCCACAGAACCACACCTGCCCCATCAACCTGCAGCAGGGCAGAGTGGGGCGGGAAGTAAAGAGCCTTACTCCTCGGACCCCTGGGGGTGATCTGGCCATCTACTTCCAGCAGGGCAGCAGTGCACTAGAGAGCTCTGGCTGGCCTGGGTAAATGCCTAACCCCCCATCCCCACCCCCAGGATGGAGGTTGGCCGCTCTCTCCTTCCCCGGCCGCTCGAATTGCCATAAGTGTTATTCCTGAAGACCGGAAGGGAATGACAGCCCCTGGTTGGCCTCTGCCTCTTGTCTCAGCCTGTTCCCACACTCTCACTCCATATATTTTGTAAAGCGTGTGCATCCTTTAAGCCTCCGTCGAAATGCCACCTCCTCTATGCGGCTGCGCTCACCTGACCAGATGACACCTCTTCTCGTCTCTGAGTTCAGTATCTGTGTATTCACGTGGTGCTTGTCCAATAACCACTGAGGGCAATGTCTTAACTTCCCGAGCAAATGCTATGCTTCCGGAGGTTCTATGCGTATTTTAAGCATGCTTCCACTTTCCCCAGCCCACACGGAGCATAATGCCTTCACAGAGCAGGCATTTCATAAATATTAGATGAATTAGTTAATTAATGAATTAACCTGCCTTAGTAACTTATTCCATTATCTAAATCCCTTCTTACTGAGAGAGACAGTCTTTGCCTTGCCTGAGCTAAATCTCCCTGCCTAGTTCCAGTCTCCACTTGCTCTGTCCTCAACGGAAATGGAGCTCTTGGCCATCCATCCCTGGAGCAAGGCCCTCTCCTCTCTAGGCAGAGCCCCCCAGCTCCTTGCTTGACCCACACGTTCCCCTCTGCAGGCCCTCATGACTGCCACAACTCTCCCCATGTCCCTAGGGCTCTTAAAGGAGCCAGCTCTGGTGCTAGCAAGGGCCTGAACCTCAGGAAGAACCAAGGGAGAAGCTCCCAGCTCCAAAATTCTGTAGCGTAAATACAGCATCTTGAGGAAGAGGGTAGAGCTCCCCCTTTTTCTGGATAAACCCCCATCCTGTGCTCTCCCCACCGCTTGCCCACCTCATAGGGAAACTTCTAAGGTCAACCCAGGAAATGATATCCAGACATATATTTATTCATTTACTCACCTGACAAGCATTTATTGGGCTCCTACAATTTGCCAGGTAAATAAGTCCTAGTTACTGCCCTGCAGGAACTCCCCGACACCCAGGGAAGGTGGTAATGCAAACAGATACCCCACCGGCATGTAATGAGTGCCATGATCAAGGTGTGAACCAGGTGTTGTAGGGCTGTGCAGGAGGAGGGCAGGCTTCACAGAGGAGGTGGTACTGGAGCGGGGTCTGAAAGGACGGAGAGGAGTTTCCCATGAGGCCTTCTGGGCTCTAGATCTGGGTCTTTGTGGGAAGGAAGACTGGACCAGAATTGGTTCTGCTAAACCTAAGGAGACAAACTGGCTGGCAGATCTGGGTCTCTGCAACAATTCCATCAAAAAGTCCAAGGAGGGCTTCCCTGGTGGCACAGTGGTTGAGAGTCCACCTGCCGATGCAGGGGACGTGGGTTCGTGCCCCGGTCCGGGAGGACCCCGCGGCCGCAGAGTGGCTGGGCCCGTGAGCCATGGCCGCTGAGCCTGCGCGTCCGGAGCCTGTGCTCCGCAACGGGAGAGGCCACAACAGTGAGAGGCCCACGTGCCGCAAAAAAAAAAAAAAGTCCAAGGAGGCCAGAGGACTCAATCTGACCAAAGTACCCCAAAAAGGGCAGTGGGAAGATCAGCAGAGCCCAACGAGGAATCTCTGGGTAATCTCAGCAATGAGCATTGGGCCATTACTAGAGTCAGGGTTCCAGAGAAATCTCTCTGGAGATATCCAAGGCCCCACAAACCGCTCAGAATACTGGGGGCAAGGCCCCAGCCCAGGGAGTAGCAGCAGGCAGAGTTTGGGGGTGGGGAGATCCAGACAATGACCAGAGCCCCAGAAAACCTGGCTGGACTGTGGACCTGGATTTGGGCCCATGGCAGAGCACACATGGTGGTTATTTCCACCCTGGGCCCAGCTGTGTTCACCCAGGCCTGGGCTGAATTTCGGAACTGTGGGTGTTTATGGAAAACCGATGGAGCCCGCATGGCCAGAGTGAAGGGTAAGGTGGGAGGTGACATTGAGAAGGTCAGCTAAGGCCCCTGCTCTCATCCCATAGGGCATGAGGGCAACAGCCCTTCTAAATGTCACTTCCTCTGGACCTAGAACTTCCCAGAGATCCAAAGGGCTGCCAAGGGTTTTGCCCTGTCCACACCTGGCCACTTCACAGGGGCCGCTTCCTACTGAGCCCTGAAAATCCTTGGGGTGCCTTGGGCATGCATATTATGTCACCTATCCTTTTCCCCTCAAGGTTCACCCCCTGCTGTGTCCACTCTGGGTGGGGAGAGTAGCAAGCTTCCAAGGAGGGGTGGGGCTGGTGCCTGGGAGAAGGCCAGAGGACTGTGGACAGCCTTGTAATTTAATTATTTGACTGCAGAAAGGATACCTCATCTACTGGGTGCTCATCCTTGTTAAGCTAATTGTCTCCTTCTCTCTCTTCTCCCCCCACTTGCTGGGGAAGTCACTGTGTCCTAATTGAGTTATCATAAAGATAATGGCTGTTGCTCTGCCCAGAGCTGAGAAAGGAGGATCCCTCTTGCAGAGGCTCAGGCTCCAGACAGGCCCCCCCAGGGGCTGAGATGTGGGCAGTAGGAGAGGGGAAGGGCCGAATCTCTGGGGGGTGGGGGCTATGTGGATGACATTTAGCTGGGTGAGTCTAACCAACTGGTTATCTCGCAGATGACAGGGCTCCCTCTCTGCTCTTTCCTGCCACCCGTGGGGAGCTTGTTTATGAGACAAAGGGGTCTCTGGTCTGGGCACGTTTGGGGCTTTCTCAACAAGGCAACCAGGTAGCATAAGAAAGAGAGCTTGGACTTGGAGAGCAGACAGATCAGGTTTCAAATCCCACAGTCCCCTCTTATGAGCTGGGTGATCTAAGGCAAATGAATTCTCTGCTCTGAACCTCAGTTTTCTCATCTGTATAGTGGGGACAATTAAGCCCATATCACATTGGTGGGAGGTGTGTATAAAGGAGCTGAAAACAACCAGTGATGGGAGCTTCCTCTCGCCCGTCCTAATGCATGAAGACAATGGGGTGGGTGATGAGACCTCTACAAGAGGAGATCAGGCTACAGCAGCCTGGCTTTAGATGAGCAGCTGTGGGGTGCACACGAAGGACAGCCTCAGCATCTGAGGCACGTCATCTCTATCCATCCCAGGCCCCCAGGCCTCTGGGAGACTCAGCTCTGGGATGAGACAGTGAGCACAGGGGCACCGAGGAATGGCAGGGAAGTCAGGTTAAAAGCTGGGCAGTGTGTCAGCAAGCAGACAGGAGTCAAGAAGCAGGTCCAGGCCTGGGTGGGCAGAGGGACGGGAGCCAGGGGACAATGACAGGGCACCCCAGGAGATTCTGCACACATGGGAAAACAGGCACCAGTGCCCACGGAACTCTATTCGCAGCCCACCCTCCCGAAGGCCAGGCAGGGATGGGCATGCTGCTGGCCAGGCTGAGGAGAGTGGGAGCCTGATAGCAGCACTCCCCTTGCCTTCCCAGTGCCCCCTCTCATCCAGCCCTTCGAATTCCCGCCTGCCTCCATTGGCCAGCTGCTCTACATCCCCTGCGTGGTGTCCTCGGGGGACATGCCCATCCGCATCACCTGGAGGAAAGATGGACAGGTGATCATCTCAGGCTCGGGCGTGACCATCGAGAGCAAGGAATTCATGAGCTCCCTGCAGATCTCCAGCGTCTCCCTCAAGCACAATGGCAACTACACATGCATCGCCAGCAACACAGCGGCCACCGTGAGCAGGGAACGCCAGCTCATCGTGCGCGGTGAGTGAGACGGGCCAGCGAGGTTGGGAGGAGGAAGGGTCCAGCTCTGTCTGCTGCTAAAAACACTCTCTAGATTTCAAGTTTGAATCACGGGCTCAGAGAAAGTTGACTCTGGCAGGGGCCTTAAAGATCAAGAGGTTCAAACCTCTTACTCTCCAGGCCAGGACACGGAGGCCGTGAGAGGAGAAGACCCTGGCTCAGTTGGTCACCGGTGAAGTCAGAATTGGCACTCAATTCCCAGCTCCCAACCCAATGCGACTGGCAAAAGCTCTCAACATCTTGGGTTTCAGATGTTCAGAGGTGCCTGCTCCCAACTTTTTTTTTTTTTTTTTTTTTTCCCAACTTTTTAATGGTCCAGGCCGGGCTAACGTTGACTGGAAGGTGCCCAAAGCCCCCAGAAAACCTATCAGAGACCGAGATGATGTGTTCCTCCCCCACCTTCCCTCTTTCTGCAGTGCCCCCTCGATTCGTGGTGCAGCCCAACAACCAGGATGGCATCTATGGCAAGGCTGGTGTGCTCAACTGCTCGGTGGACGGCTACCCCCCACCCAAGGTCATGTGGAAGCATGCCAAGGGTAAGCCCCTGGCCAGCCAGCATCTCGGGATGGGGAGGATACTAATGCGACTTGGGCCTGGTCTCTACACATGACTCCTAGCCCTGGCTTCAGAACTTTAAGGGGACCCCAAGCTATACCTGAACTGGAAGTCATCCTCAGCCACCCCCAAAGGGTCTATGGACCAGGAATAGCTGTCATGCTAATTCTAGATTTCCTCTTGTCCCCGTAGATTGACCTCTCCCCTCCCCCCTCCAACCCTAGAACTCAGTATACTCCCCAACTCTCCCCACCCCACCCTAGGGTCCCAGAGTCTCATTGACCCCTGCTTCTCACCAGTCCAACCTATTCTGGGATCTTGGTCCTTCTTGGAACCCAACTTCATCCCAAGGGTGCATTTGGTTTCTGACTAAGCCCTGCGCCAACCTCTTATCCTTACTGTGTCCATGGCTGACTCTGGGGCAATGGGAGGAGGTATCCAAAGCCCCCCTTGGAGGATGGCTGGCTTCTTTCCCAGGCCTGACTGCCTACAACCAGGCAACCGCCACTTGAGGGCTCAATCTTCCCTTTGCCTATTGCCAAGTGGCCCAAAGAGAACTCTTCCTTCCCCTCCAAGGAATTCAGCCCAAAGGAAGCTCAGTGCCAAGGTGGGCATTGAGCTGAGGGCCCCCCAACTCCATACCTCAGATCCATACCTCAGATCTGAGGCAGGGTCAGACTTCTGTGAGGGTCTTTCCTATTTCCAAGGAAACAAGAACCATGTGAGCTCCCAGCACTTTGGGGATGCTACAAAATGGCCCTAGATCAGCAAGAGAAAGGTATCAGGGCCATTCCTTGAGGCACTCCAATCCTCCCCAGCCTAGACACCAGACCTCCTAACTGCCGCCTCCTTTCAGGGAGCGGGAACCCCCAGCAGTACCACCCAGTGCCCCTCACCGGCCGCATCCAGATCCTACCCAACAGCTCGCTACTGATCCGCCACGTCCTGGAAGAGGACATCGGCTACTACCTCTGCCAGGCCAGCAACGGCGTGGGCACCGACATCAGCAAGTCCATGTTCCTCACTGTTAAGAGTGAGTCTTGCCCCCGTGCAACCCTCCAAACACCCCCTGATCATAGACCAAGGCCCATCTCTGCACTCACCCTGCCTCCCCCTTTGGTTTCCATTGCTCCTTCTGTGAAGGGAAGGCAGGAAGGATTCCTAGACAGAGGTGGGCTTGGGAACCTCTGCTGGGGGATTCCGAAGCTCTCATCTAAAACGATGGCCTCACTCTAAATGGCCCCAGCTCGCTCCACTCCAGTCATGATAAGCTCGTGATTTACTGTACCGCGGTATCGTACGACAGCCCATTTATTTTGCTCTGTAGGTTGGCAATTCCATCTGAATAGTCATATCAAACAACTTATTTCTTTTATTTAATGTACACCTGCTAGTGTATAACCTGTTTGTGGCTTAGCAAGAAGGAGACCACGTATGCAATGTAGGAGATGGGCCTATGAGCAGAAATCCTGGGTTCCAATTCCAGATCCGTCTGATGAGCTTCCTGGCTTTGGGCAAGTGACTTCACGTTTCTAGGTTCCTTTCCTCACCTGTGCTAGAGGTTCATTCCCAGCCCACTCAGCTCCCCAAATCATCATAAATAACACAGGAACTGATCATAGAAAGGGGAAGAAGCTTTGGAAAAGCCAAAAGGGCAGTAAAACTCACTCTAGCTCAGTACCATATCTCTGGCTTCTAAATCCCCAGACCTAGAGCCGGAATCAATGGCGCTGAAGTCTAGAATGTCCCTGAGTTCTGTTAAGTCACACACAGACATTCCTACTGGACAAGCCTATCCCTTTACGCTCTTAGGGGTCTGTATAGTGAGCCCCCAGGAATCATGTGAAGACAGTGTCTGGCCCCATTGTCATGAAACAGACCATGGGCCACGGAGAACAGCAGTAAGAGCCTGAGTTTCAGCATCTGACCAAAGCCAACTGTGAATCTGGGCACCGTGTGGTAATTACAGTGACCTCTAACGGGTTTCCTTGGCCTCTGTATCTCATTTTCCTGATGTACAAAAGGAGGGTCAAGAGACTGCCTTACCTGTTATGTTTTGTATCAAGAGTAAGTCAGATGACATGGATAACGCAACCAGTATGGTAACTGGCACCCAGTAGGCCGTCAGAGATTTAGCCGCCAGTTTTGTTTTTAACGGGAGACACTCCAAGGTACGTGTAGGAAAGGCAGCTGAGAGCAGCGCCCAGCGTGCGGTCCGCCCAGCGTCTCCCTGGAGTCCCCACCTTTAAGAATCATAGCTTCTTTATCGCTTGCCAAACCCTCACTCACTCAGCACGAGACGGGGAAGCCCCAGCAATCGGTCGATGCTCGGGAAGCTCCAGGCACCGGAATCCCCGCCCTGGGGAGCTCTTCCCTCACACTATCAAAAAGCACTTTGTCCTTAATAAAACCAGGCAATCAATCTACATCCCTCAGCCGGGGAGAACTTTGTTAATTCTGCCTGCGAGCGGCAAGAGGAAATAGTAGGCACCTCGTGGGACTATCGCTGTCCTTGGTATTTGATCCTTATCTCCCCACCGTCAGCAGGAGAAAAGAGCTCAAACTCTCAGGCTTGTTTTTTTTTTTTTTTTTTTTGGTCTTTGCCTTTTTTCTCTAAGTTTTCTACTGGGCAAGCGTGGCGGTGCCTTTGTGGCCCGTGGCTTCTCTGTGGCGCTGAGGTGGATATGGGTGAAGGGAGACGCAGGGGTCAGGAGGTGGACTGTGTGCAAGGTGACCCAGCTCACGTCGGCCTGTCCCTGATGTCCTGGGCAATTCTCTTCTCCCCTCTGGACCTGCATTTTTCGGTGCCATCCTCACTTCACGACCCAGGCAGCAGCTATGAGCACACACCTCGTAAATCCCGGGCAGCCTCATGAACACGTGTAGCACCAAGTCACACACTCAGCCACCACTCTCGCAGTAACGTACACCTCTGGCCCCTCTTCCCAAGGGATGATGGGAGCTCCGTCCTACTTGTCCTCACTTGTGGGCAGCATCTGGACCTTGTTCCTTCCATCCTCCCCCTTGTCCTCATTCCAGCCACCTTGTCGCTTTGCTCTGCTTCCTTCCATAGTGAGGCACAGGTGCACGCCTTCCCTTCATCTGCTCTGTCTCACAAACACCTCCGGCTCGTATTCTCCCACTCGCCGCGCCCCCCTCGTCGGCTGCCTGTGACACAGCCTCTCTGAGCCGCTCACGCAGCATCCCCCCTCACACGGCCCTCCCCCACAGGTCGCTGGGCCCCCTCCCACACCCTCTGCACACCTGGGGTCTCCAAACCCTCACCCACGTGTGCCCCCTCGGATGACCCTTTCCTTGCACAACTTTTTCTGTCACAAACGCCTCCTTCCATTCCAGCCCCGCTCTCCCCAGTGACCTGCCAGCCATGCTAGAGGCCCCTGTGCCGCCCCAAATGCCAGCAGGAGAGGACGAGGAATTTGAGGCCTGAGGGCAGTCGGTGTGGAAGGCTGAGCACGGCTGGGGCCTCTGCCTGGGGTTGGAGAGTCTGACTGCTTTTCAATACCAGCCTGAATCATTCCACCCAGATCTGGCTTTCAGAAGGGGCTCCTGTGACAGTGGGACAGTTTGGTGATGGGGGCGGGGTGGTCCTGACCTTCTTTGGGAACTTCCATCCCGCTTCCTGCTGCTTTTCTGCGGTCACACTGCTTCAGGTAACCCACCCTCAGCTCCTCCTCTAGGACGTCCTTCCCCCTGCCTGCTCTGCCCTTTTCCTCCTTCACTCTCCCTCTACCTCTCCCACCTCCCCCAGGTAGGCGCAGGTAGATAGGGAAGGACCCACAGGACCTGGGCCCGTGGGTCACAGATGGGCTTGCCAGGGCTAAGCCCTTCCTGGTCATCCCTCAGTCCATCCCAGACAGCCCACACCACCAGCACTCCCCACCCCCACCACCCGCAAGGCCAGCTACAGAAAGACCTGCCATTTACAAAGCCAGCTGCGCAGCTTTCCTTGATGCCCCTAACACATTCAGGAAAACGTTGACCCTATACGGCTCCACCTTGTCAGACCTCACACTTGTGTGACCTCTCAGAAGGCAAACTGACCTTAATCCCCGCTTTAGCCAAGTAGAAGTAAGAGAGTAAATGTATCAAAGGGATATACATCATAAAAAGCATTCAAGTATCAAATTGGACATTTGTGGTTGCCCTCTGTTGGGAACCATTGACCCTGACAGTTTCCAGTGATAACTCAACAGTTGCTCACTGGGCACTCACTAAATAGTCCATAAAACTCTGGATTAGAGCACAGACTTCAGAACCGGAGACACCTGGGTTCAAATCCCAGCTCTGCCACTTGATAGCTGTGGGATCTTGGACAGCAATCTCTGTAGGCCCCAATTTCCTCCTCTGTAAGTTTGGAAATACAATGCTATTTACTCATTGCTAAGATTCAAGTGAGACACACACTTCCAGCAATTAACACAGTACCTGACACCAAATACACATTCAATAATCATTAGCCATCATTAGTTTTAGGTGCTGAAAATCTAGTGCTGGATAAAATGGAGTTGCTATTCTCAGGAATTTGAGGACCTTGAAGAGGAGATAGACATATACCCAAAATAACTATAATACACAAAGTGATAAGTGCCTTAAAAAGCCACAAACAATGTGACACAGAGAGAATCAGGGATGGAGTAATCAGTTTTAATTTGCAGGGCCTACAAGGGAAAGCCAAGAAAAGCTCCACAAAAGCAACAGTCACTAAGTAGGACTTGAAGGATGAAAAGGATTCTGACAAGAACCAATAGAAGCAAAGGTCATTCCGTTCCAGGATGAGGACAAAGTATAGCAAGAGCGTGGAGGCAGGCAAGGCCGTGCGCGTCATCAGATGAAGGGGGAGCTTGGAGTGTCTGGTGGAGAATGAAGGGAGGATGGATGGGGAGAATACATGTGAGGTGCTTATGGGTTTTGGAAGTGAAATGTTTTCTTTTTATGCAGTGTTGACTCTCAATATCAGGCACCAAACCAGAGTTCCAGAAGCTCAGGGGTCTGATGGCGGTTGGGATTCCAGAGGTGGTTCTTGGAGAATTGCTTTCCTCGAGGCCCCAGATTTCTAAGAGTTCGTTAAAGGGAGCAAAAGTCTTTCCTAGCCCCTGGACACCCGTGTTGGCAACCATCCAGTCCCGATTGGTCCCCACTCCTCCCTGACCCCGAGAGCGTGGGTGGTGCCTGAGCACACAGCCCAGCCTTACCACTGTCACAGCACAGCACTCAGCACTTGACAATGTACAAAGCCCATACCTTGCCTGTGAGGTTGGTGGGCAATAGCTCCTTCTCAGGGAAGGGAAGGCGCTGGATCAAGGTCACTGGGTGATATCGGCCCAGCTGAGACAGGAGCTTGTCTCTGTCTACTCACGGTTTGGTAGAGAGAGCACAGAGCAAGAGAGAGAAGACTGGTTTCTGGTCCCGACTCCGACTCACTGGCTCCGTATCTGCGAGCCATTCCTTCCCTTCTCTGGGCCTCGGTTTCCCCATCTGTACAATAAGAGGCCTGGACTAGAATCTAGTCATAGCTGAACCAAAGGTCCCTGCCAGCTCAGACAATCTATGATTCTAGCTGTGTGCATGGTCCTTTCAGGATACCAGACCACCTCCCAGAACTTGGTTGAAAAATAAATGTAATTAACAGAAGAAAATACTACATCCACAGAGCTACCTTTTATCTCCCTGTTACAAAGTAAAATTTAAATAAAAGAGAGATAATGACCGAAAGGGGAAAGAGGCAATCCGTCCTCCAACTGACACATGGGGGAAAAAATAAAGCATCTTCAAAGAGAATGCTTCACCGAGAGGCAGGTACAAAGAAAGGCTGCTTAGTCCGGGTTGCAAGGGGCTGGCTGTGTTTTTTGGTTTTTTGTGTTTCTTGAGGTGTTTTTTTTTTTTTTTTTGAATATTTGAATTTTATTTTATTTTATTTGTACAGCAGTTTCTTATTAGTTATCTATTTTATGCATATCAGTGTATACATGTCCATCCCAATCTCCCAATTCATCCCACCACCACCCGCCCCAACCCCGCCACTCACCCCCTTGGTGTCCATATGTTCGTTCTCTACATCTCTGTCTCGATTTCCGCCCTGCAAACCAGTTCATCTCTACCATTTTTCTAGGTTCCACATATATGCGTTAATATACGATATTTGTTCTTCTCTTTCTGACTTACTTCACTCTGTATGACAGTCTCTAGATCCACCCACGTCTCTACAAATGACCCAATTTCGTTCCTTTTTATGGCTGAGTAATATTCCATTGTATATATGTACCACAACTTCTTTACCATTCGTCTGTCAATGGGCATTTAGGTTGCTTCCATGACCTGGCTATTGGAAATACTGCTGCAGTGAACATTGGGGTGCATGTGTCTCTTTGAATTATGGTTTTTTCAGGGTATGTGCCCAATAGTGGGATTGCTGGGTCATATGGTAATTCTATTTTTAGTTTTTTAAGGAACCTCCATACTGTTCTCCATAGTGGCTGTATCAATTTACATTCCCACCAGCAGTGCAGGAGGGTTCCCTTTTTCCACACCCTCTCCAGCACTTGTTGTTTGTAGATTTTTCTGCTGATACCCATTCTAACTGGTGTGAGGTGATACCTCATTGTAGTTTTGATTTGCATTTCTCTAATAATTAGTGATGTTGAGCAGCTTTTCATGTGCTTCTTGGCCATCTGTATGTCTTCTTTGGAGCAATGTCTATTTAGGTCTTCTGCCCATTTTTGGATTGGGTTGTTTGTTTTTTTAATATTGAGCTGCATGAGCTGTTTATATATTTTGGAGATTAATCCTTTGTCCATTGATTAGCTTGCAAATATTTTCTCCCATTCTGAGGGTTGTCTTTTCGTCTTGTTTGTAGTTTCCTTTGCTTTGCAAAAGCTTTTAAGTTTCATTAGGTCCCATTTGTTTATTTTTGTTTTTATTTCCATTACTCTAGTAGGTGTATCAAAAAACATCTTGCTGTGATTTATGTGAGAGAGTGTTTCTCCTACGTTTTCCTCTAAGAGTTTTATAGTGTCCAGTCTTACATTTAGGTCTCTAATCCATTTTGAGTTTATTTTTCTGTATGGTGTTAGGGACTGTTCTAATTTCATTCTTTTACATGTAGCTGTCCAGTTTTCCCAGCACCACTTATTGAAGAGGCTGTCTATTCTCCATTGTATATCCTTGCCTCCTTTGTCAGAGATTAGTTGACCATAGGTGCGTGGGTTTATCTCTGGGCTTTCTATCCTGTTCCATTGATCTATATTTCTGTTTTTTTCCCTCAAGACTGCATTGGGTATTCGGAGTCTTTTGTGTCTCCATACAAATTTTAAGATTTTTTGTTCTAGTTCTGTGATAAATGCCACTGGTAATTTGATAGGGATTGCACTGAATCTGTAGATTGCTTTGGGTAGTAGAGTCATTTTCACAATATTGACTCTTCCAATCCAAGAACATGGTATATCTCTCCATCTGTTTTTGTCATCTTTGATTTCTTTCATCAGCGTCTTATAGTTTTCTGAGTACAGGTCTTTTACCTCCTTAGGTAGGTTTATTCCTAGGTATTTTATTCTTTTTGTTGCCATGGTGAATGGGATTGTTTCCTTAATTTCTCTTTCTGAACTTTCGTTGTTAGTGTGTAGAAATGCAAGAGATTTCTGTGCATTAATTTTGTATCCTGCTACTTTACCAGATTCATTGATTAGCTCTAGTAGTTTTCTGGTGGCATCCTTAGGATTCTCTATGTATAGTATCATGTCATCTGCAAACACTGACAGTTTTACTTCTTCTTTTCCAGTTTGTATTCCTTTTATTTCTTTTTCTTCTCTGATTGCCGTGGCTAGGACTTCCAAAACTATGTTGAATAATAGTGGTGAGAGTGGACATCCTTGTCTTGTCCTTCATCTTAGAGGAAATGCTTTCAGTTTTTCACCATTGAGAATGATGTTTGCTGTGGGTTTGTCATATATGGCCTTTATTATGTTGAGGTAGGTTCCCTCTATGCCCACTTTCTGGAAAGTTTTTTATCATAAATTGGTGTTGAATTTTGTCAAAAGCTTTTTCTGCATCTATTGAGATGATCATATGGTTTTTCTCCTTCAATTTGTTAATATGGTGTATCACATTGATTGATTTGTGTATATTGAAGAACTCTTGCATCCCTGGGATAAATCCCACTTGATCATGGTGTATGATCCTTTTAATGTGTTGTTGGATTCTGTTTGCTAGTATTTTGTTGAGGATTTTTGCATCTCTATTCATCAGTGATAATAATCTGTAATTTTCTTTTTTTGTAGTATCTTTGTCTGGTTTTAGTATCAGGGTGATGGTGGCCTCATAGAATGAGTTTGGGAGTGTTCCTTCCTCTGCAGTTTTCTGGAAGAGTTTGAGAAGGATGGGTGTTCGCTCTTCTCTAAATGTTTGATAGAATTCACCTGTGAAGCCATCTGGTCCTGGACTTTTGTTTGTTGGAAGATTTTTAATCACAGTTTCAATTTCATTACTTGTGATTGGTCTGTTCATATTTTCTGTTTCTTCCTGGTGCAGCCTTGGAAGGTTATACCTTTCTAAGAATTTGTCCATTTCTTCCAGGTTGTCCATTTTACTGGTATAGAGTTGCTTGTAGTAGTCTCTTAGGATGTTTTGTATTTCTGCGGTGTCTGTTGTAACTTCTCCGTCTTCATTTCTAATTTTATTGATTTGAATCCTCTCCCCCTTTTTCTTGATGAGTCTGGCTAATGGTTTATCAATTTTCTTTATCTTCTCAAAGAACCAGCTTTTAGTTTTATTGATCTTTGCTATTGTTTTCTTTGTTTCTATTTCATTTATTTCTGCTCTGATCTTGATGATTTCTTTCCTTCTGCTAACTTTGGGTTTTGTTTGTTCCTCTTTCCCTAGTTCCTTTAGGTGTAATCTAACCCTACACCGGAAGGTTTATTTGAGATTTTTCTTGTTTCTTGAGGTAGGCTTGTATTGCTATAAACTTCCCTCTTAGAACTTTTTGCTGCATCCCATAGGCTTTGGGTCATCATGTTTTCCTTATTTGTCTTTAGGTATTTTTTTATTTCCTTGGTGATCTCTTGGTTATTTAGTAACTTATTGTTTAGCCTCCATGTGTTTGTGTTTTTTACGTTTTTTTCCCTGTAATTGATTTCTAATCCCATAGCATTGTGGTAGGAAAAGATGCTTGATATTTCATTTTTCTTAAATTTGCCGAGACTTGATTTGTGACCCGAGATGTGATCTATCCTGGAGAATGTTCCATGTGTACTTGAGAAGAAAGTATAATCTGCTGTTTTTGGATAGAATATCCTGTAAATGTCAATTAAATCTATCTGGTGTATTGTGTCATTTAAAGCTTGTGTTTCCTTATTAATTTTCTGTCCGGATGATCTGTCCATTGGTGTAAGTGAGGTGTTAAAGTCCCTCACTATTACTGTGTTACTGTTGATTTACTCTTTTATAGCTGTTAGCAGCTGCTTTATGTATTGAGGTGCTCCATGTTGGGTGCATATATATTTATAATTGTTATATCTTCTTCTTGGATTGATCCCTTTATCATTATGTAGTGTCCTTCCTTGTCTCTTGTAACATTCTTTATTTTAAAGTCTATTTTATCTGATATGAGTATTGCTACTCCAGATTTCTTTTGATTTACATTTGCATGGAATATCTTTTTCCATCCCCTCACTTTCAGTCCATATGTGTCCCTAGGTCTGAAGTGGGTCTCTTGTAGACAGCATATAGATGGGTCTTGTTTTTGTATCCATTCAGCAAGCCTGTGTCTTTTGGTTGGAGCGTTTAATCCATTCACAGTTAAGGTGATTATCGATATGTATGTTCCTATTACCATTTTCTTAATTGTTATGGGTTTGTTTTTGTAGATCCTTTTCTTCTCTTGTGTTTCCCACTTAGAGAAGTTCCTTTAGCATTTGTTGTAGAGCTGGTTTGGGAGTGCTGAATTCTTCTAGCTTTTGCTTGTCTGTAATGCTTTTGATTTCTCTGTCAAATCTGAATGAGATCCTTGCTGGGTAGAGTAATCTTGGTTGTAGGTTCTTCCCTTTCATCACTTTAAATATATCATGCTGGGCTTCCCTGGTGGCGCAGTGGTTGAGAGTCCGCCTGCCGATGTAGGGGATACGGGTTCGTGCCCTGGTGCGGGAGGATCCCACGTGCCGCGGAGCGGCTGGGCCCGTGAGCCATGACCGCTGAGCCTGTGCCTCTGGAGCCTGCACTCCGCAATGGGAGAGGCCACAGCGGTGAGAGGCCCGCGTACCGCAAAAAAAAAAAAAAAAATTAAAATAAATGTATCATGCCACTCCCTTCTGGCTTGTGGAGTTTCTGCTGAGAAATCAACTGTTAACCTTATGGGAGTTCCCTTGTATGTTATTTGTCGTTTTTCCCTTGTTGCTTTCAATAGTTTTTCTATGTCTTTAATTTTTGTCAGTTTGATTACTATGTGTCTTGGCGTGTTTCTCCTTGGATTTATCCTGCCTGGGACTCTCTGTGCTTCCTGAACTTGGGTGGCTATTTCCTTTCCCATATTAGGGAAGCTTTCGACTATAATCTCTTCAAATATTTTATCGGGTCCTTTCTCTCTCTCTTCTCCTTCTGGGACCACTATAATGTGAATGTTGTTGTATTTAATGTTGTCCCAGAGGTCTCTTGGGCTGTCTTCATTTCTTTCATTCTTTTTTCTTTATTCTGTTCTGTGGCAGTGAATTCCACCATTCTGTCTTCCAGGTCCCTTATCCGTTCTTCTACCTCAGTTATTCTGCTACTGATTCCTTCTAGTGTATTTTCCATTTCAGTTATTGTATTGTTCATCTCTGTTTGTTCTTTAATTCTTCTAGGTCTTTGTTAAATGTTTCTTGCATCTTCTCAGTCTTTGCCTCCATTCTTCTTGCTGGATCATCTTCACTATCATTATTCTGAATTCTTTTTCTGGAAGGTTGCCTATCTCCACTTCATTTAGTTGTTTTTCTGGGGTTTTATCTTGTTCCTTCATCTGGTACAAAGTCCCCTGCCTTTTCACTTTGTCTATGTCTCTGTAAATGTGGTTTTCCTTCCACAGGCTGTAGAACTGTAGTTCTTCTTGCTTCTGCTGTCTGCCCTCTGGTGGATGAGGTTATCTTGCTGGCTGTGTTTTGATGCCACTACTGCACAGGACTCGGCAACCCCCTTGTGCTGCAGATTACCTGATTAGATAGGTCCTACTGCATCTCCCAGGCTCCTCTCCTCTCTGTGAAAGCTCCAGTGATGGGGCCAAGGCAAAGCCCTTGGCCAATTAAACCCATAAGGGCTCTTTGTTTGGTCTGAGTTTTGATTTGTTTGTTTAGCAAAATGTCAGACCAATTAAAGCCAGATCCAAGAGCCCTCCAGAGCAAGGGCACAGGCAACTGCAGAGTCACAGATTCAGGAGGGAGGAGAGGAGGAGCCAAGTGGGGATTGGGGGAGTGGGGAAGGGGGGTGTCCACCCTGGTGGACGGAAGCCCCAGGCCTGAGTAGATCAGGTCACCCACCAGTGGTTCACCACTGGTGCAGAGGTCAGGATGCAAAACCTTGGAAAGATAACTGTGTATCCGATGACCTGAGGTGGTCCTAATTTCAAATTTGCCCAAAGGAATCTCCTCCTTGTCAGGCAGAAGCAGCACCTCCCTTAGGCCTGGTGACTCGGGCTCCTGCTCTAGAGGGCCTCTTCTGCCCTCCTCAGTGCCCACCCTTCTCACAGGGCAAGGAGTCTCCGCCAAAGGACATGGCCACCCAGAGCCCATAGCTCCCTTTCTAGACCAGGCTGGATGCATCCTGTCACCAGGCCAGGCTCCCTCCTGCAGCCCCCACTGAGCCCTGGCCAGGAGGTCAAGCCATGGGCCAGCTTGGGCTCCCCTGCCCTATGTAGGACCCAGGGAGGCCAAAATGAGTAGAAGGCTTAGGGAACAGGAAGGCCTTGACCAGGGAGATGAGAGTCCTGATCTCTTGTCCCCCACCTCCCCCACTGCTTCTGGGTGAACTGGGGTCAGTCACTCCCTCTCCCTGGGACTCAGTCTGCTGCTGTGCTCAGAGGAGTCACGATTCTTCTCTCCCTCTCCCTCAGCCCCCAAGGCATTAACAGAGCTCAACGAGTGGGTGACATTTGCTGTGCCAGTGCAGACCTGGCAGGGAGTGTGATCACAGTTCCAGAGCCTATCTTTCAGGAGCTGGGGTTTTAGGGGTTTATTTTAAAAAGCAAGTCTAAATCAGAGAAACATGGGAGATCATACTGACCTCCAAAGGCAAACAGTATCATTGGAGCAAGTTACGTCACATCCAAACCCACCCCCAAAGGGACCTTTGTACAAAGGTTTTAAGATAGGAAGAAAGGTCTCCATGGGAAACAACCCCCCAACCCAGTCCCACCCCATCTCATCATCACAGCAAGCCAGGTCCCCTGACAGCAGGAGAGATTTTAGTGAAGGGACAGGAATGAACCTGCCTGTGCAGCCTCCATTCCCAGTTGGAAAACTCCTGTCCCACGCCCTCATCTGGGCCCTTATGTCCTTCTTGGAGGCTTTGGGCAGTGGTGGCACAAAGCACATCACCACCACTCCACCGTCACCCCTGCAGTCAGTCCCCATGACCGTGAGCATGGCAGACCTTCCAGATGGATCTGGGCTCTAAGGGGTCATCTGAGGCTTTCCCTACATTCAGCTCCAGCAGGTCTGGATGTTAATAACAAAATTTGTAATAACAAAATTACACTCATTGTACTTGCCAGCCAAGGAAAACGTGCCAGTAATTTCTAGGCACAAGGGAGTCAGGGCTATCACTGGGTGCCTCAGTTTCCTAGATAAGAAAATGCAGACAGGCCAAGAGCTACATTAGTGCCTCCAGACCCTGCCGTAAGTGGGGAGCCCAGAACTGCTCCCCCCCGCCCCGGTTGTGATCAAAGCCCCTCTGAATGACAGGGGCGGAATAAATTATTGGATCGGTCAAGCCATACACATGTACTTCCTGAGAAGCCCCTATGTGTCCAACGTGGCCTCAAGGTCTGAGAAAGAGAAAACAGCAAGAGTAAGTCACCACCCCTGCCCTCAGGGTGCTCAGAAACTAGTTAGGAAGCTGGCACTAACCTTCAGGAAGCGAGGCAAGATAGCGTGCTAAAAGGTCCGCTTCATTTTCTGATTGTTTATACTAAGAGGAAAAAAAACACATTTTTTTGTGTGCATTGATTTTGTACACTTAAATCTTGCTAAATTCACTTTAATAAATACAAATCATCCAGACTGGGAAATTTTTTTTAAAAAAAATAGAAAGGTCTGGGGTTACACGTGCAGTGCTGGGTTTGAGAAGGAAAAACCCAGTGTGGACAGACATGGTCAGACAGAGCTTTCTAGGGGAGCAGGACTCCGGTGGAACCTTAGGAATAGGTAGGGTTTGGATCAACAAAGGGAAGAAAGGAGAACGGGCAGGTGGAAGGCGTGGGAGGCGGTGGGGAGGACGTCTGATAGGAGGGCTGGGGATGAGGGGATGGATAGTGGCACCGAAGTCTGGATATGCTCCTCGGGTCTTGAGCAGGGAATGGAGAGAAAGGGGGAGCCTAAGAGTCGCTGAGAAGGAACAGGTGCCAGCCCGGATGATGGACTGGGAAAAGGATGGGGGAGAGTCAAGGGCTCCAGGCTACGGGATAAGTATGACGGTGCCACCAGTACAAATGAAGGAGGTGGCGGGACTTCCCTGGTGGCGCAGGTGTTAAGACTCTGCGCTCCCAATACAGGGGGCCCGGGTTTGATCCCTCGTCCAGGAACTAGATCCCGCACGCGTGCCACAACTAAGAGCTCACACGCCACAACTAAGGAGCTGGCGAGCTGCAACTAAGACCCAGGGCAACCAAATTTTTTTTTAAAAAATGGGAGTGGAGAGATGACGTGTTTGCTTCGTGCTGGGGGTGCCCTGGCGCAGCCGAACCCTGGCTGCCTTTCTGCCAGGATTTCTACTCAGAGCAGTGTGCTGGACCCAGTGACCCCTACAGCTCCCACCTCGCCAGGTGACTCAGGAGTCATTGTGTGACTAACGGCTGTCCTATCCTGGGCCGGGAAGGATGACACGGGTGGGCTTTCCCCGGCAACCCAAGCCCTGACCCCAGCCCCACCCAGTCCTCAGGACACCGTCAGGCTCCCACGTGGGCCTCTCAGGTCTACGGAGACTTGAGACCTGGCAAAGTCGAGATTTGGAGAAAACTTCCTCCTTGCACTGCTCATGGGCAGCGGGTGTGCATCCCAGGGCCAGGTGCTGGGGTGGAAGTTGCGGGGAAGGGCACTGTGGCCCGGGCACACTCCTGCCACTGCTCGCCTGCTGCCAGCCTGTCCGTGGCGCTGGGGGTGTAACGGGGGTGGGCTCCCCACGGAGCAGAGAGGATAAAGCCCACAACCTCCCACCTCAGGAAGCCCCCTCCAGCTCCATGGGGACAGGCTGTGGCTGTCCTCCTGGAAACGCTGCACAGGGAATGTCTGTCACACACTGGAACCTTGTATTCGTTCCCTAGGGCCCCTGTAACAAAGTACCACACACTGGATGGCTTAAAGAACAGAACTGTATTCTCTCACAGTTCTGGGAGGCTAGAAATCCCAAATCAAGGTGTCAGCAGGGCTGTGCTCTCTCCGCAGGCTCTTAGGGAACATGTTTTCTTGCCTCTTCTGGGGACTGCCAGCGATCCTTGGCATCCCTTGGATTATAGATGCATCCCTCCAGTCTCTGCCTCTGTCTCCCCTGGTGTCTTCAAACCATCTTCCCTCTGTGTGTGTCTCCCTTACCCTTCTTATAAGGACATCAGTCATATTGGACTAAGGGCCCATCCTACTCCAGTAAGACATCTTAATTATATCTGCAAAGATCCTATTTCCAAATAAGGTCACATTCACAGGTCCTGATCTCATGTGGCCTCGGCCTGCAACAACTTGAAGCAGGATTTCGATTCCCAGCCAGAGATTGAGGTCAGGCAGCGGCAGTGAGCGTGCTGAATCCTAGCCACCAGACTACCAGGGACCAGTGGCCAGCGACAAGGCCCTGGCCCGTCAGCTATGAAGAAATGAATTTCCACACAGAGACGGAAAGTAGTGAAGCAAGTAAAGTGTTTATGAGGAGGAAAAAGAGTACAGTACATTTGGATAGACACATGGGCGGGCCTAGAGAGAGAGAGTCGCTCACTCGTGGCAGTTTAAATCACTTTTATGTGGCATTTCTTCTGGGTTTCCTTTGGCCAGTCATCTTGCTTTGCCTGGTTCTGAGTCCGTATTTGGTTTATCTCAGGGTCCTCCCCTGTGTGCCTGCGCATCTCTTAGCCAAGATGGATTCTAGTGAAGAGGCCTATGGGTAGTTGGCATCATGTACTATGAGGTGGCACCCCCTCCCTCTTTGACCTCCACGGAGCCTTTCTGCGCATGTGTAGCTGGGGAGGTCCCCTTGATTTCAAGAATGAGGAATATGTGGTCTCTTATCTTCCATCTGGGCAGGGCCCAGCCTCCTCCATCATCCTGCTTTTATGGAGTTTCTGCTATTATGGAGTTTCTGTCCACAGGGGAGAAACTGTTCAGCCTGGGGCCCATCTATCTCCTGCCTTAGTACCAGGATCTAGGACTGGACATATCTTTTTGGGGGACACAGTTCAAACCACAACAATCCCCAAGCCCAGTGATTTATTATCCATAACTGCATGCTTTCCAGAACTCTGGAAGCTGAAGTGCTCTCCTTTCCAATATCCTACAACTGCTCTTGTCTGAATGCAACCAGCCTCCTAACAGAACCTCCTTCTTTGTTGAGAGTCGACAAGCCAAGCTTCTCCTGTGCACTAACCCTGGAGCAGTGGTCAGCAAACTGACCAAGGGCCATATCCAGCCCGCCACCTGCTTTGCTGGAGCCCAGCCACATCCATTCTTCGTATCCTATTGTCCATGGCTGATTTCGAGCTACAGCAACTGAGTTGAGTCGTTGAAACAGAGACCTATGGCCTGCGAAGCTTAAGACACGTACTGTGGGTCCTTTGCAGAAAAAGTTTGGTGACCCCAGCTCTAGGGTATTCACAACAATGACCCCTAAATACTACCTTCCAAGTAATTAAAGAAATGGTGGTGTCTCCTTTTGTCTCTGAAAGGATTCGGATATTCGGGGTCATTTCAGAGTTGAGTGTTTTCTCATCTCTAAGATGGGAATAAAAACACGACCCACCTCCTAGGGTTGGGGGGTGGATTTAATGAAATAATTCATGTAAAGCATTAACCAGGGTGCATGGCACATAATAAGCATTCAGTAGACATTAGCTGTTTTCATTATTACTATCACTTTTCTGAGATCCTGGGCAGAGTAGAAGACCAGAGGCAGTAGAGGACCGAGTCCTACCCTCATGTGAGAATAATACCCCCACCTCCCGGGCCCCGACCCTGTGCTTATGCTCCTTGGCAAGCAGTCAAGAGAGGGACTGACTGATCCATTTTATGGCCGGAGAAAGCAAGACCTGGTGAGTTTGAGGGTCTCAGCTGGGCCCACCATGCAGCAGAAACAGGGCTGCAGTCCAGGTCTCAAAGGCCCCGCAGTTGTCCCTGACCCGCATCCCACCCCCTTCACACATACACTGTTTGTCGGTTCTGCTCCCCACGTACACAGGCAGTGGACAGCTAGGGTCCCCTGGCACCTCCCCACCAGCTCTCAGAGCCAAGGTTGATTGCTTCCATGCAATTTAAATTAATCTCATGCTTCAGGTGGAGCTTGGCTAATCAGGGGAGACAAGAAGCCAAAGTGGGTGCAATCAAATTAACAACGCTAGGCCCTGGCTCTTTAAGAAGGGAAAAACAAGGCAGGCACCAGAAGGCTCCCCCAGCACCAGCCCTTCCCCAGGGGAAGCCTGGAGCGGCTGCCAGGGCTGAGCGCAAAGAGCTTCTCCCACCCACCCCGCCCCTCCCCAGGCAACCACCCCAGATGCCAACAATGCCCCTTTGTGGCAGCTTATCTCACACTGCCAAACAGGGCTGCGTTTCTTGTCAGGATCTTGTTAACAAGGAGCAGAGACACAAGCCTTTGGAGGGAGGGAGGCGGGGGAGTGGGCTGAGCTGGGGGGAAGGAGGGGCCCACTCCCCTCAGATGGGTGCTTGTAATCCTTTTGGAAACAAAAGGAGATGAGAGCCTCTGAGCTGGGATGTTCCCTTCTCCCATGGCAGGGTGGTGTGCAGAGGTCTCTAGAGCCTTCAGGGCACACGCTGTCCCCTGGAAAAGCCTCTCCCAAAGGCAAGGAGGAGGACATCCAGTAAAGCATTTTAGCGTGCCAGAGAAAGCATCCTTTTTAGCAAAAAACTCTACGAGACTCTTGGAGAGATTTCGATTAGACTCTCAGAAGGACTTCCTGAGACAGTCAAGTCCCGTCCTTAAGGTTGGTGAAGAATACCCTGACTTTGCTGCCCTTCTTCCAACCTTATCGGCCTTGAGGTTGTCCTGCCTGAGGCGGTGGAAGGACCAGAGGGATGTCCACTTGAATGGGGATGGAAGAGGAGGGTCATCCAGCACTAGGGTTCTCCCCTCAGACCCTGTGAAAAGCTCCTCAACCCCCTCCCCCAGGCCACCCACCTAGAAGAGCAGAACAGCCTAACACCTTGGTGTCCGGGTTCCCAGACCAATCTGCTTCGCCCCCAGTTTGGCTGCATTTCTCTTCAGAGAAACTGGACTCTTTGCACTCCCATCCTGCCCCCCTGCCTCCTGCCCTTCTCTGACCAGTGGCGCATCATGGCTAAAACCACAGATGCCCTGAATCCTGGCTCTGCTGCCTACTAGCTGTGTGGCCTTGGGCAACTTACTTCTCTAAGCCTCAGTTTCCCCATCTGTAAAGTGGGAATAAAAACAGGGTTGTTCTGAGGATTAAATGAGTTACCGCCTGTAAAGGAATACAGAATAGTGCCTACAAATAGTAAGCCTGCAATAATGTGAACTTCTAGGATTATCGTACACTGGTGCCCACGAATGGGGTTAATAAGTACCCCAGGCTTCCTTTTGGAATGCAACATTCCACACCTGTTTCCCATTTTATCAGGCCTCTCCCAGCAGCTGGTGGCATTCATGTCCTTCTTCTTCCACGTCCTCCTTCCTGCACACACTGCTCTCCGCCTTTGGGTATTCGTAACTGAATCTTCCCTCCCTGGTGACTCGGGGACTGTCAGAAACACCAGCTGAGCTCCTATCATCAGGCGGAAGAGAGGGAGGGTGACAGAGACAGAGAAGGCCCGAATCGCCGCCCCCCTAACTCCTGCCCCCAGCCCCAGCTGGCCCTGGACTGACCTCCTGCCCCACGGGCCCAGCCCTCCAGTTCTCAGCCTCCTGCACTGCCCCCAGGATTCCTCCACATCGTGTCATTCCCACCCAGCTTCCTACTTCTGGGACAAAGCCCAAGGTGGGAGAATAGTCCACCAGGCAGAAGGAGAAGGCTGGATAGAAGCAGAGGAAAGGGCGCCGGTGAATTGTCAGGGGACTTGGGGCTGGTGCTTCTTGCCGCTCACCAGCTGTGTGACTTTAGACAAAACACTTAGCCTCTCTGAGCCTCCATTTCCTCTCTGATACTCTAGGGGCTAAAAGCCCCCAGGCTACCTCCTTAACAGGAATGAAGCTCCTGATAAAAGATGTTCTGGTGTTCTGTAAACTGCAAAGATCGGCCCACTCCAGCTTATGGGTGGGATCCCAGAGAAGAGGGAAGCTGGAGCGGTAAAGGAGGGGCCGAGCAGGTGCAGAGTTTATAATCCCCATGGCAGGGTCTAGGGGCCTTAGAACTCCATCCCCAATCCTGAGGGTTGGTCAGAAAGTCTGTGGATGCTCGGGGAAGGGGTGGGGGGGAGTGAGGAAGCAGAGCTGTCTTGTGGTGTTTTAAAAATCTATCAGCCTCTCAAAATTTACATTTTATCAAATTAAAATGTAAATAGCAGCTGGTCCAGGCAGGACCTGGGGGTGACAGGAGCCGGCCTGTGAGTAATTTCACAGACAGAAACCGGTTACATCGGATTCTGACAACTGTCTTGTTTCTGAAATTGATTTCCTCTCCCCTCGGCTTGCTGCCCCAGGAGGGCCCTGGAGCGAGAGGAGGGGGTGAGTCCACTGTGGAGGCTGGTGCCTTTCTCCCCTCTGTGGCTTCAGCCAGTAAAGCCCCATTGGATCCAGGAGGAGGAAATCTGGGAGTTCTGGAGGGCTATAAGGCCGTGGTCTGCAAGCCAGAGGCCCAGAGAGGCTCCTCCCTGCCCTGGAGTGAGTCTGTGGACCAGGGCAGGCTGCCCCAGGGCACTGGGGGAGCCTGCCTTCTTTCCACAAAAACATGCTAAGTCCTGAACAGGGTTGCTCCTACCCTGGAGTCTCACAGTCAGAGCCAAGGACACTGCAGTATGACATGTGCCATGCCAGGGACACTCAATGCCCAGAGGAGGGGTATCTGCAGTGACATGGGGTGTCAGGGAAGGGCCCTGGGAGTCATCAGGAAGCCCCTTTGGGTTCGACCAGAATTTACCCCAGCTCACCCCAGGACCTTCCACAGGATCCCAGGGAAGAGCCCACCCTCCCCACCTAAAGGAGCTGTGTTGGAAGGAGCTATGTATTAAGGGGCAGCTCACCCACTTGGGTCTCCTCGATGCCCTTAAGCCCAGCCCCTCCCTGCTCCCAAGTCCCCAGAGAATCTCTTACTGCACCCCTCTTTGTAAAAAGAAATTAGGTTTCCCTGGCTGTTAATTGAATTACACTGCAGGAAAGCAGAGAAGTTGTATCTCATTAAAGCCTCCTGTGTCCTACTGGAGCACTGTGCTGCCTTTGCGGCTGCTATTAGCACTTGTCACGCAGAACTCAGCCCTGTGCATACAGTCCCCGCCCCCTCCCTGGCTCTCCTGCCCGTTCCCCTAAAGCTGCAGTCCCTGACACCTGCCCTAGGAGAGGCCGGCTGAGGCCGCCCACCATAGAGAAGCCACAGCGTTTTGCTGACAACCAAATTCCATTTCCCAAAGCCAGATTCTTTGTGCATGCATGGCAGACAGACAGACAGCCAGAGGTGGCCAGCCCCTACAGTAGGACAGGCTTAAAGAGGGAAAAACTGCCTTCTTACTATCATAAGACTTACTTCTCATGGCTGTTTTTGGGGAAGACCAGTAAGCAATGAACCAAGAGGCCAAGGCATCCAGCAGACTGCCTGCTCCATCAGGGGCATTGTGGGCACAGGAAGGCCATGGTGCTTGGTCAAGAAATACATCAGGACCCAGGTTTTGGAGCTGCGGAATAATAACAGTACCTACCCACATGACTTAATTCATGTAAAGTACTAGAATACTGCCAGCACATGGTACATGGGAAGTTCCCAGTAAAAGGCAACCATAAAAGTGTGTGTGTGTGTGTGTGTGTGTGTGTGTGTGTGTGTGTGCTCCTGCGGGTGACCGCACACGAACATCTCTCTAGGGAATTCCTGGGGTCTGCCTTCAACCCAGGAAGTGCTCTGGAGCACAGCCAGGTCTCGGTGCAGTGAGGATTCAACTATGTTTACCACTGTGATTCAGTGAAGCAGAGCGACTTTGTGGTCCAGAGCAAGAAGCAAGAGAGAGATGGAGGGACAAGGAGAGCAGATAGGGTGGGCACCTGCTGCCCTGGGCTCCCCTCTATTAGGGGGCTGCCTTGTTAAGTACAGCAGCCAGGAGGGCGGAGGCCCCTGGTCTGTGGGCTCAGGAGGGCACCCAGGCCCTTGGAGGCCTGGACAGGATCTGGGGGAGGGGCACAGTGACAGAGTCCCGTGTTCTGGCATTGACAGGCAGACTGCGTAGGGCAGGAAGAAAAGAGGAAGCAGGTCCTCTGATTCTTGCCCAGGATGAGGGGCTGAAGACCCCTATACGCAAGAAGAGTATGCTCACAGAATCCTCCCATAACAATGAGCCGGATTCCCAGACCATCTTTCCTCTCTCCTGAGACCCTGACACCCGCAGGGGCCCAAAGACATGGAATCTTCTCTGCACTGCCCTGGAATCTTCTCCACGCTGCCCAGGTGGTCTAGTATGGGGAGCTCCCTGCCTCCACGGCAGCCCTTTCCCTAAACAGCCAAAACTATTGGAAAATTCCTTCTTAGGCCAAACAGGAGGTCTGCCTTCCCCCTTTTGAAGAGCTGTTGTGCCATGTCCCCCCAACTGCCTGTAAGTTACACGCTCCCAGTTTCCAGCCACTCTTCAAATGGCATGGCTTGAAGTCTGTCCATCTTCCTGGTCACACTCCAGCTTGTCAATGTCCTCCATCAAGTAGAGAGCCCAGAACGAGACATGATGTTTCACGAGTAATTTAGAGCTTGTCATTCTATGTTCTGAAGAGCTGGGCGCTAGTTCTCCTGGCATCAGTTCATCTTCCACCACTAGTGTTAGAGCCTCATACGTTATGTATCGCCTCTCCCATCTGTCCACTTTTAAGAACTGTTGCTCTTTATTAGTATGACCGGGGCAAATCACTTCCCTGCGTGGCCTCAGTTTCTTCATTTGTAAAACGAAGGGTCTGTGTAGATGATCTATACCTGTGCCCTTCAATAGAAACAAAATGCAAGCCGCCTATGTAATTTAAAATCTAGTTGTCACATGTTCAAAAAAGTAAAAAGAAACAGGTGAGATTCACTGTGATAGTATATTTTATGTAACCCAATATATCTAAAATATTAACATGTAGTCACTGTAAAATTATTAAGGAGCTATTTTACATTCTTTCCTTTTCTTCCTGTGTTTTTGAAATCCAGTGTGTACTTTACAGTCACAGCACATCTCAGTTTGGACTGGCCACGTTTCTAGTGGCCAATAGCCGCGTGTGGCTAGTAGCGACTATGCTGAACGTTATGTGGGCTCTGCAGCTCTAGGACTCTGCGATTCTGTAAAATAGATGGCAAGTAACATCTTAAGGTGTGCGTGTATTTATCTGATGCTTTTCTTGGAACAGGAGAGGAGCGTGAGACGCTTGGGGTGGGAATAGTACCCATAATGAGCCTGAGGCTCGGAGAAGTCAAGTCGCCTGTATTAAAGACCACATAGCTGGGTAGAAACACGTCCGTCTGGCCCCCAAGCTCTTCAAGCTGGGTGGGGTCCACAGAAGCAGTATCTTCTGCACAGAGGAGCTCCCCTGAACCTGCCCTGAGCTGCGGGGCTGTGAGGAGAACATCGGGTTCTGCTGTATGCTGTTTGCTGCCATAACAACGGTGAAGGGAGCCCACCCCCTGGCCCCAGCTGTGTTTGATACTCAGGGCTGAAGGACCAAGTGGGTTCTTGAGGCCCTGTGGTCTCTGGTTGCCCCTGTGTCTGTCTCTTTGAACAAACCTGATTGGGAAGACCCTGTGAGGTGGGAGGGGCATGTATGAATACACAGGTTGTGCACTGCTCAAAGTTACAGAGCCTAAGGGGCAAGTAAAGTCTGCCCAGTCCCTGCTCCACTGGCCAAGCCGTGGCTCCCAGCACCATGTTGCATCCAGCCAGAGGGGTGCCTTTATGATTCACACACAAGCCCTGGACAGGCTGGTACAGCCCTACCTGGAGAGCAAGACAGGGATGAGCTGCCAGTTTCTCACTCCGGTGCAGAGCCTTGAGGTCCTCCTACCCAAAATGAAGACTCATCATTTCCCCTTCCTTCTTTGGACCTGTGACCTACGCTGAGGCTTGACCCTGCCCCCATCCCCCTTCACACGCGCGCGCACGCTCACGCACACGCACACGCACGCACACACCCCTCAGCATGAACACCCCCGTCTCGTCTGTGGCTTCAGCGGCAGCCTCTTGAGAGCTAGGCCTCCTCTTCCCCAGGAAGGCCTCAGGGCTCAGGCCAAGCAAGGGTGCCGGGCCCCAGTCTCTGACCATTCACTTTGCGGGGAGCAGAAACAGCTCATGCGCCCCTCCCGCCACATCCTGGCATTTCAATCCTCCAGGAAAAATGGAGGCTTCTGCAATGCAAGGCCCGACTTGTTGATGTAAAATCTTACTCTGTATTCCACCCAGGTCCATACGAGTGAATTATGCAAATCTTTGATAGAAAAATATTCCTCCACACATCCTTGCGAGTGTAAAACCTTAGTCAATAATTCATACTCGGTGTCTCTGACTGCAGGCTTTTTCTTCATTATAAGTTGCACCTTGTTATTTGTGTTCCACGTTTTATTGTATACTGGTGTGACGCCGTGCATTATAAAATGTATCTGCTTCATTATATGATGAGCCGGGGCTGGGGATTGTGCTGAGATGCTGCTGCAGGGGCCAGGGGCCAGAGCTGCCCTCAGGATCCAGTCCCACATGACAGAAGGCAGAGGAGGTGGCTGGCTGCATGGTGACTTCAGGGAATGCCAGAAACCACCCTTCATCCCCCAGACCTGTTCCAGATGTCCCCTCACCCGCTGGCTGGCGTCTCAGGTCACACTATTACAGCTCCATGCCTTCCTTCCTTTCTCCAAAGGCTTATTTGTCCTTAGAAGTCAGAGGACCCTGGAGAGTTTGCTGGGAAGAATGTTGTCTGAGTAGGTGTTTAAAACTGGAGGGGAGGGACTTCCCTGGTGGTCCAGTGGTTAGAACTCTGAGCTCTCACTGCAGGGGGCCCGGGTTCAATCCCTGGTCAGGGAACTAAGATCCCGCAAGCCAGGCAGGCAGCCAAAAACAAAACAAAACAAAACTGGAGGGGAGAAAAATCCTGAGGATGCTAGGAGGGAAAGAAAGGGGCATCCACAGAAGTGGAGCAGGGATGCGGTGCCCCAGAGGGGAGCCTCCAGGGTCGGGGGGGGGGTGTAAAGAGAGAGAAGACAGAGCATCCTCTTGTCGCATGGCCCAAGCAGGCCAGTGAGGGGGTGGCTGTCTACTCTGCAGACCTCATTGTGAGCAGGGGTCCTTCCCGCAATGCGGGGGTGGGAAATGCTGTCTGATTCTTGCAGTCAGCCACAGTGCCCCCTAATGTGTGTACTGCAGCATGGCTCATGGGCACTCCTCTGGAGACGAGAGCCCTGGGGACCTGTACTCTAAGAGGCAAGGTTTCCCAGGAAAGTGGTGAGGAAATGGCAAGGACAAGGACAGTCCTCCAGCTGCATCAGATCTCTTATCTCTCTGGGATCTGCCCTGCACATCGCTGCCTCTGAGCCTTTGCTCCAGCAGTTTCCACCGCTTAGGGGACCCTTTCTCCCCATGTGTATCCTGCCACGTCAGATGGTGAGCACTTCTAGCTCAGTGCTTAGCAATCTTTCCTGGAACTCCTACTGTGTTGTCTGTTCTCACCACTGCAGCAAAGCTCCCTGAGATTGGGTCTGTCCTGTGCACTGTTGGTTCCAGAACCCAGCATAAGGTCTGGCACCTAGTAGGTGCTCCATCAATGCTCGTTGAATGGCTGGGTGACGCCTTCCCTGACACTCCTCCGCCAAAATTAATTTCTCCTGCTACCTCCTTGAAAAACTCATCCCATTTTCCTTATTTTCATGTTGCTCGCACGGGTGCCTACCTCCCCCTCGCCTTGACCCATCCTCCCAGGAGGCAACGACCCCGTCTCCCCCAAGCCTGGCACCATGCCGCGTAATGGCATAGGTGCTGGATGCATGTTTGTTGAGTTGATGGGAGAAAAAGGGGACAGGATGTCACTGGCCCGAGACCATTTTTCCCTCTACCCCACCCTCCTCCTGCTGCTGCCCACGGTGCTAAGGCCTGGAGGAGGGTCGGGATTGAGGTGCCTCTTGTGAGGGCAGTGGGCGGGCTCTCCTGACGGCCAGCCAGGGCCTTGGTTGTTTCATGACGATTTTCTCAGGTCGTTGGTTGGGGGATGGGGGATGGGGGAACCTGTTAGCGGGCTTGAAGGTTCTTAACTACGGTGCTGCTAGCCAGGGTTTTCTGTTGCATTTTGTTTGGAAGAACAGGAGAGTTTCTCAGCTGTCTGGGAGGGGCCTGCTGCCTAGAAGCAGGGGGTAAGCCAGCTGACCGCTGTGGAGAGAGCTCGAGCCATGGACACAAAGCAGAGGCACCAGGCGTGTAACCCAGGGTCCACAGACCTCCCCGCCAAAGGTGCATGGATCCAATTCAAGGGGTCCGTGAATTGGGGCTGGGGTGAAATGGCCTATTTTTTTTCACTAACTTCTTTTTTCACTAACTTAACTGAAATTTTGTACTTCTTCCATTTGGAACGTAAGCAACAAGCCACAGCAGTAGCAGCACCTGTGACTGTGACCAATAGGTATTTTCATACCACAGCCCTGGCAGATACCCCAAAATATCATCTGTGCTCATCACTATTCCAAAATGGTTCTAATACGATCCAGCACTAGATCTTATTTCATAAAGAGGAATACAGAACATATGTGATGTTTGCTTTTGAATGTTCGTACTGGTATAACCATACTTCAGCATATCTGGTTTCCTTTGTCATTTTATGTATATTACGCGTTTTAAAAGATTCTGAAAAGGGGTCCATGGAATATCAGAACCCCTGGTGAAGAGAGAGGCTGCCCCAGTCGTGGGTGGGCTGGGGAGAAAGGGACAGGCAGTGGGGTTTTCTGTACCCTCCCCCAACCGTTACTAGACCCTCTCGCTGGGCATGAGGTGCTCTGTGGGGAGAGGCAGCGGGGGGCGGGGCCTCGGCGCTGGGGGCTGGCCTCCCTCGCCCTCACTGGGACCTCCTGGGCCTCCTCCCCTCCCCAGTCCCGGCCATGATCACCTCCCACCCCAACACCACCATCGCCATCAAGGGCCACGCCAAGGAGCTCAACTGCACGGCGCGGGGAGAGCGGCCCATCATCATCCGCTGGGAGAAGGGGGACACGGTCATCGACCCCGACCGCGTCATGCGGTATGCCATCGCCACCAAGGACAACGGCGACGAAGTGGTCTCCACGCTGAAGGTGAGCACCCACGCCCCAGTCTCAGAAAGTGGGGAGCCCACAGCTATTGCATCTGTATCCAAAGGAGGTGAATGGGGAGTCTGGGAGCCCCTCCTCCACCCCAAAAACTACCTCTCCTTTTCCCTCCTTCATCCACCAACCTCTGCCTTAGAACCTCACTCTGTCCCCTTTCTGACAACTCCTCACCTTTAAATGTGTGGGATCCCCAGCCCCTCCCAGGACACCCCCAGCCCCGCCTTCCCTCCGCACAGGATGCCCTCAGCCCTCTCCCTCCCTCCTGGACCCTCTCAGCCCCTCCCTCTATCCTGGGCGCCCCCCCTCAGCCCTCTCCCTCCCTCGTGGACCCTCTCAGCCCCTCCCTCTATCCTGGGTCCCCCCCCTCAGCCCCTCCCTCTTTTGGAACTCCTGAGCTGGCCTCCCTGCAGGGACTCTTCCACACTTCCATCCTTTGAACTTTCTGGAAAGAGGAGCCCTTGACAAACCCCTGGTGGGTCCCCTCCCAGAAGAAGGTGGCCTTGCTGATCCCTGGGCAGATGGGCCCCCTTCAGCAGACCAGCTCTAAAAGACTCTCCCCATTCCTCCCTCTCTCCCTGCCGCTGCCCTCTGCCCCTGCCGGCTGCCTCCCAGCTCAAGCCTGCTGACCGTGGGGACTCTGTGTTCTTCAGCTGCCATGCCATCAACTCGTACGGGGAGGACCGGGGCTTGATCCAACTCACGGTGCAAGGTACCTCACCTGCCCCACGCCCCCAGCCCCTTCCCCTGGGACCCCGGCGCTCACTGCCAACTCCCCTCAAGAGCAGGGACACTGCTCACATCTAGCGGAGGCTGGCCAGAAACAGCTCTGAGGAAAAGCTCCATCCACCCTCCTTCCTGCCCAGAGTGGGGTGATAGGGTCTTTCCAGGCACACTGCATACAGCAAGGTTTGCAATGGCTGCGGCCCCTGTGGAGACACTGCTGCTCCCAGAAGTGGAGGGCCTGGATTTGTGGGCGCAGACCCTGCAGGAAGGATGGGAAGGGAAAGTCAAGCTGGGAAAAGTTGGGAGCTCTGCATGGGGGAAAGTAGGAAAGGGGCTAAGGAAGAGAGGGGAGCAGAGCAGGAACCGAGCAGGCCCCCCTCTGCCTCTGAGCCCTGCTGCTGGGCACCCTTCACCCCCTCCTGCCTTGCCTGAACTCCAGGGCTCAGGGCCCTTGGGTGGATCACAGGTGACATGGCTCCCCCAGGGCAGATCCCTGGTCCTCTGTAGGGGTCGGCAGGAGGCCAAGCTCTCTGCTGCCATCCTCACTTCTGCCTCCTTCCCCTGCCACCCCCCAGAACCCCCCGACCCCCCAGAGCTGGAGATCCGGGAGGTGAAGGCCCGGAGCATGAACCTGCGCTGGACCCAGCGATTTGACGGGAACAGCATCATCACGGGCTTTGACATTGAATACAAGAACAAATCAGGTGGGTGAGGGCTGGTCCTGCTGTGACCCCTTGCACCGGGTGCCGGGACGGTGCCCCTCTGTGGGACAGCCCCTGGGTGTCAGGGCTGCCCATCTAAGGCAGACACACAAGCCCCTGTGTCTTCCAAAGGGAGGAACATTGGTCAGGTTAGGAACCCTGGGGGCAAACAGGGGGACCCTCAGTTGATGGGGAGGGGGTGTCAGCCCCTTTTTCCCAGGACTGTCCCTGGGCAGGTCCATAGGGTGGTCTGATTTAAAGCAACTTAAAGGCCCTGAGCCAGGGGGCTATGGGCTGTATCTGTGGGGTCAGAGACGTCACAGTTTCACTGGGTCATCTAGGCACTCCTGGTGTGGGATGATGGACATGCTTGGGAGTCAGAGAGCTGGTCCTTGCCAAGAATGAGTCACTGGGGGATGGGAGTCCCTGGAAAAGCATAGGTCTAAGTTTCCTCCTCCAAGAAGCCCTCCCAGATCCCTCCCTTGGGACCCTAGCTAGCTCCTGAGGCTGCCCGCCACTGTGAAGCCATGTAGAGCAGAGTGAACAATGGACCCCTAGGTCTCTGGGGAAACAAGGGACCCACAGTCATGTGGCAAGAATGGCAAGGAGGGGACAAGAGGCCTGGACAAGAGGCCAAGCCAAAAAAGAGCGATCATGTTTGTATCTGTGTGACTCTCTCTAGAAGGTACAGCAACAGGGGGCTGCCCCCTCACTCCCAACACGGGAGTGAGAGGACGAGGAGCAGGCTCCTCCTTTTGGGTTCTTTCATACCTTCGGAATTCAAGACCATAAGCCCAGAAAAGCTTTTCAAAATAATCTTAAAATAAGACACAGAAAGAGAGTCTGGAAAGCTCAAGCCGCCCCAGCCCCCTTCTCCCACCAACTCCAACTCATCTTCCAGGTCTTAACATAGATCCAAGGTTTTGTTCCCTCAGAAGCTTTCCAGACCCTTCCTCTCTTCCTGAGCATAGCACATGGTCATCGGCCAGCTGGCTGTCCACTCCCCTAGAGTGACAGCACCTGGCATAGCAAATCTCTGAGCTGTATTCGCCTCTTGAGAAGCCACCATGTCTGGGGCACTGGGTTCGTCATCCTTGATACAGGTTTCGGCAAGGAGGGACCCTGCCCTCAGAAGCCTACAGTTCAGTTGGGGAGAAAAGTCAGCTCACAGCCAGCGCCCCTGGGAGGTCACTCTCAGTGCAGGAGGCGGGCCGTAGAGAGGAGGAGGGACTGTGCCCCCGGTCCCTGTAGACGCTCCATTGAGCTGGGAGAAGATGGAACACTAACAGGCCTAGATTCAGGGAGACGGGAACGGCCGAGCCCCAGCGCGATGCAGTGCTCTGCGGGGAGCAGCACGGCTAGCAGAGGGTTCACAGACCCAGTTCCTGGTCAACAAGACTAAAATGTGCTCTGGGCTCCAGGTTGGGGGAGCGGGGGCGGCTCTGGGCTGAGCTTTTACTTCCTTGGGGAAGGTCACTGAGAGCTACTGACAATGCCTGAGGTCCCAGAGAGAGACTTGGCATGGCACCTTGAAAAGGGTCATCAGGTGTCAACAGGAAGGAGAGGCGTCCAGAAGCTGAGTGAGCAGGCTGCCACAGCCCTGCATCTGGGACAGGTGATGAGCGGTGGCCGGGCCTCAGTGGAGGCAGAGGCCACGGGGAGGAGAGGAAGCCCACTGTGGTCATCTCACCCCTCGAGGCTTCCCGAGTCTGGGCACAAGCTCCCCAGGAGCCAGAAAGATGGGCCAGCATCAGCCTGCCTGGATGATGTGGCCTGTCGGGGGCGGGGAGTGGATGCCTGGGCTGTCACTCGGGCCCCTCCCCTATTGCTCCTTTTGACTGCCCCCCTGCCCTCCTCCCCCATGCTGCCCCGTTGCCCACACGGCCCCCTCCACTGGCCACCCTCCAATGTGTGGAAACCTTTCCTGGGGCACTGCTCAGCAGGGCGAAGCTGAGAACATCACACATCTGGAGAGCGGTGCAGAAGGAGAGGTGGGCAGGGAAGATGCTATTTTCAGAGCTCATCCACATCTTCCCCCCACCCACTCTGGCTCTCCTGAAAGATGAGGAATGGCCATACCCCACCCCAGAGCCAGGATGGATGGCAAGGTGGAGAGGAGGGTAATGAAAACTCAACCTCAGACTCTCCCATCCACAAGGGCTTTGCACCTGTAAAGAAAAGAAAAAAAGCAAAATAAATCACAGGATCACAAGCGCAGAGAAGCTGGCTGGTCCTTTCTCCTGTCTTTAGGTAGGACTACTCCAGGCCACCCCACTCAGACGGGCATCTATCCTGGCACTTAGGAAAAGGAATCCCGTGGGAACTGCAGTGAATTACCATATTGGAGTCAGGCAGAGGCTGTGAACATAGCACAGCTTCCTTGTCTGTGAGGGGGAAACAGTAATGCCTACCTTGTGGGATTGCTTCGAGGAATAAAGAGAAAGCATCTAGCATGGGGCTATAGTCAACCTTTAAAAAATGTAAGTTCCTCTCCTCCTTCTAACTCAAATACTTCATGCGGCAATTTATAGTCCTGCGGGACTTGCAGGCTGAAATATGTGTCTGTCAGTCAGCAACATGTACTGAGTGCCAATAATAATCTTGCAGAATCATGCACCAGCCACGTGGTAGGGAAAGAGAAAGAACAAGGAGACAGAGTGTTGCCCTTGGAGCTTACAATGCAGTTGGAGTGAGAATAAACACTGTGTACACGTGCTCGCACACACACACACACACACACGAAGGCACTTCCAGGACCATTACAAAGCATTATCCAATCACGTGTAATACACCACAAACTGAATTACATGAGAACTGTAAAAGGTATCCTAGGGAACGGATGGATGACCCAAAGGAGAGAGGGGCGTGTGTGTGTGTGTGTGTGTGTGTGTGAGTAGATCTTCTGCCTGCAGGTGGAATAGTAGAAGAAGAACAATTCTCAAAGCAGACGACTTGGGTTGACCAAGTGTCAGGGCTGTGTGATCTTCAGCAAGCAACTTAAGGTCTTTGGGCATCTCTACCTATCAGTGGAGACAATAACACATAATCCAAGGTGGCTGTAGGGATTACGTGAATGTGACGGCTTATGTGCCTGTGCCTAGCACAGAGCCTGACACAGAATAACCCTCCATGGGTCCCCATCCTGTGCCCCACTCTCCCTTCCCCTCTTCCTCTTGCCCCAGACCACACCCATCCTGGGTCTGGACCATCTGCCCCGACCCCCTTCCGTGTTACAACTGTGCCTTTGCCAGGTTTTCTGCCATGTTGCTCATCATGCTAATTTTCCAAGGGAAATTACCAAGTCTGCCCTTTCTAAGCCATCCCGCTCTCGCTGACGTCTCCTGGCCCCAGGCAGCAGGGTAATAATACATGAATGCTGAATGATAAATAGCACCGTCCACACGAATTTATCAGATGGCGCCGTGCAGATTTAAAAATGCAGACACCACATTTCACCCCTGTTTTCCAAGCACGGAGCAGGGATGGGTTCTTTGAGGATGGCCCTCCAAGCCCAGAAGGCAGCCTCGTGGTGCGCGCCGTCAGCCACCATGGGGTGAGCCAGCCCGGTGTGGCGTGGCGTTCTGTGTGAGCTGGAGTGGCGCTGTGAGAGGGTCTGGTGTCGGGATGTGGTGAGTGGTGGTGGTGACCCAGGAAACCTTTTCTCGGTGCTGCGGAGATTGCCGTGGTAGGCTCCGAGCTGTGAGGCAAGGAGGAAATCAGAGATGCAGAATGGATTTGTTTCCTAAGCACAGGCAGCTAAATGCTCCAGACGTGCCTTTCGTCCAAACTGCTCCCCCTTCTACAGTGAATGTGTCCCCTGAAACACCAAAGGCCCCGGGTCCCCTCCCAGCAAGCAGCCCACAGAGTGGAAGGCACTGACATCTCCCCAGCCACTTCCTTAATTTTTAAGGAGAATATTTTGCATCATAAACCCTTTGATGAAGAAAGGGAGAGAGAGCCCTTAATGAAATATGTTAATCTGGGTAAGCCAGGCTTATATGAAAGGGAATATTAAAAGAGACAATATTCACCAAAGCCAGCTCAGTACTCTGAGAGCTGAAAAAGAAAGGGAAGAAAATAGGGCCCCTGATTTCAGCTATTCAGGTCAGAGAGATGGCAGCGATCAAGTATGGAAAATCAGCTAGAGACCTCCAGATTTGACTCTGATGCGTTAGCCTGCAGGCGCTATGGGGAGAGAGCCATTTTGTGGCAACATCAAAGATGATTTGGGAACACAAGGGCAAATCCACCTGGAAATGACTGGCAAAAGCAGAACAAAAAGAGGCCACTCTCTGGGGCATCCACCCCCCCCCAACCTTCCTGTGACTGACAGCTGAAGGAGGCAAGGGAGGGAAAGGCAAAGGGTACTTCTTGTGACTACAAAATGCAGAGGAACTGCAAGTCCAAAGTCCAGGACAACGAAGTGGCTCTGATCTAAAACCAACAGTGGGTTTTAAGTGCCCAACGCGTGCCAAGTGGGCAAGATGGGCAAGTTTTAGACCTGGTTCCTGCCTTCGGGGAGCTTATCTGTGTGTAGATGGAAATAGAAGCCACTGGTGGGAAAAGTGTATGGAGTGAGAGGAGAGCCTAGGATGGAGCCTTGAGGAACTCGAACCGTTAATGGTAAGGTAAAAAAGATGCACCTGCAAAGTGAAGCGATGACCCAAGAGAATAGGAAAAGCTAGAGAGTGTTTTAATAGGAAACCCAAGAGAAAAGTGTTTTGGGAAGGGAGAGGGCTAAGCGTTGAACACACCTGAAAGGCCAAGTGTGAAATCGGCCTTGATGATGTGAGCATCACCTATACAGTGGAGATATGGTGCTGATGTCATTGGAAGGAGGGAAGAGTAAATCATGTCCATCACTGCACCTGGCACATCACAGGTGCTTGATAAGTATTAGCACCTCTTTTCTTTAGCCCCTCTGTTTTCAGACACATCATGTGGTCTCCTTCCTCTGCCGCACTCATCAAAAATGAATGCACTGACTCATGATCACTCTCCCTCTCCTATAAACACAGGCAAATCATATATGATGTGTGAGATGGCACCAGCTCCCAGAATGCCGCAGAGAGAAGTGAACACCTGCCTCCGCACACTAGCCCATTTCCTCCCAAATCAAAGCAGTACCCGCAGCAGTAGGAGCCTGCATATTTGCAATTCTGGCTTAACCTGCCAGCCATAGTGACTCTTGGGCAGTTGGGGTGTTTTAAATGACAAGGAGAAAATACTGTTTTTCTGAGCATCCACTGTCTGCCATTTGTGACTTTGGCTCATGAAACCAAAGCATTAAATGCAAAACTGCAGATGGGGAGCTGGGCCAGTGCCCTTCACAGATGCCAAGCCTGTGTAGCTAAAAGTGGTGTTTTGAAAAACGTCAAGACCTCAATTAACCAGAAGCTGGGGGGATGGGATAGTCTTTTCTAGTGAACCAATTCTCCTGATTTACCAGGCATTAGCTTAAAAAAAGTCTTCCTAAAATTTGTTCTAGAATGTGCTAGCCTCCCTCCCTGATTTACGGGTCAAACTGTAGTGAATACAGTTTAATCTTGTCTACTGAGAATTTTCAGAATCCTCTACTGTGGATTTAAAAGACATGGAAAATTAGACTGAATGGTCACATCAGGACGCACCCTGGGAAGATTTTTAAGCCCCACTATCAGCTAGTTTCCTTGTGCTTTGCCTTTTTGTTTCTTTTCAAAGCAAAGTGCCAATAACGTAATCTGGTTATGAATTCTGCGTTTGGAAGGTCCTAGGCTGAGGCATTGCTGTGACTGCAACCCCTTCCATGTCTGTCTGGGATCCCCTGGTAGGTGCACAGCACAAATACGTTGAAAGAATGGCTGGATTCCTCTGGAGATGCAGAGTGTTTACGTCACAGTATCCCTGAGTGGTATTTATCTGGTATTTTTCACATTCTGCAGTTTTGCTAAACATTAGCCCTGGAATGGGCTGTCAGTCCCCCTGGATGAATCGGGAACGCGCTCATCCCTTTGTTGGCTTCTGCCTGTAAAGACTCAGAGACCATTCTCTTGCTGGTGAGAGAAAGGGTAGGGTTTGCCTAGGGACTCCAGCACATGGTTTGTCCCCCCTGACAGCCCAAGAAGCAGTCAAGACCACCACCACACAAATGCACAGGGAAAGGCAATACAGAAGCACACATAGGAGGAGAAAGGGGTATAAGACTTGGCTTCCCCCTTGGCACTGGGATCATGGGTTGAGGGGGTGTCTCACAGTTATAACAGGTCTCTGATGTGGTCTGAGAAACCAGGAACAAGGGCACTGGCCAATCAGACCCTCAGGAATAGCAAGCAAATGGTGATCTTGGAAGGGACCATAGGAGACATCTGACCCCCATCTGAGGTTTGAGTTCACCAGGAGGCCCAGGGAAGAGAAGGGTTAAGCTCCCTGAGTTTCCAAGCAGTGCATTTGCTGCTCCCATCCTCAGGCATCCCTTGGCCACTTGAGCTTAATGGAACAGAACCCTTTGGTCCTCTGTGAAGTTGTGATGGCTCTCTTGCTTCAGTCTCTGTGAACTAGACCTCTTCTGGTCATCTAAGTTGACGTTGGGATGTGCTGCTGCTTGAGGCTGGAGAGGGGTCCTGGAGTTTGCCTGGCTGTGGTTAGAAATGGGTGTCCTCTGTCCAGATTCCTGGGACTTCAAGCAGTCCACACGCAACATCTCCCCGACCATCAACCAGGCCAACATCGTGGACTTGCACCCGGCATCCGTGTACAGCATCCGCATGTATTCCTTCAACAAGATTGGCCGCAGCGAGCCGAGCAAGGAGCTCACCATCAGCACTGAGGAGGCCGGTGAGCACCTTGCCGAGCCACCCCTGCGCATGGGCTCGGGACATCCGGGGCCACACCCACCCTGTCCACTGGCAGTGGGCTTGCAGTTAGAAGAGGAGAAGGGGGAGATTCCGAGGTGTTTGTGTCTGCCTCTGGATCATTGGAGATTCTTCCGTCTGACCTTTTCCAGATGGGGTTCTCGATGCAATGCTTTCGGGAGCTGTCCATGGTCCTGCCCCCACTCACCTGGCCGCAGCCTGTCTGGAAAGGACAGATATGCTAGATCTGCAAAGGATGGGGGTGCTAGTGCCCTGGATTATCTCCTGTGATTTTTGTCATGAAGTTTTCCTGAAAGTTTAAACAAGATTTTCCTTGCTGTATTTTCTCTTACCTGTCATTGAAAAATATAAATTAATACAAAAAAGTACATATACATGTTCAGTTTTACAAATAATCATAAAGAAAAACTAGTATAACCAACACTCATTACCACTTACCAGAGGTCCTCCATATGCCCTTTCTCAATTATAACCTCTCCCTCTGAATTAACCAGTATCCCAACTTCCTTTCTTTCCTTTTTTATACTGTCACCACAATGCATGTACACATAACCCATGCAGTTCAGTTTTGCCTGTTTTCTAATAGAATATATGCATGACATCATACTTCATATATTCTCTCTGTCTTCCTTGTTTTGATCAATATTCTTTTTGTGAGCTTCATGTCATCAGTACAGCTGTATCATTTGTGTATTTTCATTCCCCCCAAGGGATATAAGCAGTCGTAGAATTACAGTCATCAGATGGACAAACTTCTACCTTTAAACAAAAAAATGCCAAAATGTTTTCCAAAGTTTTGTACCAACTTGCTCTCGCATGATCAGTGTACAAGAGCTCCTGCCACTTCATATCTTTGTCTGAACTTTGTACTATCAAACTTAAAAAATACTTGCCAGCCTGCTGGATGTGGAGCAGTATTTCATAGTCATTGTTTGCTACATTTTCAGCAAGTTATGGAGAATGAAGGGGAAATTTAAACCCTATGATCATTTCAGAAGGACTCAGACAAAGGTTCTCTGCTTCTGTAGACGAGCTTTTCCTTTCTCCCCAGCAGTCCTCCAGCTCAAGCATGGGAGTAAGAACATAGGACTCTTTTCTTCCAAGACTTGACTCATAATGTTGTTTCTCCCCATGACCCCCCAGCTCCTGATGGGCCCCCCATGGATGTAACCTTGCAGCCAGTGACCTCACAGAGCATCCAAGTGACCTGGAAGGTAAGTAAATTCAAAGGCAATTTCCTCTGAAATACCTCCTTTCTTCCCCTCTCAATCTACAAATGAAACCCCAACAGACTAGCTAGTCTCTGGTCTCTTACAGTGCCCAACCCTGTTTATTGCTAAATCCATGAGGTTGGAGGGGTGGAAAGAGAGGAGGATAAAGGGGCTGGTTCCCTCACCAATCTCTGCTCCCTTCTCCACCCTGACTCTCTTATGGACGCCCATGCCTAGGGTGGGATGAAGAATTTGTCAGTGCCAAGGAGGGAAGATGGTTCTTCCACCATGCTGGTCTGTCCTACACACCCCACATGTTGTAATAAGTCTGGAGTTAGAATTGATTATGTGTAAATTTCAAAGGGGCCCTGTGGATTATGGGAGATGAAACGACAGAGTCTCACCCTCATCTTGGCCCTGTGACTAGAGCTGGGAGCTAGGGTGAAGCCACCCCCTATATTCTCATGGTAAAGCGTTGAACAGGGAGCTTGGTCTTTTCAGGTCTTGATTTCCTCCTCTATAAAATCAGGATTAAAAAATGACTGCCCTCCCCAGCTCTGGGGAAGGGGATCTGCAGAGAAAACAAACCAGTAGGTGCTGCAGCCATTTCTAAGGGGAAGAAACTTGTAAATCTAGAGGGTATCTGAAGACTGTCACTGAGGGGAAATCTTCGAGGCAATTCCACAGCTGGGCAGCGAAACAGATCAGAATAACCTTGAGCAGGACCAAGAAACGCTTTCCTGGGTAACTCTGGCCTCACTGCTACATCCCTGCCATGGACACAGAAGGGCTGCCCATCCTTGATGGCTTCCTGTTGCACCGCATTTTCCAGTGTTTGAGTATTTTCTTGCACTAATTTATCTGACCCTCTGTTCCTGTGGAGTGGACAGAAGAGGTATTTTTATCCCCATCCATCAGAGGAGGCCACGGTATAGAGATGCAAGGTGACTTCCATGGTCATTCAAGTCATGCCAGGTGCAGAACTTCAGTGCACAGAGTCTGGAGCCCCTGCCCAGTCTCCTCACCAGAGCCCAGCGCATGGAGGTCAGGAACAGAGAGTTTTCTGAGTCCCATCCATGTCCTTCTTCTTGGATCTCTCCCATCTCAACAGTGGGGCTTGGGTGGGGGGGCTGCCTCATCTACATCTGGGATCAAAGTCCAAGGTCATTTTCTGACTTGAACTCCTGGTGGGAAAAGTCCAGGTGATTCAGTCCTCCTTCTGGGCCCTTCAAAAAGGTAGACTCAAGAATAGGAGATTCAGAAGGGCCTAGTAATATTTTTCCTAAAAAGACTACATGCCTGGGCATGTACACACACACGGACATACACAAACACACACACATACACACACACAAGGCAGCAGAGCCTGGTTCCTTCCCTCCCCAGAGAAATGACCAGGATAAAAGTGGGACAGAGGCTGGGCAGTTGGTCCTCCCCGGGGAACCAGCCCTCCTAGCAGATAACTCCAGAGCCATGGTTCCCTCCAGGTTCAGATCTGGGTGGCAGGGCTTCTCTCAGAAACTGGGGATGAAGCCTGGAGTCTGGTCCCCAAGTCTTGTCTGCATCCTGACTCTGCACCCATTTCCTAAGAATACTCCAAGGAAGCCTGGAGGTGGGGCAGGGCTGAATAAGTATGTAAACCACTGAGACATTTTGGCTACAAAGCTCCAACCTGGAGGTTGATAAAAATTTAGAATCAGATTTATTTCTCCAGAGTCTCATAATGAAAAATAAAATTGATTAGAAAGTTAGAACTTCAGAATGAACGAGCCCGTCAATAAATTTGGGGCTGACTTCTCAGGGGATTTTTTTTTTTAACACCAAGAAACAGATTAATGAAAAATAAAGATTCACTTGAAAGATAAGTCACTTCATTTTAAGACCCTTTCCACGAGATGGATCACCACTGCTTTATGACATAAATTTGCAATCAGCCCTATTGATTTCTTAATACTTCAGAGAAATATTGTTAAGATTGATTTAAATCCTGAGTGTGCCTCTTTGGGGGGAGGTGGGGCAGTATGGGGGGAGGGGAGAGAGAGGGAGGGAGGGAAGAAGGGAGAGAGGGAACATGTGTCAAGATTTATAACAATATGTGAATATCTATATGTATGGAGCAGGGTATGCCTGAATGCCTATCCAAGGCCTCTGCCAGTATATTTTGATGTGAATGAAGGTGACGTGGTACTGTGTATATCACACATATACAGGTGTATATCATGGTGTAGGCGGTTCTGTGTATGTAGGCATATGTGTCACTGTGTACTGATGTATATATCAGTGTGTTTCAATAGGGACGTGGGTATGTAATAGGAGAGTATATGTCAGTGCGAAAACAAGGGCACCTTGCAGATATATTTGTGTCTTAATAGATGTCTGTCTGAATGTGTGAGTGTGTAGATACGAACCCAAATTCAGAAATTTGCCCCCTTACAAACTAGCAAACAGGACTGCCCAAGTACAGAGAGAAACATTATTCAGGCATTAACAAAAAGTCAAGTGAATTAAATACACGCACACCTAGTCAACGAGTTCAAAACAATTATTAAAATTAAAACTTCATTTTATTGCATTAACAGTGAGCTTAAAAATGCAGTTCGTTTTAAACATTCATTAAATTTTTAAAAAACGGGCTGTTTTACTAACTTAATAATTATTATTTAAAATAATTAAAATAATATTGTACTATTTTTTAGTACAATAAAAGGTGGGCTTTTAAATTAACTGCATTGTCTTTAAACCCCTGATTCAAGCTGTTCTTATATGCCCTGGGGTGTGTGCTCTCTCTCAGTATATAGATGGGCGGGCCCCCACATTAAAAGAGCCAGTTTCTATTGGTAGGTCTAAATGTTTCTGGCCACGGGTAGGTGTGGACTGGGATGTTAGCTTTGATGGGTCTGGATGTGAAGGGATATATTGGGATCCAGTGTGTGTGTGTGTGTGTGTGTGTGTGTGTGTGTGTGTGTGTGTGTGATCGTGTATGAGAATGTCTGTGTTGGTGAGTGTTTACCTGTTGATGCGTTCTCTCTCAGAACACCTATGTGTATGGCTGGTTGGGTATCAGGGTTCAAGCTGGGGGTGACAGTATGTTTTCCACCCTCCAGGCTGATGCCAGTGGAGTTTTCTCCCTTTGCCTGGCCAGCTGGGATCAGCCCTTCATTCCAGCTGGCCCAGGCAGAGCTCCAAAGTGCCCCCTTGTCACCAGCCTGTCCTCGCCCATCTCTGTCCCTCCATCCAGGAGCTGGCTTCAGGCCTCAGCTCTCAACACACCCCAGCCATTGGCCAGGATGTCAAGGGCAATCCAGCTCCAAGAGGAGCTGGGCCTACATCAGAGTCAAGGACTTTTTTTTTTTTAACTTGTGGTAAAATATACATACCATTGTATTTACGTAAAACTGAACATTTTAACCATGTTCATGTGTCAGAAGTCAGTGGCGTTAAGTACGTTTACATTGTTGAGCAACCGTCACCACTGTCCGTCTCCAGAACTTTTTCAGGATCCCAAACAGAAACTCTGTGCCCATTAAACACTAACTCCCCACCCAGCCATCCTCAGCCCCTAGTAACCTCTATTCTACTTTCTGTGTCTCTAAATTTGCGTGTTCTGGGTACCTCAGAGGAGCATCATACGATATTTGTCCTTTTGCGTCTGGCTTATTTCACTTAACATATTTTCAAGGTTCATCTATGCTGTAGCATATATCAGAATTACATTCCTTTTTAAGGCTGAATAATATTCCGTTGCATGTATAGACCACATTCTGTTTATCCATTCATTTATCTGTGCACACTTGGGTTGCTTCCGCCTTTTGGCTGTTGTGAAGAATGCAGCTATGCATATGGGTGTGGAAATACCTCTTCAAATCCCTGCTTTCAATTCTTCTGTGTATATACTCAGAAGTGGAATTGCTGGATCATAGGGTAATTCTATGTTTAACTTTTCGAGAAACTACCAAACCGCTTTCCACAGCGGCTGCACCATTTTACATTCCCACCAGCAATGCACAGGGGTTCCAGTTTCTCCACATCCTCACCAACAGTTGTGATTTTTCATTTTTTGATAATAGCCATTCTAGTGGGTGTGAAGTGGTATCTTGGGACTCTCTCTCTCTTTTTTTTTTTTTTTTTTTTTTTTGCAGAACGCAGGCCTCTCACCGTTGTGGCCTCTCCTGTTGCGGAGCACAGGCTCCGGACGTGCAGGCTCAGTGGCCATGGCTCACGGGCCCAGCCGTTCTGCAGCATGTGGGATCCTCCTGGACCGGGGCACAAACCCATGTTCCCCGCATCGGCAGGCAGACTCTCAACCACTGCACCACCAGGGAAGCCTGGGACTCTCTCTTTTTATTCAAACTAATTACCTACCTCCCTCTCCATCGGGTTACGTTCTGTCTGCTGTTGCATTTCTCCCGGGCCCCTGAGCCCATGCCAAATGATATCCCTATTCATTCATTCATTCACTCATTCATTTATTCAATAAATATGTATTGAAGGCCTATTACATGCCAGGCACCATTCTAGACACTGAGAACAAAATAGGCAACACTCCTCATCCCCACGGCACTTACATCCCAATGGGGACAGATAGTCAAAGACATAAGTAAACTATATGGAACGTCAGATGACACTACTGCCATGCAGAAAAATAAAACCAGGAAGAAAGGTAAGGAGCACTAAACAGAAGACAGGGAGCACTCTTACACGAAGAGCTTAAGGAAGGCCTCATTGAGAAGGCGGCATTTCAGCAAGGACACCGCAATGTTGAGGAGGCGAGCCATGTAGATATCCAAGGAAAGAGTGTTCCCCTGGATGGGAGTGTGCCTGGTGTGAACAGCAGAGAGGTGTGTGCGGGAGCATAGGAAGCATGGGGGAGAGGAGATGGGTCCAAGAGGCATGGGGGTGGGGTCAGATCATGTAGGGTTTTGTAGCCATTGTAAGGACTTTGGCCTTGACTCTGGGCGAGATGGGAGCCTTTGAAGGCTTGGAAGCAAGGGAGTGACATGATCCGACTTTGGTTTTAAGAGCATCTTCTCAGGGCTTCCCTGGTGGCGCAGTGGTTGAGAGTCCGCCTGCCAATGCAGGGGACATAGGTTCGAGCCCTGGTCCGGGAGGATCCCACATGCCACGGAGCAACTAAGCCCGTGTGCCACAACTACTGAGCCTGCGCTCTGGAGCCTGTGAGCCACAACTACTGAACCTGCGCACCTAGAGCCCATGCTCCGCAACAAGAGAAGCCACCGCAATGAGAAGCCCACGCACCGCAACGAAGAGTAGCCCCCACTCACCGCAACTAGAGAAAGCCCACAGGCAGCAACGAAGACCCGATGCAGCCAAAAATAAATAATAAATAAATAATTTATTTTTTAAAAAAAGAGCATCCTCTAAGAATGTCACTGTGTCTGTCTCCTCCCCACCCCACCCCATACTCACAGGCACCCAAGAAGGAGCTGCAGAACGGCGTCATCCGGGGCTACCAGATCGGCTACAGAGAGAACAGCCCTGGCAGCAATGGGCAGTACAGCATCGTGGAGATGAAGGCCACTGGAGACAGCGAGGTCTACACCCTGGACAACCTCAAGAAGTTCGCCCAATATGGGGTGGTGGTCCAGGCCTTCAATCGGGCTGGCACGGGGCCCTCATCCAGCGAGATCAATGCCACCACCCTGGAGGATGGTGAGGGCGCCAGTAGAGGGTAGCAAGCGGGTATAGATCTCAGCTGTGGGCAGAGCCAGGGCTGCCAGGGAGGGCTCGGGGCCCTTCCCTCCTCCTGAGCCCCGTCATGGTCCTGTGGTCCACACAGGCTCCCTGGATCCCTCCATCTCCTCTCACCCATTGGGTCCTCGAGGGATGCTTGGTCCATTTAGCACTCCGGGCCTCTCCATCCATTGGCTGGCTCTCTATCCATCGCTTGCTAATGCTCTGCCCATCGGTCTCTCTATTGATCTATTGGCCTGTCTGAGCGCCTGTCTGTGTACCTGTCTGACTCTCCGTCCGTGCTTCTCCCTCTACCTTTTCCTCCTTCCTCGTTCTGGCCCCTCACCCATCTTTGTCCCCAAGCTCTTTCCTCTGTACTCTGGGTCCTGTTTCTCCTCCCTTACATCCTCCAGGTTGGAAAAAGGGCAAGAGCCACGTTACCTTTGTACTTCTGGGCTGGAATCTGTCCACCATCTGTTTTAGGGACCTGAGATGAGACTGTGGAGGTACGATATCCCAAGGTCCATGGACAGAGGATTTAGGGCCCGATTTTTAAAACTGAATTCTTTGAGGACTGGAGAGCACTCCAACTCTGATGAGTGAATTAAGGGGCCCGGTTTCACGGGGGAGAGGGTTAGAAGGCAACAGGAGCCTGCCTGCTCTCCAAGCACAGAGAAGAGCCAGCTGGTATCTGAGCCTGTGCCAGGAAGGGAGAGGAGATGTGACCCTTGATGCCCCCCAGAGATAGAGCCGGGCTGGTCACAGCCCCACAAAGAGCAGATTAAACAGAGCTTCCTTCTTGATGCTCCAGCCTAAAACCACGATGTGAGATTAAAAGCTGTCACTAAGTCTGAGCCCGCCCCCAGCAGAGGGAGGGAACTGACTGCCCCAGTAACATAAGGACATCACCCCATGGCCATCAGGATACCCAGCATTCCACCCTCTTATTAAGCATTCCATCCTTTTGTTAAGCAATGCCCTCTCCCTGCCTCATTCTCTCTGAAAATGCAGACATCCTTGGGAGGGAGGATGCATCAGGTCAGAAACACCTAAGTGGCTACAAATTGGAATTATCTGGGGAGTTTTAAGAATCCTGATGCTTCATCCCCAGAGATTTCCATTTAGTTGCTCTGGGGCACAAGCAAGGCTTTGAGAGGGAGCAGGTGTCAGTAGCCCCAGAGCACTGGGCCCCTGGGGAAAAGGGAGAACACAGAGAGAGGGAAAGGTGCATAGAATACACAGAGGTACAGAGAAGCACCTGGGCTACACTGCCACCAGCTGCCCAACCCCCTCCACCAGCCCGAAGCCTCACCGGCCCCCCATCATCCCCCTCCCTTTCATGATGCCGGCCACCGGCCCGGCTGGACTGAGGAAGATCAGCTTGTCGCCTCTTAGTACCATCAGTACCAACCCCAAGCAGTGCTCTGACACAGTGGTTCTCAGAGCTGAGCGCACGTCAGAGGGCTGTAAACAGATTGCTGGGCCCTCCCCCAGGGTTGTGCTTCAGCAGGTCTGAGGTGGGGGCCTAAAACGGGCATTTCTAATAAATTCCCAAGTGATGCCGATGCCACTGGTGTAGGGAGCACCTGTGAGAACCGCAGCATTAACAGCCAGGTCATTACCCGTAAAAGGAGCCAAGGCTCACGGAGGTTAAGAACCTGCGCAGAATTGCCCATCTAATGAAGAAAAGTCCAGGTCAAAATCCAGCCCTGACCCTGAATCCCACCCTCTTTCTACTTCACCCTATTGTTACCCTGTTGCTTGGGGGCAGGGCTGGATGCAAGACCAAGTGACGTGGATGCAGGATGCTCAGGGAAGTCGTGTCCAGGGGGAACAGCTGCCCCGAGACCACCCAGCACGCCTGACCAAACACTAAACTCCGTCCACTGGGGCCATCCCAGAAAACAGCCAGGCCAGGCCCACCTTTGGCCTCCATCAGAGCCCCACCTCCCTTGCTTTGGGAGGCTGCAGTGGGGGGTGGGTGCTGGGATTACCAACAGGGAGAGATCAGCATGGACTGTGGAGTCCTTTTGCAAACAAAGGAGGAGAAGGGGATGAAAGTTTCCAGCAGCATTTGCTCAGCAGTTTTTCATACTTAATTAAGGCCCTCGTTAGCCTGTCAGATCCTGATCGTTTCCTTGCAATATTAGCACTCCTCCTGGGGTATTCAAGGACCCCTGCTTTAGCAATAGTGTCTCTTCCATAATGATATTACCTTCATTTTGTTTGAACGGGCTATCTGTATTAGTTTATGACACTGGGTCCCTAATTACATGGTGCTTGTATTTTTACACCTAAGTAATATGAAACAATAATCCTTCTCAAAGAGGATCGTTAGGGTGATATATGATCATTTAAATGCTCATAAAAATTAGAGTTGCCTCTTGTGGGGCCACGGGATCTAATTACCTTCCATCCAGCCTGTGCCTCCTTTCTCCCACTCAGAGCAAAGCAGACGCGGCCTTTCCATTTGCCCCCAGCCCCTCAGAAGCCAGTGGAAGTGCCACCAAAGTTGTCACTCGCCAACGTGGCTCTTTGCGGCCTGGTGTCACCACTGTCTCTCATCATCATCATACAGCAGGGCCACCTGCAGGGGATGGGACTTAGGTTAAGCTCAAAGGTAGATCTCAGATGGAGAGGGTTAATGGCAGGGCAGACCACCCAAGTTGGTCTTAGAGAGTGTTTTCCATCACCCAAGGCATTTTGGTGTCTTCAGACGCAGGGACAAGGGACAAAAATGTAATGATCCTAGAGGTCCTAAAGGTGTCTGCAGAACCTCTTCTCCCCTTGCCCCAGGGTTGCTTCAAATCCTCTTCTTTTCCTTCCCTTCAGCTTGGTGTGAGGACACATGGGTCCCTAGAGCGGGGCCTTGGTTCAGACCCCGAGCTCAGGTGACATAGAGGGCTGGCAGCCATCAGATAAGAGCATCAGTTACAGATCCCTCCAGCACTGGCTTGGTCTTCCAGGTTCCGTTACGTTCAGCGGACGTGGACTCCCTGGGCTGTGGTGCCTACTGGGGAATCCCCAGGGGCTCACGCCTGGAGTTCATCATCTTCTTCCCCCAGTGTTTACCCAGAACCAGGAACGTGCCACCCAGAGCCCAGGAACCAAGCTGTAAGGATCTCTATTCACCCAAATCTCCAGGAAAGGAGACTGGGTTGACTTCCCGGTCACCAGCCCAAAACTCTTGCGACTCGTTGAATCAGGAGGGCCTCCCACTTGTGTAACCCAAAGTTCCTCTGGCTGGGCAGCAGGGCCCCACCTGCGCGTGGGTGTGTCCTGTACCTTCCTAACCAGGCCTTTCAACTCTCCCCCCGCCCCTGCAGTGCCCAGCCAGCCCCCTGAGAACGTCCGAGCCCTGTCCATAACTTCCGACGTGGCCGTCATCTCCTGGTCAGAACCTCCACGCAGCACCCTCAACGGCGTCCTCAAAGGCTATCGGGTCATATTCTGGTCACTCTACGTTGATGGGGGTGAGTCTGCTGGGAGTGGTGGCCAGCTCGTGGAACGAGAGGCACGGGGTTGGTGGAGATCCATACTAAGAGCTGAGCACCTTCCATGGGATGTCGAGTGGAAGTCTACCCCTTCCTCCATACCTGTCATCCTGGGGTCAGAGCTGGGACCAGGGTGGGTGGGGCACACATAGTCATCTCCCTGGTGGGGACGGACACCAGCTGCTCCTGGACAGCAGTAGGTTGGGCAGGGATTTGAGGGGCGAGACAGGCACATTTGCTTTTCTGATGGAATGTGTTGATATTAGGACTTTGTGGCCATGTCAGTCAGGGGACAGGTGGCGCGCTCAAACAGGGCAATTGAGGAGACTTTAATGAAGGCGCTGCTTTCCAAGGAGTCTGGAGGGAGGACGGGGCCCCTGGGACTAGCCGAAGCAGGAAGCCGTCACCGCCTAGGACTGAAGGGGCAAGAGGAGGAAGCAGGGTCACCAGAACCCAGGGAGAGCCACCCCTCAGCCAGACAGACAGCGGCAGGGTCACCAGAACCCAGGGAGAGCCACCCCTCAGCCAGACAGACAGCGAGGCATGTGGTCTGTGCCGATGAGCCGCCCAGGACCTGGAGAAGGGTGCACAGCGGAGCTGGGGGGATAGGAATGGCAGAAGGAGAAGAAACAAGACAATGGCCCGACACTTCGGGTGCCTGCCTTCCCCTGGGATGCAGTAGTCCAGACAGGCTTGTGTAGCCCCAGACACACCAAGCCCCTGCCCAGTGGTGTAACAGAGCCCTTGCAGTGACCAGGAAGTCTGTAGTCTTGCAAGCCAGCATCCCAAACTATGGAAATGAGTTTGCCTCCCCAGATCCTCAGCCTTTTGCCACGTGTCCCCTGGCTCCTCCCTTCCCTCCTGGAGGACTTGGGACTCCAGCTCATGGTCATCCCTCCGTGGCAGCGGCCCTCCCCATCCCGACCTGGATTCTGCTCTGCCCAGAAGCCCTGCTGACAGTAGTTGTCTCTCCCTGCCACACCTCCATCATCTCCTCCCAAAACACAGAGACCTGAAGGTCTCCCAAGGCCTTATACGATGAGATGGCCTCACATAGCTGTGCTGAGCCAGGGATGGGGCCTCATTTTCCAGAATTTGCTTCCACTTTTCTAAGCCTGTGGCTCCCCACTCAGCCCTCAGGTGAGGAAGGCATCAGCCTCTCTAGTCTCCAGAGGCAACGTGGATAGATGGCCATGCCGCCCTCTTCCTGGGTCTTTCTCTGTCTCTAGTCCTAGACAGGTCCACCCTGGTCTCTAACCTTCCCAAAAAGGAAGGTCCCACCACTCAGGCCTCTGCACCGACCTGGAGTCCCCTCAGGCCGGGCCTGGCGTCCTCACCCTCTGGAATCTGGCTGACTGCTGCCTACCCCTGGCCGGGCCCTCTGCCGGGCCTTTGCCTGTGCCAGCTCCCTGAGAGGCTCCAGGGTAGGTTTGCCGGCACTAGTCTTCTACAAGCCGGTGTCTGGGGCTGTTTTCTGAAAAGCCGGTTGTACCAGGGGTAGGGCTGTGAGCTCAGGAGTCTGTCTCTTTCCTCCTCCTAAGGCCCTGACCATCCCATGGGACCCTCTCCCTAAGCCCTTCTTCAGAGTCTACAGCACGTTCCTTGGCAGAGCCAGGACGACAGGTCCTCGCTGAGCCCGAGGAAGGCTTGGCCCTTCCACCGGCCTCGCCCGTGTTCTCTGTGCGGGTTCTTTGCAGGGAGGGTGTCCTCAGTGGTGGGGAGAAGCTAACGGGGATTGACCCCATATCCTCTCGAGAGTTCAGGGCGCTGGTGCAGGAGTGGTCAGGTGCAGGGGAGGCACCCTCAGCCTGTCATGCCCCGTGGATCCACTGCCTAGGGAGAGCCGAGAGCCCAAGGAGGGGCCGGGCAGCCAAGGGGAGCAGCTGCTGCCTGGCCGCCTGGTCCAGGCTCCCCTCCAGGTCCAAGTCACTCCTGGGGTCCCTCACATGGAGAGAGGTTTGGGTGGAAGACAGGGGAATGTGGCTTGGAGAGCTAGAGAGATGGGACTGTCCTCTGGGGAGAGTATTAGCTGAATTTGGTGTAAGGTTGACTAGAGGCCAAGGCCTAGCTGGCATTTGTCGCTCACCCTGGTTGGGCCACCTGGGGAGATACGTGGTCCAGGAGCAGTGCCCCAAATCCGCACCCGTGAACTTGAGGTGGAGGGTCCCCCTAGTCGCCACCACCATGGAGTCAAGGTCTGAGCCCCGTGGAGCAGGCCGGCCCCGAGCCCAGCCCGGCGGAGGGGCGGCGGCTGGGGGACCGTGGCCTGGCCGGCCTGGACCGCACTCAAGGGCTGCTCGTGTCCGGCAGAGTGGGGCGAGATGCAGAACATCACCACCACGCGGGAGAGGGTGGAGCTGCGAGGCATGGAGAAGTTCACCAACTACAGCGTGCAGGTGCTGGCCTACACCCAGGCCGGGGACGGCGTGCGCAGCAGTGTGCTCTACATCCAGACCAAGGAGGACGGTGAGTGCCTGGCCTCGGGCCGCGTGGCAGCTCCCAGGCCTGCTGCTGAGCGCTGCCCTCCAGCCGCCCCGCTGCTCACCCAAGGAGAAGGGTGAGAGCAGAGCCCCGTCCTTTCTCCTGCCCCTTTGGTTCGCTGAAGGGTGACTCTGAGGACGCTGGGGCCCTGCTCTGGGAGAACACAGCTTACTGTAAGTGGCGGTGAGGTGCTCCGAGACTCGAGCATAACCTTACGAGCCACCGTACCCCTCCCCCTGCCGCACTGGGTCAGAGGCCGGATAAAGCCTGTCCCCCCCACCCCAGGAGCGTACTTTATGGCATCTGCTCCCCTGCAGGGCTCAGCCTGGTGTCCTCTGGGTACAGGTGGTTGGGATTGGGGGAAACGGGAGCATCACCCCACATATCCTAGGTTAGAGACTCGGCGATCACCCCACAGAGGGCCCAGAATGGGCCAGGCCCTGGACTCTGGTGTGCAGGGGGCTCTCAGGGAGGGAATGGGATGTGCTTCCACTTGGAGCTGTGATCTCAAAGCCCTTCTCCGTGGGGGTGGAACCGGAAGAAAACAGAGATAAGGAGCCAGACCTCAAGGAGAGAGTGATGGAGTCACATGGGGGAGGCTGGGAGCCGAGTCAGCCCAGGAGGGGCCAGGTTGGGAGAAGGGCCAGACTTCCTGCCTGAGCTGGAGCTGCACACCTCCAGGGGCCTTGCCGGGTCCAGGAGGTTCTGTGTGTGACCATGCACAGCTCCAAGCTCGTCTTCCACTCCCTTCCTCACCGCCCCCGAACCCCATCACTGAGTTGATTCTAACCCTTCTGAGCCAGGTGCTATATCGGAAGAAGAGTCTGCTGGTGTTAAGTGCCTTGCGCACACTGGGCGCTTAATAAGCGGTAGCCAGGGAAGAAATGGCTTTCTTCCCACGCAGCCTCGGGCTTTTCAGAGGATACAGAGACCCCCAGTCTAGGCCCCACCCAGACACTTTAGCAGAAGGAGCTGGAGGGGTGAGAGGAGTTACAAGGAGCGGCTGTAATGTGATGATGGAGATGTTCCCAGTGCAGCCCCGCGCTTGGTGACTTGGTAACAGGACCAGCTCAGATCAATGCTCCTTACTCTCCCTAAGCCCCTCCCTTTCCATCAGATCATCCCCCTCCCCCACTTAAGCTCTGAGCAATTAAATATTTACCAACCTGCCCGCCCTACTTTTCCCGTCATTAATCCCCCCATCGAGGTTTCCTGGGGCAGCTCCAGGCAGAGCCATCTGCTCTTGTGTGGAGACCGAACGGAGATGGCGCTCAGCGCTTGGCCCCTCTCAGGGCCTCAAGGACACACACACACACACACACACACACACACACACACACACACACTGGCACCTTCTTGGCCTCTAGAAATTAACCACCCAGACCCCCAGACTTTTTGCGTCCCATTCTGATGCAAGGCCTGAGATGTAAGCACCTACACATGTTTAACTGACCAAGGCAAGACCCCACAAGGGTATCCAAAGGTCTAAGAGCACCATCCCTCCCTACAAGGAGCTGTCGACCCCCTACCCTTGAGCTGCCTACGGAGCCACACACAGGGACACGCACAGGCAGGGGCCGGGTCCTAAGGCAGCAGCTTCCCCGAGTGGAAGGGACACTGGCAAACGCAGCAGCCGTGCGCGCCCCAGCCCTGCCACTTACGGGCAAGTCACTTAACCTTTCTGACCCTCAGTTTCCTCATGATAAAATGGGGACAGCGCCTCCTCTAGACGTTGTAAGAAACAACATAGCTATAGAATCCTTTCTAAAATGTCAAGTGCTAGCAAATGGTAGTTGCTTTATGTCTGCCAAGAGCTGACAATGAAATGACTGCTTCTGATGGACCCAGGTGCCCTTGAGGGAAGCCTAAGCTAAAAGGAGCCTGCTGTCAGATGAGGTCTCATCCAGAACAGTGGTCATAACTTGACATGTGTGTGACGTGCCATCATAAGCATGATTTAACCTTCCAGTAGCCCTATAGCATAGGTATTCTTTCCATTTTAGAGATGAGAAAACAGAGTCCTAGAGAGCTAAGGCAACTTGCTGAAGGTCACAAAGCCAATGGGTGGCAAATCAAGGCTTTCTTGCCTCCCTAGCCTCTATACTTTCCATCATACCACTTGTATCGGTTAGGAAGCCTTTGGTTGATTTTAGCAGTAAGCGTATTTATTATCATATATAACAAGAAGTCTTGAGTAGGGCAGCTCCAGGGTTGGTTAACTCAGTGGTTCCCATCTTTCTGCTCTGCGATCCTCAGCCTGTCAGCTGTTCCTCCCATGGTTTCAAGATGGCTGCAGCTCCAGGCATCACGCCAGACAAGACAGAGTTCAGGATGAGAGAAGCAGTCTCTTCCTATGGGCCTCTCTTGGGAGTAAAAGAAACCTTTCCCAGAAATCCCCTCAACAGGTTTATGCTCATTTCCCATCGGCCACAGTGGAGCAATATGCCTCCAGTGAAGCTAGTCACTGAAAGGAGAAGGGAATTATCATGGCTGACTTACTCTAAGCCTGATAACTCCTCTGGTGAAGGTGACGGAGACAGCTTTCTCTGAAGGGTGGAGGAGCGTGGGTGACCCAAGCAAGAGTGAGACTCTGTTTGCAAGGAATAGGAAGGAATGATAGCAGAGGGGCAGGTGGACAGCCATGCCCGCCCCAGCCGTGCTGCTCCAGCCCCACCAGATTCTCCCGTTTGTAGGTGGTAGTCATCACAGTTGTTACTCAACTGACTTGGAAAGCAGACAGACCCACATTCCAATTCCAGCTGCGCCATGGGACAGATACCCTAATCTGAAGACTCTGTGACTCCGTACCCACCGCTACCACTCCCCCTCAGGAATTTGCATTTTGCCAAAGGAAAAAAATTACCAGAAAATTTAGAGAAAGCCAAGATACATAAAAAGATAAAATGCAAACATATCAATTCAAGCTCATTTCTTAAGTCCAGATCTCTCAGTCTGAGCCTGGTTTCAGGCTGGCTTGGCTACACTCCGTTCATGAGCTCCAAAACCTCTTGCCTACCGCTTGTCTCCCCTGTGAATACCAGACCTAGCTACATGGCCTCGGAGTGCAAAGTTGGGTTGGATTTTAGACCACTTTAAAGGTCTTTAACTGAGGAAGAGGCTTGCACTAGAGCTGCATGTTAGGCCGGTAACTCTTGTAGAAGCATGGAGGATTGATTGCACGAAGGGGATGGGGGATTAAGGACTTGGGTCAGAGAGGCCTCTTAGAACCTGTGGGCATCTAGACAGAGAAGAGGAAGATGTGTGCTAGTTCAGCAGCAGTGAGGATGAAGGGAGGAGGACGGACACGTTTAGGAAAACATATCAGAGGAGTTCCACTTCCAGGAATGGTAGACGCGGTAACGCAAACCCACTCTCCTCCTTGCTGGGACACTAGGAAATATGAATAAAATATTTTTTACTACTTGCTTCAAGGTATCAGAGAGCTGGCAGGAAAGTAAAGAGTTACTGGGCCAGGATCCAAGGAAGAATGGAGGCCCAGGAGGTGAGCCTGGTATTTGGAACAGCTCTTCCCCTCAGGGGCATTTGCTGAATCTGGAGGCAGTGACTGAGAAACTAAGCAGTACTAGAAAGATATTAATTGGAGGCCAGGGCCTGCTAGGGTGTGTGGGTCTGTCTGGTGAACCCTCCTCCCATCCCCTTCACCCCCCACCCCTGCCTACTTTGAGTTGAGACCATGAAGGGTAGAACTCTAAGATTAAAAGTGGACCACAAAGGGCTTCCCCGGTGGCGCAGTGGTTGAGAGTCCACCTGCCGATGCAGGGGACACGGGTTCGTGCCCCGGTCCAAGAAGATCCCACATGCCGCGGAGCGGCTGGGCCCGTGAGCCATGGCCGCTGAGCCTGCGCATCCGGAGCCTGTGCTCCGCAACGGGAGAGGCCACAACAGTGAGAGGCCTGCGTACCACAAAAAAAAAAAAAAAGGGGGGGGACCAAAAGTAGCTCAGCCTCAAATCATCTCAGTCCTAGAAATTAGATTGAGGTGACCTCAGGTTGCTAGTGCCGCAGATTGCAGGTGCCTGTCAGAAGCGAACATGAATTCTCTCTTTAGGAAGATTACATCACCTGAGACCTCAAATTATTTCCACAAGCAATTTTGCAAATAATGTGTCTGGCATACAGTAAAAAATAATGGTGACAATGTGAACAAAAGCCATCAGAAAAAAGACAAATAGGTCCACAAGAGTTCCAAACATAGGTTTTATCAAATATGGACTTTAAAATAATTATTCTTAACAATTGAAATTTTAAGAGTATTGGAAGCTATCAAATGGAAAATCTAGAAATAAAAACTATTAATAACTGAAGGGCTTCCCTGGTGGCGCAGTGGTTGAGAATCTGCCTGCTAATGCAGGGGACACGGGTTTGAGCCCTGGTGTGGGAGGATCCCACATGCCGCGGAGCAGCTAGGCCCGTGAGCCACAACTACTGAGCCTGCGCGTCTGGAGCCTGTGCTCCGCAACAAGAGAGGCCACGATAGTGAGAGGCCCACGCACCGTGATGAAGAATGGCCCCCGCTTGCCACAACTAGAGAAAGCCCTGGCACAGAAACGAAGACCCAACACAGCAAAAATAAATAAAATAAATTAATAAACTGCTACCCCCAACATCTAAAAAAAAAAAAAAAGCATACAAGAGAACAAACTATACCTAATAAAACACAGGTGTTGGAGGAACAACAGAGCAGAACAGAATTAAACCAGAGCCCCTAACTCCTCATTAAAAAAAAAAAAAACTATTAATAACTGAAATTAAGAACTCACTAGATGGGTTTAACAACAAATTAGTCACAGCCAAAGAGATAAATAGTGAGCTGGAAGATAGGTCAGAAGATAATATCTTCTGATGTTATAAAGACAAATGAATGGAAAATAAAAGAGCAAATAAGAGAATGGAAAATAAAAGAGCAAATAAGAGATATAGAGCAGTGATTTTCAAACTTTACTGTGCATACAAATCACTTGGGGATCATGTTAAAATTCAAATTCTGATTTAGTAGATCTAGGGTGGAACCTGAGATTTTGCATTTCTAACATGCTCCCAGGTGACACTGCTGCTGATCCATGGACCACATTCTGAATATCAAGGACATAGAAGATGTGAGAAGATATCCCAAAGAAGAGGAGAAAGAGAATGGAGCAGAAGATAAAATGTCTGAAAACTTTTCAAAGCTGTGAAAGACATCAAGCCCAAATGCACGAAGCTCTACAACCCTCACAGGCAATAACTTAAAGAAATCCACACCCAGGCTTATCATAATAGAGCTGCTAAAAAACAAACACAAAGAGAAAAATCTTAAAAGCAACCAGAGGAAAAAAAGACCACTTAACTTCAAAGGAGCAAAAATTAGATTGTCAGCTAACTTATCAGAAACAATGGAAGCCAGAAAACAATACAATGGTATATTTAAAGTACGTATGAAAAAATAGTTATCAACCTGTGATTTTTATACCTAGCAAAAATATTTTTCAAGATTAAGATGAAATAGACATTTTCAGAAAAAAAAAAAAAAAAAACTGAATTTATCATCAACCTACCTGCCCTGGAAGAAATACTAAAGGGTATTCTTTCACTAGAAGGAAAATGATCCCAGGTGGAAACTCAGTGATGTAGGAAGGAAAGAAGAGCAATTAACAGTGAACATATGGGTAAATCAAAATCGATATTGATTGCGTAAAATGGTGATCATGTCATCATCTTGAAGGGGGATCTAAAATATATACAGAATTAAAATATACAACAATGACATGTAAATTGAGAGAAGGTAAATGCAAGTTCTAAGTCCTTGCATTGTCTGAGAAGAAAAGTGCCAATTAATAATGTTAGACTTTGGTAAGGCAAAGATTCACATTGTAATCTAAAAGTAATTAAAGACTGTAAAACTAACAGAGAGGGGGAAATAGAGTATTTTTAATACTCAATCCAAAAGAAGGCACAAAGGAGAAAACAACAGGTGAGACAAATAGAAAGTATTTAGTAAGATGGGATATTTAAACCCAAATATATCAGTAATAGCATTAAAGGTAAATTGACTAAATTCTCCAGTTAACAGATAAAGATTGCCAGATTGGCTAGCAATGAAACAAAACCCAAATATGTGCTGTTTATAGGAGACATCTAAAACATAATGGTGTAGAAAAGTTAAGCAAGAAAAGATGGAAAAAGATAGACATACCATGCAAAACTAAGAGAAAACCGGAATATTAATATCAGACATAGTATGCTTTAAGGCAAAAACTAATTCTTAGAAGGACACTTTGTTATGGTAAAAGACTTAATTTACTAGGCAAACAAAGCAGTTCTAAATTTTTATGAACTTAATAACCTTGAAATATATAAAACAAAAACCAACAGCACTACCTGTAGTGTTGGGATAAATAGATAAATCTATAATCGTAGTGGGAGATTTCAACATATTTCTCTCAATAACTGATAAGAAAAAAAAAGTATGCAACGACAGAGAAGATTTGAACACTGCAAATTGCCCCAGTAGCCATCCACAGACCCCCTTGCATCCCGAAACTGCAGAGACCCCTAACAGAGGTAAATGGCAAGGCTATAGCAGTGAGAAAGGACAGAGTTAAGGATGATTGCGAGCTTCTGGGTTCAGGTCCCCGGATGGATGATGATGCTGTTTTTAATTATTTTATTTAACCTAGAATTGTTGACCACTTATTAGCTTTAAAAAATTGAAGTAGGTGCTAAAAGCTGAGAGTCACGCGAGGGAATGCAAAAATACTAGTTGTTACAATCTATTGAGTGTCTTCTGTGTGTTAGGCACCATGCCTAATTATTTTAATTAGCACTAATTCTCACTACAGACCTTTAATGTGGTTGTTATGTCCCTATAGATGGGGAAACTGAGGCTCAGAAAGGTTAAAATAAGTTGAATAGGATACCATCACAATCTTCAAAGGAGCATAAAAGCTCCCAGGAGGGAAGACAAGTCACAACAATACAAGGGAAAGACGAAGAAGGAGACTGTTGGCTGCAAACAGGATGCTTCCAGTCTCCCAGGCAGAGCCCTGGGGTCCCAGCCAGGCCAGGCAGGCTCAGACATGGGAGCAAGGGGAGGTCAGAATCCATACAGATTGGATCCACTTAGGATGGATTTCTCATCCAATTCTAAAGTAGACTTTCCCTCCTGAAAAGAGAAAGGGCCTAGCCAGCCCCCCAAGGGCAGTGCCCTGAGCACATGGCAGGAAACACAGTCACCCACTGGCTGACCACTGACCCTTGACCCTCGGAAGGAGGCCTGCTCTGTGAGTCTCTAGAGTCCCCAGCCTCAAGGAGCTCACAGGGCAAAAAGCAAATTGACCTGTATATTTGTTTGGCTTAAGTGCAAGCTTCGTTAGTAGAGCATTGCGGTGGGGATCAGATTAGGGTCATTGGGATCAAGATGAATTCCTTATGGGTTCTGTTTCTTTCTTGTGTATCTTAAGTCCTTGGTTCTGGCCAAACAGTTCTGAAACTGGCCACTCCCAGTGCTTCCATCTCAGAGACTTTGTTACAAGCCCCTAATAATCACCACCTGTTTGCCATGCTAGACCCTCCTCCTTTAAACCACAGCTCAGAGATGCCTCCTTCAGGAAGTGCTCCCAGATTGATCTGCCTCACTCTCCCCACCCTGTCATTCTTTCCCAAAGGCTTTGCTCCTCCTTTCTCTAAACTGACCCGACCTTCCCCTGCTCAGTTCCAGGTCCCCCCGCTGGCATCAAAGCTGTCCCTTCATCCGCTAGCAGTGTGGTTGTGTCATGGCTCCCCCCAACCAAGCCCAACGGGGTGATCCGCAAGTACACCATCTTCTGCTTCAGCCCCGGGTCTGGCCAGCCGGTAAGTGGGCCCAGGGCCAAATGATGAGCAGGACAGGAGAAAGAGAAAGTACCTGTAGATCAGCTGGCTTCTGAGCCAAACCCTGGGGCTGCTTATATCTGTGCTTCTTCTTGGATTCATGGATAAGTATGGGCACTGGTCACCCAAGAGTGGCTAAAGCCTTACCCGAGTCCATCTTGGGTCAGTCCTCTGTTCCAGGGGCTGCAAGATTATCACAAGCCCTGGAAGCTCCTTTGAGTCAGGGGTCACGTTCAAGCAGGTGGGAGGACAGGGCCTCGACTCTTCTGGTCTGGCTGACCAAGGAAGCTCCTAGCAGATCCCAGAGCTCTGGACTGGGGACTCGCTGGCCCACGGCCTTTGGAAATGAATCAACTTTTCAGTATGATCAGTCCTGGCTTGGAGGGCTGCTGGAGCTCTACCCTGAGTGGCCCCCTCAGCATGGCGCCAGTTGAAGAGAGAGGAGAAGATGGGGGAAGGCAAGGGCATCTCTCTCTGGGCCAGGGTCTGGGCCTAGCCTAGGGGAGAGGACTGAGAGATAGCTCTATCTGCCTAAACCTGGGAGCAAAGTGGGCAGCCCCCAGGCTGGGGCACAGTGCAGGGGATCTAACCCCTGCCCTCTATTGAGAGCTGCTAAGAGGGAGGAGAGGATGAGGGCAGGTGCTGCGGGATATGCATCCATATCCCATAATAGGCATCCTTCCCTCTGCCTCTTTCCTTATCTCCAGCCACTCAACCAGAGTTCTGCTGGGTGACTGCTCTGGGGCACACCTCTTATAGTTACAAGAGCAGGTGCAAAGACACCTGCCCTTGGGGCGCTCTCAGTCTAGTGAGAAAAGCAGAGGGGTGCTCCCTGGGGGGGAGGTGTGAGTACTATCAAGGGATGTGGTCAGGACCGGGGAGAGCAGGGAGCAGAAGGAGGCCAGCTTCTCCCTCCATCAGCAACTTGTGATGTGACAGCAGCCCCAGCACCTGCAGATGAGCTTCCGGCAGCCCGGAAAGCTGCCCTGAAATTGCTCGGTAACTGTGTCATCATCTCATCCTCTGTTCTCTGCTTTCCTGTGGTCTCTCTGAATTACCCTCTGAGCCGTAGGTGGCCCCGTGCCTCACCAGTGAGGCCAGAGTTCTATTACCAGAGGGAGAGCCCAGAAATGTCTTTGCAATGACTCCGTCCCCTCCTCTCCATCCTCACAGCCACTACGTCACATGCAGAAAAGTACATATATGATGACTATACAACTCCATGAATTTTCACACATCCAAGTATGCAGAAGGGGGGATTCCCAGAGCAGGGAACAGGACAACACCCCAGAAGGTCACCACCCTCCCCCTGCAGGCGTAACCACCATCCTGACTTCAGAGTAGCATTGCCTCTTTTTGTACTTTATATTACACACACACACACACACACACACACACACACACCATTTGCCTAGCTTCTTTGACCCAACATTATTTTGAGTTGGTGAATTTCATCCATATTGTTCTGTGTGGTTAGAGGTCACTCACTGTCATTTCTGTATAGTTTTCAATTACGTGTGTGTATCACAATTTATTTATCCATTGTGTTATCCGTTGATAGGCATTTGGGTAGTTTTCCGTTTGGAGCTATTACAGATGGTGCTGCTGTGAAAACTCTTGTCCGTGTCTCTTGGTGCTCTAGTGTATGCGTTCCTTTTGGGCCTATGAGAGGAACTGCTGGATCACGGGGTCTGCAGGTGTTAGGTTGAGAATACCCTGCCACTGTTGGGGGGTTGTACCAATTTTCCAATCAACATCTTCAGCCACGTCTTCTGCCCCTTTTGCCCCCTCCTCCTGCCCCTCCCACGCACACACGTCCTAGGCTCTTGTTACACTCGGCTTGTCACCGTCTGGACAGCCGCTCTGCCTTTCACCCCCCAGCCCTCTGCCCCCGCTGATCCTACCGCCCGTGGCGTGTTCTTCATCCTCTAGCACACGCTGAATGCATTCGCTGGCAGCTGCTCACTCACCTGTCTCCCGCACTGGTCTGAGGGGCCCTGTGAGGACGAGGGCAGCATCTATCCATTCATCTTTGGGTCCCCAGCTGTGGAACATGGTGCCTGGAACATCATCGTCACAGAATACGTGTTTGATGAATGAATTGCTAGCAGCCTGGCAATTGTAAAGCCTTAGACGTTGGGCAAGTTTCCCTTCATAAATTGGTGAGAGGGTGGGAACTCATTCTCCAGCTTGGGTTTGTATGGTCATTACTTCCTCTGATAATGAAGTCTTTCAAAGGGATTGGTATCTGGAAACGCAGCCTCCTCATTAACTCAGGCTCCAGGATGCCCAGTCAGCTGGCTGGGGACACATGTCCCAGGCTCTGGAGCAGAGTGCCTGGTCCCCATGCCCTCCTCCTGCTGCTGGAGACGTGGGGACCCTCCCTCCTTCCTCTTCATGCCCCGAGCATGGAGGAACCTCCTCTCTCCTGGGGAGATTTCCCATCAGACATTGTCACATGGGGGGTGGGGCAGGTGTGCTAGTGTGATGAGAACTGCAGTTCAGCCATGTTGCAAGGCAGGGACTGGGCCGAACGAGGGACCAGGGGACCTAACCACCACGTGTGATTGTGTAATATGATTGCTTTGCAGAAATATATTCCAGATTCCAAACAACTGCATCACAAGTTCATTTATGAAAGAGCTCCAAGAGTGAGGGCACACTCGTGGACGTGTGATGGTGCAAGACTGTGGGAGTGAGTGTGGGGTGAGAGGCAAATGCACGTGAGTCTGTGTGTGTACATACTGGAGTGTATGAACTTGTGTGTGCGGAATCCTCGGAATAGATGCGGGAAACTACATATGGTGCAGGATCCCAGGAATTGCACCCTAGGGCTGGCCAGGGCTGCATTGAGTCCTGTTAGAAATTTTACCAAACAATTTAATACAATTTAATTTTTCTCTGATTATCAAAATAATACAATTTTATTGTAGAAAATTCTGTAAATATATAAAATATAGAGAGGAAAGTAAAAATTACTTCTACTCTCATTCCCTAGAGATAAACGTTGGCAACATTTTGGTGTATAATCTAACAGTCTTTGATCTGTATGTATACCATGGTTTTGTTTTGGTTTTTTTACAAAATTAAAATAAAATTTTACACAATGTGATATAATCTGCATTTTTCACGTAACATATGAAGGGACTTTCCCACACCCTCGAATATTCTCTTTTTTTTTGGCTGCACCACATGGCTTGTGGGATTTTAGTTCCCCGACCAGGGATTGAACCCAGGCCCTTGGCAGTGAGAACGCAGATCCTAACCACTTTACCACCAGGGAATTCCCATGACATCAAGTATTCTTTTAAAATATTATCTGTATGTACATAATCTATTTAGCCAGTCCCCCAATTATTCTATATTTAATGTTTTTAATTTTTCACCATTATAATGTTTCATTGAGAGTTCTTCATAAAAGTTTTTATGTACACGTTTTATTTTTTTCTTAGGTTAAATTTCTATAGGAATTCCTGGGTCACAAAGAGTATGAATATTCTTAAGGTTTGCATACACGTTTGCAAATTACTCTTCAGAAATTTTGCACCAATTTATACTTCTTATACAGCATTATAAGTAGTATATACTTCTTCCTTGTGCCCATACTAATCCAAGGTGTTATATATTTTTCTTTTTTTGACAGTTGGGATTTTTAAAAAAAGAGGTCTTGTTTTAAGTTATATTTCTTGGATTACTAGTTAGGTTGATTAGTGCTATGTGTTTTCTGGCAGTTTTTTTCATCTTTGGGTAATTGTCAATTCATATCCTTTGTCCATTTTTTATTTGGGTGTATCGTGGTTTTCTTATTGATTTGTAAGTGCTCTTTACATATTAAGGATAATAACCATTTTTGATCATATATGTTTCAAGTATTTGCTTGCCTTTGATTCTAGTTTTTATTATACCATAGGTTTTCTTTTTGTATAATTTAAATTTATAAATCATTTTGATTTTTGCCTTTATTTTTGTTATTAGGACAGATAAATATTAATCTATAGTTTCTTCTTTCATAGTTTTACCTTTTTTTAACCTTTGATTCACTGGGACTTTATTTGGGAGGAGAGTTGTGTATTTCTGAAAGTGATTTCAGGACATTCTTGGGGAATCCAGGTTAAAAGAAGGCACCCAGGATCTGGGTAATATGCTAATGCCTTCAGGGGGAAGCCAAAGCATTCCTGCCCTGTGTAGACACAAATGTACATTCAGGTACACACTGACACACACAAGCAAGTACACTCAACTTTTCTCTACACATATATACACACACACACCTCCACCCTCACAGAAAAATGTGCCAGGAGAAGACCATTTCCCCTTTTACAAAAGACTTGCACACCCCTTGCCTCATATGTGCCTCACTGTAACCACACAGGGTAGGCTGAGCTGTATTGCTTTCTCAGTGAGTAGGAGAGAACACTGAGGCCCCAGAAACCATGGGAGACACTGTGGATCATATAGCAAGTGAGGCAAGCAGGTATCAAAGCCACTGCCCTGCCCTGCCTCGTGCTCAGATATGACCTGCAGATACCCACACGGTCCCCTAGTGCTGCAGCCTGAGAGGAATTCCCAACTACTAGGGCTCAGGGTGGCTTTCAGGGACCTCCTGGATTCAAGGCCAGGTCTCCACAGGGGAGGCAGGAGGAGGAGTTTGCCAGGGAGCTCTGTGTGTGTTGTGGGGATGCCTGTACCTTCTCCCGAGCATCTCCCTGCAGACAGTCTGGGGCCAAAAAGGATGTTTTCTCCTATTATAAGTCACTGGGCCCCTCAGCCCTCCCATGGCGGACAGAGAATGTCCTTCTGTGACCCCATATCTGTCTGGAGGTCTGTCCCTCAGCACGTGCGTGAATGTGTCTACATGTCCGTGTGTGTGTGAGCGTGTGCATGTAGGCGTGTGTGTGCAGGATCCCGTGACTGCAGAGATAACTAATTATTAGCTCCCTCTGGCCTTGGGGGTCCCCCATCTGTTCCGGGGCTGCTCCCCCTCCCTAGACTTCCTCCCTGATGTCAAAGAGGCCCTGGTGCTGTCCTGCTTTCCCTTCCCCACAGCTGACCAAAAAATAAAATAAAATGAAAGTCAGCCCCATCCCGCCTGCACCAGGGAAGGGGCTGACAGGAGGTCTGCAAACTAGCGCTTATCAAAAGCTCCTTCTCAAATTCATTTCAATATCTGAGCCTCTGGTTTCCAAGACAACGTAATCTTTTCATCAAAGCAACTGGTAAAACCACTGGGATCCGATATTGTTTTGTTGGCAACTTGTCAAAACTGTCATTTGGTTAAAAAAATTTAATAGATTTATATAACCTACAAATATATATATGGTGATCTATACCACTAATCATCATTAATAAAGTACTGCCCCCTGAAGGTTTCTTAGTTCCCTCTCCCACCCCTTCCTCCCCCAGAGGTGGGGGGGAGTGGGGAGGAATGAAGGAGCAGTAATTAGACAGCAGGGCTGGGAGGTGACTCTGAGTGGGGACAGGCTGGGGGAGCCTGTCTACAGCCCTAATAAGGCAAATGTAGTAATTTAGCTTCTTCCCAGAGACTCCCCTTACTCAGGGTTTTCCTGAGACCCTCCCTCCCCGCTTCTCCCTTCTCCTCCATCTCTCACTTAGAACACTCACATTTCCTGGCCTGGAGCCACAGTGGCCAGCGCCTAGATCAGTCCAAGAGGTAAACTGAGGCTGACCCAGCAACACACCAGAGCAGGCCCGTCAGCTCCCAGGGCCGAGCCCCGTGCCAAGTCCAGGGCAAACTCTGTTCACTGTGGCTCCAAAACCAGAAAGGGCAGACTAGGCAGGATCCTGCCTCCCCGGCCCCCAACCCGGCCATCACCTCCTCCGAGCCTAGGGCCCCCAGCAAGGCTGGAGGCAGAGGTGGAGGCCCAGGGGACTTGGGTCTTAGCATGCATTCGCCTCTGCCCTCTGCCCCACAGGCTCCCAGCGAGTATGAGACGAGTCCGGAGCAGCTCTTCTACCGGATCGCCCACCTAAACCGAGGACAGCAATACCTGCTGTGGGTGGCTGCCGTCACCTCTGCCGGCCGGGGCAACAGCAGCGAGAAGGTGACCATCGAGCCTGCTGGCAAGGGTGAGCAGCCTGGGACTGCGGCAGAGGGCAGAAGCCGCCCCCGCCTAGAATTTCGATTCTCCCCCGGGAGGGGATGTCCTCCCTCCACCCTGTCGGTGACCTGGCTGTAAGGGGCTGGCCGGCCGCCCGCCTCCCTCCTGCACGCACCAAGACCGGGCCTCTGCTGCCCCCTGACTCCCAGAAAGCCTCACAACAGGCTCGAGGCAGCACCGCTAGCCAGGGGCGCTGGGCGTAATGCACCCTGGTCCCCAGCTCCCAACTCCAGCCCAGCTCAGCTCCTCCAAAGGGGACTGAGGTGGGGTACACTGCTTCCACGGCGCAGAGAGCTGCCAAGACGGCCCCCTCCTTCCAAAGCCAGGACACCTCAGGCAGGGGTGACCCCACTGATCGGTGGTTCATTCAGCCAACAGACATTTACAGGGGGCATGCCGAAGGAGACTGTGGGCTAGATGGGGCGTGCAGGATGAATAAGACCATGTCTATTCTTGGTGCCCCACTGAACCCCTGGCCCGGGCATAAGTGTGGCATGGGGGCACATGTACCCCCACTTTACAGGGAATGACAGTTCTGAGGCCTCAGCCCAAGATCGAGACAGAGGCCACCTCACGGAGCTGCCGGGCCGCCTGCCCTGCGCTAACCCTGGAGCATGGGACTTAGCCACACAGGCCCGAGACTTCCAGCCTCTACTCTGACCCTGGGCTTCCCTGGGCCCTCCCTCGTCCCACAGCCACCTGTCGCTGTAGCCCTGGGGCCCCAGGACCAGGGCTCGGGTGGTTGGTGCCTGCCTCAGCCCAGCCGCCCTCCAGGGGTGACCAGCTTCCTTTGGCCGAGACCCGAGAGGCGCCTGCCCACCCTGGCCTCAGGCTCAGGGTCAGCGGGCACTGAACGGAGGGCCTGCAGCTGCCCTGCCAATGGGGGCTGTCATCCCATTTTCCAGTGGACACTCTGAGGCCGGGGTGGCACGGTCTGCAAAGACAGCTGAGAGTGGCGGGCTAGCTCTTCTGGCTCCAAGTCAGGGCTCTTTCCACACGGCCTCAGGTGTCTAACCTCCACTGGCCCCTCCTCCCAGAGGGGCTACCCACCCCTTCTTCTGGACTTGTATCCTTCAAGAGGGAAGGGGCCCAGGGCCTCCGATCCTCCCAGGACAGCTGGCGCTGGCCCAGAGCATGGTCTGAGAGCCCGGGTGTCTTGGCTGAAGGCTGGGCCCTTCCCCTGTGGAAATCAAATGGAACACGTTCCCAGAGGGCTTCATACTTCTTCGAATGTGGACATCATGCACTTCTGTCCTCACAGCAGCCCTGGGAGGTGGAGGGACAGGAGCCAGTCCCAGCCACAGGGCAGAACTGGGTCTAGAACGGGATCTCTAGAGCCCCTGGCGCCATCCCCGAGGCCCCCAACACTTCTCTCTGCCTGTGATGGAGGCTGTCTTCACTGGGCCCCTCTGTCCAGTCCACGTCTTTCTGGCCCCCGGCGGTCCTCCCCAGGCAGCTGCCCTCAGAGGATAGGAACCTCCATTCCCTGCACCCAAACCTCTAAGCACTGCTTCCTCAGCCACCTTACATCTTCCCTCTCCCCAAGAAGGGTCCCGTGGCTCAGTGGGGCTGACTGTGGCCCCCCGAAGCACGTGGTTGCTTGGTTAATTTAACACTTTCAACCCTGGGCCTGGAGATCTCCAAGGTGCCTGACACGACTACCTTCTCGCTGGGCCCTTGGCATCTTTGCCTCCCTTTGCTTTTCGTGATGCCGCCTGTGCATCAGGGTCCCCGGGGACGTGCCTTCCTCCTCTTCGCCTGCAGGTTGTGGACCCCAGGGCTCTGCCACTCCTCTGTCAGTCTGCAGTCCCCCTCCTGGTGACCTCAGTCAGTCTGCTGCTGAGTGCACATCAGTGTGGTCCAGTCATCTCTCTCATGCTCCAAAGCATTTATATCCACCTGCTTTCCAGCTACCCCCGTGGGCGTCCCCCAGGTTTAGCATGAGCAGAACCTTCCCGTCTCTCCCACCTACCCTGCTCCTCCCCCTGTGGGCCTCAACTCCACGAGGGCACCAGCACCCATCTGGTTGGCCCAGCTGGGATCCTGGAAGTCACCCTCACCTCCCCCTCTATCTCTTCCCCAAAACTAGGGAGACTTCACGTCTTGACATGTCTTCCCTTGAGCCCCTAGTCTGTTCTCCACCACCCGGTATCACCTCTCGCCTGCACTCCAGCCACCATCTTGTCCCTGGTCTTCATCCTGCAAGATCACCTCCACCACGGGCTTCCCTGGTGGCGCGGTGGTTGAGAGTCCGCCTACCGATGCAGGGGACACGGGACACGGGTTCGTGCTCCAGTCCGGAAGATCCCACATGCCACGGAGCGGCTGAGCCTGCGCGTCCGGAGCCTGTGCTCCGCAGCGGGAGAGGCCACAACAGTGAGAGGCCCGCGTAACGCAAAAAAAAAAAAAAAAGATCACCTCCACCAAACCATCCTCTGCAAGCAGCCAGGGATTTATCTAAAACTCTGCTTTGAACATACCACTACTTACGTGTAAGCCTCCTCGTGACCTCACGGGGAAGCCCAGCCTCCCTGAGGGGCCAGCAGAGCCCTGCTCGCTCTCCTCCTGCCTCTGCTCACCGCTCTGGCCCCGGCTCCGCTGCCCTCTTTTCACTCACCCTGGGCTTTGGTCGCCCCAAAGGATCCTCCCACCCATCGTGTGTTTCAGGCCCCCCGTGCCTCTACTCAGTGCCGTTCCCCCTTCCGACATGCCTTTCCTTCTCTGTGTGGTGAATTCCTTCTTAGCCTTCAAGTTTCAAGTCAAAGCTGCCAATTCCAGAAGCCACCCCTGGCCTTCGCCTCCACCACCACTGCATTGCCACAGTTCATTCCTCCTCCTTTCTGCTCCTAGGGTTACTTGTCTCTACCCCTACCATAGTATTCTTCACCCTAATGATTTTTTTAAGTATCTGCCTCCCTCTTGGATGGCGAGCAACTTGAGGCCAGGGAATAGATCTGATTCATTTTGTGGCCCCTCAGAGTCTCCTGTGATACCTGGCCCAAACAGGTATTTGATAAACGCTTGTCGTATCCATGACTCGCATCTGAAATTTCCTGGACTCTCCCCCCACCCCAAGCCCAAGGCAGTGGTCAGGTAGGGGAAAGAAGACTTGAACTGTAAATTCAGGAGCCCTGAGAAAGGGGAGCCAGTGCGGTGCTGGTGGTAAAAGCGGGGTGTCTCTCATCCTTTCCTTCCTGTAGCCCCAGCAAAGATCATATCCTTTGGGGGCACTGTGACGACACCCTGGATGAGAGATGTCCGGCTGCCTTGCAATTCAGTGGGAGACCCAGCCCCTGCTGTGAAGTGGACCAAGGACAGGTGTGTGCAGAACCCCGCAGGGATAGGTGACCCCCAGGGATGGGCAGAGCAGAAAAGCCATGAAGAGAACCAATGTCCCTCCCTTCCAGCGACTCAGTCACCTCCAGGTCTGCAGGGGCCCAGCCAGGTACACGGCTACCACTCTCACACACACGCCTGACCTCCCTGGCTCCCCTCTGTTGGCTGCCAAGGATCTCCCTTCCCTGTGTGATGGAAGAGGCCAAGATTCCTGGATATGCCTGGGAAGCACTGAGTAACAGCCCAAGAATCCAGGGTCCCCGAGCCAGCCCCCTACTGCTCCCAGCTCCAACGGCCTGCAGACCTGGGGGAGGCCCCCGGAGGAGGGGATGCCTGCTATAACCCATCCCCCACCCCCGCAGCGAAGACTCGGCCATCCCCGTGTCCATGGACGGGCACTGGCTCATCCACACCAATGGCACCTTGCTGCTGCGTGCAGTGAAGGCTGAGGACTCGGGCTACTACACCTGCACAGCCACCAACACTGGGGGCTTCGACACCATCATCGTCAACCTTCTGGTGCAAGGTGAGACGCTGCGAGGCGGGCGGGGCTCCGGTGCCGACAGGGATGGAGGAATTCCATCGCGTGAGAGAGAGGGTTGTCGAAAGGAAGAAGAAGACCCGCCACTGGGGAGACAGACCCTTGGTGGATCAGAGGGTCCCCGTGGAAGCGGGGGCAGGAGGGCTAGAGAGGGGAATGAGGAAGTGTGAGGGTGGCACCGAGAGGGGGGGACAGCCAGCCCCTCACCCTCAACCCACCCCGATGTCAGAGATTAACCCTCTGGTGCGGGCTGGTGGCTCTCCCCTCACAGTTCCCCCGGACCAACCCCGCCTAACTGTCTCCAAAACCTCCGCTTCGTCCATCACCCTGACCTGGATTCCAGGTGACAATGGGGGCAGCTCCATCCGAGGTGAGAGGGGTCTGGATGAGGAGGGGGGAGGCAGGGGAAGGAATTCTGGGCCCAGGGGCAGAGGAAGGGCTTCGCTCACTCCCCCTGCTTGTCCTGATAATGCTTAGGAAATAATGGGGGAGGGGCGATTCAGACCACAGGGAAGTTACCCAAGTGCCCTGGAAAATATACCAGCCTAGATGGCTGGGCTTTCCAACACCCACCCTCCTTGCCACTGGTGAGCTGTGCGTTTTCTTAGGAAGCCTGTCTTCTGCTCTGGGCCTTAGTTTCTACATCTGTAAAAGGAGACAAATGTTCTAGGTAGTACCTCAACCTTAAACATGCATATGAGTCACCAAGGCGTCTTGTAAGAGCACAGATTCTGATTCAGGGGGTCTGGAGCGGAGGCTGAGAGTTTGCATGTCTAACAAGCTCCCAAGTGATGCTGATGCTTCGGGGCCAGGGGACTAAATATGGAGAAGCAGGGTCTAAATAGGACTCCTTGTAAGCCTCACAGCTCCGGTTTCTGCTCCCCGCCCCACCTTGGCTTCTCAACCCTAACACAAGCACTGACAGGAGAGAGCCCGACAACTCACCCAAGGGCCTTTCCGTTTTGTATCGAATTTGCATCCACCCCATCCCAGTGGCCAAAGCACCCCCTGCCCCCTGCGGCGCCCAGCTCCATGATGCCTGTTGGGGTACCCCAGGCCCCACCCTGCCCGACCTGAGCCAGGCAAACCTCCCGGGCAGGCTTCGTGCTGCAGTACTCGGTGGACAACAGCGAGGAGTGGAAGGATGTGTTCGTCAGCTCGAGCGAGCGGTCCTTCAGGCTGGACAGCCTCAAGTGTGGCACCTGGTACAAGGTGAAGCTGGCGGCCAAGAACAGCGTGGGCTCCGGGCGCATCAGTGAGATCATCGAGGCCAAGACCCATGGGCGGGGTAAGGCCCAGGGCGGGTGGAAGGCTGCTGGGGTAGGGAAGGAGGGCACAGGGGAGCATGGAGACTCAAGGGGAGATTCCACCTGGTTCCCATCACCACAGCATCGGATGAGTCATGGTAGCAGAAACTGGCCCTGCTTCCCTGCGGTGGGATGGCAGATGGGTGGCTCACCTCTTCCTCTTTCCTACATGTGTCTTCCTCCTTGGCCAGGCCCTTCTCTCCTTGTCCTTCTCTTCCTCCTCTTCTTCCTCCCCCTCTGTCCCCTGGAGCATCCCTACTCCCATCTGCGCCTCCCACCGATCCCCTGGAGCCACTGTGGTCCCAGCTGCCCAGGGAAATCTTTCCCAGTCTCTCTAACCTCTCTCTCTCCCTCTGGCCCCCCAGAGCCCTCCTTCAGCAAAGACCAGCACCTCTTCACCCACATCAACTCCACACATGCTCGGCTTAACCTGCAGGGCTGGAGCAACGGGGGCTGCCCTATCACAGCCATCGTGCTGGAGTACCGGCCCAAGGGCACCTGGGCCTGGCAGGGCCTGCGCGCCAACAGGTCCGGGGAGGTGTTTCTGACCGAGCTGCGAGAGGCCACGTGGTACGAGCTGCGCATGAGGGCTTGCAACAGCGCTGGCTGCGGCAACGAGACCGCCCAGTTCGCCACCCTGGACTACGATGGCAGTGAGTCGGAAAGCGTGGGCAGGGCTGGAGCAAGGTGCTGCCAGGGAAGCTGGCAGAGAGGCAGACATGTAAAGAGATGGGCACGCAGATAGAAAAGAGGCAGGACTATAGTCAGGGACAAAGGCGGACAGGTGAACAAGCAAGCAAAGGACAGGCCAAGGAACAGCAGACGGGTAGACAGGTAAGCGGGTAGATACACCTGTGACCAACACAGATGGACAGGCAGACAAGCAGGTCAGTAACGCTAAAGACAGAGGGCCCTTGAAGGAGCAACCCGTGCTCTCCATTGCTTCAGAGAGATGAGAGGGGGCTTCCCTGGTGGTTCAGTGGTTGAGGGTCCGCCTGCCGATGCAGGGGACATGGGTTCGTGCCCCGGTCCGGGAAGATCCCACATGCCGCGGAGCGGCTGGGCCCGTGAGCCACGGCCGCTGGGCCTGCGCGTCCGGAGCCTGTGCTCCGCAACGGGAGAGGCCACAACAGTGAGAGGCCCGTGTACCGCAAAAAAAAAAAAAAAGAGACGAGAGGGAGGTAAAGATGCAGTTGCGGTCCTGCCCTATAAGAACCCTCTGCTCAGATGGTACATTAGCCAAGACAGGGTAGCCTGCACTGCAGTAACAAGTACACACTAAAAGCTTCATGGCTTTTGATCCAATAAAGATTTGTTTCTCACTCTCATAACACCTTGTGAGGGTTGGCTGGCCACCATCTTTAGCTATGCCGTCTTGAACATGTAGCTCCCGTGGTCACCAACAAGAGAGGGAGAAAAAAGAAACAGCAGTTCCTGACTGCCCTGGCCAGGAGGTGATAACTCATCATTTCTAGTCACACTCTGTTGTCCAGAACTAGTAACATGGCTCTAACCTAACTGCCAGGAAGTCTGGGGAATGTAGACGAGCGCACGGATGTTTAGTGAGTGCTACGTGGTGTCTGCCGCATGGGGGCACCCCACACTCATGCACACACATGCATTTAAGCACATAGAGGGCTGAGTTCATAGGGACCAGCTGTCACAAGCTAAATTGAGTCTACCTATGTGTTAAGGAAACAGAATAAAAGTGGTATCGGAAGGGGATGGGCTCAAACAAGGAAGCCTTCATGAAGGAGATGACTCTTAAGTGAGGCTTTGAAACAAGCAAGCATCGGGGCTTGGCAGAAGGCTATGTCAGCAGGAGAACTCAACATTGCCTCCTTGCAGCCCCCAAGGTTAGCAGATTTCACCCACGGGATGGGGAGCAGGGAGAGAATGCAGGGTGTTGAGTGGCTTTTGCCTCCATCTGGGGAAGAGAGCACACGATCCCGCTTCCCTGACTTTTCTCTCCTACGGTCCTCACCATCCCCCTCAACCTTACCAGCTGGATGTGGGAATCTAAGTTCAGCGTTCTAGAAATGAACACTGAACTCCAACAAGCAGAGTAGACTATCTCTGAGAGACTTTAGGAAAATTCTAAAAGGAAGTCATTAATATCATATGCAGTATGAAAACTACACAACTGTTCATGGCTGTCCTGATGGGACCAGAATTAGGGGGAGCAGAGGGGAGAGTTGGGGCTCTGCACCAGGAAGTAGAGATCAGAGTGAGATCAAAGGCAGCAAAAGAGGTCCAAGGGCTACCTTGCCCATGAGACTCTGCATAACACTCAACTCATGAGGGACAACTGACTCCCTTCTTCACCCCTGTTCAGGCACCATCCCACCCATCAAGTCTGCACAAGGCGAGGGGGACGATGTGAAGAAGCTGTTCACCATTGGCTGCCCGGTCATCCTGGCCACCCTGGGGGTGGCACTGCTCTTCATCGTTCGCAAAAAGAGGAAAGAGAAGCGGCTGAAGCGACTCCGAGGTGGGCGAGTTTCCTATGGGCTTCCTGGGAGGGAGTGCTGACCCTCAGCCACGCTGGCCACTTTGCACTGGCTCACAGCACCATCTGGACAAGGGAGAGTGCCCGTGTCCCCTTGAAGGGAGAGCTGCCACTCCAGCCTTCTGAAACCCCTTAGCTGTTCACTGCTTCCTCCTCTGTGCCCCCAGGACTTTGTGCCTGCCCTCACCAGGGCTGACTTTTAGAGGTACACAGTGGTAAAACCATATTGCTTGTTAAAATATTTAAACATTTCCATGTTGATTGGTAAATAGATGTTGCTCCCTTCTACCCTGGGTGCTCCATTCTCTTATATAGGATCCCCAAGACTTTCCTAGGACCCAGCCACTAAAGAGTAGACCTCCAGGGTCTACTGCATGATGTCTGCATGATGTATGGTCTGCATGATGTATGGGTGGGATGGATTGACAGGTGGAGAGATCAATAATGAATGGATGGATGAGTGGGTAGATACATGGTTGAATTCGTTCATGAAGCTAGATTTGATCTAACAGATCATTCTCAGTTATCAGAGGTCTAGTGGATTACCTGGGTCCTTTGCTTCTCCTCTCTTATCAATTCCTAACCTGACAGTCCTGAACCTATTCAAGGCTCCTCTGAGACAAAGCAGTGACCCTCAAATCCATCCATGGACTTTTTTGGGACAGATGTCCCAGAGAAGGAAATGAAACTTCTTGGTTGATGTCATCTGGAGATACCCATTGACCCTCTCTACTTCATTCCCCACTCTCTCCTCTCCCCAACAGATAACTGAGGATAGACCTACCACTGATGCCCATTTCCAGACTGCTATGATGTTTTGTTTGATTAGAGTTGATTCAGGAAGCTGATGGAGCACTTTACATACCCTTTGCTTGGGGGAGGATCTCCCTATTAGATAAAAATCTGGAAAGGAAGGGAGGAAAGGAGAGCAGAACTGAGCCAAATCCTGAACTGGGAGCAGTGAGACCTTATGTTTTGGACTGTCTCAGAACTCCTTATATTTCTTCCCAGGAGACAAGCCCTGGCCCCATTTTAGGAAGTTCTCCCACCTTGTTCCCCATGCCTCTTCCAATTCTCATCCTTCTCAGACTCCATTCTCACTGAGTCCCCTCTCTCTACTGTTTTGCAGATGCAAAGAGTTTGGCAGAAATGTTAATAAGGTGGGTGTCACATAGCTGCTTCCTCTCTCCTCCCCTCCCCCTTCCTCCCTTCAGGGTACAGGTTTCTAAGACCCCACTGTCCTGCAAAACCCCTCCCCCGACCCGTTATGGCTGCCGAGTCACCCATCTCCAGCCCTTCTCTCCACAGCAAGAACAACCGAAGCTTTGACACCCCCGTGAAGGGGCCACCCCAGGGCCCACGGCTACACATTGACATCCCCAGGGTCCAGCTACTCATCGAGGACAAGGAGGGCATCAAGCAGCTGGGTGAGTGACAGGTGCCAGGAGCTCTCTGTCCTGCTGAGTGTGCTTCCCCAGGCCACATCCCACGAAGGGCAACCACCAGTCCTCACACAGTGCCCAGGGTTCCAGAAGCAGCCCCGTCAACAACTCAACAACCTAGGAACTCGCTGCAGCTTCTCTCAAGGACTAGGTTTCCTCCTCCGTTGATGGGAAGACTTGACCTGACCTTTCTTGGTTTCATTGTTGGATAAAGACAAAGAGAAATTTGGGGAGCAAAGATGGTGCCCAAAGGGAAGGACTGCTGCTGATTGCACTTCTTCCCCCAGGAGATGACAAGGCCACCATCCCTGTGACCGATGCTGAGTTCAGCCAAGCTGTCAACCCTCAGAGTTTCTGCACCGGTGTCTCCTTGCACCACCCAGCCCTCATCCAGAGCACAGGACCCCTCATCGACATGTCTGACATCCGGCCAGGCACCAGTATGCATTATCCCTGGGGAGACAACCCTCCTCCCACACGGGGTTTCGTGGGCACAGCATAAGACAGAGGTGGCATTTTTTTAAAAAAGGAGGGAGGAGCAGTATGGAAGAAGGGAAAGAGCACTGGAATTAGAGTCTAGAGACCTTGATTATAGACTCACTAGCTATGGCCTTGGGCATGTCACTAACCTTATCTCTCTGGGCCTCAGTTTCCTTACCTAGAAGTTTAGAGAGGGTTAGTTGTTCTTTCTCTCCAAGGGCCTTCTGCATCTTCCACTGTGAGTCTGGACATAAGTGTAGAATACATCCAGGACTGTAGGGAATGAATGGACAGTCATGAGGCAGCAGGAGATGAGGTGACATTCTTCCCAGGCTGAAGGAAAAGACAGGGTGGCGGGAGAGGACTAGGACGCCACCCAGTGCCCGACACTGCCGCTCTCCTCCTCCACAGATAGCTGTGTGGCCAGGAAAGGCAGCTCGCTCAGCTTTCCCAGGGGAGCTTCTGTGGCTGCTTCTGCCTCCTCCCTTGCTCCTGCTGCCCTTTCTGGTAAATGCCAGCTGCCCAAGCCTGAGTGCCTGCAGCTGGAGGGTACTAGCTCTGGCTTCCTCTGTGCAGATCCAGTGTCCAGGAAGAATGTAAAGTCAGCCCACAGCACCCGGAACCGGTACTCAAGCCAGTGGACTCTGACCAAGTGCCAGGCCTCCACACCCGCCCGCACCCTCACCTCCGACTGGCGCACTGTGGGCTCCCAGCATGGTGTCACTGTCACCGAGAGCGACAGCTACAGTGCCAGCCTCTCCCAGGACACAGGTAAGCCCAAGGACCTGCCTTCATTCTGCTCGCTCTCCTCCAGCTCTCGCATTATCCATCTCCACCTTTAGTTTTCCCAGCTCCTACCTGCCAGCTGTTGGAGTCCAAGGCACAGGTCAATTTCATTTCCAGCTGGTCACTGACTCACTCTGTGGCTATGACAAAAACACTTGACCTAGCGGAGCTCTGCTCGGTCAAGGATTTCATTTTGCTCTCCCAGAAGATGACAGAGAAAATGGTACACGTGATGTTTGTTGGAGAAAAGGCTAAGTGTTGCTCAGAGGATGCTGCTTATTTTCAAGAATGAAAGATGTTCTGCCCTTCACTAGGCAGCACATCAAATATCCCACTTCTGCCACCACCACTACCTTCACAGGCGGAGAGCAGGATCTTGTGAGCCTGCTCCACTCCATAGTCAGGCTTTCAGATGGCTGCTGGGCTTATGGGTAGGGGAACTGCTCAGTCTGATCTCATTTACACCCTTTCCCCATGAACCCACATTATCTTTTATCGAGATATAACTGACGTATAACATTTAGTTTCAGGTGTACGACATAATGATCTGATATTTGTAATATATTGCAAAATGATCACCACAGTAAGTCTAGTTAACATCCGTCACCATGTATAGTTACAATATTTTTTCTTATAATAAGAACTTTAAAGAACTACTCTCTTAGCAACTTCCAAATGTTCAATACAGTGTTATTAACTACAGTTATCATGCTGTACATTACATCCCCATGACTTATTTATAACCGGAAGTTTGTACCTTTTGACCACCTTCACCCATTTTGCCCAACTCCCACCCCCCACCTTTGGCCACCACCAATCTAATTCTTGGTATCAGTGAGCCTGGGGGTTTTGTTTGTTGTTGTTGGGGGTTTTTTAGATTTCACATATAAGTGAGATCATACAGTGTTTGTCTTTCTCTGTCTGATTTGTTTCACTTAGCGTGATGCCCTCAAGGGCCATCCATATCTTCCCAAATGGCAAGATTTCCTTTTTTATGGCTGAGTAATATCTCATTTTGTGTGTGTGTGTGTGTGTATATATATATATATCTATATCTCACATATTCTTTATTTACTCATCCACCGATGGACATACAGGTGCTTCCATGTCTTGGCTATTGTAAATAATGCTGCAATGAATATGGGGGGTGCCACTCATTTCCCCTCAACTCTGTGCCTTCCATCTCCCCAGACAAAGGACGGAACAGCATGGTGTCCACTGAGAGCGCCTCCTCCACCTACGAGGAGCTGGCCCGGGCCTACGAGCATGCCAAGCTGGAGGAGCAACTGCAGCACGCCAAGTTTGAGATCACCGAGTGCTTCATCTCCGACAGCTCCTCTGACCAGATGACCACAGGCACCAACGAGAACGCTGACAGCATGACATCCATGAGCACACCCTCAGAGCCTGGCATCTGCCGCTTCACCGCCTCCCCACCCAAGCCCCAGGATGCCGACCGGGGCAAAAATGTGGCTGTGCCCATCCCTCACCGGGCCAACAAGAGTGAGCGCTCAGACCACCTCCCTTGCTGTGTCCCCTGCCCCCAAACCCCACGAGCCCTGGCTAGACCTAGCCCTAACTGCACCTGGGTCCTGCCAGCCCAGCACGGCTCCTTGGCAGGCGGGGGGTAGTGCAAAGAACAAGGACTTGGGAGCAAGCAGATCAGGGCGCACATCCTGGCTTAACCTCTTAATACTGCTGTGACCTTGGGCAAGTCATTTAACCTCTCTGGCCTTAATTTTCTCATTTGTAAAATGCAACTGATAGCATGTACTTTGCATTGTTGTAAGGATCATTAGAAATGATATACGTGCCTGGCACATAGTAGGTTCTCATTAAGTAGTGATCATTCCCTTAGTCTGAAGCTATGCCAGGATGGAAAGAGACTGCTTATGGGGTCAGCCGCCCAATGGCCATTGGTCTGAATACTGTGTGAACTTAATCTAGACCCAAAGGAGCAATCCTGGCAGTTCAGCCCGTGGTGGCCAAAGCTCATGGTGGGCAATGACCTAGCCTGACTGGGAACCATCTGACTCCAGGGGCCTGGCCACAGCATATGTCCTCTGGGGTCAGCAGGGCAGGTCTAGGATAACCAGGGGGAGGGGGGCAGGGAAGCCCCCCAGCAGACATTAGGGCCACGGGGTGCAAGGCCTAGGCTGTCAAAGTAGGCAATCTGGTCTGCTCAGCACTGGCCTTGCTAAGTGGCCGTGCTGACCTAGGGGCTCAGGGTCACCTAGAGAAGAGCCTGGGGTAACAGAAATTACAAGACTTAGGAGACGAGCAGCCCTGAATGACTCCCCCTCCCTGTGTAGCTGTGTGAATTTGGGCAAATTACTTAATCTCTCTGAACCTCAGTTTCCTCACTTGCAAAATGCAGGCAGGTATTAACCTATGCAGGGGGCTGTGGGGACTAAACGAGATGACCTGAGGAAAGTGCCTGGCACAGTGGACGGGAGAGAGGCATGTGCACAGGCGAGGGTGCTCGCAGGGCAGAGGGATCAGTGTGTGAGGGTCCTAGAAGCTTGTCCCGTGGAGGCACTTTAAGAAATTAGGAACATTCTGCCTGGAGAACAGAGATGAAGGAGAGGGACGGGGAACTGTAGCTGACTTCAGATGTCTGAAAGGCCGCGGTGAGAAAGAGGGGAAAGCCTTGTTCTGGGGGTCCTCAGAGGACAGAATCGGGCTGAACGTGGGGAAGTGACAGGGAGTGACATTCCTCTCCTCCTCGGAGTAAAGAAAAGCTTTCTAGGGAATTTTCTGGCGGTCCAGTGGTTGAGACTTGGCACTTTCACTGCCGTGGACCTGGGTTCGATCCCTGGTCGGGGGACTAAGATCCCGCAAGCCACGCGACATGGCCAAAAAAAAAAAAAAAGCTTTCTAACAGCCAGAGCTCTTAGGACATCCCTGTTTAGAAATGAGCTCTTCACCAGCTGAAGCTGATCGGCTATAGTGATCAGTTAACAATGGATATCAATTTACTGAGCATCGCCGTGCGCCAGCCACTGTACTAAGCGCTTTCCTTACTTTATCTCATTCCCGCCTCACAGTATTCCTGTAGGGAAATATGATTATCTCCATTTCATAGATAAGAAAACTGAGGCTCAGAGAGGCCAAGTAACGCATCTTTCCTCTTTCCTCGACTCTTTACTGCCTGTCTGGTGGAGGGACTCCTATGCTAGGTCAGGGAGAAGACTGAGGGGTAGGGGCGGGGAAACAAGCTGGCCGCTGGTTCCAAGAGGCCTCTGGTGCTAACACGCCCTGCTTCCTGCATTCCAGGTGACTACTGTAACCTGCCCCTCTACGCCAAGTCGGAGGCCTTCTTCCGAAAGGCAGACGGGCGGGAGCCCTGCCCCGTGGTCCCGCCCCGCGAGGCCTCCATCAGGAACCTGGCTCGAACCTACCAGCCCCAGGCTCGCCACCTGACCCTGGACCCTGCCAGCAAGCCCTTGGGCCTCCCGCACCCGGGAGCCGCCGCCACAGCCACCTTACCTCAGAGGACTCTGGCCATGCCAGCTCCCCCAGCTGGCACGGCGCCCCCGGCACCCGGTCCCACCCCTGCCGAGCCCCCGGCTGCCCCCAGCGCCGCCCCTCCGGCCCCCAGCACTGAGCCTCCGCGGGCCGGGGGCCCACACACCAAAATGGGGGGCTCCAGGGACTCACTTCTCGAGATGAGCACATCAGGGGTAGGGAGGTCTCAGAAGCAGGGAGCCGGGGCCTACTCCAAATCCTACACCCTGGTGTAGGGACACAACCAGAAGAGTGGCCCTCCGCTTGGACCTGTCTGCACCTCCAGCCGTCACACACCAGCTGGGCTGATTTCCTGCATTATTTATATTAAATTGACAGATGAAAACCGACCAACAAGGGAAAGACAACCCCCAAGTCATGAACGCTTGTACATAGAACTCTTTTGTACAAATGAAACTATTTTCTTCTTCTCCATGAAGCCAGGGCACAAAGAATTTGACAGTGCAAGTCAAATTCCCCACCCCACAAAATATGTGTGGAGAGATATATACATATATAGAGAGAGGAACACATCGACAAGTTATATATCTATATATTTCTCTCACCTTATTTTGAGACAGAGGCACAAAGGCTCAGCAGTTTTTCCCTCCTACTCACCCTCCCTCCAATCTAGGTGGTTTTGACAAAGACCAAAATCCCAACTCAGAGACACTGCATGCGATTTTACTGTTCCAGGAAAACCAGGAGTTGCTTCAATTTGCAGATGCTTACGTGTTGATACCTTTTTCTATGAAAAAAGACCCAGCGCCGTGTGCAATAAAGGTTATGTTTCTACATGGTGGCTTTTTTCCCATTTGGCAAGGGCCAGTGGGGAGGCAGGGAGGAGAGGCCCCTGTACCAGGCCGTCTGTCTCTCAGGGAGAGACCTCGAGAAGCCCAGCTTTAGCTCAGCACGTTAAACTTTTAAAAAGGCTTTCCATTAGCCAAGCTGCCTCCTTGAGCACTTCTGTGCTGGGCCCTACAGGGGACCAGCTGTGTGTCTTTGAGCGAGCTCCTAAACCTCTCTGAGCCACAGTTTGCTTATCGGTAAAATGAGGCAACCTTGGCGAGAGCGCTGGGGAGCCGGTATGGGGGTGGAAGGCTGTGTCAACTGGCTTCTCTCCTTTGGGAGAAAGCAGTGTAGCCAGGGGAACAAAGCTACGCTAACCACTAGTGGGAAGTTGTGTAAGAGATGCCTCTAAACTGGGAAGGGAGGGAGAGATGATATTACCCTGGGGGTCCAGCCAGAGCCTGAAGTTCTGGGCTGACTGTTAGGACAAGATAAGGCCAAAGGGAGAAGGAATGAGGTCATCAGAGGTCGGAAATGTGGAAAGGGCTCATGGAGGAGGGGAATGGGTTGCAGCCAGAGAGAATGAGGCAGCGGGCACCTGGTGTCAGAGGAGCTGCAATTAGATTCCAGGTGGAAGGAATCGCACCCACGTGCAGGTACGTAAAGGAGGCGTTTCTGAGAAGAGGGTCAAAGGGCACGTGAGCTGGGCCTCCAAGGACGTGAGGGTTTGGATAGGCAGAGGAGAGGGAAAGACCCAGGAGAATGCAAAAGCCCAGGGGCGTGGAGTTCACGGTGCCCCTCCACGGTGGCCAGGACTCCTGGGTGAAAAGGAAGTGTCCCTCAGAAGTACAAAGGGGGCTCCTGAGCTCAGCACCCAAAGTCGAGACTGAGTTGTGGACCCGGAATCTGGAAGGAAGGTGAGCCTGCTATTCCCACCACCCCTTCCCCAAAACAGAGAGAAGGAAAAGGGAAGGGGACCCCAGGGCTGGGGAGGGAGGGAAGGAGGAAGGGAAGGTGTGTGCAGGATGTGAGTTGTACCCGTCAGTCTGGGCCACAGGGAAGCCCTCCCTGGCATGCATGACCTTGGATAGAAGCACTTCCCAATAAGCAGCTCATTCCACAAACATTTCCTGAGCCCCAGCGAGTGCGGACACAGGAGCTCCCGCCCATGGGTAACTACATTGCAGGGGGAGAGCTTTTGGCATGAAAGAGGGGAGGGGGCAGAGGTTATGTGCTCCTGGGTGACTCCTAGGCCCTTGGGGAGACTCCCTCTCAGCCGGGATGCACCCGGAGAACCTGCTAACGGTATTAGAGGGAAAAAGCCCTCCAGACTCCTTCCATCACTGGAGGTCGGGCCACCTCCCCAGGGTTGCATGCGCCACCTGCAGGTCACTTCTCAAGCTGCAGGCACAATGATCAAGCCCCGAGTTCTCATTGAAGATTGGCTGATGTAAACTCACGGCAGGTTTGGGAAGTCGGCATCACCATCTCCATTGGGCAGGTGAGAAAGGTGGAACCCTAGAGAGCTGAGTAAGTTATCCAAGGTTAGAGGAGCAGGAAGACATGGAGATGAGGTTCAAACCAAGAGCGTCTGATTCCTTAGCCACTGGGTCATCCTGCCCCATGTTTCACTATTCAGAGGCTGAGTTTCAGTTCTGCCCCGAGGATGAGGCACTCTGCCAGCACCAAGTGACCCAGCTGGACTCACTGGTGGGAAGGCAGTGTTAGCCATTCAGGGAGGGGAGCCTCTACAACATGCTGAGCTGGATGGAGTGGGCAGCTCTGATGGGCTGACTCTGGCAGGGACAGTAATAGCAGGGGAGGTGTTCGGCTCTGGGGCTCTGTTGGAGAAGGCCTTGGACCAGAGGTAGACCGTGTAGGAGGAAAAGGACTTGAAGAGACAACAGAGCAGTGAAGTACAAGCCAGTTTCACTTGTGCTCAGTTGAGCTGGGCCCCTTACTAAGAAACACGAGTTCTGGAAATTCAGACAGACTCGTGCAAAATCCACACAATTTTGTGGGCTGATGATTTCTAACCTCGATGCGGTCTTTAGCTAAACCACAGACCTGCCTGTTTGAACAGTACCCAGAAGCTAGTTCACTGATTAGCTCACCTCCTGCTCACTCACCCCCAGCTCATCATCACTGAACTCTGTATCTGGAGCCGTCATCTTAAGCATTTTCCTGCTCCTTTCCAGATCTCCACCAGACAAGACCACCACGTGTCTCTAGCGTCTTGATACTCAAAGTATGGTCCACAGACCAGCAGCAGCAGCATCACCTAGGAGCTCGTTAGAAATGTGAGTTCCTCACCCCAGGACCACTGGATCAAAATCTGCAGTTTAGCAAAATCCCTAGAGGATTCGTACGCACCCTAGGGTTCAAGAAGCCCTCCTCTAGAAAGGCTTCTGAGAGACCATGCCCTTGCTCTCTCCCTTCTGCCAAAAACCAGAGCTAGACCAGTGGATCTTAGCTGCACCTCAGATTCACCTGAGAAGCTTGTTAAGAAACAAAGAAGCCCAGATCTCGCCAATCCCAACTGAATCACAATTTGCAGGCATGCGACCCAGGCATTTGTATTTTTTGTATGTGTGGTAAAAGATACACAAAATAACATTTACCGTTTTAACTATTTCTTAAATTTTTTTAACTTTTATTTTATATTAGAGAATAATTGATTTACAATGTTGTGTTAGTTTCTGCTGTACAGCAAAGTGATTCAGTTATACATATACATATAGCCATTCTTTTTCAGACTCTTTTACCACATAAATTATTACAGAATATCGGGTAGAGTTCCCTGTGCTGTACAGTACGTCCTTGTTGGTTATCTATTTTATATAGAGTAATGTGTGTATGTTAATCCCAAACTCCTGATTAATCCCTCCCCCCACCTTTCCCCTTTGGTAACCATTAGTGTGTTTTTGAAGTCTGTGGGTCTATTTCTGTTTTGTAAATAAGTTCACTTGTATCATTTTTTAGATTCCACATATAAGTGATATCATATGGTATTTGTCTTTCTCTTCCTGACTTACTTCACTTGGTGTGATAATCTCTAGGTCCATCCGTGTTGCTGCAAATGGCATTATTGCATTCTTGTTCATGGCTGAGTAGTACTCCATTGTATATATGTACCACATCTTCTTTATCCATTCACCTGTAGGTGGACTTTAAGGCTGCTTCCATGTCTTGGCTAATTGTGCACAACATGTATCCTTTCAGCTTATGGTTTTCTCTGGATATATGCCCAGGAGTGGGATTGCTGGGTCGTATGGTAGTTCTTAAATTTTTTAAGGAACCACCATACTGTTCTCCACAGTTGCTGTAGCAATTTACACTCCCACCAACGGTGTAGGAGGATTCCCCTTTCTCCACACCCTCTCCAGCATTTATTGTATGTGGACTTTCTGATGATGGCCATTCTGACTGGTGTGAGGTCATACCTCACTGCAGTTTCAATTTGCATTTCTCTAATAATTAGTGATGTTGAGCATCTTTTCATGTGCTTTCTGGCCATCTGTATGTCTTCTTTGGAGAAATGTCTATTAGGTCTTCTGCCCATGTTTTTATTGGGTTGTTTGTTTTTTTGATATTGAGCTGCATGAGCTGTTTGTTTATTTTGGAAATCAATCCCTTGTCAGTTGCTTCATTTGCAAATATTTTCTACCATTCTGTGGGTTGTCTTTTTGTTTATGGTTTCCTTTGCTGTGCAGAAGCTTTTACGTGTAATTAGGTCCCATGTGTTTATTTTTGTTTATCTTTTCATTATTTAGGAGGTGGATCCCAAAAGGTATTGCTGAAATTTATGTCAGAGTGTTCTGCCTATATTTTCCCCTAAGAGTTTTAGAGTATCCGATCTCACATTTAGTTCTTTAATTTCATTCTTTTACATGTAGCTGTCCAGTTTTCTCAGCACCACTTATTGAAGAGACTGCCTTTTCTCCATCGTATATTCTTGCCTCCTTTGTCATAATAGTTGACCATAGGTGTGTGGGTTTATCTCTGGGCTTTCTATCCTGTCCCAATGATCTATATTTCTGATTTTGTGCCAGTACCATATTGTCTTGATTACTGTAGCTTTGTAGTATAGTCTGAAGTCAGGGAGTCTGACTCCTCCAGCTCCATTTCTCTTTCTCAGGATTGCTTCAGCTATTCAGGGTCTTTTCTGTTTCCATACAAATTTTAAATTTTTTAATTCTAGTTCTGTAAAAAATGCCATTGGTAACTTGACAGGAATTGTATTGAATGTGTAGATTGCCTTGGGTAGTATAGTCATTTTGACAATATTGATTCTTCCAATCCAGGAACATGGTATATCTACCCATCTGTTTGTGTCATCTTCGATTTCTTTCGCCAGTGTCTCATAGCTTTCAGAGTACAGATCTTTTGCCTCCTTAGGTAGGTTTATTCCTAGGTATTTTATTTTTTGATGCAGTGGTAAATGAGGTTGTTTCCTTAATGTCTTAACCATTTTTAAGTGTGCAATTCAGTAACATTAAGTAGATTCACCTTGTGGTGCAACCATCACCATTATCCATTTCCAGAACTTTTTCATCTTCCCAAACAAAAACTCTGTACCCATTAAACACTAATTCCCCATTTCCCTTTCCCCCAGCCCCTGGCAACCACCATTCTACTTTCTGTCTCTATTAATTGGATTACTCTAGAAGCCTCATGTCAGTGGAATCACAGTCACACAGTATTTGTCCTTTCTGTTGGCTTACTTCACTCAGCATGTTTTCAAGGTTCATCCATGTTATAACATGTATCAGAATTTCATTCATTTTTAAGGGTGAATAATATTCCATTGCGTGTATACATCACACTTTTTTTTATCCCATTCACTTATCGATGGACACTTGTGTTCTTTCCTTTTGTTTGTGAATACTGCTGCTATGAGCGTTGGTGTATAAGTACCTGTTTGGGTCCCCACTTTCAATTCTTTTAGGTATATAACTAGGAGTGGAATTGTTGGATCAAATGGTAATTCTATGTTTAACTTTTGTTCATGAAGAACATATTTCTTTTTTATTGAGGTATAGTTGACATGTAATATTATATGTACATGATTTGATATTTGTATACATTGTGAAATGATCACCACAATAAGTCTAGTTAATTATCTGTCACCATACATAGTTACCAATTTTTTTCTTGTGACTTTTAAGATCTACTCTTTTAGCAACTTTTTGTGTGTGTGTGTGTGGTACGTGGGCCTCCCACTGCTGTTGCCCCTCCCGCCGCAGAGCACAGGCTCCGGACATACAGGCCCAGTGGCCACGGCCCACGGGCCCAGCCGCTCCACGACACACAGGACCCTCCCGGACCAGGGCACGAACCCGCGTCCCCTGCATCGGCAGGCGGACTCCCAACCACTGCGCCACCAGGGAAGCCCTAGCAACTTTTATATATGCAATACAGTATTATTAGCCATAGTTACCATGCTATACATTACATCCCCATGACTTATTTTATAACTGAAGTTTGTACCTTTTGACCCCCTTCATCCATTTAGCCCACTCCACCACCCACCCACCCCCAACCCTGCCTCTGGCAACCACTAATCTGTTCTCTGTATCTATGAGCTTGTAGTTTGGGGGTTTTGTTGTTGTTGTTTTAATATTCCATGTATAAGTGAGATCATGGAATCCCTTGACAGTGATTCAAATACAACAGTGTTTGTCTTTCTCTGTCTGACTTATTTCACTCAGCATAATGCCCTCAAGCTCCATTCACATCATCACAAATGGCAAGATTTTATTCTTTTTATGGCTGAATAGTATTCCATTGTATGTATATATCATATCTTCTTTATTCTTCATTGATGGACACTTAGGTTGCTTCCATGTCTTGGCTATTGTAAATAATGCTGCAATGAGCATGAGGGTATAGACATCTTTTCGAATTAGTGTTTTTGTTTTCTTTGGATAAATACCCAGAAGTGTAATTCCTGGGTCATGTGATAGTTCAATTTTTAATTTTTTGAGGAACCTCTGTACAGTTTTCCATAGTGGCTACACCAATTTACAGTGCCACCAACAGTGTACGAGAGTATAGTTTTCTCCATATCCTAACCAGCACTTGTTATTTCTTTCTGATAATACCGATTCTAACAGGGGTGAGGTGCTCTCATTGTGGTTTTGATTTGCATTTCCCTAATGATTAATGATGTTGAGCACCTTTCCATGTACCTTTGGCCACCTGTGTGTCTTGTTTGGAAAAATATTTATTCAGATTTTCTGTCCATTTTTTAGTCAGATTGGTTTTTTCTATTAAGTCGTATGAGTACTCTATATATTTTGGATATTAACCCCTTATCAGACATACAATTTGCAAATATTAGCTCCCATTTAGTAGGTTGCCTTTTCATTCTGTTAATGGTTTTCTTTGCTGTGCAGCAGCTTTTTAGTTTGATGAATCCCACCTGTTTATTTTTGCCTTTATTGCCTTTGCTTTTGGAGTCAGATCCAAAATATCATCACCAAAAATGATATCAAGGAGCTTACTGCCTATGTTTTCTTCTAGAAATTTTATGATTTCAGGTCTTACATTCAAGTCTTTAACCCATTTTGAGTTAATTTTTGTGTATGGTGTAAGATAGTGGTCAAGTTTCATTCTTTTGCATGTGGCTGTCCAGTTTATTATAGAGACTGTAATTTCCCCATCATATATTCTTGGCTCCTCTGTTGTAAATTAATTGAGCATATATGTGTGGGCTTATTTCTGGGCTCTCTATTCAATTCCACTGATCTATGTGTCTATTATTATGCCAGTACCATACTGTTTTGATTACTATAGCTTAGTAATATAGTTTGAAACCAGGGAGGATGATGCCTCTAGCTTTGCTGTTCTTTCTCAAGACTGATTTGGCCACTTGACATCTTTTGTGGTTCCACACAAATTTTGGGGTTGTTTGTTCTATTTCTATGAAAAATGACTTTGGAATTTTGTTAGGGATTGCATTGAATCTGTAGAGCGCTTTGGGGATTATTGACATTTTAACAATATTAATTCTTCCAATCTATAAGTACAGAATATTTTTCCACTTATTTGTGTCTTCTTCAATTTCTTTCATGAGTGTCTTATAGTTTTCAGAGTACAGTATTTCACCTCCTTGGTTAAATTTATTCCTAGGGATCTTAGTCTTTTTGATACAATTGTAAATGAGGTTGTCTTCTAATTTCCCTTTCTGATAGTTTGTTATTAGTGTACATAAACATAACAGATTTTGTATATTGATTTTTATACTCTGCAACTTTACTGAATTTGTTTATTCTAACAGTTTTTTTGGTAGAGTCTTTAGGGTTTTCTGTATACAATATCATGTCATCTGCAAATAGTGACAGTTTTACTTCTTCCTTTCCAACTTGGATGACTTTTATTTATTTTTCTTGCCTAACTGCTCTGCCTAGGACTTCCATACTATGTTGAATACAAGTAGTAAGAGTGGACATCCTTGTCTTGTTCCTGATCTTAGAGGAAAAGCTTTCAGCTTTTCACTGTTATGTATGATGTTAATTGTGGGTTTGTCTGTCATATATGGCCTTTACTCTGTTGAGGTACGTTCCCTGTATTCCCACTTGGTTGAGAGTTTTTATCATAAATGAATGTTGGATTTTTGTCAAATGCTTTTTCTGCATCTATTGAGATGATCATACGATTTTTATACTTCATTGTGTTAATGTGGTGTATAATGTTGACTGATTTGCAGACGTTGAACCATCCTTGCATCCTGAGAATAAATCTAACTTAATCGTGATGTATGATCCTTTTAATGTATTATTGAATTATTTTTGCTAATATTTTGTTGAGAATTTTTGCGTCTATATTCTTCAGGGATGTTGGCCTGTAATTTTCTTTTCTTGTGGTGTCCTTGCCTGGTTTTGGCAATGCTGGCCTCATAAAATGAGTTTGGATTTGTTCCCTCCTTTTCTATTTTTTTGGAAGATTTTGAGAAGGATTGGTATTAATTCTTATTTGAATATTTAGTAGAATTCACGAGTGAACCATCTGGTCCTGGACTTTGGTTTGTGGGAAGCTTTTTAATTGCTGATTCAATCTCCTTACTAGTAATTGGTCTATTCAGATTTTCTGTTTCTCCATGGTTCAGTCTTAGAAGTTTGTATGTTTCTAGGAATCTATGCATTTTGTCTAGGTTGTCCAATTTGGCATGTAATTGTTCATAGTAGTTTCTTAAGATCCTTTCTATTTCTGTAGTATCAGTTGCAATGCCTCCTCTTTCTTTTTTTTTTTTTTTTTTCCACACCACCTGGTTTGTGGGACCCTAGTTCCCTAACCAGGGATCAAACCAAAGGTCCCTGCACTGGAAGTGTGGAGTCTTAACACTGGACCCCCAGGGAATTCCCTCCTCCTTCATTTCTGATTGTATCAATTTGAGCCCTGTCTTGTTTTCTGAATGAGTCTAGCCAAAGGTTTATCAATTTTAACTTTTCAAACAACGAGCTCTTAGTTCATTGATTTTTTTTCTATTGTCTTTTTAGTCTCTATTTTATTTACTTCCACTCTGATCTTTATTTCCTTCCTTCTACTAACTTTGGGCTTCATTTGTTCATTATTTAGTTCCTTAAGGTATAAATTTAGGTTGTTTTGAGATTTTTCTTGTTTCCTGAGGTAGGTATTTATAACTATGAACCTCCCTCTTAGAACTGCTTTTGCTGCATCCCACAAATTTTGGTATGTTATATTTCCATTTTCATTTGTCTCAAGCCATTTTTTAATTTCTTATTTGATTTTTTCATTGACCCATTTGTTGCTCAGTAGCATGTTGTTTAATCTCCACATATTTGTGAATTTTCCAGTTTTCTTCTTGTGACTGATCATTTTTAAGTGTACAGTTCAGTGGCATTAAGTACATTTACGATGTTGTGCAACATCACTATCCATTTCCAGAACTTTTTCATCATCCCAAAGAAAAACTCTATACCCATTAAGCTCTAACTCCCTTTCCCCTCCACCCAGCCTCTGGTAACCACCATTCCACATTCTGTCTCTGTTAATGTGACTAGTCTAGGAAACTCATATACGTGAAATCATACAGTATTTGTCTTTTTTGTCTAGGTTTTTTCACTCAGCATAATGTTTTCATGGTTCACCCATGCTGAAGCATGTATTAGAATTTCATTCCTTTTTAAGGCTAAATAATATTCCATTGTGTGTATATATTACACTTTTTGTCCCATTCACTTATTGATGGACATGGGTTGTTTCCTTTTGCAGACTGTGAATATTGCTATTATGAACCCTGCCGCTATGAACATTGGTGTATAAGTAATTGTTTGAATCCCTGCTTTTAATTCTTTTGGGTACACAACTAGGAGTAGAATTGCTGGATCAAATAGTAATTCTATGTTTAACTGTTGAGGAACTGCCCAACTGTTTTCTGCCAGACATCTGTATTTGTAACAAGAAAGATGATACCCAAGCATTTACTCACTCACCAAATACACTGAAACCCTTCCTATGCCCTGCCACTGAGCTAAGCAGTGGGGATGCAAAGGGCCAGTGGATCTGTTCTTAAGCTCAAGGGGCTCACTGTCTGGTGTGTATCCAAATTGGCAGAGTCCTGAAAATGGAGGCCTGGGGGAACAGAATATGTCAGAGACAGCTAGCTGTCTGCCAAAGCCTCATGCTCCCCTCCACAGTACATAATGGCTGGGAAGTGGCTGCCCTGCTGGTGACTACAGTTCCTAGTCCCCTGACTTCTGGATAAGGTCTAAGACTAAGTTCTGACTAGTGGAATGTGATAGAATTGATACATGTTATTTTCGGAGCTGGATTAGCCACTCTCCACTTTCTCCAACTGGATGTCAATGCCAAAGGTGAGCTCAGAAGCCACTTACTAAAGATGACAGAGCTTCACTCAGCCTGGGTTCCTATGCATCTGTGCAGAGCAGAGGCCCCTCTACCCCTACCAATGCCAACTGGACTTTCTATGAGGAAAATAAAAAGAACCTTGTATTAAGCCACTGAGATTTGGGAGTTTATCTTTACAACAGCTAACAGCATCTTAATTTATGCAGAAGATGAGGAGGAACGTAGATCTCCATGGAAACCCTCATTTCATAACTCAGGTTCAGGGCATCTCCCCACATGCCATCTCCCCTTCACCCACATCTACGCAGGCGAAGTGTTGGGGAACAGCAACTGATGCGCTCAGAGAGGAGGGTAACTGTGTTTGTAGGAGAGGAGAGTGGGAGGACCAGTCAGGGCTCTGTTCTTCCTTCCAGAACCCATGTCTTCTGGGCAGTGGCAGCAATGCTCTCGGGCAGAAGGGGCAACAGCTGCCAGATGTGTATTACCCTGGAGGTGATCCAGGTTTGGTTTTAGTGTCTCTAAGAATCAGTGAATCTCAGGATTCAAACAGGCCTTCAAGGCTACCTAGTTCAGACTTCCGTCCAGATCTTGAATCCCTTCTGCAATTAGCAAGGATCTTCTGTCCTTCATGTGCTTACCTCCTGATAGAGAATGCATCACTTCCCAAGCCAGCACAGTTCACCTTTGGACAGCTCTGCTAGGAAAGTCCCCCTTATACTAAGCTTGATCTGCCCCTCTGACTTTCACCCGAAGTCTTGGTACCACGAAGGGCAGAGAACGGCTCTATCCCTTCGCAGTTATACCCAGGACAGTGCCTGACTTAATAAAAGCATAATATATGTTAGATAGATGGATGACAGGTAAAGAGTGGAAGAAATGGTCAGGGAGTGGAAGACCAGTGAAGACTGAAGCCTCATGAAATCTTGATTTTCTCAGCATAGTGTCCCAAGGTACAAGAAAACAATACAATGTAACACACTAATAACTGCTGTTTTTTTAACTTTTTATTTTACATTGGAGTATAGTTGATTAACAATGTTGTGTTAGTTTCAGATGTACAACAAAGTGATTCAGTTATACATATACATGTATCTATTCTTTTTCAAATTCTTTTCCCCATTAGGTTGTTACAGAATATTGAGCAGAGTTCCCTGTGCTATACAGTAGGTCCTTGTTGGTTATCCATTTTAAATATAGCAGTGTGTGTATGTCAATCCTAAACTCCCTAATTATCCCTCCCTACCACCCTCCCCGCTAGGTAACCATAAGTTCGTTCTCTAAGTCTGTGAGTCTGTTTCTGTTCTGTAAATAAGTTCATTTGTATCATTTTTTTTAGATTCCACATATAAGCAATATCATATGATATTCCTCTTTATTGAGAGTCTACTGTGTTAAGGACTCTGCTCACCACTTAGCATGGATACTCTCATATCTTTATAATTACCTGTAAGAAAGTATAACTCCTATGAAAACAAAAACACATGTGGTTCAGTCTCAGAGCACTGGTGCTGGTCAAAGAACCTCAGTCCAACAACCAAAGAGTTTTCTGTTTTAGTTTTGATTTGTTTTGTTTTTTTGATTCCACGTATAAGTGAGATCATACAGTATTTGTCTTTCTCTGTCTGACTTATTTCACTTAGCACAATGCCTTCAAGGTCCATCCATGTTGTCACAGATAGCAGGATTTCCTCAGTCTTTTATGGCTGAACAGTATTCCATTGTATGTATATACCACAACTTCTTTATGCATTTATCCAACACTCAGGTTGTTTCTATGTCTTTTCTATTATAAATAATGCTGCTTTGAACGTGGGGGTGAGATATCTTTCCAAGTTAGTGTTTTCATTTCCTTTAGAAATATTCCCAGAAGTGGAACTGCTGGATCATACGGTAGTTCTATTTTTAATTTTTTGAGGTTACTGTTTTCCATAGTGGCTGTACCCGTTTACAACCCCACTAACAATGCACAAGTGTTCCTTTCTCTCCACATTCTTGCCAGCATTTGTTATCTCTCATCTTTTTCATGATGACCGTTCTAACAGGTATGAGGTGATATCTCTTTGTGGGTTTGATTTGCATTTCCCTAATGCCTAGTAATGTTGACCATCTTTTCATGTACCTGTTGGTCATTTGTATATTTTCCTTTGGAAAAAAATGTCTCTTCAGGATTTTGCCCATTTTTAATTGGATTATTGGGGGGGTTGCTATTGAGGTGTATAAGTTCTTTAAATATTTTAGATATTAACCCCTTATCAGATATATGATTTACAAATATGTTTTCCCATTCCATAGGTTCTTTTCACTTTATTGTTTCTTTTGCTGTGCAGAAGATTTTTAGTTTGGTGTAGTCCCACTTGTTTATTTATTTATTTTGTAGCTGTGCTTTAGGTGTCATATCCAAAAAAATCATTGCCAAGGCCCATGTCAAGGAGTTTTTTCCTATGTTTTCTTCTAGGAGTTTCATGATTTCAGGTCTTATATTTAAGTCTTTAATCCATTTTGAGTTAATTTTCGTGAGTGGTGTAAGATACGGGTCTAGTTTCATTCTTTTAAATGTGAATATCCAATTTTCCCAGCACCATTTATCGAAGAGATTATCTTTTCTCCAATGAGTATTCTTAGTAAATATTAGTTGACTGTATATGCTTGGGTTTATTTCTGGGTTCTCAATTCTGTTCCACTGACCTGTCTATTTTTATGCCAGTATCATACTGTTTTGATTACTATAGCTTTGTAATACAGCTTGAAATCAGGGAGTATCATGCCTCCAGCTTTATTCTTCTTTCTTAGGATTGTTTTGGCTATTCAGGGTTTTTGTGGTTCCATATAAACGTTAGTGTTGTTTTTCTATTTCTGTAAAAATGTCATTGAAATCTTGATAGTGATTGTATTGAATCTATAGATGGCTTTGGGTAATACTGACATTTTAACTGTAGTCTTCCAATTCATGAACATTTATTTGTGTCTTCCTCAACTTCTTTAATCAATGTCTTGTAGTTTTCAGAATAGAGATCTTTCACCTCCTTAGTTTATCCCTAAGTATTTTATTGGTTTTGTTGGTATTGTATAAATGGATCTTTTCTGTATTTCATTTTCAGATCATTTGTTGTTAGCATATAGAAATACTACTGATTTTTTGAATGCTAATTTTGTATCCTGCAACTTTACTGAAGTCATTGATTAGATCTAATCGTTTTTTGGTGGGGTTTTTATGATTTTCTGTATATAAAATCATGTCATCTACAAATAGAGACAATATTACTTCTTACTTTATAATTCTGATGCCTTTTATTTCTTTTCTTGCCTGATCACTTCCATTGAATAGGAGTAATGAGGGTAGGCACTCTTTTCTTAGTCTTGACCTTAGAGGAAAAGCTTTCAACATTTGACCATTGAGTATTAAGTTAGCTTTGAGCTTATCATAAATAGCCTTTATTATGTTGAGGTACATTTCTACTATACCTAATTTGTTTAGAGTTTTTATCATGAATGAATGTTGAATTTTGTCAAATGCTTTTTATGTGTCCATTGAGGAGATCACATGGGTTTTTTTCTTTCATTCTATTAATGTGATACATCACATTTATTGATTTGTATATGTTGAATCATCCTTGCACCCCACGAATAAATCCCACTTGATCATGGTGAATGATCCTTTTAATGTGCTGCTGAATTCAGTTTGCTAGCATTCTACTGAAATTTTTTGCATCTATATTCATCAGGGTTATTGGCCTGTACTTTTCGTTTCTGGCAGCATCCTTTTCTGGCTTTGATATCAGGGTAACATTGACCTTGTAAAATAAGTTTGGGAGCGTTCCCAACTCTTAATTTTTCTGGAAGAGTTCGAGAAGGATTGTTAATTCTTTAAATGTGTTTAGTAAAATTCACCAGTGAAGCCATCTGGTCCTGGACTTTTCTTCATTGGGAGGTCTTTTTTTATCACTGATTCAATCTTATCACTAGTAATTGGTCTATTCAGACTTTTTATTTCTTCTTGATTCAGTCTTGCTGGTTTGTATATTTCTAAGAATTCTTCCATTTCTTCTAGGTTGTCCAGTTTTTTGGTGTATAGTTATTCATAGTAGCCTCTTAGGATCCTTTGTATTTGTGGAGAATCAGTTGTAATGTCTCCTTTTTCATTTATAATTTTCATTTGGGTCCTCTTTCTTTTTTCCCTGGTTATTCGAGCTAAATGTTTGTTAACTTTGTTTATCTTTCTAAAGAACCAACTCTTAGTTTGGTTAATCTTTTCTATTATTTTCCTATCCTCTATTTCATTTATTCCTACTCTAATCTTTACTATTTCCTTCCTTCTGCTAAATTTGGGCTCATTTTTTTTCTTTCTTTGTTTTTTTTCCCCAGCTCCTTAAGGCATAGAGTTAGGTTGTTTATTTGGGCTCTTTCTTGCTTCTTAATGTAGGCTTTTATTGTTATGAATTTCCTCCTTAGAACTGTTTTTGCTGCGCTCCATAAGTTTTGGTATGTTGTGTTTCTATTTTCATTTATCTCAAGATACACTATTATTTCCCCTTTAATCTCTTCTTTAATCCATTGGTTATTCAGAAGTGTTATTTAATTCCCATGTATTTAAGAATTTTCCATTTTTCCTCTTCTTATTGATTTCTAGTTTCATACCATTGTTGTCAGAGAAGATACTTGGTATGATTTCAGTCTCCTTGAATTTTCTAAGACTTGTTTCACAGCCTAATGTACAGTCTCTCCTAGAAAATGTTCCATGTGCACTTGAGAAGAATGTATATTCTGCTGTTGTCAGAACATCTGTATATGTCTGTTAGGTTCACTTGGTCTTTAGTCTTGTTCAAACCCACTGTTACTGATTCTGTGTCTGGATGATCTATCCATTGTTGAGAGTGGGGTATTAAAGTCCCCAACTAATATTGTATTGCTGTTTATTTCTCCTTTTAGCTCTTAGCTTTTGCTTTTGTATTTAGGTGCTCTCACGTTGGGCACAAAAATATTTACAACTGTTTTATCTTCTTAATATTATTGGCCCCTTGATCATTATATAATGATCTTCTTTGTCTCTTTTTTACCATTTTTAAAGTCTGTTTGTCTGATATAAGTATAGCTACCCCTGCTTTGTTGTTGTTGTTCTTACAATTTACTTGAAACATATTTCCATTCCTTCACTGTCTATGTGTCTTTAAGGCTAAAATGACTCTCTTGTAGGCAGCATATCATTGAATTTTTTTTTTTAAACCCATTCAGCTGTTCTACATCTTTTGATTGAAGAGTTTAGTCTGTTTTCATTTAAAGTAATTATTGATAAGTAAGGACTTACTGCTGCCATTTTGTTCATTGTTTTCTAGATCCATTGCGCCTTGTTTCTTATCCTGTTGTCTCTTTGTGTGTTTTGATATCTTGTGGTAAAAGAATGCTTTGACTTCTTTATGTTGTTCTGTGTAATTACTATAGGTTTTTCCCTTGTGGTTACCATGAGGCTTGAAGAAAATACCTTAAAGTTGTAATGACTTAACTTCAATAGAATTCCCAAGCTTTACACTTTTACTTCTCCTCCCTCTCATATTTTAGAGTATTGAAGTTACAATTTACATATTTTTCATTGTATAACTTGTAACAGATTATTGTTATGGTTATTTTTACTACATTTGTTTTCTAACTTTTAGAGTTGTAAGTGAATTACACACCACCATTACCACATTATTGAATCTAACTTTGACCTTTATTTACTATTACCACTGAGTTTTACACTGCCTTCTGAATTCTTATGATATTAATTAAAGTCCTTTTATTTCCACTCAAAAAATTCCTTTTAATTTTTCTTATAAGGCAGGTCTAATGGTAATGAATTCCCTCAGTTTTTGTTTGTTCAGGAAAGTCTTTGTCCCTCCTTCATTTCTGAAGGACAGTTTCACTGGGTATAGTACTGTTGGTTGACAGTTTTTTTTTTCTTTCAATATTTTGAATATCTTATCCCATTCTCTTCTGACCTGAAAAGTGTCTGTTGAGAAATTTGCCAACAGTCTTGCAGGGGTTCCCTTATATGTAACTTCTCTTTTCTCTTGCTGCTTTTAAAATTCTTTGTCTTTGACTTTTGACAGCTTAATTATAATGCATCTCGGTGTAGCCCTGTTCAGGTTCAACTTATTTTAGATTCTCTTGGATCTGGATGTCTATTTCTATCCCCTTCTTTGGGAAGTTTTCAACCATTATTGCTTTAAATATACCTTCTATCTATTTCTCTTTGTATCCTTCCAGAATTCCCATAATGTAAATGCTGTTTCTTTACCTTGTGTCCCATAAGTTCTATAGGCTTTCTTTTTTTCTTTCTTTTTTTTTTTTTTTTTTTTTTGCAATATGCAGGCCTCTCACTGTTGTGGCCTCTCCAGTTGTGGAGCACAGGCTCCGGACGTGCAGGCTCAGTGGTCATGGCTCACGGGCCCAGCCGCTCCGCGGCATGTGGGATCCTCCCGGACTGTGGCATGAACCTGTGTCCCCTGCATCGGTAGGCAGACTCTCAACCACTGCACCACCAGGGAAGCCCTCTATAGGCTTTCTTCACTCTTTTTTTTTTTCTTTTTGCTCCTCTGACTGGACAGTTACAAATTTCCTATCTTCCAGGTTGCTGACTCTTTCTTTTGCATGATTGAGTCTGCTTTTCTACTCCCTATTGAATTCTTCAATTGTATTTTTCAGCTCTAGGATTTCTTTTTTCTTTTCTTTTTTTTCTTGGATGGTTTCTATTTCGTTGCTGAACTGGTTGGGTTCATGCATTGTTTTCCTAATTCCATTTAGTCATCTGTGTGTTCTGGTAGCTCACTAAACTTCCTTAAAAGCAGTATTCTGAATTCTTTGTCTGACAGAACATAGATCTCCATTTCTCTAGGGTCAGTTTTTAGAACTGTATTAGTTTCCTTTGGTGGTATCATATTTATCTGATTTTTCTTGGTCATTGATTCCTTATGTTGATATCTTCCCATTTGAGTAAGTGGTCTCTTCCTCCAGAATTCGCAGGTTTGCTTTGGCAGAGACAGTTCACTTCTCAGCTCAGTTTGGATTTCTGGATGTATCTGCTGGTGGGGCCTGCTACTAGGATCTATTATTGTGTGAGGCAACTGTTTAAGCTCTGAAGTTGCGGAGGGGGGGATGCCACTGGCTAAGAACAGCTGGATAAGACTGCTGACATGGCTCCCTACCCAAGTGAGGCTGTAGGATGGGCTCTGTCGCCTGAATTCTCTGGTCAGGCTCCCTACACAGTTAGAACGGGATGCTATACTCAGTAATTGGTGGGGCTATGAATTAGCTTTCTTGCCCTTGTGGGGCAGCAGAATGCGACCTAGGGCCTGCATGGCTCATTGCTTGAGGACCCAAATCAGGCAAGATTGTGCACAGAATATCCTGGTCAGGTGAGGCCACCAGTTTTGCTCTGTAGACAGGGAAAGCCACAGGCTGTGCTCTCTGTCCTAGTGCCACTGTAAGCAGGGCTGTTGGACAGGCTATACAGCTTCTCATGTGCTCTGGGAGGGTTCCCTGGTCAGGTGGGCTAAAGGCTGTATTCAGCAATAAGTGGGGCTATGAATTAGTTTCTCTGCCCAGGAGCTGGGAGAACAGCTCCAAGGCCACTAAGGCTCTTTGTGGTCTTGACTCAAGCTGACCCGTGCCCCAAGTCCCCTGGTCCAACAGGGCTACTGGCTTTGCTCTGGGGGTGATCAGCTCTGCCCCCTGCCTCTGGACTCAAGCATTGCAGGATTACGTAGCAGCTTCCAGGTGTTCACAGCAATGCTTCCTGTTAGATGGGCCAAGAGTCAAACTTGCAGCTGGTAGGGCTATGTCTGTTCTCCTGCCTGGGCGGGACTGGGAGGCCACTTCTGACAACTCCCAGATTTTCCCAAGGAGGCCTTCTGGTTGGGAGGGGCTGGGAGGCACACCACAGCTGGTGGGGCTACGACTCAGCTCTTCTACCTGGAAGTGAGCCGACCAGGCTCCAGGGACTGCAGAACTCCTCATTTGAGGAGCTGAGTCGTGCAGACCTGCACCCCACCAAGTTCCCTGGTCACACTACACCATCGACTTGTTCTGCAAATGAGCAAAGACACAGGTTGGGACTACTACGTGGGCTCTGCAAGTGGGAATTTGGTCTGCCAAGACTCAGTGCTGGAGGCATCTCCCCCTTCTCCATCACCATCAGATTCCCAGTGGTTGAGCCCCACAGAGTCCCCAGCAATCCAAGGGGGTGAAACCAGGGCTCCCATGAAGTGACCCACAATTCTGGGGGTGCTGGATGTCACCCCTGGACTCTCTTTTCCCTCTGGAGGAACCATAGGCCCAAGGGAGACCTCTCAGTGTGGGGCGGGCTGTGCTGACCTGGGGGAGGGGCAATGTGGTCAGTGTGTAGCCGCTCCTCTTACCCTCTTCCCACCCCCGCCCCCCAGTGTGGTCTGCCTGGGTCTCTGTGGTACAGAAGGTGCTTCATCCTTGCTCCCAGGTTCTAGGATTCTCTCAATGAAGTGTCTTGTCCATGAATAGTTGTTAGTTGCTCTTGTGGTGGGGCGCAAAGTCAGGAACACCCTATGTCACCGTCTTGGTGACATCATTCCCCTTACTGCGTGTTGAACACTGAGAACTTTATATGGATTAACTTCTTTAATCCTCATAACCATTTTATGGGCTAGATACTGCTATTTTTAAATCGTCTTTTTTTTAAATTTTATTGAAGTATAGTTGATTTACAATGTTGTGTTAATTTCTGCTGTACAGCAAAGTGATTCAGTTATATATTCTTTTTCATATTCTTTTCCATTATGGTTATCACAGGATACTGAATATAGTTCCCTTTGCTATACAGTAGGACCTTGCTGTTTATCCATCCTATATATACTAGTTTGCATCCACTAATCCCAAACTCCTACTTCATCCCTCCCCCACCCCGTCTCCCCCTTGGCCACCACAAGTCTGTTCTCTGTACCTGTGCGTCTGTTTCTGTTTCATAGTTTGCTTAGTATGATCATCTCTAGGTCCATCCATGTTGCTACAAATGGCATTATTTCATTCCTTTTTATGGCTGAGTAGTATTCCATTGTATATATATACCACATCTTCTTTATCCATTCATCTGTTGATGGACATGTTGTTTCTATGTCTTGGCTACTGTAAATAGTGCTGCTATGAAAATAGGGGTGCATGTATCTTTTTGAATTATAGTTTTGTACAGATATATGCCCAGGAGTGGGATTGCTGGATTATATGGCAACTCTAGTTTTAGTTTTTTGAGGAACCTCCATGCTGTTTTCCATAGTGGCTGCACCCATTTACATTCCCACCAACAGTGTAGGAGGGTTCCTTTTTCTCCACACTGTCTCCAGCATTTATTGTTTGTGGACTTTTTAATGATGGCCATTCTGACTGGTGTGAGGTGGTACCTCGTTGTAGTTTTGATTTGCATTTCTCTAGTAATTAGTGATGATGAGCATCTCTGTATGTCTTCTTTAGAGAAATGCCTATTTAGGTCTTCTGCCTATTTTTCAATTGGGTTGCTTGGTATTTTTGTTATTACGTTGGGCTAGATACCGCTATTAACCCCATTTTACGGGTGTGAAAATCAAGGCACAGGGAGGATAAAGTGGGAACCTTTGATTCACACCCCCACTGCCTTTAAACCTGAGTGGGACCCCCCCCCCCACCAAGAGTAGATGCCCCTCTCCTCCATGATGGCAAATGGTGTTACACTGCCCTTCACTGGGCCCTCTGTCTACATACCTGCTGGAGATGGCAAAGCTAAGCAGGGAGGCCGGGGGCCTAGGTTGGAGATGCAGAAGTTTCAAGGAGGTATAAGGAGACGTTCCAATTCATCAGCACTGGTGATGGTACTTGATCCATTTTTTTTAACCATCACTTCCCCAAAGAAGCTGCTAGAGGTATGGACAACCCCTGCCAGCACCCCTCCCCACCTGAGTCCTATATTAGGCACTGGACGTATTCAGTCCCTCTCTGGATGAGGGCAGCTCTCCACCCAGGGCAGGCCCCTCAGTCACCGAATCTGAGGCAGCTACCCTGCTTTGTCCCTGGACTGTGGATTTGGGCTTCGAGCTTTTGACCAGGGAAGACATGGGCCCAGAAAGGACTTGCTCAGGTCGCAGAGCTTGTAGATGTCAGAGCAAGAAGTAAACCCAGGTGTCCTAAGGCCAGGGTTACTTCCCCACCCCCATACTGCCATTCTGTGTGGAAGTTTTTGTGTGTGTTGCGGGCGGGGGGGGGGGGGGCTATTATCATGCTCAGCATTGCTCCCTTAAGAGGCAATGCATGTCTTACAGAAGAGCTTTGGGCAACTGTCTGATCCCCACGGGAGGAATGACCCTTACTCCACCAGTAAAAGGGAAGAGTCATAACAGTCTCCATTCTTTCTTTTATTTACATAAAATCTCCAGAAAGAACTGGTATATTTGTTACCTTCGAGGAAACGGCCCACGGATGGGCTGACTCTTGTACCGTTTGAGTATTGAGCCATGTGAACTCAGAGCCTATTCAAAATAAATACCCTTTTAAAAATACTCTTTCCTTAAGCCCCAGCCTAGGAGTCAGGACTGCTCAGATCTGGTCCCGCCCCCGCCACGCAGACTGCACCTTTGGCCTCTCCCGTGATCTCTCTGGGCCGCTCCCTCCACTGTGAGATCTGAGTGGGCTTGCACGAGTTATCCGCAGGCTCCTCTCAGCGCCTTCCTCCTTCCCGTCCTCAGAGCGCCTCGGACACTGGGACACAGAGGAGGCTGGGTTCCTTTGTATGTTGTCTTTAAGTCGGTTTTCTTTTGCGAGTCTATGAAACACGGCCTGATTCTCAGTTGGTTCTTCTAGCAATTTTGTTGCTACAAATCCAAGACTACGAAGGCTGTTCACACCACTGGAGCAGGAAAAACTCACCTAACTTTGCCAGCCCAGGACTTCAGGGGGCTTACCTTTCATTCGTCTGCATGCGGAAAACGACGAGTGGCCTTTGGGAAATGGCACAGTAAGTCTCGGGGCCGGTAGGTGGAGTCAGGAGGCTGGGGCACTTCCCCACTGGGATGGGAGCTCTCAGGGCACAGTGATGGGGTATGAGGCTCTGCGCTTATAGGGAACTCAGCTGCTTTCTCCAGGACCTCAGGCACTTAAAGATCTCTGAGGCTTGGTTTTCTCATCCATAGAAATGGAGCTAAAACTATCTACATCACAGGTTTGTCGTTTGAGTAGATCCGATACCTAAGTGTTCTGTGAATATTAATTTGCCTCCTGCTTAAAAAAACAGGGAGGGAAAGTCCTTCAAAAAGGAGACACATTCACACAACTGCCTTGTAGCAACTGGACCTGCAGCGATTTAATTGACGTAAAAAACACAGGATTGTCACCAGAGTTGGTTGTAATGTATGAGATCTTAGGTTCTTACCCCATGATGGAGGAACGAGGGTGGGATGGTGGAGAGTTGGTTTCTACGCACTGGAGATGCAAGGGCAACCCCACGGCTTTCAAGACAAGGAAAATGGAGGCATTGTATTTAAACAATGGGGCAGACGTTGAACATCCCCTGCATGTCCCCCCGAGGAGCCCACTGATGGGAGGTGGGGCTGCAGGATGCCGTGCCAGAATGGCAGCAGCTCCCACTGGCACTTGGTCCCTCCCTGCCAAGGCCAGGCCCCTCACCTCCTCCAGAACAAGTCTCCAAGCTCTGAGGAGGGGCGGCAGGGGGATGGGGTGGGCGGTGGCACAGCTGGAAAAGACAGATGGAAATGACCCACGTGTAGACCCAAGGTGGTCCGGGAAGAGAAAGCCAAGGTGAGGACCAGAGCCATCCCAGACTTTTCCTATGGCTTGCTGGCTTCCTGATAGTTGGGTACTTGAGCCCTGAGAATCTAGCTGGGATGCTCTGGGCAAGGGGAAGGGGGGGGTGCTCCTGAGGTCAGCCCCAGGGCCAGCAGAGGGAAGACAGGCAGCAAAACTTCCGGGCCCAGCCTCCAGCCACCTCCCGCAGGGCTCTGGGCCCAATACTGAGAGAGTCAAAAGGAGGGAGAACACTCAAGAAAGGGGACATTTAAAAAAAAAAAAAAAAAAGTCTGATCTCTACACGGCTGAGGTATTAGAGAGACGGGGCCTGGTCCCAGGGTACAGACACGCTGTGGGGGGCTTTGTTCTGGCGAATTAAGGGCCACACACGTGACCCTGGGAGTGCCAAGCAGGCCCTGCAGGTCCGAGAGGCCAACTCCGCTCCAAAGGAGTCCCCTGGCCTCGGAAGGAGGCAGCTCCTCCAGTGCCACCTTCTCGCGAAGGTGCCCCTGTCTCCGCTGCCCCACGTCAGTGCTGCCGGTCCGCAGGAGTCACACAGGGCAGCCCGAGAAGCGTTACACGGTCTGGGGTGGCGGCTTACTGTTTCTGGTCATACCATCCTTCCCCCCACCCCACCCCCGCCAATGCCACCAGTTCCCCGTGGTTCCTCTAGGTTCTGAGTGAGGCAAGCAGCAAAGAGGGGACGGGAGAACGCTTTATCATCAGAGGGAGTGAAGTGCAGGCAGCAACTCGGACACTTGGTCTGGACGCAGGAGAGGCCAGGCTGCCTGCCGGCTCAGGGCCTCAGTAGCGATACACCTTCAGTCTGTTGTTCTCATCCAGGCCCAGCTGCAGGAGGCCGGAACCAGCCGTTGGCTTGGGCACCGAAGAGAAGAGATGTCTGGCCACAAGGTGAAGGAAAACTCTGCAGTCAGCTGAGCATGCCTGGGGAAGGGTCACAGGCCCAACGGGGTCCTCCTTGCACCCCGAGGGCCCACACACCTTGGCAGTTACAGCAAGAAGGGATCGGGGTTGGGAGAGCAGCTAAAAAGATACGACTTGGGGTCATTCTTGTAATGTTCCAGCCACTTGCGGTGAGCCTCGATCATGTCCTGGAAGTTGGTGCTGCCCGCCTCGGGGACTTGGGAGGGGGGACGCTGCAGGAGGCGGAGCTGCTCACTGCGGGGAGGGCAGAGGAGGCAGGAGTGCCAGAGGGGGCGTCTTGGAGCAAGGCAAAAATGCCCCTCGGGGATGAGGAGCATCAGTTCCCGAAAGGGTGAACGCTCCTGACGGCGAGGCTCCCACATCTGCCTGTTCCCGGCCAATCTCATCTGCAAAAGCTTCCCTCTCTATCGACTCAAATACCTTCCAGCATCAGCTCCCAAGTGGGCCAAAGGGTGAGAGGGGTTGTACTTATGGTTGGGGGCCTGCAGGGATACATCAGGGGCTACATTCGATAAGGAATAAGATGAACGGGAAACTAATAACAGGTTTCAATAATTGCCCATCTGTCTCCCCCTACAGGGCGCCCCCTCTCACTCCAGATGTTGCTCAGCGGGCCTGGGGGAAGAAGGGAGCCGTGTGATGCAGACAGAGAGCTCAGGGCAAGAGACGAAGGCCACACTCCAGGGCTGGAAGGGGCAGGGCCCCACCAGGGGCCCATTTCTCCCCAAGGTGCCACAGGGCAGCTTCCTCACAGGGCTGGATCAGGTAAGGCCCACCGGGCGCCGCTGGGACCTCATCGGTTGGGACTTTTCGCTGGCTGCAGAGGTGCACCACAGACCCAGGCAGCTTCGTGGCCTGGGGACCTGCCTAACTGCTCTGGGTGATGTGACAAGGAGTTCTGGTCCCCTCCCAGGTCCCACCTGCCCAGGGAGCTGCAGCGAGCAGCTGAATGGTGTGGCTCCACCCTGAGCCCACAGGGAGGCTTACCTGGCAGACACATACCCCAGCCTGTTTTCCAGGGGGGCAGGGCCACTGCTGAGGAACGGGATGCCAGCTGGAAAAGTGGGAGGAAAGCGTTCAGAAATGGGCAGCGGTTCATCTGAGCCAGCCCCCTCCTGCCTTCCCCGAGAAACTGCAAAGGCACTGCCCCCAAACAAAAACAGGAGAAGCTTCTGTGGTTGGAGGTGAGAGACAGAGGATGGCCAGGAATGGTCCTATTTATTTTATTTCTAAAACTGAAATTATTTTCAATTTGGGCCGGGATATGAACTTTTTCCTTCCAATAACTGTTTTTATGGCTTTTCACATTCCTTAGCAGGGTTATGAGACCAGGGGAGGCCACATACAGCCAAGGGGTCATGAACCCTGGAGTCACACAGACATGGGGTCAAAACCCAGTCTGTTGCTCACTACCCTGGGTACCCTGGAGCATATTTTCAATACTTAACCTCTGAGTCTCAGTTTCCCTATCTGTAAAATGGGAATAAATATTATAACCTCAGAGGATTAATATAAGGACTAAATGAAAAACCATACATAAAATGCCTGGCCATAATATATATAACACACAAGATGGCAGCGATCATGACACTGACAACAGTGACCTCCTAGGTTCGGCTGAGCTCTAGCATCCATCGTAAAGGCCCCATCTGGTGAACCGTCAAGACACATAGGGCCTCCAGCCACAGGGCGAGCAGCAAGGTCCTCTCAGGCACCCACCACGGAGTCAATGGGCCATGCCAAAGTTGGGGGCGAGGGGTAGGCAGAGGAGGAAGGCAGGGAGGCTGAACCCAGAACCACACATGGCCTAGAGGGAGGCTTACTTGGAAAATACTTGCGCCACTTCTCCACCAGGAAGTCGTCCACAGTCTGAGCCACGGAGGAGGAGAGCCGGGGGCCCAGCTCTGGGTCCCAGGCCCACTGGGTGGACGTGGGTGGAGCCGGGGATGAGGCTGAGACCCGGACCAGGGAGGGGTAGGAGGGAGCGGGGGTGCTCCTGGAGGCCTGGGTGGGGAGCGGTGAGGGTGTGGAGGTGAAAAGCGGCGGAGGCTGGGTGTTAAGGCTGCCCAGCACGCTGAGGACACCGTTGAGCTGGCCGCTGATCCGCTGCAGGGAGCTGCTCAGGTAGTGGATCTTGTTGGGGAAAGTGGGACTCGGGGTCGGGCCGACTGAAAGGGAAGAGGCAGAGGGTGGGGCAGGACTCGGGCTCGGGGCCCTGGAATGGCCCAGGCCAAGCTGGCACTGCGCATCCTACTGGCCCACATCCCCACCCTTTCCCCGTTCCTCCCAACAAAAGCCCCAGGGCTCCTGTGTTCCAGACGGGAAGCTGGCCGAGAGAAAGAGCACCCCCAGGGTGAGGGCCGCCACCCCTTTGTAGGCCACAGCTGCAGAGGGAGAAGAGCCTCCCCGGGGGGCCGGGGACGGCACCACGAGGGACCCCTGTCTCACTGTGAGGACCCTGCACGATCAGAAGGCTTCCCCTGAGCCTCTGGGCCCAGTGTGCTGGGAAACCCAGAGGGCTCACTCCTGCCCAAGCATCTGCTCCAGACACTGGCCCCCGGAGGGGGCCACAGGTGCAGCCCCTCCGTTCCCCATGGATACCCCACTCACTGTGAGGCAGGGGGCAGGATTCGGAACTGTCACTGCTCCCGTCTTCCAGGTCGCTGAGGTCAAAGGTCACCACCTTCTTGGTGGGGGGTCCTCTCAGAGTGTCTTCATCTGAGGCCTGGTGGGTGAAGCGGCGGTAAGGACTTGCCCTGTGCTTTCTGCCCACTGCCCTCGTGACACCTGAGGACTTGGTGGGTAGGCTCTCTGGGCCCAAAGTTCTAGGAGAGGCACGTCACATAGGCTGCCTTACAGGCGAGGCTAAGAGAACGCAGCCACCGAAGATAGGGCAGTAGGGCCACCAGGACCAGGCAGACCCCAACCCTTCCCCCCCAGTAAACACTCCCCATGGTGTCTCTCCACCTAAGCTTCCCTCCTGTTGTACCTACACCTCTGGCATCTGGGGGAAAGGCTACAAGGCCCCAGGGAAGGTAGGGAAACCTTCTAGGAGCCTCTATTCCTGACACCCGGGGCAAACTTCTCCTCGGGCACCAGGGCAGGGGCCAGTCCCCTCCCAAGAACCTTCAGCAAGAGGCTCCGGGTCTGCTCAGGACCACTCAGCACAGAGATCCAAAGCCCCAGATTTGTTGAACACAAATTCAAAGCTGAAGCCACTGCTGTTTTCACCAGCCCAGAAGCCCTAAGCCTACTGCCAATCCTGGGCCCTAGCAGCCCAGCTGTCCCGACACAGGACCAAAGAACCCAACCGAATCCCAGGAATAGAGGAGGGAGGCCACGGCAGAAACTGGGCCGCACCTCGTCCCAGAGAGAAGACTCCAGCTGACGCAGCTTCTCCTCCTTTTTCTTCAGCGGGTCGTGGCCTTTCCGCATGGCTGACTTCATCTCATCCAGGTGCCTGGTCTCCTGCAGCCACGAAGAAAGGGGAGGAGAAAGACGGTGACTAACCACCCAGGCAGACGCCGGAGGCCCAGCTCTGCCGTTTGTAGGCTGGCTGATCTGGGTGATCTTGAACGAATTACTGAACTCTCAGTCTGGATATTCATCTAAAAAACAGAAATACTACTTCTCATAGGGTTGTGAGGGTTAGAAGAGATAGAGGATGCTACGGGACCTCCACTATGCCCACTCCTAATAAATTCTCAAATGGTTACTGTGAACCAAATGCTTATTATTATCACTGCTCCAACCACCAATACTATCAGCGGCAACAGCAGGAGGGATTCAGCAGAGCAATGACACGGCCTGGGGGTAGCATGCAGATGTCCCTGGGAAGGCTGCCCCTCTATCGGGACCAGCCTCTTGCCCTCTGCCGCCCCCCAGCCAGGCTTAGGGGCCACAGCTCACTCACCAGCTCTGAGCACCCTCAGAATTCTACGGGACCAGGTATGATCGTCTGCCAAGACCCCCGAATGGCAGAGAGAGCTGTGATCCCACTGATAATAACCACAGCGTCTCTGACGTTTCATTGCAAATTAGGGTCTCAGAGAAGGAAAACAGAGAAGTAACTCAAGCTTATGCCAAGTGTGCTCAAAAGATTTTCACTTCTGAGTGAAGTCTTGAGTGTGATGGAATGGCCAAGCACTGTGGAATGTCTCTCCTCTTCCCCTAGAAAATGGGAACACCACTACGACCTTGCACATCATCTATGGATACTGTGAGGCCCAAATGACTTCCTATTAGAGAAAGCATTCCACACACTGCACTGGCACGTAAATGTAAGGAAGCTTCCATCCTCTTGGAGATCTTATCCTGTATCTCCTGTCTGGTCTCCCTAGACTTGTCCGGTGACCCCAAGGCCCATGTGACCACTCTCGTGTAGTCCCCAGAATGCTCAACTGAGGGCGAGCCCAAAGGGAGTGCTGCCGGCTGCCCCAGGCCTCCCCCGGGCTCCTGACCTCCTCCAGGTCCTTGCACATGTCCTCCAGGGCCTTGGTGCCTGGCGGGTCCTTGGCCGCCTCCTGAGCGCTGGCCAGCTCGTGGCGCCAGTGCTGCTGGGCAGCCTTCAGAGCTGTCTGCCGCCTCCGCATGGAGCGCGTCTGCCGGACCAGGAACTCCTTGGCACTGCGGAGAGCTACCCCCTCGGCAGAGAGGTAGTGCCGGGCGCTGCGGGGGGGACAGGGCGGGGGGTTGGAGGGGGAAACACACTCTCTGAGAACCCCTGCTGTGGGTCACAACCACTTCCCGAGCAGATGCCCATCCTGAGCACAGACTGCAGTGCTGGGGCCGGGCAGAGTGCGGGGACATCGCCACTAAATACCCAGAGCGCGGGGCACGTGCTGCGCTGAGTCCTCCCACCCTGACTGTGAAAGGGAACGTGCCTGAGGCCTCCAGAGATGGCTAGACACTCCCATCAGCCTGACCCACAAGCAGAGGTCAGCAGATGCCAGAGATCACCATGGGCACCTTCTTGGCTTGTCAGAGACGATTCCTCAGGCACCCAGGGCCCCTTCCCTGAACCGAGCCCCACCGGAGACCACCGTCACGTTTCAGTCCACCCCGGCTCTGTGACGCAGGCACTCACTTACCCCTTCCTGGCATCCTCAACGCAAAATAAGACAGGTTATTGGAACTCACCTGTCCAAGGACAAGTCGGTCTCCTCCTTGCTCTGGGAGAGGGAAAAGGATACCTCTTTAGTCTGGTTCTAGGACACACAGTAGAAAAGGCCCATTGAAGGTAACATCAGATACACTACAGGCTCCAAGGACCCCAAAGTCCCTCCTAGTGGCCCCGACACAGAAATGGTTCTGCCAGCCGCTGGACTATTCTCTTACAGATATAATCTGACTGATGGAGAAGGGGACTAGGAATGATAAGAATAGGAGACTAAGGTTCTATGCAGAACAGAGCCAGGACCCCTCCAGGAGCCCAGAGTCTTCCTGGAGCCCCACACCCCGGTGCCCCACCCCCTCCCGGTGCACTCTTGGAGGCCCACCCCCTCCTGGTGCCTGGAGCCTTGCCCTAGCCCAGCCACCCGGACCCTCCCAAGGCACAGAAAAGCTCACCGTCCCAAGGGATTTCCTCAGGTCCTCAATGTGGAGATCAGGCTCAAAACGTGGGGAAGCGTTACTCTCTTCTACCGCCAGCTCTTTCAGCAAGTCCTGCTTCCTCTGAGCTTTGGCCTCCAGGTCACTGTGGTGGGAGACGAGGGAGGGAGGTGGGGGGAGGCAGGGTCACATGACGAAGCAGACCAGGCAGCACGCTGTCAGGACTCCTGGGGGGAAGGGGGAGAACCATCTCCATCCCTTCACTCCTGTCAAAGACCCTGGAGGCAGAGCTGGGGCGTGAACAGTAGAACCAGGGACCCCCGGCTACTCACAGCCCCAACTCCCCACAAAATGCAGCCCCTCCACCTGGCCCCACCTCTGCCTGTTAACTGGGCCGTGAGTAGACAGGGCCCATGAGCAGCAGACGTCAGAGGGCAGGCGAGAGGCAGTAGGGTGGCTAAATACAGGGGTACAGACCACCTGACATGCTTCTGCAGCCTCTGACTCTGGGTCTGCAGCAAATCCACCTGGGACTCCAGCTCCAACTTGCGGGCCTGAAGCTCCTCGAGGATTCTTCGGAGCTGCCGGTTTGACTCCAGCAGGTGGCTGTGCTCCTTCTTTGCCTCCTCCAGGTGCTGACGGGTGGCTGCGGCTTCCTGGGGGCAGGAGGAAAGAGAGACACACCCAGAGACATGGGGGGTGGGGGGGCGGGGCAGGCAGGGAGCGGGCAGCACCAGACAACAGGGAAGAGCAATGGGGAGAGGATGGAGCCAGGCACACTGAAGGCCTGTGTCTGCCGTCAGCGGCAGTGTCCCCCACCGGGCCCACCCCCGGCGGCTCCTGAGCTGGTCCCACACGCTGGGGCTATTTGTGCAATAGCAGCCAACATAGTCTGGAACCCAATTCCGTGGACAGATCCGGTGAACAAAGGGGTGGGGGAGGGAAGGAAATGGAATAGGGGAGATAGAGGAGAGAGGACAGGAGAGGCCGACAAACCTCGCGCTCCAACGCAAACTGCCTCTGCACATCCAGGAGCTGCTGCTTCTCCTTCCGGGCGGCCTCCTCCTGCGGGCGAAGGAGAAGACCGGCCATTTGGCCATCTCCGGGCCCCGGGTCCTCTCCCGGGGAAGCTGACTCCAAGGTCCAGGGTCCCCGAGAACCTGTCCTCCGTCCCCGCTCCCGCACCTGGACGTCCAGCTGAGCCAATCTGGCCTTGACATCCTTGGTTCTGGTTTCAAGCTCCACCTCTAAATCTTGGAGTTTCCTTTCCTGCACGGAAGTGTAGGTGGAGAGAAAGCCGTGAGCGTAGCAAGAGCACAGACACGTGCTGAGCGGCAGGAGGGGTTTGTGACCTACCACCCCACACCGCCTGCTCCAAGCTGGGCTGGCTTCCCCCACTTGCCCCCACGGCCTCCCAGCAGAGCACCACCTCTCGTCTATTTCAGCGGGGGCGAGGAGAGGCGAAGGTGCCAACCCCGACGCCCGGGGCTGCTCACCTCCGCCTCTAGTCCTGGGGATGCTCCCTGGCCCAGAAAACAAAAGCGCAAGGATGCCCCAGCTTGCGCATGGCCAGCGAGAGACCCCACCCCTGAAGCTGTCAGGCTCTGTCTGCTGCTGCTGCAGTGCCGGCCCCCAGCACTTTTCTACCCGGGGTGGAGGGGTCGGGCAGGGCGGGCCCCAAGCGACCGTCTGTCCGGGGCCCCCACCTGCTCCCGGGGCCGCCGCCGCAGGTCCTCGAGCTGCCGGTCCTGCTCCTGCCTCACCGTCTCCAACTCCCGCTCGTGGGCCCTGCGCAAGCGCTCCAACTCTCCCGTCAGGTGCCCCAGGAGTTCGGCCCGCTGCTTCCTCTCCTGCACGGACGGTGGGGCCGCTGGTGGGAAACCACAGCCTCCCCTCCCACCCCTAAAACCACAGCCCACCCTGCAGCCTTGGGTCAGTGCCATCAGGGACCCCAACAGGCCTCTAAGGCCGGCTCTTGGAGAAGAGCAGGAGAGCACTGAGGACGGCGAGGTCCCGACCCCAGAAAGCCTGCACCCTGGCTCTCTGCTGCTGAAACAATGCTGGTCAGACGTGCTGAGAAATCCCTGGGTGGAAGCCGGCCTCTCCCACCACCCCTGCACGTACAGGCTTCGTTCCTTAAGGGAAGAGAGATCCTTACTAAATTCTCACTCTTCCTCAGCAAGGGCAGAACTGGTTTGGGAAGGGAGTCAACTACATTTCACCACGATGGGCCGCTATTTCTGCCCTGGTGCAAAGAGTCTGGGATACCAGTTCCAGTTACTGGAGGAGTAGCCTAGAAACCCTGGGTAGAGGCCTGGCTCTGGGCTAAAGTCAGCCACCAGCCCTCCCCGTCGTCCACCCCCAGCGTGAGCAAGCCGGCATGGGTCCACTTAAGTCACTGAACGTTCCCACCGAAGGCTGAAGTTGGGCAGGTAATATCTAAATGTTGGGTGGCTCTTGCCAGTCTATTTCCTGGTGTCCTGGAATTTCTATTAACCCTGGTGGCACGGTGTTGGGTGGTTAAAATTGAAGACTTTGGAGTCAGACATTCTGGCTTGAATCCTAGCTCCTCTACCTACTAGCCAGGGTGGGCTTGGGAGAGTTGCTTACACTCCCCAAGTCTCAGTTCCCTCTTTTTAAAATAGAGATAATGATAGTATGAACCCCCTAAGGGTGTCGTGAGGACTAAATGAAGTAACATACATAGAGCTTAGGACAGTGCCCGACACGTCGCACAAGCTCAATACACGTCAGCTATTATCAATATGAGAGCCAAGTGCAGCCTGCTGATGGGGAGGAATCGCTCCTCACCTAATGCTTTAGTAAAAAGGCAAAACACGATCTCACCATTGCAGGGTGCCAGGAAAGAAAGCCTCCCACCATCCCCGACCACAGGTGGTCCCCTTCCCAGGCCCTCCGGCCAGCTGGGAATGACCCCGGTGTGTGTGTGTGTGTGTGTGTGTGTGTGTGTGTGTGTGTGTGACCCCGGGGTGTGTGGGTGTGTGTGTGTGTGACCTCGGGGGGTGTGTGTGTGTGTGTGACCCCGGTGTGTGTGTGTGTGTGTGTGTGTGACCTCGGTGTGTGTGTGAGACCCCGGGGTGTGTGTGTGTGTGTGTGTGTGTGACCTCGGTGTGTGTGTGTGTGTGTGCACGTGTGAGACCCCGGGGGGTGTGTGTGGGGTGTGTGTGTGTGACCTCAGTGTGTGTGTGTGTGTGTGTGTGTGTGTGTGTGTGTGTGTGAGACCCTGGGGTGTGTGTATGGGGTGTGTGTGACTCCGGGGTGTGTGTGTGTGACCTCGGTGTGTGTGTGTGTGTGTGACCCCGGGGTGTGTGTGTGGGGTGTGTGTGTGACCCCGGGGTGTGGGGGGGAGTGTGTGTGTGACCCCGGGGTGTGTGTGTGTGTGTGTGTGTGTGTGACCCCGGGGTGTGTGTGTATGTGTGTGTGTGTGTGTGTGACCCCGGGGTGTGTGTGTGTGTGTGACCCCGGGGTGTGTGTGTGAGACCCCGGGGTGTGTGTGTGTGTGTGTGACCCCGGGATGTGTGTGTGTGTGTGTGTGTGTGTGAGACCCCGGGGTGTGTGTGTGTGTGTGACCCCGGGGTGTGTGTGTGTGTGACCCCGGTGTGTGTGCGTGTGTGTGTGACCCCGGGGTGTGTGTGTGTGTGACCCCGGTGTGTGTGCGTGTGTGTGTGTGTGTGACCCCGGGGTGTGTGTGTGTGTGACCCCGGTGTGTGTGTGTGACCCCGGGGTATGTGTGTGACCTCGGTGTGTGTGTGTGTGTGTGTGACCCCGGTGTGTGTGCGTGTGTGTGTGTGTGAGACCCCGGGGTGTGTGTGTGTGTGACCCCGGTGTGTGTGCGTGTGTGTGTGTGTGTGACCCCGGGGTGTGTGTGTGTGACCCCGGGGTGTGTGTGTGACCCCGGGGTATGTGTGTGACCTCGGTGTGTGTGTGTGTGTGTGTGACCTCGGTGTGTGTGTGTGTGTGTGTGTGTGTGTGTGAGACCCCGGGGTGTGTGTGGGGGGTGTGTGTGACCCTGGGGTGTGGGGGGGAGTGTGTGTGTGACCCCGGGGTGTGTGTGTGCGTGTGTGCGCGTGTGCACGCACACGCACGTGCCCGGGAGCGTGGCGGGGTCACCTCGGCTTCGTACTGCTCCCGGGCCTCAGCCACCACTTGCTGATGCTCCTCCTTCATCTTGTCCATCTTCCTCTCGTGTTCCCTCTCCACCTCCTGGCGCTTCTCTCTCAGGAGGCCACTGAGCTGCAGGGCAGGCGGCAGGGATGCGACATGCAGGACTGAGGCTGGAGCAGCACCCGGGGACTGAAGCCCTTGAAGGGACTCATACACACATGTGACACAACCTCCCCAATGTCCCCACGTGCACACGTCAGGTGACATACACACGGCCACACCCAGCACGCCCTCCTCCTCACATATAGGGCATGGGGGTGGAGAAGCACTTGGCCTCCGGGGAACTAAGGCATGAAAACGGACCCTGAAGTCCTGACCCCAGCTGAGCTGTCCGAAGCAAAGCAGAGGACCCCTGGGCCAGGATGGCTCGGCCGACCATCAGAGTGTCCGCGACAGGTACACAGAGTCGAAGGAGCAGACCGGCGCTCACCTCTTGCTCGTACTCGAGAACGTGGTAAGCTTTCTGATGAGCTCTCTGCTCCGCCCGCCCAAGGCTCTCCTGCAGCTGGGCCTCCTCTTTCTGATGAGCTTCCTCCATCTTCTTCTGGAGGCTGGAGACCACCTGAGGAGGCACCCACACAGGGGAGCGTGACCCGCAGAGAGCGCTGCAGAGTGGCCGCGGTGGACTCGCTTCCCAGGGTCCCAGCACCCATCCCCCCGGGGGCTGCAGGAGAGGGAGACTCCCTCCCTAGGGGACGGGGTGTGGGTGATGGGGTCCCGCGGCTCACACCCCAGGATGCCCAGGGTCTGCCCCACCGGCCAGGGCCACCGCCCCTCACCTCCCTGTGCTTGGCCTCCAGCGAGGAAGAGAGCCGCTCCAGCTCCTCTCTGTGCTCCCTCTCCAGCGCTGCCACCGCCTGGGGCAGAACAGAGGGCCTGTGAGGACGCGGGGCAGGCTGTCCGGGCTCCGACCTGAGACGAGGAAGAGCCAGAAGACCACCCCCAATGCCTCTCGAGCTAAGCACTCAAGGGGAACCGCAGGCACATCTCTGTTCCTCCGAAATAACTGTCCCTCAAGTCTGCACCTCGCAAACGAACAGGGACGTGAACGCCAAGTGGAGGGGCCTTTCAGTAAGGCTCGGTCACGGCTTCCATTCCCCTGCCTCTAGGCCACCGGTACATAGGCAACACTCCTGCCTGTGCGTAAGCACCAGGCAGGGAGGCCTGCACGTCTCAGCACCACCTCCCAGAGCGCATGCAGTACAATGATGTCCCCACACCCCCCACGCCTCGCTGCAGACACCCTGGGCCTGAGAGCTGAAACTCCACCCATCACCAAAAGAAAACAAAAGTTCCATGTGGCCTATCACCTACTTCAGCCTCTTACCTAGAGACAGACCCACTGGCCTGGAGGGACAGGGAGTAAGAACAAAGGAGAAAAAATTCCTCTGAGCGGGCTAGCCTCTCACTCTGAGGCAGGGGAGGAAAGGAGAGAAACGCGAGGTCCTCACAGCTGCCCCTCAGGGACAAGGACAAGGCCCCTTTGTCTCAAGAGCTCTGGTCTGGTTTAAGTTCTTTCAGTCATGAAATCTTCCCAAATCCACAGGCCAGGTCCACATGGGCCCACCCAGCCAGCCCAACATCTCGTTGCCCATCCACGCAGACACCCGTTCTCCACCTGGCTCCCCACCCTGCGCCCCAAGGCTGGCGCTTCCTCTTCCTCAGCGCTCAGTTCCTCCCCAGGCAGCCCAGGATCACACTGGGGTGGGGAGGGGGGCGCTCACGTCTTTCCTCTCCCCTTCCAGCTGCTCCCTCAGCTGCTGCAAGGCCTTCTCCTTCTCCGTGTTCAGGGCGGCCTGCTCTCTCTTCTCCGAAGCCTCCATGTCTTCCCTGAGACGCTCCAGCGTCTGCCTGTTTCTCTCTTCCAAGCTGGCCCTCTCAGCCTTCTGTAGAGACTCCAGCTCTTCTCGCAGCCTCTGCAGGGAAGCCTCGTGCTCGGCCCTGGGCAGACAAGCGGGTGGGGATGGGCCTGGGCACTGGGGGAGGCGGGGGTGGACCTCCAGGGGGCCGGGCAGCCCACAGCCCGCACTCACCTGATTTGGTCCTCATCCGCTTCCACGCTGCACTGCACCTGGGCGCAGAGCCGGGACAGACTCTGGCCTTCCTGCTCTCTCACCAGGCTCTCCTCTTCCTCGGTGGCTCCCTGCAGCTGCTCCGTCAGGGAACTGTGAAGCAAAGGAAAGGCAAGTTTGTTGGCGGGACCACAAGGCCTTCCCTCTTTTAGGCATAACCCCTGGCTCTCGGCCTCCAAAAGCCCGTAGCCTGCCTGTGAAGCTTCCTAAGTCTTTTTTTTTTTTTTTAATTTTATTTTTTATTCATTATTTATTTTTGGCTGCCTTGGGTCTTCGTTGCCGTGTGCGGGCTTTCTCTAGTTGCAGCGAGCGGTGGCTACTTTTCGTTGCGGCACGCGGGCTTCTCATTGCGGTGGCTCCTCTTGTTGCAGAGCACGGGCTCTAGACATGCAGGCTTCAGTAGTTATGGCATGTGGGCTCAGTAGTTGTGGCGCACGGGCTTAGTTGCTCCACGGCATGTGGGATCTTCCCGGACCAGGGCTCAAACCTGTGTCCCCTGCATTGGCAGGCGGATTCTTAACCACTGCACCACCAGGGAAGTCCGAAGCTTCCTAAGTCTTAAAGACAAGTCTAACCTCAGCCTCTGGGTCCTGCTGCCTCCCTCTAATACCTCCCCAGGTTAGAGGGGCTATGAACCACCTGCTCTTTGCTGCCGGAAGCAGATTACAGGCTCCATGATCCCAGCACAGCATTTCTGCCAAAGGCTCCCCTCGGCCTCCAGGTTCACCTCGGTGGCGTTCACTCAAGGTGGGATCCAGTCTGACTCCAGCCCAGCTCTGGCCACAGCAGATGAGGCACCCCCTCTAAACCCCACTACACTCTTCCCTGCCTCTTGGCCTTTGTTCATGCTGGTTCCCCCGTCTAGAATCCCCTTTCCTACCTGATGAACCCATGTTCCTTGTTCAACACCCAGCTCCCTCCTCTCAGAGAAGTTCATCAATTACCTTTCTGCTCCCAACACACTTTATATGAGGACCTTTCTTAACCATGCCGCTCGGTGCCACGCATCACACTGCACCATAATTAATTAATCTTTTGTATGTGTGTTTTCCTTACAAGCCTGGGAGCTTCTCCAGAGAAAGAGTCTTGTCTTAAAACCTGTTTTATCCTAAGTGCCAAACACAGTAACAGATACGACGTAGGTACTCAATGCATGTTTGTTGAATTTTAACAGTATCACCCAGGCCTAAACTATAAGCAAGCTTTGATTATCTATGAGGGGTATCTTACTTGCAGACTAACGATAGTAACCTTCTCGTCCCAAGCAGACAACCCTCCTGCGGCCCCCATGTGACCAGGGGCTGTGTGCTGTGCACAATTCAGAAGACAATTTCTTTGAAAAGCTTCTGGAGTGAATTCCAAAGCCAGAAAAGATTTTGGTTCATTTCCTATTTTAAGTTATCAGCACCACTGCTCTCTTCCATGATGACAGAAAATTTGAGTGAAGTAAAAATCCTTCCTTCTAGATTCCCCAGAAACACTTTCTCTTCATCCCGTGGCCAAATGTTACACGTAGCACCGCAGAATGGCAGAGCTGGAAAGGTCTTTAGAGGTTAAGTCCTGCATTTTACAACTCTCTCTCTTCATCTTACAACCAAACTCAATCTCCTTGTTTTGTAACTAAAGAAACTGAGAGTTAGCCTGTCTGCCTTACTGCCTGCTTTCTCATTCGAGAAATATTTGCTACAATGTCAGCTGGGGTTTCCAGAAATTTCTACCAAGTGGCAGTTTCCCAGCAAAGAGGAGGCGCCACCCCTCAGAAAGGCTCACACGTAAACAGAAACAGGGTTCTCGTGATAAACTACTTGGAAGACAGCCAGACAAGGCACTGCCCACAGAGAAACCACTTAGTCAAGACCGCTGACACTGTACTGATTTCGACTGAAAATATTTACAATCAAGAGCCATCATTTATTGAGCAACTACTGTGTTTCAGGCCCTGCGTCGGACACTTTTGGCAGGCTGGTTTTCACCATGACTTAAGAGGTCTCTGGGAGGCCCCCTCTGCAGTTGGGGGGTTTGGGGAGGGACAAAAGGCACAGTCAGCCCAGCTGAGGGTGACTGGGAAGAGAGAGGAGCCTGGTAGGTGGGCAGGGAGACACCACGGGGATTTCCTCCCAGGCACTGTCTCTCAAGGTTAGCTGAGTTGCACCCTGTTTGGGTGGGCCCCCGCCCCAAGTTTCAGTTGGCTGGAAGAGGAAGATGCTGTGGGAAGATCTGTTCTCTGGGATGCACTCTGGCTGGGGATCCAGGAGTGGTGACATAAGGATGGACCCAGGGTCAGTAGATCCTGTGTTGGGCTAATGAGAGAGACTGTCCCCAACCCTCTGGGCAGTTGGGTGTTGGCTTTGTTAGTTTCTCTAAATTAAGCATAAATATTTTTATAAGTCTTTGCTACATATGATAGAAAAATAGCAAGTCTCTAGCACTTTCGGATGTTCTGTCCAAGAGGACAAGATTTAGCCTTTAGTTTAATTGCTAAGTAAGTGAAATATATTAACATCTTTTTGTAGCACCTTTCCCATCCTGGAACTGTGACAGAGATTGCTTATTACCCTTCTCAATATCCATTCTCCCATTTTTCTTTACTAAGAGAACCCTGATTTTTTTTCAATCAGGTACAGAGGACCAGCTGAAGGAATACATTTCCCAGTTAGCCTTTGCAACCAGGGGTAGCCAGCCAGATATAAGTGGAAATTATTGGGTAAAGTTTCCAGGAAAACTCCTTTAAAGAATAAGCAGAAGTTATTGGGTAAAGTTTCCAGGAAAGCGCCTTCAAAGGGACTGAATGAGCTAGAAGGTGCCCCTAATCTTCCTGCCTGGAGCACAGATACGATGGCTGGAGATCCAGCAGCTATACTGGACTGTAAAGAGACCCTGAGAGTAAAACCCAGCACTAAAGATGGCAGAGACATGAAAGGAGACCAGGGACCTGGTGACTCTGTGTAGCCATCATGCCAGCCCTGAACTGCCTCTTCCTATAAAAATAAAACTCCAGCATACATACACACAATCCTGTACACGCGGGCCCAGCCCAGGCTTCCATGTCACATTTGTCTAGGGCCTCGCAGACAGCTACTCAAAGAGTAGGAACCCAAATAGAAACTTCTGGATCCGAGAGCACCTCACACCATATCACACAGTCCCTCCCAATCTCAGCGGGTTCCAACAGGGCCCTGACTCCCAACAGAGAGGACGATGTAGTTGTTCTCTGGAGACAAACCGCCTGGGTTAATCCGGGCTCTGCTGCTTACAAGCCTCCATACCTGGGACAAGCTACTTAACCTTTCTGTGCCTCAGTTTCTTCATCTGTATTATAGATGCTACAAAACAGAATTGATGACGACACCTCGTAAGGGCCATTCTGAGGACTGAACAAATTAACAGACGTAAAGCATATGGATCAGTGTAATCTCTCAAAAAATGTTAGCTACCCTCATTATGATCACGCCTCCCAAGTCCTCCCCCAAAAGAGGAAAGGCACGAGCCCTGGCCAGGGAGCCCACCCCTCCACACGGGCCACTGGGGAGCAGTCCTGGAGGGGCCCCGGGCATCCCCGTGGCTGCCAGGGTGGGAGGAGGGTGTCCCTGCACAGCCGGGGCGGCTGGACTGGGGTCGGGGCGGGACCTGAGCGCCTTCTCTTTCTGCCGGTGAAGCTGCAGGGTCTCCGCCGCCTCCTCCTCCTGCCACAGCTTCTCCTGCAGCCGCGGCATCTTCTCTCGCTTGGACTCCCGGAGCCACCTCTGCTCTTGCTCGAGTCCTTGGGCCACCGCCTCTTCCGAGGCCTTCAGTGCAGCCTCTGAGAGCTGCTGTGGGGGAGCCGCAGGCTCTGTAGATCGCCTGCCAAGGGTGGAAGCAGCATTTCACTAGGTTTACTATCCACCCACCTTTCGGCACTAGGATTTATACAGATACAGAACAGCACATACGGAACCCTAACAGAGGGCCCAGGGTCAGGAATCATAAGTGCAAATCACTGTACCCAAGGGCGGGCAGCAGGGCTACCCTCTCGAAGACACAGGCAGCATTTGTTCTACAGGACAAGCCCCACGGTGGCTGTCAAAGGCCCCGAGAGCCTGGGGATGAGGGTGCCCCGTAGGAGGCTCTCAGGGCACCTGGTGGGTTGTGGCCTGAGTGAACACCCAAGCTGTGGCTCAAGGGCTGGCGGCAGCAGGAAGAGAGCGAAGCTCTGTCCCTCATGGATTCCTCCCCAGAGTGGCTCATGGCCCTGTTTCCGACTCCCTACCAGGGCTCTCCCTGCTACTTGACGCTCAATGCCAGCAGTTTGGGAAGCCCCCAGAGGCTGCTCTCTGACTCTCAAACTGAACAGAGGCCAGTGTGTATGAGCCAGCGGGAGAAGCAGCAGCATGTCTCCTCGCTGCTAGAACTCCTAGCCCTGAGACCTAGAATAGTCCATGGAGGCCCAGGAATGGGAAACCGTCCTCCCCACTCTGCCAAGGGAGCCGGGCAGGAGACCCTTCCCCAAGCCAAAGACAGTAGCAAGAGCACAACCAGAATGCCAGGCTCCGTATCTCCCCGATGATGCCACAGCTTCATCCGCTTAGAGTGAATTCACTGTTTGGAAATGTGTAAAAGAAATTCTAACGTGGATGCATAAGGCGGGTGGTAGATAAGGAACACTGGTATCGGTTAAAGAGATGTCTATAATGAAGGCTGTTATGTTGCTTGTATTCTGGTTCTTAAAGGAGATACCCAAAGAGAAACCCCAAGAACATTTTAAGCAACGAAAACATAAGCGGGATAAAGTGTTTTGCCTCCCAGAGCGGCTTTCCTAAAGGCCAGGACATGCTGGCATTCCCAGGTCCCTAAATCTTACATCAGAAATTGGTCTGGCCACCCAACCACCATCTTCTCCCGCGGTGCTCCAGCTGCGGCAGGCCTGGCACGGTGGCCCAGTGGACCCCAACGGCATATGGACGTGGTCCAATCAAGGACAATAGTGGCCAGAGCCCAAGAGGGGAGCCAGTCCCCCATCCACCGCTGGGGATGTAAAACTCCCTCCTCCCTCAGCTCCCACACTGCAGCAGACAGAAGGCATCGGGCTGGATCAAATTAGAAGAGCAGAAGTAAACAAGGGCTCTGGAATTCCATTTCAGCCCCTTGAGGCCAGAGAGAGAAGGAAGACACAAAAGGCTACTGCTATCTCTGAATTATCATTAAGATCTTTCCTAAAATCATGACTCAGACCAGAAGCAGTCTTGAGTCCTGCCTTCAGTTCTCTTCTGCTCCCAAGCCCGTCTCCCCCCTTCCAATTCCCAGCTTCCTCTCAGTCCCCTGTCCCAGCCCGACTGATGCAGATGTAAGACGTGGCCGCCACCTCCTCTGAGAATCCCGCCCTCGGAAAGAGCCTCCCCCCGCAGCTCTCAGCCTCATCAACCCTCCAACTCATTTCCAACCTGAGCTGAAATCACCTTTTTTCCCTGAGATGGTACCTTTTAATGTCTCTCTCCCCTGTGGGCTACGTAGCTGTGTGGAGCCCTGGGGACAGATGCTGCGGAGAGATGGGGCATCAGCCGGCGTGCCCGTGTGTGCCCAGGCTGCACGCACCACTGAGCCTGCCTGCACGTCTGGCACACAGGCAAATGGGGCTGCTTTTCAGTGGGCCTCTCCTCCGTGTCCCTGTTTTAAAGATCGAGTGTCCCAAACTCCCAGCTTAGGTCCGAGGCGGTCAAACAGTGAGCCTGAAAGATCTATGAGATAACTGGGCAGTTGAAGACTCCAGAGGAAGAGGGAGGTCCAATTTCTAGGCCACTCCTCAGGTATCAGCATCAGTGAGACACAGTTTGCAACAGTTAGTGGCCAAGAAGAGGCTCAGTAAGAGCGTCATCCTTTCAGACGGGCCACCGAGTTACTCCGAGCCGTATGAGGGAAAGCAAAGAGAGAAGGCGGGCAGGGAGGGAGGAGAGGGAGGCGGATATGATACCCATGGCCCTGAAATGGCCAGGGTACCACTAAAACTCAGATCACTATCAGGGATCTTGTCTCCGCTCACTTTCAACCCAGTTGTTTTAATTCATTTACCCTCTCTCTATACACACCTCATGAAAGATGCTGGGATGACAAACGGAAGGGTATCCTTGTTTCCCAGACCCAGGCCTCTGGCCATAAAGCACGCACAGCAGTGGCTGCTTGCTAGCCCTGCCTGCACTCCCTGACCTGCCCTTTGCTCGGAACTCCTCCTGATTCAGCTTGACAATATCTGCGCAGGTGACAGACTCTACTAATCATGCTTTTTATTTTCTGTATTTCACGATGTTATGGCATCTGAAAAAGCTGGCTGGTCAAAGAGAGGGTGCCCCCTCCCAGACCAGCCAATCCTTAGAGACAGCAAAGGGAGTATGTCTTTCACATGCAAACCAACCAATCCCTACACCCCCTACCATCTCCTGATCTATTTCCCACGCCCAAGATCACCTAGGGCCAGGCACCAGGTAACTAGAGACCAGGCCCAGAGCCCTCCAAAATTATTCAAACTTTCCACCCCTCCACTCGCTCAGGGTACTTACCCTGTCTCGCCCATTGCTTCCCACGAAAACCCCAATAAAGGCTCTGGGTTACGCTCTTCCTTCTCGCCTCTTCGGCCTCCTGGCCAACTCCGGTCCTTCCCCACGTGGCCCCACCCGGCGTGGCATGCCCTCTTCTCTCTGGAAATATAAGGAATAAATTCTTCTTTCAGTGGCATTGGCCTCTCTGTGTTGTCACTCAGTCACCTTCATAAATGAAAATTCCATGGATACAAATGAGGCTCAGACACAGAGCCACTCCCCACGAATCCCAGAAAATCAATCCATTCTTAGCTGTAAAGATTAATAGCAAGGAAGTTATGGAGCCTGAGAAGACTTAGGAAAGGAACAGAAGACATTTCCTAAGGGCGCTGAATTTTACACTGAAACTGTGTGGTCCAGGAGAGAGCCCCCCAGCAGGGGCAGCCTCACTGGGGTGGGAGGAGAAACACAAAGGAAGGGAACTCATCAGCCCAGGCAGCCAGGAGGAGCCTCACTGGCCAGCTTCTCTTCCAGAAGCCCTGGAAAAATGCCCTCTGACCTCTGCCCAGAGGGTCCTGTTTCTGAGCCCCACTCACCTCCTGTCCTCATCAAAAGCACCCTGATCTGGCTGCCCACAGCCACCCAGGGGACCTGGGAAAGCTATGTCATTCCTCAGGGGCAGAGCTGTCACTGTGGGATATATCACCACCTGAAAAACGGGCTACCCCTTCCCTCCATCACTCCTGCAGCGCTACAGCGATGACATGATTGTGCACTCACGTGCCCCGCCAGCTCTCGGTGACGCTTCCTGTGAGTAATCAGGGCGTGAACCTGTCTCTGCCCAACAGTCAGCCCGAATCCTGAGGACGCTTCATCCTTTTGTGCTGCTCAGTTCACAGACAGGAAAACCTGTATCACCCTGACACCCGTTTCTCTCCATGCAGAGAAAAGGCACGGTGGCTACAGAGCAAGGGTCAGAAGTCAACGGCTCAGGCGACTAGAGGGCTCAGGTCCTAATTCTGCAACCGACTGGTGACGTGACCTTGGGCAAATCACTTCACCTCCCTGAACCTCAGTTTCCTTATCTCTAAAGGGGTGAGAAAGGGGAGGAGAGCGGAAAGGTTTCTAAGTTTTAGAAGTGCTTGGTGCAACAGCACAGCTGAGCTTTGAACCCAGGCACAAAAGATATATACTGTGTACTGGATAATTCCATTCATATGAAGTTAGAGAACTGGAGAAACGAATCTATGGGACAGAAGCTAGAATAGCGGTGACCTAGGGCAGGTGGACTGAGAGGAAAGGGGCCTGAGGAAACTTTCAGGAGGGATGGAAATGTCCTGCTAATGACCTGGGTGGTTGTGATACGGTGTATACGTATGTAAACACTCACTGACTTGGACATTTCAGATGTATGTTCTTTCATGTATATAAATACCTCAATAATTTTTTCAAAGAAAAACATGCTTGGTAGAGGGGAAAACACGCTTTACCAGGTTTCTGCTAATGACCCAGGAGATACCCTACCCCCTCCCCCTCGCTTCCAGCCTCGTACCCCAGGTGCTGACCAGGGGAGCCCCGGGGGCTGCTTAGGGGTCAAGGTTGCACGCAGAACCAAGGGTTCACTCACTCTCCCCCCACTCCACTCCTTGAGCCGGAGCCAGAGCATCCCCTCCCCACCATCCAAGACCAAATGGGCACTGAAGCAATCCACACACAGTGGAGGGCAGGGACAGATGTGAAAACTGGCCCTTACACCTCTGGAGAGACTGGCAGGGTGGGGCCGACTGCCACCTTCTCCTAGGGGCCCTCGGCCTCATCCTGCCCAGGGCCCGGCCCCTCAGCCTGGGAGCACTGCTCCTCACCCCTCTCGTGGGCGGCAGGTGGGCTCGGGATCTCCTCCTTTGACAGCAACAAGGAAGCAACTGTGTTAAAGCCAGAGGAAGGTGAGAGGCTTCAGGTGTACCCCATTCAGGGTCAAAGGTCTGTGATGGGGACAAAGGAGGCAGCGGCCCCGGCAAGACCTGTGGTTTCCCTATCTCAGGTCTCAGATCCCAGCTCCCCTCCCTGCCTCTCCCCGAGCAGTTTACACTGAAGGACCAGAGATTCACATCCCAGGTGGGATGCAGAATGGTTATGGCGCCCAGGAGAGGCCCTGCACACAGCAGAGTTCCGCGTATGCTGCCGACTAAACACGGCTGCTACTCAGCCTCCCCCAGTGACTCATTCCAACCAGATGAGCTCTAAGACCAGCGTCTTTCTCTTGCCAGGGGAACAAACTAGCAAGTCTACACCGGCTCTGGAGCAGGCTAGGGAGTGAAGGTCCCCTCAGCTGGCCTCAGGGAAGCCCCGGGCCCTGCACCCAGCAGGGCTCCCCACAGGCTTGCTGAGTGACTAGCAGTGGGATGCCTGCTGGGAAGGAGGGGGCTGGCAGGTGGGGACCGGAAGAAATGGCGCCCCTGGCAGGAACAGCCTAGTCCAGGGTGATAGCAGTCTCTGCCCTGGCCCCTGGCAGGAGGGCAGCTGGGTCAGAAGACATACTTCCTAGTTCCAGAGTTTCTAAGCTCCCCTAATCAGACTGTGCACCCCGACTTTAGCTGTAGGCCAAGGACGAGGAAGAGGCAGATTTCCTAACTCTCCAGCTTGTGTGAAACACTCAGCAGAAAGGTCTGTGGCTTAGGCTGCAACCCCGCCCCCTGCTCTCCCCACCTCTCCAGGCCCGCCACGCCCACCCTGGGAGGCTTCCAGCCCACCCTTACCTCTGCAGGGAACCAGGGGGCGTGGGGCTGCCTGCAGAGCCCTCCCCAGGCTCCTCTGCCCCCTTCTGTTCCAGCTGCTCCTCCAGGGGCTGCGGGGGCCCTTCATCCGTGGCCTGGCTGTGAAGGGGACTCTGGAGCCGCTCCCCATGCAGAAGAGGAGGAGATAACCTGGGCAGAGCAGCAGAGTCAGGGCCTCCACTCGGACAGCAGCAGGAGAATTGGGGAGTGGAGTACGGGGACCGAGGTCCATGCCTCCTGTGGGCTGGACCTCAGCCGGGGCCCCACCTCCATGGAGAGCCCACGGAGGCCAAAGCAGCCAGAAAAGCAGGACGAAGGAACTCCCTCCGGAGCTCTCCCTTTGACTGGACTACACTCAGCCTTCCCAGGTCCCTGGGCTGCATTTGCTTGGCCCAGGAGCGAGAGCTGGGCACACTCACAGGTGTATGCATTCCTGCCATCACTGGGGCCGGGGAGAGTGTGTGTGTGTCTTGGGGGCGGGGGGTGATGATGGAAGAACTGAGCAGAAAAGAGGGAGAAAAAGAGAAGCCAGACTTCCACGGTCAGACTATAGACAATGCATGAAGCTGTAGCTTCAAGTAAGAATGCTGATAGCTTTTCAAGGTCCAAAAAGTAGAACGACCACCCACTTCCCCTTCCAGGGTGGCAGCCCTTCTCTTATCATGGGCTCAGGCCTGGGAAGCTGGAAGCTCCTGTCTCTCAATCTCTCTCTCTCTCTCACTCTCTCACTCTCTCTCTCTCTCTCTCACTCACACACACACACACACACACACACAGCCACGGCCATTTCTGATGTGGCAAGGCCTGGCTCGGAGCTCTGAGCTGCAATACCGACCCTCTAACGTGGTCCCCCGGACCTCGAGCAGGCTATCCGGCCCTGGCCCACGAGCAGGGACACACAAGCCTTCATCCAATCTGATGAAAAGGACAGAGCCTTGTCCCCACAATGGTGCTATGGGCACAAAGTACTCCCATATGCTCCAGCAGTACCTCCCACTCCTGACTTGGTTTGGGTACACACACACACACACACACACACGCACACACGCACACACGCAGACTTTGCAAGGCCATCCAGTCAGTTCACCATCTGCCTTCAGGCAGGAGCACACCGAGGTACGTAGACCAAAGCCAGGAATTCTGCCCAAGTCCACGCCATCCCAAAGTCCCTGAGGGTGGCCTCCCACGCACTATACCTCTCCGAGCCTCTGGACTTCTTGCTCTGCAGCTCATCTTGGCTGGACTGGCTGGCATCCTTGTCTTCTCTCCCCAACCTCTGGGCCTGTAGGCGAGTAGCAGTGGAAAGTGTATACTTTGGGGGTTGGGGGGTCTGCATTGGGTCCTTTAATCCTCCAACTGACTCTCATGCCAGGAGGAAGCACTGAGAGGTGGCTCTTGGTGAGTGAGGACCACTCGGGATGCAGAAGAGAAGGTCGCCTAATGCACAGTGAAGGCCCTGGGGCTTTGGCTAAGCCCCCAGGCTCACAGCTGCTCCCAGGGCCGGCCTTGCTGGCCTGGGGAGGATGAGTCAGACACCAAAGCCACTGCAGGCAGAGGCAGAGGCTGAAGCAGAACACATAAGAAAAAGAAAATCCTGCCTTCTGCAGTTGGAAACCCTTCACTGCCAGTTGTACAAAGCGGAGCCATCCATGAACACCCCAGATCCACAGAGGCCCCAGACCACCAGTGCCAGTGATAATCGGGGACGCTCAAATTAAGCGAACAAGACTGGGCACAGCAGACAAGTGCGTCAAAGAGGAAGGACCCTGGAGACATGGAGACTTGGTGAAATGACAGAGAGCTGTACTCCAGACGAGAAGGGCACTGTGTGGGCACCTGAAGGGAGGAAGACGGGGCGCTCCTCTGCTCCCCCGACACCCAGTTCCCATCAGTAGACAATGATGCCCCCTTCCTAGTCAGGGATTTTACCAGCCAGACAGCGCAAAACAAAAAAAAAAAAGCCAACCCCAAATCTCATTTTAAAGCTTAGGCGTCTAGGCAAATTTAGCAAGCTGGTGAAAAAGGACTATTCTTGATACATTCACATATTTTCTGCAGGGGTGAGGTCACGCGGGGAGAGTAGGGCAGTCAGCCTGGACTCAACCCTTTGTTCTAACACCTCCTCCACTACGAAATGGGATAGCAAACCAGAGCTCACAGGGCTTCTGGTGAAGATTAAATGAGATCACGTACATAAAGCCCGACTCCGGCCCAAAAGAAGGCATAATGCCACAAATACGAGCTCTCCTCTTCCCCAGCCTGAGGAAAAACAAAACACAAAAGAAACCCAGCTTTGCCAGTGCCAGTCCCCATCCTAGGACCTGCACTCCTTCTGTCACACTGACAGGAGCCCTGTCTGTTCCGGGACACGAGGGTTAACAGGAGACGTGGGGCAGGAGACAGACAGCTCACTCCATCTTCCCCAGTAGGGCTCCGGCCAGGCTGGCACACCTCCGTGTCCCCAGCCCCATGCCCCCAGCCCCCCACACCTCTCCACTGGCAGCCTGAGCCCCAGCAGCTGTGGCCGACTCTGCCATCTGGATGGGTCTGAACTATAAGCCAGCTCCCCCAGATTACATGAAAAATAGCAATGCTGCCTGGGAGTGCCTCCTGGTGCCCGCAGCAGAAGGGCTCCCTGCCAGCGCTGCCACTCCTAATCGCATCAGCCGGGCAGAGCCCGCAGACAATGGCGGGGCGAGCCGCCCTTCTCCCACCCCACCTCCTTCCCTTCCAGAGCTCAACTCACAACTTGTCTTCCCTACAATTCACAACGAGCTCAGCAGACAGCTCCCCCTCTCTTTTCAAGGAAAAACAAAAACAAAAACAATCACACAGGCCAATCTATTTCACAAACTAAAATACAAGATGGGTAACAAAGTGCAGTGATTGTAATTAATATCGGCGGACAGAGCCCTGAATCAGAAAGGACAAGCTACAGACAAGGCCTATTTCCTTCTTATTTCACCTTCCATATTTCTGCTAGAAACTCAACTAGCCCCCAGCTAGAGAATAAGGGACACCTTGGGTAAATACCCAGACAGAGGTCCTTTGAGCAGAGTTTTTACCTGCTCCCTAGACATTTTTGCCCCAGAAAGGGAGTCAAAGGAACCAGACAAAGAAATCAGACATATCGGCACTCTTCAGAAAGGGGAGACACAAGCACATTCTAAGCCACTGGCCTAAGACTGCTCAAGACACCACTTCCCCAACCTAAACTTAGCTCCGGGGTTTTGTTTTTTGTTTATGATGCAGTCCTCAGTTTAATAAATCCCAGTAAGTCACAGTGCATTCATAAAGCAGAATGCTATGCAACCAATAAAAGGAGTAGGGCAGATCTGAAATAGCATGGAAATAAGTTAAGGGTCTATTCTCGAATTTGAAGAGCATATTGCCAAGCAGTTTTTAATAGCACAGTTCCAATTTCTGTGGGGAAAAAAAGATTAACAAATAGAAAATAAATACATGCTTATATGTGTACAGAAAATTTTCTGGAAAGGCACATTGAAAATGTTAATGGAAACTAACAGTCCCTACCCGCGGGAGGGAGTAAGGCTGCAGGAAGTAGAAGACTTTGACCTTCTGTATTATTTGAAATAATTTTATGGTCATTTTTTGTAACCTATTATAAAATTCATCATGTTTGTAATTCATTATAATCATTATCTTGACCGTGGCGGTGATTTGAAAGGTGTAAACGTATGGTAAAACTTATCAAATGGTACCATTTATATGTGTCCAGTTTATTTATGTCAATTAGATCTCAATAAAGATGCATAAAAAATGTTTAAGTGAACAAAAATTAATTTAGCTCAGTTCTAAGCTTCTGCACTGGCCCTGGCCTTGGGAGAGATCCAGAGAATATGGAAAATGGACAAGTGCCCCCCGGAAAGACAAGGGGGACTGTACCTATGGTTCAATCCGTCCCACAAAGAGGCTGCTTCTTGTCCCTCCAGCTCTACCTCCCTGCTCAGCCCCTCCGTGCCCTGAAGTGAGAGGCAGACACAACCTCGCAAAGGGCTCCACGCGGTCAGCCAACCTGAGCACCCAGCACTGCTCCACACTGGTCATGAGATACAGCTTAGGGCCCCCTCTGCCAGGGCGGCTGCCTCAGAGGGTGCCTCACGAGAAGCAAATGCAAGCCAGGCCCTGCTACTGCTTTTTTTTTTTTTTTCCTGCTACTGCTTTATAACAAGTGGCATGGCCCAAAAAGAGGCTGCTCGCCTCATGAGGTCTTAGGCAGGACCTAGAAATCTGTCTTCTTTAAAGTCCCCCAAGTATTCTAATACTGGCCAGATTCTGGAGACGGAGCAATGGAAATTCACCTTGCCCGTTCTACTCAGTAAGGTGTCTCACAAATCACCTGCTCCAAACCCTTCCTGACAAACACCACCTGGCCTTGTCTGTGCCCTTCAAGACCTCCAAACTGCAGTGCTGCAGACGGTGGGGACCAAGGTCCAGCAGAACCAAGAAGAACATGTCAGGCACAAATGCAACCGACCTTGTAACTCCATCCTGTCTCAGGACTCGCTTCACTAAGGGCACCCAGGCCTGATTCACATTAAATACCTTGTTTGTTTCACCCAGACCAAATGCCCGCTCAGACTTGCAAAGACCACATGTCAGAATCTCTCTCCTCTCAACAACCCTACAGAGGAGGCAAAAATGATCTTGGCTTCAAGCTCCTTAAGGACAGGGTCTGTGTCTGAGCTTACATCTGGCAGGGGAGACAAAGAACCATAAAACAAAAGAAGCAGCACTAAAGGGAGCAAAGGAAAGCAAAGGGAAGGAACGAGAAATCGTGCTTGGAGGAGGTGACGTCAGAGGTGGACCTCCAAGACCAAGAGCGAGCTTGCCGGGACAAAAGGAAAAGCAGCCCAGCAGGCAGAGTGGTGAAGGGGGTGGAGGGGGTGGCCCCAGGGGAACGGCGAGTGGTGGGCACAGCCGGGGCACGGGCGGTGGGCTGAGGATGAGGCTGCAGAGGTTGGATGGGCCAGGCTGGCAAGTGCCTTGAAACCCACAAACTACACAGCGCTTTGCACAGGAGCAAGTGGTCGGCCCTCAGCTGCTAAGTGACTGGATAAACAGACAAATATATGGCGGTGGAGGACACGGAATGACTGAATTCACGGCAGCAACAGAGCATGTATGTCGGAAGCCCCATCACAGGCACCGTCAGGGCCTTGCCTTAATGAATCAGAAGGGAGAGAACTCCCAGAAATGCACCCTGGGATGGGCAGGACTCAGCTCTTGATTATCCTCAAAAGTGAGGCTCCAGCCCAGCCCTAGAGAGGCTCACCTCCCAGCGGGCTCCATCCAGGACAGAGGAGAGCGTGTCCACATCCAGCAGGTGCTCCGAGATCCGGCTGTGGAAACCGAAGTCCTGGAGATGGTAGAGACGGGGAGGTCAGCTCTCCTCTGTCACGCTCAGCACCCACCAGGGATACAGGGCCTCTCCTCCACCCCCACCTTCCAGAAAGACGCCTACTACATGCCAGGCACTGTACCAAGCACTCCGACAGCTACTCATTAATTTCACCTTCAAACTTAACACTGCGACTGGATGGAAAGGCGTGTGGCAAAGCAAGTCCGGTAAACTGTTCACTGTAGACTCTAGGTGGTGAGTATGAGGCTATTCGCTGTAAGAGTCTTTTAATTTTTCAGTATGTTTGAAATTTTTCATAATCAAATTACAGGGAAAAAAGTAACCCTATGAGACTGATCCTCTTATTCTTAGCTCACGGAGGAAGCAGTTTGAGAGCCCAAGTAATTTACCCAAGGTCATGTATCTGGTAAGCAATAGGGCGGGGGGTCAGAAGTGCCCTGGGCCACCTCCAAAGCCCAAGCTCTTTGTGTGACATGTGCTGCAAAGCATGTCACTTTCCAGCTGTCTCTCCCTCCTGGTGCCCAACCAGGAGGCCAAAGTGCCCAGAAGCCCCGTGGGCAGCTTGGACACCAGGGCCTGCCAGGCTCCACCCAGCTGGTTCCTTCCCCTTCCCATACAGGTGTCCCTCTGGACAATGGGGATGAATTAGGGCCACTTCCTCCACCAGCTTCTCTTTGGGACGGGCAGCAAGTGCCCACACAGGTGCCAGCTCCCCGCAGCCCTTTGGCTGCCGCAGAGCCACGAGCCCGCCCCCTCCGACCCCAAGATCGTCACTGGGCTAGGTGACGGACAGCTACCTGACAGCACGCTCACAGGGACAGTTCTGTCATCAGCCCTGATAAATGCAGGGATGCCCAGCCATCCTGCTGCTGTCTGTGGCTTCCTCCACCCACTCCCATAGAGAAGAAAAATGCCGATGGGCAGCCCGTTTCTCCACACAGTGACTCCTTTAGCAGGGCCAGGGCCCTTGCTTCAGAGAGTTCTGTGACACGGTGATTCTTCATGACGGTTTGTGCCAACAAGGACTTTGCCTCCCGTTCCTAGCTTGTGGGTTTTCTTTGCTGATGACATTTCCCTTTCAGCGTGAGTTCTACTCCACTCAATGCAGCTGCCATCTGGTTCCTAAGCCCATGGCTCAGTGAGGGGCTTGAGCACGCAGCCTCCTAATTCCTCTGCACCCCCTCGTATCATTACTGTTCATCCCTGACCCTCTCCCACTAATCCCTTCCCTTTGATCTACCTCCTCCGAACAGATGGAGCGTGGTTTCTGGAAGAAGTGCTCTGCCAAAAAGCACCCCGAACTCCTCCCCATAGATAACAAGCCTGGCAAGTGAAGCCGGGCTACAGCAGGCTGCGTGGAAGGACTGGGACAAAGAAACCATGGATGTTGGCATTCCAGGACAAAGTCTTAACTTGGGAAATGACACCACACCACAGCATCCTTCCTGGTCAGAGCCTGAGAGCCTGAGGACTGGTCCTCGCCATGGCTCAGTGATTCCACAAACACACACAGTCTCTAACCTCCTAGGTTCAAGTAATGCTCCTGCTAGAGCCCAGAGGCAATGACCTCATATGATCTCACAGGCACTTCACACGGCAGTAATAGTAAAAACAGCTATGTCTGTTTAATGTTTATATGCTAATGTTTTATACTCTTTACACCACTTTCTTCTCACAACAAACCTATAAAGTAGGTAATGTTATCCTTAGTACGCAGGGCTGAGAAAATGGAGTTAGACAAGACCCAGGTTTGAGTCCTAACTTCCCCACTTACAAGCCGTGAGATGCTCAGCGAATCACGCAAACACAGGCCCTCGCAAACCCATGCTCTTCACCACCACTCTGCTGCCCCCTATCTCAGACTCACCAGGCCAAGAAAGGACTTGGGGTCAGAAGCAGTGGAGTCTGAGGGCTGTAGTTCCTTCATGTGTTCACTGATCTCTGACTCCTGGGGAGACAGACCCACAGAGAAGTCACCAGAGCAGAGGACAGAGGGTTGTGACCACTATCCACGGTGCCAGTACAGGGCTGAACCCAAACCGAAATCCACCTCTTCTGGAAAACCTGGAAGAGGCCTGTGGACCCTCCCATTCTCTCTGGACACCTGCCCCCGGCCCCCTCAGGCTGGGCAGGGCAACACTCTTTACACTTGGAAGGAGGGCCAAGTGAAGCAGAGTGGGAGATGGTTAGAAAGTCGGCAGTGGGGAAGTTTGATGGGATCCTAGGAAAACAAGATGAGTGTATCTTTTCCAGGAAGTAGCTAAAAGCTCTTTAAATGAATTCCCTCACCATCCACCTGGAGGAAGGGCGAGACTAAGGGCTGGAAAATAAAGATGCCAAATGCTCTCACAGCTGGGTCCTACTTCTATCCATCCGGGTCACTGGCCTGATCTTACCAAGCAAGACTCCCGCGTCTTGGGTTGTTCAAAGGAGCCAGAGAGACCAATGAAGAGTCTTCTTGTAACCTAACTGACCAATGCCGGGGCAGGACACTCCCAAACGTCCCCCCCACTCCCCTCAACAGGCTCCTCTCTCTGCAGGAACACAGGCTGCAACCATGACTCACCCCAAACTGATGTCAAGAAGTAGGAGGGGGAGGCAGGAAATGGCAAGAGGAAGTAAGTGGGAGACCAGAGGAATAGGAATACCCCAGGAAGTGCCAACGGAAAAGCAAATCTCTGCTCTGAATTTCTAGTGCCAGCAGGTTTGGAGTTTCATTCAGGATTTTACTGCCTGCTGGGTCTGGGCATATTTGTCACAATTAAGGGTTCTGGCTGATGTTGACGGCCCATTGCCGGGCCTGCAAATGCAGCTCCTGACTCAGTAATAAAGATGAAGGGAGAGGAACGTGCACAGGGCACGAGAGAGCAGCAGAGGGCTGCAGCCAGCAACTGCCCACGGGACAAAGTGACTTACTTCGCTCGCCTCTGATCTGCTCTCTTTCGGGACGGAAGCCTCCTTCTTTGGCTCCTTTGCTGCCTCTTCCTGCAGGGAACCCTCCTCTCTTGCATCCACCGGGTCCTCTGGTGCCTCTTTTTTATTGGCTTTGGCAGGCTGATGGCCCGCGGGGTCGCCCCCGGGGTCCGCCACACTCCTGGACATCCCGGGATCATTCTCATTCTTTTCTTTTTCTGGGAGCCAACTCGCCCCTCTTCCCTGTTGCCCTTGGCCATCGGCACTGTTCAGGCTGCTATCTGCACCTCGGCTGAAGAGCTTGCCAGGAGTAGGGGGGCTGGCAGCATCGGAATCCAGAGAAGTGTCCTTCTTCTCCTCTGGCTGGCTTGTTCTTGGAGATTCCTAGGGAGCAGAAGACCGTGTCAGAAAGGAAGACGTCAGGAATTAATAAAAGGGTTTAGAGACTTGCTACAAGACGGAGCTGCCATTCCTTGACGCCTACAGTTCTGAAACTAATGGCTATCCCACACCTCAAAAGCATTTAAAAACACAGATTCCTGGCTCCAGCCCAGCTCCACTGACTCTGAAATTCTATGGTGATCTGAATACACCCAACCTGACCCCCATCCACTGAGGAGTTTGGAATCTAGTGCACTGCACTATACAACTCTATCACCACCCATCACTTTCTCGAGTAATAAATCTGGCTCATTCCAGCCCCATTAGATGGCAGGCTCAGAAGTCAATATTTGTTTACGATGATGATGACGGAGAACCGCATGAGAGAAAAGTACCAAAGTCTAGAGTTTCCATTTTTAAAAGGCAGCAGGGAGGAAATACCAGGAGGGTACCCTTCTTGCACAGCAATGAGGGTAGCTCTCTCCCTATAGCCTCCCCCTTAGGGAGGCTGCATAAGCAGCCCTGGAGCCAGGCTCCTCTGTCGGAGGACCATCAAGTGAGTCCTCCGGGCAGCAGGTGCCAGATGGGGTGAGGTGTGTAGAAGACTGATTGGGGGAAATGCCCATGAGGATACGGGAGGTGGGGAGAGGCTTGGGAACGCAGGTCTGAGACCTGTGACATGGGAGAGGGAAGGAGGGGGCTTGAGTAGGAGAGCCTCAGGCCACAGCACAGTTCTGAAAGGGTCTCAGCCACATGGACAGTCCCGCAGCCGTCATGCAGAAATGGCCCTGCTCCGGGGCCCGTCGCACCCCATCAATTCCATCAACAAGCCCGGCCTTGGCACGAGCCGGGGTGGATCAAAGGTTCAGCAGCTGCAGGCCGTTAATCCCCCAAGGTCCCCTCTGCAGGGTCTCTTGAAAGGAGATGGGATCAGGGCACCTCTACAGCTGCCCACCCTGCTCCTCACTCACAAACCCCATGGTAAAGACCAGGAAAAACCTTCAGAGCTACCACAAGAGAAAAAGGAACTCCCCGCTTGGAAATACAGCCAGCGATCTCTCCTAGGCTCAAGCAGAGAAGCCTTCTTCCCAGAAAACACCTGCCCTAAACCTGGGCTGCCAGCGTGAGCAACTTCTTGGCAGGGATTTTTGAGACTTCCTGAAGCCTGACCCTGGACACTCCAACAAGAAGCGTGATGACTAGAGTCCAGAGGGCCAAGGAAAAGCCCCAAACACGCCATTCACCATGCTGTCTGCCTGTTAAAGGATCCACGGAACCCAAAACCATGACCATCCACTGCAGGTCTGGCAGCCGACTGACAAGCCCACCCAAACTTTCCAAGGATGGTTAAGAGAGGCAGGAAAGCAGAGCACTTCAGAGCCTGACTTCGGAGATAGAACACCCAGGTTCAAATCTTGGCTCCGTGCGCTAGGCAAACTGTTTAACTTTTCTGGGCCTCAGTTTCTTCCTCTAAAATATGGGGGTATGGGCCTATCTCATAAGATTGTTGGGAAGGTTAAATAAGTTAACACTCATGAGTGAGTAAAGAACAGAGAACTGTGCCTGGCACACCGTAAGCACTCCATAAACGCTAACTCATGTTTTATGATGAGACCCACAAGTTCATTCACGGAGCACCTTCTATGAGCCAAACCCCACCGTGGTGACCTGAATAGGAAGATAGATCCTGCCCTCAAGGAACTCAGCTGAGAATGGAGAAAAGTGAAACATCCCAGGTGGCCCTGGCTATGAGCCTTTAGTGCCCAAAGCAAAGGGCACCGGACACGGTGGTGACACTGTGGTCAGTGCCACGCCTGTGCCAGGGAGAAAAGCAGAGGCTGAACAGAGAAGGGGTGGGCTTCCCTCATGCCCTGGCAGCACAAAGGCAGGGTGCCCTCCACTGCTGCCCACCCTCCTGACACCCTAACTTATAGTGTGGAGGAAGTCTTCACGGTCACTGGGTGCAGAGGGGCCAAGATGAGCTCCTCCTCTTTGAGAGGCATCTTCAGGGCGAGGCCAGGTGTCCTCACCTCGGTGTCCCCACAGCAGCCGGCTCTCAGCAGCAGCCAGCACGCAGTGACCGGTCCGTGGGGCTCCTGGATGCCAAGAAGGACGTGGGAGTGTCTCGGGGGGAGTGAGGGGGTCTAACTCAGCAAGCACAGCCAAGCCACCCCGGCCGTGCTCATCTCATGATGAAAGAAAGGCAAGAGACCTCGGATTAGGGGGCAGAGGAGGTGTCGGACCACCAGTTCACATCTCCTCACACGGCCCACAGCCCTTCTCACCCAGCCCAGCCCTGCTTGCTCCTCTGAGGTCATCCCCAGACACACACGTCCTGCCTGTGAACAAACATTACACCATTTCCCTGCTCTGCTGTGTGCGTGCTTAATACACACACAATCTACCCTGACAAGCTCCCACTGGTCCTCACGGCATCGCCTCTTCCAGGAAGCCTTCCTGAGATCAGCCTTCCTCATCCTTTTTCACAACTACTGTCTTATAACTGCTGACTTCCTTGCCTGTTGCCCTCACCAAATCAGCTCCCTGTTATCCTCGGTGTCTAGTTTCTGGCACATAATAGGTGCTCAGTCAATGCTTGTTGACTGAATATTAAAAGTGATTAAGTGGGGCTTCCCTGGTGGCGCAGTGGTTGAGAGTCCGCCTGCCGATGCAGGGGACATGGGTTTGTGCCCCGTTCCGGGAAGATCCCACATGCCGCGGAGCGGCTGGGCCCGTGAGCCATGGCCGCTGAGCCTGCGCGTCCGGAGCCTGTGCTCCGCAACGGGAGAGGCCACAACAGTGAGAGGCCCGCGTACCGCAAAAAAAAAGAAAAAAAGATTAAGTGGGTCAATGCAGATATAGGAGTTCCTACTCTGTAAAATGGAGGTGTGATATTATCTATTTTACAAAATTATACAGGGATTAGACTATTATTTGTTATAGCACTTATGAAATGGAAAATAGCTAAACAAATATTAACTATTAATATTCAAGATGACGGAAAAACAATAACCTATCAAAAATCAGAGGACCCCAGATCCAGGGGGAGATTCCCATTCTTACACATGAGAGAATATGGCCAGACTACAGAATGTCAGGCCCAGGCTATGCCACTCTCAAGCTAAAATTATTCAAAAGAAAAATGTTCCATGGAGCTTATCCTATTCTGTCTACATAAATAGTAAAATATTAAAACATGGCTAACATGAAAATAAGTGAACTTGCATTCCCTGCGCCCACATCAACTAACTGCAATGAGAGGACAGCCCGGGGGACGTCTTGAGGGGAAGGACAGCAGGGGGAGACTAGGCATTTGTTGTGGATTATCCACAAATGGATGAACGAGAGCTGAGTGTCTGGAAAACCCAGCTGACTCCACGCTCCCCTCCTTTAACTCAGCCCCTGCTCTTCATTCCATCGCGGGGCCCATGGCCTGAGGCCCGGCACAGGACGCACACCCGGGCCCCTGCGCACAGCCTCCCGCGCCAGTGTTCTGCAGGGCACCCGGGGGATGTACCCACAGCACGGCTCTGCTCTCAGCTCAACCGTGCTCACACTCCTTCTGTCTCCTCCTGTCACAGCCCCAGGTCCTTGAGTATAAGGCAAATTCCTGCTGTCTTTTTCCAAAAAGACTTTGCCATCTGCATGAAGAGGGGGGTGCGGGAGAGTGCCTGTACGAACCATTTCATGAATATTTAACATATCCCCCAAAAGCTATGAGGTCTCCCATGCTGCAATCCCCCTCCTGCGGTCCAGAGCACAAAGGCAGGGGCCCTACATTCCACACGGCTCAGGAGGGTGAGAGTGGGAGACAGGGGAGCTGAACACCATGTCCTTGCATTGATCCCGTTCTGGGGAGACCCCCCCACACACCAAGCCAAACACCAATCGGTTTATTTTCCATGACTCCTTCCCACCCAGTCGGTCTCAGTTCTTTGCACTACTCCCCAGAGCTGTTAGCGCTTTCCAATCACACTGACATCATCCTGTTATTTCTAAGCCCAGCTCCCTCCCTCCCCTTTGATCTGCTGATGGTCTTTTCACCAGCACTACAAGGCCATCTGCTGCCTGCTCACCTACCCTTCAGCCTCCCCTCTTTCACTCCCATCCATTCTCAGTGTCTGTTCCAGGAGTAATAGACTAGAAACGGGTTTAAGTTGAAGGCAGGAGAGAGAGAGAGAGAGGGAGAGAGGGAGAGAGGGAGGGAGGGAGAGGGAGAGAGAGAGAGAGAGAGAGAGAGAGAGAGAGAGACATTCTTGCCATCCTACTGCCCTCTCATGGAATCACGGGCAAAGTGACTGTTGACAGCAAAACAGGGTAAAACAAACCAGAGGATAAGCTCTCCATCTCAGGCTGCCGGGGCTGCCCAGAAGCGGGAAGAGGTGGGCAGCTCAGAGGACCCAAGGTCTATAAACTGGGACAAAAGCCATTTTAAAGGGCATGGTAAGCAGAGGCAGCTTCGTCTGTCCTAAAACCCCCTTCATCCCCACCACTAACCTTCCCCACCAGGAAGAGCCCCAGTTCCTGCCTGAGGTTGGAATGCAGGAATTCAACACTCCATGTGGCAAAAAGAACTAAATCTGCTGGGATGCTAGAGATGGGGGGGTGGGGGGAGTGTATTTAACACCTCCCACTCCAGACATTTCTCCCCATCACACTGGGTTGCCTATTTATATTAAAGAGGTTATAAAAAATATATTTAAAAGCTCCACTCCCCCAAAGAAGCATATAAAGATCAGAAGGGAAGCTTTTGAGAATCCAGGACATGTCAAAGAAGAAAATCCCTTTTTGTGTTGACATTTGTAAACTATTATAGAGGAAAAATTAACTAGCCCAAGTCAAAGCACATTATGATTGATCCACATCGGGATCTTCAACCCACCAGCTGAAGCGGGGATCCAGTGTCCACTCTACCCAGGACCTGGGAAAGCCCAGAGAAGAAAAAAGCACAACACGACCTGCCAGGATACCCTCTGGTCCCAGCGTGGCTCATTCATTCACTCACCTATTCATCCACTCAATCGCTCAGCAAAACATACCCACGCACTTCCTAAGTTCCAGGGAGCAGGCCAGGTTCCAGACACACACACATGAACAGGGCACAGTCCCTACTCTCAATGTGCTCAGTCTTGTGGAGACTACCCTCTTTCTCTAAAAGCCGGCGAGTCCCGCTGACACCTCATTCCTACTCACGGACATCCTTCCAGGCTCAAAACCTGAGCCACTGATTCCATCAGCATCGTAAGGTCTTAATGGCAGATGAGAAGAAATAAAGTTATCATGTCAGGGAACCCAAAACAGAAGGCTTTGGATTTAACGCCAACAGACCAGGCCCCATTCAGAAGGAAGTGTCAAAGTAGAGCCAGATCAGGTTGATGACACTCAGAAAATGTGTCACGTGGCAGAAAGCATCAAAGTCACAATCAAAACATATCTGATTGGGCAAAGCCAAAAACGGGGACGGTTTCTGAGGCTACAGAGTGAGCCTAAGTATAACACGGGGCCTGCCCAACGGCTAGAGCTAGGTCAGCTGGGAGAGCCCACCTACACCTAGGTGTCAGCCAGCATTCTCAACTTCAGCCCACCTGGGACCTTCCCCCTAGCTCTCAAGGTAAGCTGAAGACCAAGAAGTAAGAGTCAGAAACAGTAAGACAGTGGAAAGGGATGATAAGGACATAAATAAAAGATAATAAGGAAACATTTAAATCCATGATACGGGCACTGCTGTTTCACTGGTCAGTTTTGTGGTCATTCTAATAAATGTGAGTGATCTCTTTCAGTTCAAAGCCTTTAAAAGAATTTTCTATTTTGTGAAAAGTTTAACTGACCTTGCAATCAATATTTCAATGTCTGGGGAAATCTGAGTTGTTGACTTCATGATTTATTGGTTGTGTGAATACTTTGGACATATTCAGAGAAAGCTTAATTGTTAAAAATTAATAAATTAGACAATAGACCAAGAACAAATAGAAGGGAATGTTCTTTTTCAAGTAGAAGAATGTACTGGGGTTTTTTAGTTATTACGACGACATGATGAGTTTCAGGTTTTGTTTGTTTGAAAGAACATTCTGGGACTTCCCTGGTGGCGCAGTGGTTAAGAATCCTCCTGCCAATGCAGGGGACACGGGTTCGAGCCCTGGTCTGGGAAGATCCCAGATGCCGCGAAGCAACTAAGCCTGTATGCCACAACTGCTGAGCCTGCGCTCTAGAGCCCGCGAGCCACAACTACTGAGCCCGCGTGCCGCAACTACTGAAGCCCGCGCGCCTAGAGCCCATGCTCTGCAACAAGAGAAGCCACCATAATGAGAAGCCCGCGCACTGCAACGAAGAGTAGCCCCCGCTCCCCCGCTCACCGCAACTAAAGAAAAGCCTGCGTGTAGCAACAAAGGCCCAACCCAGCCAAAAATGGAAGGAAGGAAGGAAGGGAGGAAGGAAGGGAGGGAGGGTGGAAGGGAGGGAGGGTGGAAGGGAGGGTGGGAGGGAAGGAAGGAAGGAAGGAAGGGAGGGAGGGAGGGAGGGAGGAAGGAAGGAAGGAAGGAAGGAAGGAAGGAAGGAAGGAAGGAAGGGACATTCTGGTGGGAGTGGAGGACAGACCAGGGAAAGAGATGAGAAGCAGCAGGACTACTGGGGGGATATTCCGGAAGCTAGTTCCATCCATATTCTGCATTTCCCAGGCCTCGTGCCTTTGCTCAAGCTGTCCACCTGCCTAAAACATCCCTTCCACCCCCACATCTAAAACCTCCCTACTCTTCAAGACCGGGGTCAAATGCTGTCTCATCCAAGTTCTCCCTCATCTCTGGGCAGGTAATTTCTCTGCCCTCAGAACTCCTCCAAAGAGTGTACCTGTGCTCGAGCTCTTTATACACCTGGCCCTGCTTTACAGTTTCCTAAATATTCATTTATTCAACATGTACTAAGCGCTCACTAAGCACAGAGTGCCCAGCATCCTTTCTCTCCAACTGCACGCTCCCAGAGGCCCGCCCAGGCCACTCCTTACCAGTGCTGGGATCGACCACAGCACAGCTGCCGCCACACAGCCAGCATTCGACAAATGCTAAGCATCGGGACAGCATTACACCTCTGTTCAAACCCTCCCGTGGCTCCCAATGCCGGTGTAACCCAGTCCCAACTTCTCAGCTGGCACTCGGGTCCTCCACGACCCAGCCCAACCTACCTCCACAGCCCCACTTCCCACTCCTCTCCCACACGCGCCCTGGGCTCCAGGCAAAGGAGACACCCTCGTGCTCCGCTCCTGCGCAGTGCCCTGCAGCTGGAGCTCTCCCTCGCCACTCGCCTCTGCTCGTCCGGTCCCGCCCACCGTCCTTCCTGGCTCACCTCAGATGTCAGATTCTCAATAAGGCCTTTCAAACGGACAGGAGACCCCGACTTCTCCCCAGCCACAACACTGTGTTTTACCACCCTGACGGCGGCACTGCATTCCACTCCGAGTCCCAGCTACGTAAGTCTCTCTTTTATGAGACTGTAAACTCTTTGAGGGCAGGGATCACAGCTAACTGAGGCGTGCGTGGCCAATAGCACCTAGCAAAGTGCCTCATGTAGAAACATTCAATAAACGGTGGTTATCTGAGAAATGAGTGAATGGATGAATTCCTTTTCCCGCTTGTGCCTCCCCAAACCCCAGAAATCCCATCTGGACAGGACTGGGACAAAATGGTACTCTTTCCAAATAAGTCTCCCACAAGGAGGAAGGCTTAAGAAGGGAGGAGGGGGACTTCCCTGGCGGTCCAGTGGTTGAGACTATGCGCTCCCAATGCAGGCGGCCTGGGTTCGATCCCTGGGTCAGGGAACTAGATCCTGCATGCTGCAACTAAAGATCCCGCATGCCGCAACTAAGACCCGGCGCAGCCAAATAGATAAATAAATAAATTTTTTTTTAAAAAAAAGAAAGGAATGAGGGACCTGCCAGGCTGAGGCATCTGCCTGCAGGGGCTTCAGGCTCTTACCTCATACTCGAAGTCACCCCCCAGTGCCCCGATGTCCAGGTGCAGGTTCTTAAGAAGCTCACTTGAGCTTCGGACACTCTGAAAATGGAAACGATGGCAAGGAAACTGGTCAGCCCAGGGGGCCGAGAAGCTCCTCACTGGTTATACTTTCTGGGTCAGACCCAGCAGGTATACAGACTGAGCAAGGAATGAAGCTGTAGGCTGGAAAATCATTTTCACTTATTTTCAAAGTAGCACAGAGGTTAGCCCAAAGGTAAAGACAGCTCAGCTCAACTATCCACCAGAAGATGAACGGCTAGACAAAATATGGTATATTCATACAATGGAATATTATCCAGCCACATGTGCTACAACATGGATGAACCCTGAAAACATTATGCGACATGAAAGAAGCCAGACATAAAAGGACAAAGACGGTATGATTCCACTTATATGAAATGTCTAGAATAGGCAAATTCACAGAGACAGAGAGTAGATCAGGGACTGGGGAGAGGGGAGGATCCAGAGCTTTGTTTAAAGGGTACAGAGTTTCTCTGGGATTATGAACAAGTTCTGGAGATGGATAGTGGTGATGACTGTACAACACTGTGAAGGTAGTTAAGGTCACTGAGCTGTACGCTTAAAAGTGGTTAAAATGGTAGACATATTTGACCACAATTTTTTAAAAAAAAATTTTTTTTTCATAGCACAGAGGGTTTCCAGGCCAAGAAAAGGATTCATTCTTACCGGGTTGTCACTCTCCACCTCATCCTCCTCATTGGTCTCCTCTCCTAAAGCCAAGAGGCTGAGAGCATTCTTGTCCTCATGGATGGAGCCCAGGAGACCCTTCGTATACGCAGAAGTCTTGAGACCCTGTGAAGGCTCCAAAATAGAGAAGGAAAACCAAGGCACTTATGGGGAAGACCCTCAGATTGCCTTCTCCTCTCTGTTTCTGTTTAGACGGCTCCCAGAGCAAGCCCACCACCTCCAGGAAGCTGACCCCAGCAGCTCCAGCTCACTGATCCCTCCCTGTCCAACTCCTGCTGCCCTGGCTGCAGGGACTGGGAAATCACCACTGCAGTCCCTATGCCCTGGGTCCATCCTCCACCACCCAGAGCCCCTGTTCAGCATCCTCCAGGTGTGACTCACCTTCCCCACTAGATTATGAGCATTAAGGACTCAGCCCATGCCCTCTATTTCTCATCCATGGGTCACGGTTCCTAGCATGGAACATGGAGGCCCCACGGTAACTACACTGAACACAAGAAGAAGCATTTACCATTGAGAGTTCTCCATGCTGACCAGACTCCACCGAGCTCCCCAGGCTCACGCTTTGAGATCCACGAAGAGCAGAGGGCGGGGCATCCACCAGGCCCCTTAACGGGGCCAGACCCCCGAGAGGAATGTGGACAGGGGCTAACGGGGAACCCAGGGCCTGGGCAACAGAAAACATCCTGTTACAAACCCAAGAAACCACAGGGCTCTGAGAGTGTGGAGATGGATATAAAAATAAAACATCTAAATCCTGCCCGCTCAAATTTAAACCGCCTCCGTTCGGAGGCTGCTAATGAAACACAACATCCAGAAATTACCATTGTGCCAGCCGTGCGAGAATCACTGGCTGGCTTCCTGATTCTCGTAACTCTGGGCCTGTCTCTCAGCAAATGGTTCTTTCACATCTGGCAGATGCTGCAGAGGACTCTGCTCTCCCTCCGAAGCCACAGAGGAAGTTGGGGGGTTGGGGGGAGAAGAGACAAAAGCCTCATCTACCAGCATGAGAAGTCTCAATAGATACAGTTGAAAACGGATGAATCAAGAAAAAGCGGTCTAAGCATATTATTTACAAATACGGAAGCAAACACTGGGAAGAGAGCCGTTGCCTCTGGGGAGGGGTACCCACACCCGAGAACTGCTATATTTCGTTCTATGCCTTTTGGCTCGACTTGACATTGTTTAATAACATGGGCATGTATTACTTCAATTAAAATAAATATTAACTATGAAAGATACACATGAGCAACAAAAGAACTCTCTTTCCGCTCTCCACTGACGAGGAAAGGGGCTGGAGGGAGCCTCGCCAGAGGACTGTGCAGGCCCCTCCTTCGCCCTGTTCTTGGGATGGCCAAACGAAGGCTTTGTACCAGGGAGGACTGGGGAGAGAACCAACTGGGTGGCAGAATTTGTGAGACGTTGGGTCGCTCACGGACTCGTGGATTCTCAGTTTACTCCTCTGCACAGAGATGATGTGTGTCTTGCTACTTAAGAAGGTTTGTTGAGAAATTCAAATGAGATACTGACAGCAAGGAGCATGTGTGCGTGGCCCAGGGCTACACCAGCGCTGTGGAATTGCTATCATTACAGGGATTCACATCACAAGAGTCTGGGCTTAGAAGCCGAGGCAGGATAGCATTCTGGGGACAGTTTACAAAGAGCTCTTTAAATATCCTCAAACTTAAATTGTATATAAAACAACACAAAAATTCCATTCCTCTCTAATCCCATGGAGACTGAAGAGAGAAAAGGGGAACCTGAGGAGGTCAGGCAGAGTTCAGGTGGCCCATCTTCTCACCCGCAGCTGGGCCTGGGGCCAGACCATCGGGTGGGCTCTGAACACAACCCATTTCTGCATGGGAAGGGCATCAGATGCTTATCTGAAAGGTGACACGAGACCCCCTCCCAAACCTTTGTAGGTTCCCAGTCACCTGGCCTGCTGCAGGGTATCTTCGTTAGACAGAAAAGGAGCTGATAATAAAAAAATTGGCCAACTTTGCCTGAGCCCTGGGCACCGGGGTAAGCACCTGTCTCATTTCACTGTCAAAACCATCTGAGGCCACAGTCCCCACAAGAGCAAACGGAGACTGGTGAGGTCAAGACCCCTGCCCCAAATCATAGGGCCTGCAATGAGGGCAGACGTGGGACCGGAACGCAGGGCAATCTCTAAGCCAGTATTGTACACTGCCTCCTGGCTATGGCAGAAAAGGAGCCCAGGAAATCTGCTCTGAGGTGAACTGTTAGCAAACCCAGCCTGCTCCCCGCAGCCAGCCCAGTGGATCAGCGAGTAAAATTCTTCCCATACTATATTTATGGAAAATTACAGACTCCTAACATGGCTAATTTGCTAACGTGCTGGGGGCCTGAGGGAGGGAGACAGACCCGCTGAGGGCTTTGTTCTCCCAGGCCTTTACCAAATCAGCGGTTAGCAGGGAAACTATACATCCCTGGCTCCTAGCTGATCACGCACTATGGGCTGTGCGTGGCGTTGTCCTTCGGAGAGGATAAACTTGCTGCCATTGGGCTAATTAAAACTTCCAGGATAATCTGCAGCTTATCTGATATTTATAGTGCTACAGCAGTTATCAGAGCTAACGGAGAACCAGGGCACGCCAGCAATTAGGAACCGAGGTAACAACTGGGTAAAGCCACAGCTGGGCAACAGCCAAAGAATAGCCGGGGAAATGCAGATCAACCCCCAGGGTGGTCTGGGATCCAATTTGACTTCTGAATGAAGCTAGTGGTGACTCTTTAAAAGGAAAAAGAGTCGGAATGACAGGGCAAGCCCAACCCTTTGGTAGAGCCCAATAGGGGAGGAAGTGAAGGCTCACGTGGTCAGCACAAGCCTGACACAGATTATTCACATGGTTCTGGAAACCCTGGGAAGCAAGGAGCAGAAGCAGCTCACTGAACGGCAGAGAGAGCCTGGGCTTCAGCCTCTCATGACAGTGTTAACTCTCTAGTTCTGTGTGATTCCCAGAAGGGACTAAGTTCAGAGGCTGGGGGTAGGGTGTCTACTTGGGAGGACCTCTCCATAACCAGCTGATGCGGAAGGCTTCCCAAATCCTGGGACAGTACCTGTATCTTGCATGAGTGCCAGGATAAGTGCCACCTTGCTCACCCTCAAAACTGAGCATCGTCAGAGCGCGTGAACCACCCACGAAGTACAGTTAGGTCAAGAGAAGGGAAGTCTAGATACCCTCAGCCCCTATCTTGCAGGTGATGGGGCAGAAGAAACAGGAACCGCATGTCAACCCACAAGATGGCCATCCTGGGTGGTTAAGGGATCAATAGTTACCAAGGGAGGACAGATAACAGGAAAGCAGACCTGCTGGCTGTGTTAGGGTGTCAGCTCAACCTGCGCCCTCCCTGTCAAGTTCACTGAGCCTGAAGGCCGTGCTCTCTAAGAAGCCTACCTGGTTGAGAAGCTGCATCTTGCCTGGCTCTGTAGCAAGCCCTCTGCTGGAACTCAGCTTGACCAGCCCCTGCCTGAGGGGGCTGCTGCTTGGCCGGAAACGAGCTTGCTGAGAGGCCTCCTGCCCAGCCGGGGCGCCGGCCACCTTCTGAGGATGCTCCCGCGTCTCTGGCCCCCAAGACAGAAACCTGGAGCCCATGGCTCTGATGGCCTCGTGCTCGCCCTCACTAGACATCCTGGAAGACTCAGCTGCCAGGCGGCAGACCACGCTGGCAAGGTCTCTGCACGGCCTGTCCCGCGCGCTCTCGGGCGGCCCTGGGCCCTCCGGCCGCCTGGAGAGCTTGAACATCTGCAGGATGTGCTGGTAGAACCTCTGGTCCTCAGAGTAGTCTTCACTCTCTGACTGCTCCTCGGCAGAGCTCTGCATGTGGGACAACTGGGGCGCCAGGAAGGGGCTGGGGTGCTGCTCCCTGGGTCCGGGGCCTAGCTCACCCACACCCCGCTCAGATCCCCGTGAGCTCTGCAGGTCCCACGGGAAGTTGGTCACCTCCCCCAGGACCTCAGAGCCCAGGTGTGAGGCCAGGCTGCTGCTGCTGCTCTCCAAGTCAGGCCCAAACCTGCCCAGCCTCCTGTCCTCTGCAGGGGGCTCCAGAGAGCCTGGGGGTGGTGTCTTCTCACTGGCAGGAGACCCTCGAGGGGCCTGCGAGGCGACTGCAGGGGCGCTCTGGGCTGGTTCTGAGACCAGGGTATCAGGGGGTATTAGCAAGAGCCCCTGAGGTGGACCTATGGCTGAGGCCCCTGGAGCCTCAGGGTCTTCGGGCTCTATTTTCTTGCTGCCCCAAGGGGCGTCCTTGTGGACAAGCTTGGAGACCTGTCCCATCCACAATCCCGGGGGCTCTCTCCTCCTCCTGCCCCTGCCCATGCTGCTCTCCTCCCCAGAAACGCCCTGCCAGCTCTGGTCTTCAGCTGGGCTGCTGACTAACAAGAAGGGCTTGCTCTTCCTGGCAGGCAGCATGGGGTCAGAAGAACAAAGGGACAGGGAGGGATCCTCCTCAGGGGATGGTGAGGGAATGGGGCTCTGGCCCTTGTCCCCCCCAGGGCCAGTGGAGCTCCGCTTGGCCATGTTATGGCTGTGCTGCTCCCCTTTCAGCTGCAGGCCCTTGAGGGCTTCCAAAAACTTCAAGTGGACCAAGGCTTGGCTCCTGCTCTCTAACACATCCTGCCCGTTCCGGAAGGGCCTGCTGTGGTCAGGGCCCAAAGCGCCAGGTTTCTGCTGTCTGGTCCTCATTTCCAGCTCTTCTATTTCAGGGTCTGAAAACCCCAGGTAGATTTTCTCTGTCGCCTGCTGGGGCTTCTCCAGACCCTGCTGATCACCTAATTCTGTCCTGCAGTGGGCTGGGGCCCTGCCTAAGATTTTCTCCACGTCGGCAAAGATCTGGTGGGTTCGGGAAGCTTGGCCCTTGAAGAGTGGCTGTAGCTTGCTGGGCAGGGAGCCCGTGAGAGACCTAGGGATGTCAGCCAGCATACGTGGGCTCTTCCCTTTCTTAAAGGAGCCCTCACTTCTAGCCTGCATCTCTTGGTCTAGGTCCAGATCAGCCAGCCCAGATGCTGAGAGAGGGGATGGGCCACGGAGAAAGGAGGAAGAAGGCAGAAGTCCCTGCTCAGGCTGTGTTTCCTAGATGGGTATATAAACAGGCAGAGAAAACTAAGACAAAGCGCTTCTGATTTCTACTTGCTACCTTAGCCCTTGGCAAACCCTTAGCAGAAACCCACCCTCCATTTAAAGAAAAACACAAACCCATGAGGGAAGAAAAGCTAAAAACTCCCTGAGCTTTGTTGTTTTCTGGGCCCTAGTTTCCTTATCTATAAAGAGGAGGTTCGATGAGATCAATGGCTTACAAACCTTGCGCCATGGAACCCACATATTGGTTCCGCCTGGTACCTTGGGGGCTGCTATAGTGGGCATATGACGGGGAACAGGCATCACCAAGACCCACACCCCCAGGTTCAACCAGAGCAGCTCCACTTCTTCTTTATCCACTGGCCCTCTATGGGAGAACTGATGTGAAGACAGGGTTCCATTGCTAACAAACGTCTGAAAATCACCAACTAGATTACCCCAAAGGTACCATCAAGCTCTCAATTCTGTGATTGGTTAATTTCATAAAATCCACCATCCTTATCAAGGACTATCAGAAAGAGTCTAAGAAGGGAGGAAAGAGGGGAAACATAAGCAGTGAACCGAGCCTTGGGAACTTGGACTAGGTCTTCTACCAAAGGCAAGAGTTGGCACTGCTCAAGAGAGGTCCACAGTCAGGGAATCTTGGGGTAGACAAAACCATAAAAGATCAACCACATCCTGCATTCACCCTAAACTCCACCCAGCTCTCCTGCAGAGAGCCCAAACCACCTGAGCCCGGTCGCCCACCTGGTCAGGCCTGCCCCTGGACAAACTGGTTTGCACCTGTCCTGAGCCCTAAGATCCAGACTGGCAGCCCAGGGCAGTCCACTTGCCCTCAGCTCCTGAAACCACAGGAGGAATCCTTTTTAACAGGGAGCTCCTGGAACTCAGTCACACACCCAGAGCTCAGTCTATTACCCAGCCCTCCACCCCAGAACCCTCACTTCATTCCCTCTCTCACCTTCAGCCATGGCAGAGCCTGCCCAGATGCTGATTATCATGTAAAATAGTCCGGGGTTAGTGAAAAGCCCATTATACATCTTTTACCTTTCAAACACATGCCATTAGAAAATTCAGCCTCTTTGGAAATTACCTGTTCTCTTTTCTCCACCTGGAAGAATGGACTTGCTGTCTTATTTCTCAGAACCATGATTAGTAATATTGGGGTGGGAGGGAGTAACTGTAGAGCTTGGAAATGATTAAAAGAGCTAAATTCATCAGCAACTATCCAATGTCAGAACTGACACCTTGCAAAGGAAGGAAGATGGAGGAAATCTTCACTGAGAAGTAAGCACCAGGCACCAGTGGGAAATAAAGACTATAAATAAGAGAACAAATCAACTCGACCATTAAGAGGGTTAAAATGGTACTCCCAGCGTTCCCCACTTGGCTGAACTGGGTTCCCAAGTCCCTCCCTCTCCTCAATGTGGCCCACCTGCCTCACACCTGGAGGGACAAATAGAATGATAATGGGAAAGATAACTTTCAACTCTGAGTAAAAAAGCTACTTGGGACCAAGGTGGTGACATTGCAATCAAATGTCAGTTATCCACCATGAACCGAGGACACCGGCAGCAAAGGCCATCCACAGGGCCAGATAAAGCCTCAAGCTTTTCTTTCTGGATCTTGAAGGCACTGATGTTCTGACAACTGAATTATGGCTCATCAGACATCTAGGAATTTGCACCACCGAGACACATGATGAACCCACACGAGGAAAGCCTGGCTCGGAAAGGAGAGGAGAGGCACTCGCTTCTCTGGGTTCTCTGGCCTCCACCAAGTGCTCCCTGTGCCCCCAACTCTCCAGAGGGGCAGACGGCGTCACTGCAAAACCCCATCCTCAGCAGGGCACTCCCTCACTAATCCTATTATGTCATATGTGCCTCCCAAGGGGGAAAAAGAAATTGCTTAGAGATAGTAACCACTTCTAGAAGCCTAAAAGGAAAATTTGCCAGAAGACAGGCATAATTCAGATGAGGCACTATCAAAAAGTTACTATATTATTGTCGTCATTCTTAACCTCCCAGCTGTAAACAGCTAGAGGTTCCCGATATGCCTCAGGTTTCAGGCCTGGCCTCTCTGAGAGCTGGCATCCACTGACTCACCAGGGGACTTCTGGAGGTCTCTTTGTCCTTCTTGTCTTTCTTTTCCTTTTTCTTTTTCTTTTCTTTCTTCTTAATGGCCCCAGGAGTCGACAGCTTCCCCCGCTCTTGGATCACCAAGTTCCGGTAGTGCTCATCACAGGGATGGTCCCACATGGACTGCCCGTTGGCAAAGTTGAAATAGTAAATATCACCTGTGATGTCCTGGCTGGGGATGAGCAGAGGTCACAAGTTAGTCCCTGCTCAGGTCCAAAGCTACACAGGAAAAAAAAAAAGAAGAAGAAAAATGGCGAGGAGGCAGAGAAGAAGGAAGAACTGTGGGGAGAAGGGGAGAGAGAGAAAAGAAGAGAGGAAAGGATTAACACAAAATTGAAGGGTAGGGACTTTCCTTATGGTCCAGTGGTTAAGAATCCGCCTTCCAATGCAGGAGACATGGGTTCGATCCCTGGTCAGGGAACTAAGATCCCACATGCCTCGGGGCAACAAGCCCGCGTGCCGCAACTAGAGAGAAGCCCGTGCGCTGCCACGAAGAGCCCGCACCATAACAAAGACCCAGTGCAGCCAAAATTAAAAAAATAAAAATTGACGGGTACCATTTGGCTAAGAATAAAGAGTTTCCTTAGATAGAAACAAAGGATTGGGATACCTAAGGACTTCTCTAGATGGAGACGTTTAATTGTTAAGGTTCCTGAGAATTCATGGTAGACTAGAGTAGGAATAAACTTTGTTTTAGATGGATAAATACAAACACTATGGTATCATGGAGATAAATTCTGGGATAGAACTTGCTTAATATTTTCATAAATGATCTGAAGAAAAAATATGCATTGTGATAGCTCTGATTTTGCAAAAGATTCTAAACTCATAAGAGGTGATAATCCAAGCTAGTGGGGTCAATCAACAATAAAAGAAAATAATGTAGAAGGTAGGTCTCAACATGAACAAATAAGCCGTTCATCCCACCCACCATTATCAGTAATCCATATATTGCAATATAATCCATATATTGCAATATAAAAGATGCAATACCCAGGAATAAATCCAAAGTGTACAAAATCTTCATAAAGCTTTATTGAAAATTCAGGGGAAGAAAAAAGAAAAAACAATTGGAGAGACACCCAGTGTTCCTGAATAGAAAGATTCAAGTCTGTAAACATGCCATTAATCCTCAAATTAATGTATAAATCCAATACAATCCCAATCAGGCTCCTTATGAAATTTGACAAGCTCAATCTTAATTCAAATGAAAGAGAAAATATGCAGTAAAACAGGAAAAATATCAGAGGTAAAAGATAAAAAGACATACAAGTGACCAAGAAGCACATGAGAAGATGCTCAACACCACTGAAGATTAGGGAAGTGAAAATTAAAACTACAATGAAATGTCACTTCACATCCATTAGCATGGCTATTATCAAAACAGCAGAAAATATGGGCATTCCCTGGCGGTCCAGCAGTTAGGACTCTCACTGCTAAGGGCCCGGGTTCGTTCGCTGGTTGGGGAACTAAAATCTCACATGCTGCAGGGCGTGGCCAAAAAAAAAAAAAAAAGCAGAAAATAACAAGCGCTGGCAAGGATGTAGAGAAACTGGAACCCTGGTGCACTACTGGTGGGAATGGAAAATGGTGTAGCCACAGTGAACACAGCATGACAGTTCCTCAAAAAATTAAAAATAGAATTACCACTTGAACCAGAAATTCCACCTCTGGAGGCATACCCAAAAGAATTGAAAGCAGGGATTCGAACAGACATTTGCACACCAATGGTCACAGCACCACTATTCACATAGCCAGACGGAAAGAGAAATTCTCAGGTGCCAGAAACAAAAAGAAAACATGAAACCTGAATAATAAGTCCATGAACTGACAGGTCAAAACTGGTATCTGACCTGGATATAGGCCTGTGGAACTTGGGCTTTAATGCCAGTTTAGAACAAAATGTGGCCTTAGGCCTTCGTGAATTTAGGAACTGGAAATGAGACACTAGGTGTATCTGGGGTCCTTCGGGCTGTTCCCTCCATGAATAAAAGGACCTAGGTCATGGAAGCAGCAAGGAAACATGTCAGGTTCTAGGTGGGGAAAATAAAATTTAATGAAAAACTGAAACCCCAAGACACATGTAGATATATAGTCCAAAATGTGGTAAGGGAACCCCAAGTCAGGAAACTAATGGAAAAATTTAGTCCTAAACCACTGAAAACTCCTTGGCAGAAACCACTGTAAAGCCACTCAACAACCTAGGAATGAGACACTCACAGAAAATAACCTCTGCTGAAGATGAATTCACAAAATGCACAATAACTAATTATAGAGGAAATGTGAGCATACTTTTCGCCATGAGGGAAAATCAGTAACACAATGAAAAGAAGAACTGAGAGAGTAGAACAATCAAAAGAAGA